>NC_088207.1:21110377-26110377 GCF_037126465.1 Ornithodoros turicata
AAGAAAAGGCCTAGCATTCAATTTCGACTTGAAGAGATCGTGTTGAGAAGTATATTCCTTAAAAGTATACGATATGACAGGCTGGGAGTGGTGGCTCGCTCCTGTAATCCAGCTACTTGGAAGCCAGGTCTAGTGGATGGCCCGAGATGGAGTGACTGTCTCATGTATCCTGGTGTTGAAGGTTGTACGCACTAGGTAAGTCCCAATGGGTCGCCATGTTCTTGTCCGCAACCTCTTGGTTTTCTGAAGATGGGAAAATGTTCCTTTATCTAGCCCCAGTGGGTACGATCACATCACCCGGGAACATGAGGCAGTCGAGCAATCATGCCAGACCTAGATCTCTCAATTTCTGTAGTAAAGAAAAGGCCCTCTAGCATTCAATTTCGACTTGAGAGATCGTGTTGAGAAGTATATTCCTTAAAAGTATACGATATGACAGGCTGGGAGTTGTGGCTCGCTCCTGTAATCCAGCTACTTGGAAGCCAGGTCTAGTGGATGGCCCGAGATGGAGTGACTGTCTCATGTATCCTGGTGTTTGAAGGTTGTCCGCACTAGGTAAGTCCCAATGGGTCGCCATGTTCTTGTCCGCAACCTCTTGGTTTTCTGAAGATGAGAAAATGTTCCTTTATCTAGCCCCAGTGGGTACGATCACATCACCCGGGAACATGAGGCAGTCGAGCAATCATGCCAGACCTAGATCTCTCAATTTCTGAATTAAAGAAAAGGCCCTCTAGCATTCAATTTCGACTTGAAGAGATCGTGTTGAGAAGTATATTCCTTAAAAGTATACGATATGACAGGCTGGGAGTGGTGGCTCGCTCCTGTAATCCAGCTACTTGGAAGCCAGGTCTAGTGGATGGCCCGAGATGGAGTGACTGTCTCATGTATCCTGGTGTTGAAGGTTGTCCGCACTAGGTAAGTCCCAATGGGTCGCCATGTTCTTGTCCGCAACCTCTTGGTTTTCTGAAGATGAGAAAATGTTCCTTATCTAGCCCCAGTGGGTACGATCACATCACCCGGGAACATGAGGCAGTCGAGCAATCATGCCAGACCTAGATCTCTGAACTTTTCTAGTAAAGAAAAGGCCCTCTAGCATTCAATTTCGACTTGAGAGATCGTGTTGAGAAGTATATTCCTTAAAAGTATACGATATGACAGGCTGGGAGTGGTGGCTCGCTCCTGTAATCCAGCTACTTGGAAGCCAGGTCTAGTGGATGGCCCGAGATGGAGTGACTGTCGCATGTTTCCTGGTGTTGTAGATTGTCCGCACTAGGTAAGTCCCAATGGGTCGTCATGTTCTTGTCCGCAACCTCTTGGTTTTCTGAAGATGAGAAAATGTTCCTTGATCTAGCCCCAGTGGGTACGATCACATCACCCGGGAACATGAGGCAGTCGAGCAATCATGCCAGACCTAGATCTCTGAACTTTCTGAGTAAAGAAAAGGCCCTCTAGCATTCAATTTCGACTTGAGAGATCGTGTTGAGAAGTATATTCCTTAAAAGCATACGATATGACAGGCTGGGAGTGGTGGCTCGCTCCTGTAATCCAGCTACTTGGAAGCCAGGTCTAGTGGATGGCCCGAGATGGAGTGACTGTCTCGTGTTTCGTGGTGTTTGTAGATTGTCCGCACTAGGCGAGACGCCAATAGGTGGCCGTGTTCTTGCCTCGCCTTGTTTGTTTATTTGTAACGAAAAAAAAAAGAGGTTGTAGGTTGTCCGCACTGGGTAAGACGCCAATGCGGCATTCTTGTCCACAACCTATTTGTTTTCTGAAGGCGAGAAAATTTTCCTTCACACGGTAACATGTGGCGGCCGAGCTGTTCTGAGGCTGTACTGTAAGTTAGAGCGGATATGGGTGGAGCGGTGCGTCAAGGTCGTCGTCTCCGCACCCGTTGCAAAATCAACTACTGGAAATGCATGTTACCTTCCTGTAAAACGTACAGTCTCGCGCAGCAAAATGCCAGTAGCAAACTTGGACGAGGCGGAATCCAGGCCTTCCTCTAAGTTTATTACCAACATGACCTATTCGTTAGACATCCAAAGTCGCTGTGAGGACATGAGCTCAATCTGATGGGCGTTGAATATGTAAACATATCACAAACAAAAACGACGCAAAAGGGAATGGTCAGCTATACACATGCCAGCTTTCAAACCAATCAAAAACAGCAAAATCAGGACTATGGTGGCTGTTCTCTGGAACAGGGCGATGGTTCTGTGCAATATGTGGTCATACGAGAAGGGCGTTTAGAGGGAGGCAGTTCCGATAAAGCCCTTTTTTAGCAAGGTCATTTGGAGAAGGGCTATGCAAGAAGGCAGAATTGAGAACGGGTAGTTTCGATCTCCACCTGGGGGGTTGGTAGGGCTTCTTGGTGCAGTTGGTCTGTCTAGTGTTGCCAACTCTAAGCAAATTCCCTAGGTCCGGGGGATCTGAAGCCTGCGTGAGGAAAAAAGGAATTCCATCGAAATGTAAGCAATTTTACTGCCGCTACACTTGTTCCGAAAATTTCGTGATGTACAATTTTCCCTCGCTCAAGCAAAGGAAAAACGCAACCACAGAAGGACTTGGGCTGATCGCTGATCTCATTCCGTACCGTAATTTTCCCAAGCACCTACGGCAGTTACTCGAAGATCGGCCGCGCTCATGTGCTCCGTGCATCCACTTTCGAACACTACGGTTTTTTTGTTTTCCTTTCGTAGGCTTGCCACCCCTCGCCAGGTCCGCCTTGGGAACTCATGTTTGTTTGTTATCGGAGAGAAACTGATATGAAATTTTGAGTGTACCATGAAATCACGAAGTGCTTCCAGGGGGCGAGGCAAGCGTGCCCCCCACCACCACCACCTCTTTTTTCTGGAGGTGGATGTTGCGGACTGTGTGGGTGATCAGATGCACATCCGAGGCATCTGAGAATAATCATTACGACCTATGACTAGAAGCACACTATTTTCGCAAGCGACCTTGAAGTTCTAGGGAGGCGTACCCTTCTCGGTACGCCCATGGTGATATCGTTTGCTTGTGTTTGTTCTCGACGCCGTCGCCGTTGGTTCAATGAGTAACGTATGAGGCGCCGCTGGACAAATTCGCAGTCTAGCGAAATCTGGTGAAATTTTGCACAAGGTATACAGTGAACCCTCGTTAATATGACCACCTCCATTCCTGCAGATTTTGGTCATAAAGCGAATGGTCATAATAACGAGAGAGCGGTCCAGTGGGGACCAGAGGGCATGCACGGCAGAACAAAACGTATGCATGATGCTGTACAACAATTTATTTAATAAAAAAAGTCTGTCAGCAATGACTGCTTGGAGTTGCTTGCAGTGATCAGCTTCTCTAACTGTACAAGAGTATTATCGATCACGCAAACGTTATTAATGTCATTGTGTTGCTAAAAAAACAATAAGGAAACCTTCAGTGCTTCACTGCTTTAGCAATCCGAGAAGAGGTATGAGTAATCTCGAGGTCAACAACGCCTTGAGTCGCCCTAATCTTTTGCGCCCCACTTTAACTGTGTCACTTTGTTCCTGAGAAACTTAAGCAGCCACTCAAAGGGGTGCGTGATGCGGTCATAATAACGGGAGGATAATACGTGCCTTTGACCCTAGCTGTGCCCCAAAATCTCGGTCATAGTCCGATAAGCGGAATGTCATATTAACGGGAAGGATTTACATGGGGAAAAAACCGTTCCCCAGGAATTCGGTCATAAAGCATGAATGTCAGATTAACGGGGGTCATAATAACGAGGGTTCACTGTATATGTATAGACAGGTAGCGAAACTCCCATACACTGTATACTTTTTTACACCTTCAAAGGTGTGCGCCATGCACGTTAAACCTGGTTGCCTAACATTGTACCTCCGGGATGATATTTTACAAAATTCGGAAGGCATTACAAAAGTTCAGGTGTCAGTGAAAATCTTGCTTTCATGATATCGTGGATATCGTAGAAATACGTGCTAATGCATGTATGCATCGCTACCGATAATCGAGCACGCGCAAGCGTCTACAAAACTGTTCAACAATGTTGAGACTCTGAAAGACTGATTTTTTGAAGGACAGACAAAATGGGAGTGAAGAAAACTAGTGCTAAACCGTACTCCATTATGATGTTACCAGAATTACACCAGAAAGGGCGTGCGCCATGCACATTACTACACCTTTAAAAGTGTGAAAACTGTTACAGTGTAGGGCCCTGCCTCTTCAGATGCCGCCATGATGGAGACTGTCAGCGCCCATCCATCAGTTGCGCGGACTACTACTTTTCTAAATCGATGACATCTGATATGACGTCAGCAGCATGGAGAATAAGTAGACCCTGAAGTTTTCGGGTTTTATATTTTTCCAAATTCGGGGGGTAGAAATCGGGTCATTAAATTGATGTAGAAAATTCATGCAAATTCAGGCAGAAAAATTACCATCAGACTGAGTTCGGGGAGAAATCGGGCATTATTGTAGAATAAACGTTCACTGTACCGTTTATCCAGAGTGCCAGAAGTAAGGGGCAGTCGCATATTTTGTGAGAAACTAGTATGTCGATGCCTTGAGGTGCCTAGCCTAGGTGCAGTTTTGCAGGTAGAAATCGGGTTTAACCCTAGATAGGTGAACCTCAATTCGGGGTGCAAATTCGGGGGAAAATCGGGTTTAACCCTAAAACATCAGGGTCTAAGAATAAGCAGTGCATAATTAGCCATGGCGCGTTTGTGTTCGTGTACTTGGTTTGCGTTGCATTCCCTTCCCCTTCTCTTGACCGAGCCATGCTAATCACCCAGGGCAGCAATACCAGATGAGAACAGAGAAAAATGAATCATGTCAGGTTTAATGACACATATTAGTTCGAAATACATAGAGTTATTACAGGTTCTGATGAAGGGTACGTGATGTCCACAAATAAACAGGAAGTTTCACTTAATGTCCATTGCTTACATAGACCTAAACGTACACGTAGTGATTAGCCGTTTGTATCTTTTTCAATGAGTGGTCATAATAGGTTCGTTGCAAAAAACACGACATCGTTGGTGCACAGCCGATTCGCTAACACTCACGCTATCATGACCGGCCTTGCCATGACGAAACCTATTTTTCGCGGGGCCAGCAACACGGGATGCATAGCACTCATCTGTTCAAGCGTGTTAATCTTGATCTACAGCTTCGACATGTGAACGTCGCTTTCTGTTTAATCAAATAAAGTGTGCGAACTCCGCATTATAACGCACGAGCACACGGCACGGATACAAGAATGCACGGACAAACGAGCTTACTGCTACCTGCTGCTATGCACATGCGCAGTGGAGCAGGGTACGGAAACTTATTCAGGTGATAGACGATTTCGTATAGGTCTACTAGTGGGGCAACAGATAGATTTCCCTATACTAAAATTTAAATACACTATTAGTGCATACAAGACCCAAGCGAGCGTCGTAAATAGTTTTTGTTTACGACCGTACTTGTGTACCAACACCCAGGATCGCTCGAGTCACGAAGATGACAGTGTTGCCGGCAATGCCGGGTCAGATTTGGTTTTTACCCCGCCTTCGCTACCCGGCTAAATCTACCTTGTTTTGCGTCCAATCCCGAGAAAAAAATTCGAATGTTGGTTGACGACACTGGAGTTCGCTGTAGACACCGAGGAGCGGCGATGCGGTCGCGCGGTCGCCTTCCCTTGAATCGGCTGCTTTGATCCTTTCATATTTCATAAACATCTTGTTTATTTCAAAGTTTCAACTATAGGTCTTGTTTCTCTCCGCGCCACGACATTACTGCCGCCGCTGGTCGGGCTGTCGCCACGTGTATCAACTTCGTTTAAACGTTACCTCGGTGAAAAGCACATATAGAACTTAGGTTGTGTGATGAGTAACATCTCTTCCGTCAAACAAAAGCGAGAAAAACGTCCTTTCATGGCCCCTATAAGGGGCATCACGGATATTAAAATAAAACCCGTGAAATGCAGAAAAGGGTACTTGAGAAGGCACCAGCCACGTGCCTCTCCTCTTTTTTTTTTTTCTTTTTTTTTCCCCTTCGCAAGCTTTCTTTTTTAGGCAACGAACAAAGGCACACAACTCACTTTTACAACCTACCAATTCACACCTCGGCCCTTTAACTGATAGTTTATAAGTTAGATCATTCGTTTTATCCAATTAATTAATTACGCATAATGAAAAGTACGGGCGACTACGATACACGGTTGTTAATAACATTCGGTTTAGAGAAAGCCCAGCACAAGACAGGCTCACAAGAACGGGACGAGCTTGTCTTGATTCTCTCTGGTGCGTCTTTGCTCGTCAGTTTTTATGAATGTATTCCAACCACATAGCCCAACTTTGTTTCACTCACGAAGAGCGCGAAGAATTTCTCCCCGAAGTACTCGTCAGAGGGTGTACCACGCCTTCGCGCCATAAAGTCGTGCCAACGCACTGTCTTCGACAATAAATAAATGCCTCGTGAAGCGCGCCTAGATGTCTTTCTTTTCGTTTTTTTTTTTCTACCTGTGAGGTGTTTGGCACGGCAACAGGGAATGCAGTGCACAGCGGAAGCACGCGTGTCGTGGACATCTTTTTTTGTTCTGGAAAAAGGAAGTACATTACAAGGAAAGCATATTCACTACCATGTGTATCACGTCGAAAAGCAACGAAAGCATGTAGCGAGGAAAGACAAACCACAAGCAGCAAAGCACAATCAAGAAATCACGAGGGAAATCACAGCAGCCTTTTTCATTGCTACGCACGGGGACGGTCGATGTGTCAGCACGCCACCGCTCAACCAACGTAGCAAGCCCTGAGCTGGCACAAGATGTATTGCGTAGAACAGTGACGGGCTTCAATATTGCGTTCGCTATCAATTCTTTGTGTACAAACTGATGTGTCACGTGTATTTAAACTCGTATCGTCTAATAAAGTCTGTGAGTTGAGAGTCAGCAGTCGTCCGTGTCGTCGTTCTTCTGTTCGCGTCTTTTTGCTGAAAAGACAAAACACCATGAAAGACAAACTGCGCTGATCCGTGTCTTCAACGAGACTTCACAGTTAAAACGTAGCTTCACCGCATAACACCGCTGGGAGCCAACCGTCATCCCGAATGAGAGCGTTGTGTCTCCTCATTTGTTGAAAATAGAATGGACCATCTGATTCTGGACACATTATACGAAATGCAAAGTGTAGAGAACAGCCGGACCCATCCCCTTTCAACAAACGAGGAAACAAAACGCCACCATTCAGGACGACTGTTGGTTCCGTGCGGTGTCTGTGGGGATTCTGTCGCAGCAGCGTAATATCAACAGAGTGATCCTTTGCATCAAACCCGTACGTAATGCAACGGTTACAATCGTGAATCGAATGTCAGTCTAACTGGCACATATACATAGGGAGTGACTTTTTCGGGTTAAATGCCTTTCTCAGATTCGGGGGTAAAAATCGGGCGCTATTTTTAAATCTGTAATTCAGGGAGAAATATGGCGACAATTGTGCCTTCGGGTGTTTTTGTTTCTCCTCTTGTCTATTAAGTCCTTTCCTAATCTCTCTTTTTTTTCTTTTTTTTCTTTTTTTTTTTTGCGTGATCGTGATTTTCCAGCAGCAATCCCTGAAGGCATAGACAGTGTTGACACACATGGGTGTATTGCTGGGAACGTAAGTGACCCATTCTTACATGTGTTACACGTGGCGACCTTTGTTCGTCTTCAGTGGAAACGTCACTTGAAGATTTCATAGTGACTGGAATTCGGGGGGGGGGGGGGAATAACCGGGCGGAATCGGGTTTAACCCGAAAAAGTCACTCCCTACATGTACAGCATTGTCTGGGTACAGCATGCATAGGCGCCGCCAGGATTTTTTACAGGATTCATAATTTGCGATTGTGTTGCAACAAGCCAAGGGGCAACTGCCCCCCAAACCCCGTGACGGCGCCCCCGTCAGCACGTGTTCCTTCGATTGACGAATACGTGTGAAGAGTGTGTTGAAAAATATTGTGCCACCGAGAAACGGTCAAGAGCTGGTTCACGGTCAACTGACATCGATTCGTCCTACTGGCGACAGATAGTGGCTGTCTAAATGGGTAAAGATTCGCGCGAGCTCCCCGGCACAAAAGCAAATCCGTAATTGAAGAACAACTTGTTTCTTCATTTGGCAGGCGCCCATGCTTTCAGGGATTGTCTTGCCAAGTGCTTTGTCCACGAGTGACAGCGCGCTCTGCGGCATTGCGGTCCTCGCCATAGCAACCTGGAGCAACGCCCAAGCGAATATGTCTCCTCGCATGAAACTAGCGGTAGTTCTTTCAGCGCCCTCGTGGCCCAATGGATAAGGCATCGGTCTCCTAAACCGGGGATTGCGGGTTCGAGTCCCGCCGAGGGTAAAAGTATTCTTGATTTTTTTATTCAAGGCGTACAGAATGGCATGTGGTACGTACGCTGTTCGTGCATGGTACGCACAGTAGGCCAAGGGAGTGCACATCCATCTCTCTTCCCACTTTCCCCGTTTGTGGAGGCTGTAACATCATTGTTTCGGCTTCAAATAAGACACACAAAAAGAAATCGATAACACGGGCCCAATTCAGCCCAGCAACGCTCTGCGCTCAAAGGTCTTCTGACATTTCTGGACACCATCGGACTTCGATCGTTATTGTAAAGGGGCACGTTATTTTATTCCCCCCATTCCACCAAGCACTGGGGTAGAGTATCGCCTGTTGCGATGAAACTCCCCACTCTCCAAGGCCGAAAATAAAGTTGTTGTTGTTGATAACACGGCTAGAGCGCAGGCGAGTTCTTTCTTCCCTGTCTCGGGTTATTGCTGCTCCGGCTATTTTTTTCCCTAATATACTTCACTGGCTTTGCACTGGGCTTTCAGTGGTGAGTTACCATACCCTGACGGAAGGAATCACGTGCTACGTGACCTTCTGACGCCATCCGCTCAATCGTTGCCTGCCTGCGTACTGCTGCTGATGGCCCAATAAGGCCGAAACAACTGTCCAGTACTGGCGTGGCGACGTTTGAGCACCTACATTGTGCTCAAACGACAGTGGCGATGGCGTCAGAAGGTCACGTAACACGTGATTCCTCCCGTCAGGGTGAGATAACTCACTCACTGAAAGCCCAGTGCAAAGCCAGTGAAGTATAAAATGAAAAAAATGAGCTCTTTGGCTGCACGTATAGCATATATTTGTAACTCAAACGTCGCCATGCCAGTACTGGACAGCTGTTTCGGCCTTGTTGGGTCTCATCAACAGTACGCAGGCAGGCAACGTTTGAGTGGATGGCGTCAGAAGGTCACGTAACACGTGATTCCTCCCGTCAGGGTGAGATAACTCACTCACTGAAAGCCCAGTGCAAAGCCAGTGAAGTGTATATATAGACATTATATATAGGCATCATATATATAGACATTATATATATAGAGAGAGAGAGACATTATATATATATATATATATATACATTTTTACCACTCCCTTCTGTAATTCATTGTGACTTGAAGGCAATTGAAGCAATGAAGAAAGATGCCAAAGGAGCTAGGCTAGCGCGATGAAGCTTCTCAGTATAGAAGTACTCCAATAGACGAGTTCAGAAAATCCCAGAGTGCTTAGCGCCGCTTTGAACTGTGGGAGTTTACTAATACGAAAGGAACGGGTGGCCTCCAAACTGTTCCGATTTCTCCCCTACCGGACCATTGTTCACGACGTGTCAAGGTCAGCGAAAGCGAAATGTGAAGGATTATTCTTCGTTCCCAAGCTCACCAAGAGCCCAGGATGCAATGCGTGCGCAAAGAGCACTGGGATTTTCTGAACTCGTCTATCGAGAATGGTAGCGAAGCGATATACCAAAAATACGACCACGTGTTTGACGAGTTATCCTCCTGTGTGGCCACATGAATGTGACATCTCTTCTGTTCAAGTCCTCTCACGTGACAAACAGTCGTAACGTACTGTTTTACCATATCCATGCCAATGATGAGGACGGTGCCCAGAAGAAGAAAGTCTCTGTTCCAAATAGCAGCAGCTCTCGTCCTGAGGCAATTCACTTCATGTTCGACAGTACGATGCTCCGTGGGAAGCAATGACCAATGTCGAGGGACAAGAAACGTATACCTGAGGGTTAAACGTATATAGGCATGTGGTAACGGGACTCATTCCTTCATTTCCCGCTTCACCTCCAGCAATGGGGTAGAGTATCGCCCCCGGCGATGAAACTCCCCAACCATCATCCTGAAATAAAGTTGTTGTTGTTGTACAGTGAACCCTCGTTATTATGACCATAGTCGTTCCCTAAAATTTTGGTCATAATGCGGAATTGTCATATTAACGGGGGAGATTTGCAGAGGTTTCCCTGCATTGTTCCCCAGGGGTATGGTTGTAAAGCGCGTATGTCAGATTATCGGGGGTCATATTAACGAGGGTTCACTGTATAGGCACGACGCGGAAAGAAGGTAGGACGGAACTACACAGACGTCCTGGCTTCTTTCCGCGGCATCTACGTCTGATCCAAACCAACTCGCTCGGATCAGTGTTCTCACGGTCTTTTACTTGTTACTCGACCTCATCTACAATGCATATCTATGCGCACATTAATAAAACGCTACGTCTGTCTATCTCTCATATACTCATATACTGTCTCATATACTCTCTCATATACTGTCTTCCCGAGCTGATTTCGGAAAGGAGGGAAAAGGAGGTTGTTGGTTCGACGCCCCCTGGCATGTAATCTATAAATAGCATTGTCCCGAGGCACTTAGTCATTTCACTAGCCATCAATCACGAGTACGAATCCTATCTCCCCTCTCTCTCGCTCTTCCGCCAGAGTGCCCGTGATTCGACTGTCAGTCTGTCACCTTACTCAGCGTGGATGAAATACAGCTGCATCTCAACAGTAAGGAGAGAACGCGGACTAACTCATTGAACTGCCCTAGAGCAACACCACCTAGATACAGAAAGCCTGCGCGCTCGTCGACGCGACGTAACAATTAAGAGTCAGCCAATCAGGATCGTGTTTTCAGCGGCCGAAGCCAATCACGAAAGTGCTTTCAGCGGTCGTGGCCATAGAGAAGAACCACCGTCGTCTGCCAGTTGTGATTGAACGTCCCCGCGTACTAAATGGGAAAACTTGGAAATAAAGCGCAAAACGGTCTCAATCTTTCTCAAAGCTGATTTTCTGGAAAGCGTCTCGCACTTTTTATCTAAATATTTAGGTCTGCAGGTTCCAGGTGAGCTGCAATCATTTGCGGGTTCCTGAATTCGCAGAACGGTGAATAGCTGTAGCAGACGAATTCTGACTCTAAATTGAAAGGGGGAGAGGAGGCAATGCGGAGGCTTCCTCTGCCTAGGTGGGGGTGTTGCCTACAGAAGCCCTCCGTCGACCTGCAAGACAAGTCCCATACAACCGATCCTCTCGCAGCGCGAGATTCCAAATCTTCAACCAGTTCCCTCCGTGGAAGGTGTGTAGAAAAAGCCACTCACGCGCGGACGACATTCAGATATTCAGCGCGTACTTCGAGCCCAATGAGCTGCGTTGGAGAATCTGACGCGTTCGTACCCGTGCTGAAATACCCGTGGGTGCTCGCAAAAATCTACTAGAGTGAAATTTCACATCATTTCACGTTTAGAGCAAACACGAGATGGCAGCCAAGGAAACGAGGCGGCAGAAACGTCATTAGCAGAATCTACACGGTCTTTCCACATCTTTTCGGATGTTTCCGAAAGTCTGTCAGGCCCTCTACAAGTAATATCAGCGCTAGCGTCGTGTCATCCACCAGCTAATTACTACGTGCCTTCGTACCATTTATATACCATGTCACACGCACGCACCTATATTCAGTGGCCTGAGGGGCCCTGACGACCAAACAGAAGAAAGCTGCCGCCTATAGAACAATCTAGTGAAGAATTAGGAATGACATCATATTTCCAGGCAAGTGAGTATCGACATAAAATTTTGGGGCATAATACGTCCTCTAACATCCCGACACTGCATCTGTATTTGTTTTATCTTCGTTACAGACCCTGAAGTTTATCTTGGCGAACCGTGCTACTTTGATGCAGAACAGAGTCCTCTGTTTCATTAACGTCAGCTCTCCCCTTTGGGCCAAAACACAAAGCACGCTGGAGTATAGGTCCGTGGCCTTTGGCATCGTGGCGCTCGTTACTCAATCACTAGTGCTTTTAGTTCGTTGCCGACACCTTGACACATCATTTTTGCATTCCTTCCGGTTAGGGACATCCCCCTCTATATCACTTTCTGTTTATCAGTGATGGCCAGTAGTTGACTACATGTAGTTAAACTACTAGTTAAACTACCTGATTGTAGTTAAAAAGTAGTTATCAACTACTTGCAGAAATGTAGTGGCAACTACTAGTTAAACTACTATTTCGAGTAGTTGCCTATAGTAGTTAGGTTACTGCAGGTGCCAACTACTTCCGATTTTTCCGCAAGCTTTACGGCACGACTGTGCTTCCGACTTTTACCTTGAGCTACTTGTTTGATGAGAATGGAGGTGCAGAGCAATTGTGCTGTGCATGTGTACTAAATCTTGTACTTTTATCACTGCTTGTGATTCATATGTAGGTGTCTGAGAACACTAAAGAATGAGATTGGTATTGATGGACAACGTTAGTAAGTAGTTACAGATGTAGTTAAAATACATTGCAGTAGTTACCGAAGTAGTTTTAACTACCTGCCCTGAAAAGTAGTTGAACTACTAGTTAAACTACTCTAGAAGTAGTTAGTGGCCATCACTGCTGTTTATAGAGTTACCTGGAGTCCTGGTTTTTCGTGTATCACGACCACTAAGCGAATGTGAGGATGAAGAACAAGAACACTACGTGATCACGCGCCGCATTGTCACGAGCAACGAACTTTTGACAGCACGGCAGCCAAAATTTCTGCTCGCATCTCCGCAACTGCCAGGATGGTCGCGACAGTGGTAAAACTATTCCACCTGTTCGCGTTCATGCTTTACGCCTTTTGCATCTACTACTTCAAGTTTCACCTGGACATACCTCAGAGAAGCGCCAGTCAAAGGCGCTTCGGACGTTACAAGTTCCTCACGCATTGGAACCTTGCCTTACAAACTGTCGTCTTCTTCGTGTGCTGCGTCATCGACTTCCTAGGGGTTTCTAGCAGCAGTCGATTAACCCGTATACGCGATCACGTGATCCTGTCAATATCCGTCCCCGTATGCATGTTCGTCACCACCTTCTTCTGGTCCTTGTACTACATCGACCCCAACTTCATGTTCCCGCCAGTGCTGTCACTCTACTACCCTTCGTGGTTGAACCATATGGTGCACACGGTTCCTCTCGTGTTGATCGTGATCGAAATATGGCTCTACCGCCATCAACAGCCGTCGCGGGAGGCGGGCGTTACGAGTCTTATGTGCTTCAGCGCAGTCTATGTATTGTGGATGCAGTACCTCGGTATAGTATATAACATCTGGGTTTACTCCGTCCTGGAAATACTGTCATTCGGCGAATACGTGCTCTTCATAGCGTTTAGCGGGTGCGTTGTGCACGTGTTTTACATTTTCGGAGAGAAGCTCAATCTGACCTTGTGGCATCGCGACGTCAATTCGGACCGAGGACAGAGTCCCGGTGGACCTGATAGGTGAATAGGGCATGCGATTGTTTCTGACTGGGCTCTCCGGAAAGAATGCGTTTCGATAGCAAAATCTGAATAAATTGTGCGTGCTTTATAAAGCTACATGTGTTTACTGTCTCTCACCTATGCTCGCTTTATGGTTATGGGAATTAAAGTCTGTCAGACTCTCTACATGTAATATCAGCACTAGCGTCATGTCATTCACCAGCAAATTACTACGTGTCTTCGTACCATTTATACCGGGGGTATCAAACACGCGGCTTGCGGGTCACATGTCGCACGCACGCAGCTATTCAGTGGTCCGAGGGCCCTTGACGACCGAACGGAAGAAAGCTGCCGTCTATAGAATAATCTAATGAAGAATTAGGAATGACACCATATTTTCAGTCTTTTTAAGGCTGCAGTATGTATAAACGAATAAAATAAATAAAAATAAATAATACAGGTATATATGAGACGTACAGAGGTAGAAAATCCAATGAAATGGTGCTGGAAGGAGATTCCTGAGGACGAGAGCCGTGGATATTTCGAACATGGACTATTGTGCTGGGCAACTGATACCAGGCAAGAAGCCTCACGCCCATGCTCAACACATAATGCTTTCATGGCCTTGTCTTGTTGTTGAGGGCTGGACCAAGGTCCAAGAATCTTGTAGAAGCTGAATGGACGGTTGTCAAGTTTTTCCAGTGTCGTTGGAAGTTTTTTTTTTCTATGTTTCTCAAACACCGGGCAATGCATTATGACGTGGTGCGTATCTTCAGGGACGTTGCAGGTTCTGCAGAATGGGGAGTTTGCTAGCTTCATTTTGTGAAGGGTTTTTCTTGTATATAATTGTCCCAGTCGGGTTCAGTGAATAGCTGTTTGAATAGTTCTGTCTAGGCTGACCGGGATATTTGTTGTCAGACCTGGATCTATTGTAGAGAGGTAATCTGCGGGCCGTAGAGATGCCTTCCAGAGGTTTCTAGTGAGTTGTTGAATTGTGTTCTTCAGGTGGATTTTGCTGTCGGCCTTTGAGAAGGGTATGGCACTAAGCCTGGTCTTCTGCAATGCTGCTTTTGCTGCCTTGTCGGCAACCTCGTTGCCTGGAATTCCGCAGTGGGAGGGGGTCCACTGTAGAGTTAGATTGTGTCCATTTTGTATGACCTCTTGGAAGGTGACAATAATTTTATAAACCAAAAAGTTGTTGTCACGCTGTTTGGTGATTGCCTGTAGGGCTGATTTGGAGTCGGTGCATATTAGCCAACCGGCATATCTAGCCGCTACTAAAGAACAAATGTAAAACAAAACCAATAGTAGATGTGATGCTCGCTACAGAGTGTCACGTATGATAGCCACTGCCATATTGGCGAAACTCACAAGAAATGGAGCTGCAGGCGCCCTTTTGGACAGCCACCAAGTTCCAACTCCCGCTCAGTTAGTGAAGAAGAAGAAGATGCTCAACACACGAGCACTGACACGAGTGCGAACACACGCATGGAATACGTGTGAAAGGTGCACTGAAGATGAGGTAAACATAAGTAGTGGGCACTAGTGAAACATTGTCTGTGCATCACTGCTACGACGCGGAGATTAGGGAATAGTGCAGATAAGAATTGGTGGGTAATTTACTGCAAATTGAGCGCACCAGATAGTCGACTAGAACATAGTATTGCCGCGGAACAACGCCGGAATTGTCAACAGGATGCCGCGTTCGCAGCAGCTACCGTCAGACACTCCGGGGCGAAGAAGTCCGGGTGATAACTCCAATGTGTTTGTTTCATGCAAGGTAGAAGATGAGGAGACGTGGACCGAGTTAACATTTACAATATTTCCCAAGGCGGGGTAAACACAACGAGGACGGGAACATGAAATAGATAGGGCTTCCTCCTCCATGGGGTAACTTGGACAATAATCCTGGCGGTTACCGTGGTACAGGGAGCATCCCAATGAAGTCTACTGAGGGATGCTCGCATGTTTTCTGTGGTGGGTAGTCCTCCTGGACTACCCTAAACACAGAGCAAGAGTGTAGCACACCCCTCCCTCTCCTATGCCACCATCATCTCTCCCTTCCCTCTTTCACCCTCCCCTGGGTGCACCGAGCCGCCACTTTCAGAGCAGGCTGACCGCACCTTCTCCCCCTCCCCCCCCCCCCCGACTTCCTTCTCCGGCCACTTGTTTGTCCTGTGCCTTTGCTGCCAACGGGGACCCGACGGACCCGACAATGGACACTTGATGTTGTCAGAATCACCAGAGAGAGACAGCATCGACACGATGTTTCTCGGGATCCATCGCACTCATCAACCACGGTGCAGTGAATACTTCAGACAGCACGCACTGAGAAGCGTACTAAATATTCTAATCAGTCAGCTACTTGAAAGGAAGTACTAAAATAGGATAATCGTATATGTTCTATTCCCACACCAGCAACTTGCTTACTTTGATTTTGTTTTCTTTTTCAAAGCACGCTCGCCCATGGCTTCTGAAAGCAGGTATAATATGTTGCAAATTCTCGCATAGTCATAGTTGCTTGAATTGAATTGTTGTTGTTTTTTTTTGTTTTTTTTTTTGCACTATAATGTTCAACACGCCAGGGGCTTCTCCTTGCATGTTTAGGGATTGGTGACTGGAGCTGTCTGCTTGGATATATTTTGCAGCCAGAAATGGTCATTGGACCATTTCCGACAACGCGTATGCGCATGCCCAGCCCTTGCGGCCGCCATCTTTGAGTGGAAAACATCGCTATGGACCCACCTGCGGGCGACTGTCATGTTCATTGGGGGGAGATAATCGGTTTCAAGGTTACACGGACGTTTGATGTCTGGTAATGAGTACAATGCGCTTTCACTCTTTCCGCATTCTTCTTCCAATCTTCTCTTGCTACTTTCCTACGCAACATGCCAGTCCGAAAAGCGTCACCATTATTGGGGGGAAAGACACGACGTTCGACATTCCGTCGCCAGGGGCGACACGAATATGGAAATGGTCCGTCAGCAAGCCAACTTCATCAGGATACTGTTTTTAGATGTAGCTTTAGATTGCTTAGCTTTAGACTGCTTTTAGACTTAGATGCTTTTAGATAGGCTTTGTAATTCCAGTCAGGAAAGACGTTACCCTCTGGTATTGCTCTCTTTCTTTTTGGCTAATATCCACAACCTTCATTACATATCTCATTTACCTTATATGGAGCTTCCCGATTTACTCGAACCCATCGCACTAATTTGACGCACCATAAATTGATTGGCACCGATTGATTGGGGGTGAAGGAAAGACGCGTCTCCGAAGATGCGCAATGAACAAAATAAAGAAGAAAAAAATGGTGCTCCTTCACGAATTTTTTTGCGGACGATCTACCGAACAAATTTTTGTTCTGAAAACGGCTCGATCTCAGGTCACCGAAAGGAACAGATGTTCTCATTGGGACAACTTCGTAGCTTTTATAATTACAAAATTAATGAACGATTTTTAGGTAATTAGTCATTTGACGGTCGAGCAACATATGGCCAAGAACGTCCGCCGGCCCAGAGATGACAGAAGTGAAAACAGCGTGTCTATAGCCCTTACAGTTTTTTTTTTTTTTTACGAAAAATCTGTATCGCCTAAAAAAAGACACCCTGTATATGCAGAGGCTCAATCACTCAGAACATAATTGTAACAGAAAAGGCGTACACCACCTGTTTTCAACCTCTGCAATTACCTTTCCTTCTTTCTTCTCTGAATTCTTTAGAAAAAAGTTTGTCATTTTTCAAATATGTCTTTTGACATTTTGATGGTGCTTATGATATTCACCTACAATACGAGCACGAATTGAAGTTACAGCACATATATTATCTCAGACGTAGCTGGATCAAAAGCAGCAAAAAGAGATCATGCATACGCTAAAATGGAACACAGTAATAGATCAATCAAAACTATAAGGGTACATGGCAAGAGTGGACCCTTCCCCACGAGATCTCAAACTTTGGATCTAAAGTGCGTTAATTGACCATTGGAGCAGTGGTGCAACTGCGGCACTTCTCCACTACCTGCTTGATACCGCGGTCTCCTCAGCAGCCTGTGACATCGTGTGTGGGACGGTGGAAGACCTCTGGCCCCACATCGCCTTACTGGTACCCCAGGAAAACGCACGGAGGAACTATTTAATAAGGAATAGCAAGCCGTCCTTTCTGGCCGACTTTTCCTGTGAAAATAGATTCCCCCCGGGAACAAAATGGTACCTGTGAGGCCCCAGTTGAAACCTGTGGAACTATCCGAGGCCATAGTGGTACCACTGATTTCACCAAAGTGGAACAAGGCACCTCACTTGGGGATCAAGCTGGGGCCATCCCCATTCTACTGGAACCATCCCAGATTTTTGCCTGGGTCAGCATAACTGACAAATGTAAACATGCTGCAGCTACATGAACAGAACACTAGTACTGAAGTGCCCTTACAGCAGGCAAGGCCAGCTACAACACCAAGGAATGATCTGTGCCATACCTGCTGCTTACTGATACAGGGGCATCCCTTAAGCCAGAGCACAAGCACTATGCACAAGTGCAGATGCAACTGTACATCGTGAATTTACAGAAGGGCACATTTTTTGTGTATTGTTCAGCGTAGAGTGACTACGCCTTCCTATTAACAGCCATTCCAAACCTTGAATTCTTTTCCTTTTTCATTTACTTTTTTTTAAATGCTGAATAAGTCAGATTGCTATCTTCTGAGCAACAAGAGAATCTCAAAACCTTGAAGTAGAAATGCTTTGCTAGTCTGTGTTCCAGAAAACAACTTAACTCTGACAAATGAACAATTTTTATGTGAACAGCAATGAAGCAGTTGCAACATACATACTCTTATTTATTGTTAAAAACAATGATTGAAAACAAAGCTGAGTGAAACAGCAAGCGAGACAAATGACAAGCTATGATGCAACATTAATCGAGAGATCCACACAAATGGAATATATACAGTGACACGCAGTGAGTAACAGTCTCAACAATGTTCAATCAGCACCTTATGCTCCCTTTACTATATACAGGTTAAACTATACAGGGGTTCTACTGTACTGGAATGAATGATGAATGCAAAGTGTGATCTGTTTTACATGCTTAGGCAGCCTCACTGGAGATATGCCAGGGGCAGAGCTGTGAGTAAGGGGAAGGTATTTGGCTCGTTTATCACAGAAAGCGGGGCCCCTGATGCAATCAAGTGCCGATCATGAACCGATTGAACTGATGAGCGTAGCGACCTCACTTTGGTGTAACGATAGGTGCCTGTAAATTAGCTATTGCCGCACAAACATGAATCACTTTAGACATGTGTGGAATGAGGCTGATTGGCACCTGGTTGGTCAGAATATTGAACGCCTTCAACCTCTGAACGGCCATCTCAACGTGCATGCGCACTCGCGCAACCCTGTAGGTCTTCCCCGCGTCTTCCACGGAAAGCCGATCCCCGGAAAAGAACGGCGGCATCACAACCGCGGCCCCCCTTTCCGCAACCCTCCTCCTCATATGTGGGAACGGAGCGTCACTTAACACGACGTCGCCGGGTTTGACGAGAGACAGAAAGCCGGAATCGGTCGCTACGTACGAATCGCCGTGGCAACCTCCGTAAAGCTTGGAAACAAACGCAACCATGCCGTTTGGGGCTACTGCAACCAAGAACTTCAATATGTGCGCCCCCTTATGGTGCGAATAGAGGAAATCCCGTTGTTCTACGTTTGGTGGTGTCTCAGTCTTTATCTCTGGGCAATCTATTATGAAGATGCAGTTGGGGTAGTGAAGTTTAATAACGTCCGGCATAGTGTCTCTGATGGCCTCCCTGTGCGGCACAAAAACAAAGTTTTTCAGAATCACGTACGCTCAGTGTGTCCAGCACGTCGTTAAATGCCACGGACGCAGTCGACTCGCTCACGCCAAACAGGGCACCCAGCGCTGTAAAACTGATGCCTAACTTCAGCTTCACGAGGAAAAGGG
The DNA here is from genome assembly GCF_037126465.1 of Ornithodoros turicata. Classification (NCBI taxonomy): domain Eukaryota; kingdom Metazoa; phylum Arthropoda; class Arachnida; order Ixodida; family Argasidae; genus Ornithodoros; species Ornithodoros turicata. Next base: position 21,129,869 of record NC_088207.1, read on the forward strand.
TTAATTTATCAGCCTTAGACATTTCGGGTGACTGATACCCCTGGTCTGGCAGCAGGTCTAGAAGAAGTGTGAAGATGCGCGTTGTCACGTTGCACACGCCCTGCATTGCCTCCTCGGAGTTTTTCAATGAAGAGAATCCACCGAAGCCACACGGTCTTTGCCACTGGCCCTCTGTAGATGCGACCTGTAAGAAATTTGACAAACACCCGTTTATCCGCATTTCGCTTCTCCTGGTACTGCGCTATTCAGGTTGGGAAATGTGGGAACAGGTTTGAGTTTCCAGTGGTTCTGTGTTTTCATTTTTCTGGATGCCTCGCTATCCAGACTCTTTCACTAGATACTGGATAAGCTGCGGTCAATTCTATATCAAATGGACTACTCTTAGATGAAATAATCAGTCGTCTCACAGTCCTACAGTGTCCCAAAAAGGTCATAAGAGATATAAAGGGGTTGGGAGACACTCTCGCAGATGTTGTTCAGTATATCGTGGACGCATCGTACTGCATGTCAGATTACTAAGGAAACAATAATTATTCTTCTATGCGTCATGCTTGTCGAGATAGAGACAAGCCTTTGGAAAAAATCCCGAGCAAAGTGAAGACGTCAGAGCTCAGAGTTGTGTCCACTCCCATTGGCAGCCGTAAGCAAGGGCTGTGATGTCAGAGCCGCGTGAGTTTCGGTATTCGCTAGTGCCTATTCTCTATGTTTTTTTTTTCTATGTTACTCTCATCGCTGTGAAACTTTCAATGCATGTTCACATAGGTGTGAAGAACCGTCTTTCACGTTTATCTAGGATAACGTGGGATGACCTGTCGCTGCCCCTTTGAAGGGAGACTTTGCAAGGATTCAAAAAACATTAGGTGAGCATCATACCGAACATGAACCACTCCCTCGATACCGAATACAACATTCATTTTGTGCGAGCAATTATTTAGTAAATGATGAGAACTGCAAACCGAAACCGGAATGCAGAGAGCAGAAAACAGTGCTCCATACTACAGCATTTCACCCATTGGAGGATTCCATGACGTCACCCAGCATTGTCGTCTGCTTCCGAGCCGGGCGTTGTTTCCAATGCAGCCCCCAATAGTCGGATTATCTCCGATGAATAGAAGGATTAGCCATTGTGTAGGGTACACCACTAGAGGGCGCTACGATCGACGCCTCACCACTAGGGGCCGCTGCTGTCGCATTCCGCGGATGACGTCATTGCTCCTTCGGGGAGCATGGTGAGAGATAGCGGGAGGCATTGGATGACGATGCGAAATAGAGCGCCCCCTTGTGCAAGGCTGTGGTGGCGCTGCGGGCGACATGACAGACGCTCTCGGTGGCGGCTCTCCACGGCGGTGTCATGGTCTCGTGACCGCGATACGCGGCGTCGGCGGCAAAAGGGTTTTGGGTCCAGCGTTGTGTACGAGTCTTTGAGCGAGTTTATATTAATCTCACTCCGTTTATTGTTCAACTGATGGTTGTTGTTTGAGAGCTCAATTGCTATGCTGTGAGATTGGGGTGTACGGCACGCATACGGCATACGACAATATAAATAAATAAATATAAACAAAAGGACGTGCACGATAAATTACGCCACATTATTATGGCTTCCCGTGTTGCTACACTTTGCATTATAAAGGCGCTTTCGCTAACCAGTCCGTTCACAAACAGCCGTGTGCATCCCTTGGTGTATTTATTAGACTTGGATACTTTCCTTTTAATTGCCTAATAACGCTTTTGTGACTCGAGCGCGTATATTAGAAGGCTCCAGACTCGCGCAATATTATTTTGGTGATGGCGCATATGTTCAGACAAGAGCGGAGGGAAGTTGTTCCCCCCCATTTGCTTTATGTATTTATTCACGTATGTCATTCTCACATACTAGTTTAAATTTAATTAGCGATTAGTAATACTGCAGTATATGCAATTTAGCACACTACAGTGCTGTAAGATATATTGTACAAGCGCCTTGGCTGCAGAATCACTGGGTGGATATCTGTAAAATTTTAGTGCCTTCTTTTCTGTGGTGGTCACTGTCACTAATAGGGATTCAGTTAAGTGTTGTGGCAATTCCAATGTAAACAGTCATCTGCTATATTGGAAAGTGAGTGATTATGCCCAGGGAACACATGGTAGTCAACTAGACGTCCAGACCTGTTCTAGCCCTAGACTTTAGGGATAGTGCCCAAACTAGACGTTGACTAGACGTCTAAAAGTCTTACCATTATTTAGACGTCTAAAATTAGTGATTTACTAGACATCTTGTAGACATTTAGTAATTGACGTCTAATTGTAGACGTCTTGTAGCTGGCCTTGTATATACCACATATTAGAAATCATCAAGATTTTGTTTTATTAGCTTTTTAAGAGGTGTGAACACATTCACACATCAAATACAGTCACTATATTATAAGAGGTGGTCCTAAGCTTAGCTTTCAGGCTTACAAAACTGAAGTTCAATTGCTACGAAACATATGCAGGAAACTGAATTACTTGATGGCAGAGTTAACATAATTGTGGTGTTCAAGTTGTCCGTGAACCGGCCCTGGTGACTGAGTCTGTTCGTCTTCTGATCCCGAGATCGCTGGTTCGAACCCGGCCAAAAACACCAGCAACTTAGTGCCAGGATACAGGTTGCTTGGACATGCCATCTTCCACAAGGGACATTAAATACAGTGTGTTGTGTGGTGAGCTTTCGTTGCGTGGGCAATCCACAGACCGACTGCTCTGGCGTCACTCATGATCTCATTTGTCTCGCAATGTAAACCCCAATTGTTATTAAGTCTTCCATGCTGGTATCTGTCCACAAGAGTCGTCACAAGAAGTCTAAAAAATGTAGCCAAATGCAGAAAGGGAACTGGAATTAGGAGGGTCATCCAAAAATAAGTTTCCCCGATATTTGTTTTTCAAAGGAAACACCACTAGGACAAACTGAATGGTGTAGTAGTTGGGTGTGACATCCCGGCACTGCAGATGTTGGTTAATGGAGTGCCGTTCACCTATGTGTCAGGCATTCAAGCATGGATGTAATATTTCCAAGTACGTCTGACTATCCTAGTAAGGAAGAGTTATCCTATTTTTCGTTGAAGAAAAAAAGAGTGCTTTAGAGAATATCCACTGACAGTTAACACCTGTTTATACAAAACACTTTACAGGCATTGAAATGGTGTGTCCTCTATATAGGGTCGTGAAAATCTGCACAATGAACAGTACAGTGGGAGATCAGCTATAACACCACGAAACGACGTTTCTTTTCTGAAATTCCGAGAATTGTTAACGGAGACTGGCGGGTCACTGGTACTGCACTCTGATACTAATGGGAACAAATTTCCTTCAGCTTGGTCAACGAAAGTTATGCGAGATGGGGGCCACATTTGCTCGGTAACGTTCGTAAAGAGCAACGAATGAATGCAGCTTGCATTTTCCTTCAATGGTATCAAGACGGTCAAGATGAATTTCTTGGAACAATTATTATTAATGAAACGTGGGTGCATTATGCAAGTGCTGAGACAAAATACCATAGGAAGCCATGATGGGTGCCCGGTGAAAGCATTCTGAAGGAGGTCAAACTCGCGTTTTCGTCTGGAAAGGCTATGCCGACAGTGTTTTAGGACTATCGTTGTCTGCAACTTGTAGATTACCTCACATGCACAACCACACTAAATGCAAAGATGTACTGCGAGATCCTGGGAAAGCGTCAAACTACAATGAAAGAAAAACGCACAGGACTTGGAAGGGTGTAGTACAACCACGTCAACGCTGTCTGCACTCGTCTTGAAAGACTCGGGATTTGTTCCAGAAATTCATCTGGAAATTTGCCAAAGAGAGAAAAAGTACACAAGCGAGCTGGTACAACGTTGAAGTAGGAAGCATCACCTTGAGCATGAGGAGAATGAAGTATACAGGAGACACACAAACGTGAATTTCCTTTTCGTGAGCTTCCTGTATACTTCGTTCTCCTCGTGCTCAAGGTGATGATTCCTACTTCAATGAAAATTTGCCCAATCTGCTGTTCCATCTTCCTCTCAGAGCACCCCTCGGCAGTCACCAATTCGCGAGTGATCATGAAACACAAATTGATCAGGTGAAATGCAAAGTGAATGCCTCACTTTGTAAACAGGGCATAGCATGGCACAGACAACGTATTGAATACTTGGTATCACAGTATCAAAAATGTTCAGCTAAATAAGGTGACTATATTAGGGAGTAACGTTGAGCTCTAATCTGTACATAAATTTTTTCAATATTGTGCTATAGGTTTATTATTTTGTTCACAGCAGAGGAACTTTTGTTGGATGATCCTCATACATGAAGGAAATTCCTTATTTTCTTACTTTCCATCACCACACGTGTGTGGAGCAGCAAGTACAATCTGTTTGCAAATGATCATACTGAGGTAATAAAACTGGACTCTGCAACAACCTTCAGAAACTATGCATGAATGGACCACATTAACTTTGTCCAATTATATTATGACCAAATGGATAGTATGTATGCTATGTGAGTTGTATGCCCATATATTGTAACAAAAGATCAGTCAGATGAAGGCAGTCTGACTGAGGTACGTAGATAATTTAAATAATGTCCATACATATGATGATCCGACTGTTTTTGGCTCACTGACATGCATATACACTGACAGCATCCACAACTAGAAGACATTACCAGAATCTAAGTGCTGTGAAGTAATATTTTATTTTTCTGAATGTATATCTTTTTTTCTTAACGAAAGCCCGCATTTGTTCGGGGCAATGTCTCTTGAACTAGCGTTCCTGATGGCGTTACCGTTGCTGGTAAATGTAAATTTTGTACGTTAGTGACTCCCCTGCACAATACTACGTTACACCAACTTAAAGAAATCAGCAACTAAATTATTGAATCACTGAAACGTCAATAAAAAAGTCGACGACTCCGACGAATCGTGCAGCGCAGCACTATAAACCATAGCTCCACAAACACAGAAGCACTTTGCACGTACTGTGGGCAGCAGATAGCAGATGTTTGTTTGCTGCACATAACATTTTCCCACAAGCTACACAGCAGCAGTAAAATGGAATCTGACGTGACTCAGGGATTTCAGGACACTTCAAAAAATCTTGAAACTGCCCATGGTATCTCTTTGAAACCGCTGAACAGGCAATGCGCTACATATTAGGCACACCTGTAGCTCAGTAGCAAAGGCACTGATAAAATGTTTGCAAAAAGAACAGCGATTTTCAACACACACATCGCAAAATACGACACTCATCGCTGCAACAACGATGGCATGATGATGATGATGTTGGTGTCACTTCCGCTGGATTGGCATATGTGTTATTTAACATTTAACCTCCACCACCCAATTATAATGAACAGCCACGGAAATTAAAGTATTACAAAAAATAAGTACTCAAAAAGCACGAGCTAAAGCAATGGCAATGACGTCTGCCCGTCTACCCAATCACCATCCATCATCCATCCATCCAACCAGTTCGAACCAGTTCAGTTTCAACGGTTGAAACTTCAAACTTTCCGGACGCGCAACGGGTAGCAGTTGGGGTCTTCGCGGCTGCATTCCACTGGTTGTTATACGAAAATCTTTCGAAGTTCTAATATCCCGCGCGTTTTGTCTTGCAATTTTTGAGCATAGCGAGAACGTACGCCGTGCTGTCCAGTGATAAAAGCTGTTGAGCGCAGCAGAGCTCGCAGAGTACTGTGGTGGACAACGTTTCTTTGTTCTCTGGCTTTCAAGTTTAAGGGGTGAGTTCACTCTTCATTAAAGTATGTGCCTGTTTCTGTACACCAAATCGCATGTAGTAGATATGCGTGGCATAATATCGGAATATCGTTTCCTCTATTTCGGCTTCGTATCACCGATTGAAGCATATTGGAAGTGTGGGTTGACCTGACTGCACTTGCATTCAAAGTAGTGATTAACGTTGTATGTTCGGCAGTACAACGTTTCATTAAGTGCCTTGGTTCGTCTTGGTGCTAAAACAAATACGGTATCACTAATTAATCATCGAGATTCACGAGTTTTCGATGACTGTTGAAGTCTTGAGTAAACGAAAGTCGACAGTTACGGTTTGCAGGGCGGACATGCCGGAACATAAATGCTGGTTAGTTCATTGTCATGTCAACCCGACTTCGGTTGTTGCATTTTTCGATGGTAGTGAAACTACACACTGAAAATTTTGCGCAAGTACTTTTGTTTGCATATCATGGTTTCATAGCAACTGAATTTTTCTCTTTATAGGTGCTTGGACTATCTTGCATCGGTGGATATGAAAATAGTGGTAACATACCCTACGAAACAGCTATTTGCACATAAGCTTAACAGTTCCCTGTGAGGTGAGGGGAAGCAGTTGTCTCTGACGTGTGACTGTGTTGTCCTCCAATGTTCCTGATGTTCGATGTGCCCCCGAATCTTACTCTGGAGGGAGCCTCTTTAAATTTTTTGCAAATACAGTTGGTGGAAGACTCTTTGCTGCTGAAACTGCGGAAACTGCTTTCCATTCACATGGTTTCGAACTTTTTTTCAGATGCTGTGAAAGTCAGCAGGGAAGTGCGATGTAGAAGAAACGACTGCCAGAAGCTTGCTAAAGAACCGCACAACATGTGTGAGCAGCAGACAAAATATTCATCAAACGGTACAAAACTAGTATTTTTGTGCTTTGTCGTTTTGAGACATCCTTGGTATTGTATGGAGAACAGCGTGACTATGTCATTCCGTCTTACTTCACCCAAACAGCTATCTGGTAGTAGTGCAAGATTTGAGTTCCTAAAAGGTTTATTCACTGAAGTCACCTCAGCGCCATACTATAGGTCCCTCAATGTTTAGTCCTTGCATTTGTTCTCTGCATTATGCTTTTTAGGTGACTATTAACACCAAAAAATATGGAAATTGCTTGGATATTCTACAAATCACAGAGCAACAAGTTTTAAACACCAGATATGCGGTGAGTATAATATGGGTAACAGCTTGACTGAAATCTACAATAGGGTCGAGATCTACCAAGGCCGATGGCAGCAAATCTGCCTGCTAGCGACAGTGGCGGTCTCCTGCGGATGACGTCATGTGAATAAACTTGTATACTACTTGTACGTACTTATAATGTTTGACGTGGTGATACAGGTTTTGCTTTGTATTGTCTTTTATAATATACACAGTGTTTATTTTTATCCTGTACAGAATTTTTGCACCAAAGTTATGAGAGCAGCACAGATGTTGTTTTAGCGTAATGCAGTGATGGAAGTGCTGCGCCAATCATGGAGTGCTTAGCAGTCGCCTGCTCGACCAGTTAAGGTTGTGTCACGAGAAAACGCCTGTCACATTGATGTACTTTAACAGCGACAGCTGTTACATCCTCATTTCCCTGAGATCCTGGCAGCGTCCGCTAGAGCCCTGCGCAGATAAGATTTTTAGCATCTGCGTGCACATTATCCGATCCGCACCGTTGCATACGCAACCGTTTAGATCCGCAAGTTTCGAAGGACGCGTAAACACAGCCGGAAGAATGTTGGTATAATTTCGGATGCCTCCATGCTCTCATGGAAGGACTCACGCCAAAATGCCTTCTCTCCTGTCTTGGCCGTGCATGGTCAAAGGTGAACCCAGGCATGCGCTCGCTGTCGGTGCGCAATACAAATAAATTGCTAGTAGAAAAATTACAGCATGCGGTATATCCGCATCTGACCTCGAGCCATCCGATCCGCACACTGCAGAAAGTGATAAATTCTTGTCCGAATCCGCAAGTATCTTACGGATATCCGCTTCCATCCGCAGATGGTGCAGGGCTCTAGCGTCCACATCAGGTAGTGACGCGCAAACAGATTTTCAGCTGTTGCTGCAATTTGTGTTGTGTAGCTGTAACAGTTCTGTGATTTTTGTACGTGCAGCTTCTTTTCTTTGTGTCTCTCAGATCAGTGTTGATACAGCTTTTACTCTTATGTGGCCAGACAAGCATCCCGTGAAAGAGTGTGCATAGCCACTAAACAAACTAGTTAGAACTAGCAGGCTACATGATGCTTTCTGACATGTTTTGTTCTATTTTCTAGCCACAGTGAGTCATTGGAGGCAGTGCTGCAGCACCAACAATCACTCGTTGGAAGAAAGGAATGAGGTGGCCATCAACACCCTGCTGCCAGTTCAACACTCCTCAGTCAAAACACAAGACGCCTGTTTGGCGGCAAAGTCAATCCAGTTTTAGACAGAGTTTTGTACCGTAGACTTCGTGTGTGGTTTACTGCAAATAAATGTTTATGCTGAGATCCGTGTTGCTATCAATTATATCACATTTCTGCATGAATGCATGCCAAGACGGTAGCAGGACTAGTCATGGTCTAAAATAGGTCTAAAGGTGGCTAAAGTAAGGTACAGGAAATGTATAACCCTAGACCTGTCGCCTGAATGGAGGGATAAAATTGGTCTAGCTGTAGACTTCATGTCTAATACATGGTTAAGTGTCTGACCCTGTTCCAGACATCCAGGTCAAAAGAATGTCTAAATCACGGCTAGGTACATAGACATCGGATGTCTAGGGCTAGATGGCTAGGTGGCGTAACGTTAGACGTGTTATTTGACGTCTAGTGGACGGATACTAGACATTTGGTCTAATTGCCTAGACATTCTATAGACATTCCTTATCTCTTTTTTTAGACGTCATTTAGACGTTTACTAGCCCACCATGTGCTCCCTGGGTGGTCAAACAAGTCAATTAACATGATACCTTCTACAATACCATCTGTGATTCCTAAATGTCAGTATACAACAAGTCAGTATATGACAAGGTATGAAGAAATGTTAACGTAGTGCATGCTATTCAAAGCAAGTTCTTCCACACCCCCCCCATCTACAAACACCCAGAAAACAAAAACAAAAAAACTGGTCTTGGGTTTGCCTCTGGAAACATAATTTAACTACACAAATGCAGATATGTGCAGCCAAACACATTTGCCATAAGGAAAGCGTGAAGATTATTGCAGTTGCAACGGTCATGTCAGTAGGTCATGTACATCTTGGTATTTTCGAAATTTCCCAAACATTTCCATGTCTTTTATATTCAACATGCTGGACATCTAGTGTGCAACACCTGATATCGAATCAAAATCTGAGCCAGTATTCTCTATTGGGTCATGAACACACCGGTGTAACATGAGCAACAAAAAGGCAGACCACATGTCAACAAGTTGCAAACCGTTGTTTCATCTTGCACATTTGTCATGCTCATCTAGGTATTTTTGAAATTTCTCAAACATTTCCATATCTTTTATATTCAACGTGCTGGACATCTAGTGTGCAACACCTGATATCGAATCAAAATCTGAGCCAGTATTGGGTCATGAACACACCGGTGTAACATGAGCAACAAAAAGGCAGACCACATGTCAACAAGTTGCAAACCGTTGTTTCATCTTGCACATTTGTCATGCTCATCTAGGTATTTTTGAAATTTCTCAAACATTTCCATATCTTTTATATTCAACGTGCTGGACATCTAGTGTGCAACACCTGATATCGAATCAAAATCTGAGCCAGTATGGGGTCATGAACACACCGGTGTATCCTGAGCAACAATAAGGTAGACGGCATGTCAACAAGTTGCAAACCGCTGTTCCATGTTGCACATTTGTCATGCTCATCTAGGTATAAAAGATACGGAAATGTTTGAGAAATTTTAAAAATACCTAGATGAGCATGACAAATTCATGCTGTTCCATGTTGCACATTTGTCATGCTCATCTAGGTATAAAAGATACGGAAATGTTTGAGAAATTTTAAAAATACCTAGATGAGCATGACAAATGTGCAAGATGAAACAACGGTTTGCAACTTGTTGACATGTGGTCTGCCTTTTTGTTGCTCATGTTACACCGGTGTGTTCATGACCCAATACTGGCTCAGATTTTGATTCGATATCAGGTGTTGCACACTAGATGTCCAGCACATTGAATATAAAAGATATGGAAATGTTTGAGAAATTTCAAAAATACCTAGATGAGCATGACAAATGTGCAAGATGAAACAACGGTTTGCAACTTGTTGACATGTGGTCTGCCTTTTTGTTGCTCATGTTACACCGGTGTGTTCATGACCCAATACTGGCTCAGATTTTGATTCGATATCAGGTGTTGCACACTAGATGTCCAGCACATTGAATATAAAAGATATGGAAATGTTTGAGAAATTTCAAAAATACCTAGATGAGCATGACAAATGTGCAAGATGAAACAACGGTTTGCAACTTGTTGACATGTGGTCTGCCTTTTTGTTGCTCATGTTACACCGGTGTGTTCATGACCCAATAGAGAATACTGGCTCAGATTTTGATTCGATATCAGGTGTTGCACACTAGATGTCCAGCATGTTGAATATAAAAGACATGGAAATGTTTGGGAAATTTCGAAAATACCAAGATGTACATGACCTACTGACATGACCGTTGCAACTGCAATAATCTTCACGCTTTCCTTATGGCAAATGTGTTTGGCTGCACATATCTGCATTTGTGTAGTTAAATTATGTTTCCAGAGGCAAACCCAAGACCAGTTTTTTTGTTTTTGTTTTCTGGGTGTTTGTAGATGGGGGGGGGTGTGGAAGAACTTGCTTTGAATAGCATGCACTACGTTAACATTTCTTCATACCTTGTCATATACTGACTTGTTGTATACTGACATTTAGGAATCACAGATGGTATTGTAGAAGGTATCATGTTAATTGACTTGTTTGACCATAATCACTCACTTTCCAATATAGCAGATGACTGTTTACATTGGAATTGCCACAACACTTAACTGAATCCCTATTAGTGACAGTGACCACCACAGAAAAGAAGGCACTAAAATTTTACAGATATCCACCCAGTGATTCTGCAGCCAAGGCGCTTGTACAATATATCTTACAGCACTGTAGTGTGCTAAATTGCATATACTGCAGTATTACTAATCGCTAATTAAATTTAAACTAGTATGTGAGAATGACATACTGAGGTGAATAAATACATAAAGCAAATGGGGGGGAACAACTTCCCTCCGCTCTTGTCTGAACATATGCGCCATCACCAAAATAATATTGCGCGAGTCTGGAGCCTTCTAATATACGCGCTCGAGTCACAAAAGCGTTATTAGGCAATTAAAAGGAAAGTATCCAAGTCTAATAAATACACCAAGGGATGCACACGGCTGTTTGTGAACGGACTGGTTAGCGAAAGCGCCTTTATAATGCAAAGTGTAGCAACACGGGAAGCCATAATAATGTGGCGTAATTTATCGTGCACGTCCTTTTGTTTATATTTATTTATTTATATTGTCGTATGCCGTATGCGTGCCGTACACCCCAATCTCACAGCATAGCAATTGAGCTCTCAAACAACAACCATCAGTTGAACAATAAACGGAGTGAGATTAATATAAACTCGCTCAAAGACTCGTACACAATGCTGGACCCAAAACCCTTTTGCCGCCGACGCCGCTTATCGCGGTCACGAGACCATGACACCGCCGTGGAGAGCCGCCACCGAGAGCGTCTGTCATGTCGCCCGCAGCGCCACCACAGCCTTGCACAAGGGGGCGCTCTATTTCGCATCGCCATCCAATGCCTCCCGCTATCTCTCACCATGCTCCCCGAAGGAGCAATGACGTCATCCGCGGAATGCGACAGCAGCGGCCCCTAGTGGTGAGGCGTCGATCGTAGCGCCCTCTAGTGGTGTACCCTACACAATGGCTAATCCTTCTATTCATCGGAGATAATCCGACTATTGGGGGCTGCATTGGAAACAACACCCCAACTTTAGTGCAACAACAGGTAGCGACGATGGAAATTGATGTTCCCACAGCCGGCTAACCTTTCCGGTGACTTCCTTCGTTTCAAGGTAGCGGCGAAGCATGTCATTTTCGCGTAAATAATGACGGCGGAGCGAAAGTTGGAGCCCCACACCAAAATGTGAAGAACAGAAGGACTGAAAGGGGGTCGAAGTAATAGCTTTAATCAGAAGATGTGAGCGAGACCATGCAATTCGTTTAACACACTATTCCCTAGTTACAAAAAGGATGCGCAGGGCCGTTGGAAGTCCCTCGGCAGGGGGGAGCACTAACCTGATCCAATTACCTGGAGGAAACATTGACTAGAAATGACCCACCGGTGCAACGCGATGACTGTGGAGAGCGTTGCATATGGGAAGGGCATCTCGCGTTCTTGGTTACCTTGAGATGAAAAGGAAATTGGCGTTTGAGTAGCACAAACGGAAATATTGGTTTATTGTTTCAAAAACAAACAGAAGTAAACTAGCGATGGCGCGTTCCTTTATTTTTATTTTTGTTCTCGTTAAAAGCGCAACGGTGTGGGTGTCAGCACTAAAAGGCTCTGCCGAGTGTGCTTGCCAGGGCTCAGGAAAAACAACAGATATGATGCACACGTCATTAAGGGCACCAGCGAGTCGCTCAAAGGCTCCTTGCCGCATGATAAGAGTTTCCCTGCGTTGACCAAAAACAAGTCGACGTTTTTTGCTGGAACGAAATCTGCGTTTTCCTGTATCATCTAAGCAAGGCTACTGAATTGTGTGTTGCTACTCTGACAGTGCTGAAAGCGAGCCTCTCTCGGACGGCACATACAGATGAAAAATGGGACGGCAGGACCCTCAGAGCGAAAGTTCACAGGGCGCAGCGCCCCCAGAGATTAAAAACTTGGATGGCGACTGCCCCCACCTTCTGACGCCCCTGAGAGGATGTATACTACAGAATAAAATCAGAGTAGTTTATGAAAGAAATGTCATGAAATCCATGAAATCCTGTTTAAATGACAGGTCAAGCCTCTTTTTGTGAGGCTCCTTCGAATGGCCAGACCCCCTTTTAATAGAGTGTTTGAGGCAGAACGGACACAGGTTGACAGCTTTCCGAGACCATCTTGCGGTCTTGAATGCAGACTTGGCAACGGACCTTTTTCACTACGCTTCTGCATATGCTCTGTGACCCTGATGGCACCGAAGAGGGTAGTAGTAGTAGTAGTAGTAGTCGCGTCCTATCCCTTTCGTGTCAGGGTGGGCTTTGGCACTTCGCCTTCACAGGAGTCGTGTCATTGCCTCTGGGACAAAAAAATAAACTAAAAAAACACACGGAAAAAACTCGAAAATAGATGATTTAGTCCTCGTTCTTTTCTTCTTGTTCACTGCTTGCGCTCCTTGCGCCTTCTCCATTCCACTAGGCGGCGCTTCGTGGTTTCCACTTCCGCCATTTCCGCTCTTCTGGGCGCTGCTGGCTCTGCGTCGTGCATCATGGCGTGGTTCTGATGGGTGCTTTCCCGAGTATTGTGCTGGAATTCGCTGTCAGTGTTGCTCTTGGGGTCGCCTTTGGCCTCTGTCGTGAGGCAGAGGGCATCGGCGATGTTGCAGTTCCTTTTGCCTCCGGGCAAGCTCTCACATAGTAGGACTACGTGGGTGATGTCCTCAGCAGGCGACCCGCATATTTTGCACGCTGTGTCCGTTTCCCTACAAATTCCATAGATGGCGCCAATATGGGTCGGTTGCGGCTTTGGTGCACGCCGATCGTGTTTCACTAGACAGCTGTCAGGATATCACGAGAGCATGGAAAAAGGTCCATTTGGACTGCTCGATTACTTGGAACAGATTTTACTGAAAGTCCGCCAAAAAAAAATCCGCCAGTAACAGTAGTGATCGAGGTTCCACCTTCAATGGATCAGTTCTGAACATGACTTATGTCAGGTTTTTTTGCTCGCCCTAGGAAGCTACGTGCACGGACCTACACGGCGGTAGGCCCTGTAACGATATCACCTTAATACAGTTCCAGCACATAATAACTTTCCTGTTACAACATTCCTGTCACATCATGTCATATTGCTAGCTGTCACATTTTTTTAACGCGCATCTGACATGTTTTCCTCATGCAATGTCGTCTCTGCTCGTAACATACCAGAACCCAAAAACGCAGTGCCAGAGGGGCTGCACTAATTATGCGAGGAAAACGAAAGCTACTATACAGTAGCGGCCATCACCGCGTGGTAGTGACAAAGTCAGCTGGTGTGAACTAAGTGGGAAAGAAAGTACCAACATATGGATGCCCAAGTTGGGAGTGCATCAACTGTGTGAGTACTGAATGGGTTTCTTTTACAAGCTATGCACCAACTGTGGAGTAAATGTGATACTGTATCGAAATAAAGCCATGAGCCAATATACAAACTTCCCAGGTGTCACAAATATGAACATGTGGGGATTTTTCTGGTTTTATGGCTTGAAGCTAGGTAGCTTACAGTACTGTACTATGTAATGATGATAATGACAATCAAGATGAGTTGGCTGGAGGTCCATCAGCCACTACTCGCCATGCCTTGTATGGTACAACAAATAAAACGGAACATAACAAGTTGGAGTTTTTCTTTCGTTTTCTTTTACGTCAACCCTCTTCTAGGGGTACTTCTTCCCCTGGCTGCAGAAGTGTGTAAGCAGCTATAAAGGCATCAGTCACGTCACTTCTCAGGGTCTTCACCGCCCGCCTGTACAACCGACTGACGTTCCGAGGGTTTCCACCGGCATGGTTGACTTCAAAGGTTACGTACTTGATCCACAGATCTGCAAGAATGAGGAAATTAAATCAGAATCATCCATTGCAAGAAAGGATACGATTCCTTACTGAAGTCATCTTTCCCAAATTCTTTGACAGCATCCTCAAAATATGACCTCAGATTCTCTGCAGATGTTGACACCTGTAGAGGGCATTATATAGTCTCATCATCTTCCATGCATTAAAGATATGAAACGCTCCAAAATGAAACAAAACAAACAAAATGATATTACATACACGTGCATTTTCAATGTCTATCATCTTCTGAAAGAACCCAAGGGACAATGGCTTCTGTAGCAGCATTCTGTAAAAATTAACAAACGTATGTATTAAAAAAATATATCTATGAAAATCACTTTGTTTAAAAGCAGGTGGTAACTGCTATTTGACTGAAGCATTGATACTACTTATTAATAGTCTTAATCTATATCTTGAGTTTAGCAGAGATAATTTTTAGGCCAAATCCGAAAAGCTAGCAAGTTCATCATTTAAACCACCACGTTAGTTCCAGCAAGCGCACACCAAATTTGCAAATTCTTTTTGTTTTATATTTTTATGAGAGCAAATTTTTGTACATTTTGTTTTGGTTCCAACAAGGACTGTTCATGTGGAGTGTTTAATAATAGCAACTCAATGGTAACTGAGTGTGTCATGTGCAGTGACATAGTTCCACCAGCCTTCACACTTCTTGGTGGCATTCAAGTGACGTGGAGGGCACATTGGTGCACCTCGGAAACTTTTGGATCTGCAGTATCAGTACAGTAGCACATCCTTCTACCTCAGTGGACTCCACGAATGAAGAACAAATGTGCCCCGTACTCCCATATGTCCCATATGCCCCGTGCTCCTGTGAAATGTATGTGAGCACATGAACGGAAGTTTCTAGAATCATGTGACGCACATTTGGGCACTTAACTCCTGGCCAGGCATTCCCTGGAAACTGTGCACAGTGAGAACAAGGGTTTCATTGTACCTGAACATCTGTAAGGCTTTGTGTACCCGAAGCACTTCGATTATTTACAAAGCAGGTCAAAGTGTGAAATCACACAAAGTGCGACAGCAAACATCACACGGTGCAGACTTATCAGAGTCCTATATTTCCCGGCTCGGCACCAATTATGTTTTGCATCACCAGTCAGTTCTACCCTGTCACGATTTAAGTCATGCCTTGTGAGGGAGAGCTTGGTAATGTAGTGCAACCACTACAACATGTGCAGGCTGTGTAGCACTGAAGTGGAGTGGCTTCCTTTTAAAGAAATAGTTCAGCTTATAAATTAATGCTGTGCCTGGAATTGGGAGCTTCCGACAGAGATATACAGTTATAATATGTTGCATACAGACATCCCTCATAGATTCAGTCTAGAAGACCTAAAAAGAGCTGATGTTAAAAAAATGCAGCAATGTAATTGGTGGCCTGCGTGAAATGTCAAACTGATGTGGATGTCATTGCTGTGAGAAGTCAGAGGGCAGAGCATGTTTGAGCAGTAGTGCGTGACAAGCTTTCTAATTACACTGAGGCTAGGTTGCGGTCGCCCTCCTGAAATTATTTAAGAAAAAAAACGTTTAGAACATTTAATGGAACATTTTTAGAAACTGATACAGTGTTGTTCTCACATCGGCTGAACGCTCCTCGAAAGAGAGGCTCCGACTGGGATTCAAATAAGTCGGCGCAAAGGTGCCACGGCCAGTATTTGAACTTGGATCCTCCTGATATCCGGTCAAGGATACTGGTTTGAATCCTGGTGTCAACACCTCTTCCACTCAGGAATTTGAATCCCATCGTTTTTTGGGGTATTGGAGACTTATGTGTTAGCATTGTCCTTGGACAGAACCTGCTGGAAATTCTCGTTGCTCCTAATGGGGTTCGGCAGTGTCACTCCCTCTGGAGCGCAAAAGGTGCTACTTAACACATCTACTGTTACCAATATTCAATGGAATTTTAATTTTGAGGGAAAATGATGGTTTCAAAATAATACAACACAGCATCCTGTCCTGTTTTGATTACCATTACGTAGCCTGTCTTTCCACCCCAAGTCCATGAATCTCAATAGTGCTTATGTTGTGTAGTGTTAATGAATGACATGAACTGTAACAGGGACCGTATGAACCGTAATATGGATAGCGAAAACGTACCTATTGTAAAATTTCTTAGCTGCATGGTACCCTTTGTACAAGCAATACAGTCCTAGGAGTTGTTCTTTAATGTATGTACATACAGGTGGTGGGTAGAACAGTCCTTTCTGCAACGAAAAAATGTGATGCATGAACTGGAACAGGAAAAGAAAAGGTTCCACCGCCGCAAAGAAAAGCCTTGCCTCCAGAAATTCTAATGCCGTTGATGGGCAAGCTGCCGTAATCCATGTGAGACTGAGCTCCCAGATAGGAAGTGAGTCCTGAAAGACAGAACAAGGTGTGTAACTGGAGATATTTGACACCGCTGCAAGTTTAAAACAATATATATAGAGCTTATTGTTTAAATGAAGACACTAAAGCTTTAAGCATTGTATACTATCCTGCTACATTTCTTTCGCGTGGCTTTAGTCCGGCTTATGGAAGGCTGAAAAACATTCCTTCTCCAGTGTGTTCTCTCTCACATTCACAAAATGCACCAACCACGTGGCATCATGTGAGCGTTAGCGTTACAGAGCACAGTCCGTAGCATAGTCCTCACCAAAATTGATTTTTTTTTATGCTAGCGTCAAAATCCGAAGTAAATCAAAGCACGGCTGGGAGTATCCCAATAACCTTGTTTTGGAAGGAGGCACATGCGCTATTCACCACCAATCACACACACACATCACATCACATTAACTGGTGCACTACAATCTACACAGTGAACACAGGTGCTTCTAACCCCTTTGCAGCTCCCCCCCTGGGGTATGGCAATATCTGTGGTTCGAGGCACATGACAATGGTGCATGCAAACTGCTGGTGGGGGGTAATGATCCAGTTGATCCGTACGGTATGTGATAGGAGCAACACTTCGAATGAGCACTGAGGTACCCTCTCCCCCTTTTTCTTTTTTCTTTTGGCTGCAGCATTTTCTGCAACAAATACAGTGAGCTGCAGCAAAAAAATGCCAGGAGCAGGCGACCTGCAGCACATGTAATAAGCCTCTGTTCCGCACAACATTTAAAAAACCCTCCACTCTGCAAAAGAGTTTATTAGAGAGTGAGGGAAGGAGGAGGGTACGACATCATGTAGCCTGTTCCCCTCTCAAGTGACTCGTGAAGTAGATCAAGCGGGTATGAGTAGTGCATGAGCTGAGAAGAAAAAAACAAAGAGGAATTGCAGACGTCACGCAAGGATAATGCAGGCCATCGGCTGGCGCTCTCTCCAACTGCTCTTGCAGCTCTGACTGCACAGTGACAGTGCACTGCATAGTGAAAATATTGTGAGCCACCCACTGTCACCCACTCCTGATGGACAGCTTGACGAATGAAACAATGTTTCAGTGTCATGTTAAATAGCACCTCAATGCTCCTTTAACAACATCAAACATGAGCATGTTGGAAATATGAGAAAACCAAACGGGTGAAAGTTTTCCTAGCAACTCTTTTCATTTTTCTTTTTTCAAAGAGACAGAATGGTGCCTGCAAGTGCTGAGTTACCATACTTGCTTCATAAGACCACATAATGGAAAAGAAAAGGCAAACGATCTGCTCCGCATACCTCTTTTGGTACAGCATCTAAAGCCGTCTGGATGGCGTCGAGCGTAGTACTGACACTGTCTGGATGAGCTAAATGCAGCTGCAACGTCAACAGCCAGGCATCAACCGACGTCGTCCACTTCTTTGTCGCAGCATTGGCCTCCTCAACAGCCCTCGTTACCTCACCACAGTTCTGTAGAAGCTTTACCTGCGTGTGCAAATCTTAACGTGTGATTGAATATCAGCTGTGATAAACAACAACAACAATTTCCACAAGTTGCAAATTCCTGATGTTGATGACTAATCCGTACATCAGTATCAACAGCCCCTTTCAGCACATTAACAAAATGTTCTTATTAGCACTCAAGCTTACACAATGATGTGTC
The DNA here is from genome assembly GCF_037126465.1 of Ornithodoros turicata. NCBI lineage: Eukaryota > Metazoa > Arthropoda > Arachnida > Ixodida > Argasidae > Ornithodoros > Ornithodoros turicata. Next base: position 21,148,446 of record NC_088207.1, read on the forward strand.
TTTTTTTTTTAAGAGCCAAAAAGAAGAGAAAAAAAAGGAAATATGTCGTGTTATTGTGCAACATGTCCAGTCCCTATAAATCTTGTCACGTGAGAGGAATTTTATGCAACATTATCCAGAATGAGCATCATTAGCGTTAGCCATTTTCCCACCTTCAGTAATGCCTGTTACATAACTTCATGCTACTTACCCATTCAAGGTGATGCTGTAAGGTGAGCAGGCCATTCTCTGATGCCCTCCGCATGCAACACAGAACTCTGCTAAGTCTCTGCAAATAAATTATTTTTGAATCACGCATTACAATACTACGCACTCCAGATCACGCGTCCTCTTCCACAATGATGACCTTTACTGTCCCTGATAGGGTGCATTCGTGATCATCACGTATCAAGTCATGTATCAAGTCATCGTATCATGTCACTGACACGAAACGTGCATCAATAGAGACATACCGTATTTTCACGCGTATTAGCCGCAACGCAGACAAGCCGCAGGACTCATTTTTAGATACATTTTGAAAATGTTTTTGCAGATAAGCCGCACTCGCAGATAAGCCGCGGGTAATACGACGCGACTGCTTTGTGCGCTAAACCAGTGATGCACATATAAAATCAATAGAGACGCTCAACGCTCGTTGACGCCGTACTCCCTGCCAGCTGCCCTGTTCCCGTCCGCGAAGTCGACGACTTTCAGTTTGAAGCCGCTGTCGTAGCTATGCCTTCGCGTTAGAGCCATGCCTCACCCCTAACTGCCGTGCCCGTGCCCACGAATGCTGCTGCTCTGGTCAAATGAGAACTGATGCTTAGCTGACCACGTTTTATCCCGATGTCAGGTGTATTAAACCCTTCCTGTGGGTCTGCCGACAGAGGAGACCGTAGGGAAGGCCATAAACCCTGTCCACATTCCGGCGTCGGCATGATGTATAACAAAGGAGGTCAGTTCTAGTGTTCTACTAAGATCGGATTGTGCCCTTGTTGCGTGTTTTTCGTGGACTGACGGGTTAGTGGTGTTCCAGGAGACATGAATCACTGTCACCCCTTTTGTTAAAGCTGCGTGGGGGAATGTATTCGGAAGGTCAGTCCACTCGAATGTGGACCCGCCCCTGTTCGGTATTGTTCGTGCACTGGCAGGGCGGTCCTGTTCCGAAAAACATGAGGCACTGTTGGCCCTTTCGTTTAATCCGAGGTATGGGGAAAGTACCAGGGAAAAATAGTCACCAGATAAGCCGCAGGGCGTCCGCGAAAAAAAAAAAAAAAATCGCGCATAAGCCGCGGCTAATACGCGTGAAAATACGGTACTCAAGTCAGGCTTCCTCGTTTGCCCACGTAACACCCTGCCACTGGGAAATCTCGTCATCCAGCCACAGACACTACTGATAAGCCAGTGCTGCACAGTACACTTGCGAACCCCTTCTGTCACCGTGTGCCTCACCGACTTTTTTCTGACCAAGGCGTAGTGTAGCGACAGCAACAATAGCCGGCATGAGGGGCTTCATGTGAAGCATGCATCCCACAGCAGTAACATCATGTTTTTGACTGTTTAAATAGGTACACAGGCAAAACCCAAATCCCAGGAATACTGAGACACACAGCAATGTGCCATCTGCCATAAGAGTGCGCAGTAATTTTGCAGAAACTCATAATGGTTATCCCCGCTAATGTATGACGAAGTTAAAGACTAATCTCGTCTCTTTATAGCATGCGCCTCAGACACCACGTAGCATTGTGTCAGAGACTACTAGGAAAATGTAATGCCAACGTAATGTCACACCTTGATGGAAGTAATGGCACTAGCAGTGCATTACTAAGCAAGAAAAAGTAATGGGTTATGCAATGCATTACTTAACAAAACTGTAATGGAATCTCCCCAACCCTGCACATTTCAGTGCCTATCTGTTACACCATGCTGCACGCAATTAACACCTTCACACGGACCAACCTTTTCTGCAGACTTTTTCGAAGATGCATCTCCAAGCAGCTCAAGGCAAAAGTCTATGTACACCTTCCACATTTTTTCTGCATGAAATGAGACAGAGCATTAAGCTACGTGTTGAGGGGTCAGAAATATAATTCTTTCTGAACAGGTCCAGTTACCTGTGGGAACCTTTGTGACAGCCTCGTCAAAGATGGCACATGCTGCTTTGATGGCTTCTGATTTGGCTGCAGGAATAGACGTCCACGAGTTAGAGACAACTAACAATGTTTTGAATTTCAAGAAGTGCCATGAATTCTCGTTGTTACATGACAACTACATTTCCACTTTTTCAACTCACTTTGCAACTCAACTTTTGTGTGAATATAGCTAGGCAACCTATCAAGCAGATGAGATTTTACTCGTGTGGTACAGTACCAATAACATAAAATTAAGGTGGCTGTAAGCTCGCAGACTTTTCCGACGGTTTACCTAGAACGACATGTTGAAGGACCGCAAAAATTTCGGGTAGCTATCGGGTTTTACTCAAATTCTTGAAAACGTGATTGGGGGGGAACTATCATGAAAAATCAGGTTTAATCTGAAAACGAAGAACGCTACTTATACATAGGGAGTGACTTTTTCGGGTTAAACCCGATTTCGCCCGGTTATTCCCCCCCGAACTGACCTCCGACCAATTCGGGTTAAACCCGATTTCTCCCCGAAATTCCAGTCACCGTGAAATCCTCAAGTGACGTTTCCACTGAAGACGAACAAAGGTCGCCACGTGTTACACGTGTAAGAATGGGTCATCTACTCTCCAAGCAATACACCCAGGTGTGTCAACACCGTGTATGCCTTCGGGGATTACCGCTGAAAGGTCACAATCGCGCAAAAACAACAACAACAACAAAAGAACAACAAAAAGAGAGATTAGGAAATGACTAAATAGACAAGAGAGAGAGAGAAAAAAAAAACACCCGATAACATCCGAAGGTACAGTTATCGCCCGATTTCTCCCCGAATATCAGATTTTTAAAATAGCGCCCGATTTTTACTCCCCGAATCTGAGAAAGGCATTTCACCCGAAAAAGCCGCTCCCTACTTATAGGGCCTGACTTTTTCGGGTTTTATTTTTGGCCAAATTCGGGGGGTAAATATCGGGTGATATTTTTCATTTGAAAATTCGGGTGTACTATTCGGGTTAAATCCCGTTACGGCATATTCTGTCGTCAGGAATTCGGGTGTATTCGGGTGATTTTTTTTTTGTTTAATAAAAATTTGTCTTAACATGGAACTAATGTTTAGCAATGTTATCAAACTTTATTTTAATGCACGCTTATGAGTGTGCCACGCGACCCGGATGTTTTCGGGTAGATTCGGGTTAAACCCGAATTTTACAGATTTCGTTCGGGGGGTAAATATCGGGCGGATACGGGTTTAACCCTAAAAAGTCAGGCCCTACTACAGTGCTCTGCTTACTCAATGTCTGTCCCCCTCGCGACGATCCCACTGTCATTCGCTTCTCGTAGCATCTGCGGGCCACGGCATTCCAGGTTTCTTCTGCCCCTGCATGTCTATTCTGGATGCTGAATAAAGATAAGGGAACGGTAGGTACAGATGACCCTCTAAGGGATGGTGTCAACTTGTGCAGCATACCCTAATACACAGTTGGAGGGGCCTCACGCGACCAAGTCAACTTATCAACTTACTCTTCGTAGATGCTGTCCTCAATTGAAGCAGCGAAGTCAAACTTTGTACAAATGGGAAGAAACGACAGAGCAAAATCTACATCTGGAAATAATCGAAAGAGGAGAGTAAAATTACTAAAGAGCTACGCTATACGCAATTGAATCGCTTCCATCTCAAAACGAGTTTTCGAGGCATGCGCACAATGCCTTCCTTGAAATGAGTGCAGCCCAAAAGTTCATTACGGATATAACGTACTCACAGGACCTTGTTGTCTTAGGGTTACGCCCAGTAGGAAAGCAAACACTCATCAAAGCACAAATTCAGCCTAACCTACAGCCGTGAGTGAACACTTAACATTTCGGCTTTGGTGCTGCCTCTCACCATCCCGTATGTTTTAACTTTTTCCTTTACCACTCCAGAATTTTATCCTGTTATCAGCTTCCAGAGTAAAACTCAACCTTTGTCTTCAAATTTAGAAAAAAACATAAAAGCAAAAAAATTAGGTCCTACCTAATCATGACACTATGAGGCAAAATTTTTCACATGCTGCTCAGAGGGATGGATTTTTTTATGGTTAACATACAATGCTGGTATTCCTCAGATACAGCAGCATTGCCTAAGGGGGGTTTGGGGGTTCAACCTCCTCAAATCGTACTTTCGGTAATGCGTTTGGGAGAGGGAAATGAGGTTGAAATCCACCTCCCTCCCCCCGTAAAGTCTCCATAGAACACCTCCCGAAATATTTTTCTGGCTACGACACTGCTCAGAGATATGTGACAACAAGCATAGGAAACAAATTGTACAAAGCCGCTGGCTTTGCTACTCATGGTAACAAACTACACAAACAATTTGGAATGCACTGTACATGCAAAATCTTGTTAGTGCTTTAACGGAAAATTGACCAGAAGACCACGCTGGTTAAAGGCATACTTGCATACTTGAAGAATGCAGCTGTAGTCGTGTTCAACTTAAAAACGAAAAGAAATCTAGTCCGTCACCTCTCAAAATATTACTGTGCTGCAGACAGGAAGGATGGACACAAAGAGGCCATGCTCGCACCTTCACAGGATAATGAGGATAATCACAGGATAATCCCATCATACCCACTCTACTTCTGTATTGGCTGTTTAGGCTTGCCACATGACACTACACTGCATGGCGGCGCTGCAGCGTTTCTCCTGGCGTGCTATTGTGTCTCCTTATCTCCAATGGCGATGAAGTAGTTTTTTTTTCCTTCTTAACTCGAACACGACCATAGACATGAAGGACAGCGTACACAGAGACCTTGTTTGTGTCTCCTTGTAGTCCTTCCTTGTGGTATGTCGGGTTCTTATATTATGCAAACAAAATACTCTTAACTATACTTAGTGGAGCTGCGTGAATAGCAACATTGCCAATACGAATGGTTTACGAATATTTCACTTACACTGCGAATCAAATCTGAATAATTTCTTCAGATGGCAAATCGAATTTGAATAATGAGAAATTCAAATAATTTTGAATACTTCAGGGTGAAATATTTTTTGGTGTTGTGCTCATTACATGATGTTCTGCTCCAAACATGTGTGCCTTTTCAGCCAGGATAACATAGTGTGAGGGAAGGGTCCTTCTGTGTTGTGTATGGTAGACTGACATTAGAGGGATGGACTGCTGTGAGAGTTAGACAGCATGTTCCATGTTGCCTGCTTTGTGTGCATCTCCTCATTTCTATGCTTACATTGTGAATTTCCTGTACTTTTTTTAGAAACCGCACATATTTCCATCTCAAAGTTGGGAGTACATTTTCTGCAATCTGCAAAGCCCAGAGTATAGTGCTGACCACGAGTTCACAATATTTGTAGACTTTAGCGAATATTGTAAGCAGTGTAAAGTAAGCTTCACCTAACACTAGAGAGTAATGAGGTGAAGCCCACTTGCAGAATCATGCCCCCCCCCCCCCCCCACACACACACACACACACACCAGAACAATAGCAGTAATGTAAAGTGGGCTTCACCTAACTCTTGAATGTTTTGAGGTGAAGCCCACTTGCAGAATGGCGATAACGAAAATTTTGAATAGTGAAAATAGGTTGCAAATAGCATTCCAATTGCTCGAAATATCGTTTCATATTCCAAATTTCGAATATTCGCGCAGCTCTACTTTTTATACCAATTTCCTGCTGTCAATGTGCAACAACAGGACAAGGCAGGTTCGCTATGCTCGTACAAAATTTAATCTTGGAATGAGGGGATTATGCTGTGTAGCTGAGCACAACCTTCAGTGTTTTACGTGTCACATATTATGCTAATATAGCCCACTTAACCATACCTGTTATGACGTTTGTAGATGTGGTGTAAATCAGGTAGGGAATTTTTGCCCCTAGGACTGCATCATTGGCATGCTCCTGAGTATCCTGAAATGGCACACACATAACACGCATCGTTCAGAATCCATCCAATTTGTGTGAGAAAGCTTGCACAAAGCCAGCTCACCTTCTGAATCCCGAGCACCTCTTGTCGCTTTCTCATCTGCAACGAGAGAAAACATCATGCGGAGTTTTGGTGCAACCTGACTAACGGAATACCGTATCACTGAAAGCAAAATACCCGGCGGTCTTCTGAAGCATAGACTGAAGGAGAAGCCATAGGTCATGAGCCACATATATTTTGAGCAGTGTCCTTTCACAAATATTGGTAGTTCCAGTCCCGAGACTTCTACTTCAGAATATGTACGTAGAACGTAGTGTGTACGTTCAGAATACATACTAGGTACGTATTCTGAAAACTACGTCCGAGTACGTACTCTATCGGCACTGTAAGATGTATCATACATAGGGCCTCGTGTTTTAGGGTAAAAACCCGTTTTTTTTTCCTCAACGATTTTGCATCCTTGTCATTTGGAGTAAAACCCCCCAAAAAATAATTCCGAAAACTAACTTAGCAGGGTGCCAATTCAGCCATCGACACAGACATTGGAGATTGCTAAGCACTGGACACTCAGCACAGCTGTTCCGCATCTTGTGTTAATCTAAAATGCGAAAATCACTCGTTTTTTTTGTCTTCAACCCGAGAACTACCTTTCCATCCGGTATCACCCGATTTTACAGTGTTTTATGGCTCGTGAAATAAGACCCAATTTTTAAACCTCGGTTTTCAAAAACATAGAACCCGAAAACACAAGGCCCTAATCGTACATGGTAATACTCTAGTCCAGAGCATAGGTCAGTAAAAGCTCACTCAACATCATCGCATGGTGGACCTTTCTCACAGCCCTGCGACATCACAACCAATCACTCAACTTCCAAAGCCATCATTGAGCATCGACAGCAATTTAAACATCACACCATTCTGCATGGTGTGGTGGTGAATGGTGTGCTAAGCGAAGGGCTATCATAAGTGAATCAGACATGACAATCTCAACAATCTCAAAACATCGAGGGAGCTATGAAAGTTTTTTCTTCCTTATCTCCTTAGGCTGCTGGCAAAGAGATATACGCAAATAATAACCGTACCTCAGATCTGTAGCACACATGAATGTGGTACAAGTTGGATGAATGCACCACATTCACCTACCTTAGTATGTCATACACACATATACAAACTTCACTACTTCAGTATGTCATATGACCTGGCTCATGAGACCAGAAAGTCCAATCCTTAGAGACCCTCTCTAGATGAATACACGCTGCAGTACCAACACAATAAAAACAGGTGATGCGAAGAGCGAAGATACAAAAACAAGTTATCACACACAATTACCTTTTCGGTGTACAGCAGCTCCATCCGAAAGTACTGAAACAAAAAGAAAAGGAAAGTTTTTTTGTTTACAATCTCCAGCTTTATTGAAATGATACCACATTTACTCGACATTAGGCTGATCCTTTTGTGCTACGGGAGGCTCTAAAAGCCGTCTGTCAATGAATAACCTTTTGGAGTAAATTTATAACCCATTCGAAATCATTTTTAAAAGTTAAAAAAAATCTTCAGAGGAAACTACAAAATTCATCTGCATTAGTGAATGTACAGCAGCTCAAGGCAAACATAATTAGAGCCTGGAGTTTTAGGGTTTTACCCGATTCTTCCCCGAATTTGCACCCCGAATTGAGGGTTGCCTCTTTAGGGTGAAACCAGATTTTTACCTGGCAAATTGCCCTCACTGGGATGTCAGCAGGAACGTACTAATTTACTTGTTTGGCAGAAAAATTCAGTTACACCACCGTTTGTACCAAACCACTACAGTTAGTTTGAGCAACTGAGACAGATTTCACACCGAATTTAGCATACTGGAAGTTTTTTCACCCGAATTCACATGAATTTAGTGCACATGTTTATTTACCCGATATTTACCCCACGAATTTAGAAAAAAAAAGTTTCCCGAAATCTTCTGGCTCTAAACATAATCAATTGCTTTCTCACTGACACATGCAGGAAAGGGGTAGTTACTCCCTTTCGGACACGTTCCGCAAGCAAATGAGGAACCTTATCTCGTCCACTTGTTTCGCACATGGTCATATTAACTGCACCACATGTGACCCATGGATGTGAACTACCTATGTGCTGCATTGGGAAAAACCACCGGTGGGAAAAACCAAAATTTGAGTGCAAAAAGGATGTCTCTCATTCTGGGTTCCTTACTTTCCCTTTTTCCTGCGGCTAGGATGATCAAGTGCCCGTTATTCATAATGCCGTCTTTCACTTCGTGGCACATTTGTCAGTGGTGACCTCAAGTGGTGACTTCAGTGGTGAGCCAAACTACCCGCAGATGACCCCTGACAGCTCCCTACGGTGCCTTATCAAATGCCGCTCATCTTTTGATAGCCGCATACGAAAGCAAAGTGATGGGCACGAGGATAAGCTTACCTCGTGCCAAAGCAGCTGAGACTTTTCATTGAAGCGTAGGCCTCTCTGAAGAATCTGCCTGGCTGTCTCAGGAGAGTTCTGGCTTTCCATTTCCCACTTGGCTGCAGCTGACCATATCTCTACCATGTGAGTTTTGTAGAGACAGCAAATAGCGAGTAAAAGAAAAGCAAAAAACAAACTGTTAAAAAGCGCAAAGATGACCGTTCTACATAATGGAACTGGAGTCAACGAGACGAAACCTGTCCGTCATTGTCTAAATTTGTGAATGGAAGCATGTTTGAAAGTTATGGTCAGCATGATGAATTTTACCTGGTCTGTGGCTGTGCATCTGGAGCATACGAGCATACATTGTGCTAACAGCATGTTCCCAGCCCTTTACAGGAACAGATGAAGAACATTTGTTAGATTCACATGACCATGTTAGCTACTGTCAAATATTACTATCCAAATACAGTCGCCGACTGATTTTTCGGACCCCCATTTTTCGGACATGCTCGATTATTCGGACTCGTTCGCGGAACGGCCGCGGGTCCCATTGAGGTGATGTATAAGAACGTCCAAAATTTCGGATGCCGTGCAGCTCCGTCGCTCGATATTTCGGACTCTGTTTGCCCAACCCGCGAATTTCTCTCTTGGGGTGACGGAAAATATTTGTATCATCTGAAATTCGTATCAAAAGAAATCAACCAACTAAAATAATGAAGCAAAAAAATTGGCAGTGATTATTGTTGACTTTCCATTCCTCTGAGTAGAAGAGGTCTGTCGTAGCGCCTTTGCGTCTTCGTTTTTGGCCAACGGCCCAGCACGTACAGTCTGCCCGCGAGTCGCGCGACAGCGCTGTGAAGCCGACTTGCGGACTTGATGACGACGGTGCCTCTGATAGTGTACATTGACAAAATGTCGCTTCGGGAAATAGAAGCTGATGTTATCAGGCAGAGCTGGAAGCGCGTTAGGAAAGCATCGACAAATTTTTCCAGCCTACTAGGGCTTAGTAAAGTTTATTTTGAAGCGAAATTCGTTTTTTCGGACTTCTCGATTATTCGGACTTTTGCGCGATCCCCGCCGAGTCCGAAAAATCGGACGGTGACTGTATACTAAGTACAGGCATGCTGCATAATGTAAAACACCCGAGACTAGGGAACACGAAAGGACAGACACAAACACGTGCCTGTCCTTTCGTGTTCCCTAGTCTCGGGGGTTTTACATTATGCATCATCTTCACCAGTTCGCTTGCTTCCTAGCCGTTTTTTCACAGGCATGCTGTTTGTCAGTATTCTTACCATTCGTGAACAGAAATCAATATGCGAGAGCCAGAGCTTGATATCGTCGTTGAACCTCAGAACAGCTTTCTGCAAGAGAACAATGAATTAAAGGAGAGTTACTCCAACACGTTAGAAGAACAGGCGACATGTTACTTATGTAGCAGAATGGCATGGTAGTTGCTGTGTTTGACAGCTTAACTGTTTTTTTTTGTCATACAACCTATACCCATAAAGTAATGAGATTCGTGTTATAAAAAAACTTTACAAACAACCGAACTCTAAGTCAACGCTGTCCCCTTTGTAGAAGTTGTCCACTCTGTCCAAAGCTGTCCACTGCGGACAACAGTCGTCAGCATGAAATGCCCTAGTCTGGTTCTTCTCGAACCTTATGTTGCTTTTAGTTTCTTTGAATGTTACCCTGATGCAGACTTGTGCCCGTTACTCGAAAAATGTAATTGATTACCATTACCGTTACTTCTGTGGAAAAAGTAATTGATTACCATTACCAATTACTCGATTTCAAATGTAATTGAGTAACGAGTAGAAAAGTAACACGTTACTTCGGTCGTTACTCTGCATTCACGCAAATTATAACCGTCATTGTGCGCCTCAAAAAAATAAAAAAAGGTTCAACAGCGGAACAGCTGAAATAGCAAGACAAACAAAAACACGTAGGACAGGGAGCTGTACGCCCGGGAAGACGTTGACCCGATTGTGGAAGAGCATTGCGTGGAACTTCCCCATGACTCTTTAAGCCTCCAAAGCTTCAGGTACCATAACACTGGTGTAGGAAGAGATTAGGGAGAGAGACTCTGAAATTCCAGAGCGTTATTACAATGACCTCCGCTTGCTATAGTAGAACAGCCCAACAAAGGCTGATGGCACCAGGGGCTTGACTTGGGGCAGAACATCTGAAAGATAAGCTAATCTCTGCCAGAAAAGTAATCAATTACTGAGTAATCGATTACTCAGAAAAGTAATTGAGTACTCAAAAAATTACTTTGACAGTAAAGTAACTGATTACTCGAAAAATTACTCAAAAAGGTAATTGATTACAAGTAACGCAATTACTAGTAACGCGTTACGCACAAGTCTGCCCTGATGTGAAATGCGAGTTTTGGGGAAAAGGATGAAGTCACATAGACTTGCATTAAAACTGCTGTCAGCACTTAGATAATGTGAGACATTTAGCACCTGGTACACCTGGTAGAGAGATCATTTGGAAAACACACAACCACAGAGACAGAAGTGTTTGCGGAATAAACAGCACACTCGGATCAATCCTTCCTAAGGAAGGGTGACAATGCGGAGATGGCTCTCATTGCTCTCCTCAAACGATTCGTCCAGTCATCGTAGGAGACCAATTCGATTCCTGTCCGCATCGTTGTGCGTCTTGAAAAGAAGAGCGAGAGGGAAAACAAAAGCTGTGGTATCTTTAGCTCATCATTGACACACATGTAATAAATAAATCATGTACACACTGCATTAACCTTGTTTCTTTTGCGTTGGTGTCAAGGTAACAAGCATCTTTCATTCTGCCAGTTGAAATCTTACAACTTTAGTGCTCCTATAACTCTGCTTTAGATACCTATGTTATTCAGTGCCATGTAACAACAATCAATGTTATCTTACCCATGAAATTCGATGTGACTACATACTTTGTAACCTGCGTACCTATGTTATGTTTGTTCATACTGTTCTTTTTGCCATTAATCTGTATTGTATGTACTATGAACGTTCACTCCCCAGTGTAATGCCCATGGGCTCTCGGGGTACATAAATAAAAATAAAAAACAAATAAAACCTGTTACAGTTAATCGGAAACATAACTCCAACACATTCAAACAACTTGTGAAAAGAGGCACTGACGCCAGGAATCAAACCTTGGCATTCTGATTGTTTGCGTCATCCCTAATCGTGGTCTACCTCATTGTTTATGTGCTGCAACTGTTTAGGATTGGCTGCCCCTGAGATGGGTGGAGACTACAATGTGCTTGGTTCACTTCACTGTAAACACAATAGGTAAAGCGTACTTTCGTCTTACTTTAAAGAGCTGATGTATTTTTCTGGCAATGGTGAAGTCTATGTCTTTCTTCTTGTCAACTATCCGAAGCCTCTGGAACAAAAAAACAAAAACAAAACAAAAAAGTGTGACCATCTGCTACCTATACATAGTGTAGAGGCAAGGATATATAGTCACTGAAGTTACAGCTCCAGGTAATAGTAACCATAATCCAGACAATGCAAGTTATCAATGCAAACCATGGGTCCAAGGTTTGGATCCACAAAGGAACTAATACTGAAGCAGCAAATCAGATCCTCAACTGGAACTCAATGCTGATGTGACATCACAACAGGACACTCCAACCAGTAAAACAGGCAGCTGCTGCGGGTGGTGTCCTTAGGAGGTGTTATGTGCTTCCAAGGATCAACAGGGTTGAATTCGGCTCACTCTCCTCCAATGCTATAGCTCAGTGCTGCAGCATGCTCTTGAGTCTGTATCTTGTGAGACTCTCAATACGTTTGAAGCAGCCATAGCTACGTCACTTTAAAAAGCTAGTGACGACAAATATAGCGCCAAAGCCTCCACAGCTTTCGTAATATCGTGTTGCGATTCCGCAAACCTGTATGTACATCTCCCTAATGTCAAAGTATGTCTGTGGCACCGATCATGTGACTAGCCTTCAACATACAAGGCTCGACATCTTCACTCATCACTATCATTGCCGGCACCTTGCCTGCAAGCGGCCGCGACGACCTCCTATTCCGTAATGCTCTCCGTTGTTACAACGTCCTTGTCCAGGTCTCTATCGCCCTTTGCTGGGGGAATGCAGATCATTTCGCTCTATCGCAAATTTCGTTACATTGTGTTTCATTGTAATGGGTCTGACTGTAGTTAATTTTTCCAAATTGAACTAGTTTAAGCTACAGTTACCAAGTTAAAGCAACTTACTTTACTCCTCCCATTTAAATACAACTCTCAAAAACATAATTTTAACTCCAGTACTGTCCAACCGCAACTACCATATACAAGGTACAGCATACCATATTTCCTAGAAAATATTTTCCCTATCTTGGGTCATACAAGGTACGCTACAGGTGGTCAATAAACTGTAACTGCATCGCTTACTGCACATGTGAAGCTGCCTGTTAATGCACACTCATTAAAGGCCAAATGCGCTTAAAGGTATTCCATAATCAACCAATTGCTCGAGCAAATATTTGCAGTTGTAAGCTGTTGCGAGAAAGTGAACAGCCTGCACTGCACTGTGTGCAATATCTTACCTTTCGTCTTTTCTGCAGGAGGTGATACAGGTTGAGCTCATACTAAAAAAAAAAAAAAAAAGAAGATAAGTAATTTCCGTTAACGACCTGCCAGCAAAATGTACCAGTACCACACAGTACCTGTATGTACTGAAGGTAATCGTCCTTCGACTTCTTCATACGACGTAGGCGGTATTCGTGTCGTTTTCTTCTGCCCAATATTTTCCTAGAGATAGTAGTATTGCTCATCAGTTAAATATGACATGTGCTTCAGATTGCATGATGGTGAGAAATTGGGTAAGTTGCTCAATGTCCAACATATCGAAAACAGCGCTAAGGACACAGCGCCTGTCATGCCTACATCCTCGTCCTGTGTCTTTAGCGCTGTTTTTGTCATGTTAGTGCATCAGACTGCTATTATGATAGGAGTGTTCATATGAAACAGCATTGTCTGCATCAGTACTTACTAATCTCCAGCTTTTACTTACTCCGGAACAGAACATTTGTGCAGCTCTTAGGGTTTAATAGAATGAGAACACTGGTTTACGTAACAAAGTTTTTGGACGTTTCACCACAAGGGGGTCTTATAGCAGTCAGTGGCCCCTTGTGGTCACCACAAGGGGCCACTGCCAGACTGTTACAAGACCTAAGGACTCGCACGCAGTGTTTTCTTTCGCTGATGATGACATCCATATAGACGTCGAAACGTCCAAAACCTGTGTTACTCTTTATGTAAGCCAGTGTTCTCCTTCCACTAAACATGACTCCCAGTCTATTTTCAGTTCTGTTCTTTGCAATACAGAGTATCCATGGGTTCTGCACCTCCTGCATCGTTGACGCACGTTTCTATGGTCAAATACCGAAGGAAGACATATTTTCTGCCTAAATTTGAGTGGTTACATTTTCTCGCACTGTCATTATCTCATAGCAGAGCTGTTCTGGCGGGTTTGCAAGAGGAGCAGCCGCCCCCAAGCGCATTTCCAAGAGGGGGTGTCGTAAGGCAGAGGTCCTAGAAGCTCTACAATAAAGCAAGGAATTGAAGAATTTTTCACTGTTGAGTTTTTAATATTTCTATTTCACTTAATTTTTTCAGTTAGGGTTTTTCAGTAGAGGTTTGAACTGCACAATGTTCTTGTGACAGAATAAATTACCTGTCATATGTAAATTTTATGCCAGAATTTTTTCTTTGGCGATTGTTCGAGCCTCAATAGACAGTTCTTCTAACGGGGGCATGGGTCTTCACGACCACGCTGCACCTCGAGGAAGAAGTTGCCTCGGGGCAACTCCCTCAGCCTCAGAGCTTGACCAGCGGTGGCGCAGGAATTTGACTCGTTCTGGTTGCTTTATGGGATAATGAAACCACTCCGTATTCTTAACGCTCAAATTCAGGCATAGAAGGAAACTTCGTGGCGAGTTTCAAGATGTGTGATCGGTGTCTGTATGCATGGAAGCAAGTGTGAAGTTTGTCTTTGTAACATTCTCTGCGCGGTAAAGCGCTACCTCATCAATGGTGTGGTTCAGGACGTCACTGCGTGTTACAAGCAATTCACATCGAGGAATACGACATGCTGTCCGGTTAAGGAAAGTTTCCGAACCTTATTTCGTCTCTTGTGAAGAGACCAATTCGTTCCATAAGTTCCAGCTCTGGAATGAGCTTTTCTATGTTTGTTTGCACGAACTCTGCCATGTTCGGTTTCTTGCAGCTGTTGTCACACCTTACAAGTTACAGTTTCGAGGCACTGGCTGTGAAAACGTTGGAACACACAAGAACTTTCAGAGAGCTCGCTCAAAACACGTTTAACGCATGGAGGCCGCCATTATTTTGACTGCACAATGTTGGTAACCACGACCTACAGCCAGCAGTTTTTCAGCTAGAGTCAGTAAATATTCGTTTATTCCCGCTACGTGAATTTTTTTGCGAATGAAAAATACCAATGCTTCAACAATATATGTACAGTTACATGTCACATAATCACTTGACTACGATTACGACAAAAGAGTGTAAATGGATCATGGATCGGCAGGCACGATCGGCGTCGATTTCGTAGCGCGGGAAAGTGTCATGTGGACATGTGCGAGCATGTCAGTCAGCGGGAGAGCGGATGAACGTTGTTGTTATGTTGTTGAGGCTGTCCAGGGATTCCGAAACTAAATGAAAATGATCTCCGAAGCGGACACTTTCAAGATTCTCGTTGCATCAGATATTCACCTGGGTTATGAGGCGCAAGAATCTATCCGCAGTGAGCATTCAGTTGTCCATCAGTCTCAGCTTTCACCACGATTGAAGTTGTTGGTGTCCATCTGCCGACTACGCAGATATTCCTTGGAGCGCGCGTTGTACAGGGCATATGTGATGATCAGATCACGTCATCACGTAAAAGTATGAAAAGAAAAAGACGCAGATAAGAGTGCATAGGAGAGACTATGCACACCCGACATGCGCCGGGGTAAAAGTTAAATGTTTGTTGGAAGACCAATGCACACGAGAACCCGAGATACGCAGGGACAGCCCGCCAGCTAGACACCACGAATGTAGGACACTCAATATGAACCCCCTTTTTCATCCTGCGAAATTACACAGCTGTAACAGTGGGAGGGACTGCCTCTCAATCAATCAAACAGACGCACTTCAGTATATCTGTATAGCTTTTGCTCAGAAAGGAAACTCTCTTAGCACTCGTATTTCCAAAAACAAGCGAAGAACACTGCAGTATGGGTATTATTGGACCATTTCACGGACGTACTCAGAGCCACTTGACATTGCTCTTCACGAAACAATAACAACAACTTTATTTTCGGCCTTGGAGAGTGGGGAGTTTCATCGCAACAGGCGATACTCTGCCCCAGTGCTTGGTGGAATCTTCACGTATTTCACAGTCGCGTTTGGAAAGCTCGGTTACAGGGTAGGGGTAGGGAGAAGTAGTAGCTAACCTCCACAAAAACTTGATGAAAAAAAAATGAAGTGAAATCATTCACTCCCGCTTTCCATTCAATGCTGCCACCCCTTTCACATTCCAGAGGACGACTCCCTGACGACCTTCCGAGAGATACTGGAGATTGCCGTCTCCAACAGCGTCGACTTCATCCTCCTGGGCGGCGACCTCTTCCACGAGAACCACCCGCCGCGATGGGTGGAACACGAGGCCCTACGCCTCCTGCGCCAGTACTGCCTCGGCAGCAAGCCCATCCACTTCGAGTTCCTCAGCGACCAGTCCGAGAACTTCTCCTTCTGCTCCTTTCCCAACGTCAACTACGAGGACCCCAACCTCAACGTGTCCTACCCCGTCTTCACCGTCCACGGAAACCACGACGACCCGAGCGGGGCGGAGAACCTCAGCTGCATAGACGTCCTCTCCACCTCGGGGCTGGTGAACTACTTCGGAAAGCTGACGCAGTTGGAAGACATTAAGCTGAAGCCGCTCCTGCTGCGGAAGGGGAATACGCTGCTGGCCCTCTATGGGCTCGGATGGGTGCGGGACCGGCGCCTCCACTATCTCTACCGGGAGAGGAAGGTGTGCATGGCCCGCCCGGTCGAAAACACGGACGACTGGTTCAACCTGCTGGTCGTGCACCAGAACCGGAACAGACACACGGCGACGGATTACCTGCCCGAGGAGTTTCTGCCGGATTTCGTGGACCTGGTGGTGTGGGGACACGAGCACGAGTGCCTGATAGACCCCGAATGGAACGGGAGGTACCACGTCACCCAGCCCGGCAGTTCAGTGGCCACGTCCCTCTGTCCCGGCGAGGCGGTCAAGAAACACGTAGGGATTTTGGAGATTTACTTTGATGGAAAGAAGCAACACAGGATGACAAAAATACCGCTGAAGACTGTCAGGCCTTTTGTAATCAAAGACGTTTCATTGTTCGACATGACGGGACAGCGTGAACGTGCGCAGGAGGAAGAAAAGGCTACAGCGGAGGCGGAATTCTGTGCGGTGCATGTTGAAGAGATGATAGAGAGAAGCTGCTTGCAGTTGTCTGGTGAGATTTCATCTTTGTGAAGTACTGTGCTCGGGTTTAACCGAAGGGCAGCGTGTGATGTAGTGCGTCAGCCCCTGACAGATTATCTCCGCCAGAGGAATTATGCTCTGGATCACCTCGTACCACCTATAGTTTCTATAGTTATAGTATAGTATAGTTCTGTAGGTATAGTTTCTATATACCAACTATAGGCTTCTATAGTTTTGTTGTCTGTGCATTACATTAGTTGCTGTGGCGTATGGTGATGCAGCTAGCTATTGCAGCGATCTCAGTGGTCTCGCGACGTAAACTCCCAATTATATAGCTGTTGCAGCCAATAGAAACAAGTGTAGGGCTGAGCTTGAACATGTCATTCCTAGGTCAAGGTGTACGTGTCCAATGTCAAGGCATACGCCTTGCTGTTGGATGGCTGATGTGACTTTGCAGACTGGCAGTCGAGGGAAGGAGTTTTTCTGATCCGACGGATTGTAAACTCTCGCGTACTTTTTGTGTGAATATGTGTCCTAGGAGCTGAATTTTAATTTCTGCTCCTCTTGTCTTTACTTTTCGAGTCTTACCATGCTGCTCTTAGCTCCTCAATGCCAAGTTGCATACTTCCAAGTTAGGGAATAGCACTTGATGAAAAGGCACCAGCAGTGGGATTCCATCCCACACACTCCAATTTCTGATCAGAGATGCTACCAGCTACGCCATGCCAGCTACCTGCTCACCGCTAGGAGACTCGGGGGGGGGGGGGGGGGGGGAAACACACTCACCTTCAACGCACATTCTCTTACATTGTTGTTCCGATACAGTATGCTACGAAAGTTTGTCTGTGTACAGAGGAGGAGGGGTAAAGCATAGAGAAACCATGTAACAAATTGTGTCTCCAATCACGAGGGAGCAATAAGGGGCTAGTATTTGTCATGGCTGCCTCAACCTTGAAATGTTACCCCCTTATTTGGGAGAGGGACCAATGACATTGCTCCACGGGCAAGAGGGGAGAGAGGGAATTGGGGAGCTGCGTATTTCAGATTGCTCGCTCACTTTTTGTATCACTCTTTAGGTGACCCACGGCAGCCGACACTTCCGCTCGTCCGCCTACGCGTCGAGTACGGCGACAAGCACGAGACCTTCAGCTTTCATCACTTCGCTCGTCTGTTCCACGAAAAGGTCGCAAATCCGCGCTCCATTGTCATCTTCCACAAGGTCAAAGGCAAATCCAAGAACAGCAAGGAAGTTGGCCTGGACGTTGAACAGCTTCGCCGCGTCATGCAGCCCGAACTAGTTCCGCAGGCCTGCGTCGTGGACCTGGTTCGAGAGTACTTTGAAACCGTCGACGACTCCATGCAGTTGTCCCTCCTGAGCAACGTAGCCATGCAGCGCGCAGTGAGCCTCTTTGTTGACAAACAGTGCAAGGAAGCCGTACGTGAAATGATTGCCATGCAAGAGGAGAGGGCCCTAAGACTGCTCATGGAGCGAGTCTCGGACGTCGATAATGTAACGGAGGAAACACTCGACGCCGAAATCGACGGTCTGCGCAACATAGTCAGCGTCGACAAAGATGTCGAGGATGTCGACCGAGTGGCGGATCGCATTCTGACGTGCGCCGGTAACCAAGACGTTGCCGGGAACGGAGATGAGTTCGACGAGGAGTTTGCGGGGACCAGGAGGACCGCGCGCGGAAGAGGACGGGGAAGGAGCAAGGCTGTTAACAAGTCAGTAAGCAAGCGTAGCGTTTCTGGGTACGAGGAGGAGGAAGAAGAAGAAGAACCAGAGATTGAGGATGAGGATGAAGTTCAGTTCTCCTTTGCAGACCTAAGAAGGGGGAGGGGTTCCCCCAGCAGGGGCAGGGCCACTACAACTAGAAGGGCAGCTAGGGGTGCGGCACGACGTGCTTCGTCCACTGGGAGAGGGAGGAAGCGCGGTGTTAACCTGTAGGAAAGTGTGCGGGACTTTATGTGCCTCGCAGAACTGTTTTTGTTAGATTCTGTATGTACAATTGCACAAGTTGTGCAATTTCTGAGCAATTCCTCTTGTTTCTCTTTGAATATGAACTATCGACTTGCTCTACTTTGAACACCAATGGACACAAATGGGTTTTGCTTGCTTTCCTTTTTTGATGTGCCTGCAACAGCTGCCAAAGGAGTGCATTTCTTATATTAAGCACTACAGTTTTGTTTATGTGAACATTTGCAGATACTCGGCGTTTAGTGAGCAAAATTTGTATCGTATTTGTCACAAGGGGATTCTGCATGTGACTATATTTCCCTGAAGCAATTACTGGTGTGATTCAGTGAATCATTTACTCAATCCTCCTCAGTGATTCACTCAAAGGTCACACATCTTGAAAGAGCTGATGGGACAAAAAGAGAGAGAGCAAGTGGTAGAGTAACACAAAACATATGCTGTGTTTATAATATTTAACTGTGTACAAATACAACACACTCGTTTATGTCTATTAAAAAATGTGTTTTATTCCAGATTTTGTTTGTTTATTAGCTTCCAGAGAACATTTTCAAGCCTCCATTAAAGTGCGAGTGACCACAATTCCACCCATCCTTGTTCTTTGCAAAATAATTTACCACGCAAGTTATGTTGAGAACGTCGAATGAAATAAGTGCGAGAAGTGCAGATCAGGGAATAAAACGTTGCATTGAAAGTGGAACCTAACCTGCTGGTGACACGAGCGTAGTAGTGAGTGGTGTTGGTAGTAGTGGTGTAGTAGTGGTGAGTAGTAGCAGTAGTGGTGAGTGGTGAGTCTTTTCTCGTGGCACAGGTGACTGCACAACACGTGTGCTATACGAGTAGCTGTGGTTACATGGATGCTAATGGGCATCGAATCCAGTTGAAGCTTGAAACACGCCAAGTCTGTTCAGCAAATAGGATGTGACGCGCTTTCTCTGTGAATTAACCCACTTACGTGGGAGGATTCAATATGATAAGTGGATTTAATACGAGTCGACCACATTCATGTGAATGTGCCCGACATCGTTTAGGCACACTGAGTGATTCCGTTCGGAGAAGCCGCAAGATGTCCTCATCTAAAAACTTCACTGTGGTTGTGCTCCGGTGAAAGCTTGTTTCAAAGCTTGTTCAATCCTGTCCATGCCAATCACTTTTGGTACGTGTGGTGTGTTGAAGTGTTGGCACAGCAAAATTAGCAGAATTTCACTCTAGTAGAGCTATTTTCTTACTTACTCGTCACAGCCGTAAATAAAAGGGAGAGCAATAAACTTGAAGCACGTTCTGTGGGTTGATAGTTGGTGGACAGCTCTGGCCTGTTTGACCAAGCCAATCGACGTCGCACCACTAAGGACTTTATTGGAAACATCCATGACGTTGTGACGTAGACTCTCCCATTCTTGTGGGACTGGAAAGACATCGTGTGCTGTGTCATGCCCAGGGATCGGAACCGTTATATTTTTCGGTTCGGTTCAGGTTCAGGCATATTGGCTCGGTTTCGGTTCAGCTCCACAGCAGTGCAAAATATCTGCTCGAACCGATTCAGGAAAGTGAATCTTGAGCGATTGCCATGGGTTAACAGCAAGCACATCCTTACTATTCTCAAACAACACAAATGTACTTTTGTTGCTGTTGTTGCCGACACAGCAGCAGTTCGCAGCAATACTGCGTGTTACAGATCTGCGTTTCAGGTGAAACATTACGGTGGCATACTGTACTCTATACAACCCCATTGCATCCTGCTGAGGAACTGGCCGTTATTTTCACAGCCAAAAATGAAAACTTGGGGTTGCTGGATGACAAAAATCGCGTACAAGAAAGCCTACAGCTGTCAAAAGGATGACCTGAAAACTAACGCAACTGCATGAACGCAATAACTGCAAGGAGGAAATACCTTGTGCACTTGGGTTGCAGTTTTTTTGTTTTGTTCAGTTTCTGTTTCGAATTTGTTTGGAAACTCAGCTCAATCTGCTGTGTAAGTCGTAGTTCCGATTTCTCACAACACACATTGCGTCTGAACCGTTTTGCAAACCGGTAACTCCCTAAATTTATTTCGGTTCAGTTCCGGTTCAGTTCAATGCGAGCAGAGGCTTGGGAAGTGCCCGCCCTCCGCATCCTCCTATTGGCCGGCATCCATGTGGCAGAGCCTCCCTCGCTCTTTGTCGGCAAACGCAAGGATAGTCCGATTTTTGTGTGTGTGTGTGTTCAAGCGCATGATTTCTTGAACATCTAGAACACAAAAATCAGATGGCCTTTGCAGCCTTGCACAGTTCCTCAAGAGGACTGCCCCTGGAGCTGTCAAACTGATTTTCAGATTAATTGCAATCTACTGCAAGTAACATGCAGATGCCATGTGCAGCATTTCATCCTAGAAAGTCTGTGAGATACAGTAATTATGTGCACAGTACACACACACACACGAATTCTGTATGCCGCAATTTGTGACTCGATTCATTGCACGCTTGTGCTGCCAAGTTCTTGTTCACATCCTTACTCAGGTTGTCTACCAACCTGGAAAGCTGGGAATTGTCAGGCAATCTGGATGCAACTGGAAATAGTCAAAGAATTTGCTAAAAAGCAGCTAAAGTCAGGAAAAATTGCAGACAAGTGCTGTAATGATACGCAGTGAATGATGAGTGCCAATCAGTGGTTGAGCGGCCACTCCGCAGCAACGTTGACGTGAGTAGCGGTTCGCCTGTACGACAAGCTCAGTGGCTGAAAAGTAGGGCAGCCTCGCTAATACCCAATAAATGGGTACCAATACCACAAAAGAAATAAAATATTTTTTTTGAGGGATCTGTACTAAAACGTAGCAGCAGGCACCAAGTTCCCTTTTGTTTTGTTCAAGGAATTCAGTCGAAATAATCAGTGAAAACCTGGAAAAGCCGGCTTGATTTGAAGGCTGCGATTTGGTAGACATCCTGTTACTAGTAAGCTGCACAATTAGCAATGTGAAAATAAAGTTTATGATAGCAGCACGGTGTTTGAATTGTCAATTTTTTTAATCAAAATATTTGTGTGCCCTATAATATTCGTGTGTGTTCGCTATTTTTATTTTTATTTTTTGTTTCTCTCCTAGTTCACTCCCTGTGTAGCAAATGACATTTTTCCGAACCAGTTAGCGGGCTGTACGTAGTAACTTCAGTGATGACTTCAACTTCTTCTTCAGTGTAACTTGTGTAACTTGTAACGTAGTGACTTCAACGCAACATGGATGGCTGGTTGCTTGCATTGTCACCGTGGCGCGAGGTCGCGATTTTCAAAATGAAATCCTGCAATATTTACGCGTATGTCGAATGAATTGCTTCGCATGGTGCATTTTAGTAGGCAGGATAACCGCCTGGTTTAAAAAAAAGGGTGGTGAAGTGTTTTCTGTGCTTCTTTATGGGTTCTCCAGTATTATTTATAATGTAATCAGCAAGTTTTGTCTCAGATACGTAGCTTCATTGTTTCCAATAAAACCATTTAATGTACATGTCAGATCCACAGCAATTAGGGTGTTTAAATTAGGGGTGTGCGAATCCAAATATTTTAAGTCGAATCGAATATCGAATCGAATATCGAATCGAATGGGGGAAGAAATTCCGAATACCGAATCCAATATTCATGCAAAATTTTCAATATGTGACTTTCGCACTAAAGGTTTCCATTTCGTAGCCCATGCCTTTAGTGTAATATTTCTAGCATTAACTGCCACAAGAGAGACATGCAATTCTTCTATTCAAAGCCCCTACTCTTTAATGTTACATGAGAGTGCTTCCTGCTTTTCGGGTGAGCCTACACTTACTGGAGTGGTTACCTTCATTTCAAAATTTTATGCCAGGCAGTAGCATGTTATACGGATGAGGCTGTAATTGTTTCAGACAACCACAGGCCATTTGTGAAACAAACGAATTGGCATCCTGCCTCAGCTTTGCCATGAACACCTTTTAGCTTCTTTGCACTCGCCCTAGGAAGTTGCACTACTGAAATTTTAGTTGCAAAGGACATCTTTAAGACACCCTTCTTGTTCGTGGGTTGTAGTCATTATTCGAGAGTCCTAACTTTTTAAAGGCAACCTCACAGACATCAAATCAAAGTCCCTCGTCGGCACCGCTAAACTGCATGTGGGAGAGGCGCCGCCCCTTCCACAGACGATGTCTACAAAACTAACTTTGGATAACGTTATCTTAAACTAAACACCGTCCCGCCTGTGTTGGTCCTACAGCAAGGCCAATTTTGTAAAGCAGGCTTCACCCTAGTGCACGGAAGCATCAGGTGAAGCCCACTTTCGGGTTGTGTCGTTCATATTCGCGGAATAGTCGAATATTCGAAAAATCGAATACTGGATATTCGATTCGCGAATCGAATAGTTCGAGCGTTTGATATTCGATCCGAATTCGAGAATTCGAATATTCGCACACCCCTAGTTTAAATTAGAATAGTCCATCAACTGAAATAAGCTGTATAATGATGTTAGTACAGGTTTTCTTCAGTTCTCTTCCGAAACAACTTCGTCCAAGCTATCCACAATATGTGACCTATCGGAATCAATGTCTGACGTCGATTCCAGAAGTTCTGGGCTCCCAGCCAGCATTGGATCTGTGATTGCGAGAAAGACAAATTGGCCACAGGTTTAGCACATACCATGAGAAACTTATAGAAGATTGCGAGAAACACTCCTGAAACAATGCACCCAGTCTTAAGTTGCGTTTGAAACGTCTTGCACAATATTCGTCCAAAACGTTTACCCTAAACACAGGTTTTACCCTAAAATACAGGGCCCTAAATATATGCATAATGTAAAAACCAAACCCCGAGACTAGGGAACACGAAGGGACAGACACAACACTTCGTGTTCCCTAGGCTCAGGGTTTTTACATTATGCATCATCTTCACCAGCTCGCTTGCTTCCTAGCCATTTTTTCATTGCCCTAAATATATTTTAATAAAGCTTAGAAATTACCATGACATCTTGCTAATCATGTGCAGTGCAGTGTATTTACATTTCTGGGCATAATTTAATTTTTAGCCTCCTTGGAGTAAAAGGCTAACAATTTTTATCTGCAGTACTGTTAGGTCATTGTGCCTTAGGGTTACACCTGCCAGAGTCCCTTTACGATCACACTGTACTTTAGTGTTTGTAGAACAAGTTTCAGGAAGAGATTACTTTAGCGTCACTACAAAGCAATGGTTTTGAAATGTGCATCCAAGTAAAATAACATCAGGATCGGGATGTCCGAGTCACAATTCTTGGGTAACCAAGCAAGTAGCGGGCAGTGCATGCAAAGTAGCAGACGCATGTACACAGGTACACAGTACATGTACACAGGTACTTCAAGACATCTTGGAGACAGTCGCAGAGTGTCTGCAGAAGACCTTGTTGCACACTCTTGTCGACAAGTCAGGAAGAAAGCAGTTGGAAGCTGTTTTCTTCCAGTTTAATACTATTTGTAAACATGAAACACCTCAACAATTTAACTTGTGCGAAAATGTGCTTACCTGCGAGTATTACATTCTCTGCATGTTTCCCATCAATCTGACTAGAAACTATTGAGGAATCATCAACCTCGTCGATAGATGACGAGTGATGATGAATTTCCTGAAAGAGTAAAATTGTGGTATTTAAAGCAGTTAAGCAGTTAAAGCAGATGTGCACTATGAAGAAGTAACAAAAGGTAATGCCTAAAAAATATACAGAGCTTTAATAGAAATGTCACAATGGGCAGGATATATAGCAGGATATAGAAGCAGATAGCATGAGACCATAGCCAGCTCCTGGACATAACTGCTTTGCGTGTCTAAAGATTGCCAAAGCCAGTCACATAATGTTCAGAAACAGAGATACTATCTATCCAACCATCAGTCTCAGTTCCAATTTGTGCACTGAGTATAAAGCCAAACTTCAATGTGCCAATTTAAACTGTGCATTCCTTGAGGCAGAAAATTTTTATGTAAATAATTCATGGTACATAGACTGCCTGCTAATGAAGTACAAATGGAATTGAAGATGGCATCTTTTAGAGACACACGCACAGAGGAATCCCAGCTCCCTCTCTTTAGCCAACAAGTTTAATGTGTACATTCATGATAGATATAGATGAAAATAGATATTGTTCAACTATGGTTAATGTGATGCCTATCTCACCACTAAGAAGCAAATAAAATTTAATTTAATTTTGAACAGGACTGTACACAAATGCCTGTTAGTCAAACTTGTCACTATACTGTAGATGCACTCTTGTACTGAATTTTACAACTGGATTTTACAAATTCATTCTGCGAAAATATCAAGAATTTTATTGTTGAGACGATATATGCAGCAAAAAATGCAAAGTATAAGCCTTTAAATTTGCTGCTAGGTATTCTCCATTTCTTTGCACCAAAATTACTCACTAAGACAATTTGCTTTAATGCCAATAGCCATCATATGTGTTATGCTTCGATTTATGTAAAAATATTAAAAATCCACAGGATCAATGAGACCTCCATGCCTCATAACATGATACCATGCCATAACATCACCCCACATAGCAGATTCTATCTCAAAAGTCAGGTACTGGATACAGCTTACCTCATTGTGAAATTCGTCCTGATCGATGCAACATTCCCCGTAAGAATTGCTTGTACCTACGCCAGCGTGTTCCACCAACGGTACCATCATGGTGTCTTGTGCTGAGGAGAGGAACTGAGTTTCGGTGCCCATCACTACTTGCGGTGCCAGGTTCATCTGTACCAGGACATTCTTGTTCTCGTGCACAGGCTCCGACTGCAGTTGACAGCAAACAAAAATCGTGCAATATATATATTATTAGCTTTTAACCAATTGGTACGAATACATGTTTTCAGCTATAACCTGGCTTGTTCGTATCAACAGTGACGGCACATTCCACTTGATGTCAATGACCGAGCACTTTAGCTGTGCTGTCATCATTGTAGGTTATGGTTAAGACACTGCTACTGGAAAGTGATGATGGCATGTTGAAGGCAATATCACACTGGTGGAACCACTAGTGGAACCAGCAACATCACAATGCAGATTATCACTCTAAGGGGTGTTATAATACTTCATCATCAAGAAGTCTCTCAGGACATCAGAGCCTGTTTGCACAGACGCTGAGGAGATCCCTCAGGGGTGTCCTCAGTATTGCTTCGCACACAACCCAAGCAAGCAATGGCCGATAGCCAATGGTCAGCAAAAAGTTGGACGACAGCTGGCCAACGACGCTTCGGCAAGCCAATGGTGGCACAATGTTGGCCAATGGTGGCCAATGGCACAATGGTGGCACAAGGTTTGGCAAGCCGTCAGCCAGGGGGAAGACCTGTACCAAGAAACGAGCTCGTCGGCCAAGCATTTGCCAAGTACGGCTAGGTTGGCCAGCCAAGCTCTTGATAAGCTTGTTCCAATCTCGGTATGTCGCCTTGAGGAGAGAGAAACGCAGAATGCGTAAGTTCGACTTTCGATGGACCAAGTGGAGTGTCTTGATCCAAAAGCAGTAAGAAACTGAGACGTTATCTTCATGGTGTCCGGCGTGTTCCTTGCCTTACCACTGTACCGCTAATGTCATCTCCTTTTTGTGGAAATCATTGCTCCGTGATTTTTCAGAGCAACAGTGTAGGCAATACATGCCTGTGCATGGACAAACCTTTGGCTACACAACCACAATTGGTGCTGCAGGATACGGTTCAGAACGCCCCAAACGCCATGCAACAGGCCCATAGGGCACGAGGTACATATTTGTGGTCACTAAATTTCGTGGATTCCGGATGATAAAATTCATGGGTTAATTCACTGACCACGTGATGAGCCTGAGGTCGCTTGCGGCACACTTCATAAAAGCAACATTGCACCTGTTTGTGCAACTGTGCTATGAAGCAGTTCAAATGCTTACCTGTACAACTAAGTGTGAGGATTAAGTTTGTGATTCCAGCATACTTTTCAAAGTGTCAAGTCTTGCTGGATATTTTTGAGTGCCCTTAAAATTTTCTAATTTTCAACTCGAAAAACTTGCAAAACTTAAGGGCTCAGCAACAATTTGAGTTTTACGATAGCCACAATTATTTTTTTTGCTTTGTCATACTTGGGAAAAACATGCAAGGTTTCTGCAAGCTGATGACAGCTGGCCTGCAAATGAGAACCTGACTTTTCGTGTATGTGTGTGCTATACATGCAACATTGGGAGATAAAGAAAGTCTCACAGGAAGAGTTTGGATGAGAATCTGTCCCTGTGGTAGAGCTGTTGCCAATGCTCCATTTCCCTGTCCTTGAGTTGTCAAAATAATGGCTTGAGGTCCAACAGGTAGATGAATATTTTGTGGTATCACCTCCAGAATGGGAAGCCTGGTAGGTAATGTTACTGGCACTGTTAATGGCAGAACTGCAAAGAAGTCAGACATGCTCCATTATTCTTACGGTGGCTGTAACGTTGTGAACTAAACTCATAAAGGTATCATCATATACAGCCCCTTCTTTGCTTTTAATGACTGCTATAGCAAGATAAGTGCCACATGAAGTTTACTTGCCTGGCCAGAGTGACCTGGACTTGGTGGCCAGAGAGCTGATTAACAAATAAGTTTTATTCTTGCACACTCCAAGGAAAAAGAATAACTTTTCCCCCTTTGGGGATTAAATGTGTGGAAGTTTATGCAAAGTTTAGTGTTTATTTGCATGCCGGAAAGTAAATTTGGGGGTTAGAGGACGAACAGGAAGTAATTGCAATCTAGTAATTGTGTAATTACTCTCCACTTTATTCTCCTGTCCCAGAAACTCAGAGTTAGGAGACTAAAATGCGAAGACATAGCAACCTATTGCAATTACCCCCCACCTTCATACATGTAGAACTGCCAGAGATCTGAAGAAACGTTTTTTTTTTTTTTTCTGTACACTCCAAGGGAAAAGGCAGTAATGTTTCCCTCTTGGCGATTAAATGCATGGGGTTTTCTGGCAAATGTCGGTACAATTCCCGTGAAGTCAACCCAGGATGCACATTAACCTGCTCCTGTGTCGCCCACCCCTTCCTGTTGCCCATGTCTGTACACTGCTCATAGCCACAGTTGCTTCATGGTGCTAGCAGGATTAAAAAATAATAATAATTGTACGGATGTTTATATGAAGTTTAGGGACCATTTGCTGTGGGGATGAGCAAATTTCAGAGTTAATGGATTAAAATAGGAAGCAACTGCAATCTAGTATAATTGCAATCTCTCCTTGCAATTGATCCCCATTTTAGTATCCTTCCCAGGAATTCAGGGTTAGGAGCCCAAATTCTCACCAAGTATGAAACATAGAAAAATATTTTTTTCCCCCAACACTTTGGTGTACAGAACAATGCGTGCATGTAAACAACAGTTTAGGCAGCCAGTTTATTATCCCTGTGGAAGTTGCAAAAAAGTCCATCACACCCACTAATTTTGTATTAAGACTTACCACTGCTTCCACGAAACAATTAATATAAGGTTCTACAAGACTGACAAAGGCGAGTCAGCAACACTGTGCCGAAACTTTGGCAATGAGCACCGAGCAGCACATACCGGCAGGTGGTGTTATCACAGGTTGTGGCAGTACTGGTGTCGAACTTTTGATGACCCTCAGGTTGGGCTGCACACTCGGTGTGGACACCTTGGGATGCAACCGAATTGCTGATTTCTTCCCCGTCCCAGATGTTTCTCCGTGTAACCCTTCTTCTGAGAGTTTTATTTTTTCAGCGTAGTCTTTGTATAGGTGCTCACACAGTTCTGAAATATGTGTCATAATTTATCTTAAAGCTTCATACGCAACGTCCTGAAACAGCATTAAAGTAGGGGGTGGGATATGTTTATTCACACATTAAAGTAGGGCAGAATTAGGAAAGACACTGTTATGATATGAGGGGGGGAGGTATATTTTACATTTAGGGGATGGCCTTCAGTGTTTCATTTTAAGCTGATAAGACAAATGCCAGACCCTGAATGTTTATGAATGTGTTACAGTGCATGTAATGTGTCTTTGAGGGAGAATGAGTTTGAGGAGAAGCGCGACCGATATTGGTGTAACGTCAGCGCGGTCAGTCGAGGTCAGGGCCTGCCTTTTTCTTTTTGTGTGCGACGGCTTTCTCCTTTTGTAGTCGGTAAACCTGTTCCCTCGGGGGGACTAGGGATTGAAACGGTGACCGTGCGCATCGAGGATTTCATTATTCCACCGGAGTTTCCCTGTGTCCAATGCTTTTTCAGAGACCTGAACAACTGACTAGCAGACGACATTTCTCTGAACCAATCAGCGAGTGCGGACGGTGTGTCATCAGTGCAAGGTCACAGGCTCACGGGCTTGTACTGCTCCTCACCACTATTGCGCACGGGCGCTTTCTGCGGCATACTTTAAATTCAGTTTCTGCGATAGTTACGACTCTGTGGGGTGAATCACTTCTCATGGTGCATTTTACTGGCCTACTTAACACATTTACAGAACGAAAACAGGGTGTTAAAATTACTTCTGTGCTACTTTAATAACTATAAAATAAAGTTCTGTTACCTAACCTCAGTGAAGAGAGTGCACACTCAGACAACCTCCAAAATTCACGAGACATTATTCACAATACACATAATTACACGATGAGGCAAGAAAGGAAGGCAGCTTGGCACAAAAACAGCAGCACCTACAGTGCACAACTACTATGTGTAATTCTATTGTGCGAGGGAGCAGGCAAGCAGTTACAAATGTGTGTAACACTATGACAAACGTGAGTACCACAGCGCCAGGTAATTGTAGCAGGAAACACACACCCCGTGTGTACAAGCTACGAGCACAACAAAAATACCCACAACATGAGGAAAAATAATAATCATGATTTCTAAAACTACTTCATAAAAAAATACTTTTCAAGTGGTTAAATTCGCAGGCTAAAGAGTTCGCCAATTTGTGAGGAGCCAGGATCAGGCAATTAGTCGCGGACCCTTCGATTCACCGTACCCAGTGGTTTATCCAAAATCCCAAGCACGGAGAGGTGTTGGAAAAAATTGGAGGGGGGGGGGTCACTGTTATAGTTACATCATTACAGCTTAACATATCATTACCAACGTGTGTCTAAAGCTGAAATCACAAGGGCACCCCCCGTAGGGGCTACACCGGTGAACAAGTTAGGAGGGTGTCACTGAACGTTTGGGGAGGGGGGGCTGGATAAATCACTGACAGTACCGTGGTGCGTCGACCCTGTGTCAGGCATCTTAGGGGCCTTCCACCTCGAACTTCCAGGAGGAAGTCAACAAAAGGTACCCCAACTGGGTACAACAACCAGTCGCGTTTGTCTTCCTCTTGAGTCCTCCTGGCTGAGAGGGCTGCGATTAGGGGGTCTTTACTCTGCTGGTATATGGGTCATTGCCGAATTGCCCTGTCACTTATCATTCTTGCCACTGTATCGAGCAGGTACGATTGGTACTCGACAGCGATGCGGCAACTTTTACAAAGGCCAGCCCGAACTGGAATCACGGGACGTCGACAACCATGCGGGATTCATGTAGGCTGGATTACCGTCTCCACGTGCGACAGAGAAGAACTGAACATCTTGCGAGGCAACGCAGTGAGATAGCGTAAGAAATCGCGCGTAGATATGTTGCCACAGCGTCCTGGGTCAATTTATTACATATATTTCATTCACATATCTTTCTGTCACGATATGTCACGAAACTTTAAATTCGCGAAGAAAGGAACGCTCGCGGATTTTGCGAAAATTTCTCCCTCGCGAAAATTATTACTTGTACAGTACATGCAACAACAAGTGTTACCTCGGAAACTCATCTTGTTGGCACTGGGAACATGCCTTTTGAGGCTCCACCATTTCCCACGAAGCCACTGTGGCGATCGGACACTTTTACGAAGGCAGGGAAAGGAAAAAAAAATTTAGTGTAAGCAAAGTCTATCATGGAACCCATACCAAAATGTTTCTCTGCCTCAGAAATTCATTTATTGTTCCGTTAGACATACGTATCATTTCCCTACTGCAACAGATCAAGCGTCTCTCTCAGCCAAAAATCTGCATTAAATGACCCAACCACTAACGAATATAAGCATATATGTAGGGGAGTGCGAATATTCGAAATATTCGATATTCGAACCGAATAACATTTCATCGAATACTCGAATATATTCGAAATTCCGCAAGCTGGCTTCAACCCATGCCTCTGAGCGTTTGGCGAAGCCCACTTTACAATTCTGCGCCTCAAATATATTCTGCAAGGTGGCTTCACCTCATGCTTCTGAGTGTTAGGTGAAGCTTACTTTACAGTTTTGCGCGTGCGGACTTGACGATATCCTGCAAGTTGGCTTTGCCTCGTGTCTCCGAGCATCAGGCGAAGCCTCGTTTACACTTCTGCCAGTGCCGCGGGGTTGCAGGCATGGTTTAAAAGTGCGACTTGAGGGATCACTGAAAATTGCCACTTTTGAGAAATATTTTAGCAAATGTTGGCAGGGATGTTTAAGTTCGTTTAATTATTTTGAGCTTTGGCTGGACCAGCTATGACTCCATAGAAAGTGGGATTTAATCACACAGCCAGCTACTTTATGTCTGGAATTACAACTTTCAGGTCAATTGTAGCACAAACATATTCATCAGTGAAATATATGTGTATATAGTTTGCAGTCAGTCTCACAAACTACAACTGAGCACCAGGTTTCAATGCAAGCTGTTGCTTACTATTCAGCAATAAGCACACATTTTTGTGTGGTATTCGACATTATTCGATTCGCTACTATTAGAAGATTTTACTATTCGATTCGTATTCGATTCGAACCCAAAAATCACTATTCGCACAGCCCTACATATATGATATATGCAAAAAAATGTGTCCAAGGTATCTCTCAAACTTTCTATAAGTGTTGGTAATAAGGAAGTTCTTGAGGTGCTAATTTCACATGTTAACATGATTAATTGCAAAAATTATTTAGCAAAATAGGACAGAGAAATACTGAAAAGTAAAAATAACCTTTCATAACAAACATCTTCGAGCAATAGCTATCTTGCAGCACTGCACATAACATTAACAATTTTGCAACAGTAATCAATAATAACACGACGGGGACAGACAATACATAATAGGAGCAATTACTTTGGACTAACACTAATTTAGTGGTGTGATCAATTTGACAAGATCTGAAAGATCTTCTCAAGTCGAGCTCTACAAACTGGCTTTTTCACCTTGCACAAATTCCAGTATCCTATCCAACTAACTAATTAAGTTAATTAAGTTAGTGTTCTGGATCACTCTTTAACTAATTAAAGTAAAACATTTTAGTACACGTTAGCATATGACATGCACGGTAGAGCAAAAGCATTTAGTGAGGGCACTATCAGATTCTGTATTGGCTCAACGTCAAGACTGAGTGGGATGCAGTGGCGTAGCCAGACCTCCATGGTAGGGGGGGCTCGATACGAAAACTTGCTCCCCCCCCCCACTGATCCTGGGTGCGACAACACACATATACTTGTCCACACCGCAAAATGCGGTTGAAAAACAAACACAAGAACGAAAAGAATTTATTTGACGTTCACAATACGATTACATATATAGGCTGTCATGTGCAGTGAGGTGGTGTCACGACATTGTAAGCACTTCGAAAAGCTCATACTTTGAAAACCATTCACGAGTGCTGCTTAGATAGCCGCCATGAACTGCAAGAACTTTCGCGATCGTCACTCTGGTACCCCCCCCATATTATTTTCTCCTCGGATTTGCACGATTTACGTGGGTCGAGTCGTGGCAGGTAGGGGGGGCTCGAGCCCCCCCCTAGCCCCCCCGTGGCTACGCCACTGGTGGGATGCCTTGTTTAAACCTAGCAAATTTGAATGTAGCTTCACCTATTCATCCTCGTAAATCACTGTTATCGATATTATCTCTACCTGTTTTATGCAATATTTTGTTGTTACTTTAACTGCGTTCTTCTTTTTCTTTTTTTCTCTATGAAATTACCACAAAAGCAAAGATGCTTCATTACCTTGACCAGTCTTTGGCAAATTCCACCCAGTCAATCATACTTTCTTCAGTCACACCTAATGCATATACCCTGAAAAAATGAAATAAAGGAGCGTCAAAAGGCCTAACATTTCAGCTGCTCTCCATACTGCTCAACATTTGCCACAAATCCACAAGGTGGAATTGCAAAGGGACAGTCTAGAGCTGGCGACTGGTTTTTACGTTAGAGCCATATTCTTAGGTTTCGTTGAGTATTTCAGGACGTAGAGTAATTTAGTTGAGTATTCGACTAAGAGTTGCCCAAAAATCCACGTGCAAAATCTTGTTCAAGAAGACAGTACAGTTTTGCTGACAAGGAAGAGAGAAGAACCATATGTTCACATCCATCTTTCAGTTTAAAACCCGAACTGGTAAAAACCAGAACCTACTGATGGTAACGTCACAGCAGCCACACCACTATAGAAGTTAATTATAAGTAACCGGCTACAGATTTAGTTGACTTATTTTTGCACATTGACTTTGAGCATCATGTATGCAAGCATGTTTTCTGCACTCTAGTTTGGGTCCGGCATTCTCACTACTCTGCACGCTCTAGCAAAGGATGCATGCAGATGCAATTTTTTCTGGTCTACGAAGTGAATGATTATATAATATAATACATTATCATATATATATATAATACATATATTATATAATACATTTTTATGTCAGTTCTGACCAACGGTTCTTCCCTGCTCACGGTAGAAATGGAAAAATACATCTTGAAAAAGAGGCCACAAAAATAATGCATTTTTTTCAGGTTTAAGAGACCACCACAAAAAAAAAAAAAAATAAAGCAAACTTCGGAGTTCTGGACTTTAGAACCGACCCGTCTTGGCTTCTTCTTTCCAATGAGACCGCCAGCGTTGATATCTGTCGATTAGTTTTCGAGGAAAAGCATAAATCGCGCTCCATAGAAAATACATTGGGACGGAGAGCTGATATGCCCTCTTAACTAATTAATTAGTCTAATTAGTTAATTCACTAGTTAGTTCAATAAACTAGTCAGATAAGATCAATTAGCTATCAACCTTTAGAATATGTATTCAAGGGTCGACACCTTTGCCCAGGAAAAATGCTTTAAAAGGTAGCTAGTTAGAACCTATCTAATTAATTAATTATGCATAAAATACAGGCAACTATGATACACAACTGCTAACACCGCTCAGTTGGTTTTATTCATGTAGAGCATTCTGTCATTTTTAAAATCTTGGTGCATGTGACTTGGGACTCCCACACATGCGAATATTTTGATCAGAGCATGCACGTAGTGACTAGCCATACGTGCTGATGAGCGTGATGTCATCCTCGCGTGTCCAATGTGTTCCGCCTGCCTCTTTCCAGTTGAGGTAGTTGAGCCACTTGGTGCGGCACTGCTTTTCAGACCGACTAGCAACTCGATCCGCAACGGCTGTCCACGACAGCCCAGAGGTGACCATCTCTCCGGGGAGAGCGCCGCTCAGGTCGTACACAGCCTCCGCCAATCGACGCTCTTCCGCAGGCAGCCACTGACCTGTGTAATGTGTGAAGTAGCAGACAGATGTACATCAACCACTGATGGAAAGGGATAGTTGTTCTCATCACGAGCAAAGGTGCCTTAACTGGGCATGAGATATATTGTGCTTTATAGATGTTTCCTTATGAAATGTACACCTTGTAAAAACGTTGACCAATCCTTCACTTTTTTATGCCAGAGCTGTTTTTAGCAATGCAAAATATTGAACGGCTTATATAAAAGCCACATGGCTTTTTTGCCCTGCTTTTGAATGCCTTACCCTGCCCGGACGGACGGACGGACGGACGGACGGACGAATCAATAAATGAAAGAAAGAAAGATATCTGTCTGTCTGTCTATTTTGAAGGGCTTATAAACCAACCCTCCCCATTTTTGGAAGAATCATGTTAGAATATGAGAGATTTGTCCTTGCCAATCAAAGCCCGATGCCCTTGCGATTTTCCCGTACAGTAGCCGTTCCTTGATAGTAGTCTGCTCCTCTGCAGGAAAGTTCTTCATTTGGCATCATGCTCTGCATATCGAGCTTTGGAAAGCGTGTGCAACATAAATGTGATTACACAATGTGCACAGGAGACAACTACACAGTGAATAATTAGGACAAGAATATTACGAACCGTGCAATAAACACGTGGTTACGGATGGATTCTCAACCCTTTTAGGTAATGCTCAAACGAGCACTAAAATATGCAGCAAGGATTTTTTCCCGAATTATCTGGACGATTCACTTGAGTGCAGTTGCCTAATGAGAGCAATACACACCCATATACTTGCGACTGTAACTTAAAAAAGGCTGTATGCCTCCGTACACCATATGTATACATATGCATTTATTCAGACATTTAGGTAACTAATCATGCACATTTATTCAGAAAATATGGCACACCAAGATGTGTGGACAAATTTAGTAGTATTTTACCTAAGTAGCCTTTCCTTTGTAATGTACAATCTTTTCGTAGAACATGTTTAAGGCCCTCGCTTTCTGCTGCAGCAAATTCAATATTCTGCGGCACCGACTTGTAAATTCTGGGGATTTCCTGCGGCGAGCAGTCAACGGCTGCTTGAAAAGGGGAAACACTTTATTTTCTTGGATAATGCGTGAACAAAAAATATTTTATAAAATTACAGATTCAAAGCACTGTTGTGGCTCAGCATTACATACATGATCTCTTGTGTTGTCATCTGATGCGGTCGGTCGCCTGCAAACCTTTTATACCTACTGAAAGATCTTTCAGCATCTACAGATCGAGTTTATAGGAACTCTATAGGAAGGAGTTTACAATACATGCCATGGGGAAGTTACATCTTTAGGACACACCTTTTTGTTCCTTGGCTGTAGGCATTATTTAAGAGTAGTAACTTTTTGAAGGCAACCTCCCAGACACCATATCAAAATCCCCCATTGCCACCGCTAAACTGCACATGGTAGAGACGATGCCCCTTACTCAGGCACAGTGTGCACAATAAACTTGGGCTAACGTTATCTTAAGCTAAACTACAATCTGTCCGTGTTTGTCCTGCAGCATAAACAATTTCGTAAAGCAGGCTTCGATTTTGTAAAGTAGGCTTGATCTCATGCACAGAAGTGTCAGGTGAAGCCCACTTTCGTGAGGTGTCGTTCGTATTCGTCGAATAGTAGTTGAATATCCGGAAACCCAAATGTTGGGCATTCGATTCGCAAATCGAATACTTCAAGTGACTGATATTCGATTCGAATTCGAGAACTCGAATGTGTGCAGCACACCCCTGCACAAACCCCTACACACTCTGCACACCCCTAAGAATAAGGGATTCCGTGAAATTCTGTGCCAAACGAAGGATTGCGCGATTAATTACGAATTCCGCGAAACTTTGCGGAACTTTGCGGAATCGCGGAAAACGGAGGGCTTTAACCATGTTTTATGCACCATGATGTATACCAATTTGTACCTGCATGGTGAAGGCACGCACGTACCAGCATGATGAAAACATTTCAGTGTAGGATAATAGCTATGACACCTCCCCTATTTTGCACCACGTTCTGGCCATATCACATTGCAAATGAAAGCACATCATTTTACCTTGTCTACAATTCTCTTTCATGAGACGACAGCGGTCCTTGATGGATGCTGCACTCCTTCCCAAGGCATTGCCAATCACCCTCCAGTCGTTCCCATGAGCTGCACGCAATCTATCCAAGTACCAAAAGATAATACATGTATAACAAAGATAATATTATGGCAAATTCCCATGGTCGATCTGGAGCGAGCACTTGGATCTGCCACGGAGCAACAAAATCCGGCATCAAGGGAGCGAATCCACCAGTGACAAGCGACGGTGCTCGAGCTCAAATATGGAACTTCGCTTCCATCACCTCCGCTTTGAGGCGCCCAGAACCCAGTCAACACAGAAAGCTGCAGAAGTGTTGCAGAAGTGTTGCTGCAATGTTGCCGTAATGTTGCTGCAATGTTTCACAACCAAGTGCAAGCAGAGGTTATGTTCTGGACACATTGTCAGTTTGCTTCTGCAACAAGATTTCCAATGCAACTGTGACGGAACATTGCTGACGCTCGATAGATAAAGGACAGAGTAATCAGCAAGGAGCAAAATGACGCAGAGAAGCAGATAGGCGGTGTTCTTTGCTTTCATGTTTTCAGTGCAGATGCATTGCACATGTATAAAACGTTGAATTCTAGACTGTAGGATATGAAAGTGTGATTACCGGTGAATGTTGTTTCTGGAATATTGGTGCAATGTTTCTATAATGTTGCTGCAATATGACATTGGTGGACATTAGCAATATAACATCAATATGACATGGCAACATTGCTGCAATATTACTGCAACAACTTTTGTTGACTGGGAAGATCGTTCTAATTAACAGTGCCCAATGTTAAAAAAAATTCAGATTTTTTCAAGCGATAAACAGTTTCACTGTTATATCCGTCCGTAAACAGTTTCACTGTTTATATTTCGAACTTTTTTTTATCTGTGGATAATTTGCGACCAAAAAAATATTGTGCCCACGGCGACCGCAACTACGGCCCCCTTCACGCTACGCCACCTGGTCACGCGGATCTGGCAAACCCAAGGAATCGCAGTGAACCGGCCCCGCTAATGTGCACGAGAAAAGTCTCTACATAGTACATTTTCTCCCAATATTTGCTGTCGCTCGGCCTTGCAGGATGCACAAGTGATGACAATGTTCTGCTGGAATTTAGATTTCTCTGCAGGTCAAGAAAGACTGCTTCATGACGGAGCGAAACACACAAATGTGTTCCTGATCAATCAGGGAAACACGCATTCTCCTGTGGGGCGTAAAAGCAAGCCGCTCCAGATCAAACAGCGGAATTTTTTGTAAGGCATCGGTGTAAACATTTCTTTAACTGAAGACAAAGTTTTGAGTAATTCTTACGCTTTCAGTTTGTCCAGTTCAGCAGATGTGTACTTTCCAATGTGGTTCTTGTTGTCGTACATGCGGATGACACGCCTGTACACAGAGAACAGCGGCCTGTTGAGACCCTTTGCAATGGTCCTGTAAAAATCCTTTCTCTCCTCCTTGGTCATGGTGAATATCACTGTGGCAGGGTTGCTTATACCATGTTCCTGGGGAAGTACACATTTGAACAATGAACTTTCACCCTGAACCAGTCCTGCACTCCAGAAACAGAACTTCACCACATAAACACTCTCATGTGGCCAACCAGCACTCAGAACAACATCGTTCCGCCTTTTGAATGTTGAAAACGAGTGGCGTACACCGCCTTACTGTAACACTTTACATACATATATGCAAAGTGCTGCAAAATTGGCGTACGCCCCTCCTACTCAGCAAATCAGGAAGCACGGATGCACCATTGCTGGCTGCCCTTCAGTGTCTTACGTTGTGAAGTTCCGTTTTTAGAGAGCACACTGTTAAGACAGAACTTCACAGCATAACGCTCTCATGGCCAATGGCCTTCTGACTGTTGAAAATGTGAGGCATAAAACTTTACATATACGCAAAGTGTTAGAAAAACGCCAGTCGTCTTTAGCAAATCAGGAGACAATGCAATATCATTATCTGCGCTGTCAGCCTCGAGCATACTTTATGGTGAAAATCGGTTTTGAGTGTGTTGTACTACCAGACCACCAATAACTGGTGCTTACCTCACAATAGATCTGTATGTTATTTTCGAGTATTTCGCTCTCTTCCTTCGAGAACATTCCTTGCTTCCATGAATGGCCTTTGCTCTGTAACGTGGTCTTGTCTTCCTTGCTCGTAAACCAGTTCTGATTTACGCTGGTTTCAGAAGGGATGTTAACTGAGGGATTGCTCGTAGGTTGACCTTGCAGTGCCTGTAAATAAATATGTACGCTTAAGGGTTGACATTCGGTGTGTTTTGTTGTGAACTCTGTGCCTGTCAAAGATGGTGTCACACTAACTGATCCCACCAATGAAACATACAAATCGTTAAGCTCCAGGTACTCACATCAACCAGTTGGATGGAATTTGTTACAGGAACTTCAGGAAGACTACATGGTGCACCTAGCCAAACGGAAACAATGCCCACATATACAAATCAATACATAAACAGACAAAATAGAGAGAACTGTCGAGTTCACGAAGAAGGTACATACAGTCAAAAGAGAGTTGAAACAGTTAGAAGTTCCCTGATTCCCTTAGTAATGGTACAACATATTCATTTTCCCTCCATTCTTCCTGTATGCTTTATCTCCTATTATTGCGCACCCTAAACTGTCTTACTTGTCTATAACGTTCATGATTTTGTGTTCATTTATCTTTTTGTTACTCACTCCAAGTTCATTCTCATTCTCCCTCTGACACTTGTTTGCTATACATCTTTAGAGCCTGAAGTTTTAGGGTTTAACCCGATTCTTCCCCAAATTTGCACCCTGAAATGAAGGCTGCCTCTTTAGGGTGAAACTCGATTTTTACCCGGTAAATTGGCCTCACTGAGATGAATTCACACTAACTTGTTAGGTAAAAAACACAGTTACGTCACCATTTCTATTGAACCAGTGCAGTTAGTTTGAGTAACTGAGCACGATTTCCCCCCGAATTTAGTCCACTGCAAGCTTTTCCACCCAAATTTACATGAATTTAGAGCACATGTTTATTTACCCAATTTTTACTCCCCAAATTTAGAAAAAAATATTTCCTGAAAACTTCAGGCTCTATATATTTTGCTGTATGATCGACTTGGGAACTTCAACTCCAACTTCAATTGGGGAAAATTCAATTTCTTGCAAATTAAATTTGATAAATATGGCATAATAAATGATATAATAAATTTGCTACTTCTTTAATAACATTTACAAAAAATATGTGCTTTCCATAGCTCGGCAGGCAAAGCACAATGCCAGATGGAAAATTCTACTGTGGAGGAGCAGACAGTTACCATGGAAACAGGTGTGCCTTGCACCTTCCCAAGAAGAGGGGTGCGCATTGTGCATGTATAGAATGTAGAGCAGTGTTTTGAGGTTACACTCAGTAAAACCACTTTTTACCCCCAAAACTGCCGTCATTGTCACTTAATGTAAAACCCATAACACCCCAAAAGCCAAAGTGCAAATTCAGTCACCAGGATAGGCGCTGAAAAACGCTAAGCACTGTGCATGCAGTGCAGCAGCTCTGCATGTTGTGTTCATCTCAAGTGTGAGACGCATTCTTTTTTTTGAAAACAAAAATCCGATTTCCCACCCAATAATGCCCGATTATGCCCTGTTTTACGGTTCCTGAACTAACAAGCGATTTTTGCAGCCCCATTTTGCCCAGATTCCCCCTGAAAAAAATTTAACGCCTGAAATGTTACAGTCCACGGATATGTCGTACGCACGTCGTATGCTATATTTATAAGGACTGAGGAGGAAAACGAAAGCGCCTCTCTCACGGTGCCA
Source organism: Ornithodoros turicata (assembly GCF_037126465.1). Taxonomy (NCBI): domain Eukaryota; kingdom Metazoa; phylum Arthropoda; class Arachnida; order Ixodida; family Argasidae; genus Ornithodoros; species Ornithodoros turicata. Next base: position 21,188,696 of record NC_088207.1, read on the forward strand.
GATCTTCAGTGCGCAGCAACTTCAACACGAGATACGACTTGCTCAGCATATTTGAAACACAATTAAATCCCCGCATTATCAACACGATCCCTCCAAAACTGGGAGAATCATGACACATATACAACCCTTTTAAAATCATCATAGTGGATGAATATTTTGCGAGGCTTCTTTCAAACAAAATTCAGAAATAACAATACCTGCTTACCTTGCAAAGATAAAACGTATGTCTGTCCTGGACAAGGTGTGCCAGGTAAAGATTCGTCTGTACATGGCGCTAGGAAATAAGATGGGGCCAGCACGGTTTCATTGTGACTAGCTTGTGTGCCTTGGCACTCGAGGTCGTCCATTCCCGACAGCGAAGAATCATCTGCAATGTATAGTATGTCATTCATAACAGGTGTATTTCTGGTTGCTAGCTCGCATAACTTCTTAGGATCCATGGCAAGAGGCAACGGCATAAATTTTTTTTTTCTGGGCTATAGTTACAAAGAGCAAAAGGAGAGATCCTGCAAACAACTGTTCATGTATGGGCCAACACAGGAAAGATCGGGCATGCACTCCGAAAAAGAAAAAAAAAAAAAAATCCAGAACGTGCAAGTTAGGACAAGAACAAGAAAAAGGTTTTTTGTTTTTTTTAATCCCACGTTAGCGCCATGAAGCAACTGTGGCTATGAGTGGCGTACAAGTGTGGACAGATGGAGAGAGGACAGCAGGAAGGAGTGGTAGACAGGAGGAATAGTCTGCGTCCTGGGCTGACTTCAGGGGGACCGACACTCATCTGGGATGTCTTCGGAAAACCCATGGAAAACCTCAGACAGCACGACCTTGGCTACCACCAATGAGCTGGACCCCTTAACCCGCTATGGCCGCACATCTGGTACAAGAAAATGTGCAAAAACGTAATGTGATATTCAGGTATGCTGCCTCATTTTTCTGTCGCTGGGATTTAACGATAGGATTTCTTATTCACCATGAACACTATGGATGCTGGGAGCCATGGGTCCTCTAAATGACTTTTGAGTATTTGGTCTGTAGCTCGGAGCAGTAACACCGCCTAATCCATTTATGTCAATTGTGTGCCTGATGCACACAATTTCCATTTCTTTTTTTGTAACTTTCTAATACTATACAGGGTGGTCCACCAACCATTATAGAAATTCGTAGTAAAAAACGTAGGCAACGGAAAGGCATGCGGTCGATGGATTTTTTTTTTTCTGCCAGGGATATTTGCCACATATTGGTAGCATTTTTATTTCATTTCAATTGATGGAAATTTAATTTCTCGAATTGAACTCCAAAATTTTCCCAGTCAACTTAAAATTTTCTTTGCGGAAAAGGGTTCCTCATGGCCATTTTGGTCAGTTTACTCAGTATAGCACCTGAGAAGACACATAACGCAACAACAATTGCTGAAATAAATTTGCCAAAACTCTGCAGAAATGAGTCCTCAGTTCTGCGTCTTTTTTGTCGATTCTAATTTGAGCGCCACGGTGTCACGAAAGGAGGTTACCTTGACATGCCATACGAGGGGGAGAAGGTTAGAATCTCACTTCCCACAGAAAAAACACACGTGGTGAGTGCGGGAATCAGAGCTATCTTATCAAAAACAAGACCGCCCGTCGTTTTGACAGGCAGGGAAGGAAATCAATTTTTGGTTTTGAAAAGTGTGAGTTTTAGGTCAGTTGGGGCCATATAGAAGTTCTGCATGATGTGTGCGATTAGCATTGTTGATACTGTATTCAACGTGTGCCTTCCATGGAAGATAAAAAGTTCTTGGTACGCCTGAATACTTGTACGTGGTTACAGTTTCCAGTTGAATGTTACTTATTAAACGGGAGCAGTTAGTGCTATATGTCGACGAGATACTCGCATGTGCTTACACTCATTTTTTGGAACACATTATTGGAACCACTGACATACAATAATGGACACTTGCTGCAAGTGAACAAGTTGGCCAGCATGCTGTTCGAGACATATTGGAAGCTGCAACTTACTGCTCTCAGCAACAACCACAACTTCTTCAACATCGCTGGCAGCAAGGCAGGAGTCACCAGCAATCATAAGGTCATCTTTGCAGGGGAGTGGAGGCAGATCCTCCTCCTCATCCTCTTTGTCCAAGTCGTCTGTCTGGGAGGAGTTGGAACGGACACCCGCGACATCACACAGGTCCATCATCTGCAACAATGAAGACGTTGAAGAGCCTGGTCCAGTTTTAGTCTCTTTACCTGTGACATTCTCAAGGAGAGCGGAGAGGACGCACCCCTAAACTTATTACTCATAAGACCTAAAATGTATTACCATAAGGATTTCGTTGATTGAGGACCGTAGGATTTAGGTTGAGCCCGTGTCCAGAACCCCTACGCCCCTCGCACCCAAATGGATAGCGACTGGCAAAAGGCTCTCAGACGTCGCCCCCCCCCCCCCAAAAGTACTTCACTGGGACCGCCCCTGAGTCTAACCCGCGTTTATTGCATGCGTAGCACATCCATAGGAGGGACGATTAGATCTAGTTGAGTTGGATTTAATCAGGCACAACTTGAAACGTATTATTCGTTGGTCAACAGATTAATCACTCCTGCAGATCATAAAAGTCTTACACAACTGCCGTAGTATTCTTATTTTCGGCTTTGCTATAATCTAGAAGTGGACATCACCACACCCTACTACCACCACGCCCACCAATGAGGATAGAAGCCTTCTCTACTATCTTCCTAGCCTGGACTAAATATTTAAGTGGGCTTTTCCATATTCTTCCTGCAATGTGGCACCCAGGTCAACATTGCTGTAGGCTGTATAAAGTAGGATCCTTGTTATTGTTGTTGCTAGGAACTCTTAGAAGTTACTCAGATATAAGGGACCATATAAACATGCTCAAAACTTTTATTGTTTGTTCCGCTAAGGTTAACTATCAAAATGACATTAGTGACTGGCTTCTGACTCTACTTTCTGGCGATTCACGTCTGCTTCACATGCGATGCGCAAAATGGCATATGTGTATATATATATATATATATATATATATATCTTGAAAAGTTGGAGTTGGATCGGACGGCTACGTAATTATAGTTGAAATAAATGGGAGACACAAGATGAAAGTAGGGTAAGTAACAAAAAAGGGGTTTATTAAAACTTAAAAATCATAAAAGTTAGGGAGGATGTAACGTAGACATCCTCCCTAACTTTTATGATTTTTAAGTTTTAATAAACCCCTTTTTTGTTACTTCCCCTACTTTCGTCTTCTGTCTCCCATTTATTTCAACTATATATATATATATATATAAAATGAAAAAAAATAGCCGGAGCTCTTTGGCTGCACGTATAGCATATGTTTGTAGCTCAAACGTCGCCATGCCAGTACTGGACAGCTGTTTCGGCCTTGTTGGGCCTCATCAACAGTACGCAGGCAGGCAACGTTTGAGTACTGGCATGGCGACGTTTGAGCTACAAACATATGCTATACGTGCAGCCAAAGAGCTCCGGCTATTTTTTTTCATTTTATACTTCACTGGCTTTGCACTGGGCTTTCAGTGAGTGAGTTATCTCACCCTGACGGGAGGAATCACGTGCTACGTGACCTTCTGACGCCATCCACTCAAACGTTGCCTGCCTGCGTACTGTTGATGAGGCCCAACAAGGCCGAAACAGCTGTCCAGTACTGGCATGGCGACGTTTGAGCTACAAACATATATATATATATATATATATATATATATATATATATATATATATATATATATATATATATATATATGCAGTTTTGCATATATAATGCATATATAAAATGCTGCATAATGCATAATGCTGCATATATAAAACTCATATGCGGTGCTCCATATTTCAGACTTTTGTAAAACAATCTCATGAGCGAAATTTCTTTATATTCAGATTTATCCACGAAACTGTCTTTTCTTTTGGCCTGCTGACTGTCCACTACACATAACATTTTATGTCAGGAATTTGATTGTGTCGGGAACATGCGACACTTCTGACACGTGTCCATTCGCACTACACTCTAAAAACAGAGCTTCACCGCATAGCACGCTCCTAGCCTAAATTGGTTGAAAGTGCGATGTTGTGGAAGTCTTGTCTTGCGTGTAGTTTTGTTGCTATGCTCCAGACATGCAGCGTGCTTCAGTAACCATGTAAAAAAATATATAATAAAAAAGCACACTGCAGAAAGATATGAGACCAACAGCATTTGTCTCTAGGGAATTTTTAATCCGTATTACAAGTGGTTTCATAGAGCTTTCATTAACAAATTTTGACTTCTCGATTTGGCCTCTGAAATTTGTCAAGTTAGAGAAACGTTTCAATACAAGAATGAGGGAGCTTATTGTGCATCTACCCAAATCGGCCACAAGATATATGCTACCTAGTGCAATGAAAAACAGCCGGAAATAATGTGCAAAAATGGTTGCTTGAGATGCACTGCTGCTGCGCAGGGGAAGAAAGTGGTTGCCGCCTCTTCCGATGGTGATGTAACCTGCTGCTGTTATCAGCATCTAGAAGGAAGCTGGAGATAGGCAGGTACATGTCCTTCTTGCTTCGCGTCTTCACAGAGAACTGAGTGCGGCTCAGCGATTGCGCTTCTCAAAATACCCACGTTTTCGCACATTTTTTTCCTACTGCGACCATTGCACTGGGTAATGTATTTTGCGGTGAATTTAGGGGAAAACTCCAACACAATTCCTCGGAGAAAACATTCCCTCACATTTCGGAGTTCAATTCAAGAAGTTGAATCTATTTCAATTAAAACATGATCGAGGGTATGTGTCATAAATAGATAAATAAATAAAATTACGTGTAGTAAGTTGGCAAAAGTTTCCTACAGGTAAAAGCTGTTGATCGCATATTTATATTTGTTTATTCACAATCTTGACACGTTTCTAAAATACTCCCTATGGTGCCCGTCAGTTCTAAGGCTGAAACAATGAACGTTTTTTAACTGAAAGAAGAACAAGAGTAACTGTGAGAGCTGCATTTTTCTTTTTGGAAGGTGGCTCTTGCTAGTCATATTCGCAGGAATTCTATAACTAGTGGGACCTGTTAACCAGTGGTACCCGTGGCCGTCACGCGTAAACTGATAGTGACTGCTTGCTCAAACTTATTGATTTTTCTTTTCTGTCTCGAAGAGGGCTAAACTGGGCACCGCGCTTCTGCTACGAATCTTAGCTGAAATGTGGCTATAACACTTGTGTTTATCTCTTAGGAATCCGCTGAAGCTGTTTCCTAGCAACAGGGGAAACATGGGAGATAATCCGGGGATTCGAGCAAGTACCAGGATGACGGAAATGGCGGCTGCTACATTCGGGAGCGCATTTTTCAAATCCGATACTCCGATAGGGTATTTGAACACATTTTTCATGACACCTTTGCTACAGCTTCCGATGAACGAAATGCAGAGCTTTAACAAAATGTTTCATACCATGTTCAGGAGTTTCGTTATTTTCGTTCGTCTTTAACACACAATATTTTTCTTGCGGCCATTTGTGTCATAAAGGACCGGTAATCACAAAGAAGCATAAAGCCGCTAGAGAATGTTGTGGCGCTAGCGGTAAAACCAGTAAAACGTTGCAATGATGCGAAGTTTGCTATGGTACAACATTTCTAGACTGGGGCACTCTAGGAAAATCATCTTGGGGACGAATCCTTGCAACGGAGTGAGCAGAGTTACTGCGAGTTCATTTTGGTGCACACTGCACAGCAGACCTCCAGGTGCATCACATGTGCGATATAAATACACATTGCATATACGAACATCTTGAGGAGGTTCAAGAGAACAGCGTTTCACCGAGTTCTTCAGGTATTCCCATTATGCTAGATGATACGTGACACTGCTATCGCCTGAGCAGCTCACTCGACGACGTTACTTCACTTTCGGTTTGGATTTGACGACGTCTTCTATATCTTCTATTGCTGTGTTGATCTCCAGCGTATCAGTTTGCTATTTTTGTCGCACCTTCGCAGAATATGAAGTAGAGGTAGAGCCTCCGTATCCGTAGCACTGCCACACGGTTAGCAGGGGTCCTGGGATGACTACTTCAAAGCGAAACCAGAACTAGACACATCTCAGATGGCGCTTCAATCGCTTAAATTGCGCGGCTTGTATGGCTTGTAGTTGGCTGCAATCGCGCTCTCTCTCAGTTTTGTTTTTGTCGCTTATTCAAAATATTGATTCCTTTTTGTCACGCTGCAAGCATATGGGCGTGAACCCGACAAACGCATAGAAATACAACAACGAAGGCTGCGAAGTCTCTGTAACCGGAATCAGCTTTTCCCCGTAGCCCTCAGTTACCTCTGACACTTAACATGGTAAGCTCGTGCAAATTCTGCGACGTGCTGAGCAATCTTCGGCGTGTTCATTTGTCCTACCGTGACCTGCCAACAGCCTACCCAACATACTGCCAAAAAATTTCTAGTCAAATAGCTAGAAAAGCACGTGTGCAGAGGAACTTCATCCCAGTTGGGAGCCACTCAAAACATTGTTATCAGTATCTGTTACTTTCACGCCTTAGTGTTCAGTTGATAACTATTTTTACTTTTACTGCACAGTATTTGGAAACACTAAGTGTGTCGTCATAGTTACTTGTCCTAAAAATAACTTTCAACTGTCATCTGGGCGTAGTATATAGTTCCAGTTAGCTATCTACAGGGCAGTTAATGCCCATACTTTCTTCTATGGCATATGATCAGGCCGTTACTTTAATTTATTGTTTCCTGCAGTCTGCGCCAACAAGGAAGTGCACCACATCTGTTGGCATCAAACGCAAGCTGAGTGGGAAGGCAGAACCTAGCGAGGAGCAGCTGAACGACATGAAAGAAGCGTTCAGCCTTTTTGATCCTGAAGGCACAGGTTCAATGGAAGCGAAAGATCTCAAGGTGTGCTACTCTGTCGCTCAGACCTTTGTTTTTTTTATTACTTGCTACGTCTTGATTTTCCAGAGGCGATATTCTATTTGTTATAATGTGCAGAATCCACCTCAAGAATTGGAAGTTGGGCAAAAGAAGTGCTAGTATGTTTGCCATATGCTATGATATAACACTCCAGAAAGAATTAATTCATATTTCATTTGCTCCGCTTTTGGGGGTATTTGGTGGTACCAAAATGCAGGCGTAAAGCCTTCCCCAAATAATAAACAAAATACACAAGAACTCGGAATTGTTCATATATCAATTACTTTAATTGCTCTAGATTTATTTCATCCAAAAGTGAAACAACCAATGCAACTTGCAGCTTCTGCTTTTACATCAGGGGCCTCGGTGGCTCAGTTGGTAGCGTGTTCGCCTTCTGATCCCGAGATCGCGGGTTCGAACCCGGCCGAGGACGCCAGGAACTTGGTGGCAGGGTACAAGTTGCTTAGACACACCGTCTTCCACGAGGGACGTTAAATACGGGGTGCCGTGTGATGAGCTTTCATCGCACGTTAAAGAACCCTCAGGTGGGCAAAAGCCATCCACAGACCGACCGCTGTGGCGTCGCTCATGATCTCAGTTGTCTCGCGACGTAAACACCCAATTATTATTATTATTTTACATCAGGAGTTAAAAATGGTGTCATCCTGTTTCGGATATTGACTGAGACGGATGCAATAGTTCCTTTAAGTGCATTTTGTAAGATGAACTACTTTCACAATGCTGCCATGAGAGCCGCCGAGGATTTAGAGCTTCCCAATCCCTAGCAGGCTCATCCATGTAACGAGAGTTTTGGAAATTCACTGTTTAAGTGGTGAACAAACGGCTCATCACCCACTATACCTTAACTTTCATACAGCATACTTGTACGTAACCTGTTTTCAGTGTTTCCGTTGTTGCGCCCTGTGGCTGGTGAATAGAGAATCGCGTTTTAGGGTTCAACCTGATCGAAGCCGTTTTTTTCTCGGGATTTGCATTGCCGTCAGTTTGGGCAAGACCAGGAAAAAAATGAGAACTGAACGGGCCAAAGCGCAAACTCTTTCACTTATACAGGCAAAGGCGAACGCTCAACTTTGCGTTTTGCCATGTCATGCGTGTCTTCATCTGGTCACTTTTCTTTCTTTACTACCTGAAATTCTGCTCTTTTACATAATATCACCAGAATTCACCCTATTTTATGCCATACAACAATTTGGAAAAAAATAAGAAGTAGAAAATGCAAGGACTTACTTGTAAGTCTCAAAATGTTGTCTAAAGTGGTAATAAACTTGGTCACCATCTTCGCTAGAAACTACTGCACCGACTAAAAATTTATTTAATGGCTGTGGTTACGCAATATTAAGAAAAGGCGAAAGTCGTTTGTTTGTTGTAGTGATGCCATTCCACATGTCATAGGATGACCCCCGAATAACTACTTCACACGCAAAGTTGCAGGATATTGCATCTTCGTCCCTATTTTTCTACAAAGAAAAATAAAACTTTGCCACATCTATGTTGTCTGGACCACGACCATACGCCTTTCTGTTTCTGCACATGTAGTATCTTCCCTTACGTGCTTCAACACTCGAGCTTTGTTTGTTCTGCGCCACACCACACCACACAGCTTTGTCTGAGAGGTGAGTGTGTCACTAAAATGGTGTGCTTTGTTACACAGTTTGCCATACGAGCCTTAGGATTTGAACCGAAGAAGGAGGAGGTGAAGAAAATAATTGCTGAAATCGACAAGCAGGAAACAGGTGACTGTACTTTATGACTACTTGTCATTTGTACCCAGCACTATCGACACCATTTTTTAAAGCGATCGTGAATACGCAAGCTGCAAGTAAAAAAACTGCCGCTGCATGTGTTCGTGTGCACAGAGATGCCATGGAAAGTGTTTCAGTTTAATTGGCTTCAGTTTAGATTTAAGAAACACAAGAACTTGTTTTCAGAATATTTTTTTTTGCCGAGTTTCACACATCTTAACCCTTTGAAGGGTAAGAGTGCACTGGTATATCCGAGGGTCTCGATTCGAATTTTTGCGCTTTCTTATCTATTACCTTTAAATACAAAGAAAGACGAGTCAACATCGTGTTAGAGTCTCAAAATGGCATTGGTGACTTGCCAGTGGACCAGTCAACTTGCATGCGTCCCCATAATTGTGTCTGCATTCCAGTGGGGTGAATGCTTGCAAATGGAACTGATTGTAGCACTTCCCACGCCCAGAAATGAAGCTTAGCAACTGGTGCAACTGGCAGTTGTTGTGAAACTCTAAAAGAATTCACAACTATGAGCAGCATGGGGGGGGTGCCTAGCTTTTTCTAGCATTGAAGTATCAATCTCTTTTTTTTTTAAAAATTCTGTACTAGCACCACAAAGCACGGTTTTACTCTGCTGGTTTTCGAATATTTCAGTTATAAATAGGGCCTAACTTTTTCGGGTTTTATTTTTGGCCAAATTCGGGGGTAAATATCGGGTGATATTTTTCATTTGAAAATTCGGGTGTATTCGGGTTAAATCCCGTTACGGCATATTCTGTCGTCAGGAATTCGGGTGTATTCGGGTAATTTTTTTTTGTTTAATAAAAATTTGTCTTAACATGGAACTAATGTTTAGCAATGTTATCAAACTTTATTTTAATGCACGCTTATGAGTGTGCCACGCAACCCGGATGTTTTCGGGTAGATTCGGGTTAAACCCGAATTTTACAGATTTCGTTCGGGGGGTAAATATCGGGCGGATACGGGTTTAACCCTAAAAAGTCAGGCCCTAGCTTATAAACCCAGTTATTATGGTGAAACAATGAGCTTGGGAGTCTTCTTTCTTATACGACAGGTCATAGTCTTGTTCAGTGGGCAGTTTCTTCCTCGCAATCTATTGTCATGTTATGTGGATCAAAAAGCCCGTAAATAATGTCCCGTACGTAGTGTGGTAAGGGATTTTGCAAGTACTTCTCTTTGTCTTTCACAGGGAAAGTTTCCTTTGATGATTTCATGGCCATCATGTCATCACGAATGGCCGAGAAAGATATCAACGAAGAAATCATGAAGGCGTTCCAGCTCTTTGATGAAGATGGAACTGGGAAGATATCATTCAAGAATCTAAAAAACATTGCCAAGCAACTTTCAGAGAACCTAACGGACGAAGAATTGCAGGTGAGCACTTTGTAGATACTGAAATCATCATCACGGAAGGGACTGATATTATGTACAGAACTGGACTACACCAATAGGACATCTTATGCAGCTACTGCAGAGTCATGGTTCAGTGCATTTCAATTCAGTTTGCAGCCAGTTACTTGGTGTGAGGGTAGCTCTTTACTGCAACTTCTACTAACTTCTTGAGGAACCCGTTCTATCTTCACCCTACCTCATAATGCTCCGGAAAATATTAGCACCGAAAACCGGAAACCCTACTTGTAACATTAAACCCCAAATCAGTTGCAGTCTACACACTGTCTCTTTAATCCTGTGACTTTCAGCTGTAAGGTTGCAATTCTGTGGGCTTTCGTGGGTCCAGGGAGCAGCAGTGGCCCTGTGATAGTTCTCCTGCGCACCAGAAACAGAATTTCACCTCATAGCACGCTCTGCCCCAACCTGTGCGCCAAACGATTTACTGCTGTCACTCCTGATCTGAGGATAGTGCAGGGCATACGCCTTTTTGTGGTGACTAACACGTAACCAAATTGGCTCAAAAAGGTGTAAGGCCTACCATTTTCAACAAATCTGGAAAGAGAACAATGTCATTCTGGTGGCTGTTGGTTCTGAGCATTTTTTTTTTTTTTCTTTTCTGCTTTTAGAGTACACCATGCTACATAATTTCCCCCCTGTTTTTGGAGTGTGCCATGCTACACAGATTTTAAAAAATGTTTTTAGAGTGTGCCATGCTTAGGGCCCGTAGTTTTCCGCGATCCCGCGAAATTTCGTGGAATCCCTTATTTTTATGGGCGTGCAGATACTTGAGTTGTCGAATTCGAATCGAAGATCAATCACTCGAAGTATTCGATTCGCGAATCGAATACCCAATATTTGGGTTTCCGAATATTCGACTGTTCGCCGAATATGAACGACACCTCCCGAACGTGGGCTTCACCTGACGCTTCCCTGCATGAGGTGAAGCCTGCTCTACAGAATTGAAGGCTGTTTTATGAAACCGCCCATGCTGCAGGACGAACACAGACAGATTGTAGTTTAGCTTACGATAACGTTAGCCCAAGTTTATTGTGCATACTTCGCCTGAGGAAGGGGCAGTGTCCCTCCCGTATGTATTTTAGCGGTGGCGCGGGGGGATTTTGAATTTATGTCTAGGAGGTTTCCTTTAAAAAATTAGACAAAAAAGTAGAGAACTCAGACTTAACATAACAAAATAACAAAGTTTACTAAGACGCTTCGTCCGTCATGCGACGGACATCATCGGTGCCAAACTGATTGACTCTTAAAGAATGCCTACAGCCCAGGAACAAAAAAGGGTGTCGATGTAACTTCCCCAGGGCAGGTATTGTAAACTCCTTCCTATAAAGTTCCTATAAACTCTGTCGATGCTGAAAGATCTTTCGGCAGGTATAAGATGATTGTAGGTGACATACCGCATCATAGGAGAACACAAGATATCATGTATGTAATGCTGAGCCACAACAGTGCTTCGAATCTAATTTTATGAAATATTTTTTGTGCCCACATTATCCGAGAAAGTGAAGTGTTTCCTCTTCCAAGCAGCTGTTGACTCCTAGCTGCGACAAATCGCGGAATTTACAAGTTGGTGCCGCAGAATTTTGAATTTACCGCGGCCGAAAACCAGGGGCCTTAGCCACGCTACACAAAGTTTCTTCCATTTTTTTTCCTTCTGTTATTGGAGTGCTACACAAATACCAGTTTTGCAACATGGTTTTTCTTTAATGTGAAATGCTTGTGGACAATAACTTCTGTTCTTTCCATCCAGGAAATGATCGACGAAGCAGACAGAGATGGTGATGGAGAAGTGAACCAGGAAGAATTCTTACGAATCATGAAGAAGACGTGCCTGTACTAACTCTGGTGCACTCAGTGCCCTGTGAGATTTCACTCAATTGCTGGACCATTCCATTGGTATTTGTGTGGGCTGGGACCATGGGATGGGCACGGCAGGGTTCCTCTTGCATGCCATACGCTGTGGGAGCCATGTCCTCGTACGTGTCACCTCGCAAACTGCTTCCACTCAGTTGTTGTATGAGTCTTCCGACTAACCTGCCACTGAGATTAATTCATTTAATTCATCTTAAGCAAAGTCGAAGGTGCTGCATAATAGCTTTGAAACTATGCTACTCAGGGTCATGCGAGCAAAAACCTTGCTGGAACAATTAATCGCTTACTGCCTTGAAGTGCCACATCTGATGTGTACTTCTCTCAGCTTCATTGGTTGTAATTCAGTATTTCATGTGTAATTGATGTAAATGATTACTAATTTTATGTACCATTGTCACTGGAGTTCTGTGTACCTATATTTTGCTTTGGTCTCTGTTTAGACATTTGTCTTCCAGATTTCATACTTTTTGGAGCCCCCGGAGGTTATCTGATATTTCTTGGGCTAATAATCTGCTTGTAGGAAGAAATTCACAGTACATTATATTCCAGAGTTGGCACATATTTAGGACATTCTTTGCTAAAAGAGATTGGATATTAATATATTTTGGAAGCAAATAAAATAAATGGATAATTGAAGCCAAATTGGAGTCAATTAGGACAGTACTTGTCAGGATTTTTGTTATAAAAAGAGTATAAATATGCAAAATTGTACATATGAGAGTTTGTAAATGTATATACAAAACTTGTATACATTAACATACTATTCGGTGCAATGCATATTTTGTTTGTTTTGGGGTTAGGACAGAATGGGCACTTGCCAAATACAGATACTAGCATTATTCGTAATTTGCTCACTACCTTTAAATTTGCATTTCAACAATGCAGCTTTGACTTCTCAAATCAAATGCGTGACAAATCTTACATGATGTTGCATGTTGACAGCATGGATGGGTACGCTCTCGGTGTGACGCAGAGGAACTGAACGAGACCATGCTTTTTTTTTTCCTCTCCAGTAAAACTTCCGAATTTGTCGAGACTTAGGTGGAAGCTTCTAGCATATTTTTCCCTCCATTTTCTTGTAGCTGTACTGCATTTCTAGCTGGAAGAAAAAAAATCTGCATTGTGGGTTTCATTTACAATGAAATTCCATCATTGTTTTTCTAGTACCTCACGGTGTTGCATAAACGGTTGGTAGAGAAAGGACAGCATCGAGCAGACGACGATGGAGAAAGATTTGCAAAATATCATCTGTTGCTGACTGTCACGATCTGTTTCAGGGCATTTTTGTAAATTGAGTTGTGCAGTGATGAGGCAGTGTTTGAAGTTATTTTTGTTTCTTGTATCAGCAGCGATAGAGATAGATAATATTTTTTACAGACTGGAAGCAGTGTCTATGTACTCGTACATAAAATTTTGTGCCCTGTGCACCCGTCGAACAGCCTAGTCATAAAGGTATTAGTGTGAGTACGTTTTCTTTTACTGATTACGCATACTGGAACTACCGTCCTTTCGAACCCAGTGTCTCGTCCCAAATATGGATGGCAGTCTCATATTACGGTACATACCGGTTCCATTTTTTGTCTGCATGCTTCAGAGTACTCTATGAATGTAAGGCCACAATATTATTTATGTCAGGATATCGACCTTGTAGCGTGCAGAACAACCTTTTTCATGTTCATACTCAGCAACCACATGCCGAAACATGCTTAGGAAATAAACAACAATCTGAATGCAGTTCCTGTCACAGTGCTGTGATTTCTGGCTCTTACTGGAAACTTGATGAAACTGTGACATACGTAGAATTGTTTGACGGACTGCTGTTTGGTTGATCAAGCAGAGATATATGTCATGGTGGAAAGTAGCTGTTCTGAGGCTGGAACACACAAACAGAGACACAACACAAGCCTCAGTGCCTTAGAACATGAACAGCAGAAATATGGCACTCGTCAAAAAAGCCATACAGTGGTGGGGTTCGAACCATGCACCTCTTGATTGCCAGTCAAATAACCTACCAGTGCCTAATTGGTAGGGCACTTGAAAAGCGATCAAGAGGCACTTGGTTGAAGTCCCATCACTGTATCTGTCTTTTTCGACGACTGCCTTGTAAATATATCATCTCTGTACCGATAAAGTTGACAGAAAAATTTGCAGGTGTAGTGGCATGGCTGCAATTGGGCAAAGGCTGCTGTTAATGTGGTCTGCCTTGGCATGTGCTGAATATAAAAATTTGGGGATGGATATCTTAATGCAGGTGCGTGTTTCAGAATTTTTTAAACGTGGAATGACTTTCAACTAGGCTAGTCTCTCATTCTGCTATCCCACTTTTGCCCGATATTCCCTAATTAAAGAGTTCATTAACGAATTTTAGGTAATTAGTCATCTTGTAGTTGCATACCTTCTTCGAGAGGATGTCCGCCTGGCCGTAGGATTCAACTGCAAAAACGACATCTATGCTGCTCTCATGGCTTTTTTATAATTCTGTAAAGGAAGAAAAAAAAAACTGTAGCATGGGCATCATATTTTAATACTTCATTAAATATACACATTTAACCGTGTGGATAAATGGGTAGTACCACATGAAGGCACAGCGTAGTCATTAAGAACTGAGATATAACAGCACACATGAGATTTATTTGATAATTAGATATGGTTACATTTTGAGCTGTACAAGGCAGCACTTTTTGCAAGAACTTGCATGTTTGACATCCCATGAACTGTAATAGAGTAGAGTATAGCTATAAAAGTAACTTTTGTTGGATATTTTAATTTTTGCTATTACTTCTTTAAATGTAAAAAAAAAATAAAAGAACTGCTGCGGACAATATGCTGCTAACAAAGAGATGGGAGAGTGAGAAGGGAAAGATTGGGGGGGTGGGGGGGGGCTACAAGGGCCCCTGTAGGGGCGCAAGGGAGGAAAAAGTGGGGGGGGGGGAGAGTTCCTAGGTATATCACTGACGGCTGGTAGCCTAGAAATTGCTCGTGCCGAGCGGATAAGTCAAAGTACGGGCGGGCTCGGGACGATTCCGGTTCTAAGAATGTGGCCTGTGCAGTCGTCTGCTGTGCCGTTACCACATCGCGACGAATGGATGAAACACGCGACTTCGAAGGTGGGCGGCGATACCGAAACCGAAAACAGAAATACGACACACGACCACCTGTAGGTCCTGCAAAAAAACTGAATAAGTGTCAGGCCGCTACTACCTATGATTTGCACTGAATGCACCTGCATAATAATAAAATATTACATTTCCGAAACAACGCAGTATAGACTGCTGCATAAATATACAGATCCCTGCTACCGGAACTGTCGTTTAGGATGTACTACGTTTGTGTGGAAGACAACATGGCGACGTGATGCTTGAAAGTTCCGATGAACTGTTTTACAAAAATACGCGGTGTGTCCTTTTTTATAACTTAAAGTATGGACATCCCTGATGTGTCTCTGCAATCATGATGCAAGGATTCACAGAGAAAAGTGCCAATGATAGGACTGCATTTTGGAGGAAGAATGCAAAAACCGTTCCTGGAAGGTACACAGTGATGTTTTTTTACGTTTTCCGTCCAGCATTTTAGACTAACCGGCCTTTCGTTGATTTTACGCAGGTGTTGTTTCTATTGATCACATAAATTTAGCATTCAAAAACCCATAGGTACCTTGCTTATTTCGCCGCCGCATACAGGGCACACATGTTTGTTTTTGTATGTGTGTGTGTCTTTGGCAACAACTCTGCTGCAGTTCTTCGCTGCATTACTTATTCATTCGTTCTCACCAGGTCTTCATGGTTTTGACGAAGTTTATGAATGATCTCGATATTGGATGTGGTTTCTGAAGATTGGTGTGGCAGGGTAACCGGTTGTAGAATCTTGGAATTACGAACGAGGAAACTTGACGACTAACCGGTTGTCCAGTGTCACCTATCATTCAGGGCATCTGGTCACTCAGATTTTGAAGTACGACAGCTTTCTTGTGCACTTGTATAGACGCGCCATACGCACAGGGTGCCCAGAGCTACCCCTGTGCATCCAGCTGTACTTACTTACCTCCTCGGTGATAAGGCCTTTGCTGGATGACGTGTTTTCTGCTTTAATGTGAGTGACGGAAACCTCTAGTGGCATTTTCGTTTCGTACCGCTACTACGGCGAGCCTAATTTACGACCTGCAGCTGTTCCTCTCAGTAGTTCCTAAAGCAGATGACAAAAATAACCTGCCTTGTTGTCTGCCAAGAGATCCGTACTGTGTTGTACTGTATTCTTCCCGTGCTTTCTCTCGTATTGCCCATGGGGTTACATTCTGAGGAAAGAAGTAACGATTAACAAAACCCTCCATGAATGAAAATCTATCGTAAGCTTCAGAAACTTTTACGGTCCATGCTGCCTTATTGCGAGACTGACAGAATGGTGGTTGCGCTTCCGTTAGCATCTCGTACCTTTTTCAACGTTTAGCACACACTACCCATGTAGTCGCATATAGGTGTACTGGTGCCGAAGGATTCTACGCCGTCATAACCCAGCACCTAATATACTGGGCGCTGTGAGGCTTGTGTTGCGTGTGGCCTCCTGTGTTTAATTTGCCTCATTCACTATGTTATCATCATCATAATTAAAAAAAAAAGGGTCAGGAAATGATGCTTTAGATTGCTCTAAACCCTACCTAATTTGTCAGGAGGTACCACGCAAAATATTTTTCCACAACGATTTATCACCACAGCACTATCGAATTTACAAGCACACGCAGCATGACGAAGCTCGGACTGCTCTTCCTTGAACGAAAACAGGTTTTGTTGTTGGTTTTGCACTGCTCCTTTAAGTGTGTATGTCAGTGCACTTAAGGAACCATCCAAGAAGTGCACACGCATTTACTTTCCTTACATGCCTTCACTTACATGCACTTTCCCTGTGCTTTGTAGGAAAGAGCTAGCAGGAGCTTGCGGAGACGCCAACACCCGCGCCCGTTGTGTTGCACGTAGGAACAGATATGGCGGAATAAGGAATTAGTCTCGTCTTGGCCACTGTATCGGATAGGAAAGCCATTGGAGGCGTTTCTGGTCTTTACTAAGCTGGGAAACGTACCGAGAAATCATATTCTTTTTCCAAGTTACCAAAATGTGTCGATGCCTGGGAAAGTGCTGAACTGATTGTTGCTCACATGTGTCCCATCTCTCAGTGCTCGCATTATCCTTTGGATTTGGCATCTCCCATTAGCGTACTTTCCAATTTAACTTGAGATACTTTAGGTTGTTGATGCGAGAGTTTTTCTTTTATAGTGGTAGTGTTGCAGTTATCTGGTATGATATCCGTCAAGGATGCTGTTACAGGAATACTTGGTATGAAAAGGGAAGACTCGGAACACATTGCATATTGGTAATGCTGAGAACTATGCGGAATAAAACATATTTGCTGCGATTATGAAAGAGGTGCTGCCCATTTAGAACTTCTTGCCAGTGACTTTCCAAAGGCCAAACCTGATCTTTATGGCAAATTCGGCAGTCAGAACGAATTATTACAGTGAATGTTACAGTAATTTACAGTGAATTACAAACAACGCCCAAAATAAAATTGACCAAGAAAGCATGAAATTCGTCATGAAAGGCATAAAATTCACGTTTTTTTGATACATGATTAACG
The DNA here is from genome assembly GCF_037126465.1 of Ornithodoros turicata. Classification (NCBI taxonomy): domain Eukaryota; kingdom Metazoa; phylum Arthropoda; class Arachnida; order Ixodida; family Argasidae; genus Ornithodoros; species Ornithodoros turicata. The sequence goes on from NC_088207.1 coordinate 21,206,272, forward strand.
AAACGGACCTCATGCTATGTTAAATGTCACTAACTTGCAGTTTTTAACAGATGGGTGTCGATCACAGTTTGCAGTCTCAATGTATTGACCTGCTAGAATATGTTTAAATTAATCCTAGTTTCTCTTTCTCTCTCTTTGCAGCATCAAGCCTGTTTATGGAGCTTCACATCCACCCAGAAAAGACTCTGCGTAAGTGCTATGTGTCTGTTTGACCAATACCATAATTTCACAAACTCGTTGTGACACGATGGTTTCAGTGGTTAGTTATATTTTGTGTACATTTTAGATCACTCCACAGTGGTCAGCCACAGGTAACACATGCATAATTCTTCTATGTCACATTGAAAGGAATGATTGTCTCATGTCTATTCTGCAGGGTACATTTCAGTTATGACAACAAGTGCGAAGTTAACATAGCGGGTAGCATAATTTGAAGTGAACTTGTGGTAGCATTTTAGTGCGCCCCTTTAAAAAAAGATTTCATTTGAAAGTGGTTCAGGGAGTAGTACACTAAAGTACGAATTTTCTGACAGTGTCGGCATGTATGAGGCAAAAATATGATCAAAATCAAAGAAAAGGTGTCCTACAGGGAAGAGTAGACTCAAAGGAACGTAAAAAGGTGCCACTCGCTGTTGTAGAACGTCACATATTTTATAGACAGAGGAAGAAAAAACAGGCTGCTCGTACTAACAACGACATTACATCACGAAGGCCATCAGTGTCGGGCGTTACAGCTACGAAACATGCATCTGTAGCTCTGCAACAAACCCCCAACGGCTGTGAATTAAATAACGCTTTCTTACGTTCTGTACATCTATCCACTGCTTATCCATCATGCAAGCTGTCACAAGCATTTCAAAGACGGACCTATTAAATCATCCAGTTTTAAAAAAAAGCAGTATTTTAGTGTTGAGTAATTGATTCTGTTTTCTTAGAGCCTGTACATTTTGTGGTATGTGAATAACTGTCCTGTAATGTAATCGCAGACCCCTGACACCGAAGCGGGAAGTGCACATGGGTCGGCACAAGAGGAACGCCTCGTCTAGCTCTTTCCAGGACTTCCAGGAAAGCACAGATGATGCCTGGGATCTAGGGGACGACGAGTTTTGTGTGGTGTCGGGTACAGGATGTTTTGTTTGTTCTCCGCGAAATGCTCTTGCGTAACAATGTTTATGGGAGCATCAACATATGGTATCTTCTCGAATGTTTTATTTTTCTTTGGTAGCTTTTGATGGAATTGACATTCAGTGTCGTACCTATCTTTGACCCATACTTTGTTATGGGAACCTACAAATGCACAGTCAAATGGCGGAAAAACAGCAAAAGCGGAAGTTTGTGAAGGAATTGCTTCAGGCAGAACTTCTACGGGATTTCAAATTGAGACAAGGGAACCCGAGAAAGTGCATACACGCACTACAATCCTCCGTGCTGGGATAAAAACACAATGGACGAAAGGGAAGTGCAGAGTGGTTGAGATACGGTTAGAATCCGGGCGTGTTGGTAGAACATCTAAAATCGTCCCCCCAGTGCAAGTGCAAAATGGGGGACATAACGTACGTGTGTCGTCTTGTTTTTGCCCCCAGTTTTATCTTCCCGTTGCACTGGGGGTTTGAACAATTTCAGAGTGGTTGCCTCTTCTTGTTCGTCTATTGTGTTTTTATCCAGGCACTGCAGGTTTTAGTGCTCCTAGCGTGACACACCCACCAACCCAGGTTTTGACTCTTTCCTACACATGTACTTATTGCAGCTTTTCTTTGCTGCTTAGAACGGTGTCAAGTGACAAAATGAGCGGGCTGATCTTGGTGAAACCAAGACAGGACTCTTCATAAGTGCAGCCATAATTCATAATTAGACCCTGATGTTTTAGGGTTAAACCCGATTTTCCCCGAATTTGCACCCCGAATTGAGGTTCACCTATCTAGGGTTAAACCCAATTTCTACCTGCAAAACTGCACTTAGGCTAGGCACGTCAAGGCATCGACATACAAGTTTCTCACAAAATATGCAACTGCCCCTTACTTCTGGCACTCTGGATAAACGGTACAGTGAACGTTTATTCTACAATAATGCCCGATTTCTCCCCGAACTCAGTCTGATGGTAATTTTTCTGCCCGAATTTGCGTGAATTTTCGACATCAATTTATTGACCCGATTTCTAACCCCCGAATTTGGAAAAATATAAAACCCGAAAACTTCAGGGTCTATTCATAATGCTGTCACTGCTGTGTATGTCTGTAGCAGAATACCCCCGTCTTAACTGGCCATCGTTGAAATGATGACTGTGCAACCGATGATGCAACCACTTTTGTCTCTAATCTCCCCTAACAGTATCCATGTTTTCCTTGCGGATATCAATATATACCTGTGTATATTTATCAACATTCAAAATTTGCCCACGCCATGGGACAGGTGGGCTCAATACAGAGTTTCATTTTCTGCTTCAATTTGTTTGGCATAAACCCTGTTGGGGTTCGAGCTACAGATTAGTCGAAAAACAATGGTATCCTTGTGCAAGTGATTGTATAGTTAAATGTAATATCTGTAGCTAATGTGCTATGTCTACATTCCAAGTGTCAAAAGTTTGCATTTAACTGCCTAATTTCATCTATAGTGATTGTTGAGAGCTGGAATTTTGACCAAGCTCGTGAACATGAACCTCTTGCATGCTGGCAGGTTCACGCCTGTACTTTCGGATATACGTCGGTTGCGTGGATAGAGGAAGTCCTGTGTAACGGGTGTGTGTTAACCTGCATTTTCTTTCTTTTTCTTTTTATTGTACCCCCCCTAGCAGACGTGAAGATTATGTCTCGAGTGGTACAGTCGGCTGCGGACTCCGTCATCACGAATCACAGTAGGGCCCAGAACTGCACGGACATTCCCGATGGACTTCATCCCTCAGCTGACCAGGACACGAGGGCTGCAGCCTTGCAGAGACTCGCTATTCAGAAAGGTCTCGCATATTTTTCAGCCTATTTTTAGTATCCAGGGTCTCCCACACTGAGAGGAGAGGGAAAAAAACCTACCTTCCACACTGGTGTCGATAATATCTTCATGCAGGAACCAACGTAAAAACAAAATTTTAGTCCCCGCAGGTATCTGACCAACTATAATATGACTAAACGTTTAGCCTTCGTTTATTTTGGGATTCTGTGTATAGTTTAGTGATCACTTCCAGTCCGAGTCGTGTTAGCGTTGTGCTATGACTGTTGTCATCAGTTGTCAAGCTCATTAGTAGCTTGACATTTTGTGTTACTGAAGTCACAGTTAAGCAGTGTAGTTTAGTTTTATGTAATTAAATTGCTGTCAAAGGCAGAAGTAGCAGCAACCAACTAATATTCTCTTCGTTATGGTGTCGTCTCATAGCAATATCTTTGCAGCAATGATGTAGATGGATAATATGTGGGCTTCCTAGAAACATGTATGTATGTATGCCTTTATTTCATTTCCATTGGAAACGAGGATCAGGCACAAAAGGGAGAAACCCACTCAGGGAGAACGCAAACATGGTTCTGTGTGCTTTCAAATGCTTTTCACGATAACCGCGTCATTACATCGAAGTACAGTGTGCATTGCACTAGGAGCTTGAGCCCATTTGCATATGACTATAGACCTTGTCGCGTTACTCTCAAACCACCTAGTCTCCGCACGTTCCTTAGCCTCGTTCCCAGCGACGATACAACAGGGGTGGACTGCCAAAATCACTCTTCCCATTAGGATGAATACTGGTGGTTGCCGCCTTTAATGAGTATGACTGACGATAACGTAACATTCCATACAACTAGGCATCCGGTAAACATCAGAGTAGCGTACATCAATGTTCGAAAGGTCAAGGAAAAAGAAGATCGCTCGCTTCCGCGTGCGATGTGCACAGTTGTTCACGTGAGGTGTGCTGGCCGATGCGATATCTGTTAAACACCGGTTCCCGAGCAGGAGAAGATGAACCGGCACGAAGTGAACACGAACAGAAACAAAAATCAGCGGAAACACACGCGGGAAAATGGAGGAACTCGACAAACAGCAGTCCACACGTGCACAGTTCCTGTGACTACCACCGGATGGCAGCACTAATGGCGGCGGCCCATTCCTTGAAACGCATTTTTGTGTATAGAGAACCAACTGAGTCTAATCCAGCATTTCATTCATTCTCAGAGCTGGACCAAAATTTTGCTCCAGGAGTGCGCAAAAACCGTTCCATTGGAAGTACAGTAGAATCCCGATGATACGAATCTCACGAGGTCGCGGAAAAAATTCGTATCAAACGAATTTTTAAAAAAATAAAAATTGAGGCAAGAAAATAGTAACGCTTTTGTGTCTCCGTTTTTGGCCAATGCTGCCCAAATACGCGAGATGATTCAAAAGACGTAGCACGTGCTTTTCACTCGCGAGTCACGCGACAGTGGTTTAAAGAGAGCTTCTCCTAAAGCAAGCAGGCGTTAGGTGAAGCCGACTTGCGGAATGGTGACGCGTAATGTTGCCACAAGTTGTCCTGATATGTTCCCTCCACGTGTTCTGGGGTTCTGGTCGCTGTTTTCCGCCAGGGCGATGTCACACAGCTTCACGGTTTGTTGCGAGGGGGGTAAAAAGGTCAAAACAGAGATAAGGTGATAAGGTTCCCGGCCGTTCAATCCCTTTGATCTTATCTCCACCACCACCAAAAGGAAAGTCACTGCTTCCATTGCGCTACATGATGTACGGGAGTTCGTGGTGAGGATCGCGCTCCCTTTTCGAAAGACGCAGCAGCATGACTCGCGCACACACGCGTCACGGGGGAACGACCTCTGTCGCATCCACGGCTCATTCGTATCATCCTTAACGGCAAGATAACCCGTTCGTATCATCCGAACTCTAATACATGGGAAGAATAGGCATTCCGGCCGGGACCAGAAAAGAATTCGTATCATCCCAAAATTCGTATAATCCATGATCGTATCACCGAGATTCTACTGTACAACGTCAAGTATAAAATGTTTCATCGGGGGAGTCGAGGGAAAACTTTTTGTCCCACCAATTTACGTGCCACTATATTGCTGGAAAGGAAGCACAGTAACATCTGCTGCAAAAGTTGGGTGGGGGAGAGAATAATGTTCCCTTTATTTTATCCTGAAACATAGGCAAATCCACCGCACTTCAAAACGCTCCTGGTGTAGAACAATTTAAAACATAGGGGCACACGATTCCCAGTCCGTTGCTTCATCCTCCTCGTAACTCTGTCTAGGCACTGCATTCAACGTCTAGGGTGAATTCAAATTGGAAATCACCGTTATCATTGCTGTCAAACAACTGTGCAAGAACTTCCTGAAAGTGCTGAGACATCTGCTTCCCCACGACTCCATGTTTTCACGCGTACACACTACATGACAAGCACAAGGTTCTCATTTTTTTTCTGCCTAAATAAAAATGGGCAGCTAGCATCACCTGGTGCCAATAATGCTAAGCAGTACAGAGGAGCCTAAACAGTGTCACCCTATATGAGAACGCTTTTAAAAGAAATGCCTTTGTGCACACCAGCAAGTCGCCGGCTTCTTGATTTGGCCCCTTTCAGCCATCGGAGGATCGCCGGCTTCGGAAGTGAATAAGTTAAACGGACACATTGCAAATTTAGTCTTGTGAGGGATGCCTCGTGTCATAACAGTATTCTACATCTCCCCTTTTTCATCTGCTCCAGAGGGCATAACTTCACGCTTTCATTTTTACTCCTGCAGTTGAATCATCGCCCATTAGCAGAGGAGCCCTGTTTGGGCCGACAAGCTGTGAGCAAAGCTTTGTACCGGGCATGGCAGTACGACACCACAACATGCCGGGAGGCAACAGACCCTTCTGCTCTCCACTGCACAGTAGCAGCCAACAGAATATGCATGTGCTATTGGACAAGTTCCAGACTATCCTCAAGACATCCAAGACAGATCTTGGTTGGTCTTCTCTTTGATTGTAACCTGACCAGACCTAGTGTTCTTGGAACGGACAACATTTCCTTGAGTCTGAGGAACAACAGAGGACATGAACAAGACAAAGTGGACACACAGACTTGCAACTGTGTCCGGCTCGTTTTGACAGTGTCCTTTGTAGTCCCTCAGACTCGAGGAAATGTTGTCTGTTTCATTTTTACACCTGCTAACTTGCCTTGTCACTGCTGTCGTCTACTGTTGTTGAATAAGCTTCCAAACGAATTTTCTCATAAAAGTTGCCACAGGTACAGGGTGTCCGTGCTAACTAGGAACAGAAGCTTATACCCCTGTCACACGGCCATTTTCGATCCTGCTCGACCGAACCTGCTTGAACCCAATGCAGATCGGATGGTGCTACACGGCCGCTTCCAAGCAGAATCGAACTTTGATCCTGCTTGACTCAAGACAGTTCCCATAACAGGATTGAGAATTTCAAGACGGCTCGACGGCCGCCATTTGCATCCTCGACCCCGGTGAACTGTCATAACTTAAGACGGACATGCGCACGAAGCTACAAATGATGCTTACATCGGTATACGATAAAACCACTAATATCGCTGTTATATAGGAAACGCAAAATTAATGAGTTCCGTTTATTCATTTGCACAGGTCAACCATTCAATGCGCATTGAAAGTGGCCGTGTAGCAGCGTCAAAACTCGAGCGTGCTCGGGAAGTTCGATGCAGATCGGATTCGAGAAGGATCGAAATGCCCGTGTGACAAGGGTATTAGAGAGTAGGGGAACACCTTTTTCCTTTTTTTCAGTTCCAATAAATGTCAGTGCCTTCCAGGACAAGTGGACCACTATATCACCATACTAGTAGTCTTGTGGGTTGCCCCAAACTTGTCCTAATTAATTTTGACCTCCCTTTGCATTTAAGGAAAAAGGAGAATCGCTTCCTTTTTGTGCTCTCTCTCTCTGTCTTTTCGTATTGGTATACTCGTGCTTTGTCTTTTGATTTCCTTCCTAACACCAGCAGCTCTCCTGATGTCCTGAAAGGCTCGGAGCACTATTAATATTTTTTTTTCAGTCAATCAATTTATTATGTTGATATCAAGTTACAACATTGAGAGTTGCATAAAAGCAGCAAATCAGCCGCTTGACAAGGGCATAGCCCCGTATTATACACTCGTCGAGACAACAGGTACGGTGAACAAAAATTTCAGAATGACACTAAACAGATTACAGACAGGACGCACTACATAAATAATGTCTTAAAGGGGCACTAAAATGCAAAAACAACTTCACTTCGAATTACGTAACACGCTATGTTAATTTCGTACTTGTTATCGTAATTCAAAAATTTGATTCTGTTACGAAGCTACGATCAAAATTATACCGGACTCTTTCTTGCTTCGACGCTAAGCAGAGAACGTCGTTTCAGCTCGTGCATCGGTGTTTTTAGTAGGGGTGTGCGAATATTGGAATTCTCGAATTCGAATCGAATATCAAACGCTCGAACTATTCGATTCGCGAATCGAATATCCAATATTCGATTTTTCGAAAATTCGACTATTCCACGAATATGAACTACACAACCGGAAAGTGGGCTTCACCTGACGCTTCCGTGCATGAGGTGAAGCCTGCTTTACGAAATTGCCCTTGTTACAGGACCAACGCAGGCGGGACGGTGTTTTGTTTGAGATAACGTTATCCAAAGTTAGCTTGTAAACATCGTCTGTGGAAGGGGTGGCGCCCCTCCAACATGCAGTTTAGCAGTGCCGACGAGGGACTTTGATTTGATGTCTGTGAGGTTGCCTTTAAAAAGTAAAAAGGACTCTCGAATAATGACTACAGCCCACGAACAAGAAGGGTGTCTTAAAGATGTCCTTTACATCTAAAATTTCAGTAGTGCAACTTCCTAGGACGAGTGCAAAGAAACTAAAGGGTGTTTATGGCAAAGCTGAGGCAGGATGCCAATTCGTTTGTTTCACAAATGGCCTGTGGTTGTCTGAAACAATTACAGCCTCATCCGTATAACATGCTACTGCCTGACATAAAATTTTGAAATGAAGGTAACCACTCCAGTACTCCAGTAAGTGTAGGCTCACCTGAAAAGCAGGAAGCACTCTCATGTAAAATTAAAGAGTAGGGGCTTTAAACAGAAGAATTGCGTGTCTCTCTTGTGACAGTTAATGCCAGAAAAATTACACTAAAGCCATGGGCTACAAAATGGAAACTTTTAGTGCGAAGGTCACATATTGTAAATTTCGCACGAATATTCGATACTCGATTCGGTATTCGGAATTTTTTTTCCTCATTCTTATCACTTATAATATTCGGATTCGCACACACCCCTAGTTTTTAGTCCATGCTGTGCGTGCACGTGAGTGGCACGCCATGCAGCAGTCTCGGTGAAAAACGTAGTCCGCGTTGCGAAGCGGACTGGAGTCGCTCTCCGAAGGTCGTGAAGATAAATGTTCTCAGTGGAACATTCGCGAGAACTGTTGTGGGCTACAATTCAGTGAATCGGTATTGGAAAATGCAGCAGTGCGCATCATGCCGCGTGTATATGGAACATTATGATCGGACCCGTTCCCAATCCACAGGGTCACGATAGGCATGCTTCTCCTGCTGTCTCATTGGGTGCATCTTTCCCATAATCATCTCCGACACACTCACCATGGTTTTGGCGCTCTATGGCCTTTGTTGCCTTTGTGCCATTAAACACATAATCAATCAATCAATCAATCATTGGGTGCCGCCGACCTTTGCCTCCTGGGGGATCCCATTCGTTGCCGCCAAAGACAGCTGTGTTTTCATTGCGTTTGTCTTCTAAACGTAGCGTTGTGTGACCTAATTTCGTTGGAATTGTACTAATTGAAACACAGACTTTCATTTGAGAGCAAGTTGTTTTTGCATTTTAGTGCCCCTTTAATGAAGGTGGTGAGAGATAATTGGTATTTACGCTGCGAGTGTAAGCATTTAAAGTGGTAGGAAGACCATGAGGGAGCAATTGATTACCAAAATTTATTCTAGAAGTGGAAACCTTTCACTGTTCTGCATGACTGGTATGCGGTGTGTGTTGCCTTTCTAATGGAAATAATAATGCGGTAATACGATTTTATTATTGCTTTTTACTGCCAATATACGTTTTTACTTTTTGGCAAAAAATACGTATAAAAATGTGTTATTTTCGTCATGTTAAGAGTGCTAAACAAAACTTCAGTGTGGCTGTCATAGAGAGCATTAGCTATGATTCGAACGGCGTGCTTTCGTGCCACTAACAAGCTATAAAGGCTGCCCTGGCTCGCACTTCCCCAAACTAATAGAGAATAGCGCAGTGCGGAAAATACATGTAAATCGTAAATCATCATATTTATGGTCTTGGGTGAGACTTGACGGAGCCGGTACATGAGCCCAATGGACTTGGAGATTTTGGCCTTAACATGTGACATGTGGCAATTCCATGATAACTTTTCAGGAAAATGCACTCCCTATACTTGGACAGATCTGACATATTTCTCTAGCGATCCGCTAATCCTCATTTTTATGATGGACCCACCTCATACAGCAAGGAGTGAAAAGCAGTTCACAATGGCCAAAATGTGCTGGGGTCTTGCATTGAATGCTTGCCCTCAGGCAGAAGCCTCAGCTAGCCTTGTTTCATATTCAGCAGTGCGGAAACATTGAGGTTGGAACTCCACTCGAAGTGTTCTCTGTTTGCAGAAGTGCTTCGTCCTTTAAGTTGGAAGGGGATCCCACCTGAAGTCCGGCCAATCACATGGAGGCTTCTTGCGGTGAGCACTTTTGTCACATTCTCTGGACTTGCTGGCCACAACCAGTCTTTCCTGCCAACACTATGAGCAACACTTCGATTCTTTGCCAATTTGCCCACATGCTGGGTGTGCATTGTAGCGTTCCTGGGTGTGGTCTGCAATGCAGGTTCGACTGTGGGTATTTTATCTATTTATATCTTTATTTTTAGAATTACAAAGCATAGTATGTGAGTTCAACGTATTACGAGCATTGCATTGTTGTGGATATCTGGACAGACCTGCCTGCTTTACGGGGAAATCTTCTAAATTGAATTGCTGAAGAACAGCTCAGTGTATTTCAGATGTCTTGTTTTTTACTGGTTGACCCAAAAAAACTCGTTTTTACCCCCAAATTGCATCATCATGATTTTGTGTTTAAAAAAATGAAACTTTCCAAAGTGCAAATTCAGCCTCCTATGCTGAACACTTTGCAACTGAGCACTGTAGCTCGCCATGTTACCTGTTTATCTGTGCTGCGCGAAGCACTTTTTTGTATTTTCCAGCCAAAAAAACTCACTTTTTCATGATATTACCCAATTTTACCGTTTTACAGCTCCCAACATAAAACCCATTTTTCACCACAACCACAATTAGGAAAAAAAGCAAAATCTGTCAACACAGGGGTATAATTGTATCTGAAGGCTTCATATTATGACATTCTGGAAGAACATAGCTTCTATAGGTTCGTCAATGACTTTCAGTCCGTTTAAAGTGAAAAATCCAGTGTCGTTTTCCCTTTTCTTTCTTCGTTTCTTTTTCTTTTTTTAAATTTCATTCTTTGCTGTAGTCATTCTAAAGATATTTTTCCCTCCCATGTCAGGGATACCTACCAGCCAATTCAGAGAGGCGAGCAGCTGTCCTGGAGAGGAAACGGGAAGAATATTTCAACTTTGTAAAGCAGTATTACGACACTCGGAATGACGATGTGCATCAGGAGACCTACAGACAGGTGAGGATACCTTGCTGGCTCTGAGGTCATTTTTTCACCCTCAAGCAAATCGTGTCAAACCCCCTTTTATGACAATAATGAGGTCTCCCTACGCGTACTTGCTGTTACAAGTAAAGCCAACTGCTGCCGGACATCATCCTTCTTTCAGATTTGTTCAGTAAAAATTTTATACCGTGTATCCCAAGCAGCACAACATCTTGGCCCAACATTGGCAATACTGGTCCAGTATTGGTCCAGTCGTGGTCCAATACTGGGCCGACATGGTCAATATTGATCCAATCTTGGTCCAATATTGGGCCGACATTGCCAATATTGGTCCAGTCTTGGTCCAATATTGGGCCAACTTGCCAATATTGGTCCAATCTTGGTGCAATATTAGGCCGACATTGCCAATATTCGTCCAATCTTGGTTCAATATTGGGCCAAGATGTGCTGCTTGGGTAACTAAGGTTTGTAGTTTAACACATCCATTCGGGATTTTCCGTAGAGGAAAAGGCTATCGCATCGCGCGAGCCTAAGCCTTTTTCCGTCGCTTTCCACAATGTGGCTGCCCTCCTTTCTTGGATGTTGGCTGTGTAAGTTCATATGTGAGAGAGTATATGGAGGAAATGTCTCTGTCCCGGTGACAGAGACACCCCTGGTGTCTGGATGATGAGGCCATGGGGTGTAATACTACCATAAGCAACAGTCAGTCAAGGATGTACGGATTTCAGAACTGCCGCTCTTCAGCCATTTTGGTCAGGTGCCTTGCTATCATTCCCAATCTTCCACGCTAACCCTGAGTAAATTGAAACAGCTATCCTGCTGTATTTTTCTGTGTATTCTGCTCTATCTCATCGGCAAGACGGTACAGTGCTGGACAAATGTTTACAGAACATGCTACGGCGCATTCCTTCATCAGAGTGACACGCTAGTAGCGAATGGTGCCCTACAGACTTGCAAACAAGTGAATGGGTTGCCTAGGCACATGTCTGTAAGTCCGTACGGTTCCATTCGCTGCTATCGTGTCACTCAGCGGAAGGAACGCGCCGGAGCGTGTTCCGTAAACGTTCGTCCAGCACTGTACAAGCTACGTGCAGGCTGTTGGCAAATGAATTGCTTTCTTCTTTTCAGATACATATCGACATTCCCCGGATGAGTCCTTTGGTGCCATTATTTCAGCAAGAATCAGTGCAGAAGGTAGGCACAAGAGGAATTGAAAACGTGTCTTCCCTTTTGGGGAATTACAGCGCATCTGCTACACACACAACGACGCATAACTGTTTGAAATAACGTACCAAAGAGGGTCTCCTCTGAACAGTGTAGCACAGTATCTGTGATAGCATGTTGAAATTGTGAAAGTGTGTCGTTATAAAGCCCATCTAGCTCATGTGACTTGCACATTTTGTTACATATTTGTTCTGCCCCAACATTTTGAATGATGATGATTAAGCCATGAGCTTAATTGAGTCGCGTGTATGATGTGCACCTTGGAAGTGTACTGTTGTGTGAAATTTCCTCTTCCCTTGTCTGTGGGCAGATATTTGAACGGATCCTGTACATATGGGCCATACGGCACCCAGCCAGCGGTTACGTGCAAGGAATGAACGACCTTGTAACGCCTTTCTTCATTGTGTTTCTTCAGGAGCATGTGTCAAAAGGTGAACGTCTTCCTGCTTTCCCACATTTGTTAAAAGTACGCTGATACCCCAAAATATGGTACCTGCGCAATGGTTCCTGTCACCTGGCACAGTGCAATCCCATTAATAGAAGCGGACAAAATGGGCACCATGCATATTGAAACTCGCGCAGCTGTGACATCACAGCCCTCGCCATAGCCAGTGAGGCGGCGTACGAGAAGTCACATGCTTATGGCTTCCAGTGGGAATGGATGTGACTCTGAGCTCTCTGATGTTATAAACTTTTTTCACAGGGGTGTGTTCGAGGGCTTGTATCTTGCTAAGTACGATACGTAGAATAATCTTTTTTCATCAGTATTCTGGCGTGTAGTACAATGTGACCATGATGTAATAAGCCACATCTATGGAAGTGTCCCAACCCCTTTAAATTAATGGGGTTGCACTGTAGTTTTATCCATCAGTTCCTGCCCTACAAACCATAATAGTCAGATCTGCCTTAAGGAAATTGTATTACATGACTGTTTATGAATGCCTCGATGTAACGTAACAAACCTCAGTATAATGAAATCCTCGATTTTATGAAGTACCACACTTTTCTTAAATTCGTCTCCGTGGAATTCCATGCATTATAGACCTCGACGTAACGAAGTCTGTCTTAGAGCGACTTCAATAAACTGAAAGAGCCCAGAACAAAATACGCCTCGCAGGTGGCGGCGACATGCCCTCCATCGGTGCCATCTGGGAGGTTCAAGATTGTAAGTAAGGAGAAGATCTTGGATGCTATAGTGAAGGGCAAATGAAAGAACGACAGAGAAGACCGAAAGCCACCTTTTTTTTTATGGATACAAGGGCACGCAAAATCCCAATAAGTAGAGCCATCTTGCAGCAGAGCGCAAAGGACTTCGGGTGCATGCTGGATCTCGACGCCTTCAAAGCGAGCAGTGGCTCATCCTGCAGGTTTAAAGGAGCAGTCTAGAGGCCCACAACTTTGTTTCTGTTTTTGGTCAGTATGGAATGTTAGGCGGCTGAAAACAGTTTTCCCACAATTAGTGCAACTGCAGCGAAATTGGGACGCCTGCAATAGCTCCCCAAACCTCCCGTGCGCGAAACACCCTCCTTCGCCTTCACGATAGGCACGTGATGAGCGCCACCACGCGCGTCACTATGTGATGCAAGTGGTGAGGACGCTCCTCATTGGACCTGGGATCGCATGATCGAGGTGAGCAACATCGTGCAGGCCAAAGCGTCTGCTACCGCTTCGGAGACGCCATGCGTTCTCCGGCTATGTGATGTCCGACACGGAGGGTTTGAGGGCTGTCCACGACACAACCACGATTTTTTGGGACCGCAGACACCACGGGAAGAACGATAGGTGCAGCCCGAAATTAACTGCGCTTGTACAGCGAAAACCCCGTGCTTCCAGACAGTGTGCAGCCTGTCTGACTGTTCTCACCGCACAGTTGGTTCAGTGACTAACAGGTGGCACCACAATACCACCGCCATCGCTTGCTTTCTGCTACTGTGAATCCTGGGATTGCACAGAAGCCACGGATATATATTACTCTTGTGATCGTAATCTTATTTTCTCAGGCTGCATATATGCTTTGTTTTTTTAGAAAACGTGATATAAATCATATAAAGAATAGAAGTCAACAAGAAACAGCTCGCAATGTTCGTAGCAGGCGGTTTTTCCTACGAACGAAGGAGGGGCTCTCTACCACCAACGTCACAGTAGAGTGGGTGTTGTCTGCAGTTGGAGCGCTCCGGCCTGTCACCGCGGCAGCAATTTTCCAAATTAATTGCACCGTGGAGAAACAACTTTGGACAGAAATATTTTGTGGGAATGCTTTTCACCTACTGCTTTACAAGATGACAGCAGTTTTTGGCCATGTTAGATACGACTTTAAAAACCGGCACACTATCACCACTAAGGTGGTGAGTGGAGAGTCGACGTTGGCTGATGCACCCCAGGCTGCTGCCTGGCTCGAAAATGAAAAGTCGAGAAATCCAGTCAATACTGTAGAAGCCGGCCAATGTGTGTAACGTAGACTAAACTGGCCTTTTTTTACCAGATGTTGCCCAACTGAACACTTGCCCTGAGGGCGACAGCTGCCATGGGGGAAAGCAGAGTAAGCTGTGTGTCACGGTAACTGCTGTTCGTAAATATGGACACTAGTGACAAGCGATTACCCCTGTAATTGGAAAAGGCAAGAAGCCACGTTTTTCATTCAAGGGGTCTCGGCAGCTCAAGATTTAATTACACATCCCATCAGAAGGCATGGATCTCCCGCAACATCTTCTGTAGTTGGCTTCGAGCCTTCGATGCGGACATGAAGCCTTAAGGCCGTAAGGTCTGCCTCTTACTTGACAACCGTACAGATCATCGTGTCGAATACTTGGAGCTCACCACTGTGGAGATACAGTTCCTGCCAACGAATTGTACATCGTTGATTCAGCTGGTCGACCAGGGCATCGTCATTGGTGTCAAATGTGCGCGCAGTTGATGACTCATTGACAAGCTTTTGCTTGACGTTCGACTGAGGCACCAAACGAAGGTGGGTGTATTTCAAGAGATGAAAATTATTTCTGCATCGTGGGGTGGGGTGGGGGGTGTCACCGAGAGCATAGCGAGTGCGGAAGAAGCCAGGGAAGCTCCTTGCAAGCCTGGAGAAGATACTGGCCAGGGCTCCCTTCTGGGAGCATGCCAGTGCCTTTGCGCAGATGGAGCCATTACAGAGGGACTGGAAGGTCTCTTGTATGAGCACTCCACCGTAGTGGCGACCGAAGAGGTCATTGACGAATCCATTGTGAGGAGGGCCCTCGAAAGTTCTCATACCGAAGACGACGAGGAAGCTGACACACGGCGGAAGACCTGTGAGGTTTCAAGTACCCGCGACATGCCCGATGCGATAGACATCCTATTGGTGCTGCACAGTTCATCATGAACATCAGGATGCCATCGAAGCCCAGTGGACGTTCGAGCGCCGTGTGACACAGCGCTAGTGACGAATCACGTGCAAACTAAGCTTACAACTTCTTCAACCGAAAATAAACGTGGTTTAGGTGTCTGCTTACATGGGTGTACCCCGTTTGAAACCATTAAAAATAATATTTCAAAAATAAATGCGCAAGTACCCACTGTTAAAAATATTATCTCCCAGAATATACGCTTAAAAATAAACGCACAAAAATAATCGCCGAAATATCCCCGTTTAAATATAAACGCTAAGGAATCCACGATTAAGAATATATCATTAAAAATAAATCGTTTCAGAATCCCCCCAAATCCACCCTACAGTTGCTAGAGTCATGTGGTATGGCCCAAATCAAGGTGAACTGCAAGCAAGGGGCTTAACCTAACCTCACAGGACCAAACTAGCCTAAACTATCCCAGACTAACCGAAACCAAACTCATCTAACCCAACAAAACATGATATAACCAGGCGTAAATTGAAATCAATCCGCCTCCATGCTAGATGTAGAGGGAATTTTGAAACAGTTTATTTTTAATGGTGGATTATTAAACGGTGATCTCTAAGTGGGGATAGTAAGTGGTTTATTTTAGGAGATATATTTTTAACCGTGTATTTTTGAAGCAGATTATTCTTGAATGTTTTATTCTTAAACGTTTATTCTTAATGGTGGATTTCGGGGACCCCCCCGCTTACATATCGTCTATGTCTGTGCACGCTAGGTGGTTACGCAACGAAATTTCAATATAATGAAGTAAATCGCGGATTTAAGCGACTTTGTTATATCGAGGTTTGACTGAGACAGGCACACGTGTACATTCTGTGACAGCGCTGTTTGACACCCGGAGTGCATGCTGTTCACAGTACGAGATTGTGCACGGAGCTGCCAGCAGACGACGTCCTGCATTCTTGCTTCACCTGGTTCACTCTGCACCAAATGATTCAGTGGACCTACTTGCGCCCCGGGCAGTTCGATTCCCAAGAATTATTGTGGATACCCCATGCTATTTGTAGCCGTTTCCTGAGGTCCCGATCTACACGGGGTCAAAGTTTATGAGGAACACAAAAAAACAGTACTACGTACAGTAATAAAAACTGCAGAAAGAAATGGCTTTTGGCATATCGTTTATGCCTCTTATTCTGTGCCATAAACCTCTGCCCAGCTGGATTCCTGCCTTCGTAGTACCGCTTTTGTGTTCCCGTAAACTTGAACCCTGGGTAGATTGGGAGCGGCTCAGTTTTTCTTTCTTTCTGTCCAGTAGGAGTTCAGGAAATACCTACTGATAGCGCAGGTCATCCCCAGTACTTTCTGGCAACCAAACTGCCAGGGCTCGAGCAGGACCATTGGATCATTTGGTGTGAGCTGGGAAACTCTGGGTTGTTTCCTCAGAAAAGATTTTGGGGTTCATTTATAAAAGTTTCATCCGATACACCTGAATTTGCGGGTCTCCTTGTCAGAATAAAACCAGCGGTTACTTTCATATGTGATGCTCCGCTATGCAGATCAAGAAGTAGAGACGTTTGATGTCAGTCAACTGGATCTGAGTGTGCTCCAGGACATAGAGGCTGATAGCTTTTGGTGCATGAGCAAGCTGCTGGATGGAATTCAAGATAACTACACCTTCGCCCAGCCTGGCATCCAGAGCAAAGTGAACATGCTCAAGGAACTCATTCAGAGGATAGACTGTGAGTAGGCCAATTAGTGATTGCTGTGTGTGCCTGTAACTAAATACTGACAGGCAGTTATGCATTGGAGAGTTTTTCTAACAAGTTTGATTACTGTGATGCCTGGAAACAAGAGCCAACCTCGACCTTTACAAAATTTCGGAATTCCATCCGAATTTTCTTCCACTGCCATCAGTTTGTGAGGTACTTTATTGCGCTGATGGTGACTACTGGGCTCACCCACGAATATGGAAATGTCAAAATGATTGTCTGTTATCATGGACGAAAGTGGTCTCTTTGCGTAGATGCGTTCATGCTTTGTGGTGGAGTAACCTTCAAGGGAGGACATGACAGTCAAGTGCATGGGCATCATTAAGAGATTATTGGTTGGTAGGGAAAGAAAATTATCCCACAACTCCACGTGAAACTTTCAACAATGAAGCAACATTGTTATGGACTGCAGACATTTTTTAGTTGTCCCCTTAACTGAGCATGAAAAAAAAAAAAACGAGCAGCAGGAATTTATTAAAGGGACTATGAAATTTCCCGAACCCCCATACTTTTTTTCGATGGAAACTGTTCTTCCCGCAGAGAAACTAATATGCCACAAATTTTTCAGGACGAAATCACTCCACTCTGCGAGGAGCGCGCGCTGGAAATGTCTCTTCCGCGTTCCTCCTCTCCCGCGCATATTTCCCTGCCGATGGTGTAACTGTACGGACCGCACTTCTGTTCCTTGTTACGTCAACGGTGTTGCACAATGGCAAGTAATGCCGCGAGCTCGCACTGTGGCTGCCGCCACTGCCGGTCACGCGAAAGCTGCCGTCATGGAGATTTCCACTCCCGATGAACGCATACGCGGGATCCTACGGCGCATGCTCCTGGCGGGATTCCTCGGCTCGGCAACACGTCACGATGACGTGTTGCTGAGCCGGCCGTGGTCGCGTCAAGTTGCCCGTTGTGTCTCCGCTCGGCAGCTCGCCGCGGCGCTAGCTGTCCTCCCTTCGCCGCTCCGTTTAAATTCGCTCCCGAGAAATCTGCTCGCGCGTCGAAAGTAAAATTTCGGTTCTAGACTCAGAAAAATGTCTTCTTTCGAACGAAACGAAGTAAAAAATCGTTTCATAGTCCCTTTAAAGTTCAAAAATTCATAAACTCGTAAGCAGTTCATATTTCATAAATTTTATGACTCATGCTTTATTTTGTGCGAAAATTGCAAATTTTATGACCTGGTGCAGTTACCAATGTCTCAGCTGGCAGGAACTTCTCAGCTGCACAAAGCAGGCAACTATCAAAGAATCGGTGCAAGACGTGCTCACTAACCTCAGAATTCAAACATCGTTACTATCATGGAGATAGAGTGTCTCCGTTGCCACATTGGCAGACTTTAGCATAGTCTCAGTAATGTCACTGCAGCACATTTGGAAGAGGTTCTACCAAGATATGAATGTAATGGCAGGGCTAGCCCAGCAAGACCAATGTCAGACATGGTGTCAGCAGTACAAAGTCTCTCTCTAAGCTGTTTCTGACAGAAATATTTGACCAGCATTTGTACGTGAAAGACAAGTAAAGGCCTCATTCAAGAGGACACAGGCGCACATACTTTCTCTCTCGCGCGCGTTCACTTCGCTTTCACATTCACGTACAGATGAACAGACTGAACTTGACTAGTTTTCGGCGGAAACGGAACAGTTTTCAGCATAATTTGTGCACGACTGAACCTTTCCAGCTCCATTGCACGACCACCTGCAGAGGCACTGTGTGGAGTTCCTACAGTTCACCTTCCGCTGGATGAACAACCTGCTGATGCGCGAGCTGCCACTGCGTTGTACCATCCGCCTTTGGGACACCTATCTGGCTGAGCCCGAGGGTTTCTCTACGTTTCATCTCTATGTCTGTGCTGCCTTTCTCTGCCACTTTTCTGAAAGGCTTCTGCAAGAGAGGGACTTTCAGGTAATTTTCTGCAGAATACTTAAAAAAATGAATTTTTTCGGAATGAAGTATTCCTGGCCACTAAATTTCGAGTATTCAGCATGCTACGTTTTGTGGCTTCATGGGTTTGCTTCGCAGTGAGCCCAGAGTTACACGTACCACATTTTATGAAATGTGGCATTAAGGCATTAAAAAAATGCAAAATGCAAATGCAAAAAATGGCATTAAGCATGCTTGTGCTGCAGGGTGGTTCAGGTGCGTATTAGTAACCTTCGCAACCAGATGTGAAAATAAAGTTTGTGACTACAGCACAGTTTTTCAAGTGCTCAGTCATGATCGGAATTTTTGCATTGTTTTTAAAATTAGCAAATTTTTAAAAAAGGTTTTACAGTAGTTAGACACTCGTGTGGTTAGACACTGTGGGGTTGGGGAAGGTGTGTAAAAATTTGATTTTATGAGAGAATCTGTAAACAGGGTAAAAAGTGGTGATGTGTTGTGTAAGAGCAGGTTTTCTGGTGGAAAAATAAGGAAAAAAACCCGACTGGCAGATGGCAAGAGGCACTTCTGTGAGCATATTTACCTGTGTCTGCACGAGTAGACCCTCGTGTTTTTGGGTGGTATGCTTTTCCCCAATTCGGGGGATTGGGGATTGTAGCACACTACGAGCGACACGCGACAAATTCTATGGCGGTGCCACCACTTGAGCGACAAGGAAGCTCTGTTTCAGCTACAAAATCTTGCATCTGCTTCCCGTAGATATTTGTTGCTTGTCACCAGTGAATGATAAAGCATAGAGATGTGGGGGGCAACAGTGTTGCAACATGTCAAGTCAACTTTATTACAACGAAATTTGGAGCTTGAAGGTGGAAAGCAGCCATTGAATCGATGGTTATTGCGTGTGACTAAAATCTATTGCACATTGTGTGGAAACGGATAGAACTGCTGCACCACAACAGACACACATATCATAACAAACTTATGGTAGTGTAAATTTCTCTATTTATTTTCCTGCGGCAGTTCGATAGAAATTTCATGATATTTCACACAGGTATGCCGCATAATCATGTCTGTAATGTCTCCTGACCTTTAGGGTATCGTGAATAAATAAATAAATAAATAAATTGAAAGTGCAAATTTTTCGCAGTAGTTCGCAGTAAAAACAGGTTTTGCATACCATGATAATGCCCCGGGTTTTCCGCGATTCCGCGAAATCTGGAATTCATCGCGGAATCCTTCGTCGGGCACGGAATTTCAAGGATTCCCTTACTTTTACAGGTTTGCGGATATTCTAGTTATCGAATTCGAATCAACTATCAGCCACTCAAAGTGTTTTATGCGCGAATCGAATACCCAATATTCGGATTTCCGAATATCCGACCGTTCGCAAAATACGAACAGCACCGCCCGAAAGTGGGCTTCACCTGAAGCTTCCCTGCACGAGGTGAAGCCTGCTTTACGAAACTGTCTGTGCTGCAGGACCAACACGGACAGATTGTAGTTTAGCTTAAGATAACATTAGCCCAAGTTTATAGGGTGTTGGATATGAGGAGAGAAGTAGAAAATAGACTTAGATATTAGGTACAGTAGTAGATACAAGTACAGTAGTAGATAGTTTGTACTAGTAGTAACGTAGTGATAATTAGTGATGAATGATCACTAATGATGATAGAAGCGTATACGAAGAGGGGAGTCAAGTCCTGTAGATCACATAAACAAAATACAGAAACCGACACTGAAGATTTTAGTTTAAGTTTAATTTGTACAAGCTTTCGCGTGGAGGTCCACGCTTCCTCAGGTACCCAGGTACCTGAGGTAATGATGATAGTGATAATTGGTGATAATGCGTTAGCATTAGAACCCCAAAGTTGGAAAATTGTGACCTTCTGTCTGTCGGATGGGTGTGTGAAGCCTCGAGTTGAGACATAGGGTGCTAGATATGAGAAGAGAAATAGACAGTAGGTTTAGATAAGCAGGTACAGTTGCAGATTGTAGTAATGTAGTGATAATTGGTGATGAATGATGAGTAGTGATGATAGTGCCTAGTGATAGTGACTAGTTGTAATTAGTGATTAGTGGTTAAAAAAATGGAAGAGAATATGTCTAATGCTAGCACATTTCTGCCACGTTAATTACATTAATGTCATTCAATTTTGTTTTTGTTTCTTTGCTATTGTTCTCACAGAGTGTCTTCCTTTTGCAGGGCCTCATGCTGATGCTTCAGAACCTGCCAACTAGCGACTGGGGCGACGAACATGTGACACTGTTAGTGGCAGAGGCATACCGGCTCAAGTACACGTTTGCAGACGCTCCCAACCACCTACAGATACACAAGTGACTTCCCTTACCGGCACGTGGTGAAGAATGTGCATGTGTGCGCTGACCTCACTTTTGGACAATTCTGGCAGCACAATAAACGTGGGGTGGCACTCGAACCGGTTCGTCCCAGCACCCCTGCTGGGGAGGTGTTAAGTGTGTACTACAATGTTGTTCAGTCAGAGTGGAGCGTTAGTAATTTAAATATACTGCCGCAACAAGATCTTACGATAAATTGGAAGATACGATCATTTTGGGTACTATGTTGTTCAGTTACGGCATCGGTAATAACATTTCCACGTCGTGGGAGAGCGTTTCTTCGGGGCCCCTTTTGTTCAGCTTCGTAGGTCATTCTGTAAGATACTAGAAAGCCAAAGAAAATACGGTCTCGAGCATATCCCCGCTGCCCGACAAAATTGTACGTCGTAAATTGGCTGGCAAACATCCGTTAGTTCTGTGTAAGGCTGTGCGCAAAATATTTCCCGATAAATTGACCGAGCCGTGACAATTTTTGCCGCGCGTACTCGTTAGCGTAAGGCCACTGATGCTGTCATTGGTGATCTGCAGATGTCACGGTGCCACTGTTGTGCTGCCCTCTTTAGGTATCTCGGTGCAGTTGGTGTGAGAAGAAATGTCGTTTCTCTGCCAGCAAACTTCCCTTGCTGTATATTTTTGTATATTAAGAGAAGTCCTAGGCCTCAGAGTGTGTGTGTGTGTGTGTGGATTAAAATAGGTGCCGTCTGTGATTTAGAAAACAACATGGACTGCTCAAGAAATACAGTGCCTCATTTTCTCTGCTGCCCACTGGGGACAAGACGACCAATTGGATTGGGGAATCTGTTTCTTCTAGGTGTAAGCTTTAACGTATATGTAGTAAAAGCAAGTTTTTAAACTTTGCAGAGATTTGTACGAGACTTTTAACATCTTTGTGTATACTTGTGGATTACACTGAGTGGATTGTGTGTAACTGTACATACGGATTTTAATGAAGTTATGGAGTACCACACTGAAGATCTTCACTGCGCTTTGTGTGTTGTTTACTAAAATTATATTTCTTTCAGCTTACATAGTTACGTGCCATCCCAAGGTGTCACAGTTCTGATGCAGCAGAGCTACTGACTTCTGCATCGGTCTTTCAAATGTGTTTGCACACACGCCAACAAAGTGACACTAAAGGCAATGGAGTAACGTGAAGTGTAATGGGTCGAAGGGTTCACTAAAAATTGTTCTTTTAGATCAGGCTCAGTATGAGATTGGTGCAAACTGTACAAGTAGAGCCTCGTGTCTTAGGGTTAAGCCCAGTAAGTCTGGTTTGGCCTCTTAACTACATCGAATTTTACCCAGGTTTTGGGGTAAACCCCCACCCCGAGAAACGAACCTGTCAAAGCACAAACCCTGCCACCTACACAGTTACAGGTGAACACTACACACTTCGTGTTTTCGGATTTCATGTATTGTAAAAGTTGTAGGATGAGAATAGTGTTTTATTTTAGGAACTGTAAAATAGGGTAAAATCGAGATATATCATGGGTATGTGTTGGATGAAAAAGCAAATTTTTGGGTAGAAATTAAGTAGTATACATAGCATGTCGCATTTCAGACCAACACAAAATGCCAAGGCTCATTTTCAGGGTTTTTTGGGATTTACTATAAGTAACAATATCACAAACCCAGGTTTAATGCCAACACACGTTTTCTTTTTCCCACCCAGAAATCTCCTCCTTCGCATTGCATCGTCAGATTTTACCGTTTCACAGTTTCTAACATTTTTACTCCCATTCTTGAAAAAAGAAAACATATGAAAAAAGAAAGGACATAGTACATATAATTTGCTATTTTTTCTGTCCTTAACACTTTGTGGATTCATATAGTGGTACGTTTGGAAAAGATTTTGTGAGGTCTTAAAATAAGCACTGAGGTGACTCCAAAAATTGGGATGGAGGAGGTTGCAAGGTGCCGGGAAAATATCTGGCTGCAGTGGTTCAGAATGTTGTGGAATTATTGGTGTGGTGTGGAATGTAAATTTGTGAAAGTGTTGCTGCAGATGGCACTCAGCCGAAATGTCCCTGCTGCAAATTCCAGTTCCAGCGCCTGTATATTTTCGATCGTTGTTACCAATGTTTTGTGGGATTTCAATATTATCGAAAATTTAACGATCGCAAAATTTGCAAAGGGCAAGGTCGTTGCAAAAATTACTACTTTTTCAGTCCACCTATCCTATGATCCAATACAAGCACACCACGAACATCCAGATATGCGACCACAAGGCAGTTCAGGTTGCGCTTTCTGTGCATTTCGTCTGTGTTTGTCTTCCCTAAGCACTTCTACAGTATGCAGCTCAAGAGACTCCCTGGTGTTTTCTGTATTCTCTCGTGTGGAGCCACCAGTATTTGCAGAGAGCTGCACCCGTATTTTCCCAGGCATTGTACTTAGGCAAGTACCTTACTGTTACTTTCAGCACTGTCTCAAAGTACAAAAAGGCGATTTAAAAAAAGAAAAGTGTCTGTGCAATTCCTATGCACAGTTTTTTTGCTGTTCAGTGGATTAAGCACGTCTAAATGAAACTGAACCCAACACACACACCTCCATCCCAGCAACAAGCTGACACCATATATCTCTATATTTGGAGTCTCGTAGAAATTTAGGAAGATGGTATAGCTGAACCTCTTTATAAGTGAAGTTTGTCACTGCTAAACAACTTCACAACATCAGTAGTTTATGGTTGCGGTTTGAACATATTAGGACTGCAGGTTTACTTTGAAGAGGTCTTGAACTCCCCCCCCCCCCCTGAAATTTTTTAGATAGTCCAATACAGCTTTGCTACTAGTAAAGACACCTAAAAGTAAAAAGACATCTAAAAATAAGACACAACAGGAGACAACAAACCCTGCAACACCTCCCCCTCCAAAAAAAAATATATCTAAAAAATCCACAGCACAATAAAAATTCCAGAGATTTCTTGACCCCTGATGACCCCTCCCCACCTCAAAAAGGCACTTGCAGGAATGCATGCTTTTTAGGACAAAAAGCCCCAAAAATAAGCAGACAAGTGTTTCACCCACACACATTCTTCTTAACTAACCCCCCTAGCAGCAATGTACTGAGAGTCGAGTGCAATAGGGGTGGACGGGTAGGTGGAAAACCTTGAACAGACTCTTGAGACTAAGGAACATTGATAAGACACATACCGTCCACCCCTATTGCACTCGACTTTCAGTGCATTGTGCTGCCGGGGCCCTATCCCTGTTCGTGATTCCAGCCAATGGGGGCAGATCCAAGATTTTTCTGAGATAGGGGTCCAGTCTTGGCCAGCATGGTAGATACGCGATCTAGGTAAACTAAACACTATGCGAAAGATAGAAACTGAGGATGTTAGGACATCCTGAGCCCCCTTCTAGATCCGCCCTTGGTGGCCTGTCCCATCTCCCAGCCATAGCCTCCTATATACTGATATATAGGATACTCAGTATATAGGAGGCTATGTCCCAGCCATCCCCGCCTCCCCACATAAGTTAGGTCGACCGACCACGTGCTCGTATGTTTTATCACTACGGTTGCGCCACCTACAATCACCCGTCGTCTGCGTGCGTTTATTGTTTTGTCTGTCTTGTGGTGAGTCGTCTCTTTCGCAGGTGCAATTTTCTCAGTTCTCAGGCCGTGCGGGTGAACTTAAGAGTGGGCGTCTCTGGTATTTGCTTTACATGCAAGATTATCTTACGCGGGTCACTATTCCACCTCACCACAAGCGACTATACTGTTTCAAAACGTTACATGACCAACGCGCGTGAACTATGCAAGTGTGACGAAAACAAACATGTGGTGTTTGCAGTGCAACGACACATGTGTCGGATGTCTACCCACCACCACAGGTGAACCCTAATGGATCTGAGAGATTCGGAATATAGACCGCTATTCGGCGGCCCCGTCGACAGGCCGCTGTTTGGAGGATCCAATGGTCGGGTAAGTGACATACGGATGCACCGAAATAAAGGCTCGCGAGGTACGCTACGCAGCGACACTGTCATGTAGCTGTACTTTAAGACTGCGCCACTGTCGGGAAACAATTAACTGTCACGCTCCTGGAGATAAAAAAAAACAGCTTAGAAGCGCATGACAAACAGACAACACGTCTTGTTCTGTGGAAAAGCATCACTGATCGCTGCTAACGTATTCCTCTGTTTCAGGAACGAACCATCCACATGACATTGGGGATAGTCACGACTCTACTGGTGACTGTAAGCGCTACTGTTTATTGCTTCGTTCTCGTCCCGTCAAAAGACCAAACTATACGCATTCGCAGACATTTTGAAGACCTAAGATTATAGTGTAGAGACAGATTTAGGAAAACTACACAAAGCTCGATCTGCATAAATCATGCCCCCCCCCATGCACTACAACCGGTTAGAGCTTACGGTGGTGCTTCCCCATATGATATTTTATTTATTTATATGGTTACCCCAGCAATGTCACCTCACCTGCGCTGTGATTATTCTGTGAGTGTATCACAAGTAATCTGGAGTCAGTGTAGGAAAGAGTGAAATATGTGCAGAAATGCTTCCCTAAGTCTGCACAGTGAGGTAAACCTTGAATATTTGGTCCACTCTGTGTTGTAAACAGTATTGAAAATACTGTTGGAAATACTTGAGTATTCGGAAATACAAATCTGTGGTGCAATATGCACTTATCAACATCGGTAGTTGTTGCTGCCCCATGAAAGATGATCGGAGACCATAAATACACGGACAGACCAATTAACCTGCAAACTCGTCACGAGCATTTAAAAAGTAAATTCCTCGTGAGCAAAATTTTAAGCCACGAATGTTTATGAGTGTAACAGAATACACTTGTAGGGCAGTGTTTTTTAATACCGAATAATTGCTTATTCAATTTGGGTATAGAATCAACTACAGAATTCTGTATTTGATTAGGAGCAATCTGTACGAGCAATATCTCTTCCAAACCAAATATATACGAATATAGTTCCAAAACTGCGCGCAGAAACAATGAAGTCAGCGCCGCTAACTAAAACCCTCATTTGAGGCAGTTGGTAGCAGATAATTGCGCTTCAGAGCAGCACTCAACATACAGACAGAAAAAGAAAACAAACGATACAGACATCGGCTTAATACATATTATGGACAACTGCTTAACAGCAGACAGCAACTAGTTAATAAGCAGTTGTCTGTGTAGCTCTTTTTCTGTCTACGTGATGAGTGCTGTTCCGAAGTATGAAGTACGACAGCTGGCCTGTGATGCCAGAGCTGCCAGCCTGCATTATTAGTACTGTACTGGATATTATATATATTGTTTTTGTTTAGCTCTTGGACACACTGTGAATGGCTCACCTGTTTCTGTCACTGCTTGGATTTTATTACAGTACTGTTTACTTTGCCCCATGCTTCGCTTGCAACTTGATGCAACAGTGAAGAGTTGATGTGTTGCATATCTGAAATAGAGTTTAACACTGCAGTGTTTCCTGTGTACTTTACGCACATATACATTACAGGGCATGTGGTCCGCTGCTGTGGTGATCATGGTGCGCTGACAGCAGTCTTAAACAAAGCCTCAACCAATTTGTTAATTTGAAAAGTGTGTTAGCTGGAGGAAACCCTTTTTTTTTTTTTTGAGTGCTATGACTATTCAGCATCTGTCTGATCTAGCGCAATAGACCTCTACCTGTTTGTAAACAAATGACGTCATAATGTTCGACAGCGCCACGAGTTCGGTAGAGTTGAACTATGTTCAAAGCTAGTGGCGAACAAGGTGGCGCCTGAAAGCCACGGTCTTGAGGGGATTACGATGGTCTCTGAAAGGGACGCGACCTTCGGTCCTACTTTCTTTCAGCCGAACAATTGCTCATTCGTGGAACCCAGCTTTCCCCTTCCGATCAGTTTTGGTTTCGGCCTGTCTACCAACGTCATGATGACGTTTCTCGGGTAGAGGTTTATTGCTGTGCAATTAACGTGAAGAGACTGTGCAGCACCCTAGCTTCCTCCTTTCTTACGTTTGTGAAGGCTGTGCCCTCATTGGTTAGGCTTCATATAAGGAGAAAAGAAGCTTGAGGTGGACCATGCGGCATTCCTGCACAGTCTCTTGCTTACCGTGTTTTCGGGTGTATAACACAACCTCCCAAAAACTAGCAGAATTTAACAAATGTCCTGTGTGTGTATAACGCACATGGATGGCATAACATACGTACTTTGGGGTGAAAATACCGGTGTTTAATATTCCATTGAGAATGTAACCTCTGCACCGCCGTTGTAAGTCCACAGTAACTAAAGCATGGACTATGGGTACTTTTTATTGCATCTGTCATGGACACTATGTTTAATCGTAGCAGTCGAACTTCCGATCTGACAAAGATGGTGTCATAGTAAACTTCGGTGCCGACGCCGCTCTCAGTCTCCCTGTTCTGTTTTCTTTCTCACATTCCTCCTCAGCAGTGCTAGCCTTCTGAAATTAGTTGAGGACTGACACCTTCCTGGGCCCACTTCTTCTCTGCTCTGGCGTGGGATGACTCAAGCAAATAAGTCTGCCTGCCTGCCTGGGGAGTTGTCCACTCACTCTGCTCTTCATGTGTCCCTGTCATGGTGTCTTAGCGTATTTTCATTACGGGTATTCCCGGGTAAACCCGATTTTTACCTGGCAAATTGTCACCATTTGTAGCAAACCAGTACAGTTAGTTTGAGTAACTGAGCCCGATTTCTCTCCCAATTTAGCAGACTGGAAGTTTTCTCATGAATTTAGAGCACATATTCGTTTACCTGATTTTTATCCCCCGAATTTAGAAAAAAAAAAATTTCCCGAAAACTCCAGGGTCAAAGTGTAAATAAAATTCCAGAGGCAATCGTAACATTTTACAGTGTGAAGGAACAAGCGGCAGCAGATCCAAACGACATAGTAAATGTTTTTTGAAACCAATTATCCTGCCAATGAAACTGGCACATTGCCCTATCTTATCTTCGTCAAATTTGCCACATCAATATCTGCTGGGTTGGCAGATGGAAAGCTAATGCCTAAAGCAGCTAGCCTTTCTTTTCTTCGCCCTTTTTTGATCCGTGTGTTGTAACACGCACCAGGTGCTTTCAGGAGGTGATACGGCGATGAACGTAGACTGTCTCGAGGTGCTCACATACTTACTAATATGTAACATATGCCCTACTTTACAGATTACCCTCATCCTAGCCTTCTTTTATTCCGTCAATCCGCCCTGTGGAAGGCACATATATTTTGCCCTCTGCATTGTGGCCTTATGTGTCTCTCATATTGTATTGGTAAGTTCATGCCTATCCTTCGTGTTACTTTGCACGTCTGTCTTCCCGTGCAGTCCGACTAATGCTACGCATACTATTCTCGTGTTGAGTGTCCCTGGTTGGAAAAGAACGACCAGGTGCCTCACAGAAAATATAGCAGTACCTGAGTACATTGGCGTAGCCAGAAGGGGGGTTCAGCAGGGCCAACCACCCCCCTTCATATGGTACCTTTTGCAGTGCATTTGGGAGAGGGAAACGAGAAAATCCTCCTCTCCCATCCATGTAAAGCGCTTGTAGAACCGGTCCCGAAATATTTTTTTTCTGGCTATGCCGCCGTCTTAGTAACCCTGTTACAGTTACATTTTACAGTTACTTTAACCAAAATGGGTAACTAGCTGCGGTTACTTTTGTAGAAGAGTAACTAGTTACAGTTGCAAGTTACTTGTACCTTAATTACTACCCGTGCCCGCCCTCAACCCTTCCAGAGTTACTCCGCGTCTGAGAGATTACACTGCAGCGCCACCGGGTGTTGCCTCTGTTGCTCCTACGGGTGAGCACCAGTAGGGACGCAGCTAGCCAGCCGTTGCAGCCAATTGGAACAAGCGTTGGGTGGGGCTCAGGACGTGTCATTCTTGGGTTGAACGCAACTATAATTGTAATTCAGCAAACTTGCACTTTGTCTCTTCCTAATGAAATGAAATATTTGTGTATTCAAGTTTCTACAATGCATTGAGGCACTTGTTGCTTGAGGAACAAGGAAGCAAAGAATGAAATTGGACAGCTTGAGAATGGCGTACTAACGTGACAAGTGTCTAATATGACGGGAACAGCATTTAAAACACACAAGGGTGGAGAAGTTGACAGGACAAGGCACTAGTCTACCAACTTAAGATTTATTAGACAATAATGCGACGCAATGAAAGGGAAGGAAAAGAGCAACCTGTCTAGCAATCAATGTGCTCTACTGTACTTATCCGGTAACGTGAACTCCTTATCATGTAGCGTTGATTGTTGCAGAGGTTTCTCCTTTCATTATGTCCTGGTGTGGCATTATTGTCTAATAGATCTTTATTTGGTAGCCTAGCACCTGTCCTGTCTACTTCTCCATCCTTGTGTTCGCTTAAAAATTGCGTAAATTGTAGGGAAAAAGTGTGCAATGCCGACAGTGCCACCACTGACCTTAATTCATTTCACCTTTCACTTCTTGTTTTTTTATTTTATTTCAGATTCACTGGTACCGACAAGGTGACGTCGACCCCAAGTTTAGGAAGCTAATATATATGAATACTGTGGTAATCCTTCTATTCTGCATATCTGCACTGACGTACTTCGTTGAACGATGCTGACGTGTTGTGGCATTGTCGTTTAGTGACACCCTCGTGACCTTATCTGTATTATTCCATCTTTACTAGTTTCCTCTCGTTTGCGGGTCACGGGGAATTTTGATATTCAGTTGTTACAGTTGTGTGTTGCAGTGGACCCGTCCATAAAACCGGGAGCTGTTCTTCCTGCGCTCGCATAAATCATCACTATCATAGCCTCATAAATCAATTTTTACTTCGAACGCGACGCGCAATTTATTGGGCCGTTATGGAGCGCATTGGCATTGTCACGGGGATGCGCAGGAAGTAGTGGACCACGTGGCACTATCGTTAAAACTATGCTTAATTTAATGAAGTGGATGACAGTCGAGTTGCTGCTCTTTTTTACGGTTTGAAATTCGATGTGAAGGACCTTTGTTATCTAACCGATTTTATATTTCCAACTTGCATTGTGTGCATGTGCTGGGACCACCAGACAACAAATGAGAGAAGTATTTTTTCTCATTTTTTTCTAAACATTATAGACCTAGAGGCAATCTTGGATGCAGAGCTTGCAACGCTTCCCGTATCGTACCAACCAAATTAAAATTCAAACTTTATTTAACTGTTAGCCAGATTTTTCTTGTGTCAATTTTGTTCCTCTACAATCTCGGTGCCCCTGGTGAAATGTTTGATAACTACCCCCCCCCCCCCCCCAAAAAAAAAAGAAGTGCAGGCTCTGTGTTCAACTGCACATATCTAAAAATCTGATAGCCTTGCAGGTATTTGTAAAAATTATTTTGCTACACTTGTAACCAACGCGGTTTAGCACTGTTTACATAAAGTACGGCCATTAATAATACTATCATGTAGTTAGTAATAATGCGGCTGTTTTTGTGCATTATTTTCACAAAGTGTACATAAGTATAGGTAGTATTGGTCCAAGAAACATTCCTGAATGTGTGATATGCTGGGCGAATTCCGCGGGGCAGCATGTGACGATTTTGCAAGAGATTTTGCACCATCACGTTGAGAGTGTTCAGGCTGGGGTAACCTGTCACATGTTGTTAATGTGCAAAGTTCTTGCAGTTTGGAATAATGGAGATACGGGAATTGGGAATATGGGAATACAGGAATAATGGATATTGGAATAATGAAAAATATGGAAGAAATGGGGTTATGCTGGTGAACACCACTCTCTGCCTCGGTGCGTAACAATGACTGGAGGTTACGGTGGAAGCCCCTGCATAGACATTTATAAAAACGATCCTGCACTTGACCTACAATCCTGTTGTAGAAGCAAGTTTTAGTGGTGTAAAGCCTGTGTAACGGAAGGTCACTTTCAAAGTGTCACTGAGAAAAGTGGGTTCGTACACTTCACGGAAGTAGTTGTTTGTACGAACCTTTCCTAATCTGCGGGTTTCCTCATATGAGAAAAGCAATATTTAAACCTATAAGCTACGTACCCTCACTGTTGCACTGAAAGCTTCGTATGGACCGCTCAGGTCCATAGGTAGGAGGCAGAGATCCTCCGGTATGGAGCTCGTTCTTGACGGGAACAGATATATCTACGCATTTGGAGTTGAGATTTCCTGGGTGTAGGCTCAGGAAACCATTTCTTGACTTGCAATTCCAACTGCTAACCGAACATATATGTGTCTCTGTAAGCTTACCTTATCCTTAATTGGGAGATTGTCGCTCAGTGTGTTATTTTATGGTCAATCTTGCCATGGTACGTGGAAGGAGAGGTGCCCCACCTGAGGCGGCTTGTGAGTAGTCTTTATTGTAAGGGTCCCATTAGGACATTCAAGAGAAATGGATAACGTTACACCTGTTTCTGTGGTTGCCTCGTTCTGAACGAGCTGTGAACTGCCCTGAGCCTAGGGAATTACTCCATAAAAAAGGGTGAACTGTGAAATTATGTTCTGTTCTGGGCAGCTTAGTTCAGCTCCCAAACTCACGTGAACGAAGCTTTGACAACGAGTTTCGCAAGTTTCACGAGAGATCGTACACGGTACAAATTTTATTCACTGGAAGGCGTACTGCTGACGTATTTTGTTACAGCAGTGTCGCACATCATGCCGACATGGTGTGCTCTACCATGTGCTAGACATTTGTGTGTCGTTATTGTATATTAAAAATGATTTCCATATTAATAGGTGCACATCTTCCTGTTGCTGTGAAGCAAGGCGTGATCGGAGGGGGATGTGTTGAAATTATGATAAATTAGGAATTTGTTCTCACTTCAGTGCCTTCTTCTAATTTAGTGCCTGTACACTAAGCGCAGCATGTTATGTGGCACACGTAATGCATCGATATATGTACCCCTAACCTATAAATAAATCTCTAGAGATGAGAGGGTCACGGCAAGCTGACACTGTAGTGGTCATATTAGCAGATAGCACGCATGCGAGTCAATACTCCTCTACACCGCCCTTCAAACTGTTTCTCTCATTCGCCTCATGGTGGCAGCATATTGTTTTTACAGCGATACCTGTAAAGTGGAGGTGTAAAGGGGGGAGGTTAGGGGAGGTTCTCGAGTCAGCGGAAGAGTGTCCGAAGCCTGAAGCACCCAGTAAAGTGCTTCCTGTGCCTCAGGCTCAAGTTGGGAGAAACCTGCCCTACAGTGATTCCGCCCGCGCCTCACAGAGGGCGCTACAGTCTCGCATTGTAATCATCGGTTGCGTCTGCAGAGAGAGAGAGAGTCGCTGTGGCTCTGAGCGGCGTACAGATGTGGACGGATGGAGAGAGGACAACAGGAAGGAGTGGGAGACGGGTGGTGAGTTAGTATGCATCATGTGCCGACTGGAAACGAATGTCATATGAATTCTTCTACATGCAACATGTTCCCTGTAAACAGGCATTGTTTGTTGCATCCAACAAACAGGCAGGGTTGCAGACAGGGTTTGTTGCATCCAACTGAAGTAGTTTCTCTTATCTTTGAAGGATTACATGGATAAAGGATGCATGCATGAACGTCTGCACCAACATACCTGCAACGGAAAGAAAACTAAAGCTGCAAAAGCACTGGTTTGGATCAGACGTAGACATGATGCTGAAAGAAGGCATGGCACTACACAGACAACCGCATTGTATGCTTTGTGAGCTGCACATTGAAAAGGTTAATGCACACAGTTCCGTCTATACATGATGTATGCCCCGTATGGTCGCAGAGCCACGTTCTTCACCGTGCAAATGCAACCGTGCAACCTGCCAGCTTTGGAAGTTTTTGAGTCGTCCTGGGAGTCGTGCACCCCCCCAGGACCCGCCACTAGTCCAGCGTTATCCATGGTGCTGCAGTTCAGATAAGCGGCTATTCATCCGCTCCTGGAGTGGCTTTGATAATGTTCTGGAGTGCTGAATCATAAGCATAATGCAGTGTCCTTTGCTTGTTTTTGCAAATATGTGCATGGGAATGACACAAGCATGAACTAATAGTCCTTCATTGTGTGGAATTAGCTGCATGACCCAGCCGAGCTTAACTCTCGGAAACATGTTTATTGTCTTGTGGTGTTTCTGTATTTTGTCGGCCCGAAGCACACAGCCAATGACAAGACCAGCCCGGCCCGCAGGCCTGTGCAGGGCTCTGGTTTGTACTCCTCAATGAGAGTGCAAACGGCTCTGGTGTAAAGATGTCTTCATTCGCGCAATCCCTTTCCGCACCCCAGCAAAGTTTCCTTACGGGCACAGTTTGTTCATCTCCGTCGTAAAGAACTGGATGGATTTATCCTATCCGCCGAGCTGCTGACCTGCAGTAGTACCCACGAACCTTTGACACGTCATCCCTTAAACCTTTAAATGCCGTGCCAATCTCGAGGACGGTGCCCCAGAACAACAGTCTCTGTTCGAAATATCGGCGGCTCTCGTCCTGGACACTTCTCATAACACGTGTTAGGCACAGTACAGTTGAACGTTGCAGTAGTACTTCAGTAATTAAACTGTCATATTGGGCTTTTGGAAAAATATTTTTTTCGTGATGTTTTACATTGTACTGTGGTACGAGTAGTCTCTTTTGTCTTCAGGTTTTGTGTCTCTTAAAAATCAGGTTATAATGCAAAAATGGGAAAAGTCTAGCACTCGCAAGTGAATAACTATTTAAAGAGATTGAAACATTTTAATAATTTATTTTACTAAAGAACAAGCTTTCGGACGGGGTCCGTCCTTCCTCAGGTGCGATCACGGATACATTGAACACTTGGTAGAGATATTTATACCAATGTGCATAAGAGAAAGGGAATAAGGTATCGCTTTTTTTGTTTTTTGCGGCCTCAGTTCTCTCTAATAAGAATTTGTATTTCCTTCTTTCTCGCTGCCTTCTTTGTTCCCTTTCTCTTATGCACATTAGTATAAATATCTCTACCAAATGTTCAATGTATCGCACCTGAGGAAAGACGGACTGTTTATTTATATCTTAAATTTAAATTATTTAAATGTTTCAGTCTCTTCAAATACTTATCTAAATCAGGTTATATTTCAGAATTGGTATAGAGAGGAAAAATAGGTTTTCGGGTGAAAACAAACGAATGTGCTTGTTACCCGTTTCAGATTAACACAAGCATATGAACTCATTTCTGCACATTGGCCAGTTTCATCCTTTTGTGACCATGTCTTACCCTAACACACAGGGTCTCTAAGTATGAAGAGCTAAAGATTCAAGAAGTTGTCTCGAAACAAAACGCATATTTGCATGCTAACTAACCTTCAAGACCTGCGTTGGAGGTGGACGTACTGTTGCACTGTAAAGCAACATGTAACATATAGAGTTCTCATGTGCGGTGGAATGTCTACAAGAAAAAAACAGAATATGCATGCTGGACAACTTTTCAGGATGTCTGAGTTGTCTTGGGTGTGCTTTGCTGTTACATCTTCTGTCTTGCACCCCAGAATCAGGGATGTATACTCATTTCTAGGAACTCGTTCATGGTCTCAGGCCACACATCATGAGGTATGTATAGAAGTACACAAAAATGGATGCACTGCACATACTGTTACGAGTAAACTAGCATATATCCAGTCAATGGATGGTACTAGATGACAAGGTTGGTTTATGGAGTTGGAAAAGGACGCATTGTGAGACTGTTTGTGCTGTCTTCAGGCACAGAGAGTGAGCCCGATAACGCCGATGCCCCCTCACCTTGGAATGTTACCCCTTTACCTCTTGTGTAAATTGGTACCAATGAGGTAACACTGTGTAAGCACTCTTTTGTAGTTTGCATCTCTTCGAGGTACTGCTCGTGTCAAAACGCGATGTGTTCTACGCTTACTTTTCTGGATGGTACCCTTCATGAAAGCCATTTAAACTGATTACAACTAAACAGTTATTTGCGGTGATATGTGCAGTCATAAGTCTTACTGCAAGAGGAATACAATACCGTTCTACTGATCGCTTCACAGGCAATAGGGCAAAGAGGGAAACCAGAGAGCTGCGTACAGCTGACCAACTTTCATAGCGTATTACAGGAAACCCAATGACCGCAATTAATCCCTGTTGCAAGTAATTGGTAATGCACTTGGGGTTACCTTTAGCATTACTTTGCATGTTATCAGGCAGACTCTTGCCCTCTCACCATAAGAAAATTACTTGGTCCATGGTCAAATTCAGTCCACCAATGCTCTGCCCTCGAGACGCTTGTCACCTTATCACGCGCGGTGATGGCACATCCCAATAATAATAATAAAAATAAAGTTGTTTCTCCAGGTTTTCTTTTTTCTTTTGTAAAACTACAGTTTCACAGAATGAACCAACAGGAAATTCCAACACGCAAATACGCATTACTGTGTCTGAGAACTACTCCGCTGTCGTACTTGTTGTCCGTGCTTCGAGGTTCCCTACTTCCCCATATTCTCTCATTTAGGAAACTGCCAATGCAGCACATTGAGAGTTAGAAAGTGTTTCGAAAACATTTCGATGGTAAATCAGTCAGCCATACGCATCATTGTGAAAAACTATAAACATGTTTACTAAAATTCCGTCCAGCATACAAAATGATTCAGTTCCTGTACACTAATTATGCCATCCCTCTTCCTCTGCCATGCTCTTGCATCTTTGCACCTTGCTTTCGAGGCCATCAGCTAATTCTGAAATAGAAGTGTGCCTTACGGATACCCTCACACAGCTTGGTTTGCGGTTACGTGCTACGACGTGCTGTAGCCACTGAAAAAGACACACTGATATCCACACGGCACAGGCATCGAGACAGCACACCAAATATTAAGACATTTTCGCCAACCACATATCCAGCAAGTACAGAAACTGCAAGAACTGTCTAGCACACACAAAAAAAAAACAGTAGCTGGCACAGGTGTCGCATTTCTTTATCTCTTTTTTTAAATTCCATGTTAGTGCTGTGTACAGATGTGGACAGATGGAGAGAGGACGGCAAGGAGGCGTGGGGGATATAGGGATAGTGCGTATCCTGTGAACTTCGAAAATTACAAATCCCTTGTGCCATAATGCCACACTTCTTTTTCCTTTCTTTTTTTAACTGAGACATTTTGCAACTACAGCGCTTCCCTTACTGACCTGAAATCACATTACTGAAATTCAATGATTCTCCAGCACCTGACAGAACAGTGTTACACGAAGTTCAAAATCTCAGAAACAGGTTCTGTTCAGTCTTTTTGCGAAGTGGTTCATTCCCCACATCCCCACCAGCAATGGGGTAGATTATTGCCTCTGGCGATGGAACTCCCCATTCATCATCTCAAAATAAGCTTGCTTGCTTGCTTGTTTGTTTGTTTGTTATGCTATCTCCATCAAGTTGCCCGCGTTTCAGTCACACTCAATGTGGCAAACAATCGCCGGATTTTTAACTACACTGGAGCAAGTATATGAAAGTATACAAATTTATGGTTTATGCACTAAATACCCAGGTGTCATACGGAACAGTAGGAAATAGAGTGGAAAGAGAGACGATGAGCAAACAGCAAGTTAGGAAGAGTACAGTAGAACCTCGTTGACTCCAACTCTGGTATCTCAAAATATCGGTTAAGTTGAAGCTTTTTATGTCGCAGAATAAAACTCCAATACTAGCCATGTTTTTGGGACAGAATTCAGGTATCTCGAAATTTGGTCAGCGAATATGAAAATAAGAATAATAATAATAATAAAAAAGACAGACAGACAGTCAGCCACACATTGCTGATTCTTGTAGCTGCCACCAGGCTTCGCTACGATCCTACGAGCGATCCTTGCATGGCTGCCCCCTGGGTTCTACAATGCAGCAGAGTTCGTGTACCTTCCTGTCATTTTACAGGGGGGGGGGGGGGGGAGATGACGGGTATTGCCCGGGGCAACGACGGCTGGGCAGACAGGTCCTGTGTACGTTTTGCAAGTATCGTTCTGTTTCTTTCGTTTTCACCAACGTGCCATGGGAGTGAGTGTCATCTTCCGTTACATTTCACTACCGGCTATCGGGAGCCTTCTAGACAGTGCGAGTGCATGAATCATTATGCAGATGGCGCAGCCCAAGCAGTGCAAAGCGTTGAAACTACGACAGAAGTGAACGCCAAGCGCACATTAATCGTGACTACTTTTGATCCAAAGTGATTTAGACCTTTTTTTAGACTTTAGACTTTTTAAGTGGTCATTTGGTGTAACTCAATTGCAAAAGTAAGTTTCTTAAAGATGTACAATTGCTACACTGAAAATTTTGGAGACTGTTTACCTTAAATTTCTCTCTTTTTTTGTATGTGTGTGTGACTTAAAAGCTTTCAAGGGTCTACTGTACTGCACACGAAAATGTGGATGTAGTGCCAATACTGATACCTGTTATTCTATCTAGTCAAGTTTAGCCTTTGAGGCTGGCCACAGCTTTCCTAGCTGCATCGTCCAGGTCTAGAGCAGACGTGATGGGAAGACCACTGTTTTTCAGAATGAACTTGGCTTCTTCAACATTAGTCCCTGTTTCGGAAGAGTGGAACACTCATCACATACAGCACAGCATCCTCACTTTGCTCTTTCCAATTCGTCGTGCATACGTGGTCACTGCTTGCGATCACACTATGCATCACAGAAGGATACATAGAGCCTGAAGTTTTCGGGAAATATTTTTTTCTAAATTCGGGGGGTAAAAATCGGGTAAATAAACATGCACACTAAATTCATGTGAATTCGGGTGAAAAAACTTCCAGCATGCTAAATTCGGGGTGAAATCGGGCTCAGTTACTCTACTAACTGTAGTGGTTTGGTAGAAATGGTGATGTAACTGAATTTTTCTGCCAAACAAGTAAATTAATGCATTCCTACAGACCTTCAATTCGGGGAAGAATCGGGTAAAACCCTAAAACTTCAGGCTCTAAGGATACATAATCTTTTATTACACTTACAATGTAATATATACATTAAAAAAAAACGGCATCTCACCTTCAAGACGTACAACTAATGGCACTTTGAGATTGATTGTCCTACAGGCATTGGTGATCCCATTGGCAATGGTGGCACAATTGACAATGCCACCAAAGATATTCACCAAAACAGCCTTTACCTAAAGAAACCGAAGGAACCAACGTGTGATGCAGAAAGCAAATTATGAGTCAGTTTCTGTAGCCTATATAAATGGAAATTCCAAGTTCGCATCTCTCTGAGGAACTGCTCGCGTCAAAACGCGATGTGTTCTACACTTACTTTCCTGGACGGTACCATCGATGAAAGCCATTTAAACTGATTACGCCTAAACAGTTATTCGCTGTGATATATGCAGTCTTAAGTCTCGCAGCAAGAGGCATACAGTACCATTCTACTGGTTGAAATGCTGCCATAAGAGTTTTGCGAGCTTTTTAGGAAATGTTATCAATGAACAGAACAAGTAGATAAAGTTTTCCCTACTTGGCATTGTTCTGGAAATTCCCTACTTATTGAGCCATTTATTTATTAGCACACATACCTGCGTAGGTTCACTATGAGTACACTAAAAAGCACATGAAAATGATTCACTAGAAAGGTATAGAATATGGAAAGGCATAATATTAGCATCGAAAGGACCTTTGCTATATTCATCAGCATTCAGTACCCAAATAACGGGCACAGGTTCCTCCTGAGGGGTACACAATATGTAGACTTTGTGGAATGTTAGTTCTTGGTTACAATTAATGGAAAGGTACTTTGTGTGTGTGTGTGTGTTTGTGTGTTTTTTCATACCAAACTGCTTATTGCATCGTCAGACCTGGTATCGTGACTGTCTGCATGACATGGTCATACCATGACCATGTGCTTGGAGAAATAGATGCAGTAACTATTGATCCAAGTTATTGTTGTTTTACTGCAGCATAATTTTTAATGAGAGAAAAACAAAAGTACATACATTAATAAATCAATAACTTCAACAGGCATCCGTTTGCCTCAATCAACACTGCAGTCAGCACAGCTGCATTTTCACGCATTTGAGAAAGAGAAAACAAAAAACAGTGATTTTTCACATACTGAACGAATGCTAGGGAACACACAGACAGAACGGACACAGGCCAAGCGTTCTGTTCGTGTGTTTGTTAGCGTTTGTTCAGTATGCTTGCTTTCAACCAACACGCTCTTTTTGTTTTGTGTTTACTTGATTTTTTTACTGGCCCAAGTACACAAAGTGTAAACTCAAAGTGGGAACTGAACACATGTCGCGGGCAAAGTATAAAGAGGGAATAAGAGATCGAAATGTCATCTAACCCTTGGGTCCTCTGTGAGAATCTTGAACGCCTGAGTAACTTGGTCTTCTTTAACGTTTCCTCCAACATCCAGGAAGTTAGCGGGGCTCCCACCGTGCAACTGAATTATGTCCATAGTAGCCATTGCAAGGCCAGCACCATTTACTGAAAATAAAATTGACTGACCATAAATGCCCACCCTCACAACTGCCCTTTATGACCGAGCGAAATATGCCAGTCGGAACTTTCTTCCTGGGTACCCCTCGTCAGATGGGAGGAGAAGTGTCTAGCCGACTTACCAAGGCAAGCTATGTTGCCGTCCATGCCGATGTAATTGAGGTGGTGCTTTGCAGCCAACACCTCCCTGGGGTCACTCTCTGCAACGTCTTCCTGCTCAAAGATCTGCTCCTGCCTGAACGCGGCGTTGTCGTCGAAGTTGATCTTGGCGTCGAAGCACACCACTGTCAGAAGGAAAAGTTTGTTCCACACAGCAAGAAACGGCCAGTAAACTTTAGACTAGGCGGTTATTTAGATAAACAGATTAGGCGGCACATATCGGGAGAGACTTAATATTGCAACAAACTGCTGAATAGCTCTCCCTTGTTAGTACCCAGAGCTGTCGACAGGTTAAAGCTACATTCCACTGCAAGTTACGCGCAGATCCAATATGGCCTCACATGTGCACCACAATGTGCTGATATCTGTTCTACACCGGTTCCCCAGTGGGAGAAAATGAACCAGCATGAAATGAACACTAACGGAAACAAAAATGAACGAAAACTGAAGGAACTTGGCAAACGGCAGTCCGCACGTGCACAGTTCCTGTGACTACCACGAGATGGCAGCACTAATGGGGGCGCCCGTTACTTGAATCGCATTTTTGTGTACGTGCAGCGTGCAATTTTAAGCAACTCCAAATTGCCAAGGAAGAAACGTTTACCTCGACCATCTGGTGTCTCCCCAAATGGATTCACCTCAACTTGTGTGGCATCTACTTTGATGAACAAATTGTACAGCTGCTTGATCTGCTCTGCTGCCTGAAAACAATGTACATAAGAAAGGAGTAAAAACAAATTGAATACTATATTCCGGATACGGTACATGGAAAAGCAACAGTTCCAAATAAGGTATTTGCACAAGAAAGGACAATACATTACTGACAGCACTGAAGTGGCAACTGAAATCAAGAGCAACCTGGAGGTAATTTGCAATCAATGCTACTGCATCAGTGAACAGTGAGGCCCCAAACATAGTGAAAGATGAAGTTAACATCAAGTCAAACATCAACTCGCTGGTCTACAAGCTCAGGGTCCGTGATTACTCAAAATTATGTGTTCATTGTTAAGGTGACACTCTTTGGTCTTCTCCAATCCCTTCTGAAAATAGCTCTGCTTGACTGCAACCTAACTGTACATGTATACAGGATGTTTCGGCATAACCATGTGAAAAAAAAAGAAAAAAGAAAGAAAATCACAAAAAGTATGGTATAGAAAATATGCGATTAATGAAATTTATCTGCGAGAGACTTTTGGCATGTACTATACAAGTTATTTTCACAAATTGTAATTAAAACAGATTTAATTGTTAACTGTTTAATTGTTGTTAACTTTTTCATTCTGAACGAAGCTTTCATGGTTGCGTATCAGAGTTCCAAAACAAAGTATATTAACTGCAAAATAACATTTTACAAGGTCAATATAATGCAATATATGCGCAATGCAGTGGCAGCTTAGAATCAAAGTTAGCTG
Organism: Ornithodoros turicata; assembly: GCF_037126465.1. NCBI lineage: Eukaryota > Metazoa > Arthropoda > Arachnida > Ixodida > Argasidae > Ornithodoros > Ornithodoros turicata. Next base: position 21,247,358 of record NC_088207.1, read on the forward strand.
CGTATACATGATTTTGCAATGTCCTTAAACAACGAGCGAGTCTCCAAAACCCCCAAATCGCATGAGTGCACACTCACATGTGCCTCGTGAACCCCAGACTAAGAGTCACTACCACACACTACATACACGTAAATAAATAAATATATATATATAAGATAAAAAACGAAAAAATTGAATATGTGAAATGGTGACACGATACCTGGTCTAGGAGAGCATCTTTAAAGCCAAGATTCTTTGCAATACTTCTCGCCTGCTCATCTGTAATTCCCTTCTTGATGTCAACTGGCTCCTGTCACAGACAACGCATGTAATAAGGTGACTGCATCAGTCCTCAAAAGAGCACTGCACATTCTTCCAGCAATGCTTGTTGTTTGGAAAACTTTTTCTCTGGTGCTACATGACTTCAGAATGTAGAGTGAATTCAACTGAGAGAGGCAAAACTCATTTGACACCAGAAATGAAACAGCAGAAGCAGCACATGATAACAGAAATGTAGACAGGGCTAGTTGGATTATGCCAGTTTACATTTTGTCAGGGGCTTCTGGTTTTCGGTTGTTGTTGTTTATTGTATTCATCCAAATCATACACAATTGACAAGGGGGTCCAGTAAGAGAGCTAGAGAAAGGGCTTCCCCACTACAGAGTATTGATAATAAACTGGTAATAAATACCAAAATGAATTACGCGTACAACAAAATGCCAAGACTTGCACAACAAACTACTAAAGGAAAAAGATTGGTATTTGTGTGACAGCAATTTTTATATGTGTTCAGTACCAATGAGTAATTGCTGTCAGCTGCTGTAAGAATGGACGAAAAACTGCAGTACCCATAGAAACAACACTTTAGGAATTGATGCAAAAACTTCTGCAAGAGGAAGAAACTAGACGTGATGTCAGGAACAGGGTATTGTCTCTGTTGGCGGGCTTTCAGGCACTCTTGAGAAGAATTCTCAACTGAGAACTTGAAAATTTTTTAGAATCTCTTCATGTTTCCTGTAAGTATCCTATGCATAAGGCCTTGTGTTTTAGGGTAATACCGGCTTTTACCCCCACGGTAGGCATCATCACCACTTAGGGTAAAACCCGAAAAGACCCAAAAATGAACATGGCAAACTCCCAATTCATCCACCACTACGGGCATTGGACATTCAGCACTGCTGTTCCATAGCTTGTGTTATTCTTTTTTTTTGCGATTTTTTTTTCCCACACGAGAATCTGCTTTTCCACTCAATATCACCCAATTTTACAACTCCTGATATAACGCGAGACTTTTACCCCCAGATTTTCAAAAGACATAAAACTAGGGGTGTGCGAATATTCGAATTCTCGAATCGAATCGAATATCAAACGCTCGAACTATTCGATTCGCGAATCGAATATCCAGTATTCGATTTTTCGAATATTCGACTATTCCACGAATATGAACGACACAACCCGAAAGTGGGCTTCACCTGATGCTTCCGTGTATGAGGTGAAACCTCCTTTACAAAATTGCCCTTGCTGCAGAACCAACACAGGCTGGACGGTGTTTAGTTTAAGATAACGTTATCCAAAGTTAGTTTTGTAGACATTTTATGTGGAAGGGGCGGCGCCCCTCCCACATGCAGTTTAGCAGTGCCTACGAGGGACTTTGATTTGATGTCTGTGAGGTTGCCTTTAAAAGGTTAGGACTCTCGAATAATGACTACAGCCCACGAACAAGAAGGGTGTCTTAAAGATGTCCTTTACATCTAAAATTTCAGTAGTGGAACTTCCTAGGACGAGTGCAAAGAAACTAAAGGGTGTTCATGGCAAAACTGAGGCAGGCTGCCAATTTGTTTGTTTCACAAATGGCCTATGGTTGTCTGAAACAATTACAGCCTCATCCGTATAACATGCTACTGCCTGACATAAAATTTTGAAATGAAGGTAACCACTCCAGTAAGTGTAGGCTCACCTGAAAAGCAGGAAGCACTCTCATGTAAAATTAAAGAGTAGGGGCTTTAAACAGAAGAATTGCATGTCTCTCTCGTGACAGTTAATGCCAGAAAAATTACACTAAAGCCATGGGCTACAAAATGGAAACTTTTAGTGCGAAAGTCACATATTGCAAATTTTGCACAAATATTCGATATTCGATTCGGTATTCGGAACTTTTCTCCCATTCGATTCAATATTCGATTCGAGTTGAAATATTCGGATTCGCACACCCCTACATAAAACCCTAAAACACACGGCCCCACTTATGCAACTTACAAAAAGTTGCGAGAATAAGTTTACCTTAAAGATAAGCTCGGGCGTCTTCTCTGCAACGTCCTCAATGTCAACGCCCCCTGCTGGACTGGCTACAATTACTGGGCCGTTGTGCGCCCTGTCCATGAGGATGGCCAAATAGGTCTCTCGAGCAATATCCATTGCTTCTGCAATCATGACCTACCGGAAGGAGAAGGAATTATCACACAAACTTATGAAGACGACACATTTTTCACAAAGCCAAAGTGGAATTGTAGTCTCAGTACTTGTAGTGGTCACTGTAATAACTCAACACCAGTCATGATGTAGACAAAGAAAGCGGCATAATTCTGCGACCGTGTGCTGCCAAGATGCTCGTTGGAAACATTCATTAGAGTGAAATTTTTGTAGTATAAACTTTTGGCTAAGTATTTTATTTCATTTATAACTATATATATTTCTATTATTTTTATCTCATTTACAGCTATTTTATTTATACCTATTTTATCTCACGTCTACTAAGGCTTGCTACAGACTATGTCGCGTTACTCTCAAACCAGTAGTCTCTGTGCGCTCCTAAGCCTCTTTTTCCAGCGACGACACAACAGGGGTGGACTGCCGAAATCTCTCTTCCCATTGGGGTGAATACTGGTGGCCGCCGTCTTTAATGAGTTCTAACGACGACAACGTAACATTCCATACAACTAGTCATCCGGTAAAAACATCAGAGTAGCGTATCAACGTTCGAAAGATCAAGGAAAAAGAAGATTGCTCGCTTCCGCGTGCGATATGCACAGTTATTCACGTGAGGAGTTCTGGCAGATGCGATATCTTTTCTACACCAGTTCCGGAGCGGTAGAAAATGAAGGGGCACGAAATGAACATGGACGGACACAAAAATGAACGAAAACACACACAGGAAAATGAAAGAGCTCGGCAAACGACAGTCCACACGTGCACAGTTTGTGCTACTACCATGGGGTGGCAGCACTCATGGCAGCGCCCATTCCTTGAATCGTGTTTTCGTGTATATGCTGTAGTTGTTGAATGGGCTTGTGTGAACCTGTGTTGATGGTCATCAAATTGACATTGCATTTCCCAAATGTGACATTTCTTTCCACGTTTCTGTCAGAATGGCGTCCGAACACCATACAAGTCCCTTTTCTGCACGCAACTATAGACCTGTTTCTGCGGGCCAGGTGGCGCAAGTGAGCAGCAATGTCAGCGCCACAAAATATGCAACGCGTGGTAGTTTAGCAGACGACGCGGCACTTTTTACTCACGTATTTTGGGCCATCGCATAATTTGAGCACCCCTAGTTCAGCACTAAAAATTGCGTGTTTGTCCATATTGTGCAGTCCAGTGTAATTTGCGCACCAGCCTTTTCGTGCGTGGATACTTGGCGCTCGTGTCTACGCTAACGTGGCGATCGCTGTCAGTGCTACCTAAGTTATCGTGGTGATTTCGTTTGATTTGCGCGCACTTTCGGGTGATGGTCCACTAACGTGATAGACGATACTCCAACAACAAAACATGGAAATCAACGCTGGACAAACACGCTATGACAAACCTTACAGCACAACATGAAAAAAAGTTGGTGAAGCTAGCGTGCTTTCGGTGCCAAGCACAACTAACAGTGTCTCGACGCATTTCGCCGGTATGTGAGCGGTAGCGGGCCGGCATTTAGCCTCTCAACCGTCAGCAGTTGCACTGTATTTGGGTGCTTCTTTTGCGCTTGCACAATGCAGTGATAACGTTAATATCGGCTCTACCGAGAGCCTATGTGACCGGAATATTAAAATATTGCGTCGGTTGAGTATCGTAATGAACGCTCCCACGCAATTTGTGCAACTCCAACTTTTGCTACTTTTTTGGGGAGAAAAAGTGCACAAAGTATGCAAGTACTAAATACGGTCCATGGTCTTGAGTTGTTTGCATTTGGCAACATGCACCACATTTTCTGTGGATTTCCTACAGGTTTCGTGGCTTTCCTTGGTGCCATACTGCTTGAAGCACCACGCAGAACCCGCTGACGAAACTACCTACTGTTTGGATCCGTGGCCACTTGGGCCCGAAATGGCGTTGTACAAATTTTGCTGCATCGGGCCTATTTTCGTGTTTATTTTTTTTTACTCCCCCACCAGCTCACCCTCCAAAAAATTGTAAAGTGAAACAAATATCTTAATTCATATGCCATATAACATGCTTGACATTAAACATTGGACATGAGCATGGTTTTTATCTATCGTGTGCCAGAGACCGAAGCACGCTGCCAAATATCCTTTTCCATAAGATGGATGTAACAATATGCAAATACTGAATCGGTGCAGGTTCCCTCAGAGCTGTATTCTCACACGTTCTCAGTACATCAGACCCGAGTTCATGCACTGAGTTACGTGAGCTTACACTGACAACACCGAACGTTCTCTGGATGTACGACTCGGATTCGTACGTCCGATGGATATCCGAGGGATGTCCATCGGACGTATGAACTCGTTAGGACATTATTGGTACATCCAGAGGACATTCTGTGTTGTTGGGGAAAGTCGAACAGTGCCTCGAAGTTCTTTCACAAGTTGCATTTCCTGTGAAGCATTTTTTGAGGCAGTTCCATCCTAAAGCACAAAAATATATTCCACACGTACACAAACAACATCAACAACAACAACAACAAAAAAGGAATTGTATAGAAAACAGTGCATCTGAATGCAAGAAAGGATATCCTCATTGGATGGTGGCATACCTTGTTTACCTTTACCCCATCCTTTGATGTTTGCTTTGTGACCAGATTGTGACCAAGCATCTGTTCCACATATTTTGCCACCTGGTCTGGACTGGAGTGCAGCAAAACAGATTATGATAATTATGATAAAGGCTGCATGCTCAGTGCTCCAAGTGATGTGACCTACTCTTTCGTAAGCTTTACTCCACCTCTCAAGCCACTGCTGAAAGTTCCTTTGCCTCGGCCCCCAGCCAAGATCTGCGCTTTGATAACAAACTCCTCGACATCTGTAAGGAGAACAGAAGTAATGTTACAACTATGAGATGTTGGGACATAGTGCAGCAAGCAATAAATCATTCATTGCTAAAGTAAGGGCACATAGATTATATAGAAATTAATGTAATGAACCTAATTGGCCCGAGAAGTAAGCATTAAATTACACAATGCTTACATGTTGGGCACATTAGGTTTTAGAATTGTCTTAGGTAAGGTGGCGCAACTGGTGTCATCCAAAAAGAAAAGAATATCTGGAGTTAGCAAAAATTGGCCAGCACCTGTATTATCCTAGGATTCTTCTGAAGGCCCTCTTTACAGCAAGAGTTCTGACTAGGGTACATACTTACTTAGGGACTTGGAAATTTCTTGGGCTTGTGACAAATTCTCTGCAACCTTGAATTTCTGTACTGTGACACCATTGTCTGCCATCAACTGCTTGCTCTGGTACTCATGGAGGTTCAACCATCTTGCCGAGATGTGTACCGCGGGAACCTACCGAGCGAATAAAAGAACGGATGACACTGGTCAAAATTTTCATTTGGACTGATATGATGAACGTAAAAATTGAAATGTTAGACACGTGCACCGAGCAGGAGAGTGTGAGTGGAAGCTGAGAGGACAACAAAGAATCAAAGAGACCAAGAGCTTGCCTTATATTTCGCTCACTGTCCCAATTGGAGTGAAAATCAACATCCCACCCATCTAGACAAAGTATAGTTTTTGCTATTTTCTTGGCGTTCTGACACTGTTGGTATTCATGTGGTGGATAACATTGATGACAGTGTCTGTGTCACTGTAAATCATGAAATAGTGTGAAACATGTGCTAACTGTTTCAAGCGACATTGCGTGGCTTTTATTCCCACTACTTTGGGCTTACCGTAGAAGTAAGCAGAACAAATAAAAATGAAATGGAACTGTGGCGATATGTGTACTTAAACAATCACAAAAAAGGAAAAAAACACCAGCAGACATATTTCACTGGCTATGTGCTTTCTCACTCAACCCAAGTAACTCTTATGTTGAGTGATGTTGTGCCATCATGTAACGTGAGACTGACTGCCCCTGGGTGGATGTTCGTCCAGTGTCAATGACCCTCAACAGAGCTGGCACAGCAATCAGAGCAGACGACAATGTTTTGATAGCAGTAAAGCTCATAAACACATTTCCCAATCAACTTAACATGTTGAGGAGGGCAGCGATAAAGACATAGTATGAATGCACAGAATATATGGAACGCTATTGAAAAGTTCCCAAGATTAGAATGTTCTGCCGAAAAAAATGCAGAATGTAGTGGAGCGTGTAATGCCGACATGTAATGGAACTGGTCCAGTAATTACTGTTGTCCAGGACAGGGACAGTCATTTACATTGTCAAGGGAAGAGCCGCCGATATTTCGAACAGAGACCGTCCTTTTTCTGGGTGCCCAGAAGAAGAACACGTGTGTTTTTGTGAAGCAGTGTTTGTGCTGCTTCACACGTGCAAACATGACTGACATCAAGAAGCAGAGAGTTTTGTGGATCAAACTTGGTTTCAAACTTGAAGAAACAGTGAAAGACAGACAGAAAATACTGAAATGAGCCTTTGGCGATGAGGCTATGGATCAGATTCAAACCTACAAGTGTTACGAGCATTGTGAAAATGCCAAAACATCCATTGAAAATGACAAATTGACACCTGCAGTCCAAATGCTGCGAGAGTTGGAGAAAAAATTTGTGAAGGTTGTCAGCAAACAATTCGCAATGCTTCCAGGGCTTTATGTTTTGTCACGCATGACTTGCTAGCCATTTTGTGGAAAGAATTCGGGATGTACCAGACCTCGTCAAAGTTCCTGCACTGCCTGTGGACGTCTAGAAGGAAGGAAGATCCCGTCCACACGAGCAGGGAACTCGACGCACAGTTAGAAAATGATGCTGATAATGACCAAGGCTTACCGTCACAGGTCATTAGCGGTAATGAAACGTTTGTCTTTGGGGCACGACACAGAAGCCAAGGAGCAATATTCTCCATGGAATTCACTATATTCACTGAGACACTTGGGTGATATCAAAGAAAAAAGAATGTATACATGCACATAGTTTAGTCGGGTGTTGGTGAAAAACAGGATTACCGATTTCCCTTAATTTGTATCATTGTAATTTGTGTTTGTATTTGTATTCAATCTAACCTGGCAAGGTGGACGAGGGTATGATAGGGTTTCAAGGAGGACATTATGGTTTCAAAGTGAGAATATGAACGGCTACTTTTTCGAAGACTGTCACTATATGCATGAGATGTTTTGACGTGGTGATGAAAGAACAGTACGAGCGCGAGGGCGTGAAGAGAACTTCGATTGCAGCCACGGTTTCAGCTATCAATCTGGAATTTTTTATTGTCCATCAGATGGCACGTAGACTTCGCACAAGGTCAAGAACGGGCAACACGAACCGCGACATTTCCGTGTTCAACGTGTGCTGTTAGATAAGGAATAGTAAAGGCTCTTCAACCTCCTCGTCGTAAAGTCATCGGTGTTATCGGTCAGGCTTCTCGGACAAGGACATCACCACATTCCGACAGACGGACAGACACGAACGCGAACAAGCGATGGTGTGAAACGGGCCACTAGATGTACGTTGTTGAACGCACGTAAACTGACTGAAAGCAATTTGCTGGTGCACTGACATTGATGTTATGTTGTGCATCATGAATTTACGAAGTACGCAAATTATACACCCAAAGATATCAGCCTAATTTCCTAATCTTCCCCATGCGTGGAGATTGCCCAGCAGCGAGACCGTCAGCAGAAGAGCATCTCAGTCTGTTGCTTTTCTGTGGCAAAGCCATCCTGAAACTCCGTTGAAGTGGAAGAAAACAGTACGTATGCTTCGTTCAAAAAAGGATGACGTGCCATACCTGTTTTGTAAACAAATGTCCCAGACGAAACGCACGTGTTAGACGCATTACTTCCATGTTTCCCACTCGTTCCCCTTCCGCATCCGAGTGCCGAGCCGACCTCCTCCGCGACCGGAGCGACTTGTCTGCGCTCGCCTAGTGGCAGGTGAATTTTTTTTTGCATAGGCGGGTATTTCGAATTCCTCTCAAAATCCACCACCTTTCCTTGTATTCCTGATAAAGCAGATCGGAACAAAGTATTACAAATAGAACGAAAATCACTTGGATAAGTTCTTGCACTGTGATGACGGCAAAAAATAAAAAACGGCTGCGGTGCATGCTCACCGCGGTGAAACTCATTTTGGCACAAATAAACCAAGTGCCTGACTAGGGCCAAAGACTTCTAAATCCTCAAATTGGTACACTTGGTACACTGCTGACTGAGGCGATCCCGTAGGGCAGTGGCGTAGCCTGGGGGGGATAAGGGAACCCCCCCCCCCCCCTCGCGAAATATTTTTTCTGGCTTCGACGAATCTGGGTGGGGTGGGGGGCTACCATTGCAGCACCTTTCTTTCTTTTTTATAAACATACCCCCCCCTCCCATATCTGCTGGCTTTTGGGGCTCTTTCGGCCTTTTTTGCCAGGTGCTTACGGGATGTTGAAAGGTTGAAAGCATGGTTGAAAGGGAGCTCTTTGGAGGGGGGAATTCCTGGAACATATGTTCTGCGGCATCCGTAAAGTTCAGTGCGGACCCCGTTCAATATGCTAAATTCCGCTGCTATCTTTGTTTTTAAGCTGTGGCGTCAAGCCGAAGTAGACGCAGTTTACAGTCTGACACCATCAGTCGCAATATCGCAATAAGGGAAATCGAAACCGAAACGTTCGCCCAATATGGCGCAGCTCATACGTTCGTGTTTTCGACCCCCGAGTGAAGTGCTTTAGCTTTAGCCTGAAGTTCTTCCGACGTTGCATCGGATCAGAGTCGCTTGACTGCATCCCAAATGTTATTTACGTTTTCTACATGTGTATCAACATCAAAGTGTGTACTTAGAACCAGGTATTCGTCGAAAATTTCCGCTCTGCTGCATGTATCATCGTTGAAGATGAGCACCAAACCATTCGTACTTGTTACCATGACTGGTATTGCCGAAGAGGCTTTAAATATACTTGGCGAAAGGTAATGCAGTGCCAAATTCCATCACATTGTTTTTAGAGCTCTGAATTGCTGCCCATACCCCATACTATGAAGACAGTGTCATCGTTCGAATCAGATGCCACGAAAGCGTCGTCGTAGTCATACTTGATAACCGTAGGGTTTCGTGGCTGTCGAATTTTCGCAGATGTACAGTAGAAGTCTGGCCAAAGAAAACGCCGATGTCGAGGCCGGATCTTATTCAACGAATTGCTGGAAAGGATGCTCTGTTCTGCTTCTTAACCGACAAGATTGATGCAGAACTACTAGGTGCTGCAGGTAAACTTCTTTATCATTTCGTGACCTATTACATCATAATCTGTAAGTCGCTCGTCGGTCAGAGAACTCGAGGGAGAATTTAGGAAGGAACATTTATATAGGCGACTTGTAAATAGGACGTTCGAAGCTCCAGGATCTAGGGAAGGTGTCCTGAGCGATGTCCTCAGCCCCTCTCATTTTCTGTCACCACCAAGTTCTTCAACTGAGCTTAGGTAGTGCATGCGGTTCAAGACCAGGCCCCCCTCAGAAAAAATGAACAAGATCCGCCCCATAACTGGATATAGATATACACCATTTATTCGCATAATTTGGCACTTTGCCAAACATGCTTTTGTTTACTGATTCTGCCTGTATGTATTGACCAAACGTGTGTGCCGTACAGCCGCTGGAAGCATTACATATTGTGAGACAGCACTCAGAATGTGTGAGAGTGCATTGATTGAATTGCAATGGTAATATATAAAACACATAATTTTTGTTATGTAATAAAAGTTATGTGTTTTACGTCACAAGCTAGGTAGCTATGATCACGGGCGATGTCTCATAGGTCTGCTCCGTATCCTTCTGCCATGTACTCAAGCAATCTTTTAGAGAAGAATAATCCTTGGCACAAATGTTCATGAAAGATTTATCTCCTTTCTCTACAGGATCACAGTTGAAGGTTATCGGAACAATGTCCGTGGGTTACGACCATATAGATATTGGAGAGTGCCATAAAAGGTGTGCCTGTTCATTTGTAACTGTGTTACTCTCTTTGTATTTGATTACAATTCTGCTTCTAGGGGCATTAAAGTAGGAAATACACCAAACGTTCTGACGGATGCTACGGCTGAACTTGGCATGGCACTGTTACTATCCACAACTCGAAGGTTATTTGAGGCCCACAATGAAGTGATGAGGTGAGTTATGTGTGTGGGATGATGCCAGCAAGCCGAACCAATATGGGAGAAATGGAAAAGAAAGTGGCAAACATGGTTGCATATAATGATCCAAGAATGATCCAGCGCTGTACTTAGCACATCTTTTGTTAGTTACTGACAGTTGGAGAAGCCCACTAATAGTGTAAAACCCTTTAATTTTGCTCGCTAAATTGTTTTTATGCTAATCAGGCAAGGGGTAAATACTCGTGGTCACTAAATTCAACAAATTCTAGATGCTAGAAATTTGCGGCTTAATTGGCTTACGTCATGGATTAATTGGATAAGCCCGAGGTTTCCCATACAAAGTGGCATTAAACAAGCTTATACTAAAGTTTGTGGTTTAATTGGCCTACTTCATGATAAACCCAAGATTGCCTGTAGCACATTTGATTTGTCCTATTACACAGGTTTATTTCAAAAATTCGTGAGGCTTGAGATTTTATAAAAGCGACATTACACAGGCTCATGCTAAAATTCATGGCTTAATTGGCCCTCTTTATGATAAGTCCAAGATTGGCCGTATCACATTTGATAAAAGTGACATTACACAAGCTTACACTAAAATTCATGGCTTAATTGGCCCGCTTCACGATAAGTCCAAGATTGACCGTATCACATTTGATAAAAGTGACATTACACAAGCTTACACTAAAATTCATGGCTTAATTGGCCCACTTCATGATAAGTCCAAGATTGACCATATTACATTTGATAAAAGTGACATTGCTCTAGCAGTCTAAATGCACAGCGGTAAACCCCACAACCAAGTGTGAAGTTAGAGTTTGCGATTCCAGTACAGTTTTTGATGTGTTACCAAATCTTGAATGAGTCATTTTCTGTGTGCGCTTAACATTTGTGGATTATTCCGTTTGCAAAATTCATGGAAATCAGGGGCTTACGAGTAATGAACATATTTCTTATGGAATGTGTGAACATCTCTCTTGTGAAAGATGAAAGTCACTGAAAAGGTTAGCCAGCTGTAGGACTCAAACCCACATCTTCTGGATTGCCGGTCCATGGCTCTACCAATTGAGCTAAGCTAACACGCCTATTCAGCGACTTCCAGGGTGCGTCATCTGAAGGGACAAACCAGCCTCAGAACATCAGTTCTTTCATGATCTCTCTTGTGTCTCACAAACAAGTGTTTTAGAGAGCACCTGTTGCGATGGCAATAAACATATACACTGGTGGTGTGGAAATTAGCTTTGCCGCTGCACAAGGAACTTTGCTACTGTACTGTAAAAGCCTCAAATTTTGCGTCTCAAATTTTTTGCGAATCAGGCACAGAGCACAATGTGAGCCACTAAATTTCACAAATTCGTCTGGATTCTTGATGGACAAAATGGACAAAAATGGATTCTGGACAAAAATTCTGGATTCTTGTGTCTTGATTGGCTTACTTTGTGATAAGCCTGAGGTTTACTGTACAGCATTTCATAAAAACAGCATTGTGTATTCTCAAGCTTTAAAGTAATTCATATGCTCAGCAGTACAACCGACAGTGAGCCATAGTTTTTGAAGTGTCCGATTTTTGTCAGATTTTACGAGATATTTTCACATGCCCCCAAAATCAGCGTATTCTTCAACCCACGAAATTCACAAAAACTAGGGACCTGCAAACATTAAGTGTTTCAGAGTAGAAAGTACATGGCAATTTGCTTTCTTAAGCCTGAAGGAACATCTCATCTTCGAACGTGTCTCTTTGCGGGTGCCGTGCGGAAGATTCTTTATTAGACGGTGCTGCTCTTCTAATACCCATGGGCATCCATTGTAGTTATTGAATAACTTATCTAACTATACTAGTTGAAAAGCACAGGTCAAACAGATGTGGATGAGGCAACTCGATGTAAAAACAGATATGTGAATAAAGATTTAATTTGGTTCCTTCTTCTTCTTTTTTTTTTGTACATCTCCTGAGCTAACACACGGTAGTGAGAAGCTACTAATTAAATACTGGTGACCTAAGTTTCAAGTGGGTCAAAGCAAAAAGCAGCACATTAGCATGTGAACCAAGTTACTAGTACGTGCAGCACGTTGATAGATCTAGGCATGTCAGCACGTCAGGAGGTGACACAAAGGATAAGGGAGATGCACTTGTAGAGACCCTAGATAAAATAATGGAACAAGTCCCTACATAAATTGCAACATTTGAATTGTACCCGTCTTCTGTCTCTATAGCGGTGGCTGGTCAAGAACACCGTGGAACCCGTCTTGGATGTGTGGTACAGAGATCAGAGGTTCTACAGTTGGAATTGTTGGCATGGGAAATGTAGGTTGGTTGCATTTCTAATACTTCAACGACTTTCGTTTGCGTTTATGGAAGAGCTTACATTCCGTGACTAATCATGTACTACGTGCTCATGTGCTTTATGTGTTTCTGATACACATAAGCGAAATTACATCTGCACAATGAAGGCAAATGGTACGAGACATTGTATTCACGGACTGAATTCATGGGCATGTACCAGAGCCCTTGTCTACCCACACCAGTACTCCCTTGTTTTTGAACATCGAGGCCACTGGTGATGTAAGGTGCACTTTGGACACACCTGTAGTAACAGGAGGTCCTTCTGTCAACAGTTTTGAGTCGTCAACGCTCTCTACTAGACAGGGCTCAAAAGAGAGTGTCAGGCTTCTAAAACTGTACTTGTACTGATTCGTCAAAACCTTGCTGACACAATCTGTTCGATGTTTGTATCTGTCCCTTCTATGTTGTTCCAGCCTCAGAACATCAGTTTATCTCTTGTACAATCTGTTCATTATTGAGTGTTCAACTTGCTGACACTGAGATAGTTTGTCCTTTTCAACTCCAGGGCTTGCACTTCATTTTTAGACAAATGTCTAAAAGTAAGCCATTCATGCTGTTTTGTAGCACTTAGTGAAACAGAAATATGAATGTATGTTATGCGGGTATTGTCCGGAGGCATGTTGTGCGTAAGACCTAGAAAATGTCGGAACACTTTTTGAACATTTTTTGGACTTTATATTTAGTCGTAATCCTGGACTTTTGCACTTACTTGAATGATGACATGGGCCCAGCATCACATTCTAGTTGTGAACTATGTCGTTCATACATCCAAAAACAACATGCACCTCTATTAAAGCTGTGACGAGTCAGCCGGCTAGAACGCAGTGCACTTTATTTGGTGTTGTGCATACTAAACCAGTAGTAATGTGCCATAGCTGTGAATTCCATGGTATTATTGAAGTCATATCTGGGAAAGCATCCACGCCACAGTAGAAAAAGATCTAAGTTGAGCGGAACAGTAGAGCATAGGTAGCCACTTTTCTAGAAATATGCATTCAACTTTGCAAATATTGGGCGTAATTTGGTATAACCCTAAAAGGTCAGGTCCTAATTATAGTCCACCTACATCATAATCCATCATTCAACATTGGCATCACACCCCTTCAACTTCAAAACCTATCATGGCTTCAACTTCAGCATCACATCATATTGTACCCACCACATCATGGAGAATGATCTGATGGTTAATAATGTATATGATAACCATCATGAGTGAATTTTCCAACCTATGCAGTAGAGCAAGAGCATATACCGATCCATGATAGCGAAACCCCCAGACAAGGCACAAGGAGGGACATACACCAGGTTATTGCACAGGCTGCGTTCCTAAGCCCAGCCCGGGCCTGCCCTTCTTTTGCTTTGCCCGCACAGTCTCGTCTGGATGTCTCCATATCTGGCCCACGCACGACCCAAGCCCGACCCAAGCCCGAACAGTTTCCAGTCTACCTGGCCCAGCCCAGCCTGGCCCAGTGGAGCGGACTGTAAAAGTTGACCATGGCTTGCAAAAAGTGGGGTTACGTAGGTTCAAGCCCGATCTAGGCCTGGCCATGTATGGACCCGAGCCCATTAATGTAACACCCGAGCCCAGTACAGGCTCGCAAAAAGAAGGCTTTACGGCCTGGCCCGGCCCATGGGCTGGGCTGGGCTAGGCTGGGTTTTTCAACTAAGCCCGAGCCCTTCCAGTGCTCTACCATACACACACAACATCTCAAGCACAAGCTGTGCTTGAGACGTTGTGTGTGCATGTCTCTCCTTTATCTCCCTCGTCTCATGGTGTTCTGCTATCACGGATCCTTATCACCAGTTCACTTGCTACTTCACCCTCTTACTGGCATATACCAAATTTGCTCGCGTAATTAATGCTCCCCCAACTTATGCTCTGAAATGTTGCCACTTATCTCCCCCGTACAAGGATATAATGCACCCTAACTTCAGTAACACCGCTAGCGCAACAGTGCGGTGGTGGCCACCATAACGCCAGTTTACCTTGTGGTATTAGTAGATTGCTCTGTCGTGCGACAGAGCAATCTGTTTATATTAAATATTATATATATATATATATATATTTATATGATCTGTTTATCTGTTTTTGGGTTTATATGATGCACTAATTATGCGGGCAAATCGGGTTTAGCGGTGGACTACAACAGTGCACATACTGTTCTGTCCTTATCTCATGCAGCAAATTCTATGTAGAAGGTCACCCAGCCGAGACGTGCATCTCCATCCCTCTAATAGCACTTCTGCTTCCATGCAGCACTCAGTTGAATTTCCCATATGCAAGGACACTCAACAGACATGTTGAAGGGACAACCCCACAATAGTAATGCAGGCAACATAAGCTCCTATATTGCGCATCTCTGTTCATGTCCCAACCCCATATGTTTGCAGGTTTTGCAATTACAGAACGGCTGAAACCCTTCAAGGTTGGTCGCTTCCTCTACTTCTCCAGACACCCAAAGCCACATGGTGCGTACGTACTGCCTTCCATGGAATATGCAGATGCCAAGTAGTAGTATAACGAAAGAGCCTGCTTCATCAACCTCTTGCCACTAGAATTAATGTGCTTTAAAGGGACTATGAAACGATTTTTTTCTTCGTTTCGTTCGAAAGAAGACATTTTTCTGAGTCTAGCACCGAAATTTTACTTTCGTCGCGCGAGCGGATTTCTCGGGAGCGAATTTAAACGGAGCGGCGAAGGGAGGACAGCTGGCGCCGCGCCGTGACGAGCTGCCGAGCGGAGGCACAACGGGTAACTTGACGCGACCACGGCCGGCTCAGCGACACGTCATCGTGACGTGTTGCCGAGCCGAGGAATCCCGCCAGGAGCATGCGCCGTAGGATCCCGCGTATGCGTTCATCGGGAGTGGAAATCTCCATGACAGCAGCTTTCGCGCGATCGGCAGATTTCGGCTGTGGCGGCAGCCACAGCGCGAGCTCGCGGCATTACTTGCCATTGTGCAACACCGGAGACGTAACGGGGAACCGAAGAGCGGTCCGTACAGTTACACCATCGGCAGGGAAATATGCGCGGGAGAGGAGGAACGCGGAAGAGACATTTCCAGCGCGCGCTCCTCGCAGAATGGAGCGATTTCGTCCGGAAAAATTTGTGGCATATTAGTTTCTCTGCGGGAAGAACAGTTTCCATCGAAAAAAAGTATGGGGGTTCGGGAAATTTCATAGTCCCTTTAATCCACTGTTTCTCATCATACATGTTCTGCGTGCAGTGTGCATATGACCGAGAAAGTGGAATTTAATTTTAAGAATATGTATTGGCAGGTGTCAAAACCTCCACCCCATGTTTAATTCCAGCAAATGTAGCCTCTCATTTTCTTGAGATAGAATGTTCCCATCCAACACCTAACTCGTAGCTGTCAAAACATCTGTGAGAGAAAAAATGGGGGGAACTGGTGTACCGAAGAGGGGAGCAAAGAAGGGGGGGGGGGGTGACATTTCGAGCGAAGGCTCTTCGGTACACCAGTTCCCCCCTTTTTTTTCTCTCTCTGTGTACGTGTACCTGGCAGCCCTTTTGGATTTTCGTTCCAAAACATCTGTGAAACTATGACAACTCAACAACTCATCTGATTGTAAGGCAGGAGTTGTGCTATGACAACTACACGACCACCCCGTGATAACCTACCTGTGATAACCTACCAGCCTCTATGTAGCTTGAACAAATTTTTCAGCCGATGCCGTGGGAGCCGAGTTCACATCTTTTGCTGCTCTGCTGCAGCAGTCAGACATCATCATTGTGACCTGCGCACTAAATCCAGACACACGTGGCCTATTCAACAAGTCTGCCTTTGCCCAAATGAAGAAGACTGCGATTTTGATCAATATAAGCAGGTAAGAGGTTGTGGTCTATTGGAGCTGCGAGCGGTTCTAGGCATGGGCATTCCGAGAAGGGGGGGTGGGGGGTTCTCAAGAGGGGCTGTGGAACCTGCCTGGAGCTTCAAGATCACCTGTGGGGACTGTGCACTCGCAGGTCGTCATGGGATATGCTCAGATGTCGTCATAGTGGTCTGAATCTTATCCACCGTATTCTGTGCATACCAGTGGTCTCGGTTCTCGTCATTCTATTATCTAGTTTCTGTTGGTTGCACACTTTGCTTCCCCTTGGAAGTTCTTTGCCCTCCCCCTGGAAAAAATCCTGGGGATGCCCATGGTTCGAGGCAGTGAAGGGCAGCACTTGAAGTACTCTGTACTTGGGTAGTACATAGAGTACTTTTTCTTGATGAAAGATGAAAGTCACTGAAAAGGCTAGCCAGTTGTAGGACTCGAACCCACATCTTCTGGATTGCCGGTCCAGGGCTCTACCAATTGGGCTAAGCTAACATGCCTTCTCAGTGACTTCCAGGGTGCGTCATCTGAAGGGACAAACCAGCCACTCTCTCTCACTCATCCTCCTTTCACTCTTACATTTTTGCACACTGAGGCTTTGTATGTATTTGTCCCTTCTATGCTGTTCCAGCCTCAGAACATCAGTTCTTTCATACTTCTTCTTCCTTGTCGTGTGAATGCGTTCAAGTAATTCTGCCGAATAATACTTCCTTCTTTACTTGAAATACATTTTGTTGTACTTTTGGTTGAAGTACTTGAAGTATCCTTCTGTGAGGGCCTTGTGTCCCAGCCGTCCCCCCCCCTCCCCACCCCCCTGCAGATTGATAGCTCTCTGCCTATGCCCAGCATACCACGGTCATGGGTAGTTTACTACAAAAATTAACTAGAATGTTACAGCTACAGTCAGCCTGCAAAAATAGTAACTGAGCTAGAGCTACAGCTACTCTTCTTGAAATTTAACTAGTTATAGTTACAGTTACCACATTAAAGTAAGTTAGTTAGCAGTGACATTTTGAGGGAAAAAAAGCAGAATAAATGTAACTCTCAAAACCTTTGTTGTAGTATTTACAGCAATAACATAGCTTTAGCTTATAGCTATACAGTGTCATAAGCAGATGATTTCCCATGGGCCTAATCAGCATGGTAGGGGTTAGTCCGGGCCATCCTGGCTGCATACGAGATGATAAAATTTGTGAAATTCCTGTTTGGGAAAAAAATAGCAGTGTACCTGAAGCCCCGATAAAGTGACCGGAACTGACACACGGAAAATATTGCTAACTTATTTATATTTTACAGTTACTTTAACCAAGAATGCTAAGTAGATACTTTTGTACAAAAGTAAGTAATTACTGTTACAAGTTCATTGTAAGTTAGTTACTACCGAGGACTAGTGTACCGTCCTATAGTCACTTGTGGCCAAACACCTGAAATCAACTGGCAGGCAACGGGGGAAGCGGTATTGGCAGTAAAATATAAGCAAAGTTTGAGTGACAAGGAAAGCACATGGTGAGCCAAGCTTGGTTTAGCTAAGTGCAGTAAGTTTCGTTTCAAACAGAATATAAGCAACCTCAATAAGAAGGAACAGGACTTGCAAATGTCTGTCAGATCAAACGGGATCCGTAACCTCACTACTGCAGTCCCATCACTGTACCAATCATTCGAAAGTGATTGCAGAACATCTGCACCATACATTTCATTCACACCAGCAACTGTGGCTCCTTGCATTTTACCTTTCCTTTTCCACTTCTTTTACATTTTTACTTTCTTTTCTTACTTTGCTTCTGTTTATCCCTTTTTACTTTTCTTTTTACCTTTTTTACATCACTTTTCTTTCTTCTTTTTTGCTTTTCACTTTTGAATTTTACGAAGTGAAAGAATGTTTCCCCCTTGCACTATTCCAGAGGAGCAGTAGTCGACCAGGATGCACTGTATGAAGCACTAGCGAAGAAGCAGATATGCGCGGCTGGTCTGGATGTCATGACCCCTGAGCCACTGCCACCTGACCATCCTCTTACCAAGCTATCAAACTGTGGTATGCATCCTTCCATCTTATTAAGAAAGAATGGGAAGCATTGCCAGATGATGATGGTGTTTGCAAATCTATTCTAGTTTTGTTGCCTCATATTGGAAGTGCAACGGAAAGGACCAGAAGAGACATGGCTCTCCTTACTGCAAGAAACATAGTGTTTGGGCTTGATGGAAAGCCACTACCATCTGCAGTCTGCTGAAGAATGTAAAGTTGAATAAAATTTAGCCGGGTGTAACATTGGACTTCTAAAGGACTGCAGGAGGTGTGCTACTGGACCGTTCTCACTGTAGAAGGTAGCACTGGATCAACTCTTCCTATGTAAAAATTGTGGCTGTGGAAGCTGCTTTTCTTTCTTTCGCCTTTTTCTGCAAAATTATAGCACTATATATCAATGTGCATGCTGCATGGAAGTGAGCTTCACAGCACGTTCCTTTCCTTTGGGCTCTGACCTAGAAGGCAGCCATTGTCCAAAGCTTGCATTGCACGCCAAGTATTTTAAACTTTCAAGGCTCCATTGAAAGCTACATGTACATTTTTGGTGAGCATAATCTCTCTAAAAGCATACCAAAGGGATTACTTTTTTATGTAACTCTAGCAAAGGACTTTAAAGGAGCAGTGAGGTGGTCCCCTATAATATTGTTTCTTGGCTGTGGAATGTCCTGTAACAAAATAGTTGGCTCCTACAAAAGAGCGTGTGAGAGTGTGTTGACACATTAAATGGCATGTTCCTGCTCCCTGAAAAGTCTGTAGGCATTGTTTTTTGTTCATAATAACGAGGAACACAGAAGTGCTGTAGCAGAACATTCGACCTTGCAGTTCGAACGGCCTGATCTATTTTCCCACTGCACACTGCTCTTCAAGTAAATAACCCTAGTTGTTAATAATGGATGAATTCTGTGGCATGCACTCTCACACAACCAGAGCATGTGTAACAGTCTTTATTCACGAAAATCTGCCAAAGACCAAAATGGGTGATAATACTAATTTGTAAGAAGCCAACACCTAAATTGACAAAAAGATTGTGTGGTGCCTCTCTCAACAAGTCAAATCAACAACTCTTAAACTCTGCGTGCTTAATTCGTTCTACTGCCAACAGCTTCGTATATATATCACTTGCAGCTGAACGTGCACACAAGGCATTTTAGGGCGTTTCAAACTTAGCACAACATACACATCCTCTCCGAGAGTATGCATACTGTATAGCGTGACATATATACCAACAAGCCAAACTGTTGCTTCACCTACAGTGTGAAAGGTGCTCTAGAAACACACACTTTCAGGTGCTGTATCTAGTAGTATCTAAGACATTCTGACACTGTATGGCAATAAAATTTGCACAAGTTGCAGTCTAGCTAATATAACCTGTTTTTATGGTGGTATATTACTGGCTGTTCGAATAGCCATTAAAATGGAAGCAAATAGTTGTAAAACCGATCTATACAGTGCATTCGCATGTAGTGATACTACACACCCATAAGGATCTCTGCAGGAATCAGCTCTCATTATGGGTTATCCCCTCTCTTGTAGCATTTTTAGGCTTGCATGTGCAGCTCTTTAACCATTCGAAATGCTCTTCAGTTCGAAAGAGAAGTTCCTTCTATTTGAAATTTCAGTTTAGAATTCCACGTTTGAATCTGGATTCGAATCAGGTATACAATTATTTGCTTCGGCATTAGAAAAGTCTGAACATTCATACAGCCGTAGGAATGTCCCAATTGTTGGTAGAATAGAGGAGAAATGTTGTGCTTCACTTTTTGACAACTTGTTTCTTTTTTACTCAGATTTTTTTTTCTTTCTTCTGACAGAAATTGTCATTCCTGAAAACAGTATGCAGACACACACATGCAAACAACACAATAAATATTATATAAAACAACCACTAAAAAGAAAGACAGGATCAAAGAAAAGACATTTTCTGTTCATTTCTTCACAAGGACTAGCACCTCTGGCAGCAACTGTAGCATGGAAAAGAACACATTCTGTTGGTGCACATGCACCATGCAACGACAGCATTCAGCGCATATGGGAAAGGAAGTGTCACGCATGCACAAGTAGTACATTCACCGTTCCAGCAAAATGCACTGTCATAATTAATAAGACCAATGGGAAATATGCCGGTAGACAGGTAGAATCAGGTGTTTTTCAGACAGCTTACTCGTTATTAAAATTTGACAACAGCACACTGTAATAAGCTCTGTGCTGCAAACAAAGACACTTGTCATTGCAATGATGCACCCAGTATACTATGTCATAGTTATAGGCATAATGCAGGGCAGAAGAGAGACATGCGTGGTTTCTAGACAATACAAAGAACATTAGGTCCCACGACTCATATTTGAACACATTAATTCACTGCCATACTCATCATGACACAGGCTGAACAGGTTGTTAGGATGACACAGTCAAGACAATAATGTGAGCTTGCAAGAACTGCACTGTGCGGGCTTGGGACAGATGCATCATGCTGTGGAGAGAAAACATGTTAAAATGTATTAGTACGAAATGTAACGACAAACTGGCAGGTAACACATTCGCAGTGCACGGAACATGTTAACATTTGTTCTGCATACTGTGGTGGGTCGTTCACGGGGATTCTCAGCAAAGTACCTAGACTTGCGAAATCAAGTTAGTGTGAGATAGTGTGATCAAGATAGTGTTAGAAATCAAGTTAGATTATTTACTTATGCATTAACTTCTACTGACCGAGCGATTTGATGATAAAAAGTATTCGACATCAACTCGTGCAACTTCCTCTCTTAACTGGGATCACTTTCCCCCATTGGTTTTGGCACAACCTAACCCCTCACCTCATGAACAGCAAGTAATGAGTGTGAATGCACCAACATATGTACAAAATGGTGTGCAACAAACTATGAAACTGCTGAGAGGTGAAGCTGACGATAAGAAGCATGATGGAACCTGTACATAACAGTAGGTGCGAGAACATAGTGCTGTTTTAGTGCAGAGGGGGCATAGAGCATAGAGCTGAGGAAATTCCCGAGGTCTATTTTTAGGGTGGAAGTACACTGTAACAGGGTTGCGAAAGCAGCTTATCATAGCCTAACTTTGTGGAACAGAGAGGTCCCTGGCGCCATTCGATGTATGACATAAACATAGCCAAATGTAAAGAATGCCGTGTGACAGCTCATCCCAAGTGCAAAGAAAGAAAAGAAGTGGAGGTTGATGCATAACTCCTTCCACAAAAAATGAAAAACTATTCGGCTACATGTTCCACGTAATCATTCTTCTTTATCAGCTTCCTCCGCCTCATCTTCATCATCACTCTTTCCTTTAACTTCATCTACAACCTCATCCTCTTCATCCATATGTGCTTCCTCCTGTTCTGAATGCTCCGCCGCTTCCTCATTCTCACTCTCTTCTTCCTCCTCCTCGTCCTCAGCCATCTCATTCTCTTCCGCGGAGTTCTCATCTTCACTGTCAGCAATGCGAATAATCTTAACGTCAACATCCTCACCTTTGTCGCCGGCATCTCTAGGCGTCAGGCCCTCCGGTACGACACTCTGCAATGTAATGACAGTAACGTTTTTTTAGGGTTTCTGCAACTATGTGCTGTTACAAAAATCATTCCAATTTTTGTACAGCTGTTGCAATTGTAACTTGCAATGCTCTGTTGTTAAGTGTTATCATACCTCCTCCCACATGTAAATGCCCGTATGGGACAATTTGAGTGTATTCCATAAATAAATCAATAAATTTGTCATGCAGCTCTATTTCCTTGAAGATGTTGAGCAGGTATAAAGGCGCACTTACGCGGACTAGTAATCGTGATCAGTCCCTAGAAGTCCATATACTAATAAGTTAGTTTCACCACACGTGTGGATGAATTTCTAATGAACCAATGGAAAACATTGTGCAATAACAAAATGGTTAATAACACGCAAATACGACCGCATGATCTAAATTAGCATGCAGAGAACAATGTTGGAAGGATGTGTTCAGATAGAAGATATGGCATAACATAGCATTCCATCCTTTGGTGCTGTAGCCAGAAATATCAGTAAGAAAATGCATAGGGCAGACTGATATTTCGTGCCCTATTTGTGACTGCTATTAAACAAACATGTTCTGGATACTGCGTTCATATGGAGTGCTTGAGTCTTGTCACAGAGAGACTGAATGAGGTAGCATTGTACACAATAACCTAACCTGGAACTCTATAATCATTCAGAAAAAGCACATGTTTGAAATATTTAATCTTTAGAACTGCTATGAAGGCCAATAACAAATTTTCTACTAGAATTTCAAATATTTCTGTGCAATCCCTCTATAAAACACAGTAATGTGCTGTACAGTTCCTCACATCCACCAGTTTTGATATCTTGAAGTATAGGGCATTTGAATTCAGAATTACTCACCCCAAAAGTTCTCCTTTACTGGGAGCAGCAAGAGAGAGGATGTAATACCATACAGTGTATAAACATCAAGTAGCTCACACATACACACGCAAAAGGATAGAAAACAACTTTTTTTTGTACTTCAGACAACCTGATCAGGCCTTATGAGCAGCACGAATATTTAGTGCCGCACTTCAAGGATGCTGTTGTTGAATCACACTTGTAACTTGCATTGAAGCAGTGGTAATTATCATGTATGAATTAATTATGTACCAGACAACCCATTTGTTAACAAGTACACTTGTAACTCCTCCACAAAATGAGTAATCATTTTTACCTTCTAAATACTGTGCACTATGCTTATTTTTCACTGTTTACTATATTAGAATGCTCTGCCACAAGCCTATGCAGCAGTCAAAGGAAACTGTAGGGTGATTCGTCGTTGCGCATCAAATACAGCTTTTGCCTCATTATTTGTGTTGTTTTCTTGCAAGTCACATGCCGTTAAATGCTTCAACCATGTCAACACTTACTGATCCGTTGAGGTCATACTCTGCAGGATCCAACTTAAGGAATGCAATCAGTCTGTCCTCTTCAGTGGCCTGGTCAAAGTCATCGAAGTCCTGTGGAAATGCATTTTTACCTGCTTAATTACAGTTGGTGCCATGACTAAAGACTGGCATTAAATAAAATGCAAGTGTTACAAGGAACTATGTACAATGAAGGACATAAAACCAAGATATCAGATGAGGTGCATATGTGTAGATATAAAGTAACGTCGTTGTTTATATCTACACATATGCACCTCATCTGGTGTCTTGCTTTTATATCCTTCGCTATACATAGTTCCTTGTAACAGTAACAAACAAACCCTGTAACAAACAAAGAGACATGCATGATGCAATTGACATGCAAAAGCCTTTCTGCCTCATCAAATGGCAAAATATTCCATATAACATCTCTCAATCAAAATTTGCAAATTTTTAATACCACAAAATTAACCATTAACCATTTATACAGTACACAAATTATGCCTAATTTTTGTTTCTGGTTATTGTGTGAATACTTGGGAAAAAGGGGGGGGGGGGGCTTTATCGGCTCTCGTGCTTCAGACAGAAACTGACAATTGGTACAATGCATTAGTAGTACTGACAAGTGTAGTTACAGTATTAAAAATGTATCCATGTATTTATGTATCTATAAACATGTATTGAATCAACACTGTTATAGCTGAAATTAGAAAGCTACAGAAAAATAGGGTGATGGGAGCATGGATTGTTTGCGCCCTTACGCCACAATATTCTTTGTCATTGAAGAAATGTG
This sequence comes from Ornithodoros turicata, assembly GCF_037126465.1. NCBI lineage: Eukaryota > Metazoa > Arthropoda > Arachnida > Ixodida > Argasidae > Ornithodoros > Ornithodoros turicata. The sequence continues at coordinate 21,271,682 of NC_088207.1, forward strand.
GGGGTGGAGTGCAGACGTCATCCACTTTCTTGCAATGCTCTTTCATGAAGTCCCTTTCTTCTTCATGGCCAGGTTCTGTGATGTCCACAGACTCGAAGGGTACCTTAATTGACTGCAGGATCATCAGTGCCCTCTGCTGCTTCTTCTTCACCTGAGGAAACACCATTGCATGAGCAATGAATAAAGCAATTCCATGTTTTTATGATATCATGGATGAAGCCACTTTAAGCTTCATTTGCCTGGAAGATTTATTGAATTTTTTTTTTAATGTTACCGTTTTGCCATGAGAACTGAACTGCTGTGCTCACATGGATGAAGCATTTCTAAATGTACTTGGTCTAGATCCAACAGACTATAGTCGTGTTCAACTTAAGAAGGAAAAGAAATCTAGTCCGTTAACTACATACACCGTCAGATATAAGGAGATGCAATAGCGTGCCAGGAGAAATACTGCAGCGCCATCATGCGGCATCAGTAGGGGGCGCACTTTCTGCCGGAGCGTACTGTCATGCGGCCAGTCCTAACAGTCTATACGGAAGTAGAGTGAGTATGATGACTACATTATCATGCGCAGGAGGGAATGTGACCTCTCTGAGTCCAGCCATCCTGTTTGAGGCGTAGTAATATTGTGAGAGTTCACAAACTTGATTTCTTGTCCTTCTAAAGTTGAACACGTCTATAAAGTTTTTTTTTTGTTGTTGTGCATGAAATAGGTAGTCAGATAGAAGAAGACTATGAGTAGTAAGCAGATGTATCCATGCTGTTTGGCGGTATGGGTTTCAGACGCAGGTAAAGCTTTTAATGAAGAATGCTCTCTCAACGGAACAGTGAACTTGGAATTTTTGTGTTGTACTCTTCCCAGAATTTTCACGTTTCAGCATTAAAAAAAAAAAAAAGGGATTCCAACCAGGGCTTTTGGCCTTTTTGAGCCTTACCAGAGAGCTTTGGAGATGCTGTGCATGTGATATCCATTCCGCCTGAAGTGTGTTTGTGCATTTGGAGGAGCACCATTTGAAGGTCATGAGCAATTATGTAAACAACTAGCTAGAACAGCAAGCCCTATGTGACATGCTTCAGTCAACACAAGGTACTGGCGTCTAAGAGAATAACAAGCAGAGACACTGCGAGATCGACAAGGAACCAACGAAGACTGATGCTGACGTGAGCAATGACAGTGAAGACTACATTTAATGTGGATGTCAGTTTTGATGTGTGCAACAAGTAACATCCGAAACAAGCAACAGTAATTGCACAGTCATCACAACCGAAATCAGCGGATACAGTTTGCATTTGAGAAGCTTGGTTCCAAAGAGCCTCCTGCAAATTCCTTTGTCGCTTTCTTGCCATATTATTTGAAAGGGGGTTATTAATAGGACGTAGGAAAGTGAAAGTATACCAAGTATGTCAACATGACTTCCTCCTATACAAAAGGATGCAAAGGAGGCTCTCAGATCCATAACACACCCTGTCTTGAGAGTTGGTGTGGAGAGCTAAAGAGATTCCCTTCGAGGATTGGAGTTTAATGCAATGTCTACTCAACCAACAAGTAGAAGGCTGTTACCTCAGCCTTTAATTTCTTAGCGTTTCACTAATTCCTCAAACACACATTCGAAGCCGAAGTCCCAGTCCTGCCCTCGGAAAACAGCAACATATACTCCGGATGTTTTCGAATCACGGTGATATGGAGGAGAAGGAAGGATGGGTGCTTCTAAGGTTAATGAAACGTTGCGTGAATCTTCCACGGAAGACGCCCTTCTGGCTTTTCGTGCGGTCTTCAAAGTCAGAACGCGAAGACTTCCGGAAACACGTGAATAAATAACAAAATATACCCCGAAGAACCACAATACAATCCGGAACGCACCCTTGTCCTCAGCGCGACTAAAAATACCGAAGGCTGCTAACTTTTGCAAGAGGATATGGCACTATAACAAAAACTAAAGCCGGTGCCACAACTTGGCCGCTCAGCAGTTCCCGCATACGGCACGCGAAGTGTGTTGATCCGGTTTATTTTCCTGTGATTATTTTCTGCGGATACTTCGTATTTAACGATGGACCCGTTTCCATCATACACAAGACTTCTCGCTGACATTACACAGAAATCATTGACCCAGCAGTTTGATGCATATTCAGTTTGACAGTGATTAATCGAGGAACAAAAACGAACTATAACTTAACGTACCTCCTTGCTCGCAGAGATACCCGAGACGAATATTTTGATGACCATTTTGGAATGCTTCCGTGGAATCCAGAGTCCTGCCGCGACAAGGATAGATACTGTGACCTCTTCTTCACTTCCAGGTCTTGATACAGCTATAAAATGTTCAGTAAGGGACTGACCTTCCTCGCAGTTGCGGTTTTGGATTAGAGCACACGAAAAGCTCGACCTCACACCCTCACACGCAGAAATATTTTCTTCGGCGGCCGCAGCAACAGAGGTGACGCCTGGGGGCGGGGACCGGCTTGTCGTGACGTCACTCACTAGGTTCCTGCGGCGGCAACTTTAATATCGCACAGAAGCTGCCGTTCCGCTTGCCTGCTTACGATGTTTTTACGAGATAATTCCGGAGGCTGTTTGCGCACAGTGTTATAACAAATGATCAGACTAGGACGATACGGAAGCAGCGTTTCCAAATGTTTCCTTCAACTCCAAGTTTATTTCGCACAAAGTGCACGGAGAATACAAAGGAAGGCAAAAAGCCAAAAGAAGCTTTATGTAATAAGGCTTAAGCTTTCTGTTCACACAGAGAAATGACTTGTAATTAACCGAATTCTTAAAGCGGAAGCTGTCGAGACACGGAAGAACAAAAGAAATTTTAATCCCTCAGTATGCACCAGCTTGCCTATGCGCTCTTTCACTAATTCTGTCGAACGCGATACGTGGCGTTCTTTTACGCTCTCTCTCTCTCTTTCTTTAGCATGATCGCAAGTTTTGTACCAGTGTGTACCAATCCTGTGTACCAATCCTCACGCCACTGTGGCGAAGGCCGAATGGCTTCTGGAGATTGGAGGAAAGATTGGTGAGGAGGAGAGGTAAAAATGCGGTCCTGGTACGGTTTGAAGCTGAAACCCCGGCCCACAAGCACATTTAGAAGTGAGAAAAATTCAAATAACCCATAAATCTTCTATGCTTACTAAGCGCATTCTTTTCACTTGCACTGGACTGCACTACCTTGGACTCCACGCAAGACAGGTTTTCGGGAGCTGCACTTTCCAGCTGAAAGGAACTTTATTAGTAATGCCTTTCTTTTCAACAGGAAAGTGCAGCACACAAATAACCCAGTTCAGGTCTGGTGCAGGCGGTGCAAGCGAAAAGAATGCACCTACTGTCAAATCTCAAATGCAACTTCAAGAGAGAAAGCGAGAAAAAATGGCTATTCGTTTGTGAAGCTAAGCGCCCCGTACAAGACGCTGAGCAGAAGAATTTCTATTGTCTGTCGCGCGACATATTAGGGGTAATTACGGACATTATGTAACGCCTATTTCTCGTCAGTGTCGGGACTACTGTCTCCATACTTTTTTTTTGTGTGTGTGTCTAATTTACTCAATTGCTCAGATACATGTATGCACTGTACGTTTTCCATAACAGATGCACAGCGTTGGCTGCATGTAGACAGCCACGTGACTAGATGACAAGTATAACTGGTACCCCACTGAACAACAACAAAGACAATTAACGGTTGTTGGGGCACGAGGGTGACGCGAATTGTTAGTGTGCATTCAATGCGACACACGATGGATCATTAGCGTTGAAGATCGCTAGAGCGTTCAGACGAAACCCATTGCCATCTCCATGGCGCAGTAAAAGCCGCAGTAAATGCCAGACAGTTTACAGGTTACCATGCTAGCATGCTAGTTTTTAGTACGGAGTTTTAGTGAATCCTTTTCGCTGAAACGATTCATGAACGGTTTATCCGCTTCCCAACCGCAGGATATACCATACTGATTACTGAATCACCCGCTCTTCTCATTGGCACTCCGCGATACCGTTCATGAACCGTTTGAGTTAAGACGATTTACTAAAACTAGCTAGCGAATAGTTTTCACTCAAACGGTTCGTGAACGGTTTATCCGCTTCCCAACCACAGGATATAACATACTGACTACTGAGTCACTCCCTCTTCTCATTGGAACTCCGCAATACCGCTCACGAACCGTTTGAGTGAAGACGATTTACTAAAACTATCTAGCGAATCATTTTCACTCAAACGGTTCGTGAACGGTTTCTCAACTCCCCAACCACAGGATATACCATATTACTGAACCACTCCCTCTTCTCATTGGCACTCCGTGATACCGTTCACGAACCGTTTGAGTGAAGACGATTTACTAAAACTAGCTAGCGAATCGTTTTCACTCAAACGGTCCGTGAACGGTTTATCCTCTTCCCAACCACAGGATATACCATACTGATTACTGAGTCATTTCCTCTTCTCATTGGTACTCCGCGATACCGTTCACGAACCGTTTGAGTGAAGACGATTTACTAAAACTAGCTAGCGAATCGTTTTCAGTCAACCGGTTCGTGAACGGTTTATCCGCTTCCCAACCAGACGATATACCATACTGATTACTGAGTCATTTCCTCTTCTCATTGGTACTCCGCGATACCGTTCACGAACCGTTTGAGTGAAGACGATTTACTAAAACTAGCTAGCGAATCGTTTTCAGTCAACCGGTTCGTGAACGGTTTATCCGCTTCCCAACCACACGATACACCATACTGATTACTGAATCACTTCCTCTTCTCATTGGCACTCCGCGATACCGTTCACGAACCGTTTGAGTGAAGACGATTTACTAAAACTAGCTAGCGAATCGTTTTCAGTCAAACGGTTCGTGGACGGTTTATCCTCTTCCCAACCACAGGATATACCAGACTGATTACTGAGTCATTTCCTCTTCTCATTGGTACTCCGCGATACCGTTCACGAACCGTTTGAGTGAAGACTATTTACTAAAACTAGCAAGCGAATCGTTTTCACTCAAACGGGTCGTGAACGGTTTATCCTCTTCCCAACCACAGGATATACCATACTGATTACTGAGTCATTTCCTCTTCTCATTGGTACTCCGCGATACCGTTCACGAACTGTTTGAGTGAAGACGATTTACTAAAACTAGCTAGCGAATCGTTTTCAGTCAACCGGTTCGTGAACGGTTTATCCGCTTCCCAACCACGCGATACACCATACTGATTACTGAATCACTTCCTCTTCTCATTGGCACTCCGCGATACCGTTCACGAACCGTTTGAGTGAAGACGATTTACTAAAACTAGCTAGCGAATCGTTTTCAGTCAAACGGTTCGTGGACGGTTTATCCTCTTCCCAACCACAGGATAACCATACTGATTACTGAGTCATTTCCTCTTCTCATTGGTACTCCGCAATACCGTTCACGAACCGTTTGAGTGAAGACTATTTACTAAAACTAGCTAGTGAATCGTTTGCAGTCAATCGGCTCGTGAACGGTTTATCCACTTCCCAACCACAGGATATATCATACTGATTACTGAGTCACTTCCTCTTCTCACTGGCACTCAGCGACACCGTTCACGAACCGTTTGAGTGAAGACGATTTCCTAAAACTAGCTAGCGAATCGTCTTCACTCAAACGGTTCGTAAACGGTTTATCCACTTCCTAACCACAGGATATACCATACTGATTACTGAATCACTCTCTCTTCTCATTGGCACTCCGCGATGCCGTTCACGAACCGTTTGAGTGAGGACGATCTACTAAAACTAGCTAGCGAATCGTTTCCAGTCAACCGGTTCGTGAACGGTTTATCCGCTCAAAAGCCACAGGACGTACCATACTGATTACTGAATCACTTCCTCTTCTCATTGGCACTCCGTGATACCGTTCACGAACCGTTTGAGTGAAGACGATTTACTAAAACTAGCTAGCGAATCGTTTTCAGTCAAACGGTTCGCGGACGGTTTATCCGCTTCCCAACCACACGCCCACAACCACACGCCCAACCAGCTTGCCCACATCACGCTTCAAAAATATGTATGCCAAAAAAATGTATTGCCATCATACGAGAAACCAGAGAGTGTATTGGCATCAAATGGAAGGCCGGCCACAGGGGCCGCCTTCCTGTAGCATCTCAAACAGACTCGAACAACATTCTGAACACCAACTCTCGCCCAGCTACTAAGGCTGTTTAGAGATTGCTATACGTGTCCGTTTCGCCACGCAACAGTCCATGACACTGGAAAGCCGCAAGTGGGAGAACAACACGAGGATGTGAACACCTCATAGGTTAACATAGAACTTGCCATTGTCCACCCGGAAGAGAGTGTCAGAGGTCATCCAGCGGCGGTGAAACTCAACTGCTCCAAGCACCGCTCGCTCCCTGCAAAGAACTCTGCGAATACCGGCGTTAACTAGCTGGTCACCTCCTGCACACTGCGGCTCTGCTGCGCGTGCACTCGTCGACAGCGTGAAATCCATACTTGGTAATTGATTTCAACTACCAAGAGCACAAAATGCCGCCTATCCCGCTGCGAGACAGGAAGGGGGTACAGACCACGAACGGTGCTCCACTCAACATCCGTCAGGCTATAGAGGCCTGCAACACGATGCCACAGGGCACCCGACAACAAACATAAACTAAAAGCATGTTCTGCTGACTCCCTATACTCACAGAAGGGACAGCCGGGTGACGTTATACCAAAACGGGAAAAACGCTCACGCAGCGGCAAGACGTCATGCGCTAAGCGCCACTGAAGACTGGCCCAGCGGGCGCCCAGCCAGCCAGCAGTGGTCGTACGCCACGCGATGTGGCGCGGGGGTGGCCGATCAAGCGCAAGAAGTGCCATATAAAGGCGCCGCACAGGCCTTGATGTTATAACATCATCCGGAAAAGAAGCTCGCAGGCTGCGCATTGCCACAACGTAAGCCTTCAGGTGGGGAGCCACGCACTCTGAACGCGAGCGTGTGTGTGTCAGCTAAGAAAAAAAGAAAAAAAAAAGAAAACGAATGTGGGGTCCTAACAGAAAAGTTATTAGACACTGAGCAGGATGCTGCTGCTCTTGGAGACCCAGAAAGATCGCGCGCAGACCTAAGGCAAGGCACTTCACCTTGAAATCGGGCACCACTCGGCCGCCATCTACGCGAGGCTGATACATACGACCTCTTGATACCCATTCTACAGAACCCCCCCAGATAAACTGAAACGCTGCACGTGTAGCGGCCTGAAGAGTAGTCCGCGGAGGGATGGAGATATTGGCTAAATACCAATATTTACTCAGAAACCAAGACGTAGCAAGGCGCGCTCTGTAGGTAATGGGGAGTACGAGCTCTTTCAAGTCCCGGAGCACAGGAATACTACGCATATGGACACGTGCCCAGGAGCTGGGCGATACTCCTGAAGGCAGGAAATCATACCCAATAACGCGCACGGCACTCTTCACAGGAATACCAAAGGGTGCGGAGCACGACGGGTTGAGGTTGACGAAAAGTAGTGCGCTTTTCTCTCTATTGATCTGTGCATTAGAAACCATACCGTAGCTCTCGATTACCCGGAGAACATTCCCGATAGCTTCCTCGTCAGTCAGGATGAGAGATAGGTCGTCTGCATATGCAAAAAGCGGTAACGCGGATGTGCCCGGAAGGGCAAGCATCCGGGATGCAACCGAGGATGCGAGGGACTCCAAAAGCGGGCTAAACACTAGGGCATACAGTGCTGATGACAAGGGGCACCCCTGGCGGACACCCACCTTTATGGGTAAGTTAGCAGAGGTACCCTCATTGACACCAATGAAAGCTGACGCACCAGCATACAGTGCTCGAAACCACGCCTTCAACACACAATACATGTATTCATGAAGCACACGATCAAAGGCCTTCCTTTGGTCAAACGACACCAAAACACGAGGTCGCCGCCGACTATGTGCCCAATACAAGGCGTCTCTTAAAGCCTGCGTATGAAGCGTGATGGACCGCTCAGGGACAGCACAGGCCTGGAAAGGAGGAATAACTGTACCAAGAACTGGAGAGATGCGTTGCAAAATCGCTTTTGATAAAATTTTGTAGTCAGTATTAAGCAGTGAAACAGGACGATAGGCATTTGGGTCTTGTTTTTTGGAAGCATCCTTGCACAACAAGGTGACAATAATGCTCTCCCGCATGGACGGACAGAGGAGACGTCGTGCCAAGCACTGATTCAACAGAACTGTCAAAGGCCTCTGAAGAGTGGACCAGAAGCATTTATAAAATTCAGCTGGGAGTCCAGCGGAACCGGGAGACTTTCCTGTGTGAAGAGCTTTGACGGCAGCAGTATACTCGTCCTCAGAGAACGGAGCTGCACTGAGCTCGATACGTCGTGCGTCCGGCAAAAACGCTCGACCCTCGACGTCGGCAGGCTGCACGGAGTCAAAAAGCGCCATAAAATGATCACGCAGCAGTGACCGAACTCCATCAGGGTGCTCCTGAACCGAACCGTCGGTTGCAACAAGTTGTTCGATGACACTGGGAGGCCGACGGAGGTAACGGCCAAGCAAAAGGCAAGAGCAATATGTTTCTCGCGATCAGCGCTCGACAGACTGTACTGCCGCAAACTGGTCCCAGAAACGTAATCTAAGAGAGGCTAGCCTCCCTAGCACGTCCTGTATGGCTTGATCATTGCCTGGGCCTCGCGACCCAGGATGGCGCAAAATAGAGGCACTTGCCGAAGGTGCACAAATTCCTCCCGGCTCTCCTTTGCACGCATAGCTCTTCACTGACGAAAAAGACTCGCGGCTCCTAATTTGGTCTCTTCCCACCATTCCGGTGACGCTAAGGTGTCAGCACGGCGATCAACAAGGTACGCTTTGACGTCGTTACAAATTTCTGTGTCTCGCAGTAGCTCGGCACAAAGCCTCCAGCAGCCTGATTCGGAGCGAGAACCTCGCAAACCAGTGAGCAAGAGGCGCACACCCTCATGGTCAGAAAGATTTTCGGAAAAATCTTCCCGGAAACAACACCGCAAGATCTATATGTATCGGCATCGGAGCGGAAGACCAGCCACACAAACTGGCTCCCTCTAACGTTTCACACGGACTAAACTAAGGCTACGTAGATGCCAACTCTAGAGCAATATGATCTCTAGATTAATATGTGTGCTGGACGACACCATGCAACAAACGAATACTCGCGGAAAGTTGCGAACGTGACAACGGCACACTCTACTTGGTCACCTAAAAGTGATGCGCATACGTACCTCTATCATCTTCAAAGAGGACCGAAGATGTCTGCCATCGTCTTGCAAAGTGCACAGCTCCCAGCACAGCTCTCTCCCTACGAAGAGAGCGACGTACCTCTGCTCGAACAAGATTTAGAACTTCTACACTACGGATGCGGCCACCCTGTGCTGCAATGCAACGAGAAATCCACACCTGATAGTTAATCTCAACTGTCAGAAGGAGGAACTGTTTCCTATCGCGATGCGGGACGGGAGGCTGAAAGAGCATTTGAATGACAGCCCACCGAATGCGTGACACTCCGAACAGGACTTCAACTTTGTGCCACAGCGTATCGGGCATAAGGCACTGATGAAACGCGTGTTCTGCAGTTTCGTGACAAGCACAGAATGGACAGAAAGGAGTGGCGACTCCATACCGAGCCAGACGGTCCCGAAGCGGTAAAACGTCGTGTGGCAAGCGCCATTGCAGGCCAGCCCGACGTGCGTCCAACCAGCCCGCGGTGACAAGACGCCAAGGAACCTGCCGGGGCACACCAAGGCCCACAGCCGCTGGAGGGATGGGAAGAAGCTCCAAGAGGGATTTGTACAGACGCTTCACAGTCCATGTAGACATGCGTTCACCAGGGTAGGACTCACGCAGGCGCCGCATGGAGGAGACATACTCCCTGAGGTGGGGTGCGACAAACTCAGATCGAGGCCTACTCAGCGAAAATGCTGAAAAAAAACCTGACATCAGGACCCAGGAGGAACTGTAACAGATCATGGGCAGGGTGGCACGGCTCCATGAGCGCACCAAAATACCTTTAAGACCAAGGGCAAGACACTTGGTCTTCATATGTGGAACCCATAGGTCACCTAGCTCCCGCTGCAGGCACATGTGGGCGCGTGACACCCATTCCACGCTGCCACCCCAGATGAAACGAAAAGCTGTGTGAGTAGCAGCCACCACGGTCTGACGAGGGGAATAACGACACTGCCATGGTACCAGTGCTTATTGAAAAACCATGAGCTGGCAAGACGGGCTCGACACGTGATAGAGAGCACCAAACCTCTGAGATCAGCGAGAACAGGGACACTGCGCTGGTGCACCCTCAGCTACGAGGACGGCGACAGTCCGCAACCATTAAAGTTATACCCTAGTATGCGAACATCGTCTTTAACAGGAATGTCAAAGAGCGCAGGGCACGAAGGGGTAGCATTAAGGAAGAGCAAAACACACTTCGCCCGATTAGTGCGCGCATTTGATACGTTGCCATAGGCATCTAGAACACCTAAGACAGCGGCAACAGAAGCTTCATCTCTAAGTATTAAAGACAGGTCATCCGCGTACGCAAAAAGCGGAAGAGCTGTAGAGCCAGGTAGTTTGAGCATACGTGACGGAAGTAAAGTTGTAAGAGACTCCAAAAGTGGACTAAAGACCATGGCGTAGAGAGCAGGTGACAAACGACAACCCTGCCGCACACCGGACTTATCGGAAAACGGTCAGACAGAACTCCATTTAGCCCAATTGTAGCTGAAGCTCCGGCGTACAGAGTTCTGATCCAGTCAATAACCGTAACAGGGAAACCAAAAGCGTGCAGGACCTGGTATATGTACCCGTGGTGCACCCTGTCGAAAGCCTTCTCTTGATCAAAAGAGGCCAAAACTGCGGGTTGGATGCGACTATGAGCCCAATAAAGGGCATCACGCAACGCAGAAGCATGGAGCTGCAGGGACCGTCCGGGGACAGCGCAGGCCTGCCAAGGAGGAATAACAAGGCCCAAAACGGGAGAAATTCGCTGCAGTAGCGCGTTAGAAATAATCTTATAGTCCGTATTCAATAGAGACACGGGTCTATAAACGTTCCGATCGTGCCTGCGAGACTCGTCTTTGCAGAGCAAGATAATAACGCTGTCGCGCATGGAAGGACACAAGAGGCCGCCCACCAAACAGCTATTGAAAAGGATAGTCAAGGGACGGGACAAAGTCGACCAGAAGCATTTATAGAATTCGGTAGGAAGTCCATCAGAGCCGGGAGACTTCCCAGTGTGCAGGGCCTTGACTGCAGCCGAGTATTCAGCTCGCGTAAAAGGGTCGGCACTGAGAGCAAAGTGCTTTGCACAAGGCAAGAAAGAGCGGGCCTCCCCAATGGGCAGGGTCGCCGTGTCGTATAGGGTCGCAAAATGTTCTCGAAAGAGCGACCTAATGCCATCGGGCTGCCCACAGGTTGACCCATCAGACGCCAACAGCTCCCCAATGAGACTCCGGGGGCGGCGATAGTAACGGCCCAGGAGGAGGCGGGAACAGCATGATTCCCGTGACCAACGCTCAACTGTCTGGAGCGAGGCAAAGCGATCCCAGGCCTGCATTTGCAAGGAAGAAATCCTCCGCAGGACTTCCTGTATGGTCTTGCCATTTCCGGGGCTCCTAGACCCCGGATGGCGCAGTATAGATAGCACCTGCCGAAGATGCTGCATCAGCTGCCGACCTTCACGTGCACGTCTCGCCCGCCACTGACGAAAAAGCCTCGCGTTCGTCTCCTCCCACCAGCCTGGCGTGAAAGGAGTGGACGCACAACGAGCCTCAAGCCACGATTTCACATCATTGCGGATTTCAGAGTCTTCCAATAGCGTGACAGGCAGCCTCCAACATCCTGATCCTGCGCGATAATTGCGGAAGCCATTAAGGACGAGAGAAACCCCCTCATGATCCGACAGATCCCCAGACGGAACAACAGCACACACACCCATGCGCGACACAAGTGCGGGAGACACGTAGAAACGGTCAATACGACTATGTGCACCACGAGAGTTGGACCAGGTATAGCTGGTACTGCCCCGGCTGCAAGTGCGTGAAAGCGTCCGCAAGATTTAAATCCCGGACCAACTGAGACAACTCCGCGTTTATAGGGCGACGACCACTACCATGACGATCAATGCAGCAGTTGAAGTCTCCAGCAAGAATTAGATTAGAATTGCCCAGAAAGAAGCAGTCGAGACTTCGAAAGAACTCGTCCCGTTCAGCCCGCCGAGCTGGGGCATGCAAATTAACAACTCGAAGGGATGACCCGCCTATTTGTAATTCAACAGAAATGACACGCCCATCATTATCACGATCATACCAGTGTACGTCGCCTCGAAATGAAGGAAATAATAAAATCGCAGCACCAGACTGATGCGGAGATCCGTGGCTGAAGAAGGGGTGCACCCCATAGTCTGTCACTAAGTGCCTAATAGTCCATGCGATAACACGCGAGTCTCCTGAAGCAAGAGGACATCAACACCTAAACTACGTGCCCACTGAATAACGGAAAACTGCTTTCGGCCACTGTGAAAGCCCCTGCAATTCAGCGTTGCCAGAGGACAGGCCATCAAAACCCAAAAGCAAAAGAAGAAAGAACTCATTGTGGCATTAAAGAAGCAACTGGCAACACTGCCCCAGATGCCACAGGGAGAGACGCCCTGCGCTTGACTGCGCTGCGACACATTTTCACGCCACGAACATCATTGTCAACACCCCCTGGTTGCAAGGCACTGGGCGAGCGCAAAGCCTCTGAGCCCGTTACAGCACTTGTCGCATCAGAACCGAGGGCAACCACAGAGTCGGACACCCTCCTCTTAACACCGTGGCTGGACTCTACCGCAACGTTGTCCGCGCTAACTGCGCTTTCCATGCTCTCCAGCGACGAATCACTAGGAAACCACTGAGCCCCTGAACGTCCCTCGCACCCTGACCGAGCCTCTCTCTGAACGACGATCTCTTCTACCCCTAAGACGCAGGAAGTTGGGCACCGGAGACTTCATCTCCATCACCACACGGCGATTGCCGGTCTCGATGAAGCTCAAATCAGGGTGCTCGTACTTCTCCCGCACAATGTCCTTCACTACACCACCAAATTGGTTCATGTGTATTGTTGACTCTATGAGATGAGCCACAGAAGATTGGTTCAGTTACACGTTGTGATTGCTATCCATAAGACACCATGTTACGGTAGTGACCACAACGACATTATGTTCTTAGAATATGATTTACACGGTGTGTCCTCGCACAATCATTGTTGTGTACAACCGGTCCGAAGCTGAATACAGGCCGCGTGCTCCTACAAAAGCTCTTGCCTCGTCGTTGCCGGCAGTTGTCGCTGTCGTCGGCAAAGCGCATGAACATTAGCAGGAGCACAGCGCCCACGCCTGCATGTTGCGTTCGCGCATAACCAGTGCCTGCATGCGCGAGGTGTGGCACTCGTTCGACTGTGTGGGCACTGGTAGAGTCAGCATTTGCCCACTCCAATGGGTACTTCAAATTGCGCGTAGAAAGTATTTACCGGCCTCTATTACTTTCGAAAATTTGAGAGCGACTCTGAGGTGAAACACATCGCTGTGAAGACCTGAAAGCCCCGGTGTCCTTACCATTAGGTAAGTCTCTCTACTCCATTGAACAAATTCACAGCGGGAATGGTTGCATCTGAGTATTGTTGAGCGCTGTCTAGCATGAGAGGGCCTTACGCACTGCATGGCCATGGACTGATGTGCTTATGGGGTAGCTGGCTCATCGTGCTCGAAGATTGGTATTTAAAATCTATGATTAATCGAAATTAGTTGACAATACAAAAGTACCCTGACTCGCGCGATACTTCAGCCGTGAATTACACAGCTTGCTTCATTCACGTAGATGTACGTAAAAAAAAATGTGGACAGGAACGTCCCGTAGCAGTGCAATATACGTTTAACGCATTACGGTACGAGGAATGATCACGAGTGAGATTGATGACGATGGTCAGTGGTGTCGTGTATTACGATGACGATGAAGCCAAAGATATTTTACATTCCCAGGCCGACGAAAAGCTGCTCGGCGTGCGATGAGTGGTTCCTTCCAGAATCATTCTGTAATGTTGCGTTGATCATTCTTTTTCTTTCTTCTTCTTTTGACTGGGTGTTTGCTGGAGCTATGTGGTGACTTCATATGTCGCCTCTAGCTCCATTTCTTGTAGGTGGTATAGGTGATATCCGCAGAAAAGTCTTTAGCATGTGTCACTCTTGAGTGAATGCCACGTGACACTTTTGCTTTGGGTCTCATGTTTTTGAGACTAGGTCTAGAAGCGGTCTGCGATGCCGCTTTCTTTAAGAAAAACGAAGAGGGATTTCTCCGCTTTCTTTTGGCAATTTTGAGCAGGGCAAACACTTGCAGCTTACAAAAACTGGAGGGGCGCGAGTCGAGCTTGCTTAGAACAGCTTCCAGCCTTTCTCGGTGCTGTTTGAAGGCGGGGCATTGGATGATCACGTGGAGCACACCTTCCCTTCGTACATGTTACGCATAGTGGCGATGCTGATCTCCTCATTCGGTAAAGAGTCTCCTGAGTGTAGAGTTGTCCCAGGCAAATTTCCGGCTTTGAGCTCCTGGGGAGCTATTTTCGATGAAGCAATCCGTGCATTACTTCGTTTGCAAGCTATCATTGGTCGCCAAGCGAAGAAGGCGCGAAGAAATGTCATGCGTGCGCAACCAATGCTCAAGCAATAAACCATGCTGTTGCATTGTTGTAGCTGGGCTACCGCCTCACGAGAACACCCTATTTTCACCCGTTCGGAAACTAGCATCTTTTACTGAAAATCCTGCAGAACCTTTATATTTGTATATTTTAATTGTATATGTGATGTGCTGATACAAATGTCTTGTGATCTGAGCTGCACATGGGACACAAGGAGAACGAGATTATAGAAATAACAGCATCCCAAATGGCAACTGGTAGATGGTACTTCTGTAGTTTAATTTAAATGGATCTTTAGGCGCCATACAATTGTGGATATATTGTGAAATAATATCGCTGATAATTGGCGTGTTCAGTCACGTTTTCATGTTTTCGTGCTTGCAACATGCACGTGACAGCTGACGTCAAAATGACGTCGTTTCCTATGTCAATCACAGGGGTGCCCTGTCGTATCCCTTCCCATTGAAAAGAGCGTGCAACCCTGCGCAAAGAACTGTGGGACGGTTCAGGCCTGACGTTTACGGAAACGTCATCACTCACATGATCAGTAAAATGGCGGCGCACATGATCGCCGGTGAACACGTTTGTAAACAATGTCACTGTTGCTTCTGTGATTGGATTCAAAAGCATGTTTTGATCGTACTGACAAGTTTGATCGAATGCAGCAACAGTTAAACATGATCCTCATGGATGTGGCCTCATAGTACACGGTGAAGTGTTGCGTACAGCGGCTAATTCCTTCGCAATATTTCCGCGGTACCGGCTGCCCGTTGATAAATAAACCTTGTTGTGAATGTATGTCATCTTTGTGTTTTACCTAAACTGAATGTGAAGTGTCCACAAAAAGAAAAAAAAAAACGTCCCCTACCTCAGTTGGGCAGCCGCAGTAGTTTATCGCTTTACCGGGTTTTACCATGACATGGTGTTCCTGAAACCTTGGTTAGGAAGTTTGAGAGAGAAGTTGGTAGTCCAGTAGTTACTAAATGAAGTGTTTACTGACGCAGGTTAAAGGAACAATGCTGGGGAGACCCAGAACAAAAAGCAGCAACAAACTATTTACATGAGCCAACGTTTGCTCTTGACATACACTATGTGAAGTTTGTATTGTATCACTATATACAAGGCAACATGACCCAAGGGCAAGTGGGTGAAATATTTACAAACTATAAAACAATGAAAGGATGCTCTATATAGTATATACATTACTGTAGTAGAACAGAGTGTGTTACAGTAGTAACCTGTGAAGTGGTCTTAACCATAGATCGAGAAAGTGCCCGTCATAAATAACTCGTTACAAATTCAGTTACCCCGTGAAAAATATAACAGTTAATAATTATGTTCTTCTGCCTGAAATGTAACTTGCAGTTACTGAGTTACTTACACTTACCTTACTTCGAACAAAAAATAGGTAAATAGTATTTGGTAATAGTGTTAGGTAATTAGCAGCGCGTGTGAGCAGTTGAGCTAGACCTTGAGTTACCTGCGGAGAAGTACAATACGACTAGGTCGTTTTCATTTATGTCCAACAATAGACCTCTCCCTTTTTGTAAACAAATGACGTCATAGTGTTCGACACCGCTACAAATTTGGTAAAGTTGAACTACACTCGAAGCTAGAGGTGAACAAGGTCAACCCCGAAAGCCTCCGTCTTGATGATATTATGATGGTCCCAGAAAGGGATGCGACCTTCTGTCCTATTTTTCTTCCAGTAGGAGGCAGCAAACAAGTTCCCATTCGTGGAACCCAGCCCTCCCCTTCCGATTTGTCTCTGTCTACCAACATTATGCTGACGTTTCTCTGGTAGGGGTCCATTCGAACGCTTTGCATCTTGCTCCCTGTGGGCACACAACGGGCCAGCTTCATTTCAATGGCAGCAGTTCTTACTCCCTGAATAGAATACTGTCATTGATTGAGCATCACAAAATGGTAAAAAATGGCATAAATGAACCGGAGGGAAAGCAAGAAAATATGTGGACGTGAGTGAAAAGTGAATTAAAAGTAACTTGGTACTTAACTTAAGTTACTCTGGCAAAGTTACCTAAAAAAGAAACGAGTTCATCTGAAAGTTACCACGGCACAAAAGTACCGAGTTAAGTTACAAGTTACCAAAAAAAAAGGAACTTTGTTACGGTAACGAGTTACTTGTAACGAGTTACCTCGAACTCTGGTCTTAACCGTGATACTGAGTACCTGCTCAATGCAATGCTTCTTGCAACAAACAAAACACTTCAATTACTCCCCCTTAAACTGTGTTAACTTTGTGAAAAGCTGCCTGCAGCGCTGTCTATGCAAGTCAGCAGTGGCTTGCCTGCTTGCATGATGTAATCGTACCTCGAGGTATTTTTGTGCTATACTCTTCACGATGTGATAGTAATGATTTTCCAGTGGACCCTGATCAAGCATATGTTGTTGCCGGAGTGATTGAAACACTTGACTTTCAAAAAGGGGTTCAAGCACACGAGGAAGCAGTTCACGCAACACTATGCTCGACGGCTGTCCCTTCTCATTTAGCGCCCCACGGAGAACTCTTTCTGATTTTCGACAAACGGCAATAACGTCTTGTGACGGAAAGACAGCTTCACCTTGCAGTCTTCGTAGTATCAAAGAGTGATATGGCCTTGGATCTGACATGGTTAGCGTTGGGACACATGTCTCACATTTCAGGTACCCTTGTAGGTAGCGTGCAATATACCCTGCGATGTACACTACCACCCTCTCTCCAAAAACTGAGGGTTCACGTGAATCTGGGAAGTAGTCATGGTCCCGCAGGTCAGCCGGCACGACGTGGTCCTCTGTTGTCATGTTTCTTCTAATCGATGTTACATTAATGATGTCTTCTGATCGAGATGTATAGCTGCTGGCATGAAGAATTGCAATGTCTTCTAGTGGAAGGCAATTTCCCATTCCTGTTTCTTGTACTTCATTTTGGATGAGCAGTTTCTTGAATCCAGCTGCCAATTGTCGTGCTGTTGGGTTGTTATTCCATCCCCCCTGAGCTCGAAGTGTGCCAAAGAAGAGTTCCAAGTGATCTTGGCTGATCCTATGTGTGGGTAGGTACGTTATGGCACCCTTAGAAATCAGGTGCTCATAAACTTCCAAGGAGCTCTGGCAACAAACAAGGAATCCCAAGAATCCAGTTTTCCTGTTGCATTTTAGGAGAGCAGGGCCGGATATGCTTGTTCTAAGTGAAGTGATGTACGCTGCCGCGCAGTTGAAGAGGTCACGAACATTTTCTATGTTTTCTGGACATAGGGGCTTCTTCCAATTCTTCTGTATCATGCTGCGGGAGTTTAGCACATCAAAAATGTCGTTTACCATCCTAAGGAACTTCTCAGTGGCTTCCGAGTCACTGAACTCTGGAAGGAGGAGACTGCGGCATTCAGCTAGTGCATCAGCTACAGATGTGCTCATTACTTGGGCGGCCAGGTTAACCTTCATAGGCTGCCGCTGCCAGTTGATGTGTGCCACCCGCAGCCTATTTCCTGCATGCAGGCCTTCCCTCGCTTGCAGCAAATGCAGCTTCTCTATATATGCCCATGAGATAGTGTCTCCTTCATTATCTACAAAGGTTTCCTTGTGGGACAGGGCATTGCGGATTAGTTTTAGCATATGACATGCGTCCAAAAATGCACTTATTGGCTCACCAGTCTCAGGGTGGGGAAAGCTTGTCTTGAGGCCCTTTTCGTAGTCAAAGGAGCAACCTAAGTTGCGAAGCATGGCAACGTTTGACGATGCCCCATCACAAGTGATTGACACGATGGTTGCACCTGCTTCATGTAAAAGTGATAATGCCTCGCGCACAAGGTGTGTCTTCTGCTCACCAGATATGCCATCAACTAAGAAATAGCCGATTGGCAGCTTCCACTTTTCCGTGATGGAAACAATCATCACAACAAATGCTTCTTTGGCTATTGCTGTATCATCGGTGGAGTCAGGCCCGAGGCTGACATAGCCGTATGTCCTCCTTCCATCCCACTCGACATGTTTCCTTATTGCCATTTCATCAACCATGAGGCTGCACACTGTAACTCTGCCTTTGCTGTTTTCATAAGCTGTCTTCATTCGGAGTGCTGTGAGGGCTTCTTTTGAGAATCCTGGTTCGCCGTCGATTGATTGATACCACTTCTTTATTGTCCGTGGATGTGGCAGGCAGGTGTCGAAAGTGCTACGCACATATTTATAAGCACGAGGGGAATAAAAGTGGAGTGTCAAGGCAAAGGCACGTAACTCTGGGCTGTACTGACGTGGCACGGGTTTTCCCTTCTGTTTTGCTGTTTGTCGTTTGAGGATGTCTTTGTGGGCTCCAGCTATGTTTTCTAAGCAGTCTGCATTTTCTTGCAGTAGTATGTTCTTGGACCTCAAGTCTTTTATTACATCTTCGAGGTGTGCCACTTTTTGCTTTATGCGTCGCTGTGCCTGCTGGAGAGCCTTTATTCTCTTTTTGCTGGCAGTGTGCAGCGATGCCACTCGTTTCACCTCCTTTTTCAAGAACGCCTTAACAGGTGTGTCCTCAGTAGCATGGCTGTCCTGGACAGTGAGCATGCAGTCGTCTTGTTAGACGTAAATTCATAACACACACATTGAAATTTACCAGCTTCTCGCAATAAAAAATAAGTATGCATCATTTAACTTATGATTTTATATATTCTACAGTGAAATTATCGTGCAAAAATGCAGGTTGCACGGTACATAATTATGCCAATCAATATTAGGTACCTCATTGTAAGTTTAATCAAAGGACCTTCAGAGAAATGTCTCAGCTTTCTTTACCGCTACGTTGTTGCAGTTCACATCCCCCCTGCCTTTGTGTGAAGGGTCAGCTGCGAGTGTTTCCACCTGACTTTCAGTTTATAGGAACAGGCATGATTCATGATTGATTTGTACCATGCACATGATTAGAAACAAACGAGATGCACTAACAGCTTGCGAGGGCTACGTAGATGGACAAGCTGGAGTGCTCTTCCTCTATGCCTCCCAATCCTACTTCCTAGAATAAATGACACAGACATGCAAATCAACAAAGAATAAATCAATGTAAGTATTTTATTTCATCATTGAGTGTACATCATAAATGCAATTCATTTTTCTCATGCTGTTAGTAAAAATCTGTCAAATCACAGATCTAAATCAATACATGCCATCAAGATGTCATGTTAGCAATTAGAAGATACATGCAAACACATTTGATGGAATAGAAAGAGGCTGGTTTATAGCGCGTAGTACGCTCCAAGTAGGCTACGTAGATGCAGCCTGTACAAAATGTCAGCCGCCATCATACCCTTGTGATGAAAGATTTTTCTTCTAAAACGTAAAGGGCACAATAAACCCTTTAGTGTTCAGGGTACATCTTGCTCTCCCTTTCTCTTTTATTGTGTGCAATATGTTGTATTTAACTGCACTTAGGTATTAATTTCGAGGTAGTGGCCATGTCTCAAGACAGATTGGTATATCCTCCAATGACAAGAAGAACTATATGGTTTGAATGTATCCCCAACTGTAGTGGCACAGAGAGATTCTATGTTACTGTTGATGTAAGCATGCCGCACATTCCCTCTGTGGTCTGAGATGAAACAGTAGCCCTCCTGATAGTTCTTACCAATATAATCCCTCTGGTAGGGGTCACAGGAGTGGAGGTGCTCGCAGTATCCTACGTGTCCGATAGAAAAATAAAATGCATGTATATACCTCGACTGCACTTAAATGTATAGCATCCTTTCAACTGTTTTGCTTTTGGTAGTCCTCACCAGTGAAATCCTTCTGCTAGATGTGGCAGCAGCATAGGGAGCATAGGTGATGGCACTGGTTTCCTGTATACACAAAGGAAAGGAAAAGATGGAGATCACCCTCAGCTATAGCTAAATGTACTGTAGAATTGTAAAAGCAGGTGTACACCAATAAAGAAGGCAAAGCATAAAAACGTTAGCATTCACAAAGCATCACTACTGTGTTTCCATACTTATAACCCCTTCATAGCAACAGTGTGGGCGAGTTGGTACATACTGGACACAAAATACACTGCAGAGACCGGACATGACTAGTCAAATGAGACGGATGATTCAAATTCACAACAGAGGTGGTAACAGTGTGCCTTCCATTACCCTCCTTTCCCACGAGACCCAGTATGTCAACCACAAAATTGTTTTCATTCCTTCCCAATAAACCACAGTTGTTAGTCAGAGCTTCATTTGTCTACTCACGTCCTGTCTCTGCGCTGTTTTTTGTGCCAGTTTATACCTAGGGAGTGACTTTTTCGGGTTCAGTGCCTTTCTCAGATTCGGGGGGTAAAAATCAGGCGATAATTGTGCCTTTGTTATACATACATATAATTATATGTATAAATATATATAATTGTGCCGGGTGTTATCGGGTGTTTTTGTTTCTCCTCTTGTCTATTGAGTCCTTTCCTAATCTCTCCTTTTGTGTTTTTTTGCGGGATCGTGACCTTCCAGTGGTAATCCTCGAAGGCATAGACAGTGTTGACACACATGGGTGTATTGCTGGGAGCGTAAGTGACCCATTCTTAAATGTGTTACACGTGGCGACCTTTGTTTGTCTTCAGTGGAAACGTCACTTGAGGATTCCATAGTGACTGGAGATCAGAAAGAAATCGGGTTTAACCCGAATTGGTCGAGCATCAGTTCGGGGGCAAGAACCGGGCAGAATCGGTTTTAACCCGAAAAAGTCACTCCCTATTTATACCCCTTCTTCATTTCTCTTTCACATTAACATGTCTCGGACACTTGATAGCCTTATGGACATAATTATGTTTCGGCCGAGCTTACTGATTTGACCCAGGTACAAAAATAACCTTGGGTCATGTGTACCAATATGTAAATTTCCAAGCACAAATCAACAGGCCGGTCCAAAACATTCAAAACAGGATTGCATTGAGCAGGAATTCTGACAGTTGACATTCTCACCAGTGAGGTATTTAAGCTTGAACAAGAAGCTTGAGGTGATGCATGTCCAGCTCGGACATATCCCTGCAAAATTTGATGAATGCAGTACTGTAGCACAGTTAACTCTGTGCAAGCATATGGAGAACCAGAGAAAGCAAGTACTTACTAATACGTCCTCATCTTCGAGCTCTGTAAATGGGTTGTGCAACGAGTCACAGTCAAAGCCCGTGCTTTCCTGCAGCCAAAGTAAATCACATATAATACAGGTTTGATGGTTTTAAGAAAGCATAAAAGAAAACGATTGTTCAGACCAATTAGATGCCGTTAGATGCCGATGTTAGAAATTATGGTGCTCTGTGCATATGACTAATATTTTGCATAGCTGAAAAGGCAGCAATTTATCTATGTAAAAACCCCGAGACTAAGGAACACGAAGGGACAGACACAACACCCTTCGTGTTCCCTAGTCTCGGGTTTTTTACATTATGCATCATCTTCACCAGCTCACGTGCTTCCTAGCCATTTTTTCATACTTTATCTGTGCCCTGTTGTGACCCCGTCAGATGAAAAGTACTGATAACCAAGCAGAACGTGCACAGTGACGTGCTTTGTTTCAGCACAATATAAGAAACAACATCGAGTCGTCTCACTTTGTGTTTGCTGGTTGACATGTTGAGTCAATCTTGATATCAGTTGTTTAACAGGAACCACACATTTTAGTGCAGCATGATTTAGCATCATAAAGCAAAATGTACTATACTTACATCACTCATCTCTGCACAGGAGCTGGACAATAAGTCTTGCTGTCAGGATAGAAATTTCAATGTGAGCTGACTTGTGGAACTCACAGCAGAGTAAACTAAACTGTCTAAACTCTGAGGTAATAAGATGCACAAATAAATTAGCAATACGCTATGCAAGTAGGTCTCTGCGCACGAGAGGGGAAATGTTTGGAAGACGACATGACAAAGTGAGTATCCTCTCCGAAGGCAACAATAGAGGACCACATGTGGACATGTAGTAAAATTATGACACTATATGGTGAAAGACGAAGCCACATGGTGCACAGTGTAATTGATGGCCCTCTTATTTTCGAAAAGGGTGGGGAAATTAGGATGGCTCCACCGGCACGAGGAGAAAGGGGCAACCTAAGGGGCTGCGCAGATAGCTCACATGCTTGCATAGCATACAATGGCATACAAGTTGATGTGTAGAGACTACGCTCCTTCACACAGTAAGATACATTATGCATACTGATTGTAGCAATAGTAGACAATGGATAGCAATGGTGGATAAGTTTTTTAGACTTTGTGTTAGTACTGCAAAGCAACTGTGGCTATGTGTGGTGTACTGAGATGGATAGATGGAGCGAAAGAGAACAGCACAAGGGAGTGGTAGAAAGGCTCTGCATCCTGTGTCGAATTCACAGGGGAAATGTTGCATGATGTAGCAATAATTGTCCAAATAAAAAATCATATACATGTTTGAGGACTTCAAGTCCTGTAGCTCACAGCACCCTGAGTGTGTACACGAAAGGGCCACTCACTTCATGTTCTCCCTCACAGGTTTCCTCTAGAGCGAGTTCCTCCTGTGTTCTGGCTGGAGCTGGGAGTTGCTCCTGTGCTCCACCAGGAGCTGTGACTAGTTCCATCTAGGAAACAACCAGTATGCCATACAGCAATTGCCACGACATAGCAGAAAAATACAGAATATAAACCTAAACGTATGAAGCACAAACACTGTGCAAGGAAATGCTGTGAACACTGCGTATCATGCCCTGAGAGTGTGAACACGAAAGTGACACTCACTTCATGCTCTGCTTCATGTGCTGCCTCAGGTGCTGTTGAAAGCTGTGCTACCTGGAACATAACCGACATTATATGTGTGCCATAGGTAATGAAATATTGCTAGGGATTGGCAGAAAAATGTAGATTACAAGTCCATATCTCATGTGCTGCACTTTCTCGTCATGTTACTTAATTCAAAATTTCAATAAGGTTACTGCGCATGACCAAAACAAAAAGTATGTTCTCTGATAGCATTACTTACAGAATTTGCTATTCAAGTTTTTTCTTTCCTTTCTTTTATTTTTGTCGACATTAACGCTCACTGATTCATAACAGGTTGTCACAATTTCTTGTACCGTTCAAACAATATTATACGCACTTTGGAGTACGGGAACGAGAGCACTCAAACGCACCTGCAGCTCAGGAGCAGACACAGAAGGATGAGCGATGGGCACCGCACCAGGTCTTAATCGAATCCGTGCTAACGATGTCCTGTCCATGTCACGGTTCTGAAAGTGCTTGGAGCACACTACACTGTGTTTGCTGGGTGTCCATCCAGTTCTCCCAATGGCCTCAACCCAAGCTTCTCGAAGCGTAGGATCTCGTGGGAAACTGTAATCAATAAATAGAAGTAAAGTCAACTGTCGTACGATGTGCGACAAACGCATATACTTACCAGTGAAATGTTACGCCCGAGGCTTTTGTTGCCTCGCCGGACCGGTGCTGACAGCCCATGTAGCAACAACGTCCCATATTTATTATTGTAAAGTGTTATTCACAACTTTAAATACCTAAAAGCCGCACAACGACACCAGACTAACACCACATAGTTGCGTTTGGCAAGTTGCCACCGATTGCCACACAGCATAGAAACCACGCCAATTTGTTTTCGTCGCCTTCCGTGCGCGCCGTATCGTCTGCTAGTGACGTCAGGCCTGGACAAGATGGCGGTTTTGCAAGGAGCGACCGCTTGGGGGTGGTTACAAGGTCTGGGACTTCTGGCACCCCTGTGATGTCAATGTACCCACGCCTTTGGGCGCGTTCGTTAGGTTCGTGCTCCGGGAACGTTCCCTCTTTCAGGGGATCACTTAACACCTCCAAAGTGACTTCCGGTACACGTTCCCTGGTGCACCCTGTGCACCCCTTCTTCGGAGCCGGAGAATGCTGGGGGAGAGGGAGGCCAGTTCCGGAGCGTGACGCATGTTCCGGTGTACTGCCTTTCGAAATGGCACAACCGTTGCAACACGTTGCAACCGCCCATGCTTTTTGTGTTTCCGGAATCATCGGATGTCGGCGGTAAATAGTGATACGATTTTAGAGGACTGCTATGGTTTACTGCTATGTTATACTTAAAGCAGACGACAGAAGGAAGCTCGATAGGTGGCGCGCGCTCAGCGGCTCTGGCGCTCGGCTTCCGAATAGCCTGACAAACACCATTCAGTGGAGACACAAAGGGTACGTTCCCCTAAGAACCCGGGATATGGCGCCCGGGACCCTGCCTAACGCGCCATTTGCTAGCGACAGGAAACGGAAAACAACGTTCCGAAATCATTTTGTTTTGTCATTAATGGCTGAGCCACAAACTGCTTCCGGTAGCCAGTCGAAAGGCCAACTTCAGTGAGGCAACGTTGCAGAACCATAGAACGAACTGCGAATGCAAACAGAGGGCCGGGTATTGATAATTGTTTTCTTCCGTAGTAAACGGCGAATATTTCTGAGAATATATGACACAATGTCCCTTCGAGGCCTCCCGTGGTAGCGCCCGCATTAGGGAAAGGCCGTGAGGGCTGTGGCGCAGAGCAATCATACTTCAGTTCAAGGTATGCCCTTGCTCCTCTACCTTGAAGGTAGAGCCTAGCTGAAGGCACACAGCGCATCCGCAACTTGTTGAAGGCATCTGTGGATATCCCGAAAAAGTCTTGCTCAATGTCCAATGTACCGCCGCCTTCAGAGAGCGGTATCGGGTGAGGTAACCAGGGTGTCGAACCGAAACGTTTTTCGTTCCGGTTTTCGTTCCGGTTACATCATAAACGATCCGGTACCGGTTCTGCTCCGGAGCAAAAAAATAACTGTTCATACCGGTTTTTAACCGGTTTCGCTTCTGCTGGGAATATTCATCCCCACACACAAAAAAAAGTTACAAAATGTAAACCCGTTTATTCCGCATACATGGTATTTAATATTAATAGACAGCTGTGAAATTGGTAGCTCCTGGTTCCTGTAGGTTACTGTCTGAATGAGCTTTCTCCTTTCTTGAAGCGCATGCTACAAACTGACTTGTTTGTCGAGATGTCATACGTAAAGTACTTTCTTGCTGGGTTGGAGCGATCGCGTCCCATCCGAATGTCTGTTGCTACTGTCTAGCCAGCAAGCACCACCGCACGAGTACGACGCAAATCGAGGAACACCTTCACTCACAAACGCGCTCGACGGCTCCGTTATATTTGCTTCGTGTCCTGTCCACAAAAGAGTTGCCACATCGCACGGGCTTGCCCTCGCGTATACGTAAATGTATTCAACTTAGCTGCTCTCAAACAAGGGACGCGTTGCGCGACATTACCGATAAAGAAGCCGTTATGCAGCCCCGTTGGGTCGCTGTTTAGTTGAGGAGAGTTTGGGGGGATCAAATTAAAGCGAACACTACGGCACATTGCTAGAGAGTCACATGTACCTCTAAGTCTGTGTGCGTGCGCCAACGATAAACCATTACAAAGGGAGCCAAAGAGTCATAGAATACCAACATACATTCCACCGTAACCGTAACCCTCGTATAGTACCCATGACATGACTTCAGAGCACACGACGTCTGTTTCATTCGCCTTTCCGTAGTCCAAACCGGCGAAGTTTTTTCTTGGACCGAAAACCGTTAAATATATTTTTCGGTTTCCCTCCTGAGCGAAAAAAAAAGAAACGTATACGGTTTCGATTCCGTTCCGGTTCACACCAAAATAGCGTTTTTTTTTTCGGTTTTCGGTTCCGGTTTTCGGTTCGCTCCGACACCCTGGAGGTGACTGTCTGCATTGGCCATATGTGACTACAGTGACTGCCTACAGGTCAATATATATAACCGCCCAAGCGAGCTTGTCGAACTGCTGTCGTGAGGGGGGCACGCTCTCAGAGTCCTAGCCACTAACCCAACGGCCAAGCTTCGTGGTGCGTCTGTGGCGTTCCGTTTAAGCATGATGGCAGCTGTACGAGACCATGCGACGAAAGATGTAAGCTATGTAGAACGCGCGCACGCATCAACTGGTCGAGTGTCCTGTCCTACACTAGAGGGGGAGAGTAACCAGTTGCAGACCACACGCGAGAATGTGCGAACTTAAATATCTCGAGCATTTTTTGTGTTTCAGAGAATATTTCGCACTCGGGGCGTGGTGACAGTTACATGTTTTGACAGAGCTGGTTACAGCGTGGGATCACAAGTGACATGACTCTTCAATTTGCCTTGTAGTTGTCGCGTGCACGAAAATCTTGAAACAATGCAAAGACAGGTGGTTAGTGTCAGCCGCGGCTGGGCCTCAAGGGGTATTCTACGGACATTCGTCTGGAAAGTCAGCCAGTAACCCTAGGGAAGACCTTAGGCAACACAGCCGGCGGTAGGACTTTATCTTACCAGACTTTAACACCGAGGACCGAATGTGGTATCTAGCTACTCAGCTAGTCGTCTTGCGATTACCGCGTGAAGCAAACTTAGGTTCAAAAAAAGGACGCGTATGTCTTCAACCGCAATGTAGTTAGGAATCATTCAACATATGGGGCACTTCAGCACTACAGCTAAATTAGTTTCCTGTCATAGAGTCTTACGTACTTCCAACCTTTGCTTTTACAGGAAGGACAAGAAATATGGCCGAGATGATGATAATAGATACTGACGCGGGTATTGACGACGCCCAAGCGCTCATGCTGGCGCTTTCAAATCCTTCTCGCTGCAGCGTTGTTGCCATCACATGTGTTTCAGGCAACGTGGAGTTGCCCAAAGTCTATCTCAACGTTCTCAGGGTCCTCAAGCTGTGTAATCGTTTAGAGGTGAGAGCATACAACTAATGAAAATAGATAGGTATACGAGCAAACGTAAGTGTAACAGTGGCGCTCCGTAGAATGGTGCACTGTAGAATGTGGTTTCACTCATGGGCGTTCCCAGGATTTTTTTCCAGGGGAGAGCAAAGAGCTTCCAAGGGAAGGCAGTGTGCAACCAATGTACATTAGGCAGTAGAATAAGGACAATCGAATAATCTGATATGCAGAGGATCTGGCGCGCAAAGAGCGCGTAATTTCCAGAGCTTGGGCATCAGAACAAGAAACAGAGCTAGTTTGTATCGGTTCATAATGAAGGTAGAGCGCCAAACAGACCTAGACGAAGACAGAGCAAGGTGAGGAAGGTGAGGACAATGCGCCACTCACAACTGATGTTTTATTGGGAAACGGACAACACCTGATCCAGATTTACATGGGACCACACAAAAGTACGTCAACCACAACACATCCGTGATCATTGGAACAGTTTGAGTTTATCGCCCGCGTTGTTCCCACTTTATCAAGGAATTCAGTCTCTTTTGTGCGTAATGCCATGGATGGTTGGCTAATACACATGTCCAGTCCTGTTCTTTGTATGCTATGCCTGGTGCCTCGAAGAAGTAAGGATTTCCATGTGTGCGAATCTTACTTGACATTCAGTCTTGCTTGTGAATGGCGGGACGCCCCGAGGGTGTCGATTTTAGTACAGCGGCACGTTCACGCAGCCCCGCGTTAACACAAGGCCCTGCTTAGCCAATGTCCTGACGGCCGCACGATAGCAGAATACAGCATATAACATTTTCTGAACAGGCTATGATACCATGTACCGCTTCGTATGCTTAATGGTACACTTTCTAGCGATGGCACGGGATCCCCCCGTAACTAGCACACAGGTGGGGCCCCCTCCAGGAGCAGAAAAAAAGCTGCTGGTACACCGTACTTTGTTTCCACCTTTATGGGACAATGCATGCACATCAGGGAGATCCACTGGGCTTCCCTCTGGTGTCCGCTCTTGCGCCCTGTTATTTGTGCCACCAGGGTCTAACGGCTGTCGTGATGCGAATGGGGTAACCAGCACCATGTAGTCTGGCTGTCTGGAGAACGCCAAATGCATGCAGTGTATGCGTGATTTTCTGAGTGCCGATCCAAGACAGGCGTTAGCGATACCACGTTTCATTAATTTTGAGCGGAGGAAGGGAAGAAGCCCTTTCTGGATCGAGGCGAATACCCCAGCAAACATGGTCATCATTTTCCACCGGTCTCAAACCCAGGGACTCCAGTACACTGCCAACTGGAAGTTCGCGTATGAACGCAAGCCCAGCCCCTTCTTGGTGGAAACCCTGCAGGATCTTCTTGGCCAACAATGAGTCGCCACACTGCGACACCGCATCCAGAAGGCTCGAGCTGAGCACTATAAAGAAAATCGTCGACATTTCGGAACACTTTCTGTGCACCGAGGTCCGGAAGCACCTTGCTCAGAGCAGCTAAACAGGCAAATATCACACAATATTGGGGCAACAGATGATCCAATACATACACCGTTATTCTGGACGAAGGCACACTGTCCGTCACTGATTATGGTTGACGTCAGGTAACGTACCGAACTAGCCGGGAATTCCTCAGCGGTAGCCCCACCGGGGCTCTTGAAAGGGATCTCACGATTTGCCTCGATGCGCCATTTTGCCTCGATCTTTACTGCTTTAAATAGTGGACCATATGGAATATGGAATAGAAGACAACGTCGACCGACATGAGGTAACTTCCTGAACATTGGTGTTGCTCTAGAAATCGCATAACATCCTCGGAATTGCGTATGGGGAACGGGTCACTGAGCCTCAACGCGTTAAAAGACGCTTCTGCAGGTAGCGCAACACCACCTTTTGCCATGTCATCTTCTCAGGCACTATGGCTCTGAACGGTTGTTCCGGCTTGTGGGTCTTTACCGCGAAGAAGACCTGTGACGCATCCTTCGTGCATTTCAGGATCGCATTGCAGAAGTCCACTACTTCTGGGATTTTGGCGCGAGGGCCGGGGAGCAGAAACGACTACGCTCTTGGAATTCTTGGACATCACGTATGACCTCTTGGTGTTTAAGGAGCCACTTGTGAGGACCACAAAGGCCCTTTTGTTCGGTTTGAGTAGCCTGGGGTCTTCACCTTCCAAGAAGTCGCATACACGCTTCAGGTTCGGCCTTCTTACTTGTGTGTTGTACGACCTAACTACGTTTTTCAATTACGAATTTTCAACGTCATTAGCCTCAGTGTGTCTCACTGGAAGGTACAGCTGCAACCGCATCGGCGTTGACGCCGTATGTGGGGTGTATCTGGGGTAATCCGCCCGCCTCGGTAGCTTGCCGTCTTGCTCTCTTCTCCCCCAGTTGCAGCGGTAAGGTGTAAGGTTGCACTCCACATTGCTTCCGCAAGACCACGGGCCTGTCTTAGGTACATCTTATGTCGTTGATGTGCTATTGTCAGCTACCCCGACTGGGCGCATACAGTCATCAGGCATCTGTTGTAGAACGTCGCCTGTTGCCAAAGTTCTGACCTGAGAATCTTCCGAATCCCCTTCCTGTGGTTGTCCGAAAGGGTAAAACTAGACCAAACAGTAGACCAAACATGAGTGCAAACGTGGTCACGCCCTGCATGACGTGTAGTGTAGGCATATAGAGCAACACGTAATAATGAATGCCAACCGTTAAAAGGTCTGGAGAACACATATCAGATTTGGATGGGTGCTGCGTACTGCGGGTATGCGTGCTATTTCTAGCACACCGGGCAATACGCTCTGCAAGTAACCGAGCGTTCTGCGCATATCTCATCTCCCGGTTACTCCACTCTGGAAGCCCCATTGGCTACGGCGGCGCCCTTTCTCTTCCCTCTCACTGCCTCCTCTCATGCGCAGAGACGCACTTTCACAGCGTATTCTACTGTGTCCCCAGACCTTTTAACCGTTGGCAATTCAGTCTTACATGTTCCTTTGTGCCTACACGTCATGCAGAGCGCAGGGCAGGCAACCACATTTGCACTCGAAGTTTGGTCTACTCTCTACGGGAGCTTCACTAATGTTTGATGGTTTTACCCCTTCGGACAACGCGGATTCTGCAGATTCTTAGGTCAGAAGTTATAGCAACAGGCGATGTTCTACAACAGATGCCTGCTCGCTGTGTATGCCCAGTCGGGGAAGCTAACGACAGCACACAAACGCCATACGATGAACCTAAGGAGGGCCCGATGTGTTGCGGAAACAATGTGTAGTACTACCTTTCCGGTGCTACTGTAAGAGATTACAAGACGACAACACCAAATATAAAGACAGTGGCGCTAGTCGTCCTCGACGAAGTGGTGGAGCCCCAAGAGGTCAAGGATGTGTTAGAACTGGGGCCAAAATATTGTGTTCCCCCAAGAATGACTGGGCCCGATGTGGTTACAGCTGTACGTCCCATAGCGAGACACACTGAGGCTAATGACGTTCAAAATTGTATTTCTGAAGGAATGGAGACGTTGCTTTAGGTCGTACAAGGTCGTACATAAGTAAGAAGGCCGAACCTGAAGCGTGTATGCGACTTCTTGGAAGGGGAAGACCTCTCAGGCTACTAAATTCGGACAAAAAAGTGAGGACCTCACAAGCGGCTCCTTCAACACCAAGAGATCATACGTTATGTACAAGAATTTCAAGAGTGTCGATGTTCCTGCTCCTCGGACTTCGCGCCACGAATCGGAGCCGTTATTTCTTTGGTTCTTTTTGGGTTCAGGATAAGGCATATTGGTTCGGTTCGCGTTTAGCTCCACAGCAGCGCAAAATATCGGTTCGAACCGGCATATGTTCACTCATCGTATACACCCTGTTACATCCTGCTCAGGGACTGGCCGGTATTTTCACAGCCAAAAATGAAGCTGGACGAGAAAGCCCACAACTGCCAAAAAGGACGACGGGAAAACTAACACAACTGAATGAACGCAATAGCTGCGAGGAGGAAATACGAAATTCCTCGCGTACTTGAGTTGCAGTTTTGTTTTGTTCAGTTTCGGTTTTGAATTTGTTTGGCAACGCGGCTCAATCCGCTGTGTACATCGTAGTTCGATCTCACACAACGCACATTATGTCTGACAGCTGTCCTCGTCTGGGAGTGCACTACAAAATTGTACATATATATATATATATATTCGGTTCCGGTCCCAGCTGCGCACAAAAAAAAGTTATAGGCCAGTAAGTCCGAAGGATGAGTTGGAGACCCACAAGCCGGACCAACTGTTGAGAACCATAGTGACTGAGAAGATGACATGGCAGAGGGTGGTACCGCGCTACCTGCAGAAACAACTTTCAATGTTGAGGCTCAATGACCGGTTCCTCATACGTGATTCCGAGGAGGTTATCGGAGCAACAGCGATGTTCAGGAAGTCACCAGATGTCGGCTGACATTGATGACCTCTTCTATGCCATCCCATATACCCACTATTTCACGCAGTAAGATGCATCGAGGCAAATGGTGTGATCCCTTTCCAGAACGCCTCTGTACGACTACCGTTTAGGGACTTCTGGGTATTTTGGACCGTTACCTGGCGTCAACCATTATCAGTGACGGACAGTATGCCTTCGGCCAGAAGAATAGTGTATGTATTGGATCGTCTGTTGCCCAGTATTGTGACATTTACCTGTCTAGTGTTGACGCTGGTATGAGCAAGGTGCTTCAGGACCTCGGTGTACATAAGGTGCTCAGATATGTGGACGATTTTGTGATAGTGTTCAGCTCGGGCCTTATGGATGCGGAGTCGCAGTGTGGTGGCTCCCTGCTGGCCAACAGCATCTTGCGAATTCTTGACCAAGAAGGGGCTGGACCTTTGTGGAGCGCGTTTGCTGGGACTATTCACCTCGCGAGGTGAAGCCCTTTTCCACTGGGGGGGGGGGGGGGGAGGGGGCAATTGAAAAGGGCTTCCTTTCCTGCACTCAAAAGTAGTAAACGTGGTATCGCCAAGGCCTGTCTTGCACCGGCACTCAGCAAATCATGAATACACCGCATGGATTTGGTGTTGTCCAGACAGAGAGACAGACTACGTGGTGCTGCTTACCCCATTAGCACCACGACAACGATTAGTGAGACCCTGGTTGCACAAGTAATAGGGCGAGCAACGAAGAAGCGGACACCAGAGGGAAGACCAATGGCTCTGCCCTATGTACATGCATTGTCACTTAACCTTGCAAAGGTAGCCGGTAGGTAGAAAAGGTATAGGTGGGGAGATAAGTCACCTGATATCGCGGACCCCGTACCGTTGCTACAAAGTGTACCACTAAGCATACGATGCGTGCACGTTACGCACTGTATTCTGCTCTCGTGCTGCCGTACATTGGCCAAACAGGCCGTTGTGTCAACCCGAGGTTGTGTGAACATGCCGCTGCGCTAAAATCGAGACCTTCGGGTCATCTGGCCATTCACTCACGAGACTGCGTATACCGAGGAAGATTCGAACATATGGAAATCCTGGCATCTTCTAGGCGCCAGCTGGCAAGAGAGATAATCGAGTCGTATAATATACAAAGAGCAGGCACGGACTCGTGTATTAGACATCCATCCATAGAATTAGACACAAAAAGAGTAGCTCCCTTTGCCCCTTTCCGGAAAGCCCATGGTTTCCTCTTCACTACTTTGGTCTCTAAAATAGACTATATATGCAACGTGAAAGTGCCACCTCTTGTTCAGCCTACGAACCTCCTTTATCTGCCACTATAAGCACGCCAAACAACGTAAAAAGCCACTCTCATAGATTTTTTGACACTGTGCCGTCAACACGACGTAGGAATCTTGTCACAAAGTTGTTCCATCGAGCCTTCTGTTTTGCGACGTCTTTTTCTGATCGGTATATACCACTACAGCTGATGTCGCGTATACCAAGTAAAAGGTTTAAATCGTTTATCCACCCTGCAGTTCCGAGTGCCGACGAGATAAAGGCCGCCGTAGCTCAGGCCATAGCCAAGACAAGCCAGCCCAGTGTCAAAGCGTATCTCACTCGGTATCCCACAGGTCGCGCTGTTTTGCGTGACCTCTGCTGTCTGGATACTTGTGCTACACCTACTACTTCCGTTCGCAGGTCGAACACTTATTTCAGAAATACTCATTTCTACCAGCAGTTTCATGTTGCCAAACTGGCATATTGAGAGTAGTAATGGTTTATTTAGATCCCGGTCTACCAAGGCTGCCAGAAGGCCTTGATTCCAGGCGGAATTGACGGTAGCTTGTATCACGGCGAAGACGGTCTCGGAGGAGTTGCGAACCAGTACCCACTACCGGGAGACGAGTACAGGCACCTGAAGGGCCACGCTTCAGTCGTCATGGTAGACCTCGTACGCAAGAATCCAGGCAA
Source organism: Ornithodoros turicata (assembly GCF_037126465.1). NCBI lineage: Eukaryota > Metazoa > Arthropoda > Arachnida > Ixodida > Argasidae > Ornithodoros > Ornithodoros turicata. Next base: position 21,305,389 of record NC_088207.1, read on the forward strand.
GATAAGCATGATGGCCTTAGGACCCCTGACGAACTTGGCTGTGGCGCAACGGTTGGATTCAGACTTCCTGCGGCTCCTCAAAGAGCTCGTGATTATGGGTGGAACTGTGAACGGTCAGTTATGTCTTTGTGTACCAAAGACTATCTTCCTTCGCAATTTCTAGAACCTGTGCACTGTTAAAGAGAAACTTCACCACATAGCACGCTCTTGGCCAACCACTATCAGGAGAGAGGAGGATATCACTCATAATGATGGTTGCCCAGGAGCCTGTCATGTGCTGGTTGAAAATGGGAGGCCCACGAGTTTTCCGGACACCTTGCATCTTGCGGTTATTGTCCAAAAAACACGTACACCTCTTATTTGAAAGAAGTTGGGAGACAGAACACTACCAGTCTGACGACAGTTGGCTCCGAGCGGTGTTATGTAGTAATGCTTTACCACTGTAGAAACAACACGCGTGAATTTTCCGTGGTTCGCTATTCGTGACCATGTCCGCAGTTCTTATACATGCCAGGGACTTGCGGCAACTGAAATATAGGCGACATGGGGGGGGGGGGGGGGTTGTATCGGTGTCGCGCACATCGATTGACGTTCACCGTCTCCAAGCGCTGCTCCTTCAAGCGCATTTTGTGTTTCAGGGGTAGGCAACGTGACTCCAGTAGCAGAGTTCAATTTCTTCGTTGATCCCGAAGCTGTGAGCGTCGTTCTGGGTGAGGCGTCGTGCAAGACCAGGATACTGCCCTTTGACGCTTGCATGAGAAGCAACCTCGACTGGGTATGCCTATTTCCGGCTTGCTCACTCGTAAAACGTTTGAAGTGAAGTGAGATCGTGACCTGTGTCAACACCACCTACAGACAAAGCCTGGTCGCTTCAGCGACGTGACGTAACAATCACGATGCTGCTTTTCAGCATGGACAGCCGCTGCTAGTCACAGAAAGCCTATGTTTCAAAATCATCTGCGATGGGTGGCTGACATCTTGGCTGGCTGCTGTGATTAGCGGACGTTATATGTCTACGTGCGAAGGAGTGAGAGGAGGCATTGAGCAGGCCTCCTTATCTAGGTGGCCTTGCCTGTATCCACCACACCACTATTATTTTATTCTGCGGCATCTTTACATTCCTCCTTGCATACCGTTTTTGCATCCGCCCCAGTTTACCGTCATCCGTGCCTCCCCAATTTTTATTGCAGTGCAGCTTATAAATAATATTCGCAAAGAGCTTCGCCACTCGTGACTTTGTCATCTTTCAGCCATGGTACGATCAATGGACGACGACTGGAACCGAGAGGGGCAATTTCGTGCGTGCCATCAACGCAGCTATGGTCGATCGATACAGAAATGTCCTCCACTATCCTGGCTTTATCGCCTGCGATCCCTTGGCTGTGGCTGCGGTCATAGACCCGGCTTGCGTCATAAAGACTGAGACGCTTCCAGCCGTGATCGAGCTTCTCGGCTCTACAACCAGGGGCGCGCTCGTAGTGGACCACAGGAGCAACAAAGGCAAGGCTGCACCGCCCCTTAGCTTCGAGTTCCTTGCGGAGTTCAACATGGTTGCTGTCAAGGAGATGTATATGCGCATGCTCCGGTAAGCATCAATGGATAGCGTGTCTGTTATCCTGAGGGATTAGAACCCGTCCAGGGGACGCCACTATATAGCTTAATGGCATGGTAGGGATTGCTAAAACTAGTAGACTTCCACAGGGAACGTCAAATACGGTGTGCGTTGTGTTGAGATTTTCAGCGCACATTACAAAATCTTTCAGGTGGGCAGAGTTGGTCCACGTACCGACCGCACGGCGTCGCTAATGATCATAGTTGTCTCGCCACCGTCACGCACCGTTGCGCCACCGTGTAGCCGTGCTGTTTACGTGTTTGTATTCATCCATAACTAAAAAACCCGAGATAGGGGACAAAAACGACAACACAGACAAGGAACTGAGACCTTGTCTGTGTTGCCTTTTTTGTCCCCTGGTCTCGGGTTTTTCAGTTATGGATCTATACCACCAGCTCGCTTGCTACTTCTGTATCCTCTCGTGTTTGTATTAGTTCGTGTTGGTATTTTTTTGGAAATGAAGGAACAAAAAGCAAAAAGGCTCGAAGAACTCTGTCTCCAGGAACTAAGTTTGGGAGACGCCATGACATAGACACGACACCATTATTGCAGCGCTAGGTTTCCCACATTCCCATGGGGCCATGACTTGTGCAGCACGTTCGTGATCCGATGACTATAGCGGTGGCTCTCTTGCTGAAAAATTTCATTTCCTAAGCCTTGGCCTACTAGGCAGCGGAAAGGGAAGAGTGTGCACTTGTTTCTAAGGGTTATCAGATTTCTCTGGAGCTGAGTATGATCTTCTATTAATAAATCTAATACAGGGTCAGATGGTGAACTACTATACTGAAGTCGCAGTATAGCTAGTAACTATAGTAGGCAATGAAAACGACAAAGCTCTACAGTCACAATGAATTCGGATTGATAGCGTTGGCGTTATTGAATATGTATTCACATCCTGTTGTAGAACCGATTCTCTTCGTAATTGAAGGTTCGCAATGTTGCACATGTGTCGCAGCATCGCGCGCACGTAAATAGTTTTGGTTGTTGGGTCAGTTGCCGCATTTCTGATATTCCATCATTCTTCTCGTTTTAGCTTCGAAGCTGCAGCTGCTGAACCAAGTGGCGCTGTTTATTCTCCTAGAACCATCTCTATGGAAGTAAGTCTTTGTTTCTTTCATCTGCCGTCTATGCCACAGAGAACGCACGCAAAAGCGCTAGTCAAATGGAACAAGTTTTGTATTGGAACATCCGCAGCCCTAAGTATAATAACAGCAGAAATACCGCTGTTCGATTACGTTTGTTGATATGACACCGCAGAAGTGCAGTGAACATAGGACAGGGCAACCACATCTGTACACCGCTCTTCTATCAAAACCTGCTAGGCAGTAGCGCAGTGCGCAGAAGGCCTGCACACTGCCCAACTCACGCAGGCCTTCGTGAGCTTTGCGAGCTGCTTTGAGCTTTACTTTTGTTCGCTCTTTCATTGACGTGTCACAGCAGCATCCACAGCAAGCCTTCGTGCGTGACGCTGTGTCACGTAGAGCGCAGGTGTAACAGTTGCTGTGTTGATATGAGACGAGAGAGAATAATGCCTGGTTCACACTGTCGCATTTTCATGCGTTACGGATGCGGTGTGGCGCGGTTGTCATGGCAACGAAGCACGGCGAACAACAACAAAAAAGACACATTGCAAGAGTTCCACCGAATCCGTGCGGTACAAGTTACCTCCGATGCTCCCACTATGCAGCTGGCAAATGAGCGAAGGTGCACGGCGCAAGCGCATCACTGTTCTGCTGTCGCCATAGCTTTTCTGACGTGGCTGCCTCCGCTGAAAGCACGTTGGTGAAACAAGAAGCTCTGACTACTCCGTATGCCACAGATCCGCTTCAATACAACTCAACACCGACCACATCGCTCTTAACGGTACATAGCTGTCTGTGGAGTGGAGGCCGTATCAAGAGCGCATGTGTCTGAACAGCGTGTCGTACGACAACCTCCTCCAGACTGGATCTGTACCGTAACCGCCGTAACCTCAACGGAGCCAAGTTGCAGCGTCAACCAGGCATAAGTTCAGAGTGACGCTCGCTAGAAGGATGATGGTCGGGCGACCGGGAGCGAGGGCACGAATCTGCTGCAGCACAACAAAATCCGATGCGAGGGGATCGAATCCGGATCCAAATCCGAAGTGGTTTCCCGCATCCGGCAATCGCAGCGAGTTGACCCAACTCTACTACGAAACGAGTTACAGGAACTACAACCCTCTACGGCTCTACAACAAAGGTACGAGTGCAGCCAACACCACCTATAGAGACGAAGCCCGATCGCTTGGACGACGTGACTCAAAAATGAATAGCGAATTCGGGTGGTCAGATACCGAGCAAGCATGTTTCTTGGTCAAAGCGCAGCAATCTCGCATGTCTCGTGTGCTTTCGTTCTTCCTTGATCTCGTTTACGCGCTTTCGACGTTGGGCCGTGGCGTCCGCAGGGAGGCGTTGCTTACGTTGCTGTTCAGTCTGCTGCAGCCCATCACCGTCGAGCGCATTTTGTTTTCCTTTGTCTCCTACTTGGCCCGGCTTGGCTCGGCCCTACTTGGCTTGGCACTCGTACTTCGTTCGCACTCCATTGTATGCTACTACTTGTTCTTCATGACTCTTGTAATGCTGACGCATTAAAACTCGCGTCGTTTCCCGCTGTCTTCGTTGCTTTCGTTCAAGCTGCTCCTTCCAGAAGATTAATACCCCTGTCACACTGGATGATTTAGTGTCATTCGTGTAGTGCACTCCAACCAGCGAATGCACTTTCACTACGTGCTTGCTACACGGCTTAAGTAAGTGTCACTTATGTAGTGATGGCAATTACGATAGATAAAAATAAACGGAGGCAAAATTTCCATGCGTGCGCCATAGAACCTTCCTCAAAAATGTTTTCTTTGATTTAGAAACACTTCCTGTTAATCTTCTTCCAACATTAAACAAATTGGCCTCGAACATGTGCCACAACAAAAATGGCCGCCGCTGGATTGCTGAGACGGCGAAGTTGTCACAGGCTGTTAACAAGAGTAATAACATGTTTTTTGGCACCATCTCACACTGTACTTAAATGAAATAGACACGCTGATGAAAACATTCGTTTAAAAATATTGTGATGTCGGGACCCCTCGCATTTTCTCAATATTTTTACCTGGGCCACAAAGCCTGCCTTCGAGGCTACACACTTTTCCGCCGAAGACAAGTGAAGTGAGTTTTGGGAACTCACTAAATCGTTAGTGCACTTTGTGCCGAGTGTCACTAAAAGATGTCGTGTGGCAGCATATGAATGCCACTAAGTGCAAGTGTCACTCGCTGAAAGTGACACTAAATTAGTCCGTCTGACTGGGGTATAAGCTTCCTTCTCGTTTCTTACTCGTGTCCGCAGATAGACGCCGTCGTTTTTCCTTTGACATGAGCCTCTTAATGCTAATGCATTAAAAAATATAAATGCATAAGCAGAAATAAATTATTTTTGTAATTTCCTCAAATAATTATACTTCTTATTTCTTGCTTTCTTTGTCTTGTTTTTGACTCGGTCGTTAGCCGTAGCTGTGTTGCAAGCACCTGCGTTATGAAAACCCTATTCTCTAAGAACTCCGGTGTGCGCGGGAAGAGACCGCTGCGTGCACTATAGCGCTTGCGTTTCGTGTCCCTCAATCAGTGAACTCAATCAGTTCTGAAGCTCTTTACTTTGTATTCTTTACTCTTCATGCGCACAGACCAGCGTTGGCAGCAGTGGATCCGCCTCCGAATATTTGTCGGCCTGTTAGTATAAGGCAGACTTGTACGTATCTTGAGTACGTACTCAAAATACAGTATTTTAAATACTTTTTCCGGTATTTTGGTACTGTACTCAATACTTTTTTGCGACAAGTATTTTTAATCTATTTAAAATACTTTTTCGGTATTTGCTACTCAGTACTCTAAATACTTTCCTTCCTCGTCAAGCCATATCCAGCACGCTTCCCGCCGTGCCGAGATTTTCAGCTCACTGGAATTTAACCCCCTTTTTCTTCTTTTTCTTTTTTTCGGGAATTCGCGAATCTGTCATTTATCCTCTTGTACAATAGGCTGGTCCCAAAGCCTGGCCTTGCTTCTCGATAGCCAGCTTCGTCAGAAAACCGTTCCTATTCATATTGCCAGGTGAATCACCAGGGGATTAGGTACAAGATAATCCCGGCATTTATTTCCTTGGTCATTAAAGCAATAAACACGTGCCAGAGGTTGAAAGACCCGAACCGACATACAGGAGGGATTACGACGTTTTGGGTCAGAACATATCAACAAAGTTTACTTGGGTTCACCAAAGTTCATCAGACATTACTTGACACCAAGACGTTGCAAATGAAAGATATGCATGGCTGATGAAGTTTATTCCTTTCATTTGTAAGGCCACGTTCAGAATACGCGTTTCACTTACTGCTAATACTAAAGTACTTTAAAGAGTATCTTAAATACTTCTACTTTAATTTAAATAAATAAGTATTTAAATTTAAATAAGTATTTAGTACTCTACTCAAATTACTTTCAGTTTTGAGTATTTTGTACTCTATTTTAAATACTTTTTCCGTAGAGTATTTAGTATCTTATTTTAAATACTTTTGTGCAGTATTTTGTACAAGTCTGGTATAAGGTTTATCGAAAATCACACCAAGGAGGAAGCCATTTGTCACGTGAAAATTTAGTCTTTACAGAACAGCACAGCGAGCGAAAACCTTCTCATAGTCGACACCGATGGAACAGTGGGGGACGCTCTGGCAATTCTCCTTGCCTGCACGAATCCCGAAAGGTGCAAGCTCCTCGCGATCACTTGCGTGATGGGGTTCGTTCCCATGAGCACAGCCTACAGTAACACGCTGCGAATTCTCAATTTCTGCGCACGGCAGCAGGTAAGTTGATATTATGAGGCAGGGATACAAATACCGTGTTTTCACGCGTATTAGCCGCACCGCAGATGAGCCGCAGGACTCGTTTTTAGACACATTTTGAAAATGTTTTTGCAGATAAGCCGCACTCGCAGATAAGCCGCGGGTAATACGACGCGACTGCTTTGTGCGCTAAACCAATGATGCGCATACAAAATCAACAGAGACGCTCAACGCTCGTGAGCGCCGTACTCCCTGCCAGCTGCCCTGTTCTGCCCTGACGACTTTTAGTTTGAAGCCGCTGTCGTGGCTGTGCCTCAGCGTTGGAGCCATGCCCCACCTCTAACTGCCGTGCCCGTGTCCACGAATGCTGCTGCTCTCGTCAAATGAGAACTGACGCTTAGCTGACCACGTTTTATCCCGATGACAGGTGTATTGAACCCTTCCTGTGCGTCTGCCGACAAAGGAGACCGTGGGGAAGGCCATAAACCCTGTCCACATTCCGGTGTTGGCATGAAGTATAACAAAGGAGGTCTGTTCTAGTGTTCTACCACTAAGATCGGATTGTGCCCTTGTTGCGTGTTTTTCGTGGATTGACGGGTTAGTCCACTCGAATGTGGAGTGGACCCGCCCATGTTCGGTATTGTTCGTGCACTGGCAGGGCGGTCCTGTTCCGAAAAACATGAGGAACTGTCGGCCCTTTCGTTTAACCCGGGGTATGGGGAAGGTACCAGGGAAAAATAGTCACCAGATAAGCCGCACCCACGGATAAGCCGCAGAGCGTCCGCGAAAAAAATAAATCGCGCATAAGCCGCGGCTAATACGCGTGAAAATACGGTACATACATATGTAGCGATATATTCGGCATAAATACAACACATAAATACAAAGCCTCAACGCAGCATTTAAATTTGCTTAAATACTTTCAGAAATGGCACCAGATTTCTTTTACCAAAGAGGTGCTTGGACTTTGACTCCGTATTGGGAGTAATGGGTCACGTTGATGGCAGTAGAATGCTCACGCGACTGTGGTGCACAAGTATGCCCCAAATAGACCTCTAAAAGTGTACTAATCATTCAAACTAGGCGAATGACCTGTAGCCTTTGTAGCCTCTGGGGTCTCGGTCACGACAGTAAATGGAACAGCGAAATTTTGAAACATCGCGCTTCGTGTATAATTGTTTAAAAAATAAGCGCCAAAAAAGGTACGTAAAATATAACCGCATATTGTAAATATCACCGTGATTGTATTTAAGTAGAAAGATATAAATATTGCCCATCACTGCTATGGAGTCTTTGTCAGTACGGTCGAGAAATGTGCAGCTCATCTTTTCCGATGGGATCCACCCGGGAGACACTTTCACGGTGAAATACAAGAAATATATGTCAAATAATTTGTTATTTCTAGCGGTGATGCATGGCGATCACACTCTCATAATGCACAATTAATTAGTTATTGGAAGTTCTTCCTAATTCACTGCCAATATCTATGGTGCAAACCTGCCACAACCAAAACTGGAACACTTTCCCCGCCCCTTAATTAAGGCCTTAATTAAGGTTACTGCCTTCCAGTCACTTCTATTTAATTGCGGTCTATAGTGGATATATTTCATTTTCAACTTGCAGAACATCCCTGTGTACATGGGCTGCAAAACATCCCTCGTTAACAAGGCCCAACAAAAGAGCGTTCGCAAGTCGCCTTCCACGGATGATATGAGTAGAATGCCCGACGACCTTCCTCTCCCGAAGGACGTTGTGGAGGTTCCCAGGGACCACGCCGCTGTCGCTATGACAGAAATCGTAGCGCAGTATCCCGGTGCGGTGACTCTGGTTGCTCTGGCACCCTTGACCAACGTGGCCGTCGCCCACAGGCTAGACCCGGGCTTCCTTCGAAATTTGAAGGAGCTGGTCATCGTGGGAGGCACTACGCAAGGTCCGTTCCAGATATGCATAGAGATATATGTGTACTACATTGTTCTTGAACGTAAAGCAATAGGCTCCGAGCTGGCGCTTTCTTGCCGTTGGCAACAATACCTGAGTTTGGGGAAACACAATACGATTGCAACAGGATCTTACGAGGGGCTTTTTAGCACCGAACAGTCTTCTTTTATCTTTGCTTTGCATAACGCTAACCGTTAGATGGATCCGGCATCATTCACCATATTCACTTCCTACACGTTAAGAAAAATGTCCGTAATTTTAATGCACAAGTGACTGATAACTCTGTTGCCGGCATATGCGCCTTAACCTATATGCTGCACAAAGTGCGTTTTGAGTGCACACTGCACAGTTCCGGACTGAGTTTCGTAGTTTCAACTTTCCCTTCATTGTCTCTTTGCGTTTTGTACTTGGGTGGGGTGTGCTTTTTTTTGCGATAGCACTCGAAAACATTAGGTTATGCATTAGTTTTTTCCCCCTTCCTCTCCAATTACGCGCTCCGACAAAAGTACCGCCCCCCCCCCAAAAAAAAAGAAAAAAAAAGAAAAGAAAGATAGTGTGTGGATCTGCCCCTGCTTGTACGTGCTGTGTTAGAGCTCCGGTGCTGGTTTGAGTTTTGTCTTGTGCTGTCTTTCCCCAGACTTGGGACTGTCTTGACGCAGTGACTCCTTGTCCACTGGCACGTTCAGGTGTACCAGTGTAACGCTGTTGGAGTTCGCTGTTAGCCAAAATGATAGCATTCCATTTCCAATAGGTCAAGGAAGCCTATCCGCCGAGACCAGTTCCAGTTTTACCTACGATCCAGAAGCTGCGAATATGATCCTGACTGAAACTCAGTGCAAGACACGTCTGGTGCCTTACGAGACCTGTCTCAGCCATGCCTTGGAATGGGTACGCATACCGGGCCGTGATCGTTGGAGGTTGCAGTTAGAATCCATTTGAATTACAGCAAGCTTTCATTCAGAGCCTGATCAATGTGTAGCGTACAATGCGGCATGTCCTATGCGACGCAAAATGCAGTCTACTTAACTTAACTAACTACTTAACTAACTTGCTATGCAGACTACGGTGTGTCCGGCTGCTTTTTATAGGATGTACAGCTACTGAACCAAAGCACCAGTATTAGAATTTGTTGCAGCTTGTGCGATCATTATATGTCGCTCGCAGATGTCAGCTAGCAGATCGTACGGGTTTGCGTTACCGGAATTTAAACGCTAGGGATCACGTCGCGTAGCGAAGCTGGGTATTCAAACTGATGCCAGACTTGTATTGACAGTGAATAGACGATTTTAAAAAGATGCGCGCGGCGTAAAGCAGCATGGGAACTGTGAGGGACATTGCTCAATGGCCTGCTTCGGTTATGGTTTACCACGGCTGACGCTGCTGCTGCGCGCACCTGGCCGTCTCGTAATGTTTCAAGGCGCTCCAAGTTCCCATAAGCCCTTGGTTGCCACAGGTGGCGCTTGCGCTTCTAAAAAAGGCCTATGTATTATTTAGGACTGGTACCAGAACTGGGTGAACTTGGGCACCAAGAACTCGGAACTCATCAAGAGGCTGACTGCACTCTCGGTAGACCGACAGCGCAATGTGCTGAAAAGGCCAGGATTTGTCTGCTCCGACCTGGTCACCATGGCGACCGCCCTGGATCCTTCAGTGACAACATCCAGTGAACGTTTTCCTGCGAGCGTTGAGTTTCGTGGCACCGTTACCAGGGGGATGCTCGTTGTCGACCGTTGCTCCAGCACACAGTGGAACAAATTTCCCCCCATAAAATTTCCGCTTCAGTTCAACAACGATGTCTTCAAGGCCTTGATTACGAAGATGGCGGTGTGAATTGCACACCTTTAATCTCACCCATCTCCTTTTGCATGCAGCCACCTGCTCATCAGCAGTACTACGATGTCGGATCGTGCTGTGTAGCAAAGCGCTGTCTAAATCGATATACTCAATGATAGTATGGAGCGAGTAGCCCACGGCGTCACTATGGCTCATAGAGCCTTTGAAAGATTAAAATCAATTTACATTCTCGCTCTATGGAATCTTATGGCGCTTGCAAGCGTATATTTCCATTTGTATAGAGTACACTCTCAGACCTGGTGGGTGCATAGCGGTAACAAAACGGAGAATTGTAGACGTAAGTATAGACTATAACGCGTGTATGCAAAGCTGCGTAACGGGATGACAAGAGGCCTAGGAATTTCCCAGCACGCTCCTACACCCCCTAGTAACCCCGAAATACCTGCCCGAAAGCCCCCCAAAAGCCGTCAAACCAGCGGACACAAAAATAACAAAAAAGAAACACTATTGAACAAACTTCTATAGCATACATATGATAAACTAGTACCGCGGCATGCCCGAGAGTCAAGGCTGAAGGTTGGTGGTGCTGAAGGCTGGGAGGTGGTGGGTTCGAATCCTCGCACCTGCTGTGCCAGAGATATTCCCTGGGTTCCGAAGACTTTCCAGACGAATGTCTGCAGTTACCCCTGAAATCTACCCCGGACGCATACTAATGCCCCCTGTCCCCCACTCTTCCTGCTCTCCTCTCCATCTGTATACGTCTGTACATCGCTCATAGCCACAGTTGCTTCGCGGCGCTAACAAGTAATGTATACTCAAATGCTGTCAAATTCCTTGGTGAACGGTATGCGCGCACCAGGTGAGGTCTCTGTGGACGTGCATCGCCCCCTCAGACGTGACCAGGGCTCCAAGACGTTTTTTGGGGTACACTGTAAACTGGAAAACACCCTTATGGGTGTAAATGGCTTGTCCTATAACACACACCACTTTTTACACCGTATGGTCTGGAACACCCTTTTTAGAGGGTTTATTCTGTGTAAAACACCCTATGAAAGGGTGCTTTTTCTTGAAAATTCCTTCGTTTGCACCCTTTAAACACCCTCTTAGGAGGATGTTTAACAATCTTACACCCTTCTAAAAGGGTGTTTAAAGGGTGCGAAAGAAGGCATTTTCAAGGAAAAGTACCCTTTCATAGGGTGTTTTACACAGAATAAACCCTCTAAAAAGGGTGTTCCAGACCACACGGTGTAAAAAGTGGTGTGTGTTATAGGACAAGCCATTTACACCCATAAGGGTGTTTTCCAGTTTACAGTGTAGGGTGAGGGGGCAGGGTCCGACCTTGGACACCATGCTACATACACTACCTGAAGTCAATTCAGGCACTATGTGACGACGGAAACTGAGGGCGGCCATGACATCCAGACGACCCACTATAGATCTGACTGACGTACGTCACTGAAGACCTGGCCACACTCCTCCTACCCGTTCGTTCCCGGTGTGGATTATGAAACTACCCTGCACTGTTTGTTCAACGGAAGAAAAACGCACTTCAGATCTTCTGAGTACCATGTGCACATCAGCCAGTCTGTTGCACTGTGGTGAGCGGTATCTTCGCAAATAAAAGACACTAGTTCAAGAGCCGGTCGTAATAACAGATTTCTCACTATTCTGTCAATGTGTGCGTTAAGTGGCGACTCTTGTACTCTAAAGGGAGTGACTCTGTTTAACCCCACAAGGATCATCTGCTTAAAGGTACAGTAAAGCAGCACCGATCAAATGTCATTTAGTGTGGCTATTCGATAGTCCAAGCCACCAGGACAAAAACTGTGCAAGTTTCATTCCAATCGACGGTGCAGTTAATTAGAAAATTACAATTAAAGATTACGGGCAACACTGTGCTAGGTATTCGAAATGAATCCGTACTTCTGACACATACGGCGGCAACCCCATTGCATGCGTATAACACTGGGCCCGACATAACAATCCACCATAAAATCCACCCCTGCAATCCACACAACGATCCACATCTGAGGATAAACGTACAGTGGCTAGTAATAAACGGATAAGCGAACTGAAATGAAATGCTGAGCCGTTGAAAAAAATGTGTCAGACGTTCAAGAAGCCAGACAGCGTCTGGACTTGTTTGTTCACAGAGAGAGTTTGTTCGTTCGAAAGAGGCCGCGAACAAAAGGAGCGCGCAGGCGCAGCAGAGAAGTAGGGAGAGCCCCCATCGAACAGCGGCCAGCACTGGGTTACTTCGCAAAAACAGGGGTTAACAGGTTAAACTGTTAACAGGGGTTTCAGAATGCATAGGTAAACAGGAAAACTAATAATATAGTTACTAAAATAACGAAGTTCCGATGTCATAGTGTGTAATACCAATTTTCAGTGTTGCCCGCTGTACAGGGGGTTGTTTGACACCAGGCGTCGCACCGCTCCACTACGCCGCATCTTTCATGGCAAATTAAAAATATTTATAGCGCGTTGTCGGTCGTATGGTTCCGCATATGGTATTTAGAAGCAACAAAGTCTCTAGTCACATCACCGGCATATCATGCTTGTCTACTGCTTTACAGTACCTTTAACGCTCCAAATCCTCGCCTGCTTGGAGGGAATCCACGCTTCCGCTCCCTATTTCCGCTTCGGAGTTTTGACAGGCACTGCAGGCACGTGATTTTGAAAAGTATAGCATCGAATAAATATCCTGAGCTCTCCCTGGAAGGTGGTAGAGCGCCCAAGCGGTCCAATTGCCGATGCTATATTGACACGATCTTTAAGATTGAGCGTGTTCGCCGCTTAATAAATAAATAAACCGAGCTATTGTAAGGTAACATGAAGACGTACCTATACACGTAAAGCTAACTCCGATCTGCGTCACCACAAAAGACAGTGGGGAAGGATCGCTTATGACTTCTGGGGGTGTGCTGCGAGACAGGAAGTCAATCCATCAGGTAGATTGTCTCAAGGAGATCAATTTAAGCGAAAACATATTTGCAGAGATAATAGCTCTCAATGAATAAATGATCGTGAGCTTTCCCTACATGCAACGGAGAAGCAGAAAAAGATTTGCGGCAGCAGGGACGATGATAGCACCGAAAACAATTCGCCAGTTATTACATGCGTGCAAAGGAGACCGCCATCATTTACCGCACTAGCAAGCCCCCTCATGAACTCCTCAGGTAAGACGGTGGAAAAGCGCTTTAGTACACTTGAAGTTTTAGTACACTTACAGTGGCTATGTCGCGACCCAGCGGCGGTTGTAGTCGCGGTTTGAGGGGGTTCGAAAAATATCGAACGTTTACGAAGAGTCTCGTCGGAAAACTCGAAGGAAGTTCAACATGTTTGCGCATGCGTGACGCCGAAACATGTACTTCTCAGGTCACAGGTCACTTCAAGTTTGTCACAAACCCTATGAACTATCATGGTTTTAGAAACCATGAAAATGGTCACAGCTGCCTAATGTCCGTTACGTAAGTATGGAGAAATCAGGGGCGTCAGAAGTCCCTCACGACACGGGGGCGGGAGGGGGGGAAAGTACATACCTAACCTAACCTACAGGAGCCATTGATGTGCTTAATACAAACGACTCGTTCGGTGCAATCCGATGACTGTGCAGGGCGTAACGCATATGGGAAGGCCACCTCGCGTTCTTGATTACCTCGAGGCGAAAGGAAATTGGCGTTTGAGCAGTACAAAGTGAAATATTGGTTGATTGTTTCATTAAGTGTGATAAGACGAATAGAAGTAAGCGAGCGGTGGCGTGATCCTTTCTATTTATTTTTTTTCTCGTCAAAAGCGCAATGGTGTCGTCTGCAAAGGCTGTCATTATCGTTGCACTAAAAGGCTCTGCCAAGAGTTCTGGCCATGGCTCAGGAAAAGACAGCGGATATATATGCTACACGTCTCATTAAGCACACCAGCGAACTGCATAAATGCTCCTCGTAGCATGATGTCCCCCCATGAGTTTCCCCTCCCAGCCTGCAATTTCCCTGCATTGATAAAAAAAAAAACGAGTCGACGTCCTTTACTGGAGCGAAATCTGCGTTTTCCTGGGTCGTCTAAGCAAGGCTACTGAATGGCTTGTCGCTACTCTTTGCGCAGCAGGTCCGCACACACAGTATCACATATGTAATTGGCTGGATAGTACACTACCGCATGTATTGACTCTGCGCGGTAACAGAGGTCAAAGCGAGTCTGTTTGGGTCGACACGTACAGATGAAAAATGAGGTGGCGGGATTCATGGGGGGACAGGGCCCCCGCAGCAAAAACTCAGGGAGACGACTGACCCACTCATGCCCCCACCTTCGGACGGCCCTGTGAGAAATGTACATTACCATTCGATGTCACATAATCCAAGTGGAATCCATACTCGTGGAAAAGTTGACATGGCATAAGACAGTAGTTCCCCACATTCAAATTCTTCAACAGATTCTCTAAAATTTACACCAAAGTAGACATAGAGAAAGAATAAGCCTTTTTCGCACCCCGGGTGTTTCTCCTGTTCGTTTTTAATTGTCAACTCTACTAACGGAATTCGTAAGATGTTATTCCTAGCTGCTCTAGAAATCATTGTTCGGTAAAGAACTATCCGTTCGCTCTGAAGTTACATACAACCTTGCTAACCCGCTCGAGCTGTAGTCTAAAAATTAGTCGGTTCGTCGAATCGTTCGGACGCCAAGGTTTCACATTGAATTTTCCAGTTCGCAAAAACTTCGCGGCATCCCGTATTTACACGATGAGCCCAGAGCGCGTACATATGCAACAGAGCAAAATAATCTCGATGTTTGCCACCATCACATTTATTCCCACAAAGAATACGTGGTGGAAACTGTGAAAAAAGTCGCCGAGGCGTGTGTGTGTCTTCAATGTATACGTCTCCGATGTAAACTTAACATGGAATAAGGGACATACCTCCTATAAAATCCAATTTAGAGTGCCTGTGTCCTATAAGATGGCTAATCGGAGGTTCCCCATAAACATTTTCCCTTGCGGTTATGAATACACTTTGGTGTTGTTCGTAGCCGAAAATTGCATCACGGACCTGCCTCCGACACTATACAACCTGGCGAAATGCAACGGCTGAGGCACCGTATCGTCAAACAGAGTTGAAACTTTTTGCACGCTCGAGTCATGCATCTTCGTCAACATTTTGTCATGACATTCAACCGTGTGAACCTGCTCGAACGTCACTACAAAGTTCATGAACTCAAAGTTAATCGATCAATTTGAACCCCGTTAGTGTCAACGCAAGTTGAAAAAACAGCTGCGCATAGGCGCCGACTGCGGGGGGGCACGGGGGCCCTTGCCCCCCCGGAACATGAACTAGGGGGGGGGCGCCGCCTCCCCCGGGAAGTCCCTCTAAGAGGCTGACACCAACCTTTGGGGCTCGGCGCGCCCGGGTCAAAAGAGCGAAGAGGCACCAACCCAAAAATGCACCTTGCAATTTGTAAAATATGTATCCGCCCACCGTACTCATTATCACTGTAGAAGGTGAGGCGAAGAAACAGAGGATGACACAACACATAGCCTGAATTTCGCCCAAAGCAATCAGATCAATGAAACGAAGCAGTCGAAAAGGTACCAGCAGCTGCCAGTGAGGTGTAACGGTAGGATCTTCGGAATGTATATTCGTTGGGAGCGGGTTCAACTCCCGCTGCTCCATTTCATTGACCATATTCATTATTTGCGCGCATTTCGAGTCAGACACCGAGGATTCAATACATTTTGTTCTTTTTGCACTCAGTTTTCAAAGGCGTAATGCCTTCAGTTGTGCACATGTTCACTGTTTACGTTCTTTCTGTTTTTTCTTTTGTTTTGCTTTTTCTGTTCTTCCTTCCTCTTATTTCTATACCAGTTCTGCATACATCATAGGATCCCGCCAGAGTGTGTGATTCTTCAGCTTTAGTTTGTGTTCTTCATTTTTCTTTTCCTTTTCTTTCCTCCTTCTTGTTTTCTTATTTTCTTTGCCTTTTTTCACTTCCCCTTTCACTTTTTGTTTTGGAATAACAAGCCGACATCCATCTGGCTTACCTTTCCTTTCTTTTTTTTTCTTAATAAACATATTCCCCCCCCCCCCCCCCGCCAAAGTACTTACTTCGCGGTGCGCCCTTGCCCCCTCCGGGAAAATGAAAACTCTCCGCCTCTGCAGCTGCGAACAGTTGTTCGCGCTGTTTACGAACGCCGCCAGGACATGAAAGCTACACTGTTAGAGTGGAACTTCGCAGAGCGTGTATTGTAGTGAACTTCTGCTTTAACAGTGTGGCATTTAATCAAGCGCTTGTAAGCATGGACACTATAACATTTTATCGAGCATAAGAGAAGTACATGACTCAGAGCGAAGTGAACACTATTGGCTTTTCTGCTTCCACAGTTATCCCCACATACTCAGGATAATCGTAGCTGTTAGCACGACCAAGCAGAATTGGGGGTATCCCAACATCCCAAAGGTGTTGGGTGTGAAAACATCCACAAGTGTCAAATCTGAACGTTCTGGAAATCCCACAAGAAGATCACGCGCCGCGAAATATCTTCACCAAGCTTCGAAAACCTCGGTCTAACCTAATCGTAAACTTAACCAATGCCGCTTCGTTTTGTGGTGCTCCAGCGTGTCCGCCCTGCTAAGCCTAACCGTCGATTTGGACGGAGATCGAAAATACGCGAAACTGACACGTTGCTTAATGATATCCTATTTTGAAACACGCTCACTCTCAGACTTCGCAGATATAAGCTTTGATATTGTAATCTAGGGATTCTGGTATATTGGGGATTTCGAGACCGGGGATTTTGAACGGAGGGATATCGTGGCCTCCCCGTTGGAATGCGATGTCAGGACGGTATAAAAACTACATTAGGACAACACAGCCAGGTGGTAATAGTAGTAATAATAGAGAGCAGACGTACACGTAAGGTGAGTTCGCCTACACTTGTCCAACGGCTATACATGTTGCACGCTTGCCGCAGGGTATACAGGGTGTTTCACCTAACGTGATAAACAATTCTAACTGGCGACGTACTCGCCGGAGTATTGCAGGACTTTTGGCTGTTACCTTCTGGAAAGTTTTGCCACCATGGGGGAGGGCTTTGTGTCATGGTTGTGGTCACTCCTGGGGAAAGAAGCTCGGGGAAGAACGCGCAAGGTGGGAAGGTGTGACGTAACGGGCACGGACAGAGGTGCACGGGCGATTGTGTTCTGGAAGAGAAGATTCCTGGCTGACTGTCGGCATCGTCTTGGGGGTCCTACCGCCTGGCTCTGGATTTCAACGTCCACCTGGTCCTGGGTTTCTGGTTCTGGCTGCGGGCCTGTCCTACCAGGTTCTGGCTGCTGGTCTGCCCCACCGGGTTCTTGCCTCTGGCTCTGGATTGCTAGGTTGCTGGCGTTGCGCGGTCCACCCCCGAGGGTTACCCCATGCTCACAGTAAAGTTTCTACTTACAACCTTGTTTGACTCTGTCTCATGCTGGCTTCTATCCGAACTACCCTGAGGGCTCTGGCGTCCACGTCCAGTGTAAGAACTGTGAATTGACCAGCTGTCACGTAGGTTGATTCGCAGCCTGCCGCATCACACTTTGAACACAGAGAAACGCAGACCCAACAATCAAGTAGGCGGAGCTAAAGCGGAAATTTGACTAATTTTTTAGCTTATTTCTGTTGCGATACTGCGCGTAGTTTTTGCTGGGTCAGTGGTTATCCGTGGATGACTTCATATTTCTGTAAAAAAAAAAAGTGAGGTTCGCTTGGCAAATTTCAAAGGTCAATTGAAGAAAATAAATTTCCCTCCACTAAAACTTGTCCAAAGCCTTCCTAAAACGCGGCAAACGTTCCCAGAAGGTCGCCGAAAGTCCCACAATGCTCCGGCGATTACGTCATCAGTTAGAATTATTTTTTTACACTTTAGGTGAAACCTTATCCCATCTGTGTTTGTAAAGGGGCGCCGGAAACTTTGCTAAATTTGTTGTGTACCTTACAGTTGTTTTGTGGATTATTCTGGTTACCAACACCTTTTCTTCTTTTTACTTTCAGACGGTTTGTACGACAAATTCCACCTGCGGGTGAGCGCCCTCAATGTGAGTAAGACACAGTAATATCATTCGAATACATGTTAGGTTTGCTTAGTATGAGTAGCGTGTTGTTGATGGCGGTATAGTGTACACCTGGTTGCGGACGCGTGTACTGAAAGGGAGTCTGACCATTGGGAGGAGCATTAAAAAGAGGCTCGACCTGTCAATCAAACTTGAGCGTTCCTCATTGGTTGCTGTTTTCTATATGGGGGCTGCCATGACACCAAAATTTTCCCCAACAGTGTAGCTTCCAACGGCGAACGGCCGGGAGTTGGGGACAGAAAGTTTATTAAGCTACCTTAACTTTACTCTGTGAATATATACAGGGTGTCTTTCTTTTTTTAGGTGCCACAGATTTTTATTAAACATCTACGAGAGCCCCAGGTATGCCGTTTGGGCGTCTAACATACGTGGCCTGGTGGACATCTTTCCTAGCCGGTCGCATCAGTGTTCGATGACTAATGAACTAAAATTCGATAACTTATTAAATCAACGAGTTTTAGGGAAAAACTGAGATGGCCGGATTAAAGACCGTCGTAGTCGAAAGCTATTCCAACTGTCAGCGAATTCGAAATGTTTCTGTGCTTCAAGATACGAAAGTTTCTGTTTGCTATGCAAATGAGCCGAAATCGAAAAATTGCGCCTCAAGAGTGCATCATCTACGCCAGCACCCTTTCCATCGACTGACATTCTTTAGCTGCCACCACTGGGCACCACTGGGTCATCGCTATTAGAGGGTACCAACGGCACGGCCGAGCGTTGGTGGTATAGCCAAGGCACGCATAGCAGCACGAAATTACGAATGAGGAGGGGGGGGGGAGGAGTGTCGTTGGGAGGAACCCGAGAGGTCTGCCTGCCTGATTAGGCGGCATGTTTCTCGGGAAGGGAAAGGTGGTGGAGAGGAAAGGGTGAAGACCGAGCGGAATCCGCTCGGGGGGAGGATAGCTGCGTCCATGGGCCGACTTCAGGGGAATTGTGCCGGCATACGCCTATTACACATCTGAGGGAAACCCAGGAAAAACCCCAGACGGCACAGCCGGCCCGCGGATTCGAACCGCGTACCTCCCAGTCTCCAAGCGCACGCGTTACCGCTGCGCCACCGGAGCTGGTTACGAATGAGGTCTAGAGATTTTTCAAGCATTCCTCTCCCCACAACACCATTCGAACACCCCTCCTCTCCCCCCGCCTCTCATTGGCGTATGCCATTTCAAAAAGGTGTCATATAACTCCCACTACTATTTCGCTACTACTGCTGAAGAAGTCGAACAAAAGTCCAAATTGATTTGTTCGCAGCATGCTCCTCGAGTTAAAGGCGAACATAAAAACACACACACGAATAGACGCTGGTAAAATACCTCCGGAGTAAACAGTACAATGCGAACAGAATGCATCCGTTGTCCTTCGTCTTGGTGGTGCTCTCATATTCCAGCCATGGAAGCAGTTATGAATTTGAATAATAGATGAACGTAGGAGCAGCAGGCAAGCTAGCTGGTGCTTGATGTTAACATTTCCTTGAGCTTGAGGGAAAACGCCTTGTCTTGTCCTGTGTTCGTCCTGCAGTTTCCCTCAAACTTAAGGCAATGTTATAGGCTTCCGAAACTCGTCAGCAAACTGTGATCGGTCTTTAGTTACGATTCTGTTCGGTTCTGACGCGATATCAGGATATCAGCAACGAAAAAATAAAAAATAGAGCATGCCATGCAGCACAACAAAAAAACTACTACCAGCGAACTCAACATAGTATACATTTCTTCAGTAAATGCGAAAATGTGAAATCTTTGAAACTGCTCTCCGTAGGAGCCTAGGAGGACATCTGCGGACACACACTTTGGTATCGATAAGTTTACCCTGGTGCTGAATCACCCCCTGTCATAGCCACGATTTATATGTTGTTGTTGTTGTTGTTGCCCTGCTGCCCTTGATTATGCTTGACCCAAAGACGTGAGGTAACGCTCGCTGCTTGCCATAAACCTCATTAACCTTGGAATTCCTTGCAGTGGCCACCGTGGGTGACTCTGAAGAACAGGGCTAGTGAAGAGACCGAAGCTCGACTTGCGATGACAGGTCCAATGCCCAACATTATTTCAATCTTAGCTGAACTGATGGGCTTCAGGTAAGCACGCAGTATGGTGTCAGTGATTGATGCGCACAGGTAGACAGACGACCGGGCGGTTGGTCTGTCATAGACACGTCGATCGGAGCTCCGCCTGTGTTTCTGTGTGTTTAGTCCGTGGCTAAACTGTTATCGCCTCCAAGTAGTTATTTACCAACCGGCCCCAGTGCTATTAGTAAACAGGAGGGCTGCCAAGATTTTTTCCAGCGGGGTGGGGGGAGGCACGGCAGAATGTTTGTGTGTGTGTGTGGGGGGGGGGGGTCGTCAACTACACCCGCAACTATATTGTCTTCGCTCAGAAACCCTGCGTTTCTGGAAGCCACACTCTAAGAAAAAAAGGAGTACTTTTACTCCTTTTGGGGAGTAATTGCATTGCCACAAAAAATAGTCCCTTTCTGGAGTAAATGCACGGGAGTAAATGAATGTCACAGAGTGAAGACCGCATTTCACGCGCTGCTGTAAGAGTCCCAGGTACATAATTGGTGTGCATGCATGAAAATACTTTAAAGCAAACAGTAAACGGTGATATATCGAGTGATATAAAATCTTACGCCATACTAGGGCACAATTTGCGAAGAAAGATGCGCTAACTGTTTGTTACTCTGTGTGGTTGAAAATTGCTACGTTATTTGAGTTATACAGCCTTATGTCGTTCAAATTGACCAAGGGCACATATTTGCGTAGACTGTTGCATTCAGGAGACCATTCGCGAACTTTAGTGACAATTTGCAGTCCTGGGGAGTAAATGTCGGGACGAAATGTTGGGTTAGGGGACTAAAATGGGGAGCAATTGCAGACTAGGGGAGTAGAAGCTGCAATTACTCCCCGTTTTACTCCTTTTTTTCTTAGAGTGCAGGGGGGAGGGGACGGCCCCCTTGCCCCACGTGACGGCACCCATGAAAGTATATTCGGGTATTCCGAGTATTCCGGAGATATTCGGGTAAGTATATTAGTGTACTTGTACCCCCCATGTAATATCCATTAGGACCCTTCGGGTACTGTGAAATAAAAAATAAATAAATAAGTAGACAGTAGAGAAAGCTGTGTACGCGATGCTGCTCCCCCTACCAGTGAGATGGCGTCCTGCTGCCTGTGACCTGGTATAGATGGACACTACATTGAGATAAAGTTACACAGAGTTGTATTCAACTTAGGTACTCTGTGACAAGTCCGGAGGATTTGCAGTGGGGCATGGCACTACCAAATGGCAGCTGGACAGGCATGGTGGGCATGTTGTTCAGAAACGTAAGTACATATACTTCTTTGCAGTCTTGGGAAAAGTTAATTAAAAAAGTAACTAAGTTAGAGTTGCAGTTGGACCCGGATACAGTGGCTATATAAGGTACAATTACAGTTACTCTCCGCAAATAGTAACTAGTTAAGTTACAAGTAACTAAGTTACTTTACAGTTACTCTCCAAAGTGACGAAAAGAAGGCTCCAGTTTAAAAAAATATTTATTCTAAATCCGTCACTAGTGCAACGTGAACTACTTGAATAACAGCTACCGCTCGATGTTTGTCTTTGTAAGTCTCACCTGTTTTATTCCAAAGCATCGCTATACCAGTTCTGAATAACCGTTCAAGTGGAGCACTAGACGGGACCAATGCTTCTTCTATATTGCGCTGAGGAACACTGCCCAAGCAGCACGACAATATTGGTCCAATATTGGACCCATATGGGCTGCCAAGATTGCCAATATTGGTCTAATATGAACTGCCAATATTGGACCAATATGGGGAGTGCAACCAGGCTCCATATTGCACCAATATGGGCTGCCCATATTGGCAAGCCCATTTTGCGCCAATATTTCTGCGATAACGCCAACGGGGAGTCCGTGTAATAATAAAGCATTATCCGGCTTCATATCCACCACTGATATTACTTCTCTCTTCTTTTTGCTTTTTTTCATTTCTGCAGATCTCATTGATCCGACGTCGCATAAAATTGCAAAAACAAGATTGCATCGCCCTAAAAACGAGGAACGGGTGCTACGCCCGTCTTGCTGAAGGACAGAGGCAGTCGTATTGCCAACTGTAGCATGGGACAAGCGAAAGCTAGCCCACATTACACTTCAAAAATAGTACTGCCCTCGCCCCAAGAACGAAGAGCAGGATCAACTAGTGCTAGGCAGGCAGTACTACGGAATTGCCAACGCAAAACATCCCGCAGAAGCCTTCCTTGAGATTGCAATACTGTATGAACCAAAAATTTCCAACCCGCTCGGAGAGTACAAGGGAGCGAAACACTTTCGTAACGGTGACGGACATACGCCTCAGCAACTCACACTGCTTGCAGTAACTTCAAAGCGCTTAACTTTACAGAAGAGCCATCCCTATCTATCAAACAATGTGTTTTTTACTTGACCTGCCGCAGTTCCGTTACCATTAGAGGAACCAGAGACATTTTAGCCCGTATGAAACGTCCGATACGACTGTCGCGCATGCGCATCAATTGTAGGACGTGTGATTTCGCTCAAACGACCACGCTGGCTCTCAGTCGGATCGACCGATTGGCATTGGCAAGATGGCGGCTGCTTCCAGAAAGTGGAAAGTTGCGTTGTCGAGTTCGAGTGACTGTTACAATGGGATTGCCACGTATGTTGACTGTTTCGAACAATGTGTGTCATCTGCGGGAAGTTGTTGGATGTAACGATGTATTGAACTGGGCGTTTCACACGCTTCAACGTCCAATCTTGCCGTGTTGCTTGGGCATTTGTGCAACACGGGTACGCACCATTTTCTGTATTTTCAGTCAATATGGGGTGTACACGTGCAATATAGGGCCCATATTGCCAGGATTCTCCCAATATTGGCTCAAACTGGGCAATATGGGGCCCGTATTGCAAGTTTCAGCCAATATGGGGAAAATCTTGGCGAAACGGGCCCCCATATTGGACCCGTATCACCAATGATCGTATCGTATCGTTTTCGTTGCCGGCTTCCGATCTGCTAAAACTAGCCAAACTCGCTAATAGCCAGTACTTAGTAGATTGAACGTGTTCACGATAACGATACCGAAAACATGATAAGGCAGCCGTTTCATTTCTTTAAAGTGGCTGACATCATGTTGCCGATGTTTGATTTGACAGCTTCAGCCACATCGTTTCGTTTTTCTCGAGCGCCTTCCTGTCTTCTGAATATCCCTGTCTTCTAGTCCGCAGATTTGGCTCTGGGACCAATCGCCATGACGTACGACCGGTCACAAGTTTCTCGCTTCACGGCTCAAGTAACCACCGACTACTTGACCATCTTAACGGGATTTCCCGAAGTAGTTGAAGCTAATATCTTCGGAACCATCATGGCCTTTGAGTGGAAGGTAAAAGCAGAGACGACAAAGCGAAACGTGCCTTTATAGGACATATCATACAGGTGTGGCTTGGACTCCTAATATCTATCCTGGTATGCGTGGCAACCAACCTGTACGTGGACTGCGTCATGGATCCCGCGTACGCAAAGGCTGACCTTGCCAAACTACGACTTGAGCAACATTGGTGGACCTACTTTTCCGCCATGTTCTGCGAATGTAAGAGGCTAGGCAGCAAAATGAATTTGATGTCGGCAGCGCATGTTGGCTGGAGTTTTCACTGTGTAAAGTGGATTGGATTGGATTGATAAGAAAAACAACATGTAGATCGTGTCGAATTCGTGTGGCCGTTTGGTGGCAACTTTTTTTTTTTGCCACATCCCGAGCAGTCATGTTCGGTTGGTCAAGGCGGAGCAATCTCGCATGTTCGCGTGGCGCTTTCCGAGCGCCCACGATTTTCCAGATAGCACTTTTTTTCGGCCGGCCTCGATACGGCCGGGCAGCGGGTTGCCCCACTACATCCGGTGTCGTCACATCCGCACTGTAAGGATGGCAAAGGCCCACATTGACCCGCACGTCGAAGTTCACGTGGGCTAGCAGACGCCGAAAACCGAAGCCGAGAAACTGCGATCCAAGCGACCAAAAACGCTAGATTGCTGGCATTCATGTCCGGGTGGCGATGGTCACGTGATCTAACGCGGGCAACTTCGGAGCAGTTTCCGAGCGCTAGGCCGTGTTGCCATGAAATGACCACCCGAATTCGCCATAATGTGGGGCGGGCTGCTCCAGAACGTTTGCAGTTAACAGTGCAATGGCCACTAGCACTCTAAGAAAAAAGGGTGTGAAAAGGAGGTAACTTCTACAGTTACCACCTAGGTCAACATAGCGTACGATATAGGGTGTAACAGGGTGGTAAAAGCAATCATGATACAGTCAAACTCCTCTACAACGAAACTCAGGGGACAGCCAAAAAAAATCGCAGTAAAGGTATTTTCGTTAAAAAGGATGTCCATTATTGGACCTATAGGGCTCCAGCGGGACCGCAAAAAAATTTGCTGTAGTGGTATTTCGTTAAAAAGGTGTTCGCTATAAAAGAGTTTGACTGTATATCGAAATCAGTACAAAAGGCGTCCGCTCCCCTCGCTCACCGAATCAAAAGCGGTAACCCTATCATTTGTGGCAGATAATGAGGTAGCAGGTAGAACTTTGCAGCCTTTTAGGCATATCATATGAGACAACTATTACCTCCTAAAAGGTGTAACTACTCCACCTTTTTTTTTTTTTCTAAGAGTGAGGGGTTGGTGAGGTTAACGATGAAGTGATAGGAACGAAAATGAACGGGTGCAAAAGGAGAAAAGAGTGGGATATCTCGTGCGTGTGGAGGATTCAACGCGGTGGCCGTTAGGGTGCACCTTCTTCGTGATGCCGCTGTGTTTCAAAACCAATGTCCGCCTTTCCATCCCTTTGTATAGCATCCGTAGAGACGCCGGTGTGGATATCGGGTCGCATCGTGTTCGCCATCTGGTGGTTAGCCGTTGTGGTCATGATGAATGCCTTCACGGGTCACATGAAAGCCACCATGATGGTGCGACCGGAACCGTTCCACATCGAAAGCATGCGTGACCTGGCAGATACACCGAACATGCGTACTCTTGTCTGGAAAGGAACCGCCTACGAAGCCCTACTTAAGGTACGTGCAAACACTTCTTTTTTTTTTTCTTTTTCTCATAATGCTTACTTAGAATGTTACCAGCGGGTAGCCAAGTCGTGCTGAAGACTGGAAGGTGGTGAGTTCGAATCCCACCACCGGTTGTACTGTCTGAGGTTTTCCGTGGGTTCTCTGAAGACTTTGTCGGTACAGTTCCCCCTGAAGTCGGCCCAGGACGCATACTAACCCCCCTCCCCCTGTTCCCCACTCCTTCCTGCTGCCCTCTCTCCACCTGTCCATATCTGTACGCCGCTCATAGCCACAGTTGCTTCGCGGCGCTAACGCTGAATTACAAAGAAAACTTAGAATGTTATACAGGGAACCTTTTTCTTTTCTTCTTGGGAACCGTTTTGCCGCCATGTAAATCCGCCTCGTTAATATGACAATTCGCTTATCCTACAATGACCGAGATTTGTGTCATCAGTATTAGGTGAAACACATGTTTCATCTTCTCACTATTATGACCGCAGCAGTTGACCCTCAGACTAACCCCAAGGAGACGCTACCACGTACCTCAGGAATAGTGCGGCACGTGTTAAGGTATAGGCCGACAAAGTTTGGGATGACGCCTGATGTTGTTGACCTGGGGATTACGCGTACAGCGCTTTTGGAACCGCCGAACCGCTGAAGTGCTTAAAAAGGCAGTGACCACATAACCAAGTCACACAGTGCTGCCGACGCACACAATGCTTTCCGGGAGTGACATACTGGGTCTGTCCAGAGGTCGCCCGATAACGCTGTGGATGGGGTGCTTGATGGTGAGCGGAGTGGGCCCCCGCACGTCACTGCGAAGGAGGGAAGAGGAGCACTAAAGGTTGTACTACGATTCTTTGAGCAATAGGTGGATATTTATAACGAGTGCACAATTGATGCTGCTATTTTCCATTTAGAAAACTTGATCGGTGTTAACTGCTCCGAGGAGACATTGGTAACGGCCTTTTTCCGAAAATAAATCATCATAACTATACGTAGGATTATGATTATGTTCTGCCTTTCTGCCTAGCGATCTGTCCGTAGGATGCGTTTCCCGTTAGTGTGACAATTCGCTTTATGACCAAAATCCACGGGAGCGGCGGTGGCCATATTAACGAGGGTTCACTGTGTTCAATTGTTGTCTACAATGTACAATGTTGGTCGTGTTCAGCTTTCACATCATCACGCGTAAAGGATAACAAACGAAAACTGAAAGCCCGTGGAAAGGCGTGTAATTCAGATTCCTTACAGGAGCTGCCATGCACTATTCGCTATGCCTTTTCGAACTGTTCTTGAAAAGGCCCACTTCCAGATTGTAGCGACCAGTTCCAAGAACTGTTAGGTTGACGACGCTACTATACTACGTCACTATCGAAACGTGCGCCATGTCCCAAGAGCATAAGCTCTTGGGAACCCCTCTAATATATGGGAATCATAATTCTAAGTCCACATGAAGCTTTTTCAGTACCTCTGTAGCTGGTTTCACGAAAACGTTGTCTGTCACAGTTCGTATGATTAAAGTGAGTGAGTAGAGTGTGCACCGAAGGCTCTATATTTTCCCCTGGATCCTAGGTTGCCAGCTTGCAATAGTTCCTTGACTTAGCGAGTTCACAAAGCACAACCGAAGGAGAACCAACGAAATAACAAACATGAAAAGGACGAACTAATCATGTGCAATTGGGAACAAGAACTAGGAAAAACAGCATTTTTGCCGCACGACCTTTCGCGCAAAATTTGTAGTTGTTCAGGTGTGATGTTGCGCAACTCCTAAACCACTGTGTAATACTCGTGTCTTGTCGTGTCCTTTTGTGACACTTTCTGGTCCCTCGTTTGTGACAAGTGTTCCCACTATTTTGTCTCCCGCCCCACAGCCTACCGGGTTTTCTCCTTTTTTTATATTTATTTAAACTAACTGCGGCTAAGTTGTCTGGGGTAGTTAGTCTGACTTTGTCGTGACTTAAATCCCCAGTTTTTCTTTTTTCTATCACATCACATCACTCGTGTCTATCGCACTTACTTTGTAGCAACGCGCACCGAATTATTGAAATATTTGTTGCTTGCCCCTTGCCACCCAGTGAAGAAATATTTACTAAGGAATAGCAAGCCGTCATTTCTGGCTGACTTTTCCTACCAACATAAATAGATCCCCTCTTGCCACTCTTCCGAATCGGAAGGACGTGATTGACATCGGCTGGGCACCACTTTCTCACTCACGACATTCCAAGGAATGTGTATCCCTACCTTTGTGCAATACAGAACAAAGGAAAAGCAAGAACTATCTCACGTATTTTTAGCCCGTGTTATTCTGTGTGGTAATTTACGCACCGAGGTATGTTAAAGAGTTTCACATGTGTCAACACGTATGCATAGTAACGCCCGCAAAGGCTTACCAGACTCAGCTGCATACGGCTGATATCTTGAGGTTACTTAAACATCAGAAAAAGCCTTCAAGGCTTGAACGGAAGTCGTTTAGCATCAACTACAGCAACAGTATGTTGCACTAATATTCTTGCTGCGTAACAATATTCTTTTTTTAAATTCCGTGTTAGTGGCGCGAAGCAACTATGTCTATGAGCGGCATGCAGACGTGCACCAGGTGGAGAGAGGACTGCATCAAGGAGTGGGGGATAAGGGGGTTAGTATGCGTCCTGGGCCGCCTTCAGTGGGAACTGTGCCGACATTCGTCTGGAAAGCCTCCCAACCCACGAAGAACCTGAGACGGTGTAGCCGATGCTGGGATTCAAACCCGCGTCACCTCCCAGTCTCGGCGTGGAAGGCGCTAACCACTACGCAACGCGAGCTGGTTGCATGACTATAAAATGCAGAAAGTATTCTGCAGGAAACTACGCGTTGTATGTCCCATCGCTTACCCTACGGTTTCCACGCAGAACTCCCTGGACGTGGAGGAGTACCAGAAAGTGTGGCTAATGGTTCAGCGCAGCAACGGTACGATTGAAACCAACTCCTTGTACAGTCAGGAGAACCTAAAGGAAGTGCAGCTGGGCCGTACAGTGATCGTGAGCGATGTTACCACGATGCGGTACCACGTGTCTCGTACATGTCGCTGGCTTCGGCACGGCAACTACCACTTCGCCCAGGAGCAGTTCTTTCCCCACAAGTTCGCCATGGCGGTCAGGAAGGACATTGACCTGAAGTTCATCAAAGAACTGAACAGTCGGTAAGCAACGTAAGCACGCACTGGATGCGCGTATAATGCAACAACGCGTGTACCCATAGTGTGCGGACAGCATAGCTACTTTACACCGTGCCTTTCCAATCTGCCGAATCCCAACTCGCCGAATGGATCGAATGGTCGCAGACAGCGTTAACCCTTGGACCTTCCAAGTTTCTGTCCCTATGTCCGTTCCCAGTTATAGGTAAATGTAGTGATAGAGGACGCTGAACACGTCATTCAAGCCTGCACTAAATACAGTGACCATCGCCGTGTCTTGCGACCGTCGCTGACCCACCTGGATAACCTCCTTTTCAGCACCGAAACAAATTCTTGGGTGCTGACCTGTGGGTCACCATGGGTCACCAAGTGCAGGCTATGCACGCAGTTGTGCAATTTTTGAAATCATGTGACACTCTCTGAAAGCGCTCCCCTCATCATCGTCCCCTCATCCGTTCCCAATGCACACTAGGGCAGTGTACCGCCTCAGCGGCGGTGAATCGCCCACCTCATCATCATCCAATGCGTGTGTGAAATCATGTTCCTTCTCGACACCTTCTGAAATCGCTTAGTGACTCGGCTACTGCCCTAGGTGAGGGGCCCACTGCTCGGTGTGCATCGAGGGACATTGCTGTATCTGGTCTACAGACTTTTGAAATATGCTTTCATTCGGTGAACACACTCATTAATCGGTCCCTGTTTGTTTTTTGTCTCCTGGACACATTGAGCTGCATTTGTTTTGCATTTTTCTACTTCCTCTTCAACTTATGTGCACTGGAATAGCCTGTCCCACTGCCATTGTAGAATAATACGTTCTCACTATTCTTTGCTTTCGTGCACCGCGAAGCAAATGAGGTTATTAGATGCGTACAGACGTAGGCAGATGGAGAGAGGACAGCCGGAAGGAGGAAGGGACAGGGGGTTGGTATGTGTCCTGGGCCGACTTCTGGGGGAACTGTGCCAACATCCGTCTAGAAAGCCTGGCAGTAACCTGGTAGAAACCTCCTGACAGCACAGCTGATGATATGATTAGAACCCGCCCGCCGCCACCACCCCACTGTTCACGTGACCTTCGAACTGATATCACCATCTATGCACTCGGTCATTCCGCTGATCGTACTTACTTCTATGTTAATACCAGTGACCACTAACTACTTCTACAGTAGTTTAACTATAACTACTAACTACTTCGCGATGGAGTAGTTTAACTAGTAGTTCAACAACTTTTCCGGGGAAGTAGTTAAAACTACTTCTTTAACTACTGCAATGTATTTTAACTACATCTCGCCGTAAGCTTGCCGTAAAGCTTGCGGCAAAATCAGAAGTAGGTGGCGCCTGAAGTAACCTAACTACTGTAGTTAACTACTCGAAATAGTACTTTAACTAGTAGTTGCACACTGCATTTCTGCAAGTAGTTGATAACTACTTTTTACCTACAATAAGGTAGTTTAACTACATGTACTTAACTACTGGCCATCACTGGTTAATACGTTGTTATATAGGCGTCGAAACTTCCCGATAGCCCGCTACAACATAGCGACAGGACCACCCGCTGTCACGAAAGTGATGCAGAGCTCACACCTTATCGTGAGTAGTACGTAGCACTACGTAGTCGGGATATAATGACGACAGCGTCTGGAAATATAACATAACCGAAAACAGTTTATTTGTCTTGTTCGAAACGAACAAGATGTACCACATCTAGAACAAAAGAAACAAAGCGGAATACTCAGGGAAACGTTACCAATATCATCACTACATTGGTGCAACGTTCGATGGCCGGCTGGTAGCTATACCTCAAGGACACTGAGCGTCAGAGCTTTCTCCTTGCGGATTTCACCTTCCTATGTCGTGTATGATTCTTCGGCTATGGTTCACCAAGTGAGTCCAGTTCACAGTAAGTCTCTATGTGTCTCCATCATATTGTGGAAGGTGTCCGCCGGCCCTGTCGTTCTTTTCCTGTTCAGGTCAGATCCTGTTAGCCCATGAGACAATTGATGTTCTGAAACAATCAGTTTCATCATTAACTGTTAGCCCAGCTCGCAGAAAACCCTCACTATCTTTCCAGAGCTTCCCGATACGTAACACTTGCCTCACAGATAATCAGCTTAGGTATGTTCGGTGAACTCAGATTTGGCAGGTTAGGCTGTGCCTCCCCCCCCCCCTCTACACACACAAAGCGTACCACGTATAACGTTTTCCACGAAGCGCATTCATTGAAATAGGTCTGGCCCATTCAAGTAGGCGTACCAAACGCTCGCGTTCTATAAGACTGTAACTGGCCTACTTCACCTTGCACCGTTTCTGCACATATCATGAGTCACCAACTCGCCAAGCTCTACACAGTTCTTGACGCGCCCCAGTATGAGCGTTTATTTGATGACAGTGACAAGTTGTACACTATGCAGGATCAGCTGGCTTAAAGAGGCTGGTCTCATCGACGCCTGGCTCAACGAACAGTACGGGGACTGGAAGGCCTGCTCCAGTGCAAGACACGATGACGTATACAGCGCCCTTAGCCTCTTCGAAGTACAGTCTATCTTCCTTCTCTACGGCCTCTTCTCCGCTATATCTCTTTTCGTCTTCCTGCTGGAGTCGATTGCGGGAAAGTGTACTCGCAGAAAGAGGGCACATTAAAACAGTTCGCTGCTTCCCAAGCAGCACAATGTAGTGAAAGTCGAGTGCAATAGGGGTGGACGGTATGTGTCTTATCGATGTTCCTTAGTTTCACGAGTCAGTTCAAGGCCTTCCACCTACCCGTCCACCCCTACTGCACCCGACTTTCAGTACATTTTGCTGCTTGGGCTTGCTTCATTTATTTTGAGTCATGGGACTATCGTTGATAGAGAGAAAGAGAGATAAAAAAAAAAAAAACTAAGATGTCTTCCGCTCCGGGGCAGCCGGCTGCTCCAGAACACTTGGTGCAGCTCTTAAAACAAGACGCTAGTCACTTTTGTTTGAGATATTGTGAACTGAGCTTTAAACCTTGAACGATGGTTGCTGCACCGATGGGCGCGTTAAGTAGCAACTCTGCAAGAGCGCACTCCCACTTTTCGCACTAGTTTTCATAACGACACGTCACGTCATGGTCCGGAGTCACATTCGACCGTCACACGGAAGCAAAATTCGCCACCCGCTGGGCTTCGAGTCCTGAACATTCAGGTTGCGAGGCGGATACTTTATTCCTCGGCTACTGCCGCAACGGAGATTCAGCGACGAACCATGCTATCGACAAAGCTTGATCACGTTGTAATGATAAGCTAGACACATTCTGTGTTACCCGGCCTTTAATAGGCGATTTCAGATATTGCCCTTGTGCTCCGCACGGGGGCCCTCCGTCGCCCAAGTCACGCGCATCGCGCAATGCGTCGTGGGAAATGGTTTACATTCGTACTCGTCTGCCTGTTGCTCGAAGGTGCGGGAGGTGAAGGAGAGAGAAAACCGAAACCGCTTGCGCTCTTGTTCTTCTCTCTGACTCATGAAAACTAAATCCCAAGGTGCAGCGGGGCTTTCGCAACACGGCGCTCTCTGGTGGGCCATTCATGCAATTTCTGAAATCGTCTATTGTGAATATGATCAAGCTTGCTTATGGTGTCTTCGACTGGTCGTTCCGATTCTCCGAGTTGGAGCGGGTCAGACCGCACCTTACTACGTTCTCCGAGCCGGAGGAACCGTGCAGAAGCGATGAGGTAGGTTCGAGCAGCGGAGTGGAGATGTATAATGTTAACTCACGTGTTAACTTCCGATGTTTTCCTGACGACGACGACGCAAAATGCAGAACATGGCAGGCATGGCGCAACAGAGACACTACTCAGCGGACGCTGGCGCAGTCACGTGACCGGAACCCAACCGATTTGGCAGCCACTCCGACGGCGTTGGTGAGAGCACCCTGGAGCACTCCGAGTTGGAGCAAAGATCTCCAAATGCACCAGTCGAATGCAGTGAGAGTGCTCTGTTTCGAACAGTCGAAGATGAAACATCGTTCCAGAGTGCTCTAGAGTGATCGGTAGTAACCAATCCAAGACACTATTAATTTAATGATGAGAGGCCCGGTGCAAGACGGTGGGGGATTTTCCCGACCAAACTTCCAGTGACGTGCATTATAAGACGCACAGATCTTGCCTCTCCTCAGCGCATAAAAAAAATCATTAAGCATAAAATGTATGATATTATCTTATTTGTAGCGAAAATTAATGATAATATTCATGTTGAGGTGCTGTATTGCCTGCGCAATCGTCCCACATCGCAGAACAGAAATGCTGGGGCAAATCTCTGTATTTATTGTAGTATATGATATTACAGAGATGGAACCATGAAAGCGCTTATGGCCGCCTTTGTGGCCATTGTGTGGCAAGCCATGTGAAGCCAAATAAGTCTAGTCCGTCATTTACATACGCCGTCCAAGATATAAGGAGACCCAATATCACACCAAAAGAAATAATGCAGCGCAACCATGGGTAAGGGCCCGCGTAGTGTCATGCGGCCAGTCTTAACAGCTAATACGGAAGCAGAGTGAGTGTGATGGATTACATTATCTGGCGGAGGAGGGAGAGTGACGTCTCTGTGCACAGTCATCCTATCTGCGGCGCAGTAATATTTTGAGAGCTGACTGAGTAGATTTCTTTTCGTTCTTAAGTTGAACACGACTATAAGGTTCGCTTGAAGAAAGGGTCGTCTTTTTTTCCTAGGGTAGCTTTTTCTTGCTGCGGCGTGTTCTGCGTTTTGTGCGCATAAAACGTGCTCCTGCGAATGAACGGCGGGCACAGTTCTTGACGTCCACCGGTATTGCTTGAGCTCCTAGAGCATCAGTGACGTGATGGCACTTCATCGCACTGCATCGCGTGTAGGCGACTGGATGAACCACTAAGCCCGACAGTTAGGGCACCCACGCATGTGTAGCATATCCCACTTCCTATGTGTTCTGTCATGTGTGTGTGCGTGTGCGTATGCCTCATCTCCTTCATCGCCATCCCACTCATATGTTAATTCATATGCACTGAGGTAGGGTACCGCAATTTCTGCAGTGAAACACCACATCCC
Organism: Ornithodoros turicata; assembly: GCF_037126465.1. Classification (NCBI taxonomy): domain Eukaryota; kingdom Metazoa; phylum Arthropoda; class Arachnida; order Ixodida; family Argasidae; genus Ornithodoros; species Ornithodoros turicata. The sequence goes on from NC_088207.1 coordinate 21,338,937, forward strand.
ATCGTCATATATGTGGTGGTGGTTGTCCTTTTTTTTATCTTCTCCTTCTTCTTCTTTACTCATATTGAGAGCTCTTCCTGCGTGTCTGCCTAAGATCCCCTGTTGTAAGTTGTGTTGAAGGACCACGAATTCTAGGTAAAAACTGTCCCAAATTTTAACCGTATTTCAGCAGGTCGCTAAAGCACAATCTATGGGGAGTAATCGGTATGGAATGGAGTAGTGATCCCAGGGCACTTGTCCTATGATCAAGAAGAGAGAGAGAGGTAGCTAGGATAATCGAGAAGCGTAGGTAGGAGTCCCGCTGCTGTCGACTGTCCTATGCCGTTGCCTGAACTCAGACAGCAGCAGTCACAAAAGCAAGTCTAAGCAAGTTTTGAATGTACTACTGCAAGGACGTCCCTGGAACTAGACAACGAGGAAAGGCGAGGTCTTGGTGCGCTTGAGTCAGGCCCTAAGGCGGCCACCAAATTCGAGATCCCCCAACAACGGAATAAGAGTAACCAAGCGCAAAACACGACCTAGGATTATGAGAATGGCGTTTTATATTGAACTTTGCATTGAGCAGAATGGTGGACAAAATAAAGACACACTGCGAATTACCGCCTTACAAGACGCCGCAAGAAGCGCAACAAAGATGCGTGCGCGATACACACTATCACAAAGTTAATCTGTAAGAAATACATACGCAGACAACTATCGATCACAGACATGATAGTCAAAGCCACAAATAAAACCGCAACGCTACCATTAAAAGTAAAAAAAAACAAAAGCACCACAATCATGATCTACGCGCTCCGTGGCGCTCGCACTTATCAAGCCCATATGTTAAAATACTAGACTAAAAACAGATAAAACGGTAATACACATTACACTTGTCGCTATCAAACATGACCGGCAAGGACACCAGATATAGAGCTATCCTCTAAGCTGCTTCCAGCGAGTTCCAGCAAGGCCAGCGCTGCATCTAACTTGCTGAATTCGTGATTTTCACCTCTGTGACGCGAAAGTTCCCGCTTATTTTCAAACCATTGAAGACAGTCCGGACAGAACGTGACATATACTTTTTGAGGCTGCGTGGCCTCTTCAGAAGTCATGTCGGAAAGCGGCGGAGTTGGAAGCAAGTGCATTCCGCCGTCATTTTCAATATTGGACGCCATGCTCGAGACATCGTACCGCTGGGAGGCTGCCTTGTAGCTCAAATCCAGAACGTCGAGTTGAGCCTCACTGTACCTTTTGCTAGCCGCTCCCACCGCCGATTGAGCGTATTCGTCTAGACCTCTGCTGTCGTCATACATTACATGATGCCTGTCAGGCAAATGAGACGTCGAGCTAAAGGGAATGTCCGGTTCACAACGCCCCCTTGATGACTCGGGCAGAGCGGCACCGGGAACAGATAGTGCATGACGATGCAGGTTGCTGTAGCTGTTGGATCTGTATTCGCGTTCGGTACGATGATGAGGCTTCTTGCCCGTGTGGACCTGTGCGTGGCGATACAGCGGATGTCGACGGGGACATACGACATTACATCTCGGATAGGTACACTTGTACTCGCCTGACGGATGCTCTTTCTGCGTGTGCTCGTCCAAGGCGAACTTAGTCGAGAATTTCTGGTCACAGCACAAGTGTTCCTCTGGTCGGTGCATTCTCTGAACGTGTAGCTCTACATTGTTGCGTTTGGCGGAACTGTACTGGCACCGTTCGTGTTCCTTGCACTGGTATGGCAGGGAATGATTGAACATGGCACATGCTGCTACAATATCAGGTTCCTGTTGTGCTTGGAGCGGAGCGGTTACAGGTGAGCATGGCTTAGATAAGGTTTAAGGAATTCCTCAGTGACGTCATAATGATAAAGACCAATGCGGCTTTGTGGCGAAAACAGGAAAGCTACAGAAATTGCGGATTCAAGGCTGTAGTTTTACGTAAAATATGACCAACGGACAACATCCATCTAAGGTGGTGGAAATATCTTGAACGCCTCTCTGGCACGATGTAGCTTTGACAGAGCCACGAGACAATGTATGGTATGCGATATACTCCTTTCCAGGGTGAACGGCTATAGACATATCTGATTGTAGCATGTCATTCCGCTGACATCAATTATTCCGCATTATGAATAAATAACTATGGGTTTGTAAGATACCATAACGCCTCATAAGTAGACAGCCCTTAAGTTCTGTGACTCGCTGCTGTCTGTTTTGGTTGTACACTTGTCGTGCCAGTATAACAAGTTGTATATATATTTATCCAGTATTGAGGGGCACGACAGCTAAATTTTGCTGGTAACTCATTTTCTTTGTCGGTTTTGTTGCTTTCGGCCTATAACTTCGCACTGACTCTATAGTGTCCTTAAAAACGCTTGTAAGTGATGAGTGATGACTTATAACTTGTTGATGGGAGCCACACTGCACACTCACCATTCACGTCACCACAAAAATCGGACGAAATCCCCCCCCCCCCCCCCGCGGTACCTTCTTGTATCGGTTGGTAATTGTACCGTTTGGGTAGCGCATCCAGGAGAAGGAAAACGAGATGAACAGCATTTCAACAGCTTCTCGCAACAGCATTTGAGTATACACATCCACAGAATACATTGTGTACACTGTGGTGAGCTATACTAGTACGCTGGGTGAACTATACTAACTTCCCTATATACCTCTAATTCCGTGTTAGCGCCGCGGAGCAACTGTTACTATGAGCGCCCTACAGACGTGGACAGATGGAGAGAGGACAGCAGGAAGGAGTGAACTCTTAAAAATGAACTTCATCACATAGCACGTTTCTAGCCAACCGTCATCCCGAGAGACACCGTTCTTTCCCTGATTTGCTGAAAACAGGGGCGTGCGCCATTTTTGTGGCATGTGCCTTTCAGACATATGTCGGCACAGTTTCCTTAGAAGTCGGCCCAGGACGCAATTCCCCCAGGGCGCCAGTCGTGACGTTGCTCACATCTGTGAGGCCGACAACGGCGAGCCCTTTCACCAACACCACCACCACCACCACCTTATGGCATTATGCAGTCCATAATTGACACCAGAGATGTCGTACGCCTCCCGTCTTCATCAAATCAAGGGAGAAAACGTTGTCATTCGGGATGGTTGTTGGCTAGAGGCGTGCCATGCGGGGAAGCTCTGTTTTTAGAGTGCAGGGGACAGTGGCGATTAGTACGCGTCCTGAGCCGACTTCAGGAGGAACGTGCCGACATTCGTCTCGAAAGCAGGGGTCGAAACCGGAACTGTGACCGGAAAATATGATGCGGTAACCGGTTCGCCAGACGGTAAAAACGCCTATACCTTCCCACCCGTCTGCCGCGCACCAGCTCCCGGTGTCGCTCGGAATCTTGCCGAATTCATAGAGCGGACAAATTGATAAACCAAGAAGTGGTGAGTCCACGCACCTCCTATAGCCTCACCTCCAAAAGGTTCACGACCTCCCTGTACATTTGTGTGACTCGGGGTGCTTAAAAAAAAAAAGAGAGACGTGCTACACGACAGCTTGACTTTGCATTGTTGGCTCGGCTGCTTCCTGTCATTCATCGTCGCAGTGTGAAGGCGACGTAAATTTTAAAAGTTAACAGTGACACCCACAGCCGGAATTTCTTGCTGCGGCGCACTGCCGTTGGAACTTTCGGTTTCGGTTTGCGATGTCGCGTTTTTTTGTGATTGCAGCGGACTTAAGTGTCTGCTACAATCACAAAAAAAGTGTCACTGCACGTAGATTTTAATACTTTGACACGTGTATTCACATCAGCTGTGGCGCTCCAATGCAAGAATAACCTGTCGCGTGTAGTAGGAACATTTCTCTCGCTCGTTCCACCGTCGCAGTGATGAGCGAGGATCACAATAGACCACAAAAACAATAAAGCTCGATATATTATTTCCACAGACACAATGAAAGCGTACATGCGTGACGTGAATTATAAACGTTTGGTTACACTTCAAAGCCAGCCAAGTCAAGTCTGTGAGGCAAACTGGTAACGCGCACATACTCAAGAGGTAGTGGTGGTGGAGCTGGTGAAAGAGCTCGCCAAATATTCAAGAAAACTGATTTAGCGTTAAGGCTCGCCAATGGTTCGTTCGCTGAAGACGTCCTTCTCCTCCGGCGAGCCCCTCCAGTTTCGTGATCGGCGGACAAAATCCTTGTCAATGGCGAAGGCAAAGCAGCTTGACCCAACAGCATGCGTTTTGTGTGCAGGAGGCCACTTGTGGTGGTCGTTGAGAGGCTGTTTCTTTCATTCGTATTCATCAAATTAACTGCAGAGAATATTCTAAAAAACAGTCGGTCAAACACTCATTCCCGCGTTCTGCTGACGTTTTTCATCTTTCTTTCTTTTCTTTATTTACCCTCAGGTCTCAGAGGAATTACAGAGGGGAGTGGGGGCAGTGAACATGTCTTCAAGGAGCTTTCGGAAACGTGTAGCATCCTGGACGACGACCAGCGAGGCAGGAAGGCTGTTCCATTCGAGTGCTGTCTTAGGAAGGAATGAGTTGTAAAAATGGTTTGTGCGGCTGAACGGTACGAGAACTTTTTCAGAATGATCCAAGTAATTGGACATATGATGAGGAGGGGATAGCAGTGAGTACCTAGGGAGGACGTTATTATAATAGAGCTTATGAAATAATGAGAGACGAGAGAATTTACGACGTAGAGATAAAGGCCGGAGAGATCCGTTTAGTTTAAGTGAGGTGACGCTGGTGAAACGAGAGTAATCAGAAAAGATGAAACGAGCAGCCCGGTTTAATCTGCGTCGAGTGATCCATTCATTGGACCAAAAATCGTGAGATTTCTATAACTCTCTGTAGATCTGTAGATTTTTCAAAAAGTAGGTAGATCTCATGATAAATCTGTAGGTGTGGCAACACTGGCGCGTGGTCCAGAGCATGGAGGAGGGGAAACACAGGAGCGGCCTCTCGTCCTTTTTGCAACGGGGAGCAGTGTGCACATGGGACTCTGGGGTAATCCCATCTACCACGTGACCGCTTTCTTCTCTTTTTTTCTTTAGAAATTGGCGATAGCCTTTTGCAATGGAGATCATTGGTATGCTATATGTCATTTCCTAGCACTTTTCGGTACAGTAAAGGATGATCTGCTGTAAACTGTAATGTGAACTATGAGAGTAAAACATCGGGAGCATGACACTCCCGACATTTCGACATCGTGCGAATGCTCAACATATTATGCGGCAGCACTGTGAGCAGTTTTGTGTTTTTTCTTCCCGTAGAACATTCCGTGATGATGTCTCTCGTGTAAGAACATCGCAGACACTGATGATGTCTTCCGCATTCCCAACATTCCGCTACGTTTCGAGACAGAACGTCTCGATAAGTTTGTTTTCTTGAGTTGTTTAGTTATGTCGGTGTAAAGCCTTCTTGTGTTTTTGTGATGAACCCCGACTTTTGGAATATTGATGAGGTGCGACCTGACAATAAAAAAATAGAGTCTCGCCCTGCTGATGCAACGAGGAGTAAAGCGATAGAAACCTTTGAACTGCTAAGAAAACGCGAGGCTACTTTTGAATTGGGCGTAATGGCTTACAGATATGGGTTAAACGTAGGGGCACAACTGCATCGAGTTATGATGTAATGCTAGAGAGGATAACACGGTGTGGGGTTTGGCGTGAAGGAATAAGATCCACTGACCCGAATTACAGGATTTGTTTTATTCAAGCCGATCTTGTTTGTTTCTAGTTCGTTGTGTACACAGGTTTAACATGTGCATAGTAACTGCTTGTGTGAGCGCTGAAGTACGTTATATAATACCGTGGCGCAATCTATCCTCCGAGCTGAATTTTCTGCGCAGAACACAGGAATTTCCGGGGGGCAGCCCAATAATGTTATCACATTAAATAAAAGTCGTGCGCTGCGCCGTCGAGGAAATGCAGAAGTTTTTTTTTTTTTTTTTTCGCAGGCAGTTTTCCGCGCCATGGACACGTTCCCTCAAGTGTGCACGCAGTCTTATCGAGCGACACGCCGGCGGTGACCCAAGTACGAAAAGAGCTACGGCGAAGATGGTTGAATGCACGCGACAACCAGCGCTTGATGTCGCGTCCCCTCGCGTATGCTGTCCCCCTTGGGAATATTTCGTCCGCTTGCCACAGAATATTTCTTCCGCTGCTCGTGTGCTTGCGTCGACGGGTCGCCTGCTGGCACTTTGAGCAATCTTTTCGCGTTCCAAAATAATAATAATAATAATAAACTTCAATCGTCTATTCCAACGTGGTTCGGATATTCTTCGGATGCCGTTCACGGTGTCTTCTTCCCACATACTCCCCTCTTCGCTATCCTGTGGTGACAACAAGTACATTTATTGGTCTCTACTTCCCAACTGTTCGCAGCTCGCGTGGCAGCTCAGTTTGCAGATAAGTTTCGTCTTCTCTCTTCGCTACTGTTACGTACGGACCTACACGCTGTGGGCGTTGGTGAAGCCACATAAAAGCTATCCAACTTACGAGTACCTATATGTCACAAAACGAAACACACGTTCCTGCTTATCACTCGTGCTGCGTACCAAAACGTACCTCCAACTCCCGAGTTCTTAGAGTACCTCAACTCCCGAGAACGCAACGCACGCAGTTCCTGTCACTTTCAATTTTAGCACCGTTTCCGTGTCTTTTGTGTTTGCCGCTGGGAAATTAACTGTGAAACTACAGCATAGAAAGGATATTTCGCCACCCGACACGTTGGTCACGACTAAGAACGTTGATTAAGTATGGCTCGTTTGTTTTCGGCAGAGCACCGGCAACATGAGAAACATATGCGACCACCGAAACGATTTCGCTTCGGGGATTCGTTAACTATATGCCAACTTTCAAGACGTGTCAAAGCTCCTGCCGCGATTAACCGCGGGGAAAATACACAGAGGGAGACTGATTTAAGAGGAACCCGTTCCACTAAGACCTTCTTCTGTGCCGTATGAAATCACGACCGCGAGCATCGTTTGTACTCGAGGATAAAGCGAGCGAGCCCTTCCACCATCTGTAAGTTAATTGTGCGAAGCGGCTAAAGCATGACGTCCATCGCCGTCTGGAAGCTGCTGGTGGCTGTGGCCGTCATTGGTTGCTGCCTGAGTGCTTCGCTGGCCGTAGGAAGGAAGAAGAAAGTACAATGGACAGTGCCGGCTACAGTACGAAAGGGTATGTCCATATTTCTATTTGCTTCCGATAGGAAGCCTCTGGCTGGACAAATGCAAACAGTGGTTTGTCCACCACCACCCTAACCCCCCACCCCACCCCCACCCCGCCGACAACCCCCTTACATGTGTTTCCTTGTGGATACCCTGCAGGGGCCTGTGTTATTCCAGCATGAGATACATGTCACCAAGATACATAAAGCTGTTACAACGCAGCTGTAATAATGACTTCCCCCATTTCTTGCAACTCCCCCCCCCCCCCCGTGTTTGCGATTCTAGATAAAGCACTGAATTCAAATACACTTCGCTCACTGAGCTCTGATGCCGGTCTTTTACAAAAAGAAGATATCTGTTAGTATTTATTATGTGTGTGTGTGTGTGTGTCTGTATGTGCCTCTACTTAACCACGCACATTTCTTAGATTACTAATGGCGACTAGCTGTACTACCACGTGGCTTGACTTATCTGTACACCGTGTTGTCTGTAAATGAATGGGTGTATATAAGCTAAGGGCTGAATGTGCAGTCCCTAAACCATCGCGTCGGCTGGCTAGCATTCCGAGACTTCATCGTCAACGGTCGAGTTTGGACTTTAGGGTGTGGCGATTGTCGTCGTCTTTATCACAGTATGAGGCCCATTTCACACTACCGTTTCGATGATGCCAGGAGCGGGACACGTAATCATAAGCCCACAAATTGCAATGATGTCATGTTCTGGAGAGGACACTCCTCTCCTAGCAACGACGCCGGCGTCCGGGGAGGGTCACGTGGTGGAGAACTGACATGACGCTGATCGAAAGAGGGGAAAATGGGAGAGATGTCTTCTCCCTCCATGTGTTTTCTCGAAGGTCGGAGCGGTCAGGGGATATGTCACGTGGGGCTCCGCTGACGAAGTGTAAAAAGTGAACCCCCCTGGAGACGCGAAGGGCAACAGCGTTGCCAGATGAGTGCCGGGCGCTCCTTCGGAGCCTAACATGACGTCACAGTTCTCAAAAATAAAATTAATTTTCTCTAGCTTTCGTGTCACGTAGAGCCAAAATAATTTGCAGCAATGTAAAGTGAGACAAGATGATTTCAGTAACATTGGTAGGATTCTGAAGACACGAGATTTAGTCCATAGTGGCACTTTAAATAACATCTACCACGTACCTCACGCACCCTGGGATGAACCTTTCGCCCGAAAAATGCGTCGAGCTCTCGTTCACACGCAAGGCGATGACAAATTTCCCTCAGTGGGTCGGTGCCAAGAAGCATGAGCCTGTACGTTTCCATCTCTCAGGAAAATTGGACACCGTCCCGAAAGCAACTTCTATCGAGTGGCGTAGAGGACTCGCCACAGTCTCGCTGGCTTCGTAAATAAGGACGTAACACGGCCGGAAGCCCCCTGCCCTCTGCTGGTACCACCCACCTTCGTAAGTCCTCCGCACCTTCTGGAACGAAGAGATCAGGTTCCCCCCCCCCTCTAGTCCTTCGAGCCCATTTTCATGCCCTAGTAGAAGAGCATTTTTCCACTTCTGCAGCAGTATACACGGATGTCGCTTCTAAAAATGGCAAGTCTGCACCGACCTCCGTATTACCATCCCAAGGCGTAGTGCAAGGACGACGCCTTTCGTATTCATCCTCATCAACGGCTAATGCCATTCTATTCTTTCTGTAGCACACAGTTGTTTTAGCCCGTGAGAACGTACAGTGTTCACCGACTCAAAATCTGCACTGCACGCTACTCAGAACAGAGGCATCTAGGAGGCGAACGAGTACTGCACTACTGAGAGCAGACCGTCGTTCCATTCTTCCACGTCTGGCACCCCTGGCTTCCCGCCGATGGACAACTGACATTCTCTCCCCCCCCCTCCCATCTATATTTGCAAGAGTTGATCCAACGCTTGCTTTGCGGATGCCACACCTCTTCTCAACAACACCTCTCGTCAGGACGCTGCACTAATCCATCGGATGCGACTCAAAGTGGCTTTTACAGCACAGTGGCGTTACCGCTTGCAACAAGTTGACTCTTCAAGATGCCGTCACTGCGGTGATCTGGGAGATGTAGAGTACTTCCTTCTCCATTGCCCCCACTACCAACCTTTCAGAACCACACTCTCAGTGTCTCTAAATCAGCTGGACTCCCGCCTTCTCAAGATGTTCTCCCATGGCCAAACCCAGCCCACCAGCGCTGTGCCCTAGAAGAACCTATAAACTGTTTTGACACCTCAGGACTTGGGTCATCACTACGATACGACTCACTATTACATCTCTCCACATTACCTTCAGCAATGGGGTACAGTATCGCCCCTGGCGATGAAGCTCCCCAAATCATCATCATTAAAACAAATTTGTTGTTGTTCATGATGGAAGGTAATTGGACCAGCGGTATGGTCGAGCAGGTTAAGACGCCCCGCTCGTTGGTGGTAGCCAAGGTCGTGCTGAAGACTGGGAGGTGGTAGGTTCGAACCCTACCACCGGCTGTGCTGTCTGAGGTTTTCCCCTGGTTTTTCGAGGATTTTCCAGACGAATTTTGGCACAGTTCCTCCTTAAGTCTGCCCAGGACGCATACTAACCCCCCTGTCTCCCACTCCCTCCTGCTGTCCTCTCTCCATCTGTCGACATCTGTACGCCGCTCATATAGCCACAGTTGCTTCGTGGCTCTAACACGGAATAAAAAAAAGTAAATTAGAGAGTTGGTTGGAACACACAAAAGGACAGCCACAACACAAGCCTCAATGCGCCTGGGGACGTGACTAGTTGTAATATGGCAGTCGTCGAAACAGAAAGATAGCGGCGGGATTTGAACCACCCATCTCTCGATTACCGGTTGAACGCCTTGACCAATTCGACCACGCTGGCATCCGCTTTCCGACGGCATGCCTGGGGGATCATTTGACTGGCAGAAGACGCATTTACTCCAACATTCTCTCCTACAGTTCTCCTCCTTTCACGCACACATTCATATGACACAAGTGCAAGTCGCGGCATAGACGCGGCATCATTTTCGATGACTGCTATATTTCAACTGCTGCTGTTGTTCGTTCGCGTCTCGTTTTCAAGAAATCAGTGGGAGAATGATGTCATTCGGGGCGATGGTTGGCTAGGAGCATGCTGCGTGGTTATGTTCTGTTGGAGAGTGCGGAACAAGCAATTTTGTCACAGTGAGAATGCCAGAGTCTAGCTAATTTAGACACTCTGTACGTATATGGCCCTTAAAGATTTTTAGAGCAGATGTGTTCCAGGATGTGCTCCAGACTTCCCAGTCACCACAGTGGGTGCACCTTGGGGAGACTACTTACTACTTGTCGCAAGCGTTGACGCAATACAGCACTAAAGGCGACATTGAGTCGCATCCGACAAGTTAACGCCCCATCCTGGACGAGAGTCAGTTCGTGGGAGAGCGGCCATTGGATCAACTCTTCCAAGCGCACACGTGAAAGGAATGTCGGTTACCCACTGGTGGAAAGCTGGATGTGCCATTAGGTGTCCATTTATGGAACGAAGGTCACCTCTTAACTGTGCTGTACTCATTCGTCTACTAGACGAAGTTACTTAACTTACATAACCGAATTAAAGGTATCGCAAAGCAGTTGGTGCCAATTCAATAGCATACGCCCTCAGGGTCTTCGTCTCTTGCCAGAACTCATCTGACATTCGTCCCAATCACACTCATAGTTTTTTTTTTAGAAAATTGGAAATTGCGGGCAACAGTGTGCCGAAGTAGACCCGTCAAGTACGGCGGCAAGGCTACATTGCATGCGCACAACAGTGCGTGTGGCGCAGCGACGTCTTCGTCTATGCAGCAAAAAATGCTGCATGCGTGAGCGCCAGTGTTGCCCGCTAAAATGACTGTAGTCTCACACAAGACGTCGCACCGATCGATTTTATCACAATTTTCGCAACAAACTTTAAAAAATTTTGAGCGACGTATCTTATGCGTGGTGTTTGCAGGCAACAAGCTCTTAAATGACACATCTAAGCTGCTCGCTCGATGCTTTACGGCACCCCTAACAACTGGGAGTATATTTACACGTACTCCTAGTTGTTATTTCAGTTGTAAAGTTTAGCGCATCCCTATGCGTGCTTGTATAAAGCCCCACGTACGTTGCCGTAGCCCCGTGCCATTGCCTACGTATGCGCCGTTGCTGTGTGGATCGGGATGATGTTTTAATTCTCTTAATTTTCTCACACTATTCACCCTGGGTATTGCATAATAGCCTATACTCCGCAATCACTCGTCATCAAGTGCGTTTTCTTTCCAGGTGCCTGTACCCTCAGCAATGGACTACGCGTAAAAGCTCATGCGTCTAGGTACCTGAGCTTCCTGAATGGAACATGCACCAGGGTCACCTGTCTTGCCAAGACGAAACGCGTGAAATTTGTTCAGTAAGTTATACACAACAATATTCGTGCTCTACTATTGACATTGATGATGCGGCAACATGGGGAAGATTGAAGCGGCAGAAGGTCGTCTGTTCTTACGTTTTTGATCACCGCCAACCCTCAAGGGTGACTGTAATACCGCTGTCACACGGGCACTTGAATGATCATTGCATGTAATAACCATTGATCATTTCAAGCACAATTGACGCTGCCCAGCTGCAACGCGGGCTCATCCAATGTTCCTTGAGAGGTTGACACGTTGGACGTACACTCTTAAACCCGTACCTTTTATTGTAACTTTTAGAAACATGTAACTTCTATATAGACGTAGATTTCGAGATTTCATATAGGTTACACCACTGTAACGTATATTTAGAGGTTAAAAGCGACCAAGGTCATGTCTTTACAACACGAATAGAAGTTACATCTCGGAAAAAACAAAAACAGCTTGTTGTAACTTATAAATGTACCCTCTACTCCAGCACTGTAACTTCTAAGCGAAATCTCCAACGATAATTTCTTTGTTAGTTTCTTATCGTTCATGTTCTTATCGTTTGTTTTCCTTCTATTTTTCAGCATAATGCCGCGTTTCAGCCTCCCATTCGAGACGACAGTTGAGAATCTACGCTGTTATTTTTTATCTGTTTCAGCGTCATCTATACGTCGACTACATGTTATCAATGCTGTATGAACACAGATTATAAGCTCGCAGTCTGGAATACTGATAGTATGTTTCTTTCTAAAGGGTGGAAAACCATTGTCAATGCCGCAACCACCAAGATTTCCGATTTCGCTGCGTAGCCGAGCCTGGTCTATGTCTATCCACACTGAGAGCGGTTGCCTTGAAACGCTTAACGCTCGTCGTCCGTCCGTTAACAAGTGTAATCTGTTTTAATCAGTGGTTTTCCTCGCGTTTATCATAGTATCGTCAGGAACAACGGAAAAGCTAGATGTCTCTAGCAAACAAGGATATTTTCGGTGTTCTCAGGGGAAAGTGTAGTGAGTGCGAAGATTGCAAAGAATATATAACCGAAAACGAACGTCACCACCGCAGCCCTAATTCACACACTTCATACACTGGGTAAGTGTACGTTTTGTGCTAGGTACGTGCGTTATTTTGATAGCAAGAGCTCTTAGCGCATGTTTGTTGTGATTATGGCAAGCGTTTTGCGGTCCTGCATATGAACGCCACTTACGCTTGCTACTTTTCTGCTCTTACTTGGTCGCCAAGTCAATACACCGGCGTGTATTTTGCGAGCTGCGGATATATGCATCAAGATATATAATTCGCAGCTTCCTACTCGATGTATTCTTACGATATTCTAAGACTCAATCGCGGAGTGAACGCCTTCCTGCATTTATGCTGCTTTGTACCTTGTGCTTTGTACCGATTTGAATGGTTCCGTAATTGTTACTCTCATTGCCCAAACTTTTGTTCCCAGGATCCCACATGCAGGTTCACATATACCGTCACCAGCGCAATGCAGTACCTCACAAACTCGTCCCAGAGCGCCTCCAACGCTGATAACGCAGTAATGTAGTGTCTCCTGCGTTACTGTACACTCATATTCCTCAAGGTTGTGTGCGTTTTATGTAATACTGTATTGCCATTTGCGCTCGCCTCTGCAACACGAATGTGGAATAAATTTTTTTCTGCTGTAATTCTCCATTTCGTTGGGTCTGTTCAGCTTAGCAAACATAGGTCAGTTGTTTTGACTCGCTGGCTTCCTCGCACTTTTATGCATTGCTTCTCACTTAGAAGATAGTTCTTTTTTCCACATACCTATGGTAAAGCGATCATGGTTCCTCCTCACATCAGAATCGCACTTGTGCACAATGTGTCACCTCTAGCTATACTTCTGTTTTTGTAATATACATATGTTCAAGATCTCCTTTTCTGCGGGTTCATTTTGGTACCTTGGTGTGTTCTGTAAATGTCTGTCCATATCCCACGCACGGGGTGTTTGTTTTTATTCGCATCACACCAGCGCTCATTTGACAGGTGGGTTACGTTAAGTTTCGCAAATTAACCCATCCGTAGTTACAAACATCTCCGACATTTCCTGACGCATGTGTCTGTAACTACGGACCGATTAATTAGGAAGAATTCACATAACCCACCTGCCAAATGAGCGCTACTCTGTTGCGAATAAAAATGAACATCCTGTATAAAAAGCCGCGCGTTGGCGTACCCTTTACGGGCAGGTGCTGGATTGAAGGCCGTAACCTCTAATTAGTGGGTTTCCTTGTAACTTTTATAAAAGGGGTCGCTCAGAGGGTACCTGGTAGCTTCTGAAATAGAGGGTAAAATATTGCGATTTTTTACCCTTTACTAAAGGGTACGGAGTTAAGAGTGTAGTATACACTCTACGTGCACTCGTTTGCATGTCTGCATCGTCTACGTAAATTTTGCCAGACAAAAGACGTCCACAGCGACATAAATACAATTAGTGATGTCGCGAACTTCTCGCGAAGCTTTGGTTCGCGAGGTCCGACGAACTTTCGAATTTCAAGCCAGATTCGCCGACGTTCGCAAAGGTTCGCAGACTTTGCCTTTAACGTGGAAAGTTGAAAATGCTGCGACTTTTACAGCTCTCAACATTGAAATGTCTGTTTGTCAAACATGACAAAACATATTGGTTTGTCTAGTCAGTACAAGTTCACGATGAAACGGGCGCGGCACGGAGAGGGACCGAGAACAAGGACACCACGCAGGCGCTCACTATATCAACTAGGGAAAGTTTATTGAAACAACAATTCTTATAACTACTACCACAGGAAGTGCAATCGAGATTACAAGCAACCACATCTGCAAGCAAGCAATATGTAGTTTGAAATCGCATGTTATGAAGACGAGCGACCACAGGGGTGACATAAACCCGACATTTTTGTAACTATACCCTCAAGCGGGTGCTTTTCGCGTAATCGCCATGTTGTCCTGCCATCTTGTCCTGGTCACACGTCATAGAAAACGTCATTTTGAGGTCAATCAACTTTGTTTATATATCGTTTTAGCGCTTTCCGGCATATTCCCGAATGCATAAAGCCAAGAGATGAGCGTATTTTGCAAACGTAAACTATGCGGTGCTTCTTCCGCAACACGGTAGCCCATTTCTCCTTTGTTTAAGTACATCACACCGGCTCAGTGCGTAACGCTGGGTCGTCATCACATCATTAGAAGTGATCAGCAGCCTCATGATGGCCATGATGAACTGTTTGGCCGCCGATCACGGGCGCGGCGTTTGCTGTGACGTGTGACCAGGACCTGTCCAGTTGGTGTCATTGGCACCAACTGGACCATTGGCACCATTGGCACCAACTGTCCAGAATACATTGCGTTCGCCAAGCACGCTTACGTCTAATAAGCAATACATTGGAGGGCATCCCTGTGCAAGCGACGCACAGCAAAGCACGGTTGTTGTCCGGCAGCGTCTCAGACTCACCTGCAGGTGGCATTATACTACGAGTACTTTTTCCTTTTCAGGTTTCCGAGACACATTGCTAGTGTAATAAATATATAGCACACAGAAAAATATAGAAAGCATCTAAACGAATATGAACATACCACAAGTACTTGGCGGCTTTTTGAGTCGTAAAACATATGCTTCCGGTTCCGGTAAGGAGATCAGCGCGCATGCTCAGTTGAAACCAAATTTCTGCGAACTTTTGCGAATTCGAACCTCGAAAGGTTCGCTACATCTCTAAATACAATGCAAAAATATTTTGGAGTTTTTCTTGATTTTTTTTTTGTGTGTGTTTGAATTGTTCGTCGCTCTTAAATAATAAGTAATTTAAATAATAACAAAACTTTAATGCACATATTCGTGCGACAGTGCGTGGAGTCGACACCGCGCCGGTGCGCGAAGTTGACAGTAGAAAAGCCAATTTACACGTGCCAGAAACATGTAATACGACTGTGTTACCGCTGTTTCAAGACTTTTCATAGCACTTCTCGCAGGTTTATTGTGTGCGTTTGTACAGCGCTTGCTTGGTCGCCGATCATGAGGCTGCCAGCGGCAGTTTTCGAGGTCCGTTGACAGTTTCAGTGGCGTTTCACGAATCTCCATCTGGTCGTGGACCGTGCGAGTCAATGGCAATTCAGAGTGGCCGTGTAGCCGCGTCCGATTACCGTTCAGGCCGATGGTCATTCGTTTCAAGGATCATTGAAGCGCCCATGTGACAACGGTGACAGAAGATGCTGCCAATAGCCGATATCGGGTCTATCCCTTTCTCCTGCTGCCCTTTCTCCGACACACGCCGCCAGTCTGCACTCTAAAAACGGAACTCAACCGCATAACATGCTCATGGTGAAATAGTAGCACTCGCCAATGGTGTCGTTCTGTCTTCTCTCTTTTGAAAAGGGCTGGCATTTTCTATGGCGCTTCACATAGACGCAAAGAGTTAGAAAAAAAAGAAAGAGAAACAGCGTACGCCCCTCGACCACAGCAACTAAGGAGGTAGAGCAATTTCATTCTGAATGCTGCTTGATCTTGAGCGAGTTATGCCGTTTAGCCCTTGCTCTTAGAGTGGTGTACCGCTTATGGTTGATGACGGTCAGAGGCCTTGTATCCCAACCTACAATTGTTGAAGTGCGAGATCGTATACAAATTCGTCAGAATGCATACGGCTATATACCTAAAAGATAATCAGAAATGATATCATTGTCGCTCATAAATAATAATAAGGAAATAGGTTCGGTATTGGAATCCTTGGTGAGTTTGTAGATTCTCACGACATCGTTTTGAACTTTACAGACGCAAAAAACCCTGCCACTACGAGGCCAATTCAACAGCGGCTGGATGCAAAGCGGTCGAAGGAGTCCTCAAGCACCGATGTTGCCAACTTGGAAGCACGTGCAAGCGTGTCGCAGTGGGCTGATCTACGTACGGTATACTTTCACAGTGTCTCCATGCGACCATGTGTCCATGCTAACGCAAGGCGCAGTTTTTCCCCACACTGTTACGCTTGCACATTAAAAGTGATTCTCTGCATATATGCAATGAAAATATCACGTGGTTTCAAATAACTAATAGTTTTATTTATCTACTGTGCGTTGAAAGCAATAACAAACCATGAAAACGGAGCTCTCTGCCACAAGTCTCAATCTTGAGTGTTGGCAGGGCACTTCCGGGACGTCCAAGCGGACATGATATGTTTTGACGCAAAGCGGTATCCTAAGAAAGAGCTGAGAGGTATCCCATTCCTCTCTCTCACTTTCACTCGTTCATTTGCTTTCCTGACACTTCATGATTAACATCATGGCGGTGTCTTCCACATTACATGTGACAGATTAGATGAGTGATATGGGAATGTAGCAGGAATGAATGACTGGCATCCTGATATCGGTTCAGCTCATAATATACTCAGCTGCTTTGCAGGCGTCTTGTCGTCGACAAGAAATGGTCCCTCTCCTATCCTTGAAGGCAAGTACACTCTTAAAAATGAACTTCACCGCATAGCACGCTCCTAGCCAACCATCATCTCGAATGATATCGTTATCTGCCCTGATTTGTTGAAAACGGGAGGCGTAGGCCTTTTTTGTGACACTTATGCTGTTCATAATTGTCACAAAAAAGGCGTACACTTCCCGTTTTCAACAAATCAGGGCAAATAACGATATCATTAGAGATGATGGTTGGTTAGGAGCGTGCTACGCTGAGAAGTTCATTTTTAAGAGTGTACCTTTGACAAATGAGGCCTATTACTAGTGATCACTCCCAAAGATGTGATAACCACAGGGGTATGACTCATTCAGCCTACGCGATGTACTCATACTTTGGAGGAATAAGCTGTTATGCCGCTTCAGAATCGTCGCATTAATATACCTTGGCAAAATACGACAACTTGTTGCTGGTGGGAATATGTCAGCAGTCGCTGAAACGGGATATAAACAGTCATGTGACCTTTAAAGCCGAGCCGTGCATTAGAAGGGAGCCTATACCTGAAGCTCCACCCACTTTTTGTGCTGTATGACCCAGAGCTGGACGGACCAAAGACGTCTTGAAACGCAGGGCATTATCAATCAGACTATATCCTCACAATGTCCTCCTATCCTACATGAGCGGTGTCATTTTGGGTGGCCAGTGGATCGGAAATTTGCAAAACTAGTGGATTTTTGTGCCAATTTCATGGACACCACCTGCATGGCGCAAGGCGTTGTTCCGCTGCTGCTGGTGGTACCGTACTGCTGGTATACATCCTGAGAGAAGAATTTTTAATATTAAACAACATGACCAGTTGGAATAAAAAAAGCTACACAAAATTATTTGTGTAACACAAACTTACACAGCACAATGCCCTTTTCGTATTATTTTCGTGCCCCTTTTGCCAGTGCCGCTTTTCCGTATTATAGCAGTGTTCACTAGGCCTTAGCCGGAAGTGAAGTTATACCATAGCCCTGAGGCAACGTGCACGAACCTAACATGGATTAACCGCACGCCAGCAAACTACGATGAATAAGAATGGTGGCGAGAGAGCTGGTATACTGCAGCTTGTGGGGTAACACACAAGGCAATGAGGACAACACAAGACTCAAGCAATGACGTTTTAATGCGTACCATAGATGGCCACTCAACACGCCAAAGGAAACAGAGCTACGGTACCTCACTCCGTACTTTGGGGAAGAATTTAGGCACGTCTTTGGGTCACGCTCAGGCGGTCTTACACTAATATGCATCACATTTGTTGCATTCGCTAATGATAGACACCAGGCTGTATTACACACTGTTAATTACACATATTTTTTTTATTAAATCTAACAACAAAGCCATTGTTGTAACTACGTAAGAATTCAGATCATTTCAAAGAATGCTAATCTTGCCCTTAGAATTCAGACAGCTTTCATTTATAGTTTCCTTTTTATCCGAGGACGACGATTCTTCGTCACACCGAAGAGGCCAATCATTATATCACTTCCTGGCGTTACCACACCAGCACTGCCTATACGGATGCTGTTGGAAGTGAAGACTCTAAACGGTGTGAATTGATACGTGTACTGCTCGGGCGAGAAAGCGTTCATGGTGGAGTGCTTTCTGGTGGTAAAACTTGCGGGGCTTTTGCATCTGGCGCAGCACCGCTGTTCCGTCGGGACGAACGACCAACGCATCCTTGTCGCGGCGTAGCATGCAGGGAAGTGCTGTCGGTAGGACCGCATGGCGAGCCAAGAGGAGCGATTGGGTTCGACCTAGGTTCGAGATTTAGTGTGTCGCTTTCTTCAGCTTCTTTCTTCAGCTTCTCGCTTCTTGGAATAGTTCGTAATTCCTCTTTAGAAAATTCCTCAACTGAGCGTGCGAAGCTGCGGCCATCGAGTGTACCGAGGCTGCTATTGCAATCTGTACGGCCTAGTCGCTTTGCTTGTTTTGGTTTTGCAGTCGCAGAGCACTCCGCAGTGCTTGGCTTGTCCCTTGAGAGGGCAGGCTCAATGCTTGAGCGACGGAAGGGAGGAAGTTTACTTTTCGGAGGAATGTCAGCATGTGGAATAGTGTTAGCCTGATCGTTGATCTCTTGCTGATGTCTCAATAGCTTTTTAGGCGGTCTTATCTGCCGTGAGAGAGTACCTGAAGATGTCGCAGGGGAGCCAGACGAATGCCCCGAAGAACTACTTTCTCGCTCGGCAGTATCTTCTCGCGCAGAGAGGTCAAGGGCATCCTGAAGAGGTGTCGCTTTCAGTGACGTTGGAGCTGCAACAGGCACATTTCGAATGTCGCACAGCTCGCGACCAACTGGCTTTTTGTCCACATTTCCTCTATTGAATCCTTGGTGGTGGGGGCGATGCTGATGTTGGTTGATGAGTTTGTCGTCTCGTGTGTTACAACATAGAGTGCCGTTTCCATCTTCCCATTTCGATGTTCGACGCAGTTCAGGTACAGAAATCATCTTTGGTCGCCGGGGTGATTTCATCTTGGACGATGAAAGACCACTGCTGCGTTTGTTATCGGGCTGACATACATGCTGTTCTCGGGTTTCTTCCGCGTGGCGCGCAGGCGGTAGATTTCTATGTTCCGATGTGAGCGAGCTCCCTTTGTCCGCGGAGAGCATTGTTTCTCTTGATTGTAAGATATGCTGCCTTACCCCAGTAAACGGTCGTACCACGCCAACAGGAACGCTCACGTCTTCAATGAGACTTTCAGACATTTGCGGTGAACTATCTTCTGTATTAGTTTGTTCTATAGTCGCCCTGGGGTTATCCTCTGCGAGTCTCGAGGACGGTGGTCCTTTAGGCTGCTCCGTTTGCTCATGATCATCCGACGAGTCGTCTTTGGGCCAGCAGAATGGCTCCTCTGGCTCTACGACTGCAACGAGTCTCCTGTCCGGGGGCGAATGGTCAGCGCCACAGAAAGGACTTTCATGCGTGTCTCTAGATGTGTTCTCCGTCGAACATTCTTCATCAGTAGAAAAACCCTGAACTTTGACGGCATCGTGTCTAGCACTGGTTTCGCTCGTGCGTGCGGTCTGCGCTCTGCGAAGATCATCATCAAGGTCGGCCTTGCCACTTCCATTTCGGTCGTCTCGATTATAGTTGATGCTGTTCGAACGACAGTCAGCCGCCCTGTCCAAAGCGGTGGCGAGGCTGGATCTCCCTCTAGGAGCCGCTCGTGGTACACTTTGCTCTCCCTTCTCTCTCTCATTCTTCGCGGACATTTCATTGGGCGTGTATTTCTGCATGACGTCTGATGCGCTATTACGTTTTGATGCGAGAGCTTGCAATAAATGTTCGACGATAAAGGGCTCTGTAGGACTGCGAGGTCGCGCTTTTTCGATATCAAATGGTTTCAATACACTATCAGAAGAAGTTGGCTTCGAAGCTTTGATCGGGCTCTGCGACACCTCTGGTGGTAATCCCGGTGCCTTTCCTTCTGGCGGTCCTGCATGATTTGGGAAAGCAAGAAGAGTAGAGCCTGCTGTTGAAGAGGAGGAATATCCGTCGTTGCTCGTACTTTGCAATGAACCAGGCGCATTTGCCGGGAGGAAGGCTTCCTGTCGTACCGTTTTGCCTCCCTCGACGCTTGTACCTCCAGGTGTAACGTGTCTGTCGCTAGATAACGTCCCGTCGGGTTTCGCCGTCCCAGCGCTAGACTGTTGCTTTGTCCCTGAGGGCTTGTTCTCAACATTGTGTGGCGGCACCCATTCCTGCATAGCAGTGCTTCTGTACCGAGGTCGTGTTCTACGACGCGAAGGTTTCGACGCAGCTTCTGCCACTCCGGATGAACTAGGTTCCGGCAGAAACGGCGTGTAAGCTGGGCCGCTTTCCGAGCTAGAAAAAAATGCCGACGATGACTGGCGTTTCAAAATCGACTCACTACCCGGGACCCCGTCCGCTCTACCATCGTGCTCAGCACTCCCACTGCTACCTCTGTCACTTGCGCTCCAGAAACGACAGTCGCGTTTTGTACCCTTTGGTCGATTTTTACGGGATGAACTCTTCTTTCGTTGTGACTTGTGAGCGATTGGGACACGTCCACGTTTCTTCGAGTCGTGTGGAGTATGACATTTCGCTGGGTCGGTTTGCTTAACTGCAGCGCTGCCCTGACCTCCCTGTGACTTTGTATTTTCAGTAGCGTCAGCATTACAGGCTCCACCGGGAGATGGAGTATCGTCTTCAGTCTTTGAATTTTCACTCTCACCAAGTGCGGGGCGTCCCGACGGAAGCGTGTCCTTCGATGACGCTGACGATGTAGCCGCGATAACTACGGGGCTTCTTGCAGTGTGCTGACGGCATGGCTGTTGACGTTGAGACTCGGTCGTTCGCGTAGCACTGTTCTCTGTTAAATTCCCTCTAGGAGGGTGACTGAAAGTAGCCAGACGACCTACGCACCGATCGTTTACAGAAGGGCCTACGCATGTGTTTGTGCAGTGGGCGAACGTTTCGTGATGTTCCTCTTGTAAAATCGTGCTATGCGGTGTGTGGTGACCACGCCCCTTTCCAGGATGTAACCGGACTTCTTCTGGTTGGAGAAGATGAGGGCAATTTGTTATTTCGCGAGATCCAGCTTCGTGTTGCTTTTCCGTGCGATTTAGCTGTGCACACTGTGCGTGGTGAACAACTGCTCTGCCCGAGCCGAAATCCGTATCTGGAGAAATATGCTTGGCTTTCGATGATTTCTTGATGCCACTACAACTGCTGTCCGGACTGTCCTGATCAGAACCGAGCCTGCTCTCCTGCACAGAATAAAGAACTTAGATATGACGATATTGGTGAAGCAAGGGTAATCCGACTACACCCCGATATTTCGAACAGAGACTATATTTTTCTACTACTATGTTCTACTGGGCAACAGAGAATATTATCGGATGGGATGCAAAAGATTGGCGAATTCTGTCTTCTATTAGCAGGTTGAAGCTATAGGTCACCAGGACAGAGACGAACATGCCATATTGTTAAAGGAATAGTTCGCTTTCGAAGCATCAATTCGTAGATACTTATGTCCACGAGTAGTGTATTCCCGGATTCACGGAATCCCTGCTTCACGTTTCGCCGACTCTCGAGCTCAACAATTTATTATATGCATTATAAGCGATTAGAATTCACACGCGGTTTGAAATCCGCGCGCAGAAAGACGCATGCTCGACGTCAGGGAGGGGAGGTGTGGGTGGGGCCTTGGGGCATGACTCCCTTCCCTCTTTCTGCAGAATACGTCAGGAGGATGAGCTGTGGGAGAGGACGCTGACACGTCACGAAAACATCGTGCGAGCTGATGAGGAGATTCTCCGGTTGCTCCTCCCTGTAGTAGTGGGTCCGCTGCCGACTGTGACGTCAACATACGAATAACTCTGGAAATATGTCGATTTTCAGCGAAAGGGGTCGCAGGAGAGTTGTTTAGGGTCAAATAGCTCCTGCAGGACAGTTTATTTCAACGATGTCAAGGAGTGAACTTTCACCTTTAAGCTCGCTTTGTTCGAAATTTGTTTAATACATTAGTGCCAATACACCAACAGATAAGTAGGTGAAATAGGAACCACACCAGAAGTTTGTATCTACTGTACAGCTCAAAAAGACCACAGCGAGCCCTGCTACGTCACTGTCCTCCCATGTGTCAACAAGGCCAGCAAGGAAGAGAAGCGAATAAATGCAAACGCAACGTGAGGAGTCCCCTTTGACCACGAGTTTCGTAGTCAAGAAGCGCGAGGGGAAATGCGAGAGGGAGGAGGTGGAGGTGAGATCAGCATGGTGGTAGTGGTAGTGCCGAAAAAGTTTGCCGTTGTCGACCTCACAGAGGTGGGCAACGTCACGACTAACGCTCTGGGGGAATGTGCGTCCTTGGCCGGCTTCTAAGGGAACCGTGCCGACGTATGTCTGATAATGTCAGAGGAAAACCCAGAAAAAAGAACACAGAGCGCAGCCGGCACCGGTATTCGAACCCGGGCACCTTCCAGTCTGGACGCGACATGGCCAGCGCGCTAACAACGGTCTCTTCAAACGCATACACCAATCCGGACAATTATGACATGCAATAAAGCGGAAAGTGAGAGCCACATATCAGTGAAGTTTCAAGCGCATGAAGCAACGCGACTCTGAGGCAGGCGGCGTCCAGCAAAAAATGTCGCGTCTTGCCCCACCTTACCCTAGACGTTGAGCACAGTTCAATGTAGTGCCTCCAGCCATATGAACTAAGCACAAAAGCGGCGATATCCCGTTACCTGGTTCTGCACGTGGGTCTCCAGCTGGCTACACCGGTGCGCATCTCCGCAGGGATCTCGTCCTGAGCGGGAGAAGTCATCGTCAAAGATGTCCACGAATGTGAGGCCCTCTGTAGGACTACTGCTCCTTTTGACGGAGTGGAGTCGTCTGTACTCAATCTCACTCTCTGGTTCCGGTAACCGCAGCAGGACTAGGCACAAGATGAGGGACAGTATAACGGCAGCCAGGATGCCCAGCTTCACTGGCCAGTCTACCAGTGTGTATGATGCATTTGCCTAGAAGTGTTGCAGAAGACACCTTTTAGTGTCCAAACTGTACCTGCTCGCAATGTTATTTTGTTCAAATCAGTCCTGGTTGAAGTTACCTCACAGTCACATACACTATTAAAAAGAGACCTGGCCACATAACTAGGAGCATGGCCAAGCTTAAGAAAAGATTGTGCTTAACATTTTCGTTACATTTTTGCCACATACGCCAACATAATTGCCAACATACATACATAATTGCCAACATACGAAAGACGAAAGGTACTCGGTACAGTAGTGAGTTAAGCGCTGCTTGCGCACTTTGTTGATAAATAGTTAAGCATTCTACAAGGGTCGTTCAAGGTTGATCGAGACTTTTGCTCGAGAAAAATCAGTGAGTAAGCGTAATTGAATAAAACTTTCGAAGGACGAAGTGTAATACTTCTCGGGTCAGCGGCACGTGCAGTAGCGGCAGCTATCATGGCAGCGAGCAGTGTTTCTGTAGCTGTGCAACAGCGATGCCTTGTGAAGGGGAACGTCAAACCAGCTGAGATTTTGTATAGATTACAGGCACAGTATGGGGAACAAAACGATGTGAAGGGGAAGAGTGTACGAATGGTGCAGACAATTTTGAGAAGGACGGGATATGGTGGCGACTGAACTACATGCACACGTTCGTCCGGCCCCAGTCACGCCAGTGAACATCGCATGCGTTGAGAACCGGTGAGTAACAGTTCGGGACATCGCAGCCCGGCGTAATACTAGTGTCGGCACTGTGGAGAAAATCATTCACTTCCTATTCCGCAATGTCTATGCAAGATGGGTACCCGTGTGCACCTCATTTGTGACTATAAAAGGGAGCGAGCATGGCAGTTTCTGAGCAGCTGGTCAGTGCGAGGGGGACGAATTTGTGCAATCGGTCGCCACGCCAGGTATGATGAAACCTGCAACATGCATCATTTCACCCCAGAGACAAAAAGAAGCACCATGGAATGGCGACGTAAGGATTCCTTGCCGCCAACGAAAAGCAATGTGCAGCCGTCTGCTGGGAAGTCTATATGGGAACTGTTTCCTGGGACATGCGGGCTGTCATACACGTGGATTTCTTGAAGCAAGGGGTCAAGATTGATGCCAGTTACTATTCCACATTGACAAAGGGTGCCGTGCGAAACGCAATTCGGAAGAAAAGGCAAGGGATGTTGTCCGGAAGGGTCAGTCTTCTTGGTGACAATGCACGGCCTCACACGGTGAATTTGACGGTAGCAACTCTGGTAGAAATACGCTGGGTGGTTTTACCCGATTCCCTTTACAGCTCAGATTTAGCCTCAAACCATTACCATTTGCTTGGGCCCCTTAAAGAGCACCTAGGAAGAAAGACGTCCCGCGCAGATGAAGCCCTACAGAAAGATGGCGTGTGGCTACGGTAACAGCCCACTCCTTTCTACGCCAAAGGCAGCAAAGAGTCGCCACAACGATGGCAGCGGTGTATAGATGCGCACTGTGATTACTTTGAAAAACTGACCTAGTTTGATACTTCCCGAATTTTCAATTTGATTTAAAGAAATACCCAAGCAGCACAATGTACTGAAAGTCGAGTGCAATAGGGGTGGACGGGTAGGTGGAAGGCCTTGAACAGACTCGTGAAGCTAAAGAACATTGATAAGACACATACCGTCCACCCCTATTGCACTCGACTTTCAGTACATTGTGCTGCTTGGGTAAGAGCCTCAGTCAACCTTGAACGACCCTTGTATATCTGGCAGTGAGGATACAATCCGGGTTTCAGAGGGTTACTGTAAATTTGATTGCGTTGTGACAAGACGCCAAACAGGTGAAAATATTGTGCATGGTAGCTTCACGAATGGAACAAGGTTCTGGGGAAATCATGATTTCTTTTTTCCTTGCTTCTTTATAGGGCCACTACGGACTAAATCTCATGCCTTCATAATCATGTGTCCCACACTGCATTGTCCCAATATACGTAATGTTTCTCTATGACCCGTAAACATAAACATAACAAAATTCATTTTTAGTTTTGAGTAGGATGACGTCATAAGGGTGCGGTATCTGCCATACTACTGCGAACATTGCTCCTCCAAAGTAGATTTCCATCTGCTCACTACAGCTGCTGACGGTCTTCCAACGTGAGGCGGGGAGGGCTGTTGCTGGAGGACGGACAAGACCTCAGAGCTTCCTGTGACGCCGCTTACGCTGAGTGAATCCAAAACTATAAAGGTTTGGGAGTTCTTTCGAAATCCCGGTAATTTCGTACCGTTCCCTGACCGGGGGGGGGGGGGTGATGTAGGGGGAAGGTGCGGTCAGCCTGCTCTGAAGTGGCGGCTCGGTGGGGAGTGGAGGGAGAAGAGGGGAGGGGAGAGATGATGGTGGCACAAGAGAGAGAGGCGTGCTAACCCTCTTGCTCTGGGATTTGGGTAGTCCAAGAGGACTACCCACCACAGATAGCATGCGAGCATCCCTCAGCCTCAGTAGTCTTCATTGAGACGCTCCCTGTACCACGGTAACCGCCAGGATTATTAGCGAAGTTACCCCACCTCTTGCCGTTCCCTGACCGCGTTCGTACTTGGCGTACTCAGCGACGTTGATTTAGAATACGAAATGTAATAAATATAATTTTCGGCCCATAGCGGCACTTTAAACCAAAATGGCAAACCATGATGTCCGACAACGCTGCTGGTGACAACTTTCGGTGTCTGAACGAACTTCCGCTTACCTGTTCACCTCTGCCGTCGATGTGTTCGATTATCACCTGGGTGTCTCTAGCTCCTTTCTGTTCGTCTTTGTTCCTTGGTGGAGTGGAGACTCTTCTGGTGCTTTCATCTGGCCTGCCTACTCCGATGTCGGAGATGGCGAACGCCAAGCACAGTATAAGTACCGCGGTTCGCCCGCGGCACTTCATCTCTACCGGCGTCGAACCAGGCACCCTCCGCGGCGCGGTAGCCAACAGTTGCTTCGTCGTCTTCAGCATCAGCGTGAAATGCTATGCAGAACGTCGAAAGCGCTTTCCCTAGTTGCTCGCACCATTGTTGCCTTTTCTGCTAGGGATCAAGTCGGATTCACCGTGAACTTTGTTTCTGACCTCGCACATGGTAGATTGCGTATGGAATCAGAAAAAAATGTCGGATATCGTTAAACAATTTTGGTGAAACTGTCTTTGGTTAAGGTGTGCCCAGAATTGAATAACGTCTTCTCTGTTCCATTGCTTCTGTTACTTTCTGTGTCCTCTTGCTTCTTCGTTCTCACAATGTGTTTTCCAAGGGCTCTATCTGCCAAGTTAATTTTTGGGCGTTTATGTTCATCTGCACTGAACCAAAAACTTCGTTGGCTCCGGGAGGCAACTAGACTGGCACTGGCGCTACACGCAGGCTTCGGATACAGCTGCCCTGCATCATTCCTCCCACGGTACAAGATCTGCAGCTGGTATGGGACTGGTCTCAAGGTCGAAAATAACGTTTTTCGCAGGGCATATCAAACACCGAGAACAAACCAATATACTTGACGATTTTGTATGGTTGCAGTATGCCCCGCTAGGCTACATTCCCTTCTTCTTTTTCCCTCTCTGCAGTGAAAGAGTTCCTCGCATGTTGCGATCAGATCGGATCAGATTGGATTCGCACGTTTCACTAGTCGTTGGAGTTCTGCACTTTATTGCTCTGCTGTGCCTAGGAAACTCGGATTCAGCCGCAACTTAAATTACTTAAAGAATCACTGACGTCACTTACGCAACTTGCGAGGCTGAGTAACAGCGTTAAAGGAGCATGGAAGTGACCCCCATTTTTTTTTTTTTTTTTAGTTTTTCGCTGCGACGTCTTCTACAACAAATAAAATGAGCTGCTGCGAAAGAACGATGAGCGCAGGTAACCCAGAGAGCACTCGCAAGGCTCTGTTCCGCACAGCTTTAAAGAACGTTCTCCACATCCGAAGAGCGCCGAAGCGAAGCCGAAGACGGCGTGACGTATCACGGGCTACGGCACGTGACCAGTGACGTCCAACGGCAGAGCTGAAACATGTATGAGCGGCGCGTGAGCCGAGAAGAAAAAACAAAGAAGAAAGGCACCGAGCAGCTCCTACGTCACACGGGGCTCGTGTCTCTCGTCCGCGACTGCCGTTCTCCGACTGTCTGTCAAGCCGAGACTGTCCATCACTTCTTTCTCGATTGCCCCTCCTACGTCACCATTCGTCGTCGCCTTCTCGTCCCCCCTCTTCTCTCCATCGGTGCTCAGCTCTCCCTGACATCTCTGCTATCCCTTGGAGTCTCCCATAATGGCGTTAGGGACTGCGCTGTTCTCCATAGTATCATGTCATTCATCTCCAGCTCTAACCGATCCTAACTCTTTTTTAACATCCTGTTGACCGCACCTCAGTAGTCCTGGCCAATCTCCCTAGCGGATAAGCGCCATCCCGCTTGAGGAGCAACAACAACTGTCTTTTCTCTTTTATAAATTTTATTGCGCAGTGACAATACGCTGCAGATCGGAAATATTTTCCATGGTGACTTCTTGTGGACAGCTTCACGAATGAAGCAGGATTTCGAGTTATGTTAAGTGCCACTTCCATGCTCCTTTAAGAGCGTCACCGCTACGAAAACTGCTCCGACGACGGAAAATGCTCCGTCTCTGCCTGTTCCATAAAATTTCTTTATCACAACGCGACTTTAAAATCTTCTTTGATCACTCCACCATCGTACATTTCCTTTCGTGTTGATCATCGTCAAAAAGTAGGTGTAGTGCGTTCTTCAACGAGATGATTCCAGGGCTCATTCATTCCCCGCACCTCATCAGAATGGAATAGTTTGTCTGGTTCTGTCACTGCGATTACTAATAGTATGGCATTTAAAAACAGCTTGTGCGATCTCCTTCACATATAATGTCATTGTATATTGTCGCGTTTATCTCACTAATATGTTCTTGTCGAAGTTGCTCGTTTATTGTTATTTTGTTGCGTCGGCATGTTTATCGGTTGTTACTGTGCTTTGACCTTGCATCGTGTACTATAATAATAATAATAATAATGACTTTATTTGATCCGACATTGGACCCAGAGTACTGGGGAAAAAGCTACACTAGGTAGCTTGACGAGTCCCAGACCCTGCGCCTCACACAGCGGAGCATACAAATACATGTAGAAAGTAAGTACAAATGGCATTCAAACGCGAAGAAACAGTAACAGAAGCAGCATATATGGATACATTTCAATACCATGCGTGAATAGTTGACACTGCAGGGGTATATTTACAACTATTAATTCGACAATGGTAGTAATAACAAATATGACAAGGATGGAAATACGCCATTGACAAGAATGGAAATACAGCAATATGGGGTTAGTGGTTACGCACCAAGGAAAAGGAGTTTGATGTTTTGGACGCTAGTGTACCTAAAATCCATTTCCGTAGTGGTAATCCCAAGTCATAGTGTCGGAAAAATATACGCCTAAGAGTTTGAAGTTACTCACGATCTCTATACACTTGGAGCTAATAGTAAGTTGAGCGTCCCATTCTACCCGTTTGTTATAATGGGTCGGAAATTACGTACCTGGGTAATGGGTCGGAAATTCGGTACCTGAAAGGGACGCGGCCCTCTGTCCTACTTTTCTTTCAATAGGAGGCAGCGAACAAGTGCCCATTCGAGGAACTCAGCCCTCCCCTTCCGATTTGTTTCGGTTTCAGTCTGTCTACCAACGTCATGATAACGTTTCTCGGGTAAAGGTCTGTTAACTTCGTGAGACATGGAGAAATGGCAGCGCATAGAGTGCCACCAGCCTTTTCCCTTGTCGCCGCGATGGCTATTGGCCGAATCCACCCACGTGACCGTGATCCACCATATCCCTTCCAATTATTTATTCATTTGGATATATGTTGTACATGTAATGCTGCCGTTGATCACTGGCACTGTTAATGAAAACACTACACTTTGATGTCGGTGTTTTTAAATCAAATTATTGTGAAACTGAGATTATATTATCGCTACCTAGGAAAACTTTTTCGCTTTGTCCGGGTCCGTATATCTGTACGCGCAGTAGTTTCTGTACCGTCTAGGAATGTCTGGCACAGGTAATCTCACGCGAGTTTACATACAATTGAATTTGTCGCAGAGCGTTAACACGGCGGACCATATTAGCGTGGAAGGGAAATGGTGGCGTTGCCTAGTTACGTGAGGTGAAGTCAAGTCAAGCCAAGCGGTTGGCGGTACTCTGCTCTTGCAGCGCACATTGACGGTCGCGTCACATAGTGGGGTTCATCGGTACCGATTAAAATCGTGCTTTTCTGGCCGCTCGACAGATGGCGCTGTATGGCTTCTGGTGTGTTCCTCTGGTACAATGTGTGTAGTACTAAAATAACACTCTAGTGCACTGCATGACATGCACTTCATGTTATTCTAGTTCACTTTCCATGTGGGTTGTGGTTTCTTTCAAAATCAAGACTTCAGTTTGGTCTGCAATGGACTTTGTGTGCATGTTGACGGGCACCAACGTCGAAGTGCGCTCAACGATTTTTTTGTTGTTATTACTTGTAGTTCGAGCGTGTCAGGACGCCAGTGAAGTTGTGGGTAACAAAAGGATCAACATTCTGTATCGCGTGTAAACCAAATGGGCAAATACTTATGGACCATAGATAATGATGATAAATGCGTATGTAAACCACATTGACTTCTCAATGTTCGTACACGTCCAAACGCGTGTACAAGCTTCCCATTTTATTCCTATTCGTTTCTCACCTACCAGATCCTTGCTGGCGATCGGAACTAATGCTATTGCGGTAATTAATCACATTCTTGGTTATTACTTTCACGTTTATACGATTATACACTGTACTTGAGACTGTAACTAGATCACTTTTACAGGTGTTTGCAATGCATTTGGGGTTACTTTTGGAATTACTTTTGAATGCGATTTTCGATGTCCTCGGTTATTACTCACTCGCGAAAGATAAGGTTATCGTGGCCTTTGAGACCGCACATTGGAAAACTTGACAGTGCTTGGGGGAAAAGTAGACCAGAAAAAGAGGAAGATTGCTTTTCGTTTTTAGGGCGAGGGCAGAAGTACTACTTTTGAAGCGTGATGTGGGCAAGAGTTGCGCCTGTCCTATCCTGTAGTTTGCAATACAAACTCCCGTCCACCTGATACGACAGATCCGGGCCGTATCAAACAGGTGGGCAGACGGAAAACACATAAATGTATGACAGTCGCTAGGCATAATTATGATACTGTAATTGGAACTATAATTTAGCTGCTTTTGAAAAGTACTCTTTACAGGTCTACTCGCAATGACATGTGTTTAACTTTTGACATAATCTTCGATTTGTGTATCATTATAGTTAAGTACCTCATGCGCCATTACAGTCCAGCTTGCCAATCCATCATTACGAATTTCATAAACTATAATAAGCATATGAGGTATACTCCGGTAGAGTGGGAAAAGTCAGGTCTAGTTTAGGAGACAATTCCTAAAATCTATTACAAGCTTTCGCGTGGTGGACCACGCGAAAGCTTGTAATAAATTTTAGGAAGCTTCATTGTCGTTTTTCAATTGTCTGCTATACTATAATCAGCATACACACAGGTACACTGCTTTCCGTATATCTATACATAGGTAGTAACTACATATTTCACATTAAACTCACAGCCCACCAACAACTGATACTAAATATATGCTCTATATTCGTTATACTTGTGCACTCCCCTGCTGATCACGACTGGGCAAATAAATTGGCAGGGCATGACACTGCACAGTACCCTTCGAGATATCACTCGAGGCCTTAAAGGCGCTCTTTATGCATTTGCGACAAAAAAGGTCTTAAAAGGTAATGCTTGAGTACTTTGCTGCACTCTTCATGGTAACGTGAAGCAGTAGTCAGGTGGTTTATGTTGATGGAGTAGATTAACGTCTTATTGCTTGCAAGCTCAGCACAAGTTATACTTGTGACAGAGAACGGTTATTATTTTTAATTTCCAAGCTAAATTGCGGTAAAACGGCTCAGTGCCGACATCTGGTGGGAAATAATACCCATCTCGTCAAGCAACAGTGATCTATGTCCCCGGCTGACCTGCTGCTCCTGGTGGCTACGTAGCCGGCATGTAGCCGACTTATCTCGTTTTAGACCGAGTGTTGTCAGCATGCAATGTAGTTATACCGCCGTACTTGACGAGCAATGCGCAGTTGGTGAACACTTCGACACAGTGTTGCCCCTAATTTTCAGTTGAAATTATCTAAAAAAGGAACTATGCATGCAACTGGGACGAAAATCGGGGCGTAAAAATACTGAGGGTTCAGGCTATCTTCATGCAAGTCTTGACATGTTGATAAGTGATAAGTAAATCAGATAAGTAAGTAGATAAATCTTCTGAGATTGCACCTCCACTGCTTTACGATATATTCAAAACAGAAGTTCTCTGCATAATACACCATTGTACAGGATGATGCAGTCATCGCTCCTGATTTGTAAGCGCGCGCTTTTTTGTAATAATTGACGTAACTGTATACGCGTCACAAAAAGGCGTACGCCTCCCGCTTTCGATAAATCATGGGAAAGAACGATGTCATCCGGAATGATCGACGACTTAGAGCGTGTTAGTGAAGTTCTGGTTCAGACTGTACCTGTCGAGTTTATGTAATGTACTCAGCGTTAATAGTCTCAGAAACTTTCATCGGTGAGCAACCACTCAATACCCTCTCCAGTGAGCATTCTATGAGAGTAGTGAGAGTAGCTCTTGGGCACTGGGAATGGAGGAGATGACGACTCTCTTCTACACTCTTAACTCGGTACCCTTTATTGTAACTTTTAGCAATGTATAACCTTTATATAGACGTAGATTTCCAAATATCGTAGAGGTTACACGACCGATACCTCTATTTAGAGGTTAAACATGACTTGTAACGAGACACTGGAGGAGCAATAGAGGTTGCTTCGGTGTTTAACGGAAATCCAATCGTCGTAACTTATAAATGTACCCTTTATAGGAACGTTGTAACTTCTAAACGAATTCCACGTTTGAATTTCCTTCGTTTGTTTTTCTTGTTTGTTTGCAGGGTGACCTGTATAAAAGGTACTGCTCAAAAGTCACTGTGTTCTCGTAAGCCGCACATTCAATCATTCAGTACAAGAGTGTCGTATCAGTGTGCGTTACATTATTGTGTCTCTGCGTCTGTACGAACTGCGGATCGTGTTCAGAACTGTGAAGAAAGCACAAGTGTCAAGTGACGGAACTTTATCAGGGTATTTCTACGGTATGTTCACTACAAAGTTTACGAGGTTACGTTTTTGCTGGACAGTCTAAGAACACTAATCACAGCACCGTCTGTCTCTCTAACACGGTTGAACGGTTCAACACAGTGTGTACGTGTGTGTCTTACGTCCGTTATTTGCTTAGTCATTTGTCATTCTTGTGTTTTACTTCTTCATGTGCTTCTGATTCACCATAGCCGCGTCGCTGATGTGTCATTCTGACATACCAGAAAGGAATAGAAAAGTTTTCGGCGTATACTGAAGAGGAAGTTGCAACAACGTGGGGACCGCAAAGATTATACCTCCTTGAAACTAAATGTCGTTCACCACAGCTGAAGTGTTGGTATTGCGACATCCTCGTGCTCTTGCCTCAGCTGTAGTTCCAGGTTTGCCAATTGAATAATACATATGCTCCAGTTGCAATCATTTCTATTTCTTTCTTTCCTTTGTTGTGCACGTCAATCTGTACATCACTCACTTTTCGCCACTGGATGCCCTTAGATGAATATATTCCCATATGAGATATATATATCTAGATGAATATATAGCCATATATTCCGAATAACAGTGTGCGTTCTGCACTCATGAGAGCTCATTTTGAGCACCATTTGTTCTGTAGCGTCTGTGAAGAGGCGAGCGTCTTAGAGACACCCATGCCTGGCCAAACTGAAACTTTTACGTCAGTGTGGCGGTTAGGAGACAGTAACCTCTATTTATAGGTGATATGTGTAACGTTTACAGAGAGTATTGCCCATAGGTTACAAGGTAACTTCTGAAATAGAGGGTAAAAATTTTGAAATTTTTATCCTTTACTAGAAGGTACCAGGTTTAGAGTGTACGATGACGACAATGTTCGATGACGATGACTACGATATACGACGACGACGATGTAGTCTTCTCATCGGGTAGTCATGTGCGTCCAGCATGTAGCTAAAAGGGGGGGGGGGGGTGAACGAGCTCTGACAGTAGTAGATTTCAATTGTGGGTCTCAAGAACCCACCATGAACACCGATCTCAACCCCAAGAAGCTAAAGTCAGTAATTTGCCATAACAGGATGTAAGACACCACCTTACGGGATTTCATACCGGGCGAAAGCACCCATAGGGCCTAACACGTTGAGGGTTGAAGAAGAAGTAGAGAAGTAATCATCAAGTATGAGATAGTACAACAATCGACAAGCACACCGCAGTCACAAAAACACACGTATATAGGCTGACTGACACACGTTGCGCATAAATCTACTCCAAATCATGGTTTTCTACATATTTCTTATTTACCCATGTGTCCCACCCACCAGCGGCATGGCCGAGCGGGCTAAGGCGTCCCGCTCGTTGGTGGTAGCCTAGGTCGTGCTGAAGACTGGGAGGTGGTGGGTTCGAATCCTATCACCGGCTGTGCTGTCTGAGGTTTTCCCTGGGTTTTCCGAAGACATTCCAGGCGAATGTCGGCACGCTTCCCCCTGAAGTCAGCCCAGGACGCATACTAACCCCCCTGTCTCCTCCTCCTTCCTGCTGTCCTCTCTGCGTCTGTCTACGTCTGTACGCCGCTCATAGCCACAGTTGCTTCGCGGCGCTAACACGCAAGAAAAAAATGTGTCCCACCCAGCACATTACGCGAACTATCGTGCGAGTAGTGACGATCAGCAGCAGGCATAAACGAGAAGACGACGTGGCCTGGCTGATCCAACTAGTCCAAGAAATAAACCGGTGATGGTAAATGTAGAGTCACACTCTAGGTAAATGCGGTGGTCCAACTGGCGTCCCTGTTCAATCAGACGGGGGTGTTAAGATGAAGAATGTAAGAAAGTACGATGATGATGCGAGTTTAAGCGAGGCAAGACAAAGGTTTATTAGGCCTCTATATACTGGTAATGGGCCGAATTAAGAGTATATGGATGATGATGACTCGTCGACGATGGCCATGAACTCCACGGCATCCATGGCGGTGACGGTGGGTCTACGGAGGCGATGGTGGCGATGACGCTGTCGCTCACAAGGGCCAGGTCCACTCGTCTCTTTATTTTCTTAGGCGTGCGAAAAGCGTCTCATATTCCTACAGTATATGGTTGAGGAGAATAGGGGCAACGGAGTCAGGACACACGAGCGCAGAGCTGAATCCGAAGGACTGGTTTCACGAGCGACTGGTCGCGTGATGTGTATATCCCCATATGTACTAGGGGCGTTCAAGTCAAACCGGGACTTTTCATTTTTCGCAAAAATAAAATGAACTTACAGGCGAGAAATTAGTTTTATTTTTCAACGTAATCTCCAGCTGCACTAATGCACTTGTCCCAGCGTTTCACGAGGGCTTGGATGCCAGCAGCGTAGAAATCCTTACCGACGCGTGCAGCCATGATCGGACAGCATTCTTGACGTCGCAGCTGAAGTGGCGGCCTCCATTGAACGCCTTCAGTGGCCCGACGAGATGGAAATCGCTGGGGGCGAGGTCTGGACTGTAAGGGGGATGTGGCAGCAACTCCCAGCCAAGTTCCTGTAAGGTGCGTGTCGTGAGATGCGTGGTATGCGGGCGTGCATTGTCCTGTAGGAGGAGGACTCCTTTTGTGATGAGGCCCGGCTTTCCGAAACTGGAGGTGTCCATGAATGATAGTGTTCAACGTTCCCACAGAAAGATATGTTTTTCGAGCCAGTTCGAGACATGTTATCCGTCGGTCCTTGAGGATCAGGCGCTCCACAAGTTGGATGTTCTCAGGAACTCTGACACTGGGCTCGGAGCCGCCCTGGCCGGGATCGTCCTGCACTGATGTACGGCCGTCTCGGAACCGTTTGCACCACTCAAACGCTTTGCTGCGGTTAAGTGAATCGGGCCATACTGAGAATGAAGTCTTCTGTGAATATCAGATGACTTTACGCCTTCATTCACGAGAAACTTCATGACAATTCGCTGTTCGATGTGCGCGCTCACCTCGTTGTCGGCCATCTTGTCCAGCACGTGTCTTCTGTTTTGCAGGAACTTTGGACCACTACGTGGTGAACGCGGAGGCCTGGGGCTCAATAGAGAGTTTTAGCAAACGGGATCTGGCAGCTCCCGATCGCTAATAAATACGGTGAAATCGAACCGATCGTATCCGGAAAGAACGCCAGCACGAACACTTTTAGCAAACCGGAGGGTGCCGGAGACGCGCTCGCTGCCCGCCGCCCGATATCTTTTTAGATGACGAAGAAGAGGACAGCCATTGCGAAGAAGAAGTTCTACTGCTGTCCACATTTTCACGATTGAAAGAACTTTCAAAGAACTATTGTGCTTTTTTCTTTCCTGACCGTGAACAGGGGCTGCTCGACAAATGTGTGGACCTAAAGTGTATTCTTCGAAACTTGGAGAGAAGACAGTTGCGGCTAAGTTATTCTTTCGCTTTTGCACGCTTGGAACAATGCTTACTGCTACCACAATGTAAGTGAAATGCGCCGGAGACTCTCCGAGCTCCTCACAGAGAAAATAAAGATAATCGGTGATCGTAAAACGCTTTCGGGCGGGTGTCATACTAGCAAACGACGTAGCCGTTATGAGATTTTCAACCGTAAGTATGTCCGGTAATGGCGGCTAGCGAGCGGAGCTCCGGTGACGGCCGGAGAGATACGGTGAGGGTGACGTCATCTGAGCACGCGCAGTTGCGTGGCCGGCCCGACGGTAATCTACCGAGCGGGAGGACGCACTTTGCTAAAACTCCCTAATCTTGATGTGCACATAGCGATCGTTATAGCTATTTTTCAAAATTTGCGCGTTCGTCCGTCACGCGCATTGGCCGTCAACCGGGGAGCACGAGCGTTTAGCGAGCGTTACGGGATAGCGAAAAGTTCAAAATCTAGCCCCTGTCGCGTGTGAAAATGACGAAAAAGAAGTAGCGCGAGCCATTTGTACACTCAGGAGACAGAAAGTCCCGGTTTGACTTGAACACCCCTCGTATATTCGCCCTCACAGTATAATAGATCACATATATTGCTCGGAGCGCTATATTAATAGCTTCTATCTGCGTTTTGCCGCACAGGTGGTCGTCACCTTTGATCGCCTTTGCCGCAAAAGGTGATCAAATCACATCCCACGCAGTGCATCAAAACGACAATGCGCCTCGTACGGTTCGAATAAATACAATAAAAAAAATGATTATATACGAAGAAATAACACATATGGCGTGCCACACAGTACATAAAATATATTGTTATGGAGGAGGAGTGTCGTTGGGAGGAACCCGAGAGGTCTGCCTGATTAGGCGGCATGTTTCTCGGGAAGGGAAAGGTGGTGGAGAGGAAAGGGTGAAGTGGAAGACCGAGCGGAATCCGCTCGGGGGGAGGATAGCTGCGTCCATGGGCCGACTTCAGGGGAATTGTGCCGGCATACGCCTATTACACATCTGAGGGAAACCCAGGAAAAACCCCAGACGGCACAGCCGGCCCGCGGATTCGAACCGTGGACCTCCCAGTCTCCAAGCGCACGCGTTACCGCTGCGCCACCGGAGCTGGTATATTGTTATGAGGTCTTAATTTTCGAGAATTTTAAGGGCACGATTGCGAAAATGTCTAGCTAAGTTTGACCCCTTCAAAACTATGCTGGACCCGCGATCTTTATCTTCACAGTTGGTTGTACGGGTTATGGCAAGCATCTCGATTGTTTTACAGCACTATAGCCAGTGCAATGTCGCTTATATCAATTGTGCTGAGGTGGTGGTGGTGGTGGCGGCGGTGGTGGTGAAAGGGCTTGCCGTTGTCGGCCTCACCGAGGTGGTCAACATCACGACTGACGCCCTGGGGAAACGTGCGTCCTGGGCTGACTTCTAAGGAACTTTAAGGGTGTTGCGGTCAATCTCGAGTTTATCACGAGGCAAGCCAATTAAGGCACACACCTCGCGAAACCTAATGACAGCGAATATATGCCATGTGTGAGATTCGCGAACAATTCAGGACGCGAAATTAAAGGGTTTTACAGTATATTTAATGGGCGACTGAGAACACGAAGGTCAGTTCGAAGTTGGTGCTCCTCGAGCGGCCGATGGTGATGAGCCTTCCTCACAATATACAGCAACAGGCACAGTATATAAATAGTAATTAAACATAACAAATAACATACATATAAAGTAAGCCTCTCTGTGCGATGGGTTGTGCGACAAACGACATGCGTTCTTACTTCTTCCACAAAACAATAGTCTCAGCTGACCTGTAGTACTTGAGACAGGTCACAGGTCTTTCAGGATCCCCCGCCCTCCTTCGGGGCCCCGTAAGACTATATGGGTGAGGGTGAGGCTGACAGCACTCCATGACGTAGCCGCACACGACGGGAGTGCCGATCATTTGGTTCGCACATGTCTGCTGGCACGTACGTCACGCAGGTCTTGGTACCTCCGACCGATTTTTCGGTTCGTCTTTTATTTATTTTTTTACATTGAACTGTGCAGTGAGAAGAGGCCGAAATGTCTCCCAATCAATGAAACCAATGAATCTTTATACATGAAAATATTTTGCACGGATGCTCCTTGTAGACGGTGGTGGTGGTGGTGGTGATAGGGCTTGCCGTTGTCGGCCTCACGTATGTGGGCAACGTCACGACTCACGTCCTGGGGGAATGTGCGTCCTGGGCCGACTTCTAAGGGAACTGTGCCGACATATGTCTGATGACAATAACGTGATGTGACGAGCGATGAACCCATGGTGAAGTTCCCTGTTTCGCATGGTGAAGTTCCCTGTTTCGACGGTTACATCAACTAACCAAGCCCCACCGACCATAGTGTAAAGAAACAGATAGCTTTTTATCGCCTCGTCGCTCCAGGAACGGCGGAACCGACTAGATCATCCCACCTGGCGGTATCTAGCGACGGATGAACGAACGCCAACATTGGCTTGTGTTAACGTCTATATCCACGCCCATCCTACTGTGACGTCATAGTATACAGTGCAACATTGTGACCCCCGCGAGTTTCGAACAGGAACTTCTGCTTTTTCTGAAAAATAAGTCAGACACGCGGTAGGGAACTGCATTCCTGGTACGGTCCTTCTATCATCTTCCGAAATACATGGATCCAAAATTTCAGAATGTCGGCGGAACTGCTCCCGCAATTCGAAAGCTATCCCCATAAAGCTTATAGAAGGCGAAGCAAAACAGCGACAAAAATGTGCACAGGAACACGTTACATACTGCATATTGTTGTATTACTAATGGACAGGTGTGTTCTTTTGCACATTTTTATCGCTTTTGACAGAGAACTTCCTAAACTCTGTTGCCTTAGCTGCACCTTGTAGAGCTAGGGCACCGGCATGGAAGTCTACCGCCCAGTCGAAGATCCCAGCAAGCGACGAACGCATAGAAGCAGGGGTTAGGGGGCGTAGAAGCAGCGGTTAAGAATCCACTTGTAAATCCTTCCGCTGCTCTGACAACACACCCACTTCGCAAACACGCAACGCATCCGTTCGCTTTTATTTGCGGACCGTCGCCGTAATAACCTTTACGGGCGCCAAGGTTCGAGAACGTAACCTTCCCGGACGTATCAAGCGCACAATATCCCAACTAAACGGGTCTCCCCACACGTGTTATTGATCTGGCGCCCCAACTATTTTGAAAAGCTTGAGGACGATGGGTAC
Organism: Ornithodoros turicata; assembly: GCF_037126465.1. Lineage (NCBI taxonomy): Eukaryota > Metazoa > Arthropoda > Arachnida > Ixodida > Argasidae > Ornithodoros > Ornithodoros turicata. Next base: position 21,378,136 of record NC_088207.1, read on the forward strand.
AATAGACGCAAACGGCGCTTGGTGTAGTTCGACCCCAAAGTTCCAAAACTCGCCGCTGTATGGCGCACCATTGTCACCGACCGACCGTGGTTTTATTGTCGAGGCAGCGCGGCATACCAGCATTGTGGTGCCGAAAAATTCTTAGAACGAGCGACACGAGACGGAAAATTGTTTGCTGTTTATAGTTCTCTTTTGCTTTCTTCCTCCCGTTCGTGGTGTCCACAGGGGTGCCAGAAGTCCCAGACCTTGTAACCACCCCCAAGCGGTCGCTCCTTGCAAAACCGCCATCTTGTCCAGGCCTGACGTCACTAGCAGACGATACGGCGCGCACGGAAGGCGACGAAAACAAATTGGCGTGGTTTCTATGCTGTGTGGCAATCGGTGGCAACTTGCCAAACGCAACTATGTGGTGTTAGTCTGGTGTCGTTGTGCGGCTTTTAGGTATTTAAAGTTGTGAATAACACTTTACAATAATAAATATGGGACGTTGTTGCTACATGGGCTGTCAGCACCGGTCCGGCGAGGCAACAAAAGCCTCGGGCGTAACATTTCACTGGTAAGTATATGCGTTTGTCGCACATCGTACGACAGTTGACTTTACTTCTATTTATTGATTACAGTTTCCCACGAGATCCTACGCTTCGAGAAGCTTGGGTTGAGGCCATTGGGAGAACTGGATGGACACCCAGCAAACACAGTGTAGTGTGCTCCAAGCACTTTCAGAACCGTGACATGGACAGGACATCGTTAGCACGGATTCGATTAAGACCTGGTGCGGTGCCCATCGCTCATCCTTCTGTGTCTGCTCCTGAGCTGCAGGTGCGTTTGAGTGCTCTCGTTCCCGTACTCCAAAGTGCGTATAATATTGTTTGAACGGTACAAGAAATTGTGACAACCTGTTATGAATCAGTGAGCGTTAATGTCGACAAAAATAAAAGAAAGGAAAGAAAAAACTTGAATAGCAAATTCTGTAAGTAATGCTATCAGAGAACATACTTTTTGTTTTGGTCATGCGCAGTAACCTTATTGAAATTTTGAATTAAGTAACATGACGAGAAAGTGCAGCACATGAGATATGGACTTGTAATCTACATTTTTCTGCCAATCCCTAGCAATATTTCATTACCTATGGCACACATATAATGTCGGTTATGTTCCAGGTAGCACAGCTTTCAACAGCACCTGAGGCAGCACATGAAGCAGAGCATGAAGTGAGTGTCACTTTCGTGTTCACACTCTCAGGGCATGATACGCAGTGTTCACAGCATTTCCTTGCACAGTGTTTGTGCTTCATACGTTTAGGTTTATATTCTGTATTTTTCTGCTATGTCGTGGCAATTGCTGTATGGCATACTGGTTGTTTCCTAGATGGAACTAGTCACAGCTCCTGGTGGAGCACAGGAGCAACTCCCAGCTCCAGCCAGAACACAGGAGGAACTCGCTCTAGAGGAAACCTGTGAGGGAGAACATGAAGTGAGTGGCCCTTTCGTGTACACACTCAGGGTGCTGTGAGCTACAGGACTTGAAGTCCTCAAACATGTATATGATTTTTTATTTGGACAATTATTGCTACATCATGCAACATTTCCCCTGTGAATTCGACACAGGATGCAGAGCCTTTCTACCACTCCCTTGTGCTGTTCTCTTTCGCTCCATCTATCCATCTCAGTACACCACACATAGCCACAGTTGCTTTGCAGTACTAACACAAAGTCTAAAAAACTTATCCACCATTGCTATCCATTGTCTACTATTGCTACAATCAGTATGCATAATGTATCTTACTGTGTGAAGGAGCGTAGTCTCTACACATCAACTTGTATGCCATTGTATGCTATGCAAGCATGTGAGCTATCTGCGCAGCCCCTTAGGTTGCCCCTTTCTCCTCGTGCCGGTGGAGCCATCCTAATTTCCCCACCCTTTTCGAAAATAAGAGGGCCATCAATTACACTGTGCACCATGTGGCTTCGTCTTTCACCATATAGTGTCATAATTTTACTACATGTCCACATGTGGTCCTCTATTGTTGCCTTCGGAGAGGATACTCACTTTGTCATGTCGTCTTCCAAACATTTCCCCTCTCGTGCGCAGAGACCTACTTGCATAGCGTATTGCTAATTTATTTGTGCATCTTATTACCTCAGAGTTTAGACAGTTTAGTTTACTCTGCTGTGAGTTCCACAAGTCAGCTCACATTGAAATTTCTATCCTGACAGCAAGACTTATTGTCCAGCTCCTGTGCAGAGATGAGTGATGTAAGTATAGTACATTTTGCTTTATGATGCTAAATCATGCTGCACTAAAATGTGTGGTTCCTGTTAAACAACTGATATCAAGATTGACTCAACATGTCAACCAGCAAACACAAAGTGAGACGACTCGATGTTGTTTCTTATATTGTGCTGAAACAAAGCACGTCACTGTGCACGTTCTGCTTGGTTATCAGTACTTTTCATCTGACGGGGTCACAACAGGGCACAGATAAAGTATGAAAAAATGGCTAGGAAGCACGTGAGCTGGTGAAGATGATGCATAATGTAAAAAACCCGAGACTAGGGAACACGAAGGGTGTTGTGTCTGTCCCTTCGTGTTCCTTAGTCTCGGGGTTTTTACATAGATAAATTGCTGCCTTTTCAGCTATGCAAAATATTAGTCATATGCACAGAGCACCATAATTTCTAACATCGGCATCTAACGGCATCTAATTGGTCTGAACAATCGTTTTCTTTTATGCTTTCTTAAAACCATCAAACCTGTATTATATGTGATTTACTTTGGCTGCAGGAAAGCACGGGCTTTGACTGTGACTCGTTGCACAACCCATTTACAGAGCTCGAAGATGAGGACGTATTAGTAAGTACTTGCTTTCTCTGGTTCTCCATATGCTTGCACAGAGTTAACTGTGCTACAGTACTGCATTCATCAAATTTTGCAGGGATATGTCCGAGCTGGACATGCATCACCTCAAGCTTCTTGTTCAAGCTTAAATACCTCACTGGTGAGAATGTCAACTGTCAGAATTCCTGCTCAATGCAATCCTGTTTTGAATGTTTTGGACCGGCCTGTTGATTTGTGCTTGGAAATTTACATATTGGTACACATGACCCAAGGTTATTTTTGTACCTGGGTCAAATCAGTAAGCTCGGCCGAAACATAATTATGTCCATAAGGCTATCAAGTGTCCGAGACATGTTAATGTGAAAGAGAAATGAAGAAGGGGTATAAATAGGGAGTGACTTTTTCGGGTTAAAACCGATTCTGCCCGGTTCTTGCCCCCGAACTGATGCTCGACCAATTCGGGTTAAACCCGATTTCTTTCTGATCTCCAGTCACTATGGAATCCTCAAGTGACGTTTCCACTGAAGACAAACAAAGGTCGCCACGTGTAACACATTTAAGAATGGGTCACTTACGCTCCCAGCAATACACCCATGTGTGTCAACACTGTCTATGCCTTCGAGGATTACCACTGGAAGGTCACGATCCCGCAAAAAAACACAAAAGGAGAGATTAGGAAAGGACTCAATAGACAAGAGGAGAAACAAAAACACCCGATAACACCCGGCACAATTATATATATTTATACATATAATTATATGTATGTATAACAAAGGCACAATTATCGCCTGATTTTTACCCCCCGAATCTGAGAAAGGCACTGAACCCGAAAAAGTCACTCCCTAGGTATAAACTGGCACAAAAAACAGCGCAGAGACAGGACGTGAGTAGACAAATGAAGCTCTGACTAACAACTGTGGTTTATTGGGAAGGAATGAAAACAATTTTGTGGTTGACATACTGGGTCTCGTGGGAAAGGAGGGTAATGGAAGGCACACTGTTACCACCTCTGTTGTGAATTTGAATCATCCGTCTCATTTGACTAGTCATGTCCGGTCTCTGCAGTGTATTTTGTGTCCAGTATGTACCAACTCGCCCACACTGTTGCTATGAAGGGGTTATAAGTATGGAAACACAGTAGTGATGCTTTGTGAATGCTAACGTTTTTATGCTTTGCCTTCTTTATTGGTGTACACCTGCTTTTACAATTCTACAGTACATTTAGCTATAGCTGAGGGTGATCTCCATCTTTTCCTTTCCTTTGTGTATACAGGAAACCAGTGCCATCACCTATGCTCCCTATGCTGCTGCCACATCTAGCAGAAGGATTTCACTGGTGAGGACTACCAAAAGCAAAACAGTTGAAAGGATGCTATACATTTAAGTGCAGTCGAGGTATATACATGCATTTTATTTTTCTATCGGACACGTAGGATACTGCGAGCACCTCCACTCCTGTGACCCCTACCAGAGGGATTATATTGGTAAGAACTATCAGGAGGGCTACTGTTTCATCTCAGACCACAGAGGGAATGTGCGGCATGCTTACATCAACAGTAACATAGAATCTCTCTGTGCCACTACAGTTGGGGATACATTCAAACCATATAGTTCTTCTTGTCATTGGAGGATATACCAATCTGTCTTGAGACATGGCCACTACCTCGAAATTAATACCTAAGTGCAGTTAAATACAACATATTGCACACAATAAAAGAGAAAGGGAGAGCAAGATGTACCCTGAACACTAAAGGGTTTATTGTGCCCTTTACGTTTTAGAAGAAAAATCTTTCATCACAAGGGTATGATGGCGGCTGACATTTTGTACAGGCTGCATCTACGTAGCCTACTTGGAGCGTACTACGCGCTATAAACCAGCCTCTTTCTATTCCATCAAATGTGTTTGCATGTATCTTCTAATTGCTAACATGACATCTTGATGGCATGTATTGATTTAGATCTGTGATTTGACAGATTTTTACTAACAGCATGAGAAAAATGAATTGCATTTATGATGTACACTCAATGATGAAATAAAATACTTACATTGATTTATTCTTTGTTGATTTGCATGTCTGTGTCATTTATTCTAGGAAGTAGGATTGGGAGGCATAGAGGAAGAGCACTCCAGCTTGTCCATCTACGTAGCCCTCGCAAGCTGTTAGTGCATCTCGTTTGTTTCTAATCATGTGCATGGTACAAATCAATCATGAATCATGCCTGTTCCTATAAACTGAAAGTCAGGTGGAAACACTCGCAGCTGACCCTTCACACAAAGGCAGGGGGGATGTGAACTGCAACAACGTAGCGGTAAAGAAAGCTGAGACATTTCTCTGAAGGTCCTTTGATTAAACTTACAATGAGGTACCTAATATTGATTGGCATAATTATGTACCGTGCAACCTGCATTTTTGCACGATAATTTCACTGTAGAATATATAAAATCATAAGTTAAATGATGCATACTTATTTTTTATTGCGAGAAGCTGGTAAATTTCAATGTGTGTGTTATGAATTTACGTCTAACAAGACGACTGCATGCTCACTGTCCAGGACAGCCATGCTACTGAGGACACACCTGTTAAGGCGTTCTTGAAAAAGGAGGTGAAACGAGTGGCATCGCTGCACACTGCCAGCAAAAAGAGAATAAAGGCTCTCCAGCAGGCACAGCGACGCATAAAGCAAAAAGTGGCACACCTCGAAGATGTAATAAAAGACTTGAGGTCCAAGAACATACTACTGCAAGAAAATGCAGACTGCTTAGAAAACATAGCTGGAGCCCACAAAGACATCCTCAAACGACAAACAGCAAAACAGAAGGGAAAACCCGTGCCACGTCAGTACAGCCCAGAGTTACGTGCCTTTGCCTTGACACTCCACTTTTATTCCCCTCGTGCTTATAAATATGTGCGTAGCACTTTCGACACCTGCCTGCCACATCCACGGACAATAAAGAAGTGGTATCAATCAATCGACGGCGAACCAGGATTCTCAAAAGAAGCCCTCACAGCACTCCGAATGAAGACAGCTTATGAAAACAGCAAAGGCAGAGTTACAGTGTGCAGCCTCATGGTTGATGAAATGGCAATAAGGAAACATGTCGAGTGGGATGGAAGGAGGACATACGGCTATGTCAGCCTCGGGCCTGACTCCACCGATGATACAGCAATAGCCAAAGAAGCATTTGTTGTGATGATTGTTTCCATCACGGAAAAGTGGAAGCTGCCAATCGGCTATTTCTTAGTTGATGGCATATCTGGTGAGCAGAAGACACACCTTGTGCGCGAGGCATTATCACTTTTACATGAAGCAGGTGCAACCATCGTGTCAATCACTTGTGATGGGGCATCGTCAAACGTTGCCATGCTTCGCAACTTAGGTTGCTCCTTTGACTACGAAAAGGGCCTCAAGACAAGCTTTCCCCACCCTGAGACTGGTGAGCCAATAAGTGCATTTTTGGACGCATGTCATATGCTAAAACTAATCCGCAATGCCCTGTCCCACAAGGAAACCTTTGTAGATAATGAAGGAGACACTATCTCATGGGCATATATAGAGAAGCTGCATTTGCTGCAAGCGAGGGAAGGCCTGCATGCAGGAAATAGGCTGCGGGTGGCACACATCAACTGGCAGCGGCAGCCTATGAAGGTTAACCTGGCCGCCCAAGTAATGAGCACATCTGTAGCTGATGCACTAGCTGAATGCCGCAGTCTCCTCCTTCCAGAGTTCAGTGACTCGGAAGCCACTGAGAAGTTCCTTAGGATGGTAAACGACATTTTTGATGTGCTAAACTCCCGCAGCATGATACAGAAGAATTGGAAGAAGCCCCTATGTCCAGAAAACATAGAAAATGTTCGTGACCTCTTCAACTGCGCGGCAGCGTACATCACTTCACTTAGAACAAGCATATCCGGCCCTGCTCTCCTAAAATGCAACAGGAAAACTGGATTCTTGGGATTCCTTGTTTGTTGCCAGAGCTCCTTGGAAGTTTATGAGCACCTGATTTCTAAGGGTGCCATAACGTACCTACCCACACATAGGATCAGCCAAGATCACTTGGAACTCTTCTTTGGCACACTTCGAGCTCAGGGGGGATGGAATAACAACCCAACAGCACGACAATTGGCAGCTGGATTCAAGAAACTGCTCATCCAAAATGAAGTACAAGAAACAGGAATGGGAAATTGCCTTCCACTAGAAGACATTGCAATTCTTCATGCCAGCAGCTATACATCTCGATCAGAAGACATCATTAATGTAACATCGATTAGAAGAAACATGACAACAGAGGACCACGTCGTGCCGGCTGACCTGCGGGACCATGACTACTTCCCAGATTCACGTGAACCCTCAGTTTTTGGAGAGAGGGTGGTAGTGTACATCGCAGGGTATATTGCACGCTACCTACAAGGGTACCTGAAATGTGAGACATGTGTCCCAACGCTAACCATGTCAGATCCAAGGCCATATCACTCTTTGATACTACGAAGACTGCAAGGTGAAGCTGTCTTTCCGTCACAAGACGTTATTGCCGTTTGTCGAAAATCAGAAAGAGTTCTCCGTGGGGCGCTAAATGAGAAGGGACAGCCGTCGAGCATAGTGTTGCGTGAACTGCTTCCTCGTGTGCTTGAACCCCTTTTTGAAAGTCAAGTGTTTCAATCACTCCGGCAACAACATATGCTTGATCAGGGTCCACTGGAAAATCATTACTATCACATCGTGAAGAGTATAGCACAAAAATACCTCGAGGTACGATTACATCATGCAAGCAGGCAAGCCACTGCTGACTTGCATAGACAGCGCTGCAGGCAGCTTTTCACAAAGTTAACACAGTTTAAGGGGGAGTAATTGAAGTGTTTTGTTTGTTGCAAGAAGCATTGCATTGAGCAGGTACTCAGTATCACGGTTAAGACCAGAGTTCGAGGTAACTCGTTACAAGTAACTCGTTACCGTAACAAAGTTCCTTTTTTTTTGGTAACTTGTAACTTAACTCGGTACTTTTGTGCCGTGGTAACTTTCAGATGAACTCGTTTCTTTTTTAGGTAACTTTGCCAGAGTAACTTAAGTTAAGTACCAAGTTACTTTTAATTCACTTTTCACTCACGTCCACATATTTTCTTGCTTTCCCTCCGGTTCATTTATGCCATTTTTTACCATTTTGTGATGCTCAATCAATGACAGTATTCTATTCAGGGAGTAAGAACTGCTGCCATTGAAATGAAGCTGGCCCGTTGTGTGCCCACAGGGAGCAAGATGCAAAGCGTTCGAATGGACCCCTACCAGAGAAACGTCAGCATAATGTTGGTAGACAGAGACAAATCGGAAGGGGAGGGCTGGGTTCCACGAATGGGAACTTGTTTGCTGCCTCCTACTGGAAGAAAAATAGGACAGAAGGTCGCATCCCTTTCTGGGACCATCATAATATCATCAAGACGGAGGCTTTCGGGGTTGACCTTGTTCACCTCTAGCTTCGAGTGTAGTTCAACTTTACCAAATTTGTAGCGGTGTCGAACACTATGACGTCATTTGTTTACAAAAAGGGAGAGGTCTATTGTTGGACATAAATGAAAACGACCTAGTCGTATTGTACTTCTCCGCAGGTAACTCAAGGTCTAGCTCAACTGCTCACACGCGCTGCTAATTACCTAACACTATTACCAAATACTATTTACCTATTTTTTGTTCGAAGTAAGGTAAGTGTAAGTAACTCAGTAACTGCAAGTTACATTTCAGGCAGAAGAACATAATTATTAACTGTTATATTTTTCACGGGGTAACTGAATTTGTAACGAGTTATTTATGACGGGCACTTTCTCGATCTATGGTTAAGACCACTTCACAGGTTACTACTGTAACACACTCTGTTCTACTACAGTAATGTATATACTATATAGAGCATCCTTTCATTGTTTTATAGTTTGTAAATATTTCACCCACTTGCCCTTGGGTCATGTTGCCTTGTATATAGTGATACAATACAAACTTCACATAGTGTATGTCAAGAGCAAACGTTGGCTCATGTAAATAGTTTGTTGCTGCTTTTTGTTCTGGGTCTCCCCAGCATTGTTCCTTTAACCTGCGTCAGTAAACACTTCATTTAGTAACTACTGGACTACCAACTTCTCTCTCAAACTTCCTAACCAAGGTTTCAGGAACACCATGTCATGGTAAAACCCGGTAAAGCGATAAACTACTGCGGCTGCCCAACTGAGGTAGGGGACGTTTTTTTTTTTCTTTTTGTGGACACTTCACATTCAGTTTAGGTAAAACACAAAGATGACATACATTCACAACAAGGTTTATTTATCAACGGGCAGCCGGTACCGCGGAAATATTGCGAAGGAATTAGCCGCTGTACGCAACACTTCACCGTGTACTATGAGGCCACATCCATGAGGATCATGTTTAACTGTTGCTGCATTCGATCAAACTTGTCAGTACGATCAAAACATGCTTTTGAATCCAATCACAGAAGCAACAGTGACATTGTTTACAAACGTGTTCACCGGCGATCATGTGCGCCGCCATTTTACTGATCATGTGAGTGATGACGTTTCCGTAAACGTCAGGCCTGAACCGTCCCACAGTTCTTTGCGCAGGGTTGCACGCTCTTTTCAATGGGAAGGGATACGACAGGGCACCCCTGTGGTGGTGTCACCGGGTTGTATTGATCCAGGTGGCGCGAAGTGAAGCAGACGACAAAAAATGTCCCGTCACATTTGACGGAGAACCAAGAGACCAAACGCGCCGCCGGAGGTCGACAGGAATATGGATCAAGAAGGCGACGAATAAGAAGACAACGGCGTTACCAGAAGCAGGGAAACGAGGCAAGCTGAGCGTGAAGGGAGGGAGAGCTGCTTTGCGTTAGAAGCACAAGAGAAAAATAAATAACAGAGCCTCGGAAGAGCGAATTTTCATTCCGATTTCCAAGGAGACGTAGGGGGCCGAGAGCGCAAAAGCAGGCACGGCTGTCATGCACCGTAGGTGGTGTCTAGACGGATGGAGACTAGGCAGTCGATAGAGAGAGAGAAAAAAAAAAAAGTCAGCGTGGTCTGAACTCTGACCCCTGTGGAGGGCGCAGCCTGAACTAATGTTCATGGACTGCTTTTTTTTTTTTTTTTTTTGCGTTGGTGGACAGGGCTGACGCCTACGAACACACTTTGGCATATAGATTCCTACTTCAGAACAACGACGAAAACGGGAAATACAAGATATGTACGCAACAGGAAGCGGTAGCACATGCATAGACGCACAGTGCTTGCGGCAAGTCGGTACTCAATGCAGTGAATCACCAGGCAGTTCAGGGCAGTTGCCAAGGTTATAGTTGTCGGTACACTTTGTGAGCAAACACTCGTGCCTCAAAAAAAAAAAGAAAAAAGATAGGAATGAAAGCAACAAGATATGATTATTCGCAGGTGATCAGTTGAAGAGGAACTGTATTTCATGAGCTACTTTGTATCAGACAAATGCCTCAGTGGTACCTCCGTGTAATAGGATCATCTAGTACATGCGTACGGTCCCATCAACGGTTTATTAGCTATGTCCATTTCTCCAGGGCACCTCCGCAACCTAACCATAGGTTGCTATCGATCCCGCAGGTCCGTCAGGTCCATCGTAGCCACATTCTCCCCTCTATGCTAAAATTTGTCAGATTTACTGTTGATCTTGATTTCACGTGTATGTACCAACGGTTCACTCGTCTTGAGTGGGCTCTCGTTTCTCACGGGAATAGCGGGAAATCCCCGTGGTTAACCTGTTATCCCTTGAGATCGAGGCCGACCACTGTCTCCAAGTTCACCTTTGGATCCTGGTGTGCCACCAGTTCAAATGCACAATACTTGAAATTTTCCATCTGGTCGCTTGAACTAGACAAAATCAAAATGCAGTCAATACATCATCCATCCATGCGTTTGAACAACGCATCGGTGTCCGGAGTGGACCTTACCACAAGCTGAAGACAATAAAGACAAATGATGAGTAGGATACAAGTTAGCTGAGTGTCATCTCTGAAGCGTTTCACGTCGTGAGCTTGAGGAGAACGACTGAAGCATCCCGGAACGGAGACAGCGAAGCCGTGCCTCATGGGTCCGTTGTCTATTCCAAGGTGAAGAGATCATTCCATTTTGCTCGCAACTGAGGCATCATCTTGGAACAGAATTTAGTTGTTGACTTCTTATGAAGGGATAGGCAGAGCCGTCCCTGATATTGAATCGGCACCGTCAAGGTCGCAGAGCATGCGCAGAAGCTTTGTGAAAAAGGTCCATTGGACAGAACCACGAAACCAAGCCGCCAGGCTGCAGGCGCGGCACGTTTAAGAATGTGCCGTTCTTGCATGTTTTGGTCTGCCCTGTTGCGCGATAACAGTTAGGACTCGAATATATTAAAGGGCCTATGAAATTTCACAAACATCCCAATGAATTATAACAGTGAAACTCGAGACACGGAGCCCCATCTCGCCCTTGCTCTTGCCCTTCTGCCATCCCAAAGAATGTTTGCTGAAAACGGTTCTTCTTGTGCAGAGACTCGTCTAACGGATATCTTTCCCTACTAATGTGGGCAGTTTTTAAACCACGCGTGGTGGAAACCATCTCCGGACCCATCCCTCGCGTTCCTCTTCACTCTTCTCGACTTTTAGACGCATGTTCCCGGTGCCCCCTTACGGTAGAATTGCGCGAGGCTCCCACAAAATGGAGCATCGGCCAATCGTTGGCATTCCAATCGGCGCGCTGTGACGTACGTCATAGGTGGCGTAATGGTGTACAACGGTGGTAGAGTCAAGTTCCTCCCCACGACACTCCTGTCGTGGCGAGTCGCCAGGGGTATCAGCTTCGTGTAACTCCTGTACTTCGTTTAAATTCCCTCGTGAGAAAACCGTTCGCCTGCCGAACGTAAAAAGTCCGGCTGTGTGCTCATAAGGATCCATTCTGTTAAACAGCGCAAATAAAACAAACATTGTCCCTGTAACAGAAATGAGCTCATCCTGATCAGAGTCTACAGGCCTTTGTGTGTCACCGACATAGACCGAGCCGACGGGCAACAAAGTTGCAGCGTGTGCTGAGACGCAAACATCGGAGCCGGTGTCAGGGTAAAACGTTTCAATCTTAGACAGGTAGCGGAGCACTTGAAGCTCATTATATTTCAGCCGGAGGTAAGCACACGTACTTAAAGCGGCGCCACGGCTCGTGGGCCAGGCAAACGCCGTCGCGGAACGATGGTGACGAGACGCCCACCCCAAAGTTCGAGACGAGCAGATTTGGACGGCAAGCGACGGAAGTGGCGCGCCCAGGTGACCAATTAAAGAGTAGCTTCCGGTTAGCGTCCGTTCACGCCAGTCCTTGGTAGGTTCCGTAGATGACGGCTCGCAGAATTGCTCGCGTGGATCGCGTACCGCCCGTTCGACAGAAGATCGTTGCGAATGTTAAAAACATAATCCTTTTGTGAGTGGCCGCAATTCATCATGTAACGCACAAAGCCGAAAATGTGGAACAGATTGTGAAGGTGCCAGCTGCAATGGTGCGTTCGCTCGTTGTGCTTGAGGTAGCCCGCCATTCTTGCGGGTACCTAATGAAGTTCAACAGCGGAACGCCATTCATAACGAATGGCATCGTGCGTGCTCATTGCTCCAGTATCTTATTCGTTACAATATGATGTTGCACACACACACACACATAAAGAAACGATGATGCCAGCAGGCTGGGCGCTGCCCCAGTGCCAACTGTAGTGAATGAAACGTGATGGTAAAGATGGCAGTTCAGGTGATCAAACTATGGTAGAGAGGCCGGTTGGTGACACAAACTCCCAAAAATGACGGGGACCTTGATACATATGAGCTGGACAGGACCAGGGGTCTAGCACCTTGAGGAGGATGAAAGGGGCGGTGGTTCGACTGCGTGCATCCTGTGCTGCAAGGCCTCGCGTTTTCCCTGGAAGACGGGATAGTTCATAAGTAGATGGTGTAGGTCAGCGCGCACAGTGTACGTGGTACAAAGGCCTGACGGCGCGCGGCCAAGGCGCTGCCATTGGGGTAAGCGCAACGTTGAGCCGCATGCGGTGAAGAAGGGATGCGTAGCATCGCGGAAATCCACGAGAAAGCGACGGTGAGAGAGGATGCCATGTCGTGCATTCACTGAGATCTCGTCTTGTCTGCAGAGGTGGCACGCAGAAGTGCACGACGGTCGCCTTTGGGCAAAATGATTGCTCAGAAACACTTGCGTGTATTACTTTTTCACTCGCAATAAATGTCTTTATCTTCTGTGAAACCGACAACGACGAGCCTTTTCACCATCACCACCACCACCATCTTTATCAAATCATGCGGAGTTTGTTTCTTTGTGGGGGTATGAAGAAGATATACTCGTCCACCCTCTGTTGTGGAAACGTTGCATGCAGTTATACCTTTGGGATTTCCCGACAGGATCGTTCTACCCGCTTGAAAGACGCCGCATGTGGTTGGGCCTTGAACTGCTAGAAATATTTTTGTATAAACAAACACTCTTCTTTCTCTTCTCCATCCCACGTGTTGATAACAGCACCACACATGCATATTCCGTATTGCGAAGCACCTCCGTCATTTACCGATCGGAAAGTACATCCAACGCGCACGGTAGCGAAAGGCATAGAACAGTGTGTATAGCAAAGCATAAACGGAACTCCATCTATTACACGGGATACAGTACAAGTGATTGGATGCTGCTGCAAATGAGTGATAGAGCAGACCATGCCGTACAGGAGGAAATATGTCATCGTTCATCAATACACTTGTCATCAGGAGAAAGCGGATTTTTAGGTGTTGGTGAAAGGTCTCGCCGTTGTCGGCCTCACAGAGGTGAGGCAGCGTCACGACTGACGCTGCACTCTTAAAAACGAACTTCACCGCATAGCACGCTCCTAGCCAACCATCATCTCGAATGATATCGTAGAAAACGGGAGGCGTACGCCTTTTTTGTGACACTTATGCTGTTCATAATCCTCCCGTTCTCAACAAATCAGGACAGATAACGATCGATATCATTCGAGATGATGGTTGGCAAGGAGCTTGCTATGCTGTGAAGTTCATTTTTAAGAGTGTGTGGGGGAATGTGCGTCCTGGGCCGACTTCTAAGGGAACTGTGCCGACATATGTCTGAAAGCGTCTGAGGAAATCCCAGGAAAAACCCCAGACAGCACAGCCGGCGCCGAGATTCGAACCCGCGTACCTCCTAGTCTCGACGTGACATGGCCAGCACGCTAGCCACTGAGCCACGGGAGCTGGTAGCGGATTTTTAGGCAGTAACACACTCTTAACAATGAACTTCACCACATAGCAGGCTCCTAGCCAACTGTCATCCCGAATGACATCGTTCTCTCCCCTGATCTGCTGAAAACGGGAGGCGTACGCCTTTTTGTGGCCCTTATGCAGAAATGTTAATGGCACAAAGAGGCGTACTCCAAACGCTTTCCAATGATAGAGGTATCACTCTGTACAATGGTTGACCTTCAGCGTGCTATGTGGTGAAGCTTTGTTTTTAGAGTGCAGGTACACTCTTAAAAATGAACTTCATCACATAGCACTCTCCTAGCCAACCATCACCCCGAATGACAACGTTCTCGCCCCTGACTTGCTGAAAACGGGAGGAGGAGCCTATTTTGTGCCATTATGCACGGCACAAAATAGGCTCCTCCTCCCGTTTTCAACAAATCAGGGGCGAGAACGTTGTCATTCAGGATGATGGTTGGCTAGGAGAGTGCTATGTGGTGAAGTTCATTTTTAAGAGTGTAGCGCTCTTCGTCGCATGAGTCGTTCTACACTCTCCTTTGGTTGACCTTTCCCCCGTTTTTTTTTTCTTTTCGTCTAATAAATATATCACCCCCCCCCCCCCCCCCTCTAAAAACAGAGCTTCACCACATAGCATGCTGTGCGCCAACCATTGCCGCGAATGATAGGGTTATCGCTTTTGATTCCAGGAGAGAGGGAGGTGTACGCCTTTTTGTGGCAGTTACCATATATCCAAATTGCCACAAAAAGGCGACGCCCCCCTCTCTCCTCGAATCAGTGGTTATCATTCGAATGTTATCATTCGTGGCAATGGTTGGCGCACAGCATGCTATGCGGTGAAGCTCTGTTTTTAGAGTGTAGGCCAACTAACATTCAGAATTATATCGTTTTATCTTCTGATTGGAAGGAAAGTTGATGCATAAATAGGTGCGCGGGCCCTTTCTTAGCTTATCGGGAGACAGAGCGATATCATCCGTGGTGATGATTGGCATACTGCGTACTATGCAGTCAAGAGCGCCCCCTGTTAGTACTCAAAAATCCGCTCTCTATATACCGGGTTAGTCTCAAATATACAAACGTTACACATTTTGATCGCATCGTAAAAATAGAAGACTGGGTTTATCCAACTCCAAACTTTGCAGACTCGTAGCCATTTGTCTGAAGTTTTGTTGGAATTTTTTGTGGGCATTATGGTCCTGTAGAAGAAAAATTAAAAATCAAGCAAAATTTCACTCTATGCATTTTCTATGGCCTATCTCACTCAAAAGCCGACATTTTCTGCTGTGTGCGCTTCATTTTCATTTCACCACACACAGGTGGCACCAGCATACGGAACAAGACTAGAACATGAGGATTGGTGCATAACGTCAGAATTGGCCTGTCAGATCGTTGTAGGCAGCGCTACCTGTGTGAAGTGATGTGAACGTGGAGCAGACACAAGAAAAAATGGCGGTGTTTGTGTGGGATAGGCCATTGAAAATGCATGGGGCGAGATTTCGCTTTATTTTTAATTTTCTTTCTACATGACTATAGAGCTTACAAAAAATTCAAATGAAACTTCAGATAAACGGCTATCAGTCTGCAAAGTTTGGGATGGGCCAAACCTAGTCTTCTATTTTTACGGTGCGATTGAAATATGTAACGTTTGCTAGAATAACCCTGTAGATTACTATAGTTATCACCACAATGTGTGCATGGTGCAACGGCCCTGTTACAGACGGAGTTGAAGACAGTTTTGTTAGCGACTTTCATTGTTGTCCACCTAGGAACACACTACTGTGCGGTTAAGGGAAAGGCTATAGATTCTTTCGCGATCGCTTTGTACGTGTGTATACTTCACCTAATTCACTTTAACTGTATAATAATCGTTCAAACTCAGCCGGCCTTTCAGGGGTTGTGACACAATGATGTATGCAATTCAGCGCATCAATTGAGCATCCCGTATTACAATATGTGTGCCACCCAAACGGCACCGCCGCCATCCTGAGCCCATAGGCTCCCTACCTGAGCCTACACTTTAAAAATGAACTTCACCGCATAGCATGCTCCTAGCCAACCATTATCTCGAATGATATCGTTATCCGCCCTGATTTGTTGAAATCGGGAAGCGCGCGCCTTTTTTGTGTCACTTATGCTGTTCATAATTGCCACAAAAAAAGGTGTACGCCTCCCGTTTTCAACCAATCAGGGCAGGTAGCGATATCATTCGAGATGATGGTTGGCTAGGAGCGTGCTATGCGGTGAAGTTCATTTCTAAGAATGTACAGGAACGAGCGCCACTGCGTTAAGTTAGTAAACTAAGATCGGCACAAGCTTTCAATGGGAGAATCGTGAAGCTTTCATTCCTGGTAAAATATACGCAGGCCTATTATATGCTGGATAGCAACGGATAGTAACGCCCCCAAATGAGAGATTTTCTTTCGTTACGGTGCCGTACCATGTGAGGAACCCGGAAGATCAGGAACGGTCGCTACGGGGGGCAGTGCAGTGCTAGTGCTTCTTCGCGTGTTTGTGGATTGCAATCATCTATAGGAGAATCACTCTTACACGTGTGTATGCATGTATGTCTGCGTGTTGGTTTTAATTGAGCATGTGTTTCGTATAGGCAAGAATCTCTTGTGTGGTTCTACACTCCGGGGATACCTGCTGTGCTATACGTAAGGTGCCACGTGTTATTGTTAATAATAACAATAATAATAAGTTTATTCCACATTTCTAAACCGAAGAATTCAATGAACGAAAGTAAAAAAAAAGTATAAAACATTGGTCTCGCATTTCCTACTCTCTGTAAGTATAGGTAAAAATTACCTGATCAGACTCGTTTTTGAGCGTGTTTTATTTGCCGAATACTAGACAAAAGCTGCCCACTGCTTACAGATGTCTCCTCGTTGGTCTTCCTCTTGTTGTTCCTTGGTGATGAGGTTCGGCAAGAACAGATGAAACGCACTGACGGAGCCGAAGACGTCTACATAAACACGAAGGGTAGCAGACGACAACAGCAGCAGCAGGCGACTTGTCCTTCTCGGCCATCCTGCGGTATCGCCACTTCAATCGCATCTCGTTTTCTCCTATCTGCAAAGCACACTGAGATTTCCTCATTAGTGCGCACGCTCAGAAGCACCAACCGGAGCTGTCCGCCGCTTCCTACACATCTCGTCAATAGGGGCTTTAATTCGTCTTCATCAAGGAGCGGAAATCGCTCAACGAGGAAGCAAGGGGACGCTGCCGTCGTTTCTTTCCCGTGCGATCGTTGCCTTTTATTGCGCAGGCGAAGCGCCGCTGTCGCCGATCGTATCTCATATTGGCAATCAAACGGTCCGTGCTTCGCAACAATGTTCTCTTTCCGCCGCAGTAGATTACAGGCGCAGACCCTCATTGGTCGACTTGGTATGCTCAGGCGGGCATCGTCCCAGCAGGATGTGGACGTAAGGTTCGGCAATTGAGGTTCATCGGGCTTCCTCTGTGGAAAGAGGATGTGTGCAATATAGGTGCGGAGAATTCCCTATAGAGTGTTTACTCAGGTTCGAACTCGTTTCAGAACTGCTAACTGTTCCGAAGAAGGGAGTCGATTAGGTCGAGAGCGGAAGGATCTGTCCATATTCCAAACCCACACCCTTAAAAAATGAACGTCACCGCATAGCACACTCCTAGCCAGCCATCATCTCGAATGATATCGTTATGTGACCTGTGGGCTTAATCGTTTCACACGTTCAACTTAACGGCACGAGACAGCTGAACGAGTCGTTCAGGCTAACGAAACGAGCAATTTTATCGATGCTTTGCTGTGGTCACAATCCGTGCTCCTTGTGAAGCTTCTTCTTTGTGGTTATTGTGCACGTTGCGAGCACTCACGTGTTGTGATGTCACCGCCCTGAGCGAAGAGCAGTGGTGGTGGTGGTGATAGGGCTTGCCGTTGTCGGCCTCACGTATGTGGGCAACGTCACGACTGACGCCCTGGGGGAATGTGCGTCCTGGGCCGACTTCTAAGGGAACTGTGCCGACATATGTCTGAAAGCGTCTGAGGAAAACCCAGGAAAAACCCCAGACAGCACAGCCGGCACCGGGATTCGAACCCGGGTACCTCCCAGTCTCGACGTGACATGGCCAGCACGCTAACCACTGAGCCACGGGAGCTGGTGCGAAGAGCAGGCTGGCAGCGAGGCTGCATCTTCTCCGACCAATAGGACTGTTTCATTTGTTCCGATAGCTCGCATTCTCGTGCTCTCATACATGCTCGTTGCGTTCCAATATAGTTCCAACGTTTGTTCCCATGCTCGTTCATCATCTTCTTTTTCTTTCCGTCTCAATATATAGCTCGCTAGTCGTGTGAAAATAATGAGCAAACAAGCACAATCGTGGAGCAGTACGCAAAAAAAATGTAAATCATTTTCCTGCCCTGACGATGGTGTCGGGTGAGAATGGTCTTAAGTGTGGTACGAGAACTAGTGTGTGCTGAGTTCTAGGGCACGTGGGAGTCCGAGACCACAAAGGGAAGACGTACACCATTTTGTCTTTACGCCATTTTGTAATGGTATCAGAAGTATCAAAAGAAGAAAGAGGAGGAGGCTGCCCGTTCTCCTCAACGTGCACACTTACTTCATTAACTTTATGTAAATTTTTTGTAACTTTGTAAATTTTTAAATTTTTTTTAAATTTTGCGAGAATTATGAACAGCGTAAGTGTCACGAAAAAGGCGTATGCCTTCCGTTTTCAACAAATCAGGGCACATAACGATATCATTGGAGATGATGGTTGGCTAGGAGTGTGCTATACGATGAAGTTCATTTCTAACAGTACATGTTACCAACTCGCACACGAAGAACACATTTTAGAGAACGACATTACGAGATGAATACACAATGTTGCCGAGCAAATCCTTGTCTGATTTTTGAAAGAACAGCGACAACGTCAGTGGTGGTGCTAACGGTTGAAGTCCCTCCCTCTTCTGTTTCGCATGCCCCCCCCCCTTTCCAAAGGAAAAATAATAATGAAAAAGATGCGAATTTAGTTCTCACAAATGTGTATGCTTGTGTAGCACGCAATGCATAAAACCTTAGGTACACTCTTAAAAATGAACTTCATCGCATAGCACGTTCCTAGCCAACCATCATCTCAAATGATATCGTTATCTGCTCTGATTTGTTGAAAACGGGAGGCGTACGCCTCCGTTTTCAACAAATCAGGGCAGATAACGATATCATTCGAGATTATGGTTGGCTAAGAGCGTGCTATGTGGTGAAGTTCATTTTTAAGAGTGTACCGAAGATGGGCAGTGTTTTCCGTCTATATTGTTTGCGTGTATCTTCAGTGCAATGCCAGAAATCCTTTCGGAGGAGCAGGAGCAACAACATGAAAATGCAGCATTTCGCAACAGCTTCACACTCGGGAAAACGCAGAAGTGTTGTAAGTAACGTTGTTACCGGTAACCGCTGCTTTTTCGGTAGCGATGCGGTAATCGCTCTACTAATTCGTAGCAGTTGTTCCGTTACAAACGTACGGTCAATCCTCTAACGCTACCGATACCGATACTCTCATAGCCCGCCGACGACTTAGTCCCTGAAGAGATCCTTTTAGCGTTGACTAAGGACAATGCGAGTTGTTGCGCTACAAAAAAGAAACTGAAAGTGTATCGATATCGGTACTTCGCTATTTCTTTCCTTTTTTTTTTCAGTAACGAGTATTGGTATCATGTATTGGTATCACGTTTCGGTATTATTTTGCTAACTGCTACCGCTTTGCTACGCGCGCTTGCAGCCCGCCTTACGTAAAGTCGACATGCGATTGGAGCCGAAGAGTGCCTCCAGCCTGTTTGACGAAACGACTTTCAGCTGCAATTCGGCTCATTGCTCAGAAAAGCGAAACTACTTTCCGCACGCATACAAGAGAGAGAGAGAGAAAAAAAAAAGAAAGAAAGAAATGGAAGGCGCAGCGAATATTACGTCGAAAGGCAATTCCTGCAGCACATGTGTTACTCACCTTTTGTCACGTCCACGTGTGAGGGCACATATCAAACATATGGTGGCATGTAGACTGAAAGCATCTATACATACGGGGTGTCAGCTGCTTCTCCTGCGAGATACTATAGTTCATCCCCGAGTGGATCGGTCTCCACAAGGGTCCTATGTCACGCCTACTTCATTAGGAAATTGACAACGTCGTGCCGTGAACTGCCATTTTTCGGTGCTCGTATAACGTCGGCTGAATAGAACGGCTAACGAGAGAAAGCGAACGCTGTGAAGGCCGCAGGTGTTGTTCAAAATGTGTCGCCTAATTTTGTGCATTACAGGTGGCAAGAGGGAAGATGTGTTGACGGGGGAGGAGGAAGGCTTGCTGTCTCACTTTAGATAACGATTGACGTTCGTGGTGTTTTGTCGTCGAGAGGAGCTGGCGGCACACTCTTAAAACAGAACATCACCGCATAACTGAGTATATACACTCTTAAAAATGAGGGGAGGGGGTAATGTCTCAATCGGCTCGCCGTTGTTGGCCACACAAAAGTGGGCAGCGCTAGCAAAAAAAAAAATAAAAAATAAGACAAACTTCACGACAAAACTCCGAACAAAAAAGCTAAAAAACAAACAAAGAGGAGATGGTGGTGGTGGTGACGAAAACCGACTTGCCGTTGTTGGCCTCACGAATGTGGGCTGCGTCAGACTGTAGCCAGGATGAGATAAGATGGTTTGATAAGAGATGAGGGAATGATGACGACCGAAAGTTAAGATCTGGGGCAGACACTGCCAGAGTCGATGAAAGTCCGGAAAAAAAAATCTTCACCGCATAGCACGCTCCTACCAAACAACCTTCCCGGTTGACATCGTTCCTTCCCCTGATTTGCTGAAAACGGGGGGATGTACGCCATTTCTGTGGTATTATGCAGTTCATAATTGCTACAAAAATGGCGTACGCCCCCGTTTTCATCAAAGCAAGGGTGTCATTCAGGATGATGGTTGGCTAGGAACGTGCTATGAGGCGAAGTCCATGTTTTTCTTTTTTTGTTGCTATAGTCGTGACGATGTCCACTTGAGCGCGGCCAACAACGGCAAGCTACTTCGACCCCCCCCCCCCCCCCTCTGTTATGAGAGTGCAGGTTGTTGCTCAAGAGGGATAGTGTCTCTGGAATGACGACATTTCATCTCTAAAGACGGGCTAGCGCATAATACTTTCTTTTTTTTTACAGGAAGTTCTGGCGACGCTCTGGGTACCTTTTTATTCGGGCACCTGCCCGAAAGCCCTTTCCACAACTGCACTCGACTGGAGACTCACCAACAGAGCTGTACACTCTTAAACAAAAAAAGAGTGCACACATCCCTTTTGCCTGTGTAAAATCTTCATCAGTTAGATCACTTTTATGTAGCGTAACGTTTGCTCTCTCCTTTTTTTTTTTTTTTCAAAAGCATAAACGTCCCACTGCCGCGTAACTGAACTATGTGAGAGAGTAAAAAATTACTCTTCTGGGATATGGAGTAAATTTATCTTACTGTGTTTCACTCACACAAAACAAAGCAAATCACACAAAAGGTGCGGTAGCAGATAGCGAGAAAGCCTTCGAGGAGACCAACAACAGACCGCTCCGCATTGCCGCCCTTCTTGGGAAGGACACAGAGAGGGAAGGACGAAATTGCCGTTTTCCGTCCTGTCGCTCATAAATCACGAAGGACGCAATGTATGCCTTCCGTTCCTTTCGTACCGCTCTTAAAGGAACGGTCGCATCCGTCCCAGTCAATTTCGAAACTATAGCGTCATTTAATTCCTCGCGGTTGAAAATCCCACGCGAGATACCGGTGTAGTTTCGCTGTGATTCGACGGAATACACGACAAGAGCAAACGCCGGATGGTGAGATCGTGCCGGAGTTTCCTCTCTGGAAAAACGAGAAAACGTCATTCTGTAACCGACCAATGATGGCACGCCTTTCAGAAAGGAACGCCTCGGTCGTGATGACGTCTCATACAGTTACGGGGCGTCTGGGCGGCGCCTTGCCTCCTGTCCGCGCCACCCTCTCCCTCCTCCGCTTACTGAGTGACGTCACGCCGCTTGAGCTTCTGCAGCCGCGGAGGCTGTGCTGATCTTTAAAATTCGCTTAGTTAATGTCGAAGCACCTTTCGGACGAAAAAGTTAGCCAAGTAGAGTGTAGACCGTTGCCGAACACATCGTCCCTTTAAAGGGTCACTAAAATGCAAAAACAAGTTCACTTCAAATTACGTTACACGCTACGTTAATTTCGTGCTTGTTATCATAATGCAAAACTTTAAAATTATCCCTGACTCTTCTTTCTTGCTGCGACGCTAAGGCAGCGTTCACACTGGGCGACTGTTTCCAGCAACTATGAGCAACTTTGGAGTTGCTGTCAGCCGGCAACCTCCAGCAACTCGAGCTGCTCAGAGTTGCTGCGAATCGCTCGCCGACCGAAAACTTCAGAAGTCGCTCGTGCACCGGCCAATCAGCGAGGGGAGCATTGCCACGTGACTCCCGATTGCGTTGTGGATTTTGTTCGTGGATTCACGGGTTCAAATCCTGAAGGTGCAGCTGAGAAATAACTTTTTTCTTTTTTTGCGAACTTCACGTAAGCATATCAGTTGCCATTTCTGGAAGGTAATAATGATATATTGGGGCAATAAAACTGACTGAAATTTGATAAACAGCAGCTAAAGAAAAGATTCCACCAGTTCGATTCGAACCCACATTCTCCGGTCGCCATAAGGTTGCTTGTGGGTGGACCTACAGGGTTGCTACGTGTGAACGCGGACTCGAAATTGCTCGTAAAACGTTGGTTTGAGTTGCTTCGAGTTGCTGGGAAAAGTTGCCCCGTGTGAACGCCGGCTAAGCAGAGAGCGTTCGTTTCAGTTCGTGCGTCGGTGTTTTCAGTTCATGCTGCGCCTGCACGCGCATGTCACGCCATGAAGCAGTCCCGGTGAGAAACGTAGCGCGCGTTGCGAAGCGGACTGGCGTCGCTGTCCAAAGGGCGTGAAAGTAAATGTTGTCAGTGGAACATTCGCGGAGAACTGTTGTGGGTTACAGTTCAGTGAATCGGTGTTGGAAAATGCAGCAGTGCGCATCATGCCGCGCATGTACGGGACACTATACGATCGGACCCGTTCCAAGTCCACACGCCCGCGATAGGTACACTCTTAGAAATGAACTTCACCACATAGCACTCTCCTAGCCAACCATCATCCCGAATGACAACGTTCTCGCCCCTGATTTGTTGAAAACGGGAGGAGGAGCCTATTTTGTGCCGTGCATAATGGACACAAAATAGGCTCCTCCTCCCGTTTTCAGCAAATCAGGGGCGAGAACGTTGTCATTCGGGATGATGGTTGGCTAGGAGCGTGCTATGTGGTGGAGTTCATTTCTGAGAGTGTATCTTTATTTCGGAAGGACAAATTTTTGCACTTTAATGCCTCTTTAACCGGCATTACATTCTTTCGCATGCTGTGCATAACATGAGTCGCTCATCACTGTTATTGTTTTTAGCTGTATTGCCATCGTTATTTCGACTAACGTTATACTCCTATGTCTTGTAAACATTACGTAATAATGCGTAGCGCAGAATAATACGGTGCCCTAACGGCAGTGCATGCCACTGTAATGCCCTGCTGGAAGCTGGGAGTAAATGAGTGAATAAACAAATAAATAATGCGCTTTTATGTAACATGTGTACATATATGACCCGCCCTTATAACGCCCACTGGGCGCTTGAGGTACCTTCATAAATAAATAAATGTATTATTGTTGATTGTGTACTCGTTGATATTTGTTGATATGTTTTATATGACTTTCGTGGTGCTTTGGGACAAGGGTAACTAATGAAGAAATTCGTTTTGACCTACGTGCCTGGCGCAAAATCCTACTGTGTTGCAGCAATGAAGCGCACGTGTGAACGGATACAAAAAACAATGGAAATCCCATCAGGGGGATGATAGAGGATGAATAGCAAACGTCATGAAGACGGATGAGAGCTTTGATTAGAGAGCAGGTGCAACACGGCTGATTGATGCTCTGTCTGTATACCACATGCTTCTCTCGATGCTGTAGGCACAGAGGTATAGAACGATACATAAAATATGTTGTTTGGCATCTGGTTATGAAATGCGAGGCAAGAGACAATCACCCTGGTGTCAGCATCATCTCCCCTGTATAACCCTTTTATTTTTGTGCTACGCATTGTTCCTTGCCTTGTGATTAGTGCATCGCTTTTTAAGGTTAAATGCGGTAGAACTCGGTTTTGACC
Source organism: Ornithodoros turicata (assembly GCF_037126465.1). NCBI lineage: Eukaryota > Metazoa > Arthropoda > Arachnida > Ixodida > Argasidae > Ornithodoros > Ornithodoros turicata. Next base: position 21,402,457 of record NC_088207.1, read on the forward strand.
CCCAATTTGCGTCATCGTCACTTGAGTTTAAGCCCGAAAATCGCCGAAAGAGAACTTAACCAATAGATGCCTTCCTGCACCGCTTCTGGCTTGTTGCCAAAAATTACACTTCCCAGAATTGACATTGAATTGACTCCGGTTTGGCAACAAACACGCTCTGCGCCAACCACTATGCCGATTGGTGCAGTTATCGTTTCTGATTTGAGGAGAGAGAGGGCCGTATATACGCCTTTTTATGTCAATTGCAATTGCAACAAAGAGGCGTACGCCTCCCGTTTTCAACAAATAGGGAAAGCGAAAGATATCATTCTGCACGATGGCTGGTTCCGAGCGTCCTGGGTTGCAGAAGGACCGGAAGTCTTCGTGACGCCAGAAGTTGCGACGGGGGCTCGTTTACGTTTACCTCAGAATGTCATGTATACAAACACTGGAAAACGCTAAGCACCGAGCAATCGGCACAGCCGCACTCTTAGAAATGAACTTCACCGCATAGCGCGCTCTTAACCAACCATCATCTCGAATGCTATCATTTTCTGCCCTGATTTGTTGGAAACGGGAGGTGTACGCCTTTTTTGTGACAATTATGAACAGCATAAGTGTCACAAAAAAGGCGAACGCCTCCCGTTTTTAGATTTCGATAAGGCTTTGTAAAACTACACATTTCGTAGCAGACGACAGGGCCGACGGTGTCGTCTGCTATCAGTGCCGTGTATTTAAAGAGAGTCTGGTCATTAGTGGGACCTGCATATACCTGAAGCTCCACCCACTTTTGAGGTATCTAGCCAATCAAAGGTCGAAATACAGTTCCCCATCATTACATCTAGTACTTATACCTCACCCTTATTTACTGAGTGAACCATTTTGGAGAGACTTGATTGATTTGGATTGAAACGGGTATGGTGACAGACCAAACAGACGGATTTTGCGCCCACTTTTATCAACGCCATCTGCATGGAGAGAGGTATGTTGGGAAGACTCAGAACTGCAGAAATGGCTGCTGGCAGAACTGATTGGCCAGGAGTGCGGCAGAACCGCTTGTTGGAGTAACAACCGGGATCAGAAAATAGGGGGAACAGGAAACTATAGTGCCGGAGAACCGCTTCTTCGCAACAGACGGCTGCCAGTATGAAGTTTTCATCACCGAACGTAAGTAGATGAAATCAGGAATGCGCAAAGATGTATGTATAAATAAAATCCAATGATATAATGCAGAATCTTACGCATCAACGGTGTCTTTCATGCTATTTAGGCTGCCGTTAGGGGCCTAGTGAAGACCGCGATCTCAATGCTTGAGATGGCGGTCTTCACTAGGCCTAACGGTAGCGGCGATAAATGTCATCATTTTCGCGTAAATAATGATGACAGAGCGAAAGTTGAATTCGATTTTGCAGCTAGTTACAAGAGGATGTATACTCGCAGAATAAAATTAGAACAGTTTATGAAAAAAAAATATATATATATATATATAACTCTCACGAAATTTCCGCTTCGCCGTTCCAAGCACCATCCTCCATTATGGAGAAATTTTGGTGTCATGATGTCTCCCATGGAAAACGGAAACCAATGAAATGCGCTCAAGTTTGATTGATAGGTCGAGCTTCTTTTTTAGGTTCCTCCTAATGGCCAGACTCCCTTTTAATGCACGGTCTGCTACAGAGGGTGACACAAACCCGCCATTGTTGTAACTACCCTCAAGCGGGTGCTTTTGGCAAAACTGCCATCTTGTCCTGGTCGCACGTCATAGAAAACGTCAGTTTGAGGTCATGTGACTTTGTTTACATGTCGTTTTGCCGCTTACCGACATATTTTCGCGGTCATAACACCAAGAGATGACCGTATTTTGCCAGCGTAATCTATGCGGTGCTTCTTCCGCAACATGGTAGCCCATTTCACCTTAGTTTAAGTACATCGCATCGGCTCGGTCGTCATCACATCTTTGGAAGTTGTCAACAATACGAGGCTTTATGTGTAAAACTGCGCGTTTTATTGCGAGATTATCGGATAAAAATAATTACCGTGATCGAAAAACATCCAAAACGTCGTCCAGAAACAACAACCGCACTGTTTACAAACGGTTTGGCCGCCGATCACGGGCGCCGACATCTTTAAGGTCACGTGTGCCTTGACGTTTGCTGTGACGTGCGACCAGGACCTGTCCAAGATGCATTGCGTTCGCCCAGCACGCTTTCGTCTACGGAGCAATACATTGGATGCCACCCCTGTGGTCTGCTATGTGCCTGGCACGCCACTCACTGCATCCCGGCGCCGTGCGAATGCTCGACATGCGATGCGGCAAAACTTCCGCCCCGTGCGCAGTTTTGTGCCTTTCCTTCCACTACTATATATTCTGTGGGGATGTAACTCGTGTGGATGCACGGTCAGATCCTCCATATAGGGAACGAGTGTTTTTAACGGACACACGGATACATTGGCATCGTTTACAGTGTCAGACAATGCTACATAATGGAGGCAAGATAGAGGTAAAAGCGCGGGAAAAGATATCTCGCAGTTTATGGGGGCGGCTCATTGTACTCGTCGCAGGGTGACGACAGAGCGGAGGATGTTTGCACAAGCCAGAGACGGCGCCTCATTCATGAACCACTTGAGGTCAGCGTTTGTCGCCCTCGCTGGTGATAACCTCTATCGGTACCTTATACAACCGCAGCATAAACGGGCGCGAAGACACAAACATATGCAAGTAGTACATGCACGCGGATGATAAGATATTTCATGTTATCTGTGACACCTTTTGTATAGGTGAATTGGATAGGTGCGTATCTTCAGCACATAGCACTCTCTTAGCCAACCATCTTCCCGAATGGCAACGTTCTCGCCCACGATTTGTTGATAACGAGAGGCGGAGCCTATTATGTATGTATTATGCGCGGCTACAAAATGGGCTACGCCTCACGTTTTCAACAAATCAGAGACGAGAACGTTGTCATTCGGGATGATGGTTGGCCAGGAGCGTGCCATGTAGTGAAGTTCATCTTGAAGTTCTTTGAAGTCCTCAACTCCCCTTTCTCCCACTTTCTTTTCCTCTTTTTTGGCTATAGTCGTGACGATGCCCACTTGAGTGCGGCCAACAACGGCAAGCTACCTCGACCCCCCCCCCCCTCATCTTGAAGAGGGTAAAGCAGAACGTTATGTGTACTTCCGCGTTGGCGTCTGATTGGTTACTACAATTCTTCAGATGACGTAACGATGGATAGAGGTATCTGGACGGCGGTGCGTCTACTCGCCCGAATACGAAAGAGAGTGCGTTTTTGTATTAACGCTGCACAAGTTATGAAGGAGACGAATTGAACAATAAATTGTAAATAGAATTACGAAGCGTAGAAGAACAATATTACATCTATTAAACCCGTAACTAAATACATGCAGATAAGAGTTCTTAACTCCTTTGAGCCACATAAGGCGCTCCACACTCTAAGAAAGAAAGGTGGGAAAAGGAGGTAATTTCTACAGTTGCCACCTAAGTCAACGTATAGCGCCTGACAGAGGGTGTAAAAAGGGGGCAAAACCAATTATCATATATCCAAATTGCTACAGAGAGGCGTACGCCTCCGTCGCTCACCGAATCAGAAGCGGTAACCCAATCATTCGTGGCAGAGAGTGAGGTAGCAGGTGGAACTTCGCAACCTTTTAGGCACAACATATTCGACAACTTTTACTCCTAAAAGGTATAACTGCTCTACCCTTTTTTCTAAGAGTGCATGGCGAACCGTCATTGCCCATGAAATAGCTATCTCTGACTAGTTGAAGAAAGGAGGTGTACGCAATTTTGGACAATTAACGCGAAATCTCAAATGTAAAAAAAAAAAAAAATGTCACTTAATCTTTCTCAATAGCGTCACTTCGTTTCATTTTATTCACGTGAGAGTGCCCTAGGGCCTGGCACTACCTTCCTGGTACATACACACACACACACACACACACGTTCACTAGTAAAAACAAATGAGGACAGCATACCATGAAATTGCTAATGCGTCCATAAGGTGAGTAACTTGACCAAAAATATTCACCATTTACTGTTGTAATTGAAAAAAGAAAAGCATATTCCTTATTTCTATAAAATTCTGTCCATATAGTTAGTGCGGACACTTTGTCCGTAACGACTTTGTGCTGACTATCAGACTCTCAGATACCTGCAATCTACAATCCCTCTAGAAATTCCTGACCGTACAAGCAGAGAGGCCACGACTTGGGGGAGAGTGCAATGAAAAACAAGGCCGTCCATAAAAATAGCCGTTTGAGCCTTATCTGGCAATCGGGTGTAGGTTTGTCGTTGAGACACTGCTAACTCTACAACGTGGAGTGATATGGGGGGGGGGGGGGGAAACGTGTGTCAGGATGCACGCGCTTTAGCATTCCCATTTGACCTTAGCGAAGACCATGACAACGCGGCCATGACAACCAAGACCATGACCATAGTACATGTGATGCTCACGACAGAGTGTCACGTATGATAGTCACTGCCATATTGGCGAAACTCACAAGAAATGGAGCCGCAGACGCCCTTTTGGACAGCCACCAAGTTCCAACTCCCGCTCAGTTAGTGAAGAAGAAGAAGAACGCGGGAACGACACGTCTTCTTTGAAGACAAAGCTTTTTGAAGAAGTGAGCGAGCAAACGCGTGGTCGCTCCCGTCGTGTCGGTGGTTTCTGGCGTACGTCAAAAGAACTCTAGCTGGTCGAAATTATCCGCGGTCCTGCTCTGCGGCATGTGCAACATGTCGCTGCATAGATACTACAGGCAGACAAACCTTATGTGTAACATCACAGCACCATTATTATTAGTCGGTTTGGTTGGTTGGCGGCGTGCGTCGGAGATGTGTCTCACGTGAAAGTGGGCGAAATTATTGTCAGTCCTACACTCTTAAAGCAGAACTTTCCCGTATAGCATGCTCTTACACACTATAAGAAAAAAAGGAGTACTTTTACTCCTTTTGGGGAGTAATTGCATTGCCACAAAAAATAGTCCCTTTCGGGAGTAAATGCACGGGAGCAAATGAATGTCACAGAGTGAAGACCGCATTTCACGCGCTGTTGTAAGAGTCCCAGGTACATAATTGGTGCGCACGCATGAAAATACGGGTCAACCGTGATAAATCGAGTGATATAAAATCTTGCGCCATACTAGGGCACAATTTGCGAAGAAAGATGCGCTAACTGTTTCTTACTCTGTGTGGCTGGAAAATTGCTACGTTGTCTGAGTTATACAGCCTTATGTCGTTCAAATTGACCAAGGGCACATATTTACGTAGACTTTCGCATTCAGGAGACCATTCGCGAAGTTTAGTGACAATTTGCAGTCCTGGGGAGTATATGTCGGGACTAAATGTTGTGTTAGGGGACCAAAATGGGGAGTAATTGCAGACTAGGGGAGTAGAAGCTGCAATTACTCCCCGTTTTACTCCTTTTTTTCTTAGAGTGCAGGAGCACAGAGATGACCCCCGAATTTTATGTTTGTTTCTTTTTTTCGTCTTTTTGTGTAGTGTGTTTTCCAACTAATAAAATGAGTTCCCGCGAAAGAACGATGAGCGCAGATGACCTGCAGAGCGAACGTTCTGCACACCTTTGAAAAATTCTTCTCCTCGTGGAAAGAGCGCATCGCAGAACGAGAGGCCGTCGTGACATATGCTACTCCCCTCACGTTACCAGTGACGTACAGCGGCATAGCTCAAGCATGCGTGAGCTGCGAAGAAAAAAAAATACGGCAGAAATCGCTGTGCAGATTGTTATTGAGATGCGATAGCATATAAGAGCCCATCGGAAGCATTCTGCGACGATGGACAGTAGAGGTCTGTGAAGAATCAGGTAACTGACGTACTTGCCCACCACTAGCTTGTCTATGCTCCCTGACGAAGACACAATCTATAACACTTTCCGTACAGGCTGTGGTAATTTATCGCCATTGACTAGTCCATATAGCTTCCCTTTATAAAGTCCGCGAACCAGTTGCTCTGGGGCTTCTTAATGTTCCTATTGAAGTCTCCCATGGCAATCGTGGGCATGCTGTGTTCCTTCAAGTTTTCTACGAAGGTATTGCTTGCAGAGTAATTGATGAGTTTGGCTAGAAGGAACTTCTTGATCTTGCCTTTATGGGATCCCGGCGTAGTGTATACAGCACGATGAGCGTAGGGGGCATCAATGTGTAGTCCACTTCTAGACGCATAGGTGCAGGGGTAAGTTCGCCAATCATACGGGTGGTTACCGTGGTACAGAGAGCATCCCAATCAAGGCTACTGAGTGATGCTCGTGTGTTTGTTGCGGTGGGTAGTTCGCGACTACCCTATTCACAGATCCGAAGGGACAGCACACCGCTCCCTCTCCTGTACCACCATCACATTTCCCCCTTCTTTTTTTCCCCCTTCCCTCTACTCCCTTGCCTGGCTGCACCGAGCCTCCAGCCACGAGCAGGCTGACCGCACCTCCTTCAAACATCACTCCCCCATCTCTACGACGCATACGTCATCAACTTCGCCTGCAGCGGCTATGGCGTGTTCTAGGGTTTGAGGTCTGCGTAGGGCTATGGTCTAGGGTTCTAGGGTCTGTGGTTTGAGGGTGACTATCTTGGTTGCTAAGATAGTTTCGTCATTTCTCGAGTAGGTGGCAGTTCTCCGGGAGGGTGAGGACGTTACAGCTGGCCAGTACCGTGTCAGTTGCTATGTCGGTAACATGTGCATTGGGGTTCTGCATGTTAAGGGCCTCCATGTTTGTCGTTGTCCTTGGCAAGCTGCACCATGTTTTCGGAAATCTCGAAACTTGTAGGTAGTTCTTTTGGTTGTCTAGCGCGCGGACCCTTTGCATTGCCGCTTAAGTTGGTGCTGTTCGTCGTTTTCGTGACACACTCTCGCCCGCTACGGGGGAGAGGGGTAACGTTGGACAGACGAGCAGTCTGCCTGCCTAAGCTGGCAGCACGTTGCTCAGGGGAGAAGGGAGTGGGAGGGGAGGGGGAACGGGAGGAGAGTCAACTTATGTGCCCCTAAGCGCAATCTCCTGGAGTCGGGGTTCAGATGTATTGGTGTGCTGCATAGCTCGCTGCAGCCTGCGTCTTGCATCCGTCTTGCATCGCCCGCTTAGCTTGTCGTATTTTGCACAAACGCGTTTTGCGGTGGTCTGAAGTCCCCCTAGTACACAGTTGCCGCAGGGTCCTTGACTCTTTACGCTTGAGCTGGAGAAGTTCCTCCGCTGACAACCGCTCGCGTCGGCGTGCATGGCGTCAAGATGTCCACGGCGTGACATTTAAAAGCGCGCCCTCTCTGATGGCGGTTTTGTATCCGCGCTTGAACACGTATGAGAATTTACATCCCAAAATCACACGCCGAACTATCTGACTAGAACCGCTGTCCTAGAGCATATAGCAGCGTACAAGTTAACGAACAGTAAAGATGGTTATTTGCTTCCATGCAATACTGCCGTGCTAGCTCTGTATACACTGTCCTCTGTCTGCTCTATGCAATGCTGCTATTGTGAATGGGCCACTCATTCAGCTTCGTCTTGTCTCTTCTTTTGCTCTTTGCTTCGCGCCGCTGGCGCACTATCGGCTTGGCTCCCTCTTCCCTGCGAGGGAGTCTATCCAGGTTTCCTGGCCACGTTTGTTATCGCTCTGGAACATTTCGGCGTTATCACCACGCACGTGATCCCGAAGCAGTAGCCAATGAGTACAGGGCTTACGCTGCGGCATACCCTGCCTCAAGAAAATGCAGTGGGTTCGCTCATAAGTGATATCGCATTTAAAACAAAGAAACAAGGCACGGGGCCTTCTCCACGTCACGAGAGGATCGTGCCGGCCGGCCGCGGCTCCTTTCTCCGACTTTTTTTGTTGTTGTTGCTGTTGTAAATTCGATTGCAGAGCTATAACGCACCGCAGAGCGAAAATAGTTTGCATGGTAACTCCTGGTGGGCAGCTTGACAGACGAGGTAGTATTTCGAGCGATCTTAAATGTCTCCTCATTGCTCCTTTAACAGAATAGTCGGCCACGCTGTAAACTGCCACAAAAAGGCGTACGCCCCGATCTGTCCTCAAATCAACTAGCACAGTGGTTGACGCGTAGCGTGTTACACGATAAATATTTGTTTTTAGAGCGCTACAGCCACACACTGCCACAGCATTGTCTCGAGTGTTAGCTCGCTGCTCAAAAAGTTCGTGTCGCTACCTACTGCCACTGACATCTGCCTTAAAGGGGCTATGAACACTGCTAAGCTAGCCCGCCGACTGTGTCGACTCCAAACGGCTATTTTAACTTGTTGGCTGTGACACCTTTTGTATAGACGAATCCCATAGATCCTTATCTTCACCACATATAGCACGCCCATCATCTCCAATGACAATGTTCTCACACCTAATTTGTTGATAACGGGAGGCGGAGCCTATTGTGTAGCCGTTATGTGCGACATTATGCCTACAAAATAGTCTCCGCCCCCGTTATCAACCAATCAGGGACGAGAATGTTGCCATTCGGGATGATGGTGGGCTAGGAGCGTGCCATGTGGTGAAGTTCATTTTTAAGAGTGTATAGAGCAGAACGTTATGTGTACCTCCGCGTTGGCGTCTGATTGGGTGCTACAATGGATGGGTGCTACAATGCACAGTTCTTCAAATGACGTAACAATGGATAGAGGTATCTGGATGGCGGTACGTCTACTAGCCCGTATCGGAAAAAAAGTGCGTTTTTGTTAACGCTTTTAACGCTGCACATGTTATGAAGCAGAAGTATTGCACAATAAATTATAAATAGATTTACGAAGCGTACACTCTAAATCTTTTCACACCTTTAACGGTGTAACAACGTGCATGGCGCACGCCTTTTTAGGTGTAATTTTGGTAACATCATAATGGAGCACGGTTTTGCACAAATTTTCTTTACTCGAGTGTTGTCTGTCCTCCAAAAATTCAGTCTTGCAACATCTCAACATTGTTCAACAGTATTGTAGACACTTGCGCGTGCTCGATTATCGATAGCGATGCATATATGCATTAGCTCGTACCTACGATATCCAAGACATAATGAAAGCAAGATTTGCACTGACACTTGATCTTTAGTAATGCTTTTCAAATTTTGTAAAATATCATCCTGGAGATGCAATGTTACGCACCCAGGTTGAATGTGTATAGCGCACACCTTTAAAGGTGTGAAAAAGTTTACAGTGTAGAAGAACAATATTACGCCTATATTACACCCGTAACTAAATACCTGCATATAGGAGTTCTTACCTCCTTTAACGTACACTTGTAGATGCGCCAATTAAACATAGAAGGACGAACATAACAGAAACCTCACACTACCCAGCTGCATACTTCAATCGAATAATGGCAGTTCAAAACCCCAGTGCTGGTGCCTCTTTTTCCCCTGCGTTATTCACATAACAATTCTTTATCGACATTATATTGCGCTGTCCAGCACTAGGTTAGTTTGGCATCATCCCGTCGTCCACCCTAAAAGCTGATCAAGGCCTCGATATCCAATCCATATCCATTACTGAACACGAAAGCGGCTTATCGATGAATGTATAGATCCGTGTAAGCTTCCAATAGCTCAAACACGTTTTGTCGATGCTGCGAAAAAGCCTTCTAAGCCCCATAAACCTTTTTATAGGCGGTGCAAAGGAAGATGGTCTTCGCTGCTCTTATTGCCCACTTCGTGTACCCTTGTGTACACACGAAAGACGTTGTTAAGTGTCTGCGAACATGTACAAAAAATACGAGTGCGTTGCACGGAATGACCTATAGCACGGGACGGGCTCGTTGATACAACCGGCCGGTAATCGCGGTGCGCTCAGTGCAGCTCCATGAATGCTCGTAAAATGTGATGATAACGAGAGGTTGCTTGGAAGACAACGTTCGCTTTCATAAAACAAAGTTCAATGCGAGCACCTCTGCGACATCCCTGCACTCTTAAAAATGAACTTCACGGCATAGCACGCTCCTAGCAAACCATCATCTCGAATGATATCGTTATCTGCCCTGATTTATTGAAAACAGGAGGCGTACGCCTTTTTTGTGACACTTATGCTGTTCATAATTGTCACAAAAAAGGCGTACGCCTCCCGTTTTCAACAAATCAGGGCAGATAACGAGATCATTCGAGATGATGGTTGGCTAGGAGCGTGCTATGTGGTGAAGTTCATTTTTAAGAGTGTGGTTGCGAAACTCCCTGCACATTTTATATAATACTAAAGGTGCCGTAAAGCCGCAGACAGGCAGTTTAGGTTAGAGATGTATCGTGTATTCACACGAGCGACATCCTTACGGAATATTCTAGTGGAATAAAAAGATAAAGCACTGCTCACGGAGCCCAAATTCCGTCCCGTGTCATGTTGAGCATCCACACGGTGCCGGAATACAGGGAGTGGCGCACTGCGCAATTAGCAGACGACATTTAGCAGACGACGTCATCAGCGTGTTTTCCTGTCGTCTGCTACGGAATATCTTGTGGCTGTGTCGCCGCAGGATATCCCCCCACGGTTAGCAGTGTACGTGGAGTCACGACGTTGAGAGCTCGCGCTTACGTTATAGCAGAAACCTATGACGTTTTTCGCATCTTCCGCTGTAGTATCCTGAGGAATGTCGTTCGTGTGAATACACGGGTAGTTTAAAAGCTTGTTGCTTGTAAGTCCAGCAGAACATAGTTGTACAGATTACTAACGATTATACAGGTCGATGACTATGCAGATTTGGTAACAAAATTGTGGTAAAATGGCTCGGTGCGACGCCGGGTGGGAAATAATGCCCAATTAGTCAAGCAACCTTATCTATGTTCCCGACTGATTGGCTGCTCCTGATGGCGACGTAATCGCCACGTAACGTGGCTTGGCTACGACGATGGCACTTGAAAATAGCCTGGAAGAGGCATACTTTAAAAGGTGTTTGATCTCCGGCTTAACACAACAGTGGGAAAGAACAATTAAAAACGTAGACGTTTCACCGACCTATTCAGGCGGCATCATCAGTACACAATGCGTCCGAAGGTACAGATCAGCCTACTTAACCAAGAAGATACCGTAAACCTCCGGCAGAGGGCCACGGTTGGCGTTACATGCTGTTGAATCATACCTGATACACGAAGATTCTAAAAATGGCTCCGCCGAGACTGGGAGATGACCCGGCTTCGAATCCGGGTGCCGGCTTCGTCTGAAGACACGAGGCACTTTAAGCAAAAAGAAAAAGAAGGCATTAAAGGACATGTCATTAAAACTGTCCGTGCGAACAAATGACATGAACACTTACATTGAACACATTAAAGGGACAGTCTGGAGCTGACAACTTATTTTGAACATTAAAGTTGTATACTCGACCGTCACCTTACGTGTAGATGAGAGTGCACCTCGAAATAAAGTGATCGAAATCTCTGTTATAAAATAACTGCCGTGAAACTCTCTTGTAAAAACTGCTGCACTCTTAAAAATGAACGTCACCGAATAGCACGCTCCTACACTCTTAAAAATGAACTTCACCGCATAGCACGCAACTAGCCAACCATCATCTCGAATGATATCGTTATCTGCCCTGATTTGCTGAAAACGGGAGGCGTACGCCTTTTCTGTGACAATTATGAACAGCATAAGTGTCACAGAAAAGGCGTACGCCTCCCGTTTCCAACTAATCAGGGGGCTTAATCGCTTCATCGTCGTTGCGGTCATTACAAGCTAACGAGTGGCGGGAAATTCAAAAAGGCAGGCGGGAAATTTAAAAAGATGGACACGTGATAAAACACGTGCACGGCGCTCTTCGCGTGATACGTGAATGCCTTGGTACACGTCGCGCGCAATGTGTCACGTGCCCACCTTTTTAAATTTCCCGCCACTCGTTAGCTTGTAACGACCGTAACGACGACGAAGCGATTAAGCCCCCAGGGCAGATAACGATATCATTCGAGGTGGTGGTTGGCTACACTCTTAAACATGAACTTCACCGCATAGCACGCTCCTAGCCAACCATCAACTCGAATGATATCGTTATCTGCATTGATTTGTTGAAAGCGGGAGGCGTACGCCTTTTCTGTGACACTTATGCTGTTCATAATTGTCACAGAAAAGGCGTACGCCTCCCGTTTTCAACAAATCAGGGCAGATAACGATATCATTCGAGATTATGGTTGGCTAGGAGCGTGCTATGAGGTGAAGTTCATTTTTAAGAGTGTAGTTGCGTGCTATGCGGTGAAGTTCATTTTTAAGAGTGTAGCCAGCCATCATCTCGAATGATATCGATATCTGCCATGATATGTTGAAAACGGGAGGCGTACGCCTTTTTTGTGACACCTATGTTGTCACAAAAAAGGCGCACGCCTCCCATTTTCAACAAATCAGGACAGAAACAGTATCATTCGAGATGACGGTTGCTTATAGGACCGTGCTATGCGGTGAAGTTCATTTCTAAGAGTGTGCACTCTAAAAACAGAACTTCACCGCATAGCACGCTGTGCGTAAACCATGGCCGAAATTAATGATAGAGTTATGGCGTCTGATTCGAAGAGATACGGGGGCGTACGTCCCCTTGCTATGCGGTGAAGTTCTGTTTTTAGAGTGTGGAAATTGTTTCGTGGCCCTCCGATTGAAAATAAGCTGCCTAAAGGGCACAGTCGCGCCCGTGAAAAAAACGCGAACAGCGAACTTGGACTAACCTGGACAAAAAGAGCAAACACCCAACTTGAACTAACCCGGTAATAACCAATACGCTGTTCCGGTGCGTCCGCCCTGCTAAGCCTATAACGGCCACTAAAATGTGGCTTTCGTTCGCTAAAGCCACTTCGACTGACATCGAGAACGTGAATCCGAGGGGCTAATTAGCGATATCAGATTTTTAAACACGGCATATTATCTTACGAAGCAATCGAGCATTTTCCTCGCCTTTCCTGGTTTCGAGACCGGGAATTTCGCAACCGGGAATATCCACGCCCTGCCGTGCACATCCGGTTTCGGTTCCACCGCGACGTATACAGTCAACCCTCGATTTATGAACACCCTCGGTTCCCCGAAAAATCGTTCATAAATCGAGGGATTCATAAATCAAAAATTCCGTTAACTGAGTACTGTCGAGCAAATGGAACAGTATTTCCGATTTGGGATTGTATTTATAATGCCATATATTGTGTAATTTTGCTTTGGACCATGCCTTCTGCTGTGTCAATCTTGGAAAGAAGAGATGTCACCACATTCGCACTGGACTGCTCTCGGATTTCCTCCGGGATTTTTAACCTCCGTTTATTAATTTCCGGGTGACAGCGACCACCTTATTCATCAACTGAGGTCAGGAACACTTGGTCGCACCTTGTGCGACCCCGGAAAACCCGTTTGTTGTTCGGATTTCGAGGGGTTAAGAACCGAGGGTGCAATACCTGGAAAACGTTTTGTCCGTTCAGGCGTCATTCATAAGACCACGGAATAATCCATTTGAAGGTTTCTGTTGACCTCGGAACAATTCGTTCATAAATTGATTGCAAAAACGCTGGGCAACTTCTAGTTGGTTCCCAGAAATTCCGTTCATTATTCGAATATCGAGGTTCATAAAACGAGACAAAAATGAATGAAAAAAGTTTGGTTCCCCGTGCTCGTGTTCATAAAACGAGGGAATTCATAAATCGAAGGTTCATAAATCGAGGGTTGACTGTATCACAAATTACAAAGGGCGCGCGTCTGAAGTAACGGCGATCGAGGACTGTTTTCTCTTGAGTCGGTAGGTTGACTGCTGGGCAGAAGGAAAACCGGAAGTTGCCCACAGTGAGACCACGGCAGTGGCGGCGCTGGCTAGAAAATTCACACAAAAATAATTAGCTACGAATTTAATTGGAATAGTTTGCACGGTGAATCTAGGAATCGTGAGAAAGCTTGTGACGGCGTTTTTGTTTGTATAGCTTCGAGTGCGGCACCGGCATCCGAATACAGGTCTACGTTCTTCGAACAGAGCTTCACCGCATAGCACGCTGAAGGCTAACCATTGCACAGCCACACAATTATGAACATCGTAAGTGTCACAAAAAAGGCGTACGCCTCCCGTTTTCAACAAATCAGGGCAGATAACGATATCATTCGAGATGATGGTTGGCTAGGAGCGTGCTATGCGGTGAAGTTCATTTCTAAGAGTGCAGAATGATATCGTCACCGCACCTGATTTGTGGAATGCGCGGCTAAAAACCTTTTTCTGACAACCTTTGCACTCACCGAGGGACTCACGCACCCTCTACGTATCCACTCTTCATCCTCCATCGCTTTTGATTCGAGGAAAGTGATGGGAGTACGCCTTTTTGAGGCAATTATCATGTTGCCACAAAAAGGCGTACGCCCACCACTTTCCTCGAACCAGAAGTGATAACCCTATCATTCGTGGCAATGGTTGGCGCACATCGTGCTATGCGGTGAAGTTCCGTTTTTAGAGTGTAGGTAGAAGGTAGAGCTTTGCAACCCTTTAGGCGCAACATATGCGACAACTATTGCCTCCTAAAAGGTGTATAACTGCTCCACCTTTTCTTCTGAGAGTGTAACCCAACGGTCTACACGCTCTTCCATTGCGAGTCGTGTTGTGTCGCCGAGCGTATACGATGTCCTATATTCGTCGCGCCTGATGACGTGACACGGCGGAGGCAAATTCCATCGCATCGACATCACCAGAGGTCGTCCGTGTTATTGTCGTCGTACAGTTGCTTTCCATTCTCGGTGTCGCGTGATATCACCATCCTGTCGGTGACTTTCCCAGACGGGGGTCGTGTTAACGCTACGTAAAACTGAGGCCTTTGTGTTTGTCGCGCGTTTGTGCGCGCCGTCTGAGAAAGAACGCAGAAGATCGTCAGGTGTTGCGTGTCTGGGGAGGGGTTCAGTTTCACACATTGATCGGAGTCATCCGCGGTGGGTTCTTTTTTTTTTTACTATTTGTCCCGCTGGGTGACGTGAAAACGACATGTCACGTTTCTTTCTTATCGGCGTCGTTCCAGTGCCTTCTCTCGTCGCAGTGAGAACTCTTTTACTTCTTTTCGCGTTGTGGAAATTCCTACGCGAGATTGACAACCACATTCCTCGCTTTGGGGAAGAGGAGCACACTTCGAAACGTCGTCGTGTTTATGGAATATCTAAGTTGTCTGTGCCAAAGATGTCAGAAACATTATAATGCAGTTTCCTGAACCGCAAATTCGGTTTTATATTCGCACAGAAACCACGTGCACTGGCATATGCGATGTGCAAAAGGCATGTGGACAACTTCGCTGTATAACACGGTGAAGGTCGTTCATTGCACACAGTGATATGTCGTTACCACTTCTCGTCGCCGCAAACCGGGTCGTGCGCCTTTTTTGTGACAATTAACGTGAGTTATTGACCAAATTGGTTAGGTGAGTAAGTGAGCGAGAAATAACCTTAAGAAGTAGCCGCATACACGCTAAAAACTGAACTTCAGCGCATAGCACGCTCTGCGCCACACTCTTAAAAATGAACTTCACCACATAGCACGCTCCTAGCCAACCATCATCCCGAGTGACATCGTTCTCTCCCCTGGTTTGTTGAAAACGGGAGGCGTATGCCTTTTTGTGACACTTATGTAGAAATGTTAATTGTCACAAAAAGGCGGACGCCTCCCGTTTTCAACAAATCAGGGGAGAGAACGATGTCACTCGGGATGATGGTTGGCTAGGAGCGTGCTATGTGGTGAAGTTCATTTTTAAGAGTGCAACCACTGCCACGAATGATAGGGTTATCGCTTCTGATTCGAAGAGAGAAGGGGGCGTACGCCTTTTAGTGTCAATTTAGATACATGGTAATTGACACAAAAAGGCGTACGCCTTCCTCTCTCCTCGAATCAGAAGCGATAACCCTATCATTCGTGGCAATGGTTGGCGCAGAGCGTGCTATGTGGTGAAGTTCAGTTTTTAGAGTGTAAGTGTTACGAAATGGCGTACGCCTTCCGTTTCCAACAAATCAAGGGGTGCCATTCGGTACACTCCTAAAAATCAGGTGGGAGGGACGCCGAAACTGGGTTGCCGTTGTTGGTCGGAAGCTCTTAAAATTGAGCTCGCCGTTGTCGGCCTCACAGAGGTGGGGTAAGTCACAAGTAACGCTTTGGGGGAGCGCGCCTCGTGGGCCGACTTCTAAGGGAGCCGTGCCGACAGTTCCCTGAGGGGGATCCGAAATAACTTGCCGTTGTTGACCACACACGAGTGGGCATCGTACCAAATGGCATCCATTGTTGAAAACGGAAGGCTACGGCCATTTTGTGACACTTATGCAGCTACACTCTAACAAGAGAGCTTCACCACATGGCACGCTCCTGACCAACCATCATCCAGAGTGGCATCGTTCTTTCCCTGATTTGCTGAAGACGGGGGGGGGGGGGGGCGTACGCCATACATAGATACATATACACTCTAAAAACAGAACCTCACCGCATAGCGCGCTGTGCGCCAACCATTGCCACGAATGATAGGGTTAGCGCTTCTTATTCGAAAAGAGAGGTGGACGTACGCCTTTTTGTGGGCAATTTGGATATATGAAAATTGCCACAAAAAGGCGTACGCCCCCCTCTCTCTTCGAATTAAAAGCGATAACCCTGTCATTCTTGGCAACTGTTGGAGCACAGCGTGCAATGCGGTGAAGTTCTGTTTTTAGAGTGTAGGTCTTCTGTGTATTCGTCTCCTGTGTGCGCTGAGTTCCTACCACTATCAACATAAAAAAAGTTGCATTTCCCCTGACCGTACCTCAACCAATCACCCGCGTACAGTTCTATAACCGCTGAACAGCAGCGCGTGTCCTCTAAAGCATACATTTCCCCCCATTTAAGCATTACCGTACATGGGCCCCAACCTTCTTTTTTTTTTTTCGGCTGCTCCACATTTTTCTTCCCCTTCGATCCCAAAGACCACACCAGCCATCATTCAAAAGCCTATATATCCCGCGTCCAGCTTCACCAAGTCAGAACGACTTTAGTGATCTCGTGAGCAAACGATGTCATCTCTATACCTTAGGAAACGGGCACTACAACCACGCCCGTCTAGTATTGTTTCCTCCACATGATATCCTGCCCAAAGAACGCACGTGTCCTCGTCCATCTGCAAAAACCTGCGGAAAAGCTGGTGTGTGTGTGTTCACAGGTGCCTCTATCGTTTAGCGCCGTCTGTGCCTTCTGTTTTCTCAATGTGGGGGGAGGTTCAGAGGATCTCGAGAAGAATTGCGGAGGGAGCGGAGAGACAAGCTAGGCGGCGTGAAAAGAAGGAAAGAACCCGCGGGCGTATTTTTGCAGGTGCGGGAAGTCAGTACGGCACTTTCTTTTGCCCCGCAAAACGCCGTGGTATGTTCGTGTCGGCATCTGCGATATGGTAAAAGCCAGTGATGGCCAGTAGTTAACTACATGTAGTTAAACTACTAGTTAAACTACCTGATTGTAGTTAAAAAGTAGTTATCAACTTCTTGCATAAATGTAGTGGTAACCAGTGATGGCCACTAACTACTTCTACAGTAGTTTAACTATAACTACTAACTACTTTGCGATTGAGTAGTTTAACTAGTAGTTCAACTACTTTTCAGGGGAGTAGTTAAAACTACTTCTTTAACTACCGCAATGAAGTTTAACTACATCTATAACTACTTAACGTTGTCCACCAACACCAGTCCCTTGTAGCGTTCGTGGACACCTAAATATGAATCACAAGCAATAATAAACTATGGCTCAAGCCATTGCTACGATCGTCAGATACAAAGCTTGCGGAGGGATTCTTTCGGTGGCTACGAGATAAACTACGTTGCAGAATTATTTCACAGCAAATGAGGCTTCACTGGACAAGCATTAAAAGTGAAGATTTAGTACACATGCACGACACAATTGCTCTGCACCTCCGTTCTCATCAAACAAGTAGCTCAAGGTAAAAGTCGGAAGCGCAATCGTGCCGTAAAGCTTGCGGCAAAATCGGAAGTAGTTGGTGCCTTCAGTAACCTAACTACTGTAGTTAACTACTTAAAATAGTAGTTTAACTAGTAGTTACCACTACATTTATGCAAGAAGTTGATAACTACTTTTTAACTACAATCAGGTAGTTTAACTAGTAGTTTAACTACATGTAGTTAACTACTGGCCATCACTGGTGGTAACTACTAGTTAAACTACTATTTTAAGTAGTTAACTACAGTAGTTAGGTTACTGAAGGCGCCAACTACTTCCGATTTTGCCGCAAGCTTTACGGCAGGATTGTGCTTCCAACTTTTACCTCGAGCTACTTGTTTGATGAGAACGGAGGTGCAGAGCAATTGTGTCGTGCATGTGTACTAAATCTTCACTTTTAATGCTTGTCCAGTGAAGCCTCATTTGCTGTGAAATAATTCTGCAACGTAGTTTATCTCGTAGCCACCGAAAGAATCCCTCCGCAAGCTTTGTATCTGACGATCGTAGCAATGGCTTGAGCCATAGTTTATTATTGCTTGTGATTCATATTTAGGTGTCCACGAACGCTACAAGGGACTGGTGTTGGTGGACAACGTTAAGTAGTTATAGATGTAGTTAAACTTCATTGCGGTAGTTAAAGAAGTAGTTTTAACTACTCCCCTGAAAAGTAGTTGAACTACTAGTTAAACTACTCAATCGCAAAGTAGTTAGTAGTTATAGTTAAACTACCGTAGAAGTAGTTAGTGGCCATCACTGGTAAAAGGCGATAGGAATGAATGTTACATGTATTAACGATATTCCGACGGTTCATTAAAATGTAGTGGAACTAAATTATGAACGTATTGAGACGCGGGCAAACGGTACGTTTGATACCGTGTGTTTCTAGCACATCTGATGAGTGATACGCTTTGCAGTCGATCGGTTTCGTAGTTGTCAGTCTGGACAGCACGCATGATGAATGTGAGCTTACTTACAGTATAAGGTCTGCGTGACAGAAATCTCGTAGAACATTTTCGATACTATCGCCAGCATCGTTCGTAACTGTTGTACGCTTAAACGCTTCGGCGCGAGTGCCCAGGAGAGGTGGCCTTTTCAGGTTCTCGACGTTCGATATATCGGGTAACCGCGGGACAGAAGTTCGATAAACCCGTATACACCCGTTGCTATACTTTTAAATGTAATTTTCAATGGGATTTTTTGGTTGTTCGATATACGCAATAATTCGAAATATGCGGGTTGGACTGTACCACATTTACTCGAATAATTAACTCACTTTTTCGTTCGAAAACGTAGTTCCACGAGAGTTCTGTGGAAGGAGATCACAGGGTGCACGGAACGAGACCATAGCACGATAAACGGCTCACCAATATTACCGAGTATTTTCTGAGTGTCAAGAGGTTCGTTGACGTATCTGTCCAATGCACTCGCTAGCACTTCATGACTGGCTCCCAGCTGAGCAGTATGTGCTCCGTGTCCTCTGGCATTCTACATAGGGTGCAGTCCGGTGAGGAAACACGTTGGCAAGGGCATCGTAGAGCCGCCGTCGGTGAAGTAATGATGCTAGTGGTCTGCGCATCTTTGAACTTATTCTACACTCTTAAAAAAAAAAGGGTGTACTTTAACTCCTTTCCTTGCCACATATATAACACCCTTTTGGAGAGTACAATTACTCTCAAAAGGGTATCTCCTTACTCCCTCAAGGAAGTAGCATAACACCGCCTCCGTGCCGGAGAGGAATATTACTCTCCAGTAGGGAGAAAGGTGTTATGGGTATTGTTCCGTATGTGACGCCTCTATAAGCGCCAAAGAACACCCCAGTATGAAGGGTGTTCTTGTACACCATCCCCGAGGGCGTGCTAGTACACCCCTGTTTACTGGAGGGTGTTCTTGTATACCATCCTTGAGGGAGTGGTAGCACATCCCGTCTTACTGAGGGGTGGTTTTATACACCCTCCCCGAGGGAGCGCTAGTACACCCCTTTTACTGAAGGGTGTTAGTACACACCCCGACGCTCCGCAGGAAACGGTGGTTCATTGCACACCTAAAAATTTCATCTACACTTTGTCAATGAAACAGTACTTCATGCAAGTGAGTATTTTCTGACACATGCAAACCACACAACAAGGAGCCCCCAACAAATGCAATGCTCATTGCAAACAGTTTATTGCAGATAGTATTTATGCATTTGGTGAAATGAAGGCCTGGAATACAGGAAGCTTTTACGAAATAAAGAAACGAGAAATAAAAACGTTATTTAATGTAATTTAATGTAGAATTTGTACGTTCTGCATTGGTAACTCTGCATCGCGATGCTTGACTGGTTTGACACTTAACACAATCAACCACAGTATAGGCTTTACACAGGTGCACACAAATTCTTCACTTGCATTAAATAATTAGTGCATGGTATAGCATACCGACAAGTGTCAAGGGTTAGATAGCAACGTCGTATGTCAATGACCTTTAATTTGCACGGAGTGCAGTTACCAGCAGCAAAGGAATACAAGTTAGTGGCGTGTGCTCCACGCCCATCATTCTTTCTAACATGGTAAGCGTATTTGAAGGTGGATGCGTACTGAATGTTGAACGCCCAATACAAGAAAATTAACAAGGAAACTGCAGAGGTCACGTCTGGTTCCTCAATGGTGTGTCCCTCTGCTCTTACACTGACGCTTTCGCCTGTACGAGAGTCTTCACCAGTGTATACTGCTGCTGGCAACAACAACAACAACAACAATAGGTGATAACGATGAGATGGGGTGTTTCACCGCGGTGGTGCGGTACCCTATCCCATTGCACGTGGAACATTATATGAACATGATGAAGGAAGGATGAAAATACGAAAAAGAATTAAAGCGTCTGGTGTAATCCAGTAAACGACAGGAAGCCCATGAATAGGTCAAGAACCCGACGATGGAGCACAGGATCTTCATAGGGACCAATGAATGCAGATAAATTGAACGATATCTTGCTGAGATGGGCAACAACAACAACAACAAATAAGTTAATGATAATGAATGGGGAAATTCGGCAAGCTCATCACATACTATCCGTCTTTGCGGGCAGTAGCGTGCATATTCCATAAGAATGTGCTGGGTGTTCGCCACGACAACGCAGGTGGAGCAGCGAGGCTTGTGTCAGAGCTTCTGTTCATGTACTTGAATTGTTGGGGTGAAAGCCACACTGAGGCGGAGTCCACGCAGGAGGGAGGTAAAATGGCGTAATAAACGGGCAGGAAAGAAAACGGCAAATTTGGGTCTACCGAATACATGAGAGATTGAGCCGTGATGTACTGGCGCAATTGCTGCAGAGTCAAGGATTGAAAGCACGCAGTTAGTAGGGTCCTTCTGTCACCTCTCGACAGCACAACGGGCACGGCTGTCGGGGACTCATGGGCAGCCCTTGCTATACTCTGTCAGCCTCCTCATTGCCTGTTAAACCGCAGTGATCAGGAATCCAGTGCAGGGATATATGATGACCTTCATCATGTAGACACTGAACTTGGTGGAAAATGTCTAGTACGATGGGGGCTAGCAACCCACGAAGCCCCGTGGTTGCCACACATTGCAGAGCAGCCCGTGAATCGGTGTAGACAACCCGGAGGACAACGGACAACGGAGGCAACGGAGGAACTTGGGATATCTGCTGCAGAAAGAGTATAATGGCATACAGCTCCGCCGATCTTGATGACGTACGATGTGAGAGACGATATCCACGTGGTACTGCATCAGATGCGACGATAAAAGCACACGACGAACTCTCCCGTGTGGTAGATCCATCAGTGAAGACGGCAGTGTGGTCTACTGCTCGATATGATTGTGCTTGGCCTGAACCCTGTAATGAGAAAAAAACAGGACTACTATACAGTTTGCATCGGCACGTAGACAACTATATATCACATAGAAATTAGTTTGCTTTCCGACGCATTCTTCTACAGTCCCACAGTGTTGTCCCTTGTGGTCGAACAACATTTAAACAAATCAAGCATTGCCTCGTGTTCAAAAAACAGTACTGCACAATGGGCTAACTTGGATCTGTGTGTCGTTCCTTCCGTGCGAGACGGATCTTCAGCTTGTTGTGTGCCTGCTATTGTCGGATCCTTAACAATGACACATTTTACTGTTAGGTCGACGAGCCTGTGCTGCTCAACGATGCCATAGGTTTATTAATTGTCAGTTAATTATGAGATTCCTTTTCATACAGCTAGAATGAGTACAGACCCTTGAGCCACGTTATAACTCTGTGCTGTGATGCTCAGTAACTTCAAAACTGGCAATGAGTAAATATGGCTATTACAAATATATGCAGACATGCGTGTTTTTCACCTGTATTTCATAATTAGTGAGCGCGACGAGCCAATGTGGGGCACTTTTGGTACGCCACTGGGAAACAATGAACAAAGAAATAGGAAGAAGGAAATAGAAAACCTGACGACAGAATGTAGAGGATGCAGTAGCAAGCAGTATGTGCTACAATTATATTAAGGAGCTGCCTACACGGCAACACAAGCTCACTTGTAACGTCCCTGTTGTCTCAAATTTTCAATGAGTAACTTTAGTTACTTTAACTTAGTTACAGTATCTTTAGTAACTCTTTAGTTTTTCTCAAACTCAAACTGTTATTGCTGGCCAGGCTCAAATTACGAGTAACTTATCTCGCCATTATTTTCTTAGCGAAAATGTATTGAAGTATTTACTTTTTTAGAGACGTTTCGTAATGTAACTAGTATAGAAACAAATGCGACAAACGAAGAATGGAAATAACGACGGGGGTTGGACAGAACTGTTCCGAAACATTTCTGACTTGAGTAGAGGCTTCACAATGAGGCTGTCGGCTACATGATCGCAAAAAAGGTGATTGCCTTAGAGCCTCAAAGACAATTGTCACGTTTGCGTTCTCCACGGACGATTATTTTCTTTCTGGCCATTCCGATGTCACAAGGAAGACGACCTCCATTATGGCGTAATGGTCAGTACCTGGAAACAAATAAACGTTGCTCATGCATTCTGTTGAACGCTAACACAGGCACGTACCCCATCTGTGCTTTGCCGCGGCCAATATCAACAAAAAAACGCTGTCAACCCCTGATGCTGCCACACAAACTTTCCTTGCCTGAAACACGCATGACCTGCAACACTCCCGATAAGCTTACTCCGCGATTGATCACGCAATGTGAAAATAAACCTTCAAACTTACTTGCGTGAACAAGGATAGTGAAAATTCAGAGCTGGACAATCGGAAGCCGTTAGCCATCCGCACTCAAACCACACGCGCGTCTCAAACTGGATGATTGCCTTTTGGACATGCCCACGTACTGCCAGCGCTCACGGGTGTAGTTGGCAGGATATACACCCCAAACACATCGAAAGAAGAAAATAGGTTCTACAGCGGTGTTCTGTGACACCACCGGGAGTACAGAGCAGGCGTGGGGGTGTAAGTGGTGCTCTTGACACCCAGAAAACGCTTTTTTTTTTCCTTAGAGGCACAGGCCATGCTGCACGAGAATATTACATACAGTATGCTTAATCAATTTCTATTGCAGCATAACTTGCAGCTTTCACGCGCAGAAGTTAGCCAAGTTGGACTCTCCGTCCCATGGCACTTTACTGTATACGTAATATAAATAGGAGTTAATAATGGTTGTTTTGTGTTTACTCAATTCTGGAAACCTGTTTTGTTGTATCTGTTCACTTGGTATATATACTCGTGTCGCACTTAGTTGTGTAACCTGAAGAAGTGCAGTCTCTTGCACGAAAGTTCTTGTTCGAATAAATATTAGTTGCTCCTAACCGTTTTTCATGTTACGTGTGTAATATAAATAGCTCAAATATGTGCATCGTACAGCCATAGGTACTATCCTTCAATTGTTGCGTCCGTATGCTTTGTTACTTCGAGTGCTAGGCCTTTTTCTTCTATGTTTCATCCCTATATGGCAATGTTCGTGAGGCAAGAACACATTCCGAGAGTCCGCGTAGCTAAACACCGTTGCTTAGTAGAAATGCACTGAAGCACCGCACATACTCGAGGACTACCGAAAGGCAAGTTGCGCCCACCTTTGTTGACACGTACAATTCGCTAGGGGTCACATAGGGCAAAGTTGAAGAAGGAGGCTCAGAAGGCCAAAGCCCGCTTCACGGCGAGGCACGTAAGCTTACACATGTCGAGAGCTGAAGAGCTCTTGGTGGAGACCTGCGTATGCTCACACTGAGACGCGCTGATCTGCCCTTCTTGACATGTGAGCGTAGGAGACGTTGTCAGTCCAGAGGATTTCACGGCGCAGCTGAAAGCAAGACACACTTGACGGTTTTGACTGTAAGGAAGGGAAAAGAACCAGCTTCAAAACTGACGAACACTGTTCTTTTATTTGAAATGTGACTGCGCAGAAGAGACGAGCTCCGGCAGCCGTTTCTGCACGATAAAAAATTTCAAAGCTAAACCTAAAAGAACAGTGAAAGCCCCCTCCACAAAACTTTCGTTTTCTTCTGTGGCGGATTCTTCAACTAATAAGGTGCTCTCTCGCGCAAGAAGGGTGGCCGTGGCTGACCTCTATGCGTGTAAGTGAGGTCTTTGTTCTCCACAACCTCTAGAAACGCCTTAACTCCTTCAGATAACCTGTAAGCGAATTAGTGGCGTTGCACTATAATAAAAAAATAAATAAAAAAACGTCAAATTTTACACAGAACTGACTGCTAACCCTGTTGCCGGTAACCGTGGCTAATGTGACCGCGCATTAAGATAATCAGTGACGGTACAACGGTCAGTCTGTGGACTAACTTTGCCCATCTGTCGCTTCTTCGACGTGCGACGAAATATTAGCACAAGACGCACCGTGTTTAAAGACAGTTGTGGCACTTAGATACATGGGGTTCATGAAATTGTAAAACACGCATTGTAGCGCACTTCTGGGTATATTGATAAAACATAATTAAATTAAAACAATGATAAAAGTAACCGTATAAATAATCGCAAGAATTATTTTTCTACGTGTCTTATACTTGACGAGACAGACACCATTGAACGCACATCCGCGTCGTGCTATACACTCTTAAAAATGAACTTCACTGCATAGCACGCTCCTAGCCAATCATAATCTCGAATGATATCGTTATCTGCCTTGATTTGTAGAAAACCGGAGGCTTACGCCTTTTTTGTGACAATTATGAACAGCATAAGTGTCACAACAAAGGCGTACGCCTCCCGTTTTGAACAAATCAGGGCAAATAACGATATCATTCAAGGTGATGGTTTGCTAGGAGCGTGCTATGCGGTGAAGTTCATATCTAAGAGTGTATAACGTCAAAGGAGCTGACCACACTCTACACTCCTAAAAACTAACTTGACCGCATAGCACGCTCCTAACCAACCATCATCTCGAATGATATGGTTATCTGCCCTGATTTGTAGAGAACGGGGGGCGTACTGATTTTTGTGACGCTTATGCTGTTCATAATTGTCACAAAAAAGATGTACGCCTCCCGTTTTCACCAAGTCAGGGTAGATAACGATATCATTCGAGATGATGGATGGCTAGGAGCGTGCTATGCGGTGAAGTTCATTTCTAAGAGTGTCCACTGTTAAGAGAGAACTTCACCGCGGAGCACGCTCCTATAGTCAACCATCATTCCGGATGACATCGTTCTGTCGCCTGATTTGTTGAAAACGGGAGGCGTACGCCTTTTTTCTGACAATTATGTACTGCATAAGTCTCACAAAAAAGGCGTACGTCTCTCGTTTTCAACAAATGAGAGGAGAGGACGATGTCATTCGGGATGATGGTTGGCTAGGAGCGTGCTATGCGGTGAAGTTCTCTTTTATGAGTGTAGAAACAGAACTTCACCATATAGCACGCTCTTAGCCAACCACCATACCGAATGACATGGTTTTCTCCCCTGATTGGTTCAAAACGGGAGGCCGAGTCCCGAAATTACGTTCTTCTGCTCTACGCCTGTTAAAGGTGAATTTATTACGCGGACAATGACGCATATAACAAAGCGATGCAAACCGGCACTGAAGCGAAAGTCACGTGATGGACTGAAAGTAATGGCGGTATTTATTCGAGCGACCGCCAGAGAAGTCCCACGCACATCAATTGCTCTGATGTGTTGGAAACGGCCGCGAGAATGATCACCAGAATGCGGTTATCTTTCCTGACGCAAGTCAGAAGGCTTCATTGCTCAAGACGCATTGAAAACAATGAGACTTCAAAGGAGCAACAAAGAGCTAAAGCGAGCCTGAATGAGCGCGTACGGTGTGTACGTCCCCGCCAGTGGTTTCTGAACCTTCAGCTGACGGCGACTTACAATTGATTGGTGGACATGGCAGCTGCACGACACTAAAAAATACCGTATAAATGTTTTTCTTTTGTTTTTTCGCCTCACTTTCTTGTTTTCTTGGTTGTAACGTAACAAATACAGCTGACCCACGCCGCAAGAATAGGCGGGGAACTTAAATCGGAGCTTTTACGACCTAGAATCTCATAAGATTTATCTGTTTGTTGATAGTCCTCAGTAGTCTTACGTCATAACTGTCGTACCAATTGCACTCAAGAGCGTTTTTGGTTTTTTTAGAAAAAATACGAAATTGAAAACTACGGGTGACACTGTGCCGAACTGGCCACCAACTTCGTGTCGCTCGTCAAGCACACATATCGTCAAGTCAAAACCACATACCATGCGCACTATAGAGTCACTGAATAGCATCGCTCAGGGTATTGCATTCCTTTTCTCCGGCACTAGGCCGACAGCCATCTGACAACATTGAGGGCGCCGCTCTCCCATTGGACACATTGGGTGATGGTGAGGTGGGCGATTCACTGCCGCTGTGGCGGCACACTGCCCTATTGCACATTGAAAACGAATGAGGGGATGATTAAGGGGGATCACTTTCAGAGATCCGTCACCATACTGGTGGAGCGCAAGTACTCCGCAAGAAGACAAAGGCCTTGCATCCATTGGACAAAATCTGTAATTCAGCGGCATTTTGTTGATACGCCAGTGGAACCGCATACTCTTAAAAATGAACTTCACCGCATAGCACGCTCCTAGCCAACCATAATCTCAAATGACATCGTTATCTGCCGTGATTTGTTGAAAACGGGAGGCGTACGCCTTTTCTGTGACACTTATGCTGTTTATAATTGTCACAAAAAAGGCGTACGCCTCCCGTTTTCAACAAATCAGGGGAGTGAGCGATGTCACTCGGGATGATGGTTGGCTAGGAGCGTGATAGGCGGTGAAGTTCATTTGTAAGAGTGGCCACGACACTCTTCATGACCACGACTATGACCACGTCCATGACCATGTCCACGACACTCAAGAGTGTCCACACGCGACACGACACGTTCTCGCGCTTGATTTCTTGAAAACAGGAGGATTACGCCTTTTCTCCACCAATTGTGTACTACACAAGCGGTCAAAAAAAAAAAAAAAGGCGTACGCTTCCCGTTTTCAACAAATCAGGCGAGAGACCGATGTCGTTCTGGATTATAGGTGGCTAGGAGCGTGCCATGCGGTGAAGCTCGTTTTTAAGTTTGCAGTTTCTTTCGCTCAGGCAAAACGACCGTATGCTGCGACAAACTTATTTCACATCGCGAATTGCAGCGCGTTGACTGTAACAGCACGTGCGATTTTGTTTAGAGGGCCTTGATCCAATGGCGTCAAGGAAGACGCAAAATCGTGGTAGAATAAAGAAGAAAGAACGAACGTCTACAGACGGGACCAGTCATTAACATAGCAGACGAACTTAACGGAGCCAATATCGGGTCCCCACACTGCGCCCCCTCGCGTAGAACTTGCGGTTGCACATCAGTTGCAGTACTCTGAAGCTATTCAGTGACTCTAGTGCGCACTGGGTCTATAGTGGAAAAAAATATAAGAAAAGTAGGTTACATGTCGGCTACGTAGCCATCAGCAGCAGCAGATCATTCTCAGTAGCTGTGCATATGCGAATATTTGAATTTTTCGAAAAACGAAGCTGCGTATACTCGAGTCCATATCGATTTTAGAATCGAATACGGAGTTATATATTCGAATTTTGAATCGACGTTAGGTTTCTTCCAAATCGAATACAATCGAACAGTCCCGGAGCTGCACACGTAAGGCCGAAAACACGCAGGAAAGAGCATAGAACAAAGCGAGCGTACACATGTTTATATCCCTACATGGGACGCATGGTATCCGATCCTGTTATAAATACAATGTAGAGGTTGAAGAGGATAAAGGAACAGGGGAAGCAAAAGAGGAGGCTGAAATAAACAGTTATTGAGGCGCGTTCTCCAGGAGAACGGCGGTGGATTCCGCTACTCCTTTACCGAACTTGTTGTATTTTATATTATATACAACTATATTCGCTTCGTAGTCGCTTGACTTTTAAAATAATTATTCGAATGAAACGAATTCTATATACCAGCGCTGCAGAGGCTCCAGCGGCGTGACGTAGCTCCCTATCCGGAGGAGTGAGAGGGCGGCGCATCACGGCATTCCTTTTATCACGGCCGTCTTCTGATTGGTTTTTTAGGAAGTGACGTGTTCTCTTATTCCTTGGAGTGAATTCCGGAATACTCTCAACAGCCGGCGTCTGCTCTTGTCACGTATGCTGTCGAATAACAGCCAAACTACGCAACTATTTCGCGTGGGATTTTCGATAGCCTGGCCTGGCCAGTGATCCAGGAGGAATAAAATAACACTATACAGGGGGTCCCAGCTAAATGCAAACAGATTTTTTCTAAATATATAAATATCACTTTTTTCGAGATGAAGTCAGTTGCAATATTGCATATGCTGAAGGGCACTCCTTAAGAGGGCACCAGCAAACTCCTAAGGCAATGTGCTAATTAACTTTCAATAATTAACTTTTTAATTATAAAGCTACGAAGTTGTCCCAATGAGAACATCTGGTCCATTCTGTCACCTGATACTGTAGCCGTTTTCAGAACAAAGATCCGTTCGATAGATCTTACGCAAGAAATTCGTGAAGGAGCACAATTTTTTCTTTATTTTGTTCATTGCGCATCCCCAGAGACGCGTCTTCCCTTCACTCCCAGTGTGAGGGGTGAAGCAGTGCCGTGTATGCCAAAGGGAGTCTGGCCATTAGGAGGAGCCTAAAAAAGAGGCTCGACCTGTCAATCAAATTGAGCGTTTTTCATTCGCTGCTGTTTTCTATGACTGCCGCCATGACACCATAATTTTCCCGAAAATGGCGGCGTAGATTGGTACGGCGAAGCGAGGATTTCATGACCAATTTTTTTCACAAATTACATCAATTTTATTCCGTAAGTGTACATTCTGTTGCAATTATCTTGCAAATCACCTTTAAATTACGCTCCAGTGTCAATGTTTACCTGAAAATAACATGTTTCGTCGTCCTTGTTAGACCTAGTAACGACAGCAATCACAGACAAATAGCAAGAAAAATGCTACGGATTGCCGAAAATTTGCATTTTATGACATACTTTTATTCATGTGCACACCTTTGCCCATTCTCGATTCAATCATGTTATGTTTTATAGTTAAAATATGTATAATACCGGCAGTCTGTTCCAACTAGCGGTTCTGCCGGCCAATCAGTTCTGCTAGCATGCACTTCTGCTCCTGCTATTTCTGCCCTTCTGCTATTCTGCGTCTTCCCGACATGCCCCTCTCCATCCAGATGGCGCCGTTAAAAGTGGACGCAAAATTCATTATGTTGCTTGGTCGTCAAGGAATATCCTATTCAATCCAATCCAATCCAGTTTCCCGAAAATGTCGGCTCCCAGTGAATACAGATAATTTATAGCTTGGATAGCCTAGGATTAATAGCGAACTGAATTTTGCCTCGTGATTGGCCAGAGAGCTCAAAAAGTGGGTGGAGCTCCAGGTATAGGCAGGTCCCATTAATGGCCAGACTCCCTTTGGCATACACGGCACTGGGGTGAAGGTAGAGGTGTGCGCCGCCGCGCCGATGCGCCGCCACCGAGTGCATTAGCCTCGCCGCCGCCGCCGCCGATACCGCAAGAGCTGGCCATGGCAAGAGCCTGTACAAGAGCCCGTACACGTTCATTGTATTGGTTAAATCCGAAATATAACTCTGCTTTTTCCGACAGTCGCCCATTCAGAGCATGCTGTCAATAATTTGTACTTACAAGCTTCGAAATATAGTGCTTGAACGACTATAAAACGACGGCATCGTGTTCACGCCGCACTTTTACATAACACTTACAGAAGCTTGACGAGGGCGGAGAACGGTCACGCCGATAAAAGCAGATCGGCGTGACGCCGCCGATGCCGCCAGCACAAAAACAGGAGATACGCCGCCGCCGACAAAATTGCCCTCGGCGCACACCTCTAGGTGAAGGAGCACAGTGCCCCCTCATGCGTCCAAGATGATCTTTAACTTGCGGAAACAAAACAAAAACAAATGTATCTGGTGACGCTATGGTGAGCTATAGACGCTATCGAAACTGCCCTTATCTTGGGTTGCATTTTCTGTTTCTCTTTTAATCTTTTTCCAGGACGCAAGAGGCGATATAGTGTGCTCTTTCACCCTCTCACATTGGGGGTGAAGGAAAGACGCGTCTCCAAAGATGCGCAATGAACAAACTAAAGCAAAAAATTGTGTTCCTTCACGAATTTTTTGCGGACGATCTATCGAACGGATTTTTGCTCTGAGAACGGCAGCGGTATCAGGGGACCAGAGGGACCAGAAGTTCTCATGGGGACAGCTTCGTAGCTTTTATAATTACAATGTTAATTATTGAAAGTTAATTAGGACATTGCCTTAGGAGTTTGCATATGCTATGTTGCAACTGACTCCATCTCGAAAAAAGTGATATATATATATATATATATATATATATATATATATATATTTTTTTTTTTTTAAGTATCTGTTCGCACTTAGCTGAGCCACCCTGTATAGTTTCCAAATGGACTGGAACAGATGCGACTCTCTCTTTAAACTACGCCATCGACATAAACTGTGAAACATGCTGTGTAATCTGTGTCAACATAAAAGTAAATTCACTAAACAGGATCCGCGAAGTGTCTTTCAAGGCACGAAATATACAAAAGGCGTGATGCGAGACCTCTGGCCACCACTATATACGTAGACTGCACCTGACGTAAGCACTTTATAGACAATATTTACGAGTGACACCAATTTCCGGAGTATGAAGTTTGAAAGAGGGGGCTTCGAGGGAACGTATGCCTGCTGTCGTCAATACATTGGGTACATGTAACAAACTTTCGTTATTGTTCTCAGAAACGAACGCCTGCGTTTCTACGCGTAACGCGGTACCGCATGGTTCCCGTATCGCAACAATAATAGTGCTCGAGGCTCTCTGCGATGTTATCGTTCCGAATCAAGATGATTTAATGAGGCCGAGCGCCCCCCCCCCAACAAAAAAAGAAAAAAAGTATTTATTTTCTCGTTGTTACTGCGGCCTCAAACTGCAAAAGAAAAAGTCACACACTCTTAGAAATGAACTTCACCGCATAGCACGCTCTTAGCCAACCATCATCTCGAATGATATCGTTGTCTGCCCTGATTTATTGAAAACGGGGGGCGTACGCTTTTTTTGTGACAATTATGAACGGCATAAGTGCCACAGAAAAGGCGTACGCCCCCCGTTTTCAATAAATCAGGGCAGGTAACGACATCATTCGAGATTATGGTTGGCCAGCAGCATGCTATGCGGTAAAGTTCAGTTTTAAGAGTGCAGCTTTGTTTCCATCCCCGGGACAATGCGACCAAAATTAGAACGTCCCGTTACCCTCTCTGTTGTCAACGTTGTGCACTTTGCGCAGAAAGTTGGGCTAGTTGGGAAAGTTGGACTAGTTCGCGAACGTTCCGCTAAAGCAAGAAACCTTGTTCTCTTTCTGTAGACCGCAGGTCTTGCTCAACGACCCCTTTAAACTCTCTGCTCTCCCCGACGAACTCATGCACCCTCTACGCATCTCCACTCTTCATACTCTAACCTCCTTCTGTTGTTTTCTTTTTTGTGTGCTATATTCGTGACGACTCCCACTCCTGTGAGGCCAATAACGGCGAGCCCCCCCCCCCACCCCCCTCATTTTTAAGAGTGTAGGCTCGAGACGGGCTTGTTTCGGTTTCGGCTGATTTGCATAAAACTATTTGGTGATGGATATCTCAAAGCACGCGCTTGTTTCAGGATTTTTTGTAAAAAAGAGGGTGCAGCTGCTCCAATCCCGCAATCGCGCGTATTTAGCCGAAAACTTCTGATTAAAAAGTTAATTTACAAATTTGAGACAATTAATCGTCTAGGATAGTTCCATACTCTCTCCGACAGAATGTCCGCATGTGGCAGTGTAACCCACCTGCAAAAACGCCATCTATGCTGCTCTCGTAGCTGTTCTTCCAATTTTTTTTTTTTCTTTTACAAATCAATCATGTATTTCAAAAATTTGCATCTACCTAATAAAAATAAACTCCCCGTATGTAAAACACAGGGACAAAAACTTGAAGTTGGTAATTCCGATGCAGTTAGGACTGGCTATTCAAATGCTCGTATAGACCCGAGGAAAAGTAAACATATGGGCAGCAAGTCATTCAAGCATTAAAATAAAAAGATAATCATAACGGATGCGGAATAAATAAATGAAGAGATGAAAACAGGTAAATCAGTCGATTGCTCAATTGAATTCTATGAAATTACTATGCAAGTGAAAATTTGCGCCTTGGAGATAAGAAAAGTTGGAAATTTTTCTTCGATCTGGAATACGTACTGCACTAATATTCTAACGCGACAGCTCACAGTTTTTACAAGTATGTAAAATAGGTCTGCACTTACAGTCTTCTAAAGACTTCTCTGGAAAGCGACGTAAATCGATTGATTCATTGGTTGGTAAAAGAATAAAAATGGAGTAGTTAGATGCGACGCAAATAAATTTACATCATTATTGCAGAGAGCCATTCAGTTAGAATAGCGAATAGTTTGTGTGGGAGGCGGGATAGCAACTGAATCTGTCGCGACGTCATACGATCTGTTTCTGTCTGCTCAGGAGCAGTAATGCAAAGCAATGCAAGTGTATTGTTCGCTGCCAGAGCGATCACATTGCTTCGTCACTTCAAACATATGCCATAGGCACAGTTCCCACGAAGAGAAATTATCTTCACTGTCGAAGTTCGACAAGGCACGAAAGTGCTGGTGAGATATGGAGTGGAGAGCTTTACTCTCACACATTTGTAAAATCGCATGGTGCCGCGAGGAAAATTACTTGATTGCATTAAATTATTAAATTTCCACGAAATACGTATCTCTTGGCTGTATAGTTTCAGTTCGCAAGTCGGGCTGGCCGCCTAAGTTTGTAATCATCAAGAAAAAACTGAGAATGAAAAAAGAAGTACTAGTCGAAAGGGAAGTTGAAAGAGAGAAAGAAAGAAAAAGCCAACGGAGAAAGAGTGTAGGAAGAGGGTAAAAGATCAACTGATGAAAATTATCAGTAGGGATCAGTTGCCAGGAGTTCGTGTGTTGACTTATTTGTAACGTCCCGATGTGATGTGATGTGATAAAGAAAAGAATGAAGCATGATAAATGAAATGAAGAACGTTCTTTCAGTTGATAACTTCGCGAATACCCGTGACACGCTCAGAGTGCGTGCGGGAATCTTCAAACGCAAATGATTGTGTGTGTAAAAAAGAAGCTTAAAAAAAGCCTGATAAAAACAACAAGTTTTTCGCTTTTTTTATTGCGGAGTTTCGTCGCCAGGGGTCATACTCTATACCCCTATTGCTGGCGGTAATGTGGTGAAATGGTTTGGCTCAATGCGCGATCTTATTTCTGTCACGACTTCATATATATTTCTAATGCGACAAAACCCCGAAAACGACAACAAATATGTGGTGTGGATACGGGGAGTGAGTGAGATTAGGCGAATGGTATGAGAAGGGAGTGTCAAGACAACAGGAGAAAGAAGAAGAAGGAAAAAAGAAAGAGCACTGAGGGACAGCAGAAAATACAGTATCACAAATATAAAAATGGTAAAATAACAATCCTCTCGGGTAATAGCGAAGAGTATGTATACGACGTGGGATTATATAAAGCGTCAGGAACAAAGCGGTGGCCGTCGAGAACACCATAAATAACTAAAGACCCCTGTGGTAGCGACACTCGTTCTTGAATTGCTGCAGTTCCTTGAGGAACTGTGGATATAAGTGGCGGTTTCGGTCTGTGGTATTTTCCTCGTGAGTGAGGCGCGTTTACATGGGCGCATACGTCGACTGAAAGCAACAGTCGACTGATCGCAAAGATCGACTTGGAACGGTTTACATGGCAGGAAGCGATGCGCCTTAGTCCGCCGGGCAATTCAGTCGACTCAGTCGATGACAGCGCCACCAAGGCACTAAAGGGGTCACTGTGCAATTGCATACTGTTTTATCAGTGTGTGACTTCCTTTACTGCGCCCATAAACATTAAAGCCTTCAACCAACGGCCCAGTCGATGCCCAATGCTGCTGGCTTGAAACGCTTGCACCGGCGGGAACGTCAACCGTGTCCGTCGCCATGTTTATTTTCTGTGTTGCGGGCGGAGCACGGCGCCAGATGCGGTTGTGACGTAGCGGAAACCGTCGGCACAGTCGACTTGCCCGGTTTACATGGCAAAGGCGAGACGACTCCGGTCGTCTGATCTACCCCAACGTAGCGACTTATTTCTGCTGTGTCGACCGACGTCCCCTTTAGGTCGATGTAGGCGGGTTTACATGGAGAGGGGAGATCGACCTATCTCGCCCAGTCGACTTATGTCGCCTTCATGTAAACGCGCCTAATTGCCTCCCTCTGTGATTTCGTTGCAGCTAACGAGGGACGAAAGGTGAACAAACTGTAAATGCAGCAAATAATTTTATTATTATTATTATTATTTTAATTCTGTGTTAGCGCCGCGAAGCAACTGTGGCTATGAGCGATCGGGAGACGTAGACAGATGGAGAGAGGACAGCAGGAAGGAGTGGGGGATAGGGGGGTTAGTATGCGTCTTGTGTAGCCTTCAGGGGAAACTGTGCCGACATTCGACTGGAAGGTCTTTAGCAAATAATCTGTCCGCCACCGCTTCCAGAAATGATTGGATATAGCGTGACAATGAAACTAACCACCGTTCTGTTAGAGCACCAGCCGGAGAACCGTCGTAGCCCCCAAGCGTCACACGGTGACTTCACCACGAGAAGGTTCCGAAGGTTGGCTAGGAGCTGCACTCTTGATGACAATACAGACTCTTAAAAATGAACTTCACCGCATAGCACGCTCCTAGCCAACCGTCATTTCGAATGAGGTCGTTATCTGCCGCGATTTGTTGAAAACGGGAGGCGTTTTGCCTTTTTTGTGAAACTTATGCTGTTCATAATTGTCACAAAAAGGCGTATGCCTCCCGCTTAGCACGCTCCTAGCCAACCATCATCTCAACTGATATCGTACGTTGTCTGCCCTGATTTGTTGAAAACGGGAGGCGCAGTACGGTAGTCAGAAAATATGAGTGTTACGTTGTGAACTCAGAACCGCGGCCCTGGGCACTCGCCCCCACTGCAAAGAAACCGGCAGGTTTTTTTTCTTTTTTTTTTTTTGCTCCACCAGGGCGTAGCAAGCCGACATAGGTCTGGCTGACCTCTCCTTGCGTGGACGCCACCTCCTGTTTATTAAACTTATATATACCCCCCCCCCCAGAAAATATTTCGGTCGGGGGTGTGGGGGTGGGGGTTCTATGGGAACTTTACATAGGGAAGGAGATTTCCGCCCTCGTGTCCCTCTCCCAAATGCACTACCAGAGGTACCATTTCAGGGGGGTTTCAACCCCCCAAACCCCCTTTTTGTGACACTTACGCTGTTCGTAATTGTCACAAACAACAAATCAGCTTCAACAGGCAGATAACGATATCGTTCGAGAGGATGGTTGGCCATGAGCGTGCTATGCGGTGACGTTCATTTTTAAGGGTGTGTTTTTCTATTCTTCCTGTATCTCCGTGGCATCGTCGACTGACACCACCGAAATCGACAGTCCGACGATGGCGGTAGCCGCTGGTCCCGACAGTAAGGAACGTATAGACACTGGAACCGCTCGATCTTTGCTAGATCACCGTTGTCATGCGCTGTTGCTTTGAATTGTTGCCAAAATCCCAGGCAATGTTGCACAGGATTATGACAAAGGCCTATAATTGCCTGAATGGGTTCCTGCCGATACTATTCAATCGAGCACTATTCGCCTCTCCGTTTCGCATACATCACATTCTATGGGGACGTGATCGATATTCGCCAGGACGCAGAAGTTTGAGCGTAAGCTTGTATCACAGTATCCGATCTCGTGCTTGAATTGTGGAGTTAAAGCTACATTGAGGCGAAAGTCTTCTGCGAGGCAACGTTACGTGGTAAATGGCCCGGAACGGAAAATGACAAATTTCGCCGGATTCACAGAATACACGAGGGACCTGTCAGAGATGTCCCGACGCGCGAAAACAACCACCAAGATCGGAATGTCTCCAAGAAAAAAATGTTTTTGCACGATATTTCGAGCAGAGGCGGTTCTTGCAGTGGATAGTCGAATAACAGTAAAATAACCGTCTCTGTTCGAAGTATCCGCGGTTGGCAACTTGATCGGCGGCTGAGTTTTCCGCTTTCCGAAGCTTTAATTCTCCGAGTAGTTATCGCGAAACATCGTAATTTTTACGCCCGAAATATCACTAAAAAAAAAAATGAAAAATGAAAAAACGACTACTCGTAAATCACAGTCACTTTATTCCCGAAATTAAGGAATAGCACTGGATTTTTTCTCCCACACGAATTTATGAAATGTACACTCTTAGAAATGAGGGGGGGGGGGGGGGTGTCGAGGTAGCTTGCCGTTGTTGGCCGCACTCAAGTGGGCATCGTCACGACTATAGCCAAAAAAAGGAAAAGAAGGTGGGAGAAAGGGGAGTTGAGGACTTCAAGGTGATGTAGAGGCAGGATGACCGATACTGATGGGACGGAAGCACACTGTAGGTGAGAGGTGCACTAGAGTGGTCTCTCCGCTAGGCCCGTTGCTTGGAGAAAGCGCACGAGGCCGCGAGTTTTTGAAAGTCGTTCCGCACAAGAACCTTCGGGGAAGAGGACGTCCGTCAGTATACCAGGCCTGGCGTGGGGAAGATGGGTTTCCCGCATGGCATGGTATGCACGGCATTCTGTCAGGATATGCGCAATTGTCTCCGGATGATTACAGTGTCCGCAACTGGAATCCTCCCTGGAGCCGATCTTGCACAGTTGAGAGTTCGTGAACGCAGATCCTGTGCGTAATCGATGGAGCATTGTCTGCATACCACGGGGAAGATCTTTCGTGGGGAGAGAGGGTCGGTGATTCTGCATGATGTCCTGTATGCCAGGGTGACGCACCTCAACTAGCTGTTTGACGACCAAGAGCCTGTCAGTGTCGGCCGGGACTGCTAAGGATGGGCTGCAGCTGTTGTGTGCTGAGGAAGCTAGCTGGTCCGCTCGTTCGTTGCCTCTGATGCCGACATGAGATGGGATCCATTGGAGCGTAAGCTCACCTCCGGTTAGCCTATGCTGGGCACACGATCTCCTTATACATCGGGCCAGAATGCTACCACACATGGGGTTTATCACGTTGTTGAGGGCACTTTTGGAGTCCGTAAGCAAGACGGCCTTAGGTATTCCGGTGACTTGAACCGCAGCAGCTGCGTGTAGCAAGGCCAGGAGTTCGGCCGTCGTAGATGAGATTGGCCGCATAGCACGCTCCTAGCCAACCATCATCTCGAATGATAACGAAGGGTGTACGCCTTTCTTGTGACACTTATGCTGTTCATAATTGTCACAAAAAAGGGTACGCCTCTCGTTTTCAGCAAACCAGGGCAGATAACGATATCATTCGAGATGATGGTTGGCTAGGAGTGCTATGCGGTGAAGTTCATTTCTAAGGGTGTACCACGATTTGTTGAAAACGGGAGGCGTACGCCTTTTTTGTGACACTTATGAAACGAGGGGGGGCGTACGCCATTTTTGTGGCATTATGCAGTTCATAATTGTCACAAAAATGGCGTACGGCCCCTGTTCATAATTGTCACAAAAAAAAGGCGTACGCCTCCCGTTTCCAGCATATTAGGGCAGATAACGATATCATTCGAGATGATGGTTGGCTAGGAGCGTGCTACGCGGTGAAGCTCATTTCTAAGAGTGCAGGACTGCAGAAGCTCAAGTACACGGCTTCTCCGTTGAAGTACCGCAGATGCTGCACTGTAACGCCAAAGAGTGTACCCAAATCAACAAAGAGCGTACCCAAATAAACGGGAAAACAATCCCGCCGTGGATCTGTCGAAAATAAAGACCGCCTGACCCATTGTTCACTCGCGGACTGTTGTTCGCACCCGCGTTCTAATTGGTCAGGTGACATTCGCAGCTGCAACTTGCTCCAGAGAAGGTGTCCCACCTGCGTGACTGCTCCCTTGTTGACAGTTGAGCTTTGAGCCGAGCGAGAAGCCACTTTCCCTCCTCATTCCTTTCACGGCGGAAAAAGCACCCGTAAACTTTGCGGAGTCAAAACGGAACAAAAAAGACGCGAAGAAGCTCAGAAAAAGGGTGAAAACGTGCAGTCCCAGGTGCGCAACTTTTTTCCTTGCAAAAGCCGACGGAAGGCTGGCCACTAGAAATAAAGGAAGATGCCCCTTACACATACTGTGAAGATAGAACTTCACCGCAGTGCACGCTTCTCAATCACCATCCTGATTTTCGTTGAATACAGGAAACGTACACCTTTTTTTTTTTTTTGTGTGTGTGTGTCTTTGTATTGTTGTTCCGTAAGTCTTTTTTTATTTTTGTTAAATAGTTGTCTAAAAATGGCGTGCTCTTCCTGTCTTCAAGAATCCAATGATATTGCCGCAACTGGACTTCACTTCATAGCACGCTTCTATACTATTATAGAAATGAACTTCACCGCATAGCACGCTCCTAGCCAACCATCATCTCCAATGATATCGTTAGCTGCCCTCATTTGTAGAAAACAGGAGGAGTGCGCCTTTTTCGTGAAAATTATGAACAGCAGAAGCAGAGGCGGAGAGTTTTCATTTCCCGGAGGGGGCAAGGGCGCATCGCGAAGTAAGTACTCTGGCGGGGGGGTGGGGGATATGTTTATTAAGAAAAAAAAAAGAAAAGAAAGGTAAGCCAGATGGATGTCGGCTTGTTATTCAAAAAAAGAGTGAAAGGGGGAAGTCAAAAGCGGCAAAGAAAATAAGAAAACAGAAAGAAGGAAAGACTTGCCCCCCCCCCCCCCCCCCCCGCAGTCGGCGCCTATGGGCAGAAGTGTCACAAAAAAGGCGTACGCCTCCCATTTTCAAAAAATCAGGGCGGATAACGATATCGTTCGGGATTATGGTTGGCTAGGAGCGTGCTATGCGGTGAAGTTCACTTTTAAGAGTGTAAGCAACAGTCGTCCCGAATGATCGTTCCCTCTCTCGATTTGTTGAAAATGGTAGGCATACGCCTTTTTTGGACATTTTATAGTTCAAAACAGTTGTCCCAAAATAGCGGACACTTCCGGTTTCCGACGGTGCAGCGAAGTAGGTAAACTTTAAAAATAGAACTTCACCGCACGACGCGTTCGGAAACGACCACCATACAGAATTATATCGATCTCTGGCCTGATTTCTTGCAAACTGGCGAGGTGTATACGCCTTTCCTTGACAATCTATTCTTTTTTTAAAAAAATCTGCGTTAGCGCCGCGAAGCAACGATGACTATGAGTGACGTATACAGACCAGGACGGATGGAGAGCAGGAAGAGGGACAGGGGGGTTAGTATGCGTCCTGGGCCGACTTCATGGGGAACTGTGCCAACATTCGTTTGGAAAGTCTGCAGGAAAGCCGAGGGAAAACCTCAAACAGCACAGCAGGATTCGAACCCGCGTCATTTCCCGCGTCTCGGCGTACTTTTTTTTTTCTTTTTCTTTCTTTTCTTTTTGTGACAATCTGGACATAGTACGTTAATTGCTCGCGCGCGCTCTCTCCGGAGCGACAACTCTATGGTTGGCTATGCTTGTTGTTGGCACAATGGTTGGCGTAAAGCGTGCTATGCGGTGAAGTTCTGCATTTTGAGTGCATGTATAGTACAGGTCAAATGCCCCCAAATAACGCTGTTGTTCAAATGCCTGATTTCACTGAGCATATTCAAACACAGCGGCCATGAATGTCGTCACGCAGGTGGTAATTTTACACTGTGATAGACGTTTTAAGATAAGATTTATGAACTCCTCCATGCTGCGTAGGCAGCACTCGTTAGCGAGATAAAGTTTTGGTGCGCGGGCCAGTTTTGGATAAGTGCTCTACACTCAGCCTTCGTTTCGAGACATTCTATGCAGCTGTATGGTTCACTTGGATGTGTCTGTATAGTGTCATAAACAGCACACTACACGTGATGCAAGCACTATAGTTGTCTCACATACCTGATGTGATGGGATATATCTGGACACCACTTCGTAACCTTAGTTTTTTCCTTACAAACAAACAAGCAAACAAACAAACAAATCTCTCATTTTTTTCCTTTTTAAATAAACATATCCACCAAACCCAGCACTTCTATGAGTGCTGTGGTAGTAGGTGCATGCGTCGGTGCCAATGGAATGCTGGGGTCGTGATAAGAAGAAAAAAAGAAAAAAAAAAGACAGCGAAAGGATGTCCAAATACTTTTTAAATTTAATTTCGCTCGAAAGGAGCCGTGCGGAGAATTTACAGCATCAACAAGTAAATCGTGACAATGGGATGGGGCGATTCGCCGCTGGAGAGCAGTACACCAGCCTTGCACGCGAACTTACAAGAAACGTAGAACAAGAAACGGCAATTTTTTCGACAACAACCCTCGCACGTACCATGGGGACAATTAGGTTTGGAGCGACTATGTAATGGTTTATGATTCGCGGAACAGACGACCCACTAATGGTCACTTTCTCAAAAACAGTCTATCGTGCGAGCAGTGATAGCGAGCAAGATATTACGCTACTGACCACAACAGTTTATGCATGCCCTTGACGTCCGTCGTATTTACATGGAAGAGCAGACGCGTGCGATCATTTTTGCACATTTTCAATTGTGAAATATTTGACACATTGCCAAGACAGACAGCTAGTACACGTCTTTCGGCGTTCGCTTATGAAATAAATAAATAAATAAAATAAAAATAAATGAAAGCTTTTCGCATATACAGAAAAACGAAGAAAGAAATGCAAAAGGCGCTATACCCCCAGAACTATTAAGAGAGAATAAGATGAACGAGGTCTTAACAAGTCCGAAACGAGCGCACGGCACGAACACAACAAGCAGGCGGAGCGGTTATAAAAAACACCATAATTCGGCTCAGTGTCAACTGCACCTGCGTTGCGTTAACACCAGTTCACGATTCTTATGCTTTATCCCCCCCCCCCCCCCCTGTTGGAAACTTTTGAAAGGAGGAGGAAAAAAGAAAAGCGCAACTGCTCAGGGGTGCGCGCGAGCAACGAAATCCCCTACGGTCCCACATGGAACAAGGGAGGTCGAGGAGGGGAACACATCCCGTAAGCTTGCGCCGACTAGCGAGCCCGCACAGAAGTTCAACTCACGTGGTCTCAGCCGGCCAATCGGGGCACGCGCGACCACTCTCCTGTTTGCCCTCTCATATAAGAGTCGTTTGCCTCCGAGCAAAACAGAAAGAAAGCAGTGTTATGGCGTGTGCTTCGCATGTTGGCTGCGCCTAGTGATAGCAGAAATGCTCGCCTCGACCAGGCGCTTGTGCTTTGTGCTGTGATCGTGCAACGATCGAAGCAATGCCGTCCAAAAGACTGTGTGACCGGTGATTGTATGACTTCCCAAAATCGTGAGCCGAGCTGAGGAGCGCGCGAGCCACCAACGCCGCCAACATGGCGACCTTCCCCCAGTGGGTCTGGGTCGTCGTGTGGACGCAGTTTGTGTTGTTCTTGTCCCTTTTATCGCCGACGAAAGGGCAGAAAGTGTTCTGCCCATCCCGGTGTAGGTGCCTCGGCGACTTCTTCGACTGTGCGAGAGCTGGATTGACCGAAGTACCCAAGGATATACCGCCGTGGGCGAAAACCCTGTAAGTGCTCGCGTTTGTTCCTCGATATTGAGACGCTGCCGGCGTTTCTCAACGGCGATATGTTTCTGCTAACGCAACTTCGAGCTTTAATAATAACTTACTGGAGCTGCAAGGGCCGAAGGAATGTCTAAAAACGTTGAAAATGTCAACAGGGGGAGAGGTCCTGACATTGTTGTTGTTGTTGATCGTTAGCGTTCCTGTGATATCCGTGTGTCACAACTGATAATGGCATACCACACAGCATATAATACATAGTTTGCGAGTCCTAACGCAAGTTAAATTTGACTGGCTATTGTCGTCTGATTCTAGCTTCCTCCAGAAACAGAGTATCACATCGCTTGCGAAATTGTTTGTTAGGCTTAGCCGTAGCCGATCCGGAGCCAGCGTTCGCTCCCTTCGAGAATACGCAATGTTCGGGGGGCCTGTGTTTACGGTTTGATTGCGTTTCTATTTTGATCAATAATATACAGTCAAATTCCTTTACAACGAAACTCAGGGGACAGCAAAAAATAATCGCAGTAAAGGTATTTTCGTTAAAAAGGATGTCCATTATTGGACCTATAGGGCTCCAGCGGGACCGCAAAAAAATTTGCTGTAGTGGTATTTTCGTTAAAAAGGTGTTCGCTATAAAGGAGTTTGACTGTATTTCACGCCGCAAGTCGAAGGTTTCATGAGGAGTCTGTTCATGAAATGCGAGCGTGAAATGTTTGGTAAAACGTTATGCATCTCGTTCTACCCACAGCCGTGTGAATACACAACCATTCCTTTCATGACATGACATATATAGCAGGAAGAAGGGCAGATCTGCAGATTAATCTGTACGTAACACTTTGGGAGTTTCCTTCGAAATTCCGAGCACAACAAAATTTCGTGGATTGTGGCCCCACAAAGCATTACCTTAGTAACTCTTTTTGTGTGACAGATAACCACAGGTAACAGATAACACACATACAAAGGGTAGACAGAGGGAGTTGCATAGCTGTGCATTGTAGATAACACGGAATATTATCGGATAAGTATTGCGTGCGCTTATCAATTTGATAGTGGGAAAATAAACCACTATAGGCGCTGTGTTTGTATCACGCGGGTCGTCATCTAAACTTATTGCGGTTTATTCGGCGTCATAAACCACTTTTTACGGGCTAGCTGTTCTTTTTTTACTATGCCTGACGCAGTAAAGAAACTACAGGCCAAAGGCAACTGATTTTGCCTGAAGAAGGCCTGATTTCCGCAAGCCATCACAAAACGATAAGACGCAGACGCAAAAATAAAATAAGGTAATAAAAATTATAAAAGCAGAAAATAATGAACACGTAATGAATACTTTACACGCATGTTACGAGGTTTACGCAATTACGACACCGTGGTGCTCTCCTCCTGAAAATTGCTGTACATTCTTTTTTTATTATCCATGTTTCCCGTTGGAATTATATACAAGGTGTTGAGGGATTTGAGTCCTACGCAGTCTGCAATCGACGACGAGCCTGAGGATAGGCGAGAACTGAAACAGCTGCCTATCGAAACCCCCAGACTATTCCATTAACCATCCACTTCGAACACAATAGTGTGACACGCGTCATTCAGCAGCTGCTGAGCATTATGCAGGTGCTGAAAGCGGTAGTGTTGCACACAGTATATAGAAATGATGTCGAGAGATAAGTTTTGCATCGTTTTTCCGAAAAGCGCAAATGTCTTCTGTAAGTTGATTCGCTGGAGAAGCCTTGTGGGATCATCGTGATTTACCACCACTACCGTCACCACCCTCTCGCTGCAAAAAAAGTTATCTTATCTGCGAAGAAAACGACAGATAACGAGAACTTGGGTGCGCTCCCAGCGGGCCCTACGGAAACTCACTTGCAAGAACAGTTTTGAACTGCAGTTGTAATCAGCTGTAATTAAGATAGTTGAACAAGCCGACACGCGCAAGGACTTCTTCTGGAACTCCCAAATTTCTAATCTAGACTGTAGTGTGTGCTTGGAAGGCATCGACGTTTTTTCCTTTCTTGTTCGATAGCGCTTCACAACGAACACGAATCGACGCTGCCTTCTGATTGATTGATTGATTTGTAAAAGAAAATTATGGAGATGTTAGTCCCGAACCACTTGGGACTAGCTGACGCTTCTCGTGAACTGCTCGCATGAACGCGGGTGCCCCGAACCGCAGAGCACCACTACTTAATTACTAAGAACTAACCACTACTAATTACTTAAGAAGTAACTAGTTGTAGTTTCAGCTAGCTCGTGAAAGCA
This sequence comes from Ornithodoros turicata, assembly GCF_037126465.1. NCBI lineage: Eukaryota > Metazoa > Arthropoda > Arachnida > Ixodida > Argasidae > Ornithodoros > Ornithodoros turicata. Next base: position 21,446,611 of record NC_088207.1, read on the forward strand.
GCAGCTGAGTCAGTAACGTTGAGAACACAGCCTGAGCTGAGCTGAATGTCTTCAAGGTATGTTTATTACGAAATATAACTAGTTAAAGCAACAGTTATAGCAAGTTAAGGTAACTTAATCACTTGTGAGTTACGGTAAATAACAGAAAAACGAGCATAGTATGGAACCACCAAAACTTCATTTCACCTCTCGGGCTGTCCAACCGCGAGTACACATATCTTTCAAAGTGCAATTCAATTTCAGTTTAATTTCAATTGTTTATTTACGTTACGGTGAATAAACATCCACCGCTTCACTCTAGACGCAATAACTGCCATCGTTCAATTGAGTGCCGTTCTTCAACAGCCACCATTCGGTTGAAATGCACCAAGTTATGCACTAAATGCACGAGTGATATATATCTACTCGAAGGAAAAGGGAAAACAGCGAAGGAGCTATGAGAACATGCGCGTGCTAACATGGCGCTAGCATGATGGATCTTTTTTTTTTACCGAAATGAGTAGACTTTTGAACCTTATAAGACTCCTTTGACCGAACTGGGATTTTGAACGAATGAGACGAATGCGTATTAAAGGATGGATGGGCTAAATTACACTTTTGACCATGATACGGCTTTGACTATATGATGCGCGTGTGACTTTGATGCGAAATGAGATGCAGCAATCACCTGCACAGCTGATCTGCAGCAACAGTTTATAGGTACTTTTATTGAAAGCGGCAACTAGCTACACTTACGAGTTACTCATTGCAATTACTACCGAAGCAGGCTCTGAGGTAATGCGATCCAGTCGAATACACAGTTTCTTGCGATTAGCCCTCTTTTTTTTTCGTTGCTCGGCAGTACAGACGAACGCATTGTTGATCTCAGTTCATCGAGGTGTTTTCCTTCCTGTGTGTGAAGACCTCTTGATTCCCTCAAGAACATAGACACCGGTCGTGGGCACCTCATTCAGGTGCTGATCGTTCCAACAATATCCAAAAACATCCATAGCGGCGTGTGAGCTACCAGCATAGATGGATCTGTCATAAGGTCCGAGTTGACGAGCGCAGTCCACCGCGATGCAGTGGGATTACCAGCATACATCACCATACGGGGAATGTCCAGGTTTGAGTTTCAGGCTTACATTGCGCCTTTCCTGCACTGTACCTCAATTATAAAGGACTTGGTTTGTTATCATTTCGAGAGATCATTCCACCCAGCACATTAGTATGCGCAGCACGAGATTGGCCAATCTGATAAAGCGTAGTGATTATTGGATAGATGTCAGACGAGTCGATGATTGTCAGTGGAGAAATTTATTACGCGAGCCGGCCCTGTTCGAAGTCACGGTGGCCCAGAGGTGAACTCGGGCGGTGGTTTCTCCGACGGGGGTCACAGTGACGTTTCCTCCTTCTTTTTTTTAAATATCTCTTCGCTTATCACTAACAGTGTCAAGCATTGAGTGACATGCAGTTAAGCAAACTGCTGTATGTGACGTACGCCGTATACATCCAGAATGTTATGAATGCTTCCAGTGCGGTGGGGCGGCCCGCGTATACTGTGCTTCACACGAGCGAGACCCTCACGGAAGATTCTCGTGGAATGAAAAGCAAAAACGTGACTTACAGTGACTAAGTTCCGTCTCGTGTTATGTTGAGCATTCACACGGTGCAGAATATCGGGAGGGCGTGCTGCACACTTAGCAGACGACACTTCACAGACGACACCGTCAGCGTCTTTCCTGTCGTCTGCTTCCGAATATCTTGTGCCTGCGTTGCAGGATATTCCCCACGGTTAGCAGTGTACGTGAACACTGGACGTTGAGCGCTCGCGCTCAGAAAGCTATGACGTTTTTCGCGTCTTCCGCTTCTGCGGGGAATGTCGCTCGTGTGAATACACGGATATAGTTACAAAGAGGAACACATTTGATGTCAGACGTACTTATAGGTGATCATGTGGACTCGAGCTTTGTGTGTTTCCCTGATTCACGTTTGTTGGCGCCATGCAGCTCGACATTGCTGCGAAACTTGACGTGTGCCAAGAGAGTACCTCATAGAAATGCACAGTCGAACCCCTGTGTCGAAGTCATGAAGTACAGTCAAACTCCTTTACAACGAAACTCAGGGGACAGCAAAAAAAAAAAAAAATTGCAGTAAAGGTATTTTCGTTAAAAAGGATGTCCATAATTGGACCTATAGGGCTCCGGCGGGACTACAAAAAAATTTGCTGTAGCGGTATTTTCGTTAAAAAGGTGTTCGCTATAAAGGAGTTTGACTGTATAGGTGATCCGACGTATACACCGTCACCTGGCTTGCCTGCTTTTGCTGTTCTTCACTCGGGCATTGTACCTTCTCACAACGATAGTTTCAACGTGGTGTACGCGGTCGTTTAGTGCACGGATTTATCAATTTTTCGTCATCACGAGGGTATTAGAATTATCCAAAATCGTAACAGCGGGGGGGGGGGGGGGGGTCGTTATTGCGGATGCGTTGCAACATCATTGCCGACAGGTATCTAAAGCTAAAATACCATGCCTGCTGCAAGGGGTGCAGGGGTGCATATAAAAATAAAAGTTAGGAGCTGTGTCGCCAAACATTGTGGGGGAGGGGGGGGCGGTGTTGGTTGGGGATCTGGATAAATCACTGCTGCATAGGAGTGTGACACCCGTATCAGCTGGCTACTGTCATGTGTATTCACGTAAGGAAAATTAGGGGTGGGATGTCGTGAGATGTTAGAGGGGTGAAGCATTCAGACAGCGTTCGGCGTTTCAGGGCTTTGCTTCGGAATAAAGTACGCACGCGCACAGCTCACGCCACGCTCGAGCCGAAACTGCGCAAAACGCGAAATGGGACAATTTCGTGAAGTATAAGATGATTCGATTCGTCGAACGCATCCACCAGTATATAGCACCAACTCAAGTAGGGATTAGCTTCGAGTGTTTCAGAGAGCCATCTCGCAACGGGCTTTTGTTTTGTGTCTGTTTTCTTTCCGTCGCCAAGGCGCAGACCAGAATCGATAAGTTGGGCGGGCACTTCGATACGCATCGCCGAAAAGGGTTCGTCTCTTCCTGCATGAACGCGATTCGTGAACGCGATTTCGAGAGCACGAGGCACGATACCGCATCCGATTGTTATCGGACGCGGTATCATAGCGCGCGCGCGCGCGCGCGGCCGAATGGTGGGGGTTACGGTGGTGGCCGACCCCTTCGTTATTCTTAGGCGTGTCCGATCGCCGCAGCGTTGACGTGCGGGTAATGCTCGCTCCCAGGTGAACGTCACGAAAAGGCCGCTACACCTTTCTTTTTATTTTTTTTGTGCAGGAGGTATCCTCGGAGGAATGTAGTTCCAGCAACCGATATAAAGTTGAGATATGTGAGGATGGATGCGTCTCTTTAATGGTGTGTACGCTCCGAAGATTCCCTTCGTTTCATGTAACGCTGTCGTTCCAATTAGGAATGTTGTCGTGTTCAACGGAGGTTGTTGTGAAAGGGACATCGTGGAATTCCGAGCTCTAAATAGACGTCTACCCGAGAAAGGTCATCGTGACGTTGGTAGAGGGACTGAAACCGAAACAAATCGGAAGGGGAGGGCTTGATACCACGAATGGGCGCTTTCTTTCTCTCTCTCTCTCTCTCTCTCTTTTATTTGCAGTTTACCGGCCTCGGTGGCTCAGTCGGTAGCGTGTTCGCCTTCTGATCCCGAGATCGCGGGTTCGAACCCGGCCGAGGACGCCAGCAACTTGGTGGCAGGGTACAAGTTGCTTAGACACGCCGTCTTCCGCGAGGGACGTTAAATACGGGGTGCCGTGTGATGAGCTTTCATCGCACGTTAAAGAACCCTCAGGTGGGCAAAAGCAATCCACAGACCGACCGCTGTGGCGTCGCTCATGATCTCTGTTGTCTCGCGGCGTAAACACCCAATTATTATTATTATTGCAGTTTGATTTCGCGCCGCCCCTCTCGCGTCTCGAATATGGTCGCCCTCGCTAGCAGACGATTCTCTCGAGCCAATAGGGAGCGCTGACTGACTTGACGTCACCACGCGCCAGGAGTAAGCGTGGCCGAGACCATCGCCGCCGCGCGCATTCTTGTAAAAAGATTTTCTCGGGGAATTCGCACTTCTTGAAGGAAATATTTTGCGTGACAGTTCCTGAAGGTAGTATCTTCATAACACGCGGTAACAAAAAATAAAAATGAAATACAAGAAGAAAATGTTCGAGGTGCTTTCCATGCTCCTGAAGGATCTCCGTGAAGCGGCGGACACACGCGTATGGAATGTTGCTTCACGAAGATCCGTCTCCGCGCACATTCCTCGTGTGTTTTATTCATGGCGACTGATGCGATAAGTGGGAAACCGCTTAACCCCGCCGCTGTCAAATGGCCGCCGCACCACGGCAGTGTAAATAAACGGAGGAGCCTTGGTTTCAGCATACGATGGACTCTATCGCGAGCCTCTACCGAGCAGAAAGATATTGCGCTGGCGGCAAGGCCGCGTCCTTTGCCAATCTTGGCAGAGGAAGCAGGCAGCGGCATGCGACCTCCTATGTAGGATTTATTCCTAGAAAGACAACACCCTGTTCTCGTAGAAGCTGACATAGACCGTATTTAGCGGGTCGATCGTCGAAGCTGCCGTAAAGTAATCGGCAAGCAGCTTATACGCGTTTGGTGTCATTTCGAGAGCTCGTAGCGTATAAATGGGGCTTCTTGCCGGCATTTATTTCTGGGGAGATTCGGCCGGTGTTTTCCGGCATTTGTACGTTTTGTCAAATTCTGATATTTTCGACATTTTAAACCGCTTGCGACGATTGCGATTTTAAAACGACTATGGGGGGGATAGGAGGTTGGTAGGAGGACTTCTGAGAACGCGAACAATTTCCTTTTCTTTGTTGGGGGGTTCCAGGTCTGTTTGGACCCTCGTGACCCATTGATTAAAAGTTTTGTTGTCGATGCGCCACAAAAACTCGAATCGTCATCATCATCATTGATCCCATTGACACCATTGGTTAGCAGCAGCTCCGCATGATGGTGTTTTCCGCATTCCATCTGGAAATTGGTGAAGGAAAAACGATGTGATGCCCCGGAGGAAGAAAAGTGCAATCGGGTACCGGCATTTTCGGCATGTAGCACCAAATGCAAGAGTATAACTCGGTGTTTTTCGGAACATGCCGAATTTTAAAAAAAATATTCGGCGGGTGTTTTTCGGCACGCGGAGCTCTACTTATAAATACTATGCGCGATAGCACACATGTGATATGTTGCTCTAAAAATAATTCTGTTAGAATCGCGATAAAATCGGTCGGGGTGACTCCTGGTGTGAGACAACCCCTATTCCAGCGGGCAACACTGGCGCTTATGTGTCCATAATATATTTTTGTTGTCAGTTTGGCTTCCACGCTGCGCGCCATAGACGTCGCTGTATTAAACCCAGTGTTACGAGCATACAATGTAGTTTTGCTGCCGTATTTGACCTGCATTGCGAAGTTGGTGTCTACTTCGGCGCAGTGTTGCCTGTAATTTTTCAATTTAAGAAGTTAAGATTTTCCCAAAACCTACGAGTATTGTGATGAAAATTATGCCGTTTGTGTCCCGAGAAGTTGAAAGAACTCACTTTATAAAATTGCACCTCAAGCCTCGCTGCAGAAGTGTGGTACGACGTAAGCTGTAATTAACGCGAAGCAAACATAACCTTGTCTCTTGACTCGCAACTGAACCTTATTCGGTGCCTGCTTTGATAGTTGACCAACCGGAATATTTCCAGTCTCTTTTTTTTTTTTTTTTAATACTCAACGCGAGACAATGTATAGAGGTTATGCTTACCACGCACGTTTCGTAGTAAAATTTGCAGGTGTGAGTGATTGGATGTTTTCGCACGTATTAACCGGTTACGCGCATGCAACAGGAAATGCGCAGCTGATGCAGCTAAATTGCGCGAACAGCAAGTGTTACATCGTGTCTGCGCCAGCTGCGTTAATGTCGGTTGGCATATAGAGTCATGAGAACGGGACAGCTTTGGGAATTTTTCCTTGGTCTGGCTTGGTTAGGTTGGATGGAAGAAAAATAAAACGGAGACTGGAGGTCACAAAGAGGGCAATGTGCTACAGTTCTTGTAATAGACCTCTGTACCCGAGAAACATCGCCATGACGTTGGTAGACAGACTGAAATCGAAAGGGTGGGCTGGGTTCCAGGAATGGGCACTTGTTCGCTGCCTCCTATTGAAAGAAAAGTAGGGCCGAAGTCGACAGTCCCTTTCAGGGACCATCGTAATCCCCTCAAGACCGTGGCTTTCGGGCGCGACCTTGTTCGCCCCCTTGCTTCGAGCGTAGTTCAACTCTACCAAGTTGGTGGCGCTGTCGAACACTATGACGTCATTTGTTTAGAAACAGGGAGAGGCCTCTTGGAAGAGGAAAGGAGGTACATAAAAAATAAGAAACGAGGAAAAATAAACGTTGGACACGCGAAGCCCAGAAATGACAAACATAGTCACAGTAAATCGTCCAACTTGGTACTACCTTTAAAAAAAAAAAACGCACAAAAGCATGCAGGAGTTGGTGACCTCTGATCGCAGGTCACGGACACGAGACGTTCGTCACGTCAAAAAGGTGTGCTGTCCAGTCGGGCCAAGGCTGCTGTCGATGCTGATGATATCGACAAGATATAGCGAGATATGTTCCCTGTCCTCAACAGACCCACGCATTCGGTCAGCTATGGGAGCGTATACTTTCCTAAGCCTACATAGTAGTCTTTTGCTGTAGGGCACATTTATGCGAAGCCAGTGTGAGATTGTGGCGAGTGGCCTTGGAAGATGTGGCGGTAAGGTATGGATATAACACTGTGCCAGCCCGGTGCAGAACACGACCTTATACTGTGCCCGAAGCACATCCGAATCTGCTGAGGAATCTCCTCAACGTTCGTGAAAGCGTGCCCTGGTGTTGGTTATCTTCACTAGGTGAGACGATGCGTTCCTGGACAAGACCGAAATGAAGTGACAGACGGAACTGATTCTGGTAGAAATTAGAGTGGCCGATGTATCAGCATCTCGAATATCGATAAAAATGAATTAAAATAGCGAGGTTTAGTGCACGGGAAGAATTCCACGAAAACGATACGATAAAGAAAGTTATCAAATCCAAGCTTGGGAATAGACCTCTCCATCTCTATAAATAAGTGACGTCATAGTGTTCGACAGTGCACCAATTTGGTAGAGTTGAACTGGGCTCGAAGCTAGGTGCGAATAAGGTCGCGCCCGAAAGCCACGGTCTTGGAGGGATTACGATGGTCCTTGAAAGGGACGCGACCTTCGGTCGTACTTCTCTTTCAATAGACCTCTACCCGTGAAATGTCGTCATGACGTGGGTAGACAAACTGAAATCGAAACAAATCTGAAGGGGAGGGCCGGATTCAACGAACGGGCATTTGTGCGCTGCCTCCTATTGAAAGACTAGTAGGACCGAAGGTCGCGTCCTTTTCAGAGACCATCGTAATCCCATCAAGACCGTGGCTTTCGGGCGTGACCTTGTTCGCCCCCTAGCTTCCAGCGTAGTTCAACTCTACCAAATTGGTGGCGCTGTCGAACACTATGACGTCACTTATTTACAAACTTGGAGAGGTGTATGAGAGGCAGCGAACAAGTGCCAATTCGTGGAACCCAGCCTTCCTCGTCCCGATTTGTTTCGGTGTCAGTCTGTCTACCAAGGTCGTGATGACGGCCTCTCGGGTAGAGGTCTATATGATATCACTCGCTCCGAAGAAAGAGGGCGGTTGCGCGAACACCTTTCCGATGCACCGAAACTCCCTAATATCTATTAAAAATACCGATACTTTATCGATATGCGCGATTCGTTATTTTATTTACGTACGTATCAATATTCGCCAGGAAGTACCACTATCGACTAGAGTAGCTTGATGGGCTTGTTGGTACATGACTCAGAGAACAAGGAGCAGTCAAAAACAGGGACAACGACACAAGAAGACACACAAACAGAGGCTCCACTATCAACAAGTTTTTACTGAACTACACAAGCACATTTATATATAAGCACCCTTGGGTATACCTTGCATACCAAGGGGTACCTTGCATGAACACGTAAGGGTCCGCGGTTGCGTTCCAGAGTTTCCGAGAACAAAGATTAGAGGACGATTCAAATCCAAGAATGAAAGAGAAATTTTCGAGGCCTTTTTGATAATGAAGTATGGGCCTGATAAATGTGTTAGTGAGCCGTCGATATCGCTAACAAGGGAAGAGTTTGGGTTCCTGGAATGCAGACTAAAAGCTGGAGTTGAGTAGTTAGATCCGGTTGTTCCTCGTGTTTTTATGGCCCCCACGTGTGTTCCGTTTCCCCCCCTTTTTTCCCCCTCTATACCATTGGTTATAAATGTGCTTGTGTAGTTCAGTAAAAACTTGTTGATAGTGGAGCCTCTGTTTGTGTGTCTTCTTGTGTCGTTGTCCCTGTTTTTGACTGCTCCTTGTTCTCTGAGTACCACTATCGTTCCATCTCAATGGGGGACACTCGTGAAGATGACCTTCCTTCTGTCGCGAAGCCTACGCGTATCGTAAAATGGCGTCGCTATCTACGCACCTGGCTGTTTTCCCGCGCGATTTGAGCGTGCAGTGCAATTATGCAAATATACGACTCACAGTGCCTCCCACAGTTTTTAGGAAGTGTGCCAGGGAGCTTCGCACACATCGGAGCACACGTATCGCACCCTCCTGACCAAAGCAGTTCTGACTTTCTTGAGAGATTCAGGTCTGATGAACAGCCTGTGAACTCAGTCGTGACATCTCATTCTTCTTCTGTGATTCATCTCATCATTCCTTCACCGTTTGTTAGTCATCTTTTTTTTTGTCATCTTTGTCATTAATCTACCTCATCCTTCTTTGATCATCTGTTAGTTTTTCGTTATTTCCAAATTCTTTTTCTTTATTTCTTATTTCTTAATTTTCTTCCTTTAATTCTTTCTTATTCCTTCCTATTTCTTTCTTTAACTCTTATCTTTTCTTTTTATTTATTTATTATTATTTCTTATTTCTGGAATAGCAAGCCGACGTCCCGTTTGGCTGACCTTTCCCCGTTTTTTTTTTCCTTTTCGTCTAATAAATATATCCCCCCCCCCCCTCCTGAATCTCCACGATTCTGTCTGAGTCGCTCCACTATTTATAACACTAAGCACTGAGTGAGCGTTGTGTAAGCGTTGACTGAGCGTTGTCGAAGCGTTCGTGTAAAGATATAAATATCTGGGCTGCCACAGCTCGTTGTTGCCCAAATGATGACGTCGAGTCTCATTTGGCCAATGGCTTCCTTTCATTCGTACGTCGATGGCGACAAATCGTTTGCTTCCGTTGTTTCCACTTGGGCGCCTCTTTCCTATAGGGTATTTTTTTTTTCTTGTCAGTTCGATATACAAGATGCGATTGCTAACTGGAGCAGATAGTCGCCATCTTATGTTTCTTTCCGCGCCTAATGTTCGACCGGCTTCAGTTTTATTGATGTAGAAATCAATCAATTATATAAGGCTCCCCCGGTGGATGAGTTGATACAGCGTGTTCACTTTCTGATCCCGAGGTTGCGACTTGGAATCCGACCGAGGTTGCCAGCAACGTGGTGGCGTTGTAGAATATAATTTAATAATTGGGTGTTTACGTCGCGAGACAACTGAGATCATGAGCGACGCCACAGCGGTCGGTCTGTGGATTGCTTTTGCCCACCTGAGGGTTCTTTAACGTGCGATGAAAGCTCATCACACGGCACCCCGTATTTAACGTCCCTCGCGGAAGACGGCGTGTCTAAGCAACTTGTACCCTGCCACCAAGTTGCTGGCGTCCTCGGCCGGGTTCGAACCCGCGATCTCGGGATCAGAAGGCTAATGTAGAATATAAGAAACGTGTAGTCCTGAGCGAGGAACGTGTGGGGTGGAACGATATGAATATTCCTTGGAATATCGATACAAAAAATTATCTTTTTTTTTTCTCGCGGACATTGACATATACATTGTGTCCCAACTCTATGATCTTGTTTGTTGCATCTTAGTCGGAACACTCTGTATATCGATAAATTACCGATATCCCCCCCCCCTCCACTGTGGCGTCATATACCGTGACCACTCTTGTTTGCGACGTAGAGAGGTTGTCGTTAATTCGAACAGGCGCGGTGTTTAGAAAACAGGCATAGACGAGCTCCTACGAGGTTGCCGGTGAAATTTGCCTTTCCATTTCTGTACGCACCCGATTTGGGTTCGCAAGGCAGTGTTTGTCAGGTTACGGCCGTCTGGAGAAGGCACGCCCGCGAACACACACACACACACACTCATTGTAGACTCAGAACAAACGGCGTGTGCTCCGTTTGCACAGAGGCGTTGTTGTTGAATTAGTGTTGCGGAGGCGTCTTCTTTGCGGCACCGTCTGTCCGGGTTCTGTAGGCCCCTTTTGACAGGAAGCGTGGGCCATTCGCCTATATAGGCACAGTCAATTGTGCAATGCGGGGCTGTGCGGCTTGGATGTGCTCTGGTGGGATCGCAGTGTGTAGTACCCCAGGCAGCATAATGTATAATGGGGTGGTCTGCTTGCAGGTGTTTTATCACTCCGGTGCATTCTTTGTGCCCGATGCGCGCGCACTTTCAGTACGTAGTGCTGGTTGGGACCTGGGGGCTTAATCGCTTCATCGTCGTTATAGTCGTTACAAGATAGCGAGTGGCGGGAAATTTAAAAAGGTGGGCACGTGATAAAATACGTGCACGGGGCTCTTTGCGCGATACGTGAAGGCCGTGGTACACGTCACGCGCAGTGTGTCACGTGCCCACCTTTTGAATTTCCCGCCACACGTTAGGTTATAACGACCGTAATGACGATGAAGTGATTAAGCCCCCTGACCTGACAGCGTGACGAAGAAAAAAAGTTGACGCAGTTCCAGAAGAGGGGACTGTATATCGCCCTTGATTCTGCGTGATGCGCGTTTCGGACGAGACAAGATCACGATGTGAGAGCAGGCATGAAAATGAGACTACGTGTAAATAATCTGATTACGCGAGATCGGTAAACGCTGCTGCTATTTTGACACCGCGCTGAAAGCGTGAAAGAAAAGACATGCTTGGCCATTATTTTGTTAACCATAAGTGCCTGGTCCCTGGTCAAATCCAACCCACCAACGCTCTGCCCTCGAAGCTCTTTTAACCTTCATTCCCCACATCACCACCATCGATGTGGTAGAGTATCGCCCCCTTGCGAAGAAGCTCCCCATTCCTCATCTTAAAAATAAAGTTGTTGTTGTTGTTGCTAACCATAACATGGTCTCCGTGTCTTCGTGGCCCGATTACAGTCTGATGCTCTATGACAAAGTATGACAATGATTTCGATCCTGGAAAATGCATTGGTTCAAAAATCTGTCAAAAGAGGAGAACGACAGCAAACACATGTGTATAGAACACAGTAAAGCTTGGCTCACGTACACTACGGCGTTTCACTGCGTACAGAGACATGCGTGCCCATACGTAGCTGGACTGTTCACATACACGCGGGCACCGTAAGTGTGTGCCTTCCAGGAAGCGTTATGGCAGACAAGTGAGAGAGACAACGTTAGAGTTCGGCGTAACCCAAACTGCGGTTAGTCTGGGTGTAATTAAAGCGTTAAAGCGTAATTAATCCTGCATCTTTCCTTCTTGCAACCTCTGTGCACTCCATGTTAGCCGCGGCCATGTTAAAATTCATATTACACACAAGAGGAGAAGCGCTTCAGCACGCAAGCGTCGAAGGCGGCGATTATTGCCCGCTTGTGCGGTTCGATGCTTGTGCTTCGGACAAAGTTAAGCTCGGGCCAACTCCTTGCGTTCTCCTGCAGAATGTCTCGCACGCGTCTGTTGCCACGGTAACTAACGATCGCCCGAATGAAATGCAGTACACTCTTAGAAATGAACTTCACCGCATAGCACGCTCCTAGCCAACCATCATCTCGAATGATATCGTTATCTGCCCTGATTTGTTGAGAACGGGAGGCGTACGCCTTTTTTGTGACACTTATGCTGTTCATAATTCTCACAGAAAAGGCGTACGCCTCCCGATTTCAACAAATCAGGGCATACAATGATATCATTCGAGATGATGGTTGGCTATGAGCGTGCTATGCGGTGAAGTTCATTTCTAAGAGTGTAGTGTGAACCATGAAATTAACGACGAAAGATGGAAGTCACTGAAAAGGTTAGCCAGGCTGAAGGACTCGAACCACATCTTCTGGATTACCGGTCCAGGGCAATCCAGAAGATGTGGGTTCGAGTCCTAGAGCTGGCTAACCTTTTCAGTGACTTTCATCGTTCATCGTTAATTTCTTGGACTTTTGAGGCTTTGTATGTGTTTGTCCCTTCTATGTTGTTCCAGCCTCAGAACATCAGTTTTCTCGTGTGAACCAAGTTTAACACTGCGCTCATGTAATGTTCCGTCTCAGCGTTACGGCACTCATACGCTATCGGTACTGCCAACCCAGTGTTTACGGCAGCGCAACAGCGATACCATTGAGTAGGGCATAAATTAGCATATACCGCGCGGGTCTTAACGCTCGAAAAAAAAAAAAAAATAAATAAATAAAGAGGAGCAAAAGTCAGACGGCAACCGCGTGCGATGGCAGATACCATCTAGCATCCCACTAAAGATAGGGAAGCTTGTTATCACATTTGCGCAGTCCGGATGCTGGCCAACTTTCCTCCGTCCTGCAGCATCTACAGAATAGGGGGGCGTAAAAAGAAGCACATCCATTCACGGCCTCCCGTCCCCCTCGTACTTTTTGTCTCTTCCCTCCTGCAAACGCCTGTTTCGGGGCCGCAAAAAAAAAGAAAACGAGCGGCCCAGCGACACTGGCGATGTCTGGGACCCGCGAAAAAGCTGGACTTCTGAATGCCATGGACAAAAAAAAAAAAAAAAAAAGAAAGAAAGAAAGGAATAATGTGACAAAAACGACTGAAGCTCCCGCTCCGAGGACGTCTCTCTCTCTCCCTCACTCTCTTTCTTGGTGGATGGAAGAACATATAAAAGTAATAGAGGAAGACGGCATGGGAGGAGGAGGGGTGAAGGTTTTTGTAAAAATAAGAACGGCCGTGTGGAAAGAGAGGGCGAGAGTGAAATGTCCCTACAAGGCGGAAATTTTAGAAGACGACCCCCCTGTCTTGACCCCCCGCTTCCAAAACGAGAGGAGGATTGGGTTGCTTTCTTTTTCTTCTTTTTTTTTTTTTTTCCCGTTCTTGAGTGGGTGGGAGAAAGGAAGGCGTTTAGGGATCTCGCTTGGGCGTGTGGTGAAGCGGCCGCTCCACTTGTGTTCCGGCGAAGATTGTAGAGACGTGGTAGCTTACGCAGTTTTATGTCGTACGTCTGCAGGACATGAGGGGAAAAAATCGCTCGTTGTATTGGATAAGAAAGCTCTTACGCTTTTTCTTATCTCTCTCTCTCTCTCTCTTTTTCTGTGCGTCATTGTACTCGATCCACTACTCGTATTCCAGGAAAGTGCTGCATTGTGCAAAACGTCCTTCGGTAGAGACTAGTGGTGCCGCCAAAACATCCGCATGCTGTTTTGTGCGGCATTGCTCCACATATGTCATTGCGGCGTATATCCGATTTCGTTAACGCAGTCCTCTGCTCTTTTTTTTTTTTTCCCTTTTTGTTCGCGTGCGACGGAGTCAGGGCAGCGCAGCCGTGAGAGACCGAGCGTTGGCTTGATCTTGTAAATAACAACGCTGTTACCACCCCATCTCGTGCTGTTGCTTTCAAGAAACAGCGGTGGTCTTTCATTTGCTCGTACTCCCTAATTTAAAGGGGAGGTCTATGATTGGCACGAGCTGGCTTGCGCCACAACGTGATATCAACTATGAAAACATGCTTATTTGGTGACTCGTATTGCCGACGAGACCGCTAACCCCATCTTATCGTCATCATTTATTGTTGCTGTTGTTGTTGTGAGAGCGCTCAGGAGTTCTCATGGTGTACACGAAGTGTACCCAAGTGCTGTGCTCTAATTTAATTAAGTATTTCGTCGTCCGTATTTCGACATGGCGTCGATTAAGTATATATATGTACTCAATCAAGTACCTAATTAAGTAGATATATACATGTAGTATAGTTGCTGTTGCACTTAGCGGCTCGCTAGATCTGCAAGCAGTTGTAGCCTACTTGTGTGCACTTCAGCTCTAAACAAGAATATGTGTGTGTTTTACATTGCAGGGAGCTTCAGCACAATGACATCGCTGACATCAACGAGCACACCTTTCGGAACTTGACGAACCTGGTAAAAATGTGAGTACCTCCCATTTACCCCGTAGGTTGTTACCGCGTGATGTCACGTGATCTAAATCGCATGAACCGTTGATGCACGAAGAATATTTCGAAAGAAACCAACCCCGTAACGAACGTCGCAGTTTTCGTTTTGTGGCTCCTAGCATTGTGGTACCGAGCCAGCGCCATTTAGCTCGTTCCTCCAATCACAGCCATGCTTTCAGCGGCCGTAGCCGAAACAAGTCAACGTAAGCATTGTGAGCGGCCACATGTAGCCAGCAGGATTTCTCTGCTTGAAATCGTCTGCGACGATTAGCTGGAGCAGACGACAGGAGGTAGAGAAGGCGAGAGAAGGCACCGAGGAGCGCTGCTTTAGTCCAGATGGCTCTGCCCTTCTTTTTTACTCGAATGTGGGAAAGCACCCTCTCTCCGTCGTCGACGCCAACGTTTACAACGCGCGTGACGTTGCCGTCGCCACGCGGACTGTTGTTGCATCGCCGTTGGAGGACGGCATCCTTTCTCACTCTCTCGTTTTGGAAACGTATGTGCGCTGGCGTCAAAGACTCCAAAAGCGCGCGCCGTGGCATTACGTCACTCTTCGAGGAAGCTGTTTGCGCCATGCGTGATATCTCTCTCTCTTTTTCTCATTTTCTTGCCTTTCTCTTCACCTGTTCGCAACGCGGTTAACGTTGGAGAAAGGGAAAATGTAGAAATTTCCTTCCCTGTGCAATTTCATTCCCGGATATTTATGTTGTAAAGACGATTGCGTAGGCAGCGGAACGTGTTTGATGACCATGCGGTAAGACGGCAACCGCAAACGCGATTTGCGCAGATGTGTAATTTGATCGCACATCTTTTCTTTGCGCTGATGTTTTCCCGGTATTGAATCTGGAAGCGCGTTTCAGCGGTTTTTACGGCATCTACTAGCCGACAATGAGTTGCAAATGTAACGAGAAATCGATCGGAAGAAAAATCGTTTCCTTGATTGGCAGTGAGTTCGATTAGCGCTCCCAATCGCTGATGAACGACATAAGCAGACTCTCGAATTTTGAAGCAACCTCCTTTTTCGAACATGTACAGTGCAGAATACGCGGCACCTCCATGGCATTTTTGCTTCTTCGTGGACTCGAGAAGAGGTTATATACCTCTGTCTGACGGCCTTTACGGTTACGGCATTAAGAAATGACCTTAAGTGAAATACGAACCAGCGGCCTTAAACCCTGGGAAGTTGCCAGACAGTATCCGTGAAGGCATTTTGCCGATGATGTCCGCATCGATAAACACATCTGCGAACATTGAATGTAATGTAGGGAAGTCACATTTTTTTTCACTGTGAGTACACGTTTTTAAAATTTTGAAAATATAACAGCAAACTACAACTGCATTGAAGAGCTTTGGATATCTTGTTGAGTGCCGTGAGACTTTTTGGATGCAGACGACACGGTGCGATGCCGCGTGCTCATTTATGCTCCTGGTACGAGGGTGTCATTACGAACTGAACAGAGAAGATAAAAAGCAAAGTGGCAAAAAGTGCATCAGAAAAGCTCAAGTCGTCGAACGCGAAAAAAAGATGACAGAACATTGTCTCGTAAAAAACATTTCATTTCGAATTGAATGAAATGTGCGTCATCCTGCTTATGGCGTTTGGTGACGAGGCTTGGGCAGTTTCGAGGGAACGCCGTAAACAGTCTTGCGGGAACTCCGTTGCCCTTCTATCTCAGGTTTGTCGAAAAGGCCGTATTGCTGACAGTCTAGCAAGAAGTTAGTGACAGTATGCACTTAAGGCCGTAACCGGTTAGGGCTGTAAGTGCGCCCGCCTAATAGGGGAGAGCTGGCTTGCTGTTCCAGACGAAAGCCACGTGGATCCGATTTATATTAATTGGAGGCCATTCAATGGGAAGGATTTCGGAAGAATTTCCATGGTATCCGAGTCGAGTCATTTTTTTCTTCTTCTTTGTATCTCAGAACTATTCATGAGCTTTTCAATTGAACTGTTTGGGAGAGACAACTTTCCGTATTTAGTGACGCATCTGACAAATTCGGATTTAAGAATGCTTCTGAATCGACGTGAAAAATGTAAATCCGCTTTCAAAATGACTCGAATTTCCCACACAAGTTTAAAATTCGGGTTCGATTTCGATCGTTTTTTCGTCGTCATGAACCTATACCAACTAGCCCGGATTGTTCCTGTTGTTCTTTTTCTTTTTTGTCGTTTGTAAAGTGTGGGGGGGATTATCCGATTTGAATCGGATCCGTATCGGCACATCCACATCACCTGTGCTCCCTACGCTGCGAGAGAGAAGGTCATCAAAACCGTATGACACGAAGCGTGCAATATAGAAGCATTTCTAGACCTCCCCTATCATTAACATTCTCCGCCTTGCAAATCTCGAGTCGGATCGTAACGAGTTTGCGAATTTTTTTCCCCCCGCCTCGTCCGTTGTTGGATCTTTATGGTAGCTTCTTCATTCCCACGGGTGACGACGCTCGTTACCAGGGTGGGGCTACGCTGCCCATTTATGCTCCTTTAATTCAGCGGGCTTTGACCGACCCTCATTTTGTTGTTGTTGTTGTATATGAGGCGGGGGCCCCCTTCACGCTCACTGCTTCGGACAGGAATCGAAAGCGACGGGAGGGAATTATAACTTCGCGCGCTGGAAGGAATGGGACGTGTCGAAAACACCTTGCGCATCTGGTGCGTCGGAAATAACGCACGCGCGGTTGAGCTGTCTCAGAAGACGGCGTTGCGCGGCATGTTGTCGCGCAGAACCTGCGAACAATGGAGCTACTGTTTTACAGTGCGATACCTAAGCGCCTTTGGGGTCCCCAAAAGGAGTAAAGGGGTCGCCAGGGTGGACGGCCAGAACCTAAACATTGTTTTGTGCAGTGACAACTCCTTGAAAGATGAAAGTCACTGAAAAGGTTAGCTAGCTGTAGCCTGTAGGGATCGAACCCACATCTTCTGGATTACCGGTCCAGGGCTCTACCAATTGCTGTAATCTGTAAGAGAGAAAGGAGGGTGAGTGAGAGTGAGTGGCTGGTTTGTCGTCCCTTCTGATGACGCACCCCGATAGTCGGTGGAGAGCCGTGTTAGCTTAGCTCAATTGGTAGAGCCCTGGACCGGTAATCCAGAAGATGTGGGTTCGATCCCTACAGCTAGCTAACCTTTTCAGTGACTTTCATCTTTCATCGTTGATTTCTTAGGCAATTTGAGGCTTTGTTTGTATCTGTCACTTCTATGTTGTACCAGCCTCAGAACATCAGTTTATCTCTTGACAACTCCTTGTTTGGTTGGAGTTCCAAAGCGCTCGAGTACCCTGTTCTAGGACCATCATAATGTCTTCTTTTCTTTCTTTCTTTTTTTCAAATTCCGCGTGTGCGCCGCGAAGCACCTGTGGCTGTCCTGAGCCGCCATCCTGATATGTACCATCGGACCAATGTAATAAATTTTCTTTGTGTATATAAATATGTAGAAAGTAGCTTGCGCACTATTCCTCAAACTTTTGTTCATTTCTAATCAGTTTATTTATTTATTTATTTATTATTACCTTCTCAAGGCAAAGCACTACAGAGGGGAGTGGTGACTACTTATGATGGCGCGAAAAATGTCAGAGTTAATGAGCAGCAATGGAGGTGAAAGGTGGTTGCAGTCCGTACTTGTTTTTTGTTTTTTTTTTACTTCCCCTCACGAATGGATTTAAGAATGCTTGAACCTGCATTATGGGATCGCTATATATTGTAATCATAATCAACACGAGACAAAACACACAACATAGGTTAGGACAATGGTGGTTAGGATGATCGCTTTCCAGAAGTGACGTGGGTTCGAATTCGGCTGTGCTGTCTGAGGTTTTCCCTGGGTTTTCCAGCAGAATTTCCGGACGAATGTCTGTACAATTCACCCTGAAGTCGGCCCAGGACTCACACTAAGCCCCACCCCCTCTTGTTCCCGCACTCCTTCCTCTTGTCCTCTCTCCATCTTTCCACGCCTGTACGCCGTTCATAGCTCCAGTTGCTTTGCGACGCTAACGCAGAATTAACAAAAAAATAAAAAAAAATAACGTACGATGAGCTGAAACTGCGAGAGGGTGCTCTTTTAAAATGAGGTTGTGCTAGTGCACGGAATGAGAAAGACACTTACAGCCGTGCTTTCTATATGAGTGATACATATCCGAAATCACAGTCTTATATTTACCGAACGTTGGTGCAACAATCCTTTCTGTATTTACTGTCCGCACGGCGCGAAGTGGCCTTCCTCACTCTCTCCTAATCCATATACATAGATCTCCGTATACAGCGACCGGTAGGCAACAGCAGAAAAGTTCCATCTGACGCCATCGTCGCGCAATGAAACGTCGTTAAGTCGAGCGTTGTTGAGGCAGTTTCGCTCGCACACTTTGACCGAGTGGCGCTCTTCAAACCGGCTAAACGGATGGCCACTGGGAACCGTCCCCTAATTTAGTGACAATTCGACAGAAAACTTCTCGGAGCACTATATAGATAGAACATCGATCCCCCTCCCTCCCCCCCTTACCGAGCTGGGCTCCCCTATCACTCCATCTTCGTTGTTCCACCCGATTCGAAGCGGGAAGCAAAGAAACAAAACAAAACAAAAAAATTGATGGACAAAAAAAAAAAACGAAGAAACCGTCACACACTGGAGAGGCGACGATGAAGGGCACCTCTCCGGACGAGACACGTGACCTGACGTCACGTGATCTGCCCTCGCGGTGAGAAGGGGAATCCGTCCGGACTCGCAGGCGCCGCGGTGTTTAATAAATTGACTGTTCGCTTTGTTCACTGCTGATACATGCTTTCCCCTCCCTTTATATACAACATGAGAGAAGCCTTGCGTTGTTGCATTGACGCTTTTGACAGGCGTGGGGTCGGGAGGGGGGTCTCCGTACTGCGTGACACAGAGTCGGCACTCCGCTTGTGTATACTTCTTGGAAGTGTCGGCTAGTTTATGTTATGCTACACGATGTGCCTGTCAGGTGACGAATTTGTCGCGCATTTTTATATTCCGCCGTTCGTTATTATTTGTCGGAGCTGAGTGATTGTCGCTGAGCGTCGTCTGCTTCGTTTACGGCTTGGCTTCGTTTGGCTTGACTTCTTTTTTTTTCTTTTTATCATTGAGAGGGTTGTTTAGGCGCCTCAGAATGACGTCCTTGAGAAAGGTCGGACGCAATCAGTATATGTCAAGAGAGTTTTTCCGACTCGTTTTCTGGGCTCGCCAGGTGCTAGACGTCGTGCCTGAAAGTCGCCGCTTAATTTACCTCACGAACATACCAGTGGGGAACGAGTGTCGCGACGGCGTCCAGGTTAAAGGTGACTCTCCTGGCGTCAGTCGCAAATATCCCTTACACTTTTTTAATACTCATTGGCATTCGCATGTCGTCCGCTAATAGAAACTTTTTGCTCGTTTGTCCAAATATGTGCCAGTTAAGTAGCACGACTGTTTGTGTTTGTCGTTTGCGCATAATGTAAGTTATGTACTGGGTAATGTAGGAATATGGCCTTCTTGCGCCGACTATTCGGCACCCTTTCTGCTCTCTCGAAACGTGTGCGATAATTTCGTGCGGTAAATCCGAATTCGAACGGCGCGAAAATGCAGCGTTCCCGATGCGCACACAGATAAAACGGAGACGTGGAGATATTATTCTCGACGCGGGTCAGACTGGCTCCACACTCTTAAAAATGAACTTCATCGCGTAGCACGCTCCTAGCCAACTACCATCTCGAATAATATCGTTATCTGCCCTGATTTGTTGAAAACGGGAGGCGTACGCCTTTTTTTATGACACTTATGCTGTTCATAATTGTCACGGAAAAGGCGTACGCCTCCCGTTTTCAACAAATCAGGGCAGATAACGATATCGTTTGAGATGACGGTTGGTCAGGAGCGTGCTATGCGGTGAAGTTCATTTTTAAGAGTGCAGCCTTCAATAGAAGAGCAGCTTCTCTGGTGGTCGTAGTCAGTGAATACTGAAACATCGAGAAAACTCAGACAGACAAACCCAGAATAAAGGGCGAATAAAATCGAGACCTAAAATGAAAGTAAAAGAATCAGTATAAACCACCACTATAAACCAGTGGCGTTATTCTTCCTACGCGTCACTCGGCGTAACTTAACGTCAAAAACTCGAGAACAACGTCTTTTTTTCTTCTTTTTTCCTCCTAAAGGCGCTCTTCCAAAATCCCAAAGGCAACATCAGTGGGCGACGCATTGGACGAGTGCCGTTGAACCGACGCGTGCTGAGGCGGCGGCGTGGGTGTGTTGATGGCCAGATTGGGGAGTTCCTTCTTTGATTGGGCAGGGTTACGAGAACGGACGACCTTTTTCATTCAGCCGGTGTGTGTGCGTGTGTCTCTGCGTACACAGCTGCTGCGCGTGGGACGATTCAGAAGGGAGTTTCGTTGTCGCGCCAGTTTCCTTGTGCGGAAAAGCAACACGCCTTTTTTTTATAGAGCGGTTGGTAGAATGGATAGCTACTGTGCGATTCTGTAGACGTTGTTTGGGTGCTTTTCTTTCCGGTTGTGCGAAAGGTTGTATATAGTCAGTCGAGTTTGGGTACGGAATTGGGGACGCAAACGATGCCAAACGCGAGACAGTTTCAGTCGAAACATGTGTGTTATTAGTGTTTCTTGAGCTCACGTGAAATTCTTGATCCTAATATTGCATGAGTGAATGCTCTTAAGATAATCACTGTAGTTTTGAACTCTGTAAATGTGATGTTGTCGCAGGTAGTGTAAAACGGGGGCCCGGGCTCGTCAAGTTGTATTTTACAACTTTTTCTCGGTCCTCCTTTCGTCACATGATGAAAAAGTGATTGATTTATTGAAGAATACTATACGGCTCCCCCAACCGAAACTCAAGACTCAAGCAGCTTGTGCTTGCAACACGATCATCCGGTAGCCACAATATTCGTTCTGTGTGCGGACTCATTTGACTTAAAAGGATACGTTTTCGTTTAATTTAAAAATGTTTTGGTCCTAGATATCGTCGTTGAATTTCTGTTACACTAAACGATGTGCGTTTCTTTCACATCTTTTCGATCATCGTCGTTGTAGTAGTAGTTGTTGTTGTTGTACTCGCAGTAGTACGCGTAGTAGTACTTACTGGAAGTGGTGCTATAATCGTGTTCACGTTGGACACCATTCGGCCGGTAGCGAGCTGGGTTGTCCTTACCCAGTATCACAATGATGTGGGCTGTTGCAGCATGATGAGAACATACAGTCTCAGATCTGACAATGGGCATACGAAATTCATAGTCTCTGATAATGCAAATGCCTGACTGAACTGGACCTAATGTAGCGTAACTCAACAAAATTATTCGGCGCAGCATGATCCTTGTTGTCCTTGCACCAGTAAGGTCAAATCAAATCAAATCAAAGCTATAGTCGTGTTCAACTTAAGAAGGAAAATAAATCTAGTCCGTCAACTACGTACGTCTGCGCGCCAGGAGAAATACTACAGCGCCACCATACGCCATCAGTGGGGGAGCGCACTTTTTGCCGCAGCGTAGTGCTATGCGGCCAGTCTTAACAGCCAATACGGAAGCAGAGTGAGTATAGGGGATTACATTATGTGGTGCAAGAGGGAGCGTGACCTCTCTCTGTGTCCAGCCGCCCTATATCTGCGGCGCTATAATATTTTGAAAGCCGACGGACTAGATTCATTTTCTTTCTGAAGTTGAACACAACTGTAGCAGTAGTACAGCGTCGCACAGTGGCTACAGGCTGTGCCGCGATCGACCGTATTCGACCAACATGCTGCCGAAAAGCCTTATCGATTCATAACACATCCAATTGCAGCGGTCGCCTCTTTTATCTCGGTGTCGTTCATGTGCCCATCGACTGTAAAGGGCCCGGCAAATGATGATGCACGGTGTCGATTTTCATTAGAGCGCGGGAGAGCGGCCGTGGTAGGGGAAATATGGGAAGCTCATTAAGGGAGGATTCGGGGGAAGAGGCGCAAATTCCGATTCATAATTCTAGGCACGCTTCCGGTTGCAGTTCGTCCCTTATAGTGCGCAACGAGAAGGTTGCTCGTAAATTTACGCGAGCTGTATGCTTCACGCCTTGCTTGTTTTATGACTTGTAGGAGGGGTTCGTTATTTAATGGGGCTCACTACCACGGGCTTTGATTTTTTTTTTGTCAAAAGGGGTTGCTATACGCGACTGGTAAAATAATACTTTAACGAGTAACTACACTCTAAGGGGAAAAAAAGAGTAATGAAATGGTAAGAGTAATAAGATGGTAAAATTGGGAGTAATTGCAGCTCCTATATTCCCCTAGGCGGCAATTGCCCCACATTTTAGTCCCCTAGCCCCGAAATTTATTCCCGAGAACTGCAAATAGTCACTGAACCTCGCAGATAGCCTCCTGAATGAAACAGTCCACGTAAGTATGTGCTCTTCGTGAATTTGATGGAATAAGGCCATATTTATTTATTTATTTATTTAGAATACGTTAAAGGCCCAAACGGGTACAACATAACGGAAGAGTTGGGCGACAATAACACTGTAAAAACTGAAAAAAGTAAATAACATGATCGACAAACAACAAAAGAAACGTCAGATATAAAAAAAAGAAATGCAACACTAAAGTCATCAAGACATAATGCAAAAAACCAGCAAGGATGTACATATAGATCCTGTAAACAACAGTGCGAAAAAAGGAAAAAAAGAACGTAAAGAAGAATCAGGGAAGATAACAAATTGGTGATGGCCGCCTATGATATAACTTGATATAATAATATGATATAACTTAGCAAACTTGTCAATATTCCACTCACACGGACGAAAAAATAGTTGAGAAGTTCTTTCTCGCGAAATTGTGCTTTATTCGTGTCGCAAAATTTTGTGTCACTCGACATATCACGGTTGACAGTTTAATTCAAAGTACTTTCATTCACGCACATGAATTATTTACCTAAGACGGCTAGAACAGAGCGATGTAATCCCCACCCTGTGACATTCATTTACTCCCGTGCATTCACCCCCAAAAGGGACTGTTCTTTGTGGCAATGCATTTACTCTCCAAAATGACAAATTACTCGTTTTTTAGAGTGTATATATACAGAGGAAATATCGCTAAAGTTATACAATATATTTTTGCACCTCTCGGGTGTAAACGTCTTTTCGTCCTATGGTACGCACCCTTTCGGCGTAAGTGGTAACACGACGTAGAAGCGAGTGTTTTGTATTATGTACACCAACTTAAATGGTGTATTCTACAAAGAGAGATACTTTCAAAGGGCACATTCCACAGAAAGCGCCAGTTCATGGACTGTATACATATGCCAATTAAACAACAACAACTTTATTTTCGGTCTTGGAGAGTGGGAAAGGCACGTTTTCAACACACATTACATCTTTCATTTGGGCTAGCGGAATTAATACTAAATAGTGTATGTACAAAAACGTCCCTTTTACACCGTGAAAAGTGTAAAGGAATACTGCGATTGTACGGCTGGCGTGGAAAGTATATTTTGGACGTTTTAAGTTGGGAGTTGGGACGATATTTCGCCACGACATCTCTGCCGCGAAGAAATTAATGTTCCGCTTCGGTGATGGGCCTGCGTGAATTTCACCATTCGATCCTTTTCATGGCAGTCAGGACAATAATCTCGGCGACTCGCAATTGCGCAGCATGCACTCTTAAAAATGAACTTCACCGCATAGCACGCTCCTAGCCAACCATCATCTCGAATGATATCGTTATCTGCCCTGATTTGTTGAAAACGGGAGGCGTACGCCATTTTTGTGACACTTATGCTGTTCATATTGTCACAGAAAAGGCGTACGCCCCCCGTTTTCAACAAATCGGGGCAGATAACGATATCATTCGAGATGATGGTTGGCTAGGAACGTGCTATGAGGTGAAGTTCATTTTTAAGAGTGTGCCTCAGTCACTCGGTTACAAGAACCTATACGTACACAAAAACGTGATTCAAGGAATGGGCGCTGCCATTCGTGCTGCCACCCCATGGTAGTCACGGGAACTGTGCTCGTGTGGACTGCCGTGTGCAGAGTTCCTTCATTTTCGTGTCCGTTCGTGTTCATTTCGTGACCGTTCATTTTCTCCCGCTCGGGAACCTGTGTAAGAACAGATGTCGCGCCAGCCAGCACTTCTCGCGCGAAGAACCTTGCATATCGCACGCGGAAGCCAGCAATCTTCTTTTTCCTTGACCTTTCGAACGTTGATGTACGCTACTCTGATCTTTACCGGATGACTATAGTTATATGGAATGTTACGCTATCGTAACTCATACTCATTAAAGACGGCGGTCACCAGTATTCATCCCAATGCGAAGAGCGATTTTGGCAGCCCACCCCTGTTGTGTCGTCGCTGGGAACGAGGCTAAGGAGCGCGCGGAGACTAGTGGTTTGAGAGTAACGCGACAAGGTCTATACGTAAATGCATTTTTTCCCCTGTCACATGCCGCGTCGCTAGATGTCCGCTGGCTCGTTGGAACGTTCCCACCCCCCTGAACGTGTCCTCTCGGAGCTCAAGTACCCTGCTGAGCACTTTTGACGAGCAAGAGAAGAGAGGGAGAGGGTGTGACGTGGCGCATGGCCGCCGAGCGGAAACACTCTGTTCTGTGGCACAGTTCCCGTGTTCACGACAACACCAATAACGCCCTCTCTCCCCCACATCGCAGGAATCACGGCTGCATCGCTCGTTGTTTCTTGCTTCTAACGAATGGTGACACGTAAAATGATGGAGCCATATATATACGTATAGAAGCCGTCCCCGCGCGCCATCAGAGCGGCACACTGGTGCTCCGCTTTGAAAACGAGGCGGGATGCGGCAGGGGTGCGAAAACCATGTCGCTCCCCCCCCCCTCCCTTTTTCGCCGTATGGAAGGGGAGGAGAAGTACCCCCCCCCCCCCCCCCCCCTCTTCTCGCATCCGACAAAATTCTCGTCAGGCAACCGCTGTGACGGTCCTCTCTGGCGCCGGTCGGAGAATGTTATTCGGCATATTTCGTCTCTCGCGGTCTGCCCTCTGTTGGATTATTGAGAGGATCTGAGCTATTCTTGTGTGGTAATTAAGTTGCGAGTATCCATAGTTACTCATTGAAGTAGTTACAATATAACATCTTGCTTCTCTATGGAAGTGGCTTCTGTTACCAAGAATTACTTCTTTTTTTTTGTGGAAGTAAGTAATTTACTCTCGCAGTGCCACGTTTTTTTCAAGCATCAAGTGCCTGTGTTCGTTAAACTAGAATGTTGTTGCATATAAACAAAGGGGAAAAAAACCCAAGCAGCACAATGTACTGAAAGTCGAGTGCAATAGGGGTGGACGGTATCTGTCTTATCAATGTTCTTTAGTTTTACGAGGGTGTTCAAGGCCTTCCACCTACCCGTCCACCCCTATTGCACTCGACTTTCAGTACATTGTGCTGCCTGGGAAGACAGGTGTATAACCGAGTGCATACAACGTGCGCTTTTCTTGGAATGCTTGCACCGAAGTCATGCCGATCAAGGTCATCGTCAGAGTGTGAGGTCACAGATTCGAATCCTGCGATCGCATGTGCTGTCTGAAGTTTTCCCTGAGTTATCCGGCAGTCTTTCTACGCGGGATGTCAGCAGATCGAGTCACCCCCCTTGAAGTTGGTCCAGGACACATACTAACATAACGTTTATGCTGTTGTGCTCTCCACGACGTCTGTACGAAACTCACAGCTACGGTTGCACCGCGGTGTTAAGACGCTGAGCAAAAAGAAAAAGTGTATACCCGACGTGTTGCATGACTGCTCCTCGTATCATACCGTATCACTTGGTCAGGCGGAAATCCTTTATCCCGTATCTGAGGGCCAGCGATAGTGATGGTGTTAACACATGCGCATTTACAGCATGAAGATTATTGTCGCTCGGCGTGATAAGCTGCGATCGGAGGATGAGATACGTGTATCGCGTACAAAGGCAGAACAATCTGTGTCGTTATCTCGGTGATCTCACCGGATTTAGTGTGAGTTCCAATAGGGACTTATCTAAATTGGACAAGATTAGCGTCTTGTTTATGCAAACTGTCTGATTCTCGGCATTCCTATACAACGTTGTTTCGCCTGCAAGGTTGGCGAAATGAATGATTCATGTGGTCTTTGAATTTGCATTCATTTGTGTTTGTGCAGTCGACCGCATGTGACAACGCGATGGAATCTCACGATAACAGAGCAGACAATTGGATTGAATTTGATTGTTTATTCTGAGTAATCCGACCGAATGGCCTGTTCTGCGTGAACCAAGATACATTCCTTCCAGCATTACTTGATAAGTCCAGGGAATAAAGCACTCTTGTCAGGATGTTGTTTATTACGCGGGTAGATACTACGAGGTAGATCGGATAAACCTAGGGAAACCAGTAAACATGCACGACCACGCGGCCGTTCCTCGGAGAAATGTAAGGGGTAGACCAGCGGCGCAAGAACTCTGCTTCACCTATAGCACCATCAATTGATCCTCCAAGTGCACCATATATATATATACTTGTGCAACGGCCAGGTGAGAGGCAACATCACACGTATGCTGCGACTCTGAGGGACGGCCCTGTACCTGTTGCGTCACAACACGAACACAGCACTCTTCGAAACAAAACTTTAATATTCGCAAGCTTTCGTGCAGATATAACCTGCACTTCACCAGGTGAAAACACACACCAAGAAGTTTTGTTGTTGTTGTTGCTGTTGTGTGTGTGTTTTCACGTGATGAAGTGCAGGTTCTGCACGAAAGCTTGCGAATATGAAAGTTTTATTCCAAAGAGTGTTTCATTCTCTGGACTTATCGTATTCTCACTACTACCAGACTGTACTGTGTGTTTTTTTTTTCTGTTGTTTTGTTCTTTCATCATCCAGGTCTAGCATTACTTGAAGTCCAGTTGGCACTTGAAACTGCACAGTGCGAAACTTGTACGCTCGAAACATATTGCGTATATAATTGTATCTTACGTTATAAAATGTTCTAGCAGCTACTTAAAAACTCGTCGCAGAAGGAACATATATCTCATAACGTGAGGAAGTTTTCTGCTAGAAGGCTTACGATGCGAGAAGACGGGTCAAATATGGTACAAATATTTTGCGCCCGGTAAAATATAACCCGCATTCCGACTATCGCAGGATGTCTTGCCCTCAGCTAAATTGTATGACACCACGTTCTACGAATAAGCGGAGTAGCCGGGAGAAGGAAATGCATATATATATATAAAAAAATCCGATTACGTGCAACGGACTTGCGAGCGAGCAATTCGTCCAGAACGCCCAATAGAAGGGCGCGTCGCCTATGCAGGGCCTGCCAGTCACTATACCACATGCTGGGACGCTGTCCGTGGGCCGGATTCTGCCCCCCTTTGGAGATGGATTGAGAATGGGGGGATGGGGTGGGGGGAGGAAGGTAGCTCCGGAGAAAGGTGGTGTACATACGGCGAGGCGTCTGCCCGTCTGACCTCCGCTTGACACCTCCGACTAATATAATGTGGCGCGAGGCTTTCTTCTTCTTCTTTGTTTCGCGCACATTCATTTCGAACGTCGGTGGTCTGTACGTTTGTCATGCGCTCTCCTGGTGGTGCGGAGGCGCCACCAAAAGCCCACGGAGGGTTCCCGTGTATTCACACGAGCGACATCCTCACGGAATATTCTAGCGGAAGAAAAAGGCGAAAAGACTGCTCACAGAGACAAAGTACCGTCCCGTGTTATGTTGAGCATTCACCCGGCGCAGAATATCGGGAATATCGGGAGTGGCGTACTGCGCATTTAGCAGACGACACTTAGCAGACGACACCGTCAGCGTGTTTTCCTGTCGTCTGCTACGGAATATCTTGTGGCTGTGTAACAGGATATTCCCCACGGTTAGCAGTGTACGTGAAGATACGACGTTGAGCGCTCGCGCTCACGTGATAGCAGAAAGGTATGAATCCTTTCGCATCTTCCGCTTCTGGGGGAATGTCGCTCGTGTGAATACACGGTTAGGTTTGTGAACGTAACATTCACTATACGATGTCAAAAACTTTAGAAACTGTGTCCTAACCTTTGTACGTATCCTCGCGTAACGCTCACAGTAATCGTGCAAAGCATTGCAATTGAATTTGCGGTAAATTTATCTACAGATGAAAAGAGAAGACGCATGGTTATTGCGATGAAGCACGCCATGCATTTCAACGCAATTATAACGGTGTTGTTGATTAGCTCTGCGTGCCCTTTCGCTCGCCTAACAATACAAACCGCTTGCCGGGTGCTTCCATGGAGCTCCGGAGTTCTGTTGCACAGCACTTCGGAATGTTCCCGTAACGACGGAAACCTCCCTCCGACCAGTGTTTGCTTTCTCGTCATGCGTCTGTCAGCAGAGGACATGAAAGCTCCGGAAGAAAGTCCCGTAATGGGGGCTCCGATAAGCGCCTTATCTGTGGGTCACGTCTCATGTGGACTTCGGAAGGTCGGCCGAGCTCGCGATAACAGCCCTGTCAACATGATGCAGGTAACCGACGTACATCACTCCAGAGACACAACAAAGGGATAACGCGAGATCCAGTTATGTCAAACGGCAAGATTCCCAGCAGCCGTCTGCGCATGATCCAAATGATGCCAAATTGCCAATTACCGTGTATTCACTCGACATTCTCCCAGATATTCCAGCAGAAGATGAATGAAACGTCATAGCTTTCTGTTGCCACGTGAGCCTGTAGCAGACGATATCGAATTTCGTAGCAGACGACAGTGCCGATGGTGTCGTCTGTTATATTTGCACACTCTCGATATTCCTGCGCATACGAATTCTTCCACCCCGCGCGCAGTTTTTTCTTCTTTTTCCTCTTTCTTTTTTTGTCTTTGCGTATTATTCTCCTCGAATGACTCCACGGACACTTCTAGCGTCATATGCGCCTGTACCACTTCCTGGTTTTGTTAGGTTCGCCACAGGCTCACGGTTCGTTCGTTCACCCTATGAAATGCCGTAGATTAACGATTTTAGTTTGCACAAGATGTTTCTCTTACTTTGATTTACATCCATACCTCATCATGGAAGAAACTTTCAAGTTGATATAAATTTAGAAAAACATTAAGCAACCACGCTTTTAAAACATGTCCACTCCACTCCATGATCCACTCAAAAATCGATTTAATATTAGCGTATTTTGAAATATTAAATTTGAAATATTCATTTTTACCTGCTACGTTTAGCCCTTAAAAGTAGTCCCAATTACACGTTTTACTTTAGTGAGTGGGCAACGGCAACCTAATCGCGTTTAATAATGCACTAGAAAAGGGATAGGTGGCACGAGCTTCGTAAATAATGCCATTCGGGACCCAAATGACAGTAGATAATAATGGCATTTTTCGTGCCAGTGTGACAGGACGCATTCATGACAGTACTCAACTGAAATGGAGGAGTTGGACTTTGGGAGTGGCATCAAATGAGGCACGTTGCTATGCTGCTGAGAAATTCATGTCTGGAGGCCTTGCTGGAATAACTACTCAATAAAATGGCGCGTGTTATTACAGGGTGTCTACCAACCTGGAAAACCTGGAAAACAGGGAATTGTCAGGGAATTTTGATGTGACTGGAAAAGTCAGGGGATTGTCAGGGAATTTGGCCAAAAAGCAGGTGAAGTCAGGGAAAATCGCGGACAAGTACCATGATGATGCACGGCGAATTCGCGAGTGCCGACCGGTGGTTGAGCGGCGATGCCGCAGCAACATTACCGCGACTAGCAGTTTGCCAGTACGACAAGTTCTGAGGCCAGAAAAGTAGGATAGCCTCACTAAATGGTCTTTCTTATGAGGGATCTATATAAAAACGTAGAAGCAGGAACCAAGTTCCCCTTGGATTTTGTCAGGGAATTCGCTTGAAATAATCAGGGAAAACCTGGAAAAGTCAGGGAATTTGAAGGCTGCAGTTTGGTAGACACCCTGTATTAGAGATCGTTTCCTGTGCTTGTCGCCGAGAAAGTCCTCCGCATTTTGGGTAGACGCGTCATTTTGAGCAGGAGAAAAAACAAAAACAAAAAAGTCTTCTATATATGCGTTGCGTGAGGATGTATTTTTCATCGCGGCGGATTTGTCACCGGAGGCCTGTCTTGAGCAGTAGAACAGGAAAACAAAGTTGTCAGGTGTCTCCGCCATCTATTCCTGTCCTAGCCCAGCAAGAAATGATGCATTCCGACGAAAAAAGCGACGAAGCGAACACCGCGTGAAGAATCTCTCTCGACGTCCCGACATAAATCAAGTGCTTTCCAACAGTGCACGTGTACGGTGCTTGTTGTTCAGACTGTCCCGATTTTTGTTCCCTCTCGGTGCTGGTGTAGCCCACTGCCAAGTTCGGTCTCAGTGATCTCAGAGCGTTTTTGTTTTACCTACTCGAGCGGAATTTGCGGAACTTCAAATTTGGATACAGTCCATATCCAATCTTATAATTCGTATCGTTTGAATCCGGACTCAATAGTCCTTCATCTAAAGTGGCGTGGTGCTGGGTACAGTATCTGCTTAACGGGGGTGGCTTTAAAGGAGCAGTGAAAGCTCCGTTCCACAAATTCTCGCATTCCTCATTCGATTAACCATGGTTAGAGACCTGAGGGAGCACGGAATCTCCTCAAGAACGTCTCTTTCGAAAACAAGAAACGCTCCTATGTATAACGCGCACCGGTAGACAACGTGCATGCCTCTTCGGTACACTTTTAGTCTTGGGTGGTAAGTTTACATTGGGTAAGTTACAAGGAATTTGTTCCTGTAACTAGTTACCTTTTGGTTTGGCGAAAACTACTTACAGAAACTGGTTAGGGCTCTTGGGAAATCCTCTGATTATGACAGGGTATAACTATGTTAGGACAGTAAAAGAGCTTAAACAATTCTTTTTTTTTTAAGTTACATTCATTCGGATTTTTTGGCTTAAAAGGTAAAATTTGTAATCTGTCTCAGTCACTTTAACGTGGTAACTATAGCTGTAACGCGGTTACTACTTTTGCAAGCTAAGTGTAATTTAGTTACTGTAAAACCCTTTAATTTCGCGGCCCTCGAGTTTCGCCAATCGAGTAACAGGGATATATTCGCGACTACTAAATTTCGCGAGCTCCTCCAG
This sequence comes from Ornithodoros turicata, assembly GCF_037126465.1. Taxonomy (NCBI): domain Eukaryota; kingdom Metazoa; phylum Arthropoda; class Arachnida; order Ixodida; family Argasidae; genus Ornithodoros; species Ornithodoros turicata. Next base: position 21,477,904 of record NC_088207.1, read on the forward strand.
CTCCTCCTCCTCCTCTGTTTTGAAATTTTCGCGTGCCTCTAAAGTTCGCGAGTTTTCTCGATTCGCGATACTAGCGAAACTTAAGGGCTGAACTAATAACTTTTTTGCCCATGACTGATGCAACATGGACAGTCTGCTACTATATCGTTTGAGCTATCAGGCCAGTGAACGTTCACGCGTCTGGCCGACAATATCCAGCTGCTTTCCTTTCCCCAAATATCAGTTTCGGCTGGTTTGTCCGTATTGACGGAACGTTAACTGTCGGGTGCCGTCAAGCGTCATTGCGGTTGCAAGGCCTGCGTTTTCAGTCTATAGAGGGAAAATATATGAGGGCGAGAGAGAGAGAGAGAGAGAGAAGGTCCGTCCACATCTGGAAGGTGTCTTTGCTGCTGCCCACATGGAGTGTTTGAGGAAACGACGCGCCGCCCAGCTGTGGGTGGATATGTAGAGCCAGCACCCGAGGAAGAGTGGCGAGAACTTCGCGTGTGCTACAAGACCTCCCCAGATAACCGGGACATGGACTTTATGTAGACGTAAATACCAGGCGCTCGCCCGTATATGATGCTTGCTGCGCAGGAACGCCGTACATGTATAGTATAGAAATGGTTTGTAGTGTAACCCGTCTCTGGAATCTTTTTTTTTTTTTTTTTTTTTAGTGTGTGGAACATCTTGGGGTCAGACTCTTCTGGGGTTTGTTTTGACGGGTGGATGCGGTAAGGACGTTTTTTTTTTGTTGCTTTTGTTTGTGTTTGTGTTTTAAATGGTTATCTCAGTTTTTATTATATCACGTGGTTTGGTACGGCTCGCGTCACTGTTAACTTGAACAGCGTTCCAGCCTGCGCGAAGCGGCAAGCCAGCCTGGCAGCGCCAAGCGGAAAACAACGTCTTCATATCGAGGGTCACCGCCCCCTCTATCACTGTAAATGGATGACCAAAGCACCCTCCGCCGTTATTTCTACTAAGTAAACTCCACCAGGGTCCTCAGCCCGGAATGGCGTTAAAGTTAACTCTGATGCGAACTGTACATGTTGTGCAATGTGCAGCCGATAAAATGATTTTTTTTTGTTCTTCGCGCTCTGTAGTCGAACGAAGTTTGTCACAACACACACACACACTCACATATAAATGGGATGTTGATGTGGTGTGTCACGAACATTTTTTTTTAAAATCCCATGTTGGCGCCGCGATGCAACTGTGGCTATGAGTGGCGACGTGGACAGAGGACAGCAGGAAGGAGTGGGGGACAGGGGGGTTAGTATGCGTCCTGGGCCGACTTCAGGGAGAACAGACAACACAGCCGGTGACAGGATTCGAACCCGTGTCACTTCCCAGTCTCGGCGTGGAAAGCGATCATCCTAACCATTATGCCAGTGTCACAAACAACAACAACTTTATTTTTAAGATGATGAATGAGGACTTTCATCGCTAGTGGCGATACTCTACCCCATTGCTGTGTCACAAAGAACCGTAACACGAGCTTTTGCCAATGATGAGATGACATACAGACGCAGATCCCAAGCAGCACAATGTACTGGAAGTCGGGTGCATTAGGGGTGGACGGTATGTGTCTTATCAATGTTCTCTATTTTCATGAATCTGTTCAAGGCCTTTCATCTACCCGTCCACCCCTATTGCACTCGACTTTCAGTGCATTTTGCTGCTTGGTGACAGTCGGGGAGGTCAGAGCTCGGGCACAGCAAGCACAAAAATGCCGACACGCACTAAAACTTCACAATCGCAAGTGTCTCAAGAATACGATGCTGACTGCAGAGTGATGGCGTTTTGGAATATATATATATATATATATATATATATATATATATATACAATTACATTTTATTCGACGTTTAGCGCCATAACGCCCTCCCACATCTGACATCACCCTACCAGCATTTGTGGACACTGTAATATTCGCCCTTTCAGTTACTGGAATCGACAGAAGATGACCGCACGGCAAAAGAAAAAAAAAAAAATGTATATACATCCGCACATTGCGGGAATGACGGCAAGATTTCGTCCCAGCCGTTCTGGGAAATACCACCTTCGGATTAATTGCATAAACCGCGGGAGTCGAAAGCGTTTGACTGCAGCCGCTCAGCGGGAATACTCTTGAGTCTGAGTATGCTGCGTGGTCAGCAACACACCTTGCCGTCGGGGCGCAACAATGAAGTTTTTAAAAAAAAGGAGGAGCGAAAAAGCTTCAAGAGAAAGGGCGACTTCGATTGAAGGCGTTCCTTTCTTCTTCTTTTTTTTTTTTTTGAAAACATCCCGCAATCCTGTAGTGGCGCAATACCCGCCGGAATATAATGAGAAGAAATAGCCGTCTCAAGGTCATCTTTTTTTTTTTTTGTCTTTTCCCGAACGTATATAAGCTTCATTAACGCCTCGTAAATGAGTTCAGAGATTAGATCCGACTCCATCCTAGCGTGGTCTAATAGATTGAGTTTCGCGGAATTTTTTCCCGAACGTCGAGGGATGCAAGGTGGGATGACGAGATTGATGTCGACAAAAGCGGGTCCCGCCTCTCTCTCTCTCCTTGTTTCTCCTCTTCCGAACTTTTCTGTCTTCTTCCATGGTGGGCCGTACGTAAAATGTGCGTGTGCGTTTCGTTTCCGAGGGGAAGGAGGTTCCGTTTTAATTAAGGTTGGCATTTCTTTTGTTCCAGCTAATTGTTGCCGGCGTTGGGTGTTTTCTTCGTGAGGAGGAGGCAGATAGTTTTTAGTGCACGCAGTACATGTGTATACGTGCTTTGTGCTCGTAAGAGGCATTTCATTAGAGGTACTTTATTGGGCGAATGGGATCATGTTATAAGCAGACTTGTGCCCGTTACTCGAAAAAAGTAATTGATTACCGTTACCGTTACTTGTACGGAGAAAGTAATTGATTACCGTTACCAATTACAGGACCTTAAATGTAATTGAGTAACGAGTAGAAAAGTAACGCGTTACTCCGGTCGTTACTCTGCATTCACGCAAATTATACCAGTCTTTGTGTGCCTCAGCAAAAAAAAAAAAAAAAAAAAGAAGAAAAAAGGTAAGTTCAACAGTGGAACAGCTGAAATAACCCAAAAATAAGTACGTCTACTGTATTTATCGCCCAGGAAGACGTTGACCCGATTGTGGAAGATCATGGGTGGAACTTCCCCATGACTCACTAAACCTCCAAAGCTACCACAAAGGTACCACCACACTGGTGCAGGAACAGATTAGGGGGAGAGACCCTGAAATTCCAGAACAAAGGCTGACGGCACGAAGATCTTGACTTGGGGCAGAACATCTAAAAGATGAGTTAGTCTCTGCCGGGAAAGTAATCAATTACTGAGTAATCGATTACTCAGAAAAGTAATTGATTACTCGAAAAATTACTTTGACTTTAAAGTAACTGATTACTCGAAAAATTACTCAAAAAATTAATTGATTACAAGTAACGCAATTACTAGTAACGCGTTACGCACAAGTCTGGTTATAAGGCATCTTCCTCCTGGAAGGTCGTCCGACGTTAATTCCACCTGGCGTGTGATGATTCGATTAAGACTCGTCTGGCAGAGACGGTATTAGGCGGCACGTTCTGCTGCACAAGCTGCGAAAGGCTACTGCACATGGCTAACGCAGCTGGTTTCTTGGAATGCGCGCGCGACTGCCTGCAACACTTTTAGAATGATGCGTAGTTGAGAATTACCACTATATAGAAGTAAGGACTATATTTCCACTATATAGAAATAAATAAGGGGCCGTCAGTGCGCATGCGCAGAATATTCATACGTTGTTTTGCGCAATCTACATTGACGACTCCGCGTACTTCTTTGCGGCACCAATGAAATAAAGATTTGTCACTGCGTATGGCGCAAAACATTGTTTGGGTGCCGGAATTACGCAGTGAACGACAGCCCAACTTCATTGGGGGCCCTGTGCGAACACTGCGTCATTTTGACCATTAATTTACCATAACAGAAAGGAGGAAAGAAAAAAAAAAAACAGTCCGGTCTTATATACGTGTCACTTTCACGCCACAACCAACGGCGCCCCAATCGACGAAATGAACTTGGGTGGCGTTTTTCTCCGGCGTCCGTCGGTATACTCTCTGTATATGCTGCAAATTAAAACTAATTCAATTAAATTACAAAAATCACTGTCCCTTATGCCAGAGAGATTTTTTCCCGCGATTTCATTCCAGCCGTTTTTTCTGTTTCAAAAGGAACGGATTCAAACTTCTCGGGGCGAGTTTTCTATTAAAACGATCCTGCGCGATTCGGCAAATTCTTGGGTGGTTTCACACAAAATGACACGCTCGACGCGGATTTCACCTTTCGCAGTTCGACGAGCCAAATTATCTTCCATGCGCAAGATATAGGGTCGCGACGGGGACCCATAGACCTACATAGTAGACGGTACGTCGAGCGATGCCACCGCCTTTCTTGCCCCTTGGCGTGGAAACGATTAGCGAAGCAGTTGTTGCCCCGCCTTGTCCGCCGACAAGCAGGTATATACCCGACGCGCGCTCTCACTTTTTGCTATGCTAGAACAAGGGCCCCAATTTTCTAAAGCGACTCCTCGTTACGTCCGAGAGGCGCCGCTCTGTCTTGGTATGGTTCCTCGGCGAAATTAGCCATCTTCTGCAGGGAGGAATTCTTCCCTGCGCTGACCTGGAGAAAGGGTGCACACAGTGGGTCGAGGAGTGTAGAGCTTTGTTTTACGGTTTTTGCCACGAATTAATAAAGGATAAAGGATATCGAACGTGACATTACGAGGACCAAAATGATGATGGTTTTAGCGATTGAAAGATGGGTTGATAGTAATATCGTTGGTTCACCTGCTTCGATATAATGATGTTAAGTTAGGTCAGGTTAGGTTAGGCTGTAGCTGTCCTTATCAGGACATCCCAACTAACATTCACCAAGACGATGAAAAAAGATGGAGCGCTCTATGCGAAGGAGACCAACGGAATGTTGTTAGCTGCAGTTGGTATTTATTTCTGTTCTGCCTAATTGGATTAACTGATACGATTAATTCGCTAACTTAAAAAAAAACCTGTTTGCTTAAAGGCCGAAATGCGAATTGGAAACTTCTACAGAGCATATTGAGAAACGTTGGCATATCCAAGGATATGCCAACGTTGTAGAGTATCAAGTACGCGTTGGGTGGCGTTCTTACTGAAAAACAAAAACAAACAAACAAACAAACAAAGAAAAAACAGAAAACACGCTGTCTATACACGTTGCTCGGGATGAGCCCGTTTTGTTTTTCCTTATCTATAGTTATCTTTGTTTTATTGCGCCGCCAAATGTTCTCTTCTCATATTACGCCTACACCTCCAGCAATTACCTTTCGGATTACGCAATCGTGTTCAGGTACAATGCTACTATATGTCATAGTGAGTGGGAGGCGATGTCTAGCGAGTCCTCCCACACTTTCGAAAAATGTATAGGGGGCTATACCACCCGGAAATTTGTTCACGGTAATGGTTTCGAATACCCGACCCAACCCAACCTAACCTAACCTAAAAAAAACATGAAAGCCAACATAACGGAACGGTTCTGACGCTGAGACACACAACAGAGGAACACAAGCCTCAACAGAACATGGGCAACTGAAATATTGTCCAATTCCCGCCGCTGTCTGGATTGGATTGGATTGGATTGGAAAAGAAAAAAAAATATGGAGAGGTTAGTCCCGACCCAGTCAGAACTGGCTACTCCAAAACGCGTTTGTGGGTAAACAAAAAGAAAGAAAAAGGTCAGCTACGAAAAATTGGACAAACAAACAAACAAACAACCAAGCAGGATAAAGCATAAAGGAAGACGGGGGAAAGGAAAGGGGGAGACGTTCGACGCCGAGAAACACTCACTGGCCGCTGTCTGGCATTTCGACGACTGCCATATTCCAACTGAAATCCAGTCGCCTCCATATTGAAGGTGCCTGAGCAATGGGCAGAAGACAGAGAAAACACAACACCCAATAATGCGTCCATCGCTCAGGCACCTTCATGATGGAATTCGTCTCCACCATAGCAAGACTGTTACCACGCCATTTTATCCAGGTACCAGCTCGCGTGGCATACTGGTTAAGGACGATCGCTTTCCACGCCGAGACTTGGAGGTGACACGGGTTCGAATCCTGTCATCGGCTGTGCTGTCTCAGGTTTTCCCCGGATTTTCCGGAGACTTTCCAGACGAACGGCGGCACAGTTCTCTCTGATGTCGGCCCAGGACGCATACTACAGTCAAACTCCTTTACAACGAAACTCAGGAGACAGCAAAAAAAAAAAAAAAAAAAAAAAATCGCAGTAAAGGTATTTTCGTTAAAAAGGATGTCCATTATTGGACCTATAGGGCTCCAGCGGGACCGCAAAAAAAATTTGCTGTAGTGGTATTTTCGTTAAAAAGGTGTTCGTTATAAAGGAGTTTGACTGTAACCCCCCTCTGTCCCCCACTTTTTCCTGCTGCCCTCACAATCTGTCGACGTCTGTTCGCCGCACATAGCTACAGTTGCTTCGCGGTGCTAACAAGAAATTTTAAAAAATTGCGCAATCGGCTGATTTATTTGACGTGGCCGATACCACGTTTTGCTAATCTTTGATTTGACAGCTTCCTTTTTCCTATCGCTTTCGTAGAGTGCTACCGACGCATTTTCTCGGCCGTGTTTTTAACGGAGGCAGTACGGGCCCATTGGAACCTACGGAGCCCGATTGCATTTGAAGCAAACAGACGACAAATACGGTAGTGCGAAACCGGCCTTATCTGTATCCTTGTATCGATCCATCCCCTATTTGAAATACCTCTCGTCTCGCACGTTTTTCTGTCGCATCTTTTCCCACGTGTATTATGCGAACCTCAATTTGCATACTGTCCGCACATTCGCCAAACGACCGTCGGCCTTCGTTATGGCAAATTGGATAGCGTCCGAGGAATAATGATAATCATAAAAATTAAAAAAAAAAAGGTGGAGGGAGTCACCAGTTCAGAGCAGGTGTCGGCTATAAAATGAAGTGACGCCGCATCAATCACATGTTTATCGTCAAACGGGGGGGGGGGGGGGGGGGCAAGGGCGGGGGGGGGGGCCATAGAACAAGTGCGAAGACGCGGAGGGGCTCTAATAATAAAAGCCCCAAGTATAAGAGCAGGTTTCGAGATGGACCGTTCGAGCGAGGGGTGGGCAAGGGGAGGGGCTCCACATCGTTTGTATGCGTCCGGAGGAAAAAACCTGTCTCGCGACGCCTCGCACAAGCCCTGCTGTGTGGGCACTGCATCGCGCGCATCTTGTATCGAAGAAGCCAAAAGCAGTATGACCACGAGGAATGGAACGATACAGGGTTAGCGAAGATAAAGTACGGCATTTGGTCCTCTTCGTAGAGAACACCGGTTGTACGGGGCGGACACCGCCAGTGTCGTATGGGTTACTAAAAAAAAAAAAGGAATTAGAAAATTTTCAGCTTCCAGGTTTGATATGTTCCGATATGTTCCGATATGTCCTGTATTACTTCCGATATGTTTGATATGTTATACTGATATGTTTAATATGTTATATGAAAATTTCGAAAAATGAAAAACCGTTCGTTCCGATGCATTATCAAAGCCCTATTCTGCCGTTTTCTTGAGCTGACGGGAATCTTCGTGACTACGCAGTTAACCCTAAAAGTGGTACGGCAAAACTGCATGTTATGCTCGGAGATTGTTAAAACACTGCAAGTTAAATATCGCTACAAAGTTCAGGCTTCTGTACGAAACTATATCCAAGTACTCGCATACGCGCGTGGTGGAAATGTTAAGATGGCAGCGGTATTTTATTTTTCAGTTTTCTCACAAAGGACTGGAGCAAATTGCAATTCACGTATAAAATTTTAGCACGTAAGTAATGCATCTTTTAATGTATAGCTCGGCTCCCAAACGCACATTTTATTCATTTTGTCTTCATTACAAACCCCATGCTTTATCTTGCCGAACCCCACATACATATCGGTCTTTTAAAATTATCGATATTTTGAGAACATCTTGGTTATCGACACAAATCGACAGCTACATATGAATTAGCTACATAAGTTATGCCGATAATATACGTATTGATGAGTTAGCGAGTTACGTGTATTTAAAATGGTGCTGTTTGCATCGCAGTGGCATTTTACAAGACCTACAGCTTAGGGAGTAAAAGACGCGTGTAAAATTCCCCCGAATCTCTTCCGAGCGTGACACCACCACAGGCACCTGTGCCAGTGTAGCGGCCGCGGGAGAAGTCACGTGCTTAACGGCCGGAGGAGGCTCTCAACCCTATGCGCCGAAGTTTCTTGTTGGGTTTTGATCTTGCCGAGTACGAACACGTAGAAAAAATGATTTTTTTCGTCAATACTCTGACATGCAGTATAATGTGTTGTCGTGCATCGTGTAATAACCACATGTATCAAAGTGCCACACAACCCATCGAAACCCAAACCCACTGGAAAAAAGGACAGAGTGAACCTTGTGATGTTGTTTTTTTTTTTTTTTTTCATAATGCTCAGTCATTCTAGAAAATACCCAATTTACACAGGCAGTCAAATATTTAAATCGAAATTTATAGTCGACATTTTTCATGCCGTGACGTCACTATCGGTAGTCTGTCTGCAAAGCGGAGCCACGGACTCGAGGCAAAACTCGCTGATTATGGTCTACCTTGTCTCAATTGCCTTTACCATCATCACCATCATCATCAGTACCTTCACCATTTGCATCGCTCGTGCATACTTCACCCCCCCCCCCCCCCCCACGAAAAAAAAAAACGTAAAAAAAAAACAAATCCCTAAAGGGTGCTCTGTGGCGAAATTTTGCAGCATAGAGTGTCTGCCGCACGTAACTCACAGTGGGAATAAGGCTCTGCAATCTATACAGGCAAGTCGACAGCTTGAGACTATCTTCAAGCGCAACAGTGTCTGACGCAACGGGGTCCGGCGTGTGCGTTGCGTGATTCTCTCGGAAGAAACAGGCAGACGACAGGTGACCCGCTTGGGTGCGAATGACTCACGGTGATGGCGGCAGCTCCGAAAGCGGTTCATCTCTGTGCTCCTATTTTGAGCTGGATGGAAGAAGGCAGAGCAGACGGAGGAAAGGGCTATCCCAGTCTGCTCGCTTCTCTGTTTTATTCTTTGGCCTTGTTATTTGTTGCGCTTGCCATTCTAATTAAGGACAGCGATGAAACATGACTTGTTTTGGGTCTTCAAACTGCGCCGCGGTCGCTCCCGATTGGGAATAACGGTTTTGTTTCCTGGTGGCGTTTTTTTTCTTCTTCTTCTCTGGTATACGCTAGCGAGTTTTAGCGTATCGGAAGACGTTCGCAACAAAGTTTTGCCGAATACGCCATAAACCATTCGCGTTCATCCTTAGGTGTGAACGACATCAGATTCCTAAGCGTGGATTTCGTCTGTGACTACCTTTGCCTACGGCTGTGACTACTTTTTTTTTTTTTTTGCATTTCGACGAATTCAGACCTGTAAAGTTTATTAATTTCCGTGTTAGTGCCGCGAAGCAACTGTTGCTATGAGTGACGTACAGATGTGGACAGATGGAGAGAGGACAGCAGGAAGGAGTGGGGGACAGAGGGGTTAGTATGGGTCCTGGGCCGACTTCAAGGGGAACTGTGCCGACATTCGTCTGGGAAAGCCTGCCGGAAAACCCAGGGAAAGCCCCAGACAGCACAGCCGGTGGCTGGGATTTGAACCCGGGACCTGTAAAGTAATTAAAGTCTAATTAATGACGTTCTCAGTAATTAGTTACCTTGAGGATTACTTTCGACATTATGAAATTGTAACAGTATTACTTCCGGAAGTAATTTGTAATGTTTTGTAATGTAATTTGTAATGTAAACTTTTGGAATTTTATTTGCGTGCGATTTGGCGCGCTTTGTATGAGAAAATACAATTTTTTCGCCGTTTTACTGCGGCACTTTCAATGCGGTCACCGAATTTCTGGGGGACCATCCCAGCTTCAAGTCAGGCGTGTTATTATGGTGATGCTAAGCATAGATTTACCGCTACAACTCAATTACCATTTCGGCGTAACTCTAATTCCAATCCAATTACTTCGAAAAAGTAATTTTACTTACAGCATACACCCAACGCAAAAATCGACGGGTCTTGTATATAGCACGCTCCACAAAACTTACGTGCCGATTAAAAAAAATCTATAACGTCCGACACGGCATGTGGCCATATTTTTACGAGCAGAAACGGCCGTTATCATAGCACTCAATCGCCCATACCGACAGGGCATGCCGAGCAGCTCGTTAGCATGCCGTACGGAACGCATAACACGCGATGTTGTCAAGCCACATGAATGGGACCCAAGCTACCACACCGCGGATATATGGTAAACAATTTCTCCGGTTGTGTTTCGCTTTGGTTGTGTAACGACATCGTATGTGTTGCAATTGCGTATATGTGTACGGAGTTTCGATAAGAGGGCTTCTGCAACGAAAAGCGGGCGTATAGGTCGTTATCTTCAAAGATGTCAATCTGTGCGGAGTTCATGCTGTATAGTTACTGGGAAGTATACGTGAAGAGAATGGCATATATAGGGACGAGAGATTTTAATGTTATTGGTTTTTCCGTGGCTTTCTTATCGGTTCTCGCCCCCCCCCCCCCACACACACACTATACGATCGTGCTTTGATACGCGTGATAGGAGTGATGGGTGTTTCCGGCGCCTTGATTGGAACGGAAGTGCTCAGCCCGTGTGGGTTCTGTACTACCTGCTGCGGTATTTTTAATGTAAACCGCGTCTCTAGACCACGACCTACTCGATTATAAAAACCATGTCATAATCGGCAACCCCTATGAGGAGCCCATCCCCACGATCCGCAAGGGGCGCTGCTCATCGTCCCGCGAGATTACATCATCATTGGACGATGGCAATTTGAATTTTGAACGCGCAGAAGAGGACGAACGACCACCATAGCAGACGACAGCAACAGCTCCAATGAAAACGCGTAGAATGAGAATGATAATCAACTTTGGAAATAAGCATCTCCCTTGGCACATCCACTGCTTGTACAAAAATATTGAGGTAAGTTGAAGTACAAATTATTGCAGAAATTGAGGAAGCAATAACCGGGCCGATGAGTAGCGCCACCGCTATAGCTTCCAAATGCGGCGCTGGGAAGGGGTGCCTATGACGTGGTCGTTATAATCTAATAGGTCGTGCTCTAAACAAATTTCACAGCCGCAATTCATTGGCGGTTCTAATATGAAGTAAAGAAATCACACCGCTTTTGAAATGATAAATGTGAAACTTATTCTCGAACAGCACATTGAATGTGAGAAACATTTCGGAAAGATAGTTGTCGCAGTAATACGTACCATGCGTCTGTTTTGCGGCCACGAACAGGCTGTTGCTTTGCGTTTCCGTGAGCCAACATGTTTTCAAGTTCATTTGCAGTGAACGTGCGCTACCACAAGTTATGAGGGTGCACACGTGGAGACTAATTTAATGCGGGAGCAGCAGACAAGCTGGCGAACATGGCTTTGTAACCTGCGCTTTCTTCGTGTGTTACATGCTATGGGCAGAAGTGCCGCTCTGCTAGAAACGTGACAACGCATACATTCCTATAGTGGAGCCCGAGAACACGGTTCACTGACACGCGAAGCGCTTGCTCGGTAGAGGCGAAACGTCGTACACATACATTCTTTTATTATTTCGCTATTTGCTCTCGAATACGACCAAAATTGAGCGACAATTACTTTACAGAACAAAATATAACAAAAACACATCTTCACCATGCAAAACTCATTTGGTAGAACTACGCTTATAACTTATAAGCTGACGCTTGGTAAGCAGACGACATCACCCGGACTCGTCGTCTGCTCCATTAAAATTCTTCTCTCGGATCGAAACTTGGCGAATAGTCGTCGGAAGCCGAAGGCGAAGTGCATCCTAGTTAAGTGCACACAGCCTAAACGCAGGTTCCGATGTAGATGCGTGATGCGGCCCTGCAAAATGGAATTAGCGTCCGGTTGCGAGGCTACGCGTTGGCGGTACGCGATGCCGCGCATTAGAAAGCGGCAGGGGCCGTGTGGGTGGTTTCTGTTTCGATAGGAAGCGTGCTTTCGTGATGTTCCGCATTTTCGTCTACGCGGGCAGCATACCGAAGTGTCACTGATTATTATTGGTACAAGGGCAGCAGCAAAAATTCATAAGCGCACGCGTCCCTGCCACACAGACGGACTGGTAGTCGTAAACACGTGGTAATTTGTGTAGATGTCTCTGCATTGTTGAGACTGCCGTCCGTATTTGTAGGCTGTTGTTGTTGTTTTTTTTTTCTTTCGTTTTCTTGTTTACAATTTCTCCCCAGTTTCTGAGCGGCGTCGGCCTGCTGTATAGATGACTTGCATTTCAATATTATCAAACGGTACAGCCCGTTTTGTGCAAAAACCGTTTGCATCCTGGATGTCTTGCCCGACTTTTGCTCATTTTCCTGTGCGATTCGCAGGCAACGCTGACCACTTACACCACTTTGATGCGGGTCGGTTAGAAAGGACGTTACATCTAAACAGCTCTTGATATAAAAAAAAAATCGCGCGCGATTTATATTGGTCTTAGCGCCTTCCCCGGAGTGGACAATGACCCAGAACGTGGACGCTGCGTGGACGGAACAAGGAGCAAATCCCTTTGTGTATGGCGTGAAGGGCATAGCGGGCTCCACGAATGAGATTAGACGGTCCAGTAAAGCGGGGGTGCACAAAAAAGGGGTGCGGAGACAGTTGCTTTTGCAGGTGGTCCGCCGTCCCTTTGTGAACGGGTTCCCCCGTTTCAGGGCAACAGAAGTGAAAGGCGCGGTCTTTAGCAGCTCCGCTGAAAAGGTGCCAAAAAAGACCCACTGTAAGGTGGATGGTGTTTCCTGGAAGGTTGATTTTACGTTGCTTTGCATGCCTTTTTGGTCTAGGGGCGACAACGGACTGCTTGACTGCAGGTTCAATGGGTGGATTTTAAGCGGCGGAAACACAGCTGTGACAGTTGTCGAAACAGGAGACACTGCCGCGCGTTCGTCCTGGGACTCGCTTCCTGTCTTGTGCGTCAATGAAAGATGGATAGGGCGCTGAAAAGAGAAGCATTGTGTTATTGCCAGATGTAAGAAAGTACGCGCTGCGGGTGCGAAACGTCAGATTTTCTAACCGTGCTAACAAACGAATAAGAGACATGCGCACCATCGACGCGACCACAATCTTCGATGTATCACGTGCAGGGTTGAATAAAATCCGGATATTTTTAAAAAGATCCTCTCCAGTGGGCTTTTTTGTATAAACCCCGGATATTTCAGGATATTTTTGGAGAATATATACGAGACTAGAAATGTGACACAGACTCAAAACAAATGCGCTTTGCTGTTCTTGATTTCGTGTGACCTCTCATAGTTTATGTTTACGGAACTGCCTGTCCCAGCAGCACTGTATCAGTTTGTATTGCTTTCCCAAAAAGTGTAGTTCCATGCACGCGTGGAAGGAAGCGGAAGAAAGTCTCTTCCTGAATGGGCAGAAGTAGAAGAAGGCGGGGAAAAAGTTAAATAAGAAAAGTTCTAAGTTAAAACGTTACAAAGTTAAAAGCTAACGTTGCGCGCACCTGGGCTTTTGCAAACAGCTAGCCAACACTACAAGAAAATAAACCGGGAGTTTTCCGTGCGAAATTTAAATTCATATTGTCTTCGCATAACCATCTAGAGAAAATCTAAAAATTCCATATAAAATTGTGTGGATAAAATCCAAAGAAATCCACCGGATAAAATCCACGTGGATTAAATCCAAACAACCTTGATCACGTGCCTGCAGCGTGAGTGCGGTGTAAGTATATGCGAAGGCCCGTTCTTGGCATGCTGTATTTGTCAACGGGAAGGAAACGAACACCGATAAAACGAGGAAAAGTGCTCGCGAGGGAAAGACAAGAGCTTTCCTGCCCTTGACTTTGTCAACACTTTTAGTGGCGCGAGTCACGAAAAATGTTCAAAGCGGTTTATAACGGAAAACCCGGAGATCAACAACTCGGGGGCGATATATTTGATTTGTACGCCTCTTTCACGTTTTCAGCCTTTGCGAGTCACTCGTTTTCGCCGAACGCGATATGCGACGCCACGATACATAGACGAACGTAGAACGTTGCGGTTTTCTTGTCAGCTTTCCTGTCGCAGCTTCTAATGTGCATACAAGAACGAAGCAAGCGCATTGAAATCCATGCGTACACTAGGTGCAGTGGGAGCTGCTCTGTCGGCAACCGATAGGAAAAACGCCTTTACAAAGCGCATTCCTTCGATGCAGACGATAAGTTAGGAGCTGCTCCTTTTTTTTCGCAGACGACAGCCTTACGTGGCGCGTTGTACCGGCATGCACGTGTTTAGCCACGTGAAATGCACCAGCTGCTGCTTCAGCGATGATATACTCCCCAACTATCACCTTTTTTTTTTGCACGCTTTGGAAGATGAATCAGCGCGGTGGAAACATGACATGGATGGATACGGGGCGCTGATATATGTACACGCTGAGCCAACGTGGTCGTCACGCACGGCTGCTGAAATTGTCTGTTTCCACGCTATTTTCGCTTCCTCGCTATGCAGCTTCTGATCCCAGATGGGTTTGGCATGCTTTGTTCCCTTCATCCTCGTGAGAATAATCCACATGGTCAACCCCACATTTGGTCGAGTGCTGAGGTCTTGTTTTGAGGCTATATATTAAATAGTGGGAAGGAAAGCGGACTGTGGGAAATATATCAGTAGGAAAGCATAATTAGTAACCATCGTTGGGCTGGGGAGCACAATATCACGATAGAATTTCAACGCTTCGTGCTTGTCCTATTCTTTGCTCGAACGTACTTGTGAATATTTTTTCTTTCCCCATTTTTTTTCTTGGTTGTGTAACAGAGCTGGAAGCCACAAAATGTAACATTGACGTTGTAAAGTGACTGGATTGGGTTATGTTGTGTTGGGGTTGTATCGTGATGGCCCTTGAGTTACTTAGGGCATGTGTTTGACCAAACACTTTGAATGGCCATTAGAACTTATTATTGATAAACTCTCTTCTTGCAAGTTAAGTAGTCTACGTTTGCAGAAAGAGACATTTTATCCATGAGCTGTAGCACCATTGTTTTATTTTTTTGCTTCGTACAAGGAAAATAATTTCTGGTTTGCAATGCAGAAAATGCATATCTTGGTGGAGTGGAGTGTTCTGTGTAACATCGTGTATACCACATGCAAGTTAGCAGTGCTGGCAACAGTGGTTTCTAAAGATGCCATCCTCATCTGCCATTATTCATTACATAATTATATTCATTGGATAATAAGTCTTGCAAGGAAGCGAATAATACGGTAGAAGAAAAATGCAAAGTCACTAGTTTATATCACAAGTAGTTGCGATCACTATTGAAAAGAAAAAAAGAGAAGTCAGAGCAGTGTACTCTTCATAGGAAGATGTGATACAAGTGTATGCAGACATCCAGTTTTGGATGAATTATGATATGTCTCGCACATATATTTAACTTTTTGGGGTTTGGCAATTTCGTATTATTTATCTATTACTTTGTCAGTGTATTATTCAGTGATGGCCGCTAACTACTTCTACAGTAGTTTAACTATAACTACTAACTACTTCGCGATGGAGTAGTTTAACTAGTAGTTCAACTGCTTTTCAGGGGAGGTAGTTAAAACTACTTCTTTAACTACTGCAATGTATTTTAACTACATCTATAACTACTTAACGTTGTCCATCAACACCAATCCCATTCTATAGTATTCTTGGACACCTAAATATGAATCGCAAGCAGCGATAAAAGTGAAGATTTAATACACATGCACGGCACAATTGCTCTGCACCTCCGTTCTCATCAAACAAGTAGCTCCAGGTAAAAGTCGGAAGCACAATCGTGCCGTAAAGCTTGCGGTAAAATCAGAAGTAGTTGGTGCCTGCAGTAACGTAACTACTGTAGTTAACTACTCGAAATAGTAGTTTAACTAGTAGTTGCCACTACATTTCTGCAAGTAGTTAATAACTACTTTTTAACTACAATGAGGTAGTTTAACTAGTAGTTTAACTACATGTAGTTAACTACTGGCCATCACTGGTATTATTATCATTAGACATTATTGTAATAATTGTTTGCGTTTGTCAGTCCGCATGAACGATGGCAGTCGAAGAAAAGGAATTCAGCTTCCTTCAACTGACATCATTCAATCGAAGTATGCAACTGGGTGTTGTGAGGCTTGCATTTTGCTTGTTCTTTCATGTGTAATTGCCTCATCCACTACAATGTTACACGTCTTGTGGGCCTGCAATCACAACGCCACCTCATTGTCTTTCCAGTGATCTCAGTCACAACAAAATTTCACGCTTGGAGAACACCACTTTTCGGCGTACGCCTGTCCTGGAAACACTGTGAGCATTTTCTACCCATGTGTGTTCGACCCACTGCTACGGTGTGCCCGAGACGCCGCTCGCATGCACGTCACATGTTTCTCTCTTTCAAATTTTGCAGAAAGCTTGCACACAATCAACTGAGGGAAATTCCCAACCTGGGCTTTGTTCCAAAGCTGGAAGACCTTTCTCTGTGAGTACACGCCTCTTATGGGACACACACAGGACTAGAATTCGTTCAGGGAATTTGTTTCGTATCGCATGTTCCGTGTGTGTCACATGGAGGCTTTTGACTTTAACCGAGTTGCTGAAGTGTTCGGACTATAACTGCCTTTAGCTGTAGCATTGGCATTAACGGGAACT
This sequence comes from Ornithodoros turicata, assembly GCF_037126465.1. Taxonomy (NCBI): domain Eukaryota; kingdom Metazoa; phylum Arthropoda; class Arachnida; order Ixodida; family Argasidae; genus Ornithodoros; species Ornithodoros turicata. Next base: position 21,494,617 of record NC_088207.1, read on the forward strand.
TGGCATCAACCTTGGGGATCACCCTCTCTTTTTACCAAGTTCATATCTTCTCACTATTTTATACTATAATGTACAAGATTACGATATATAAGGGCTTCGAAATTACCGGCTCTAGTTTATCTACTAGTTTTACACGGTTATTTATGGGTAGAAATTGTGCGTGCAGTTTTGTACGAAAAAAGCAACATTCTCCAAATTGTGTTTGCATGCTACGAAGTTGTACATCCTTAAGTGTTGCCTACAGCAGGTATGTGTAATGTAGATACGCACATGCATGCTGCACATTTTTCATCGTAATAACGTTAATTATTCGAGGAATACCTGCTGCGCTCGCCTCACCAAATATCAGATTGAAGTTCCTCGCTGCAGTGTTTTCCAAATCCAAACAACTAATCTAGCTGTATATGAGGGCTGTGCCTCACACCATTTAACTGCCCAATTGGCCAGTAGTAAGCAAATTTGCCCATTGATTGGACATTTGTAATCTCAAGAATTGGTGTGGTCAGCAAGTGTTCCTTAATTAGACAACTGTCTCCAAAAATTATGCTGAAGTGTTTTCCCCCTGCAATTTATCGTTCCAGAGCCCGCAACCGCATCAGGGTCCTGCTACCCTACATCTCCGAGTACCCGTCTCTACGTAGTTTAGACCTAAGCTTCAACAGAATCAGTGCCATTCCTGGGGGTATCTTCACAAACAGCTCAAGACTAGTCAACCTGTGAGTTTGGATCAGTGTTTGCCAGTGTTGTTCCCGTTGCCGGAATATGGTGTTGTGATACTTATACTCATTACTTCGGAAAAATAGTAGCGAAATACTGATATTGATACTTCTTTTTTGCCAATAAATTTTTCAAAGTATCATAAAATAATTTTTTTTCTTTCCAATACCCATAACAAAAAAAAGACAGAAAAAACATGTTAATTCGCCCGATACTTTTGCTGGAGATTTTGATGGAGAAGAAGTTGCATAACATGTGCAGCATTGAAATTTTTCGTACTTGAGCACTCCATTTGAGAGAGCTTCTCCGCAGTCTCTCCACTGATCACTATTGTGAAGTCCTGGCGTATTTTCTCAAGGATACCTGCAGCTTGTCAATATTTTTTTGCAAGATATCGAAGTCCTGGTCATAAACTGTGTTTTATATGATATAAGACACAGTTCTGCTCTAAAAGTTCTGCCATCATTTTGTCTGGGATATAAGTTATATCCCAGACAAAATGATGGCAGAACTTTTAGAGTTTCCTTGAAAAGAAACAAAAAGAACTTCAATTTTTGTTTCAGAATTCAGTGAGAACCATGTTGTAACAGTGTTATGTACAACACTGGTGTTTACACATTGCACATGCACATCGTTTTCATCCAGAGCCATCTTGTGTGATGTGCACAGCAAATGATGTGTATGCAACTTATGCCTTCCCAGGTCACTAAACTCCAACAGAATATCACGGATCGAGAAGGGTTCCCTCGACAACCTAACAAGGCTGAAGTCCCTCAGCTTGAACCGCAACAAACTTGCCCATCTTCCAAAGGACTTATTCCTTCAACTGCATTCGTTAGTCAATTTGTAAGTGTGTGCGCTACCGTCAGACTTACTGTGATTGCACTATTGTTCTCAGTTTACTTTCATTTTTCGGTCGTGAAGCGCGATTTCAATAGGAGGGGAGAGCAGTTCGGCGTGCCGGTGACAGGAAGAGATTGATTACCATTCTGAAGTTTCCTCTGGGCGGAAAAATAATTCCGCAATTCTATACCATGAAAACTTCCTCAAAAATAACCTTGAGCATTGCTTCATGCAGCCTTTTGTTAGATGTAACACGTGTACATAACCTAGCAAAACTATGACGAGTTCCATGCAGTGTGTTAGAAAGCTGTTGAGCATATTATTTACTTAGAATAACTTCAAGAGGCCTAAAAAGGGGTGTTAGAGTGGTTAAAGACAATACGACAGCCATTAATCTTTGCGACTACAGAAAAAGCTTAAAGGAACTTCTTATCTGCTCGTGACGTAGTACTTTACAGGGTGGGAGCTCTGAAAGATCAGTCACATTTTCGCGCATGACGTGATGCTTCCATGCCCGATATCTCGTTGACGCACGACTTCCGCTACCTCAAAGTAAAGCATTTATGCCAGAGAAACTTGCGAAAAAATTGTGGTTAGCAAGCACTGTGTAACAAAATAAATATGACCATGCCAACTTTCGTCTCAATCCATCGGTATAGCGCATGGAAAATGTACGAAGACGAAAGTTTGTGTTGTCGTATTTATTTTTTTAACGCTGTGCATGGCAACCACGATTTTTTTGTACGTTTCTCTGGCACAAATTATTTACTGTGTGGTAACGGGAGCCTGTTTCTCAAGTAGGTGTAGCGTCACACGCGAAAATGTGACTGACCTTTTATATATCAGGGGCTTACAGTAATAACTGTGAGTGGTTCTTGCAAGAGGGTATTTACACCGTCACTTCCGTTTCTTTAATGGTTCCTATGGATTTGTCGGTATGTAAGCCAAATAAAAATATATGTTCGTTTGCCTGGTGTATAGGGAACTGAACAAGAACCGTATTGAAGAAATTGAGGGCCTCATCTTCAAGGGCCTTGCATCTCTGAAATCATTGAGCCTTCGTCATAACAACATCGGCGTGATTTCTGACGGTGCGTTCTTCTACCTCGGAAATGTCCGCTCACTGTAAGTTTGCCTGCTTGTTTAGGTGCATAACAGTGCACAGTCTTCAAGATCTTCTTTGAGAACATTGAGCACAGACAGCTTTGAGGTTCCATGACTTTAGCCACTATAATAGATGGGAAAATTCGCTCACCCATGAACATCATTTCACCATCGCGTAATTGATAATGTTGAGTGATGGGGAGTGATATGATGTAATGTTGAAGTTGATGTTGAATGATAAGCTTTTGGTTTTGTAGTTGAAGTGTTGTAATGTTGATGTCGAACGATGGGTTACTACGTTGACATGATGTGATGGGCTGCGAGTAGAGCTCACCTTGATGTGGTGTTGAATAAATTTTTAGAAAAGTGCCGACTCATGGCCACTATGGTATACATACTCATGTGTCTTCCTCATTCTACCTTCCGCAGGAACCTTGATTCTAACAACCTCACCATGGTGACAAAAGGAATGCTGTATGGGCTGACAGCACTCGAATCACTGTGAGAAAACTTTCATTGAGCTCTCTACCAGCACGGTTTCTTCCCCTCGTTAGTGCTAAAATGTGCCATTGCCTATTCCAGCAACCTTACAAGCAACAACATTACTGAAGTGGGCATGGATGGCTGGGAGTACTGCCAGAATTTGGCTACATTGTAAGTGCTCATGAAATTGCTACCTCTGTGCACTTTGTACGCCGCAGCAATCACTCGTACACCATCAAGGTGACCTTAACGCTATTCAGTAACATAGGAGTAACGTGGAGGGATTCATGTGGAGGGAACATGCACATGAATGATACACTTTGCCGTGACGTGTAATCTCAAATAACTGGCGATTGGAGTTCTTTTCAACAGCGAGCGAGGGCATTGCTCTCGTGGTGCCACTTGCAGGGGAGTGACAGAGTCGCTGGCAAATTTGTCGCCATTTTTTGTAGGTTCAGAGGTCCTGACCGTCCCGACCTCCACTTTCATCACGTTCACTGTTCATTTGGTGTGTCTAAGTTCTTGTATTGTGTGAATACATTATCTGTACCATATCCCAATGTTCTCAACATTGATAGTATTCTAAACATCACTTAGCAGTGTGTGAGAACCGAAAGCAAACTTTGCTGGATCTACATCATGGCGACTGTCTCGCCTTTTTCAAGCTAGTGCCCTTTAGGGGGGTGACGCCAATGACTAGACCCTATCCTTCGATGAGCCCAGTTTCCTCTAGAAAGAAGGGAATTCTGTAGGCCTATTCTTTATGTGGGACTCCTCCCTGTGTGAGACACATCGTCATATTTTTTTTTACTAATACACCGCAAACAACGGTGGTAGATCGAGTATTGCTTGTGAGAATAAGTAGAGCCTATAGTTTTCGGGAAATATTTTTTTCTAAATTCGGGGAGTAAAAATTGGGTAAATAAACACCTGCTCTAAATTCATGCAAATTCGGGTGGAGAAACTTCCAGTACACTACATTCGGGGAGAAATCGGGCTCAGTTACTCAAATTGTACTGGTTCGGTACAAACGGTGATACAACTGCGTTTGCTGCCAAACAAGTTAGTGTACATTCCTACAGACGTCTCAGTGATGGCAATTTGCCGGGTAAAAATCGGGTTTCACCCCAGAGAGGCAACCTTCGATTTGGGGCGCAAATTCGGGGAAGAATCGGGTTAAACACTGAAACTTCAGGCTCTAAGAATAAGGTGTCCTGAATCATCGTCAAAATAAAGTCGTCGTTGCCGTTGTATGGCCTACTTTGCTCTACGGTGTACAGCCACTGCAATTTGCTTTGCTGTTCCGTTTTTCAGAGACCTGACTCTCAACCGGCTGCAGGCAATCACAAAGAGCACATTTGCCAGGGCTGCATCTCTGGTCCGCCTCTTTCTGGACCACAATATAGTGTCTTACATCGAAGAAGGTGCCTTCAAATCTCTACACAGGCTGCAGGAGCTGTAAGTTCACGCGTCACTTCTGCTTCACTTCCGCGAGCGACCCGCATTTTCCTGCGGGAAAACTTCATTAATGGCTATTCCAACGCCACAGGCACTTGAACCACAACGAGATCTCGTGGACAATGGAGGACACGCGGGGCCCGTTTCTTGGCTTAAACCGCCTGGTCCACCTCGGCCTGGGTGACAACCTCATAAAGTCTCTGACGGGTAAAGCCTTCTCTGGCCTGGGACGACTGGAAGTTCTGGACCTGTCCCACAACCCGATCACCACCATACATCAGAACACTTTCCTCCCACTGCAGACGTCCCTGCGTGACTTGTGAGTTGATCTGCCATTTGTGCTTGATGTGGATGATGACCAATAACCATACTCATTGTCAGTTGTGTTAGGCGTAAGATTCCGTAAAGCGCGTAAGGGTGAAGGCGCTGCCTTTGCGACATTATTATTGAGTTAAGACAATTCAATTTGGCAGGCGCCTGGACACAAATAACCTCCTGTGCGACTGCAACCTGCGCTGGTTGCCTGCCTGGATTGCGAGTATGGGGTTCCAGGCAAAAGTGAGCCTTTACTGCGGGCATCCAGAAAACCTGAGGCACAGAGCTGTGCTCAACCTGCATCTGAATAACTTCACCTGCGGTGAGTAGGGTTTCACCTGGTTGTAGTCAATCTCCTTCCAGAGCTGCATGTAGTGAAATACTGAATACATGTTTTTGTTGAAATGGCTGTTGTGCTGCACATTATGCAGTTAGATGCAGTGTTGAGAGCAAGCACATCCTCCCTAACCCAATTAGCCAAATTCGTCTGTGAGCGCTACGAGGAATTCTGCGGCTATTCGAATGTCCTGAAGATGCCTAGGAAAGGTCACTATGGCATATTTGGTTTAATGGCAATGTTCCCGGTACCATTCTGTGTCGTCAGTTAGCAGTGTCGTGAGTTATGCCATTCGTGGGCTACCACATAGCTAAGATAGCGCAAGTTCAAAAGCCGTGCTTTCGTATTCACGAAAGTATTATATACTATATAGTATTGCAACATATTAAACCAGCACGTTGTCTGATACTAAAGTGTTCAAAAGAATTACGAAGATTGTTTTTTTGTTGCTCGTACACATATTTTGATAATACGTCAATCACGTACAGTTTCAAACCATGACGCATCACATCTTGTTGAAGCTTCACTTCAACATCAGCGAGACATCTTTGATCATATTGTAAAGAAATATAATCGTGCAGTTTACTCAGAGCGTTACATTTGTTATTTTCTGCAATATTCGCTACATGAGATTCAGACGTAAGCAGGAACATTCGTTATTTTGTTGATGGCGCTCTGGAATTATGAGTTGCATCTCCGGTCGGCGTGAATGTTCACTGCGATGTGGAAACAAATAATGACCATGTACTTAACAAGTTGCCTCTTCTTTACTTGGCTAATCATGTAGCCTCCCTTCCTCTAATGTGCAGAGACACTGTCATAGCATAGTTCTGTCAGAGGTCACTGTGCCATTTGCCCTGGATTCATGACTGTTTTCTTTTGCATTCCAGATGGTTTCCAGAAGCCAGAGATCTTGGAAAGCCCCGAATCCAAGATTGCACTAAAGGGTCAAAACCTCACCCTGATTTGCAAGGCCAGCAGTACAAGTGGCTCCACTTTGGAGTTTCAGTGGCGGAAGGAACAGAAGGTAACCGACCTTTAGCAGGCTGCGAGCCACGAATCATGCGTCTGTTCTTGGGCACAACAAACTCATTCATTCATTGAAACGTTCATACCTCAGAATTGTGTACATAATGCCAAGTTGTACGTCAGAATGACGTAGGTTCTGGAAGATTGGCCCCTGTACTTCCTGTACGGATAACGAAATCCTGATAACCGAGACAAAAGCCAATGGTAGCTGGTTCGTTCCCGGTAATGAAGTCCAGATGAGTAGTTCTCCCGGATACCTGAATTCCGGATAAGGAAGGCATGACTGTAGCCTCTGGGTGGAAAAGCAAACAAATAAAGTGTGTGTCTCGCATTTTGGACAAGTGATAAGATACCTAGTGGCTGTTCTGATTGCGCAGTGCCTAGTGTTCTCCAGTGCCTGTTTGGTGACTGACTGACTTTAGTACTTTAACAAGCTCATTTTCGGGAATTTTTTCAGTTTTACTCCACGTGGTAATGATGTGAACTGGGAGGAAAAAAGGGGTTTCACTGGGTTCCACACTTTTCGAAAATCGAGGGCCAAAAATTCGTTTTTTTTGTTTCAGGAGCTCTAAAACAGGATAGGAGCAACAACAACTACTACAACTACCTTATTTTTAAGTGGAATCAGGATAGAATTAGGTGATATCAGGTGGAAAAGCAGATTTATGGGTGAAAACACCTTTCACATTTCAGATGAACATGGGTGACTGTGCTGAATGCATAGTACAGAAGTTCTCTAGTGCCTGTATTGGTGGGCTACCTCACGCTTTGTGAAGTTAGTTTTCGGGGGTTTTTCACGTTTTACCGTAAGCGTAGATGGTGCAGATCGGGGAGTACAAAACGGGTTTTACCATGTTCAACCCTGGAACACAAGGCTTATCGATAAGACCTTGTTTCAGATTGCAATCACTAATTTGTTACCATCATATAATCCTGAAAGTCGCAGGACATTCCAGGCAGCGCAGTGTACTGAATGTCGAGTGCAATAGGGGTTGACGGGCAGGTGGGAGGCCCTGAACAGACCCGTGAAACTGAAGAACATTGACAAGGCACATACCGTCCACCCCCTATTGCACTCTAGTTTCAGTACATTGTGCTGCCTGGGAAGGGGCCTCTCCAAATAAGGTTCTGCTATACTCGAACTAGATGGTTAATGTGTGTTCCTTTTCTGTCGTGCAGCTTTTCACCGACGGCGAGACTGAGTTGTTTCAAAGTGCCGAGCCGGGTGATCGGACGGTGTTCACCAGCCACTTACACCTGCGTGACATCCAGAACAAGGACGAGGGTCACTACCAGTGTGTCATCCGCAACCAGTTTGGATCTGTCTATTCCAACCAGTCATACATTAGAGTCTATGGTAAGGCAATCTCCTATATGTAGAGCTTGAAGTTTTCGGGAAATATTTTTTCCTACATTCGGGGGGTAAATATCGGGTAAATAAACATGCGCACTAAATTCATGCAAATTCGGGTGAAAAAACTTCCAGTACGCTAAATTCGGGGAGAAATCGGGCTCAGTTATTCAAACTAACTGTAGTGGTTTGGTAAAAACGGTGATGTAACTGCATTTTTCTGCCAAACAAGTAAGTTAGTGCATTCCTACAGACATCCCAGTGAGGGCAATTTGCCGGGTAAAAATCGAGTTTCACCCTAAAGAGGCAACCTTCAATTCGGGGTGCAAATTCGGGGAAGAATCGGGTAAAACCCTAAAACTTCAGGCTCTACCTATATGCTATGGAAGCAGGTCAGCCTTTTCCTTTCCCCTCATTCACGTAGGACGGTTGTCATTGGATCGCTCTCAGATAAGGTACCACAACTACTGCACGTGAAGTCCACGTTGCTTCATCATTTTCACGCTAGTGTTGTGGCGCGTCTGCGAATGCCCCCTTATTGCTGCCTTCTGAGTGGACAGACGCTTCGTCACGCGCTTTCTCCAACCTTTTCTTTCTCTCATGTGCGGAGACGTACTGTCGTAGCGTAATGTCAGAGGCAAGATATGCATCTGTTCATACTAATCCTGACCAGCACTTTGTTACACCCCATCAACGGGCAGAAGAAAAAAAAAGGAAAAGAGGCAGAAAGTAACATCAGTTCATACTTGTGTGTGAAATTGGGCGAGCGTCAGAATTACGGGTATCTTAGAATCATGTAAATACGATATTTGTTGTCAGTCGTCCGTGTATCATTTAATTGTATTGGGGGGGTGGGGGGGGGTATTTCTATGGAACCAGGTTTGTTTTCTTAACATGAGGCTTTTAAGGCTTTAAAGCATGGTTAAGGCCCTTCTTTTTCTGCGATTCCGCGATTCTGCAAAAATTCGCGGAATTGTGGGTCTGCCGCGGAATATGAGGTTTTGCGCAGAATTTTGCAGAAACCGCGTGCTTAACTCAGTTTATGCGCGGGATGAACGGACTTTGCTCGCACCGGATCGGCTTGTGTTACAGCGTAAGTGTGCCAACCGGATAAGGCCACCAGGCCGTGATATGGCCCCATCTGTGTGCTGGAACAACCCTCTAACTCCTCTCTCTAACCCTCAACCCTCTCTGGGATTCTGGAGTGGAATGCAAATGCTGACCCCTGCTTTGGTGTCCATAGCTGTCAAGTACCTCTGTGTGACAGTAAACTCTGTGCATGCAGAGAGGTCACTTAGCAAGTACCGTTTGATAGTCAATGACAAACGTCTCTCCCTCTCAGAAGAAAGTACAATGTACCTTGTTATGCTAAGTCACAAAAGTTTTTGGAGTTGTAACCGTGTTTCTCCACACTAAGAGCTAACAGAGAGTATTTTCTGTCAGAACTAGGGCAATTTGCCTTTTACCGCGGAAAAATGCAGAATTCATAGCTCCCTGCTGCGGAATTCAGGATTTGCCGCAGCAGAAAGAGAAGGGCCTTAAGCATGGTTGTGTCCGCTCTTGGTGCTCTGCGAACCCATTCATCAACTCGTGTAGTATGCCTCCGACTAAAATATGCCGTAGTTAATCTCATGGTGCTCTCAGTTTTGCATCTGACAGTTGAGCTATTTTATCTGCAGTTTATCCAACGTTTGTGAAGCAGCCCGCCGACGTGATGATGCCAGCGGGCAAGACGGCTCGTCTGGAGTGCGGTGCGCAGGGACAGCCTGCCCCGGTGGTAGCCTGGCAAAAAGACGGCGGAGACCAGTTTCCGGCCGCCCGTGAACGACGTATGCACGTCATGCCTACAGATGACGTCTTCTACGTAGTGGCTCTCAAGCCCCAGGATTCTGGCGTCTACACCTGCACTGCCACAAATCCGGCGGGCACCATCAAGGCGTCGGCAACGCTCACCGTGCTCGGTAGGCATGGCACAGTGATCTTTTCTTATCTCTTTCTTTGCTGGTCGTACCTTCGTCTTCAACGTAGGATACTTCTTTGCCCGAAGTTGCCCGGAGCATTACAAGATTAAGCTAGATTTCAATGCCTACTGCTGCTGGTGAAATTGTTAAAGGTGCATGGCAACAGCGTCACGTGATGGAGCATAGCTGTGCATGGTACTTACCGCGACTTACTGCGACTTTTGCCTTGAGATGATGGCAGAGGCACACGAGATAAAAAGTAGATGGTGAAGAAGGGTCTTACCGGGTTCAACCCAAATTGTAAGGCTCTGCTTATAAATAGGGCTTCGTGTTTTTGTGGTTTTTATATTTTTTAAATATTGGATGGTCTGGGTTGAAACTTGAAAGTAAGAAAGGAGCACTCTCTTCTCGCATTTTAAATGAACACAAGATTTGGAACTGCCGTTCCTGTTGTGTACAGTAGAGCCCTGCACCATCCGCAAGTATATTGCGGATATCCGCGGATATCCGCAATATACTTGCGGATTCGGATGAAAATTTAGCACTTTCTGCGGTGTGCGGATCGGATGCGGATGGCTCCAGGTTGGATGCGGATCGGACGCGGATACGAAGGCAGCGGATCGGTAGCGAATCGGATGCGGATATACCGCGTGCTGTCATTTTTCCACCCGCAATTTATTTGTATTGCGCGCCGACAGCCGACAGCGAGCGCATGCTCTGGTTCACCTTTGACCATGCACGGTGCCAAGACGGGAGAGGAGGCATTCAGGCGTCTCGAACCGCGCGAGCGCCGACGAGGTAGCGTTCCACGCGTTCCAGAAGTCTCTCCATATCGCGTTTGTTGAAAGGTTTACCTTTGCTTGTCGTCATGACTGAGTCCTTCCGTGACAGCATGGAGGCATCCGAAATTATACCAACATGCTTCCGACGGTCTTTACGCGTCTTTCGAAATGTGCGGATTTTTGCGGATCGGATGCGGATGGTGCGTTTTGCTCAGCGGATCGGATGCGGATGTAAACTGTTGTGTATGGTGCGGATGTGGATCGGATGCGGATAACGTGTGCGCGGATGCGGGTCGGATGCGGATGCCAAAAACCTCATCCGCGCAGGGCTCTAGTGTACAGTACTTAGCATTGTTTGCAGTTCCTGTATTGGTAACTGAATTGGCACATTGCCAAATTTTCATGTGTTTGGGGGATTTTTTTTTAACCTGAAGTGGCTGTGCAAATCTCGGTGTAAAAGTGGGTTTGATTAGGTTTAGCCCTAAAACACAGTTTATACACAACCAATGATTTATATGATACCAATGATAACAGGGATTTTCGGGGGGGTTCCCGAAATCCACCATTAAGAATAAACGTTTAAGAATAAAACATTCAAGAATAATCTGCTTAAAAAATACACGGTTAAAAATATATCTCCTAAAATAAACCGCTTACTATCCCCGCTTAGAGATCACCGTTTAATAATCCACCATTAAAAATAAACTGTTTCAAAATCCCCTCACCATCTAGCACGGAGGCGGACTGATTGCAATTTGCGCCGGGTTAGATCATGTTATGTTAGGTTAGTTTAGTTTGGTTTCGGTTAGTTTAGGATAGTTTAGGCTAGTTTGGTCCTGTGAGGTTAGTTTAAGCCCCTTGCTTACAGTTCACCTTGATTTGGGCCATACCACATGACCCTAGATACTGTAGGGTGGATTTGGGGGGATTCTGAAACAATTTATTTTTAACGATATATTCCTAATCGTGGATTCTTTAGCGTTTTTATTTAAAAGTGGGATATTTCGGCGATTATTTTTGTGCGTTGTTTCTTAAGCGTATATTCTGGGAGATATATTTTTAACAGTGGGTACTTACGCGTTTATTTTTGAAAGATTATTTATAATGGTTTCAAACGGGATACACCCGGATTTTCCCTCTGGTTCCTTCAGTTCAATGCTAATTATATGTATTATATGAATGAATGAAATAAAATGATTGATTGATCGAATATGAATGTTCCTTCTTTTCTAAAGCAGCCACCATTTCCATTTGATGCTCCTTACAGAACGGCCGGCCTTTGTGCGCCCCATGCAGAGCAAACAGGTGAAAGCTGGGCAAAGTGCAGTGCTGGAGTGCTTCTCTTCGGGCAGCCCCAAACCCTCGCTCTCGTGGCTCAAAGACGGCACGCCCCTCATCGCGACAGAGAGGCACTTCTTTGCGGCAGAGTCCCAGCTGCTGGTGATCATCGAGAGCGAGCCTTCCGACAGTGGAGAGTACACCTGTGAAATGTCCAACAAATTGGGGGTTGAGAGGGGAATCTCCCTGCTCAAGGTGGTGCCTGGTAAGTTTGGGGACCTATTCTTCGTAGTTCTTGTTATTATATTTATCTGCTCAGTAGCATGTAGCCAGGACTGTTGTTGCCTGTCTCTTGCGGGTGCCTCGCCGACGCCATTGCACAGAATTGTACCTTTATCACTGTTGAGAACGGGAGGCGAGGCCTTTTTGTGACACTTATGCAGTTACGTTATTTGTCACAAAAAGGCATAAGCCCCGTGTGTTTCACAAATCAACCGTGATAAAGGTGTCATTCCGCGCAATGGTTGGCCTTCAGGGTGCTATACGGTGATGTTCTTTTTTGTAAGAGTATCTGTAAAGGAAGCTTTCCTCTGTATTCTTCACTACGTGGACATGTAGGATCGTCATTTTTTTTTTTTCATCAGCCTATCACTGCAGACGATTCCAAACACAGGTTTCTGTGACTACCATGCTGCCCATGCTACTACGCTGCCCATGCAACTGACGGTGGCTCGTCTGAGTAGATGACAGCACGGTTGGGATTGGGGTGCTCTTGATCACTACGTCACATTGTTTAAGCGATTAGTAGGGCTGTGCGAATGGTAAAATGTTGAATATGAATCAAATACAAATATTTGACATTGAATATCGTATCGACTAATGACTTCAAGTGGCCCTGTTTACTGCAATGTGCACATACAGCACATACAACCACATTTTGATAATCATAGAAATATGTGGAGGCATCAACTATGAAAGGATGTCGAAAAGGTTGTCACTGCCACAAGACAATTGACACTGCCACGATTCCAGCAGTAGGGACAACATCCGTAGGTGCGGCATTCCAATATCTCAATCAGATGAGGAGAGGGGACTAATGTGAGCACAACACGAACCCGCTCATAAGAACGGCGAAACGAAACCAACAATCGATAGCCATTGCACGCACACATGCACCCCACCTGCGCCACTGTTGTGTAGTTCTGCTAGTTAAGTATTGTAAAAGATTTATTCATGGCCAATGCGTTCTATATGGATATGTCACGTACATTGGCGAGAAGCCATAGAGAAATCGTTTGCGGACACGCTTGATGATTTTGCATGACGCTGACATCACGAGCACGGAACGATAGAATGATCTCGAATATTCTAAGATATTCGATTTATTCGAAAGGCACAAATATAAAACCATTGAATCAAATCTAATACGAATACCGAAAATACTAGATTCATATTCGGAATGTCAAATATTCGCACAGCCCTAGCATGATAAGGCTTTCTTTATCTAGGTAGTGTTGACATGGCCGTCAATTTATGTTGCATACTCAGCCAGAAATTACATTAGAAATGACAAGCGACGAGATCCTTCCCTGACTTTAGAGAAAGAAATGAGAGAAAGCTCTCAAAGGCCACTACCTGTTCTCTACCTTCCAGAAAAATCCAGTGGCCTTGCTGCACACGGCACCACAACTGGCATTGTGGTGATAGTCGTGGTGGTATGCGTCGTTGGAACCTCCTTAGTGTGGGTTATCATCATTTACAAGACACGCAAGAGCAGGCGGCAGTACGGGCCTCCGGGAAGCGCAGCCCTTCAGAGAGGTGGCCCTGAGCACCCCACACTTGAGGAAGTCGCACGTCTTCCTGTTGGGGAACACACTGCGCTGCAGGCTACGGACACTACCTCTGGTACGTACCGCTATCCCTCATTGCATAGAGCTGCAAGAACGGTGGGTACAATGTTCCGGCAGCACAGTGTAGCAAATAAGAAGCATGACTATTTCCACGAATTTGCACCCTGAACCGAAGGTTTCCTCTTTAGGGTGAAACCCGATTTTTACGAGGCAAATTGTCCTCACCGAGACATCTGTAGGAATGCGCGCCAACTTATTTGGCAGCAAACGCAGTTACATCACTCTTTGTGCCTAACCAGTACAGTTAGTTTGAGTAACTGAGCCCCGATTTCTGCCCGAATTTAGCATACTGGAAGTCTTTCCGGCCAAATTTGCATGACTTTAGAGCAGTGGTTCCCAAAGTGTGGTCCGCGGACCCCCGGGGGTCCCCGAGAGTGTTCGTGGGGGTCCGCGACGATCGAAGGCAGCCCGAAGACCGTCTTGGCGAGTGTTGGTCACGTCATCTCTGACGGGGACGCGCGAATCTAAATCGAAATATACTTAACCTTCTCATTTCCTGCATGGCGGTGCCTTGTTTGTTTGTTTTTCTTTCTTCACATCCCTTATTTATGTCAACATGAATTGTACCTAACGGGGGTCCTCGAATGGATTCTCAGTAGTTTTGGGGGTCCGACACAACGAGAAGTTTGGGAAACGCTGCTTTAGAGCACATGTTTATTTACCAGATTTTTACCCCCCGAATTTAGAAAAAAAAAAAAAAGAGTTTCCTGAAAACTTCAGGCTCCAAGTATTTTACGGCTCGTGGGACCCTTTTACTAGCTTACACAGCGTTTCTGAGTTGCATTCTCGTTTCTCGACACCAGAGGGCTCTGGCCACAGTGATGGAAGCCACCAGGAATCGGAAGAGCTGGTGGACAGCGGAAGCCGCACTTACATTCTGGGTCCCTCAAACTTTCGCACTTTGGCTCCGGCGTTTGTTCGAGACGACGGAATCGGCTCCCAAAGTGGTGACAGCAATGCGCACACCCCGCCGACTCCAAGGGCGACAAGCAGTGTGGCGTCTAGCTTTGGACCACGGGCCATAGGGCGGCTTCCTGATGTGCTGGTGCACCGTATGCCACCGGGGAGTCCGGGGTAAGTCAGCCTTTGTTGTGTGAAAGTAGCAAAAATGCTGTTTTTTGAAGGTTGGGAAACCCTGATAATTTTTTGTAGAGCTACGCAAATGGCGAAATTTCCGTTACGAATAGTTTACGAATATTTTAGTTACAGTGCGAATGGAATCCGAGTAACTTCTTTAGATGGCGAATTGAATTCGAATAATGAGAACAGGCCCAATTCGAATAATTTTGAATACCTCATGGTGAAATATTTTGTGGTGTCGTGCTCATTAGGTGATGTTCTGCTTTAAACGTGTGAGCCTTTTCAACCAGCATAACATATCGTGTGCAAAGGGTACCTCTGTGTTGTGTATGGGTAGGCTGCATTAGTGGGATGAACGGCATTGAGAGTTAGTCAACATGTTCCATGCAGCCTGCTTTGTGTGCATCTCCTGATTTTCAGGTTTATTCAGGACCATGAGCGTCACAAAATTTGTGACTTTAGTGACAGAATACTGTAAACAGTGTAAAGCGGGCTTCACCGAACGATTGAGAGTAATGAAGTGAAGCCGACTTGCAGAATTGAGCCTCACACCAAAAGAGCAATGGGAGTAATATGAAGTGGACTTCACCTAACTCTTTAATGTAACAAGGCAAAGCCCACTTACAGAATGGCGATAACGAGACCTCGCTTCAGCACTGTTCGAAAAATATTCCAAAATTTTCTATTACTGAAAATAGGTTGCAAATAGCATTCGAATAGCATCAGATATTCGTTTCATATTCGAAATATTCGCGCAGCTGTAATTCTTTGCAGTCTTTGAAAACCATTGATTTTAGATCTTTGTTGTTATTCTCATGAAGCTGGAGTGCAAATTCTGCTTATCCAGAGTCGTAACTGGAGTTTCTAAGCCACAAGAGTTAGCACTCATTGCAATAGCAATCAGTGGCAGAATCAAGGAGTGTGAGAAATGTTGTATTCATCAACCTTCCTTTCTATCCTATGGTCTTTAACATCCAGGAGTCCTCGATCACCTACCACATTTGTCCGAATATAATGCGAAGTTTTGCAACTCTTAAATGAGTTGTCAAAAATGGGTTGGCATTATACGTGGCACTTTCACGCCAATGTCACCTTACGAGCCTCTACGGGCCTCTCGCGTTCCGGATTTTCACTCCGCGCTTCCCTGCTCCGCAGCGATTCGTCTAGAGCAGTGCGTGGTGTCTCTGTCTCTCACGTATTTGTGGATGTGTACTGGTTCTGATACAAGCCTTTGGAAAATCGAAAAGTTCTGAAAATGTTATCTTGGAAACTGAGCCCATCCGCAGGGGGGGGGGGGGTGCTGAGGAGGCCGACTCCATCACTTCTTTGTCAGTGGGAAGCAGCGTCACGGGCCAACATTGGTCGTTGCTGCGTCATTGAAGTAGTGCTGTATAACAATGACTCGTCTGTTTACGAGAAGCCTAGCGACAAGGAGTCATTCGTCAGACAGCGACAGTGATGTAGAAAACATGTGAGCGTCGAGTGTTAACTGATGTTTTCGCGCAATAAATCGTGCGTAAATCGCTCGCATTCTACCCACTTGTCTCGCGTGTGCTGCTGTAACTATTATCGTAGGGGAATGCAAAAATTCTGCGTCACATTAGTTGCAGGTTCAAAGTAGCCGTTCTGCCGTGGTACAGTGAAAATGTCATTATGGGTGGGGTCACATTATATGTAGAGCCTGAAGTTTTAGGGTTTTAAACGATTCTTCGCCGAATTTGCACCCCAAATTGAAGGTTGCCTCTTTAGGGTGAAACCCGATTTTTACCTGTCAAATTGCCCTCACTGGGATGTCTGTAGGAATGCATTAATTTACTTGTTTGGCAGAAAAATTCAGTTACATCACCATTTGTACCAAACCGCTACAGTTAGTTGAGTAACTGAGCCCGATTTCTCCCCGATTTTAGCGTAACGGAAGTTTTGTCACCCAAATTCGCACGAATTTAGTGCGCATGTTTATTTACCCGATTTTAACCCCCGGAATTTTGAAAAAAATATTTCCCGAAAACTTCAGGCTCTAATTATATGTGGTCAAATACGGTATGTGAACGGATCACTATTGCACATGAGGTGCCCGGCGTCTCACGTTCACCTGAAATATGAGTAGACCCTGATGTTTTAGGGTTAAACCCGATTTTTCCCCAAATTTGCACCCCGAATTGAGGTTCACCTATCTAGGGTTAAACCCGATTTCTACCTGCAAAACTACACCTAGTCTAGGCACCTCAAGGCATCGACATACTAGTTTCTCACAAAATATGTGACTGCCCCTTACTTCTGGCACTCTGAATAAACGGTACAGTGAACATTTATTTTACAGTAATTTCTCCCCGATTTCTCCCCGAACTCAGTCTGATGGTAATTTTTCTGCCCGAATTTGCATGAATTTTCGACATCAATTTATTGACCCGATTTCTACCACCCCAAATTTGGAAAAATATAAAACCCGAAAACTTTAGGGTCTAAATATGAGGCGTGCTTCCATCTTTCATCATTAATTTCTTAACGACTTGAGGCTTTGTATGTATTCTTCCTCTCTTTATGTTCCCGTCTCGGAACATCAATTGTCTCGTGCTTTTTTTCCCCCACCCAATTCTGCCCAATCTTGCCGTACTTTGCACCTCCTGAAACAAAACTCGAATCCTGACTCTTCTTTCTCGAGAATAAAAAGCACAAAACAAATACTATAAATATTTCGCGTGGCACATTCTGAGACTAGGGAAAATAACGGGTGAACAAACATCGTATTTTTAGGCTGTCTTCGCTACCTGCAGCAGCCTCTCCACGGTCCCTCTCCGAAGGCTTTCTGGTGCGATCGCCGTCTCGCGATCGCCACGGCCGGAGGCGCCTTCTCACCCACGGAGCCAGCGTCAGCAGCGACGGCAGTGCTGTCACGAGCAGCAGTGACGAGCGAGATTCCGGCTTCTCTACCTTTCCCAGAAGCGTTCGCACCTGGAGCTCTGCGTCTCTCCAGTGCCGCCTGAGGCCAAGGGGTATGTGGCGAGTGCCAGGTTGTTTACACTGCGATACTCGGTTATATGTGCAAATGCAGCAGAGTGAACGAAAGCATTATTATCATTCAGGATATTACCCGCAGTACTCTGTAGTATGTCTGTTCATGGAGTCTGCGTAGTACTAGAGGTGGGACGAATCCGGGGTCCCCCCCCCCCCCCCCCCCCGCGTCCAAATCCAAGGAAGATTCTGCGCATCCACGAATCTCTAATCTTTCAAACACGTTCTTTAAAAAAAGAAAAGAAAGAAGTCTGTTGAGAGTTTGAAAAAAAAAAAAGAGAAAAGTTAAAAAGCAAAAAAAAAAAAAAATCTCTGCTAAAAAGTGTTTTGAAGCAAAATTTGTTATCTTTGTTTAATTAAGAACAAATTAAATAATAGTTCACTTTCATGAGTAAGCATACCCATATGCTCTTCTTAAATATAATTTATTTTACATGTTGTTCATTAATGACAGGAAATACACAAACCCTCGAATCTGAATTCTTTCCCTAAAACTAAGGAACAATCGAGAGCAAAAGCGTGTTACTTCTAAACTTATAATGCAAGAGTTCCTGCCTGAAATCTTTCAGTTCAGAGCAACGTAAACAAACAAACAAGAAAGCACCTGCCGGCCAATCAGACTTTCGGCGGTCTCTGGAGGCGCAGATTTTAAAAACAAACAAATAAACGCGATTGGTGGATTCGAAAGATTCCATTCACCATTTCGGGCACTCGGATTCGAATCTCGAATCCCTGCCTGGGATTCGAAGATTCGCGGATTCAGTTGGCCCATCCCTACATAGTACCATACTCGTGTGATTACAGGATAAACCCTGTTTCACTAACGAATTATTTGGTTTACGAAACATACAGCATTTACTGCCCAACTGCTCCTTTAAGGTCTGTTTCTCCTACAGACATGCAAATTGCTCGTGAATGATTCACTAAGTCGGTCCCCCCATGTTGTCTCCGCAGACGTGACCAATGAAAGCAGCTTGGTAACCGTGAGTGGGGAGGACCCGAACGCCTCCCCGCAGTTAGAAGACGCCATACCCTCTAGTCGCCACAGCCTTCACACCACAGTGGAGGTCAGTCCAAGTACAACACTCACACCGGCAGCCATCACCCAAGTGGAAAGGAAGGAGAACGACGTGCAGCAGCAACTTGACGTCAGGGTCACCTAACGACTTCAGCTGGCTTCAACCTCACGGCATGGCGGATGCATCTGTGCGTGTTCCTTGAAAAGCAAGGGCCGCTTTGCTTACCAGTTAGTCTGATTGCAGCGTTACAGAAATCTTCCGTAAGATCCACATTGCGTGCTTCTCAAAATATACAGGGTGTTTGTTATTATTCGACATTTTTTTTGTGTATATGAAGGCAGTGAGAGGCTGTTTTTGTGCAAGAGAGGACGTTCTGCACAAGATTGTACGTAACAAGCGGACCAGTAGTTTTGCTGAAGTTCATGGCGAAATGGATGCTTCAATATGTTTGTTCCAGAATTCTTTAAAAACGCCCGGCTTTAAACAACGACCCCCTTTAAATCCTGTAGTCCAACACGTTCCCTCCACAAAACCTCCAATTAAAAAGTGATTCATTAATTTTAGGTAATCACTCATCTTGTTGTTACATGCTCTCTCACACAGAATGTCCTTCCTGGCAATATAACCCACGTGCATAAAAACGTGCACGTAAAAAAAAGTGATTGACACGTGCACATAAAAAAAACAGTGATTGACAGACAGAAAAAGAATATGGCAAAAACCATATCTGCACTGCTGCATTAGACAATGAAAGGAAAAAAAAACTTGCACCGAGTAAAAACACCCTCTGTATACGTGGAGAAGCACACAAAATTCAATTTGGAGCATGCTCAGACTAATGACAAGCGGAACATCGTCGATCAGCAGAAACTTGCAGTCCACCATGCCGCGGCGGAGCGACAGCCACTTCTTGCGCAGCCAAAGATGATTTATGCAGCCCGAGTGATAAAAGTGCAGACAGACTAATATTTCTGTGCCATGAAAAATGTGTTGTGCAACCATGTGTGTGCATGTGTGTGTGTGTGTACATAGTTTAGTACAAAAATAATAGTTTACAGATGTACATAGATATGCATCTATATTATATATATATATATATATATGTATATATTTAAAGAGTCACCGTAGATGGTTGTTCGTGTGGTTGTAAACATATCTGTCGTCATTGTCACGCTATCATCACTTTGAAACTTTGACGGTGTTGCTGTCAGTTATGGATTTGTAAGCCTCAGTGCCATCTGATTGAGGATAAAAGCATTGTGCCTTTGTGGCAACTACTGTGGGCAGCTGGATTCTCATTGGTTGTTAGAAAGAATTCATCCGGTCATTGTAAATAGTCTTGTACATAGGTATGTACAGTGTCTAGATTAACTTACATTTATCATCTAATTTGCCATCCATAAGACAGTCAGTTTATTTAAGGTCTGTAAATAGCCGCTTCCGCTTTCAGGTTTGTCTCAAGCACGTTGCTACGTTTTTTTCTCAGCGCCGTGTCTACAATGAAACAGGTTGAGTTCAGTCTAAATCTCAACAGATATCGAGTGAGTAACGTTAACAAGAGGAAGGCACGTCCTCGAAATCTCACATAGAGGAAACGGTCAGATGTCCCCAGGACTTGATACATATTCAGCAGTGCTTGTAACTTGTATTACAGGATTTCTTCATGCTGTCCCAAGTTGCTGTCAGCTCATAATTTATTCTCGACTCCACCTCCTCAAAAACAAAGAAAAAAAAAAAATTTTTTACGGGTTTTTGAAAGCTTTAAAATGTGACGCGTCCTAAATTTAATTGCTAGTGTCTGTCAAACAGATCAGGGTTTTGGTAGCTACATATTTTAGAAATAGCACAGCATCAGAAGCTAGGACAAGGTATAACCAGCGATGTCGTGAGCCTTGGGAAGTTCAAATTTACAAAGGTTAGCAATATTTGAGCTTCTGTTTGAGAAATCTGAAAAAGTTTGCTGAGGTTTGACTGCGCTGTGCATCATTGTCCATCTACTTCCGGAATTCGGAAGCACACGTTTGATGAATCGAGACTCTGCCACGTACTGGTCTGCAATATGATACTGTAAGTCTGTTTAGCAAATTAAAATGTATTTATTTGAGCTTGTGTCAGCCAGGTCGGAAAGGCGGAGAATACCTTTTCTGCGCGCCACTTAGCGTTGGTGCGCCAGAACGAAGACAAAATCTTTAAAACTTTTTCTTTGTGTACCGAACATTCATGACATGCGATTTTAAACTTGCGCTTTGCAATTATAGAAGCCATATCAGTATACAGCAACTTTAATCAGAATTTGGAGTATCAAGTCCGCAAACCTTGGCGAATCTGACCAGAAACTTGAAAGTCGGTCAAACCGCACAAGCCAGCGGGTTGGACTGCTAACCTCGAGACATCACTAGACATTATGATATAATGCAAAAGAAGCGAAAGGGATAATGTACATCACATTTAAAAAAAAAAATTTAAAATGTTGAGGTGTCACAAATCTTCCCAAGAATAATATACTATCGGAAGCAGCTACTCTCGCTTAGTTCATCGCTTTTTTTTTTTCTTCTTTTTGCTTAGTACATTTGCATTGCCAAACTCAGGATACCATGTTGTGACTAGAATTTGTTAATATTTTTTTATGCATAGCACTTTTTTTTTTCTTCACACCACCACCAGAAGGGGGAACATTCCTTGCCGAGGAAGAAGTATGAGTACTGCGCAGACAAAGTGCCAAGAAGTTTGTTCTTTTTTTCACTTCAGGGTTTCGCCGTTGCCATAATGGTGTGTCATTTCATTGTCCGTTTGTTGACTGAATATTGTAGATAAGAGTGTAACTATATCTGTATTTAAAACACTGGAGGCCCAGTTTTTGCCCACTGCAAGGATATCGGAATTGTAACACCATACTTGTTTTCACATTTACGTGCCATAAAACAGACACTTTCTTTTTCTTCACGTTTTGGGTGCAGCAAGCACTAGCAGACTATTTGTGTTAAGTTTTCCCAGTTTTTCTTTCCCAGAGTCAGCACTGTGTACGTTGCCAAAATGTTCGGACAACTGTTTTCCTGGCCAGTTAGCTGCAATATGATATCTAAACTCACATGCAGGAATTTTTCATTTTTATTTGTTGCAGTCCTTCTAGTGGCAATGAGGTCATAATAAAAGGAATATGACATAGCTAATTTGTTGTTGTGCTCAAATTCTTGTTATATATAGCTGCGTTTACATGAATACGATACAAGCCTATCGAACCCACCCATATAAACTGGTCACTTCACTAGGAGAGCGTATCATATTCAATCCACTAAACAGTGGTGGAGCGAGACTGTGGATGCGCATTCAGATTGTGCACGTAAACAGATGACGCGCATCGACTGAAGAAGAGAGGATTATGGGAAGGGGAGTTCGGCTGCAGGCTAGTTGCGTCGTCTGCTACTCCTAGTCGGAATGACAAAATGGTGATATTAAGGGGTTCTCAGCCACGTTCCGTTTTGGATATGTAGGTTAGTCTACACTGACAGAAGCAGCAGGGTTTGCAACCGCTTGTGTCGTATTCATCTAAACGCGGCTTATGATTCTGTTTATGAAAAACATGGAAGAAAGAGGGAAAGGGAAGTTGTTGTCTCGAGCGACGATGGCGCATATGAGGAGGGGGCTAAAAATTGATTTTGTCCCCGTAACACACAAGGCTTCAAATGTGGTTTGTGCTCCTACGTTTTGTGTTCCGACGTGTGGATGCGTGTTGTCAGGTGCCGTATGCATACTGTAGGGAACTTTCGTGACATTTAATACAGCGTTATTATGTTCCAGCAACACAACAGTATAACACACAACATGCGAGGAAGAGCAGAAACTATACATGCAGATTTGCTCTTGCATTACTGCTGTTTGGAGTTTACACACTGGAGGGTTCTAAGGACGTGCAAGAGTTTAACTTCCAAGACTTTGAAGTAAAAACAATTTCCTGAGTTCCACAGAGCTACCCACGAGTGTGCTAATGACAAAAGTACACCTAACGAATATACCTGGACACCTGTGTTTTCCGGATTTGATTTCTTTCAAATTGGGGTGGTAAAAATCACGTTTTACATTAGAAGTTACAAAAACAGGGTAAAATCTGGTGATATGTAGGGGTGTACGAATATTCGAGTTCTCAAATTGGAATCGAATATCAGTCACTCGAAGTATTGAATCTGCGAATCGAAGGTGCAATATTCGGTTTTCTGAATATTCGGCTGTTCTCCAAATATGAACTACACCACCCTGAAAGTGGGCTTCACCTGATGCCTCTCCTATGTCAGTTGAAGCCTGCTTTACGAAATTGCCAGTGCTGCAAGACCAACACAGGAGCAGTTGTTGTTGTATTGCTCGAAGTGGGACTCCGCAACAAAATCACCACAAAGGTTGTGGTATATCCGTAACCTTTGGGATGTCAGGAACATTGATACGAAATATCTCGTTCTAAAACTGCACAGATTTTATTTAAACAAGTTTATTACAACGCGAGCGCTTTGCCTCTGTGAAGCGAGAGGGCACTGAAAGCAACACACTGCTGATATCATCCGACAAGGGAGAATGCAGGTTTCGAAGCAGACGACAATGCTGGGGGATCTCTCTTCCTCCAGACGAAGCACCATAGTATGGAGCTCTCTTTTCTGCTCTTCACATTTCCGTTTCGCTTTGCTGTTGTCATCACTTACGAATGAATTACTACCGCAAATTGTATGCGAATGTTGTCTTCGGTATTGCTGTTCCCTTACACAGAATTCTCCTGGTGACAAAAAGAAGTGACCTCAACTCAGCAAATTTCAGGATTGCATTCGTAAAAACAATGATTGCAAAGATTCGATGAAAACGAAATGGAAACGCATGTCATAAAAAAAATCCGCGCATAATGTGCGCAGCGAAAACAGCCACAATCCATGGCACTACCCTAGCTCCAGTGCTATCCATGGCGCTGCAATCCAGAAAAGCGACTATTCATCCACCCATCCGCAGCTTATGCGCACACATGCGGATTCTTTCCTCTCCGCAGACGCAATCATAATGTCTTAGGTGGACCGGACAGCTGTGTCGCTGTTGGTGAAATAGCGCGAAGGATTCGCGTTAATTCTGCCATATTTTTTTTATCATGATAAATCGTGGCTTTTGGAACGCCTGAGCACGGATCTCGATCCTCACTACGAAGCTGATCATTACTATATACTCACCAAACTAACACGAGCAATGGGGGCAAGACTACTGCATGTGGCAACAAAATTCCCCAGTCATTAGCACTAAAATAGCGTAAGTTGTTGTTCATGTGGAACAGCAGACTTTTGAGTTAAAAAGGAAAAAAAAAAGTGATTAGCATGGGCAAAACGCTGAGAGGTGTGAGAGATGCATTTAGCTTTCACATGTGCCTGCCAAGTGACCGAGTTTGCGTTTTGGCGAATTCGCTTCTCGGGTGTTTTTCGGGTTTCGGTTCGGGTTTCCGGTGTTTTTCTGTCTGCTTAATGGAATACTACTGTGGTAACATAGACAAAAAGTGCGTGCAACTTATTTTGTGACATTAACGAGAGTGAGAAATTTGCTAATTTTCTCGAACTTGTGCGGTTCAAATTCCGAAGAATCGACATGATCCGAAGCATACTTCAGTAACATCACGTTGGACTTCACACCTATATGGTTTACCGGCACATAAACATGTATCTGATTGCATTGAACACCCACACGCGTGCAAGATCTCGCATGCCGAACAAACTGACGTAAACATCTGCAACAACACAAGTCATGGAGCGCTTTCCCACATTGAGTTGCAGGGCAGCTTTCGTGGCAGGTCTCCAATGTTCCTATCCAGTGGCTTCACTGTTTTGGGGCTACATAGACGCCTATGCGACACGGAAAATGGAATAGTATTCTTGAATGGCATAGTAATTTTTAGGACCTTACAAGCACTGTTCCTGGTTTCTTTCACGTAAATATGTAGCATTCAGATGGACGTCAATACCTGCTGACCATTAATCTTATTTCGGCACACATGACAGGGAAATGTGCATGTATAACAATGGTGATGAACAGGTGTAAAGATACTCAGTGCTGTTTAGATAAACATGACCTTTAAGCAAAATCAGCAGATGCTGTCTGTCAGACCAATACGACCAGACCAAATCTCATGCAGTAAACCGTCGATTTATGAAACGTTGACGTTCCTGGAAAAGTCATTCATAAGTCAACATTTGTAATGAGGAGGGGGAAGTACCTTCTTGTCCTAAAGAGCACCGTTCGTAAAGCGGAGGAATTTCTAAACCAAGGGTTTATAAACCAGGGTTGACAGTACCTGTACTTATACAGCTCTGAAAGGGAAATCAATTGAAGTGAACAAGATAATGGAAAAATTGTGGCATGCATGGAGTGCCACATAGGAAAGTGCAACAATGCACAACTCGTTCTATTTATGGTAATAGGAGCTTCGGGCTCAATAGGTTTATCTTTAAGATGAATCATTCGTTTGCTAGACACTGGTATTGTGCTATAAATTTCCACAAATTTCACTTGGTGCAACACCTGCAAGGCGTCTGTCGACATTCATTGTTCATAAGAAAATATTGGCTTTAGGTGAACGCGAAACAAAAAAGAAAGATTACGGAATGTGGAGTTTTACGATGCAAGCTGTGCATACATTTCTGCTCTACAGATGTATTTGCACGGTAAGTAAGGTTCTGTGTGTCTCCTTTATGTGGAAAAAATAATAATAAAGGAATGTCCCCCTTTGACGAGCAATAAATAAATTCTTAGATACAAATTTGTTCACAAGCATCCGCTTTCATTTTGCCGATATGGATGTTTTTAGTTGCAATCCATTTATTTCCAAGCCGCCGAACAACCATGCACAGGTTTCAGAAATTTGAAGTTTTCCAGATTTTCTAAGCGACTTGAAGCAGCTGAAGTACAGGATGAATGAAAATTAAGGCAGCAGCAGCAGCAGAGGTTGTCCGATTATCCAACATTGTCCGATACGGTTCACAGATAATAAGGTACAAAATACAATATGCCCTCAAGTTTTAAAAAAACATGCAGTGCTTAAATGCACATTTATCCAAAGAGCGGATGTGTATATAATGACTCTACTCTAACTAACTCTAACTCAGCTACTGGGGAGGTTGGACGGAGGCAGCCAAAGTGAATATTGATGATTTTGAAATTTAATGTCTCTTTAAAATTACAGTACTTCGAGTCTCTGTGTATTGCATTAACCCGGCATGTTTCGACTGTAATAATTAAGACCTGACGTTCCCGGTGAGAAGTCACTGTTAAAAATATGTATGGGTGCAAAACTTGGAGATTTTTAATTCATACTTAAAGAAATTGGATGCTACTTATGCACTGGAGTAGAAAAAAAAAAAAGAGGTTGTGCTTAAAATTGTGCCAGACCACACCTTCTGTTATACACACAATGGAAAATATGTGTGTACCATGTGCACAAGCTCAGTTTTGGAAGTTATAGTGTTACGCAGTCACAGTGATATTGAACATCCCAAAATTCAAGTGTGTGGTATTACTGTCATGCAACACTGCAAATTGGGTAAACAATGTTGCAAGACAAAACATTTTTGTCTGCAGCATCTCCCGAATTTGCCTGTAAACGAAATTTGGTAACATGGAACTTCAGAGGTAAACAGCACAATTTCCAACCCAATCCACAACGTGCGAAAACTGCAGCGCCATCTACAAATTAGGCGCAAAACATAACACGTCGTAGAAAACAAGGATATTGGGTTGGAAAGCAGACCAGCCGGCCCAACCGCTGCCATATATGTGTCCTAGTTTTCCACGTACTTTCTGCTTCCTTTTTCTCTTTCACCCCGGGTTGAAATGGCGGATTGGCTTCCAACTGGCTCGAGCATTAATGAGCACGAAATGTGCAGACCGTAAGCACACTCCTTACTGTTGGCAGTCAAACTCACATTTGCACAAACAAACACACTGTGTTTCCCAGTGTGGCTCGGTATGCTGATGAGACCCACTGTTGGTGTGCGTTCATCAACCTCCATTTTTTTCATTGAAGTGTGCAACTGAGCATTGCGAGGATAATGGACAGGTCCATTGAGAACGCACCCCCCCCCCCCCCCGAAAATTAATTTTGTAAAGAAAAATAACATACACAAGCTCAGTCACACACAGGGACGGATCCAGACCTGCGCTTTGTGGGGGGGAGGCGGTTTCGTTGTTGAAGCGCGTAATTGGGGAGGGGAGAGAAGGAAAACTAATGTGCAACCTAGCGTTTTATGCATTATTTTATGTTATGAGGTTTGATGTGTTATTTATATGTCATTATTTCCTCCCCCCTGGACCCCCAATGGTCACACATTGCTTACGCTCAGAAAACAAGGAAGCATCACATTGTTTACGCACAGTACACCAATGTTCCTTGTCAAAGATGGAGTGTCTATAAGCAACTTGTACAAATCACCGCATTGCGCGCAGCCAGGTTTGAACCCGGAACCAATGATCCAAAGCTTGCTGCCTGGTTAGAAAGTGACACACATAACGTGTGGGAGTGGAACGGAAGCAGGTGTAGGTAGGTACTACTGTGATTTTCAGACCCCACATATCATCTTCACAGAGAGCGTAAATTGGTTTCTTGCCAACATATCTGCATATGATGAAAGATGAAAGTCCAGCCTCAGAACATCAGTATATATCTGCATATTGCTCGCAAGTTTATCCCCTTGTTTGTGTCACGGTCACCAGATGCTACGCATCACGTGCTTTCCTGGTGCAGAAATTATGTGCCATGAAGATGGTTCCTGCAATGCTTCAGGATGATAATTTTTCTCGGTAGAGGCTGTTTTAGAGATCCTTCTTTTATGCATCAACAAAAACTGTGGAAATTAACACACCGGGAGCACAAATATGGTTACAGTACATGAAATGATTGTCCTCGGTTGGATTCCAGAATTGTGTACAGGAACCACAAAATAGTGGAATGCACAAGGGATGCCAAAGCTTTATCACTAAATCAAAAGTTTGCTGCTACATAACACACATGCTCAGCAAACACAAGAACGAATGCAAAATGCGGACAACATCAAGAAGACCTGGGGTAACTGCTATTAACACGCAAAAACATACAGAATCAAGGTAATAAAATGGCTGCAAATATCAACGTATCTATGTGTTGCTCTGATGGCTATATTTGGATTAGAGAACTGCACGGGCTCAGGCTTGCTCGAAAACCCGAGCCTGGCCAGTGGGCCGGACAAAGCTTTCTTTCTGCGGGCCCGGGCCAGCCTCAGGTTTGACCATTATGCACCCGGGCCGGGCACGTACATTACCGGGTCTTGGGCTCAAGCCTGTGTTACCACTGTGTTAGTTAGCCACTGTCGAATTTTATAGCCCGATACACTGGGCCGGGTAGCCTATAAATTCCTTGGGCTCGGGCCGGGCCCTGGCGGGTTTAATCAAAGAATGGCTGGGTTCGGGCCGGGCCTAAGAATGCGGCCCGCGCAGTGCTCTAATTTGGATTTGTCGTTGGGTTGTAATTACTCTTGCGAGACACTCATGTATCAATCTACATGTATGTTTAGGAATAAAACATCACATATACTACGGATAAGGCTTAATATACATAAATTGACATCTACCTTTTCACGGCACACAGCCCAATTCTGCTGAGATCATTAAAGATTTTTGGTAAGTTGATCGTCAGATCATGGACATCAACAGAAACTTTCACTAGAGTGCAAAGTCAGTATGGTGTGTGACACTATGTGATCACTATGTGACACATAAGTGTTACTTATATTAGCACCACTTTCGATGATAGTTGAGACAGGTCACAGGGTAGAGAAACCTCATCCTAACGATATATGCTAACACCTCAAGGGCCGCTCATTGAAAGGTTTACTAGCAACACACGACAAAGGTAGTACCGGGTACAAAAAGTAGTAGCGGGCAACGGTGACTAAAATCACCGGATCGTGTCGCGGGGCACGACCAATACTAGGTATGAACATCAGGAACTATAAAAATCACTGTAAAAGCTCTTCGTCTGTTTCATTCGCTGCCGCGTGAGAGGTGCCTCTGTAGGTACCGTTCACTTTGATCGTACGCGATTCCACATCAATCGTTGCTGGAGAACTTTCATCATCGTCTTCCTCGTCGTCCTCTTCATCCGTGGATGCGCTCACCAAACATTGGCTCTCAGTCACTTGGTCGGCCGTTTGACTGAGCCGTATGTAACGGCATCCTCTCGCACTGTCTTTGTTAATAAGTCTCGACTTCCTCAGTAGGTATATCGAGAGAGCCAGTATGCCAAGGGCTCCAAATACTGCCACGACGATGATCAACACATTTTTCATGGCCGTGTCGACAGCTTCGCGCGCCAGTCACAGAACAGATTGTCTTCACATAGTCCCGTTGTTCAAAGCGGTTTTGGACGGAAGAAAATGCGGTCTATACGTTTGTCCTGTACCTCTCTTGAGCATGAAGTCAAAATTGTGCCCTCTGCGTCCATCCCATCGTTATAATGGGGAATATCAGATTAGAGACAAACCGCTGATTGAATGCGCATACAAATGGCAGGCTTCTGTTTGAATAGCCTCCGTAAAGGTGGCGCCAGCCCTGGGGTGAGAAAAACAGTTTCGTTTTCACTATCAGACGACAGTAACGGACAGTTTCGTTTTCGCTACCATTGACAATAACGACAGTTTCATTTTCTTTAGATGTGATCGGCTAAGGCTGTATTAGGAAGAGTTGTCACAGAATGTGACTTGTGGTGGAGGAAATGTACGAACCCCACACATCTCCGCTACCCATCGTTTTTCGAATGGGATTCCTGGAAAAAATGGGAGAGGTCTATAAAACGCTCCGTGTTTGTAAGCAGATGACGTCATAGCGTTCCACAACGCCACCAATTTGGTAGAGTTGAACTACGCTCGAAGCTATAGGGGCGAACAAGGTCGCACCCGAAAGCCAGGATCTTGAGGGGATTACGATGGCTCCTGAATGGGACGCGACCTTCGGTCCTACTTTTCCTTCAATAGGAGGCTGCGAACAAGAGCCCATTCGTGAAACCTAATCCTCCCATTCCGATTTGTTTCGGTTTCAGTCTTTCTACCAACGTCATGATGACGTTTCTTGGGTACCGTATGCAAAACCTAGCGCCATCTCGTGGCACTCCCGGGAACCTACCGACATTCCGCCATGTATGAGGCGTCCCACCCGGCCCGAGCAATGCAAACGACTGTCATACAACAGTTCTCTGGCGTGTCATGCTTCTCACATATACTGTTTCAATATCTTATCTATGCGATGAGACGCGGTTTTCAAAGGGGAACGTACACCAGGTAAGAATACCTCAAATGTCTGTACTTTCAGGGCAGCTTTCAGGGCAGTGACATAGGTTGGACAGGAAAATTACGTTAACCTAGTGGAACGACGGCGTTATCCCATCCCAGGAGAAATGTATACAGTTTAATACAGCTCATTTGAGAACTTGTTAGTGCACTTTATACAGAGGAAGCATTTGGTACGACATAAAAGCTTAGTACGATTGCAGTTGTTGCTAGGAAACCCGCTGTGATACTCACCGTTACGCACTGGCAGAAACTATCGTCTTTCTCAGCTCGGTGAATCTGAGTTTTCGCTATTTGACCATCTCCCACATAACTGTCATGTTTGGTTGCACTGCATTTCATATGACTGTTTACCAGACATGTAGTCCTCTTTAGATGTGCCCCTAGCTCAGACGCTGCACTCTGACTATTTCAATCATTTAGTGCGAAGACACTTCGTGCTTGCCTTACAGTCATCTTCAACAGCTTCCCTGAGACAGAAATGACTGCTGACCACCAAGAGAAAAGATACGTCCAATGCTGACACAGCTAAGGTGTGTTCACGGCACTTCAAAGAGACTGATTTTGTCACAAACGTACCAAATGGAAAACGGGGTGTCTATGAATTTGCTGCGCCATCAGTCTTCACATTCAAGAAGAAGCCGGAGAGAAAATTACCAAGGGAACGCGTAGTAGTGATACGATACTGTCGGTAACTTAGTCATCGATAGTGTACAGAACCATAGGTGCGGCACCCATTCGAAGCGCTGTGCACGAAGAGCATGCACACGCATGACTTATCACACATGCTGTAGGAGCGACTGCACTTACGAGGTTAACAGAGCAGTTTATTTACTTCCACCCTACTTCAACAATTAAAAGAAAAGTGGAACAAATTGACATATTTAGTTTCGTATAAAACGAAGTGATACTGAGATAAAATTAGATAAAACGGCACAATAACTTCACTGCGAACATGACATGTAGAAATTAAAAATTAATATTGAAACACATGACTTCTACGGCCATGTGTCATCGTTATTGATTGTTGAGTACTATGATTCTTGAGAGCTCCTCTCGTAGTCGTGGTCTGTCATTCACGTTCTCTATGTGCTCCTTTGCGGGATGGCGAAGTCGAACCTTGCTATAGCAGTTAGCTATATAACCTTCATGAGGTGAATGACGTGGTTTTCATCAGGAGGGCACTCGAACATGTGCTCGTGGACATCATGATGGAGGTCAGTAGGCACTGCAGTGAAAACCTAGAAGTTATTATTTTTCATTGATTCATTATTATTATTACTTTTTTGCAGTGCATGATAAACACCTAACGAGCTCGGATGTATTGGTTCCTAGAAGTCTGAATATTACGCCACAGGACCCTGACCTTAGACTTCGACTATCTTGAATAATCAGATCATGGACCTGACTTTGAAGGTCTAGGTAGTGAATGTAAAATTACATTGCGAGGAACCATAAAAGCAAAAAAGCAGAGGTGTGTCAGTTCAGGCCCTAATTTTTGCGACGCAGGTTCTGCATCCGCTTCTTCGGCACGGCTGTGAGACTGTGAGGGAACCTGTGTGGCACAAGCGCATTGTTTATAGAAAATACATGGTTTTGAGATTTATAAGAGCAGCCACACATAATTTCTTAGTACTTAAAGGCACCAGCGAAGTAGCGGTGCAAGCAAGTCTGAGTTGTCAGATGCATGCGATACGAATAAACACGATTTTTCCTCAAAATGGAAAGCTTACCTGTGAAACATTATCCTTCTTTCTGTGTCCGTGCGTGAAGTGCACTCAAAACTGCAACAAACTGGCATAACATGCCCTTTAATTTAAAGGAAATTTAAAGAAACGCGGGCAGCCCCGCTTGAACTAAATGCAGACGACAGGATGCGTTGGGCCCACCAATATGGCGGCCAGTGACCACACTGTGGCGCACCCTATGCGCGATCCAGCCAATACTATGGTGTTCTCTCTGCGATTTGGAAATGGGGAACTGGTTAAAAACTGTAGAACATTTTCAAAATGTGCATGGAGTGCACGCATCTGCATTACGCAGTAAGTTGTCTCGAGAATCCAACTACTTCCGCATTGTCTCGCCCACGGTGGTCTCGCCCGTCAGGCCAGTCCGCCACTTTGAGCGCAGAGTAATTCCAGCCGTCCGAAAAGTCCAGTCAAATGTGGCTACTCTGGAGTCACGTGATGGTACAGGCTCTGGCGTCATTACCCAACTCCCTGGCTACACGGGTTGAATAAGAAAACGCGCCCAAAGTTGATGCAAACTTCGCCGCGTGCTCTTCGCGCTTGCGCGCGAGGAGGATGGGCTAGTCGAAAAGTTAAGCAGACGACAGTTTACGAATGCTGTTTTGTTTGCACAAATGGCGGCACAGCGTTGGTCAATGCATTGGTATACCGTGAAGGTGAAACAGCGCGGGCGTCAGGGCGTCAGTCGTGACGTTGCCCACATACGTGAGGCCGACAACGGCAAGCCCTATCACCATCACCACCACCACCTGAAACAGCACGGAACAATTACACTTGTAGGTTCAGTGTCTCACCTTAGATACGCATTAGCACTCAAAAAATTAACAAAACAATTAAACAATTCATGAAAGAATGAAACTTACAATAAAAAAGGACATAATTTCATCGGCGCCAGAATAGACCTCTACCTGTTTGTAAACAAATGACGTCATAATGTTCGACAGCGCCACGAGTTTGGTAGAGTTGAACTACGTTCAAAGCTAGTGGCGAACAAGGTCGCGCCCGAAAGCCACGGTCTTGAGGGGATTACGATGGTCTCTGAAAAGGACGCGACCTTCGGTCCTACTTTTCTTTCAATAGGAGGCAGCGAACAATTGCCCATTCGTGGAACCCAGCTCTCCCGTTCCGATCTGTTTTGGTTTCGGTGTGTCTACCAACGTCATGATGACGTTTCTCGGAAACCTCTACCCGAGAAACGCCATTACAGCCGATTCCATTCGCGCGCCTCTCGCTATACGTTGCAGAAGTATGGCAGTAGATGGCACGCGTAGCGGTGCGTGCTTAGAGTGCTCGTTCGAATGCTTTGGCTCGATGGCGCACATATGACGCACACGGTGACGGCATGTGTCACGCCTCATGCACCCCACGTGTGTGTTGCTTCCGGTCTCTCTCCCCATGGTTGGCAAACGAGCTGCGACTTTCTTTTACATTTATCTTACATAACGTGGGACGAAGTGCTGCAGCCCGTCTGAGAGGGGTGTACGTGTCTCATTGCGCATCAGAGGAGACGAACAAGAGAGACGTCATAAATCAAGCCAAGCCACATGACTAGCCAAGTAAGTGGGCAACTCGTCAAACAGTTGGTCGTCCTTTGGGTACATCACTTAGTTGGCCAAACCTCTTTGTCTCAGATGCAGAGTCCATGCAAGAACGCGTATGGTTCACCTCGAACTTATTTCCCCATTATTTCAAGCCCAACCAATGAGGACACGACCTTCGCAAATGAGGCACAGCGTATCAACCTACAGTTATAATTTGCGTATTGAATATATGGATAACATACCGCAAGCAGTGCACGAAACACATGCATGCAGTTAAAGGTGATTTCTCTACCCTCTAAAGCCAATAGACTGCCACATGGTTGAGTAATGACTTTAATAATCATAATAATAAAAAATATCGATGTAAAATTATAAATAAATAAATATTCAAGGCGCTGGAGGCACAAGAGGTAGAAGCGTGCGCTGAGGCCTAGTGGCGACCGTTTGTAGGTGAGGACTAAGCCCGCGTCCGCAGATATTGCGGAAGTCATCCATTTCAACGTCGTGGACCGCCACGCAGGCATCGCCGAGACCTTCCTTGGAGAGGGACAAGAAACGGGTCCCTAGGTTTGCTTCGCTTTCGTAGACGGCTATGTCGAAGTGGTTGGTTACGGTGCTTGCCTGAAAGAACGTACGAACAAGGAAGTCAATTGCGGTGGCTTTATTGGCGGTTTGGAAAAAAGGAAACCACTACGGGCTAAATCTAGTGTCTTCATAATCTTACCAAATTTATGTTACTGAAATCTTCTTGTCTCACTTTACATCCGTGCAAAGTATTTTGGCTCTACGTGATTATTAACAATTATTTGAAAATTATATTAAAAATTATTGAAAATTAATTTTTATTTTTGAGGCATGTTAGGCTCCGACGGAGTGCCCGGCTCTCATCTGGCAACGTTGTTGCCCTTCGCGTCTTCCCGGGGGGCTCACTTTTTGCACTCCGTTAGCGGAGCCCCACGTAACATACCCTCCGACCGCTCCGACCTTCGAGAAAACATAAGGAGGGAGAAGACATCTCTCCCATTTCCTCCTCTTTCGATCAGCGTCACGTGACTTCTCCACCAGGTGACCCTCCCGGACGCCGCGGCGTCATTGCTAGGAGACGAGTGCTCTCTCCAGGACACGATATCATTGCGATTTGTGGGCTTACGATTGCGTCACCCGCTCCTCACGTAATCGAAACTTGTTGAAGCTCAGCAGATCTTCAAAAATTGACAAATGCACAGCGTTCGTGAACAGGATTAAAATTTCGCGTGTAGAATCCTTGAGACGCGATCTTTTTACGGACTAAATAAAATAAACGCTGTTCCCGAGTGCGAAGTGGCACTCTATGCCACACCTAATGTCAAAGCAATGATTTCAAGGATGGCAGTTGACGCAAAGTCCACGAGAACCCTGGTGCGGAGAATCGAACCCACATCTGACTGCCAGACGTTCGGTTAGAGTGTGGCGCGGCGACACTGGCGCCGGCTTTCTTCGCTGGTGGTGGGAGGACGAACAGTTCTCCAGCATATTCTACAAGCGTGCACGCAAGACGATCTTGGCGATTTCACACGTCATGGCGTGAATTCTGCCTTGCGTTCGACCGATTGCAGTGAATGTGTACAATGACTGATGAAATAGCTGCGGGAAACTGCGAAATAACTGAATTAAATGCTGGAAATAACTTCCCCTTGCCACCACAAGTGGCACTGATGACAGTGATCGAGCGCGCCCCTGGGCAGCAGAACGAGCCTATTACACCACTTCGGGACAATGCCGCCTGCCTCTGTTTGTCAGGGTGTGAACAAACAACAACCTTATTTTGGCGACGATGATCGGCCTATTTCATCGTCAGAGGTGGTACTGTACTCGACTGCTCGCGGTAATTTGGTTGATTTGGTGGATTTACAGCACTGGAGGCCTGCAGACCTACGTTGTGCAATAAGGTTAGTCCTGCTTCTAGGGCGGAGCGTTGGTGGGCTGGATTTGACCATGGACCAAGCGCTTTTGTCATAGTCAGAGGGCGAGAGTCTAGCTGATTTAGAGACATTGTAAGGGTGGTCCTGAAGGGTTGGTAGTGCGGGCAATGAAGAAGGATGTGCTCTAGATCTTTTAGATCACCGCAGTGACAGCCTCTTGGAGAGTCGCCTTTGGTAACGAAACTGAGCTCTGAAATTCTGTTTGTGGTTGTGAGACTGCAGGGAGCAATATGTAAGAGAAAGTGGCTATACCGGGTGTCTCAGTTCAATCCCCGGACTAAATAATTCGCGAACGGGTGCACCAACCGAAGAATTTTCTTTTTTTACAAGTATCTATCCGATACCGCCTACAGGCTGCACACCGTGTGAATGCGTGGGAGGCCCTCATTATTTAAATAAAAATTCAAAGGAGTTTCGTGAAAAAACATGACTTCAAAAGCATTTAGAAAAGGGAGACACAAGGAAGAGCTCTCCAATGTCCAATAGGCACAGTTCATATAATATTCTGTAGTCCTTAATGTTGACCAAAACCGGAACAAAATATTTAATTTGGTGTTGCGTGGCCACGCTCGCCTCTACAAAGGATGATAGCAAGAGGGAATAAGCTTGACAGTCATAACGTACCCTATAGGTGACTGAGCAGTCTCCACGCTTTTGTCTCGACGGTGTTGTCCAGGTGCCATCGCAGAGCTCGAAATGGGCGACGTATCCTGGTCTCTGTGAGAGTCCCTGCTGGGCACCAACGCCCAAAGACAGGCCGCCAAGACGAGTTTCGTCAGACACGTAGGTGCGGGGTGACAGCTCCAAGGAATAGCAAAACTGGGTGCGAATAACGCAAAATGATGCTGTAGTAAGGCTTGACGTTCACGGCAGTCGTCGAGCATAGAGAAAAAGATAAGATTGGAGTGAGAGGGAGTGATGCAGAAAAGCGGCTATATCCTGATCAAATGTCTTGCATTCGCTGCTAGCATGAGAGAGAGAGAGAGAGAGAGAGATTATCGGCTTAATGGCACAAAGGCAACAAAGGCCATAGAGCGCCAAAACTATGGTGAGTGTGTGGGAGATGATTATGGGAGAGATGATGTGAGAGAGAGTGTGTGTGGTACTTAAAAGCTATCTACAGGTATGGGGAGCGATGAGGTGGACCAGGATAAGAGAGAGAGAGATTATGGGTTTAATGGATAAGAGAGAGAGGAGGATGACGATAACAAGTGAGTATGGCAGTTAAAAGCTATCTACAAGTGTGAGTGATGAGGTGATCCAGGATGAGATATTTACACGAGGAGCTAGCATGAGCAATCTTTCTCGAAGGACCACAATTCCCTTCTTGCCGGCAATATTCGCAAGGATAATGGCCTATATAGGTGGCGCTGCGGTGGGTTGCAACAGTGTGGATGGTTTGTTAGATCTGCATAACGTTCGAAGCGATTGTGGAAAAATTGTCCGTTGTTGCTCCGTTAAGCATGACGGATGGACGTTCTGAGGCTGGAACGCGGAAGGACGGACACAACGCGACATCAAGTTACCTAAAAAAACATTAGACAGAGAAATATGGCAGATGTCGAAACGGCCAATCGTAGCGACGGGACGTTATAGTGCGATATATACTGCACTAAACAGGGCATTAGCTTTCATGCGTTGCCGAAGGACGAGAAACAACGAAAAGTTCGGTGTGTCAAGCTCAGGCTCAGGAAACAGCTACCGAAATATGCGATCATGTGTAACAAACACTTCACCAACGAACATTTCAGGATGGTAAAGGAAGACGAACAATACCAAGACACAATACCGTTTGTAGAACTTGTCATCTGTTCAAGATAGGACGGATGAACTCCACAATGTAAAAGCCTGAGTCTGGGCACACAGAGGGACGACACGAACACGCGACACATTGAGTCGTGTCGTCCCTGTGTGTGACCAGACTGAGGCTTTTACATTATGGAGTTATCATCTGTTACTCAGTTACTACTGTTATGTTCACAGCCGACGGGTGGAACCTACCTGTTCTTCCGCACGACTGCATAGCAAGTCGCTGCAAAGCACCAAGTGCGTGATAGAATTATATTTATCGTATTGAAGGGTTTTCTCATATGTTCCTTTTATGTTCCTGTTAGGTAGCCGTGTGATGACACCTCTCGTATAGTTACTAAGTATAATCAATCAGTCTGCATTGCTTAGGATAATGATCATTCGGAACATGTGCACCAGCGCTAGTCAAGTGGAGGCTTACTAACTGAGGGGCACTGTGGAGCCCGGAGGTTTGGATAACATACGCAGAACACTATACACTACAATCACGACCTGCCGACAGAAGTTGCTTTCCTTTAAGAACGCAGCGCCTGCTGTTCCCAACGTGCTCCATTACAGTGAGTAATGGAGGGGGAACGGGGGGCAATGGAGGGAGTTCATCCTAGAAGTGCCCTAGCACTGTTCTAAAGCTGTCCTCAAGTAGTGTCTGTGGATGCTCTGAGGATACCGTGGGGACGCCATATAGTGCCAAAGTGACACGTTGAGGACTTGAGGATCAGATTCACCCTCCTGGGGATGTCACCCCTGTCCATGCCCCAACAACACACCGTCATCCCAGGGATATCCTAAGAGCATCATGCATGGACGGGAGTGACATCCCCAGGAGAGTGAATCTGATCATCAAATCCTCAACGTGTCATTTTGGCACTATATAGCGTCCCCATGGTATCGTCAGAGCAGGGTTGCGGAGTTGCCACTCCGGGGTTGAAATGATTCCAGAATCATTCCAGATTTATCAGATCCCGGAATGAAATTGGAATGGAATGGCTGAAACTGTCCTGGGAATGGAACGAGAATGGAATTAGGCATTTTTTCGCAGGCGGAATGGAATTGGAATGTAATGGTCTGGGTGCCACACGGTCAAGGGCGACGGTATGGTTTGGTCTTAAGAAAAAATAAAATTGAGATTTTGGCTTCACTAGTGTGAGGCCCGCAGCCACACATCACTTGCACCAGTTACTTTAGAGGAGGAGGAGGAGGAGGAGGGCGAAATATAACCTTGTCTTCGTGCTTTTTCCGTGAGGGTAATCTCCTTTATAGCGCTGCTGGGCTAGCTAGTACGGTTACCGGTCCTAATTCTTTTATTGGTGGAATTAAAGTAATGGAATGGGGTTGCCAAGCCATTCCATACCTTTTCATTCCGAGGAACTGAAAGGAATGGAATTATCACAAATCTTCATTCCTCGGAATGGAATTGGAATGGAATGGGTGACCCCATTCCGCAACCCTGCCTCAGAGCATCAACACCTTTTATTTCAGACCACTTTTTATTTCAGAAAAATATCAATCGGGGCCAAGGATCGGCCCCAAAACAAAACAAATGTGTTTAGGGAGTCTTAGCAGGTAAACTCGTCCCACGTGCTACCCACAGGGCCGGGCACAGGACGTATCTGAATGACTCTTCACAGACAGTCGGTGAGTGTCATCCTCAGGACGTTCTGGGGATACACCTCGAAGGAAGAGGACACGATGACACTGTGAGGACATTCTGAGGACCGTGTGTGTTCTTGGGGATGTGTTTTGCTGTATCTTAGCGTTTTCTTTCACTACTTGGTGCCGACCGGCATTCATTGCTCATATGACTGTCTACAGTTATGAAGAAGCAGGTGTTTGGAAAGAAATGCAGCTATCAGCGCCATTCAGAAAGAACCATGCGTCTGAATAAGTTCATACAAAACAGTGTAACCATGAGACTGTGCATGCGGTCTCCAGACGTATCTCCATTAGAGCGGTAAATGAGCGGTATCTCCAGGTGGGTACACCAGAACTGTTGGCTAATTAATCGAAATTGTGTAGAACATGCATAATCGTTGATCGAAGTGTGTCCTAAGCCCCGTGACTACATCAGACAAGGTGACATCAGTAGTATAGATCCAAGAGCATTTTAGTCTACTTACTTTTAATCCAG
Source organism: Ornithodoros turicata (assembly GCF_037126465.1). Taxonomy (NCBI): domain Eukaryota; kingdom Metazoa; phylum Arthropoda; class Arachnida; order Ixodida; family Argasidae; genus Ornithodoros; species Ornithodoros turicata. Next base: position 21,533,810 of record NC_088207.1, read on the forward strand.
TTCAAGCCAATCCTAATCCAGTTTGTAAGCTGCTACTAGACTTCTAGGCCTGCTCATATATAGGCTGGGCCCTAACAAACTCCTCGCAATTTCTGGGACACTTATTAATGTAGCATCCTGGGGTGCTTTCTCATTGACTCACTCACTCAGTAGCTGCTACGGCTGTCATTGGCCCACCATGCCAGGACACATTCTTATTGGTCCAGGACACTACAAATGATTGGCTACTCTCCACAGAATCTAGACTTCCCAACTCCTGCCAATGGCTAGTCGTACGTGCGCTCCCCCTACAGCCATTGGCCATGGTTGACCATGATTCCATGACTCATTGGTCCAAGTCACTACCTCAGACTAGGGGTCCAGCTTCTATGGCTGTCGTTGATCTTTTCCATTGATTTCTACAATTCTGAAGCACGTTGTCATTGGCCATCACACTTCCAGGCCACTGATAGGCTGTCCGTTGCTACCCCAGCACACTTCTAGACCCAACCGTTGGCTGGCCACTACCCTCCTTACACATTATTATGCATGCATTGTTCTGTCGAGGCATTCCTGAACTGGATTTTCACAGCGTTACTGTGCTCTCCTCAGTACAATCTTACAGCAGAAGGCCTTGCAACGACCGGTTCACTGAGCTTCTGGTTGAAGCAGCACATATATCTGCCTTCTTCATGGAGGAGTCCAGCTAACTTTAATCGAACTCCGCTCCAGGTTTTGGATTCTGAAAGGACGTCGGACAGTGAGGCGGGTATTGAACGCTTGCTTGCCGCGTCGTCGTAGACGCTTGCGTCCGGAGACTGCTCCTCCCGCACCGTTACCGAGGGACCGGATAACCGAAACCATGCCGTTTGACGTCGTTGGGATTGACTTTTGCGGACCCCTGTACTGCCGCGCGTCACAAAACACTGACAGGGAGGTGTACATAGTTGTGTTCTCGTGTGCAGTGACAAGAGCGATCCACCTCGAGTTAACGATTGATATGACGGCACAAACATTCCTCCTTGCCTTTCGCCGCTTCGCTTCGCGACGGGGTGTGCCGTCCACCATCTATTCCGACAACGCCAAGACGTTCCGTTACTGCGCTAAAGTACTGCGCGCGCTCTTCGACGACTCTGTCCAAGACCATGCCAGTTCCCTCCGCATCCAGTGGAAGTTTATCGCTGAAGGTGCGCCCTGGTGGGGCGGTTTTTGGGAACGGCTCATTCGTACTATCAAGGACGCACTGAAACGTTGTCTAGGGCGCAGTGGCCTCTGCTATGAGGGGCTTCTCACCGTACTACTCGAAGTTGAGGCGGCCGTCAACTGCCGTCCCCTCACCCAGCTTGCCGACGACACAGAGGACTGCGAGGCTCTGACTCCTTCCCACTTCTTGATCGGAAGGCGCGCCGTAGCCTTACCGGCCAGCCTGGGGTTAGAGATGCCCAGTTCCACTCCTGCAGGTCTTCGTCGCAGAGTTCGACATAGACAGGCTCTTCTTGTGCAGTTATGGACTCGTTGGAAGAAGGACTATCTCCTGCTTCTGCGTTCTGCACACCACAGTCAACCGAGGGCACATCCACGAATTCGCGTCGGCGACGTCGTGATAGTGGAGGACAATGCACTGCCACCTCTGGTTTGGAAACTCGGACGCATAGTTGGTTCCTTCCCAGGAAGAGATGGTGTCGAGCGCTGTTTCAAAGTACTTCTCCCGAATGGTCAACAGCTCCGGCGTCCTCCCCAACGTTTGTACCTGCTGGAAGCTGACTCGTCCAACGCGGCCGCGGGAGGATGTTGAGTATGCCGGAAGGGGGCGGCACTGGAGGAGCTCATCTTCCTCCAGTGCCGCCCCCTTCCGGCATACTCAACATCCTCCCGCGGCCGCGTTGGACGAGTCAGCTTCCAGCAGGTACAAACGTTGGGGAGGACGCCGGAGCTGTTGACCATTCGGGAGAAGTACTTTGAAACAGCGCTCGACACCATCTCTTCCTGGGAAGGAACCAACTATGCGTCCGAGTTTCCAAACCAGAGGTGGCAGTGCATTGTCCTCCACTATCACGACGTCGCCGACGCGAATTCGTGGATGTGCCCTCGGTTGACTGTGGTGTGCAGAACGCAGAAGCAGGAGATAGTCCTTCTTCCAACGAGTCCATAACTGCACAAGAAGAGCCTGTCTATGTCGAACTCTGCGACGAAGACCTGCAGGAGTGGAACTGGGCACCTCTAACCCCAGGCTGGCCGGTAAGGCTACGGCACGCCTTCCGATCAAGAAGTGGGAAGGAGTCAGAGCCTCGCAGTCCTCTGTGTCGTCGGCAAGCTGGGTGAGGGGACGGCAGTTGACGGCCGCCTCAACTTCGAGTAGTACGGTGAGAAGCCCCTCATAGCAGAGGCCACTGCGCCCTAGACAACGTTTCAGTGCGTCCTTGATAGTACGAATGAGCCGTTCCCAAAAACCGCCCCACCAGGGCGCACCTTCAGCGATAAACTTCCACTGGATGCGGAGGGAACTGGCATGGTCTTGGACAGAGTCGTCGAAGAGCGCGCGCAGTACTTTAGCGCAGTAACGGAACGTCTTGGCGTTGTCGGAATAGATGGTGGACGGCACACCCCGTCGCGAAGCGAAGCGGCGAAAGGCAAGGAGGAATGTTTGTGCCGTCATATCAATCGTTAACTCGAGGTGGATCGCTCTTGTCACTGCACACGAGAACACAACTATGTACACCTCCCTGTCAGTGTTTTGTGACGCGCGGCAGTACAGGGGTCCGCAAAAGTCAATCCCAACGACGTCAAACGGCATGGTTTCGGTTATCCGGTCCCTCGGTAACGGTGCGGGAGGAGCAGTCTCCGGACGCAAGCGTCTACGACGACGCGGCAAGCAAGCGTTCAATACCCGCCTCACTGTCCGACGTCCTTTCAGAATCCAAAACCTGGAGCGGAGTTCGATTAAAGTTAGCTGGACTCCTCCATGAAGAAGGCGGATATGTGCTGCTTCAACCAGAAGCTCAGTGAACCGGTCGTTGCAAGGTAGTATCATAGGATGCTTCAACTCCTCCGATGCATCAAGGGCCTGCAGGCGACCACCCACACAAAGCAAACCTTTCTTGTCAAGGAAGGGCTGTAAAGTCAGAATAGTGGAAGCAGACTCGACAGATTGTCCGACCTCTAACGTAGCGACTTCTGAAGGAAACGCAGAGCGCTGAACAAATCGTATCCAGTACAACTCTGCCTCACACAACTCCGCGGCTGTTAGCGGTCCGGAGGAGGACGTGGTGTGGAGTGACGCATTACGAAGAAACCTTTTGATCCAAGCAGTCACTCTTAGAACCTTAGTAAGGCGTCTGTAATCATTAATCCTAAGGAGTGGATCGTGCAATTTCGGCAGCACGTACCCACAGTGAACCGATGTGAACGACCGCCGTCACACTGGATTTGTCACGCTGTCTCCTCCTCCACCGGTCGCCGTAACCTCACGAAGATAGGACTGCCGTCTTTCAGAGTAAGGCCCTCCTATCTGCAAACCTGTACTATGCAATTTCTATCACAGCTTATGCAATTTCAGCATGATATCACCTGCTTGTCTATACCACAAGGCTGCCATCACGTGACTTCCCCGAAGCTAGCATGCACATCTGTATCCCAATCTACCACCACACTGAGGTACTCCCTTAACACATTTTATGGTTCTTACGCAGTCTTGCACATGTGTATTCGAGTTTTCACTCAGGATGGTACTACTTGGGATCAATGGAAAGACTGATCTTTGCACCGCTATTGCAAAAGCAGAACAATAAAAGTAAAGTAAAAATATGAATGTACTTTTGAGTTGCATTTAAATCACCATCACACAAAACGTCATCCCAGGGATCTTACGTCAATGCTATATGATCGGGCATGACGAGGTACAACTTTCCAATTTCCAGGAAGTTAATACAGCAGATCTACACAGCTTGCACAGAAAACATCCAAGTGACGGTGTTGCATTCTTGAATACCCACTAACGTGACAACAACACTTTCTACGCACACCACAGCACATCCGAGAATTCATATCAGCAGCGCGCAGACCTTTTTTGTGTAAAAATAAACACATGAAAATTCCACCCTCTTTGCTCTTGCATGAGCGCCTCTTGGCAATCCAGCCTTTCACCTCAACTTCATAGCAGACCACGTGGTCTATCTCAGCCTGCAAGAAAGTCTGCAGAACTGTCACATGTTATCGTAAGCCTTTGATTTCACATCAAAACACAATTGTTCCTCCGATCGTGTGCGCATTGCGATCACACAACAAGACTTGGAAAACAGTAGTCTTATACGGAAGCTCTTTCACAGCTTGCATGCTCTCATCACCATGTGCCTCATCCCCTTCATTACTCATTTGTTGAAATTAAAATTTTTTGTGTTCTATGCAATGTATTCAAAAATCGTAAAGCATGTATGTCCTCTAACAGAAAATTGTTTATTCAGCCTGAATCTCTCTCTGTCATTGAGATGTCATATGTTAACATGCTAGAGAATAACATAATATGCCAGTTTATTCTCTGTCAGAGAATAAACATATAAACATGTATCAGAGAATAGCCCAGACAAACACAATGTCAGGGGGACATCCAGAAAATGTTCTTTGTGTACACAGGATGTCCTACAGACATCCCATAGGCGTAAGTCTCGGAGATAATTTACAGCCCAGGGCACTACAAATGATTGGCTACTCTCCGCAGATTCTACTGTACTAAGCCCACGCCCTACCAATGATTGGCTGCTCATAACTGCACCCTCCCACTGATTGGCTCTCATTGTTCTGTAGTTCCATCACCCATCAGTCCAGCTTCTATGGCTGTCATTGGTATTTTCCACTCATTTACACAATTCTGATTCCACACGATTTTGCACATGCATATTTAAATTTTCCATCAGGTCACCGCTGTTTGGGAACAAAAGGATTGAAAAGACTTGTCTTTACACCACTATTGTAACCGCAGAACGATAAAAATGCAGTTAAAAGCAATGAACTCTGTTTCCCATGAAATCACCATCAGACACTCCCCTGTCCTAAGCACTGGAACATCGACAATTGAACATGAACATTAAACCATCGAACATGAACTTTGAAGCATTGGAACATTGGCCATTGAACATGAACATTAGGAAAGCACCCCTCAAATGGTGGAAAGTAAGCACCCCAGAAACCGCAGAGGGAGCGGTCTGGGACCAGCCTACGAGCAAGACTAGAAGTCTGGATGCGGTTTAGAAATGGACTTAGAGAGAGGTTAGAAATGGACTTGACTCTATACTAAAGACATCCTGCACGTGGAATTAATAAGCAAAAACTTCTCGATACTTTGATAACAATTCAGAAGGAACGGGATTCATCTGTTGGGTTGTTTGTGATTTATGCTCAAACCAAACTGTAATCTACACTTTTCTTCTTCCATACCTCTCAAAAAGCGCTGCAATTCAGAGTGCGGCATCTTTGTTCTCGCGGTGGACGTCTGTCATTGGTCTCCCAAGACGACTTGTCCACTCATGGGAGGAGATCGTTTGAAGACAGTAATGGTAGGCCGCACCACATTGCCATCCTTCTTGAGGGGGAAGGGGAAGGAAAGCATAAATTACAAACAAGGCAATGAATAGATATACTTCTTTTTGCCTTGATGCAAAGGTAATTTGGTGAGGAGAAATGTTAGCACATTAGCGCCCCTCAAAAAGGGTAGTGGCATGTAGCTCATTGGAGAACCTGCTCCGCTTGACGGCGATTCACGGTTAAACCCTGTTAAACCCAAGAAGATAGTACTGCCACGTGTTAGAGGCAGGTATTTTGCTCTAGGACAATGAAGATATGGGGGAATGTAAGAAGATACGTCATAGTAATATATGTAGTCTTGAAAAGAGTGTATGCGAGTATGAAGCCCTGGCACATGACTCGTAATGTAGCAGCACATTAGCTGACAAGAAAGACATGGGGACTTCCCTACAAATAGGTTTCGAGCCATGTTAGTCGGCACATCGGGTTTCGTCTTTTCAGACCGCGTTCGTGGTCTCACGAGAGCCAACGACGATTGACTTCCCAGGGGTTGTCATCAGAAGATGTAAATTTAGCAGCACAAATAATGTATTAGAATATCCCAGACAAACACCAATGTCAGAGGGACGTCCAAAAAATTTTTCTTTGTGTTCATAGGATGTCATGCGGGTATCCCATAGGTATAAGTCATATTACATATCCAGAAACGAACATCCTCTGGGAGCTTTGTAAATGAATATCTCTGGTTGTATGTCTGAATGATGTCCCGTCGTGGCTATTTCAAGGATTGTCTGAATCAGGTCCGGGACTGGATGTTACATGGAGCGTGTGCTGCGAAAAAGAGGGAAATACTGATTGTGTAGCACTGTGCAAGTTTGACTTTGGATGGACATACTGAATGTCTCAAACCGAAAGTAGGAAAAAACAGACGTTATCGTGATGGTGGGGTGCTCCGAGGAATTTCTCAATTTAAAATGTTTTTGTGCACGCAGTCGAATTAAAGTTATGTGCTTCAACCTTCATTTTGACTCAGAAGCGAACAAGACTCCTAAATTTGCAGAAGCTCGCGAGACAAGCAATATATAGTATCTGTTTTCTCTTGCCAAACGCCACTGCAGCTTATGCCTGTCTAAGTGAACCTTTTTGGACTTGGTGGTCCTGGTAGATCCTACATTTCTCTTTATATTTTTAAAATTCTCATGGTCGGTTATGGGACATACGAGAAACAAAAAATGGAATGTGAATAAAACGTGAAATGAATTAAAAAAACTGAATATGTGGTGTCGGAGATAAAAAAATGGCAGAAAGAAAAAGACAACACAAGCACAGTAAAATATGCAGGAAAGGAACAGGGGAGGAGCATTAGAAACGTTCCATATAACATAAGAAAATGCCCTATGCGATGCCATTAGATTGTACGGTGCAGTAGATTACAGTAGACCCTAGTGGTGCCTCTGCCCGAATAGGTGCGAAAGCACCAAATATAGTGTCTGTCATCACAGCAAAAACATGAAATTAAGGTTCCAAAGCACGTCCTATTAAGGTTCTGAAACATGCCCTATTATGTCCTTATCACGTCTCTCGGGACCTGTAGTTGACATAATACAAGTTTCCTCGATATTCAATGGACGTCCGGAATGACATCATCTGGATATTTATCGACATCCAGAGGACGTCAATATATCCTAATAAGGATCTTTTGCAGTCATCCTACAGACGTTAATGGTTTAAAGATGTGACAGCAGATGTAAGGTGTTAGAGAAGGGTCGCACAGCTCCCGTTTTCTCCAACTGACGCTATAATTCTGACTGCTCGTGGTTACGTAGTAAGGTTACCTTTCTGGAGGGTATAGTATACTGATGAAATATGTACAAGGTATGTACAATGTACATATGTATAAGGGAAAGTCCAGGACCGGGGGCTCTGAGCCAACTGAGGCCTGGCTTCAGCAACGCTGCTTAACTTTAAACCGAGATCAAGCGTAGCTGAAACTTGAAGATAACACTCAAATCTTTTTTACAAACGTTAGTTGGTGACATGATAAATGCTTCAGTGACAGTAACTACCTGAGTTACGCGTTAAATTCACGTTAAGAGGCCATTGATCTCGGATCAAATGTTAATGGGCGTTGGTGAAACCGGGCTTTAATGACATACAAGTATTCCCATGAGTGCTACCTTTCTAGCAGCAGATGCAGGCAAGGTGCTGGCGAAATAAAGATGAGCTTCTATTACGACCTTGTGGTCGTTGACGCACCCGATGACGTCGCCGAAGGACCGTGAGTCAACCTCAGAAGTTGTCGCTATCACCATGTAGTCGACAATGCTGTTGAGGCGAATCATGTCGAACCCGTTCTGTGTGAGAACCCACGAACGTTTGCGAGATCATGTAAGATATTCTCAGAATCGGCGCAGCAGGCCACTTCATGCATCTCGTGAAAATCTGTTCTCAGGTCGCTACAGATAAGAGTAGTTATGTGCCGCTTCATTCTCAAAACGAAACCTCACTGCGTAACGGGTTCAAGGACACAGTTATGCTGATTGTAACAAAATGGCGTACGCAACGCGGTTTTAACAAATCAGGGGCAGTGATGGGAAGTAATGCGTTACGTCTCAGCTAAAAGTCAATGTTAATACGAGGGGTGTTCCAAGTCAAACTGAGACTTTCTGTCTCCTGAGTGTACAAATGGCTCGCGCTACTTCTTTTTCGTGATTTTCACACGCGACAGACCTCCGCGTTTACGACCTGGAGATACAAAGTTTGTGCAAAACAGAAGACATGTGCTGGACAAGATGACCGACAACGAGGTGAGCGGACACATCGAACAGCCAATTGTTATGAAGTTTCTCGTGAATGAAGGCATAAAGTCATCTGAAATACACAGAGGACCTCAGGCTTAGTATGGCCACGAAACACTTAGCCGCAGCAAAGCGTTTGAGTGGTGCAAACGGCTGACCGGCAGAGAAGACTGGAAATCTCCCAAGAGCTAAGGTACCGTTTCGACACTGAAGGACAGCCGTTCCTTGATCGGATCATCACGTGCGATGAAACGTGGGTGCAACATTTCACTCCTGAGTCTAAACGCGCACCAAAACAGTGGAAGCATCCGGGCTCGCCAGGTTCCACGAAGTTCCGAAGCACCCCGTCTGCGGGTAAGGTCATGGCCACGGTTTTCTGGGATAAGGCTGGCGTTGTTCATGTTGATTTTCTGCCCAGTCGTACCATCATCCATAGTGCATATTACTGCCAGGTTCTCAGGGATGTGCATGAGGCGCTGAAGCAAAAGCGGCCGGGCCTCATCACCAAAGGAGACCTCCTCCTACAGGACAATGCACGCCCGCAAAACGCGCATCTCACGACGCGCACCTTACAGGAACTTGCCTGGGAGTTGCTGCCACATCCCTCTTACAGTCCAGGCCTCGCCCCCAGCGATTTCCATCTCTTCCGGCCACTGAAGGCGTTCCTTGGGGGCAGCCACTTCAGCTGCGATGACGAGGTCAAGAATGCGGTCCGATCATTGGTGCTCACTGCATTGGCGCGTCAGTAAGGATTTCTACGCGGCTGGCATCCAAGCCCTCGTGAAACGCTGGGACAAGTGCATTAGTGCAGCTGGAGATTACGTTGAAAAATAAAACTAATTTCTTACCTGTAAGTTCATTTTACTTTTGCGAAAAATGAAAAGTCCCGGTTTGACTTGAACACGCCGCGTACATTACGTTTTGTGGAGGAAGAATGAGTAACGTAATGGATACTACAATTTTCGTCTGGTAATAGGTAATGAATATAATTTAGTTGAGTTGAAAATTCAGGCGCTCTCTAAAGCCATCAGTTACGAATTGTACTTGGCACAAGCCCTCCTGAGCAAACGACAAAGTTTTCCTCCCAATCACGATCTCAGTTTTTCAGAAATTCAAGACTGAATATTGCGTGCAACACTGTGCCGATGTAGACAGCAATTTCGTATTGCCTGTCAAGAATGTCTGCAAAATTACATTGCATGCAGGAAACACTGGGCCTAAAGTGGCGACGTCTACTGCGTGCAGCGTGGAAACCAAACCATATTCATAACAAAAAAAAAAGCTCAACATATGAGCGCCAGTGTTGCCTTCTGAGATGTTTCTTTTTTTTCGAACCAGACGTCGCCCCGACAGATTTTATGGCAATTTTGACAGCGTATTAAGATAGTTTAAAGCGACATGCCATGTGTGTGCCGCAATGAAAGGTACTTAGAAACATTACGATATGAAATGACAGCAAACATGCAAGCTGCTTGTTGGTTTATGGCACCATTAAGTGGGCTCCTACCTGTACTTTGGTGTTGTCGTTTGGCACGCGGATAATAATGACAGGTTTCTGGATGATCCAGGACAGTGCTGAACGGACGCTGGTGATAAAGTCTACGAAGGCGTCGCGGTCACTTGCATCGCCGCACTCGCCTCCTGGAGTTCGCCAGTCCAGGTAGGCACCACTGAGTCCGAGCCGTACCAAGTATGTGGCAAAGTCAGAGCCAAAGATGGATCGTCTACTAGCGCTGCGCAGCGCTAGTGATATATTTGCACCGGAAGATTCATCTCCGCCGAGTGACAGGAGCACGGGCATATTCACAGGACTGCAAACAGTACGAACTTTGTAACAATTAAAGGTAGAAACTCTCCAGCAAACTTGCTTATAATGTACGACCTTTCACGATAAAGGTCGGTCAATGAGGTCAGAACACAAAGGTATGTGCATGATTGAGGACAGTCGCCCGTCCAGGACAATGGACTGTTGAGAACGACTGTATAGGTTCTGGAAACTGCGGGTGAAGTTGTCTTTTCTGAAGGTGTTCGGCCATCTCATCACAGAGCGCTGGATGTCGGATGCGTCGGCAAGTCTCTTGCCCTCTAGGGCGATTTTCAGTCGAGGAAAAAAAAAGATATCAGGTGTAGCAAAATCAGGTTAGTATGGGGGTGCGCAATTGGCATAACTAAGACTGTATGTGGTCTGGCATTATCATGGAGAAGCAACCACGAGCCTCTCTTGGCGTATTGAGGACGTCGACAACGTAGTCCCGCCCTTGTCGAAACGTTTAAACCATTCATACACCCACTTCAAGAGCGCGGCATCATCCCCGTAGACTTGCTTCCAGGGTGGCGAACCGAGGAATTTTTCGTTTCGGTTCAAAAGAAACGGTTCCGTTGCCCTCTCACCATGCCAAGCAATACCGCGTCGCTAGTGACCCTTGCCGAGTTATCGGCTTTCCGTGCGACGTACCGATAACTATCCCCGGATTCCAGATTCTCTAGACACCATTTATCGCAACATCAATAGCGACGTAACCATCAAAGAGCGGGTTGTACTCCTCCTGCAAGTGAGCTCGAACAGTGCCCCAGTGCTGCACAGGTATGGTATCAGAGAATGTTTCCACTGCGCACATTCATCACAAACTAAAGGAGCGCCTGTGTATCTGAGACCAGATGGTCGCCCTGCTAATGTACCAAGCGACATTTCTATCCGTGGCAACGTAACTTCGGTCACTTGATACTTGGTGGCTCATCACGACCTTCACTCGTGCTGCTTAAACTGTTTCCGGAGTATTCGGGATCCTTCGTCGTAAAAGTCATCCGATCTGGACCCCATACGTGAGTCGTTCTCTACGTTACCGCGACCTTCCTTTCAAACTTGTTCCCAGGCGTCGGAGAGAAATGCGCTGTCTTGCTGCTTAAACTGTTTCCGGAGTATTACGAGATCCTTCGTCGTAAAAGTCATCCGATCTGGACCCCATACGTGAGTCGTTCTCTACGTTACCGCGACCTTCCTTTTCAACTTGTTCCCAGGCGTCGGAGAGAAATGCGCTGTCTTGCTGCTCCTCTACGAAGTGCTCGAAGTATTCTCCAGTTAGGCCTACTGCGTCTTCGACGACTATCGACTCAACGTCCTCAAGTTCTACCCATTCCACCACGTCTAACATGTCCACTGTGGGCAGTGTGAGATCTGGCACAGTCTTCGTATCAAATACGCAGCCACTGTTACTCCCTGTTTCAAAATTATCATGCGCCATCTGACTTTTGGGTCCAAAGTTCAACTGCTTCCAGAAAACGCTTTCTGCCCTCAAACTTTGCAGCTCCACCCGTAATTGATGCATCTCAGCATCTATTTCCCTGGCCCTGGTTCTCCCGGAGAAAAGGCCTCACCAGTGGGTGAGGCCTTTGGTATCCACGGTGTCCACACGAAGACTGCAGTGAGGTGAGAAGATCAGCGCCGGCAGACATGGACGAAGGATATTGTCCCGAAGACGGTCAGACAGAGACGATGGCCTAAGCTTCACTGCTGAACTCTCGGAATGGTCATCATAGTTGCCTATTCTGGATAAGCAGACCCCAGCGAAGACTCTTCTGGCATCTTGTGGACTGCGCCAGTTAGGAATACAGGTTCGTTCCAGCCATAAGAAACATCTTAACCATCAGAAGGCCCCAAGTCTCAAGCTCCTTGTTCCTTGGTGCCACGCACCAGACTGTAGTCGTTGCTGGTCGTGGACCCTTTTCTTCACTTTGTCACATGACCATGTCATCGCTGGAGCCTTTCTTCTTCTACAATCTTGACTGGGGGTAAGGGCGGAACACCCCGTGGAGCTCCAAGGTCACTTGTGAAAATTCTGCTCTTTATTCATAGGTCATGATTCTTCTCAGATGTCGTAATGGTATGAACTTCCGAACAGCCGTACAGCCCGCAGTGTCTGCCTTCAAGAAATGAGGTAATGGGGGTGCACGCTCTGCCCACCACCTGGAAGCACTTTTTCCCCACCCCCTTGGAAAGATCCAAAATCCCATGATGTGGTTCCCTCTCTGTCATTCGCCGTCGAGGGCCATGTTTTAAGATATCACCATGTAGAACTTGGATTACTGATGTGACACACGCACGTTATCATCTTTCAGTTCTTCATACTCTTCGTATTAATTACTTTTGAACACTTCTATAGAAACTGAACGGTGGCGACCCCTTCTATATATATACATTTTCTCAGAAAAACAGTGGGAGCCCGAGCGGGATTGGCGAACAGGTATCACGTGATATTGAAGTGCTACGTAATGCATTTGAGACGGGTTACTAATTGCTATTAGACCTGTTTTGAACACTAACAGCAACTTTTGCGAAGTCAGTTTGGACTGTTGTAACCTGCAAGAATATCTGTGAGATGTGCGTCATCTGTTGGCCTTTCAATCCCTCCGCGTCTTCATGTAGTCTGCTCCGCCGCCATTACCCACAGTCCCGGGGCCCAATTCTCGCTAAAGTAATCGACCTCGATTGCTTTGTGTCTCGCCTGTCATTGGTCGTTAAGTGAAGAAGGCGTGAAGAACAGATATGAATGTCACGCGCCCTCAACCAATAGTCGAACACTTGATCCTGCACTCTTCATACTTTCTCACTAGACAGCGTATTTTTAGGCATTAACAGGGGGCGTTCTTTACCGCATAGCACGCAGTATGCCAATCATCATCGCGAATGATATCGCTCTGTCTCCCGATAAGCTGAGAATGGGGGCGTCCACCTTTTTATGTATCAACTTTCCTTCCAATCGGAAGATAAAACGATACGATTCTGAAGGTTGGTTGGCCTCGAACAATTTATACGACGAAGAGCGCTACCTGTTTCTTCATCACGAAGATTGCAGGATCAAGAGCCCAACTATTGGTTGAGGGCGCGTGACATTCATTTCTGTTCTTCACGCCTTCACGTAACGACCAACAGGCGACGACAGGCGAGACACAAAGTAATCCAGGTCGATTACTTTGACGGGAATAGGGCCCCCGGCATGAGTAGAGTGACCAAAAGATAGATGCCGCGAAGGACGCTTGGTATCGGTGCTGTTTGCAAAACCCCGCACCCAGGAAATTTCTACGGATGTGTGGTTTACGTTCTAGTGTTCAGGGATGCACCAACCTTGGGCGTCGAGGCGCATATAGACGACCCTCTGTTTACAAACATGTGACGTCACGATAAGACTGGTTCGAGGTTATATTTTGCTGTGGTGGGCAAAAAGCGGGAAAACGCGTCGGCTGATAGGCGGAAAAGGCTGATAAGGTTGATAGGTGCCCACCAGCATGCTTTGCGCAGCGGCGAAACGTAATCGGTGACGTAGGGGTGCAGGTCGTCTATTGCGGTTGGCCACGACCTCCAAGGTGGCTAGCCTAATTGCTTGCATTCTCAATGGTGCACGTGTCGCCTCAAGGTTGCCGCGTCATGAAATCGGCAGATTGTGCTTGGAGCAGCATTCTCTGAAATTATATAGCTAAAACATCCCCAATGGACAGCAGAGCTATTACGCATATCTGAAGATTCAAAGTTACAAGCATTCAGAAAAACATATAGTTTCTACAGGTTTACCATTCACTTTACAGTTCCTTTAAGAAGTTACTGGAACACCAAAGTAACGAGCTACCAAAAAAGGAACTATGTTACGGGTTACTCTCAATACCACATGAAACCTACCTCTTTTTGACAGCTGCGACGAGAGTAGTAAGGTAGGCCACGTCTTGCTTGTAGCGCGGGGTTATTTTACCGTCGCTTGTAGTGCTGAAGTAGCCGAAGACTACGCAGGAGCAGAAATGCAAAGGTAAGTGGGAAGCTAGGTGTGCTTCTTGGGGCCTGAAATTCCTGTTGCTCAGCATGCAGATCACTCGACGACGAAGAACAATGGTCTGGTTGAACGGTATATTTCCAGGAGTGGACCTTACGAACAATGAGAAATGTTGAAGACAGGAGCCTGTCGCACTACAACAAACGTAACACTTTAGTTTTGTACCTGTTTCATCTACCCCAATTTCGAGATGTAATTTGGTGCAAATGCAAGGTGTTTTTCTCAAGCGTTGCAATTTTTTTTGGTAAAGAAATCTATTAGAGCACCGCAGACGCCATTCTTGCAGGTTAGTGCTACGGCTAGGTGGACATTCCATGTGACTCAATATGTAACTACTTTCTTTCTTTATTTATCATCAGGTCGTGCAGAATAACAAAGGGGAGTGGCACACGATGCATCGACTATAAATATAATGCTTCCAATAATTTCCGAAACCTTGTAGGATCAGGGACGGCGACGGTGGAGGCGGGCAGGTTGTTGCAGTCTTTAGCTATCTTAGGGACGAAGGGGTTAGCATAATAATTTGTACAGCTAAATGGGACGAATAGTTTCTCAGAATGGTCTAGGTAATTGGATATGTGATGAGGAGGTGAAAATAGAGCTTATCTAGGAAGAGTGTTATGATAGTAAAATTTATGAAGTAAGGAAAGACGAGCGGTGATACGGCGGGTAGAAAGAAGCGGGAGAGATTGAATATGCGACTACTATATCACTAATCACCATTAACTAATTTCTTAATTAGGAAAATGTAACGTCTTGAAACACGCACGCACTTTGAAATATCTGTTGCCACATCTTGGTTTGCAAAGGAGCCGAAACCAAGCGCGTCGTGACGGCAGGAAGAACAGCTTTCATACCACGCCCGAGAGAACGCGTTCTTTGAAGCGATGGAGCTCACTGGAGTAGGCGCCGTTCAGCTGTACCAATAAACGGTCGACGCTGGAGGTGGTCTTCTTCCTGTGCTCTCGAAGCACGTAGTTTCGGTTTCGGCTTATTCGCATAGCAAAATTTGGCGATGGATATCGTGAAGTACGTGCGCGATTCAGAATTTTCTAAAGGATGGGATAGCTTGAAATGGTGACGGGCTTTAATTCTGCTCTCTCAGATTTCCTCGAAAACATTTAATCATAATAATGTTTAGGTAATTAGTCATCTAGCAGTTGTATATTCTCTCTCCAACAGAATGTACGCCTAACCGTGTAACTCACCTGAAAAAACAAACAAAAAAACGTCATATTTGCTGCCCTTGTAAATTCTATTTTGTAATTTTTGCCCTAAATTTGCAAACAAATTTGTTAAACACCCTGTATATAAGGAACCACACGAAGAGGACCCAAGTCTACATTGCCGGGAGGGGTCACCAAGACCATTAGGGCGACGTGCGGTTGAGCTGATTGATTGAGATATAAAAAATGTGGAGATGCGAGGCCCAGCTATGGCTCAGGCAATTTTATGTACTTTGGCGCAACGTTATGTATTATTAGCAGACTGCCAGCGACACAGGTGCACAAAAGAAAAGGCAGGTCCTTACTTTTTCATGTCAACGGAGCGAATTGTCAACTTTGTGGAGCACACAGAGTGAGATGGTTCTTCTACATTGTGCTTGAATCCACCTCCTACACCCAAAGTGGAGCGTCTTCTGGCTAGGCCAGGTGTGTAAGGAAGAAGGAAAAGACCCAGGGGAATAAGCAGGGACACAAAGCCCGCAGCACACAAGGTCCACATGAAATATAAAGTTGTGTGGCGCACGGGGACCTGCGTGCACGAGCAAGGGGATGGTCACGTCAGCAGGTCGTTCCGCACTCTTTTTTTGTCCCGTTTATTAATGATTCGGGTTACTATGCTTAATTGTAAGATCTCCCGATGGCTCAAATCTGTCCCTCTAGATTTTAAAGCGATGGTGCAGATCCAAACAGAAGCTACACAAACGCTGTCACTTGTTTTCTTATGCTTTCAAAGACACCACCAGTGACCGTGGTCAGTGACCTTGTCAACCAGCTCCAGCCAGATGATATTTTTGAGGCTACTTCCTTGGAGCATATCCTCTCCCTATCGTCCCGAATGGACCTGCTGCGTGATTTCATCACGCCGTATACGTCACCATTGCTTCTGGCTCCTCTGCGCTAACTACAACGTAACGCAGCGTTTTCTGCTTGCGGTAGAGCAGACGCATTGTAGACCTACCAGCCTAGTCCGGATGGTTATGACCGGCCTTGGAAACACTACATTGCAGTGTGGTCAAGTCGCCGGTTATTGCACATTTCTATCCGGAGAGAGTTATAAATGCAACGCTAGCTACGATGAACGTAATCGATATATTGCGATTGATATCTTGCTCGTATATTGCTTTGGCTACACCGCTGAAAATTATCATGTCCTCATGTCTTGTAGGCCGTTACACTGGACCCTGTAGAGTTTTCAACTGCCTTTGAAACGCCACGTACACTGTAGAACATACCACCCTGACAGTCGTCCTCGTGCCGCTGAAAACGTACACGTCTACCTGCCAACGCGTTATGAACTTACTAGTCCAGCAACCATACAATCTCCAGGTCTATTCCTAACCAGGGGAGCGAGCTTCTCAACCATTATCCCTTTTCCAACGGATTTGGTCCACTCAGATAACCTTCGGCTATCACAATTTTATCCCGTCTTATCTCTCAGAGTATGTATTGTGTCCGGCGCTGCACCAGTGGTGTAACCTCAGGAACGACGGTGTATGTACTCACACGCTGGTCTATGCCCGTATCCTCGACGGTCACGCTCGCTGGTCGGGCTTCGGGTACGGCGTCGCATTTAGCAGGTTCATTACCACTCTTCCCAGACTCTTTATGCACTTCTTCGGAGCTGCTGGAGCTGGAGTTGGAGCTGGAGCTAGCACGTCTAGTAGTGGAAGTCTCTACGTTGCTCATTTCTTCTCACTTATGGATATATGTACTCCAAAGAAAAAGCCGACTGGTGTTTAACGTTTGTCCTGGGACATAGAGAGAGAGACTAGGAACTACTAGACAATGCACGAGTGTTATCAAAATAGGATCGCAATTAGCTGACAGTCGCTTTCATCAGCGGCAGCAGGAACCCTATTCAGTCACCGGTCTTGTCAGTGGACCAATGCTGTCAGCTTCACGTTGCGGCATTTTAACATGTTTACTTGCGTTCTTAATCTTGACCTGTTGGAGGGGCCCGGGGAGGAGCGTTTCAGCGGTTCGAACACCCCGCCACCAAAGCCGTGTCTTTGGTGGTGAAGGGAAAATGAGGGTGAAATTCTCCTCCCCATGTAAAGTTTCCACAGATCCGCTACTGAAATTTTTCTGCTTCCGCTACTGATCTTGGCACCGGGACGGTGAATATTAAAACAAACTTGAGCTTTCTATGTTTATTCTGCATGTAGATTGCTACATGTAAACTGCTTATAGTTTTTGTATTCATTATGCCTGTGCAATCGAGTACGTGACTTGAATTTTGACATCCCTTGACAGGGGTACAATACATTGGATTAAGAGTGGGTGTTGGGATGCCACAGAGGAACATCTGGAGTAACCTTGCCAGATCACAGATGAATCAATACGCAATGAACGTAGTCAAGGTCATGCACATCCCTCTAGCTCCCTCCTCTCCCCGTTTGTGAAGGCAGTGTCCTAATTGGTCAGGTTTCAAATAAGGGGATAACACGCTTTAGGTGGACCATGAAGCACCAGCTGGGACCCACCATGGTGGGCCATCAGCTCGCGTGGCTCAGTGGTTAGCGTGCTGGCCAAGTCACGTCGAGATTGGGGGGGGGGGGTACCCGGGTTCAAATCCCGCTGCCGGCTGTGACGTCTGGGATTTTTCCTGGGAAACTTGGGAACATGGCCGACATATGTCTAAAAGCGTCTGAGGAAAATTTTCTCCAAACGCTTTCAGATATAGTCGGCCAAGCTCCCTTAGAAGTCGGCCCAGGACGCACATTCCTCCAGGGCGTCAGTCGTGATGTTGCCCACCTCTGTGAGATCGACAACGGCGAGCCCTTTCACCAGCACCACCACGCTCACGGGACGGGTCTCAAGTGCAGTTCTCCGACGAAACAATTTCGAGGTCCTCCCAATGCATGTTCTGGACTTGTGAGCCCTCATCAAATAAGCGAGTGTTACCATTTAACTCGGCATTGCATTGGCGGCTATGATTTCAGCTCTGGAGAAGTCATGCAGTCTTTCAGTGGCTATCAACTTCACTGAACAGTGCATGGGAGGTTCTGGGAGAAGTGGGCCACCCAGAGAATACGTTGTGGTTGTGGTGGAGTGTCCCCTGGACAAATGAAAAAGGGAATCGAAGAACCCACGACCTACACCACCTAACTGCCAGTGTGCACACCTTACGTACATAACGCTACACACAGCCTAAAAAAGGTACGACGATACGACACGATGTACGTGTGGTTATGGGTGCACCCATCAAACGTTTGTCACTGTGCTCAAAGGTAAAAGATGTAAAAAAATCGGCGCAATGCCAAATTGCCCACAGAAACAAGAATGTCAAATGTGCACAGGAGGTCGTGCAATCGAAGTAGCACTTACACGTGGTAGGGCATACACATGCAGGGAAATAACCGCTCTTCCAGAGTTCTTTGTAGGAAATACAGCAAGCACACCGTTCCCGGGTTAGGAACAGAATGAGGCTCGTGCCCCTTTCCTTCACTTCTTTATTGTCTCCTCAAGCACTTTACATTCGTCATAGGCCTGTTTCTGTGGGCTAGGTGGCGCGAGTGAGCAGCGCCCCAAAAGTTGCAACGCGCTGTAATTTAGCAGACGACTGCGAAACTTTCAAATACATGGCCTCGAGTTGTTCGCACTTTGCAAGATGCACAGCTTTTTCTACGGATTTTCTGCAGGGTTTGTAGCTTTCCTTGGTGCCATACCGCTTGAAACATCATGCAGAACGGTGACGAGACTGTTGCATCCGTAGCCGCTCGCGCCCGAAATGGCGCTGCGCGCGACATGGCAAACTTCGCTGCAATAGCCCAATGGTGCAAGAACCTCTATCTGAACCTTTCCTAACTTCAAGAACTTCAAGAACGAAAGAGTGGCTAAGGCTTCCTGATCTCCTGCTTTTAAAGAACCTTTACATGGTGATAAACACGGCCAAGCTGAAGAACTGAAAAATGGTTCTTTTTCGAATAGTTATCTTTCCCTGTGCATGGGCCAGACTGGAAGATGTTCGAATGTAAGGTTGTGAGAGCATGCCCTCTTGATCAAGAACACAGCACTGGGCCATCTCGCGCATCGCTGCATGAGACTGCCGAATGTAGTCGTCCGACGATGCTAGGTCAGATGGATATGGCGCGGATGTGGAAGACAGTTAAATCGATAATCACGGATGGTTTAAGTACGGTCATACGTTACATATGTGGGCCTGCATTCTCATGTTGGAGCAGAACACCCTTTTCCAGCGGTATACGACGTTTTGTTCGGATGATAGGCTGCGATGATAGGCTGTGATGTCACAAAGACATCACAATATGTTTCATTGTTCATTGTTTGCCCCCTTATGCATTTAATGTTCAGCGACACCCTGGTGAGTCAAGAAAGGGGTTCCCATAGCTTCGGCCGTTACAGCAGTTCGCAGGCTACCAGGTCATGGCAAGTACAGTGCTGGGCAAAAGTTTACGGAACACGCTGCGCTGCATTCCTGCCTGAGAGTAGCACGTTAGCAGCGAATGGTACCCTGCGGACTTGCAAACAGGCGACTGGCTTACCTATAGGCACATGTCAAAGTCCGTACGGTCCCATTCGCTGCTAGCGTGTCACTCTGAGGAAGGAAAGCACTGGAGCGTGTTCCGTAGACGTTTGTCCGTAGACATTGTTTCCTGCGAACTTACGCCCCCCATTTATACACTTGCCGTATAGTGCTATCGAGATACCAAGGCACTGTGCTTTCGTGCAACCGTGGATGTCAATGAGTTTCACACTTTCACTCACGAAGAGACGAATGACTGTCTGCTACACTTCTTTGGTGCAAACCTCCAGCAGGACTGACATTTTGAAGCACCTGTCGCGTGACTACATGTGGGAGGCTGAGGCTTCCAAAAGCAACGCACATATTAGAATACCTGACCTATCATCTGCAGTAAGAAAAGTGAACACGACAGAGTAACGTTATGTACTGAACAACCAGAAACTAAACTATATTGTTGTTTGATTTAATTTATTTACTGAACGCCACTGAGATAGCGTGTCTATAGTGGGTATGAAGATCAGTCAGCTGCAAGTCGTTCAGAATGAGTCAAACCTGCAATACCATCTTGGCGCCCTGCACGGGGTGTCACATCTTGAGCGTGTGATCGTGACAGTGTGACATTGTAAAGCTTGGCCAGTTGTGAGTAAGCTGTTGCCCTGTCGTTCCTAATACCCCGCTTACTACACTCTAAATATTTTCACACCTTTAAAGGTGTAAAATTGGTGTATTCTCATGTATTACACCTATTTTACACCCTAGAACCTTGGCTTGAAAATTTTCGAGGGTGTAACTATAGGTGAATTACACCCTTTTATGAGACATTGTCAGGAGGGTGTGATGAGGGTGCAACAGAGGGTGTATTTGGAGGTGGGACAGGCTCCATTACACAGGCTAGAGGTATTCCTGTTCCTGTGCAGTTTTGGAGTGCTTGTGGTACTCAGAACTTAAGCTTGTGATACAAGTTGTGATATAAAGACCAAATGCATAGTTACTCAACATTTGGTACACTGTCATCTAACCCCTCAAGGCTAGATGACTGGAAAATATAAAATTACTACTGTGTGATAAAGCTGTATTAAGTGATACATTTGAATACCTTCATGTCTACGTAATGTAGGATATATGCTGCATGGCATAATATCAACCTAATAAACGCATAACTATTCAGTTCCTGTGATTTTGTCTTACATGTATGACACCCGCATATACCCACATCAATCACCTATAACATATGTGTGCTGTGCAACATGTGTCTGCGATGTCCTATTTTTGCTTCACACAGGGTACAGCTGAGGAGTATACCTGGATAGTATTACAAGTTCAGTGTGAGAAAAGTGTATTCTTGGCTTTTTAAAGAATATTTTGCATGGCTGTGATCGGAGAGTGATGCCAAAATAGCCACAACGACACTCCACAGTACCAAGCATGCGCCTTCTGTAGAACCTAGAAACACTATACTTTCGCAGTGAAGCTGTAATTTCACCTTTCCTTTGTTTTTTTTCTTAATAAACATATCCCCCACCCCACCCCTGTAATAATTTCCAGCTGCCTCTTCTATGGTTTGCAGGTTACCATTACACCCTTGTGATGTGATGTGATGTGAATAAAGAAAAAAATGGGGATGTAAGTTTCGACGAAGTCAAACTTACACCCTTCCACACAATTACACCCTTGATTACTTGAGGGTGTTCCGTTACACCTTAAAAGGTGTGCGCCATGCACATGTTCTTTTACACCCTTTAAGGTGTAAAATTATTTAGAGTGTAAAGCGTTAAGAAGATGGGCTCACACCTTGTGACTCACCTAATCAGTCAATAACACAAACAAGCAATGCACGCCATGCAAATTATAACCTAATTTTACTGCGAGAAGCACAGATTAATCTTGTCTGACGTGTGTACATACAAATGGTCGAATGTGCATATTGTGATATTTTTAGTAGTTTGTACATTCTATAGTTTATACTAGCGAATGTTTGTGTGCAGTAACATTGCCGTTATCGATGCGTCATCTTAATTTTACGGTGTCAGAGGTATAGCATAGAGTTACCCGCGATCGCGTCGGCGTCGTCGGCATTCGCATGTCCGCACAAAACTCTTATCGCATGCGCGCTGAGCTTTGGGAGTAAGGAGGAGAATCCCGCTAGTTTACAACTGCTATCGATGGAAAGTGAGATAGCTGCGTGAGCTGGCAATAACTTCAACTTCTATCACGGAAAGGCGAACATCCACAGAACTTTGACTGCAAAAGCACAGCCTACGCATCATCACTACGCAGTGCGTGGAACAACTTGACAAGCCCCACTCATTGACACTCGCAGCCCTAAATGTACGCTCCGTAGAGATCCACGCAGAAGACACCACTCCATACGACATCGCTTCTGTGTCTTTCCGAGACGTGGATGAAGACGGAGAGACCGGTACAAGTCGACGGCTTCAAGTGCTGCTGCGGAGCGCGTCGCAGAGGCAAGGGCAACCGAGCGGCCAGAGTTGCCAGAGTCATTTGCTTGCGTTCCTGAGTACTGGCTACACCACTTGAAGTCACCCTTCCTGGAGACGACGTCAGAGAAATTTGCGCCGGAACACATCCGCGACTTCATCGTGTAGATACTCGCGCCTTACCGCACGCACGAGCTTCTCGTCGTCTCGTTTCACTGACCAAGAACACCACTTTCCTAAGTGATATGCCCAAAGAAATGGACCTTTTGCTGTGCACAGACATCCGCCAACCCACAACTAGACATGGCTCATGCATATAGACTTGGTGTTCCAGCACAGCTCCCTTGTTCACGACACCAAATACCTCACCAACCATGTCAATGACCACAAAGTAATACTCATCACACTTAAATAAATTTGTCTACACACTTTCATCCGGCCTCATTTCACCACACGCACATTTGACATTGCACGAGTCGTAATTTTTTTAGGTTACTAGTGAGCAGCAAAGTGTAATTAGGTCAGTTACTTTTTCGGGAGTGTAATGTGTTGATGAAATATTCTGAACGACCAAAGGGCTGCAATACGTGTAAAGGCGTCTACATCCATGGTAGGTTCCCCACCTGACGACAATACACACCAAAGCCTCAGTTGTTATCCAGTATGTAAGATCGAATTTTCCTACGTGTAAAAGAGGGACCACCTCCATAGTCCCCCTACCCTACGGCAGTACACACAAAAGCCGCACATAGCTGCACATGTGCGTTAGTATCGTGCGGTACAATATTAGAAACGGAAAGAGACAGGGAGTTTTTTTTTTGGGGGGGGGACACAAGTATTGTAACAAGCGTAGCGGATGTCAAATGGTATTATTTCTGGTAACATGATAGCTGAGAGCTGAATAACGTCAACCTCATTCCGTTCGCTCGAATACTCACACGTTTCAATGCTCTGTAGGGATGTTGACAGGCACGAACAAGCAGTTGTACCTCAGTTCCTTGAATGGTGAAGCAGAAAGGAACTTTTCGCTACTGATATTGATGTTGATAGCACTGTTGCTGAGCAGGTTTCATTGCCTCGATGGTAGACACTCCACGCCTACACGCGCAGATGACAATGGTTCGAATTACGGCACCGACGTGCTGTCATGGTGTTCTCGATGAGATTTTCTTAGGTCCTTTAAATGCAGTTTATGTTGACGGCGTTGTTTGACACCGTGTTGCTTATAAACCCAACGTCACAAGTTACAAATCTAACAGAGAACGCTTAATATTTTTAATTTGCAAGCAAACTTGAGGTAAAATAGACCTCTCCCTGTTTGTAAACAAATGACGTCATAGTGTTTGACAGCGCCACCGATTTGGTAGAGTTGAACTACGCTCGAAGCCAGAGGGTGAACACGGTCGCGATCAAAGCCACGGTGTTCAGGGGATATGATGGCCCTTGAAAGGGACGCGACCTTCGGTCCTACTTGTCTTTCAATAGGAGGCAGCGAACAAATGCCTAGTCGTGGAACCCAGCCCTCCACTTCTGATTTGTTTCGGTTTCAGTCTGTCTACCAAAGTCATGATGACGTTTCTCGGGTAGAGGTCTATAAAGTGCCTGGATTGGGAAAAGTACCGCTATCATCTGATCTTTGCCATCGCGACCTTGGAGCAACAATGGCTGCATGCCAACACATGCTGCGGCCGCCATTGTTGCTCCAAGGTGAAGGCGGGAATGGGAAAGGATGGCGTTACTTTCCCCAGTGACAGTGTTGTCCGCCTGTAATATATAGTTTTGCCTACGTAGTAGAAGAGCAATACGCAGACCCCTTCGACGGAGCGTTGCCCGTAATTTTCACTTTTGATGTACTTTAAAGCTACGAGTGCAATTGGGACCAAAATTGTGACGTAAGAGTACTGAGAGCTCAAGCTATCGAATAGATTCAGCTTCTGAGATTGCACCTCTACTGCTTTACGATACCTTTAAGGCAAATGTACGACACAGTCCCCTACGCAGTCGGCCCAGGACATATCGCTCGGCAATAAAACACCACTACCCTATACTACTGATGTTAGATTCTTTAGCTGGAGCCCATGATTTAAGAATAAACAAGTCCCATCCATGTCCGCCACTATGCACATGTCCAAGGTTATTTTGGGACGGATATTTGCGCAGGATTTTCTTCACGTGACCCCATCTTTGCCACCTTTCTACAGTATCTACGGTGCTACTTTTTTTTTTTTTGGGGGGGGGGAGGGCTCGACTTTCGTAGGCCGTGCGTGATACCCATATTTGATGGCTTTTTATTTTTTGGCAGGTATATTGCAGGAGTGCTGCAAGAATATTGCAGGTCCCTGGCCGAGTCCAGTCCACCAACGCTCTGCGCTCAAAAAGGTCTTTTGACCTTACTGGACACAATCAGACCTCGATCCTTATTGTGAAGGGGCTCAGTATTTGATTCCCCACGTCACCACCACCAGTGGGGCTGAGTATCGCCTCTGGCGATGAAACTCCCCGATCATCATCTTAAATCAAATTGTTTGTTGTTATGCGGCAAGACTGGGGGGGGGGGGGGGCGGAGGGGGGGAGTTAGAGGGATGACGGAGGGTTTTAGTAAAATCCATGGTTCTGTAAATTGCGATTACGGCTCTACTGGCTAAGCCACCGTAGCACAGCATTGCAATACTAGTTAGAGCTTACACCCAAGGATGGCTCACTTCGGTTGACAGACTCAAAGTTATTGAAACGCTGTTTCGACTGACAGCACGAGTAAGGCGTGAAGTCTCAAGACGTCTTAGCCCCTCAGTACAGCTGACCGTCTGAAATTCGTCTCCAAACTCTTCCGGAAGGTAACACAGGTGAAGGCAAATTTCTGAGGCGCTAATCTGCCTGTGTTCTTGAAAAGTTGTTTGTAACGGTAGAGCACCGTGTCTGTCAGCCTTGTACGAGGTGATATCAAAAATCCTCAGACTAGGTGCGTAAGAAAGCAAGTATTTGCTTTGTTTAAGTTTGACTATTATCACCCTCAACGAAGTCCCCTTGCGCAGTGATGTACCGGTTCCAGCGCTTTTCCCACTTTCGGAAAGCTCTCCTGCTCTCGGAGCATATCGATCACATTCTGCGGTTCACCTGGACCACGCTCACGCTTTCGAAACGGCGACCCTCATCGACGGGAAAAGGAACAAGTAGCAGGGGCCAAACCGGGTGAGTAGGGCGGGTGAAGAATGGTGATTATCTTTCTGCAACCGAAACGCTGTCGAGTTCCTAATGCTGTGTGAGCGAGAGCATTGTCGTGATGGAGCATTCAGTTGCCCCCCACGCCACAGCTCAGGCCTCTTACGCTGAACGTATTATACAGAGGTGGGGAGTAATGCATTACAAAGTAATGCATTACCGGTAATGCATTACTTTTGAGTAATGGGTAATGGTAATGAATTACGTTTTGCCAGCAAGTAATGAGTAACGGTAATGCATTACATTTCGACTGAGTAATGCAGGGCGGCATTACTCATTACTTTTGTCGAATGTTCATTGCGCCACGTGAACATTGGGAACATCCAGGTTTTCTTCAACCCGCCTTTAACAATGAGCACAGGGCAACAAGGAAAGAGAAAGGCGCAGCCTAGGGAATTCTGCAAGAGTTCAACAGTCGACGGTGTGTGTCACAAGTGTCTACATGATGATATCATTTGAAGTAAAGGAAAATCAATGAAATAGAAACATAATCTCTATGAGGGTAATGCGTAACAATTGCTGCAGGGATTCACTGTTTTGGTATGGTACCGTGTTAGCTTCTCTTGTGCTGTCAGAGGTAGTTTCTCTGCCAGGACTGAGGCTGTAGGCTGGGCCTGATCCGCCGGCTCCATAATGCTAGAAAAGGCATCATCTGCAATAAATCTTATCTATAGCTTTTGCCTATCAGACTCTCTTCTTCGGGGATCTAGTGGCACCGATTTGGGGATACTCGGGTGGCTATTGCCTATAGCAAAAAAAGCAAGGAAAAACCTTATGCACAGCACCTTTGAGGCTTATGCCCTAAAACGTAAATGTAATGTCAGAGTAGTGCCATTACTTCGTTAACGTAATGGCATTACTAATGCATTACTAATATCCAAAAAGTAATGAGTAATGTAACGCATTAGTTTTTATACAAGTAATGAGTAATGGTAATGCATTACAAAATAAAAGTAATTTCCCCACCTCTGAATTTACGTATACTCCCTCAAACGCATGGGAACGTCGCCATAAAACTGCGCGTCGTCCCCAATTATGACCCTCGACATGAATGTTGGACCGCTCAAAACCTGCTAAGCAAGATCCTGACAGAGTTCGACACGGTGATCGTTCTGTGTGGTGATCAGGATCCCAGGTAAAGCTTTTGCCGCGATGCGGCACGCGCCTAAACCTAATCTATGGATTCCCTACACTATTCCACATGACGACACGACGGCAATGTCAGCAATGTCCTGAATGATCCTTCTACAGTCCACATGCACAAGTTCCCTTCTCCCGTTATCTATAATCCCTTATCTCATCGACGTGCTCGGGGGTAGCGCTAGGTAGCCTTCGTGGCCTCTCCTCGTTTCCCGACGATGTTAAGCCTTTCTTGAAGCGCGAGTGCCACTCAAAACACCTTGCACGACTCATTGCCTCGTTGCCATGAGCCTGCTGGATCATTTTAAATGTCTCGGTTGAAGATTTTCCGAATTTGATGCAGAATTTGATTCTTGTTCACTGCTACAGTTTGCAGTCCATACTGAAATCGCAACGGTTCGTGAGCAGGAGGTCACAAAAAACGCGCGAATGAGAGCAACCGATCCTCTAAAAAGGGACGCCACTGAGAACGTATGAATGTCATTGATATCAACTGCCGAACCATCTATCATGTGCTCCCTTGGACTGCGACATCTTTCCCTTGGAGTTTTCTTGCATGAAGAGGAACTTCATAAAAGCCCGAAGTTCAACCTGCTCATAGTAGACATGGCTCTGTTTGTAGCCAGAGCAAAAGTGAACGCTCCGCGTTTTCGCGAACGTCCGCCTTTTCAGAAAGAGCTGGTGCCACTGCAAGGCTAACTGGCGAAATAGAGTGGTTGTCAATCATGGCATGAACTAAAACCATGTGCGTGCTGTCTCAGTTTGTCATAAAGGGTTAATTGGACATAAACTGGAGTTCATGGAGCGTTTGGGATGCAACATCGTATCCGGGGACGGGGGACTTATCTGTCATCACAGGCTGGAGCAAGGTTATTACCGGTGTTAGGTGCCCGAGGAGCGAGCAAAGACTGGACTTCTTCTGCTGTGGGTTTAGTCGTTTGAACGGAAATTGGAGGAAGCAAAAGTTCTCCCCCTTCTTGTACCTTGCTTTGCAAGTGCTGATCGTACATGCTACTACCATTTTTATCAACAAGACTTCCGCTTCCCAGGTTCGCGAAATGTTGCCAAAACGTGCAACCCGATACCACATACGTACGTGACGGCAGACGACGGATGACAACCAAAGTGTTTCGCTAAAGTCCCGATAAGATACGCCACCGTCTTGCGTATGCTCCCTTTATAGAGGAGGCGTTGGTTAAGGTTTTATGAAAATGGCATATGATTGCTCTTCATCTTCATCGTCTCATTATTTGTGTCTATACGATGACGAGGTCGCATTCGTATATCTGGAATTGGATCGGATCGAGAACGTTTCAGCGCACCCACGCAAATGTCTGGAAATTACAGCAGAAAAGTACTCAAAGCAAGACAAAATACAAGGTAAAGAAATTGAAATGTATTTGAAGCAAAGTACAAGCACTCGGTACTTGGCATTTCAAGTACTTCACATCACTGCCTATGCTATGGTGGATTACACCTATAACTAAAAGCTCTTGAGGTAATTTACTGGTCAAGTACTTACGCCGTATTGGTAGGATCCACCTCATTAAAAAAAAAAAGAAAAGAAACCCGCTGCACTAACCGAAAACTGAGTGTTAAAGGAGCATGGAAGTGAAGCTGTCCACAAGGAGTCACCACGCAAAATATATATTGAGTGGTGGGTCTGCATTAACCAATCGTGAGCTTCTTTCAGCCGTGACATCGCAGAAGCAGGGGTTTGTTTTGCTTCCGATCACTCGAAGCAGCAAGGCGGGAAGGCGACGACGACGACGACGTGAAAATGGCCCCGAGTTTCATCTGCCAATTCATGGCTGTTTAGTTACCATATTTCGGTATCGGGATCACAGCTTCGAAGGTGTCATCCGCGTTCATGCTACGGATATCCGGCGCGGATAATAAACAATCACGGTGGTACCGGTGCATCACGTCGCAACGAGATATCCCGTGACTGCAGCAGGATAGCGCTCTGTGCTCGGTCGTATGTGAGAACAGCAACCGGAAAAACAGCGCAGGATTTTGAGCGCTATTTTCAAGCGCTCTAAAGCGAAGCGCTGTATGTGGGAACTGACCTTACGGCTCTACTTCAACAAGAGCGGTTTTATAGCGGTTCGTAGCGATACGAGGAGGAAAATATAGGGCAATTTTCTAGCGCTATGTAGCAAAGCGCTGTATGTGGGAACTAGCCTGTATTGTCACTGCGCAATAAAATATAAAAAAGACAGTCGGAAAAAGCAGTCGCTGACGAGAGACACGAGCCCCGCGTGACGTAGAAACTGCTTAGGGCCTTTTTTCTTCGTTTTTTCTTCTCGGCTCACGCGCCGCTTATACATGCTTGAGTTGTGCCGTTGGACGTCGCTGGTCACGTGCCGGAACCCGTGATACGTCAGGACGTCTTCTGCCTCGCCGCTGCGCTCTTTGGATGTGGAGAGGGTTTTCGAAAGGTTTGCGGAACAGAGCCTTGCGCGCGCTATAGGTTACCTGCGCTCATCGTTCTTTCGCAGGAGCTCATTTTACTCGTTGCAGAAAAACAAAAATATTTTGGCGGTCACTTCCATGCTCCTTTCAAGCGAGAATGGAACACAGAAGTAATCAAGTCGTCGAAAACATTCCGCCGATATAAGCCACTCCCCCCGTCACTCTGCCAATAATCTGTTGCCCCGAGGCTTTTATCGTTGCAGATGTTCATCTAAACCTGCTAATTCCATTTCCCACGCATCCCATCTTCGATTAGCCGTTTGAAGGGTGCATTACCGAGCGAACAAGGATAACAAACGTAATCCACTTTCCGTCCTAATGCCTCTGGTGCTCATTTGTTATTACAGCACATCAACTGTTTTGTGTTCTTCTTTCACGCATCGATTAATTCTATTTCGCTTCGGGTTAGTAATGTAAGGACCTCGGCACTTTTTCTAGAAAACATTTGACGTTCATGCTGAAAGTCCGGGCTTCCAAAAACAGAACCCAGCCAGCGAAAGACATCTACGGAAGAAACGTCGCGGTGACGTCATCATGACGTTGATAGACATAGCGAAAGCGAAACAGCGCGGACGGAGAACACCGCTGTTTACCAAAGCCGTATTCCTTCACGAAGATCGGGCGTTCCACCTTTGTATTAATGGTACACACAAATGAGGTCACGTTTGTAGTCGCTTTGGTGTTTTTATTCGCGTTCCCAGTCCACTGCGGAAAGAAAAGAAGGCTCCACACAAGGGTTGGTTGCATCGTCTCGAAAGTCACTGTCGTAATCCTGTGTCGAATATGTTTTTTTTAAATTCCGTGCTAGCGCCGCGAAGCAACTGTGGCTATGAGCGGCGTATAGACGTGGACAGGTGGAGAGAGGACAGCAGGAAGGAGTGGGGGATAATGGGGTTAGTATGCGTCCTGGGCAGTCTTCAGCGAGAACTGTGCCGACATTCGTCTGGAAAGTCTTCGGGAAACCCAGGGAAAACCTCAGACAGCATAACCGGTGACAGGATTCGAACCCGTGTCACCTCCCAGTCTCGGCGTGGAAAGCGGTCATCCTAACCACTGTGCCACGGGAGCTGGTGAATGTGGTTTGTTATCACGACTCAGTTGGCGCTTGCTTCGTACAGAGACACCAGGCGTGCACTCCGAGAGGAACTCGTACACTTCAGGTTCCTGAAGATGGAAGAGCACGGTAGCTATCTTTAGAATGGGCTACCGAAAAGGTAAGGTTACCGGTAGAATGGAGCAGAACAAGGCCATACAACTAATAATGTGTAAGGAATTGCATAAGAATCTCACAATATGCAGGGAATTGAAATTGAAATATCGCCTGCTCCCGTCCTGAGGCAATTCCCTTCATACTTCCTTACCGGTTCGATGGATTTCTACCCGTCTACAATATGAAAAGCTATATTTAAACGCAGGAAGGGAGTTGCCTCAGGACAGAAGCCGCCGATATTTCGAACAGAGACTGTTCTTCTTCTGGGCACGCCCAGGGACACGCCCAGAAGAAGAACAGTCTCTGTTCGAAATATAAGCGGTGGAGATAGCTGGAGTAGGTGCCGCTCAGCTGGCCAGATAAGACCCCGTCGGAGTGGGTGATGCTCTCCTCAGGACAGCTTTTTCGGTTTTGGCTCAGCATACCAAAATTTGGGGATGGATATTTTAGTGCACGTGCGTGTTTGAGGAATTTTTAAGCGTGGAATGGTGTTCAACGAGGATAGACTGCTCTCATAGCTGTTTTTTAAATAAAAATTCTGATGAGTTTTACATGGTGCATCCTGTATATTGTCCTCTAGATTGTTTTTAGTGGTTTATCGGGGAACCGTGTGTAAGCCGAGTCAGTAAACACTTTTACTATGGTGGGCTAGAAACACCCTCCTCTTACCATCACCACCACACTGCTTCTACTGTGACAGCACTCAAGTCTGCGTCGTCGACGGACCTTTCGCGAGTTATCGCCGGGATATTACAGACAGGTCCTTGTTGTACGCCGTAGATCCAACTTTGTCGTCTTCCCTCCGAGGCCGTTTGCCCTCCCGTCTCCCCTCCCTTCTGCATCGACTTCGCCTCAATGTGGCTTTCACCCCGCAGTTCAGATACAGACTAGGGTATGCTTCAACCAGCTCGTGGTCTCGTATACATTTCAGAGGGAGCAATGCTCCAGTCCCAACTGACCCGTATAAACAAGCCGCTCAGCCTGCCTTGCCGCAATCTCGGGTCCTGGTTGTATGCCTGTGCAGGAGTATTGGGGATTTCAAATCTCAGATTTGATTTAAATCCAACAGAGAGATTATGGTGGGCTAGAAAGACTGGTGTGCTTACCGCGCATATTCAACACATAGAATGCACAATGCCCCTGTTTTGAAGTCAAGCTCCAGACCCCTGGCGGTATGCGCTCGCTGCGAACCATGTGTGTTCTTATTGAAATAGTCCAACATATCCAGTGTGTGACGGCGTATGTATGCTTGACTATTTTTTTTATCGTGAACATATTTCGACCAGCACTATTACGTTGATTTGCGTTGCAGCAGCATTACGTTGACTAGCATCCGCAGTTCGTTTGTACGAGGCTGGGAGGAACCCGGGTTCGAATCCCGGTACCGGCTGTGCTGTCTGGGGTTTTTCCTGGGTTTTCCTCAGACGCTTTCAGACATGTGTCGGCACAGTTCCCTTAGAAGTTGGCCCAAGGTGGCACATTGCCCCAGGGCGTCAGTCGTGACGTGCCACCTCTGTGAGGCCGACAACAGCGAACCCTTCCACCATCGTGGCCACCACCACCACCACCACCAGTTCGTTTTAACCAAACCACGTGACAGTTTGCTGCTGTCACGCCTGCCTAGTCGACGATCCTTGCAAGCGAAAAAGGAGGGGGGGGTGGTGACGTGGGGGTTTCGAGCGGTCTGCTTGCCTAGATTGGCGGCACGTTGCTCGGATGAAAGAGGGTGCGGGAAGGGGGTAGGCGAAGAGGAAGGCTCACCCGTCTGGTTCTACAGATCCCTGCACTACAACCGACCGTGAGGGTCCACTGCCTTCAGAAAGTAAGATTTCGCTGCTTTGATGTCATTACTGTTACATCAAAACGATCATTTACCATTGTGCATAACATATATTCCATCTCCGATCGATGTCGTCATCGCCATCACAATGCCCGTTAACATTGTCCGTTGACTGCTGTTGTCCTTCAAAATAAATAAAAACGAGTGGTCCCAATACGGAACTACACGCCGTTCATTGACCATTGTGTGTAACATATTCCCTCCCCGAACGCTGTCATCATCGCAATCACGATGACCGTCAACATTGTCTGTTGGCCGCTGTCTGGCACCATTGCATGATTTACAGCCGTATTTGAGGTACCGAGTACCCTTACGTCCGTAAGGTTTACTGCCGTAAACGTGGCTGTCTGACAGGGGCATCAAGACGAAACGCCAGTGGAAAATTTGTCAAAGGGATTTTTTACAGGACATTGCGCATGCGCACACGTCCAACGTTGTGGCTGCCAAATTGAACATCCTAGGTTTCCAACTGCTCGACCAACTCCTCTACTGGTCTGACATGGCCCCTTCGGACTGTTAACGAACTTGAAGAAACACCTGAACGTTTTCAGGACATTTCGGATGTGACACACGTACGCACACATAAAGGGAATGATGATGATATGGTGGATCATTCACTGCAACTAGGGGGTACATTGCAGCATTGCTCTTACGGAAAGGGTGAGAAAGGCATGATGATGGAAAAGCGTCCTATTAGAGTTCGTCCTTTAGTCCAGTGCTGGAGAGGAGCTCGGAAACAAATTGTAGGCATTGCATCTGATGTGAGGGGTCCGACCATGGTACGGGAATTTTGGCTAAGCTGAATAGGCGTTGATCGACGCATTGCAGAACGATTTACATGAGGGCGCTCTCTCGATCCTACTGTCCGCAGACGAAGAGGATGTGATGGAGGATTCCGACGTCAAACACGCTGCTGAGAACTGATTTGAGGCCCAACCACGGGACTTTTATTGGAACGGTCTGCAACAGCTGCAACTATGCAGTACCAAGTGCGTCAGACTCAGAGGGGAATGAATACATGTGTAATTCCACAACTTTGGCTCTCTTCATCCTGGGCAAAGCCAGGTACTTATCAGCACCGCCTCGTAAATAGTCAAATTTCGCTATGAAGGAGGGAGGGGGAATGATGATGGTGCAGTGGGAGGGGGGTGCACTACCTCTTGCTCTGGGATTCGGGTGGTCTAAGAGGATTTACCCATCGCAGAAAACATGCGACCTTCCCTCTGTAGCCTTCACTGGGATGCTCCCTGTAGCACGTAACCGCCAAGATGTCTATTACCCGTGGACCTCTCCTACCAACACACCAGCAAAATCGAATGGCGATGACACTGTTAGGTGACCTGTGGCCTTAAAAATGGAAGTGTTGATAAGATGAGTTGAAACTGAGTAAAAAGAGAAGCAACTACCTGCTGGAAGCGTTACAGATTTAATAAAGAACAAAAGTATGAGGGTGCGCGTGAGTGTGCGCCCGTGCACCTGGACAAAAAAACTGTCATTGTTGTCGCCCAACCAACACCCCCCCTCGACAACTACTCTTAAATCAACCCCATCTGAATTCTGAGGGCTTCGTGTCGAAGACGAGGAAGTGGCTTGGTTAGGCCGTCTGCTACCATGTTGCTACTCTGGCAATATTGGAGGCTGACAACCTTGCGAGCGACCAAGTCACGTAAATGATGGTGGCGAACATCGATGTGCTTTGTTCTTGCTCGGATCGCCTCACCAAGGGACAACCTGATGCACCCCTGGTTGTCCTCAAACATGCAAGTAGGTTTGTCGACGCTGTGTCCAAAGTCTGACAGAAGGTGTCGCAACCAGAGTACCTCCTGAGATGCATGTGCGGCCGAAACGTTTTCTGCTTCAGTTGACGACAAATGCAACTGTCAACTGTTTCCGACTGGTCCAGGAAATAGGGCCTCCGCCGAGCACAATGAAGTAACGACTCGCTGACTTGCGATCCACCAGGTTTCCTGCCCAGTCCGCATCGACGTAGCAGAACAGTTCGAGATGCGGGTCTGGCGAAAGCCTCAGCTTTAGCGCTCTAGTGTGCTTTAGATATCGGAGCAGTGTTTTCACAGAGCTCCAGTCGCGCTGACGTGGGTTGCTGACACGACGGCAAAGTATTCCTATGGCGCAGGAGATGTCCGGTCGTGCAGTAGTACTCAAGTAGAGCAACTCTCCAACTGCTTGACGATAGAGTTCGTTGCTCGGTAGAAGATCGTGTTCTCCCGTGAGCTTCAAATAGTTTGAGTCCATCGGTGTGGGACTACCCTTCGCGCTTGACAGGCCGTACTTGTCGATAAGGGCGTCGATCTTTTTGGTCTGCTGAAGCAGAAAATTCCCATCTTGAGTCCTCTCGATTTCAATACCGAGATATCGCCTGACTGGCCCTAGGTCCTTTGTCTCAAAGGACTGGTTGAGTTCCCTTCCGACGTCAGTAACAACATCGGCGTTTTCATGACAAATCAGCATATCGTCCACATAGAGTAACACTACAAACGCGTGGTGCCTACTAACTTGGAATATAAACACGGATCCGCTTGGCTACGTCGAAAGCCGCGTTCAAGGAGGACACTGTTTGCCTTTATATTCCAAGCCCTGGCTGCCTGCTTGAGACCGTAAAGGGATTTTTGCAACTTACACACGAGGTGTTCCTGTCCCTCCGCAACAAACCCTTCCGGTTGCTTCATATAGATGTCTTCTTCGACATCGCCGTGGAGAAAGGCTGTTTTCACGTCGTAGTGACGGACGTGTAATCGCCGTGTCGCTGCCAGAGTAAGAAGTACTCGCAACGTGGTCAGCTTGGCCACGGGCGCGAAGGTAGCGTCATAATCTTCGCCGAATATCTGCGAGTACCCCTGAGCAACCAACCTTGCTTTATAACGTTCTACGTTGCCGTCGTTGTCCCGCTTGGTTTTGAATATCCACTTACAGCCAAAGGGCAGTTTGCCGTGTGGCAGCTCGACAAGGTCCCAGGTATGAAGCTGCTGTAGGGACTGAAATTCTTCCTGGGCTGCCCCCAACCATTGGCTTCTTTCCGAAGGAGGTAATTTTTGCATGTGTTTCCAGCTCGCAGTATCAGTCACTGATTGAACCGAAGACGTGTATGCTAGACGATCTGGGAGTACACCTTTGTTGGTTCTCTCCGAACGGCGAGGTGCAGTTACTTGATCCTCCTCTTGTTGGACTGGTGAAGACTGCAGCGGAGGTGGTGCATCCACACATCGACCTCCAATTCAGTGGAAGGGCCTGGACACTGCTCAATGTGACAGGAAGGCTCTCGGCATTGGTATCTTGCAGTGTCGTGCCCACGAGAAGACGCATGAGCACCTTGTCTGCAAAAAGCCTCCATGACTGGCGTTTCGTCGAAAACTACGCTGCGTGTCACTTTGACCTTGTGGGACCCTTTCAGAAGAATCCTGTATCCTTTTTGAGTTTCACTGAACCCCACCAAGGTGCTTTCAATCGCATACGGGTCCCACTTGTGACGTTGCTCTTTAGGGACATGCATGAACGCTCTGCTCCCGAACATTCTGATATGTTCCAGGTTCGGTCTCTGACTGTGCCACAATTCATAGGGAGTCCTGTCCACAGACCTGCTCGGCAATCGATTCTGGATGTAGCAGGCTGTCAGGATAGCTTCTCCCCAGTAGGTCTTGGGTAAGTTCGCTCCAAACAGCATGCTACGCGCGCTGTCACAGAGGGTCCTATTCTTCCTCTCAGCGACGCGGTTCTGTTGTGGGCTGTAAGGGACGGACGTCTGGAGTTGAATACCGTTCTGGCGGAGAAGCTGCATCGTCTTGCCGCCAGTATATTCTGTGCCATCGTCAGCACGAAGTATGTTCGGATAACGGCCGAACTTATTCGCGACATGTGCTAAATAGACAGCAAGCTTGGAAGGGACTTCGTGTTTGGACCAACAGGTACAAAACTGTGTATCTGGAGTAATCATCAATGAAAGTCAGGAACCACCGGTTTCTGCAGGGGGTCAAAGTTCGCATAGGTCCACACACATCCGTGTGAATTAGATCAAGCACCTGTGCAGATCGCGATGCAGCGACTTTGGGAAACGATGACATCTTCATCTTCCCTTTCAAGCAACTCGTGCACTTCAGCTGATGCTCGCACTCACTTATGCGAATCCCATGTGCCAAACGTTGTGTCTCTAACTTTTTCACAGCTTCTGGGTCTCGATGCCCTAAGCGATGATGCCATACATGGACACACTCCCGGTGACTAGTAACCTGAGTGATATGTGCTCGCTCAGAAGTCCCTGTTACAAGTCGATAGAGCCCATTCTGAATGGTGCCAGTAGCGACGGTATTCTTGCCTTTAGTCACGATGCAGCGATCGTCATGGAACAAGATGTCGCACCCCGATGCTGTCACCTTGTTAACCGACAGAAGATTACACTCCAATGGCGGGACGTAGAGAGCACCGGTGACTCGAACTTTGTTGAAGACTCCGTTGTATTTGCAGTTCAGGACCCCGTCGCCCACTCCTTCGGAAGAGACACGCTGACCATTAGCCACGGTAACGACCTCATGCTCTGTGAAGAAGGTCCGGTCGTTGCACATGTGGCGGTGCGGTTTGAGAATTGCATGTTGCAGATGAGGACGACTCTTGCTTTCTTTTATACTCGTCCACGAGTTTGCCCTTCACATATTCTAGCGTGAGATCATCATCTGGTCGAGCGTCGAGAGCTGTGACGAGTGTCTCGTACGTCTCTGGTAGGCCACTGAGGAGAAGAGCAGCCACTTGAAAATCGGTGATCTCCTGACCAATACCTCTTAGGCGCTCTACAAGCTCCAAAGTGCGTCTGATGAACGTTTACATCTCCTCTTCTGTTCCAAGTCTCGACTGGTATAACTTCCTCAAGAGGTAGAGCTTGTTGCTCAGGTTGGCCCGCTCGTGCACCTTGCGGAGTTCCTGCCACATCTCCCGTGCCGATTTGCAATTACAGACATGAACAATCTGACTGTCGTCAATACTAACGCAAATGGTGCTTTGGGCTTTGCGGTCGCCTACTGTCCAAGCGGTCGTCGGGGTCTCCGGTGGAGCATCGTCAACGAAGGCCCAAGTCTCTTCGCGAACCAATAACATCTTCATTTTGAACTTCCAGGTTTGGTTGTTTCCATCAGTCAACTTAGCTAGCGTAAACTTGGCAGCGTCTGTCATTCTCT
This sequence comes from Ornithodoros turicata, assembly GCF_037126465.1. Taxonomy (NCBI): domain Eukaryota; kingdom Metazoa; phylum Arthropoda; class Arachnida; order Ixodida; family Argasidae; genus Ornithodoros; species Ornithodoros turicata. The sequence continues at coordinate 21,571,137 of NC_088207.1, forward strand.
TCCAAGCGAAGAACGAAATGAAACTCACAGCCTATTCGTACAGCTTCCAGTAGCTTCTCTGCCCATAACCTGTAGAGTGGCAGCAAAGACAGAAGCAACTACCTGCTGGTAGTGTTACAGGTTTAATAAAGAACAAAAGTACGAGGGTGCGCCCGTGCACCTGGACAAAAAAACTGTCGTTGTTGTCGCCCAACCAACAGTAACAATCAGTAACAAGTAATTGTTGGGTTGTCCGTCTTGTGCCATGTCTGACACGGCAGAACATTGTTTTTTGCGATGCCATATTCCACTTTTACTGTGGAGTAGGGCGGCGCAAATATTTGGGCTCCCAGCAGTTGATTGGGCTCCCAGCAGTTGATTGGGCCACCGTAAGGTACCTGGAGCCGTTGCCGGTCGCACGCGCAGAGCGGAAGCAACTAGCATTGCTGATTTCGGAAATTAACTTCCAAATTTCGATTCGCCGGTGCCGGCTGTCCTTTGGTGCCCCTGATGTTGGGAGCATGGCTATTTTTCAGGCAGTGAGAGCCGGGCTGCGTGCACATATCATCCGTGAGCAATCATTATTTGGGTCTGTGGAGTGCTGTCGCCGCTGGCTTACAGCGACTCGGCTCTTTGATCATGATCAAGGTGAGTGGCATATCAAGTTCTAGTAAGCCCACTAGGACTGTACTCCTCCCCCGTAGCGACTCTTCCGGAGCTTCAGGATTGTTCGCAGGGTATGGCACGTACAAAAAGCAATCTCCCTTTGGAGCGTTGTTATCTGGTATGTAAGATAGAGTTTGTGTAAAAGAGGCTACCTCCATAGGTAGTTATCTTGCTTGATGGCAATACACAAGTAACCGAGGCTTAGGCTTATGCTGGTATGTGTCTATTGGGTATGCTCGGCCCAAGTGCCCGTCATCTGAGGGGACAAATGAACCACTCTCTCACTTATCCCCCTTTTACTTATTTTTCTCACTCATATACACATTCATAGGAGAACGAAGCAGCTTAGCTTAGCTTACGTTAGCTCAATTCGTGCTATGGGGCACATATTCCATCTCCGATCGCTGTCGTCATCGCCATCACAATGCTGTCAACATTGTCCGTTGGTTGCTGTTGTCCTTCAAAATAAACGTAATAAGCAAGATTTCGCTGCTTTGGTGTCATTACTGTTACATTAGAACGATCATTTGCCATTGTGCGTAACACATATTCCATCTCCGATCGCTGTCGTAATCGCCATCCCGTGCCCATAAACACTGTCCGTTGGCTTCTGTCGTCCTTCAAAATAAATGTAATAAGCAAGATTTCGCTGCTATGATGGCGCAGCTTCCGGACACTGACATCCAGTTATGGGCTGTCAGCGATTTTTATACAGCTATCCGGGAGTTGAAGTCTGGTCCCCCAGTTCCTTCGGTGGCGACGAAGCTGTCTTGGCGTTGAATCACTGCGGGCTGGCTAGATGCCCACCGCGCCAGTCTTCAGTGGAAGTTGGCCCACGGTGTTCTTCCTCTTCGTGAGCGACTACACCGTTTTCACACCTCTCGCTCTGACGGTTGCCCGTCTTGCGGGATGTGTGAAACCGCAGAGCACTGTTTCAGGCGTTGTCGTGTTCCTCTTTTGCTGTGGCGCAGAGTAACCCAGGTATTTCAGCTGTCGACTGTCGCCTGGGCCACCATGCAGTTCCTGGAACCGTTGCCTGTTCCGCGCGTTCAGCGTGAACAATTGGCTTTATTGATTACCGAGATCAACTTTCAAATTTGGATCCGTCGTTGCCGGCTGGCTTTCGGTGGCCCAGACTTCGGAGACGCAGCTATATTTCAGGCCGTCAGGGCAGGGCTTCGTAGCCACATTGTCCGTGAGCAAGCACTGTATGGTCTTGTGGAGTGCTCTCGCCGCTGGCTGACGTCTACTCGTCTAATCCGCCACGTTCAGGGTGAGTGGCGAATCATGTTCTAGCCAGCTCGCTAGGACGGTGCTGCACTCCGCAGCGGCTATCCCGTGTTTGGATTGTTTGCTTGGTATGGTCAGTACGAAAAGCAAACTCTCCTAGAGAGTGTTGTTATCTAGCTTGTAGGACTGTAACGTAAAGTTAGTGTCTGTCCAAAGGGGTCTACCTCCATAGGTAGCTCTCCTGCTTGATCACAATACACACATAGGTGTATGTCGCACTGTGAAACAGTGGCACCGTTTGCGGTGCTGGTTCCGGGAAGACTTTTTCCCCAAAAAGTATGTCTTACAGCCAGCTTTGCTGTAATGTGTCCCTGAATATATATATATATATATATATATAAATCTAGACGTTGTACAAGGATGTGCTTGCGGCCATTTTGCCACCAGGAAAGACCGATTACGTAAACTTCAACTGCAATAAACTGGATTTTAAAAATTGGTCTCTTTAATTTGCGAAGTCAACCCACGTTTTTCCAAAGGAAATAGAAAACGCATGTTCGCTTTACCCAAAACATCATTTGGTCTTTGACATTACCTTCATTTTCGTTTATTCCGATCTCGTTAGAGTTACAGACAGTTGCGCTGCTTGCGTGTGGATCAGCTGTAGCCTGTAGGAAACATTTCACAAACCACATAAATGCATGCTGTTGTGATTGGATCTACGCTACAAGGCAGTCGGGACCTATAAGACATTACTAGCCACTGCAGTGAGATACCTGATAGACTTGCGCAGGGAGCTACCTGATAACAATGCAGTGCAACGCACATGACGCAGTATGTCATGCTCATTGTATTCGGGCCTATCACGGTTCATTGCATTTACCTATATTCGAGTTCTGTATACATAGGGCCACTGTTGCGATTCAAGAAAATGGCTATGTCGTGTCAGCCACCAAGGTGAAAAACAAATGGATGAGTAAAAAAAAAAATGAAGGAAAAGAAAAGAAGAAGAGAAATACCGCTATGCAGGAGAAAACGAGTGGCGACCACCGGTAAATATATGCTCGCATAAACCACATTATGAAGCAAGAATCGCTAGGATGCTGCAGTTTCAGCTTGCCGCGCGTTGATGACGAGGTTTTATCCAAAAAGATCAAAGCTGCGCCGCTGATTGACGCAGTATTCCAGAAAAAAGAAAAAAAGAAAAAGAAAAGGATGTATTCTGCAATAACCTGCTAGCTTGTGTGGAATCTGTGAGCTTGGTCACGTGCGATTCATTCGATCACGTATTACAACCTGGTCACGTGACTACAGCCTGCCCGAGGCTATACGGACAACCTACCTGCCTACCTACGTAGAAATATGTAGGAACACACCCAAAATGTAGTCCCGAGCAGAGTAAGTCACGTGACCAGGTTATAACACCTGGCCCTAAAATATTTACTCGGTCGCGTGGCTCTGGGAACGCATGGGCAACTGTGGCCGAGTAAACATGGATGCGGGCGGTTTGTTCAGACGCGCGTCGCAGTTATTTTATAGCGAAGGTGCCGGTTGGGAAGTACACACTAAACTTTTTTACACCCTTTCCAGTGAAAAAATGGTGTTTGATAACTCACACCTATTTGGGTGTAAAGTCTGTAGGGTGTAAGCAGTTACACCCCTTAGAACGGTGCACCTCTGTATTTGCTTTTGAAAATTTATTACATCATTTTAAAGATTGAGACCGTAACTTGAATGTAGGCCGCACCATGCACCGGTAGTGACGTCATTTTTCTGTCAAATGGTCATTTTGCTAAATAGATTCACGGGAACGTGCTCTAACTTTTTTACCTGACTTGATGCGTTTCATGCTCCGCATGGGAATGAAACTTAGACCTTGCTTCCATCGAAGTACCGTCGTTTTGCACTCACTGTTCGTGACGTCATGGTGAGCAGGAAACCGAAACGGGATATGGTTCGGGTGTTCGATTTAATTCAATTCCTCGAAAACTATTTGCATTTCAGATGTGTCCTTGCACATACAGTATGTACGCCGGGAGGAGAACGTTATTTAGGCGGAATCTGAATGCCCGCTGGGGTCCCTACTGACTCTTTTTAATATGCTTTTGCTTTGCCATTCTGATGTCTTTCGAAGGTCGCATTAGATTGAAAGAGTTTCATCAGTTGTTTTCCTGCATGGTTGTGTACATATTAAGTGCAGTCCAGTGCTGCCATGCCCATGTTCACCTCTGAGACCCTAAATAAAATATCCACAGTTACTGGTCTTGGTAGTTGGCCTGTGTAAGAAGTCGGCTGGCATCATTTGCATATCATTTAATTATGTGTAGTTCTAAGTAATGTGTATGATGTTCAGTGCCACACTTAGAAACACTGGAGTGCATGGACTATCCTCACAGCACAGAACGAACAGAAGCTAAGATGCATAAGTCCCATCGCTGCTAAAATTACAGAAATGCTGTGTGCAGCTCACCCGCCTTTTACACCCTATGGGCCTGATGACCTTCTCACGGAGGGGTGTAAAAAGCAGGCAGAAGGGCGTTGACAGCAGGATACACCCCCTTTACACTCAAATGGGTGTTAGACAGTTAAGTGGAGGGTGTAAATTGTGCGATACACCCTTTGAGCACCTAAAGAGGTGCGAAATTTTTTAGTGTGTATGTGATGGATGTTCTGCAAGACAGCTGCGTAAAAGACAGGTGCAGCTTTTCTGAATCAAAATACGAACAACTAAACTATATTCAAATGACTGTGCCACGTGGTTTTATTTTATTTTTTGTCCGGACACACTGCAGAATAAACTTTTTTCTTTTTGTCCAGGGTATCTTCACCTAAAATCCACGGTTACGCGGAGGCTATAGGGAGTGTGCGACAAACTGGTGGCGCCGCGATGCGGCCTCCGGAGAAAGTACCTTGCGTGATAGCTGCCGGGTAGCCAGCTTTGTTTACATGTGAAGTGCGTGCGTCTTTTTTTGCCACACTGGAACTGTTGCATGGCTAACGGCGCCAACACCTAAAAGAACTCTTCATTAGGGACCAGATGTTTAATTTCTCGTGATTTCTATGCTTCCAATACCACCGAGGGCACTAGACTCGCAGCGAATAGCGTTTGTGACGCGCGTTCGGCCATTGCATGAGGTGTGCACAATATTTCTTCTGTTCTAGTTTCAGTGAAACTGAATGAGGACCTGCGAAATGATCAATTATTTACAGCTGCCACTTTCGTGACGCTGAAACGCCGCTGGATACTGTATCACCGTCAAATGCACCGACCAAACGGCAACCTATTTCGAGATAATGATTGAGGTGTTTCATCGCCAGTGCCCAGAGCCGATATTGCTCCCGGTAATCTGGTTGACGAGTCTCACAGTGAGAACGGAAGTTCTACGTTGTCCAAAAGGTTTAGTTTTAGTATTTACGCACCAACCATTTCACAGCTGTCGTGCCGCAAGCCTACGGCGATAGCCGAAGTAAAAACTCATATAATTTCTTCGTTGAGGATCTCTTTAGCGTTATTGTATCTGAAGACACTGGAAAAACTGCAGTACAAGTTTAGACAATAAGTTGTGATCTCACGTGGTTATTTGTATGGATAAAACGGACGCACGATGTAGCTTTCAGTTGATGAAGCATGTGTGTCCAAAGAGGACGAAAGGAATACAAGACTCAGTCAAAAACATGATATTACAAATGGCTGGAATCAGAGAAATACACGTATCTAGCCTTCGCTAGCAAGCCAGGATTTTGTGAGGCTTCAAATAACCATCCTCTCGACGTATCACTTACAGGCGTTTTGACCAGACAGACGTGAGTGGCTGTTCTCCTACCCACTGTTAGATACATTATAAATACGGTGGTTGCTTCTGTGCAGTGTGTCTCCATTCGCTTCGTTCGCGCCCCAGAAAGGTTCCACATTATTTGCACTTCGAAATTAGCCCTTCTAATTACGGCGGTCGCCACGTAAGCTACGGTTCCACTTGAGAATGCATAGAACGGGCGACGTGGTATCACGTCGGATACTTCCAAGACCGCCACTGGCGGCGCTGTCGCGACGGAGCAGCGCGCCCCCTTTAGGTGTCGCACGGTCCCTATAGTACCCGTTCAGACTCGTGAAGTCTTCAAAAGCCATTTTCGGTTGCAGAAGAACGGGTATTGTTGTTGATCGCGGCAGCCCTGGCCACTGATGGAGTCAGTGGCAGGCCGTCCATAGCACCAGAGAAGGAGCTGATGGTTTTCATATGGTCTCTTGCAAACATGGAAGGTTTCAGGTAAAGGGTTATTTAGCTATGTTACTGATCCCACAGTTGCCTTATTGCTGAAAGATGGAAGTCACTGAAAAGGTTAACCAACTGTAGGACTCGAGCCCACATCTTCTGGATTACCGGTCCAGGGCTCTACCAATTGAGCTAAGTTAACGCACTTCCCCCAGCGACTTCCAAGGGCGCTTCATCTGAAGGGACAAACGAACCACTCTCTCACTCATCCCCCTCTCACTCATTTTTCTCACTCATATACACATTCAAGCGACGGGAACGAAGCAGCTTAGCTTAGCTTAGGTTATGTGAAGGTTCGCTACCGACGCGTGAGTCCACGCTGAGAGGAAGTACACGACATACCAAATTTTCATATTTAAAATAATAATTTTAATATGAGCACGGAGTCAAAAGGCTGGCTCACAAATCGTTATCTTCGCCCTGTCTATGGGTTGGCCTGTCTTCCGAGTCGTTGCAGTGGCTGCTGCCTTGTCTCTTGGCTTTCTCCCTCCTGCCGTTTCGTTCCTAGACCCTTGTCCTCCCTTCGGGAGCTCTGGCACAACTGCCTTCTTCCCCGGAGGTGATCGGGAGTCGAGAAGCGACAGAGACGGGGCGATGGACGATGTCGCATTACACCCTTTCGACTGTAGGAATTGGACGGCGGCCCCGAAACCATAAATAACGTTTGTGTAACGGCTGGGCTGTTCACTTCACGTCCATTTGAGCTGTGAAGTTAAGCAGTCACATCTAGTCCTTCACATCCGCCCACGCTTTCTAGAGGACTGCTCTCACCAAGAGCGTTCCGATACGTCGAAGGCCCAACAGGTAGGTGTCTGGGAGCTATGCAGGTGTTGCACTGAAATATTCGGCCAAGTCTCTCTTGGGCACACCTCAGGCCTTTTTATAGACACGTATGGTGGAAGCACTGTGCGCTCGCCCAAAGTAAGGGGTCACTGAGCTGTTCCTTGAGCCGGTATACGGGAGAAGACACTTATGACGTCACCGATATTCAGCCCGTGCTCATTTTCAAACGGCAAACGTCTTAAAAACCGATTCCTAACTGAATATATAACTGAAACTTCTGATGATCAATGCACGTAGCAGATTAACAAAGGATATGGCACTTTCTCACACCGCTATGAATACAATGGAAAACAACAACAGCACTATCAAAATGCGTATCACACATGAGACAGCATATATTATGCAACCACAGCTGCATGAACTAAGTCTTAAAGGGGCCGTAAACAGGTACACAAGGGGCCCATTTCTTTGTGTTATATTATTGAAACTTAGGCAGTGAAAACTCCTTGCAATTACTAACGCTCAAGACCAAAAGGCGCTTGCATACGAATGAAATATTCACTGCACTCTTTCGCATTGTAGCTCCGCCCCACGCTCTAACTTTACGTCATTTTGACGTAGCGCTTTGCTCACCAATTACGGTCGAGTGTTCCACGTATGATTTTATTTCAAATGCGGAATTGGACTAGATGAACGTGAATCCTCTTCTGTTCAAAATCTAAACAGTTACAGCCTCTAAGTGAAAAAGAAATTCGTTTAATTGATGTATCATACGCGCACTACGTTTTCTGGGCAGTAGCACGCAGCACACCACGAGCGCGAATGAATATCCGGGACTACAGTTCCGGAATCTTAGGTAGGTGCGCGATGGGACATCTTCGTCATCTTCGAATGGTTCCGTCAACTGGCCTGCCGTACTTTGGCTTGAGCCACGCGGCATCGCGTCACCAGCTCGCGTGGAAGAGTGGTTAGTGTGTTGGCCATGTCATGTAGTGACTGGGAGGAACCTGGGTTCGAATCGCGTCATGTGATAGCAGCCCAACTGTTGACGTTTGCGACAGCCGGAGATGTTGAATATGCCATGACGTTGAATTTCGGAACCACGGAGCGCAAAATGTAGTTCCACACAAACAAACTGAGCGCTCTGACTCACAGCTGATAATGAAGTATGTTTATTGGCTGGTAATTTGAAACGTCATGTGCGCAGCTCGGCCCCCCGATTGGACGGCAAAACGCTACGTAGCCATGTGACGTATGCGTGGTGGAGAGAGGCTCCCTGGTTACTCATCTTTGAAAGCAGTTATATGGGTCACCGAGCTGGCACGGGCCAGACCAAATGTATATTTGGGTATTATGATCTGCATTCTTTCATAGGGTATCATTATTTCTGAAATGTTTGGTGGCCTGTTTACGGCCCCTTTAAAAGAAACAGGAAAACCAAACAAATGTAATGGAATATAACCAAGCATGCTTGTATTCCGTGACGAATCAAATAACCAAACGAAACAATGATATCCCTCCAATATGGTTTACTCAGCTGAATACCGACGAATTGAAATATTCATTATGCTAAGAAAAGGCATAGTACATAACATCATTCTATGTGGGTTATAATACAATAATGATACATATAATGATAATAATAATAATGATAGTACATAATAATAATATAACTATGCGGATTACAATGTTCACAATGTTCACGAACTGTTACACAAAGTAAATGCAGAACATTTACTCGCAGCCTACGCCACCTGTACTTCTCAAAGGATAGCGACATGGTCGAATGAGGGGTGCGCTCACAGGACAAGTTAATCCACCGTCAATGGTTCCATTAACGTTCAGCTGGTGCTGCGTGGCTACCATGTTTAACTCTACTTACACAGGAGCTGCTATAGGTAGGGCTGCATCGCATCTGGCCCAAATGCTACAGCCATGGGAGGATCAGGTTGGCGGACACCTTGTGAAGCGGTGTTCTCTGTATGGAACCGCACACCCTGAACCTGACGCGTCCTCGGCGTTTCGTCCTCTACCTCCACACCGCCGTATTCTGCCTGGAGTTCATACGCCGCCTTCAATCTGTTTGCGTGCAGGTGGCGTACATCGTTCCCATGCATAGCTTTTATTTTGAACGTTACCGGGGGCGTTTTTTCTATAACTCTGTAGGGACCCCTCCATTTCGGACTAAACATTTTTGTAAGGCCCTTAGGGGTATAATCAACGCCAAGATAAACCCTCCTCTCCTACTCTGTAAGTCACCTCTTTGCTTCTTTTGTCGCACAGCCGTTTCCGTTTTCGGCAGACCCCTTTAGTGCCTTGGCCGCTACGTCATGCGAGATCTGCATTCGCTTGGCTAATTCCTCTCGATAATTATCCATGCAAGAGTATGCCACTTCTCGCGGCGCGTCGATGATGGAGCTCGGCAAATCCGGCTCCCATTCGTACAGCAGATAAAACGGAGTCTCTCCACTGCCATCGTGAACAGCCGTGTTGTGAGCGAAAGGGACCCACTCGTCCCATTTACGCTGATCGTGGGTCACGTAATGCGACAACATATGCGTCAGCGTCTGGTTGAATATTTCCACGGCACCATTGGACTGCGGATGGTAGGGCGTGGTCTGAATCTTGTCGATAGTTAGTAGCTTACAGACTTCCTTCGTCAGTTTTGAAAGAGAATTTGTGCCCTTGTCAGTCAATAGCTGTCGCGGCACTCCGTGTCGCAGTACAATTTTTTTCCACGAATTGCCTCGCCACCGTGTCCGTTTTCTGATCGGGCATTGCAATCACCTCCGCGAATCGAGAGAGACGATCCACGAACACAAGTGGCAATGGCAGTGGCCCGACGATGTCCATGGCAGTGCGCTCGAACGGACGACTAACTTCATCAAAGAGCTGCAGCGGTGCTGCCTTTCTACCTTTCGGTGTCTTTCTTTCCACGCATGAATGGCACTGCCTGCAATAAGTGGTCACGTCCTTACCCATCTGCCGCCAGAAGTGGTGGCGCTCGATGCGCTTACGCGTCTTGCGTTTTCCGAAGTGACCCGAAAATGGAGCCTCGTGGAAGGCCCTCATAACTTTCTACACTAGAGCTCTGGGAACGACAGGTCTTTTGCAAGTGCCGTCTGACCCTAAGCGGCGCCGCCGTCCGCGAATGCATAGTGTGCCCTCCTGACTGAGAAAATACGCGTCTCCTACAATTTGAACGTCAACACCCCGCTCGAGAGTGCTAATAATCTTCGCCAGCTCTGTATTTCAACGCTATCGAGGACAGGAACGAATTGCTGCACGGTGCGCACTGGTGCTGACCTGCTCAGTGCGTCCGCATTGGTGTGCACCCGACCTAACTTACGTTTTATCTCAAAGTCATGCTCCTGCAAAAGGAGATTCCATCTAGCTAATTGCGAGCTTGGATCGCGGACCGACATAAGCAACCTCAGGGCCTGACAATCTGTGAGAAACTTTCTCCCGTACAAATAGCACCTGAAATGGCGGACAGCCCACACTACGGCCAGACACTCCCGTTCAGTTGCTCCGTACCGCCGCTCTACATCGCTAAACTGCCGGCTCGCGAATGGGTGTTCGCCGAACCGGGTGTTCACCGTCGTCGAAGTGCTGTGAGAGCACCGCACCGACCACAAATTTGGATGCGTCTGTGGCTAAGATGAAGGGACGTCGGAAGTCAGGGTAGCGCAACACAGGTGCCCCGACCAATTTCTGTTTCATCGCAGAAAACGCCTCTTCCGCCTTTGGTGTCCATTTAAAACATGTACTCTTTTTCGTCAGAGCCGTGAGGGGTTTCGCGATGCCTGAAAAGTCGCCTACATGTCTACGGTAATAACCCGCGAGTCCGAGGAACTCCCTCACTTGCTTTACGTTAGTAGGCCTCGGAAAATTTTGTACAGCTTTTATTTTTGACGGATCCGGGCTTACTCCTTTTTTCGATACAACGTGTCCCAGATACTCCGATACCTCCGACTGCAAAAACTGGCATTCCTTTGGTTTTATTTTTAGCCCTGCGCCATCCAGCCGCTCTAGGACGGCATGAATATCCCTTAAATGATCCTGGAAGTCCTTGCTATAAATAATGATGTCGTCCATATAGACAAAACATTGTTTCCCAAGCATTCCGGCTAAGATGATATCAGCAGTACGCTGCCGGACTGTTCGCGAGCCCCATGGGCATCCGCTTCCATTGGTAATGGCCAGTGGGAGTATTGAATGCAGTTCTTTCACTGTGTTTTGGGTCCATCTCGATTTGCCAAAAGCCTGCCGCTAGGTCCATCACAGAGAAGTAACGGGCAGACCCAAGCTGTGAAAGCGTCTCTTCAATGTTTGTAAGTGGGTAGGGTCAATTCGTGTGACTGTTTCTTCCCTTTCGATAGCCTTCGATAGTCAATTACAAATCGATAACTTCCATCGTGCTTCTGTACCAGCAAAGCGGGTGAACCCCACGGTGACTTGGAATGTTCAATAATGTCCTTCTCGAGGAGTTCCTGCACCTGCCTCTCCGTTTCCTCTCGCAAGGTGTACGGCACTCTGCACTCTAAAATGGGTACCTTATAACGTACCTTATATCGAGCTGTAACTGGTAAATATCAGGTACATCAGTGCTTTTCCGCAGTTGCATTAAGAGGTACTGGGCGAGACAAAGGATCTCGCTTTGTATGTATGAGGTACAAGCATATTTATGGGGTCAGTTTATGAGGTACCGTGTCTTGTAGCGTATAAAGCAGTACCTCTTGCGCAAAATCTTATTGTTCTCTCCGCTGCTTTCAGCACTTGCGTTCAAGTAACGCCCTAAAGGGTTCGATGCAGTCAGATAATGCATGTACATCGCACGGGCTCGGAGGTAAAGATCAGCTGTTGATTTACAACTATGATTGTTTCATTCACGGCAGATGATAAAACGTTTCCTGTCTATGTCGTCAGCTAAAGAGCCTAAACCGTGGTACTTTTGTTTAAATTGTCTGCGTCTGTTTCAAGTATATTACGAACACAGGCTAGACAGTGAGGAAGGAAAATGCCGTTCTGTATATGTTATGTTTACTGCTTATTGGGTATTTACATTCATAAAAGAGAAAGTGATTGAACTCTCTCCGTGTGTTCGTGAAGGAGGCAGGTTTTCTTTTGGCCAACAAGAAAACGAGAAGAAAAAGAACATTCCGGAACAGATAAGCTGTCGACGAACCGAGAAGCCACACCTTCCAGTGGCTTCATGAGGTCAGGCTGGTCAGTATCTTATTTTTTCTTTAACTTGTCTCATATCTAGCGAATCGAACCTTTGATACCTACGGAAGAAACATGCGTTATAAGTGCAGCCGCGTCCGCGTGTGAAGGTTATTTGTGATCAGGAAGCCGCCGTCTTCACACGGTTAAGTTGACCGGTTAAGGGACATGGGAAGGCCGGGAAGGTGTACCTGCTCATGGTAAGTTGCTCTTTAACGTTGTTCATTTCCGCTACAACTACGTGCATGCCGTTTCCCAAAACGCGCATGCGCATGTAGGGTAAGCGTAGCGAACGGTAGTTTGCCAGAGTGCGTATGCGATTGCATTGAGGGTTCTAACAACCTAGAAGCGTTCCACGTCAGTGTATTATTCCAGGCTTGTCTAGTGCTGGAGGTTATCGTCCCAGTTGTAGCACTGAGATATTTTTCGATGTAGATACAGTGGCGCGTACACTTGCCTTAACCAGCAGAGCGCGTGTCATTGAGCGCTGATAGACAGCGGGAAACGAGATTGGGATGATCCACTATCCCGTTGAAGGGAGGGTCGGTACGCATAACAGATATGCCGAAACGCGAAGTAATCCGCTGTGCGTATCGACCCTCCCTTCAAGGGGATAGTGAATTACCCCAACCTCGCTTCCAGCTGCCTATCAGCGCCCAATGACACGTGCTCCGCTGGTTAAGACAAGTCTGCGCGCCAATGTACCTCCCGTCAGTATAACGAACACTACTACCCCATGGCATGGCCACCTCCAATGGATTCTTTCGAATCCAGCTCTCCGAGTAAGGAATAAAATTATAATTCTATACTGGAGCGAAATCTGGTCGCCTTGATACATTGCTTTGTTGGAAGTCAGGCACCAAGAGTAGCCAGTCGGCAAAACACCCATGGGTCAGAATGACGTCTTTACTTAACGGCGTAGCGATGTAGTTTGTCATGTTAGTAATGTAGTTTGTGAACACTAATTATTCATACGTTCGAAATAAATCAAGCGAAGTGATCGGTTTTGCTGTGCTGTTACTGCTCAAGCCGACAGTGTAGTTTTACTTCATTTGTTTCTCGGTGACAACGCCTTTGCAGTTAACTTGTGAGTCTGCAAACGATGTCAGCGTATACCCGCGAACGTTCCAGACACCCCATCCTGGCAAATATCATGTTTTTAACTCAAGCTACCGTCTATAATGTGTGTACTTGGTAAAGTAGTAAACCCCAAAATTTCCCCCACTTGCTTACGTCATGCCACTAAGGGTCACGTGTAATAGATGTCTCCGAAAAATAACGCGCGCTTGCTTCTTTCTTTTTACATCTACCAGATGTCCCAGCGATATAGAAAGTAAGACACTTTTCGAAGTCGCATTGTGGACATACAGGTAACGTCGCATAGACGTGGTGGACATATGCGACGTTTGTGGGAGGTACCTGGGATATTTCTGGTTTACTGGGTTGCGGCGTTCCTCTCCAGACCGTCCCCGAAGAGGTAGTCTCTCCGGGACCGAAACTCTTTTTCGGGCAGGAGAGCCTTGTTTGGTGTAGTGACGGAGAGGCTGTGCAGCTGGAACAGTCGGGCATGCTTATATGAGTTTGTGCTGCTCTGCTGCTTGACAGTTTACTACGTAAAAAAACTTGACACACCCAGCTGCTTTTGGCCAGTTGTTAGGCCTGCTGCAAATATATGTTGTGGGCGACAACGAATTCCCGAAGCCGTGCTGAAATCGCTGAAGGTCAAATAAAGAGTGGTTCAGTATTTAGATAGCCTTTTGTCTTTGTCCCGCACGTGCTTGCAACACGTTGGTCACCTTCGCGTATGTTACAGATGCACACTTCTGCGAGTGTGTATTACCACTATACCAAAGATACCACAGATACCAAAGCATAAACGCACAATACATGATGCGCGTCGTGCATTTTGCTGTGCGTGCGATACGTCACGTACGGATTATGTCACCACAAACATGTTCCTCTCCGTTTTGTGTGGACTGTATACTTCTTGGACAACTGTACCCCTTAGACGGGCGTACCTGTTAGACGGGCGTACCTCTTAGACGGCTGTACCTCTTAGATGGATGTACCTGTTAGAGGAGCGTACCTGTTAGACGGCAGTACCTCTTAGACGGTTGTACCCTTTAGACGACGGTACCTCTAAAATGGCTGTACCTGTTAGACGGCAGTACCTTAAAAGTGCTGTACCGTTTAGGCGCTTTCGTACCGCATAAGATAAAGGGTACGTTTTTGCAAATATGTACCTTATAAGATTTTACAGTGTGTATGCACGCTGGTATACTGGGGCGGCATTTTCCGTCTCAATTCGGTGTTTAACTATATCACAGCGTCCTAAGTCCGTACTGGAGGTCGCAAAGACGCTGGCGTAGTCATTAAGCAGACCTTCCAATTGTTCTCTTTCTTTCGGTGGGAGATGGGTTAGATCGAATTCCCTGCTTATTTTTTCTTGGCGTAGCTCATCCGGGACACAGAGGCGAATGGGGTGAGCTGGACCGCTTTCGGCCAAATAAAATGTGCCAATATTCTTATTTTTGGGGAGAACCAAGGTTTCCTTGGATACATTGACGACCTGAAACGGGACTTCTCGCTTATCCTGCACACTTACAAGGTAGTAGGCTCCTCTCAATCCGTTGCTCAAAGATTCGCTTGGCTCAATGACTCCCAGACTACCTTCCCTTACATCTTTAGGGACGACACCAAAGCAGACACACTGGGACACCGGTGGAACTCGAACCTCTGACACGAGCCTAACAGCCACTCCAGAATCAGGATACCCATTTGCGTGTTCATGAACAGCACTAAGGTTCGAAAAAGAACTCATAATGGGCAGCCGATCACCCACTCTCAGTGCATTCTCACTCAGCAAGAGGTCGATGCCCTGCGCCCTTAGGAGGTCATGACCTAGGATTCCGGACACTTCTTTCGGAATTGCAATTGGTCCGGGACTGATATAACATTTGTGAGGGAAGTAACATCCACCGAGAGCAAAGTGCACATACGCGGTTCCTGTAATGCCCACTGAGTCCCCCGTTACCCCAACGAAGCTCTTAGCGTCAGGCGCGTCTATACCTAGTGCACTTCTCTGTCTCCCTTTTTACAAATGATGACAAACGCACTTTCACGCAAAACAGAATTGCGGGCGCCTGTGTCCCCAAGAAATTTCAGTTTGCAGCAGTTTACCTCACATTCGACAACCGGGCAAGTCTCATCAGAAATTGAAACGACAGCAAAATTGCTCTTATCCCGCGCACGCTTGCCCCTCGTACCAGGACCCACTCGTTTTTTTGGAGCGTCGACACGCTCAGTGCGATTTTCACGGGCACGGGCTGCTTGGGCATCCCTGAAATGTGCATTTTTGCTTGTCGATCTGACGTTAGCGCAGTCTCTCGCGAAATGACCGACCTCATTGCAAAGGAAGCAGCGCCGTGGCGTCATGAACCGTCGGCCCCTAAATCGACGACCTCGCGATGCGCTCACTCTGGGATCCTCTCCGGTAGCACGCCTTTCAACCCCTGCATCGTATGATAGCAGTGACTCTATAGCCTGGAGAGCCTCTCCGTCAGCTGTACAAGGTTGCGGTCCGCATTGTTTTCATAACGGCGCTCTACTGCACGAATGGGTTGAGAGTCACGGGAAAGATTTTCGCTTTCTTCTTCGTCAGTCGCGGCTTCGACCGCGTCATCGAATGTAGCAGGCTTTCTAGAGAGGACGAACCGCCGAACAGGGTCCCGCAGTCCCGCGACAAACGGCGTCCGCAACTGATCCTCGAAAATTTCCCGCGCGTAACGGTCGCGTTCGGCGGCGTCAGCTTCGCCTGGCGACTTTGACGTGTTATAGGCTAGGCTCTGTATACGGCTGGCAAATTTTCTGACATCCTCGTCCAGCCTTGTTTGGCTTCTAGAAACCTACGGCGGCGAATGGAGTCCGTCACCGTATCGAAGCGACTGACTGCAATCGTTTTGAACTCTTGATACGTCTCAGCGGTCTTAACGCGCACGTCCTTCCATGCAAAATCATACACTGCACAAGTCATCCGACACTTTGATATACCAGGCTTCTGAGTGTCCGGCCATGTGGACATAAGAGCGACCTGTTCAATAACATCGAAGCAGACTTGTACAAAATACTGCGCAAAAGTACTTAAAATAAGATACTAAATACTCTACGGAAAAAGTATTTAAAATAGAGTACAAAATACTCAAAACTGAAAGTAATTTGAGTAGAGTACTAAATACTCTAAGAAGTATTTAAGGTACTCTTTAAAGTACTTTAGTATTAGCATTAAGTGAAACGCGTATTCTGAACGTGGCCTTACAAATGAAGGGAATAAACTTCATCAGCCATGCATATCTTACATTTGCAACGTCGTGGTGTCAAGTAATGTTGGTGAACCCAAGTAAACTTTGTCGATATGTTCTGACCCAAAACTTCGTAATCCCTCCTGTATGTCGGTTCGTGCCTTTCAACCTCTGGCACATGTTTATTGCTTGGATGACCAAGGAAATAAATGCCGGGATTATCTTTTACCTAATCCCCTGGTGATTCACCTGGCAATATGAATAGGCGAAGTTGGCTATTGACAAGCAAGGCCAGGCTTGGGACCAGCCTATTGTACAAGAGGATAAATGACAGATTCGCGAATTCCCGAAAAAGGAAAAAGAAGCAAAAGAGGGTTAGATTCCAGTGAGCTGAAAATCTCGGCACGGCGGGAAGCGTGCTGGATATGGGTTGACGAGGAAGGAAAGTATTTTGAGTACTGAGTAGCAAATACCGAAAAAAGTATTTTAAATGCATTAAAAATACTTGTCGCAAAAAAGTATTGAGTAGAGCACCAAAATACCGGAAAAAGTATTTAAAATAGTGTATTTTGAGTACGCACTCAAGATACGTACAAGTCTGCATCGAAGTACTCTGTAATTGACGGTCCTTTCCCATCACCCGAAAACTGTTGCACATGAGTCGCGGCAGCAAAGACACCAGCCCCTAAGGGCACACTGTTTCCAGAAGTCTCAGTCATAACTAGGCTATTAAACGCCTCAATCTACTAGTCATGTACCTCACGGTTGGGGTAAAGCCAGCTGTACTCTCAGCGCTTTTTCTTGCGTACGTCAGCGAGAACCTCACTTCTGACACCAATATGAAGGCTCGCTACTGGCGCGTGAGTCCACTCTGACAGAAAGTACACGACATACCAAATTTTGTGGCACACATATTTAATATGAGTACGGAGTAGAAAGACTGGCTCACAATTAAATGGTTGTCTTCGCCCCCGAAACCATAAATAACGTTTGTGTAACGGCTGGGCTGTTCACTTCACGTCCATTTGAGCTGTGAAGTTGAGCAGTCACATCTGGTCCTTCACAGTTAGCTCAGTTCATGTCATGGGGCACATATTCCACCTCCGATCGCTGTCGTCATCGCCATTACAATGCCCGTCAACATTGTCCGTTGGCTGCTGTCGTCCTTCAAAATAAATGTAATAAGCAAGGTCTCGCTGCTTTGATGTCGTTACCTTTACATTAGAACGATCATTTACCATTGTGCGTAACACATATTCCATCTCCGATCGCTGTCGTCATCGCCATCACAATGTCCGTCAACACTGTCCGTCGTCTGCTGTCGTCCTTCAAAATAAATGTAATAAGCAAGGTCTCGCTGCTTTGATGTCGTTACCGTTACATTAGAACGATCATTTACCATTGTGCGTAACACATATTCCATCTCCGATCGCTGTCGTCATCGCCATCACAATGTCCGTCAACACTGTCCGTCGGCTGCTGTCGTCCTTCAAAATAAATGTAATAAGCAAGGTCTCGCTGCTTTGATGTCGTTACCTTTACATTAGAACGATCATTTACCATTGTGCGTAACACATATTCCATCTCCGATCGCTGTCGTCATCGCCATCACAATGTCCGTCAACACTGTCCGTCGGCTGCTGTCGTCCTTCAAAATAAATGTAATAAGCAAGGTCTCGCTGCTTTGATGTCGTTACCTTTACATTAGAACGATCATTTACCATTGTGCGTAACACATATTCCATCTCCGATCGCTGTCGTCATCGCCATCACAATGTCCGTCAACACTGTCCGTCGGCTGCTGTCGTCCTTCAAAATAAATGTAATAAGCAAGGTCTCGCTGCTTTGATGTCGTTACCTTTACATTAGAACGATCATTTACCATTGTGCGTAACACATATTCCATCTCCGATCGCTGTCGTCATCGCCATCACAATGTCCGTCAACACTGTCCGTCGGCTGCTGTCGTCCTTCAAAATAAATGTAATAAGCAAGGTCTCGCTGCTTTGATGTCGTTACCGTTACATTAGAACGATCATTTACCATTGTGCGTAACACATATTCCATCCCCGGTCGCTGTCATTATCGACGTCACAATGCTTGTCAACACTGTCCGTCTTCTGCTGACGTCGTTTAACATAAATGTAATAAGCAAAATTTCGCTACTTTGTATGTCATACCGTTACATTCGAACGATCATTGTATGTATAGTTCCGTATGGGGACCGCTGGCTTTTTTAAAGAAGAAAAAAACAACAACAAACAAACAAACAAACAAACAAACAATGGAAACAAAAATCAAACGGTTTACGTAAAAGGGGAACTAATTAGGAACGAAATTAAACCGGAATGACCCTCGCATGTTGCGTGAAACATATAAAAAATAAATTTTATCGCCCGTTTATTGAAGGCGATCCGCCACCTTTACTGATGGCCTTCTGATCTAACGGGTGGCACAGTCTCATGCCCGCGCCGCCTAGTGCGTGCCTGGAGTAGGGGGGTGCGCTCCCCAGACCCCTCCCACCACGATCCGTAAAACCCAACCTGGGCCAACCTCATGAAAGGAGGTGCTTTAGCCCAATTCAACGTCCCAACACTCTAAAAACAGAACTTGACCGCATAGCACGCTGTGCTCCAACCATTGTCAAGAATGATAGGGTCATCACTTCTGATTCGAAGAGAGAGGGGGGCGTACGCCTTTTTGTGACAATTTTCATATATCCAAATGGCAGTCCAAATTGCCACAAAAAGGCGTACGCCCACCTCTCTCTTCGAATCAGAAGCGATGACCCTATCATTCGCGGCAATGGTTGGCGCACAGCGTGCTATGCGGTGAAGTTGTGTTTTTAGAGTGTACATTTTGCAAGATGGCAAGTTTCGAATTCGTTAGGCTTAGCATTCCCGTGTTTCACCTGCGAGAGAAATGCATTAGATGGGGTTGTTGAAATGCATATTAAAAAGTTATAGTCCACAGAATTTTATAATTCCTATATTTTTAGATTCAGTATATGACGTTCTTATACCCTAGTCAGACAGCATTTCAAATGTCAATTGCGAGAAATGGCCTTCGGCCTCTCAAATGACCTTTGTTCGGGGGCGCCTGCCAGACAGGCGGGAAAGGAGTGCTCCTCAACTGACTGCCCTCACCAGCTCCCTTTTTCGGTTTCGTTTTCCCTGTCTGCTGTCGAAATTTGAAGTTGGTCTGTGCGCCACAAATCAAGATGCAGAAGCCATATGCACTTCTCTAAATAGGATCTAAATACGTTTACACAATTTCACTCCATTATCCGCATTTTATAGGTTTTCCTACATTCAGCTGCGAAGGTAGCGAGGGTACAATGGCATAACACTGTGTTCGAGATTGCTCCTTTCTGCTCCTCAAATGTCGTTGGGGGCCTCCTTTCGCGTTGATGGTCATTTCTTAGAAAGGTCCTTTGAGCTGCCGTCTGACACGGCTGTCAGAGGTCATTTTTTGCAAATGAAAATTCCCCGAACTCCTTCGAGCATGCCGTCTGACAGGGGTATTAAACGTCTACGCAATATTTACCTTCCCAACGCTCTCACTATTTAAAAAAAAAAAAAAAAAGAAAACGAGTGGTCCGAATACGAAACTACACGCCGATCATTGATCATTGTGCTTAACATATTCACTCCCCGATCGCTGTCATCATCGTAATCACAATGACCGTCAACATTGTCCGTTGGCCGCTGTTTGGCACCGTTGCACGATTTACAGCCGTATTTCAGGTACCTAGAGTACCCTTACGTCCGTAAGGTTTACGGCCGTAAACGTGGCTGTCTGACAGGGGTATAAAGATGAAACGCCAGTGGAAAATTTGTCAAAGGGATTTCTTTTTTTTTACAGGACATTGCGCATGCGCACACGTCCAAGGTTGTGGCTGCCAAATTGAACATCCCAGGTTTCCAACTGCTCCACCAACTCCTCTACTGAGGCGGTGCATCACCACCCACGCTCTATGGGAATCCCCATACATTTTTCAACTCCTGTGGCGCCGCGAAAATTTGGTTGATCTCCGTGCAAGTGCTTTTAAATGGAAGAGGATGCTTAGATCTAGTGCCTGATCGAAGCAGATTTCGCGTTTTAGATTCAGAAATTTTTATATCGTCGTCGAAAGGTTTGGGAAAAACTATATTTCAAGATTCCGCTCGCTTACAAAATAGAGCCGCCCAAAATCGAAAATCTGGCTCGATCACGCACTAGAAAAACATATTAAGAACCAATACCAACAAAAAGATTTCACGTATGTTAAGCCGTTGACTCGGCACAGGAGTTTTTGTCAGGTATGGTCATCCGTGGAGTAGGCCGCTTCAGAATGGGCAGCGCAGTGCTGCCATCTCTCATAGAGTATGTCGTCACAAGCAACAACAATTTAACCGCTGGAAATGATATACCGCTGCACGTGGCCGGAAGACGACGAGACCGACGTTGACCATGACGCGGGAGCACGAGCACGGGCAGCGTAGCCCAGCCCCAAATTTTGTTTGTTTGTTCAACGATGCTCATTTTCTCGGGGGAACAGGGGTCGGATTCACAAACGCGAACGTATAAGTTACGCTAAGATGCCCTAAGACGTCGTAGCCTGCGACGCGCGTACGACGGCGTCGTACACTCTTAAAAATAAACTTCACCGCATAGCACGCTCCTAGCCAACCATCATCTCAAATGATATCGTTATCTGCCCTGATTTGTTGAAAACGGGGGGCGTACGCCATTTCTGTGACACTTATGCTGTTCATAATTGTCACAGAAAAGGCGTACGCCCCGTGTTTTCAACAAATCAGGGCAGATAACGATATCATTTGAGATGATGGTTGGTTAGGAGCGTGCTATGCGGTGAAGTTCATTTTTAAGAGTGTAAGCGCGATTCACAAAGCTATCGTAGTGGAGAGGGTACACCCTTTGACGAGAAAGATGAAGTTGTCACATGCAACCAGGAGAGAAACACGCAACGGGTGCGAGACTATGTTTTCACTATGGTAACGATGACGAAAATTTGTAGTCCCACCAATAAGAGTCGTCCCGTTAGAAGAAGACGAAGTTGTTCGCCCCCAAATGTTTTGTTACTGCACGTGCTCTCGGTCCTTCGGTAGCCATAATGGATGCCATGCAATCACAGGCGAAACGCGTTCGATGACACAGCAAATATATTCCCAGTATGTTCGTCTCGGGGAGGGGGTGGGTAAGGGTGTTTTGTAAGTGGTGTGTGGCACCCGGTTTTGCAGCTTTTATGGCTTCTTTTGCCTTTCTTGCAGACAATTTGGAGGGGTGTTGGGGGTGTCTTAGCGGTGTGTAGGGGATGCTTGAAAAATCCCTGCGACCCGATTTTACGGAGCACAAAGTTGAAGCATTTGTTGAAGGTTACCAAGCACAAAAGCGCCTCAATGTCACTTCGGGGATGGTCTCGAAGGTTCTGGTGCAAAGTGCAATGCGTTTTCGCGTATTACGGCGTCTTGGTTTGCCGTCTCCAAATCCACCGCTGCCAAATAACGCCGCCATCTTTCTTCGTAAGACTGCTCGGGAGCTCTCGCAGGATTCCGCCGTAAGCTGCGAAGATTTTGCGACACGCGCCCTTCGTGAATCTACACTTCGTCGTAACTTTACCGTACGACGGAGACACGACAGATTCCGTCGTACGAGCTCTTTGTGAATCCGACCTCAGTAGATGAAACTTATTTGTCTTGGAATGCCCAGTCGCAGCCACAGAAATGTGGAAGGATCATGCTTGTAAAAAAAATAGTAGCGCTGGATACAGTGAAATCTTTTCTTTTACACTGGATGCCGGAAACCTGGCAGTGCTTTTAGCACTCATCCAGTAGGATGTCAACGGGAAGGGGGGTCTGTTGTTTCATGAGACAACTTTACAGTAGTTATTTGAACCGCACCAAGTATCCCCTTATCCCATGACGTGGTTAGGAGCGCGGATCAATTGCGGTCCCCTAGACTCTAAGCATTTGGAATTTCGGGCGGAGGATGGAGCTAGTTGGGGCAGATTTCAGACACGTCCATATCGTTTAGTGTACAATAAGGTACAGCGGACAATTTGATGGGCAAGTGTGCAGATATGCTTCGGCTGAGAAAAGTTATTCAGGATCGAAGTTGAATCAGAATGGAAGCTGAAATGGAATCGGAGCACTTGGGACCCACGTCGAAGTACGGTAAATAAATGGATAGAAATGTTGGCTCCCTCAGATTGGGAAATGAATCTCAGCGTTACGACGTCATGAGCGAGCACTGGGATGGCAGAAGCGTCAAAAACCGGCGGCACGGCAAACCCACCGTGCCGTCTTCCTCGCACCGTTACACAATGAGGGCGTCAGGGTGGACACTGATGAACGTGAGCATATGATGCCAGTAATACGTTAGTGGTACTTCAGAAAGTTATACATGTGTAGTTGCTCGCACGATGAAGCAAAGATTACAACACCTGGATGCCTCCGCCTCGTGTGCGTGGCCAGCTTCCCACACCCCTTTCACCAGAGTGTGAAACTTACCGCCGCCTTGGCTGGGAGACCTCACCGTTTTTCTTTTCCACCTCCTACCTTCAGATCTACGTCATGGTGTCAAACCATTGCTGAACCAACTGAACATTGTTTCTGCTCCCTCCTTATCGGCTGTTTCGCCGTGTGAGCGGCTCGTTTTGCGCTCATAATGAGTACCAGAGGTGGGCGTTTGTCCTCACTAGCCTCGCCCTCACCTCAATTTTCTGGGAGAAAAATTTTCCTCACCTCACCTCACCTAAAAAATGTTCGAAAATTTTTCCTCACCTCACTTTTTTATTGAAGAATTTTCCTCACCTCACCTCACCTCAAAAATGTTTTTCGAAATTTTCCTCACCTCACCTCACCTCAAAGAAATTTTTGAGACTTTTCCTCACCTCACCTCAAAATTTTTTTTTTGAAATTTTCCTCACCTCACCTCAATTTTTTAAAGCTATTTGTGTATTCGATGTGAATATCGTGTATTCGATGCTCGTTGGCTTTGAGTGACTGCCAATGTAAATGCATATACCTCAAGCGTGAGTGCATACAGAGTGCGGCACGAAACGTGTCATTTGACCATTATAAGAAAACGGCTTAACGGAAAAATATGGGGTAAACAACTTTCTTCTGGACATTTAGTTTGTCACCAAATACAAATAGTTTCATCAATTCGCCATTGAAATACATTTTCGAAATTGAACTCATGAAATTGCTTAGTCAATGTAAGGTTCTTCTTTTTTTTTTCTTTTTTGGTGGAGGATTTGGCCTAGTCAATCACAGAAAACGCTTCGTAGAACGGTTGTTATACCCGTAAAAGTTGCGCGGAAATTGAGGTTCAGTTGCGGGTATGCGAATGACGCGCAAAGTTGGGCGTCAGATCAGCGGCGAGAGAGGAGGGCAGTCCCCGCCCAGATGAGAGACAGAAGCTGCGGAAAGAAGGAAAGATATCCCATGTACGCGCGGGAAATGTTTTCATAAAGTGCGCGTTCATAAATTTTTCCTCGCCTCACCTCAAAAATTTTCCCATAGTTTTTCCCACCTCGCCTCAAAATGTTTTTGAAATCTTTCCTCACCTCACCTCAAACATTTTTTAGAAGATTTTCCTCACCTCACCTCACTTCAAAAACTTTTTTGAAAAATTTTCTCACCTCACCTCACCTCAAAATTTTTTTGAAAAATTTCCTCACCTCACCTCACCTCAAATATCGTGAGGTGAGGAAACCCTCACCCTCGCACGCCCTCGTGAGGGTGCCAACCTCTGATGAGTACTATGTCCTCAGGCGTAACCTCCTCGAGTGCCGCGTCCGCACCAACAAGCGTGTGGTACTCTTCAGCGCCAACTCGCGGACTCCGTTGTCTCATTATCTGCGCTGTGACCAGGAACACCTTCGTCACTCGTCCTTCATTACAGTCCTTCATGTTACTCCATCCAGCAGTCTGGCAGCGTTCCGAAAGTCTTCCCCCGCGCTACCGCACCGTCCGCCAAGCACACGACCACACTCCGAGGTGGGCTGGTCTCAGCTTGTCGAGATGCAGTACCGAGGTACTGGACGACGCCTTTCGGAACGAGAAAAGGGTGGTGTACCTTGCACGAATTCATAACGACTACCTCCTGCCAGAGCCTGTTGACCCTCGCTATCCTCGAAGCATGCGAATTAGAGTTCCCGATTACAGAAGGAAGTACGCTAAGCCAGAAGAATTGTAATCGGTGTGCCGTGTGCCTTTTGCTAATCGAGACAAGGTCATGTGATGTCGGCAGCCTCGACGAGGACGAGAAAGAAAGCTAGAGTGGATTTCTGGAAGTTCCTGCGCGGATAGGCAAAATGACTCTCACATTGACAATTTGTTATGAAATGCTCTCACTCCAAAATCACGAGCTGAAGGTCACTTCCAGACGAATGGGACATCAGAGACACAGTTCACGGCATGCTGATCTGTACTTGGGCGGAGTCTGGGGCCGTGGTTAGTGACGACCAGGATGAGCATACCAGACCCGAATTATATACTCGACCAAACTGGAAACCTCCATTCGCACTTTACGTTCCAAGCAGCTGTATGCAGCTGTAAGGGCAGCCTCCATGGAGCGAATTTTTTGCAACGAAGTTCGCGCGGCAGACTGGCACGCGCGTCCGCCGCCAGTTTTTCGCCGTCAACAGCTCCATGGAGCGAAAAACCAGCGGACGGCGTCGAGAAGTCATGCTGTGATGTCACTGTTGCCAGGGTATAAGGTGAAAGTTTAGTGAAATCAGTTGCTCGAAAAAGTGTATTTAATGTCACAAATTTTGCAACTAAATGCAACAACTGTCTGAAAAGGTGCGCCCAGTAACGTATCGAAAGGCATATTCACTACTGCGAAAGGAAAACATGTTTCTTGGCAGAGAATGCCTCACGTTCTAACAATGCAGTTGGCGAAACAGCGAGCAGACGACAGCACCCAGTTGCAAGAAGAGGACGATGACGATGATTCACGAGAGCAGACGACCACGTGCATATGGTGAGCTAGAAGGACTGGTGTGCTTACCGGCCTATCCAATGCATGGGAACGCTTGGTCGCGGAAATGGCACCCGGTGACGTAAGATTGTTTACATGGATGCGCTGACGCTCGCTGCGCGCCTTGCGGAACGATTTTTGTGGGGCTCCGAGAAGCTCTTCTGCTTCGAGTCACGTGCCTTCCCGTGAAACGCAGAACCTTGCACCGTGCCGACTACCAAACCAAAACCAAACAGCAAAACCAAACAGCGTCGGTGGATGGCCTATCGCGGCACACGAGTCGCGAGCTCTCGCGCAGTTTAACTTCGTTTTCGTTTGCTTTCGCTGTTTCGTGCTCTTTGCATGATGTTTCTAACGTAACATTATGAATACAAAGGCATCATGACAGCTTCCAATGCCTAGTGAAACTCTCCATTCCTAATCTTAAAATTAAAGTTGTTGGTGTATGGATGCGTTTCATTGCGTGACTCAGAGTAGTGGTGCAGGCAGCGATGCTGCCACACGCCAAAGCTACACTTGCAATAATAACCTCTCTAGAGGTGGGTAGGAAACAAAGGGTGCGAGTGTCACAAAACGTTTGGCGGCTGTAAAGGGGGGACTCGATCCTTATTGTATGGTACGGGTACTTGGAGGAATCATGTGTTTCAAGCTCGCTTCGTTGTCAGCAGTTTATTTATTTATTTCAAGTATCCTGCAATTCCACGTGAGTGGCACTACGTAGGGGAGAGGAGAACATAACAGTGCATACAAATGAACATCATTTCAAGTTACAAGACTACAATAACGTTTAACGCAACAGAAATTCGTGCACTCTTTTCAAGAAAATGTCCCTGGAGGCAGAATGAATTAAGTCACGAGGGAGGCTGTTCCAATCGGGGATCGTTCTAACAAAAAAAAAAAAAAAAAAAAAGAGTTTTGAAAAATTGTTGATCTAAAACGGTAAGGCTCAATCTTGTGTACGTGATCTAGGCGTCTAGAAATAAAATTAGAAGGGAACAAGTAGTTACGAGAAGGTATACCAGAAAGATCGGAATAAATATCACGGAGAAATTTCAACCGAGCTTGCGTTCTCCGAGACTCCAAAGACACCCATCCCAGTATGGATTTTAAATGCGCAGATCGTACGTAAGGTGACTATGAAATGCCGTTTTTCGACAGGGTTACAGGTGGCATGGGCTCCGCAATGTGTACATTCTACTCAGGGTGTGAAGCTACACCAGGGGAGCGAAACACAGCTTGAAAATAGTTACTTGAGGTGCAAGCTTTAGCGAGACCGTTATCAATAAGACCGTGAGGCGTTTTAATTCAAGGAATGCCCATGGGCGCCTTGTTCATAGATTTTATGTACTTCCACAATAGCTTTGAACTGCCCACCAAATTCAACTTAAGTCTTGTAAAATATGACCGTCTTTCTTTGGAATTGCGTTACGAATACATTTAGATAACGTTTTTATCTGATATCATCAGAGATAAAACACGATGTTTGATCGCACAAATTTCTCAAACATTATTCGCCTGCGCTTGGCGGACGGTAAAAAGAACACAATGCAATAGATTTCCCTTTCGACAAGAGACGACACCATACAGACTCACAGTTGTCAAAATTAATCTGAATTTCCTCAGCGTGCATAGAACAGCGTACACAAATGAATACTCCACCACCATGGCTATTTCTATCCTCTCGAAATGCCGTATAGTTCGGGGGAAACACTTCGGAATCAATCACGTAATCATCAAGCCATGATTCACATCCCATAATTATATCAGGATTTATCGTAGACAAAAGCGCACAGAAATCATCAACTTTATTTTTTACGCTTCTGGCATTCAGACACAAAAGCGACAAATCACACGTCTTTCCAGTGACATTCTGATAAAGCTATGTTGAGGGCTTATCAAGTTTATCAGTTTATCAAGTTTACGATGTGTGCTCAGCGTGATGCACGAGCACGCGCACATCTTTCTTTTCCTCGAATTTGCGGCGTACTGCTTCAATTTCGCCTATCGCAGGTACTCCCGGGTTCTCCGCGGTGCTCTTTGCACATGGGGCCACGTGACCACGAGGGCGTGCGCCGCGACAGCGAGCCGAACCCTTCGTAGCCACCTGTCGGCAGGCCCGTCGGCGCGACCCGTTTGCAACCGCCGTTCAACACACCAGTCCTTCTAGCTCACCATAACGTGCAGACGATCTGGCGTAGATTCGTAGCGGAAGAGCACTTTGATTGGTTCATCTGCAGTTGACGCTTCCGGAATCGCGGACGCTGGGCGAAAATATCTGGCATGGGCAGATCGGCGGCGGACGCTCACATTTTTGACGCCTCGCGCAGGGCGTCCGACGCTGAGCGAAGTTCGCAGCTTTTTCGCTGTACATTCGCTGCATGGAGGTTGCCCTGTATGCAGCTGTGGTCCATGCACACACATTTTTCTCCTCTACCCTGCTTTTTCTTCTTCTCTTTTGCCTTTCTCCTCCTCCTCCACTGATGTCCAAGGATATGGGAAACGCTATGCAGCCTCTTTGCAGTTTTATTTCATTTCCGTTGACTGTGCAAGTAAATGAAGCGTTTTGCACCACCACAACGTGGTCTGAAATTTGTAAGCCCAGGGTGACAGGAAATAAAGAAAAAACAGGCTGCGGTTTCGTTTCGCAATTTCCGCGTAATGTCGGTAGGCTATAACATGTCGACACCAACTTGTTTCAACCGCGTCGTGTCCAACCTAGGTTTTTTGTGTTACGAGAGATTTCGTTTATTATATGCGCAAGCATTGCAGAAATCACACGAAACGACTGGTGACTAACCCTTCGCCCGACAACAACACAGCACGGAACAGCAACAGATCAACGAAGAAGTTCAGGAGACAGCTGGAGAGCCTGTGCGCATTCAAAAGCCGCGCCACTAATTGTTCCGTCTGGCTGAGCGCGATATGCGTGTTTACAGTATGGACGTGGCATGGGTGAGCACGGGGGGTCATATGTTTGCACAAGATTTCGCTTGACCCGTCGCGCGCCAAGAGAAAACAAAAATAACACAAAAAGAAGTCGTTACATCAACGGTACCAGTGCCGTGTATGCCAAAGGGAGTCTGGCCATTAATGGGACCTGCCTATACCTGAGGCTCCACCAACTTTTTGAGGTATCTAGCCAATCACAGGTCGAAATACTGTTGTCTGTTATTACATCCATCCAGTACTTATACCTCACCCCTATTTACTGGGTGCCACCATTTTGTAGAAACTCGATTGATTCGGATTCGAACGGATATCACTGGTGACAGACCAAAACAACGGATTTTGCGCCCACTTTTATCAACGCCATCTGCATGGAAAGAGGCATGCTGGGAAGACTCAGAATTGCAGAAATGGTTGCTGGCAGAAGTGATTGGCCAGGAGAGCGGCACAACCGCTTCTTCGTAGGAGACGACTGCCGCTATGAAGTTTTAAACCACGTAATGTAAGTAGATCGAATCAAAAATGAGCAATGATGTATATATAAATAAAATGAAATTATATAATGCAAAATCCTACGTATAAGGGTCGTCCTTCTTGCTATTTTCTTTGCATCACGATCTTAAATAGGCCTAACGTTAGCGACGAAACATCCCATTTTCGCGTAAATAATAATGGCGGAGCGAAAGTTGAAGCTGATTTTGCAGATGCGTACATGAGGATATATACTCACAGTATGAAATTAAAGTAGTCTGTGAAATTTTTTTGTCACGAAATCTCCGCTTCGCCGTTCCAAGAACCATCCTCCATTTTGGAGAAATTTTGATGTCATGGCAGCTCCCATGGAAAACAGTAACCAATGAAATGCGCCTAAGTTTGATTGACAGGTCGAGCCTCTTTTTTTAGGCTCCTCCTAATGGCCAGACTCCCTTTGGCATACACGGCACTGAGCGGTACTGCAAGCAAGCGCCAAAATGTTGTGAAGCGGTGACTGCGCGAATCATTTCGCTCGCTGCGCCATCCCTCGACTGTAGACGACGAAGTGCCGGCTATGATGCGTCGCCTTAACGAACTTGAAGAAACACCTGAACGTTTTCAGGACATTTCGGATGTCACACACGTACGCACACATAAATGGGATGATGATGATGTGGTGGGTCATTCACTGTCACTAGGAGGGGTACATAGCACCATTGTTCTTACGGAAGGGGTGAGAGAGGCATGATGATGGAAAAGCGTCCTATTAGAGTTCGTCCTTTAGCCCAGTGCTGGAGAGGAGCTCGACAACAAATCGTAGGCATTGCATCTGATGTGAGGGGTCCGACCATGGTCCGAGAATTTTTGGCTAAGCTGAATAGGCGTTGATCGACGCATTGCAGAACGATTTCCATGAGGGCGCTCTCTCGATCCTACTGTCCGCAGACGAAGAGGATGTGATGGAGGATTCCGACGTCAAACACGCTGCTGAGAAATTGATTTGAGGCCCAACCACGGGGACTTTTATTGGAACGGTCTGCAACAGCTGTAACTATGCAGTACCAAGTGCATCAGTCTCAGAGGGGAATAGACAGATAGATAAAACAGAATAAATATGTGATTATTTCAAAACTTTGGCTCTCTTCATTCTGGGCAAAGCCAGGTACTTATCAGCACCGCCTCGTAAATAGTCGAATTTCGCTATGAAGGAGGGAGGGGGAATGGCGATGATGCAGTGGGAGGGGGGGGGGGTGCACTACCTCTTGCTCTGGGATTCGGGTGGTCTAAGAGGATTTACCCACTGCAGAAAACATGCGAGCTTCCCTGTAGCACGTAACCGCCAAGATGTCTGTCATCTGTGGACCTGTCATACCAACACACCAGCAAAACCGAATAGTGATGACACTGTTAGGTGACCTGTGACCTTAAAAGTGGAAGCGTTGATATGATGAGTTGAAACTGAATAACAATCATAGGCTCAATGCCCCAGCATGCGGAATGGTGTCGTTGTTCTTCTGTGCAAAGATAAGTCTCGAAAACTGGACCCAGATGCTTATCGTCCGATTACTTTACTGACGAGCGATTATAAGATCTTAGCTAAAACTCTTCTGTTGCGCGTTTCACCTCTGTTGGAGAAGGTGTTACATCCTTGCCAAGCATGTTCCGTCCCCGGCAGGTCCTCAGACCTTCATAGAATCGCTCTCCGTGATGCCATCCACTGGATTAACAGTGGTCATGCCCCCGCTGTGCTGGCGTCATTCGATCAGTCCAAGGCATTCGATCGCGTGTGACACGCATACCTGTTCTCTCGGCTGAGGGCATATGGGTTCGCCGTTGCTTGGACCAGGTATGCGGAAACGTTGTATAGGGGCGCTAGAAGCGTTGTCTCTGTCGCTGGCGGACTGTCGTCCCGCTTTGATGTAACTTGTGGGGTCCGTCAAGGATGTCCCCTCTCCCCCGCCTTGTACACCATTGCCATCAACCCTCTACTCGAGAGACTGTGCTCGCTTCCTGTTACATTGCCACTGCCCAATGGATGCCCCCCACCTGTTTTTGCGTTCGCGGATGACATCTCTGTGATCGTTTCTCGCGAGTGTTCCCTAGGGCCCGTTTTGAAGGCGTTTGAGGACTACGGAGCCGTTTCAGGGGCAAGACTGAATAGGTCAAAAAGTGCAGCACTGTTTTTGAACCACCAGCCTTCCTGCGGAGCTCCTTTCTGTGTTCCAGTGAGGCCAGAAGTCAAAATTCTTGGCGTGACTTTTGATTGCACTGGAATATCTACCGTAAATTGGCCACGAGTGTTTAACCGTTGCAGAGCTGTCCTGCGGCAGCTTAAGTTTGTTGATTTGCCCATCACTTTTCGTGCTCATCTGCTACTGGCCTGGTACTACAGTCGCTTGTGGTTTTTAGGAGTCGTTGCCACGCCGCCACCACTAATCCGTACTGCCATCACGAGGCACGCGTTCCGTTTCCTCTGGGGCGGTTCGGTGGAGTGGGTCGCGAGATCCCGCTTGCACCGTACACGTGACCAGGGCGGCTTAGCCTTGCCGGTTGTGCTCGACAAATGTCTTGCACTTCAGTCGCGCGTTTATTTCGAGGCATTGCACACTCCCGAACACCCAGCGTGCGCATTAGTGCAGTACTCTCTGGGATGTGCTACCAGGTGGTTCGTTGAGAGCCCTAGGTTTTGGCCTAGGTCCGAAGTCCTGCCTCATCAATACAGTGCTTGTGTTGATGTTGTACGGCGTTTGCGACTCCAGCTTCATGACGCTGACCTCCAGTTATGGGCTGTCAGTGATTTTTATACAGCTATCCGGGAGTTGGAGTCTGGTCCCCCAGTTTCTTCGGTGCCGTCGAAGCTGTCTTGGCGTCGAATCACTGCGGGCTGGCTAGATGCATGCCGCGCCAGTCTTCAGTGGAAGTTGGCCCACAACGTTCTTCCTCTTCGCGAGCGACTACACCGCTTTCACATCTCTCGCTCTGACGGTTGCCCGTCTTGTGGGATGTGTGAAACCGCAGAGCACTGTTTCCGGCGTTGTCGTGTTCCTCTTTTGCTGTGGCGCAGAGTAACCCAGATATTTCAGCTGTCGACTGTCGCCTGGGCCACCGTACAGTTCCTGGAACCGTTGCCTGTTCCGCGCGTTGAGCGTAAACAATTGGCTTTATTACTTACCGAGATCAACTTTCAAATTTGGATCCGTCGTTGCCGGCTGGCTTTCGGTGGCCCAGACTTCGGAGACGCAGCTATATTTCAGGCTGTCAGGTCAGGGCTTCGTAGCCACATTGTCCGTGAGCAAGCACTGTATGGTCTTGTGGAGTGCTCTCGCCGCTGGCTGACGTCTACTAGTCTTTTCCACCACGTTCAGGGTGAGTGGCAAATCATGTTCTAGCCAGCTCGCTAGGACCGTACTGCACTCTGCAGCGGCTCTCCCGTGTTTGGATTGTTCGCTTGGTATGGTCAGTACGAAAAGCAAACTCTCCTAGAGAGTGTTGTTATCTAGCCTGTAGGACTGTAACGTAAAGTTAGTGTCTGTCCAAAGGGGACTACCTCCATAGGTAGCTCTCCTGCTTGACGACAATACACACTCAATCAATGAATCAGCTTACGCTTGTCCCATCCTACAGTTGGCAATACAAATCGTCATGAATCAATGAATAAAAATCACAAGCTAACGCTTGTCCCATCCTACAGTTGGCGATGCAAGGATATCTCCCTAGTTGTTATCCTGACCTAGTTGTTATCCTAGTTATTATCCTAAAGCCCTCTTGGCTCTGACTAGCGTCGCTAGCATCGCAGTCACTACACGAGTACCAGACTCCTATACCAGGAACATAGGAAAGATAAGTGGAATGAGGGATCAATATACGGACGAACAGTTGCTGGAATACTTTCGCCCACTCGGAGCTATTGACGTCCGTCGACAACGGTCCTATCAAGAGACAGAAGATGGTGACTCGCAAGTGCAAAATTCGCACACTGTCATCATAACTTTTAAATCAGAAATAAAGATGCCAGAAGAAATCCATCTTGGATTTCACACGTACCAAGTTCAAGAGTATTTTACTCCTACGCAATGTTTTAAATGCCTACGTTTCGGCCACCTCGTTAGAAACTGTAGGGGGCACACACGTTGCAAGTACTGCGCCGGCACCCACCAACACAAAGAATGTACAACTAAACGTGAAAAGAAATGTGCTAACTGCCAGGGGCCTCACACTGCCACATACGGAGGCTGCCCCAAACGAAAGATTGCTGCAAGGTCAGTCAAGCATAATGCGTATGAAGAGAAAGTAACCAGAAAAGAAATCCGGACCATGAATGCTGAGTTGGTCCATATACCAGAGACTGCACCCCCAGATATGTCAGAAGAAAACTTCCCAAATCTTCCGCGCATCTCTAAGAAACCCGAAACACAAAAGGCTAACACAAGTGGATCTCAGCCCCACCCTGCTGCAAAGCCTAAGGCAAGCGTGTGGGAAACAGAAGACACCATGAAAAGGGCCAAAAACCCTGTGCCAGTCCCAAGACGTAAAAGGCGCACTCAACTTGAGCAACACAACGCCGAGCAACAGAATACAAAGCAAAGAAGCATGCAAGACAAAGAGGCTGTAGCTTCACACGACAGCCGCCGAGATGCCCGCCAGCAAATAACCCCATTTGATGGATCCACACTGGTTATGCAGATAATATCCTTCGTAATAGCTGCACTCAAAGCAGTAGTAGCCTCGCTCCCAAATGCACGGGATATCCCAGAAGTCAAACAAGGTCTCGCACTTGAACCGAAGCTTCTCAGAGTACTCACCGCAACCCATCATGGATAAGCTCTACTCCACAGCTTTCGCCATCCAACGGAATACAAATGGACTGCAAAACAAGCTCAACGACCTAAGAAACTTTCTACATAGATACCCCGTCCCAGTCCTAGCTATTTGCGAAGCAAACATCAAGGGGACTATTCGCCTGGCTAACTATGACGTGTACCTCTCACAAGGCAACAACCCTCGTACCTTACTGGCAGTTCGCAAAGACTTCCCTTCCTGCCTCCTCTACGTCTCCAATGCATGTGATATGGAATACGTCGCCGCAAAGATCAAACTGAAAGGGAGAACAGTCACTGTTATCAGCATTTACATACCCCCTCATTGCACAGTCTCTCTACGGGAAATAAATAACCTACTTGGGAATCTACCCTCCCATACTGTCATCTGCGGAGATCTAAACGCTCACTCACAGCTCTGGGGGGGGACACAAGACAGACAGAAGAGGACGGCTAATCGAGTCCGCAATTGAGCAAAAACGACCTCTGCCTGCTCAATGATGGCTCCCCAACATACTTGAAAGGACCCACCTATTCTTCTCCACTGGACCTCACCATATGCACACGTGATATTGCGTCGCACCTAGGCTGGGCAGTTGACGTTGAGACAAGAGGAAGCGACCATATACCAATCCTCATCTCCTATGATGAATACAAGCCAAAGCCTCACAGGAGAACCTTAAGAATATAAAACTGTAAAAACTTCAGACAGCACAATACAGCATCCCTCCATGAAGGACACACGTCGGAAGAATTTGCCCAGGAAATTGCAAATAACCTAAAAGCAACCAGCAAGCAGATCAACGTTCCAAAGTCGTATACAAGTATCGACATAGAGTATGAACGGCTGCGAGCAATTCGCCACTGCGCAGAGAGAAAATACAGGAGAAACGGGGACATAAACTGCTGGATCGAAGCCAAAGCTACAAAAGCCAAAATAAAACGACACCTGAAGAAACTATCGATCAAGAGCTGGACAGATACCTGCAACAACTTGTCCCCGACAACTACCGCGAATAAGATGTGGACCATAGTAAAAAGCCTCAAATGTGTCCCCTCCCAAACAGCACCCTTCCGCACCATCTCTCTGAAAACGAACAGCACAGAAAAAGAAATTGCCAACAGTTTCCTGGCAGCCCTAAACAAGACGTCAGAGGCCTCCATAAGTGCCCTTTACCACCAGTCTCTACGGTCAACAATTGTGGACAACAGTATGCAAGGCAAAGCCGCCCCCAAAGAACTGGAAATGGACTTTACAGTCCATGAACTTAAACGTGCTATCCAAGCAGCCTCCAACAAAAAGACAGCCCCAGGTCCAGATGGGATATCCTATAAGTGCCTAGCAAACATAGGACGCAAAGCCATGAAGATCCTCCTCGAAATCTACAACAAGAGCTGGAGGACAGGAAGAATGGAAAACGGCACGCGTAATTCCAGTCAGAAAACCCCAGAAGCCAAAGGAGGAAATTACCTCCTACAGACCAATCAGCCTCACAAGCTGCATTGCGAAAATCATGGAGCGAATGGTTCTGTCTCGAATACAATGGTGGTTGGAGCAAACAAACTACCTACCCAAAGAATTCGCCGGATTTAGAACATCCCGCTGTACAGCAGACTGCATCACAGACCTCGTAACGGCAGTACAGCATAACAAAGCCTTGTCCATCGTCACAGTAGCAGTCTTCCTTGATATCAAATCAGCGTTTGACTCTGTCAGCCATGCCCACGTACTGCAAGCAGCAAGAAAATCAGGGCTGAATGGAAAAACATTCGCATGGCTCACCAGCTTTCTCACCGACAGAAAGGTCTTTATGGACACCAACGAAGGGAGTACACCCCCAGTCACACTTGTACAAGGAGTTCCGCAAGGAGCAGTTCTCAGCCCGACACTCTTCAATCTGCTCATGTCGGAGCTCGCCAGCTTACTACCACACAAAGTAAAATATACCATGTATGCCGACGACCTCTGCATATGGAGCAGTGGAAGACAGATACAGGCGATAGAAAACACACTTCAGTATGCCCTAGTAACCATCGCCATCTTCCTTGAAGAAAGAGCCATGGACCTCTCAACCAGCAAAACCGTCTACTTACCCTTTACAGGAAAACGGCTGAAAAACTTTAAACTCACAGTGGCCGGAACCGAAATAAGGCGGGTCACCAAGCACAAATACCTGGGAGTCACCACCAACAGGAATACAACATGGGGTGACCAAGTTAAACACCTGAGAAAATCCACAAGAACCTACACAAACATAATGAAAATCCTTGGCGGATACCGATGGGGTAACAACAAGGCTCTTCAAGCAATACACCGTGGCCTCATCAGGCAAACAATAGCCTACAGCATCCCTTGTCTTCAAAATCTCTCTCCGTCTCAGGATAACAGACTGCAACGTATCCTAAGTCGCAGTCTACGCATCTGCCTGGGACTTCCTAGAACTGTCAGAACGGACATAGTACTTGCCGAAGGAAGAGAGCCACCCATCCAAACCCTTCGCAAACAAGAAACTGAGCGGCACCTTATCCGTCTCCTCACAAGACACTACGGGCACCCCTTCATCGACAAGATAAAGCAACGCACCAAATGTAGCATCTATAAGGCCATCCGATACATTGACCGCATCCTTCCTAAGCATCGTGCAAAAAGACACTATCAGGACACGGCCCCCTGGCTCCTACTCCCACCAAAGATCTCCACTGAAGTACCAGGGATTGACAAGAAAAACGAAACACCACAAGTGGCCCTAAAAGCACTAGCCATGGCACATATTGAAGAAAACTACCCGGTAGCAATGCAGGTGTATACCGACGGTTCCACATCGAAAAACAGATCATCCAGTGCTTTCGTAACCGACGGCATAACAAAAGCGTACAGGTTGTCCCACAAGACAACATCCACAGCAGCAGAGCAACATGCAATTTTGAAAGCTCTACGCCACATCAGAAAATCCCAAGCCGGGACATGGGTAGTGTGCTCCGACTCCAGAGCGGCCCTCTACTCCATCCAAAAGCAGGACCCACAAGACCGTACTGTCTACAACATCATGAAGGCGCACAGCGAAGCCGAAGCCTTAGGGCACAATATATCACTCCAATGGATACCGTCTCACTGCGACATCTCCGGAAATGAATGCGCAGACAGAGCTGCAAAGGAAGCCCTTAGCAAAAGTAGGATATCTGCAATCCCCTTTACAAAGTCAGATGCCAAGAGCCTTCTTCGTAAAAGTACAGAAAGAAGATTGCGCACAATTTGGAAACAATCAATGAGACCAAAGGACTACCTTGCATTCATCGACCCTGAAGCAGACAGCATAATTCCAAATGGAATTGAACGATCAGTCAAAACAGCCATACATCGCACACGACTTGGAGCGCTGTACACAGGAACTACAAGGCGCCAGCTAAGGCTCTACGACTCAGACCTTTGCAAACGATGCAAAGTCCCAGAGGATACACACCACATAATCATGCACTGCCCAGAATATAGCCAAGCCAGACTTAAACTCCAACAGACTCTAGCGGCACCGGACAACAGGCCTTTCTCCTTTTGCAAGATTACCGGAAGATGGCCCAAGGCACCAACAATCCAAAGCACTGAAAGCGCTCTGCGTTTTCTTAAAAGACAGCGGTATAAAAGACCGCTTCTAAATTCCATCACTCCCAATTATTATATTTTAACGCGTAAGAACTGGAGCTGCAGGCGCCCTTACGGCAGCCACCTAGCTCCAATACACCACAATCCAGTTAAACTTATCTTATCTCTAGTTGTTATCCTGCCTTTCAGCATAGTGCGCGTCTAGTGTAAAGGAGCCTACCTCCATAGGTAGCTCTCCTGCTTGATGACAATACAAGGATATCGCCGTTGTCCGGTCAGCTGACGGCTCACTTCTCACACAACCTGATGACATTCGAGCGGCAATGCGTGAGCATTGCGCGGCCCTTTATCAAGGGTCATCATCCAACGTGCCGGTGGTTAGCCCAGAGTGCCCACTCCCGGTGAAACAAACGGAGTTCGCAGACTCAGGGCAGTTCACGCAAAATGAACTTTTTGCCGCTGTTTCGTCAATACCGAACGGGAAGTGCCCCGGCATTGATGGCCTCCCAGTAGAGTTCTACAAACGTTTCTGGAGGGCAATTGGCGGTGCTTTAACTCGTATAGGTAATCAATGCTTGTCGCGAGACACGCTGTGCTCCACAATGCAGAGTGGCATAATTATCCTTCTCTGCAAAGACGCGTCAAGAAAGCAGGACCCGGATGCGTATCGTCCCATAACACTTTTGACTTGCGACTACAAAATTCTAGCCAAGGCGCTTCTCCTACGTGTTTCGCCGCAGTTGGAGAATGTCTTGCACCCATGTCAAGCCTGTTCGGTCCCTGGCAGGTCATCGGTCCTCCACAGGATGGCCATCCGTGACAACATCCAGTGGTTAAACCTGAGGCAGCTAACAGCGGTGTTGGCCTCGTTCGACCAGGCAAAAGCTTTTGACAGAGTGCGTCATTCGTATCTGTTTTCCATGCTTACAGCATACGGCTTTCATGAAGCGTGGATTCGCTTTGTGGAAGTGTTGTACCGTGGTGCGAAAAGCCTGGTCTCCGTTGCTGGTGGTCTATCGCGTCCGATTTAGGTTACGCGGTGTGCGCCTGGGCTGTCCCCTTTCTCCTGTATTGTACTCTGTTGCAATCAACCCGCTCCTGGTTCGTTAAAGCTCCCTCCCTATCCTTCTCAGATTGTCTGGTGGTTGCCCCCCTCCCGTTTTCGCATATGCAGATGATATCTCTGTCATGCTGCCAGGGGAAGGTTGCTGAAGGCTTTCGACGATTATGGTAAAGTACTTTGGTGCACTATTTCCTCGGTCATGCCGTCCGGTGGTTCACCGATATCACTGACAGCCGTCCCAGAGCAGAAGTTCCCTCCCCTCTTTTCACAGCTTTCATAGCTGCCGTCAGACGCGTACGCGAGACGTCCCCAGACCCAGACGTGCTCTTTGGGAAGCCAGGGATTTCTACGCCGCGCTCATGGAGGCGGTGCTGGTTCCCTCCCTGCCTGGTGCCGTGGGTAGTCCTTCCGGGAGCGCCTGGCGACGTATCACGGCTAGCTGGTTGGACGCTCGTCGAGCGAGTCTCCAGTGGAAGCTGGCTCATGGTGTCCTCCCGCTTCGTGAACGTTTACACCGCTTCCATATTTGTCGCACGGATCACTGCCCGTCTTGTGGCATCTCGGAGTCACCAGCGCACTGCTTCCTTCAGTGCCAGATTCCGCTGCTCCTGTGGAGCAGAGCGGCTGTTGTTTTTGACCTTCCAAGAGTGGAATGGGCCACTGTAAGGTTCATGGAACCGTTGCCGGTTGCAGCAAGAGATCGGAAACATTTGGCGTGTTTGATTGCGGAAATAAATTTCCAAATTTGGATACGCCGGTGCCGGTTGGCCTTCGGTGGCCCCGACTGTGGGAGCGTAGGTTTGTTTCAGGCAGTTCGTGCTGGACTACGGGCGCTGATCACCAGCGAACAGGCAGTGCTCGGCTCAGTCGAGTGCTCCCGTCGCTGGCTCTGCTCCACTCGCATCGTCCGCTATGATCAGGGCGAGTGGCACATTCTGTTCTAGCCAGTTTGCTAGACCTGTACTGTCCTCCGTCGCGACTCTCCCGTATATCATGGGTTGTTCGCAGGGTATGGCCCGTACAAACAGCAATCTCCCCTAGGAGCGTTGTTATCCTGCCATTCAGCATAGTGCGCGTCTAGTGTAAAGGAGCCTATCTCCATAGGTAGCTCTCCTGCTTGATGACAATACATCCATAGGTGTTTGCCTGGCTGTTTAGACTTTCCCCCCAAAAAGCATGTCTTACAGCCAGCTTTGCTGTAATGTGTCCCTGAATTACAAAAAAAAAAAAAACATCTAGACATTGTACCACCATTTTGCCACCAGGAAAGACCGATTACGTGAACTTCAACTGCAATAAACTGAATTTTAAAACGCGTGTTCGCTTTACCCAAAACATCACTTGGTTTTCGACATTACCTTCATTTTCGTTTATTCCGATCTCGTTAGAGTTACAGACAGTTGCACTACCTGCGGGTGGATCAGCTGTAGCCTGTAGGAGACATTTCACAAACCACATAAATGCTGTTGTGATTGGATCCTCGCTACAAGGTGTCGGGACCTATAAGACATTACTGGCCACTGCAATGAGATACCTGATAGACTTGCGGAGGGAGCTACCTTATAACAATGCAGTGCAACGCACTTGACGCAGTATGTTATGCTCACTTGTATTCGGGCCTATCACGGTTCATTGCATTTCCCGATATCCGAGTTCTGTACACATAGGGCCACTGTTGCGATTCAAGAAAATGGCCATGTCGTGTCTGCCACCCAGGCGAAAAACAAACGGATGAATAAAAAATAAAAAAGAAAAGAAATACCGCTATGCAGGACAAAACGATTGGCGACTACCGCTAAATATATGCTCGCATGAACCACATTGTGAAGCCAGGATCGCTAGGATGATGCAGTTTCTGCTTGCCGCACTTTGATGAGGTTTTATCCAAAAAGCTCAAAGCTGCGCTGCTGATTGACGCAGTATTCCAGAAAAAAGAAAAAAAAAAAGCCAGCAGCAGGATGTATTCTGCAATAACCTGCTAGCTTGTGCGGAATCTGTGAGCTTGGTCACGTGCGACTCATTCGATCACGTATTACAACCTGGTCACGTGACTACTGTCTGCCCGAGGCTATACGAACAACCTACCTGCGTACCTATACGTGGAAACATGTAACAACGCACCCAAAATCTACTGCCGAGCAGAGTAGGTCACGTGACCAGGTTATACCACGCGGCCCTAAAATACTTACTCGGTCGCGTGGCTCTGGGAACGCATGGGCAACTGTGGCC
Source organism: Ornithodoros turicata (assembly GCF_037126465.1). NCBI lineage: Eukaryota > Metazoa > Arthropoda > Arachnida > Ixodida > Argasidae > Ornithodoros > Ornithodoros turicata. Next base: position 21,611,708 of record NC_088207.1, read on the forward strand.
GAGTAAACATGGATGCGGGCGGTTTGCTCACACACGCGTCTGAGTTATTTTATAGCGAAGTTGCCGACTGGGAGGTGCACTCTAAAAACAGGGGGGGGGGGGGGGGGTGTCGACGTAGCTTGCCGTTGGTGGCCGCACTCAAGTGGGCATCGTCACGACTATAGCAAAAAAAAAAAAAAAAAAAAAGAAAGTGGGAGAGGAGAGTTGAGGACTTCAAAGTGATGTAGAGGCAGGATGACCGATACTGATGGGACGGAAGCACACTGTAGGTGAGAGGTGCACTAGAGTGGTCTCTCCGCTAGGCCCGTTTCTTGAAGAAAGCGCACGAGGCCGCGAGTTTTTGTAAATCGTTCCGCACAAGAACCTTCGGGGAAGAGGACGTCCGTCAGTATGCCAGGCCTGTCGTGGGGAAGATGGGTTTCCCGCATAGTATGGTATGCTCGGCATTCTGTCAGGATATGCGCAATTGTCTCCGGATGATTACAGTGTCCGCAACTGGAGTCCTCCCTAGAGCCGATCTTGAACAGTTGCGAGAACTTCACCGCATGGCACGTTGCGCGCCAATCATTGCCGCGAACGACAGGTTTTTCGCTTTCGATTCGAGGAGAGAGGGAGGCGTACGCCTTTTTGTGGCAATTACCATATATCCAATTTGCTACAAAAAGGCGTATGCCCTCCTCTCTCCTCGAATCAGAAGGGATTACCCTATCATTCGTGGCAACGGATGGCGCACAGCGTGCTATGTGGTGAAGCTCTGCTTTTAGAGTGTAGACAAGCACTATTCCGAATGACACCATTCCTGATTTGTTCAAAACAGGGGCAGGCGCCTATTTGGGACATGTCCTGGATAGGCGCCTCCTCCCATTTTTTTGAAATTAGGACACAAAAAGGTATCATTCGGAATGATGGTCGGCTAGGAGCGTGCTATGTGGTGAAGTTCTGTTTTAACAGTGTATGAGTTTCATCCTGCACTCTTAAAAATGAACTTCACCACATAGCACGCTCCTGGCCAACCATCACCCCGAATGACAACGTTTTCGCCCCTGATTTGTTGAAAACGGAAGGAGGAGCCTGTTTTGTGCCGTGCATAATGACACAAAATTGGCTCCTCCTCCCGTTTTCAACAAATCAGGGGCGAGAAGGTTGTCATTCGGGATGACGGTTGGCTAGGAGCGTGCTATGTGGTGAAGTTCATTTTTAAGAGTGAGGGACTCTGCGCTATTGAAAGGATTCATCTCTTGACTATCCGCGCCCGTTGATATATCTCTTCCCATCGTACGAGAGCACAGTTTCTTTTGAACTCCCCTCAAACGCTCGAACACAGGAAACCGCGCCGGCATGACTTCATTACTCGGGCTTACCCACCCTTCCCGACCCTGGGAAGGTGAGTAGACCGACTTAACCCCACAGCGGGCTCGACCTGGTTTTTGGGACCGGAGTAGTGACGCCATGGAGTAATTTGACCCCATTTTGGAACGCTGTTTCCTACTCCCGAGTTAACCCGCGTGGGTGTACACTCTTAAAAATGAACTTTACCACGTAGCACGCTCCTAGCCAACCATCAACCCGAATGACAACGTTCTCGCCCTAGATTTGTTGAAAACGGGAGGAGGAGCCTATTTTGTGCATTATGCACGGCACAAAATAGGCTCCTCCTCCCGTTTTCAACAAATCAGGGGCGAGAACGTTGTCATTCGGGATGGTGGTTGGCCAGGAGCGTGCTATGTGGTGAAGTTCATTTTTAAGAGTGTAGGAACGCTTCTCAGGCGCTGAAATACGTTCACCCGGCAAATTGCGGGTCCCAAAACGGCGTTTTTTTTCCCCCCCTCTCTCTTGCGTTTCCGCTGTGGTGCTGTATGGCTTGAGTGATGTCTCGGGGTAAATCGAACATGCACTTTCCATTTCCGTTGGAAAAACGTGGGATTGTCTCGGAAAATTAGCGAGCTAAATTTTAAGAATTCAATTAGGGAATTAAATGAAATTCGAGATTACCTCAGGTAGCTTGTGGTTGCCTTCGGTAACTAAAACGATAAAAAGGACTGCCAGGTACACAAAACACAGGAATAAAAACAGAGACTGGTGTACTAAGACGATGAAGAGACTTTGATGAAGAGCGCCCGCTCGAAACGATCTACCTGTTGTTTGTCTAATGTTCTCGCCCATGATTTGTTGATAACGAGAGGCGGAGCCTATTATGTATCTATTATGCACGGCTACAAAATGGGCTACGCCTCCCGTTTTCAACAAATCGGAGACGAGAACGTTGTCATTCGGGATGAAGGTTGGCTAGGAGCATGCCATGTAGTGAAGTTCATCTTGAAGAGCGTAAAGAAGAACGTTATGTCTACCTCCGCGTTGGCGTCTGTTTGGGTGCTACAATTCTTCAGATGACGTAACGATGGATAGAGGTATCTGGACGGCGGTGCGTCTACTCGCACGAATTCGAAAGAGAGTGCGCTTTTGAATTAACGCTGCACAAGTTATGAACGCGAAGAATTCAACAATAAATCGTAAATAGAATTACGAAGCGTAGAAGAACAATATTACATCTATTAAACCCGTAACTAAATACATGCAGATAGGAGTTATTACCTCCTTTAAGTACACCAGTCCCTGTTTTACTCCTTCGGTAATTAAAACGTAATTAAAGGGTGATTGAAAGTAATTGAGGCTAACCAAGGGTTCAGTAAATGGACTTACATATAGTGATCGAAAGTGTTGAAACGGGCGTCAAGTATAGATTGGAGGAGGACAACCGGAAGTCAAGTTTACCTGAAGTCGATACCGGAAGTCAGTCTGGACCGGAAGTGGACTAAGGGAAGTCGAGCTGGACCGGAAATGAATACCGGAAATCAGGTATAGACGGAAAGTGGACACCCGGAAGTCCGGTTTGGTTTCCGGTCGTTTGCGTAGCAAAATTTGAGAATTTATGTCTGAAGTACGTTCGCTTCTCACGGTGTTTAATAAGGGCGACGTTTAATTTGAATAATCACTGGATCCAATTCTGTTATCTCGCATTTCCCAGAAAACGTCTAATTAATGAGTTAATTAATAAATCTTAGCTAAGTAGTCGTCCAGAAGTCGCATATACGCTGCCCTACAGGATGTTCGCCTGACCGTACACTCTTAGAATGAACTTCACCGCATTGCACGCTCCTACACTCTTAAAAATGAACTTCACCGCATAGCACGCTCCTAGCCAACCATCATCTCGAATGATAGCGTTATCCGCAAAGATTTGTTGAAAACGGGAGGCGTACGCCTTTTTTTTTTGACAATTATGAACAGCATAAGTGTCACAAAAAAGGCGTACGCCCCCCGTTTTCAACCAATCAAGGGCAGATAACAGTATCATTCGAGATAATGGTTGGCTCGGAGCGTGCTACGCGGAGAAGTTCGTTTTTAAGAGTGTATGATACACATGATCAAACGGCATCTATTTGACTTTGCTAGTTTTTATAAAAACTCTGTAACGAATAATAATAATAATAATTATTATTATTATTATTATCCAGACAGACCGCCGTATTTACATCTGTACACTCTTAAAAATGAACTTCACCGCATAGCACGCTCCTAGCCAACCATTATCTCGAACGATATCGTTATCTGCCCTGATTTGCTGAAAACGGGAGGCGTACGCCTTTTTTGTGACACTTATGCTGTTCATAATTGTCACAAAAAAGGCGTACGCCTCCCGTTTTCAGCAAATCAGGGAAGATAACGATATCATCCGAGATGATGGTTGGCTAGGAGCGTGCTATGCGGTGAAGTTCATTTTTAAGAGTGTAGAGCGCACAGCAAATGCAGGATGACGAAAGTTTGCGCGGTCGTATTTATTCTATTACGCAGTGCTTGGTAACCACGATTTCTTTTTTCGTAGGTTTCTCTCGCATAAATTCTTTGCTCTGAGGCAGCCGAAGTCTGTATGTCAAGTAGGTACCGCGCCACGCGTGAAAATGAGACTGACCTTTTAGAGCATCCACGCTGTACTTAAGAGGAAAATCACAATTCAGCTGAAAAGAAAACGAAAGTGTGCGAACCGCTGTAGCATTGCGCGTGGTACGGGAAACTTCGACATGTGTCGCCAAGATGATGAGGAAAGAACAGTGTTTTTAGAGACCGAAGTACAGCTATTCTGGGAGACGGTGCTTTCTCTTTCTCCTACGTGTTCCATGTGAAGAGAGAACGGAAACATCAACTGCTGCATACACTCTTGCGCTTGTGACGTAAAATGGCCAAACTTTGGGCATCTGATGGATGATCAGAACTAAGTTCGGGCCTAGCGTCGTCGACTTAAAAGCTGAGCTTCGTAATGCTTTCTTTTTTTTTTATGTTTCGTGCAGTTGACTACACTTTCCGGCAACTGCCCTCGAGACTTCCGAAAATGAAAGCAAGCGCACATTCAGAACCGCCTGCGCGGAAGGGTCTGGTGAATGTGATGGAGTTTATGTGATTGAACATCCTCTTCGAAGTTAACAAAGCATCCCACGCGCGTGATACAAACAGTATTTCTCGTTTGTCGGACTTCTTGTGCAACATCGCTGTTCCTTTGCTGACGTCAGTTCTAAGGTCTACTTATAGAGCGAGGATGTACGATTTGAGGCTTGGAGAGAAATTGCAACGGATATAGCCACTCAAAAGCAGAACTGTGCAAGTCACACACACACACAAAAAAAAAAAAAGAAAGAAAAATGAAAAGGAAAAAAGGAAAAGAAAAAGAAATGAGAAAGAAAAGAAAATAAAAGGAGAAAGAGAGAGGAACGTAACTAAATCAAAATTACATGACTCTCAAGTATCTGATGCACTATCTACCGCTCTTCAACAAGGTGGGACATGGGGCGTGTTGGAACATACTTGTGGTAGAATAGCGCTGAAAAAACACTGACACATAAGAGAGCAAACTAGCGCTTTCTTTCAAATGTTGCGGGTTCTGTGTGGCCTAATGTGTTTATGTACCTCTTTGCAAAGTGTTGAAAGAAAGCTCTACTTTGTTCTCTCCTGTGTCCATGCTTTTTTTTCTCCACTACAAGCATCATCAGTACGTTACTCGAAGGTAGACGTACACAAGTCTGAACAGGAGAAGAGGACAAAAGCGCAACAATCAAATCGTTCCTCACGATTTTAGAACGAACAGAAATGCCTAAAAAATACGATACAAAAGATACAAAAACGAAAACAAAACAACAAACAAATTAAAAGCAAAATATTAGAAGAAAACGAAAGAAAACAAGTTCTTAACAAACATAAAAAAAAGAAAGAAAAGGTGGTTCGCTCCAATGGAGGGGCTCATGGGGTTCTGCGCGTAGAATTTATTTTGGTATTTAATTAAATTAGCATTATTTCCTTCTTAAACAGGGGGGGGGGGGGGGGAGGGCGGTAATAACGATATTGGCTCGCTATTGTTTCTCACACGCGAGTGGGCACCGTTACGACTATAACCACGAAGGGATGAAGGGTGAATGGATGGGGAGGGGACGGTTCTTTTAATTATCATTAACTACCTATTTAATGATTTATTCACCACACTCGAGACAGGGGTGGGGTGGGGGGGGGGGGGGTAATGGCAGAATCGGTTCGCCGTTGTTGGCGACAGGGAAGTGGGTGTCGTCGTGTCTCCAACAGGAGCGGCCTCCTGCAGGTGGCTGCGCATGCGCATACGCATACTCGGAAAAGGTCCCGTCTTAAGTGGTAAAGTTGTACTTTGAGTGTGTTGAATTATTCGTTATGCAACTAATTAATTACGAATAGAAATTAAAAAGATAATTGCGTTAATTTAACTAATTTCACCCTACACCAAACCGTAAGGTCAGAATTGTTGCATAAAATTCCCCAAGAGTGTCAGCCACGCAAACGTTCCGAAAGATGTAAAGTCTACGTCGACGGCTACGTAACGACAAAAGAACACCGGTTCTTTCGTTCGTAGAAACCTTTTACGCAGTTCGGTTTTCGACACTTCCCCTGTAGTCCGAGTACAAAGAGCCCAATTTGCATAGAGCGGGTTACGCCCATAGCTCCACTTTTCAAGAGATCACAAGTGGATGGATTAGTCTGGAAGCCCTGTCATCGTTCTTCCTTTCAGAGGGAATCGTGCGGATGGATTGAACATTTTCCCGGTGAGCACAAATTGTGCCGCCGGATTTTGCGGCTTAACCTAGGCATTGCGAATACGACAATACGACGGAAAATAGCCTTTTCACGAACGGATTTTAGTCTTCTTGTCTTGTGCTTTGAGGCCTAGCTAAATGTTTACGCACATTTCTACTTCTGCGCGCTAGTGAAGGTACGCTTATTTGCGTTAAAGGTCAAAGAGGAGAAGGTAATCAAGTCCTAAAAATAGCGTTTTACCGCATCACACTCCTAGCGCGGGCCTTTACCTCATAACCCGCTCGTAGCTAACATGTGGCCTGAACTCATTGGCTGCTGCTTGCAGATCACGTGTGCTGCGATAACGAGATAATGCGTAAGTGTTCTCAGGCGATAACAAACGTGGCCACGAAACGTGGAAAAAGCTCCCTCGCAGTGACGAAGGAGCGAAGCCGTCAAATGCGGCAGTGCCAGCAGGACGAAGCAGAGAGGAAAAGAAGAGGCAAGACGAAGGCTGGAGGAGTTGCCCATTCACAACAGCAGCATTGCATGGAGCAGACAGAGGACTGTGCACAGCGCAAGCACGGCAGAATAGACGAGTTCAGAAAATCCCGAGGAGGAGGAGGAGTGTCGTTGGGAGGAACCCGAGAGGTCTGCCTGCCTGATTAGGCGGCATGTTTCTCGGGAAGGGAAAGATGGTGGACAGGAGGAAAGGGTGAAGTGGAAGACCGAGCGGAATCCGCTCGTGGGGAGGATAGCTGCGTCCATGGGCCGACTTCAGGGGAACTGTGCCGGCATACGCCTATTACACATCTGAGGGAAACCCAGGAAAAACCCCAGACGGCACAGCCGGCCCGCGGATTCGAACCGCGGACCTCCCAGTCTCCAAGCGCACGCGTTACCGCTGCGCCACCGGAGCTGGTTCCAGAAAATCCCAGTGCTCTTTGAGCACGCATTGCATCCTGGGCGCTTGCTGAGAGGGGGAACGAAGAATAATCCTCCACATTTCGCTTTCGGTGGCCTTGACACGTCGTGGACAATGGACCAGTAGGGGAGAAATCGGAACCACAGTTTGGAGGCCACCCGTTTCTTTCGCATTAGTAAACTTCCACAGTTCAAAGCGACGCTAAGCACTCTGGGATTTTCTGAACTCTCTTGCTTTCTCTCTCTCTCTCTCTCTTTGCTCAACCTATTTGCTTTTCGTTAACTCGTACGCTGCTGTGTTCTCTGAGGCAGCGGCTGTGGCCAGACAGCGAGCGAGCTACCCACCACAGAAAACACACGAGCATCCCTCAGTAGCCTTTATGGGGATGCTCTCTGAAACACGGTAACCGCCAGTATAGTTGGCGAAGTTACCTCACCTATGACACAACATGCCCATGGTTGTCATGGGATACTGCAATGTGGACATTAAAGGAACTGTAAAGTGAATTTCAATCCAGGGTAACCTTATGATTTTATGAAAGCCTAAGAAGAGCACATCTGAGTTAGGAAATATTTCTTTTAAAATTCCCTTTTCGCTTTGAGTAATCGCATTTCAAAGATTGCATTCGAACGCAAGGCTGAGTACTCCGTAAGCAACAACACTGGGTTGGCTCGTGTCGGCTATGGCTAGCCTCGCCTTTTCACATCCGCGTCACGGTCTGTGGCCAAACCGTAATGGCATAAATGTTTTGGAGTACACTCTCCGTGTGATGTCGAATTTACCAAACCTGAATGGACTCGAGGATCGGATAATCCAGCATGCAGTCACGCCAGCAAAACTTTTGTTCTTACGACGGCAAGCCGGAGACACAGCACGGCATGATGCCATGGGAAACAGTCCTTCATGTGTAATGAAAATGTTGAGAGCCTCACAGCGGAAATGTGGTATTGCTCCTTCAGTTCAGGTGTCCTTGCGGCAAATGCGTCCCGATGCCGACGGCAGAGGAATGACTTTGTTGCCGCGAAATGAGGCGTTACTGAAGGAGCGCAGCGGTTGCATTACAAGAAACCAGTACTTTGAAATACTCTGCCTGGACACCGGGGTACTCCAGGTGTACTACTGCTACGTCAGAGAAAACGACGACCATGCCCTTATCAGGAACAGCGAAGTGAACAAGTGAGTTCATTCAGTTTGGTATCAGTAAAGTTACATATCATAATTTAACGCCGCCCGCGTTAAATGCATGAAGTTTCGGTACATCGCCTACAGACAGTTTACCCGATGGCTCTGGGGACAATTAGGAAAGCACTGCGGAGGAGTTCTCAAAGCGTGTGCTAAACATGCCATAAGGGGAAACTTTTCTTTTGAAGCATACAAAGGTCTTTGCCTGTGGTGTGTAATGCAGTCGGTACTGTCTGACAATATGTATGTTTATTCCTTTTCACTGAGCTTTCACTTTTCTTTCAGGTGCTTGTGGGAAGCATTGAATGCATGCCATCTTGACAGAGGTATGCACTGGATGATTTGTTTGTGAACACTGCAAGATCCCAACAGTATCCCTTTCATGCACAATACAGGTCTGCCATATACCCTTCTGGAGCAACGACAGCCACTACACAGTAACATGCATTCTACAAACATCAAAGCTGGCAAATATTGCTTTATTGATCCCTGTGTTTTTGAATGAACATATGAGTGATAGCAGTAAACAAACAAACAAGGAAGGAGAACATCCCTGTACTGTGTCCGTATCAATTTGCAAGTGCTTCACTTCCCACCAACCAGTAACACAATGTATGCATGCTTTTAATTTTTCTTTTCAGTGCACAGGTGTTTGCTACAAACAAGTTCCGATCCGTAAGCTCTAAGAGAGCATAGACTATACCATCTTGCTTATCAGACATCACATGAGTTCGTGACTTCTTCATCAGTATAAGAAGAACCTCAGCTGGGAATATACCGATGTCTTCAACAGAGGCTTCGCTTCAGAGGCACCCCTATCATTGACTCCACAAGCATGTGAAAAAAAAAAAAATTTAGACCTTTTCTGTGCACATCTATCTTTGTAACCCTTTCTCAATTTCTCGTTATAAACTTCCCGTGTTTTCCCTCATACCCATTCAAACTGCAGTCATTGGTGCGGGCTCAGGGCTTTTGGGGACCCCCTACCATTTCACTCTAGCTCACAGCTTTGCAAGTTGTCGGCGTTTCACTCAGGAGATTATCTACATCCTCTGGCAAGAAAAGATAATATGGTCATGAGTAAATGTTTTCCCAATACTCTTTATATCAAAGCATGGTCCCTCATGGCTGTCATGGATGTTGATAGCATGTCGGGTATTCATGATAACATACCCTCTCTCCCCCAAGAATGAAATAGTTGTTCTCTCTCACAGACCGCTCCGGTATCATATCAGCGATGATACAGCGTCAGCCGCTCGGGCTGTGGGATGGCACGTGCTATCGCATGAGTTGATGCATTCCTTCCCCCGAAACGACGACACAGAGAGGCACAACAACTGGATTTTAATGAAAGTCGTAAGCTCCGGTAGACATGACAATGGCCCAGACCAGCCAAGAGAGAGAAAGCATCAGCTCCCGTGCTGCCCGGTTTTGTTCGCTTTCGTGCACGAGCCGGCCACGTTTTCCCGAGCCCGACGATGACTGTGCTGATTGGGAATCGTGCGGGGCCGACGGTAGCGACAGTCGTGACAGAGTGCACTAGTAATGCCCCATGATCACGCTTTATAATATCGCTGACGTGTGACGGCAATCACCAGAGTCACTTGAAAAAGTGATTTTTTTTTTCTCGTAGCGTGGTAGTCTGCGATAACCAGCGATCCTCGGCTGAGTGAGTACGGTATCGCACAACGCTGCAAATAGCCGCGAAGCGACTGCGGCTATGAGCAGCGTACAGATGAGGACAGATGGAGATGGAGAGAGGATAGCAGGAAAGAGTGGGGGACAGGGGGGTCAGTATGCGTCCTGGGCCAACTTCAGAGGGAACTGTACCGACATCCGTCTGGAAAATCTTCCGAAAACCCAGGGAAAACCTCAGACAGCACAGCCGGTGGTAGGAATATTGTCAAATGTATTTGGGCTGAACGAATGTTAGAGTATTTCGGATATCGGGGCGCCTTACTGTGCCTCGAATCATATATACGGATTCCAGTTTTGAATCGAATAAATGTTTCTTCCAAGCCGAGTACATACAGAAACAGCAAGGCTTGAGGATTTATCCCATACCATCGCAAAACACCTTCCATACTTGGTAACGAAAAAAAAAAAAAAAAAGAAAGAAAGAAAGGAAAGAAGGAAAGAAACGGAAATCGTTTTTCTGACTCGCGGAAATTGTCGGCCGCGCAGTCCTCCGTCAAGCTATAAAAAAAAAAAAAATCAAAGAAAATAATAAGATTAATAAAAAAGAAGAACAAAACGAAACACCGGTAATCCGCCTTCTGTTACCTCGTCTTGCTTCAGATAGCTGTGTCGTTTCAGCCATGGCGCTACAACCAGCAGAAGCCCGGAAGAGGTAACAAAAGGGGAGAATCATCGTTTCTTTCCACAGTGTTGTACATTACGTGACGTAGCACATAAGGCGGTCGACAGTTTGCGCGTCACAAAACAATTTTAATATTTTTCCAGCTGTTCTCCTTGTAGTAGGATAACGTGTTTTGTGCTGAATTTGGGGGACAAGACGAAATGCCCTTTCTGTTTCGGACGAGAAAAAACAAAAAGAAAGTAACAAACAACAACTTTATTTTCGGCCTTGGAGAGTGGGGAGTTTCATCGCAACAGGCGATACTCTACCCCATTGCTTGGTGGAATGGGGGGAATAAAATAACGAGCCCCTTTACAATAACGATCGAAGTCCGATGGTGTCCAGAAATGTCAGAAGAGCTTTGAGCGCAGAGCGTTGCTGGGCTGGATTGGGCCAGGGACCAAGCAATTTCGGTAGGGAGAAAGGGCGAGAGTCCAGCTGACGAAGAGACTCGGAGAGTGTGGTTCGGGAAGGTTCGTAGTGAGGGCAATGAAGAAGAATGTGCTCCAGATCCTCAAGAGCACCACAGTGGCAGCAGGTGGGAGAATCAATTTGTCTCAAGCGGTAACGCCACTGAGCGTAGAAAGTAGACGACAAACCAACCAACAAAAAATAGTTGCGCTGGCTTGTCACATTTCAGGAAACGCTTTTTCTCGTGACTGAGAATCGACCAAGTGCTTGCAAGTCACGGCAAAAGTTCGTCGAGGACAAACACCAGCGACACCGCAAAGTAGATTTTTAAACATATTTTGCGACAAATTACACGAAACACCCGGTATATATGCATATGTGCCATACGTGTATTCGGGGTCGGTGAACACAACACTGGTTATCAGGCTATTTGCTCCGTATTTCCTTTTTCTATCTATCTGCTTGCTTCTTTTTCAAAATGACGCCATGCAAATTTAAGCACATGTGTACAGACAAGTGCCCTCACTGCGACGACACCACCAGTTTATGGTAAGAACCGCGTAAACGTGGCATGCCCGAAAAACCCAGGGTCCGAGCAGTCGCAAGCGCTGCTTTCGAGGTGCTCCGCTGCACCGACGTTTTGCAGTGCCCTGCACATGCCCTGTTCGTGTCTCTATTGTATACATTTCATATTTATGCTGCAGCTCTCAATTAGAAGTAAAGCTGTTGCCTTTCTCCTTGTCTCAATGGAAAATCTCATGTTTGCAAAGCATGGAAACCACACGAAAACGAGAGAACATCGCAGCATCGGCAACCATGGCGTACAGTGTCATACGTGGAGAACACAACAATCTTTTCCGCAATTATGTCATAATCCGTAACGTGAAGCGCATCTTGCGTGAAACGTTGCCGCACCGCAGATAGTCACACATCCAAAGAAAAGTGGCCTGCGACCGTAGGTAACACCGGCGAAAATCCTCGTTCGGCATTTCAAACGCGTCTTCATACCCATGATAAATGCAGAGTCAGTGGCGCAGTAGTAAGCGCACGGCAACAAAAAAAAGCGGCCGCCATCTTAGTAATAAACTTCAAAGTTTGCCCCCGTCTATCCTCGAAGTTTTTTCGGCCGAAGAAAAGGTGCGCAACGTCATTTTTGACGTCACGGAACTTCTGCCAAAAACTGCATTTTTCTCTTTCCTCATACTTTGGTGCGATTGAAAACATGCGCCGTCACGTGTGCCAGGGAAACGATCCAACGGCTGTCTTTCCCCGTATCTCCAGAACTGTTTACATTATCGATATCTGCGAAGACACCCTTCTCCCGATCATCCAAAACGTCATTTGGACGGCAGGAAAATATTTCAAAGTACGCGCGCCGCAGTAATCTTGATTGACAATCATGCATGCTCACGTGGTCCACAGAAAGCATCCAATGGTTGCCTTCCTTCCCATCTCTTGAACTTTCTTCGTGTTTCAAGACGCGACGAGTCTAGCTCTCCCAGTATCACGGGGTTTCCTTTGAAGATGACACACATTCCGCCAGAGTTCCAGATACGACAGGGAGCTCCGAAACATTTTGTAGGCGTTCTTGAAGACCAAGGTTCTTCGTAAAAGGTTTGAGCCATTCCTCAGTACGTGCATGTCTTTTGTCAGTAACGCACACTCGGCAGAGGAAATCGGGCACTCCTCTTGCTCTGCACCACCTCCCATTCTGCGTTCCCGAACTTCACCGTCGCTACTCGTGAGTCGTGACCGATGTCCTTTCATGACAGCAGAGGCAGCTGCGGTACATTGGGTCATTTTCTATGTATTTTTGCTTCGCCCCCGTACGCACACCTTACAGCCATTGCAGTAATAGTACTATTGTTGCGCACACAGAATCGCCAATCACATAATTTGCAGTGTGAGAACTGTTACTGTGCGGTGTTCATAACATGGATTCACGGCAATGAGTATCGATATTGGGTTATGAGACATTGGGTCTTCAATAAAGATTACAGACAAAAAAATAGATCGACAAGGGCATTCATGATAACGGTCCCGAAAGTATGATAATACCAGTGTCAGACGGCGAGCTAAGTGTCTGTTAAGAAACTGACATTTAGCTACATGGCATTTGTTTAACTGGCATTTCCAACGTACAGGTGTCAGATGTGCAGTTAACTGCAGTCTTTCTTGAATGACAATGATAGCGACATCTGCAAATGCTTGCGCGCACAAGTTCAGTAATAACATAAAATAACGCTCCAGTAAGAGAGTATATACGAAAAATAGGAAAAAAAAAAAACCTTTACAACGTGCGCGGGCCTTCGTGACGTCGAATGCTGGAACAACATAGGGTGCAGAGCCCACATATTCAACATTGGAAATGCTCAAAACATAGCAGTCCAATCACCCTGTCCAATTACAGATGGCGTCCCACTGGCGTCAACATGCAACGAGCTCTTGCGTGTGAGAGTATACATGCCAGCGCCCCGGTGACGAGGCTCCGCCTTTAACGCTCTAAAGGCCGCTGCAGCCTCCTTTGGCCTCAAATGCGAGTTATCACTAAAGGCCATCTCAGCCAGTTTCGTAACTGACATTTAGCGTGTCGTCAGGCGGGGCAGTGTCTGCGTTCCAATACCGCGGTTAGTCGACTGCCTAGCGGTCTAACCGAAAGTGCCGCCATGTTAAGTCTCGTTCCAAATCTCGCCAAGTCTGCTCTTCAGTCGGTTACCGCCTAGTGCGCATCGATGTAGTCTAGTTATACGCCTGACCATCTGACAGCCGGGATGGCTGACAGCGGGAAACGCTAGTACCTGCTGCGCTTGCGCCGTACGCATTTCTTGCGTGAGCAACGAGATGGCGCCACAGGCGCCTCGGCTAGGCAAGCCTGTTCCAATAGCGACAAGCAAAAGGGTCTACTCAGCTGCCTGGTCAGGCGGCTTCGCGGGCGCGAGGTATTGGAACGCAGCCAGTGTCTCTTCGAGCGAGTGACATATCACTTTGGCTGTGTTCCATTACTCCGGTAAGCCGACTACTTGGCGGTCTAACCGGAAGTGCCGCCATGTTAAGTTTCGTTCCAATTCCCGCCTAGACTGCTATTCAGGTGTCCTTCGCCTAGTCTGCATCGATGCAGACTAGCTATGCGTCTGAGCGGTCGTCATTGACAGTAGCCGTGAAAATCAATACACTTCTCTGCGACATAGATGCGCTTCGGTCTGGCGTGTTTACGGCGTTCAGCAATAAGTCCAAAAAGTGATATTTTATTGAATTTATTTATTGTAGTACCGTAAGGGCCCAGGGTTAATACATGGCGGAGTGAAGCTTTGCAAAACGTGAAGAACAACGAAATGCAAGGAACACTGAGGAAATAGAGACATATACGAATGATATGAACACATCAAGAAAATACAAGAAACGCGTATTTATTGAGTACGCCGTAACAGAAGTGAGCCGTGACGGTATTTTTGCCGATCATTGCTAACTAATGCTACTGAAGTCACTAGTTGTTCTGCAATATAACGATTCGCAGGAAGAATGCGTTGACATGTGAGCTGAATTATTTCAGCGTTCACTAATGAATTACGCGGCGTTTAAATAAAGTGCGGAATTGATGTTCCTACGGGCCATGACAGATGGCGACAGCGGCGCCAAGTCCGGAAGTCTGTTCCAAACCTCCGCCGATAAGGCGTCTGTCTAGCTGTCCACTCAGACAGCTTCTCCTGCGCCGAGTATTGAAACACAGCCTTTGCTAACGTAGGATTTGATAACTTCCGATGCACTGAAACTGGCTAAGGTCGAAATGTACGCCAGGGGGGATCTCATGGCCAGGACACAATTTCTTTATTTTCCCAAACAAGCTTTCTTACTTGGCGCTCATTTGTACGCAATTTTTTTTAAATTTCAAGCATCTTATATTTTTTACACACACCCCTACGACTGAATACAACAACGTACGAGCGCCGCAAATACTTTTAGCCTCTCGATAACGCCACGAGAATGTTTTCGCTACGAGCGCCGAGCGACGAACGCTGCCGTGTCATTCTAAGATGGCGATAACGGATGGAGAATGTCTCACAAAGCGCGCCGGTCCTGACAAAAAATTTCTTGTCGTGTTCATTCATCACGGATTCTCTTTTTCCAATCTTCAGCCAACCAAATTTTCCGTACCTCTGGAAGGCAAAATCCGTCCAGGGGCTCTAACACAAAAGACGTACTTTCTGCTCACGTGCATTTGAAACAGAAAACGATGCCAGTGCGCTTTGTGCAATGCGTACTGTCTTTATTGCAATATTTCTGCACGCTTTGCTTGCAAGTGCCTGCATCCATGTGATGCGCAAGATGAAACAATTCTCAGAGTTGTCGCTAACAAGCACAAAGAAAGAAGGCAGTGAAGCACGCGGAAGACTAAGGGGTAAAAATGCGCAGTAATTGTAGCCCGCTGAAACCTAACTGTAAAAAAAAGGAAAAAAAGTTTAACTAGTAATTGTAACTACAATTTTTGCAAGTAGTAATAGTAGTAGTAGTACTTTTTAACTACCATGCAGTAGTTTAACTAGCAGTTTAATTACAAGTAGTTAACTACTGGGCATCCCTGGCAGTCGAAGCACATTTGCATGCGCTTAAAGCCAACACGTGGACTGTTCACGCTAACAGAACATGTGGATTGGCTTCCACGTCTGCATGGTCACTCCCAAAAAGGAGTTAAAATAGCTTTTTTTTTTTAAAGAGTGTACATTCTCCGCTGTGCCTGGCAGCTCTTGAGCTGGCTGTCTCTGAGTGTAGTTCAAGCAGCCCTACGAAGGTTTCATGCTTTGAGAGCAACACTAATGGACCTTTTCTCACCATTGCTTTTGCGCATGCGCTGCGGCGCCGATGACTTTGGGTTCGCGGGACAGGACAATCCTAATATTAATAGATGGCGCTGGATGGGGCCGATTCATACGATGTAGGGACGTAGGCCGACGGAGATGGGGTGTGGAGACTCCGCGAAAACATGCCGGCGCTACTCCAAGACCAGTTACACGTGGGTTTGTTTTGGACCGCGACCGTGACCTGCTAGATTATCGCGACCATGTCATTTCCGGCCCTTCTTTGCGCCGCATTTGGTAGCTTGCTGTAGCGCTGCGCATCGCCCGTTTATCGCCTAAATTGGTTCCACATCTTGTCCTTCAGCTTCCCTTAGGATTTTCTTACAAGCGGAACATGCCACACGAGAGATGCGTTCTTCCTAAAGTTGTAAATTAATTCTCGTCATAGTTCTATGGGTTTTCATGGGAGCTGTTGCTGTCGTCTGCTACGGTCCTGTATATGTTCGCCTATGCACGTTCAAATTTCCTGATCCAATGACGACGGAGATCTCGTGGGCCGTTGTGTAGCGCCCCTAGCGGATCGTGCGGATGCGCTCCTGCATATAGGAGTTGCGAGCTATGACAGGTCGGTATAATGTAATAGGTGGTGCACGCGACAGAGGTGGTTGCCCTGGATAGGCACTACGAAGCGAGTGCGAAAAAGGTCCATTGAGGAATCGAACGCCATCAATCATCTTCCTTTGACGTAACGTTTGCAGCGAGTACCGTGGCCATTAAGGACAGTGTAGTAGTAGGACACACATAAGGAGAGGTTGGCAGTGCTTACTGGAGCCACAGCGAAACCAGACACCAAAGTCGGTAAGGAAAGCAGCGACGGATTACTTACCATAAAGAAATGCCTTAAAATGACGTATTGGCTTTTATCGCATCAATCACTGTGAAGGGCCGTTGACACACTCAGGGCTTGCTTCTCATCATTGCTTTTCTAAGCATCGGTGTGTCGTTGACCCTTAAATAGGCTGGATATATACACGCCGGAAAGCCCCGTTTAACTTGCAACTGACAGAGTGCTGTATGACAGTATTGGTACGCGGGCATACTGTAACTAGGAGTTTCTCGGCATTTTTTTCCTCAGAAAAAAATGTGGGATGGTTCCTCCGATTTGAAGAACATGATTTTTTTCAGCAGTACTATTTAGATCCGAAAATAAATTACCGAATGCGAGAGTGCTTATACATAGAGACCTGCGCCGGTGCGGGTGTACCTGCGGATCCGCGCGGATTTACGCACTAATTTCAGATTTGCGTGTACAAAATGTCACTTGATGCGGGTCGTAGTTACCTGCAACCCGCGCGTACACGCACTATCCGCGTCCATGCCTCCTAAGTGCGACACGAGGCGGCGACACCGACCTTTCCAACTGGGCCCATAGCGGCAGTACACTCTTAAGAAAAGGGTGTACAGTAACTCCCTTTTGGGGAGTACAACCTTGCCACATATATCACACCCTTTCGATTGTATAATTACTCTCCAGTAGGGAGTTAAACGGTCTCCTCACTCCTTTCAGGGAGTGAGGGGACTCCATTTTGAGAGTAATTGTACTCTCCAAACGGGAATGATATACGTGGCAAGGAAAACGAATTAAAGTACACCCCTTTTTTTAACGGTGTAGGGTGCGAAGGCATAGGTGACTCGTAGTCTCGAAATACATCGATTTCAACAATAAACGGGGTTGTAGAGCACAGAGACAACCGTATTAGCGGTATCGCGTCAGTGCTGCAGTTTACTCTTTCGCGTAATTAGGTGAAGTCGTGTGCATTAATCGTGTGCAAGAAGTGGGGATGAAACTACAACAATGGGAGTACACTCTTCTGAAAGAGGCGGCACTCAAGTCACCAGTGTGAGAGACCTTCTGCTATACGTTTTGGACGCTAACAGTCGCAAGGTACCGAATGTGCTCGCTTGCCATACATGTAAGCCGGTACGTTCGTTCCTTGGCCGGAAGCATGCACGTCCATTTTTTTTAAAACCTACTTGGGGAAACCAAAGCAAGCTATACTGAAGTTGATGCGTGGTGAAGGAAGCCCGGTGCAGCTGCAATCATTGCCTCAGGTGACGAAGTCGGACGCGCTACAGGCAACTGTACAATTTCTTGGGCGCTAGACCATTCAACACAGTGGCAGGAGAAGGATGGCTACAGATTGTTCAGCGCTTTATTGACGTTGGCGCAGGACATGGGAGCGTTTCTGCAAGTGAGCTCATGCGTCACTCCCCAACGGTGTCTCGTGCAACGAAAGAGTGTGCCGCTGAGAAGAGGACGATGCTGTGAATTGATCTGCAAGAGGTTTTCAGAAACGGTAGTGGTGTAATAACCCTTGACCTCTGGACAGACGGCTTCAAGAAAGTAACTTACTTGGGTGTAACAATCCATTATACCCCTGTCACACGGGCATTTTCGATCCTGCTCGACCGAACCTGCTTGAACCCAATGCAGATCGGACGGTGCTATACGGCCGCTTCCAAGCAGGATCGAACTTTGATCCTGTTTGACTCAAGACAGTTCCCATAACAGGATTGAGAATTTCAAGACGGCTCGACGGCCGCCATTTGCATCCTCGACCCCGGTGAACTGTCATAACTGAAGACGGACATGCGCGCGCAGCTACAAATGATGCTTACATCGGTATACGATAAATTACCACTAATATCGCTGTTACATAGGAAACGCGAAATTAATGAGTCCCGTTTATTGATTTGCACAAGTCATTCATTCAATGCGCATTGAAAGTGGCCGTGTAGCAGCGTCAAAACTCGAGCGTGCTCGGGAAGTTCGATGCAGATCGGATTCAAGAAGGATCGAAATGCCCGTGTGACAGGGGTATTACACGCAGAACTGGGAATGCAATAGTTGTGTCCTCTGCACTACACCTTTCGTTAATGAGCAGAAAAAGACAGGAGAAAACATCAAGTCGGCCACATTAGACGTGCTTCGGAGATTTCACATTCTCGCCTTTGTTGAGCGCATTGTTTTTGCGACCAATAGGGGACGTAATGTTGTATCCGCATTAAGGCAACATGAGCGGCTGAGCTGCTCTGCTCACATTTTAAACACGGTGGTAGAGACAACTTTGAAGCAAACCTGCGAAGAGATTGTTGATGCCATGGATGTTGTAAACGCCTGTAGAAGCATGACAACGTGGACAACGATTACGCGGAGAACGCATAACTGCAGTGGGAATGATTACAAAACGGTAATCAAGAAAAACAAAGGACAGGAAATGGACGAACGCTGGAAAAGTAATACGATGTGACAGACAACAAGTTGCATAACAAGAATACCATGGATTGGTAATACTACAAAGGAAAAACAATAGCGGAGAGCGGTTTTAAATGATGTATGATTTACAACTGAGGTGATGGGTGAGGGCAAACAATTCCATAGTCTAATGGCACGTGCAAAGAAAGAAAAGAAATAAGTGTTGCTATGGGAGAAGAACGGTTCACATTTGTGAGTGTTATCCAAGCGTTGGCTTGTGTAACGCGCTGCAAGGATGTAAGGAAGAGTAAGGGGCGACGAGTGAAAATGTTTATGAAACAAATGGAGCGTTTGGAGATTACGGCGGTGATCTAATGGGTCAAGGTCGAGAACAGACTTTAGAGCGGTGACGCTAGTGGTGCGGGAATGATCAGATAAGATTAAACGAGCAGCGCTATTTTGTATTGATTCGATGGCATTTGAAAGGAAAGATTGACAAATACAGCTTGCAAATTCCAACTTGGGCCGAATGAAAGTGAGGTATGCCAATCGTTTAACTTCAGGGGGGCAAGACGGAGGTTGCGTCGGAAATAACCCACCCAAGCAGCACAATGTACTGAAAGTCGAGTGCGATAGGGGTGGACGGGTAGGTGGAAGGCCTTGAACACGCTCTTGCAACTAAAGAACATTGATAAGACACATACCGTCCACCCCTATTGCACTCGACTTTCGGTACATTGTGCTGCTTGGGCAGGCAGCGGTTTGAGTCACTGATGATGTGGTTAATATGAGTGTGTCATTGAAGAGTGGACGTGATATGAAGACCAAGGTGCTTGTAGGAGAGTGTGACTAACTAAGGTGTTAGAGTTTGTAAGGGTACAAAGATTGGTGTCTGCCGACATGGAGTTAAGAACATTTAGATGTGTTTAGTGGCATCAACCATGTTGAGCACCATGAGTCGATAAGGGTAAGGTCTGATTGGAGGAGTACTTGGTCTTCGGGAGATACGACATGTTTATAAACGGCACAGTCGTCGGACTGCAGATGAGAGATTAATTTGGAGGTCACCAATGTAGATTAGGAATAGTAGGGGACCTAATACAGGGCCTTGTGGGACACCTGACGTAACGTGAGAAAGAGAGGAACAGCTATCATTAACAAATGTATATTGCTCGCGAGAAGACAGGCAGTTAGAGATCCATAGGAGAAGGGTGTCCGGAATCGTTAGACGAGATAATTTAGCGATTAGCCGTTTGTGTGGAACTTTATCAAAGGCCATTTGGAAATCTAAGAATATTATGTCAGTATGGATGCCTTTGTCGAGGTGATAAGATAAGTCGTGAATAACTGAAGCTAGTTCGGTAGTACAGGAGAGAGCGCCACGAAAACCACGTTGAAACGGAAAGAAGAATGAACGAGCTTCAATGAAATGACGTGTTCAAGTAGTTTGCATGGTGTGCTAACGAGAGTTATGGGGCTATAGTTAAGAGGGCGTAACGCCTTTGTGTATTGGTATGACTTTACCTAGAGGAGAGCTTGAGGGAATCAATGGGGTGACAGACGCCATCGAGCGAAACAGAGAACTGAGGCATGTCAGCGTACCCAAGGGGAGCTATAGATGGGGAATATTGGGAGGCACATATTGCATATTTTAAGAGGTCCGGATTGCAACGTCGCTCGTAAGCATAATTGAAACGGGAAGCAAACGCTCTTCTCCACGCTAAATTTGAGATAACTTCCGCTCTATTTCTTCACCCCAACTACAAGAAAATGAGAATGCTGAGGAACAGAAAACAGACGCAACTGCAGCCGTGAGCCAACTGGGGTCACGGTTCGGTCATACCCATGGACTGCAGATCATGGGCGAGAACGTTGTCATTCGGGAAGATGGTTGGCTAGGAGCGTGCTATATGAAGAGAAGAGACGGACCTATCAAATTCACCTATACAAAAAGTGTCACAGACAGCAGGTTGAAATCGCCGTTTGGAGCCGACACAGTCGGCGGGCTCGCTTGGTACAATTCATAGCTCCTTTAATTGGTGTATGAACTCTACCAAGCTAGCTCGCCGACTTTGTCGGCTCCAAACGGCGATTTTAACTTGTTGGCTGTGACACCTTTTGTATAAATGAATTCCATAGGTCCGTATCTTCTGTACATATAGCACGCTCCCAGCCAACCATCATGCCGAATGACAACGTTCTTGCCCCTGATTTGTTGATAATGGGAGGCGGAGACTATTATGTGGCCATCATGTACGGCTACAAAATAGGCTCTGCCTCCCGGCAGACTATACGAGCGAATGGTAACAGCTGAAAAGTTGGAACGTCTGTATTTAATATTTCGCTGCGGTACGCGGAGTCACTGGCTGTAAATAACTCTTTATTCTTTACAGATCTGGTGGAATCTTCACAATGTGTTCAACTTTCGGTTATAAACATGTCCTTGTCCATCCAACCTTGGACGCATATGCGCACGCACGCATGGAGAACACACGTACGCACACTAACACACTCACATATTCTACGGCATTCCTGACACATTGACGCTACCCAGTAGTTGGTCCAAGATCATGAATGACTGATTGAAAATGATCTTATCAATCATTTTGTGGGCTTATCATGTACAAAATGCACCAGAGCCTTGACGTGAACAGAAGGCGTCTTTACAACGCAACCTGAATACGTTAATAGCTGAAAGATGCATGGCTACGTAATGCACATACGAAAGGCTATACGCATGTGAAAGTTATATACAGCAACGCTTGCAGCTCCTCTTAAGTAATAGATGCTTGGAATTCTTAACAAATGCGTTGTCTCTGGACTAGTACATATTTTTGCAACTATTTCCTGACTCCCTCACTCTCTGTATATATACCGTTCACTGTTGATAGGGTAGTTGGGTAATAAATTTTTGCGGAACTTAAAGTGAGCTTCAGAATCCAACGAACTATGTCTACTTTATGTCATTCGGATCCACGTGTCGCCAAAAAACATTGTTTCTGATATATCACAAAATATATATAGATACTCATGGAACGATGCGACAGCACCAGAGGACACGTGTTTCGCCGTGTTTGCGGCTCGTCGGCCCTGGGTAGCTGCGCATCGTTCGGGATTGGCAAACCAGGGGTCACTCAGAGAGCGATATACACCTGGGAGGGTGACTGAGCACTCCTCAATGCCACAGTGCAAGCCAGTGAATTATAAAGAGAGGAAAAAAGCCATTAAAAAATAAGAAAAATGACGCTAGATGTGTTTGAAATTCAAACTTACAGATTAAGATGGCTTCTATGGCTGCACGTAGAAAAACAGATACTCATGGAACGATGCGACAGCACCAGAGGACACGTGTTTCGCCGTGTTTGCGGCTCGTCGGCCCTGGGTAGCTGCGCATCGTTCGGGATTGGCAAACCAGGTTTTTCTACGTGCAGCCATAGAAGCCATCTTAATCTGTAAGTTTGAATTTCAGCAGGCAGACCACATCTCTTTTCTTAATAAACGTCACTACCACCACCACCGAACGATGCGCAGCTACCCAAGGCCGACGAGCCGCAAACACGGCGAAACACGTGTCGTCTGGTGCTGTCGCATCGTTCCATGAGTATCTGTTTTTCTACGTGCAGCCATAGAAGCCATCTTAATCTGTAAGTTTGAATTTCAAACACATCTAGCGTCATTTTTCTTATTTTTTAATGGCTTTTTTCCCTGCATTATAATTCACTGGCTTGCACTGTGGCATTGAGGAGTGCTCAGTCACCCTCCCAGGTGTATATCGCTCAGCCATTTCTCGCTGAAAGTTCTCCTCCGTCCGCAGCCGATTATACTGCTCAGAGAGCTATATATCGCTGCACCACACCCGTGCACGTGTAAAATAAAACAAAATTCAAATACGTTGAACAACATTATTGGGTTTGTTGTGCTCAAAACCACCCAAAACGGCCAGCTCAGCCCACGCGCGAACATACGGCAACGGTGCGCCAGACGCGACCGTCACCACCTGCTGCTTATGCGCGTGCCGCCGCGCGGCAGCTCCGGTCCCTAGGCTAACTTTCCGGCGGAGTTTCGTGACCAGAGAGAGTATCAAAGGACCGTGCTAATACTTTACGGATCGTCATTACCATAATTTGCGAATGACATTTTCTTTCGCTGTACGAAACGACAATCAGCGTGAACGCCACTAGCTGGAAAACACGTGTTACATGGGCATTACTTTTCGACGTGCACCACCTCGCTCTTCTGAGATAATGGAAACAGAAATGTAGTGGCAATGTTTATTCAATACTTGCTGTGGCCTTTCTGATCCGCACTGCCGTTGGTCCCGGCGGTGATGCTCATGTAGGGGCCGGCAACATCTTAGCCACCTCACACGAAGTAATAGGCGAGCTTTGCGATGCACCGTGTCGTAGCTTCGTTTCAACGGAAGTTCAACAGTTGTAGATAAGGACCGATATGAAAACGATAAATAAGCATCTTCTCGGTAGCCAAGCTCGTGCTCAAGACTGGGAAGTGGTGGGTTCGAATCCTGCCACCGGCTGTGTTGTCTGATGTTTTCCCTTGGTTTTTCGGCAGACGAAGAATATCTGCACAGTTCCCCATGAAGTCGGCCTAGGATGCACATTAAACCCCCTGTCCCCGTATCACGCAGAAAGCGGAGCACCGCCTTTGTGACACTGCACTACCTAGCTCGCTGCACGGGGCCAAGGAGTGTGGCGAGGGAAACGTCCGTCCGTCCGTCCGTCCGTCCGTCCGTGCACCCAAGCTCTAAAAGGCGTTGCGGGCCTCGTGGGCTCCCTGTGAACCGGGTTTCTTCTTCATTTTTTTTTCTTTTATATATACAGGGTGTCCCAGAAAACGTGTCATTGAATTATAATTAAAAAACTACACCACCTAGAGTCATGCGGTCAATGGCATTTGTTCTTACTGGGTCTTTGCCACCTCATCATGTGAATGCCGTGTTACGTAAGTTTAATTATGTAAATTTTTGCGAGCTTAAGTCGGAAATTTGCCTAGTAAAGGTCACCTTTTTACCCCACCAATGTGAAGAGCGTGTCTAATTTAGTCAAATTAATGATAATTGACAGGGATATTCAGGGGCTATCCCATCGGAAAAAATAGCCGTACATCATGCTCTACGGAGGTCGCACAGAATAGCGCACGATGAATTTTTCAGCGCAATCTTTGTCAGTCCGACGAAAGGAGGTTGGAAACCCAGCCCTCCCCGACATCGCAAAAAGAGATAAAACAGGCACGGCTTATCACGTTCGACTTTCGCTGGGATAATGCCTTCCCTCTCCCAATTTTAGGAAGTGTTACTTTTTCTACTATCATTCTGTGGGCTTGCTTCGGAACCTCCTTTCGTCGCACTGAGAGCGATTGCGCTCAAAAAGTCATCGCGCGCTATGGTCCGGTGCTCCGAAAACCATGATATTCGGCTGTTTTTTCGGATGGGATAGCTCGTGAATGTGACTGTGAATTATCATGAATTTGAGTGAATTGGACACGCTCTTCATATTGGTGGGGTAAAAAAGTGACCTTTACTTGGCAAATTTCCGAGTTCAGTTCGCAAATACTTACATAATTAAACTTGGAGTACATGACATTCACATTAGGAGGTGGCAAAAACATAATAAGAACAAATGCTGTTGACCGCATGATTCTAGGTGGCGTAGTTTTTTTTATTATAATTCAATGACACGTTTTCTGGGACACCCTGTATATATTTTTCTTTTTTCTTTATTTATTTATATATACATTTTTAGGGAATAGCAAGCCGGCGTGCTGCATCGCTGAGCTTTCCGCTTTTATCTTTCCTTTTCCATTTCTCTGCCAATAAATTCCCCCCTGTCCCCACCACTTCCTGCTGTCCCCTCTCCATCTATCCACGTCTGTACACCTCTCATAGCCACAGTTGCTTCGCGGCGCTAACACGGAATTAAAGAAAAAAGCTGCAAATCCGTTTGGCGATCCGCCAAACGCGGGGGTAGATGATATAAAATGAGGATGCCAAAGTGTGTGTTTTGTTTTTGGGATTCACCGAAGCAGACAGAAAAAGAAATTTCTGTCACTCTTTGTTTTCGAGCGGACAAAGCTCTGACACATACAAGTAGGAAAGTCACGTACGAGTGAGAGTCTTCTCAGTGACACGTACAGTGCCGTGGGCCTTTCTGGCTCGCACCTCAGCGATCCAGACGCCTTACGAATGACCCGGAGCGAAGAGTGCACTATAAGCTGATTAGTTCCGTATCACAACTAGTGGTCCAGTCCCACACAAGGGACGTTGCTCCCTTTTGCATCGCCTGGAGCTTTGTTGGGGAATCCGATGTTGATGAATACATGGACGATTTTCGGTGGGCGTTACACGGAAGCGAAGACAGACAGAGCTGAGTTCGGTTGCAACTGACTGCAATGAAAGCCTGCCTTTTACATTTTAAATTATGTCCTTCTACATAGCGCCTGTCTAACGCAATTTTGCTTAATAATCTCCAGATTTACGACGAAACTCTCGTGGATCCGTAGGATCAGTTTGCGCGGGAGTTCCTATTTGTGACATGCGAGGACTAAATATAAACATAATCTACAACCTCATTAAGGACAAAAATATGAATACGTAAAATGAATAAATACGTAAAAAATGAATAAATATAAATATAAATCTACAGCCTCATTAAGGGTAAAAAAAAATGAAAGCAAGTACTCCGGAGCCGAGCCTTATAGGCCGAAAATTAACTCGCGATGGCTATCATGGGCACCATTCAGCACCACATAATGGAGAATGCTGTATTGTCGAGTGGGGTACTGTGACGTGATGTTGAAGTTGATGCTGAATGATGGGCTATGATGTGATGTGACGTTGAAGTTGAATTGCAATGATAGGTTGAGACGTAAGAGTCTACGACTTCCAGACTGTTTACGTGCCTTAAGTAATTTAACGTAAGAAATTACATGTATACGTCTATCACCCCTGCACTTTGGGCCTGTTTGTAAGCATTCATTGTTCCTTGTGGGGCCACCATCAAGCACAGCACAACACATAAAACACACGACTTAACGTTCATGTAACGTTCTGACGTTAACGCAAAGTTAGCAACGTAGCGTGTCCGAGAGTACAGCGCACGAAAATCTGCAGAGGAAACCTTCAACGTCTACGGCTCCTCCACCAATTTCGTCCGAAAGCTCTCAAATACGCTCGATCACCAAGAAATTACCGTCATCGTCGTCTGCGAGAGGTTCTTCAGCCGTTTGCGAAGTGTCAGCTAGTGCTGCAACCTGCCAGTCAATGTGATCAGCCCATTAACACAATTAATACCAGGAAAGTCGCCAAAGTGAATTCTATACGCTCGAAACCTCGAAGACTTCTCTATCGAAGAGAGAACCCCCGACATTTTTTTTTTCGTCGAAGTGGAGCGACGAGTTCTGAAATTGACGCCGAATGATTTTATGTCTGATGTTGATAGATTGTGCTGTTGACGTGGCGTGAACAAGGCCCACTATGACGTGGTATTTAACCAATTTCTAGAAAAGTGTCGACCTATGCGTGTTATACAACTGGATGGAAAATATCTTGTCCGAAAATCAGCATATAATATGGTGCACTGAAGGCGAACGGTGACGTAACGCAGCCAGTGGAGGAGAGCTCAATTGTTGTACTTGCACATGACTTTAACTTCATTCTCATATCTCACATCTAATATTTCGCGTGTAATGGGGTAGTGTACTGCTCTCCAGTGGTGAGTTACCCCAGGTCATAGTCACGATTTATTTGTTCTTGTTGTTGAAGGCGAACGTTGTGGATGTTTATATCACAACGCTTCGTACGTGCAAATATTATTTTAATTATATCTTCAACCAGAGCGACAACGAATCCATATTTGGAAATACGTTCTCATGGCCAGCTCTCAACGCTGACGAATTTGATGTTGCAGTATTTACGTACCTGTCATCAGTATCGAAACCAGGAGGATATGAGCCCATAAATGACATATAAAATGATCTAACAAAAAGTTTGTGAGCTGTAAGCTCAAAATTAATTTTTTTGGGGGGGTATTTGCAGTCGAACGTCTTCAGAAATCCAAACTCGCTTATGAAACTCGTAATACGGTCTTGGGCGGGCAGACCTGTACAAAAATCAGTATCTCTATGTTTAAATTAATTAGATGCTTGTTCTCTATTTCTGCTCTATTAATTGACAATCCACCGTCTGCCAGTTAATATTCCTTTGTCGGCAGCATTCTTCTACAAGATAGAAGGGGATTTGCGTACACGGGGTATATACCAGATACTCAAAACGAGAGCGAATTAAGAACGCAGTTGAACGGAAAATGATAAATGAACGGGACGAGATCAATATTTTGACGAGCCCAACTCCCCACTATTCCGAAAGAAGACATCAAAGACATGTTTCGAACAGTGAAAACAGCGCTGGGCTAAGGGCATCGTCCCAGAAGGGGACCACTTCGGTGGTGCTTGAGATCTGATAATATTTTACTATCTTAAATATAAATCCAGTTTGGATACATTTTAATCGACAGTCGTGTGTATAAGCTTTTTTTTTCTTCGTGTACTCAAAATTAACGAAGCGCGCGATCGCGGCTGCCTGGTAAGGTCGTCCAATGCCATAAGAAAGAGTCAGGCACGCAAAACGATGCAACTCTCCCACCCGCGCTGCAGACCACGAATTCTGACTTGAGGTCAAAATGTGCTACATCTTAGTTCTTAACCCTTTCGGTGCGACCTGCGTTATGCACCTCCGCAGACAAGTTCTTGGTGCATATACTACAGCATGACCTAGACTAGTGATATCCTTTACTTGACATCATGAAAAACGCAAGCTATTCGGAGTCCATCCAAAACTTGGGAGTGCACGATTGGGGAACACACCGGACAAGGAGAACGACACGCACAGCACTCGCAAGTGCACTCCCCCGTTAGGGACGTTATACGCCAACGCGCCGTCATCTGTTACTCTTATTAACTACGGAGTTTCGTCTGCTCCGGCCATTCCATTAATGGGGCACTACACTAAACAAGCCTCTATGCTATTGCACTTACCCCCTCCTGCAATGGCTCCACAAGAGCCAGTCAGTATCTCGAAATAAATAAATAAAATGCAAAAATACCTCCTCGGGGAATCTAAGACACCGTTACCTTGACATCAATACAAAACCCACGGTATCCATCCGTTGCTCGTTCGTTATAGAAATCTTCTCCAGAGCAGTGGTTCTCAGGTTATTCGAGGAGGGAGGGATATGTTCATTGATAAAAAAAAAAAAAAAGCGGGGGAAGGTTAGTCATGCATACGCCGACTTGCTATTCCTTCCATAAAAAGGGGACACATGATCATATCAGCACGACTTAAGGAACCTACTGCTAGAAGCAACGTGTGGAAGCGGGCCCCTCGAACTAGATGTCGTACGACTAGCAAATTATTTATTTCATTGTTTCGTTATCGATTTAATTGCTTCATTATAATTTACTTAATTATTCATTGTGCCGTCGCAAGATGTCGCTTAAGCTTCGCTGGATTCATTGAACTGTTTAACAATACTTTCGCGCAGATAACTCGTTGTGGGTTACCACTTTATCAATCCCAAGTCCAAGTCCCCCCCCTTTTTTTAATACCTCCCCCCCCTCCCCCCCAAGGAGTTCGTGCTGAACGGAAGTGTTCTTTGTCTGCTCCTCGAAGACAACTTCTTTAGCCGCCGGTTTTAACAATGTCCGTTTCCGAGGGCAGTATATTAAAATTTTAAATTTAAACAAGGCGGTGCAAGGTATATTGCGAGATATCCTTTCCCCGCCTTGGAGCTTATCCCAAGGATTACACATGAGTTTAGTGACTCCCATTCTTTTATTAGATGGCAGCGCTTTGTTGCTGTCACAAAGTTTGAACGTCGATTCGTAGACAGCACTCTAAAAACCACATGACACGGTTTGCGGCAACCATTTCGCCAAATGATACAGTAATCCGTTCTGATTTGAGGAGAGAGCACACTCTTCAAACAGAACTTGATCGCATTGCACGCTACCACCCGACCATCATCACGAATGACGACGCTTTCCCCTCTGAGGTTCTTTAATAGGCGCCCAAAGCCAGTCAAGGTCCCCGTTGCTATAAACCGTCCAGCGATGACAGTCGTCGTAGCGGCGCTTGGAATTGGCTTGGGATTGAAATGTACGGTAACGGGCGATTTGACGGCACTGCTCTGCCCTGGACGTAGCGTTCGCAAGGGCCTTGTTAGTATCACAACTGGTGGGGTAAAGGAACAATGTGTCGGTCATCTTCATTCTCATGGCTCATTGTTCTCGAACAGTGCAACCATCGAGTCATTTTAGGAATTGATTTGCTTTCATCTGCTTGAGGCGATTATCGATTGTGCACGTTCCAAACTGCGGGTCACAGACGATATTTTTTACTGAAGAGATTCTACGGGCGACCGCGTAACTGGCTCACTGTTTTCGGCGAGACTGTAACACCAGGACCAAAGCATGGCCGTGATACCACCGCTCTCCTGGACAGGAGATGTTTTTGTGGAACCACGTTGGGACGCGTCGCTTGAGCTAAGTGTCTGATAGTACCTCGTTCCCTAGTCCACTTTCAAGAAGGACTTGTTTTTAATCATTGCTGTCTAATACATGCGCGAATATCATGTCAGCTACAGCTCAAAGCAGCCAATATCAGCTACAGAAAGCCTGTGATTCAAAATCGCCACTGAGTCGTACGTTCCTCGTCGCCTGGTATGGAAAATAAACGATTTTTTTTTCTCCGCGAGCACCTCGTTGTTATTGCAGTTGTGAACATAGCAACGGAGTGACATAATTTGTTCCCTTATTCGTATATAGCTAGAGATAGCCGAATGCCCAGCTAAGCACTGTCGTCTGCGAGTAGTGAACATCTCCGCGTGCTAAATGGGTAAACCAAATGAAGCGCCACATGGTCCTACATTTTTCTTCAGACTAATTTTCTGGAAAGCATGTTGCACTTTTAGTCTACACGTTCAAATTTGCGAAGTTCGATGCCAGCACCTGCTGGCAGCGAATCGCTGTAGCAGACGAACTCGGACTACTATTTGTCTACGTAACGAAGGAGGGAGAGGAGGCATTTGGCAGGCCTTCTGTATCTAGGTGGCGTTGGCTGTGCTCCCTGCGTTCCCGATTTCGGTTTCGGCTCATTTCCGTAACAAAATTCGGGGATGGATATTTTAACTCACGTGCGTGCTTCAAGATTTCTTAAACGTGGAATGGCATTCAACGAGGAATTCTGCTATTTCGCTTTTGTCCGAAATATACTAATAAAAGAGTCAAATAATAAGTTTTAGGTAACTAGTCGTCTCGAAGTTGCATACTTTCTTCGAGAGAATGTCTGCCTGGTATAACTCAACTGCGTAATCCTGCATGTTCCCATAGCTTTTTTAATAAAAAATCTGTAAAGGATAAAAGTAAACGCCATGTAAAAGAATGCAACACTCAATTTTACTGAATTTCACATCGATATAATACGTCTTCTTAAATGTACCGTAAGGCAGTACGGGTGCAATCTCAGATGACTTATTTATTCTATAGCCGGAGCCCTCAATATTCTTACGTCACAACTTTCGTCGTAAGCTGCGCTCAAAATTTATCGGGAAATTAAAATTGAAAATTACGGGCAGCACTGTGTCGAAGTGGTCACCAACTGCGCATTGCTCGTCAAGTACGGCGGAAACCTACATTGCGTGAGGACAACACCGGGTCTATAGAACGAATGACGCTGGCTACGTGTTCGGCTACGTAGCCATCAGCACTAGCAAATCAGTCGGGGCCATATATCATTGTTGCTTGACGAATTGGGCATTATGTGTCACCAGATGTTGCCCCGAGATGTTTTACCTCAATTTTGCTCGCAAATTGGAAATATTAAACGTTCTCTGTCACATTTGTAACTTGTTCCGTCAAAACGTGTCAAAAACGTCGTAACTTGTTCCGTCTTGTTCGCGATGGGTTTACAGGTAACGTGCTGTTAAACTACGCCGTCAACATAAACTGCGTGACTTCTAATGGACGGTACCTTTGAGGCTACATTCGTCAAACTTACGTATATGTTACTATGCTTCATGAGCACCGCCTACCCGGTGTTTCAGTTAAATCTCCGGGCTAAATAATTCGGGAACGGATGCATCAATCGACGAACTGTCTTTTTTACAAGTATCTGCCCAATACCAGCTACAAGCTGCGCTCCGTGTGAATCAGTGGGAGGCGCTCATTATTTAAATGAAAATTCTAATGAGTTTCGTCAAAAAACATAACTTCTAAAGCAGGGCGCTGTCGGCATTAAAATGGGTACTATCCCTTTTGGGGCCTTCAGTACACAGCTTTTAGAAAAAAATGTGCCACCGAAGCGGGACATCTGTTGCAGTAATTAATTGGTTTCGGTTTAGATATTTTGCCGCGGATGGTCACAGTGAAGCGCAAAGGACGTAATTCATTGGTGTAAGGACATAATTCATTGATGGATAAATAGGGGAGTGGAAGAGCGTCCTTTTGCGCTTCATCGCGACCAGCCGCGACAAATGACCCGCTTCGTTCGCAGATTTTTCGCTACAAGGTGTCCACTGAAGGTCCCAAAAGGGGTAGTGCCGACAGCGCTCCGCTTTAGAAGTTATGTTTTTTGTTACGAAACCCATTAGAATTTTTATTTAGATAATGAGCGCCTCCCATTCATTCACAGGGTGCGTAGCTTGTAGGTGATATCGGACAGATACTTGCAAAAAAAGAAAGCTCGTCGTTTGGTGCACCCGTTCGCGAATTATTTAGCCCAGGGATTTAACTGAGACACCCTGTATAAGCTTTATATATTAAGCTCTTCTCCCGTTTACATAAATCTCTTTAAAGGGTAAACACGATGGTAACTCGTAAATAAATGGATTGATAATAGCTAAGCTTTAAGTGTTGTTAATATTGTTATTGTGAATTTTGGTATGAGGTTATAAATAGCACGTTGTTATTGTTGAACACGTTAATTCGGTAAAACGATGACTGGGACGTCGCATGTACGCCCACGTCCGACGTCGAGGTCGAGGAGGAGAATTGAAGGTATAAGAGAGGGGCGATGAGAGGGAGAGTGTGTATTGACTTGTTGTATTGACTGCGTACCACGTTCCTTGTCGGCGTGTGTTCAGGCATCGTCCCGGCGGACCGATCTGCGCATGCGCCCAATATAACGTGCTTCATATGAACGCGAACCAGCAACGTATACACCACGCTCGCGTATCACGAATATGCGCTCTTACAAATGAACCTCGTCGCATAACAAGGTTGCGATCTCCTATTCCCTCTCTGGTATTCTATTCTTCTCTTCTCTCTTCTAGTTCTCCTTGACGGATTGCTGAAAACGAAAAGCGTATGCCGTTTTGTCACAATTTGGAAACATGTTTATGGGCACAAAAAGGCGTGCGTTCCTCTCTCTCTCTCTCATTAAATCAGAAGCGATAACTGTGCCATTCGGAGTAGAGTTTGTTATGCCATCCAGTTCTATTATTAGACTGCGTAAGCAACATGCGTCAGGAGATCTGGCAATAACATTTCGACGAAGCAGGACAAACAAAGGCAACAGTTATACAGGGCGTCCCAGAAAACGTGTCATTGAATTATAATAAAAAAACTACACCACCTAGAGTCATGGTGTCAATGGCATTTATTCTTACTGGGTTTTTGCCACCTCCTCATGTGAATGTCGTGTAACGTAAGTCTAATTATGTAAATTTTTGCGAGCTTAAGTCGGAAATTTGCCTAGTAAAGGTCACTTTTTTACCCCACCAATGTGAAGAGCGTGTCTAATTTAGTCAAATTAATTTACAGGGATATTCATGGACTATCCCATCGGAAAAAATAGCCGAACATCATGCTCTACGGAGGTCGCACAGAATAGCGCACGATGAATTTTTCAGCGCAATCTTTGTCAGTCCGATGAAAGGAGGTCGGAAACCCAGCCCTCCCCGACATCGCAGAATGAGATAAAACAGGCACGGCTTATCACGTCCGACTTTCGCTATGATAATGCTTTCCCTCTCCGAATTTTAGGAACTGTTACTTTTTCTACTACCACTCTGTGGGCTGGCTTCGGAACCTCCTTTCGTCGCACTGAGAGCGATTGCGCTCAAAAAGTCATCGCGCGCTATGGTCCGGTGCTCCGAAAAGCATGATATTCGGCTATTTTTTCCGATGGGATAGCTCGTGAATATCACTGTGAATTATCATGAATTTGAGTGAATTCGGCACGCTCTTCATATTGGTGGGGTAAAAAAGTGACCTTTACTTGGCAAATTTTCGAGTTCAGTTCGCAAATATTTACATAATTAAACTTGGAGTACATGACATTCACATTAGGAGGTGGCAAAAACCTAATAAGAACAAATGCTGTTGACCGCATGATTCTAGGTGGCGTAGTTTTTTTATTATAATTCAATGACACGTTTTCTGGGACACCCTGTATAAGAAGTCTGATAGTGATGAATATACAGGGTGTCTTTTTTTTTAGGGATACAGATTTTTTATAAAAAAACTATAAGGGCTATAGACATGCTGTTTTCACTTCTATCATCTCTGGGCCGGCGGACGTTCTTGGTCATATGTTGCTCGACCGTCAAATGAATAATTACCTAAAAATCGTTAATTAACTTTTTAATTATAAAAGCTACGTTGTTGTCCCAATCAGAACATCTGTTCCTTTCGGTGACCTGATATGATAGCTGCTTTCGGAAAAAAAATTCGTTAGGTAGATCGTCCGCAAAAAAATCGTTGTTACCTAAATATCCTATTTAGGTAGGTTTGAAAGATAGAAGGCCCAAAAAAAGAGGGCGGGAAAAAACAGGCGGAATCTTTTTTTTTTTTTTTGCCGCTTATCAACGTGTGGTGGAATGTCACCCGGCTTGTTATCGGTGCGTCTTGTGCTGCACGCCAGTCCGGCGATAAATTGTTCAGCTTCATGAAGGCAGGAGCATGTCCTCCTCTCCGCGCATCTTTGCGACTGATTTGGTGCGCCGTTGAATACCCGAAACTTTGAAGCCTCAATTTCGAGACCTTTTTTTGGGCAGTTCCATTTGCAATATCGAGCGGATTTCTTGGTGGATCTGACTAAGGTCGCTACGGGCTCTCTAATTCTGCAAAAAAAGAAAAAAAGAAAAAAAAACACGTTAGGTTGACTTGGGAAATTTGGGAGTTCAATTAAAGATAATTCAATGAAAATATTCAGTTGATTGATATATTATGATTCAATTTCTTTTAATTAATATCAAATGAAAATATTTTTGCAAGGCGGCAAATTTAGTTGCCACACAAATGCCGTTTACCCCGTATTTTTCCGTCGCCCAGTTTTTTTTATAAAGTCCGAATGACACGTTTTGTGAAACACCCTGTATAGTATGGAGTATAGTAGTATAGTATAGTACAGTGTAGTATTTATAATATGGAGACAGTATATAATGCGCGAGTGTGCAAGGCGCGCGTTACTGAGATCCTCGTTCTGCTGTGAGTATTTTAACTTTTTCGGAGCAGAATTCGTTAGCTGATGCTTCTAATGTTGCTAACCGTCTTACCGTCTTACCCTGCTTGCATTCCGCTGGTCACACTGTTATGCTTACATGTTCTATCTCTGTTCTACGTGTACCATAACACACTCATAAGAAACCAATGCGACGAAGACGGTCATCTCACCGAATGAGCCACAATGATAGATACGGTAGGCCTAGCACGTTACGAACGGTCTCTCCTACTATAGCTTCGTGCACCGTTCTCCCATGTCGCAGCAGGTTTAAACAGTAAAATATCTGTCCCTTACGGAATGGGAAGTAATCCAAACACACACTACAATAGCAGACAAGACAAACTCGCTTCGACTTGGATTGGATTGGATTGACTTGGATACGAGTGATGTCGAAGCAGACTGGCGTGCACGCGTTGAAATGCGTTGAAAGGCCGCGGCCGTATCGATCATGGGGGCATCAAGCTTTCCAAGCTTTTTTTTCTTTCCTTATGATTTCTATGACGTGTACCCCCAAATAAACGGTAGCGACGTCGCATCTAACAGCTCACTTTTTATGTTCAATATTATTTTCTTTTTCTGTAACCCGATCAGGACGCTGCAGTAAGCGAAATAGACAGAGGGAGCTGCAACGGACGTAGAACACGATTAATTGCGCAATGAGCAGCCACGGGTGGGCCGATGACAACGCACTTACACTGCACAGATCCCGTACTGTGTAGCAACCCATGTACACGTGAGAACAAGAATCGTGTAAATTTTAATCTTCTCACGTTTATTGGGATCTTAACAGACGAAAAAAAAAAACATAGCAAAGTAGGGAATCAATGCGTATAAACTGATTGATGTCCAGAAGTCACAACGATACACCCCACATATAAGAGTCATAATAGTAACAAGAGGTTGAAGACGACTTTTCTCTGCATAACAAACATGTGCACATCCTACTGGAACGCGAGTATCAAATGTCGTGACCGCATGATTTGCGACAGGCGCAGTAGTTCCCATTTCGGAAGCCCATGTACGCAAGATGGAAAAGGGACAATAAGTTGGGGATAATAACGAGAGTGCAAAGTCTATTTCCGTTGGGAACAACTTTCCTGCGTCCATGCACCTTTTGGTGGAGTGCGTGGAAGCGCTTCGCAGCGGCGCTGATAGCCACGAGATCCTGCGTCCTTCCACTTTGTCCAAGGAAAGAGGAATTGTGGCTGATCTTCAAGCATAACACGTTTGACCAAGATGACCCACACACCGCGACACGAAAACTGCAGGAGAGCGTCGTCTCGCACGTTCTGCCCCGTCACGTGGTATCTGCAACGGCAAGTGTTCAACATATGTGTCAGCACATCCAAATAGTAAGCGGGAATGTGTTGACAATAACGATAATACAAGGAAAGCGTGTACAGGTGCTACATGCGTATCCGATCCGGTTGTACAACTACTCGCTTCGTATTCGATTTGGTCATGTGCGTATTGGTGCAGCTTCGATTGCGTGCAACTGTAGCGGGAACCGAGTTGCAGCAAAAAGCTGCATCGTGTGAATCGACCCTTAGTTCTGGGCATGCTGCTCGTGTACCCTATTCTGAAACTCCTTAACAGTACACCTGCACAGACTGTAGACTCACCGGAGCACAGATGCGCCTCTGCTGAGCTTCAAGTTTGTGGTAAGGCTAAACTCGTGACTGTAACCCAGGAATGTCCACCACGTCGCCAACGGTTGCCTTTCCAGATTATGGCCCGCGTTGAGCCAGACGGTATGCTCGCTGCAATTCACTCGTATCAAACGCCAGAACCCTTGAGTCTGTACTACGCTGAGCCCTGACGCAGTTTGGAACCTTTCTGCCAGCGAATGCAATATACGTTCAGCCAATGCAACCTCGTCACAATCGTTGTGCTGACCTTTGCAGGCACCCGGTTCGTGCAGAAGCAGAGTTCTCCACAACACCCACTGCTCTTTCAGACTCAGCAGGTTATTA
Source organism: Ornithodoros turicata (assembly GCF_037126465.1). Lineage (NCBI taxonomy): Eukaryota > Metazoa > Arthropoda > Arachnida > Ixodida > Argasidae > Ornithodoros > Ornithodoros turicata. The sequence continues at coordinate 21,648,208 of NC_088207.1, forward strand.
TACGCGAACATGTCCGGTTGACCTTGCAAATGCTCAACATCGATACGGACGGGGAGAACACTAGCATGCTTGTAGGTCAACCAAAAACACTTCTGTGTGGACTGCACGTTGTGCCGAACAAAAGTTCCGAAGTTGTAAATTAACGGGTCTCTGCAGCCAGAATACGGCTTTTCCACTGCCTGCACGTAACGCTCGAGTTTCAAGAGGGATCTTGCATGGCCAGGGTTCATATATTGTATCTTGTTGGCGTAACTTACCGCCTGAGCATGTCGGCTACGTTTGTGCGCAAGCATGGCCATGTATTCCATGCCAATAATGTATCCGTCATTCCTGGATAAACGTTGTGCCATTTCCATCCACTCTTTCGCTGCTTTCTTGTCGTTCATGGTGTTCGATGCGTCGCCTAATTCTTTGCAGTCTCGAGCAGTCAGTGTCACAGTATTGTTAGCCATATTGGAAACGATCCTCACAATAGCGCTAGAGGTGTAAGCACGTTGTCGTTGAAAATTGATAACCTGAGCTGTGGAACGCAATATGTCCTCTCTGGTAGGCAAGACCAACCTTCGTTCCTTGTGAGCGGCGGTTCTCTTTCCCAGAAGGATGTTGGCATTTCGGTCGTCAGTGGCCAGATCCACTATCTCGTGGTAGTCCACAGCGAGTCTTTTAATGGTGAGGAACGCGTTCATGGGAAGCCCAAAGTATTCCTCAGGCTCGACAGCACCCGCAGTTTCTACAGAGGCCTCGAAGGATTCCAGATGGAGACGGACCTTATACAGACGTTCGCGTTCGGCCGATATATATTTCCGAAGCATCGTTATAATCTCCCCTTGAGTGTCCTGATAGAATGACTTGGATTTTTTTTTCTGACCTCACAACATGATGGTGATCTAGAGAGGGTGAGATTGGTTTGATCAGTGCCAATACCTGAATGCTCCAGATGAGCATGGCTGAGTCCCCGAAAGCACCCATAGTTGTCATGGTTCGTGTTTTTTCTTCCTGGCTCCAATCCTAGACTGTTCTACTGCGTAGAGGGGTGCTGCTGTCGTCGTCCACGCGAAACATGCGTTGGCGTCTAATGCAATGACTCTCTGGCGTGTATGGTTCGGTTGTTCCTTTGACGATAGCGTTGAGCGAACAGCTTCCCGGCGCGTGTGTGTGATATGTCATTTGGTTCGTATATCGTGCCTCGCGCGATCTACTGCGCCACAAAAACAAAGATGACGTCGTGGACGTGCGTGTGTACACAAGCTCTGACTGCCAGCAGCAGCAAGGTTGATTTACTTTCATTTACCTTGGCACAGCTAACAATAACATTTGAGTGCTGGTCATCGGCCCAGCATCGGCTGTACTGTTTATGTCTTCTTGAACGATCCTGTATTCAACCCCCCACTCGAGGTGCTTTTGGAAACTTTTTCGTGCTTCAAAAATTGGCCTTTGCTCGAAGGGCCCTGCTGGGGGACGAAATCCTTCGTACTTCCTCGAGTACTACACGGTAGTGCCGGTGGTTCCTTGAAGTCCCACTACTCCTGAAGTGGAGGAGCGCTTCTCCCCTCCACTCGGCCGGATTACTCGGTCTCCTTAGCATTCTTTCCTCCATGCTTCCAATGTTGAGAGAAGAGCGAAGACACTCACGCTGCTTGCTAGGAGAAAGGCGCCAACTCTCCATGACGTCACGCGCCCTAGGAGAATAGGGATCTAAGGTGCCTCGCGGCTTTCGGAAATTCGTGGAAGCGCATAATCTTCAGTGACGGCATTTATGTCTTGCGTACTTATTTGATAGAGTAAATTCAGTTCAATAATAATAATGAAATTTATCTCTCTGTAGCTGTACAAAAATGCAGATATCTCTAAGGGAATGTGCGCTTAAAGGGACTATGAAATTTCCCGAACCCCCATACTTTTTTCGATGGAAACTGTTCTTCCCGCAGAGAAACTAATATGCCACAATTTTTTCCGGACGAAATCGCTCCACTCTGCGAGGAGCGCGCGCTGGAAATGTCTCTTCCGCGTTCCTCCTCTCCCGCGCATATTTCCCTGCCGATGGTGTAACTGTACGGACCGCTCTTCGGTTCCCCGTTACGTCACCGGTGTTGCACAATGGCAAGTAATGCCGCGAGCTCGCGCTGTGGCTGCCGCCACTGCCGAAATCTGCCGATCGCGCGAAAGCTGCTGTCATGGAGATTTCCACTCCCGATGAACGCATACGCGGGATCCTACGGCGCATGCTCCTGGCGGGATTCCTCGGCTCGGCAACACGTCACGATGACGTGTTGCTGAGCCGGCCGTGGTCGCGTCAAGTTACCCGTTGTGTCTCCGCTCGGCAGCTCGTCACGGCGCGGCGCCAGCTGTCCTCCCTTCGCCGCTCCGTTTAAATTCGCTCCCGAGAAATCCGCTCGCGCGACGAAAGTAAAATTTCGGTTCTAGACTCAGAAAAATGTCTTCTTTCGAACGAAACGAAGAAAAAATCGTTTCATAGTCCCTTTAAAGGGACTATCGCATCCGGGAACGTATGTATGATCCCGATAGGGTAATGTTCGTCAGCGCTTCAGAGTCAATTTGGCTAAATTTCTCTTCCGGGAAAAGCTTACATATATTAAGTAAACGAGTTTTAAAGGTTCGCATACCATCTGCAGCCAGCACGATGATGACGACGAAGGCATACCTTGAGCTTGATGGAACGATAACACACGAAGAATCTACTTCTTCGTGTGTTATCGTTCCCTCAAGCTCAAGGTATGCCTTCGTCGAACCTTCACCAGCTCGCTTGCCTACTCACCCTTATTTCAACGATGATGACGTCAGCCAGGCACCGAATGAGAGCGCAGCGCAGGCGATTGTCTCCGAGGCCGTCTGCTTGGCTTTCGCATCGCAATATACTAAGCGAAACGTCCTCGGTAAATACACTGACTTTCGCTTACCAGTGTGAGTCCAGACGTAACCATGTTGTGTGAAACACTGTGTTACGCTCCTGGCTGTACGAACACGTTCGACGCTAATCAGAAACAACATTCCGCGAGCCGATCACAGAGAGGACGCCGTCCCCTAGCGTTCCGGCTCGCCCGCCCGCCTGTTGGTCGGTCGCCAAGGCTACCAAGGTTCTTCCGGCCGCTCCATGATTGGTCTCCTCCGCATCACAGGGCGCGCAGTGATTGGCCTCGTTCGTGTGATGTTTTCAGAGAGAGAATCTTGGAATGCGTCGTCTGCTCTTGGCAAGTTTTATATCAAACTGCACAGGAACAACGCCACCAATTCGCGTAGGGTTTTCGGCGTTATTATCAGTGATGAACGCGGAGTAAAACGGCACTACAGATTCGGAATCGACCGGGACGGATGCGATAGTCCCTTTAAGCATCAAACACATCAGAAAAATGAGAGAGGGTGAGAGAAAGGCACAGAAGAAATAAATGGGGACGTGCGCTGGTCTACAGCCAGCGGCTTCAGCACACTTGGTGTGCGTGCTAAACCAAGACGCTATAATCACTTTCTCGAGATAATGTGTGTATTAAACCATAGAAGCAGCGCCCATGCCTTCCAGAAAGCGCACAAGGGCGAAAAGTACGAGTTGCCTTTGCGGATCTGGACAGACCTTCAGCACCTTGTCTGCGTTGAATGATGGACGGTCCAGCCTGTCCAGGGAGTTCATGCAAAGCATCTACAGTACTCCAGGGTGCGTCCCGTGTCCGCGGGTGTTCCACAAGTTTGGTTATCTGGCGTACCAGCGACTCCTCTCTTGAAAAGGAATATTGGTATTACCGAGACATTAAGCCACGGACGATGAATTATGAACTCTAAAGCTTAGTTCGCATTACTTTGTTTCATAGCGTGCAGATGCCAGCGTACGTATGCGTGCACAAACGATCCGCTAGACTCTTCACATACATTCGGGCACCGCAAGTGGCAGCCGAAACGGGCCTTTCCTGATCTCTGTCCACGGAGCGTTATGCAGCGGCGTAGCCACGGGGGGGGGGGGGAGGGGGGCTAGGAGGGGCTCGAGCCCACCCTACCTGTCACCGACCGACCCACACAAATCGTGCAAGTCCGAGGAGAACATACTATATGGGGGGGGGGGGCTAGGAGGGGCTCGAGCCCACCCTACCTGTCACCGACCGACCCACACAAATCGTGCAAGTCCGAGGAGAACATACTATATGGGGGGGGGGGGGGAGGTGTGGCAGTGTGAAAAAAAAAAAACGTTTTTTTTTGTCCCCTAGTCTTGGGTTTTTAAGGTATGAATCTATACCATCAGCTCGCTTGCTACCTCTCTATCCTCTCGTTACCAATGTCAATATGCCATTGTAGAAAACACTTTATTGCATCATAGTCAACAGATGCACGAGTTCTTTATGTCATCACTTTACCAGCAATGAACATATGGGTGTTACACAGAAAGTATACTGTCACCTGTCCTGCTATTTCCTTCACAAAGAATGGTTGGCTAGGAGCGTGCTATGTGGTGAAGTTCTGTTTTAACAGTGTACAGAAGGCTTCCTTAATGCCTTCTCTCACTCCTTCGCACGTGAACATATAAAGTCAGGGCGTCAGCCAATCGCCGTCGAAGATTAAAAAATAAGGGCTATCTGTGACTACCAGTGGTTGCCCATGCGGCTGATGGCGGCTCGTCTCCATAGCTTCACCACCACCCGTCTCCATAGCTATGGCCGCCGAAAGCACGGCCGTGATTGGCGAGCTCCTAATTATTACGATTCAAAACACGGGCTTTCTGTGACTACCAGTGGCTGCCCATGCGGCTGATGGCGGCTCGTCTCCATACTTCACAACCATCACCCGTCTTCATAGCTAATGGCCGCCGAAAGCACGGCCGTGATTGGTGAGCTCCTAATTATTACGATTCGAAAGACGGGCTTTCTGTGACTACCAGTGGCTGCCCATGCGGCTGATGGCGGCTCGTCTCCATAGCTTCACCACCACCCGTCTCCATAGCTATGGCCGCCGAAAGCACGGCCGTGATTGGCGAGCTCCTAATTATTACGATTCAAAACACGGGCTTTCTGTGACTACCAGTGGCTGCCCATGCGGCTGATGGCGGCTCGTCTCCATACTTCACAACCATCACCCGTCTTCATAGCTAATGGCCGCCGAAAGCACGGCCGTGATTGGTGAGCTCCTAATTATTACGATTCGAAAGACGGGCTTTCTGTGACTACCAGTGGCTGCCCATGCGGCTGATGGCGGCTCGTCTCCATAGCTTCACAACCATCACCCGTCTTCATAGCTAATGGCCGCCGAAAGCACGGCCTTGATTGGCGAGCTCCTAATTATTACGATTCAAAACACGGGCTTTCTGTGACTACCAGTGGCTGCCCATGCGGCTGATGGCGGCTGGTCTCCATAGCTTCACCAGCACCCGTCTCCATAGCTATGGCTGCCGAAAGCACGGCCGTGATTGGCGAGCTCCTAATTATTACGATTCAAAACACGGATTTTCTGTGACTACCAGTGGCTGCCCATGCGGCTGATGGTGGCTCGTCTCCATAGCTTCACAACCATCACCCGTCTTCATAGCTAATGGCCGCCGAAAGCACGGCCGTGATTGGTGAGCTCCTAATTATTACGATTCGAAAGACGGGCTTTCTGTGACTACCAGTGGCTGCCCATGCGGCTGATGGCGGCTTGTCTCCATAGCTTCACAACCATCACCCGTCTTCATAGCTAATGGCCGCCGAAAGCACGGCCGTGATTGGTGAGCTCCTAATTATTATTATTCAAAACACGGGCTTTCTGTGACTACCAGTGGCTGCCCATGCGGCTGATGGCGGCTCGTCTCCATAGCTTCACAACCATCACCCGTCTTCATAGCTAATGGCCGCCGAAAGCACGGCCGTGATTGGCGAGCTCCTAATTATTACGATTCAAAACACGGGCTTTCTGTGACTACCAGTGGCTGCCCATGCGGCTGATGGCGGCTCGTCTCCATAGCTTCACAACCATCACCCGTCTTCATAGCTAATGGCCGCCGAAAGCACGGCCGTGATTGGCGAGCTCCTAATTATTACGATTCAAAACACGGGCTTTCTGTGACTACCAGTGGCTGCCCATGCGGCTGATGGCGGCTCGTCTCCATAGCTTCACAACCATCACCCGTCTTCATAGCTAATGGCCGCCGAAAGCACGGCCGTGATTGGCGAGCTCCTAATTATTACGATTCAAAACACGGGCTTTCTGTGACTACCAGTGGCTGCCCATGCGGCTGATGGCGGCTCGTCTCCATAGCTTCACAACCATCACCCGTCTTCATAGCTAATGGCCGCCGAAAGCACGGCCGTGATTGGTGAGCTCCTACCCCAAGAACACTCCCGATCCTCAGGACGTCCTCAAAGTGTCATCGCGTTCTCGTCCGTGATGGGATGTCCGGAGGAGATCCGGAGAATGTCATCATGGGATCTTCCAGTGATAGTCATTTGCGTACATCCTGCGGCCGCCAGCCGGAGGACATATAAAGGAGAAGTAAATTAGTTTAATAATACGATGTGCATTTCTATGCCTGCGTCCATTAATTAGTGTTTCGGTTTGTTTGTCATAACGAAATTGAACCAAATCAGCAGTGATCATGTATAAACTACAAAATATTACAAAGAGAGAATAGTAGAATAGAAAGAGAAAATACAAAAATACAGCGATACAAATACAAATTTAATGATTTCAACGGATATTCCATGCACTGGGTTCAATGTGCGATAAAATATAGCTTACTAGACCTTTCATTGTGACCTCGTTGCCATGAACATCCGTGCAAGGTCCCTGACGGGATGCTGCACGGAGCATTTCCGTGGAAGATACAGAAAAGTGATGGCATATTACAGCGCGTGCTTGACATTCGGTGGATGTTTTAAATCCACTAAGTAGGAAACACGGACGCTACCTTGGTTGTATCCTTATACTTCAAGGAATTCGTCACTGGTCTGTTACTTATATATGAAATTGAATTAAACTTAGGTTCCTCACTTAGGTTTTGAGTGCGATGCTAGGAAGACTCTTGCATATGCGGAAGTTCGCAAGATAAGATATATAGTATATGATTTATCTGCGAAAGGAAATGCCACTGTTGGATACTCCTTTCAAAGTCGGCCGAAGGCCATCCCGAAACGCCGTGTGGCAGCGCACAATTGGCAGCTGAGTCAATTAATAACAGCCCCAAAGGCCTTCGAGATGCCCGTGTGACAGGGGTATTATACCCTAGTCAGACAGCATTTCAAATGTCAATTGCGAGAAATGGCCTTCGGCCTCTCAAATGACCTTTGTTCGGGGGCGCCTGCCAGACAGGCGGGAAAGGAGTGCTCCTCAACTGACTGCCCTCACCGGCTCCCATTTTCGGTTTCGTTTTCCCTGTCTGCTGTGGAAATTTGAAGTTGGCCTGTGCGCCACAAATCAAGATGCAGAAGCAATATGCACTTCTCTAAATAGGATCTAAATACGTTTACACAGTTTCACTCCATTATCCGCATTTTATAGGTTTTCCTACATTCAGCTGCGAAGGTAGCGAGGGTACAATGGCTAAAGCCCAAATCCCATAACAAGCGACACGCGGCAGATACACGCGAGAAGCGACAAAATCGACGTCACTGCCGCCACACGAGCGTCAAAAAAGCTCAGTCGCGGCTGAATATTTCTGCATCTACTCCCAGTAGATATTTGTAGCATGTCGTCGAGTTCGTTGCCTGTTGTTTGACAAAACCAGCTAGATTTGGCGGCGTGAAACAAGAACTGAACGCGTGGGCAAGGGAGAGGGTGGAGAGGGCAACCAACAAAACTAGCAGACGAAGAAGTGGGCGGGGCGTTGGGTACTTCAACCGCAGCGCCACTGCGTTACGGCGAATATTACATAGCAACTTCATTACAATTTCTCCTCGTTTTGACGAATGAAATACTATTTTTGGTATATTTATGGCAATTTACAACTTAGCTCGAATAAAATAAGCATTGCTTCTCCAAAAACATCATTTCTCGGTGACGAAATGTCGCTGCTCAAATGGACCAGGAAGTCGCGCCATGACCAGACGCGACAGCGACAAATTCTGCAGCGCGTCGCGTGTCTCTTGTTATGGGGTCCGCGCTTAACACTGTTGTCGAGATTGCTCCTTTCTGCTCCTCAAATGTCGTTGGGGGCCTCCTTTCGCGTTGATGGTCATTTCTTAGAAAGGTCCTTTGAGCTGCAGTCTGACACGGCTGTCAGAGGTCATTTTTTGCAAATGAAAATTCCCCGAAGTCCTTCGAGCATGCCATCTGGCAGGGGTATTAGTCTTACACTTAGTGGCACATGACCTTTTATATTTTTTGCATTTTATACCACGCCACCCATTGTTCGTCATCAAAAAACAATCAAAAATGAGAGACGGAAAATGACAAGCTGGTGGCCGAGGTTGAAAACCGCAAAAGAGAGAGTCCGTTTCCACTGTAAACGTCTGCACACTTCTAAAAGTGAGAAATGAAAGCAGATTTACTGGAGAATTTTACATGATCCTATAGTGCTCCTGAGAGTATCCCAGTCTTGTCCCCAGATGTTGTCCCTAGGACCATCTCTGGAGTCTCATTGTAACACTTTTCTAACAAATTGAGGATTATGTGGGGATATTCCCAGGATGTCACTGCTGTCCCGCAATGACATCCTCAGGATAAGTGAGGGATGTCAGCGTGTTCTTGGGGTAATTATTACGATTCGAAAGACGGGCTTTCTGTGACTACCAGTGGCTGCCCATGCGGCTGATGGCGGTTTGACTCCATAGCTTCACCACCACCATCACCATCACCATCATCATCATCATAGGTATGGCCGCCGAAAGCACGGCCGTGATTGGCGAGCTCCTAATTATTACGTTTAAGGATTTATTTCTGTGTTTCTATGTAATGTAGACCAGCTCTAGTGGCTCAGTGGTTAGCGTGCTGGGAGGTACCCGGGTTCGAATCCCGGTGCCGGCTGTGCTGTGTGTGGTTTTTCCTGAGTTTTCCTCAGACGCTTTCAGACATATGTCGGCACAGTTCCCTTAGAAGCCCGCCCAAGACTACCGGTTTCCGGTCCAGATAAGTGGAAGCGATGTCGTTTCTGCGCCGGAGAAGCGCATAGTTCTGGTTTCACCTCATTCGCATACCTAAGTTCGACGATTTATATCTGAGAGTACGCGCTCGTTTAAGGTTTTTTTTAAAAAAGAGGGCGAATTCAAATAATGATTGCCTTCAATTCAGCTGTCTCGCATTTCCGTGGAAACATCAAGTTAAAAAGTTAATTCATCCATTTGAGGTAATTAGCCGTCTAGTAGTTACGTGCTATTTCCGAGAGGATGGCCGCGTATCTCGCCCGAAAAAAATGGCTGTTGTTGATGATGATGATGATGGTAGGAAAAAATGGCATCAGTGCTGCTCTCATAGCTTTTTATAGAAATCTGTAAAGGACAAAAGAAAAAAAAGAAAAAAAGGAGGTGCCAAAATACAAAAATAAAATGAAGCCACTCATGCCATCCTTAACAGGAATAGCCATTACGCGAATTCAATACCTGACGACCATTTTCGTTTCTGCTTCCAACAATGGAGGACCGGCGTTTCCGTTTCCGGTATCGTTACCATCTCTTCTTATTTCGGTAATATACCGTTCTGTTTCCGTTACCATTACTGTTCCCTGGTAATAGCTGCAACTAGCTACATTTAACAAGAGTGACAGTAACTGCAACTGTGTTACTATTTTTGCACGCTAACTGTAGCATAGTTACATTTTTATTGACTTTTTCACGACTACGACCAGATAATTTATAGGTCCAGGTTGACTCCAAATCTATTTTTTTTTATTGTCCCGAGTGGTCAGGTTTGCTAACTACTTTCTCCCTCGTCTGTGGAGAATTTTCCCCCATACAGTGGCTCTAAATATAATTTACATACTGCCGAATCAGTAGCAAAATGTCTGCACCCGACGTGCCAAAAGTAGAACCTTCTATGGACGACTCGCATTGTGTTAGGGCGTCGACTCTCAGAACTGGATCACTTTCGCTTTCAGAGTACAGCCTACTGCCTACTACTGCTTCAAACTCTCTCTCAGTCATATTTTCATCGACGTTAATTACACACGCCGGGAATAAGATTGTAGCTTCATTAACGAAAGTTCCAGAAAAGAATATCTTTACAATCCCCAGAAGATCCCCTTAGTGCCACATCTGTATTATGTACTAATTCCTCTGGGAACGTTGACCCGGTATTAGGTGAGTTTAGAGCGCGCCACCGATTTACATATTTTGGCACGAGTGTTCCGATGAAGCAAACACTATCTACTGAGACTGAGTACGTAGGTTGACGTAGCTTTTTCGAAGTACGTAGCTTTAGGTACTTTCGAGATGGGGTTATTTTGGGACAGACAGGCGACGCGAGCACCGTGGCGTATAGAATTTGCGGGGGATGGAGGACGCCAAAATAGAGCACTTAGCACTGCATTTAGAATCAGACGACTCTGAGAAAATAAGTATGCCAATTTTTGTTCATTTTTCTTCGTGCTTGTAGTTCCAGCAAGGTGCGGTTCCAACCTGTTCCACCCACGCTTTCGGGACATCCCTGAATAATCCCGGGACATCCTCACGGGGAAGAAAAATACTATGTAGATTTGTTTTGCGGGCTGTAAGTTAGGTCTTCTGAGCAGTGCCGTCGACTCACATTCCCCAGTCAAGGGGAGGTGCAATAAAAAAATATATACAATGTGGCCCACCAATCATGATAGAAATTCGTAGTAAAAAACGTAGGACCCGGAGAGATGTACGGTCAAGGGATTTTTTCTGCCAATAACTTTTGCCACATCATGGTAACATTGATTTCATTTGACGGAAAGTTAATTTCTTGAATTGAACTCCGAAATTTCCCAAGGCAACCTAACGTTTTCTTTGCGGAAATGGGTTCCCCGTGGTCATTTTGCTCAGTATAGCAAATAATCCCACTCGTAATAAAATGGCCATTGCCGAAATAAATTCGCCGAAAATCCGTGAAAATGAGTCCTTGGCTCCGCCTCTTTTTTGACGGTTCGTAGTTTGAGCGCAAAGCTGCGAAGAAAGGAGGCTACATTGACACGCCACACGAGGGGGGAAACAAAAGGAAATACGCGGGAAAAGACGGAACTGCGACATAGAGTGCGCTATGCGGCATGGACGGACGCCAAAAGTCACCCGTTGAAACCAATGGGCGGCTGAACGGATCCGCTCACTTCCGTTCGTTTTAGGTCATGACGGATCAAAGCAACGGACGGTCAGCGGATGATGAAACGCAAGTGTGAACGAAGCCTAAGCCGAATAAGATTATTCTTCATTTTGTGCGGCTCACATATACTACCTACATTGTGACCTATTTAATGTGAGAAAATAACGGGATCGGGTTCGGCAACCTCCGTAATGCTTCACTTCGGGACAAACACACTAAAGCAAAGTCGGCGGTACGTTTGGAGTATGATGGCTATCGCGATATATCGTTTCGTTTCCGACATACTATTTTGTAATTCCTGTTCCAAAAGACACGACGCTTTGTTTATCTGCTCCGAACGATAAAGTTGCAAAAGTGTTTTAAATGGGGTATCAACACGCTCACAGTGGTTTTCCAACTGATTGTATGACGGAAACTAGCTTCGTAGCACATATTATGCACTATGCAGTATGCATGATCAGGTGCTGCTACACAAGCTTCTGTTCCACCTGCGGTGTCGTGGCGAACACTCAGCACATTCTTATGGAATGTGCACTCTACTGCCCGCAAAGGCGGATACTGTGTGATGAGCTTGCCCGTATCAGCAAGAGGCCGCTCAATTTAGCTGCACTCATTGGCCCCTATGAAGATCCTGTGCTCCATCGTCGGGTTCTTCACCTGTTCATGGACTTCCTGTCGTCCACTGGATTGCTCCAGACGCTTTAATTCTTTTTCGTATTTTCATCCTTCCTTCATCATCTTCGTATAATGTTCCACGTGCAGTGGGGTAGGGTACCGCACCACCGCGGTGAAACACCACATCACATCGTCATCATCTATTGGTGTTGTTGTTGTGTTGCAGTATGTTATACTTATACGTAACTGTTTGTGTTTAGCAAATGCGAGTTAAAATGTAAAGAAAAAATGCGCAGGACAACACAAATTACATTCCTAAATATTGGATTGCGCTTAGCTCATGAGAGTTCGTGAAATTGAGGAAGAAAGTGACAAGGGAAAATATTGATTCCGTTAGAAACTGAAAATGTAGCGGGATCGCAACTCCACTACTGAAAAAAGTAGCGAATACGGAAGCGGCGCTAATAGTTCCGCCATGTATACAACACTGCTTCTGTTCAAGACACATCAAGGGAACTGCCCCATTGGCGCATGCGAAACATCTCCTATTCACCTGTCAGCCGTAAGCCGCCTCCCGTGACATTCTCAGATGGAGCTCAGCTGATCCGGGATACATGTCTTTTTTCTGTTTTTTTTTTGGCGATATTATGTTGGCCCCATACCACATAAGTGAATCAGTGACAAATCATCCGTGAAATTTTCTTTGCGCCCTTTTCTCATGCACCGTTATTTTCCTTTCCTACTTTTCTTCGCTTATTTTGTTTCGTATATAGAATAAACTAATATTCCCTCGCAAAGAAATATATGATCCTGTCTTCAAATGAATATGTGAATATTTTGGAGAACATATGGTATGTTTAATGTAGGCGGACACAAGCAAAATCCAGCAAATCGGTGGAGTAGAGGTTGGGAAATGCGCAATATCTCGAACAACAGTCTTAACGATGAAAGATGGAAGTCACTGCAAAGGTTAGCCAGGCTGTTTTCACCAACCTTTCAGTGACTTCCACCTTTCATCGTTAATTTCTTAGGGAATTTGAGGCTTTGTATGTATTTGTCCTTTCTATGTTGTTCCAGACTGAGAAAGCTTTGTACCTTTCAGTTCTGGTTGAACTTCAGCACCACCTTGCAGGAACCTCTGGAATGGCAGTCATGAATGGTTACAAACCAAGACACCAGATAGAGGTTTCACTGGTTGTGCATGGGTAGATTTCTGAGGTCGTAACTTCGCTGGAAATGTTTTATTATGCTCGAGAAATTCGTAGTTCTGGTTTCGCCTCATTTACTTTCCAAAGTTTGGCGATTTATATCTCATAGTACTACATGCTCGTTTGAGGACTTTTGAGAGACAGGGCGGATTCAAATAATGGCCGCTTCCTATGCTGCTGTCTTGCTTTTTTACGAAAACATCTAGGTAATTAATAAGTTAATTAATGAATTTTTTGTAGTCGGCCAGTAGATACCATGCTCTCTCCCACAGGACGTCCTTCTACGTGCTGTCTGAGGTTTCCCCTGGGTTTTCCGAAGACCTTCCAGACGAATGTCGGCGCAGAATGCTGGAAAGGAGCAGGAAAGCTTTAGGTAACGTTTAATGGCAGATTACTAAGACCGACTGTGCGGATGACGATGGGAACAACTGCGGGTGAAGCGCGCACAGGCCACGAGCGTCAAGGGACGAAACATCAGCTTCCTTTTTCTTACACTCCGGGCGGCGCATGGGTAAGACGGAGCCTGTGGTTGGCCAGATGGTACAGTCTCTTGTGACAGTAGCAACGATACTGACGGGGTGACGGCTTCTGATAACGAGGTCTGAAGGGAGTAGTCCTTGCATTTGCAGGGCTGCGGTATCTGCTGCAATATATGATGCAAGGCGAGGATGCGCGATCCGTTGGGTATAAAGGATGCAGTGGGTCTTGCTTCAACGGAGGTGGGGCTGCAATGAGCATGGGTAGTCGGGAAGATTTAGCCGTAGATGGCGGTGTTATGTCCTGTAACAGCAAGCCTTGAGGTACGGGACGATTCAGTGGGGTCGACGACTTGCTAGGTTTCTATCCCGATCGGACTTTAGCGTCAAAGGACAGACACTGGAGTCCGGTGGCATTTCCGCTTCCCGGAGTTGGATGTCCTTGAAGAGAGTCGGTTGTGGTATCGTTGTCCAAAAGATGTCGAACAAGTTCCGTTTGATCGTTCCCTTCGTGGTAGTCGAGTTAGTCGATATATTTTCTTCTATCATTTCAACTTTCATATTTGTATATTCAGGGTGGTCGTTGTCATCTAGGGCGTCTTGAACTTCTGATGTTAGTGGCTCGTAATCGGGGTGCTTTCGCGTTGGAGCTTCGGTGAACGATGGTGCTAAGAGGCTTACATGCCGCGATGTATTCCTTGAAGTTGTGGATGCAGGGCTAGGGTTCGTAGTCAAGTCATGGTTTGTCGAGAGGTGGCGCATGGCATTCAAAGTTACTTGTGTGATGAGTTCCAGGTAGTTGTCGCATGACTCTGCCTCACTTTCAATTTCGTCATCGTCTATGAGTGCTGCAATGTTATGATCCAGATCAGCGAGCAGGGGTGACTTCTTCGTTAGTGAGGCGAGTTTGAGCTGGATATTTGTCTTGGATGGAGCTGTTTCTTGAAGTGATGCCGTGATGTCATCCACCAGCTTCTGAACACAGGAACGAAGAGGGGCACCTAGCGTCTGGAGCTGTTCCATGTGTCGTCCTGTTCCTGCAGTCCTTTCGTCCTAGATAGGGAAGGCGATGCCTCCGTCCCGTCCTGGCTGTACCTCAGAGATACGTGCAAGTGGCCACACTGCTCTTCCTTGCGGTTTGGAGGACAGGAGCACTAGCTCGCCCACCTTGAAGGGTACGATATTGCTGTGATATATTGGTTGTGAGCTGCTCGAACGTCAGTGAGCTACGTCCTAAAGTCTTGCGCAGGGCGTCTTTGACTGATCTCACCAGCGGTTCCCAGAACCCGCCCCACCAGGCTGCGCGCTCGGCGATGAATACCCGATGAATACCCGCCGATGAATTGGATATTGTAAACTGCGCAGTAGCGCTGGACGGGTTCGGCATGGATGAGCCGGCCAAGTTCGGCAAGGTCAGTGGAGGCCCGCTTGAATGTCCGGAAGTTGTCAGAGTACACTTTGGAAGGTATCGATCTACGAACGATGAAGCGTCTGAAGGCTTGTAGAAAATCGTCTGTGGTCATTGAGGATGCCAATTCGAATTCTAGATGCACGGTTGACAGCACACGTAAATAGGACTATGACTATATACGACTGACTGACTACTATGACTGAATATATGACTTCGGAGTGGTGCTCGAGCGATCAGTACGATAGTAGATCGGGCCGGCGAAGTCAAGCCCAGTGACATGAAAGGGTTCGCTTCTCGAGAGACGATCCGGAGGAAGCGAAGCCGTGGCTTGGCGTGTGGCCTTACTCCCGAACCGGCGGCAGACGACACACGCGTATATGACTCTTTTGACTGCTTAACGTCCACGTATGATCCAAAACCTCTCACGCAGTTGAGCGAGGGTGCCTTGAACCCCGGTGTGTATCTGGTTTACGTGGGTGTACGTGATCATGAGCCACGTGAAATAATGCTTGCCGGGAAGAATTATAAGGTTGATCGTGGAGGAATTCAGCCCACTGAAAACTAGCCGAGTCGCGAGCGAAGGATACCTCCGGTATCGATGAAGCCTGAGAGGTCTCGCAGATTTTCGTGAACGGCAGGATTTGGCCCGAATACCTCTTGCTGTACAGTCTTGATCCAATATTGCTCGGCTCTGTGCAAGTCGTCGGCTGACAGAAAAAAAAAAATTGAAAGTGAGGCAGAGAAATGCGACAACTACCTGGAACTCATCACACGAGTAACTTTGAATGCCAAGCGCTACCTCTCGACAAATCATGACCTGACTACGAACCCTAGCCCTGCTTCCACAACTTCAAGGAATACATCGCCGCATGTAAGCCTCTTAACACCATCGTTCACCGAAGCTGCAACGCGAAAGCACCCCGATTACGAGCCACTAACACCAGAAGTTGAAGACCTTCGCCAAGACCTCAGCTGTCTTCAGGTTATTGTGAAGGGGCTCGTTATTTTATTCCCCCCATTCCAACCAGCAATGGGGTGGAGTATCGCCTGTGGCGATGAAACTCCCCACTCTCCAAGGTCGAAAATAAAGTTGTTGTTTGTTGTCGGTGCAGTTCCCCCTGAAGTCGGCCCAGGACGCATACTAATCCCCTTTCTCCCATTCCTTCCTGCTGTCCTCTCTCCAACTGTTCACGTCTGTACGTCACCCATAGCCACAGTTGCTTCGCGGCGCTAACACGGAATTTAAAAAAAAAACGTCCGCCTGGCCGTGTAACCCGTTCGCAAAAATGGCATCAGTGATGCTCCCACAGCATTTTTTTTATCTGTAACGGATTAAAAGACCGTGTATAGCATTGTTTAATCAAATTCACATTTACGTAGATTGCTACATTCAGAGGACCATTTGCGAAGTGTAATAACTATTTGGAGTTCTGGGTAGGAAATGTCAGGGCCAGGGTTCTAAAATGGGGAGTAATTGCAATCTAGGGAACTAGAAGCTGCAATTACCCCCAGTTTACTCTTTTTTTTATTTCTTAGCCTGCGTTGCGCGAAAAGGTGCAAAATACGTAGAAAGGGTATCTCACCTAAAGGCCTCCCCTTTTAAGGATGCACTAACCGATTTGTTTTGTTAACTCTTTTAACTTTACGTACGCCGTATGTTTCTTGTTTCGTAATACATTTGTTACATGTTACTGTATTACTTATTTGTGTAACAACAACAACAACAACAACATGGCCATGCCTATGACCTGGGGTGATTCACCGCTGGAGAACAGTACTACTTACTTACTTATAAAGTTATATGTGTTTCAAATAATACCATGTACTTGCCACACGTGTAATTGTGTTTTGTTCTTGTCTTGCTATTGTAAGATGCCTCTCCCATCTATAATGCCTTCTTGGCCCTGGGGGTATATAAATAAATAAACAAATAAATAAACGCCGTAAAGTGATTTTTTGCCCGCAAAATGTGGGGCCAAAGGTAGTTATCTTCAGCCACTGTCTCAATCCTTGTGTCTAAAATTCGCCGCGGGGATCTTTGTTTTTCATGCTTCCTTTCTTTTATGATTACCAAGATATAGCGAACCGAGCAGTACAATTTCGTCCCCCGGGTCTCTCGGTCTGCTGAGAATTTGGTCGGTTGCGGTGTTCGACGGTCAGGGCTGGTCTCGAAAGATGACGTCCGACGGGCAAAGTGCTCAACAACAAAGGGATTTATTTACGCTGTTTACAACAAGATCAAATTGGCATACGGAAGGTAGACCATGGGCTCCCAGCGCCGTGGAATCGATGGGAACGACGAACGTGCCCCAGACCTTCCCTTTGCGAACTCCTCCTTCCTGCATCTCGAAAATCCGCACTCCGCTTATAAAGAGCCAAATTGACCGCTCCTACCAATTTTCACAATCCAATGAGAACGCTTACAAGGAAAAGAAACCAACAACTCCATTGGCTAAAATGACTAGGTTGCTTACATGGTTACAACGTCAAATCCTCACCTCAGGGCAATTTTAACCTAATAATCTGGTTCGCCATCTTGGACATGTGACATCGTAGTGTCCACCATGCTTAGGGCTTAGCGAATTACGTATTGTGATCACGAATGCGCGGATGCCAAGTGTGCCACAGTCGCCGAGACACTTAGGTAATGAGCGTCGCCCGCACAATACACAAAACAGCAACCACTTAGCGGCTTTGCTGACAGCTCCCAGAATTAAGGGATGTCCAACTCTTACGCAAGCGTTGTAGAAATTATTTTAACGGATTTAGCGAAGCTGCCAACAAAAAGGACGGCAGGCAATAGTTGTATGCCGTTCGCTGGAAGATTGCATACACAAGTTTGCGAGGAATGCGATTAATTTTACGCACATCGCGTTTTCTAGAAATCCTGTGTTGTTGTTGTCGGGAACAGATGATACTTAGATTACCTTTATTTCTTGTTTCCCACTGTCTCATGAGGAGCACCGCAGCACCTGCTGGCCATATTTCCCCCCCCCCCCCCACCAGCTCCCGTGGCATAGTGGTTAAGATGATCGCTTTCCACGCCGAGACTGGGAGCTGACACGGGTTCGAATCCTGTCACCGGCTGTGCTGTCTGAGGTTTTCCCTGGTTTTTCCAAAGACTCTCCAGACGAATGTCGGCACAGTTCCCCATGAAGTCGACCCAGGACACATGCTAACCCCCCTGCCCCCACTCCTTCCTGCTGTCCTCTCTCCATCTGTCCACGTCTGTACGCCGCTCATAGCCACAGTTACTTCGCGGCGCTAACATACGCTACTGCGCCACGGTAGCCACGCGCACTTTAGCGCACGATGCCATCTGTCGTGCGCGCGTAAAATGTTCCTTTCTCTTGCAAGCAGCTCATCAAGGCTGACGGCATTGAGCTCACCTTGACATCCTCGAGACGTTCTGGTACACAATACATGGATTATCGCAAAACAGTCATGCACGCTTCTCCATCCTAGAGTCACTAAATAGGGAGCAGAGTAGCGACACTGAGCCACGCCGGCGAGCGAGACCGCCATCTTATAGGTCCGGCGCGGCTACGTCGCCTAGCAATGGGACGCAAATCTCCCCCTTCTTCGCAAGAGAACACCGCGCAGTCGAGCCAGCCCGCAACCGAGGAAACCGGTTTTGGATGGAGGTGACTCAACATGGACGGCGCGTTCTTGGAAGAAGAAACCACATGACACGAACGGCGGCTCTGGCGCGGAAAAGGAATGCGACACCCTGTACCCCTATTTAGTGACTCTACTCCATCCCACAGCGAGTAAGATGTTAGCCGTATTTGATCCTCAACGGGGGATGGCACCGGTGTGGTGTACCGGTATCTCCGATACTGTGAAGCGAACCTTATTTAGTGACCCTACCTGTGGCAACACACCCTACTCCGCTCACATGGGTGTACACACAAGACTTCCGGATTCAACTTCATTGCCGGGACGACATTTGATATTTAACGCTGCTAAAGATCGCTTCGGCCGCTGTCCCGTGGGGAGCACCGCAGCACTAACGCCACCTAGATGCAGAAGGCCTGCTTAATGCCTCCTCTCCCTCCTTCGCTACGTGGACATATATAGTCAGGATTCGACTGCTACTGCGATTCGCCGTTCTCCGAATTCAATAACTCGGAAATGATTGCAGCTAACTTGGAAGCTGTGGACGTGAATCTGTAGACAAAGCGTGCAACACGCTTTCCAGAAAATCAGTCATGAGAAAGATACAGGACCGTTTTGAGCTTTATCTGAAAGTTTTCCCGTGTAGTACGCGGGGACGTTTCGTAACTGCTCGCAGACGACGGTGGTTCGTCTCCATGGCTACGACTGCTGAGAGCTCGTTCGTGATTGGCTACTGCCGCTGAAAACACGATCCTGCTTGGCTGACTATTAGTTGTTACGTCACGTCGAAGATAAGCAGGCCTTCTCTATCTATAGGTGGTGTTGGCAGCACCCGCTCATCATATTCTTCCCACTGTTGTAGGTGAGAAAGATCATTTTACCTTTACTTTGCTAACTAGTTTTATTGTATCACCCTGCAGGATTTCGTTATGTCACTTCCACATAAGGTCTTGCTTCGTTTGGGACATCTATTTAGCGTATATGCATCGTATCTCGAAGGAGAATCAAGTCATGAAATGTGCAAGCTGCTGTATTTTTTTTTTCTTGCTCGCATGTGCTCTTGCCTGTCAAAAACGTCATTCAAAGCGTTATCTACAGCTGAATACGAAGCTCAGTCCTGCCCTACATGTGTTCTAAGCAATGTAGGGACGCAACAGGCAGAATCAAGAACAGAACCATCACTCACAGCTACTCTGCTGGGGATACATAGCAACGGTGCGAAAGTGTCGACTGCTCTTGAAAAGATGGCCGATCCGTAGTCGAAGATCGCAGCACTATCAGCTAAGCAAAATGGAACCGAGACTCGTGTAGATAAGAACGCGAGAAGCATGAAAGGCATATCAGATCGCACGTCCACGCTTGAGCGTGCCCTGATTCAAAATGGCGCATAAGTTAAAGCGCTCTCCCTTCAATAATATTTTTTATTCCGCGTTAGCACCACGGAGCAACTGTGGCTATGAGTGGCGTACAGACGTGGACAGTTGGAAAGAGGACAGCAGGAAGCAGTGGACGGCAGGGGGCTTAGTATGCGGCCTGGGCCGACATCAGGGGGAACTGTGCTGACTATTCGCCTGGAAAGTCTTTGGAAAACGCAGGGGAAACATCAGACAGCACAGGCGGTGGTAGGATTCGAACCCACCACCTCCCAGTCTTCAGCACGACGTTGGCTACCACCAAGGGTCACCAAATGTAGAGGAGATGGTCTTCCTCTACACGTGTCCTGAACGGCAATGATGAAATGACCAGAGGGGAAGGGAAAGCGGAAAGGAAATGAAGAGGCGAAAAGTGGTTGGTAGATCGGAGAGTGTTCCCTCGTTAGAGATGTACGCTCTCGACAACGCGAATTCATATGCTGACGAACAGGGGTCGTGGTTTGTCGAGTAGTGCATACGATCAGTATTTTTGTGTAATCCTGGTGTCCTTGAGGAAGTTGCACAGTGCTTGGAATGCTTCTTTTTGCTGTCTAGTTGTGTTCCAGTTGCCCATAATTTTGGCAAAGAAAAATGTTGCTTGTTGCCTTGCTGTGCTCGACAGTGCTCCTCAAGCCGAAATCCTTCAAATTCGTCTGGGAAAGTTTGTTTCTTTTCGATCAGCCGTTGCAGTCGACCAAGAACGATTCCTATCGTTATTTTCAGGAGGCAGCTGTTGAGGCTTATCGGCCTGTATCAATCTATGGTCTGTGGATTCTTCCCCGGTTTGTGGATTGGTATTACTAAGGCTGATTTCCATGCTGTTGGTATTTTCCCTGTATCCCAGCTGTCGTTGAATATATCCAAGAGGGTTTGCGTTCCAGCCGGTCCGAGATTGGCGATGTCTTCATAAGTGATGCCATCAGGGCCAGGAGATGACTTTTTTGACGTAGCTGCTTTGATGGCTTCGAGAAGTTCGGCACGGGTAAGGACTTTGTCAACATTTTGGTCACCTTGATGGAAGGCTATATTCAGCCTGACTGTAGCCTCCCTTAGGGACCGTTGATGTGTCAGTCCTTGAGATGCCTCAGAATGGGTTAATGTCGAGCCTAGAAAGTCGTCGGCAGTTCCCTCCTCTGATGTACTTGTCTTGATAGCGATTGAGAGGAAGAGGGATGTTTGCATGGGAAGTGATTGTAGTCTTTTGACTATTTGCCACAAGCGGGTTGCGGAGGTTGAGGGGGTCATGATTGAACAGGTGTGCCTGCAGTTCAATGTGGTAAGGTGCTTTAGGTGCTCCTGGATGCGGGCTTTGAGGGCTGTATAGCCTCTCTCCAACGACTTATGTCACTCGATCGTCTATATCTGCGCTCGGCTCGGCGCGTGTCCGCTCGCGGTTGCTCACATTCGCTGTCTATGGCCGTGTGGTTCGTTGGGATATTCATACTTTTGTTCAAAGCAACTGTGTGGGCAAGTTGGTACGTAGTAACACGATATGAGACAGCGCAATAATGGGACAAGATGCAGACAAACGAAGGGCTGACTAGCAACTGAAGTTTACTGTCAGGAAGAGAAGAAGGAAGAAAAAAGGAAAAACATCAGAAAGGGGAGGGGTTAGTGATTAACATACATGCCACTTGGGGAAGGAGGTCAACTGAGGGCACACTGACACAGTTATCACCTGGGCCATTCCGGCCAAAAACCAGCCAGAGGTGTAGCTCGACCCTCTTAGCTTTCACTGGAAAAGGTTGTGTGCATTCCCTTTGGGGTGCGCATGTAGGATATAAATTTTTATCTAAACATTTTGATCTAAAGATCAAGACAGGGTATGATTGCGCTCACGATTTTTTTTCTCGCTTAAGAAAAAATACACGTGTAGACTCTTAAAATGTTATGAGAGAGGGTGTCTTCCACAAAGGCACATTTATTTTACTTCCTAGACGACCGCACGGCACGGCTGTGATGGCATATTCATCTCTGTTCGTATTCCAGATAAGGGCTGCGTTCCAGAACTTGCCCGGGTCGACCCGAGAGTAGGGAGTAGCTACTCTCCGCGTTCCAAAACCTACTCGATGACGTCGCGACCCCCGTTGAAATCTACGGTCGTCTGCTTTTGCTGCTGCTCGTCTCGGCAGCATCATAGCGGACCCAGGAAAGTTCCAGTGCGAATTTTGCGACCTGGTGTTTTCTTCACAGCAACATGAACGGAACCATACATAAAACACACATCAGATCGTTGTATGTGAAGGCCGAAACCTGTTTCAGTGCGTTTCAGAGCTAGCTGCGGACGATAACAGCGCTACCCTTTCTCGGAACGTGCGATAAATACCCCTAATTCGTGGCGTGAATGCTTTACGAACCCACGCAGATGTCCCCATACCGAAGTCAACAGCGTCACACTAAAGCAAAGCAGCGGACAGCGGTTCTTATGTCGCGGGGCCCAAATGTCAATGTCGTCTGCTGTCGCCATGTTGAGAGTCGTACTCGCGCCCGTTCCACAACCTACCCGAGGGTTACCCTACTCCCATGGTCACGTGGTACAACTCTGTCACGTGACCAACTCCTACTCGAGGGTTAGTTGTGGAACGCACCCAAGATGTCTCTTGATCTGCTCGGCGTGCCTGCCTTATCCATCGGAACTACCAGCGCGCCGTATGCTTCCTGTGTCAAGAACAGTCAGCAAGTTTTCATCTGAGAAGCACGACGTCCTCTGTCAACAATGGGATATACCAACAACATATAAGCGACTGCAAGACAGCGCTTCAACTGGGCACGGCACGGCTGTGATGGCATATTCATCTCTGTTCGTATTACAGGTTGGTTCATTTGACCATGTTAAGTGTTGTAGGTCGAGGAACTTGTATCTAATTGCTGTGTTGTGTCCTCCTGTCATTCTGGATAAGTTAGTAGCTGTGTCTGAAGTGTGTCTTGCGTTAATTTTGCGTGGATGGATTCTTTTGGGAGGGGATGTTGAAACAAATCCCGGTCCTTGATATATTAAGCCTTCTGGGAGTGCGGAGGGGCTGTCAATAGCCGAAATGTTTAAGCGCTTGGAAGAAGGCCAGGCTAAAATGCTGAATGAATTTGACGCGATCCGGAAGTGGCAAGAAAACGTAAACGATCGTTTGACCGAGATTGAGAGTGATTTTTCACACATTAAACCTGTTGGTAGTGAATTGGATGACCTGAAAAAAAACAAACAAAAAAAAACAGTAGAACACTTTGAAAGGTTCGTGGACGAATTAAGGCAACGCAATGACGACCTTGAAAACAGGTCAAGGCGGTGTAATCTTTTGTTTTTTGAACTAACGGACCATATACCTGCCTTCACTGTTGCCCCATCATCCTCTTCAGTAGCACCATGAACACTGCCGAAACCATCCATCTCGTCTCACATCCCGGGGATCAAGGGGCCGAAGAGCGAAATCCCTGCTCCAGTCCTCAAGCAGGCTTCTCTGGAGTGGATGGACGCTGCATACGGAAACCAAACCGCCGTATATACGGACGGTTCCTCCACTACTGGCGGCTCATCTGCGGCATTTGTAATTCCAGAGGAGTCAATTTCACGTGGGTTCCGCCTATCGCACCGCACCTCGGCCACCTCTGCGGAGTTGTATGCCATCCTGCTATTCCTAAAGTCTGTTTTGGATCACCACCCCCGCCTCTGGGTGGTTTACACAGATTCGCGGGCAGCGCTGCAGTGCATAGACAACATGGGCATCAGTAGCTCCTTGGCTCCGGTGGTTGTGAACATCCTGACGACGCTCAAGGTTTTAGAAGACAGGGGCCACCGGCTCACCCTCCAATGGGTCCCTAGCCACATTGGCATAAGAGGCAATGAAGTAGCGGATCGGGCAGCTGCTGCGGCCCACTATCGCCGCTCAGCAGTTCCCATCATACTCTGGAATGGGGATAGGCGCTCCCTCTTGTCTGCGTTGACGTCGCATTGGGCCGATGAGGAATGGTGTCATGACAACACCCGGTGGTCGCTTCTGTATACTGTTGACCCAACGCTTTTATTTGAAATGCCAGGCGGTTTCCCTCGCCTCTTTACGTCCCTCGTGCTTCGTTTACGTCTTAGCGTCGCATTCACCCCTGCACTCCGGTATAGGCTGGACCACAGCAACACGGCGCTGTGTACAACGTGTGGTTTTCCGGCAACAATCCGACACATTCTCGAAGACTGCAGCCAGTACGTACGCGAGCGACGGGCCTTTAAATGTCAACTTGAAATGCTGGATCAGAGGCCGTTCAACATCTGCAAAGTTCTCGGCCCATGGAGTAACCCTGGACATCAGTGTCGTGCACTTGGCGCTTTTCTTTCCTTTACTGAGGGCCACCGGCCTCCTTCACGAACTGTAGGGATTTCCTTCCCTCGTCATCCTTTAATGAGAACCTTTTTGGAATGGGGTAGGGTCCTGCACTCAACGCAGGGAAACATCCCACATCATCATCATCATCATCCATTCATCTATGTTGTTGTTTTTATTTTTGTCTGGAAGATAGGGGCAGTGAAACTTGGGAACAGTCTGAAGGCCTGATAATTGAACTTTGTGTTTATAAATTTGATATCTCTTTGAACACGTTAGCAATAGAAAGAGCACACAGAATCGGTAAATACAAACCGGGCAAGATACGACCCATAAAAGCGAACTTCTCTTTTTTTAAGAAAAAAACAGGAAATCTTGTTTGCCAGCAAGAAACTGGCTGAGACACCTTACACGATAAGGGAGGACTTTTCATCTAATATACGATATCAGCGAGCAAAACTACTCGAGTATGGAAAGACACTTAACAAGCCGTTTAAGTTGCGTTACAACAGACTGTTTATAAATAATCAGGTATATATGTACAGCGTACGTGAGAGGGAAGTTGTACAGCAACATTGACAGTTACCCGGGAGAAATGTTTTTAAGCCTAACTTGCCTCTGTCTGTCCTGGTTGTAAATTGTCGCAGTCTGAGGAACAAGGTGTCTGAATTTATTGGCCTTATTTCTTCGATTCAGCCAACAATAATTGTTGGTACGGAGTCGTGGCTTCACGAAAACATTAAAGTAGGCGTGGTTTTTCCAGGTGGGTTTTCTGTATATCGTAAGGACAGGCATGGGCATGAGGGAGGAGTATTTGTGCTTATCGATGAGCGGGTCAAAGTCGCAAAATTATCACTATTGAAAACCAAATTGAAACTGTGTGGTGCAGATTGAGTTAAATAATAAGAAGATGTTAGCAGTTGGGTCCTTCTACAGACCACCTAACAGTGATAGCATCGTTATGCAGACTCTAAATGATGTTCTTGTGTCAATTAGCAGTGACTACTTATTACTGTGTGGAGATTTTAATCTACCTGACATTAAGTGGTGAAGGTGTTGCCGCTTCTTTCCCGCGTGACGCATTACACGAAGAATGTGTTACCCTTCTCCAGTCTTTCGACTTTCACCAATTTGTAGATGTTCCCACTAGATGCACGAATGCTACGCAGAACATCTTGGATTTAATATTATGTAATAACTCCAATGTTATTAAATGTGTGAGGACGCTTCCAGGATTGAGTGATCATCATATTG
The DNA here is from genome assembly GCF_037126465.1 of Ornithodoros turicata. Classification (NCBI taxonomy): domain Eukaryota; kingdom Metazoa; phylum Arthropoda; class Arachnida; order Ixodida; family Argasidae; genus Ornithodoros; species Ornithodoros turicata. Next base: position 21,673,690 of record NC_088207.1, read on the forward strand.
TAACAGCAGGTGTATCGACTGTGTTCCCTGTTTGTAACACCCACCATGAACGACTTGTTTATTATTATGATCGTGGTGATTATGAATCAATGTCGGCTCAACTTTCCATGTTTCTTCCCCGGTTCATTGAAATGTCTAACGTTGTTAGTATAAATTCTTTGTGGCACTGTTTTCACTCCGTAATTAAAGACGGTATAGCGTCACATATTCCAAGTAGGACTTTAAATCTTAGACGTGTAAGCGATAAGCGTTGGTTCAACTCACAGCTACGGGCTTTAATTAAGCGTAGGAAACTTGCATATGTAAAATATAGAAAATCCGGTAGTCACTTCCATCTTTGTAAGTACAAAAAGCTCTGTGGTCAGTTTACAACCAAGGCTAATGAAGCAAAACAGACATTTTTCCAGCGGATTAGCTCTGGAATGGACGCAAGGAAGGAGTTTTGGAAATTTCTGCGGTCGAGCAGAAGTGATAGGGCCAGCATCCCAGATCTTTTTCATGAAGGCTCGTGTATATCAGATAGCGCAGAGAACGCTGAACTGTTTAATTGTTACTTTTCATCTGTGTTGAAATCATGTAACCCAACCGTTCTCCCAGAGACCACTGAAAATATTACCGATACGATGGTACAAGTGTCTTTTAGCTATGAGGAAATTCTGCATCTGTTAGAAAATCTTGATGTTAAAAAAGCAGTTGGACCTGATGAAATATCGCCAGTCATGAAACGTTGTGCGAGCGTAATTGCATCATACCTTGTCATTTTGTGTAGTAAGTCTTTGCGTGACCATGCTATGCCCAGCGAATGGAAATTAGCAAATATTGTCCCTATCTTTGAGGCTGGCATCAGGCATGATGTTGCTAACTATCGTCCAGTTCCTCTTCTTTCTGTGCCCTCCAAGATAATGGAACATATATTTTTTACGAGTATTATCAAGCATTTGAGTGATTACGATTATTTTTTCAAAGCTCAGCATGGTTTTCGACAAGAGTACTCACGTACCACGCAACTAACAGAATTTTACCATGACTTAGTTTCGTCCTATGATAATTCTGTTCAAACAAATGTTATTTTTGTGGACTTTAAGAAAGCATTTGATATGGTACCGCACGCTTACATATTGCACAAACTTTCGTATTTAGGTATTGATGGAGACGTTTTCCTGTGGCTTAAGGACTATCTGAAAGACAGAACAAAATGAGGAGTAGTCCAAGGGCAAAAGTCTTCGAAGTGTCATGTGCGCTCAGGAGCCCCACAGGGTTCAGTTCTGGGACCTTTACTATTTCTTATTTTTATTAATGATATTACGTTCTCTGTTAGTTCAAAAATTAGGTTATTTGCCAATGACTGCGTATTATATAGGAAAATTAAGGAAGCATAAAAAAAAACAAAAAACTAACGAATGACCTACGGCGGAGTACAGTGACGAAAAAAATATTTTTTCTCGTATAAAGAAAAAAAAAAGAAACACATGTAGATCTTCAATATGTTATAGGAGATGATCTGTCCTACAAATAGCACGACTTCTTTCACTTCCTAGACATGAAAATACAATCTGAAGAACGTCATTGTTTACGAATGGTCAATATTTTCGATTGTTTAGTTAAGCAGTGAACACAGGTCAGGTTCCAACTTTCACGTGAGGCGAATCTCCATACACTAGTTTACGAGCAAAAGTAATCTAGAGCTCCTGAGAGAATGCTAACTTGAGAAAAATTTATCGTAAACTTGGCCCAACGCGCTCCGTTCTTGAGCTCTTACGACGGACGTCGCCGGATTTGTTCTAGTTCCATATGATCTTCCGGAAGCTAGATGGACCCTTCCCCTCTAACACCAGACAAAGAAAGCGCAGAGATGTCGTCTGTATGTGTTAGAAGGACGCGCGGAACGAACAACGCTTTTTCACGTTGGAGAAAAGTTCGAGGCGCCCGCAATGCTCAAGAAAACAAAATCTTGCAAAAAAAAAAAGTTTATAGCCTACACACACACCCCTAAGGGAATGCACATAATTTTTTTCAGCGAAATCTAAGAGCTACACTACGGCTCGAATGACCCACCTCTACTGCGCCTTCAAGCGAATGCAAGCATCCGCAGTCACGAGAATGAATGGGGAAATTGCTGCCCGTGTTTGAACCAAGTGAACCTGCGTGTTCCCGAAGTCTGTCGTTGACACGCCGTCCAGTTTGACCAACACAGGCCTTCCCACAGGACAGAGGTATTTCATAGACGACGTTGCAGCGGCATTGGACATAAAGTTTGGTCTGCTTTTTGTTGCTGACCAATTTTAAGCGTCGCTCCCCGTTGACTTGTCGGCACACTCGTCTAGCCTATTGGGTGATTGAGCTTTCTGGTACGCTGCTGTTTTTCAAGTGTATCAGATAATAGCTGAAAGTGCTCAAATTAGCTCCTTACTACTACTGTTACTTCAGGGAGGTGGCTCGATCCCAGCAGCGAACCTTCCTGGAAGGAATTCAAGGTATCCCTCGCGGCGGTTACAGTTTGTAGCATTCCTAGTTGCTGCAATGAACTGCTGCTGATGAATTGCTGTCATTTTCACCAGGGATTCACTGGTTGTTTCTTGTACAAAAAAAAAAAGCAGATGACTTGCCTTAATAGTACTCCTAATATCCAACCTTCAAACTCATTGCTATTTCGAGTCATTTCTATTTGCCTTACGCTTCCTCTATCCCAAACCCCTTTGACAGTACTTTGATTCTTCTAGGCGGTGAATTGAACAGTGTCGTGCGTGCCGACAGCCTCAGAAATTGTAACAGCTTTCTGTGGTAGCGACCTAGAAATGTTAAGCGAACACGTCATGGCGCGCCCGCAATTATTCATTCTGATGTGCACACAGTATCAAGCGCTACAAGACCGTTCAATTGTCTTTCTCTCTCTCTCTTTCAGTTTCGGAGTGAATGAGTTTCGGAGTGAATGAGTATCGTAGTGCACGAACGCCGCAGTGAAAACAATGCAAACCACACCTTGTACAAACACTTGTGGCGATAAAGTTTGTAGCTGCACAACAGTTCGTGTTTTAAATTTTTCCTAAACATTCTAAAATTTTTCAACTTAGCAAATTCGAAAAAATATTCCACAAAATGCAGAATAGACAACTTCGGGTACTGTGTGGTGCGTCCGAAGACGACGCTGGAAGCTGCAAACGCCAACTGCGTGTGCCCGGTGGCGCTTGAATGAAATCATTTTGTTCCTCCGCCGCACGAATCGTGTCGTCCTACTGTAGCGGTACGCTACACTGACTTGGGCCTTGGACTGGCTTGGACCTTTATTACAGCAAAGCGTACGGTTTTGTATATCACGAAGGGAATGTGAGCAAAGAAACCTATCACTATAGTAACGCCCATAAAGATCACTCATCCCCCTACCGCTCTAAAAAAAATAGCGGTGCTGTTTCACCGCCCTCGACGTCCCAGCTGTAGTTCACAGTTTGCTTCCTTTCGGAGGCCTCGCAAGAGCGCTTCAATGTCGCCCATTACACGGTAATTTGTAAAAGCCATAGCGATTGCGTTCAGCGCATAACGACACAAGAACGTTCAATTCCAGTTGACCAGTCAGCACACTAACAAAGCGAAAAGTGGAACTGTTTGCACAAAAACATTCTGCATGACGTACGAATAACGATATCACATGACTAGTCCTATGGTCATGTTCCATGCAGCGCTGGGCATTTTTAAAAGGCTGTCCACTGCATCGTCGACGAAGGACCCTGCCTTGATGGGACGTGAATAGAACTGTTGCTGACCTTCGAGCATGATGCGCTTAGCGAGGATGACACTGTTTCCACTGCAATTGTATTGAATCATTTCGGACTCACGGTGTCCGTTCATCCCCACGTGGTACCTGGAACAGAAAGGTTTCCAATGTCATGCCCGTTGTCTTCAATAATGGGCACACGCACCAAATAATATAGTGCGTCATAAACGTGTAGTTGTGGCTGAGACCGCAACCAAACGCAGAAGTCTGGATGACGTTCATGGGCATGGGCGCCGTCACGGGGGCGGGAGGGCAATGGGCGGGGGGGGGGGGGCATTCCGCCCATTGCCCCCCCCTCGGCTTCCAGCAACGTACACTCATAAAAATGAACTTCACCACACAGCACGCTCCTAGCCAACCATCATCCCGAATGACAATGTTGAAAACGGGAGGTGGAGCTTATTTTGTGAGGTTTATTATATAGGTTTTATTATAGGTTTATTATAGGTTTTCAACAAATCAGGGACGAGAACGCTGTCATTCGGGATGATGATTGGCTAGGAGCGTGATATGTGGTGAAGTTCATTTCTAAGAGTGTAGGGTTTCTTAGCCAAGACAACATAGTTGCGGGTGCAGTTGACGCGCCACCACGCCAAACATTCTGCCGCCCCCCCTTTAGAGAAAAAATCCTAGTGGCGCCTACGTCCATGGGACCATGGGACAGGACAGAACAGGAGGGTGGAACTAACGGAATAGGGCGGGGTATAGCTGATGACAATTCATTCGAAGCGCTTGCGGTATCCCAGAAAGACCACATTCTCTCGTCTCTCTGGGCTAGAACAAGCTCTTCAGGAATGAGGACTCCTAGGGAGGATCTAAATGGGACTATCTGTAGCCGTTGATTGATTCTGAGGCTAGAGTTTTATTCGGCTGTGAGATACTTCTAAGCGACATGTGCTAAATGCCATCCAGCTAAACGTGGTTGTTTTTTAATAAAGAGGAAAAACGAACGATGTGTCCGCTTCCGGCCTCGATTTCGCTGTTTCAGGACTGTTTTGAGATACAGCAAAACCATGGGGAAGCATAGATGAACAACGTAAGAGGAGGCAGCCGAGCTGGTGTGAAATCGACGAAGGCAGTCATCCTTGAGTTTGGCGGACGAAGGGACATGGGAGACAGAAAGGAAACGACACAGGAGAGTCATGAGGAGACTCATGAAGATATTTATGAGTCTCCTGTGTAGTTTCGTTTGTGTCTTTCGTGTCCCTTCGTCCCTCAAACTCAAGGATGCTGCCTTGGTGGAGAATGCGGAAGTTTTGTCTCAAATCGGTGGCTTTGGATTGGAAGTAATGTCACGACAGCGAAAGCTGTTGGTGTGAAATTCAATTACATGTAATTGGCTGCGAATTTGAAATGTTTTGCGCGGTAGATCTGAGAATTACAACGAAGCGCGAGTCAGCGTGTTATGAGCTATGGTCTGTGATCTGACCAGAATCTCGCTTTAGGCCTCACTACTGCCAGCTACACATTTGCATTATTAAACGAAGTCGCTTGATGGAATCGGAAGTACTCGGTTCGAAATGTCTGATCTGAATCTGATTCCCGTCAACAAAATACATGTGGACCTGCCCTATCAGGTCACCTGCCAAAAAACCCTCTATTTGACTACCAGAATACCGCCACGGGTTGTCTGCAGAGAATCAAAATTATGAAAAACGACATTCGAAAATTCGGATGTAAAACAAAATGAATCGAGATGACAAGCATCGCAAATGCACTCTGCAATTTTAAGTACCAGAAAGTTTCACAATGCATGAAAGTGAACGTATTAGCTCAGAAGTATGGTGCATCGACGGCACCGCTTGTGAAATTCATAGCTAGGAACGTATTATCAGGATGATGATGGCACTTTTCTCTGTCTCGCCACCTATCGCAACATCGCACTCACATTCCTCCTCCTAATGATAAAGTGCGCAATAAGAAGCAGGAAAGCTGATTCCGGCAACGTGTAAATAGTGCACAAGAATGCAAACGCTTTAAGGCGCCGAAATGACATCTCTAGGAAAATAAACATAACAGCAAAGCGACATTACTTCTGCTGCAACTGGCATTTTTGTTCTTCCATAAGGAAATCACGCAGCCATCCTGCTATGACCGATATAAGCATACATAAGTAATGAAATGTAGAAATCCCAGTGAACCGTTGAGGGAAGAGTTTTGTGGCGAGCACCGCCGATATTTCGAACAGAGACCTTTCTACATCACTGGCACTGTATTTAAAGGGATAGGGAGGACGTGCTAAAGGGTTCATGGTATTGCAGGTCAACAGCATGCGTTGGTGGGAAAAATCCAAATGAACTTTTGCACGACTGAGGTGAACAAACCTGAGTCCTTGAGGCGCTTGGTTGCGGTGTGGGAGTGGGCTCGATGAATGAATGCATCTTTACATCTTTGTGTGGAGACATCCATTCACCTTACCCAGATTCGCGCCACAACAAATCACCCCAAGGACGCAGCTTCTTCACCTCAGTCGTGTAAAAGTCTGCTTGGATTATCCAGACCCGCGCATGCGGTTGACCCATAACACCCATGAGCCCTTTAACATCTCTTTCCTGACCCTTTAAATATCATGCTAATAATAACGACGGTGCCCAGAAGAAAAACGGGCTCTGCTTGAAATATCGGCGGCTCTTGTCCTGAGGCCCTTCCCTCGACAAATAGCAAGCGATGGTGATGTACACTTCTTACCGCAAAATCGATTGTCCCATGAACAGCTGTGTTCCGTTGTCCTGATCCACGAGGAACTGAGATTCGGACAAGAAGGTCCACCACGTCGCCAAGGGCTTCCTCTTCAAGTATTGACCTGGACTAAGCAACGTCCCATACTGGCAGTCTGTCCTAATTATTCTCCAGGGTGCCTGCTCATCATTTAATGCCAACCCGGTTACACCTTCAATCCTGCCAGATAGCTCCTGAAGCATCGCTGCGCTCTTTGAACCAGGGGAAATGTTCTCACCGCCACTGCCAAGTTCTATACTCCCAAACTGAAACGCTTCCTGAAGAAACAAGGCTTCACTTTCGCCCAAAAAGTTTCTGTACAGCAAAACTGGAGGTTCTTCCCGAATTGTTTCAACGTAAACATTGCCAGGAAATCGTACGTTATGTCTGTACGATATTCTGCGACAATAAGGCTTGAAAGAAATCGTGTCCTGAACAAAATCTTGAAACTCTCTGTTCTCGGGTCTCTTATACCCAACCCCGTACGGCTTCGTGGCGACTTGTTCATAAAATTCTAGGTTCAGAATTCCCCTGACGTTTCTTGGATCCATTGCAACAACCTTCTGCGTAAACGCCATGGCATTTTCAGTGTCCCCGAGCTCGAAAGCAAAAATTGCCAGGTACTCATTTACGACAACGCTGTCCATCGTCGCATCCCCCGTACGTGATTCAGCCACTTGCATCCACTCTCTGGCTTGCTCGATTTCACCGACCCTTTTCGCTGCTATGCTTATCTCATAACAGTCCCTCGCCGACAGCTGCGTTTGCAAATCTGTTTCATTGGCTCCAATGCCATCAGCGACCTGCGCGGCCGTCAGGCCGTTTTCTTTCTGGTAGTTCAACACGTTCCGCGAGGCTTCGAGGACATCTTTTCTTGTTGGGAACCTTAGCTTTCGTCCTCTCTTACCGTCGGGTCTCATTTCCAAGAGCAGCTTCGAGTTCGTTTCGTCCTTCGCTATCTCAACGATTTCCTTGAAATCCTTGGCCAACCTCTTGATCAGCAAGAAGGCGTTCATGGGAAGACCGAGGTACTCCTCTGGGTCGACGCCTTCGGCTGCTTTTACGGCTGCTTCGAACACTTCGAGTCTTTTACGAATGGTACCGAGACGTTGCTTTTCCGCAGATATGTACCGGCGTAGCCATTCCGAAATCTCACGGTGGGTCTTCGCAAACTTTTCGTCCGTGTACCTTCCATACGCAAAGCTGAAAGTCAGCAGGCAAAGCACATAAAGTGAATAGAAGTGAGCCATATTTGTTTCTCTGGGAACTGCGGCTACTGTGGCATTAGAGCGCGTGAGGCTGTGAATCTTCGTCCTTTTCCACCACGGAAACTATATAAACGGGGAATCCCAATGGTCGACTTGGAGCGGCTTTTGTTGCTCCGGGGTGGTGGTTCTGGATTTCCCCAGGGCGTCAGTCGTGACGTCTAGTGCACCTCCCATCTACAGTGCACCTCCGTCCCATCAATATCGTTCATCCTGCCTATGCGCCACTCTGAAACCGTCAGCTCTCCTCTCCTCCCCACTTTTTTTTTTTTTGCCATAGTCGTGACGATGCCCACTTGAGTGCGGCCAACAACGGCAAACTTCGACAACCCCCCCCCCCTCCCTCTCCCACACACACACGGTGGCGGCGGCGGTCAGACGCTTTCAGATATATGTCGGCAAAGTTCCCTTAGTAGCCGGCCCCTCGATGCACATTGCACAGGGCGTCAGTCGTGACGTTGCACACCTCTGTGAGGCCGACGGCGGCGATAGTTTCACCATCGGCACCACCACGGCGGCAACGGCTGTACTATCAGACCTGTGTCGGTGCAGTTCCCTTAAAAGTCTGCCCAGGACCCTCACTTCCGAGTCGTGACGCTGCCCATTTGTGTTGTGTGAGGCAGACAATGACGAGCTCTCTCAGCATTTACACCACCACCACTACGATGCGGTGAAAAAAGACAGAGCCTAACCCCACGGTAGCCCGAAAGGCGACAGGGTACCTGATATCTGACATCTATACTTTAGGACAGTCGCATACTTTGATATTCACAGATGGGTCCGACGACCGTAATAGAAGCGCTACACATACTACAACTCTTCATTGAACGTGGCTTGGCAATGGAGATCAGCTCGATACCCGATAACCTCTACGACTGCCGAACTCCTGACTCTTTCACACGCAGCTACTTCGGTCCGAGTGAAAGGAATAGTTAAGGCGGTATTACTTACGGTCTCGAGAAGTGCCCTATGTAACGTAAGCAGCGTAACGTCCAGCAGAAATCGATGCATGCCGTGGCTCTCCCTATTGCGCAAGCTGCAGCCAACAAGACCACAAAAAAAGAAAAAAGAAAGAAAGGAAGAGAGTGCACTGGAGCTAACCACTGTGCGAGTATTACGAGCTTATCACCACTCTTATACAAGGACCTGCTCGAAATGGAAATTCTAAAAAGAAGTATCATGCATCAAAGTCAGACCAAGCATGCGCTACCAAGAAGCAAGCAAAAGGTCCCCCTTCTTTCTTCAACAATCTTTGGAACAGCAGTTAGAGAAAGAGCAAATGGTTACTTTTCCTACTAGAATTTCATCATCATCATCGACCACTCTCGACTTAATCCTGACAAATCATCCCGACACAATTGCTGACATCACTTCACTTGGTCCTCTCAGTGATCACCAGGTTATCCATTTCTTAGTGTCGGTCACGTTGCCTAAGCGACAACTAAGAAAAAAAGTTATACGCAACTACAACAGAGCTGACTTTCCAGCCATAAACGAAGGTTTGTCAAACTACCTGGATTACTTTGTCTCTACCTTTTCCACTCGGTCCGTAGAGGACAACTGGTCTCTTTTCAAAGACAAAATCACTGAGCTAGTCGAGAAACACATCCCACTTCTTACCATAGTCGTTTCGTCGACAGCTCCTTGGTTCAACCGTACCATTAGGTCCTTGTTAAATAAAAAGAAGCGGCTTTTCAGACGGGCCAACTTCCTAAATACTGATGCTGCTTGGGAAAAGTATAACTCTTGTGCATGTGCATACAAGAAAGCTGTTCGTCAATCCAAAGAAAAATTTTATGGTCAAGACCTAGCTACGTTCATCAACACTGACCCCAAAAAGTTCTGGCACGCGATAAATCCTAGGCATACCCCCGAAGCATCCTTGACAGACGATCGCGGCAACAAGATCCCTGAAAATGCATGCCCGAATATATTCAACAAATTCTTCGCCAGCGTGTTTACTTCTGAATACACAAACGACCTACCATCTCTTTCTAGGGTAAATACCGAACCGATGGGTTCAATTGCTATCTCCCCGTCTGGCATTGTGAAAGTAATTGAGTCACTTAAAAATTCGTCATCGTGTGGTCTCGACAACATAAACTCTAAAATCTTAAAAGGTACGAAGCAACTGTCGAGCCTTTTTTTGTCTATTATATTCCAGCAGTCGCTAGACCATGGTTACGTCCCTCATGACTGGCGCACTGCTAATGTTATACCGCTTTATAAATCGGGCGACAGACATTCCCCTCAAAACTACCGTCCGATATCCCTTACAAGCATTCCATCTAAAATATTGGAACACGTCATTCATTCTAACATAATTAAGTACTTGGAGGCAAATTCCCTAATTTTCCCACAGCAACACGGTTTTCGTAAGGGTCACTCATGTGAGACGCAACTTTCTGTATTCGTCCATGATATTCATCAAGCTCTTGACAATCGCCTTCAACTCGACGCCATCTTTCTCGACTTTTCTAAAGCTTTTGACAGAGTTTCACACAAGCGCCTTTTATTAAAACTATCCCATCTAAACATTGACCCTACTATTCTCTCCTGGATATCCGCGTTTCTCACATCCCGTTCACAGCGTGTCACTGTTAGCCAGTTCTCTTCCGATTTCTACCCTGTCACTTCTGGTATTCCCCAGGGTTCCGTCTTCGGCCCCCTTCTGTTCCTCATATACATAAATGATTTACCTGCTTCTATTTCTAGTTCTATTCGCTTGTTCGCTGATGATTGCGTCTTATACCGTGTAATATCCTCTGATACTGACCAAATCGCCCTACAAAAAGACCTAACCTTAGTCCATAACTGGTGTGAAAAATGGCTAATGTCATTAAATATTGATAAATGTGCTCATGTCTGTTTTCGCCGCATTACATCACCGTCCTTGCGCACATATTCCATCAACGGGCGCCCTATTCCATGTTCCTCTTCATATAAATACCTTGGTGTTCACCTTCAATCGAATCTCTCGTGGGTAGAGCATATCCAGGCAGTGTCTCGAAAAGCCAATCGAACTCTAGGTTACTTGCGTAGGAACCTAAAGTCATCACCATCTAATGTAAAACTCCTCGCCTACACCACATTAGTGCGGCCTCAACTGGAGTACGCGTCCGCTATCTGGGATCCGCATAATAAATGTTTAATCACTGAAATCGAAAAAATTCAAAACCGGGCTGCCCGATTCATTACATCTGATTATTCTCCTTTCTCTAGTGTATCCCAGATAAAGCAACGTCTTCAGCTAGCTGACCTCTCTCATCGTCGACGGATTTCTCGTCTCTGTCTCTTCAACCACATTTATCGCTCGAACTCGTTACGCCCCCATTACATATTACCTCCTACTCGCATTTCAGCTCGACTCGATCATTCTTACAAGGTTTCCCGTATTCGGTCTCGCACCACTTCTTTCAGTAAATCATTCTTTCCTAATACTATCATCGACTGGAACAACTTACCTCAGGACACTGTCAATGTCATCGACCCCCATCAGTTCCGCATTGCATTACAGCGTCACTTCGCTGTGTCATAAACATTTTTGTATTTTGTACAGAATTTTTTCGTGTTATTTCCCTCCAGTTCCTCTTTTTCTTCTTTTTCTTGTTGTACACTTGTTGTTTAGTATGTACATGTTGCCTGGCCCACCCCCCTCATGTAATGCCCTCTGGGCCCTTGAGGTGTATGGAAATAAATAAATAAATAAGAGCAAAGATGGTAACCGTACACCACCACCACTTGCACCCCTTCCCAGCGCTGCATTTGGAAGCTCGCGGTGGCGCTGCGCTTCGGCCGGATTATTGATTCTTGAATTGCCACGACACCTTGTTCTTCAGCTTAGATTGGGACTTTTGTAGAAGGGGAGCATGTCCGACGAGAGGTGTGTCCTTGCTAAAGCTGTCAACTGATTATCATCATCATTCTACGCAGTTTCATGGGAGCTGTTGCTGTCGTCTGCTACGGTCATAAAAAAAAGAAAAAACAAGGCGATTGGGGTAAATTTGCATGCAAGGTGTGTTAGCCTATTATGTGGCGACATGCTGCACATGCCGCAGGGTAGATCTGCAGGTAACTTCTACGGTCGCGTGTCCGCTTCAGCATGTTGAAAATTCAAATGGTCGTTATCCAATCATGATGAAGATCTCGCAGACCGATATGTAGCGCCCCTGGCGGACGGAGTAGTAGCTGGATATGGATCGTTATAATCTAATAGGTCGTGCTGTACACTCACAGAGAGACGCCCTACGGAGGACACAATGAAAGACAGGTTGAAATAAATCGGATAAAGTATTTCCTTGTACAGCCACAATTCATAACTGGTGTCTTTAGTCAATGCCTGAATGTTCAAGACAAGTAGTCAGTAACAACATTGTCCGGCCAAAATGTAATGCATTAGCATCACTCGGTATGTAACACATTACCGGTAATACCTCACTCGAAATCTGCATTCAGAGCATGGGCTTCAAAGAAGCCAACAGCTTTATCACAGACGCCATCATAAATGCTGCTGTCCAGTCCATTCCACAAATATCTATACTACAAAAAAGCCTCAGTTTGGGCAAATATTTTGCCTTGCTCTTTTCGCAGTGTGCTTTTTTTCGGACTGCGTCTCATGCTTTTTTGCAGTGTGCAGTCCTTCCACCAGTTCGCCGGCATTTATGCTATTCTGACAGTTACCCCCCAATGCCCGATCGCCTCCTCAATCGTCCTAATCTTTGGGGGACGAGCGATTGCAAAACAAGTCGCGAAGAGCAGAATCGAGCGTGGGTATCTTCCTAGGGTACACAAAGCACCAAACCTTCTGGCACTTAAAAGAGCATTTACCGCATTTACTGGGTATAGAGTCAAACTACCACGTGCTTTCACTGTGGGATCGCAAGAGTTTTCTGACAATTACTTCGGCAGCATACGAACATCAGTAACAACAGTCAGTGACCTTTGCCCAGTGCCCAGTGCCCTTTTATCGCCAACCGTCGTGCGACCGGATTAGTGCACTTGTAACGGCGTGCGGTCATTGTCATTCGGGATGATGGTTGGCTAGGAGCGTGCTATGTGGTGTAGCTAATTTTTAAGAGTGTACCCCGCTAGTTTACAGCGCTCGTGGCGCATTCGTCATCATCCATAATAAGACCACGCTATCATACCTACGGAACGACAGAACCACCAACGCCGTTTACCAGTCGCTTTGAGAACGAATACCAAAGCGTCTCTTGCGGCTGTTCCTAATCTTCCGTGGCCTCCGTGCGTGAACCAGGCGGACGAACACGAAATTGACAACCGGATAGCTGTTCCAAAGAGTGCATTGGTGCACTGCTCCGCGCAAGAAATATGTAAACCGAAACCAATTAATTACTTGGAAAAATCACTAAGTGTCGATGCGTTTTTTTTCTTTCTTTCTTGGGATACTTTTCGCTGAAGGTCCCGATGCGTAAAACAGAGGCTCCGTAAGCGTGCGAAGTAAAAGCCAAAAGTTAGCATGCTTATTTAATTAGTGAGTGCATGCAAGTGAGCCGCTCACTACTCAGTTCATGGCCGATGACCCAAAGATCTTTACCAAAAAGAAATTTCTTCGATGGCGCCACCTGTTCACGAATTATTCAGCCGGGGGATTTTCGTGAAACATCCTGTATACAGGATGAATTTAGCAAACGTTACACATTTCGATCATTTCGGTGGTTTCGACGCAATATCACCGGGCGCGGCCATCACACACCCACAGTGCTGTAATGGCGACCAGGTGACGTCAGGCAAAATAGCTCCTCTCGAGGGAACTGCGGTATTGGTTGCGGCGCATGTCAGTGGGCGCGGCTATGACGCCCCCACACTGCCGTAATGGTTGCAGCCCATATCAGTGGGCGCGGTCATGACGCCCCCACAGTGCTGTAATGGCAACCAGGTGACGTCAAGCAAGATGGCTGCTCTCCAGGAAACTGCCGTATAAATACCAGATAACGTCTCTGCCGCTTCAAACTTTGCAGACTGATATTCATTCGCATGAAGTTTTATTCATATATATATATATATATTTTCTTTTCAAATGCTGTCACTCTTTAAAAAAAAAAGTTAGGTGCAAGGCAAATATTCACCTCAATGTATTTCCTATGGCCTATACAGCCCGCAAACCGATATTTTTTAGTCTCTCTGCTTCACGTTCACATCACCACGTATAGGTGGCGCTGCCTGGCGACGAAGCAAAACCAACACCTGTGGAATCCCCAACAACCAGATGGACCAGATGCAGTGTTTCGAGGCAGCGCCACCTATACGTAGTGGTGTGAACGTGAAGCAGAAAGACGAAAAAATTGCGGTTTGCGGGCGGTATAGGCCATTGGAAATGCATGAGGTGAGAGTTTGCTTTGCTTCTAACTTTTTTTCTACATGGTAATAGCATTTGGAAAAAAAAAAGAAAAATATGCAAACAACTTCAGGTAAATGACTACCAGTCTTCAAAGTGTGAAGCGCCAGAAACGTAATTTTCTATTTTTTACGATACGATCCAAATGTGTAACCTCTGCTAAATTCACCCTGCACTTAAAGTTCGTCGGAGAATATATTTGCTAAACTGGAAAGTTTTCGACTTTTTTATTCGCAGCCCTTCTACATTATGCATTCTTTGACAGGTGCATTACGTAAAATTTAACGACGAATGCTTTTTTCGCCAGACTCAATTTCGCTTCATGCCGTCCAAATTAGTTAGTGAAAGTAGCATTTCCATTATTAGTAAAGTAGGTAATTGGCATCAGAAGCAGGTCTTTACCACATAGAACACTGAAAGTCATTAAAGGTCATAAAGGTCCTCTTAAATATGTTCTGCAAACAATGATACTGTAATACGGGGCTTAGATAAAAAAAAAAGACTTCATTGATTGATCGATGATAGTGATGTTATAACTTGTGACCCTAGGAGGTAGCCTGGTGCATGGATTCCTGTGACCATCGCGGTAAATGTTGTGTTCCAAAAAGGCGAAGGATTCCCAGTTTCGAGAAATAGAGAGGTTTACTAGAGGGAGATAAGCCAATCGCCTTATTCCTTTGAGGTAGCTGATATCACCTCGCTGATCTTCGGTTCGACGGCTTCATTTAGCGTATCGTTTTCGTAGCGTCTTTCCCACCTGAGGGAAGAAAACGGTATAATTCTGTCCATTGGTTGAGCTTGATGTTATGGAGTTATATTAGGGAGTTTTAGGAAATCGTGAGCGCCCTCTAGTTCCGACTCCGTATTGCTGTCAGTCAATCAGATATCGGCAACGTGATGTCAGCAACTTCAACGGAATCAGGTGATTGGCTTATCATGTTCTGGTTGTGGTTCTGCGCGTTGCGCGAAGCTTGCGCGAAGCTGTTTTGCGCATGTGCAGGACCACCGGCGCTATCCCTTACGTACGTAAAGGCAATAGCGTACGACGCAATAAAAACCGTCTATTTTTGTGTATAGTGATGTTCTGTTTCAGGACAACACGATATCAGCTGCTTACAATCTCTTACAGTCTGATTGCTCTCCACTGGTGAGGACAGAAAAACATCACCGTACGTATAGCAATCATCCATTACACACGCACTGCGCACAATACCAACAATACCAACGACTTCTCCAAGTTGCCGGGCGTCGGTCTTTTACGCGACCTGCTCTGTGCCTCCAACCCTTCGAGGGTAGTGATCAAAGTACGCGACAGCATCGCGATTAAACTGTCACGGGCTGGTGTTAATCAGCATCGCACGGGGTCTTGTTTGCTTCTAATCCCCATCCAGGAGAGGAGAACCACTTGTGCGCATGTCCCAAAGGCGATGAGAGACAGTATTGGTAGAAACGTTGTCCAACGTTGACAACAACTACTGTAGGAGCCTTTTTCGTTTCTTTTTTGGCGTGGAAAATATTATTGCGGCGGTTTGGGTGGAATTATTTCAGAAAGTGTATCGCTGAAATTTACAATGCGGGGGAAATAGACATACACATGCATACACGTGTACGCATAACATGTGTATAACCAATAATATTAAGTCATTGTCATGTACAGTGGTGGACAAAAGTTCACGCAGCATGCTCCGGCGCATTCATAGGCACATGTCTGGGCTTATAGACATGCGCCTATGTAACCCAGTTGCCTCTTTGCAAGTCCGTACTGTACCATTCGCTGATAAGAATGCGCCGGAGCATGCTGCGTAAACTTTTGTCCAGCACTGTACATAATGCACAGTATAGTTACGAGAAAGATTTATCGTCTAATATTCAAATTACCACCCGACCCATAAATATAAAAAATGAAAAAAAAAAAAAAAAGAGAAATAAAGAAAGGAGCGTAAGGTCGCGCCAGTGCGACCAGCAGCAAGACTCAATTCTGAACCGGTTCAACTAGTTTATCGTTTTTGGGATGAAGGAACGCTTAAAAGCGTCTGTCCAATATCAGCACGCTAGTATAGTAGACGGGTAGAAATCCAGCGAACCAGTAGGGAAGTATGAAAGGAATTGCCTCAGGACGAGAGCCGCACGGTATTTCGCTCTCGTTCTCAGGCACTTCCCTTCATAAATACGCTAGAACCTTCTGAAAATGATCGAACGTTGGGGTAATGAACGTCGGAGCTTTCAAATATGTGTCCTTAACAATAACATTTTTATAGTTAAGAATATTTCCGAGGAAGTTTAATCATAGTTGTTGTCTGCGAATTCATAGGTTCCTCCATCCCAGACGTGCGTGCTTTTAGTTCTGTTACACTCATGTCCGTTCTCATACAATTGAAAACCAACCTACAGGGTGAATTTAGCAAAGGTTACACATTTCGACCGAGTCGTACAAATACAAGATAACGTCTCCGGCACTTCAAACTTTACAGACTGAAAGCCATTCGCCTGAAGTTCGAATCCATATTTTTTTTCAAATGCTATGACTTTGTAGAAAAAAAGTTAAAAGCAAAGCAAATTCTCACCCCATGCATTTCCTACGGCCTATACTGCTCACGAACCACCATTTTTGCCTCTGTTTGCTTCACGTTCACATCACCACGTATAGGTGGCGCTGCCTGGAGACGAAGCAAAAGCAAAGCCTATGGAACAACCAACAACCAGATGGACCAGGTGCAGGGTTTCGAGGCTGCGCCACCTATACGTGGTGATGTGAACGTGAAGCAGACGGAGGAAAATATGGCGGTTTGCCAGCGGTATATGCCAAAGGAAAAGCATGGGTTGAGAATTTGCTTTGCTTCCTTTTTTTTTTCTACGAAGTGATAGCATGTGGAAAAAATATGGATAAAACTTCATGCTATCAGTCTGCAAAGTTTGAAGCGCCAGAAACGTCCCTTTCTATTTTTACGACGCGATCAAAATGTGTAACATTTGCTAAATTCACCCTGCATGGTTGTCATATTTTGGGCCCACTTAACTTTGCAAACTAAAATTATTTCGGAGGAATTCCATACTACTCCGTACTCTCAGAAGGTCTAGTCATTGTAATATATGCATGGATGTTAGCTTTTACACAGTAGTAATTATACAACCCAATTTCTACATAGAAAATCCACGGCAAGTACTGCACATTTTACTTTAAAATTACTTTAAATTATTTTAAAATAATCTAATAAAATTTAATATTACTTAAATTTTTTTAAAATTTGAAATTTTTAAATAGTGGAAAATCTAACTCAGTGCAAGGCTTGCCGTGGATTTTCTATGTAAAACTTGGGTTGTAGAAAAAACAATAACTAAACTGTAAGGGAGCAGACAGAGAGAAATAATTTATTTGAAAATCATGACGGCCATCTGGAAAAAATAACTCCGGTGCGGGTGACTGGAGCAGGACGCTTGCAGAGGCATGTGGCAACTGGGCAGGTTAGGACAACTCTGGACATGCTTAAGAAAAACACCCATAATACAGAGGCTGGGAAAGCAAGAGTAAATATGCTAACCAGCAATAGCTAACAACCAAAAAAGAATCAGACACAGAAGCAAAGCAGCCCACCACAACAGCAGTCACGGGGAGCGCAGACCGATGCGACTGCTCCATCTGACAGCCAGGCACAGAACTGAATCATAATGCTTTTTTCTCCTGTATAAAGTCACGCATCAGCAGCCCCCCTAGCGGTTACTTTCTCAACTAATTTCACGGCAAACTTATTAAGAATCACGCCTGCGCTACTCTCGTTCCCAAGGCAGAAGAAGATTGGCGGGGATGCCCGGAAAACAGCAACCAGCGCCCGACACGCACGGACATGAAAATCACAAAAAAAAGGGGGACAAAGTTTGCGAAAGAATTAGTTACACAACAAATCAACCCACCACAACAGGAGCGCAGACCGATGCGACTGCTCCATCCGACAGCCAAGCACAAACTGAGTCGCGCGGGGACGGCGGAGCGACTGAGGACACGTCTGCACTCCACGAGTTCCAGCGAGCAAGTGACTGGGGTGCCGCACCGCGGCCGCTACGCATGCGCGCGCGCTCTTAGCGCCCTCTGTGGCGACCACCAGTGAGAAGTAACACGACCGTACCTGCGAGAGGCTAAGAGAGAAGTGCATTCCTGCGCCCTCTTCTTGCGGTGCTCATTGGACATGACGTCATCCCAATGTCCCAGGGCTACACCGCTTTTTTTTTTCACACGGTCGACACAACTGGACAAGGTCAATCTGCAATGAAGCCATGGCATGACGTCATCATGCACCTGCGTGGCTCAAGGACGCGTACGCTCTAGACAGGGGACCTATTATTTATTGAATCACTATCCCAAGATTATTTCCTTTAATCTTCTATAACGATTGCATAGGAAACTATTGCAGAAGAGCACCATGCATGAAAACTGATCGTAGGAATTCCAAAGTCTCACTAAATGAGACTTGCAAAAGAACAAAATATCCTAACATGTAACTACATCAATGGCTAATAAGAGGACCAGGCACTCAACACACAGACTACGGGTAACAAGGAGCGAAGAACGATGCGTCTACTCCATCCAGCAGCCAGGCACGGAACTGAATCGTAATGCTTTTTCTCCTCTATAAAGTCATGCATCTGTCCCTCTTGCGGTTACTTTCTGAACTAATTCAATCGAAAAATTATTAAGAATCGTCCTGCCATTATTCGTATTTAAATCAAGGGTGCAGCAGCACTAGCATCATCGTCAAGACAAGAACGATCAACATGAACCTTTCGTGTCCATAAAAGAAAAAAAAATACAAAGCGTCAACAGAGGAAAGCATGCATGTCGGGGCCTGTCAATAGCGCTATTACACGAGGACAAATCGCACGACTCCGGGCACCAGAGGAAATCAATCACAGAAAACCATTTGAACAGAGTGGAAAAGACACTCACCCTCATTTTTCACGTTCACTACATTCCCTCATTGTAAATCCGTTCGCCACAAAATCCACCTTTCACCAGTGACGAACCACACATCCGCACCCCATCAGAGGCAGACGGAACCCCACCGACGGTACGCTCTTCCACTAACGGCCAACACAATTGATAGGAACAGAATTAATGTGTCCACACCCGTCAGTGTCCAAGAGAGAAGTCAATCCTAGCGCCCCCTGCAGGCCTTGCTCATTGGTCGTGACATCAGCCTATTATCTGAGGGCTACACTGTTTTTTTTTTTTTTTTTTCACTAATGCTCCTCTGGACAAGGTCCACCTGAAACTATAGTGTCGCAGTATTACGTCATCATGCAGCTGCGTGGCTCAAGGACGCGTACGCTCTAGACAGGGCACCTGTTATTTATTGAATCACAATCCCAAAATTATTTCCTTCATTCTACTATAACGATTGCATAGGTTGCAGAAAAACGCCATGCATGAAAGCTGATTGTAGGAATTAAACATTTCATTCCCAAAGTCTTACTTAATTAGATTTGCACAAGAACAAAATATCCAAACTCCATCAATGGCTACATACAACGAGCTAATCGAGACGTGTCCGTCCCATCCGAGAGCCAGCAAGATAACTGAATAATGACGCTTTGTTCCTCGACTGGGTAAAGCCATGCACCAGTGCCCCTTGCGGTTACTCTCTGAACCGCAATGTGTGTGTTGTGTGTTCGATATCTTGATGAAGTAAGCAGTGCTTAGTTTTGCAGTCATGGGTTTTTGAGCAGAGATGCTGGTATCTGAGCACGAAGTAGAAATTCCTATATTTCTCTGCTCTCTAAGAAAATTTATGCGTCGTTTTCCAAGCAGACCGCGTTTAGTTCACGCGAAATAGAAAAATGAAGTTGTGTATGCTCTATGAGTTTCTGTCGCAGGCTTAGGCCTTTTCCCCGATGAGCAGTATTTTGTATGCGATGTCACTGTCTGGACTTGTTCAGTAGTGTCTTTCTTGCTGCAATTTTTACACTTGGCTAGTACCTTGTTGCTGTCATGTTGTGCTAGCCATGTAGCGATAAGCGGTGATTCTCCGATTATTCCTGAGCGGTTCGGTTTAAGCCTTTTCCCTGCTCACTTAGGGAAATTTGTGTATCCCTGTCCTGCGCTTTCTTTACGCAAGGGCAATGCGACTGTGTATGTGGCATTATGCAATAATTATCTGAGAGCAGAAATGGGTGTCTTCGTCACAGTTTATTAGCGTGTGCCTCGTTATTTTATTTTGTTCTCTTATAGCTATGCGAGCAAAAGTGCGTGCAATTTTTCGCGGTTCTTTTCTTCTTTCACTGCTTTTACTCAGAATGTAGGTGAGGGGGAAAAGTCAGCATCCAGGTAGAGCGTGAGAAAGCCGCTCGGCAGAGGAGAGTTCATGAGAATGGATTTTTTTTTGTTATATGTTGTTGAGTGTCAGTATTCATTTTGCTCGATATGTTGATGGAGTAAGCTGAATGCAGTTATAAGTATTTGTGCAGAAATGCTGGTATGTGAGCGTGGAGGAGAAATTCCAATAAAGCACCTCTCCTTGTGCATTCCTGAGCTGATGTCTGTGTGTGCGTGCTTTTCTCCTGGTTTGCGACGTCATCATGGCATGTTGGGGCTCGTTTAACAGTGTTGCAATTTTACCCGCCGCTATTATCTTGTTGTTATCTTGTGTTAGTCGTTGAGTTTCGTAGCGATGTCCGGTGACTGTTATTATTCCTGAGCGCTCCGTCTTAAGCCTTTTTCCTTCTCGCTTAATGGAATTTGTGTGGCCTTGTCCTGAGCTTTCTTTACGAAGGGACAATGCGGCTGTGTATGTAGCATTATGCAAAAATTATCTGATACCAGACATGAGTGTCTTTTTCTTAGTTTATTAGCATATGCTTCAGTTTTTGAAGTCAAGCACAAGTGCGTGCAATTTTTGCTGTTCTTTCCTCAAATCACTGCTTTTGCGCAGAAGAAAGTCGCATGGTAAAGCTGAGAAATGAGTTTCTCTGCTTGTTTGTTAGAAGTTGTTAGGAGCTCGGTATGTTGAAGAAGTAAGCTGTTATAGGTATTCGCGCAGAAATGCTGGTATGTGAGCGCAGGATAGAAATGAGCTTCACCGCATATCATGCTCCTAGCCAACCATCACCTCTAATGATATCGTTATCTGCTCTGATTTGTTGGAAACGGGAGGCGTACGCCTTTTTTGTGACACTTATGCAGTTCATAATTGTCACAGAAAAGGCGTACGCCTCCCCTTTTTCAACAAATCAGGGTAGATAACGATATCATTCGAGATGATGGTTGGCTGGGAGCGTGCTATGCGGTGAAGCTCATTTTTAAGAGTGTAGATACAGAAGGCCTGCTTATTGCCTTCTCTCCCTCCTTCGTTACGTGGATATATAAAGTCAGAATTCGTCTGACTATTATTGCGATTCGCAGTTCTGCGAATTCAAGATCTAGCAAATCATTGCACCTAACTTAGAACCTGCAGAGTCAAATCTGTAGACAAAAAGCGCAGCACGCTTTTGAGAAAGATATGGGAACGTTTATTCCCCATTTAGTACGCGGCGACGACCAGTGACTACTCGCAGACGACAGTGGTTCGAAGCCATGGCTACGACTGCTGAAAGCACGTTCGTGATTGGCTACGGCAATTGAAAACACGATCCTCATAGGCTGACTCCTAGTTGTTACTTCACGTCGAAGAGTGCCCTTTGTAGTCGGTCCAGAACGCACATTCCGCCAGGGCGTTAGTCGTGACGTTGCCCACCTCTGTGAGGCCGACAACGGCGAGCCCTTTCACCATCACCACCACCACCACCACCCGACGAGCTAGCAAGCTTCCTTTATCTAGGTGGTGTTGGCTGAGAAGGGGCACGAGCTTCTCCATTGTAAGCTCGATTGTTGTGGAGCTGCCAGTAAACGCGCGCGCGTGTGTGGTCATTTCTCATCAGGATGACCCGAAACATTTTTTTACACAATTTTCAGCTATTTATTCGATTTGCAAGAAAATTATAAATATGGCAGAACGACACTTGGGCTTTTGCAATTTCTTCAGTTTAAAGCGTCGGGATATGCCACATCGAATAGCGGGACACAATAAAGAGACGCGATATATTCCCTTGCCTTCGTCGATGGCTTTTGCGAGGAAGCACGGGAGCGAAAGAAGCAGTTGTTACAAACTAACACCCCAGCCCGCTTATTAGTTGCGTTCGGCAGCTGCGTACACAGAAACGCGCCGCACTCTCGGACACCAACCGCAGCACGTCTCTTGTCTCTGCCGTACATAAACATGCGAAGCAATCGACGGAGTACACCACGCGATGACAAACTATGACGACAATTCACGAAGCTGTATTGTGAAATGTCCAACACGTTTCAGTGGAAAGAAGCAAACTGGACTAGTTGGTTTGGGATGTCCATTGTGGCGGCGCGGACAGAGACGAAGGACGAAACAGGGCAAAGCGCCCAGGACAAAAGGCTGTGAAATGTCGTTGCACGCGGTCAGAGTTGCTAGGCCGGTGCTTCGAAAATCCACCGTCACAGGGGGCAAAAGATGGAGTTCGAACGACTGCAACACTGTGTACAGAAAGGTGGCGTAATGAGAATGGCACAAGCTACACGCAATGAAGAATGGCTCCAAATATATTTCTACTTACGGCATTTGGTTAGTTAGAAAGTGAATAGTTGTTCTCCAATGTGAATCACGGAGATACCGAGTATTCACCCCGGGGACATCCTGCCGAAATATTTTCGAAATATTTTCAGGAGGCGTACGCCTTTCCTGTGACAATTATGAACAGCATAGGTGTCACAGAAAAGGCGTACGCCTCCCGTTTTCAACAAATCAGGGCAAATAACGATATCATTCGAGATGATGGTTTGCTAGGAGCGTGCTATGCGGTGAAGTTCATTTTTAAGAGTGTACGTATAAGGGCATGTTACTTCCAAACTCAGGGGTATGATGCGTACTTCAGGAGGGGCGTACGTCATGCAGTTGTGATCTCCCGTCGAGAGCCAGAAGGAAAAAACAAACAAACAAATGGAAAACAACAACCTAAACACAGCCTCCACACACAACTGATAGTCAATGGCGCCGACTTGCTTCATCGATGCTTTCTTCACGCATCTCAAAAGCATGTCATTTTCATCGTAATCAGTGATTTCCGGTGCTATTAATACTCTCCTGTTCCAGGTATAGCGTTCGCAATGCGCGCTCGCAAGAGCAACATGCATAACATTGAACGCGAACGTAAAGGTGGAATCTTCCAGGAAAGATAAAAACGTGCAGGAGCTCGCTAATGGCCGTTGCCGCTGCTGCATAAAGATAACGTCAAATTGCGGCTTTTACTGCGACTGAATGCGTGGGAGTTTATGAAAGAAAGTGTCGTGTGCATAGTACATCCGGGTAACCAGGGATAATAAATACGCACCAAATGACCGCGTTTACTTTCATACTCGGTATAGAAATCGGTGACTGCTCGACGTATTGGAAGAAGATACGATTCTTCAAATATATAATAATGTATTTATTATCAATACCCCGCTACACTTACACTCTTAAAAATGAACTTCGTCGCATAGCACGCTCCTAGCCAACCATTATCTCGAATGATATCGTTATCTGCCCTGATTTGTTGAAAACAGGGGGCGTACGCCTTTTCTGTGACAATTATGAACAGCATAAGTGTCACAGAAATGGCGTACGCCCCCCGTTTTCAACAAATCAGGGCAGATAACGATATCATTCGAGATAATGGTTGGCTAGGAGCGTGCTATGCGGTGAAGTTCATTTTTAAGAGTGTAGGTGGCATTGCGCAGGGGGAGAGGGGCAATGCATGGGAAAATGCTCAGCTGCAGCCTTGTATGTAACTCAAATACCCTACTCGTGTTATACTCTATTTTAAATGCTTTCCGGAGTAACCTGGTATCTTACAAATACTTTTAAAGGCCAGAATTTGGTATCCTAACTTAAATGCTTTTTAGCAGTAACTTGTTGTCAATTCTTAAGTTACTCCTGACATACTCCCTTTCATTTTTAGGCCGAGAAAAAGATTAATTTTTTTCAGTTTCGGTTGGGCGCTATGGCACTTAGTGCCTACGTTTTATCTCAGGTATTCCGGTGCTCTCTCTTCCTTCTCCAGTACATCCATTCCCTCCTCTATTCTCTTCCTCCTCTTCTGTGCACAACATCGGGTACACGCGCGCGCGAGACATTATCGGGCGAGATGTCCACGGAGGAGAGCATATTCCAAGAAGATATCGCGAGGAAACGAGTGACATGCCGACGATGCGTTTTCATCTTCGCTTTGTTTGTATTTGTTGGGCAGTACGTACATTTCACGAATAACTTGATAGTATGTTGAAAGTAACAAGTTACATTTGTGAATACTTGGTATTCCACTGAAATACTTTTCAAGGTTAAGCACTTAGTTACCTATTAGGTTACATTTGGCCTGGAACTCAGTAACTGAACTTCAATACTTTGTTTTAGTATCGTGTACAAGCCTGCATAGCTTTCACGCTCGAGCAACTTGAAAAGCAAGGCATAAATAAGAAGGACAAGAATGCGAATAATGATCATTCAGAATGAAGCTCAAATAAAACATTTGGAAAATTATCGCTAAAGCAAGATTATGATCGCTAGAACAATATTATCGCTAAAGCAAGCAAGGCTCCTCTGAAATACTGTTTTGACACAGACAAAAAGACGACCACTTTATAAATTACACGTTCGAAACTGGCAAGGCTTAATTTTGTACGCGCAGTCTAGCGGTAAGAGATAATTATTACGGCCAATGAGAGACAAACGAAGACAAATGACTGGAAAGGGGTTTTAAGGGGTCTGCTTTCTGCGCCTCTCTTGTTGGTACACGTCTAATCCGCTGACGTGTGTGAAGCGAAACAAAAGCGCCCAAAGACAGCGAACTACGTGCTGCACAACAGACTGGCAGTGGCTTGTTTGCGAAGTACAAGTGCACCGAACACGGCGTATGGGCTCATCAAGATTGATTTGACTTGATTTGATTTTAAGGGAAAATAAAATGGAGATTTCGGCTTCATTAGTGTGAGGCCAGCGACTCCACATCAGTTGCACCAGTTGCATTGGTGAAATACCATTGGAACGATAATGATTATGGTTGTGGTGATGATGATTCCGACGAACGTGTTGTTACGGTGAGCTCACCATAGCGTTATCACAAAACATACAGATAGTTCAATACCCAAAGTTTTCCGGGACTGCACCAATGTATAGAAAAAATTACACCACGTCGGAGAACGCCCGGTGCCTTACACACTGGCAGATGCCATGTCTGCTATATTCCGCTATCTCGCCTCTGCCCAAAATTTCCTAATTAAAGAGTCAACTAACGAATTTTAGGTAATTTGTCAGCTCGTTGTTACATATATTCTCTCTTCGAGAGGATGTCCGCCTGGCCGTAAAACTCAACTGCAAAAACGACATCTATGCTGCTTTCCTAATTTTTTTTTAAATAATAATTTTCTAAAGGACAAAAAGTACCCTGTACATACGAGCACATGGGCTGGAAAGTTTCTTAGGTGCAGAAAACATACGAGTCACACGATTGTTGTGCCTAGCGGCGCTACTGTATCGTAGTCGCTACTTTTTTCTGTAGCGGAGTAGCGATCCCACTACATTTTTAATTAGTAGCGGAAAAAGTATTTCCGCTACAAATTGGGCTAGCGACAGACTCTTTCTCCGCCATCGCTACTTTCAACAAAATGGGGTATCTACAACACAAAGAGGGGGGGGGGGACTAGTGAGACACCAAAAGTTTTTTTTTCCTTCCTGTTTAATTCATTTTCTAGACATATCTTATGTTGCTACATGGAGGATGGGACAAGTCTGGCGACAGTCTAGACAAGTCACTTAGTTAAAAATAGGACAACCCCCTGAGCTCGGGGAACAAAGAAAGACGGACGACGAGGCACTGAACTGAAAAAAGGGGAATACATGCTTATAAAACTTCGCCCCCAATGCCCTCGGCCGTCGCCCACCCAAAACCAGCTCAGAGGACACGAGTTCAGGGAGATATGTGCTACCGCAACTATTATCGATCACTACAATATGTCAATAGCACTAGCACCCGCCATAGACAACGCAAGAAAAGCAACCACCTACATAGAAGTCGAGAACCCTATCTGGCTGGATAAAAACCTTTCTACTTTGCCCGAAACAGTCACGGAAAGAGCGCTTATGCAATTACCTCCCGCTTCATTTATTAAAAGAGTCTCCTCATATAAAAGCGTCCCCGTTTTTTTGGACCTGAACAAAACTTTCGTTTCCTTAAATTTTAAAGAGCAACCTTTGCAACCCCCCAGGTGTTCAGCCAACCTACTATACCGGCCAGTTTTGCGCAATTTCGGTGTTCACTTAGCCTTCCATTTAGCATCTTGGCGTAATGTTGTCAGGCGTTCCTGTTCCCTTAATTTGGACGCTAGCTGCGTGAGACAGGTTCGAAGGTTGGAGAATGCAGGGCATCATAGGTACGTTATTAACGGTGTCATCAAAAGGTTAATAAAAAAGATTGGACACCGATAGAGTGACCAGTGATGAGCCACTCAAAAAAGTAGCTAGCACCAGAGCGCCGAACCGAAACGTTTTTCGGTTTGTTTCGGGTTTGGCCATAAGGGATAGGTTCCGGTTCAGCCCCGAAGCTCACATATATCGGTTCAATTAACCCGATTCAGAGGCTGTAAATCGGTTCGGAACCGGTTCGAGGATCTAATGTGCTACAATATTATAGGTAGCCACTAAAAATGATACAGGATCTCTTAGTTAAGTTTTTTTATACATTTCTTTCTGTTAATCGACCAACAGGATATGATTTATATAGCGGAAAACAAAAATATAAAAATAAAACGGTATGCCTAGATTACAACGGTAACACGCTATCTGGAAGTGGAACGTCCGCATGAAATATGTTTTGGTACCTTATACGTCAGATGTCAGGATAACATCGGAACAAGGACAAAGGGCATCAGGACAAAGGATGTCAGAGCTAGTTTCTGGAATTTTTTTATGTCGCATCTTCATATGCCAAATGAACTAGTCAATACATGCTTCCAACGCCCCATCGAAGTCTCAAGACTTGCCTGGGCATCACTAGGTTGATGCACTAACATACTCGTATATGTATATAGTTGAAGGGACTTCACCCACTGAAACTTGCATTTACCTAAGTGTGTTTCCTTTCGCCTTCTTTGCGTCTGCGTTCTGACAGATTGGCACAACTTCGGCCAGCGTTTACACCTCTAAAATCGAAACTATGAAAGTATACCCCACGCCGGGGCACTTCCAAGTTGCAAATGGAAGGACTGAACTGCTGTGGCAGGGCGAGTAGAGGCACACGTGCAGCAGAAGTGCAGTGCAGCCACATTGAACATAGTGGTTTTTTGGCTACGTTTCTACTGTTCCACATGATGTTGTTACAATGCACTGCTGCTGCAAACTTTCGAAGGCAGGAATGGCAAAACATGATTTCTTCCATAAGCGGCGGCGAGAGGACAACTTCCTGCACCCTCTTCTCTCTCTCTTTTTAAGTGTTCCTTCACCCTTGGCCTTGTATGTCCCGCGCTACCGAATGGACCGCCAGATCTCGAGTATTATGTCCCATAAAACGGATATCGCCACCAGAAGATGGGATAGATAACAGGCGGCAACCACACCAACCTGAACCGAACCGGTATCCCGAACCGGTAACCGAAGTTTTTAGATCTGTTCGGTTCCGGTTCATCACCAAGATGGTACTAGTAATTACGGTTCAGTTCCGGTTCAGCTCCAGCAAAAAATAGCAGTCACTTCCGGTTTTCGGTTTCGGTTCCGGTTCGGTTCAACGCACTGGCTAGCAGAGACGGGGTAGACGTAGTTTTCATGAAATCTGGAGCACTTAGCTATTTTGTGTGGAGGGTCAAGGAGGATAAACAGGAGCCGTGCGAGATAAAACACGAACACAGATTTGTCGAATGTAAAGTTGGGGAAGTCTATAAGATTCCCTTGGAACGCTGTGTAAATGTAAAGCTAAATGAAAACCGGAAATCGCAAAAAGTGGGGTTGGCGGAACACCTTTGGGGTTGCAAAGGTTACGCTAAAAAATTTAAGGATACAAACGTTTTCTTCCGGTCCAGAAAGAAAAGAAAACTGGGGAACTTCTATATATGGAGGTTCTTTTAATAGAGAAAGCGGGAAGTAATTGTATAAGCGCTCCTTCCGCGACTGTTTCGGGCAAAGTAGAAGGGGTCTTATCCGGGAGATAGGGTTCTCAACAACAGATATATCAATGATAATGAATGGGGCTTGATGATAGGGTTCTTGGCTTCTATATTGGTGGCTGCTTTTCTGCTTTTATCCGTGGCATATGCTATATAAGGTTGTCGACAGATTGTAGTGATGATAGTTGCGGTAACACGAATCTGTTTTGACTCGTGTCCCCGGCGCAGGTTTTGGGTTGCTAACTATAGAGGGCATTGGTGGGCTAGATTTTATAAGCATGTATTCTAAAATAAACACTGTTTGTCAGTTCAGTACCCTGTCGGCCGTCCTTCTTCGTTCCCCGAGCACTGGTAGGTTGTCCTACGTTTAATTACGTGCGACCAAACAGCCCAGTTCCTCACTCTGTTTAAGTAACTAAGATACAAGTAATCACTTACTGAGCAATTGACCAGTAACGGTAATTAATAACTCATTTTCAGACACCAAGGACCATGGTGCATACTTGGCAACGACAGGTAGTAAACGAGGAGGTGACTAGTTTCTGAAATAAGAGAGAAAAACATGAAATTCTAAAGTAACTGTAACTAGACATCAACTCGTTACAGTTACTTTACGAACAAGCGTGAACAGGTGCGCATGGACGGGTGATGGGACCGTGGTGAACTATGGTCGTGTCGTCGTCGCCTTCTTAAACCATTCTCCTTGCGCCATCGAGAACTAACCCTTGGCAACACTTATATGTTCTCTAAGAACTTCTAGTAACTAGGCCGAAGAGGCCTGGTTAAGCCATCTGTACTCACGTCGGTAGATTGACCGTATCGCACGTGCATGAGTTGACAGTCAACCAGGTCTCGCAAATGATGCAGTACGCCGATAAGTTTCGTCCTTGCGCTGACGCCTTCACTAAGAGCGATATTGATGGTTGTTTTCAAATAAACATGTAGGCTTATGCGCATTCTGTCATAAAACAAGCGGTTACCGCAACCACAAAACTTGCTGTGAGACGTATGCTGCTGGAACGCATTCCGCTTCTCTTGACGACAGCGCCGCGGTAGCAGCTGTCCGGGATAGCTTGACCGGGAGATGGCGCTGTCTCCAGCTGAATGCGGTAATCACTAGTCGACTTGCGGTCTGTAAAGCTCCTGTCAAGTCCGCATCCACGTAATGAACTTGTTTCAATACAAAATCTCAGCTTGAGATCTCAAATAAGTTTAAGGTACAGCAATAGATTCTTGAGAACACTCCCGTCCGGCTGACGAGGCCACCTGACGTGTTCACAAAGTTTTTTGCGCTTTCCATGCAGGACAGTTTCTTTTCATGACCTACTTTCTTGCAAAAGAAGCATTCTTGTGTGTCAGCAAGACTCTGCATTGTCCTGGCCTTGCGTTCGAAGCTCCGATTCACTTGTTGAAGAGTGGGACGTTGCAGCACCTAGTCAACTAGCTTGGCTTTTGTAACAGCCGTGACTGCTAAATAACCACAATACGTGAGGGTTCGTGCGGGACCAGCGTTTACTGGAAGTTTGATCAGCTGATGCCGAATATCTGACAGTCAGAAGCAAGACTGTGTCCGAGAGAACGAGCAGTGCCGCCTATGAGGTATATAGAATACAGGAGGCATTGGCACGAGCCTTATACTCGTAGCCCAGTCTTCGCCATCCGTTACATTTCTCCCTCCTAAGGTTGTGAACTGCTACAACACAGGTGGTGTACGAAACTGGTCTGGGTGTTACAAAATAATTGGATGATTTTAACGCCTTCGGGTACCTCTGAGCAGGAGCACGTTGTAGGCTTCTAGAGTGGTCTCTCACGGGAGAATCCGCAGCCTCAGGAATTGCAGTTGAGATCAGAGGATTCAGATCAATACCCACGGCTAAGTTTAAGGTCATCTCCGACGCCTGTAGAGAATCAAGTTTACATCAGATTTCACTATGGATTTGTAAGACATAGTCGGTGGACACCCTGCTCTTGATGTGATCAGCGTGGACTCTATACGATGTTCTATTCCTTTGGACTCTACTTCGTATATCACCTTGCTTACACGATCAACGGCAACGTCCTTAATCCAATTGTGTTTCCGTGTCGGATCCTATACCCACACCGTTTGTGAAATACCAAAATCTCGACTTGGACTGGACTCGTATATGGAAAAGTGTCTCTGCCAATTCGGTGGAATGGTCGAAACAAATCGAACTTCGTTCTGGATGGTCTTTCTGTTTTCTGTTTTGACAATTCACAGGACGACTTCCCAGCTGAACGTGAGAAGCGGACCTATACTTTATCACAAACGTCCTGATAGGATCTTCCTTCTTCCTATTGTGGGCGCGGTGCACGGCATGCTTTGGTGACCTTACAAAGTTTTCAACCTTGACGATTCAACTGAGGACGGTAGGGTGACGTTACAATGTGACGAATTCGGTCGAGTTTTAGGCAGCTCTTGAATTCAGTATTGGTGAACCGTGGACCATTATCCGTGACCAACTGTTCTTGAAAACCTTGGTGCAGGAGCACTTCTTGAAAGCCTTATATTAGTCTCATTAAAGGGACACTTCGTAACGATCGGTGAAAAAATTGCTGCACATCGTAGTTGGTACATAACAGCCACAGTATACCTGCCATCAACTTTGTTTCTTTCTCGTGTGACGAATTATGCCTCAAATAAGCGAGCAATCTAACCGAAACAGGAACGTGGAGAGGAGTCGCAGAAACTCCCCCGAAGGCCAACGAGTTACGCCACCCTGCATGGAGAGGACAAGTAGTATACCACGCAAGTAGTAGTCGCTGTGTCACATTTCGGGATCAGATTCGGGATCAGATTACTCAGACACCATTGGAAAGAAACAGCGGTCACCTGCTTCCCTGAGAGTCACAAAACAGCGCAGGAATTGTATGACTAAGTTGACTGCGCATGGTGACGTTGGACGACCAGAGAAAGAAAGAAGAAATACTTCCATCGACGCATGGGTGGGAGCCAGACTTTTTCAAATTTCTAAGCTTTTTATGATTCCACCTTCGTTTTCAAGTGAGATATTTCACAACTTGCTCAGTTCCTGTAAATGATTGTGGGAATACCGCAAGCTTGCAATCCATTTGGTTGGGAAGTCTCCCTTTAACTGTTAAGACGGGTACACGATCTTTTGTGGCTCATCTCATGGAGTCAACAATGGAAGAAGAAGAAGCAAAAAAAAAAAAGAAAAGGGAGTACTGCGCTGTTGTTCCTAGAAAGATCTTTCCCAATTTTTTAGGATACTCCGTTGGGTTCTTTTCTGCCTCGGTATAGGCCAGGTCGCGAGCAGGAGTACCCACTCTGCGTCTTTTAAACTCCATAAATGCAGTTCGCCGCAGTACATTTCCTGGTGATGACATCGCTTTGGGATAGGTGACTTTTATGCGTCACTACCAACCTTCCCGAGCCGCACTCCCCGGGTCTCCTATTCAGCTGGACTCTCGCCCCCTCCCCTCTCTCAGAATTTCTCGGTCCCTCGTCAAATCCAGCTCACCAACGCTCTGCCCTCAACGCTCGTTCAACCTTTTTTAACAGCATAGGATTTCGATCCTTATTGTGAAGAGGCTCATTATTTCATTCCCCACATCACCACCAGCAACGGGGTAGGGTATCGCCCCTGACGATGAAACTCTCAATTCATCATCTCAATATAAAGTTGTTATGCGGCACTTGGTGAAATCAGCAGAGCTCCTGCGGGGCGAGTCCTTTCTGAGGGGCCCTCTAAGTGTGGCTGGCGTAGATCACTGCCGGTTGATTAGGTGCTCGGTGTTGCAGCCTCCAGTGGAAGATGGCTCAAGGGGGGCTTCCTGTACGGCGCTTGAACACTTGCCGCCCTGACCGCTGTCAAGCATTCCGGGCCGACGGAGTGTGTCATTTCGCAATGCCACACCTCGCTACACCTTTGGAGCCGGGCACTGGATCTGTATGGCCTACATACCATTGACTGCATGGGTCACTGTGAGGTTTTAGACCTTCTATCTGTTGCACGGAACGAACAGACGAAGCTCGCTTTGCTCGTAACGAAAAATTATTTTCCAAGTGGGGATTAACCGGTGCGTTTAGTGTTTGGTGGCCCATACTTCGGAAGCGCGGGGTGCCGTCAAATCATTCGTGCTGGTCTTTAGGGACACTGTTTACTGTTGTAAACAATTATGTAGAGCATAAAACGCTTTTCTGCATTCGTTAGAGCGATACAATTGTGATACATCTGACTGTGCTGTACACAGTGCATGCCAAAGAAGACACACTTTTTGTTTCTTGAAGCGTTGGGGGTCTTCCTCCTGTACACATCAGCAGAGATTGTCGGAATGTACGGCATGCTTCATTTTCAACAAAGTGATGGCTGCATATCACAGTTTTCATTGTCGGCTGCCATGGCGTACCGTCAGACTGAGACCGAAGCGATAGAAATTATTTTATTCACAGGAAGCATCAAAATTTTCATTACCGACCAAAGTAACACACTTACTTCACCCGGCGAACCGCGGCGATTCATGACTTTCTCCTGTCTCTTTCATAGCATATCCCCGGACACGAATGGTATGTCACCCGCGGGCTTGTGCCCACCGTATTTTTCACGCTACTTCTGCAGTTCACAAGCAGTTTTGTGCAGTTTTGTCGCCGGTGTTAGGCCTAGTGAACACAGCGATCGCGGCGATCACAACGAAATCATAGCAAAAAACGGCACTGTGCTGTACAATCTTATATTTAATTGGTGGATTTCATGGATATAATCATTCTTGCCTTTTATATTCCAGCTATTCATGTAGACTTGTTTCAAAATCGTACCGACGACAGAATGTGCCCCCAACAGGTGGTTCTGCTGGCAGCGGTACAACGACGGAAGCAGACGACAAATCACGACGTGCCCCACGCACTCTAGGTGGCGTTCATCAAATATGCACCAAAAATCCACTAGTTTTGCAGATTGCGACATGTATCGATTTCAATCCGATCCAATCCACATGCCACCCAAAATGACGCTGCCCATATTGGATAGGGGGACAAATAGTGTGGACAGATCGATTGATAGCGCTCCATATTTCAAGACTCTATTGGTCAGAAAGCTGAAAAAGTGGGTGGAGCTTTAGGTGTAGGCATAACCCATTAATGGCCAGACTCTCTTTTAATATACGGCTCTGCACTGATCAGTGTACACCTGCGTTCTATGGCTATAAAATAGGCGATGTCAAGTTGCCGGTGATGAGTAGATCAAAGAGTGATATTAAACGGTAGGAGCAACTTATTTATTCACACATGGTAACAAGTCTTTCGTGCACGGGACTGCACTTCTTCAGGTTACCTGAAGAATTAAGTTGCTCCTACCGTTTGATATCATTCTATGGCTATGGAAGGCATGAATGTTGTCCAGGCGGTAAGACATGCAGCGACAGATGGTATGCTGTATTTGTTAGCAATGCCAGGGACGGTTTGATGTACGATGGGCTGATTCAGCGTGTACGTCAAAGCACTACGTCACACAATGCACGCGAGCCACCACCTTCCTTTTCGTCGTTATCAAGACTATGCTACAAAGGTCACACAATCAATTAACAAAGTCCCAACATACTCCCCCCAAATGAGTTCTTGCTCATTTCCAGACGTCCGACAGTTCCAGAGGCACATTTTCCAGTTCCGGCACAGTTCCGGAACATTGAATGGGTCGTGTACGTGTGGTCCCGTTTGGTAACCGTACGTTGCACGCCCTGACCTTGCCGTCTCTGCCGCTAAATAGCTCTTCGATTCTGCACAACTTCCACAGCTGACGTGGTCGATGCTCATTGTGCAGGATAACAACGTCGTCGATCTTTAGTGATGTTGACGATGAAGACTTGGTTGTTTTGGATGCATGAGCTGGACGAAGCACTGCTAAATATTCTGTGCGTCGCCGTTTCCAGAAGTGAGCAAGATCTTCTTGCCGACTGGTCCACAGGTCGTGCAGAGCAGCTTCAGTAGAAGTAGTCTCGTCTCGCTTGGGCGAGCGACGTCAACCGCTTTCCCACGAAGAAAAGCGCTGGAGAAAAAGGGGTGCCCTCTGCACTGTCCACGTAAATGAAGGTGATGGGACGTGAATTTACCACTGCCTCTACTTCAGTTAGCACTGTACGCATCTCGTCAGCGTCTAGAAGCCGCCTTCCCAAAACCTTTTTCAGGGAAGTTTTCACAGTCCTAAAGTCCCCGTCGAGAGACGAATCTCCGTAAGGCCTGAAGGAAAGCCCTGGTCGACATATCGCTGGTTAACTCCAGGTGCAGCGCCCTCACAACTGCACAGACGAATAACACGATGTAACACTTGCCGACGTCTTCGTCCACTTTGACGATCAGAGGCCCCGCAAAGTCGATTCCCACGACTTCGAATGGCTGCGACTTCGTTATCCGGACCGCTGGTAAAGGGGCCGTCGTCTGGTCAGCGGCCTTAGCCTGGAGCCGTTTACAGATGATGCACTGATAGATCACACCCTTAACCAGTTGGTGCGCCCGTATGATCCAAAAATTTTCACATATGTGAACCAGTGTGTCCCTTACACCGGCATGCAGCAAGCGGTGGTGTGCCTGCATGACAAGCAGCTTGGTGTAGTGGTGGCTTCCCGGTAAGATTAGAGGGTGTCGTTCGTCATACGTCCCGTCACTGAAGTGAAGTCGCCCACCTATACGAAGAAGCCCGTCACTGTCGAGAAATGGCGCCAGATCCCTGAGAGGAGACTCATTCGGTAGCTTTACGTTCGTATTTATATTGCTGAGTTCACGATGAAACGTCATGTGTTGTATTCTCTTGACCCAGTAGGCCTCTGCCGCTTCTATTTCGTCCGTGGAAAGCGGACCGTTCCTTTTCTCTGAACTCTGGAGGTTGTGCACAAACCGCATGATCCATGCTGTAGTCCTATGAAGTGCTACCGCCCAGCTGAACTTGCTTGCCTCCAAAAGAACGGGTACCGTTGATGTAGCTTCCACATGTAGCTTGTATGCCCTTCCACCAAAGTTCGTTCTCCACTAGGCTTTTTGCCGTGATTCCTCTGGTCATGAGGTCTGCTGGGTTTTCCTTGCTAGGACAATAGTGCCAAGGGTGAGAAGAACCATTTTCTTGAATTTCGACCACTCTATTTTGCACAAAAGGCTTCCACCTGGTTGCGTTCCCCTGGATCCAGTACAGAGCAATCGTGCTGTCGCTCCAGAAGTGAATTTCGTCGGTCTCCAACTTGAGATGGCTGGAAATGTACTTAAACAGCCTTGACGCGATGAGGCACGCCATGAGTTCGAGCCTGGGTAATGTCAGCTTCTTCAACAGTGCAACCCTCGCTTTTGCCAGAAGTAACGAAGTGGTTGCTTCACCCGTTGCATCCTTGACGCAAATGCATGCAGCTGCACCATACGGTAAGGGACTGGCGCGAAGATATGCAGCATCCTGCTGACAACGTTGCCATCCACGCCGTGCTCATAGAATCGTGGAACTTGTGTCGTCTGTAGGAGCGGTAAGCCCTCGCACCACTCGTGCCATTTCTGCTTTATGTCGTTCGGTAGAGCATCACCCCAGTTGAGCTTGAGCTGCCAGGTCCGTTGAAACCAAATCTTCTCCTTCACAAGGAAAGGTGAAAGGAACCCCATCGGGTCGTAAAGTCTAGCCGGTGTTTGAAGAAGGGACCGCTTTGTATCCGTCCGCTGCTGCGCGAATTGGAGCACATCATTTGATGAGAACGTATCCACTGTTGGATTCCACGTCAGACCAAGCACCTTGAGGACCCCAGTGACTTCACCCAGTGGCACAGCTCCCGTTGCCTCAGATTGAAAACGGCCTCCCATCAGACTGCTGTTAGACGCCCACTTGTGGAGCTTCATGGACGCTGCCCGGAAGATGTCGTTGGCTTCAAGGTAAATCTTGTCGGTTGACTCCTCATCCGATGCTCCAATTAGGAGGCCGTCGACATAGAGAGATGTCCTGAGCAGCTGGCAGGTGCTGGGTTACTTTGCTTCCATAGTCTCGATGTGGTGTTGGAGAGTGGCTGCTAGTAAGAAAGGGCTCGACGGCACCTTTGTCATCCGAAACGTTACGATGTCCGGCAGAGGATGACCAGGTGTAGGAGTTTCCTGCAGCCAGAGGAAACGGAGCGCGTCCCTGTCGTTGTCGTTGATGCTAGTCTGTAGGAACGCCTTTTCAATATCTGCAACTAACGCTACCCGATACTTCCGGAAATTTAGCAATAAGGCGACCAAATCCGAGTTGAGGTTGGGGCCACTCTCCAGGTTGTCGTTCAGAGATCGTGCATCCGATTCGTGCGATGAAGCGTCGAAGACAACCCGGAGCTTCGTTGTGCTGCTAGATTCCCGTATCACCGCGTGATGCGGCATGTAATACGTTCTGTTTTACGGTACGTTCTGTGTACGGTGACGTGTCCGGATCGGTTTCTTCTGCTATGCCATTGTGGAGATATTGTCTTACAACGTTGTCATATTCCAGCATGTGTTCTGGATTTTTCTCCAACTTCTTCAGTATATGATGAAGCCGCTTCTGTGCGACGTGTTCGTTGTCGTCTAGATACACATCGTTCTTCCACGGCAACCGTACCTCGTAACGGTTATCCACTTTCTTTACTGTAGTCTTGAACGATATCAGGACGTTACCGTCCGTTGAGCCTTCTTGGTCTCCTAGAGAGTTGATTGCCACTCCGATGCTCTCCAGCTCCCAGAATTTCGATACAATATTTTCAGATGTGATTCCTGGACAGCAGTCCGCAGCACCATAGTATTGTTACAGTGCACCACCGCGCCGTCTCCAGTGACTGGCCCCTGGACACACCAACCAAATGCTGTTTCAGTGGCCCCGGGTCTCTTTCCGAGGCTTAAGACCTTCCCACTGACGAACTCCCAGTAGTAGCCGCAACCAACGAGAACAGAAATCTCTCTCGCCACACCCGATTGTACGTCCGCGACCAGCAAACCAAGGTCCTCCGGTTTTCCTTTGATGTCTGTGCTGACTCTTGGCAGAAACTGTTCGAAAATGTGACCCGTCTCGAGAACTTCGACCGAAAAGTTCCCTTTAGTTCTGCTCTCCAGTGCTACCCCAGTTTCCTAGACATTCTTTTCGTGATAAAGGACCGCCGGCTTCCTCCATCAAAAATGATCCTTGCTAACGACGTGGCCCTTCGGCCTGCTACGCAGGCTGCTGCGGTTTGAAGGAGAACCGTGTATGCTCTGTGCTGCCAGCGGTACAGTGCAGACTGACCGGTGCTGATGACGACTTAACAGCGTCTTCTGTTTCTCCACCGTCCTTGCGCGGCTCCCTCGGCTGGTAACCCGGATCGCAAACTGAAAATGCATGTCTTCCAGAGCATCGCTGACACCGTATCTTTCTCTTGAATGCATTTGACTGGTGATATGGTCTGGTACATCGGTAGCATCTCCCTTCCAACTTTAGTATTTCCTTTTTCTTGGTGAACACAATATCGGCGTCACAGTCCTCGGTTCCGTGCTTTCTGGATTTGCAAAACAAACAACTCTGTCGCCCTGCAACGTGCTGCAATGCCGCTGCTGAAGCTGCGTTTTGTCTCGCCTGTTTCTTGTGAGTCACGCCCTTAGAGTGACCCCCGTTGTCGGTCTTCTGCACTGAAGCTAAGCGCTCTCGGCTGTCCACTTCAATCCCCAGCAATTGCAGAAGATCAGCCACCTTCTTCCGATAGTTCGTCACTGTGGACTCTGAAGTCCTAGTATCCACGTTATCGCCGGTTTCGTTGATCGACGAACTGTTGGTCCCGTACTGTGTAGAGTCCACCGCTGTCTTCCGGCAGTACTGTAGAACAAGGTCCTTCGGAAGAGACCGCAGCAGTACAGGATAAAGCAGGGAGCAATAGGAATCCTCAGCTACACCAAGAACGTTCAGACCACGCATGTGCGCTCGGAGACGGTCATGCAGCTTTCGTAGCTCGTGCACATCCCCCGATGACTGGATAGGTCGAATGTTAAGGAGTGCCTCCATGTGCTCTTGTATGATCGCTGTGTCAGCTCCAAAACATTTCTGACGGAGTTCCACGGCGTCCTTGTAACACTCCGCGGATACATGCAGTCCCATCGCCGCAGCTGCGTCGCCCGTCAGCAACGACTTCAAGTAGCTGAACTTGTCACTCAGAGGCAAGTCCTCGTTCCGATGAACCAGCCTGTCGAACTGCTCCCAGAAAGGGTCCCTGTCCTTCCGTTTCCCATCGAATTTCAGCAACTCCAGCTTGGGAAGCTTCACGTTCACTGATCCTCGTTCAGTCATCGCAGGCGTTGGCATGATTTGCTGGACCTGATTGCCTTTGTACTTCAACTTTGTTATGGAGGTGACCACCTTATCGTCGTACTCGCATATTCGTGCGTAGTCTTGCTCCTCTTGCTCGACGCCACTTTCTTCAATTTGTGCATCCACACCGTTGAGTTAGCGTTGAAACGTGAGCAAGCGTTCGATCAGTACCTCCGCCTCTTCCGGTGCGATCTGTCCTGTCCCGCCAAGTAAACCGTTCGCTTCGTTGAGGAGACGGGATAGTTGAGACCGAAGAGCTTGTCGATTTTTCGTGAGGTTTGACATGCTGACCAATCCTTCAACGCCGTCCAAAGTTCAGTAAGTCGTTGCAGGAGTCCGCTGTCCTCCCGGGTTTCGGCACCATGTAATAACTACGGATCGGTAATTTTTCGTAAGCAGCGTCAAAGGAGAAGATCCAGTCCAACCGTTCCTGAATGTGTTGTTGTTGTTGTATTGTTGACTCTATGAGATGAGCCACAGAAGATGTGTTTATTCCAAAGCTCCACGTGCTCGTATCCATCCAACCAAAAAAGCCCAACAAAGCACTACGTCACACAATGCACGCGAGCCACCACCTTCCTTTTCGTCGTTATCAAGACTATGCTACAACGTTCACACAATCAATTAACAAAGTCCCAACAGACTAGGACCAACGAAGAGTGGACCTAGCGGAGGTCAGCACTCGATGGGCCAAGGATGATCCACATAGATGCCGGATGACATTGACAACGTTGCTTTTGTTTCCACCACCGCCCTAATTTTCTGTGCCCACGTGAGCCCAGGGTCAATTATCACGCCAAGATAGCGGACGTGGGACACAAACTGCAGAGCAGAGCCCTCCACAAATTTTTGGGCATATGTGGAAACAGCGGCGCCTAAACGCCATCGCTATTATCTTACTTGGCGAAATGGAGAAACCGCGTTCCCCGAGATAGGATATCATGGTGTCCAGAGCGTGCCGCAAACGACGCTGAAGAGTATAGCGGCCGATGGCAGAAGTCCACATACAGATATCGTCGGCGGTATAGAAGGTGATACGGGTATGGCTACGTAGCTGTGCTGGGAGTAAAGCCATGGTGATGTTAAATACTCAAATACTTAAACTTTTTCCTTAAACTCATCTTTCTGCCTTTAATTACCTTTAACTACTCTTATCCTTTACCCCTTACTCTTAATTGTCTTCAACTTCTTCAATTTCAAATC
This sequence comes from Ornithodoros turicata, assembly GCF_037126465.1. Lineage (NCBI taxonomy): Eukaryota > Metazoa > Arthropoda > Arachnida > Ixodida > Argasidae > Ornithodoros > Ornithodoros turicata. The sequence goes on from NC_088207.1 coordinate 21,713,465, forward strand.
ATTTACTACATTTATATTTAACCTCTTATATCCCCCTTACTTGTCCACTTATACCTCTGCTTGCCCCGGTGGCTCAGGCGGTAGCGTGTTCGCCTTCTGATCCCGAGATCGCGGGTTCGAACCCGGCCGAAGACGCCAGCAGCTTGGTGGCAGTGTACAAGTTGCTTAGACACGCTGTCTTCCGCGAGGGACCTTAAAGGGACCGAAAAGTGAAAAATAACCCCCATATTTTTGCCCACTGTCGTGCACAACATCATTGTTTGATAAGACACACAAAGCATTACTTCTGAATTCGGCATATTTTTTACGTATAAATATTTTGAAGATTGCCGGAACATGGACGGTGCTGCCAACAAACGACGAAAAAGAGAAACTTGGGTTTCGGCGGTTTCCGGTCCAGGCCTCCCAGGGATTGGTCAATCCTTACCACGTGAGAACTAATTTTATGGAGCACAAAGTTGACGCACAGGATCTTACAGCTAAACGACATTTTAAAAATGACGCTCACTTCCATAGTTTCTTCGTTAATAAAGCATTCAGCTACTTCGCCGCTACGGGCTACGATCCACCGCGCCATCTGCAAGGCCGTCTGTGTTATCGCGTTTATCGTTTACGTCGTGGGTGGACATGTTGGTCGCGCGAAATAGTAAGTGGAAGCAAATGACATGTTCGTGGCTGCTGTGTCACGTATTCGGGATACCTACATATGCCTGGTGTAGTTTTGGTGTTCGGGGATGCAGAAATCATGATTTTTCTGCCACAAGATTCTACAGGAGAGTGCGCGAGAACGAATGTGGTTCGAAATACTCGGCTATTAGATGCAGCAGTCGTGTCGTGTGTGCTGAGCTTATTTTGCTGCCGATGACTACGAAGAAGATGTCGTAGACGGCGAATTGCGAAGGCGTCCGAAGCAAACTGCCGTTCAGTACCAGTGATTTTGCTTCACCGACGTGACGTGTTCAACACAACTCTTAGGTATGTACAGGCGTCACACATGTATAAATTAATTATAATATAACGATGACGTATTCCATTTAACTTATGTTATCCTACTTGTCCCGTACTCAACATTATCAACATCAACAAATTTAATTTTAGGGGCTTTCCAGTGTTGAAGTGGCGCCAGACTGCTTCGTGTTGTGTGATCCAGGCACTCAAGTTGACATGACAGAAATATCTGGAAGCAGGTACGCAAAGTCCAGATATGGAAGCAGTAGATTTGTTAGATGTTGCAGACTTTGTGACATTTACGGAGTTTTTGGACAGGTGCAGAACATTAGTACGACGTCAACAGTAGGAGAAGAAACCGATGAGAACTGCTAGCTTGTTTGAGGGGTAGAAGAATACTTCCTGTGTGAAGAGGTGTAGTTATGACTAAGGAACGCTAATTAATTTTCTAGAGATGCATCCTCTACACTTGAATGACCATTGAAACAGTGAAAGTTCATTGTCTTTTAAGCCCCACTACTGGAACTGTTCAGTGTGTGTCACTGCTGCAGTGAGCCATGCAAGGTTACCACATCATATTGGTCCTAAATTTGTAGAGTTCCCCTATCTCAGACGCAATCGTCATTTCTCTTTATTGCTTTCCCGATCCTACCTTCTCAGAGATTAATGTGGTTCTCCATGCATCGCATGGGCACTGCCTTTTTCTACTCATGCTTTCAGGTTCCTCTTCTGTTGAATAAATCTTCACTTGAGAGTTTGCAGCCATCACGCTGTCTACTGTGTTTGCCTCTATCTATATTAATGTGCCATAACGGTATAGCACATCAACATGCCAACAACAACCAAACAACGTTGCCTACTCCTACTTTTGGATGGAAACTACACGATGTGGTAACATCCACATATATAAAATTTTAGTCGACGGAGATTTGCTGTTTTTGTACAACCTTCATCGTACTTTTCTTTCGTCTCACTTAGTATGCATGAAGAAAAGTTCTCACCTTCATCAAGATGACAGGTCACTGTTGGATCTGCAGCATTATTGTTCCTTTAATCTTTTCACCAACAGAGAATACAAAAGTGCACAAATGGTAAAATATAACTAGCTGGTTAAATTCAAAATGGAAAGACGAAACTACTAATACTTCTGGTTTATTTTGTTGCAGGTTTTACAACTCTATCAAGTACGTCATAACACCAGAAGGCAGGAAGTCCTACTCTGTTTCCTAAATCCCTGGACAATAAAAAATAAAGATATAGTTTGAGTTGTGACAAAATGTTGCTTCTGCTCTTATATTATATTTCAGTTAAATGTTACGATGCATTTGTAGTGTACACTGAAGCCAGTTTCAATTTGCACGGCTGTCAAAAGTACTTTACAAAAATACAGCTCAATTACAGTAACAGAGAACTTATGCAATAAATTATTTAGCCATTTTGGAGTACTATGCGCACAACAATGGTGCATGGTTAACTTTGAATTAATAATACTTGAAGTCAGCCCTCAAGTCCTTCTTTACAAATGTTAGTTGATGACGTGATAATGAATCAGTTACAAGTCCTCCGTTTAGCAAAACAGAGTTAAGTGTTAAATCCCAATCTTGGTTCAAATATTAATTGACATTTAGAAACGTAGTCACTAAGAAGTATACTAAAAGGTTATGAACACAGTTCAGCTGAATGACACTGATGAAAATTATCTTACTTACTCCTCACATATACAATTGAGACATGAGATTAACCTACAAATACATCTATGCCCACAGGTTACTTAACCCTCCAGGAACAAACTAGAAAAACAAAGATAAAGCAATGAGGAAAACTTGCAGCAAACAAGAAATGAAAATATGCTGACATCAACATTTCTACAAGTCAGCGCACTGATGGGAAAGCATCCCTAATAGCATACATGACGCAGATCGAGATCCAGTGGAGTACTTTCTATTGTATTTTCTCGGAGCACCCCCATATTCTTCTTGTGAATGGCCGACAGCTGGTATAACGGAATTTCCTGCAGAAATAAGGATTTTCCGTCCAGTTTGCCGTTCAAGTAGCGCGCAAAGACCACACGGCGCTGCTTTTGCACGGAAAAACTTTTCTTTAGTGCTGCCTCCTTATTGCTGGAGTACCCTGCACTCTGGAACCGTTAGAATCGCAAGTTACAAGGATGACATGCATATATTTGCCGACTTTTGTGCCGGATGAGTATTTGATGAGAGCGCTCGGCCAACATGGTAAAGTCAAGAAAATCGAATGGGTTTTTTCCAAGAACAGCCCCACAGTATGTAACGGAAACCGCATTGTAGAAATGGAGATGGACGTCAGACACCCGGTACCCAACTTCCTTCTGGTGCTTGGTTACAGGGTCACATGTTGATTACTATGGCATTCGGAGAGCGTGCACCCGCTGCAAAAGGGAAGGCCACATGCGTGCAGCATGCACGGTACCCTTCTGTTCTTGTTGCTCGACATAGTATATGGTCATGAGATTCCTGAGTGCACGTCCCTCTGCAGACGATGCGGGGGAAAACATGCTACTGCTGATTGCTTTCGAAAGAAACGACTTATGTCCGACGTACTTCGACAGACGACCACGAGGACAGCTGCTTCGAGAGAGGAAACCCATACTCCACTACCGAATCCGGAGACTGCCGTGGAGGCGACCGATGAATCATTTCCCACGCTGCCGTCTGAAGATCTTCAAGTGGTTTCTGTCAACGCAGAAGTTGCGAGTCCTGCAGACTGGTCAGCCCCAGGTCAGATTTCGTCCTACCCGGGTTCAGAAGCATCAGAGCCAGAGAAAAGAGTAGAAGAATGTAGAAAACACGATATCTCTGACTCTGCCGAGACATCGTCTTCGGAGTCATTCATTACTGAAGAACCCGTCAGCTCCAACAGACACGGTGAAAAGGGAATGCCTGATACTTCAAGCTCTGAGGGTGAACTCCCGTTGGCTGAAACACAACGAAGGCAAACAACAACAACGACAACTTTATTTCAGGATAATGAGTGGGGAGTTTCATCGCCCGGGGCGATACTCTACCCCATTGCTGGAGGTGAAGCAGGGAATGAAAGAATGGGTCCTGTTACAATAAGGATCGAAGTCCTGTGGCGTCCAAAAAAGCGAAGAGAGCCTTGAGGACAGAGCGTTGGTGAGCTGGATGCGGCCAGGGGCCAAGCAATTTGGTGAGGGAGAGGGGACGGGAGTCGGGCTCGTTGAGGGAGGCGGAGAGTACGGAGCGGGAAGGGTGGTAGTGTGGGCAATGGGAAAGAATGTGCTCGAGATCTTCAACAGCACGGCAGTGGCTGCAGTGGGGAGAGTTAACTTGTCGCAAGCGGTAGCGCCGCTGTGCTGTGAAGGCCACGTCTAGGCGCATTCGATGAACTAATGCGGCGTCTTGACGAGAGATATATGCTGGCATAGGGAAAGCGAGCGCTGGGTCAACTCTGCTCAGCATGGCGGGGGTAGTATGTCGGCGGTCCGTTGGCGGGTAGCCAGAGGAGTCACAAGGCTTCGAAGTATGGACCGCCGATCGCCTCTCAGCAATGCAATACGCGTCCGTGTCCCCGAGACGAGAGAGCTGCTTCGGCGGCGCTGTCCGCCAGTTCATTGCCTTCGACACCGCAATGGGCGGGAACCCATTGGAGAGCGAGCCTATGCCCTGCTTCGTAGACAAGTTTGTAAGCGGTTAACACATCCATAAACAACGGGGCGGAGGAGCCTCGGATGCCAGAATTTTCAATTGCTTGCAGCGCAGATGCTGAGTCAGTCAATAAAGACAACCCAATTCCGAGGTGGGAATGGAACGATGTGCTGCAAAAGGAAAAGTATGGCGTAGAGTTCCGCAGCTGTGGATGATGTACAATTCCAAAGGCGACGTCCTTGAACTACGCATTCGTCGGGGATGACAAATGCTGACGCGGACTTGCCATTTCGAAATGCGCCATCGGTGTAAGCCGCGGTAGAGGTGGAAAACTTCGCGTCGACGAGAGCATAAAAATGGGCTCGAAGGACTTGAGGGGGAACCTGAGCTCTGCGGACCTGGAGGTCAGGAAGACGTGGGAAGGTGGGTGGCACAGGCAGAGACCAGGGGGCGTTCGGCGGTGTGACAGTCCTAAGTGTGAGTCTGGTGAGAGCGTGGCGTGTCCTCCGCGCCACGCGATGGAAATCACTTTCAGGACGGTATCGAATTTTCCTGAGGAGTGCGTGACGGGGAACGTCCGCACGCAAACGTAGCAAGTGTTGAGCCGTTTCCCGCTCACGGAGGACCTCCACCGGGAGTTCTCCAGCTTCAGCTAGGTCTTGCCGTGTTTCAGCCATTCTTGCAACGCCAAGGCAGCGACGAAGGCTTCGGGCGAACAGGGACTGAAGGGTATTGAACGATGTTGTAGAAACCCTATGAAAGACTGGAAGGCTGTAAAGCACATTGCATCTCTGCACTCTCTCACATAGCATCTCTGCACTTTGGTTTCAAGGTGCTTAATGTGGCGAGCCCAGCGCAGGTGGGAGTCCAGGACCACACCAAGGAAGCGATGGGAACGCACAGGCTCGAGCTTCCGTGTACCAACCCAAAGAGGGAAATTACTCGTAGCCTTGCGGGTGAAAGGGAGCTTGACGCACTTTTCGGGCGAAAGGTCCATTCCAAGTCTCGTAAGGTAGAGATGAACGTTGTTTAAGACTTTTTGTAAACGGCGCTGAATGGCTGGGCGTGCTTGCCTACAGCCCAAAGGGAAACGTCATCGGCATACACGGAGAATGCGACCTTGCGTGGAACTATCGATTTTAGTCCTGCCATGACCACATTAAAAAGTGTAGGACTGAGAATGCTTCCTTGGGGTACGCCTTGATGAACAGGGTGCTTGGAGCTTCGGCCGTGGGATGTGCGGACAGCGACAGTTCGGTCCGTAAGGAAATCGTGAAGTCAGCTGAAAAGTCGACCAGATACTCCAAAAGACCGCAACCCGTGGAGGACACAGACGTGCGAGACGGTGTCATCATAGGCGCGCTTAATGTCCAGGAAGATCGATACAACGATCCGCCGATGAGCACGAGCATGTTGGAAGGTAGAGACTAGATCGAGAACTGGATCCATAGAGCTTCGGTGGCGGCGAATTCCAGCCATTTCCTGAGGGAATGCACCTTGTGTTTCGAGACACCAGTCGAGGCGGTGCAAAACCATTCTCTCCATCAGTTTGCCCATACAGCTTGTCAGGCTCACGGGGCGAAAGGAGGGTAGGGTATTTGGGGGTTTGCCTGGTTTCAGGATTGGAACAACTAAAGCCTCCTACCAAGTAGATTGTACGGATTCCTGTCGCCAAGACGATTTATAAACATGAAGGAGAGCTAGAAGTGACGGCTCGTCAAGGTTTCGCAGTGCGGCGTAAGTGATTTTATCTGGTACTGGGGCGATCGCACATTCACAAGTTTCAACGCAGTCTGCAGCTCAATGAGAGTAAAGTCGCGGTCCGTAAGCGCCGGTTGACGGGGCCAGTCTTGGTGTTTTTCTGTCTGCATGCTCTGGACGAAACTGTGGTGCACTGCAGACGTTGAGGCAGCCGCTGGTGTCCTTAGGACGATGGAGAAATCTGTCGCGAGCGTGGTTTCATCTACAGACTTAACGATGGCCAATGCGGCGGAGGATTCACAACGAAAGCACATTCTAATATTACCTGTGCCTACTGCATCGTTATCTAGCTTGTAGGATTGTAATGTGAAGAACGTGAAGTTAGTATCTGTCCAAAAGGGGACTACCTCCATAGGTGGCTCTCCTGCATGATGACACATTGCAGATTCCTCGTTGCATGATCGTCGCAGTAACATTACAGCAATCAAAGAGCATTCAGTTCACAATGTGCGAGACGACGAAGCATGTGCAAGAGTCCATATCCAGGACACCACGAAAATCAAGTGACAACAGCATTATGGTACCATCTGGCTACAGTACTGAAATGCGTTGTAGATCAAGAGCTAAAAGTAATGAGCAACAGAACGGGAATTTTAGTTTTTCAGTCGTTTCGGGGATCTATCAGCGGGGATCTGAAGCGTGATATGGGCAAGCTAACGCTTGTCCCATCCTACAGTTGGCGATACAAGGATCTATCAGGTGGTTCGACACGGACACCGAGGGAAGGGTTGTGGCTGTCGAGCTGGAACATGAGAGTAAAACACTGCGTGTTGTCAATGTTTACGCCCCCGTGCGCCACGGTGAGCGCCCGGATTTTTTTTCGCAGAATTGACACGTTTTTCTATGGAAATCAGAACTCAATTTTTGCAGGCGATTTTAACTGAACGATAGACCGCCAGCACGGCCGGCAGGCGAACAGAGAGCTGGAGCGCCTGGTGAACTCGATTGGTTTAATTGATACTTGGTCCCACGTGCATGCTAATGCATATGAGTTCACCTGGGTTAACACACGTGGCCACCATAGCCGACTAGACAGATTTTATGTCTCGCCAGGCTTGGCAGACTTCATCTCTAGTTGTGCGACCCGACCTGCTGGGGATCTTACAGATCATCACGGCGTTCTTTTGTCCCTATCTGGCCTGCTCAATTTTCGATCTGGTTGTTGTTTTTGGCGGCTGAACGTGTCCTTGTTCGAGGATCCCGAAATTAAAAGTGATATGCAAGATTGGCTATCGGAATAGTGTTCCGCACCCGATTTTGGGCCAGATCACTGGGAGGCTTTGAAGCAGGGAGCAGCACACCGTCTTCGGTCTTGGGGGAGACAGCGTGCGCGTGAACATCGGCAGTGTAGAGATGCACTCAGGCAGGTATTAGCTATTCTTCGCTACCCTGGCTCTCGCAGCTATGATACTGCCTCTGAGACAGAGGATGTGCAAAGGCGCCTTGCGTATCTTCGTATGCACTCTTGGGGTAAGTTCGTAGCGCAAAGAAACGTCGAGCGCTGGTGTCGGGAAGCTTATTGTTCCCGCATGCCATTGCGGCGCTATGTGGCAGGAAATCTGGGCTCGAGTATAGCCGAGCTCCGGTCAGCTGACGGCTCACTTCTAACCGAACCTGATGATATCCAAGCAGCGATGCGTGAGCATTGCGCGGCCCTTTACAAGGAGTCATCACCCGACGAGCCCGTTATCAGCCGAGAGTGCCCACTGCCGAAGGGAAAGATAGAGCATGTAGGCTCAGGGCCGCTCACGCAACAAGAAATTCTAGCAGCCGTCTCTTCAATGCCGAACGGAAATTGTCCCGGCGTTGATGGCCTCCCAGTTGAGTTCTACAAACGTTTCTGGCGGGTAATTGGTAACTCCTTGACTCGGGTATTTAATCTATGCTTGTCCAGAGGAATGCTATGTTCTAGCATGCAGAGTGGAGTGGTTATCCTCTTGTGCAAGGACCGTCCAAATAACGAGATCCGGATGCATACCGGCCTATCACTCTATTGGCATGCGACTACAAAATCTTATCCAAGGCACTTCTTTTGCGTGTTTCGCCGCACTCAGAAAAGGTGCTACACCCGTGCCAGGCGTGTTCGGTCCCTGGCAGGTCGTCTGACCTCCACAGGATAGCGCTACGTGATGCCATCCATTGGATAATGTGTTCACGCACAGCAGCAGTGGTGGCTTCCTTCGATCAGTCGAAGGCATTCGATCATGTGCGCCACATGTACCTATTTTCAACGCTGGTTTCGCCGATGGTTGGGTGCGCTTCGTTGAGGTGCTATACAAAGGCGCAAAAAGTGTCGTTTTCGTATCGCCTCCGTTTGACGTTACTTGTGGTGTCCGACAAGGATGCCCTCTCTCCCCCGCCTTGTATGCCCTTGCCATCAACCCTCTCCTCGGGAGGCTGTGTTCTCTCTCAGTTATACTAAGGCTACCTAATAGATGCCTACCGCCTGTGTTTGCGTACGCTGATGATGTCTCCGTCATACTACTGCGCGAGAGTTCCCTAGAGCCAGTGTTGAAAGCGTTCGAAGACTACGGTACAGTTTCTGGGGCAAGATTGAATAGGTCCAAAAGTGTCGCTCTTTTTTTAAATGTTCAACCAACCTGTGCTGCACCGTTTCAAGTCCCTGTAAAACCTTAGGTTAAAATCCTGGGAGTTGTTTTTGACAGTGCAGGGGTCTCAGCTGTCAACTGTCTCGAGTATTCAGCCGCTGTAGTGCTGTGCTGCGAGAACTTAAGTTTGTTGAACTGCCGATCACTTTTCGGGCACGGTTGTTAGCGGCATGGTATTACAGTCGCTTGTGGTTTTTAGCGGCTGTTTCATCCTTGCCAGTGGTAATACAAGCTGCTATCACACGACACGCGTTCCGCTTTCTGTGGGGCGGATCCGTTGAATGAGTCTGTAGGTCTCAACTCCACGGAAGCCGTGATCTAGGTGGCTTGGGAGTACCGGCTGTGCCAGAAAAGTGCTTGGCGCTTCAATCGCGTATTCTCTTTGAGGTGCTCCGTGCGTCAGAGCACCCGACCTACGCATTAGTGCAGTATTTCCTAGGATACGCCACGAGGTGGTTCCTCGAAAGCCTCCCGAGCTTCGTCCCAAGGCGGAAGTAGTCCCTGCTTATTTTTGTGCATGTGTTGCTGACGTGTGGCGCTAGCGTGTCGAATGCCTAGATGAAGACATTTCCTTGTGGAGCGTCCGTGATTTCTACGCCGCCTACAGGGAAATGCGACCGTGTCCCGCAAGGCCAGCAGTGCCAACGAAATTCTCCTGGCGGCGTATCACTGCTGGCTGGCTCGATGCACGGCGCGCTCTCCAGTGGAAGGTGGCCGATGGTGTCCTCCCACTGCGTGAACGTTTGCACCGTTTTCGGATATGTCGCACGGACGGTTGTCCACCTTGTGGCATGTCTGAGACAGCAGAACATTGTTTTTTGCGATGCCATACTCTACTTTTACTGTGGAGTAGGGCGGCGCAAATATTTGTGCTCCCGGCAGTTGATTGGGCCACCGTAAGGTACCTGGAGCCGTTGCCGGTCGCACGCGCAGAGCGGAAGCACTAGCATTGCTGATTTCGGAAATTAACTTCCAAATTTGGAGTCGCCGGTGCCGGCTGTCCTTTGGCGGCCCAGATGTTGGAAGCATGGCTATTTTTCGGGCAGTGAGAGCCGGGCTACGTGCACATATCATCCGTCAGCAGTCATTATTTGGGTCTGTGGAGTGCTGTCGCCGCTGGCTTACAGCGACTCGGCTCTTTGATCATGATCAAGGTGAGTGGCATATCAAGTTCTAGTAAGCTCACTAGGACTGCACTGCCCCCAGTAGCGACATTTCCGGAGTTTCAGGATTGTTCGCAGGGTATGGCACGTACAAAAAGCAATCTCCCCTTGGAGCGTTGTTATCTGGTATGTAAGATATAGCGTTTGTGTAAAAGAGGCTACCTCTATAGGTAGTTATCGTGCTTGATGACAATACACACACTCGCAAACTCCAGCTCTCCTGCTCGATGACAATACTAGCATTAGTTTATCCTGCTCTTCGTTTTTAGGGTGAGCGCAGTACTATTTTTAAAATGTGATGTGGGCAAGCTTTCGCTTGTCCCATCCTACAGTTGGCAACACGACATGCAAACTCCAGCCAGTCCTTGGGAGCCAGTCCTTGTGACTTGACTTCCGACTCGATGCCAATACGTATGCAAACTCTCCTAGAGGGTATTGTCATCTAACTTGTAGGATTTAACGTGAAGAACCTGATGCGATCCCAATGAAGGCTCCTGAGGGATGTTTGGCATTGGCAGTCCCGTGGAACAGCCTACCTAGCACTAGTTGATCCTGCTGTTTGTTTTCAGGGCGCGAGCAGTACTATTCTTGAATTGTGATGTGGGCAAGAATTCGCTTCTCCCATCCTACAGTTGGCAATACGAAGTTAGTATCTGTCCAAAAGGGGACTACCTGCATAGGTAGCCCTCTTGCTTGATGACGATACACACGTTGCATGTCCCTCGTTGCCATGATCGTCGCAGTAACATTGCAGCATTCAAAGAGCAGGCATGCACAACTTTGTCTCCCTCGACGGCGACCATTGGATCGCCGATTTGAAGGGAAACTCCCAGCTGTTTCGGCCTTATAGGGACCGTACTGTAAACTTTCGGAGCGGAGAAAGAAGGTGCTAAGCGGTCGTTGCACTTTCCACAAACGCACGTTTACGGCTTGTTTTGTTCGCAAGAATCGTCCACATTTCGTTTCCTCTCCTTACCTGTTTTTCTTTTTCTTTCTTTTCTGAATGGCAGTGAAGTCGGTAGTGATGAGGCGATGAAGGGAGGTGGATAAGGCGACGCAGGGAGAGACCGGAGAGTTAAAATTCTTCCACTTTGGCGGTGTCGCCGCTGTGTTCGACGCGCCCCCTGGAGAAGCGCACGTCTCCTATTGGGCCATGAACAGCAGTGCGCAGTTTGGGCGTTTTTAGGACGAGGGCTTGAGCTTATCCCATCCTACAGTTGGAAAAATACAACATTACAGCATCCATTCATACATGCACATATTCATACATCATTCATTCGAAACCATTCCGCTTGTCCTATCCTACAGTTGGGAGCATAGCATTAGAGGTTGTTCCTTGGATTATGCTGTGAAAACATTGCAAGGAAGACGGCGTGTTCTCTGGTCGTTGCTGCCTTGGTCGGTAATTTTCGGTTGCTTCGCTTGGGCAAGTGTTTGTTCATTTCTTCTGTTTTCTTGGAGCAGCCTCACAATGTGAGGAATGCAAAGTGTATACCGCCGGCGGTTGAACAGCTTCTGACTTATGGCCAGCCAGCCTTTAGCGTTCTCCGTGATACTGCCTCCCTGCGTGTCACGGGTAGGTTTCCTTCTTCCGCTAGTAAAGAAAGTAGGGAACGTCGTCGAGAGCATGCGCCATATTGGGAGCGGAGCGCGCGACTTGATAGTGAAGGCAACGGCTGCCGCTTAAAAGCTCAAAGCCATTGGTCCAGTTTCAGTGAAGGGCAGCGTGGTTGAGATGGTCTCGCTCGAGTCCAACTTGGTCACAGTGACAGTTATTTCGGTACCAGACCCCATTCCGGATATCGCAGAAGAGACTGCAGTCATGGGATATGGGTCAGTCACCAAGCTGAGCCATGAGACTTTCCTCCAGAAGGAATTAGAAGGAATAGAAGCGGATAACCGTCGTTTTTTTATGGAAATGCGATCCCCCGTTCCGAATTTCATTAGTGTCCGTGGAAAGCGCTTGATCACCAATTATGAAGGCCTAAGGCTAGTGTACTCGCGATGCAACGTGGAGGGTTACTTCAAGAAGGACTGTGTAGCCCCGCTTTGTACCGCGGTGGCAAGGTGGGGCATGAGGGTGTCGATGCCTTGTGTAGGCGTTGCGGTGGAGACCACGTCGTATCGAGTACATGGCCGCATCGTGGGCCTCCCGTGTTGGAGGTGGTCGTGTGCGATCAATCGCACCTCATACCAGGGTCTGTTGTCGCGCGTGAGTGTGCCCGGCGACCTGCAGAGGACCGTCGACACTATGTCTCAAATACTGCCTACTTCCTGACGCATTTGAGTCGAGGACGTGCATCAGTTCAGAAGGAAAGCTTGATGTTCTTTTTACAGCGATTGCAGAATGCCCTATTTGGAAGGGATTAATTAATTAATTTACCCCTTCCTTTGACTGCTTTTCATTGTTTGTAGCACTTTGATAAATTCTTTTTTTTTTCATTGTATATACCACTGTTGTTCACTGTTTTTTATGATACATGGCATAGATCAATGTAATAAATTTTCTTTATATATTTAAAAACCTGGATGCGGATACACAATGAAATCAAGGCAGTTGTGCTCCGCAGTAATGTTAGTTCACAGCCATGGATGACAGGCCGAGCAATATTTTGAAAGGCCCAATACTCGTGACAGAAAAAAATGTCATTTGTATCCACATGGACCTGTCCCAACATAGTGGAAGTCGTCAAATTTCTGATACCCTCATGATTATAAATTCGGAGCTTTATTAACGGTTCGTTATATCACGTGTTGAAGGAGCTGTTCCTACAATAGATATATATCTACCATGGCTTAAAACTGTTGTTAGAGTGAGTGTCCACTGGTGTTAAGGGGTCTATCTCGATACGTAGTCCATTTACTTGATGACAATACACATCTTAGCTTCCTTACATGACTTCAATACACACTTGAACTCAGTGAGGAGTTATCGAAAACATGGGGAACGTGGGAATATTATGATACCTAGTGGAGCTATACCATAGCTTATTTATGACCATGCCAAGAAGATGTGATGTTATCATACAAACAAACAAACAAGATGTGATATGCGCTAAACTGTGCTCAGGTGGAACATGTAAATTACTAGGATGAACCAAAAATACTGATACCTTTGAGAGGGCTCTATTTTAAAGCATTATAACAATAGCAGTATTCTTCAAACCTTTAAATCAAAGTCGTTGTGTTCCACCATTTCCACTCAACGTTAAACCAAACTTTGGACCCCAGCACGGTACCACACCCTTGAGGTTTGCGACAAAGCTCTCTAGGACTCTAACTTCCACCTCACCTTGGTTTCAGAACCGACTGCACTATGAACACACACACACACACACATACATTGGATGGTGATGGGGTGGGCGATTCACCGCCGCTGAGGCGGTACACTGCCCTATTTCGCGTTGGGGGAGGATGAAGGGATGATGATGGGGATTTCAAAGAGCCATCGCCAGACCGGTGGAGCACAAGTACTCCGCCAGAAGGCGAAGGCCCTGCGTCTGGTGGGCAGCGTTCGACCACGGACCGAGGATCTTCGCTAGGTTGAACGGCCGCTTGAACGCTATGGGCGCTATGAACAAAGTGAGCCATGGACCGGAAAAGTTAGTAGTCGCTGGGCTCGAAGTGCCTGCTACACGCCGGATACGGCGTTACTCTGATGCTTTTCAGCTCTTTGATTGTTTCCGGGGGTTTTATGCGCCACACGTGAATGGGCATTGTCTTCCTGTACGAGTACCCTCCTTCGAGCGATCAAGCCAGGATATTTTCGGGACGAAAACACATGCATTCGCTCCAGTTAGGTTGAGTACAGGTCGGCGGTTGTGTCCCGGCCATATAGGACAAACTCGTGTTGTGCACCACGCCGTTAATGCTCCCCCACACGTGAATCGTGACTTTGTGTTCGAGCTTTCCTTGTTGAGCAATAGGCTGCGACAGCTGACCTAGGTCGTTCTATTGCTTCCAGTACCTGGGCCGCGCAAGGATTAGTTCTTTACGTTATACCTTCATGCCGCCGAAGAAAAAAACGGGTGATCAGTGTCCCTTGTGAAGACACTCGCTAGCTCGACCTCGTAACAACAACAAATAAATCGTGACTTTGACACGGGGTGATTCACCGCCGGAGAGCAGTACACTAAACCATTACACGCGAAACACTCCGTCTTGCGAGGTTCACGCATTTTTCTATTTCCCTTTTCTTGCGCATTCAGTATGTTTATACCTGACCTTGTTCTTCTGTAGGTTAATTCACGAGGGGGATTTTTTAAACCAAAGTTCAGGCTTTTTTTTTTTTTTTTGAGGCGAAGTTCGGGAAGAGGGCAGCGTCAAGATTTGGGGTCTTCACAGGACAGGATCTCTTGGGAGACTGACGTCGTTGGTCAGTCAATGGCAACGTAAACTGCTGATGAAAAGGTCATGAAATTGTGGAAATACATGGTCTTGTGTGTCGCCCGCCAATTATGGGTGGATTGTGAGTTTCCTTTAACGTGCGGCATGACGGTATACTGGACGCAGGGGACAGATTGCATAAATTATCACCCAAGAGAGCATTGTTTGCAATCCTAAGGTCTATGTTCGGTCTGACAAAGAGACAACAACAATAAAACAGGCGACGCGATACAGCACACAGGACACAGCAACAACAACAACAACAAATAAATCGTGACTATGACATCCGGTCACTCCGATTCAGATTCCTTTATTGTCAAATGCACATAATTGTGCACAGTAGAAACGGGACTGTGAGGGCGAACCCTGCAGGACAGTCCCCATCGTGAAACTCTTACCTTGACAATTTGAAACGCAGTCAAACGCGGTACTGTCATTCTGGTGCCACCTTCTTTAGGCGTGTGGGCGGATCATTATAAATCTGATCTACGCCCACTAAGATCTACCTAACCGAGCGCACCTTTTGCGAATCACCTGATGTTTTGCCGAGGGCCTTATTCCACGCGCTTGCTCTTTTGCGGTGCTAGAACTGTATTGCTCATCATTCACGAATGTGTCGCTTAGATCCTGCTTTACAAGAAGAGCTCGCTTATCTGCAGTCTTTCTTCGTACTAAAACATCAGCGGCGATAATATCTCACGGCGACAAACGTTATTGCTTACACCACACCTGCGCGGTTTGCCTACATTTTGAGTGTTGAAAACTTGAAAAAAAAAAAAAGAAAAAAAAAACAGAACTGACACAAACACATAAGTGAACGCAGTTCACTTCCGGTATTTGCGACAGCCCTGTCGACAGTTGAAACCTTATTATTAGGGAAGCAGCCGTAATTATTTTTCACTGTTTCACAATTTTATAGAGAAATACCTTACAGCTGAAACCATTTTCCAGAAAAAAGAACTAAATAGTGTAAACTGTCACGTCTTTTACACGAAGTTGTACACTCTTAAAAATGACCTTCACCGCATGGCACGCTCGTAGCCAACCATTATCTCGAATGACATCGTTATCTGCCCTAATTTGTTGGAAACGGGAGGCGTACGCATTTTTTGTGACGCTGATGCTGTTGATAATTGTCACAAAAAAGGCGCACGCCCTCCGTTTTCAACAAATCAAGGCAGATAACGACACCATTCCAGATGTTGGTTGGCTAGGAGCGTGCTATGCGGTGAAGTTCATTTTTAAGAGTGTAGAGCACTGTACACTGATAAAACAGAACTTCATCACATTGCACGCTGCTAGCCAACCACCATACCGAACGATATAATTCTGTGTCATGATTCGTTCAAATCAGGGGGAGGAACCTATCTGGGACAAGCATAATGTGTCCCCGATAGGAGCCTCTTCCCATTTTCAGCAAATAAAGACACGGAATGATATCATTCGGAATGACGGTTGGCTACACTCTTAAAAACGAGCTTCTCCGCATAGCACGCTCCCAGCCAACCATCATCTCGAATGATATCGTTATCTGCCCTGATTTGTTGAAAACAGGGGGCGTATGCCTTTTATATGACACTTATGCTGTTCATAATTGTCACAAAAAAGGCGTACGCCCCCCGTTTTCAACAAACCACAGGCGAGAACGATATCATTCGAGATGATGGTTGGCTGGGAGCGTGCTATGCGGTGAAGTTCATTTTTAAGAGTGTAGGGTTCGCTCGTGATATGCAGTGAAAATACACAATGAAAATATCTCTGTTATACGGTGCTGCTTTATCTATGACAGCATTGAATAGAGAGAGAGAAATACATGATGACGATGATATGGGGATGACTTCCGCTCATTGAGCAGAATGCTACCCCATTGCTATTGGGGGAAAATGAGAGGATGGTGATGAGGATGATGCTGACGACGCTGACAGGGTTTTAGAGAGAGCATTGAATAAATGCCTAAGCACCTGTATAAATCAGAAGCGTTGCATGGTGGCACTTACAGGTAATTCAACTGTGTGTATGCTTGCTGAAATTTGGCTGAGGCGTTGATTTTCCCCCACACCCACGTTGTCTTCCACGCGGCACGAAACATGATGGACTTGAAAGAACTGATGTTCTGAGGCTGGAACAACATGGAAGGGACAAATACATACAAGGCCTCAATTTGCCTAAGAAATGAATGATGAAAGAAAGTCACTGAAAAGGTTAGCCAGCTGTAGGACTCGAACCCACATCTTCTGGATTGCCGGTCCAGGGCTCTACCAATTGAGCTAAGCTAACACGCCTTCCCAGCGACTTTCAGGGTGCGTCATCTGAAGGGACAAACCAGCCACTCTCTCTCACTCAGCCTCCTTTCACTCTTACATTTTTGCTCACTCACACACACATTCATACGACGGGATCCACGCAGGCGGCAACTGATGAACATGAAAGAACTGATGTTCTGAGGCTGGAACAACATAGAAGGGACAAATACACGAGCAAAAATGTAAGAGTGAAAGGAGGATGAGTGAGAGAGAGTGGCTGGTTTGTCCCTTCAGATGACGCACCCTGAAAGTCGCTGGGAAGGCGTGTTAGCTTAGCTCAATTGGTAGAGCCCTGGACCGGCAATCCAGAAGATGTGGGTTCGAGTCCTACAACTGTCTAACCTTTTCAGTGACTTTCATCTTTCATCATGATGGACTTGCCCACTCTCGTACAATTTTTCTCCCTTTCGAAGAGTTCCTGGTCGGAAATCGGACATGTCGTATCTACTATAAAGCAACCTACCCCACCGAAACGTTTATACTATAGCCATGTATGCTAATGCCCAGCATCGTCAGCTACTATGCTCCCAACACAATTGGAGCATTTCTCCACGAGGGGTATGAGAAGCAGCGCCCCTACAGACTCTGCATACTGTCTATGGACTCATCAAGACAGAAGAGGATGCTACTATTCTCCAGAATGATTTAGCGCAGATTGAATCATTGTGTAACAGCTGGCGCATGACTTTCAACACTCCAAAGTGTAAATGCGTCGCGTTAAAAAAAAAAAAAAAAGGCGTATCCTCGGTTACAAACTAAATAATGTCATCCTTGACACAGTGGATGATTATCTATATTTGGGAGTCACAATACTAGCAACCTAAAGTGGGTCAAACAGTGTCATGGTTAATAAGGCTAGTAAGGCTGCGAATCCGGGAATCCGGGAATCTTAGGCAGGGATTCGAGATTCGGTGGTGGTGGTGGTGATGGTGAAAGGGCTTGCCGTTGTCGGCCTCACGTATGTGGGCAACGTCACGACTGACGCCCTGGGGAAATGTGCGTCCTGGGCCGACTTCTAGGGGAACTGTGCCGACATATGTCTGAAAGCGTCTGAGGAAAACCCAGGAAAAACCCCAGACAGCACAGCCGGCACCGGGATTCGAACCCGGGTACCTCCCAGTCTCGACTTCGAGATTCGGAAATCCGAATCCCAGCGCCCAAAACGGCGAATCGAATCTTTCGAATCCATCAACCAGTTTTGTTCGTTTCTTTTTAAAATTGGCGCCTCCGGAGTCCGCCGAAAGCTTGATTGGCCTAAAAAGTTTCTGATCGCACTCCCACCGATAGTAATGTCAGAAGGACCCTTCAGCGCATCGGGCGTCAGAGCTGATAAAAAACGCAGTAGGGTATACCCTAAGCGGTTGAGAATGCCGGTGTTTTTGAACAAAAATCAGCATTCATTTAAAACTTTCAGCTGTGTTTTCTTGTTTGTTTGTTTACATTGCTCTGGACTTTGAAAGACAGGGACTCTTACATTACAAGTTTAAATGTAATGGTTTTACTTTCGATTGTTTCTTGATATCGTCCATCCCCAAGCAGCAAAATGTACTGAAAGTCGAGTGCAATAGGGGTGGTCGGTATGTGTTTTATCAAAATACTTCAGTTTCACGAGTCTGTTCAAGGCCTTCTACCTACCCGTCCACCCCTATTGCACTCGACTTTCAGTACATTGTGCTGCTTGGGTCGTGTACGGGTGTTCAACAAAACAAGCGAATCAGATACTATCAAAGATGAAAGTTGAAAGTCACTGAAAAGGTTAGCCAGCTGGCTAACCTTTTCAGTGACTTTCATCTTTCATTTCTTAGGCAATTTGAGGCTTTGTTTGTATCTGTCCCATCTATGTGTGTATCTCAGATACTATCGTCCGCATTGTGTCTCCTCTAGAATGAAAAAAAAACGCGACTTTCAACTGAAACCGAAAAGTGCTAGATTATCTGTCGCAGACTTGGGAGCAGGACTAGGTACAACTCCTGTGTTTATTTTAATGACAACCTTACTCCTGAAACTACGAAGTTGTTTGCTAAGGCAAGGAGGGGGGGGGGGGACTTATTGGCAGAAAAAAAAAGGAAAAGGAAAGATAAAAGAGAAATGTGAGCCATGCAGCACGCTGACTTGCTATTCCGTAAACAAAAAATTACAATAAATGAAAGAAAATAAATAAAAAATAAAGAAACAAAAATCAATTAAAAACGCTGCTCACAGGGACCCCAGGAGGCCCGTATCACGGAGCAAGCGGAGCACCGCCTTTGTGACACTACACTGGATTGCTCGCTGCACGGGGCCAAGGAGTCAACGATGAAAGATGAAAGTCACTGAAAAGGTTAGCCAGCTGTAGGGATCGAACCCACGTCTTCTGGATTGCCGGTCCAGGGCTCTACCAATTGAGCTAAGCTAACACGCCTCTCCAGCGACTTTCGGGGTGCGTCATCTGAAGGGACGACAAACCAGCCACTCACTCTCACTCACCCTCCTTTCACTCTTACATTTTTGCTCACTCATACACATATTCATACGACGGAAATCGACGCAAGCGGCACCTGTTGAACAAGAGATAAACTGATGTTCTGAGGCTGGAATTACATAGAAGGGACAGATACAAACAAAGCCTCAAATTGCCTAAGAAATGAACGATTCTGGATTGCCGGTCCAGGGCTCTACCACTTCGTTGATTTCTTAGGCAATTTGAGGCTTTGTTTGTATCTGTCCCTTCTATGTAATTCCAGCCTCAGAACATCAGTTTATCTCTTGGCCAAGGAGTGTTGCGAGGGAAACGTCCGTGCACCCAAGCTCGGAAAGGCGTTGCCAGAGCACCGCCCGATGATGAAGGTGACGCTGACAGTGGAGGAGCTGATTGGAGATATCGTCTTCTATCTACGGCGCAGCAGGGGCAAGTGGGAGATGGGACGCGGCCCAATTTGGAACGGGTGAGGGCAACGTTCAGCCGAACACGATGCTAGGGCAAGGGCTGCCGCTAAAGCTTGTGGTTAGAGATTCGTCTAGACAGATCAGGGTCAAATTCAACAGGGTCAAAATCAGATACGTCACTGCTAGCCCTGTCATCCGCATTAAAACTGAAGCTGATCGTGTTAAGATTCGGTCAAACTAACAAATTTAGCGTAAAAGTCATGAAGATTGGCAGTGAAGTGAAGGCAGATGAAGTCATTTGGCAGTCTTGTGGGGGATTTCAGACAGTTTCAACTAATCTTTGTGTTCTTGCACTGTTTTAGATAACAACTGCAAAGTTACAGCAACACGCAAGAGAGGACAATACTATCTCGACGATAACGCTCTACCAATTGCCAGGCTACAGCTACTCGCATCTGCAATCGGTGAATTCTGTGACGACATGCTGCAACAGTACATTCCCAAGCGGCACAATGTACTGAAAGTCGAGTGCAATAGGGGTGGACGGTATGTGTCTTATCGATGTTCCTTAGTTTCACAGGTCTGTTCAAGGCCTTCCACCTACCCATCCACCCCTATTGCACCCGACTTTCAGTACATTTTGCTGCTTGGGTGTAAGCGTTGTTGGAGCGACCGGGCCTCGCAGTCTTGTGGGGGATTTCAGACAGTTTCAACTCATCTTTGTGTTCTTGCACTGTTTTAGGTGAGTCTGACTTTCCTCAGTGTATCTAGCAATTTAAGGTTTTTCCTCTACTACTCCCCACAAGACTGCTTGAGTGAATCATTCCAGAGTGTTTAAATATGTCTACGACAGAGAATGAACTGTGCTTCTCTTGTATGCAAAGTGTTACAGTGGATATGAATTGTATCCGTTGCTCTAGGTGCCACAGTCTGTATCACGGCGGGAAATGTTGAAATATGACTAAAACCTCCTTGAAAGCATTGACAGATACAGAACGAAGTGAATGGGTCTGTGGTACATGTAACACATGCGATAAGTGGGGATCCAAGTCATTATCGGTAGAACCGTCCCTGTCCACCATATTACTTGAGGTTCGTCAGAATGGTGCGAAAATGAGCCTGGCACTCGAGAAAATTGATGCTCTAGAAAAGAAAGTAGACGACTTAACATCAAAACACGAAGCCCTAACATCACGTGTGATAAACAATGAAGTTCAGATAATGCACCTAAATGAACAGTTAGAAAAAACAACAGCGTCATTAAAAAGTAAGGAAGATGAAATCAAAACGATAAGGTCTAGTTTGGGCGACCTTGAACAATACAGTCGCCGATGGAATGTAGAAATTAGAGGTCTTCCATGTGTACCAGGAGAAGATATCCTGAAAGAGATAAACAACATTGCATCGAACATCGGCGTTACACACTTGACCTTATCAGATGTTGAAGCAGCCCACCGCCTCCCAGCAAAGGCTGATAGCACGAAACCAACAATATTGATCAAATTCAAGGAACGGCATGTCAGAGACACGTGGCTAAAAAATTCCAAGAAACTTAGAAATAGTGTTTGTGCAAGCGAAGAGCCAGTGTTCATATGTGAGAACTTAACAGCTACCAATAAACTCTTGCTCGGAGCGACAAGAACCTTTGCAAAAGAGAAAAAGTTTACTTTTGTATGGGTGAGAAATGGTCGAATCTTTGTAAGAAAACATGAAGGTGCGAAAGCAATTCGCGTAACCCATGTAGGTGACCTCGCATTGCTGTAGGCTTGGTCACTCCCTTTAGTTTGCATGGTTTTGTCATTCTGTATAGGCTGTGCGTATAGTTTGTTGTATCTGTTATGAACTCTGTAACATTGACTGACTTGGCGGAACACCTTGATGAAGTTACTGTGTTCACAAATCTTGAAACAAAAGGCACCCTTTGTTGCGTTAACCGAAACGTGGTTAGAGAGCACCAAGGAATCACTTTGTAAGCTTGATGGTTATGCCCACGAATTTGTTAATAGGAAAAATGATGCTCACGGAGGCGTAGCATTATATATTAAGAACCACGTTCCATATCTCTGTCGACATGACATTTCATTTAATACACCCCTTTGCGAAAGCCTGTTTATTGAGGTTCCTACTGACACCAATCATGCGTTCTATCAATGTGGGGAACAAGCGTTATCCTTCATGTCCCACCCTTTGCTATTTGGGGTAGTGTACAGGTCGCCCCAGAACTTAATTCCTCCTTTTCTAGAGGAATTAGAGAGAATATTGCGCTTTTGTCGATCACACAAGTACAATCTGGTTCTTCTGGGAGACTGTAACATTGACCTTTTGAGTAACAACCCTTACTCGATAGCGTATAAGGAAATTTATTGTTCTTACGGTTTTCAGCAAGTTATAACTTCGCCGACAAGATTGAGCTCAACATCTTCCACATTGATAGACCATATTCTTACCAACCTCAGGGAGGACCATTTAATAATAATTGGGGGTTTACGTCGCGAGACAACTCAGATCAGGGATCGGAGGACCATTTGCTTTATGGTGTTCCTGCATGTGACATCAGTGATCACGAACTCGTGTATGTGTCTCGTGCAGCTCTAAGCATAAGGGAAATACATAGAGTAAGGCACCCGTTCGTTGATTACACCATTGCTGAAGCACAATTGTCTACACAGCTGTGGGAGTTCCCAGACAGCTTGAACGCTGAAGACAAGTTTAGATGTTTCCACAATGTTTTGCAAACTATTATCACAGAGTCGACTCTCTATGTTACGCGTACTAAGCGAAATAGGGCAAGGAAACCGTGGATCACGAGTGGCCTCCTGAGGTCAATCAAACATAAATACAATCTCTATAAAAAAAAAACATCTGTCTAATCCAGGAAACCATGCACTGTACTTGAGGTATAAAAAGCACAACAATGTTCTTTCCAAAATACTGAGGGAGGCTAAGGTGCATTACTATTCGCGGTCCTTGAGTGAATGCGAGAGGAACCAAAAAAAAAAGTGTGGGATCTGATAAAAGGTGCACTTAACCAGTCAAACGACAATGTAGAAGTGTCTGCTGTGCGAAATGATGACGGCAACATTATAACAAATGCGTCCGATATGTGTAACCTCTTTAACCAATACTTTTGTAGCGTCACAGACCAATTCGAGTATATACCTCCAGCGAGAAATGATTTAGTTATGCTACCAGAAAGGGCGCTCACCAACATTTTTCGTGGAACCAACGTGTGCAGAGGGAGTGGAAACTATCATGTTAAACATGAAAGTAAAAAAAAATCCACTGGGTACGACAACATTTCACCCAGGTTCTTGAAACATTTTCGACATTGTCTATCAGGGCCA
This sequence comes from Ornithodoros turicata, assembly GCF_037126465.1. Taxonomy (NCBI): domain Eukaryota; kingdom Metazoa; phylum Arthropoda; class Arachnida; order Ixodida; family Argasidae; genus Ornithodoros; species Ornithodoros turicata. Next base: position 21,736,488 of record NC_088207.1, read on the forward strand.
TTGTCTCGTATTATAAATGACATTTTCTTAGAAGGCGTGTTTCCGGCGGAACTAAAGGTCGCTAAAATCATACCAGTACACAAAAAGGGGGTTAGGCTCCAGATTTCCAATTATAGGCCCATAGCTGAGCTGAGTTCACTCAGTAAGGTGATCGAAACGCTTCTCCATCGTATAGGCTGTTAAAGTATCTTGACAAGCATAGCTTCTTGTCGGAATGTCAGTTCGGGTTTCGCGCAGATAAATCTACAGATTTGGCGCTACACAACACTGTTGAGTAAGTTAGAACAGCCATAGATAGAAAAAGATTAATAATGGGCATATTTATAGATCTAACGAAGGCGTTTGACCTCATAGATCATGAGATATTACTGCTGAAACTAGAACTGTACGGAATAAGAGGTACGCCACTTCAACTCTTTAATAGCTACTTAACTGGCAGAACCCAGTACGTATCAATAGGCGATGATAAATCTACTAGCCTACAAAACATAGTTGGGGTACCTCAGGGTTCAATCCTGGGCCCTCTGCTTTTTTTAGTTTTTATCAACGATCTGCCAGAGTTCTTGTCAGCAGAGCGTACCCTTTACGCGGACGACACCAGCGTGTTTGTGGATGCCGTAACCCTAGAAACACTTCACCACGAAGCTAACCAAGCTCTTAACAGACTGTCAATCTGGCTGTTTTTAAATAAGTTAGTTCCGAATTTTTCAAAAACTAGCTACGTAGTGTTTCGACCAGTACAGAGATCACTTGATCTTGAGAATTCAAGTGTGTATTTTGGTTGTCACAGGCTCTCTCGGGCAGTGTCGGTAAAGTTTTTGGGTGTCACACTTAATGAGCACCTTAATTGACAAGAACATGTTAGTTACATTAGAGGGAAAATGTGTTGCGGCCTACAGGCACTGTCGAAGGTGAGAACCTTTTTTCCCGCACGCATACTGGTCAATATCTACAATGCTTTGATCCACTCACACTTAAACTATGCTCTCGTGGCATATGGACTAACCTATAGCAGTGTACTTCAGCCTTTGCTAATAGTTCAGAAGCGTGCACTGAGAATCATACTGGCTAAGGGTCCTAGGGACTCGATCACACACGCCTTCTCCCTATTTTCGATTATGGATGTCTTTACAATTATCAAATATAAATTAATTTTACTAGTACACAGATTGGTGTACTCCACTAGTGTACTTAGTTCTGTTTCTCTTACATATTACAACACAACTTATTCATCGCGCAGAACATACATGCACCTTAGAATGCCCTTCCCAAGAACAAATTTTGGTATATATAGATTTAGTTATTGCGGTCCAAAAGCATGGAATGAATTACCAAAAGAGCTTCGGCAATCAAATAACTTTTTCTTATTTAGACAGCGACTACGAGCACACTTAACCGGGCATTGATACACCGCTATTTTTGTCAATGTTTTACGTGGGTAAAACAGTGATACGTAGAACAGTGAGCTTACGTGGGTGTTTTACTGTATGATATTGTTGTCGCTAGTAATGCATGTCACTAGTCATTTTACTTTAGGTGTTAGCGTTGTAGTTGAGAACTATTGCTGATGCTGTTAATTTGTTGTACATCTGTTACATCCCTGTGGTTTCACTTTATTACACTTGTGCTGATATAGGCTGACCCACAAGACATGTAACGCAGTTTCCATATTGTTTGCCCAAACGGGACTACATAACAGGCTGCGGCCTCGTAGTCCCACATTTCATCAGTGTACAAGCAATGTGTCAGTAAAAAAAAAAAAAAAAAAGTAGAAGTAAATGGATTTATCGATAATACATTTCAATGCTAGGAGCCTCAGAAAGCATTTTGATGACGTTACTTCGTTCTTATGTACAAGTGATAATAAGTATTCTGCAATCGCATTGAGTGAGACGTGGCTTCGGAGCAGTGAACCAACTACAAGGATATGAATGTGAATGTGAGAAATTGTCAAATTGATGTTGCCATCTTTCATAAGGAATGTGAATGTATTTGTCGCAATAACAACAACCACCCAAGCAGAACAATGTACTGAAAGTCGAGTGCAGTAGGGGTGGACGGGTAGGTGGAAGGCCTTGAACAGACTCGCGAAACTAAAGAACATCGATAAGACACATACCGGCCAACCCCATTGCACTCGACTTTCACTACATTGTACTACAGTTCATTGCTTCTCAGCTTCGTTACTCTCTCCGCAACAATTTAAGCTTCGATAATATTATCTGAGAAAGCTTGTAGTTTGATAGATAAGAGTTCTTTCTCTGACCCATACAAAAATATTGTTATCGGTGTCATGTGCAGGCCTCCATCTGTATCGGTGTAAAACTTCATATCTGCTCTCGAACATGTGTTGGTAAGTCTGTTTGGTGAAAACAAGAGTGTGGTTCTTATCTGAGACTTTAACATTGATCTTCTTGATGGCCGTTGTCATTCATCCTCGATGTTCAGGAATTGCGTCACTTGTTACGGCTACAGCTGCACAACTAGCTTTCCAACACGTGTCACGCCTACTGCATCCACGCTACTTGACACCCATCTGAATGAAAAACCGTAATTTACCGAAATTTGAGGTGCTCGAAATCGATATTACTGATCATTACCCTGTATCTGCTTTCTTTGACATGCAATATCGTAAGTGCTTAAAACAAGCGATAATTCATTGTTGTTGCACGTTGCTGCATTCATTCACGCGATAATTGATAGATTTCTTAGCGACAATTGAAAGCTTTAATGCCGTACGTTTTATAGACCATGTTGAACACACCAGCTGATGTCCATCTGCCGATGAAGCCTACGAACTGTTTTTACAAAACGTGCACCCTAAACCAGGTAACGCATTTGTAACGGTTAAGTACCGCATCGCCAAGAGGTGAATTTCTTTAAAAATCTCTCTAAAATTTAGGTGAGGGGGATATGTTTATCAAGAAAAAGAAAGGGAAAAAGGAAAGGGAAATTTAAGAGGTGCATACGCCTTCACATGCGGTACATGAAACGCATAGCGCGCAGCCATTTAGGCCTACTCGTTGGTGTGGTTAGCCTCCTCTACGCCCCAGCAGCCCCAGGGAGCCACCCTGCACGGTAAATATCACAAACAAATACATTTATTCGAAAATTACACGCATTTCAAGAGTGCTCTGCCCATCGCGAGCGTGCATTGTCATGATGCACAAACGTTGAACACACGTACGGGGCACAATGTATGGATGAACGCTGAGCGCTGCATCTCTCCTTCTCCGGTGCTGCTGCTTGGTGGTCACGCTTCTTCATATTTCCACACCTTTAGATTCCTGTTCTTCCCCAACTTCCGTTTCTTCTGCAGGACGTAACACCAACCACAGAAGATTAACTCACCCATTTACGATATCGCCTGCACGTATCCTAGGGCAAAAAACAATGTAAAAAAATCAATCAAAATACAACCGACAAAGCTTGTCTGAGAAGCATGCTTACTTGCTTGTGTAATTCAGGTATAAAGTGTAATCCAGGCTTCTCTTATTCACGCATCAACGTTCGTGCACGAAGCGCAGAGTTCGTTGTCTCCATCCCTCAGTCGTTGTCTCCAGCCTGCCGGTGGTCATGACAACTGGCCGTCAGAGCGAAGATGAATGAAAATGCGTCGTGCGGACGAATAGTTACTTCATAGATATAATGCGCACCTCAAACGACTCCAATCTTGAAAGTGATGGGCGAGTTTCTTCAAAGACCGCGAGCAGGATCGTCTTTGCTCTTCACCGACGTTTCAAGACAAACTGATTTGCAAACGGTTAGAAGAAACGTACTCTTGCCAAACGTGCGATCCCTCACGGTCGCGGATTCCAGTCATTGCACATTTTCGATACAATGGCAGTGCAGAGTCATCACGGCACTAAAGCGAATTTATTGACTGGTATTCGGATTCACGCGAAATATTTTTGCAGCGCATGGAGATCGTAAGAGGACATTCGTACTCATGGTGCCCGAAACATGCGGTACACATGAGGTGCAGCTGTTACACCGCGCTTAGAAGGTACCTAGCCGGTACGGATGTGTGTCAGACCCCTTGTGCCGCTTGAATTTCGCAACACTGGTCGAGAATTGTACCTGCTGGTTGAGGACTGTACCTCATGTGTACCGCTCGACCCAGGTGCGGGTCCTCTTTCATGCGGTACATATCGGGTGCGCGATTTAGAGTGTAACTTACGCCTTAGATGCTAGTAGTTCGGTATCTTCGTCCAGGAACAAATACCTCGGGCCTGGGACCCCATGGGTTACATCCGGTATCTTAAGGAGTATGAAAAAGAAAACGCAACCTGGGGGAAAACAACTAATAAAACAGCCTTTTTAATTGAACTCTCGAACAAATGTGTATTTCATACTCGAGGTGTTTGTCCAGGATTATATACCGCTCAAAACGGGATTATTATCATTCCCAGATCACATCAAGCACATAATATCAAAGACACGTGGAAAGTGGTCAACGAATTCTTAAGTCGTCACAACAAGCCAAAACAAACTGATAAGATTTTTTATATAACGTTTTTTGTAACAACAACCCTCTCGATACTGCTGTCGGCTTTAGTTACTACTTTCGTCTGTTACCAATCGCTCACCTGATGTGCTAACTTCTACTAGATTGCCTCGACAATCCCATTCTTTCTTTTTACGACCCCATCACGTTCCGAAGTATTAGCCATCATATTTTCCTTGTGCAACACCTCACCTGGTTATGATAACGTATGTGCCTCCAGATTAAAACTCGTTAAAAATTATATCTCTGCCCTGTATCACATATCGTTAACTTGTCATTTAAAGAAGGAAACTTTCCAACAGCTCTTAAGAACATTATTGTACCAATCCGCAAGAAAGGTAGTCTTCCAGAGATAAGCAATTGCAGACCGATTTCTATTCTCCCGGCCTGAGCAAAATCTTAGAAAAATTGTTATATAATAGACTAATCAAGTATATAGACAGATTTCACATACTATGTGAAACCCAATTTGGTTTTCGCAGCGGATCGTAGACGGAGACAGCTTTACTGACTTTCACGGAACGAATAAAACAATCACTAGGTACGAGTGGAATATCTCTTTCCTTATTTGTTAACTTCTCGAAGGCCTTTGACTGCATAAATCACAGGATAATTTTGGATAAGTTATATAGCTACGGAATAACTGGTCTTGCACTTAGGATTATCGAAATTTATTGATGTAACCGGATACACATCGTTAAATATCAATATATTTTTTCACCTCCTGTAATTACAAACGTCGGGGTTCACCAGGGTTCAATATTAGGTCCACTTTTCTTTTTATTGTACATCAATGATCTTCCCTAATCAAATGTACATTCTAGGGTAATTCGTTATGCAGACGACACCACATTGCTTTTAACTGACAAAACTATGAATGAGTTGTCACTCAAACTACAGCTCGATATTAACAAATTAATTAACTCGTGCACAAACAATAAACTAAGCATACATGCAGGCAAGACATTCTCTATGATATATCATGCTCTCACTCAGTCGAGAGGTTAGCCCACCGAGAGACTTATCTCTCGAAGGCAAACCTATAGCATTTCAGGATTAAGTTAGAGTTCTTGGAGTGATACTTGATCGGTACCGAAGGTTTGTCTCTCACATTAAACATGTCAGTGCAAAAAAATGGTATATGGAATTAGTGTTCTGACAAGAAGCCGACACTATTTGTCGCCACGAAGCAGTGCCCCAAGCAGCACAATGTACTGAAAGTCAAGTGCAATAGGGGTGGACGGGTATGTTGAAGGCCCTGAACAGACTGGTGAAACTAAAGAACATTGATAAGACACATACCGTCCACCCCCATTGCACTCGGCTTTCAGTACATTGTGCTGCTTGGGGCATCGTGTGTGTGTCGTCCTTTCGTGTCCCCTGCACTGGGGTTTTATCGCTTTTAAAATGCCACCAAACAGCCCGGTTTTTATCGCTTCTTAACTTTTGTTTATGTAACACACATACTACTTAACTTGTACCATGCCTTTGTTCATTCTCATATAACATACTGTGCTCCTGTTTGGGGCATTACATATAAATCACATTTACGTTCTGTCGTAACCATTCAGAACTGGGCCATCAAAATCATCTTCAAATTGCCTTTGGACTTTCACGTTTCTCTCAAACACCTTCACATACTCAGTATTAACGAAATCATAAATTTCAATGCTCTAAATATAACCTACCGTGCCACTAAGAGCAACCTTACACTATGCCATTCATTGATTTCACTAGCCCTACTCTCTGTAACCGTACCGGAGCTGGGATGACTGGTATATTAAATACACCAAAATGTAGAACGAACTACGGCAAATTTTCATTCACATCTTATGGCGTACCTGCATGGAACAAGTTACCTTCAGATATAGAACTCATGAACAAGCTATCTCTGTTCAGAAAATCACGTAGACGTCACTTACTTACCGCAGATGAATGTGTGTAAATTTCTAGTAATGACGTGGTTATCAGTTTTAATACTCCATTATAAAATGCATCTCACACAAAACACATAGCCACCTTTCTGTTTTGTTTCATAATGATTGTGTGTTACGTCAATGACTTTTATTACTATTTCTATAATAAGGATGTTGTTTGTAATGTGATGCTTTATGTATAATGTCATGTTGTTTAACCATAATCGTGTGTCACGTCTGTGACCTTTTATTGTTATTAGGATTCATTTGAATAATATTCGCTGTTATTAACATGTCTCTGTGAAATGCATTTATTATTCTTTGATATCATTCTTGGGAGGAGCCTTCAACCGGGATCTTTTCCCTCTGGCTCCTCCTCATGTTTATTAAATTATGATGGAATATAATATAATATAATAATAATAATAATATAAATAAATAATAAATAAATAATAATAATAGTATAGTATAATATATAACGTTGTATATAATATTTAACACCATAACAACCTTAATAAACTTGAATTTAGTAAAACGACGATAAAAACCTGAGACACGGAACAGAGAAAGACAACACGTGTCTCAGGTTATCGTCGTCTTACAATGTACCAGCTCGCCTGCACCCTTGCACTCCTACCTTTGAATTTAGTGTTATGGAAATAATTCAGGCTCGAGAAGTTTGTGTATTTCCTGTAGCCGATGAACAAGGTGTTAAATAAATTACATTTAAAAAGAAGGATATAAGTATGTTTTCTCCTGAAAGTGAACTATTTTATAATTTGGGAAGGGAGTTGCCTCAGGAGAGAAGTCGCCGATATTTCGAACAGAGACTGTTCTTCTTCTGGGCGCCCAGAAGAAGAACAGTCTCTGTTCGAAATATTGGCGGCTTCTATCCTGAGGCAACTCCCTTCCTACATCTCTACCGGTTCGCTGGATCTCTACCCATCTATTTTATAATTTGTTTTCCATTAAACAAAGATATCAAGTATTGCCAAAACACGTTTTAGTGGAAGTGTTTTTCCCCTGGCGTTTTAAACCCCTTTTTAAGAAAGGATTCGTAAGATTCGTGGAATCGGATTCGGATTCGAAACATTCTGGATTCGACCCATCGGTACTAGTTGTTTTGCGAAGAAATTTCAAGTTTGCCCCGAGAGACATTAAGGAGGTCGTCTGTCTGTGTTATGTTCGTCTAATTTGAATACGCAAACGTTGTCCGGGATCCCGCGGAGATTGGTTTACAGTATAGATTGGAAAAAGTTCAAAGTCGAGCTGCAAGATTCGTTATGAACAACTATGCACCATACGTTCGTTCTATCTCATTACAATCGATTCTGGGACGCGTTCCGTCGGAAAGTCGTCGATCGCCGACTGGTTTGAAAGTATTTTACGATATTTTCTATGAGTTAAATGGAATCCCTAGAAATGAATAGGTTTTGGCTCCTGTTTTCATTTCCGATAGCCTTGCTCACGAATGCAAGATTGAACCATTCTATTTGCGCTTCGGAGTCTTCAAAAATTCATTTTTTTTTTTTTAGTGTGTGTGTCCGAACTGTCCCAGAATGGAACCACCTTTCTCGGGACCTTGTTCTGTCAACGACTAGTAACGTATTTATAAATAGGGTGTCCTCCCTTCACTCCAGCTTGTGATATTCAGGTGGTATCCTGTACTGGTGCATGTCGCTTTTTTTTTTATAAATAGATTGAACAGTGTCCTTTCTCTCCTACGACATGCCACAATTGTGGAGATGTTGGGTTTTCTGTAATAAATAAACAAATAAAATGCACCCCGGCTGCTACTTTCCCTGTTGATATTTGGAAAGGAGTGTACTTATCACCACTAATCGGAAACAACGGCGTGTCGCGACTACTTTGATTCGAAAGGCCTTATATGTCTTCGGTAACTGAAGAATTCGAAAGATAGAAGAGAGTTAAGACTTTCCATTTTTGCGTTTTATTAGTACCTACACGTACGTAACACGTCTGTGTATGTGTCCGTCTTGTGTCGTCCGTGTATTTTAGCGCTACCAAGCACGTTGACATGGAAGAGAGGCAGTCTAAGTACAGTACTTATTTATTTTATCTTCAGGGCTGTAAGTAACTTTCCTGTGATAGCAAGAATGGGCAAGTGCAGATAGGTAGCTGTATAGACGATAGAATAGGTATTCTTACCCACTTGATAGAAAACAACGGTTCTGAGGCTGATTCGGATTGCACCAAAAAACTTGTTTGCTTGTTGTAGATGGGTAGAAATCCAGCGAACCGGTAGAATGTAGGAAGGGAGTTGCCTTGTTGGTTTTTCGACAGCTTGACAAGTCTGGGCATACTACCTAATAGTAGTTGTTCAGCGTGGGAGAGGATGTTTTTGCAATATTTTGGGACCACGGAGGACGAGGAAGGAGACCGAACTCGGCTCGCAAATGACGACCCGAATCCCACGAAGGAATCGTTTGCGACCGCGCCGTGGCGCTCGCGTTCCCTCGGGGACTACCTCTCCGAAGATCCCGTTCGGGCGATGCTATGTTTTACGCTTGCATACTTTACGCTGAAACGCTCAAATGGGGAGTTAGTTAAGCAACAATAACAACATATATATTGATGATGATGATGATTGAAAGAAAAAAAAAACGGGGATTGTAGCCCTCATCACGAGGGCCGGCTAACATATATATTGTGATGATGAAGTGGGGAGGTTTTCCACTCTAGGAGTGGAACGCTACCCCATAGCTAGGGGTCTAATATGAGTGGTGACAATGATGAGTGATGACGATGAGAGATGACGGGAATGATCGAAGTGGCGATGACGATGCTGGACGTGATCGTGGCGGTGGGAGTGTCCGAGGGCGCTGCTGGGGTCATAGTGAGTCCTTTAGGCCTGTCGCCTCAAAGAAGTCAACCACGTGACGTAAGGCCGCCCTGGAGTCGGCCGCGGTGTCCCAAGGGCCGAGGATGGTCGACAAGTTGAAGGGGCGGCAGCCAAGGGTGGCAAGCTGTGACTGCAGTGAACGCCTTTCGTTGACATAGGTCCGGCAGCGGAGGAGTATGTGATCAACGTTGGCAAGTACGCCACACTCGTTGCACATAGGGCTAGCCTCACAGCCTAGCTGGTGATGGTGGTATCGATACCAGCCTAGCTGGTATCGATAGGGCGGAGTGAAGGCCACATTCAGACGCACTGCACAGCAAACATGCACTGGAAGCATCCAGAAATAAGTTTTTTATATTTTATTCAGCCTTCTTTCCCTGTCATGATTAATAACATTCAGACGCGTGGAAGATCGCGTGATTAGGCTAGTTGGTAGAAGGTAATCATTCATTGAGTAGCGCAGTAGGAAAATACAGACGAAGAAAGGTGAAAGACGAGAATAGTCCGCGTCAGAATGTCCTCGTCTCTCCTCTATCTTCGTCAGTGTGCTCCTACAGCGCTACTGAGACAATGATGGCATAACACTCCGTAAGTAGTCTAGTCATCCCTCACTTCGCAAGTGGTGGCTCTGGGAGGCACTTTCTTAGACTTTTCAATCAATTACATGCACGTCGAGCAGTGCAAGAAGTAAGCATTTATTTTCTGAACTAAAACAATGTTTGGATAAAAATAAAAATAAACGAATTTTCCCTGACACATAAGCATCAAGTTTACACTATTCAGAATATTTTTAAAGGGACTGTAAAGTGAAATATAACCAAAATGTTTCAAGGTACCATCACGTGGAACTTGGCTGTGTGATCATACACACAAGTCACTACCTCTCAGTTATTCATACTTATCGCACTAATTAACTTTGAACGCGTTGAGAAACTGAAAGGTGGCGACCCCCAACGTTCATAAAGAACAAAATTGGAGTCGGCCCCGGATTGACGGACAGACATCACGTGATATTGAAGTACAACGTAACGCATTTGAGACAGGTTACTAATTACCATTAGACTTTTTTTAAAGGACAACAGCAACTCTTGAGAAGTCGTAACGTCCGGTTGTAACGTCGGACGGTTGTAACGTCCGAGTTCCATGCCTGCGAGGTGATCTGCTCCATCGGTTCGCCTTTCTCTCTTTCCGCGTCTATGTGTCGTCTGCTCGCTGTATCGCTGCTGTTTGCAAAACCTCGCAGCCAAGTGATTAACGAATGTGTGGTTTGCGTTATTGTGTTCCGGAACACACAAAACCGCGCACCTTCCCAACGAAGTGTATTACTGTACTTGCGAGAAACGCAGTATTTCGTCTGATGTCCGGATGTATCGTCTAGTTGCTTGTGATCTCAATAGATGACGCTCGAGTCGCCTCAGGGTTGGGGCGCCTCTGGAGTCCGCTAGCTTGCTTTGCGTAGCAATCTCTGAAATTCGATTGCTGAAAAAATGCTCAATATACAGAACTATTACGCATCTGAAACGTCGAAGTTACAAGCTTCCAGAAAACCATACGGTTTCTAAAGGTTTGCCATTCACTTTACAGTTCCTCTATTATACGTACCAAGCGCATTAGCTGAGATGGAAAAAATTAAGGGACGGTTACGCAATTGTAATGTGATTTTTAGCGTAACGTGTGTGCATATCAATATTTAATGGTTCTTATAAATACTATGGTTGAAATGCTTCTTCATCAAGCGATGTCCATCGGCCAATTGGGTCGAGCCTTCGTTATGTCACTCAGCGCATTATGCGCAACGAGACAGAAAGACATACGGCGAATTCGTGTGGTCACATCATGGCAGATTTTTTTTTTTTTTTTTTCAGATTCCGAGCAACTGCGTTCGCTTAGTCAAAACGTAGCAATCTCATCTGTTCTCGTGGCGCTTTCCGAGCACCAGGGATTTTCCAGATAGCGATTTTTTCCACTCGGTCTCAAAGCAACCGGGCAGCGGATTGCCCAACCATATTCGGTGTCATCACATCCGCACCGCCAGGTTGTCACCACGTCACCGCACGTCGAAGTTCACGAGGGCTAGCAGACGACGGAGCCCGAAGACGAGAAACCGCGATACCCCCTAGCGTTATCCAGGCGATTAAAACCGCTAGATTCCTGGCACTCATGTTCGGGTAGCAACGGTCACGTGATCCAGTGCGGGCACCGAGCTAGTAATTTCTGAGCGCTAGGCGGGGATCACGAGACGCCCGTCTTCAGCTGACCCTGTAAAATATCACCTGCATCCAAATTTCGAACGATATACACCCGCGCTTATTGAGATACGCGCGTGAATGTTTACTATGTGGTACAAGAATAAATTTTGTATCGTTCGACTTTAAGATCGCGCTTGTGGACCGCTTTACGGCCAAAATTTTGTGAATGTTACATAAAGCGCCGTGCCGTACACAATAAGCGCACCACATCAATGGCAGTCAACGAGGCCAGAGCCACGGGCATTTCCAATCGGCGTGCCAAGTTACGTCTGCAGACACCTATTACCTATAGGCGTAGGCGTAAGATCCAACGAACCAGTCCACCAAGGAACTCGAGCGCGGCGCTGCGGCCACGAACGATTCGTATGATTAATGCCCACGCTTTCTCAACGGCGCCGTGGCGCAGTCTGCTCTCCTTACTCCGTGAGTGCGACAAACTTATTAGTGCCATGCGAATATTCGAATTTTTGTAATATCGAAGCGAATACTCATATGTTCGATTCGCATTCCGAACCGAATACGAATTTCGGTATTTGAATGGACCATTTGCGTGAGATGTGACGCCTTCTCGCGTGTCGTCTGCTATTGGCCGAAAACAAATGCACGTGAGGAGGCGCTGCGGTTTCGTTTTCGTTAAGTTTTCGTGTCTTTCGTTCCAGCGTACTGCGTGTGTTAACTTTTTGAGTATCCATCTTAGATTTCGAGACCAGTTTCTGCTGCTGCTCTCTGCGCGAAGTTTGAGTGTCCGTTTGATGTATGCAACATGAACCTGCCATGCCATTCCTAGAGTCACTAAATAAGCTACGCTTCAGAGTAACGACACTGAGGCAAAAACAGCCGCCATGTTGTTTCGGATGACCTCCAGCCCCACCTCTATTTTGGCAGTAGAAATAGATGAAGATGAAGTTCAGCAGTTGAGGAACACAACACTTCGAAGAGCGCTAAATGGATGGCGCTGGAGGTCATCCGAAACAACATGGCGGCTCAGTGTCGATACTCTGAAGCGTAGCTTATTTAGTGACTCTAGCCATTCCATGCCAGACCAATAAGCTGTGCAGCACTGTTTTGAAGAAGAGGAAGGAGATTAATTCTTGCAATTGTTGAGTGTAGTGGGCAGCCATTCTACATTAAAGCTGTTCGTTATCGTTCCTGGGTCCCTTCCCTAGATTTTTGGTGCCGAAACCCGGGAAGCGTAGCCTCACTCATTCACGGAAGGATTCCAGGAACGGGAAAATGGTATATAGTAGCGTTAGTGTATTAGCGTAGTAGTAATGGTTCCGGCTGTTTTCAGCCAGAATGAGAGCCGCGCATGCGCTGTGCGTTCTCATGCAAATGGTTCATTGCGTATCGAATCGAATGTCTCCTCCGTACCGAATATATTCGAATAGCTGCCGGAAAAAGGCAGCGTAAGAACAAAAAGTTGATCTACAGCGAAACCGACAGAGACGCTGTTGAAGTGCACTAGTAGACTCGTCCCATCACTTTCCTTAACTCAAAACGAGGTGGCGCTGCGCTCTGTTTCGTCCTCGAATGCACCACCTTCTGAATGCATACGGACAGAGATTTGGCGCTTGTATACCGCTGCAAATTAAAATACATCTGTTCTCTGCTAACGTTTCCTGTATGTTTGCGCACTATGTCCACACCGCCTGTGTGTGCAAACCGTTCCTTTTTGGAGCTCTTCCGTTCGTATTCGCTTCGGCTCTACAGTTATGCGCTTCGTATTCGAATATTTAAATCGGCTATTCGCTTCGTATTCCGTTAATTCATCCTCTCACAACTTCCGTGAAGTGGGGTAGGGTCCTGTGGCTACCACGGGGAAACATTCCATGTCATCGTCACTTCTCCATCATTTATTGTTGTTGTTGTTGTATTTGTGGAAGGCACTGACGCTCAGGCGAGCAGAACAAGACTGATCCCATTTATTCGGCGATAGCCGTTTAAGTACAACACCGCCGGGGGCCGTGAGCATGACAGACGATAGCTTATCGCCAAACTGACATCCGTTACAGTATTCGCTTCGGTCCTATAACTAATCGCTTCGTATTCGCTTCGGTTTTCAAACCACCATTCGCACGGGTCTACCCCTGTCACACAGTCTAATTTAATGTCCTTTTTGTGAAGTGAACTCTTCCCAAGCGTATGTCGCTTTCACTACATTCTTGCAGCACGCTAAGTGTCACTAGACTATGATGCCAATGATGATAGATGAGAATGAACGGCGGCTAAATTTTTGTGTGGGAGAGATTTACTAGACGGATTTCACATGGTACTATACAACAAGCACAACACACACATAACATACACAACACAAGATCAACGATACAGGGCGATGCAAATTGCGGATATTAACAAATGAGAGGCAATGAATGATAAATGATCATGGATGGGAAAAAATATGGATGGTGAAAAAAATATGTACAAAATATGAATTCTCTTATGACGGGACGCCGGCGATGGTGACGAGACCGCCGACAGCGCGAACCGAAGGGTGATGGCCCCAACAGCGCACAAAACCATCCTCCCCTAGCGCAAACAGTTCCCTCTGGAGGACACTGACGACGCGAACCCGCAAAGGTCTCACAAGCAGGAAGATCGGGACGTCGCGCCTACGCTGCGCCACAGCCTTACATCTGGCACCCCACAAAACCTGGGCCCCACAAGCCGTCACAAGCACACTGTACCGCTGGCTGGCACATCTCCGGTCAAGGGGTATTGGGCACATAATGTTTGTATGCCGCCTGACTAGCTGCCAGAATATGCGGCATTCGAAGAGCACATGACAGTTGGTCTCTACACTGGCGCAGTATGGGCAGATATTCGTCGGAGTGATGTTCCACACGTGGAGGCGATCACGCGTCGGCTGTATGCTCCACGCAAAACTCCACAGTGTGTCGAACAAGGAAGGAGGGAGCCACGAGCACACAACCCTGCTCCACGCGATGGTGTCCACTTGCCGACGACGGTGGGCCCAGATTGTGCTGCTGCACGCCTCGTCCCACAAAACTGCCTGCGACATATGAACGGGGCTGGTGGAGTTCGGGTTCACAGGGGGAGTGATGCGAGCTAGCACGCGATGGTAAGCGTGAATGACAGCATGGAACCGCCGTGGTGATCGCGCTGACAGGCGCGACGGTGCAAACGACTCCGGTGAAAGAGTGCGCACCAGAGGCCCCATCCAGTACATTAGAAGAACTTGCGTGGGCGATGGCTCTCCACAGATGATTCGCAGAACGGTCTTGAGTGCACGATTCCACGATTCCACGATTCATGAGGTCCGGAAGTCCGGTGAGTCCGGAAGGGCTAGGCCCCCTCGAAACACTGGAAGACTAAGGAAAATGCGGGCCACAGGCCTATTGCGCCTCTTCTGCCAAATGAAGGCTAAGGTGGTAGTGTGGATCCGCGAGACAACTGAGCGCGGTGCGATCAGCACATGACTCAGATGCCACACGCGTCCACAGAAGGCGCTCCGCACGAGATATGCGCGCTCGAGGTACGTCAAGTTGAATGCGCTGGCAGCCTCGCAGTTCGCGCAAAGTTCTTGCAAAGCGCTCGACCAGTTAGCAGGCGTGGGCCCGGTGCTGTCAAAGAAGACACCGAGAATTTTTAAGGAAGTAGTGCACGAGAAGGGTAGACACGCGGTGGACATACGGTGACCCAGCGGCAGCAGATGGGTCTTCCGGAGGTTTAGAGCTCCACCTGAGTAAGCAGCGTAGATGTCGTAGACGCGACGCACCTCAGACACCGAAGACGGGTCTCGCAGAAGAAGGGTGACGTCATCTGCATAAGCTGCGACTTTCCAAGATCCAGACGAAGGAAGGGGCAATCCGCGTATATTGGTGGCCGTATCAATGCTCCACAGAAAAGGGTCGATGGACAATACAAACAGAGCAGGTGACAGCGGACATCCTTGCCGGACTCCCCTGGAGACCCGGAACTCCCCAGAAAAGTGACGCAGCATGTACAGGCAGCTACGGTGGTTGCTATACAGCCGAGCGATGATGTCTCGAATCCACTGAGGGAACTGATACGCTCGTAGTACAGCAAGCAGGTATGAGTGTTCCACACGATCGAAGGCCTTTGCTTGATCGAGAGACAAGAGGCAACCGTCAACTCCGGTGGCGGCAGCGTAATGCAGGGCATCGCGTAATCCAGAGAGCGTGTCGTACATGCTCCGGCCCGGAACGCTGCACGTTTGGGAGGGATGTATTATTGCCGGCAGGACACTCTGGATGCGCTGGGCCAATATATATGACAAAAGTTTATAATCACAACTCAAAAGCGTAACAGGACGCCAGTTTTCTGGGTACGCGAGGTCACCGCTGTTCTTGGGGAGCACAATAATGTGCCCGAAGCCAAAGGACTCAGGGAATGCCACCCCACCCAGGCAAAGTCGCATAAGCTCAAAGACGAAAAGGCGGATGGTAGGCCAGAAAGCTGCGTAAAATTCAGCAGGCAGGCCACCAGGGCCCGGGCTAGTACCAGAAGCTGCCCTGGATACAGCGTAGTCCAGTTCTTCAATAGTCAGCGGAGCCTCAACAGAACGTTGATCTGCAGGTGAAAGGGACGGCAACGCGTCAAGAAAATCACTGTCCTCGGTACTCGCAACTTGTGTGCTGGTGTAGAGAGAGCGGAAGAAAGCTTCAAAGCCGCCTACTACCTCTTGTGGGTCCTCAGTAATAGTGCCGTCGGCGTCACGAAAGCTGTTAGGTGGCAGCTGGCTGCTGTGCGAACGGCGAGCACAGTGAAGGTAGCGCACGACACCGGGACCAGCAAGCGCCTCAGACTGGGTGTGACGCATACGAGCAGCCCCAGCTGACGACCGAAGGAGGAGCCTATATCGCTCCTGGAGACTCTGAAGGTATTCCTCCATCAAAGGGGTTAACGTGCGCCCCCTGCGCACTGCACGTATCTTTATAGCAAGCCGTCTCAGAAGAGCGTTCCGCCTCCTGGCCCGCTGTTGGCCCAGCGACTGAAACAGGCGCCGTGTCCATATCTTGAAAGCTTCCCACGACTCCGGGGAAGGAGAATGACGAGAGAGGTAGTCAGCTATTCTGGATCGGGCCTCAGCCACAATAGCGTCATCGTAGAGAAGCGAAGTGTCCAGTCTCCAGCGCGTGCCCTGGGCAGCTTCAAAGTGCGCCATGTCCAAGGATAGCAGGACCGCGCTGTGGTCGCTCACATGAACACCGAGCTGGTTGGTGGGGACAGCAACACAGTCCACAAGACAAGAGCGGAGACTTGAGGGTATATAAAAGCGGTCGATCCTGCTCGACGACCCCGCCCGTGAACAAAGTCGCCGAGTATTTAGACCCGCGCAGGGCTGTCCAAGCGTCGGTAAGGTTACGGTGCAGCAGTAGACGCTAAATTTTTAGGCGTCACAATCCCGTCTAAAGAATATTTCTCTTTGACTAGAAACATCGTTCAGCGCCTCCAGATTCCGACATGACACAAATTCGTTCAGCGTATCAACGTTGCTCCGTGTCTGATATACTACCGTATGACAACAACAAATCGCCACACCACGGAGAGATCGCCACACTACGTAGCCTTTCACACACTGTTAACGAAAGTAATTATGTGTTCGTTGGACAGAATGTTACTCTGTACTTAAAGAAAAATAAACGCGCTATAGAAAATACTTGTTTAAAAAAAATTCTCTCTGGCCTCTCGCTTTTCTTCAATAACTTAACTCGTACGTCAAAGCCTGCTGTCGAGGCTACGCACTCGGTCCGCCGCAGAGAAGTGAAGTGAGTTTGGGGAAGTCTCTATATCGTTAGTGCAGTTTCCGCAAAGTGTCACTAAAACATTCCGTGTGACACCACACAGGTCACACTAAGTGCGAGTGTCACTCGCTGAAAGTGACACTAAATTAGTCTGTGTGACAAGGGTACTACTCACACAAATTGTTTATAAGAGCTCAGGTGCTCTCAGGTGCTCAGTGCTCTCAGGTGCAACATCTACCGTACAGCTCCACATAGCGCATAATTTGGAAGAAAAGCTTTCGGACTTGAGTGTTTCACAATTGGGAAAGTAACTGTGAAGTAACGAAGTCACACTTAGATGCAGTTACTCTGAGCAAGAATTAACTAGCTAAGTTACTTACATTTTTCGTGTTGTAACTGTGACTGAGTCACGTTTTACAGGAACTGTTCCCAAGGCTGGTTGTAACCTATAGAAGATGTCTCTGCAGCGTTGCCCTGAACGTTTATAGTA
The DNA here is from genome assembly GCF_037126465.1 of Ornithodoros turicata. Classification (NCBI taxonomy): domain Eukaryota; kingdom Metazoa; phylum Arthropoda; class Arachnida; order Ixodida; family Argasidae; genus Ornithodoros; species Ornithodoros turicata. The sequence goes on from NC_088207.1 coordinate 21,754,239, forward strand.
TTAACTCAAATAACGTTTGTTGAAAGTGCTGCGCTCGTCCTGTCTGCCTCTCTCTCTTGTGAGTTCGTCTCAAGCCTAGCTCGATCCCTATATGCCTTAAACATTTCCTCACAATCTTCTTGTATCATATGCCGCCAGATTCTCCCATTTGTTCATCTTCATGTGCTACTCCGCGACTTCTTGAACTTCTTTCTTCGTGTCTCTTTGTACAGGGTGTGTGCAGAAAAACGTGACCCGCATTTAGGCACATAGCTTGTTGCCTGCCTAACTAACGAACTTCCGGTGGCGCACGATGGCGCATTTGTGCGTGCGAAATCTGTAGAAAAATTGTGGAAGCCATACCCAGCTTAAAAAATAAACGGAACAACGAAAACGTCGGCTTCCGTGCATCAGAATAGGGCAACATGGTGGACAACCGGGTGTATGTGAAAGGGCAACATGGTGCACGTAGGAGAGTTGTGTTCAAGTACCGCTAGGGGAACTATCGGTGCATAAATCGAAACGATGTCCCACATGGATGCTCATCGGCAGTACCCCTAGCGGTGCCTGCACATAACTCTCATGAGACCGAAATGCACTACCATGCACTGTCATGACCGCCGTATTCTAATGCATGGAAGCCCATGTTTTCGCGCTCTGTTTATTTTTTTACACTGAGTATGGCTTCCAGGATTTTTTTGTAGCTTTCGCACGCATAAATACGCCGTCGTGCGCCACCGGAAGTTCCTCGGCTAAGTAGACAACGAGTTACATGTAAAAATGCGGGTCATGTTTTTCTGCACACAACCTGTAGTTACGTGTGTATGCAATTCCGTATTCATCGTCACTTCAGTTATTTGTTGCTACTGCTGCCCCATATATATTCAGACATTAACAAGGCGAAAAGTTTTCAACAGTCGAAGGGTGACCAATGATGTGGGAGACGACGTCGTAACTACATAAGTCCAGCTGAAGCTAACGTCAATTAAAGAACAGGAGCTGACGAAAAGGCAATTGCAGCGGGAATTGTTCGTCAACTATTCATCAACTGTGTTCTTTAAATGCGGAATTTTCGCCGTATATTTCTTTCTTCAGTCAGTCAGTCAGTCAGTCAACTGAAGTATGCAAATAGGCATTGTCAGGCGCATAAGTGTTGTGCACGTGCTTCTATGTTGCACTGCTTGGGCCACCACTTTGTTACTGGAGGAGGTTACGTCATTTGACCACGACAGAGAGAGAGAGAGATAAAAAAGGGGAAGCAAAATTGTGAAAAGATAGTAACATTTCGTGAAGTCGTTTCCCAACTTCGTAACTTTACCGGTGGCGCATGTGTCATCACAACCGTAAAAGTAACGGAGTCGAATATTTGAACTGTCTGCAAGACCTCATCTAGACGTAACAGCCGGCGTAATAAAATACTTTCACGCTGCGTCCAATAAGGCCTCGGAAGGCCTCCACAAACTACGCGGTTTACTACGGCAACATTTCCCACTTGTGCAGTAAAAAAAAAAAATGAGGAGGAAGCCAGTCACCAAGTTCCACTCTCCACATAAACCAGTAAACCACGAGGGCTTGAAGATGAACCGCATTAAAAATGAACTCCCTTCCCAACCCCCATTCAGCAACACTCACTCTACTCAATTGCGGCGACCGCGGAGTATTTCTTTCGACGCCAAAAAAAGAAGGGTAAAGAAGCCACGCGGTTTTTACAGCCGGAGTGCGAAAGATGCAACAACAAACTGTTGAGCGCTGGGTCGCGCATAGTTTGAGCCCGGGGTCTCCGCGTGGTGGATGGAAGGAGAGTGACAGTACGCATGCGTGCAGAGCATCAACCCACGCAACCAATGACCGGCGAGCTTTATTAGACGAGCGGCCGCCGAAGCGGGAGATCATAGTGAGCGTCTGTGAAGTGCGGGTCCTAACCGGAGTGCTGCTGGTCTGTCCGTGTTATCAGCCGCGCCGCTCAAAAGATCACCGCATTGTTGACTCTACCGGTCTGGAAAGGTGAGCTGCATGCTCATTCACGTCCACGTCGTAGTGTTGTGAAAGGAGAGTAAAAAAAAGAGAGAGAGAGAGAGAACTCGGTGTGAATAGCGAAATGTTTGAACGCGCGAAGAAACGTGTCCCAAACTTCCGAACACCCGCGGCGGGACAATCCCAAGCAGCACAATGTACCGAAAGTCGAGTGCAATAGGGGTGGACGGGTAGGTAGAAGGCCTTGAACAGACTCGTGAAACTGAAGTATTTTGCTAAAACACATACCGACCACCCCTATTGCACTCGACTTTCAGTACATTTTGCTGCTTGGGATGTGTCTGCGCCGACCGACATAGATAAGAATATCTGTTTGCGCTTGACATGAAAGTGGTACGAAAGTTCATTGTGTATGCTACCCCGCAATCAATTACTTTTTCTCTCTCTCTCTCTCTTTGGAGATTGGAATAGTGAATGATCTTAAAGAAGAACTCTCAGTGTCCGGTCGCTGACAGCGCTGGAAAAGCAAGCTGTGTGTAGCGAGCTAATGTGACGTTATTACTCGCGTGTCCACGTCGCACGTCATTAACGAGTTCGACACCGACACTTTTCGCGTGACCACGCCGTGTATGTGTTATGGAGTGTGGATTTTTGTTTATTCGTGAAGCCCTACAATTTGTCTTCTCTTCACCTACAATAGTACGCAACGATACTTTTTTTTTTTTTCACGCGAATGTGCACGCACTTTGGAAGTACACACATCCGCCGTGGAGACAGGAGTTTACAAGCCGTGTACTGTTCCAGCGCTTGCGTAAAAAGTTTGTTAAAATGTCGGGAACAGCATACACCGCAGTTCTGAATGGTTTCGAATAATCTGCGAAGAGCCTAATTTTTTGTTTCATTACGCGGGATAGGTAGATATTCAAGTACTGTGCCGTATGAGTACGCAAAGTTTAACATCGAAATGTTCACACTGGTACCGTTACGCCATAACGAATTTTTCTGTCCATAAGTGCTGTACAATCTAAAGTAAACTCTATTCCCTTTCGACCTGGACACGACTTCAAGTGACTGACTGTATAGTGTACGCCTTTTTCCTTAACTGTGTGTTGTTGCGCTTGCACATGCTTGTTTCCTGTCGTAATATGTGCGCCGCATGCCAAATATCATGACGCAGAGAACTGGGTTTCAGAGTCCTGCAAGCGTCGTTAATTGGGGTTTCAAGGAGGACGATTTTTCTGAAGCTTGTTAGCCCTGAGGCGTTTTAAAGCACCTTGAACCTTGCCTCGCTTGAGCGTGAATCCGTTTGGAGTATCGTGGCGTTGATTACGTCACGCTAGTTTAAGCAGTATTAGTGGTACTAGTGAATTGGCGGGATTTTCTGGGATATGCTTGTGGTTGCATTGTAAATAAGGAGCACGTAAAGCCGATAACCACCCGCCGGAAGCGTTTCCGATTGAACAATGAGCGCCGAATGCGACCAATATAGAGATCACCGTTTCGCGCGTAATAATAGGGTGCTTTAATAGAGTGGAAGCACTCCAGTAAAACGTTACGATAACGAATGCTGTTAAATCAAATGGCAACGGCGTAAGGTGAGCTATACTACAAAGGCAACGAGGCGATCGGCTTGTCGTACTTAGGGAACCGACATTTTATGAATCGTTATCGTGAACACATTTCGACTTAATCAAATCGATATTACGTGAAAGTTTGTACGATGTCTTCTTTTCGCTGTGATGGAAGCGACGGATTGTTCCGCAAAACGCTCAGTGAGAAAGAAACCAGTAAAATAAATGCAACTTTTAAAGGATACCACTCGTATTGTGCTGTGCAAGCGTTTATTTGTTTACTCAGCGTGTATCCTCTTATCACCAGCGTGGATCACGGAAGATGACAGTAGAGTAGTAGTTAATAAGCGATTGTTGCGTCTTCATAGAGTGATAATACTGGAGTTCGAAGCAAACGCACGACTCTGCACTTGCTGTGGCGCGCGCTTTCTAGTGGCAATGTAGATGACTTGTAGGATGAGTGGATATGCTATGATGTTTTCACTCAGGAGGATAAGTACCAGCTCTGGGAATGGTAGGCTTGCATGTCATTTCGCGATGCTTTTCCATGTTTCTTTTTTTGTTTTTTGTACAAATTCTTACGTTGTTTCTATAACATACACTGACGCGTCGTCAGACGTCATCCTATTTTCATTCAGCTTATAATCAGCAAAGATGTCGCCGCGAAATTCGCTGTTGCCTACCCCTTTTTTAATTGGGGGGGAGGGGGGCGTAAAAAATAAGATAGAGGAGGTGGTCTGCCTGCCGAGACGGGCGACAAGTTGCCACAGAGAGGGGAAAAGGGTGAAAGGGAAAAAAGGGAAAAACTGGAAATTCAGGAGGTAAAACCACCCTCCTGTTGAATCGTACATGACACCTCTTTAGGGGATACGTATAAGTAGTTTCACTCTGCAAATTTCTCTTGTCCCGCAAGATACTCGTCTAGGTTACGTGTCCTTGAGCTCCTACAACTCCAACCGATCACTGAGTCGCAGCTTGCTTAAAATCAGGAGCATGCATGGTCGCAGTTATAATCAGTTATCAGTAACGTTCAATGTGTTGTTGTTGGTATAACTCCACGCGTCAGTGCGTCAACTTAGTAAGAACAATAAGTCTCAGTACGTCGGTTCGTGTTGTTTTGGGGACATGTCAGCGTCGGAACCCTACGCATGGTAGTGTGGCTTGTATTATACAATAGATATGTACAAATCTCGCCTTAAGCCTTACTGTACCTAAACGTTGTGCACAGATCGCTGCGTAGAAGTTTCGTGGTCATTGCTACCATGTACACTTGTATTGTACTTCTGTTATTATGGATCCGGTTTTGTAAACTACAATGCCGAACAAAATTTAACAACCATACATGGTGTCATGTCATGATGATTCTGGTAATCCTCAATAGGCTTCATAATCAGTGGGATAGGAGCATAGGAAAAAAAAAAAAGAAATACGCGTCCCGTCTTTCCTGTGTTGTCGCTTCCACAGGAAATTAAAGATACTATCTCAAACGGAACAAAACCTGAACGAAGGTGGATTAATGCTTTATGAAACTGCAACTATTCTTGCTCACGAAGAGAACCCGTAATGAGAAGCGGTTTGTTTAGAAACTAACGTTTTGCACGCGCGATAAGAGGAAATTGGGAGGCTGTCATGTGGAACCTAGGCCATGCCGCACGCTTCCGTTTGCCTCTTTCCCCGTAATTGATAATATTTGTTACTTTTTGGTCGCCTTTGTGGAAGGAAACATAGCTTGCCTTTATCTGTGATCTGCAATCTTTATTTTGATTTGTGCCCACCAACGGCTCATGCCTTAGACGGTGGTGCACACGTACAATTTACGCAAGTACACACAACCAAATAATATAACATTTGGTCATCAAACTACCTACGTTGAAAAAACACCTAAGTAGGAACTAAAGCCCTGAACAGAGTTGCCAGAACAAAATTATAATTTCAGAAAATATGGCGCTTACCCACAAAAGTGTTACACACCCATTGGAAGGCGTGACATTGGTGAACTGCAAAGTTGTAGATCCACATGAAATAAACGTCTTGAACTCGTTCTACCCAAACAAAGAAAACTAATTTATAGACGACACCAGTCTGCATAATCTACTTCCCCGTGAAGTACAGGTTTCAAAAATCTCGGATCTAAATCTACCGTATGTTCCGAGAAGAAGGTCGACCCAAGCCTTTCAGCAGTATCATGATAGTCGTAATATAACCTGATTCAAATGTGTCTGCCGTATATAATTCCTGTCAGCTTTCGTTGGTTGTACAGGCCCTACTTCGTCAGAGAGCGATTTCATTAAACACTTCCATTCCGTTCTACAGAATCCGGTCCTGCTATACGTACTAGACTCTTGTATAACATAAGCAAAAGCCCTGGACTTACCAAACCCACCCGTCAGGCGTCCAATAATCTTAACGACTAATCTTAATCTTAACGAGGACTATATTGTTAACATGTGCAGTCGAAACTCGTTACGTTATATGACATACATATCGCAGAAACGTTAATATGACCACGACCGTTCCCGCGGATTTTGGTCATAAAGCGAACTGTCATATTAACGAACACGTGATTCGAGTCGTCCAATACCATTTACGTATGGTTCAAAATTAGAAGGTTACATAAACTGGTAAGGGAATACGAGTAATGAAACATTTTAAAAGAGTATATTACACTTTATTTTTTTTTAAGTGGTAGTCTGCCAGATCCTGGTGGGTGCATGGTTACTCTTGAATCTGACGCATATCTGCTTCCTCATTCCGCAAGTCAGCGCTGCTCGTTTGTGCTTCTGACATGTGGTCGATGAATGCCGTATGACAAGTCACTATGACCACGTGACCAAGGGCAGTGCTGTCTTAAGCAGGTGAGACAGGGGCATCATAAGCACCCCGAAAGCGGGCCGGCGTTTTGGCCGTTATAGGACAGGAAAACAGCCGGTTCGGTGACCAACGGTCATAGTAACGAGGGCAAGGTACAGGTCATCGTCATTTAAACGAAATGTCATATTAACCAAAAAGAGCTACATGCGAAGGTCATTGGGAGGGAACGGTTCCCGAGAAAAGGGGTCATGGAATGAGGATGTCGTATTAACCAGCGTCATATTAACGACGTTCGACTGTAACTTGAAAGAAAGCGCATTATCAATGATAACGCCAAGGTCACGAACCGAACCCACCCCAAGCAGCACAATGTACTGAAAGTCGAATGCAATGGGGGTGGACGGATACACTAGAAACCAGGTAAGGCATATGTAACGGTTAAGTACCGCTTGACCAAGAGGTACATTTAAAAAAATGTACCTCTTAAATTTAAGAGGTACACGCGGCCTCACATGCGGTACGTGATAGCGCGCAGCGATTTAGGCCTACCCGTCGGGATGGTTCCCCTCCTCTACCATATATTAACAGCCCCAGGAAGCTACGCTGTACGATAAATATCACAAACAAACAAATACCTTTATTCGAAAATTACATCCATTTTGAGGGGTGATGCTTGTCCATCGCGAGCGTGCATTGTCATGATGCACAAACGCCGAACACACGGGGCACAACGCTGACCACTGCATCTCTCCTTCACTATTGCTGCTGCTCTGTGGTCACGCTTCTTTATCTTTTCCACACCTTTGGATTGCTGTTCTTCCCCAACTTCCGTTTCTTCCGCAGAACGTAACACCAACCACAGACGATGATTGACTCACCCATTTACGACATTGCCTGGACGTAACCTAGGAGAAAATACAAATGTAAAAAAATCCAACAACAGAAATAGCTTACTTGAAAAACATGCCTACTTGCTTGTGTAATCCAGGTATAAAGTGCAATCTAGGCTTCTCTAATTCACGCATCAACGTTCGTGCATGAAGCGCAAAGTTCGTTGCCGTCCCTCAGTCGTTGTGTCCAGCCTGCCGGTGATCAGGACCACTGGAAATCAGAGCGAAGATGAACGAAAATGCGTCGTGCGGACGAATAATTACTTCATAGATATAATACGCACTTAAATGACTCCAATCTTGAGAGCGTCGAACGAGTTTCTTCAAAGACCGAGCACGATCGTCCTCGCTCCCCGACGTTTCAAAGCAAACTGATTTGCCAGCGTTTGCAAGAAACGCATTCTTCCCAAACGTGCGATCCCTCACGGTCACGGGTTCTAGTTATTGCACTTCTTTGATAGAATGGTAGTGCTGACCCCTTACGGCACTGCTGCATAAGGGAATTTATTGACTGGTATTCGGAATCATGCGAAATATTTTTGCAGCGCATGGATATCGTGAGAAGACGTTCGTACTCAAGCGCCGGAAACACGCGGTACACATGAGATACAGCTACTAGACGCGCTTAAAAGGTACCTAGCCGGTGCGGATGGGTCTCGGAGCCCTTGTACCGCTTGAGTTTCGCAGTGGTCGCGAACTGTACCTGCTGGTTGAGGACTGTACCTCATGTGTACCGCGTGGCCCAAGGTGCGGGTCCTCTTTCATGCGGTACATATATCGGGTGCCGGGTTTAGAGTGTATAGGTGGAAAGCCTTGAACAGACCCGTGAAACTAAAGACCACTGATAAGGCACATACCGTCCACCCCCATTGCACTCGACTCTCAGTACATTGTGCTGCTTGGGACTTGTTTGGCATGCAAGAAACGCTGTTAAGGAAGATGACATCGTCGCGGCATCAATGCCCTCGTGACCGCCTTTGAGCGAGTCTCATTATCATTGCATTAAACCAGGGGCGGGCCGCATGAGGCCCGCACTCAGCTATTCTGTGGCCCTAGGGCCCTTGAGGACCAAACAGAATGTGTTTAATAAAATTTTCTTTAACGACAGAAGAGAGCTGCCTTCTCAATAAACAAATAAATAATGAAGAATTAGGAACAACAACATAGATGAATGGATAATGATGATGATGTGGGATGTTTCCCTGCGTTGAGTGCAGGACCCTACCCCATTCCAAAAAGGTTCACATGAAAGGATGACGAGGGAAGGGAATGGAGGAAGGAGGAGGAGGAGGAGGATTGGGAATGAAAGCAGGTTCTGAGGCATTGTCTTTACCCTTGCTCGGCTTATGCTGATCTATCCATGTGAGACAGACATCACATACGCGTGTGAGAACATCTTCTGAATCATGAACCTCTACAAGTTGCGGTCACAGAAACCTGGTCTTCGCGTATACCTCGGTAAAGCAACACTGTATATAATGTGAGGATGGGCTGATCTTTGTTTTTACACTAAGTTTATAAGCATACAGGAGCAGCAGCTTCATATGTCATCCGCGGGAAATCAGAAAGCAGCAGAGAGAGGCAGAGATTAAAAAAGAAAAGAAAAAGATGGATAGATAGAGACAAGTCATGTACAAGGGTCATTCTATTTAATTTTTAAATTCTGTCTGTTTCTCTCTGATTTTCTGTTTCTTTTTTCAAATTGAAAGTAGTAGCAAAGCCAACCGTAATAGGAGACAATTTCCGTGCTCCTGAACATTGTGATAATCGTTCGTGAAGAACTATGGTATACGTATTTTTCTTGAGTCATCTTTCATATTTTCAGCACCGGATTTGGAAACGCAGCTTATTTATTTCTCTTGATGTGTCACGTGTTTTTTTTTTTTTTTTGTTAGAAATGAATTGTGCACGCTGTCCGGCCCCACCTTTTATTTGATGCAGTTTTTGAGGTATTTTACGCTAATTGTGGTCATTTCTTTCCTGTGCGGCCCTTCATGGCGCGGTCTAAGGTGAATGCGGCCCGTAAGTCGAGTTGAGTTTGAGACCTCTGCATTAAACGGTACAGTATAGTACAGTTGAAGTAGAGGCAGTCCCAGCAGTGAAACCAGCCAACCGGTGGTGTCAATAAATTATCTTATAACAACAGTACAGTAGTACTAAACAGTAAGTCTGCGCTGGTATCCTTGAATTTTTTGTACAAACATGCCTCATCACCATACCATAGTTTGTGTTCAACTTAAGAAGGAAAAGAAATCTAGTTCGCCAACTATGCATTCGCCGTTGGAGATAGCAGACGCATTAGCGCGCCAAGAGAAATACTGCAGCGCCACCATGCGCCATCACTATGGGAGCGCACTTTCTGCTGCAGCATAGTGTCCTGCGGCCAGTATTAACAGCCAATACGGAAGAAGAGCGAGTATGATGGATTACGTTATCTCGCGCAGGCAGAGAGCGCGACCTCTCTGTGTCCAGCCATCCCATCTGTGGCGCAGTAATATTTTGAGAGCTGACGGACTACATTTGATGAACATAACAGGAGCAGGCAAGACTTGATGATAACATTCCTTGAGTTTGCGGGAAAACACAGCTAGGACGTTGTCCTGTGTCTTCCCTCAAACTCAGGCCAATGTTGTCATCAAGGGCTAGATTTCTTTTCCTTCATAAGTTGAACACGACTATAATGTAAACAACCTTATGAAATAATCACGGAGAGGCGGAACGTATTTCCTTAATTGTTCATTTCGTACCTCCTTTTCTCCTAAAACCGCTAGTCCTCCACGCGTTCCTTTTCTAAAACAACGGCACACTGTCCATGTAGAACATTTGACACGCTATCAACGTCGATCTTACAACACCTCACTGGCATTCTCTTTTTATGCTTCTTGTTCAAAGAGACTGTTCAGCCCTCAGTGTAGCCGTACTAACAGACCAGACAAATATAAGCTGAATATCCCTCGTGCACTGTACGCCTACTTCTTTTACATAAGTTCCATTACAACGTCAGACGTGCCGCAGAGACTTTCGCTACTTAAGTGGCACACGGTCACTTCGGAACTGTTTTCCACTGGTGATCCACATCGATTGGATTTTTGCCCTCTCCCGGTAGTGCTTTCTTCTCCCATTCCACTTGTTTTTCCTTTTCTAATACCTTTTTTTTTGTGAATACTGTAGCGTGACTGACGTCTCCATCTTTTTTTCTGTTCCTATCATCATGATGATCATCAATGTGTTTTGACGCAGTTTTAGCAGCAGACCTTCTTGTCATTGTAATCAGTGACGTAGCCACGGGAAGGCTCGATCCCAACTACCTGCCACGGGTCGTAACAAACTCAAATTGCGCAAATCAGAGGAGAAAAAAAAAATATACATTTGGGGGTTCGGTATGACGATCACGAAAGTTCTTACAGCTCCTGGCGTCTATCTAAGCATTCTTGAATAGTTTTGAAATTATGTGGTTTTCAAACTACTTCCAATGTCGTGACGCGACATCGCCGGCCTTGACAGCCTATCGTATAATCGCTCTTTTAACGTTCAAATATCCTAGGTTTTCATCTCTTACCTCGCTGTACGCACAGGTTTGTGTGTGCTGGCGCACTCATGGTCAGCAGGGGTGGCAGCGGGTTTTCGTACAGAGCACCCCCCCCCCTCCCCCCCTACCCTGGAGGTCGGACTACGCCACTAATTGCAATACGTGAAGAACGAAGTACATGAGGGATGCTAAGATTTTATCGGCCTCTTCTCGAGAGTATGTTAGAGTATGTTCTATTTCTCAACATCGCTCTATTGAAAATGTGTTCTTGGGTAAACCACAGGACATTGTAGGATAACCACGTAGACTCTTGGGGATATCCCCACGACGCCTTAGGGTGATCCGGGACGTCTTGGGATAGCCTTAGGGCGTGTTTGGCGTAAGCCTAGGAGTTGTTGGGGTTACTCCGGCAGAACCTCAGGATTTTTGTGGTAACCCCAAGATTTTCTGAGGTTATCTCAGAATTTTTTTCAATAGAGCGTGATGGAGATGCCCGTTCCATTGACGCTCCATGAATGTTCCACGTGGCAGAAAAGGGTTGTAGTCCGTGTACTTCTGTCTGGGCTTCGAAGAACCCTCCGAGACCACAGTCTATCAACGGAGTTCGTGAAAGTTAAACGTGGCAACTCCCATGGAAACTGGGACGGAACACGCTCCGTTCCTCACGACCTTCTTTAAGCATTTCTCTCTTGTGAGACCTGAAAGAAAGAGGATTATCGAATCCCCTGAGTATTTACATGGGGGGCGGGGGGGGGGGGGCGGTATCGAGTTGCGAACGCTATATATGTCTGATGCTGTTTACTGGGATATGGTGGTTTCGGATCCCTACCACCGGCTGTGCTGTCTGAGGTTTTCCTGGGTTTTCCGGCAGTCTTTCCCGACGGATGTCGGCATAGTTCCCCCTGAAGTCAGTCCAGGACGCATACTAACCTCCCTTGTCTGCCACTGCTTCCAGCTCTGCTGTCCCCATCTGTCCACACCTGTTCGCCAATCTGATGAGGCTTATAGCGGTTATCCAAAAGAAGATGGTACATAATTTCTGCCATATGGCGTAATAATAATTAATCATTCATGATTATTATGAATTAATAATAATTAATCATAATAATAATTCATTACTACCTAAATATGTGCCTATCAGCAGCGGCAAGCGACATCGCATTCCTATCGCTTGCAGAAAGCGCGTGGTTTTTACCTGTTCTTGCCTTCAAGCGTTGTGTGTCTGTGCGTTCCTGGAATGGTTCCCGGTTTTCGGTGTTCCTAATTTTTTGAGACCTTCCGAAATGCGGCAGGTGTTGGCAACAGAGGGAAGTTATTCCCTTATTTCATGATGTTATAAGCCCATTCAACCTTCCCAATCAGCACAACGTATTGGCCCAATATTGGACCAATATTGGCAATGTCGGACCACCTTGGGTTGTACCATTGTAATTTGGTTTGCCGCTCATTTTTGCCGCGTTTCGTGAGACCTCAAAAATAATAAATCCCGAAAACCGGGAACCGTCTCAGACCCCCCGATTGCTCTTGACAAACTTTGGGTCATAATTTTCGTATAGCAGCGAAATGATTAGCGATCCACTATCTCAAGAGCGTCCACTGAAGCTAGTGATTGGATAAACCATGCAGGGCGAACTATTTTCCGCGCAGCACAGATTGTAGAGGCACGTTGATCAAACGCTGTATCGAGGCTGCAGCCTGCTAAAGCGCAAACATGGGCGAGACGCACTCGGTCCTTGTCAGAGGTTTACACGGAGGTTAATGTGAGCGTCCGGGGAACGCAGCCGTGTCCTCCCACGACGAAAGGTATTAGTTTGCGGTACACACTATAGTGATGTGGGGGTGGAGCACCTCATCTCATCGTAATACATTTGTTGTTCATTGTTGCTATTTTGAGATGAATGATAAAATTTGCTTCAGATTACTGCACTGGCACCGCAGGTGGCACACTGCTGCGGCAGAAAATTTGCGACGGCATGCAGATAAATCTGCGCTTTTTGTTAGAGTGACTATACAGAAAGCTTAGGACCATATGCTACCATAATTGAACCTCTGTATGCAATAAGGGGATAAGTCGACTTATCCTCTTTTTACTATTTTTGCTGCAATGACATCTACATGACAGTGTGTACCTGCCAAAGGAAATTCAGGACCGTATTGCAATTTACTGGCCCGCTACAGGAGAGTAAGAAACTGGAAATGCGTGTGTGTCAATGGGGCGGACAATCAGCTCAGGTCCCCTTTCTCGGTTTGGGATTTTTCGGCTTATCCCCTTATTGCATACACAGGTTCAATTATAAGCTACCGTATGATTGGCGTTGCATCGTAGATTGATTTATGAAGAACTTCCATTTGAGGGGGGCGCCTGTGGAAGAAGTGCGCGTGCGTATTAATTCAAATTGGACATGTTCATTGACTAATAAGGCTCTATAGAGTTATATTTTGACGGGTGGGGAGGGAATGGGGTACGAAGCGGCGGTACTATAATGTGTAGTTAACACCGGCATTCATAGTGCAGAGAAAAAATAATGAAAACAAACGAAGAGAAACAATGGACCTTTTTCACATACGCATGGTATCCTAGCGGCTCTCCAGCGAACCACGCTCGGCGCGCGCAAAACCCAATCCACGTGGATAGCACAAAGGACCAAAACCAGTCCTGAGTAGAACCGACGAGCTCGCGCTGTCCGCAGTGTTGCCAAATGTCATTCGCAGAAAGTCGCTAAAAGTCGCTAAAATCGAAACTGAGTCGCTAATAAAGTCGCTGCCGCTACTGTGCCCTTTTTGTTCGTTGCACGTTGTGAAACAATGTAGTGACAGATCAACCAGGATGTGTCGGCGAATGAGCGTGCTAGACGGCCAAGAGAGGACATGAAAAAATGGGTCTGAGTGGATAAGAAAGAGAGAAAGTAAAGGAAATTCGGAACCTTGAATATCTTCTGCAAAACCTTTTCTGGTTTTGTCATCGGAGGCACCGAACGTGGTTTGTTTATTGCTTGCAAAAGGTTCCGATGCTTTCTCGTCTTTTTGCGACCTTCTATGTTTTTTTATGTCTGACAACCTCGCATAAATTTCACACTTGCAATAGATGCACAGGGCCCTTTTGTCACAGTCTTTGACTGGACAAAGCTATCCCATGAATACTAGCAGCATCACCAAGCTCTTGCGATACTTCTGGTCTTACTTAGGAGGCATTTTGGAAAACGCTTGCGTCTAGTCCACGCTGCTCGTCAGAAAAGGGGCAAACTGGCAATAGCTCAAAGAAACTAGCACTGCGAAGAGCAGCAACGAAACTGCACTACGCTGAGCCGCTGGAGCTCTCCGTGTCGTGGGACTGGCCCTAGAGCAGTTACGGCCGGCAAAAGGTGGCGCGATTTCATATTATTCTTCCACAGAGCTTGTCGTCCACCGAAATGTGACAGGAAAATCACGATTCTTCCTGACTTCATGAAGGAATATTCGTGTGGCTAAAAAGTCGCTGAACATATCAGAAAGTCACCAAAAAATCCGCTAATCCCAAATACAAAATTTTGTCGCTAGACAGACCCCGAAATCCGCTAAATTTAGCGACTTTCCCCAAATTTGGCAACACTGGCTGTTCGTGCGGCCTCCCCACAGGTCCCCACTTCTGTCTTCCCCGTACTGCGCCATCTAGTGAAGACTGAGATAGCCCTCTCCGGCGCCTCAAGGTCATGCGCATAGGCCGTTGTGAAAAAGGTCCATAGAGGGTGTACTTAGCTCTAATCTAAGTTGCTTCTCTAAATTTGGTACGGTACGTACGCTATGGATACGGAATAGTAAGGATATTTCAATCGATAAACATTGCAACTGCTCAGAGGTAGTGAGGCATAAAGGTCAACACATGCATGTCTTCGTAACGGATCATATCAAAGAGTGATATTGAACGGTAGGAGCAAGTTGTTTATTTACACATGGTAACAAGACTTTCGTGCATGAGACTGCACTTCTTCAGGTTACAAAAATATATTTTTGTAACCTGAAGAAGTGCAGTCTCGTGCACGAAAGTCTTGTTACCATGTGTAAATAAATAAGTTGTTCCTACCGTTTAATATCACTCTTTGATCTACTCATCACCGGCAACTTGACATCGCCTATTTTTCTAACGGAACATAGATGGGCTCCGTTTCGCCATACCTTCCTTACCGAAGAGGCTGCATCTTAGAGATTGTGACAGCTTCGAAATGAAATAACAGAAGGTAGAAACCTCGATAGAAAACTTTGGATATATCTCGCGTGTGTTCGATCAGTAGTGCAGATTTGGGACGTGTTCGGCGAAGTGCACGAGTCCTACTTAAATATTTACAGAGATGCGATTCTTAGGGAAATATCGCGGAACATATCTCCTATATACCCGCATTATCATTGCACCCGCACTTCTTTATGTCTCCGTGAGGCATCGCTCTTGCAAAGGTACGCTACACAAAAGGTATTTACACTTAGATTATATTGCCGCATTTTCAAAGGTGATATCTTTCGGCTTCATTGGGGCCTTTTGCTTGTTCTGCGCATATTCGAGCTATCTACAGAGTGTGTGCTTTAGACGAATACATAAAAGAGGATGGTACACTCCGCCTTAAGCTATGTTGGATATGTAAAAGACTGAATTATTTCTATGAATGTGAACCTGCATCGCAAAGTTTACGGCAAAGTGTAAAATGGACGCATAGGCGATCGGCCCTGCGAATATCGAAACTCATCCGGTTGTTACATCACGGCATTGCGTCTTCACCAATGAGGCGGCCGTGGGATATGTCACGTGGATAGGAGAACCAATAGTGATCGCCGATGGTGTCGCTCCTGTTATGTCAGAGCTGGACGAAGCAGTTTGTTCAAGAATTTGTGTCTCGCCAACTACAACATCTAGGAAAACAATTATTTTGTCCTTAATACTCTTGGCGTGCAGTACAGCACAGAGCGTGCATTTTCGCCAAATAGAAATCATCATTGGTAGTGAGCTGGGTTTGACACTTTGAAAACTATGCTGCGCGGGTGTTTCCGTGCAGGCCGGTGTGACTGGGTACCCATTGGAAACACAGGGATGGTGGGGTGGAATCCAACTGCAAGGGGAAGTGTGAACCATTTTTTGGATGATGAAGGATTAAGAGCTGCAGACCTGGGGATGGCTGCTGCTCGGGCTGATGCTCTATCAAGAAGATGTGAGGGATATCCGCGGGCAATGAAAAAAAAACGTTTCATTCTGTACAGCTGATCATAGAAGTCACAATCAACACTGCAGATGTGGTGGAGCCGTAGAAGAAGTTATGGTTTTTATCGTTCAGGAAACTGGCGCTCCAACTTCCATTGATATCTCGGGCGCCACAGGTGGCGCTGTCTTTTCTCAAGGCGTCCATTGTAAAAATTGTGCCGTTCACGGCAACTATGATCCTCGCGTAAATGCGCTCCAAGCACTCAAAGCTTCACGCATTAACGCAGAGCATTAACGTGGCGGAGCCAGTAATAGTTGTCTGGAACCATGAGAGAATTTCTAAGAACAGAATTTCCCCACATAAAGCGTGGCTTAATTGTTGCGTAACGCGTTTGTTTTAGTGGCCTTTGAAGGACAGTACAAACTACAAAAGGAAAGAGAGGCAAGTAGCGAAGGCAAAGAAAGCTTCAAAAATACGAATGTAGCCCGTTGTATTCCGTTATGACGAGCAAGGTTTGTGCGATATAAGGGTGGACGCTAATTAGCAGAGAAAGCAACCATGTTAGCGAAGCAACGGGAACGTCGTAGCTGCACCATTATCACTGGAATGGAATGTAGCGAGTCGCAAAAACAGGAATAGAAACATCTGAGATGTACACAGTACAACAACATCGGAGGCAGCATAAATGCTGGTACAAATCTGCACAACAATAATGAATTTTATAATATCCCACGCTGTCGCCTTTGCGTACACTGTTAAAAACGAACTTCGCCGCATAGCACGCGCTTAGCCAACCATAATCTCGAATTATATCGTTATCTGCCCTGATTTGGTGAAAACGGGAGGTGTGCGCCTTCTTTGTGACACTTATGCTGTTCATAATTGTCAGAAAAAGGAGTACGCCTCACGTTTTAAGCGAATCAGTGAAGATAACGATATCATTCTTCATGGTGGATGGCTGGGAGCGTGATATGCGGTGAAGTTCGTTTTTAAGAGTGTACATAAGGGATACACTTTTAAATATGAACTTCCGTCCGCTTCCGACGCCGTCGTACGCCCGTCGCAGGCTGCGACGTCTTAGGCGCATTTTATCGTTACTTACGATCCTGTTTGTGAATCCGACCCGAGGCTTGGTGGCGAGCGCATCTTTTAAAATCGTCTATTGATTTATGGTAATCCGGTCATCAGGAAGTCAGTGCTGGGGCTTAAGCGATTACATGTCAAACGAGCCAACTAGTGCGGCACTCGTCAATAAGGGCACGTGATACTGAGCGTAAACGGGCGTGATACGTGAAGGGCGCACTGTATGTCACGCGTATGGTGTCACATGCACGTCTTTATGAATATTACGCTATGTTACCTGGTGGGTCACGTCGTCTCGGAGCAGGAAACACATTTGCTCTTAGACTCGTGCCGTGAAGTCATCGTCTTTTGAAATGCGTAACGCATGGGCTGTTGCCAGGGGCGGATCTAGGATTTTCCCGAGGGGGGGGGGGGGGAGGGGGTCCGCTATGGACAAGACCCCTGACCCCCAGTTCCCCCCTGTTGCAGCAAGGTTTGTACAGCGCCATTTCGTGCCCATGCGGCCAAGGATCCAACAGTCAACATAGTGTCATCAGCAGGTTCTGCATGGTGCTTCAAGCGTTATGGCGCCAAGAAAAGCTAGAAAATCTGTAGCAAATCCACAGAAAATGTGGTCCATCTTGCCAAGTGCGAACAACTCGAGACCAAGTGAAGGTGCCTCCGTCGTCTGCTGAATCACCGTGCGCAGCATATTTTGGGGGCGCTGATTTTTTGGCGCGCTGCATATCTTGGGTTGCCGCTCACTCTCGCCACCTGGCCCGCAGAAACAGCAGTATGGAGCATATGACTGGCGCGATCCCATGGAGGAAGGAAACGCAGGAGCGGCCCTTCCAACTTTCTGCCATTGGGACGGGCGTGCCAGCCTTCGCATTGCATTCTGGGATGCACCTGTCTAACGTGTGACCGCTCACGTGACCCCAAGAGCACGCGCAGGCCAGCTCCGAAAGCGGACGACGCCAGTCGTGATTGTCTTGCAGTTCAGATATCTGCATTGTGATGAACGCCGCGCATCCAGTTTTATTTGAGTGTGCTCGGAGGTTTACTCTTGGTTTACCCTTCTACTACAAGACCGGTGACGGTCTGCAGGACAAACACGAAGGACTAGACGCATCATTCGTGGCAGCGACGTTTGTGTGACGACGTGTGGCGACGTTTGTGTTTGTGTGCATGACGACGTGGCCACGTGTAGTGTGTTTGTTGTTGAAGTGGTAAAGCATGCCAGTAATCAAAGTTGTACAACAATGGAGGAAATCAAATGAATCTGCAGCTGTAGCACAGCGCCAGCTTGCAAACGAACGATACAAGATGACTCTCTCACAGACAGGGGTACGAAACAACCGATCAAGTACGTACTCACGAATGAAACGTCATTCCCGTGACAGAGCTGCTCTCTGTTGAACGACAACCGCAGTAAGAACACGTTAACAAAACGTTGGTTCCGCAATGGTGCTCACATTTTAAGAGTAAATGGCTTTGGAAAAGCATAAAAGCACGGGAAGTAGCGCGATCAACAAAGCGTTGCTAAAACGAAAACTTTAGAGAGGATCACGTGGTGGTCGGGAATTAATGGCGGTTTTGACAAGAGCGACCGCCAGAGGGGTCCCAGGGAAATGTGTTCGAAACGGCCGCTCCTGTATTTCCTTCCTCTATGCTCTCTCTCTATGCGCGCGCCCTCTCACCCGCTCTGCACGCAGCTTTGGCTCATGTTTTGTGCCACAGACACGCCAATCAATGACACTTTCCCTGTAACAACTGCCGCTGTAAAACAGACCAGCTCCCGTGGCTCAGTGGTTAGCGTGCTAGCCATGTCACGTCGAGACTGGGAGGCACCCGGGTTCGAATCCCGGCTGTGCTGTCTGGGGTTTTTCCTGGGTTTTCCTCAGACGCTTTCAGACACAGTCGGCCCAGGACGCACATTTCCCCAGGGCGTCAGTCGTGACGCTGCCCACATACGCGAGACCGACAACGGCAAACCCTTTCACCACCACCACCGCTGTAAAACAGAAGTTCAACATCTCGGATTTCAACAACAACAACTGTATTACAAGATGATGAATGGGGAGTTTCATCGCCAGGGGCGATACTCTACCCCATTGCTGGTGGTGATGCGGGGAATGAAATAATGAGCCCCTTCACAATAAGGATCGAAGTCCTATGGTGTCCAGAAGGGTGAAGAGAGCTTTGAGGGCAGAGCGTTGGTGGGCTGGATGTGGCCAGGGACAAAGCAATTTTGTGAGAAAGAGTGGGGGCGATAGTCTGGGAGTTCGAGAGTATCGTCCTTCAATCTTCGTATAGTATTAGGATGTAGCGACGCCCTTAGTATCACTCTGTATATTGATTTCCGGGCGTGTGATTTGTCGAACGTAGATTGCTCACCGGCTAATTAACTGAGCCGCTAATTCATGGGTCAATGTGGCCAAAATGCTCACATGAGTGCCCGTGGAAAGGGAAACGTTGGTCGTACTTCTTTCACCTTTTTCACCCTATTTTCTCCTTTTCTCCCTTCAGATCGGAGTTCTAATGATGGCCGTGGATGGAGACAAAGTAGTGCATGCCTTCGTTTTTAGGGCGAGGGCTGTGCTAATTTTGAAACGTGATGCGCGCAACCTTGCGCTTGTCCCATCCTACAGTTGGCAATACAAAGGTCGGTCCTCCTCTCATATACCGGTCATTCGAAGAAAGACGGCGACAGTCTTGCAACAATGGGTGGGGAATAGCGGACGCCGCCATGTTTTTTTTTCTTTTTTCTTTTCTGTGATTGTCGCTTTCCCACTCTTCTCGACTTGTACGCAGTAATGAATTGAATTCGGTGACGTCGTTATGTAAAAAAATAAAAATAAATAAAGAACTTTCCATTTCCGTTTGAATTAACATTATCCTTCAATTAATCTCATCTCACGATATAAATCGTTTCTCTTGCAAATCATTTCGTCAATGACTTTCTGCCTGCAATAGAAAAGACTACTTACCGACCCCATATGCAGATGCTGTCCCACTCCAGATATCTTTGCATATATAGATAGCATTGCTTCGCTTAAGTCATCAACGCCAGAGGCGCGTATCAATGGGACGAAGCTCATTAGGCAAAAGTAGAGCGGAAATCAAGTGGGAGAATCGCGCCGTAATATCTTCATTGAACGCTGTGGTGCCTGGGTGAGTGAATATCATTGGGTGATTGGTTCCGGACGGAAATAGACGCTGGGTGGACCTGGTCTACGTGCGCTCATCAGGTTGATCGATTCTTGTTCCTTTGTGCCCGTCATCTCACGAACAAATGCCGGCCGATGGCGTGAAATATGAGCCCGTGTTATTTTTGTGGCAGTTGCCTCTTCCAGGTTGGGAATGACTTCGTTTCCATCAACGCACTGTCGACGTCAACTCGGAGAGGGTTTCGTACGTGCCGTTTAGCACAGTGATCCGAAAAAAAAAAAAAAAAAAAAAAAACTGTTGTGCTGATGAGGAAGCAAATGCCGTAGAATCACGCCGCAAGAAACGGAAACTGATTAGATCAAACATCAACTGGCCGTCATGTCACGTCAAAAGATCCCCCAGGTGGTCGAAATCATCCGCACTCGTACTAGCTCACCATACTCGTACCCTGCGGCACGTGGTATAGGCCCATCTATAGGCTCAGACACGTTTCGTGCAAATCTGCTCTATAATTACCTATCAATTGGATCCAGAGCTCCTACACAGAGGCCCTACAGGCAATAGTTGCTATTTTATGGTTATGTATTTACATATGTACATACATACCAATTACCGGCCTCGGTGGCTCAGTCGGTAGCGTGTTCGCCTTCTGATCCCGAGATCGCGGGTTCGGACCCGGCCGAGGACGCCAGCAACTTGGTGGCAGGGTACAAGTTGCTTAGACACGCCGTCTTCCGCGAGGGACGTTAAATACGGGGTGCCGTGTGGTGAGCTTTCATCGCACCTTATAGAACCCTCAGGTGGGCAAAAGCAATCCACAGACCGACCGCTGTGGCGTCGCTCATGATCTCAGTTGTCTCGCGCTATAAACACCCAATTATATATACGTACCAATTATAACGAGAAAACTGTGTGTATATGAAGGATGAAAATAAAGGATTGTCAGACTTAAAGGGGCACTAAGGTGCAAAAATTGCTCTTGGCGGTATGAAAGATTCCGTCCTCATGACAATAATGCAACAGGAACGGGATTCACCCGTTGCGCCGTTTGTAATTAAAACGTGATTAAAGGCGACAGTTTGGAAGTTCCCCCTTTCCTTCCTCCGAATCGGCGCAAAACGTCCACAGCGCATCCAGCTGTCAAAGGAAAGATATTGCGCAAACTGTCCCTTCCTGTATTTCTTTGATACGAGGAGGGCTCCAACTTGGCTGTGACGCGTAGGGATACACCTTGCAGGGACACATACCATATGCATATTCCGTAGTAGCTATATAGCTTTCGCTTCCACTGCCATACAAGGTTACAGGACCCGAATCAGCGCATCAACGTCATCAAACGTACAAATTACAGCCTACGCTCAAAAAACGAAATTTTACGAAACAGAGGGTACTCAGTCACCGTGAGAAGTCCTACCAACTGCGAGCGGAGCTGTATAGATTAGAGCAGTGGTGGGACGGTTATAATAGCGTTGTTACGTGATTATGAGGTCCATCTCTTATATTGCACGTTCCACAATGCTCTTCCACACAAAACATACGGTTTCTGGTGAGAAAACTCCTGAACAAAATCGTACGTTATTTCGTTTGGCAGATGGGCCATTTTGTCATTACAGCGTATCGACATTTTGAAACTCCTCGTTGTACACAACTTTCAAGCCGTAGTTTCTGGAGGACTTTTCCTGCGAAAATAAACAGGTCCCCCCGCCCCCATTCAGCGCGCATCGCGAGATAGCGCGCACTTGTTATTCTTCCTGCGCTGCATTGCGAGTGTATTCGAAATAACGAGTATTGAGTACAGAATATACCTATATACCAGTAGCCTATGAGACCAACAAACACCAACCTCTTTAGAGCCCATTTAAAAAGGAGATGCACCGGTAATGGTTACAGATACACACCGCAGAAGAAACGAACGAAGGATGAAACCGCCACCGACGTAGCATCTTCTCCTCACCGAGGGCTAACAGCTCACGTTGTAGCTCATTCGTGCGGAGGGAACGCTTGTTTCAACAGTACTTGTTGAAACACTAGGAACACTTGAAAAACTAGAAAATCGGAACTACACGTTCACAACGAGGTGCCAACAGCGGCTGGAGACATTGAGACTGTGCGGATGCTGTTGTGTCACTAATTCGATTGCACTGGGCAGCAGGTATGTGTACGATGTGCGGCTAAGTTCTATAATGTGCGCGCACTGCGACATTCAAACACAACGTGCTGGTCGGTTCCGCGCTGGTTGCAGTACGGACAAGTCTCAGTTGAGGTGACGTTGCACGAGTGCATGGGGGCGAATCACGAAGGGTCTGGATGTTCCAAGCAAAGTACCATATCATGTACCGCCCTGGTACTGGGAGCCAGGTGCACCCAAATGTCGTTCGCGTTCGCCTTACACATTGTGTACCCGTCGGCTCAGACTCGTTGAGATAGTGCCCTACAGTGCTGTTTTTTGGCATCCCATCATTGACCTACGGTAGATGCCAGGCTGCCGGCGGGGACAAGGAGCTTTTGGTGGTCCGCACGAACAGTCGCGTGGCAACGCGGCGGTGCTGCAGCTGGCGGGGGTCGAGTGGTTTGGGAGCCTAGAGTAGACTCTTGTCTCCACCCTCTATTTTCCCTGAACTTCACCCTGAAGGCTCCACCCTGTACCTTAATAACGCCTCCATTGGCGTGTTTTTGTTCGCCAAGGAGAACTCGCAATACTGCTAGGACGATACCCGGTTTCACGAGGCCGATACCTGGTAGGTTGATCCCGCCTTTAGAGTCGAGATATGACAGTATTGTGTGGGAATAAATGTGCTTACGCACGGACACTAATTCGTACCACAACTGTATGTGGAACAATAGAAATGTGACTGAGATGCCACAAGCCGCCCGACAATATACTACGAACAAGGAACGCTCGCTCACGGTTTCATAGCTTACAGGGGACGGTGGTTTCTCATTTCGTTCATCTCCTCCAGCGCTGAAGTTGAGTTGTCGACCACAGGGTCAACACTTCCCAGGAGGCATGAGCTTGGCCTTCTGGCAATTCATCCTCCCTGGCACCGCCACTTAGGAGTCGCTAACATATCGTACTTAAATTGACGAACTGGCATCCCGCAAAGGAACAGTTCCATAGGCAGTCACCCTTGCGTTTCCCGGAATTTCGGGGGGGGGGGTATTTTTCTTTATACAGGGCGTTTCAGTAACCTCGCCAGAGTATGTATTAGCATGAAGTGCTGGGGAGCACGATACATGATTGCTAACAACATTCAGCTGGTTTTATTCCTGCGTACACTTCGGCGTTGCAGGGTATTATAAACAAATAAATAAGAACGCTCCGTTTTCTTCACATCCTGGTGCGTGTTAATTGAGACACAGAAGTGACGGCGGAAAGAACGATGATTGCCTACGTGATGCAATACGCTTAAGACAAGCGAGAGTCCCCGCCATTTATCAAATGCACCTCGAGGAGCACCTAAGGGATCCGGCTCCACTCGTCGGTTATCGGAGTATGTAACGACCAGTCCCGTACACAGCCTATGCAGCACTTTTACCTGAGCATTTCTGTTAGGCATTCTCGTTATTAAATTACCCGATAATCTCGACGATCGCTGCAGTTGTAGAAGAGGCTTCCCGGTAATTGCCGCATACCTGACTACCATTAACCGTTCGGAATTATATTAACGTCTTCGTATCGCTACGTGCGAAGCCCAAGGAAGCTTTGGTCTTCGGAAGTCTACGAATTTTTTTTCATAATAGATAATCGACATGTCTCAGTGATTTTCCTCGCAACTCAAGCTGTACAAGGGAGCACCAAGGTCGTGTTAAGTGCCACTCGCGTCGCTTTGTAAATTGTTGCAGTTCGGAACGTTACCGATAAATTGCGACACGTGGACCCTTGACGACGGCGTATAAAGTACGAGTGGCACTCAGAAAATATTCAAACATTCAATTTTTTGTTTTACGTTAAGAACGTCATGTTGAACCTTTTGAGGCCACCAGGTGCTGGACACGGAACAAGTTATTACAGGGGCACGTTCGAATAGTAGGAGGTGCGCCTTCGCATACCGGAAGTTCCGCCTTCTTGAGTCTCCTTTGAAGACTTCGAATATGTTAACGAAAGCGAGCACCACGACGTCTTGCGACGCAGGCTTCGCGATGTGCGCTCACTCCGGCGCTCACTCCGGACGTCTTCAAACGGCTCTGCTTGTCGCAGCCTCGAAACATCACAGAGGTACCGGTCTCGGAGATTACGAACAAGTTGTCTGAGCACTTTACGCCTAAAAGCTTCAAGGAGTTGGAAAGGTACAAACTCTTCTCCACGCATCAGCAAGATGGTGAATCAGTCCGAGAATTCGTTCAGCGATTATATGCAGTCATTTCTCGTTGCGAATACGAAAAGGAAACGGATGTTCGAGCATGCTCATTCCTCACTGCGTTCATTGTTGGCCTTAATGACACTCGTGTTCGTACCCGGCTGGTGTTGGGAAAACAATTTGTCTTCAGAACCAGCAATTAAGCTGGCTGAAAGCTGCTTAGCCGCGGAGGCTGAATCAAAGCAACTACATGTGGGGACGGACGTGCATACGGTGGCAACTAGGGACGCCAGCAGCGCGACTTGCTACAGATGCGGCAATCCTAATCACCTCCAAGAATCATGTAGATTCCGCACGGAAGAGTGTCATGTCTGTGGGAAAACGGGCCATATTGCAAAAATATGTCGCTCTTCTGGACTTGGCTGCGTACCGATCACAGCATGTTCATTCCCTGCATCTCATGTCAGAGTCATTAAACGGTTACTCACCCACGGCTACCTCACGTCTTCTGCTGCGGGCGCTTGGTGTCGCGCCCATCAGGAGAGAATTTCGAAGCAGACGGGACTCTGTTCCGCATATCGTCTGCAAACTGAAAATGGGTGATACGCAAAATAATTTTGCGTCAGGTTGCCGCAGATATAAGCTTGGAAATTGTTGTAGTACACACTTGTTGAAAACTTTCGATGGCACTTTCCCAGGTGACGCCAGCGATATTGCTCTGAGAGCGCGCGTTCGGATGCTCATCGGTGAAGGAGTACCTACGGCACACTAGAAAGTCAGCAACTGCGTCGCATGAGGATTCGAACGTGGCTCTGCTGATTTTTGTTCCATCCTCGTCTTGCGCGGGAAAAAATGGAGCAGGTGACTTCCGGCAAGCTTTCTATTACACTAATACGACATTAACATTGCCAACGTTATGTCACGTGACTAGGAGATCCAATAGGAATGGTCGAGGCTCTCTCTTCTCTCGCTCCTCATTAAAAAAATAAAATAATAATAGAACATTTTTATTCTATCCTCTCGGGTGCAACGCACTGTGTGGACGATTGATTGACTGATTGGTAAAAGGACAAAATGGTTATATTAGTTCCAAACCACTGTGGACGTTGTAGCGTCAACTCTCATTTTTCAGATGATATAATGAGCCACTCAAAGTGTCACTATCAATTTAAAAGGCAGAAAGTTAATCCCCATCTGCATTGAATCGGTAGCAATCAACTCAACATTAATTTCCGGTGAACCTGTTCAAGCGCGTGTCAACCTCCCTTCTGAATTTGTGCTGCTGCGGAATTGAAACTGAACCGAACCTCAAAAAGGCAACTTATAGAGCGGGGTACGAAATACATTATTTAACAAGCATAACAAGGGAAGTTTTATTTGGGACTGCGAGATCGAACCTGTAATGCAGTCAGTCAACGGAAACAGCATTACACATGTGTTGTTCGTGGTCAGAATTGGGTATTTAAGTTATGTCTTTGAAATGAAGTGTTCTCTACATCTGCACATGCATTCATCAACATAAAAATCGCAAAGAAATATTTAAAAAAATCAATGAATAACACACACCATTCAGAAACTGAGTAAGTGGTAAAATAAAGAAAGACGTTACAATCTGGGACTTTGTTGATAATGTATATGCGTTAAATGGCACCACTTGACGGCTGTAGTGATGAATAATCCTTGCGTTTATGTAACGCAGGCGTGTCTTTATTGACAGAATTTAAACAAAAAAAAAAACAGATACATATCAATGTTTTTCTTTTTCTTTTCCAGTTTAAATTCATGAGCACCTGAAGGAACACAGCCCCACAAAGACAAAAAAAAAAAACACAACAGTGTTCGTTCTTGCTACGTACAGTACTTGTCCAAATGCAAATGGTTCAAAAACACAAACTATTCCGTTCCATATCCATTAATGGTGCATCCCTAATAGAAGAAGAGCCCGTGAAACGTTTTCTTCATGTACCGTGGGAAATGCAACCGGTTGCCTGTACCTGCTTCTGCAGGTGCAGATCGCCGGAAGCGCTCCTTGTTGCGATGATATATCGAGGAATAATTTGTTTCCAGACCGCCCGCGAGGCGTTGTATCACGATCAATATACGGGCCCTATTGTTTGCGAGCAATGATGGATTTCTGTTTGCGCCTGTCCCTTATTGTGGATTGATTTCTGTTTTGCTTTTTTTTTTTTTGTCGTACGGTATAGTGAAGCTTATTTAACAGTATTGGAATTTGCATCAGAACCAAAAAAAAAGAAGATAGCGAGGATCTAAGAAAAGATGAGAGAGATTCAACCTCTTTCCTCGACTATACCGAGCCTTATGTTTGCGCGGACTTCCCTATATACTCGTGTTCAACTCAAGAAGGAAAAGAAATCTAGTCTGTCATCTACATACGCCTTTGGAGATAAGGAGACACAATAGCGCGCCAGGAGAGATACTGCAACGCCGCCATGTGGGAGGGCTCACGTAGTGTCATGCGGCCAGTCTTAACAGCCAATACGGAAGCAGAGTGAGTGTGATGGATTACATTATCTGGCGGAGGAGGGAGAGCGACATCTCTCTGTTCAGCCATCCTATCTGCGGCGCAGTAATATTCTGAGAGCTGGCGGACTAGATTTCCTGTCCTTCTTATGTTGAACACGACTATATGTAGATGGATTGCTCCGTGGTGGAGGAGGTCTTATACCATGTACTACAGCGAAGCGTAATGTCGTTTTTGTCATGTACAGGTAATTCAGTCAGTGGTATAGTACTCGCGCAACATGTATCGTTCAATCTGTAATCAATCTATTTCTATGGTCTTTCAGTGGTCTCCTTCTTAAGTCTAGATCTGAATGACGGTTATACCTCAGGTCACATAGCGTGGAGCACGGGCTCGCGAGGCACGAGGGCCCGTCTTTCTTAGGTTGTTCGAATAGACGACTTCAGAAAATCCCAGAGAGCTTAGCGCCGCTTTGAACTAGGGGAACTCGCTATGGGAACTGTTCACGAGGAGTCAAGGTCAGCGAAAAGGAAACGTGAAGAACAGTTCATTCCAGTAATCTCCCAGAATGCAACGCGTTGGCAAGGAGCACTGGGAGGTTCTGAAACCACCTATTCCCAAACTTGACACTTCTTTGAGGTACGTCCTGCTGTACACCATCGGTATCATGCTGAGAAAAGGCCAAATTACCGTTCCTGCTGTAGTACGCTTGATCACATCCGATTCCCTTTCGCGTCTGTCATGTTAAATTTTCCTCCTTACGCCACTGCTCACTCGGCCAGATGAGATATAGTACACTGCTGA
The DNA here is from genome assembly GCF_037126465.1 of Ornithodoros turicata. Lineage (NCBI taxonomy): Eukaryota > Metazoa > Arthropoda > Arachnida > Ixodida > Argasidae > Ornithodoros > Ornithodoros turicata. Next base: position 21,781,975 of record NC_088207.1, read on the forward strand.
GAGAGTTGTTACATCAACAGCGTAACCAGACCGGTGGCTTGTCGAAGTGCTTGAGTGCTTAAGGGCTTTCTTACACTGCACCTTGATTGCCATAGGAGACAGACTTGCAGACCCTTGATTGTAGCGTGCATAAGATATATCACATTCGGAAGATGACTATCTGTGGTAGAACCTTGGACTGGTCGACATGTTTCACGTGAAAAGGTCGACGGCGATAGTCCGTCGCGCACCCAGTATTATCCAGATGAATTTTTGTTTTTAGAATAAACAGAATAATTTTACGTGTATTTATATGGTACAATCACCAAATATCACAAAATGGTATCACAAATGGTACAATCACCGAAATAAAGTTGTTGCTGTGTGGATCAGAGTCAGCACCTAGTGGATTCTGCTTTGCCTACGTCTTCAGGTTGCCATAAAAATATAATAATAAATAAAAGAAGAAAACACTGCTGAAGCGAAGTGCTCAACTTTTATTTTTCCTTCAGACTTCATTCATTGGCTTCATATTCATCACATATCGCTCTGACGTCTGGCATGATGTGCAAGTCTCTGCTGAGGCGTTTGAAAGGGCGCTCCACACTAATGCTTCCCCACCACAGTCTGTTTATGCTCATATCAGACGGGCACGACTACTTTGTTCCGTTGTTTATCTCGAACACTTCTCTTAATGGAATTTCGCTTACGTCATCTGCCGTGCCGTGCCGTTAAGAGTCTTCCTCTATTTCAAAAGGCAGTAAGTGATAAAAGTTTTGTATAAAAATTGCTCTGTATAGAATTTCTATGAGTTATTATAATAAAATATTTATTTGATCACGTGAGTGATTGGGAGCGGACATAAAAAGTGGAGAACCGTTGCAGCCATGAAACGTAAACAGCTATTCACCAGAGAATAAAGTACTGATCCGGTCCACAGAACAAGTCAGCATAACCCATGTATCTGAATATACCGTAGCTTTCTGCATTCGTGAGTTAGAACGACAAGGCCTACGATATTAACCCGACTTTCGCATACTTCCTTCTTGTTTGTCTCCAATAAGCGCAATCATTCAGAAGTAGACTAACAAGATCTGGGTGAAATTGGGCGGAATGTTTTATGCTATCATGAAAGCTTAATGCCGGTGTTATCCGATTAGCTAAATTGGGCAGGGTTCCAGAAAGAAGGCAAAAAAAGAAAAGAAGCGGTTTCCAAAGAAAGTGTGATGAACCACAAAGGTAAAACACGTGTATCAATGCAGAGTTCTTGGAATCATCAAAGCAGGAAGTTCGGAAAGTCCGGAGAAGATTAAAGCCATTACTGTGAATTGTGTAAGTGGATCGACTGCGCTGGAACGATGTGTAAGTGCAACTGCTTTAAAAATGTTGCGCTCTGTGGCTTCTAGAAGGACTTCAGCACTGTTCATTGCTTCAATGCGTTCGCACAACAGTAAGCGAGTTGTAATCGCATGACCTGTTGCTATTCCCCGAAGGTTTAGTGATGTCCTTATTGGATTTTCTGTTACAAGGAAGTACATTGAAAGTTACAAGGAAACGTGTTGAGATTTGCGATGTGACATGAGGAGGCTACGCAGTTTAGTGCGCTTTCAAACTTAAGGCATGCCGGCAACCTCCCAGGACTCTGAGGGAGATCGCAAGGTGGCCGGCGTGAGAACACCTTTTCATGTCACAAGGACAGCTTTTGCTTTCATTGTGCCAGCACGCTGCACTTAGAGTCACTACATAGGAAGCAGAGTAGCGACACTGATCCACACCGGCGAGCGGGCCCGCCATCTTGTGTCCCGCGCGGCTGCGTCGCCTAGCAACGTGACGCCAATCTCCCCCTTCTCCGGTGGAGAACGCGCGTAACCGAGCCCATAGAAATCTTACTTATACTCCTTAAGATTTCTATGGCCGAGCCAGCTCGCAACCCAGGAAACCGGTTTTGGACGGAGGGGACTCAACATGGACGGCGCGTTCTTGGAAGGAGAAACCACGTGACGCGATCGGCCCAATCGCGGACACCAAACTGCGGCTCCGGCTCGGAAAACGGATGCGATACCCTGTACCCCTGTTTAAAGGGACAATGAAAGGATATATGACAACCCCGCGATCATTTTTAATTTGTTGCCCTGTAGTAAAGCATTCACTCTGTGAAATATCAAGTTGAAAATGGTTCAAATAGCGAAGATATTCTACATTAAACACGGGCGTGAACAGCAGCCGCTGCGGCCCGCCTCCGAGGCGAACTGGCCGTGACATCATACACAGAACATGTTGCCCATTCGTGGACGGGCTTTTGCGAGCAAACTGCAAAATTTGCAAACAAGCTTGCATACTTCGCCATGAAGTATGTTCTAATTTGACCTGGTGACAAGATTGTGTCTAACCGTTGACACAGAATCCTACGAGAAATGTAATATAGCCGTTGATTGTCAGCATGGTTACCGGAGCAGGTTTTCCTCTTTGAACTTCTTCTTCGTCATAACATACCTCCGTCGGTGACATTTTACGACCTGCTGAGTGCCGAACGATCCATAGACGCTATGTGTGTCACATAATCTCTTCCTTCATTGCTGGCAATTTGCCTTTCACCATATTTCGAGCGATTTCGACGGCAGATATACGACGTCGTTGTTGTCCGAACCGAAACCATGAACCCACATGGTCCCGCGGGGTGTGTCCTCCCCGTCGTTCACAGTTGGCTGAGAGAATTGGATGGCTATGACGTAAGCCCGCTTCGAAAGCATATATCCAGCGGTCACGCCCTGCTTTTTTTTTTTTTTTTGTGATAACTGCGCCCTCGTTGTACTGAATACGGTTAAAAGTCGATGTGTGTACGATAGGGACCATGAGAACGATTTCTTGCAGAGTGCTCGGAATTCGCGAAAATCATTTCATGGTCCCTTTAATGACTCTAGCTGAACAGTACGAGTTGCGGTGCTGGATCCCACTTCCCGATAATTGGCTTATCGCTGTCGACGGCAAAGTTCAGACATGCTAATACATTTAGTACAGTTATTCTGAAGGGTTGCATGCCGCGATGGAGAAAATGAAGAAAATATAGAAATAATGTGCTGACGTCAATTGTGTATGACGTTGCAGTTTGTCCCTTTCTTCGTCATATTTTTTTCTCCGTTAATGCCTTCAATCTTCGCATTGGAAATGAGCTTTCCAAGCGAAATCTTCCTCCGGTAACAGGATGTCTAGCATAAGGGGCTAGAGTGATCGTTTTAAATTATACTACTTCTCGTAGATCCTTTCTTCGTGCTTCTTTTATACGAAACCCGAGACAGCGAGACGTTCAAAATTAAGCGACATAGGGCACATAACATATTAAATAATTATTCGTAACCTATTCGATTTACGCCACATTAAAAGAATATTGCCATTTCGCTGTTTTCACGCGGTGGTGCTGTAGTTGTGAGTCAGAATGTGCAGTACATTCTAATCCAATCCAATAGAAGTATAATGAGACTTCAGTGCCAACGCGAGGACATCGACGCGAGAAGTGGAATAGACAGACAGCCCATGGGTCGATCCACAGCCTGTTGCACGTCCCAGTATCTCTCCTCCTCGTCTGTCTGCCGAGAAACCGGCGGAGTGGAATTCCAGAGCCTCATTGATGTCCGCTGGTTTGTGAAAAACGGCTTTCTCGTAAAGCAGCTGCGATTGGTGTGTTGCTTATATATACAGCGAAAAAAAAAATCCAATGCGAAACTTGCTTTCATTCCATTGTGCTCGGAAGACGGAGAACGCCGCTTGAAATATACTTTTCGAGGATATGGCACTGGCGAAATGAAATAGTGTGGCTCTGCCAAGGTGCCATGGAAAACACACACACACACATTTTCGAAAGGGTTAGGTGAGATTGTCACCTCCATTTGCGGTCACGTAGAAAGCGTGGGTCGTTGGTAATTTGATATGTAGGAACCCGAAACAGCTCGGCAAGCGTCACAGACACACCGAGTAGGAGCAAACAAAACACAGGACGACTGCTGACTCACGGCTAAGCTTTTTTAATAACATAACACTTGCTTAAATAAATTCATACTGAAGGCTGGTGTCATACACTCTGAGTGTGTTTGCAGTCGGCTCAGGGGATTACCGCGGCACTTCAAGTATGACTGCCATAACCTTCCTACGCACCTTTCAACAATTACACCCTAAAGAATGCAATATTATGCACAGAAATGGTAGATGTTCTGCCTGCTTATCATCACTAAGCTTACATGCTAAACTTGAGGTTTTCTGAGAGGCATAACAGTCTGTTTATCATTCCTCAATTTTCTTTTCCCTTTTCGAGATGTTCCTCTCAACAGAGTGAGACAGACATTACCGGTCTATTTTCGAAGAAGAGCATATTTCGCAAAAGCATCTGCATTGTATGTTACCGTAATTTCAACATTCTAGTGTGTTGCTTACATTGTAATCGACGCTAAGATTATCGCTTTCGACGCCGATACTAGGAGGTGACACGGGTTCGAATCCTGTCACCGGCTGTGCTGTCTGAGGTTTTCCCTCGGCTTTTCGAAGACTTTCCAGATGAATGTCGGCACAGTTCCCCCTGAAGTCGGCCCAGGACGCATATTAACCACCCTGTCCCCGACTCCTTCCTGCTGTCCTCTCTCCATCTGTCCACGTCTGTACGCCGCTCATAGCCACAGTTGCTTCTCGGCGCTATAACACCGAATTTATAAAACATATCATTTTACAAGAACGCCCAAAAGAATCAGCCTTGTGTGGCGCTGTGCGACATTGACGGCTCGCCCAGGACTGCTGACGCGACGCCAAGAGCACAAGGTCATGTGGGAGCAGCGTAGCGAGCACCCGCGAAAACAGCCACCCGAGCCACACTCCAATCGGGTTCCCCCGGGTCAGCCTCATGGCTTTGTGACGTTTTAGCTCACCCAGCTTTCTGAGGAAGCTGCTGAGGGGTTTCGAGAGGGTGGGTAGGGGGGGGGGGGGGGTACGTTGGGTAGAGGAGCGGTCTGCCTGCCTTGACTGGCGGCATGTTGCTCGGGTGAGGGGGAAGTGGGAGGAAGAGGAGTGGGAGAGGGGGTGCAGGCATTAAAGTCCTCTCTCGCACGCTTATCGTTAGCTAAGATCGTTGTTTGTTTACTTATTTTTTTTTTTTTTTTCAAGAACGCTCGTTGCATTCTCGTGCAATCCACCGCAACGGAAAACTAAAAAAAAAAATTATGGGAGGGTCTTTTCGACTGCTTATTATTGCCTTCTCTGTACACTCTAAGGGGAACAAAAGAGCAATTGCAGCTTCTGGGTTAGTCTAAATTGCTATCATTGGCCAGTTTAGTCCCCAGACCCTGACATTTACCCTTCAGCACTGCAAATATTGTATATAGTCCATAAACTTACTATAAACTGCCGCGCGCTTTTATCCTGGAAGAGAGTAATGGTTGTGGCAGTGCATCTGGTCTAAACATGTATTCCTTCTTTCCTTACACTGTATATGCAGACTGAACAATAAGTCAAGATATTGAGCGCATGAAACGATTTTAAATCATACAAGTAATTTTCATACCATTATGCCCAGTACGGTTACATGTATAATGGGTTCGTGTTTCATTTATCCCTCTATGATTGTATACCTTACATTTTAACTGAGCGACAGGTTTATAGGGCCAATCGATGCCGTCCGTAACAGTTGTGCAGACTCATGCAAAAATCTGAGCTGGAATCCCAAGTGGGACACTTGAAAAAACAAGTGGAACCACTTGGGTGCGAGCTCCCGAGGATCAGGATCGGAAGGGAGCCCTGCATAGCTACCGCATTTAAAAATGCGTTTAAATGCGTTTTGCGAAATCCGCATAAATGCACCCAGTTTTACTGGTCGCACGCTTTACACAAGTACGGCACGGCCGTGAAGTATGCAACGACGACGACAAGTAGGATGAATGTTATGCTCACACAGCACAAGGTGGCGCCGCATCGCCACCTCGTGCTGTGTAGGATACTCGTTCGTTCAAGGCAAGGCCGCCTTTTGCTGGGCTCAGTTGAATAATACCCTAGTCAGACGGCAAACCTAAGTCCGTTAGCGGAACGGCCGTTACTTCACCTGTAGTCCAATCATCATTTGGAATGACATCGTTCTCTGCCCTGATTTGTTGAAAATGGGAGGCGTACACCTTTTTTATTACAATTATGCTCTTCATAATTACCACAAAAAAGGCGTACGCCTCCTGTTTTCAACAAATCAGTGCAGCGAACGATGTCATTCCAAATGATGATTGGACTACAGGTGAAGTAACGGCCGTTCCGCTAACGGACTTAGGTTTGCCGTCTGACTAGGGCATAACACCCATTGATAGCCGTTCAGCTCCGCTGGATTTCTAGGCACTTCACGGAACCTTGTGCAACACCGTCAGGTTCTAAAACCACTTCAGAAGGTCTCAACAACTACCGGCTTGTTTCGAATTCTTTATATAGTGGTCAGATCATGCTATTCCATTTATGTTGTTATTGTGATCCTGATGCTGTTATTGTGCATTGTGGTCCTGGGGGTCCCCATTTTTTGTTTTACTGTGTAGATGCCTGGGAACATTTCCCCATTCATCATCACCAATTTATCTGTTGTTGGGAACATTTCACTAGATTCTGAGGGGACAGTTACCGCTAGTGGGGCGAAGTTAGCTGAACTGTAGTTGTCAGCGACGATACTTGCTCATATGTGTAGTGTGTGTAGTGCATTTCATGTCCATTCGGTGGCGTATGCTTGCAAGTGTATGCCTACACCCGGCATGTGTGCGTGTGCTTCATCCATTGAATTGTGTTGGAGAGATTTACTGAACGAATTTCACATGGGTACTATACAACAAGCACAACCCGAGATCAACGGTACAGGACGATGCAAAATGCGGCTGTTAACGAATGAGAGGCAATGAATGATAAATAATCAAGGATGGGGAAAAATATGGAAGGGGAAAAAGTATATCGTTCTTTCCCAAGATCTGTTGAAAACGCGAGGTGTACTCTTTTTTGTGGCACTTATGCAGTTATGTTAATCGTCAGCAAAAGGCGCAGGCCCCGCGCTTTCCACAAATCAAGAGTGCTAAAGGTATCACCCTGTACAAAGTTTGGACGTCAGCGTGCTATGTGGCGAAGTTCTGTTTTAAGCCGGATTCGAATACGAAGGGAGGGGGGCATATTTATTAGGAGACAAAAAAAAAGGGGTAGAAAAGGGAACGAAAGGTCAGACAAACGGAGTATGGACTTGCTATTGCACAAGTAAACAAACAAAATTAATCAATTATGGAAAAGAACAGTAATGCGAGATCAGGATGACAGTAATGTGCATGAGGGTGAGACCCCGCGATCTTCAGAGCAGCAAGGAAGCACTCAGCTACAGAGGCCAGCTCAACCGTCAAGTCCTTCTAAATTGTCACTCTTTAGCGAAAGCCCTATATCCCCCCACCCCCCCTGGTCGTATACGCTTCTTTCTCTAAATCCCCACTTTCCCGAGAAACGGAGCAGACAGTATAAACTTCGTTCGTCTTTATACGTGTCGACAGCGTTAAGAACAGAATAGAAGAGAAGGAAATCTAAGCAAATTGCGCATCCATTAAACGACTCAAGTTTGCTCTTCGTGACTGGAACCGAGCTCGTTCAAATGAGCACGAAGTGAACGGAGTAATGCATGCACCTGTTTGCCATCGATGTTCTATCGACCTGTCCAACTCAAAACGAAGTTTTAGCATCGATTTACATCAGGCACTGAACAGTCTATAATCAATTCGTGACAGGTTCTATAGCATTGCTTTTCTGCGTAAAAGGAAAGAAGAGTCCACATCTAGTCGTTTGTTCCGCGCGCTACGGCATAACGGTTGCTTTTGCGTTTATGCGTTCAACTAGAATGCATTCAGTGATAATAATAGGCAAGGAGATGCTGCTATCAAAGTCACACGGAACAATCGTGGGCTGAACTGACAGACAACCGTGCGGCACGAAATGCTCTTAAGGGCCTTCAATATGCCTCGGCGTTCTTGACACATTTCTTTCACGCAACGGCATGGACGTCGCGTAGAACGAAACTCTAAGCTTGCATGTCGTCAGTTCATCTTCGCTCTGCTTCATTTCACTCAAAGAGGAATGAGAATATCTGCTGTCTACAGGGTTAGTCTAGCAAACGTTACACATTTTGATCGCATCTTAAAAATAGAAGACGGGGTTTGTCCAACACCAAACTTTGCAGACTGGTAGCCATTGGTCTGAAGTTTTGTTGGAATTTTTTGTGAGCATTATGGTCCCGTAAAAGAACAATTACAAAACAAGCAAAATCTCACTTTGTGCATTTTCTATGGCCTATCTCACTCAAAAGTCGCCATTTTCTGCTGTTTGCGCTTCACTTTCATTTCACCACACACAGGTGGCACCAGCATACAGAACAAGAGGATTGGTGCATAACGTCAGAATCGGCATGTCACATTGTTGTAGGCAGCGCTACCTGTGCGAAGTGATGTGAACGTGAAGCAGACACAAGAAAAAATGGCGGTGTTTGTGTGGGATAGGCCATTGAAAATGCATGGTGCGAGTTTTTGCTTTATTTTTAATTTTCTTTCTACATGACCGTAGTGCTTACAAAAAATTTCAAGAAACTTCAGACAAATGGCTATCAGTCTGCAAAGTTTGGGATGGGCCAAATCTAGTCGTCTATTTTTACAGTGCGGTCGAAATGTGTAACGTTTGCTAGAATAACCCTGTACATCTTCTACATATTCTGATTGTATACTTGCGTAAACGTCGTCCCCAATGTTTAGTTTAGCGTAGGCACACGACTGCCGCAGATGATGTCGGCAACTGCGGCCGAGTACGGCATACACACAACTTTGTGTCCCACCCGTCACCTCATCAATTGTTCCTCTACAGCGGCTCGAAATGCGCTTTACAAATATTCAATTACCCTACATCGCAAGAGCAACCTCCTTGGCTCCGGTGATGTACAGCCACCGTCAGGCTCAACCGTGACGCACGAGCGTGATGTGGGCACGTATGGCGCTTCTCCCATTCTCCAGTTGGCAATACAATGCACGAGCGCATGTCCTGTGCAGGCGTCAGCGCCGTATAGTGTTACCTTCTGTGTTTGAGAGTGCGTCCGAAACACAGGTATGAGACTGGGTTGAGGTATAGACCGCTTCACAACGGCGGTTCGGCATGCTTTGTGGGCAGTATTCGCACCTAATTAGTCTCTGCTTTGCTCTTGCTCTCACCACCGGCTGTGCTGTATGCGCGCTGCGACCTATATAGTCTCGAACCCAGCAGCCAGCGCTCCGCGGCACTGGCCACGCAACCGTAATTATTCTATCGGAATCATAGTGAATGCGCCGCGGTGGATCAGCATGCTGTAAAAAGCTGCTTCGTACTGCAGTTTTCTTCCCTAGAAGCGAGCCAGTCATAGTGAATTTGATAAGTTCAAAATGTCCTCCAAAACTCTCTCGTTCATTTTGAAGCAATGTGGGAAACTCAATCAATAGAAATATTCCCTTCCACGCGCGTCTGCGAGCGATATCTACCGCTAAAAAGAGAATAAAAGTAGCTCTACCCCATTATGTCCTGTGAACGCAGTTCATGCAGCAGCTGCATGGTGGCGACGCTGTTCCATCACACGACCTATACATGTCTACGTCCATAAAAATTAATGATTTCGGACGAACGTTTTATTGCCTGCTCGCGGACTTCTTTGCGAAGATAAGTCATGTGACCCATTTGCCGTTCAAATTTTATCACATAACCTTTTCCGAATGCCACAGGCCAGGCATGGCCTTGATGAAAACCTTTCGTATCATCGTTATCATCATAGTAGAGTTTCTTCCGTTGTTGCTGGAAGATGGTCCGTTGATGTAGCTCACAGATCGGAGATATTCCCAAGAGACGTCCGACAGGCGGTATTCTCGAACAATAACTGGGCTTTATTTACATAGTTATTTACATAACTATATACAAGACAATACTATAGCGACTGAAGTCACGGGGCTTTCGCCTCGTCTTCATCAAGTCGTTGCGGCTTCCACACACGAATTTTCGTGTGTCCTCCGCTTAAAAGGGTGACATTTGAGACACAACCCCCCGCCAGCAAACACCAATCCCAGAAGCCCGGTTCAAACGTCTCCAACTCATGGTTGGCCTAGTTTGAATTTAGAACGAACCAGGCACCTCCTAATTGTCCGCCCACTACTCGGTATTTATGGGTAACGGACCAAGCTGTCAATCCGTGCACCATGCAACTTTGGACAGTGCATCTTCCTTGGCCCACTCTACTGATTTATTGCCAGCGAGCATCTGGTCGCAAAGACCCCCTGAGGTGTCAAGTGTCCCCGTCCAACGTGCCTTCCCCGAGTCTCTGTCGGGTGGCTATTACACTGAGTTGGAAATGCACAATATTCGCGGGGTTTCTAAAATGTCCAACTCTTACAATCATATCTGCATACCAGCACAGACTAGAGGTTTTATTATGAAAGAATCAAAGCTTGATTCGTACAAAGTGATGTAAAACATATAGGACATTTTGTACCTCATGTTAGGTTTGCCTGTTGTTTATTGTCCCGAAGAGGCCTCAACCGAAGAATCGCTCCGAATGAAGAGCATCTTGATGAGCTCACTTCACAGCGGTGTGTCGATAAAGGATTTCAAACTCCGTTGTTTTTATTGCCCGCATTTTTGTAATCGTCAACGACGACGGTAATAATGGCGGTAAAAAATCTCGATAAAGTTCTAACACTTCCTTTGTGGCTTGTTCAGTACAGCCCTTTTTTAAATTCTCATTCTCACACAAGCTCCTTCATTGGCCAATAATGGTTGTCGTCGGAATTCATTGTTACTGTGTTTTTTTATAGTTTTTTTAAAAAGTATTTATTGCTAGGAAGTGCCGGGAGTGTTCTGTGTACCAGTGGTCGCACTCGTGCTCTAAAGCCTCCCATATGGCCATGTAATCGCTTCTTAAAGGGACGTTAAAACGATAGTTTTCTTCTTTTTGATAGAGGAGATGTTTCCGAACACGCGACAAAGTTTCCCTCAGGAGGGAAATTGAACGAAGTACCGAACTTACACGAAGCTGATACTCCTGGCGACGCACCACTGCGAGCGGCGGCAGTGTCATGCGGAGACACCGCTGTGCCCGATTACGTAGCCAACGACGTCACCGCTCACCGAATGGTGCACCCATGATTGGCCGACACTCCTTTGTGCGAGCCGCGTGCAAACACAACACAAGGATGCACACAAAACTCGCGTGTGTAGTAGTCAAGAAGGAAGAGGGGGCGCTCGAGAGGAATGAGGAACGTAAAGGATGGGTTCGGATGGCGACTTCATCCGCATGCGTTGAAAAACGTTGCACTGTAGTAAAAAAACAAACAAACAAAAAACACACACACACAAAAAAAAAAGCAAACAGGTGTGACAGTGTCTCGACAGGAAGAACCGGTTTCAGCGTAAATTTTGTCGGATGATAGGGAAAATTTTATAATCTACTTAAATAACTATACAATAAATCCGCGCCCGGATTAGACTGCAGATGTTCAACAGTTCGAGACCCACACTCTTAAAAAAGAACTTCACCGCATAGCACGCTCCTAGCCAACTATCATCTCGAATGATATCGTAATGTGCCTTGATTTGTTGAAAGCGGGAGGCGTACGCCTTTTCTGTGACAATTATGAAGCGTCACAAAAAAGGCGTACGCCTCGCGTTTTCAAGAAATCAGGGCAGATAAGGATATCATTTGAGGTGATGGTTGGCTAGGAGCGTGCTCTGCGGTGAAGTTCATTTTTAAGAGTGCACGTCACACAGACTATCTCCGTTCATAGCTGTTATCGAAATGAAATAGAACAGCGATTCCCGCTGCAATTCCATTGACTGACCCCGACCATTTTGTTACGTCACAGGGAAACGCCTTTAGTTCTTCACAAAGTTTCGAGTTCATTCATTGCGAAACAGTAGTGGATCTCTCACGAGATTAAGATACCGACTTGGTAAGTGAACGGTTTCCCCTCTGGATAGGTCCGCATTCTGCTGCGGGACTAATGAAATGCACGAGGAGTGAGAAATTCGCTGGAGTCTCGTCGAGGAGGTTGTGTTTAAACGGCTTTTCTCCAACCATTGTCGATGAGAGAAACTTGCATTTCTTGTAGTACATTGCGTGTATACCGGTGACTGTACTCCGAGGTAACGTTAGCGTTACCGTCACTGAGGTGATATCTCCGCCGATGGAGAACGTACTGCGTACGTTTATTACGGGGAATACGACAAGACCGGGGACTCCAATTGAGGCCACTGAAAGAGTATTTTTGGCTTTCAGCAACAATCACAATTGGCATATATTCTATTATTCGGCCTTTTTAACGCTTCTGATATTTATGTGCATGTATAGGTTATCACGTTTTTTTTTTACTTATAAGGTATAAGGCGCAAAGTTATAACCAGGGTTCTGGGTTTTCGGAGTTTATTCTTTGGCATACTTGAAAGGGTGTTGAAAGGTATCGAGCGTACCGATGAGGAAATGCCAAGGGGAACATCCTCAGGACGAGAGCCGCGGATATTTCGAACAGAGACTGTTTTCCTGGGTCGAGTGTTGTTCGGAGATTATTATTTCTCAAGGATTCGGAGTTTTTCGTCGTTTATTTTGCTACACATCAGTTATTATCCAGAATTGGGAGAAAAGGCGTTAAACGACGTGCTCACAAAAAGAACGACAATGGAAGACGAAAAGACGATATCCGGATAGCCCTTGTCATAAGCCGCGGTTAAATGACTGCGATAGAAGCGCACCGTATCGAGTTATCGCACCTCGTCGCTCCTATCCCGTCTAGTGTCTTGGTTGACGTGACTCTCGTTGATAGGTCCACATCGGAAATGACCGAAATGACCTCAAAATGCATCCATGCCGAGTAAATAGGGTTCCGTTTTTAGCCACTCTGATGTCGAGGTGCCGCTAGGCAGCAATGGAGTTCACCCACATTGCACGAATTCTCCGCACATTATTAAGAGAAATAAGACTGCTGCCAAATGAGTTGTGGTCAAGAGATCTCCCCCGTTCCTACTTGCAGGGGCTGATAAGCCGCGATTCGAGGCAGTCTCGACACAAACCGAAATGAACCCCCGTAAACCGGTCATGAATGGCGTTGCTTTTCTTGCTAAGAGTTTTCGGGTGAATCCGAACTGGTTTAAATTTTACCGGAGTATATTTTCGGGATTTTTCGATCCGGACCGATTTTTCGGGTGCGATCCTGTTTTTCCGAAATCCGAAAAATCTGGAACGAGTTCAATCGAGCTCAACCGAGCGAGTTCAATGGTTGCGTGCTCGCAAACATCTTTCCAGCCTTCGCTGTTTTTAGTCAAACGTTTTCTTTTGGGCGTAACTCCTGCATGTATGCTTGTATACCGTGGTTTCCTGCGTATGAGGCGTACCGACGAATAACACGTACCGAAAACCTGCGGAATTTAAAAAATGACGGGTGTATAACGCGCATCGATTGATGACGGGTACCACTAAGGCGAAAATGGCGGCGCTGATGCTGCACAAAAAGTGTAAACTCTTCACAGCCGCTAGTTAACCCATTACTGTGAAAGACTCGTAGTTGACTCGTGGGATTTGATTACCAAGTCAAAGCCCATGCGTCAACTATGCGTTTTTCATCACAGTCATCATTGATACAGTGTTTATTACAAGCCATTACGTTATAGTCGTCGTCTCTAACGCATTGTTTTCGCTACTTTCAAGCCGAACCTAGGAGTGGACAGTCTGAGTACGTTGTACCTGCTTAAGTTGTCGCAGTCAAGTATTTTGAGCTGAGTATACACCGAGAGTGGATTGTCACCTAGTGCTAAACAAAGTATAGTAAGATCAAGAAAAGATCTTCCCGGAACAGCACCGCCAGCGGTACTGCCCCGACGACCTTGTTATCGGCCGCGCGTTCAAAGACACGGCTCAAAGAACAGTTTGAGACCTCATTTTATGTGACCCGAACCCCGGCGTGTCCAATCATCATCCACGCAGCTGCTTGCTGGGCTTACGTTTTTTGCGGTGATCGACATCAGCAAAATTACGTGCCATCTGCGTGATTGTGCGTGCTGCGAACTGTAGGTCACTGGTGTAAAGAAACTACAAAGCGAGCTTAATTTCTGAGGTGAGGTTCTTCAAATGCACGTTATGACATAAAACGACGCGCTTCCTTCATTTTTTGCCCGTCCGTATTATCCTCGCCATATAATCGGATATGCTTTCTGAAGATGCGACGCACGCCACTGTTTTCGCTGCTCAGCTTCTGAAGGCAAGGAATTGCTCTCTGCTTCGGAGACAAACTCTACGTGTAACATCACTATTCCATTACTCTTATTTTTCGCAGTTAGTTTCGACAACACCTCTTACAGAACATGATGTATACGTGGTCAAGCATTGCGACTTGTCCTATCCTCCATGTAGAAAAACAAGAACTTCCTGTGTTGGGTGTCGTGAATGTATTAAAACCTTGTTAACCTGGGATGCTGCTTCCAGCGTTGTGCTTTCGTTACCATTTCGCAAGCACTGATGAATGAAAATGCTTATATAAGGCAGGGGAAACACTGGCACACTCACAGCTTTGAACATTGGTGCCTGCGTAACGGTCCATACATATCGTAAAGGAAGCACGCTGTACTGAGCAGAAGTTCTCGACATACCACTTCCGACCTGAAAAAAAAAAGGAAATCAAAAGAAAAACGTCGCATAATCAGGTTACGACAGCGTACGTGCGACCATTAATAGCAATGCAATCTCTCATTGTAATGTTATGATATAACATGGTTGGTCGCACCATCACATAAGGCTAGGACGCGTAAGAGCATGGACGCGGTCAGGAACTGCGAGACACGAACGACTAGCAAGAAGCTTACTACCAGTTACGGGAAGGCAGGCTGAACGCGCAATTCAGATGAGCAGTGGAATGAAGCAGCTATGTGTTTGGAGGCTCATTGCGTGATCCAGACGCAGCAGAAGAGGGTAGGTGAGAGAGAGCCCTGCATAGATGATGCGTCGGTTGTTGTCCAGCGAGACCCGTCGGATGCGAAGTTGTACCGGACGGCCCGACATATAGCACTGGCCCAGCTGCAAGTACTGTTTTTCAGGGAGCCGTAAGGTTGTAAGCTGATGTCAAAGCTCTTCCGTAGCTCGTCTGCATCATGATGTCCATCATGCTCCAGGGTACCGTTTCGTCCCCCAAGATAGGTGGGCTCGTTCTCCACTCTCCATTCACACAACCCACACGTATACGTGTGCTCTTTCTACTCTCTTCTACTTTGTCCTATCGCATGATAATCATGTGAAGGTACATCATCACATCACATTTCCAAACATTATTGGAGCAATGTGGTGTCATTTAACGTCGCTCGAAATCCTGCCTCACCTGTCAAGCTGTCCACCAGGAGCCACCATGCAAAATAGTTTCGCTCTGCGGTGCGTTATAGCTGTGCAATCAAATTAAAAAAACAAACAAAGAAAAGTGCCGTAAAAAGCAGTTGCAGAAGGCCGACATGATTCTCGCGTGACGTAATTGGAGGCCCCGTGCCTTGTTTCTTTGTTTTTTTTCTTCGCGGCTCACGCACCGCTTACGCATGCTTGAGCTGTGCCACTGTGCGTCACTCGTCACGTGACGGGAGTAGCATACGTCACGACGTACTCTGGTTCTGCGATGCGCTCTTTTCACGAGGAGAAGAATTTTTTCGAGGGTGTGCGGAACACAGCCCTCGCTCTGTAGGTCACCTGCTCTCGTCGTTCTTTTGCAGGAACTCATTTTATACGTTGGAGAACACTCTGCACCGAAAAACAAAACATTTGGGGGGGGGGGAAGGGTTCAGGGTCACCTGAGTGCTAGCTCTTTTAAGAACGAAGGAACGAAGCACTTGGAATCGTGCTTCACCGCTACTGTGTTACATGTTGAGGTCCTGCGCTCTTAGAAAACAGGAGGGTGGAGCAGTTACACCTTTTAGGAGGTAATAGTTGTCGCATATGTTGTGCCTAAAGCCGAGTTGCACAGGTTAGAGTAGTGCTGCGCAAAGAAGACAAACATGAAAGCGTTTGTGAACGTTTAATCGCATCTTACATTTGGTACTCGAAATGCATGATACACAATTGTTGAAAGAACGGCCATCAAATTAGCATAAAGCGCCATGGAAGTCCGGTCTTTTGCGCGTTTGTTTCGCGAGAAAGCATGAACGCCGGTAGCCTACGACCCGCACCAAGTCACGTTTTCTACCCGCAAATCCGAAATTAGTGCGCAAAGCCGCGCTGATACGCGTGTACACCAGCACCCGCGCACACCTTTACTCATCTCTTTCCTGTTTCCGTTGTGCAACCGAGAACCACGCAACACCAGCCACAAATCTTCTCGTAGTCTTTTCCTTCTTCATCGTGGCATCGTGAGATTATAAAACTCGTTAATCGGCGACTTGAGATCAGTGTAGTGCTTTTGCGCTCGCCAACATTCCTTAGCCGATGGATCCCGTGTTCTGTTGTGTAATTACGCCGTGCAGCCTTTTCTTCCTCCTATCAGGTTTCCGAAAGGCGGAAGCGATTTGACCGAATCATTTCTTTTTGTGACAAGCAGGAAGGCGATAAAAAAAAAAAAGACAAGGTGACGTCTGTAGACTCCCCACTGCTGCTCTGTGACGGGCAACTGATGCGTTCAGAGGTCGTTACGTCAGCCAATCCGATACGCAAAGAACGGCCTCTTGCGTCGTGTCACGATGCTTGTAATCCGGGGCCCCCTTACTGTGTGTTGGTGTTTTGCTCGTCCCACGTCAAAGTTGTTTTAAAAAACCTGCACTGAAGGATTTTACTGCGTTTAATCGTGGGTTGCATTGCTCATTAATTTTATTTTTCATGCTCAGTTATGCGTTACTAATGTCCTTACTTTGGCGTTACATTTTCCCAGAAGTTTGTGACACAGTCATCCGTGATATTTGAAGCTCGCGTTGGTAGAGATACGTGGTTTGGCCATTATTTCGATACACCAACAGTATCGGGTGACAGTAATTAGTTTGTGCAAGATCGCTAAGTATGATTGATTTTGTCGAGGGATGAGAGGAGTATGCATAATCGAACTGAACAATCACAGATAAGATGAGATGCAACATTGAAGGAGTTGGCGTTCGAAGACACTTCTTGGGCTCTGTCCTCCTCCCTGGTGACCTGGTCATTGAGACAGATGACTGGGACAGCTTGGGGAGTCGCTTTGCCTCTACCAGGCACAATACGTATAACGACGTTGCATGAACTTCGACCCAAGTAATGAGTAATGCCATTATGAATTATTCGGCGAAAATATAATGACAATACATGCCTCATTACTCCTCCACAAAATGTAACGCATTAGCGTTACTCATTACCAAGATCCAAGACGTAAATCATTACCAGTGATGTACTAGCTCCCCATTCCTGCGTATGGCGTGGATTTGATGTCCACACAGACGCTCATTTCTTAATAACGCAGAAAGCTCGACGCAATTACCCCGTTACGATACTGATTGGCTGACTTTTAGTTGTTGCGTCACGTCGACGAGTAAGCCCGGTGAGTGTCACGTCGAGACTGGGAGGTACCTGGGTTCGAATCCCTGTGCCGGCTGTGCTGTCTGTCGTTTTTCCTGGGTTTTCCTCAGACGCTTTCAGACATATGTCGGCATAGTTGCCTTAGAAGTCGGCCCAGGACGCAGATTCCCCCAGGGCGTAAGTGGTGACGTTGCCCACCTCCGTGAGGCCGACAACGACGAGCCCTTTTCACCATCACCACCACCGACGAGTAAGCAAGCTCTCTGTATCTAGGTGGTGTTTGCACTGCTAACCGTGGGGAATTTCCTGCTACATATCCACAAGATATTCCGTAGCAGACGACATGAAAAGACGCTCTGGCAGTGTCGTCTTCTAAGTGCGCGGTACCGACATTCCGACAGCAGTTGAAGACTCAACGTAACACGGGGCGGAAGTTCAACTCTGTGAGCAGTGGTTTGCTTTTTCGTTCCTTTAGAATATTCCGTGAAGATATCGCTGTCTGAATACACGGTAACTGTCGTGTTCTGACCTGGAGCAGCCGTGTTTCATTCTCTGCAAGGGTGCCTCCATTTTCGTTTTCGCTTTGGGTCAGCGTGTTGATGAAGATCAAAAGGGGGGGGGGGCGGTAAGAGCGAATATCGGCAACATTTTGCGTTGACCGGAATCAGATCGCAGATAGCAAGAATTCTTCTGGTGTCCTAGGAGTCTTAATGCTACTTGACGGCTGTTCTCTACTACGGGCTCTGTTGTGAGCTGGGTCAGCCGGTAACATTTTTCTCGTGCGTATCCTGGACGACTCAGTTTGTTCTGTTTGGAACTGCAGTGGACATTTTTATGCCGAAGGGACGTCTAAAAACAAGCATTGGTGAGTCGTTCGTTCCCAGGAAAGCCGTAATTTATTATCCCGGAATCCCGGGAAATTGTCTCCGCGAAATCCCGAAATGCCTTGGTCCGAACCCTTGCAGAGTTCGACTCTTGCACTCGTGGCGAAATGTTTTTTTTTTAATTGCGTGTTAGCGCCGCGAAGCAACTGTGGGTATGAGCGGCGTACAGATGTGGACAGACGGAGAGAGGACAGCAGGAAGGAGTGGGGGACAGGGGGACTAGTATGAGTCCTGGGCCGATTTCAGGGTGAACTGTGCCGACATTCGTCTGGAAAGTCTTCGGAAAACCCAGGGAAAACCTCAGACAGCACAGCCGGTGGTAGGATTCGAACCCACCACCTCCCAGTCTACGGCAAGACCTTGGTAACCACCAACGAGCGGACGCCTTAGCCCACTCGGCCATGCCGCTGGTCGTGGCGAAAAGTGATGCTGTTCTGCGTACCATAATGTGCAGCCAAACTGTGCGCATTTCTAAGTCACCTAAAATTTTGGAACGGTTTAATTTCCTGGATAACTTCTCGGAACGAAACAGCAGTCTGGAAATTTAGCTTTTTGGCTCTTGTGGTGCAGATTACAACCATTGGCTCTATAGTCATGGTTGCTTTTGCGTCATAGAAACTCCAATCACCATCGTCATCGTGAGTTTTTGTAAGGCTGTTGATAAAAGTCATTGTAATAAATTACACGCCTATTGTTCGTTACACTTAAATTAAATTACGGGACCACTCAATGCGCTTCTTATTTCCATTTCCAAGATACGTGTTTGAAGTGTCCCAGCGTTTCCTGCGTATAATCTTGGTCGTAGTACGTAGTGTTGCGGTGGAGCCGTTTAACAGGCGTTTTTCTACGGGTCATCCGGTTAGAAGTCTTTCGCCACGCATGTGTACTGCACAGGGGCGGATTTAGGGGGAGGTCAGGATGTCCTGACCCCCCATGAATTCCAGACTTGAACAAATGTTCAATTGACCAATCCGAGCATGCACCTGGCACTTGTCCATGGCGGGCCCCCCCCTCGGAAAAATCCTAGATCCGCCCCTGGTACTGCATCGGCAAACTCTGCTGCGCAGACGCTTTATACACGGTGGGTGAGATCGCTCTCTATCTTGCCGACTTAAAAAGAAAGGTTGAATATATTTATAAGAACCTTATCGTAATCTGGGTAAAATATAAAAGAGACGAAAGGAATAACGACGCCAACGCCAAACAGCTTATAGAGGAAATCCGGTTTATCGAAAATCTGCTGAAAGGCTTTCCACTATTCGGTTTCTTTTCTCCGTGTGAAGATTTCGAAAGTTCAAGGTGTCGCGCAAAACGGATGTCCTTTTCAACGCCGCGGTCGTTCAACTCATATGTTTTAAATCTGCGAGAGCCGTACGTGTCCTTTGGACACTCTGTTCGATATAGACGAAATCAAGGGCTCAGTAAGAACACTTGAACGACGCAACACATTCGATCAGGGCCGGCTCACTGGCAATTTTTTTTTTCATATTCAATTAGATATGCTGCGGCACAAACGCAGGTGCCGAAATTATGCTTATGTGCGACTAGTACCTGCAACTTAGGCCGACCAGCACATTTACTCAACTGAAAAAAAGAGAGAGAGAGAGAGAGAGAGAAAGAAAATATGGAAAGTCTAGAGTCTTGCAAGGCTCAATTTCACACACACACACAAAAAAAATAGAAACAGGAAGGGACGCCAGCAAACACCCTTATACACAGAGACTGATTGATTGATGGATTGATTGAAAAAGACAAAAAAAATCAGAGAGGTCAGTCATTCACACATGCTTTCCCCTTCAGCATAGGTAGACTTCTGGAACAGATTATGTAAAGCAAGCTATAACATATCATCTTTCTAGAGCAGCACATCAAGAGCATATAATACTCCGGGTAGTCATCGCCAAACACGTTGAGTGATAAGGCCATGATCAGTCCATGTAGCGGGTAGATCAGCAGAACTTTTCCTATGACGCTGCGCCAGGAACAGCTTAAACCCCGAGCTAACCTGTGTGCGAAAGCTTCGTAGTGGTCACGTTTACTGCATTCCCGTCCTACCTCGTGTAATGAGCAAATCCTCTTTACCCTAAAGCACTCGGGTTAACTACCCACGCCTGCGGAAAATGCTTAAAGGCATTACTCCAGTCGTTCCCGCCGCAAGCGACTGCCCTCGGCGGGAAACACCAGACCAGGGAAAATTTGGTTTGGGGTTGCGCTTAATTGTCGACAACTACGCGGGCAGCGGGCTCAATAATCATTTTTATCGCCGAGCATGAAGGACGTGGGAATGGATACATACCAGGGAAACGTAGGTGTATATTCTCATTTTCAGTGCTTTTCTGCGTGGGAGTGGATGCTGTTCGTGTTTCCATTTATGTTACTACGGGGCGTAAATTCGCCAGTATACGCCCACGCTTTTTTCATGAATAGTTCACGAGGCGAAGGTAATTGTTGCTCGCGGATCTCTGTAATCCATAATGTCGCGATGCTGTCTTGCTTAAAAGTGTGCCTGCGTAATTTAGTAATGCGAGGGAAGGCAGCTTTGTCAGTTATGAAGACAGCGTGGTGCTCTGTTAATGGTCGTTAATTTAATGGCGTTGTTATCTTTTAAGTTACACAGCCGCGTCTAGCACGCTTCGCAAACCGTTCCACGGTGCTTCATCCATTATAGTATGCATCACATCAAATGCCCTTTTTTTTTTCTTGCCACTAAAGTCTTAGGTACCTGTACGTACGATGCAGGGGTACATTTGCGTTGAAAGGATACACGCAGTGAAACACGTGTTCGAAGCTCGCTTTCTTCCCTCGGTCATTCCTTCCATCCACAGCGAGCATCCCAGAGTAAGAGAGAATGGCATAAACGCAGGCAAGCTGGCGGCTAACCCCATGATGAACCTGAATGGGCAAGTACAGGACAAACACACAATGACTTAACCTCGTGCTGTTGTGTGTTTGTCCTGTGTGTAGCTTCCCACATCGCCCAGGCTATATATAGTCGTGACGACGCCTCTTCTGAGTGGCCAACAACGGCGAGCCGATCCTGGCATTACCCCCCCCCCCCTCTCTCTCTCTCTCTCTCTCTCTCTCTCATTTTTAAGAGTGTGGGGATGACTTCCTCGCCATAACTAAAAAAGGACATAATTTTACTGTGTACGCGATTTCTACAGTTGGTTGATGACGACGACGATTATGGTAATGACGACGATGCGAAGTACAAGAAAACCCGGATGTGTAGGCCCCGTGTAGTGTGAGACCGGCTAGTCCCTTCGGTTTGATTACGTATTGGTCGGACCTTCGCCTTTGTGACGTGTCTTCCCTGTGATGTAATCCATTGGTCAGTACTGCGTCAATTCCAAACCTATGCTGCACCTGTCTCTCTGTCCTTGTTGGCCAGTGTAATGGGACGTTTCGTTTGAAGGCTTCTATTACATCCTGTGCAAGAGTATCGAAGCAGATCTGCCGTCAGTGCCTTTTGTATGTTGCTCTCGTAGGGCGTGGGTGTGACGTGATGTAATTTTGTCTGCTGTGGGCCGCCGGATTACGAGTCTTCCCATCCCCCTACCGAAGGGATTGGGGACGGGAATCGTCCCTCCCCCGAGCTGGGAAGGGTGAGGTGCGGTAGACTGTACTCTAAAAAGAGAACTTCATCGCCAAACACGCTCAGCCAATCAGAATGATATCGTTGTCTTTCCTGGTCGGTTCATAACGGGAGGAGTACGGCTTTTTGTGACACTTATGTCGTTACGTTAATTGTCACAAAAAGGCGTAGGCACAGTGCTTTTTACAAATCAGGAGTGATAAGCGGTATCATTCTGTGCAATTGCTGGCCTTCTCTGTATTATGTGGTGAAGCTCTGTTTTTAGAGTGCTGAGTCGTTTATATATCTTCAACGCTGTCGCTTCTCTCGCTTCTCTGATGTCATAGATCGAGGTTTCTTCCAGAGTTTGCATCTGGACAATTACGACACAAAGAAAAATGGTTATTTTTTTTTTTTTTTTGTTCTCAATACAAACTCAGAGCGATACCTCTATCACTCTTGATTTGTGGAAAACGCGGGGCGTACGCCTTTTGTGACAAATAACATCACTGCGTAGGTGTCACAAAAAGGCGTGCGGCTCCCGTTTTCGACAAATCAGGGGAGTGAACAATATCATTCGGGATTATGGATGAGTAGGAACGTGTTATCTGGTAAAGTTTAGTTTTGAGAGTGCAGGAGTGTAATGCATACTGTACTGTATGAATGTATGCAGTATGAATATATGATTGGACGTATGAATGTATGGATGTACGACTGTATGGTTGAATGTATGGTACTGTATGGTGTCAACCATGCGGATGAACACGAAATTGACAGCCAGATAGCTGATCCAAAGAGCGCATTAGTGCATTGCTCCGCGCAAGAACTATGTAAACCGAAACCAATTAATTGCTCGGAAAAATCACTAAATGTCGATGCGGTTTTTTTCTTGCAATGTTTTTCGCTGAAGGTCCTGATGCGTAAGACAGAGGTTCCGTAGGAGTGCGAAGTAAAAGTTAAAAGTTAGCATGTTTATTTAATTAGTGAGCTTATGCAAATGAGCCGCTCGCTACTCAGTTCATAGCCGACTTCCCAAGGATCTTTAACAAAACGGAATTTCTTCGATGGCGCCACCTGTTCACGAATTATTCAGCCGGGGGATTTTCGTGAAACACCCTGTATATTCCAAAAAGTCGCAACCGATATAAGTCATTCACTAAGTTACGAGCGCGTGGGACATATGCTCGAAAACTGTCTTGAAATGTACCCGAATGTGACCCACATGTTCGAAAATAGCAACGCATATGTGATGACGATGCTTTAGTGCGTTTCACCGACCTTGAAGAAAGTCTCCAATGTTTGCACTAAGTTCGCATTATTTTGTCTACATTTTTGCGCGCGGAACAAAGTATTGGCAAACGAACTGTTGTGAAAACAATACACATTCTAAGCTCTCCGAGTTTCGAGTTTTGTTTGTCGAATTGTTTACCTTCTCCACGCCGTCCAAATTGATTAAATTCTGCGCGGTTGGTACGTAACTACTTCTTGTCATTGTTTTAACAGAGAACGATTCGCGAATTCAGCCGCATATTTTGAGTCGAGGCTAAATGTGCTTTTACGGAATGCCCTTCGTTTATAGACGAAGGTAGTGCAAACAGAATGTTTGCTGAACGCAACGACGTTCCATTATCCCGGACCGCTCAGAATGATAAATGTTTATTTTTTCTATAGCTATCTGGCTGTTTGAATAACGCTGGTTTTACTTTCATTCGGAGCGTTGCATTTCTGCCATCCCAATGTTGGAAAACAAACAATGCAAAGGAAATCGCTGGAATGCGTTCTACGACGACGTCCAAATGCAATAATATGCCTTTTGATGCTCTGAGATTATTCTTGCTCCTTTGATTACGCGGAGTACTTTCTATAGTGCCCCAGAGCGCAAATTTGAGTAATGATAGGTTGCGAGAGGGACGTTATCTATATATATACGTATAAAAAGAAAATGTCATGCCGAAAGCTTGGCCACAAAAAAATTGACTATTCGCTTCTGCAACTACATGTAGAGGCGCTCGCGTCGTCCTCAAGATGGCGGAGAAAAAAATGATTGCCTATGAATAAATCAATCATGTCTTTTTCCACGAGACATGCTTCAAAAATTGTACAAATAACACAACTCGCGCGTGGTTTCCAGCTGTCTTCGTTGTTTTCGTTCACGCCGCTCCTGTGATAGTATATTTTTCCTCTTTCTCTTCGCGGCATTGAATATTCTTCTCTTCTTCTGTAGTTTTGCACTTCGGAATTGGGCAGTGCTGTTTGAGTTCTGTAAGCCAGGAGGCTCCGTCGCACACCAAGGGAAGTTGCGGCAGTTTTGAGTCAGCGCGAAATATACCTGTCGTCTGCTGTTACTGTGATTCATTGAGTGCTTCTGCTGGCGTCCGCTAGGTGGCGAGCAGCCAGTTGGAGAGGCGATATCCGTAAAGAGGTGTTCACCTTTCGGGTGCCTTTCGGGTTCCACTTTTCGTGAGCAGCTGTTTTTCAAGTGTACGAGAGGTTCGATGGTCGTACGCTGTAACTGTGTGTTGGCATAAGGTCGAAATACAAACCAAGATTACGAGACCTGAATCAGCCTGCCAGTCATTGTATGCGAACTGTAAAAAGTAAGGGAAGTTGTTCACTAAAGTGGTGTTCTCTCAACAGGGAACGTGGCCGTAAACGCGGCTTGCAAATAATATATTACACTTTCGCTTGTGCAGACCATGAAGGACATGCTGTGCATATTAATCATGTAGTGACGAAAGCTCTTCTAAGAACGTTGAAACCTTCATAACGTCGCAAGGAAGTTGGACAACTGACCTCCTTCTTTAGTAATGACTGAGAAGCCCTGGCAAAAACAGCCGTTTTTCAAGTGTTCAAGAGGTTCGACGGTCGTGCGCTGTAGCGGTGTGCTGGCATAAGGACGAAATGCAAACCAAGGTTACGAGACCTCAGTCAGTCTACCAGTCAGTATATGCGAACTGTAAATGAAGTAAGGGAAGTTGTTCTCAAACCTCAACAGGCAACGTGGCCATAAACGCGATATGCAAATAATATATTACATTTTCGCTCGTGGACACAACGGAAAACGCCCTGTACATTAACCGTGTTGTGAAGAAAACGCTACTAAGAACGTTTGAACCTTCACAACATCCCAGGATGGTAAGACGACTGACCTCCCTCTTTAGTAGAGATGGAGAAGACATGGCAAAATGGATAGGTTCTGTGAGCTGCTTGAATTTCATTTATTCTTGTTCGTTTGAGGCTCTGTGTATGTCCATATCGTGTTCTCCTGAATTACTTTTCTTGAAACGTTAGACGTTCGTACTGACTTGGTGCGATAGTATATGTGATTGTTGCAGACTCGCGGGCGGTCGCTACAGATCCACAGTTGAGAATCGTATCTTACAGAATTCTGTTTCATTATACTTGCGTTCAGCAACAACGGCATGTAGCTCTCGCTCCGTAAAGAGTACTTCTTTCTGTAGTTTAATCAAAAAGAACAACATTAAGAATAAACTGCGAACTAGCGTACATAAAGAGCAGGACACGAGGAATGGGGTATACCCTCAGGGTTTGTAGACGACACTACCTGCTCTGACGTCACGACTAACGCTCTGGGGGGAATGTGCCTCCTGGGCCGACTTCTAAGGGAACTGTGCTGAGAATGTATCTGAGAGTGATCGAGGAAAACCCAAGAAAAACCCCACTCAGCCGGCACCGAGATTCGAACCCTGGTACCTCCCAGTCTCGACGTGACAGGGGCAGCGCGCTAACCACTGAGCCACGCGAGCTGGTGTATAAAGGCTCTAAAAAGTTAACCGTGCTCAAGGATGACGTGCATCGCCAGGATCAATGAGCTTCCTACCATAAGAAAGAAAGAAAAAAAAAAGTACGAAGGCGTAAATGGGCGGGAAAAAAGGAGAGACCGCTAGGTTAATAACACGATGTTCCACAAGAAAAAGCAGGCCATTTTCGCGGCTGCTCAAACGTATACAGTGATGTGATGGTACGGGGAAAATATGGTGACGTTGGCATATTCGGTTCATCTGCAACATTGCTTCGCCGCCCCATCGTCCAAGAGGAATCTGATGACATGGCCACGTAAATAGGTTGCGTAGACTGGGTTTGGTCTCCACTTTTCAACAACCGGAACGAGCTCTGCAGCCGGGACCTGCACACTCTTAAAACAGAACTTCACCACATAGCAGCCTGGAGGTAAAAAATTGCTGCGCATGATACCATCGTGACTCCTGATTCATGAAAAAAAAAAAGAAAGAAACGTACGCCTTCTGTGACACTTAGGCTGTCCTGTTAACTGTCACAAAAAGGTGTATGTCCCATGCTACCCATATATCAGACTGTGATAACGGTATCACTCTGTGCAATGAATGGCCTTCAACGTGTTATGCAGTGAAATTGTGCGTGATGTCGGCCCAGTCTATTGTGAAGTGGGCCCAGGACACTCGATCCCGCCCGTGCGATAGTCGTGATTTTGCCCGCCTAAGCGTGGTAGACTACGGCAAGCTCGCATCTGCTTTCCAACGACTTACTAAGGGCCCTCAACTCAACTCTTCATGTTCATGTACAATTGTTCATGTCCTCAGGCACATTGAGGACTGTGTTGTGTTCGTCTGTTTATGCGTTTCAACCTCAGAGCATACAGTCACTTTCAGTTATATGAGAGTACATGTTAAAGAGGCTATGAACTCTACCAAGCTAGCCCGCCGACAGTGTCGGCTCCAAACGGCGATTTTAACTTGTTGGCTGTGACGCCTTTTGTATAGATGAATCTGATAGGTCCGTATCTTCACCACATAAAGCACGCTGTTAGCCAACCATAATCCCCAATGACAACGTTCTCGCTCCTGATTTGTTGATAACGGTAGGCGGAGCCTATTATGTGCCATTATGTAGGACATTATGCCTACAAAATAGGCTCCACCTTCCGTTTTCAACAAGTCAGGGACGAGAACGTTGCGATTCGGGATGATGGTTGGCTAGAAACGTGCTATGTGGTGAACTTCGTTGTTAAGACTGTAGAGCAAAACGTTATGTGTATCTCCGCGTTGTCTTCTGATTGGATGCTACAATTCTTCAGATGACGTAACAGTAGATAGAGGTATCTGGATGGCGGTGCGTCTACTTGCCCGTATCCGAAAAAAAGTGCGTTTTTGTATTAACGCTGCACACGTTGTGAACGAGAAGTATTGAACCATAAATTCTAAATAGAATTACGATGCACAGAAGAACAATACTACACCTATTACACCCGTAACTAAATACATGCAGATAGGAGTTCTTACCTCCATTAAGGGATCAGTACCGCGAGGGTTCCACTTTATTTTCTGTGACATAAACAATCAAGATGAGCTCGAGGAAAATATAATATCAGGGCAAAAGACTACGCTTCGTTCTCCATCGAACTTGTAGCATTGGAGTGGATTTTTAAGTGAGGTCGACTCTGCGCAAGAGAGAGCAGTTTAATTTAAGATGAGCCTCATTTGTGAGAGAATTAACTAAGTCTGTCCTTAATTGCATCCCACCTTAAATTAATGCCAAGAGATATGAATGCTGAGGGCCTTCGCACTAGGGACCCTTCGAAACACAAACGAAACGGAGCACTGTGGTAATTCCCGGTTCGCGTCACAGTTCCTTAAGAGAATTACCTCAGTGACGTACGCTTACGTTAATTGTTTCGCATACGTCATTTTGAATGTGTCTGGTTAATGATCTCTCTTACTGGGAAAGCATTTTTACGTTTAATGAACGCGTTCAGGCAGTCGGACGGGATATTTCAAACGTATTCATAAAAAGAGAAGATCTGTTTTTTGTATGCTCATTTAAGAGAGCGTTATCCGGTTTCAGCCCTAATTTATTGCGCAGGAAGAAAGAAAGAAAAGAAAAAAAGCAGGGAGGAAGATCATGACGCCGTGCTCGGGGTCACTGCCGAAACGGAAGGCGGAGCCTATTCTTTTTTTTTTTTTTTACGAATCTCATACTTTAATGTTTCATGTTCTTCGGCATTTCAGGCTTGTGCTGCGTTCGTGTTTTTGTGTTCCAGAATAGTTTCGTACCTTCCATCACGTCCTCCAAAGTCTTCCCACATTATTTCATACTCTTTGCACTCGAAAGATAAAATAATAAATTCGGGAAAAATTCATGCCGTTTCGTCCAAGGGCGCATGTGTTACAGTCGATGGCGTGCCACTGTAACTGGATATTACCTCCGCAAGTGTACTAAAGTGTCAAGCCAAGTGTAAGTATATAGTCATTCGCACAGTCATGCATCTTCCATGACGACATATGTTACCCGTACTCTTGCACATTTCACGCATAATCGCGGGAAAAACCTGTAAGAGGTTACCATATGTAAATAGTGCCGTAGAATGTGTGGAGCAATTCTGAACGTTTGGTTGCCCATGATCGTGCTGTGCCGTAAAGTTCCGTTGTTATCCAGCATATACAGGGTGTATGCTATAAAAGGTCAGTCACATTTTCGTGCAAGAAGTGATACCTCCTTGATGCTGTACCTCTATCATGAAAAGACTTCCTCTGCCTCAAAGTGAATAATTTATGCTAGAGGAACCTACGAAACGATTGTGGTTACCTAGCACTGTGTAACAAAATAAATATGACCATGCAAACTTTCACCTCCATCCATCGGTATTGCGCATAGGAAACACATGAAGACGAAAGTTTCCGTGGCCGTGTTTATTTTATTACGCAGTGAATGGTAACCACAATTTTTTCGTAGGTTTCTCTGGCATAAGTGATTCACTGTATGGCAGCACAAGTCCGTCTCTCAAATAGATATAGTGTCACGCGCGAAAATGTCACTGACCTTTTATAGCATACACCCTGTATATCCTGCTCTGTTCAAGATATGGTAAGTCAACGACAAGAAAGAACAAAAATCCGGGACTACGCTGGGGTATTTCCGAATACTTCTTACAGTGTGTGTACGCTAATAAGAACAGAACAGAACGTTCCTCGAGCGAACGCGCAATATGCGTTCCGTACCACTCGTGCGCCAACAAAACAGATGTTTACGCTGAGCGAGCGTTACCCCACTTAGCGACTGTGTCGGAACTGTTGTTGTTGTTGTTGTTTTTAAGCGTTGATGCGAAATGTAAGATGCGCACGTCAAATACTGCTTTACCCGCGTTTCTTGCCGGAAGTGGACCGCATGCGGCCTGTCAAATTCCCTAGATTGGTTCCTCAAAACACCAACTTCTTCAACAAGTAAACCAATTTCTTCTCTGAAATTAAGTTTGACAGCCACAGAGTGCCACAAAGCCATACGTCAATACACGTAACGAAGTGTCTCTTCTGTTTTACCGGAAAAAAATGCCGAAGAACATACGCCGTTGAAATTTTCGGCAGAGCATTTTAAGAGAAAAATGTCGAAAGCAGGTGGGAGCACTTTCCTACACTCTGAAAACAGAACTTAACCGCGTAGCACGCCCTCCGCAAACCATTGCCGCGGCTGATGGAGCTTGCAACAAAAAGGCGAAGGCTCCTCTGTCTCTTGGAATCATTCGTGGCAATGGTTGGCACGGGGCATGCTCTGCGTGTGAAGTTCCTTTTTTTTTTTTCGATTTATACGGGGTGTTCAAAATTAAGCTTTCACTAGCACTTTATAAATAGGCGAACAAAAGAAAACTGGCGCTATTTTTTTCTGTTCCTTGAATAAGAAACAGGTGCTACATAATTAGCAGCACTTGTTTCTTACACAACTAGCGTAAAGTTATCATCCGGTTTCCTGTCATCGCATGTGTTTGCGTAGCGCTCGTGAAAGCTTAATTTTGAACACCCTGTATATGCACACGCACACTAACTAAAAACATAACTTTGCCGAATGACACGCTCCTACACTCTTAAAAATGAACTTCACCGCATAGCTCGCTCCTATCCAACCATAATCTCGAATGATATCATTGTCTGCCCCTGCTTTGTTGAAAACGGGAGGCGTACGCCTTTTTGTGACAATTATGAACACCATAAGTGTCACAAAAAAGGCGTACGCCTCCCGTTTTCTACAAATCGGAGCCGATAACGATATCATTGGGGATGATGGTTGGCTAGGAACGTGCTATGCGGTGAAGTTCATTTTTAAGAGTGTAGGCGGCCACCATCTGGGATGACGTCGTTCTCTCCCCTGATTTGTTGAAAACGGGAGGCGTATACCT
This sequence comes from Ornithodoros turicata, assembly GCF_037126465.1. Lineage (NCBI taxonomy): Eukaryota > Metazoa > Arthropoda > Arachnida > Ixodida > Argasidae > Ornithodoros > Ornithodoros turicata. The sequence goes on from NC_088207.1 coordinate 21,812,106, forward strand.
TTTTGTGACACTTATGCAAATATGCTGATTGTGAAAAAAGGGGGCGAACGCCTGCCGCTTTCTACAAGTCAGGAGCGATAACAGTACCATCCTTCACTCCAAAAACAGAGGTTCACCCACATAGCACGCTCCTAGCCAACCATCATACCGGATAACAACGTTCTCTCCCTTGATTTGATGAAAACGGGAGGCGTACGTCATTTTTGTGGCGATTATGAACTGCATAATGCTACAATGAAGGGGGTACGCCCCCGTTTTTTCAGAAAATCAGAGGAAATAACGATGTCAAGTTCATTTTGAAGAGTGTGTACGATGGTCGGCCTTCAGCGTGTTATGTTGTGGTGAAGTTCTGCTAGAAGTATACAATATGTGTTGAGTGCCAAGTTTAACCGTACCCTTTTATTTATCGATTGGCGGCGGTAAACGTTAGAGACAGTACCTCACCAGATACGCTCTGCTCCACTGCATAGCAGGCTGTGCGCCAACCATTAGCATGTATAGTGTTATCTCTTCTGATACGAGGAGAGAGGGGGGCGTACGTCTTTTTTGTGTCAATTAATATAAGAGAGTGGATTTTTAGGCACTAATAGGTAGCGCTGTTCGGCGCGTAAATCGTGCCGGGCCAACCAACCTTCAGAATCGTATCGTTTTATCTTTCGATCGGAAGGAAAGTCGATGCATAAAAAGGTGTGCGACCACTTTCGCAGGTTATCGGGAGACACAGCGATATCAACCGCGATGATGATTAGCATACTGTGTGCAATGCGGTCAGGAGCGCCCCCTGTGAGTGCCCAAAAATGCGCTGTACTGTACTGGAAAACAGCTGTACTGGAGGTAGCCATAGTTGGACGTTGTTGCGAATTGCGCCCCATCTTATTTCTTTCTTTCTTTTTTCTTCTTGTTGTTTTTCTTTATGGTCATCTTAATCATCATCTCGAGGATACGACGGTTTGTACACCTTTCTGTATTCATTACCATCAACGCAGTGTAGAAAAAAAAAGTGTACGCCTCATAGATAGATATAAGTTAGAACGACGGAAAAAGTAAAGTACGTGTTCAACATATCTGATGAAAGAAACGATATATTTCGAAATGATAGTGGCTGGGTGCCCGTTGTGCGGAGAACTTATCTGCCCATATGCTCACTCACGATTGTAAGCGAAAAAGACGCAGCAAATTAGTCGAAAACCACGACTTCTCAACAAAAACTAAACATCGAAAACCACGCTCCGGATTCGTCGCACAATAAACGCACCGACAACTCGACCCTACTCATAAGATATGAGTGCGTCGAGATTTTCTCGCTGTTGTCAAGGCGCCTTAGGCACACCGAGGTATCCCCTGCGTACTTTTTATGCTGCTTTCATATCAATGGAAAATGCGTCGGTGTGTTTACGACGCTCGTGTTGTCCACCAAAACTGAACCAATTTGGCAAGATATCTTTTCGTCGAACGGGACACCGATATCGCTTCCTGTTGACGTGCCCTCTGCGGGTGCTGCTTTCTCTGGAAACGAACATAAAAGGAGGCCGGAGAGAAAGTAAGAGGCCGAGTGGCGTTCAACGCGTTGTGGCAGGTCACTGCAAAAGACCTAGATGGCGCTGAAAGCGGAACAGCCTGCAATAAACGTTGTGGTGAACTTTGGGTGCAGCACGGAACTAGGGTGAACTGGGGTGCGTGAACAAAACAAAAGAGGTGCGTTTACGACAAAGATGCAGCTCAGCTCCCAGTATTAGCAACTGGGACGTATGGGTATTAGGAGTAATCCCCAATCAATTTCCGAGGCGTCCATGTAATCAGTCCATTTAACTGTCATCCTACCCTAGCTTATGTGGCAGATGTAGTGGGCATTGGTTTCAGGTTAACTATAAGCAGTACAAATGAAGCCCAAAAACGCAACTATATCGCCATGATACCTTATAGCGCTACGCTCTTAAAAATGAACTTCACCACATAGCACGCTCCTAGCCAACCATCGCCCCGAATGACAACGTTCTCGCCCTAGATTTGTTGAAAACGGGAGGAGGAGCCTATTTTGTGCCATTATGCACGGCACAAAATAGGCTCCTCCTCCCGTTTTCAACAAACCAGGGGCGAGAACGTTGTCATTCGGGATGGTGGTTGGCTAGGAGCGTGCTATGTGGTGAAGTTCATTTTTAAGAGTGTATGCGTACACAGATTGATAGATTGATTGACAGATTAATAGTGATACGAATTGCGCGTTGAGAGTTCATTGTCCGAGTTTAGAGTTATCCAGACGCCTAGCGTATCCACGATGGTCACACTCTTAGGTGGTTGTGGTGGTGATGGTGATGTAAAGTAACTTTACAACATAGCACGGCTACCGTCAACACTACTGAATTGTGGAAAGTGCGGGACGTACTCCTTCTTGTGACAATTCGCATAACTGCGTAAATGTCACGAAATGGCGTACGCATCCCCTTTCCAAAAAGGCGTTATCTTTGTGGCAATTTGCATATACGTTAACTGTCACAAAAAGGCGCACACTAAGCTCTCTCCTCAAATATGAAGCGATAGCACTGCCATACGGTTAATGTCGCAGAGCGTGGCATGCGGTAAAGTTCTGTTCGTCGCTACCACTACCACCTGTTGTGAGGTGACCCGGGTTCGCATCCGGGTTCCGGCTGTGCTGTTTGGGAGTTGTCCCTTGGTTTTTCCTCAGACGCTTTAAGACAAATGTCGGCACAGTTTCCTGCGAAGTCGGCCCAGGACGCATCGTGTCGTTGCGCGCCTTAGCGTGGCCGACTGCGGCAAGCAATCCATTCACCACCTCCACCCTGTTTTAAAGCTGCAAGTACGCTAAGAAGAATTTGTGTGAAATAGTGGACGATCTGAAATACGTATGTATATGTGCTTTGGTGAGTTTCAATGAAAGGTGGCACTGAAGTGCGAAAATCTCTTCGTGCAGTGAAAGATATCATTGCCTTGACAACAACACTTCAACTTAACTTCAACGCCGAAGCCCTGATTGGTTTCTAGAAAAGCTCAATTGGTCGCCCACATTGTGAGCTTGATATACATGATACGCGACTCCTTCCCTCGAAGTTTCAAAAATATGGGATCTTGACCTGAAGAGGGATCCGAACGGGGTATAACCTTCGCAAACATAAGCCCACTCTGTTTTCGTCAGCGTATTCCGCTCAAAATGAAACAAAAATGCCCGTGTGATTCCGACAGATAAATCGCACACCGGCGTCCGATTAATCGGACACCGGTGTCGACGTAAAGGAAGACCTTCTCTCCTCGAGGAAAGAAGGTTTCCCTCTACGTCCCACTGGGGAAAATATAATGAAACCACGACGGATGTGCGCAGGCGGATGGAGCATTATATATTTAGTGGAAGAAATTAAATAGAAATGGTTGCTCGAAATAGCTCGGGATAGCTCGCAGAAGGTATAAAATAAACAGTCTGCCTCGCGGCTTTTCCAATAAATAACTGTGGTTCTTCCTGTGTCACCTCCGTGACCACTTTTACTCGTCGGTATTACGTCTCGGTCATCAGAAATTCTCTTTTCAGGTCTTGCGTACAGTCCGGATGATAAACTTGTATCGGATGAGAGAAAAACAGAAATTGTTCTCCATTCGCAACTTAGGCGCAGCTTTCCTTTTGTTCGCTCGAAAAGGAAACTTCCCAATTTCTGGTGGTTAGACAATGAGTAGATATAATCTAAATTAACGGCTTATTTGATGAAGCGTGAAAAAACCCGAATAGCCGGTCACTGTAATGGGATAAAAGGTAACATAAGGAAAGTATACTCGTTTCGTGAACTAGGGAACGGTGTCCACAGAGCTTTATTTTAAAGGTTATTATTTTAATTGGTCCCATGTTTGGTTTTTCGAAGGGGATTTCTTAGAAACAAAGCTAAAACGTTTTTTTTTTCTTTTTTTTCGGGGGGGGGGGGGGGGGAGGGGGATATGAAGATTTATTGAAGAAAAAGGAAAGGTCAGTCAGACAGAGGTCGGCTTGGCATAAAATAATAATAATAATAATAATAATTAAAAATAAAAGGAAACAAAGGTTTCCTTCAAAGTTTCGGCTTCTTTGTTTCGCGTATGCATCACAGCCTACACTCTTAAAAATGAACTTCACCGCATAGCACGCTCCTAGCCAACCATAATCTCGAATGATATCGTTACCTGCCCTGATTTGTTGAAAACCGGGGGCGTACGCCTTTTTTGTGACAATTATGAACAGCATAAGTGTCACAGAAAAGGCGTACGCCCCCCGTTTTCAACAAATCAGGGCAGACAACGATATCATTTGAGATGATGGTTGGCTAGGAGCGTGCTATGTGGTGAAGTTCATTTTTAAGAGTGTACCTCTGAACGTTTGCCTAAAGTAACATATTCAGGTAACGTTTCAGCGCAAATATTAGAAATTCGGTAGTGTTTGTCGCTTATCGTACCTTACAAGATCGATATAAAATACACGACGGTTGTCGAGAGACGCGTTGTATACAAAAAGATTATAGACTTCCGTGCGAAGATACTTACACGATTCTTACAAGATCGATTAAAGATCGCACATCGGTGGTAACGATTTGCGTGCGCATACAAGTGGACTCCGGATAATTTCGACCACCCAGGGTTCTTTGACGTGCGCGGCAGTCACCGACACGCGGGGCCGCAGGCAATGTTTACCTTCCCCGCACTGCTACCGTCCTCGGCCAGGATCGATCTTGAGCACAGCAAGCCAGATTTTTTTCATTTTAATTATGTTTCTCTTTCCCTATCTTCTTGTCCTCTACTCCCACTCCTACTTAAACCCGTAAAGGCCAGTAAATAAATAAATACGTAAATAAAACTCCCTTTCCTGATGAACGTGAGTAGGATTACAGTGCATGTTTTTCATGTTTTTCTTCTCTTTTCTGTCCCTCTCACCAAATGCTCTCTCATTCTATATACAACATACAGCGCGCGTCACGAGAAACTGACCAAAATTTTCTTAAATTCGTGGATATTTTTTTCTTCGAAAGAGGTACTGCATATTATTGTTCCCGATATGGCCTACTTAAAGGTAACATTTTGCCAGCAATTAGTGCGACGTTTAATTAACTCCCATAATTAATATCATTAATTAGTGACAATAGGTCGATGGTTTAATTGCAAACTTGTAGAGCACAACCTTGAGACCTGTAATCCGCAAAAATCGAAACCGCACCGAGCTTCTGTGCTCATTATTTCATTCCCCGCATCACCATCAGCAATGGGGTAGAGCATCGCCCCCGGCAATGAAACTCACCAGCCATCATCACGTAATAAAGTTGTTGTTATTGTGTTCTAGTATAAAAGACTCGAAAATGCGAAATCTTCGAGCGTCCTGTAAATCTGTCCATAGTTACAACTCCTGTACAATGGCTGGGTTGCTATAGTAAAAGTGTAATATTTAAATCCACCTAACCCCGGTGTCATGTCTAGTCCGAAAATTGTTCGGGGTTCTGGAAATTTATTAACTCTGTTAAGAAAAGCGCTGCCAAAGTGGACTCTCAATATGCGTCGAAGGTTGAAGGCTTTCCAAACTTCAGAGATTTAATCACGTCGTGCAGGCTTCGCTGGCGCACTCGATAGACGAACACACCCGTCGGACACTCCTTCCAACGAAAGCACTTTTCCCGTAATACCCACGGTTGGCGTGAGGTGACAGGTACCCTCTCAAGGGCACCCGGCCATTAGACCCTACTGTATCGCTATGCGCACATCCCAGACTTCCGGGTGTCGACGATAAGATGCGCTGTTTCAACGCCACCTGCCAGAGCTGCATGGCCGTCTTGTCATCGCTCCCTGGATGCGACACAACAAACACTTCATCACATCAGGCTCTTACACGCGATCGGATGCTAGCATTTCCATTAGATCGCTCGTGAAAGTGAGACAAGGAGTGGTACGGGAAAATAGGGACAACGGACGTCGCCTACAGCAAGCCTATTTGTTGCAGTCATCGTACAGGAAGCCTGATGGTGATCCTATTCCTGTCATCATCATCATTATACCTATCACCTACCTACCTATCGCATACATATCACTCATCGCCTACTGATGCACTCTAAAAAGTGAGGTGGGGTGGGGGGGGTGGGGGTAATGGCAGGATCTGCTCGCTGTTGTTGGCCACACAGAAGTGGGCGTCATCAAGACATACTATAGCCAAAAATAGAACGGATGGAGGATAGTGGATCAAGGGTGGAGATGCGTAGAGGGTGCATGAGTTCGTCGGGGAGAGCAAAGTGTTAAAGGAGCAGTCGTTGAGGGGTCTAAAAAGTGAACTTCACCGCATAGCACGCTCTGCGCCAACCACTGCTACGAATATGAAAGGGTTATCGCTTCTGGTTCGAGGAGTGTGGGGGGCGTACGCCTTTTTGTGTCAATTTGGTAACATGATAATTGACACAAGTAGCCATCGCCCTCCCTCTCTCCTCGAATCAGAAGCGATAACCCTATCATTCGTGGCAATGGTTGGCGCAGAGCGTGCTATGCAGTGAAGTTCAGTTTTTAGAGCACTACACTCTTAAAAGAGAACTTTTGTGACATTTAAGCATTTATCGCAAGAAGGCGTACGCCCAGCGGTTTCCGCATATCAGGAGCGATGCCAGCATCATTCTGTGCAATGGCTAGCCTTCTGCGTGTTATGTGACGAAGCTCTGTTCCAAGAGTGACGAGAGTGGTGAGTTGAGTGAGTGAGAGTGATCAGTTGAGTGATGAGAGATGAGTGATCAGTGGCGAAAGTACGGCGTACTTTCCTCGCTCATTGTCACTACATGTATATTTTTTTGTTTTATTACGCATTAATTTCTGGTTTCTGGTGTCGAAGCTGACAGAAAGATAGATATAAAGAGGAGGAAGATTGGCAGCTGGCAGTCTCTTGAAGAGTGAGATTTAATAGGCAGGGAAATGAACAGCATCAACAATAACAAATATAATGATGATAATGAATGAGGCGGGGGGGGGGGTGTAATAGCAGCATCGGCTCGCCATTGTCGACCACACACAAGAGGGCGTGGTCACGACTACAGCCAAAAAAGGGAAAAAGAGACGGACGGAGGATGAAGGGTGGAGATGCGTAGAGGGTGCATGGGTTCGTCGGGAAGAGCAAAGCGTTAGAGGGGTCTCTGAGCAAGGCCCGCCTCGTGCAGAAACAGAACAAGGTTTCTTGCTTTAGTGGAACGTTCGGCATAAGACCCACCGGGGCAGAGGTTGTCCGCTAGCGTGCCAGAGCTGGAGTGAGGGAGATGGGCTTCGCGCGCAGAATGGTACGCTCGGCAGCCTCGCAAGATATGTTCTATTGTTCAGGTTTCAGAATGAGGCAGGGAAATGAAATGAGCACACTCCGGTCACAAATGGCGTCTCCACAGCAGCAGCGACCGTCAGAGTCTTGTCAAATTTCTGCTCATACATTTTACGGTTGGGTACAAGTCCTAGTAACACATTACACTAACGGTATTATAACATGCGCGTGGACGTGACGATCCATGTAAAAACTTCCAGTTCGGGTTCCTTCCACCGTGCTCTGTGAACTGACGCGCTTCAGTTGCAAGGCAATTGCTGCGCGATTGAAATATTACTAGTTCTTCTGGAATGGTGCGAAGGGTGCGAACAGTCGGAGTTTTCTATGACGGAAGCGAATAATCCTGTATTCAGTTCCAATTCCGAATCGAATATGAGATATTCTATATTCAAATTTTGAACCAAGGAATTATCTGTTTCAGACTGAATATATATTCCAACAGTTCGAATGCCGCACGCGTAAGCCGGGAAGCACACAAAGTGAGTCTTGCGTCATTCTTGCGTCATAAGAAGATTCGTATGCATACGAATGTATACGTGAAATGCTGAAATGTATTCAGGTTGGTTATGTAACCATACGCGTCTTATTCGCTCCGGTTACATATCTATTCGCTTGGTATTCGCATCGGTTTTAAAATGACTATATACGCACAGCCGTACCGCTTATGCCACATTCGCATTTTGTGCCGCGGCACAGCAAGTCGGCGAGACGTAAAGTTGCAAGTAGGACGAGACGCAAGTAGGACAAAATGCGCAACGCGTCGCACCGAGGGATTCCCCCCCCCCCCAACGCACACACGCCCCTTATGCGCTTCAAATCTTCCAACCCCTCTCCAAAATGCCTGCCCGAAAAGCTGCAGATATAGGTGTCACAGACGCCCTACGGGATAGTAACACCACACCCCCGCACCCCAACACCCGCGACGAAATCCTGGGAATATCCTTGGTCGCAATGCGAAGCATGCTGGAGCGGATTCCTGTGAAATAGGTCGTCGCAGCAGGATTGTGCGACCCATGGCACGACATGTCGTGCATTTTGCATATATACGCCTCATTACGTCATGCACACATTGTATTGCGAGGGGTGTTCAAGTCAAACCGGCACTGTTCATTTTTCGCAAAAGTTAAATGAACTTACAGGCGAGAAATTAGTTTTATTTTTCAACGTAATCTCCAACTGCACTAACGCACTTGTCCCAGCGTTTCACGAAGGCTTGGATGCCAGCAGCGTAGAAATCCTTACCGGCGCGCAGCAGCCATGATCGGACTGAATTCTTGACCTCGTCGTCGTAGGTGAAGTGGCAGCCCCCAAGGAACGCCTTCAGTGGCCCGAAGAGATGGAAATTGCTGGGGGCGAGGTCTGGACTGTAAGGGGGATGTGGCAGCGACTCCCAGCCAAGTTCCTGTAAGGTGCGTGTCGTGAGATGCGCGGTATGCGGGTATCCATTGTCCTGTAGGAGGAGGACTCCTTTGGTGATGAGGACCGGCCGCTTTTGCTTCAGCGCCTTATGCACATCCCTGAGAACCTGGCTGTAATATGTTATCGATGCTATAAATATGTGCTGCTGTGATATGCTATAAATATGTGCTGCTGTGATATGCTATAAATATGCTATTGATGGTGGTACAACTGGGCAGAAAATCAACATGCAACGCCAGACTTGTCCCAGAAAACCATGGCCATGACCTTACCCGCAGACGGGGTGCTTTGGAACTTCCTGGGAGCTGGCAAGCCCGGATGCTTCCACTGTTTTGATGCGCCTTTAGAATCAGGAGTGAAATGGTGCACCCACGTTTCAGCGCACGTGATGATCCGATCAAGGAACGGCTGTCCTTCAGTGTCAAAACGGTACCTTAGCTCTTGGGAGATTTCCAGTCTTCCCTGCAGGTCAAACACGGAGAGCTGCCTCGGGACCCAACGGGCACTAACTTTCCGAAACTGGAGGTGTTCATGAATGATAGTGTTCAACGTTCCCACAGAAAGGTCCGTTTTTCGAGTCAGTTCGAGACATGTTATCCGTCAGTCCTTCAGGATCAGGCGCTCCACAAGTTGGATGTTCGCAGGAACTCTGACACTACGCTCTGAGCCAGGACGATCAGGACGATCCTGATCTGGACGATCAGGACGATCCAGGACCTGGGAGGTTGACCCTCCCAGGTGTATATCGCTCGCTGAGTGACCCCTGGTCTGCCAATCCCGAACGATGCGCAGCTACCCAGGGCCGACGAGCCGCAAACACGGCGAAACACGTGTCCTCTGGTGCTGTCGCATCGTTCAATGAGTATCTGTTTCTCTACGTGCAGCCATAGAAGCCAACTTAACTGTAAGTTTGAATTTCAAACACGTCTAGCATCATTTACCTATTTTTTTAATGGCTTTTTCCCCCTCTTTATATATATATATATATATATATATATATATTTACGAACCTGCGTTAGTCGTGACGTTGGCCGACTACGGCAAGCAGTTACACCACCACCACCAACAACCTGTGGTTCGGTATTCGTGATGTCGGTTTTCTGCGCTTATATTACCTCCTTAGCTGTAAAACATCGAAGCAAATAATTGTACTTTGGAATAACTTGGGGCGAATTGTCGCAACCTCTTTAAGCCCGAGACACTAGCGATGGTTAGAGTGTATAGGAAATATACACAACGAAAGCGGGCAACAACTGTCTTTGAGATACCTGCATTGGTTTATGTCGCTTGTACCTTCGTTACTACTGTACTGTACTGTGCATGGTTCCTCTATTGCATGTGCGGGTGTTATTATTCGTGATACAGTGGAATACTCTTTCGCGCGGATGCTACAGCTTGTAATACCCTATAGCCACACGGCAAAGACACAGACAGGCACAGACGGCTTGAGACAAATTGATTCTCCCACCTGTTGCCACTGTGGTGCTCTTGAGGATCTGGAGCACATTCTTCTTCATTGCCCTCACTACGAACCTTCCCGAATCACACTCTCCGAGTCTCTTCGTCAGCTGGACTCTCGCCCTTTCTCCCTACCGAAATTGCTTGGTCCCTGGCCCAATCCAGCCCAGCAACGCTCTGCGCTCAAAGCTCTTCTGACATTTCTGGACACCATCGGACTTCGATCGTTATTGTAAAGGGGCTCGTTATTTTATTCCCCCCATTCCACCAAGCACTGGGGTAGAGTATCGCCTGTTGCGATGAAACTCCCCACTCTCCAAGGCCGAAAATAAAGTTGTTGTTGTTAATGCATTAAACGGAATAGCAGTGACTTCACCTCCTACACTCTTAGATATGAGGTGGTGGTGGTGGTGATGGCGATAGGGCTCTTAGATATGAACTTCACCGCATAGCACGCTCCTAGCCAACCATCATCTCGAATGACATCGTTATCTCCCCTGATTTGTTGAAGACGGGAGGCGTACCTCTTCTTTGTGACAATTATGCCAGACCAAATAGTAATAACAAATTTTATATGACCAATATGAGTTCTACAAGTTTATTTATTTTTGACATTGAAATGACGGCTTCACACAATTTTTGCAAAGAACTATCCTGGTTCATATTCAGCTCCAGCGCACGAATTTGCTGCAGGCCACATTTATCTGTTGAGCGTGTTTTGAACCTGTATGTTATCACGACAGTTACGGGCGAAAATTGCGTTTCCACGCTGTTTCGAAGTTTATTTCATTTTTTATTTTTTCAGAAAGACTAAAAGGAATAAAACAGTCGCAATGCGGTCCTACTACTTTACGGATCGTTAATGCCATCATTTATACATTTCTAAATTCTAAAGAAACACATTTCTTTTTCGCTGTGTAGCTCGAACGCAGCACGAGCGAATGCCCTCCAGTGCGAATGCCATTTGCGGTAAATGACATTCATTTTTCCGTGTTACAAGCAGGGTAAGAACCATTACCACCCTCTCACGCTTGAAACAGAACTTCACCGCGAGCTGTCAACGCGAAAGACCTCCTTCTATCTGCTGACTGGTTGAAAAATCAAGGGGGTAGAAGAGAAGGGGGAAGAAGAAAAAAAAAAGGGGGGTAGAAGAGAGTTGATGATTTCAAAGTGAGGCTTAACGCGCCCAACTTCACCGCGTGGCACGCTGTGCGCCAACCATTGCCACGAGTGATAGGGTTATCGCTTCTGATTCGAAGAGAGAGGGGGCGTACGCCTTTTTGTGTTGATTTGGATATACAATAATTGACACAAAAAGGCGTACGCCCCCCCCCCTTTCGAATCAGAAGCGTTAGCCCTATCACCCGTGGCAGTGGTTGGCGCACAGCCTGCTATGCGGTGAAATTCTGTTTTTTATTTTATTTTTTAGAGTGTATCATGTACGTGAAAGAAAGACGTCATCCTGCATAGGATTAAAAACCAAAAAGTCAACTCCTCAGAAAATAGGACGCTTAAGGACTGCACGGGCTCCGACGCTTGTCGAAAAACCGAAGTTTTAGTTCGAGACAGCTTTGACCCATATCACTGGCACTCAGACGACATGCGTTGCAGAATATGACTACGAATACACGAACTTTCATTGTGGGTCGTCTTCGGGGCAGAACGATCTGGAGTTCGTATTGTGTGTGCACCACTTACACCGCAATTCTGCGCGTGGCGGACAAAAGGCATTGTTATTAGGATGCGTTTGTGCCTCAGGGCATGGCTAGACGATATAGGATCAAAGCTGAGTATCCATTCTGCTGCGCTTTTACGCTTGTCATTCCCCAGAATTTCATGCGGAAGGGCAGAATGGGTCAAGCGAACCTTGCATCAGCTGAAATGATGCTTGCCATTGGTACTTTAGCCAGAATATCAAGCAGTGGCTCATCTAGACTTCCTTATCCCCTTCCGTACTCCTACGAGGAGGTATCTGTTATTTCAACTTTACACACGCGTAGGCACACTCTTAAAAATGAACTTCACCACATAGCACGCTCCTAGCCAACCACCACCCCGAATGACAACGTTCTCGCTCTAGATTTGTTGAAGACGGGAGGAGGAGCCTATTTTGTTGCCATTATGCACGGCACAAAATAGGCTCCTCCTCCCGTTTTCAACAAATCAGGGGCGAGAACGTTGTCATTCGGGGTGGTGGTTGGCTAGGAGCGTGCTATGTGATGAAGTTCATTTCTGAGAGTGCAATGGTGCATAAAGCTCACACAGCTTGAACATGTACTTCAATTGAAGTATGCAAGTGGGCGTTGTTTTCTTGTGTTGTCCTTCTATGTCTAACGGCATCATCCACTAAAACGTTGAACATAAAAATGTAATAACGACCCCCCCCCCCCCCCCACTCCCCTTTGTTTCCGAATATGGACAGTATGAACCACAAATAATTGCAGGTCTGGGCGCAGAACGGGAGCTTCTAATACATCAACAACGCAGACTCACATTACGCGAAAAAGCAATTATCGTGGTATCAGTGTTGTGTGGTATCAAAATATTATCAGTGGTACAGCTTTGGTGCAGTGCAGGTACTAGGAGGCTGATAATTCGCGGCTGTAAGTCGTGAGACAACTATATGAACTACTATAGGGCGCGAGGGGACTGGTAAGGCGCAGGCTTCAAATAGTCGTGACTAGAAGATGGCCCGGGTTTGGAATTGCGGGACCGGCGTGCGTGGGTGTTTTTCCTGAGTTTCCCTCACACGTATGTTGGGCGCATGTCGACGTAGTTCTTTATTAAGTATATGCACAGAACGCGCGGCACCTCCGAACGATATGTTAACACGCTCATCAATTCACGATATAAGTCGTCCAGTTTCAGCTTTCCGAAGACAAGGCTGCTCTCAACGCTGCCACACATTATAGTGAGTTGCGGTCAAGACAGAGGCATGTTTTATTCAAGAGATAAACTGATGTTCTGAGGCTGGAACGACATAGAAGGGACAGATACAAACAAAGCCTCAAATTGCCTAAGAAATCAACGATGAAAGATGAAAGTCACTGAAAAGGTTAGCCAGCTGTAGGGATCGAACCCACATCTTTTGGATTGCCGGTCCAGGGCTCTACCAATTGAGCTAAGCTAACACGCCTCTCCAGTGACTTTCGGGGTGCGTCATCTGAAGGGACGACAAACCAGCCACTCACTCTCACTCACCCTCCTTTCACTCTTACATTTTTGCTCACTCATACACACATTCATATCATAGTCGATTTCCGTCGTATGAATGTGTGTATGAGTGAGCAAAAATGTAAGAGTGAAAGGAGGGTGAGTGAGAGTGAGTGGCTGGTTTGTCGTCCCTTCAGATGACGCACCCCGAAAGTCACTGGAGAGGCGTGTTAGCTTAGCTCAATTGGTAGAGCCCTGGACCGGCAATCCAGAAGATGTGGGTTCGATCCCTACAGCTGGCTAACCTTTTCAGTGACTTTCATCTTTCATCGATGTTTTATTCGTCGTGATGACGTTATTACTCCTACTCGATGGTGATTGGAGTAGAGGGGCTGGCAGCAGGAGACTTATTACCTCTTTTGTTGGCTGACGAGTCTTGTCCTTCAACGCCCAAATGGTTAGGTAATGAGTTTTTCATTGTACGTATCATCTATGATAGTTTAGTAAAATGTGTTTGTGCGTATGCTTTCCAACTGTCGTATTCATGAATCTATCGAGTTCGGCAGATAGCAAGGGACATCGGGTCCGTCACCGACGATTGACTTCCTCTACACCTTTCCCCCCGGTCTATCCTGCCCCACGCTCCATAAAGGTCGGGGAGTCATCAGATGTATTCGTTCTCAGTCGAAGTCTGCTCTCCGGTGAACGAATAAGGAATATTATTCAGCACTCCCACACACACACACGCGCACACACACACACAATGAAGAAGCAAAACGAAACATCGACAAATGAGACTCATTTAAAAACATTATCTGCATAACTGTTAAACCCACAAACTTCTCGGGTAATAAAATGACATTTTATGAGCAGTAGTGTTTGCGCTACTGGTAGTGCTTTATTCAGATTTCACGGGGAAGTCGAAAAGGACTGCGTTGTAGGTGGTCTCCGAAATCTGCGCTCCCTAATTGGATAATCTCGCTTTAAAATGGAGAACGCACGGCCTCAGTATCAGATCATAAGGCTGCGGCGAAACGTGTATTGAATCAAGAACGCGGATGAACAAATTTGTCCGCTTGACGGTTTCCATTGCGGTGTACTTTTCGTTGAGAAACTTTGCTAGTAGAAAATTGCGACGTTCTCCCAGCCGCGAGGAGGAAAAAAACAAAAACGCACATATGAAGGAGAAGAACATCTTACTTGCATTGATTTCCAGCTGTCTTTTTAATGCAGTAATTGCCCATCCACGCTCAAGCTTTTCAGGGAAGCCCATTAGGAGGGGAACGGTGTAACGATCCTTTTGTCGACATCGGAAGTTAGTGCACTGTTATTTGTCAAGGAATGCCTTCGGAACGTGTGGACCAGGGTTGCAAAATGGGTTCACCCATTCCAATTTCATTCCGAGGAATGAAGATTTGTGATAATTCCATTCCTTGCAATTCCTCGGAATGAAAAGGTATGGCCAATTCCTACTCCTGCAATGGCTCGGTAACCCCATTTCATTCCTTTAATTCCACCAATAAAAGAATTGGGACCGGTAACCGTACTAGCTAGCCCAGCAGTGCTATAGAGATTACCCAGCACGGAAAAAGCACAAAGAGAAGGTTATTTCGCCCTCCTCCTCTTTTCCTCCTCTCCTCCTCCTCTTCATTGGCATCATCATTACAGGAGTTTTCCACTAAAGTAACTCGTGCAAGTGATGTAGGGTTGCGGGCCTCACACTAGTGAAGTCAAAATATCCATTTTATTTTTGCTTAAACCCAAACCAAACCATCGCTCTTGACCGTGTCGCCCCCAGACTGTTACATTCCAATTCCATTCCGCCTGCGAAAAAAAAGGGCCTAATTCCATTCCCATTCCATTCCCAGGACAGTTTCCTCCATGCCATTCCATGGCAGTGGGTCTGGACCGGTGTGGTTGCGGATACGCAGAGAGCATCAGGCTCGATCGGTTGTCGTGTCACAGAGCTATCGTATAGCGGTCGCTCAGGTAACGGTAGAGGGGCATCCAAGCTGCGCGGCAGCGTGCCGTCGGAGCTTGACTTGCGGGAAGGTTGCCTGGGATGATACAAGAAAATAATTGCGGGAATAACTGGGAAATAATAATAATAATAAATAAAATAATAAATAATAATAACTGGGAAAATAAAATTGCGCCGAACATGGTACTCATCGTTTGGGCCACCAAATGTAGAGGAGATGTTGTTCCTCTACATGAGTCTTGACCGACGGTGATGGAATGTGCCAACTTGCAGATGTTCGCGGTCTCACGCAAGGACTGTGCCGGTGTAGAACTGAGGAGCTGTTGCTCCAGGAGCGTATCCATCCTCGTCGTTGTCCCCAGTCCGCCACAACTGAAATAGCGAGGTCCCCCCTCTACGGGGTGCACAGGGAAAAGGGTTGGTGGAGGTGTTCGAAAACGAAAAAAAAAAAAAAAAAACGTGCTTGAGATTTGTGTACTCTATAAAAAAATATTGCCATGCAACAACGGGTCTAGTCTATCACGAACGTTTTGCATATTAGACCTTGGATCCTTCACATTCGAATTCTCACTCACCGAGTTATAATTTCAAACACACACACACAAATTCCCGGATTAGATGGGGAAACTCATCGTCATCAAGTATTTCTCTCTCTCTCCCTCATATTCGGAGAGAACGGAGAGAACCGGAGAGAAAATGTACATGCGCATATCAGAGCTGACGTGACAAACGCTGCTTGTATGAGATCAGTCGGCCATGCACTCAGGTGTGCATTTTTGAAAGTCATGTGACCTTATCTACACGCTCTGAAGTATCACTCTGTTCGGCTACTGTTCTGAGGGCAGGTACATTGTGCAGTCTTGCTTTGAGGGTCATTACCGTATTCGATCTGCGGACTTTTGAGCTTTGCTCTCGGTCCTGGACTCGGACTGGACTCAGTCATTAGTTGGACCCAGTTGGCAAATTTGTTACGCCTCTTGTACAGCTTGGGTTGAATTAGTTTCGCTCTTTCCGTTGGTTTTGTGCGTTGTTCCTCTATAGTGTCTCTTCTATCTACGCGTACTGCAGTAGCCGGTCCGGACATCGTCGAGAAATTCAAAAGCGTAGTTTCTTCATGGCAACTTTATACGGAAAACAGAAAAAAAGAACAACATAGGAATTTTGTCCGGTACTTTTACCGTCTCCACGTCGAGAAAAGAGCGGAAGAGAATCACCGGAAATATTTGAATCGCTAAATACGATGCGAAGAAGTGTGCTCCGTATTGCGCCTAGAAATCAATAACAGGTAAAACGCCCACGATAGCGGTCCGAATAAAATGCCAGCAAAGTTGTACCGTTCGCACCAAGTGTGGGGCTGTCATAACTTGCACGCGTGAGCTATGATTTATGTTTTGTCAGCGAGCATTGGCAAATTGGAGCACGTGATGAATGGGGAAAATATGCTCCGAAACAAAACGGAAGGCATGGATTCATCATGCTATCTGCCCGAGTGGCGTGGGAACCGCGCAGGCCTTGTGTGCCGCGTACTGGACATGGAGCATTTGATCCGTCAATCCCTCTTGATGCGCGACAGCGTTTCGTTGCGTTGCTGGGGTGGAAGGTTGGAAGATCTTGGGGAGGATGTTGCCGGTGAAGAAAGCGCACAGGTGTGTGTGTGTGTGTGTAAGAGAGAGAGAGGGAGATACACTCGTAATGGATGCCGGTGGACGTCGTTCTGGCAAACTCAGTGAGTGAGCCCAACACTCGCTGTTAGTCGGTTTTGCGGAAGGTGCGGAAGTGACGACATTGTTGAGTTCGGTCGTATACGAGGTTTCTCGGCGGATCAAGAAAGAGCGTTGCATCGTGAAGCGCGCCAGCGAAACCTGCGATTACGCTCCGGATCAACCAGAGGAACATGCATTGTCTGCAGGGAAGGAGAAGAAAAGAAAAGAACAATGCTTTAGATCGACGAGCGAAATTCGCCATTCGCGATGCCTGATCGCCAATTGGCGTGACGTGACGTCACTAGAAGTTCGCAATCATGGCCATGGTTTCAGCGGCCGTAGCCATACATGGCGCAGAACAACCATCAGCCCCATGAGCAGCCACTCGTAGCCAATAGAGATCGTCTGCGGCGATTAGTTGAAGCTGACGACACGGCGACTGAATATTTTAGAGAAGCGATGGCGCACAGACTGAGTATAGCACAGTCCTGACACGTCGGTGGCCAACAGTTTATTCAGCAGCACATGAGTTGCGTCAACGTGTGCTTTGCCAGAATATGTATACGTAACGAAGGAGGACGATGGGACAGTTTTTCGTCTACTAGACGTTACCTCGGGCAATGCTTGTAAATCACTGTCGTCTGCTATACGTTCGTTCAAGAGCGAGATTTTATTCGTAGCAATTCTCGTGGCAACATGAAACGCGACTCCATCGATGCAAACTTTGCGAGAGAACGCTATCATCAGATGCTATCATTTTCCATATATCACGTCATTGTCCTCCCGTGTTGTTCAATTTCTCCAAGGGAACACGGTAACAAAAAGCTAGGCACTTAATAATAAAGTAACACGAGAAATATCAAAATGAAATCGCAGTGACCTTCTGCAAACTATGGGGCACTTTGGGACCTTAGGTGCACTCTGCGTAAGCGTCGAAGGTATGCGATAAAGGTAGCTCTACGTGCCACGTTCATTTCCACGTGCTCTTCTTCAGTACACACATCCCGAACAACATTCCACGGAGACTCTAGTCTCTGCTATGAGTGACACTTTCGAGATGAGATAGTAAGCGGAGTGGTGTATCCGTGAGGCAGTATCTACACTCCTAAAAATGAACTTCACCGCGTAGCACGCTCGTAGCCAACCATCATCTCAAATGACAGCGTTATCTGCCCTGATATGTTGAAAACGGGAGGCGTACGCCTTTTTTGTGACACTTGGGGCAGTGTACTGCCATAACGGGAATGACCCACCACATCATCATCCCATTTATGTGTGTGTGTGTGACACTTATGCTGTTCATAATTGTCACAAAAAAACGCGTACGCCTCCCGTTTTCAACAAATCAGGGCAGATGTCGAATGATATCGTTATCTGCCCTGGGGGCTTAATCACTTCCATCGTTCGCGAGCCAACGAGGGGCGGGGCTCTCGTTAACACGAACACGTGACACGTGACGCGCATTTTTCGTTAACCGGACAAAGGCGTAATCTCTTGCTCGCGTAACGACCAACGGTGTCGTCTGCCTAACGAATGTGTTCACATGCTCACGCTTCATCGCCTACATGGCTCATGATCTAACGAAGCGCGAGGCACTCGTGGACTCGAGCACGTGGTGTATGACGCCCCCTTCTCGTTAACGTGACATGGGCGTAATCTCTCGGTCTAGTAACGATCGAAGGAGATCGTTTGCCTTACGAGTGGGTCGACCCACTCGTTAGAATATTAAACATCTTCGTTTGGGGATTTGCAGAAACAGAATTTCTACAGGAACGGACATGTATTGCTCCACGACTGTGTACAAAAGGACATCCTCTCCCTTTCATGGTATTCACACCAGTGGTTTCATGAAGGCTGTGAGATATTCTCGAGAAGATCTAGAAGAAGAGAAGAGAAGATAAGAAGAAGAGAAGATCAAGACGAGAAAGCGCGTTGTACTTCCATGTTTGAAGGAAAAAAAATTACATAAAGGTAATCAAATAATGGCGAATTCGGGTGGTCATTTCGGAGCAACTTTTTTTGCCAGATCTCGAGCAGTCATGTTCGCTTGGTCAAAATAAAGCAAATCTCGCGTATTCGCGTGGCGCCTTCCAAGCGCTCGGATTTTGCTAGATAGCACTTTTTTTGCCCGGTCTCAAAACGATCGAGCAACTGATTGCTCAACTGTATCAGGTGTCGTCACATCCGCACTGCAACGGTGGCGAGTGCCCTCATTGGCCCGCATGTTGAAATCACGCGGTTTAGCAGACGACACAACTCGAAGACGTGCGACCGCGACGCCCCTAGCGCGATCGAAGTGCCTAAACCGCTAGATTCCTAGCAATCATGTTCGGATGGAAACGGTCACGTGATCCAGATCGGTCGCCGACCTAGCAATTTCCGAGCGCTCGGCCGTGTTGCTACGAAATGACCACTCTAATTCGCTAAAGTGTATTCGTTGAGGAGAAAGGGCATCATCCTCTTCTTTCTTCTTTTGATACTTCTGATACCACTACGTCTTCCCTTTCTGCCCTTGAACTCCCATGTGCCTTAGCACTCAGCGCGCCTGTCACCCGACACAGCAACAACAACTTTATTTGTTACCTTGGAGAGTGGGGAGTTTCATCGCCACAGGCGATACTCTACCCCATTGCTGGTTGGAATGGGGGGGGGGGGATAAAATAACGAGCCCCTTCACAATAACGATCGAAGTCCGATGGTGTCCAGAAATGTCAGAAGAGCTTTGAGCGCAGAGCGTTGCTGGGCTGGATTGGACCAGGGACCAAGCAATTTCGATAGGGAGAAAGGGCGAGAGTCCAGCTGACGAAGAGACTCGGAGAGTGTGGTTCGGGAAGGTTGGTAGTGAGGGCAATGAAGAAGAATATGCTCCAGATCCTCAAGAGCACCACAGTGGCAGCAGGTGGGAAAGTCAACTTGTCTCAAGCGGTAACGCCACTGAGCTGTAAAGGCCACATCGAGGCGCATTCGGTGGATTAATGCAGTATCTTGACGAGAGGTGTTTCGTGGCATGCGGAAAGCGAGCGTTGGATCAACTCTGCTCAACATAGAGGGGGGAACAATGTCGGTTGTCCGTTGGCGGGAAGCCAGGGGTGTCAGGGCAGGAATATGATTTACAATGTTTTGCGTATTGCTCGACGATTATCCTTACAGGACGGAGTTGTTTGTTCACCGTTTTCACACGACTAGTGAGCCATGTATTGAGACGGAAAGAAAAAGAAGATGATGAACGAGCATGGGAACGAACATTGGAACTATTGGAACGGAACGAGCATGTATGAGAGCACGAGAATGCGAGCTATCGGAACAAATGAAACAGTCCTATTGGTCGAAGAAAATGCAGCCTCGCTGCCAGCCTGCTCTTCGCTCAGGGCGGTGACATCACAACACGTGAGCGCTCGCAACGTGCACAATAACCACAAAGAAGAAGCTTCACGAGGAGCACAGATTGTGACCACAGCAAAGAATCGATAAAGTTGCTCGTTTCGTTAGCCTGAACGACTCGTTCAGCTGTCTCGTGCCGTTAAGTTGAACGTGTGAAACGATTAAGCCCCCTGATTTGTTGAAAACGGGAGGCGTACGCCTTTTTTGTGACAATTATGAACAGCATAAGTGCCACACACACACATAAATGGGATGATGATGCGGTGGGTCATTCCCCGCCCTTATGGCAGTATACTGCCCCATGTGTCACAAAAGGCGTACGCCTTCTGTTTTCAACAAATCCTTGCAGATAACGGTGTCATTCGAGATGGTGGTTGGCTAGGAGAGTGCTATGCGGCGAAGTTCATTTCTAAGAGTGTAGGCTCTCTCGTGTTAAACGCCATGTATCAAAGTAATCTTCAATCGTTTTCCGCTTTCTTCTTTTCCATTCCAAACCACGCGATTTTTCACACTGGAAACCATTTTCGCACAGGGAATGTGTTTCATATGTGCCGCACCATAATTCCTTAGTCATTTTCGATATCATAAATTTTGCGGTCCCAGCCCCTCGACTTTTGAAGTGCAGAAAGCGTTAGTGGTCCGTCGTGCTCTGTAACTCGTGTAGTGTTACGTATCCCATAATCCTCATGAATTAAGTGTCGCGCCACGGTGACGTAAGACGCAAATTAAGAATTTAGGAAGGCAGTTCTAGCACGTGTGCACTTTGCAGCGGTAGTGGTTAATGTATAGCACTTGCTGTGCATATGCTTACTGATAATGTTTAATACATATCCCCATAACGGGGAATGCAGAACATAATTGTGTAGATTATGAATATGATCCAGCGACCAGTATCTACAGGCGCTGCTCTTTCCAAACAATTTGTTTTTTTCCGAAAGACGAAAAGTCGCATATGCTTTTGCGTAATGCGGTCCTACTACTTTACGGATCATTTTTGCCATAATTTATACAGTTCTACATACCAAAGAAACATAAAACACATTTCCTTTTCGCTGTGTCGCTCGAACGCAGCAAGAACGAATGCCCTCCAGTGCGAATGGCATTTTGCTGTAAATGGCATTTATTTTTCCGTGTTACAAAGAGCGGAAGAACCATTACCGCGCTGACACGCTTAAAAGAGAACTTCACCGCGAGCTATCAACGCGAAAGACCTCCTTCCATCTGCTGACTGGTCGAAAACCTCTAAACGTACACTCTTAAAAATGAACTTCACCGCATAGCACGCTCCTAGCCAACCATAATCTCGAATGATATCGTTATCTGCCCTGATTTGTTGAAAACCGGGGGGCGTACGCCTTTTCTGTGACAATTATGAACAGCATAAGTGTCACAAAAATGGCGTACGCTTCCCGTTTTCTATAAATCAGGGCAGATAGCGATATCATTCGAGACGATGGTTGGCTAGGAGCGTGCTATGCGGTGAAGTTCATTTTTAAGAGTGTACGCCTATTTGTGACACTTCTGCAGTTAATGGGGCTATGAACTCTACCAAGCTAGCTCCGATACGTTTTGCAATAAACCTATATCCCCCCCCCCCCCAAGCTAGCTCGCCGACTGTGTCGGCTCCAAACGGCGATTTTAACTTGTTGGCTGTGACACCTTTTGTACAAATGAATTCCATAGGTCCGTATCTTCTCTACATATAGCACGCTCAGAGCCAACCATCATGCCGAATGACAACGTTCTTGCCCCTGATTTGTTCATAACGGGAGGCGGAGACTATTATGTGGCCATCATGTACGGCTACAAAATAGGCTCTGCCTCCCGGCAGACTATACGAGCGGATGGTAACAGCTGAAAAGGCTGAAAGTTGGAACGTCTGTATTTAATCTTTCGCTGCGCTACGCGGAGTCACCGGCTGTAAATAACTCTTTATTCTTTGCAGATCTGGTGTAATCTTCACAATGATTCAACTTTCGGTTATAAACATGTCCTTCTCCATCCAACCTTGGACGTGTACACTCTTAAAAATGAACTTCACCGCATAGCACACTCCTAGCCAACCATAATCTCAAATGATATCGTTATCTGCCCTGCACTCTTAAAAATGAACTTCACCACATAGCACGCTCCTAGCCAACCATCATCCCGAATGACAACGTTCTCGCCCCTGATTTGTTGAAAACGGGAGGAGGAGCCTATTTTGCGTCATTATGCACGGCACAAAATAGGCTCCTCCTCCCGTTTTCAACAAATCTAGGGCGAGAACGTTGTCATTCGGGATGATGGTTGGCTAGGAGCGTGCTATGTGGTGAAGTTCATTTTTAAGAGTGTGGTTCGTTGAAAACGGGAGGCGTACGCCTTTTTTGTGACAATTATGAACCGCATAAGTGTCACAAAAAAAGGCGTACGCCTCCCGTTTTTAACAAATCAGGGCAGATAATGATATCATTCGAGATAGTGGTTGGCTAGGAGCGTGCTATGCGGTGAAGTTCATTTTTAAGAGTGTATGCGTACGCACGCACGAAGAACACACACGTATCGCACTAACACACTCACACATTCTACGGCATTCCTGACACATTGACGCTACCCAGTAATTGGTCGATGATCATGATTGACTGATTGAAAATGATCTTGACAATCATTTTGTGGGCTTATCATATACAAAATGCACCA
Organism: Ornithodoros turicata; assembly: GCF_037126465.1. Lineage (NCBI taxonomy): Eukaryota > Metazoa > Arthropoda > Arachnida > Ixodida > Argasidae > Ornithodoros > Ornithodoros turicata. Next base: position 21,835,180 of record NC_088207.1, read on the forward strand.
GTGCCTTGACGTGAACAGAAGGCGTCTTTGCAACGCAACCTGAATACGTTAATAGCTGAAAGATGCATGGCTACGTAATGCACATACGAAAGGCTATGCGCATGTGAAAATTATATACAGCAACGCTTGCAGCTCCTCTTAAGTAATAGATGCTTGGAGTTCTTAACGAATGCGTTGTCTCTGGACTAGTATATATTTTTGCAACTATTTGTTGACTCACTCACTCTCTGTGTATATACCGTTCACTGTTGATAGGGTAGTTGGGTAAGCCGTTTTTGCGGGACTTAAAGTGAGCTTCAGAATCCAACCAACTATGTCTGCTTTATGTCATTCGGATCCACATGTCTCCAAAAAACATTGTTTCTGATATATCACAATGCATACATATATATATATATATATATATATATATATATTTGTTTTGTTTTAAGAAGTTTGACATTATGGGATGGCCCAGTCTGCAAACGCGCTGCTTCTCAGGTCGATTTCCGTCCCCTCACCGTGGCTACTGGCAGTCTTCCAACATGGGCGGAGGGCGGAGACCAGCGTTCGTTGCTAGGAATAGGAGACAGACGGCAGAGGTCAATGTGACGTCACCTACTCTTGGAAAATCTGCAACTGTGACGTTTTTGCCTTCGAAAATTCGAGGAAGCATATAATATTCAGTCAACTGAATTTGTAGTTTGCGTAGTGACACTTTGAGCTATAGGTAGGTCCCTAATATAAAATAAAATGGAGATCATTATTGCTTCCAGGGTGGCACTTTAACAAAAGACGTCGTTTCGCATACATCTATGTAATACTGGCACATCTAATTTCAGTTAAACTGGTGTTAAGGAAGACGACGTTATGGTCATCTGACCGCATGACCTCCTGACGTCGCTCCTACAACCTCATTCAGTCAAACCGTCATGCACATAAAGCACGTTAGTTCCGGCACCACTGACTCATTTAATGATTTGTACAACTAGATTGCGCAACACGAACGAAAAGAAAGGCATTATGCCCTACAATGGAAACAAACTGACCTGCAGATCCTGAAAGCACCCTTTGACTATGCAGGAAAAAAAATCTGACAGCCTGGGTTGATGGTTTAGCACGTTTCATTGCAAGTCAGTTTGTGAAGGTCGTTACCTCAATCCAGACGGTGTGCCGTCGACCGCCTCAGAGTGCTGGAGTGATCGAAACGGTCACCAGGAGAGCGCTTTTACGACTGAGATCTCAGGTGAATGCCCCGTATGCCAACCGTTATTGCGTAACAAAGGGAAGTGAGACCAAAGCACACAATGCCGTTCGCACGTCTGTACGCTGCCGCGCTCTCGAGTCAGGATGATGCGCAGCAATAAAATGAGTCCTCACACGGCAGGTAGAAGATAGAATATCAGATACACGTTTGGCACGACGATTTTCGTTTGCTTTGCTCACCTGGTCTAATCGTAATCGCTGACCCCAGAAAATTCACTCCGTTTCGAGCACTCGTGCACTCTTCAAGTACAACTTGACCGCATAACACTTTTTTTGCCGACTAGGGTGGCGCTAGCTAAGTCGTTGTAACATTATTATTATTATTATTTTGTTGTTGTTCACCGTCCTTATGTTGTATACAATGTAAACGACCGTCATTCGGAATGATGTCGCTCTCTTTCTTTCATTTTTGGTTGTGTGTTTGCGCCGTGATGCAACTCTGGATGTGAGTGGTGTACAGATATGGACAGATGGAGAGAGGACATCAGGAGGGAGTGGGGGACAGGAGGTGGGGGTTCTCTGCCATAGTTTCCTGAGAATGGGAGGCAATAAGGGAGCAAATAAGAGGTGAAAAAAGGTACAATGACAGTTACATGATTTGAAAGTAAGTCAGTTACTGAAACGAAAGTGTAATTCGGGTACAGTTACTCTTTTAATGCAATTAGGTGACTAATAAGTCTTCTCCGTTAACTTTATACTATGTGCTTTTACAGTAGGCGCACATTTCAACGCATTCCGGTGGATAACTTAAATAAATGTTTTTATCACGCTGAAAGTTCAGTATTTAGATAAGGGACCAGACTACGCAAATATTTATGCGCACAACGAAAAATGCGCCTGAAAACGGTACCTTTGACCAGAGCTCAAAAGGGAGAGCATTCTAACGCTGCTGGGAAATTACTACTTCTCTCTGGCTAGACGCCTGATATTAAAGCGGTGCACACAGACCACCATAAATTAAAGTTATGAGAACAGAAGGGAAAGCTCTACACCATTAACTAGCTGAGATAGGTGTCAGATGAACTGAGCTGAACAGTTGCATCGCTTGAGTAGGCTATGTTACAGATGAGTGCTAAAAGTGATGCAGAGCAGTACAGCTATGAGAAAGATGGAAAGCTTAGAACGCGGTAGAAAGTCATCAGCCTTTCAAAACATCTATTATCGGAGACAGACGTTTAATCGAACTCGTTTAACAACTGCAGAAAGTAACCATCCCGAGAGCACAAGTTACAAGCAAAATATAACTAAATTACAGCTAGAGTTACTATAGGACCTGAAACCCTTTTAGGTGTATTATATTTACTCTAAAAGTAATTAATTTGATTCACTTAGTTACTTGTAACCAACTACGTCACAGCTGTATTCTTGACATACACCTGTGCGCTTATTGGGGTAGGGTGAGTTATAGTGTGGAGCCTTGGACTTGCAAGATGACAGTGGAGCGTGTGGTATATATGGATCGTGGGCGTGACAGTTGAGGTTCACATGTAAAAAGTAATTCAACTCAAGTCCATTTTCATCTGGAGCAGAAGGATTCAATCGTACTCTAAATGAAATCCCTCTGCAGAAAAGTGATTAAATACAAGCGGAAATCCCCCTTTCAGCAAAAGGATTCAATCCAAATCCAAAACCCTCTTCAAGAACGTGATCAAATCCAATTTCTACCGAGTGATTGGCCGCGAATCAAATTCGCATGCCACTCATGTAGATTGAAGTTCAGATTTAAATCATGATGGGTATTTGAGATCCACAACATTGGTACATACCCCATATATGCTTATAGTTGTGCAAACAGGAAATAATAAGCCATAGAAAGGACACTTCCAAGGGCTTTGCCTCCGTTACTAAGAGAAAATTTAAACACGGTGGGTTACGAGTTTTGCTCATCACAGGAAAGCTTCTTTGGAGAGCAACTTCCGTACCGTCTCGAGCGAAGTCCTCTATTATAATCCTCTCCTTTTGGCGAATATATTAAAGGTGCTTTGAATATAGAAAGGCTGCTTCGGGGCAAATTATAGACTTCCTCTATAACGACCGTATTTCGCGCCTGTTTCTGCCCTTTGCGGATTCTCGTCCGGTATGTGTTCGTGCTGCATTATCATATTTCTCTTCCGGCAATCGAAAGCAGAATTTTGCTGAAGACACCGAAACCACCCAACCTTGTACAGTGGTAACGTGAATAAACTGAATAGACCATAATCATCGAGAACTTATCGTACAAATTTACACTTTACCCCTCTTTTTACACTCTACGCCTTTCCTGTTTCCTGTTTCTGGTTGTTTGTTTGTTTGTTCTTCTCTTTTTTCTAGATCATCTTTTTTTTTTTTTCATCCACAAACGCGTTTTGGAGTAGCCAGTTCTGACTGGGTCGGGACTAACCTCTCTATATTTTTCTTTCTTTTTCCAATCCAATCCAATCTGACAGGACACGGGGTGAAATTACACGTACGAGCCACAGAAACACAATCCAATCACATGTTCCACTCGAGGCTTATCAACGCCGGGGCGCGCAGTGCACCATTCGTTGTGCTCCAGAACTTCATCTAGTCGTGCATCACAGTTGGTGCTATAATTGCACACTAGGTAATTGCACAGTTTGGTCAAAATAGCGTTGGTCGTCCCCATTTTTTCTTCTGTCCATCATCATAATCATCATCAGTGCCGGTTCATTTTATGCGGTGGTCCAGATTTGACAGGTTTCCCCCGCCAATACTGTCTTGACCTCTCCACACGTTTATCCTTTATTATGTGTTTTTCTGTATCTATTTCTTTTCACGTTTTTAATATTTGCAGATGACCTTTACCGTACCGTGTAAACTCGTGGCGTGAACCGAGACATGGCATGAACCGTGAATTTCCGGTTTCCGTGCATGGTTCTGATTAGCGCCCGATTAGCGTGTCAGAAGGGAACCAATCAGTGATCTATCCAGAGCCCCCAGCACACCTTACGCCCCCCGAATTTTTTTTTCTTACGACATTGCTGTAATGATGCCCTCCTCCCTCCCCCCGTTTTTTTTTTTTTTTTGCTACTTCCCTCCATGTTTGCGATACTGGATAAACTACTGGAACCAATATTCGACTAGTCCGGGGGAGGCTGGGGTGCCGGAACGGTACTGTGTGTCGCATACATGGATGCGGACACAAGGAATAAAAACAGGGTGACATGAAAGGTTACAGTACCCGAGGAACATCCCCGTGATCGCTTTGGGCTCATTCTGGATCCTGTCTTACGCAGTTTTACCGTTATAAAAGTGCACATCTGTTTTTCTTTTAATTTTTTTTTTGTCAGCAGCATCCCCGGTTCTTCTCGACTCACTGTCTTCTTTTGTGGATTGCCGTAAATATTTTATGCGTTTTAGTAACATGCAAAGTGCAATAGATATATTTAATAGTCTTGTACTAATTGATATACCATTAATAAATACAGTCTCAGAAAATAAAAAAATGTATATTTCAGGCAGTAATAAAGTTCCGAAACTATGTGTACTAACGTCCGGAAACGGGACAGTTGGTATTGATCCGTGCGGGTAACGCAGAACAAGCGGACTCAGTTATTCGCTCCGAGATCGAACGGTGTCGGCGCGCTGCGGAGAACGGAGAACTATCGCAGTGTGGACGCGTCGTCTGCTTTTACACGTTTATTCCGCGTTCAGTGCCGTAGGTGGAACCGAATAGTATCGTACCATCGCGGCACAATTAATCTTCCGGTGAATATACACAAGAATTACGGAAAAGGACCATCAAATCCGAACTTCGGCCCAGATGTTATCCACACTAGAGTGGTGACAGTGTCGCCTCCTATAGGTCGATCTCGCAGCGAATACGTCACAATGTGTGTAGATGGCGTTACAGTGCACGACAAGTGGGCACACCCCAATAAAAATGCAATAGAAATTAAATGAACCCAAAAGAAAGAATACAGCGCATAATATTGAGCGGTTCTCATTGTCACGCAACAAAGATTCTGTCTTTGAAGCTGCAGTCGCTCATTTGTTCATCTTTTTTTTTCTCCTTTATTTACCTTTCTTTTTATTTCTTGCCATAGCGACCCCTTTTTTTACAATACTCTACATCCGGAGCCGTACAGTAGTTATATTAAACAGTCGCAGCTCCTGTCTGCCTGCCCGATTGATTCCAATTCTCTTCAGTACAAAGCTAACAGTGAAACAGCGCGAGCGAGCGGATCAATTGCAGTTCATTGATTCGAACTCGAAGACATTGTGTTTGTGAACCTGCTTTTTCAAGACGATGAAAAAAAAAAATCCTTATCCGATTTACACAGGCGCGAAGCCTTTTCTTCTTGAGTAACTCTCCACGGCTCTCTTCAAAAAGCAACGGTAGCGAGGACGACTCTATTTACATTGTAGGGGTCTCTCATTTATTACATTAGACTACTTCCTCCAAGGTACGCTGGGCATGTGTTCTTTCTATCCCCGGCGGTGCCGCGCAGTGCGTGCGCTATCGTCATGTGGTCCTTTGGCTAATTTTCTCTGCAGGAATAGCAAACACCGACAGTGCACTTTGTTGGTTTAAGGCACCATCTTTCACTTGGTATCACAGATTATACGTTGCCGCGTCAGGTTGATACTGGTTCTGTCATTTTGGAAATGGTGGAGATTTGAGCGCGGACATTGAGGGCGAATATCACAGGTAAACTAAGCCGCTTGACAGCGACGACAACGAGATAGAACGAATAACAAGCAAGGCGCAATGCGAGCCATGTTTGCTGCGTCGTGGAGAAATCATTAGGAGAATAGAGCATAATAGAAATACAAAAAAATGGAAACGTAGGTCGCACTGGTGCGACCAGCTGTTCCAGGACGGTTGACGTGTGGAAGCACTGAATGAATTAAAATATTATATCAGCACGTATGTCCTTGAAGTAGGTCGTGACCGCACACAGCGCAGGTTGCTGGTGCTGCCTTGGCCGGCTCCCCAGTGCCTTCTCAACACTCAACGGTCGCTTGTCAAGTTTTGCGAGGGCGTTCTTCAGTGATAGTCGACTAGAGTCGAAGCGTCGGCAGGTGTCCAGCACATGCTCCGTGTCCTCCACAGTTCCGCAAGTTAAACTGTTCGGCGATCCAACGACACCTATCTTATGAAAGAATGCTGCTGCGAACGGGACGTTCAGTCGCAGGTGATGGATGACGGACTCTAACGGCCTTGGCATCTTCGATGGGAGGCAGTAGGTGCAGTTGGGGTCGATTCGTGCGAGGAACGAGTGATTCATGACGTCGCCTGTCCACATGGTTTTAGAGAGTCGATTACGTAACGAGGCCAGCAAGTACTTCGCATCGGATTGCGTGAAGTAGATTTTATGAGTAGTTCTTTTATGGTGAGCAATTCGAGCAGCCTGGTCCGTCTTCTCATTTCCGCTGATACCGCAGTGCCCTGGGCTCCACTGGATGGTGATGTTGTGACCCTCTGTTTCGGCAGAGTTATATGCTGCGATAACATGTCAGGACGGTAACAACTGAGGCGCAAGTGAGGATGTCGTCGAACCTTGCATTGCTTTGAGGCCAGATTTTGAATCAGAGAAAATAACCCACGAAGTTGGGGTTTCTTTTGACGCTATGTGTAGGAGAGCTGCCTCGGTGGCGTAGAGCTCTGCCACAGTTGAGGACGTCCTGTGAGACAGACATATCGCACGGTGCTCTCCCGATGATGGAATGACGAACGCGCATGTCGACGACTCTTGCGATGTGGACGCATCTGTAAATATCTGCTGGAGTTCGGAGTACTGAGCAACCGCATCGTGTGCGAGCTGTATTACAACAGGCCCTGGAGTATCCTTCTTTGGGAAACTGTCTTGATATGGTAATGTCTAGTTATTGATTGATCGGTCGATTTCAAAGAAAAATAAAAGGAATATTTCGGCTTCACTAGTGTAAGGCCAGCAACCACCAGTTAATGCTTAGTTTGTTTGTCTGTTTGTTTGTTTGTAAGAAAAAAAATTAATCTTTAATAATCTAGACCATTGCGTAGGTTTGAGGCATAAGTGGTAGGCTTGTAACTCGACAAGGAACAGATACTTCTGCGTCTCCATGCATTGAATACTGATTGCTTCCTTTGAGCTAGCCGGTAACAATCCATGGATGCAGAGAAGCAGGACCTATTTTTGGAAACCGACCGACCACATAATCTTTTTAAATATTCCTCCCCTCTCCAGTGTTTCTTATCTCCCTTTGTTTGGATGCTGACTTCTGCGAACAAAATTATTCTGCTGAAAAAATTCATGTTCTGCCACTGATCTCGGTCGGCGTATAATGATAGGAGCAAACAACAAAACTAAAAAAAGATGTACGGACGAAAGTGGCGAAAATGTCAGACTGGCTACCCAGTACAGCAACAGTATATGTACTAATCAAATATTAACTAAAGTGAGATAAGATAATAAAGTAGAACAGCGAGGAAAGTAGTAGTGGGAGCGGGTGATCGTAGTTATAACCGCATGAACTATGTACACAGAGTTTGTCTCGGGTACGAACCAGTTTGTCTATATGCATGTCTCATTTGCGGCATAAGATCTGGTGGTAGTCGTCCTCATAAATATGCACGTCTTGACTTCTTGGTAATGCATTATTAATGCATTATAAAAGCGATAAAAATCGTTCAGTGCAAACTTAAACCCACACAGGGACACAGTTAGACGCACACCTACACAGTGCTCTGTACATCTCTTTTGCAGTGTTCTGTGCAGGTAATTTTCATCTTCCTTATTTCACGCAAAAACACGCATTCAAAAGTGCTTCGCCTTTACTCGTTTTTCCTTTTTACCCATTGTTTTTACCTGTTTACCTGTAAGTTTCAGGAAGCCAGGACATTAGCTATCGTGTTGTAACTTAAGTGTTGTAAGAGAATCGCAATCGCATGAACCTAAACGGACTACGTCAAAGTTTCGGAGGAAGCCCTGCCTTCTTCAGGACGAAAGAAGATCATGAACCACAGTGTTATGACGTCATAGTCGTATTTCAGAGAACATAACGTTTGTGATTATTAGATAAAGATCGGAGATGGTCTCGAAATCCTCTTTGGAGTGACGTCATCGTCCTTGGAATTGTTTGGGTTGGATGCCAACGGTTACTGGGGTGATACATGTCGATCCTGAAAAGAAGAAGAAGAAAGGGGATAATGTAACAATAATTTATTGAGTGAAGTTTTACATAGTCGAAATGACGCTGAAATCTTTGTGACATAACGGAACTTGTCGATAAAACAGTGTCCGCGCTGTTCCCAGCACTCATCTGATCTTAATTACATTTTCACAAAATTACAGCGAACAACGACGTAGAGTATCGCCTGTGGCGAAAAATGAAACAACCTGATTATCATGATCATCGTCATCGCAATAAACTTGATGTTATGGTCTGAGCTGAATCAACCCGTCAGAAGAATGGAATCTGACAAATCCTTTGTTGAATTACTGTTTTCCTGCTTCGTTACGACTGACCTGCCTTTATAAAACCCGATTATAAATTATGCCTCTGCTGCGTCAAGCGTTATACCGTAATTGTGCAGACGAAATTATGAGAAAGTGCAGTCGAGATCTGCGCTTTTTTTTTAAATATTGGCGCGCTTTCGATTAATCTACATAGTAGTTTGCATTTTCAGCCATTGAATTGGGGGGGGGGGGGTGCAGATCGTTGGGGTCATACTTGACTTGTTTGCTTCCGAGGTTTCTAAGCTGTCCTCTGGTTTCCGTGTACGCCTGTAAATTGCACACCATGACTCGGACAAGGACCCTTTCATATGGTAAGATTGGAGAAGGATTCTGTCATGGCGGTTAAGTATATTGTTAACGGGTCAAGTTAAAAAAAATGAAAAAGTCTTGAGCGGCAGTAAACACGGAGGTGACTACAGGTCGGATTGAACAGGGACTTTACTAAAAAGAATAGCGTGCGTGTGGAGGTTTTCACTCCTGCTGTTGTTGTCGCCTGTCCAACAATAAGAATGCGCAATGAAGATGTCGTTACGTTTACACCAACACAAAACGAAAGACGCTCATCTGTCACGTCGTTCGCGATCTCTGCAATCATAATCACAAAATAAAGTTTCGTGATTTTTCCGCGAAGGCAATACCGCGATATTTGCGCCTTCCCCTTCCGTCCTTCTCAAGAACAACATGGAATAGCAAGACGTCCTTTTTGGCTGATTTTTCCTGTCAAAATAGATAGATTCCCCCTACCCCCCTTCCCAAGAAACGTGACAATGCGGAGCGGCCTACCATTGCTGTCCTCAAACGATCCTTCCGCCATGACAAGACAAAGCGGTTCGTTCTAAGTGAGCTCGCACGTCCCTATTTAGGCCCCATTATTGTAAGCGTTGAAAGTCAGTCTTTCAGGTATGAGTAGCAGCTGCGTGATCCTTCCCTTTGCGTTGCAGTGTTATTAGTGGCCCCATTATAGTCCCTTCGTTTGTCCCAGTGTTATTTTGGCGGTTTTTGTCATCGTGACCTGTTACCAGCTGCCCCGTTTGCACCCATTGATTCTTTGAAGGAGCACTGAGGTGACCCCAATTTTTTTTCTTTGTTTGTTTTTCGGTGCAGAGTGTTCTCCAACGAATAAAATGGGTTCCTGCGAAAGAACAATGAGCGTAGGTGATCTACAAGCGAGTACGAGGGCTGTGTTACGCACGCCTTCGAAAAATTCTTCACCTCGTGAAAAGAGCGCGTTGCAGAACGAGAGGACGTCGTGACGTATGCTACTCCCCTTACGTGACACGTGACGTAAAGCGGCGCAGCTCAAGCATGTATAAGCGGCACGTGAGCTGCGAAGAAAAAACAACGAAACAAGACTCGGAGCCTTCACCACGTCACGAGAGCATCGTGTCGGCCGTTCGCGGCTGCTTTCTCCGACTCTTTTTGTAAAGTCGTTTGCACAGCTATAACGCACCGCAGAGCGAAAATATTTTGCATGGCTACTCCTGATGGACAGCTTGACAGACGAGACAGCATTTCGACCGATGTTAAATTTCACCTCATTGCTCCTTTAAGGGAAGCGCGAAGTCTTCCTGCTCAACTGCAGGCTATTGTCTCACTCTACCACTGCTGTTCAGCGTGTTTAATTTTAGATACGTGCACAGGGGTATTTAACGTGCGCTGAAGTCACTGCACGTGGCATTTCTTGTTTAATGTCCCTCGCCGGGAATCGATGCACCTGAAATATTTGTTTCAAGTAGCTCAGGCGTTCGTCAGTCTTTAGCGTTGAAGTTAGTTCTTTTACGTACACTCTTAAAAATGAACTTCACCGCATAGCACGCTCTGCGCCAACCATTGCCACGAATGATATCGTTATCTGCTCTGATTTGTTGAAAACGGGAGGCGTACGCCATTTCTGTGACAATTATGAACAGCATAAGTGTCACAAAAAAGGCGTACGCCTTCCGTTTTCAACCAATCAGGGCAAATAACGACATCATTCGAGACGATGGTTGGCTAGGAGCATGCTATGCGGTGAAGTTCATTTTTAAGAGTGTATCCCATATTCCCATTGCTTGACTGCCAGCTAGCGTAACCTTGGTTTGATGAGGGTGGAGATTCTGAAAGTTTAAGTGCTGCTGTGAAGCTGTGAGCTTCCGGTATAGACTGGTGGCGAAAACGCCGACGCTGATTTACAGGTACCTACCCATTACCAAGAAAAGGCTGACTTCTGCGTGCCAAACGATTACAGGCCCATGTAAAGCGTGCTTTGCCTGCATAACGCGCTTGTATGTGGGGAGAGCACACTTTAATGTAGATATTTTGCTGTTTACGGGGCGGAGCAGGAATGAAAGTACGCAGTGCCACTACATGGAAGTTGCCGTAAAAAGATTCCATTTCGCTGTCGATCTTTTTGTTCGTCACTATAAAGGCACGTCAACCGCGCATTTCCGTTAAACTCAAACCCTCGCGTCCTCGTTGCGACAACAATGAAACACCCTCTCAATTATTATTTATCTGTCCTCGCAGTGCATGATCGTGATCCTATCATAATCATGAGGGCTCTCTCATTTTGTGCAGAGTAGTGGCATTGAACGTTGTCCGTTATATGACTCGTCTTCCGGTAGAGATGGAAAGGCTTTCGCCCGCTTTTTTTTTTAATTTTTTTTTGTAGTTTACTAACCTTTTGGTGTGTGTTTGTTGTACATAAACCGCACCGATATAGGAAATGTTTTGGAAGCTGGGAGTGCTAAGTGACACAGCTTTCTGTTATTCAACTTTTGACGGTGACGTGATCCTTTCCAGAGCTTTTTTTTTATTTTTTATTTTTATGTTGTCGACAACTACGGACTTGATACAGTTACATGAAGCGTCGATAGCTATGACCACGACTTCGAAGGTCTCTCAACTAAGGTGGTTACAATATTTCATGTTGAAACAAACTTTAGCCGGAATATTGCAACTTTTAGATGACGTGGCACTGGGGCAGCGCCCAGCCTGCTGGCCGGCATCAGCCCATCTCGTCATCGTATCTCTATGTGTGTGTTAGATGACGTTTGCCGTTATTTTTCTACGTACTTGTCGGGGACACGCTTGTCTGAAATCAGCACTCCGTGGTTTATCCCACTTCAAATCCCCAGGTGTGTCGAGACTATTTTTTCAGTAATAAACACGTGCAGCATATGGTCCACTTTCAAATACAATATTGGCAAAACACTTTCAAGTGCAACAAAAGTAATATGGGCTGCGGAACTACTGACAGGCGATTGCAGAGAACCGTGTCCCCAACATTAAGTAGCTTTCCATGCACGCAAAACTCAGAAGCAGACAGAGAGAGAAAGAAAAAGAGGTGATTGATGATGATATGGGACTGTTTTCCGTCATCAAGGCTGACCTCTGCCCTGTGGCCGTCTGAAAGAAGTGGTGGGGTGATTAATATTAGATTAGGTTAACCGATTACAGTTCGCTGGCGTAGCGCGTCTTCATCCAAATGTTCCACGGGAGACGGAGACTTAGCTGCTGACGCACGGTGGCACCAGACGTTCACAGGTCAAGACGCTGTTTAAATACAGGCGGAAATGCGCGTTCAATCGCATAAAGCTCCTCATTTAAAATCAGAAAAAGGAAGTGTCGTTATTCAACCGCATATGGTGAATTATGAAAGCCAACGGACCGGCAGTATCACATCAATGAAGGAAACCTTAAGTCTACCACCGTTTTCATAAAATCTATCAGCGCGAGGACCTGAGTACATAATTCATGATAACTCGTCCATCTAGCCTTTCATCTCGCACTGGCCATTGCTGTAAAGTTCGCATTCCTTCATGTAACGCTAATTTTTACTTCAATTTTTTTTTTTTTTTCACGTACAGTAGCTGACTGGAACCACCTTCCACGTAGCATGGTCCAGATAACTTACCCAATTCGCTTCGAAATGCAGCCTCCCAGCTTCTGCTGTCATAGCAGTGTGTTTGTATTCCATGCTTTCTATAGAGGTTCGATTATTATATTTTGTGTGGTCTTCTGGCTCCTTTTGTCACACTCCCCTCTGTAGTGAGGGCGCGATTTAGGGTGATAAAATGAAATGAAATGAAACGGGCGGCGACTATTTGTGGGGATATCGGGCCCAACGGTCCACGCGCAGCGTGTAACGAGGAATGTGATTCTCGTACATTTCACACATGATCGTACGAACAATCATAAATCGGGCCTGTATGTAAACAGATCAGTGATATGTGCGGGCATGCGTGGTCAGGATGTTTTATAAATTTCCCATAACAAGAATGTGGTGTGACGTCGTGCTGGCATCGCGCCCGCGAATTCTTAGCGAATATGGGCGAAATCTACGACCCGCTCTGGATCGGTACCCCGTCTGCCCCATCATTGCTATAGGAACGCCTGCATGACACGGCACCCACTTGAATCCATAAATACTTCCATCTCCCTTGCCTTTCTGAGTGTTCATAGTACGGATATATAGCACTAGTCTTCGTACTACAACCCATGCTTCGTTGGCATGTTTGCCATTCAAAAAGGGGAAGCAGGGACAAAAACACAGAAATGAACAACCTCGCATGCACTCCTGAGAAGGATGCGTTCCGACAGAAGAGTATATCTTGGATACATACAAGAAATGAGATGGCTTACAAGAAGCCGGACTGAAGAACTTTGTCGGCATCATGTGCATTATTTTTGTATGTTCCACGTACTACGACACACGTACTACGACGTACTACGATTCTGCTGAGACGAATTGAGGAGACGTGCATATAAATAGTACCTTAGTCCGTCGCCCCCGCACAAAGACATGTTGACGTGCATAACAATCGGGACGGATCACTGTCTCCTTTCTAACCTCAAATCACTATGTTTACGCATGTATCGGGAGGCGGTCGGATTGATCCACGGCAATACAAGGCAGGATGGAAGAATTTAAAAACAAAAAAGGAACACCATTCATACGCAGAAATCACAGTTTGAAGAAAGGTTTCAAAGTGCCTTTGATTTTTTCTTATCCTTTTCAAAATGAAAAGAGAGTACGCAAGCAACCAGCGCAGCCGCTTTGTTTGCGAGAGAGAATCGGGTAAGGACACGCAGAAAAGTCACGGAGAAAGCACAATCCTTTCATTGAAAGGTTCGCGTGCTTCGCGGGACAGGTCAGAAGGACAGAAGACGACGCCATAATGATGTAGTTCAAGGAGGAAGAGAGACGTGCTTGTAAAACAAAGCAGTGGTCTTCCAAACAGAGTTGTTGTTCAAGGCTGCATGTTTCTATTCCGAAGCGTGGAATGTTGCAACATAGACGGACCATGTACGCTTCAAGCAGCCACGTAGAAGCGCGAGGGATCGTCGTTAACAAACTTGCTTGATAGTTCGTGGTCAGTATTGATCAGTCTGGTAAAATGAATCTCTGCGTGCATAACGGTTCAGGTGCCGCGCGCAGAGATGGAATAGATGGAGTAGACAGAACAGAACAGGACCGGGCAGATGTGTGTGTGTGTGTGTGTGTGTGACAAAGTGTATTAGTGTGTGTACCTTGCAGTATACAGTTGAGTAATAAACAACATTCTGAACAAAACAGTACTACTAAGGAACGGCGGAATGCGGCGTGAAAGTACAATTTTACTGGGCCTTTAAGATTAAGGGGGAGCGGTGATATATGGATAGAAAAGAATGTGATGAACAAGTTACGAAACAAACAATTGACATAGTTGTGGGATCACCAACTCCATATTTTTCTTCACATACCCACTCCATTCCATTCCACAGAGCCGCAGGTTGTTCGGGGATAAACTCGTAAATGGGTTCCCACGTACCAGTGGGCCGAACGTCATCTCAAGGAACATTTCTCAACTTGGTTCAGATAACAACGCCCGCGAGGTGCACAGTTTTGGTAGCAATCGTTTATTGGCGTTCTCGCTATTATTCGTCTTCGCGTTTTATCACTGTCTTTTAGATTGCACTCGTGTATCTAAGTTCGCGCAGAGTTTTTCGGAAATGTTTCTTTGTATATACGCAGACTTGTGCCCGTTACTCGAAAAAAGTAATTGATTACCGTTACCGTTACTTGTACGGAAAAAGTAATTGATTACCGTTACCAATTACAGGACTTCAAATGTAATTGAGTAACGAGTAGAAAAGTAACGCGTTACTCCGGTCGTTACTCTGCATTAACGCAAATTATACCCGTCTTTGTGTGCCTCAGCAAAAAAAAGAAGAAGAAAAAAGAAAAGTTCAACAGTGGAACAGCTGAAATAACCCAAAAATATGTAGGTCTACTGTAGTTATCGCCCGGGAAGACGTTGGCCCGATTGTGGAAGATCATGCGTGGAACTTCCACATGACTCACTAAACCTCCAAAGCTACCACAAAGGTACCACCACACTGGTGTAGGAACAGATTAGGGGGAGAAACCCTGAAATTCCAGAACAAAGGCTGACGGCACGAAGGTCTTGACTTGGGGCAGAACATTTAAAAGATGAGTTAGTCTCTGCTGGGAAAGTAATCAATTACTGAGTAATCGATTACTCAGAAAAGTAATTGATTACTCGAAAAATTACTTTGACTTTAAAGTAACTGATTACTCGAAAAATTACTCAAAAAGTAATTGATTACAAGTAACGCAATTACTAGTAATGCGTTACGCACAAGTCTGTATATACGTTAGCACTATAGAGATACACTGCGGGTATCGGCGATCGAATGTCCGGTTCAAGACGCTCGGCTCTTTCTGCAAATCTCGGGCGGAAATAATACCTTACTATACGTTCCCGTCCGACCAAACTGCATTGTTACCGAAGAGCTCAACATGTGCTCCTGTGAGGTAAGCTTTTTTACCATACGGAAATAAATCCGTAGTTATAACTGGAGGTGAGTGCGCGTAAGCAAACTTGTACCCGCGCGTGTGTGACCCGCAGTGCTGTCTGTATACCCGCATTGGGACCCGCAGGGGGAAGTGTTCCTCGTCCACTTTACCGCTGTTTCTATTTTAAAACGATGGAAATTCTGAGTGTTGGCCACGTGTCTCGGAGGCTTCAATCGTATGCCAATAAAACTGCAATTCAACAGAGAGCCATATATATCTGCATTAATAATCAAACTCGCCCGCCCGTACTTTGCTGCTGCAGTCTGGCACATGGATTTATACGGTCAACGACATAGGGCACCGCTGAGCTCGCGTGTGACAGAGAGGGATCACTTAGTTGGCCATGGAGTGCGGGTAATGCGGGTATACCACACATTACCCGCGGTCGCATTGCGGGTACACCTGCCTTTTTTTACCCGCTACCCGCAGCGATCGCGTATTCCTACCCGCAAATTGCGACGATGTGCGGGTAACTGAGGTACCCGCGGGTATACCCGCACCCGCGCTCAGCTCTATCTGCGATTACGACGATTCGCGGGATGGAGCTAACGTTTGCAACAGGACAGGAACGCCAGAGAGCCTTATCGAACGAGAGACATTCCCCGGAACACTGCAGCGGAACGTGCAAGAAACGTCATAGCTTTCCGCTGTCGTGTCTTCACCTACACTGCTAACCCTGGGGAATATCCTGCGACACAGCCACAACATATTCCGCAGCAGACGACAGGAAAAGCTGCTGACAGTGTCTTCTGCTAAGTGTCGTCTGCTAAGTGCGCAGTACGCCAATCCAGATTATACCGGCACCGTGTGAATGCTCAACATAACACGGGGCGGAACTTTCTTTGCTGTTTCTTCCACTAGAATGTTCCGTGAGGATGTCGCGCGTGTGAATACACGGTTATGATAAGATGAGAGTGTTTAAAGCGCGTTTCACCTCAAAGCCGGTGCGTACGCAGACCATGAGCTGCGTGATGTTGTGTGCTGTAGTTTCAGCGCACGTTAAATAACCCTGAGATGGGGAGAATTAATGGAACAATCGACCATTGTGGCGTCGCTCGTGATTACAAGCACCCGTGAGAATACTTAGGTAGTTCGGGGCTATTTAGGTGTCTATTGATATGCTGATGGCCTGCGGGTCCATTAAAGAGTTCTAGCATAGGGTGTTAGAGAATAAGGGGACCTAAAATGCGAACGCTATTATGCGCGTAGCGATCCCTTCATGTGCACGGCTTACAGAATAAGTAACAATAATGGTAATTTTCACAGTGCAGAGCGGCGCGCTTGCGTTCTTCGCTTGCGCAGACAGCTTAGCAACTAACACTTGCCAAAAAAAAAAAACACGAAAAAGAAATTTAAAAAATTCGCCTTTTGTGAACGCAACGCGTTGTGAGCTCTAAGAAATAATTGGCATAGAAAAAACGAGGCTGGCACAATGTGTACTCCTTGTTGTTACTGCTTTCGACGGTTTCCAGCCAGCATAGTCACGCGTATTCTTTCAGGGCAGTGCCGTGTATTAAAAGGGAGTCTGGCCATTAGTGGGACACGCATATACCTGAGGCGCCACCCGTTTTTTGAGGTATCTAGCCAATCATAGATTGAAATACAGTTCCCTATTATTGCAGACCATCCAGTACCTATACCTCACCCTTATTTACTGGGTGCCACCATTTTGGAGAAACTCGATTGATTTGAATTGAAACGGATATCACTGGTGACAGGCCAAAACAAACGGATTTTGCTCTCACTTTTTTACTTTTTTCAACGCCATCTGCATAGAGAGGCATGTTGGGAAGGCTCATAATTGCAGAAATGGTCGCTGGCAGAAGTGGCTGGCCAGGACAGCAGTACACTCTTAAAAATGAACTTCACCGCATAGCACGCTCATAGCCAACAGTCATCTCGAATGATATCGTTATCTGCCCTGATTTGTTGAAAACGGGAGGCGTACGCCTTTTTTGTGACACTTATGCTGTTCATAATTGTCACAAAAAAGGCGTACGCCTCCCGTTTTCAACAAATCAGGGCAGATAAGGATATCATTCGATATGGTGGTTGGCTAGGAGCGTGCTATGCGGTAAAGTTCATTTTTAAGACTGTAGAACCGATTCTTCGTAGCAGACGGCTGCCGGTATGAACTTTTTGTTGAACCCGTATGAACCCGTACGAACCCGGTATGAACCTTGTGTATGAGGCTATTTACTGCGCTCTTAAAACAGATCTTCACCGCATAGCTCCTACACTCTTAAAAATGAACTTCACCGCATAGCACGCTCCTAGCCAACAATAAACTCGAATGATATCGCTATGTGCCCTGACTTGTTCAAAACGGTAGGCGTACGCCTTTTTTGTGACACTTATGCGGTTCATAATTGTCACAAAAATGGCGTACGCCTCCCGTTTTCAGCAAATCAGGACAGATAACGATATCATTCGAGATGATGGTTGGCTAGGAACGTGCTATGCGGTGAAGTTCATTTCTAAGAGTGTAGCTATACATCTCGAATGATATCGTTATCTGCCCTGATTTGTTGAAAACGGAAGGCCTACGCCTTTTTTGTGACAATTCTGAACAGCATAAGTGTAAAAAAAAAAAAAAATGCGTACGCCTTCGAGATGATGGTTGGCTAGGAGTGTACTATGCGGTGAAGTTCATTTTTAAGGGTGTAGCCACCCATCATCACTCTCTCATTTGTTGACGACGGGAGCCGTACTCCTTTTGTGACATTTATGCTAATTGTCACAAAAAGGCGTACGCCATGCGCCTTCCACAAATCAGAAGCGATAGCGATATCACTCCGTGTAATAATTGTTCTCCGGCGTGTTGCGTGGTGAGGTTCTGTTCTAAGTGTCTACTGTAACACGAAATCGGTTAGTGGCTGCTAAGTTGCGTATTCTCAACTTATCATTTTATCATTATTGGAATAGATGGATATGAATACGGATATTGACGAGGAGTACGGCCTATGGGCGGCGCTGCGGACGCTTCGAATAGCGTGGATGGCGCGTTAGATCTGCATAGCGTTCGAAGCTACTGTGGAGAAATTGTCCGTTGTTGCTGCGTTCCGCATGATGGAAGGCCGTTCTGAGACTGGAACACGGAACGGCGGACACAAGAAAGCATAGAGTTGCCTTAAAACATTACATATAGAAAGATGGCAGACGTCGAAAAAGCCAACCGCTTTCAACCGCGAACAAGCTTTCATGACTTCCCGAAGGACAAGAAACAACGGAAAGTTCGGCGTGCCAGACTCAGGATTTGGGAAACAGTTCACGAAATATGCGATGATGTGTAACAAACATTGAACCAACGAACGTTTCAGGATAGTAAAGGAACACAACACAGATGCGGTTCGTAGAAATTCTCAGCTCATCCGGTATGTTACTATTAGCATGATGCAAAGTAACTTTTCTGAGGCTGAAGCACACAAACAGACGAACACAACACAAGCCTCGAGGAGGGATCTGCAATTGAAAGATGCGTGGTTCAAATCCCGCCACTGTCTGGCTAGGACCATGTTATGCGGTCCTGTTTTAGGAGCGGAGCCGACCAGTGTATTCCTGTGGGCCAATATCGGACTCTACACCACAAGCCGATCTTCGTATCGCTAGTTCGAAAGCCTCTTATTTTCACAGGAAGGGAGTTGCCTCAGGACAGAAGCCGCCGATATTTCGAACAAAGACTGTTCTTCTTGTTATTTTCACACTACGACCACCACCATCATCCAAAGCCTCTTATAGAAGGATATTGCCGACGAATTTGCCTGCAATAGCAAAATAGACTGGAGTATAACTCCGAACTCAGCGTACCGGTTGTACGCACGACGTGCATATTTAAATAACACCGAAGAGCGGTGGGATTTACAGAATCGGTGAATTTCAATGTATTCATATAGTCGGCGTGGTTTTAAAGGGGCTATCGCATCCGGAAAGGTGTGTATTGGACCGATACGGTAATCTTCGGCATGGTTTGACAGTATACACTTGGCCAAGTTCCTGCACAATCAGGGGGCAGTTACAACTACCCTCTTGAGCTTTCTCCGTGCCACCGGCATCTCGACCAGCCTCTAAGGCCATTTTGTGTGTCTGTGTGTGTGTTTCTTTTCTTTTTTTTCTTTTTTCGTTTTCCTTTTATGGAAGGAATAGCAAGTCGGCCTATGCCTGACTAACCTTTCCCCACTTTGTTTTTTTTTTTCAATAAATATATCCCCCCCCCCCCCTGGCCAAGTTTCTCTTCCGAAAACAGCTTACATATTAAATAAACGAGTTTTAAAGATTCGCGCTCCCTCTGCAGCTAAGCGAGGATGACGTAAGAAGGGCACACGAATGGGAGCGCAGCGCAGGTGATCGTCTTCCATGTCGTCTGCTTCGCGCTCGCTACGTTCTAATAGAAAAGTCATCGGTAAATACGCCGACTTTCGCTTACCAGTGTCAGTTTTGACGTGACCATGATGCGTGGAACACGGTGTTACGGTGCTGGTGGTGATGCGGGGAAGGATGGGATAGTCCCTTTAAGTGAGTATATGTTTTGGGCGTATATGTAATCTGCTGACTTTAATAACACGGAAAGAACGAGGACATATTTTCATGATGTCGGCACCGAATTAGAAGCGATAACCCTATCATTAGTGGCAATGGTTGGCGCAGAGCGTGCTATGCGGTGAAGTTCAGTTTTTAGAGTCGAGTGTCGACACGCTTGTAACGGAACTTCACCGCATAGCACATCGAAGGCCAACCATTACACAGATGGATACTTTTATCACAGCTGATGTGGAGAAATCGCCTTTTTTTGTGGCCATTAACATAACTGCATAAGTGTCACAAAGAGGCGTACGCCTCCTGTTTTCAAGAAATCAACAGTGATAAAGATTTCATTCTGTGCAATGGTTGGCCTTCAGCGTGCTACGCGGTGAACATCTGTTTTAAGGGAGTAAACAACCTACAGCAGTTCACTCCCTTAAAACAGAAGGTTAGCGTGCTGGCCATGTCACGTCGAGACTGGGAGGTACACGGGTTCGAATCCCGGTGCCGGCGGTGCTGTCTGGGGTTTTTCCTGGGTTTTCCTCAGACGATTTCAGATATATGTCGGCACAGTTCCCGTGGAAGTCAGCCCAGGACGAACATTCCCGCAGGGCGTCAGTCGTGACGTTGTCCACCTCTGTGAGGCCGACAATGGCGAGCCCTTTCATCATCATCACCACCATCTGTTTTAAGGGTGTAAGGGGGTGGTGCATGCTTTTTGTGACACTTTGCATTCATGTTGATTGTCAGAAACAATTGTCTCAAGTTGCCACAAACTGCCTCATTTGTTGTTGTGTCTCTTCAAAAGTTGTAGAATGGGAGGCTTACGTCTTTTCGTTGCATTTTTTTTTTTTTCATTTTGCATTAATTGACGGAAAAAAAAAAAAAAGAGGTGTCGTACCTTCCGTTTTCGTCAGGTCAGGAGACAGAAATGGTTGCCTCTGCACTCTTTAAAAAAATGGTGTATTTTAACTCATTTTCCTCGCTACATATATCACTCCCTTTTTGAGTGCACAATTACTCCCAAAAAGGAGTCTCCTCACTCCCTGGAGGGAGTGAGGAGACTCCTGTTAGCTACCTTTTAACTACCTACCCTTTAACTCCCTATTGGGGAGTAATTGTACACTCCAAAGGGAGTGATATATGTGGCAAGGGTGTACTCCCCAGAGAGGAGTTACTGTACACCCTTTTTTTTTAAAGATTGTGGACGGCGTCATGCAGCGAATTCCTGTTTTAACTGTGTAGAATGATATATGATGTGCGAAGCGGGGATCAACTATCCCCCATCAAAATATGTTGGGCCAATATTTGCTGGATATCTGCAATACGGGTTCAATAATGAACCAATATTGAACCAGTGTTACCAATACCCAGTCAATGTTGGTCCGATATTGTTGTGCTCCTTGCAATCATTGTATACAATTATGTTTGTATGGTAGTCACAATTTCCGAACAGGTAAAGTAGTCGCGCAAGTAGCTTGACCACAATAAGTCCTGGTGTATACCTCAGTAATACTCATTGAAGAATGTACCTTCGTTAGGTCCTTTCGTACCACGCTAACTTATGCGCACTCCGAAAGCCAATATCGGCAGACTAAGTGCAGCAATTCGGGGTAAGCGTTTCATGTACGCCAGTTTCGTTCGCCCAAGCTGCAATGCGCTTGCTCTATCTGGGTCCCCTCACCAAGCCTTCTTTTCCGACGTCTTTGAATCTGTTCAAAACCGTTCTGTCCGCTTTATTGTCTCTGCCTACACTCCTCTGTCACTATAGGACTACAGGTCTTACGTCTGCCTTCGATCTTGAACCCGCGGAACACCGCCGAACGCTGTAAACATTTTTTTTTTGTTGTTGGTGGTGTTCCATAAGCTTTAGCTTTGTCCTGCTCAGTATGTATCATAGATTTCATCGTCATCATTTATTGTTGTTGTTGTGTCGTACATCCGCCCACCTCATTATACCAGTTACCGTTCGGATCACTCTCATGAGTGGGAGGCATTCTCTTTCCAAACATCTCTTTTCTTGCTGTTGTGCTGTCTGGGTGTTTTGTCCTTGCCAGTACCAGTCGATCGTACATCTATTGAATGTACTGCCGTCTCTCACGTTGCAACACACTGCAAGTATTTGTTTTTAAACTTGTGTATTGACTTTTTGTGGTTGCATTGTTTTGTACTCTGCTCAGTTCTATATTTTGTTCTACTTATATACGCTACTTATATTGATATTATTCTATGCACGTACTATTATTTATATGCAGTAATTTTTATAGCCCTCTTTTTCAGTTTTGATTACTAAATAAATAGACGATATTAGAGTATACCAAAGAAAAAATGCGCACCATACCAAAAAACAACGCTATTAGAGAGGACGAGGAGCTCAACCCTTTTGTTACTTTTACTTTTTTTTTTCTTTACTTCACTGAATATTTGACTGAACGATGAGGAGCCGGTTCTCCTCATGAGAGCCACATTCTCCACTTTATTTTTTCCTACACCGAACCAAACCGGCAGATCAACAGGAATTAAAAGAGAAAGAGAGGTAGAGCTTCACATCCTCACGTGCACTCCACAAATATCTATCCCATGGCGACATTTGGCTGTTGGGACTTACCGGCGTGTCAGGTGCTGACATACATCTAAGTCCGACCACAAAGACGAAAGGTAGTAGTTAGCCCTGCGGGAAAGCAGTTGGTCCTGTTCGCTGTACGTTAAAGGGACTATGGAATTTGCCAAACACTCTTAAAAACAAAAGAATAAGGAAAACGGTTCTTCCTGCCGGTAAACTCGCACATGACGATTTTTCCCCATTAAAGTGCGGCGTTCTCCAGCCACGCGCGGTTGAAATCGCCTCCAGACCTATCCTCCTCTCCTTTACACATTCTCTCTTCTCCTCCACGTTCCTCCTCCATCTCGCGTTTCGTCCACCCGATTCTTAACTCTTAAAAATTGACCTTTACCGCATAGCACGCTCCTAGCCAACCGTCATCTCGGATGATATCGTTATCTGCCCTGATTTGTTGAGAACGGGAGATGTACGCCTTTTTTATGGCACTTATGCTGTTCATAATTGTCAGAAAAAAAGGCGTACGCCTCCCGTTTTCAATAAATCTTGGAAGATAACGATATCATTCGAGATGTTGGTTGGACAGGAGCGTGTTATATGCGGACGCGCCGCAGTTCTCGAATCTCACACCCTTTTGCTGAACGCGGTTAAGGCAACAACAACAACTTTATTTTTGGCTTTGGAGTTAAGATGTTTATTACCGGCGCGGTTAAGATGCTTATTATGGTAGTAGTGGAAATAACGTCATTTTAATAAAAATGCGATAATAATGTTGTAGACGGTCGTAATGTTCTGTGATAAAATTTGCCGCCGCCCCCTACCTCCCTAATTTGTATCTCCCCTTATGCGTCACACTCTTAAAACAGAACTTCACCGCATAGCACGCTCCTAGACAACCTTCACCTCGAATGACATCGTTCTCTCCTCTGATTTGCTGGAAACGGGAGGCGTACGCCATTTTTGTGACAATTATGAACTGCATAAGTGTCACAAAAAAGGCGTACGCCTCCCGTTTTCAACAAATCAGGGGAAATATCGATGTCATTCGGGATGACGGTTGGCTAGGAGCGTGCTATGCAGTCAAGTTCATTTTTAAGAGTGCATGCCTTCAGCGAAATTTTCGAGGTGCCCTTAAAGTTGGCGAACTTTTCTTACTCGCGAAAATTAAGGGTTTGCGAAATAAAAAGGTTGTACAGTAATTACCTTTCGAATTTAGTTGGAATATTTTGCACCGAGATTGTAAGGGTCATAGTACACTCTTAGAAATGAACTTCACCACATAGCACGCTCCTAGCCAACCATCATCCCGAATGACAACGTTCTCGCCCCTGATTTGTTGAAAACGGGAGGAGGAGCCTATTTTGTGCCATTATGCACGGCACAAAATAGGCTCCGTTGTCATTCGGGATGATGGTTGGCTAGGAGCGTGCTATGTGGTGAAGTTCATTTTTAACAACGGCAAGCTACCTCGACACCCCCCCCCCCTCATTTTTAACAGTGTAGAGCACGTGGCAGCATACTTTTTTTGTTTTTGTTTGGGTACATACTGTACCCGGAAGGGCCTCACTCCGTCACAATTACATTCACCCAGCCGTCCATTCTGAACCGCTGGTACACGAACACACCCAAGTGACTAAACCGTTGTTCACGTACATTCACATCCGGCTCGTCAAACAGCTTCCATCTCATGTTAATCTAAGTACGCTGGCACGTTTATGCTCTGCTTCCCTCGATTAATGCGTGCAGAATGAAATTACGTCACGCTTAATTTATCCTGTCATGTACCTCCATAGACGAGCTTAGCTTAGCACGAGAAGCACTCAGTCGACAAATGGCCATTTATCAAAAAAGGTATTTGAGCCCTTCAATTATGCTGGAATGAGGCAATGACATTATTAAAACGCACCAGGCGGAATCGACAGCGCTTGTGCCATCGGTCAGTAATTTAATCTGCATTCCGTCTCGCGAGGTTCACGCATTTTTTTTCTGTTTTCCTTTTCCTGCGCATACTATGTTTGTACCTGATCTTGTTCTTCGGTAGGTTAATTCACGAGAGGGATTTTTTTAAAGTTCGAACTTTTTTGGAGGCGAAGTTCGGGAAGAGGGCGTCAAGATTTGGGGTCTTCACAGGACAGGATCTCTTGGGAGACTGGCGTCGTTGGTGCCATCAGTTAGCGGCAACGTAAAGTGTTGGTTGAAATGTCGTGGAAAGGTGGTGGTGGTGGTGGTGGTGGTGGTGGTGGTGGTGGTGGTGGTGGTGGTGGGTGGTGAAAGGGCTTGCCGTTGTCGGCCTCACGTAGGTGGGCAACGTCACGACTGACGCCCTGGGGGAATGTGCGTCCTGGGCCGACTTCTAAGGGAACTGTGCCGACATATGTCTGAAAGCGTCTGAGGAAAACCCAGGAAAAACCCCTGACAGCACAGCCGGCACCGGGATTCGAACCCGGGTACCTCCCAGTCTCCGTGGAAAGGTGGAAATACAAGGGCATGCGTGTCACCCGCCAATTAGGGGTGGATTGTGAGCAACCTTTAACATGCGGCATGATGTACAGGGTTCGCTAAAATGTACTTCGGGGTGTGTAACGGAGATAAAACAAATAGAAGCAGTGTCGGGAAGTAGATGTTACAGGACGTATTATGCCCCAAAATTTTATGTCGATACTGTCACTTGGTCCGTTTCTCTGCAAATAAATCGTGAAAAAAAAAAAAAAAAACGCCGCTGCTGGCTGTACCTGTGTTTCAGCTCTTCCTGTGGATGGCGAAACGGTCGAACGGGGCGTTGCAGACGATACCGAAACCAAGTGAACAAGTGGAACTGGATGCACAGGACTACTGTGTGAAGTCGTCTGCAACGCCGCGTTCGACCGTGTCGCCATCTGACGGAAGGAGCTGAAACACAGGTATAGCCGATTAGAAATCTTAGGCAGCGGCGGTTTTTTAATTTTCACGATTTATCTCCAGAGAAACGAACCACGTGGCAGTACCGACATAAAATTTTGGTGCATAATACGTACTCTCGTAAATCTACTTTAGCTTTCCGCCACTGTTTCTATTTGTTTTATCTTCGTTATAAACCCCGAAGCTTATCTTGGCGAACCCTGTATGTTGGACAGAGGGAACAGATTGTATAAATTGTCGCCCAAGAGAACATTGTTTCAATGCTAAAGGTCTCGGTGCGGTCTGACAAACAAATGTCGCAAACCGGATAAATGATTATCGATAAAGAAGGCAGGAGAACCGAGATGCGCCATCCGTTTTAATAAGCCCTGAAGAATTGAACCAGCTGGGACCAGCTGGGTAAAGCGTGGGACAAAAGGTGAACGTTCCCCGCCCACCCCACAATCCGATTCCTTCGGGAAGCTGGACCCCTGGGCACTCTGCGATACCTCCCTGATGACTGCCTGCACAGCGACTACTGAAGGAGCTGTCTTTTTCTGTATTCCTCTATATAGTTTTCTGTGTTTCTGTGTTTTCTTGTGCTTGTTTGTCTTTGTTTTTGGGAATAGCATGCCTCTAGTATGGCTAACCTTTCCCTTTGTTTTCTTTTTTTTTTACCATTTAACATACCTTCCCAACCCTCTTTC
This sequence comes from Ornithodoros turicata, assembly GCF_037126465.1. Classification (NCBI taxonomy): domain Eukaryota; kingdom Metazoa; phylum Arthropoda; class Arachnida; order Ixodida; family Argasidae; genus Ornithodoros; species Ornithodoros turicata. Next base: position 21,861,370 of record NC_088207.1, read on the forward strand.
CCCCGAACTAATTCTCTGGATAATAATTATTCCTGCGTTTACCTCGCGGGACATCCATGGTCGCGAGCGACGCCGCTGCGGTCGGTCCGTGCAATTGTGTCTACGTTCTTTAAACTAGAGGCTACCAAAATGGTACTTATTTCATTTCGAGAAGGTGTATAGAGCGTGTTGTTTGGTACAGTCCGCATCAGAGTTAAGTTGAACGCCATTCCGGCCTGCGGACCCTGGTGGTGCTTAGTAGAGATATAACGGCGGAGGATGTTTTGGTCATCTATTTACAGGTAGAGGGGATGCCCTCGTTATGAAGGCGTTGTTTTCTACTAGTTGCGTCCGCAGGGTGGATCTCTTCCCGCTTCGCGGGCTGGAACGGTGTTCAAGTTAACAGTGACGCGAGCCGTACATTGAAACATGATGGGACAAAGCGACGGAGACAAGTACAGAGGACACACACGGGCGAGCGGCACACTAGCAACCGAGTTTATCAAATCAAAACGGCCACGACAAGCCCTGCAAGTTCCTCGCCACGAAAGCGGTATCTGTATAGGAGATAGAAGTACGGATCGCCGGTTCACATTACTGTGGGAGAGCGCAATGAGAGTCGCTCCAACTATTTCCTTGCTGCGCCGGGAAAGGGTGTCTTCACCTGACACTTTTTTGGTCAAAGTTTAATTGGCAATCATGGCAGGAACTGAAATGTGCTGTCAGAGAAAGAGGCACGTCACTGGAAAGAGATCGTACCTTGTTTTTGTGCTGGCGAAGTCCAATGCTGACGCAATGTGATATCTTAACTATTTATTGTTTGTCGCACTTCGAGGGAAAGTCAACAAACTTTTTGTGATGTTTTACCTTCTTGCAGCTGTTAAAAGCTTGTACGGGCAGCGAAAGACAACCTCCAACCCGGAGGCGGCAGCCACTTTCTTTACCCTGTGGGCAAAACCATGTGAATAGGGTATGCGCACAACACGTTGCCCTTTGCCCGGGTTATCAGATGTTGGCTGTCTAGAGAGGAGGAGGCGTTTAGTAATGGTTAGGAGCTTTCTGCCAGGGAAGCCTGCCGAGGTCTTTCAAGTTGCAATTTTAAGCTTTCGGCGCACATATGTTCACATGACTTAGAAACGGAAGACCTGAGCAACACCGTCTTTCGCCTGCAGCCCCCAGAATGCCCCTGCATCTGTCACATCATAAGGCGAGGGAAACGCGCGCGCTGAGGGCCCGAAAATAAACAAAAACGAAAAAAAAAAAACACATGGTTTTTCGGCCAAGGACTGTGGAGCAACGGTTGGACCGATTTCGATTCTGAAAACACCAATGGCACCAGGGGAACAAGATCTGCCAATGTTACATTTGAGCAGAACCTCTATCTCTAATAATTGAAACGTTAATTAGTGCAAAATAATTAATTCGACGACCAAGGAATTTTTTGATGCCCTCATAAGATGGGCCCACGCCGTAGAACGTGTCATCATTGGTGGAAATATGGAAATCTAATTTGAAGATAGTAAAAAAAAAAATCTATTCGCAGTTAGCTGGGACACTCTATACACCCTATACACCCAGGATATATACACGCACAAAGGGAAAATAGCCGAAGCTCTGGGGCTGCACGTGGAGAATATGTTGATAAGTTGACCGTGCACTCCCAGCAGGGTATAGCTGTTTCGTTTTACTTGGGACTCGAAAGCCTGGCGCAGAGAAGTGACTGTGCCGGGCTCTCGAATCCCACCTAGGACGAAGCAGCTGTACTCAGCTGCGAGTGCGCGATCAACTTATAAACATATATAAATATGTATGTACATATGTTTACATGTCAAGCGTGCCACAATCCCAGCTGTGGACGGCCGTTTCGATCTTGTTGGCTCTCATCGGCACAGCGTACACTCTAAGAAATAAATCGGCTACTAAGTGTCAAGAAACAGTTCACTTTTTGACACTTATTTTATGCGTAAAATATTAACGGAAGTTACCATGACGCTTATTTAGGTGTAAAAGCTTTACACATACTCCATCACTCTTAATAAATGTAAAAAAATGGACCGTTTCTTGACACCTATTTTCAGGGCTACTACGTTACACATACGGCAAGTGTGAAGCAATCCCCGCTATTTTTCCTCTCACCGTGTCCCGCATCCCGCTTAGTAAGCGTCAGTGGGAGCAGGCAGTAAGCGTAAAAACGTCACCTCACAGTTCCATGGATGGTGATCTTGGACATGTATTGCCGTATGTGCTTGCGTTCCAACAGGTTCGCTACCACATGCGACTGCCCCGACGTCCGCGACCAGTATGGAGCTGCTCAGGTGACGTTTCTGTGCTTCTGCTGCGCCTCGCTTGACGCACACTAATCGAGAATCATGGTGGTGAAACACCTGCATGTGCGTCGGATGTTCTCTTCAGTGCTCTGACAGGCAGACGCGCATCGCTTCAGAACACCCATGAAAAACAATGCAAAGCACACCATCTAGTTGGGCCAACATCTCCATATTTTTCTTTTTTTACTAACCAACCAACCACACCATCTGTGTATACACAGTGTCAGTCGACTGCCAAACGTAATAAACGAACTTTAGCTTCGCACCCCTCCCATTCTGCATATAGTTCAGTTGTTGATTCTTAATTGATATGTTTTGTACCTATTTTGCCTCTACATATACCGCTTGCGCAATTAATGGAAGAATCGTAATCTTCATGTCGAGCAGCGTCATTGTCGCATCATAGTTCTAGAGATGAGACATTGTGACGCTGCTCGGGACGATACAGCTCTTCCTTGCAATATTATGACCTTTCGACATTTCCGTTGTGTGATACACATACACGGACGCCAGAGTGCACATCGCAACGTGTTTTATTGTTCATAAACGTGCATGAAAACTTGCTTCGGTCTGCGCATTACATATATATTTCACTAATATCTTCAGGAAGAGTCATTGTCAATAACACTCGATATCTGCGCTATGTCAAGAACTATATATGACTTATAGTCGGTATTACATATTCGATAAGCTAAAGACAAGACAGAACAGTATCACTGAGGTGTGCAGTCCGCCATTCACTATTTCAACCTTAATATATCTCTAGGAACACTTAGGTATCTGACAGGAGTTGACACCTGTCCAATAGGAAGAAAAAAGAGGGGGTAATACAAAGAGGGCTATGATTGTACCAATGAAATCTAATCTCTGACTTCAGAGGTACAGTATGTAATCTAAAATGTGCCAAAGATCAGGCGTAGAGAACACGTGAAACACAGCAAAGCAAAATGTCACTTTCTAGTTCGCTTACTTCTAAACAGCACTTCTGCATTAGGAAATAACGACGTTACTCACAGGTAGTATCAGCTCATATCCGGAAGGAAATCGAAACAAATGTAGCGGAGATAACCGTCCCTTTTCGCCGTGTGAAATGGCAACCAATATTTCCGACATGTGTTTTTCTACGTTTGGCAAGCTGAATTTCCGCAGGCAGAGAAAGCTAGTAAAAGTAATACAGAAATTGAGTTAAACGATGGAAATAGCAAGACTGCCCATCAGAAATATGCACATAAATATTTGACATTCACCCACTCGTTTCATTCAAACCTATAAAGCACACTGCAAATAATTCCACACCGACTCGCCACAAACAGCGAACCCTCTGACACTTCCGCCTCCAACATAGTACGTTGAAAGCGGGAGGCCTGAAAGACCGCGTAGAGCACACCGTGAGTCGATTTCGTCCAAGCGACAGGCAAAACAAATCTAAAACGAAAACGCCCAAACGAAGACGTCCAAACGAAAGCCCTGCTGCTGTTTACCTGTATATCTTCGTGGCTGACTGCAGAATATTCATTCCAAATGAGTTCCTTGAAAGTTTCACACACTCCAACCCAGCAGCTGTCCCTGCCTTGGATATGGACTTCTCCGTGGCAGAACTTTCGTCAGCCATTTCAGCTGCATGCAAGAAGTCTTCTCCAGGCCCGGACGCCATTACATACACAGTGATTCGACACCTCGACCCTACTTCCCTTCAGGCCCTGCTGAACATCTGCAATCACTCGTGGAGGCATGGACAGGTTCCTAGGCAGTGGAAAGTCGGCCAAGTGGTACCGTTGCTAAAACCAGGAAAACACCCATCCCAATTGGCATCATTTCGCCCGGTAACTCTGACCAGCTGCTTGGGGAAAGTAATGGAAAGAATGGTCTTGCGTAGAATTGAGTGGTGGCTCGAAAGCCGTGCCTTCTTCCCTCAAGAACAAGCTGGGTTTCGACGGCACCGCAGTTCGATAGACTCTGTCCTCGACTTGGTCACGTCGGTGGAAGAGGCACGACGAGGCAGGAAGATCTCGGCGGCGGTATTTCTTGATGTTAAGAGAGCATACGACACCGTTAGCCATCCATCAATCTTACATGCTCTATACAGCGCTGCGCTCTCACGTACAACGTTGCTTTGGATAGCCGATTTCCTCAGTCAACGAGGCATTTTCGTCCGTACAAGACAAGGCGACACAGAGCAATTCCCCATCTCTCAGGGGGTGCCACAAGGAAGCGTCCTAAGTCCGATCCTCTTTAATGCCGTCATGGCGGGCATTGGAACCTGCATTCAGCGGAAAGTCAACTTGTCCCTGTATGCCGATGACATCTGTGTTTGGACTACAGGCACTTCCCGTCCAGCACTCCGTCAGCGTCTTCAGCGCACGTTAGATGCCATTCGCCTCTACTTACTCCAGGCAGGAATGGAGATATCCGTAGAGAAAAGCGCAGTTCTAGCCTTCACGCGCAAAGACATGCATAGATATCGCCTGTATATTGGTGGAAGCCCACTGGAGCAGGTGACACATCACAAGTTCCTAGGCGTGACTCTATCATGGAATTTGTCGTGGAAGCGCCACATAGACGTCATTGAACAGAAAGTCCAACGCTGGGTCAACGTGATTCGTCACTTCGCAGGTATGAGATGGGGGCGAGACGAGAAGGATCTCCTCATGCTGCACAATGCCCTGGTTCGTGGCTCAGTGATGTACAGCCTTCCCGTCCTACACGGACTTCCTCAGACACTGATTCAAAGGATTCGAGCCATGCTAGCGCGCAGCCTTCGGGTATGTCTTGGGTTGTCCATCGCTGATTTTATTCTTAGGCAACTTACCCTTGACTTCGTCGAGGCTCAATACCGCAACAGTACCGCTGTATACACGGATGGATCGTCGACCAGGGACACTTCATCTTCAGCCTTTGCCATTCCATCACAGTCTGTTACACGTGGGTGTCGTCTATCTCACCGTACCTCATCGACATCCGCTGAACTTTATGCTATCTTGTTATTTTTGACATATGCGGAAGACTGTGAACCGCGGCACTGGGTAATTTACACAGACTCCAAAGCAGCTCTCCTGTGCATTAAAAACATGGGCATCCGCGGTTCCCTTGCCTCGGTGGTGATAGACATCCTGTGCGCCCTGAAGTCCCTACAAGACCGCTCCCACTACGTTGCCTTTCAGTGGGTTCCAGGGCATTGCGGAATAACTGGGAACCACGAGGCCGACGCTGCCGCTGCCGCTGCACACCAACAACGACCTTCTATGCCCATTATACTCTCGAGAGGAGACAGAAGATCCCTCCTCAGGCATTTGTCCGATTCCTGGTCTACCCTACAGTGGCAACACGACATTCCAGCTATGTCCTCTTTGGGAAATATAGACCCAACGCTGTCATACCGACTGCCTGCAAAGCTTCCTCGTCCCCTGAAGTCACTCATCCACAGACTACGTCTGAATGTGGCCTTCACTCCGTCCTATCGATACCAGCTAGGCTGTGAGGCTAGTCCTATGTGCAACGAGTGTGGCGTACTTGCCAACGTTGAGCACATACTCCTTCGCTGCCGGGCCTATGTCAACGAGAGGCGTACACTGCAGTCGCAGCTTGCCACCCTTGGCTGCCGCCCCTTCGACTTGTCGATCATCCTCGGCCCTTGGGACACCGCGGCCGACTCCAGGGCGGCCTTACGTCACGTGGTTGACTTCTTTGAGGCGACAGGCCTGAAGGACTCACTATGACCCCAGCAGCGCCCTCGGACACTCCCACCCCCACGATCACGTCCAGCATCGTCATCTCCACTTCGATCATTCCCGTCATCTCTCATCGTCATCACTGATCATTGTCACCAATCATATTAGTCCCCTAGCTATGGGGTAGCGTTCCACTCCTAGAGTGGAAAACCTCCCCACTTCATCATCACAATATATATGTTGTTGTTGTTCACACACTCCAAGTTATACGTGTACAACTCGCCCTGGAATACCTACAGTTGTCCTGTGAAACACCAGCCAAGCAGTTCGTAGGATCACAGTTCGGCGTCGACACCATGATGGAGGCGTTGGAGCTGAAATTCGAAACTCTCGCTGTAACGTTTAAGCGCGATTTGTGTAGGGGAGAAAGAGAAAGGAAAGGTGAAGGGGGACGGCAAGGAGATTATGCAGTGAAAACGCCTTCGGGCTTGTTGTGAGCGTTTAACCGTCAACAGAACATTTTAGGTATAATAATTTAAGTGTAAGGACGCTTCGATCTGGAAATGACGGCTAAAATAAATGATATTACGCCTAAAGCGAAAGTCCTAACGCTTATACCGCCTGATTTTATTCGTAATAAACGCAAGGGTAAGCCTGACGACTAAAATTTGTCGCGTTTTTAGCGTTTTACATCTAAGTAGGCGTTAAAAATGCTGTAAGTGGTATTTTAAGCGATTCATTTCTGAGAGTGTAGGGATGTGACATGCTTTAGGATCGGCACGAATAGTGTGTCTCGGCGAGACATCAATGTTCCAGGGTGTTAGCAACACCTCTGGAGGCCGCGGTGCAAAGCCAACAAGTACAGATACAATGTATACAAGGGGGGAAAGGGTAGCGAAGCTCTGGCTGCACGTAGAACATGTGTTTACAAGTCCGAAACGTCGCCACACCAGTACTGGACAGCTGTTTTGGCATTCTTTGTCTTTTTCAGCAGTGCGCAGGTGGGTAACGTGTAACCTCACCGGATGGATTTATTGACCTCCGGGATACATTAATATAGAATAAACGCCTGTAAACTGTTTAAAAAAAGAACAAACGTGAACACCGTCACACACGCGCAACATGTCATGCCGCCATCTTCCATTGTCTCCCTCTCCAATCTCCTCCTCAGGTCTTCCTCTCCGCCGCCTCGCTGGTCCCCCATCGTTTTGTGCAGGAAAAGCACCCTTACAGGCGCCCACTAAGCGGCGACCGCTCGAATAAACTGCGACTTTCGCTACAAACGTTTGAGTGGGTGACGTGAGAAGGTCACGTGGAACGTGATGTCCTCCCGTCAGGGTGAGAGACTCACCACTGAAAGCCCAGTGCAAAGTCAGTGAAGCACATATACATGGGGGGAAAGGTAGCCGGTGCTCTGGCTGCACGTAGAACATGTGCTTACAAGCCCCAAACGTCGCCTCACCAGAACACAACACAGACGAGAGCCTATTGGCCTCGAGAACCGACAGAGCCTCCCCCTCGCGACAACACCAATAGTGAGGATAGACCCGACGTTTTCGTGTGGTGACGCTGCGGTACCGCACAGAACCACACCATGCTTTCAGTACCGTAATTACAACAGGAAAAAGTACATATAGGGCGTTCGGACTCTATGCACGCGGAACGCTGCGCGCGTTCTCTTATGCTCACTATTTGGGCGATCGACGCGACATTTACAAAGCTTGTTCTCGAGGCCAATACAGGAGCTCTCGTCTGTGTTTCGTGTTTCTTCGTTGCCCAAGCTCAGGCGCTACTCATCATGGAAGCGTGGATGAACTGGTGACACGCTTTGCTAGATTCGTTTCCCCTTCTTTACTCGGGGCTACCTCATGGGACGTTACAATTTACCGCTTTGAGCGCATCAAGAAAACGAACAGGTCGGAAGCGTCCAGGTGAAAGCATTTCGTGAACGCGCTGTGAAGTGGAAAAGCCCAAACTTAGAACGAGCCTAACCGTAGACTATTACTCCTTTTCCTCCGCAGACATGAGGATTACGCTTGTTCTTTCAGCGAAATCGGAAACGGTCGTCGGGCAAGCTTTGCTACGACACGGCTTCTTTACAAATCTCGAAAGTCCCCAAGATTTGTAAAAGGCCGTGGCCATGACGACGAAAACACATCGCCGTTGCTTTTCCCCAGAGGAGAAAGAACGGCGTCTCTTACTGTCGATGTTTAACTTTCCAGATACACTATAGAGGCAGTTGTTCTGCTACTCGGCAAAGCGCGAAATGTTGGCTTCTATGAAAGGCAGCCCACGCAAAATTTATAGCCACGCGACATGTTTCTTTATGTTACGGCGTATAGTAAGCGTTTACTCTTCAAAACTACTGTGAATGACCCTCATGGGCGAGGCATTTTTGTGGCTACAGTAGTCTCTGATGACGCAAAATAACATTTTGTGGACTTCGTTTCGCGCTGTTGGTTTTTGTGTTCTGCTCATTTGGTCTTTACCTCAAGTTCAGGGACACGTTGCAAAAGTCAGGTGCACGCCAGTTCGCTTGTATGTAACAACAACAACAACAACAGTCACGGCCAAGGCCAAGGAAACAAGGCACTGGCCTGCCAAGAAACAAGGCCAGTGCAAAAAGTCGAATTTTCCGAATATCGAAGCCAATAACTCAGTATTCGATTCGATTTCCGAATCGAGTACCGAATTCTATATTCGAATTTCGAATCGAATCGATGTTTATTCAAAATCGTATAGAGTCGAATAGTTGAAGCTACACACGTATGAGGCGTAAAACGGTACAATGGGGGACATAAAACAAAGGGGGGGGGGGCGCTACTTTGTGTACTGATCCGTATGAATATATTGCGTATACATGATGTACACATGCGTTTTTCCGGTCCGGTAATACAACTACATACGCTTCGCTTCGTATTCCGGTTCGGTTTTAAAATAACTCTTCACGCCTGCCTATACGCTACTTTTATATTAAACCGGTAACTGGGCACGTCTCCCATTCCAGAACAATTAGCCCCAATAATGGTCGAGACACGGTATAGGTTCCGGAGGAGACGGGAGCACTTCAGATTCAAGTGTTAGGTGAAAGGGAAACGACTTGACGAAAACTCCCTACTGCGTGCACACATTCGTCGTCATTCACTCTGACGAATATTTCTTACGGAAGATTATAAAGCAGAGTGGACGGAATGCGTTTTAGATTTCTCCTCATGCCAAATTGTCCTTAAAAAAGAGAGAGTAAGAAAGAGCGTGAGAAAGAGAGAGAGAGAGAGCACAACGCGAGGAAACTAAAGTCAACATCTTATACAGATGGCCAAAATTAAGCTAAGTGGGATGGCAATAGTATGCACCAGCGTTGCGGAGTTGCCACTCCGGAGTTGGAATAATTCCGGAAGCATTCGAGATTTATCAGAGCCCGGAGCGGAATTGTAACGGAATGGCGGAAACTTTCCTAGGAATGCAAAGGGAATGGAATTAGTCATTTCTTCGCAGGAATGGAATTGGAACGGAATGTTTTGGGTGCGCCACTGGTAGTTTTCGTTCAAACAATTTTTTTTTTTCTACTATCCCCCCCCCCTCCCGCTGGTTTCTGCTCTCGCGTGCTTTGCACACACGCACCGCAACTCTGCACACGGTCAAGGGTCTTGTGCATTTCCCGTGCTGGGTAATGTCAATCTCCTCTAACATTCGAGAGTTTTAGCAGACCGTTGATAACGTGTCTTGCGTCGAACCGTATCAACCGGATCCAATCAGTGGATAAGATTCTGAGTCACGCGCGACTACGATTAGTTCCGATAGACACGATAACCTTATCAACGGTATACTAAAACTCACTACTGCTGGCCTAGCCAGTACGGTTACCGGTCCCTTTTCTTTTATCATGCAATTAAAGGAATGGAATTGGGTTGCCAAGTTATTCCAGGAGTGGGAATTGACCATACCTCTTCATTCCGAGGAATTGAAAGGAATGGAATTATAAAAAATCTTCATTTCTTGGAATGGAATTGAAATGAAATGGGTGACCCTATTCGCCAATACACATTCTAAACGTGAGAAAATTGAGGATTTAAGAAGTGTTTGAGCACGAATTAGGTACAATAGAAGATAATTAAAGAATATCCCATCTTCAACACTTGCTCCTGCACAAAATAATTACCACGCTTGTAATTGAGACACATTGATACCTTGTTACATCCATAGAGAAGATAAAAGCAATGCGAAAGTCTTTGGCCCCATGCATTTTACATTGTTTGATTCTTCGAGACAAAAAAGGACGATATATTTTGGGCTGCATCGACAGAATCTCCGAAATGAATGAAACGGAATAAATCGGAGGTTCTGTCTAACGAACTGCCAAATCCCAAATGTACACTCAGTGAACTTGTCGAGATACGACAGAGAGATTACCACACAGGGTGAAAGAATTTAGACAGAGGAACGAAGACTTTTCTTCCGACAAAGATAAATATGACGTGTTTGACAATTTGGGAGGCAATTCCGAGAGTAGCAAATCTCAGAAAAAAGAAAAAAAAAAAGAAGGGCCCAGCAGGAGACGTGTCGTGTTCGTCGACTGTCGTCAGCGGACATTGATCAATTTCGAACCAATTCTGGAAAAAAAAAATTCATTCCCGGAGCGCAAAGCCCGTATATATGGTTCAGTGGGGCTCACTCTGCACTTGGCTTTGTTCTAAATGAAGAAAAAGGGTTTCAGTGGGTTTCAAAAGCAAGCGTAAATCCGTGTGATGACTGCATCTTCTTCTTCGTTACACCTCGTAACGTAACGTAACACGTACACTCTTAAAAATGAACTTCACCGCATAGCACGCAACCATACACTCTTAAAAATAAACTTCACCGCACAGCACACTCCTAGCCAACCATAATATAGAATGATATCGTTATCTGCCCTGATTTGTTGAAAACAGGAGGCGTACGCCTTTTTGTGACACTTATGCAGAAATGTTAATTGTCACAAAAAGGCATACGCCTCCCGTTTTCCACAAATCATGTGAGAGAACGATGTCACTCGGGATGATGGTTGGCTTGGGGCGTGCTATGTGGTGAAGTTCATTTTTAAGAGTGTATCCTCGAATGATATCGTTATCTGCCCTGATTTGATGAAAACGAGAAGCGTACGCCTTTTTTGTGACACTTACGCTGTTCATAAGTGTCACAAAAAAGGCAAATGCCTCCCTTTTTCAGCAAATCAGGGCACATAACGATATCACTCGAGATTATGGTTGGCTAGGAGCGTGGTATGCGGTGAAGTTCATTTTTAAGAGTGTAAGGTGTGTCAGCTCATTCGAGTGGCGATATGCTGCACGTAATTGGACTGTGGGTTATTTGGACCAGACCACCTGGGGTTCTTTTGGGCGTGCATCTCAGACCCACTGTACTGAAAGCAACGTTTACTTCCCCCACATCGCTACTGCCCTCGAGCGGGATCGAAGCCGCGATCTTCTGCTCAGCAAGCAAACGCGTCACAGGATGTGCTAGCGAAGCCGTGCTTTGATCTCTCGCCTATATTGTACACTCTAAAAACTGAACTTCACTACATAGCACGCTTTGCGCCAATCCACACTCTAAAAACTGAACTTCACCGCATAGCACGCTGTGCGCCAACCATTGCCACGAATGATAGGATTATCGCTTCTGATTCGAGGAGAGAGGGAGGCGTACGCCTTTCTGTGTCAATTTGGATATATGATAATTGACACAAAAAGGCGTACGCCTCCCTCTCTCCTCGAATCAGAGCTGATAACGATATCATTCGAGATGGTGGTTGGCGCACAACGTGCTATGCGGTGAAGTTCAGTTTTTAGAGTGCAGGCGATTAGAAAACGCGACTCCTCACAATATCCTGCAGCTTTCATTCGCTTGTGACGCACGGTGTTTCTTTTTTTGTTGTTTTTTTGTTTGTTTTTAGACGCCGGTGCACGTCAGCTTGGGCACTCAGCACTTTAAAAACTTAACTTTCCCGCATGGCACGCTGTGCTCCAACCATTGCCACGAACGATAAGGTTATCGCTTCTGATTCGAAGAGAGGGGGGGGGGGGCGTACGCCTTTTTCACATGGCAAGTTGGACATATGATAATTGTTAAAAAAGGCGTACGCCCTCCTCTCTCTTCGAATCAGAGGTGGTAACCCTATCATTCGTGGCAATGGTTGGCGCGGCAACGTGCTATGCGGAGAAGTTAAGTTTTTAGAGTGCAGGGTGTCCAAGCTGACGTGCACCGGTGTCTAAAAACAAACAAAAAACAACAACAAAAAACACCGTGCGTCACAAGCGAATGAAAGCTGCAGGATATTGTGAGGAGTCGCGTTTTCTAATCTTGCACACTCTAGACACATAACTTCAACACATAGCACGCTGAGCGCCAACCATTGCCTGGAATGATAGGGTTATTGCTTCTGATTCGAAAAGAGAATGGGGCGTTCGCCTATTGTGTCAATTAACATATATCCAAATTGACACAAAAAGGCGTACGACGCCGTCTCTCTTCCAATCAGGAGCGACAAAGCTACGCTCTTAAAACTGAACTTCACCGAATAGCACGCTCCTAACCAACCATCATCACGAATGATAGCGTTATCTGCCCTGATTTGTTGAAAACGGGAGGCGTACGCCTTTTCTGTGCCACTTATGCTGTTCATAATTGTCACAGGAAAGGCGTACGCCTCCCGTTTTCAGCAAATCAGGGCAGATAACGATATCATTCGAGATAATGGTTGGCTAGGAGCGTGCTGTGAGGTGAAGTTCATTTTTAAGAGTGTACACTGTTAGAACATAACTTCACCACATAGCACGCTCCTAGCCAACCATCATTCCGAATAATATCATTCTGTGTCCTGATTTGTTCAAAACAGGGGGGAGGCGCCTATCTGGGACAAGATAATCTGTCCCAGATAGGCGCCTCCTCCCATTTTCAACGAATCAAAGCACGGAATGATATCATTCGGAATGATGGTTGGCTATGAGCGTGCTATGTAGTGAAGTTCTGTTTTAACAGTGTACGCCACTTTTTTTACACTTATGCTGTTCATAATTGTGACAAAAATGGTGTACGCCTCCCGTGTTCCGCAAATCAGAGCTGATAACGATATCATTCGAGATGGGGGTTGGCGCTCAGCATGCTATGCGGTGAAGTTCTGTTTTTAGAGTCCCTAACTTATGTATACACCCTTAAAATAGAACTTCACCGCATAGAACGCTGGGGAGCAGCGCCAGAAATATACAGTTCTCATCCCTCCCCGAACTGTGAAGAGTGCTGGGCGTACGCCCCTTTCTTGGCAATTAACATACCCACTTAAATGTCACAAAAGGCGTACGCCTCCCGTTTTCAACAAAACCAGCAGAAAGAACGAGGTCGTCGGGGATGACGGCTGGCCTGGCGCGTGTTATGGGGTGAAGCTTCCTTTTAAGAGCGGACACCCTTAAAACAGAACGGCGCCTCTATGAGAACGCTTGCGAATGGCTGCAAAACGCACGTGACCTCTTATGTAATTCTCCACGGTGACATGTTGCGACACTTCGCGACTCCGACCGTAATCGACTAAAAGCTCTTCCTCTTAGAACCACTCGTAGCTGTAGTTTTGGTCTCCCCGTCAGTCACGCCACCTGTACACCCGAGTCAAATGTGATGCGGCTTTTTCCGCGTACCCCGCGTACTTGGTCGCATTGAGGACTCATTTCTTTCCTGCCTCACACGAAACTCGGCAAATTTCCTCCAAGTGCCCCCGCCAGTGCAGCAAAATACAGCAAGACGCTGGTCGTAAAGTCGCTTTCTTATGGGCGACACGTTTCTGATGTTCCAGCATTCACTCACTATAATAGGGACTCCCACGAGATGGTGCGTCTCGCGCCGAAAGGCCGAATAAAGTACGCCGAAAAATGAGTGGAGGCGGAGGGAGAGTCAACATTTCCCCCTCTCTCTCTTTCTCTGTCTTTCTCTGTCTTCTCGGCGCTGTTCTCACTCTTGGCGCACTGAGAGCTTATCCTGTGGTCACACGGTACGTCGGATCTAAGAGACAAAAGGGGCGAATTCGAGGGCATTTTTCTTGCTGCTCTGAGAAGTGTTAGCAAAGTGCAACGTCTAAGCGAATAACCGCTACGTTTGCGTTCTTTGCGGGCACCTGACGCTAAAGAAGGACGCATGCTTTGTCAACACTTTGATCTTGTACCGGGGTGGTTGTATGCCTTCGTACTAGTGAGGGTATTTGTCACAGGGGTGGCATCCAATGTATTGCTCCGTAGACGAAAGCGTGCTGGGCAAACGCAATGCATCCTGGACAGGTCCTGGTCGCACGTCACAGCAAACGTCAAGGCACACGTGACCTTAAAGATGGCGGCGCCCGTGATCGGCGGCCAAACCGTTTGTAAAGAATTCGGTTGTTGTTTCTGGACGACGTTTTGGATGTTTTTCGATCACAGTAATTATTTTTATCCGATAATCCCGCAGTAAAACGCGCAGTTTTACACATAAAGCCTCGTATTGTTGACAGCTTCCAAAGATGTGATGACGAGCCGATGCGATGTACGTAAATTGAGGTGAAATGGGCTACCATGTTGCGGAAGAAGCACCGCATAGTCTACGCTGGCAAAATATGGTCATCTCTTGGTGTTATGACGGTGAAAATATGTCGGTAAGCGGCAAAACGACACGTAAACGAAGTCACATGACCTCAAAATTACGTTTTCTATGACGTGCGACCACGACAAGATGGCAGTTTTGCCAAAACCACCCGCTTGAGGGTAGTTACAACAATGGCGGGTTTGCGTCACCCCTGTGGTATTTGTTCACTCTGTCACGGCTTTCATCGTCACCTGCTGCGCTGCTTGCCCGCGTAAGGTGTAAGGATGCAGTGTATAGTAATGGCAGGTTCAGAGGGCAAGGGAGCGGCCTTTCCATAGGCGTCCCCTGGAATTGTTCCAGCGGAGGGCAACTAAATTTCAGGAAGTTGCAAAAACGTCCAACCAATCACTAGGCAACAGAATGACAATAGCTGAAGCCTCTGATATGCAGATGATTAAGCGGTTAAGCTTCACAGTATGATGACAATGATGACAACATCTGATGACAACATCTGTGTTTTAATAATCACGACCTGCGAGTAAGCAGCGGGCAATTTTCATATAGGATCTTGCGTCTTGGCGCTTGGATTTCCATATGATTTCCATAAAAACTTTCCATAGGATAGTTCCAGGGGTTGGGGTTCACGGCCCCCGTTACCGCCTCTCGGAACACCCATGGTCCCTTCAAGGCCACCTCTTGAGAACCACCTGGCTGGTGAGGGCTGTGCGTGAATTATAACTGCTACCACAGAAACCTTGGCGGAAATGCGTTGAATTTTAGTTTTGAACGTCGTTTTGAACGTTCGTCTGTGAAACGGCGCGACAGAGGTTAGATCTTATGGTGGAGAACAGTCCCGGCATCATCTCTGTGCACGAATTTACGCGCGACTGGTTGTATAAGATCACTCACAATACATTAGGAACAACATTTTCTACTGTTTCCCGCCTTCCAGCTTTCGGGACGCTTGCGGTTATAGTGCCAATATATTCGGGTCGTTAAGGGATTGCCTTCACTGAGCCGTCGTTGCAGTCGTACACGTGCAGCCACTCTCGGCGTATTGCCAAGGATCCTGTCATTCCCTCAGGTCCGTTACTGCGTTTCCTTATTTGAGCTCCGCTGAAGTTCCCCGGAAACCGTCGGTTCCAAGAAAATGGGATAGGAGTAGGAGAAACAAAACGAGAAGGCGTAAACTTTGCTCACAGAAGCGATCCGCGGAGCATTGGGCTCCAGAGAGTGACAACAAAAAGTATTTTATAATGGCTTTGCGACAGTACTCTATTTGGGTTACATCGGATTATACAAAATTGCCAAGTTAAATGTGGTGTACCGTCTAACTTCGTTGCGTCGGCAACTTCAGGCACCGCAAATGATTGAACGTTACAAAACGAGGAAGCCTGAGACAGAGAGCAAGAAGGAACACAGCACAACACGTTCTCAAACGCAGCAAATGGTTTTCTGCTTTTGAGCACGTGTTGTGCTGTGTTCCTTTTTGCTTTCTGTCTCAGGCTTCCTCGTTTTGCAGCGTACCAGCGCCCCTGCACTCTACACTCTTAAAAATGAACTTCACCGCATAACACGCTCCTAGCCAACCATAAGCTCGAATGATATCGTTATCTGCCCTAATTTGTTGAAAACGGGAGGCGTACGCCTTTTTTGTGACACTTATGCTGTTCATAATTGTCACAAAAAGGCGTACGCCTCCCGTTTTCAACAAATCAGGGCAGATAACGATATCATTCGAGATGATGGTTGGCTAGGAGTGTGCTATGCGGTGAAGTTCATTTTTAACAGTGTAGTACTTTGCAATTGAGTTCAAAGTTCCCTCGCAAGCAGAGACCACAGGGACATCCAACGAATGCGACGGCACGCTAGTATTAATTACGGGCAATGTTGTGCTTGGAGGGCCGAAAAAAAAAACATTTAGAAAGTGGAATCGACGCTTTATAACTATAGCTCTGCTTGGTACTGCATTGGTATGCTCTGAATTGGTACTGCACGTCCTTAAGACAGGTGCTACTCCACTAAGTAACGTTCGGACAACAAGCATTATGCAAGTATGAGTATTACTGTTTTATGAGTGTAGTTGACATATAGAAAAATGGTTACATAAAATAACGTTATATTTGTATCTACTGTTATAGTTGTTCCATATGTACCAAATGCAATGCTTAGACACAAAAGATGGGGCCTTACTTGATTATAAATTTTTCTTTCTTGTGTTGAGACGTGTTCATGACTTCAGTATAGTTACCGACATTAGCGTAGTGCAATACTGCTGACGGCGATACGCAGAACGAAATAACACCGTCACCGCACGCGTAAGTTCAACAGCGCTTAACCTAAACATAAAGGCCACTGTAGTCACATACCATTGTCTTAAATATTTGAAACTTTTCAGTCCTGGTTTCGCGTCGTGTAGATACAACCCCATTGAATGACCGCACCGACATGAATGATATATCAATATATAGCAGGAATAGCACATGAGGAGCGTGTCGGTCAGGGTCAAACATGGTTGAGAATAGTGGACTTCTGAATAGTGAATAGCGAACTTGGGGGTAGGGCACGTGAGAAGTATTTACTTTTTTTTTTTTTTTTTTTGGTGGTGGGGTGGTGATGAGAATTTATGTTAGGAGTAGCAGAACAAGTCGGGAGACGGGTTCAATTTCTCCTCTTCTTTTTTTTTTCCTTACAAACAAACAAACATGGTTGAGAACGCAAGAAAATATTCACACGGACTGGCAACACAGGGCAAGCATTTCGTTGCTGTATCTGCTTTATTTTACGAGACCCCGCAGCTGGGGCAGCAGATATCTTCACTGCCCCACCTCCCTTCCCCCAAAGAAAGCGCCGAAGATCCGTGACTCACGCTGTTTTCGGAGGTCTGAACTTGAACCGATTAAAACACTTCTGCTCCTATATGGTCGAGTCAGATAAGAGCGCAGGATACTATTGTTGTTGTTGTTGTTGTTGTTGTGGTTGGTTAAATAACAAGGGGAGTTTGAAGTTGCGCAAGGGAATCCTGCAAAAAAAAAACAGAAAAAGACACACACACACAAAAAAAAAAAAAAAACAGAAGGTGCGAGCGCATCGCAAAAGTTCACTATGGTTCATTCATCAGGTTTCTATGTTGTAGAAGCCATTCGATGAGGCGTACTCGCGTGTATAGGGCTGTTGCGCTAAAGTTTGAGGAGGGCGACTGGAGCGCCACTCGGACCCCTGCCGTCGGAATGCTACGACACGCGGCCGCTCTCGCCCCGTATGCATAACTGATAGCAACGGGTAGGACGCGTCAAAGAGTGCGCCGTTTTTTTGTTTTGTTTTTTCCGAAATCGAACTCTAGTCGAATGGAATAGAACTCTACTAAAAATCGCAAACTGCTATTGTGTCGTACGCATAGCAGCAAGAAGATGGCTACGGCAAAAACTTGCCCGCCCAAGAAAAGTCCCCGGAAAAGATGTCCCCGAAAGAAATGTCCCCGACTGGCAGCGCTATTCCTGCTGCCGGCGATATGCAGGCGGCTGTATTATCTTTTGTACTCCAGAACTAGCTAATTCTTAAAATATGAAGCCCTGAAATAATTATTCCTGACTGCTGCCGCCATTTACCGTTTTCAGTCATAGACTTACATTGCGGCTATGTAATGTCCAGGTATAATTATTGCAGTAGACAAATATCGGCATCCGTTCTAATGAAATCGAACACAAAAACTTTGACAAGATATACTTTTCGTTTTCTTGTATTTGCTTTGCAGCTTTCTGCTTTTTATATTAAAAGTCGACTGTGCAGCCGATGCTTCGAATAATTGTCGCTGTGTGACAGTAAGATCTCGAGTCTAGGGAAGACGAAAACAGACACACACAGACAGAGTTTGGAGACATCTGTATGTGTCTGTTTTCGTCGTTCCTAGTCTCCGGGTCTTACTGTCATGAATTACACTCACCAGCTCACTTGATTTTATCAATTCTTTCAATGGGTCGTCGCGACCAGAAACTCCATATATACATATACAATGAAAAAATATAGCCAGAGCTCTTTGGAGCTCTTGCAAACATATACATATACAATATATAGCCTCGTGTATATGTGCACAACCTTTGTTTCCGTACGCATTAAGAAAAAGTTAGACGTCTGTTTGAACGAGGGGGACATATGATATCTGATTCCAAATCTAAATAGTCGAGAAATTCGCTCAGAGGTCCCAGGGAAGAGCAACTATTTGGGTGTTGAACCACAAAACAGTTTGTGTTTCTTTTAGATGTCCCGTTAATATTGTTCAACTATCTTCAATTATAACGGCGAGCGTTTTGTTATGTCCTCGTTGAATTCGATGAGCACCCTTCGAATTAATCTTTGCCACGTTCTTGTTAAGCCTGATTTTTCTCAGAATGAAATTTATACTTTGGCACCCCCAGCGCACCAGAGAAGCACACTAAACACCCTAACAAACAGCGTCATTCGCGACAGACACGCGTCCTGCATATGTACATCGTGCCGCGCATTGTACACATGTTTCAGCGACTTTTTTAGAAATAATTTATCGATCCTTTTGACATTTTTCTATCCGGAAAACAGATGATAAACGATAACGCCACACCAAGTTAGCCAGCGTAGACTGAGTGTCGTCTGCTAGGGAGCGGCCGTGTGTTGAAAAGGTCGCCACTAGCGGCGCTGACACACAAGGTTTGCTGCGCCACCTGGCCCAGCGCAACAGGCCTATGTGCCGCTGACAATGGAATTGAATACATATTACATTTCGTGAGCTAGACTTCGAGATAAAATGATTACTTAATCTTCAACTTTATATTGGCGTGTTTTCGTATAGTGGTTGAGGAAAACACCACTGGCGACCATCATGTTGCGACCACTCATGTTCCTGTAGCACGTCATCGGCCACTTCAGTGTCCCTTCTCGAACGTTTCTTTCGCGTTTTGTTCGGAGACCCTCTGGCAGGCAAAGCGGCTACAATTCCAATCAATACGCGTGACTTAGAGAAAAGGGGCAAATAGGGTATTTTAATGGAAAAAAACGGGCGATTGTCAGCGAACAATGCACCCACGGAGGCATATGGGGTTGACGCTTCAAAAAACTTGCCCTTCTTTTCGTAACGATTCTCACATGACCTATAAAAGAACTGCGGAGACTATAGAGACGGCGTCGCCGACTGCGTTGCTATTGAGAGCCACAGACAACGATCTTGAGTCAGTGATATCACTTATGCGTAGAAACTTGGAATCTTGCCCGCATGTTTTCCACAGCTGCTCGGTAATGGTTCAAGTCAGTTCTCGTAGTTTCTGACCTTGTATACATCGTTTATTGTTCTATTTTCTCTTCCTCTTTATTGGCGACTGAGCTGCTGTTACTTTTTTTTCTTTGTCTATGTTTTTTCCGTTCCAGCAGTTTGTCGAAATCCAGGTATCTACAGAGTGATCATTTATTCATTAAACGAGCACATGGTCATGAGAGATATTCAGCAGACCGCTCGATATTGCCTTTATACGACAGGTACAATACACATACATACAACTGAATTTTCGTGACACCCAAACTGACAACTCTGTCATATTGAACTTGGGAACGCAAATTCAACAACAAAGTGCACAGGCTAGGTATTCTCACTCTCAAAACTTGCTCCACAAACTTCACCCCACCGTCCATTTTGCCTGGCTTGTCGAAGAATTGTTTCTCCTGAAGCAACCACAGAAAGCTCCTGAGAGAAAGTACCAAAACAACGCGAGAATTAGCCGTGCTACAAACAGAATGACATTGTGCTGAGAAAAATCTCGAGATTTTTTCTACCACTACCACCACCACCACCGCCATCGTCATCGTCATAAGCCAACAAATCTGAGGACATACCAATGATGTCATTCGGGGTGACCGATGGCTGGGAGCGTGCTGTGCGTTGAAGCTTTGTTTCAAGAGTGCAGGGAAGACACAATAGAAAGTGAAAAACCAAGTAATGCCCTAGTCCGACAGCAAACCTAATGCCGTTAGTGGAACGGCCTTTACTTCACCTGTTGTGCAACCATCATTTCGAGTGACATCGTTCTCTGCCCTGATTTGTTGAAAACAGGAGGCGTACACCCTTTTTGTGGCAATTGTGAACTGCATAATTGCCACAAAAAAGGTGTACGCCTCCCATTTTCAACAAATCAGAGCATATAACGATGGCATTTGAAAGGATGGTTGGAATACACTCTTAAAAATGAACTTCAGAACATAGCACGCTCCTAGACAAATGTCATCCCGAGCGATATCGTTATCTCCCCTTATTTGTTGAAACCGGGAGGCGTACGCCTTGTTGTGACACTTATGCAGAAATGTTCATTGTCACAAAAAAAAGGCGTACGCCCCGCGTATTCCACTAATAAAGAGTGATAGAGGTATAACTCTGTACAATGGTTGGCCTTCCGCGTGCTATGTGGTGAAGCTTTGTTTTAAGAGTGTACGGGTAAAGTAACGGCCGTTTAGCTAACGGCCTTAAGTTTGCCGTCTGACTATGGGTATAACAAGCAGTTTATTTTCCGTTCCTCGACTTGCATCGTCGTCCCTGTAGAGTCCGTGAAGAGACTGTAACGTCGCCCGTCCGCGGCTGCTTTCTCCGTCTGTTTTTGTAAATTTGATTGCAAAGTAAGTATACATGCCGTTTTCGCCGCTTCCGGTTTGGTGCCAAAACGACATCCGGTTTCGCAGCACACACGCTCTGCGCCAACCACTCGGCCGATTGATACAGTTATCGCTTCTGATTTGAGGAGAGAGAAGGTCCCGTTTTCAACAAATCACGAAAGGAAAAGATAAAATTCTGCAAGGCGGCTGGTTCCGAGCGTCCTTAGTAGCGGAAGGACCAGAAGTCTTCGTGGCACCGGAAGTTCTGGCGGGGGCCTGTTTATGTTTACCCGAGAATGTCATCGAATATTTGGCATGATGGGTCCTGATGGACAGCTTGACAGACGAGGCAGGATTTCGATTGATGTTAAATGCCACTTCATTGCTCCTTCAAGACACTGTAAGTGTAGTCCTGGAAGGTTGGTAGTGCGGACAATCGAGTGGCCCTTAAAAGAGCACTTTCGAGCATAAAGTGTGCACACAAATAGCATAAGCAAAAAGCATAAGGTAAAGCATACACAAGCGGACTTTAAAGGAACATAGAAGGGCTCGAAAGGGAGAATATGTAAAGAGGATTCGAAATTAGGATTATCATAAGGATACAACACGATATTAAGATACGATATCCCTTCCGTCGGCTGCCCCTGCCCGTGACGTCACGTCTTCCGCCCAATAGTGAGGCGCGCGCGTTTTCTTTCTTCCTTTTTTTCTTGCTGCTGTATTTGCCGCAGGCCGTCCCGCGTCTGAAGCAGAGTAGCCGACGCGGGACGCGGACTGCGCGAGAGCAGGTCGCCCTGCTCTCGCGCAGTAGCAGACGGTTCGCGGCAGCCCGTAGAAGTGCTCGAATGATCTGATGCCACAATACGCTAGAGGGAGCTGGGGGAGATAGCTGCCACTGCGCTCACCGTTGTATTTTTTTTTTCTTTTTTCGGGAAATGCGCGCTTCCCAAACGATAAAGTTCCCGTGTAGTCTTCGCGAAGGTAGTCTCCTCGTATCACGCGATGAACAATATACCTTTTAAAATGGATAAAATACCCCAGTGCGAAGGTAAAACAATGGGACGAGACGAACACAGACAAAGGAACGATGCACAGCACTGACTGCAACCAAAATCCCTTTGTCTGTGTTCGTCTCGTCCCATTGTTTTACCTTCGCACTGGGGTATTTTATCCATTTTAAAAGATGTCATACCAACACGCCCGAATTTTAACCTTATTTCGAACAATATACGTTCACGTCCACGCTCTTCTAAGCCACCGCGTATAGGAATACTCAAGACCGAGGCAGCGAAGATGACTGACACAGTGTCACATTTCACCTTGTGATATGGGAACGTTGTCTTCCGGTGTGCCAGAAACATTGTCGATCTCTCTCTCTCTCTCTCTCTCTCTCTCTCTCTCTCTCTCTCTCAGGCGCCATTCCGCCATCGAACGGTCCTCACGGAGGCGATATCTCCTTGGGACAGAAACACGTGCTGTGGTAGCCGTATCGCAAAACGGGCCTCGCGGGATATTTTCCAATAGTGCACTTGACGCGCCGTCTTTTTCGAAACCCATATCAACGACAGCTCGTTTGATGTCTCGTCCAACCGATGTGTTTTGAAAACTATCACTTATGTCTGTCGTGCGAACGGGAAACAGGTCTTCTGCGCTGAGAGTATGTGATTTGTTCCTGGACAATGTTCTGCTCTCTCAATATAAGGACACTGATATCGGTAGAAAAAGCTTGAAAGAGTGCAGACACAATGTAAAATTGAGGCTCGGGTAGTACAGCTCAGGAGATCCATGTTATCGACTCTTCAAAAAGTTTCGCTGTCTCAACGGTGTTTCGAGTGCGAGTTGTAAAGCCAGCTTGAAATAGAGATTCCGAGCTAGATATTCCGATATTCTGTCACTTTTTTTATATTAAATTTGATTCTATCTTCCCAGTAAGCACACTATCGAAATGAAGTCATCAAACAATTGTCATTAAAGGCTGTACCTCTCAACTAAACAGTAATACATTACCAAAAAAAGAAAAAAAAAACAGACAACCATGATGATACAGTCTCCATCACAATGCCGGTTACTGCAAAGCGCCTAAACCACATATGTGTAGGTAAATAAATAAAAATAATGGAAACATAGCTGTAAAGATAATTGAGGAAATATATGTGTTACCGGAACGCTGGTGAATGGTTGACGTAAATCACATAAGAAATGTGATTCTGTGGGATGTTGTTATCAAACTTGCGTATTTCGCCCAGGGGCACACCGCTGTCTCTTGTCACAGAAAATCAGGCCCCATTAGCGCCCTCCAAGTCACAACTAATCCCACCAGAAGCCGATGCTCACTAATACGCCATTACTACTACCAAAGTTTGAAATACCAAAGGACGTTTAGGAAATCAGCAATTTCCGACTCCTATAAGAACGCCGGAAACACGAGTTTCTGCAGCTGATGATGATGACAAGAAAAATGTGGGGAAACTCGATACCCTCTCGTATTTATAAGCGTTCTTTTGTTAAGTGCTCTCGTTAATGATTGCGTTACCACGCTTGAGTCGCGTGTAATGAGGTAATTATTTGGGAATCAGTGGCAATGATTGATTCGGCTGTTCCCTAATAGAATTGGCTAACTCGCAAGATCATCAAAAGTTGTACCCTTCGAGGGATGTTTAGCTTATCGCTTCTTGTAATTTCAAGAAGAGGAGAATGGAAACATTAGCTTGTAAGTTGATAATGTTTTACGTACGTGGGTACATGTCCGATGTTTGATGAGAAACTTCGTTGTACTTGGGAATGGGTTCATTCCTATCGCTAGTAGGTCGGTTTAGGTGATACTGGGTTAGGTTAGGTTGGGTTGGCTATGGTGAGAAAGAACACTATACAGATTTCAGTTCCTGGAACCGAGTAAGCGGCCCACCGTTAGTAGTAATGCTGTAGCCAGACGATGTTGCGCTCTCCTTCTCGTTCAATAGATAGTTAACATGGACTATTAAAGGAGTTCTTACCTCCTAGATAGATAGTTAACATGGACTATTAAAGGAGGTAAGAACTCCTATCTGCATGTATTTAGTTACGGGTTTAATAGATGTAATATTGTTCTTCTACGCTTCGTAATTCTGTTTACAAGTTAGTGTTCAATTCTTCTGCTTCATAACTTGTGCAGCGTTAATAAAAAACTCACTCTCTTTCGTATTCGGGCGAGTAGACGCACCGCCGTCCAGATACCCCTATCCATCGTTACGTCATCTGAAGAATTGTAGCACCCAATGAGACGCCAACGTGGAGGTACACATAACGTTCTGCTTTACCCTCTTCAAGATGGTGGTGGTGGTGGTGATGGCGATAGGGCTTGCCGTTGTCGGCCTCACGTATGGGGGCAACGTCACGACTGACGCCCTGGGGGAATGTGCGTCCTGGGCCGACTTCTAAGGGAACTGTGCCGACATATGTCTGAAAGCGTCTGAGGAAAACCCAGGAAAAACCCCAGACAGCACAGCCGGCACCGGGATTCGAACCCGGGTACCTCCCAGTCTCGACGTGACATGGCCAGCACGCTAACCACTGAGCCACGGGAGCTGGCTCTTCTTGATGAATTTCACTACATGGCCTCTTCAAGATGAATTTCACTACATGGCACGCTCCTAGCCAACCATCATCCCGAATGACAGCGTTTTCGTCTCTGACTTATTGAAAACAGGAGACGTAGCCCATTTTGTAGCCACGCATAACAGATACATATTATGCTCCGCCTCTCGTTATCAACAAATCATGGGCGAGAACGTTGCCATTCGGGAAGATGGTTGCGTGCTATGTGCTGAAGATACGCACCTACCAAATTCACATTCACCTATACAAAAGGTGTCACAGACAACACGTTGAAATCGACGTTTGGAGCCGACACAGTCGGCGGGCTCGCTTGGTGCAGTTCATAGCTCCTTTAATACGAAAACAATAGAGTTAAAATTATGGACACGGTAGTCCAGACGAGATACAGTCTAACAACTCCAACACTGTTTCGAGTGACGTATTCCACATAGAATCCGATGCGAGTTTGTATGTTTGAAGACTTTAGAGGAGTTCCGCCTCAATCCGGATTCCCTTCACTTGATCGAACTGTTTCTACACTCTTAAAAATGAACTTCACCGCATAGCACGCTCCTAGCCAACCATAATCTCGAATGATATCGTTATCTGCCCAGATTTGTCGAAAACGGGAGGCGTACGCCTTTTTGTGACAATTATGAACAGCATAAGTGTCACAAAAAAGGCGTACGCCTCCCGTTTTCGACAAATCAGGGCCGATAACGATATCATTCGTCACGATGGTTGGCCAAGAGCGTGCTATGCGGTGAAGTTCATTTTTAAGAGTGTACGCCCTCCCAGTTACGCAAGACAAGAGCGAGAAAAGAATCCATGTGGAATGTCCATGTAGAAGGCGTGCCCATTAGATTTCTCATCGACACAGAATCATGTGCATCACTCATGGAGCAAGATGCCTTCGCCAAGAACATCAAGGACAATTTTTCACTGTCTGCTATAAAAGTTACCTTGTTAAATTATTCAGGGACACAGACTGACATCCAATGCAACAACAACAACAACTAAATCATGACTATGGCCTGGGGTGATTCACCGCTTGAGAACAGTACCCTAGCCCATTACACGAGAAGCATGAGATGTGAAATATGAAAATGAAGTTATGTGCAAGTACAACTCGAACTCCCGTCGTCTGGCTGCGCAACGCTATACGTCGCACAAAAGGAAGAAGCACATGAAAGAAGCGCCAATGGTCCTTGACATCCAATGCAACGAATGCTTTGGGAAGTACAAACGTGCAAGATCAAAATGAAATGACGAGTACCATATACACACAGAAAAAAAAAGTACGTGATGTGTATGATGTGAATGAAAGAACGTTGTTCAACGAGACATACAACATTACGATCTACAACATGACAATGAAGATACCAATCAATACAATACATAGTAACAGCGGACACTGTACCACCATCACAAAATTGATCGCTGCAGTGCAGTGCAAGAACATACAGAGACACCGCTGAGTATTACTGTAGACTGGAATATCGCTCGAGTCGCTTACCAAGAACGCAGCGGAAAAAGTGGAACCGCGTCTTATATATCATTTACTGGCTAAGAAATCTGCGATTCTCGTAACAATGGGTAAAAAGACGCCACGATCTTATTTTTTTATTTGTGTTCCTTTTTTGTGTGCGCGTACCCCGAGTGTTTCTCGCTTACGCAGTTTGGCTTTACTGTCCTTCTCCTATAGGTTAGGTCGCTTTTTTGTGTGTGTATGCGTCTGTGCAGAACCTTTTCTGGAACCATAATATAGGGTATGGTGTGAAAACGAAGTGTTGCGAAGAGCAATGAACGTACTGCTCGCGACATGGTTGTCTGAAATCTTCAGCCCGTGGCGAAGCCGTTCCCTATCGGCCGTGTCGCACACGAAGGAACTATACGAATACAGTCTCCTAGGGGAGGCCGCTATCTCTCGCTCTCTCCGGATTGCAGACGATGCCCGGGTATCCGACGATTATCTCTTCCGACAGGTGGCGGCTGAGCGCGGCCTCCCCTCGGAGTCAGTACTGGTATAGACCCTTCAAGCGACACCGCCGATAGGGGACCGCATTGTCACAGGCCGGAGATTTCAGACAACCGTGTTTTGCGAGCAGTATGTTCCGATAAGGTAAGATAACTTTCAGGAAGGCGAGCGTATGTAACAAATAATTGAGCACACGAGGACAGATCAATCCAGCATAAACTCGTAGTTATCAGCGAAGCCCAAATATCTAAAAAAAAAAATCCGGAGAAAAAAGCAGCAAAAAAGGGGGGGGGGGGTATCGTTTCGTTTGTCGAAAGAAAAAGTAAAAAAGAAAGAAAGAAAGAACCAAGAAAATAAGAAATAAGCAACAGAGAGGGTGAAGGAAAATGGTAAATTATTTTAACTTGTCTGTTGAAATACCTCGCCCGGTAACCAGAAAGCGTTTGGTCAGAGGTGAAAAGGCCCTCAATCTGCTAGGGAATTTTCATCCTTCTTCCCAGATTCCTCCCGTTCTCATGCGAGGTTGACTTCTTTTGACATCCCCTCCTTTTGTTCCCGCGGAATCTTTTTATTTCGTATTTGCATTTGTGTCGCGAGTGAAGCTTTCGGCCGTTTGGGCTGTCTTCATGCCGTTATAATCTTTATTACTATGAAGCTGTTGCGTCACGTAGTCTATACGTACGGTTTGAGTTCTTGTCGGCGATCAATCCCTCAGGACTACTTTTACTCATATTCCAGTTTCCTCTTTAGTATGTTGTAAGGAAAGGATCAGGAACAACAACACCAAAAAAGAAAAAAAAAAAGCTTTATTGATGCGGAGCTGCAACGATAAGAGAGCTAACGATACTTGTTCATGTTCTGAGGCATTCGAGGCTTGTGTTGTGTTTGTCTGTTTCAGCCTCAGAACAGTCACTTTCCACCGTGTTCACCAGATACCGCTGTCTCGCACTTGCGTTGCATGTATGTGTGTGCGTATGAGAAGACATGTAGGAGTGTGTGGTGGGAGTGAGTCTGTTTTCCATTAGTTAATGAGACCCCTGGAGGAAGTCAGCGGAAAGCAGATGCCAGCGTAGTCAATTGGTAGGGGACTTGACCGGCAATCAAGAAGTGTGTGGTTCCAGCTCCCGTGGCTCAGTGGTTAGCGTGCTGGCCATGTCGCGTCGAGACTGGGAGGTACCCGGGTTCGAATCCCGGTGCCAGCTGTGCTGTCTGGGGTTTTTCCTGGGTTTTCCTCAGACGCTTTCAGACATATGTCGGCGCAGTTCCCTTAGAAGTCGGCCCAGGACGCACATTCCCCCAGGGCGTGAGTCGTGACGTAGCCCACATACGTGAGGCCGACAACGGCAAGCCCTATCACCACCACCACCACCACCGTGTGGTTCAAATCCCGTCGCTGTTTGGCTTTTTGATGACTGCCATATTTCTACAATACGCGCATTCCAAGTGTAGGCGCCTCTTAACCAACAACCAAGGAACCTGTTGCGCGTGCCAGAGTGAGGATCACAGGATCTGTGATCTCCTCGCAGGCCTCCAAGTCGTTTTCGAGCTCGTTCGGGTCGATAGTTTCGTAAATCTCCCTATCCGGTCCTTGCAAAATATTAGCGTTAGGCATGAGAACCTTGAGGCTACCTTGAGTGCTAAGAACCTTTGTCGAAGAAGGGTTGTTGAGCAGGTCGGATATCTCTGAAGTGAGCGTCATGACCCTCTCTGGGATAGGCTCCCGAAGTTGTCGCGGTTCATTCGAGAGGCACGGTCCAGTTGCCATATTTCTTCGAAAGTCTTCTCCAGGGTTTCGGCACCATCATCGAATTGTATGTGTGGCTGTAGCAATTACGATATCCAGCATGCAATAACGTCTGCCAGTCACCATGTTCCACACCAAGATGCGGGTATAGTACAGAATCCTCCATGGGCCGTAGCGTGTGGACGTCATCGTCAGAGGAAACAGGCAAAGAAGAAATATGACAGTCGTCAAAAAATAAAAGCCGTACAGCAGCGGGATGTGAACCACGCGAAGAGGGTTCATCATACTACTGAAATGCTGTGGGTTCAAGAATCTCGGTTACTCGCAGTCTCCTTCGTCTTGCAATCCAATGCCCTTCTCACAAAACGCTGCTCCTTCTTGATCTGGCTCGTTAAACTTTGCAGCTTCAGCGGGCAATGGAAACGGACTGACCGTAGAGTCCGCTGTCAAAAGTTCGTCGTTTTGTCTAATGTCTTGAAACGGAGCACGATCCTGCGTCGTTGTGAAATCCTGACACGAAACACCAATTTCATCCATGTTTTCCTCCTTTTGCTGGAATGCGTCTTGCCCCATCATTCCTGAATGTGTATCTTCGAATCCCTCGGGCGAGTCCTCTCCGAATCCTGGGTCCTCATGTATTAGGGAAGCAAAGTGATCCCGATATGATGTTTCTTGTTTTCATTTATTTATTTATTTTTTATGTTATATTTCTTTTCTTTTTTGTTTAGGGAATAGCAAGCCGGCGTGCTTTCCCCTTTTATCTTTCCTTTTCCTTTTTTTTCTGCCAATAAATTCACCCCCCCTCCTCCCGACATTAAGTCGCCTTTGCATAGCCGGTTCCAGATGTTCCTCGGTCACCGTTAGGAGTGGCAGGTAGTCTTGAGAGACAGCGGTTTGCACTTAACGTAGCTCGGGCTATAATATCCAGGTGTTAGTCGCAGGTCTCCGCTTCTCTGTCTATCTCGTTATCGTCAACGACGACTGCAGTCTTACGATTCACATAAGCCAGCAGAGATGCCTCCGAAGTCAGCAAAGAAAGGCTGAGCTGCAGTCCTTTCACGGACGGAGAGGTTCGACGGAATACACCCTTATGCCTTGTTCCCACTTGATGACGCCCGACGCGACTTCACGGCGCCCATGGTGACGTCGGTGGACGTTGGGAGAGAGCACGTTTTTCGTGCTCTCACTGCAGGGAGCTTCCTGCCATATCTCGCCGTTGACGAGACCTTTCGGGATATTTCTTTGGTCCGCTCTCTTTTTAGTGTGTTCTGCGGATCCTTCATGTATAGTGAGCGCGCATTTTCCCTCATTTCGATGTTTCTGCATCTCATTACGTTTAACTTATAATTATGTTAATGATACAAGCGTCAGGAAATCAAAGTAATGTCAAAAAAAAAGAAAAAGAAACTGGCACAAGTACGGCGAAAAACATCAGACAGGAAACTAGAAGGCGTGGTTTGGACATGTCACCTCATTGGCCGAGAAAATATCGGTCGCGCGAGATCTCGCGAACGCCGCAGTATGCCGTCTTGAGAGCTGGACATCTCGAACTTTTTTTTGGCTCGGCGTCTCTCTTCTCAAGAACGCCGGATATGCGCGTCTACTTCCGCCGCCTGCAAGCGACGCGTCGAGCGTCATCAAGTGGGAACTATATGCATTAATGTCCTCTGCAAGCTTCGTTGTAGCGAAACGAACAGAGGCTCGCAGCTTCTTGGGTCGTTCCGTGTTCCTGTTCCCGGAGTCCATTCGTCCGTGGGCGATATGAGGCGATGCTTCCTCCCGGGTTTCGGCGCCATAAAAGTGTAGCGATCAGGAACCGAAACAAAAACTTTATTGCGGAAGAGCTGCAACGTCGTCGAATAACTCAAAAACTCTCAAAACAGCGGCTGGATCGGTTATGCTATGCGAATCCACACTCCGACGGAAAATATTGTCCTGCAGAGATGCGTTCTCGAATGCGGAACTGAATTCGACAGCTGCGAACAAATCGGCCACAGCCCAGCATGAGCATGATGATGCCCGAAGTGCGATTAGGGATAAAGATGTCATCAATATTTTCGGTTGTGTGTGTGTGTGTGTGTGTGTTTAACTTTCCTTTGGCTTGCTACGTCTCACAGCAGCAAAACAATTTTCTGCACAGCGACAAAATACCGAACAACCTAGTGCCACTTATACCCTACACTCTTAAAAATGAACTTCACCGCACAGCACGCTCCTAGCCAACCAAAATCTCAAATGATATCGTTATCTGCCCTGATTTGTTGAAAACGGGAGGCGTACGCCTTTTCCGTGACAATTATGAACAGCATAAGTGTCACAAAAAAGGCGTACGCCTCCCGTTTTCAACAAATCAGGGCAGATAACGATATCATTCGAGATAACGGTTGGCTAGGAGCGTGCTATGCGGTGAAGTTCACTTTTAAGAGTGTAGCCACACGGCAAACTTAATGCATTAAACGAAATGGCATTTACTCCACCTCCTAACCAACAATAATCTCGAATGATATCGTTCTCTCCCCTGATTTCTTGAAAACAGAAGGCGTGCGCCTTTTCTGTCACAATTTGTTCTCCATAATCTCCTGTTGTCAACAAATCAGGGAGAGATCATGGATCAGGGAGAGATCATGGTCATTCGAGATCATGGCTGGCTAGGAGCTGAAGTAACTGCCATTCCGTTTAATGCATTAAGTTTGCCGAGTGGAGAGGGCATTATCCGTGCTGTAAGAATATTTTCTATTCTATTGTTTTGTCGTCATCTATATGTTGTTGTTATTGTCTTGGTGAAGCGAAAGACGTGAAAAACGACATCTTATTTCCAAAGCAACAACAAAAACAGTTCATTTTTTACGTGCTCTCCTGATTTCATCCGATGTATAGTCCCTCATGTTCCTTGTTTGGTTCTTGAAACGAAAACAACAGTCAGAAAGAAATTTCTTCATCATGATTCCAGTGTGGCATGCTCCCTTGTAGTACGCCACCCAAAAATAAAGGTATAGTCTGCTCTCCCCCTAGTGTCAGACATCAAATTGCACTTTGCCCACGGAGTTCGCATAACTCTAGCCTACGCAAAATTTCTCTCCAAGCCAAGTAGGGCTATCTGCTGCCAGAGTTAGGGTGAGAGGCGGAAAGCGGGAGAGGAGGGCGAGGAAATGCATGTTTGTACACCTTTGCCTCAGCGCGGCTGTTCCTGATGTGTACATACTGCTTCCCACACTTTCTATATTTTTTGTTTGCGTCTTGTTGACTCTAGGAAACCTGTAAAGGGCACCGATATTTCCCCTGTTCCTTCCCACACTCGTTTCCAAGGTCGAATGTCCGCGGCATATTTCCCAATGAACGAACGAAAGTGCAAGAAAAAGAGTGAAAAGTAAGGTAGCAGCGACGTTCCTCCTCCACGTTATCCCGAGTCGCTTTTACAGTTTCGTGATTTCGGGACGGTATCGAGATTGATTGATTGATTGAGATATAAAAAATGTGAAGATGTGAGATCCGAGCCTTTCCAGCTAATGTTACGACGAGATCGCGTATACGATGTACCACTTAACTAGCGCACACTATATCCAGATGCGCGTTTCCTACCTATTGATGCGTTTTGCTCTTCAGTCTCCTTTCATTCCTCCAGAGTAACCATTGCTTGGCTGTTGCACGTCGGAAGTAGGCGCGTGAAAAATAGACAGCACGAACAGCGAAACCCATCCGGCTGACATAACGGCGGACACTTCTGCGAACCAGAAGACCCCGGGAGAGGTCACGTGCTTGTGCGAACCAATGAAATGGCCGTGGCTCTCTCACTCTTCTTACATCACGGCTGGACGCGGAAGCGCGTTCAAGCGTTTATATCTCGCCGACTACATCACCTGGAAAGATAACTGTTTGGCATAATTATTTTAATAGATTAATTTATTTAAGTGATAGTACTCTGGCGTGTGACAAAGGGCGTGCTCAATGTAACCAACCACGTGTATCGAGGTGCCGCGACCCCTTTGACGCAGCTTCGTGCCACTGACAAATCCCGATGGCCGATAGAACGCGTTATCGCATTGCAACCTTCCTATCGTTCTCGACAGTTGCGATGAGAACACGTCCTCTTCGACTCACCATTCTCAACGACATTGACTGATGGCAGTTGAAGAAAAGGCACCAGCATTGGGAATGGGATTCGAACCTACACCAACTCAGATGGCCGGTCAGAGGTGCCACCATGCTAGCTATACCCTCTCTTCAACGTACGAAGCTATACGCTATAGGAAACACCACGCACCCTCAACACATTCTTGCTTACATTGTTGCCAGTCACTCCTACATTCACACAGACGAACATACTCGTGGCGGGTGGCATCTTTATCATGTAACGTTCTGGTGGATGCGGCATTTAAACATATACAGGAACAAAACACAACACAAGCCTCACAGCGCCCTCTTGCATATACTTCAGTTGATTGATTTCATTTCGGTTTCTGCGCCGGTGGCCGATGGCCGGTGGCCGGTGGCCGGTGGCCGGATGGACGCAACCGCGTGGGAACGGCCATGCCCCATTCGATATGCACGAGGAGGAGAGTTTGCGTACCTTTGCTTTCGTTACGCAGAGTCTGGTTAGCACAGTTTTATTTGTTGATTTCTTCTTTCGTTTTCGGACTTGCGCATGAAGCTTGGGGTCGATTCTGATATATTCGGTTTGGAAGAGACATCGCTTCGATCCGAGATTCGAATATCCAGGAATTCTCTATTCAGTTCGGAAATCGAGTCGAACACACAGTTATTCGCAAAGTCTGACACTATTCGCACAACCGTTCTATTTGTTTCCTACGTTCTCAGATTCTGTAGAAACTTTAATTACCTACTCGATGTATCCCAAGAAAAATTCTGACCGAAGGGTGATCTACACTCCTGTGGAGAACATCAAACTTTAACAACGTATTACAACGCTTTACAAGCAACGTACTGGCGTACCGTTATAACGTACTGCTGGTAGGATGAACACGCCACGTGAGAGTCCCCTTTTCTCTGGAGTCACGCTTGCCCTGACGCCGACGATTTCCCTGCCTGTTCCGTTCCGGAAGCTTTCTTTATCGTCACACAACTATGCCTTTCGTTAGCGAAAACCGAAACTTGTCGAACAGAAGTGCTTCTAGCTGCGCGTCATGTACATCGTACAATTCTGCATGCCTCTGCAGCTTCCGTGTTGCCGCGTGACTCTACAAGAACAACGCTATATTATTCAATGGCGTCAAAACCATGTGCTCATCTGCTCACCTGGGAGTATACTATTTATTTGTCCACGCATCCTCGTCATGCTATGTCGTAACCAAACCGCGTGCGTATAATACGCTGAAGGTCGACCATTACAGACGAGAGGGAGGGACAAGGAAAGGAGGGATTCATAAGTAACTCCGGAACGACGCAACCGATGAGCCTTTTGTGTTAGCGTCAAGGTACAGGTCCCGACAAAAGTTTACGGAACACTGGAGTGGTGTATATAGTCATCTGAGCGACACGGTTGCTGCAAATAGGAGCATATATAGACTTACAAACAAGCAGACTTGTACGTAACGGGTAACGGGTAATTGCGTTACTAGTAATCAATTACTTTTTTGAGTAATTTGTAACGTAATCGATTACTTTGGGGGCCCAGTAATTTTTTGAGTAATTCAATTACAATTTTCAGTAATCAATTACCAAGTAATCGATTACTTGCAAACTAAAGAATCCACATTGTTCGGGACGACGCACACACGTATATATGGGATGATTCACCGTCGCGAGAAGACAAAACCAACTGCCCTCTGCAAGTTCGGTGCAAGGCAGCTGTCTTCTCTCTAGGACTTTTCCCGCAACAATTACTTACCCGAGGACCCCGAGGTCAATTGCCACAGTGTTCCGCACGTGTAGCGTATTTTTGAGTCCACTGTCCTCTCCCCATTCATGTGTACTATCTATCCGTAAAACGGCCTGTATGCAGTAAGTTGGACTGTATGTTGTACCGTGAACCTGATGAGTTATTTGTGGGAGTTCCAGTTGGGACTCTTTTCACAAAACTCTCAACCTCTAGACACATTTTTCACAGAACTCTCGACCCCGATAACCTAATGCCACTCTTGTGACCATAAGCCCCTGTCAGTCTTGTTGCGGAATACTGTCGATATCACAACGATATCGACGATCTGCAATGACTTGTCGCCGTGGCCTCAGCTATCCGGCATGTTCAGAGCACTGGAGCGAAAGGACAGAAACAACATCTTGTTCAAATCGTTTTCTCAGATATCGAAAGTAATTGGCAAAGTAACGCGTTACTTTTCAAGGCGTTACTTCATTACTTTTTCAGGCAAGTAATTTGTAACGGTAAAAAATTACTTTTTCGTACAAGGTAACGGTAACGGTAACAATTACTTTTTTTTAGTAACGTGTACAAGTCTGCAAACAAGTGACCGGGTACTCGACGCACCTCTCAGTAAGTGTGTCCACTCCCGCTCGCCGCTAGGGTGTCGATGAGACCAAAGAAATACGTGGCTCTGATGTTCCGTAAACTTTTATCGGGATCTGTACACTTATGCAGTGATGTTAATTGACACACACACACACACACACAAATAGAGATACGATGATGAGATGGGGCTGATGCCGGCCAGCAGGCTGGGCGCTGCCCCAGTGCCACTTGTACGTGATGAGAGATGATGATGATTATGATAAGGGGTCCGGTAATCAAAGCAGGGTGGAGAGGCCTGTTGATGACAAGAAGTCCCAGAGGTGACGCAGACCTTGGCGTGTATGAGCTGGACTGGACCATGGGCCCAGCACCTTGCCTATGGTAAAGGGGCGATGATCGATCGCATGCAGTTCGTGCTGCAATATCGCACGCTCCCGCTGGTAGTCCGGGCAGTCCATAAGTAGGTGGTGCAGGTCTGCACGCACACTGCATGCTGCACAAAGGTCTGAGGGCGCACGGCCAAGACGCTGCCTCATAACTGGTGTAAATGCAACATTCAGCCGCATGCGGTGAAGCAGGGATGCGTAGTGTCGCGGAAGGCGATGAGGAAGCGACAGTGAAAGAGAAGGATCCACTGCGTGGAGCAGAGAGTAGGGTGTAATGTCATACAGCCACTGTGATCTTGTCTTGTCTGCAGAGAGAGCACGGACGAGGGCCTGACGATCACCTTTGGGCAAGATGATAGAGTGGGCTGAAGCTATATGATGACCCCGCAGGGCCGCCCGGTCGGCCTCTTCATTGCCGGGTACGCCGACATGACTAGGTACCCACTGTAACACTACGCAGTGGCCCAGGTCTAGCAGCTCCTTGTAAGTTTCAAGCACGTCAGCAACAATGGACGCGAGAGGACCTCGAATGCCCATTGTTGCGAGGCATTGGATAGCAGCTTTCGAGTCTGTGTAGAAGACCCATGGCCGAGATGAACACTGCAGGATCTTGCGCATGGCAAAGAGCAAAGCATGTAGCTCAGCACATGTTGACGACGTCAGATGCGAGAGACGGAAGATACCAGTTATGTCTTCGGACGGAATAATATAGGCGCATGCAGAGCTGGATTTTGTGGACGAGCCATCCGTAAAAACAGGAGTAAAGCCTGCATACAGCTCGCTCATCATATCCAGTGTGAGCGCCTTGGACACACCTGCAGCGACATCATCCTTTCTCTGCAGCCCGGGAACGGATAGTGAAGCAGATGGCAGAGGGAGGGTCCAAGGTGGTGTTGAACGCGCCTGGGGTTCAACTTGAAAACGTGGCAGGTGAGGCTTTAGCTGTTGAATGCAGGGCCTGAACTTGTTATTCATGAGGTGGAGTGAATTGACACGAAAAGGGGCATGGCCCTAGTTTTCAACACTTAGGCGTGTCATGCCAACTGGATACCCCTGCGTGGTTTCGTTTGCTAACAACACCCCATGAACGCAAAGCAGCCGATCAGATGTTTTCTTTTAACAACCACATCGCCTGATTTTTTATTTATTTATTTATTGTTTATTATCCGCCCTCCCCCTCATGTCAGAGAGAAAGTGCAATAAATACAACGCGTGGAAGTATGTAATATTACAATAGTTATAAAAAGCTCTTCCTTGTGCAGATCGTTTAACTGTTTGTATAACTTTATTGCGAACGCTGCTTTTTTGGCCTCGAAGCAGGCTTGAAAGCGTCTCTTTATGATCTGTAAGCATTCTGCCGTACGGGCCATCATGGCTGCATATCTTCAAACTTTCCAAGTTCGCAACTTCCTGACCTTTCTTTTAAGCACGAGTGTTACTTTGAATTCCATGGAAGTCCACGCTTCACGCTTGAGCCACTTCGAAAATTGTGAAAGGAGTTTTGAAGACATTGTTAGATAATTCTATCTGCAAAAGGACGCTGCATTAGAAAAAAGAAAAAAAAAAAAGATGGAGAAGAACGCTTCCACCCGTCATGAGACGGAGGCACAATGCTTCTGTCTTTCTGAATGCAGAGATATTCCAACTCACCGAGCTTCGTGGGACCCACTGCCTGGCAAGGACACAGTATCTTAGGGTAACACTGCGTCGCGCGAAGAGCGATGAATCGAGGCTGGAGAGTGAGTGAAGAGCATCGCGTGCCCTTGAGGAGCTTTGGATGCCCGGAGAGTCACGACGAGTCACCTTATTGAGAGTTCCAGAATAATTTCATGGACCTATATGTCGTGCAGAAGAATATGTGCCCTGTAGCTGCAATATAGGGAAACAGGTTCCATAAACAATCCGCAAATATACTCGGTCGGCATACAAATTTCAAAACGCTCGATTTTATTTTTTTTATTTTTTAATTGATATGCTCTCCTAAAAACGGAATTTCACAGCATAAGGTGCTTAGAACCAACCAACATTCAGAGTGATATTGTTCTCCTCGCTGATTTGTTGAAAATGGGAGACTCTTTCTCGTGGCACTTTGGATATAGGTTGATTGATTGATTGATTTTAAAAGAAAAAAAATGGAGATGGTAGTCTCGAGCCACTCGGGACTGGCTACTCCAGGACGCGGATAGGATATAGGTTATTTGGATATAGGTGATCTGGTCAACAGGTTAACTTCACCGAGATTAATCGTCCGCAGGACTGTCGTAATTTCGTTGTGCTTTGGATTTTGGTTAATCCGACATTAGTTAATTTGGTTAAATCAGCATGGGTTAATAGGTTATTAGATACAGGTTAATCGTCCGTAGGATTTACGTTTTTGTTTTTGTTTTTTGTGCTGGAGTGAAAGTTGCTGCCTAATCTCCCCTCCCCTCCACTCACGTACACACACATAAAAAAAGGATGATGAGATGGGGCTGATGCCGGCCAGTGCACACACATTATAACTGAACACCGCATTATTCGACGCAAAGGTTGGCGCTGTGCCCGTAGGCGAAGTGCTGTTTCCAGAGCTGTACCTGTTGCTTTAACACTTGTACGCAGGGTTGTTTGGATTTAATCCACATGGATTTTATCGGATGGATTTTTGGGATTGTATCCACAAAATTTAATTCGGATTTTTTTAGAGATTCTGTCCAGATACGACGTGACAGATAATCTTAATTCAACATCACACGGAAAACACCCGCTTTATTTTATTGTAGAGTTGGCTGTTTACAAAAGCCCATGTATGCGTTAACATTAACTTTGAACTTTTTTAACTTTTTAACTTGACTTTTGGAACTTTTAAGACTGAACTTTTTCTCGTATTCTTCTACTTCTGCCCATTCAAGAAGTGGCTTTCTTCTGGTTCCTGGAGGCATTGTAACCGAAGTACGACAGCTAATCCAGGCGTGTAGCGTCCCCATTCACCCACGCGTGCATTGGACTCTACCTCTCGGAAAACAATGGAAACTCATTCAATGTCACTGGGACAGGCAGTTAATTTCATAAACCGAAACTATGAGAGGTCACCCGAAATCAAGAAGAACAGCAAAACACGTTTGTTTTTACTCTGTCACCATTTCGAGGCTTGTCTATATTCTCCAAAACTCTCCAAAAATATCCGGGTTTTATCCTAAAAAGCCCACTGGGCAGGATCTTTTCGAAAATACTCGGGTTTTTTTCAACCCTGCATGTATACGGGACATTCTAAAAGCACGGACCGGTGATGTTGCACTTTTGCCATTCTGCGGCACGATGCACGAGGCGGAGGTGGGGGGGGGGGGGGCTTATGATGATTTATTAAGGAAAAAAAGGAAAGGAAAAGGTTGGACGAGGCTCGAATTGCGTGCCCGTAGAGAATCAAATTTCATTGCCTTCTACCCGCTACATGTACAATGTAGGGACAAGACGCTCGTACCGAATTGTGAAACAAACAAGACCAACCTGTTCAGGTGTTTTGGTTCTACTTTTAGACTGTGTACAGACAGGGGGAGTATAAATAGGCATCGAAACAAGGGCTAATGTGGTACTGGACTAATGAGAACCCGCTCTTCCAAAGACTGCAACGCCAACGCGTTGCACACATGCCTATCTTTCAACAACGTACATCCCCGTACATGTGTTTCGCAAAAGGCTACTCTGATATTCGCACAAACGAGGCTCAGCCACGACACTGAACCGCGTGCCAGAAATCCGCTTTCTAGCCTAAGCTGACAGGATCAGGCAATCGGCAGCTACTCGAGCTTTGTTTTCAATGCCATGTTTTCGCTTATCGCTGTGCAAAAAAAAAAAAGGAAAGAAAGAGACGACCCGCAGAAGGTGCTAAAGCTCAGCAAATGCTCCATTTCACTTTGTCTCATATGACACGCCAAGGAGCACCTTGCGGTGTTAAGTCTTTCCTAATTGGACCATTTGGCTCGTGTGCGGCACAGACAGCTCAAGTTTCTCCGCTGTGTTGCTGAGGGGAAAGGGCGAAAGATCGAAAGAGAGAAGGCACCACTTGGTGGGCATTGTCGATACACGCAACCATACTGGGGCTTACAGCTTCTGTGCAACGAAAGTTTTTTCACACTGTATCTCTTTCCTGCTTTGGAAATTTCTAATTTGAGGCAGTGTTGTTATTTCTACCTAGGGTTAATCGTGGGACGGAGTTCGTGAAGCTTTACTTTTTTTTTTTTCACCGGGCTACATTTCGTTCTAGCGTTGTTTGTTTGTCATGCCCTGACGTACACTCTTAAAAATGAACTTCACCGCATAGCACGCTCTTAACCAACGATCATCTCAAATGATATCGTTATCTGCCCTGATTTGTTGAAATCGGGAGGCGTACGCCTTTTCTGTGACAATTATGAACAGCATAAGTGTCACAAAAAAGGCGTACGCCTCCCGTTTTCAACAAATCAAGGCAGATAACGATATCATTCGAGATTATGGTTGGCTAGGAGCGTGCTATGCGGTGAAGTTCATTTTTAAGAGTGTAGAGTATACGTATAGGGTTCTCCGTTTTATTATCTTTGAAATTCGGGGGGGGGGGTAAAAATCGGGCGTTTTCTTCGAACGGAAATTCGGGGAAGAATCGGTCGTTTTTTGTCACGTGCTTTATGTTATCAGGAGCAGCACATTCGTCTGGAAAGCCTGACGGGAAAAACTTAGACACTGTCAGACAATGAGTCAGTGTCTTCGGACACTGAGTCAGACACTGCCCGAGCGCCGTCAGAGCCGGTGGAAGTAATTGAACCAGCCCCTCCCACTCTTCAGCATAGCATTGAATATGCCACAAATGAGCGGATGGTACATCCACTTAACCACGCCGCCGGAACAATGAGAGAACGCGTGTTCCAATATGGTATATAGCTGCGCCTGTCGGAGAAGTCTCAGTCATTCAGGAAAGTCATAATATTCCCCATACTCACGAATGAAGCCTACGAAGGCTGTCGGGAACACGTGGTGGTTAACGTAGAGAAAAATAGCCGGAAAAAGTAGCGAGAACTGTGTATTAATGCGTTAGCATTAGAAGCCCGTTACAAGCATAGGTGGGGAGTAACGCGTTACAAAGTAGTGCGCTACCGG
Source organism: Ornithodoros turicata (assembly GCF_037126465.1). Taxonomy (NCBI): domain Eukaryota; kingdom Metazoa; phylum Arthropoda; class Arachnida; order Ixodida; family Argasidae; genus Ornithodoros; species Ornithodoros turicata. Next base: position 21,901,744 of record NC_088207.1, read on the forward strand.
TAACGCGTTACATTCGAGTAGTGAAATATGGTAACGCATTACATTTGGGAGAAAAGTAATGAGTAACGTAACGTCATTACATTTTTAACAACTAACGCGTAACGGCGTTATGCGTTACTGCGTGTTCGGGAACTTGAAAGCTTGAGCGAGGACCGTGCCTGCAGAATCCGGGAAAATCCCCTATTTTTTCTATTCATCTTCAACAACGACAAGAAGGTCACATCGACACCCACGAAGAACGCAAAAGAAGGGTTGTTGACCTACCCTGGTTGAGGTGTCACCTTTGTTTACCACCTCTGTTTTTCACTCCCTCTGGTATTTTTCGGACGAATGGGACAAAAGCGGCAGAAAAATAGCCTCTACCCTCTGAACAAGTAACAAAGTACCAAGGAATTGGCAGTTTGGATTTGTACTGTATGAGATAAAAGGTCACCGTCTCTATCAACCTTGACACTGGTCATTGTCACACTGGTCACTGGTCATTAGGCGTCCTCTCATCCCAACGGGCGAAGCTCACCGATGAAAATTTTGAACATCAACTACTTCTGCGTTGCAATAAATCGTACATGTAAGTTGTGTTCATGCGTGACCCTTGTTTATGCCCAACATTGCTTGTATTGATTTGCGGAATGCACTTACGTGACTCAACCAAAAATGGTACATATTATAAGGACAACTGGTGAAGTAATGCAAAAGTAACGGCATTACTTATCAGAAGTAACGGCGTTAGTAACGCGTTACCTACTACCGCAACAGTAACGAATAACGTAACGCGTTTCTTTTCGAAAAAGTAGTGAGTAACGGTAGTGCACTACAAAATAAAAGTAACTTCCCCACCTATGGTTACAAGCTCTGTCACGTCTGCGCTGACACGATTCTTTCGGGAATCTAAACTCTTGGGCACTCTCTGATACCTCCTATATGACAGTCTGCACAACGACTAGTGGAGGAGCTGGCTTTTCCTGTATTTCTTCATAATTTTCTGTGTATCTGCTGCTTTTCACTTCCTTTTGTTCGTTTGTTTGCTTTTGGGAATAGCAAGCCTACATCATGGCTAACCTTTCCCTTCTGTTTTCTCTTTTTTCTTATCAGCATTAGACCCCCCCCCCCCTTTTTGATGAAAAGTTGGCATCGTAGCGGGGTGACTGTGGTGTCCGTGTACAGCGCGGAACGTGATAGAGAAGAGCAAATGAGGCTGCGCTCCACAAGCTGATTCGCTCTTCTTCGTCACGTGGAAGCGCGGCGGCGCACCCGTCGCGGAGCTCCTCAGCTACACTCTTAAAAATGAACTTCACCACATAGCACGCTCCTAGCCAACCATCACCCCGAACGACAACGTTCTCGCTCTAGATTTGTTGAAAACGGGAGGAGGAGCCTATTTTGTGCCCATTATGCACGGCACAAAATAGGCTCCTCCTCCCGTTTTCAACAAATCAGGGGCGAGAACGTTGTCATTCGGGATGATGGTTGGCTAGGAGCGTGCTATGTGGTGAAGTTCATTTCTAAGAGTGTATAGCTGTAACCGTCGTCATTTGCGTCTCGTCTCTGGACGTTTTCAGACGTGTCTCGTGCGTTCTCCGAGAGTTTCACGAGCGGCTGAGTTTGTGTCTCATGTCGTGTGGCAGTTTAAACTGCAACGGTCTCCAATGCATCCCGGACCTTCTATTAGTCAGAATACTAGTCAAAGTTTATAAAAATATAAGAAGCATAAGAGAAGCAATTAGAAGCAAGAAGAACGTCTAACGCTAACGCATTGTCATAGCATGAATCGCCATCATATTTTTTGTAAATTGCCCTCGTTGAGCCCTCGTTGAAAAAGTCAGGCAGCGACAGGAATGTTCTTAAGCACCCAGAGGCTGGCATTATATTCGCCTGTTCGCGTATTCCACCTTGAGAACAGTGACTTCTATCGTGTTGACTTGAGATTGCCGTGAGCCGTGTTTGGGTCTCTCGGAGCTTTTGACCGCGGAATATGGGCTAGGCTCTACGTCACGAACCGTCATTCGGACTCCGTTAATTGCTACACTGAAGAACAAAGAATAAATGAAGCTAAAAATAAAATGAAAAATACCCTGCATAGCTCGCTAAGACGCCTTGCTTCTGTCAGCCCCGAATGTTCAGCGAAGCAAAGAGACAGACTGTGCACATCGCCGTTTAAGAAATGCCGCTTCTTAAACGAATGCAATCCTCATGTTCCAGCACGACTGATAAAAACAATGTATTGCGAATAAAAAGAAGCTAAGAGTTTCCGTGCAGCTGGCTGTTTACTTCAACAATGAAGACCCAGGCGCTGTCTACACTTCGTCGGCGGCACTTTTCCTCCGTAATGATGTCGATGATGATAGTAGCGAAAAACATTATTCTCCACAATTACTTTTAAGTAGCGAACAGAGTGTGCAGTGTGTGGACATACCTGTGTCAGAAATGTGTAATCTAATAAACTCGTGCGGTTCGTGACATCCCGGAGGTAAAATATATTTCGCTGTAAGCAGTTTAGAGGAGCACTCTGGAGACCTATCATAATATTTTCTCTCTTTCCTTTTTGTTCCGTTGGGGTGTTCTGAAACGCATAAAATAAGTTCCTTCGAAAGAACGAGGGGCGCCACCTGACAGGGCCGATCGGGTCACTCGTGGCGTGCACCGGCGCAGAAGAAGCAGGCGCGTGAGCTCAGAAGAAGGAAATAAAGAAGAAGGGCACGTGCAACACCACCTAGACATAGAAAGCCTGCGCATTGCCTCCTCTCCGTCTTTCAATTAAGAGTCAGAATTCGTCCGCTACTGCGATTCACCGTTCTGGGAATTCAAGAACTCGCAAATGATTGGAGCTCACCTGGAACCTGCACACCTAAATATTTAGACAAAAAGTGCGAGACGCTTTCCAGAAAATCAGTTTTGAGTAAGATTGGGGCCGTTTTGCGCTTCATTTCCAAGTTTTTCCCATTTAGTACACGGGGACGTTCAATCACAACTCGCAGACGACAGTGGTTCTTCTCCATGGCCACGACCGCTGAAAGCACGTTCGTGATTGGCTACGGCCGTCGAAAACACGATCCTGATTGGTTGACCCTTAATTTTCCTTTCCTTTCCTTTCTTTTTTTCTTAATAAACATATCCCCCCCCCCTTAATTTTTACGTCACGTCGACGAGCGCACAGGTTTTCTGTATCTAGGTCGTGTTGGCACGGGGGCATTTCGACGTCACGCGAGGATCGTGTCCGCGGAAGCTTTCTCCGTCTCTTTCTGTAAATTTGATTTGCGCTGTGGCAATACACCATGCAGCCACAATATTTTGCATGGTGACTCCTGATGGGCAGCTTGACAGATGAGACAGGGTTTCGAGCCATATTCAATTTCACCTCACTTTTCGTTTTTGTTTTGTTTTTGGATCATTTTCGTTTGGCAGACGATGTGTCCCTTAACACGCAACCAAAGTTTTTCACTCGGAAAGCGGACAGTTTTACGAAGCTGATACACCTGGCGACGCGCAATCTCTTAAAAAGGAACTTCACCGCATAGCACACTCCTAGCCAACCATCATCCCGAGTGACATCGTTCTCTCCCATGATTTGTTGAAAACGGGCCTCTGCTGGGAGGAGGTTCCACAGTGAAGTGCTGGCCATGTCACGTCGAGACTGGGAGGCACCCGGGTTCGAATCCCGGTGCCGGCTGTGCTGTCTGGGGTTTTTCCTGGGTTTTCCTCAGACGCTTTCAGACATATGTCGGCACAGTTCCCTTAGAAGTCGGCCCAGGACGCACATTCCCCCAGGGCGTGAGTCGTGACGTTGCCCACATACGTGAGGCCGACAACGGCAAGCCCTATCACCACCACCACCACCACCACCATTCCACAGTGAAGGGGCCTGGATGAACAACGAAGCGGAGGCATCAGCGGCGCGCGCGGGTCCAAAGCGTAGGGAGTGCGTTCCTTTTTACTAAACGGTATCACTCTCTTTCGGGAGCGTGGCGCTCTTGATGCACTCTCACGCTCCAACGTGCAGGTCGGCGCGCGTAAGTGCTGCTCTGGCTCCGTGACGTATAGAGGAAGGGGATACCGGAAAACCAATCAGGCGCCTTGGAAACTTCACCGGGGGACGTATCGTGCTCGTGGCTCTGAAAGACCGTTAAGTAGAGACACCGGACTACGAGGGACAGAGTACACCGAGTGCGTTGGATAGGGCCGCTACATAACGCGCGCTCTGGTGACGATGTACACCACTACGGTGTTCCGTAAACTTTTATCCCAGAGCAAACTGCCGGAATCAGTAGGCGACCTGCGCTTGTTTTGTCCGCTGTCCTCGTTCGCGTGATGGTTCATTTACCTTGAGCGAAGTGCACCACGTCAGCTTATACGTCAGAACGTGAGAAAAGCCTCTAGGAGACTTGCAGGAATAAGTATAATGTCGTGTGTAACGGTTTAGTAGTGTTGCCGGGATACGTGTGCCGGTTGTTGCATTTGGGGGAATATTCCTTGGAAAACTACACGCTCACAACCTCTATTAAAATATGCTACCTTAGATTCCAGAAATTATATTCCGGATCATGAATAAAGTGTGTCGTTATTGCATAAGCTAGGACATTTCGCTGCGGGTACATTTTTGCGCATATGACTTTACGCATGAACTTGCATGCTGGAGTAATATTTAACCAAAAGCAAACATCCAATAGATGATGGTGATGACATGGGGTGTGTCACCGCTGCGGTTTGGTACCCTTAACTGTTAAACACGAGACATTAGATGTTATTATAGAAGAGATTGATTAGATGAGATTAGGCATGAGAATGAAGCTATGTAAGCACAGGACAAGTGAGGTGTCCCTGGGTGGCCGTGAAATACGGAACAAAAAGGTAAAAACTAAGATGGACAAATAGACTATATAGTCGTGTTCAACTTAAGGAAAAGAAACCTATATACCGTCAGATCTCAAAATATTACTGCGCCGCAGATAGGATGGCTGGACGTAGAGTGGCCACGCGAGATAATGTAATCCTTCGTACTCACTCTGCTTCCGTATTGGCTGTTAAGAGTGGACGCATGACACTACGCTGCAGCAGAATGTGCGCTACAATACTGATGGCGCATGGTGGCGCTGGGCGTGCAATCGCGTCCCCTTATCTCCAACGGCGTATGTAGTTGACGGACTAGATTTCTTTTCCTTCTTCAGTTGAACATGACTATAGGACCATACACTTTAAACACGCGCTAGAAGGCAGCGCCGTAGGGCCCGTTCCCACATAGGGTGATTTACTCTGCAGCGCTGAAAAACAGCGCTCACCAGCCGATGTTTTTCCGCCTTCGTGTTCTCCCTTGCGCAGCTCGGCGTTCAGCGGTCGCCACTCAGGCGAGGTCCCGTTGGCAGCGTGACGCACCCGCATCTCTCATCTGTGTAGTATTTACGGTCCACGTAGCTTCGAAATAGACCTCTACCGAAGAAACGTCACCGTGACGTAATCATGACGTTGGTAGACACGGTGAAACCGAAACAGCGCTGGCGGAGAACAACCACCGTTTCACAAAGCCATATTCCTTCAAGAAGGCCATGGGTGGCTTCTTTGTATTAGTGGTACACACAAATGAGGTCACGTTTTTAGTCGCTTTCGTATCTTCATTCGCGTTCCCAGTCCACCGTGGAAAGAAAAGAAGGCTTCATCCCAAGAGCTGCATCGTCTGAAAGTCAACGTGGTAATCCTGTGCGGAATGTGGTTTGTCATTACGAGGGGGGGGGGGGGGGATATGTTTAATGCAAAGTAAGAAAAAAAAGGGAAGGGAAAGGTTAGCCACGGTGTGGGCTTGCTATTCCCTAATGCTTTCAAGCAAACAGAAGAAAACGGCTGGGATACAGAAAATTATCAAAAATACAGAATAAACAGCTCCTTCACTAATCGTTGCGCATAGGAGGCATCAGAGAATGCCCAGGAGTTTAGATTCCCGAAGGAATCGTGTCAGCGCAGACGTGACTTCAGCGTGCTGGGTAGGGCCAAGTAGCACCGCGAGGGAAAGCTCTCGGTAGCCTAGATGAGCAAGGCGGCGCCGGAGACTCGATCGGTGGACTTCGTACCGCTGGCAGGCAATGTCATTACGACTTAGTTCGCGCTCGCTTTGTATAGGGACACCACGTTCACACCGAGAGAAACTCTTGTCCTTCAGACTCCAGACGGTGGAAGAGCCCGGTAGCCATATTTAGAAAGGGCTACCGAAAAGATAGGGCTCCTGGTGTAATGGAGCAGAACAAGGCCGTACAACAAATAATACGTAAAGAATTAAAAAAAAAATCTTACAATATGAGGAGCCACATTTAAACGTGGCTATCTTGTGATTTCTTGATTTTTTGCTATAGTAGTTCCACTCTACCAAGTTGGCGGCGCTGTTGTTACCATCTGACGTCGTTTGTTTGTAAACAGGGAGAGGCCTATTAGGCGAGGACCTGTCGCGGAGGAGGTTATGTTGACGCACAAGTCCGATCATTTGACCAACAGGAAAGTTGTTGTTGTTAAGGGAAAATTTATTATGTACGAAATACACAAGCGGTCCTCAGCACACAGTAATTTGATCGCTACACTAATGGACTATCGGAAAGTTACTCGCCATTTTCACAACGCGGCTGTCACCACGACACGGTGAAATCCGGAATCGAAACATGGCGTGCACGACGTTATGGCTATCGAGGCCCCGTGATTGGTCAAAAGAAGTCGAGCGCTAGAAATAAACCTCTACCCTACCCTACCCTACCCTACCCTCACGGCGTGCCCTTTCACCATCACCACCACCACCACCACCTCTACCCTCTACCTCTACGTGAGGCCGATAACGGCAAGCCCTATCACCACCACCACCACCACCACTCTACCCGACAAACGTCATCATGACGTTGGTCGACAGACCGAAACCGAAACACATAGGAAGGGGAGAGCTGGGTTCCACGAATTGGCAATTGTTCGCTGCCTCCCATTGAAAGAAAAGTAGGGCCGAAGGTCGCGTCCCTTTCAGAGACTATCGTAATCCCCTCAAGACCGTGGCTTTCGGGCGCGACCTTGTTCGCCACTAGCTTTGAACGTAGTTCAATTCTACCAAATTTGTGGCGCTGTGGAACACTATGACGTCATTTGTTTACAAACAGGTAGAGGTCTATCGCGCTCAACGAGTTAACAGGATCTCAACTCTGACACGGGCTGTTTTGCCGCATTGCGTGGAGGAGAGAAAGAGAGGGAGAGGCGCTATGGAACAAAACTTCGCTGTTTTGGGATAACGCCTTTATACTACAGCATCAGTGTTGCCATACCTGTTTTTTGGTTGTTTGTTTTTGCTGTGTCCACTATACACGTAGGTATCACGTGGGTGGCAACGAAAGGCGCACATGGGAGTGAAGCAAAGAAATTCCTGGGACCAACATTCGCGCAGCGTTTTTCCTTTATTTTTCTTTTTTTCTCAGCAACTTTTATTTTCTGAATGTCACCTTGTTGCTTTCCCTCCGCGATTCCACCGGGCTATTTTGAGACTCACAGTTCGTAATTCGATCAAAGCGGGAAAGAGACAAATTTAGAAACTAGACAGGATCATTTTGAACGTGTGTAATGTGTTGTTCACGCCGGTTGCACTCCGTTGCCCTTCTGCCGCTATATTTTTCAAAATGACCCCGAGAGTGCGCAAAATCGCTCCACCCTTATTGGTGACGAGCATGACGGTCGGGACCTCTTTTGCCAAAAAAAAAAAAAAAAAAAAGAACTCGAATAGTATACTTACGCTTATGGGAATCCGTCTGCTGGGGAAGTAAACCAAACTCTGATCATACCAACAGTCCATTTAATAACATACCAACAGAATGCCGGGTACAAGAAGAAACCGTTTTCTGTGCCAGAACAAAGCAGTCCGCTCCCGGCGACGTCCCGAGAGAAAAAAGCCCTTCTGCCTAAGGGTACATTTTTTCTGCAGCATCGCTGCTGGCACATGGCACATCGCTGTTTGGCGATGACGAAACAAACACATGTATCTCTGTGGGCGCGTTCATGCTGCAGCATCGCTGCTTGCCAAAGATGCACGCCATGATCATCGCCACAACAATGCTGCCAAACATGTTTGAACATGCCCGGGGACTACCTGACTTCTGGCGATGACAGGTCAAACACAGAGCTTTCTGTTGGTGCATTTACCCTGCAGCCTGGCTGCTCGCTTATCCTCGCCACTGCTTGCCGCTCTGCTCGCTGCACCTAGGAATGTAAACATGTTTGTCTTCCTGGTATCATTGATGACTGGCGTCTTGAAATCCGACCTGCGATTGGTTGTGATGAAGTCGGTTTCCTCCTTCCCACTTTTCCTCGTTTCCATCCTTCCACAGTGAACGCTGCTAGGCGACTGATATAGCGAAAGCGAGCAGCATCTTGAGCAATCTGCAGGGTAAACGCACCCTAGCGGTTATGCGAGCAGCGATGTGCTTGAAGCTGCAGCGAGCAGCGATGCTGCAGCATAAATGTACCCTAACGCGGCATCGTTTTTAACCAGTAATACACCGCCTCCTTTGCCAACACGTGGCACCGGCACCAACTGGAAACCGTACCCTTCGTCACTGCTATCAACAGTCCGTAAATCACCGTGTCGTCGGGCACGCGATTAGATAATCGATCACACGTTTTCCCCACCCGCTCATACATATTATTTCTTTATTTGAATATATTTTCACATATATGATTCACATATTGAAGTAGGGTAGGGTCTTGTGACTACCACGGAGAAAGATTCCATATCATCATCACTTTTCCATCATTTATAGTTGTTGTTGTTGTGTTGGTGATAATATGTGCGCTTCAACGTATGTCTTGACTACCGGGGACAAGAATCGGGGTTGTTGAAGTTATGAAACAAGTAATGTTTTGTGAGAATACAGTATGAAAGAAAAGTGTGTGGAACGTTTGCAAGCTATTTGCATGAAAAATATGATCATTATCAATATGCGCTGCCATAAGAAACGCTGGGCAGAGTATTTTCTACAAGGTGGTTGATGATGTTTATGTTGGCGAAAAAAAAATAATAGGGAGAGATTGAATTCTTTCGTTCCACTTGGACGCGCAGTTGAAAAAATAAGCTGTTATACTATTTAGACAGAACAACCTAAAGATCGCAATATGATTTTACGAATGGCATAAGGAGTGAATGCTCTAGTATTGTAAATAAGGCAGGCAACATTCCGCAACCTCTCCAACATTAATGACATACGTGTGTCCCATTTCGTATCAGTACACCACAGCGCATCCCAATACATCTACTAATAATAACGTACTACTCAATTCATTCTCCGACGCCGGTAATATGGATATTGTTTTCATGGATATCGATAAAGTATCATGTTTTTAATCGATTTTATGTTTCAGAAATGGATATTTATCGATAATCAAAATTCCGATATTTTGCTTCTTCAACTCTACGTCCAATAAGAGGTAAACTAATTATGCGATCGAACATGAAAGCAAACCTTCGTTTACCCACACAGTCGCCGCTATGTACACACCTGCACATTTCCTCGAGCGCCACAACGCCGGAAGGTAATGAAGGCGAGGCAAGCAGATCCAAACGCTGAAGCCCTGGCAATCAGGAAGTCCAGGTTCGAGTTCCGCCCCTGGCGGGCTTGTTTCGACGACTGCGTCGTACCGTGTCAGTGGTACGTCGTTTCTCTCGTGGAACATACCACCCCGGGGAACTCGAGCCAGTGATTCGAGGAATGGAGCGTGGCTCAACTCCCGAGGGAGGCGGATGTGCAATGTGTCCGCGCCGCCACGAAAGCGTCTCTCATTTAGCGGAACTGCTCGAGGCGTTTGCTCCGTATCAATGATGCCATTCGGGCGATTGCAGAAGGCGCAAAATGGCATTTAATCGCAAACCCGGGAAATACACAAGCGGAGATGGTTAAGAGAGAGAGAGAGAGAGACATGATGACGATGATATGAGGATGGCTAATTCTTAGCTTATTGTAAGCAATTTTCGCCGTTATAGTTCATTTTCCTTCCGGTTGGAGGAGGTAGCCAAAAGCCGCGGAGAACTGACAAAGGCTTCTCTTATGATCCTTTAGGCTTTTACTTTGTGATTAAACGGTAACTTCTCCTCGAGTCTGAGGAGCAACGTGGGCACGATCTTGGGTATGATTGGTCACATCAGCTTGCCTCCTCTTCTTATGTTTAACGTTATACTTTCACGTTGTTGTAACAGACATGGACACGGTGTGAGTACTTAAGCGCAGCCGCAGAATTTTGTGTGTTGGGTACAATGAAATTTACTTGACAGCACAGCTGCTGACAAAATTAGTAAGCCGTCGCCTCCCAGTCCCTGCATGGAAGGCGGTTATCTAGCGCGCTGGCCCTTCCAGCCATTAGTACCCAGTACACGCGAACACACACACACACACACACAAATAGAGATGCGATGATGAGATGGGGCTGATGCCGGCCAGCAGGCTGGGCGCTGCCCCAGAGCCACTTGTACGTGATGAGAGATGATGATGGATATGATAAGGGGTCCGGTAATCAAAGCAGGGTGGAGAGGCCTGTTGATGACAAGAAGTCCCAGAGGTGACGCAGACCTTGGCGTGTACGAGCTGGACTAGACCATGGGACCAGCACCTTGCCTATGGTAAAGGGGCGATGATCGATCGCATGCGAACACGCGCGAACTACCGTATACTACACTGTTAAAACAGAACTTTACCGCATAACACGCCGAAGGCAGACCAGTGCATATAATGATAGCCTTATCACTCCTGATTTGTGAAAAGCACGGGGCGTACGCCTTTTTGTGACAATCGTGACAAGGCGGCCTCAGTTATATCTGTTTGTCAAACATGACAAAACATTATTTTGGGCAAGTCGGTACAAGTTCCCGACTAACGAAGAGCACGGAGAGGGACCGATCGAGAAAGAATTACACCACAAAGGCGCTCACTAGCAACTATATACGGAAAGTTTACCGAGAACAACATTTTTTATAACCGCTCCGCATCTATCCAACCTACCCCTTATATCGTCTACCTGCGCCTGCTCCGGAATAGTTTGTAATCGCATATTATGAAGACAAACGAGGCACGGGAATACAGGGTAGCTTGTCCGTCGGCGTCTCTCAGTCGCGTCAACAGGTGACTCGCATATATTTTTTTTTTTTTTCGTTTAAGTTTTTGAAGCCGCCTTGCTAGTGTAATAAGTATACTATAGTACACAACAACATATAGAATGTCATAACTTAAACAAAACACAAGTTCTCGGCGGCTTTTCGCGTCATAAAACATATACTTCCGCTTCTGGTAACGAGATCGGCGCGCATGCGCAGTCGAAATCGAACTTCTGCGAACCTTTTAGAATTTTCTGAAGAAAAGTTAGAATTTGCGAATACTTTTGCGAATTTGAACTTTGAGAGGTTGGCTACATCTCTACTTATGACGAACTTAATAACTCTTGACACGAAGGAAGGAAGACTTAGCACTCTATTTCGGAGAGTACCGTGGTTCCCGTCGCCATATGTTGTCAAGTGTGGTGCAGATAGTTTTTTTTTTTTTACTTGTCTTTACTTGTGATACTTAGCCAACTGAGTGTCATCGAAAACACAACGATTTTGTGAAGTAATCTAATGTTTCGCTAGCTTCTAGAAAAAGCAGAAGAAGAAAACATATATATAAATATCGAATGTACCTGTATAAGGCTTCATATGTTCTGCCCTGGCGTCTTAATTATCGACAGTGACATCATTCGCGAATGACATTCTGTTTCTTCGTGTAGCTCGATGCCATACAGACGAATGACACTCGGTGCGGCTGTCATTCAGTTTGCCGTGTGACAGGAGGTATTAGCGTCGCGAAGCAACTGTGGCTATGAGCGGCGTACCGACGTGACCGGACGACGGGAGGACCGCAGAAAAGAGTAAGCGACAAAGGAGGGGTAGCTACGGTGCGTCCTGGGCAGACTTCAAGGGGAACTGTGTCGGCATCCGGCTGGAAATTATGCCGGAAAACCCAGGGGAAAATCTCAGATAGCAGAGTCGGTGGTAGGTTTCGAACCTTCAACCTCCAGTCTACAGCACGACCTTGAAGCTTGATACTTTTATCCGCTCGGTCATGCCACTGGTAAATTTCGTGTAGCATATGTCGTTACGGTTTGGTGTAGGGGCAAATGAGGCTCGTGCTGTGACGTCACGTTTGGTCACGTGAGTCGGGAAACCATATTGCCGCGCCGGAGTCACAGAAGGAGGGCATGTGGTGAACCTTTGTGGTATGCGTGCAATTACGGGGGGGATACTGTAAAAAAAAAAAAAAGAACACAAGCTATCGTCTCATTCGGCCCGCAGTACGACACCTGCGACGCGTCCCCATGTTTTCCCCAGTCACGTGACTCAAAGGCGCTCAAAGGCTGCGCGTGACACCATGCGCACGAGCCTCATTATCGCAGAAGGAGACAGAACAACGTCAAGCTGCCGACAACATAGTAATTATAAAACAAAGAAATGCCTGTTAGGACCATCTGTATCTATTTATTAATTACGAGAGTTTCGCGCATCAAGCTGCACTTGACTTAACTGCTAACATGAAGTGCAGTTTCACGCACGAAAGTCTCGTAATTAATAAGTAGATATAGAGGCTCCCAATCGTATTCTTTGCCATTTCGGAGTACATTAATTAAGTGAATATGCTTAACTGAACTTTAATTGACTACTCTTCGTTAATTAACAATAGCTACCGAGTTAAGTTTGGGAAGACCGTAAGAGAAAATAAAATAACTAATAGAAAAGCCCCCACAAGTGAAGCCCACGACCAGAACCTCGCTGGCCTCTCCGAAGTAAAGAGTCTGCTTTATGTGATCGATGTCGTGTTCGACAACCCGCGAACACTTCTCCGCGTATTTTGACTTTACATATCCCCCCCCCCCGCCCTCCACACACGGAATATCCCCTGCAACAGCAACAGGTGGAACCTGTTGTCAGCTCTTCGCCACACCTGTGATCTAAATACACGAAAAGGGCGTCCACATGTGTAATCTACTTTCAGCATGGCGCTGTGCGAGACCACCGCTGCAGCGGTGCAGCTTCAGCTGTTTGTGCTGCCATAGAAATACTGGGTTCCTGATTGTGAATGTGCTTTGAAGTTGTGTATTCGACCGGCGTCGTATTCTATCCGCTCGACGTGGAACTCGTACAAAAAGGGAATATACCACGCTGACACTGCGGCGACGTGGTTGTCAGGACCTTCATGCATTATTCCGCATATCTTCGCTGTGTCGTCGATGTGGTAGTGCTTCGTTTGAAATCGCCCTCACGGCTTTGGATGTGTGCATCACGGGATACGGCCGCAACGGGCAAATCGCATGGAAGGAGAGGGATCTCGTGGAATTTTCAACACTCTGTGATGAACATAATTTCAGCTGCCGATCGCAAGGGTGTCTCGATGCATATATTTTTCAGCTTCGTGAATGGCAAACAAGGTGAGCTCATTTAGAGATGTAGAGCCGGAGAGTGGACCACTTGTTAGGACTTATTCAACATTATTAGACCAACAACAACAAATAAGTCGTGACTATGACATGGTGTGATTCACCAGAGAGCAGTGCACATGCACTCTTAGAAATGAACTTCACCGCATAGCACGCTCCTAGCCAACCATACTCTCGAACGATATCGTTATCTGCCCTGATTTGCTGAGAACGGAAGGCGTACGCCTTTTTTGTGACGATTATGAGCAGCATAAGTGTCACAAAAAAAGGCGTACGCCTCCCGTTCTCAACAACATTATCATTCAACGATATCAACAACATTATCAACAACGATATCATTCGAGATGATAGTTGGTTAGGAGTGTGCTATGCGGTGAAGTTAATTTCTAAGCGTGTGTGAGATATGAGAATGAAGTTAAAGTTACGAGCAAGGTACGAGCACAACAACAGACCTGTCCCTGTTTGTAAACAAATGACGTCATAGTATTCCACAGCGCCACCAATTTGGTAGAGTTGAACTACGCTCAAAGCTAGGGGCGAACAAGGTCGCGCCCGAAAGCCACGGTCTTGAGGGATTACGATGGTCTCTGAAAGGGACGCGACCTTCGGCTATACTTCGGTCCTACTTTTCTTTCAATAGGAGGCAGCGAACAAGTGCCCATTCGTGGAACCCAGCCCTCCCCTTCCAATTTGTTTCGATCTCAGTCTGTCTACCAACGTCATGATGACGTTTCTCGGGTAGAGACCTATTGAGCTGTCCTCCACTGGCTGCGCTGCGGCGCTCAAAAGGAAGACGAAGAAGAGAAAGAAGCACCAATGTTCATTGAGATACAGAGTATGACTCTACAGTCATTGTACAGTCATTGTTATTTGGGTTAAGCTCTCACAAGAATGATATTGATGAATATATTATAATATGAAGTAATATTGACAGACAGTAAACAACGGGAATTAGCCGAGGCAGGCTACATTTAGGAACAAACGCAACACGTAAGACTCCAAACGCCCAAGAATATAAATGAAATCGAACAACTCAGGAAGGAGATGCTGACGCCTGAATTTGAAACGGCGCCTTCTGACATCCGGTCAGATATGCAACCGCTACACCACGACAGCGGGACTTTCTCCTGAGCTACAGTGGCTCAAGTACAGGGGGAACGGACAACCAATCACGCTATTCCCATTCTCTCTTACGTCTTTCTCACTCACTCACTAAATGTAGCCCGCCTCCCGTTGTTTACGTTGCGTCCACAAGTTGTCGCCCTGCCTCGGTCCCAATGAGTGAGCGAGTGAAAAAAAAAAAAAAAAGGTGTACTTTAACTCCTTTTCCTTGCCACATATATCACTCCCTTTTGGGGAATACACTCTTAAAAATGAGTTTCACCGCATAGCACGCTCATAGCCAACCATCATCTCGAATGATATTGTTATCTGCCCTGATTTGCTGAAAACGGGAGGCGTACGCCTTTTTTGTGACACTTATGCTGGTCATAATTGTCACAAAAAAGGCGTACGCCCCCCGTTTTCAGCGAATCAGGTCAGATAACGAAATCATTCGAGATAATGGTTGGCTAGGAGCGTGCTATGCGGTGAAGTTCATTTTTAAGAGTGTAGAATTACTCCGAAACAGGAGTCTCCTCATTCCCTGAAGGGAGTGAGGAGACCCTTTAACTCCCTACTAGATAGAAATTGTACACTCCAGAGGGAGTGATATATGCGGCAAGGGTGTACTCCCCAAGGTTGTGGTAAGGGTGTACATCCTTTTTTTTAAAGAGTGTGGTGTAGCGGTATAGTATATCTGACCGGATATCAGAAGGCCCAGGTTGGAATCCTGCCGTCAGCACCGTTTTCTTGGGTTGTTTCATTTCATTGACTCGGAACTTTGTCTGCGAACGTCCTGTTCCTCCTACTTACTTAAAATAATGTTTCGAACATTTAAAAATGACATAAAGATGCGTATAAGAAAGTATAATATGATTACTCAACGTCTCGCCTGCATCATGATTTATACAAGACGTCATTCTTGTGTTTCCTCACGTGGAGCCCCCGGTTGTCATTTTGCCGTTTTTTCATTCTTCTTTTTTTTCGTGCTTGGAATCTCTATGACCATTTGCTACATTAACACCCCATGACATCATCACTCATAATTTAATTGCGTTGTCGTTGTTTTTGTTGGAATTATGAAACGAAGCATTTCCAAGAACTAAACAACTAATTGTCATGTTGATTCTTGTTCGTCGTTGTCCTCCCTCAAATATATCCCCCCCCCCCCCAAGGAATGTCATCTCCTAGTTAACACAACTATACTTTTGGCGAGACCTACTGAAAATGTGTGGTTCAGCATGATTCGTAACATTAAATTTAATATTAATAATAATAATTGCGCGTTTACGTCGCGACAACAACTGAGATCATGAGCGACGCCATAGCGGTCGGTCTGTGGATTGCTTTTGCCCACCCGAGGGTTCTTTAACGTGCGATGAAAGCTCATCACACGGCACCCCGTATTTAACGTCCCTCGCGGAAGACGGTGTGTCTAAGCAACTTGTACCCTGCCACCAAATTGCTGGCGTCCTCGGCCAGGTTCGAACCCGCGATCTCGGGATCCGAAGGCGAACACGCTACCGACTGAGCCACTGAGGCCGGTAAGAAGATATGTGGGACGCAGGAAGAAGTAATGGCTCAAAGAGATTAGCAATGAAAACCTGCTTGTACACTCTTAAAAATGAACTTCACCGCATAGCGCACTCCTAGCTAACCATCATCTCAAATGATATCGTTATCTGCCTTGATTTGTTGAAAACGGGCGGCGTACGCCTTTTTTGTGACAATTATCAACAGCGTAAGTGTCACAAAAAAGGCGTACGCCTCACGTTTTCAACAAATCAAGGCAGATAACGGTATCATTCCAGATGATGGTTGGCTAGGAGTGTGCTATGCGATGAAGTTCATTTTTAAGAGTGTAGAACAAGTGAATCGCCTACACTCTAAAAACATAGCTTCACCGCATAGCACGCTGTGCGCCAACCATTGCCAGGAATGATAGGGTCATCGCTTCTGATTCGAAGAGAGACGGGGGCGTACGCCTTTTTGTGGCGATTTTCATATATCCAAATTGCCACAAAAAAGGCGTACGCCTTCCTCTCTCCTCGAATCAGAAGCGATAACCCTATCATTCGTGGCAATGGTTGGCGTAGAGCGTGCTATGCGGCGAAGTTTAGTTTTTAGAGTGTATAACTGAATTGTCTTTGTTAGATATAGTTTTCGGGATGTTTTCAACCGTTATTATTAGCCGTTTTGCGAGTGTTATGTAATCGAACGCCTCTGGAGAATTAACTAAAAAGAAGAAGAAAACGTCCACAACTGAGCTCAATAATTTGAGCGTTGTATATAGATATCCTTACATGTGCTATAATCAGTGATTGATTGATTGATTTATTAATTGCGAAATAAAGAATATGGAGATGTGAGATCCGACAGAACTATAACCAGTGCATGTACATGTTTCAATAAGGTTTCGTTCTCTTGACCAGAAGATATTTAATATAACATATGCACATGCATCACCCTTTTCTTATCCGTCTTTCAGTTCTTGGGTTAGTTGTAGCATTTTTTTCTTTCAACGATTAGGGCGTAATAACGAAGGGGGCACGGACAAAGGAGCGAGCGTTATTTTCCATTATAAACTCACTCATCGCGATAAACTTTACTTCATTCCTGTCTCAAGTGAAAGAAAATGGAAAAGAAAGAGAAACAGGTGGCTATAGGGGGTAGCAGCTGCTACGATTAATGGAAAGAAAAAGAAAGTTCTCACGGAGTAACAATAATCTTACGTTAGGGAGAGAAAGAGATAAGTGATAAGAAGAAGAAAGAAAAAAAAAACGCGGGGTACATATAAAGAGAAACAGAGGCTGCAAGGTTTAGCGCTTGCGAAATTTACGCGCCTCGCTGAGCACGCAACCCGTGAGATGACTGTTCTTTTAACGCCTTCCGTTACCGATTCTTCTTTCCGCGTCCTCGACAGGAGTTCTGCTATACGGCTACCTATACGAAGGTAGAAGACATAATTTCACGAGAAATTACCCGTTAAGTCAACGCAATGAAGTGATGTTGATGTTGATGGATAAAAGAATGGAAAGAAAAAAAAATATGGGGACGATAAAGTGAGACACAGCACGATTAACGCACTTCTTGCGATCGCACGCGTATGTTGTGCGATCACGATGCAGATCGTAGACTTCCTCGACACGAGGAAATTCACTACGAGTACTTTATATGACGTAGTAGATGAGGCAATTAAACGTAGAAAGATAAACAAAACAGCAGCCTCACAAGTCGCAACGCCCAGTTGCATACACTCCAATTGAATAATGGCAGTTGAAGAAAAGGCACCAGCTGTGAGATTCGAACCCACGCCCTCTGACTGCCGGTCGGAGGTCAGGTCAGTCAGACAAATCAGAGGTCATGGGTGCGAATTCCGCTGCTACACTCTTAAAAATGAACTTCACCGCATAGCACGCTCCTAGCCAACCATAATCTCGAATGATATCGTTGTCTGTCCTGATTTGTTGGAAACGGGAGGCGTACGCCTTTTTTGTGACAATTATGATCCGCATAAGTGTCACAAAAAAGGCGAACGCCTCCCGTTTTCAACAAATCAGGGCAGATAACGATATCATTCGAGATTATGGTTGGCTAGGAGCGTGCTATGCGGTGAAGTTCATTTTTAAGAGTGTAGTGCCTTTTCTATAAATACCATCATTCAATTAGAGTAGTTTTTTTTTTAAGTGTTGAGAGAGGTCAGCCAATATCTGGCTTGCTACTCTTGGCTATAGTAGTTTATCCTTACCTTACTCTGCCCTTTTATTCATTGGGAGACACATTGGAAGTTTTCTATTTCGCTGCACGCGCTAGGTTTATTTACACTAGGCGTGAAGATATGTGATCTGTGATCTGCCCGTGACCTCACGCTGACGCCACAGAGTCCGCGCTCGCTGATTAGTTTAGAGAAATTTGTCTGCTACTCAGCTGTCGTCTGCTAATCTGCTGTTCGGGGCTCTGAAACAGCATTGCTCCCGGCTCGGTCATGATTTGACAGCTCCTTCTATCCCCAATTCTCCGAGAGAACCGGCAAACCTGGTTTACGGCGGCAAAGGGACAGGGCGCTGACCCCCCACTGACCACCGAACCAGAACGCACGGACTGTGTAATGTCATCGGTGACGTGGCATCATGCTTCTCCTCTTCGTTACACGCGGAGTGGCGAGTTAAGGGGGAACCCGAGGAGCTATGTTTATGTGAGTTTTTTTTCTGGGAAACAAATTGCACACCTGAAAAACCTTTCCTCCTATTCGTTAAATTCGTTAAAATCAGACGTCTTAATCTGAATTTTTTTGGATGGACCTCTGTAATGCTTGAAAAGCACACGCAATCAGTTGATGTTCAACAACAGCACCGATTAAATAATGAATGACGATGTCATGATGTTGAGAAACGCTCTTTAGGACCCAAACTTGCAGTGTTCCAGTTCATCAATTTCGTTAATGAATTTCGTTTCGTTAGTCAGGTTAATGAACACGAAAGGAGCGCAGCGGCTGCCGCCTGATGGCGTTGCGAGCGCGTTGAGCTTGTGTTATGGGTTGCGACGGGGCAACCCTATATTGTAAAATAATCTCGCGATAATATCGTCTGCGTCCGCCATACGTTCAATTGGGTGCGCTAAAATTACATATATACCATATTCTAAAGCTACGATCGAAAACCATTAAATCCTCATATGACAATGACACAATATAGCCTACATTACAACGTTTGCATGAAAACGGGGCAGAGGAAACTGGAGTTAATTGGCTAAGCGTTACGGAAGATAAACTCAGCTTTTAATGACTCATCTGATAACTCAACAATGATGAAACATTGTTCACTTTAATACGTTCAAAATATAATTCAGTGCTTCGTATCTTGTAAACGGGAAGGCTGGGCTTTAGCGAACGCAGTCGACCGGTCCGCAGCTGTCGGCGACATGCAGTATGACCACATGCTGTTGAGCCGCACGAAGGTGCGTCGAACCCGGTAAATGCACAACGCCACGATGAATAATGTGAAATGGAGTTATCAAGAAAGTCGATGAATAGTGTGAAACGAAGTGGTCAAGAATGTAAATGCTTTGAGCGTACTCATTTGGTGCGTTAAGTAGGCGCCCCGGAGCGCGAGTGTTCCAGACTCCACTCACTTAACGCGACACAAGCGTCATTCGTGCGCTCGAGTATGCGAGACTCCGTGCCGCTTTTCGCGCTCCCGTTTCAAATGGGTGCATCGAAGCAGACGACAAGCGCTCGGGTGCTTGAGATTTTCCGTGACGTACTTCCTGTTGAGCGCCGGCAGGACGACCTGCGAAATGTGGGCTCGAAAGCAAAATATGGACTTACTATCGTACCCAATGCTCCGATATCAGTAAACTATAATATCTTTATAACTGTTATCATGCTTCTTTATTAGTGGGCAACTTCCACACGGATATCGGCGGTTATATTCGCGAGAAATGCAGTCTTTTAATGCAGACCTCTTCACGCCGTGAAGTCAAGTTCACAGGAAAGAGCTCCTATGGCGATGTGATGTGATGTGATGTGAATAAAGAAAAAAATGGGGATGTAAGTTTCGACGAAGTCAAACTGGCTACCCCCGTACACTTAATACAGAAAGTTCAATCTGATGATGAGATGATGAAAACGCAAAAGGATGATGTCCAGAGACGAACAGAGATGATAATTGAGTTCAACATGTAGGTCAAAAGTTCAAGAGCTGCGCCCAAGTTAGAGTAAAGTGGCGGAATCACCGGGGGCACACACAGGACACATCACACATTCACCGTGTCATAGGATGTCCATAAGCCCGGTTGCATGCAAAAAGCTCCTATGGCGTCTGTTACAAATTCATATCTTTTCCATTTCGTTCGCTGTTGCAAGGAAACAACCGCCGTCGTCTCTTCCAACGTTGCTGTAGGTTCAAGCTCAGCCAACGCGTCCTCCGTCTGTGCACTTCGTGAGCAGACAAAAGAAGCAGCATCGGCGAGCGAGCACTGTAGCGCTACAAAGTTGCTTTTCGCTGTTTAGTGGCCACTACGGGTGCCTCATGCTCCCTATTTTAGTGCGCCAAAAGAGGGCGCCTACTAAACGCATCCATTGTAGAAACTCTATCCATCGCCGCACACGGCTTGTGGTTGTAAACAAGACCTTGTTTGCATAAAAGTTGAGTACGGGTCTGTCAATAGCTTCGACAATAGCTTCATAGCATTGAGCGCGCTCTCAGAGCAAAGCCACGTACTGCTAAAGCTATTGAGAATTAGTGTGAGGCTCGTACTCAAATTCTTTGCAAACGGGCCCACACTTGGAAGTACGTATAGCGTGAGTACCGTACTTGAGTTACTGTATTTTTAATACTTTTGTTCGTGCGTTATTATCTTATTCGGCACTTTTCTGACAGGAGTTTGTACTCAATTTAAAATACTTTCTTCAGTATTTTCTACTCAATATTTTAATTACTTTTCGTTTGTCGGTTTGTCTTCATATCATGTTGAGATACAGAACAAGGTGCCCTTGCTTCCGTGATCTTTTTCTTGACAACATCTTATTGACCAACTGGATACTTTTTCGAAGAAAGGGGGGAAGGCTCACTGACGAACACTGTGATATGCAACTCCTACGACGAGCCAGTACTGTTTATATCTAAATAAAATAAAAGGACAAACTCTCTGACAAAATCTTCTGACAAATTTTCAAGTATCTCAAATGTACCTTCACTATCTCCGTACTTTTCAAGTATTTGCTACTCTACCCTGATTTATTTCTAAAGTATTTGTACTCTGTCTCAATTACATTTTCCCTTCAGTATTTAGTATCGTATTCAGACACATGTTTATCCTATATTGTAGATGCATGTCTGGTTGAAACGCGCTATTTTAAATTGCACTTTGCGCTTTATCTTGGTATTCTACAACACATGACAGCTTCCAGAATGTGTCTGTCTAAGCGACACTACGTATAAATAAGAAAAATGACGCATAGAAAGCAAAAACTTCTTGCGCCGTCGGTCGTTAAGACGACAATGTAGTCGCGCTCGTGACATATCTTATGAGGCATTACCTGCACGTGGATGCAGGCCCATATACGGACAACGCAATCCGTCATCATCAACAGTACGTAGAACATCATGAGCGAAAGCTCTAGGCGTTGAAGCTTTTGTGTTGTTTCTCGCTTGCTTATTGCGTCCCGTACTAGTAGAAAAATAAACTAATATATAAGTACACTCTTAAAAATGAACTTCACCGCATAGCGCGCTCCTAGCCAACCATAATCTCGAACGATATCGTTATCTGCCCTGATTTGTTGAAAACAGGGGGCGTACGCCTTTTTTGTGACACTTATGCTGTTCATAATTGTCACAAAAAAGGCGTACGCCTCCCGTTTTCAACAAATCCGGGCAGATAACGATATCATTCGAGATTATGGTTGGCTAGGAGCGTGCTATGCGGTGAAGTTCATTTCTAAGAGTGTAGAAGGCCCTGTGTTGTGTGTTGTAAATGAGAAGGGATGTTTAGAAGTACGCTCTTAAAAATGAACTTCACCACATAGCACGCTCCTAGCCAACCATCATCCCGAATGACAACGTTCTCGCCCCTGATTTGTTGAAAACGGGAGGCGGAGCCTATTCTGTGCCGCGCATAATGGCCACAAAATAGGCTTCGCCTCCCGTTTTCAACAAATCTTGGGCGAGAACGTTGTCATTCGGGATGATGGTTGGCTAGGAGCGTGCTATGTGGTGAAGTTCATTTTTAAGAGTGTAGGTTATTGAGAGTACTGTCTGTTTTGGCACAGTTTGCATCACTAAAAACAGAACGTTCACGACATAGCACGGCTGAAAGACAACCATTTCACAGAATGATACCTTTATCACTTCCGATTTGCGGAAAGCGTGGGGCGTACGCTTTTTTTTTTTTTTGAAGTGCATTAGTGTTCCAAAAAAGACGTACGCCCCCCGTTTTTGACCAATCAGGGGCAGAACGATGTCATTCGGGATGGTGACTGGCTAAGAACGTGCTATATGGCGAAGTTCTGTTTGTTCTGCACGACAACGGTGAGCTCTTTCAGCACACCACACTCTTAAAAATGAACTTCACCGCATAGCACGCTCCTAGCCCACCATAATGTCGAATGCTATCGTTATCTGCCCTGATTTGTTGAAAACGAGAGGCGTACGCCTTTTTGTGACACTTATGCTGTTCATAATTGTCACAGAAATGGCGTACGCTTCCCGTTTTCAACAAATCAGGGCAGATAACGATATCATTCGATATTATGGTTGGCTAGGAGCGTGCTTTGCGGTGAAGTTCATTTTTAAGAGTGCACCACCACCATCTCTGTTTAGAGTGACGGAGGCGAAATATGGGCCACGTTTCGGTTTGAAAGAAAATAGCCAAACGCTCCTACACTGTTAAAACAGAACTTCACCACATAGCACGCTCCTAGCCAACCGTCATTCGGAATGATATCATTCTGTACATTGATTTGCTGAAAATGAGAGGAGGCGCCTATCTGGGACAGATTATCTTGTCCCAGATAGGCGCTTCCCCCCTGTTTTGAGCAAATCATGACACAGAATGATATCATTCGGTATGATGGTTGGTCAGGAGCGTGCTATGTGGTGAAGTTCTGTTTTAACAGTGTAGCGCCTTCCAATTCTTTCTACCTGTTCTGTTTCCTTCTGCGGCCTCGCTCCTTCTGTAGTTGATGAGTAATCCCATTGAAGGGGCCCAAGTGGGAGCACGTGACCTGCGTACACTCCACATTCCACTCCTTGAAGTGGCAATGAAGACAATATAAGGGTAACTAAGAGTCCCTTACATTTCGCCGTAACCTTTTGCATTAATGCTGTGTGGGAAGAGATCCAATAATGTGACGGTCGGGAAGCATTTCCTATATGACTTGCGCACAATGGGATTCTGTGGAAGGCGTACATCGAAGTGCCGAATTTCTCTATGTACCGGTAGCACGAAAATTAATACTCCTGCAGGTACATTCGCTGCTACCTACACCCTTCACAATGAACTTCCCCACATAGCACGCTCCTAGCCGACCATCATCCCGAATGACAACGTTCTCGCCCCTGATTCGTTTAAAACAAGAAGCGGAGCCTATTTTGTGCCATTGTTACATGATGGTGAAAATAGGCTCCACAAATTCAATTCACACGCTCCACTAGGAGCGTGCTATACACTCTTAAAAATGAACTTCACCTCATAGCACGCTCCTAGCCAACCACTATCTCCAATGATATCGTTATCTGCCATGATTTGTTAAAAACGGGAGGCGTACGCCTTTTTTGTGACACTGATGCGGTTCATAATTGTCACAAAAAAGGCGTACGCCTCCCGTTTTCAACGAACCAGGGCAGATAACGATAACATTTGAGATTTTGGTTGGCTAGGAGCGTGCTATGCGGTGAAGTTCATTTTTAAGAGTGTACGGGGTGAAAACAGCCAAATTATAAAATTATATAACAGAAATAAATATATAATAGAAATAATATAAATAAAATTTGCTTGTTGCCAAATAGTAAAAAAAAAAAAAAAAGACAGCTAGCCACCACAAGCTCGAAAACGTACACACGTGATTATCTCGCGTCAATCACTGTTATTGTCTACCTCGCTCTCGCTTATATTCGAGGACACGCAGACGTAAATTCTTGGAAATAGTTCTAGCTCCGGCATGCGGTTAAGTTCCTTCTCGCGCTGGGAAGAACCTCAAATAACCGGAACGCCGAAGGCCTCTCGAAGCCCTATACGCGAGCTTTAAACCCAACAAAGAGAAAATAGGAAAGGGAGCAAATTCTCTTATCGTTAGTTTATGAGAGCTCCGAGCTCCGAATGCGAAAATTCCAGACGTCTTCGCAATGCTGAACAGCACGTTTCGCGTAGGCACTTTCTTGGCTTTGTTTGTTCGTGTTACCGGTGCTTATACTGTTCGTGGTAGAAGTTTTAAGCGGTACAGCTGGGGCTCACTCTAAGCAAATAATAATGTGCGGTTCGGAAAACTACCCCACTTGGTGGGAGGGGGAGCTCCACTTTTATTCTCGCCTGATAATATTGATTAGCGAACAAAGGCGAATAAATGCCTAAGATGTTTAAAACTATTAGTTTTTACGAGTGGGTGCAATAGTAGGCATGTTCAAAGCGCTTGTTGCTATCAAGAATTGCACTATAGAAGTAAATTATTCGAAATTTATCCGGGCGTTACTATACAACTGCTTGAAAAGGAAGACGACGACGACGACGTTGATCTGTACAGACGTTCGCTCATTCTGCTCCTGCTGCTATACTAAGCCTAACTTCGCTTGCCTGGGGTTTGACTTCTCGTAGTCCACCCCAGGGTTCTTCACGATGTCCGCCGCACTGTCCTGCGCGCTAAGCACCGTAAGGCCCCCAAAGGACCATGCTTTCATCTTCACCGTGCCCGACGAGGCTTCCGTAGATGGCGTCATGGATGCCGTCTGTGACCTGGTAGGTCACGACAATGTACACTCCATTCAACACCAGGGTGGTCTGTCTTTCCAAGTTCTTGCCAAAAATAGGCGAGCCCGTGATACTCTTCTCGAAGCCGCAAAGGTGGTGTATGAAGACAAGGAAGTCTCTCTTGACCCAGTTTCAAGCTCAAGGATCACGTATTTGACAGTCAAAAGGTTACCAGAATACGTGTCGGATGACGCACTTGTGCGGGCCCTTGCACCGTATGGAATAGTGAAGGATCTTTCGTTCCCGGTCTACAAAGACCGCCCAACTATACGCAACGGAATCCGAGTAGTCAAGTTCGATATGAGGAAGCCGGTCCCAAACTTCCTTCTGGTTGGGTTGGACCGTGCTATGGTAGACTACAAAGGGTTAAAGAAAGTGTGCGGTAGGTGTGGCTCGGAAGGCCACTTCCGAGGCGACTGTAAGGTATCACGCTGTGAGAGATGCGGAGTCTTTGGTCATCCAACTGTGGGCTGCCGAGCCCCCTGTCTTCGATGTGGTCAGAGCCATGCCACAGTCGACTGCGTTCTGCGTCGGTCCTATTCCTCAGCAGCGAAAGGGGAACACTCAAGGCCCAAGACCCCGTCTCCCGATAATAGAGGTCATGCCCGTGCTCTTGTGGACAGTGTTGCTGGCTTCCCAGTTTTGGAACCGGCAGTGCCTGATACCGGAGATCATGCCCACGATACTGCTGCTACAGCTACCCCTACTTTTGTGGATAGCGTTTCCGACTTCCCGGCTTTGGCATCGGCGGCTGGGGTGACGGACAATGCTGTTTCTCCTAAGTCGGTACCTGATTCTGTGGGCTTGGACACGTCATGCACTCACAAGCTGCCCGACATCACAGTGCCAGTAACTGCGGCTGGCGGTCTTCCCCAGCTCAGTGGCTCTGAAGCAGGCACGGAAGAAAACTGCAATCTGTTGGGCCCAGAGGCCTGGCCAGTGCTTGATGATGACGGGATGGATGATTCTTCAACGTCCCTCTACTCCATCGCGAGTTCGGACGTCGATGAGAACTCCTCTGAGCCTCGAGCCGCAAAACATCAGCATTTGTCTTCGTCTGGGGACGCGGCTGCTGCTCCCATGCCGAAGCGTAAGAAGTGTGGTCGGACGAAGTCACGTACGGGCTCCCCGCCTAGCGTCCACATGCCGCCTGCGTCTGACGGCGAATCATGATGAGTGTATCCAGCTCTTTCATCCTCACTGTTATGGCTCTCCGCGTCATGTCCTTAAATGTCCAAGGGTTCCGGTCGCCCGCCAAACAGGTCTCCGTTATTCAGTTCGCTCGCAGCCTGAGCTGCGATCTACTTTTCTTGCAAGAAACGCACTTCACAAGGTATGCTGACGTCTTTGGCTTTACTGCGAGGTGCAACGTCCGCGCGTTTTTCAGCTTCGGGACTGTACATCGGAGTGGCGTGGGCGTTGTGGTTCTCAACCCGAGCCTAGAATCTCATTGCTTTGCGAGGCATGATGCGGAAGGTCGCGCCCTGCGCTTCGACTTCATTATCCAGGGGAAGAAGCTATCGTTCATCACCGTGTATGCTCCATCCCGCACAAGTGACACCAACACCTTCTTTTATCACCTCCGTACGAGTTTCATACCACCTAGTGGTGCCGTCCTGTGTGGTGACTTTAACTGTGTGGTGGATTCTAACTGTGACGTTCGTGGCCCCGGGCGCGGACGCCCAACTTGGAACGCGCGTGAGCTCCGTCGGTTGCTGCAAGAACACCGTCTGCGCGACGCCTGGACGATGGTGCATGGGGATACATTCGTGGCAACGTGGTCACGTGCAGGCTCTGCGTCCCGTCTGGACCGTTTCTACATACCTGGGGACCTTCAGCCGTACGTTACTGGCTGCAGCGTAATCAGCACTGCCCAGCTCGGCGCTCATGTTAGTGATCATCATGCTGTGATCTTGATTCTAGATGTTTCACAGCTTCCCGGCAGCACTGGGCATGCAGTGCGTTGGCGTCTCGACTCTTCGCTTCTCCATGACGACTATGTTGTTTCGGAGATCAAGGGTAAAATCGCAGAGTACCTAGCAAGTCGGTCGCCAACTCCAGCAGAGTGGGATGAGTTCAAAGTCTGGGTGCGCGACCTCTTTCAGACGTGGGGACGCCGGAAAGCGCGGGCGCGAACAGCCATGCTTGCGCGTTTAGCTGCCAAAATACGTATTGTGAGCAGAGGAGCGCCGTTGACACCCATGATGGAGGAGTATCTCGCGGCGCTGCAGCACCGCTACCGTCTACTGCTTCAAGATTCTTCTGGACGGGCGCGACAAAATTACTTCAGGTCTCGGGCGCTTGCTGGCCCTGGCGTGGTCCGGTACCTGGATTCCGTGCGCCGCACCGAACAGCGTGAGCTTCCTCGTTTCCGAAGACCAGACGGCAGTGTGACTGAAGACCCCGGGGAGGTGCTCGCCGGCTTTGAAAACTTTTTTCGGAACTTGTACACTGACGAGTCTGTCAGCAGTTCGCGAAGCTCATTCTTCGAGGGCCTTGCGGTCCTTCCCCGGATCGACCACGACGCTTTAGAACATCCTCTGCGTTTGGAAGAGCTGGACATGGCGGTCCGATGTGCGGCAGTTGGCAAGAGTCCAGGACCTGATGGGCTTTCTTCCGAATTCTATGCTACGTTTTGGCCTTGCATTCGGGAGTTCCTCTTCGACGTTGTTCGAAGGGCTTTCGAAGGTGCCGACTTCCCGGAGTCGTTTGGTTATGGACATATAGTCTTGCTCCCGAAGACAAGCGGCGACCTTGGTAGTCCCGAACACTGGAGGCCAATAACGCTGCTGAACAGCGATTACAAGATAGTGACTTCCGTATTGACCAATAGAATCCAAAATGCTCTCCCGGCAGTAATCCACCATTCTCAGACTTGTTCAGTGCCAGGCCGCACGATGTACACCGCGCTGTCAGGGCTGAGAGACGCACTGAGCTACGCCACTCCACGTGTACCGGATGGTTGCTTACTTTCACTTGACCAGAAGAAAGCATTCGACCGTGTGGTGCATAGTTACATGTTCGCTGTCCTCAGAGAGTACGGGTTCCCTGGATGGCTCATCAGTGCCATCGCCAAGCTGTACCGCAATCATCGCAGCAGCCTGTACATGATGCAGCAGTTGTCTAGGGAGTTCCCAGTCTCCAGGGGCGTACGGCAGGGCTGCCCACTCTCTCCAGCTCTGTTCACCTTGGCAATTGATCCCCTGTTATGGAACATTGAGACCAACCCGTGCATTCGCGGTTTTCCGCTTCCCAGATCCGGGGAATGGAAGGTCAGTGCGTACGCTGATGACATCACGGTTCTTCTGCGGGATGCAAGCTCTGCGTCTGAGGTCCTTCGAGTCTACGAGTCCTATGCTGCACTTTCCGGTGGGATGCTCAACTTCGCCAAGACCAAGTTGATGCCACTCGGGAGCTTTTCTCCGTATTCATCACTGCCTTTCCAGTTCAGCGCGTCACTAAAAATACTGGGCATTGTGTTCGACTGCCGCGGCCCAAAGGTCGATAACTGGTTCAGGGCGCTGGAGGAGCTCCAGACGAAGTGTGATGCGACACAGGCATTTGACCTGTCGTACTGTGAACGATCGTTCCTCGCACGTACTGTCTTACCGGGACGCTTGTGGCATCTTAGTCACGTTTCTATTGCCCCACGTGCAGTCGTCGTTCGGGTGCACTCTTGCCTCTTGTCATTGTTCTGGAGAAAGCGGAGAGGCCCTGTCCTACGGACCATGCTGGCATTTACGAATTCTAAGGGCGGGATGAGCCTTCCAGATATCGGGCTTATGAATCGGGGCATCGCTCTCAGCACCACGTTGCGAATTGTGCACGCTGAGGAAGACTCGCCGGCGAAAGTGCTGCTCACCTACTGGGTGGAACTCCTCGGGCCAAACCCTGTCAGTGGTTCACGGGCGGTAGCACCATTGGGGTTTCACGCCGCGGTTCATACGTACTACCAACAGCTCTCGCCCCTTGTTCCTGATGGCAGCCTCGTTGCGGCTTCCCCCTCTTCGATGGCTGGTGCGCTGTTGCTGGACTCCGTGTCAGCGAGCGAGAGCCTTCGAGTGCGTGTTGAGCAGGCGTCAAACATAGCATGGACGGTGTTTACATGGCTCCCTGGATTTCTGGGGGACACCATGTGGTCTTTCGCGTGGGGCGTGCAACCCACACGGGACCGCCTGTACTCGTGGCACGTAACAGCGACAGATTTGTGCCCTTACTGCAGTGAACGTGAGACAAACATGCACGTGTTGTTTGCCTGCCGCATTGCTCGCGTCTTTTGGAACCTTGTCCGACGAAGCACGAACATAGTATGCCCAGTGCGCTTTAACCAACGTCACCCACACCGCCTTAGTGTACTTCTCACAGCTTGCGGCGCGGTTGTGCTTTGGGAGGCTCGTTGTAAGGCAGTCGCGCAACGTCGTCGAGATGTGCCCATTTTTTGCTTGGTGCGGAGAGCGCGCATACTGCTCACTACTGAGTTGCAGCGGGAACTGTTCGCTATTGGAGATGACAGGTTTCTTCGTCGATGGCGCTTCCATCCGTCGCTTTCAGCCCGAGGTGGCTGCGTTACGATCAAGGGCACGCCGCCGTGAACTATATCATATCATTTCATCGATTACCATGTTGTAAATAACCGTTGTACATAATCGTTGCGTCATCCTGCAGCCCCTGAACATGTGACCATACCTGTCTCATACCTGTCTCATTAAATTTTCCTATAACAGAAAAATATTTTGACGACATATACCTTGTGTAACTCTCTCTACATATATATATCTGACGAAAGATACTGACACACGCGTTACGCTTCTTTATGACAATAATTGATAATTGATAATTCGTGGCATTACGTAATGGCTATCCTATCTGGCACACAATCAAACCAGAGCTCCACCACACAGCACGCTCTGCGCCGATCATTACCACGAATCAGTCTTAGAAATGAGGGGGGGCGGGGGGGGGGGTTATTTCAGGATCGGCTCGTCGTTGTTGGCCACACAGAAGTGGGCGTCGTCACGACTTAGAAATGAACTTCACCGCATAGCACGCTCCTAGCCACCCATCATCTCAAATGATATCGTTATCGAAAACGGGCGGCGTACGTCTTTTTTGTGACAATTATGAACAGCATAAGTGTCACAAAAAGGCGTACGCCTCCTCTTTTAAGGGTGATGATAGGGAATGATAGGAATGATAATCGCTTCTTATCCGAAGAGAGAGGGGGCGTACGCCTTTTTGTGTCAATTATCATATATCCAAATTCACACAAAAAGGCGTACGCCCCCCTCTCTCTTCGAATCACTCGTGCCGATGATTGGCACAGAGCGTGCATTGCGGGGAAATTCTTGTTTTCAGAGGCTAAGATTTGAAAATGTTATAACCGAAATCCGCATAAGACCGTGTGGAGGCAACTGTCATTTAGAATGACATCGTACTGTCTCCTGTCATGTTAATAGCAGGAGGCGTGCGCCATCTTTGGACAATTAATGCAAGATGCGAACGGTGTCCATAAAACGCGATCGCTTCTCATGTTCGGATGTTCAACAAATCCGGATAGAGAAGGCGGCTGTGGTGCACACTTAGAAATGAAGTTCACCGAATAGCACGCACCAAGCCAACCTGATTTTAAGAAAAAATAAAATGGAGATTTTGGCTTCACTAGTGTGAGGCCCGCAACTCCACATTACTTCCACCAGTTACAAGTTACTCATGTAATGATGATGCCAATGAAGAGGAGGAGGACGGTGATGATGACGATGATGATTAGTGGTGGTGATGATTCCGACAGAAAACAAATGCGCACACACTGAGATGTAACAGAACACGCAACACGCAAACAGTCGAACAGAGAAAGAGTCGAAACAGTCGAAAAGAGAATGAGACAGACATGGCACGCTTCTAGCCAACCACAATCCCGAATAGCATCGTTCGCTCCCTGAATATCTTGCGACACTTACGTAGTTACACTGTGAAAACACAACTTCGCCACATAGCACGGTGTGCGGCAAACATTGTCACGAATGATAGGGTTACACATTCTGATTCGAAGACAGAGGGATGTGTCAGTTTGGATATGTGCGTTATAATTGACACGAAAAGGCGTACGCCCCATCCCCCCTTCTCACCAGAAGCGATAGCCCTATCATTCGTGGCCATGGTTGGCGCACTGCGTGCTATGCGGGTGAAGTTCTGTTTTTTTTAGAGTGTGCCTGAAGTGGCACAAAAAGCCGTAGGGCCTGTGCTTTCCACATGTGAGGAATGATAATAATCATTGATAATGATAATCCTTCCGTCCAGTCACCTCCAGCGATGAAGTCCTGCTTCAACAGTGCACAACGCACGCAAATCAAAGCTGGCTTGCGGAGCGACGTATCGAGTACAGAGCCGTGTATAGAGAGAGTTTGGCCATGCTGCGATCTTTTGCCGCAGGCGATCAGAGGCGCACTGTTCCGTAAAACGCGTCATCGCTCCATCACTTGGTATGAATCATACACTTCAACGTTAGAAACTAATTTCAGTTTTCATCATATAAGGTTAAGAAAGCTGACTGCTTTAAGAAACAACCAACGCGCCGGCACGAATGAGGGCCAAAATGGCAGCTCAGTCTGAGTGTGTTGCTTTCCCACCAAGCACACGTGGCGTCAAATGGCGCATCATGACGTCAAGCTCCGCCGAATGGCCAAACTCTCCCAATACACGGCTCTGACTGAATAGAGCGGTCTACGCAGGGGTCGCATCCAACGGGTCCATAAAGCTGGCACCCGACTTTATAACAAAAACACGCGCCTTAAGAAGAGCTATGCATCCTTTTCCGTAATGATGCGTTTGCGGCAAGAAGGACGGAGGAAGTGCAGTGAATCTGTTTGGCGTTGCTTTTCTTTTATATATATATATATATATATATATATAAAGAGGGGGAAAAGCCATTAAAAAAATAGGTAAATGATGCTAGACGTGTTTGAAATTCAAACTTACAGTTAAGATGGCTTCTATGGCTGCACGTTCAATGAGTATCTATATATATATATATATATATATATATATATATATATATATATATTCACCCAACCGCTAGACTTGCAGGCCCTCCCATTACGAATAACGGGGCCACCGCCGTTCACTATTAAAGTAATCGTCCGAGTCGTCGTCGTCGTCGTCGCAGCACGGTCAGGGCGGCTCGTAATTAGAAAATTGCGCCGAGCTGCCACCGTGAATGTCCCCCGTCCATTATCACTGTCACGAGGACAAAATGATGCATCTTGTCCCCGTCTGTCTGCTTATTTGCGGAGATTTGGAAGATTGAGTCCTCCCTCGAGGCGACAGCTTCGTGCTCGTTTTCCTTTTCTTTTTTTTTAGGTCGTTTTCACTTATACTTGTCTGTGTTTGCGGGAAGTTTCCCGGTTATTTAATTTTACACGCAGAATTTACGGCTTTCCTATCGGATATGTGGCTGACACTTGAGAAATTTAATGTAACGTTCTTGCGCGGTGTTAATCTAATAAAATTCGCACAATTAATGACATTTTAAAATATTTTGTGTAATTTTTTAATAAGTGGATAGCCATTAATTTAGCAATAGCTACTTAAATATTAAATAATTAGAATTATTAATCAAGTCAAACAAGTTCTACGTTCAGGTCGTCGCATACCTATCACCGAGCGGAGATAGACCTGTTAAGTTTTAGGTCTGTGCTTGGCGTCACATTCGTGTTCTCTTATTAATTTTATTATTATTGTTATTTACTTAAAATTACTTTGTAAAGTGCCGAAAGCTGGTCTAGTTCAGCATAGCGGACTGTGACTATACACTCTTAAAAATGAACTTCACCGCATAGCACGTTCCTAGCCAACCATCATCTCGAATGATATCGTTATCTGTCCGGATTTGTTGAAAGCGGGAGGCGTACGCCTTTTTTGTGACACTTATGCTGTTCATAATTGTCACAAAAATGGCGTACGCCTCCCGTTTTCAACAAATAAGTGCATATAACGATATCATTCGAGATGATGGTTGGCTAGGAGCGTGCTATGCGGTGAAGTTCATTTTTAAGAGTGTACACGTTCACAAGTCGTAACAGCCGTCCTCCTCTTGCCAAAATGTGAAATCAAAGGGGAGAAACAACTAAGATTATAATACGCTGTACAAGTACGTCAGCTGTACAGATGAGCTGTAGGTCAGTAGGTAAGCTCTGCGTCACACATCGCTCAGGCATTCTCAAGATGGTGGGGATCGGCTGTCTTCGCGGCTCCCCCGTTTGACCCTACGGCGACCAGATTGTTCCCTCTTTCAAATCAGGGAGTAAAAGCCCAAGAGGCCCAGGTGGTTTCTCCTGTGAACCGACCCGTAGTACACGACGCCGGTCTACCCCCCCCCCCGCCTCGCAGCTCCACAGGCTCCCTCTTTGCCCTATTGGCCGTGGAGCGACCTCATTGGTTCCTCTCTCAAATAAGGAGTAAGACTTCAGGTGAGGACCACGTGGTTTCCTCTGTCGACACATGCCGCCCTGCGACTGGCCCTTCATTATAGCCTCGTGATCGGACAGACACTTGACATATAAAAAATAATAATAAAAAATGAGATGTTAGTCCCGAGCGGGCAGACACTCCGTCATGTGGCTTGTATAAGCTTTAACGCGTTAAACAGAGGCCAGGCGTTGTAAAACCACGACGATGTCTACGCATACGGGTAAATCCGACCTAACTAAAATTAGCAACTGACATAACTATGTTTCCTCGTTTTCAGCGATTATAATTTTTGACAACAACAGTAGATTATGACGATGAGATGGGGTGTTTCACCGCAGTGGTGCGGTACCCTACCCCATTGCACATGGAACGTTATATGAAGATGATGAAGAAAATATGTAAATAGGAGAAAGAATTTAAAGCGTCTGGAGCACTCCAGTGGACGACAGAAAGTCCATGAATAGGTCAAGAACCCCACGATGGAGCACAGGATCTTCATAGGGGCCAATGAGTGCAGCTAAATTGAGCGGTCTCTTGCTGATACGTGCAAGCTCACCACACAGTATCCGCAGTAGAGTGCACATTCCATAAGAATGTGCTGGGTGTTCGCCACGACACCGCATTTGAGGCTTCCCTTGATGAGGCAAAATATGAGCTCAAAACCAACTTACAGTGGTAGAGCTTGAGACAAAGGTTTGCGGAACACCTGGGTGTTGCGTTTTTCCGTAGGAGCGACAGCTTAGCAGTAAACAGGAGTGAACACACATACTGTGTACATCGCAGGTTTCCTATTCGATCTCTTCCTGATAGCTCACAGGGGGCCGCTCCGATGAAGAAATGCCTCAGTGCCGCGATCCGTAAACATATTGGCACAAAAGTTTACGGCGTAAACTTTTGTGCCAATATGCAGAACTCTGCACTGACCTGTAAAACCATGAGATAACAAGATAATATCTCTTCATCATCTATCTTCGTCATACCTCGTAATACCTCGGTGAACGTAATCGCCGAGAACGAGAAATGCTACCAGATACGGTGAAATACTGTTGCGAAAGAACGTCGCGATTGATGAGGGAACTTCCATGAAGGAAAGTGACGAATGCAGACCGTGCAACAAAGAGTGTGAAGTGGCGTACTTCTGCCACTGAACAACCATCTTGTCAGTCGATGTAGTCCCACGTCCTGTTATTTTTTACGCTACCGAGTTTTAAAAATTTTACATTTTCGAGGCCTCCGCCGACCGTGGCGCCAAGCAGTGCCGAGGAGCTCAATGAAATAGGCGGGAAGTGACGCCGTGAGGCTCTGACCGGTTGCTCTACGGCTCTATGTGATACCGCTTCCGCTCATTTCCGCTTCCGTTCCGAGAAGTCCGTCGGGCCTCTATGGTGTACTAGAATATTGTAGTACATTACTCTAGTACACCATACGCCGCGTCCCCGTTTACAGGCATCGTCATGAGGAGGGGAAACTACGTACTTCCGTTGCGCAATGGGTCGACGCCACCTAAATACCGAAGGCCTGCTTATTACCTCCTCTCCCTCCTTCGCTACGTCGACATATATAGTCAAAATTCGTCTGCTACAGCGATTCGCCGTCCTGCGAAACTTGCAAATCATTGCAGCTAATTCCGCAAATTTGAACCTGTAAACTAAAAGTGCAACACGCCTTAATCAGTCCTGAGAAAAATATGGGACCATGTTGCGCTTTATTTTGTTTTCCCATTTAGACGCAGACGTTTACTCGCAGACGACAGTTGCTGCCCATGGAGCCGACGGTGGCTCGTCTTCATGGTTACCGCCGCTGAAAGCACGTTCGTGATTGGCTATGACCGTTGGAATCACGATCGTAATTGGCTTACTCTTTTCCTCAGGCGCTTTCAGGCATATGTCGGCACTGTTCCCTTAGAAGCCGGCCCAGGACACACATTCCCCCAGGGCGTCGGTCGTGACGTTGCCCACATCGGTGAGGCCGACAACCGCGAGCCCTATCACCACTATCACCACCACCGCCACCACCAATTGGCTTACTCTTAGTTGGTACGTCACGTCGACGAGCAAGCAAGCTTTCTGTATCTATAGGTAGAGTGAGCATTTTTCAAATTTTTCTTCCATGTCCGGGACATGTCCGGTGGCTTCGCCACGGAGGGGAGTGAGCGTTCAAGTCTCCAGATATCACTGCAGGTTGGGTTCTGTTGACTGTAATCTCTTCGAGCATTGCTTCGTTGATGGAGACATGGGGTGCAGTGCATGTACTGATAACTGTAATATGGCCGCTGAGAAGCTTGATTTTAACGGCAATGTATTCAATGGGGCCAGTAGGTGAATGCAACATGACAGATGGTAGTTCCTTGCGGACTGCTAGCAGCACTCGACTTCTAGTGCCTTGGGGAGCATACACCACATAGTCGGTCCCAGGTACTTCAAACGCTGGACAAAAGACCACTCTCTTACTGCAAAGTAATTTGGAGATGGCCCACAAAGGAACAAGAGATGAAGGCACTCAAGGCACTGTGTGTCTACTTAAAGGACAACGGAAACGAAATTTGTCCATTGCAAAAAAGGGACCGAACAAGGTGTAAATATTATGTAAAATTATGGTGCCACTAGTATTTTGTAAGTACGCTGTACGGATGGGCATATTTTTGACGATTACGAGCGCGCTGGGCCGCCCACCCGACACGATCGCCCATGGAGCGCGCCAAGCATTGCGGGAAAATCTGAGGAGCGCGTGACGTCAAATATCTCTCGCGCTCCATGCGCGGCTGCCCGGTAAACGGCACAAACACGGCGAATTCTGAATAACGCCTGAAGATGTTCGATACGGAGATCTCGTGAAAGTCTGAAGGCGATATATCCTATGAGAGATGGGTTCGTACATGATTCTTAGTCTCCGTTCTTTCCCCGTGGCGGGAATTAGACGTACGCCGAAACGCCAAATGAAAGTCAGGAACTCCAACAGGAGAGCCAACGTGCGTCACTTCCGTGGTCTACTACGGCGGCGCGGCGACGCTCACCAGGGGCTCAGAGTGCTCCACGGCCGAATGTTATATCGCGATTGTGGCGGCATTTCAACTAATATACGCAAATCTAAGTCGAATTCCGGATTGTTTTGGTACACATCGCAATATGAGGCAAATAGCTTTGCAGCCTATTTTCGCTTCCGTCGTCCTTTAAAGGAATGCGGTATATATAACCACAACCACTACTGGCAACCACATATCATAAACCTCAAAACCACCTAAATGAGATGGAGCTGCAGGCGCCGTCAAGGCAGCCACCCTTCTCCAAGCCCTTCCCCTTCTTCTTTTTTTTTTTTTAGCAGTTCATTACTACTACTACTTTCTGTATCTATATATAGGTGGTGTTGGCTCGGTACACGTCATACCGCGATCGGGCGAGGAGGAGGCTATAGCCAAGAGTGAGAGGATCTCCTGATATTCGAAATGCCATGAAACTCCGTGACGCGGGAGCGCAACGTGAAGGGGTTTCGGCGGAGATGTTTGGCACCCATAAATCTACATTTCAGCCATGATTTCGTGTAATACTCGAGATTGGATTCCGGATTGCCGGGGTATGTGCGGCGCCCAATAGGCTCTCGATAGAACTACGAGCTTCTTCCGTCGGAGACAAAGAAACGGCACCGCGAACTATTGTTCCTTCGAAAAAGCTACGCCTGTTCGCTGCCTTTTGAGTATGGCCATTACTATTCCTGGAAAGAAGATGCCCGTTCTTCCGTGGTGAATATAAGGCGGATAAAGCTCCGCATTTCTCAACGTCGGTATTTTTTAACTCCGAAATTCCGTCGCATATTCGCCCAGCCATAAGAAGAAGCAACCCTTCTTTCTTTCTGTTTGAAACGCATGGGCTTTAGATCCCTCACATGTATCAAATCGATAAAGACAACAAGAACGAATCTTCTGAACCACTGAAAGCAGCAACAACAACATCATAGGTATGTCTATATTGCGTATGTGTTAATGATGGCAGGTTATTTACCGCATGCAGCGAACAGGAGTTGAGGCGAAAAGTGCCTCTGCACCCCGCAGATGCTATGCATGAGGACGCGGTGTGTCCTAGCCATAGGTGGGGAGTAACGCGTTACAAAGTAGTGCGTTACTGTTAACGCGTTACATTCGAGTAGTGAAATATGGTAACGCATTACATTTGGGAGAAAAGTAATGAGTAACGTAACGTCATTACATTTTTAACAACAATCGCGTAACGGCGTTATGCGTTACTGCGTGGTCGGGAACTTGAAAGCTTGAGCGAGGACCGTGCCTGCAGAATCCGGGAAAATCCCCGATTTTTTCTATTCATCTTCAACAATGACAAGAAGGTCACATCGACACCCACGAAGAACGCAAAAGAAGGGTTGTTGACCTACCTTGTTGAGGTGTCACCTTTGTTTACCACCTCTGTTTTTCACTCCCTCTGGTATTTTTCGGATGAATGGGGCAAAAGCGGCAGAAACATAGCCTCTACCCTCTGAACAAGCCAAGGAATTGGCTGTTTGGATTTGTACTGTATGAGATAAAAGGTCACCGTCTCTATCAACCTTGACAAGGAGCGCTCACTGGTCAGTAGGCGTCCTCTCAGCCCAACGGGCGAAGCTCACCGATGAAAATTTTGAACATCAACTACTTCTGCGTTGCAATAAATCGTACATGTAAGTTGTGTTCATGCGTGACCCTTGTTTGTGCCCAACATTGCTTGTATTGATTTGCGGAATGCACTTATGTGACTCAACCAAAAATGGAACATATTATTAGGACAACTGGTGAAGTAATGCAAAAGTAACGGCATTACTTATCAGAAGTAACGGCGTTAGTAACTCGTTACCTACTACCGCAACAGTAACGAATAACGTAACGCGTTACTTTTCGAAAAAGTAGTGAGTAACGGTAGTGCACTACAAAATAAAAGTAACTTCCCCACCTATGGTCCTAGCGCATGGAGCGCGGTGCCATTGAAAGCATTTTTTTCGGATTTCAGTGCTTGCAGAGCGAGCCCTAGATTTAAATGCTGAGTACACACACTGTATGCCTACCGGAGCCCAGCATTAAAAAGAATTAGGCGTCTGGAAGAGGATAAAGGGAAAGGGTGAGTGACGTGGAGATAGGGGATAAGTTTTAGCGTCCTCGAAACATTTCAAGGGTCACGTTACCCGCAAAGACCAATGAGAAGCTTCGCAAACGGCAATTTTTGGACTATTTTAACGTGATACGGGCATATTTATCTGGCAACTTTGAAAATAAGTTTCAAACAGTTATGCCGACAACCGTGAAACAGAAACAAACAAACAAACAAAAACTAGCGGTGATGTCACATGGCTTAACCCGAATTTCGACTTCGCTTTTTCCTGGAGCAGGGCGTCTCCTCACACCCTTTGTCCATCTAAAGGAGGGTTGAGATCTCTCATGGTTGCCATGTTTCCCCTGCAAAAACGCTTGGCTTCCGTCGCCAAAGTTACAGGATCACTGCAGAACGAGAGTATTGCCTGGTATGTTTTCACGTGATATCTAAGTCAATCCAGTCTGCTTCGTTGAGACTGTTGCTGGCTACGAGGTCTGTGCGGGATCTGATAAAAGAGTTCTGTGACGTGTTTCACGTAACATGCTTCTAGACTTAGTGGGGCAACGGGAGCATTAGCATCTTACAATAGGTGGGGCGACACATCAGCGGAATGTCCGAGTGGATACAACACAATGTCCATGGCCACCCTCCTTGGTCCCGTCCCTCGGCCTACCCAGTGGGCCGTCACCACAGCCCTGCTCCGCTTCCTGAAAGATTCAGGCCTTGCGTCTGCCCTCTGACTGGGCTTTCTTGTGCCATGTCGTGCCTCTACTGCACTAACTGTTTTTCTTTCTTTTTTTTCCCCCTTACGTTTTCCTTTTCTGTCTTTCTCTTCCTTTGTGTTTTTGGTTTTGTTGTTGCTTATTTTGAGGTTCTCTCTTTTTTCGAATAGCAAACCGGCGTTAGCCTGGCTGACATTTCAATTCTTTTTCTTTCTTTTCTTTCTATTAAACATACCCCCCCCCCTCACGGGTGCATAAAACCAATCGGCGGTTGGGGGTAGGGCCAGGGATTGTGCTGAAGACTGAAAGGTGGTGTGTTCGAACCCTACCACCTGCTGTGCAGCCTGAGGTTCTCCCCGCGTTTTCCGGCAGACTTTCCAGATGATGTCAGCAGAGTTCCCTCTGAAGTCGGCCCAAGGCACATGCTGACCCCCCCTCCCGTCCGCCTCACCTTCCTGCTGTCCTAGCTCCACCTATCCACGTGTGTACGCCGCTCATTGCAACAGTTGCTTCGAGGAGCTAACACCGAAGAAACAAATACGGGGGGTGACATCGACACTCCGGAATATTCCTTCATATACTGTGCTCGCGATAAGCTATCCTTGGCAATGTCCTATAGGCGCTGTGATGATATTTTGATACCGTGCCCTAATGCATGGTTCGTCGCAGTACTGCCAGAAGAATGCAAATCAATATGGACATGATATTCACTCTGGTCACTCTGCTTTATCAAACCTTTATAGCACGATTACTACGTTTGTCTGACGCCTACGTGGCACGTGACAGGATCCCAAACAGCGCAGCCTTTCGTATGCCATCTCCATACGAAGATGGGGCTGCCAGCCCTATATAAAGACGGCTGAATACGATTGATACGCTGTATCTGTATCACACAATACCCTCAAGTATCACCTCCCTTGTGCTTTCCGTGCCTCTCAGCGTAATGCATGCGCTGATCTCCATCGCTATGTAGACCGCCGTGGCTTCTCGTACACTCATTGGTCGCTCGGTAGAAAATAAAAGGAGGAGGGATGTGCCGCACCCCTGTGTGTTGTCATTCGTCAATTAGAGGGAGTCTGCCTGTTGCAGTGGAACAAACAGCGACGTGCTGTTCCCTCTTGGGGATCGCTTCCATTAGAGGGATGCGCGAGATGGATAGGGATGTCACTGGCCTGCGACCGCTGCATGACGTTTCCTGATTGTTTCAGAGCGGTTGCCGAATTCGTAAAAACACGCCGAGGTGGAGATATAGGCGCGCAGCTGAATGCAACGCGTCATCTGTTAGAAAATATTTCGAAGAGTAAGGATACAAATGCCGGTTTTCATTTCGTCTCCGCGCTTTCCTATGGGTGCTGTCATGGGCACGGAAAAAGGACAGACATATGCCGGCGCGGTTCTCTTAGAAGTCGGCCCAGGACGCACATTCCCCCAGGGCGTCAGTCGTGACGTTGCCCACCTCTGTGAGGCCGACAACGGCGATCCCTTTCACCACCACCTCACGCCGAAAGTTCAACTGACCGGGGAGGGGGGGAGGGAGAAAATATTTTTTAGAAGACAAAAGAAAAGGTAAAAGAAAAGAGAAGGTAAGTTCACACACGGGGTGTCAGCTTGCGATTCCGTAGGTAAATCGTTAGAAAATACAGCAAAGGAAAAAGAAAATAAAGGCATGAGAAGGATTGTTACTGACGGATTATTACTCAACAGAGCTATTATCTTGATGAAGCCAGGTGGCCAAATAATTACGATATGTGACGATCATCGCGATCTTCCCCGGAATTGTATACGGGCATGCAATACACTTTTTTTTTTGTACATTTCATTTATACAGGGTGTTTCAGTTAAATCCGCGGTTGAAATAATTCGTAAAACGGTTGCACCAATAGAAGAACTTTTTTTTTTACAAGTATCTGTCCGATACCACCTACAAGCAGTGCGCCGTGTGAATGAGTGGGAGGCGCTCATTATTTAAACAAAAATTCAAATTAGTTTCGTGATAAACAGAACTTATAAAGCAGGGCGCCTTCGGCATTAGAATGGGTACTACCCGTTTTGGGACCTTCAGTGGACACCTTTTAGAGAAAAATCTGCCACCGAAGTGGGTCATTTGTTGCAGTAATTAATTGGTTTCTGTTTACATAATTTTGGTCGAGGCTGGTCGCAGTGAAGCGCAAAAGTACGCCCTTCCACGCGCTTATCCACCAATGAATTACGTCATTTAGCGCTTCGCCGCGACCAGCCGCGACAAAAAATATGTAAACCGAAACCAATTAATTAATCCCTCCCAGAAACGACATATTTATTGGCCTGTAGGGGCGTAGAAATTAAAACGAGTAGTTAGGATGCCTGCGACCTACTCCGTATTCTCTACACCTGACGGTCTATACGCTGACGATATCTGTCTCCGCATAATAGGGCGGAACAGGGAAAGAATCCGTGACTGGGCAGAAGTTGCTCTTGCTTCAGTCAGTGCGGCTCTGTCTAGTACAGGGCTGGAACTAGCAACCTGAGTAGTCCCAGTGCCTTTTCTGCGTTCCACGTTGGAAGCGTGTTGGAAAGGACTTCCCTGTGCTCAGCGTCAATGTCGTCCCTATCCCAAGATGCAAATCGTGTAGGTACCCCGGCATTACAATCGACAGTATAACGCATTGCGCTGGTCGAAGCAAGTTGGCGACAAGTCTCTCGCGGAGCGAAAACCCTAAACTTCCGAGGAGAATCGCGGATATGGCATGGGGTTGTAGCTCACGCTTCATACTCTAAGAAAAAAAGGTGTGAAAAGGTGGTAAGTTCTATAGTTACCACCTAGGTCAACATAGCCTCTGATAAAGGGTGTAAAAGGGTGGTAAAAGCAATTTGTCATATATCCAAATTGCTACAAAAAGGCGTACGCCCCACTCGCTCACCGAATCAAAAGCGGTAACCTTATCATTCGTAGGTAGCAGGTAGAACTTTGCAACCTTTTAGGTACGACATATTCGACAACTATTACCTCCTAAAAGGTGTAACTGCTCCACCCTTTTTCCTAAGAGTACATGCTAACACTGCACTCATTCTATCCAAAATCCTCTATATGACGCCATAGGTCGACCTGTCACCCACGCAGCAGCAGGCCTTGGAGTGTCTCTATCGGGCAGGTATTAGAACATCCCTTGGGATCCCCAGCGTCACTAGTGCCACCCAAGCATTCCTAGAGTCAAGGGAGACACCGGTCTTCATTCATTCAGAACGCATGGCACTTCGGCTAATAGATATCATCGCTCTATTGGAGAACCGAGATAGCTTCCTGGCAGATCTACAGGACAGGTACTAGCACAGCTGTTGGTCAACGGGCCGTATTGGAGAGTGACCGCATCCTACTCCTCCCCTTCCCCGGGCCAGTAAGTCCGTATGGCCCGCCGTGTCGCGAGCCGACACCGCGCGCATTCGTTTTCGTCGCTGGCCTAAAAAAGAGTGCAATACCCAGCCCACTCAAAGCCAAAGCTGCTGCGGATGGCTTTATTAGCGACGTGTACTCCCAGCGCATGCTGATATTCACCGATGGCACCGTTGACCACCACGCCAAACATGCTAACTGCGCCTACTATACGATCCAAGTCTCAACGTATCCTCGCAAGGGAAATCTCTGCGATACCCAATATCCTCCACGGGTGCAGAACTTCTTGCAGTACTACATGCAGCCGCTACCATCCAAGTCAGCGCCATCAGTAAAGCAGTCATCCTCACTGATTCCAGCAGCGCAATTCAAAAGGCTACGGACTTTGCATGAGACAACATCCTGGCACGCTGAGTCAGGAGATTGTGTGCTCAGCTATCATCGGGTGACGTTGAGATTTCTCTGCAGTGGATTATCTCGCATGTTGCGATCAGCGGCAACGAACACGCTAACCGACTGGCACCTGGAGCCCACGTCTGATGCCAATCCCATATCTGTCAATACCCGACGACAACGATCGCTATATATGCTCGTCACAGACCTATACTCCTTGCAGAACACCCTGGAATCCGTGATATCATGGTAAACCGTCGCTCAGAACTTCGAATGACAGGGATTCCATGGAAACTCCAAACAATGACACACAGGCTTCGAATCGGGTAAGCGTTTACTAACTTCTTTCTTCTCAAAATTGGCTCTGTGGATGATGCGAATTGCAAGCACTGCTATGAGCCTGAAACCATCAAACTCATCCAAGCGGACAACCGCGCGCATGAACGGGCGCGCCAAAAATTCCTTGCAGACTGCAAGAACGATACCCTGCAGACCACTTTACACCCTCTCCGCGAGACGCAGGACTGCCCAGAGTGCAGGAGGACCCTGAATACAGAGGACTTTCTGTGCGTAACGAGGCTGCCTTGGAGGCATCTATAATGACTCAGGCCGAACTCGGGTTTCTAATCGGACGTCGCACAAGACCACCGAGCTTGCCCACTTCACTGCCCCCAACAACGGCAAGCGGCTACCGTCACCACCATCGCAACGAGTAGTTAGGATCAGATCCCTCGACATACACCCTTAAAAATGAACTTCACGGCATAGCACGCACTGCGCCAACCATTATCTCGAATGATATCGTTATCTACCCTGATTTGTTGAAAACGGGAGGCGTACGCCTTTTTTGTGACACTTATGCTGTTCATAATTGTCACAGAAAAGGCGTACACCTCCCGTTTTCAACAAATCAGGGCAAATAACGATTTCATTCGTGGCAATGGTTGGCGCACAGGGTGCTATGCGGTGAAGTTCATTTTTAAGACTGTAGCAGGAAAGCGTTGCACTTGAAAAAGAAGTGAAGCCATTGCCAGGAACAATCGGTTTTTCACCCTGAACAGAGCAAAAGAAAGACCGCCGAAGAAGACAGATCCCAAACAAGTCGATTCACGCTGTCGCTTTTCTTCTGTCCATCATTGTAGACAGAAACACGCAGACGTCTTTCGATTCTTGTTTCTTCCCTTACTTCCATTTTGACGGCGACGCAGGCGCTGAAATTCCCCAGGGCGTGTATGCAGTGGAAAGCTTGAGCTGACTACTACTACGGGTAAATCAATGTTTTTCTTGGAGCGATTGCAATGTAAACAACTCTCGGTGGACTGCGAGAAAAGGAAACGTTTTCCGTCGTTCGATGGAACTGCCGAAGAGAGGAGCAAGGAATGTAGCACGAGAGTAAACCGCGCAGCTGACGTTCAATGGCCTGATAACATTGAAGTTTCGTTGAAAGTGGTGGGGGATAGAAGCGAGTAAGATGTGCGCACTTTTCAACACGCTGCTGCACTCTTAAAACAAAATTTCGCCACGCGCCACGCCGAAGATCAATCATTGCGCAGAATGACATCGTTATCGCGCCTGATTTGTGGAAAGAACTGGGAATTTTTTTGTGATAAATTAAATG
The DNA here is from genome assembly GCF_037126465.1 of Ornithodoros turicata. Lineage (NCBI taxonomy): Eukaryota > Metazoa > Arthropoda > Arachnida > Ixodida > Argasidae > Ornithodoros > Ornithodoros turicata. The sequence goes on from NC_088207.1 coordinate 21,946,402, forward strand.
GATGAAAAAGTGACACAAAAAGGCGTAGGTCTCCTGTTTTCAACAAACAAGAGAACGACGTATGATGTAAAACCCCGAGACCAGGGAACACGAAGGGACAGACACAAACACGAAGTCTTGTGTTTGTGTCTGTTCCTTCGTGTTCCCTAGTCTCGGGGTTTTACATCATGCATCATCTTCACCAGCTCGCTTGTTTCCTAGCCATTTTTTCAAGAGATCGATGTCATCCGGAAAAGTGGTTCGCTCCACGCGTAACTCTTAAAATAGAACTTCACCGCGTAGTACACTCTTAAAAATGAACTTCACCGCATAGCACGCTCTGCACCAACAATTGCCACGAATGATATCCTTATCTGTCCTGATTTGATGAAAACGGGAGGCGTACGCCTTTTCTGTGACAATTATGAACAGCATAAGTGTCACAAAAAAGGCGTACGCCTCCCGTATTCAACAAATCAGGTCAGATAACGATATCATTCGAGATTATGGTTGGCTAGGAGCGTGCTATGCGGTAAAGTTCATTTTTAGGAGTGTACGCTATGTGCCAACCATTGTCACGAATGATACGGTTATCGCTTCTGACTCATACCCTTGTCAGACGGCAAACCTAAGACCGTTAGCCGAACGGCCGTTACTCCACCTGTATAGTCCAACCATCATTTCGAATGACATCGTTCTCTGCCCTGATTTGTTGAAAACAGGAGGCGTTCGCCTTTTTTGTGACACTTATGCTGGTCATAATTGTCACAAAAAAGGCGTACGCCCCCGTTTTCAGCGAATCAGGTCAGATAACGAAATCATTCGAGATAATGGTTGGCTAGGAGCGTGCTATGCGGTGAAGTTCATTTTTAAGAGTGTGCACTCTTAGAAATGAACTTCACCACATAGCACGCTCCTAGCCAACCATCATCCCGAATGACAACGTTCTCGCCCCTGATTTGTTCAAAACGGGAGGAGGAGCCTATTTTGTGCCGGGCATAATGGCACAAAATAGGCTCCTCCTCCCGTTTTCAACAAATCTAGGGCGAGAACGTTGTCATTCGGGGTGATGATTGGCTAGGAGCGTGCTATGCGGTGAAGTTCATTTTTAAGAGTGTGGGGCATACCAGAATGTGCCGGACGCCAGGTATATGGTGTGGACAATACACACGTTTTATTAAGACGAATATTTTACGTGTTTGCTTTAAAAGTATCCAGATGAGTTGAAAGTAAGTGTAGTAAGTAAGTGTAGCTTTGTACTGTTTTTGGAACATCATCAGTGCACAGGCAACAGTTTGGAGCATGCGAGCCCACTACGTTGCTATTCGCGGCGTTCGTGGAAGCGAGGGGTCGGGAACCTGCGGCCCCGCGCGGAACAAGCGCGCGACAAAGATCCCGCGGCTGAGCTGACTGGCAGAAAGCGCGGCATGGCCAGGCGAGTTCCTCAGTCAAAACCGCTCTCTCAATGTTGCCTCTGACACTCTTAATAAGATTAAAAAAGGTGTTTGTCGTATTCCATAACTTTGTGAATGCAACAAGCCGTCGAAAACGCACGCTTTCAGTACACTAACACTTATTAGACAGTAATAGTTACAAACGTTCAGCTTGTTCGAAGGATTAATAAGACCGGCATGCTATAGACTTATTTTAGAATGTGTTCAAATACCTGCGGCCCTTGGAAAAAAAAAACGACGAGGGGTGGTGGTGAAGTGTGGCCTTTGGGATTGAGGGGCGGGAGGGGGGTAATGTCTCAATCGGCTCGCCGTCTTTGGCCATACAGAAGTGGGCATCGTCACGACTATAGCAAAAAAACAAAAAAAAAAACGGATGGATCGAGGGGAATTGAAGGTTCTCGGCCCCTGGTATGTGCCAATCACAGATGTGTCTTTAGATTTATGGGCGGACTTGAGTTATGTGAACAACTGCTAACTTGACGAAACCAAGTGGGTACGCCTTTTTCGGACAATTACTCTAAAATTCAGTGTCCAAAAAGGCGTAAGCCTCCCACTTTCAACAAATCAGGAGAGAGAGCAATGTCATTCGAAATGATGAGCGTGCTACAACAGCAATATCAGCAGTTGAATGAATAATGATCATGATAGGGGTCCTTAGTTGTGACCGGGGATGTCCTGTCCCCCTCGGCGCGCTTAATTTGACGGAGCTCTGTTTTTGGAACGTGTGTAACGTTCAGAATAAGCTTAAGATTAGAGATGCGAATTGGTGAAAATAAAGAACGAAAAACGGTTTTGCCCCGATTTTTTCTCGACGTGGAAAAAATTCCCATGGGAAAAAAAAAACGCCGCCAAATATAACCCGGCCAGGATTGCCCGTTTAATCGATCTATAATCATCTATTAAACTTATTCTTTTAATGTGAGTTGGTTTGCTGTACCCTATATTTGGCGTTCTTGCGCGGATTGACAGCCGACCCTTTGACCTCAGACTCATTTTGGGACCATGGTACAAACGAAAGCAGATGTCCGTCTTGCGGCCCTTTATAAAATTCCTTGAAACTACCAGCCTGATCGACTCCCTCTAAGACCCCGTCAGCGCCGTCAGCATCATCCTCATCACCATCCTCTCATTTTTCCCCAATAGCAATGGGGTAGCATTCTGCTCAATGAGCGGAAGACATCCCCATATCATCGTTATCATGTATCTTCTCTCTCTCTCTCTCTTGGAGTAGGAGGAATCAAATATTATCTCACTCTTTATAAAAATGGGGAACGATAGTACCCCTACGAATCTTATTCACTGAATAACGAAACATTAGTTTATTCCCAGATTTTCCTTGTTGTGATTCCTTGCTGAAAAAAAAAAAAACCTGAAAAACTCGTCTTTACGGGTTTCATTTCAGTAAGTTAAAATTACCAGGAACTATGCATCTCCACATAAGAAGTTCGTTCGTTTCCTAGTTCTAGTCAAGCCCTCCGCTAATGCTTAGGCTGACCTAAATCTGCTATATTTCGTAGTTTTGTGGGAACATGTAAAAATCTATAGTTATACTGAGTAGTACACCGCACGAACTTGAGGTATTTGTGGTGAATTGTTGTCTCGTGTTTCCTCTACTCGATCCAAGTCGTCCTAGAGAGAGGATTTCGTGATTTTTTTTTTCTTTTTCGAGAAAGCGAAAAAAAATTCTTCATCCGATCAAAATTTCCGGAAACTTTGCGTCTCTACTAAGTATTGCTGCCTAGTGTGTCCAATGCGATGCGCAGAAATGTTTTTATTTTTTTTGCTTTCTCGGTATAGAAAGAACGGACCAATTGGAATAAAGACTACTTACTAAGAAGAGGCAGAGTAATACGAATGCCTCACTAAAGTTCACTAGTTCACTTGGCCGAACAGCCCTGAAGTCCATTCTGGTGTTACGCGGCGAATAATCTGAGCAAGGAAGAATAAAAAATCAAAAATAAATTGGAGGCCACAGCATAATAAGGAATTTAAATGAGACGGTGCCATTCCGATGAAACTTTTCTCGTTTGCCAGAGCAAAAAAAAAATAGGCGGGGAAAAGCTGTGCGGAATTTCACTGTGTGCATGTGCCAGGACTTCGGGCACAGGAGGACTTTCGTGTACGTAGCGCACCTTTAGTGTCTCAGGCTGACAACTTTAGTTCGGAAAGTAGCTGTCAATGGGCTGTAAATGGGCTCCATTTTCGGCACACGGCCACATTCACAGAGTGCACTTCAGTTTGGCGGAATATACTGTTAAAGCAGGTGGTATTGGTGATGGTGATTGTGATGGGACTGCTTACCGTAGTCGACCGCTCTCGGGCGGGGAACGTCACGATTATCGCGAGGGGGGGGGGTAGAATCGTGCGTCCAGGGCCGACTTCACGGGGAACCGTGCCGACATTTGTCTTAAAGCGTCTGAGGACAACCCCGGGAAAATACCCAGACAGCAGATCCGGCGCCCGGATTCGAACCCGATGACCTTTGAAAGAGAACTTCACCGCATAACACGCTTCTAGCCGACCACCATTCCGAATGATATCACCCTGTCTCCTGATTTGTTGAAAACGGGATGAACCCGCCTTGTTTTGGACACTTTACGTTCTGCGTAATGTGTCCAAACAAGGCGTACAACTCTTCTTTTCGACAAATCGGGTGACAGGAATTTGTCATTCTAAATGAAAGGTTGGCTCTGGGCGGTGTTATATGTGGTGTAGTTTGTTTGAACAGGAAAGCGTACAAGCGTTGCTTGTAAGTTGCTGTTTTTGTTTGCTTTTCATGTGCTCATTAAAAAAAAAAGAAAAAAATCGAAGTCATAACAAACTTAGATGCGCAATTCCCACTTGTATACCGCGGCAGCATTTTAACTGAAGCAGGCCTCGGAACAAATGTCACTGAAACAACAACAACAAAAACAAAAAGCAGAGGAAGCTCAAAGACGACCATAAAGATCACAATGCCTTTCGCTTCTTAGCTATTGGTGTCATCCTGTCATCCCACGCAACACCAACGCATTCGGCGCATCTTTTCCTAAGCGAGCTCACATCTAACTGGTGCAATGCAAACACAGTCGGCATGAAATATATTAATGATGTATGCACACGGACGCTTCAGGATTTGGTTACACGTGTAAAGTACGAGCATGTTGTTCGATTACATTACACCACTAACAACAAATACATAATAATAATAATTGGGTGTTTACGTCGCGAGACAACTGAGATCATGAGCGCAACAAATACATGTAATGACTAGAGGTGAGTGCAGGTAAGCAAACTTGGACCCGCACCCGCACAGTACCCGCGCGTGTGTGACCCGCACCCGCACCCGCAAGAATTTAATCTGGGCGACTCGCCCCCGCAGTGCTGTCTGTATACCCGCATTGGGACCCGCAGGGGGAAGTGAGCGGCATACACGCCATCGGCCTCCAGCTCGGACCCCCGTTTTCTTGTTCACCCTCTGGGTGATGAAGATGACGATGCGGGCACGAGGCACCAGCCTTACCCCAAATCAATGGATGCGTTCCTTCTGTTCGTTATTGAACGTCCACTCGTCCCCTCGTCCACTTTATCGCTGTTTCTATTTTACAACAATGGAAATTCTGAGTTTTGGCTACGTGTCTCGGACGGCTTCAATCGTATGCCAATAAAACTGCAATTCAACAAAGAGCCATATACTTCATGTCTTCATTAATAATCTGACTCGCCCGTCAGCACTTGCCTGCTGCAGTCTGGCACATGGATTTATAGGGCCAACGACATAGGGCACTGCTGAGCTCGTGTGCGACAGAGAGAAATCACTTAGTTGGCCATGGAGTGCGGGTACACCCGCGTTACCCGCGGTCGCATTGCTGGTACACCCGCATTTCACCCGCTACCCGCAGCGATCGCGAATTCCAACCCGCAAATCGTGACGATGTGCGGGTAGCTGCGGGTACGCGCGGGTATACCCGCACCCGCGCTCAGCTCTAGTAATGACACTGAGTGAGAAAAATTTCCACTTAACTTGCCACCAGAATGTACATTACTGTACATGTACATTCAAGTACACGCGTTTCAGTGCGATCCCAATGACGTCGCTAGTATGTGGAGTCAGCTTTCTCTGTAGATTGGCAGGGGACACTATCGCAAGTCGGGTGGTCGAGCTGATCTACAGTCCTACCCTGCGGTGCATGCGCCGTGTCGCCATCCTAATATAGGCTGACTCACCTTGCGTGCAAACCTCCTCTCTCATGTGATAATAATACTATGGCCCAAGGAGCGTCGGGGACAAGAGGGATATTTTTTGCGTTCTCCAAATCCTTGTCAGCCTTCGCCTTGACGCACGGTGTTTGCACGCTGTCATTCGTTTCACCGTCGAGTTAGTTTCGTCAGTGTTTGTGGTCGTTTACCTCCCGGCGACGCAAACGTATGATCCCTTACTTCTTTGTCTTTTTTTTTTTCCATTTCGCTCTTTTGATGTAAAAGCTTGTCTGGAACTTACTAGACCTTTGTGCTCTTTCTTCTTTTTTTTTTTTGTCTAGTATATGTATAGACGACCACAGGCAATCCTTCTCGGAAGAGCACCCCCAAACATGTGGTTGCGAAATTCGCCTGCGGAAAAAGCATTGTGAAAGGGGTTGAAAACATTTTGATAGATGTGGCTCGTTACATCATGCACACATTGTATTACACTCACATCAGAATTATTTTTCTACCTGTCGTACTTGGCGAGATATAAACACTTGAACACACGTACTCGTCAAGCTCCGACATCACACCTACGGCCATTCCTATTGGTAGTCGTATGCACGTGACCTCTCTCGCGCTTCCTCACTGGCGGAGGCGCCTGCCTTTACGTCAGAGCTACGTGATTGTCTGTATGCGTGGTGCCATGATTGATTTTAAAAGAAAAAAAATGGAGATGGTAGTCTCGAGCCACTCGGGACTGGCTACTCCAGGACGCGTTATGCGTGGTGCCATTTTTGATCTGTTGGCTGATTGAAAGGAAAATAGAAACCTGAAGGTTTTCTCCGGGTCTGTTACCTTGTTTGCTGTAGAACTTGGAATGCCAGGTTGACATCAATGCAAATAATTGCATTTTACATTTAGCCGGCCCAATGTTGAGTTGGGCCATCTCCATAGTTTTCTTTTTGTACCAAGCAACCAACAAACCAACAAACCGGAACGACTTCAGACGAAGTTTCGCAGCCCTTTTAAAGGACAACGGAAGCGAAATTTGTCAATTGTAAGACACGACCGCACATGGAGCGGCCTACTGTGAGGTGAACGGAATAAACACGGCGAATTTCGAACAACGCCTCAATATGTTCAATTCGGTGTAATGTACACGATTATAGTGCTTAAAACACCATGGATTAATTCAGATGACATCCGGATTAAATTAAATGGCACCTGGACTTTGTCAGATGGTGCCCGGATTAAATTGAATGGCACTCGGATTATTTCAGATGGCACCTGGACTAATTCAGATGGCACCTGGACTAATTCAGATGGCACTTGGACTAAAATACACGGAAAACCTGTATAGTTGGCAAGTCAGGAGCTTCTCCGTTTGGATCGCCTTTCGGCCGTTCCTGGCTAGAATCGACTTTTACTGGTTTTCACGCATGAGGCCCATATATTCGTTATTCTAAAATAACCGAAGCAACTATTGGCTAAGATTTATTTTATACATCGTATTCATTCAACGTCCTGACAAACATGTTCACTGCTCAAAGAAAAGACAAATGCGTTGCGTTTGCTGATACACTGTTACCAAGTTCAAACTTGCAAGAAACAATGTTTATTCCTGTTTGTTGTTTTTCCTAATAACGAGCCAGACTCATGAGCGCGTAGGATTTCATGATGAGCATCTGCTTTCGCTGCTTGCAGTGCATCATACATTACTGCAGCGGCAAAGCCCAGCGGGTTAAGGCGTCCAGCTCGTCCAAGGTCGTGCTGAAGACCGGGAGGTGTTTGGTTCGAATCCTACCACCGGCTGTGCTGTCTGAGGTTTTCCTTGGGTTTTCCGAAGACTTTCTAGACGAATGTCGGCACAGTTCCCCCTAAAGTCGGCCCAGGACGCATACTAACCCCCGCTGTCGCGCACTCCTTCCTGCTGGCCTCTCTCCATCTGTCCACATCTGTACGCCACTCGTAGCCACAGTTGCTTCGCGGCGCTAACACAGAAAACGTTACAGCGAAACGGAAAGCGCTGTTGTATATAACACGTGCACGTAACATGCAATCGAATAAAACTCCAATCTCACTAACAGTCGGCAGCTTCGCAATGTACTACCTTGACGTTCATCTTTGTTGTTAGTCAAGAGAACAAGTAAACAAAAAAAGCCCGGGTAGCTCTGTCGCTAGAGAGCACAAAAGACAAAAGACTACTTTTGTTTCGTGAGGTCCGGGGTTCCGGCCCAATTGGGGTCAACTGTCTCTCGAGTCCCACCGGGTTTCACCGCACGACCTCCGTTATCCCCAGCCGCAGCAACACAGCGAACACAGCCGGAACACAAACAGAGCGAAATTCAAAGGAAGGACGACTCGTTTAATCCACTTACGTGTGTAATCCGCGCAGCTCAGACTGCTAGTTCGCTGCCAACATGAGACACCGCGACTTCTCTTGCACAGACAATGCCACCCTTAGCTTTGTTGTTTAATTCGGGAGGAAAAGGAAAGCCAGCAGGACCAGAGCCTGCGCATGCGCGCCGGTCAGCGTCTCCTGACAATAGCAATAGGTATAGCAATAGGCAAGATAAACGTTTAGGGAAACTTTAGGAAGATGAGTATACTATCTTTTTGTGCCTCATCTCACAGAGTCAACGATACAAAACGAGAGTGTGTTGTACTGAGTGCGTTAGATAATAATGAAGAGAGGGAAACACTTGGGCTGACTCTATGGGAGCCTTGACATAATATTTTTTTTTTTCTGCCCGTCTTCTGTGTCTGTTCTTTTACATAGCCCTATTATTTGTTCTGCCGTTCTTTCCTATATATAGGACTGCGTTTCAGGACTCATATAACACCCCGATGGTCTCACCTTTCTTGTTGGGCGCTTTCTGTTTCTATTTCTTGTTTCCAAAAGTACGAAAAGACATTACTTACGACTGTCCTTGACTATATTATTCGCTCTTAAAACAGTGCTTCACCGCATAAGACGGTTCTAGCATACACTCTAAAAACAGAACTTCACCGCATAGCACGTAGTGCGCCAATCTTTGCCGCGAACGATACGGTTATCTGTTTTGATTCGAGCAGAGAGGGAGGCTCACGCCATTTTGTGACAATTAAAATTGCCACAAAAAGGCGTACGCCCCCCTCTCTCCTCGAATCAGACGCGATCGAACCCTATCATTCGTGGCAATTGTTGGCGCACAGCGTGCTATGCTTGGAAGCTCTGTTTCTAGAGTGTACCGTCATTCCGAACTACATTGTTCTGTTCCCTGATTTGTTAAAAACGGGAAGCGTACGCCTTTTGATGACACTTACGCAATCATGTGAAGGGTGTACGCCCTGCGCTTTCCACAAATCATGAATGACGACGGTATCATTCTGTGCAACGGTTGACCTTCTGATTGTAACGTGGTTAACTTTTGTTTTAAGAGCGCTCTCGAATACCGTCTTACATAGTAATAATTCGGGGCTTTACGTCGCGAGACAACTGTGATCATGAACGACGTCGTTTTTTTCTTTCTTTCAATCAATCAATAAATCACAGCGGCCGGGTCTTAAGCGGTAGCCGCATACAGCGATTTCTCGACGGAAAAACGGCCAACTTTCCCACCGGCACGACAACTCGACGGAGAAACGGCGGGACGGACCGCATGCACAGACTACGGCGCACGGTGGCGCCTTAGCGGGCATTTCGTTATTCCGCGTTAAATATTGACTTCAGATCAACTCATAAATATCTTGCTACGCATAGAAAAGTTATAGTAGCATACAGAAGAAGTTATTGCGGTCAAAGCATATTCGCAAAGCAAGCGCTACAAAAGCGCCCTCAGACAGCAGCCGGCGGGCGACAGCATGCTTCCCAGTTCCCAGGTCGGTCATACGGGCATCCGAAATGCCCGCCACGTCCGCTCGTGGAACCGTAGCGCGTGGAGCGGTCCTATTGGTGCCGTCGAGAGCCGGCTGTGCTGTCTGGGGTTTTTCCTGGGTTTTCCTCAGACGCTTTCAGACATATGTCGGCACAGTTCCCATAGAAGTCGGCCCAGGACGCACATTCCCCCAGGGCGTCAGTCGTGACGTTGCCCACCTCTGTGAGGCCAAAAAACGGCGAGCCCTATCACCACTACCACCACCACCACCACCGGATTTTTCTGTCCGTCGCTGTCGTGGAGAAATCGGTGACGTTCCCATTGCTCCCGTCGGCTCACCGGAAAAACGGTGACGGTGGCCGGTTTTCCGTCGAGAATTCGTCGTATGCGCTTGCCGCTTTAGGATCAATTTTGCCCACCTGAGGATTCTTTAACGTGCACCGAAATCTCGACACACGGCACACCACATCTTACACAGGAAGGAGGTTCCAAAGGGAATAAGCGTGCACACTGCATATGAATAGTTCATAACCAATGTCATGCCTTTGACCTGCGCTATCATATCGCGGTTCACGATGCGTAAAGGCGCCTAACACTGTTAAACTGCACGGTACTTATAGTTACCGTTTTAAACTGTACCACTGTACTCCTAATTATTATTATTATTTGTACCACGAGAAGCGAAGGCAAGCGGTAATGTTAAAAAGCGACAACTGTTTTTTCAAATTCCACGCACTCTCACAAGCTGTTCAGGTCACGCTATACAAACAGAATGCGTTCAACGCACGCCAGAACGTGGCCGAGGAAGATTCCATTATGGGAGCACATTCTATGCACTTTCACTACTGGCTTGCGTGCAGAGTTTTACGATGCACACGTGTTGTTATCTTATCAGGTCGGTTATATTGACGAAAACAAGGCGATATATTGAGATTATGAGATATTTTTCTGTTGTTCTTGTATATATTTTCGCAGACCACGAGTACTGGTGTAGTCAGTCCTTGCCACGTCGAAACTAGTAACTGAGTGTTTTTTTTTCTCCTCTAATCTAATCTAATTTAATGCCATTGTGAGCTTATTCTGCTCACCAGCAAAACAATGTACAATCTTCAGTACTCTCCGAACATCGTCTCAAACCTTTTACGGTACCCTAGACGAAAATGCGCTGCATAGGAGTAGCAAGCCAGTCCTGTCTTGGCTAACCTCGCCTAGAACCCATAACCACCACCACCACCAACAACAACAACAACGTAAGGCTGAAGGCCAACCATTGCACAGAATGATACTGTTATCACCACTGATTTGCGGAAAGCGCGAAAGGTACGGTTTCTTGTAATCATTAACATGGCACAAGGGTCACAACAGAGCGAGTTATGGTGGCCACCGATGATGACGACGATGTGCCGCTGCTGCCACGCGCTACTGCGCTGGCTCACCAGTTCTACCGGCACCGTCCTATAGCGTGAGGCCAAGCACATCTGCCCGCTGGGACATTCCATCATCGCCGGTCGTGACCCATGTAGAGGGACACCAACCTTCTCTACAGAGTCACAAAGCATAAGTCACAAAAAGGTGTACTCCAGTTTCATAGCACAGATGATCTTCGATTTGAGTGCCCTCCACATCCGCCATGTTCGCCTGAGCTTGCGTCGTGGGACTGTCACATATCCGACGCAATTAAGGAAGACCTTGGCGATTGGTTAATTGAAGATAGGTTCCGACGTAGACCCCTAGCAAGCGGTGCATTAATGGCTACTCCAGCCGACCACAAAGTCTCTTCCGTGCTATATATTACAGCCGCGCTCCAAACAATGGCGCATATGCATTGAAAAGCAGGGGAACTAAGTAGAAAACTGATTGTTTCCCAAAATATTCATTTTCATTGTTCGTCGATGTATTACTTAAGGTTACTATTTGAACCACCCTCGTAATAATTCGGAGTAGAGAACGTTATCATTCGCATGGTTCTTTAGTGAGGTTCTGTTTATAGATTCCAGGCATGCATGTTCGCTCCTGTTGAGAAAACCGCTAGAAGCCTGTCCTTAATAATCAACCTCCATAAGTATGAGAGACGCTTTAACTTCTGATCACTTCCATCGTGACGTGCATCGCATGAGGTATCTATTTGTCGCTACGAAGGAGGAGAACAACAAAGATAAACACACAAACACCAAAGCGCATGCGTAGGACTTTTCTCAGCTCCATAGTTCCTTTTGAGAGGCCCACCCTGAAGAGTACTCTTTTTTAGCCCGTAGAAGCTTTCTCATAACAAAAAGTACTGGAGGATGGTATATTGCGCAGCAGAGTCACACACAGTATCGAAGCAATAATAATAATAATAATAATAATAATAATCCTGAAATACTATTTTTACGTCACAAGCGCCAACAAAGTTTGCTCAGCACTCCAAGCTCCCCGTTTCTTCATTTCGTTAGTCTGTGACTCGGTCGCTTTCTGACATTCGAAGGAATCTCTTGAAGCCATGACGACGCCCACATCCGTGTGGCCAACAACGACGAGCCGGTCAAATAACCGTTCTTCGAGAGTTGTTCATAGTGCAAGAACCGTTCTATGAACCTTTCCTGTCTTCGAGAACGGAAGAATGGCTAAGGATCCCTGGCGTCATACTTTTTAAGAACCTTTTAAAGGTGGAAAATATGGACAAGCCGAAGAACTTTAGAAAGTTCTTTCTCGAACGGTTATTTTTCTGTGTGTGCCATGACCCCCCCTCTCTTGAAGTAATATTTCAAGTGGTTCAGATTTTTCCGATCTGACGACACAAGCACCAGAGACTGCAATCATGGCTATAGTACATGCAATACTTTTCATGGAACCGCTCTTGCTTCTGCTCCAACTAGGATTACGTTAGGCAAACTTGACGCGAGAGAAGCCTTGAAGACTCTCCCCATTTTTTCACACTTCGTACATGAACACGTGCTCGCCAGCTTCAGACAATGAATTAAATCCTCACAAAAAAATATTGTTCGAATGGAAAGGTTGTCCATTTTGAGCGCGTTTCTCTCATGCCTTCATCAAGTTTGTAGGATGCTTGTTAAAGGGGCAGTAAAGTGCCCACCACAAGTTTATTTTAAACTACGTTAAAGTCCGCGTTCATTTCGTAGTGGGCGTTATTACTCAAAATTTTTATTCAGGTGGAAAGTTACAATCAAAATCGTACCGATCTCTTTCTTCTCTCGGCAGCACTCTGCGACCATCACATCGCTTCGCGCATCGGGAAGTTGCACTCCCGAATATGCATGCACCACTGCGGAGTGGTTCAGCTATAAAGAAATAGTGCGACCGGTCAAACGAAATAGTGTCGTTCTCTGGCACCTACTGGTGAGATTTACGGATAGCTGGCTGCATCGGAACATTTCTCGTTAATGTAGCCAATGGCAGGCAAGCGAGTCATTTTTACAACGGTGTCAATGCGCATGAAGCAGGGTACGTGTACGAGGCAACATGCTCGCTATGTTCAAAACGCAACGGTACACGACAGGATCGCAAGCACATGTTATTTTGCCCCATTGGCTGCCGCCGTTCCTGCGTCTTGAGGATCCTATTGGCCGCCGCGAACTACGGTATTCTCGTGGATGTTTCGACAGGGTGTTTTCATGACAAACGGTAGCGCGAATTAAAATAATTTTGGTTTCATAGTGATTGTTGCGACTCGAGCTATTATCTGAGAACAAGTTGCTTTTGCATTTTAGTGCCCCTTTAAGGTAGCCACAGGTATTTGCACGTCGTGCGCTCATTGAGCAACACTGTGCTTAATGTGCGCTTGTAGAATTAGCCCGCCATAGTAGAATGTACACGTATGGTAGTGCATCTACAGGGCTAGTGTGGAACACGTTACACATTTCAATCCCATCATAAAAATAGAAGTCCGGGTTCAGGCGACTGCAAACTTTGCAGTCTTGGTAGCCATTTGTCTGAAGTTTTGCTGGAATTTTTTGTGAGCATTATGTTTTTTTAACAAAAATTAAAAGTCAACTACAACAACAACAAATAAGTAATGATGATGTAGTGGGATGTTTCAAAAATCAAGCAAAATCTCACTCTATGCATTTTCTATGGCCCATCTCACTCAGAAGGTGCCATTTTCTCCTGTGTGCGCATCATTCTCGTTTCACCACACACAGGTGGCGCCAACATACAGAAGAAGTGATTTAGTGCGTAACTTCAGCAGGGTTATCTGACATCGTTGTAGGCAGCACCGCCTGCGTGAGGTGATGTGAATGTGAAGCAGACACAAGAGAAAATGGTGGTGTTTGTGTGAGATAGGCCATGAAAATGCATGCGTTTGCACGGTCCTACTTAACTTTTGTCTGCACGGCTAGCATGGCGAAGTATACTACACAGTCTCACTTAAATCCCTGGGCTAAATAATTCGGAAACCGGTGCACCAATCGAATAACTTTCTTTTTTACACGTATCTGTCCGATACCGCCTACATCCTGCGCACCGTGTGGATGAGTGGGAGGCGCTCATTATTGAAATAAAAATTCAAATGAGTTTCGTGAAAAAACGTAACTTCTAAAGGAGGGACCCCAAAGCCTGCATCTAAAGTCGCGACCAGTCGCGACAAAAAATGTAAATCGAAACGAATTAATTACTGCAATAAATAACCCGCTTTGGTGGCAGATTTTTCTCTAAATGGTGTCCACTGAATGTCCCAAGAGGGGTAGTACTCATTTTAATGTCGACGGCGCCCTGCTTTAGAAGTTACGTTTTTTCACGAAACTCATTTGAATTTTTATTTCAATAATGAGCGCCTCCACTCATTCACACGGTGCGCAGGTTGTAGGCGGTATCGGACAGATGATTGTAAAAAAGAAAGTTCTTCGGTTGGTGCACCGGTTCCCGAATTATTTAGGCCCAGGGAATTAACTCAGACACCCGGTGTACTGTACACACGCTCGGGTCTCAGCCACACGCAAAGTGCGCTAGAACGCTTCGTTACTTCTCCTGCGTACACCGCCGTAGTGCAGCGAAAGCACGCTCTACAGGAGACCTCTGCCGGATCTATGCGCCACCTTTATGGAATGGGCTCCCCACATCGATAGAGAGAGGGGTAGAGAAGGAAGGAAAATTTGCGGGAGGGGACTCTCTCTGGGGCAGAGGTCCGTGAGGTTTGGTCTGTAGCGTTTGCTTTGGCGACCTATAATTTAATCAAATTGATTTTTATTATATAACTTGTAAGTAGTAGTTAATAATTAAGTGAGCTTAATTGATTTAAAGGAGGTAAGAACTCCTATCTGCAGGTTTTTAGCTACGGGTGTAATAGGTGTAATATTGTTCTCCTACGCTTCGTAATTCTATTTACGATTTATTGTTTAATACTTCTCCTTCATAACGTGTATGGCGTTCATACAAAAACGCACTTTTTTTCGGATACGGGCGAGTAGACGTACCTCCATCCAGATACCTCTATCCATTGTTACGTCACATAACGTTCTGCTCTACCCTCATTTTCATCCCTGTTGAAAACGGGAGGCGGGGCTTATTTTGTAGCCATAATGCCGTACATAATAGTTACATAACAGGCTCCACCTCCCGTAAACAGCAAATCAGGAACGAGAACGTTGTCATTGGGGACCATGGTTGGCTAGCAGCGTGCTATATGTGGTGAAGAT
This sequence comes from Ornithodoros turicata, assembly GCF_037126465.1. Lineage (NCBI taxonomy): Eukaryota > Metazoa > Arthropoda > Arachnida > Ixodida > Argasidae > Ornithodoros > Ornithodoros turicata. The sequence goes on from NC_088207.1 coordinate 21,961,495, forward strand.
ACGGACCTATCAGATTCATCTATACAAAGGGTGTGAAGGCCAACAAGCTAAAATCGCCCTTTGGAGCCGACAGTGTGTGCGGGCTAGCTTGGTAGAGTTCATAGTCGCTTTAACCTTATACTGAACTCTAACGTCAAAACATTAGATTAAATTTCTAAGTGTCACAGCCATGATCAGAAACAAGTGACTTTTACGCAAAAGAGAGAGAGAGAGAGAGGGGAGAGAGAGAGACATCGGCCGCGCCCCACGTAGGAGTCATATAGAAGTGTGTACTCAAGAGAGGCCGCAGTGCAATCTAGGGCGTCGTACTCCCAACAGTAGACGTTTCAGAGCAGCTCTTTCGTGCATTCCAAAACTATTCCGTCTACGTCCAGGGCTGCGTACGCAGCGTCAGGCTTCGGCGGTTCAGACGCGAGCGTTCGTGTCTTGAAACCTGCTCCTACAGAACACGTTGACAGATAACGAAGAGAAAATAAAAAGGAAAAACGATCAGTGTCACGTGGCCCATCAGTAGTAATTGTACGTTCCGTACTATTGCATGAACAATCATGCGAAGTAAAAGTTTCTGGCGGTAACTCACATTTGTTGCAGTTAGTCTCGGCATTGTTTATTGTGCATAAATAAAATCTGAATCTGAATCTGTTCCTTCTTGTTATTTCGTGACGGCCTGTACTTGCTCACAGAGATTACCAACCAAGTGCGCTAACCATTATGCCACGCTGGCACAGCGGTTAATGAATCATAGAAGGCAGAGGGTACTTTTGCTGAGCCTACTGAGCTCTTCAGACTCTTGGGGGCACGCTATTGGCACCTCAAAACACCCTTAACTTCGACAGAAGTCACAACAATCCTCTACTTCGAGAAGCCACGATCACTAACCACGATCAAGAACCATTAGGGTGCGTCACAGATACCGAAATACTGGCAACTAGTACATACCTGCTCGAAGGGCTCGAAGGGTACGAAAAAGGGCTCGCCGAGGGTGGAGACACGACTGTCCTCACCCTGCGCACCAATTATGATGACTACCAAGGGGTTAGGATAATTAGCGGTTTTATGTCGTGAATCAATTATGATCACGAGCAACACCGGTTCATTGGTCCATTACTCCAGATTAGTCCACGGAACAATCTTGTCGATATCGCGTAGCGCGCGATAAATGCTTTTGTTCCCCACACGACCTACTAGATTAAAGCGATCATGTCATTTGCACCCCTCCCAACGCCGCCATTTCGAAGCTAGCGGTCTATTATTTCATCAGTTGCTATAATGCCTTGTAGTTCAGCTAACCTTAGGATTTTTGTACGAACGGTGCATGCCCCATGGGGGATGCGTTCTTGCCGAAGTTGTGAACTGATTATCATCATTAGGGCACGGGAGTTCATTGAAAACGCATATATTTTAAAGCTTCTAACGGATATTCTAACGTTACTCTACGCACTACCAATTACGACGTTTACAATGTTTCGCGTGTCATATAATTGCATATTTCGGCATATTTCGTTCATTTCGTCATATAATATGACAGTTGCATATTATGTCATATTCCAGCGCCATTTGGTCGCATATTATGTCATATTTTGTCGTCATTTCAACCATTTTAACGTTTGCCGTTCCCTTTAATTTGTCACTGCTCACGTTATCACAAAAGGGGCTTCACAGGCCAAAACCCGTGTTCCAGCTACACATCTATGCGACTGCGCTGCTTTTAGGCTGCTTCGTGCTACGAAATCAATGGATTCGGCATGCACCACTAGCACCCAGAAGGCAACGAACATCACAACGAAGAGCTGTCTGCACATGCCGCAGATTTTTTTTTAAATTCCGTGTTAGCGCCGCGAAGCAGCAGTTGTTATGAGCGGCGTACAGATGTGGACAGATGGAGAGAGCACAGCAGGAAGGAGTGGGGGAACAGGGGGTTAGTACGCGTCCTGGGCCGACTTGAGGGGGAACTGTGCCGACATTCGTCCGGAAAGTCTTCGGAAAACCCAGGGAAAACCTCAGACAGCACAGCCGGTGGTAAGATTCGAACCCACCATCTTCCCAGTCTTCAGCACGGCCTTGGCTACCACAACATGCCGCAGATGAGCTAGGTAGCTAGCTAATAAGCGATTTCAGATATTGCCCTTGTGCTCCGCACGAGGGCCCTCCGTCGCCCAAGTCACGCGCATCGCGCAATGCGTCGTGGGAAATGGTTTGCATTTGTGCTTGCCTGCTTGTTGCTCGAAGGAACTACACTGTTAAAACAGAACTTCACCACATAGCACGCTCCTAGCCAACCATCATACCGAATGATATCATTATGTGTCATGATTTGTTCAAAACAGGGGGGAGGCGCCTATCTGGGACAAGATATTCTGTCCCAGATAGGCGCCTCCTCCCATTTTCAACAAATCAATGCACAGAATGATATCATTCGGAATGATGGTTGGCTAGGAGCGTGCTATGTGGTGAAGTTCTGTTTTAACAGTGTAGGGAAAACCGAAACGATTAGCGCTCTTCTTCTGTCAGACTCATAAAAACTAAATCCCAAGGTGCAGTGGGGCATTCGCAACACAGCGCTCTCTGGCGGGCCATCCATGCCATTTCTGAAATCGTCTATTCGTCCGAATAATAATCCAGCGCGCGACAAAGCGCACATTTTCGTGGCATATGGCTTTTTTAAAAGTGTGAAGTTTTCGATCTTCCCGGGTGTAAAAATGTATGTGTGCGTATTTGTGCACTTTTCAAAAACCTGAGTATATGGCTATGGTAGCATATACTGCAACGACCAACAAGGACTACCTGAGTGCGCACGCGTGAACGTACGCTCCAACTGCCAATAAGGAATGTGCATTTTAATTTGTAGATAAGTTTTCAGACGATTTGGACATTCATTGAGTTCCAAGGCACGCAAAAGCTTCCGGACCAACATTCCCGGCACCATAATATTTCTGCATATTTTGTGCACGTTTCGCGCCGCATATTTGCATGCATATTTTGTAAAACTTTTTTTTTGTGCATGAAGTTTCGGGCCTTAATAGTCATCACTTTATTCGTTTTGACGGGAGCTGTAAGCAGTGGTTTACCCAGAATTTCGTCCTTAGGAGGGGGGGGGGGGGGGTTGAGCCCCGCAAGGGTTGTCTTTACATACGTTTGACGAAATATTGCGCAATCTCACAAAATTTTAGGGGGTCTCCTGCAGATTTTGGGGGTGTTAGGGGGGTGTAGGGGTGTGTGGATAAGTCTTACTGGCTGTAAGTTTGTTTGTTTGTTTGTAACGAAAAGAAAAGAGCCGAAATTGACCTCGTCTCCCGACTTGTTCTGCTACTCCTAACATAAATTCTCACCCACAACCTCCCATACATACTTCCCATGTGCTCTACTCGCTGTAAGTTGTTCTGTTGCTGTCTACCAGTTGCTGCTTCTGCAATTGCAAAACTTAAATTTGCACTATCCAATCGTGATGGAGATCTCGCGGGCCGATGAGTAACGCCCTTAGCGAATCATGAAGACGGGCTCCTGCTTGGGAGTTGCCGATTATGACATGGTCGCTACAGTCTCGTAGCTCTTGGTTCCCCCGTGACGTGCCGCGAGCTCTTGCGCGTAGCCAGTCGCTGTGCTGGGGGTGATAGAACTGCTGGCCAATCGCAATATTTATTTAAACTCCCGGCCAACGAAACGGATTCTACGTGCCGCAGAGTGGCGTTTGAAGCACGCAAACGAAACGATAGCGATTAACTTGAGAGTAATGAGAACGCTGTCTTATGTGATAAGGCTGGATCCAAGATGGATATACTATCTAAACGCCAGAATACAATATGCGCTACACAGTAAATTACAGCGCGATGGATTCTCATTACCATGTGATAACGATTAACTTAAGAGCAACGATAACGCTATTTTGTGCCATACTTCAAGATTGGGTTCATGATAGGTGCTATCGAAACGCCAGAATAGATATGCGCTACACAGTAAATTACAGCGAGATGCATTCTCATTACCAGCGTAGGAGCCAACACGACGTCTTCTGGGAAGATTGGTGGCAGCGCGAAGCGGCACCAGATAAGAAAGAGATAGCAGCACCGGATTTATCAGTAAAACTGTCCAGGAGCAATTCCATTGTTTTCAGCCATTAGCGTTCGTCGTAACGAAAAATCCTTTCTGTATACGTGCTTAAAGGAGCGCGAAAAAAAAAAAAAAAAAAAAAGAAGCCACGCTTCCGTTCTTGTATTCCTTAATTAGACAGAACGCAGAGGGAAGAAACTCAACCACCGAAACACCTTCTCTGTGGCTTCTTTGTACCCCTTTTTGTTTCACATCAGCAGAAACCACGGTATCAAGATAATGAGGAGCGCGGAGAATATCGCGTGACGTCTTCGTTTCTTCCTCGCGCCAGGATGGCCGTGCAAAATTGCTATGGTACGTGTAATTGCTATGTGACGCACAAAAGCAAGAAAGATAAGAAGTTTGCACCTGCTTTCCAACATATACAGTTCTCGTGGTGGTGCTAAGAACGACAGAGATAAAAAGCGATAATTAGATGATCCACATCCGTAGTCCACAAATGCCGTCCCAGTTTCCTCCTTTTTACACGCTTCCAGGAAAAACAAATGCCCCCCTACTCCTGCAGCATATCAACTTTCTGATTTGGTTCGCGCATACTTCTTTTTTTTTTTTTTTTTTTTACGAAGGATAGGTAAAGATGCTAACACTGGGTATAAGCAAGGCGTGAGATGTTTTGTTTGGGAAAGGCGGGGAAATAGCAGCACCATTGCATGAAACGGGATAAAATGACGATGAAGAAAGCTTCTAGATTTTTTTTTCTGCTCCCCGTCATTTATAGTACACTTTATGCGACATATTATTACATCTCGCGGGCGAGCATTCTACAGAAGACAACAACTCCGAGCTTGTGCTTTGAGCGTCCTCCTCCGCACCAGTGACATAATTTGGAAAGGATCATGATGTGCTGTAAGGATTCTCTGTAACAATGCACGCTATTAAAAGGTTGCCCTGGCACATTCCAAAAGAAGAGAAAGAGACAAAAAAGGCCGCGGTAGCTCAGTCGGTAACGTGTTGGCTTGCTGAGCTCCAGATCGCGTGTTCAATCCCGGTCTAGGACAGTAGCGACGTGGGGGAGGGAAACATTAGCTGTCGTCAATTGGGCCTCAGTTTCTGAAGTAGTGCAAACGGTGCAAGTAGTGGAGGTCATGTCGAACGTGGTCCCCCCTACCCCCCCAACCACCCGGGCCCGCAACCTTATCAAAGAAAGACTCGATATATACACCTTGTGAGGTATGCACATGATAAGAAATCGGAAGCCTATCAGCTTCCACGACCTCATGCCCGCAATTGACCTAAACCGACCCGCGTAAGAGCAAAATCAATATCCATCATATTCTTTTTTTTTTGCCTGTGCAAACGAAGATTGATACTGCGAGACGCTGTGTGGACAGTGGCGTGTGCATACGCCGTGTCGTTTGACTGCTGTATAGTTTCGTCAGCATCGTTGTGTCTATGTTGTGGCCCGTTTTGGACAATGAATGCACAGAGACAGATACGGAATGATGGCTGTGTTACTCGGTCAAGTTCTACTCCAACAATGAAGCTGAAAATCGCGCGACTGAAGCTGATCGTAAGATAGTTTGAAGTCTACAACAAATGTGATGCAACCCCCCCTCCTCTCTCTCTCTCTCTCTGCAATAGTTGCATGTCACCCTTGTTGAATCTTATCGAGCTTCTCTATCGATCTTCTAGTTATCGAGCTTTCTAAGCGCAGAATTTCACAGCATAAGGCGCTGTGCGCAAAACATTGCGCCGAACGATGTAAGCATGTGTTAGGATGACATAAGAATGAGGATGTAGTAAGCAGCGAATGTTAGTAGACTGCTGAAAACGTCACCGTTAACTTACCGTGCCTTCCGGAAGCAATGACAGAGACCGTGACTCAGAATGTTATCTCTGATAGGGTGCGGTCGTGGTGTATTAGCACTAGCTAATATATACATAAATATCGGAGAGGGTCGAGCAATTATTGTGGCAATTATCAAGCATCCATATTGCACAAAATGGCGTACGCCTCCATTCTCAATTACGATTAGCTCTGAATACGTTAGGAAGACCTGTTTTTAGAGGATGGTTAGGTTGATTCGGTTACGCTATGTCAGGTTAGTTCAGGTTAGATTAGGTTAGGCTAGGCTAGGCAGGCATCCACGTCGCTTCCTGTGTATCGTATTCCAAAGGAGCTCCTTAAATGTGCGCAGTAACACGAGAAATGTACTGATAACAACAAGAATAGACGATAGAGAAATGGTGATGACATGGGATGTTCCCCCGTGGTAGCCACAGGCACTGAGCAGCCCAAACAACTATCCAGTTCCGAAGCTTCACAGCAGGATATTAGTTTTGCAATCTGCCTTTACTTCCTCGAATCTTTTCGGTCCTGGCACATCCTTCATACAGGACTAAGCACTTCGAAAGCTTATCGAAAGCGGCGAATCTCGATGGGATTGAGGGAGGAAATCCAAGAATCTGGAACACAACGTGCTACCGTCCCAGGCAGGGTTGCTTAACGTCCTGCGTCGAGTGACTCAAGTTAGAGCGATTTAGAACGGTTAGAGCGAAATCGTCTAGAACGAAGGAATTAGGTTAGAGCGATTACGCTCACGATTCAATTCTCCACCGATAATTGGATTTCCTTGGCGTTTCCGAGGTTTGCTTTCAATTTCGCCTGCTACAGTGCGTCTTCGTGTCGCCTGTTTCACCTGTCGCCAACGCTCAGGATTCTCTCATCTTATGGTTGTGAGTGTTTACAGAGGACCGCTGGAAATAGATACGAACAATGTGTGTGGGCGATATTAGATTATAGAAAAGTAGCCGACGAAAACAAACAAACTCATTTTCCACATATGGGTTGTTGCGGGAACGCGCAAGAACAGCTTTGAACCAGTTTGAACAGTTCTTTTTTGTTTTGTTTTTATTGATTGGTTGATCTGCCTCGAGTTTTCTTATTGCGATAGGCTGCACTATAGATAGCAATGTGTACTGGTGGGGATATGGTGTCAAACGATGATTGTGGCTGGTGGATAAGCAGCGCTGTACAAAGCTGCCCCCGGTCATGAGATGAGGGCTGTTTATCACGCTCTTCGTTTTTACACCTACAATCTTAAAAGTGAGGTGGTGGTGGTGGTGATGACTAAAACCGGCTTGCCGTTGTTGGCCCCACGTATGTGGGCTGCGTCACGACTGTAGCCAGGATGAGATGAGATGATGTGATAACAGATGAAGGGGGAATGATGACGGCCGAAAGTTAAGATATAGGGCAGTCACTGCAGAGTTGGCGAGAAGCCTGAGCAGTACTCACTGCCTTTGAGCGAGGCCAGATTCCTGGAGAAAGCAGACGAGGCTGCGAATTTTGGAGTGCATAAGTACTGCCACGGGAATAATACAAGTGAAATGTTACGCGAACTGTATGCATAGAACAATGCCTGTTTTGTTCCACGACCATTTTCACCGGGTGTCTTCACGTTTAAAATATTCACCACCGAAGACCGCCGAATCGCGGTGAACGAAATAACCAGCGCTTTTTCAATATGGTTAAATCTGCAGTGTTCTTTTGGCTGATCAAAGGTAGAAACCTTTAGTGTTGACTTTCACGACGAAGCTGCAGTAGAGGAGGTGTATGGCTCTTTATTGAATATGGCGACCGTATTTTCAACGCGTACTCGTTCAAACTGGTATTCTTTCCCCATATTTTTGTATATATCCATCTTATTGTCGTTTTCAAGAAACATCTCTTGTCACAGCAGCTGTGATGTATGAACGACTTGTGAAGTCGCTTGAGATGCAGCAGTATTTGAAATGTAGATGCAGTAGTGGTGCGTTGAGAAACGCAGCTAATTATACCGTGAACTGAGAAGTTCCAATGAAAACATTTAACACATTTAACTGAGAGGAAAGGTGTTACTCCGTATCTTTGTGCCCAGAGACTGAGTCCTTTGAAACTCTCTCCAATATTCATAGAGACCAATCGTATTGAACCTGGAGTTACATTTATGGAAATATGAAAAACTGTCATTTCTGTTTCGTAGCGTACCAGAAGAAAAGAAATTACCACCAGAAATACGGAACAGTAAACTTATTCACATATTTAAGTGACGAATTAAATATCTTATACTTGGTTCAACCGCCGCTGAACAAGGTTTATTAGCTCCACACGTTTCATCACGTTGTTGAATGGTATGGATTTTTTGTCTTATATATGGCGTATATAATTTCTATAATTATTTTGTTTGTTCATGTTTATGTATGGATGTTATTTTGTATATTTAGGACTATATTTAGGACGTATTTCTCGCTTTTCCAGGCATTTTCCGGAGTATTTGACAGAATACACTCTTAAAAATGAACTTCACCGCATAGCACGCTCCTAACCAACCATCATCTCGAGTGATATCGTTATCTGCACTGATTTGTTGAAAACGGGAGACGTACTCCTCCAGTTTTCAGGAGAAATAGAAATAGAAAGAAAACAAAAGGAATATTTCATAGAATTACTATTGGATAGTAAATCTAACGCTCACAGATATCGTGTGCATTCATTGTTGAAGACCCTTTAACTGGGAACTCATTCCCATTGGCTCCTTCACCCGTATATACCTATCTGTGTGTGTAGATACATAACACAAATAAATTCGAATTTGAGCACGAACTCTGTAGAACAAACGTTTGGACCAGATGACAAGAGCTGCGGAGCGGTTTCTTCGGTCAGGTGATAATGTTGTGCCGTTGCGCCTTTCAATCCAGAAGACTGCTTTACATGTATGGAACCACCACCCCCATAATATTTTTGACGTACCTCCCCATCGTTTACGTGGCTGTCGCTTAAAGGAACGGTCGTATCCGGAGAACATTCTATGAAACACGATACCACTATGTTCCGCATCGGCCGACAGTGTACTATGCTAATTTTGTCGTCCGAAAAGCGCTTAGGTATTAAATAAACGAATTTTCAAGATCAGCGCTGCTTCCGCAGCTGCAGAGGCTCCGGTGGCCTGACGTCACCCTCTAAGCGGAGGAGTGAGAGAGAGAGGCGCTCAGAGGAGGAAAGGCGGCGGCCAGACATCCCATGCCTCCTTGAGACGCCCGCACGTCCTCGGTATTCCTTTTCTCAAGGTCACGCCCGCCTTGGTTCTTAGGGAGTGACGTGGTCTCGTTCTTTTTACAGAGGAAATTCCTGCACGCTCTCAACATCCGGAGCCTGCTCTTGTGATGTATTCCATCGAATAACAGTCAAACTGCACAACTGTTCCGCGTGGGATTTTCTATAGACTACCCTGTGTTTTTCAAACATGTGACGTCGTGAGAGCACCGGTTCGAAGTCATGTTTTTCTGTGGTGGGCAAGAAGCGGGAAAATCGCGTCGACTGATGGGGTGATAAAGCTGATAGTTGCCACCAGCATGCTTTGCGCGGTGGCGTTACGTAATCAATGACGCAGGCGCTCAGGTCGCCTATACCGTGGTCAGTGGTTCACGAGGAATAAAATGACACCATAGTTTCGAAATCGACTGAAATGGCCGTCCCTTTAAAGGAGAATGGAAGACACTTCGAACAGATATTCTTCTTTTTACGACGTTATACGGACGTCTTCAGGAGCTGTCACGCAAAATATTTCCTTGGGGAAGTGCAAAGTTCATGAGAAAATTATCTTACGAGAATGCGCGCAGCGGCGGCAAACTCGCCCTCTTACTCCTCGCGTGTGGTGGCGTCAGGTCACCGGATGACTTCTGATTGGCCGCGGAGAGTTGTCTGCTAGCGAGAGCGACCAGTCGAGACGTGAAACGGGCGGCGCGCGCATCACTATTGGCCAGAAGAACGTGACGTCACAGACAGGCAGTCGGGGGGAGGAGCTTTTCTGATCTGCGAGATGCAACGCACAAGGACTGGGCGCTACACGCGTACTTTTTGTTGCGAATGTGCATCCCAGGGCTTGTAATTCTAACTTCTACTGCTCCTGAAAGATTTTTTTTAGTTCTTCCACGCTCCTCTAAAAATGTTCATGTGACGTTTTGGGGTTACGGTTTGCTGTAGCGTTAAAGTGAAGGATGTTTGGCGCGATACTTATTTACTTTATGGACGAACTTTAATTGAAAGATACCAAATTAAATTCTACGCCTAAAACCTCGCCCGTCTCTCACCCAACAAAGGGAGCCTACTGCAGGGAATTGTGCAAGGAACTGCGAAAGGAATGCTACTGCAGGTGCAAGTGGTCCAGCTTGGGGCAGGAGTGGCAGGCCCAGTGATATGAAAAGCATGAGTCTGGGCAACGACTAGAGGAACACGATAAACGCACGACTGTCTCTCTAGAGCAACCCAGACTCAGGTTTTTCACATCACGGAGTTTGCCCACCAGCTGGCCTGCATCTAGGCTATACTCTCAGTGTCTGACCCAAATAGTATTCTATGGGAGAACTCTCGCCGGTCAGAGAATGAAGAAAAACAGGAAGTGGTACTGCAGCAGGTTGGAGACGTACTAAACTAAAATTATGGGAACTAAACGGGCCGTTGAAAAACAGCACGAAACAGAACAGAAAGGATCAGGGGACCTAATTAAGGTCAGTAGTATAAGCATGTCTACAAGAGCATATTCGGTGTTTGTAAGAGTTCGGCGTGGGAGTTTACTCGTACCTCCGACAAATGTCACCTGAACCCCACCCCTGGGGGAGCTTAAGGTATGTGGCTCCGGGGGATAAATTAGAGAAGCAAGTTTGGTGCTACAGGAAGCCCTTCTGTATACTTCTGGTCCCGCGGACACTACCCAAAACAACTGCGCACACAGGCTCTCTAGACAAGGGCAAAAGAGTCACCAAGAGTGAACAGGGTGAAATAGCCAACGGGGCAATATAATGCTACGAAGGTACGTGTGGAAATGCAAGTAAATGCCCAACAAAAGGCATAGAATTTGATCGTAAAGATGTGGAGCAGGCGATTAGAGGCCTGGATACTGCGAAGCCTCCAGTACCTAGCAGGGTTGTGGGACAGTTAGATAAAATATATTGGGAGGATGAGCGAAGTAGCAAGAGGCAAGTGACCTGGACAACATTTCCTTGAGCTTGAGGAACACAAACACGAGAGGAAGGATACTCAAGGAGGGACGTGTCCACGTGCCCAGTTCGTCGCGTCCTTTGTGCCTTGTTTGTTTTCTTAAAACTAATGGAAATGTTGCCCGCTTCGCAAAACTGGAAAGTCATGGGCCCCTCTCTCGTGAAACTACTTTACGACCAGAAACATTTTGGAAGCGATATAACGACTCTGCTGCGCAAGGGCCAGCAACGTAAAAAGGAGTTGGGAGCTTAGAGACCAATAACCTTGTTAAACATAGATTAGAAAATATTTGCGAAAACAGTAGTTAACCGTACACAAGGAAATATGGAGAAGTGGCTGTCGTCGTTACAAGGTGTTGCAGTTAAAAGTAGGAGAATCCACGGGAAGATATGGGGAATAAAGGACGTTATAGAGCGGAGAAACGATACGTGCATAAAAGGCTTTCGGCTGACCTTAGATCAAGAAAAGGCATTTAACTAACTTAAATAATAATTTCCTGCGCTATTATTGATGCGAAAATAAATAAAGACAAAACAAAATTGATTTATCGGGGAGAAAAGCAACCGAGGAAAGATCGAGGTGTACTTGTTGTGGAAAGGACGAAAATTTATAAATGTAAAAGTACGAAAGTAGTAAATAAATGACGAAAAGCATAAATACTTGGGGGTGACAATCAATAGTAGACTAACGCGGTCTGATCACATTTCTGACATCTGTGCATTAGCCCTGAAGAAATTAGGATTTATACAAAGGAAACTTAAATATGCACCGGCACAAACAAAGCTACTCCCATATAACACATTTCTTAGATCAAAACTTGAATATGCAGCAGTAGTTTGGGAAACGTATCAGAAAAGGGATATTACACTACTGGAGATAGTACAGAGAAGAGCGATAAGATTCATTTTTGGGAAATACAGAACTGACTCACCTAGTAAGCTGATGCAGGTAAACAACATTCAGACACTTGAACTGCGCCGAAAAATTAGTCGGATATTATTTCCACGTAAGGGTCTGATGGGAAATGTCGCATTAAATTTACCAAATTCTGTGGAACCGTCCTTGTTTGAGAAGAACACGACACAGTCAGCGGGAACAAATGCTAGCACCAATTTTTGGAAGAACTAATGCATTTAAATATAGTTTCTTTCCTCGAACGATAGAAGATTGGAATTCATTGCCCGGAAGCGTTTTCGAGTCAGGTAATTTTATAAGTAACGTGGAGAAATTCTATTTTTGTTCTGAATAGAATGCCTTGCGGTGTTGATAAAAAGTTGATTTAATAGATATAGTGTATGATCGTGTTTTGATGGGTCAATTTACTGAGCTCTGTTTAGTTGACCATTGTTGAGTATGGTGTCAAACATGTATGCCACTCCTGTTTGGGCCACATATTGGCTTACAGTATTAATAAATAAAAAAAATAAAATTTGGGGAATGAATTGCAATAAGAACTGGCCCCACGGCGATGAAACTCCCCAATCATAATCATAAAAATAAAGTTGATGTGAGGACGGGGTGTCAAATAATCAGTGGGTGCAATCAAAAAGGGACATGGGAAAGATTATGAAAGATTATAATGGACCAGAAATGCCACTGATGGACAGGGCGCCGGTCGCCCACAAACAATTATGTATTTATTTAACAATACTGTGAGCCCGTCTCGGGCCCCAGCAGGTGTCATTACAACAACCAAAAGTAAAACACACAACTAGTAATGACATTAAAGAAATAGACGAAACATATTACAAAATACGCAAAATAGAGGCCTATCTGAGCAACAACAACAAAAGATGCTGACGATGGCCTATCTGAGCAAGGTGTGACCAGCCTAAGCAAATCATATTATAAAATCAATGAATACGATATTAGACGGCAACCTATTCCACTCTTCTGTAGTTCAAAAATATAAAAAAAGAATATTTAAACATATCACAAGATACACAATAAGGAACGAATATTGTGTTGTGGTTGAGTCTTGCCGACTGGCGGGTAGGTGGGAAAAGGTGCGTTCTCGAATCGATACCGAGTCGGTTATTACAAATTAGGTAAAAAAAATTCAACCTGTGTATTTTTCATCTGACCTGCAGCGACTCTAGGTGTGCCCGTTGCAACAATGCCGAAATGGAGTCGGAATATTTGTATTTTGAGTAAATGAATATAGCGTATCATCTTTGAACACGTTTGAGCATGTCAGTGTGTCTTTTCGCGGACGAGTCCCATACAAGGAGTAGCAAGCTGGCACTTGCCTGGCTGACATCTCCTTTTGTGTGAATAAACATATACCCCCCCATACAACTGTGGCGTGCTCTTGATGATGATGATGATGATGATGATGATGATTGATATGTTCTATAGGCCGTTAACTTAACATCCGGTGGGGCACGTCTTACGCTCCTCCTGAGTGAATGGAGCTTGTTAAGGGAAAATTTATTATGAACGTAATACACAAGCGGTCCTCAACACACACTAATTTGATGGCTACACTAAAGGACTATATACGGCTATATATAGAAATAATTATACGACGTACACTATGTACACTATATGTACAATCAAGGTGGGGCTCCCACGATGGATACGTGGCCGTCCTGTGCACAAACTGAGGGGTGTGTTCCCATAGCCTGTCGAAACGATCACGTCCGAGCACGAGTAGTTCCCGCTGCAGGAAATTCGTCATATTCACGCGCAAGCGTCGCAGCATCAAGAACAATGGGGCGCGATTCCGACGTTGTTCCACCGCCTTGCAGCGTGCTGTCCGCAATATGTCGGCGCCAGAAGCAGTCACGAGAACACTAAGGCGGTGAGACGGACGGCGACAGTCGAATGACACAGGGCAAACGACATTTGTGTGACGGCGAACAAGACACCAAAAGATCCTCGCCGTGTGGCATTCGTAGAGCACATGATTGTTCGTCTCGACGTGTGCACGATATGGACAAGTGTTGGTCGACACCAGGTTCCACAAGAAGAGGTGGTCGCGTGTGGGCAGTATGTCGCAGGCAAACCACCACATCACATCACGCAGGGGTCCAGGGAGCCACGAGCTGACCAGCACCGACCACATGTTTCTTGGGCGTCGCCCGCTATTGGACCCATTGTTCTCCACTTCATGGCAAACCACTGCTTCCGACAGCACGCAAGGAGAAGAGGGGGGGATATGTTTATTAAAGATAAAGGAAAGAAAGGGGGAAAGGCCAGACAGGCCAAGGCCGACTTGCTATTCCCAAAAGAGAAAAAAGGAGCAAAAAAGGAAAAGAAAAAGTGGCAGGGGACGATGGGGTGGCTCAAAGGCTGCTGAGCAGCCCAGTGTCCTTCAGGTAGCGCAGGAGGGCTCGTGTGACTGCCCACTGTCTGGAGTGCCGGAAAGATCCCAGCAGCGTCGCCTGGGAAAGTTCCCTGTGGCCTAGGGAAGTGAGACTTCTGGCGAGAACGGCTCGGGGGCCGGCGTACTGCTTGCAGTGCAACAGAAGCTGGCATATGTCGGCGACTGCAGCACAGCAGGGAAACATCGCGGACGTCCGTCTATCCATCTTAGAGAGGAGCAGCGGGGTCAGGGCAACATCGAGGCGTAGGCGATGTAGGATCGACTCCTCCTGTCGCGACAGCCGCTGGGAGGGGGTGAGTTCCATCCTCGGGTCGATGGAGTGGAGGAACGTGTTTGCCGCTACAGCGTCTGAGCTAAACGCGAGGGTGCTGCGAGACGTCTGGCGGTGGATCTGTATCTAGGAGAAGAGGACAGCAAAGGACTTGGTAGAATATAGGACAGCTTGTCGTGATAGGAGTGCACGGCTGCATGAAACTGTGGAGGTGACGCAGCCGATGGAGCCACTGGGTCATAGCCATGCGCAACAAGATCCCGTGCGAGGCGGCCCATGCAGTAGAGCAACAAAACTTGAGTTGGCGACGGCTCGCTATTTAGAACACGAAGCACAGTTCTCATGGCGATTCCTCTGTTCATAAGGCCAATGTCAGGAAGTGACACTCCTCCACGCGAAGCAGGGAGAGACAGCAAGATCCGTGCAATTGGCCTGCGACGCCTCCTCCAGAAGAACGAGAGCATCGCGGAGTGCAGCCTCGCTATTATCTGGTGTGGTGCGACTAACACGTGGCTCATGTGCCATACGCGCCCACAGAAAACAGTTCGCACCAAGTAGGCGCGCTCAAGCTACGAGAGGTCGAAGGGTTCCGCGCGGCTTGACACTTGGACTGCTGGAACTCTTGCAAAGCCTGCAGCCAGTTGTCGTGCATGGGGCCGTTTCGGTCGAATAAAACGCCGAGAGTCTTGAGAGAGGTGGCACTACGCAGAGGCAGGCTTACATTAGAAGCGCTGCCGCCAATGCAGAACTGCAGATATTCTCGGATGTGCTTATTCCAACTTAAATTTGACATTATCGTTACTCTGAAATATTTAACTTCGTCAACCTTTTGAAGCATCCTATTGTTAATGTAATAAGTGAACTCTGTGACGTGCTATTTATTACTTATAGTCATGAACACTGTCTTGTTATAGTTAATCCTCATTCCCCACATCAACGGGGAGGAATGGGGAGCAACGGTCCTAATAACGAACCCTGCGGCACGCCTGATAACACACTCAATTTACCGGATTTTGCGTTGGATATATGAACATATCATCAGAATATATATGTTGTTGTTGTTGACAGCTGTTACTAAACCGATTACTAAACCGAAATGAACCAAATATTTTGCTGCCAATTACCGCCCTCCTAAAATATCTCGGAAAGTACCGATACTTTACATTCAGTTTATTGTGGGGAACCACGGAGGGTAGCACAGAAGATAATGAAATCACCAATCGACATTGGAGACCTACGGGTTTCTGATCTGGCACAACTTTCGAAGCATGCGCTTTACGTTAAATTTACAGGATAAATAAGACGGGACAGATAACGGACGGAAGATAGCAAGGGTTTCGCTGAGACTGTACATTAAACATTAGCAAAACGCAAAAGAAGATACACAACAGGTGCATAACGTATTAAAAGGCAGCCAGCAATATATTAAGCAGAGGAGCATGCATTGCTTCAGTTAAAGAGAACAGACAATATCAAAGAATGTACTGGAAGCACCTTCACGGAACCACAGAAATCTGACATCACAATTAAAAAAACAGTATCCTTCTGACGTAACGACTGCAGTCTGGGCTAAGAATAAGTAGATAGATGATGACGTCAGAATGGTGGAGACACATCCAGGAAAAGCGTGCTAATAATGCTCATAATGTGTGCTGAATCTTGCAGTGAGTCATCACCTCAGTAATACACGGGGTTCCCCGCGTGCCGTTCGTGGTACATGCGCAAAGCAGAGCCTATCTAGGAAGCAAGGAACTTTCCACATAGACCAATGATACAAAAATATAGACGCTACCAGCGGCATGGCCGAGTGGGCTAAGGCGTCCGCTCGTTGGTGATAACCAAGGTCGTGCTGTAGACTGGGAGGTGGTGGGTTCGAATCCTACCGCCGGCTGTGCTGTCTGAGGTTTTCCCTGGGTTTTCCGAAGACTTTCCAGACGAATGTCGGCACAGTTCCCCCTGAAGTCGGCCCAGGACGCATACTAATCCCCCTGTCCCCCACTCCTTCCTGCTGTCCTCTCTCCGTCTGTCCACATCTGTACGTCGCTCATAGCCACAGTTGCTTCGCGGCGCTAACACGCAATAAAAAAAAAATATATATAGACACACTAAGAGTAGCTTAATAACGAGTTGAAATGAAATAGGAAGTTGTCCAAATTTATTTATTGATGCACGGACCGTTTCTTGCATGATAAGCATCGTTGCCTTTGGGAACATCGTATTGATCCACACCACTTACTCTCTCCCGTTGCTTTCTTGCTTCTTTGTATATCTTTCGAGATCTGGATCTCTTCTTCCATTTCTTGTTATTTTGTGATGTTCTCCCCCGCCCCCTCCCCCTCTTAACCACCATTGCACAGATTGATGCCGTTGTCGCTCCTGATGTCTGAAAAAGCACGTGACGTACGCTTTTGCGTGCCAATTTTCGTAACCACATAAGTGTCACAAAAAGGCTGACGCCTCTCGTTTTCACAAAATCATGGGAGCGAACGGGATGATGGGTGGCTACAAGCTTAAAACAGAAGTTCACCGCATATCACGATCCTAGCCAACTGTCATCCTGAATGTGATCGTTCGCTCCCATGATTTGTTGAAAACGAGAGGCGTACGCCTTTTTGTGACACTTATGATGACACGGTTGTAATAATCGTCACAAAAAGGCGTGTAGGTGATGGTGAAAGACCTCCCCCCCCCCCCCGCTTTCCCCAGATCAGGAGTGATTGGTATTATTCTGTGCAATGGTTAGCCTTCAGCGTGCTATGTGGTTAAGTTCTGTGTTAAGAGTGTAGGGACACGTTATGCGGTGAAGTTCTATTCTAAGGCTTCTAGGGGTTATGTTTAGCACGAATGTGCAGTGAAGATATGACTTCATAAAATAACAGTAAAAGGGCAGGAGTGGTTACTAGGTCGAGGTTAGCGCTGGCCATGTGCACCAAGAATGATACAAGATTGCTTTGAAGCGCTCGGTACACGACGTAATGGCAATCAGAGGTCAGGAGATTTTCGCGGGCTGCGTGAGGTCAACGCTTAAGCATCGCTTTATCTACCATGTTTTGAATGTCACACATTCTGGCGTCCCATCTCCGCTCACAAACTCGGGCGTAGCCCTCTGTTTCCCATATGATAGATTGCTGCTGTTTATGCGCGTTATTTGACGCTGAACCTGCTCTCATTGATCGTGCGTGCACCACTAATGACATACGCACGACTCATCGCCCACAGAGTGTACCCTGAATCTTTCGCTTTGTTCCCTTTCACACTCCGAAACGAGAACTTCACCGCATAGCACGCTGTGCGCCAACTACTGCCACGAATGATTGGGTTATCGCTCCTTATCTGAGGAGAGAGTGCATGCGCCTTCTTGTGTCAATTAACGCTCTTCCACTCGCATGTCCACCAATGAATTACGTCCATACACACCAATGAATTACGTCCTTTTGCACTTCGCCGCGACCAGCCGAGACAAAAATATGTAAACCGAAACCAATTAATTACTGCAACAAATGACCCGCTTCGGTGGCAGATTTTTCTCTAAAAGGTGTCCACTGAAGATCCCAAAAGGGGTAGTACCCATTTTAATGCCGACGGTGCCCTGCTTTAGAAGTTATGGTTTTTCACGAAACGCATTTGAATTTTTATTTAAATAATAAGCGGCTCCAACTCATTCACACGGTGCGCAGGTTGTAGGCACTATCGGACAGATACTTTTAAAAAAGAAAGTTCTTCGATTGGTGCACCGGTTCGCGAATTATTTAGCCCGAGTATTTAACTGAGACACCCGGTATCGCACCCACCAACGTCGACAGCCTTGTATGTCCGTCCGTAACAGCTTTTCGGGCCACGTAGCCTGCCACGTGCTGACACCACGTGAGCGCAAGATTGAGCGTACTCTGAAGTACTCTGAAAACAAGCTCCCGTGGCATAGCGGTTAAGATGATCGCTATCCACGCCGAGACTGGGAGGTGACACGGGTTCGAATCCTGTCACCGGCTGTGCTGTCTGAGGTTTTCCCTGGGTTTTCCGAAGACTTTCCTGACGAATGTCGGCGTGAATGTCCAGAGAGTGTGGCGATATGTCGGCACAGTTCCTTCTGAAGTCGGCCCAGGACACATACTAACCGCCATGTCTCCCACTTCTTCCTGCTGTGCTCTCTCCATCTGTCCACGTCTGTACGCCGCTCATAGCCACAGTTGCTTCGCGGCGCCAACATGGAATTTAAAACAAATGATAAAAAAAGTACTCTGAAATTGTGTAACCACCGCAGTAACAATCTAAAGAAACTAAAAGATTTTACAAATTATTGAAAGTCTTCGTTTCATTAAAAAAAAAAAAAAGGAATATCTTTTTGGAAAAGGGTGCCGTCAAAAATGTACGGCCAATCATGGCTGTACTTTCCCTTGCCATCGAAAAGTTAAAAATCCAGGGTGATGAAATCATGGAAAATCCTGAAATCATGAAAATCCAGGTGAAATCATCTTGAAGCCGAAAGGCTGAAGTCGGTGTTCCCGACTGATGCTGTTCTTCCACATTATACGACAGGTACCTCTCGCTTTAATACCGCCCACGGGCGCATTATGAGCAAATCATTAACTATCTCTATTTCCTTCCGCGAGGTATGTTGCAGCTTGTACCTTACTAGTCGTATACTCTTTACGTAAATAAAAAAAAAGTACATCCCTAAGGAATTCTTTTCGGAAGTATATAGCGCGCAAGGATCCAAAAACGTGTTATCCTTACAAAATACAGGCACGGACCAAAAATGAATAGCACCTGTAAAGCCCCGGTCGACGTACATTCGTGGGTCGTTGGTATGCAGTTCCAACTCTTGCATCCAACATCAACTATGAGTACAGACGGCTCTATTTGCATACTGCATACGACGCTCACGCGCGCAGTGCTGGGAGGGGTTGCCGAATAGAAATAGTGGTGGATGCTCCGGGGGAAAGCACGAGCCAGTGTGCCGGCACTTCAGTGACCGCGTTTACGTATTCGCGTATATGTGAATACAATGAGCTGTTTTTAGAATGAACGGTGCATTGCATAGTATGAAGGGGCCCACTTCATCGTAACGGCTATTCGCGAGAGCAAATGTGTCTTCACGCAAAGGGTCTCGCAACCTTCGGTGCTATGTTTGTGTGAACGACGCGTGCAAAAAAAAAAAAAAATGCTGTACATAATAGATATACTGCGTAGAGGTACGCACACGAATATGCGGAAAGCGTTCAGTGGTGGTCAAAATAGTTTTTAGCATTCATATTATTTTTCTTTCTTTTTTTTTTTTCCTCTTCTATCAGTTACTTACGATGTCTGATTCGTCTCACGTTGCACACCGACTGCTTTGAAACGTACGAATATGTTGCCCGCGATATTTGATATTGCTTGTCTTTTTTTGGATGATATATTCGGGTGTACTTTTGCTTTCGGAAAGTTTACGAGCACACACAACAGCTTTGAAACTTGTCTCCGTATGAATTCATTTCAGATGGCCGTACATCACTGCCAACTTATCTGCGAGCAGTGGTAATATTGGCACGTTTTCGATAGGAAAAAAAAACAAAAAAAAAACAGCAGCAATAGAACAAACTACTTAATTTCCTCCCTTTTTTTTCGTAGCACACTCAAACTTCATTCTCTAACGTCTCGTTTCACTCCTTCTTAAGAGCCAGCATGTTCTCATTCGTAGTCGTAATATACGATTGCGTGTCAGTCACTAACTTTATGTACACCGACGACAACAACAGATGATGATAGCGACGTGAGGTGTTTCACGTATGGAGTTGCTGTACATAATCCGGTAACGTATGGCTCACTTTTCCCTTTTTTTCACCATCAAACATATCCCCCCTGGTTACGTGTGTGTTATTATGTGAGTGAGATGTGACGCAAATGCACGGAGCGCACATTCACACACGCACGCACATAATATCGGAAGGAGAATTGCAGTTATTGGATGTTGTACGCCCGTATACTGTGCGGCTAGCAAAACGTACTTTTTTGTTTCAAATGCTGCAGCCACTACAGTACGAACGTGTATCCTAATTTATATTTTTTAAAAAAATTGGGAGAGGCGCCGCAAATTTTAAGGAATCATGCGAAACAAATACGCACGAAACACAAAACGTTTTCTTTCCGCAACTTTCACGTCATACCGGTTAATGGGTTAGGCAGATGTTTTCTTTTTTTTTTTTTAACGGAATGTGCGCGGTTCTCTAAGCGCCCAATGAAATGAAGAATGGTGCAGCGGAGACCAAGTGGTTGATCAGCCGTCCGCTTTTTCAATGGTCAAGGACTTCCCCGACACGTGTCCTGTTGCCTGACACTGGAATCTAATTGAGCGCTCATTGTCCTCGTCCTGTGGGAATTGCTTTAGCTCTCATTCTTAAAGCTGTTCCACTAAACAAGGTCTTTAGTAGTCGTATAATACCTCCCCTTTTAGCGTCACATGAGACGATGCTTAATCACTGAGGAGACGGTCCACTGCATGCGCTTGCAACAGCGAGGCCAAGTCCTGCACTGACCCTGTTCGTCTAAGTGAATTATTGCTTGGTTATGTATTTTACTTGAATGAAATATAAGCCTGAAGACCCCTTCCTCTCCTCCTCCTCTGTTCTGGCTGGATGGCTTTGAGGGAAAAAGCACATCTGTAGAGATCGACTCAGTACTCTTTTGAAATGAGCGTCTAGAAGCTATTCTACCGTCTAGTTTTCGGAGTTCCGGAGGCTTAAACTATGACGGTTCATCGAAAAGACACCACAAGTGGGATTGGACACTACACCCTACGGTTTACCGCTCAATAGTAGTTTGTGCGGTGAAACATAAAAGGACAAACACAACATCACAATGCCTAGTAGCATATTTATATTAAACAGTTGCAATTGGTGAAATGACACTCGCAGTAAGATTCGAACCCACACACGGTCAGAGATCAATATTAGCTTTTTTTTTTTGTCCTCAATACATGTGCGACAGCAAGATGTTACCTACCCTCTGATAAGCAGTGCAAGTCAAGGTTAAAGTAGTAGCAATGAAGTGACATTCAACATGACTCGAAACCATGTCTCATTCATCAAGCTGTCCATCAGTAGTCACCATGCAAAATATTGTCGCTCTGTGGTGTATTGTCACTGGGCAATCAAATTTACACACACACACACAAAAAAAAAGAACTGTCGGAGAAAGCAGTCGCGGACGACCGACACGATCCACGCGTGACGTCGTAAAGTCCCCGTTGCATTCCTTTCGTGTCTCTTTCTTCTCAGCTAACGCGTTGCTTAAACTCGCTTCAGTCTCGCCGGTCCGCGTCACGAGTTACGTGCCAGGGGAACACAGTACGTCACGACGTTCCCTCACTCTCAAAAAAAGTTAGAATTTCCTACCCAAGCTGGTAGAACGACAGTACTTCTACCATTTCGGACGAAACCACGCGCGCCTTCTCCTCCGCGGGTATAAGCGGCGGCGGCTCTTTCCCTTGCTCCTCTCTCTCACGTTTGCTCTCAGAAAAAAGGGGTAGAATTTCCTACCCAAGCTGGTAGAACGACAGTACTGCTACCATGGGCCAATCCACGCGAGCTTTCTCCTACGCGGGTATAAGCGGCGGCGGCTCTTTCCCTTGCTCCTTTCTCTCACGTTTGCTCTCAGAAAAAATTGGTAGAATTTCCTACCCAGGCTGGTAGAACGACAGTACTGCTACCATGGGCCAATCCACGCGAGCTTTCTCCTACGCGGGTATAAGCGGCGGCGTCCCTTTCCCTTGCTCCTCTCTCTCACGTTTGCTCTCAGAAAAAAGGGGTAGAATTACCTACCCAAGCTGGTAGAACGACAGTACTTCTACCATTTCGGACGAAACCACGCGCGCGCCTTCTCCTCCGCGGGTATAAGCGGCGGCGGCTCTTTCCCTTGCTCCTTTCTCTCACGTTTGCTCTCAGAAAAAAGGGGTAGAATTTCCTACCCAAGCTGGTAGAACGACAGTACTGCTACCATGGGCCAATCCACGCGAGCTTTCTCCTACGCGGATATAAGCGGCGGCGTCCCTTTCCCTTGCTCCTCTCTCTCACGTTTGCTCTCAGAAAAAAGGGGTAGAATTTCCTACCCAAGCTGGTAGAACGACAGTACTTCTACCATTTCAGACCAAACCACGCGCGCCTTCTCCTCCGCGGGTATAAGCGGCGGCGTCCCTTTCCCTTGCTCCTCTCTCTCACGTTTGCTCTCAGAAAAAAGGGGTAGAATTTCCTACCCAAGCTGGTAGAACGACAGTACTTCTACCATTTCAGACCAAACCACGCGCGCCTTCTCCTCCGCGGGTATAAGCGGCGGCGGCCCTTTCCCTTGCTCCTCTCTCTCACGTTTGCTCTCAGAAAAAAGGGGTAGAATTTCCTACCCAAGCTGGTAGAACGACAGTACTTCTACCATTTCAGACCAAACCACGCGCGCCTTCTCCTCCACGGGTATAAGCGGCGGCGTCCCTTTCCCTTGCTCCTCTCTCTCACGTTTGCTCTCAGAAAAAATGGGTAGAATTTCCTACCCAGGCTGGTAGAACGACAGTACTGCTACCATGGGCCAATCCACGCGAGCTTTCTCCTACGCGGATATAAGCGGCGGCGTCCCTTTCCCTTGCTCCTCTCTCTCACGTTTGCTCTCAGAAAAAAGGGGTAGAATTTCCTACCCAAGCTGGTAGAACGACAGTACTTCTACCATTTCAGACCAAACCACGCGCGCCTTCTCCTCCGCGGGTATAAGCGGCGGCGTCCCTTTCCCTTGCTCCTCTCTCTCACGTTTGCTCTCAGAAAAAAGGGGTAGAATTTCCTACCCAAGCTGGTAGAACGACAGTACTTCTACCATTTCAGACCAAACCACGCGCGCCTTCTCCTCCGCGGGTATAAGCGGCGGCGTCCCTTTCCCTTGCTCCTCTCTCTCACGTTTGCTCTCAGAAAAAAGGGGTAGAATTTCCTACCCAAGCTGGTAGAACGACAGTACTTCTACCATTTCAGACCAAACCACGCGCGCCTCCTCCTCCGCGGGTATAAGCGGCGGCGTCCCTTTCCCTTGCTCCTCTCTCTCACGTTTGCTCTCAGAAAAAAGGGGTAGAATTTCCTACCCAAGCTGGTAGAACGACAGTACTTCTACCATTTCAGACCAAACCACGCGCGCCTTCTCCTCCGCGGGTATAAGCGGCGGCGTCCCTTTCCCTTGCTCCTCTCTCTCACGTTTGCTCTCAGAAAAAAGGGGTAGAATTTCCTACCCAAGCTGGTAGAACGACAGTACTTCTACCATTTCAGACCAAACCACGCGCGCCTTCTCCTCCGCGGGTATAAGCGGCGGCGTCCCTTTCCCTTGCTCCTCTCTCTCACGTTTGCTCTCAGAAAAAAGGGGTAGAATTTCCTACCCAAGCTGGTAGAACGACAGTACTTCTACCATTTCAGACCAAACCACGCGCGCCTTCTCCTCCACGGGTATAAGCGGCGGCGTCCCTTTCCCTTGCTCCTCTCTCTCACGTTTGCTCTCAGAAAAAAGGGGTAGAATTTCCTACCCAAGCTGGTAGAACGACAGTACTTCTACCATTTCAGACCAAACCACGCGCGCCTTCTCCTCCACGGGTATAAGCGGCGGCGGCCCTTTCCCTTGCTCCTCTCTCTCACGTTTGCTCTCAGAAAAAATGGGTAGAATTTCCTACCCAGGCTGGTAGAACGACAGTACTGCTACCATGGGCCAATCCACGCGAGCTTTCTCCTACGCGGATATAAGCGGCGGCGTCCCTTTCCCTTGCTCCTCTCTCTCACGTTTGCTCTCAGAAAAAAGGGGTAGAATTTTCTACCCAAGCTGGTAGAACGACAGTACTTCTACCATTTCAGACCAAACCACGCGCGCCTTCTCCTCCGCGGGTATAAGCGGCGGCGGCCCTTTCGCTTGCTCCTCTCTCTCACGTTTGCTCTCAGAAAAAAGGGGTAGAATTTCCTACCCAAGCTGGTAGAACGACAGTACTTCTACCATTTCAGACCAAACCACGCGCGCCTTCTCCTCCACGGGTATAAGCGGCGGCGTCCCTTTCCCTTGCTCCTCTCTCTCACGTTTGCTCTCAGAAAAAAGGGGTAGAATTTCCTACCCAAGCTGGTAGAACGACAGTACTTCTACCATTTCAGACCAAACCACGCGCGCCTTCTCCTCCACGGGTATAAGCGGCGGCGTCCCTTTCCCTTGCTCCTCTCTCTCACGTTTGCTCTCAGAAAAAAGGGGTAGAATTTCCTACCCAAGCTGGTAGAACGACAGTACTTCTACCATTTCAGACCAAACCACGCGCGCCTTCTCCTCACAACCCAACACTTCTCACAACCTAATTTTGACTGTCAACGGCGCTCGACCTCTCGTAGTCAATAAATCGTCAAGATTGGATTTAAAAAAAGAAATATTATAAAGAGCTGCAATGAAAAGAAAGGAAAGTGGACGATAAACGGCTCATTACGGGCATAAGAAGGAGAGCCGCGATGACAAGAGGAACGGGGAACGCCGTTATCGATTCAAGTCCAATTGGCGTTCAACGCACGGGTCGCTCTTTAACGTTGATCTCGCAATGCGTTCTACAAGGTTACGACGAAGCAGACACTAAACAGCGGGGGGGGGGGGGGGCAGCACCGTAGGGCTAGGACGGGGAATCCGCACACATCAATAGCGTGACCTCTCTCACTTTCTTTACTCTCGACGATTTCCTTCGATCCATTCGACCACTCAGGATTCCACGCTGCATTGCTTACTTTCGGATTCCCCGCAGGGACGGCGCGTAAGGATGTGGACATTGGGCGACTCTGGGGGGAATTCAGCCTCAAAGGATTGCAGTGTGTTATACATTGCAGACAGGCGCGGTCTTGTGTGTTCCATCAGAAGAGTGTACGTTGACTGCGAGACTTAACAGTTGAAGGGCGCCTTCTTGCTCGAGGAAGTCTACAGAGTGTCTGACCTATATATATTTAAGCCGCACATTATGGCGGGGCCTTTGTCTAGAACTTCACTAGGAAGTTGCAGAAGTGTGAACAGTTTGCGGCTTTTGACCCACGTCTGGAGAATTTTATTATACGGTCGTAGTTCGGTTGTACCGCATTCTTAAAGGAACCCTGAAGATGTTCTCCAAGATATTGAGTTCTCGGTGGAGCATAGTTCTGCAGAATGACTTGTCTGAAACAAGCTACTTTCGCTCTATTGTGTTTCGCGCAGGTTTGGCTCACACGCGATATTGCGGAAACCGCCCCGACACGCCCCCTACAAGCGGCCTGAAGTTGCTGGCATCATCCCCTTAATCCAAATTAAGTCAGCCAATGGGAGGTCACCTGCCTATGGGGTGACTTCTAGAATCTGGTCCGGTTGCAGCAGTCGCCTTTTTTGACCGTGGTTCTGACATAGTGGGACTGTAAAGTGAAATGCGAACGCCATGTTTGTAAACTCGGCTTTGCGATGACACACACAGACCATCACGTCTCAATGCGTCATATTTTTCATGCTTTCAAGACCGACAATTTCGTGATCGCAGCGTCCGTCACGCTAAACATCGGAAGCCGCGTCCGGATTGGTGGGCCAGTATCACGTGATATTGAAGTACTACGTAACGCATTCAAGACAGTTTACTAGTTCCTGAGATCAACAGCTAATCTTGAGCAGTTCGATTTAAACTGTTGTAACCTGCAAGAATATATGCGCGACGTGTGCCATCCGTTGGCCTTTCTCTCTCTCTCTCTCTCTCTCTCCGCGTCTTCATTTAGTCTGCTCCTCTGCCATTACACACTGTCCCGGCGTGAATTGAGTGACCAGAAGTTGAAAGCTGTGAAAGTCGCTTTGGTATCACAGCTTCGTGCAAAATCTCGCCCATTGCAGTTGGCCATGACTTGCCAGCTGGCTATGGCCTAGTTGCTCGCGTTCTCAATAGACTGCGCGCGAGACGCCTCGGGGTTGCCGCGTCTTGGAGTCCACAAATGTCTTTAATTTTCTAATATTTAATATCCCCTTTTAACATCCCAGTTGTTTAACGAATATTAGGCTGACACTCCGGCTAGTCAATCTGTCCGTGCCCAGGAATGCATTAAAATGCTTGTAGATGTATTGAGGATCTCTTCATGGTCCCTTTAAAATAGGTATAGTTAACAAGGTGAGACGATGGGCGTGTTGGAACATAGTTGTGGCAGTGTAGCGCAAGAAAAGACGCGGACACAGGGGACAGCAAACTAGCACTAAGTAGCACAAGGCATGGTTAGTGGTGGCTTATTACCGAGCGATCTGCCAGGCGGTGTAGCGACATGTTGTCGGGGGACATCGTCGGCCAACTTCACAAAGAACTGTGCCAACATTTGCCTTATAGAGTTTGAAACAGACAGAACTTACCCAAGGGGACGTTACACATTAAAATTTACAAAGATGAGGCTTCGTCAGTTTCCTGCCCACGTAACTCATCATGTTAATACTCTTCAGCACTCTTCACGTTCTTCGTGTCCACAGATTCTGCGAATTATCTGTGTCACAAAGAATATTAGATTGAATAAAGTCAACGTTAGTTGGACATGATGCCAAATGTGCTAAATACGCTACAGCTATTTGTCCTGCCAGCATAATTCAGTGTGATAGGCTATTTGGGAAAAAAGGCGAATCGATCGCGAACGACGGAAGGAACTTCATCATGGCTTGGCTGTCGGAAGATCAAAGTGTTGTGTATAGACCCTGGAGCACAGCTGCCGTAACTCGCCTCGGTTCCTTACGCTATACTTCGATGGTGTGGGCGGTGCTCTTTAAGTGCTAGATCAAAGGTAACCGGGCCAAGGGTAAAATCAGAATTGGCGTTTATGTTTGGCTTTCCTTGGAGGCCACCGTTGGACGGGGCAAGTGTGTAACGCATTGCTGAAGCATGTTTCTGCGAGCAGAAGAGCAACACACTCGTTATTCTTCCTCTTCTCCTAATAATAATAAAATAATAACTGGATGATTTCAGGGGATATATGAAACCGCATAACATCAGGTCAAACAGCTGTGTCGGGTCAACCAGGTGATATTTGCGTCGGTGACCGATACAGGAAATAATTCCCATGGCTCAAACTTATCTTGAATGCCTACCACCATTGGTGTACCGGGATAATTGATTTGGTTAATCAAGTGTAGAAGGGCATAATGATGACTTTAAAGGGGGATATATTTAATGGTTGAAGAAAATATGGAAAGGTTAGCCATGCTAGAGGCTTGCTAATCCCAAAAGAAAGAAACATTCACAGTACGGTTACGGTTGTGTAACCTGAATTTCAGCGACAGCTGTTCTGGGTGAATGTTGACACTTTTATGGAGAAGTGACTGCCTTGTGATCTGTGAAGTGAGCGGTGATGTGGTCGATATTCTTGACGAGGTCTCGGTTTTGGAAGACCAAATCGATGCAGGTCTTTCTCGAGGTCATTATGACCCTGAGAGAACTGATGTTCTGAGGCTGGAACCACATAGAAGGGACAAATCACAACAATACATCTCAAGTTGCCTAAGAAATTAACGATGGAATATGAAAGCCACTGAAAATGTTAGCCAGCTGTAGGACTCGAACCCACATCTTCTGGATTACCGAATCCAGAAGATGTGGGTTCGAGTCCTACAGCTGGCTACAGCTGGCTTGCATGTGATTGTCCCTTCTATGTTGTTCCAGCCTCATAACATCAGTTCTCTCATGTTCAACATTTTCCGCTTGCGTCGATCCTTGTGGTATGAATGTGTGTATGAGTGTGCAAAAATGTAGGAGTGAAAGGAGGATGAGTGAGAGAGAGTGACTGGTTTGTCCCTTCAGATGACGCACCCTGGAAGTCGCTGAGAAGCCGTGTTAGCTTAGCTCAATTGGTAGAGCCCTGGATCGATAATCCAGAAGATGTGGGTTCGAGTCCTACAGCTGGCTAACCTTTTCAGTGACTTTCATCTTTCATTGTTACGGCCCGTGTTCTGGTAGCGAGTTGATAAATCAGCGCTTCTTGTAGACCGATAATGAAGTTGGTGGTCTTTGCGTCGATGTTAAAGTCCCCCAGCAGCAGTATCGGCGATGGCATGTGCACTGTTAAGGGATGAGGTTATGCGATAACGCGTGAAACTGTTGCGGCGGGGGCAAAGCCGGCTGCCACGACGGTGAGTCCACTCTCGAATTGCACCGCACACACCTCACCCACGTCTTCGAAGTCAGCAAATAAGTCTAGGGGTGAAGCGTTGACCCCTTCTCACATCTGGTGGTCACTCCGGCCGCTGGGTCCTTGCAGTCGCGTCGAGAGGCACAGCTATACCGAAAGCCATTCACCTGAAACGGTGCGCACCGACTGGAGACACGATGCAATCAAGCGGAGGGTGGTAAAGTCGGCAGTTAGAAATTCTACTCGAAGCAGCACGTGACAAGTCAATGGCAGCGCTCTGAGGTCTTCCTTGAACCACAAGCGATCGGACACCGAGCAACTGCACCCAAATGGGTTCTCCTTGACTTGCCTAGTGAAGTCCTTCGTGGGGCCCACCGGGTTTCGCTTGTCTCTGACGCCTCTCTGCCTCCGCTTCCGTGGCACGTACTGCAGGTTCTTGCCGCTGAGTCTGCCTTGCCTCAGCTTCGCCGACACGCACGTTGGTACGTCGTACTCTCTCGTTTGCGGCCTCGGCTGCACGACGAGCTGGGTCTTTGCGAGCTCTGCCTTTCTGTTCGCGTTCCCGTGCCCGCCGCAAAGCTTGTGCGTCAGCAAGACCCGATATCTCCATGGTATTTGAAGCAGAATCACTAATGGCGAATTCGCTTCATCAAAATGTGGCAATACAGCCGTGCCCTCGGAAATTGTTCGCCCTTTGCCCGCGCTGGGTCAGGTGACAGCTGCCACACGAATATGAATGCCAGGAATCTAACGGTTTTAGTCGCTTGCATCACGCTGGGGGCATCGCGGTCGGCATCACCTCCGGGTTTCGTTGTCTCCTAACCCACGTGAACTTAGACGTGCGGGCCAATGCGGGCCCTCGCCATCATCACAGTGCGGATGTGACAACACCGGATATGGTTGGGCAACCACTGCCCGGTCGTATCGAGACAGGGCGAAAAAAAAAAGTGCTAACTGGCAAATTCAGAGCGCTCGGAAAGCGCCACGCGGACATACGAGTATTGCTGCGCATTGACCAAGCGAACGTGCCTGCTCGGAATCTGACAAAAAAAGAAAAGAAGAAAGTTGCCACGAAATGACCACCCGAATTCGCCATAAGGGTGTTTTCGGTAAACGTTTTCCGTCGTCGCGCTAACATTCTCCACGTCGTCAGTAATACCGCATTTCCTTCTTAATAATGATGTAATGCAGGATACAAAGCGCCCTCTACGCCGAACGTGAAGGAGGAGGTAAATATCCTTCCACCTGCGGACGCGGACGCCGCGATCTCGGCAAACAAGGCAATAACAGATCGCTGTAAAAGAAAAAAAAAGAATAAGAAAACAGAGATACAGACTTCAAAGCGAATAAAAACCTTCAGTGCAAGGAAAACAAATAATACTATGTATACGAAACGACACGAACAGGGCACTGACGTTCGTCCGTCGTCTTTTTTTTTTTTTTTCCCTGCACTGAGGGTCTTTACTCGTTTTAATAATGGACCAACCTGGCTAATTTGTACCAATCTTCAGACTGTAAAGGTAATCCTATAGTAAGCGACGTATATGATGTTTGCGTCTGTTCGATTTTTAATGTGTTCCAACTTTTATACGAGGTTTTCGTAATACGGCCTACGCCCATCAACGTGTACTCTTATCTTAGATATAACAGTCGAGTACGCTTCAACCCAGGCAGCGCAATGTACCGAAAGTGGAGTGCAATGGGGGCGGACGGTATGTGTCTTATCAATGTTCTTTAGTTTCACGGGTCTGTTGAAGGCCTTCCCCCTACCTGTCCACCCCCATTGGACTCGACTTTCAATACATTGTGCTGCCTGGGAGGTGTTTACCGTGAAGCAGAAGTTTTAGAAATGCATCCAGTTTTGCAGGTGTACCAACACGCGAGAGGTATACGTACTTCCATTCCGTACTTCCATCAAATATAAGACACGCTTTATCATTTGTCGAGAACGTAGGCTTAGGTAACGCGAGCGGAACTACATACCGCACGGTTATCTGTTATTTTATTATATTTATTTATTCATTTTTTGTGACGCAAACTCAAATTATACATATTGCACGACAGCGTGCGAAGGATTCTGAAAATGACGAAGAATGTTTCTATCTCAACGTATGCAAAATCGGTGACAGCAATGTTTACGAAAGAATATAGGGGGGGGGGGATATGTTTATTAAGAAAAAGAAAGGAAAGGTCAGCCAGACGAGGGTCGGCTTGCTATTCCAAACAACAAGGCCAACAAAAAGAATATAGGGTTCAGTAGGATATTAAGATATTTCTCACACACCCCCTTTGTTTCTGTTCACATTGAATCTTGTTTGCCATTGAAGGGTTTTAGGAATAATTGAAGGAGATGTAATTAACAGTATAGTTTTGTGCCCGAGGAGTGAACGGAATTCTCGTATTTGAATTTAAACGAAACGCATCCATTACTATTAACACCGCAAGATGGCGGCAGAACTCAATGACGCAATACCCGGGAGCACCATTCTCATGGTTCTGTGTGACACCACTGCACCCTGTGAGCGCTTCAGATGTCCTGACACACAGGGTGGCGTTGCGCTCTTCATTCGCTATTTCTACAGCGTGGTTGTCGCGCTCTCCTCCTCACTCTTTTTCACGGTTAGTAGAACATACATTCACTCTATGTGTTAGAGATAGTAGCCGATATAGTAGGCGGCAGCGGCAACGCCTGTCAGACCGGAGAAGGCCTGCTCATTTATTGGATCGTACGGTACCGTTTTTCATACGCTGCGATACGACACTACGCTTTCAAAGTCCGACGGTGCGAAAACACGCTCTAATAAACCGGGCTCCGGCCCGCAAGCTCTTTCCTCGAACGCTTTCGACGCAAAAGTCGCCAGGCGGTAGTCTCAGTGGAATTGAGTGATTCGGCTTACAGAGCTGACATGTAATGCAGTATACAAGTAGGTCAGCCTTTCGCGCAGCCCCTCTGCTCTTCCCTTTCCCCTCGTCCACGTAGAACGATCTCATTGGATCGCTTTTAAATAAGGTACCACGACAACTACACGTGAGGTCCACGTTGCTCAGACACTTTGAGACATATGTCAGCACAGTTCCTTTAGAAGTCGGCCCAGGACTCACATTCCCCCAGGGCGCTAGTCGTAACGTTGCCCACCTATGTGAGTCCGATAACGGCGAGCCCTTTCATCAGCACCACCACCACGTTGCTTCACCGGCTTCTGTGGTCCAGTGGTTACGGTGATGGCATTCCACGCGAAGACTGGGAGGTGACCCGGGTTGGAATCTGGGCGCTGGCTGTGCTGCCTGGGTGTTTTTCCTGGGTTTTCCCCAGGCACTTTAAGACCGGCGCAGTTCCCTGTGAAGTCGGCCCAGGACGCATCTCCCCAGCTAGAGTCGTGATGTTGCAGGCCTAAGCGTGGCCGACTACGCTAAGTAGTTACATCATCACCACAACCACGTTGCTTCATCTTTTTCGTCATATAGTGTTGTGGCGGGGGCGGGTGATGATGATGATGATGATGATAGAGCTCGCCGTTGTCGGCCTCACAGAGGTGGGCAACGTCACGACTAACACTCTGGGAGAATGTGCGTCCTGGGACGACTTCTAAGGGAACTGTGCTGACATATGTCTGACAGCGTCTGAGGAAACACACCAGACAGCACAGCCGGCACCGGGACTCGAACTCGGGTACCTCCCAGTCTCGACGTGACATGGCCAGCACGCTAATCAATTATTCATTATTATTAGTCATTTAGACCCTTTAGACATTATTATTAGTCATTATTAGTCATTTAGACCCGAAATGGACTATTTTTTGTGAAAAAGCATTTAGATCCCAAAGGGACTAAAATTGCTCTTCTTCTTCTTTTCTTTATTTTTTGTCTTAGAGTGTAACATATGAAACGCTGAGTCTCAGGAGTATAGCCACGTATCCGGTAATAAAGACTTCCCGTACTTCGGAATGGCGGGCATAGGGACATCGGTATTAGGACACTCGCCGAGTTCTTCATGTTGTCCAGCTTTGTACCGGCTGACGTCCGCTGAACAGCGTTACGTTACGCAACTGATTTACGTAAACAGTCTCAAAGCTCAATGAAGTTAAACGTTATGAAACGGTGCTAGCGGTGTACTTCAGTTGCTATAGAAGCAAAGAACCTCCGAACTTCAAGAGCCGTATTGTCTTACTTTCTAAATATATCCTTAAACCGATAAAGTCATTCACCATGGTCAACTTCATTACTACATATCCAGTTACCCTCGATCCCTAATGCCCGAAACTCCGTTTCAACAGATCCTTGATTGGTAGACAAGCAGAAGTGAGGGGCTCGCTGGCGTAACCGATCCTGACGTTATTGGTCTGAGACCATTGAGTATAACACGATTTGGACCAAAACTCATTCGGATGTGAGCATCACGACTTGTTGTTGTAGTTCAAAGCCTCGTTGCAGACATTGTTTGACCGTACTTTTATGCCAGCTTGAGAGAACGGTCATTAGGCTGGAGTGCGAAGGGTGCTTGGTATTGAGAACAGGTGAAGTAGTTGTAATGAACCGTCCTCTGACAATCAGAAGTAGTGGATAGCAATTAGTAGAAGTAGGGCAACGCGCTCTTATGGCGACATCTGACTTTGTACGCCGAAGGTCATTTAGAATCAGTTAGATTATTTTGTGGGTTCCGGGAGGATCTGGATAAGGGGCCCCCCTGTTATGTTGGATGCGAAACGATATATAGAGCTGGAAAAGCATGGTAGGCGTAAACAATGAGGATCTTTTCCCTGGGTTGTGTAGAGACGCTCTAAAGCAAGCAAACACATATCGAGAGAGAGAGGGAGAAAGAAAGGGCGAATGGCCCCTACGGAAAATAAGCGATGTTTTAAATAGTGACATTCTCATGATCGTCGGAAAGCATTTCAGGGGACTGTGCTTGAAATGCGTGCTATCGTAGGCGTACAAACGCAGCGAATAAAAATACCGCGTAATGATGCTCCTAACAGCGTGGGCCGCTAATCTTTTGAAACGGGTGTCTGTTCGGGCCAATGAACAGCGTACCACTTCCCTCCGTAAACCGCTCAAGATCCGAAAGTAGAACGTTGTCGTTCACAGCTCACGTCGTGACAAGCTGGATGAGTACACGAGGGAAACCAAGCGGATTATATATTCTAAAATGAAATATTATAAAATGAAACACTGGTAGGCTGGTGTTTACGAAGTATACCACTCAACTCGATGAGCTGCAGTCAACGAAACGATGGCAAAGAGAAGAACCGGAAAGTAGTTACTGTTTTTACTACTATTTTTCGAATAATGAGATTCTGCGAGAAGCATTCAGAGTTTGTCTCACCATTATTTCTTTATGTATGTCTCTGTGTGTGTTCTCTACACCAGAACAAGATTCGGAGACACAAATTGTTGCATGTTTGGATTATTTTGCTGATTACCGGTTTCCTCATTAGAGCCCTCTTCGCTGCTTTCAATCAAAGTTGGAGCCTATTCATACAGCAGGGAGAAGCGCCAGGCATCGCCGCCATGTGCAATCACGTAGGAAAAGCAAGAAAAACTTTTGGTCAAACGCTCAATTACGCCTTCATTATCCTTAGCCACATCCGATGCTGCGCTATAAGAGTCAAAAGGGAGCAAGCGATTCCTGATTACCAAGGTTCTGTCTAATGTCAGTACATGGTATAAGAACTAAGGGACGTTCAAGAAGAAAACACGTGACCTCCATGTCCTACATCGATGAGGGAAGCAATGAACATCGTGGTTTTGTAGGTCGTGCAATGCGAAAAGCGATGAAGCACGCTAAAACTAATGCGTAACACACAAACGAGAGGGACCGCGTTATGCCCACGTGTGGTGTCCTTAAGTTGTACCTACTTGAAAGTACATCATCCGAGTCAAGCGTAAGGTAGTTTTCTTCGCCTCCGAGCGCCACCCAATCTCGCACCGCTTCTTCATATGAACAGGACGTCGCATACTAGTGTGGTCACCATCGACCTGTCGTACCTAATCAATCTCGGAGCACAACCCCGGGGGTTGGGGATATTTTGATGCCGTCTCCGGCGAATTTCTTTCCGTCTACTTGGGCCATGTGTGTTGAAAGGGAACCTGTAGCGAAGCCAATCAGTCATTCGTGCAGTACTCCTTTCATCGCGACCTTGATCTGTGTTGCCTACCAAATAATGCTGCTCAGTGTGCACGCCGTTGATCGCAAACAATGTGCACAACATGATGAAAGGGCTAAGCAGTGGTGTACGCCATTGACGTTTCAGCATCGCGTAGAAAGTCATATGCGAACTGTCAGTCACACTGGACGAGCTTGAAACTGTTGCAGACTTTTTAAAAAAAATGTGTAGTTCGCAGAATCGCAAATAAATATACACTCTTAAAAATGAACTTCACCGCATAGCACGCTCCTAGCCAACCATAATCTCGAATGGTATCGTTATCTGACCTGATTTGGTGAAAACGGCAGGCGTACGCCTTTTTTGTGACACTTATGCTGTTCATAATTGTCACAAAAAAGGCGTACGCCTACCGTTTTCAACAAATCAGGACAGATAACGATATCATTCGAGATTATGGTTGGCTAGGAGCGTGCTATGCGGTGAAGTTCATTTTTAAGAGTGTAGATAAAGCACGGAAAGAGCACTCCGGCACCACCAGCACCAGCACCACCACCTGGATTCTGATGTTGTTTTCACGTGAAGGAACAGCGCGAGACCCCAACGGCGGTCTGCTGCAGATAAATTGCTTCGGTATCGTCGAACTGTGGCACTCGCAAATGACTATACCTCAGAGCCATTGTCCCCGCTATGGATTTTTCCATCTCCCGCAGTGGTGGTGGTGGTGGTGGTGGTGGTGGTCTTGGTGAAAGGGCTCGCCGTTGTCGGCTTCACAGAGGTGGGCAACGTAACGACTGACGCCCTGGCGGAATGTGCGTCCAAGGGATTCGATGTTCTCATTGGGTCAGTCTTCTGTCGTTGATAACTAAAAAGTTAATTAGCGAAAGTTAATTAGTGCGTCGACACAGAAGCTTGCCTGTGCCCTCTTAAGGTGGGCATTTAGGCGTAGAGTACATCGCCATTGGTTAAAACTGGGAAAAAAGTGATTTTTCTAGTTTTAAAAAATACTTCTGTAGTTATGGTGGACACCCTGTGTGTATACATATATATATGTGTGTGTGTGTGTGTGTCTATACGGGAATTTTAAGGAAATTATTTACGGATCCAGTACAATCTTTAAGAGGAACGATGAGGTGACACATAGCGCGGCTCGAACACGGCTGTGCGGTGTGTGCGGTGTGTGGCAGCCTCAGACGGACGTCCCGACCCCTGCCATGACATCGTCGACTCACTGTGTCCGTTCTTTGTTTTTTCTCTCTTTTCAGCTGACGCGCTATACATGTACCTCTAGTCACTAAATAAGCTTATCTAGTAGCTTATTTAGCTTATTTAGTAGCTTATTTAGTAGATTATTATAAGTAGCTTATTTAGTTACTCTACATGTACCCTCTTTAGCTGCGCGGCGCTAGGTCCTGAGTCACATGATTGACCTGTCAATGGGGTTGCTGACGTCACAACGTACCTTCCTCTCTCCTTCTCATTCTCCTACACGATGTTTCACAGATTGGATGATTATTTTAAGGCGCGCAGAACAGAGGCCTCGCGTGCGTGATGCTCGACGTTCTTTTGCAGAAGCTCATTTTTATTTCTTGCGGAGCACGCCACAGCAAAAAAAGAAAAAAATAAAGAATACGGGGGCCACCTCACTGCTTTTTTTTTCTTTCTTTTTGTTGTTGTTCAACCGCAAGAGACCTCAGTGCAATTTGCCCGTTTTTACGTTGTTTTTGTGCGAAGGGTAATGGTGTGCGGTGAAATCGTTAGCTCAGACCTGGTCGATTGGCTATCCATCGTAAGCTGTAGTTAAGCCTATAATTATTTCGCCAGCAAGTGGGACGCGGTCCTTCGGAGAGCCAAGTCGACGACCTCAGACGGGTGTGAAAAATAGTTACATTTCTGTGGGCAGTTCAGTAGGCGAGTTCAGAAAATCCCAGTGCTCTTTGCGCCCGCATTGCATCCTGGGCGCTTGCTGAGCGGGGGAACGAAGAATAATCCTTCACATTTTACTTTCCCTGACCTTGACACGTCGTGGACAATGGACCGGTAGGGGAGAAATCGGAACTGTTTGGTGGCCACCCGTTCTTTTTTTAGTTTTTTTTTTCGTGTTAGTAAACTCCCACAGTTCAAAGCGGCGCTAAGCACTGTGGGATATTCTGAACTCGTCTATTACGAAAGATGCCATTAAAGTTGTAGCTGCTTGAAATATACAGGGTGTTCCACGAAAGATGAGCCAAAGTTTAAAAATAGAATGGTCCATCGCACACCAAAAAGAGGGACTGCTTAGTGTTGCCAGTGGTGCGAGGATACTCAAACCATGTCTTGTTTTGCAATTAATTAATTAATTAATAGAAATAATTAGTCAGTTGTTTTACTTGTAAAGATTAGAGCCAAAACGTCAATGAGAAAGTTGTAGCGGGCGATACAAGGACACGAAACCCGTTTATTGCAGCTTTGTACATCTAACGGGTCCTCTTTTCCCTTTTTTTTTTTTTTTTTATTGGGGGTTTACGTCGCGAGACAACTGAGATCATGAGCGACGCCACAGCGGTCGGTCTGTGGATCCTCTTTTCCCGGATGATGGGCAAGCCTGAGCAAAGGGCAAGACACGTAAACAAACACAAACACGAACGCTTTGTTTACGTGTCTTGCCCATCGCTCAGGCTTGCCTATCATGGAATTTATCCACCGGCTAGCCTGCATTTACGCAATTCTCTTTTCCCGGGTTCCAAAGACTAACTTTCGGGTATGCAAAAATTCGACGCGGGACCTGTCGCTGATGCGCGAGGAAGGCCGGATCACAGCGCTGACGAGCGTCCTGTTATTGAACGAAGACTAGTCACAGTTCTCATTGACATTTTGACGTTTTTGGTTTAACAGAGGCTCCCGCGTCGATTTTTTTCAAACCCGAAAGTTAGACTTTGGAGCCGGAAAAGAAACGGGTCCGTTAGAGGTACAAAGTTGCAATTAACGGGTTTCGTGTTGTCGTATCGCCCGCTACAACTTTCTGATTGGCATTTTGGCTCTAATCCTTATAATAAAAAAAACTGGCTAATTAATTTCACTAATTATTAATTAATTACTAAACAAAAATAGTTTGAGTATCCTCACACCACTGGTAACACTATGCAGTCCGTCTTCTTGGTGTGCGATGATACTTTGGCTGATCTTTCGTGAAACACCATGTATATCAGCATCTTTCGTAGTCTTTACGGCTCACTATAGTACGCGTTGAAACTTGATTAGGAGAACGGAGAGGAATGGACACAGAAAGACAGACGGACGGACACACATGTACGCACATACACACACACGCGCACGCACGCACAGTCCTCCGGTACCTTGCTTCATTACCAGCTTGGCTGCACCTCATCTCTCCTCTCGCGTGTGAAAATATGGCTGAGGGTTAGCAAGAAAGCGACATAACGAATTTATTAACAAACATTTGTTATGTACGCGCATGTTACAAATGTTATAACAAACATTTTAGCCACGTTAGAGCTAAAACAAGCCGGTGATACCCGAAACATTTATACAAAAGAAAAGAAAAAGAACGAACGTAAGGAAGAGGTGTCTATGTCCACCACTTTGTTGTCTTCTATATGTGACTAACTACTTCTTCTTCGAAACGGCTAATAATAACGGTTGAAAACATACCGAAAACTATATCCAACACGATCATTCAGTTGTAGGCGATTCATTTGTTCTATACAAGCTGGTTTTCTTTGCTAATTTCTTTGTGCCATTACTTCTTCCTGCGCCTTACATATCTTCTTTTTTTATATTGCCAGTTTATGACAAACTTTCCTTCCTGTCGAACATTTGCTTTTCAGCGGTTTCTTGCCACACACGCCATACGAGGATGGAGCTCTCTTCCTCAATATGTAACATCTCTACACATCACGTTTACCCGATTTCAAATAGTCACAGAGCCCTTTCTTGCTTTGATCACCTGACCTGCCATCTCCATCACCATCTTTCCTTCCGGGGCAGCTCCCAGCCTGTTGGCCGCCATCAGCCTCATCTCATCATCGTCTTTTTATGTGTGCGTGTCTTAACTATATTTGTGCGTTTTACTCGAATATTTACTTACTCTATGCACCCTGCATATTAATTCAAAGCTAATTTTGTGGGCAGTGATTAGAAACTGGAAGAACCAGGGAAAAAATAGCGGTTTTCGAGTGATGCACGCCTGTTTTTACATGACTGCGGCGTTCTAAAAAAAAAACAAAGAATAAAAAAGCAATGCAACTTCAAACAAATGGGTGCAACGTGTGAGGCGGGACAGGACCGCACGTTGCATTTTTGCGCCGTAATCGTACTATGTTATTATTCCTAAATCCATCCCGGAGTAGGTTAGTTTAATGAGATATAAATTCGATTCGTCTCAATTATTTCAACAGAAAGGAAACTTAATGAACGCCATCTAAGTTTGTCCCCTCTATCACATGTACGCGGGAATTTAGGTATGCAAGGCCGCTTACTTTTAAGATTTTCCCATGCGGTGCTGGCCACCGGTTATTATTCCAGCCACACAATGGGAATACGTGACTGCCTTATACATATGAGTTTGCATGTCCCACTTCGTGCATGTATGAGCATCCGGGAACTTCCCTACGCGTACGTGACTTCCAAACCAGTGTGCCACTCATTTGCGGCTCTTCCGCCATGGGTTCATCTCGCTTTCGAAATATGTCGGGCACGTGTTCCTCCTTCCCGACTTTCAAAGAAGAGGTTGGCAACCCATTTCCTTTAAACCGACGACGATCTTTTGTAATAACAGCCCGCTTTTTATTACATTAGTCTTCAATAGGTCACTGTTAACGATGGCTTTTGTTCGGACGGTATATCGGTATCGTCGGAATTGTTGATGAGCACTTCAAATGCTTATCTTACCGTACTGCAGAAAATCCAGGAAACAAAAAGCGTCATAAGTATATCATTGCTCAAAAGAAAAAAAAAATCAGATGCTTCTTACTTTCCATAGCTTTTGTATTGCGTACTTGCTACTGTTGCATGTTGTAATATTAATTGTGGTGGTGTCGTAATGTAGGGCTCGTAATTATTCGTGATAAGTCGTGGTCTACGCGCGATACAACATGTAGAACTTATACATCGATGGTCTGCTGTGGACATTATTACCTCGTTCAAACTCAGTATTGAGGACAGTTGAACAAATAATATTTTCCTACACCACTCCACTCCTGCTCCTCCAGCTTCGCACATCATTTGTAAATCGTGTTATTGCTACATTGTATTGTATTTGTAAATTGTAACTAAATGAGATCAAATAATGGGGATCTAGCAGATGTGTATCGTATAAAGGTTAAAGAACATCAGCATCCATTTTATTTCCGCTGTATGAGAAAATAATAGAAACGTAAAATGCCATAGGGTGAGCGATCAATTAAGACAAACATTTAAGTCTTACCAACGTCCAAGCAATGTATCGCACGTGTAATAGTAGTAATGTAGCACGCGTGAACGATGTACTTTGGTGCGCCGGAATGTATTCTGTACCGCAAATACATTCCAACTAGTGTATTAGTGTGTATTAATATTAGTATTAATACTCGTAGTGTGCTCTATAGTATGAGTCGTCTAATAAATTTTCTCAAACAATACATTCTGAACAGAAGGCTTTCCCTTGGCTTTAATCTGCGCGCGTCTTTTCTATTCTTATTTCATCTCTTATCACCTTCCTGTGCTGTTCCAATTTGCTTGAATGGGGTTGGTACCGCACCGCCGTGCTGAAACACTCCATGTGAGCAGCATTATCTAGTTGTTGTAGTTGTTCTTTTTATCAATTTGGTGATGTGCCGGGTTCACACTTGAAAATACGTGAGGTTAGGTAGAAGTTTTCTCTATGGAAGTTTCGACTCGTTAAAGTTTCCTTCTCTGTCAGTACCACTATAGGTTCGAGCTGTACCACCATGAGAATACTCTATCACAAGCTAAAAAAAAAAAAAAAAAGCGGGCAGACATTATGCAAGTTACAGTGGCATCAAAACCAACGACAGCGGCAGAGCTGTTTATGTGCTGTTGGCGTTTCCTTCGAAGTGAAGCCACACGCGCATCGGTTTTCCCTCTTCGTCAAAGTCAATGTGCTTCAAGATGGAGGTGGCCACATTTACCATTGCGTCATAGACATCGAGATTGCAAGTTATCAACAAGGAACTAGATAACAGCTGTGGCTGGAAAGTGTCTCGTCATATCTATTATCTCGTTTCTTCGCTTCATCTCGCAGAGTTTTCGGCGATGCGACGTACACGACAGGATCCTCACGAAATCAATCATTTACAGCTGTCGCTGTAAAAAAATAAATAAAAATGAAATAAAGAATAAAAAATTAACAAGGAATTACGGTCATTTATATTGTGCCGTAGGGTTTGATAGCATATGAATACTGATGTGACTTGAAGCGCTCAGTTCCACAAATGACTAAACTGTAGCTTATTTTTCGCCAAAATTGGCGTGGGTGGTCAAAAGAGGGCCCCAAGAGGGCTGGTAGTTTAGAAGGCCGAAATAATCCCAAAAGCTCCATGTCCGCTCTAAATTCCGGCACAAAAAGCGAGGCGGTTGGGGAAATCAGGAAATCGTGGACACACGATCGTCTCGATTCGGAAAAAAATATGAGTTGGTTCCTTTTGGAAAACAGTCTCTCTTCACGTGGCGACCCTGTAAAGTGTGCTTTGACTGTATAGCTTGACTATGCTGACGTGAAGCGCACTTTACAAAGAACCAGCGCTTTATTCTCAAGGCGCGTGTACTTTTCATCTGATACTGCTCCACCAATGCATAAATAGAAGTATAGATTAGCAACATCATGCTAATTCATGGAAGAGGAAATGCAGAGCACGACAGAACTTCTTCGAGTGTGTACAGCAATGCTATGCTAACATGTAAGACACACTTACTACGGAGACGTTCTCTTTCTGCACAAAGTTGGAAGCGTTATTTCGTCAAAGGGCCCAGTGCGCGTGCAACGGAAGAGAATAGCGCATGATGAGTCGAATTATGAAACGAAAAATGTGGAATCTTATTTTGCTACTTCATCTACCTGGTCAAAATTTTGAGGTGACTGTTCAGATAATTCTGTTCCAGTACTAACTGACTACACTTTTACCAATGGCTAAAATCAACCAAGCACTAGAAATTGCTTCACTTAATCATTGGAGTATTCTTGCATCA
The DNA here is from genome assembly GCF_037126465.1 of Ornithodoros turicata. Lineage (NCBI taxonomy): Eukaryota > Metazoa > Arthropoda > Arachnida > Ixodida > Argasidae > Ornithodoros > Ornithodoros turicata. The sequence continues at coordinate 22,003,586 of NC_088207.1, forward strand.
CTGCTGGCATATTACGCGTCTCACCGACTTTTTATTACGTAAGTTAATCGAGATTAACTCTAATTCCTTATACAGTCACAGGTATGTGTTCAGTTCTGCCTAGTTGCATATAGAATTGCTGCCGTTGCAATTCCGATTGCGTGGAAGCTGGTAACTTTACTGTTCTGTGTGTGAGAGGTTTACTAAACTGATGTCACATGGGTACTATACAACAAGCACAACACACACATAACTGCCGCACTGCGCTGCTGCACTGTTGAGTGCCGTACCACGGTACCTTAATAGTAGCGTACTGTTACTGTAGTAGTATACCTTAATAGTACCGTACTGTTTGAATCCCTTGTGTTGAACTTTAAATAAACGAAAAGAAAATTACACGAATAAGAAGGAAGCACAAATAAAATATTCAATGATGAGCTATCGTGCAGAGGCTGCACTTCATCGGGTGTATATTCATCATTGCAACATACGGCAGGTGTTCTCAACCCTGTTAGGGGGGGGGGGGAGGGGGTGACTCCTTTTGGCGGCAGTTTCAAGGTGTCGTGGGGGAAATTACACCGTGTAGCATTCGCATCCGATCGGTCGGGCATTGCGCACACTCCACGTAGTATACCATTCATAGGACGGAAGCATCTCCCTCACCAGTAACTCCAGGACGGTATGTGACGACATCCCATGTGCGTGCACGACACCGGAAGGCCGCTCGCAACAAAACGCACAGGGTGTTACCCTATAAAAGTCCATCCGCGCCGGCATGCCGTGCTCGCCAATTACTCAATGCAGGCGGTACAATGTACTGCCTACGTGTAAAACTCATAAGGACATTCCATCATGGTAAATATTGAAGTGATTGAGTACCGAAACGCAAAGTTATAGCGCAAAACGTGAGGTTCCGTAGTCAAAACAGCCAAGATGGCGCCTCTCAGTAAGCAGACGACATCTGTTTTGGGTGTCGTCTGCCGAGTACCTCGGCATTTTTCGTTGCTCCCGTTGCTTACTTCCGAGCAAAATACGACAGTTACACGAAAGCGAAGTGAGAACTACAGTTCCATCCGGCTGGCAGGATATGCGACACGTCGTCGTCTGGGGAGCAGCATGTCAAGTGCCCTTCTCAACGCCGCCATCTTGATTGTTTTGACTACGGGAATTGCACGTTTTGAGTTATAACTTCGTGCTGCGGCGCTCAATCACTTCGAAATTTACCAAGATTAAATGTCCTGATGAGCTCTATATGAAGATCGCACAATGTGCCACCTGCATTGAGTAATTGGCGAGTACGGCATGGCGGCACGGGTATACGTTTATAGGGTAACACCCTGTACTTTCAACGTAATAGGAAGAACGAAGTAAATGCGTTCCGTTTTTATATGTACATCACTTTGGAGTTCATAAGGGAGGGAATAACGCTTTGATGTATGGGGAAACGGGTAGCAAGCAGTAGTTTAGAGTCACCATGGTAAGGTATGTGGAGCACCATCTGGGGAGGAGGACAGAAACGAAAATGAGCGTCACAGGAGAGTGAAATTTACCATGAACATACAGGAGGCCCACGGCTACAAACGTGTATCAGTTGTAATGAGCTGGCTATATACGACACTGAGTTCCCGATAAATAAATAAAAAACACAAAACAAACAACCTACAAACTTTGTGTGGCCACGATAGCATCGCCGAAAGCATTCTGTGAATTTTGGCGCCAATTTGAATTTCCCTCGGGGCTGTAATCGTCGCCCATCGATATGTAGCTTCATCGCATCGCATAAGTTAAGAATCCGGTGGCGGATTGCGTGGAAAGAGGCACACGTATGAGATGCGCTATCGCTCGTCTGGTAATCGGTACATGAGGAAGGCGCGATATAGGATTCAGATACTATTGCATTATGCATCCTGTTTTTTCCCTCTTTCTCTTTATTTTTCTTCCTCACATTTTTGAGAAACTTCCGCAGTAAGATCGCGCATGTGTGCTTCGGTGGAGAGAAAATCTGCTCGGATCTCTTGTAGATAACTGCAGAGAGGTAAATATGCAAATGAATGCCCATGTGACGCTATAATATCATCGGCTTCTGCGATGTACATTCCATGTTCTCCTCGCTGGGGGAGGTATCCGCGTTAGTACAACACTTCTTCTTTCTGTACAACGCAAGAGCCGAAAATATTTTAGGACTTCAAGGGATGATATCTGTTGGTGTACATATGTGGAATCGATCAATTCGGAAAAGTTGACATGTTCGTTGAAAAAAATGTGACTAGACATGTGCTGGTCCATTCTGCACGTGTAGATTGAGATTCGGGATTTACAGATATCGTGGTTGTTGCCATGCGGAAGTGGTCACGTAAAGACACACTGTTGCACGACATAGACATTCACGCTTAAGGAGTTCGCGATTATGATGAACATCGAAGAAGGCGGTTTTCCCTCTTGACTACAGCAGCGCAAACCGCGTACTTTAGAAAACTGAGCAATGAGACATGTACGAGGGATGTGTATATCAGGGGTGCGACGGCGTAGAGTTCATAGCTTTTATGCACCGTTACCGCTATTTTTTTTATTACCACACCACACCTATTACCGTATTTTTACCTAGGTGGAGCGCGCTATACATCGCGTTACACATGTTCAAACTTCACATGCTACGAAGTAAGACCCGAGATGAGGGTCTTACTTCGCAGCCCTGCACCAGCTTGTCAGCACAGTTTCGCTTTTGTCCTTCACACACTTTCTGGGAAGCGCGTTATACACAAGAGAATACGGTATTTTTACGCGAAGACAAAGGAATAAAATTTCTCCGAAACTGGGGCGAGCACTGTGCTGCGAGGCTACCTCTGATATGGGCAGTACACCAAAGCGAAAGACCAAAGCTGCCCACTCAAACAGTGGGAGACCCTATAATGGCTTCTTTTGATCGCACGTTCCTTTGCTATAGACACATGGCGTTCGGCCGGAACTAATTGCGTGGAGCTCCATGGAAGCAAAAATAGAATACCACTCCCTCATCTGTTATCGGACTTTTTTTTTTAATCCTTGTTTTGTAGCGTCTCAGTGTGCCTTTCTTTTGTTTTCTTCTCTTTCAGTTTCCACGGCGCATCTATAGGTTACTCGAAACACAAAGGGACTGCACGATGAATGAGACACCCTGCTAAACGTTCACATTTTTTTTTTTTTTTTTTCAGTGTTGATAGCGCTGAAGGATGAGAAGTCGCAAGAGTAGTAAACGCGATTAATCTGCTACCCTACACTCTTAAAAACGAACTTCACCGCATAGCACTCTCCTAGCCAACCATCATCCCGAATGACAACGTTCTCGCACCTGATTTGTTGAAAACGGGAGGAGGAGCCTATTTTGTGCCGTGCATAATGGACACAAAATAGGCTCCTCCTCCCGTTTTCAGCAAAGCAGGGGCGAGAACGTTGTAATTCGGGATGATGGTTGGCTAGGAGCGTGCTATGTGGTGAAGTTCATTTCTAAGAGTGTATAAGACGGTCCACCACAGGCGTGTCTTACTCAAGGGTCAGGGATTGATACCGACAATAATAATACTTCCATTTATGTTTCTGATACCCGAAGATGTCCGCTTATTGCTTCCGCTTCTGTTTTTGTTCCCGATCGAATTTTGCTATTGGTGTCTGTTTCCGCACCTGAAGCAGATATTTTGTTTCTGTTTTCGTTTCTCAGCTATTTCTGTTCCAGGTTTCGTTAGCGTTTCCGAAAACAAGATTGGCTTCGTAGGCAAACTCGTTGTTCACGGCGTTACTTCCCGTGTCATACATAAAAACAGTCACAATTTATGACTTGACACGGATTGGATTGGATTGTCTAGTAGTGGTCCGGAGTGCGCCCTGACGACCGGATGTGAAGTGCGAATTGCTCGCTGTACTGTGACCCGTCGGCATCTGCATCACGGTCGCCAACACTCACACTTGTCAATCGTTTAGTTGTAATTCACTGGAATGCGCTGTGAACAACAAATATTAAATAAAAATAAAAATAAAAACATTTGTGGGGTTGCCCGTTCAGGAATAACTGGGGTGGAAAATTGGTTTCCGTTTATCTGCACCACAAAGCGGCTGGTTTGGCCAGCAACTACTCCAGTCGTCTCCATCGCCCCAAAACACGTGGCCCCTGTCGCTGTCGTCCCTGAATACGTACGACCGACAAAAAAAGGAGAGTTAAGGGGAAATGGCAATATCATTCTTGCTTAGTTAATCTGGGGGAACGTTATATGTGATCGGGAGGGGTGGGGAAGGGGGATATATTTATTAGAACAAGGGGCAAAAAATGAAGGATAGGTCAGCCAAATGTCATGTGGCTTGCTATTCCGTATAAAGAAACAAAGAAATGAACAAAAGAGGATAAATAAAAGTAAAACAGAAAGGAAATAAAAGAATTGGGAAATGAAGGATAAACTAACAAAGTGTGAAGGCAAGATGAGACAGGTTAAAGACGAATATGACTTTAAACAAAGGATGACGGTAATGGGTGTGAGGGTGAGAGGTGAGGGCGGGGCACTGAAGAATGAAATGGCATCGACTTGATTCACAGGCTTTTCCTGAGACCTGTGTCGCTAAGGAACGTCAAAACTGTTTTGTTCACAGACCGCTGTGTGGGATCTCGTAGTGGGCCGAGCACAGTGGTCAGAGAAAAGTCTGTGCATCGCAGCTCGAGTAAGCGTCGTGTGAGCGCGGCTCAATGGGTGGCGAATCTGCGGTATCGATATCGCAGTTGTTAGTTCTTGTCGCAGCGTCCAGATATACCCGACTAGTGAGCACTGGTACGGAGTAGCTCGTTAAATTTGCAAGCATACTGATTCTTATTTTTTTGTAATAAATAAATACGTTCAACTTGTAAAATTATGTAAAACAAAGTAACTTAATTTCTGCAGCTTCAGGAAAAATGAGGATCCACCTTGTTCTCGTTCAGTTTCATCAAGTACCAAATCGAAGTATACATGTGGGCATTGTGAGGCATAAGTGTTGTGTTTGTCCTCCTCTGTTTGATTGATTGATTTGTAAAAGAAAAAAATGGAAATGTTAGTCCCGAGCCACTCGGGACTGGCTACTCCAGGACGCGTTATTCAGAAAAGGAAGGGAAACTACACAAATCTATACACTTTGATTTTTGGGGTGATGTTTTTCCTCCTGCGTTTCATTGCCTCACCTACTGTGATTTTACTTCAGAAAGACGGCCACGAGTCGGTTGGCCTGTATGAATTTGAGCGTGACTGGCAGCAATATAAGAGAGGATGTGTTGACTGCGAGGGCGTGTCCCAGTGTTTCCTAGCATGGCTTGGTTTGTTGGTGAGAGCGTAGCTAGGAAAGGGTGTTTCAAAGTCATTAGAGCATTATTATCACCATTAGTATTAGCACGAGTAAAATGTAACGTGCATGTAAAAAAGCAATAAACCAGTAAACAGCCGCGCGATACGAAACGGTATTTCTCCTTTCGGTTACTTTTTGCTTTCTTGAGTTCACTTTCTTTTTTGCACTCGTCGTTTTCCTGTTTTTGCGTGTGTGCGCCTCTTTTCTTTACTGCTATCAGTTTGTCTGCCTCTAATAGTTTTGTGCAAAACTATTATTAGTTAGTTAAATCTCGTTAGTTACTTAAATCTAGTTAGATAAATCATAAGACGAATGGGTATGATATTACGTTTTCGTGCTTAAATTAATGTATGTTTTATGTGGGAACTGTTATGTAGTGGTCACCCTTCGCTGTGTTGTACCCGCTCAGCGGGCCCTCAACGTATGGAGAATGAATAAAAATGCACATACATTCGCGCATGCACCTTCACTAAAATGTGCTATGCATGTGCTTCGTGTGAACTGTGAAGGGTGTAAATATTGTTTGGTTTCTAAATAAACACCTGAAAACAAATAAACAAAGAGGGTAGCTGGTATGGTAGCATCTGTAGCCGAAAACGGAGGGTGCGGATTCGAATCGGACAGCTGGGTTTTTCGAAGACTTTCCAGACGAATGTAGGCACAGTTCCCCATGAAGTCGGCCCAGAACGCACACTAACCCCCCCTGTCCCTCACTCCTTCCTGCTGTTCTCTCTCCATCTGTCCACGTCTGTACGCCGCTCACAGCCACAGTTGCTTCGCGGCGCTAACACGAAATTTTACTTACTACATTTACATTTACTTACATTCCATTACTATGATCCTTTGATGGGAACGGGGCGCTCGGTCCTGCGTGGTCGCCCCGGTGAACTTTTGCGGTGCGCTCGCACCTTCTGTTTTTTTTTTTTCTGTTTTCTGTTTCTTTTTTCTGTTTTTTTTTCTGTTTTTGTTTCTGTTCTTTTTCTGTTTTTTTTTTGTTTTTTTGTGGAGTAGCAGAATTCGCTTTTGCGAATTCAACCTCCCCTTGTTATTTAACAAACCACCACAACAACATTACATTACATTTCATCACATTACATTTTACATTGCATTACATTACATTTTGCCGCCCTTTCTTACGCGGCGACTAATCACAGCTCTCGGTGAAATGATCTTACGCAGAAAGCGTTCCCTTAGAAAATCCGTGAGCTGAGTGCTACTCAACACACTTGCGATCCGAAAATGCGACGACACGCTCTGAAGCCACAAGATAAAACAGGTTTTACTGAACTCATGTAAGGGGAAAAGGGGGGGGGGAAAGAAGTCCAGCGGAAAGCAGACTGTCCTTTTGTGGTATGATTCAGGCCCTGAGTAGGGACTCACCGAAGCCTCATGCTTAAAAATCCATTTCAGGGCCTCGGTGAAGCACGTTTTAGTAAAATGAAATTTAGGGCACTTCCCAGCGTTCTCTGAAACTATGGTGCAGCTCTCGCTGAATGCTTACAAAGTGTAGGGAAAGGTTTTAGCGCGGCACGCTCTGCTCGGAAAAGCCTAGTACGTAATACGTTTTCAGGTCCCTCTTTCATAACCCGTTTAACATTTTTGAGCACTGTCGCGCATCATTTTGGTTACCTTTCTCTTTATTTATTTTTAAACATGTTGTGGTGTGAAGCAAGGTCAGAAGGTCACATGGAACTCGGCAGCACGGAGACTGGTCTGCGGTCCTGACTTTTCGAAAACGTGATTTTGTGTAAATGTGTACGCCATTTTTAAACAATTATGGCAAGATGCAAAGTGTCCAAACATGGCGTGTGCCTCCCATTTCTGACACATCGGATGAAAGAAAGATAGTACGCGTAATGATTGTTGGCTGGTGATATACGCTTACACGGCGACGTAGAAAGCCGCGAACGGCTGGAATTCATTCACGAACTCTACGGCTTTCGCGGCCCTTTTGTTCACACAGCATTCGACACCGTCCTCAGCTTCAAAAACTGCTCGATATGTGCTCTTATAAACTTTTCGATGTGTGCTCAAGGTCAGTACGTGTAACATATATATATATATATGTATGTATAGTTGAAATAAATGGGAGACAGAAGACGAAAGTAGGGGAAGTAACAAAAAAGGGGTTTATTAAAACTTAAAAATCATAAAAGTTAGGGAGGATGTCTACGTTACGGCGGAAGCTGCGCCTTCTTCGGGACAAAAGAGCTAAATGTGGCCACATTTGCCACATTTAGCTCTTTTGTCCCGAAGAAGGCCGAGCTTCCGCCGTAACGTAGACATCCTCCCTAACTTTTATGATTTTTAAGTTTTAATAAACCCCTTTTTTGTTACTTCCCATACTGTCGTCTTCTGTCTCCCATTTATTTCAACTATAATTACGTAGCCGTCCGATCCAACTCCAACTTTTCAAGATATATATATATATATATATATACAGTCGTGATGAACAACAAAGCATATGTTATTGCCGTTCAGCGAGTTGATAACGATGCCCCCCTGCGAACGGCAAACGGTATGCTCCTGTACATCCTGTATTAGCTCTTGGATATGATGGAGAAAAGGCATTGAGTACTTGTTTCGGGGTACCTGTAACTGTATGAGTGTAATTTTTCACATGGGGTATATGTATAGCTCTAACATTAGATGGTTTTGAACCTATTTATCTGTAACTGTATCTCAGATACTTTTTAAACGTAATTTTAACAGCCCTGGGAGCGCAATCAGATCCTCTATTAACAGTGTAGGGACAGTTAGGGCATAACCAAGCTCTAAAAACCACACTTCCCCGCATAACACGCTCAGAGAACTAAACGCTCATTCATAACGATGTCATTCTGCTTCTTGATCTGTTAAAATTCGAAAGCGTACACCTTTTGGTGCCAGTTAAGATGTGTTCAATAGGCGATTTCAGATATTGCTCTTGTGCTCCGCACGAGGGCCCTCCGTCGCCCAAGTCACGCGCATCGCGCAATGCGTCGTGGGAAATGGTTTGCATTCGTGCTTGCCTGCCTGTTGCTCGAAGGAAGGAGGGAAAACCGAAACCGTTTGCGCTCTTCTTCTTCTGTCTGACTCATGAAAACTAAATCCCAAGATGCAGTGGGGCATTCGCAACACGGCGCTCTCTGGCGGGCCATCCGTGCAATTTCTGAAATCGTCTATTTGATACAAAATAACGTACACTTCCTATCTTCGAGAAAGAGAACGATATCATATTCTGAGCGTGTTCCGCGTTGAAGTTCTGCAATTAGAGTGGAAAAGAAAGCCTGAGTGCAAGGGCTGGCGTTTCGGTGTGTGCATTAGGCTTCGACTTCAAGTTACCCGAAACGTCCCTTTTCAGAGCCTGAAGATAAGGTCTTTACCTACCGTCGCGCCCATAAGACAGTCAATCTACTCTCTCTCAACGCTTCCCCGCCGACGTCCGCGCTCCCAGCGTGCAGAGCACTTTCCCGACAGCTGAATGGGGCAACGCCACGCTTCGTACACCCTCGCCTTAGAAATGCGCGGTTACTGGCCGTGGGAAACCTGGCTCTGGTAATGCGGTTGTAAATCAGGGACGAAGGGTAGCTATGATTCGGTCTCCAAGCATATAAGCCGAGTGTCTTGCCGATGCCCACTTGAGTGCGGCCAACAACGGCACAAGCTACCTCGACCCCCCCCCCCCCCCCCCTTGATGTGTGCGGTGGCGATGCAATATCTCGATAGCTTCCTTCTCGGAGATCTAAGTCATAATGGCGTCGCATTATTCTTTCTTCCGGGACGCAAGGAGGACTAGGAAAGCAGTGTATTTATTATTCGCATAAATCGTAGGCAATGTAGCAGATGAGCCAGGTGGCAGGAATATGGGCTTACATGAAGCGATGCGCAGTTCATTCACTAAAGCAGTCGACACACGTGGCGTACATTGGGCGGGTGTATGGATTGATGGATATTCGAAAGAAAAATATGGAGCTGATAGCTCCACAAACGTGGTTCCTGCTGCTGTCTGCTTCGGGATTGAAGGATAAACATTGAAATCTGAAGAAGTAATGGGGGCAACTGTAGCAAGTAGGTAGGTAAAGGAAGGCTTTATCCTCTTGGTTGTTTGTTTGTTTGTCCTATTTTTCGTAGCTGACCTTTTTCTTTCTTTTGGTTTACCAACAAACGCGTTTTGGAGTAGCCAGTTCTGACTGGGCCGGGACTAACCTCTCCATATTTTTCTTTCTTTTCCAATCCAATCCAAGTAGGTAGGTAGGTGTATTAAGTGTACTGGGGTAGCCAGTTTGACTTCGTCGAAACTAACATCCCCATTTTTGTCTTTATTCACATCACATCACATCACATCACATCACATCACAAGTAGGTGCCACTCAGAAGGAGGGGTAGCTGGTGCAGCGGAATGTTCGCAATAACATCGCGAAGGGAACAACGAACGAAGAAGCAAACACAACACGCGGAAAGGCTTTATTTATTTACACGGACAGCAGATGACCACCAGTGTGTACACTGTACTCCTGCAGCGCTGGAGACGATGCATTGGTCAAACGGTGTGATATATCGACACCAGGTTACAGCAGCATAGCAGCAGGCTATAAGGGCGCACCGTCGGATCGTATGACCATTATTTCTCAACAATGCGGGTCCGTTGTGGAATCCGCCTTTTCTGAAAGAGCTGGCGCCCCCGCATGGCTAACTGGCGAAATAGAGCGGTCGTCAATCACGGCGTGAACTAAAACAATGTGTCACCGTTTGTCATAAAGGGTTAATTGAACATAATCTGAAGTTCATGTGGAGCGTCCGGGATGCAACATCGTATCTGGGGGTACTTATCTGTTATGGCAGGCTGGAACGAGGTTATTACCGGTGTTCTGTGCCCGAGCAGCTAGCAAATGCTGGACTACTTCTTCCGCCGTGAGTTCAGTCGTTTGCACGAGAACCGAAGAAAGTCAAAATTCTCCCCGTTGTTGTACTTTGCAACTGCTGAACGAACATGCTACTACCATCTTTACTAAAAAGCCTTCCGCTCCTTAGACTCACGAAATGCTGCCTGTTACCACAAAAATGTGCAACCCAATATCATGTGCATACGTGATGGCCGACGACGAATGACAACCAAAGTGTTTCGCCAATGTCCCGATGAGATACGCGACTGCCTTGCGCATGTTCCGTTAACATTTTAAAAAGTGGCGGATTCTCGTGGTCTCAGGACAAAAGCTATTGACATTTAACCAGAAAAATAGTGCGTGTTAGATACAGCAGGCATGCCTGATGACCAGGACAAAAGAAATGCGTGAGTAGTATTTCTGTTATTCCAAACTCGAGAGAAAAGAACTGTGCTGAAGAATGGGAACGAAGATACTACGCCTTGCACATGTCGGTAGGCACACGTGAAAACCAATTAGAGGAAGTAGTGTTTAACCAGTTAGTGTCCATGTAAATAAAGTATTTTCAGTTGCGAATCAGTCCCGTGATGTGTTTGCTTCTTCGTTAGTTATTTGCTACGCGCTCTCATTCGTCAACAGAAGGAACAGAATAAAAAGGAAGGGCAAAGAAGAGAGTGCAATTCGCTGTGAGATCGACTTATACCGGGCGACACCGTCACCTTTCTAGTGTAGATAACACGCCGGCTGTGTTGATGGTTCTTTTCCGTAATTCTAGTGTATATTCACCGGAAGATCACTTGTGCCGCGATGGTACGATAATGTTCGGTTCCCCAATGCTCCATCTACTGCACTGAACGCGGAATAAACGTGTAAAAGCAGACGATGCGAGGAAGCTATCCACACTACGGTAGTTCATCGTTTCTCCGCAGCACACCGACATCGTTCGATCTCGGAACGAAGAGAGTCAATGTCAACGTTCCGGAATTTTGGGATACCTGTTACCTCCCGTGTTGATGCCACGACCCCAGGATTTTGGCCACTAAGATCGCACAGCAACGTATGTGACCACAGCCATAGAGTTCACTCAGATTACATGTATGTAGCAGGAAAAAAAATCCCGTTTCCATTTCATTAACAGTGCAAGGCTGATGAGTACTTAGTTGGTATCCCCAGCGAATCCCACCTCGCGCGCAGTTAAGTAATGACCCAGCTCAAATCGCAACTCTTTTCTAGTTTGCAGTCTCCCACCAGATCCTTTTCCGGGCGTAGAAAATAATTTGGGCTTCTCGTTCGAGACGACGTCTTCTCCAGAGTGAAAGAAGAAAGAAAAAAAAAATCCCACAAAAGCCTTCTGTTGCCAATGGGAAGAGTCGGTTGTCGATTACCCAGCCGATAATGGAATTCTCCACCGTGAAGCTCTTACCCCGCGACATCTCGCTGCATTCACGCGTTGTCGATAAAACTTTGCCAATAAGGCCTCCTGAGGATTAGATACGTTTTACGATGCTGCAAACGACTGCGAAAATGGCGCAAGAACTTCTTTCTTGGAACTGCGGATTGCGTCGCATATGTACGCACGGATGTCGTTTGACCCTGGTAGGTCTTGTTTAACGGCGGCCTAAAATTAAGAGTATGAAAGATAAATATGGCGAAAGATATCATCGAAAAAAGCCAGATATCGGCAGAAATGGAACCCGCAGCCGAATCCTTGCCAAAGGGTAAGTCGAAAGCACGCAGACTAAGCAAGTCGGAAAAAGACGGCACGCAAGCTCGCTTCATCGTATGGCTCCTAGGACACATGGGATTCATGCTGTGACACCGTAGACAAAGGGAAAAGAAGGTCACTTCCAGGCAATCACGCAGTATACAGACAACTAAAGGGATACAGCACACGAAACACGCTGCTGCAACTATAGAAAGACATTTACTGATTAAAGAGCTCGTCTGTATATACTGGGAAGGGAGAGCAAGCGGCGCTCGATCCGCACCAAAGCTCAAACTCTGCGCTTTCAAGAAGCAAAGAACGGCTACATTACACTTCTCGTAGGATTCTGTGTCAACGATTAGATACGATCTTAGCTCCAGGTCAAATTTAAACATATTTCATGGCGAAGTTTGCAAGCTTGCTTGGAAATTTTGCAATTTGCTCGCAAAAGACCGTCCGCTAATCGGGAACATCCTCTGTGTATGATGTCACGGCCAGTTTGCCTCGCAGGCGGGTCGTAGCGGCCGCCGTTCACGGCCGTGGTTAATATCGAATATTTTCGCTGTTTGAACGATTTCCAACTTCATATTTCACAGGGTGGATGCTTTAGTACAGAGGAACGAATTGAAAATGATCGTAGGCTTGTCAAATATCCTTTCATGGTCCCTTTAAATACTTGCTCTGTAACTTCTATCAGCTGCTTGAGAGGCACAACGGACAGGAATGCTGGTTTCAAATCGATGTGGCGATCCGTTAGTGCAATAGAAAGGCATCGTATAAGGTCTACAACTACTTGTCTACGACAGGGAATATAGTGTGTTTATTCGAGCCCTGCTCGCGCGCAATCTTCGGGTATGTCTCGGGATCCCGCGAGGCGCTGAAACCCGTCTAGTAGTGGCTGAGGCCAGGGACATCCCCATTGAGGTTCTCCGTACTCGGGAAACTGCACCAATATCTGCGTCTCCGTGCCCATCGTAACCATCACTCTCTGATTCGCAAGCTTCACGCTAGACGGAACGCGATGGTTCATGCTGCTGTGACATCATTCAGACCTCATATCCCCAAATTCATAGTCGACCCGACGGCACCCAGAGTGCCTCCATGGACGTTGACATCGGCGCCTGTCACTGTCTCCATCCCCGGCCTCAAGAACAACAAAACAGCTATCCTGATTTTATTCTTAGGCAACTTGCCCTTGACTTCATCGAGGCTCAATACCACAACAGTACCGCTGTATACGGATGGATCGTCGACCAGGGACACTTCATCTTCTGCCGTTGCCATTCCATCAGAGTCTGTTACACGTGGGTGTCGTCTATCTCACCGTATCTCATCGACCTCCGCTGAACTTTATGCTATCTTATTATTCTTGACATATGCGGAAGACTGCGAACCGCGGCACTGGGTAATTTACACCGACTCCAAAGCAGCTCTCCTGTGCATTAAAAACATGGGCATCCGCGGTTTCCTTTCCTCAGTGGTGATAGACATCCTGTGCGCCCTGAAGTCCCTACCAGATCGCTCCCACTACGTTGCCTTTCAGTGGGTTCCAGGGCATTGCGGAATAACTGGGAACCACGAGGCCGACGCTGCCGCTGCACACCAACAACGACCTTCTATGCTCATTATACTCTCGAGAGGAGACAGAAGATCCCTCCTCAGGCATTTGTCCGATTCCTGGTCTACCCTACAGTGGCAACACGACATTCCAACTAGGTCCTCTTTGGGAAGTGTACACCCAACGCTGTCATACCGGCTGCCTGCAAAGCTTCCTCGTCCTCTGAAGTCGCTCATCCACAGGCTACGTCTTCACTCCGTCCTATCGATACCAGCTAGGCTGTGAGGCTAGCCCTATGTGCAACGAGTGTGGTGTACTTGCCAACGTTGAGCACATACTCCTCCGCTGCCGGACCTATATCAACGAGAGGCGTACACTGCAGTCACAGCTTGCCACCCTAGGCTGCCGCCCCTTCAACTTGTCGACCATCCTCGGCCCTTGGGACACCGCGGCCGACTCCAGGGCGGCCTTACATCATGTGGTTGAGTTCTTTGAGGCGACAGGCCTAAAGGACTCATTATGACCCCAGCAGCGCCCTCAGACATTCCCACCATCACGATCACGTTCAGCATCGCCGTCGCCGCTTCGAAGATTCCCGTCATCATTCATCGTCATTACTCATCATTGTCACCACTCCTTTTGGACCCCTAGCTATGGGGTAGCGTTCCACTCCTAGAGTGGAAAACCTCCCCACTTCATCATCACAATATATATGTTGTTGTTATTACAAGAAGAGGAAATGTCAGTCAAACACAAGCTGGATTTGCTATTTGCTAAAAAGAAGAAGAAGACAGGAAAAAGTACAATGAAAAGAGGAGAAGGGAAAAATCTCACTGGCGGTTGGCCATTGGTTCAGAATAATTCGTCACTAATGCGGTCCACTAATTCGGGAGGTGACCCGGGTGCGAATCCCGGCTCCGGCATTGCTGTCTGGGTGTTTTCCCTGGGTTTTCGTCAGACGCTTTAAGACAAATGTCGGCACAGTCCCCTGTGAAGTCAGCCCAGGACGCACGATCCTCTCTGTGATAGTCGTGCGTTGCCCGCTTGAGCGTGGCCGACTACGGCAAGCAGTTCCTTCACCACCACCACCACCACCACTAATTCAGCTGATATTCACAAGATCGGCGTCTCTCAGGGAGCGGAGTACCGCTTTACTGGCATTCGACTGTGGCAGGTGCCGTATTCGCTCCGAGATCGAACGGTGTCGGCGCGCTGCGGAGAAACGATGAACTACCGCAGTGTGGATAGCTTCCTCGCGTCGTCTGCTTTTACACGTTTATTCCGCGTTCAGTGCAGCAGGTGCAGCATTGGGGAACTGAACAGTATCGCGTACCATCGCGGCACAAGTGATTTTCCGGTGAATATACCGAAGAAATACGGAAAAGAACCGACTCCGAACATCGGCCGGCGTGTTATCCACACTAAAAAGGTGACCGGTGTCGCCTCCTATAGGTCGATCTCGCAGCGAATGCCGAATAATGTTGCGGAAGGAAGTACGCACATTCCACATTAGGCCGGGGCGCCCTCTGAGAACGTCACGAGGAACTGACAGCTCTGAACAGGAACTGAGCCGCTGACAATTCCATAACAGATGCGGAGTATCTGCTTCCACAAATATAGTTGAGTTTTCGCTCCTGTTTTAGCCTACGCAATCTAACAGCATGTTCCTGATAACTTATTACACCCAATTCCCAGAGTTACCTAAATGGAGAACCGTTTCTGCTATGAACACGCCCGCTCGAACACGGTCGGTTTCGCATTGCTAACCGCGTTCTCCGTCCTTGACACCTTTGCCTTGCTATCGCACACTACCCGTATAACGCCTGCAAATTGGCGAAGGGGAAAAATAAAGGCTTTTCGAATGACGCCGACGGGTCATTAGTTTGGGATCTCGGAACGCGCCAACCGCGGGAACCCTTCCAGCTGTGGTTGGCTGTGAAACTTCCGAATAGCGAAGTGCTTGCAGCGTTTCCTGGGTCACCCGTTCAAAAGCGTGTTAATGGAACGGTGATCAGGCTCGCAAATCGTCTAGCGTGTCTGCTAAGCTGCTAAGCTCGACTGCGACGTAATGATGGACTATGGTCCATGTACGAACAAGAACGACGTTGCTGCGATGGGATGCTGCACTTCAGTGCGATAACAATGTGGCAATGTTTTAGAGCTTGTCTCAGTTGTTGACTCAAGGATAGAAATAGGCAAGATATACGAATAACAAGTGGGGTAAGAAGCGGGATAAATGGTTAGGGAAAGTTTAGGAAGATGAGTACACAATCTTCTGTGGCTCATCTCATAGAGTCAACAATACACAGAACAATGTTCGCAAAAAAAAAGGAAAAGAAAACTGCATTAACGACGGAAAAAATCTGAAATTGAAATAAGATAAAGAGCCATGATGGGAAACCAAAGAAGATACTGCTGCGTGCAGTGATGTACTCCTACCTTATGAATGGAGACATCGCGCACGGAAAGGCTGTCGGATAAGGTGACATTTTCCTTGTGTTTTACGGGAGAGAGAGAGAGAGAGAAAGAGAGAGTCGCAAGGGACGGAACAACGAAGTACACACGCGTGCTTGCATGTTCGAAAGGCTGTCTTCTTAAAATTTGTATGTGGTATTAAAGGCGACACCCCCCCTACGGTGTCGCATTCTTTCTCATGATGCTCAGCGTCACCGTGTGAAATGTTTCAATTAAATTTACACCCTGTTATTTATTATTGTATTTTAACCAACGACCTCGCAGCCCTTGCGTCAGTCTCTATGTCTTCTGCTTTTTTTACTGCTACGACTATTAAGTCATCGATTCGAAAAAAAGCTTGCTGGCTTCATTTTATTGTATCTGAAAAAAGAAAAAGGCCAAAGTGAAACAGTTCAATCTACAGCACACAATTCGCATTACGTCACGTGAGGAGATCGGGCCGGATTTCTGAGGTCGCACTGCACAGCTCATGGCTGCCTCTTCATGGCGTTTCTGTCAATTTAATCGTAAATTTGTAATTTTGCATTTGTAAATTCTAAATTTATTTTTCCTAAGGAAGTCTTCGCAATATCTGCAGATTTCAAGCCTCTGCTAGAACATGTCTCGACCGCATTGGACGTTTACACAGATTACGTTACCCTATACTCTGGCGAATGTTGCAAATTACGAGGTCAGTGGCAAAGGGAAATGTACCCCGCGACAGATCACTTCTTGAATGACGTCCTAGAGGTGTACGGGTGGGTGGAGAGGTGTACGACAGTGATGTCCATCCTGAAACTCTCACCGGTTATTTGCGCGAGCGACTTTGTCTGGCGAGATGTCGGTGAAGACGCGAGTGCGAAGAAAGCATGGCCTACGCGTCGAGAATATTCTGTCCGCTCTCTACAGATTCTACTGCTTGTCTGTTCGTGTCGCCAGCCAGCAGCGTCGCCTTTAGTGCTCTCCTTCGGGGTATTAATGGTGTTTTGAGGTATTAATGGCACATTCCTTAAAGGGATGGTCGCATCCGTTCCAGTCGATACGATATCGAGACCATTACTCCGGGGCCACTGACCACCGTACCGAATATCACCCGCGAAATAGCGGCGTAGTTTGGACTGTTATTCGGCAGGATACATGACAAGAGCAGACGCCGGATGTTGAGAGTATTCCGGAATTGCCTCCCTGGGAAGACGAGAACACGTCACTCCCCAACAGAGCGGTGGCCTCCAATGTATTGTTCGATAGATGAAAGTGTGCTGGGCGAACGCAACGCGTTCTGGACAGGTTCTGGTCACACGTGACAGCAAACGTCAACGCACACGTGACCTTAAAGATGGCCGCACCCGCGATCGGCGGCAAAATCCTTTGGAAACAAAGCGTTTACAGTTTCTGTGCACCATTTCGGGCGTCTTTGGACCTCGGCAATTATTTTCATCCGATAATCTCGCATTAAGCGCGCAGATTTGTATATCAGGCCTCGTACTGTGACTACTTTTACAGATGAGATGACGACCCGGCATTATGACACACTAAGCCGATGCGATCTACTTAAACCAAGGAGAAATGGGCTACCATGTCACGGAAGAAGCACCGTATAGTTTTCGCTGGCGGAGTACGTTCATCTCTTGGCTTTATGCCGACGGGAATATCTCGGCAACCGCTAGAACGACATGTAAACAAAGTCACATGACCTCGAAATGAGAGGATAGAGAGGTAGCAAGCGAGCTGGTGGTATAGATCCATGGTGGCTCGAAATGATTTTTCCTATGACGTTATTTGAGTGCTGTATCAAATCGGTACTGCCCCTGTCAAGTTGCAACAAACTAAAAAAAGAACTAGAAGGAAATGTACTTTAGTAATAACAACAACCACAAGAGCAAAGAAAGGAAATAAAATATTTGGACAGAATATCTACACAAACTCAACTTAACAAGAAAAAAAAAGATGATGGAATTCGAAGGACTTCCGGAACGTGAAACCAGCTTGTTTTTAACTGTTGTGTAGACTGGTGTGCTGGAATACGATTGGTAAAAGAAACGTATATTCACAAAGCATGTGTGCAAGCTCGTGCAGATTACGCGAGCAGTAAGAAATGTGGGAGAGTTTGGTATTTGTTGGAGAAGAGATACGCATATAATACACAGCGCTTTCCCAAACTGTGGGGACGTTTTCACCCGAGAAGTGAATTTACATGTGAAGACGCGTAGATTTGGTTACTTCAGGAACAGAAAATAAGCTGCCGTAAATCACTCCTTTACTCATTAAAGTACTTCCGTGTTAATTATTGTGTTTTTGTTACTGAAATTACCGTTTAACTGTAACGAAACCTTCCCCGCAACAAATGATGATAAGGTATAGATATGTTCCTTTGCCCTGCTTGATACCTTGTTTATAACCCTTATAGACAGCTCTTACAGCAACGTACAGGAGGCTACTAGTACCTATTTAACGTCGGTCGATTTTTGCCATCCATGACGTCTTCTCATTGGGTCGTTCCCTTCTATAAGACACCGGCCGAAGGTGGCAGATCAGGCAACGTGGCACCGAAAACTCCGCACACAAAATCTTCTTACACTTTTCGTCGGCTGAAAGCTGCAGAGTTTCCGTTACTATGGGACTATACACTGTAAACTTTTTCACACCTTTAAATGTGTGCGCTATGCACATTCAATCTGGTTGCGTAACATTGCATCTCCAGTATGATATTCTACAAAATTCGGAAAGCATTACTAAAGATCAAGTGTCAGTGCAAACCTTGCTTTCATTATGTCTCGGATATCGTCGGTGCGAGCTAATACATATATGCATCGCTATCGATAATCGAGCACGCGCAGGCGTCTACAATACTGTTGAACAATGTTGAAATGTTGCAAGACTAAATTTTTGGAGGACAGACAACACTCGAGTAAAGAAAATTTGTGCGAAACCGTGCTCCATTATGATGTTTCCAAAATTACACCTAAAAAGGCGTGCGCCATGCACGCTATTACACCTTTAAAGGTGTGAAAAGATTTAGAGTGTATTATAAACTAAGTCAACAGCAGAGAGCATAGCTTACCTTGTAGGCTCGAATATATATATATATATATATATATATATAAAGAAGGGGGGGGGGGTACTACTCCAAACTAAAAATGTTTGCAGTCCGCTTTGGAGTTCGGATCGCTTGTATATTTCATTGGAAAGTCAAATATAAATGGAGTATCTGGCAAAGTGACAGGACATCATTGCAGGAAGAGCACAACTACAGACAGAGCTTAAGGTTATGAAGAATTTCGCTGCTTTTCCGCCTCGTTAGACACTTCATCACATCAGGGGTCCTGTGCAATGGCTAGTCGGCCACCCGGAAAACGGCCCAGACAGTACGGTGCAGCGCCCACATATAAGTCAATATATCATACGCGACCATATAAGTAAAGATAAATAACTCTCCGTTATGAACTCTCTACAGAGAAGACAGAATGCACAGTCCGTTGAGCAGAACGATGACGTCCGCCTGGAGTTCGGACGGCGTTGCACCTGTTCAATGTGGAATTTATACAGTTTATACACTCTTATATAACACATTTATTTTCTCTTCTTCACATCCTGTCTGCACAATTTTTGAACGACGACATGTGCGAGAATTTCGTTTTCATCGTGTCCGGGTTAGCGTGCTCACAACAAGGCTGACGATATAGCGTTCTTCTGTGCAGATGAAGCAAGAATGGCTCTGGTTATGCAAGACGCGATTGCAATGAAGAAACAGAACTTCATTGCATAACGTCACTGCTGGCTCGGTAAACCGGCCGCGATAAGTAGCCGACACGAATGGAGGGTTTGCGCGTAAAGCGGACATGGTTTTGGTTCCGGGTGGATGCCATATAGCAAAAGATGCTTTCAGCACTTTTTTCATAAGAATGAATTTCCAGAAATGAGCTTTTTTTATCCTTGTTGATCGATGATACGTAAAGGGGACCGAAGTCGTTTGTTATTATGGAGCGCCACACACACACACACACGGGGTCTTATATGATTCGTTGCAGATTTTTTTTTCTTTAAAAATCTGTAAGAGCACCGCTGATGCAATTTTGGCAGGCACATTATGCGGCCAGGTGGGCATACTGTATAGGACAGCGTACGCAACTACTGGGCGACTAATTTGCGAACATTCATTAATTGACTTATTAATTAGACGTTTTCTGGGGAAAACGAGATAGCAGGATTGGAGCCTGTAGTTATTCTATTAATCGTCCTTATTAACACACCCTAAGAGACGCGAACGTACCGTGAGATATGAAGTGACAAATTTCGCGGATGCAAATGCGCCGAGACCAGAATTATACGCACTTTTCGAGCGCATAAACGACACCCTCTCCGGCCTTACCTGAGCCGGAGAGGGTCTATCTGGTCAACAGACTAGCCAATCATCTCCATCGCTGATAAGCACGTGACACTCTCGCGTGGAATGCCTGTCGCTCTTTCTGTCGCTCGGGTAGTGCGTAGTTATGGTTTGGGCTCATTTGCGTAGCAAAATTTTTCAGTTTATATCTCAAGGTACGTCCGCTACTTAAGGTGTTCAACATGGACGATGGATTTGAATAATGACTGGATCCAATTCTGCTATCTCGCATTTAAAAAAGAAAAACAAGTCTCATTAATGAGTAATCCATGAATATCACCTAATTTGTTGTCCAGTACGCTCTTAAAAATGAGCTTCACCGCATAGCACACTCTTAGCCAACATTAATCTCGAATGATATCGTTATCTGCCCTGATTTGTTGAAAGCGGGAGGCGTACGCCTTTTTGTGACACTTATGCTGTTCATAATTGTCACAAAAAAGGCGTACTCCTCCCGTCTTCAACAAATCAGGGCAGATAACGATATCATTTGAGATGATGGTTGGCTAGGAGCGTGCTATGCGGTGAAGTTCATTTTTAAGAGTGTAGCTACTGGACGTCCGTCCGGCCGTACAACCCGCCTGAACAAATGGCATGGTTGCTGCTCGAAAAGCTGATTCATAATAAAAAACGCTGTAACGAATAAAAAAAAAAACACCCTGTATACATGGGATCATGATGTGTGATAGGCCATTCGCCGCCGTTATGGGAGTGCACTGTCCCATTTCTTTGCGGAAGACATAAGAGAGGGATGACCATGAAAAAGTGTCCTGCTAGAGAACAGAAAAGTAAAGAGAAAATACAACTTCAATAAGATAACAATACACGATTTATAAGTGCACATAATACACAACTAATCATCAAGTGCCAAGTCATCAGTCACCGGAAAGCTTGCCCGTCTGCTAGACGTCCGCTATCTTTACGCATACCGCATACTCTGTGCGCGAAATAGATTAGAGACTTTTATTACATCGTACGCTATTCGCGTTTGCGTACGTAACAGGTAGCGTTGAAGGTTCGGCGCACGCCCATATCAGAAAGAGAGCTCCGCGCAGTGCGCGGAACCACCAATGCCATCCCTTACTACGCTAAGGCGATAGCGTACGCTACACTAAAACCTTCTACTATATTTAACCCACCGCGTTATAGAGGTAACGTATGGAACGGGCTACCGCCTTTCACATAGTATGCAACTGGTAGTGAACATACACGATGCATGACATTACCTGCGAAGAAACAAGCACCCCAGTAATTACCAAACTGCGGGTCGCGACCACCCAAACCCAAGGGAGTCGTGACAGGTTTAGCGGGGGGTCGCTAAACGGCCCGATGTACTTGCAAGGGACAGCAAATGATGTCCTTAGACCATACTCTATACCCACTACGCTGTGACCGAAAAAAAGCTTGGATAGTCTGAGATCTCGTCGTCCGTCCTTCTTGTTCCGTGTCTCTCGGTCCCCTATACCATCAGCCTATACCAGCTTGCCTACACCCTCTCCCCTTTGGTAGGAACAGCCATTCCTGCTGTCATGCGTCTCTCTCTCTCTCTTTCTCTCTCTCTTTTTTTTTTTTTTTTTTACTAAGGTGGTGGTGGTGGTGATAGGGCTTGCCGTTGTCGGCCTCACGTATGTGGGCAACGTCACGACTCACGCCCTGGGGGAATGTGCGTCCTGGGCCGACTTCTAAGGAAACTGTGCCGACATATGTCTGAAAGCGTCTGAGGAAAACCCAGGAAATTTTACTAAGGTTCCTAGTCCGGCTGATTCACTCTGACTGTCAAATGAAATGCCAACATCAGTTTTGATATTACTGTTGGTGCACTGAAATCGAAAAGTTTCGGCATCGCGAAAAGCCCGGAGGGTAGGGGGCCGCGACGCGATATCCTATATATTTTTGATGGGTTGCAGGCTAGCAGAGTTCGGGAAGCACTGGTACCCGGTGCATTTTGCGGCATCTATAAGTGCAAATAAAGAAGAAAAAACAGAATTCGCGTGGTACGAATCTGTACTTCGTATTGCAAGGTGATCGTCTCCGCGACACGCACTGAAAAGTGAAAACAGCTAAACTGTCACGTGACAAAAGGCGAAGAAAACTATAAATAATATAGAAGGCTAACAAGAACTGTATCTATATAGCAGAACAAAGATAGGAGCGAACGGCACCCAGGTCGTAACGGAAGATCTTTTCTACGTTTCTTTTTCTTTTCTTCAATTTTCCTTTTTTTTTTTTTTTTCTGTCTTCGCAAGCCCGAAATGATACGAACGAAACTGCCGAACGGATTTCAAGCGGCTCGCCGTCAGATAGTGGAATAGCTGGAGAAGATCGAGAGGAAACAGCTGACGCTGAACGAAATACGAAACATGATCTTGCAGGTAAAAACGATCATAGCGCACCTCATGGGAGGCCTTTGGGGTACTTTCATTTTTCTTTCTTTTCTTGTGGACTTTCTTCTGTTCTTATTCTGTCGGTCTTGGTGCTGTAAGTTGTGATCAGATGTACGCTCTTAAAACAAAGCTTCATCACATATCACGCTGAAGGCCAACCACTGCACCGAGTGATACCTCTATCACTCTTCATCTGTGGAAAGCGAGGGATACACTTGAGCGGAAATGTTAATTGTCACAAAAAGGCGCACGCCTACCGTTTTCAACAAATCAGGGGAGAGAACGATGTCACTCGGGTTGATGGTTGGCTAGGAGCGTGCTATGTGGTGAAGTTCGCCTGGTGCGCTTTCTTCAAGAAACGGGCCTAGCGGAAAGACCACTCTAGTGCACCTCTCACCTACAGTGTGCCTCCATCCCATCAGTATCAGTCATCCTGCCTATGCATCACTTTGAAGTCCTCAACTCCCCTCTCCCACTTTCCATTTTTTTTGGCTATAGTCGTAACGATGCCCACTTGAGTGCGGCCAACAACGGCAAGCTACCTCGACCCCCCCCCCCCCCCCCTATTTGTAAGAGTGTAGAAGTATACAACGCACAACGCGTCTCGTTGACCCTTTTCAAGGATTCGCATTTGTTCTTTGTCTACCCCCTTTGGCTTCCCTCGCAGCTTTACGACACTCCTGCGGCGTCTACGACTCAACGTCGCCTTCACCCCTGCGTTCCGTGCTAAGCTGGGTTACAGTAACACGGCGCTGTGCCTAGCTTGCCGCACCCCAGCTACGATCCCCCATATCATCGAGGACTGTGAGCGGTACACGTGTGAACGCCGGGTACTTCGACGCCAACTTGAACTCCTCGATCATAGACCATTCAGCTTGTCCAAAGTACTTGGCCCATGGAGCTCCCCTGAACATCAGTGCCGGGCTCTTCGCTCCCTTTTTGTTTTCATGCAGGCCACTGGACTCCTTGAAGAGCTCTAAACAGAACTCCGACCTGTCGTTGCCTCATTCTCACCATAATTCATCCTCTCACATTAACCACTGTGAAATGGGGTAGTGTCCTGTGGCTACCACGGGAAAACATTCCATGTCATCATCACTTCTTCATTTATTGTTGTTGTTGTTGTCTACTATTTCTGTGGGGAAAAGTGTACCGTAGCAAAAGGTTCACGGTATCGAATCCAAGGAAAAAAGCTAGCAAGCAAGAAAACACGCATATAGCTTGCTGGACGAAAAGGTCTCGACCGGGACATTCGGAGCCTTCCCTTTAAAGACGATAGTTGCGTCCAAGTCCAAGTGGATCCAAGTCGATCGAACACATTTGCGTGATATTACCGTTTCAAAAGTGGAGGCCGATACTCTGAAATCGAGCCTATAGCTGGGCAGGTGGACCGCCTGCCGTGCCGATGGCACGCGTATGGCACGCATGGAACAAATTACTCGCGCCGATCGGGCCAAGTGCCAGAAGATGAGAAGTGATGATTTGCTGTTGGAATTTGCTTCACCGCGTCACCCTCTCAGGACTACACGTCATTCACACACATTCACGTGACGTCATTCAATACACGTCATTCACATGTCGGCACAGTTCCCTTAGAAGTCGGCACAGGACGCACATTCCCCCAGGGCGTGAGTCGTGACGTTGCCTACATACGTGAGGCCGACAACGGCAAGCCCTATCACCACCACCACCACCACCACGTCATTCAGAAATGACATCGTTTTATTTCCTGATTTGTGGAAAATGGCAGTTGCGTACGCCTCCTTCTGGCCTTCGGGTGGCCCTTACTTGCCATATGGTGGTGGCATCAGTTACGATGGTAAGGGTTGTAGTGCTTGTGTAGCGCTCAGAATTGTGGGAACGTCACCATACTACCTGGAAGATAGGGGGCGCAGTCGTGTCCAAGCAGTAGTGTATTACATGAAAACGTCAGGATCTCAGATTCCTTTGCTCAGCTCTGGTTCCTACACGGTGCTGAGGCTGCAACCTCTGGATGCGCTCCATCGTCCTTGTAGGTCACTTTCACAAGTCACAATGTCACATTTCAACTTTGCAACTTTATAAAATTTTGGCTACTGCTGTTGGAGGCGATATCGCATAAGGTCCGTGTAGACCTTCTCAAGCGCTTTCCAACGGCACCTCGATCGACGTCCTACACTCTTAAAAATGAACTTCACCGCATAGCACGCTCCTAGCCAACCATAATCTCGAATGATATCGTTATCTGCCCTGGTTTGTTGAAAACGGGAGGCGTACGCCTTTTTTTGTGACACTTATGCTGTTCATAATTGTCACAGAAAAGGCGTACGCCTCCAGTTTTCAACAAATCAGGGCAGATAACGATATCATTCGAGATGATGGTTGGTTAGGAGCGTGCTATGCGGTGAAGTTCATTTTTAAGAGTGTAGTTTCACGCGTTCGCGAGATGGACTGCCCGGAAGCTACGCGTACCCCTGTATTCCCGTCTCTCTCGCGCGAGCACGCCACACCCCGAGATTGCGTCAGCCGCTGCAATTACCTGGTTTAACTCGATTCTTACATGTGGAAGCTATCTGAATATAGCCTGTTGGTTGCTATCGGTTTATTACTCACCGAGTTATCGCGTCATGAAATTCGGCATATAATTTCGTTGTATCGTAAATTCTGACCTCGCTACCGAACTGAACTTACAGACGTTTTCACGTCAAAATGATGGGCAGAGATGAGGGTAGGATTCGGTAAAAGGATTGGTCTGCGGTTGGCCAGTACTCTAATTCTATTCCAGTTCAAGCAATCTTTTGTCCCTCCAGAGCCATGACCTTTGACAAGAGGCCCTGAGGGCTTAAAGTAGCACAGAAGTCATTTCTAACACCCAGTTTTCTTCCTATAAAACTGTTAAGTAGGCCAGTAAGATGCACCTTGCGAAGTAATTTACACCACGGAGTCATAATTATCGCAGAAATTGAATTTAAAATACGCCGCAAAAAGCGACCGTGCGCAACGGTGGTGAAGAGCAGTACCAGCCTGTGATCTGCCTGGAACCTCGCGCTGACGCTATAAGGAGAACGCTCGCTGATTGGCCTAGAGAAATGTTGTCTGCTACTCCGCTGTCGTCTGCTACTCGGCTGTTCGGGGTTCTGATAAAGCCTTTCTCCTTGCTCGGTAATGCTTCGGCCGCTCCTTCTCTCCCCAATTCTCCGAGAAAACTGGCAAAACAGGTTTACGGCGGCAAAGGGACCCCGCTGACCCCCACTGACTGGCAAACCAGAACGAGTCTCCTTATGCCGTCATCGGTGACGTGGCATCATACCTCCTCATCCTCGTTATAGCTGGAGTGGCGAGTTAAGGGTGAAGGCGCGGAGCTATGTTTATGTGAGTTTTTTTTTCTGGGAAACAAATTGCACACATCAAAACCTTTCGCGCTATTCGGTATAATGACACACACACTTTCATCAGGTATCTTAATCTGAATTTTTTTTGGATGGCCCTCTGTACTCCTTTAATTCACGTCTAGCGAGCTAACGAGGGGCGACGCACTCGTTAAGACGGGCGCGTGACACGTTTCACGTGACGCGCTGTTTCCGTTAACGGGACAAAGGCGTGATCTCTCGTTCGCGTAGAGATCTAACGATGTCGTCTGCCTATAACGAGTGTCTGGCAAATAGCATCCTGGCTTGCCTTTGACCTCTAGTATCCTGGCGTATCTTAGACTTGGAGTACCGTTCAATCGTAGATCCTTCTAATCGGCTCATCTCTTCTGACCTTCTCATCTTAGCTTCCACACCATCACCACAATGCGCAAAAGTGTCTGCCACAAAAACGCATACGTCTCATATTTTCAACAAATCAGGAATGGAAGAAGCGATATCAGTCTGACTGACGGCTGACTCCGAGCGTGTTATGTGGTGAAGTCCTGTTTGTAGAGTGTAGACCTCCCACATTTGTAAAGACAAACTAAAAGCGTATAGTATAGCCGGTGCACCCTAAGAAAAAAGGGTGCACCCTAAGAAAATAGGGTGTGAAAAGGTGGTAACTTCTATAGTTATCACCTACACTCTTAAAAATGAACTTCAACGCATAGCACGCTCCTAGCCAACAATTATCTCGAATGATATCGTTATCTGCCCTGATTTGTTGAAAACGGGGGGCGTACGCCATTTCTGTGACACTTATGCTGTTCATAATTGTCACAGAAAAGGCGTACGCCCCCTGTTTTCAACAAATCAGGGCAGATAACGATATCATTCGAGATAATGGTTGGCTAGGAGCGTGCTATGCGGTGAAGTTCATCTTTACGAGTGTAGGTCAACAGAGCGTCTGATAAAGGGTGTGAATGGGTGGTAAAAACAATTATCAAATATCCAAACTGCTACAAAAAGGCGTACGCCCCTCTCGCTCACCGAGTCAGAAGCGGTAACCCTATCATTCGTGGCAGAGAGTGAGGTATAGCAGGTAGAACTTTGCAACCTTTTAGGCACAACATATGCTACAACTATTACCTCCTAAAAGGTGTAACTGCTCCTCCATTTTTTCTGAGAATGTGAGGCGAGGCGAATCGACATCCATCTCTCGTCTAGCCTGCTGCAATTTGGAGTCGCCGGGAGCGAATCGTTCAATTACTGTCCGTGATTGTTTCTCCACTTCCGTACACTCGAGCCGCGGGGCTGTTGGTCTTCACTGGGCGATGTTGTTTACCTTCCTTTCGGCACCGGACAGATGAACCTAAGAATAGCACTGATGGGATCCTGCCATTGATCTGCCCCATTAATAGCTTCGATAGGAATGAGAGAGGTTCTCGTTCGGAAATACGGATGATAATTGCGGATAAGCTACGTGAAATGCGAAATCATGTTGTCAATTGGAGATTAACGTTACCAAAAATATTTTGGAAACTACACTCTTAGAAATGAACTTCACCACATAGCACGCTGCTGATTTGTTGAAAACGGGAGGAGGAGCCTATTTTACACAAAATAGGCTCCTCCTCCCGTTTTCAACAAATCAGGGGCGAGAACGTTGTCATTCGGGATGATGGTTGGCTAGGAACGTGCTATGTGGTGAAGTTCATTTTTAAGAGTGTACGACAAGACACGAAGCATCAACAACTCCAGGAAAGACACTTGGCGACTCCAGGAAACTGTACATAAACCGTTGTACCCTGCATTGGAACAAAACTCGGTGAACAGCTACATGGAGTGCGCATCGCACTTCTGCATCGAGGAAACAGTTCAGAAGTACTTGTGCATCGATTTCTCTCTCAATCTAGTGAAACCCGGTGCTGAAAGCCGCGAAATGCATTAAGCAGCAGCAGTAAAGTTTTACCCAAGTCGATCGAACACATTTGAGTGATATTACCGTTTCAAAAGTGGAGGCCGATACTCTGAAATCGACCCCAGCCGGGCAGGTGGACCGCCTATAGCCGAGCCGACGGCACCCTGTCACGCGTGGAAGGAATTACTTGCGCCAGTCGTCATCTGACTACAAGAAAGGCTGCAGAAGATGCCAAGCGATTATTTGTTATCAGATTCATCGTACACCATTGATCTCTCATTTCCAGCTCTCATTGGTCGCCTCAGTTATGATTTGTCCAATCATCGCCGGTGATCGTTTGAGGGGCCAAATTCGAAGCCTCTCTTCAGAAGAAGAGAAAGAGGGAAAGCGAAAAAAGCAGTTTCTCGCGCTCATACATCACGAACGGCTCAACCAATGGATCCAGTTCCTTTTACGTTGTTTTCAAAGTAACGACATATTTCATTCCACGTGGAGAAAGTTTCGCACTTCAGTGCCCCCTTTCACGCAATTAACATCACCAAAGTGCACCAAAGTAAATTCTACGCTCACGTCTCCAACATGGTGAACCCCCCTCCATTTATTTACTTCTCTTCTCCTTCTCCCTCTCTATCTCTTACACATCCGCCGAGCGCGAACACAACAACTTTATTCTGATCCTTTGTCCCTGCCCCTATCAGAAAACTATCAGATATCTTCCATCAGCGCACAACCGTCTCGCGAGTAGTGTAGTGCACCGCCGCACCACTTCACACCAATATATCACGTGATTAGGAAAGGGTAGATCGTTGGGAAAACAAGCACACGTTGGTGCTGCCGTCGTGTAACTTTTCGTCGTTTTCGCGTTTCGTGGTCAGTGCGGTATCTGCCTCGCACAGCAAGTTTTCCTACGTGTCATCTTCACGCGATGGCATCCATCATCGGAGACAACCATCAAAACAGCGCATGTGTGATCGCGGCTAGACGTCTTACAAATCCGTCTGCCTGACGTCGTTTTACACATCCGCGCCGAACGTGACGTAAGAGGGGCACGGAACGGTTATTTAGCCGTCAGTCAAAAAGAAGGGTTACAGTCGCAGAGAAAAGGCTGTTGCAGAGCACGCGAGTACGGCTCCCTATGTAGTTAGATGGAATTCAATTACGCAACGAAACTGGCTAATAACTTTAGCAAATATGCACCTTTTCCGTTGTCCCTCACGTACTGGATAAAAAGCGTATTGGTGTTTTGCCATCCTTTGATGCACTTCAAGCCAAATACTTGTTTCGGCAGCCCTAGGAGGTGCCGCTTTCAAGTCTTAATGGCACCCGTGCTAGCCGTGGTTCTCTTGTCTCTGCTCGTGACTTTGAGACTGGAACACGTAAATTTGCACGTAAAACTGTAGTACTCTTTACTGTAGTACGCGTAGCGTGAATAAAGCGCTCTTTCAACGCTGGGAATAATAATAAAAACAAACTAACGCGCGGTGGTGGTGGTTGCGAAAGGGCTCGCCGTTGCCGGTCTCACAGAGGTGGACAACGTCACGACTGGGGGAATGTGCGTCCTGGGCCGACTTCTAGGGGAACTGTGCCGACATATGTCTGAAAGCGTCAGAGGAAAGCCCAGGAAAACCCCCAGACACCAAGGATGAAACAGAACAACAAAAAATAAATCATGACTATGACCTGTGGTGATTCACCACTGGAGAGCACCACACAACCCCATTACACGCGAAACATCAGATGTGAGATATGAGAATGAAGCAGTGGCGTCACTAGGGGGGTGCGGGGGGTGCAGTCCGCACCGGGTGATGAGACAGAAGGGGGTGACGTGCTGCACCAGTACCGCCTCCTCCTCTCTTTTTCTGTAGCGAGGTGACGCCAAAAACAACATAAGAAGCCCTTGGCGAGCATGTGATTTTTTTTTCTGCGTACGATAGGATACTGTTATTTATCGTGTATCGCCTCGAATGGATAGGGACACATTATTGCGGGGGGGGGGGAGGGGGGGGACGGAGCTTCCACACCGGGTGACGCATACTTTAGTGACGACACTGGAATGAAGTTAAAGTTATGTGCAAGTACAACAATTGAGCTCTCTTCCACTGGCACTCTATCACCGATATATCACATACGATAAACAATGAAGTTTAGCGCTATTATCATCGTCAGCGCGCAGCCTGTTAACGCGCGCGAGAAATAAATCGGCGCTCGTTCGGTTGCTCTCTGACGAGCATCCAGCGAACAGCTGTCCTGGTTTCTCCCTCATCTAGCAACAAAGCAATACTGGGTCGGGAAGGTCAATTACGTGGAATTCCACAAAAAAACAGAAATACTATGGCTCTTTGGTGACACCTACTGGTGACTTATGCAGCACATTTCTTTCCCTCTCTTTCCAGCTCCTGGACTGTTCTTCTCATGGCGGCTTTTGTAAACAAAGATGGGGGCCGGCTCAGGTAAACACTCCTTTACATTTCACTCAGTATTTCGCACTCAAGGGAACTCAATCAAGGGGACTCGTCTAATCAGCCAACAGCACACATACAAACAAAGAAAATCAATAAATTATCTGTGTATGTGTTAATTGGCACGATAATCGTTTTGTCCCATCCTACAGTCTTCCAAACAAGATGCAAAACAGGCGCGCACTTTCGAATTTTCAATGAACTAGTAATCATGGTGGGGATGATGATGAGTTGGTGAAAGATGAAAGTCACTGAAAAGGTTAGCCAGCTGTAGGGATCCAACCCACATCTTCTGGATTACCGGTCCAGTGCTCTACCAATTGAGCTAAACTAACACGCCTCTCCAGCGACTTTCGGGGTGCGTCATCTGAAGGGACGACAAACCAGCCACTCACTCTCACTCACCCTCCTTTCACTCTTACATTTTTTGCTCACTCATACACACCAAGGATAATGAGTTGGAGTTCTTTTTTCTTTTTATTTCTTTTTTTTTTCCTTGGCGCAAAAGCGTCTATGGCTATGACGCCAGGAAACCAGGAAAGAGAGCACTGTCATTCTGAATTACGGGTGGCCATGTGCGTGTTATGCGGTGAAGGTCTGTTTTTTGAGTGAAGTTTCAGTGTTAGTTAGGTAGTTAGTAGTTATTAGTTAGTACAGTTAGTGAGTGTTTAGAGTTTAGAGTACATATGGGCAGGGAAGTGAGATGTTGTACTATCGAAAAGCAGATGGTGGTGGTGCTTTCGAAAGAGGTTGCCTTTGTCGGTCTCACAAAGGTGGGAAACATCACAGCTAACGCTGTGGGGGAATGTGCGTCCTGGGCCGACTTCTAAGGGAACTGTGTCGACTATATGTCTGACAGCAGAGGGGGTGGGGCGGGGGTGATGGCAGGATCGGCCACACAGAAGTGGGCGTCGTCACGACAATAGCCAAAAAAGAAAAAAGAAGGACGGACGGACGGAGGATAGAGGATGAAGAATGAAGGATGAAGATGCGTAGAGGGTGCATGAGTTCGTCGGGGAGAGCAAAGTATTAGATGGGTCGTTGAGCAAGACAGCAGAACATCATCGCAGAGCGCGCTCAAAGCCAACCATGACAAAGAATGATACACCCACGCGGTCCCCCAATTTGCTGACGACGAGGCGCGTACATCAACGTTGTAGAACTTGGCGTGGGTGGAAAGTGCAACAGAAAAGACGTATTCCTCCTGATCTCAACAATCAGAAGACATAACCATATCATTCTGAGCGCTTCATGGCCATGAGTGTGCTATGCGGTGAAGTTACGCTTTTAGAGGGTGTCACTATGATGTCACATCCCTACGATGTTCTGAAGATTAAGGAGCGAAAAAAATTACGCTTGACACGTCTCCTTCGTGCTTACTACACGAACACCGTTGCCCCTCCATGGCCCGGCCGGTTTCACCAACGCCGATTAACACTTGAACCGAGATCAACGGTCGCTTAACTTGAATTTAACGCTTAACTGTGCTTCACAAAAGGCAGTTAATAATATCACTGTGACATTCGTCACCTCACCAACTAGCGCTCGCAAAAAAAGAATTGAGCGTTAACTTCAAGTTTTAGCAACGCGTGATCTCGGTTCAAAGTTAACTAGCATTGGCCCTATAACGGCTCTATATGTCGCGCAGTTATCCATTTCTCTCAGAGTAATCAGCAAACTACGTAGCGTACGACCCCTCTAAACGGTAGCCTTGAATGCAGTGATTTGCGGCGGTTTTTTCGTCTTATGGGAGTGCTGCAGTTCCATGGCCGTGCTGTGAGAGCAGGCTCGTTATTCCCGGGTATATCTACATAAAATAGAGCGTGGCGACCCATAAAAAGTTTAGCCGTGCCGACACGCTGTGCTCAGCAATTACCCATTGCGAGTACAGCATGCTGCTGTTCACATATAAAGCTTTGGCGTCATAACAACGTCACATTTATGTGTAAAAAAATGGCGTATGACATTGAAAACCGTCACGGGTTTGACGTAATATGAAACAGCATACCGTCACCGGCTGAATACTATATCCAAAATGCCGTTTTTCCTCTGCAGCTCTCGAGACAGTACCCTTCTGGAGTGTCCTACTTACAGTGAAGTAAGTGAGTAGAAGAGAAAACAAGGGCGTAAACACCTCTACTTCATCATCGGGAATGGGTCCCAGATAAATGACGTCAGCCTTCGCGTCTCAACGCAGGCAAAAACGTGCTAGCACGACAGCGAAGAACAAAACAATTCCAGTATATACATAGTATATACGGATCGATTTTTTTTTATTTTACCAGCTCGTAAACCTTAACAGTGGTTTGCTTCTGACGGGTATCAAGCTTCCATTTCGTCCCGACGCATCACAAGCATAATCTTGCACACCCCGGCGTGCGTGCAACGCACAAGGCCATTGTATCCCGCCATGTTTGGCCCAGCATTAACAAGGACGTTCGGGCCTGGACCCAGTCTTGCAGCGGACAAAAGTTCACCGTCATACCCGGACACCACTGTATCTATCGCCTACTAACACTACGGCGTATCACAACGATCTATACCAGAGGTCTCAAACATGCGGCTCTCGGGCCACATATGGCCCTCGATGGCCTGTTCTGTGGCCCTCTGGTCCTTGACCACCAACGAGAAGGAAGCTACCCTCTCAAGAGCTTTAATGAAGAACTAGGAGTAAAAGCAGATTTTCAGACATTGCTTTTAGCCTTGCCTGGCGCACTGATGCCCCTGTCCATGTTAGCCAGAGTTTTCCCATGAGCACTTCTTGTGGCTCATGAACGTCACTACGTTTCGTGCACACTCCTGGTCTACGCGAGCACCTTGGTGAACTACCACCGTAACTAGATCAAATTCGTGTCTAAATAAATAAAAAATAAGAGACGGAACAGTTATGTACAAAAGGCCACCGTATTTTACTTTGCAGGAGGGATATTAAGGTAGCAAACTCGAAGGCTTCCATTGTCAATATTGTCAGCTAACACTTCCGCTCGGATTTCTCCATTTCTCTTTACAACTTGAAACTGTGAGGAACGGCAACGATAGAGCAAATACGAGGTAATTTCAGTGCTCCTGAACACTGTCATAATCCCTTGTGAGGAACTACGTATTTTCCTGAAAAACGTTTTTTTAAAATATATTTGCAGTATTGGATTTGAAAGGCAGCTTATATATTTTTCTTGGTGCGTCAAGTGAAGTTTTTCAGTCATGAATTCTCCACACACCGTCAGGCTCCACAATAACTACTCCTGCTGTTTTTTGTGTACATTTTTTATTTTACGGTATATACGGGGTTCTTTTATGGTAATTACCGCCATTTCTTTCCTGTCTGTTCCTCCATGATGTGATCCAAGATTAATGCCGCCCACGACTCGATTTGGGTTTGAGGCCTCTGGTTTATGCTGTGTACGTTGAAGTGCACAGATTTTGCAGTTTACAATAGCACTCATAAGCTTATACTATGCATGTGTTGCAGCTGTGCGTAGTGAAGAAGCGACGCAGCATTTGAATAAAAAAAAAAAGAGCAAAACATCGCAAATTAAGAATATGTGTGGGTGTAATTTCTTGGAGTGCAACGTAATGATAGCTTTCGTACTCTCTATGTCATTGCAACGGAAGCCATTGCGATTCTGCTGCTAAACTTCTGCAATATCTAGAAACCATTGTGCGGAATTTTTGAAATATCCGCGTAATTCCTTGGGAGTTCAGCGAATCAGCAGCAACGCCGTCGCATTTCTCCCCGTTGTGTCAGCGTTACATCAGCAGAGAGACCGCTAGCTTCTTCCTCCCTTTCCTTCTTTTTACTGATTTATTTTCGTCGCGGGTATTTGCCAGCAGCTCCCCCCTTGCTTTTTAACCACATTCTTCCCATACAATATTAATTTTCGTTCACACCTCCATGTAAAAGGAGTTCGAGACACTCCAGGCCTGCCTCATGTCGCTATATGTGATAGCACGGGGATTACACGCATCCACCCCACTACAAGTGAGAGTGTGCGGTTCACTTTCTCGTAAGATAATATTAGACGCTAATATATTCTTGAAACGACGTACAAAACTCGCACATCTATCTATCTAGTGTGTCGGTGCGTCGCCTAACCTCCAAACGCGGGAACGGCATGTTATCGGTGGAACATTCTTTAAAACTGAGGGCACAAAATACGGGACACAGATAAAGAAAACCGCTCAACGTCTTCGCCAGATTCATTATATTTGTTTCCGTGCCGAAAACATCCGGGAGAGACGCGGAAGATGACGCAAGCAAGCAAGCACAGACGAGAACCTAATAACAACTAATGAGAGAAAACCGTAAAGTGTGGAAAAACAATTCGAGGGTATACATAGAGTATGAGCTGCGGATCCCGGCAATCTATTGTGCAGGCGGTGAGAACTGTTGCGAAATTTTCAACATTGATAGCGTGTCTTGACGATGATCCATTGAGATTAAATTTCTTTCACGGTGATGCTTTTCTTATTCGGTGATGACGATGGTAACAAGAAAGCCGTGCTTCATCGTTTTACTCAAATAAATTTTAATACGAGGGCAGGGTGTCTCCACTTGTAGTCCTTCGAAGCATTATAAGCCTTAATTACTCGCTTATTAAGCTTTCTTTTTAATTTTTCACTACGGGAGATAATAAAGAAATAAATCCGCCCGATTTGTGAAATCCTACGTGACATGTTCTTTCCCAATTCGGTACCCTAGCAAATCTGGCAAATCTAGGCGAATCCTAGGTATCTTGGCAAATTTACACGTCCATCCACGTAATGAATTAGTTCGAACTCATTAATCTTGCGTTTGTCTCAACGATGAGAGACGGCTCATGGTGCAGGCGGGACATTGTGCGGTTCACTTTCTCGTAAGATAATATTAGACGCGTTCTTGAAACGACGTACAAAACCCGCACATTTATCTATCTAGTGTGTCGGTGCGTCGCCTAACCTGCAAACGCGGGAACGGCGTGTTATCGGTGGAATATTCTTTAAAACTGAGGAGATACTCTGGCAAATCTAGGCAAATCCTAGGTATCTTGGCAAATTTACACGTCCATCCACGTAATGAATTAGTTCGAACTCATTTTTCGGCTTAGACGGCTTAGACTCATTAGACGGCTCATATACATGAGCCGTCTCTCATCACACGTACAGGTTGTGCTAATCAAAGCCCCGCTTGCCCGACAATATATATATATATATATATATACGCTACAAAATGTCCCGAGTCCCGAAGAAGGCGGAGCTTCCGCCGAAACGTAGACTTCCCCAGACCCTTAGTTTAAATGCCAGCCTAATAAATAGCTTTCCCCCACTCCCTACTTCGGTCTCTGGTGTCTTTTTTCCCCTATCTATATGTATTTCTTTTTCTTTTGTTTTTAAATGGGGTACCATCAAGCATCCGTACTGCTGTGTAATCTGGCGTGTCAACCATGTAAATAACCAGATATAGTAGGTCGGAAGTTGTTCATGATAGCGTTTCCGAACATGATAATCCAATCGCCATGTTGCTTTGATACGGGTGACGTCACATTGCTGGGCTTGGATTTGATAACTTTCTTTATCGTATCATTTTTGTGGAGTTCATTCTAATTATTATTATTAATTGGGGATTTACGTCGCGAGACAACTCAAGATCAATTCATTGTAAAACTCACGAATATCAGCTCTACAGTTATTTCAAGCCGCAGCCTTGCCGCGTTGAAGTACAGGGTGGGGTGCAGATAAAGTAGCCCCACATTCATGCACGTGTGGCATTGTGGGGCTACTTTATCTGCACCCACCCTGTACATCCATTTTCGATCTTGTCGTGCAACGTTTGCAGATCTACAGCAGCTAGTTCCAGTGTACATATGGTCCTTCAGGCATGGAGGAGTCAACCTAGTGCCGTATCTCGCAAACGAAAAAGTAATGACAAATAGCAGATGAACAGATCGGATTCCCTTCCGCGCCTCCTGCCATCTGTGAGAAGCAGAAGCAACTACGACACATCCGGCAACGCTGCTGGTTTGGTGGTTTATTAGTTTCGAATTTAATGTAGAATACAGGAACGCTAGTTCGCGTGAGGTAAGGGGACGTTGGGGGATAGTTTAGCACTCCATGCGGCGCAAGGGAAGGTGCGTACAGTCAAGTGAAGTATAGTGTCGTCGAGTGACGTAGTATCGTGGGAGCACAAGGTCAGCAAGACCAGCACTTGTATTCGCACGAGGGTGGAAGAGGTAAGCGATTTGAGGCAAGCCGATGAAATAAGAGGGACAAAAATCTAAGAGCTTAGCTTGGTGCTGCACGCAAGCGCGTGAGTTTACGCAACGTATGGACAGGGTTGTGCTTAATGCAGTATACAGATGCAGCATGAAAGAAGCTCGTCAGTTCGTGCGAGGCAGAGACATATCCTTTGGGCCCGCATGCGTCCGACGGAGGCAAGTGCGTGAAAATACAGTAGGAGCGTTGAAGGCTTCCCTGCTAGATCTCCAAAACATACCGTGTGTCGTCTGCCTTACAATTTTCGTATCAATATTTCCTTCCAGTAATTTTCGTTTCGATTTCAATGTATTTCATCAAAACAGGGCGCGGGGGCACGGACAAAAAGCTGTATGAAGACAGCTTGACAGCGGTATGGCACCCGTACAGCTGGGAACGTGCAAGACGCCAAATACAATATCAAACATATTACAACGCAAAATACCAAAGCAAAACCAACGTTAGTACACCACCACATGAAAGACACCAAAAGAGATATCAAAGATACCAAGTTTCTAATTTTGTCCACGATATTTATTTCAACATCTGATATCGTTAACTCATCATGACAAGTAACAGTCATGTTTTTGGGTGGTAAGAAAAATCCTTGGTTTTAGAAGTGTTTATCCTTAAGGAATTTTCATTTTCGTTCCTAGATCTGGTGGTTACTATAGAAGAGGCTAGTGTCATCTGCATAAGTAATACTTTTCACGCCTAGCATCGCCTTAAACATGCAGAATAAACAACAATGGCCCTATAGGACGCTACCCTGCGGTATCCTGGAGCCATAGAAAGCGGAAGGATAATTTTGAATTGTAATATATTGTTGACGGTTTCTAAGAGACTGGATTAGTTAAGCAGTGCCACAAACGCCATACAGCAGGAGTTCAGTAAATAATGCTTGGGGGCTCAGAAAATCGGATACTTTGGTGTGATCAATGTAGAAAACCCCGTAGAGCTACTAATTTCTTTTTCTTGCTCTGTTGAACGGTGTTTTCTAAACCCACATTGACAGTAACGAAAATACATTTTGAAGGGAAATTATTCTGGACAGATTACTTCTTTGAGACCCTTAGAAAATATCGGTATAGGATGGAAATGGGCCAGTTGCAATTGGGTTCGCCTCCATCGCCCCCATTATGAATAATAACAACTTTGGCAATTTGCTTCCACTGCAAAAGAATGTCCGTTGTGAAAGTTGTGTTAGAAATGCGTGCCAATTATGAAAATAGATTTTTCTGCTTTCTTAAATTCAATTCAGTAGCTTATTTGTTACCTATCTGGAAAACGCGCTTTTTACCCATTTCTCTGCTCAATTCGGTAGTGGTCCATTCAATAAGGATGGGGATCAAATAGCATGATTGCTGTTGTTTCTCTTGTTATTGATCTGTTGTTAACTTTATTGCTACATATCAGTAATCTTGCCTTGTAATTCGTAAACACCCATAAAGAGGACGCGTGTATGCATATCCTTTTCTGACCTGTCCTCTCCCCTCTTGTTTTCCTTTCGAAAAGCAGTGGGATAAAAAAGTACTTGTTGGTACCGATTAGTTGGGGGTGGGGGAGAGAGACAAGCATCCCGAACCAGTGCGAACACTTATCATAACTGAGGGACCAGAAGGTGCCTCAAATTGTCAGTCAGATGCGTCTCTTCAAGGAATTAATGCCAGTTCTAAATCTGCACCTCTTTGCCTTTGCAGTTCAGTGTAACAGCGCATCATGTCTTTTCTATAGACTTCCCACGCTTTTATACCTCCGACTTACCCGTCTCAAGATTACAGTAGTACCTCCCTTCTCTGGGTTATATTCAATTTCTTTTAATTTCATGCAACTGGTCTTATAATTTAAATTCCATAGACCCGATCAGCCACACTGAAACCTTTACACTGCCATTGTTCTATGAACTTTTTTGTTCCCATAGGTTGTACTTTTGTCCTTTAAACTATATGTGCTTTCCCGCCTGAGCTATGTTCGTCCGTGATAGCCGATAATGTTTCGCATTCTTTCTTCACCCCAACAGTCGGCTTTATGCCATGCCCGGATCCTTGTAGCATAAGCTGAATAAAAGTTAGTTGCATTCGCACCAGCAGAATGAACCTTTGTTGATTTCCAATTACTGTTACGGTATATGTATTTCCTAAATATTTCTAAATATTTCTCAACCTTGTAACGTTTGGGTCTCGTTTGGACCTCACCACCTGGTTGCATATGTGGGAAACGTTCGGGGAAGTGCATCAGAAGGGCTTTCTGTTGGAATCACCACCACTACGAATCATCATCATCAGTATCAGCATCGCCATCATCCTGCCCCCCTTCACCGGCGTCATCATTCCGGGAGTTCTCCACGAAAGTAACTGGTGATGGGGAGTGATGGGGATGATGAAAGTGATGTGGAGTTCCGTGCGTCACACTAGTGAAGCCAAACTCTCCATTTTATCTTTCCTGAAAACCAAACCAAACCAAGGTCACGTGGAACGTGAAGTCCTCCCGTCCGGGCAAGAGCTTCACCAACCGAGAGCATAAGCGCAAAACATATGAGAGTACGCTATGGTACGCAGGCTGACGCTCTGTGGCTGTACGTATACTCTAAATCTTTTCACACCTTTAAAGGTGTAATAACGTGCATGGCGCACGCCTTTTTAGGTGTAATTTTGATAACATCATGATGGAGCACGGTTTCGCACAAATTTTCTTTACTCGAGTGTTGTCTGTCCTCCAAAAATTCACTCTTGCAACATCTCAACATTGTTCAACAGTATTGTAGACACTTGCGCGTGCTCGATTATCGATGGCGACGCATATATGCATTAGCTCGTACCTACGATATCCAAGGCATAATGAAAGCAAGATTTGCACTGACACTTGGTCTTTAGTAATGCTTTCCGAATTTTGTTAAATATCATCCTGGAGATGCAATGTTACGCAACCAGATTGAATGTGCATAGCGCACACCTTTAAAGGTGTGAAAACGTTTACAGCGATAGTGCTCTATGAGTTTATAGCTCAAACGTTTACAAAAAATACATTTAGCAGTTGCCTTAGTGTCATTACAACATATTCCCATTACTCTCGGGCCCTGCTTCAGCACCGCGTGATAACACGTAACTGTAAATATCGACAGCACGTTTGAAAAGTATGCATGTATGTGGCAAGGACGCGCAATTTATGCGTGCGTGCGGAAGCAAGAACGTCTCTCTGAGATGTAGTAATAAACCATAGATCGTTTATTAGAGCCAGGCACGCAACGTCCGACCATGGCGTGCATTTAGAGACCTATATAACACCAATGTGTGACTACTGCCTTCGCCGCCCGAAGCTGCGCCTCTCCCACGCCTCTGCAGAATTCCCACAAAGAGCCAAGGGACTCGTATTGTTAATGAGCGCAGTTGCCAATTATGTTGTCACGATGACATATTTTCGCTGAACGAAATTCGTACTCGATAAATGAGCATGTAGAGGCAATAGCGGAAATATTCAGGGGCACCACCTTCACTGGTGCGGTTGCAGTATGTGCGTGATTTTAGTATGGCTTGGGATTGGATTGGATTGGATAAAAATGAATTGGCGATTGTGTTTCGTGCCACAAATATGGAGCTGGGTATTCCCAGTGTCGTGCATTCTAAGAAAAAAAAGGTATGATTTTCTAGCCATTTCTCCTCCAACCAGTTTTAGCTTTTGGGTATAACTACAGAGTAGAAACTGTCGTTCTACCAGCTTGGGTAGGAAATTCTACCATTTTCTTTTAGAGCAAACGTGAGAGAGAGAAGCAAGGGAAAGGGACGCCGCCGCCTTATACCAGCGGGGGAGAAGTCGCGTTTGGATTGGCACGAAATGGTAGAAGTACCGTCCTGCTGCAACTTTGGATAGGAAATTCTACCTTTTTTTCTGAGAGTGTGTATGCCAAAGGGAGCCTGGCCATTAGGAGGAGCCTAAAAAAGTGACTCGATCTATCAATCAAACTTAGCGCATTTCATTGGTTACCGTTTTCCATGAGAGCTGCCATGACACCAAATTTTCTTTAAGATGGAGGATGGTGCTTGGAACGGCGAAGCGGAGATTTCGTTACAAACAATTTTCACAGGCTACTTTAATTTCATACTGTGAGTATATATTGTGATGTACGTGTAGAGGAGGCCAACTCTCGTCCCGCGCGGTCGGTTCAAGCTACGCGCCACCGGCGCGAGAGCAGTTAGTTCGGCCCTGGCTTTAGGACCACCGATACATTAAAAAGGCTACTTCCTCTCCTGACCTGTTTGTCGTGTCAGTCACAACATACGCATCTGCAAAATCAGCTTCAACTTTCTCTCCGCCATCATTATTTACGCGAAAATGGGATGTTTCGTCGCTAACGTCAGGCCTATAGTTAGGACCGTGATACCAAGAAACTAGCAAGAAGGACGACCCTTATACGTAGGATTTTGCATTATATAATTGCATTTTCTTTATCCATACATCTGTGCTCATTTTTGGTTCGATCTACTTACATTACGTGATTTAGAACTTCATACCGGCAGTCGTCTGCTACGAAGAAGCGGTTGTACCGCTCTCCTTGCCAATCACTCCTGCCTCGTTTTGGTCTGTCACCAGTATCCGTTTCAATCCGAATCAATCGAGTGTCTCCAAAATGGTGGCACCCAGTAAATAAGGATGAGGTAGAAGTACTGGATGGATGTAATAATATCTGTATTTCGACCTATGATTGGCTATATACCTCAAGAAGTGGGTGGAGCCTCAGGTATAGGCAGGTCCCATTAATGGCCAAACTCCCTTTGGCATACACGGCACTGGGTACTCCATATGGTCAACGCCACCTATTCAGATGACCTGCGTAATGCATCCGGTGGTGGTGGTGATGAAAGAGCTTGCCCTTGCCGACCTCACAGAGGTGGGCCGACCTATGCCGAGGTGTGCCGAAGTAGTTCATTACCACGGCGTGTCTCACCTTGTCGCACGCGATGTCTCGTCTTTCCCCGAGGGTTGGGGTTGACATGAGACAATCTGTATTTTTGAATTTCTTGTTCCGTGTTTATAGACCGGCTACGTTGGTTCTGCATTTACAGGTCAGAAGCTCTAGACCCCGGAGAATGTGCCTATATTGCTACTTTTTTTTTTTAAACACGAAACATATAAATTTCATCTTGCCCCATCTTTTTTCTCTCTCTCCCCACCATTGCTTCATCTTGCCCCACCTCACCCTACTAGATAACCGACTCCTTCCGACCTCGTGCGGAGGAGGGTAATATTTAGAAGGAATCGAAATATAAAACTGAGAAAACCTCTGGGGTTATTTCTAATGCAGAATGCAGGCCTTTGAAGATAATACAGCTTAGGATATTCGTTGATCCTGTCCCATGTGCAAGGCAAGAGAGGTATGAGACTCACACAAAACTCTGAACATCTTTCCTAATCTGCATTTTTCCCGTTATTTCCTTTTCCTCCACACTACAGCAGTGGTTACGTTTCTTTTGTTTCCCAAAACGCGCGGGGCACTTTCGTATACCTTACATTGCAAAAATTATTTATGAACACGCGAAAGAATTTAATAATGCGACAGCTTAAACGCCGTCACGCCGTAACGTGTATTCGGAGTCCGCAACCTAAACACAAATAAAGTAGGAAGCGCACAAACCTTATGAAATGTAATCCGGGCGCGCAGTCAGCCGACAAGCGTAGATCCTCCGCTGCTCTTCTGGGAATCCTAGTGTAGTTCGAATATGCGGCAGGAGAAGCATTTGCACCGATATGCAGAATTTTCAACTAACTTCGCCGGCGGCGTTACTATTGCAGACTGGAATTCTGTGGTGGTCGGTATTGGTTTTGATTGTTTCTTATAGTTCTCTGGGAAGTACTCATGCACGAGAGTTTGTGTAATTCCTGGAGTCGATGAATAACATGTTATATAAATTATATGGTAGTACATGGGTGCGTTTTCTCCTGAAAGTGAACGATTCTTTTTTTTTCTCATTAAACAACAACAACAAAAAAAAAATCCGCTCAATTCCGCTTGAAAACACTTTTCGGTAGAGGTGGTTTTTTTTTTGTTTTTTTTTCTTTGCGCCTGGGTCCTTTAAACTTCTGTTTCCGCTCTCTCTTCCGGATTCGCAGAACCTTCCATGGATTCGGGATATTCCGGATTCGTCCTATCTCTAGTCCTTAAAAGTCCTTAGTCCTTAGTAAGTCTTCGTGCCCCTTACCCCGTGATGTCTACTTTCGCAACGGAAAATGTCGAACTGATTGAAACCATGAGATAAGGAGCTCTCACGTCTGAGTGCCGGAATAGCAGATGATGCCGGCAGTGGCGTAGCCTGAGGGGGGTTTCGGGGGGTTCAGCCCCTCACCCCCCTTTCCCGCGCAATCGTACTTTTGGCACTCTATTTGGGGGAGGGAAATGAGGGTGAAATTCTCCACTCCCATGTAAAGTCTCCAATATTTTTCTGGCTACGCCACTGGATGCTACGCTACTTCGTCGAAACTCACATCCCCATGTTTTTACTTTATCACATCACCATCTCATGGTTTAAATCAGCGAGATTTTTATTTTTTTCGTTTCGAAAGCAGAGACGCCGGGAGGAAGGGAATGGTAGGCTGGAGGGTGAGGAAAATTTGGCTGTCCTCATGATTTATGTGGCGAGACGACCGGCTGCAGGCAACCGGCTGGATGCAGGCATCTACAGTACCTGGGCCCACTTCCAGGAACGTTGAGGCTATTCCTCAGTGCTATACTCCGTAGCTTCGGTAGTGCATTTTGCACACGGTGCTACGCTCGTTGTACTTCTTTCTTTTAGCACTATCAAAGCTACGGTGTACGGCACTGAGAATGAGCCTGAACGCAAGCGGGAATAGATCTTTGCGAGGGAACAGTTTCTATGAGCCTGATATCGCCGACACACTCTGTCAGTGCCCATTTGCCTGGGATTGAATTTCCCGATCATCGCTTTGGCAGTTCACTTGAGTGTGGGATGATAACTAAGGGGGAAGAATAACTTTGTTCGTTAACGTTCGTGATAACGCTAACTGTTAACGTTAACCGGGAACATATTTAACGTTATTCGTAACAACATTTAGCGTTATTAACGTTATATTAAGTGGTAAGGACTTTTCCTCAGACTTCCAATCCGCACTTTCCAGTTGCACGTGCCCGAATAGAAACTGCTCCTGCTTAATCCGTTTTCGCATAATTGTAACGTCACTGCGATTACTTGGGAGCTGACTGACAATATGTAGCGTAGCCTACCTATAATCTGTAAACAGTTCCTGCACCCGGATTCTTCAGTCAATGATATCCATTTTGACCTTCGGTAGCTTTCCAAAGCCACATCCTCACTTGCTTCACTTACAGATATCCGCTTCATATTAACTATATAACATTACTTCCGCTGCCTGTTCCTCTCATCACTTTAGCAGCGCACACGTACACGCACGCACGCACGCACGCACGCACACACGCACGCACACACACACACACACACATACACATACATACATACATACATACATACATACATACACACACGCGCACACTCACAGACAGGCAGAGAGCTACGATAAACTCAAACACATTTCGCCGTACTGGCCTAAAAACGTTCTTGCACATTCTGTAACGATTAGAACAGCAGCGGTGCAAGTAGCGTTGCTATGTACAATGCTAAAATTTGCCCTCAGCAACCTTTTCGTCAATTCATGCCTCTGGCTTTTTTTCTTTTTTTCATTTCTAACATTTCCATTCTCAAATGAACGTTCGGGATGTAAGGCCACAATCATCATTATCATTAAACTAAAGTAGTAGTAGTAGTAGTTGTGTGATCAACGCCGGATCCTTCAGCCCGTAAGCGAACAATGGGAATAGAGTATTGCGACGATGACACACCTCAACCATCATCAACAAACTAAAGTAGTTGTTCTTTGTTTCAGCTCCCTATAGCAGACTACACTCCTTGTTTATTTCTTCCACGACACAACTACGAAATTCAAAACGTTATGTAGGAAGCATATCCCCGATCTTCGGCCACTGACAGAAAGACAGAACAGAGAA
Organism: Ornithodoros turicata; assembly: GCF_037126465.1. NCBI lineage: Eukaryota > Metazoa > Arthropoda > Arachnida > Ixodida > Argasidae > Ornithodoros > Ornithodoros turicata. The sequence goes on from NC_088207.1 coordinate 22,048,221, forward strand.
ACGAACAGCGTAAGACAGGATTCGAACTAACATGTCCGACGAAACACACCTAACTTACTGTGATCGCCTACACGCTTCACTGTGGGTCACCGATAGAACTTCATAATGTAAAAGCCTCACTCTGAGCAGCATAAACGTCATCTTGTCAGTTACAGATCGAACGTGTTCCCGCCAACAGCCTCCTCATGTACAGAGCCCCATCTACGCAGCTGATCTATGCAGTCTAACGCAGCCTACGCTTCGTATACCCCATTGTATTGCGTATATATGCCCGACGCCTCAACCCTATACAGTATGGGCAGGGCAAAGCTGCCCATCAACACACAACCCGAAGTGTGAAACGATAACGGGTCTTGGGCTACATTTCCCTATACGATGCGGTTTTCGCAAGAGCCGAGCCCATTTTTCTCGTATAACCTAACGGAGTGCACAAAGGGAGCCTTCTTTTTTCCTATTTCTATTGTGATAGACTGTTGAGCGCATCTTCTTCAGGTTGCCCGTGAATAGGGGAGGAAAACGGTTCTTGAATGGACAAAAAGTACCGATGTGTTCAGTTATGCACTATGAGGTAACGCACAGATGAATAGCTGCAGAACGCAAAATGAAAAGAAGAGAGAAAGTTTCAGTTTGTTTTGCTCTTTCCCGAAACCAGCTAGAGAGGAGGGAAATATATCGCTCAAATAGCGGTCTCATTTTCATGTACATGAATGTGAATCGTTTATTCTGGGAGAATTGCCTCAAGCCTCGGAACATTTCAAGTGCTGGTAATTGCTCTGCTCTGGTTTATGCTGTAAAATGAGGATACATCGATGTTTGTCGTTACACAGGGGGCAGGATTCGTGACGCTTTGCAGTGAGGAGGAAACTACACTCTTAAAAATGAACTTCACCGCATAGCACGCTCCTAGCCAACCACCATCTCGAATGATATCGTTATCTTCCCTGATTCGTTGAAAGCGGGAGGCGTACGCCTTTTTGTGACACTTATGCTGTTCATAATTGTCACAAAAAAGGCGTACGCCTCCCGTTTTCAACAAATCAGGGAAGATAACGATATCATTTCAGATGATGGTTGGCTAGGAGCGTGCTATGCGGTGAAGTTCATTTTTAAGAGTGTAGGGTACCTCTTATCCGCGTAAGTGACGTAGCATGACGTTCGCTCTGGGGTGGTACACGTGGGAGCGAAGGTGGCAGCCTTGGAGGAAAGAAACGAAGGAGATACCCTAAGCGCCTCTCCCAATGCGAGCGGGCTGTGACCGGTGCATGACATTGTGGTTAGTTGCCCATGTACGTGACGGCAGCCATACCTGGGTAAATTACTTCTAAAATGTAATTAAATTACATTACTCACTACTCCAGTTAGAATTTAATTAAATTAGATTACTCATTACTGCAATTGAAATGTAATGAAATTACATTACAATTACTACGAAAAAGTAATGACACTACAAAGTCATTACTGCGAGTTTAATCGTAATGATATTGAGGATGTGGAAATTCATTGTCAGACAACACTATGTACTTTGTAAAAACAAGACATATTTTATTCTGTGCCAGATTGAGTGCGTCACCGTTCATAGTGGGCGTTGGAATTCTTTTAACTCGCCAGTCGGCAACTCTCTTTCTGCCAAAGTGACAACACAAAGCACATAGTCGATTCTTTTGTAAAAAGCAATGCGTAATGTCATTAAAATCACTGCCAAAATGTAATTAAATTACAATACAAATTACATAATATCAAAAGTAATGCATTACATTAAAAATTACCAGAAAAAGTAATTTATTAGTGTAATTTCATTACAGTAATGACATTACTACCCAGGTATGACGGCAGCACTTCATCAAAACATGGCGTCCTCCATGCCTGTGGCGTATCTTACCCGAATGCGGAGACGTGCAGCGGCCGAATAACTTGCTTCCAGTTCCATACGTTCTTTGGAGCTAGAAGTTATCATATACTCGTTGAAACACAAAATATATAATCTCAGTGTGGAAGCAATGGATCACTAAATTGCTAGAAGACGAACGTACGTCATCGTGACATTGGCTTGCATCCCTTCTCTTCTGCTAAACTTTCGCTCTGATTTATTACTCGACAAATGTTGAAATACCCCATACCCTTCGAAGTGTTGTGCAAACGGGCTCCTTGAAGGTCACAGGCGTGCTGAAGATGAGATTTGCTAAACGGGGTGTTACACTAATAAATCTTTAAGAATAAATCATTTAAGAAAAATTCTTTCAAACTGTATTGTTTTACAATAAACCGCGTAAAATTCCCCGATAAGGAATCAACCGCGCAAGAAACAATCGCTCAAGAATCCCCCATGAAAGTATATCGTTGCAAAATATATCGTTACAAATAAACTGTTTCAAAATATATCCTCTAGTCCCACACGACAGCGGAGTGATAGATCTGTATCTCTACGCAGAGGATAGCAGTAAGACGTAGCTTATATTGGTGGTTTTCGCCCTTGTTAGCATTCACCCTCTACCTAGTACTCTGTCATGGCTGCCGTATTTGTTATGTGTGTGTGTTGTTGCTATGTTTCTCTTCCTAGTGTAGAAAAGCTCATGCATTATATGCATGTACCGCGTTGTTTCGCTTGACAAAGCATCGACGGGACCTGTGGCAGTGCTGAGCACTCGTTCGTTCGTGCTTGTGCTCTGAGTTCGCTTTACACTGACATTCATGTGAAGTACGCTTGCTTCACGTAGGAAGTATGGAAGTCCGATGTCCGAAGTATACTCCAAGGCAGGAGTCCAATTAAATTCGACGACTTTGGGGCTATTTGTCGAAGCGGGTTGTCTATTTCACTCGCGGCCATACCACGTGACAGTAGCAACCGTATGGTTGATTTTGGGGGTGGTCCTGAAACGATTTATCTTTAAGGACATATTCTTAACCGCGGATTCCTTAGCGTTGTTATTTACACGTGGATATTTGAGCGATTATATTTGTGCATTGGCCGTGGCTACTTACGCGTTTATTTTTGAAAGGTTATTTCTAAGTGTTTCAAACGGTATACGGGTGTATCCCGTTTGAAGCTGTCCCGTAGACTGTTGCATTCGCAAGACCGTTTGCGAAGTTCAGTGATAATTTGCAGTCCTGGTGAGTAAGTGTCGGGGTTAGCGGGCTAAAATATTGCTGTCTGGGGGTCCAGAAGCTGCAATTACTTCCGCTTTTACTCTTTCTTTTTTCTTAGAGTGTACAAGTCAGCTGCCGCTACGAAGAACCGTTTGCTGAATCGATTGAGGACCTTTCGGCACCGTGAAAGCTTTGGCACATTTGCCTCCTCTCTCTCGACAGACCGCACAACGTTCACTTCCTTCTTTTCTTACTGCAATTGACGAGGAGACATAATTGTAACACATTACTTTAAATGTGCTTCCACCTATAATCGCTTTGCAGTCGTTGCTCTCACGTGGTTTACATCTCTATATCTTCCTTGACCGTCGGCACCATCATCGTCATAATCATCATCATTCTCTCCTTGCAAGCGACGTCACTGTCATGTTACGATGCACTCAACCAACCTACTGAGCGACTCCATCTCACAGAACCTTCTACGACTTGTCAGCCATATAACCACATCTGTCCTCCACCTCCAACATTGAATGTAACACTCGTCGGTCCATACCAGCGTCTTAGGACTAGCCCGTTCCACATCTCAGTGTGTCTCCCTGACCCTCCGAGACACGTCCCACATCCATCTTAATCCAAACACTCCACACCTCACTTCAAGAAATTCCCCGCCCGAATTCCTGCGAACAAAGCCTAGACTTCTAAATGAGACGCCGCAGCTCCACGGTTTCCTCGCTAATCCACGCGTCTCGAGTCTTCGGTAATTAATTCTTCCTTAGCGCATAACCGTCCGCTACCCACACCAGCTCGGACCCTGGGTTTACTTTGAGCGCCGTTCAGCTTGAAAGGCAGTCGCGGTTAAACGGCTCTTATTGTTCGCGCGTAACCAGTGTCTTCGAGAAGCCGTTGGGGCTGAGACTCTGGGATTCCGTCGTGAATGATCAATTAGCCGAGAAGACCGTAATGAGCGACAATTGGAGCTACCGCTTGGTGGTGTTTTGCTTCCGTGCATTAATGGTTCCAGGAATAAGTTTCGACGTGAAAATGAAACTATACGGTTAAGGTAGTGCGAGAAATATTGATTTTCGACTTAGAAGGACGAAAGAAGCTGAATATTGTGGTGCTAATAATCAGGATGGTAGACAATAATACTGTTCCTGCTGCAACAACTCGGAGCACTCCGTAGTTTTTTTTTTAAGCTCCGTGTTAGCGCCGCGAAGCAACTGTGACTATGAGCGCCGTATAGACGTGGACAGATGGAGAGAGTACAACAGGAAGCAGTGTGAGACATGGGGGTTAGCAAGCGCGCTGGACCGACTTCAAGGGGAAGTTTTCGGACATTAGTATGGAAAGTCTGTCGGGAAACACCCAGGGAAAACCCCAGGCAGCACAATCGGTGCGGAGATCCGAAGCGGCGTCACCTCCCAGTCTCGGTGTGGAGAGCGATCATCCTAACCACTATGGCACGGGACCCGGTGTACTCCGTAGTCCGGGAGACATTTCGGAGCTGGGAGTGGTCCATGGAGGAGGCGACTCGCGGTTAAAAACAGGAAAAGAAAGCGAAGACAGCAAGCTTAATATGTTACCTGCTGCTTGTTCTACCTAGCATCTTTGAACAGTACATTCTGTGATATCCCCGCAGTACACTCTAAAAACGCGGTCAAGGTCCACAAGAGCTCAAAACGATATCGTTCTGTCTTCTGATTGTTGAAGGGGGAAAGCGTACGCACTTCCCACAATACTTTACACGTACAGGGGGGCGGGGTGACGAACCCCTTGCCCCTGCCAACCACACCCCTTCTTACCAACACACACAGAAATGTATGTACAGTTCTCTGCAACGTTAACCTTAACGCGGTGACGGCTGGTGGAGTAGTCTGCGCTGCGAGCCAACATATTGTGAGACAGACCTGCGTCCAGCGCCATCGTCGTGTTGTTCTTCTTCCCACGCTCTCCCTGGATGATACGCCTGCTCCATTCGCTCCGCCTCCGTGCACAATAAATAGTTTCTTACCCAGAAACACAAACCGTTCTCTTGCTCACATCTTGGTGGAGGTGCGACCGATTCACCGTCAACCTCACTTACACCCTCACCTTCACTCTGGAACTTCGTTCTGGCAAGAAACTAACCAGAACGATGCCGTCGGACAATACCCCCGCCTTCTTCTACTGCGGTATTCGCGGCACATTGCTCGATATTGTAGGAGACGACGACGCGGCCTCGAGTCTATGTACGACCGTCCCGTTGACACCTCTGCAACCTATACGTCTCCCGTACTCCTCACCTAGTTGGTTCCCCGACCCGTCAGAACAACGACGCGCGACTTCGCCAGGATACCGTGGCTGACAGCTCGGCCCGTCGTCCGGTCCTCGCCGCCGATCTGTTTCCCCATACCCGGGGCGGTCCATGCGGGGCTCCAACTGCTCCGAGTTGAAGATAACGTTTCAGAGAGCTGTACTCGCTTATTTTCACATGTAGGCTGTTATTTGGAGTAGCCGGCTCCTGGATTACTGGAGTCCGATCCTACTTTTTTTTCCCCCGTAGCAGATACGTTTTACAATGTAAATACGCAAGATACGCGCCACGCAGTTTGTGTTTGCGACGCATTGTTAGTGGTGTGCAAAGATACTTAAAGGAGTAAGAGGTGACATTTCTCATGGCTCGGAACTCTATCTCATTCGTCATGCTGTCCAGGATTCGCTGTCAGGATTCGCCGTACAAATTATGCCCCACCTCCCTCTGTGCGGTGTATTGTCACTGCGCACCGAAAGCTAGAAAAATAGTAGGAGAAAGCGGCAGTAGACAGCAGACACTATCCTCACGTGACGTCGACAAAGTCCCCGTGCCTGTCTCCCTTGTCTCTTTCTTCTCAGCTCACGCGCTGATTACACCCGCTTGTGCTGCAATGGCCTACGTCACGTGTCACATGCCAGAGGAACGGGCTACGTCACGACGTGCCCACCTCCTTCCCTCGTTCTCCAATACGCTCCTACCAAGAGCGGAAAAATGTGCGGAGCAGAGGTGACTTCGCGCGCGCGCTGCTGGCCACTTGCGCTCGTCGGTCTTTCGCAAGGGCTCCTGTTAATACACACACACACACACACACAAAAAAAAAGGAAACAAAACTCCGTGGAGTCAGACTTGTGCTCGCTAGAGTTGTATGACGACAATAAATTTTGTCAATTTTTTTTACGCAGGCGCGTACTGCCGGAAACTGGCTAGAGGGATGAATTGCGCACGTTAAGAAAAGAAAATATACCTCGCGAGCATTGGCATTCAGTTTTGGGAGCACCGGAGCCCTTGGTAAACGGATTTTCAAGCCAAGAGCGCGTTGCGTGTGCGAATCGACTCTAGGTCTGTGTCACTGTCTGGCAGAGCCGTATTCTGATCCACCTGTCTGCAGCCTTAAATTAAGGTACACGTGGGTCCAACCGGATAAGAGGGTGGAGAGCGCGAGAAGCAGTTCGACTTGTGGGTACGCCACACTCCGCTAAAGGATATTTAGTAAAAAACAACGGCGCTCCATGCGCTCTGGAGTCGCTACTTAACGCGCCCTTTGTAATATGGGTAGAGAAGTGGAGCTAAAACAAAACGCTTATTGGTTACCAAATTATGAGCTTGATGCGAAAGTGTTACAAGTGGAGGATGGTGAGATGAATCGTGCAATACATCCTGATACCTTTTCCCTGTCGGAATCTTTCCCTTCTTTTCCTTTTCCTTCCTCTCTCCGTCTCCTTCTTCCATCGAATAACCATCTCCGCCCGGTCTCAGGTCACGTTCTTTGTTGTGACGGAACAATGACACTGGGGGTAACAAATTAGAATCCGGCAAGCTAGAGGAAGTACATAATATAATTAACAACGTAAGTTTACTTTGCGCAACAGGTTTCAGCCAATCAGATAAGCGCTTCCCTAAGAAATCTGAGCGTGCACTTTAAAAGTAATCGGAACAAAATAATCAAAATCGATGAATGCACATATTTGTGATACTTTGCATTTTGCATAATGTGTCCATAATTGGCGGATCCATCCCATTGTCAACAAAGCAGGAGAGGGAACGCTGTTATTCGGGATGATAGTTGGCTGTTTAACAGTAGGCGTGGAGGACAGCCATCCGTTCGCCCATCAATATTTGGTTTTCGTGGACAAATGGCGGCCATAGCCATAGAGATGGTAACGAAAAAAAAAAAGAAAGAAAAAGGAGAAAGAACTACATTGGAATTATAATAGTGCTTGAGTTGCTCATTATAGGTAAGCACTAATTTAATATGCCGTTTTATTTGACCGTGTGTGGTGTCCAGAGTAGAAAATGCGAACGTAGCTACATGTACTAATACTAACTGTTATCCTCAAGTTTCATCAGTTTTCATTGAATCAGTTCCAGTTCTCGTGCTTTTGTTCAGTGCTTGTGCGTTCACCGAGCGCTACACTCTTCGAGGACCCTTGAGCGCCTCAATGGCGTTTCGAGTCGAGGAGCATCCGAGTCAATGGTAGTTGAAAATAGACGCGTAATAGCGGCCAATCACTTTCTATCGCCATTCATTTCATTCCATTGAAAAGTCCGTTTTACAACGGCATAATAGACCCACGAGCATTCTTGTTGATCGTTTCTGTTGGCCACTTCTATCTCGCTCTTAGCATTCTGCGTTCACTCCCCGCAAAAGACATACGTACACCTGTTTTCAGCAGTGATGCTAAGTGATGCTTGACTGGGGGCGTTCTTATGTGTATGGCAAAGTTCTCTTTTAACAGCGTACCGGGAAAACTGGCGAATACACTGGGGAATATTTCGTCGGTCGGGAGCACTCTAGGAAAGCGATGGGATAAAAGGAAGTCGTCAAATCAAAGACCTCCGACGTGATGTCAGCCATTTCAAAGGATTACGGCTGTTGGCTTATTCTTGCCGTTGGTAACATGTCCTTGGGCAACACGTCCTTGCAATATACGAACGGACAGAACACAAAACGAACAGCATAAGATAGCTTATTCTTAGTAGGCGTATTCTGTTTTCAAAACGGTTATGGTGAATACCTCCCGTTCTACTAGACCTCTTTGAACACAGAAGGAGGGTGCAAGTAAGCTTGTGTAAGCATGACGGGGGTAACACGGTCTTGCGCCTGGGGGCAACACAGAGGACAAACCGTGACGGAAAGAACTGACACGATGAACTCACTAACCAGCAGACAAATTTATTGCGCGGAAACGATTAATAAAGGGACCAGGGAACAAGGTTAGCCATGCATGAAAAGCAAGCTATGCAGATCTATCAGGATCAAGTAGGACAAGCAATCCATCTTTTAGAAACCCAAGCATCTCATATCTTGTAAAACGTAGTTGTCCAGCATTTTCTATAACCTCACTTTAATAATAATTGAGATATTGAGAGAGCAGGAATGTAAAAAATAGGTATGTCCAAGGGTCCCATTTGGCGTGACATATACAGTCTTGTGGGTGCCAGCCTGCATTTGAAAATACGGAAATCATACCTAGATCGAAAGATTGGCATCTATACGGCATGTTATCGAAACAACAATGATAAATAACGGGGATAGAAATGTGTTAGCAAAGCAGCTGGCTGCACTCACGGAAAAACAGATTGCTCTTATCGCTAGTTCGACGTGGATAGGATAAATAGATTGCTAAAAGGAGGATCAATGAGTCGCCGGAAAGATAACGCGGGAGTGGTATTGGTTTGGGGTTGTTATTTTTGTATCGTCGTTAGTAAAAAAGATTGAAAGTTGCGGTTGTCCAGGGGCGCATTGCTGGCATCGCCTGAAGATGAGAGCATCGTAACGCCACTCATTGCACGAGCACTAACGGCATTACGATGCTGCGACCTTCAGGCGATGCAAATGGTGTTCTTCTTTGTTAGTTTGTCTACGGCTCCTACAAGACTGTCTGTACTAGGCACAGCACAATGTGCAGGTGATGTTGACATGAGATCCGGTGACATGCCACTGACAGTGACTTAGCATGGGAAGGAAAACTTAGGTTAAGTTGGGTTGGGTACGCTTCCCCAGGGATTTTCCCAGCACCCTTCGCTCCCCGCTAATACCCCCTACCCCCCCTAAAAAAAGCACTTGCAGCACCCCTCAAAATACTGGCCGGAAAGGCCAAAAACGCCGCAAACGTAGCAGATACGGGCGTCACCCCTCCACCCCTTACGGGACCCCCTCCACCCCCCCCCCCCCCCCCCAGATGAATATACTGGCAATATCCCTGTGCTTTCCCTTGTCAACAATCAGAAGGTAGAATGATATTCTGAGTGGTGGCTTGCTGTTAGTGGGTTATGCGGTGAAGTTCTCTTTTTGAGGCATACGCTACAAGAGATGAGTTGTTTCGCTTGGGTCGACATCAAAAGCTTTTCAACACACACCTTACTTTAGTTCACTTTACTTTACTTTTTTGCGTTACTTTAGTTACTTTACTTTAGTGCGTTGATAACAACATGGAATTACAGTTCCGGACGACTGTATTCCATAAAATAGTGAACATCGAATAAGACTTCGAACGTATAACTTTCGTGTGCAGAGCTATGGCGAGAGGTGTGCCACAGAATGCTGCGAATAGCTTTACATGCCCAGCAGGGCAGAACATCCATCACGTTTCCATCCCCCCTCTCACATGCAAGCCCTCGAAATCGAGGAAATTCTCGTTTAAAAGCGTTCGCAGCTGCGCGTGTCAGAACCTATTATTAGTGGATCAAGGCCTTTTTGTTTAAGGTGATAATGGGCGCGCCCATGCGGTTCCACAGACAGCGAAGGTAAAACGCAACTGTAAACTGCAGTCGCCACTCGCAGAGAAGTGTGACTATTGGGATTCATATCGTCGGAGTCTTGGTTAATTTATGCAACCCGACAACCACCAGCCTGCTCCAGACGCTTTAGTGAACAACGTGATTTTCTTCTGTTGTCCGTTTTGATTGATGAAAAAATAAATAAAGAAAGAAAAACAATATCTGTTGGAGTGAGTACGCGGAGGTGAGTACGTGAAGGTGTGAGTACAAAATGGACAAGCCATGAAGCGGCCTGGCTATAGTCTGCGACTTGTCTGTTTCTTTTCTTTCTTTTTTTCTGTTTCGCTTGTATCTTGGTGATAATTAGTGCCGTGCGAATATTCAAATTTTTCGAATATCGAAGCGAATACTTATATCTTCGATTCGAATTCCGAACCCAATACGAATTTCGGTATTACAATTGCGAATCGAATCGAATGCCTCTTCCGTATCGAACATAGTCGAATAATTGCCGCGCAAGAAGCTACGCACGACCAAACAATTAATCTACAGCGAAACCGCTAGATACAACGTTTAAGTACATTAGTAGACTCGTCCTATCCCGTTCATTAAGCCAAAACGAAGTGGTGCAGAACCCTGTTTCGTCCTCGAATGCTTCGCACGCCTCCAATGCGCCACCTTCTGGATGCACACTGACAGATATTTGGGTCTTCTATACCGCCGCAAATTAAAACATATCTGTTCTCTGCTTACGTTTCCTGTGCGTTTGCACTTTATTTCCACTCAGCCTGCCTGCAAATAAGTCCGGTTCTGCAAATTTTCAACTATTCGCTTCGTATACACTACGGTTCTACAGTTATTCGCTACGTATTCGCTTCGGTTCTACAATTATTCGCTATGTATTCACATGGGCTCTACAGTTCTTCGCTACGTATTCGCTTGGGTTCTACAGTTCTTCGCTACGTATTCGCTTCGGTTCTACAGTTCTTCGCTACGTATTCGCTTCGGTTCTACAATTATTCGCTATGTATTCGCATGGGCTCTACAGTTCTTCGCTACGAATTCGCTTGGGTTCTACAGTTATTCGCTGCGTATTCGCTTCGATTCTACAGTTATTCGATACGTATTCGCTTCGATTCTACAGTTATTCGATACGTATTCGCTTCGGTTCTACAGTTATTCGCTATGTATTCGCTTCGGTTCTACAGTTATTAGCTACGTATTCGCTTCAGTTCTACAGTTATTAGCTACGTATTTGCTTCGGTTCTATAGTTATTCGCTATGCATTCGCATCGATTCTACAGTTATTCGATATGTATTCACTTCGGTTCTACAGTTATTCGCTATGTATTCGCTTCGGTTCTACAGTTATTAGCTACGTATTCGCTTCGGTTCTATACTTATTCGCTATGCATTCGCTTCAGTTCTACAGTTATTCGCTACGTATTCGCTTTGTTGCTAGAGTTATTCGCTATGCATTCGCTTCGGTTCTACAGTTATTCGCTATGCATTCGCTTCGATTCTACAGTTATTCGCTATATATTCGCTTCGGTTCTACAGTTATTCGTTACGTATTCGCTTCGGTTCTACAGTTGTTCGCTATGTATTCGCTTCGGTTCTAAAGTTAGTCGCTACGCATTCGCTTCGGTTCTACGTTGTTCGCTTCGTACCCGAATATCCAAATTGTCTATTCGCTTCGGCCCTATAACTATTCGCTTCGTATTCGCTTCGGTTTTCAAACCACTAGTCGCACGGGTCTATAGTGATATTGTATGTTTTACTGAACCTTCGTGCTCCTTACGACGTCTGCGCTGCTGTCCCTGTGTGCGCGTTACATTCCATACATCTCCGTGTCACTCATACCAACTCTCATGAAATGGTGTTGGGTACCGCAGCTCAAGCAATGAAACAGCCCATGATAATCTCATAACATATTTGCTGTCGTTGTTATTCGCTGCTAGCACTTCTTAAAACGCTAAACGTCCTGAAAGAGACAGGATTAGTGGTAGAAATACACATAGTGGCATGTACAACTACGCAAAGACCACGTGCGGAACCATCCCACGTGATGTTTCAGCTGCGAAGCGTCCCAAAAAGCAAATCCTCGAAATTACGGGGTTCCGCAATATGCGAATGCTGAAGCAATGATGGACATGACGATGATAATGATAACGCAAATATGGAGATGTGGGCCCGCTTATCGAGGTCATCCTTTCATGTGAACCTTTTTGGAATGGGGTAGGGTCCTGCACTCAACGCAGGGAAACATACATCATCATCATCATCATCATCCATTCATCTATGTTGTTGTTGTTGTTGTATCGAGGAACCGGCTGCTCCAGAGCAGCTACAAGAGAGAGAGCGCTTGAAGATGTCATACAAGCATGCAACTGGTGAACAGAATCCAGTGAAGATGAACGCGTCCTGGAGTAGCCAGTCCCGAGTGGCTCGAGACTACCATCTCCATTTTTTTCTTTTAAAATCAATCAAGATGAAGCCTGAGCTTGGGCGAACACGGATGATGTTTGTCTTGTCTGCCTTGGTGTTTCTCTTTGGTTTTGTTGCACGAAGCTCAGTCTTCACATTCAATGAAGGGCATATGGCTACGAAAATGTTAAGATGATCTCTCGTTATCCACGATTTTAAGAGAAAAGAAATAAGCAATCGGAACGCGCCTATTGGACGGAGTTGCGCACCATGCCCCCCGCTGTCCAATCAACGCGTTCCCATTATTTTTCTCGGCACATGAAGTTATCTCTACACTTAACGAACTTAGTCTCCCAGTGTTCGTCGCGCGGAGAGGCTCGCGGCTTGTGCGAAAGCGACCTCATTCTACGGCCATGAAGGATGGCTTTGTACGCGTGTTCATCGTCCACGCTTGCCTTGAACAATTAAAAGGAGTGATATTTTGCGGAGTCACCCGCTGTCTCGCATGGAATGAAAATAAAAACATTTAGGGAACGTCATCGTATAAAGGCTTTGTGGTAGCGAACGAAGTGCCCCACACTATAGACTCCATGTATAAGTAACTATTTAAAAAAAGCTGGATAGTGTGCGCGGTCTGCAAGGGGGGGGGGGGGTAACGTTGGAACGTGGTCTGCAAGGGAACGATGACCCATCGACAAAGGTCTCTTGACCGTGGGTTTGGAACAGCTATACAGGGCAATTACATGATCGCTCGCTTCTCCATTAAGGGCGCTCTCAAAGGCCTTGGGACTCAACTGCTAATTTAAACTACTGCGGCACTGCAATCACGCGAGGGATCGCTTGCCCATTTGACCACTCCTCGGAGGCTGCATTATGACGTGCGGGGCTACATTTGTGAAGCAGCTTTGTGATCAACTTCGGTCCCATGAATTTACATGTGACGCATTTACGCAATGAAACTTGGAAGGGGTGAAGAGAGATCGCTCTCCGTGGGCGTAGTTGTAATGACGATTACGAAACGCTTGCATAGGACTCCTCAGCAAATGCGTATTGTCGAATTACGTCCTCGTAACGGCAGCTAAAGACGACAAAAAGACTGCCAAGGATCGAACATGGCGTTGTTGCGGCAACTGCTATGTTGGTCAAACAGGAAGGTGTATACACACCAGCTCCGGTGGCATAGTGGTTGGGATGATCGCTTTCCTCGCCGAGACTGGGAGGTGACATGGGTTCGAATCCTGGCGCCGGCTGTGCGGTCCGAGGTTTTCCGAAACCTTTTCAGACGAGTGTCGGCACAGTTCCCTCCGAAGTCGGCCCAGGACGCATACTAACCCCATGTCCCCCACTTCTTCCTGTTGTCCCCTCTCCATCTGTCCACGTCTGTACGTCACTCATAGCCACAGTTGCTTCGCGGCGCTAGCACGGAATAAGAAAAAGGTTTATACAAATGTATAAACATCAGACTGAGTGAGCATAACGCCTCGTTACAGCGGTCCCCTTCAGGCCACCATTGCTGTGCACGGACATCCCTGTGTGTACAAGCCTGCTTTGGAAAATGGCGTTATTGTAAAAAGGTTCTGCGAAACGAAAGGAGAGATAAGAGAAGCCATTATTAAGTTAGGAAGCCAGCGTATCAGCAGCTCTTCGATATACCTGTTGAAACGTGAGATAGAATTCTTAGATAATGAGTCATTCCCCAAGGAGGAGTACGATGACGTGAGTTCTGCATATTCTGAAGCAACAGCCTCAAGCAGCACAATGTACTGAAAGTCGAGTGCAATAGGGGTGGTTGGTATGTGTGTTATCAATGTTCTTTAGCTTCATTAGTCTGTTCAAGGTCTTCCACCTCCCTCGTCCACGCCTATTGCATTCGACTTTCAGTACATTGTGCTGCTTGGGACTTGGTCTATGTGTCATTCTTCTTGCCAGTGTCAACTCTAAAGAAGTTGTGAGTTCAGTCAGTTGCTCTGGTGTATGTCTTGTCCTTCTTACGGTTTGGCTGAACTATATTATTCGAGGGATAATTACCAACTAGCGGGTACCCCGCCTTGAAATTTTAGTTCAGTATATTATGTACCGTATTTACTCGCCTAATTAACGCACCCCTTAACTTGGACTGCCACTGACAGCCGTTGCGAATTGATGGTCAGAATCAGGCATTTATTATGTCGTGATTGACGTATTCGCTAACCAAATAACGGGACTCCGATCGTTTATTCGCCCTTGCCTTGGGACGTGTTTACAAATGCGATATGGGGGGGGGGGGGGGTATATATGTTTATTACGAAAAGAAAGAAAGGAAAGGTTATCCAGGCAAAGAGACGGCTTGCTATTAAAAAAAAAAAAGGCAAAAGGAAAAAATAAACAAAAACGGAAAAGAAAAAGAGGGAGAGAAATGATAAGGAAAGAAAGAAGAAAAGAGACACCAGAACAATGTCACATGCAGTTCACGAGTCCAGAGACTCGTAGAAAGCCGTTGAGAGCGGCAGTGGTTGGGATGCAGGACGGGGCCAAGGAGAGCGGCCAACGAAAAGTCGTTACAGCCAATCTGGAGCAGACGGCAACGGAGCGTGTTCCTATGGGGAGGGTGCTGCTGAGAATGCAGGAGCTGGTGTGGGATGTCAGCTTCCACGACACAGACATTGCAGATTAGTGAATTTAGCCGATCCATTTTAAGGAGGATTGGAGGTGTGCAGACAACATTGAGTCATAGGCTGTGGAGAAGGGATTCTTCTTTACGACTGCGGTGGCAAGCGATGACAAACTCCACAAATGGGTCGATAAACCGTAGGAATGGGTTGTAAGTCGTAGTTTCGGCCCGGAACTGCCGAGCACATGTGGCACACCGACGGCGAATATGTAGACGGCATGTGGAGGCTGTGAGCGGCAGAGGGTCCAGGGCCGAAGTGTCCCAGACCGAAGACCCAGCGCGTCTCGCTACTGCGTCTGCTTCGGTATTTTCATACAGGTCTATGTGGCCAGGGACCCGATGAAACGTGATGTTGTAACCAGTGGCTAAGAGTTGATTGCATTTCTGAAGTGTCGTGGTGTGCAAATCGCTTATTATGCTGGGGCGAGATGACGACAATATATTTAAAGATGCCTTGCTGTCGGTAAGAATGACCCACGTCTCATGCCCTGATCCCATAATATGCTCTAGTGCTGCCAGGATACTGAACAGTTCGGCTTCTATCGAGGACACTACATAGGGGAGTTTGAAACCGTGCCCCAGGTCTTCATCCGGGGTATAGAAAGCCGCGCTCGAACTATCATGAGCCATCAGTGTATCTATGGCGACTTAGTCGGTGTGTTGAGGCGAGATGCTCCTGTGTGCGCTGGTGGGCCACGAGTGTGGGCTGTCCCGATGTGCTGACCTATTTCGGACTCGGTGAGCACCTTATTCTTCTTAGTGTGACACGCTCTTGAGTTGACTGAAATTGAATGACACATAATCAGCTGTGAAGAACTGTGCAACAGTTTATCGCTGAGTTTAGTTACTCCTTGTAACTAAAGTCGCTGTTTCAGTTGGCTTGATGACTCATCTTTAAGGTGATGATGATGGTTATGTGATAAAGAAAAAATGGGGATGTGGGGATGTGTGTGTGAGGACGCTGACCAAATGCGTAGAGATAACGTTTGGGACCTTTCATTGCCACTCGCCATCGGAAATACGCGCCATGCGAATAATTTTAGGGTAGCAGTCCAATATCAGCGCCTTGTTTGGACACCTTTCCGTCATGAAGGGGAGTGGGAGGATTAGCTATAAAGCCAAAGCTGCCCTGAGGTCAACTTCCACCTGGGGCTTGATGGCCCTGAAGCATCCCTTCCCCTTAAAGGGACATGAAGAGGTTTCCCCAGAATTTGAGTTCTCGGTGGAGAATGGTTGTCTTCTCAATCGTGACTTTTATCTTAAACATATGCCATTTTAGCCGTAGTGCATTCAACGTGGGCGCAGTTAACGCGCAAAAACAGCGGCGAGCGCCCCCCTCTCTCCCCCCCCCCCCCTGGCCTTACAAGCGACCTGACGTCACATGCATAATTTAATCACTCCAAGGTTGCTTGTACGTCACATCTAGTTTCTTCGTCACGCCAGCACTCAGGTCACTGCAGTCGCCTTTTTAGCTGGTGTTTTTGGTTAATATTTCTGTTATTCTAACGAATGCTTGGTTCATAGTCCGCATTGACATTGTATTAGCGACCAGGAATGCATTACGTATGTTTAAGGAGGTTTTGAGGATCTCTTCATTGTCCATTTAAAATCACTCTTTATAGATTTTACAATAGGCAGAAAAAAACTTTAGGCGTTGGAATTACTTATGTGCTCCCTACCTTTAGCTGGGGCGTATAGGATTGGTAATTTACCCTGCCACATAGATGTTCTGCACTTTAAACCTGTACCCGAAAACTCTAATGTCAAAGAAGTGAAATGATGGAATGTTAAAGCTACCGCAAAGCAGCAGAATGGCAGTTTATGTTGACGGCGTACTTGTTTGTTGCTTGTATACCTAATGCAACAAGTTACGCGTGCGACAGAGAACGCTCAATATTTCTTAATTTGCTACCAAAATCGAGGTATAACGGTTCGAAGCGACGTCTGGTGAGAAATAATCGCTAATTCCTCTAGCAACAACTGACTTCCTGCTCATGATGGCTACGTAGCCGACACGTAGCCAACTTCTTACGTTTCAGACCCAGTGTTGTCCGCATGCAATGTAGTTTTGCCACCGTACTCCACGAGCAATGCGCATCTAGTGACCACTTGGACACAATGTCGTAGGGTGCCGACGGGTCAGAAGAAGAAGAAGAAGCGAAGAAGAGGGTCACTCGCTGAGGGTCTTTTTGAGGCTCGCAGGCGCAGCCTTCCGCGCTTTCATTCAAAGCTACGCCAGAAAAACGAAATGTCTCACAGCCTTGCTGAAATGGGAAGTCCCGTTCGTGTGGACGACGGAATGCGAGCTTGCGTATGCTGACATCATAGAAGCCATATCCTCAAACCCGGTCCTCACGATTCCTGATTTCCGTCTACCTTTCGAACTCCATACCGACGCATCACAATACGGGAGTGGCGCAGTTTTGTATCAGCGTGACGGATCTATGCCCTCGCAGCAGCTATACTGTCTGTGACCGGCTATCACTCGTACACTTTCAACGAAGCCGAAATCAACTACTGCACTACAGAGAAGGAGCTACTAGCCGTGGTTCAGGCGGTGCGCTACTTTCGCACCTATCTTGAAGGCTGACCGTTCCTAACTTTGCGTCGATCACAAGCAGATTGTGGGCATTCTCGCCTCGGCTGAACTGAGAGGCAGACTTGCAAGGTGGGCTTTGGAACTCCAATACTTTGACATCAGAATCCAATACAAGGAGGGAAAGACCCTGACCGACGCAGACGCACTGTCAAGGCTTGCACTGAATGGAGTGGTAGCAACCTTGTTTGAGGACCCCCTCATGTGGGAGGGCACAGAACAACTGAAACTGGTCAATGGACGTTATGATACGCCCCCAACGTTACGCACGAAGATTCTTCAAGTGTATCATGACAGCCCTCAACCGGACGGACATGACGGTGTAGCGTGTATACACACAGGAAGTTATGTCAACGTTTCGTGTGGCCAAAAATGAAACAGGATGTCAGAGACTATGTTCGGTACTGCAAGATATGTCAAATACATAAAGTCAAATATCGCCGACGACGAGACATGATGGTCCTGCCTCACCATTCGACGGTACCGTTCGAAGTGGTTCCTTTTGATTTTGCTGAGCTCCGAAAGAAGTCGGAGTGGGTAAAAAGGACTCAGTCATTCTTTCTGGCCGTCGACGAGGCCACCATCGTGTGCACACGCGCGGGAGGTGAGGACACCCACAGCGTCATCAAGCTGCTTGAGAGAAATATATCCGCGCCTACAAAGGTCATTGTCTGCGACAGTAGACCGGGTTTTGCCCCCAAACGCATGCAAGCATGGGCTCGAGAAAGAGGGATGCGAATTAAGTTTACAGCACCCTACCATCCTGTGGCAAACGGTGTGGCAGAGCGGGCAATAAGGGACATAAAGCAGTACATCTATATGTATCACGACTTTCCTGGCGGATGGTGTCCCTGCCTGGAAGCAGCCACCCACCATCATAATCGGTCACATAACAACGCAATTGGCTGCACACCTTACTTCGCTTTTCGTCGGTCAACGCCCCTCCTCCGAGCGGACCACGACTTGGGAATTGCGACGGCTTAAAGCTCACAGAAAAACGCACGGACCCACAAGAAGAACGCAGATACCGACTCACCGTGAAGAAGTACTTCGACAGACGGCAAGTCGGAGACAAAGTTTTGGTCCATAAGGGATTACCCGATCCTCGTTGAACACTTCTAGGTCCCTTTACTGTGGTCCAAACGGCCACTAAACAGGGTGTCTTGAAGACAATTGGTTACCTCGACGAAGCAGATCGCTTTCAGTTGGCCTCTGTTGGAAATATCCGCAAGTACCATCCCAGGAGGGATGAACTTCAGGCTCCCCCGGCCTATGTAGGGCGCCGACGGATCGGAAGAAGAAGAAGCGAAGAATAGATTAGTTACAACTCGAGCAAAGGCCTAAAATAAAGCGAACGTTCTTGTGTTGGGCATTTGACAAATGTTGCCCGTAATTTTCAATTTTTTAATTTTCTAAAGAACTAAGAGAGCAACTGGGACGAAAATTGGGACGTAAGAGTAGTGACGGCTCAGGCTATCCAACAGATAAACCTTCTGAGATTGTACCTCGACTGCTTGACTTTACCTTTTAGTAGGAAAAATCGATTTGAAGTTCTGCAGTAAAAGTTCTCCCATCCGTGGCGCTCAGCACCCGGGGCGATCGTTCTCGGTTGGTTGGTGTGTATAAAAAAGAAAAATATGGAGATGTTGGTCCTACTCTACATTGTGTCTGCTGCTCCAGTGCGCTTATGGTAACGAGGTCTGGCTACCAAGGAGTCCAAAAGGATGTTTGTTCCGCAAAAATATGTTGATGTGCTGTGGTCGTTCTTCTTGCGTCAACTTCGAAGCAACTTTGCATAAAGTGCATATATTCTGTTATAAACGAAGATGTGGGTTGAATGTTCGTGCCAAAAACGAATTACGACATGTAACTGTAACATGTAACGCTATACTTTGCGTAAGTAAGGGATAGCGTTGGTGGATCTGCGCACGCGCAACACACGAGCAGAGCTTTGCGCATTGCGTAGAACCACCACGCTATACCATACGTACGCAAAGGCGACAGCGTACGATATACCAAAACTCACTCTTGATAAAGCACAGAAAATACAAACACAATGCTTGTCTCAGAATGCTGTGTTGGATTACGATAGAATAACGACGGATCAAGCGTGTAAGCAGCAGTGGGACACGAAAGAGAATCCCTCGATTACCTATCAGAGATGTTTCCAATTACACGGTGCTCTGCGATCCTTTAATCAACACACGAAGCCTCGCTCAAGTACACAGAACATTCCCGCATTCACGTGCGCGGTATCAAGATACGCGCGGCATAAGATATAACGCGCGGAAAGGGAGATTGCCTGTGCGGTGGACTCAATCGAGGCCCGCACTTTGGTCTCACTGACAGAGTCCTGTTAATGTATATGGAACATGGTCTAGTTTCGAAAAGTCTTGCAGGCTTCGTAAGAAGGTTTAGAATAAAGGACCCATGCCGCTTTGGAGCAGTGGAGGGAAGGGTGGGGGACGCCCCCTAAAACTCAGTACGTCAAACATTAGTTTTCCCCGTCTCTCCTCTCCAGTTACGCGCTTCGTTAACGAACCCGCCCCCCACAAAAAATAAATAAATAAATAAATAAATAAATAATAATAATAAAGCTAGCGTCAGGATTCGCTCCCTGCTTTGGGGGTACCAAAGAAATAGATCGTCGCATCTGCAGTTTCAAATGGTGCTTATGCTTGTTCGGAAATTGTCACCTATAATTTGGGTAAATTTATTGCAGGCAGCTAGTTCATTTGTGAAAACGAACCGATGACGAAACGACCATCGTTATTCATTTGCTCAACAAGTGTCGCGGCAGCTGTACAGGAAGTACTTAGTAGGAGTACTTGACGTATTCTGAAGAGTCACAACACCTCCTCACTGTCATCGTCAGACTCATGCGGCTGGTCTTCACTGGAACCATAATATTAATGACATCTTCATCCCCAGTCGAGGGGGGGGGATATGTTTATTAAAGATAAAGAAAGGGGGAAAGGTCAGACAGGCCAGTCGAGGCTCTTCAGACATCATGTCGATTAACGGTAACATACTTCAGAGCGGTCGATTCGTCCACAGCTGCCAAATTCAAGACTGGCTTTAGTGAGAGCCGCTTTTCTACTTGCCGTTTTCATTGGACAGTGGATAATGTGCCAAGGAACAGCAAGAATAGCTGTACATGCATGAGAATGGGATGGTCAGATCACCGTGGGAATAACCAACCTAAGTGTTGTCGTTCTTCGCCTTGTAGGCCGCGGTATTCCTTGCCGTGCTAATAGAGAGTTTTAGAGCATCGTACTCTATCGCCTTTGCGTACGGAAGGGATAGCGTGGTGGTTCTGCGCAATGCGTGAACCTCTCTTTATGATCTGCGCGTGCGCGCAAGCACCAACGCTATCTATTACGTAAGCAAAGGGGATAGGGTACTGATGCAACTAAATCTAACTAATTTCTACACTACAACGCTGACACGGGTTCGGCATGTGGCTGAAAGCCACAACATAGGATATACGAGACAATAGAGAGTTTGCATCGTACGCTATCGCCTTTGCGTACGCAGGGTATAGCGTAGCGGTTGTGCGCAATGCGCCAAACTCTCTTTAGCGTTTGCGCGTGCGTAGAACCACCAACGCGATCCCTTACGTGCGCAAAGGCGATAGCGTACGTAAGAGATAGCGTCGTCGCTTCTGCGTACGCGCAAAACATAAAGAGAGCTTGACGCATTGCTCAGAACCACCACGCTATCCCCTAAGTACGCTGTCGCATTTACGTAAGTAAGGGATAAAGTGGTGGCTCTGGGCAATGCGCAAAGCTTTCTCTATGTTATCCGCGTGGGCAGAAGCGATAACGCTATCTCTTACGTACGCTATCGCCTTTGCGTACGAAAGGGATCGCGTTGGTGGTTGCGCGCAGGGACTAGAACCACCAACGCTATCTGTTACGTACGGTATCGCCTTTGCGTACACTCTTGAAAATGGGTTTCACAACATAGCACGCTCGTAGCCAACCATCATCCCGAATGACAAAGTTCTCGCCCCTGATTTGTTGAAAACGGTAGGCGGAGCCTATTTTGTACCATTACGTGCAATGGTGCACGTATTTTGTACCATTACGTGCATAATGGTACAAAATAGGCTCCGCTTACCGTTTTCAACAAATCAGGGGCGAGAACTTTGTCATTCCGGACGATGATTGGCTACGAGCGTGCTATGTGGTGAAACTCAGTTTTAAGAGTGTACGGTGTACTACAACTCTCTACTATTATCTAGGTTACATCCACGGATGTTACGTGAAGTCGGTTGTTGGGTATTCTCAGGAGTTCCATAAAATTTTACGTCCGGATCCTGAATCCGAACCGGGACAAGCGAGTCAAACTGCATGAAATTAAATCAGTCCCCGTCTCCTCGTCTGGATAACGTGGGATCAAAATAAACGGGGTTAGCTGTGTGATTGCTCGTGCGAGGTGCGTTAGTGGTGCGAGGCACAGAGACGTCTTGCTGCCTTTTCGCCTCGCAAAGTACGTACATTGCTGAAGGGCCAATTCAGGTGCACATTGTCCTCCACGAGCCGCGCCTTAAATATGGACAATCCCCTGCTGAGCTAACATTTCCATCATTTCGCCATCACGTGAAGGTAGTCCAGAAAGCCCTATACCGTTCGTTCCGAGCGAATTGAGTTATCTTTTTAATTTTGCGTTTTCGCCGGAATTGATCACCGCCGAAAGGGTTTCCTGCTGGAAACTGTGAACATCTGTCTGCGCACCTCGTTCTGACGGCGTTTTATAATCGCGCGTGAAGTGTAGCAATTTGCATATTTTTTTCTATTTCGAATTCGCGTACACGCAACGCGGCACGGTGACGAAAGCGTTCCTATAATTGAGGCATACTTTTGAAGAAACGCTGTCTCACAACGTTGCGCGTCGTACTTAATGGCGCTTTCGCACGTGCACATTGTACAATTTTAGGTTGCAGCTTTGTAGCTGGAACTTCCGCTAACATGATGGCGTTCATCAGATCGCCAACGCCCAACGCCCAACGCTGTAGAACTGCGGATATGAGCTAGTCGGCCCAATGTAGGAAAATGCACAGATATTACTGCACTCTTAAAGGAGAGCAGAAAGCATCTCAAACAGTATATATACAAGGCGATTTTTTCATCATCTACTGATTTAACAAAAAAGAAAGAAAGAAAGGCAATGAGAGCAGCATATATTTTCAAAAGAAGGGTGGTCGAAATTATCCGCGGTCCTACCCTGCGGCACGTGCAGCACGTCGCCACACAATTAGGCTGACTCACCTTACGTGTAAATCTACTCCTAATTATTTAGATGTTTTTTTTTACTTGAGTTCTACGGCTAGGCGGACATCCTCACGGGGAGAGTATGGACCTAACTACAAAATGAATAATTACTTAAAATTCATTAGTCAAGTCTCTAATGAGGACGTTTCGGGCCAAAGCGCTAGATAACAGCGCGGGAGACAATCCTTGTTGAAAGATGCTCTATCTGTTCAAAATCCTGAAACGAACGCGTGCCGTGAAACATCTGTCGCCAAATTTCGCTACGGAAATTAGGCGAAACCAAAGCAGCGCGCCTCAGGAGTTTTGGTTTCGCAGCTTTCAATAAATTTTCTTGTGACAGAGAGAGAAAAAGTGTGACTGTGAACGCAAGAACCCACGTTTACACACCTTTCCTTTTAATAAATGTATATTCTCCCCCCCCTACACACACACGTTTACAGAATCACTAGGAGAACAATAGTATGAATTGCTAAAAAATATATATCATTTTCTCTCATACAGATCTGCCATGAGCGCTCAGCACCTGGTATGCTCTTCACTGCTTCTTGCGCTATTGGTAGCGGACGTGGCGCTGAGTCCGACGTTGGGTGCCAGGTTGGGTCCCCGTCTGAGCACAACACCAAAGAACGTGGACCTGGCCGAACTGTGGAAGCGTATGGCCCTCCTGCCGCACAGCAGGACGGGGTCTTCCATGCCATCGCTGTCCATCGTTGGACCACTAGACGCCCTACGAAATCAAATAGCGCGGGACATGGCACTGCGGATGCGCACTGCCACCGCGCAGAAAAACCAGCAAATTCTTGACAGGATCGGCAAGCGCAGCATGCCGACCTTCAACGACGAAGAGGCTTCAGCTCTGCTCACTTTTCCCAAACAGCAACAACAGCGGGTGGATCAGTCTGCATTCAGCTCACAGGTCAGGACGCGATTGATACCTAAAGAGTATACTATCCCGTTCTAACCCTTCCTCTGTAACCTTGCCTCTACCTTCACTGCGTAACACGGTCTGGATAACTGTCTGGTGATCGTAATCTGGGTGTCTCCCCGACACCCAGAAACTAGGTGTCCGGAGAGGACAACCCAACAACTGAGCCGCCATGGTAATACGGTGGCCCAAATGTGTTACGATTGACACCTCCTACAATCTCCGAACATAAATCTCACATATCGCAGTAGAAGATTTCTTCAGCACAATACCCTTCCCTCACAGAATTGAAAGCAACCCAAGCACCCGATGGCAGGCGGCAAGACACATGCAGCCCAGACGAAATTACACGGCAAGGATTGGATTGGATTGGATGAGAGCGCCGTGATGAAGCGGCGTTTCACTCGTTGTCTGTCATGGTGGCTGTCGTACATGTACGCTCGGACAGGGCATCACAAATTCTTTGATTCCCCTACTTGACTTCTCTTACAGCTTTGATTCTGGCACCTCATCTTATAATATCCATGCCTGTCGTGAATAGAAAGTGCCGCAAGGGTATGTAAGGGTAAACGAACAAATTTCCGAAGCACTTCGTGAAGCGTATTTGTGCTGAGGGTCGTTTCGTTTTAAGTCATTTGATGTCCTTTTGGAGAGGGAATGGTATGGAGTTGAAAAGGGTACTAGTGCGACTTCCACGACACACGTCAGTTCAACTAAGTCGAAATATTTCAAATTGTACTGTCTATAGCTTCGTTTTGGGAATGGTGTTACCTTTCGATATCGGTAATGTGGATTGGCCAAATTGCCGTACGGGGTGAAGTTTGAAGGATCGGTGCATTAGAAACAGAATGACATATGCTACACGCAGTGCAAGGAAGCTCTTGGTATTGTAAACTGACCTGCACTGATGTATAGGCAGTCTGACAAGCAACAACAGAGGGGCACAGGGCGACAGGTGTTTTTCGAAGCTATATTGGGAACGCTCCATCTTCATACCTGCCGGAATCCTCAGTTTAGCCAGAAGAGTGAAGATATTTTTGCTATCATTCAGGACATTCGCAGAAATTCACGATGGGCGACCGAGGGCGGAGCTAAACACCGCTACTTAGCTGTAGCGGACCCAGTAGCTGCTCAGTGCAAGCTCCTTAAAACCTGCGATTACCGCAACAGTAGGGGCTAAGTTGTCAAAAGTCAAGTTCTAGGCTTTCGTACATTACACACTACGGAAATAGTTACGAGCTAAAGGACTACGAAAAAAAAAACAGTCACACTACATAAGCAAACAGTTAAATTAAACAAAGAAAGGAGAAAGTTTCATATCCACAGGGTTTGCCTTCTGACATCTCGTATTCGCAAGGACAGTTTCATGGTACGATGCCATCATGAAGCGCGTCAAGTTGATGCTCCGGGAACGTTCCCTCTTTCCCGGGATCACTGAACAGCACCAAATCAACTTCCGATGCGCGTTTCCGGGTACCCCTGCGAGCCCCTTGTCTCATGCCAGGGTAAAGCGGTACGACTTCCGGCTTGTGACGCATTTTCCGGTGTATGCACCGTTTGGCCATAGAGATGGCGTTTGGCGGGATTGGTGGGCGACTTGTTTTACGGCAGCCCTTTCACGACCACCACCACCACCCACTACCAACAGAAAGCAGACGACAGAGGGAAACTCGAGCAGTGGCGCGCGTGCGGGGTGCCGGCTCCCATAGAGCCTCACAAGCAGCGTTAAGTGGAGACACCAAGGGTACGTTCCCCCGAGAACCTGGGAAAGGGCGCACGGGGAGCCTGCGCCGGCGCCCATGTATAGACGATGTCTAGATGGCGTGGCTCTTCGTCTTCTTTCACCAACAGAACTCTTCTTCTTAGTGTCATTCCTTTTTCTTTTTTCTTTCTCTTCTTTGCACTACGTAGGTGTACTGGGTTAGCCAATCCGACTTAGTTACGACTCACCTCCACATTTTTCTTTGTCTGCCCTAATCATCATCATATATAAACTACAACTTGTAAAAGTGCTATCTAGGCTATAGGAAGGGAGTTGCCTCAGGACAGAAGCCGCCGATATTTCGAACAGAGACTGTTCTTCTTCTGGGAAGAAGAACAGTCTCTGTTCGAAATATCGGCGGCTTCTGTCCTGAGGCAACTCCCTTCCTACATCTCTACCGGTTCGCTGGATTTCTACCCATCTACTATCTAGGCTATGTATGACAGCAGACAAGTTATAACTATAACAAGTTATAGTTATAGCCTCGTGGTCCACGAAGGGAACCTGTCATGCCCGCAGAAAACACACGAGATGCGTTTGATCTGGTGGCACGGGCAGGTTTCTTGGTCCCGTAGTCGACAAAGACTGAATTCAGCCTGATCATGTAAATGCGCAGTATTGTACGGAAATGCTACACCCCGCAACATTTTTCGTACGTTGGTTTTAGGTCAGGTATGGTAATTGGTCGCCCGGTCACACCTCGGTTCACAGAAAAGTCAGTGCACAAGGATGCACAATAACGTGGCACGTGTGAGTGAGGGCGGGCGGGCTTAACCCTCCACTAATATTAGTACCCTACAGCCCAGACCGTGACTGTCCTTTCAGCGGTTGCATGTGCCACTAGACTATGAGAAGCGTATGCGAAAGTCGCTCCTCGTAAGTGTGCTACAATTTTTGTTGGTACGTTGTTGTGCGATCATTAATGAGTTGGGTCATGATAGCGCTGTTTTAAAGGCTCCGGCACTTCCTTGCTCTCTGCAACAGTAAAGCATTAAGCTTAAATAATTTCTACTTGCGGAATAAAAGATGGGGTTACCTTGACACCAACACAAAACGAACGGGAGTGAGTCATCTGTTGCTCCGTTCGTAATCTCTGGGCGAAAAGAATCTGTGACTTAAGCTTTCCCTCTCTCTCTTCGTCTAATGATGGCCGACAATGCGGAGTGCGCTCTCAATGGTCCCCGCAAGCCATTTGTCAAATCATCGCGGAAGTTTGTTTGCAGAGCCCAATCGAAGGCCTCTCTTGTCGGGCTGCTTGAGAAGGAGATGTAGAGGGAAAGCGTCCCAGGTTCTTGCACTTATAAATTACGAACGATGCAAGGATGACTCCCGGATGACACCCGTTCCTTTTGTATTGATGTCAAGGTAACAGCACTTTTCGTACCGCGACGAAAATGTTTTGCACTTTAGTACCCCTTTAAGTGTTTTCGTATGACGGACGCACTCTACTTTCGCACTTTGTACATTTACTTGTATAGTTACTTTATGAGAGACACCCTCTTCCGAGAAATGTATTTGATGCATAGCAGAACGTTCCGAACAGTCGTCCTAGTCGCTGCTGAGGTTTTTCTCCACTTTTTTCAACGCTTGTTGTAAATCGTGCTGTCTCTTGTTGCAGGAATCCTATTCTGAGGAACTGGTCTGAAACACACCAACTTCGACGCCACCTAGGGACTGTCCGGACTGCGAAGCCAGCATGCATCAGGAACCCACACGGCCTCCTCTTCCTAACTGTACAGAAGCCACCTGCCTCTTGCCTCCCAACGTCATTGTACATTTTGTCAGTGGCATGCCAATGCCATGATGCCATCCCGAAGCGCCCTTGTTTAGGATGTTTCTCAACTTTTAGGTGAACCGCACAAATACACTACGAGGAGAACACTGGCAAACTTTTCTTGCGATGATATGCATCATCTAGTGTCTATGCTGCTGCCTTTGGGACAAATTGGTCGACTTTTATATTAAAGAAGAAACCTTGAGAAATGTTGTTCGGAGCTGCAACACCGTAGGGTCGTGGCACATACCACAAAACATGATTTGATTGCTAGGGAGGGATCTACCCGAATGAAATATTCTCTGTCCTTTTCATACGTTGTTGTCGTGTCATGTGGGTTCAGAAGTGGATTTCGTAGTACGCAGATTGTGTATGCCGAAGGTTGCTGATGCTTCCATTAATACCAAATTCTAGGATGTCGCAATCTTTGCAGTAATTTTATACGCCAGGGAAGTTACGCAAATTTCTCAACAGTGCGCATTCAGCACATCTGTTTCGCAATGAAACGCCACTATCAGCACTGTGAAAGAACCTGAGTGAGCGTAGAGGGCGGCTCCTAGGCTCACCCTCTTGCGGTATGGACTTCGGGGTCGTTACACGCCACTATACTGTCATCTACCGGAAAGTGAACACCAGAGGTGCATTCACAGGAGCGACTTCCCCAAGGAATATTCTACTGGACGAAAATGAAAAACTGCTCACGGGTGGGTGGGGGGTGGAGAGAGACTCAGCCGCGTCCTATGTTGAGCACTTGCACATGGCGTTAGAATATCGGAAATGGTGCACTGCACACATGGTGAACGACACCATCCGCACTGTCGTCTGCTACAGAATATCTTGTGGCTGAGCCGAAGGATATTACTCGTGGTTAGAAGAGAACGAAAAGACGTGAAGGTGAGCGATTTGGCTCACGTGGCAGAGGAAAGCCAAGTTGTTTTGCGCATCTTCCGCTGGCAGATTCTGCGGAATGTCGCTCCCATATGAATACATCGAATGGCTGGCGTCCCGCTCTAAGGCCATCGGAGGAACAAAAGTCGCTCAGGCGCCTCCCTCGCAGCATCTGGGGCAGCGATTTCTCTTTTTTGTTTTGTATTAGGACAGTTTCATTGCTCATCCTTCAATCGCATATGTTTAGTGTTACTTCTTAAGATACGAACTACTCCAGAAACGGTGCAGGCCACGTAGCTTCATGCACCTACGCATGGCAGTAGTGTGTCAGGGTATCAATCACTTCTATGATGCCTCCAGGAATGTGTTCCCTATACGCGTTTTCCCATGCAAGAAAAAAATGACACTGACTTCCTTGACAATTTCTTTATCAACGAAATCTGCCTGTGGAGGTGACTCATTTTATACCAGACCATTCGGTCCTCAGGTATTACCAGATCACAGCGTTGCAGGAGAATAAAGTGGAAGCTTAATGATGATAAGTTTATTGGTTTTAGATATCCTTCGGCGATCCAACAATCTGTCTACCTACTGCTTTTGAACCCCTTTCATAAAAACGAACGATCTGCCCTCTGGAGGGGCAGCTGTCGCCGCAAGGTGTCGTCTCTAGGGAACTTTCAACAAAAGGAAAAAGAAGACGCAACATTCAGTTTTATCTTAACAAAATTTGATGTCATGCCCTGTTGACATGACGTGAGAGTTATGCAAAATCGAACGCCTATCCTGTCCAAGGGAATCTGTCCTTGTATTGTTGTTTACTGTTGCGTAGTGTAGAGCTGCAGGTATGCCGGCACAGATGACATGAGAGCACCTAGTCTGCCAGGAACCAACTGGCAGATATACAAACCCACGAATGCTCCGTAAATTCCACCATGGGTGTGTGTTTTCATGGCAAGAAATATTTATACAGTTGATTCTCAGTGTTACTGGAGCGTTGCTCCGTTGCTCTTCCTCCCTGCGTTGCTCTTTCTCCCTGTGATGCGCCCCTTCATGTGCATGCGAATCCCAGTAATTGCTTAGGTACCAGGACTGGACGGGTGAAAATCATGAAGGGTGGTGGCAGCGGTTGTCATACCTGCAACGTGCCGTTGCTGGTCTATGACTGGTAGGCGGCGGCGTCTCAATTCTTACACGGACACGAGTAGTACGAGGTACGCTGCCGGTCAAGATATGCTACAGTGCCGTTTCACTGTGGGCATTCCTGATCAAAAAATGCATTTACGTTCCGCATGCTATTAAGCTGTGCGTATGGGTATGATGTATAATGCGTGACGCTTTGCAAACTCCAGCTGACAGAGTGCTTAGGTTTAAGAGCTCAATTATCCAACTTTGTGGCCTATGGTACCGATAAAAGAACTCTAGTATTGATGCATAGAGTTTGCATTATTCAAGTATTTTTGGATACCGCAATAAATCGATCTGGCTTGGACAGTGCCCTAACCTTTGTGAAAGGTTAAACTGAAAAGGTGTAAGCTAAACAGGAGCTTTGAAATAAAGACTGCTCTTATCAACAGCTTGGTCAACTGTTTCTGTCCCTCATGGTTCTTGAGCCTCACGATCTACCATACTTTGATAAGGAATACCGGAAAAACGACACCCAACGCTGGATTTGGTGAGATTAACGTCGTCAAAGTGACGACGAGAAGCACACCACCACTTAACTTTTCATTGGACCATTCAAGTGGAACATGCCCAATTTATATGCAGCCTTTGGTAACACTTGAATTTCTCACAAAATATGCACTGGTGATGAAGTCAGGGAAGCAAAGCCACCCACTTACATTAGTAGAGTTATAATTTTCACTCGTCCTGTTCCTCGTTAGAACTGCGTGGTACAGCACTAGCCAATGCGTGTTACAGCTAGTTTCCCAGATGTGTGTCTTAGCGTCCTTGTCGGCACGTCGAATCCCGGAAAGAGAACGTCTGGACTTCTTTTGCTTGGGAAAGGTTCGCCTTACGTCAAGTTCATCAGGATTTTCAATGATAATTCGTTGATGCTTCGTACTTGCTTGGCATTTCCTTCTTCTGAGCGGTTCGAAAAAAACACTTTGAAAGCGTTCCATGTCATTGCGTATGGATCCGGTCACGGTGTAACGATGTTAAGATAACTCCGTCGACTCCGTAACAGTCTTACCACACGAATTTTGCCAGATTTGCTCCTCGTATAGTATTTGATATGCAGAACAAAAGCGTCAATGTCCCTAATGTGTTTCAATTTCGGAGGTAGCTAGTATCAACAAATACTGCTCGCATGTCATATTCTGTAAATAATAACCGCGCCTATTAATAATGCTATTATACATAAATATACATATATATAATATAGATAGACGTATTTTTTATTTGTGTGCACAGAGTATACGTTTCCGATTGTAAATATGTACACATGTTTTGTTGAGTTTTCACTTCTTGGTTGCTTGAACGTTCCGCAGAGAAAGTGTATCAGGAAGAGAGTGCGCACGATTGGGACTTGTTAACTCTTGGTTTATGCAACATTCGTGAAATGCAAAGCGGAGATGTAAAGCTACACCGACGGGTGCGAGAGGCAAATTACATGGCACACCATGTTAGTCGCAACCTTAAACACTGCAGGAATCATGTATTTTGAGTAGAAGACAATCTTTTTCTTCTTTCTTTGCGACAGAACTGTTGCAAACGAAGAGCACCTGAAAGCATGACTATGGACCGATTTTCAAGGCTCAAGGAAGCAATGTTTGTCGAGTTAATTTCTAAAGAGCAAGCGAGCTGGTGAACAGAATACATGACGGTAAAACCCGGGACATGGGGACGACAAGAACAGACACACGCAGACGAAGTCTGTCAACCTCAACGCGTCGTTATGGGGCTACAGCGTGGGAAGAGTCCCATGTAGCATGGTTTCCCTGGAACAAAAGTATCCTTCCGGTATAGAGCAGTGAGAAGGAAGCAAGGAGAAGGACACTGCGACGTTCCATGACATCAAGGGACGACAAACGACGACGGACATGAAGCAGACAGACGTCGTGCCCTTCCGTTTGTGGTCTCTCAATCTCAAGGAATGTCACCGTGTCCAGAGAATCACCAGCTCGGTTACGTCTTAATTTTTATGTGCAACGAATTAAATCGGTTCCACAGTATTTGGTGGATTTGTTGCGCTCATTAGTTGCTCCTTAAAAGCCTCGATTAGATTTCGTTAACGTACAACAGCTTTACTTACTGATCGATGTGTGTGTGTTGAAACGCGTTATCGCAGCGCTTCGCTGGTGCTTGCTGATTGTGAAGCTTGAGTGAAGCTACGATTAGCACGGTGCCTCGTTAGGCTGACATGACACATCCCTGAAATAGGGCATTGGGAGTTTCTTGCAGATGTACTGCTAAGCTGGCGTTGCTCCAGAGAAGCCACGCGATGAGGCGTTGTAGCGAATTCTGTACACTGTTGTACACGTGACACTTACCAAGCTGTTTCGCGAGACCCATCAACTGTAAAAAAAAAAAATAACCTTTCCGTAGTTCCTCTAACAACAGCGGTCACAATGTTGCACGTATAATAGAAGAAATAGTAACAAAATGCGAAATATTCGGCCATTGCATGCGACTGTTGCGAATTAAATAATCCTATTCAGTTTCATAATTCCCTGTACAAGCAAATGGTACTTGCGTGCTCTAAGGATTTAACAAAAAAAAAAAAAAAACTGTCGTACGCAGGCTCTTTCATGGTGCAGAGTGCAGACATCGTGCTACAATGGTTAACGATGGCTGGTCCTCAATTTCGCGTGGAACGTGTTACCCATTGAGTGTATTTGTATTGTTTGCTTGGCATGCCATTATGCGAAAAAATGACGCAGCAGGTTCTGGCGTCCAGAGGAAATATGCTTGTACATGCCGAGAACACAGACAATCCCTGGTTGGAGAAACAGATGCTATACCGTATGTTGTCCATTGCACTTGGTGAGAGATTGTTTTAGCTTTACTTTTCATTGATTTGTATTGAAAAGGAAGAGCCGACTTTTGTCAGTATTTAATTTCAATCTCCCGAGTGCTCGTCTTTCCACACATGTGGCAGTCAATGTGTAGCTGTCCAGTGCTAATTCTTCCTGCTTCCATGCCATGCCGGGAAGATTTGTAATTAGATTCTAATGTCGATTGTTCAATAAACTTATTTTGTTAACATCTTTGTGCGTGGGAGTTGTGTATGCCGCGTGCCTCAATAAGACACCTTCTGCCCCACAGATTTTGAGAATATTACAAGCATAGTATGGGGGGAACAGACGATGCCACGGTCAAGAGCGTACGAATGGTGTCAACAGTTGCCAACAGTGGCCAAGGACGACAGCCGTTGACAAATGAACCGCATAGACAAGTTTGTCCGACAGCAGTCACGTCAAGCAATGTCACACGTGTTAAGCAAGCCATCCTTGACAATCGGCAAGTACTAGTGCGGGACATTGCGGCACACAGGTGAGTATTTGTGTCGGCAGTGTTGAGACAATCATTCATGTGCACTTGCTGTTCCGCAAAGTATCGGTGCAAGGTGGGTTCCCGACAGCTAACATGCGATCAGAAGGGGACACCCATGACGATCTGTATACTGCTCCTGAATCGGTTTCGAACCAAATGTCGTGACATTTTGGAATCGATCATCACGTGTGATGAAACATGGATGCACCCTTTCACCCCAGAGACCAAAACAAGCAACATGGAGAGGGGGGGGGGGGCGCATACGCACATATATACGTTGGATGATGATTAGGTAGGCGATTCACCGCCGTTGTGGCGGTACACTGCCCCATTCTTTTGTGGAAACGAATGAGGGGATGATAATGGAAAGGGTACTTTGAAAGATCTGTCGACAGTCCGGTGGAGCGCAAGAACTCCGCAAGAACACGAAGGCCTTGCATCTGGTGGGTAGCGTTCGACCATGGTCCGAGAATCTCTATGATGTCAAACGATCGTTGATCGATACGTCGCAGGCCCATAAGTATACGGTCTTGGTGATGCTGTCCACAAGACAAGATGATGTGGTGGAGGTCGCCGCGCGTGCACTCCACAGGTGGGGCAGAGGGGAAAGAAGGTGGAACCGAGACGATGTTTGCAGGCAAGTGTATAGGCAACGTCCAGCTTCACGCGGCGGGAGAGTGCTGGAAAAGGACGCGGTACTAGACGTAAGGTTTCACCGCAGCCCAAGAAAAACAAATAGCCGTCGTCATGCCAGTAAAACCCATGGGGATTGTCTTCTGGGACATGCAAGGTGTTACCCGTGTGAATGCTTTGAAGAAATGGGCCCCAATTCATTACCAGTATTGCTGCACATTGACGAAGGATACCGTATGATACGACATTCGCAAGAAAAGCCCTGACATGTTGTAAATTGTCATTCTTCTCCGTGACAATGATAGGCCCTGTACGGCCAATTTGACAGTACGTTTTCCCCGTGCCCCTCAGGACTTAGCCCCCAGTGATTATCATTTCTTTAGGACCTTCTTATGGGAGGGAGGAAATTCAAGACAGACGAAGGCACAGAAGAGAGGTGTCCTGCGGTGGCGACGACAACAGCACATTTATTTCTACGCCAGAGGAAAAGGGAGCTGCCACAACGATGGCAGCGGTGTCTGGACGCACATGAGGAATACTTTGAAAAACCGTCATAGTTTCGGGCTTGGCGGACCTTCAATTTCATCTGTAGAAATGAAAGTATCCGTGAACCTTGAACGGTCATTGTAGATCGGAGGGTGTTCATGATGAACTGTTCCGGTCTCTTTATTCAGTCCAAGTATATCACGTCACATTGCTAATGTGTCAGATTCTTTTATCGTATCGTTTTTGTAGACTGCTTCCAATGTAAACAAACTCCCAAATAAGGCAAAAAAGAAAAAAAATCGTGCACCATGGGTTTCACTGCTCCTCGGATTCAATACAGCCCGTCATTCGTCTAAAGCCGACCTCGACGCTGATCACGTACTGCAATAGACACGTGTGTGGAGGAAACAATTAACACACTTTTATCTCGGTGCTAATGACCCCGAAAATAAAATTGCCAGCGCACAAGTATGTCGCTTCAAGAGTAAAACGAAATTCGATAACCACGGCCTCTTGCTCAACGGACGTTGTTCGTTACTTTAATGATTCTCTTGCATTGATTTTCCGTAATCAGGGGTAAAGTGGAACGCTACGTTCATAACAACCATAAAGAGCATGAAAAAAAAAAAACCTAAAGACGACGGAGGGCACCAACGTGGTAGCACGTCGACACGTGCATCAAAATAAAGTACGTTGAGCGTTATTTTCATTGAAATTACGCCTCCAGCGAAATTATTGTTTTGCTCTCTCCAACACGGGTGATAATGAACTTGTTCGGGGAAGGGCACGCTATGCACGCTAGCCTATCTGGAGCAGGTTGTTTCTTGCAAGGGATATGCACTCGATTGTCGCCACGGAAGGTGTTGGGGATTCTGTGGGAGCCTATGGGTCACCTT
The DNA here is from genome assembly GCF_037126465.1 of Ornithodoros turicata. NCBI lineage: Eukaryota > Metazoa > Arthropoda > Arachnida > Ixodida > Argasidae > Ornithodoros > Ornithodoros turicata. Next base: position 22,082,848 of record NC_088207.1, read on the forward strand.
ATCAGCTGTTCTTTTTTTTTTTTTTTCTGAAAATTATTGTTGTTAGTCTGGAAGTATTTAGGCCTAGTCCTGCTTTTTTTTTTCTTTGAAGGGGGAGTGGGTTGAGATCGTTGGAGTATTGAGGGGGATGTGGGTGCTGCTGGGAAAATCCTTGCATAGCAAGAGTTTTATACTTTGGACATAATTTTGTCACGGACCATTTCAGAGTACGTGCGTGTGCACGTGCAGCAGGGATCGACAGTGTTTATATACATTGTACTTAACATACAACTAAAACAACTATATCAATATTTTATTATCAGCGGGCCCGGCGAATCGCCACTGAAGATGTCCGCTAGCCAGGCTCTTTTCATTGTTCAAAGACCTCCTCTGCTTGGAAGCAGCCCTAGTGACAATATCTGTCCTGCTGAAACACTCTCAACAACAAAAGACTCCTGTCTACCCGAGATCCCTGACCTTCCTCAGTACGTGCAACGTTTGTCCATCGGGTTATCAGCTGGTGCGTTGATTGGATCCTCTATATCGACGTCACTTTCAACGCGTTTAGAGAACCACAACGGTGTTTTATACTCAGTGAGCAGGGCGCGAATCGCCACGGAATATGTCCGCTAAGCAGGCTCTTTTCATTGTTCAAAGAACTCCCCTGGTGGAAAAGGTCTGCGATTTCCCCCCCAAGTGGTTTATGAAACCATTTCCACTTTAAACCGCTTCCGTACAAAGTGGTTTCACCTGGGTCTTGTGCTTGGAAACAGCCCTAGTGATAATATCCGTGCTGCTGAAACACTCTGCAAGAAAACACTCCTGTCTACCTGAGATCCCTGACCACACAGTATGTGCCACGTTTGAGCATCGAGTTATCAGCTGATGCTCTGATTGGATCCTCTATATCGACGTCACTTGCAGCGCTACTTTGAGAACCACCACAGTGTTTTATCTTCAGTGAGCAGGGCGCGAATTGCCACGGAGTATGTTCGCTAAGCAGGCCCTTTTTACTGTTGAGGTTAGTTGCTTTCCGACTATATTTAGTGACAGTGGCTTTCTCGTTATATTGCCGATCCCAGAGCCACATGTGAAGTGATGCCGTGAGTGTATCCTTGTTGCGAAGTGGCTGCTTTGTCGTGGGCATACCGTAACTGACCAGGGCTTAATCGCTTCATCGTCGTTACGGTCGTTAGAAGCTAACGAGTGGCGGGAAATTCAGAAAGGCTCGCGGGAAATTTAAAAGGTGGGCACGTGATAAAACACGTGCACGGCGCTCTTCGCGCGATACGTGAAGGCCGTGGTACACGTCACGCGCAATGTGTCACGTGCCCATCTTTTTTAATTTCCCGCCACTCGTTAGCTTGTAACGACCGTAACGACGATGAAGCGATTACGCCCCCAGACCACATGGAACGGGTGTTGCAGTCACTCATGAACGGACAGAAGGATATTCTACAGAATATTACTGAGAGAGATATAGGGTGCAAGCAGGCTGGTACTGAAGATAAACCTACTCCGAACATAATTTTAATACATGCGGTTAACATTCAAGACCTTGATACCAGTTAGCTCATCTCTATCCTGTAGTAGTTCGCCTTCTGATCCCGAGATCGCGGGTTCGAACCCGGCCGAGGACGCCAGCAACTTGGTGGCAGGGTACAAGTTGCTTAGACACGCCGTCTTCCGCGAGGGACGTTAAATACGGGGTGCCGTGTGGTGAGCTTTCATCGCACGTTAAAGAACCCTCAGGTGGGCAAAAGCAATCCACAGACCGACCGCTGTGGCGTCGCTCATGATCTCAGTTGTCTCGCGACGTAAACCTCCAATTATTATTATCTATCCTATAGTTGACAAGGCCGAGACACCTGATAGGGGTGTATCGTAACTTCAGAAAACAACTGACCTACAAGCACTTTAGGTAGCTGACCTAGAAGATAGAAGCCGGAGAGCAAACTCGGTTATTACTGGTAATCGCGAAATGCCTGATGAGTTCACAGGTAAACTCGAGAAGAACGTCTTTGATATTTTGTATCAAAAAGTGGAAACTCGCCGCGTGTCCGTAGATGGTACTCAGAGGATGGGGAAGAGAAGATACAACAGAGAGGTGGGGGATTATTGTGTATCCACGATATTATAATAAGAAGGTAGCTATTCTGCAAAATGCAAGGACATAGATGGGAACGAAAAATACTGCCAACGCTCGATTTATGAATGATTTTTCCAGGAACGTTAAACGCTCATTAATCGAGGGTTAGCTGTTCATACAAAATGAATACCTGCCGTACACGATACGAAAAAGGAAAGTGCTGCCTGGAAATGCCAAACACAACAAGTTAGACTGCAACACCGTGGTGCTACATGGTGTTGTCACATGATGGTGGTGGTGGAAGAGAAATTGCGTATTAATAATTAACAGTGTGCTAGTGTGCTATATAGTGTGAGTCGTTGAATAAATTATCTCAAACAGTCCATTTGGAGATGATGTGAGAAACATTCGAGTGAAGCTTCTCCTTCGGCCATATTCATGAGATCAAGATGGCGCCGTTACCGTACGGCGCGTGTCTCAGCTGCTCCATGAGATTTGTCGGCAAGCAGCAATTTATAGAGTGTGCTGGATGCAAGCGAGTTTTTCATTGTACGTGCGTCAATATTGGGCAGACTGAATACAATCTCTTAATGGAAAGTGGCAGCAGTATATTGAAGTGCAAATGTTGTTCTAAGCGGCGGCGTTCCCCAACTAGGCCTAACCCGGAGGAGGTGGACTCTTCGCAATCTTCGCATACAACGGCTGATGGTGATGGTGGTGTATCGCACGAGGAGAGCATACGCTCACAGCTACCAGGAAGCGCTGATAATACAGAAAGTATGTTTCGTATCTTGCTTGCTGAAAACAAGTGTCCGAGGGCGGAAAATCGTGACCTTCGTTCGGAAATCTATGACCTCCGTGATTTGATTGCTAGTAAACAATGCCAGCAACATGCAAGCATCGTGCTGTATGCGACACGGTTGTCTGAAATCTGTGAGCGCGTGTCAGGCTGGTGTACCGAACCGAGGTCGTCAGTTAGTACCGCCTTCGCCTCACTTCGGTGACTAGTAGGACACCCTAGCGGTGACTACTCTGTGACAACGCCACCAGGCGGGAGAGATGGTCTGATTATGTCGTGTCGTCTGCAAGCTGTTCCTCGTGCGCTCTGTTCAGGAGGCTGAGTAGATAAGGAATAATGACTTGTCCGTTTGTTCTTTCCATTCGTTATGTAATATGCGACTTGCTCCATTGCGGTGGCTGTTCTCGCGAGAAGCGAAAGTGAAAAGTAATATTGAGCGTTTTATGATCACCGGGCTTGCTTTCTGATGTCGCCTTGGCTTAGGCAGGTGGAAGAGTTTGGGCTGAACGCGTTCATCTGCCGAGATTTTAATACCATCAAATTGCCTCACAATCTCTTCTCATACAGATGAACGGAGATGAACGCGTTCAGCCCAAACACTTCCACCTGCCTAAGCCAGAGCGACATCAGAAAACAAGCCCCACGATCATAAAACGCTCATAACAATATTACATTCCACTTTCACTTCTTGCGAGAACAGCCACCGCAATGCAGCAAGTCGCATATTACATAACGAATGGAAAGAACAAACGGACAAGTCATTATTCCTTATCTACTCAGCCTCCTGAACAGAGCGCACGAGGAAAAGCTTGCAGACGAAGCGACATTATCAGACCATCTCTCCCGTCTGCTGGCGTTGTCACAGCGTAGTCACCGCTAGGATGCCCTACTAGTCACGGAAGTGAGGCGAAGGCGGTGCTAACTGACGACCTCGGTTCGCTACACCAGCCTGTCGCGCGCTCGCAGATTTCAGACAACCGTGTCGCATACAGTGCCACCCTCGTATGCTTCGGCTGCAGTTTTGACACCGACTCAACTTGCTCAAATTTCAAAAACTAAGCATGTTACGCTTCAAGCACCATCTAATGTGGAAAATGATGTTCCAGGAAGCATGACATCCAACTTTCCTCAGTCGGTTCGCAATGCTGTTACTGTTAACGCGATGACGGAAGATGGCTTTACTATGGTGAGTCGAAAACGTCGTCAGAAACCTTTGGTTGGTCTTGCTCAGACATCGAGAGTTACTGCAGTTCCCCGTAAAACCGTACCTAGGGCCGTATTTGTGTCACGGCTTGCACCAGCCACATCTGTGGATGACGTGAAAGCCCTGTTGGAAACTGTTGTTCAGGATGGTCCTATATGTTGTACGAAATTGAATACCAAGTATGACGGCTACTCCTCTTTCCACGTATGTGTCGATGACCGTTTTTTCGAAGATATCAATAAGGCTGAGGTCTGGCCCAGAGGATGTATTTTTCACCAGTTCTTTGGAAGGTTGGATACATCACAGATTTGGAAGGGTAACGACAAGCTAACTGCTAATGCGTAATAATTTGCTGACGTATTACCAGAATGCCCGTGGCATTCGTATGAGGTTGGAGGAATTCATGGAGAGCGTCGTCTTAAATGAGTATGATGTCGTCTGTATAACAGAGACCTGGCTCCATAAGGGACTGACCAGCAGCAGCTATTTACATCCTGATTATGTCGTACATCGCCGGGATCGAGATTATGAGAGAACTGGTCAACGTTTTGGTGTGTGTGTGTGTGGGGGGGGGGGGGGCATACTGGTTGCGGTTCGAGCACCCATGTGTACAATAAGAAGGGAAGACCTTGAATCTTACCAGAATGTGTATGGGTTGAAATTCAGTCTGGTGATGGTTTTAATTACCTGGTTGGGAACTAATACTTCCCTCCTCGTTTTCCTGAACGGGCTTTTTGTGACCATTTTGAACATTTGAGCGAGGCTCTAGATGTGTCAAAGTATAAAGTGCACATATATGGCGATTTTAACCTATCTGGTATGGACCGGTCTTTTCGCTACTTGCTCCATGTCGGCTCACCAGATGGAGAGAAAGTTAACTGATTGTTGAATTTTTTGAATTTTTATGGTTTTGGTAACGTATGTAAGAATTGTTCAGGGAATGCGCTTGATCTTTTTCTTTCAAACACTTCAATTGATAGCATTATGCCTCTTAAATACTGTCTGGTCAAGCCTGATCTTTATCACCCTCCTTTTGTTGCGTCCTTTGCCCGGGGTAGGCAAACATATTATTCAGCAACTAGTTTTTAGCAATTTCCAAAGGGCGATTACTTGAGTCTGTACAGATCCCTGGAGAGGTATCAATGGGCGTCTGTTCTGGATGACAATTCCGTTGATTCGGTCACCGAAAATGTCACCGGAAAGGTCACCGCGGTGTTTAAGCCATGGATTTCTTTATACCCATGGGCACAACTTGCCAATCTCGCTACCCTTCATGGTTTTCTAAGAGCCTCCAGTATTACATGCGCCGAAAGACACATTTTCACAAAATGTTAAAAAAATCAGGTTTCAATGTGTGGTATGAAAAGTTCAAAATATGTCGTGCCTTAGTTAAATACCTGTACAAACGCGACTTGTATGCGTATTATACTGCAACTGAGCTTAGCTTCTATCGTGAGCCAAAATCATTTTGGAAATATGTGAGAAGACATACACGTGGTCATTACGAGAACATACGCTTGGTTGATGAAGCAGGTTGCCATTCTGCGCCCCGGGAGGTGGCAAATCTGTTTGCTTCGCATTTTGGCAAGTGTTTTTTTTTTTTTTTTTACCCTTCCGAGGGATCAAAACTGGGCGAGATCAATGATAGTTACTTCGACTCCTTAACATGTGATAAGATTGACGCTGATGATATAGTTCAGGCGATCAAGAAGCTAAAGCCGAAACTCACTTGTGGCGTAGATCGCGTTCCCGCTTTTCTTATCAAGGGCTGTTACTCTTGGTACCGGTACTCCATCTGTTTATTTTATCTTTGCGATCTGGTGTGTTTCCTAGTCTGTGGAAAAAGGCTGTGGTAGTGCCGGTTCATAAATCTGGTTTTGTTACTGCGACAAATAACTACCGTCCAGTTTCGATATTATGGCTGCGTATTTTTAGTCTACCCGGGTAACCCCCGGGTCACGCACCACGTGACCTGAGTGAGATGCCACGTGACCTGTGGGTAGGTACTCCCGTTTAAAAATTTTCGCCCATTAGGAGTTACGCCAGTCTCAGCGAACATGGCGGCAGAGGCAGACGACGTTCTTGACGAGGACATGATTGTAGAAGTTGCGGCACTTGTGCTGCTTGACGCATTTGACGAAGGGGAAGGTGATGACGAAGGAAGAAAAAGGCACGCATCCAACGAAACAACAGTCGTGCTAAAGCCACCGAAATATGCTCGGAATCCGAAAGTTAAAAGACGCGGGACTCTCACTTGACGTCGTGTGACGTCATAACCGTCTGCTACCCACCTGCTGAGCTTGGTCAGTGAGAGTAGGTACCCTGAGTATCCCTCGAGCGACGAAAGTTGAATTTTCCCCGGTAGGTTATGACGTCACTTCAGTCACCCTCGATTTTTCGCCCAGTAAGGGTTACCCCCGAGTTACCCCGGTAGAATAAAAAAACGCACCCTATGTAACTTTTCAAAGGTATTCGAAATAATAATTTACTCAAGAATGCTTGTTTATTTGAAACAAAAGATAAATGATGCTCAGCATGGCTTTATGTCAAGAAAATCGGTGGAAACAAATTTAGTTGAATTTGTAGAGTACTGTGCCCCCTATGTAATGAATTGTGGCCAGGTAGCCACTGTGTATTTTGACCTAACAAAAGCTTTTGACCGTGTCAATCATGTACTACTGCTCGACAAGCTGCTCAAGTATGGAGTGTGTGGCAGACTTTGGCTTTGGTTTAGGTCGTATTTGGACTCGCAGAAAAATGTTGTGCGAGTATTGAGCAGTTACTCTGATGAATACAGGGTGTTCAAAATTAAGCTTTCACTAGCACTTTATAAATAGGCGAACAAAAGCAAAATGAGTGCTGCTTTTCTGTTCCTTGAGTAAGAAACAGGTGCTACATAATTAGCAGCACCTGTTTCTTACACAAGTAGCGTAAAGTTATCATCCGGTTTCCTGTCATCACTGTGTTTGCGTAGCGCTCGTGAAAGCTTAATTTTGAACCCCTGTGTTGAAACTCGTATGTGGAAAAAGAGGAGCTGGTGGTCAGCTGACCTGCATGGATTTTTAGCTTCTTCTTTTAGTTAACCTAGCGTGGGCTCGCTCACTTGTTCTGATTAAAGCGAAGACTTAGACCCGCTTTGAGTCCTTCTGTTCTTCACACCCTGTATATCTCCTGGTCCCGTGTGCCGCAGGGTTCAAATATTGGGCCCTTGTTATTTTTTATATTTATCAATGATATAGTTAAGATCGTTCAGCATTCTAGGATTCTGATGTATGCAGACGACATTAAGCTCTTTCGCTCTGGATTATGACCGAAATGTCGCTGTTGTGGAAGGCCGAAAGGTTGTGGAAGTTTGCTGGGCTGCCATCTACCATACGCTTATGGTGCAAAAAAAAAAAGAAAACTTCTGAAAGAGCATATTTACAGCAATAATATGTGCAGATTTGAAAACGTCCTGTGAATATCCAAATGTCCCGAAGTATCGTCTCTGTGACGTTCGTGGAATGTGGAAAAAGTGGGACAAACCATAGTCGCCAGGACGTACATGCTACGTCTACGGGCTCTCTGCAATGATCCATCCAGACATCCAATTTCGGATATCAGGTGGGCATTTCCTAGACGTCTACGGTTTACTGGGCAGGTCGCGATTGTAGTTCCGATGCAATTCCCACCAGTGGGCGTAGCCACACCAGCCATATCTCATGAGGGTCTCTTCCGATGTTGCAAAACTGCTTCAGGGACTTTTCATCCTCTTGATCGACGCTACGGCCGGCAAACTAGATAAAGCCAATGTTGACTGGATAACGTGACTCTCATTCCAGTGTAAGTCAAACACATGCATGGAATGACCTGGATGCCTTTGGGAATACAAAGGGGGTTGCAAAATTTATGGTCCACTAGAACAACAGGAAGAAGGAAATGAGTTTCGTGAACCTTCATCGTAACTTGGTGGCGGAAACGCGGTTTACGATGAACGGGTTGCTTCCACGCACGCAATCATGCTGATGCAACGATTCATGCCAAAGCAATCGCACGGGCGCGATATCACGCCATTGCGATCTATTTGTCAGGTGAAAAATTGGAAACCTCGTACCTTTTTCACGTTTTATGTTCGCTGTTCAATCTTTCCACGTGCTATTCGCCTGGGAACAACCCAAGCAGCACAATGTACTGAAAGTTGAGCGCAACAGGGGTGGACGGTATGTGTCTTTTCAATGTTCTTTAGTTTCACGAGTCTGTCGAAGGCCTTCCACCTACCCGACCACCCCGATTGCACTTGACTTTCAGTACATTGTGCTGCCTGGGAAAGTAATGCCTTCTTCACACTGTTGGATCTTCACGAATTACGGATATGGCGTTGCACGGTTGTCATGGCAACGAAGTACGGCGAACCGAATAGCACACGCACCGCTAGAGGTAGGCTCGACCGAACTCTATGCGGTAATCATTACCTCCGACTACGTGGCCGACCAATGAGCACTGCACTCTCTGCACTGGACAGTGAAGAGAGAAAGAAAGAGAGAGAGAAAGAGTAAAGAGATAGCCGTAGAAAGAGTGGAGACACGATTGATCAAACACAGGAGTTTTCCGTATCAAGAACGCATGTGTCTGAACAGCGTGCCGTACGGCAACTGCATCCACACTCGATCTGTGTGCCGTACCCACAGCGGAGAGAAGTGTCAGTGTGAGCCAGGCATAAGTGTATTCGTATACGACTACTGTACTTTGTAATACGAGCACTGCTTGTATAGCACCACGCTACTATGCATACAGAGCTACAGTGGTGTTTTGCTACATATATAGATGGTGCCCGTGGTAACTATGGACAAAATTTTACAAAATAGGGAAATACTTTTTCAGTTACAATAAACTAATATGTTATAGGCCAAGTGCGCCGCGGGGCGTTGCCGTAATTTGTTTTCACTGAGTAACTTTTTAACTATAAAAGATTGAACGTCTGTTACCTTTTGATGCGGTAATGCCGTTGCTGTACTCTGAAGAAAGAATGGAAGCAATAAAGCCAGGAAATGGCCCCAGAAATAACGCAATCTTTGGAGGTCATTTCTATTGCAGCGCCTGAAATGCGCTTTTCTCTTGCCCTTGTATGCAACGGAGGACTTAGAGCTGCTCTTTTTCCGGGTTTTTGCAATAGGGACCGTGCGACACTTAAAGGGGGCGCGCTGCTCCGTCGCGACTGCGCCGCCAGCGGTGGTCTTGGAAATATTCGACGTGACACTACGCCAGTCGTTTTATACATTCTCAAGTGGAACCGCACGTTTGTGTGGTGACCGCCGTAAGTAGAAGGGCTGATTTTCGAAGTGCGAATAATGTGGAATCTGTCATGGGTGCGAACCAAGAGGAGGGAGAAGAACTGCACAGAAGCAACCACCATATTTATAGTGTATCTAAACAGTGCGCAAGGAGATGCAGCCACTCGCGTCCGTCTGTGTCAATACACATATAAGTGATACTTCGAGAGGATGCTTATTTGATGTCTCACAAAATCCTGGCTTGATAGTAAAGACTAGGCACATTTCTCTGACTCCAGCCACTTGTGACATCATGTTTTAGACTGAGTCTTGTAGTTCTTTCGTCCATTTGGCACATCACTGCGCATAAAGCTTCCTCACTGAAATCTACAACGTGCGTCCGCTTTATCTATACACATGTAGTTACAACATGTTGTCTAAACTTGCGCTGCAGTTTTTCCAATATCTTCAGAAACAATAACGCTAAAGATATCCTCAAAGAAGATATTATACGGATGGGTACTAGACCACAAATATGCAGCCCACCGTTGACATTTTTTTTTTTACCTCGGCTGCCGCCGTGGTTGTGAAATGGTTAGTGCGTAAATACTAAACTTTTTGGACAACGTAGGACTTCCGTTCTCACTGTGAGACTCGTCAACAGAGCTACCGGGAGCAATATCACCTCTGGGCTCTGGCGTCACGCACGAACGCTATGCGCTGCGAGTCTGGTGCACTCGGTGGTAGTGGAAGCATAGAAATCACGAGAAATGAAACATCTGGTTCCTAGTGAAGAGGTGTTAAATGGGTTTAGAGTTTGCACACTTAGCCATGCAACAGTTGCAGTGTGGCGAAAAATGACGCTTGCATTTCACATGTGAACACAGTTGGGTATACCCGACGGCTGTCACGCCAGGTACTTTCTCCGGCGGCCACAACGGTGCCACCAGTTTGTCACACAGGTCCCTGTAGGGCACTCAATAACGATTGCAGGAGGCTCCCGAGGAAAACCTGTGGAAGGTACCCGGACGGCACGCCCTACGCTAGGATTCGGACCCGGGTCACCTCGCAATATGAAACCACGGGCACGGTGAGGCCATGAAATCGGAATATCGGAATCGTTATTCCGGTCTTATGCGAGAAGTAAATAAACAGCTTCACCAGAAGTAGTCAGCACTGGCGAAAAGACATGATGCTTTTGTCTTGGATGCTAACGCTCGCACCCGTGTGCCAAAGACCCCAGGTGGCGCTCCGTGATTTGGGTACACGAGAACCTTCTTCATATTCGGTCTTCATATTCGCCAGACCTGTCCTCAACTGATTATTGCCCCTTCCGCCACGCGAACCACTTCTTGTCGCATAGCCAGTATCACAACTATGTTGATAGCTACTGCAATGCCACCTAGATAAGAGAAGACCTGAGCACTCTTTCGATAAAGTCACGCATCTGGACCGGCAGCCATATATTTTCAATGGGGCAGCTTTTCTCTTCTTCGCTCTATCGGTGATGTCGCATCTATATATCGCCAACAGCGACAGAAGGGCCAGGTGCGTGACGTCGATTGAAAGAGTGCGCCCTCCAGTTATCTAGGTGTCATTGGTTGCAGTCCATTTTTTGACGACCTAATCACTGCAGTGCTTTCAGAACGGTACTCAAGCTTTTGCAGTTTCGCTATACTGCCTGGACGCCTACGAAGGCGACGGCTTGGACTTGGTAAGTACCTAATTGTTTAATGGCATGCACCCGTGAACATGTCGGTCACTTCCAGCCTCCAGGGCATGCACCATCAACTCAAAAGGACAGGGATTCAAGTGTACGGTTTATTAGTTGTCTAACAGGTCTTGCGTTCAAATTCCGAATACTCTTGACATCAATGAAATTTAAGAACAACCTTGGCCTTCTGGAAGATGACGCATTTCACTTGCAGCCCTAGCCGTTCCTTGGAGACGTGTACCTGCAATAACGACAGGAGATTTTTTAAAGACACACATCGTGGAGGCTGGACAAGAGAGGGTAGTTCTATTTTCAGGCTTGTATCTTTCGCATTTGTCTTACATTTTTTTATATATCCGTATAAACATGTCGCATGTGCGCAAACGGTCTCGTGTTTGTATGGTCAGCGCGTTTTGTCTTAGAAACACTCGGAAACTGAAAATGTTTTAGTTTTTTTTTTTTGCAATTTCTGATCATAATTTTTGTAACGTTCCGTTTCATATTTCTGCACCAGCCCATTTGGTAGACGACATGTCACATGTCGACATGACGACATGATGTTGACGTGCGAAACGGAGGATTATACAATAGCATTCAAAATACGCGAAATATATTTTCTTCTGTCACTACCACAGTAGGCTCTTGAGGGATATTGAACACAATATGCAATGTTTTTTGCTTCATGTAATGTTCGAAATATTTATCTCGCATTATTATTATTTACTCTTGGCCTGTATCTTTATAAAGTGCTTGGAGTTAGTGTTGTGTCGATAAAAACTTTGTGCGGAAGCCTTGTAGCGCCATGCAAATGCAGAGTGTTTCTGCAACCATGGAAAAATTCTAATAACAACATGCTGCGATAAAATGTGACGTCGAACTGAGCGCTACTTAGCAGTCGCACTTCTCAAGCAACCATTCTGTCTCTCTCTCTCTCTCTCTCTCTCTCCTTTTTTCACTTGGCATTACACCAGGTACCGCCTTGTGTGGTGGATTTTGGCAAATCCGCAATGCGCTTCTTGAATGTGGCAAGAAAACGCCACTTCGACTTGGAAGCTTCCAGAGTTCAATCGAACAAATATTATTATTTCAACTAGAGTTTTATAAAATAACTCGTACTACGTGGCAAAAGTTTCCTACAGGTAAATGCCGTTGTCGCACGTGCTTTTGGCTGGAACATGTTTGCAGAACCATCTTGTATGTAGGCATGTTTGGTATGTAGCGAAGTTTACAAGTAGGTCTCGAGCAAAAATGATGTAAACCTGGCACGAACATGGCACGGCCTACCTGGCCGATAACATTATGCCCGATTTCAGACTTGACTTGAATGTGTCAGAAAGTCATGCGTTTCTTACTTGTGCATTCGTCAATAGGCCCAGTTGGCCATGGCTTCCTTTACAGTAGGTGGTGGTGGCGGCTTTATGACGCAGCGTTCGTACAAAATTCCGCTGCAATTTGGACATACGTGATACAGGTCCATGAAGTAGTTTGAGTAAAACGGAATCCAGCAGAACGGGATCCTGCAGAAAAGAGTAAAAAGCAAAACACGCGTCATGCCCCATTTTATCTTTTATCACATTATTCACAGTTATGCACAAAGAAAGGTATACTGTACGTTTAGTTTCCAGTTAGAACTGTTGTTACTGATGTCGTTACGTTACTTCGTGGTTCAAAATATTCTTCGTCTAGCATCCCCTATAGACATCCACTCTCACTATACATCAGCCATGTGCAGAGTGGAGTAGCCTTGGAGGCGTAGTTCTACTTGCAGTAGCAGTACCCTTACGGGTAGCCAGCAAGCTCAAATTTCGCGGTGAAATTTCCAGCGCTTGCTATCACAGCCGTCTCCGCCGACCTTTTTGAGCTTCCTGAACAATGACGTCTTGAAACACGGGACATCATCAATCAACCTATCCTCACTATCTGTCCCCCTATCCATTTTGGGTGGCAAGTGGATTGGATAGGATTGGAATGGATACTCCTTGCGAGTTGCAAAACTAGTGGATTTTGTTTCACTTTGATGAACGCCACCTAGACAACGCAAGGCACGTCGGGAATTGCCGTCTGTGTTATCCGTCGTTGTTCCGTTGTCGGCAGAACCACCTGCTGGTACGCATTCGGCCGTTGGTGCATTTTTTTTTATAATTAAACTACATGACCTGTTGAAATAAAAATGGCAGCAATGTTTATAAAATTCGGCACTTCAATTCCAAATAGTACAGCACAGTGCCGTTTTCCTCATGACCTCGTTCTGACGTGTTCACGTAGCTTAACAACAACGAAAGAAACGTAATATTTGAAGTTGAAACCGATTCTCAAAAAACTAAAAAGAGGATGTACGTCTGCTGTGTAAAATCAGAAGTGGTTGTGAAAATGTTTTGGCACGAAATTCCCGCATTACCGTGGCTGCGTTCCAATATACCAGCTCCGGTGGCGCAGCGCTAACGCGTGCGCTTGGAGACTGGGAGGTCCGCGGTTCGAATCCGCGGGCCGGCTGTGCCGTCTGGGGTTTTTCCTGGGTTTCCCTCAGATGTGTAATAGGCGTATGCCGGCACAGTTCCCCTGAAGTCGGCCCATGGACGCAGCTATCCTCCCCCCGAGCGGATTCCGCTCGGTCTTCCACTTCACCCTTTCCTCTCCTCCTCTCCACCACCTTTCCCTTCCCGAGAAACATGCCGCCTAATCAGGCAGGCAGACCTCTCGGGTTCCTCCCAACGACACTCCTCCTCCTCCGCGTTCCAATACTCCGGTAAGTCGACTATACTTGGCGCTCTAATCGGAAGCGCCGCCATGTTAAGTTTCATTCCAATTAATTCCCGCTTAGACTACTATTCATGCGTCTTTGACCTAGTCTGCATCGATGCAGACTAGCTATGCGTCTGAATGGTTGTCGTTGACAGCAGCCATGAAAATTAATACGCTTCTCGACGACACCGATGCTCTTAGGTCTGGTGTGTTTACAGCGTTCAACAGTAAGGCCAAAAAAAGTGATATTTTATTGAATTTGTTTACTGTAGTACAGTAAGGGCCTAGGGTTAATACACGGCGGATTGAAGGTTTGCAAAACGCGAAGAACAGTGGGATGCAAGGAACACTGAGGAAATAGAGACACATACGAATGATAGGAACGCATCAAGAAAATAAACACGCATTTATTGAAAGACTACGCCGTAACAGCAAAGAGCCGTGACGGCATTTTTGCCGACCATTGCAAACTAATGACACTGAGGTCGCTAGGTGCTCTGAAATATAAAGATACGCAGGGAGAATGCATTGACATGCGAGCTGAATTATTTCAGTTCCTACGGGCCATGACAGATGTCGACAGCGGCGTCAAGTTCGCAAGTCTGTTCCAAATCTGCGCCCATAAGGAGTCTACCTAGCTGTCCACTCAGAAAGCTTCTCCTGCACAAAGTATTGGAACACAGCCAGTTTTGCTTTCTCCGCCACTTTGGCTAGCAGTCAGGTGTCACGGCGGCCCCATCGTAAAAAGCAAACCAATGAGAAGCGCACAACTGTGATTCACAGGTCGAGCCTGTTTCTCAAGCACCTCCCAGGCTCCCTTTTAATACACGGCTCTGTTTGTTATGACCACGGCCACTCGTTCTCCTGCTGACGAAGAGTGTGTATTCGCACGAGTTACGTTTCAACAAAATATTCTAGTGAAAGGGAAAAACTATAAACCTCTGATGGGGCTAGAAGTTCCGCCGCGCGTTATGTTGAGCATTCGCACGGTACCAACATATCGATAGAAGCGTACCGCACACGCAGCAGACGACACTATCGGTCCCGTCGTCTGCTACGGAATATCGCGTGGCTACATACGGCGCACTCTAACCAGGAAAAATGTCTCGCGTACGAATTTCCTGACACAGGAAAAATATGCTCGGGGAAAATTTTATGGGGTGTTCGGGTAATTTTCTGCGAAGCAAGATGCCAAACAGAACTTGCTGATCACGTTTTATTCTACCTCAAAACAGTCCTAATGACATTTATGTGTGTAGCTCAGCTTCGTGCCTTCCCCGAAGGTGCAGCAGTTCACGCCTAAATCGTCGTAAAACCGAAAGTAGATGTGAACATGTTTTTTTGTTTATTGTAACTATCTCCAAACGTAGGAGGCTTTGTGGAAGAAAATATGGCATAATGCATGTACTACGCATATATCTCCCGTCAGTCGACGGCTCCAGACAACCGCATTAAAGCAGCACTGAGGTATTTCTTTAAGTACTCCGCATAACAAAAATTACGGCAGAAATCGCTGCGCAGAAACAGACGTTGAAATGCGATACTATATTTATTCATTATATATACGATACTACATATTCATTGCAGAAACGAAACCCGTGGTGATGGAACGTGCCCGCGATGAGCTCATAAGTGCAACGCATTTCAACGACAAGCTATGCAGCGATTTCTGCCGTACTTTCTCTGTTTTCAATTTCCTGTTCTTTTGTTCTTTTCTTTTCTTTTCTTTTTTTGCCGCGGCGTGTTCTGCAACAAAGCAAATGAGCTCACGTGACCTGCAGTGCGCTCGCGCGGTACCTCGATTCCGTACACCTTTAAAAAACCCTCCACTCTATGGAAAATCATGTGAGAGAATGAAGGAAAGAGGAGGGTACGTCGTGCTACCAGCTATCCCCCTTGATCATGTGACTCGTGACGATGATCGGCGCAGCAGAGGCCGGTGTATAAGCGCGTGAGCAAGGATGAGATGAGATGAAGTGCGCTTTCATCTTTGTTTGCTTCCTCACGTGATGCTGAATACGCCGGTTTTCGTCGCGTGAGGAAGGAAACAAAGAGGAAAGCGCACAGGGAGATTCCGACGGGACGCGAGGTGATCGCGCAGTCCCTCCGAGGCTGCTTTCTGCGAGTGTTTCTTTAAATACACTGCACGGAGAGAATATTCTGAATGGATGCTTCTGGTGGACAACTTGACAAACGAAACAGGACTTCCAGCCATGTTAAGTGTCACCTCATTGCTCCTTCAAAGCTACCTATTGCTTTAATGCACACGACCAGCAGGCTGTAGGATGAACATTATCTGTTTATATGCAGCTTAGATTGCATGCAGTCACTTACCCTATGATGCTGATAAAGAGGAGGAACGCCACCAGCTTGGCGAACCGTCCCACTTCTCTTTCGACATTGGTCCTGCCTCTGCGGAAGCACTGTGGGCAGGTCAGAACAACGGGATCTTCGCCGAAGACGGGTAGCTTTTTTGGTGGAGGAGCTACAAATACATCGCGGAAGCCCTCTTTACCGGGGCTTGCTGCTTTCGGCGGAGCTTGCTGTGGAGGATTTGTGGGTTTAGCAGCTGGCGGCTGTGCGGATGAAGCTTGCTGTGCACGTGGACCAGGCACTGCTGGCTTAGGGGCTGCCGAAGGTGGACCACGGGGTCGAGGCACTGACACTAAACAGACATTCAAGTAACGGTAATGAGTCGTTGGTTGAAACACGTGATGTTGAACCGCGCTGAACACGTCCTGGTAAGTGCCACAAAAATGCGTATGCCTCTCGTTTTGAAACACAATTAGCAAGATAACGATGTTATTGGCTGTTATTGTGATGGTTGGGTTGGAGCCCGTTATGGGGTGAAGCTTTTCTATATGCTTTGTTTTTGTTTACGTTACCATTAATACAAGTAACGCATTGAAGTCCACCTCTATAGCGAGGGTAATAAGGAACGAAATAATTAAGAACCATGCACATGGTGCACACGACGGCCTTTACGAAACACTGCTTCATCAGGTATATAATCATTTGGCATGGACAGATAGATGTACTTATATGACGAGGGGTACCAGAAGATTCAATTTCAGGTTAAATTCAATTTCAATTGAACCTCTGTATGCAATAAGGGGATAAGTCGAATTATCCCCTTTTTAATGTTTTTGTTGCAATGACATCTACACACCAGTATGTACCTGCTAAATAAAATTTATGACCATATTGCAATTTATTGACTCGCTACAGGAACGTAAGGAACGGGAAATGCATGTGTGTCAATGGGATGGACAGCTAGATCAGGCCCCTTTTCTACACATGCATACAAATGGTGTAGCTTAAAATTTGCTACGATGCGGAAATGAACTTCGACTTCCACTCGAAAAACATGTTCCTCCTACCTCACGTGACCGTGTCAGCAGTGCTACTGAGCGTTGTAATCGGAAAAACGTGCGCACTGTGCTAATAAGTCATATTTTGCTGGCCATACAGAACGTTATTTCCACGATTGTGCTCCTTTAGCAACTCGATAATTACGATAGGCTGCTCCACTGCACAAAGGTAACTTCGGCCGTCCTGCCGTCACCATGAAAGTCCGACCCGTGAAAACTGTTTTTTTTTTTCTGCACGAAAACCCTGCGCGTGCGTTGTTATATAGAAAAAGGGGATGTGTCATGCTCCAGGATTTTGTTCACTTTCTGCTAAATCACACACACAGAAATGATGCGAATGGGACATGCATGTAGAGTAGACACATGCATGTGTGTTATTCATTTGGCGTTTGTGTTATTCATGGAAACTTATCTGCGATTACTTTACCAAATTCACTTGCAGTTTTCCCGGTTTGGGATTTTTCGACTTATCCCCTTATTGCATACAGAGGCTCAATTATGGTTAGACTAGGTGACGCTGGGTGGCACCACGCGCATGCCCAACGGCCATTAATTTCAATTATTATAATTTCAATTATTACACTGCCAGTGTGTGACAGAGATACTACGCGTTACACGGTGCGTTATAAATTTATAATCCTTGTAGTATTTCGATTTTTGTACTGCACTGCAGATACGACATACATTTAGAAAAAAATAGTACAGTTACTAAAGTACGACACATAATAAAAGAGGGACTATCATACAGTACTCCTGTTAGCACTGTGAGAGCTCCTACTGAGAGCTTATCAGCTGCCGTGTGTAAGCCGATAAGGGTATAGTACTATAGCATTGTGACTTATGTATTTTTCTCGAAGTAACACAACCTAAAGTCATAAAATTACACATGTACGAATGTCCTTTAAATAATTTGTCGTGAATAAACCGAAATGAGCAATATTTACGAAACGTTTTAAGGGTTAAATATGAAAGCAACGTACCTAGCATACTCACAAGCTATGCGAGCCTCTGCTAACAGCAAGTGGTTTGATACCGACACGGGGGTCAGAGAAATGCCGGCACCGCCCACACGGATCGCGCAGAGGGGCTGGGGGCATCCGCCCCCAAACCCTCCTTCCCGGTGAAATGTAGTGACACAGCCTGGACTAACCTCACCTAACCTCATCGAAACCGGCGAAGTCGCCACCTCTCCAGCGCCCTCTTGCGCAGTTCCCTCGCTATAGTATAGCCGCCGGTGAGATAACCTGACGGCATCTTTGGAGGAGTCTAGACTTCCTCTTGTTTGACAGCCCAGGATATATGCCACCTCATGCATACGAATATCAACTTTAGGGCTGATCTAGAGGTCTGGGACAAGCTTTCCCATTAGCCCATCGTTTTGTGTGCGTCTGTAAACCTATAGTTCCAGTAGTTCCAGCATTGCTTACCTGCCATTGTTTAGGTGGTTTCGAAAAATGAGCGACACGAGGGACTATTCAGACCAGTCGCAATTAGGCTCCTTCTTCTTCCTCGTCCTCGTTCATCGACTGCTACTTCTTCTTCTTCTTCAGCCACTTCTTTCCCGTTCTTCTGTTTCCATCAAACATCTTTTTCATTAATCAAAGGCCGTTGCTGAAAATGCACCAGCAGTGGGGATTCGTATCCACACCCTCCGAATTCTGCTCAGATTCGCTACCAGTTAAACATTACATCATGCCAGCTACCTTGTTATCAGCATATCGAGCCACCCTATGAACTCACGCTCATTCAACACCATATGTAGAGAGTAATGAGAAGGGGGAACGACGATCAATAATATAATAATAATATATTCAGTACCGTGCCCAAGAAAAGCCAAAGCCTTGGGACCGGCGCCCGTGGACGATTGACATATTGACATTGACATACGAAAAACATTGACATGTTTCGCATGAAAATGCATGCATAGTGCATATTTTGCCTTCTTATGTTCAAATGGCCAGGTGCTAGAGCTTACCTCGCTTTTCATGAAAAATTTTGCTAGTATTCGGCAAGGCTTCGGGTCCTGTTTCGCGAAAGTCCTTAAACCCCTACCCTCGCTGCTCCACCCTGCATGTATGACCGATGGGCCGTCCTTTACGGTTACGAAGACGAGCGGCGTTCGGCGTTTTAATCGACTCTGTGCAATGCAGTGCCGAAAGCAAAACCTTCAGCTGCATGATTTATATGTGGCGCAAGTATTCCTTGTTCCGTGTTGCAGAACGAAGGCGGCTTCATTTTAGCGCGTGTATCCCTAATAAAATGCTCAGCCGACGGAACTGCTGGTACACCGGTGGAACTGCTTGCCGTACTCGGCCACGCCCACGCGGGCAACGTCACGACTATCGCAGGAGGGATCGTGCGTCCTGGGCCGACTTCACGGGGAACTGTGCCAACATTTGTCTTAATGCGTGTCGATGAGAGCCAACAAGCTCGAAACGGCCGCCTCCCTTCATATGGGCGTTCTGATTGTCGCCGTGAAGGGAGGCAAAGTAGTGCATGCCTGCTCGCCGTTTTGAGGGCGAGGGTAGTACTATTTTGTAGATGTGATGTGGACAGGCATTGAGCTTGTCCCATCCTGCAGTTGGCAATGGACCTTGTATCGCCAACTGGAGGATGGGACAATGGACCTTTAGAAAAGCTAGCGCCACCTGTGGCACGCAAAGGCACATGGGAACTTCAAGCGCCTTCAAGCATTACGAAACGGTCAGAGGCGGAGGTAGAGGAAGAACAACAACATTCTCGGTGCGCGCAGCAGTAGCATCAGCCGGGGTAAACCATAACCGAAGCAGACGACAGCAACGTCCGTTAAGTTCCCATGCAGCTTTGCGCCGCGCGCTGGGTGGCGCGCGCATCTTTTTAAAATCGTCTATACAAAGTGTCTGAGGAAAACTCAGGGGAAAGCATCCATGTAACACAGCCGGCACAGTTCACTGAGACGTCGGCCAAGGACGAACAATACGCTTTCCCCGAGCGGCATGTCACCATGTCTGGCAGGCAGAAAACTCGGTAGTTGGGATGCCACCACCACCTCTACTTCACATGTTCTACAGAATGGAAGCCTTACCCACTCAACAGTCCCTGAGAGGCTTAACACTTAGCTTTCTTCATCCATTAGAACACAGGACGTCGGGAACGACAACAGGATAAATCCTTGACGGTCAGAAGACCACTAACAGGAGAAAAAGAAGATCATTTAACTGCTCTCGATCACGTGCGACAACATTCCACCCGTTGTTCCTGCACCATGGCGTCCCCACGAAGGTAATAACAATACTATAACTTCGTTGGGATTTTTCATATTCTGTTCCACCTCCTAGCTCGCCGATCCTGACGCTAACGCCCCTAATTTGATGATGCAGCTTCGTTTAACGTACCTCATATACATTTACCCGTGAATGAAAATGTACCCGTGCCGGCGCATGCCGTATACCCAGACATTATCCAGTACACGCAGAGCATTCCGTTATCTACATAGGAAGCTCTGTTTCTGAGCTGAAAAACATTCAAACCCCCCCCCCCCCCCCCCCCCAATTTTGCAGTGAATGAGCACCGCGGTGCCGAGTCGTAATGCGGAATGTACGAACCCGACAGGCAAAATAGTCAAAATGGCTGTGTTGAGCAGTTGAGACTGCTCCTCTTCAGTGTTATGCGTCACGTCACCGTGTGAAGAGCAGCGCCACAACTGTCACAACTGAGTACCGCCATTTTGGGTTCGTACTACAGGGTTCACGCACTTATCCCGTTACCCTGTAGACATGTCCTGCGCTGCGTTTGTTACCACTACACCACCGCCTCTGGGCAAAAGCGTCTCTCACAAAGACAGTCTGGCCATTGTGTCATTTCCTATTATATTTCCTGTTATTCCATAACAGTTGGACCGGTACGGTAGAGGTGTTGCCTGTTGTGTGTTTTATTATTCCCGAAGTATTGAAATCATATTCCAGCAATGAACAACCAGAGGCAGCCAAGAACGTACCTGTGCCGGCGCGAAATGAACAAGCGATAAAAGCGAGAATGTTGCAAGAAAAAGCGTGGCGTGACAAGATACTGCTGGCCAGTCGACGTAGCAGCCCTCTCGTACATCGCTATGTATCAGGTAGGAAGAATTCAACTCTGTACCTCGGGGTTAGCTAGCTCTTGTACTTTTTACACGATGTGAGAGTAACGCCCATGGAGTTCACATTATTTCGTGCACGCTCTAGGGGTGCGTTAAGTAGGCGCCCCGGAGTGCGAGTGTTTCAGACTCCACTCACTTAACGTGACACATGCGCCATTCACGCACCCGAGAGTGAGACACTGTGAGACGTGCCGCTTTTCGCGCTCCCGTTTCCAATGGGTGCATGGAAGCAGACGACAAGCGCAAGAGTGCGATTCCGTGACGTACTTCCTGTTGAGCGCTGGCAAGACGAACTTCGATGTGTAGGCTCGGAAGCAAAGAGTACGGACTTGTTACGTTACCCAATGCTCCGATTGCAGTAACCTGTAATATTTTTATAACCGTTATGCTTTTTTATTAGCGGACTCATAACTTTTTATAACTTCCACGCGGATATAGGCGGTTATTCGCGGGAAATGCAGCGCTTTAATGCCATCTTTTGCCATGCAGCCATCTTCGCAGTAAACAGCTCCTATGACGAATGTTACAAATTCCCATCTTTTCGATTCCATTCGCTGTTACAAGAGGTCTTGACAACCGCCGTCAGTCTCTTCCAACGTTTACTATAGGTCCAAACTAAGCGAATGTGTCCTCCATCTGTGCACTGCATGAGCAGACAACAGGAACCGGCATCAGCCAGCGAGCTGGGGTAGCGCCCCAAAGTTTCATTGCTGTTTGCTAAGAGTTGCTTTTCGCTGTTTACTTGCCGTTCCGGGTGTCTCGTACTCCCGACTTGAGTGCGCCAAAAGGGTGCCTACTTAACGCGCCCATTGAAACGCAATGGTAAAATGACACATTCACGTAAAATGACTTAAGCGCACTTGTCATGCAATGCTTGCAGTTCTGATTTCTTAGGATTAAAATGCGGATTCCGTTCTTAGGATTCCGCGCAGTACGTTAAATACCAGTACTTAAAAACAACAGAAAATAACGCTATGCTTTCTAATGAAATTTGTTGTCCTCTGTTTGCCACAATGGCTTATGCCTCGTGCATACGGTACCCATATGTTTAATTAAATATTTGCTGTTCAATACACTTGCAGACAGCGCGTCGGACGACATGGAAACAGTAGACTTTTCACCAGGTGAGCATGTGTTTTCAGTGAATGTGCCTGATAAGGGCCACTACAAAGAGGTACTCAAAAACCGCTCGCTAGCGTTTACGTCATCTGATGTTAGTGGTTTGACGTATGTCTTTTCTAGTACCCTTCTCTACAAGATACGCTGCGCGAGGATGTGCAAAAGTGCATACCCAAACATCGATAAGGACGTATAATCCTAAGTCCGGTACCCGATAAAAAACGAGCGCTATATCTTTTGCACATTTGTGGCGCTCAAGGGAATGGTCGCATCCGGAATATCGTCTATGAAGCAGGTACCACTAAAACAACGAGAATTATTCTAAAAGCGAGAAAAAAAACCTAGTGCGAGGGGACAAAGGACGAGACAAACGCAGTACTGTCTCGTCCTTTGTCCCTTTCGTTGTCCCCTCGGATTGGGGATTTTTATTGCTTTTAAAATGGATCACCAAATCGCAGGGATTTGAACGAGAATTAGCCGAGGCAGGCTACAAACACGGACGAGACAAACACGTAAGCCTCCAACGCCCAGAATCAACGAAATCAAACAACTCAGGAAAAAAGTGCTCGGGACAAAGCCCTGCTGTCGTGGTGTAACGGTAGCGTCCTGACCTGAAGGATCAGGAATGTCCGGGTTCGTATCCTGGCGTTAGCACCTTTTTGCTGGTACCACTATGTTCGGCACCTGCCGACAATCTACTTAGCTTTTTTTCGGACGAAAAGAGCTTATTTATTAAATAAACGAATCTCGAAGATCAGCGCTGCTGCCGCAGCTGCGGAGTCTCCGGCGACAACGAGATCAGTGTGACGTCACTTCCTTACACGAGGTGCGAGAGAGTCTCGCTCAGAGGAGAAAGGCGCCATCCCGCTGCGGCGTCCCTTTTCTAAATGGCGTGCTCTGATTGGCGGTGGAGGTAATGACGATTTTGCATTTTTCCAGAAAGGGGATTCGGGCAAACCCTCAACATCCGGCGTGTGCTCTTGTCATGTGTATTCCATCGAATAGCAGCCCAACTGCTCCACTATTTCGCGTAGGACTTTCGATACCATAGTCAGTGGTACGATGAATGAAATGACACCACAGTTTCGAAATCGACTCCCGAAAACGTCCCTTTACAGGTAGTGGAAACCAGTTGAGGCACAATCTCAAAATGAGTTGATTCCTTGGCGATGTCCTCAAGATTAAAACATCACAAATTTCGTCCCAATCACACCTATAGTTTTTTCTTTTTTTTTAGAAAATCGAAGTTGAAAACTACGAGTAACACTGTGCCGAAGTAGACACTGAGACTGAGGCGTGCTTGTAGGGCAAGGTCCCTCAAAGTGCGGTAGCAAAATTACATTGCATGCGGTTAGCATAGGGTCTAAGCAAGATCTTTTCCGTTCCTTCTGCCCCCCTCTTTACAAATCAGGGGAGAGAACGATGTCATTTGGGATGATTGTTGGCCGAGGGCTGTCACGTTATGAAGCTTTGTTTTAAGGGTTATTTCTTTACGAAATACGAGCGTCTACGAAGCGAGTTTTAATACCTCGTACGCTATCGCATCTGTGTATACACAAGGGGTATGACGCGTGGCTCTTTGCACTGCGTAAAGGCGAGTTCCCACATACAGCGCTTCGCTTTATAGCGCTAGAAAATAGCCCTAAAAATCTTGCGCTGTTTTTCCGCCTGCCGTTCCCACATACAACCGAGCACATAGCGCTATCCTGCTGGAGTCACGGGATATCTCATTGCGACGTGATGTACCTGTGCTACCGTGATTGCTTACTGTCGGCGTCGGGTATCCGTAGCATGAAGGGGGACGACACTTTCGATGCTGTGATCGCGATACCAGACTGTAGTAACCAAACTATGGCGGGCGTAACCAAACACCCATGCATTGGCAAATCAAACTCGTGGCCATTTTCACGTCGTCGTCGTCGTCGTCGTCGCCGCATTCCCGCCTTACTGCTTCGAGTGATCGGAAGCAAAACAGACCCCAGCTTCCGCGACGTCACGGCTGAAAGACGCTCACGATTGGTTAACGCAGACTCACCGCACAATACAGCGCTAGAAAAGTTGACCGGGGCTGTACTTCGACAAGAGCGGTTTCATAGAGGTTCGTAGCAATGCGAGGAGGAAAATATAGCGCAATTTTCTAGTCCTATGTAGCAAAGCGCTATATGTGGGAACTGGCCTTAAAGCTCTCGCTCGATTTTTCGCGTGCGCAAAACCGCCAAAGCTATACATTGCGTACGCAAAGGCGATAGCGTACGATGCACTAAAGCTCACAAATAACGGTAAAATATCGCATACCGCTACGCTAGTGTGCGGCAGAAACATGGACGCTAGAAGACTCGCATATGCACCTTTGTTCCGTTGTCGTCAAATTGTAGCGTTCATGGTTTTAGTTCATGCATTACGGTGGTCATGCAGAGTACATACAGCTTGCAGTGTAACGCTTTTATCCGCTGCTTCCACATACTACTACTGTGTATTAAACACGACTTATCCGCTATCGGATTTAGAGTGCAGGTTGGGTAAGGCCACTATTGGGACTGACAATTCTCAGTCCCTCAGTCCAGGTTGATTTCGATATCGTGTTGTGCAGTATATGAAATGAGAAGCTTGTCCGTACTATGTTCCTTTCCTTTCGATGCAGATTCTGAATCCAATCGCAAGGACGACGAGGACGATAACAGCCGTAAGTTTAGTTTCAGGTATACCCAAAACGGATTGTAAAAATAAATTTATACGATGTAGTTTCAGATATTGAGGAGTAAGTATACACGACATTCCACTCGTAAAACGCGACAAAGAAAAAACAAAAACGAAACAAAACGCGAATTGCGTTCTAGTTCCCACACCCGAGAACAGAGTAGAACTTCGAGGAACTAGCGAACGCCCATGTCACGTCCCCGACAACACAAATTCGCAACCGCGAAGAATGTTGAACTGCGAACTGTCCGTTCGTCCGCGGACATCGCGACAATCCTCGAAAGGCTACCAAAAGCCGCTATCTTGTCTGCTACAAGGTATTGCGGGAAGTATCGCCCCAGGCGATGAAGATCCCCATTCATCATCTCCAAATAATGTTGTTGTCCTTGATGTTGTCCTTGATGTTGTCCTTGATGTTGTCCTTGATGTTGTCCTTGATGTTGTCCTTGATGTTGTCCTTGATGTTGTCCTTGATGTTGTCCTTGTTGCTGTCCTTGTTGTTGTCCTTGTTGTTGTCCTTGATGTTTATGCATCTGGCTCCTCTAGTACAGGCGCCACCAATGTTTAACCGTAGCACGGGACCATGTGGCCGGCTTGCATGCCAGCGCCGCCTAGTGTCGATGCTGGGGTGAAGCGCCCCCTCTCGACGGGATGAGCTCGGGAATCTGCGTAGTAGGATGGATCTCCAGCTGTGTATAGTGTCACCAAAAGCTCTCGCACAACAAGCACACCAAGTCCATTTGTACGTTTTATCTAAACACACACTTTATCTAAATGACTTTCCAGGCTAGGGTCGGCACAGTTCCCTCTGAAGCCTGCCCAGGACGCATATACTAACCCTCCTGTTCCGCGCTCCTTCCTGCTGTCTTCTCTCCATCTGTCCACGTCTGTACGCCGCTCGTAGCCACAGTTGCTTCGCGGCGCTCACATGGAACAAAAAAGTATCTCAATGCCGGTTTGCGAACGGGCGAGCTTGAGGGGCACAATATTCTGAAATAATTATAAATTTCAGGCGCACGCAAACACTGTGGGCTTACCCATGTTTGCTCTGAGCGTTCTATTCACTGTGATATGTGTTATCTGAAATTTTATTTTGTTTCATCCTCCATGCTTTGCAGTGGCATATTATCTCAGTGCCGCATGGCACTTCTTTGCCGGAGCGTGCCTTTGCTCCGTTGCGCCCGCAGAGTAGGTAGCCTTGTAGGTGATACGTGCGTGCTTGCATAGTCCTCGTCGAGAGGGGGCGCTCGTGTATGAGATCCCCCAGAGCCGTATATTAAAAGGGAGTCTGGCCATTGGGAGGAGTCACAAAAAGAGGCTCGACCTGTCACAGTTTCGCTCCTCTGATTGGTTTGCTTTTTACCAAGGGGGTCGCCATGACACCATAATGCCACCCAAAATGGCGACGAAAACAAACACAGTGAAGCGGGGATTTCGTGACAAAAAATTTTCAGACTAACCTGATCTTACGCTGCAAATGTACATCCTAATACAAGTTTCTCGGAAATCAGTTTCAACGTACGCTCATCCATCGATATCTAACCGAAAATAATACGTTTTGTCGCCGATGTTAGGCCTAGTGAACACGGCGATCACAGCGAAATCGTAGCCAAAACGGCACTGTGCTGTGCAATCTTTTATTTAATTGGCGGATTTCATGGATATAAACATTCCTGCCTCTTATATTCCAACTATTCATGTAGATTTGTTTGAAAATCATACCGACAACAGAATGTGTCCCAGCAGGTGGTTCTGCCGGCAGCGGTACAACGACGGAAGCAGACGACAATTCCCGACGTGCCTTATGCACCCTAGGTGGCGCTCATCAAATTTGCGCTACCAATCCACTACTCTTGCAGATTGCGAGAGGTATCCATTTCAATCCCATCCAATCCACTTGCCACCCAAAATGGCGCTGCCCGTGTTGGATAAGGGGGCAAATAGTGAGTATAGGCTGACTGATAGCGCCCCATATTTCATGAGTTCATTGGTCAGAAAACTCAAAAAGTGGGTGGAGCTTCAGGTATAGGCATGACCCATTAATGGCCAGACTCCCTTTTAATATACGGCTCTGAGATCCCCAGAGTCTCCACCCCAGCTCGCCCCAGGGTCGACGCAAGGTGGAGGTGGCATGTAAGCAGGCCACGCGATCCCGCGCTACAGTTACGGTTAACCGCGCCGTGGTACTGCGACGCGCGTACTGCGATAGGCTTCAATAACTGTGCATTGCTTTCAAATGCCTTTCATTTCGAACCATTACACTGAAGCGTTGCTATCACGGAAATCATATCCTGTCCCATCTTGGGTGGTATCAGATGTAACAGGACTGCTTTTCACGGATAGGCTATTTCGGCATTCGCAAACTCCCTCAAGCGTTGTATTCGTTTGCGTCCGTCGCACGTACGCTTGGGTAGGCTTAAAGCCTGGTCCGCACTATGGCGTTCCAGTACGTCCGTCAGTCAGAGTTTTTGTGTGACGGACGCATAGGTTTCCAATTCACGTCCGCACTTTTGAGTCGCTGCTTTACGAGAAACGACTTATAGCCAGAGGATAGAGAGGTAGCAAGCGAGCTGGTGGTATAGATCCATAACTTAAAAACCCGAGACTAGGGGACAAAAAACCGACAACCATGTACAGACAACGTCTCAAGAGACTCAAGGTCTTGAGACCTTGTCTGTGGTTGTCGTTTTTTGTCCCCTAGTCTCGGGTTTTTAAGTTATGGACTTATAGCCGACTACATGAAGTGAGGTGAGATGAGAGCGCGTGGCGGCACGGTTACCGGGGCAACGACCGTCATTTCTTGCGTCGCTCCGTCCAAAAATTGAACTCCGCGAACCTCTGCGTCCGTCGCTTTCGAGGGGTCGTTCGTCGCAACACTCAATAGCGCGGACCAGGCTTAAGGGGGAATCACTTCTTCAGAAATCTATGGATGATTTTCGTTCGCACAAGACACGTGAACGCTCAAAACTATCATCATAAGGTTGGTACCGGTGTTTTCTCTTAGCTTTTCTCTAGTCAATGACGCATTTATTAGAGGACAAGGTTGAGCCGGTGATTTTTAATAAATTAAAGTTTGGCGCGTCTCGAACATGTGCTGCCATCTCGATAGAGCGTCGCACACTAAAATATTTGCGAATTCGGGCTCAATAGAAATCAACGGATAGCCCTGGAATTCTACGAAACGTGTCATTGACAAGGGGAAAGCAAGGAGAACACACGCCAGTACATGAATGAACTGATGTTCTGAGGCTGGAACAACATAGGAGGGACAAATACCCTTCAGATGACGCACCCTGGAAGTCGCTGAGAAGGCGTGTTAGCTTAGCTCAATTGGTAGAGCCCTGGACCGGCAATCCAGAAGATGTGGGTTCGAGTCCTACAGCTGGCTAACCTTTTCAGTGACTTTCATCTCTCACACGCCAGTACTTCTGTTTTGATGATATTTTACGCCGTTTCTGAGCGCTGTGCGAACAAACGTTCTCTATTGGCGTGGAAGTGATTCCCCCTTAAGGGCTCTTTCACACGCCCGTTTTTGTCGTCCGATTGCATCCGTTCAAAAATAGAAGCTAAGGAGAATCGATCCCCGTAGGTCCCAACGGGTCGGTTTTGCCTCCGTTAAAAACATGGACGAGCGAAACGTTCACGTGATAGAGACCTAAATTTCGTCCCCTATTCTGACTTCCAGGTAGTACTAGGGTTGGCCATACGCGTATAGACCGAATGACGAAAGTGCCGAGGACATGTTCCAGGGTATACGTTCTAGGGCACCAGAAGATTCCTTCTTATCTACTGCTTCTCAAATGTGATGTCGCGAACTAGCCTCAATACAAATACGCTGATGTGCCAACAGAATACTAATTCGATGAGTATTCGAAGCCTCAGCTTCAATGAAGTCATACATCCTGCTTAATAGCGCCAAACCATTTGTTGCTACATTTTGGCTGGGTAGGGCCCGGTTTCACCAACGCCGATTAACATTTGAACCGAGATCAACGGTACCTTTACTCGAATTTTACACTTAACTCTGCTTTACTAAAAAAGAGTGTCACTGAAATAGTCATCACGTCACCAAGTAACGTTTGTAAAAAAAGAATTGAGTGTTAATTTGAAGTTTTAGCAACCCTTGATCTCGGTTCAAAGTTAACCAGCGTTGGTGACAGCTCGATGACAGTTGCTTCGGGAGCTTTCGCAGACTACCTTAAACATGCTGCTGTTCCGTCGGACCTTGAACGTGTACCGTCTCATCATAGCATACGCAAACGGATAGCGCACGTAATTGCGTGGTGGTTGCTTTATGTTTTGCTCTGTGAAGCTCTCATGTTTCGCGCGTGCGCTGAACCACCAACACTATGCCTTACGTACGCAAAGGCGCTAGCGTACGATGAACCAAAACTCTCTATAAGGCAGTTTTGGCAAACCGTTCGTAAGGTTATCGTGTCTATCAGAACCAATCGCAGTCGCATGCGAATCAATATCTTATCCACTGATTGGTTCCGGTTCGACGCAAACCACGTTATCAACGGTTTGCTGAAACTCTCCATGAACTGCTGTAGCGTTTCGCTCTACAGTGCCATTGAACACTGTTGAAATTTGTTTGAATCTGTCGAAAAGCCAGTATCGAACACTGCAGTTTCAAAAAAGTTTGCGACGTGCTTTGTTTGCAAAGACGTGGGATGCGCATTCGGCAGTAACTTTCGCGTCCCCCTGACGTGTGAAGTATACGAAGAGACAGAACACGCGCCTGGTACTTTGTTAGAGCTATCATGCTGTCGTCCTACGAATGTCTCGTGGTCAAGTGAAATGATGGCCACCGTTTTCCGTGACTAATTACACGATACAGGGATATTCCTCACGTGGAAGCTTTCCTAAAGCAGCGAAAATGTAAAAACAAACAAAAACACCAGAACACACACACGAGAGAGAGAGAGAGAGAGAAAAGAAAACATGCTCTTTCAATGTTCCCTCAAGTGAGACTCTAAGCAAGGTAACTTCTAATAATGCAGGTCGAATGGCCTTCAAGCCCTGACCATTGGACTAGTGAGCCTGGCGATTCTTTTCGGCTTGATACTCTTCTTTCACACCGGTGGTCCGTATGGTATGTATTTCAGTGCACACATTATTGTGATCGCCACACTGGCAAAGAGGCTTTCGGTCTTCCGTCGGTGACGACTAGCACTTTCTGTTTCTGGCAAGAGACGTTCAGTTTGCGCAATTCGCAATTGAATTCAGAAAATTTTTGCGATAGAAAATTGATGAAGGTTGTCAAGGGCTCGCCAAAGGTAGATTCCGTTGACCCCCTAATTTTCAGACAAGTAAATTTTTTCATAAATTTTTTTTAACACGTTAGGTGAAAAACCTGTATTTGTTTTGTAAAATATGAAGTACAGAGAACAGTCAATATAACATTCTAATGTACCTGCTCTTACAATAGTACAGCTTGTTCCCGATAGCATGTGTACTAGGTGGCAACACGTGCATGAAACAGGGTCCCAAAGATTAATTTTTTCGCGATTTCGTAACGCACGATAAATGCATTGCTTTGGAAGGTGGCAAAAACCCCACAGACACGGACAAATAGACACAACCTCAAACACAGTAGTGTTTTGAGTCGACGCCGCTTGCAAATCCCGTGTTTTGAAAACGAGACATTACTAACCACTGAAACCACCGGGTTTTCGATGTCTTCCTAAGTCGTTTAACGATCCAAACTCACATTTTAGCAGCCGTTAGGCTTAGCAGGGTGGACATGAAGGAACAGCACGTTGGTTAGTTTATGGTTAAGTTAGTTACAGATTAGTCCTTGTTGGGTGTTTGCATTTCTATGTCCAGGTTAGTCTAAGTTCGCTGTTGGCAGTTTCCCGCGTGCGAATATGCATTTTATAGGCAGATGACATTTATTTACAGTAGTTTATTTTGCAACGACTGGGATTTCGATGACTTTATTTCGAGGTACACCCTCCACAAGTACAGCACTCGCTGATTGTTCAATTGACGTTCATCCATAGTTCCTTGGAAGTCTGCTCGGACCCCAACTCTGACGCGAGATACGGAATATCATCCACGTCAGTGCTCACGAAATATATCTGTTTCGTCCTTTTGTATTTTTGCCTCTGTCATATATAGTATGGTTATTTATTGTCAGTGTTACCTACTATTGTTATTTATTGTCATTGTTATCTCGTATTGTTATTTGTTGTTATTCGTTCCTAGCCAACTCCTATTCCGAATGCTGGGGCAGAATATCATTTTGTCAGATATTGCGCATGTCTAAAATGGGTGCTTCTTCCTGTTGTCAGCCAACCAGGAGGCATCATGATATCGTGCGAAATTATGCCTGACTTGGACCGTGTAACGTGTGGGGGAAGGTCTGTTTTAATAGCGCAATGACATTTCGTCCTGTGCACAGGGCGCAGGTCAGCCGTGATCTACGAAGAAAGGCCTGTGGAACGCAAGACTTCAGGGACACCTCGCAAGCGTGATGATATCCCAGGTATCGCGCCTAAGCTTTCGGCTGATAAACTCACTGACTCACTGATGTTAAACGTAGCAACGTAGTTAACGTTAAACGTATGGCACCATTAGCTGGCACACAGCTGGCAGCCGCGGCGGCGATCCAGGAATGTCTCTGAGGTCCGATTTAGTTGCAAATGACCTATAAGGTATTTTATGTCAGTGGCGTCGAGTCGTCTTACAGACGTGCAGGATTTACCTTTATTGCCGCACGCATATATTGTTACTACCCCTAGTCGATCTTAATGACATCGTTATCTCTCTTAATGTTTTGAATGGATCCGCCTATTTCCAACACATTATGTAAGCGGCAATGTGTCTAGAATGTGTATGAAGTCGCAACAGTGTATCGACCAGCAGACACAGAGGAGGGCGCAGTGTGCAAAATTGCCAGGAGCTGTAAACCTGCAAAGGTTCTACATTAATTGCAATTTAAAACAAACGTGGACAGTTGCTTCTTCCTCTGGGCGTAAGCACACAACACAAAGTCGTCGAAAATAACAGGAGCATTCCGCGAAAGCAGCTGAAAAAGTATTGCATGCGCTGCTTACGAAGGGCATACGGAAAAGGTCTAAGTGAAAGACGTGTGTTACACGAAACGCAAAATGATTTCCAATATATTAATTCCAATATTTCCAGCTTGCAATTGCGGTTACGGTTTCCCCTCTTACGCGTTTGCAATATGTTTCGTGTCAGAACTGTAATGATTCTATCAGACGGGCGAAATACGCTTATGTGTACCAACATATTTTCCTCACCACTACAAAAAGCATCACCAGCAATAAGCAAAATGGATGCGGGCGAACATAAAATCCTTCTAAGAACAAGGCAGAAGATGTCCATGCATGTAAGGAGGGCAAATCCCCCGCTGCCCGTGGCCGTGAATGGGAGGGGGGGGGGACGCACATGATGCCCCCATCTTCCGAAGCACTTGTCTATAATATTTCATAAAATTCCTCTCCTAATATTTTCCTCGCGCTTATTGTAACTCATTACCGTCACCATTTCTTGCGCGACCGCATCTGTGCACCGGTGCGTACACTCTAAATCTTTTGACACCTTTAAAGGTGTAACAACGTGCATGGCGCACGCCTTTTCAGGTGTAATTTTGGTAACATCATAATGGAGCACGGTTTCGCACAAATTTTCTTTACTCGAGTGTTGTCTGTCCTCCAAAAATTCAGTCTTGCAACATCTCAACATTGTTCAACAGTATTGTAGACACTTGCGCGTGCTCGATTATCGATAGCGATGCATATATGCATTAGCTCGTACCTACGATATCCAAGACATAATGGAAGCAAGATTTGCACTGACACTTGATCTTTAGTAATGCTTTCCAAATTTTGTAAAATATCATCCTGGAGATGCAATGTTACGCAACCAGTTTGAACGTTCATACAGTGTTCAGTTACAGTGTAGCACTTCAATAATCTCCACCAACGTACATTTCTGCCAGAACCGTACGTCGAGCCAGAGAACGAACGGCGCCGCGCGGTGGTGTACAAGCGACCGACGGGAGACTCTGGAAACCGCGAAGGGCCGTACGTAGAACGCACGGAGTCCTCCACGCGATCGACTGGAATGTTGACGACATCAACAGAATCGAGCGTGAAGACTACGGCCGGGGCTACATCTCAGAGTACGGCAACAAAGCTGACTTCAACACCGAGCGAAAGCCATGCCAGTTCTACAGGTATTAACAGACCAGAGAGAAAACTACCTGTCTTAGTGAGATGAAAACTAGAAGCAGGTCCATGCTCTCCTTAATTTTCCACCGAAAAGGTGTTGGCAAGCAGGTGTAGTAATCAGTGTTCGAAAGTGGTTGACCGGTCGGCTATGTAAGCCTCAATCTATTCAGTTTACCACCTGCATGGTGTGACGGCAGTGATAACTTGGAAAATCATTCAATCTTCACATCATTTCCCATTGTCCGCACTACGACCCTCTCATGACTACAGTTACATTATCGCTATTTCGGCTAGACTCTCAACCCCTCACTATGATGAAATTTCTGGGTCCACGATCAAATCCGGCTCACTAAGGCCCTGCCAGAAAAGCACTGCTCGCCATTCTGGGCAGTGTAGGATGTGTGAGAATTGTGAGAATATTTTCAGCAAATCACCAAACTACGAGAATCATTAAAATAAATATTGTGTTGTCGTTGTTGTGTGACAGTAAATCTAAACGTCACCAGGAGGAAACTTCAACAGCAGCGGCACATGTGATACATGTGCCGCCTTAGGAAAACAATACTATAAAATAATTTTCAAGGGAAATCCTTAGGACGAGAACTGCCTATATTTCGAATGGAGACTGCATTGTCTTAATGGCCTGTAAAGCTTATAAACTTCGTTAACTGAGCTAAACGAGAAAAATGGCTCGTATACAAGCGACCCTGGTATATTTTGCCTAAGTTCTCACCTGGGTTTTACCAGGTGCAGGTGAAGTCTCAACACCACCTACAGAAGAAGACGTGACAGTTATAGCGCTGCCTCCGATACCTCGAAGTAAGTATTAAGTAGTGATAATTATTTTGTTATGAAATATCTATAGTCTTGCGAGAATGAGATTGGTTAGTGACTGGACGAACGATGAATGATGAGGATTAACCCGTCAGCTAGGAGGATAATACCCCGTTCGCGCTGCCACACAATGTGGATAGGCACTCGATCACGCGGCTACCGCGTTCGACATGCTCCGGTAGCCTGCACTTGACATTGGTGATCGAAGTACCCATCTGACGCCATCGGACAGAAGCGGTGGGCGCGGTAACCACTGAAGTTGTGAATTAAAAGGAAATATTCAGATAGCGTTTGCACTACCGGAAATTATGATAAAGCAAATTCCACACGAGCACGTTGGACGTGCCGAATACCCGTGCAGCTATTTTTGCCTGTGTTAGGACTTAAGTTAGGTTAGCTTAGGACTGTGTTAGTTTAGGACTTAGCCTAAGTTCTCACGTGGACAGATGGTGAGAGGACAGGAGGAAGGAGTTGGGGACAGGAGGTTAGTACGTGTCCTGGGCGGACTTCAAGGGAAACTGTGCCGACATTCGTCCAAAGTCTGCCAAAAACCCAGGGAAAACCCCAGACATGTGGTACAATACACTAGTGTTGGTCGTAGGGGCTTGTGAGTGTCTATTTGAGTTTGTTTTTTTTTATGCTTCTATATGTGTGATGTTTTCTCAAGATACCAACAAGTTGAAACTACCTATCTGATTGCGATGAGGAATTAAAACGAGGTTGAAGCGTGGTGGCGACAAGATCAAGTTTGATCGCGAGGCGTCAGGATTCGCATGCAACCATGCACTGTCCTTTCACCGGGATACGTGAGAGTAATTAAAAAAAAATTGAAGGATAAAGACTCTCGTTAGGGAACAGGAGATTATGGAAAGCTTCCCGCGCGTGCAGTATCTCAATACGCCCATTTCTCGCAGTGCTGAGTGGGTGCACTCTCAAAAATGAACTTCACCGTATAGCACTCTCCTAGCCAACCACCTCGAATGATATCGTTATGTGCTCTGATTTGTTGAACACAGGAGGCGTACGCCTTTTTTTGTGGCAGTTATGAACAGCATAGTGTCACAAAAAAGTTGTACGCCACCCATTCTAAACAAATCAGGGAAGATAACGATGTCATTGGACATGATGGTTGGCTATATAGGAGCGTGCTATGCGATGAAGTTCATTTTTAGGAGCCTACTGCAAGAAATGGTTCAGCTTATACATGAAAACATAAACCTGAAATGTGCACTCTTAAAAATGAACTTCACCGCAATTGCACGTTCCTAGCCAACCATCATCTCAAATGATATCGTTATCTGCCCTGATTTGTTGAAAACGGGAGGCGTACGCCTTTTCTGTGACACTTACGCTGTTCATAATTGTCACAGAAAAGGCGTACGCCTCCCGTTTTCAACAAATCAGGGCAGATAACGATATCATTCGATATTATGGTTGGCTAGGAGCATGCTATGCGGTGAAGTTCATTTTTAAGAGTGTGCGCGCTGTGATGACTGTGCCATGTGATTTCAACATCTGGAGGCTGGAATGACGGCGTGACTTGCATTTTCCCGTCGTCGCGCTTAACTGCAACTGTTGCATTACGTAATGTCGCTCATGTCAGAGCGTTCTAAAACAGGTCAGCACTGACACATTACTTCGGCAGAAAAATGATGTCCCTAAATAGTGAAGTTTGCTTAGATTCCACATAGCGTGTCCGGTAGCAATTCTTTTATTCCGATGTTTATGTCCGATCCACAGATGTCCGATAACAATTTATTTTATATCGAATGCCACTTACTCAATTATTTTCTTTTCCTTACTTTTTCGTCGCTATTTCCTCGTTCTGTTTCCACTGGACACTACATATATCATTTATGAGTCTCTGCCTCTGTGCGACTGAAATGCTCAGTGCTCCTGATGATATTTTCTCTAGAATCTCGGCCTTTGGTCTGTGTCACCAGTCAACAGGGGAGGCGAGCCACTTACCCGGACGATGGGCTCTGCGATTTCCTCGTATTTCGAGATGTGACGCTCGGCGATGGAGAGTGGGTCTCCGCCACCACCAGTAAGAACTTTTCACCAGGCATTATATTCATACGCTTATCATATTTATTCGATCACATCTTTATGGTGATCTTAAGGGCCCTGGGTGGGGCGTGACATAAGATAGGGGGTTACAAAGGTAATAGCACAAACGTTTGAATGTCTATTCAGCTTGGTTAGTGGCAACAAAAACAGTATACACACTGGTCAATACATTCTCCCGAGTGCTGATCACAGGTAATGACACACGGTAAATTATTCCATCATAATGATCATAAATTGATGGGGCGAATACAGGAATCGGTTAGTGCGAACTGATGAGGCCAGCACTTTGCATTAGTGAGTATGACGGGATGAGAGCCGAGGTGGAGGAATACAGTATATCAGTACAGTACAGTATATCAGGAATACAGTACAGTACAGTATAATAATCGTCGTGACGGATATGAGCACAATAACTTATGAAAGAAAAAATCAGGAGATTTTTTCCTTCGTTCTCCTAGGTCATGCAGGTTGAGTTCTCTTTTAATTTGTGGTAGGCTAGAATACGGTAAATAGTCATTTGCGATGAAACGCGCAGGCTTATTTTTTCCAGACGTACTTTTCCAGCCATACATTTCAGTGTAGTGAGTGTACGTATGTCATAGAGTCTTGTACATAGAATACATGGTCATTTGCACAGCATGCCTTGTCCCTTGATTCGTGTGTCGCCTTTCGTTGGATTCACCTGTAACAGTATCGGCACCAAAGGCACATATAGGATCCCCTTTCCACATTAAACGGATCAAACCTCGCCCAATGATACGAGTCGAATAAATATAATAGACTATTATTTGCATCCATGTGAACCCATGTTCCAGATTTATACCAGCGGAGGCAATGGATACGTAGACATCGCCTGGTAGTGACGTATACGTGAGTTTACACTCCACACTGGACACATGGTCGACACGCTAAGGAATAATTTATTTCGTCCGTCTATTGGCTCAGTAAGCCACTGGTTGCCCGGACACGAAATCGGAAAACAAGGAACGGCGCGATAGTACGACACTACATCAGTTTCACGCCATGCAAGCGTTTGTGCGATTTTGCGCACACTTCAAGTTGGTGGACACAGCGTGTGTGGACAGTGTGCGTGACTGGCTGACTGAGAGTCTTTGTTCAATCATTGGTTTTATTGTAGATAGCCATTTGTGCTTTCCTAAGTGATCTGGAGTTAGCCGGCTCTCGTAATGAGTGCCTATTTCTCCATTTTTTTTTTCTTTTCTAATCAACTCAACTCAACGACACTACATCTCCCGCTATTTTTCGGGAAAATAAGATAAGAATGGACAAGAGAGGAGTACTGTGACAAAAATCTCACTGCTACCGCTATCCCTATTGTTTCCCGTCAAGCCTAAACACGGCCTGCGCCTGGTAGCGAGTGAAAACGCAGGTCAACAACAAAGTATCTGAGTACATAACGAGCCTATGGAAACCGACAAGTGTGAGTAGCCAATTTCACACGAAGATACACGCAGATTCTGGGTGATCGACAGTATACCGGGTCTTATTTTTTCCTATTCGTTACATTTTAGTTATTAAAGGGGCAATAAACAGGTATACGAGGCACACTTTAATAAAATTCACTGTGATACGTTGCTGACGGTGAACGTTTTCAAACAATTGTTGTCGCAAAAAAAACAACAACTAAATAATGGCTCCAAACCGACTGAACATTCACTGCACCCTTTCGCCCTCATGCCCAGCCCTGCCATGTCCTGGAGACAATAGCGATACGTCATTTTGACGTCGCGCATGACCAGCTCCTTAGAAGAATGCGGGACGCTTAGACATTAATTTTGTTGTAATATCGAGAAGTGAGGTCAATTGTAAACATATTCCCACTTGTCAAATCCAAGATAGCTAGTTCAAACCGCACCAAAAACACTCACGTGCGCACTACGTTTTCAGTGCTGTATTGCTCCGCGAGGTCACCGTGATGTTCCCGCAACCGGTTCCCTCGCGAGCTGCAGCTTGTCTCAGTGGGGTCCGTCATTGGGTAGGAGAGCGAGACTTCCCCCAGAGCCTGGAGAACGGTGTTCCTATACGTTGGAACATGGTGACGTGCCCCGGTTCTGAGGATAAGGAAAGACTCGCGCGGATTATGCTCTTTGAATGGCATTGTTTCGTGTGCATATCGTGAGCTACGTCCTTTCATTGAGCATAATAATTGGAGAATGTTCGTCGACCTGTTTTGCGCATTTAAAAAAGTATGCCATGTTTGCAATTGAGTTATACGGCGATGGAGACATCCTATTGGAGAGAGTATTGAACTACTAGACGACTATTTTTACACAAAATTCATTATTTAACTCCTGCAAAACTGAGACAATAGAATGGGACACAATCCTTGTTGATAATAATAGTAATTCGGTTCTTCACGTCGCGAGACAACTGCAAATCCTCGTTGAAAGCCACGAGCAGGGAGGAAAGGAAACACAGGAGCGGCCCCTTGCATGGTTTTCTATGGAGAGCCGGCGTAGCCTCCGCTTGCAGCCGGCGCGCAGGATTGTGGGATAGTCCCGTATACCGCGTGATCGCACACGTGATACAAATAACATGGCGTCCTGCATGGATGAATAGCAAACCGGGCATGGGTCCGCGGGTGAATCTGGTGTTGTCCGGAGGTCAACATAGGAGAATACGCATGTAAATGGTGGTACGGAATTAATTGCGCGGGCTCATAACAAAGCGATCCAAACTGAAAAGAAAGTCACGTGGTGGACAAGGGGTAATGGCGGTTTTGACTCGAATGACCGCCAGTGGATACGTCCTTCGTCCATGGCCACGAGCGCGTTCGCTGAAATATCAATAGCAGAACGTTGCCATGCAAATGAGCCGAAACCAGAACCACGCACCTCAGGAGCGCGTCACCTTCGCAGTCGCCGGCTTGTCTGGGCCGCAAAGAAATTGACCTGACCAGCTTGTCTGCTCGTGCTGCAATCTCCTTCATCGCTCCAAAGCACGAGGTCCTCTGACGCTGTCCTTCCTGCGCTGCTGATACGCGCTTTGTGTTTCCACACATTTCTAATGCGAAATTCGGCAGCGGGTATTTCAGCGCAAGTGCTTGTTTCGGGATTTTATTAAAAGATAGATTGACCTTCAGTGAGAATCGTCACCTTACGTTTGACCGAAAGACCCAAATCAAAGAATGAATTTTGGACAATTAGTAATCCAGGAGCCCGTACTCTCTTCGGGAGAACGTCCTCCAGGACGCATAAACCGCCTATAAAAACGGTTTCTATGCTACTTTCATAGCTTGTTTGTAGAAAAGCTAGCGAATAGCGCCACCATAGACAATGCGCCACCACAAACACAATTTCAACGCATAACATGCTCGTGACCAAGAAGCACTCATTATGATATCGTTATTTTTTTTTCTGATTGTTGAAAACAGCTTTTTCATGTAACACTCTACCTACAGGCAAACTGTTACGAAATTTTCGTGCGCCCCTCGTCCCCAGCAAATGAGGAGGAGCAATATCATTCTAAATGCTGGGCGACCCTGAGCGTGTTATGAGATCAAGTTCGTTTTGTAGAAACTATAACATAAGAAACGTGCTCGTTCAAATCTGAAGAATGGTACCGCACTGGCCTATAGTGATAGATAAAAGTAACGCGGGGATGCTGATACACTAATAAAAAATTCCTTAAGAAGTTGATTGTCGGAGTTCGAATGGGGAATAAAGAAAGCTTCTAGGTCCAGTGGAAGTTTTCCTGTCTTTTTTTTTTTTTTTTAGACTCAACGTTTGCGCAACCTGCTTAGTTGAGAGTTCAGATGGACGCATTCAACGTTCAGTGAAAGGTCTATTTCACTCATCCACAGACAAAGGCGAAACCATTAAGAGAGGACCTAGTGTTTTGCAAATAAAAAGTGACAGTGGCTCATTGGGTCTCTTCAATTAACGGTGGCTCATTCTCTGCGACGCGTCAAACGCATAAGCTTTTAAGATATTTGGTTATCGATTTCAAGCTTAATTTCAGCACCACTAAGCTCTGCACCGAGTGCGCTGTTCGTACTAAACCCTCGGATTACGAAAGCTTTTTTTTTTAATCACCACTTTCATTAAAATAAATTTCGCGCTGCTTTTGGCGACAGGTATACGTTTCAAACGGGATTATTCAAAATGTACAGACAGCCGACACCGGTTAGTGCAACACCGGTTAGTATAACACCGGTTAGTATACCCCCACCGATTAGTGGGGTCGCAAACCCCGCTCCCGTATTCTTGTTTTTCACGCACAAATTGAAAGGGATGCGAATAATGTTCTCATCAACAACGTTTGTTTTGGTCGGATACATCGTTTGTATCGCCTTTATCGAATTGCCGCTTATATCGAACATTTTTCTAGTCTCGTTGATTTCGTTATAACGATGGGTTCTCACTTCCTGCTTATCGCTTGCTGTACTGGTTTCTTTCCAGAAGGAAGATTACGCCCGTTTTTAGACAGATCATCGAGGTCAAACAGGACTGTGTACATGCTGTCATTCCCAGCCAAAATACACCTGGAAGTGAAGTCGTTCTTTCGGACCACCGCCACTTCACTCCATCTCCTTAGGAGGTACCTGAAACGAAATATCCGGGGCTATGGGTTCGCCTTGATTCAGAATGACGCTGATAAATTCGCCGCCGATGCACATCATTACAATGACATTTTTAAGGTAAGCATCTGCCATACGATGCGGTAATTATCCGTAAACGTAACCATATAGCACGCTCCTAGTCAACCATCATTCCGAATGACATCATTCTCTGTCCTGATTTGTTGAAAATGGGGGGAGGCTCCTATCGGTGGCACATTATGCGTGTCTAAGATAGACGTCTGCCCCTCTTTTGAACAAATCGGGACAGATAATGATATAATTCGGAATGGGGTTTAGTTTGAGGGAGCTGTGTGGTGAAATTATTCTGTTTTAACAGTGTACAGTGTTAAACCAGAACTTCACCACATAGCACGATCCTAGCCAACCATCATTCCGAACGATATTCTGTGTCCCTATTTGCCGAAAATGGGGGGAGCGCCTATATCTTGGACACATTATGCATGTCCCAAATAGGCTCCTCCCCCTGTCTTGAAGGAGTCATGACACAGAATGATATCATTCGGAATGGTGGTTGGCTAGGAGCGTGCTATGTGGTGAAGTTCTATTTTAACAGTAT
Organism: Ornithodoros turicata; assembly: GCF_037126465.1. Taxonomy (NCBI): domain Eukaryota; kingdom Metazoa; phylum Arthropoda; class Arachnida; order Ixodida; family Argasidae; genus Ornithodoros; species Ornithodoros turicata. The sequence continues at coordinate 22,124,192 of NC_088207.1, forward strand.
AGATGCATTATACAGATGTACTATAGCTCGTCTATGGCTGCTCTGTAGGTTATGCTTAACCCGTTTACATGCCAATTTAAACAACAACTTTATTGTGAGATGATGATGGGGAGTTTCATCGCCAGGGGGCGATACTCTACCCCATTGCTGGTGGCGATGTGGGGAATGAAACAATGAGCCCCGTCACAATAAGGATCGAAGTCCTATAGTGTCCAGCCGAACATGTCAAGTTATAGGTGGCCCTCATCATATTCTGATGCTAATTGTGCACCCACAGTAAATACCGGCGGCATCCGAGGGCGGGCCCCTCCTCCCTCCCCCATAAGCTCAGGTTGTGAGGACCTCACCCCCTTTCATGCAATAAGGACTGCGCAAGATCACCTTTTTTATCAGGCAGATTTGTACAGCATTTTCATGTTCACTTGTATGAATTTTGCTTACTGCAGACATAGTTTCTGTAGTAGCAACGAACGTATTCACTGGTATCATTATTTCCACTCTGAGACAAGACATGTTCGTTAACCTAAATACGACACTAAATATGACTATCCATTATGCTAGAGGAAGACTAGGCACTGCCTAATTATCCGAAGGCCTTCACCGAGTCATTCTGCATCCGGATGCAGCCCACCATCCCCTTCGCTGCACCCAATAGCAACCTGTATTATGCCAGGCACCTTTTACAGTGGTACCTGTTAACGGGAAGGTTCAAAGAGATCGCCGTGTCCGTGTGCCAAAATCCTCCTCGCCTCTCCTCTCTAGTGGGGCGAAAACCAGAGTGGCAGGTGCGCGCACAGGCGTGGCAAGCGCAAGCGGCGCTAGAGAGCGGTATCTGCTTCCGGTGCAAAGAAAGCACTTATTACGCAGTTTTAACACATCAGAAGCGTTCCACACTCTAGAAACAGGCCTTCAACGCATAGTGCACCAACTGCGCACCAACCAATTGCCACGAATGATAGGGTTATCGCTTGTGAATGGAAGACAGAGGGGGCTTACGCATTTTTGTGGCAACATTTTTCAGATATCCGAATTGCCACAAAAAGGCGTACGCCCCGTTTGTTCTTCGAATCACAAGCGATAACCCTGTCATTCGTGGCAATGGTTGTCGCACAGCGCAGAGCGTACAGGGCGGTCCCTTCGCTGTGACCGTACATAAGTTACATACGGTGCAGCCGCAAACCCGACCATAGATCAGTGAGACGCGCTGTCACGAGAGACGCGCTGTGCAGCGACACTGAGTGATCAGTGGCATTGCCGAATGTGTAAAAGCGCCCTCTCGTTGGTGGTATAGCCAAGGTCGTGCGGAAGATTTAGTTTGAACCCGCAATAGGCTTTACTGTCTAAGGTTTTCCCTGCGTTTTGCGGCAGACTTCCCAGACGAATGACGGCACAGTTCGCCCTGAAGTCAGCCGCCGGAAATCGCAACACTTTCCGTGGTCGTCTGTAATTTGTTTTCAGCAGGTGTGGTTCTCTCGCGATACCCCTTGAAGTCATGAACAAAAACGTAAAAGAAGATTCATAACCCCCGTTGTCTGAATATAGTCCAATTGCCGGGAGTGGACATCTTTACTAGACCTGGACAACCCATGCATTCTGGCGAAAAAGAACAAATGGGGGGTGAGGAGACAGCTGGAGCCATGGCACATAAAGAAAACGAAAGAAGCTATCAGTCGACAACCAGGCCCCCTCCCAGAATGCTACGCTCCTCTTCTACGTAAATACCCGGTGACGACCAGGACAGCGTCATTCTGATGATGGGACCCGAATGGGACCCGAAACGTTAACTGTATTTTGTTATGTTTGTTGAAAGCAGGTGCGGTTCAACCTAGTAAAGAACCCCCTTTATATACGTAGGACATTGCGCAAGGAATGAAAACAGCGACGACATCCGGTGGAACCTATTTTATTGGCGTTCTGCTGAGAAGTAAGCGAAGTGCGAAGGTGGAAAACGCTATTAGAAGACTAATGAGGTAAGTTATAGTACGAAGTACCATTTTGCACAGCAGCGCTAGTATGTCACGAGTCAAGTAGGTCACGATGCCACCCCGTTATAGTCCGAGGCTCCAAGGTCCCGTTAGGTCCGACTGGCCGTCCGGGAGAATAGGCCGGGTATGGCCGCTGGTGACCCGCTTTTCCTAGTTGTTGCGGTGCTTTGCATGGGAGCAGGTCCACGTGGCATGGCGCTTTGTAACGGTACCAAGCGACTTTCAGGCAGCGTAACCACATGCGGTAAATGCGCGCGGAACGAGTACGCGAGGCGGAAAATTCTTGCCGCGCTGCCGAGGAGAAGCCGCCTCCGAGTTTCGCTTTCCCTTCATCGCGCAATGGACGATTTTTAGCGGCATGCAGCGCATCGTCGGCCAATCAGGTGGTCAACGTAGTCTGCGTCACGCTTTTGTGTTCTTCCAGCCTCCCACGCAGTCTGCAGCACGTTGACAGCGTCGATATCTTCACCTTCACAGCTTTCGTCTTCTGGTCAATCTACTCACGCCCAGACAGTGCGTAAGGAGCAGACGACATGAATACGCGGAGAGAGAGAGAGAAAGGACAACAGATGGCGCACATCGTGCATATATTTCTTATAGGTTACAATAGTTTAAACGGAACTTCTCAAAAGTTGCTGTTATTCTTCAACACAGGTCTAACAGTAATTAGTAACCAGTCACATGTGCGTTACGTACTACGTGAATGTCACGTGATACCTGTCCGCCAATCCGGGTCTGGCTCCCGCTGTTTTCGTCGGCGAACGTATCCGTTTCGGCGCAATATCACCGGGCGCTGCCATGACGCCCCAACACTGCTGTAATGGCGACCGGGTGGCGTCAGGCAAGATAGCTCCTCTCGAGGAATCTGCCGTATTTGTTGCGCCGCATATCAGTGGGCGCGGGCATGACGCCGCCACACTGCTGTAATGGCGGTCGGGTGACGTTAAGCAAGATGGCTGCTCTCTAGCAAAATGCCGTATAAAACGTCGTCACTGTTCAGTTTTTAGACATGCTCAAAATCGATTAGTACGAAAAGTAGGAAGAACTGAGAGGCGATGACCGGTGTGCGTCATCACACAGCCGAGTTCTATAAGATGTTATCCAAAAAACGTGGTGGTTATATTTCACTCTACGCTTCCTTTAAAAAGGTATTCAAATGCAGGTCACCAGGAGGAGAATAAAGCTTAGGGGACTCTCTTATTTTTCAGAGATAGGAAAGGGTCAGTGAAACGTTCTTACGTCATGGAGAAATTTCGAGGAACGGTTACTTTTTGTTTCTGTGTGATTCGAATAATTGTCCGTTTTCGAAATATCTGCGCCACCGGGCTTGCGACTTCTGCTTCAACCTATACTTTCACTCGATCGCTGGATTGTCCATTTTTCTACAAAGAAATTAGGCACAATTAGGAACAACAAACCGGGCGATAGGTTACAAGTAGAATGCTCCGATGACCTAGGAAACCTTTCGTATATCCGGCTAATCAGTACCTAATAATCGACTTTCGGTTATGCACTACAGCACTGAAAACTGTTCATTTCAATGTTTCAGAGTCGTCAATATATTTATCGGCATCTCGCATACACCCCTTCCTTCCAAGAGTCCGGACTGCTTGGTGCAGCCAATCAGCAGCTGGTCGACCGAACACCTGAACGACAATAGCCTGCAGACCATGGTACAGAAGATATATCGCGCCATTGAACAGTGAATATATCCTAAGGTTTCCCGGGCTTTTCGCCCTGGATTTCAATGTCACCGATGTACTGTCGCTCGTAATGAACATGATTCCAAACATTAGTGACACCTCTCTGGAGGCTGAAAATTCCGTCGAGATTTCATTTATAGAAAAGCACAGAAGGAAATGAAGTAGCTGGCCCTTCTCCGCGTTCTAATTAGTACATATTCACTATCAAGCCTTACTTTTTACAATGGCAGTAATACCTTTGGAAATATCAAAAAGTACAAAGAAATGTATTTCGAACGCTGTTGATCGATTGCTTTTAGTTATTTTATTCGTGAATTAGGGTTCCCTATTTGTACGCTGCAATAGAAATCAGTTTCGAATAAATACGAAGTTAACAGCGTCAGTACCACACTGACACATCAGTCGTTTTGTTAATGGCAAATCATTTCGGTATCATTCAAAGTTTTCGTTTTTTAATACTGGGAGCCCTCAATCCACGGAAGATAAATTATACTTCACGGCTTTCTCACAGATGGAAATGTAATCCCGAACCTGTGTTGACGATCGACACTTGGCAGGCTATTTTCAGATAAGATAATAAAAAAAGGTAAATTATTTCGTCTCCAATGAGGTTTCCTGAAGTAGCATCCAATAGATATTATGTGAAGATTACAAAGAAAAGGGCCAGGTTATGCGATTTTGCTGGCCTCCGAAAGGCATGCGGACCCTACTGGAGATGAAGCTAAGAGAAACCAAGTTGAATATTCAGCAGCGTGAAGCGTTTTAGAAGCGGTACTCCGCGGAGTCTTTCTCACTCATACGCACTCCTGTTGGAAAACATCCAAGAGTACCGCACGCAGCGTTTCCAGATCGGCGAAGAGCGGCTACTGAGACGCGCTTTGAAGGAAAATCCTACGTAAAAACAGAGCAGAGACGGGACACGAAAAAGAAACAAGTGCACACACAGAGCGCTGACTAGCAACTGAAGCTTTGCTTCCCAAAAAGGGGGGGGGGGGGCAAAACCGAAAATAAGAGAGGAACATGGAAGGCGGACAATTAATGTCCTCCTTTCATGTTCTTCTTCTTCTCTCCTATTTGGTTTTGCCCCCCCCCCCTTTGGGAAGTAAAGCTTCAGTTGCTAGTCAGCGCTCTGTGTGTGCACTTGTTTCTGTTTCATGTCCCATCTCTGGGCTGTTTTTACGTAGTTTAGTACCAACTTGCCCAAATCTCGGCCTTAACTCAGGAAAATCCTCCAATCAGAGCTCCTCCCTTCCGTCTTTCCATCCACAGTCTCCTAGCTCGCCTCGGTCAACTTCATACCACTAGTTCACTGCCAGCTACACAGCTTACGACTACGTTTTACTTTTTAGGATGCTGCCGTTGGCATGATTGGACGAGTGAAAACTAAGAACGCAACCGTGTTCGCCTTATCTTCGTCCATGGGAGTGTTGAGGTACAAGATCCATCCAGGCAGCAACAAGGGTATTGAGGGCATCTGGAACGTCCGATGCACAGACGTCGCCCTGGAACCATTTCCAAATGTACGTGCTGATTTTGAAACACCAGAGATGCTAGGTGTGTTAAGAAACGAACGGGAATTTTTCTGCAGCGTGATCTGACAAAAGAGGACATGTAAACGTTCACAAATATAAGCCGGACATCTCAGGAATACTGGTCACCAAATGTAGAGGAGGTGGAGTTCCTCTACAACTGCAAGCGGATACGTGTAGTAGTACTGCTCTATTTCACTCTCTGTTTGTGGATATGCATATGGCTACAGATGGTGTGCAATAACGTCCAAACTACTACTGCCTAGCGAGCGACCTCTGGCGACGTTTTCGTGCACCACGCCTGTTAGGTTGCCCTCTACCGTGTAGGTGAAGTGCGCCCAATTAATGACGTCGCTCTTATTTCAAAAGGGAGCAGACAGTCCCCTCCACAAGTTTTATGACCCTGATACTGTCGAAGAGGCCATAAATTTAGCGGCATCATAGAGATCCATGGAATATCATGGAGGGAACGGAGTGCTGGTAACACAGGGGCTCTCGCTCACTTTCGACAGTCGCACGCAGGAGAGGACGAACGGGCCATAGGCTTTACCAGTCTGAGTTGTTCATTGTGGACACGAATATCCAAGTGGCGGTCAAAGCAATATTTGCGTGATACTTGATGCACAATACTCGTGCATGTACTTCCGTATCAATACCAGAAAGACCGGAGTTTACGCCATTCATGCACGAAAGCTATACGCAATTGAGACCCCCAAGCTGGCCATCCATCTGTTCAGCTTTTATTGGAATTAGAGTCCCATAGACATTCTTCTTTCAGGACTTCACCCTGGTGATCCGAAAAAGCAAGATATGTAGCAGTTGCTCCGTCATTGATCAAGCAACGGTGTTATTTTCATCAGTGATAATTGTTCCCGAAAATTCGTTCATTATCAACCAATGTGGCGGTGCTCATAATCACACTGATATTGCAACATAAGACCCGGTCGTACACTACGAAGAGCCAGTACGCCTGACAGAATCCTCACTCGGATCTTTGTCGCTCTGTCCGACACGTCTTCCCGCTCTAGTCTTCCAGTATGGCCACTCTTCTTACGAACGCCGCCGTTTGCTTATCTTGTCGTTTTTGGTTCAGACTTGTTTAATCGAAGCCACAGCGGTCAATAATAATAATAATGGCAATAATAAAAATGTGCGCTTTACTATCGTTCTGTGGACATCGCTGTCTGTATAGCGAGTAAAGGGCTGTTTTTACTCCAACGGCAAACAACGTAGCTCGTGCAGTGTGCTCGTGCAGTGTGCTCGTGCCAAAGCACGCTGATTGACTGTGCTCATTCTCTGCACCACTCCAGTCATCCTTGTTGCGCGCGCTTGGTCGTCGAGGTTACGATGGAGTATAAACAGCCCTTAAGCATCGAGAGAGCAAGTGTTTTTGCGTCTCCCTTTCGTTTAGTGTAACCTTTAGTATCAATATGTATTTCTCTCTGTTGGGTTCCAGGAGTGTAGTACGCGTGCGACCTTTGGCAGCATTGGTACTGGCGACTACATCGTGTACGATTTTAATAAGGCCAAAAACACGTGGAGGTCTTACGAAACCGTGGACAGCCTCCGCGTAAAGGTGAGCATATATATACTATTTGTATGCATGAATGTACAGCTCCGGTCAACCTTAATAATAACACTGGAAAAAAATCGGTCTGATTTCCCAGCGCGATAACAGCCACCCTTGGCGAACTGGGGGAATGTTAAGTGAACAAAATCCTTGCGTTAAACGAACTGAATAATTTTGTTCAATTAAGATTTCCTCATATCCCCAATGGTTGCTGTAATCGCGCTCGGGAACGAGACCACATTTTTTCTAGTGTTATTATTAAGGTTGACCGGAGCTGTACAATGCCGAAAAATGACGGTTTAATCAAATAATCCACACGGAACTTGGTATTCGTACGGGGCAAGGTACTTGTACTCATCGCAGAAGGGAAAGGTGACATACCGGTACTACTATAGCGTATAACCAGAATGTTAATTTGCTGCAATAGGTCTCAGAACGGTCAAGCGATGCGAGATCATTACAGATGAATGATTCTCGTTCCGCATATTCAAGTACGTACACTTGCGTTTCAAGCGTGATGTAAAAGGCACGGACAGTGTCATTTCCTTGAGCATGTGGAGGTGGTATAGGGCCAAAAAACACAACCAGGCAAGACTCTGTCCCTGCCACATCCTCATGCTCAAGGAAATTGTATCGTCCATGTCGATGCTTTGTTCATCGTGCATAGCATACCAAGGGTAGCTCGGTTTCGAACAGTGTTATTTAGGTTGTAACAATTACATCGTATTCAACAAGCCGCCATCATGTGAAGTTGGAGACATGTTGTCCAGGACTCCAGGTCACGTTGATATCCCACAGTATACATCTGTTGGTGTATATGTTGATATTTCATATCCCTCATTGTGAATACGGCAATAACTCTCAGACATTCCCCTTTTGCTGAGCAACGAGGAGAAGTGGGCCTTTTCGTACAGTGCTGGACAAAAGTTTATGGAACACGCTCCGGCGCATTTTTTCGTCAGAGTAACACGCTAGCTGTACGGACTTAGACATATGCCTATAGGTAACCCAGTCACCTTTGTTTGTAAGTACGTATGGTAGCATTCGCTGCTAGCGTGCCACTCTTAGGAAGGAATGTGCCAGAGCGTGTTCCGTAAACTTTTGTCCAGCACTGTACGAGACCATAGTTTTAAACCGCTACTGGGACAAGGACTACACAACACGTAGGCGCTACTTCCAACAACGTCCTTGCTTCAGCAGCACTTTAGAACTATTACCCTTTAGCTGGTTTCGAGAAACTTCGAGCCAGATTATCTGGAAACTGATATTTGTGAATAGGTGCGTCTGAAGTAGGGGGCTGCTACGGTGGGTGAACTGTCGCCGTGGGTGGCTTCACAATGAACTGTGTGCAACAGAAAGTGCGGATTGAAATCTCACTCAGTCCGACTGCGTGCGAAGTCCAGATTAAAGAGACTTTGGGGCTTTCTGTACCCACGAAGCTATCAGAGCATCGCACACGGTCGAAGCTCTGTCTCACGCTGCATCTCCTCGTGCAGCGTGAGAGGAGAACGATATGACACCCTTGGCTATGTCAGATCGTTCAGATGCCACTCTTCCGATAAGTTTATTGCATAATTCCGCTGCTACGTGCATTAAATGCTTTAAAGGGACGGTCGCATCTGTTCCAGTCCATTTCGAAACTACAATGTTATTTTATTTCTCCTGGACATTGGGGACATTGGGGCTTTCAGTACTCACGAAGCTATCAGATATCCACGAAGCTTCGCACACGGTCGAAGCTCTGTCTCACGCTGTAGCTCTTCGTGCAGCGTGAGAGGAAAATGAGAGGAGAACGATATGACAACCTTGGCTATGTCGGATGCCACTTTTCCGATAAGTTTATTGCATAATTCCGCTGCTACGTGCATTAAATGCTTTAAAGGGACGGTCGCATCTGTTCCAGTCCATTTCGGAACTACAATTTTATTTTATTTCTCCTGGACATTGGGGACATTGGGGCTTTCAGTACCCACGAAGCTATCAGATATCCACGAAGCTTCGCACACGGTCGAAGCTCTGCGAACACGGTCGAGGCTCTGTCTCACGCTGCATCTCCTCGTGCAAACCTCTAACTCCTCTGCAAACTGTTAAGACCCCCGCGCGGAAGTACAGGAAAGTGATAAAGTGAGTGAACCTTTTCTGCGGCATGCGCTTGTCTCAAAGCAACGGCAGAGAGATTCAAGCTTTGCAGGCAGCAATCACCAATAAAAAAAATCCCCTAGTTTCACTGTATTTCTGACGCTGCTGCCATGAAGAGGAAGTCTTCCACTTCTACTTCCGCGCTTGGGGCTATTACAAATAGTCAATAAAGTGAAAAAATAATCTGCACACGGATCCTAACAGGGACATGAACAATATCCCTGATTATGTTAAGCCGGGGAGGGGGGGGGCATGTTGACCAGAATACCTTGCACTATTTTATCTTAATGTTCCGACCCATTAACATTATGTTTCCTACGAAGATAGCTTCGTTGCTGGCACAGAAGAAGCTTTCTGCTATTTTTACCGCTTCAACGACACCTGGCCTAGTCAGTGACTGAAAGGAGTAGCTGTTGAGCTCAATTAACCCGTATGGTGCGCATCAGTAGCAACTACTAAAGCACAGCGGTCCTTGCGCTGTAGTCACGAGATATGATAATGACCACTCTGCGACTAAAGTCAACAAGTCATCTGGAGCCTGAATGTTATCCTCGTTGTTCTGTGTCCCGTGCGAGCGTAATGACGCATTCCATTGGCAGAGCCGGGTCAGTTTTACCTCGTGGACGGGCAAAATGGTAGGAGCGGGGCATGAATGTTTCATCGGTGGAGCATGGGCAAAAAAGTTGCTCCAAGGAGGAATAGTTTTTCACCTAGCGGATAACTGAACGGACCCAGCGGATTTTTCACTGAGCCCATTAGCGGAGCACGACAGAGAAAAGGGGACATGCGCGTGTAATCCGCCATTTGAGAAAAGATGACAAGACGGTAGCGGGCTTAGCGGGAATTTGCCGAAGCAAAGTGGTAGGCACGTGAAGCAGAAGCTAGCGTTCGAAGCAGGGCCAGTAGGGTGCTGCAACGAGCAGCACTGGCCCGAAAACCCGAGCCGATGAGGTACAGTTTTTTTTTTTTTTTTTTTTTTTTTCGTGTTTGGGAACGCTCTCCACACCAGAAAACCGGAACCCGCAGGCTGGGTTCCGATCCCACAGTTCTTTGGCCTTTGGCCGCGGTCCAGGCTCCGGTTAGACCCACGACACTTGTCCTGAACTTTGACCTGAGCTCTTTGCTGCACAGTCTTGATCCGTAGTCTGGTACACAAGTGTTACGCGTGAAACAGAATTTTCAATAGATTCAATTCAATTTCTGTGGTACCTTATTGACCTGCATTATTCAGCAACACAAAGGCAATACGGGCTTTTTCACTTTTATTTCCTAACGATACACACATATTATGATACCTCAGACGATATCACGACACAACAGACCAAATGGCCTTTTCTCGTGTACTGACTCGGCACATTCGCACCTTCGTTTACCAGCTGCCCCATCCCTTTTTTCCTGTGATTGAAAACTGCCGGGCACAACTGCAATCATGCGAAACTGCAGAAGTACAAACAACATTTATTGTCCCCAACGTTGGTAAGCCACCGTAAAAATCGTCGCGCACTGTCTACATCACTCCTTGGGCATCTGAATTGCAACATACGGTTTATGCAGTTCCTCATCGGTGGCTGGCATAAAAAGTGGCCAGTGCTTTAGAAAGTCGCACATTGCTGTTATCTAGCAGCTCGCTGACATGAATGTTGCAACTAGGGTAAGGTGGGGCAAGATGAGACACGGGGCAATACCCGACATTTTTTGCTCGACGCCGCCTGTCTCAGAGAGGCGCTGCTCCATGCGCATGAACTCACAAGTACCTCTGCACGTTCGCTTTATTGCACGTGAGAATTGTCCGGATTGGTGTTTGCGTTCAAGAGGAAACAAAAATCTCACTTCTGCCTGAAATGTAAAGACCCGCAAAAAAGGCAAGATTTTTCCTAGTCCTCTTTCTTGTCATCTGTGCAGCCGTGTTTCGCAGGTTTATTCTGTCAATGTAAGTCTGCATCCTATTTCTTTATTCATTCACCTAGACATATGCAAAATACGGGCGCTTATTGTTATCCGGTGTTGAACAGGAAAAATAATGCATCCGATGATAGGCACGGCCTAGACGCGACAATTAAATACAATTTAAATTCGATGGTATTAAAATTAAATGTAATTTAGAAACTGATCAGTCAATTATTAGGTGGCTTTATGTTTGTTCCTCGGGTATTCCTCTTTTGCATACTGCCTAGAATTTTCCAGCAATTTTTCCTGTTTGCTAGGATATTTCCAGCAAAGCAGAAGCGCACGCGAAAGCGAGCGACCAGAGACGCATCAGGCTGGCGGTGTCTTGTTTGTAAACAACGGTGGAGCGAAATAGTACAGGGTTCTGTGTGGTTTTATTGAACATCATGTTGACGGTGGGCTCAAGGGGGTTGCGTAGAGGCCTACGGGCTTTACTTTGTCTGCTGGGATTGCAAAAACTAATTTGCATAGTTCATTAGCACTTCGTGTCCCATCCCAAGCAGCACACAATGTTGGGCCCATATTGGCCGGTCGTTGGCGATACGGGTCCAATATGGGACCCGTTTCGCCAGTATGGGGAAAATCCTGGCAATATGGGCCCCACATTGCCCGGTTTGAGCCAATATAGGGAAAATGCTGCCAAAATGGGCCTCATATTGCCCGTGTACGCCTCATATTGAAGCGTGTGAAATGCCCACTTCAATACGTCGTTACATCCAACAACTTCCCACAGATGATACACATTGTTCGAAACAGTCAACATACGTGTCAATCTCATTGCATTCACTAGAACTCATCAAATCAACTTTCCACTTTCTGGAAACAGCCGGCATCTTGCTTCGTGATGCCAATGCCAATGCGTCCTACAACTAACGCGCATGCGCGACAGTCGGATCGTGCCGTGCCTACTTTACCTCGTAAACTGAACTAGTGTCGGAGTTACGACGCTGCATTTGCTGAGATTGTTTCACAAAACGTACTGAAAGTTATGTTTGTAGAGAAGCATGTCCTGCATTTCGAGTGCACCGAGTGGTCCCAAAATTATATTGGTTCGAAGAGGCTTCCAATGGACTTCTCTGTGAGAAGCAATATAACTTTTAAAAACTAATTCAACACTGTCACCTTTATCTGTCATCTTTATAATTCAACATTCTCATTCAGATATGCTGTACTATCCTCACGGGCTTTGGTGCAAACTTTGGTACATGGCACATTTGGTAGGCGAAGTTTGGTACCTCTTGATTGGGAACCGCGCAAATCCCGTATCAGTCCGGTTTAGTAGCCGGGCTGAAATGCATAGTGGAGCACACAGCAACACGGAATATCAGCGATACTCCATTTGTGTTGGTATACGAACGTCAAACATGCAGATGGACCGAAAATAGCGCCGACGAAAAATGAAACCACAAGAAAAGCATACACATCGCGAGTGTTGTCCGGACGACGGCACGGGGCGCCAATGATTGGTTAGAAAAGCGCGGGCGAACGGAGCGGTCGAGGTGACGAGAGGGTCTCGTCTCCGTAAGCAATGAGCTAGAAGTGTCGCGACTTCTAAATGTCAATGGGCTTTACTTAACTATAGCCTAAGCCTATAGCAGGCTATGCGCTGACGTGGTGCAACCTGTTGAGGACGCACGCAACGCAGCACACACACACAGCACGCGAAGTCCAGCTCAGCAGTAACACAGAAGTGACGTTGGCTTTCTGGTCATGACGACTGCAGTGTGTGACGGCACTGGGAGCAGTATGATGGGACAAAGAGAGCCAGATGTTCCTGAAGATGGCAAATATTTAAACCAAAATACGTTTCATTAGTGATTCGTAATCTTAATCAAACAATCACGTGGTTTGTGTAAAGGGAATTGCCTCAGGACGAGAGCCGCCGATATTTTGAACAAAGACTGTTCTTCTGGGCACAGTGGACACAGTCTAGGCACAGAACAGTCTCTCCGAAATATCGACGGCTCTCGTCCTGAGGCAATTCCCTTCATACTTCCCAGCCTGTTCGCTCATGGGCGTTCCCAGGATTTTTTCCAAGGGGGCAAGCGTGCAGCGCCCCGCCCGCCTTTTTTGTTCTGGAGGCTGAGGCAGGTGTTCCAGACTGCGCGGGTGTTTAGAGGTTCCTATTACGACATCTGAGAATAATCATGACTAAAGACAGGACTTTTTCACAAGCGACCTTGGAGCTCCAAGGGGGGCTACGACCCCTTGTTCCCCCCCCTCTCGGTACGCCCATGGGTTCGCTAGATTTCTACCGATTTACAATCACTTGATATCTGTTCGTCAATCCGAAGTGGCCTCCGTTTGAGTTAAACCAAGCCGCCCGCCGTTGACGTGCATACATTGATGAAACGTAGATACCTCGCCAGTTATAGTGACGGGCACCACATGGTGTTATTGTTGCACTCAAGCAATATTTGCATCAAACGTACGTACAAGCTGCTACAAAATAGTGCACGTGACACAACGCGATATGGCATCGCAAATCGGGGAGAAATTGAATGGCTTAGTTTGAATTGAATTGCGGGGAGAAATTGAATTGCCTGAATTGAATTGAATTGCGGGGAGAAATTGAACTGAATTTGAATTGGCCCTCAGCTGATTCGGGAGGGAATGATCTGGGGGAGTCTGGTTTAACCCAATAAAGTGAGAGCATGTGCGTATTGTTTCAGATCGAAAAGGTTTTCGAAGAACTTCATCCAACTCATAAAGATTCTTTAGGATGGGCTCTTTACGACGTAGACCTGGAGGATCAGAAAGGGGCATGCAATCTTTTCTTTCCAACCAACTATCAGGGAAACCTCAACACTCGAATCATGTGGGTGAAGGAGTTTCTTCGGGACAAAAGAACTGCCCGTTAATCATACTGAACATATCGAGAATATATCGCATTAGCTCAGTTCAGCTGGCTGGAAATAAAATTGAATCAATGATTTGACTCTGTATAGAATTACTCTTCCTTACTAGCATAGTTTGTGGAATTTCGAATAATAAAGTACAAACATATCACGTGAGAAGTTATGATGAAGGCACTGTTTACGAAGCCTGCGAAATACCTGTGGTAGAAGAGTAGCTGAGTCTGAACGTGGTAGCGACAACTCTCAAGGTAGCTCATCACTCGCACATTCGCTCAATGATACCGATTACCTGACGATGATTACAGAATACTTGAGCAGAGATGTTGCTAAAACTCTTGCTTTGCAGCGTCAGGTGATAGCGCATCTACATTCAATGATAAAACTGACGTGCTATGGGTCACCAACGTTGCGGTTCACCAACAGACACCTCTATCACCTTGGACCCCTATATCATACTGCTCAAACATTTTGAGTTCACGTGGAGTTGGAGGAGCAGGGTATCATTGATATATTGAGGATCCGGTTCTATAAATCGTGTCCACGTTAGCCACAGAAGACTTAATGCATACACATATGCATCCACTCTTTCACACAAGAAGCAGACAGTAGCGATCTAAAAATTCATACACCGCCCTGTATGACCTACCGCACAGGGTCTCCAAAGAGGACATTTTCAATTCAATCTTTTACAGCCTCAGAAATAGACACGAGTGGGACAGGGTCGCTCACCATGAAAAACGATAGTGTAAAATCTGTCTACTCAGGATACATAGCATCTGTTCCGGAGCTACAAAACTATATTTGGACCAACTCAATGATTGCACTAAACACTGGATACACGGATATCCAGCACGCTGGATACCCTTCCTTTTGTACTAAACCGAGTGGAGGAAATACACCAAAATGTCGGAAAAGACAACTGGCAATATGTACCGACGTACGTCAACCCTGCGAACATATTAACCAGAGCCATCTCCCTGAGACAAGTTGTCATGGAAAGAACCGTCACGGTTGCAAGCGCCGCCAACGCGTCGCCAACACGTGGCCAATGGAAGACTGTCCTGTAACTCCCCTTGTAATGGACCCTTAAGCAACAGATTACAGCCCTGCAACTGATATTGAAGGTGGATGGAGAGATTCAGCAACCAATCAGTTTCCTGTACCACAAATGTAAGGAAATCGGCAAAGTTCGTACGCCCACACTCGTCGAAGTGACGTAAGCCAAAAATTATCGGATAAAACAGACAGCATTCATCATTCGGATACGTAGTCGACTGTGTACAGGAGAGTAAGCCGGTACCCAGGGTCTCTTCGTTACGAGACCTCAGGCCCTTTCTTGACGAGGAAACCATATTAAGGGTAGGTAGAGGGATGAACGAAAATCAACAATGATTTGCGGCTTGCCACCCAGTCCTTATACCGCCACACTCGCACTACGCCACTTTCGTGACCACTATGAAGGGCTTCGACTTCTACCCCACGTCGAACATTCAACAGGCCACGACTCGACACAGCTCCAACATCGATTACGTCTTTACATGGCGCGTACTTGCGCAAGTACACACACGGGCCCTCACCACCTACTTCACCGACCACAGAGCACGCCTCCAAACAATAACAAAAGAAAACTTTGCCCCAGGTGGACTCGACAGCCATCGCTCTTGGTGAAATAGCGCGGAGGATTCGCCTTAATTCTGCCTGTACCTGTACTGCACCTCTATTTCCCTTTCCCTATTTGGTGCCACTTTAAATGACGTAAGACCTCCTATCTGCACGTACTTAGTTACGGGTGTTACAGGCGTAATATTGTTCTACGCTTTGTAATTCCACTTACAATTCATTCCTTCATAACGTAGTCCAAGAGGTCCACCAGGCGTTATCTGGACGTCCACAATGTGACGTTGAATATCGTCTGACATTGTATGTCCCAAGGACATCCGCAGGATGTGAAAAGACTTGTCCCAGTGAGTGATATTTGGCGCACGTATCTGGGACACGTGATGTTTAGTGGAATGACGTAGCAAAGAGAGAAACATTTTGGTTTTACAACCTTATTTGCAGAGCAATCACATCATGAGAGATGGTTTGAATTAAAAACACAATATTTATGAGGAATGGACGCCAGACGTATCAGCGGTTATACTCTGGTATTGTTGGCAAACAAACTAAATAATTCCAGTCGTCTTCACCGTAACGAGCATAGCTCACCCCACTGTACTTACTCACGTAGAACGTACTCCAACCACTGTCATTTCAGTATTCTCCATCTAAGATGCCAAAAGACGCTACCATGGGCTTGGGCTGGTGAGTGTCTTTTCCACTTTGTTGAAGTGTATTTCCTTTAGGCCTACTCTGCTGATCAGAGCTTTCTCTGTGCTTGCTATCCCTTTGTGACACGTCTAGCAGTTGTCCGAGCCTGTATTTTTTCCTGCGTGACAGTGCTCGTTGAGCAATGGCATTCCTGCATGCCTGGACCTGTCTCATTTCTTAAGCCTAATTCTGTCTTATGATGCATTATTTTCTTCGTTGCCGCGTCTTGCAGCTTTGTGAGTGGTCGCTGTGTACTTTTTCTCTTGTGACAAGCAGCACTCTTGTTGAAGCGGTATCATTCATGTCTTGACCTGCCACCACGATGGCGATAATGCTGCCACGCCCTTGATCTGGATGAGAGTAGCGCTGGCATATCTTCCGTCACCGGGGCAAGGTAATCTGCAAGATTTTGAGATCAGAGTGGAATAGACAAGTCAGAATCGACAGACATTATTTGGCAGTTCAAGCTTTTCATACATATAGTGCCCCTAGAGCTAAAGAAGTTCTCTGAGAACATCAAAACGTCGGAGAAAAAAAATCACAGAGGCTATATGATCCGGGCAGCTGGCTGTCCTTATGAGAGCAACGAAGAAGAAGACTATATTCATACACCGGAGGGGGGTGCAGTTTCCTCCAAATCTGACTACAGTGCTTTCCCCGGAACCGAAGTTCGCTGTTGAGCCCAGCCTCACTGCACCGGATCTTCTATCACTCGTCCATCAGGAAGCAGGACAGGCTCCCGATTCGGAATAGGACCGGTGCATCTTTGACGGAGTAGATGTTCTAAGAAAAAGAAGGGACATGATCTCGATGCTACCAGTAAGGAAAACTGAGGAATACCTGACTCCGTAGAGGCTCTCAGTCATCCCTGCAGACAAAGAAGGGTTTTTTGCTGTGCTATTAGAGGAACAATCTAAAAGTCACGAGGCAGTTTCTTCGGCTTTCGAGTTCCACGAGAAGATTTCCATCGTCCGTGTGAAACATGAGGCCAGGGAAGTGTGTAACTGACTCGACCTTCGCAAGGCGCTAAAGGCAATCGGTGATGGTAAAGATGACAATGTGTTTTTCACTGCTAAAACACAAAAGCTGGATATACCTCATAGAGTAATCCTGTCCCAGAGGTGTGCATCGCAGAAATTTGTAGCATTGTTTCTGCAGGAGAAACTTCAGATCGACAGTTAAGCGACAGTCTACACGCTTTTTCTGTCGACATCAAGGATTTGTACTATTCGTTACCTCATGACATGCTGGTGGATTGTGTACAAGAGAGCATAGACAGGAATGGTGCCATCCCTTTCAAAATGCTGCGGGGGCCCCGACCGGCGGGTTCTTGGAACTTCTCGCTTTCTATACGTTCAAAGGAATGGGAACCCCGGGGTACATAGGCCTATATCCAAAAAGAGCGGGTAGGTATGGGATCCTGCTTTGCCCAGTGCCCAGTTCAGTGATTTCCTGTTGACCAGACTGTCAGGTGTGCTACATGACGTCAGAGTCGTTAAGACATTTCGTTTTGTGGATGAGTATCTCGTTTTCTTACGGGAGATTCTGATGCTCTGTAGACGCAAGTGAATGGTGTGCTAGATGTGGTCAAGGCTGGCCTAGGGTCACTAGTGGCGACGCATGAGTTTCCGCACGACAGTTCAAGTTCCTTGGACATGAACTTCATCTTTCATAGAGGACGTGCGCGCTCGGTCTGCTTCCCTTGAGGGAACAACTTTTCTTCTCACGTACAGTTCCAACCATTCTAAACTTGTGAAAAGGGAAATTGCTCACCTCTGTCTCGGTAACGGACTTAATAAGTCGTTCTCACATCGTATGGTTGATAGTTTTGCTTACCAAATAGGGACGTTGCGCACTGGAGGTTATCCGGTCCAGCGGTTAACATCAGTATGCGAGGAGTTTCTCAGACAGCTCGATACCTGTGACCAGAAGCAGAAGCCACAACCAGGCAGGAGAGGGTATGTAACTGTCATACAATATATACATGGGGTTTCCCATAATTTAAGAATATACCAGGAAGGTCTCATATGCAAGTGGTCTTTTCTGATCCCAAGAAACTGAGACAACTGTATAGGCGTAGCACATTAAAAAACAGCAACGCACAGAGATGCAAGAAGAACCACAAAAACAATGTGCAAAAAAGGAGTGCAAAAAGAATATCATTTATTAAATTCCTCTCACATGTGGTAAGCAGTATATAGGGCAGACAGGGCGTTGGCTTAATGACAGACTACGCGAACATCATAATAAAGTCAAGAACAAAAGGGGAGGATGGTTGGACCAACAGTGTGACACCTGGGGGCGCCAACCAAGCTTCTCTGATAGCTGATCTTACCTTATCTGATAGGGAGACATATTACCATTGAGGCCCAAGAAATCTGTAAATTGAGCTCGACGTGCACCCCGTCTATTATGCTAACGGACAATGAACTGGCGGAACGGAACAAGGAACGGACGGTGAACAAGGTTCTGTGATGTCTGACTAACGTACCTGTTGGAGCTCTTCTAAATAAAATTTCAGTTGGGAGTCAGCGCTTGTATTTGTCGGTTCTGTGCCTTCGTCTTGTTCCTACGCTGTTTAGCTATGATTTTCAAGCGACAGCTCTGTGGGTATAACCACCATGGAGGCGGCCTCGTAGTCCGACGTTACAGTGCCACTGTCACCTTATCGCCAAACTGCGCAGTAAGCCGAAACTTTGTAGTCACTATAGTAACAATGCAACGACAACAT
Source organism: Ornithodoros turicata (assembly GCF_037126465.1). Lineage (NCBI taxonomy): Eukaryota > Metazoa > Arthropoda > Arachnida > Ixodida > Argasidae > Ornithodoros > Ornithodoros turicata. The sequence goes on from NC_088207.1 coordinate 22,142,964, forward strand.
TTCACAACGCCGAAAAAGTACACAAATTATGGCTTAACGCGAATCCGTCGCGCTGTGTACGCGCTAGGTACATGGCCTCGTAGATCTCGCGCTCATGCAGCAGTCTCCGAACTACACAAAAATACGCATGACAGCGTCGGCTTGTAAGAATCATACTCCTCGAGTATGAGGAGCACAAAAAAGACACACACACGGATTAGGAAACACACGAAAAAAACCTGCTCAACCCTCAAGTGGACAACTCATCGCACAACAACCAACACACGAAAAGACATGCTCAACCCTCAAGTGGACAACTCATAGCACAACAGCACAACGCACAACTCGACGACCAACATGGCTTGATTGTTTTGCGGTTTTGCTTTGTAGTCAAGGCGAGACCGTAGCCAGAGCGCATGCTCAAAGCGACGGATTCTTTCCGCTTCCCCATGCATGCCATGCATGCTCTCCGCCGACGCAACCGACATTACAACGTCAGAGCCGTGTATTAAAAGGGAGTCTGGCCATTGGGAGGAGTCACAGAAAGAGGCTCGACCTGTCAATCACAGTCTCGCTCCTCTCATTGGTTTGCTTTTTACAAGGGGGGTCGCCATGACACCATACTGCCACCCAAAATGGCGTCGAAAACAAACACAGTGAAGCGGGGATTCCGTGACAAAAATTTTTCACAGGCTACTCTGATTTTACGCTGCAAATGCACATTGTCATATACGTTTCTCGGAAATAAGTTTCAGCTTACGCTCATCCGTCGATATCTAATCGAAAATAATACGTTTTGTCGCCGATGTTAGGCCTAGTGAACACGGCGATCACAGCGAAATCATAACAAAAACGGCACTGTGCTGTACAATCTTATATTTAATTGCTGGATTTCATGGATATGAACATTCCTGCCTTTTACATTCCAACTGTTCATGTAGATTTGTTTAAAAATCATTCCGACGACAGAATGTGTCCCAGCAGGTGGTTCTGCCGGCAGTAGTGCAACGACGGAAGCAGACGACAACTCCCGACGTGCCTTACGCTCCCTAGGTGGCGCTCATCAAATTTGCACCAAAAATCCGCTAGTTCTACGGATTGCGAGAAGTATCCATTTCAATCCCATCCAATCCACTTGCCACCCAAAATGGCGCTGCCCATGTTGGATAGGTGGACAAATAGTGAGGATAGGTTGATTGATAGCGCCCATATTTCAAGACTCCATTGGTCAGAAAGCTGAAAAAGTGGGTGGAGCTTCAGGTATAGGCATGACCCATTAATGGCCAGACTCCCTTTTAATATACGGCTCTGTACAACGTGAGACTATGGCGCCCTCTATGAGGCGCGGGTGGAAGCGCTTTACTGGGTGCTTCACACACTCTTCCCCCCTTTATACTAGCAGTAGTCATTTGTGCACTGAGTATTTCACCGAAGTTGATTTATTATATGACATATATATAAATATTCGTTTTCTTTTGTTTTGTTTTTTAGTGTGTAGTGGCAATTGAAACAAAGCTTTCGCACAGCAAAGTCAACAGTCCGCAACCTCGTGTCGTCGTTCTTCAAGTGAACTAACCAAGATCTGACGAACACTCCAGGTACTACATCTCATATTCACCTCATGTACGTGTATTTATATGTCTCTGTGTTTCTAACTATATTTTTTGTGTTCTGTATGATATAAGAGGTACCACGTGTCATGTAAAAAAGAACAGACGTTGGTCGAAGCACCGCTCCCATTTAACATAAAGCCAGTTCTGGGCGTCTGGAACGTTGACGCCTTGAACACACATGACCACGGACGCCATTGTGGCCACTGAATCCACAACCTTGAACGTTTCTGCACTTGGGACTCGTTTCCACATCATGAAAACGACTGTCGTCACATTATCTAGGCCTTCTTGTCCCTTTGGTCGAATGCATGATTCGCTTGGTTTTTTCGGTGTCCGTTTCTTTTACGACACACTTTGGCACTGTGTCTGGTAACCAGCCGTAATCAATGCAGATGACCCTTTCGACGTGCGGTTCCAAGCGCTGCCCTTCTGGGCAATGGAAGGTAATGGAGTCTCCGAACAGGTACGTGCGTTTTAATCCCTCGATGATCAGTGATTCATCATTGACGGTGACGTTGTGACAGCCTATAACACCTGCAACAAAGTACATTTATAGCGTCAGCACTTTGCGTCTCTTGACTAGCGCGTCCTTTCAAACGTTCCTGTTCTTAGTTGTAACGGCTGGTGACAACACACAGCGTGTCATGAGTGCTACCTACTCTATTCACTGTTATAAAATATACAAAAAGTATATATGTTTCCTTGACATCTAGAGCAGTGGTTCTCAACCTGTGTTATTCGAGGGAACCCACAGTCGTGCAGGCACGACCTCAAGGAACCTACTACACTGGGGCAACTGTGTAGATGTGGGTGAGGTGGAACTGGATGTCGTACAAGTAGCAAATTTTCATTCTGTATAACTGATTATTTAATTGTTTAACTATAATTGATTTAACTGTTCATTGTTTTGTCGTAAGACGGCGCTTGAGATTTACCAGATTCTTTGAACTATTTCACAATACTTCCCCGCAGATAACGCATTGTGAATTGCCACTGATGCTTGTAAATCCAAAGTCCATTAGGGAGGAGAGTAGCTCCGACTTTGTGCTTGTAATGGTTTCGAAACACAAGAGAAGAGCAAAAGCGTCGTGCGTCAAAATTGCCCGGTTGAGTTGTGGGTGGAGCAAACCGATGAAGACCACAGCTCCTGGCTCCACTTTTCGCGGCAGTCTAGTCCTGCGATCTCAATGTCAATCCCAATGCCTGTAGACCGTCAAGTCACGCCCGCGGGTGCTTAACAGTATCTTGTTTTGTGGAACTTCAGGACAAGGCACGCTGAACCCTGGTTGAGAAACACTGATCTAGGGGTCATGAAAGTAGCGGTATACCTATGTGGTGATGTCCTCGACGCTAATAAAAATGGTTTTATCTGTACCTCGTTGCCATAGTGCTGCACAGATGAGTACCCATAATTATATATAAAATTGAATAATCGCAGCTGATCTGGCAACTTGGCGTTGTTCTGAGGCTTGTGTTGTGTTCGTCCTTTGAATAATTACGTCATCTACGTTCAGATTTCAGATATCTTTCACAAAAACAATATCATACAAGAGGTTACAACATACATATAGGGGTCCCGTCGTTCTGTTACGTTATATGTAAAATCCGTGGAAGTAGTAGATATTTCCTGTTTTAGCGTGTGCACCATACCGAAATTGGTATAGCGATGCACTCTGACACACAAAAGCAACATATTTGTTAAAGGGGTATCAATAAGATATGGAGGTCTCCTGAGGACGATTGTCGACAACGTCAAAGCACAAGTCCATGCATATTGACGTACTCAATACGATCCGATATTTATAGGCACAATCTTTTCTCATTTAAGCTCTGTTGTAGTGCACAGTTACTTTCCGACACACCGTTGGGCAAATTGAAGCGCTGCTGCATGCATGAGAATGAAATATCGCTTGTTACTTTATCAGTCAACTCGACTACATGTGCACCGATGACAAAAAAATACTAATAAAGAAAACAATGCCCTGAACCTCCTTGATTTTGTTATCCATATTTAGTTTCTTCAAGTTCTGCTTGCGGTTAACGTTGATTACAAAGCTTGAGCAGGGCAGTTGTAGTGCATGGCTGAAGGATTCAGGACTATACTGTATATCAAAGGCATTTCTAATACAGCAGATGCGATTGTAGCATTGTTCCACTCTGCCGAAGATAGACCAGCAAAGGAGTAGTTTTGCTTCGCCATTTGAGAGAAAACAGAATATAGTACTTACATTGCAGGTTCTTCGCAAAACTCCATGTTCCATTCTTCTGACACGCTACCATTTCTGTGTCTCCGACAACAACAAAACCAGGGTTATCACATCGGGCCTTGAAAGCAGAACCCTCTGGAACATTCTCCTGTTGAGCGTCGATGACAACACCCTGCGCAACTTGTTCGTGAAACGCGTAGACGGGACAGGTCACCCTTTCGCGGCCACCTGGAATTTAACGAGAGTTGAGTTGGCATTCATTAATTAACATATTTCAGAGTTAAGACGTATGCTCCACAACTTCTCAATTTGGCTACCTTTTGACGAAGCAATCAATGTCCTGGTGGTCTCAGTCTGGAGGCACGTTGGAGGCGAACGATCCCACTGGCCAGATTCCAAGCATGTAATGGTCATTTCTCCGTACGATTTCGCTTCATCTAAGCAGATGAACTCCATAGTTGTGGCATTTCTTTTCAGTACTCGAAGCCCACCGTACAGTACTGGCTCAGTGCAGAAGTGATAATCTGAAGTGAAATAGCACAATATTACACCCGTTACAGCTAGGACATAGCGCCGTATCACATCCAGTGGGACCTGGAGGACGTGGCATGTCAAGCGTTGCGACTTGTCCCATCTTCCAGGTAGTAATAGTCTGAGTACGTCTAATGGGGCCTACCTCCATTGGTAGGTTCTCTACTCGATTAAGAACATATACTAGGAGGATAACTGGTGTATTGTCATGGGGCAGTCTTACTACTTGAGGACAATACAGTAGTTCTGCTACTTGGTGATAATACACACTAGCCTGCGAATACTCTAGCTTATGTTTTCTCCCGGGGGGCTCTATGGTACCGTATCGCAATGTTGTATGGCCTTCCAGACTTCCAGCGGAGAACTGTTCAGCGCCTTTCGCAGCTTTTCGTCTCACGACAAGACCGGCGGCACTTTGTTCTCCTGAGAACTGAAATAAATTACCAGGTTTGGCTCGCGCGCTTTCGAACGCGAGCAACTCTCGTAGCGTAACAGAGGTGACCCAATCCGTTCTTTGCAGTGAGCGAGAGAGAGAGAGAGAGATTGCCATTCCCGACGCAGTCGGGTTCGAGCGGCGGTTGGTGACATCCAGTGTCCTGTTCCGAGTATACCACTTGTAATTTTTACAATAATTTCTCTACCGTCCTTGTTCTCGTGTCGTTATCCTGCATGCAGTTCTCCGAAGGTATGGGCCGTTGCACCGGGACAACTCGCACGTACATCAACCTCCTAGCAAATATAGGCGCTGAACGAGGGTTGACGTTCAGGTTGTGCTAGTATGAGCCCGTTTGGGACGTTTTAAGGAGCCAGCTCACGTGGTTGGTCTTCTACTTCGATGCGAATACTGGCATATCTTCTTTGGAGCCAGTCCATGTGGCTGGACTTCAACTTTAATGCCGATACAGCTAATATTTCAATAACATGTTTGTAACATTGTAATATTTTCAGTCATGTTCCACCCTCCAGTTGTCAATATAATACAGTCGACCCGCGTTTATCCGGACTTCATTTTTCCGGATCCTGCGCTATTCGGACAAAAAAGCGCGGGGACGGATTTCTCCCCACGTATTTCACCCTCGTTTATCCGGACTTCAGCTTCCGGACTCGGACGAGAATTCCAGGGAACAGAAGTGACTAATACCCAACAATCGGCTTCAGTTATACGGTCATTATCCAGGAATGACACTTGGCGCACACTTAGTCAAGCGAGGTTGAGAACCTTGGTCGTGGCCTCCTGTTTACTGACACACAGACTGTGTTGCTGGGAAGAATTTTCTCCCTTTCCGACATTTCACGTTACACAAAGGTAATGCACTGAGCAGTCTGGTGATTTCAGACTGAGAAGGTCCACAACGAGGACCCCTGCGCTGCAATCATAGATGACGACATCGTCAGTGTCGTCGCTTCCGATAGTTTTCAAAAAGAATGGGATGATGAAAGCGTAGATGCAGCAACTGTGACGGTAGAATATGAGCGGGCGGCACTGAGAACAGCGCTATTATTTATCGAGCAACAGAACAATATGTTTGCAAGTCAATGCCATTCGCAGAGGTTTGCAAGAACTGGATGCGTGTATTAGAATGAAACAGATGACAATGGATAGTTTTTGTGTAATGGTCAATAAAGATGTCCTTTTAGGATCACTGTGGGATTTCGCGTTTCACTTATCCGGTTCCCCCACTATCCGGACATTTTCACAGGAAACGAAGCCCTCCGGATAAACGCGGGTCGACCGTAATACATAATACTATATATGTCAATCAGGGATTTCCCTGCATTTTTGCAACCCCCCCCCCCCCCTTGAAATTTCTCAGGTGACCCCAACCAGCTGGCCACCAACACGTTCTGGTAGTGAGTCCGGCGTAGCGAATTACATCCTGTACTGTCAAACTTGGGCTGTAGGACAGCAGACATGTAGATGATCGTACCATGCATTTGTCCAAAATCATTTGAAAGTGACTGTTCAATGCATATGTTGCGCGCATATAAGAGCAAAAATGCGTGCGGGCACGCAAACTCAATGTGGATCATCAAGAACCATTTACGCCCAACTCAATCGAGCGAGGTATTCTGCTTTTTTCGTCTAAGGTTTTCACCATTGGTTGCTAGGTATTCATTGAACTTCGTGAGACAAGGCGCTAGTCTTGTTTTCTTTGTCGGTCGCATGATTATGCATCTTAATGTTCATATGCCGTTCATAATGAATCTATATTCTAATGTACTGTGTTCTAACGTAATAACATGTACAAATAAAACGGGAAAGCTGTCCAGATATGTCAGCATTGTGCCACCATTATTTCCGTGTGTAAGAAAAATTCCGCAAGTGAAACCTTCACCAAGCATCCCCCCCCTTGAAAGCTCGGCACCCCCCCCCCCCCCCCAGCAGTGAATTTCTGAGGAAATCACTGATGTCAGTAAAACATCGCAACTATAGGGAAATACGAAATGCTAAAGTAAAATATTTCTGCGAACAAATATATAAATACAGAAGTGAGAGTAAAAACAAACAAACAAAAAAAAGATGTGGAGGATTGTTAATTCAATTATCGACACACCTCCGCCTGATCTACATGGACTGCAACTCACACACGAAGAACTATGCAACAATTTCGAAATGGTTATTGTGTTTCTGTGGGTCAAAGACTACCACATCCTTTTGATGCTACCCCCTGTAGTGACTACTTACGTTATTTGGATCATGCACGAAGTATTAATTTTGTACTCGACCCTATTACTGTGGAAGAAATAATCAGTATTGTGCGTGAGATGAAGAGTACCCAGAGTGGTGAGACTCCAGGAGTAGATGCGATCAATATTCCTGTAGTCAAGAGTACCATAGACATTCTTTGTCCCACTGAGTTATCTGTTTAACCAAGCCATAAGTAGTGCAGTATATCCAATGCATCGAAACTATAGCTATGGTAGTCCCTATATTTAAAGCCGACAATCCTGACCTTTCCCTTCTCTCTCTTTTTTTTTTACTTTGCATCAAACATATCCCCCCCCCCCCCCCCCCGACAATCCTGATGTGCTTAGCAATTGTCGCCCGAACTCGCGCCAGAAAATTTAATCTCTGAAAAGCTGATAGCCAAGAGTGTTACGCAATTTACTAAGTGCACAAATCAGCATGCATGGTTCAGATCAAGTCCACCTGAACTGTATGTTCCTCATACGATAGTCTTGTGTTTGTAGTTGTGTGTACTGTAGCATGCTTGCAGTCATGTGCTTTAAGTATTGTTCAGTACTCTAGTAGCCCCTGAAGCATTATGGTTGCAGTCATTTACTATGTTCGTGAATGTAGATATAACTCGATGACGATAGATATAACTCGATATGACGATACTTCATATTATCTGCTACTTTGCCATTCTACCACACCATGTATGAATTTAGTGGACTCGTCACTAGCATATGCTAAGAGACCACCCAGTTTTTGGCAATTGTTAAATGTGAATTTTATGCACTAAAATTGAACTTCGCTTTCGTTTTTACTTTTTTATAAATATGTTTGGAACGCGATGTGGTCAGGCATTGCGCATTGTCGCATCCTCCAGTCTAGAATAAACGTTTTCACAGATAATGTGAACGTTTTCTCAGCAAGCCTTATCCCTATAGCCCCATCTATGAACAGACAAATTAACTAGTATTTGAGTCGACCTATCTTGTTGACAAAATTGTCGAAAGTGGGCGCTCGGAGTGCGTGCGAGGTTTCTTGCGTGTGGTGTTTGTGTAGGGTGAAATTTTGTTCTTTCTCACCGTAACTGCCTATAATCAACAAGCCCAAAGAGGTGTATTATTGAAATTCTACGTACCTCCTGCTTGTATTGTGATTTTCCTCTTTCGATTAGACGCCGTGCACTGGCATTCCACAACCTCAGAATCGTTGAGCGACACAGAGACTTTTGAACCTTTGATGATTCGTACTGTTTGTGCTGTAAGACGAAAACAGAGTTCAATAACAAATTCAATATGACCGGACTAAGTAGTCACAGCAGATGCTCAACTGACGAAACTGAAGGCGTTATGACAAAGCAGTGTTTCTTTTCTTCCTCTGTGTGTGCGGACTAACGTCTGTTGGAATATCCTTGCAATTTTCGAATTCCCTCAGGGCAATGGCTGTAAATGTATGTCCTTTTCCATATAATCGAATACACTGTTGGAAGAAGATGACACTTTGCCTTTGAATTACTCTTTCGGCTTTTAAACGCAATCACGTTGCGTAAGCACTGAGCCACTATTGAGCAGCTCCGTAGTCTTCACTGTTTCATTCACTTATTAAAATTGGATTGCTCGACTGTTGAAAAACCATAAGCAGCCATGCGAAAGGTATTTGCATTTATATGTAGCACGCATGACTTCATATGGATCATGTCTGGCTTCTTATTGGTGTAACATGGTGTCATATAGGCAACACACGTAGCTACCCGTAGATGGGAGGTACCCGGGTTCGAATCCCGGTGCCGGCTGTGCCGGCTGGGGCTTTTCATTGAGTTTTCCTCAGACGCTTTCAGACATATGTCGGTACAGTTCCCTTAGAAGTCGGCCAAGGACGCACATTCCCCCAGGGCGTCAGTCGTGACATTGCCCACCTCTGTGAGGCCGACAACGACGAGCCCTTTCACCACCACCACCACCACCAGGTAGCTAAACACAAGGGCTTTGAAGTGAACGCACTTTCCGTACCCGTAGCGCGTGCAGCGATCACGAATACTGGTGAAAATATACAACATAGGACGACAGGCAGTACCAGCCGTTACCAAGGCTGCAAAGGTTCGGCATGTCGAGTAGAGAGGCCTGAGACGCCCACATAACGCAAACGTTGTGTAGGTCAGTATTTTCCAAACTTTTGGCGGTGACGGACCCCCGGAAGCGATGAGAACCAATTCACGGACCCCCCCCCCCCCCCCCCCCCCCCCACACACACACACACCGTCACAGCCAGTGCATAACCAGCAACCTCGTCAGCTGCTGCGTGCTTTCGATACAGCTTCAGAAACGATTCCGGACTGGTTTCTTCTTCTTGTTTGTATGTGTATGACGCGGACAAACGTGGATTGCAGGACTTTTCTATCAGAAATTAGAAGCTAGCCGTTGAAGCATGTTTGTAGCAATTTTGGAAGTTCTGGGTGTTTGGAAATCGGGCAGCATGTACGAGCGCGTGTTTGTGGGGACGAAAATCCTCACTGAAATGTGAGTGACTGTCGCGGACCCCCACGGGCACTCTCGCGGACCCGCAGGGGTCCGCGGACCACACTTTGGGAAACACTGGTTTAGGTCTTGCCTTCAAATCTGCAGGCGTTTAAATTCAGTAGAAATCTTCCGATCCCTTAATTTATATGCAAGTGACTTTTCCTTAAATACATACATACTCCGTGGGTTGCTTGTGACGTAGCTCTTCAACTTCCACGTAGTGTTGTTGTTCCGCAACGACGCTTCAATTTCGCATGTCAAATTCAGGAACGTCCTCTGCTTCGTGAACAGCACACCAGCTGGACCGACTACGAAGTCACCGTGAACATGAAGGAGGACATCGTCTACTCTGGCACGAGAGCATATGGGCGTGGGTACCGTTACGTTTGTACCGTTCTTAATCCACTCTCCCTTCTCGCAGGTCATGTGTACCGGATCTCCGTTCGTTAGGCCTACAGGCTCGCAGTGGAATATAGCCGCAAACCCATCTGGAAATCTCGCGTCATCTCTGATCCTCTGTAGGCCGACGAAGGCCTTGGTTAACCCGTAGGCGTCGTTGACAGCGCACGAAGTACTTCGTGTTTCCGGGATGCTCGATCCTGAAAGTGTAAGGAACAACAACTGGAGTTACACCGGCACCAGCGCCGTTTATTAAAAGGGAGTCTGGCCATTGGGAGGAGTCACAAAAAGAGGCTCGACCTGTCAATCACAGTTTCGCTCCTCTGATTGGTTTGCTTTCTACCAAGGGGGTCGCCATGACACCATACTGCCACCCAAAATGGCGACGAAAACAAACTCAGTGAAGCGGGGATTTCGTCACAAAAGATTTTCACAGACTAACCTGATTTTGCGCTGCAAATGTACATCCTAACATAAATTTCTCGGAAATCAGTTTCATCTTATGCTCATCCATCGATATCTAACTGAAAATAATACGTTTTGTCGCCGGTGTTTGGTCTAGTGAACACTGTGGTCACAACGAAATCATAACAAAAACGGCGCTGTGATGTACAATCTTATATTTAACAGCTGGATTTCATGGATATAAACATTCTTGCCTCTTATATTCCAACTATTCATGTAGATTTATTTAAAAATCATACCGACAACAGGATGTGTCCCAGCAGGTAGTTCTGCCGGCAGCGGTACAACGACGGAAGCAGACGACAATTCCCGACGTGCCTTACGCTCCCTAGCTGGCGCTTATCAAATCTGCACTAACAAACCACTACTTTTGCAGATTGCGAGAGGTATCCATTTCAATCCCATCCAATCCAGTTGCCACCCAAAATGGCGCTGCCCATGTTGGATAGGGGGGCAAATAGTGAGGATAGGCTGATTGATAGCGCCCCATATTTCAAGACGTCATTGGTCGGAAAGCTGAAAAAGTGGGTGGAGCTTCAGGTATAGGCATGACCCATTAATGACCAGACTTCCTTTAAATATACGGCTCTGACCGGCACGAAAGTACACAGACCTCTACTCGCGGGATGACACGAGCGACACGCACACGGAATGTTTTGGTGATAGGAACAGTAAACAATACTCCCATGAAAAAATGGCTAGGAAGCAAGCGAGCTGGTGAAGGTGATACATAATGTAAAACACCGAGACTAGGGAACACGAACGGGCAGACACAACACGAAGTCTCAAAAGAGAGAGAGAGAGATTTCGTGTTGCGTCTGTTCTTTCGTGTTCGCTAGTCGCGGGGTTTTACATTATGCAATACTCTCATATACTGCAATACTTTCTCGGCAAGGTTTCGTCCCCCAACTGAGGTTTGTGTGATGTAGTTGAAGAAGTGGATCATGTACTCCCAGAGACATGTACAGGTCCCGACGAAAGTTTGCGGAACACCGGATTGGTGTATATATAGTTTACGGAGCGACACCATTGCTGCAAACATGAGCAGATAGACTTACAAACAGGTGACTGGGTACCCGATGCACCTCTCAGCTTGTGTGTCCACTCCCGCTCGCAGCTAGGGTGTCTCTTCGATCAAGAAATACGTCGTTCTGGTGTTCCGTAAGCTTTCGTCGGGATCTGTACTCCAAGACTTCCCGAGGTACAGTGCACACCGCCGTTGTACCCTTGTGTCATCGCTGGCCCGCCGGCCATACTCCACCGAAAAGGTTCTTTGGTGCTGGCACGGAAATCAGCTGATACCTGCCATAAGCATCCTTGTGCAATTCCTCGTCTCGACGGACCTGTTTGACACTCTGCGACGCTCTTTGTTTTTCGTGCATTAAGATTTCACACGTGAACTCTCCGTTATTTTCGTTGCGCTGAACCCAAACCCGAATCGATCCGACAACCTCGAACCGGAACTTGAACCGAACCACAAAAAATAACGGTTCCGAGCCCTGCCTAAAACAAGACTTTAATGATAGGACAACCCTACACAATTATGTGCGCAAGCTCATTGCACCACGCCAAAACAACACGTACAAGCGTGTCAGATAAGGCCGTCAAAATGGCATTTTTAGGGACGTGAAAAACAAAACTCTAACGGAAGTGGTAAGGCGTGACACAAGTGGAACAAAATTCCTATGATTGGAATAAAAAATTCAAGTTCCTTATCCATCAGAATGAATAGAACTGGACTGATACAACTGGAAGAGCCGCTTCTCATTTCAGCCGCTTCGATTATCTATCTTTCGAAATGACCTTTTGCTCTTCCTATTACCTGAGTCCTTTCAAAAGCCGGGTTCACACTAACAGCTACAGTACATTGGAAGATGAGCGATCTCCCACTACTTTAAGCGAAGCCGCATGCTCTCTTAGCGGTCGTTCTAGCATTCTTGCAGTTTGGTCGAAAGGTATATGCGCACAGCCAGATCAAAGTGTCGAAGTAGTGAAGATGTAGAACAGACATGGAAGACGGTCCAAATGTGGTAAACGCGCCATGTGTGACATCGGGGACGCGTTCAGGAACCTATCGTTTATGGGCTCTCCTCGCAGCCGATAGTGCTTATGTCGAACAATAACTATGAGAATATCTCGGTTCCTTTTATATGCTGTGTAGTATGCGACCATTGCCCAGGAATGCACTCGCGGTGGATCAGACATTCCACGCGTAGAAGGGGCGCGGTAAGGAGTTCCAAACATTAAAACTCAAAAAGGGAGTTCTAGGAGATGGGCAGAGCTCAATGAAAGCGATAAGCTAAAAGGAAGATATGTCAAATCGAAGATCATAAACGAGAGGCCAGTCACTTCAAAGGAATAAGGCGATCTCTCGGAACCGTTCTCATGAACACTTTCCATTCCAATAAAACTCGCTAGACAGACGTGTGCACGACGACCGGCGAGAGGATAAAAGAAAACTATTTACAAGGAACAGCCAATTTAGTGTGATCACTTACCGTGTCCTCCCCATGCAGTTGCCAAGATGGCGAAGAGTATCGTTGTCGTCGCCATTCATGTAGTGTGTCGACAGAAACACGGTGTAAAAGAATCAAGCTGCACGGGGTACAATGACGCATCGGGTAACAAATGTTCGCAGAAACGCGGACGTCATCGAAGCATCCTTATCGCACTTCCTGTCGGATGGGAATTACAGCATGAAAGGATGTGTTGCTTCTCACGTGCTGAGTATCTTCTGTGTGGCCTTATGTTTGCACGCTTTATTCTGGAGTTGGGCGAATCGCAAAATTTTCATTGCGAATCGAATACATTTCGACTTTTTTTTTTCTTTTGCATTTGGAATAATCGAATTGCATTGGTGTTGATGCTAGTTCGAATATTTCGAATAGATAATTGTCGTAGTATGTCCGTCAGCAAACAGCTATTCCTCATCCATGGAATTTTCTGTCGGGATGTAAACAAAAAAGTAAAAAAAAAAAAGAGGCTCCTCTACTTCAGGCTTTGATGTGTGCATTATGTGGCCGGGATGAAACATGTTGGCAGTGGGAGTCTGAAGATCCACTGCATTCCGCAGCAATACGTATTCTCTAGTTTCGACGCTACGTCAGCTTACAAGCTATATAGGTCTGACTATTTCGTTCTACTGCTGAATACAATTGTAGCAGCTGTGAATACGATTTTTGAGAGCTGTAGTGTATACTATATATTAGGGACTACAGTAATATATAGTTGAGACACACAGTCACATACAGGGTGTCCCAGCTAACTGTGAACATATTTTCTAAAAATATATATAACACTTTTTCCAAGATGAAATCAATTGCAATATAGCATATGCTGAAGGGCACTCCCTATGACGGCATTAGCAAAGTCCAAAGGCAATGTCTTAATTAACTTCCATTAATTAACTTTTTTAATTATAAAAGCTACGAAGTTGTCCCAATGAGAACATCTGTTCCTTTCGGTCACCTGATATCGTAGCCGTTTTCAGAACAAAAATCCGTTCGATAGATCGCCCGCAAAAAATTAGTGAAGGAACGCCATTTTTTTCTTTATTTTGTTCATCGCGGATCTTCGCAGACGCGTATTTCCTTCATCCCCAACTTGAGAGGGGAAAGGAGTACAGTGCCGCGACATGTGTCGAAGATGAGCTTTAACGTGCGGAAACAAAACAAAAACAAATGTATCGGGTGACCCTATCGGAACTGGCCTTATCTTGGGGTTTTATTTTCTGTTTCCTTTTAATCTCTTTCCAGGACGCGAGAGGCCATAGTGTGCTCTTTCTCCCTCTCACATTGGGGGTGAAGGAAAGACGTGTCTTCTAAGAAGCGCAATCAACAAAATAAAGAAAAAATGGCGTTCCTTCACTAATTTTTTGCGGGCGATCTATCGAACGGATTTTTGTTCTGAAAACGGCTACGATATCAGGTGACCGAAAAAAACAGATGCTGTCATTGGGACAACTTTGTAGCTTTTATAATTAAAAAGTTAATTAATGAAAGTTAATTAAGACATTGCCTTTGGACTTTGCTAATGCCCTCCTAGGGAGTGCCCCTTCAGCATATGCTATATTGCAATTGATTTCAACTTGGAAAAAGTGTTATATATATTTTTAAAAATATGTTCACAGTTAGCTGGGACACCCTGTACATGTATAGTAGAACTGTGCTTGTGGACATAGATAAGAACGCATCACGAGTACTACAAGTTGTCATGCAGGAAAGCAAGCTGTTGTACTGTTGTGGGCTGACGGAACTTCTTCGTAAATGAAGATATTTGCCAACACTGAGAAGGGGCGCTCACTCGATGCCGATGTGGCTCGCACAGGGAGATACTGCTTAGAACTGCGCTGGGAGGGCGACTGCAAGTCGATTGCAACAATTCGCGTAACTTCAGCGTCCGGTGCGTCTGTCCTTCGCGCGGGGAGTCGATCTTTGGCCTGCATCGTGTCAGTTATCTTTCGCTTTGTGTCTTTGCACTCTTGCTTCTCCTTCTCATAAACGTTGAAAGGTTTCTGCCGCTTCAAATGGTTAACGAGAACTGACGTTGTGTCCGTCGGCTTACGTAGCGTCGCGCCAAACGTTTTACATGTTCCGGGCGTTTTGGAGTAGTCGAAGTACTTCCATATGGCACTTCTCCTTTTTGCCGGTAGCTCGACAAGTACCACCTCGTCCTCCATATAAGACTGCAACAGTGTTGCCCATATGGTGGACGAGGGGACACTTGTCGAGCCACCGGCAAAAATGACAAAAAGGCTGTCAAAAAAAAAAAAAACTGTCAGACATATGTTGGCACAGTTCCCTTAGAAGTCGGCCCAGGACGCACATTCCCTCAGAGCGTTAGCCGTGACGTTGCCCACGTCTGTAAGATCGACAACGGCAAGCCACTGATAAGTTTTTAGTGAAACGTTTGTGTCGATCTTGTTATCGGGATAACAATGTTGAAACTCGGGTCCGAAAGTGCACCTTCAGGTAGATCAGGTTGTTTGCTGATAACTGTGTAAGTTCATGTTCAGTATTTTATTCTGATAAGATGCATGCATTTCTCGAAAACACGAACTAAACACGTGTGTTTAAGTGGAGCGACGGGGCGCTGAAATGTTGAGTAAGGTGACGGATTATTAAACATTTGTTGCAAGTGCAATGCGTCACTGGTTTTAGAGATTTTATCATGTGTGGCCAACAGGCTCAAATTGGTACTTTATTCAAGTGGGCTGCACCATGCACAAGCGAAATCAAACAACCAAATGATCCTGGCTCAGCCCGGATGTGGCACGCATAATCTTATATACGATAGGTATGCGCTTTTCGCTTCGGGAAGGAAACACTGCGTTTCTCAACGGCTACGGAATGGCCTTGATGTTGAGATGTCTGGCTTTTGGTGCGTAATTATTGTTGCAACGCGTACCGCGTCGCCTTATCTCATGCGCTAGAAACATAGGAGGGAACACTTGGTCAAACCCAACGAAAGCCTGTATAGGTCTGCTACTCACTTGAGGAACAACACTGTCGATCCGATCGCTCTACCCTTTGACTTTCGGGAAAGGAACCTCTACCATCAAGTTGAATGTCTGTAGGTACGTACGACACTGGAATGTCTTAGAAACGTAGCAGTCACGGATTGATAATTTGGTCAGCAGTCAGAGCTGGTGGTACGGCTCGTGTCTGTCCTGTACGTTTTTATTCTGACTTTCAAATTGGTATCATGTTCTTCGAAGTGTACTCTTTTTCCCAATATGTGAATCATAAGGTAGCCTAGGCTATTGTGCAGTACAGTTGTGCAATGAACTAGTTGCAGGGGCGCATACGTCTCGATTCTATACTCCACCCGAGGAGAAGTCTTTTATGGAATGTACGTAAGAGCACTCAGAACAAGTTCTGAGAACAAATAATATTGTGCACTTCTGTATGGCGTGCATGGAAGAACTTAGATACTGTCAATAGGAGTCAGACATACGTGTAGAACGCGTTTCCTTTCGTTTCGTGGGTGACGTTACGGCGTATCCGAAAGCACTCATGAAACCCACATCATCTGCGATTCAACCTTATGCATATTCATACGTACAGCCATACGATAAAGCGAGTTGTCGCTGCGACATTCTTTTGGCTTTTTCCAGCTGTAAAATTTCTTACTTCGTCACGATAGTGTGCTCGGCCGGTTCAGTGGCGGACCTTGCACATCTGTCCTAGTTAAAAAAAGAAAAAAACTATAGCCACAGACGGTCATGTAGACGGCCATGGTTCCAAGGCGATGGGCACTCCTCGCTCCTCTATAGTAGTTTCGGAACTGAAATTCAGTGTTCCGTCCATATTACCTCGAACTATAATTCAGACGCTCTTTGGTTCCGTTTGAACGCGCCGCACGAACGCCAATTCCTCCATAAAGTTGGAAGAGCTGGTACAGTGAACTGTACCCTTTGTGCTGCCGTGGAACATGCTGAATACGTTCTCGTGCACTGTTCCAGATATGCATCTTAAAATGCCACATTGAAATATGCTCTCGACCAATGTGACAACTGAACCTTTAAAGAGCACAGCAGCCTGAGAAGATAAGACTGTCAGTTTCATGAGACAAACATTTTCAGTGCGCTTATCACATACATTATGCGGTTTTTTGTCAATGTTCAACAAGCTTTTTGTCAATGTTGAGCAAAATCTGAGATTTGATTTTGGTACGTGGTGTGCGCAGTAACCGGTCTGCACGTTGGTGCAGCCAACATCTCCATTTTATTTTTTCGCTATCATCATCATCATCTCATAAGAAATGGTTTCTTGGTACTTTCAGAGAACCAGAGTGTGTTTCCGTGCTGCTTCAGTACACTCAAGCGACCAGGTTCAGAACGATGTCATCACTCATCACAATCTGCTTCCTTGCGGCGTTGAGCATGCTAACGCTGAACATCGATGGTACGTGCATTGTCCGGAATACTTCCCCAACAACACAGAATGTCCTCTGGATGTACCGATAATGTCCTGACGAGTTCATACGTCCGATGGACATCCCTCGGATATCCATCGGACGTACGAATCCGAGTCGTACATCCAGAGGACATTCGGTGTTGTCAGGGTTCCTTTTATAGCGGAGGTTACTAGTATCGAATATTTGTTGTGATGGCCAGTGCAGGATCAGAGTCGTTTTAAGCAAATGAGAGAGTTACATGGACACTACTCCAGACACACTAGTATTCCGCTTTGGGTACAGTAACACGCGGTTCTAAAGAGAGGTGTGCGTGTCGTTAGTATAGCGACACTGTGACGACACGAAGGCGTTCCCTTGTCGCCTTTTTCACCAGGCCTCAGCTCCGTCAATGATCTGGCGTCATGTTTGCGGAAAACTCGCGAGGAGGTGGTGTAGCCCTTTGGAGGGCACTACATTTAGAATACATTTTTGTCATAATACTTTGTCCTGTGCCTCATGACATCTTCCTGATATCCGCTAGACAGTTTTTTCACGAATATTTCGTTTACCTTTCAAGATATAGGGTGGTACTACACGTATGAAACCAGCGCACATTTGCTGTCAAAACATCACCTCGTATGATGGTCTAGGAATCAATTGGGTCCCTGCGTCATGCAAAGCCCGACATTGTACATTTCATGTCAAAACATCTCGTATGAGACCTCGTATGATAGTCTAGAAAATCCGATCAACAAAGGACAACGATGTTGACCAACAGACGCTTCTTTTTCTTCACTTTGATTTTCCCGCGCGCGCCTTGGCGCGAAACGAGATGGCATCCCCGAGATGGCGCTCCCTGAGCAGTCGGCTCAGAGCCGTTTATAGAGAGAGTTTGGCCATTAGGAGGTGCCTAACTTGAACCGCGTCATGCAACGTCACGGCTGAACGACCTCCCTCGCCGCGCTCTATTGTTGTCCAGTCGTCAACCGGTCGCCGACGCCATGTTGATGCAAAGCGTTGGTCACGATGCAAGGGGGAAGACACGTGCGTATCGCGTCCTTCGGGACCCCTCCGTCCTTGAATCCTTTCAGTTTGGTAACAAAGCCCCCATTTCACAGGCGCCTGTGGGCCATAAGCCGGCGACTCTGGGAGATTACATTGAGCGCGACAAAAGTACATGCCGACCAGCCGGTGAACTGCATCAAGATGGCGCCTACCTGCTGGCTGATAAGCGGATTTCGCTTGGATTCACGCTTTTTGGGCGGTGCAACACCGACTCTGACGTCAAACCAGGCTCCGCCCGTGAAGCGGTAAAAGATCAAAAGATGGCCAAACTCTCTCTATATACGGCTCTGAAGCAAACGAACCCGATGCGAGATTTCAAGGATAGGGATTCCTTACCGCAACCCTCAGTGTATCAGTGCCGTGTATGCCAAAGGGAGTCTGGCCATTAGGAGGAGCCTAAAAAAGAGGCTCGACCTGTCAATCAAACTTAGGCGCATTTCATTGGTTACTGTTTTTCATGGGAGCTGCCATGACACCCATTTTTCTCCAAAATGGAGGATGGTTCTTGGAAGCGCGAAGCGGAGATTTCGTGGCAAAAAAAAATTCACAGACTAGTTTAATTTCACCCTGTGAGTATATATCTTCATGTACGCATCTTCAAAATGAGCTTCATCTTTCGCTCCGCCAGCATTATTTACGCGAAAATGGGATGTTTCGTCGCTAACGTTAGGCCTAGCTAAGACCGTGATACCAAGAAAATAGCAAGAAGGAGGACCCTTATACGTAGGATCTTGCGTTCTATAATTGCATCTTACTTATACATGCCTCTTTACTCATTTTTGATTCGATCTACTTCCATTACGTGGTTTAAAACTTCATAGCGGCAGTCGTCTGCTACGAAGAAGCGGTTGCTCCGCTCTCCTGGCCCATCACTTCTGCCAGCAACCATTTCTACAATTCTGAACCTTCCCAACATGTCTCTCTCCATGCAGATGGCGTTGATAAAAGTGGGCGCAAAATCCATTGTTTTGGTCTGTCACAGTGATATCCGTTCCAATCCGAATCCAATCGAGTTTCTCCAAAATGGTGGCGCCCAGTAAATAAGGGTGAGGTATAAGTACTGGATGGATGTAATAATTGACAACAGTATTTCAACCCGTGATTGGCTAGGTATCTTAAAAAAGTGGGTGGAGCCTCAGGTATAGGCAGGTCCCATTAATGACCAGACTCCCTTTGGCATACACGGCACTGCAGTGCATGCGCTTGAACACCATCTACCGGTAGCCACAGTATACATTTTGTGGATGAAAATAATTGAATTTCACAACTAGTTTCGGTCCCAAATGTAGTCGATAAAAAAATGTTGCACCAAACTATGTGCGTATTTTTGTTCCGTGCTCTCGCGCATCATCTAGCTCCCGGCATGGGCGATGCAGATCCACTTTGGGACGAGTTTGGGAGGCCACGTTAGTCGATAAATAGTGCGCCTTCCCAAAACTCAGGACTGGGTTCTGGGCATGCCCAGCGACGAGACGCAGCGGATACTGAAAAGTGCCTATTCTAAAACTCTGTAATGTTTCAGAACGCTTCCAAATGCTGTACAAAGCTAATTTAATATGCAAGTATTGTCTTTGTGAGACAAGACAATATAATATTGTAGAGCGACCTGTCACTTAGTTCACCTGGCTACAAAATTTAGTAGATGCATATGAAGTTAAAGCGAAATCGCTTTTCTCCCATCGCACTGGACTGGAATGACTTTCCTAACAATGTCGCCACATTCACAGATTCTCATGAACATGGATCACAGCTCCATTTGAAGGTCATCTACAGGTCACCTAGGATCATTGCTTCTTGTGCATGACGCTTGCTGTTTCTTGTGCAAACCTGCCGTGACAAGAAACGAAAAGTTTCCGGAGGGGTCTTTCGCTGCTCCTTTAAAAGGAAGGGTAGGGAAGTAATTGAAATAAACATGTCTGGCAGGAGCGTCTGACTCTATTCAACTCTCCCGCAAATTGTATCTTTCGTAATCTATAGTTGAACATATTGTATTGTCAGGGCCGGCAATACCCCCTCACCCACAGGATGGAGCAAGCAAGAGTACTTCCTTATGAGCTCGAGTTATGTTTTCATGACATAACAGGTCACGTCCTCTCCTTCAGGATTGGTCACATCCTCTCCTACCCCTTCGAAGGGCGGTAGTTTCATGCTGATATCACCTGCGTTTCGCCTTCTGTACCTCAAGCGCGCACGTCAGCCGACTCAGAGCCGTATATAGAGAGAGTTTGGCCATCTTTTGATCTTTTACCGCTTCACGGGCGGAGCCTGGTTTGACGTCAGAGTCGGTGTTGCACCGCCCAAAAAGCGTGAATCCAAGCGAAATCCGCTTATCAGCCAGCAGGTAGGCGCCATCTTGATGCAGTTCACCGGCTGGTCGGCATGTACTTTTGTCGCGCTCAATGTAATCTCCCAGAGTCGCCGGCTGGTCGGCATGTACTTTTGTCGCGCTCAATGTAATCTCCCAGAGTCGCCGGCTTATGGCCCACAGGCGCCTGTGAAATGGGGGCTTTGTTACCAAACTGAAAGGATTCAAGGACGGAGGGGTCCCGAAGGACGCGATACGCACGTGTCTTCCCCCTTGCATCGTGACCAACGCTTTGCATCAACATGGCGTCGGCGACCGGTTGACGACTGGACAACAATAGAGCGCGGCGAGGGAGGTCGTTCAGCCGTGACGTTGCATGACGCGGTTCAAGTTAGGCTCCTCCTAATGGCCAAACTCTCTCTATAAACGGCTCTGGTTTGCTTCCGCAGTGCGCTCCATCTCTTGGGCACTCCATGCATGCGCCCCTTATTCTAAAACTTCCTATTCTCTCGGAGAGTGTGACGTAGGGGATAATGCTATCCGCGACTGTGCTCAGAGATCCTCGCAACAAAGTCAGTATCAGTATACAACAACACTCCTTTAGTGAATAAAGGAGATAAATGCAATGTCGGGGAGAAAGTACTCCTGAGCAGCAATGTGAGCAAGCAACCACTACAGTTTAGCCAATATTTGTAGATTAATAATATATAACTTGTCGAGAAAGCCAGAAAGTGGTGGTACTTGAACCCACACTTCATGATTTACGGTGAAGTGCCGGCAACGAACCACACCGTGCTGATCAACCCTCTCGACGACTTGTTGAGGGTCCCATTTAGACGTTCCGAAAAGCGCACTCACCTGCTTCATAACCTCTCACATACAGGCAGACGTATGGTGCACCAGACAAAAGCCGGCGGCATGTGGTGGACCTGACGGAAAGCAACCAAGCTGAGGCTATTGAATGCATATTAAAACAGAGTGAAACGAGATCAACACACACCTGTTGAATTTGTCCTTGTTTGTGTGTGCGTAGTGTGGTCAACATGGTTTCTTTAACAGACTTAACGCTTTATCGTCTTAGTTAGGCCGTGATATTAACTTTATATGTGCTGCGGTACTTTTCTAAATTTTTGGCCCACTCAGAAGCAAATGTTATTTTTTATAAAAAAGAACTCGTTGTATAATTTATTGCACCAATTTGCGTCACATGACGGTCACAGAACAACGACTGGGGGTCTCACTTTCCATTTTGCAGCGAGCGTCCTTGAGGACTGGAAGCCTCCGCAATGCGAGCATGGAATGGAGTACAACGGGTGCGAAACTGCATGTCCGCGCGTCTGCGGCCAGCCGCGACCATTGGGGTGCGTCCTTCTGTGCATCCATGCCTGCAAGTGCAAGAAAGGCTTCATTCGTTCTGGAAGCAGGGATGGGCCATGTATCCCAGAAGATGAATGCAATCTCCTTCCGGAAGACATAAAATCCCGTCCTGGGGGCGACTCTTGGATTCCTTCCTAGGAGCAGGTTGCATACAACCGTGCTGAAGTGTCTGGGGTCTACGGGCCCTAGAGGGGCCTTGAGTGCCTTAAGGGGTATCTTGGGTTGCTTTCTTTTGCTTGAGTACGTTCCAGTAAACGTATTTCCTCACACGCAAACCTACTAAAGTGTCTCTGTTTGTCCAGCCAGAAAGGCAATCGTCATCATATGCCTTTTTTGGGCATAGAAATCTTCCCATTCTCAAATTCTGCCTTCGTCATGCATATTCCTGGAGCTGACTACTGTAGTCTTTAAACAGAACTTCACCGCATACCACGCTCCTAGCAAACCGTAACTCTGACTGACACTGTTCACCCCACGGGAGGTGCACGCTTTTTTGTGCCACTTATCTAGTGATGTAAAATTGCGACAAAGGGGTGTACGCCACGCGTCCCTCACAAATCAGGTGGAAATTATGGTATCATTCTGTGCAATGATTGTTCTTCAGCGTGACAGCTCTCCGGCATTCGCATACATAGCACATAAGTCACCGGTAAGTTAATACTGACATCGTTTGCAAAACAATGACGAACTTTCCGCCAAATTTTAGTGATTAAACTAGAGAGGGGGATATGTCTATTGAAAAACAATAACAAGGAATATTTAGTCAATTTAGTCAATAACAAGGAATATTTAGTCAGGTACGGCTCAACTCGCTATTGTTTAACTAAGAACGTTGCAATTCAAAAGAAAAAGCGTACTGAGAAGCCGGTCGAGAGGCCGAGGACATGAAGAAAGCGCAGGGGGGGGGGGGGGTAAATCAAACAGATGAATCAAAGCAGGAGGGTTGTCATAGCCGCCCCCTGGTTGTGCAGGACTGGGTCGAGCAGAGTGGCCAAAGAAAAGAATGGTGTAACCAAGTTAAGGAGATATTGGATGCAGTATAACAGATACTGCTGAGTGTTGGCTTCCGCGCAGCAAGCTGTAAAGTTGGGGGAGTTCCAGTGGCACATTTAATAGAGGAGTGGGGATGTGCGCGCATGATTCGTTAGAAGGCAATGGAGAAGTGATTATTCTGCTCTATTGGGAATGTGGAGAATAAAATAACGAGCCCGTCACACATTAATAATATATATATAAGTAATATATAGAAGTTCAAAAAAAGACGCGGAAACAGATTTTAGGGAAGTTACTTTTTAACGTCTCCCTATGTAATAAGCTAGTGTTTGTAACTTCCCTAAAATCTGTTTCCGCGTCTTTTTTTTTTTGAACTTCTGTCAAACTTCGTGGCCGTTTGATAATCATTTTACCTCACCCTAAGTAATAAATATATATATATATAAACGTTGCCTGCCTGCGTACTGCTGATGAGGCCCAAGAAGGCCGAAACAGCTGTCCAGTACTGGCATAGCGACGTTTGACTTACAAACATATGCTATACGTGCAGCCAAAGAGCTCCTGCTAATTTTTTCCCCTTGGGCTCCAGCGGGACGATCGCAAAAGTTATATCACTTACCGGCGTCTGTCTAACATGAGTTTGTCTAGCATGAGTTTGTGGGCGTACCCAGGATCAGCGGAGGAGGGCTTTTTTTTTTTTAGGTATCGAGCCCCCTCTACCTTGGAGGTCTGGCTACGCCACTGGTGTAGAGTGCATATGGTGCTGGGCGATAAGAGAGCCAGAGAGACAGAGAACCTGTGCTCTCAGTCAGAAGAACCCACTGTGCAGCCGGCAGGCCGAGCGAGAGCCTTAGAGCCGACAGTATGCCGAGGAGGTATGCTTCCATTGAGGGCATTGTGTAAGAGAGGGCAACGGCATGCTGAAGTCGGGGATACAAAAAGGTAGCGCCCGAGCTGTCTGCCATGACTGAGCGGTCCGTGTCGACGAGACGATGGTTGTTACGTAGCGTGCAGAAAGTCTAGAGTGAATTGGAGGGCCACTGGTGAGGGAATTTCACGCTTGCGGTGAGGACCGAGGATGGATGGGCAGATATGTGCACGAGCCAATGTCCACATTGCCGCCATATAAGAGGTAGCGCAGAAGGTGACGCGCAGCGCGCGATGACCTTGCTGAAGGCAGAGTCCGGGCAGTCGTCGTCAATGTGGCAGAGATAGTGAGGCAGCGAATAGACACTCGAAGTATCCTCTTCCACATGACCTCCACCTTCTCCAACAAATTCTTTATCTGGAACCAATGCGAGTTCATTAAAGATTCATATTCTTGAAGAAAATATTAAAACAGCCATACTTGATCCCCACAAGAGAGTAGTATAAATATATGTCCTATAGCCAAGAGTTTTCTCTAATCCAATTCCAATCAAATTTTAAGTCATAATACAGTTCTAAGTCAACACAAGCCAATTCTAAGCCATCTGATTGGCCGCCATTAGCTCCGCCCACTTCACGTTGATTGGCCCATGCTAAGCCTACTGATCTTTGATTGGTTGACCGTAGCTCCGCTCCTTTATGCTAATTAGTTAGCTTGGCTTTGCCCACTTCATGCTGAATAGCGTGTGCTAAGCCTACTGATCATTGATGATTGGCCATAGCTCCGCCCCTTTATGCTAATTACTTGGCCCCGCCCACTTCACGCTGATTGGTGCATGCGGATCGCTGAGCACAGCTCCACCCCTTTATGCTAATTAACCGGCTCTGCTGATTGGTCCGTTCTAAGCCTACTGATGACTTTCCACATTTTCCAGACTTTCTAAGCCCTCTGATTGGCCGTCCCCAATTTAAGCCTACTGATTGGCCCGTTCTAAGCCCACTGATTGTCTGATTAAGCCCGCTGAACATAACCTTCATTAGCGCCCTCGCATATGGTGCACTTGGCAGCGACCCCGCTGCGGCTTTATCTCATACGTCCAAACTTACCTCGTGCCACCAGATGTCATGACTCAGGTGCATCAACTTCACGCGGTTCTGCTTTGAGGCGTCACACGAGCGAGAGGACTTCGTCGAGATGTCTTGCCACATATCTCGCTCCCGTTTCACTGCAAACAAGCTGCAACAAGGACATCATACACGAAATCTTGGATGAGTACCTGTTGGCTTACAGGGTGCAATCACTGCGCGAGCTTCAGGAACTATGTCAGGAAGAAATAAGAGTCCTGGAGACGATCATCAATCGCGCTAGAAGCTATGGATGAAAATAAAGACGCATCACACCTTGCTACACAGTCTGCTCAAGTTATTCCACGATGCGCATGCAGTTCCAGCACCCCGCTCGAATTCTCATCTCTGGCAGGTCCATGTGTGGCAAGACGGTGCCCACGTAGGACATAATGAGACACCCGGATTATTTAGCATTCCACCGCAGAAGATACTCTAGGTACGAAAGTATGCAGCCTGACGGGAAAAGGATTTCGCCGGCGTGGAGTTTATGGACAGGATAGCCGCAAATTGGGATGAACAGTATCCCACTCTCATAGTTATTGACGATCAAATCATGGAAAAGGAGGTTCTATCGGAAGTAGTGTCACTGTTTGTGCATGGTAGCCACCATAAGAATACGTCTGTGATCCTGATCACACAAGCCTTGTTCTATCACAACGCCGCTTTTCGAACAATATCGCTGAACACCAGTTATATCGTATTGATTCCGAACGCTCGGTCCGTACAACAGATCGAAACCTTCGGATGCCAAGTATTCGGAAAATAGGGGCTCTGCTATTTTCGCGATGCGTATAACCAGGCGACGGAGAAGGCACACGGTTATTTAGTTGTAGATCTTCACTCGTAAACACCTCCTTGCCACCTCCAATAGCCTGCGAACGGGTATTTTACCACACGACCGGCAGTTCCTGTTTACGCCCGCGCAATGACAACCGACCTTTGAAGACATCTCACGCTCCTCAAAGTATTGGCCACCAGCAAACCGGCGCACCGCGCAGAGTTACTTAAAGAGCTCAGCTGCGACGACATTCGAATCCTTTCAGAAATCTGTCTAACATTCTACGTGGGAATATCCCACTTTCGATGGAACTTCATAAAAACTTGAAGAAACACAAAAAAATCCTTCGCTTCCTCGCTTACAAGTTACTTCATAAGTGTCCCCGGCACTTGAAGAAATATATTAGGGGACAACGAGGTGGTCTTATTCCTGTACTTCCACTGCTCCTCTCAGGGCTATCAAGTCTCGTGGGTGGAGTCACCGGGCGAGCGATATCCAAAGTCATCGTTCATGGCACACAGAATAGAAATAGGTGAAGTTCTTAAATCCAACGATTCAGACGATGTAAAGGTGGGCAAAATATGGGAAGCCCTCTATTACTTGCTCAAGCGCGCTCACTATCATACTCCTCCTCCTCCGGAACCTATCCACTCAGCACCCGAACCGGAACCCAATCAATTCGATTTTAATCTTCTACCCTTTGGCGTTGATAAAGCATGCGCCAAATCTGTACTAAAAGAATTGAAGAAAGTTCTCGCCTGGCAGGCGGATAATGTGCTAGTATATAGAGGGAAGCGAATCAATCGCTCAAAACATTGTGGCCCATGTGAGCTACTTAGCACATCATATAGCGCGCTCATCAAGAAACCCAGTCGGTACAAAAAAGTATCGAAAATTATAAGCGCTCTGAAAATGCACTGAATTGCTCGCTGGAGCAAATATGGGGCCCTGTAGAAAGATCAAAGAGAAACGGTTAGGTGGAGTGGATCAGTACCGACGTTATCACAAACTCACGCGCAAAGAAGCCATCCAACAGCTGAAAAAGATGCTTGCACCCTTCACAAGCCCGTGAAGAAAAACTTTAAGCGGCGCTCCATCATCGCAACCCACGTGCGGGATTTATATCAGGCAGACCTTCTGGATATGTGTAAATATCCAAAATTTAACAAGGGCAGCAAGTACATCTTAACAGTTGTATATACGCTATCGAGGTACCTGTACATGGTCCCCATTCGCACAAAGCGCACGCAGGACATAGAGAAAGCTTTCCAACGAGTTTTCCGTCATGGGATTCCGAAGATTCTTCTCACGGATCGCGGAAGCGAATTTTGGTGTTCCCCCATTTGTTAGTATTTTCGGTCACTACTAAATGACTATACCACACAAAGTGGAATGAAGGCTGCCTCCTGTGAACGTGTGCAGAGAGCAGTTAGAGAAAGAATAGCCAGACATTTCACTAGTACGGGGAAGTTTAATTATATCAACACAGTGCCGAAGATAGTGGCCGACTATAACGACTGACTGTGAGTTCGCTGGGTGACAGTGATCAATAAGTATCTAATTTTGGAACCCCGATCGCTAATTATCGACACATTCAACGAATTCTTCAGAGCGACGAACGATACAGAATCAAGCGTGGAATACAAAGAGAACACTTATTTGCTCTCTCCCCCGGCAAATTTCAACTTGTCGACCGAGTTCCTGGACCTCATTTAGGCGAAGCACATCCACATTGAAGGATCCTAAAAGCGCATCACATGTAATCCCATAGTAAAGACATATCGCATTCACATAAACACTCGAGAAACGGAGAGTCGACACATTTCACTTCCAACAAATTACTACAAAACGTCCGAAGCTCTCGTGAGTGTCATTCATGAACGTCCACAGCCGGAGGCTTCCCTCACGTACGATGCATGGGCGAGGAAGTGTTTGTTGAGCTTGCGGGAAAACGTGTGGCTTACATTATCCGATTACTTTGTGTACCTACTCTGCTTTGGTACAAAAACCGTATTTACCGGAAACGATATGGACGTCGACGAAGTGACCATAGATCTTCCCACTAACTCTATTATGATATAAACGAATCTCATCATGCCCTGCGTAGTGGGATATGGCGGCATTCGAACTGAAATTAATTCCATTCGTATACGATAGAACGAATGAACAACTGAGTTTCAGCTTTCTTCTCGTTCAGTACCTTAAATTAGTGCAGCGCGAAATTTCCTCAATCACCGTCTCTATACGAGATGACACGGGTCGCAAGCTACCGCTACAAAATCGCGGTAGATAGACGCTGACGCTACACTTCAAACATGTACACTAAAGCGGTACCAACCTACGGATTTGACGTTCCGACGTTGTACGGGTTGCACTTGTACCAGAGGGGAGGCAATTTCTTTTCTCAGCTCGGGGGTTTCGCTATTCCGCTCTTTTAACATGTATCGCCCTACTTAAAAAAGGCTCATTTGGCTAAACGCAGGAACGTTCTGACGAATATTCATTTACCGGCATGTAAGGAGGGTTAGTGTTTTAAATATAATACGCTCGCCCTCCTGCGTCTACAGAGTTGGAATACATGGTCAAAAAAATATGACAATTATGCATCGGAGTATTGGTGGCCTTGTGGGTTCCCCGTTTCGTACTCTGATCTGGACGAATTCGAAGGCAAGAACGAGAAATCCGCGTACGTGTATGAGTACATCTATGAGGGAGTGC
This sequence comes from Ornithodoros turicata, assembly GCF_037126465.1. Lineage (NCBI taxonomy): Eukaryota > Metazoa > Arthropoda > Arachnida > Ixodida > Argasidae > Ornithodoros > Ornithodoros turicata. The sequence continues at coordinate 22,171,476 of NC_088207.1, forward strand.
ACGTGTCGCGACCCCCAAAACTCGAGTATGAAAAGAAAATTCACTTATTGGCTATAGACCAGCATTTTTTTTTAAATCAATCCCTCGAGCGGCAACTCATTAGGAAAGACAAGCGTTTCGTATGCGAGCGTTGCACACGCTCTTTCCTGAAGGAAGAGAGCATGGTGAAACATCGTCGCCTGTGCGCGGACGTAAACGAAACCATATTGAAATTATGCGAAATGGGCAAAAGTGCATGCAGTAGTACAACTATGTCGTCGCGTTGGACACGGAGAGCGTACTCGCACCTAATGGTGTTGGCATGCAGCGTCACGTCACCGAAATCGTTCGAAATTGGCACCTTCCTATTCAGAGATACCATGCTGTACCTAAATTCGTCGCTGGGAGAGCTCGTGGAAACCGTCAAATCCATGGGGGACACAGAGGCGTTCCAATGCCTGAAGCAGGTATTTGGAGACGACTATGAAATTTTGCTTCGTAAGGGTGTATTCCCGTACAGTCACGTTAGCTCTTTCTCAGTGTATGACGAATTGGCTCTGCCGGCAAAATCCGCATTCCGAAACGATCTGACGGGGGAGGATATAAGCGACGAAGGCTACCAGTACGGATGCTGCGGGTTTATAATGCATCGTACCAGAAAACGGATGCCTTATTACATGCTGACGTAATGCAGCACTTCCGACGTCTGTGCTACGACTGCGCGCGGTTTGCAATTGCTTCATTGCGTTTCTCTGGCATCCTATTCATGGCAATGCGCTCTAAATTACATGCAGGCAAAATTGGAACTGATCATCGACACTAATCGTACATAGATTGCAACAATCTTTACAGATTCAGTGTGATAAAGCACCTCCCCGTCGGCGATTTCGAATGGGTCGAGGATTTTAGCGTCACCCCACGGATTCGGACGGGGGATACGTTTACGTGTGCGACTTGGAGTATCCAAAACCTATCCACGCACTGACGCGGTACTTCCCCCTGGCTCCCGAGAAGGCGGTGGACCCGAAGGAATGGCTCTCACCATTCCAGCGAGGGCTCCTCAAAGAGTTAATGTATCAGCCAGCGAACAGCAAAAAGCTGCTGCTCATGTGCAAGAACAACGTCGAGTACGTCGTTCATTACGCACTGCTCGCGCTCTATTGTAGATTGGGCATGAGGGTGAAGAAAATTCACAGAATTCGAAAATTTCGTCAGGCACCATTCCTGCGTCCCTGCAGCGAGGACAGTGTTGCTAGACGCGTCGCCTCGAGCACGACGTTCGAGAAAATTTTTTATAAAATCTCAAATAATGCGGTCTTCGGGAGAACGCTACTAAACAAATTTAATATGCTGGATACTCGAGTAGCCCTCGATGAGGAGACGGCGAGTCTCCTCGGGAGTCGGGCGGAATATGTACGAATGGAAATTTTGTCCCCGATTGCGTCATGTACGAAATGCGCAAAAGAAAAGTGCGATGCGATTTCCCCCTGCACATTGGCTTCACGATTTTAGAACTGAGTAAGTTAACCATGTACTCGTTCTACTATGAAACCCTGCTGAGTAAACTCACTTGTCTGGTGACCTGCTACTTTGACACGGATTCTCTGATCCTCGGCCTCTTCTGTAAGGACTATGACGATCAGTTACGAGCGATCGCCGACGAACATTTAGCACACCTGACAATGATAGATGAAAGTCACTGAAAAGGTTAGCAGGCCGTAGCACTCGAACCGACATCTTCTAGATTGCCGGTCCAGAGCTCTAACAATTGAGCTAAGCCAACGCGCCTTCCCAGCGACTTCCAGGGTACGTCAACTGAAGGGACAAACCAGTCACTCTCTCTTACTCATCCTCCTTTAACTCTTACATTTTTGCTCACTCATACAAACATTCATACGACAGGGATCGACGCAAGCAGCAACTGTTGAACGTGAGAGAACTGATGGTCTGAGGCTGGAACAACATAGAAGGGACGGAGCAGGCTCGACATAGAAGGCTTTGTACGTATTTGCCCCTTCTACGTTGTTCCAGCCTCAGATCATCAGTTCTCTCAAGACCTGACACTTTTTACAGCACTGTGTTCTCCAGCAACGTTTCGTGGCTGGTCCTTGGAAATGACATGCAGAACCAAACAAATGTAACACCGTGAAGTTCTCCGTTCAGCCAGTCATTTGAGTGGGTGTGAGATATTGTTGTTTGTTATCATCGTTGATGTTTCCCACCTGCAATGCAGAAATCACATACTGGTGTTAGCAAGTGTAACATGATATATCCTGAGACGTCTGCCATCTCACCTGATGTCTTGTGGCAAGTTTGAAATGTCTGTCTGTGCCTCGATCACAGCCAGGAGGCTTAAAGTCTTCAGCGCCGGAGCTATAGGCGAATATGAGGGCGCACAAGAAAAAAAAGTTATTAAGTTAGGTGTGATTTTGGTGGCCATATAATCTGAACTGTGAAGAATCTAACCACCTTTCTCATCTTTCAAGTTCAACACAATGGAGAGTAAATTTTTAAAAAATTCACTGCAAATCAAAAGTTTCCTTCAGAAATAGTTTTGTTCGATGTAGCGATGACATTTGTTGAACTGAAGAAAAATTCCTTTTCAAGAACTACTTTTGTTTTACCGAATTCGCTGAAAACATGCACAGGAGCTTGGCTTTATTCTATGAAGGCCCTTGTGTTCTCATTGCGTATTAAGAAACGAAATGCTTCAAGATTACATGACCTAACAAGCTACATCCTGCATAAGAAACCCAGTTAATAAAGTGGGAAACTTTCTCTTCCTATATGCTAATGTTTGTCATGCTAATTATTAAATTCATGATAACTCATCCACTGCATCTAGAACCAGGCTGACTGCGACCGATTGTGCAGTATCTTTGTACTTATTTTGCGCTCACGCGATGCAGTCATAACGTCAGTATCTGCTCTCAGGGGAGCCTGTAGGCAGTGCCGGATTTAGGACACTGCGCACTTGCCCCGGGGCCCCCACCACAAAGGGGCCCCCACCAGTAAATCTGTTTTACTTTTTTTTTCTGTTTAAATCTGTTATCTGCCTGAAACGCATCCCTGAAACGGAAGCTTGGTAAAAATCTGTCCTCCCTCTGCCCACGCCTATCGACCCTGAATAACACATTGGATAGACATAGAATACACGAGGGACCCCCACAGCACAATGCCCCGGGGCCCCCACCACTGTAAATCCGGCACTACCCATAGGACTGGGATACTAAAATGTTGCGTTCTTTTGGACATTGTAACGAACGTTCCTCCGCAGTTCGCTCATTCTCATATTTTCAGACTTCTTTTTGTGACAGAGGGTGTGCAAATTATGTGACTAAGTACGGTAGTACTATGTTTTTCTTTTTTTATGCAGTTACACCGAATTCAGTGAGCTGGAAAGTACCGCCTTTGCCATTGAGACCTCACATTGGTAGGGCCTTGTGTTTTTTTGGGTTACGCTTGGTAAAACCAGTTTTTACACCTCAATGTTCGTCATCGTTATTTAGACTACAGCTAGAAGGCTAACTTAGCAAAGTGCCAGTTCGGCCCCCAATATGGGTGCAGGATAGTACTACATGGTATTGTATATTCAGCATGGCTGTTCTGTCCATCTACAATGTGAGAAATGCTCTTTTAGTTTGTTTGTTTTTTTTCGCTATCACACAGTGTTACTCTGTGCTCTTGAAACAAAACTCAGTTTTTACCACCACCACCACCCAGACATAAATAAAAAATTCTGAAAACTGAGGGCCCTTCTCGTACGTCATAGGGCCCGGATTTTTAGGCGCTAACAGGTGGCGCTCTCGTCGGATAATTCATTCTAGGCCAACCATCCTTTAGAACCATATTGTTTTATCTTTCGATTGGAAGGAATGTTGATACATAAAACGGGGCGCGCCCCCTTTCTCAGCTTATCGGGAGACAGAGCGATATCATCCGCGATGATGATTGGCATACTGCGTGCTATGCGGTCAAGAGCGCCTCCTGTTTGTGCCTACAAATCCAGGCCCGGGAAAATGAGTCCGACTGATGAGTGTAGATTGATGGCATCAAAACACAAAAAAGAAGAAGAAGAACAAGAAAAAAGAAATTTAAAGTACACTTCTTTCGCTTTATGAATGTAACACGGATTCGAGCCACGTCAAATATAATCTCCTTTGCTCTTTTAATTTTCATCCAGAATTAGATATAAGAATTGCCCAACCAGTAAAGTAATTTACGTACGGTCTCTTAGCGTCAGACAGGTCCACCAATGTGCTCCCTCATTGCCTTTCTTTGTAATTATTCTTCCTTAATTATTAGTTTATTATTATTTATTATTTTATGATTATCTTATTATAATTATTTATTACTCTATCACAGGGAACCCTAACGTCCCTACAGGTTTGCATGAGAGGCTCAAGAGGTTATACAAGCTGGTCTCTGACACGCCTTTGGTGAAATGCAGCACTACCATTTCAGCATAGACAATGAGGTGGGCATCATTCCACCCCCTCTATGGTGAAATGCGGTACTACCACTTCACCATAGACAATGAGATGGACATCATTCCACCCCCTCTATGGTGAAATTCGGTACTATTATTTCACAAAAAAATGAGATATGGGCATACCAGTTTCCATTCTGACGCACAGGTTTTTGAAACAATGAAGGTCTCTGTGTTCATTGTGCGCATGGCTGGCAACGCCTTGGCCCAGGGGGACCAAGGGTTCATCACGGACGCGACGAGGTGGAAGGTAGTCGCAGCAGGTGCCCTCCTGGTCCTCATGGGGATCTGTACCTGCTGCTACGCCTGGGACCAGATCACCACCGAGGTCCCGCCAACACCCCCGGCAACTCCAACACCACCGAAGTCTCCAGAGAGCGGCGGTTGGTGGTCTTCAACACCTTCCCTAACGTCGTCGCTCTCTGTGACCACCTCGTCGAGACACGTCCATTGGATGTCTGACATCCTGAGGGAAGACCCGGTTCCCATTTATGAGGCCGGACCCGATCTCGTGTAATCCACGAGATCGAAGATTGAGTCCACGTCTTGCCATCCGACGTGGTGCGGCGTTGTGCCGCGGGAACGGACAGGGAGGGGAGGGGCCCTGTCCATTTTTCCATTTCACCTGGGTGTGATCGGTTTCCCTCAGTGATTTCCAAGATCTTCAGCCGTGCATTCAGCCGTGCATTCAGCCGTGCATTCAGTCATGCACACGACAATATTGGCAACAACACTGCTTCAATGCTTCAAAAATGCTTCAAGGTATGCTTGGAATCCTCAGTCCGAAATATCGAAAGTTGTACAAGCTAAGAGAACCACTGAGAGGTGCAGAAAGCCTGTTTGACATCATTTGTACATTGGAGCTGACTGACAGTGGTGACTCTTGAAGACAAGTTAGGAGGGCTTGTCACAAAGACCATCCGGGCAACAATCTCTAGAAAGGACAATCTACAAATCGTCATCTCAACAATCTCTACGAAGGACTGCAAACAATGCAGTGAGGCGCAGGTTTGATATATCTTGTAAATAAGTGCCCGATATATGTGCCCTAGACATTGACAATTTCAAGGGCAAACGCATTCGGGCAGCGATCTTGACAGCGCACAGAGACCAACGCAACGAGGCGCCCAATATAAAAGCCATGAAGTGCGCCGCGGAAGTATGTTATTTTCTGATGCAAGCACTGACGAATGACAATGCAGGAACAGTTTCACAATGCATGGCATTTCTTACAAATGACACAGTTGCAACTTCAAAGGTGAAATCTGGAGGCTACAAAGACAAGCTGACAAGCTTCTGATGCAAGCTCTGACAAATGACAGCCCACGAACAATTTCACAATGCACGTTTCCCCCTACGGATGGCACGGTTGCAGAGCCCCAGAGATGTGGTGGTGCACCTTCAAAGGTGTTGCCATCTGGAGGCTACAAAGACAAGCTGACAAGTTTCTACAGTAGAGCAGAGAAAGCCCGAGCTGAGAGGCATGTCTCAAGACCATTCGGGCGGCAACCTTAACAGAGCATGGAAACCAACGCGATAAGACGCCAAAAGTAGGAGCCAGGAAGCTCGCCACAGAACTATGCAATCTTCTGATGCAAGCTCTGACAAATGACAGCGCAGCGACAATTTCACAATGCACGGTTTCCCCTACGGACGGCACGGTTGCAGAGCCCTAGAGATGTGGTGGTGCATCTTAAAAGGTGTTGACATCTGGACGCTACAAAGACAAGCTGACAGGTTTCTACAGTACAGCAGAGAAAGCCATAGCCGAGAGGTATGTCCCAAGACCATACGGGCGGCAACCTCAACAGAGCATGGAAACCAACGCGACAAGGCGCCAAAAGTAGGAGCCAGGAAGCGCGCCAGAGAACTATGCATCTTGTGATGCAAGCTCTGACAAATCACTGCGCAGGAGCAATTTCACAATGCACGGTTCCCCCTACGGATGGCACGGTTGCAGAGCCCTTGGGATGTGGTGGTGCATCTTAAAAGGTGTTGACATCTGGAGGCTACGAAGACAACCTGACAAGTTTCTACAGTAGAACAGAGAAAGCCAGAGCTGAGAGGCATGTCTCAAGACCATACGGGCGGCAGCCTCAGCAGAGCATGAAAACCAAGGTTACAAGGCGCCAAAACTAAGAGCCAGGAAGCGCGCCACAGAACTATGCATCTTCTGATGCAAGCTCTGACAAATAACAGCGCAGGAACAATTGCACAATGCAGGGTTTCCCCTATAGATGGCACGGTTGCAGAGCCCTAGAGATGTGGTGGTGCATCTTCAAAGGTGTTGGCATCTGGAGGCTACGAAGACAAACTGACAAGTTTCTACAGTACAGCAGAGAAAGCAAGAGCTGATAGGCATGTCTCATGGCTATATGGGCAGCAACCTCAACACAGCATAGAAACCAACGTGACCAGGCGCCACAACTAAGAGCCAGGAAGCGCGCCACAGAACTATGCATCTTCTGATGCAAGCTCTGACAAATAACAGCGCAGGAACAATTGCACAATGCACGGTTTCCCCTACTGATGGCACGGTTGCAGAGCCCTACAGATGTGGTGGTGCATCTTCAAAGGTGTTGGCATCTGGAGGCTACGAAGACAAGCTGACAAGTTTCTACAGTACAGCAGAGAAAGCCAGACCTGGTAGGCATGTCTCATGGCTATATGTGCAGCAACCTCAACACAGCATAGAAACCAACGTGACAAGGCGCCAAAACTAAGAGCCAGGAAGCGCGTCACAAAACTGTGCAATCTTCTGATGCAAGCTTTGACAAATGACAGCGCAGGAACAATTTCACAATGCACGGTTTCCCCTACAGATGGCATGGTTGGTGAGCCCTAGAGATGTGGTGGTGCATCTTCAAAGGTGCTGAAATCTGGAGGCTACAAAGACAAGCTGGCAAGTTTTTACGGTATAACAGAGGAAGCCAGCAGATCTGTCAAGTCTTTTGGAAAACGTTCGTAAATGTAGTCTTGTATCTTGCTGTATCTTGTAAATAAATATCCGACAACCAAAGTGAAACAAGAGATAAACTGATGTTCTGAGGCTGGAACAACATAGCACCCCGAAAGTGGCTGGAGAGGCGTGTTAGCTTAGCGCAATTGGTAGAGCCCTGGACCGGCAATCCAGAAGATGTGGGTTCGATCCCTACAGCTGGCTAACCTTTTCAGTGACTTTCATCTTTCAACGAAAGTGAGTTTTTGTGAGTGAGTGTTAGGCAGGCACGACTCATGGAGGACAGGACGTCTCGAAGACGGTGGTTATTATCTTCAACCTATATTTTGACGAGCTGTGGCACATGTCTCAAGACCATTCGGGCAGCGTTCTCATTGTAGCGTATGCGCGAGGTCCCAGGCAGATCACAGGCTGATACTGCTTTCCACCGCCGATGCGCACGGACGCCTTTTGCTACATACTTTAAATTCAATTTCTGCGATAATTATGACTCTGATTATTAGAGGGCGGATCTATATGCACTAAAAAGTCGGGGAATATGGCATGCTACTATGCACTAAAATTGGTCGTAATATGCAGTAAAAATATGCACCTTCTGAGTTGACAGTTTTGACTATATCTTAAGTTACGTCGTACAGCTGTCGAAATAAAGTTTATATAACGTGACAGCAACATCTTTATTGCAGATAATACAGAGAAAACGTCGTATTCGCAAACACAGAAAAATGCCAGGGTTAGGCAAACGCAGGTTTCAATGGCTAAAGCCGTTGTAGAAAACGTTTGACACAATGTAGCGTTCAATGTTCTCCTCTGTGAACTTCTGGCGCCTATCGCTCAAAATATTCTTGTAATTGGAGAAGGAGCGTCCTGCACGCCCTGCACGTCCTGCACGTCCTTCCTCCTAGTCCTGCACGTTTTCGGGCAGGGTAGCGTTGGACGCCGATACCATAACGTTGCCAACTGCCTTGACGGTGCTATATCCAGGGTTCTTTTGGAGCACGGCTTCGAATTTCCTGAAAACATGCCGGCCAACCGGACTGGTGATTTTTGCCACCTCTTCGCCAACTTGGGTCACAACGTCCAGGGATTCCAAGAGGGGCAGGCCACCCGTTTCGAGCTTTCGTATGGAGCGTGCGAGAAATGTGAAGTTCGTTTTGATTAGCCTGACCTCTACAGCAAGCAGTAGATCCTCGAAAAGCTTTTGCGCCTCTCTTACTGCGCTGCTGTCTTCCGGATTGAATCGGCTCACCACGTCCTTCAGGCTGTCGAAATGATCTGCGTAGAAGTTGACTGCCTCGAGCCAGTACCCCATCTTGTGACAACGGGCTCGGGCGGCAAAGGAATGTCTGGCATAAGTGCTCTATATATTCCTCTGCGACTTGGCGCTTTGACAAAAATATTTTCTTTACCACCGACACCATCATGTTTGTAAGTGGATACTGGTTCTGTACGTCCTCCGCCACGCGGTTGATACCATGCGCCAAGCACGTCACGTGCGCAAGGTTTGGGTAGACAACCTTCAGGGAGTCAGCAGCCTTTATAATGTAGGCGGCGGCATCAGTGTAAAAAATCCGGAAGTCCTCTCCGCCTCCGTCTGGCCATAACGTGTTGAGGGAGTCATTTACGAATCTAGCGACCGTACTGTAGTTGGATTTCTCGAGCACGTGACATGCCAGTTGGTAGGGTCTAGAGCTTTTGTCGTCACCGAGCCATCCAAAAATAAGATGTGCCACATAGCGGCCGGAAACGTCCGTCGTTTCGTCCGCACCAGCCCACATTGGGCCCTTTGCAACAGAAGCCCATTTCATCGAGAACCTTTTCATACAAAATAGGCAAGTAATTCTTGCGTAGAGTTGACTCCGCTGGTAACTTCCGGCGGGTATATTTTTCAAGGCACCTTCTGAGCATCGGGTGCTCAAGTTTCTTCCACGGGATATTAGCAGCTACGAAAGTTTCTGACAGATCGAAGCAGAATTCGTCGAAATACAGGTGGGACGACAGGGCATGGGCAAGTAGGGGTTGCGATGTGCTGCCTTAGAGAGGTTGTAGTGTGAAACCTAGTGCGGACCACATGAAAACGCATCCCCAAGGACATCATGTTAACCATGTTGCCATGGGCGCAGGTAGCTCTAGAAACGCCACTGCCTGTCTCTCTAAAAGGGTTCCACCCTTACCTTTTTCTCACATATCCTGCACAAGAGCCCTTTTCCGTCCGTAGACAGATCCGGGTTTTCTGTCGTCCATCTCTTGTACAGACACGCAGTTGAAGGTTTAGGTCTCTGCATTGCGGGAGGACGCTTTCCACGCTTGCATGCCAGGCAGGCGCAGACGCTTGAAGTGACAACTCCCGGCTCGGCGGCGCCCAAGCGACTGACGCGCGTGCAAGTCAAAGGTCATAGTGTCGTCGCGCGAAACAAATTGAGGAAGCAGGCAAAGAGGCGGTATGAGTCGAGCAGCACGTCAGATAGTCGGCTTGCAGTACAAAACTATGCCTTTCGAAGTTAGCAGTGGTTGAAAAATGCCAGGCCTAGAGCGGGGAACGATCATGTGGGGTTAGCATGAACCGGTAGCAGTTGCCTGGAGCTCAAATCAATGCGTCATATCGGACACGACGGAAAATATGCATCAAAAATGCGAAATATGCGGTTATGTACGGAATATGCATTTTCATGCACCTAAAAAACCATGTTGAATCGTCTCTACCTGCTATGAAATGCGCTTATGTATCGCTCAGACCCGAGAGCATATTCAAGGAAAAATATGCATTTGCATACGGATCCGCCCTCTACTGATTATTACTTCGCATGGTGCATGTTACTGGCCTACTTAACAGTTTTATAGGAAGCAAACAGGGTGGTGAAAATGTTTTCTTAACATCCTCTATAAGAGCGGGGCTGATTGTATGGGTCGGCTAGTCTCAAGTTTAATTTTGCCGGATCCCCTGCCGTCTGAACATTTCTGCTGGAGACTGCAGCGCTAGATAAACAGGGTCGACCATGTGTATCATGATGTCATCGCCTTTAATAAAAAAACACACACCGCTCACATGGGCTATTGTGGCCTCCCTCACACTTCTCCACATGACACAGAGTTCTCCCCTTTCCCTTCCTCGCATTCAGCTTAGTTACCTTATGGATACATGTAAAGGTGGACAGCGAAATTTTCCACTAGGCTTTGTGCATCCTCAAAATGTCTCACTCCACCGGTCCAAATGGCGTTCCAGTTAACTCTTCCTCGAGCTGTACCAACTAAAACTTAACGTTTCAGTCATTATTCGAAGGGTCTGACTTTTTAGGGTTATATTTTTCTGCAACATTGGGGGGGAGGGGGTAAATACCGGGTTATATTTTACTTCAATAATTCAGGTGTAATCGAGCTGAACCGAGCCTGATTAAACCCAATTCTGGCTACACTGAACTCAATCAGGTGTAAATCTTCAGTTTACACATGGTGGGGGTGGGATATGTTTATTAAGAAAAACATATCCCCCAGCATTTACACTGAACAACATTTACACAGCATAACACACATGACACACCAGTAGACACAGAGTATCAATGTTTTATCCATGCATCGAAGGGGCAGGGTCTCTGTTTTGACAGTGTGCATAAGCCTATTTATGCATTTACAACACAGTTTCTATGGTCTGTGTTAGTTGTGATGACTCTGGACGCTCCTGGTACCTTGATATCGTCAATTTCCATCCGGGGGTGAAATATCGGGCATTACTCCTGTTTTTTATGCAGACCCTAAAAAGTCAGGGCCCAATTACATGCACATATGCGTTCTGTTCACATTTGTTCGCATTCACCGAAATGGGTGTCATATTCGGGACAATGCGGATCACGTGAAAATCCCCTGTCCCAAATTTAGCAACCCTTTACGTAGCATCTGTCACCACGAAGGTTGACATACACACTTTTAGCACGTTCACGTTTTGTTCACGTGGACATTTCCCTGTTGGGTGATTTCACACTTTACTCGACACTATTGTGAGAGCTTTCTTGTAACAATATGCTGGTTCCCAAAACGTTGCCTCTTAACTGGCCATCAAAAAGGTGCAGTTTGCCACCAATGATAGAACAGCACCGTCGCCTCCTAGCACAGGGCTGGCCATGGTGTCGCTGTGGGAAATTTGTGGTTTCTGCGCAGCACTTGATTGAAATCCCCTGGCTTATTGGTGAGTGGTGAATTGATTGTTTGGTGACTTGACTGGTGTAAATTCTCACACACACTTCGTGCTGGGGGGGGGGGGGACTCGTGGCTGGCTGAGGAGATTTAGAACGGTATTCAGCAACATACGATGTGTAACCTCATCAAGGGATATCATAAATTCCAAATTGTCTAGGTCAGAGAATATAGCTATAAATTAAATTGATTGTAATCCCATAAAGACAAGGCTGAGACGGATAAAGGTGGTGGTATTGTGGTTGTGTACGGTTGGGGAGTATTTATCAATAAATGTGAGTAGTCCCGCGCTCTAAACAGTTTTTGGTTGCGACACAACCCCATTATTTTCTAAAACTTATTCACAATAAGATTTTCGATCTAGGTGTGTGGAATGCTTGATTGAAACAATGATGGGGAAAATAAAGTGGGCAACATAGCAGAACTCCAGTTTAAGGAACACAATGCTTGCAGCCTGCAACACCCAGTTGCGAAAACTGTCCTCCATCAACTGCCAAGTGCCAATATTTAACAGGAGAGCGTGCAGATCAGTCAAATTCACCTGTTTATCTTGTCATTGGCAAAGTGCACTTCGCTGGATATTGTGTACGTGACAGACTGATTATCGGCATCCCGCAGAAGAGGAACAGGCGTCTCGCGTGCTCCAGTAAGAGTAGTATAGTATGATCCCCTGATGTTCGTGGTACTCCGAGACAAATGCAAAGGCCGCGGGCCAGGATGTTAAGTAGCGCTCCCTCCCGTGTTCGGCTTAGGGCTTGCAGGACGTGGAGCCCGTGATGCAGTGTATCCAACACGACGGCCTGGTGGACGCGATGAAGGTCAGAGCAAGACGGTCCTAATGATGCACCAGCGATACGTTTGAGGACGTGAACTAAGGCTGTTGCCTTTGTAGCAATCATTTTCACGTGATGGGACCACGTCAGGTCACGATCAAGTATGAGACCTAGGTATCAGCGCGACGCCATAAAAGTCAAGGGGGAGCCGTTAAGGTAGAACGGCTACGTGCAGTACGATTTGCCATGCGACCATGCCAAATATTTTCGCTAAGCATTATCATTATCTGCATTGCCTTTATCATTGCACAATTCATTTCAGAAAAATCAGCAAGGCCGGGGCGGCGGTGCGCGATCTTTCTGCCTTGACGTGGGAGGAAGATGAGCTCTCACTTGCCGCTGAAGTGCCATCTGCGGAAAACACAGCGCGCCGTTCAGTTTGGATTCGGGCCCACAGAACAGAAAAACATTAAGGTTAGAATTGGTTTGAACCAGTTCACCGAAGCTTACTCATACCACAATGGAAACATGTTTTATGCGTGATTAAGTACACTAAATAAATGGCCGCCCGTCACGCCGGCCCCCGAGCCGTTCTCGCCTCAGGTTTCACTTCCCTAGGCCACAGGGAACTCTCCCTGGCGACGCTGCTGGGACCTGTTCGGCACTCCAAACAGTGGGCAGTCACCCGGCCCTCCTGCACTCTAAATTCGGTACCTTATAACGTACCTCATATCGAGCTGTACCTGGTAAATATCAGGTACATCAGTGCTTTTCCGCAGTTGCTTTAAGAGGTACTGGGAGAGACAAAGGATCCCGCTTTGTATGTATGAGGTACAAGCATATTTATAAGGGTACACGGTCAGTTTATGAGGTACCGTGCCTTGTACCGTATAAAGCAGTACCTCTTGCGCAAAATCTTATTGTGCTTTCTGCTGCTCTCAGCACTTCTTGCGTTCAAGTAACGCGCCAAAGGGTTCGATGCAGTCAGATAATGCATGTACATCGCACGGACTCGGAGATTAGCTGTTGATTTACAACTATGATTGTTTCATTCACGGCAGATGATAAAACGTTTCCTGTCTGTGTCGTCAGCTAAAGAGCCTCAACCGTGGTATTTTTGTTTAACTCGTCTCGTCTGCGTCTGTTTCAAGTATGTTACGAACACAGGCTAGATAGTGAGCAAGGAGAATGCCGTTCGGTATATATATGATGTTTATTGCATATTGGGTATTTACATTGATAAAAGAGAAGGAGGTTGAACTCTCTCCGTGTGTTCGTGAAGGAGGCAGGTTTTCTTTTGGCCAACATGAAAACTAAAAGGAAAAGAACATTCCGGAACGGATAAACGGTCGACGAACCGACAAGCCACACCTTCCAGTGGGTTCATGAGGTCAGGCGGGTCACTTTCTTATTTTTCCTTATCTTGCCCCATATCTAGCGAATCGAACCTTTGATACCTACGGAAGAAACATGTGTTGTAAGTGCGTCCGCGTGTGAACCCAAGCAGCACAATGTACTGAAAGTCGAGTGCAATAGGGGTGGACGGGTAGGTGGAAGGCCTTGAACAGGCTTGTGAAACTAAAGAACATTGATAAGACACATACCGTCCACCCCTATTGCACTCGACTTTCGGTACATTGTGCTGCTTGGGAAGGTTATTTGTGATCAGGAAGCCGTCGTCTTCGCACAGTTAAGTTGACCGGTCAAAGGACATGGAAAGGCCGGGAAGGTGTACCTGCTCATGGTAAGTTGCTCTTTAACGTTGTTCACGTTGTTCACGGACAAGGAACGGAGAAACAGACAGGACGGGCACCCGTCCTGTCTGTTTCTGCGTTCTTTGTCCGTGTTTCGTGCGCTCTCACTTCGATATTTGGCATGGTCGCATGGCAAATCGTTCTGCACGTGTCCGTTCTACGTTAACGCCCCCCCCCCCTTCACTTTTGTCACGTCGTGCTGATACCTAGGTCTCATACTTGATCGCCACTTGACGTGGTTACGTTACGTGAAAATGATTGCTACAAAGGCGACAGCCTTAGTTCCCGTTCTTAGACGTATCGCTGGTGCATCTTTGGGACCGTCTTGTTCTGACCTACCGGCCTCGGTGGCTCAGTTGGTAGCGTGTTCGCCCTCTGATCCCGAGATCGCGGGTTCGAACCCGGCCGAGGACGCCAGCAACTTGGTGGCAGGGTACAAGTTGCTTAGACACGCCGTCTTCCGCGAGGGACGTTAAATACGGGGTGCTGTGTGATGAGCTTTCATCGCACGTTAAAGAACCCTCAGGTGGGCAAAAGCAATCCACAGACCGACCACTGTGGCGTCCCTCATGATCTCAGTTGTCTCGCGACGTAAACACCCAATTATTATTTTATTATTATTGTTGTTCTGACCTTCATCGCGTCCACCAGGCCGTCGTGTTGGAGGCACTGCGTTACGGCCTCCGCGTCCTGTTTCCCTCAGCCGAACACAGGAGAGCGAGCTACTTAACATCCAGGCCCGCGGCCTTTGCATTTGTCTGGGAGTACCACAAACATCGGAGGCTTATACTGTACTCTTACTGGAGAAAGCGAGACGCCTGTTGCACTTCTGCGGGATGCCGAGTGCATATTCGCTACCTCACTATCTCTGCCATATTGACGACGACTGCCCGGACTCTGCCTTCGGCAAGGCCATCGCGTGCTAGAAGCGTCACCTTCCCTGTTCCTCATTGCGCTGCCTCTTATGCGGTTGCAATGTGGACCTTGGCTCGTGTACATATCTGCCCATCCATCCTCGGTCTTCACCGCGAGCGTGACATTCCCTTACCAGTAGCCCTCCAATTCACAGTGGGTTCTTCTGACTGAGAGCACAGCTTCTCTGTCTCTCTTGCTCTGTTTTCGCCGAGCACCATATACACTCTCCACGCACTCATACTTCAGACTCTCACCCAGCTCGCGGTCAAAAGTCATTCTGCGACGTTTCAATGGATCCCGGGACATTTAGGCCTCTCTTGGTAACGTCCGCGCAGACACAATGGCGGGACGCGCTACGTCTACCAGAGCTCTTCCTGCTACCCCTCTACCTCTAACGGCCTCTGCCTGTTCCCAGCACATCTGCCGTTGGCGTTGCGTCCGTACCAGACAGTTCCGAGCGGACACTATCTCTTATGACCATTTCTTAAGAGTGATTGATTGACCCCCTGCAGGACTTTACTATTGCCTGTCTTGTGTATTGTCCTGTCTAGAGCAGAATTGCGCAGTCATTGCAATAGAGCAGAAGAATCACTTCTTCGAATGAATGTTGCGCCACACCCCCACTCCTATATTAAATGTGCCACTCGAACTCGCTCAACTGCACACCTTGCTGCGTGGAAGCCAGCACTCAGCAGTATCTGTTATCCTGCATCCAGTATCTCCTGAACTTGGTTAGTCGATCTTTTCTTTGGCCGCTCTGCTCGACCCAGTCCTGCACGACCAGGGGGCTGATACGACAACCCTCCTGCTTTGATTTACCTGTTCGACTTACCCTCCTGCGCTTCCTTCATGCCTCCGGCCTCTCGACCGGCTTCTCAGTACGCTTTTTCTTTTGAAGTGCAACGTTCTTCTTTAAAGAATAGCGAGTTGACCCGTACCTGACTAAACATTCCTCTGTCGTTTTTCAATACACATACCCCCCCCCCTCCATTTTAATCACTAAAATTTTGCGGAAAGTTCGTCATTGTTTCGGAAACCATGGCAGTATTAACTTAGTACCTGTGACTTATGTGCTATGTATGCGAATGCCGGAGAGCTGCCACGCTGAAGTCCAACCACTGCACAGAATGATACCATCATTTTCACCTGATTTGTGAGGGACGCGTGGCGTACACCCCTTTGTCGCAATTTTACATCACTACATAAGTGGCACAAAAAAAGCGTGCACCTCCCGTGCGGAGAACAGTGTCAGTCAGAGTCACGGTTGGCTCGGAGCGTGGTATGCTGTGAAGTTCTGTTTAAAGACTGCAGTGGTCAGCTCCAGGAATATGCATGGGGAAGGCAAAATTCGAGAATGGGAAGATTTCTATGCCCAAAAAAGACATGATGATGATCGTCTTTCTGACTGGGCAAAACACAGACACTTCAGTGCGGTTTGTGTGTGAGGAAATGCGTTTACTGGAACCTACTCAAGCAAAAGATAGCAGCCCAAGGTACCCCTTAAGGCACTCAAGGCCCCTCTGGGGCTCGTAGACCCCAGACACTTCAGCTCGGTTGTATGCAACGTGCTCTTAGGAAGGAATCCAAGAGGAGCCCCCAGGACGGGGTTTTATGTCTTCCGGAAGGACATTGCATTTATCTTCTGGGATACAGGGCCCATCCTTGCTTCCAGAACGAATGAAGCCTTTCTTGCACTGGCAGCCATAGACGCACAGATATATGCACTCCAATGGTTGCGGCTGGCCGCAGATGCGCGGACATGCAGTTTCGCACTCGCTGTACTCCATTCCATGCTCGCATTGCGGAGGCTTCCAGTCTTCAAGGACGCTCGCTGCAAAATAGAAAGTGAGTCTCTCGATCGTTCTGTGATTGTCCTGTGACGCAAATTGGTGCAATAAATTATACAACGAGTTCTTCTTTGATAAAAAATAACATCCTTCCAACATAACTTCCGCGTCTGAATGGGTGAAAAATTTAGAAAAGTACAGCAGCACATATATAGAGTTAATATGACCGCCTAAGTAAGACGATAAAACGTTAAGCCTATTAAAGAAACCATGTTGAGCATATTACGCACACACAAACAAGGACAAATCCAACAGGTGTGTGTCGATCTCGTTTCATTTTGTTTTGATATGCATTCTATAGCCTCAGCTTGGTTGCTTTCCATCAATGTCCACCACATTCCGCCGGCTTTTGTCTGGTGCACCATACGTTTGCCTGTATGTGAGAGGTTATTAAGCAGGTGAGTGCGCTTTTCGGAACGTCTAAATGGGACCCTCAACAAGTCGTCGAGAGAGTCGTGTCAGCACCGTGTAGTTTGTTGCCGGCACTTTACCGTAAATCATGAAGTGCGGTTCCAAGTACCACCACTTTCTGGCTTTCTCGACAAGTTCTATATTATTAATCTTCAAATATTTGTTAAACTGTAGAGGGATCTTTCGTAATCTTGAGTTGAACATATTATATTGTCAGGGCCGGCAATACCCCCTCACCCACGGGATGGAGCAAGCAAGAGTATTTCCTTATGAGCTCGCGTTATGTTTCCATGATTTATCAGGTCACGTCCTCTCCTTCAGGATTGGCAACGTCCTCTGCTACACCTCCTCCTCGCGAGTCTTCCGCGAACGGAATGCCTAAAAGTTCGCGGCAGGAACAACCGAAGCAGACCATTCACGGAGTTGAAGCCTGGTGGAAAAAGCGACAAGGAAAGGCCTTCGTGTCGTCACAGTGTCGCTATACTAACGACACGCACACCTCTCTTTAGAACCGCGTGTTACTGTAACCAAAGCGGAATGCAAGTGTGTCTGGAGTTGCGTCCGAGTAACTCTCTCATTTGCTTAAAACGATTCTGATCCTGCACTGGCCGTCACAACAACTATTCGAAACTAGTAACTTCCGCTGCGAAAGGAAGTGTTTGAGACAATGCACGTACCACAGATATTCAGCGTTAGCATGCTCAACGCCGCGAGGAAGCAGATTGTGATGAGTGTTGACATTGTTCCGAACTTGTCGTCTCTGAGTGTACTGAAGCAGCACAAAAACCCACTGTGATTCTCTGAAAGTACCAAGAAACCATTTCTTATGAGATGATGATGATGATAATGATAGAGAAAAAATAAAATGGAGAGGTTGGCTGCACCAACGTGGAGACCGGTTACTGAACACCACGTACCAAAATCATAG
This sequence comes from Ornithodoros turicata, assembly GCF_037126465.1. Taxonomy (NCBI): domain Eukaryota; kingdom Metazoa; phylum Arthropoda; class Arachnida; order Ixodida; family Argasidae; genus Ornithodoros; species Ornithodoros turicata. The sequence continues at coordinate 22,189,719 of NC_088207.1, forward strand.
CTCACATGTTGCTGAACATTGGCAAAAAATCAAATCACAAACACGAGGAGGAGGGAATGAAGCACGAGGGGAAACAGGAACCACAAGGTAGCCTAGAGGTAGCCCTATGAGGGTGTGTTATAAGCGCACTGAAAATGTTTGTCTAGTGAAATTAACAGTCTTATCTTCTCAGGCAGCTGTGCTCTTATGGAGGCCAGGACTTCTGAAATTGCATTATTAAGATTCCTAAAGAAAATAAGCGTAACAAGAGCATTGTGAGGTGCACATTTGTATTGTGAATTCCTGACAAGTTTACTACTTATCCAAGCTACGTAATGGCACTTATACATGAGCTGTTGATGTAGATGCTGAAAAAAGTGAAAGGGAGATTGAATTTAACACAGGCGAATTCGGCTACTCCCATACACAACCGCCCGCAAAAAAAAAAGGAAAAAGAGTAAAGAAAAAGTCGACATAGGCGATCACGGCGCCACTACGCACTAAATCTCATGTCTTCAGAGTCCTTCCAAAGTTTTGTTGCTGAAATCATTTTGTCTCATTTTACATACCTGCTAAATATTTGATCTTTACGTAACACGAACGTTAGAGAGAATTAATTTATATTTTTGATACCTGTGACATCATGTTATACTCCGACGGAGTGCCCGCCTCCTACTTGCAATATTTTTGCCCTTCTCGTCTTCTGAGTGTGCTTCCGGGCCACACCAGGGCGTAGTTTATATATATATATATAGCTATACTTCACTGGCTTTGCACTGGGCTTTCAGTGAGTGAGTTATCTCACCCTGACGGGAGGACTCACGTGTTACGTGACCTTCTGACGCCATCCGCTCAAACGTTGCCTGCCTGCGTACTGTTGATGAGGCCCAACAAGGCCGAAACAGCTGTCCAGTACTGGCATGGCGACGTTTGAGTTACAAACATATGCTATACGTGCAGCCAAAGAGCTCCGGCTATTTTTTCATTTTATACTTCACTGGCTTTGTACTGGGCTTTCAGTGAGTGAGTTATCTCACCCTGACGGGAGGACTCACGTGTTACGTGACCTTCTGACGCCATCCGCTCAAACGTTGCCTGCCTGCGTACTGTTGATGAGGCCCAACAAGGCCGAAACAGCTGTCCAGTACTGGCATGGCGACGTTTGAGTTACAAACATATGCTATACGTGCAGCCAAAGAGCTCCGGCTATTTTTTCATTTTATACTTCACTGGCTTTGTACTGGGCTTTCAGTGAGTGAGTTATCTCACCCTGACGGGAGGACTCACGTGTTACGTGACCTTCTGACGCCATCCGCTCAAACGTTGCCTGCCTGCGTACTGTTGATGAGGCCCAACAAGGCCGAAACAGCTGTCCAGTACTGGCATGGCGACGTTTGAGTTACAAACATATGCTATACGTGCAGCCAAAGAGCTCCGGCTATTTTTTCATTTTATACTTCACTGGCTTTGTACTGGGCTTTCAGTGAGTGAGTTATCTCACCCTGACGGGAGGACTCACGTGTTACGTGGCCTTCTGACGCCATCCGCTCAAACGTTGCCTGCCTGCGTACTGTTGATGAGGCCCAACAAGGCCGAAACAGCTGTCCAGTACTGGCATGGCGACGTTTGAGTTACAAACATATAGATATATAGATATATATATAGATATATAATACCATGACACGTCTTCTGGGACGCCCGTAGAATCTTTGACCTACGTACCTTCTTTTCATGAACTAAATAAAATAAATGTCGGTGTCCCAGTCCGTTCTGGAACTTTAAATGAAGCACACGATTCTAGTAAGCCGTCTCCAATGTACAATTCTCTATAAAGGTCACAAGCGCTAACAAGGCAGAGACCCCACTCACAGCTTGCCCAGAACTTTTACGAGGTCTCAGTTTCAGTTGCCCAGTTGGTCGAGAGCAGATTTCAATGTGGCATTTTACGATGCATATCTGGCACAGTGCACGAGAATGTGTTCAGTGTTTTCCGCGGCAGCATAAAGTGTACAGTTCACTGTACCAGCTTCACTGTACCGTTCTACACTTATGTCTGACTCCGATCTACACTATTTAAGTGCTTCCATGCACACCCTACCGAAGTGCACAATATTACTCGTTCTCAGAACTTGTTGTGAGTGCTCTTCCGTACATTCCATAAACACCCTCTGTCCTCCGCTCCTTCCTGCTGTCCTCTCTCCATCTGTTCACATCTGTACGCCGGTCACAGCCAAAGTTGATTCGCGGCGCTAATACGAAATTTAAAAAAAAAAACATTCCATAAACGACTTCTCCTGGCGATGTCGGGTTGAGTAGAATCGAAACGTAGACGTCCCCACGACTATAGGGTCAGTCGCGTCTCACACAAATTCTGTACCAGTCGGGTATGTAATTCATAAATATTCGCTACGCAGAGCCAGGGCTGCGAACTATACGCACGAACCGAGGATAATCCACACCAGTACCATTGCACAACTGCACTGCACAACAGTCAAGGCTACCTTATGGTTCACATATTGGGAAGAATAGCTCACTTCGAAGCGCATGATAACGCTTTGAAAGTCAGAATAAAAACGTGCAGGACAGACACGAACCGTACCACCAGCTCTGACTGCTGACCAAATTGTCAATCCATGACTGCTACTTTTCTAAGATATTCCAGAGTCGCACCTACAGACTTTCAACTTGATGGTAGAGGTTCCTTTCCCGAAAGTCAAAGAGTAGCGCGACCGACGAGTGTTCCTCGAGTGGGTAGCAGACCTTGACAGGCTTTCGTTGGGTTTGATGACGTGTTCCCTCCTATATTTCTAGCGGATGGGATACGGTGACGTGGTACACGTTGCAGCATAATTACACACCAAAGCCAGACATGTCAACACCAAGCCATTCTGTAGCCGGATGGCATACGGCGACGTCCCTAGTAGCGGAAAACGATTTGGAAACGTCTTGAAAAGTGTTGGCAAGGCTGCTTTTTCGTTTAGAACACGTCTTCTATCTTGTCTACATCACGTCCTCTAGCTTTGGTTAAGTTGACGTTAATTGAAGTTTTGAAGACGTCGTCTGGGCTGTCTTGAAGACGTTCGTTATACGTTTACAATACATCTGTTGTGGGTGTCTTGAAGTCTTCTGTCATCAAAAGGTCTGTTGTTGCTGTCTTGAAGATCTTTACTGTATTTGTAAAAAAACGTTTGTTGTGGATGTCTTGAAGACCACTATTATATGTTTAAAAACATCTGTTGTGGGTGTCTTGAAGATGTTTATTATATGTTTAAAAACATCCATACTTAGGCTGTGAATTTCACACATCGCATGTTCATTGACTGATACATCACAGCTTTCGTGATCTTCGGAATGCACGCTGATCGTTCCAGAAGGACAAGCACCACGTCCGGGGTCGGGTTGGATTCCAAGCAGAAGGGATACCTCTTGATTAAGGCTTCTGCATTTCTGTTGCCGGCTGACGAATTGAAGCGAACGCTTCTTTCTTTCCATTGCACTGGATGAAATAGCATATTATGTCAGCCTGACGACCTGACGCCTTTATGTCTACACTCTTAAAAATGAACTTCACCGCATAGCACGCTCCTAGCCAACCGTAATCTCGAATGATATTGTTATCTGCCCTGATTTGTTGAAAACGGGAGGCGTACGCCTTTTTTGTGACACTTATGCTGTTCATAATTGTCACAAAAAAGGCGTACGCCTACCGTTTTCAACAAATCAGGGCAGATGAATGATATCGTTATCTGCCCTGATTTGTTGAAAACGGTATGCGTACGCCTTTTTTGTGACAATACTTTCACGTCAACTTTCAGAACTTTCACGGAGACACGATACTCGCAAAGAACATCGGCGATCGTGAGCGTCTAGGAGCGTGAGAAAGGGAGCGTCTAAGGCGGTGGCGGAGATGCAGAGATGGAGGGAGTGTGAAGGGAAGGGAAGTCGCCGGCACAGTCCTAAGCAGGGTGTCGGAGCGAACCGAAAACCGGAACCGAAAACCGAAAAAAACTGCTATTTTGGTGCGCACCGGAACGGAATTTTTTTTCGCTCAGGAGGAAAACCGAAAAATATATTTAGCGGTTTTCGGTCCAAGAAAAAACTTCGAATGAAACAGAGCGATGAAACTAACTAAGCGAACTAAGCGAATGAAACAGACGTCGTGTGCTCTGAAGTCATGTCATGGATACTATACGAGGGTTATACGGTTACGGTAGAATGTATGTCGGTATAGTATGACCCTTACGCTCCCTTTGTAATGGTTTATAGTTCGCGCACGCACACAGACTTCGAGGTACATGTGACTCTCTAGCAATGTGCAGTAGTGTTCGTTTTAATTTGATCCCCCCAAACTCTCCTCAACTAAACAGCGACCCAAGGGGGCTGCATAACGGCTTCTTTATCGCTAATGTCGCGCAACGCGTCCCTTGTTTGAGAGCAGCTAAGTTGAATACATTTACGTATGCGCGAGGGCAAGCCCGTGCAAAGTGGCAACTCTTTTGTGGACAGGACACGAAGAAAATAAAACGGAGCCGTCGAGCGCGTTTGTTAATGAAGGTGTTCCTCGATTTGCGTCGTACTCGTGCGGTGGTGCTTGCTGGCTAGACAGTAGCAACAGACATTCGGATGGGACACAATCGCTCCAACCCAGCAAGAAAGTACTTTACGTATGACGTCACGACAAACAAGTCCGTTTGTAGCATGCGCTTCAATAAAGGAGAAAGCCCATTTGAACAGACAGTAACCTACAGGAACCAGGAGCTACCAATTTCACAGCTGTCTATTGGTATTAAATGCCGTGTATGCGGAATAAACCGGTTTACATTTTGTAACATTGATTTTTTTTTGTGGGGATCAATATTCCAAGCAGAAGCGGAACCGGTTAAAAACCGGTATGAACCGTTATTTTTTTTTTTTTTTGCTCCGGAGCAGAACCGGTACCGGATCGTTTATGATGTAACCGGAACGAAAACCGGAACGAAAAACGTTTCGGTTCGACACCCTGGTCCTAAGGGTCTCTGCTTTGCACGCGGCATAGTTGGTATGATCGTGCGAGGCTGAGGTTCTAAATTCATCCATGTGTTAATTGTGATGGAAAGCAATACAACACAGTTTTCTGTTACTCGAGAGCCAATAAATAAATCATATCCATAGAAATGAACCATAGAAAACCGAACCACGTAACAGAATGTGGCGCAACACTTCGACGAACGCTCTCGAAGACTTTAATTCCACGTCCAGACAAAGTATAAATGCGATACGTCTCCAGCGCGTCCTTCCTCTTTAGCATGCGTCTTCAAACAGGGCGAAGATGATTTACACAAACAGAAAATAGGTACGTCTTGCGACCGGAAACGGCAGGTGTTTACAGGTCGTCTTCCTTTAGGATACATCTTTAACCGAGTGATGTCGAAAACGTATTATGAAACAGAAAAACTGTACATCTGCAGACGTAAAGGAACGACGTTTACAGGAGGTTTTCCTTTAGCATACGTCTTTAACAGATAAACCGGAGACCTATTATAAATGGAGAATCTCTACATCTTGCAAACGTAAACGGACGACGTTTACAAGAGGTCTTTCGTTAGCATACGTCTTGAACAGAGACGGCGGAAACAGACTACAAACGAAAAATCAGTACGTCTTGCAAACGCAACCGGACGACGTTTACAGGAGGTTTTTCATTAGCCTACGTCTTAAACGGAGACGGTGAAGACTTATTAACAATGAAAAATCTGTGCGTCTAGCAAACGTAAACGGACGACATTTACAGGAAGTTTTTATTTAGCACATATCTTTAACAGAGACGGCGAAGACGTATTATAAACAGCAAAACTATGCGTCTTGCACAGTCTTAGAAATAAACTTCACCGCATAGCACGCTCGTAGCCCACCATCATCTCAAGTGATATCGTTATCTGCCCTGATTTGTTGAAAACGAGAGGCGTACGCCTTTTTTGTGACACTTATGCTGTTCATAATTGTCACAAAAAAGTCGTACGCCTATCGTTTTCAACAAATCAGGGCAGATAACGATATCATTTGAGATGATGGTTGGCTAGGAGCATGCTATGCGGTGAAGTTCATTTTTAAGAGTCCACAAGTAAAGCGACGACGTTTACAGGAGGTTTTTCTTTAACATACGTCTTTAACAGAGATGCCGAAGACGTATTATAAACGAAAAATTGGTACGTCTTGCAAATACGGAATGAAATGGGAAAAAGAGGACGAAGAAGTTGAGAGGTTGGAGGACGACGAGGAGGTTAGAGACAGGTCGTAAAAGGGAGGCGACGAAGGGTTTTGACGCAGTGTGGACGTGGAACGTACCTTGGAACGGACGTGTACAACTGTAACATGGAACGCAACATGGACTGTAACATGTAACTGTGACGTGGAACATCCCTATGCTGTGCCGATGAGAGCCAAAAAGCGCTAAACCGTCGTCTCCCTTCAGATCGGCGTTCTAATGATCGCCGTGGAGGGTGACAATGTAGTGCATGCCTGCTCTTCGTTTTTAGGGCGAGGGCAGTACTATTTTTGAACCGTGATGTGGGCGAGCTTGCGCTTGTCCCATCCTACAGTTGGCAATACAAAACAGACTGTAACGGACCTTAAGATGTAAGTGATTAAAATAGCGTGTTGCTGGGTACATCTTGTATTTCTTGTAGTGTTTCGCCTTCCACTGGGATCGAATGGACGGGCTTTGCCCCCGAGAGTGGGCATATAGGCTCCCACAAATGGCGCCCAGGCGTGGGGCACGAGCTCGTTCGTTCGACGACGTGGAAGACGCAGCACGTTGTATTTTTTTCGTTCCAGTTTTATTTTAGTGTGATACCGCCGGATTGTGGTACTTCAATCACTCCGTGTTCTTTCATTTTTTTCTTTGTATCTCGCTTTGTTGGGCCAGCGTTTTTGCTGCTCGTTTTGTTCGAGTGTTATACCTCCCACCCGGTGCCTGACCCGGGGAGCAGATAGACCGTACGCCGCCTCGCAGGTACAACGTCCGCACTGGAGCAAAAGCGTGCGTGGAGCAAACGTGCGAGCCCCGCAGGCACGCACTAGGCGGTGCCGGCGTCGAGACTGTGCCTCGGGTTAGATCAGAAGGAAGATGGCGGATCGCCTTCAAGGAACCGGCGATAAAATTTAATTTTTATACGTTTTACGCAATATACGAGGGTCATTCCTGTTTAACTTCGTTAGCTCCTCTTTAATTAGCTCCTCTTTCACGTAAAAGCATTTGATTTTTGTTTTTATTTTTTTTTCCTTTAAAAAAAGCCACTGGTCCCGATACGGAACTACATCCTCCATAACGTTTTGTTCTGATTCTGGACTTGAAATATGCCGCCAGGACATCATAATATGTTTCGTTGTTCACTATTTCAATGATCAGCAATTGTACCCTGACGATTTCGAAAAAAAAAAAAAAAGAAACTAAAAGAAAAACGGGGTTCGATCGCTTCGGGTGCTGCAGCAGTGCGCTGGTCACCAGGTCGGGGTGAGTTCAATACATTTCTGTTGCCTCCAACGAACTTACGTGTGCTTGCTGCACTTGCTACAATAATATATATGCGTCTTAACCAAGTTTAGCCAAGGTTTCTATACTTGTATCGTTTGTTGAAAACATCACTTTAACCAACTGGACCCTCACGTAACCTCTTCGAATTGTCTTACCTGTTGCCTGCTAATGTCCGTTGGGACGTCGTCGACTGGAGTCTTCACATTGTTGGCGGAGGATAACCGCCGCTTCCCAAGTAGCGCAATGTACTGAAAGTCGAGTGCAATAGGGGTGGACGGTATGTGTCTTATCAATGTTTCTTAGTTTCAAGAGTCTGTTCAAGGTCTTCCACCTACCCGTCCACCCCTATTGCACTCGAGTTTCAGTACATTGTGCTGCTTGGGTTTACACGATTTCCGCCTGCGCTCTGCAGTATGCTTGTCATGGTAAGGGGTTTTCCTCAAACTGAAGTGACGAGACGAAATGGTTAGATAAAATATTGTGTTGCTATCAGCACGCAAAACTAATGCGAGATGTGATCGAATGACGGCGCGAGCTGCAACAACCATCACACACGTCGTCATCTTCTGCATCGCACTCTCTGGCTGAGAGCCTGGATCCACAGGTCGGTCATCATCTCTCATCAGCAACGATTTCTGTGCGCGCGATTGGGTACATTTGGATCTCATTCACCGTTAGTTTCCCTTGATAAATGAAGCTATATGAAGCTAGTTTAGAAAAACTAGGCTACTTTGCTATTTTTGAGATCGAGCTGTCAAGACCTGTAGGAAACGCTAAAAAAACTTGTTGAGTACAGTGTTTTTTTTAAATTCCGTGTTAGCGCCGCGAAGCTACTGCGGCTATAAGCGACGTAGAGACGTGGACAGATGGAGAGAGGAGAGCAGGGAGGAGCGAGGGACGTGGGGTTTAGTATGCATCCTGGGCAGACCTCATCCGTACAGTGCCGACATTCTTCTGGAAAGTCTGCCGGAAAACCCCAGACAGCACGAGCAACCCCCGGTGCGAAGATTCGAACCCGCATCACATCCCAGTCCCGGCGTGGAAGGTGATCATCCTAACCACTATGCTATACGGGAGCTGGTACAGAGCAAAGTGGGAGGGTGAAGCAGGCGCCGACACGGAGGGAACACTGAAACCGCTTGAAAGTAAAAAGAACGGGGTGACCACGGAGGCAAAACGAACGAGTGGGTGAACGATATTGGCGAGGGACGTAATTGAAGCAAGAGCGCCTGGCAGAGGGGGGGGATATGTTTATTATATATAAAAAAATAAGAGGGAAAGGTTAGCCACCGGTATGGCGGCTTGCTATTCCCAGGAAAAAAAAGGGGGGAAATAAAGGCAAACAAAAAGAAAAACAAAGAAAACGGAAAACAAATAAATAAAAAGAAAAACAAAAGAACAAAGAGGAAAACAAACATGAAACTGGTCACAGTTCACCCAGAAGGCCACAGGACCGCAGAAACTGGGCAAGTGCCTTTGTCACCTGACTGTATTGTGTGGAGCCGAGCAGCGTAGCTAGAGATAAGTCCGAAATCGTCAGGCGAGCGATGCGCGACCGTAGGAGGAGACGATGTTGGTGGTAACGAGTGCAGTAGAGGAGTAAGTGCGGGATGTCTCCTTCAACATGACAGGTGGTGCAGTTGGGCCTGGCAGAGCAAAGCTAATAATGTATGCGAGAATGTTGGAACAGGAAGTTGCAGCCGGCAGCGCAGGTCCGGGGAAAAAAGAGGATGCTCCGTAATGCACTGCAACAATGCGCTAGTGCGTCGCTACCGGGCCCACTACACGGCAACACAATACACGTCCGGCTCCTCTGACTGCAAAACCCCACAGAGGCAGCTGTTGTGCTGTTGCTTTTGAAGTGGGCGTCTGGGAAGCACTGAATCGAGAAGCTGCTCGTAACTGACGAACGCCGTCATCGTGGCGACCGTGCAGTTTCTCCTCCGTATCTACTATACAGTGTCGTTGCGATGGATCCGTAGAATAAGGATCATTGTCCTCTATTACTGCGTCACTGCTGTCCTCGATGATTTTATCTGGATAGCGACGACAGTTAACATTCGCTCGCGTCGGACATGTTGACATCCCAATGCCTTGCAGAGCCTACAGACGACGGCGGATCAAAAGCATCCCGGTTCAGATTCTGGAGGCCGCGCCCTGATTGGTTCTTAGATAAATACGTTTCCACGTTTTTTGAGAGAGGGATTACCGGAATACACACAACACCCGTTGTCTGCTCTTGTCGTGTATTCCATCGAATAACAGACGAACAAACAACGCCACTATTTTGTGTGGGGCTTGTTGTGTTTCGATGCATGTTCAGCAGTCTATAAGGAATACACTTTAGTTTTGAAATCGCACGAAACGGATGCGACTGTCACTTTAAAGTATATTTTATCTCCAGAGCACTCGTGTCCACCACGCTCACGATGGAGCACCATCAAACGACATTTTGTCAGATGGATCTTAAATTTGACAAGCATATAGGTGGAATCAAGTTTCGCTTTGCAGGGACCCAGCGAAACTCCGAACTGAAGCCTGAGCTCTGAGCCACGAACAGAGTCCTTCCTGACGCGCCTAATATATGAGATATCTTATTGTTAAAACATCACACAGTGCACAAGTACTCAACTGGAACAAAGCTTTTCCTTGGGCTTATTGGCTCGATGATTCATTCAAATTACTCAAACTGGAGGTCGAACCCATGGCCGTACATGGGCATTTTGCTGTGCAGGAAGGAAACGCCGCGTTTCTGAACGGCTACAGGATGGCCTAGATGTTAAGATGTCTGCTCCAACGCGTATACCACATCTCTCCATATCACATCCGCTAGGAACACAGCAGGGAACCCGTGATCAAACCCAACGAAAGCATTAAGGTCCTGCTGCTCACTAGAGGAACAACACAGTCGATCTCGCTCAACTTTGACTTTCAGTAGAGGAACTAAGGGAACCTCTACCGTCAAATTGAAAGTAGGTACGACTCTAGAATATCTTGGGAGTGTAGCGGTGACGGTTTCGCATTTTTGGTCAGCAGTAGGTGTCGGTGGTACTGTTCGTACCTCCACTGCACATTTTCATTCTCACTTTCGAAACAGGATGTCGTGTTCTTTGATGTATTATTTTCCCAACAGGTAGGATCACTCGGAACAAAGAATATTCCGCACCGCATTGGGATGAGACACACGTGTGTGTGCATCGCGTTTCCTTTCGTTGCTTTAGAATCGTTATAGGTCGTTTGCAAAAGCACTCATGGAAATTACATGACCTCTGATTCGCCACACAAATATTAATACCAGTAATACCAGTTGCCGATACGGTGCTCCTTTGGCTTTATCCGGCTGTAAAATTTCTTGCTTTTCCGCGATGAGTGAGATCGTGTGATCCAAAATAACGAATATTTGAGTTTCCTATTTCAGGACGACGAGTCCGCGTTCATTTGTGTTTATTGATGGGCATTACTTCCGAGTGATGGAAGCCAACGTTTAGTGACATTACATGGCAGCGGCCAGTTTTTGCTAAGTAGTATACTTGTGACGAAGTCCCAACACCAATCTGCACATTAAACTCAATTGTGCAAGGAGTTGTGGAATCGTGGTGATGTTATTTCATGGATTGTAGCCTCCATAAGAGGACAGCAGCCTGACAATACAAAATCCGTCACTTTGAAAAAACACAAACGTTTTGAAGGGGACCCTGGAAAGACAGAGCTTTTTGCATTTTCAGAGAACCAGAGTGCGTTTACCTGCTGCTTCAGTCAACTCAAGCGACGAGGTTAAGAACAATGCCATCGCTCGTCACGATCTGTTTCCTTGCGGCGTTGGGCTTTCTAACACCGAATACCGATGGTAAGTGAAGTGCTGGAAGCACTGCCTTTCACAGCGGAACACTTTGGAACAGGCGTTGTGATGGGCAATGCAGGGTCAGAATCGATAGAGAATCGGTGGGAATGGGACCCTGAAAACAAAAACTGTTTTTTTTTCAAAAATTTGAAGAAAATGATCATAATGAAGATACTGTTTCTACCGCAAGTATAACTTGTTTATTGACATGTATATATAGCGTGTTACCTACTAAACGTCTACCCCTGCTCAACGCAAGCGGAACATTATGTTGTCTGCATATAAAGCTACGAAAACCCGGGAAGCAAATTCAGTCCCGGTAGATTTTCAAAGGGGTTCACCATCGCAGTGCAAAGTTATGACGCGAATCGTACGAATCCTGTGTTTAAAACAATCAAGATGGCGGTGAGGCGAAGTGCTGTTAAGGTATTGCTCTACGGACAGCAACATGTCGCTTTCCCAGACCCGTCTCCGTGTTGTTATTTAGCCCTAATTCTTGAAGGCTGGCGATTCGCACGAAGAGAAATGCATCCATCGTTCGACAACGAAGGAACTATTTTACAAAAGCGCCATGAACACTGCGAACAAAGCAAAAGTGATTAATGACAACGCCGATCATTCTCCGCTGCTCAATAGAGTACTTTGTAGGCTGAATGTGAATCCAAACATCGGGCGCTGCGAAATGTGCTGGCGTACGGAAAACGCCGTCTCGAATTTTTGAGGTTTTTTCAACCCTTTGAGAGGCTAAAAAAAATGTAGGTTTTCTTTTTTGGGGAGAGGGAGATTTGTGTTTTCTTTTTCTGTTTTTACATCTCTACAGTGTAACACCCTGTTTGAAATTATTCCCTTGCGGGGAGGCGCGTGTAGCTAGTACAACGTCCCTGTGACGACTGGAAGGCGCTCCGTTGCCACCGTTTTCATCTCGTCTCAATCGTGTGGATGTTTTTTTTTTTGTTGTTGTTGTTTTGGTCGCGCCTGGTGCGTCATTTTTCGCGTCTAGCTTGCACAGAATTCGTCAGGTGGAAGTGTGAGACAGGACGTGACCAATCCTGCATGGTCTATATGTGCCACGCCGTCATGGAAAGCCAGCTGATGAGGAGATTCTCCTGCCTGCTGCAGTCCCTGGGTGAGGGTTCGTTGTGAGCTGACGATTACATGACCGAAACTAACCACGCTGCGAGGCTCGAACACATGTGGCAACAGAGGAAAGACGACCTCAGCATACGCCTATTGAGTATGTCCTTTTCTGTGCGTGTACTCGGCTCAGCATGGCTGTTGTACCAGGTTTCACGCTTTCTCGTCGTTGTTAGGTCGTAACACTAGCTTGATACACAAAGGCGCTGCTTCTTAACGAAGCTTTGGCCCATGCAGGACCGGAATATGCCTGTTTTTAAAACACTCGGTGCATAATAATGTTTGGTTGTACGAACTTGCGTTAGATTATGGTTAGAGAACAAAGATTGAGATGCTCACTTTCCATGTCGTAGCGAGCGCCCTTCAAGACTGGGAGCCTCCGCAATGCGATCCTGGAATGGAATTCTCCCGGTGCGAAGATCCATGTCCTCGCATCTGTGGCCAGCCACAACCACTGTTGTGCGACGTCCTCTGCGGATCTGCCTGCAAGTGCAAAATGGGCTTCATTCGCTCTGGTAGCGCAGATGGGCCTTGTATCCCAGAAGATGAATGCCACCTTCTTCCGGAAGACATCTCTGGAAAATCCGGTCTCAGTGGGCTTTTGATGCCTTTGCCGGGGCCTCTGGAAAGCTCCCCTATGCGTGTGTATGACTTGCAATAAACGTGTTGCCTCATATACAAACCGTGCTGAAGTGTCTGTTTGTTCACTGTGAAAGATGATCATTGTCATGCTTTTTAGGCATAGCAAGCAGACCTTCGTGTGGTTAATTCTCCCGCTCTCATATTAAACAAATCATGCCTTCACCATGCATATTTCTGGAGCTGATCACTACAATTTTCAAACGGAACTTCACCGCGTAGCATGCTTCTAGCCAACCATAATCACAAGTGACATGGTTATCCTCCCAGATTTTTTGAAAAATTGTTTACGACTCTTTATTATACTTTTGTAGTTACTTTATTGCGACAAAGAAGTGCGCGGCCCGCGTTTTCAAATCAATCAATCAAATCAAATCAAATCAATCAAATCAGGATTCATAAGGGTACGAATTTGTGCAGTGGATGGCCTTCAACGTGTTATGTTGTGAAGCTCTCTCTTAAAAGACCTACTCAAATTACCTATTACGTACCATCTATTTCTCTATCAAGAGTGTACATAACTCTACAGCGTCGGTGCTCCTGTAAAGCTCTTTTCCGCTCGCATACGCACCGCAGAAGTCACTGGTAGTAAAGTATTTCTGACATGGTTTCCATAACAATGGCGGCATATCCGCCAACCTTGAGTGACTGCAATGACTTAATGGGGCTTGATATTGAACAATTGCTTCGTACCCTCTCGTCGCATTAAATATATTATGTTAAACACTTCACACGTGCACTATTAAGCATGAACTTCACCTCATAGTGTGCTCCTAGCCAACCATCATCTCGAATGATATCGTTATCTGACCTGATTTGTTCAAAACGGGAGGCGTACGCCTTTTCTGTGACAATTATGACCAGCATAAGTGTCACAAAAAGGGCGTACGCCTCTCCTTTCCATCAAATCAGGGCAGATCACGATATCATTCGGGATGATGTTTGGCTAAGAGCGTGCTATGCGGCGAAGTTCATTTTTAAGAGTGTGCATCTAAACTTTCCGCCCACGTGTCTCCAAAAGAGCAATGAAATAACTCTGATCCACAGAAGATTGTGTAGTCATCTTCCTAAACTATCCTTGACTGTTTAGCCCGCTTGTTAATCGTATCTTGCCTATTGCTATTCCTGAGTCAACAACTGAGACTTTTAGGATATACAGTGAACCCTCGTTATTATGACCATGGTCGTTCCCGAAAATTTGTCATAATGCGGAATTGTCATATTAACGGGCGAGATTTGCAGAGGTTCCACAGCATTGTCCCCCAAGAGTATGGTCATAAAGCGCGTATGTCAGATTATCGGGGGTCATATAAACGAGGGTTCCGCGTTTTCGACTTTAATCGAAAAACACCGAATACAGAGGGAAATTCCAAATATTAAGGCGGAGATGCCTCCTGGCTTTCGGTGTTACGAAGACATATTTCGTCTTGTCCTACGGGAAGGCACGCAGCCTCTACTGAATTTCGTTCGTACTGTTTGCGTCCCACAGCAGAAGCGGTGGAGCCTCCTGCATTCTGGAGACTCCATACAACGGAGTGGCCTCAGCTCTCGCAGTGTGCTGTATACATATTGCCGTCCCCTCTCTCCAGTGTAAACGTCGAGAGGGCGCCCTCGAAGTTGCGCGTTGTAAGCCGTAAAGAGCGCGCAGCAATGTCGGACACAAGCTTCGGCAAGTATGCTCGCGTTTATTACAGTAAGCTTAAATAAGTTCTGCTTTCGCTGGTTTCGTGTATGCGCCATCACCTCGCTGTGGAGCAATAAAGTTTATTTTGTGATGTCACGAAACTGGTAACTCGTATTGGTTGTTGTTGTTGCTATGGCTGCGTTAGACCCACAGCACTGAAATTACATTACGATTTCTATTCGCCGATAACTGTCGGGTAAATCATGTGCACGCCAGGAAAAACATCGAAAAACGCCGATTTCGTGAAAATCACTGAACACCGAAAAACATACGCCGAATCCGCCCAAAAATAAAAATCGGAAGCGCGGAAAACTAGATGTAAAATTTTAGAAAACCATTGAAACAGCTTATAACAAGTAGAACTTTTAGGATATAACTTTAACCATCAAAACGCCGCTTACTTCATTACACAGTGTATCAGGAACAACCATGGTAAATATTTTTGCTAGGCGGTGTATTAAATATATTATGTTAAACGCTCCACATCTGCATCTAAACGCTCCGCCCACTTGCCTCGGAAGAGCAAGGAAATAACATTTAGGGAACCCTCGAGGCCCCCTTCACTTCACCGAGCTGTTTGTCAGAAGCAACCATGCCAAATATTTTTGCTAAGCGGCCCATCAAAAATCTGCCGTGGCCAGAAGAAGGCACGACGGCCACGTCGAAACAGCAAATCCAGGAACAGGACGCGTCAAAAGCACCACGATACCCCCAAACGTGCAGCCTGCTGGCACGTCCCACCATGAGAGGAGGGGTGTTCGACTGACGATAGATAATTAGTCAACGGCCGGCTTCACCCGAATAAAGACATTCGTTCTTATGTTAAACACTTCACACGTGTACCTAAACTCGCCACCCACGTGAATCCAAACGAGGAAAAAAATAACTTTTAGAGAACCTTGGAAACCTTGCTCGGGGGAATGTGTTTATTATATCAAAAAAAAAAAAAAAGGAGGGAAAGGTTAGCCTGCCCTAACCTTGGTTGCTTCATGACGCATTGTATCAGAAGGAACTATGGTAAATATTTTTTTGCAAACCGCTGCATTAAATATTATTACGTTCAGGACTTCACACGTGCAACCTCTCCGCCTACGTACCTGAAAAAAAAGCAAGGAGATAACATTCCGAAAACTCTCAAAACGCCGCTGACGTCATGAGCGGTATATATGAGGAGCAACCATGCCAAATATTTTTCCTAAGGTCTGCATTAAATAAAATAAAAATGTTCAACAGTTCACTGGTGTATCTAAACTGCCCCAAGGAAATTACGTTTAGAAAATCCTCGAAAACAAGGTTACTTCATCAAACGGTCTATCAGGAGCAACCATGCCGACCATTTATCCTTTCTTTTCTTCTTTTTTTTTTTTTTTATTGTAGAGATGGTACGAATCGAGATTCATGGGGTCCCTAGAAAACAAAGTTCTTAGCGCCCTTGCATTAAAACCCACTTTGTACCTCCGATATATCGATGATATACTTATAATATGGGAACACGTTGAACACGGATTTCAAAACTTCGTAGATCTACGAAACACCGCGCATCTAGTAAACACTATAAAGTTCACATCACAAACCTCAACTTACTCAATCAACTTTCTCGACACTACAATATCGCTAGAAAACGGCAACCCCACGACAACCCTGTATAAAAAGCTGACTGACAAACAACAATACCTTCACTTTAACAGTTACCACCCGCGCCACTGTTAGGTTCGAATTGCTAATGGACAACGTGTAAGACTGCGCGAAATTTGTTCGAACGACTCAGATTATATGCTGAGAAGCTCGACGAACTCTGTGTGCCCAAAGAGACTACCCAGACTTCCTCCTAAGACGAATTCCGAAGCAAGGCCCTCACATTGGATTGAAACTTGGACTGAAATTGGACTGAGTTTCTTGAACACCGAAAAGATCCTGACACGAACAAAATAAGCTTGATCACTATACATTCCAACGCCCTTCGAAACAGTAGAGCCATTCTATGGAAACACGAACCCCTCCCCCAAAGCAACCGACTTAGGAGTATATTCACCCATCCCATACAGGTAACGTACCGACGCGCAAAGAACCTACCAGACTCCTTGGTTATTACCTAAATTACCTTCCTACGTCAAAGATACCAATCATTTCCTTCAAACTGTATCGCAAGTAACCGTTCCCTCAAGCTGTCTCTTGGCAGCGTTAGACGTCACGTCGCTTTACACTAATATTCCTCACGCAGATGGTATAGCAGCGTCCGTTTCAGCATACACAAATCAACCTGATCGGCCGTATGACTCGACTGTCCTCTCCAAACTGCTAACACTTATTTTGACCACCAATAACTTTGAATTTGATAACAAGCATTATCTGCAAGGTACGGGCCAGCTATGGGTACGAAAATTGCCCCCAACCATGCAATATCTTCATGGCATACCTGGAGGAAACATTTCTCGAAAGTTCCTTATTGAAACCACTTGTGTACAAGCGATTTTTAGATGATATTTTTATCATATGACCTCATTCTGAAAGCGACCTTCTCACGTTCATCAACCGGTTCGACCAAGTTCACCCTAACATTCAATTTACCTCCCACTACTCCGACTCCATTGTTACTTTCTTGGATGCGGAAGTCAAGTTTCAAAACGGCGGCATCTCAACCAACTTATATCGGAAGCCTACATATTCTCAGCAGTACTTATCGTTCCGCAGTTGCCATCCAAGGCATACTAAGTTAGCCATACCTTATAGCCAGGCATTGCGCTACCGCAGTATATGCTCTAGCGATGCCGAACTAGACAATCATCTCCAACGTCTAGAACAAACCTTCGTTGATCGTGAATGCACGGAAAAACTTGTGAAAGACGCTATAGCCAGAGCAAGATCCACAGATCACCAGCAAAGATCTCCTCGAGCCAATGGAAATTCTGCAGTTAATCTCACTGACATTCAATGGCAGGGTTCCTAACAGTAGCCGGATACTTAACCGCCACTACACAATTCCTTCACGATCTGACCGGATGAAGGAAATATTTTCACAGCACCGCGCGTATGTTATCGCCGGGCGCGGAACATCCAAAACAGATCAGTAAATGCCAAAATTAACGAACTTACGAACGAGTATAGAATGGCGCTTTTCAAGAACTTTGAAGTGATAAGATCGGTGCCAGGGCTTGATGATGGCTTTAGTGATCCAATGATCTTGATTATGCCAGTGAGCTCTGTTTGTATGGGATTCATTGGAAAGTAGTTATGAGGCTGTATAACCGGCAGTGGCGAGGTAGCGGTGGCGACGTAATTGTTACAAAAAACGGAACTGAGCACAAATGGACAGTCGCTGTCAGGTAATGTTGACCCGTCTGAGCGACTAAGAGTAATGGCAGTATGTTGGGAGGGACGGATTGTTCGACAGAACCTTTTAGGATCGTAGGCAAGCATGGAATGCAATGTATGCTGAAGGACGTGACTTTTTGTGTGCTTCAATGCATGCAGTTCTTGCCTTCCATAAGAGTTCATTATTTCCTTGACTCAGAATGTCATTAAAGCGTATTTTATCTCTAGAGCACTCGGGTCGACCACGCTCACGACGGACCTCCATCAAACGTCTTTTTGTCTATCGCCGTCTATCTACGGCGTATCAAAAGCGTCCCGGTTCAGATTCTGGAGACCGCGCCCTGATTGGTTCTTAGATCAAACGACTTTTGTCAGATGGACCTTAAATTTGACAAGTATAGGTGGAATCAAGTTTCGCATTGCAGGAAGCCAGCGAGCCTCCGAACTGAAGCCTGAGATCTGAGCCACGAACAGAGCCCTTCCTGGCGTGCCTAATATATGAGATATCTTATTGTTAAAACATCACACAGTGCGCAAGTACTCAACCGGGACTAAGCTTTTCCTTGGGCTTATTGGCTCGATGATTCATTCAAATTGCTCAAGCGGGAAGTCGAACCTATGGCCATACGACAATTATGCGCTTTTTGCTGTACAGGAAGGAAACTCTGCGTTCCTGAACGGCTACAGGATGTCCTAGACGTTGAGAGGTCTGCTGTAACGCGTACCACATCTCTCCATATCACATCCGCTAGGAACACAGGAGGGAACACGTGATCAAACCCAACGAAAGCATGTAAGGGCCTGTTGCTCACTTGAGGAACAGCACAGTCCATCATCAACTTTGACTTTCCATTGACATCCATCCAGTTGGCATTCATCAACTTTGTCAAATTGAAAGTAGGTACGACTGTACAATATCTTGGGAGTGTAGTGGTGACGGGTTCTCATTTTTGGTTAGCAGTCTGTGTCGGTGGTTCTGTTCGTGCCTCCTCTGCACATTTTTGTTCTCACTTTCGAAACAGGATGTCATGTTCTTTGATGTAGAATTTTCTCAACAGGTAGGATTACTCGGAACAAAGAATATTCCGCACCGCATTGGGGTGAGACACGTGTGTGCACCGCGTTTCCTTTGAATCGTTGCTTTAGAATCGTTACAGGTCGTTTCCAAAAGCACTCATGAAAATTACATCACTTCTGATTCGCCAGACAAATAGTAATACCAGTAATACCAGTTGCCGATACGGTGCTCCTTTGGCTTTTTCTGGCTGAAAAAATGCTTTATTTTCCACGATGTGTGAGATCGTGTTATATATATAATAACGAATATTCGAGCTTCCTATTTCAGGACGACAAGTCCGCGCTCATTGGTGTTCATTGATGGACATTACTTCCGAGTAATGGCAGCTAACGCTTAGTGTCATGATATGACAGCGGCCAGTTTTGGCTAAGTAGTAAACTTGTGACAAAGTCCCAACACCAATCTGCACATTTAACTCAATTGTGGAATCAGTTGTGGAATCGTGGTGATGTTATTTCATTTATTATACCCTCCATAAGAGGACAGCACCCTGACAATATAAAATCCGTCACTTTGAAATAACACAAACGTTTTGAAGGGGACCCTGGAAAGACATAGCTTTTTGCATTTTCAGAGAACCAGAGTGTGTTTACCCGCTGCTTCAGTCAACTCTTGCGACGAGGTTCAGAACAATGTCATCGCTCGTCTCGATCTGTTTCCTTGCGGCGTTGGGCTTCCTAACACTGAATGCCGATGGTAAGTGGATTGCTCGAAGCACTTCCTTTCCCAGCGGAAGACTTTGGAACAGTCGTTGTGATGGGCAATGCAGGGTGAGAATCGGTTTAAAAAATATAGGTTTACATGAACACTATTCAGGCATTCTGCTTTGGTTACAGGAATAGGGACGTAAAATTTCCGGGAAATAGGACCCCGGAAAGAAAAACATCTTTTTTAAATATTTTAATAAAATGAACATAATGAAGATACTGTTTTTACCGCAAGTATAACTTATTTATTGACATGGCGTGTTACCTATTAAAAGTCCACCCTTACTCAATGCAAGCGGAACATTATGTTGTCTGCATATAAAGCTACGAAGACCCAAGAAGGAAATTCAGTCCCGGTAGATTTCAAAGGAATTCACCATCGCAGTGCAAAGTCATGACGCGAAACGTACGAATCCCGTGTTCCAAACAATCAAAATGGCGGTGGTGCCAAGTGCTGTTAAGATGTTTCTCTACAGACAGCAACGTGTCGCTTTCCTAGAGATGTCTCCGTGTTGTTATTTGCTCCTTTTCTTGGGGTTGACGATTCGCACAAAGAAAAATGCATGCAACGTTCGACAACGGACAAACTACTTTATAAAAGCGCCATGAACACTGCGATCAAAGCAAAAGCGATGAATGACGAGGGCGATCTTTCTCCGCTGCCCATTGGAGTACTTTGTAGGCTGAACGTGAATCCAAACAACGGGAGGCACCCGGGTTCGATCCCGGTGCCGGCTGTGCTGTCTGGGGTTTTTCCTGGGTTTTCCTCAGACGCTTTCAGACATATGTTGGCACAGTTCCCTTAGAAGTCGGCCCAGGACGCACATTCCCCCAGGGCGTGAGTCGTGACGTTGCCCACATACGTGAGGCCGACAACGGCAAGCCCTATCACCACCACCACCACCACCAAACAACGGCGAGCCTTATCACCACCACCACCACCAACAAACATCGGGCGCCTCACAATATGCTGGCGCACGAAAAATGCCATCTCGAATCTTTGAGGGTGTTTCAACCCTCTGAGCAGCTGAAAAAAAATTTTTTTCTTCTGTTTTTACATTTTTAAACAGTAAGACGCCGTTCTAAATTCCCGCGCGGGGAGACGCGTGCGTCTAGCTAGTACAACGTCACTGTGACGACTCGAAGGCGTTCCGTTGCCACCGTTTTCATCTGACCTCAATCGTGTGAATGCTCTTTCTTTCTTTTTTTTTTCGGTCGCTCCGGGTGCGACATTTTTCGCATCCAGCTTGCACAGAATTCGTGAGGAGGAAGTGTGGGACAGGAAGTGACCAATCCTGCATGGCTGATGTTCCGCGCGGTCATAGAAAGCGAGCTGACCAGGAGATTCTCCTGCTTGCTGCAGTCCGTGGGTGAGGGTTCGTTGTGAGCTGACGGTTACATGACAGAAACATTGTTACACCATTATGAACTTCCAAAACAAAGTTGTAGGGTGTGAATGGGGTGTGATCTTTGTTAATACACCTATTTTACACATTTTTAAGGTGTGAAACGATTTAGAGTGTACGAACTTGCGTCAGATTATGGTTAGGAAACAAAGATTGAGGTGCTCACTTTCCATTTCGTAGCGAGCGCCCTTCAAGACAGGAAGCCTCCGCAATGCGAGTATGGAATGGAATTCACCGGGTGCGAAACTGCATGTCCTCGCATCTGTGGCCAGCCCCAACCATTGCAATGCATCCTCCTCTGCAAAGTTGCCTGTAAGTGCAAAAGGGGCTTCATTCGCTCTGGTAGCGCAGATGGGCCTTGTATCCCAGAAGATGAGTGCTATCTTCTTCCGGAAGACATCCCTCGGGAATCCCGTCGTCAGCCTGTGATGGCTTAGGGGGCCTTATGGTGCTTCCCTTTGCATGAGTAGGTTGCAATAAAGGTGTTGTCTCATATGCAAACCGTGCTGAAGTGCCTCTTTGTTCACTGTGAAAGATGATCATTGCCACGCTTTTTAACCGTAGCAAGCATACCTTCGCGTGGCTACTTCTCCCGCTCTCATATTAAACACATCCTGCCCTCACCATGCATATTTCTGGAGCTGACTACTACAGTCTTCAAACAGAGCTTCACCGTGTAGCACGCTCCTAGCCAACACGTAATCTCAATTAACATGGTTATCCTCCCAGATTTGTCGAAAATCTGTTTACGCCTCTTGGTAAACCTTGTGTATAGTTACTTTATTGCGACAAAGAGGTGCACGGCGCTCATTTCCGCAAATCAGGGGCGTTAAGGGCATCATTTTGTGCGCGGATGGTCTTCAGCTTGTTGTGTATAGTGAAGCTCTACCTTAAGAGATCTTCTCCAGTTACCTATTACCTGCCATTTATTTTCCTCTCAAGAGTGTATAACTCAACAGCGTCGATGTTCCTGTAACGCTCCCTTGCGCTCGCATACGCGCCGCAAAAGTCACTGGTTGTAAATTAATACTGACATGGTTTCCATAACAATGACGGCATTTCCGCCAAACTTGAGTGACTGCAATGAGTTAATCGGGCTTGACATTAAACAATTACTTCCGTACCATTTCGTCGCATTAAACACATTATGTTAAGCACTTCACACGTACATCTAAACGTTCCACCCACGTGTCTCCAAAACAGCAAGGAAATGACTTTTAGAGGATATAACTTTACGTTCCCCGTGTCAGCGGCTACACGCCGTGTCACTCATTTCAGCTAACCCCCGAAAGCGTTACTAGTAGCAACGGACTGCGGGCAACGTTGAGACGGAGGCGGTGCAGAAGTGATTCTTCGCTGAGACTGCAGTGATACGCAGGTATGAGCTGATGCTGATATGAGTTACTGTTAAGTTTGTTAGTTTACCTGTGTGCATTTTCTATTGTAGATATCAATTACTGATCAACTTTCTTGTCTGGTTATCCGGATATATCAGTTGTGTGCCGCTGATGCTGCCAACAGTTGTGCAGAGCATGGGACTTGTCAAGCTTCTGTACAGCATTTTCCCCATCCTCCTCACATCTAATGCAAGGTAAGTACATGTATTTGAACTGGAATTTCAATTGGAATAAATGAAAAATGCACACACACACACACACACACACACCGCCCTCTCCTCCTTTGGCCTCGAATTATGAACGATAATTATATTATTCTGTGGAGTCGTTTGCCTTTGTGTAGTGAAGTTCTGCCTTTATAGTGCATGGCTGCGCAACACCTTTCAAACGTGTCATAATGCTTGACGATATAGTAGCTGGAAAAACTAAAAGTGCAAACATCGACGGCAAGAACGCCGCATCCTATTCGTGGTTGGTAAGCAAAATCGCCTGCTTTACGAACTCATTGCAGATTCGTCCTTAAGATAAAAATTTGAGCCGTCAGCTCGATGATAAAAGATTCGGATGGACTCCTTGAGATTTGATCGAGGTTCCTTCCGCAGTATAGTCAATGCCCATTAGTAACTGCTCACTGCGCGGCGACTATAGATGTTTTAGAATTACGCGCTTAGAACGAACTTTACATTACGGTTTGCGCATTTTTCTGTATTTTATGTTTGTACCTTTTACTTCTATTTGTACCTGCGTTACGTAGTGATTATACAAAACACAATACGTTCGAGGTCAAATTGCTACTTCGCTGCCTACCCTCTAAGGGAAAAAAAAAGGAGAGTAAATGGAGTGTAATTATGACTGTTACACCCTTACTATACTATTTTCTGCCCGTCTTTAATCGGATCACAACTCCTTACTCTTCCGAAACACTTTGCGGAGTTGCCACTCGACTCGACGAGCTGGAATGATTCCGGAATCATTCCAGATTTAGCAGAGCCCGGAATGGAATTGGAATGGAATGGCGGAAACTCTCCTGGGAATGGGAATGCAATGGTCTGGGTGCCCCGGTGGCAGTTTTGGTTCCAACGTGCTGGTTTCTGCCCTCGCCCCTTTGCACCGCACCTTCACACGGTCAAGAGTGAAATAACCTTGTCTTTGTGCTTTTTTCCGTTCTTGGTAATGTCAATCTCCTCTAGCACTGCTGGACTTGCCAGTATGGTAACCGGTACTTTTCTTTTATTGAGGGGAATTAATGGAATAGAATCGGGCTGCCAAGCCATTCCAGGAGTGGGAACTGACCATACCTTTTTCACTCCGAGGAATTGAAAGGACGGGGATTGTCGCAAATCTCCATTCCTCAGAATGGAATTGGAACGGAATGGGAGACCCCATTCCGCGACCCTGAGACGACTATGACGTTGGAATACCGTGCTGAATACGCAGGTTCTCGTCCGTTGACTATACCTGTACCCAGAAATCGCCGCTCGTGAGTGATTGCCAATGTGTGTGTTAGTGAGTCGTCCTTTGTCAGGCCAAGCCTCAACGTCTGTACGCCGCTCCATATAACCCCTCTCAGTGCGTATACACACAGGACTACGTCAGGAACAGGGCCTGAATGTTAATCATCATCAGTAAACTAAAAGCAGTAACAAAGTAACGTAAGTGAAGGACAGTAACATAATTTCACCCCGCATCCATGCAGTTCGGCTTTTTTTTTTCCGATGGGATAGCTCCTCAATATCCTTGTCAATTATCATTAATGTCAGTAAATTCGTCACGCTTTTCACATTCGTGGGGTAAAAAAAATACCTGTACTTGGCAAATTTCCGAGTTCAATTCGCCAAAAATTTACATAATTAGACTTACGTTACATGCCATTCACATAAGGAGGTGGCAAAAACCTAGTTCGAACAAATGCCGTTGACCGCATGATTCTAGGCGGTGCAGTTTTTTTCCTTTTTTTAAGTGTAATTCAGTGACACGTGTTCAGGGACGCACCCTGTACAATTCGTATCAGCCAGCTGACAACTCCAGTGTCTACCTATATTTACTTATTTATTTCAACACAATACAAGTGTTCATGAGGGTGCTGCATGGGGGAGGGGGGAAGCGGACATGTGGAAAAAGCAATAATGAAATAATGAAAGCCGTAATGAACTACCATGAATCAGTCAAAGACACATAATCAAACAACTAGCACATAGGAAGCAAACAGTAAATCGTGTACATTAAAAAATGCGTAGAAAGAATTCTTGTGTGATGCACCACAGAAAAGTCGCGCATAGTGACAGGACTATGTTCCGAGTTGAGTTGAGTTTATAAGAAAAGAAAAAAATGAAGAAGTAGGCACACATTACGAGATCCGGCTACTTCAGATCACTTAGGAAAACACAAATGGCTATCTACAATAAAATCGGTGAGTATCTTCTGAGGTAAATAAGTAAATTCAATTATTGTACGTATTTGGAAAAGTGGTTTACCTAAGGAAGTGGTGCGTGCTTCTGTGCGCGAAAGCTCGGGATAAACTCTTCGTCGTACTTTAAAATCAGCGCCAGTCGCTGTCAGGTGTCATGCGTATCAGACATTAGTACGGCCCAAACTAGAATACGCATCCAGCATCTGGAACCCTCATCATGCTGATCACATCAGTCTTCTAGAATCTGCTCAAAACCGCGCCACCAGGTTTATCCCTTCCAGTTACTCTTACCCTTCTAGCATCACTCCGCTTAAGTCCCATCCCTTGACCTACCTTTTACTCTCATCACGTACAAAATGTTCCCGCTTATGTCTCTTTCACAAACTCTGCTATGGTTCTTCTATCCTCCCTCATTGCATACGTCCTGCTAACTACACCTCATCCAGGCTAGATCATTCCTGTAAAGTAGAGCCCATTCGTTGTAACAGTTCCTACTTGATGCTTTTCCCCAAACTGTATCCGACTGGAACGACCTGCCGCAGTCACTCGTATCCATCACTGCCTCATTTCGTCGTAATCTTGCTGAATTTCTTGAATGTTCAAGTAAGCCTGCACTAAGTTTGTATGTGCATTAATGCGCCCCCCCCCCCCCCCCGCCTCATGTGTCGCCCCAGGAGGGTATTTGAGGTCATCGTTGCAGGTTGAGGGCTCCCTGTCGCTCCTGACGCTGTTTTTGTCATAAATAAAATAAATAAATGAATAACAAAGCCTGGCAGAAATTCGGTTGTTCCGCTGAAGAGAAGAAGCGGAATACCTGGCTGCTAAGAGATAGGTGTTGAGGCTAAAGAAGTTTTGCGCTTCCCTTTAAAGAAGATCGGCCTGGAAAAGGTGGGTAGTAGGATGCTATAGAACGGGGCTGGGGGGCTCGTGTTTGAGATTTTTTTTTTTTTTTTCCGAATCCCACGCGCCACGACAGGATCATTGTTTGGATGGCTTCGATGTCTAAGTACTGGTACTAAGTACTTTATAAGATTCTTATGAAAGGAATTGCCGTACGATTCTCCTTGCCGGGTCTCCTTGTAAGATTGTAGATTCTTATACGACCAATACTCCAGAGTCCATGCCGTACATTACGGCTCCAAGGCACCCCTACATCGACGTATTTTAGTTACGGTCGCTTTGAAGAGACCTGGACCAAATCCCTTGCATATTGCCGAAGAATCCGGTCTAAAATTTTTACGAGTCTCGCTCAGGCATTATAAGTGGAAAGAAAGCGGAAGCAGTCTCTCAACTGCCCTTACAACGTTGATCAAAGGAAGAGGCACGCGAGCTGGGGTAATGGAATCATGTTGAAGAAATGTTACCCAGGTCCTGACTAAAGCAGATTGCAATGTTGTCGGTGTGTTCGCCACAAAGTAGCGTGTAGTATAGACGATGCGACTTCTGTCGCACTGTTGCGCGTGTACTGCACGGCTAGTATATGATAACATGAATACCATTATGAGCTCGGAGGGCACGTTCCCTCTGACAAAGAAAGCGAACTATAGAAAAACAGAGGCCGGGGTCACGTGTTACAATGCTAAACTTTCGGTCGCTCTTGTAGCGCGCTTTATTGATGAACATGAACGATTCCAATATGCCTTCATCGTAGAGACCTCGAGACACCACGGGACTGGTGGGTCAGCCTGACAGACATGGTGGTCATACTCCAGAACTGGTCTGGTCGTCATAGCTGCTGGGCGTTACCCTACGGAATAAACATTGCGGTCAGGACCCAGTACCGCGTACTTGTTGGTTACTGTACGCCAGTATGCCATCAGACTTTATGGCACGCTGCATGGAGCGCTAAATTATACGTAACAAAGAACCCGTGCACACTGCTAGACGTTCCTGCAACCTGAGCTGTGTTCTGGCCAGGAAAACAATGAAGTAGCTTTATACGTGCTCCGCGTGAGATATGAAATCACGTACGGGTTATTTGGGTCTTTTCCATCGGCGTAGAATTCGGACTCAAGTTCACCCGCGGGGCCAACGATGAACAGCGCGCTCTTGTTAACCTGCACCGTTGACGTCAGTCCTGTCGTAGCCGAGGTCGCTTCGGAGTCTCCCGACAAGAGCAAGATAATGAGAGTAGTCATCAGCACCACGCCGAGGAGTATGCTGCCACAGACCCATAGCCGGACAGCGCTGCTCCATTCGTTGTAGACTTCGCAGCAGAAACAGTCCAGCATGCCCGAATCTCGCGTAATAACTATTTTAGTCGTCTGGCTAAGCTTGCTGCGTTGTTGCCGCTGGTTCGTTGCAGGTTGAGGGCTCCCTGCCGCTCCTGACGCTGTGAGGGGTACCATATGCACGCGGGATGCAGGTTCCGATGGTATGGCATCGACTGGCTGAAGGGAGCTGAGAATGCCGCCAGGGTCCCGCGGCCCGGTTGGCATGGAGGGTGCCGGGAACTAGTGGTGGAGAAACCATAACCGATTAATGACGCGTACAGACAAGTAAATGACCGATCCTCGTGAAAGTCACTTTCCCAGCAAGCATGTACTGTACATTATCGTTACAAAATTATGAGAAAAACGTTTTGAATCGCTTTCGTCGGCAACTTGACATTGCTCTTCATGCGTTTTGCGTTGTCCACAAAATTACGCTACTCGAGGTACACCTTCTTCGAGGAAGATGCAATTCGAGGTAACGAGCATCCTTTCATTTCTTGTGTCGTCAGTTCTTCCTTCTTTACTTCGGTTCCTCTAGTGGCAAACATAGCTACAGAGCGTCCTTGAAACTACAAAATGGATCAGTCACCTATGTGGGAGAAGAAACTGAATCAACTTGCTAGGCAATACGAAAGGGAACGTTCAGTCTCCCACTGGGGAGTTGGGGTTGGTGGTTGGAAAAATATATAACAAGGGGAGGTTGAGCATCCCACTGTTAACCTGATTGCAATAATAATGCGTAGTAATTCGGTAACGCTCCGCATACTTGGCAACTATATAGAGTATCGCAGTGGTTTTTAAAATATCTAAACTTCACACACGAGTTGCAACTACCAACGTGAACGAAAATAAGAGTGAGCTTCGGTAACGCAGGAAATACAAGAATCTTCTTGTTCTTCTTGAAAACAGTGGCGCATAGCTTATTGGCATGAAATGGGATACAGGTTCATGTTGCGTGTATCAAACGTACGCTCAAACTTCGCATTCTGATAGAGAAGGTATTTTTCGGGCGGGTGCGTAGCCTTTAATGCAGAGCTTGCTTGAAGCCTTCGTCGGAATCAATCTTCCAATCAGCCAATCGCAAAGATCCTCCTTGACATCGCCCACTCTGTTAGTCTGACGACGGTAGGTCAGGCGAATATGGCGGAAGTGAAATATACTCAAACCAAACACGGATCGTTTTAGTAGTCATACACTCTTAAAAACCAACTTCACCGCATAGCACGCTCCTAGCCAACCATCATCTCGAATGATATCGTTATCTGCCCTGATTTGTTGAAAACGGGAGGCGTACGCCTTTTCTGTGACACTTATGCTGTTCATAATTGTCACAAAAACGACGTACGTCTCCCGTTTTCAACAAATCAGGGCAGATAACGATATCATTCGAGATGATGGTTGGCTAGGAGCGTGCTATGCGGTGAAGTTCATTTTTAAGAGTGTATGTGACGTATCCGACCGGGCATCATGCTAGAGCAGTACACTGTGAGCAGACCACGATGGTTTATTTTGATGGTGGGATTCAAACATGCCACCAGGAGATCATATTACGTTTCGTTGTTGACTAGCTCAATGATCAGCAATTGAACCCTGACGACCTCCAAAAAACGGGCTTCCATCCCTTCGGCAGCTACAGCGACTGCGCGGGTATCCAGGTCGGGGCGAGTCCAATACATTTCTGTTGCCTCCTGCGAACTCACGTGTGCATCCCTACACTTGCTGCAGTGATATATGCATGCACTACCATAATGTGCCTCGATGCGACGGTGGATGACAAATTTAGCCAAGGTTTCTACGCTTGTATGGTTCGTTGAAAACATCCGTGTAATAAACAGCACCCTCACGTAACCTCTTCGAATTTGTCTTACCTGTTGCCTGCTAATTTCCGTTGGGACATCGTCCACTGGAGGCTTCACATTGGCGGCGAAGGATAACCGCCGCTTTATACGATTTCCGCCTGCGCTCTGCAGTATGCTCTTCATCGTAGAGGGCTTTCCTCAAAATGAACGAAATGGTTAGACAAAATCCTGTGTGGTTATCGGCATAGAGAAGCTACTGCGATATGCCATCGAATGACGGCGCGAGCTGCAACGACTGTCACACACGTGATCTTCTTCTGCCTCGCACTTTCCGGCCTGGATCCACCAAGACAGATCGATCGTTCATCATCTGTCATCTCATCAGCAAAGATTGCTGTGTGCGCGATTAGGTACATTTGGATTTCGTTTGTCGTTAGTTTCCCTTAATAAATGATGTTATATATACGTTTAGAAAAAAAACAGGCCAGTACGCTGTTTGTTTAGAATCGAACTGTCTGCAGTGGCGGATTTGGGAGGAGGGGATCTCCCACCTCCAAAAAACGTCGGTTTATACATTGGACATCCCTCTCCCCTTCGACGCGCTTTGGCAAAGGACCCCACCCCCACCCCACCCGCAAACGAAAAAGCAGGAGGTCTGGATCCCCCCCTGGCTGTCACTGACGTTTTCTCGAAGACCTGTAGGAAATCCTAATTGAACTTGAGTACAATGATCGAACAAGAGCTGTGGGGAAGGACACAAGCATTTTAGGAAAATGATTTCCACTACTGAGTAGTGCATAAACGATACACGTGGTGAAAGTCCATTGTCCATATGGTCCATATTCTACATCCCTATACAAACAAAGCGGTGGAAATGCTCATGGCACTTGACAGATTGTACCAATGGAATGCTTCAAGTTCGTTCAGGTATTCCAGAACATTAGACAATTAGCAGTACGTACACTCTTAAAAATGAACTTCACCACATAGCACTCTCCTAGTCAACCATCATCCCGAATGACAACGTTCTCACCCCTGATTTGTTGAAAACGGGAGGAGGAGCCTATTTTGTGTCCATTATGCACGGCACAAAATAGGTTCCTCCTCACGTTTTCAACAAATCCAGGGCGAGAACGTTGTCATTCGAGGTGATGGTTGGCTAGGAGCGTGCTATGTGGTGAAGTTCATTTTTAAGAGTGTACATGTAGAGGTACCACCGATAGTGAAAAAATGTCGATGAACCAGGATCACGTGGAATGGAGCCCTCGTGTACTTTCGTAGGGATACTATTGTGCACTACCATATAGGGCTGCCAATCACCACTATTGGAAGCTTCTTCCTCACTTTTTTTTTTTTTTATCTTTGGAAATGGAAGTGCAATTTCAGCGATTTCCTGGAATAGGCTCCGCCCCTCTTTTTCAACAAACCGGGAGCGACAACGCTGTCATTCAGGACGATGGTTGGCTAGGAGCGTGCTATGTGGTGAAGTTCATTTTTAAGAGAGCAGGCCGTGCCCGGCCCGAGTCCGTCCTTCTTTGGTCCGTCCTGGATCCGACCCTGGTCCTTGTCAAGGCACAACTCCTCAAAGTTTCATTTTTCGAATTCGACGTGCCGACGCAACTTTGACGCGCTGCATACAAAGCGCGTCTCAGCCACGAGGAGAGCACTGTCCAATCCACGTCGGATGGCGACGTGCTTTGGAACGATGAAAATGATTGGAATAGGCGCTGGAGAGAGAAAACGCTTTGCGGCCCAGATAAGCTCCCGGAGGCCAAGGTCGAGCATTTTTCTACGCTTCTGCAGTGCCTAATTTCGTTTTCAGCATATTTGCGTAATAAAAATTGGGGTTTTAGAAACAGGTGTCGCTCTAAATAATGGGACGGGGGGATATACTTTTATTAGAGGGAAAGGTCTGCAGGACCAATGTCGGCATGCTATTCCATAAGAAAAATGGCGTGGGACTCCTGGGGCGCGCATAATGATTGCCTCCAGATCCGCATTCTTAACTTTTGGTTTCCCAGAATACACCGTTGCCTATCCTATTACGAACCCGGATAACGTGTGCGTATCTCGGATAACAGTTATCAAAGCAAGTTATAAAATCCCGTAAAAAGTTAGCATTCCGGAGCCCTATATGAGTCCTACAAAGGAGGGCAATCAATTTTAGTGTGTTATATAGTTTGACTATCAGTTTCGGGGTGAGGGAGCAAGGTATATGTACTTTCATTCTATTATTCCGTTATATTCTTCCCGACTTTCGTGCCTTGCTCTGTATTCACACGAGCGCGAAAAATGCTGCAAAAAAAAAGTTGCCAAAAATACTGCTTGTTTTCGTGTAATTTATAAAATAATTGCACGGTGCGCAATACAGAGCGACTTTATGGAACTTTCAAATTGCTCTTATGCTCAGACAATGGGTGCGAGGGTACGCATTTAGTGGGCGAATGAGTTGTGGCGATTTCATTACGTGGAAACTGTCATTCAGACAAATGCCATTAAATATGTCCGCATAGCACCGCAGGAATGACATTAAGACTTAACTTATTACGCACTTGATGTCATTTTTCGTGCCCTTGCGGCAGGGGTATTTTCCTCCCGTGATCGATGACGTTTAGTGCGACGTTTATTTAAACCCACGCTTCGTTTACCCTTGTTTCGTTAATTGTTGACGCGTTAGCCGCTCTTAAACAAAAAAAGCATGGCGGTGGTTGTCGTTTCCAAAAGACGAGCCTAGACTTCAGCACGCCATGCATATATGTGAAGAAATACGTTTACTTCAGTCTACTCATGTCAAGAAAATCAAGACGAGGTGCAACCTGGATCCATTTCCTCGACCTTTAGACACCCGAAGGGAGTGGTGGACGGACTTTTGCAGGAAAGTCCTCCGGAAGACGATCACATTGATCTTCTGGAATACATGGCCCATTCTTGCTTCCAGAACGAATGAAGCCCTCTTTGCACTTGCAGCCACGGATGCACACAAGGAAGCACCCGCGTGGTTTGGGCTTCCCACAGATGCGCGGACATAATGTTTCGCATTCAGTGTATTCCATTCCCTGCTCACATTGCGGAGGCTTCCAGTCTTCAAGGGTGCTCGCTACAAAAGGAGAAAGTAAGCGTCCTAGTTTTTTAAAACTTTCATGGCCGCGTGCAAGAGACCAGTTGTGCAATCAATCATTACTACAAAAATAATCAAACTTTTTGCACATATTCCGGTACGGTATGTGCCCAAAGCATATGAAGTACTGCCAGTGCTTACAAAATTTAGTGATACTGCCCAGCAAACTCAATGATGTCTTAGACCACGACCGTGTTGACACACACACACACATATATATATATATTCAGGCAAACACAAACACAACAAGTTTGTGTTGTGCCTTGTCTTTGTCGGCTTTGGCGTAGCCTATCGCGTCTTTCCTGTAGGTGATGTAATGTTTTAGCGTTACAGTTGGTTTAGGATTAAAGTCATTACATTGATACAATGAATTTCAAGTTCGAATTATCCTGAATTAATTTAATTTAATAAAGCCACCAATTCAATGAAAAGTCGCCTAAGTAAATTATAAGTCCAACCCTTCGTGGACCTCTCAAACGAAGAAAGTCCCTCCCGCAACCTTCCTAAATTTTTATGTGTCTTCCGGCTTTATATCCGCCGTCACATTCACCATTGCCGACATTTATTTACTGTTGGGTACTTTATTGCCGTCAATAGAACTTCAAACGACGTTTCTTAAGGCATTCTAATGAACACTCTGCAGCTAAAGCAGAAGACAAGTGTGTATGCATGAACAGTGTGCGTAATCCTCTATATGAAGGCCCTCAAACAATGCACGTACCATCGGTATTCACTGTCAGGAATCCCAAAGCTGCAAGGAAGCAGATCGTGATGAGCGGTGACATCGTTCTGAACCTCGTCGTTTCAGTGCACCGAAGCAGCAGGTAAGTCTACTCAGGCTCTGTGAAAATACACAAAAACGCGATTCAAGGAATGGGCGCCTCCATTACTGCTGCCACCTGGTGGTAGTCACAGGAACTGTTCACGTGTGAACTACAATTTGCCGAGTTCCTTCATTTTCCAGTGTGTGTTTTCGTTCACTTTCGTGTCCGCTCATGTTCATTTCGTGCCCGTTCATTTTTTCCCGCTCGGGAGAAAAGGTTCTGTATACACACACACACACACACACACACAAAAGAAATGTTTCTTAGTATGGCGGGTGGTAAGTTCCATTTAAGAGAGCATGAAACCGATATCAATTTCTGAAGGACTGCTACCGTAAGTGTCCTAGCATTAAGTACATCGCTTAAATCAAGACTGTTCGTATGTGGCGATCACGTTCTGCAGATTTGAACCCATTGAAATGCGTTATATGTATAACGTGCCTCATTGACATTCATGCATATAGGCATGGAAACGTTTACTGACTATAAGCCCTACATTTATTTTCCCGGTATAGATTACAGAACAAAAATGCGGCAGATCCACAGTTATTTTTTCCGAACAAAGTAACAGTCGCTCGTTGCTGGAGTCAACGGACGTCTATGAAATTGGCGGTCTTATATCCTCAGGCTTTTTTTCCCTTAGGGAGGTCACACGTTCTGAAATTACATCACCATGGTTCCTCGAAAAACAGGTATACAGAAGGAGAACAGTTTCTGTTCGAAATATTGGCGGCTCTCGTGTTGAGGCACTTGCATTCGGGCATAACAAAAGCATTGCGAAGTACACATTTGTATTGTGACCTCGTGAAGAGATTACTACTTAGCTACACATTCGCAACTACTACTCCTGACCAAGTCGGCTAGGGTAGTTTCGAAAGGTATATGCGTCGCGCCACTTGCTGTTTTTTTTTTTTTTTTGCGCTCTCAGCTATTCTGTACCAGTAAGGTACCGTGATTCATAAAGGTTCATTACGCAAAGTCGGTGCTGCGCACCATAACCACGAGGCGAGGCTTATCCTCATAAGGGCGATGCACAGCAATACGCGCAATAGTCATAGCTACCACGTGGATACTCTTGTGAAAAATATATTAGTACTGGAAAAAACGGCGGAAGACTCTAGAATGTCGGAATAGAAACGTGGAGGAAAGGCACGAACCATCTACCGTCTGCACTGACTGTTAACAAAATATCAATCCGTGAACACTATATTTGGACGCTTTTCCCCCACCCTCCTCACTTCTAACGCAATGTAAATACGTGTATTTAAAACCGAAACTTGAATTGGAATAAATGAATTGAATTGAAGCGAAGAATTTCTAGAGTACTAATACCTACCTTCTAATTAACCGTAATGGTTCCTTTCCCGAGTCAGAGTTGAGCACGATTGACTGCGTTGTCCCTCAAGTGAGCCGCAGACCTCTGCAGGCTTCCGTTGGGTTTAGTTACGCGTTTCCTCCTATGTTCAAAGCGGATGAGATATGGAGCTATGTGGTACACGTCGCAGTATGATTACACGCAAAAGCCAGCCATTTACGCATCAATTTCATCCTGTACCCGTTCAGAAACCCCGTATTTTCTTCCTGAAGATTAAAAGCGCATACTTATCGTGCACAGTCAATCATTTTACACCTTTTTTAAGCACATGCTTGTCTGATGGCGCACTCCTTTTTTTACACCATGAAATGTAGGTGTTATCTGAAACACCCTTTAATTAGGTGTATTCCTCCTAAAACACTCTTAAAGTTTGTGCTTAAAAGCAAGAACACCATTAAAAGATGAGCATTCTATTGAAAACACCCTAACAACCTAAACCTGGTACCTTCTAGTAAAGGGTAAAGATTTCAAAATTTTTACCCTCTATTTCAGAAGTTACCTTGTAACCTATGGGCAATACCCTCTATGAACGTTACACGGTAGACAGGAAACACACAGCGCGATAACAACAACCACGGGAGGAAACATAAGACACACACGGGCGCTAACTCCAACTAAACTTTACTGCACTGAAGGGTGCGCAGCTACAGGAAAGACACAGGAAAGAGCTAAAAGGGAAAAAAAAACCAGGTAGATAAGAACAAGCAAAACAACTTAAAAATTCTACTATCTAGTTCTTCGCCTGTTCAAGTAACCGCCTCTCACCCGAGGCAAGCGAGATATAGATGTATCGCTGATACAGAGAGAACCTTTCTTTCCGATAAAGAAGGCCTCCAAAAGTTCACGGGCAAACTTATCTCTGCTCCTGCCCAGAATCCTAATTGATTTAAAATCGGGGGTACATTTGCATTTGTTACAGTGGGTGAGTACCCAAGCAGCACAATGTACTAAAAGTCGAGTGCAATAGGGGAGGACGGGTAGGTGGACGGCCTTGAACAGACTTGTTAATCTAGAGAAAATTGATAAGACACATACCGGCCACCCCTATTGCACTCGACTTTCAGTACATTGTGCTGCTTGGGTAGGTGCAATTTGTCCATACTTTTTAACGATCTATCGTGCTCCCTAGCTCTATCATTGATGTATCTACCTGTCTGTCCGATGTACACTCTACCACAGGAGAGGGGAATTTCATACACGACACTTACGCGCTGTGTGTTTCCTGTCTACAATGAATTACCAACTAGCCCAACAAAGCATTTTGTTAAACGTTACACAGATCACCTATAAATAGAGGTTACTGTCTCCTAACAGCCACACCGACGTAAAAGTTAGTTTCGCCAGCCATGGCTGTCTCTAAGGCGCTCGCCTCTTCACAGACGCTACAGGTCAAAGGGTGCTCAAAATGAGCTCTCATCAGTGCAGAACGCATACTGTCATTCGGAACATATAGCTATAATATACGTAATTCATCTGAGGGCATCCAGTGGCGAAAAGTGAGGGATCACTACATGTACAGATTTACATGCACAAGAAATGAAAGAAAGAAATAATTGCAACTGGAGCATATGTATTATTTAATTGGCAAACCTGGAACTACAGCTGAGGCAAGAGCACAAGGACGTCACAATACCAACACTTCAGCTGTGGTGAACGACATTCAGTTTCAAGGAGGTATACTCTTTGCAGTCCTCACGTTGTCGCAACTTCCTCTCCAGTACGCCGAAAACCTTTCTATTCCTTTCTGATATGTCAGAATGACACATCAGCGATGCGGCTATGGTTAATCAGAAGCACACGAAGGAGTAAAACACAAGGATGACAATGGCCTAAGCAAATAACGGACGTAAGCCACACACGTACACACTGTGTTAAACCGTTGAACCGTGTTAGACAGACAGACTTTGCTGTGATTAATGTTCCTAGACTGTCCAGCAAAACGTAACCACGTCAACTTTGTAGTCAA
The DNA here is from genome assembly GCF_037126465.1 of Ornithodoros turicata. NCBI lineage: Eukaryota > Metazoa > Arthropoda > Arachnida > Ixodida > Argasidae > Ornithodoros > Ornithodoros turicata. The sequence goes on from NC_088207.1 coordinate 22,226,114, forward strand.
CATACCGCAGAAAAACCCTGATAAAGTTCCGTCACTTGACCCTTGTGCATTCTTCACAGTTCTGAACACGATCCGCAGTTCGTATGTACAGACGCAGAGACACATAACGTAACGCACACTGATCCGACACTCTCGCACTGAATAATTGAATGTGCGGCTCCAACGAGAACACAGTGACTTTTGAGCAGTACCTTTTATACAGGTTACCTTGCAAAGAAACAGGAAAAACAAACGAAGGAAATTCAAACGTGGAATTCGTTTAGAAGTTACAACGTTCCTATAAAGGGTACATTTATAATTTACGACGATTGGATTTCCGTTGAACACCGAAGTAACCTCTATTGCTCCTCCAGTGTCACGTTACAAGCCGTGTTTAACCTCTAAATAGAGGTATCGGACGTGTAACCTATACGATATTTGGAAATCTACGTCTATATGAAGGTTACACATTGCTAAAAGTTACAATAAAGGGTACCGAGTTAAGAGTGTATGATGAAGTGTTTGCTGGCAAATACTCCCTCTCAAATGTAATACTAGGTCCCGCAGCAGCATGCCGAGCTTGACGTTCCTGCTTGTATGGCAACAACCACCCTGAACACGGCACAGATCCAGCCGTGGTTCCAATGCGCAACCTATCAAGTATCGCTCAAGTATCACAGCGACGATACTTCTCGCCGTTAGGGCACGAGGAGATACGACGATCAGTACTTGTACTTACGCAGCAGCAAAAATCAATAACGTTTTTCGCGTCTTCCGTAGTATTCTGAGGAATGTAGTGAGAATACATGGAATAGTGCACTTTGCATATGTCTCCCTTTAGTCGTCCACACTAATTGTCGTGTTCTCGTCTGTAGCAGCCGATTCTAGTTTTCTGAAAAGTATGTCTCCATTTTCTCTTTTCAGTTTCAAACATATTCGCGAGGATTAATTAAAAAAGAAAGAGACTCTGCGGAGAGAGAGGATCTGACAGTATTCCGGGTAGGAGTTTTAATGCTACTTGGGGGCTGTTCTCATCCACGGTTTGCGCGACTCACATGAGTCGGTAGCTAAACTCTTTGTCATGTGGTTCGGTGTCAGATTGCAAATGATATTTTTCGGCACAACATATCCCATAGCAGACGACAAGAAGACACGCATTCCAAAGCAAAGTCGATATTCCGGCACGGATATTTCAGCAACTTGTTTTGTTCGTTGTCTTCCACTAGAATGTTCCTGGGGATGACAGGAAACGCGCGCTGTATCACAATGTGTGATAGTTTGGATATACGGTTAGATGCACTTCTATACGGCGTCCTCGAGATAGTTGCAAAAAAAACGGTCTCGTCCTGGTATTCCGGGCTCCACATTTAGAAATTCCGAAATCCCAGAATTATAAAAATTGCTTTGGATTCCGAACCTTACACGGAAGGACCGACTGGAGGCGAATGTTGCACGGTATCGTGTCTTCCCCACATGATTTTCCCAAGTCCCCCCTCTCAGCAGGATTGCCCACCGGTTGAGAACCCCTGTGCTAAATGAGGTGTCAGTGTGAGTCCCCTCCATATATTTTTTCCTTTGTTCTGGCTGGTAAGGTGCTACAATAACTTGCACCAGTATAATGAACGTGTAGCTGCCTCGTAAGGGTGCGAACATTCTTCGACCTGCACGCGCTCCCGAATCACTCGCCCCTTCCAGGGGCGTTCATGTTTATTCACTGGAGTGAATAAACATAAACGCAGAACATAAAACAGAAGTGAAAATCGAATGGAGCGAATATGTCGTCACGTAGCTGGCTCGAAGACGTACGAAAATTGGCTCAGATCCGCCCGCTCTGTGCTTAGACATTCGCTCAGAGTCACCTCCGGGGCAGCTCGCTTCGCTCGGACCTTGGAAGGCGAGCTCGCAGATCCTTCCCTCAATTCCTGAGCTAGTTTGAAATCGTTTTCGTCCAGACCGTCTAAGCCGACGTACCACCCAAACGAGGTTATGGAATTTCTGAAGAGCTCACATTTTGCCCCTGGAGCAAACAATGTAAAAATCACTGGGAATGAAACATGTCGAACGATTTACGTGACACGGGCTTTCATACAGCGTTTGCCCCAGCCCGCTCCTGCACCAAATATAATAATCATTATAATAATTCGGGGCGTTATGTCGCGAGAGAACTGTGATCATGAACGATGCCACAGTGGTCGGGTCTGTGGATTAATTTTGCCCACCTGAGGGTTCTTTCCCTTCTTCTCTTTCTAACTGCTGTGGCGCACAGCCAAAAGCAATAGGCCACGGGTCAATGTGTCGGTGCAAGGGAGGGTCTGGGACGTACTGGCCATGGGAGGTACCTGGGTTCGAGTCCCGGTGCCGGCTGTGCTGTCTGTTTTTTTTTTTCTGGGCTTTCCTCAGACGCTTTCAGACATATGTCGGTATAGTTCCCTTAGAAGTCGGCCCAGGACGCGTCAGTCGCGACGTTGTCCACCTCTGTGAGACCGACAACGGCAAGCCCTTTCACTAGCGCCACCACCGGAGGATGAGGGGTCGAGGTTGAAGACTAAAAGCGATGTGATGACGAGATGAATGCTACTACAGCATGGCCAACAGCTGATGGGGCCGAAGAGTACGCGGTTCCACCAAAAGATAAGGATGAAAGGAGGGACCAAAAAGATAGAGGATATAAGGATAATGGAACAGATAAGGTACAGAGAGGGATGGTCAAAAGAGTGGAGACGGGTGGACCAATAAGTGATCGGTCCCGTCGTCGTCTTCCTCATACTACGTACAACATGGGATATGGAACATGAAATGATGGACAAATAAAAATAAGAAGCAATAAAAATCAGACAAACTGACAGAAGTGAAACCTTGCCAACAACACTCGTAAGGTTACCTATTCCTCTTGGAAGCGTTGGAACTGGCGAAAGCATAAACAAACGTTATGCCGTTCGTTTGATCTTTTTACAACCTTGTAGCTAGCAGCCGACGCACATAAATAGACGTAGATCACATACCGTGAAAACCACCATCCGAAACGTTCTGCCCTGCACCCCCCACCCCCGGAAAAAATCCTAGCTGCGCCCATGCATATGAGGGAACAAACATTGCAACATCTTTAGACACAGGCAAAGAGACGTCTACGGTAAGGTGTCGCCTAGAGGAGGGTACGGTAGCGGAACAGCAGCGGCATAGTATTTACGGTACTTTTATTAGGTATCGGTATCGCGTTACCTTTTCTACTTTGTAGCGACGCTAGTATTGCGCTACATTCTTGTGGAGGAGCCGGTGTGCGGTATTCCGTTACTTCGTTTACATAGCTGGTACAACACTGGTTGTGATATCAAACCTCTCAGGCAGAGCGTTCAAAAAAAAAAAAAAAATTCCCGAAGTTACTCATTTTTTACCCTTACCCTTGTTATGACCCTGCATGTGGTCAGTAGCCATTGTCCACGGAGCAGTAGTAGTTGTTTCTCTTGTGCGGCGCGCTTGCTTATTGGCTTCCGTCCGGAAGCTTAATTTTGATCTATTATACGACCCCCCAGTGGCGTAGCCGAAATTGTAGCTTCGGTAGTGGATTTGCGAGGGGGAAAAAGAGGGCAAATCCTCTCCTCCGTGTAACGTTCCCGTTGAGCTCCTCCCGAAATACTTTTTCTGGCTACGCTAGAGGGCATCTTAAATGGGAATACAAATACACTAGTCTCAGGCGAAAAAAAAGTAGCGCGTCTATCACCTTCTATGTGTACTGCTTCTGTATACTCTTTTACTCTGCGAACAAATACAGCAGCGCCTTCTATACGATGCCCACAGCATAGTGGTGTGAAGCGACGGCTACCCAGCTTCTCCGCGAAAAACGAAGAAAAAATAGGCTGGCAGAACGTAACACGCGTCAAACCAAATCACTGAACGAAGGTCAAAAACTGCAGAACAGATATGCTCCAAATTCCACTGCGCATAGTCCTTCTGACTAGGAAACTAAGGTCGAAACAAACTCTCAAACTTTCTTCCTCATAGGCTCAGCATAAGACTTCTAGGAATCCCATAAACAGGCATACAGAACGAACCGGGAGTAAGCAAACGAAAAACAAACCAATGCCACTTCGCTAAAAACGCCTATCTCTATGCAAACTCTCGCTCAAAACGTAACGCGTCGCCATTTCCCATAAAACGTTATTCTACTAATTCTAATTACTTTCACTGCAAATATGCTTGAAATAAAAAAAAAAAAACGGAGAAGTCGACCGGGCCTGGTACAGCGTGAAATCACCCTGCCACACTTTCGATCACTTGTAGCACGCTTTAATGATAAACATGAACGATTCCAATATGCCTTTATCATAGCGATCCCGAGACATCACAAGACTGGTGCGTCAGCGTGAAGGATACCGTGGTCATGCACCAGAACTGGTCTGGTCTTCATAGCTGCTGGGCGTTGCCCTACGGAATTAAGGATAGCGGTCAGGAACAAGTACCGCAAACATGTGCGTTATTGTATGCCAGTACTGCCAGGTTTTATGGTACACTACATTAGGCGCCAAAGTATACGCGACGAACACTCCATGCACACTGCTAGACGCCCCTGCGGTCTGAACTGGGTTCTGAGCAGCAGTGCAGTAAAGAGCGTTACATGGGCTTCAAGTGAAACATGAAATCACGTACGGGTTATTTGGGTCTTCTCTATCCGCATAGAAGGCAGACTCGAGTTCACCCGCGGGACCAACGCTGAACAGCTCACTATTGTTAACTTGCACCGTTGAAGTCAGTCCTGTCGTTGCCGAGGTTGCTTCGGAGACTCCCGAGAGGAACCCGATAATGAAAGTAGCAATCAGCAGCACGCCGAGGACTATGCCACCACAGGCGCATAGGCGGACAGTGCTACTCCATTCGTTGTCGACGTCGCAGCAGAAACAGTCCAGCATGCCCTGATCTCGCGTAATAACTATTTTAGTCGTCGGGCTGAGCTTGCTGCGTTGTGGCTGCTGGTTCGTGGCAGGTTGTGGGCTCCCTACTGCTCCTGGCGCTATGAGAGGACCCATATTCACGGGGGGTGCAGGTTCCGATGGTATGGTATCGACTGGCTGAAGGGAGCTGAGAATGCCGCCAGGGTCCCGCGGCCCGGTTGGCATGGAGGGTGCCGGGAACTAGTGGTGGAAAAATAGTGTCCGATTAACGACGCAAAAGCACAAGTAACTGCTCGATCGTCGTGAAGTCACTTTCCCAGCATCCATGTACTGTACGCTATCGCTACAAAATTATGCTAAAGGCGACCATGTGTCATCTTGCTCCGGGAAGATGTAATTGCAGGTAATATGTATGATTTGATTACTTGACGTTGGGTCTCACTTCTCTACATCGATTCCTCTCATGGCAAATATAGCTAAGAGCGCCCTTCGAATTACAAAATTAAGCATTGGAGAGGCAAAAGCAATGGCTTGGTAGGAAAGCCCAAAGGGAACGTTCAGTCTCTTACTGCAACTTGTGTGCAATAATATTATGTAATAATTCGGTAACGCTCCGCATAGTGAGTAGCTAGAGCATCAGAGTCCCATATTCACGCGGGATGCAGGTTCCGATGGGATGGTATCGACTGGCTGAAGTGAGCTGAGAATCCCGCCAGGGTCCCGCGGTCCAGTTGGCATGGAGGGTGCCGGGAACTAGTGGTGGAAAAATCATATCCGACTAATAACGCTAAAGGACATGTAAATGCTCGAGTGTCGTGAAGTCACTTATGTTAAATGATGCTAAAGGCAACCATGATACATCTTGCTCTGGGAAGATGTAATTGCAGGTAATATGTATATGATTTGATTACTCAACGTTAGGTCTTACTTCCCTACAACGGTTCCTAAGAGCGTCCTTCATATAAAATGAAGCACTGGAGAGGCAAAAGAAATAACTTGGTAGGAACGCCCAAATGGAACGTTCAGTGTCTTACTGCAACTTGTGTGCAATAATATGATGTAATAATTCGGTAACACTCCGCCTAGTAAGTCGGTAGAGTATCGGAGCGCCTTTCAAATTTCTGAACTTCACATACAGCGTGCAATTTCACATTTTGTTGGGAGGGCGGGCTTCAAATATGCCGCTAGTAGAACACAGTATGTTTCGTTGTTCACTGCGTGTGCCGGAGGCATTCGATGTTCAATAGCTGTAGTCTGATGACCTCCACCGAAAGGGATTCGATAGCTACGGCAGCTACGGAGTGCGAGGGTTACAAAGCCGTGGCGAGTGGTGGCGTTTGTGTTGTCTCCTGCACTTGCTGCAGCGATATGCATGCAACAGCATAATGTGCCTTCATGCCATATGCCATGTGCGGAGGTAACAAAACACAATATAGGGTGTAGAAGACCTGCACTACCAAACGCAGCAAGGATATTTAGTACGAGATAAGAGTTCGGAATTTTAATTAAAGTTGTAAGGTTGGAGATGTTCCTCTCTACATAAGTCCAGATCCGGATGGAATGACACGGAGGGCGCTAGCTGGCAGACTTCGTTGGTATCCAAGGGCCGCCACACCACTCCTCCTCTGAGACGCGGAGCAGCGATAACAGTGGAGACTACCGCGTCTTACCCGCCGAAGGCGAGCGAGGATAAACCAGGATGAGGTGCTCCGAAGACGTACACAACGAGACATTTGTTGGTGACACGTTACGTGCGGAAAGTAGCGGAAGAACAATGCTGGTACGTGACGAGATGTACCAGAGATCTGCGGCGAAGTAGTGGAGGACGCTGTCGAAGCCAATCCCTCGGGTACCGCAACCGCCACGGCAGCAACGACTCCTACGGTCCTAGGGAGTGTGCGGCTGCGTTAACTGTGATAATGTTGGAAAAATCGCGCCGTGGCGTACCACAGCCGGTAGGCGAGCGCGAGTCTGATATTACGGCCAGCAGGAGAGGGGCGTATAATACGGGCATGTCTGATCCATGAATGCAGTGCTCACGGAGTAGGGGTGTCGCCTGTGTGCCGACGAGATGCTTGGTGCAGCAGTCGTCTTGCCGAGTTCAAGAAACCGTCGAAAAATGTGCCCAGGTCGAGGAGTGTGGATATGCGGGTTGAAGCCTGTCGAGCACTAAGACAGGCCCAGCTACGGTACCGAGACGGGTACGAGCGACAAGTTCGAACGGTTGTCGCAGTTAATGACTGTCGGGTCGTCGCGCTGGCGTAGGGCGTCGTTAAGCTGGATGTCTTTGAGAGTTCGATGCTATTGAAGCTGGTATGAAACTTGGTATTGCGCTGATAGAAGGCTGAATTGTTCACCGAATTGAGGTGTTCGTTGTTAGAGTCACCAAATGTTGAGATGTTCCTTTACAAGAGTTCTATCGGCAACGTCCTATGGGGAACCCACGGACTGAGAAGCTCCTGAGCACATCCGGCCTTCCGGGACATATCATCGCCGATCAGGATTCATGTAGAGGAGCAACATCTTTTCTGGAAGGTTGAGGTTTTAACGCTTATGCACTGTGTATTATGTGTTGAAAATAACTCAGTACCTTACTACACCCTCACGTTACCTCTTCGAACCATCTTACCTGCTGCCTGCTAATTTCCGTTGGGACGTCGTCGTCGACTGGAGGCTTGACATTGGCGGCGAAGGATAACCGCCGCTTTACACGATTTCCGCCTACGCTCTGCAGTATGCTCTTCATCGTTGAGAGCTCCCTTCAAATTCGACCGATGAGACGATAAGGCGCACACAGGCATGCGAGATGCCGTCGAATCACGGCGCGAGCTTCTTCTTCTTCTTCTTCTACCTCAGACGCCGGCCTTTATCCAGCAAGGTAGATTGGCCAAGGCCAAGCTATTAGTTACTAGCTATGATTGATGAGGATGATGAATTTGTGTCAGCAGAGGACAGAGATCGATGGTATACAAGGAAAATATTCTATGGACGTTACGGAGACTATGCTACATAGAAGCGGTGAGAGCGACTGATAAATAATGTGATGCAAGATGCTGCGGACCGATTCCACCTTCCCGTGTGAACTGCCCCAAATGATAATAGTGATATTAGTGTAAAAGGAACACCTATCTTGGAGACAGGTACTGCTAGGCAGCTTTGACAGAGACGATCAAAAATGCGCCGCTGTAGGGGGAAATATTCCACTGTTTTGGTCTGCCCGCAGTGGGAGTACGTTCGGAATTGGCAAGACCCTGCACGATGCAAGCGGAAATTAAGTGAAGGTGCAATGTACTCAAGACGCGTCAGGCACACCGCTGTCCGTCGGGAATTACAGCAATCCAGCTGCGGAAGGGCATATCACCGTACACCGGGCGAGGATTACGATGCCAACATAACGCCAGGAACCGTCGATATCTGGCTCGAGTGATATCATCAAGTATAGGCAAGATCCCAATGATCTGTCCAGACAGGGATATCTTGGCCATTGAGACAGGGAACTCTTGGCCAAGCTGTTCGGTGTCTCATTGAGTGAAAGCCCACGGTGTCGGGGCACCCATGTGAATGCAATGTCGGATATGTGGCTGGGTACGGGGGACAAAAAGGTACGTGATGGAGCTTGATGACGTGATGACGGCTTGGGCACGCTTTTGTTCATCAAGCGAGCTCGGTAGGAGTGTGGCCATCGCGGAACCGCCGTTCATAGCGAAATGCCCATCGTCCGCTTTCGGGTCCTGCGTTCTGCGACTGAGGACGTCTATTCCCTCGCCCTCCAACATGCCGTCTCATCCCCCTCCCATGTGGACCCTCGCTACTCCTCCCGTGTACTCCAGCATCCCTGGCGCCTTCAAAAAAGGCGAGACCACCCTCCAGTCGCTTTGCTCCAAGTCGTGCTGGAACACCTTAATAACGTGCACTCCCGAAGAATAGTGGTCTACACGGACGCGTCGGTCCCCGCGGGCGCCTCAACTCTAGCCGTTGTTGCGCCTTCAGAAAATTACGAACTAGCGCTCAAGCTTCCTCACGAGACATCCTCCACCGAAGCAGAGCTCGCCGCCATCAATGAAGCCCTGAAACTTATATCAACGAGGCCCCCAAAAAACTGGACTGTGCTTACGGACAGCAAGGCGGCGCTGCAAATATTATGTTCTCCTTGCTCCAAGATCGTCACAGACATCTGCTCCCTAGCCCTCACGACATACAGCCGTCTCACCGCATCCGGCCACAGCGTGTGGCTTCAATGGGTCCCCAGCCACATCGGCCTGCCGGGAAATACCCGCGTTGACGCTGCGGCGAGAGGCGCGCACGGGGCAGTTGCCACCACAATGACCACCACCATTCCTCTCACTTGATCGGCCTGCCTGATAGAGATCCGCCGCCAGACGTCTCGCAGCACCCTCGCGTTTAGCTCAAACGCTGTAGCGGCAAACACGTTCCTCCACTCCATCGACCCGAGGATGGAACTCACCCTCTCCCAGCGGCTGTCGCGACAGGAGGAGTCGATCCTCCGTCGCCTACGCCTCGATGTTGCCCTGACCCCGCGGCTCCTCTCTAAGATGGATAGACGGACGTCCCCGATGTGTCCCTGCTGTGCTGCAGTCGCCGACATACGCCATCTATTGTTGCACTGCAAGCGGTACGCCGGCCCCCGAGCCGTCCTCGCCATTCTCACTTCCCTAGGCCACAGGGAACTTTCCCTGGTGACGCTGCTGGGACCTGTCCGGCACTCCAGACAGTGGGCAGTCACCCGAGCCCTCCTGTGTTACCTGAAGGACACTGGGCTGCTCAGCAGCCTTTGAGCCTTGAGCCACCCAATCAGCCACCCCACCTTGAGAGCCTTTGAGCCACCCCATCGTCCCCGGCCACTTTCTCTTTTCCTTTTCTGCTTCTATTTTTTCTTTTTCTCTTTCTTTCTTTCTTTTTTTTTCTTTTGGGAATAGCAAGTCGGCCTTGGCTTGTCTGACCTTCCCCCCTTTCTTTATCTTTAACAAACATATCCCCCCCACTCACCACTGCTTTCCTTTGAAGGACCAGACTCGGTTACCACTGGTGACGACTCGGGCTTAGCTGTCGCTCTTATCAGCCTAGGAGATTGGACGACATGCGGACTGGGTGGCATTGACAAGAAGGGTACAAGGTGTCTGCGATTCCGCTGCAGAACTGCGCCATGATCAGTCTCGACAATCAAGGACCTTGGACATTTCGCAGTGCTCAATACCGTACCACGTACCTGTTCTGGACGAACCCAGACCTTTTCTCCTGCTCGAGGTGACGGCAGATCTCTAGCCCCATGACAGCTGTTGAAATCCCGAGAATGTTTGTCCGTGTAACGATCATCTTTTCCTGCCACCTTCTCTCGATTCTGACTTCTGATCACTTCTGACATCATATCGCGTGATGTGGTTGAGAAGGCCTTAGCCTGAGGACCCGACAATGAGAGACCAGCCACCACCCTCCAGAACGAAACCACAAATCATTATTTTCATACACCCGGAGTACACACTCCCAGCCACTCCCCTGACGGTGAACACCGGTGTAAGTGCTTATAACGTGTTGACTAACCACCTACTCCCATAATCAAAACTTTGTTCAAACCAAAGCTGGCTTGGGCAAGCTTTTGCTCATCAAGCGAGCTCGGTGGGAGTATGGCCATCGCGGAACCGCCGATCATAGCCAAATGCAAGTGCAGTTTCAGCGAACTCGGTGAGAGCTCCCTTCGTGTCAACATAGACACACTGAAAAGAAGACAACCTATAGGCAAAGTATTTTACGTATGCGTGCGCTTGGTACAACGCTATAATCAGAGGTAAAAAAGAATGGCGCAAACCAACGTAGCCGAAATAAAGAGAACTTCTTTTGTTGTCCAACATTACCCTCTCCACACCCTTCAACCTAGATATCACGTCTTGGGTGGGAAGGATAAGGTCATTTTGCGTAAGTACGAGTCCCAGAGATCACTGATGATCCTACATATCCGGTTGCGAGTAGGTTGTGAAACTCGCGCCGGGAGGTGGCGAAGCGCTCTGGTGGTAGCCAAACCGGTTTCACACGTATAGGCGTGTCTCTGGTGATGTTGTGATGGACAGGCTGGGTATGCGTGGGCTGCTTGGAAGTCTTCCGGAGCTTCCCGTTTCTAGGGTGAAATGGCTCGCTTATAGGGCTCTTCCTTCGTGAATAGACAAACCGGTGATGTTGTCAATGCCCGTGTGCGTCTTAACACTAACAAATAGATCAAAATTGCGCGAGAAATCCGCGCTTTATGATTGGGTCCGAATAGTCAAAGTAGCGTCGAAATGATGAAGACCTATTGAAACTTGCGGCGCAGTTCAAAGTGATGGAAGAGTGAAGGGTTGACAGTCTTCAAGGTAAGCTCAAAGGTTAGATGACTGTCAGAAAGATGGGGTGGAATGATGCTGTCTCTTGCCCAAGTGTCGATAAGAAAGCGAATGCGGTTGATGGTGTCCACGACGTATAATACGCAGTTGCTATGGGACCCAGCTAGATTCATGTCCGCCTTCAGTTGCTGGTGCTGGCGTTTCCCGGCCACGCACACGGCTGTCGAGCCTGTGCGTCAAACGTAACATGATATCAGCAATAAGGGAATGTCAACGCTGGTAACAGAGACCTATTACGTCGGCGCGGACCGTTTCGGTTGCGGAGAGCGGTGAGGTCTTATGGTCGTGTTGAGCGACGAGTGTAGTCAACCCGTTAACCAACTTCGTTAACTGCCCAATGACTGTTTGCAAGGTGTTGCGCTATTGATTTTGCTCTAGTGATGATGCGTGGGCCGCTCCATGAGAGTCTGGTCTGCTGTTAGATTGGTGTAGGACTGGGCACGTAGAACTTAATGGGCTTTGCCCTTGGACAATAGCACAGTCCAGGACATGGTAGAACGCGCACAAGAAGAACAAGACGAGGACAACACCAGCGCAACTCACAACTCATTTTTAATGAACCGACACACAAAGAAAACACAAAGCCCGCAACACCGCGACGCCCCCTACAGAAACAACAGCCTCATTCAGGGTCATCCCAATCAGAGATAAGTTGGGGGGAATATGTTTATTAAAGAAGAAGGGAAAAGGAAATGAGGAAAGGTCAGACAGGCCAAGGCCGACTTCCCAAGCAGCACATTCTACTGAAAGTCGAGTGCAATAGGGGTGGATGGTATGTGTCTTATCAATGTTCCTTAGGCTCAAGAGTCTGTTCAAGGTCTACCACCTACCCGTACACTGTGTTGCTTGGGTTGCTATTCCCAGAAGAGAAAAAAGAAGAAGAAAGAAGGATAAGAAAAAGTGGTGGGGGACGATGGGGTGGCTCAAAGGCTGCTGAGCAGCCCAGTGTCCTTCAGGTAGCGCTTCCATGCGCTGCTATCAAGGAAGAAAATCTCCCTCTCCGATAAGGCCACTGACGCGTACTGACGCACTTAACGCCCATCTTGTTGAAAGCATAGGCCTCTACTATTTCTCTAGTCAAGGCATTAGAGAAATAGTAGAGGCCTATGCTATCAGCAAGATGGGCGCGTCCGTGGCCTTATCGGAGAGGGAGACTTTCTTCCTTGATAGCAGTGCATGGAAGCCACTTCTCTGTTTGGGATGAACCTGGTTGAGGCTGTTGCTTCTGTAGGTGACGTCGCGGTTTTGCGGGCTTTGTGTCTTTTGCTTCATTAAAAATGAGCTGAGTTGCGCTGGTGTTGTCCTCATCTTGTTCTTCTTGTCCTTGTTTTTTGTGCGCATTCTACCATGTCGTATGTACACCAACTAGCCCAAAGTCGTTTGTTACCACAGTTCAGGGTTGCTCCACCCGCGAGTGGTCGCATACGACGGAGTACGGTCAACGCCTTTGTGTAGTTCTACTGCACTTTTGTGCACTAAATGTGCACTTTTAGGTAGCTCTGTTTCTAGCTTCAAACCCTATCTACCTAGGAGACCGTTAGCCTCGTGGTACATTATTAAAACAATTTCACCAAAATGCATGCTCCCTGTGACAGTACTGTATAACGCTCCTGGCGGATCCTCCATGTGGCGGACTTGTTTTTCACAGTGTACCTAAACGTCTTGTCGTACAGTTTCAAGAAGATAAATACGCTCGAAAAATAAAAAAATTGCAACGTAAAGATCGTACCCTTTTCCACATTTCTTCTTCTTTTTTTTTCGCATGTGAATTCCAGACATTTGTAGTAATCGGTCAAGCAATACATTGTGCATTATTTTATTAAGGATACACATTGACATATGCTCTCTGTATAGAAGAGAAACCCAAGTAAGACACATCTTCCTGGCGTCTTCATCACCCCTATGCATCAAGCCGCCACTGCACAGGATTCAACAAAAGTATTTTAAACCTACTTGCAAATAGATGCGTCCGCGCTAAGTGTGGATTTTTTTCGAAATGTCTTTTCTCAATTGCAAAAATTGGCGATATATTCTTGGTTGGCAATGCAGACTTGGTTCGTTGGCTCATGACTCAACTGGAAAGGGTGCCGCACGGATAGACGTGAAATTCACTTCCAAGTCAGGAAATGGGGATACGGTTTCTAGACCTGAAATTTTTAGGAATGGGGACATTCTACACATGTACGTAAACACTCCACGTAAATATGTACTCTTCGTGAATTAAATGGTGTAAGGCTGCATAACTCAGCCAGCTTAGCAATTTTCCGCCCACACAGAGTGAGGAACGGATAGCAAATGTTTCTTCGCAAATTGTGTCCTATGTATGCAGCAAGATTTTATATCACTCGTTACATCACAGTTGACGGTTTAATTCAAAAGTATTTTCATGCATGCAACACAAATTATGTACCTGGGGATGTTAGAACAAAGCGTGAGATGTAGTCTTCACTCAGTGACACTTATTCACTCCCGTGCATTTACTCCCGAAAGAGACTATTTTTAATCCTCAAATTGGCTCTTTTCTTTCTTAGAGTGAGTGAGTGATTCGTGTCCGGTATGATGCTAACCTAACGTTTGTCGAATCCTTGCGAGTCACGAATGGTCGACTAGTGAAAAGGGGGGGGGGGAGGGGAGCAGCGCAACATCGTACTCTATCTGGCGTCGACAGTGCCGTAGCATAGGTTAAAAGCCAACATTGAGCACAAGCGCAGCCGCTTCTGCTGTGTCATTCTTAAGGAAGCCCAGACAACTATGTGACGCATTAAAACAAGGCTGTAAGACTCCGCAAACCAATCATTTTGTTTTTGACTGCCTTCTCTAGCTCAGTTACCATCATTAACGTTCTCTAGGAACGAGCATTTCAAACTACAAGCACGCGAGCTTTGGCTAATAAATGTGAATTATGTATTGCATGGATGTTCTGCACGAACTACGTTGTGTCTCAGGGTTGTGTGTTCTCAAGACGTACCTTTCGGTATTATGAAGAATCACCCGGGGTACCCTCCCGATATTCATCCGGATGCGATTGGACTGTCGACCCAACAGTATCCGCAGAAGACTCTGTCAACGTAGTGCCCTGGTCTCCCCTTCTCCCGCCTGGGATCGGTTTAGTCGTGGTGACGTTAGTGACATTTGTGCCACTGAGCGTGACCTCCGACGGTTCGCTCGATGTGGGCCCTGACAGTCCCTGCAGTGCGATGATGACACCCCCTGCGACAAGGCAGACGAGGAGGCCCACGCACAACAGGAGCGGTATGACTGCAGCGGCGCCTTCACCGAGGGCGTCCGAAAGGACGCCGTTTTGGTCACGCACCACTTCCACCTGCATTCGGCCACCAGGGCGGGGTGGGACAGCACCAAGCGCGGATTCCGCTGCTGCATTGCCTTGACCTCCGCCTGTTGATTGTCCCAAATTGCCCAAGCTCTGTACGGTGTAGGGTACATGAGTTACATGTCCTATTGCGTTCTAAAATGCGAGTTGTTAGTTGAGGGAACCATCAATAGGTGATGTCGGTTTCGCAGACAGGGGGGAAGGGTGAGAGGAGGAGGGGCTGTGAGTGTGAGGAGGAAAGCGATAAGAGCCCATCTGGGAACACAAAAGACAGACGTCATAACATCCCTCAAAAATTAACGGATACTGCATGACAGGCGACCCTCTCATTGGTCTAAAGAGGGCCCTTATAGCGGATAATCCCCATGTAATACCCTCCTTTTTGTAACCCCATCGACTTACGGTGTCGCTATGTGACCCCTTGCTTGCTTGTCCACGCAAACTAATTGCTTGGCTTCGGCTTGTCGGTCTTTGGATTCGGCGACGAAGTTTGTCAGCTTCTTCCACGTGTCAGCCGCACAGTTATACGTGGAAGATCAAATTGAACGTTAAGTTAAGCTAAGTTACGTTTTTAAGCTAAGTTAGGAGAAATCGTGTTATACAAGACGTTCACCCGTAGCAGGTTTTTCCTTGTGAAAACGTCAGCTTGAATCATCGTTTGCGAACTGATCGCTATAAGCTGTTGAAATAAAGGCCGGCCGTCTTGCGTAAAAGCTCAGTTTCCACGCCCATCGCGAAACTGTGCAGGTCGGAGCCAGAGCTGTCGTGAGGCGAGTTTGCGCCCAGGGTATAGGGCAAATCTGAAGCGCCCCCCCCCCCTCCTCCTCCTCCTCTCCCAGTGCCGTCAGAAACCCAGTAAACAAAGAAAAGAAACGCTCATTTGCACTGCCGAGATCGTGAATTCCAATTCTCTTCATTCCCGCTTTATACTGTCCCACCAACCTACCAGGGCCTGCCGTACGGCGCCCCCTCGTGCGATGGCGCCCGTGGCGGCTGCCCCTCTCGCACGCCCCCGCTGCGGCTCCGGTCGCGGCTGCTCGTAGCGCGTGATTCACCTGATATTCGCCTGATATTTCATGGCGTTTATGTAAATTGAATTCCGCTCTGATAAGATACCTTGCATGGACGCTCCTGATAGAGTGCTTGATGAATTAAACAGCGTTTCAAATCATTATTCTGCTGCATTATTCTGCATTAACAACATTCGGCTGCTTTTTTAAGATAGTATTGTGCACAATGACAAACATTTGCTTTGCAGAAAGATCGCAGTGGACAATAGGGGAATTCGCCCCTTTAGTAGATACATGTATAAATACGAGACGTTTAAGAAAACGAAAAGTTAGGCATCCATATGCACTCTGAAGACCATGACTGACAGGGGCGCCGGAACAGGGGGAGCAAGGGGAGCGACGGCTCCCCCTCATTTACGAATGGGGGAGCACGGCTCCCTCAGTGTAAGCCCAGTGTCGTGATGTTCTACGGTCTAACGGAATGGCCCGTGCATGTGTTCTTTCGGCGGCCATAAATTTAGAGAGAAATAAACAGAGAGCCTACCACTGGTCACTGTGTGCGGAGACCGTTTGAGAAGAGCTACATACGAATGATGTCCGGTTCACAGGGTCCTGGAGTTGACCATGGCAAGGTTTCTGGTGCGAAGTGCACCGTCGAAGTTTCGAAGTGCAACAAATCAGTCAGAAAGTGTGTACCGGTAGGCGCGAGCATTACTAGACTCAATCCACGGGGTGGGATGGGGGGACAGAGGCGCAAACGGGAATCGCGAAAGGCACGCAAGACACTAGCCATCTGGGGGAAATAAGGATGCCAAGAAACCGCCCGGTTGAAGACAGAGGGTTGTTATAATGGCGGTTTGCGAGGCGCAGCCACAGATTTCAATCGGTTGTGGCCAGAGTGCCCACTTCGAGTTGGCGTGTAAGACCTGTAGTACGACAAGTGCGATGGACTGAGACGAACCGTCGCACTGGTGTTGTGTTCATGTGCCGGCAGTGGCAACGTCGAGGGAGCGACATCAAGGCCTCGCCTGCAGCAGCGTTACAGGATTATCAAACGCCATAGACATCGGAGAAAGCCACACCTCTGGTAAGAGATATGTATCGCAGCTTGCGTGTTGTCTTCATATTACGTATGTACATGTTCACCTGTCATAGTAAAATATTCTATCTGTTAACCTGGTTGCTGGCTCCTCACTTTCCACCGTATCGGTGTCCAAAGTTACCCGCTGTTGTAATTTATCCGGCTTTTCTTATTGAGTCGCCCTGGAGTGATAACGACAGCGTGATACCCAGTCAAAGGGACACATTCTTGCTGAGCTCCAGACCGCCCCAGAAAAGTCTGGTTTATTCGCAGAAGGCTTGCGGATCAGACGATGTTCGCTTCCAGTCCCCACACATGTACATGCCGCGACGATTCCTGGGGACAAGTGCCCGAAGTTCCTTACACATTACTTGCCATGAGGTCTAGGCACTGCGCAGAAGTAAAAAAAGCCGGACGCACTGAACTCATACCAACTAGCCCACCACCAAGCGCTATTTAATTACAACACTTCTGCAATGTTATTTTAGATCTACTGTACAAACATGCACATGTCGTTTGCTGGGAGCACGTTTACAGTTTATGTAGCAACCCTGTACAACGCCAGCATGAGCCCTCAAGGAAAACAAGTCATGATGATGATGATGATGTTTACGGTAGCACCTTTTTTCGCTCCCCCAGTGGAAAAATAGTTCCGACGCCACTGATGACTGACACTGACCGACACTCTGACTGTCCAGGAGGCGCTCAGGTGGTGGCGGACTACATTACGGTAGGTCAGGTGAGGATATAGGTTAGTTCAAGTTAGATTTCGCTGGTATCCTTTCGGGGGGAGAGGGGCTAGGAAGTGCAGGCATTAGGTCGTGCCGCCGTGTTAGGATCAGACTGTGTACTTCTATAGCAGACGTTCGCGTAGCTTGCGGGGAATGTTATTTATCACAACTGTTGCTCATTTCGGGTTATTCGCCACATGTATAGTTCAAATGACATTCGTTTCAAGTGTCATTTTCTGACTCCTGCATATTTCACATTTTTGCCAGTTTTCAAAAGAAACGCATCAGCAGACTGCTATGGATATGCAAGTCCTGTCCTGTGTCCCCCACTCTTTCTGTCTCTCCCTCTCTCCTCACTCTCCTCACTCTCCTCACTCCATCTATCCACGTATGTACGCCCTCATAGCCACACTTGTTTCGGGGCGCTAGCACGCAATTAAACAAATATATCCAAACCGTCTTTTTGTTTGCGATAAGAGGTTCTTAACTGAAAGTAGGGCTGCATATAAGCGGCACAAACCACTCGAAACATGACACTTACCGGCCGTTTCACAATGAAAGCCTCTGGAGGTGGGATCGGCTCATCATCCGGGTTTTTAACATTTGCAGCGAAGGATAGCCTCCGCTTGATCTTAGAGGTCGCGTATTTCTGCAAGATACTCTTCACTTGGGACATGGCGAGAAATGCGAAATCCAGCCAGACCGGAGACCACTTTACGTCTTCTCAGAAGGCTGTTCCAGAATGCTAAGACCTCTTCTTCTTCTTCTTCAGCCACAAGGGAAGGACTAGTTTGACGCCACGTGAAATCTCGTCGTCTTCGTTCTCCTCACACTTCTTGGTCCTGATGTGCACGACGGGAGATTGCTCACTCGATGTGGCTTTTGCAGCTCATTGGCTTACCACTTGAGATAAGTTGGCTCTCCCAGATGCTGTCACTGTAGTGCTCTTGAAGATCTAGATCACATTCTTCTTCATTGGCCATGCTATCAACCTTCCCGAACCGCACTTTCTGGGTCTCTAAATCAGCTGGACATTCGACCCCCTCTCTCAAAATTAATCGGTCCCTGGCCAAGTCCAGCCGCCAACGCTCCGCCCTCACAGCTCCTTTGCCATTTTTGGACACCTTAGAAATGCGATCCCTGTTGTGGAGGGGCTCATTATTTCATTCCCCACATCACCATCCAGCAATGTGGTGGAGTATTGCCCTTGTCAATGAAACTTACCATTCATCATCTTAAACTTAAAGTTGTTGTTGTTGTTGGAACAAACCATTATCTTTGCAAAATGCCGCTAACCCATCTTCTGGCTTCGCAGAATACTCCGTTACCTATCCCATCATGGACAATATTAACGTGCTGGTGCCTCGGATGGCAAGAATCGATATGATCAAGGAAAGCTACGAAATCCTGTAAACCGTGAACGTTCGTCCGCCCTACATTACTCCTCCTTTTCCGAAACTGCCAGTTTCGGGGAAAGAAAAAAACAAAAACGTGTATAATTCGGGTGATGGAGCTTTTTTTTCCCTAAAAATTTTTCCCTACTGTGCCTCGCCAGTTTTGTCACAAAAAAGAAAAGCAATGTATGTACTTCGGGTGACGGAGCTCATATTTTTCCCCACTCTGCCTTGCCAGTTTTGTCAAAAAAGAATAAGAACAGCAGCGTATGCATTGCTTGCGAGTTGAGACACAGTTGTCTGAAACCGGCACCTCCTAGTTTCTCCCATCTCAAACTTCGAGGTGTTGCAAGATAATTTATTTCGAGTAAGAAATGCATGCAGCATGTGGTCTAGCTTTAAATGCAATATTCGAACAGCGTTTTCGAGGGCACTCATGCAAATATGAGCAGCAGGACTACTGACAGGAGATTTCAGACAACCGTGTCACGAGCAGTACTTCCGGGTGACGGAGTTTGTATTCTTCCCCACTTATACCGGTGACACACTGCAGTCTATATAGCTTTCGATGCGAGCGAAACAGGAACGAGGACAAACACGAGAGACACGCTACATTACTCGTCGCTTGTCCTGGTTCCTGTTTCGCTGCATCGAAGGATCATGTACCAACTTGCCCATCTACTGACGAACGAATCTAGAACTCTCTCGAAGTAGGGGTCATTTACAGCTCTGAAGGACCCTTAGGGAAATGAGTTCCGGCCGCAAACACAAGACAATGGTGATGATCAAGCGTTAGTTTATCCCTTAGAGCACACCGGAATTGCTCACTGCCTCAGCGATACGAGCATAGACTTCAGCACTGTGTATCTCTCCACGGAGGTCACCGAAATTCTATTCCCCTAACTTTATTACAGCCCATGTATCCCATTCTTGCCACAGTGTACATGCCGGTTTTTGGGCGCGAGATTATTGAACTTATCAACACTCGAACAAGATATGATAACACCCCTGAACGTCTGGCAAAGTATGTTAACGACTGATAGAAATGTTGAACATAGGCGTTTGCGTGCTAAATAATCGGGATCTGCTAACCATTGGCGGATACTGCTATCGAGGTTACGTCTTTTCCATCGGAAAGGGAGTAGTCGAACTCCTTTTCGAAAATATGAAGGGAGTTGCTTCAGGATGAGAGCCGCCGATATTTGGAACAGAGACTGTTCT
The DNA here is from genome assembly GCF_037126465.1 of Ornithodoros turicata. Taxonomy (NCBI): domain Eukaryota; kingdom Metazoa; phylum Arthropoda; class Arachnida; order Ixodida; family Argasidae; genus Ornithodoros; species Ornithodoros turicata. Next base: position 22,246,139 of record NC_088207.1, read on the forward strand.
TCTTCTGGGCAGAACAGTCTCTGGGCAGAGAATAGTCTCTGTTCGAAATATCGGCGCTGTCGTCCTGAGGCAACTCCCTCCATACTTCCCTATTGGCTCGCTGGATTTCTATCCGTCTCCTTTTTCGAAAACGCCGTTTTTCTGTCCGTAATCGTGTGTCAAAAAGGCCGTTCCAGCCGTAGCCACAGCCGTAGCTCGACCGTCTTAGGTTCTGCTGAAAAAAAGTTTATCCAGCGAGGTGAAATACTTAAGACTATAGCCACGCGCTGAGATTGCTTTAGTGCTTCTTCAGTGGTTCGAGCGGATCATGTGGTAATCAGGCTTTAATGTTGCAATTTAGTGTGCTCCCTAAAGTCAATAATTAAAAAGTCGATTATATCTCTATTAATTGGACCGGCAACTGAGCAAAAAATTGGTTTCCTAGTAGCAGCTCCTGAACGAGCTGTCTGTAACAGGACTGGCATGGCTACTCTTTTGGGTGTGTAGTTTCATCAAGTAGGAGGACTATACCTATGGAGGTAACCCCCTTTGCACAAATATTAACTTCCAGGAGCTCTTTGTCGTGTCTCTGCATGCTCTTCTAACCACGGGGAATATCTTGCAACTTATTCACAAGATGTCTCGTAGCAGACGACAATGTCGATGGTGTCGTCTGCTATGTGCCTAGCATATTATATTCTCTGGAACCGTGTGCACTCTAAGAAACAAATAGAGTACACCCAACTCTTAAGCAGCGTAAAATCTTTGTCACTGAGATTCCTCTTTCTTCGCGTAATGTTTACTCCTTCTTTACAAAAGCGTCGCCCAGAGCTGTAACTTAACCAACCGGCCTCGGTGGCTCAGTCGGTAGCGTGTTCGCCTTCTGATCCCGAGATCGCGGGTCCGAACCCGGCCGAGGACGTCAGCAACTTGGTGGCAGGGTACAAGTTGCTTAGACAAGCCGTCTTCCGCGAGGGACGTTAAATACGGGGTGCCGTGTGATGAGCTTTCATCGCACGTTAAAGAACCCTCAGGTGGGCAAAAGCAATCCACAGACCGACCGCTGTGGCGTCGCTCATAATCTCAGTTGTCTCGCGACGTAAACCTCCCAATTTTTATTGTGTAACTTAACCTTGCAAGGGAGTAAAAATTACTCTGCGAAGATGTGGGGTAAAATTACGTTACTGTCCTTCACTTACATTATTTTGTTACTACGTTTTATTTACTGATGAAGAGTGCGAGTGCCCTTTAACGTTCAGGTGCTATGCCTGACGTCGCCCTGGGTATACACACTGAGAGGGTTATATAGACGGGCGTACAGATGTTTCGACTTGGACGGCTCACTAACACGCACATACTTTGGCGACCACACACAAGTATTTGTTTATTTATTATACCTTAAAGGCCCATACGGGTATTACATAAGGGGGGGACGAAATGATAGCATCACAGCGTAGCAAACAACAAACAGCGAAACAACAAAAGCGAATAACACACACACACAAAGTATCAAAGGCACACAATGTAAACGAAATGCACGGGAACGTGACAGACATATGACAGAGGTGGTGTCATATGAGTAGATCGCACAGTCATCTTTTAAACTCAATGGGGTTGCTGATTGTAACAAGAGATGAGGGTAAGGTATTCCACTCAGAAATCGCTAATGGGATGAATGACTTGGAAAAACTCAATGTACGAGCTCTAGGGCAGATGATATAACAAGGATGTTGAATTCGACTTAGTCGACGGTAAGGAGTTGACAAATTAATGTCGACGAAAGGAACCTGTGAGTGATATAATCTATGGAATAGAGACAGCCGTGCTACTTTTCTACGAACAGCAAGAGGGGGGATGCCAACATCTTGTTTCAAGATTGTAATGCAAGTAAATCTAGAGTAATTATAGGTTATGAACCTTACGGCCCTGTTCTGAACAGCTTCAACGTAATTAATGTATGTTACTTGGTGCGGGCTCCATACAGCGGCGGCGTATTCAAGTTTACTACGAACAAAGGTTTCGTAAGCTACTTGTTTAACTTTGGGTGTACACCTCTTCAAATTACGCTTCAGATAACCTAGAACTTTATTGGCGCCAGAGACTGTATTATGAATGGGAGTTTTCCAGTTCAAATCATGTGAGAGGTAAACCCCGAGGTATTTACCCCGAGCCGGAACTGAGAGTATAGTGTCACCAATTTTGTATGAATAAGGATAAGGTCTGCGGTTCCGATAAAAGGGGACGTACTTGCATTTCGAGATATTCAGTGTCATCATCCACGTTTCGCACCAGACTTGCGGTTTGTGAAGGTCGGATTGTAAAGTAGCGCTATCAGCATGAGTGTTTACAGTTCGACAGATGACACAGTCGTCTGCGTAGAATCGTACAGAGGACAACATACCAGTATGTAAATCATTCACGTATATTAAAAACAAAAGAGGTCCAAGCACACTGCCTTGAGGAACGCTGGAGGTTACTTCAGCTAAAGCTAAAGAGGAGGTTACTACAGCTAAAGTACGGGTTAGGAGTGCAGTTAGGAGTAAGTTTAGAGCAGATAGTCAACGGACGAGAACTTGCGTATTCAGCGTGGTATGGCAACGTCATAGTCGTCATAGCAGCGTAAAGAGAGTATCGGAAGAGTAAGAGACCAGAGTAAAGATGGGCAGAAAAGAAAGAGTTTGAAAGTCATAGTTACACTCTATTTACTCTTATTTAGCTCCTTTTTTTTTTCCTTAGAGTGCGAACGCTCAACGTGAGACGCGGCGCAACTTCCGACCCGTGGGCAGCTTTTGCATTTTCTTCCGTTAGAATATTCTGTGGGTATGTCGCTGTGCTCAACACCCGGTTACAGGAGCCTGACACGCACGCGATTCGTCTCCAGTTGAGCGTTATTCACCTCCAAGTGCAGTTTCAACGAAGAACGACCTTGGAAATGACAAGACGGCCCTTCACAAGTACCCTTTTATCGATGCCTTCGCCGTGCGGACATTCGTGCCAGGCGATTCAGACTCACATTCCCTTGATGGATAGCGTTTAGAGCGTTGTTCGTTAATTCCTTTGTTTCGTTAATTCCTGACGCGTTAGCGGCCCCTATAAAGGAAAGAAGCGTGGCGGTGGTTGTCGTTACCAGTGATGGCCAGTAGTTAACTACGTGTAGTTAAACTACTAGTTAAACTACCTGATTGTAGTCAAAAAGTAGTTATCAACTACTTGCAGAAATGTAGTGTGCAACTACTAGTTAAACTACTATTTCAAGTAGTTTACTACAGTAGTTAGGTTACTGCAGGCGCCAACTACTTCCGATTTTGCCGCAAGCTTTACGGCATGATTGTGCTTCCGACTTTTACCTTGATTGATGATTGATTACCTTGGTACCTTGATTGTTTGATGAGAACGGAGGTGCAGAGCAATTGTGCCGTGCATGTGTACTAAATCTCCACTTTTATCGCTGCTTGTGGCTCATATTTAGGTGTCCAAGAACACTATAGAATGGGATTGGTGTCGATGGACAATATTAAGTAGTTAGAGATGTAGTTAAAATACATTGCAGTAGTTAAAGAAGTAGTTTTAACTACCTCCCCTGAAAAGTAGTTGAACTACTAGTTAAACTACTCCATCATGAAGTAGTTAGTAGTTATAGTTAAACTACTGTAGAAGTAGTTAGTGGCCATCACTGGTCGTTACTACAAGACAAACAGACACCTAAGCGCGCCATACATGTGAAGAGCCATGTTTACTTCAGTCTAATCATGTTTAAGAAAATCAAGACGACATGCGATCTGCGTTGATCATCCTTGCCATTTAGGCGAACGAGGGGAGTTCTGGACGGGCTTCTTCAGGAAAGTCTTCCGGAAGACGATCACATTCATTTTCTGGAATACATGGCCCATTTGCCGTTCCAGAGCGAATAAAGCCCTCTTCGCACACGCACGTATGAAAGCACGCAATGTAGCACGAAAGCGGTTGGGGCTCGCCGCAAATGCGTGGACATGGTGTTTGGCATCCCTTGTATACCGTTCCCTGCTCACATTTGGGGGGCTCCGGGCGTTGAAGTCTCCTCGCTACAAAAAGGAAAGTAAGCGTCTCAAAATTTAAAATCTTCGTGGACGCGTGGAAGAGGATAGTTGTATTGTTTTTGAGAAGCAAGCTAATCGATCGTGAGCATAAAAACGGTCAAAACATTTCCATATTCCGGTACCACATTGGCCCAATGCGTTGTAATGAAGTACCGCCAGCGCTTACCAATTTAGTGTTACTGCCTACCAAAGTCAATACGAAAGTCAAATATTGTATCGCAACCATGTTTGGGGCTGGTAGACAGAGACAATCAGGCAAACACAAACTCGTGTTATGCTTTGTCGATTTCGACGTAGAATTTCGCGTCTTTCCGACGGGCGGTGTAATGTTTTATTGAACATGGTTGAAAGTAACACTTCTGAGGCTGGAACACACAAACAGAAAAACACAACACAAGGCTCAATGCCTTAGAACATGAACAGTAGTAATGTGGCAGTCGTCGAAAACAGACAGACAGTGCCGGGAGGCGAACACGAAATGGGCCGGTCTGACTTTTTTCGACGACTGCCATATTTCAACATTTTAATATTACGGTTCGGTTGAGGGTAAAATGGCATTACATGACTACGATTAATTACAAGTTTCAATTATCATGAATTATTTTAATTTTAAGAAATCGATTAGTTCAAGTGAAGGTCACCGAAGCAAATCCTACACCCAAATCTTTTTGGACCTTTCAAACGGAGAAAGTCCTTCCCGCAGTCCTTGTAAATTTTTATGTGTTCCAGCTTCATGTTCACCACTCGTTTACCGGCTTGATGTGATGTGGCGTGAGTGATGTGGCGGCCCGGTGACGACGATGACGACGTGCCTCTGCTGCCACGCGCTACGGCGCTGGCACAGCAGTTCTACCGGCACCGTCCTAGTGTGAGGCCACGTCCATCTGCCCGCTGGGACATTCCATCATCGCCGGTCAGGACTCATGTAGGGGAACACCACCTCCTCTAAATGTGTTCCAGATTCACGTTCACGACTCGTTTACCAGCTCTATATACTATTGGCTATATGATTAGCGTCAATAGGGCTTCAAGGGACATTTTCGTAAGGCGTTACAGTGAACACTCTAACTAAAACACAAGGCTAGTGTGAAACAAGGTTAAAATTTTGTGCAGGTTGGTGATATTAAAATGGATAAAAAAAACCAGTGCCGGGACAAGACGAGGACAAAAGGAAGAAACAGAAAACGACAAACAGTCGCACTGAAGTGCCAACCAATAATGTATATTTTCCAAAGAATGCGTGCTTATTATTCTTGGTTTGCAGTTCAGTGTGACTGTCTTTTTCTGTTTCTTTCTTTTGTCCTCGTCTCGCCCCGGCACTGCAGTTTTTTTAATCAATTTTACTAAAACCAGCATGTCTGAGCAGTTTGTGTAATCCTCTGTATAAAGACCGTTGTCATACACTACATATAACAGCAACTACTACAGACTATCAATACGTTCCTCTTTCAACGAAAGTGCTTCAACAACAATAGATGATGACGATCGGATGGTGTTTTTTACCGCGAGGAACATTATATGAAAGTGCTTCAAACAATACACGTACCATCGGCATTCATCGTCAGGAGTCCCAAAGCCGCAAGGAAGCAGAGCGTGATGAGCGATGACATTATTCTGAACCTCGTCGTTTGAGTGCGCCGAAACTGCAGGTAAACCCACTCTAGTTCTCTGAAAATACAAAAAAAAAGTTTCTTGAGAGGGCGTGTGATAACGGCGCTTAAAGTGGTTGGAACACAACTTTTTTTATTGCGTGTTAGCGCCGCGAAGCAACTGTGGCTATGAGCGGCGTACAGATGTGGACAGACGGAGAGAGGACAGCAGGACGGAGTGGGGGACAGGAGGATTAGTATGCGTCCTTGGCCGGCTTCAAGGGGAACTGTGCCGACATTCGTCTGGAAAGTCTTCGGAAAACCCAGGGAAAACCTCACACAAGCACAGCCGGCGGTAGGATTCGAACCCACCACCTCCCAGTCTACAGCACCACCTTGGTTACCACCAACGAGCGGACGCCTTAGCCCACTCGGTGGAACACTATTATAAATTCGGTTCATTGCGTCATTGTACTGCACACCAGAATATTGAGGGAAAAAAAAAATTATTATTCGACGTGTCGTACTTATCAAGCTACAAGCCCTCGAACACACTCCCGAGCAAAGCGCAGACGTCAGACAGCTCATAGTTTTGTCCATTCCCATGGGCAGCCGTAAGCAAGCGACTTATTGTCCGTTGCAACATTGGCGGCCAGAGGCTGTGAGGTCAGAGGTTCTAATCGCGGTGGCGGCTGTGCTGCGTGGGGTTTCTCCTGGGTTTTCCTCAGACGCTTTCAGACATATGTCGGCACAGTTCCCTTAGAAGTTGGCCCAGGACGCACATTTCCCCAACCACCACCGCCACCGCATGAATTTCGGGATTCGCGGTGCCTATTTTCTCCGCTTCTATCTTGACGGTAAAGGAAAACACAATCAAAGGCTGCTAAAGAAACAAAAGAAAGAGCGATCTATACACGTATAACTCTCCTCTCTGCAGTATTGAGCGACTTTTCGTATACACCCTACTGCCCTTTATTCTGACTGCTCATCTATCTTCAACGAACAGGCTCTCCGAAGTCGTTACGAAATCGGGTAGCGTAGTTTTCAAAGCTATGCGTCGCACCACTCAGCGTTTGTCGCGTATCCCAGCCATTGTGTACGAGTCGTACTGTACGGTCAGGTACCGTATTCCATGAACGTTCATTAGGCAAAGACAGGGCTGTGCATTAAACTGCGCTGATTCGCACAAGGACCTTGCACAACTAGTGACAGTAACGCACAATGGTCAAGCCTACCTCGTGGTTCCTTAGTAACAGTATACTGTGAAAAATATCGGAAGATTTTAGAACGCCAAATTGAAAGAAAACGTACAGACTATCAAGAACCATCCAGCGTCTGCACTGACTACTAACCAAATTACCCATCCGTGACCATGATATTTGGGAGATATTTCATAGTCGTACCTACCTTCTACTTGAGGGTAGAGCTTCTTCTAACGTCAGTTCTAACGCTTCTGAGTCGTAGTTGAGCACGATCGGCTGTGTCGCGCCTCAAGTGAGCCGCTGACCTCTGCAGACTTCCGTTGGGTTTAATCGCAAGTTCTCCCTTATGTTCCTAGCGGATGAGATATACGACGTTGTGGTACCCGTTGCAGTATAATTACACACCAAAGCTAGACATCTAGGCATCAACGTCATAGTGCACCCGTTGAGAAACCAAGTGCTTCCTTCCTGAAGCTAAACAGCGCATGCTTATCGTACAACGGAAGGCTGGGTCTTCCGTTGGAGCCAAGATTGTTCGCTTCCGCTTACAAGCGGTGTGATTAAAACAAACTGCAGATTTAACGTATTAGGCGCGTTCAAAAAAGTTTCCGTTTGCAAAATAAAGCGCAAATCGCTGCTTATGACATTCAAAATAAATCCCAATATACATTTCGGTGCGTGTGCCACATGTATCACAAGTCGACGTATGCCTTGCGCAAAGAGTTCACTTGAAGCGCTCGTGGCAGCCCAGAAAGACGAGACTGTGTGGCTAGGACGAGACGTAATGATAAGAACAGCTGTCTACTATCAACTAAGATAACTATATTGAAGAGCCTGCATTTATACAGCAGGTTTGCGGAATGGGGGTCTCCCATTCCGTTCCAATTCCATTCCGAGGAATGGAGATTTGCGATAATTTCATTCCTTTCAATTCCTCGGAATGAAAAGGTATGGTCAGTTCCCACTCCCGGAATGGCTTGGCAACCCAATTTCATTCCGTTAATTCCCTCAATAAAAGAAAAGGACCGGTAACCATATACTGGCAAGTCCAGCAGTGCTAGAGGAGATTGACATTACCAAGCACGGAAGAAGCACAAAGACAAGGTTATTTCACTCTTGACCGTGTGCAGGTACGGTGCAAAGGATGCGAGGGCAGAAACCAACACATTGAAACCAAAACTGCCACCGGGGCACCCAGACCATTCCATTCCCATTCCTAGGACAGTTTCCGCCATTCCATTCCGGCCTCTGCTAAATCGGGAATGATTCCGGAATCATTCCAACTCCGGAGTGGCAACTCCGCAATCCTGTAATATACCGCTCTTTTTCGCGACAAAGTTTTAGTTGGCCCGGACGGATACGACAGTCCCTTTAACTGTTCACGCGTTAAACGTGTACACGTTTACATAACAACTGGAAGGCTCTCGCTGTTTTTGAGCGCAGGGCGTCTGCTAGATGAAGTATCCAATGACAAAAGTAAAATCGCTCTAAAGCAACTGACGCAACTAACTTCTGTGAAAAGCTAACTCTAAAGCAACCAACTTTTGTCAAAATTAGTTGCGGCTAAAAAGAAACACCCTGTAGTTTCTGAATCGGCCGGGAATCGACTGAACCGGCCGGAGTTGGCCCCTTTTGCACAGACACTAATTCTACCTTATCATCCTAAACGCTTTATAAGAACTCTCTCTAGGAGACATCAAAGTGAAAAACCGGGCATCTTGGTGATGATCTTGCATGACGAACTAGCACCGGGAATGGGACAGAGAGAAGAGACGACAGGACAGGTGCTTTGTTGCTTTGTTGCTGTTACAGGCAGTGGCGTATCTAGGGTGTGGCAGGTGTGGACAGGTGCCATGGGCGCCAGGTGAACAGGGGCGCCATTATGTGGTCGGGTGTGAATGTGCCAGGTCGGTCACTCAACCTGGCACATTCATAAATGATCTAAAGCACCCGCCATTAGAGAGGTTGTAGGGTGAAACCTAGTGCGGACCACACGAAAACGCATCCCCAAGGACATCATGTTAACCATGTTGCCATGGGCGCAGGTAGCTCTAGATACGCCACTGGTTACAGGTGCTTTTGTTGGAAGTCTAGCACCTGTCCTGTCGTCCTTTCTCTCTGTCCCGTTCCCAGTGCTAGTTTGTCATACTCTATAGGACACGGTTCTTTTCGTACTGGTCATGCCAAGCGAATAATCCAAACAAGGCAGAGTCGCTGAGGAGGGCAGTACAGTCCTAGAGAGATGGTTGCAAACACGATTTGCCACTCACCCTGAACGTTGGCGGACAAGACGAGGAGACGTCACCCAGAGCACTCCACGTGGCCGTATCAGCGGTGGAACCAGAGGGGGGGGGTTGGAAAGTTAAAACCCCTCCCGAAACCCTACCTTTGGCAGTGCATTTAGGAGAGTGAAAAGAGGACGAAATCCTCCTCCCCCATATAAAGTTCCATTCTAACCCCTCCCGATTTTTTTTTTTTTTTTTTGTCTACGCTACAGGGCCGTATTGTGTACCTTCGTGGACTATGTGGCTAAGAAGTCCTGCCCTGACAGCCCGAAAAATACAGCCTGCTCATACCTGACATGGAGGTGGCACCCTTTTTATAGACACTGACTGTACCCTACAGTCTTACAACAGACAACAACACTCCCTAGGGGAGTTTGCTGTTCGTTCTAGTAATACCAAGCGAAAAATCCCAACACAGGAGAGTCGCCGCGGAAGGCAGTGCACTCCTGAACGAGCTGTCTGTAACAGGACTGGCATGGCTACTCTTTTGGGTGTGTAGTTTCATCAAGTAGGAGGACTATACCTATGGAGGTAACCCCCTTTGGACAAATATTAACTTCTAGGAGCTCTTTGTCGTGTCTCTGCATGCTCTTCTAACCACGGGGAACATCTTGCAACTCATTCACAAGACGTCTCGTAGCAGACGACAATGTCGATGGTGTCGTCTGCTATGTGCCCAGCATATTATATTCTCTAGAACCGTGTGCACTCTAAGAAACAAATAGAGTACACCCAACTCTTAAGCAGCGTAAAATCTTTGTCACTGAGATTCCTCTTTTCTCTGCGTAATGTTCACTCCTTTTTGCAAAAGCGTTGCCCGGGACTGTAACTTAACCCTGCAAGGGAGTAAAAATTACTCGGCGAGGATGCGGGTAAAACTACGTTATTGTCCTTCACTTACGTTACTTTGTTACTACTTTTTATTGGTTGATGAAGAGTGCCCCTTTAACGTTCAGTGGCTGTGCCTGACGTCGCCCTGGGTGTATACGCACATAGAGGGGTTACATAGACGGGCGTACAGATGTTTCGACTTGGACGGCTCACTAACGCGCACATACCTTGGCGACCACACACAAGTACGGGTTAGGAGTGCAGTTAGGAGTAGGTTTCGAGTACAGAGAGTCAATGGACGAGAACCTGCGTATTCGGCGTGGTATGGCAACGTCATAGCCGTCATAGCAGGATAAAGAGAGTATCGGAATAGTAAGGCAGGGCGACCAGAGTAAAAATGGGCAGAGAAGAAAGAGTTTGAAAGTCATAGTTCCACTCTGTTTGCTCCTATTTACTCTTTTTTTTTTTTACCTTGCGAACGCTCAACGTGAGACGCGGTGCAACTTCCGACCCGTGGGCAGCTTTTGTATTTTCTTCCGTTAGAATATTCTGCGGGGATGTCGCTGTGCTCAACACCCCGTCACAGGAGCCTGACACGTACGCGATTCGTCTCCAGTTGAGCGTCGTTCACCTACACGTGCAGTTGCAATGATGAAAGACCTTGGAAATGACAAGACGGCCCATCACAAATTCCCTTTTATCGATGCTTTTGCAGTGCGGACATTTCATGCCAGGTGACTCAGACTCACATTCCCTTCATGGATAGCATTTAGAGCGTTGTTCGTTAATTCTTTTGTTTCGTTAATTGCTGACGCGTTAGCTACTCCTAAAGAAGACAAGCATGGCGGTGGTTGTCGTTACCACTAAGACAAACAGACTCTTCAGCACGCCATGCATGTGAAGAAACATGTTTACTTCAGTCTAATCATGTTAAGAAAATCAAGACCACGTGCAATCTGCGTTGACGTCCTCGCCGTTTAGACAAACGACGGGAGTGCTGGACGGGCTTCGGTAGGGAAGTCCTCCGGAAGACGATCACATTCATTTTCTGGAATACATGGCCCATTTGCCGTTCCAGAGCGTATAAAGCCCTCTTTGCACTTGCACGCATGAATGCACACAAGGTAGCACGTAGTCGGTCGGGGCTCACCGCAAATGCGTGGACATGCTGTTTCGCATCCAGTGTATTCCATTCCCTGCTCACATTGTGGAGGCCTCCAGTCTTGAAGGGTGCTCGCTACAAAACGAAACGTAAGCGTATCAGTTTTTTTAAAAATTCCACGGAGGCGTGGAAGAGGATAGCTGTTTGTTTGTTTGTTTGTTTGTAAGAAAAAAAAACAAGGAGAAATTGAACTCGTCTCCCGACTTGTTCTGCTACTCCTAACAAAAATTATCACCCCACCCCACCCCCCAAAACTACTTCCCAGGTCCTCTACTCTCAAGTTCGCTATTCACTGTTCAGAGGATAGCTGTATTGTTTTGAGAAGCAAGCTAATGATGATTAGCTTGCCACCGCATGTTATGAGTACAAAAACGGTCAGAGCATTTGCATATTCTGGTGCTATATTGGCCCTAAGCGTTGTAATGAAGTACCGCCAGTGCTTAGCAATTTAGTGTTACTGCTTACAACAACAACAACAACAGATAAATTAATGATGATGAATGGAGAAATTCGACACATGAGGTGCGGTCCACTACCCCAGGGCACAATGGACAGCATGAGATGTGTCCTGATGGTGATGTGGTGAACAATACTAAATAGCGGTCGATAGTCAGTGGAGTCAGTGAGACATCAACAGAACAATATAGGAAAAAACACAACGCACAAAAGCCTACCAAAGTCAATGCGAACGCGAAATATTGGAAATCAACAATGTCACGGCTGGTAGACAGAGAGAGTTAGGCAAACACAAGCACATCATGTTGTGTCTTTGTCGGTTTCGCGTCTTTCCGATGGCGGCGGTGTAACGTTTTATTGAACACAGTTGAGAACGACACTACTGAGGCTGGAACACCACACAAACAGAAAAACACAACACAAGACTCAATGCCTTAGAACATGAACAGTAGAAATATGTGAGTCCTCGAAAAAGCCAAACAGTGTCGGGGGGATCTCAACAGCCGGCCGGTCTGACTTTTTCGACGACTGCCATATTTCAACGTTTTATTGGTACGATTCGGTTGAGGGGAAAATTACATTATATTAATACGGCAAATTACAAGTTTCAATTATCATGATTTATTTTAATTTGAAGGAATCGACTAGTTCAAGTAAAGGTCACCGAAGCGAATCCTACACCCAAATCTTTGTGGACCTTTCAAACGGAGAAAGTCCTTCCCGCAGTCCTTGTAAATTTTTATGTGTTCCAGCTTCATGTTCACCACTCGTTTACCGGCTTTATTTACTATTGGGTACATTATTAGCGTCAATAGGGCTTCAATTGACATTTTCTTAAGGCATTACCGTGAACACTCTGTAACTCACAAGACTAGTGTGAAACAAGGTTAAAATTTTGGGCAGGTTGTTGTGTGATATTCAAACGGATAAAAAACCCCAGTGCCGGGACAAGACGTGAACAAAAGTAAGAAACAGAAGAAGACAAACAGTCACACTGAACTGCAAACCTAGAATAATATGCATACCTTCTTTGGAAAATAAACATTCTTGGTTGGCAGTTCTGTTTGTTTGTTTTTTGGTTTTTTCGGCTTTTTCTGTTTCTTCCTTTTTTCCTCGTCTCGCACCGGCACTGCAGTTTCTTTATCAATTTTAATAAAACCAGCATGTCTGAGCAGTTTGTGTAATTCTCTGTATAAAGACCATTGTCACACACTACATATAACAGCAGCTACTCCAGACTATCAATAAGTTCCTCTTTTAACGAAATTGCTTCAACAACAACAACAATAGATGATGACGATGAGGTGGGGGTGTTTCACCGTGGTGGTGCGGTACCCTACCCCATTACACGTGGAACATTATATGAAAGTGCTTCAAACAATACACGTACCATCGACATTCAGCGTCAGGAATCCCAAAGCCGCAAAGAAGCAGATCGTGATGAGCGGTGACATTATTCTGAAGCTCGTCCTTCGAGTGCACCGAAGCGGCAGGTAAACCCACTCTAGTTCTCTGAAAATACAAAAAGAAAAGTTCCTTATGAGGACATGTAATAAGGGCGCTTAAAGTGGTTGGAACACCATTATAAATCTGGTTTATTACATCATGGACACATTGTACTGCACGCCAAAATATTGTGGGAAATGATTATTATTCGACGTGTCGCACATAGCGAGCTGCAAGCCCTCGAACACACTCCCGAGCAAAGCACAGACGTAAGAGAGCTCATAGCGTCCTCGATAAACTTGCTCCGGGACTGCCCCGAAACCACAGTGGTGCGTGGCGCTCTACACTGGCGGTGCCCTGGGCGGAGGCATTGTCGAACATGAAACTGCACTGCACTGGTGGATCTGATGGATACTAGCGTGCGCTACCTAGAGATCTGTGCTCGTTGTGGCTCGTAGGCTGCGCGACCCGTAGCGAGAGGCACCTGGCGAGCGGCACCGATCGAATGCCATGCTGACGATGACTGTCTGCTGCTACTTGCCCGGCTACACCTGGCTACTTGCCGCTTCCGCCTTCCTCCGTGCTTCCGGCAATCGCGATGCTTCTTGGGATTGCACTCTGGCGCTCGGCCGATTTTCTCGGTGTGAGTTCAGGGCAACTCAGTGCTGCACTGAACGGGTGCGCTCCTTTAATCGAGGACGTTCAGTGCGCACCAGTGCAGTTTATCGAGGATGGCAAGCCGCACCAGGTCGCACCGGGGCGCACTGGTGCAGTTTATCGAGGACGCTATCAGAGTTTTGTCCATTCTCATGGGACCCCGTAGGCACGTGACTTGTGCTCTGCATCATTGGCGGCGGCGAAGGCTGTCAGAGGTTCGAATCCCGGTTCCGGCTGTGCTGTCTGGGGTTTTTCCTGGGTTTTCCTCAGACGCTTTCAGACATATGTTGGCACAGTTCTCTTAGAAGTCGTCCCAGGACGCACATTCCCCCAGGGCGTCAGTCGTGACGTTGCCCACCTCTGTGAGGCCGACAACGGCGAGCCCTTTCAACATTACCACCACCACCACCACCACCAGTTCGAATCCCGGTGCCGGCTGTGCTGTCTGGGGTTTTTCCTCGGTTTTGCTCAGACGTTTTCAGACATAAGTTGAAATGCATGCGTATATAGGCATAGAAACGATTGCTGCACCATAAGACGGCTATTGTTTACAGCATAAAAATATGGCAGACAAACCGTTATTTGTTTACCAATTTATTTGCTACCAGTCGACCGTTGCTGTCTAGTGAATGAACGTTCATCTTTTTCTTTTTCTTTTTTTTTTTTATTGACGCTCTTATCTTCTCATGCTGTTTTCCTATTATTGATGCCACGACTTCTGAAATTACACAATCACGATTCCTCGAAAAACAGACGTAACAAAAGCTTTGCGAGGTGCAGATTTGTATCGTGACCCCGTGCATATATTACTACTTTGCGAAAAGAGAGCAATGCCATCTAATGCTGCTTAAATATTAACTGCTATTGCTGAGGATTCCATCAAGTTGCTTCCACCCATCAGTGATGAGGAGAAAGGACTAGGCGCCTGTCATCCTGCAGCGGGGCACACTGGAATCATCGCTCTTCTAGATCATCCGGCTGCACGGTTGTGGAGAAGCATGAAATTGTAAATTCCGAAGAAAATAAACTAATATCGGTATCTGTTTTTTTTTCTTTCATATGTCTTGATTCAAACAACATGTTCAAATGATTCAAACAACATGTAGTTTTCATGAGTGCGTTCGGAAACACTTAAAAGGGGGAGGATATGTTTAACAGAATGAAGCGAAAGAAAAGTGGAAATGTCAGCAAGGCTAATGCCGACTTGCTATTCCAAAAAAGAAACTCGAAACTAAACAAAAAAAGTAAAAAGAAATGGAAACAGTAAGGAAAAGAAAGAAAGGAAAACACAATCGAAGACTCCTAAAGAAACAAAAGGAAGAGCGATCAAAACGTATGCCGGTCTCCTCTCTGCAGTATTTGGCGACTCTTCATGTACAACATACTGCGCTTTGTTCTTACTGCATAAGACTTAATGTGGATTTTACACCGGCTTTCAAACACCTCCTCGGTGTCGGCACGTCCAGCCTCTGTTCCGCATGTGGTGTGCGCGGTGACCTCCATCACGTCCTCCTGGTCTCCGGACAGTACGAGCGCGAGCGCACAATCATGGAAACTGCTCTCGAACGCGTCAATCAACGCCAGTTCGACTTAGCCAAAATTCTCGGACCGTGGTCGGACCCCTCACATTTGATGCAAGGCCTTCGAGCGGTTGCTGAGTTCCTCTCCAGCACTGAATTAATGGACGAAGTCTAATAGGACACCTTTCCATCATCATCATCTCATCCCTTCCATAAACGCAATGGGGCTGTGTACCGCCATAACGGCGGAGAATGACCCACCACATCATCATCCCATTTATGTGTGTGTGTTCTTACTGCTCATCCATCTTCAACGAACAGGCTCTCCTGAGTCCCGATGAAATCGGGTAGCGTAGTTTTCAAAGCTATGCGTCGCGCTACTCGGAGTTTGTCGTGTATCCCAGCCATTGTGTGCGAGTCGTACCGTAAGGTTGGGCACCGTATTCCATGAAGGTTCATTAGGCAAAGACAAGACTGCGCATAAAACTGGGCTGATTCGCACAAGGACCTTGCACAACTAATGACAGTAACGCACAATGGTCATGGCTACCTCGTAGTTCCTTATAGTATTAGTAAACTGCGAAAAATATCGGAAGATTTTAGAACGTCAGATTGAGAACGTACAGAGTATCAAGAACCATCCAGCGTCTGCACTGACTGCTAACCAAAATACCCGCCCGTGGCCATGATATTTGGGAGACATTCCATAGTCGTACCTACCTTCTACTTAAGAAGTCAGAGAGAGTTGAGCACGACCGGCTGTTTCGCCCCTAAAGTGAGCCGCGGACCTCTGCAGACTTCCGTCGGGTTTAATCGCAAGTTCCCCCTTATGTTCCTAGCGGATGAGATATACGACGTTGTGGTACACGTTGCAGTATAACTACACACCGAAGCTAGACATCTAAGCATCAACGCCATACTGTGCCCGTTCAGAAACCCAGTGCTTCCTTCCTGAAGCTAAACAGCGCCTGCTTACCATGCGACGAAGGGTCGGGTATCCCGCCTGAGTCAATATTGTTCGGTCCCGCTTGTGTGATTGATTTAACGACTCCATATTTCACATATTAGACGCGTTCAAAAACTTTCCGTTCGCAAAATAAAGCGCACACCGCTGCTTATGACGGTCAACATAAATCCCAATATGCATTTGAGTACGTGTGCCACTGTATCACAAGTCGACGTATGCCTTGGACAAAGAATTCACCTGAAGCGCTTGTGGCAGCCCAGAAAGACGAGACAGCGTGGTTAGGAAACAACTGCCTACTATCAACTAAGAAAACTATATTGAAGAGCCTGCATTTATACAATTCTCTTTCGTGGCAAAGTTTTAGTTGGCCCGGACGGATACGACAGTCCCTTTAAGTGTTCACGCGTTAATCGTATACACGTTTACATAACAACTGGAAGGCTCTCGCTGTTTTCGAGAGCAGAGCATCTTCTAGATGAAGTATAAGTGCGAGTCCCCTCCACAATTTTTTTCCCTTTGCTCTGGCTGTGCCGGTTCTACAGTAACTTGCACAAGAACAATTATCGTCGGCGTTGCGTAAGCGTGCAAGATATAGGTCTGGTGGTGGTGGAACTGCTCACCGTGTTCGGCTACGCTACGCTACGCATGTAGCGGGCAACGTCACGACTAACGCAGGAGGATGAGGTAGATAATTAGATGAGGATGGAGTTAGAGGAGAAGAGGGGGCATATGTTTATTAAGAAAAAAAGGAAAGGTTAGCCAGGCAAAGAGCCGGCTTGCTGTTGCAAAAAAAAAGAAAAAGAGAAAAATTGAAAAGAAAAAGAAGGAAAATGATAGAAAGAAAGAAGAAAACAGACACTAGGAGAACGTCACATGAAGTTCACATGCAGTTCACGAGTCCTCAGACTCGGAGAAAATCGAGGAGAGCGGCAGTGGCAGCCCACTGGTTGGGGTGCAAGACGGGGCCTAAGGAGAGCCGCCAACGAAATGTCGTTACAGCCAGTCTGGAGTAAACGGCAACCAAGGGTGTTTCAATAGTGAAGGTTGCAGACAATGTAGGAGCTGGTGTGGGACGTCACCTTTCCCCAGACATTGCAGTTTGGTGCATTTAGCCGAGCCATTTTAAAGACAAGTGAGAATGTACGGGCAACATTGAGTCGTAGGCGGTAGAGAAGAGATTCTTCTTTACAACTGCGGCGGCAGGTGATGACAAACTCCGTCAATGGGTCGATAGACTGTAGAAATGGGATGTAAGTCGTAGTTTCGGCACAGAAGTGCCGAACACATGTGGCGCACCGACGGCGAATATGTAGACGGCATGTGGAGGCATGTGATGAGATGAAGTTCGAGTAGATAGGTCTTCGATCTGTATGCGCTCGCGAAAAACTCGCACTTCTATAGACACCAATGACAGACGTTGACGTCATTCCGTGCGGGAGAGAGATGACTTGTGGCGCGACATAGGTGACTGGGCCGAAGCCAATGCCAACAGCACGTAGATATCATGAACGCCAATCATGAACGTGCTTTCAGCGATCGTAGTCATGGGGACGAACCACGGTCGTCTGCGAATAGTGATTGAACGCGTCGTCGCGTACAAAATGGGACATCATTAAAATAAAGCGCAAAACGGTCCCATATCTTACCCAAGATTGATTTTCTGAAAAGCGTGTTCCACTTTTTGTCTACAGATTTAAGTCTACAGGTTCTAAGTTAGGTGTAATCATTTGAGAGTTCTTGAATTCGCAGAACGGTGAATCGCAGTAGCAGACGAATTCTGACTTCATATGTCCACGTAGCGAAGGAGGGAGAGGAGGCTATAAGCAGGCCTTCTGTATCTAAGTGGCGTTGCCAGTGCCACCTCGACAAAGAAGGCAAGTTTAATGCCTCCACTAACTGCTTTGCACGTAGACATATCAAGTCTGGTGGCGGTGGTGGTGGTGGTGGTGGTGGTGATGGTGAAAGGGCTCGTCGTTGTCGGCCTCACAGATGTGGGCAACGTCACGACTGACGCCCTGGGGGAATGTGCGTCCTGGGCCGACTTCTGAGGGAACTGTGCCGACATAGGTCTGAAAGCGTCTGAGGAAAAACTCCAGACAGCACCGGGATTCGAACCCGGGTACCTCCCAGTCCCAGCCAATCGCACTGTCAGACAAGATATCAGCCAATCGCCGCAGACGATTTTCAAACGCAGGCTTCCTGTGGGTACCAATGGCTTCCCACGCGGCACGTTCCCATAGCTACGGCCGCCGAAAGCCATGTCGTGATTGTCTGACTTGTAACCGTTACGTCACGCCGCTCAGGCGATCAGGCTTTGTCTCTAGATAGTGTTGCCGAAGCGGCTGAAGAGCATGTGGTCAGCGCCGCGTCGTGTTCGCCGCAGGTAAACATTCATTCACTGGCAAATGAGAGCTCGTTTTCCTCCCACGTCGCGGCTTCCGGAATGGGCAGCGGCTCCAAAGTAACGCCGCTCGCGCGTTGCTGATTTTTCCATGCAGTTCTTTGCAAAATGAATGTGATGAGTTCCGAGAAGATAACAGAGCTCCCTGAAGAGGTGCGAATCGAATTGGCGGCCTCGATCGGTAGTATTGGTTCATGGTACCCTAATTTTCGTCAATGAAGTAGCACGAAATTATTCGGCATCAAGATATTCGGAAAAGCCGTGCCGTATTGTTAGTAACTTTTTATTTTCGTGTTAGCACCGCGAAGCAACTGTGGCTATGAGCGGTGTACAGACGTGCGTGGGTGGAGAGATGACAGCAGGAAGGAATGGGGGACAGGGGGTTAGTATGCCTCCTGGGCCGATTTCAGAAGGAACTGTGCTGACATTCGTCTGAAACGTCAGCCGGAAAACACAGGTAAAACCTCAGACGGCACAGCCGGCGCCGGGATTCCAACCTGCGTCACCTTCCAGACTCGGCGATCATCCTAACCACTACGCAAAGCGAGCTCGTTGTCAGTACCTTACCACCGCTATCTTTGTTGGTGTGTGTGGATTAGAGTAGTAAAAGCGCGCGCTAAAGGCACGTCCACGCTGTCGAGTTGTAGTAGTAAGCTTCGGCAATCTACATGCCGAGATGCGGGTTATGTTTGTTGAACAGCGCCGGGCCAGCCCGGGCCAGACAGCGCCGGGATTTGCACAACGCAACCCTTGACTGCCGGTCAAGTACCCTACCAATTAACCACGCTGCATCTGCTTTCCGACGGCTTGCCGATGAACCTCATTCAACTAACGCGACACACACTCTCTCCTACATGTCTTCTCATACACACACACATACATACATACAACACAGGAAAGGTAGCCAGACGAAGGTCGGCTCGCTATTCCTAAAAAAGAAACAAAGAAGAACATGGCGATGATTGAGTTTCACACAGGACAAGAAGACACTTCATCGCGCTGTGTATGTGGAGAAACACGTTTGCTAGAATCTACTTATGTAAAGGAGATCAAGAGGAGGTGCAATTTGGGTCGCTTTCCTCGCCTTTTAAATCTGCCATTCTCCTACTGGACGGGCTTCTTCGGGAAAGTCCTCCGGAAGACTCTCACATTGATCATCTGGGATACATGGCTCATATTCACTTTCAGAGAGAATGAAGCCCTCTTCTCGCACTCGCAGCCATGGATGCACGAGGAGAGACAATGAGTGGGTGTGGGCTTGCCACAAACGCGCGGACATGTGGTTCCGCAGGTCAGGAATCCCATTCCATACTCACATGTGGGAGGCGTCCAGTCTTCAAAGTTTCTCGCTACAAAATCTGAAGTGAACGCCTCAATTTAATAATGTAGTGTTTTATAGCCCCGCAGCCTTCAATGACCATTCAAAACAATGGCCATTGAACATGTGCGTAGCGCCATCAAGCGTGAGTAAGGCGAATCTGACGATTGTAGGGCACGATCAGCTTTGCGTGTGCTCATTTGGGCTGCGTTCATTGTTTGCTGGGGCAGATGATCAATGGATGGAGAGTCCGTCAAAGGACTTTTGGAAAATGCGGCGAACCCCTGCCTCATTATTGTACGACCAATGTGCTGGTCTCTCGGATGGCAGTTATCAAGGCCGACAACGGCAAGCCCTTTCACCATCACAACCACCACCACCAGTTATCAAGGTTACCAAAGATATGCATTAGGAACCCTAAAAATCAAAAGTTAGCCCGTTTTATGCGACCACTAGAAACGGACGTAATGATTAGTTTTAGTATGCTGTTGTAGGTACATTGACCATTCGTTTCTGAAAAAGAAAAACAAGAAACAGCGATGCATGTATGTAGCTCGGTTAAAGGGCTTGCATTCTTTCCTGCCTTATAGAGGCGCCTAATGAGAATTTGCACTGCCACACACAATCTGGATCGGCACTCGATCGTGATCGCGATTAACCGGTTCGGCATACCCACGCCGTCCACATTTGACAAGTTGACATTGAGGATCCATCCGACAGGAGCCATCCGACAGGGTGAGGGCGAAAGGAAACCACTCCGCATTCGCCAGTCCTCCTTGAAGTGTGTAGTCCCATTCACGAACGGGGGACAGATGTGCGCGGTGTTAATCTATGGATCGTGCAGCCACTCTTCGTCCGCACACAAGGATGGAGCATCTGATTTCGGTCAAAGTCTCACTACGCCCAATAATAATTTAATCCCCAAGCGTATCATTAGATTCAAAATCTCAGCTCGGTAAAAAGTGTCTCATTACATTCAAAAGCCGTGTGTACACACTGTTGTCTGGCGGTGCTTGTAGCGGCATACATGCCAAACGGCAACAGAAGGCAATCGTGACAAGTGAAAGGTGTCAGAACCAAGTTTACTGCTGCCTCAGAAAAGTGCACTTGCTATGAGAAAGCTGCTGTTTTTTATGCATTTTTATAATTTCAGAGTTCGACAATAGAAACGTGCTTGTGACTTTATTTGCATATTTTGCATTGCAATCTGCTTCTTTAAAAAACAGGAAAAGTGGACATTCTTAGTGGTTATGCCACGCTACTCAAGTACTACTTGGCTCTTGTGAGCAAATTGCCGTGCACACTGAAAAGATTGCTCCACAGCTGAGGTCACAGGGGATGAAACTATGGTGCTCTACTATGATCCCCTTTCGAAAAAGGAGTCGATGGAATGGCGCAAACCAGGAGAAGCACCCCCAAGAAAAGCCAAGATCACTCAATCCACAAAGAAGATCATGGCAACAATATTTTGGGATTGTCACGGGATCCTCCTCATCGACTTCAAAGAGAGGAACACCACAGTGAATGCGACTTATTATGCTTCACTCCTGCACCGACTGCGAGACGCCATCAAGGAAAAGAAGCGCGGCAGGTTGAGTCGAGGTGTCCGGTTGCTCCAGGACAATGCCCCTGTCCACACGGCTTCTGTAGCCAAGGCTGCACTGAAGGAGTGCGGCTTCGAAGAAATCCACGACCCACCCTACAGTCCAGACTTAGCACCGACTGACTACTTCCTGTTTTCAAACTTGAAGAGGGATCTCAGTGGACGGAGATTTCAAAACGATAGTGAGGTGCAAGAAGCAGTTTTCCAGCATTTTGCGGACAAGACTTCGCACTATTTTTTCAAGGGTATAAGAATGCTGGTTGAAAGGTGTCAAAAGTGCATCGAAGTTAACGGTGACTATGTCGAAAAGTGATACACTTGTTTCGTCTCTATGACTATTAAAAGTTGGCCGGGCCGGAAACTTATGGAACCACCCTTGTATCTCAGAAAAATAACGCGTGCTTGCTCCTTTCTTTTTACATTTACCAGATATCTTAGGGATATAGAAAGTAAAACACCTTTCGAAGTCGCATTGTGGACGTACAAGTAACGTCGCATAGACGTGGCGGACATATGCGACGTGTGCGACCTTCGTAGGATGTACCTGGGATGTTTCTGGTTTACTGGGTAAGGGACAATGTGGGGTCCACGGAGTAAAGCAGAGAGTGGGTGGTGATGTCATGTTGCCATAGAGGGTCCATCTTGCCGCCAGTGAGGCTTGAGACGAGGTAACACCGATCCCTTCAAGACCAGTTGATGGGGACACGCCGGGTATACTGATGCGCACCTGCGCTGTTCGATCTACGTCTTCGTTTCCAGTGATGCCATCATGACCCGAGGTCCACCGGAAGACGATAGAGTGACCCTGTGCGCTTGCTTTCTTATATACTTGCATAACTTCAATGACCACAGGGCTGAGCGAGCCGCGAAGTCCCATAGTTGCCACCAAGAGGTCACCAAGCCTGCGACTGAACCGGTCCGTTTCTGGTGGCATTGAAGGTGCCAATGTTACAAATCGGCTATGTATGGTTTGCTCAGACATTTTGCTAGGAACATACTAGTAATATTAGTCAAGTAAAAATCAGATGCAGGGACTGGTTTAGAGACTCATCAGTGGACGAGTGCAACACAGAGACAGGCAGGGAACGTCAATCTTGTATCATATAGCTAGAGGTTGATTGTGATTCAAGGTTGAAAGTTGGACGTTCCCTGGCTGTCTTTCTGTTCTTCTTGTCGTCTCCACCGTTGTCATGTGCCAACCAGCTCCGCTCGTCTCTTAGTTAGAGAGTCATCGGCTGTACAGACCAGCGGCAACAGTGTTCTATTAATTAGCGCAAGATAAACTGCACGAGTACAGACCCTAATGATAACATCACGACCGTTCAAGAACCCTGGCCGACTAGTTTTTATTTTTTTGCTCGGGGCCCATGCAGGCTGTCACTTCCGCACTCGTGGTCTGAGGCAACGGTTAAAAATCATGCTGCGTCGAGCCACGGAAAACTGCTACGGTCATTGCTACGGTACTGCTGCGGTCATTGCTAAAGATGGGTTGGGAAAACTGTTGGTTTTCCCAACCCATCTTTAGCAATGACCAGGAAGAACTAAGTGTAGGTTGTTCTCTGTTTTGCGAACACGTGTCCACATGGTCGGGTTGCCATTGGCTGTCTTTGTCTTGCAATGAGCACCAATTACATACTTCAGCACTACAATAAATCTAAAACATGCTCTACGCATATCTGTAAAAATTCACTTACACCGATTTCAGGAACACTCGAGTGATTGATACAGTGAGTGATCGTTTATTATTGTGTGCCGCATTTTATTTGTTAGAATTTGTCGTCATATCAAAATAAAAGCACGACTTCCCATGTCTGCGTACTTTAACTCCTCTCCTTATGTTACTTGTGGGAAGCATCTCGTACAAATATCAACCGGTGGGCCTCGCGCACCGTGCAAAGCGCAAAAAAGTATCCGATTAGAACAAATATTTTACTCAAAGTCATTTGATTTTCCTTGGCTTGGTTAGGGCAAGCATCTTGTAACAGATATCAACCAGTGTGCTTCGTGCACCATGCAAGGCACAAAAAGTACCTGATTAGAATAAATATTTTACCCAGAGTCATTTTATTTAAGTCCTTGTTATTTAATTATTTTTCCATTCCCGTCATGTGATGCGTCTTCACGAAGCATTCCCAAGAAAACGTATAACTAGTAGGACGCTGCTGCCCCAAAATGTCCGTTTTGTTGTGAAGTGAGAAATTGTGAAGTTACAAGCCTGCTTGCACATAGCATGCACAGACCTTGTTCCTTAAAAAGGGAACTAGAAAAAAATTATGTCAAAACTCTGTCAACGTTTTTGTATGACTATTTTATTTCCACGTGTTTTCATATGTCCCTAATGACCCTAAATTAGTTCCATGATCATGCTATATGTTTTCCTGGAGGTTGTATTTTTAAGGCCTTCCCATTTTTTGCCCAGATGAATATTTATGTTAGCCTTCCATAAGAAAACGAATTCGTATTAAATGCAATCTGTGCACATTAAGGCCAACCATGTAGAGCTAAATGCCTGTTTTTAAGATCACACTTGCTCTTTGCTTGTGCAGGTAAACCCAAGTAGTAAGCACTGACCGCTAGCAGCCAACAACGAAACAATGGGTCTGGACACCATTTAATTAACAATTAGAGCGATTTAGGGCTCTCCACAGTACTAAAAATCAATGCGTGACTCATTACACTAATTGCGGAGCTTCTAACTCATGTCCAAACCGCCCTGTCTGTTGTGGGCAACATGTGGTCATGCAAAATAAAAGACAGAAATAGAGTAGAGAAAAACAATATAGTTGGAGATCAACGGCGCCATCTTGAAGACTGTAGTCCAGAACGGCCACTGACCATCACAGAGTCGACGGTTGCAGAGACACGTGACTACCTAGTTGCAAAGCATCACACCAGGTAGTGCCACAAATCCTTCGTGTGACCACCAGTTGGTTGCGTTTAGTGAAAAACAAACAGTAGAGCTTCGAGACAATGGCATGACGTCACGGCCAATAAGCAAGGCCAGCAGAGGGCACAAGGATTCTCTTCTCTAACGGTAACGCGTGCGCTTGGAGACTGGGAGGTCCGCGGTTCGAATCCGCGGGCCGGCTGTGCCGTCTGGGGTTTTTCCTGGGTTTCCCTCAGATGTGTAATAGGCGTATGCCGGCACAGTTCCCCTGAAGTCGGCCCATGGACGCAGCTATCCTCCCCACGAGCGGATTCCGCTCGGTCTTCCACTTCACCCTTTCCTCCTGTCCACCATCTTTCCCTTCCCGAGAAACATGCCGCCTAATCAGGCAGGCAGACCTCTCGGGTTCCTCCCAACGACACTCCTCCTCCTCCCTCCTCCTCCCTCCTCCTTGCAGGTACGGACGTGTTACTCCTATCTGGTGGATGGCACGCATTGATTCTGTCCATAGCAGTTGCTTTGGCCGTTAGTGGAAAAGTGTAACCTCAGTGCGATTCTGTTTGCCTTTCACGGAGTTCGAACATGTGGCTTGTCACTGGTGGGTGGTGTGCACCGATTCAGGTGGATTTTGTGTCAAGCGGATTTACGATGAAGGAGTGCACTTTATGTGGAAATACTTTGATACGGCTTTTCCACTTTTTCAAGTGTTTCGCTGTGCTTGCTTTCCTTTGTCGCCCAGCAGTCGTGTTTATTTTTCCTTGTGTAACAGTGCTCGTTGAGCAATATCCTGACGTGCCGAGACCTGTTCTGTCTTATGATGCATGCTTTCCTTTGTTGACGCATCTAGCTCTGTATTTCTTCTGTTTTGACAAGAAAGATTCTTCTTGATCATTGTTGTCTTGACGATGACGATAGTGCTGCCACAACATTGATATGGACGGGAGTAGCGCTAGAATAATTCTTAATAATTTCACGATTAAATAAGTTCAGGAAATAACCGCAAAGGGACAGATGCGTGGCTTTGAGAGGAGAAAAAAGCATTACAATACAGTTCCCTGGCAGCCTCTCAGATGGAACGGACGTGCCGCACTGTGCTCCTCCTGTGCAATGCCATCATTTTCTGTCTCCTGCAAAAGCTGCCTTGGACTCAGGCACAAGAGTAGCACTGTCATGATTTGTATTAATTTTTCAATTAAATTAGTATAAAAAGTAACTGCTAGAGGGTACATGTGTCACTTTATATCAGAGAAAAAGCATCACCATTCAGTTTCCTGCGTGGCTCTTGAACGGAGCGGACGTCATGTTCTGCGCTCCTCGTGACTGTTGCTGTGGTGAATAGTGGGCTTAGTTTTTATGTTCTTAGTCCTTTATGTGCTTAGTCGCTATTGATGGTGTCCCTTGTTAGCATATTTCGTTCTTCCTTTCACAGCAGTTTGCATCGCTCTGTCTCGATTATAAGTGTTTTTCTCGCTGCTTGTCCAGAGCTGTCCAACCTGCCCAGACATGCCATGATGATGTCACAACCTGACGTCCCAGAATGTCTGGAACTGGTGGGCACAAGAAGAATGATGCATAACATAAAACCCCGAGACTAGGGAACACGAAGGGACAGACACAACACGAAGTCTCAAACACAGCTGAAAATTTTACTTCACGTACAAGAAATATATACATTATACATCATCTTCATCAGCTCGCTTGCTTCCTAGCGATTTTTTCATTGACAAGAAGAATGGTGGCACCACCTGGTGTGATGTTTTGCATAGTCACCTGTCTCTGAAGCCATTGACTCGGCCATGGTCAGCGGCCATTCCGGACCACTTTCTTAAAGATGGCGTCATTGATCTTCAACTAAATTGTTTCTCTCTACCCTGTTTCTATCCATTTTTTAGTTTTTATGGCCGCTAGTTGCCCTCAACAGACTGGGTGGTCTGGACACGAGTTAGGTGCTTCCAAATCAGTGTAATGACTCGTTGGTTGATGCTAAGTACTGTGGGGACCCTAAATCGTTCTAGTTGTTAATTTAATGGTGCCCAGGTCCCTTGTTCTGTTGTGGGCTGCTAGCAGTCAGTGCCTACTACTAACTCATTCTACCTGCAAGAAATGTGTCATTGGAAACTGAATCGAAATAAATCAAGGTTGAATGATAAAATTGTTCTTTCTTGGCCAGTCACTGTTGAATGATTCTAAAAAAATCTCTGAAGTCTATATACCAGTGTGGCCAATGAGGCATGTGGTTTGACCACGAGGAACCCATTTCTGCAAAGAACACATTAGATTGACTTGGGAAATGTCGAGTTGACAATCAAAATTAAATAAAAATGGTAGCAATATGTGGCAAATGTGCCTGGAAGAAAAAATCACTTGACCACATGTGTATCTCTTGCCTGTATTATTTACTATTTCTATCATTGTTGATTTACCATCCTGTATACAGTACTGGTAGAAAAAAATACCTAGGACAAATTACATAATAGTTTGGACAAATGGAATGGGAATAAACAGCAACACAGACATTTACAACATCATCCCAGTCAGATTATTATACACTGCCTACAACTCAGTGAAGCAGATGAGCGCTGAAATGACACGTCTTTTGACTACTAATGAGACACCTTTTACCGACCTGAGATTTTGAACTTAATGAGATACTTTGGGGTTAAGCATTATTAGGCGTAATGAGGCTTTTGGCCGTAATGAAATACGATCCAAAGGGTGATCACGATTGGGCGAGGTGTGGTCCTGCAAGCTACAAACATGGACAACAAAAACACGTAAGCCTCCATCGTCCAGAAACAGTGAAATCCAACAACTCAGGAAAGGGGTGCTGAGGCTAGGATTCAAACCTGGACACTCCTGATTTCTGAAGCAGAAATCAGGAGGCTCTGGGTTTGAGTCCTGTCATCAGTGCCCTTTTCCTGAGAGTACGCACGTCATGAATCTCGACAGGCGCGTTGTTTTCCTACACTCACTGTCATGGTCTTTGTACGTTAAAAAGTGCATGTGTGCAGTTTTTGAATAGACAAAGACATTGATAATTGCACAGTGCAAGGACAACGTCTTTCGCATCCAACCGCTTCTACAGCTGCGGAACTGTATGCCATCCTTTTCTTTCTGCAGTGCATCGTTGATTTTACCCCGCGAGATGGGCAGTCTTCACTGACTCAAAATCTGCACTGCGAGCTGGTGAAAATTCTAGCATAGGAGACTCATCCGCATCCCTGACGGATCTGTTAATGGCTTACCACTTTGTGTACGAAGCAGGGCACAGGCCGATCCTCCACTGGGTTCCAGCCTATTGTGGTGTCGTGGGGAATGAACAGGCTGACAGCACTGCAGAAGCACCTCTCTCGACTCGGGGACGGACGAGTATTGCGCTGCTGAGAGGAGAAGTCGTTTCATTTTGTCACGCCTCGTGACACCCCTTACTTCCCACCCACGGACAACTGACATTCTCCCCCATCTATGCTGAGCAGAGTTGATCCAACGCTCGCTTTCCGCATACCACGAAACACCTCTGGTCAAGATGCTGCATTAATTCATCAAATGCGACTAGATGTAGCTGTTACAGGAGGCAAGTTGACTGTCCCAGATGCTGTCACTGCTGTCTATATGACATTCTTCTTCATTGCCCACACTGCCCTCAAAGCTCTTTTGACATTTTTGGACACTGTAGGGCTTCGAACCTTATTGTGGATGGGCTCATTATTCTATTCCACACCTCATGGGGTAGAGTATCGCCCCTTCCCAAGCAAGTAATGGCCAATGGCTGACGGTTGGCAAAAGGTCTGATGACAGTTGGCCAACGACTCTTTCGACCATCCAACGTTGGTCCAACGTTGCATAGTGATACCCAGAGCGAGGATTGGAAAGCCGTCGGCCAGGGTACAGATTCGTATCAAGAAACAAGCTCATTGGCCAAGCACTTGCCAAAGCCTAGACCAATCTCGCCTGGGGAAGAGGGTAATGTAGAATTGTGTAGCACTACATAAGTTCGACTTTCGATGGACCAAAGGAATTTCTCAAAACTGAAGTAATAAGAAACAGAAGCGTGACCTTCATGACGAGTTAATACGACACGCAATTCATCATTTCATTGTAGTTTGTGCACGCGCCAAATTAAACTTAGACACCTCACCCTTCATTTTGACACACACGCGAACAGGACTCCCGAATTTGCAGAAGCTTGCGAGACAAGCTATGTATAGTATCTGTTTTTCCTCAGGAAACACATGCCGTTGTGTTTGGCAAATCATGTTTGGCAAATCATTGGCCAGGGTACAGATCCGTATCAAGAAACAAGATTGTTGGCGGATGATGTACCAAACAACAGCCTAACTATTGCCGAGCTTCGTCCAACCTTTGTTTGTTGCTTGGGTTGCGACGAAACTCCCCATATCATCATCTTAAAAATAAAGTTGTTGTTGTAATTGCTTGATGGCCCATAACACATTCTTTATGCAACCATATTTTCACCGTGTGAACATCCTTCTCTTGTGATTCGGATTCACCTTGCCTTCATGAACTATGTTTGGTGTGATATTCGTTAGTGCCCTTGTTGCATACGTAGCTCATGTGTTAATTGTTCTTCAAAAAATCATGGCGACGAATGTCTCGATAAAAAGTATTAAAACCCCTCAGTGCAGGGGAATACACAAAAACCACGAGAAAACAGGAAGACACCCGATTGCACTAGACTGCAACCAACTGACTGTTTATTTTCGTGGAAGTACATTTATTTGTTGACGTGACCTTGACGTCACCCATTGCTGATAACTTCGGAAGGTTCTGAAAGCTACGAATTTCCTCCTTATAGTCTAGAGGCCCTTTACTGATATATCCCCCCCCCAATCATAGATAAACTTGGCCTTATTGTGCATACAAGAGATTGCCAATACCCTTACCTTTATGCAGGATAATTTAAAACTTTTATAAAGTATGCATCACCAGCTGACTACATTTTAACCCTATTCAGATGAATATCTTTAGGACAAAGCAGTAGCATGGGCGTGCGGAGAGGGGGAAAGGGGGCCGTGCCCCCTCTGGAGCTTATATATAGGTCACTTGTAAAAACTGTTCACTCCTTGTGGATAGGTCGTCATGATTTTTCTCAGATATCACAATAATATAAACCTGCGATCACCCGCACAGTCCACAGCGTCCCTCTCCAGAAAAGGAGGTGAGGGGGATATGAAGATTTATTAAAGAAAAACGGAAAAGAGTCGTAAGCTTCCCCTACCCCCAAAAGCACTTCCCCCTCCCACTTTTGAAACAAACTCCTGGGAACGCCCACGGTCAGTAGCAGAGCGAGAAAAATATTTCGAGAGGGTTTCTACGGGAACTTTACATGGGGCAGAGGATGTCATCCACGTGTTTCATCCACTTTTTCCGGTGTTGCTGGCATGGCACTCCTTCGGAAAGACAGTCTGGGCATCCACGTGTACCCTCTCACAGATGCACTATCAAAAGTACGAGTATTGGGGGAAGAGGGCGTGAACATCCGAAAGCCCTCCCCCTCTGGGTACGCCACTGCGACATGGAAAGAGACACTGCAGCACGCTTTCTATGTTTATTGCAATCTGCTCATGTAAAACAGTTCAAGACGAGTGCAATTTGAATCGGTTTCCTCGCCTTCTAATCACCACAAGGCTCTAGTGGAAGCTCCTTCTCCTTCGGGTATGTAGCTCCTTCAGGTATGTCCTCCGGCAGAAGATGGCATTGATCTTCTGGGATACATGGCCCAGTTGCGCTTCCAGAGCGAATGAAGCCCTCTTTGCACTTGCAGGTTTGGAAGCAGACAGCGGCGCATGCTAATGGTTGGCGCTCGCCACATATGCGAGGACATGCAGTTTCGCACGTGCTGTATTCCATTCCATGCTCACACTGCGGAGGCCTCAAGTCCTGAAGATTGCTCGCTGGAAAATGGAAAGTAAACTCCTCAATCTCTGTTGAGTAGTTGTATTGTTTTTAAGAAGAAGGGGAGTGTAATCAACGTGTAACCAATCATTCGCAATAAAAGAGTAAATAAAAATGCATATCCCTGTCCTGCATGGGTGCGAACAGTATTGGCGATGGACAGCGAGTGTCAGTACTGCATAACAAGGAGAATAAAAAAAACTGAAATTTTCGGAAACCATTATGTTGAGGCTGGCGCACGTAAAAACATGAGAGACATAATATTCTTGTGCTGAAGGTTTTATTCTAACTTTGGCTTACCAACCTACCGCAGTTGTAACACATTTTTACTGCAGCTAGCTCGCTCCAGTTTGATTTCTTCATTCTTCTTACCATATTGATGTCGCCGTACAAAATTTCAAAAGACTAGTCATGCGAAGTCTTTCGTTACTGTTGGGGTAGGTCATTACTTTCGCCCCTCAATACCCCGCCTTCACAGGGCATTTTCTCCAGCCATTACAATAAATACCGTAACTTAAAAAGGGGGGACGAGCGTATCTGAGCTGTGCGTGTGTCGCCCTCTAATTCTCTAGAACGATCCACATCCCACATTGCATACGACAGCAGATTTACATCGAACTACAAAGTTCCACTTGGAAGGAAATTGATTCAAGTAATAGAGACCGTTGATAACGTTACCAATGTTGAGATATCGTACTGTCATGGCCACTGTTAACCAATCTCCCGTTTCCGTGGCCTCGCTCCGATAAGCGCCAGACTACCGCTGAAAAGTGGAAATAACAATGTACCGGTCGACCGTCACTTTGGGTGCGGTAGATTGCAGGTATGGCGTCGTCTGTTGACAACACCTGTAAGAACAACGGCCCAAGCGCAATGAAAGAAGCCCCAGGAATCATTCAGGCAAGTCTCAGATAAGCAGTCTTCTTTCATTGCGCATCAGCCATTTTTCACACACCTGTTGTCAATAAGTGATATACCATGGCAGCACCCGGCCATCCTCAGAGAGACAGTCGACCGTTCCAATGCTGTTGTCACTGACCCCGTTTACATGGGCGCGCTAGAAGCGTACCAAATCGGAGCGCCCCAAGATTGAAGCCCGGACGCAGGGATGGGCAGTAATAGTAATACTTTGTATTATAATACTATTTCTGTAATACTTTTGAGTATTTGTATTATGTATTATAATACTCATTTTTGAAATGTATTTGTATCTGTATTATAATACACAAAACGAGGTATTACATGTATTATAATACTTTTGAAGGTGTAATACTTTCCCAGAGGTCATATGTTCGACCTTCAAAGTGTCACCGGTGCACTTTATCAGTAATTTTTCGTGTCCCACAAACATTTGAACACGAACAAGGCTCCTATTACAGTGTTCTCCGGCCCCAAATTATCCCAAATCGAGTGACTTTGGGGCCAGAGGTTACTGGAGGTTTCCTCGCATTCCTTCCACTTCAGAATCCGTAAGGATGAGTCATAACAGTGCAAGCCCTTTGTCTTAAGAAAGAGTGCGTCCAGTGCAGCCAGTCACCCCTTTACGCGGTTGCACTATGGACAGTCACAGGTTTTTGAACGGCCTGCATTTTATCGTCCAGAGTGGATGGAATCAGGGCTCTGCCACAGTGAGAGCAAGTTGTTCATTGTGATCGAATTGATCAGCGCTATCTGATCCTGTTCGGAAAGATCAAGCCATGTACAAAAATGTAAGCGTGAGTAAAACATCATTGGAGAATGATTGTCTCGATAAGTAATGGGCATATATCTAAGTAATTCTTCTGTTCTTTTCCTTTCTTTCTCCCCAAGTTAAGTATCAATGTATTACAAGTATTACTCGTGTAATACAGTATTATGTATTATAATACTCATTTTTGAAATGTATTTCTATCTGTATTATAATACCCATTTCTAGGAAGTATTATGTATTAGTATTATAATACAAAATATGAATATTACTGCCCATCCCTGCGGCCGGACGCTATCGTTTACATGAGTTCATGCACGAGCTCTTCAAGCTCGAGTGTATGGTGAGAGGAGGATAGAAATGAGGACCCGGTAGAAGGAAGCGACGTTCACGCAGCCGCATTTCCAGACGCTAAATTCAAAGCTTGGAAACGGCTGTCTCTCGCATAGCAGCGTTTTGGCTGCTGATTTGCCCACAAGTAACACTTTTTCCGGCGTTGCTGGCATGGCATTCCTTCGGAAAGACAGTCTGGGCATCCAAGTATCCAGCAAGCAAAAATGCGCGCGAGCAGAGTTCAGAAAATAGCAATCGGAATTCGTACTGCGCGCCAAACGTGGAGCGCCACGTGATACACCCCATAATGCAACGCGCGCAAATCCGCAGAGCGCCACCTATTGGGGATGCAATAGAAGCACTCCGATGTGTTTACATGGGTTCACCAAGCGAACCGTACCGGTTCGATCCACCCCTTCGAACCGGACCAAGTTGGCCCGCATTTGGGAGCGCTCCGAGGCGTTTACGTAAGCGCACCGGGACCGCTACCCGATTCGGTTCACTTGAAGCGGCCCCATGTAAACGGGGTGACTGATCCCCGATAGTCGAGCCTTTATCCAGCACCTCCTGGCCATCATTAGGTGTGCACCCCACGCGACACAGCGTCACACACGAAGGCCTGCTGTGGATGCTGCTATGGCGTCAACGAAAGAGCGAACAGGAGAAAAGATCGAAGCAGCTCGCAAAGCTCACGCAGGCCTCCGTGAGTTGGGCCGTGCGCAGGCTTTCTGCTATCTAGGAGGTTTTGGTTTATCGGTGCGAGACCCCGGGAACGGGACATTGGTTAACAGTGGCCCCGACAGTACATACCGGATCCAATGGTAGCGTGCATGGTTCAGAATCTTATCCGTTGATTGAGTGTGATAGATACGGTGCTTCAGAAGCCACGTTCCCAGCGGTCTTCTGAAGGCCTGTTCCGACGTATAGCAGCGCGCTAATATGGCGCTACAAAACGGCGCGCAAAAACAGCGCTCACTGTTATCGGACGGTTCATACTTGCAAAGCGGCGCTAGCGCTACACTCTAAAAACAGAACTTCACCGCATAGCACGCTGTGCGCCAACCATTGTGAAGGATATTAGGGTTATCGCTTCTGATTCGAGTTCTTGCCACAAAAAGGCGTACGCCCACCCCTCTCTTCGAATAAGAAATCATAACCATATCATTCGTGGCAATGGTTGTGCCGCACAGTGTGCCATGCGGTGAAGTTCTGTTTGTAGAGTATATAATTTAGCGGACGTTCGGTTGTCGTTTCCGGACTCTCCCATCATGGCGCCTCCGGAGTTCAACAGCATTCAGACGAACAAGTTGGATCAACTGACTGAACATAAAATTGCCAGACATTTTGGTTGACAGACTCGCCTGTTCCAATGCCGTCGCCGTGGCGTGAAATGCGGAAGCAAAACAACTCCACGACTTCCACGACGTCATCGTTAAAGAGCCCCCTCATTGGCCAACGCGAATGTAGTGCTAATATTAGCGCTGAAAAAGTTGACACGATCTCAACTCCGGCAAGCGCTTATTTTTAGCGGTTTGGAGCACTGCGAGGAGAACAATATCCCGCTATTTTCTAGCGCTATATATAGCAAATCGCTATATGTCGGAATAGGCCTTTACACTAGAAGGAAGTTGTAGTACATCGTACGCTATCGCCTTTGCGTACGTAAGGGATAGCGTTGGTGGTTCTGTGCACGCGCAAAACAAACAAAGCTCTGCGCATTGCGCAGAATCGCCACAATAGTGAGTTTTAGTATAACGTAAGCGCAAGATATGAGCAGAGATTTGTGCAGAACCACCACACTATCCCTTACGTACGCAAAGGCGACAGCATCAAACTGATATTATAATGCACGTACCACCGGCATTCAGTGTTAGCATGCCCAACGCCGCAAGGAAGCAGATTGTGACGAGCGATGACATTGTTCTGAGCCTCTTCGTTTGAGTTTACTGAAGCACGTAATCCCACTCTGGTTCTCTGAAAATACAAAAAGTATGTCTTGTGTGATGAGTGCGCTTAAGAGAGCATCATACCGGTATCCACAAGGTATATAGACAGGTAGCGAAACTCCCATAGAGCCCTTCGCCTTCAGAATGACGCCACGATAGAGAACGTCAGCGCCATCTATCCGTTGCGCGGACTACTGCGATTGTAAATAATGACGTCAGATATGACATCAGCAGTATGAATAATTAGCAGCGCATAATTAGCGATGACGTTTCGCGTTCTTCGCATTTGCATTCGCGTACTTCGTTTGCGTTGTATTCCCTTCCCTTTTTCCTGACCGAACCATGCTAATCACCCAGGGCAGCAATACCAGACGGGAACAGAGAAAAATAAATCATATCAATCAGGTTTAATGACACACAACAGTTCTAAATACATACAGTTATTACAGGTTTTTGACGAAGGGTATACGAGACAACCACAAATAAACAGGGAGTTTCGCTTAATGTCAACTAGTTAAACTTAAACGTAGTGACTAGCCGTTTGTATTTCTTCAACGAGTGGTCATAATGGGTCCGTTGCAAATAACATGGCATCGTTGGTGCACAGTTAACACTCGCTAACATTCACGCTATCATGGCCGGTCTCGCCATGACGGGATGTAGCTCCGAAGCCGGACCTATGGCTTTTTCTAACAAACGGAAATAGACAACAAATAACAGTCATCAGTCAACAGTCAAGTCAAACAAGAACCAACGTCGTATGACGTACCAAACGTATAAAAATTAAAATTTATCGCTATTAAATTAAATTAAAATTAATAAAATTTATTAATATTAAAATTAAAATTAAAAATTATAAAATTCCGTCGAGATGATATCCGCCATGTTTACTGAGGTTCCCAGGACCCAACCGGCGGCACAGTCTAATGCCCGCACCGCCTAGTGCGTGCCAGGGGGGGGGGGGGCGCCCCCAATATCCCCCAATCTGTCGTGCATCAACTGACCCAAATAGGTGAAGAGGTGAAATAACCCAACGACCCTACTTTTTGCAAGATATGGCAACCGCCGACTCCGTTAGGCTTAGCATTGCCGTGTTTCTCCTGCGCTAGAAGTGCTTCAGATGGTGTTCTTCAAATGGATATGAAAAAGCTTCGAGACCACACATTTTTGCAATTCCTCTTTGTTTATGTTCGCTATATAGCCTTCTTTCACTTCAATACATTATTTCGCTTTTAAACACGCCGGCTAATTTTTAAAAGCCATAAGCCCGTCTATACGGATCTACACCCCTCATCTGTTCACACGTCTTAACCTTGGTCTACAGCTACGAGATGTGAACGTCGCTTCCTGTTTAATCCGAAAAGTGTACGAACTCCGTATTACAATGTACGCGCACTCTGCACGGATACAAGGATGCACGGACAAACGCGCCCACTGTTACACATGCGCAGTGGGGCAGGATACGGAAGCGTACTCATGTGGTATATGATTTCGTATATGTGTACTAGTGGGGCAACAGATAGCTTTTCCTATACTTATATTTTTTTTTTTTATTTATTTATAAATACTGCAGGCTCCTGGCCCAAGCAGGAGTGGAAAAACTAAAGAAAAATACATTGCATTTGTAATAATCATATGTCGAGACAGCACAGATATTAAACAATCAATACTGAGTCCGTATAATATATGCAGAGCAAGCAGAGCAGCCATAGCCATAGGATACCAGCCACACACGATAACCACCAACTACGTTAAGAAGTATTCTCTTGGCAAGGCGTTCCATTCGTCAACAGTTTTAGGAAAATATGAATGCTTGAAGGATTGAGTTCTGCAGAAAAATGGTTCAAGTTTATGTATGTGTGTAGATCGCAGTGGTCGGCTTTGCCTTTGTGAAATGTAGTCATCAGGATTTAAAAGAAGTTTGCGGTTATAGAGCATGTGCAAGAATCTCAGCCTAATCCTTCTTTCCGCTAACGTCGAAAGCCCCGATCTAGCAAGAAGTTCAGAAACCGAGCGTCTCCGATCATAAGAACTGTGCACGAAGCGAATGGCAAGGCGTTGAACCCTTTCGAGCTTTGCAATATCAACTTTAGTATATGGATCCCAAACTATTGACGCATATTCTAGTTTTGGTCTGATGAGTGTTTTGTATGCATTTAGCTTTACATCAGTCCGTGCTTCCTTAAGTTTCCGGCGATTATGAATAAGCTATTAGTACATACAAGACCCATGCACGCGTTGTAAATATTTTTTGTTTACGATCGTACTTGTGCTGCCAACACCCAGGATCGCGTGGGTCACGGAGGTGACAGTGTTTGCCGGGTCAGATTTGGTTTGTTTTTCCCCGCTTTCGCTTCCTGGCTAAATCTACCTTGTCTTCGCTCCTTCGTCCCTGCGAGGGGGTTTTTCCTCGTTTCGTGGCCCCGTTTCTGATCCCCTGGAAACATCTCCCCGCTATCACCACTTAGATGATCTCCAAGCAGCATCCTATGAGCGCGGGGACCCGATCTTGAACTTTCACATAGCGATCATTCTCGTTATATTTAAAGTTCGCGGGCTCCAGAGCCGCTTTGATAGGCTCGCGCAAGAGCTAGTGGCGAATCACGGGTCGAAGTGATGAATTTAGCGCGCGTTATACAAGAACGATCGGGTCTTACGTTGTGACATACCCTGCCTCAAGCAAACGCAATGGGCTGCTCATAAATGCTTTCGCATTTAATAAAAAGTACATGTGTGCAGGGGCGAATTTAAGGGGGGCGGGGGGGTCGCCCCCCCCCATACGGTCGTGTTCCCTATGTAAAAACCCTATCTCCTGGACGGTGCTGCGCCGCAAAGCACGAAATGTCCTTAAGACCCCCCCCCCCCCCCATCGGACCACAAGCAGCTGTCATGAATGTTTTCAAAAACGGTGAAAGGCTTCTAAAGAAACGAAAAGACTTGTGCAAGCATGTTAGACTATGTCTAACATGCTACAAGTGTTACAAGTATGTTTAACCCGTCTGTACACCATTTAACCTCCTCTATGCAGTAGACACAGCACTGGCGTTCACAATATTATTTGGGCTTTGTTTTCCACAGAAGTCAGAAGTTGAAGAAGAAAAGAAGTTGTCCTGGTGAAGTCGGGTAGCGTACTGACAAAACGGCGTAGATGCGGGCTAGCTGGTGCATGAACTCCGTAATGTAAAAGCATGAGTATGGGCGCACAGGGGAATGACACAAACACACGTTCGTGTCGTGTTCGTTCACGCGTTCATGTGTTGGGCCACGAACACATGTTCGTGTCGTGTTCGTTCACGTGTTTACGTGCTCGGTCACGAACACTTGTTCGTGCCGTCCCTCTTTGTGCCCAGACTAAGTCTTTTACATTATCGGGTAGCCTAGTTTCCAAAGCTAGGCGTCCTGGGGCGATCGGGCAGCCTAATTCACTAAAATTCATTATTCAGACATCAAGGCTAACCCTAACAGGGGTGTTGCACAGCAGTATTGTCCGTGGTAGTCCATATGCTACCTCACTGCGACAACTTTTTTTAATTCTGTGTTAGCGCCGCGAAGCAACTGTGGTTATGAGCGGCGTACAGACGAAGACAGGTATGGAGAGAGGACAACAGGAAGGAGTGGCGAACAGTACGCGTCCTGGGAAGACGTCAGGGGAACTGTGCTGACATAGCCTGGAAAGTCTACGAGAGAACTTAGAAAAAACCTCAGACAGACTCGGCGTGGAAAGCGATCATCCTATCCACTGTCCCACGGAAGCTGGTGACAAATATCAGAAGGCAACTGAATACCGGAATGTAAACGAAACAGGTAGGCACGTGTGCACTGGTGGAAAACCAAATTGCCTATTAATTAATGACCGCTGTCCTTGTAAGATGTTCAAGAGCCGGGCCTACCTTTTACTTAAGGGTTCCTTTCCCGAAAGTCAAAGTTGAGCACGAACGGCAGTGTTGACCCTCGAGTGAGCAGCAGGTCTTTACAGGCTTCCGTTGGGTATAATCACGAGTTTCCTCTTATGTTCCTAGCGGATGAGATACGGCGACGTAGTGTATGCGTCGCAGTATGCATCAAAGCCAGACATATCAACATCAATGTCATTATGTAGCGGTTCAGAAACCCAGTGTTTCCTTCCTGAAGAGAAATGCGCAAACTTATCATTCATTCCCCCGGTGGGGCCGCGCTACTCCTATTTCACGGGCTGTATGATTCGTGTAACAGCTACATATTTCATGTACAAGGCACGCTCTAGACGCTTGCGTTCGCTGCATAAACCACAGGCATTGCTTGTACAGCAGTTCAAATATATCCGGCATATATTTAGGCATATGTCCCACTGAATCACCAGTCGGCGTACGCCTTGCTCGAAGGATTTTTAGACTGTGACCTACAGGGGTGCCACAATGATCAGACTTTGTCTCAACCAAAAGCAGCCGCCATCTTGTCAGAGTCACGTCACAGGCAACATCATTTTCAGGTCATGTGACCTTGTTTATGTACCGTTTTGGCGCTGACCAACATTTCCTTGTCAACGTAAAATCATTAGTTGTAATAAAAACATGGTAACTGATGCGCAACCCTCGCAAAGCAAAAACAAAGAAGCAAATAAGGAAATGACATGGAATGGAGAGGGTAGCTAGACAGCATAATGCTTTGCATTCATATAATTCCCCAAGTACATAGGTAGTACATAGGTAGGATAATCGAAGCGATGGCCGTTGCACAAAATCTAGGTGGATTTTGGTCAAAACGCGAATTGTCATACTAACGAGAAACGCACACTCCAGACCAGAGAGTCGAACCGAATTTGAACCGAAAACTATTTTTAGCCGCAACGGAACTGAACCGAACCGAAACACTCCACGCCATCCTGGGGCTGAACCGTAAGTGAACCGTTAAAAAAACTACCGGTAACCGGCTCAAGTAACGGTTCATACGGAACTAAGGGCGGCACTTTGAGTTTTGTGCATGAACATAAAAATGTATTTTTCGTCATATTTTTTTCTTCTTCTCTTATTAGCTTCGTAGCCTTCCTCGTGTTTGCCGAAAGAGTGCATGGTGCCGTGCAGGAATTCTTTGGATTTTCTGGAGTCGTGAAATAACAGCAAAGATGCTAACTGAAAACTGTTATGACTACTA
This sequence comes from Ornithodoros turicata, assembly GCF_037126465.1. Lineage (NCBI taxonomy): Eukaryota > Metazoa > Arthropoda > Arachnida > Ixodida > Argasidae > Ornithodoros > Ornithodoros turicata. Next base: position 22,285,530 of record NC_088207.1, read on the forward strand.
ATGCGTAAGACATACACATGAAAATATAGGAATTACGGATCAACGACAGTTTTAGGTAGCATTCATGAATTGTCATATTATAATATACTAATTAACATCAGCTGTTCAGGGTGTCTACCGTAACTGCAGAAATGATCGCTGACATATAGCGCTGTCAAAGAAAAACTGACAGGTCTCCTATGACGTTTGTGTTACGAAGAGGCTGATCTTACAATGTAGCACACAAACGTCATAGGAGAGGTGATCTGTTTTCCCTTGATAGCGCTATGTGTTACGTGTCATGTCCACAGTCGTTGTGGGTATTCCGTAAATAAATGCGAGGACGCGGACCAACCAATCGATATGTCATCGGCTGTGCGACTTTCGGTCTTTCAAATTTTCTCCTCTTCATTTGTTTTTTTTTCTTTTCTTCTGTTCTTTTTGTGCAATTCGTTGCAAAAGCAAACTATCTGAGCTCAACTACAGCATTGATCAGTGTGTACGACGCTGCAGGATAACGCCCAACATGCGTGTGTAAACTAACATGAGCCCCTCACCCTCATGGCCAGTCACCCTCATGCTGGTAAGAATGAAAAGAACATACCAAGCTGATTTTCTTTGTGCATTGAAATAAAAGAGGTAAAAGCAACCATACTGGCATCGTATTTAAAGACTGCCAATGGGTAGGAAATGAGTCGAAGTCTGTTTGCGCTTACTCTTGCCGGTGCTATTTGTTCCACAGACACTTCACTCTAACGGCGACATGGTAGTACGGCGGCGGTCAGTGATGATGACGTGATAACACGCCTTTTACATAAAGGTCCCGGGCTTCAGGGATCGGATTCTCAAACATGATCGTAAGTAACGACAAAATGCGCCTAAGACGTCGCAGCCTGCGACGCGCGTACGACGGTGTCGTAAGCACACGATTCACAAAGCTATCGTAGTGAAGATAGTACCGCTTTTGCCGACGAAGAGAAAGTTGCTCATTTCCTGCATAGTTCACCACATTTCCTGTTATGTGCAACACAGAAAGAAACAGCCAACGGGTGCGAGACTGTTTTCACTATGGTAACGATCTGCAATCGTACCAATAAGAGGCGTCCCGTTAAAAGAAGAAGTCGTTGGTCCCCAATAATTTTTTTACAACACGTGCTCATGATCTTTCGGTAGCCAAGCTTGATAATGGATGCCATGCAATCACAGGCGAAACTCATTCGCCGTCCCAATTTTTACAGAGGGCGAAATTGAAGCACTTGTTCAAGGATACCAAGCAAACAAGTGCGCCATTGACGGCACGGGGTGATATGGTCCTCAAGGCAGGAGCGCAGCCAGGACCACTGCGCACAACAACATACTACGTAGTGATGATTATTTTCGCAAAAGTCTGTTAGTACGTCTACTTGGAGCAATTGTCAGTAATCAAAGTTTCTAAACGGACAATAGCACCATCAATTGCGCATTCATTATAAATATCTTCTGTTTTTTTGTTTTTTTTTTCAAAGAATAACAGTGCGACCTTTAGTGCTTCGCTTGCCTCCCTCGCAGTGACGAACGGGAGCCCACTCAGGCACTCTCATCCGTAGCGTTATCGAGCGACCTGTGGGCAGGCCCAATATGTCACACTCGGGAGGTACTGTGTGCGTCAGCAACACTGTCACCTGGCCCTGCGGTCACTGCCTCTTTAAGCACTTCAGCGCTTTGGCAGTTCGAAAAGCGCTATTCGTAATCACGAGGTCAACGTCATCAGGGGTCATCCCAAACCTTGTCGGCCTCTGCCTGTGGTACGTGGCAGCCCCTCCTTGGGACTATAGAAAGTTTTCAGCTATCACATTGTGACGTAGCAGTGACGTGGCATGCTCGTAAGTTCCCCTCACTGGTGGTCACTTATTGCGCTAGCGGCATTGAAAGATGACAAACTGCGCTATTTTACAATGCTACGACCACAGTTTTCGTAAAACAAAACGTGAGAACGACGATGACGAAGTGTCTTCGGGATAAAAGAAGGGTACGGACGCGACCGGATTTCAAAGCACCATTCAAGGTTTCGTTTTCGAGCAAATGTTAGATTATCTCGGCAGCTGCGCCGAAAAAGTGACCACCACCATGGCGGCCAAACGCCTTCGTTTGACATGTGAAAACACGGATCAAGCGCCGTGGTCAATGACCAGAGGATAATACACGTGTGTTTGATCCTATACTCGCAATCCAAATATCGGTCATTGTCGGATAAGCGAATTGCCATACTAACGAAGTCGATTTACATGGCGGCGAAACGGATCCCAAGAAAAAAGGTCAAAGCGAGCATACTAACCAGGGCTCTCTAGACCGCCTCAACGACAGCGACAGACAGCGGTACGAAACCAGGGTTCTTCCTCCTTACGCCCTTCATTTTATATCTCACGAGCCACTTCGTTTCAAAGCATGGAACGTTCAAGCCACACGTGGGATTTCTTTCGAAAAGGTAGGTAGGGGATAGGTAGAGATCCAAGCGAGACAGCTTTGCCTGTATTGGTATGAAATCGTTTAATACTGAGCCACCTCCACCTCTATTTTACGAGCGAAATATGTTGAGCAGGCCACTACGTGCTGTTGTATACTAACGGTGTCCCCAAGAGTACGTTTTCAACAAGGAGTTCTGGTTCAAGACAGCGACAAGTGGCGGATCAAACGTAAAACAATTGTTTTACAACAACAGGTTTAATTCAGCTGCCATGTTTTGTAAACTTAAATATACACGCATATGTACGCTATAAATAACAGCGTAGCTTGTTTTGTCCTATCCACGCACCATATCAATACTAGTGGCGTCGGGCTGCAGCCTTACCATCCCCAGCACTTTCACCATCACTTGTAGATGTGTCGCTCCTGCAAAAAGAAAAAAAGAAACACAATACGCCAGTGTTTGCACGACACCACTGTTGAACAGAACAACGTGACAAAATGCCAGGGAGTGAAACCGGAACCGAACCGAAAACCGTTTGGAACCCAACGGAACCGGAACGGAACCGTATTCACCTCACCAATTAGCCGACACCGCAACCTGGACCGATGTGATTTATGCGATTTCGGTTACCGGTTCATATGAATCGCTTCAAGCTTAAATGCGAACAAATTTAGGTGCGATATTTGTATCGCTTTACAGCTCTGACTAGTGGTGTAGAACGTGTTTCTGTTAAAGTAGATCTCTTCGTTGCTTCGTTTGCTTAACCGCTGAATGCACGCAGTTTTTCTTCCCTTGTAGCTTGTTACAGCACGAGCGAAATGAATGTGCACGAGATAATACAGACCGCAACAAATTATTTTACGGGGAATGTTGCAAACGGTAAAAGTGCGTCGGAGAAAGAGTTCACTCTTTCGACCTGGCAGGTGGCACTGCAGCACTCTTTCGGGGCGCAACACATAAATAGGTTCATTTTTACCCGTTTGCACTTTGTGGCTCATTTTGCGACGTGCACGCAGTCTGCAAATGCATCCTAGAGAAAACCGAAAAAAAAAAATACCGGTTCAACAGTTTGGCTACCGGTAACCGCACATATTAAAACGGCGAATCTCGTAATCGAAACCGCTTTGACAGTTCTGTCACCGAACCGTAACCGTAAGCGAATCTATATTCGTTTCGGTTTCAGTCCCTGCAAAAAGCACCGCACGGACCACAATCCGATAACGAACAAAGAATCTGGCTTTCACCATACTGTGTGCTAGGACCAGGAAACCCCAACAATACTAGTGAGTAACAACAGAAACTTGGGAGAGTTCGTGATGCATACTAGATGGAGGGGTGCAACCGAAGAAGTCTGTCGTTCACGTCTGGTTGCACCCCATCCTCAGTGCGGTGCTCAGGAAGGGATTGTAACGTCTGTCGTCCACGTCTGTCCTAGGTTGCACCCTATCCTTCTAGAATACTAGTTTTAGTGCGTCGTACGCTACCGCCCTTGCGGACGTGAAGGGATAGCGCGGTGGTTCTTCACACAATGCGCAAAGCTCTGTATACGTCTTAGTTGCGCGCAGTAGCACCAACGCTATCCCTTACGTACACAGAGGATACGCATCGCGTCATTGTTTCTCTTCAAAATCACACGAAATACACGACACCTTCTGCACATAAGCAACGTGCACTAGAATTCGTACTCTGCTCGGCCAGATAGGTGTATGCTGTAAAGTAAAGTTAGTCGCTTTCGCCCTACATATAGTATTCCTTCTCCAGAAGCTTACCATTCGGCAAGATCAGGGCTGTCCTCGTCGACTGTAGTCAGCCTGTCACTACGGTCCCACTGCGTTTCCTCCTCCACACCACTGGCGGTATTCTCAGAAGGCATGTTTAAACGCGTGACACCGAAGTGGTGTCGGCCAGCAGAGGTCACTTTAGTCATAGTGACGTTGGTGTCGTTGAAGGTGACGATGGGCTCTGGCGGTTTTTCCGTTTTGGATGACGACGACGCGAAGAGGCTGACGATGAAACCCGCCACGGCCAGGATCAAAACAAGTGTGGCGCACATTACTACTGGCACGATAGCTCTCGAGTCGTCACCGAAGATGCCTCCGAGCACGCCGTCGTCGTCTCGCACTATTTCCACCTGGACTCGCCCGGGTACCGCTCCAGGAGGTCCTCCGGGAACTACAGCGTCTGGTGACCCGCCCTCTGGACTTGCCGCTACTCCCCCAGCAGCAAAGCTCTTCCAAATAGAGAAATTAAGTTAGCACCAATACAAAGTGAACCAGTAAAAGCGTTACAGCGCTATACACTCGCTCCCCACAACGACACCTGCGGCAGCCGTCTGTTTAAGCTACCTGTCTTCGGTCGCCTCTGGACATAAGCAAGGTTGCAGTGCTCAGGAAGGGATTGTGGCGCCTGGCGTGTAAACGAAAACGAAAAGAAAAGCATCATGCCAAGACTAGGTGACAACGGGTTCATCTTAACCAAATTGAGGGGGCAGGGTATAGAGTAAGTTTTCTTTTAACAAACGTTAGCTCGCAGGCTACTTCCTCGTGCCTGCATCGGTCTGCCGTATGCAGTACTACTTCGCCCCTGCCACAGTCGTCCGGATACAATCATATAGTCTAGCAACATTGGCAACGTTGCTAAATTTAAGCAAATCCTCCAAAATGTCGGCTGCCGTGGCATCGTTAAAAAAGGACATGATATGTGCTGACAAACTATACTTTTTTTTTTGCCAATCAGTCAATCAACTGCCACATTTGCGCACTTAAAGGTACTGTAAAGCAGCACCGATCAAATGCAATTTAGTGTGGCTATTCGATAATCCAAGCCACCAGGACAAAAACTGCGCCAGTTTCATTCCAATCGACGGTGCAACTAATTAGAAAATTACAAATAAAGATTACGGGCAACACTGTACTAGGTATTCGAAATGAATCCGTACCCCTGACACATACGGCGGCAACCACATTGCATGCGTATAACACTGGGCCCGACATAACAATCCACCATAAAATCCGCCCCTGCAATCCACACAACGATCCACATCTGAGGATAAACGTATAAGCGAACTGAAATGAAAAGCTGAGCTGTTGAAAAAAAATGTGTCAGACGTTCAAGAAGCCAGACAGCGTCGGGACTTGTTTGTTCACAGAGGTTCACAGAGGCCGCGAGTAGAAGGAGCGCGCAGGCGCAGCAGAGTAGAAGTAGGGAGAGCCTCCATCGAACAGAGGACAGCGGTGGGTTACTTCGCAAAAAACACTGTTAACAGGGGTTTCAAAATGCATAGGTAAACAGGAAAACTAATAATATGGTTACTAAAATAACGAAGTTCCGATGTAATAGTGTGTAATACCAATTTTCAGTGTTGCCCGCTGTACAGGGGGTTGTTTGACACCAGGCGTCGCACCGCTCCACTACGCCGCATCTATCATGGCAAATTAAAAATATTTATAGCGCGTTGTCGGTCGTATGGTTCCGCATATGGTATTTAGAAGCAACAAAGTCTCTAGTCACATCACCGGCATATCATGCTTGTCTACTGCTTTACAGTACCTTTAAAGTTTTTCTTGCCTACTGCACGAACCTCCGGTGGCGCACGACGACGCATTTATGCAATCAAGGCCAACAAAAAGTCCGTGTGAACAATTTTCCGTGTTAGAGCCGCGAAGCAACTGGCTATGAGCGGGAGTGGGAGACAGGGGTTAGTATGCGTCCTGGACCGACTTCAGGGGGAATTGTGCAGAGATTCGTCCGAAAAGTCTGCCGGAAACCCAGAGAAAACCTCAGATAGCACAGCCGGTATCGGGATTTGAACCCGTTCTACCTCCCAGTCTCTGCGTGGAAGGCGATCATCCTAACAGCACCACGCGAGCTGATACAAAAATTAATTATTAATTAATTAATATATATATATATACTCATACTATCACTCATACTCATACTCATACTCATACAAACTTACAGATTAACATGGCTTCTATGGCTGCACGCAGTGAAACAGATACTCATGGAACGATGCGACAGCACCAGAGGACACGTGTTTCGCCGTGTTTGCGGCTCGTCAGCTCTGGGTAGCTGCGCATCGTTCGGAATTGACAAAGCAGGGGTCACTCAGCGAGCGATATACACCTGGGAGGGTGACTGAGCACTCCTCAATGCCACAGTGCAAGCAATTATAAAGAGGGAAAAACAGCTATTAAATAAAAAATAAATTTATTTAGTATTTATATTTAATTATATTTTAATTATACTTAATTTTAATTATATTTATTTATTATTTAAAATTTTATTTATTTATTTAATGGCTTTTTCCCTCTTTATATATATATGTGTATATATATATATATCTTCTGTCTCCCATTTATTTCAACTATAATTACGTAGCCGTCCGATCCAACTCCAACTTTTCAAGATATATATATATATTCGAAGCTGTTGCCCACGAGAATGAAATAAGCAGGGAAATAGGAAAACCAGAAGACGACAAAGAGCTTACAGGAAAACAGAAAGCGGAGTTTAACAACACATAGGGATATGAATATAGCTGCGGACGGCCGTTTCGTCCTACTTGAGAGAGTCATCGGCGCGGCCCAGGGAAGCGACACGATCGTGGGTCGGCACAAACAGTGAGGCACCTTTGGTGACCGCCATAGGGGCCGCCATAGAGCTTCGGCTGTACAGGGTGGGTGCTCGAAAACGTCAGTCACATTTTCGCGCGTGACGCTATACTTACTTGACAGAGTGGCTTCCGCTACCAGACGGTGAATACTTTGTGCCAGTGAAACGTACGAAAAAATCGTGGTTACCATGCACTGCGACAACTGCACAAAATAAATACGACCACGCAAACTTTTGTCTTCATGCATTTCCTATGCGCTATACCGATGTAAACACGACACGGCGGTAGAAACAAGGTAGTTTTGCTACACAGTGCTTGATAACCATGATTTTTTATTTTATTTTTTCGCGAGTTTCTCTGGCATAAATTTTTCACCCTGAGGCAGCCGAAGTCTGTGCGTCAAGTAGGTATCGCGTCACGCGCTAAACTGTGACTGACCTTTTCGAGCACATACCCTGTATACGCACTTTCTGGCTTCCACTGCGGCCTCCACAGGTGCCTCCAACACCGTGGAACTCTGATGTCTCGCCGAGACGCAATGTTTGTGCCGACCCACCATCCTGTCACTTCCCCGCCCCGCGCCGTTGAGTCCATGGGGCGAAACGGCAGTCCACGGCTGCGGTGATACGATGAAGTTGTAAACATATATACATATATATAGCCACGCAACCTCCGCTCTCATTGCTTTTCGAATAGGGTATGGAGGTCTTCTCACAGCTGCATCCAGCTGTGGCTAGAGATGCCACCGCTGCAGATGCTCATTTCTGTTATTCACGGTTAATGTTTCACATTAGCACAACTGCAAGTCAAGTTGCTTTAACAGCAGCTTTTTGCCTGCACTTCCCACCAATGTTTGGTGAATTGAATTTAACTGAATAATCATATCCTGTTTCTGCACTGGTGATGGGGCGCTACAAATCGTGCACAGTACCCGCACACAACTCTCCGGAGGCCGCCATGCATTGTTATGCGCTATGCAAGTGAGTCAGCTCTCTGCGCAGTTCCCCAGTTTCCCTCTTCCCCTATTGTCCGTGGATCGACCTCACTGGTCTTTCTTCCAAATAAGGGGGGCAACAGTTCAAGGTTAGGCGCACGCGGCTTCTGTGAACTCAGAGTACCATACTGGTCTATGAATGCCCCCATTATTGCTGCCTTGTGAGCGGACATACACGTGGTCTTCCCCTGCTTTAGCCCCTCTAATGCGCAGCGACGAACTGTCGTGGCATCATGGTGAGCAGTGATGGGAAGTGCATGAAGTACGAAGTACCCAAGTATTATTTTATGAGCATTTATCAGTACATTTCAATTTGTGTACTTTGTACTGTACTTTAAGTACCTTTCTTCGATGCTTTCTTTTTAAGTACTCGAGCATCTAACTGGTACTACAAACGCAAAATTTGTTCGCAAAATCGTTTCTTTCATTTCATAAGTCATCTGTAAACTGTGCATGTTTTCTAACTAGAACATGATAAAAGCGCTTGCTAAAACGTCTTAAGGACAGCAGTACAAACATAATTACCTCACCTTTCGTAACTAGTTCAGTTTAAAGTACTTTGCCAAGGACTTTGTACTTTACTTTAAGCGCATTTGTAGTGCGGTACCAGGTACTTGGTAGTTACAATTTTGAGATACTTTGCCCATCACTGATGTGGAGCAACGTTTGCGTGGCTATATATTTATTGCGCAGAGATCAGCTACCCTCTATACAGCCGCATGTATTTACTGGCGTGTACCGACGAGGAATACCGGGTCGAATAGCACATTTGTGTCTCCATGATATATGGGACATAACAAAATATATACACTCTAAGAAAACGAGGTTACGTTTCCTACCCAAGCTGGTAGAACGACAGTACTTCTACCATTTCGTGCCAATCCACGTGCGCCTTCTCCTCCGCGGGTATAAACGGCGCCGTCCCTTTTCCTTAATTCTTTCACGTTTGCTCCAAGGAAAAAGGGGCAGAATTTCCTACCCAAGCTTGGTAGAGCGACAGTTTCTACTCTGTGATCTGTTTCTACTCAGCAGTTATACCCAAAAATAAAATTGGTTTTAGTAGAAATGTGGTTGCAGTGCAGCTCTATCGAAATGGGTAGAAAACTATAACTTTTTTTTTTCTTAGAGTGTGGGAACGACTCCACGACTGCTACAACGGCTATTGCGCCATTACTACTGGAAGGGTACCTACCGGACGCCTAATAATGAACGCCTCCGGCGGAGGAAGGGGATCATCTTCGGGGTTTTTGACGTCGGCAGCGAAGGACAGACGCCGAGTGTCCTTCGGGGCGATGTACTTTCTCAGAATGCCCTTAACCGGAGATCCCATGATGTGCAAGAACTGATGCTTTCAACCGACGTTTTCTTCAGCTTCTGCAGAAAATTTAGAACAGTGGTCGCGAGTCTTCTTCTTCTTCTTCTTCATCAGCCAGCAGACTGCAAGTCATGGGCCTGGGTCTTCTTCTTCTTCTTTAGCCTGCACCACAACATGGCACCGCATCCGCAAGGGAGATTGGCCACAACCTTGGAATGAGATGACTATGACGGTGCTACTAGCTAGAAGCGGTTAGAGCCAACGATGAATGAGATGAGGTGGTCTACGATGACCCGGTGCCACTTCCCATCGTGGGATGCACCAAAGGAAAGTAACGATGTTAAAGTGAAAGGGATACCAAGCCTAAGCAAGAGGAGGGTGAGATGTCGATGGCGTAGACTGTGGTAATGACTGCACCCGAGTACGTAATGATGCATGATTTCGTCATGACCACAAGCAAAAGATGACCGTGAGCCATCTTTTTCTTCCATTACCTCAATCGCATCTATTACCTCTCTCTCTCTCTTTGTGAAAGGCCATTGACACATTGGCCAATCCCAGAGGATCAAAGACTCTGGATCAGGGATGTGTTAATTGTGGCTAATCTGACTCCTCGTGGTTGTCGAAAGAATGAATCGACACATGTTCTCTCATTTAGTCACAAAGTTCTGCACTCGTGCTGCACCAGTTCTCAAATACATGAGAGGTCTATGACGAAGAGAAGGCGAGAGGGTTGCACTCCTTGAACTAGTTCAGGAGGTGCATGAATGCGAAAAGAATGGCCTTACTAATACGATAGTCTATTGTTCTCACTTCGTCCTCTATCTTGCGTTGTTGCCACAACCGACGACATCGAGTTCGACTTGCTAGGTCGGTCAGCTGTCATATCAACAACTCAGTCAAACGACCTATGTTTACCTATTCCGTGTCCTTCAGCAAGGGGCATGCACCATCTTCTGGCTTGGTGATGTGTAACTTCTGCTTCAGTTTCAACTGGTTATGTAGACAGTAGGCTCGTGGTGGCTGAAACTATGTACTCCATAGAGGCTCATGTCCCGGCCTCTTTATTTCCTCACTGACGTCTTGTTCGCCCAGCTTCCGTCGCCCTCATTTTAAATAACAATGCATAAAAGGTCATCCAAAGTTACGTATCTATGCGAATACCAAGACCCCGCTTCACTCTCGCCGCACTCCATAACAATAGCGCGGCAGCGTCTTTATCAGAGTCGGAGAGAGACATATTGCTTGGTTACTTCTCCTGCGTACTCCAAGCTGGTGCAGTGAAAGCACGCTTCACAGGAGACCGCAACGGATTTTGTGTGACCTCAGTTCCTGCTCGTAGGATGATTTCTTAGATAGGATGATTTCTTAGGGGATATCACGTTTGTATGAGACCAAAACAGTAATGTTTGGTACCTTCTTTTAATTTGGTAATTTCTTTTCTGGAAACAGCTTACATCTTAACGCTTTCGGCCGCGGGAGTTTTTTTATTTTGAACCAAATTTTTAAATTGACTTTTTGTTACCACTGTGCACCCAATAATCATAGGTGGGGAAGTTACTTTTATTCTGTAGTGCACTACCGTTACTCACTACTTTTTTCAAAAAGTAACGCGTTACGTTATTCGTTACTGTTGCGGTAGTAGGTAACGCGTTACTAAAGCCGTTACTTCTGATAAGTAATGCCGTTACTTTTGCATTACTTCACCAGTTATCCTTATAATATGTACTATTTTTGGTTGAGTCACATAAGTGCATTCCGCAAATCAATACAAGCAATGTTGGGCACAAACAAGGGTCACGCATGAACACAACTTACATGTACGATTCATTGCAACGCAGAAGTAGTTAATGTTCAAAATTTTCATCTGTAAGCTTCGCCCGTTTGGCTGAGAGGACGCCTAATGACCAGTGAGTGCTCCTTTTCTCACACAGTACAAATCCAAACAGCCAACCCCTTGGTACTTTGTTACTTGTTCACAGGGTAGAGGCTATCTTTCTGTCGCTTTTGCCCATTTCGTCCGAAAAATACCAGAGGGAGTGAAAAACAGAGGTGGTAAACAAAGGTGACATCTCAACCAGGGTAGGTCAATAACCCTTCTTTTGCGTTCTTCGTAGGTTCCGATGTACCTTCTTGTCATTGTTGAAGATGAATAGAAAAAATCGTGGATTTTCCCGGATCTTGCAGGCAGGGTCCTCGTTCAAGCTTTCAAGTTTAGACGATGAAGCAATGTTCCCGAACACGCAGTAACGCATAACGCCGTTACACGTTAGTTATTAAAAATGTAATGACGTACGTTACGTTACTCATTACTTTTCTCCCAAATGTAATGCGTTACCATATTTCACCACTCGAATGTAACGCGTTACCGGTAACGCACTACTTTGTAACGCTTTACTCCCCACCTATGGCACCCATATAGTGTGCTTACATTTAAAAAAATCTTCAGTTCATAGTTATTTCGAAAAATGGCTACGTGTCGTCAAAATAGGACACAAGGGCTCAATGGTTGTTGAATGCGGGGGCATATGAGAGACGAAGGCTGCGAATCTGGTGAATGATAGGATGGATTGAGTGAACGCGCGTTGAATGACCATGGTATTCGAATACAAGCAGCCTGCACAAATGAAGTCCAAGCCGTCTTCACGTGATACATATTTGGGGACACTGGTACGAAACTAAAAAATTTCGTAGGGTTTACTTGATTGCGGCGACCTACAACGATTAGGAGTTTTATCGACGCTTGCTATACTGCACTTACACTCACTTAGGACAACCCGGTAATATAGGTCTTGCATAGCATTTTGTCTGACTTGCTCCACCGACATCCAGTAACGCGCTCTTCCCAAAATAGAGAGCAGGGTGCTGTGGTTTATCCAGAACCCCAAGCGGGGGGGGGGGGGGGGGGTAATTGCAAAAAACTTGGAACGAACAGCAAGTCCCCCCCTTTCGTAGGGAGTGTGCAGGTAGAAACGTCAGGGGGTGTTGCCAAACATTTCAGGGGTTTCAGGTCACAGTGTAGTCCGGGACTGTCCCGGACTACGCTGTGACCTGCCGCGCAGCTTTGCAGTTGCCATGGTAGATTACATTTCTTTTCGTAATACAATATCATTTTCTGTTATGATTATATAACCGCTCGTGTCGTACTGTCTAAAGGCATGACTCTACGGTAAGTCTGTGATACTCGGCGATTTCGCTCGACAAGTTTTATCCGGCGTTAACTTAGTAGCTGTCCTGCAGCTGCAAGTGTGTCTTGGTATTCAGCCTGGATGTATCATTGTGAGCAGTGGCGTAGCCACGGGGGGGCTAGGGGGGGCTCGAGCCCCCCCTACCTGCCGTGGACCGACCGACGCCAATCGTGAAAATCCGACGGGAACATAATATATGGAGGGTGAGACCAGTGTGGCGATCGTGAAAGTTCTTGCAGTTCATGACGTCTATCTAAGCAGCACTCTTGAATTGTTTTCAAACTATGAGCTTTTCAAAATACTTCCAATCTCGTCACATGCAATCGTATTGTGAATGTCCAAACCAATTATTTTCATTCGTTCCTTTTTTTGTCATCCGTATTTTGTAGGGTGCATAAGTATGTGTGTGTTGTTGTACCCGTGATCAGTTGGGGGGGGGGGCGAAGTGAGGCGAGTTTTGGTATCGAGCCCCCCCTACCTTGGAGGTCTGGCTACGCCACTGATTGTGAGGTAGCGCAATAAAATATATTTTTTGTAGTTAGGTCGCTCATCACACCCCATAGCTATGAGCTTGGATTCACACATTGAATACCAGCATTTGTCTTTATGTTTCCATTGCACGCTATCATCATGCAACTTTCACCATGCATAGCTGTATATCTGATCCTAATTTTAATGCAGCCTCTAAGCCCCCCGTAGCAGCTTTACAGTCTTTGCCCGAGTGAGCACAACAATCACTTGACTGTTGTGCTACTTATCTACAAAACACGGAGCCAATGCGGTGTTGTAAAGCAAAGTGTAATTTGGGCAGTTACTTGTGTAATTAGATAGTTATGTTCATAACATATTCGGAACAGCAATAGCAAATAACCTGCTTGTCGGCTGTCGTTGACCGGGTATCGGAAGAACGAGGTGTTCGGACTCTCGAATCATTTCTCGTTTCTGCACCAAGAAGTAGAGCAGAAATGCTGCGCAGACATCTTTCCTGCCGGCTTGACTTTTCGAAGACACTGACATGGTCGGGCCAGCGTTTTTAAACAGGAAACATCGGAATTCATTGACTAACCGCTACACACGCCTTGAGTCACCCCAGACAGACATCGGCTACGCCGTGGATGCCATTGTGGACGCGGCTAGCCAGCACTGGGCGCGTTAGGGAGGCTCCCGAGCGTGCCTTATCTCGGGTTCTCAGGGGAACGTACCCTTGGTGTCTCCACTTAATGGTGTTTGTCAGGCTATCCAGAAGCCGAGCGCCACACTCTTAAAAATAAACTTCGCCGCATAGCACGTTCCTAGCCAACCATCATAGCGAATGATATCGTTAGCTGCCCTGATTTGTTGAAAACGGGAGGCGTACGCCTTTTTGTGACACTTATGCTGTTCATAATTGTCACAAAAAAGGCGAACGCCCCCCGTTTTCAACAAATCACGGCGGACAACGATATCATCCGATATGATGGTTGGCTAGGAGCGTGCTATGCGGTGAAGTTCATTTCTAAGAGTGCAGAGCCGCTGAGCGCACGTATAGCAGTCCCCTGGAATCGTATCACTGTTTACCGGCGACATCCGATGATTCCGGAAACACAAAGAGCATGGGCGGTTGCAACGTGTTTCGAAGTTTCGAAAGGCAGTACACCGGAACATGCGTCACGCTCCGGAACTGGCCCCGCTCATCCCCAGCGTTCTCCGGATCCGAAGAAGGGGTGCGCAGGGTGCACACGGGAATGGGAAGTGATTCCCTGAAAGAGGGAACGTTCCCGGGGCACGAACCTAACGCGCCCACTGCCGACGCCGACGCGCTGTTGCCTGTTTGAACGCTCGCGCACAAATTTGAAAACGGCCAATCGTCGCTCAGAAAACAGATTCATCCTCATGGGAACCAATCAGAAAGGACTAGCCACCGGATGTGGTCGTGATGTCTAATTTCTGACGTTTCATGACGTCCGATGACGCGAAAAGCATGCAGCGCCTCACTTTATCCCGCAAAGGAACTCGGGAGTTTCGTACCCCTGGTTGTACGAAGCTGAAACACCTGGCGACACGCCACGACGAGCGGCTGTAGAAGTGTTGTGCAGAGAAACTTGACGTCTATCTCCTAAGCTGTGCCCGATTACGTCGACGACGACGTCACCTAGGTAGGCCCGCAGGGATTTCCCTACACCCCCCTCAGGGGGGGGGTGTAGGAATAGGGGTGCAGGGGGGGTGTAGAGGTCCCGTCCGACGGACCTCTAGACCCTTATAAAAAGAGAGAAAAAGTAAAGACACAGACACACGTCAAAGAAGCGTGTGGTGTGCAAAAGTAATCTACAGATCGACCACCGCGCGGCGTTGCTCGATCACGATATTTTTTTCTCGCAAAGTCGTGAATTATCGGTATTGCCTTTGTTTAAAAATCTGTCAAACGTTGCAAAATTACAACGAAAAAATGTGCAGGACAGAGGCATATGCTCTGCTCATCAACTTTGCAAGAATCGAAATTACACGTACGTTACTAGTGACGAAAATGTTTTCGTAGAACGCCCAAAGTGTGAATATTTTTTAACGTAAAGAGAAACAGAGGCAGACGCACTGCGATTTTCGCTAGACGGGTTTCCGTGTTTATCTAAAGGGCCACTCATTAAAACGTATCTCTAAAAAGACAAACACCGAAACTAGGATTTGCTACGCAAGGTCTAGGAAACCTCGGTGGTGATCATTGTTATACGGGGTAAATGCAACAAACGAGAAATGGCCATGAAAAATGGAAGTCACTGATGAACGATGGATGAGGCTTTGTATGTATTTGTCTTTTCTATGTTGTTCCAGCCTCAGAACATCAGTTCTCTCATGAGAAATGGCCAAATTGGACGCAACAAAAGGAGGAGTCTGGCTACCATGGAGCAGCTTTTGCAGTTGTCATGACGACGTGCTTCTAGCACTTTCTGGCACTGCACGTTGTGCTAGACCGTCGTAAACAACAAGAACCATGCCGGCGTCAGATGTTGAAAAGTTTGATGGAATATTGCTTGGCTTGGCCCAACAACACGAAGGGGGAGTACAAGAGGTAAGAAAGCTCTCCCAAGGTTCATCAAGAGGTACTAGTGCATGCATGACCAAGTGGTATCCTATCGATACGCAGTTAGGCTTAGGAGCTACCGCACGTTTTGATGTGTCAGATGTACGCGGACAGCAATACCGGGTTTCTTGTGTTAGCATAATGCTGTATAGCGTAGCGATTCTACGTGAGTCTGGTGCTTTCGTGGACGCAGCGGCTAATCCTTACAGGATTGTGCACGTCGATGTGGGCGTGAAACGGTAGCGGTCTTGCTCATGACAGCCTCCCAACACCTAAAAAGCAAGCAAGGATGTTTCTTCACATGTGGTCATGCTGAGCTGAACACGAGACCAGTACACGGCATGCTGCATTACAACAACAATAACATCGCCAATATGATGAGATGCGGCTCGTAGGAATGGGCTTCCTCCATGGCTGGAAATGGCAACTGTGCAAACTTTTCAGATGCACTTTTTCGTACCATTACCGTTACCAACGTATTCTGTCTAAGATGTCTCACGGGGCGATTAAAACGAGTGATTAAAATACACAAACTTGCTTTCAGACTGGTCCGTTTTCGCTGGTTTGGCTGAAATTACGTTTTTACGTCGTTTCCACCATTATGGAGGCGCGTGTCATAGCAGCTTATCAGCTTGTTTTGTCGACGCATCGTCGAATGATGCTGCCTAAAATAAAACCAAAGCATGGATTGTTGTCCACCAAATTGCACCATCTTTAGCTTTCTCGTCTTTTTCAACTTTGAGCGAACAACGGTCACGACAAAAGTGTTTGTTGTGTGTCCTCAGAAATTGTCCGAGAACAAACAGCAAATATGAAAGAGGGTGGTCCGTTCTGTTGAGTTAAATATTTAAGAAAGATGTGTCAGCACTACTTTATTATCTCAAACTGGCACATGTGACTCACCAGAAGAATCCGTGTGTCGCCACAATGATGACCGCAAGTCATGCAGTGCTAATATTTGTAAACAGGACTTGCTTCCTGGATATGCCTCATAAAATAACCTGCAAATGGTGATTGCCCATGCTGTGCACGGGTGACATTTTCTTTAACAACATCGTTCTCTCCCATGATTCTGAAAAGGAGAGGCGTACGCCTTTTTTGTGATACTTATGCGCTGCATAATTGGCACACGAGAGTCATACCTCTCCAGTTTTCAACAAATCAGGTCAGAACGATGTTATTCGTGATGATGGTGGGCTAGGAGCGTGCTATTCGGTGAAGTTCATTTTTAAGAGTGGACACGCACAAGTCTGCAAGAGGTTTACAGTGGTGAAATAGTAGTACTAATGCCCGTCCCTCTCTAAAACAAATGCTCTTTGCTGGATAATCTCAATAGCTTCGCGGGATAATGAGACTGTGATGAATGTGACTTGCTACATCATGCACATGTCTTACTGCCCTCCACAGCACTTTAGGAAAAAGAACAAAATTTTTCTTCATGTTGTACGGATACAAACCACTGGGTTACACTTCCGCGTTTAGAAGTGTGAGTGCCTTGGACATTTGTAATGGTCCTCATAAGCACATGACCCCCCCCCAAATGGCTTGCAGCGATGTCATAGTCAGACGTCTTGACGATAGACAGACGAGTTGTATTATTCACGGTGAACATTTACTACTTGTCTATTAAACCCTTTTGGTGCAAGACGTGGAATGCGGTCACACATGGACGCAAATTAGCATATTTTAGACCCCGAATGCACGGAATATTAATGGGAATTGAAACTGAACGTGATTGAACAGGCGCCACCTAGCATGGGACATGTCAACCCCTCAGGAAGCATTCGATCCGATGCTAACTGAGAGCTCGACACATCAGATGTAATGTGGCGCTACGTGCATGTTCAATCATCATTGACTTCAGTTATCATTAAGGCTCATTACATTTATTTGGCTGAACTTTGGGGGAAGTGTCAGAACCTTTTGAAGACGGAGAGCTATGGTTGCGCTTTGTAAAGCGGTAAAATAATATTTTTCGTGCATGAAGATGTGACACTTTTTTCTTTTCTACGTCTTCTTTTTCTTCCTTTCTACAGTGCCTGTTTTTAATTTTGGAGCATGCTTTCTTTCAGTTACTGGACACAATTTTCAGCTTCCTAGCCAGGAAAACCGACTTCTATAGTGGTGGTACACCAGGGGCAGCAAAAAAGGTGAGCTGTTCCCAGGACACCCTGGGGAAGGTGTTACGTGGAGGAGTAGGGTTACACAGTCGATAAGACAGTGAGCAAAATAAGCACACTTTCAACAATAACCACGGTGGCAGTACGAAATGGGAATGGGCAGTATATAAAAATGGGGAAAATAAAGAAAAGCATGTGACAGCGAGGAAACCTTAGACAGTATTGTATTGTGAAAAGGAAGGTTTGTGGTGGGGATTGAGCTGCTGATTTCAGTATTAGATGGGACAGAAGTTTCATTTCCTTGGAAATGACAACTTCAAACAGCAGCACACGACAACCAACAGTAATTTATTACAGCAGTTGACAAGCACAACCATCAGGGCGATAAGAGCTGTAGAGGTAAAGTGTGAAGATCGATAGATGTGTATAGGCAAGATACAAGACCGTTTCGGTTTCACGCTTATAGGTTGGCAACCATGCTACAGAACATGATCACGCGCAGCAACTCTCTACGCATACTCTAAGTTAATCTACTCCTATATGTGTGTGTAATGCAAGACAAATAAATTCAACTCGTTTGAAGCCTACATGTGTTACTGCTGTCCTTGGGAATGTGGGCCATGTGTGCATCCTTAGGGTTCTTCATTTTCGGGTAAAACCTGATTTTTCACGCCCC
The DNA here is from genome assembly GCF_037126465.1 of Ornithodoros turicata. Lineage (NCBI taxonomy): Eukaryota > Metazoa > Arthropoda > Arachnida > Ixodida > Argasidae > Ornithodoros > Ornithodoros turicata. Next base: position 22,303,918 of record NC_088207.1, read on the forward strand.
GAACAAGCTTTCAAGGGTTCGGGTAAAACCCGATATCTACCCCGAAATCCTCGCGGACCTTCAACTTGTCGTTCTAGGTAAACCGTCGGGAAAAGTGAATCATAATATCAGCAAAGCTCTTTGTGACAAACTATTTGTCCTCCTTTTATAATCGCCTCCCGCAGGTGAAAATAGACAAGCTTTTGTGGAGTTCGCGCAAGTGTTTGAATGCTCCGCGGTCATTCTCTGCCCCAGTTCCGAGCGGAAATATAAAGATTCTTCTTTCTCGTCCCAGTGTCACAGCAGTGGCTTCTCTAATATTCCTTTCGTTTCACCCGAAAATGCTCCTGTGTCATATCAAACAGAGATTGTTGTGCCCGAATTCTCCCAGAGCTCTTGAGCATAAATATTATTCCTCCCCTCGAATTTGAAAAATCGTAAAACCCGAAAACGAAGAATCCTGTGCATCGTCCATCATAACCACACTTCCTTAGTCTGATGCACACACCCAGTGTCCCAGAAAATTGGAGTATTGGAAAGGAAATTATGGAAAAACTGCATTATTGTTCTTCCTGCATTAGAGGCAAGGTTGTTCCATTCAGTGGATACTTATGGAGATATGGAGGTTATGTTTAAAGCAAGCCACTTTGAACTCTTGATTGAGGCGCAATGGAATCCTATCATTGTCACCTGCATATGAATAACCACTGTTGTCCGTTCATGCTCCTATTTCAAAGTTGCCGCACGAAAGCTGTTATCATGTGTTCCAAATGTTCTAGATGATCCTGGAGAAGTTCTCACAGTACGAGCAGGTTGCTGCCGCGGAGAAAGCCGAGAAAGAGAAGAAATCTCGAGAAGCAGAGGAACGGCGCCGGGCACGTGTAGCGGCCAAGCAAAAGGAGGAGTGCAAGGTGCAGGAGCTCACAGATGAACAGGCGGAGGCATTAGAGAAGGAAATCAAAAGGGTATGTCTTAACACGGCTTCCACTCCTGCAAAGTTATTGATGCGATGCAGTCCCGTTAATTTGTTTGAATAAAGCGGAGTTCAAAATAAAATGGAGACTCCCCAAATGAACCATACCAGCTGAGCAGCGGCTTCCCGAACAAGTTGAGGCGTCCCGCTCGTTGGTGGTAGCCAAGGTCGCGCTGAAGACTGGGAGGTGGTGGGTTTGAATCCTACCACCGGCTGTGCTGTCTAAGGTTTTTCCCGGATTTTCAGCAGACTCTCCAGACGAATGTCTGTACAGTTCCCCCTGACAAAATATCGGCCATCATCCACACCTTTCTGATGACCTTGTAGTCAGCACGAAGGATATTGCTCCCCTCAAAACAGTGAGGTCTACTTGCTGTACTTACTTACCGGCCTAAGTGGATCAGTTGGTAGCCCGTCCGCTTTCGGTACCGAGGTTGCAGGTGCAAAGCCGGTCGAGGATGCCAGCAACTTGGCGAGACACGCGAATAAGACCGTGCCTTTACCCTTTGCCATCTCAAATCTCCGGATGTTGCAACGTGAAGCATATGGCTTTCCTTTAAATACAATATTGAAGCAACATTTTCGATGGCAGTCAAGGAAATATGGGCTGCAGAACTAGTGACAGGCGATTTCATACAAACGTGTCTTGAGCAGCAGTGATGGCCAGTAGTTAAACTACCTGATTGTAGTTAAAAAGTAGTTATCAACTACTTGCAGAAATGTAGTGTGCGACTACTAATTAAACTACTATTTCGAGTAGTTAACTACTGTAGTTAGGTTACTGCAGGTGCCACTACTTCCGATTTTGCCGCAAGCGTCACGGCAGGATTGCGCTTCCGACTTTTACCTTGAGCTACTTGTTTGATGAGAATGGAAGTGCAGAGCAATTGTGCCACGCATGTGTACTAAATCTTCACTTTTATAAACTGCTTATGATTCATATTTAGGTGCCCAAGAACACTATAGAATGGGATTGGTGTTGATGGACAACGTTAAGTAGTTATAGTTGTAGTTAAAATACATTGCAGTAGTTAAAGAAGTAGTTTTAACTACCTCCCCTGAAAAGTAGTTGAACTACTAGTTAAACTACTCCATCGCGAAATAGTTCGTAGTTATAGTTAAACTACTGTAGAAGTAGTTAGTGGCCATCACTGGTGCGCAGTACATTACTCGCAGCCCCTATGACAGCACATGTCAAAGTTGCAATGCTATCAGTCTTTAATTCTGATTCAGAAGATGCAGCATTGTCCATTGTTGAAAAGTACCTGCAGTTACAGCACATCATGAACGGATGCGGCACCGAAAGCACGGTTCCAGGCATATATACGAACGAATACAAGTGCATGTTTCGTTTGCCATATTGCCTCATGTAATAATTTTCAACATTGTACTCTTGAGAGAATGCATGTAATATGAAATAAAAATTAGTTGGCGTTGTGGAGCGAGAAACCTGAAATAAATATTGGACATGTTCTACCTATGTGATTCCAGCACTATGTGTAAGCACAGTGGAGAAATTAAGCACGGAAATAAATAACTAAAAAGATGCCATAGTGTCAAGAGCACACATCGTACTTTCCCACTAGTAAGCTAGCTTTGGCAGTTTCGTTCAATGTTTCTTTTATATTTGGCTCTCTTACTGCAAAATATTAGAGTAAAAAGTGACTAATGAGATATTGTTTGTAGTAATCTTTATTCAATTCTGTATTATACTACACTTGAAATGTTCAAATTTTTGCACCGCTCACTGACTGTTTGTGAATATTGTAGAAAATCATGGTCTAAATATTTTCATTACACGTATGCTACTGCAACTGATAGCAGCACATCACAATCGTTCGGCTTCGGTGACAACATCTATGTCGCTCTTTCGAAGGCATACTAAAAATTAGGTGCACTATAGCACTGCGCATGATGATGTAGCATATCTGCTCCAAAACACCTTTTTGTTGCTCCAAAACTGATTTTTCCTGCTCCAGAAGAAGGTGCTCCAAAATGGCTTGGGCCATTTCTGTTTCCATGACGATGTAGGTGGTTGTAAATAGGGAGCCATATGGTGAGAGATAAAGCGTCACCTCCCCATTGTCTGCCGACATCCCTCAGTGCTGTTTGGCGCCACCATCAACAGTGACTTGCAGAAAAGAAAAAAAAACATTCAAATGAGGAATGTGGGACTGTTGAATCCAACTACTACTGTGTATGAAAAGGAGCCATACATTTAGTATGTTGCATATGGTTTCTCAAATCCTTTAACCTTTTCCTCTGATTTTTCGTTTTTGGACAGGATGGTGTCATGCAAGTGCTTTTTGAGCACACATTTTTTTGGGGAAAAGTGCATGGTACTTGGAAGAGTCTTTAATGCTATCAACAGGCTATCATCCTGCAGTAACAATGACTGCAGGTTTAATGCAAGAATAAATCCTAACGATACACGCACTTTATTTTTCAAACTTCATTCATTAATGACTAAGACGGACAAAAGCCATATTCTGAATGACATAGTTTAGTTTGGTGCATTGAAAGGTAAAATGGAGATTGTAGCTCTCTGAATGACATAATTGGCATTAGTCTTGCTTCACTTCACTATTTCTATTTCAGGAAAACGAAGAAAAGGCAAGGAAAGATGCAAAGAAAGATAGTCAACAGGTATATTACTAGCATTGCAGACTGCATTTCTCCCGTGTCTCACACATTTATCACGTTGATCACCAACTCTTGAAATAACTTGTGTTGAAATAACATGCAAAATTCGGGTGGGGAAAGTTCCAGTATGCTAAATTCAGGCAGAAACCTGGCTCAGTTACTCAAACTAACTGTACTGGTTTGATACAAACGGTAAAATAGCTGCATTTGCTGCCATACAAGTTAGTGCGCACTCCTACAGACGTCTCAGTGAGGACAATTTGCTGGGTAAGAATCGGGTTTCGACCTAAAGAGGCAACCTTCAATTCAGGGTGCAAATCGTGGGAGGAATCGGGTTAAACCCTAGAACTTCAGCTCTAATTATGACGTGTTTTTGGTTTGTACCTGGTATGGTTAGAGCCCCTAGCTTTCTGTGAATGTTTCATTCCGCGGAATTGGCCATTTCTTGCGGACTGCTGTTGTTTCCCTCAAAATCGTCCGTTTTTAGGAATATTTGATATCTTACAGAATTAGTTTGCAAGGACTTCAATCGATCTGTGACATTTTTGCGTGTTAAATCCGACAAGTAACGATTGCAATGCCTGGCTCTGCTGATAATGCTGGCGCTTGCGCAGCCTAATGTGCCGCAAGGAATGGAAATGTAACTACAGCAACACCTGGAGAGAGCTCAACAGAGTTGAGTCTAGTTTCCTTTGCACACTGAAAAGTTTCCAAAGGCTGGAAAATCATGCAGGATGAGTCAGTGCGCAATCTTGGGAGAGGGCTGCACCTTTTTTTGTTGCTTGTTTTCGCTTACCCGCAGAATCATGCACGCTTGTAAATTCTACTTTGTGGAAAAGTAAATTCTGCACCGCAGGAATCAAGGGGCTTTCCAGAGACTTGTATTGGGCCAGGTGCTTGTTTTGGTGTCTAACCTTTCACTTTTGCAAGTTCATTTTTCAGAGATTTTCAGGTTTGAGCTGAAGTGATGATCATGTGTAAGCTGTGGGATAGGGCAAAAAAGGGTTTTACAGGGTTTAAGCCTAAAACACAAGGCCCTAAGTGTAAACATACAGCAAAGTCTGGTACAGAACTCATCTTAAAGGAGACCACATCAGATTTCTTCTTTTTCTTTTTTCAACAGTAGGTGAATAGAAACATAATCGTGCGGATTGTTTTTAAAGTTACAACCACCTCCTGGTGTAAGTGATGTTCAGTTTTTGCAACATCATCATTTTGTCTGGGTTGTATTGGGTTGTTGGCACCAATTTTATTAGGAAGATGTTTTGCAGAATGAGGAAGAGGAGGAAGAAGAAGAGGACGAGCGGAACAAGGGAAAGCTGAAGCCCAACTCGGGCAACGGCTGCGACCTGGAAAATTACCGCTGGACGCAGACACTGTCCGAAATTGAAGTGAGTGCGTGATTACAACTGACTACATACACATTGGTCACGATATTGGATGTTCCCGTAATTTCGTGTTGCAACAGTTGTAAGAAATGTATGTGAAGAGGGGGCTTCATAAACTTTTAAACGGGTGCATGTTTTTTGGTTGCATTGCGCTGCATTGCTGGAGAGTGAAAGTTTGCCAAAATTATTAATTACAGTCAGTCATTTACAACGAACGCCTTTATAACGAAAAGACCGTTACAACAAAAGTTTTTCGCGGTCCCGTCAGCGCCCCATAGGGCGCAATGTATATTTCCGACCTTTAGAACGAATTCCTTTACAACGAAACTACCGAAATAACAAAGTTATTTTTCGGTCCGATGGACGAAGGGCACGACGCATACAACAAAGTTCCGGAAGCACACGTGGCGATGAGACGGACAGCGTCGTTCGACCGCCTGCGTATGAGTCACGCCACGGTCCTCGTTTTCAGCATACGCGCGGTTTTGTGAACGGATTAGCGGAAGACACGGGCGGAGGTCATGTGCCCTTCTGAGTCACTATTGGAGATGACCGCATATGAATAGCAAAAAGAAGAGCCCACAGAGGGTTTTGGAATTTTGACTGCTGGGGTACTGACCAGGCTGAATGGGGCATAACACGTGCTGGATGTTTTAGGGCATGTTAAAAAGGGGGACAAGCTGACCGGTGTTTATAAGGCTAGTCTGCCAGAGATCTCCAGTCTTCCGCGATGGCTACAAAGAAAGCGTCCACGACACGAAAGCAGTTCTCCCTGGAGGAGAAAATGGCCGTTTTGAACGCGGTTGACACCGGAAGAAAGAAATTCAACGTAGCCAGGGAGTTCGGAATCAGCGCATCCACACTGTCAACGTTCCTAAAAGACCGGACCAAGCTTGAAAGGGAATACAGCAACAGCAAAGGTGCACCATCACGGAAAAGAATGCGGGCTGCTAACTTCGAAGACGTCGACAAGGCAGTGTACAAGTGGTTTCTGGAAGTGCGATCCCAGGACATACCAGTGTCTGGACCCGTGTTGTGCGCGAAGGCCAGAGATTTTTCGTGCATATACGGCGTTGATGACAAGTTCAAGGGCTCTGGAGGATGGCTCCGGGCCTTTCGTGCTCGACATGACATTGTCTTTAGAGGACTCGCCGGCGAAGAAAAGTCCGCTCCTCAAGCCATCGCTGTGGGATGGAGAGAGCATAAAATTGCGAAACTACTCTCCGAGTACGACCCCGAGAACGTGTTCAACGCAGACGAGACTGCACTCTTCTTCAGACTGTTGCTACTACTGGGGGCTCTGAAGTGGTGGCTCGGAGCACCCAGGGCAGGGAGAAGAGGGAAGGGTGAAAGAAGGAAGGGAGAGATGATGGCACAGGGGAGGGAGGGGCATGCTAACTTTCTTGCTCCGGGATTAGGGTAGTCCAAGGGCGGACTACACACCACAAAAAACATGCAAGCATCCCTCAGTAGTCTTCATTGAAATGTTCCCTGTGCCACGGTAACCGCCAGGATTATTGGCGAAGTTACCCCATCTCAAGTAACTGGTAACAGTCAAAAGGGGTCAGGCATAGATAAAATTGGGTTGAATTCAAAACCCAGGGTAATCAGAGTGACAAAATTGTTGTGAACTTGCAACATACGAATGATTTTATTCTTGGCACAGGAATTGGGCACTGTAGAGCCATTTACTTTCACAATCTTGATTTTCTGCGAATTGGGCACAAGCAACATATGCGCAACCGCAAAGTTTTACACAGTTTTCATTCTAAATTCCTGCTTGCTTCTTCGTGAGCCCAATATTGCCCGTAGCATATTTGATCAAACTGACATTGTAAAGCCTGTAGAAAAGCCTTTGCTGTAAAGCAGTTTAAATGTGATGACAATGACCAACCGTGAGGGTAAGAGTTCATGATTCTAGCATGGTTTTCGAAGTGTCAAATATTGCTAGCGCCCTTAAATTTTTCAAATAGTGAGATTTGCTAATATTAAAGGCTCACAGACAATAGTGGTTTTGCAGTATTCACTTAGGTTCGAATAATTTTTTATGTAATACTTTTTGTGTATTCACAACAAAACAAATTCACGTGGGTGGCACAAAGGACCAAAACTGGTCCAGAGTGGGACCAATGAGCTCGTGCTGTTCGTGCAGTCTCCCCTCTGGTCCCCACTTCTGTCGTCTCCATGCTGCGCCATCTAGTGAAGACTGAAATAACCCACTCCGGCGCCTCGAGGTCATGCGCATGCATGTGGACCATTGTGAAAAAGGACCATTGCAAAAGCAAAACAAGGAAATAGCATCTTTAAAGGAGCAGTATAGAGACCCACAACTTTGTTTCTGTTTTTGGTCAGTATGGAATGTTAGGTGGCCGAAAACAGTTTTCCCACAATTAGTGCAACCGTAGCGAAATTGGGACGCCTGCAATAGCTCCCCGAACCTCCCGTGTGCGAAACGGCCTCCTTCGCCTTCACGATAGGCACGTGATGAGCGCCACCACGCGTGTCACTATGTGACGAAAGAGGTGAGGACGCTCCTCATTGGACCTGGGATCACATGATCGAGGTGAGCAACATCGCGCAGGCCAAAGCGTCTATTACCGCTTCAGAGACGCCTTGAAGGCTGTCCACGACACAACCACGATTTTTTGGGACCGCAGACACCACGGGAAGAACGAGTGTTGCAGCCCGAAATTAACTGCGCTTGTACAGCAAAAACCTCGTGCTTCTCGACAGTGTGCAGCCTGTCCGGCCGTTTTCACAGCGCAGTTGGTTCAGTGGCTAACAGGTGGCGCCACAATACCGCCGCCATCGCTTGCTTTCTGCTACTCTGAATTCTGAGATTGCACAGAAGCCACGGATATATTACTCTTGTGATTGTAATCTTATTTTCTCAGGCTGCATATGTCCTTTGTTTTTTTTAGAAAACGTGATATAAATCATATAAAGAATAGAAGTCAACCAGAAACAGCTCGCAATGTTCGTAGCGGACGGTTTTTCCTACGAACGAATGAGGGGCTCTCTACCACCAACGTCACAGTCGTGTGTACGGCACAGTAGAGTGGGTGTGGTCTGCAGTTGGAGCGCTCCGGCCTGTCACCGCGGCAGTGATTTTCCAAATTAGTTGCACGGTGGTGAAACAACTTTAGACAGAAATATTTTTTGGGAATGCTTTTCACATACTGCTTTACAAGATGACAGCAGTTTTTGGCCATGTTAGATACCACTTTAATGCTCCTTTAATGCGCAAGTCTGATCCTACCACAGCATCTAATGAACTACATTTGTACTTCATTAGCATAATGAAGTAACACCTTTACCTCTACAGGGGTCACTGCTGTGTGTAAGTTGTTTCATTAAGGGAGGAACTCACCTTCACAATGCTTTGTTCTAAATTACTGAGAAGTAATTGTTAAAAATCTGGTGTGATCGTGCTGTGAAAAGGGCTGTTAATAAGGACATGAATTCTACCCTTATTAACAGCCATAAGAGACGTCATGGTTGAAAAAGTCTAGGTGTGTTAATGCTACTAATGCGTGTTGCGCATCAAGCTTTTTGTCGACGTTGCTTTTTGAGAGCCTTATTCCGAACACTAGAACTTGGGATTCTCAATTGAATTAGAAGGCAAACTTGGGTTACCTCTCTTGTAATGATTCCTGGTGTTTTTGTGATGTTATAAAGAAAGGAGATAATTGAGTTGCATATTTTCCAACTTTCAGCTTCGTGTGCCAGTTCCTAATAACCTGAGGATAAAAGCAAGAGATGTTATAGTGGACTTTGAAAAAACGGTAAGTTGTGAATGTTTACTCATTATGTTATAGTTGTGTGTTGAAACCATGAATCAATTGAAATTTCATGGTACCATTTTAGTAACCTTTTACAGTTGCTTAAAGTATAAGTTAATCGCTTCATTATCAGCTAAAGCAATTGCCTCTTCAATGTTAGACGTCTTCGTATAGCAAGCAATTAAGTCTGTCTGGTATCTGATATGCGTGTATCTATGTACTTGCTGCATTGGCATTTTTTGTAGTGCATGTGCTCAACTCAAACAACTAGTGCTTGAACATGTTGGAGATTGAGTATTTGATGAATTTTGGTGTCACTGTCTTTGCACTCAATATTTGCCTCATTTATTAAGTTCTGTATACTGTCCCCACATCATTCATAGTTGCCATGCAAGCATTCCGCTGCACGTTGATCTTGCTGAATTGTACTATAAGAAGTTATGGCAGTAGACATTTAGACATTCTACTTAAGCTAGACGAGATTTTCCAAGTGGTGCTATGTCTGTAGGGGGAAGTGTGTCCACTTTTCATCCTGTGGCTTTTATGAGCCTGGTTTCGAAGGCATGAATTGCACACTTTTGACATTCATTATTTTTATGTTTTTCATGTCTATGTTTATGTGTTTTTTATGTTCATTTTTTTATGTTCGGGAGAAATTGGGTATGACCTTCTTAACAGCGAAACAAGACGAGCGTTTTGGTTTTAAACACGCACACTGTGTCTGTGTAGTTGTTTGTCCTGGTGCTGTGGTTCGCGTTCGTACAAGATGCATGATTTTCGTGGCTGATCATGAGAGTGAAATCAGGGTAAACGAGATTAGTAAACGTTCCAAACTTTTCCGGTGGTTTGTTGATATAAATTATATAATATATATATATATATTATATATAATTTATATCATTTATAACAAATATATAATTAATAACAAATAACATTTATTGGTATTAAGATAGAAAATAGTGTCAAAAAAATATGCAGAAAATTTGTGCTTTGACTCTTTTAAAGCTTTAAACCTTTAAACTCTTTAAAGCTTTAAGTGTATTGACATGTGCAGCTGTTGCAGCACTTACCACTGAGGCTTCAGTACATGCTGCTTGCAGAAATTTAAAGGGGTTGCGACAGATCATCCCATGTTATCCCCGATAAACGTAAATTACGGTTCTTTGCACCGATGTGAACCTGCATTGAACGTTTCACAGTGAAGAGGGTAATAGAAGTGGAGAAAATGGTCACCATGAATACAGAAACTATGTGGCTCTGACGTCACAGCCTTCGCCTCAGCAAGTGATGCAGCGCACAAGAAGTCACGTGCTCATGGCTGCCAATGGGCGTGGATGCAACTCTGAGCTCCATGACGTATGCGCTTTGCTCAGGAATGTGTTCAAGATCTTTCATCTTGCTAAGGACGACACATAGAAGAATAATTCTTTCATCCTCAGTATTCTGGTGTGCAATACAGTACTTCCACGATGTAACGAACCACATCTATGAAAGTGCCCCAACTCCTTTGATAGGGGCAATCCATTTTCAACCCATTTATTTTGTTTCTCCCAGCACCTCAAAGTTGGTTTGAAGGGCTTTGACCCAGTTATAAATGGAGACCTCTATAATGACATTAAAGTTGAGGAATGCTGCTGGATCTTGGAGGACACTAAGACCATTTTAGTCACTTTGGAAAAGGTATGTGAATCCACTTTATTTGCATCTTTCCTGCGAACCTTTTCTTGTTACTTTCTGTTAATACCTGTGGCTGTTCAGTTTGGCTTGCTAGAAGGAAAGAAAGCACATGCTTATGTATATCACTGTACTCTAGGCTATTTGCATTCCTGATGAGGGAGAGTATAAGATAAAACTGCTTTTCTCAGTGCACACATTAATAGCCTACTCATATTTCTCGGCAAGTGAATGGTACCTCTTCATATATTATTTTTAGAGATCCTGGGTTTAAAAAAACAAAACACTGAAATTAGTGTTTATTAACGTGCAGACTACTGCAAGAAAGCTTGTGTGTTAATAAACAGTAGTTATCATAGTTATTTTTTTATGACTCGTGTTGACCGCACTTGACAAAGGACCTACATTCCTCGATTGCCCCCTAGGTTTCTGTAATTCTGAAAAATTGGTGGAGTTCTCCATTTCTTGTGGAAGTATTATTTTTTTGTGTGTGTGTCGTCTCTGGCTCATTACTGAATTGTGCTTGTCGTATAGTTTACGTCTTTCTGATAGTTGACATAGCTGACCCTTAAAAAAGGTCATATAATGTCTTGATGTAACAGAGCACAACGTATCAGAGCCTGTAGAGTTGGGAAACCTGCAGAGCAACCTTTGACGTCAATGGTTCCTCCACACCATTTTTATTTACTTATTTTAGCAATACGTAATACAACAAGCCATAATAATACTACTGCAATACTACAATACACAATATACTACAATACAATGCTACAATACTAGTAGTACAATACTACAAACTACTACAATACTACAAGCCCATCTCGGGCCCTAGCAGGTGTCATTACATAAAGCAGACATAAAACACAACAATGTACAACTGGTAATGGCGTTGAAAGATAGACTAAACGTATTACAAAATACGCAAAATAGAGGCCTATGTGGGCAAGGTATGAATGGCATTAGCAAGTCCTGTCACAGTATCAGAGAAACGGCCACAAAAATGCAGTCACAGAGAAACGACCGTAGACGTCTGCAAGAGGTTCTGGAGCTGTTTCAGAACTGTCAACTAGTACTGGAACTCATCAACTCATTAACATCACAAAGTCACTAAAGTGACTTCTACGCCCAAAGCGCCGTGGACATCTTCCGTGTCTTGTGCTCTCACAAACAGTATTTGCAAATGTGGAACCCTATTTGTGCAACTTCTTCCTACTCGTGGCACATTTAAAGGGGCACCACATTTCAAAGGATACCATTTGTTGCCGCCAAAGACTCCTCCATTTTCATCGTGCTCTTCTAAACGGTAGCGCTCTGTGAACTAATTTTGCTTGCATCAAACTAATTGAAACACGGCTTTCATTTGAGAGCAAGTTGTTTTTGCATTTTAGTGCCCCCTTAATGATCTGACTGCTTCTAAGTTACGGGTTTCGAGGACAGCTTATCCAACAAAGCAGTTGATGACTTCCATGATACAGGGAGCATACTGGTTTGCAAGGTTGAAAAGCAAAAGGAGTAATTGTGGCTTTACTTAGAGCAGCATTCATATTTACGCGTGAACAGATATGTATCATTCCTCTGTTATAGTACTTCAATGAATTATGTGGGACAATAGTATACCTGTAACCAGACACCTGTGAAGTACAGTTGATTCTTTGACAAGATTTCATGATTTGGAATCTCGAAATCCTGTCAAAGAATCAGCTGTACATTACGGTTGTTCTTGCAGAAGGTATCGTCCCTTATTAATTTGCACTCAAAATAGCGCTGCTATTGACCTACTTTTGTGTAATCTAGGTAACTGGGGCACATCATATTTAGAATGATCTATCATATCCAGTTTGAAGAATGGGCTGTAACGAATGTTTAGTAAATTACAATCCTATACTCGTGTTCAACTTAAGAAGGAAAGAAAAAATCTAGTCTGTCGTCTACATACGCCTTTGGAGATAAGGAGACACAACAGCGTGCCAGGAGAAATACTGCAGCCCTGCCATGGTGGAGGGCTCGCGTAGTGTCATGTGGCCAGTCTTAACAGCCAGTACGGAAGCGGAGTGAGTGTGATGGATTACATTATCTGGTGGAGGAGGGAGAGCCCCAGCCTTCCTATCTGCAGCGCAGTAGTATCTTGAGAGCTGACGGACTGCATTTCTTTTTCTTCTTAAGTTGAACACGACTGTATATGATGGCTGAAAGGTCTTGGCCAGACTTGCGTGGTATCATCTCTACTTTGTCCCTTGTGTATTTTTGACACAGCATGGTGTAAACCTTCCAGATCAACAAGATGGAGTGGTGGAGCAGATTATTGTTAACGGATCCAGAAATCAACACACAGAAAGTGAATCCTGAACCTTCTAAGGTACGTAGTTGGAGAAATGTGATAAGGATCATTGTAGAAGCTTTAATAACGAGCGTCTGATGCATCATGATGCATTGAAAGTGATGGTTGGGCTGCCTAAAATATTAATTTTTAGGTAGGTACTTATTGAAAAATATGCTGTGTGGCATTGTGACTTGAAAATGCCTGAATTTCAGTGTTCCAGCTTGTTGCAAGTTTCATGTTGTAAACTATATGCCACTGCAACCATGCGCTGCATATCATTTGAGAGCTGGAAGTCATTGCACTTTTAACAGCATTCCAGTCATAGAAAGCTGTTGGCATTATAGGTGCTAATTGACTGTCTCTCCGGCCTGATTTTGCAACAAAAGCCTCAGTGCAACGTCCAACAAAGATGTTTCACCTGTGCCATGCTTATTATTATTGTATGTTCTATGTGTCAGAAGTCATGAGCACTGTTGTGAACTTTTTCAGCACATAACAGTTGGTAGCAATCGCTGACTACCGTATTAACTCACATACAGCGAAACCCGCGTATAGCGATATTGACGGTAATCGCGAATTCCATCGTTATACGGGGTACATCGTTAAACGAGGGCTGACCTAAATAGCGCGTCCCCGAAAAGTCGCGCGCCACCCCGCATGTAGCAGAAGTAAAAAAAACAGATGAAAAAAAAAAAAACGCGAAGATGCGTGACATCGCAGTGGCTTGGGAAAACAGCGATCAGGACTCGTGGAGGGAACCAGACAACATAGCAAGACAACTTCGGGCAACACTACACGTCACCATTCCGCAAGTTGGCTTCACCTAACGCCTGCGTGCTTTAGGAGAAGCTCGCTTTAGAACACTGTCGCGCGACTCGCGGGTGGAAAGCACGTGCTAGGCTTTTTGAATCATCTCGCGAATTTGAGCAGCATTGGCCAAATACGGAGACGTAAAAGCGTTACCACCTACCTCTTTCACTGACAGTATTGGAAAATGAACAGTCGCTGTCCATTTTCTTGCATCAATTTTTATTTTGGTTTAATTCTTTTGATGGGAATTTCGGATTATACGAATTTTTTCCGCTACCCCGTGAGGTTCGTAGCAGTCTACTGTATCTTATCGTGGCGAAAATCGCCGCGTGGTTACGCGCACGGGATAGCGTCCAACATCGTTATACGAGTACTCGGAACCGCGGTCTCCATCGCTATACGCGGGTCGTTTCCCCATAGAACCAATGTATATATTTTGACGGTAAAATCATGAACCATCGTTTTACGAGGGATATCGTTATACGCGATACCGCTATCTGCGGGTTTTACTGTAGTTTGTGCATCCCTACTGTAGTACAACAAATTACAGGAGAATAAAAGTCTCAGAATTTGCGAACTCGCGTTTTCTCGTGTGGATATCTGGCCCGCGCGTCTCGGCAACAGCAGCAGTTGCTTTTCGCTTACCGTGCAGTTTTTGCAATACCCTCAGTGCTACCGAAGCTACTGCTGTGCTTTTGTTTGATTTGCGCACACTTTCTGGTGATTGTCTACTGACGCGATGGACGATACTGTCACTCAAACTACAAAACGTGGAAAGAAACTCAGGAGAAACACGGTACGTACTTACAGAGCAATATGACAAAGTTGGCAAACACAATGTGCTTTCGGTTGCCAAGCGCGGCTAGCGGAGCCTTCCAGCAGCGTCGTAGCGTCCCGACATATTTCGCCGGTAGATGAGCGGTAGTGGACCTGGCATTTTGCTTCCCGACTGAAGGCGGTTGTGCTGCATTTGAGTACTTCCTTTGCGCTCGCGCAATGCAGTGATAACAGTATCTGTTATCTGATAACAAATCAGTATCTGTTCTAAACGGAACCTCCATGACTGGCATATTAAAATTTTGAAATTTTGCATTGTTTTGCATATCGTAACAAACTTTCCCACGCAATTAGCGCACCCCAAAGTTTTCACTTTTTTTTTGTAGAAAAAATGTGCAAGTTATGTGAGTCAATATGGTACTTTTTTATTTTTACTTGTAACAGGGGGCCATAAACTTTTTTTTTTTTCCCTTCTCCCACATCAGTCCCCTGAAGTACAAGTGATGGTTACACTTGACTTGCTAGAAATTATTCCAACTTGCTTCCAGGTTTTGTGTAGTATATCAGGACAAAAATTACAAAGAAAGGAATTCTAATGTTTCAGTCTACTCACTAGTTCATACCTGGTTGTAGGCCACTAAAGTTGCATTATGCGAATAGACATTTACATGATACATACAAAATATACATGATACATAATTTGTTTCAATACAGAAGATCGGTTTGGGAAGCTGGATGATAGTACTCAGTTCTTTGGTTTGGATGACTATCAACATGGCATTGTTTGTCGGCCGTCTTGCACTACATGGATAACAAACACACGAAGTGTAATTTGTTGTGCAGCTTTCTGACCTAGATGGTGAAACTCGTGGCATGGTTGAAAAGATGATGTACGACCAGCGGCAACGCGAAATGGGTCTTCCAACCTCAGAGGAGCAGAAGAAGCAGGACATGCTCAAAATGTGAGTTGTTTCAGTTTCAATTTTCGTGTATCAGCTATCTCTATTTCTATTTCTGTTTAAAAAGAGAGAAACTGTGTTCTAATGTATGCAGCGCAGTATTCACGGCGATGGTTTGTGCTGCTACAAAAGCGACATGTTTATCAGTGGCATTTTTCTAACAAGGCATTCCAGGTGAAGCTCCTTGTTGTGAAGGATGCTGCTCAGCTCTTGAGTACACGACAGACAAGCATTCATCAGCTCTGGTTTTGAGTCATCCTGGTCCTTTTATGTGTTTTTAAGTCATAGTATTTAATTTTTTTTTACTACATGATATTTTGCATATTCATACAATAAACCTGTTTAATTTCTCATACTTGCGCACACTTGACATGTGCTTTGTACATGGTGTCACCTCTTCATGATTACCTGGAAGAGCGCAAAAGGGGCACAGTTTGGGCCTGGGAATTCACAGTTCCTGCTACAATTCGCTTCATAGGTGCTCCAAGACACCACCTTTACTGCTCCAAACCTGCTCCAATTGCAGCTCTAAAAGTTTGAATGGCACTTCCACCCCTGTAATAATATAACACTACTTTATTTATGCCTCAGAAGAAACGGCAGCAACCAACACATGTAAACAACCGGCACATGTAGTCACAGTAACTGTGATTTGTGCTCGGGTCATGTTTATTTTTGTTCGATTCCTCTGTGGTGTGCATACGTAAGGTTGCAGTTAGTCCACATGGATCTTAGTTTTATTAGCTTAGTTCATGTGGTTAAATGACCACAATAAATACTGACAGAGATCATCGGGTTTCCGAAGAGGTGACATTGCCTTCTCCACTTTCTTCTTTCGTAAGCTTTCCAACTGGCTTGACGTTTTCAAATCCATGCTTGAAAGGAACAGCAAGAAAACGGCTGGAAACGCTTTGTGACAGAAGCAAGAAACGCATGTGTGAATCAAACTTTGTCGAATCGCTGGCGATTAGGGATACACAGAGGCCAGTCTAGGACAACATGCATGTCATCACAGGGCTAGTCATTGGTTCACCACCGGAAATGCTGTGACACAGAGCATAAAATTTCCCCATTGAAAGTTTTCCAAAAGGTAGTTCACGCTGCATTAAATTGTGGCCAGGGAATGGTAATGGAAACAGAGAAACAGATTATTTTTGTTTCCATTTGTGTTTCCGATAATGGAGGAGCCTGTGTTTCCCCTTTACCGGAACCAGAAATGAAAATGATCTGTGCATATCGAATTCAGGTGATGGGTGTTACTGTTGTGCAGCGACACAAATTTTATCACTTTTTTTTTTATTGACTGTATTTTCTAATACTCAATACCACACGACAGTATGGGATCCTGAGGACGCATCTGGCACTCATACCACTGCAGACGGTACTGTTTGCTGCTGGTAGCACACATCTGTGGGTGCAACAGTGGAAGAGATTGGGCTGGGCATATGTAAAGTTGCTGAACTCTGGACTTCAAAATGCACTCTTCTGGATGAAAGCTCTGCAGATTTGCTTTTGAATCCCAGTAGATGTACTATTTTGCAGAAGAGAAATGTGCTCTGAAGCACCGCATAGACAAAACAGGGGCGCCCGCTTTTGGCAGCATAAGGGCCGTTGCATTCATAGACTAAATTGAGAAACTGGTATCATGGTGTCATGCGTGAATAACAAACGGAAACGGCAATCGAAAAATGTATACCCCAGCTATTACTAAAGCAACTACGTTTGTCTATGAAGGATAGAGCCCAGTGATTTGTGAAGGTTTCTTATATAGCCTATTGCTTGGCATGCCACTTTCCTGGTGTTATTTATTTATTTATTTTATTTGTGGTATCCTCAAGGCAATGTAAGTTTCCTGTACAAGAGAAGAGGTGTAACTCAGTGTTTTTTTTCTTCCATACAGGTTTATGGAACAGCATCCAGAAATGGACTTTTCCAAATGTAAATTTTCATAGTGTATGTATTTTAAACATAAAAGATTTCATTTATAAAACTGTGCTTCTTGTTTTGTCATGGCAAACACAGCATGACCAAGCCCCTCAACAACAACAAAATATATATATATACAGGGTGTTTCAAAAAACGTGTCATTCGGACTTTATAAAAAAAACGGGGCGACGGAAAAATACGGGGTAAACGGCATTTGTGTGGCAACTGAATTTGCCATCTTGCAAAAATATTTTCATTTGATTTTAATTAAAATAAATTGAATTTCTTTAATTGAACTCCAAAATTTCCCAAGTCAACCTCACGTTTTTTTACAGAATTTCAGAGCCCGTAACGAACTGAGTCAGATCCACCAAGAAATCCGCTCGATATTGCAAATGGAATTGCCAAAAAAAATTCCCGAAATTGAGACTTCAAAGTTCGGGTAATCAACGGCGCACCATATCAGTCGCAAAGATGCGCAGAGAGCAGCACATGCTCCTGCCCCCATGACAGATAGGTCGAAAAAAAAGAGGGCGGGAAAAAAGAGGCGGAATCATTTTTGTTTGCCGCTTATCAACGTATGGTGCAATGTCAACCGCTTGTCCGCCGTCTTGTGCTGCACGCCGGTTCGGCGATAAATTGTACTAGCTTAGTGGAGGCAGGAGCATGTCAGGCTCTCCGCACGTCTTTGCGACTGATTTTATGCGGCGTTGAATACCCGAAACTCTGAAGCCTCAATTTTTGGACTTTTTTGGGGCAGTTCTATTTGCAATATCGAGCGAATTTCTTGGTGGATCTGACTAAGTTCGCTACGGGCTCTCTAATTCTGTAAAAAAAACGTTATGTTGACTTGGGAAACTTTGGAGTTCAATTAAAGAAATTCAATTTCTTTTAATTAAAATCAAATGAAAATATTTTTGAAAGATGGCAAATTCAGTTGCCACACAAATGCCGTTTACCCCGTATTTTTACCGTCACCCCGTTTTTTTATAAACTCCGAATGCCACGTTTTTTTAAACACCCTGTATAAAAGCTGTACTGTGAAGGCCCTCTGGAACAAAAATTGAAGTGAAACGTATAGTTCTGCAGACGTATAGTCTTGTTTGCAATGCCCCATGCTTTGAAGCTTTTCATTGTGATATAGCAACATACTTCCAAGATGTCATGGAGAAATGACAGCAGTAAGGTAGCTCTCGAGCAGAGGCAATGTACCCGGGCAACTTGCCCTACTTGTCCGTACCTAGCAATTACATTGCAAAGGTGCAGCATCCTGGTGACCTATGGTTCCTCCAAGATGACTGGTAAATAGAGGTGTGGGAATATTGAAATTTTTGAATACGAATCTAATATCACATCATAGGATAAAGGCTTCTAAGTGTTAACTCAGTTAAGGGGTAATTAAGTGAATTAAGCCCCAAAAACAAGCAACATTAGAGTTCTGTTCAGGTGATCCTTAGAAAAATGTCTTAAGTGCTAATGAGGAATATGTATTAGTGTTGTATTTGCTTAGCTTAGTGTGTACATGCATGTATGAACATGTACAGTAAAATTGTTTTTTAATTAAACAATGTGCTGTTCTTAAGAGGCAAGCTGAAAACCGTTAAAAAAAACACTTTCACTTCAGCTTTCTCTTATGAACAGTGAACACTTGTGCTAAAATGGTAAGTGCTGGTGAAACAGACAGGGTGGAAGGCAGTGACATGTTCAGAGTGCGGGATGGTTTAGGGATGAGCACATCTCAAGAACGAAAATGAACGTCGCAAGTGCTCTCTTCTTTACTGAACATGCCTTTCGCATTTGTCGTGTAGGCGAGAAACTGTACGGTTTCACTGTGCTCTCACGCGTGTCGTCACGGGTGAGACCATCGTTCCTGACGACTTCATTGGAACGGCTTCATTCATTAGTGCAGTAAAACAGCGATCCTCGACGATGTTGTATGGCCCTGCTCATCACGCGTGATTGTTTCCGCAACGTTCGTGCTCGGCCTCAAAGCTTTGTCGCGCCAACGCGCGCGATCAAAATCGCTCCATGTGCCGGTCTGCCGTCCTGGTTGGCACTTTCTAACATACGCGGTTGCACAGCGACGGAGCTGGAGAAGAACTGGTTCAGCAAGAAATGTCCCCTGAGGAACATTCACTTTTGGTACACGTGGCCTGGTTGACTTCGGACGTTTGCTTTTTACTAGGACGGCGTGAATATTTGATTTTTGGAACACCGAAGTGAGTAATCGTATATCCTATTCAATTTCCGAATCAAATACGGAATTCAATGTTCGAATTCCGAATCGAATTGATGTTTCTTCTAAGCCGAATATATTTGAATAGTCCCGAAGCTGCACATGGAGGGCATAAGACAGAGTGAGCGCTATATCAGCTATACAGGGCGTTTCAAAAAACGTGTCATTCGGTCTTCATAAAAAAAACGGGGCGACGGAAAAATACGGGGTAAACGGCATTTGTGTGGCAACTGAATTTGCCATCCTGCAAAAATATTTTCATTTTCATTTGATTTTAATTAAAATAAATTAAATTTCTTTAATTGAACTCCAAAATTTCCCAAGTCAACCTAACGTTTTATTTACAGAATTTGAGATCCCGTAGCGAACTTTGTCAGATCAACCAAGAAATCCGCTCGATATTGCAAATGGAACTGCCCAAAAAAATTCCCGAAATTGACGCTTCATAGTTTCGGGTATTCAACGGCGCACCAAATCAGTCGCAAAGATGCGCAGAGAGCAGCACATACTCCTGCCCCCATGAAAGATAGAAGGTTGAAAAAAAAAAAAAAACAGGGCGGGAAAAAAAGAGGCGGAATCATTTTTGTTTGCCGCTTATCAACGTGTGGTGGAATGTCACCCGCCTTGTTATCGGTGCGTCTTGTGCTGCACGCCGGTCCGGCGATAAACTGTTCTATAGCGTCATGGGGGCAGGAACACGTCCTGCCCTTCGCGCATCTTTGCGACTGATTAGGTGCGCTGTTGAATACCCGAAACTCTGAAGCCTTAACTTCGGGACTTTTTTTTTGGGCAGTTCCCATTGCAATATCGGGCGGATTTCTTGGTGGTTCTGACTAAGTTCGCTACAGGCTCTCTAATTCTCTAAAAACAAAAAACAAAAAAAGACGTGAGGTTGACCTGGGAAATTTTGAAGTTCAATTAAAGATATTCAATTTCTTTTAATTAAAATCAAATGAAAATATTTTTACAAGATGGCAAATTCAGTTGCCACACAAGTGCCGTTTACCCCGTATTTTTCCGTCGCCCTGTTTTTTTTATAAAGTCCGAATTACACGTTTTTTGAAATACCCTCTATACTTACTTAGGCATACGCGGTTCACATGGCAAAGGCGAGACTACTCCAGTCATCTGATCTACTCCAACGCGGCGCCTTATTTCTGCTGCGTCGACGTCCCCTTTAGATCGATGTAGGCGGGTTTACATGGAGAGGGGAGATGTACCTATCTCGCCCAGTCGACTTACGTCGCCTTCATGTAAACGCGCCTTATGAGAGCACGAGAATGTGAGCTATCGGAACAAATGAAACATCCTATCGGTCGGAAAAAATGCAGCCTCACTGCCAGCCTGCTCTTCGCTCAGGGCGGTGACATCACAACACGTGAGCACTCGCAACGTGCACAATAACCACAAAGAAGAAGCTTCACGAGGAGCACAGATTGTGACCATGCACAGCAAAGCATCGATAAAGTTGCTTGTTTCGTTAGCCCGAACGACTCGTTGAGCTGTCTAAGTTAACGCGCGAAACGATTAAGCCCCAGCGGGCTTAATCGCTTCATCGTCGTTACGGTCGTTACAAGCCAACGAGTGGCGGGAAATTTAAAAAGGTGGGCACGTGATAAAACGCGCGCGCGGCGCTCTTCGCGCGATACGTGAAGGTCGTGGTACACGTCAATGTGTCACGTGCCCACGTTTTTGAATTTCCCGCCACTCGTTAGCTTGTAACGACGATGAAGCGATTAAGCCCCCTGAGTTGTTGAAACTGGGCGGCGTACGCCCTTCTGTAACACTATACGTTTGTGTTAATTAGCGGAGAAAATGTTTTCTGTGTTATCACCGCGAAGCAACTGTTGCTGTACGTAGTGGACAGAGGACAGTGGGAAGGAGGGTGACAGGGGGTTAGTATGCGTCCAGGGCCGACTTCAGGGCGAAGTGTGCCGTCACTCGTCTGGAAAGGCTGGAAAACCCAGTGAAAACGTGAGACAGCACAGCCGGTACGGGGATTCGAACACGCGCCACCTCCCCGCCTGGGCGTGAAAGGCGATCATTCTATAGCGGCTACTCCACTTCAGTAGGTACAGAAAAATGTACGTCCCGCTCTTAGTTCCCTCAAACCTAAACGGATAGCTGTGTCATCAGGCCTAAAATGTACAGTCGCAAAATCCCGGCGTTCTGATTGCACACCAGTCAGTGTGACGTCACGCAGGTTCCACGTCAAGAGATCAAAGGGTCAAGAGATCCATCGAGTCAAAAGATCCACCGATGGATCTCTTGAGTCTTGACCCGTCTGAGGGTTCGCCAGGCTTGGATCTTTTGACCCCTTTGGGTTACGTCGTTAACTCTAACATCTCTACGCAGAAATCACTCGTATCGAAATATGAGGGACTCGTTTTACGTGGGGTATAAATAGAATACAAATGCAGGTGGCAAATCAACATCTCATTTTTATTGACTTAGTTACCGTAATTTCACGCGTATTAGCCGCGGCTTATGCGCGATTTTTATTTCTCACGGGCGCTCTGCGGCTTATCCACCGGTGCGGCTTATCTGATGACTATTTTTCCCTGGTATTTTCCCCGTACGTCGGTTTTAACGAAAGAGCCGACAGTGTTTCTGGAACAGCAGTGCCCTGCCGATGCAGGAACAGTGCGTAACAGGAACGGGTCCACATTCGAGTAGATTGATCTTGCTGGTGCATTCCCCCAAGCAACTTTAACGAAAGTGGTGACAGTGATTCACATCTTCTGGAAGACCACTGACCCATCAATTCCATGAAAAACTCCCAACAAGGACACAAACCTCCTTTGTTGTACACTATGCCGACCCCGGAGTATGGACCACAGGGTCTATGGCCTTCTCTATGGTCTCGTTTGTCGCACAAATCAGTCGTCTCGTATTGCCCGCGGCTTATCTGCGAGTGCGGCTTATCTGCCAGAAAAATTTCAAAACATTCCTAAAAACGCGTCCTGCGGCTTATCTGCGATGCGGCTTATACGCGTGAAATTACGGTACTCACTTTGTGACACATAGCGCAGTCCAAGAAATGCCGACAGTTCTCATGCAATTTGTGTTAAAAACAGGTGGTTGCATTGTGAGATCAACCTGTTTGTAACGCAGGGTTTATAGAAGTGCTGTCTATCTCTCTCTCTCTCTCTCTCTTTTTTTACAGCGCTTTGTGTTAGAGATTATTTCTACAGTTAGCGTGGGCTGCTTACACTCACGTTGGGTGGGCTGGCGCTGTTTCAAACACGTTGATTATTCAAACACTTCTCGTATCACAGCAGGCTCGTCGTCGAAGAGCCAAGTCTCTGTGGTGGACAGACGTTCTACATGGCAGAACCGTCTGATCATGGACTCTCTCAGTGTACGAAAGATAGCTTCATATGCCCGAACATCTGTTTCTTTTGTGTGTGCGTGTGTGTTTTCTGTATCAAGTTTTCCCCTAATTTTTCCCGCCGTCCACAAAAGGACAAAGCACTTTGCGGCTGGGCCCATTATTATTGGTAACGAACTTCAGTTCTGGCATAACGTGGGGACGGCTGCGCCAATGGACACGAAAGTACAAAGACAACTCAGAGACCAGCGGTATACCCTGCATTTTGGGGTCGAGGTCAATGAACGCAACAGGTCAATGTGGATTGGAAAGCACAGTCAGACAGTATTTTCCCGCACAGTCAGTAAAAGAATAGAATAACTTGAAAAGGGTGGGGGCCAATGAAAAGAACGCGACAAGGATGAGTTTTAAGCCCTGCGGCCTAGGATTCTTTGTAAGTTGAGCTCAATATTCTTGGTAACAAGCATCCGTCCTGGCATAGCGTGTTACGGCGCTAGGGGCAATGGACATAAACGTGCAAAGGCAAAAGGGGGCTCGCCGCCGTAACCTACAGCGCAACCCTAGGATTTTCTTGCTTACTTTTTTTTTTTGTGCGTGTGCGTGTGTGGTAAGAAGAGAGAAAACACCGAAAAGTCTTCACTGTTATCGGGCATACTATTTCCTAACTTAATACTACGTACAGCGCAATCGTTCTGCAATGAACTATACCGCCGGAAGCCCCCTGGTCTCTACCGGTACCGCCCACTTTTGTACGCCTCCCAAACCTTCTGGAAAGAAGAGATCAGGTCCCCCCCCCAAGTCCTCCGAGCCCATGTTCATGCTCTGGTAGACGCGAAGTTTTCTACGTTTACGGCAGCATATACTGATGGCGCATCCCGAAACAACAAGTCCGCCTCAGCGTTCGTCATTCCATCCGAAGGCGTCGTGCACGGAAGACGCCTCTCACATCCAACCTCCTCCACAGCTGCGGAACTCTATGCCATTCTTTTCTTTCTACAACACATCGCTGATTTTCCACCCCGGGAATGGGCAGTCTTTACAGACTCCAAATCTGCCCTTCAAGCAATTGAAAATTCCGGCATACGAGGCCCATCCGCACCCCTAGTCACAGACGTGCTAATGGCTTACCACACTATCTACGCCACAGGCCCCAGGCTAGTTCTCCAGTGGGTTCCAGCCCACTGTGGTGTCGTGGGGAACGAGCAGGCCGACAGCGCCGCAGAAGCAGCACTCTCGTATCGGAAACGGACCCGTATTGTTCTGCTGAGAGGAGACCACCGTTCCATTCTGCGACGCCTAGTGACACCCCTGGCTTCCTGCCAACGGACAACCGACATTCTTCCTCCCTCTATGTTGAACAGAGTTGATCCCACGCTCGCTTTCCGCATGCCACGAAACACCTCTCGTCAAGATGCTGCATTAATCCACCGAATGCGCCTCGATGTGGCCTTTACAGCTCAGTGGCGTTACCGCTTGAGGCAAGTTGACTCTCCCCACCTGCTGCCACTGTGGTGCTCTTGAGGATCTGGAGCACATTCTTCTTCATTGCCCTCACTACGAACCTTCCCGAACCACACTCTCCGAGTCTCTTCGTCAGCTGGACTCTCGCCCTTTCTCCCTATCGAAATTGCTTGGCCCCTGGCCCAATCCAGCCCAGCAACGCTCTGCGCTCAAAGCTCTTCTGACATTTCTGGACACCATCGGACTTCGATCGTTATTGTGAAGGGGCTCGTTATTTTATTCCCCCCATTCCATCCAGCAATGGGGTAGAGTATCGCCTGTGGCGATGAAACTCCCCACTCTCCAAGGTCGAAAATAAAGTTGTTGTTGTTGTTCTGCAATGAATATGGTAAGGGATAGACTTCCTTTTTTGTCGAGAATCCTGACCAGTATGACGCTTTGACTAGTTTGATCTCTTGACTCGCCTGTCAAGTAACCGGGTTGGAACTCTTGACGCTTTGGATCTTTTGACTCGCCTGTCACGTGACCAGTTGGATCTCCTGACTCGATGGATCTCTTGACTCGTTGGATCTCTTGACCGGAAGCGGTCACGCAGGATATACTTGTTCGTATAAGAAGAAAGAAAATAAGAATGGTCCCGCCAAGTGTGCATGGTGTATCAACAAATGTGACAATTATTTGCAGTGTACTCTCTACGCAAAATCATAAGTGAAAGTGGCCCAAGCTTTCCAAGCAAAATCACGTAATAAGTGGTTAAGAATATTTTAATATTTATTTTGAGTCCGAGGATTTCAAGACCGGCAATATCGCAACCCACTAAAACAATGATACCATCCCCACGCATCCCCGTGGTGCGTTGCCGTCGTTGCTGCTAAAAGTACGGCCTGGCTTTGTATATCTGTGTTTTGGTGCTGAATAAAATAAATTGATGTGCGATTGATTGGGCATTCACACTGTGGGTACTCGTATTTACACACAAATGATTTTCACAATGTTTAGTTTATTGCACATCAACGTTGCATGAAATAATAGGCAAGGGGTCATGACACAGTATGGCTTCTGCAAGGGGCTGGAAGGTAGGTAGCTTGTGGGGTAGTTTCATAGCTTAGGAGTAAGCATGGGCAGCATGTTGTCGTCACGGTCCACAATCACCGTTACTTTCAGGTGCTTTGAACATACAAAGCAGGAGCTACATACATCTGGGCTTGTACTTATATATACTTGTATATTGATACAGTCGTAGAAGAAGTGCATGAAAAGGAAAACGGGTCATGGCGTCAGTGACGTCATCATCAATAAGGAAGCGGACACAGAGATCCTTGTTCGTTTGGGGGAGCACACGTAAGTCGAGTGCAGTAGGTGTGGACGGGTAGATGGAAGGCCTTGAACAGACTCTTGAAACTCGAGAACATTGATAAGACACATACCGTCCACCCCTATTGCACTCGACTTTCAGTACATCGTGCTGCTTGGGTGGTGAGTATGGTGGGTGATTGACCGCAGAAAAGCTGCAGGTGTGGATGGTAGCCAGTATATCAGCGGCACGTGCTGTCCTCTCCATCTGTACGCCCCTCACATAGTTGTGAGAAAAGCTTCCTCATCAAGCTATAAATGCTCTATTGTAGATACGCAGCCTACGTGGAAAAGGAGGGGCAGCATAGCACGATAAGCAGTGGTATGGAGCAAGCAAACATAATCTACGTGAGGATGCGCAACAATGCTTACAAAGCTTTATTGCATTCTTCTGTCGCCTCTCCTTCGATAATGATGCTTGCGGCAGTGGGGGCCGTGATAAGATGCCCTGTACCTAAACACGTGAGCACCCACGAACCCATTGCACCTGAACGGAATTATCACCTGCAGCGATAAGGCGTATAATGCGTGCGCGTGATTTTTACCCCTGGAATCTGGCCCTGGAATTGTAAAATGTAGTCATACGCGTGATACGCAAAACAATGAGTTTATTTTAACGGTACGCGATGAGTCGGGAGTTTCATGTTCAAGCGATACGAAAATGTGGGTGGAACCTTGCGTAGTTCAATTTTGAGGAGGAAGCTCTAAGGTTACAGTCTAAAAGAACATTTAAACTAAACCATGAGTGCATGAGTATAGCGCAAACTCGAAGCTTTGCGAGGAAAATGCGCACGCGCCGATCGCAGAGCTGCTTTTACGTGATATCTGCGCTTGCTATTTCGGAAAATTTGTGGACCGCGCGCAAAGTAACCTGCGCTGATTTGCGTTGTTAGCGGACGGAACCAGCGTAAGTATGAATCGACATGTATGCTTTCAGACATATGTCGGCACAGTTCCCTTAGAAGTCAATCCTGGACGCACATTCTCCAGGGCGTCAGTCATGACCAGTGTTGTACCCGTTACCGAAATATGGTATCGCGATACCGATACTCGTTACTTGAGTAAAAAGTATCGAAATACCGATAACGATACTTCTTTTTTAAAGTAACGAATACCGCTACCGTTTTAAAAAAAAGTAACGCGATACTTTGCACGATACTTTTGTTTGAAACACGAAGATGATGCAACATAGAAATACTGTATCGCTTACGTAAACAGTTTTGCAGTAAAAAGACAGCAGACTTTTATCAATAGCTCGTTCTGGAACTCGTCTTCTGCCATCCTTTCAGGCCGTGGTCTCTCCGGCAGTTGGCAGAGACCAGTATGACAATTACGTTAGTGTCAGGCCCACACACCCTGGAGTCCGATTACCAAGGAATCATATCCGAAGTTAACAATACCGCAGTATATGTGAGCGTGACTCAGTGCGACACGGCAGCTAAGCAGTGGAATCCAGAGCGTACTGTCAATGACTTGACCTCTGTTCGTTGACCTCAACTCTTTTGTTCTGGTTATTTTCTCCAGTTTCTAAGAAGCGCAGTGAACATGTGTTTGGTATAGTAATTCTATAATTCCGGTTACGGAGCACTTGGACATGTCCACAGGCTTCTTGTCGAGGGCTAGGCGAACCATTGACAATGAACAAGAGTGAGAAATCTCGTCGGTGAAGAAAGGGTGGGGCACTAAAAAGTATCGGTATCGGTAACGATACGGAGATCGCGTTACCATAAATTTGTAACGGAAATACTCTTCCGATACCAATTTTAAAAAGTATCGCGATACGCACTCCGATACCGAAAAAGTATCGATTACAGTAACGGCGTTACTTGTAACGGCGATATGTACAACACTGGTCATGACGTTGCCCACATCTGTGAGGTCGACAACGCCAAGGCCTATCACCATCACCACCACCACGACTCGTCTTTTCTTTTCCAGGTGGAGGGGAAACCAATTTGCATTTCGTGGAACATTACGCAAAACGCTCTTACCGGTGGGCTCAGATTGGGGATCGCTGGCTCTTTACGTTCGGCGTACGTAAGAGACCCAAACGCAATACAGTGAACCCTCGCTAATATGACCACCTCCGTTCCCGCGAATTTTTGTCGTAAAGCGAATTGTCATACTAACGAGAAACGCACCCTCCGCTGACCGCAGAGATCGCTTCGTTCCGGCCGTTCTTGTGCACGACAGCAGCAGCACCAGCACAGTGTGACCTGGCCTCGTGGTCATTGCCTTTTTAAAGGTACTGTAAAGCAGCACCGATCAAATGTCATTTAGTGTGGCTATTCGATAGTCCAAGCCACCAGGACAAAAACTGCCCAAGTTTCATTCCAATCGACGGTGTAGTTAATTAGAAAATTACAATTAAAGATTACGGGCAACACTGTACTAGGTGTCCGAAATGAATCCGTACTCCTGACACATACGGCGGCAACCACATTGCATGCATATAACACTGGGCCCGACATAACAATCCACCATAAAATCCGCTCCTGGAATCCACACAACGATCCACATCTGAGGATAAACGGGTAAGCGAACTGAAATGAAAAGCTGAGCCGTTGAAAAAAAAATGTGTCAGACGTTCAAGAAGCCAGACAGCGTCGAGATTTGTTTGTTCACAGAGGTTCACAGAGAGAGTTTGTTCGTTCGAAAGAGGCCGCGAACAGAAGGAGCGCGCAGGCGCAGCAGAGAGGTAGGGAGAGCCTCCATCGAACAGCGGCCAGCGCTGGGTTACTTCGCAAAAACAGGGGTTAACAGGTTAAACTGTTAACAGGGGTTTCAGAATGCACAGGTAAACAGGAAAGCTAATAATATGGTTACTAAAATAACGAAGTTCCGATGTAATAGTGTGTAATACCAATTTTCAGTGTTGCCCGCTGTACAGGGGGTTGTTTGACACCAGGCGTCGCACCGCTCCACTACGCCGCACCTTTCATGGCAAATTAAAAGTATTTATAGCGCGTTGTCGGTCGTATGGTTCCGCATATATGGTATTTAGAAGCAACAACGTCTCTAGTCACACCACCGGCATACCATGCTTGTCTACTGCTTTACAGTACCTTTAAGCGCTACACCACTTCGGCTGTCCGAAAAGCGCAATGAGCAATTCCGAGGCCAACAACATCAAGTGTCATCCCAAACATTGGCGCCCTACATCAGCACGTGTCACCCTCTGCCTGAGGTATGTGGTAGACTCTCCATGGGGCTACTCTGTGGGTCATGTGACGCGGTCGTAACAACGAGAGGATAATACTTGTGTTTGGCCCTACTTATGACAAAAATCTAGGTCATAGTCGAATAAGCGGATCGTTATACTAACGAAGTGGACTTACATGGCAGCATAACGGTTCCCAAGAAAAACGGTCATAAAGCTAGTATGTCAGATTATCGGGGGTCGTATTAACGAGGGTTCACTATATACTCGGAGCACGTCTAGAGCCACCTACTCATGGCTCGTACTCATTCCGGTTCCGAGTTTGCCACAATAAACACCACCACAGGGATATTTCCAGGATTTTCATCCAGGATTTTCATTTACTCCCCATTTTAGTCCCCTAACCCAACATTTAGTCCCGACATTTACTCCCCAGGACTGCAAATTGTCACTAAACTTCGCGAATGGTCTCCTGAATGCGACAGTCTACGTAAATATGTGCCCTTGGTCAATTTGAACGACATAAGGCTGTATAACTCAGACAACGTAGCAATTTTCCAGCCACACAGAGTAAGAAACAGTTAGCGCATATTTCTTCGCAAATTGTGCCCTAGTATGGCGCAAGATTTTATATCAGTCGATATATCACGGTTGACGGTTTGCTTCAAAGTATTTTCATGCATGCGCACCAATTATGTACCTGGGACTCTTACAACAGCGCGTGAAATGCGGTCTTCACTCTGTGACATTCATTTACTCCCGTGCATTTACTCCCGAAAGGGACTATTTTTTGTGGCAATGCAATTACTCCCCAAAAGGAGTAAAAGTACTCCTTTTTTTCTTAGAGTGTACGGTAGTTCTCCGTTCTCCGCAGCGCGCCGACACCGTTCGATCGCGGAGCGGATACCCATTCCTGTTCCGAGTTTGGCACAATAAACTGTCATACATGTCATACTCAACTGTCATACGCTGTCATACCAAACTGCCCTAATGTTCGGTCTTCAAGAAACAGAAGGGACAAGCTCCAGACAAGTTTCGTACTCTTATGATGATTAAAGGTGACCAGACGATGAAAAGACACCACCGTTGTTTGCAGTTGGCGCTAGCAGTCGGCATAAAAGTGTCTTGACGAGCCGCGCGCCACGATGATCAGTGCTTCGGAACTTGATTTGCATCTGTATTATTATATGTGCATCTTACAGGAGGAACTTGCACGTTCCCTACATGCGCCCACTGCAGGCAGAGTGAAACACTAGATCGTTTCCTGCTACACTGTCGAATATTTGATCGCCTCCGTCAAAGCTGTTTGGGTCGTACTTTTGCCTAAGATGGGGGTTCCTTTTTCACAAACTTCGGTACTACCACTTGGAGCAGTTCACGCGGGAAAGCGGAGTCAGTTCGAGGCATTTGCATCACATCATTTGTTCATCGCTCTCACCGCATCTAGGTAACATGGTCCATGTAATGTCTGCACAATTCTTATTTATTTTTCACGTGCTCCCTCGCACACTCATACACTGCACTGCATTTCTATACACACACATTGTCATCCTCATCAACCATAGCTAGGGAACATAGTCACGTTCACGTAATAGCCCTGGCACCCTTGGTCAACCTCCCTTTACTCCCTTGGTGGATGACAGCCAGTGACTGAAGAAGAAGAACTGGAGCTGTGCTTATGGCGGGCTGTGCTCCGAACCTACAGAAATCTACAGCCGGAATTAAGGACATTCGGTGTCCCTGTTACATTGGCGACAATTTAAATGTCTCAGCTCTGAATGCTGCTGCCTAATAGGATGGAACATCCTATATGGTCCCCGGCAGTACAGCTCCTCGGACTGCACCTGTTCCAAGTGGAACTTCTAGGTGAATCGCTCCAGGATTCATTTCGTTCAATCATTGGACCTTGGACCACATTCGTCTTCCAGCATGCCTCGATGTGCAGCTCCTGTGGCTCAGTGGTTAGCGTGCTGGCCATGTCACGCCGAGACTGGGAGGTACCCGGCTCGAATCCCGGTGCCAGTTGTGCTGTCTGGGGTTTTTCCTGGGTTTTCCTCTGACGGGTAACCCGTCAGAGGAAAACCCAGGAAAAACCCCAGACCATCTCTTGTAAGATGGTAACCTCATCTTACCTGGGCCCTTAGAAGTCGGCCCAGGACGCACATTCCCCTAGGGCGTCGGTCGTGACGTTTCCCATCTCTGTGAGGCTGACACCGGTGAGGCCTTTCACCACCACCACCTCGTTGTTTCTGGAAATACGACCGAAGGAACACTTTGATCGCGCTTTTGGAAGCAGAGACCTTCACGATCCTTCCTTTTTTTTTTGGTCCATTCACAGACTATCACTCAGGTTTTCCCTGTTGACTTGCTGAAGAAGCCGGACGAGCACTTCGCCGAAGCGCTTCAAGGAATTTGAACGTGCGAAGATGTTCTCTGCGCGACAGGAGTAACGCGAAACGCCAACTTTCTCTGCAAGGCTCAGATATCGACCATGGCGTTCTTCAAGCACGGGAGGGAAATCCTTGCATACCGCTTTTATTGTTTTCCAACGCGACCCACGCATCAGAGCCCGGCTGGTGCAAGAAGTCCGCCTCGACATAAACAAGTCATTACGGCCGTTTAAAGGTTTTCTGAAGGCAGAGCAAGAGTCTCGTCAACTGGACCGAAGTGACTCACACCATCCGTCAGGTTAGTCTAAGGTCGGTATAGTGCGAGATGGCAATACCCGGCAGCGAGGAAGATGCTTTTGTTGCGGCAACAGAAATCGTGCGGAGTCCAACTGCCGTTTCTCGAGCGAACGCTGCAGAGCTTGCAACGAGATGGGACACATTGCACGAATGTGTACGAGGAAAAATCTCGATCGTCTGTCTTCTCGTCCGTCTAGCTGTCGTCAACGTGGCAAGACGATCACCATGTTATTGCAGTTGGAGATAAGGATGATGTGTTAACTGGCACCGTCAACGGAACACCGGTTGCAATGCAGGTGGACAAGGGCTTTTACTACACAATGTTCGGAAGATGTCTGGCTCAAGTTTTCCGGGTGAAAAATGCATGTCATTCCAAATGGTTTGTGGAACTTCCACTTGCAAACCATTTACGTACGAAGAGGTTACAAGTGGTTTCAACCACTTGGAATTGCAATATTTTTCGCTTGGGTTGGGAAGCTGAAACTCGATCCGGCTGTACAGCAGCTGCGGTTACTTACCGATCAGCTGATCCCGTTGAAAGGACAAGCTTCCTTGAAAGTGGACACCTCCGGGTAGTCCCATCAGCTTCAAGCACCCTTTACAAATATAAAAGGGCATCAGTTTACTTAGCAGGGAATACAGTCAAACCTCGCTTTACGAACACCCTTCGTTCCTCAGAAAATCGTTCGTAAATCGAGGTATTCGTAAATCGAGGTCCGAGGTGTGCAGTGTACAAATACCTCACAAACCCACGGGAAATTGATTTGAATAAGTTTTATTTTTGAAAATACTGCGTAATTGTGCTTTGCACCATACTTTCTGCAGGGTCTATCCTGTTTAGAAGAGATGACAGAAGTCTGACACTTGACTCATCCACCCGGTCCTCAAAGTACCGTATCGCGCGCGGATGAGACTGTTTCCAACGGCAAATATCACGCTTGTCACCGGCTGTCAGGACTGAACGCCTTCTCTTGGAATGGCAAGATGTTTCCATCTCGGAGACCTGGTACAAACTCACAACCGTTCGGCTGTAAACGCCCGAATTATTCTTTCAGGAAATGGTAAATCATGTTTGTGGAACGTAGTGACGTTGGGACATTGTATGTTTGACCTTGGCAGCATGTACTGAGGAACTTTCATTATCCTCCAGACCATTGACCTGTCCTCTGTACGTTCATAACACCCGTTCGTATATCGAGGTCAGAATGGCTTGGCTACTTTGGGTCCATTCCCTAATAATCTGTTCATAGTTCGGATATCGAGGGTTCGTAAAACGAGGTCAAAATACACGGAAAAAGTTTGGTTCCCTGTGGAGCTGTTCGTAAGTTGAGGGAATTCGTATATCGAGGGTTCATAAAACGAGGTCCGACTGTATATATCCAAGTTGAAGCCAGACCTCAACGCCATGTTCGTTGGTCAAGTGGAGGATAGCATTGAAGTCTGACGGACATTCTTCATGAATGCGAAGATCTCTTTGAACGTTGTAGTGGGGCAGTTAACGCAAACCTCACAACGCCCATTCACTTCAATCAGTTACATTCTTCAACTGAATTCAACTTCATTGAATCCATCTGTTAAGCTCGTCTGGGCTCCTGCAGGAGGTGCAGGTGTCCGGAGGTGCATTGAGTGAACGTGAGCGCGCGATTCGAAAGTTGAGCGGCCAGTGACTGAGCGTGAGTGCGCGAGTCTGGAGATGAGTGGCCAGTGGGGCTATGAACTGAGTAGTGACCGGCTCATTTGCATACGCTCACTAATTAAATAAACGTCATAAATTTTAAATTTTACTTCGCACGCCTACGGAACATCTGTTTTACGAATTGGGACCTTCAGCGAAAAATACTGCAAGAAAAAAAAACCCCGTCGACACCTTTTTCCGAATAATTAATTGGTTTCGGTTTACATATTTCTTGCTCGGAGAAGTGCACCAAATGCGCTCTTTGGATCAGCAATCCGGCTGTCAATTTCCTGTTCATCCGCTCGGTTGACACACGGGGGCGATGGAAGATAAGGAACAGCCGTAAGACCACAAGATGCTCAGCGGGCGGTGAGTGATCGTGAATAAGCGAGCCGAGAGCTGGGCGGACGGTCAGTGAGCGTGAGTGAGCGAGCTGAGAACTGGGCGGGTGGTGAATGAACTTGAGTGAGCGAGCCAAGAGCTGAGCGGATGGTGAGTGAGCGTGAATGAGCGAGCCGAGAATTGAGCGGACGGTGAGTGAGCTTGAGTGAGCGAGTTGAGAACAGGCCGGGTGGTGTGTGAGCGTGAATGAGCGAACCGAGAACTGAGCAGACGGTGAGTGAGCGTGAGTGAGCGAGCTGATAACAGGGCGGGTGGTGAGTGAACTTGAGTGAGCGAAAGTCAAAACTGCCGAGGTCTGGCTGCAACAACTGTTGACCGGCTGGACAAAATGTGTAAGAGCCACACATGCGTTTTCCATGGTAATCAGGGGTTCAGGGGTGCACCAAGGCCGCACTTGGTGACGGTATCAACACTAGAACGACAAAAAGGACTGTCAGGTACACAAAGCACAATAGTAAAAACCGGTACTGGTGTACCCAAAGGGGAAAAAAAGTGGGAAGACTATACTTGGATGCCTGAAGTTTCGAGCGGACGCTCTATATCAGAAAAATGGGAAACAGAAACCTAGTGTCAGAAAGTGCATGAATCAGACTCGAAGCATTGAGAGTGCAGATTGGGCGTCGTTGACGGGTAGTTGCCGAGGGAGGTAGGGGTGTTGGAGTAAGGCCACAACGATGGCACTAAAAATGTATGCGCACCAGCGCAAAAACAGCTTCTTCATTCAAATTGTTCTAAACCACATTGAAAATTCACATTTTTTTAGCACTATAACTTTCAATTGCACCTTTTTTGTAATACACGTACGGTTAGAGATGATCAAGACCAACCGTTGGACACCTCATTGATTTCGCTGCGACACGCGGCAAGTGTGCTATGCGCGGCGATAGTCGAGCGACTGACCACATTCGTGGCCTCAGTAGACGAGTTCAGAAAATCCCAGTGCTCCTTGCGCACGCGTTGCATGCTAGGAGATTACTGGAATGAGGAAAGGAGAACTGTCCTTCACGTTTCATTTTCGTTGAACTTAACGCACCGTGGACCATCGGCCGAGGGAGGAGGAACCGAAACAGCTTGGAGTCTTTCTTCCCCTTTGTTTGCAGCGAGCTCCCCGAGTTCAAGGCGTCGCTAAGTTCTCTGGGATTTTCTCCAGTCCTGTATTGCGCAACATACCACCCTCTTCTTTGCAACATTGCCGGTGGCGCATGCATTAGTCATATAAAAACTATCTCCTTGATATCGTATGTGTCCTACGCCACCCCAAGCAGCACAATGCACTGAAAGTCGAGTGCAATAGGGGTAGACGGGTAGGTAGAAGGCGTTGAACAGACTCGTGAAACTAAAGAACATTGATAAGACACATACCGTCCACCCCTATTGCACTCGACTTTCGGTACATTGTGCTGCTTGGGACCTCGTTCATAGCAATCTTTTACATACTTATGCTATTATTAGCGTTTGAAATTACTTCGGATTTCGTGACGCGGTCCTACAGATCATGACACCACCCCCTATGTACCGCAAAAGACGACTAAACCCAAGCAGCAGAATGTACTGAAAGTTAAGTGCAATAGGGGTGGCCGGTATGTGTCTTATCAATGTTCTTTTGTTTCAGAATTATGTTCAAGGCCTTCCACCTACCCGTCCACCCCTATTGCACTCGACTTGCAGTACATTGTGCTGCTTGGGAACGATAAACGACGAAGAGGTACAAACAATAGCACCCGATGTGACCCTGAATTAGAGATTTTGAAAACTCAACCAGATCGCCTGTCCCCAGTCCTCTTCCTCACTGCCCATTACAATTTGGCGCGAAGCAGCGCTCGAAAGCGGAAACCTCGACTATAGTGGACTGGAGTGAGTGGTGCGCCGAGCGGCCTATCCAAAGCATTGCGGGAGGGTGCCCTCGATTGAAGCCGGGCACTTTGAGAGCACGCGGCTGTCGCACACCATGCGAGTTCCCTTTGAACTAGACAACAAGCTTAGTATAGGGTTTATTCACATGACGTCATCCGCAGGAGACCGCCACTGTCGCTTGCAGGCAGATGTGCTGCATCGGCCGCTATATTGTAGGTCCCACCCAAGCCGCTTCCCATATCGTACTCACCATATATTTGCTGTTTCAAAGTCATTGTGCTATGTGATTTGTAGCATATCCTAACAATTTCCATGTTTTAGACGTTAATAGTCATCATAGTCAAAAGCATATGGCAGCGAACGAATGCGGGAGCATAATTTCGAGGGTCCTACAGTATTGCGGCGAGGTGACGTCAGTGAATAAACCCTGTTCACGTGTGTAGCTATTTTTGGAGTAAAGGTTTTTTTAAAGCAGCCTGCTTGTCTGATAGCGTCCTCGATAAACTTGCTCCGGAATTGCCTCGAAACCACCGCGGTGCGTGGCGCTCTACACTGGCGGTGCCCTGGGCGGAGGCATTATCGAACATGAAACTGCACTGCACTGGTGGATCTGGTGGATACTAGCGTGCGCCACCTAGAGATCTGTGCTCGCTGTGGCTCGTAGGCTGCGCGACCAGTAGCGAGCGGGACCTGGCGAGCGGCGCCGATCGAATGCCATGCTGACGATGGCTGTCTGCTGCTACTTGCCCGGCTACACCTGGCTACTTGCCGCTCCCGCTCCCGCCTTCCTCCGTGCTTCCTGCAATCGCGATGCTTCTTGGGATTGCACTCTGGCGCTCGGCCGATTTTCTCGGTGTGGGTTCGGGGCAACTCAGTGCTGCACTGAACGGGTGCATTCCTTTAATCGAGGACGTTCAGTGCGCACCAGTGCAGTTTATCGAGGATGGCAAGCCGCACCAGGTCGCACCAGGGCGCACCGGTGCAGTTTATCGAGGACGCTATGAGTACTGAACTGTTTTATTCGCCGCCAAGCGTTTTACTCAAGCCACGTGACACCCTGACGGGACGACTGTCGCGATAGCTAGACCACGTGTGCTGCCAGTGAAAGACACGGGAATAGCACACCACATGTGATCTCGAAGGGGCGGTGGGCGGTGGCCATTTTCTTTATCAGTGGGCTGATAAACAGCAGTGTATCAAACAAGCACGCTATAGATTGCCCTTATGTATACATAGCGCACAATAAAAGGAAGAGGTGACTTGCTTCGTGAACCTACTGACTGCTTCTTCCTCCTTTTATCAGGCCACTTTGCTTTTATCTAATGCACCAGTCCAGCAGATACAATGAGCTACGTCGGAAAGGAAGTTTTACGCACCCAGAAAACCCAAGCAGCACAATATTCTGAAAGTCGAGTGCAATAGGTTTGGACGGGCAGGTGGAATGCCTTGAAACTAAAGAGCACTGATAAGACACGTACCGTCCTCCCCCATTGCACTCAACCTTCACTCTTAAAAATGAACTTCACCGCATAGCACGCTCCTAGCCAACCCTAATATCGAATGATATCGTTATCTGCCATGATTTGTTGAAAACGGGAGGCGTACGCCTTTTTTGTGACAATTAGGAGCAGCATAAGTGTCACAAAAAAGCGTACCCCTCCCGTTTTCAACAAATCAGGGCAGATAACGATATCATTAGATATTGGGGTTGGCTAGGGGCGTGCTATGCGGTGAAGTTCATTTTTAAGAGCGTTCGGTACATTGTGCTGCTTGGGGAGGTACTTTTCACGAACCTATGGAGTGGTACTTTTGCGCTTTCTTTTTTCTTCCGCTGAGCTTTTTGCTTGGTCATGGAGGACAAAAAGTATGAACGTCCTCCATTTCCCCACCTTCCAAAGCCCATGCATAGTTTTTGAAAGTGCACTTGTTTATTGACGACTGTTTCTATGCTACCTTCTGAAGTGGCATATGTTGTTGTCGTACTTAGGAAGTTGCAGGCCCTTCTCACTGGTACAACCCAGTTCCAGCTTGGCATACACCGACGAGGAACAAGGTCAAAGACAGGACGGGTCTTTGTTCTTGTTGCTTGTCGCTATATGGAGGCTATGTACCAACTGGCACCATACATGTGTCATCTGCACAGGTCCAGCTTTTTCGCCCAGTGCATGAAATTGTTCGTTCGTTGTCTTCAATGTCCACTTTGATTTTCTATTTATAGTCTGCTTTTACTGGACGTGTTCGAAACGTTTACCTTGCCGCGTTGGACGCAGAACTATACCGCGTTTATTGGGCAAGCATTTGGTTGCGAACGCAGGGTCGTAACTGCTGCAGGATTAACAGCGCGTATTTCAAAGAAAAAGCACAAAAGCGTCGATTATGTCTCATTGCTGTTTTTATGACATGCTGTAAGTACAAATACTCGAATTAACACAAGTTCCGGTAATCGCGCGGCAAATGAGCACTCAAGATTCGAGGAATTTAATGACGTCACTATGTGAACTGTGCACGTGTGTTCTTCGTTTTTATTCCCACATACTATGACACGGGGAATCATACAGGCAACTTTATGTAACGATACTTCATGCAAGAATAATTGCAGTGCACCTCACTACCAAGCACTGTTGACATTCGTGAACTTCTTAATGTCCATTTCAAAGAAAAACGAGATCCAGTGTCAGTTTATGCTTGTCCATTGCTTGCCCAAAAGAGATTGTCCATTTATGCTTGAGTTCAGTGTACACTGCAACGTGTAACGTATGTTAAGCAACGTATGCGAACATGTTTTGTGTGTTAACAGCATAGCACACAGATATAGAAATGTCATCACGGGGAGAGTGTTCATCGTGATGTAAAAAGACAACATTTTCGACTCGGTCATTGTGAAGCACGCAACACTGTTTTACGTGTCATTCCACACATGCAGGGGTGGCGTAGCGTCCTGATCTCAGATCCCAAACGGCGCCCCTTTCCATTCCCTACCGTAAACACCAATTCATGCCCGGGTTCCAAAAATTCCTGGCAGTCTGAACCACAGGGGTGGCATCCAATGTATTGCTCCGTAGACGAAAGCGTGCTGGGCGAACGGAATGCATCCTGGACAGGTCCTGGTCGCACGTCACAGCAAACGTCAAGGCACACGTGACCTTAAAGATGGCGGCGCCCGTGATCAGCGGCCAAACCGTTTGTAGACAATTCAGTTGTTGTTCCTGCGCGACGTTTTGGATGTCTTTCGGTCACGGTAGTTATTTTTATCCGATAATCTCGCAGTAAGACGCGCAGTTTTACACATAAGGCCTCATAATGTCGACGACTTCCAAAGATGTAATGGCGACCGCGCGTTAAGACTCACTGAGCCGATGCGATGTACCTAAACTAAGGAGAAATGGGCTATCATGTTGTGGAAGAAGCAGCGCATAGTTTACGCTAGCAAAATACGCTCATCTCTTGGCTTTATGACGACGGAGATATGTGTGTAAGAGGCAAAACGACATGTAAACAAAGTCACATGACCTTAAAATGACGTTTTCTATGACGTGCGACCAGGACAAGATGCCAGTTTTGCCAAAAGCATCGCTTGAGGGTACTTACAACAATGGCGTGTTTGTGTCACCCCTGTGGTCTGAACGAAGGCGGTCACCGAATGTCGCTTGTAATAGACGATTTTAAAAAGATGCGCGCGCCACCAAGCGCGCGGCGCAAAGCAGCATGGGAACTTTGAGGGACACTGCTCTGTCGTCTGCTTCGGTTATGGTTTACCATGGCTGACGCTGCTGCTGCGCACACTGGGAATCATGGAGGAAGGAAACACGAGGAGCGGCCCTTCCGACAGTTTTCCAATGGGACAAGCGTAGCCTGCTTCGCATTGCATTCTGGGATTCTCCTGTCTACTACGTGACCGCTCACGTGACCCTCCAGACAGCACGGCGCCACCGGAGCAGACGACGCGAGCTGTAGCTGTGTAGAGTTCAGATGGCAGTGTTACGGTTGAACGCGTGCTTGTACTTTATTTCTGCATGTTCGAATGTTTATTCTTCTATTAGAAGGCCAGTCACAGTGTGCAGAACGCAAAAGGAGTACGCGGGACTGGAAACATTACGTGTGGCAACGGTGACTTCCAACGTATGTACGCCCAGGACGCATACTAACCCCCCCTGTCCCCCACTCTTTCCTGCTGTCCTCACTCCATCTGTCCACGTCTGTACGCCGCTCATAGCCACAGTTGCTTCGCGGCGCTAACACGCAATAAAAAAATCAAAAAGCAAAATCACACGGAGAGCAACGCGAGAAACATAGCCTTGCAAAAGTGAAACTTTAGAGGGGATCAGTTGGTGGACAGGAAGCAATGGCGATTTTGACTCGTGCGACCGCTAGAGGGTGGCTACGCTAATCTGAAGGGAAGAGCCGCTCCTTGTGTTTCCTTCCTCCATGCTGGGAATGTCGTTGTTCCTCTCATAGCTCCGCATCTAGGCGTCTTGTGTTGCTGTAAGACGCTCTAAGTTCCCATGGGCCATTGCGTGGCGCTGGCTGGTGGTGGCGCTGGTCTTCCGCTTCGATGCTAATACTTAGAGGGTGGCGCTTGCTTTTCTAAAAAGGTCTACCGTATACGCACCGGGCTGTGGAGTGCAGCTTTCGATTCTCAATCTCATGGCACAAATGATACAAAGAGTTGTGTAAAACATCCTGGAACCCGTAAACACTTTCGGGTCACGTCGTCGTCAGTTCTACCGCCTCAATCGACAAAGATTTGACTATGCTGGCAATTTGATCTATTCAGGAAAAGGGCTTATGGAACTTTTATTCGCATGTGGCGTCAGAAATAACACTTTGGCACCTCACCTCTATGACAATTTTGCACGCCGTTCACAAATTCAGGGGATCTCCTTCTCCAGTAACCCCTGTAAAAGAATACCGGGACCTCCGACTCCACAAAAAAGTAGCGCAATACTAGAGTCGCTAAAAAATTTAAAAACAAACGCGATACCACTATCGCCACTTAATAAAGATACGTAACTACTAGGTCACTACGTTTCCGCTGCCATACCCTCCTCTAGGCAACACCTTACCTTGGGCATCTCGTTGCCGAAGCTGTGTAAAGACGGTGCAATATTTATGTTCCCTCACATAGCCAGGAGTCCCGCTCGTTGCTGGTACCCAAGGTCGTGCTGAAGACTGGGAGGTGGTGGGTTCGAATCCTACAGCCGGCTGTGCTGTCTGAGGTTTTCCATGGGTTTTTTCCGATGACTTTCCTGACAAATGTCGGCACAGTTCCCCCTGAAGTCGGCCCAGGAGCACACTAACCCCACTGTCCCCCACTCCTTCCTGCTGTCCTCTCTCCATCTGTCCACATCTGTACGCCGCTCATAGCCACAGTTGCTTCGCGGCGCTAACACGGTGTAGCAGCAGCGTCATAATCATCACCAGCACCGCCATCGGTTACGCGCAGCACTGCGCGTGACCCGAGCTTTCGTTTTCGGTTCATCGCCATTAACCGTCATTAAACCCATCAACCTCAGTAGAGCCTGGTCGCCTCATTTCTCGCTCTACAACTGGTGACCCGAACGTGATCCAACGTTCCACCATCATGAACGGCGACCAGCACTCCACCAGCTCTTCGCCTCCCAGCCGGCCACCGCCACTTCCACCGCTTGAGGCTTCTGTGGCACCGCTCCGCCTGCCGCCTTTCTCCATCTCCGACCCTCAGCTGTGGTTCGCGCAGGCGGAGGTTCTCTTCGACGGACGCCGCGTCACTTCTCAAGCCTCAAGGTTTGGCCACGCCATCGCAAACCGAGCTCCGCCATCGGTTACGCGCAGCACTGCGCGTGACCCGAGCTTTCGTTTTCGGTTCATCGCCATTAACCGTCATTAAACCCATCAACCTCAGTAGAGCCTGGTCGCCTCATTTCTCGCTCTACAACGGAATAAAAAAAAAAAAAAAAAAACACATACCCAGAACGCAGGATAAAGTATACCACTACTTACAGCCAAGACACACACAATCGACCTTGACCTTGAGATGACGCGTATGTATTTTCGACATCATTTAATGCACATGGTGCATATGTGTATTTAATAATTTTCTCGTCAGGATGGAGTAATATCAGCAACAGCAGCATGTCGTTCGGGATATCCACGAATTCCAACCTCAGATCATTCCGTCTGCTTAGCGTTCAAGTGGTCAGTTGTTCCCCGCTGTCAAGTTGCGCAACTGCCATCATAAGCGACCACTCATCGAACATTCAATAAGTATAGCTGCCAGGTGGTAAAAAGGTCAAACGAATGGCATAATGTTTGCTCATGCTCTCGCAAGGGCCTACGCCTCCACGAGGAATAGACAGCCTTCTGAGTGCTGTTGGCTTTCTGCGCCAATGTGTAGGTCTCGCAGGAATTAGCAGTTACTGTTATCGCCTAGCCCCTGCTTCCATTCGTCCTGCCACACGGCGGCTTCTCTTACAAAAACAACTTGATTTGAATGATGATGAGTGGGGAATTTCCTCGCCATCGCTTCTCTTACAAAGCGTTTGACTATCGGGAACGCAACATCTAGTATGCTTTTTCTGGGAGCATGAGTTCCTCATGGAAGTGTGATATTACCGCCGTAATGAAGCATAGACAGAAAAAAATACGTGACTTGTCCCTACACATGTCAAACGCTGTAACAAAAATCGGTTGCTTTAAAGTTAATCGCCTGTGTATCGTTACCAAGCAAGCAAGTGTGCAAAGAGTGAATGTTGGCTACACTGAGTCCTGAATAATATTATTATTTCATCATTTCTGTGTGACTCACGTATACTTATGGACGTGTCGAATCAAAAATAGTGTAGACGTGTAGAATCGAAATAACTAGATTGTTCGGCCACTTGTGTAAGCTAACGTAAGAAAGGTAGAAAATTCAGCGAACCGGTAAGGAAATATGAAGGCAAGCTCCTCCAGGACGAGAGTCACCGATATTTCGAAACGAGACTGTCTCTTCGAAATATCGGCGGCCCTCGTCCTGAGGCACTTGCCTTCATGCATAAGCTAAGGTAATTCCATCTTGCCAGGAATACTCCACCTATATGATATATTTTCGTATTCCTGTTTCAAAAGACAGGACGCTTTGTTTATCTACCCTGAAGTTGAAAAACACAGTTTGACATGTGCTATCAACACTCTCGCGCTAGTTTTGCAACTGATTGATTGATTGATTTGTAAAAGAAAAAAAAAGGAACTGATTGTATGACGGAAACTAGCTTCGTAGCCCATATGATTAAAAATTGCACTTGTTTTTACGAAAGGATA
The DNA here is from genome assembly GCF_037126465.1 of Ornithodoros turicata. NCBI lineage: Eukaryota > Metazoa > Arthropoda > Arachnida > Ixodida > Argasidae > Ornithodoros > Ornithodoros turicata. The sequence continues at coordinate 22,346,586 of NC_088207.1, forward strand.
ATATGGGATATGTATCAGTTGGCTCTGCTGTAAATATGTGATGATAGGTATTGAACGAAGTTGTGTGGTTAAAGAAACAGTTAACAACAACACCAACAACTTTATTACGGGATGATGGATGGGAGTTTCATCGCCGGGGGCGATACTCTACCCCATTGCTGGTGGTGATGCGGGGAATGAAATAATGAGCCCCTTCACAATAAAGATCCAAGTCCTGTGGTGTCCAGAAAGGTGAAGAGAACTTTGTGGGCAGAGCGTTGGTGGGCTGGATGTGGCCAGGGACCAAGCAATTTTTTGAGAAAGAGGGGGCGGGAGTCTAGTTCGTTGAGGGAGAGTACGTCAGTACAGTACGCCAGTTAACAGAAACAAGTTATGTGGTTAAAAAGAAAGAAAGAAAGTGAAAGAAACTTTGTTCAAGAATGTGCTGAATTGTGTTCTATTATGTGTAACGCGGAACGTTATCATGCTTATGTTCAAAAATATGTGGACGACACATTCAGAAAATGCATCTTTCTTTGATATGTGAGGTAAAGACGATGGACTGCCGTCTTCCCCACGCGGTGACTGCAAAACATCGAAGTTGGCTTGGTAAACCTCGTTTTTCTTGTTATGAAGGGCGCGCGTCCCCACATCAACACGCTGGCTGAGATAACACACAGATAACGTACAGACAATATGTTTCAGAAACGGGCCCGTCACGTGTGGCATCCCTCTGGTTTTGTCCCCGCTCAAGGTGCAACGCAGCGCATGCAAGACGGATGAAGTGCATGCTCTTAGGCTAAAGGCACTGGAGCTATCACGTGACCAGTAGTTCGGCAGAAATCCGTGGGACGCGATTTAATCGCGTGCTGTCGAGACGCGAGTGGCACCATGTATTGGCAGGAACATCGACGGGTACTACCGCCAGCCTCCGCTCAGCACACCACTCACTGTAGTCCGACCACTGTACTTCAACATCCGCCATCTTGCAGCGCAGGGTATAACTCCAGCCGTTCGAAAAACCCTGTAGAAGGTGACTACTCTAGGGTCACGTGAAGCTACGTCATACCCAACTCGCGGGTTACACGAATCGAATAAAAAACACAGCCAAGTGGAAGGGTGAGTTAACTAGCTGGTTGACTCGACGTATAGTTTTGAACGCAGGCACGGACGTCATCGAGTATCTCAACTAACGCCCTCTTCCAGTAGAATGTTTAGGAACGCATGCGTTCCTAAATCTACTCGGGTTAACTCTGTAGTAGCATTCTACTGGAAGCGGCGTTTCAAGACCGGGTTGAGTTACTGGATGACGATGACGTCAGTACTTGCGTTTCAAAACTAGGTTGAGCCAACCAGAGTTCGAGGTTACAAGTAACTCGTTACTGTAACTAAGTTCTTTTTTTTTGGTAACTTGTAACTTAACTCGGTACTTTTGCGCCGTGGTGACTTTCAGAGGAACTCGTTCCTTTTTCAGGTAACTTTGCCAAAGTAACTTAAGTTATGTTCCAAGTTACTTTTAACTCGCTTTTCACTCACGTCCACATATTTTCTTGCTTTCTCTCCGGTTCCTTCAGGGCATTTTTTGCCATAAAACGTGATATTCAATCAATGACAGAATTCGTTCAGGAAGTAAGATCCGCTGTCATTGAAATGAAACTGAACCATTGTGCGCCCACAGGGAGTAAGATGCAAAGCGTTCGAATAGACCTCTACCAGAGAAACGTCATCATGACATTTGTAGACAGACTGACACCGAAACAAATCGGCAGGAGAGGGCTGGGTTCCACGAACGGGCACTTGTTCGCTGCCTCCCATTGAAAGAAAAGCAGGACCGAGGGTCGCGTCCCTTTATGGGACCATATCGTAATCCCCTCAAGACCGTGGCTTTCGGGCGCGACCTGTTCACCTCTAGCGTCGAGCGTACTTCAGTTCTACCAAATTTGTGGCGCTGTCGAACACTTTGACGTCATTTGTTTACAAACAAGGAGATGTCTATTGTTGGACATAAACGAAAACTATCTAAGCGTGTTGCACTCCTCCGCAGGCAACTCAAGGGGTAACTCAACTGCTCCCGCGCGCTGCACCTGCGTAATGCTATTTTGTGTCCGAAGTAACTTGGATGTAACTCGTTCTTTTTGTTAAGTAACTCAGTAACTGCGAGTTACATTTCAGGCTGAGGAACTTCGTTATTAACTTAGTTACACTTTGCACACGGTAACTTAACTTGTAACGAGTTCTTTTTGACGGGTAACTTCTCAATCTATGGAGCCAACCAGCCAGTAGTTGTACGTCAAAAACAAAAATGCCTACCCGTGAAGTGCTCCCGTACTCTGCAACCCATGCCATGCATTCCGTTACAGTTGCAATACGAATCTCCTCCGATAACATCAACGTACATGCAGTGCGCCTTATCACCAAGGTGGATAATTACGAGGTATAGATATCTGTTAAGTGCCAAAGGTAAATTATCTTATCCCCGTCTTCATTTCTATGCAATCATTACGAAGTCAAAGGTGACAGAAGAACAGTATAAAGCTTTGGAGCTGTGTGTGGTGCTATATATATATCCCAACACCTGATTACCTTTCACTCGTCTGTCTTGCTCACAATGATGGGAAGCTGCGTGGCTCTGTGGGGCATTATGGTGCTGCTACTTTTCCAGGTAGGCTGTCCTATTCTGCTTTGCAGTACTATCCTTCGCATATGCTATAGACGATATTTAGCCCGATGAAATTATTTTTCTGGCAACGATTGATCAACAAAAAGTCGAGCTATTAACAGCAGTTCTTGAATGCGGTGGCACCAACGGCACTACGCGTCGATTTGCGGCACTCGCGTTGCCACCATATGCGTGTGGTGTAACGATCGAATTTCCACCCCGTGTTGAGCTGAAGTGTTTCTCTTTGATCGTTTCTTAATCGTTTTAATAATGTACACTGCCGTTGACAAGCGTAACAAGCGTTGACAAGCTCGGCGACGAGTTATCGACAAGGTACGTCATTATATTTCATTATACGATACTTTTCAGCCTATATATGCCATACCTGAAAGTTTCGGACAAGATGGCGTGTCACCATAACTTAAAGGTACTATAAAGCAGTCGAGGTCGAACTTATGCAATCAGCATGACGTGAGTGTGCTAGACTCAAAGGTCCAGCACAACAAGTAATATGCGCAGGAGTTTGCTCTATGTATTTCTAATCGGTAAATAAAAACGCAGTCAAGAATCTCGCGGCGACGCCTGGTGGGAAGAAGTCCTCAATTTGTCAAGCAACCCTGTAAACAAGGAGACCGATAAACTGATGGCTTTCCTGTTGGGATTTGCAAATACTACCTTTTGAGAAAATGTAATTTGTGTGAAAGAAAATAAACAAAAGCCGAATCTTGAACTCAGTAGCTAAACGTCTATACCTGGGCCTTGATTCAGCACCGTGGCGCTGCTATCGTACGTCGCTTAGGTCGCACTGGTGCCGTTTTGCTTGAAGACGACGTTAATTTACCAACATGTGCTCCTGTCGCAAGTGCACCCTCAATCGCAGTTGTACAAATTTGTACACGATTACATGATATAGTTCTTTGTGTTGGTCACAAGCCGGATTATTGTCCACGTTATTATGAATAAAAGTCGACACAGTCTTGGAAGGTGAGTGCATCGCATAAATGCCTTTCGAAGCAGATATCGCCCTGAATGCCTCTTCACATTGCATTGTACGAAGAAATGTGCTACGCCGCACGGTGCCCGAAATACACCGAAGATTCATTGCACCACGTACGTGTTCACGAAGCTCCATGAGCTTGCTGTGGCTTTCCGGAGACTTAAAGTAATTTAATTTAATTTAACGTAAATGACCACTGAGCAATACCGGAATACACGGTACACACAGTACGCTGCAAAGGTGCTTGCTTACATCGCACACGTACGAGCTCCTTGTTGGTTCCCGTTCTGCTCTCTTTACCTGCGCGAGCCAAACATCTTTCCGCTTTTTTGATGCTGGGAAGCGATACAAATGCGCACCTTTCCGAGAGTGGTTGGCACACTTGGGCACACAACACCCTGCCATTTTGCTGCACGACGTATCATGCGAGCAACGCGCATTGTATAGCTCCACGCACGCTGGTCTTCGTCCACCAACCGAATGTATTTGCTCAATCAAATAGGAACTGCTCAAACAAGAGCAAACGCTGGTTCGTGACCTAGCTCTTTAGCCGACAGATTAACGACCTCATACCAACAATACGGAGATGAACTGAGCCCTAGCAGTGGTTCTCAAACAAATAAAGAAAAGAAAGGAGGAGCACTTTCATGCGTAAATTCCAATGCAAAAGAACTGTGACCCGAACGTGGTACACGCAGAAAAAATGGGACGGAACACTGGTACCCGAGGAAATGACTCGTGGAACGACCGATTTCAGCAGTAATAGAGGAAGTTCTGACACGCTTGTTGCACGCTGGATTTAAAATTCCGGAGGGATATGCTGCGATATTTGTTCCCAAAACATACAATGATGCTAAGGTACAGAAGAAATGCAATCACTTGCGTGTACATGTGCCGGATGGCCGCTCGAACGCGCATAATGCACAGCAGGCAATGGTCAGCGCGTAGCAAGTTGGGAGTCAAAATGCGCGCTCCGCACGAGGGCGAGGAGGAAAGGCGGCGTTGGCACGGTTAAAGGGTGTCTCCTCCCTGAAAAGCGGAGAAGCCGCAGCAACCCATGGAGGCTCCCTAACGTCGCTCAGTTTGACCCAGAGTCGTGCGCATGAGACATTTTCGCCGCCGTACTTGGCGGAGTTGGCGTTTCTTCGGTCCGTTTCGCCAGAGTGTTGCCAGTAGATTTAAATTTGCATTTTTTCGGGAGCTATAACGTCTATGTGAGAAAATTTTGCGGCATTTTACTCCTGGGGACGTACACAATTCAGGGCACACAAAACATGATGTTGCACTTCGACTGCTCTATAGTGCCTTTAACCAGTAAGCTCTTCCGTCGGCGCATTACGGATGCCCTATGCGAAAGCCGGAAAGCGCTGGCAAAGTACCGCCTTTCAGAGTGAAAAAGTCTGAGCCTGGCAGAAGAAACAGATGCACGACACTAACACAAGACAGAAACATGTGCTCAAATTTTGAGTCTTATGGAGGGTTCGGATCTCGGGATCCTGATTTCCCGGGATTTCGGCATAATTTCATGTCATGAAATTTGGATCTCGCAACAACGAATATGCTGTCGTACGAGTGAAAAGGAAAGAACGACGCCTTACCGACTTTTGGTTCCAAGCGACCATCCCCTAAAAATAATTTTTAATCCGAAACCGACCAACCTAATCATCCACGACACATGACAAAAACGTTACCTGCTGTCTTATGTGAACCACGCAAGCTATGGTCGAGAAAAGTCCTCAAGTGGCATCGATACCCTTACGAAATCATGAGTCTTCCGAACCATAAGGCCACACAAAGTATTGCAGAATCTTTCTCACTGCACAATTTCGTGTTTTTTTTGTTTTTTTTGCGTTTATTGTTGTTCTTTTACGCTCCATGAACACGTATAGTTGAAGGTGAGAAAAAAAAAAAAAAGCTGGAGACAGCCTTTTGAGAAAACTAGATTGGGATGCTCCAGACCAGAACACAGCAATTTCTGTGGATGAGTATAAACAGGAGAAGAGCAAAACGCGCCACTCCTCAAAATACTCCAACGGAAGATTTGTCATTGTTTTTAGTAGACACATTAGTGCTACATTATAAGGGCACATTATAAGTGCTGAACGGCATGTCTTCTCGTGCACTGCTAACCAGGGGAAATATCCTAGGGCGCAGCGACAAGATATTCCGTAGCGGACGCAAAGAGACGCATTCCAACGCAAAGACCATATTCCAGCACGATGCGAGTGTTCAGTATAATACGCTGCGAAACTTTTGCCCAGTGAGCAGTATTTTGTGTGTGTGTGTGTGTGTGTGCACGTGTGTGTTTTCTTCCACTAGAATGTTCCGCGGGGATGACAGGAAACGCGAACCGCATCGCAATTTGTGACAGTACATATATATATATATATATATATATATGTCTATATATATATATATATATATATATAGACTACAAGTAATGAAGAGACTTGGGAGGCCGTATAAGGGTTAAAAACACTTGCTACTTTTATTACATTAATAATTAAAGGGGCGCAAGGAATCGATTTACAGTTAGGGGTCGACGTTTCGGCAGTCAGCGCTGCCTTCAACAGAACCAGTTCTGTTGAAGGCAGCGCTGACTGCCGAAACGTCGACCCCTAACTGTAAATCGATTCCTAGCGCCCCTTTAATTATTAATGTAATAAAAGTAGCAAGTGTTTTTAACCCTTATACGGCCTCCCAAGTCTCTTCATTACTTGTAGTCTATTTGTTTTCGCGTCCATCTGTACTCAGTTATACATTCATATATATATATATATATATATATATATATACCTGCCTCGAACCCCTCGCACCCCACCTTAAAAAAATAACGGCTCATTGCATCACAACGAAACCAACTGCATAGTATTACTAGTAACCTAAAGTGTTTCAGAGTATTTTTGTACCGCAATTGACTAAGTAATAAGTGGAAATTAATGCGAACTTCCGAAACTTAGACAGAGCATCTTTCCGTCGCGTCAAAAGAGAGCTTCATCGCATAGCCCTCTCATGTCCACTTGACGAACAAGGAGATATGCGATCAATTCATCCTACACGCTCTTATCTATTACCCATGCATGGTGCCGTATCAGCTAGACTATCAGAAGGCACGCTGACCATGACAACGCGGCGCTTTGTCTTTTTATTGTTTGTTTGATTTCCTCCTCTCTCTTCATTCTTTCGCCGTGAAGCAAGTTGCTTCTTCAGGGATCGGAACCGGTATTTTTTTCGGTCCGGTTCAGGTTCGTTTTCAGGCATATTGGTTCGGTTCGGGTTTAGCTCCGCTGAACCGAAATTATCAGCTTGAACCGGTTCAGGTATATCGGTTCGGTTCGGGTCAGGGAGAACCCCCCCCCCCCCCCGCGCACACACAGACAAAAAAATCGGTCAGCGATCGTGACATTTACAGGGATTGGAACCGCTAGTTTTTTCGGGCCCGATTTAACCGGTTCACGGGCAGTAATTTTGTTACATGAAAGCGAGCTTGCGCTCACCATGCACGGTTGTAAGAGAAAGGTGTGAGATAACAGTTTCAGGTGAGTCAAAAAAAGGTCCGTCAGTAGTACAATTATTTCACCTCTGAACCGATTCCCGAACCGGTAATCGTATGATATTTTTTCGGTTCTGTTCCGGTTCGGCTCAGGACAAGCAAAAAAATTGTTCAGGTTCGGTTCGGTTCGGGTTCGTCAGAAAATAACGTTTTTTTCCGGTTTTCGGTTCGGGTTCAGTTCCGGTTCCGATCCCTAGAAGCAACTCAAAGTATGCGACAGGGAAGGTTATCTTTCCACGGAAGCACCTTGAACCTGTAACATGTGTTTACAAAAAAATAATAATAATAATAATAATAAAGCAAGCAAACTAGAAAACACAAGGAAGAGCTGTCGCGGGTGACATTTGTTCAGCCGCTCTTTTAAAGTTCACGCATTTACTCATTTACAGCCACTCTCTGTAAAATGGGGGGGGGGGGGGTCGTCTGCGATCCGTGTGAGCTGATGACCTCTAGCGCTGCCTTACTATCTGTAAAGATGGACCAGTTTCCCTGTGGCGAGATGGAAATGTGCTCAAGCGCCGCGTACACGGCAGAGTTCAGCCTCCGTGGATAACGTCTCGTTTGCAAGTTTGAAGGTGCGCTCGATGTCCTCGTGGGGCATATACAATGCTGCGCTCGCTCTGTCAGGTACGACCGACCCGTCGGTGTAAACAGCTAGCCGCTGGCTGAGGGAAAGCTGACGTGCGACAACGGAAGGAGTGTCATTCTTTCGCCCAAGGCCGGTGATAGTGGAGCACACGAAGGGACGGTCGAGGGCCCAGAAAGGAGGGACAAAGGACACGGTAGAAGAGGGCTGGGTCGCAACCACATAGGCGGTCGACAGCGCCACCAAAGGCAGAGTCGGGGCAGTCACTTCCTATGAGTCGGAGATAGTGGAAGGGGTGCCACGTTAGGATCCGCGTGTAGACACGAAAGGGTCTCCCTGTCACGCAGGATGTTTGCGGGTGGTTCACGTGCCTCCGCAAGGACTGAGTATGTTTCGGTCGTCTTAGGCAAGCCCAGACACACTCGAAGGCTGCGGGCCTCGATATTGAGGAGCTCACGCTCGCCAGTCCTACTCAGGCCGTGCAACACCGGGAGGCTGTAGCGCAGCAGGCCTAACACAAGGGAGTGGTGTACTCGGCGCAGGTCGTCACAAGACGGACCCCACGACAGTCCAGAGACCCGTCGCAGGACGTTCGCAAAGTTGGACGTCTTGGTCGAGAGTGCCTTGATGTGGTGGGACCATGACAGGCGTTTGTCAATGATTACGCCGAGATATTTGCAGTGCGGCACGAATTGGAGAGGGGTTCCAGAGACATGAAGAGGGTAGCGGGCGAATGACCGCCCGGTAAACGCCATACCGACTGTCTTGCTCGGGGAGACACGTAGTCCCCTATCGGCAAGGTATAACACGATGGCATTGAGGGCGTCTTGTAGGCGATGTTGTAAAATGGTTTGTGGCACAAGCAATGCTTTATTCCAGCGAAGAGTCAGCGGGTATGATGCTTTCCCTAAGTGCTGCACAGGGAAAACAGAAAAGAACAAGATAAAAGTAATTGCCTCTTTTTGGTGTAACTTATTTTAATGAAAACTTATTTTAAGATAAAACAACGTGAGTCTGCATTTCGCACATGTATTCCAACATAACAGAAACAATATTATGGACATTCAGAACAGGTGCTCGAAGAGGTCGCCGTGCGTCATCACACAAAATCGGCATGTCCTGATTGTGTTCTGGGTCGCCCTTCGCAACATGTCCTCGGGGATTTCACGGCAAACTTGAGTGATCTTCGCCTTGAAGGCATCAAGTGTTGTCGTGTCCTCGACGTAGACGCGGTCCTTCACATATCCCCATAAGAAGAAATCCAGAGGCGTAAGGTCCGGGGACTTGGCAGGCCATGGCACTGGTCCGAACCTTCCCACCCACTGGTTAGGAAATGCGTGGTCGAGATAGGCGCGAGCTGGGCTGGAGCTGTGTGCGGGAGCGCGGTCGTGCTGAAATCACAGCTGGCCATATCACGCGAGTGGGAGGTTGGCGTAGAACTCTTCCACGGGACCCTGAAGAACCCCGTTTAGGTATCTGTCCGCGGTCAATGTCCCATCAAGGAAGACGGGTCCAATGAGGGTCCCGTCGCAAATGCCGCACCAGACGTTGAGGGATCATTTGTATTGATGATGGGAGTTGCGAAGTCAATGGCGATTGGTGGTACTCCCATAATGAGCGTTGTGCAGGTCCACCTGCGCGTCCCGGGAGAATTAAGTTTGCCTCGTCCGTCCAGATGACGTTACTCAAAAATTGCGGGTTCTGACGGACAGTGCGCAAAAGCCAGTGGCATAGTGCAACCAGTTTTCGAAGTCTCCTTGCTCCAACTGTTGATGCGGTTGAACGTGGTAAGGAGGGAGGCAGGCCTCTTTTGCTAACCTCCACACCGTCGACAAGGGAACGCCACTCTGACTGCTGGCCTCGCGGATGCTGGCTAGAGGGTGTGCCTCAAAGAACGCCAGGATGTTGGCTCGAACGTCGTCTGAAGGTGTCGATGACCTACGACACTTTCGGGAAAACTTGCCAAATTCTTTTAGCGTCTCGTACTGACGAACAATCGTGTGTAGGGCTTGGTCTCCTGCCGGGATGCCACATCTGAAAAATCTTCACCGCCTTTTTCTTATTGCTCTGTGCAGCACCTAGGGCAAGCACCATGTCAGCTCTTTCTTCCTTGGAATAGGGCGTTATTTGACCCGCAGAGCACCCAACAAGGAGTGCATGTACAGGGACGAGAGTGAACAAAGAATCAAGGTGCTTCGGTTGAAAGATAACATTCCTTGTCCCGTCCCATGCAGCGCAATGTACTGAAAGTCGGGTGCAACAGGGACGGACGGTATGTGCCTTATCAATGTTCTTCAGCTTCATGAGTCTGTTCAAGGCCTTCCACCTACCCGTCCACCCCTATTGCACTCGACTTTCGGTACATCGTGCTGCTTGGGGTACTTTCAGTTGCATCACGGCGAAAGAAGAAAAAACGGGAGGGAATCAAACAAACCAACAATAAAAGACAAAGCGCCGCGTTGTCATCGTCACTGCGCCCTCTGATCGTCTAGCAGATACGGCACCATGCAAGGATGATAGATAAGAGTGTAAGTGGAATGGATCGCATATCTCCTCCTTCGTCAAGTGGACGTGGGAGGGCGCTGCGATCGAGCGCTCTTTTGGCGTGACGGAAACATGTTCCATCCAAGTTTCGGAAGTCCGGGTACATTCTGGCAGACCCGGGAAAAAAACGAGTCGTTAGAGCTAGAGTGTTGCAAGCCACTGGATTCGTTTTCTCATGGCAGCGCCTACAACATCACAATTGACATCTTCGTTGTAATCCTCGTAACTAGAAAGTTATAAAATTAGTTTCCACAAATCAATTAATTAATTGCGGTACAAAAATACTCTGAAGCACTTGAGGCTACTAGTAATACTATGTAGTTGGCTTCGTTGTGATGCAATGAGCCGTTATTTTTTTTAAGGTGGGGTTCGAGTTAAATGAAACACCCTGTATATATGGATGTGCAGGTGGATACAGTCCTATACGCCATCCTGGGAATAGCTGCGAAAAAATCCCCGTCCCGTCCCGGGATCCACATTAAGAAATCCCATAATCCCGGGATTGTAAAAACGACCCGGGATTCGGAACCCTAGTCTTGTGTCAGTGTCGTCCCTCTGTTGAACTCAGGCTTTTGCATACGGAGACTGTCCATCAGCTGACCTTGCATCTGCACCGTACTGTCCGCACTACATATTTCTTGTGTGCTTCACACCAGTACAGTGTTCTAAGCTTAGCACCGTACTTTTTAACACTTCTGTTATGTCCTCACATCCTAATAATGATGTTTTGTCTACTTGCATGAAACAATCAGGGAGTCACCAGCGCGGCCACAGGTGAGTTGCCTGTCGGTTGACGGGAAAGGTTATTTCTAACTGGAATTTGTTTTAATTACTTCACTGAAGGGTGCAACTCAATGTCGCGCTTTCGTGTGTTACGGACAACACGTGCGCTCTCCAAGCTGCAGCCGCTACGGCGCTACTTTTTCGGTTGCCCTTACTACCAACCTTTCACGACCGCACTTGCAGTGTCTTTAAGTCAGTTGCACTCTCGTCCTGTCACCGTGACAAACTTGCTTGGTACGTGATCCAGTTCATCAACCTCATGTCCTAGAAGCACTGCTCACCTTGCTGGACACTCCTCCGCAGGCAACTCCAGGTCTTACCCAACTGCTGACGCGCGCTGCACCCGCGTAATGCTAGTTTGTGTCTGAAGTAACTTGGAAGTAACTCGTTCTTTTTTTAAGTAACTCAATAACTGCGAGTTACAGTTCAGGCTGAAGAACTTCGTTATTAACTTAGTTACATTTTTCTCGCGGTAACTTAACTTGTAACGAGTTCTTTTTGACGGGGAACTTCTCAATCTATGGTGCTTTGCAGCCGTAAAGTACCCCTACACTCTTAAAAATAAACTTCACCGCACAGCACGCCCCTTGCCAACCGTCATCTCGAATGATATCGTTATCTGCCCTGATTTGTTGAAAACGGGAGGCGTACGCCTCTTCTGTGACAATTATGAACAGCATAAGTGTTACAAAAAGGCGTACGCCTCCCGTTTTCAAGAAATCATTGCAGATAACGAAATCATTCGAGATTACGGTTGGCTAGGAGCGTGCTATGTGGTGAAGTCCATTTTTAAGAGTGTAATAGAAAGGATTTCAAGCGTGCCCGTGTGTCAGGGATATTATTCTGGGTACAGGGAAAAACTGCGACAAGACCAGTGGCGTAGCCAGACCTCCAAGGTAGGGGGCTCGATACGAAAACCCGCGCACTTTCACCCCCCCACCCCCCCCCGCTATTCCTGTGTCCGCCAACACAGACATTTTATTGTCAGCTGGCTATTGCACACACCGCAAGATAAGGGATACAAATCTAGACTGATTTGAACGTTCACAATGTGATTACATGTACGCTGTTATGACCAATGAGGCCCTGTCACCAGATTGGAAGTATTTTGATACACTCATACTTTGAGAGCCATTCAAGAGTGTAGACAGACGTATGATCGTCGCACTGGTACCCCCTCCCATATATTATTTTCTCATCGGATTTGCACGATTTGCGTGGATCGGCACGTGGCAGGTAGGGGGGAGGGGGGCTCGAGCCCCCCTAACCCCCCCCCCCCTTGGCTACGCCACCGGGCAAGACACAACTTTTCCTACACCTTTATAAACAGGTGGTGGTGGTAAAAGGACTCGCCGTTGTCGGCCTCACTGCGGTGGGCGACGTCAAACAGGGTGGTGGTGATGGTGAAAGGGCTTGTCGCTGTCGGCCTCACAGAGGTGGGCGACTTCGTCAGTTATGCCATGCATAAATGTGGGTCCTAGGCCGACTTCTAAGGGAACTGTGCCTACATATGTTTGAGCTGAATATGTCTGAATATGTCAAACAGGTGGTGGTGGTGGTGGTGATGGTGAAAGGGCTTGCCGTTGTCGGCCTCACGTGTCAAACAGGACTTCACCACATAACACGTTTCTGGCCAACCAGCATTCAGAATAACTCACTATCTATCCGAACTTGTTGAAAATGGGATGGACCCAACTTTCTCTTTTTTTATGTTTGCATCTTGCGTAATATGTTCAAAAGAGGCGTCCCGCAGGCGAAACACCCTGTTTCGACAGGCCACGGGACAGCACGATGTCACTCTGAATGACGGTATAGGATCCACGCACTGTTATGTAGACAAGTTTGTCAAGTGTGGACAAGTTTATTGTTGTCCCGAATGCACAAACATAGGCAACGCTTAGGCAACGCCATCTGGATGCCATCATTATTGTCACCTTCTCATATGACAGCCCGAATATGACAGTGTCAGTGGCGTAGCCAGAGGGGGAGGGTGTTCAAACCCTCCCTCCGAAGTCGTACCTTTCGTAGTGCGTTTCGGTGAGGGAAACGAGGGTGAAATCCTCCTCCCCCATGTAAACTTCCCCATAGAATCCCTCCCAGAATATTCTTCTCGCTACGCCGTTGGCTAGCGTCATACGAAAAGAGGACAGCCCCGAAACTATCTGACTGTGACTACAATGTGACGGCAACGTAGCTGTTTGCGAGAAAGAAAAAAAAGAATCTATCTGGTCAATGCTGATATGCACACAAGAAAGAAGGAGTAAACAAGCACACAAAACGTTCATACCAGGGAGGTACGAGAAAATATTATGGTATCGCGTTTGAGTCTCTAGCGTCTCTAGCGTTTGAGTCTCTAGCGTAGAGTCTCTAGTGGCTCACCAAGAAATATCTAAACGTGAAAGCGCTACTCGTTTTGGCTATCTGAAAGCGGGACTACCCTATCTGTCGACTACTGTCTTTGAGGATTATGTCCGGCTCGAAGACCGTGAGATGATGTGAACATAAAGGCGTGTGCTAAATAATACGACAACAAACATGAGTAACAAAAATTTGTTGCCTAATATGTGGTTCACTGCATGAGAGCGGACTAGTCATTATGAGATATGAAGAAATGTGTCGGGTGAATAATAATATCATAACCAATTCCTTTCCATTGCACCGTTTTTGGGGCGGAAGTATCCAAGGGCGTGTGAAAAGTTCGCTGCAAGTCGCCAAATCACAAATAAATACCTAATAGATGATGACTGATCTTCAACTGGTGATTGTGATATCTTGATTGTGTATGATTGTTATATATCTGCCTCTTTCTTTGTGGTGTGCAGGTTGGCAACAGCTTAACATTGAGGCGCTGATCGATGACTTCGTCAAAGCTGCTGCAGGTAGGAACAGCGTGCTTTGGTGGGACATTGCCGCTCAGCAAGATGTTCTCAAGAGCAACCCTCACTTTCGGAAGTACGTACTTCACTCTGTTTAGACCTATGCAGGTCAGACACTCGTTATAGCTATAGGTTTATTTAATAGATATATGTATGTGTCTGACCAGCAGGACTTAGGCTTGCGGCAGGCTCATTGGGTCAGAGGAGAATGAAGTCAGGCAGAGCCGGCTTTAAAGTGTGAAAGTGGAAGCGATGGCAAAACTATCATGACCGTGAGTGCTGAAGTTAGATGAGGTCCAAGGACATCAACGTGAATGGTAATGAAGTGAGGTTGAGGAGAGGACCCAAGTGTAGGGTTCAGGTGATGCCGGTTAGGGATTACCACCTGTGGTTTATCCAGGCCGACTCTACACTCTTAAAAATGAACTTCACCGCATAGCACGCTCCTAGCCAACCATCATCTCGAATGATATCGTTATCTGCCCTGATTTGTTGAAAACGGGAGGCGTACGCCTTTTTTGTGACAATTATGAACAGCATAAGTGTCACAAAAAAGGCGTACACCTCCTGTTTTCAACAAATCAGGGCAGATAACGATATCATTCGAGATGATGGTTGGCTAGGAACGTGCTATGCGGTGAAGTTCATTTTTAAGAGTGTACATCCAAATGCTAGGCGAACTTCCCTCCCTCCCTTTGTTTCCTGTGCGGGAGGACCTTTGTTATTTCAGCTTTAGAACAATGCTGGCAAACATACACAAAAGCTACTACACCATAGCTGCAATCAGTTGGCGGCGTATCTGCCGACTGATGCCAAGGCGGCTGAGGAAGCCCAGCATCTCTGTGGCAGGGCACAAGCTGCTTAGAGACACCGTCTTCCGCGAGGGATGTTAAATACGGTGCGCCGTGTGATGAGCTTTCGGCACATGTTAAAGAGCCCTCAGGTGGGAAAATTTATCAGCAGACCGACCACTGTGGTAATTGCCTCGCAGCATGAAGCCGCGAATTATGAATATGACAGCCTGCCCTTCCGGGAGCTGAGATCGGTAGTTCTTCGCCGTAATAGAGGAGAGGTCCATTAAGGTGGATTCCACTGGAGAGTTTTTTCTGCGGGAGCTATCACGTTAAGCGGGTACCGCATGGCACGGAAGACTAGCCGAATTCTGCCGGAACCGAATCGAGAGCGAACTTTTTTCGCGCGTTGCCCCGTCCACTACCGAGCTGGACGGCGAAGTTCGTCAGAAAATATTGTTTGGGGTAAGCGTGGGTAAGATTGACAGTATCCGCATCCGCACAGTGTCCGCTTTTGTAAGATCCAAAACCTCTCTAGTTGAAATACGATACGTGTGTGCGCATCCGATATTGAGTGTACGTATGTAAGTAGTAGTGTAACATTCGTAATGTAACATTGTCGTCATGTATGTGAGCTCCTCGTTGAGCTCTGGTTCCGCACTCTTAAAACGAACTTCACCGCATAGCATGCTCCTAGCCAACCATCATCTCAAATGATATCGTAATCTGCCCTGATTTGTTGAAAACGGGAGGCGTACGCCTTTTTTCTGACTGTTCATAATTGTCACAAAAAGGCGTACGCCTCCCGTTTTCGATAAACCAAGGCACATAACGATATTATTCGAGATGATGGTTGGCTAGGAGCGTGCTATTGCGGTGAAGTTCATTTTTAAGAGTGTGCGGACCAGCTTACAGGAGCTGTATCGAATACAAAAGGACGAAAAAGCCGCGGGGGAATATATTTATTAGAACCGAGAAGAAAAAAGGAAGAAATGTTGTCAGCCAAACGGTAGTCGGCTTGCTGTTTCGCAAAACAAAAAGAAAAAGAAAGGAAAAAGTAAAGAAAAAGAAAAAAATGAGGCAAAAAGGATAAAGTAACAAAAGGTGAAGTGAAAGAAGGATGAGCCCCTACTGCCAGCAAGACGAAACTATTGAACACTTTTTTCTCCACTGTTCGCGCTACTCATCCCAACGCGCCATGTTCCTAGCCGTCCCGCTCCGCGCCCACGATGTTCCACTGTCGGCATCTTCCATTCTGTCTTTTGGTAGATTGTCAGGTCGTCATTCCATTCGCCCGCTCATCTTTTATTCAGTCATTGCATTCATCTCATCCTCTCATCGCTTCACGTAACCGTCATTAACTGGGCCCTCATGTCACGATCCGTGGTCAATTGCCCCGTGCTATGCGCCACTGCGGAGAAAGACGAAGAAGAAGAAGAAGGATGAGATAGATTAAGAAACGATAAGATACCGAAAAAGATGAGAGTAGTGTGTATGGGGGTGAGAGGTGAGGTGGGGCATGACAAATGAGACGACAAGACACAGGCTCTGCATGAGACCTGTGTCGCTGATAAGCGTCAAAACCGTTTTGGTCGCAGACCGCTGAGTGGGACGTCGTACTGGGCCGAGTAAAGTATAGCTAGAGGAAAGTCGATGCTCCGCAACTCAAGTAGGTGTCTTCTGTGCGGGGCTCGAAGGGTCGCGAATCTGCCGCAGTCGAGAAGATGTGAAATATCTGCTTCATAATATCGCAAGTAGGGCGGGCATTTCGGCGAGCGGACGTCTATACCTGCTTGTATAGTGAGTGCCTCGATTTACGACGCCGGTGCTGCTGTATACGGCTCCCCTCGGCTTGAATATAGGCTGCTTGCGAGTTATTCAGCTTACGACACTTGCGGTATCAGAGCAGAAATCTAGAGCCGCGAGTTCGGTCCCGATTCCGCCCGAAACTCCAGTCACCGAAAAAGGTTCAGTACAGATCTCTGTTCCGAGAGAATCCGGCCGGTTGTCATGTCATGCGGTTCATGTCATGCGGCAGAATGTCATGCGGTTCACGCTTTAGACGAGGCACAAGCGCGAAGTGTCCACCTTGATGGGAGGGGTGCAAAATGTCCATTTACTTACTTACTGATTTCTGATGCTATAACTGGCATTGAGTAGTCGGCAAGTAAGTGCTGATCACAGTACAGCTGATGAACATGTAATATGTAACACTAAGGAAAATCCTATTTCTAATCACAGTCGAAAAGTGACAGTCTCAACGGGTCCCATCGTCTATGGCAACGAAACGACCGTTTCCATGAAACCCCCGGGCCACCACGTGCACTGGATACACAACGATCGCTACAACGAATCACATACAAGCGTGATAAAGAAGACTTTCACCAACACAAAGAGTTACACATGGAGCATGGCACAAACTTTTACCTTGAGTCACACAGTAAAAGTGACAGTGGGACTCCCGGAGGCGGTCAGTGTCGAGTCGGCGACCACAGCTTCATTGCGGCTCCAGCACGGCTCAAGCGAAACGAAGAGTGACATTTCAAAGGTTGAAGTTTCTGAAACCGTGACCGTAAAGCCGAGACGTTCAATGAAGCTCATATGGACTGTCAACAACGTCGTCAAGGTGAGATACAGTGATTACACATTTATGGCGATTCGACTGGCCTATCTGGAACAAGCACCAAAATCCGCTGCAGAGCAGCAAGACCAAACACGGGTTAAAGCCCGGGCTGTTTGGTAATCCACGACAGAAGCAATAACACACCGCAGTGCATGCAAGAACAAAAATACCACAGACGAACTGCACTGGCGCTGGTTGATTGTCAGTCAGTGCGGTGTGTCCGTCGTCATGTCACATCGAGACAGGGAGGTACCCGGGTTCGAATACCGGTGCAGGCTGTGCTGTCTGGGACTTTTCCTGGATTTTCCAGACACTTTGAGACATATGTCGGCACGGTTCCCTTACAAGTCGGGCCAGGACGCACATTCCCCTAGGGCGTCAGTCGTGACGTTGCTCACCTCTGTGAGGCCGACAACGGCGAGCCCTTTCACCATCACCACCACTACCACCACCACCTGTCGTCTTTTTGTTATGCCATGCACTGTGGTATTTTATCACTTTTATACAGTCATGTCTGGCTACATATGGTTTAGGTTGGCGTCCTCGTATAGGGATTGGCTACGCTCTTGAGTAACTAGCGGGGAAAACAGCTAGACAGAAGAAAACGATAAACTGTATTTTTTATTTTTATTTTTTGCAAGCGCACCCTTAATTTGTGCTCGAAAGTATAGCATACGCGTGCAATTCATCCGCGCCAGATGTAACTCCCTATACCCACGGCACGAAGAGCCAGGTCGTGGAAGAAAACGTACTGATGACGTGGTATCCGCTTACTTCAGCACAGTACACGGTTGAGGTTGAGTAGTATTCGGTAAAAGTATGTGGGGCTGGTAAATCGAAGTTGTCGCGGAAGGTCAGCTAAGAAACGAAAACAAACACGATGAACCGCTGCTTGAGAGAGAATGACATAGAGCATGCACATGAGAGCTTTATGACATACTTTTATTCATACTTTTATTCATGTACACACCTTTGCCCGTTCTTGATTCAATCTTGTTACGTTTCACTGTTAAAATATGTATAATACCGGCAGTCTGTTCCAACAAGCGGTTCTTCCGGCCAATCAGTTCTACTAGCAAGCACTTCTGCTATTCTGAGTATTCCCGACATGCCCCTCTCCATCCAGATGGCGCCTTTAACAGTGGACGCAAAATCCATCATGTTGGTAGGGCGTCAGGGAATATCCTATTCAATCTAATCCAATCCAGTTTCCCGAAAATGTCGGCACCCAGTAAATGCAGGTAATATATTGCTCGGATAGCTTGGGATTAATAGCGAACTGTATTTTGGATCGTGATTGGCCAGAGAGCTCAAAAAGTGGGTGGAGCTCCAGGTATAGGCAGGTCCCATTAATGGCCAGACACCCTTTGGTATACACGGCACTGGGCATCCTAGGCTGGACCATTCGGGACACTATGACTTAATTCTTGTGGTACTCCGCCTTATCTTAGATGTCTACATCTCATACAGGACATACCATGGACCATGAACGTTACGCTGCATGGATGGATCGCGGTGTGGTACTACAACAAGGTTTCAAAACACCACCTCTGGTTCTATCCAATTGATTTCATCGCCGGAGAAGGATTACAACATATTCCAGGAGGAGGCATCCAGTTCACGGCCAAAGGAAAATTCACAAATGTTAATTCTCAGGTGTCCTCAGTAAGGTTGGAGGACCACGACCTTCGGGCGTACTCTTCCAAGCCTTTAAGTGTCACATACCAACCAGTGAATGCGACACGTATTGGTGCAGTTGAAAGTGAACAGTTCGAAGCACACCGAAGGAAAACAGCTGGGTCACACATTCGAACACTGAAAAAAGCCAGGATGCTGGTGGGAACGGTGAAACAAAGCATAGAAGGAATAAGTTAAGTATCCGTTTCCACCTCATTGACTTTCCTTGAGGATGAACTGCAACACACTCCAAGGTGCCATACAGTCCCCGCCTAGAGGAACTTTCGTTAATTTAAATTTCTAGGTGACTTCACTGAGGGCGTGGTGCTATCGCCTGAAGCGATACTGTTCGAGGATTTTAAATATTCTCTATACCCACCAAAGAAGGAGGTGTCTGTTACGGGTCTAGGACGTTTCGGCGCAGGGTGTCTTAGTACAAGACATCCTGGTGCAGACGTCTCGGTACACGGACATTTGTGTACACGGACGGTTTGGTACACGGGCATCTCGATACAAGAATTGTGCGTGGGATTTTTTTTCCACACCAGTACGTTGGTTGGCTACTGAGACGACCAAGGATTTGAATAAAGTGGTTCACATTTTCTTCTGTGTTTTTGATAGATAAAGCGTTGACTATGCAGTCGATGGAGAAATGGAATTGGGAGAATTCCATTTGTTGGTTGGAATAACGGGCGTCTTTACCGAACTGGGAGATTCAGAGCCATTTATAGAGAGAGTTTGGCCATCTTTTGATCTTTTGCTGCTTCACGGGCGAAGCCTGTTTCCACGTCAGGGCCGGTGTTGCGCCGCCCAAAAAGCCTGAATCGAAGCGAAATCCGCTTATCTGCCAGCAGGTAGGCGCCATCTTGATGCAGTTCACCGGCTGGCCGACATGTACTTTTGTCGCGCTCAATGTAATCTACCACGGTCACCGGCTTATGACCCACAGGCGCCTGTGAAATGGGGGCTTTGTTACCAAACTGAAAGGATTCAAGGACGAAGGGGTCTGGAAGGGTGCGGTACGCACGTGTCTTCCCCCTTGCATCGTGAGCAACGCTTTTGCATCAACATGGCGTCGGCGACAGGTTGACGACTAGACAACAATAGAGCGCAGAAAGGGAGGTCGTTCAGCCGTGACGTCGCATGACGCGGTTCAAGTTAGGCTCCTCCTAATGGCCAAACTCTCTCTATAAATGGCTCTGGGGAGATTCATAAGTGCGCGCCATCCATGTGCGGAGATGGATAGCATGGCTTCCGGTCGTTTCGGCTTTCACCACAACGTCAACAACCCGGCATCCTGGGAGGTTGACCAGCAATGCCCCAATACTGTTCCGTTCTACTGCACACACAAAAAGCGCAATGTTGGCTCCAATAGCGAGAAGGTTAGTCTTCGGTTCGCTGTTATTGCCTCTGAATAATTGAAAATGCACGTGTTACGATCACGGGCAGGACATGCTTAGATCGCGGTTATTTTTCGTGTCGCCGTGCGGCAGCTTCTTCCAGAAATAGGTCTGTGCTGCACGCCAGCTATACAGAGGACTTGATCTACGTGCAAAAGTGTTGTATTTCCAGTGGAAGCGTGCAGCCAGACCTACATTTCGAAAATGATTGGAAAATTAGCCTGATGCACTGTCTCTCGGTGCATGTCAGTTTGCAGATCACTGTTGCTCTAGTTACTTCTAAAAGCAGCTATGTGCAGATAACCAACAGCAAGCGCTCGAATACTTTTACTCAGTTACTGAATAGACCTAGCAGCTAAGCAGACATTTCCGTAGTAAGGTCATATCTGTACATTGTCACTCCACGTTACAGAAACGTGCACATAGGGACGTGGTGCGTAACTGCGTAACGCACCGCATTAAAACACTCTGCTGTAAACTTAGTAACTGTAAAGTAAACTGTAAACTTAGTAACTGTAAATAGCTGAGCGAGCTTATCCAACACTGTTCGCTAGTTGTAGGAGGCAATAACGAAGTATGTAGTTAGTAACAGGGTTGCGGAACGGGAACACCCATTCCATTCTAATTGCATTCGGAGGAACGAAGATTTGTGATAATTCCATTCCTTTCAATTCCTCGGAATGAAAAGGTATGGTCAATTCCCACTCCCGGAACGTTTTGGCAACCCCATTCCATTCCTTTAATTCCAGCAATAAAAGAATTAGGACCGGTAGCCGCACTAGCTAGCCCAGCAGTGCTTTAGAGGAGACTGACATTACTCAGCACAGAAAAAGCACAAAGACAAGGTTATTTCGCCTTCCCCCACTCCTCCTCCTCTTCCTCTTCATTGGCATCATCATTACAGGAGTTTTCCTTTAAAGCAACTGGTGCAAGTGATGTGGGGTTGCGGGCCTCACACTAGTGAAGCCAAAATCTCCACTTTATTTTTTCTTAAAATCAAACCAAACCATCGCCCTTCACCGTGTGGCACCCAGACCATTACATTCCAATTCCATTCCGCCTGCGAAGAAAAGCCTAATTCCATTCCCATTCCATTCCCAGGACAGTTTCCGCCATTCCATTCCAATTCCATTCCAGGCTCTGATAAATCTGGAATGATTCCGGAACCATTCCAACCCCGGAGTGGCGACTCCGCAACCCTGGTTAGTAAGAAGCGGCAGCTTCGTGAGCTCGACTGTCCATTCTTCCTGCTCGCCTGCAATTCTAAAAAGCTCGAATCTCAAGGATGCCGACTGTCCCGATGGCCCCGCTACAGGAAATCGCTCATAACACGACCGCACAAATACTCAAACATGGCGCCGCCGACAGTCGTATGAAGAAAGCGTATTGAGGGATTGCAAGTCTGATGTAAGACGCAGACTGTAACGAGCTGTGCAGCCCACCAGCACATCTCCCAGAAGCAACGTGCCGACAGCCCAGGCAAGCACATGGATCGTCTGCCCAAGGCTACCCCCTCCCTTGCGTTTCCCTTACGAAGAGAGAAGACAACCGAAATGCTGGTGCCGCCAACTACTCGAGAAATGAGGGGAGGGGGGGGATATGTTTATTGAAAAAAAAAAGGAAAGGGAGGGAAGGTTAGTCAGGCGTAGGCCGGCTCGCTATTCCTTCAATAAAAAGAAAAGAAACAAAGAAAAGAAACACACACGCACACAAACGCAAACGGTCTTAGCGGCTGGTCAAGAGGCCGGTGGCATGGAGAAAGCTCAAGAGGGTAGTCGTAACCGCCCCTTGGTTGTGCAGGACCGGACCGAGCAGGGTGGCCAAAGTGACGTTAGGGTAGCCAAGTTGTCGCACGTGGCGTTGGAGGATGAGTCTTTGTGAAAGGTACGGTTGCAGGATAGGAGGCATTGCTCAATGTCGACTTCCACACAACAAGTTGTGCAACTGGGGGAGTTCGTCTGGCGCATTTTATACAGGAGTGCGGGTGCCCGTGCAACATTCATTCGAATACGATGGAGGAGTGATTCTTCAGCTCTATATTGCAACGGCAGGCAATAGTAAAGTCCTGCAGGGGGTCAATGAGATGTACGAAATGATGACATGAGGTAGAGTTCGCTCGGAACTGCCGGGTACGGACACAGCGCCACCGGCGAATGTGCAGGGAATAGGCAGAGGTCGTTAGGAGTAGAGGGGTAGCAGGGAGAGCTTTGGGAGATGTTGCGTGTCTTGTGTCTGCGCGGGTGTTACCAAGAAGGCCTACGTGTCCTGGGATCCATTGAAGCGTCACAGAATGGCCAGTAGCCGCGAATTGTGTCAGAGCTCGCGGTATGAGCGCGTGGAGAGTGCATATGGTGCTGGGGCGAAAACAGAGCAGCAGATCCAGTGAAGCCTTGCTGTCAGTCAGAACAACCCACTGTGCAGCCGGCAGACCGAGCAAATGCTGTAGAGCCGACAGGATGCCGAGGAGTTATGCTTCCACAGATGACATTGGGTAAGGGAGGGCAAAAGCCGTCTGTGAACACTATAGTGTGACTATGAAAAGTGTCACTAAGTAGGACCTCAGCAGCTGCCTTGGCTTCCAGTGAGCTGGATTCGCCATTCTTTCTTAGCCCTGGGATGTGCAACGAGATATTTGGCATTACCTCACGCCATGGAGTAGCAGGTCGTGGGATACATTCGTCGTACGGTAGGGGGCAATTGGCGTGCGACCTAGCCATGCGGCCTAGGGATGTGGTGAGGTTGCCTTGAAGACCGGTGAGGAGTTGTTTCTTGCCCAGAAGTGTTACGTTGTCTATGAACTGGAGCGCTCCGAGTTTTGAATGGATGCTGACGGGCTTTTCCTTTGACTCCAGATAGGTATAGGTAATCCTGGAGAAGATGGGTAGACCAAGCGCTGTTAGTATACCGGCCCGATGGAGACGCTGGAGGTTTAGCCATTGTGTTGGCGACAGGTCAATGTACGGCGTCGCATACAGAATCCAAGATAGAATAAGAGTTCTATGCAGAGTGAGCATCGATCACACTACAGCCCCATGTTTTGCCACTGATTCGTCTGAGCAAATTGAGCGAGTTCTTCCCTTTAGCAATGGTTTCGTTCACTTGCTTCGTCCAGCGTAAAGCGCGTCAATAGTGACACCAATGTATTTGCATGCTTTACATCTTGGAACAGGGATGTTATTGATGCTTAGACGCGGGAAGTCCCTACCAACGTGTTTCCTTGGGTGGATGCAGACAAGACATTGGTACTTTTCTGGTGATAGCTCCAGCCCTCTTTCAGATAAGGCCTCGTTGATGGTGTTTAGTGCTGCGTCGGCTGAGTCGCGAATCTTATACTTGTTCGTTCCTGCTATGCAGAGACAGATATCATCGGCGTATATGGTCAGTTGTGGCGCATACGGTGTCTTGCGCATTCGTTTGTGGATCTCAGCCATGATTAAGTTTGCAAAATTTGTGACATTAAGTATATTTTTTGAGCAATTGATTTCACTAGGCTTTCACTTTGTATTCTGGCAACAGTGACATCAGAGCAAGACTTACCGACGCCGTACGCTGGTTTTTCGTCCAATGGAGCTGGTGCCGGCGAACAAGTGGCGGCGGAACGAGCGTGGCAGTCTGCCGCGCGAACTTCGTTGCAAAAAATTCGCTCCATGGAGGTGGGCCTCAAGTCTTTGATGTTCGTGGTACTACCAGACAAATGCGAAGGCCGCGGGCCTGAGTGTTAAGTAGCTCGCGCTCCTGTGTTTGGCTGAGGGCATGCAAGACAGGGAGGCTGTAGCGCATTGCACCCAACACGAGGGCCTGGTGGACACGATGAAGATCAGAGCAGGACGGGCCCCAGGACTCACCAGCGATACGTCTGAGGACATGAACTGAGGCAGCCGCCTTTGTGGTAATCATCTTTACATGGCGGGACCACGTTAGGTCGCGATCAAGTATTAGATCTAGGTATCGGTACGACGTGGCAAAAGTCAGAGGGGAGCCGTCAAGATAGAGCGGATACCTGCGGAAGCACTTGCGCGAGAACGCCATTGCAACAGTCTTCGCCGGGAAGACTGTTAGGCCACGGGAGGCAAGGCGTGGTAATCACATGTAGAGAGCGTTGCGGTCTGCGCTGGATCGTATCTCGGCGGGTTGCAGAAGACCAGATACAGATGTCGTCGCCGTATATCGTGATGGATGTATGAGCAGGGAGCAACGGGGTAAGGGAGATGATGATGATGATTCAGGTTTTCTTGGCGCATAAGCAACGAATGCCGTAATGCGCCAAGACAATGATAAGGGAAGTACTAGTTAAAAGTAAGGGAGGCCATGATAGGGTTAAAGAGGATGGGGCTAAGGACACTACCCTGCGGGACCCTACGGGTCACGTGGTGCTTGGTGGTGTCACCATCAGGGGTGCGCACGAAGAGATAGCGGCCTGATAAAAAGTCTTGTATCCACTGCAGAGGGCAGCCGCCAACTTGAGCCGCAGCAAGAGCGTCAAGGATGGCAGCATTGTAAACGCTGTCGTAGGCTTTCTTTACATCGAGGAACACAGCGGCAGTCAATAATCCCTCTGCTTTGGCTGGCTGGCTGCTTTGGCTCTGCTTGCTGTACCTGGCTGACTAGGGTGACGACACAGTCCAGCGCTGAGCGGCCCGGGCGGAAACCCGCCATCACTTCCGGGAAATACTCAGCCGTCTCAAGGGACCAACTTAGACGTGTGAAAATCATGCGTTCAAGTGTCTTCCCTATACAGCTGGTGATGGCAATGGGACGGAAAGAGTCAATGGGATGCGGCGATTGGCCCGGTTTGAGGATAGAAACCACCGTTGCCGTCTTCCAATCCTCAAGAACTTGTCCGGTGCACCAACTCTCATTGAGAAGTCGCAGGAGGTGCAAGCGACCGGATATGGGAATGTGCCAAAGGGCCTTATAGGTAACTTGATCTGTCCCAAGTGAAGTGTGCGGAGGAGCGGCTGCAAATGCAGTTTCGAGTTCAGCGAGAGTGAAGAGCGTGTCCAGGACCGGATGACTTGGCGCTGAGCTGGGTTGCTGGTGGTAAGTCTTGCGCAAAAATCTTCGGCAATTTGTAGTTCAGACTGTGCTGTACTGAGGAACAGGGAGCGGAATGGATTCCACTGAGATACAGGGGAAGAGAGGCCTCGTAGTACTCCTCATATCCGGTAGAGTGGCGTACGGGGGGATAAAGATGAGGACGTGAACCTGCGCCAATGGTCCCGCGCAAGGTGACGCAGATGGCGCCAATAGCTTTCTGAACCCACCGAGCTTCGAGGCGGTCAGGAGCGTGACCGGTGCGTCGGGCACGCTCGGTTCCTCGCGACGACGAAGAGCACGAAGCCGCTCGTACTTAGCATCGACTGCAGAGAAGCACACCGGGAGACGGAAGCAGCTAGTAGCAGCCTGCGCAGCACCTGCCACAGTACGGGGAAAATCCTGCTGGTTTCCCAGTGCATTGTTTGATGAAGCCGACTCCAGTATGGTCTGATAAAGTTGCCAATTGGTTCGCTTGATGGGACGTGATGTAGCGGGTTGACGCGATCGTCGGATGCCGATTAGAACGATTAGAAGGTATGATTGAGAAATGTATGGGAGAACGTCGACTCCAGCAAGTGACCGGAGGGCCACGAGATGGCGCGCGGAATGTTCAGATGACACATGCACAATGAGGGTACCCTGCTTATTGATGAGGTGACGGAGCACAGTCTCTTGCGTTGCCGACAGGATGTCGCGCGCGACGGGGTTGTGGTCCACATCCCAGAAAGATGCAAGAGGGTTCACGCAGCGAAAAACGACCGGTATACCGTCGGCACGGCTCTCCTTATACCGTACTATTTGGAAGCCATCCTTGCGCACTTTACAGTCGTCCAGACCCACTGGACTTTGGTCAGAAGACTGAACCTTCATATGCAGATGAATGTCGTCCTGCTCGTGAAATGCCGCGCTTATGGTGCCGAGGTCGGTAAGAAGCTGGGTGCGTGAAGTACGCGGTGAGGCAGACACAGTAATTTCGCTTGTCTTCCTTCCCACTGGGGACCGACTTCTCGCCAGCCTGGGTCGTTGCGGACCCTCGTCTCCCTCAGGAGGACCAGTGGTCCGGCGTTTCCGGGGTTCCCTCCGCCCCACCCCCCATTGGTACGGGGGAGAAGGGGAAATGCTCCGCCAATATCCAAAAACTGAGAAACCCAAAGAAAGGCAAAAAAAAAAAAACAGAGAATTTCGCGAAGAGCAGCTGAGGACACGTCAGATCAGTTCTACCTCGAGAAATGATAAAACTATCTTAGCAGCCAAGACAGTCACGCTCAAAGTACGCAATAAGACAGAACACGCCCTAGCCACTGCAGACGAAGTTGGTCACGTATGCGTTGTAGAGACGGGGGAATAGTGTTTGAAGGAGGCGCGGTCAGCCTGTTCGTGGGTGGCGGCTCGGTGCAGGCAGCGGAGTAGAGGGAAGGATGACAAAGAAAAAAGAAAACGGGAAATGTGCTGGTGGTACAGGAGAGAAAGATTGTGCTGTCTCTCCTGATCTGGGAATAGGGTAGTCACGAACTATCCACCGCATGAAACACACAAGCATCCCTGAGTAGCCTTCACTGGGATACTCTATCTACGACGGTATCCGCCAGTATGATTGGCGAAGTTATGCGTGTGCATGTGGAGTATACATGAATGCTCCCACCCTCATCGTGCTGTATACACTACACCGGGACCCCCGAAAGACAACATCAAGAAGGTCCTTCTAGCCAATCTCTTCATTTACTCTGCAAGCAATACATTCATAGAAATTGAAGGAGCACAACATGGCGATGACTGTCTTGGGAGACTTCAATCTGGAGATTAAGACGCCCCAGAACAACTCGTTCGTGGACATTATGAAGGAAGCCTTCGACTAGTCGTTGCAATAAATTACAACAACACATACGGGAAGTGTTATAGATTGTGTCCTCGTCAGGAGCACAGATAAGCTAGTGGTGGCCAAGTAAGTCAGCTACTTCAGTCTTCACACACCTCTACTGTCCATGGTCGGAGAATGCCAGCGTTGAGCTCTTAAAATGCTATCGCATTTCAATGACAATCTGCCACACCGATGTCTGCCATAACTTTTTCCTCATTCTTGGTATGAAAGTAATGCATCGAATGCATATTTCACAAAATTTGAACATTTTATTCGGGATCGTACAGTAAAATAAAGCCGCGCCCGTTAAGACCACACAAAGAAGAAGACTTGCGCAAGAGATACAAATCTTGCATCTGAAGGCTTTGCATTGCCTCTGCGCAACAGGTTAAAAGGCGAACGCCGCCCGTCTTCATAACTGTAAAGAAAGTGGCGAAAGCGAAATATACAGTCTCCACGGTGTCTACTCCAAGTAGGGTAAGGTGGTCTATGTTGAAGACTGTTGACCTATTTTGTTAATAGCAATCAGAATAATCGCTTAAATCGTACCATAACCCGTTAACTGAATCCCCAAACCTTTGAGAAATGATCCATAAATTACTGTGGTGCCAAACCAGATATTTACTTCGTACGAGCCAAAACTGACAGGGAACATATTTTCATCAACTTACCCCACCCTATGGGGAAGTTGAGGACATAAAAAAAATTAATGCCGGATTAAAATTTTGTGTTTTGTTTGGGCCAGCCGAAACAGCCAGCCACGAGTAATGCACATGGAAACACTGGGCAGTGACACACCATCATAACGGCGATGTCATGTTTTATTAGCCGAGGAGCAGAAGTGAGCAAACTGGAAGTCAATGCTCGCGAAAGTTACAGATGGGACAAAAAAAGGCCCCTCTTATCCCGACCACATCTGCAAAACAGCGTCTCACGTCTTTCTAAAAAGTCACGTGCAGAATGTCAACACGTTACTTCAAAGCCCAGACAACGACTGTGCTCACCCTGGTGTCACAGACGAGAAAAAAGCATTGCTAAGAAAATGCCACGCGAAAAACCCAAACTGTCCTCAACTTGCCCAAGTCTTCAAGTAGCCCCACTTTACCGTATGTTCAGGTCTACATTGACCTGTTAATGCTTAGCAACAGTAACAGGCACCCCTCCGGTACGAACATGGGAGCTTCGAAGAGAATGAGGTGGAACCATAGCCTCAAGTTTTTCCGTATGTGCTTTATTTCAGTGTTCGCCGAATGCAACAGCTTTGTTCTTCATCTGTACTTTTTGTATTGTTTATTTCCAACTACAGTAATTCGTGTCACGTTCACTGGTCGGTACGTGACACTTAATGGCTTTGAAGTGTACGTTCGAAGGTCGTGCTCTTCCACCCTCAGTGAAGACATCTCGGAGTTAACGCCCGTGAATGTTCCATTGGCGGTGAACTGGATGCCTCCTCCTTGAATGCGGTGTAGTCCTTCCGCAGAGAGAAAGTCAATGGGGTAGAACCAGAGGTAATGTCCTGAGACCTTTTTGTAGTACCACACTGCGATCCATCCATTCAAGGTTACGTTCATGGACCATGGTATGTCCTGCATCAGACGTAGAGAAGTAAAATCACCGGGAGTACCACAAGTTTCAAGTCATATGGACCTCAAAGATCAAGTCATTAATAGGGATGGCTTGAACTACAAATGAGCAAACAGGTATTTTTTCAATCAATGAACCAATTAAGAAAAGAAGCACGTTGCTTCTTTGTTACACTTATGAACCTTCTTCAACATGATCACTACGCTATGGTCGGCATCCAGCCAAACTTTTTCTTCTTCCTCCCTGTCTGGCCTCCATCCACCAAGGCAGATTCGCCAGGGTTAAACCTTAGCTAAATGTGATTATATGTTCGCTAGTTATGGTCGGTGAGGATGTTGAATGTGTGCCGAACTGTCCATTCGAAACCTACACCTCGTTCTCTTCAAATGCACTATCATGCCAGCAGTAGAGTTGTATGCACTTATTGTAGTCAGGGTAGTTATGTATACATGAGTCAATGAATCGAATACTTTTGGACAGGCCTCTCGATAAGCGCTACATCAGATGGACGGGAATGCGAGTGAAAAATATTAATGAAGTAATAACACTTTTGTGCCAACATTTCCTGGAACGTTGCCCTTGACTTCCCACCAGTGTGCGGATCCAAGGGGTGGGGGCGATTGGGCGATCGCCCCCCCCCCCCCCCCACACACACATTAGTTTAGACATTGAATCGCCCATTCTACTCTCCCCCACTATACACGCTTCGTGAAAACAACCGCCACGACCTCAAAGTGAGGGTGCGGTGCCGCCCCTGCTACCCACTACGGTAAAAGGCTGTCCGTAAGTCCCCTCTGCCACATTACACCTTAGCTCTGTTTGTTCACACAGTGGTTAGAGACTTAAATTAAGGCTACCCGAACCTTTTGTGGCAACAGCGGAGCTATTACAAAGGAAGAAAGTGCAGAGCTGAAACCAGCACGACCGAAAGCTGATGAGAACATCAGCTTTCGTTGGCGGTGTCGGCAACTTGGTGCAGTTAGTAAGAGTTTCTTATCCGATAGCTTAAGTGAGTCGCACAATATTGGTCAGCAGGACAGCAATCCCATTGACGAGCAGGATGGCACAGAAGAAGATGATCCGCTACCCGAGGCTGAATACGAAGCAAGTATCCGGCAGCTGTCCAGCACGACATATAATCGTGCTCACACATTAAAAGGGCACTAAAGTGCAAAAACAACTTGCTCTCAAATGAAAGTCTATGTTTCAATTCGTGTAATGCAAGCAAAATTAGTTCACACCACGACCTACTAGATTATAACGACCACGTCACAATTCGCAAACCCTATGAGGAGCCTGTCCGCACGATCCGCCAGGGGCGCTACTGACGCGCCTTGGCGGACTGGCGCCACGATTGGACGATGGAAATTTGAATTCTGAACTCGCAGAAGCGTATGTACGACTACCGTAGCAGACGACAGCGATAGCTCCTATGAAAACGCGTAGAATGATGATGATAATCAACCTCAGAATGAAACATCTGTGGAAGTCCACCGCTTGTACAGAAATACTAAGGTAAGCTGAAGTACAAAGTATTGTAGAAGTTGAGGAAGCAATAACTGGGACGATCAGAAGCGCCACCGCTGCCTTCCGAAAATGCGGCGCATGGAAGGGGCGCGCCTGACATGGTCGTTATAATCTAGTAGGTCGTGGTTCACACACAGCTACCGTTTAGAACAAACACGCATGAAAACAGATCCGTCTTTGGCGGCAACGAATAGTAGCAGGAGTAGCGCGCGCACACTTAACGTGAGCGTGTAGACTTGGAACTAGTCCGATCGTAGTGTTCTGTATATGCGCGGCATGACGCGCACTGCTTCATTTTTTTAATACCGAGTCACTGAATTGTAGCCCACACCAATTCTCGCGAATGTTCCACTGACAACATTTATCATCACGTCCTTATGACAGCGACGCCAGTCCGCTTCGCAACGCGCACTATGTTTTTCACCGGGACTGCTCCATGGCGTTGCCCGCGCGTGCACGTGCAGCATGGACTAAAAACACCGATGCACGAGCTGAAACGATGTTCACTGCTTAGCGCCGAAGCAAGAAAGAGTCCGGTATAATTTCGATTATAGCTCTGTAACGGAATGAACGTTTGGGATTGTGATAACAAGTACGAAATTAACATAGCGTGTAACGTAATTTGAAGTGAACTTTTTTTTTTTGCATTTTAGTGCTCCTTTAAGACGTTCAGAGAGGCTAGAACAAGAAACTACATGCAAACGTCAGCCAAGGCTGCCGCATAGTTAAACAAATCAACTCGAATGATCCAGACATTCTGGATGAGCTCTCTCCCATTTCACTAAAAGCGCGAAAAAAAGACAACATACACAGAGGAGCTTGGGTTAGAGTATCGCCTCTGGCTATGAAACTCCTCATTCATCACCTCAAAATAAATTGTTATCTTACCAACAAACCGAATGGACGTTTAAGTGAAGGTCTCTCAGCTCTCGATAAACAAGAATGGAAAGCAGCTATACAGCTGGCCAATCTCAAAGCTTTCAGAACGTGGGAGCTCGTGGCGCGACCGAAAGACAGAGAAGTGGTGAAATGCAAGTGAGCATTTCGTAAGAAATACAACGCAAATGGTAACCTGGTGCGCTACAAGGCACGTTCAGTAGAGCATGGATATTGACAATTGGAAGGGATAGATTTCAAATGGGCGTTTTCACCTGTTGTGAGGCTCAAGTCGATCAGAACGCTGTTCTTCATAGCTGTAGAAAGGTACTGGAAGATTCGCAAGTTCGATATCACAGCAGCGTACTTGAACGGGACCCTAAACGAGACTGCTTACATGGAACAACCCCAGCCTTTTACGCAAGGGAGTAACGACAAACACTGCCTTCTAAAGAAAAGTCAGTATGCACTGCATTTGTCAGGAAGGGATCGGAATTTCACCTTGGATACATTCCTCAAGTCAGAAGGGAAGAAGAGATCCAAAGGAAACTCAACTGCTCATGTCAGCCAAGATAAAAATCTCATCGTAGGAGTCTGCGTTGATAATCTGCGTCATGTCAGAATATGAAAGCGAAATCGTTAAGTTCTCGCGACGGATATTTCAAGAGTTTGACACAAAGGATTTGGGGGAAGCAAGCCGCATCCTTTCCATACAGTTGTAAAGGAACAAGGATGGGAAGCTGTCGCTTGGGGCGAGGGGGGAGTGATGGGGGTGCGGTCAGCCTGCTGCGAAGTGGCGGTTCGGTGCACCCAGAGGAGGGAGAAGAGGGAAGCGTGAAAGAGGGAGGGGAGAGATGATGGTGATACAGGAGAGGGAGGGGGCGTACTAATCCTTTTGCTCGGAAATTTGGGTAGTGGAAGGGGACAATCCACAGCATAAAAGATACGAGCATCCCTCAGTAGCCTTCATTGGGATGCCCTCTGTACCACGGTAACAGCCAGGATTATGGCCAGGAGACGTCAGCCCAGGAGGTCCTGGAGACGTTTTGCATGGCATATGTGAAAGGAACATAATCCCCATTGTATCCTTGAAGCAAGTATCAAAGGACGGACAACAGTAACAAAGCAGGGGGAGACCTGGAACACAAATACAGAGGAGTAAGTGGAGTATTGGTGTACTTTGCCGGAGGAACCAGACCATATTTGCTTTTGCCACAACATACATGAGCCAGTTCAATGAATTTCCAACTGAAAAGCAAGCAAGCAAGCAACTTAAAGCCTTTTGCGACGCGCAGACAGGGCAGCCGAAAAATATACAGAAAGTTGTTCAGTGGATACGTGATCACGTTAGCTGGCGCTGCTATATCTTCTTGGAACAGTAAAAAGCAGGAACACCTGTGCTGTCAACAGTTGAAGCTGAATACCTGGCCATGTATCACGCCGCACAGGAAGCGGTGTGGTTTCAGCATTTTACCGATGAACTCGTAAAGGAACCGAAGGGTTTGTTCGTTGGCAACCAAGGAGCAATTCCACTAACTAAAAACCAAGTCACATCAGAGAGTAGCAGGCACATTCACCTTAGATACTTCTCGTTGGGAGAAATAATTGAAGAGGATAAACTTGGATTTTCACAGAGGCTGAATGGAAAGAGAGCTCTTGGACATTGTGTACGTTCGGGTGTAACGAAACACATGAACATGGTATCAGAATCCAGTCCGTTAAAGTGGGACTCCGCAACAAAATCATCACAAAGGTTGTGGTATGTCTGTAATCTTTGGGATGTCAAGAATATCTGTACGAAATACCGCGGTCCAAAACTGCGCAGATTTTACTCGAACGAATTGTTACGAAGGGAGCGTTTCGGGGGGCCTCTGTGAAGCGAGAGGACGCTGAAATCATCTGATATCTATGCTGACTGCTGATATCATCCGACATCCGGCAAGGGAGAAAGAATGCTGAGACGACAATGCTGAGTGACGTCACTGAATGCTCCTCCGGACGAACCGCCGTAGCATGCAGCTCTGTTTTCTGCTCTTCGCATTTTGATTTCGGTTTGCTATTGTCATCATTAACGAATAAATTCCTCGCGCAAAATGAATGCGAATGTTGTATTCGGTATCGAGGGGGTGGTTCGTGTTCGGTATGTTGCTCACCTAATATTTTTCGAATCCTTGCGAAGTCTCCCTTTACGGGGGTATTGTATTAAAGTGCTGTCCTGCCACCAGCGGACAGTGTAGGTATTTTTTCCTACGGTGTGTTTTAGATTGAGTTATCTGCTCGAGCACGGCTAGCGCACGCGTTATATCTTTGAAGCTTGAGAGGGGAGGGGGGGGGGGCATATATTTATTAGACGAAAAGAAAAAAAAATTGGGGGAAAGGTCAGCCAAACGGGACGTCGGCTTGCTATTCCGGAAAGAAAGAAATAATAAATAACGAAAGACAGAAAATTTAAAAATACGAAATAAGTAAAAAGAAAAGAATTAAAGAAAGGAAGAAAGAAATAAGAAGGAATAAGAAATAAAGAAAGAAAATTAAGAAATAAATAAAAAGAAAAGAAAAGGAATCAGGAAATAAAGGATAAACTAACAAAAGACGAAAGAAAGATGAGGTAGATTAAAGACAAAGATGACAACAAAAAAAAAAAGACTAACAAACGGCGAAAGAATGATGAGATGGATCGCAGAAGATGACTTTAAAAGGAAAGCATGAGGTTAATGCGTTGAGGGTGAGAGTGGGGCAGTGAAGAATGCGATTGCACGACTGGAGTTCACAGGCTGTTCATAAGACCTGAATCGCTCAAGAAAGTCAGAACTGCTTTCGTCACAGACCGCCGTGTGTGATTTCGTACTGGGCCGAGCAGAGTGGCCAGAGAAAAGTCCGTGCACCGCAGCTCGAGTAGGCGTCGTCTCAGCGTGGCTCGAGGGGTGTCGAATCTGTGACAGTCGAGGAGAAGGTGTGGAATATCAGCTTCAACAGCGCAAGTGGGGCATTTGGGCGACTGGAGAAGACCCCATTTTACAGATAAGTAGAGGTGTCCAGGCGGCATTAAGCCGTAGTCGGTGTAGAATGGACGCTTCTTGACGCGAGCAGTGGTGTGTGGCAACGAAATCCATC
Organism: Ornithodoros turicata; assembly: GCF_037126465.1. Taxonomy (NCBI): domain Eukaryota; kingdom Metazoa; phylum Arthropoda; class Arachnida; order Ixodida; family Argasidae; genus Ornithodoros; species Ornithodoros turicata. The sequence continues at coordinate 22,381,050 of NC_088207.1, forward strand.
GACGGGTCGATATATACCGGAGAAGCTTGAGAGCCTACTGCATGGAAGAGCACTGAGGTGACCTGAAAATATTTTTCTTTCGCTGGGGCGTGTTCCGCAACGAATAAAATCCTGCGAAAGAACGATGAGCGTAGGTGACCTACAGAGCACGCGCGAGGCCTCTGTTCCGCACAGGTCCCCCAAGGTCGCCATTTCCCCATGTATTTGTTCCTATCCCGATGCGTGCAATGCCGGAGGCCGCCCTTAGATACCCCATTGTTACCAGACGTTGGCTTGCGTGGATTGTAGCGCGCTAAAGATCCAGTTGAAGCACAATCCAAGCCAGGCCAAGTCACCGAAGGAGAAATGGACGACTGCAGCGCCTGCGGCGCCTGGTACGACAGGTACGCTATGTGATGCACGCAGCCGTGCACTAGATCCTTCCGATCGCTCAACACGTTTAAAAACGGACCAAAAGGTGCAACACGACAGAGAAAGTTGTTATACGCGTTTTATTTGGACATATAAAGACTAGATTCATTCGCAGAAACAACAAAAACATTTTGCCGCTAAACTTAGCGCGCTGAAGTGATCCGGAACGGCAACAGTGGGGTATCTAGTGGCGGCCTTCTTCGTTGCACGCTTTTCCGAGGTGAGTTTGGGGGACCTGGTTCCGCACACCTTTCAAAGATTTCCTCCTCGTAAAAAGCAGAACGAGGGAACCTCGTGACATAACATGGTCCTCGGCACGTGACCAGTGACGTACACCGGCACAGATCAAGCACGTATAAGCGGCGTGTGGACCGAGAAAAAAAAAAAGAAAGAAAGGCACGAGGCCTTTTCTACGTCACACGAGGATCATGTCGGCTGTCCGCGGTCGCTTTCTCCAACTGTTTTTTGTGAATTCGATTGTGCAGCTATAATACACCGCCGAGGGAAAATATTTTATGTTGTGACTCCTGAGGGACAACTTGACAGATGAGGCATGGTTTCGAGCCACGTTAAATGTCACTTCCATGGGCCTTTCTAATTGTCAGTATTTTTGTTCCTCCCGCTCGTTGGATGGTAGCCAATGTCGTGCTGGAGACTGGGAGGTGGTTGGTTCGAATCCTACCAACGGCTGTGCTGTCTGAGGTTTTCCCTGGGTTTTCCGAAGACTTTCCAGACGAATATCGGCACAGTTCCCCCTGAAGTCGGCCCAGGACGCATACCAACCCCCTCTGTTCCCCACTCCTCCCTGCTGTCCTCTCTCCATCTGTTCACATCTGTACGCCGTTCATAGCCGCAGTTGCTTCGCGGCCCTAACAGGGAATCGAAAAAAAAAATTATGTTCAAGGTCTCTCCCTGCTTTGTTACTGTTGTGCACGCTTTGATTCTTGATTCCAGGATTCAATGGAGATGATGCTCCTTTCGCGTCTACCATGCCAAACAGGCTCTGTGGGTCTTGCGTGGTCTCCAATCACCATTCAAGCCTTCGACAGGGCGAAACAGGCCCTAGCATCGGCAACAACGTTGATCCGACGTTGCTAAGCTTGGATTCGTAACTTCTTTTATCGTACTGTTTTCGTAAGGTTCTCCCGATGTACTAAAATTCGCTAATGTTAGATGTAAGTCAATGATATCCCTTACGTATAGGGTAACCGAATTCACCTAACGTAATACTCCTTCTCCCTCTTTTTAAATTTAATTTTTGAGTTAGGGTGTTAGATCCCTGACGTCTTCAGTTGTCATTAAAGCCTTCCGTTTTTCTGTTCAATAGAAGTGTCCCTCTGTTTACACCGTGCTGCTATAAGATCCGGGGCCCGATAGAGTGAACACCGTAATGCCGAGAACGATCTCAATGTAACGGAAACCGAAACCGGCAATCGAAAATAACTCGGGAACAGAAACAGAAACGCAATTCTGCTACAGTAACGGAAATGGAAACCGCTACCGGAAACCGTAAGCGGAAACAGAAACAAAAAGTCGATTGTCTTATGGCGAATTCGGGTGGTCATTTCGTTGCAACTTTTTTTTTAAGGATCCATCCTGTTCTCGCCAGTTTTGCCAGATATCGCATGTTCGCGTGGTACTTTGTGAGCGCCAGGAATTTGCGAGCTATAGCACTTTTCCTGCCCGGCCTCGGAGCGACCGGGCAGCAGATTGACCAACTATATCCGTTGTCGTCACAACCGCATCGCCAGGGTGGCGAGGGTCCTCATTGGCCCATACGTCGAAGTTCACATGGGTTAGCAGACGATGGATCCCGAAGACTAGCGATTTCCGAGCGCTAGGCCGTGTTGCCCATGCCATGTTGCCGTGAAATGACCACCCGAATTCGCTATTAGGCAGCGGAAACAGAATCGGAAACGATTATCTTCGGTAACCTGGATACGACGTCACTATCTCACCTTGGCGATGTTGCTGACAGTCCATGTCAGCTTCGTTGAAGTTCTCGGCTTTACGGTGACGGTCTCCGTGACCTCTACCTGTGAAATGTCCGTTTTCGTGTCCTGTGAGCCACGAGTTAGATTAAAGGAAGTTGTCGTCGTAGACTCGACACTGATGGCGTCTGGGAGTCCCGCTGTCACTTTCACTGCATGCCTTAAGGAGTAGGAGTCCACCAGGTTCCAGGTGTAGCTGTGTGATTGGGTGATGGTCTTCTTCACCACACTCGTATGCGACTCGTTGTAGCGGTCGTTGTGTACCCAGTGCTCGTACACATGCGGGGCTCTCACGGAGACGCTCGTTTCGTTGCCGTAAATGATGGGACCCGTCGATATCGTCACCTTTCGGCTGTGATCAGAAGTGAAGCTTTTTTGACCGCTGCGTATTACGCATTCGTCAGCTGTATTCTGATAAGTGCCCCCTTAACAGTTATACCATTTTCAGTATCTGATATGGGCCATATTAGAACTACGCACTTCTCGAGCGTTAAATGAGGGGAAGGCCGTTCGCGTCGGAGGGCCATGTGTTTTGTAGCGATCGAGCTGATTGGAATAAAGGCTGACCCGAAGACGGACCAAAAGTCAGAAGACGTCATGAGTATCCCCATACACACACACACTGGCTTGACCTAACAGAAGAAAACAAAATTTACCATTGACGTTTCGATGCTTATCCGGGCATCATCAAAAGAAGAAATGTGTGTCGTTATTTCGATGTCGATGCCGGAAAAGCCGTCGAAATGTCACATTAAATTATGTTTTCTTCCGTTACGTCAAGCCGGAGTATACGTATGTGTGAATACTTGAAACGCTGATGTGCTGGCCAGGTTGACCGGTCTCCGGGCCAGATAAGCGGAAGTGTTGTGCGCTCGAGGAGTGCGTAGCTGTGGTGTCGCTTCGCGGTTTGGCGATTTATACGCATCCAAGTACGCGCTCCTCGTTTCATGATTATGGAGAAAGAGCCTCGACTCAAATAATGGTCGCCTCGAATTCTGCTGTCTCGCAATTTCGCGGAAACATCTACATAAAAAGTTAATTTTTGGGTAATTAATCGTCCGGTGGTTATACGCCCTTTCCCACAGGACATCCGCCTGGCCGCGGACCCCATTAATGGCCCAAACCGCAGGGGTCAGTGTGCGCCCTCCGTCGACTTCATGGGGAATTGTGCCGACATTCGTCTGGAAAGTATTCTGGAAAACACAGGAAAAACAGCAGACAGCGCAGTCGGTACTAGGATTCGAGCCCAGCACGACCTGAGGTAGACCTCTTTCCCGTCTGGCCAAATGAGGTCGTTCGCAGCTGTCCTTAATCCCATAGTTAGATACACAAGCATCGAATGCATAGACACAACCAGGGGCATGGTCAAGCGCGTTACAGCGTCCGCTCGTTCGTGGTAGCCAAGGTCGTGCTGATGATTCGGAGGTGGTGGGTTGGTATCCTACCACCGGCTGTTCTGTCTGAGGTTTTCCCTGGGTTTTCCGCCTGACTTTCCGGACGAATGTCTGCACAATTCCCCTTGAGGTCAGTCCAGGACGCATATTAACCCTCTGTCCCCCACTCCTTCCTGCTGTCCTCTCTCCATCTGTTCACGTCTGTGCGCCGTTCATAGCCACAGTTGCTTCGCGGCGCTAACACAAAATCACAAATAAACATCGCAACACCAAATGTGTAAGCCATCATGCGTTTGTGTAAAATGAAGTACGCACTTTCGGAAATGCGGGTTATTCTTGAGGACAGGTTGCTGAGCAGTAATGTCCCACCACAGCACTCTGCGGCGATCTGCAGCAGCTCCGACGAAATCACTGATCAGTGCCTCAATGTTAAGCTGTTGCTCGCCTGCACCTCCACGAGGAAAGAGGCAGGGAGGAAATAGTCTGATTAGTAAGCAGTTGGAAAGGCAAGTGTTTTTGCAATCATATGAGGAGTACTTAGCTCTCTTTTTCTACGGTTAGGTTACTTTTCTATGAAGGTGTCGTGATGCTCCGATAAATTTTTTTGAGGCGCTGTCAGTCATTTGTGTCCTTTTGTTCGCGGTATTCTTGCTTCTGCTGCGACATATATTGCATAACTGCAGCGAATGTAGCGGGTATATACTGCGAGCACCAGGTCGTACTGGTTTTACAGCCTTTATGATCCCTTTCAGAGCTCCTTTAATGTGGGTTTTTAATGTGGGCCAAATGCCTCATTAAAACACGTCAGGCCCTGAAGGATGCGCGTAGAAGCACATCGCCGCTTCCATAAAATATGGTAAGTTTTATTCAACGAACGGAACATCCACTATTAGTGAGCTTTAGCGCACCGTACACTATCGCCTTTGCGTACATAAGGCATATCATTGGTGGTCCTGAGCATGTGCAAGACATAAAGAGTGCGCGGAACCGTCAACGCTCTGCGTTATGTTGGCACACCAGGCACGTCGCATTTCCCATACCATAAATTCAAGTATTACTCGACTAGCTCTAGTGGCATAGAGGATAGGGTGGCCGCTTTCCACGCCGAGACTGGGAGGTGAGGCGGGTTCGAACCCCGCACAGGCTGTACTGTCTGGGGTTTTCCCTGGGTTTTCCGGCAGATTTTCCAGACAAACGTCGGTACAGTTCCCCTTGAAGTCCGCCCAGGACGCATATTAACCCCCTGTCCCCCCTCCTTCCTGCTGTCCACTCCATATGTCCATGTCTGTACGTGGCTCATAGCTACAGTTGCTTCGCGGCGCTAACAAGGAACAACAACAACTTTATTTGCGACCTTGGAGAGTGGAGAGTTTCATCGCCACAGGCGATACTCTACTCCATTGCTGGATGGAATGGGGGGAATAAAATAACGAGCCCCTTCACAATAACGATCGAAGTCCGATGGTGTCCAGAAATGTCACAAGAGCTTTGAGCGCAGAGCGTTGCTGGGCTGGATTGGGCCAGGGACCAAGCAATTTCGATAGGGAGAAGGGGCGAGAGTCCAGCTGACGAAGAGACTCGGAGAGTGTGGTTCGAGAAGGTTCGTAGTGAGGGCAATGAAGAAGAATATGCTCCAGATCCTCAAGAGCACCACAGTGGCAGCAGGTGGGAGAGTCAACTTGTCTCAAGCGGTAACGCCACTGAGCTGTAAAGGCCACATCGAGGCGCATTCGGTGGATTAATGCAGCATCTTGACGAGAGGTGTTTCGTGGCATGCGGAAAGCGAGCGTGGGATCAACTCTGTTCAACATAGAGGGGGGAAGAATGTCGGTTGTCCACTGTCGGGAAGCCAGGGGTGTCACTAGGCGTCGCAGAATTGAACGGCGGTCTCCTCTCAGCAGAACAATACGGGTCCGTTTCCGATACGAGAGTGCTGCTTCTGCGGCGCGGTCGGCCTGCTCGTTCCCCACGACACCACAATGGGCTGGAACCCACTGGAGAACTAGCCTGTGGCCTGCGGCGTAGATAGTGTGGTAAGCCATTAACACGTCTGTGACTAGGGGTGCGGATGGGCCTCGTATGCCGGAATTTTCAATTGCTTGAAGTGCAGATTTGGAGTCTGTAAAGACTGCCCATTCCCGGGGTGTAAAATCAGCGATGTGTTGTAGAAAGAAAAGGATGGCATAGAGTTCCGCAGCTGTGGAGGAGGTTGGATGTGAAAGGCGTCTTCCGTGCACGACGCCTTCGGATGGAATGACGAATGCTGAGGCGGACTTGTTGTTTTGGGATGCGCCGTCAGTATATGCTGCCGTAAACGTAGAAAACTTCTCGTCTACCAGAGCATGAAAATGGGCTCGGAGGACTTGAGGGGGGACCTGATCTCTTCTTTCCAGAAGGTTTGGGAGGCGTACAAAAGTGGGCGGTACCGGTAGAGACCAGGGGGCTTCCGGCGGTATAGTGTCCTTAGTTATGAAGCCAGTGAGAGTCTGGCGTGTCCTCTGCGCTACTCGATAGAAGTCGCTTTCAGGGCGGTATCGAATTTTTCTAAGTAGCGGATGGCGGGGAATGTGAGCACGCAAACGGAGGTAGTGCCGAGCCGTTTCCCGTTCACGGAGAACTTCAATCGGGAGCTCACCAGCTTCAGCCAGTACTTGCCGTGTTTCAGCCATTCTTGGAACTCCGAGGCATCGACGAAGGCTTCGAGCAAACAGGGACCGAAGTGTATTTAATGAAGTTGTTGATATCCTGTGCAGAATAGGAAGGCTGTAAAGCACAGTTGCCCTCACCCATGCCGCGTGAACCGCGAGCAGGGAACGCTGATCACAGCCCCATCCTGAGCCAGAAAGATGTTGAATTGCGGGGAGCCATCGCTGCACTTTAGTTTCAAGGTGTTTAATGTGCCGAGCCCAGCGCAAGTCCGAGTCGATTACCACGCCAAGGAAGCGGTGAAAGCGTACCGGTTCAAGCTTCTTTAAACCAAGCCAAATAGGGAAATTGGCCATAGCTTTACGCGTGAAAGGGAGCTCGACACACTTTTCGGGTGAAAGGTCCATCCCGAGGTGCGTGAGGTACGTATGGATATTGTTTAAAGCGAGCTGCAGGCGGCGCTGGAGAGCCGGGCGTGATTTTCCTACTGTCCAAAGGGCGACGTCATATGCATACACGGAGAACGACACTTTGTGAGGAATTACTGATTGTAGGCCGGCCATCACCACGTTAAAGAGTGTCGGGCTGAGAATGCTTCCTTGGGGAACTCCTTGAGGAACAGGATGCTGAGGGCTTTGGCCTTGGGACGTACGGAAAGCGACAGTTCGGTCCGTAAGGAAGTCTTGGAGCCAGATGAAGAGCCGACCGGATACTCCAAACGAGCGCAAGGCGTGCAGCACACAAATATGCGAGACGGTATCATATGCGCGCTTGATGTCGAGGAAGACCGATCGGACGATCCGTCGATGGGCTCGAGCATGTTGAACTGTAGAGACTAGGTCGAGAACTGGATCCAAGGAGCTCCGGTGGCGACGAAATCCAGCCATTTCGTGAGGGAACGCACGTTGTTTTTCAAGCCACCAGTCGAGGCGATGCAAAACCATTCTCTCCAACAGTTTCCCCATACAGCTTGTCAGGCTCACCGGGCGAAAGGAGGATAGGGCATTTGGGGGCTTGCCTGGTTTCAGGATGGGAACAACCAATGCCTCCTTCCATGTATGTGGTAAAGATCCTTGTTGCCAAGACGTATTATAGACATGAAGGAGAGCTTGGAGTGACCGCCCGTCAAGGTTTCGTAGGGCGGCATAGGTGATTTTATCGGGCCCAGGGGACGAGGCGGCGTTCACAAGCTTCAACGCTGCCTTTAGCTCGATTAGTGTGAAGTCGCGGTCCATAACTTCCGGGGGACGGGGCCAGTCTTGGTGAAGTTCAGCCGTCAAACTGTGGACAAATCTGCGGTGTAGGGGCGTGGTCGAGGCAGCCGCCGGAGTCGTTAGTACCACACAGAAGGCCGTCGCAAGCGTGTTTTCGTCTACACGCTGAACGATAGCCAAGGCCGCGAGAGGATTCTTTTGAGGGGGCGCCTCCTTCAGAGATCGGATTGTCCGCCAGATCTTCGTGGCCGGATCAAACGGTGAAAGGTGGTGGCAAAACTTACGCCAACGCTTCCTGTCCTCGTTCTTAAGTTCTCGTGTTACTTTAGCTTTCATCCGGCGGTATTCCACAATGTCCGTAAGTTGCCCTGTCCGACGAGCCGTTCTTTCTGCTCGGCGACGTAATGCTCTAAGGTGATTAATTGCTGGGGAATGGCCGACATGGCCTGTTACACTTTTAGACATGACCACCGCGTCCTGAATACCGCGGGTAATTGCTTGAGAGAGAGCCTCTGGGGACATACCGGTGTGCACAGATGTTCTGGGGCCCGCACGAAAACGTCTCCAGTCTGTGAAAGAAATCAGTCCAGCAGTGGCTGAGAGGGGCAGTCTGTCGTGCGAAATATATAGAGGAAAATGATCGCTACCTCTAGTGTCGACGTCCGTAGCGCACGACAAGTGGCGAATTATGTCGGTTGAGCACCACGAGAGGTCCAGTACATCAAGTGACGTTGGGGATCGCATGTAAATGGGCTCGCGGTTGTTCAGCAGACACATGTTATTATTCTCCATTGCCTCCAACAACCTCCTTCCCCTACTGAACAACGCTTCCGCTAACAAGGAATAAAATAAGGTATAGTCGAAGCACTGAACAGAAACAGTTGATGACGTTGCTTGCGTCGAACCGTATCAACCGGAACCAATCAGTGGATAAGATTTTGAGTCACACACGACCGGGATTGGTTCCGATAGGCACGATAACGATACCAACGGTTTGCTAAAACTGCGTTATGCCTTTGCGTTTTGGATGTGTGCTATGTGTCAGTGATGGGCAAAGTACCGTAAAATTGCATTTAAAGCAAAGTGCCAAGTACCTGCCATAAATAGTATACTTGATAATAATAATTCGTGGGTTTACGTCGCGAGACAACTGCGATCATGAGCGACGCCGCAGTGGTGGCTCTGCTGATCGGTTTTGTCCACCTCACGGTTCTTTTACGCGCGCTGAAATCTCAACACACGGCACACCGTATTTAACGTCCCTCGCGGAAGACACCGTGTCAAGGCAACTTGTTCCCTGAGGGAGGAAATCATGTAGGTCCGACAATGTTACATTCCAATTCCTCGCGCAGAAAGAAAAAGTATGGCTCTGATGATAAACTTGTGATGTCTATGCCAAGAAGGGGTATCAAATATAAACCCTCTCCGAGAAACGTCATCTTGACGTTGGCAGACAGACTGAAACCGAAACAAATTGGAAGAGGAGGGCTGTCTTCCACGAATGGGCACTTGCCGCTGCCTCCTATAGGCCTGTTGCACGACGTTTGGGGGCGCTCCGAACCATGTCATTGAGCTCCACATATGGCCGAAAGCGCGCAACTCGGTCGCGTACTCGCGCAAACCGATCCGTTTCGGAATCATGTTGCGTCTGTACTGCAAGTTTATGGAAATAAAATCTCTCAGTAAATCTTTGGGGACTCGAATTCACGGAAAGGAGAGGCGCTAATTAAGCACGTCTACTGATTAGAAGAGGAAATTGACAGCGACGTCACGCTAATTAAGGGGTAACGCATCTCAGAAGTGAAAGACAGCGTCAACTACAACGTTTCTTTGAACGTCATTACCATTTCCTCAAATTATTTACTTAAAACTGGGCGAGATCGGTAAAAAAAAAAAATCTCGTAAGTTGTAAATCCGTATCCGTATTTCGTTAGCGTGTAGCGCTCCTCTCTTCGTACTGCATGTGCTTTCACGCGCACATAAAAACGTCTCCGGCGTTTCGGACTTCCGACCAGGGATTTCCCTACACCCCCCCCAGGGGGGTGTACACTCTCCCTGCATTTTTGCAACACCCCCCCCCCCCTGAAATTTCTCAGGTGACCCCAACCAGCTGGCCACCAACACGTTATGGTAGTGAGTCCGGCGCAGCGAATTACATCCTGTACTATCAAACTTGAGCTGTAGGACCACAGACATGCAGATGATCGTACCATGCATTTGTCCAAAATAATTTGAAAGTGACTGTTCAATGCATATATTGCACGCATATACGAGCGAAAATGCGTGCGGGCACGCAAACTCAATGTGGGTCATCAAGAACCATTCGCGCCCAACTCAATCAAGCGAGGTATTCTGCTTTTTCTTTTCCTAAGGTTTTCACCGTTGGTTGCTAGGTATTCCGCAAGTGGAACCTTCACCAAGCATACCCCCCCCCTTGAAAGCTCGGCACCCCCCCCCCCCCCCAGCAGTGAATTTCTGTGGAAATCACTGCTTCCGACTCAGTCCACAGCATGGGCATTGCCAGGAGTTTGTCCAAGGGGGGGCAAAGCGTGCGCCCCCTGTTTTCCTGGAAATGGGCTGCGGACTGTGCGGCTGTTCCCGCTGTTGGAATTCTGTTGGTCGCTGTTGGAATTCCTGGAGGGGGCCCCCTTGCGCTCCTCTCGGTACGCCCATGGCCCATAGCGTCAAGCGTCGCAGCACAAGCTAAATTTAACAAGTTCTTGCGACAGCATACAGATAAGAGGCAGCGTGCTGCTTGAGTGAATGAATCACACACCAACGTAGCGTTCCGATCTTACCTATAATCTCAACTACCCCGCTTTGTCCCTCTTGTGCCATACCCATAGTTCCCGAATCGTTACCTTACAGGAAGAGAAATCAGGTGTTGTGCTACGTGTCCGTTCCGTACCACGTAATGACTTAACATTCGTTATAGGTTTCACAAGCCCCTCGTACAGTGCGTTCCGCCAGGTGCACCTGTAACGCTGCACAGCTGAAAAATGCAAGCTGTTTGCTGCTACGTGAACAAAAGTGGCAACAGTTCATGCACGAGCAAACCACAGCAACGGGAAAAACCAAGTTGAAAACCCAAGCGGGATATACCGCTGTCATCCGCGCTTCTCGCCAGCCTCTCTCGTATGGTTTGCGGGGAAAACGGCACGTCCTTATACTGCAGGAATCCGACCCCTCGTATTCTTCAAGCTGTTAGAACAGTTTACAACGCAATGATTTTGTGTACCCGACTTTCTTTTCTTTTGTAGAGATGCTATTGCGGTACAGTGGAACGGTGCGAAATACGACACACACGATCCTCTAGTACGGCAGCTGTATACAACAGGGCATAATGATAAAGCGTATAGCAGTCAGGGACAAGGACAGGGACAAGGACAAACGAACTGCTGTACAACATGGGCCTGATCGGCGCTGCGGTCGCCTAGCGAAACTTTAGTGGAACAGGCCTATTGAAAGAAAAGTACGAACGAGGGTCGCGTCCCCTTTAGGAACCATCGTAATCCCCTCAAGACCGTGGCTTTCGGGCGCTTTCGCCTCTATAGCTTCTAGTGTAGTTCAACTTTATCATATTGGTGTCGCTGTCGAACACTATGACGTCATTTGTTTTTTTAAAGTTCTGGGTTAGCGCCGCGAAGCAACAGTGGCTATGAGCGGCGTATAGAAGTGGACAGATGGAGAGTGGACAGCAGGAAGGAGTGGGGGGTTAGTATGCGTCCTGGGCCGACTTCAGGGGAACTGTGCATACATTCGTCTGGAAAGACGAGTCTTCGAAGAACCCACGGAAAACCTAAGACAGCACAGTTGGTGACAGGATTTAAACCCGTGTCACCTCCCAGTCTCTGCGTTGAAAGCGATCATCCACTATGCCACAGGAGATGGTTCATTCGTTTAAAAACAGGGAGAGGTCTGTTGGTTGCAGTCGCTGGTATTTTATGTGTTTTCTTTATTAATACGTTAGCATTAGAAGGGTCATGTCAAAGCAAAAACGGCGGTGTCGATTTGCGGACAGACGTGCAGACCGTAGCGCGCGCCGAGCGGAGGAGGAGGTTGCTGCGTGCCAGATGTGTGGGCAAGTGTGAACGTGTGGGAGGGAGGGGGGGGGGAGTTTGAAGTATACAGTGGAGTGCGGAAAGATGAATAATAAGCTTCTGAGGAAAACCCAGACAGCACAGCCGGCACCGAGATTCGAACCCGAGTACCTCCCAGTCTCGACGTGACATGGCCAGAGCACTAACTAGAGCCACGTGAGCTTGTTGCTGGAGCACATTGAGTGATATAAAGTAGCCAATTCGTGTACCGTGACCAAAGAACAGCCCGTAATGTTTAAATTAAACAAAAACGCGTTAAAAATTGTACATGGTGGCGTCCTGTCCAAGCGTGCCTCAACATCGCGTCAGCCAAATCACCATGCACTCTGCCTCATATAGAAAAAAAATGCTCCACGGCTTCCCATCTGTCGACGGGTACTCACCTATGGCTGCGACGGTGATGGTGGTCTCCTAATTGTCTCATGAAAGTAGACAAGAGAGCGCTGTCAGGATGTGAGACCATAATATACATAATAGAACGTAACAGAAGGGGTAAAATGCACGAGCGTTACGCTGGTGCCAAAATACACAGTAAATCAGGAAAGATAATTAATAATAATAATTGGGGGTTTACGTCGCGAGACAACGGAGATCATGAGCGACGACACAGCGGTCGTTCTGTGGATTGCTTTTGCCCACCTCAGGGTTCTTTAACGTGCGATGAAGGCTCACCACACGGCACCCCGTATTTAACGTCCCTCGCGGAAGACGGCGTGTCTAAGCAATTTGTACCCTGTCACCAAGTTGCTCGGCCGGGTTTGAACCCGCGATCTCGGGATCAGAATAAGGAAAGAGACAATGAAAAAATGGCTAGGAAGCAAGCGAGCTGGTGAAGATGATGCATAATGTAAAAAACCCCGAGACTAGGGAACACGATTACGACACACACAGCCGGATCATTTTCGGCTCTTGGGCAGAGACGGGAAAGGCTTGGGGACGGGAAAGTTTACTGCCGTGTTACGAAGACAGAGCATCTCATCCGCAATACGTCAGGTACGTATAGGCATCAACAGCATCGTATAGTGAACTGCTGTCAGGTAACTTTTCGCTAGAAGAAATTCCTGTCAGCGGCAGCATGCTCTAGTGCAGTAGTTCTCAACCGGGTTCCGCAGAATCGTCTTCTGAGCTTCCGAGAAACTGGCACCAATAGGCGTAAGGCCACGTACCCACATGCGGAGAATCTGCGCGGAAACGCGAACGCGGCGCGGTAAACTCTTGCCGCTGTGCGGGAAAAGCCACCTCCGCTTGCCGCTTTTTGGCGATCGCGCAGTGCACGATTTTTAGAGGCATCCGCACATGCTCCGCCAATCAGGAAGTAACCGGAAGTTGCGTGCGTTCTTGTTCTCTTCCGGCCTCCCGCACGGAGAGCATTGACGGCGTCGTTGACTGGAAGGTATGTCGCAGTGATGCTCACGTTTTTCAGCCGGCGAATTTATGACGACGGAAATAAAATGTCACTGCTTCCTACATTATAGAGCGTTGCGTTAAAATGACTTTTTTTGGGTCGACACTGGAATAAAATTTGGGAGTGCAGGTAAGTAAAGTGTAAGATATTGACTGTCATAGTGTCAGGAAGTTGAAAGCTAAGCATTGTTCACAAGAAAAGAATGCGCTATCGCCACAACGACTGAACCCAGAGCCTGCGTTTCTTGCGTCTGCGATGCTGATTTCACAAAAGCTCAGCTGTGAGAACGGAAACGTTCACTACAACCAGTAGCTCGACTTCGCTGTCGTCCGCCATCTTGTCAAGCTTGCGCTGTGGAGAGTCGCGGGCGGAGGCAGTATAGCTGGGGCGGCGTCCATACGCGTCCGCTTGCGGCAGGCGGTTGCGCACATCTCTACCGCATGTGGATACGCGGCCTAAGCCTCTGTATGCCGCCGCGCACAGCATCTGCTTCAGCACAACACGCGCAAGTGCCGCGTGCCCTCCGCGTGCACAATGAACGCAGCATTCTCTTGCCTTGCTGCGAACCACAACAATGTGCCCGAACATGAAGTGGCAACTCACTGGTGGCACTGAAACTCACTAATAACCCAGCAGTAAGGCTTACCTGAAAAAGGTGGAGCATCAAAATGCCCCATAGAGCTACGCGGCAGTACATATGCAAGGGAGTGGAGCAGTAACGACAAGCGAGATCGTCTAATGCGGAGATGTATTTAGCATGGCATGAGCAAGTTAAAATACGACCCAAAACCTCAAATTATCAACGATCAGCATCATATGCGAGGTCTTTATTCTATTCTTCTGTGTCCCCTGCAGTAGATAATTATTGTCATAGCGACAATCAAGAAAGTCCACGGTAAGACGATTTTCCTTTGTTTGCTCGATATGTGTGTAGACAATCCGTCGAACTGATAATTATTCAGCTTGGCGATAAGGAGGAAAAATGTGCACCGGGCTGTTATCGGTGGAGATTGTTGTTGCAATTGTAACGGGTGCATAATTACATTTTGTAAAAGACCCGATCCTCCACAGAATCTAGTGGTGGCTCGAGAGGCAGTCCTTCTTCACGCAGGAAATGACAGGATTCAGCACAGGTCTTCCATCAACTCTGTTCTTGACTTCATTACCGGGCTGTTATCGATGGAGATTGTTGTTGCAATTGTAACGGGTGCATAATTACATTTTGTAAAAGACCCGATCCTCCACAGAATCTAGTGGTGGCTCGAGAGGCAGTCCTTCTTCACGCAGGAAATGACAGGATTCAGCACAGGTCTTCCATCAACTCTGTTCTTGACTTCATTACGTCGGTGGAAGAAGTAAAGGCCCGTAAGAACAAACTGCTGACTGCATTTCTTGATGTTAAACGCGTTAACGACCGTGAGCCACGCCTCCTTTCTGCATATCCCCTCACCCAAGCCGGCCTACCCTCCAGAGCGTTTTGTCATGGATTACGTACTTCCTCCATGGCAGGCAACAATTCATTCGCGCCCGTTAAGGGGATACAGAGCATGTCTCGATGACTCATTGAGTGTGACAGGGAAGCGTGTTGAGTCCAATTGTGTTTAAAGGTACTGTAAAGGAGCACCGATCAAATGTCATTTAGTGTGGCTATTCGATAGTCCAAGCCACCAGGACAAAAACTGCGCAAGTTTCATTCCAATCGACGGTGCAATTAATTCGAAAATGACAATTTAAGATTACGGGCAACACTTTACTAGGTATTCGAAATGAATCCGTACCCCTGACACATACGGCGGCAACAACATTGCATGCGTATAACACTGGGCCCGACATAACAATCCACCACAATCCACCATAAAATCCGGTCCTGCAATCCACACAACGATCCACATCTGAGGATAAACGGATAAGCGAACTGAAATGAAATGCTGAGCCGTTGAAAAAAAATTGTCAGACCTTCAAGCAGCCAGACAGCTTCGGGACTTGTTTGTTCACTGAGGTTCACAGAGAGAGTTTGTTCGTTCGAAAGTGGCCGCGAACAGAAGGAGCGCGCAGGCGCAGAGAGCAGTAGGGAGAGCCTCCATGGAACAGCGGCCAGCGCTGGGATACTTCGCAAAAAACACTGTTAACGGGGGTTTCAGAATGCATAGGTAAACAGGAAAACTAATAATATGGTTACTAAAATAACGAAGTTCCGATGTAATAGTGTGTAATACCAATTTTCAGTGTTGCCCGCTGTACAGGGGGTTGTTTGACACCAGGCGTCGCCCCGCTCACTACGCCGCATCTTTCGTGGTAAATTAAAAATATTTATAGCGCGTTGTTGGTCGTATGGTTCCGCATATGGTATTTAGAAGCAACAAAGTCTCTAGTCACATCACCGGCATATCGTGCTTGTGTACTGCTTTACAGTACCTGTAACGTAGCCAGGGCGGGTCTTCGGGGCCGCATTGGAAAGAAACTGTCAATTTCGATCTACGGGGATGACATCTGCATTTGGACCAGCGGCAAATCCCGTCCGGCCATCCAGCGGAGCCTGCAACACGCTTTGAGCGCTATTGAACACTACCTTGCAACGGCCGGCATGGATATCTCAACTGGAAATTCCGTGGTACTCCCGTTTACGAGGAGGAACATGCATACCTTCCCTCTTTTAGTTGCTGGTGTACAACTAAGGAGTGCATCTTTACCATCGTTTCCTCGGTGTCACGGTAGACGCCAGGCTGTCTTGGGTGAAGCACATGGCGAGCTTGGAAGCCAAGGTCCATCGGTGGATTGCGGTGATCAAGCACCTGGCAGGCATGAAGTGGGGCAGTGCCACGGTGTCGCTTTTGGCCGTCCACCGAGCTTTGATTCGCAGGTCACTTGCATACAGCTATCCTGTGTTGAATGGTCTCCCACCTTCTTCAGTTCATAAGCTTCAGTGCCTCCTGCCACGCAATCTCCGAGTGTGCCTGGGAGTCCCTCTGGCGGCAGAGACCCATATTTTTATTTCTTTTATTATTTAGGATACTGTTGGTCCACAAATGAACGGTTACAGGTGGCTGGACTACAAAACAGGTTCTAAAGTTTCCACAAAATGATACATATCAACTTGGTTCACAACGTCGACCGGAAGGCTGTTCCATTCACGTATCGTTTTTGGATAAAACGAGTACTTACAGTCATCCGTACGAGCTACGATGTTCTTGGTAGAGAAAAATTTATTAAACTCAAGAACGAAATAAGAACTGCTACTCCAGGCCTTATTTAACATACACCTTACATACAACTCTAGAACCACTATTTCACACCGTAGTTGACATACACCGTACATGCATACGCACTTACATATACTATACATAAACACAGTACTCCCGAAGTCTACCACCCTAGATGTCTGCGATTATGTACGGTATGGAATGCAGTACATAATGAGTATGAATAAATACATAGGTGCAGAGTATGCACAGGGCATATGAGCACGCGAATGACGTTAAGGGGGGCGCACCAGAGACAGTCACATACCCATTGTGAAACAAGATAGAAGGGTGATGACGCCATTTGCGTGCGAACTCCTGCACACCTAAAGCGAGTAGTTCGTGCTGTAACACTTTGGCCCATCAAAACGCGCACGTTGCGAACCAACAAGAAGATAGGCGTCGTCCGCTGACGTCGGGCCACAGCAGAACAGCGAGCTTTCCACAGCACAAAGCCACCACACGCAGTGAGCAAGGCACTTAGCCGATGTGGCCGCCTACGGTCCAACAGTACAGGACACAAGATGCGTGTGGACCGTCTGACTATGCTCCAGAATGTACGAGCAACGTGACACTTGAAGATGACATGCTGGTTAGTCTCCTGGTGCGTACAGTATGGATAAACGTCTTACGTTGTTACATTCCATGAGTGGAGACGATCACGAGTTGGTTGGATTCCCCAGGTAAGGCTCCACATGGCGTCTCGAAGAAATCCAGGCAGACAGGCGCATACAGTTGCCCACGATATGTTTGCCGCATGCTCCATTCGTCTTCGCACACCGTCATATGTTGTGACAGTGCTCTGTAGCACCTTCTTTGCCATAGAAGAGGCTGAAGCAGATGTCAAGCTGCGGACGGGGACAAGGGACGACAGTTTTTGGTGATATGCGCGAACGGCTGCATGGAAACGCTGAGGTACCGCTGCTGCTGGCGGGTCAACGACCACGTGCAGGAATTCACTCTGAAACGGCGCCATCCAGTAGGTTAACAATACCTTAGAAGGGGTGTCTTCGACGCTAAAGAGACCTCACAAGGTCGTACTCAGGGCGATTCCACGGTTCATAAGACCGAAGTCTGGCAAATTCACGCCGCCAGCAGATTCGCCAAATGACAACACTGCACGTGGTATGGGCCATCTTCGTTTCTTCCAAAACGAAGAAAGGAAACATGAATGAATCCGGATCGCATCTTTAAATGTCAGTTATGTTCGTGTCTAGAAATGTGACAATCCGGGATCAAACGCGAGGAAAGCGTGGGTTCCTGTCATCAACTGAAACAAATATTTAAGGCGCTGTAGCTTGAAATATTGCTCTGCTGGTAGAGAGAGAGCTGTGCTGGGAGCCGTGCACTTCGCAAAGCGATGGCAGACATCTTCGGTCCTCTTTGAAGATGATAGAGGTACGTATGTGCTTCACCTTTAGGTGGCCATGTAGAGTGTGCCGTTGTCACGTACGCAACTTTCCGCGAGTCTTCGTTCGTTGCATGGTGACGTCCAACACACATATTAATCTAGTGATCATATTGCTCTAGAGTTGGCATCTACGTAGTCCTAGTCTAGTCCGTATAAAACGTCAGAGGGAGCCAGTCTGCGTGGCTGGTCTTCCGCTCCGATGCCAATACAGGGGCTTTGCATTGACAGTTCCGTGGGACTGCCTGGGTCCTTCAGCACGACTGGCGTAGCACCTGTTCTTTGTTTTTAGTGCTATGCAATGTTGGTTTTGTAACTCTATACAACGTCGATCAATAAGAAGATCTGCAAAAACGAAAAAGAAGGGAGAGGTAATATCACAGGTGGATATTATACCAGGTAATGCTTTATTATTACAAGGACTCTCCGTTCGCTTGCCACGGAAATATTGGTGCAATATGGGCAAAATGTGCTTCCCAATGTGGGCGGCCCATGTTGGTCCAATATGGAGGCTGGATGCGCTCCCCATACTGGTCCCATATTGGCAGCCCACATTGGACGAATATTGGCAAGCTTGGCAGCCCATATTGGTGGTGTGCACCAGGCACAGTCATGCAAATACGAGGGAGTTCGAATGCCGACGGAGGATACAGGGCAATTGGCGGCGGCTATGGTTTAGGTGATATGAAGCAATTGCTTTGAAGAATTGAGAATTCCGATGTGTCACCTTCTTTGCAAGGGGAGTTTGTGATGATGCGTGCACAGATTAATGTCGTTCCTCGCTGTTTCTTGTGTGTTCATTCATCCAAGGAAAGTAATCTGGCTTCCACTGTAGCTAAGGCACTGGAAGGAGCACAAGACATATTCAAGTGCGGAGGCATTCTCGTTCCTAATACCCGATATTTTAATTACACCGCATTTTTGTCCCCTGTCCCTGGGGTGTACTCCCCAGCATTGCAAATAGTCCTTAAACTTCGCATAGCCCTCACTACATTTAGTCCCGAAAGGAATTCATGGTTATGGAAGGCACTTAATCCATAAAGGAGTAAACCTTTTCTCTCTCTCTCCTTCTGTTTTTTTCTTGGAGTGCACGCCTAAGATACTGTGATGAGGCGCTTCTCTTTATTGGTCGGTCACCGACTTTCACTTGAAAAGGCTTAGTCTCTCTCGATTAAAGGTCCCATAGGCTCCCTAACGGCGCACTTTCGTTAAGAAGGTAGATAAATAAAACAAATAATACTCTGAAGACGATGCGGGCTGCTGTACTCCAAAGTACGGTAGGCACAAACGTGCATGTTCTTGGGCAACCGTTGCAGAAGGCTCACCATGACCAGGTTGAAGTAATAATAATAATAATAATTCGTGGCTTTACGTCGTGAGACAACTACACTCTTAAAAATGAACTTCACCGCATAGCACGCAACTAGCCAACCATCATCTCGAATGATATCGTTATTTGCCCTGATTTGCTGAAAACGGGAGGCGTACGCCTTTTCTGTGACAATTATGAACAGCATAAGTGTCACAGAAAAGGCGTACGCCTCCCGTTTCCAACAAATCAGGGCAGATAACGATATCATTCGAGGTGATGGTTGGCTAGTTGCGTGCTATGCGGTGAAGTTCATTTTTAAGAGTGTATGATCATGAGCGAAGCCACAGAGTTCAGTCTGTGGATTAATCTTTACCTCCCGAGGGCTCTGTAGCGAGGAGAAAGCGGCCCGGTGCTCCGCCAAGGCGTGATCCCTTTGAAGGAGCTATGAACTGTACGAAGCGAGCCCGCCGACTGTGTCTGCTCCAAACGGTGATTTCAACGTGTCTGTAACACCTTTTGTATAGGTGAATTTGATAGGTGCGTGTCTTCAGTACATAGCACTCTCTTAGCCAACCATCTTCCCGAATGACAACGTTCTCGCCCACGATTTGTTGATAACGAGAGGCGGAGCCTATTATGTATCTATTATGCACGGCTACAAAATGGGCTACGCCTCACGTTTTCAACAAATCAGGGACGAGAACGTTGTCATTCGGGATGATGGTTGGCTTGGAGCGTGTCATGTAGTGAAGTTCATCTTGAAGAGGGTAAAGCAGAACGTTATGTGTACTTCCGCGTTGGCGTCTGATTGGGTACTACAATTCTTCAGATGACGTAACGATGGATGGAGGTATCTGGACGGCGGTGTGTCTACTCGCCCGAATACGAAAGAGAGTGCGTTTTTGTACTAACGCTGAACAAGTTATGAAGGAGAGCAATAGAATTACGAAGGGTAGAAGAACGATATTGCATCTATTAAACCCGCAACTAAATACATGCAGATAAGAGTTGGGTTTGAGTTTGATTATAGAAAGATAGAGATTGATAAGAGTCCTTACCTTCTTTAACGGGCATCTCGACAATTTTGTTCAGCATGTTCAAAACCGTCGTTCTCTGAGGAGGAGACTGATTGAAGAGTGCCGACACCTACGTTCTACTTCTGAAATAACGTTGTGTTGTTTCACTAAGTGACGATAGGTGTCCCGAGTGGCATCTAAAAAAGAAAGACTATGATCGCGCGGCAAAAAGTTATGACGCTTTTGAGAACTAGCATCTTTGTGTAGGATATTTCCGCAGACAGATCAGATAATGCATCCAAACGTTTTTGGTGGACGTATGGCTCAGTAGTATAGAGAGCTCAGGAAGCTATGGCCTATTGAGTACACGACAAGTTCAATGACCCCTGGGCCGACTTCTTTCGCGATTTTTTTTTCCGCGTGCGGTGGGTGGCACGTGGGCAGTGCAGCCAGCAACCCCGCCAAGCGGTGCCACCGTCTCGCATTTTTCTCTCTGAGCAGTCGTGTTTGGCGATTTTTCCGCCTGGGCCGACTTCGTTCGCACATTTTTTTCATACGCGATGGGTTGCGCGTAAACGGTATTTACATGCAAGTATAGACAGGCGCGCTGGCAACCCTGCCAAACGGTACCACTATCGTATCTGGGCCGACTTCACTCCCGATTTTTTCCACGTGAGCCGACTTCACTCGCAAATTTTTCCGCCACAACCACTGCACGGTGGGCGGTTTACATGCAAATATACATATGCAAAGGACACACATAGGATACACAAAAGTACAAGTGGAAACGTATTTATTAATGCCAATGATGTAATACCAATATGTGAGGGGAAAAAACCTAGCCAAAAAACCTGAACGACCTGAAACAGAAGAAACACAAGACAATACAATATGTATACTAAATAATATAATTACTCATTGCCGGTACGATGCAATAACATTGAAGAGATATCACACAGAAAGAATCAGACCCGGTGCATACAGTATTTTTTATTATTGGTAATTATACACACAAGTTTTCAATGAATCTATATCACAGGACGTAACTCTGAATGAAAGAAGATATTCTTAATAAACATGATATCAAGCAAAATTACGACATTTATTATAACAAGTCTGAGAGTGCTATATGTGACCACCATCATTTAGCCGGCTTGCCCTCCGCTTTGAAGAAAGACAGTGTCTCCCATCTCGAGGAAAGAATGTGAAAGAGAGAGAGAGCCTGGGCTCAAGGATGAAAATGCTGGAGATAACTCGCCATGGTTCGTAATTTTTTTAAATTCCGTGTTAGCGCCGCGAAGCAACTGTGGCTATGAGTGGCGCACAGACATGGACAGATGGAGAGAGGACAGCAGGAAGGAGCTTGGGGACAGAGGGGTTATTCGCCGGGCCGACTTCGGGGGAACTGTGCCGACTTTCATCCTGAAAGTCTTCGGAAAACCCTGGGAAAACCTCAGACAGCACAATCTGTGACAGAATTTGAACCCGCGTCACCTCCCAGTCTGGGCGTGAGAAGCGATCATCCTAACCACTATGCCAGTGGAGCTGGGGTTTTGTTATTGTATCGTATATATTTTCTGTGTGTTAGTGTGGATACCTCCATTAAGGTAGTGTTTATGGTGTATGTTAGCATTAAAATTGCATTTCATAGTGTTCGCCTAGCTTGGATTGCGAGGATGATTTTATGTTGTTTCAAGTGACAGATTATTTATCAATATCTATCTACGCCCCGCGGTACAGGTTCCGTGGACTTACCTCGAACGTTTGTTCAATTCATTGGAATCCCCAGCTCTCGTACTGGGTGACTTCAATGCTCATCATACGTCCTGGGAAAGCCGTAGAACGGACGGACGGGGAAGGGGAGGTTGTTGGACGCAATAGAGACTGCTCACATGTGCCTACTTAACAACTTATATGCGATCACCAACGTCATTCGACGTCCTGGATCTTTCATGGTGCTCAGCGCGCATAATTCGCCACTTGTCGTGTGCTACCGATGTCGACACCCGGGGTAGTGACCACCTTCCCCTCTATATTTCGCACAATAGACTACCTCTGTCACCCACCACTGGACTGATCCATTTCACGAACCGTAGACTCTTTTGTGCGGGCCTCTGAACATCTGTGCAGACCGGTACGTCCCCAGAGGCCCTCTCGCAAAGCATTCGTTGCGCCATGCAGGACGCGGTGGTCCTGTCTAAAACGGTAGCCACGTCGGCCATTCTTCAGCAATTAACCACCTTAGAGCATTACCTCGCTGAGCAGAGAGAACGGCTCGCCGAACAGGGCAACTTCCGGATATGGTGGCATACCGCTGGATCAAAGCTAAGGTAACTCGAGAACTTAAGAAAGAAGACCGGAAGCGTTGGCGTAAGTTTTGTCAACAACTTTCACAGTTTGACCCAGCCACAAAGATCTGGAGGACAATTCGAGCTCTGAAGGATGCGCCCCCATAAAAGAATCCTCTCGCGGCATTGGCTATCGTTAAGTGTGTAGACGAAATCACGCTAGCGAGAGATTTCTCCGTCGTCCTAACGACACCGGCAGCTGCCACAATGTCTGCGATACACAACAGTTTTGTCTAGAGCTTGACGAAAGAAATTCACCAAGTCTGGCCCCGTCCACCAGAGGTTATGGGCCGCGACTTTACTCTAATCGAGATGAAGACTGGGTGTTGAAGAAACTTGGGAGTGTGCGATCGTCCCCAGAACAAGATAAATTCACCTAAGCCGCACTGCGAAACCTTGACAAGCGGTTACTCCAAGCTCTCCTTCATGTTTATAGTATGCCTTGGCGACAGGGATCCGTACTACCTACCTACCTGGAAGTGTGACACAGTGATTAAAAGTCGTGTCTTGTGACATAGATTCATTGAAAACTTGTGTGTATGATTACCAATAGTAAAGAGATATTGTATGCATTGGGTTTGATTCTTTCTACGTGCTACCTCTTAAACGCCACGGTATCATACTGGTAATGAGAAAGTATATGCATTATTATGGGGGGGGGTGTATTTCGCATTGTCTTGTGTTTCTTCTGTTTCAGGTCCTGAAGGTTTTTCGGCTAGGTTTTCCCCCTTCACACATTGGCACTACATCATTGGTATGTATAAATATATATAGTTCCACTTGTACTTTTGTGTATGACTGTCCTTTGCATGTCTATACTCGCCTGTGAACCGCCCACCGCACAGCTGTTGCGGCGGAAAGTCGGCCCGGGCGGAAAAATCGCGAATGAAGTCGCCCCACGTGCGACGGTGGTACCGCTTGACGGGGTTGCCAGCGTGCATGTATATACTTGCATGTAAACCGCCCCCGCGCTACCCACGGCGTACGGAAAAAAATTGCGAACGAAGTCGGCCCAGGCGGAAAAATCGCCAAGAAGTCTGTTCAGACAGGAAAATGCGAGACGATGGCACCGCTTGGCGGGGCTGCCGGCTGCACCGTTCACGCGCTATCCACCGCACGCGGAAAAAAATCGCGAAAGAAGTCGGCCCATGCTGAAAAATGCGCGACGGTAAGCGCACGCGCAGCGCTCCGCCCACGCTCCACCCACTGCGCGATGAAAAAATTCGCGAAAGAAATCTGCCCAGGGGAAAAAAACATGCGACGGTGAGCGCACGGATAGCCCTCCGCCCACGCGCCACCCACTGCGCACCAGAGAAAAATTGGCGAGTGAAGTCGGCCCAGGGGTCAATGAACGCGCCGAAATGTACTCACTATGCCGTACCTTCCAGAGACTTCTGTGCTACTTGGCCTTTCTAGCACATGCAGCAAAAATGTCTCCCTTGTTTAATTTGGCTCTCTGCCAAAAACCCGTGCCCGTTCAGGGGTAATGCAACCAGTGAGAAATACATAGCTTCGGTGGCTACTCCATGTTCTTACTAGCTGTTTCTAGGGGCTGGTAGTAGAGATGTGATGATCCAGAATTTCCCGAATCCGAACCCGAATCCGAATCCAAGGAAGGTTCCGTGAATCCTCGAATCTTACGAATCTCGAATTTTTCGAATCCTTGCTTTAAAAAAAGTTTAATGAGTCAGGGGCAAAAAGCACTTCTACTGAAAAATGTTTTGAAGCAGAATTTGATATTGTTTAACGAAATGTAAATTCAATACCAGTTCCCTTTCAGGAGAAAACGAACCCCCCCCCCCCCCATACGCAGCATATATTACTTCTTAAATGTAATTTATTTAACTTGTTCATCAACTAGAGGAAATACATAAACTCTCGTGTCTGAATTCTTGCCATAGAACTAAGAAACAATCAAAAACAAAACCATGTTACTTTTAAACTTGCAATGTCGGAGCTCTATATGGTGTGGTTCTGGCGCGCCCCGGATCAGGCTAATCAGGCGCTCTGCGGACTCCGGAGGCGCCAATTTTAAAAAAAGAAACAAATGAACGTGATTGGTGGATTCAAGAGTTTCGATTCGCCGTTTTGAATACTGGGATTCCATTCAGGCCAGTCAGGCTTTCGGTGGACGCCGGAGACGCCCGTGTTTTTAAAAAGAAACAAACAAACGTGGTTGATGAATTCAAAAGATTCGACTCGCCGTTTTTGGCTCTGGGATTTGGATCGTGCCAATCAGGCTTTTGGCAGACTCCTGAGGCGCAGTTTTAAAAAGAAACAAACGAACGTGTTGGTGGATTCGAAAGATTCGATTCGCCGTTTTTGGGCACAGGGGTTAAGATTCGCGAATCTCGAATCCCTGCCTACAGGATTCGAGGATTCGCGAATTCGCTCGGCACATCCCTAGCTGGTAGCGTTGATTACCACACTCTAAAAACATAACTTCACCGCATAGCACGCTGTGCGCCAACCATTGCCAAGAATGATAGGGTACGCCTCTTTGTGGCAATTTTCATATATTCAAATTGCCACAAAAAGGCGTACGCCCACCTCTCTCTTCGAATCAGAAGCGATAACCCTATCATTCGTGGCAATGGTTGGCTCACAGTGTGCTATGCGGTGGAGTTCTGTTGTTAGAGTGCAGGCTATAAAGGTATTTCAGACCTATTGAGCTCACTGACATCCGGTTTGTATAAATCTTCATAATTTCCACAAATTGGTGGTAATCTCTAAATGCGGTGTTGCAGCGCCCTGGAGCTTGCAGTTTTACACTTTTATGACTTGTGGAAGCTTAACAAAGGCATTTTAAAATTATTCAACCGTACGTTCTATGAGCGCCCGTTAAAGGGATAAACGTTAAGGGGATAAACGTTAAGGGGATAAAAATCGACAGGCTTAAGCCCACCTTCACTGACTCGACCACCCCGCCGCACCGTCAACACCGCACCCGCAACACCGTCAGCTCTAACCGGAGCTCTTCTACAAGGCTACCCAAGCGCGTATCCTGTAGCGACCCCGTCGCTTCTGAGGGGAGGGCTACTGTGGCAACAGGGATACTGTGGCGAGGAGGAAGAAGCCGGCGCTCCACCACCGCGTGAATAAAGGTTCCACCAGCTCAGTGCTTGAAGTGTTTCAGCCTCAACCACCTCCAGTCCTGTCCATAGTTCTTTAAATGGACTATCGCGTCCTGAAACGTGTGTATGCGACCGATCCGATCAGTGATGGGCAAAGTACCTTAAAATTGTACTTAAAGTAAAGTACCAAGTACCTGGTGTCATTAGTACTTCAAGTACAGTACTAAGTACCCAATTCCATACGTACTTCAGGTAAAGTACAAAGTACTAAGCAAAATACTTCAAGTACTCATCAAGTACATCGCCAATTTAATTTGTGTTACTTTGCATTTCACTGTTTAGTATCTGTGCCTTCCTTTTTTGGCAAAACTTCAACGAGCATTCTTGACAAATGCTCTGAAACCCTAAAGTCCTAGGTTAAGTGCTAACCCATGTATATGAACTTAATCAGATGTTATAATTTGCAGTTACATGTAGGAAGGTAATCAGTCAGCTGTGCTGCGATTATGCAAAATAATATTATACCCTGACTGATCCAAGATCGCCCGCCCCCCTATAGTGTGGTGTTCCGGTACTAATCTTCGGGTATAAGAGGCTAGATAATTTCAGGGGGGGGGGGGAAGTACAACAACAACATAGATGAATGGATGATGCTGATGTGGGATGTTTCCCTGCGTTGAGTGCAGGACCCTACCCCATTCCAAAGAGGTTCATATGAGAGGATGAAGAGGGAAGGAAATCCCTACAGTTCGTGAAGGAGGCCGGTGGCCCTCAGAAAGGAAAGAAAAGCGCCAAGTGCACGGCACTGATGTCCAGGGTTACTCCATGGGCCGAGAACTTTGCAGATGTTGAATGGCCTCTGATCGAGCATTTCAAGTTGACATTTAAAGGCCCGTCGCTCGCATACGTACTGGCTGCAGTCTTCTAAAATGTGTCGGATTGCTGCCGGGACACCACAAGTTGTACACAGCGCCGTGTTGCTGTGGCCCAGCCTATACCGGAGTGCAGGGGTGAATGCGACGCTAAGTCGTAAACGACGTACGAGAGAGGTAAAGAGGCGAGGGAAACCGCCTGGCATTTCAAATAATAGTGTTGGGTCAACAGCATACAGAAGCGACCCCCGGGTGATGTCATGACACCATTCCTGATAGGCCCAAGGCGAAGTCAATGCGGACAAGAGGGAGCGTCTATCCCCATTCGAAAGTATGATGGGGACTGCTGAGCGGCGATGGTGAGCCGCAGCAGCTGCCCGATCCGCTACTTCATTGCCTCTTATGCCAATGTGGCTAGGAACCCATTGGAGGGTCAGCCAGTGGCCCCTGTCTTCTAAAACCTTGAGCGTCGTCAAGATGCTCACTACCACCGGAGCCAAGGAGCCACGGATGTCCATGTTGTACAAGCCAACAGATATTATACATTTCTGGGCATTCCTTGTTGCTTTTTGAAATACAACATGTTTAAAAAAGAATATGAAGAAAATTAAAAAGGATGAAACACGATGTAAGCCTTCATTTTTATACGACTGTGATATGCAGCAATGTAATCCATGTGACGAATTAAAAAAAAACACGTACAATGTAAAAAATTAAAGCACGTGTGTCTTTCAGAGTGTTCATCGTGTAATGCAATCACACATTGTGATATAAATTGATTATTAATTGCCAATGAAGGAAACAATATAAAAAAGAATGCTGCATTGGGAGAACTGAAATGACAATCGACCAAGTCATTGTGCTGCCGGTTGCAATATCATAATGTGCGCGTGTCTTTGCATTCCAGTCGTTTGACAAAACCCTAGAAGCGTTGATACTTTTTCAACATTTCAAGCCTCTCAACAATAGATTTGCTTCAACAAATATGCTCTTTAAATGCACAAAAACCCTTTTGGTAAAATGTCATACTGGGAATCTTGGTACTGCATCCCCCCACTAGAAGCGCTAAAATGACGGCAAAACGACAAGAACTCAGAGATATATAGCCCTTATTATATCTATGTGTTTTCGTCGTCTTCTTGTCATTTTAGCGCTTTTAGTAGGGTGCATCTTTGATACTCCTTTATAATTTTGTGTCTGGAGTCCAAGTTTGGGTGCTTGAGTACTTGATAGGAAAGTACTCGGAAAAAAGTAATTTAAGTACAGTACAAAGTACACGATTCGAAATGTACTTAAAGTAAAGTACAAGTACACAGGACTGTACTTAAAGTACTACTTGAGTACTTGGTACTTCAAGTACTGCCCAACACTGGATCCGATAATGTTCGGCACCGCTTCGTGGTCTACTTCTTCTTCATAAGGGATGAGAGTGGTCAGCCACATCCTAATGGCTTGCCCAAGTTTCTCTTCCGAAAGCAGCTTACATATTAAATAAGCGAGCTTTAGGCGTTCGCACTCCCTCTGCAGCTAAGGAAGATCCAGCCATTGTGATATCATGATGACGTAAGCCAGGCAAACTAATGGGAGAGCAGTGCAGGCGATCGTCTACGGGCTCGGCTGCTTCGCGATTCGTACGAAAACATATTACGTGAAAAGTCCTAGGCAAATGCGGCCGACTTTCGGTTACCAGTGTGAGTTCTGACGCAACGATGTCGCGCGGAACACGGTGTTATGCTCCTGAATGCACAAACACGTCCTACGCAAACCCAGAAGCGACATTCCACAAGGCGATTACAGAATCTCCCCGACCTGCAGACGTTCTCTCTCCCGCTCGCCGATTGCAAAAGCAACACCGTCTAGATAGCTAAAGCCTGCTTAGTCGTCGACATGACGTAACAACGAATAGTCAGCCAATCAGGATCGTATTTTCAACGGCGGTAGCCATTCACGAGCTTCCAGCAGTCGTAGCCATGGAGACGGAGTGCCGTCGTCTGCGAGCAGTGATGGAACGTCCCCGCGTACTACACGGGAAAGCCTTAAAATAAAGCTCAAAACGGTCCCATATCCCATGACTGATTTTCTGGAAACCGTGTTGCACTTTTTGTCTACAGATCCGGGTCTACAGGTTCCAAGTTAGCTGCAATAATTTCCGTTCTTCAATTCGAAGAACGGCGAATCGCAATAGCGGACGAATTCTGACTATATATGTTCACGTAGCGAAGTAGGGAGAGGAGGCAATAAGCAGGCCTTCTGTATCTAAGTGGCGTTGGCGAAAAGCCCCGCCAGTCGCTCCCTGATTGGCCTACTCCGAGTGACGTTTTCTCCGATTTCCAGAGAAGGAATTCCGACGACGTAGAACGTGCAAAAACAATGTGCAAGTTTCCGGCAATAACGATCCACAAGTAAACAGAGAACGGTTGAGAGCATTAAATAGTTTAATCAGCGGAAAACGAGACTTTCATGCAGTAGGCTGCACTTCTTCAGGTTTGAGGACCTGTTACAAATAGTCAAGAATATATCAACCCAAGTCGCAAAAGAGAGTGGGACTCTCTTGCGACTCTTTTGCGACTTGGGTTGACATATTCTTGACTATTTGTATTGCCATGCATTACATCAAATTATACTTTTTCGCGCCAAACTTTCGCGTTATTGTCGGTGATTAACGACGAGTCAACGACACTATCGTTTCGGAACTATCGGACGGATGCGATAGTCCATTTAACGTGCCCTCAGCACACGCCACGCCGCATTTAACGTCCCTCGCGGAAGACGCGTGTTAAAGCAACTTGTACTCTGCTACTCTGCGTTTCGTGTGCGTCAACTCCGTCTCCTGTTCGCGTACATACTGAACATCCTCGAAGATAGCCTACAATCTACCTTCGGGGTCGACCTTGGGGTCACTGGGCTGCACAGATCATGTAGGAGAGTTATGTAGGAGATCGTTATCGTACGCCCAGTCTAAAAGCGGCCGCTACTGTGAAACACCATCCATAGTGGATGTGCTCTCGTGGAAATCAGTCAATACATTCTGGAAGCTGCTTTTGTGTCTCCAAGACCCACACCACTCGACTTAATACCGTATCTTTTGGATGATTTGCACGTCCATCTCGACAGGCCTTTTGGCCTGAAGGACGCCATATCTGAGAGATCCTGAAAGATTTCCCTGGCTTGAAATGTGGCGCAACTCTGAAGATTTTCCATATCAAGTGAAGTTTGCCGCCATTCCAGCTCTTACTGATGACACCTCACAGATAACACCTACCAACAACAACAACAACTTTATTACGAGATGATAGCTGGGGAGTTTCATCGCCGGGGGCGATACCCTACCCCATTGCTGGTGGTGATGCGGGGAATGAAATAATGAGCCCCTTCACCGTAAGGATCGAAGTCCTGTGGTGTCCAGAAAGGTGAAGAGAGCCTTGAGGGCAGAGCGTTGGCGTGCTGGATGTGGCCAGGGACAAAGCAATTTTGTGAGAGGGAGGGGGCGGGAGTCTAGCTCGTTGAGGGATGCGGAGAGTACAGTTCGGGAAGGTTGGTAGTGTGGGCAATGGAGAAGAATGTGCTCTAGATCTTTAACAGCACCGCAGTGGCTGCGGTGGGGAGAGGCCACTTGTCTCAAGCGGTAGCGCCACTGTGCCGTGAAGGCCACGTCGAGGCGCATTCGATGAACTAATGCGGCATCTTGACGAGAGATATGTGCGGGCATGCGGAAAGCGTGCACTGGATCAACTCTGCTCAGCATGGCGGTCAGCGGCCCGTTGGCGGGTAGCTAGAGGAGCCACGAGGCGTCGAAGTGCGGACCGATAATCTCCTCTCAGCAATGCAATACACGTCCGTTTCCAGGACGAGAGAGCTGCTTCGGCGGCGTTGTCAGCTTGTTCATTGCCTTCGACACCGCAATGGGCTGGAACCCATTGCAGAACGAGCCTGTGCCCTGCTTCGTAGACAAGTTTGTAAGCCATTAACGCATGCATAAACAACGCTGCGGAGGAGCCTCGTATGCCAGAATTTGCAATTGCTTGCAGCGCAGATGTTGAGTCAGTGAAGACCACCCAACTCCGTGGGGTACAGTGAACGATGTGCTGCAGAAAGAAAAGTATGGCATAGAGTTCCGCAGCTATGGGTGAGATATGATGCCAAAGGCGACGTCCATCAACTACGCCTTGATAGAACGCCTACCTCTAACCTACCTCTCCCTACCTAACACCTACCTCTTCTCATACACTACATACAAACATGGATTTTTTTCAGAAGAAATTATTATCGGTATCATCATTGCAGTGTGAATAAACATCGACTTTATCCCTGAAACTGACCTACACTCTAAAAACAGTGCTTCACCGCGTAGCACGCTACTAGCCAACCATCATCCGGAATGACATCGTTCTCACCCCTGATTTGTTGAAAATGGGAGGCGTACGCCTTTTTTGTACCACTTATGTACTGCATAATGAGTACAAAAAAAAAAAAAAAAAGCGAACGCATCCCGTTTTTAACAAATTCGGGGCGAGAACGATATCATTCGGGATAATGGTTGGTTGGGAGCGTGCTACGCGCTGAAGTTTTATCCTACCTGGCCAGTATGCCTGCCCCTGACCTCCGATACCTCAACCTCCGTGCTGCGCGACGACGAGCACAGCGACGAGCTCTGAGAACCGGCCTTCAGGGCGACTGGGTCGCTTACAGGCGTGTCTGTGCTGCCCATAGAAGGTATGCCTTGAAATTAAGGCGGACCCAATGGAGACAGTTCAGCGAGTCCCTCAATGCCCGCACTCCAACAACGAAGGTTTGGCATACCCTGCGAGCGATCGAAAGCCTTCCCGAGCCTGTCGACCCGCTTGTCACTTTATCGGTAGCCTCAAACAGGGAGCCCAAGAACATAGCCGAAGACTATGCCAGCGAGCTAGCTCGCGTCGCAAGTTGCAGTGCCCAACGCCTTTTTCCTAGCCACACAGGAGCAAATGGTTCCCCGGCGGACGACGACCTCACGATGTCCGAGCTGAAATCCGCCATCCAAGGCTTAAAGCGGCGCAGTGCAGCTGGCCCGGACGGGATCCCTAACCAGGCCCTCAAGAACCTAGGCGACGACCAACTCGACGCTCTGCTCCAGCTATATAACAACGTCTGGACCTCTGGATGCATCCCATCTGATTGGAAACATGCTCGAGTAATACCCGTCCTAAAGCCGGGGAGGCCACCGAGCCAACTGTCCTCCTACCGTCCCATTGCCCTAACCTCGTGCGTTGGCAAATTATTGGAGCATATAATTCACAAAAGGCTGGCTTGGGTCTTGGAGCGAGGCGATTGCTTCCCAGATCACATTACGGCATTCCGGAAGGGCTGGAGCGCGTCTGACGCAATCGCTGAAGTGGCTACTAGCCTGAAGCAAGCGAGAGAGTCCAATGAGTTTGCTCTCGCTTTCTTCATTGACGTGAAGAAGGCATACGACTCGGTAACGCACTCGGCATGTTTCGCTGCGCTCGAAGCAGCTCGAGTCACTGGCCGCCTTCTAGGATACCTATGTGACTTTCTGTCCAACAGAACGTTTGACGTCTCCGTCCGCGGGTGTATCAGCTCTGTGAAGAAGTTTGAGCGAGGAGTCCCACAAGGCAGTGTTCTATCACCTATACTATTCAACCTAATCATGGCAGGGATTCACCGAGGAATTCGCCCTACACCGTACACCCTTCATCTCACCATCTACGCGGACGACATCTGCCTCCGCATTGTGGGAACGGACAAGGAGAAAGTTCGTGACACAGCTGATATTGCCTTGAACGGGCTCAATGCAGCGCTGCTTGCGAGAGGGCTGGAAGCATCACCAGAGAAGTCCAAATGCATGGTCTGCATTCCCCGTGGAAAGTACGTGGGCAAAGACTTCCCAAGCCTCAGCATTAACAACACTCCCATCCCAAGATGCGCGTCATGTAAATATCTTGGTGTCACCATCGATAGCACATTACGCTGGTCTAAGCAAGTAAACGAGACTATCTGCAAGGGGAAGAAAACGCTCAACCTGCTACGCAGAATCAGCGGTAAATCATGGGGCTGCAATGCGCGGTCATTGCTCACCCTTCACAAAGCCCTGATCTTGTCACGCATTCTCTACGTGGCGCCATACGTAGACCTCGCGCCTACACAATGGCAGGCCCTTGAGCGCCTTCATCGCGCTGGCATAAGAACTGCGCTTGGTCTCCCAACGTTCTCTAGCGTCACCCAAACGTACCTGGAAGCTAAGGAAAAGCCTGTTAGTGTCCACTCTGAGCTCAAAGGACTCCAGTTTCTGGATGATGCATCAACATCCATCAGCAAGCATTCCCTCTTCACCGACCTCGAACAGAGGACACACACATCCCTAGGACGCCTGGCTAGTGCCACCAGCTCTCTAGCCAACAGGGGCGCTCTTCCTCGGCTCCCAGCTAGCCCACCTACGCCGCCGTGGCGGGAGTTCGTGCCCGCAACAACGCTTCACATCCCGGGTCTACGGAAGAAGAGCGAGTCCAGCCCCCTAGTGGCCAGGATGGCGGCTGAGAACCTGATCAGCGACGTTTATCACACACATACTCTGGTGTTCACGGATGGCTCCATTGACCACCGTTCCAAAAGTGCTACCAGTGCGTACTACATCCCGTCAATAAACAAGGCCTGGCAAGGGAAATCAGTTCGCTACCCAATCTCATCTACGACGGCCGAACTCCTGGCCTTGCTACACGCAGCCGCTGCGGTTCAAGTCACCGGAATACCTAAGGCCGTCTTGCTTACGGACTCCAGAAGTGCCCTCAACAACGTGATAAACCCCATGTGTGGTAGCATTCTGGCCCAATGTATAAGGAGATCGTGTGCCCAGCATAGGCTAACCGGAGGTGAGCTTACGCTCCAATGGATCCCATCTCATGTCGGCATCAGAGGCAACGAACGAGCGGACCAGCTAGCTTCCTCAGCACACAACAGCTGCAGCCCATCCTTAGCAGTCCCGGCCGACACTGACAGGCTCATGGTCGTCAAACAGCTAGTTGAGGTGCGTCACCCTGGCATACAGGACATCATGCAGAATCACCGACCCTCTCTTCCCACGAAAGATCTTCCCCGTGGTATGCAGACAATGCTCCATCGATTACGCACAGGATCTGCGTTCACGAACTCTCAACTGTGCAAGATCGGCTCCAGGGAGGATTCCAGTTGCGGACACTGTAATCATCCGGAGACAATTGCGCATATCCTCACAGAATGCCGTGCATACCATGCCATGCGGGAAACCCATCTTCCCCACGCCAGGACTGGTATACTGACGGACGTCCTCTTCCCCGAAGGTTCTTGTGCGGAACGACTTTCAAAAACTCGCGGCCTCGTGCGCTTTCTCCAAGCAACGGGCCTAGCGGAGAGACCACTCTAGTGCACCTCTCACCTACAGTGTGCTTCCGTCCCATCAGTACCGGTCATCCTGCTTCTACATCACTTTGAAGTCCTCAACTCCCCTTTCTCCCACCTTCTTTTCCTTTTTTTTGGCTATAGTCGTGACGATGCCCACTTGAGTGCGGCCAACAACGGCAAGCTACCTCGACCCCCCCCCCCCTCTTTTTTAAGAGTGTACGATCACTTCCCGTCCTCACACTGTTAAAACAGAACTTCACCACATAGCATGCTCCTAACCAACCATCATACCGAATGATATCATTCTGTGTCATGATTTGTTTAAAACAGGCGGGAGGCGCCTATCTGGGACAGATTATCTTGTCCCAGATAGGCGCCTCCCTCCTGTTTTGAACAAATCATGTCACAGAATGATATCATTCAGTATGATGGTTGGTTAGGAGCGTGCTATGTGGTGAAGTTCTGTTTTAACAGTGCAGCGATATTGAGTGACCGTGCTTTAACTCTAGTGAATTCTGTTAATGCATCTGAATTCTCCAAACTATGCAAACGTACCTCAACGCAGCGGGAGCAAAGAAATGGTGGAGTATAGTTGAAACCTGACAATGTGCTCGTTCTATATCTGGTCAGATTATGATGTCCTTATTGGCAGCAGTGCGAGGACACTGGTAACTAAAACAAAGTGCTGGTCAGTACCACGATCAAAGTCAACGCTCTGCAGCATTTGGGCGACATGTGCTTTGATGGTACAACGAAAAGTGCTCGTCTTTAATGCGCTGGAAAAAAAAAAAGAAGGAAAGAAAGACGCATTCGAGCGGTTCAAATATACCCAGCCAATATAACTGATAAACAACTGAGTCACTCTGCATTATTGCGCCGAAAAATGCAAGTGCGCATTAATGAAGGTTTCTTTTCGTTATACACTCAAAAAACTGATGGTGGTGGTGGTGGTGGGTGGTGGAAGGGCTTGCCGTTGTCGGCCTCACGTAGGTGGGCAACGTCACGACTGACGCCCTGGGGGAATGTGAGTCCTGGGCCGACTTCTAAGGGAACTGTGCCGACATATGTCTGAAAGCGTCTGAGGAAAACCCAGGAAAAACCCCAGACAGCACAGCCGGCACCGGCTGAACTTCACCGCATAGCACGCTCTGCGCCAACCATTGCCACGAGTGATAGGGTTCTCGCTTCTGATTCGAGGAGAGAGAGAGAGGCGTACGCCTATTTGTGTCAGTTTTCATGTATCCATATATCCGCATTTACAAAAAGGCGTACGTCCCCCTCTATTTTCGAATCAGAAGCCATAGCCCTATACATCATTCGTGGCAATAGATGGCGCAGAGCGTGCTATGCGGTGAAGTTCATTTTTAAGAGTGTACTTGAGAATGGCCCCTCCGACCGTTAACATGCACATCCGAGCCTGCCCTTTGCGTGACGCAATGGAAATAGACCTCTGCCCGAGAAACGCCATCATGACGTTGGTAGACAGAGTGAAACCAATCGGGAGTGGGGGGCTGGGTTCCACGAATGGGCACTTGTTCACCGCATCCTATTGAAAGAGAAGTACACTCTTAGAAATGGGGGGGGGGGGGGGGTCGAGGTAGCTTGCCGTTGTTGGCCGCACTCAAGTGGGCATCGTCACGACTATAGCCAAAAAAAAAAAGGAAACGAAGGTGGGAGAAAGGGGAGTTGAGGACTTCAAAGTGATGTAGAAGCAGGATGACCGGTACTGATGGGACGGAAGCACACTGTAGGTGAGAGGTGCACTAGAGTGGTCTCTCCGCTAGGCCCGTTGCTTGGAGAAAGCGCACGAGGCCGCGAGTTTTTGAAAGTCGTTCCGCACAAGAACCTTCGGGGAAGAGGACGTCCGTCAGTATACCAGGCCTGGCGTGGGGAAGATGGGTTTCCCGCATGGCATGGTATGCACGGCATTCTGTCAGGATATGCGCAATTGTCTCCGGATGATTACAGTGTCCGCAACTGGAATCCTCCCTGGAGCCGATCTTGCACAGTTGAGAGTTCGTGAACGCAGATCCTGTGCGTAATCGATGGAGCATTGTCTGCATACCACGGGGAAGATCTTTCGTGGGGAGAGAGGGTCGGACCATGCTGACCAACGACAACCTTTATTTTATTAGCATTTCTTTGTCTCACGTCAGCATGAAGCATTTGCGCTACGTGGTACAATATCTTATCTCTTATCTCGATCTCTTATCTCGATCTTTATTGTTCGGATGCACCTGGTACCGTTAGTTTGAACTCTTTCTGACGCTGTGGTCCGATAGCTTTGTCGCGAGAGTAGTTTCGTCACCAAACACCCTCGTTTCGAGAGCAACTCTATGGAACTTATCACTCCGACCCACAGCGGTAACAATAACGCTGGCACGTAATATGTCTATTTACTTAATGATCGTTTATTATCAGTGCTGACAATACCCACTTAGCCGCATAGCTATTGAATTCCGAGAGAAATAACATCTTATCACAGTCTCCATTTTTACAAGGCATGTTATCTATCATAGACTGTGAAGGGACGCACTGATATACAATTGATCTATGTAGGGGTTGTTTTTTCATCGGTACCGACCTGGGATCATTTCCTAATCCTTGCTAAAGGTTCGCACTACTCTCTCTTTAAGCATGTTGTGCACCAGCGTGGCTCTGTGCTGTAGTGCGGTTCTCCTCTTCCAGGTAGGTTGTATTCGATGTGTCTATTCGATTCCAATTATGTTCTGCGCTGTTATTTGGTGGGTTACGTAATATTAGTATGCTACATTGTTGCGGACGAGATTCGGCATTGTGTGTCGGACAGACAAAGCCACCTTCCTCTCAATTAAGCTACTAGCAGTCTTTTAGTCATATATTTGCCTTCCAGTATGCCGAGTCTGGAGCCAAGCCATAAAAAGCGTGCGCGTGCCAAAATTGATGGGTAAGCACAATCCCTTGTGCAAATCAGCAAACATTTTTTTTTTCCTGTTTCGACACCGTAGGACGTCGGTCCTTACTCTGAGAAGACAATTTCCCACGTTCCCATTACCATTTCCCACATTCCATATCATCGTCATGTATTTCTCTCTCTCTCCCACATTCAATTCCCCATATTCTCTCCAGCAGTATGGGGTACACTCTCAGAAAAAAAAGGTGGAGCAGTTACACCTTTTAGTAGGTAATAGTTGTCGCATATGTTGTGCCGAAAAGGTTGCAAAGTTCTTCCCGCTACCTCACTCTCTGCCACGAATGATTGGGTTCGGTAAACGAGGGGGGCGTACGCCTTTTTGTAGCAGTTTGGGTATATGGTAATTGCTTTTGCTACCCTGCTACACCCTTTATCAGACGCTATGTTGACCTAGGTGGTAACTTTAGAAGTTACCACCTTTTTTTGTCACCCTATTAGAGTGTAGGGTATCCCTCTGACGATGAAACTACCCAATCATTATCAGCAATTAAAGTTGTTGTTGTTGTTCCTTTCCTACGAGGTAAGTATATTATTTGCTGATAAAAGAGAAACACATATTCTTATTAATTTGAAAAGAAAAGAAGACAGGCACTGTATAGCATCGTAGAACTCATTACTAATCATTTTTCCGGTCAAATACGTGGGTACCCAGTGCAAATGCTGAGTTATGACTGCCCAAGAGCTTAATTTTTGCCTCGGCAATTTACGCCTATACCGCCGTCGCCTCATCGTCGAGGGCGCTATAAGTATCACGCGTGCATCTATGGTCAGTCACGTGACACTGTTGCAGAGCGTTTTCGACTATTGCACCAGCAGCAAACGCCCCCGCTTGGAATGTACATCTATAGCGTATATGACACCTGGAATATCTGTCAAAAAAGTGATAACGTCACTGAGAGGGTGTCGGAATGCAAAGGCATGAGATGGCCACGAAATCGGATTCAAAGTTCTCCGTGTGCTAATGAGCAGTGCCCGCCAACCCCAGTGTCGATCGACCTCAGCCATTGGAAGCAGACGGGCCATCGCTACCAACTTTCTCTGCTATCGTTGTATAAGACGCTAAGATACAGATGCAGATACAGATAAGATACAGATACAGATAAGAAACCAGGCGAAGATACACCAGACCCTTCTCCTTGTAGATGACCGTGATTCTTAAGTATGTGAACACAGTTCCAGTTGCAGTGCGTTTGTAAGGGATAATTTATTTAGGTCGGAAAAGCACGCGTGTCCTATTCGAATGCTGAGAAGTAATTGTCTCGGCCTCTAAGTATAGTCTTCTTTCTAAGTATATAAGTATTTTTTTCCTTTATCAATATAATGTAGCCTCTATAGAGTAGTCCCGTCATTGTCTGTTAGTGTATGCCAAGACAGTTGTACTGCCACGGCAACAGCGTTGCTTACCCGTTGTCACATCATGATCTCTTTTGTCTACTTCCATGAACCATCTGTGGGTTCATCAAGGCGTTCATCACAGCAGGTGAGTTGCCCATTCACCGTATTCTGATTCTGTTCTGATTACAACAACTTCATTCTGTTTCTTAAGTGACGCGTAGCCATTGGCAATACCGCTGTCAAACTATTCTTGAGAACTGAATATGTAATCCCGAGACCTGACCTTTCCTTTTTGCCCGCCTCTTTTTTTTTTTTTGCGTAATAAACATATCCCCCCCCCCCCCCCCGAGACATGGTGCCGCCATGTACCATTTTTAAAGGAATGTTCCTGTAGTTTGTGATTAATTTGTGGCGACATGTGCCATCGCTTGACATAAATGCAGCATCGAGCAATTGATGGGTTGCCAGCTTCCAAAATTGTGCTTTGTACTCGCACGGGAAAATACAGAGCAATTAAAAGCAATATGGAGATGACAGCCTAGACAGTCCAAGGTGCATCCTTTCCAGTGGATTTGCCTGATAAAGAAGCCTTCCAATGCAATTGCCGCTCCATCCGAAACGTCGCTCACCGGATTCCCCACGATTTGCGTTTGATACTTCGTGTCACAGATTCGGAAAGCCGTCTAACAACTTGCTGAAACCACCATGTGATTTGAACATAAAATTTTACTCTTAGCTCAGACGTTCTAGCCATCTGAGACAGTGGCCACGACTGTGTCGAACACTTCTCTGGATTCTGTAATAAGCAGGCAATGTCACGTATAGACATCTACCCGAGACGCGTTATCATGACGTTGGTATGGGCAGACTTCGAAAGAAATCGGAAGGGGAGGGCTGGGTTCCACGAATGGGCACTTGTTCGCTGCCTCCTATTGAAAGAAAAGTCGTGCCTTTCAGTGACCACCGTAATCACCTCAGGACCGTGGCTTTCGGGCGCGACCTTTTTCGCCCCTGGATTCAAGCGTATAGTTCAACTCTACTAAAATTGGTAGCGTTGTCGAACACTATGACGTTATTTGTTTGAAAAACAAGGAGAGGTCTATTGCAGAAATATCTGTTTCGAGTGTTCCTTTACGAGTGTTATATGTGCACCTTATGCGTACTTGAACAACGAACAAAAAGTGCCTATGATGTCAACACAGTCTGTCTGTACACTGCTTTATAAATATACTATATCTTTGAGTACCTGACTTTGCCACTAATAAGCCCCTCTTTCCATGTCATTCTTTCTCTCTATAACAACGGCATTCAGATGGGCAGCAGCAGCTTAACGTTCAGGAACTGATCGATGACTTTGTCCGAAATGCCTCCGGTACGAATACGGTTCTTTGGTGGGACATGACGGCGCAGCACGATGTTCTCAAGAACACCCCACGCTTCCGGAAGTACGTACCTTATCAATTCTTATGTGACCCCAGAAGTATAACCAGAAGTATGAGGGCCTCAAGAGATAAGGCTCGGCATTAGCCTTACCTTATGCATTTTAAAGAGCCTCTCCGAACGAAAAATATAAGCTTTACACACGCCTATGTATTTTCCATAAAACCCATAAAACTTCAGAGTTTCGGACTATCCAATACTATGTGACGTCAACGTGTGCTTTGGCGTCTACTTCCTAACAACAGGGCAGGCACCACCCCGGTCTCTGTTTCCGCCGCAAGTTAGAAAGCGGCTGACGCTGTGGTAAGGAGACGTGAGGCGTTTCCTTAGTGAAGCAGCGTTGACAGACATGTGGAAGATTACGCACATTGTGACGTCATACTTCTCACATTTAGATGAAGCATTATGCAAAGTGATACAAATATTATTATATATATTATGATATAATTATTATTCAATTATGCAAAGTGATATAGGATAAGTTTTTCTTCGTTCCAGACTCTCGTTATGTGAACGCGCAGATATACACTCTTAAAAATGAACTTCACCTCATAGCACGCTCCTAGCCAACCATCATCTCGAATGATATCGTTATCTGCCCTGATTTGTTGAAAACGGGGGGCGTACGCCATTTCTGTGACGCTTATGCTGTTCATAATTGTCACAGAAAAGGCGTACGCCCCGTGTTTTCAACAAATCAGGGCAGATAACGATATCATTCGAGATAATGGTTGGCTAGGAGCGTGCTATGCGGTGAAGTTCATTTTTAAGAGTGTACGTTCTATACACTCTTTTTGAAATGAACTTCACCGCATAGCACGCTCCTTGCAACCATTATCTCGAACGATATCGTTATTTCCCCTGATTTGTCGGAAACGGAAGGCGTACGCCGTTTTTGCGACCACTATGAACGGCATAAGTGTCACAAAAAGCCGTACGCCTCCCGTTTTCAACAAGTCAGGGCGGATAACGGTATCATTGGAGTTGATCGTTGGCTAGGAGTGTGCTATGCGGTGAAGTTCGTTTTTAAGAGTGTAGGACAGAGCATAAACTTGCGCCAAGTTGAATCATCACGATCATCTCCATCGGCAGGCTTGCTCGACCGTGCGCCCAAGGTTTCGTGTTGCGTGCGCGCACCTTCATAATCATTAAAACCAGTTCGACTGTAGAGCGCAGTCGGCTCTACACTCGTCTTCAGTCACTTACTCTAAGGATATGTAACACTCGCATAGAAGTTTTCTCCATTTGTAATTGCAGCCGGAAAGTGACTGTCTCAGCGGGTCCCATCGTCTATGGCAACACAACCAACGTCTCCGTGAGAGAACCGGAGGTGTACGAGCACTGGGTGCACAACGATCGCTACAACGAGTCACATACAAGCTTGGTAAAGAAGGCCATCACTCACACACACAGTTACACGTGGAAACTGGACAAAACATTCGCCCTAGATGAGACATTTAAACTATCAGTGGGACTCTCAAAGAAAATCAGCATTGAATCGACAACGAAGGCGTCCTTCAGTGTCTATAGTGGCTCGGGCGACACGCAGACCGATGTTACCCAAGTGGAAGTGCACGAGACCGTGACTGTGAAGCCGAGATCTTCGATGAGACTCATATGGACTGTCAACAACGTCGCCAAGGTGAGATAGCGATAAGGTAGTCCACCTGTGAAGGAAAAGCAGGTTTCTTCTACACTCTTAGAAAAAAAAAGGGTGAAGCAGTTGCGGCTGTTAGCAGGTAAGAGTTGGCGCATATGTTGTACGTATACTCTCAAAACAGAAGTTCACCGCATAGCATGTTGTCCACAAACCATTGCCACAAATCTCTTCTGGTTCGGTGAGCGAGTGGGGCGTGCGCCTCTTTGTACCAATTTGGATATATGATAATTCCTTTTACCACCCTCTTACACCCTGTATCACACGCTATCTTGAGGTAGGTGGTAACTATAGAAGCTACCACCTTTTCACGCCCTTTTTTCTTGGAGCGTACACTTTTAGAAAAAAGTGTGGAGCAGTTACACCTATTACCAGGAAATAGTTGTCGCATATGTTGTGCCTAAAAGGTTG
The DNA here is from genome assembly GCF_037126465.1 of Ornithodoros turicata. NCBI lineage: Eukaryota > Metazoa > Arthropoda > Arachnida > Ixodida > Argasidae > Ornithodoros > Ornithodoros turicata. The sequence goes on from NC_088207.1 coordinate 22,422,650, forward strand.
CAAGGTTCTACCTGCTATCTACGAATGATACACTCTTAAAAATGAACGAGAGGCGGAGCCTATTTTGTGCCGTACATAATGGCACAAAAAGAGGCTCCGCCTCTGGTTTTCAACAAATCAGGGGCGAGAGCGCTGTCATTCGGGACGATGGTTGGCTAGGAGCGTGCTATGTGGTGAAGTTCATTTTTAAGAGTGGTGGGTTACCGAGGGATAAGGTCGGTGAGCGAGGGGGGCGTACGCCTTTTTGTAGCAATTTGGATATATGATAATTGCTTTTACCACCCTTTTACACCCTTTATGAGACGATATGTTGACCTAGGTGGTAACTGCGATGGGTGTTCAAGTCAAATCGGGACTTTTCATTTTTCGCAAAAGTAAAATGAACTTACAGGCGAGAAATTAGTTTTATTTTTCAACGTAATCTCCAGCTGGCACTAATGCACTTGTCCCATCGTTTCACGAGGGCTTGGTTGCCAGCAGCGTAGAAATCCTTATCGGCGCGTAGCAGCCATGATCGGACCGAGAAGTCGCGTGCCACGAGATGACCTCGCGTAAGTACCCCACCCACTGAAAGCCTTATAGTGCTAATCCAGTAAATACGTAACCCTGACGACGGTAACAACATACCGGCGGCATCGCAGTACACATCCATGATGAAGCAAACCTAGGCATGGGCAACATGCAAAGACGAAAATACATATTTTCATGTTGTCCAAGCTCAGGCTTGCTTCGTCATGGATTGGATTTTGTCAACCACCTAGTCTGCGTTTATGCCATTTTATCAGTAGTACACAGGCTTATAACTCGAAGGTGTCTGTACATACGAAGAAATGGGGGATGTCACTTATCATTCGTTAATTAAAATTTGGACCGAAGCGAGGTTTAACTAGTTACCATGAGGGAATTTCTTGGCAGATGCACGGAGCATGTGGAAGTAGCTGACTGTGAGAGTGAGGGAACGTGGAGTAAAACTAGGCAAGTTACTGCCCCGTTCGCCCTGTTTCTTTTCTCAGTGTGTGCCATATCGCTAGATTGGTAGTATACTCGTCAGTGTTCCGTTAGGGCCGCTGACATGAACCACTGACATCCTCCCCCCAGCCTTGCTGAGCGGAGTTGATCCAGCGCTCGCTTTCCGCATGTCTCCACATATCTCCCGTCAAGATACCGTATTAGTTCGTCGAATGCGCCTCGATGTGGCTTTCACAGCACAGTGGCGTTGCCGCTTGGGACAAGTTGACTGTCCCCACTGCAGTCACTGCGGTGCTGTAGATGATCTAGGGTACATTCTTCTCCATTGCCCACACTACCAATGTTCCCGAACCATACTCTCCGGGTTTCTTAACGAGCTAGACTCTCGCCCCCTCTCTCTCACAAAATTGCATGGTCCCTGGCCACATCCAGCCCACCAACGCTCTGCCCTCAAAGCTCTGTTCACCTTTCTGGATGCCATAGGACTTTGATCCTTATTGGGAAGGGGCTCATTATTTCATTCCCCGCATCACCAAGAGCGATGGGGTAGAGTATCGCCCCTGGCGAAGAAACTCCCCAGTCATCATCATCTTGTAATAAAGTTGTTCATGTGGTGATGGTGACGGCGGTTGGTGCACATCACCACCACTGGCGCCCTTCTGGCCGTCCACTGACCAACTTGAAGACACGTGATTACACCTCTCTGAGGACTAGAACTTCGTCGTTCTTCGGGGTACCACCGTTCAGTTCTTTGGCTGTCGTCCTCAGTGTGGGATGTCCGCGTGTCATTAGGGGGTACCCCATGTCGCAGTAGCCATTCCAAGCACGTCGGCAAAAGCTCGTTTTCATGCTCAGCGCCCCGACAGAGGTTCTCCATTCCCTCCTTCTTGTGCAGAGTCCGCTCATCGCTACTTTCGGCGAACTGGGATTCGGCAGGCTGCGATATGGCCCTCTATGGCAAAACTGGCGGCGTCCTCTGTGTAAGCTGAGGTCGTGAAGTCCACAGACTACCGCGTTGCGTTTATTTGAAGCATTTTCTGATTCAAAGCGCGCAGCCGTTGCCAACCAGGGGGCTTAATCGCTTCATCGTCGTTACGGTCGTTACACGATAACGAGTGGTGGGAAATACAAAAAGGTGGGCACGTGACACATTGCGCGTGACGTCTACCACGGCCTTCACGTATCGCGCGAAGAGCGCCGTGCACGTGTTTTATCACGTGCCCATCTTTTTAAATTTCCCGCCCGCCTTTTTGAATTTCCTGCCACTCGTTAGCTTGTAACGACCGTAACGACGATGAAGCGTTATCTGATTCAGACCGATAACGTGCACATGGCGAATCATTAAAGCTAGGGTCTGCGCGTCCTGTCATTTTGGGAGGGGTGTGGGGACGCGCATGTACCCAGTAAGGTACATAATACATGTATAGGTATGGCACATGAGCTCTGCACTCTTAAAAATGAACTTCACCACATAGCACGCTCCTAGCCAACCATCATCCCGAATGACAACGTTCTCGCCCCTGATTTGTTGAAAACGGGAGGAGGAGCCTATTTTGTGCCGTGCATAATGGTAACAAAATAGGCTCCTCCTCCCGTTTTCAGCAAATCAGGGGCGAGAACGTTGTCATTCGGGATGATGGTTGGCTAGGAGCGTGTTATGTGGTGAAGCTCATTTTTAAGAGTGCAGAGCTCATGTGCCATACCTATACATGTATGGCAAGCCCTATCACCACCACCACCATCATTTCTAAGAGTGTGGTTGCCGGCCGATGCCCGATTCTTTTCATCGAGGTTTGGAAAGCTCGGGCGGAGTGGGGGGGAGGGTCTACTTATTTGAATTGGAACGCTCGATAGAGTGAGAATATAAGGACTACGACAGTATTTGCCAGGCCATAGTTGCCACCCTCAAGGGGATCGTTACGGATTCAGAGAGGTGTCGCAAAAGGGCTCGGGAACTTGAAAAAAAAACAACAGTAAATGACGTCCTTAACCATGTGCATACCTATCCATATTGTTGGGCAATACATATGCCCCACTATCATGCGTCACCAAAGGGCTCGTGGTAGCGAACCCTGAGGTGTAACAAACAAGCTCACCTTGGTGAATACTGAATTGGAACAGTCATTCTGGCTGGCATGTGCTTTTAATGCGTTACCATTAGGAGCGTCAAATGGGCAAAAGATGTTCGTGTGTGTGTGTGGTGTCTGTGTGTGAGATGGTGAAGCCTCACCGAGGCAGATGTATAAGAGGACTTGTAATGGTGATATTAGTGGGTAAATTTAAATGAAGGTAAATAATTTGAAATTGAAGAGAGAAGGTAATTAAGAACATGAGGTAAGCGTAATTAAAGCTAATTAAAGCAGGAAACCGGAGTTTAAAGGTAATGCATGTAAGGTATATGTAATTAGGTCAAGATTAATTGAAACTGAAGATCACAGAAGGCAAGCGCAGGTTACCGGAGGTAATTAGAGCTAATTAACGCCAGTTAAAGGGAAACAGAGTACTCTGAAAAAAAAAAAGGAGTCGTACCGACTCCTTTACGGGGGTAAAACGTCCTAACTCCGGGGTGCAAAATAACACCCCTTTTGAAGAGTATCTGCAACTCCGGGAACTACGGAGTAAAGTTTACTCCTATGGTACAGGGTAAAGGTTACTCCCATACAGCTCCCTATTTACTCCAGCATATTGGGTGTAAAAGTAACTCCGTTCATGGGGCTAGCGTAACTCCACTGGGGAGTTCTTGTTATGCTACATAAGGCATAAAAGTTATGCTCTTCACCTGGAGTGCACATTACTCCAGTCGTCTCCTCACAAGATCATGCAAATAAGTGTTGCAAAACAGTATATCTAAATAAGAAACATTTATTGTGTATCTGATACAAAATGGCAAGAACAGAAAAAGGAAGCTTTCAGTGCTTAATATGATCCTATGAAAACAGGTAAGATGCCACAGGTACAAGTACATTCTTGCATTATAAGGTTGCCACACACCCAATGCAACTATCACCTGGCATATACTTCCAACTCCTACAAAGAGGAAACAAAACAGTTATTCGAAGTTCATCTGTCACTATACATTAACATATCAGTGCATAGGAATTTGGAATATCGGCACCCACTTTTCTGCTTTTTCATGAGAAAGCAGGGGGAGACACGCCTTTTGAAGTGCATGTGGCTGAGGCATAAAGTGCAGTACATGTACTTTAGATTTTTCTTTTTTTCTTGGCAGAAGGGTAGTTGCCTTATATGAGAAACTGCTGTCATATGTAATTCACAATTTGGAGCCTACAAGAATATATTGCCTAAAATAGATGTGTGTATACACTTCCCAATATATCTATTGTAAAACACCTGTAATAAGATGAGCACTTACACAAGTGAAAAGGTCAGATGCACCTCCTTCAGCAGATGAGCAAGGGCATGAATTACTCATGCTGGGTAATAATCTGCAACATAAATATAGGTAATGGAGTCCGAGCAGTGGCAATATGTTACGTTATCATAAGTCAAATACTTTCATAACTAACAATTTCTTGTGCCAAACAAACTATGCTAGGAAAATGAATGGTTTGAATCATGTCTGTGCGTGCAAAAAGTGATTGGTGCTATGTCGGTTACTTACTATCTTGTCCATCAATAATATTCTCATTTATGAGCTGATGATTACTCTAACTAGTCCCTTTCTCTTCCTTGCAATGTGCATCCATCCTTTGTGGAGTTTTTTTTCTTTCTCTGTCTGCCCAATGTGCCGTGCAAACGACTCGTAAATCTGAAACAGTAACAACAGCATTAGAACTCAACACTGATGCAGTGGCGGATCCGGGGGGAGGGACGGTTGGGCGATCGCCCCCCCCCCCCGCTCAAAACAGTAGGTTTGGCAGCGGTGTCCCCCACTCCCCCCCCCACACACACTTAGGGGCTTCGACAGACAACCCCCCCCCCCCCGAACAACAACAACAAAAGCGACACGGACTGGATCCGCCCCTGCACTGACACCACTTGTCGTCGGCAGGATACACGTAAATGATAATACAGAACGGCGGTAATACCTACCCCATTGAAACTTACCAGTGCAGGGTACCTCCTTACCACAACCTGCACAGTTGACTTCTCATTCCAGAGCCGTGCCGAGTGATGCTAGCCTTTAGGTAACTTGCCACCTTCGTCATCTGCAGTGCGTTCCATCAAAGCCAGACTATTCTGCAATGCTGTTAACATTAATTAACAAAGCGTCCTATCCAAAATACGATTTCACTTATCGTCAATTTGAAGTTCCTGTTCTTCAAAGAAGTTAGACTTCTCAGGATACAAAGGTCCACTTACGAAAAGAAACTCTCTTGAAGAAGCATAACTGTGAACAGCTACCACATTTTCATAATTCGTGTACGTAACACAGGACGCATACTTACCTGAAGTACATACAGGACGACACTCAGACACATGATTTGTAGTTGTGGCATTCATTGCACTTCTGCACGCCGACGTTGTTCTTCGAAGATAATCTTATTCATGTTTGAGAACATCGTCGATACATACAGTTTCATGTTCCCGCACGACAACGGCCAACCGCTAAACGACCGCGCGATGTCAGTGTTGCTAGACTACGCAATGAAAAGAACGAAAACGGTCCAAGAATATGAAGACGCCTCGCGCTCAACTCTTACCACGGAGTAAAGCGCTGGTTGAATGGAGTTATTAGAGCATGAAAACATAGAAACGCAGAAACAGGGAGTTGCAATGGTGTTTGGTAAGAGTTAAACTGCATCAAGGGGTGTAAAATTGCCTAATACTCTCGTTCGACTCCTTTTTTTCTCAGAGTGTAAAGCACGTAAACGTAATTAAAGGGAATTCAATGAAATTCAAGATTACCTCAGGTAACCTGCGATTACTTTCGGTAATGAAATGGTGAGCGATTGAAAGTTATTCAGGCTAATTGAAGGTTAATTTAATGGACTTTCATATGGTAATTGACAGTTTTTTTTATTTATTTTTTTTTGATTCCGTGTTAGCGCCGCGAAGCAACCGTGGCTATGAGCGGCGTACAGATGTGGACAGATGGAGTGAGGACAGCAGGAAGGAGTGGGGGACAGGGGGGTTAGTATGCGTCCTGGGCCGACTTCAGGGGGAACTGTGCCGACATTCGTCGGTAATTGAAAGTGTCGAACCGGAAGTCGAGTGAGTCAAGGGAAGTGGACAACCGAAAGTTGCGTTTAGACCGGAAGTGAGTACCAGGAAGTCAAGTATGGACCGGAAAAGGCGCTTAATGCTAATGCATTTCCCTCGCATTTGCCGCGAAGTGGACTTTTTTCACATACGCGTTGTATCCTAGCGGCTCTCCAACGAACCACGCTCGGCGCGCGTGAAAACAAATCCACGTGAGTAACACAAAGGATTAAAACCGGTCCAGAGTGAGGCCGACAAGCTTGCGCCATTCGTGCGGTCTCCCCACTGGTCCCCACTTCTGTCGTCCCCACAGTGCGCCATCTAGTAAAGACAGAGATAGTCCTCTCCGGCGCCTGAAAGTCATATGCGTGTGTGAAAAAGGTCCGTTGCCACTGAATTTTTCTCTATTTTATTTTATTTATTTATTTTTTATAGTTTCTTGTCCAGCTGACTCACATTAACTAAACCAACTGTTAAATTAAATTTCTTCGTCAATTTTGCGCACTACTGTTCTGCAGTCAAAATGGAAAAGCTGTAAGGGAGGGGCCTCGTCGCGCCATGTTATATTTTCGTGAAGCGCAGCAGTCTAGGAAGCACTGGACTACGATATCGCAAACAATGCATTAGAACACGTCCTGCACTCTTAAAAATGAACTTCACCGCATAGCACGTTCCTAGCCAACCATCATCTCAAATGATATCGTTATCTGCCCTGATTTGTTGAAAACGGGAGGCGTACGCCTTTTCTGTGACACTTATGCTGTTCATAATTGTCACAGAAAAGGCGTACGCCTCCAGTTTTCAACAAATCAGGGCAGATAACGATATCATTCGAGATTATGGTTGGCTAGGAGCATGCTATGCGGTGAAGTTCATTTTTAAGAGTGTGTCAGAGGTGATTTCTAAACCAACAATTCAGACGTCGCTGATTCAAAATCCCTTTTGCTTCAATGAGTATACTTACATTTTACTTTTGTCGTCTCTACACCTGATGCAGGACCTGCCATGGACCGTAAACATAACCCTGCGTGGATGGGTAGCTGTGTGGTACTACTACAAGGTGGCAGGCCATCACCTCTGGTTCTACCCTATTGATTTCCTCGCTGGCGAAGGACTATGGCACATTCCAGGAGGAGGCATCCAGTTCACGGCCAGTGGAACATTCACGGGCGTTAATTCTCAAACGTCTTCATTGAGGGTGGAAGAGCACGACCTTTATACGTACTCTTCAAAGCCTTTAAGTGTTACATACTTGCCGGTGAAGGAGACGCCCATTGCTGCAGTCACAAAGGAGCGGCCCAAAAGAACACCCAAAGCTGATTCGTACTCTCGGGCACCTGGAGGAGCATGGAAATAAAGCGAACATTGAAGGAGTTAATGGTGTGGTTCTTTCCCGTATACTGCAATGCCTAGCAATGAACTCACACTGAGAGGCACTAGATACACCAGAGAGGCATCTGAGAGGCACCAGACGTACAAATGTTAAAGGAAGAGACCGATATTTCGAACAGTCTGTTCTTCTAGGCACCATCTTACGCTATTTCAAGTGTGAGAGTGTTAAAGGGCTCGTGGCTGTCTTAGATCTTTAACATGCGTGAATAGGAAAACTTCAACAGGCTGTTATAACTGAGGTAACCAGTTCTAAGCGATGGTACCCTGAAACAGCGTGGTTATGCCCTAAGAACACGCTGACATCCCTCACTCAACCTGAGGATGTGACTGAAGAACATAATTGACATCCTGGGAATATCCCCACAGGACCCTCAATTTGTGTGTTAGAATGAGACTCCAGAGATGATCCTAGGGACAACATCTCAGTATGAATCATGAGTTCCTGTCATGGGGACCATTGGCGCACAAAACGACAAACTCTCGAGACGTCCTCAACCATGACTGCTGAGGATGTTAGCGTTACTGTGTACATTTCGAAACTTTCTTAAGGACAGCGTTTCCTGTGAGGGGCATTATAATGTGCACTATATGTGTTACCATTCTAAGAAACATTTCTGCATTAATCTTCACATTAACGCTGTTGATTCAGTATAGACTGTGGAAGCGCGAAACAATAGAGTCACATATTTCGAGCTATCGCTGCACATTCCTCATTACACGTTTCAGCTGAGCTCATGAATACAAGGCGAAGTGGCTAGACATAGGACAGTGCATGATAAGATAACACATGGCGCTAGCAGGTTAACGCCAATTCATTATCTTATCAGGTGCTAATGGTTCATGCTGAGTGGGTGGAGAATACTACTTCGAATTACAGTACTATCCTCTTTTGTTTCTCGCACCAGGTATTATATCACAGCCAAGAAAATGATCATTCAAATTGAGTTACGATATATGCAAACGGGCGCGCTTGGCTCGTACAGAATCGAGTCTTCTATAGTCAGTACCAACACCACCTACCGAAGACTGGGACGTACACTCTTAAAAATGAACTTCACCGCATAGCACGCTCGTAGCCAACCATCATCCCGAATGACAACGTTCTCGTCCCTGATTGCTGAAAACGGAAGGAGGAGCCTATTTTGTGCCATTATGCACGGCACAAAATAGGCTCCTCCTCCCGTTTTCAACAAATCTAAGGCGAGAACGTTGTCATTTGGGATGATGGTTGGCTAGGAGCGTGCTATGTGGTGAAGTTCATTTTTAAGAGTGTACTTCTCTAGTCGCTCCTTCCTATACAAGAATGGAAAGTTGAATTCGTCAAATTGGCGTGGGTGCGGGGAAGCAGAAAACACAGAACGCACCTCGCTTCGCAGATCTCAATTCATGTCGACGAGATCTTTACGTTGCCCTGTATCGACTACCGTTACACTCTTAGAAATCAACTTGACCACATAGCACGCTCCTAGCTAACCACCATAGCGAATGACATCGTTCTCGCCCCTGATTTGTTGAAAACGGGAGGCGGAGCCCATTCTGTGCCGTGCATAATCGTACAAAATAGGCTCCGCCTCCCGTTTTCAACAAATCTAAGGCGAGAACGTTGTCATTTGGGATGATGGTTGGCTAGGAGCGTGCTATGCGGTGAAGTTCATTTTTAAGACTGTACACTCTTAAAAATGAACTTCACCGCATAGCACGCTCCTAGCCAACCATAATCTCGAATGATATCGTTATCTTCCCTGATTTGTTGAAAACTGGAGGCGTACGCCTTTTTTGTGACAGTTATGCGGTTCATAATTGTCACAAAAAAAGGCGTACGCCTACCGTTTTCAACAAATCAGAGCAGATAACGATATCATTCGAGATTATGGTTGGCTAGGAGCGTGCTATGCGGTGAAGTTCATTTTTAAGAGTGTAGACTTGAAGAAGCTGCAGGGAGGCAGGTCAGCTGAGCTAAGAAGAGAGCGATCATGGTGAAATTTCTTAGGAGAATCGCGGCCCTTCCACATGTAGCTACTCGATTTGATTTGAGCGTTACGTCAAGAGCGTTACGTCACCCGACAAATTCCGCAAACACTTCTAATAAGACTGCCTTACCCACAAAAGAAAACCCCATACAACCCCTCCCTCACCGTGCACGCCACATAGGACTCCACTTACGGCGTGCAACGGTCCATGCAAGCGCGAGTACATAACTGCATCATGTACGAGTGCACAGAAATGCAATAACATAAGACAAGGGGGCAGAGATCTCGAAAACGCATACCTACAGTATACACGTGCCTAATAGTCTGTTTCGATGGCACAACCCGCCACAAAATTCACATCGTCAGTTACGTATGGTAGGTTCGGCTATCGAAAAAGGTCGATTCGGCGGGTGTATTAGTAATACGTTATTAAGATCCTATACCTATACAGCCAATATACAGCAACTCCACACTCTTAAAAATGAACTTCACCACATAGCACGCTCCTAGCCAACCACCATCCCGAATGACAACGTTCTCGCCCTAGATTTGTTGAAAACGGGAGGAGGAGCCTATTTTGTGCCGTGCATAATGGCCACAAAATAGACTCCTCCTCCCGTTTTCAACAAATCTAGGGCGAGAACCTTGTCATTCGGGGTGATGGTTGGCTAGGAGCGTGCTATGTGGTGAAGTTCATTTTTAAGAGTGCACATCACTCGTCACTGTTTCTTATCGTAATTACCTACGCTTGTATAAACTTTCTGCGTCATTCTCTGCGGCAGACTTCCTCCCTTTCTCTTTTTTCACGAGTTGAAGATCTATAAAGTCTCGCTGGTACCATGTATTTTTTCACCTGAAGAAGTACAGACTACTGCGCGAAAGTCTCGTAATTAAATTATTCATGCTTCTAACCGGTTAATCGTCATTCTCTTTACCTTATCTCGCGGTGCTTGTCGTTTACTTTTTTATCTACGCGTATTCTCCGCAATATGCAAACGTACCTCACAGCAGCTGGAGCTAAAAAAAATGGTAGAGTGTAGCTGAATCCTGATAATGTGCTCGCTCTATCAGGACAGATAATGATGTCATTATTGGCAGCAATGTGAGGACACTCTTAACTAAAACAAAGTATTGTTCATTATCACCACCACCAACAACAAATAAATCATGACTATGGCCTGGGGTGATTCACCGCTTGAGAGCAGTACATTACCCCATTACACATGAGATTACATGAGGTGCGAAATATGAAAATGCGAACAATGCGGAACAAATTCGTCCCATGTTGTTCAAACGTTGTTTATCAGATCCCCCTAGCTTGTGGTTTCTGTTATATTAGCCAGACAAAGCGTTGCTTAAATGATCGTTTGAGAGAGCATTCATTAAAAGTAAAAAATAAAGCCTCAAACTCCGAAATTGCCAAGCATTTGGAAGAATGCTCAGATTGCTTCTCTCTATGGGATGAAACAATTGTAAATCTTCTGAATTGGACCCCCACAGAAGACTTTTGAGAGAGACCCTATGCATAACCTCTTGTGGGAACTGTGTCAGCAACCCATCCGTAATCCTCGGTCCGGCCTTCAGCAGACTTCTTGTTCCCCCGAACTGACCCTTTTTGTCCTCAACTGGTTGTTCCCTTCCCTCTGGTTGTATATAATTCTTGTATGTGAAGTAAAATTTTCAGCTGTGTTTGAGACTTCGTGTTGTCTGTCCTTTCGTGTTCCCTAGCCTCGGGGTTTTACATTATGCATCATCTTCACCAGCTCGCTTGCTTCCTAGCCGTTTTCTCATGAAAATGAAGTTATGTGCAAGTACAACTCTTGAACTCCCGTCCTCTGGTTGCGCAACGCTACGTCACATAAAAGGAAGAAGCACATGAAAGAAGCGCCAATGGTCCTTGAGATGCAGGGGAGGACCCTACACTCTTAAAAATGAACTTCACCGCATAGCACGTTCTTAGCCAACCATCATCTCGAATGATATCGTTATCTGCCCTGATTTGTTGAAAACTGGAGGCGTACGCCATTTTTGTGACAATTATGAACAGCATAAGTGTCACAAGAAAGGCGTACGCCTCCCGTTTTCCACAAATCATGGCAGATAACGTAATCATTCGAGATTATGGTTGGCTAGGAGCGTGCTATGCGGTGAAGCTTTATTTTTAAGAGTGTACAACGTCTGGAGCAAGCCGGTAGCCAAGAGGAACTCCAAGAACATCAGAAGACCTCGACGGTGTTGCACATGGCTCTGACATGGGCCAAGAATTGCAGCCAGGCTGAACATCTGTCGGCTAGCACCACTCAGCTGAGCACAGAGTTTCCGCCTCTCCGTTTCGTAGAGCTTACATTCTATTAGGACGTGATCAATGTTCGCTACGACGCCACATTTGGAGCATAGGCAGCTGTCACAGTATCCGGTTCGGCACTTGAATTGGGGAGTGAAGGCTACCTTGAGACAAAGCCCGTGCAGGAGGGACGTAAAATAGCGTGGTAAACGGACAGGAACTGAAAAGGACATAGTGGGATCCACCGAATACATCAGAGACCTGTCAGTGATGTCCCGACTCCACTGCTGGCGAGACAGTGGCTGAATGAGCTCATTCAGAAGTGATCTCCTGTCTCCTCTTGATAACACCGTTGGTACAACAGTCCGAGACTGTTGGGCAGCCGTTGCCGCTCTGTCGGCTTCTTCGTTTCCGCTCAAACCGCAGTGACCCGGGACCCACTGCAGGGATATATGATGGCTGTGATCGCTTGGACGCTGAACCTGATGGAGGATATCAGTGACAACTGGGGCTAGCGATCCACGTATTCCCATGTTGGCTATACATTGAAGAGCAGCCTTTGAATCTGAGTAGATGACCCCGGCCCGCGGATCGTTACAGGACGTCTTACGTAGACACAACAGGATAGCATATAGCTCAGCCGACGTTGATGATGGCGTGTGAGAGACGGTATCCATGTGACACACCGTCAGTTGGAATAACAAATGCAGACGATGAACACCATTATCACCATCAAGGTCAATGCCTTACAGCATTTGGGACACAAGTGCTTTCAGCGTACACAGGAAAAGTGCTCGTCTTTAATGCTCTGGAAAACACGCATTCCAGCGGTTAAAATATACCCAAACAATACAACTGACAAACAACTGAGTCACTCTGTATCACAGCGAAAAAAAGAAAACAGAAAGCACGTGCGCATCAGTGAAGATTTCTTTTCGTTATAAATGAGAATGGCCCGTCACCACGTGGGTACATCCGAGGCTGCCCTTCCCCGTGGCGCAATGTAAATTGATTTTCGAACCATGCCGACCAAGTACCACGTTTATTTTATTTTTATTTCGTCGCAGCATCGGCATGAAGCATTTGCGCTGCATGCTACAAATTAGGGATGGGCGGAATCCAGAATCTTACTAATCTCGAATCTTTCGAATCCTTTCTTTAAAAAGAGGTTAAAAAGCCAGGAAACAAAAACACTTCTAGTGAAAAGTGTTTTGAAGCAGAATACGATGCCTTTGTTTTATGAAAAACAAATTAAATAGTGTTTCAATTTCACGAGAAAATATAGCCACATAGTTATTCTTAAACGTAATTTACTTAACACGTTGTTCATCGACTAAAAGAAACGCATACATTCTCGAGTCTGAATTCTTTCCATAAAACTAAGCAAACGCAAAACCAGGTTACTTTTAAACTTGTAATCTAACAGTTCCTGTCTAAACTCTTCCAGTCCAGATTAATGTGAACAAACAAAAAAGAAAACACCTGTCGGCCAATTTCGGCAGTCACCGGAGGCGCCAATTTCAAAAAGAAACAAGCAAACAAACGTGGTTGGTGGATTCGAAAGATTCGATTCGCCGTTTTGGGGCACTGGGATTCGCGGATTCCCGGATTCGGTTGGCACATCCCTACTACAAATATTATCTCTTATCTCCATAGCGTAGTGACTTTATTGTTCGTTTTTTTTTTTTTCATGATACCGTTACCTTGAACGGTTTCGGACGTTGTGAACTGATAGCTTTGTCGTGAGACTACAGCTGCGACACTGAGTAGGCTCGTTTCGAGACTACTTCTCGGAACTTGTCACTCCAACCCACAGCGATAGCAATGACGCAGACATTCAATATGTCTGGTGACTTAATGAGCGTTTATTATCAGTGCTGTCAACACCTATTTAGGCACTTACATATGGAGTTCCGAGAGAAATGACATCTTATCGTGTCTTCATTTTCACAAGGTGTATTATCTATTATAGATTGGCAAGGGATGTACTGAAATACAATGGATCTATAGGTGTTCGTTTTTAAGCGGTGCCGACATAAGATTATTCCCTAAGCCTTGCTAAAGGTTCGCAGTATACTCTCTTGTGAGCATGTTGTGCACCAGCGTGGCTCTGTGCTGTAATGTGATTCTCTTCTTCCAGGTAGGTTGTATTCAATTTGTCTAACCCATTGCAATCGTGTTGTGTGTGTTATGGTGTGTAGTTGCTAGCCACACTGCAAACTTAATTGCATTAAGCGGAATGGCAGTAACTTCACGTCCTATAACCAGCCATCATCTCGAATGATATCGTTCTCTTCCCTGAGTTGTTGAAAATAGGAGGCGTACTCCTTTTTTGTGACAATTATGCAGGACATAATTGTCTGACATAACTGTCTCGAAGTTACTGCCATTCCGTTTAATGCATTAAGTTTGCAGTGTGTCCAATGTATTACATAATATTACAGTCTAAAAACAGAACTTCATCACTTAGCACGGTGAACTCCAACTATTGTGAGCTAGCATGACTGGTGTGATTACCGGCCTATACAATGCATTGGAGCGATCGGCCGCGGCCGTGGCACCCGGCCACGTGCGATTGTTTACATGCATGCGCTGACGCTCGCTGCGCGCCTTGCGGAAGGATTTTTGTACGGATCCGAGGTACTCTTGTGTTTTGTGTCACATGCCCTTCCCGTGAAATTCAGAGGTTCGCACCGCGCCGGCTAAGAAACAGAACCGTGTCGATGGATGGCTTATCAGGACGTCACGAACTCTTGCTCAGTACAAAGTCGTCACTTGCAGCATGGGGTTCTCTCTCTCTCTCTCTCTTGCAATTGATAATTTGTGGCTTTATGTCGTGAGACAACAGTGATCATAAGCGTTGCAACAGTGGTCGGTCTGTGTATACAGCCGTAGTCTCGCTCAGCCCTGAGGGATTCCTGCGCTTCGAGGGACCCTTCCAGTAGTATTGGAAATGCATTGGGGGCGCACAATCTATAAACAACTTGTACCCTGCCGAAAAGCTAATAGCGTCCTCGGCCGGAATCGAATCCACAACCTGACGCCGACCGTTTGAGGGTTTTAGTGACGGGGTCTCGATAAATCACTGATTGTGAAGCACCGGTAGATTTGGTAGGGTACATAATGATATTATCCGGAATGATGGTTGGCTAGGAGCGTGCTATGTGGTGAAGTTCTGTTTTAACAGTGCAGGCACTCCCAGGTGCTCTGTCACATGGGGTCACGTGGCCGTGAGGGTGCGAGACGCGGCAGCGAGCCCAGCCCTTAGTAGCCACCTATCGGCCCCGTCGTCATGACCCGATTTCAGTCGCCGTTCCGCAAAACCATTCACACTAGCTCACCATACTCCAACCATTGAACCATTGAACCATTTGAACTGTATAAGTGTTCCAAAAAGGCGTACGCCTACACTCTTAAAAATGAACTTCACCGCATAGCACGCTCCTAGCCAACCATAATCTCGAATGATATCGTTATCTGCCCTGATTTGTTGAAAACGGGAGGCGTACGCATTTTTTGTGACAGTTATGCTGTTCATAATTGTCACAAAAAAGGCGTACGCCTACCTAGTTGAGGTAGTTTTGTGCGCTTGTCAAGATAATTACAGATCTGAACAGGATTCCAGCTGCAATGCGGTCGTAAGAGATGATTTCTTTATGTCGGAAAAGCGTGTGTTTCCTATTCGAATGCTGAAAAGTACTTGTCTCGGCCTCGAAGTACAGTATTTTTTCTTTATCTGTACAATGTCGTCTCTACAGAGTAATACCGTCTGTGTCTGTTTATGTGTGTCAAGACAGTTGGATTGTCATACCCGTTAGTATCAGCATTGCTAACGCGTTGTCACGTCATGATCACTTTTGTCTACTTCCATGAACCGTCAATGCGCTCACTAAGGCGTTCACAACAGCAGGTGAGTTGCCCATCCACCTTATTCTGATCCTGTTCTGATTACAACAATTTGACCGGCCTCGGTGGCTCAGTCGGTAGCGTGTTCGCCTTCTGATCCCGAGATCGCGGGTTCGAACCCGGCCGAGGACGCCAGCAACTTGGTGGCAGGGTACAAGTTGCTTAGACACGCCGTCTTCCGCGAGGGACGTTAAATACAGGGTGCCGTGTGATGAGCTTTCATCGCACATTAAAGAACCCTCAGGTGGGCAAAAGCAATCCACAGACCGACCGCTGTGGCGTCGCTCATGATCTCAGTTGTCTCGAGACGTAAACACCCAATTATTATTACAACAATTTGATTCTGTTTCTTAAGTGACTCGTAGCCACATGGCAATACCGCTGCCAAACAATTATTGGGAACTTAAGATGTAATACTGAGACATGGCGTCGCCACGTACCGTTTTTAAAGCAAATTTCTGTAGTTTCTTATTAAGTGATGGGGCCTGTGATATCGCTTGACTTAAACGTAACATCGAATAATTGATGGGCCACCAGCTTCCAAAATTCTGCTTTCTATTGGGACGGGAAACATAGAGAAATTGAAAGCTAAGTGGAGATAATAGCCCAGACAGACGAAGGTCGATCTTTTCCAATGGATTTGCCTTATAAAGAAGCCTTCCAATGCAATTGTCGCTCCACCCAAAAGGTCACTCACCAGATCCCAATTTTTACGTATGATACTTTGTGCCACTGATTCTGAAGACGGCTTAACTACTTGTTGAAATTAACGCATGATTTGAACATAAAACTGTACTCTTAGATCAGAACTTATAGTCATCTGAGACTGCGCTTTGTGCAATAAGCAGGCCATGTCACGCATTGAAGAAATGTGTATTTCAGCTGTTAGAAACAGCTCCCTTGCGAGTGTTCTGCATGCTCCTTGAACACGAACAAAAACGGTCTGTACTTTTGACAAGGTTTGCCTGTAACCTCCTTCACTAAATAAAGAGTCACTAAATAAGCTTCGCTTCAGAGTATCGACACTGAGTTCCAAGTGCGAGAACGCGCCATCTTGTTTCCGCGGCTCGGTATCCACACGCACGCGCACTTCAGAGCGCACTTTAGAGCACGATGTCATCTACGGTGCGCGGGTAAAATGTTGCTTTCTCTTGAAAGCAGCTCATCGAGGTTGGCGGCCTTGAGCTCATCTTGCCATCCTCGGGTCCCTCTGGTGGACAATACATGGATTATCGCACAGCAATCATACATGCTTCTCTATACCACAGCGAGCATTATGTTAGCCGTCTTTGATCCTCATTAACTGGGGATGGTACCGGTATATGGTGCGGCATCAAGATGGCGCTCCTGCTTTCCCTTGGACCTCAGTGTCGATACTCTGAAGCGAAGCTTATTTAGTGACTCTAACGAAATATACCATTGAGTACTATGCTATATTTAGTACCATGGAGTGCTCAACGAAATATTCCTTCTTTGAGTACTTGTCTTCGCCACTAATAAGCGCCCCTTCCCATCTCGTTCTTTCTTTCCATAAGCACGGCACTCAGATGGGGAGCTGCCTAACATTGAGGCACTGATCGATGACTTTGTCAAAGCTGCTGCCGGCAAGAACACAGTCGTCTGGTGGGACATGTCAGCAGAGCACGATGTTCTCAAGAACACACCACGCTTTCGGAAGTACGTACCTTATTACATAATTCCGTGACCTGCTTAAAAGGGCCTCCTCGGACGAAAAATAAAAACTTTACACACCCCAATGTATTTTCGATAGAACCCACAAAACTGCATAGTTTCGGTTTCTCCGAAACTATGTGACGTCATCATGTGCTTTGGTGTCTACTTCCTAACAAGAGAACGGGCATCTCCCCGGTTTCTGTTTCCGCCCCAAGTTGGAAGGCGGCTGCAGCTGTGGTGAGGAGATGCGACCTCAGTGAAGCAACATTGCCAGACAGGTGGAAGATTACCCACATTGTGATGTCATACTTATCAAATTTAGATGAAGCATTATGCAAAATGATTTTGAGCATGATAAGTTTTTCTTCGTCCCAGACTGTCGTTATAATAACGTGCAGGTGTGTGTATATACGACAGAGCTTAGACATGTGCTAAGTTGAATCATCATGATCATTTCCATCGGCACCATGGAGGAAAGAAACACAGGAGCGGCCCTTACGACCGTTTTCCATTGGGACGGGAATAGCTGCCTTCGCATCGCATTCTTGGGTGCTCCTGTCTACCACGTGGCCGCTCACGTGACCCCAGAGAGCATGGTGCTGCTACCAAAAGCAGACGACGCGAGCTGGTCGCCTTACAGTTCAGGTGTCAGCATTATGTTAAACGCGTGCGTGCACTTTTATTTATGTGTGTTCGGATGTTTATTCTTCTATTACAAGACCAGTGACAGCCCCCAGGACGAGTACACGGGACCGGAAACATCACGCGTGGCAACGGTGTTGCTCAAGCGGTAAAGAATACTGCGTCCCAGAACACCATTAATTGCACTTGTACCACAATAGAAGATATGAAATAAGTCTGCGGCACAGCGCCAGCTCCCAAACGAAAGATTCAAGATGACACAAACACACACAGGTGACCAAAACAACCGAGCGAGTTCTTACGAAGGAAACGTATTGCCGTGACAAAGCTGCTTTCTGTTGAACTATAGAACTGCAGCCGGGACAGTCGTTCCCGCTGACATTTTAACAATAAATGACTTTGAAAAAACAAAAAGGCAGGGAGAGAAGCGCGAGAAATGAAGCCTCCCAAAAGCGGAACTTTAGAGAGGATTACGTGGTGGACAGGACGTAATGACGGTTTTGACTCAAGCGACCGCCAGAATATGGCTGCGCTAGTCTACAGGGAAGAACCGCTCCTGGTGTTTCCGTCCTGCATGATCGGTACGCTCGCTCGGCCGTGCGCTCAATGTTAATTGTTTTCCGTGCGCGCTCCATCCTAATCATAAAACACTTCGATTGTAGAGCGCAGTTGTCTCAATCAGTTGCTCTGCAAATATGTAACACCCGCGTAGAAGTTTTCTCCATTTGTAATTACAGCCGGAAAGTGACTGTCACAGAGGGTCCCATCGTCTATGGCAACGCGACCAACGTCTCCATGAGAGAACCGGAGGTGTACGAGCACTGGGTGCACAACGGTCGCTACAACGAGTCACATACAAGTTCGGTAAAGAAGATCACCACCCACACACACACTTACACGTGGACACTGGACAGAACGTTCACCCTAGATGGAACATATAAACTATCAGTGGGACCTTCAGAGGGAATCGGCATCGAATCGACAACGAGGGCGTTCTTGAGTCTCCGTCGTGGTTCGGGCGACACGCGCACCGATGTTACCCAAGTGGAAGTGCACGATACCGTGACTGTGAAGCCGAGATCTTCGATGAAACTCATATGGACTGTCAACAAAGTCGCCAAGGTGAGATATTGATAACACTCTTAAAAATGAACTTCACGGCATAGCACGCTCCTAGCCAACCATAATCTAGAATGATATCGTTATCTGCCCTGATTTGTTGAAAACGGGAGGCGTACGCCTTTTTTGTGACACTTATGCTGTTCATAATTGTCACAAAAAAGGCGTACGCCTACCGTTTTCAACAAATCAGGGCAGATAACGATATCATTTAAGATTATGGTTGGCTAGGAGCGTGCTATGCGGTGAAGTTCATTTTAAGTTGCGGACACTGTAATCATCCGGAGACAATTGCGCATATCCTGACAGAATGCCGTGCATACCATGCCATGCGGGAAACCCATCTTCCCCACGCCAGGCCTGGTATACTGACGGACGTCCTCTTCCCCGAAGGTTCTTGTGCGGAACGACTTTCAAAAACTCGCGGCCTCGTGCGCTTTCTCCAAGCAACGGGCCTAGCGGAGAGACCACTCTAGTGCACCTCTCACCTACAGTGTGCTTCCGTCCCATCAGTACCGGTCATCCTGCTTCTACATCACTTTGAAGTCCTCAACTCCCCTTTCTCCCACCTTCGTTTCCTTTTTTTTTTGGCTATAGTCGTGACGATGCCCACTTGAGTGCGGCCAACAACGGCAAGCTACCTCGACACCCCCCCCCCCCCTCATTTTTAAGAGTGAAGGTACCCCGCCTCTGAAACGAAGGCTAGTGCTATATGGGCATGTCGAGGGAGACCGGGGTCGAGTTAGCTCTATGGGTGTCTGGTTCGAACCCAACAGCGTCTGGGACACCGTCACGTATTTTCCCAGCGCGGCGCCTGTGCGGAGGGTTGTCCGCGCGCTTATCGGCGAGGGGAGGGCTGCGTGCGCGCTTACTCGCTCACATTTTTCAGCCCGGGCCAACTTCTTTCGTCATTTTTCAATCTGCGCCGACTTTTTTCGCGTATTTTTCCTCGCGTGCGGCAGGCGGCGCTCGGGTGGAGGCTCTCACCGGTGGGCGGAGCGTGGCCGGAGGGCTGCGTGCGCGCTTACTCGCTCACATTTTTCAGCCTGGGCCAACTTCTTTCGTCATTTTTGAATCTGTGTCGATTTCAATCGTAATTTGTTTTCAACTACAACGGGTGCGCAGTAGGCTGTTTACATGCACAGGATAGCCATACACAAAAGTACAAGTGAAAATATATTTATTGAAGTCATTAATGTCAGACTTAAGTTATGACTCTGTGTGAAGGAGAAAAACTTAGCCAAAAAACCTGGTGCAGAAGAAACACAATACACCAAACAAAGATTATACTTATTACAGGCATGATGCAATACCAGGAGTTTTAATTACAAAGTTCTGATAGATGTATGTAACTTCAAGAACATTAGCTGAGCCGACTTCTCTAGCGATTTTTTGTTATTTTTTAAGAGCGCGGTGGGTGGCGCGCAGGTGAGGGGCTGTCCGGGTGCTTACCAGCAGACCAACGGGTTCGGTGCGCCCTGGGCCGACTTCTTTGGCGATTTTTCCGTATGGGCCGACTTCTCTAGCGATTTTTTTTTCAGCGCGCGGTGGGCGGTGCGCAGGTGAGGGGCTGTCCGTGTGTTTACCAGCTGGCTGAAGAGCTGAGCGTACACTTATGGTTGTACACACTGGGCTGACTTCTTTGGCTATTTTTCAGCCTGGGCCGAATTCGTTCGCATTTTTTTCATGCGGCGCGCAAGTAGGGACATGCACACTGACAACATCGGGCCACATCTTTGGCGATTTTTTCACCTTGGGACGACTTCGTTCGCAATTTTTTTCAGGTGGTGCGTGTATCAAAATTAAAAGTTTTGTTATAAAAGTCTAACATGAGCACTCTAGCGGAGTTTTAATTGCAAAGTTCTGATACGTAACTTCATGCACAACAGCTAATATTCCATTATGACCCATTTAATCAAAAAAGATATTTTTAATCAATATACTTACAATCAAAATTAAAAGTTTTATTATAAAAAGTCTAACATGACCACCATACTGGAGCTTTAATTACAAGTGCCGATATATGTATTTGGACAGCAGAGAACCTGGAAGACCATGGGACACGAACACAAGAGGAAATCAAATCTATAACACTACATTGGTTAATCAAAACAACAGAGGAGGAGAATAATCTATCATTTTAATTATCATAAAATCATCATCGTGACTTCCCCATACAATTTTCATTCTAAGAGACACTACAAACCTTACTTTGTTTTATGAATTCAATACAGAAAATATATTTTAAAAAATGAGGGGGGGGGGGTGTCGAGGTAGCTTGCTGGCCGCACTCAAGTGGGCATCGTCACGACTATAGCCAAAAAAAAGGAAAAGAAAGTGGGAGAGGGGAGTTGAGGACTTCAATACATAGCACGCTCCTAGCCAACAATCAGCTCTAATAATATCTGCACTGATTTGTTGAAGACGGGAGGCGTACACCTGACAGTTATGAACATTTTCGAGTGCAATAGGGAAGATTATTCCAACATTACACAATTAATCATTTTCTTATTAAGTAAACAGCATAGGCATATGGAAATAATGAGAAGCACGATCAACAGCTAATAGAGAATCAAAACCTATCACATAAACAACAGACAGGAAAATAATTGAGAAAGAATCTATCAAAACGATAAACATGCATGGACGAATAGCAGAGAAACACTCTAAACGGCGCTTCTGCCAACGTGTAAGCAACAGACAGGAAAATATTACTGAAACAAGATCAACAGCGAACGGTTCTCGAACGGCTCGCGAACGGTTTCGTCCCAGAGGATTCCATTCTGAGTCACTCCCCCTTGCCATTGGTTCCCCGCGATACCGTTCGTGAAGGGTTTGCACGATTCACCAAAACTCTCTATATATGGTTCAGTTCCTGTACCGTTCAGCGATACAACAAAATAATTTCGGTTCGTTCAGTGCTGGATCAGCAAGAAATAGTGGTTTTTAGCATTTTTCGGTTCGGGCTCAGCCTTGACTTCGATCCCTGATTCTCTCTATCGAGGTTTGGAAAGCTCAACAGAGATATAATACAAGGACCGCTACAGTATTTGTCAAACTGTAGTTGCAACAGTCAATGGGGGTGGGGTCGCTACGGATTCAGCAGGGCATCGCGAAGGGGCTCGGGAACTCGAAAACAAAAATAGCAGCAGCAAATGACGCCCTTAACCATGGTACGCCCCACTTTCATGCTTTACGAAAGAGCTCGTGGTAGCGGTCACCTTGGTGAATAGGAACAGACATTCCAGCGTTTTTCTTTATTTAATTTGTTTACTGTTCCTTTACTTTATTTGTTTGTTTATTTATTGTTTCTTTGCTTTATTTGTCTATTTATTTATTTTTGCGATGGTTTCTAGTACGGCTGCGTCACTTTCACTAAATACACTGTTCAATTCAGTTCTCTCCTTAATTTTGCGCATTACCGTTCTGCACCGAAAACCGAAAAGCTCGGTGTGACGGGTCGCGACGTGACATGTTATATTTTTGGGCAGCACATGGACTACGATGTCACAAACAGCGCATTAGAACACGCGCTCAGGGGCGGGCGGGCGGTCTTAAGAAAATTTCGTGCTTTGCGGCACAGCATCATCCAGGAGATAGGGTTTTTACATAGGCAACACAGCAGTATGAGGGGCGGTAGCACCTCCCCCCCCCCGTCCCCCTTAAATCTGCCCCTGCACGTGCTGTCAGAGGTGATTCCTCAACCAACGATTCGCGCATCACTGATTGAAAATCCTTTTTGCTTCATGAGTACACTTACGCTTTACTTTTGTCGTCTCCACGTCTGATACAGGACATGCCATGGGCTGTAAACATAACACTGTGTGGATGGGTAGCTGTGTGGTACTACAAGAGCGTCTCAGGCCATCACCTCTGGTTCTACCCTATTGACTTCCTCGCTTGGGAAGGACTACAGCACGTTCCAGGAGGAGGCATCCAGTTCACGGCCAGTGGAACATTCACGGCCGTTAATTCTCAAATGTCTTCATTGAGACTGGAAGAACACGACCTTTATACGTACTCTTCAAAGCCTTTAAATGTTACATACTTGCCAGTGAAGGAGACGCCTATTGCTGCAGTTAAAAATAACCGGCCCAAAGTACACCCAAACAGCACAACTGTTTCGTACTCTCGGACACTCGGAGGAACATGGAAATAAAGCAAACATTGAAGAAGTTAAAGGTGTGGTTCTTTCCTGTATAGTGCAATGTCTAGCAATGAACTCACACCGAGTGGCACCAGATCATCGAAATCCTAAAGAGTATGCTAGAAGGAAAGCTCCGAAACTGGGACGTACGGGCGAGTGGAGCACCATTGAATCAGCCTGCGTTGCCGCGGCGCATGCAAAAAAAGAATCCGGGAAGCACACACCAAACACAACGCAAAAGAGGTTTCTGGAGTAGTAGCACACAGCCCTAATCCATGAAGCGCTAAGATTTGGAAAAAAAAAATAAACACTAAAAAGCGCAGATACGCCACGGACGCCACGTGGGGACACGATCACCGCCGCTGCCTCGACTAGCATTGGCTATAAGCCTAGATAGGGGGGAGGACAGTGACAAAATCCGTAGCCAACAAAAACAGTGGAACAAGCGTTGCCAACTGTTTCGGAATTGCGCCTGCTTTCACGGGCTAAAAATATGCGACGTTCCCTCAGCTGATTGAATATGGCTACCTCGAGGTCCATACACTGGGAGAGCGAAAAGCCCCGTTCGAGTTGTTTGCTCTCCTCCGATCCTTCTCCTGGTCTTTCCTTCTAGATAGACTACCAGTGCGGCCCGTGGGATAGATAAGGTAGACATCACAGCGATGCGCCGTATCATGCTCTCACCTTGCTCCCTGCCACCCAAGCAGCACAATGTACTGAAAGGCGAGTGCAATAGGGGTGGACGGTATCAATGTTCCTTATTTTCAAGAGTCTGTTCAAGGTCTTCCACCTACCCGTCCACCCCTATTACACTGGACTTTCAGTACATTGTACTGCTTGGGCACTTGTAAAACTCAAGGACAAGCTTTCCGCTGCTTTTGGTATCTTTGTTTATCTTCGTCTGAGCGCTACAAGGTCAGCACAATGAGAAATCCCGTCAGTGATGTACAAATGTTCCAAGAAGAGCCTTAAGACGATGAGCCGCTGATATTTCGAACAGCGACTGTTCTTCTCGACACCGTCTTTCAGCGTGGTATTTGAAGTGTTAGAAATGACGTGTTAAATCGCTCGTGGGTATGTTAGGTCTTTAGCATGCTTGAATCCAACAGGCTCGTGCGACGGAGATTGACAACAGTTATACACAAAGTCTAAGAGCACTTAAGTTGGTACAGTCACTAGCATAGGCAGAACGTAATTGAGGTGCAGCATAAGTATACCGAGAGCGCCTACCCATAAAAATGAGAAACAAGATATAGTTACAGCGCCTCTACAGTCTATATCTCGTGCCAATACGGAATCCAACCAAGGTTATATGCCATTACAGCGTACGTGGCTCATGCTGTATTCTCCCAAGATATTTGTTTCTCTACGTGACGGGGGGAATATTGTGGAATTCATTTATACTTTTTGACAACTATGAGGTCACAGTTCCGCAGTCCTCCACCCATCCGACAAGCATTGCTGCCTAAGGTACACTCTTAAAAATGAACTTCACCGCATAGCCCGCTGCTAGCCAACCATAATCTTGAATGATATCGTTATCTGCCCTGATTTGTTGAAAACGGGGGCGTACGCCTTTTTGTGACAATTATGAACAGCGTAAGTGTCACAAAAAGGCGTACGCCCCACGTTTTCAACAAATCAGGGCAGATAACGATATCATTCGAGATTATGGTTGGCTAGCAGCGTCCTATGCGGTGAAGTTCATTTTTAAGAGTGTAGCGCCATCCAACTCCTCACCACAGCTACCACAGGTACTGGCCACCTTCCAACTTGGGGCGGGGAGACGAACCGGGGAGGTGCTGGCACTGTTGATTGGAGGTAGACGCCAAAGCCTATATAATGACGTCAGTAGTAGTTGCTGACCACGACCATGAGGCCACACACAAAGCCTCTGTGCGCCATTAAATTAGCAATTACAGCTAATTAGGACCCCTTCAGTAATTAGGATCATCCAGAGAGTCGTTACACTGATTGGGGGCATCTAACACGTGTCCAGATTACTCTGTATGTCTCCGGATAGTCGTGGTCATAAAAAGTACAAAACAGATAAAAATAGAGTGGACAGAAATAATTTATTTGAAAGTCAACGACTCAAACAAATTACTTCAGAGCAGGTGACTGTCCAGTGACTGCGATCTTGCTCGTTGCTGGCAACTGGTAGTTGCTGAGATCGACGACACGTGGTTACCTAGTTGCAAGGTTTCACACCAGGTGGCGCCATCAACCCCTTCATGGCAGATTGCGTGGAAGACAGAAAAACGACAAAACACTAGCGACTGGTAAAAAATGCAACAAGAAAGACACTGCAAGAAAGACAAGACAGACAAGTCTAAGCATACGACAGCCCAAGCAGCACACAATATTAGACCCATATTTGCTGGGCATTGCCAACAGACGATTTTAAAAAGATGCGCGCGCCACCAAGCGCGTGGCGCAAAGCAGCATGGGAACTTTGAGGGACACTGCTCTGTCGCCTGCTTTGGGTATGGTTTACCTCGGCTGACGCTGCTGCTCCGCACACCGGGAATGTTGTTAATCTTCTTCTACCTCCGCCTCTGGCCACCTCGTAATGCTTCACGGCGCGCTAAGTTCCCATGAGCCGCGTCACGCGTTTCATCAGTGCCTTGTGCCCGATACGCTATGGCACAAAGTTGAAGTCCTGTTCGGTGTGTCACGCATTCGGTGTGTAACGCATTCGGTGGGCTGTCATTCAAACGCTCTTTCAGCCTCCCGTCCCGCATCGCGATAGGAAACAGTTCCTCCTTCTGGCAGTTGAGATTAACTACAAGGTGTGGATTTCTCGCTGCATTGCAGCACAGGGTGGCCGCATCCGTAGTGTAGCAGATGTGCTAAATCTTGTTCGAGCAGGGGTTCGTCGCGCTCTTCGTAGAGAGAGAGCTGTGCTGGGAGCTGTGCACTTTGCAAGACGGTGGCAGACATCTTCGGTCTTCTTTGAAGATTATAGAGGTACGTATGTGCTTCACTTTTAGGTGGCCAAGTACAGTGAGCCGTTGTCACGTTCGCAGCTTTCCGTGAGTATTCGTTCGTTGCATGGTGACGTCCAGCACACATATTAATCTAGAGATCATATTGCTCTAGAGTTGGCATCTACGTAGCCTTAGTTTAGTCCGTGTGAAATGTTAGAGGGAGCCAGTCTGTGTGGCTGGTCTTCCGCTCTGATGCCAATACAGAGGCGCTTGCTTTTCTAAAAAGGTCTATACGCTTGTCCCATCCTACAGTTGGCGATAAAAGGTCTATACGGGTTCAATATGATTCTCGTTTTGCAAGGATTTCCCTCATATTGATCCAGACTTGTCAATACGAGCCCCATATTGCCAAGTTTGAACCAATATGGGGAAGATGTCGGCAATATCGGTCCCATATTGCCCGTGTAGACCTCATATTGGCCGATAATGCAGAAAATGGTACGTACCCATGTTGGTATACTTGTACCAAACACCCAAGCAGCATGGCAAGATTGGACATTGACGCATGTGAAATGCTCAACTTAATATGTCGTTGCATCCAACAACTTCCCACAGATGATACACATTGTTCGAGCCAGTCAACATATGTGGCAATCCCAATGTAACATGCACTGGAACTCAACAACTCAACTTTCCACTTGCTGCGAACAGCCGCCATCTTGCTTCGCGATGCCGATCGGTCGAACTGACTGAGAGCGTGGTTGTTTGAGTGAAATCATGTGTCCTACAACTAATGCGCATGCAAGACACTCGGATCGAACGTTTCATTCAGATAAAAATATCGCTGGTTTCTTTTATGACAACAGAAGTGCGGTAGGTCAAGTAAAATACACAATGTTTGATAGGAAGGGATGTCTGTTCTGTAACACTAGGTGCTTTCAAGTAACTGCAGGCAGTGTGATTTGCTTAGGCATATGTCCGTTACCGTCACGAAATTGTCTCGCTCCTTTGTAGTCTAGGAGTGGGTTGGAAATTTTTGGTTCATGCACTGTTACGATCCCAATGATGGCTTCTGAGGGATGTTTGGTATTCGCAGTTCCGTGAGACTGCATGGGTGTTTCAGCAAAGCGGGCCCATCAACTGTTCTTCGTTTTTAGGGCGATGCAGTATTGTTTTTGTAACGTGATGCAACGTGGATCAGTAATAAAAAGGAAAAAGAAGAGAGAAGTATATCAGTGGTGGATATTATACCCGATAATGCTTTATTATTACGCGGACTCACCGTTGGTGTTATGAAAATATTGGTGCAATAATGGCAGAATGGCTTGCCAATATAGGCAGCCCATACTGGACGAATATTAGTAATCCTGGCAGCCCACAAGCATCCAATATTGGACCAATATTGGCGTGCTGCTTGGGACCACATACAAAACACTGGTCATCAGGGAAAAGGCTTAAGACGAGCGCAGAGCTAGGCATCATGACGCTTAGGCCTAATTGCAGTGTCCGGGCTTATGGGAGTTTGTGTGGAACACGGAAAAAAGAGCAGAGTACTAGCCGCGGGTAAAAATTACAACAAGAAAGACACTGCTCAACAACTCTAAGCATGCAACAGCGCATACAAAACACTGCTCAGTGGGGAAAAGGCTTAAGACGAGCGCTTAGGCTTAATCGCAGTGCAAAGCTCGTACACAAGAACGCTTACAAATACCGGGAGCGCTTAGGCCTGTAGAGGAGGTGGTGTTCCTCTACACGAGTCCTGACAGGCGGTGATGGAATGTCCCAGCGTGCAGATGTTCATGGCCTCACGCTAGGACAGTGCCCGTAAAACTGGCTGCCAGTAGAACTGCGCAGTAGCGCGTGGCAGCAGAGGTGCGTCGTCGTCGTCATCCACGGGCCGCCACACCACTCCCCCCTCAGACGCGGAGCGACGCATGCGGTAGAGGTTCGCGTGGATACCATGAACAGGAGAATGAGTGCGACTCGTGGGTCATGGACGACTGCCACATGCGTTGTGATTGTGGCAGTTGATGCAGCAGGGCGGGTTTCAGAGATGAGGTGCGGGTGCTGAGTGGTTGGTAATTGCCTTCAGTGGCTGCTGCTTCCATTGACTGCGGCGCGTTGCATTGAGTAATTGTTGCTGAGCGTTGATTGTTGCTGAGTGTTGCCGAGTGAGCGCGTTAAGTTGCGTTGAGTGATTGTTGCTGAGTGGGCGATAGTACCGCGACCTATACAAGTACATGACTGTCGGTTGTCGCCACAGAAGTGCCAGGGAGGACCATCACGAAGCAGGTGGAGGCAGTAAACTGAGCTTGCTGTGGTCTCCTTGTGGGTCCCTGATAGAACAGTGGTCCTCTTTTTTTTTTATTCCGTGTTAGCGCCGCGAAGCAGCTATGGCTATGAGCGGCGTACAGACGTGGACAGATGGACAGAAGGAGTGGGGAACAGAGGGGTTAATATGCATCCTGGGCCGACTTCAAGGAGAACTGTGCCGACATTCGTCTGGAAAGTCTTCGGAAAACCCAACAGTGGTCCTGGTGCGACTTGCCGGCTAGAAGGTAGTTCACTGCTAGTTTGCCAAAAAATGTACGATGATGAATGGCCGAATTACACCGAAGATGGTGTTCATTGTTCGGGTCACCAAATGTAGAGTAGGTGGTGTTCCTCTACACGAGTCCTGACCGGCGGTGATGGCATGTCGCAGTGGACAGATGTTCATGGCCTCAAGCTAGGATGGTGCTGGTAGAACTGGCTGCCAGGCGCAATAGCGCGCGGCAGCAGATGGGCGTCGTGGTTGTCATCCACGGGCCGCCACAGGCCTAATCGCAGTAAACATGCATGAAGCAAAGGCTGCATAAACAATGCACAGACACTGCTCAGCATTGGGGAAAGGCCTAGCCGCAGATTGTTACAAAAATCACTGGCAAATACACACTGCCTAGCCACTCTCGATCACAATCGTTGCGGTGACGCTCACCTTTGCCGCAGATAACGGCTGCACCAACGGAGCGCCCAACCGCATGACCGCTCCCGACAAGAGCAAACAGAGAGCCACAGGGGTGGCATCCAATATACTGCCCCATAGACGAAATCGTGCTGGATGAACGCAGTGCATCCTGGACAGGTGCTGGACAGGTCGCACGTCACATCAAAAGTCAAGGCACACGTGACCTTAAAGATGGCGGCTTAGGATTAAGTGGCTGGATGGCTCTTTGCTTTGAGGATGAGGCAGTCTAACGCCATGCAACGGTGAAAAATTAAAAGATCTACAGAAAGAAAAAACAAAAAGGCGAGATAAATACTGTCACTGTTAGTAGTGGATATTATGCCGGACAATGCTTCATTATTACGCGGTCTCATCGTTGGCGTTATCACCGAAAAATTGGCGCAATATAGGCAATATTGGCTGCCAATATTGGTCCAATAGAGAGTCTGGTTGCACTCTTCATCTTGGACCATTATTGGCGGCCCGTATGGGAGCAGTATTGGCCACCCTGCCAGCCCACATTGGTCCAATATTGGGCCAATATTGGTGTGCTGTGTGAGATCTCTTGGACCTTATTTCGCTGTCCGCGTCTCTGTGTCGTCTGCTGTCTTTATCGCTGCTGTTTGCTAAACCTCGCATCCGGGCGATTTATAGGAATGTCTTGTTTACGTTCTTGTTTTCCGGGTGACAGAAATCATGCACCTTCGACGATTAAACGTACACTGCACTCGCGAGAACCGCACGACCTCGCATAGATGGCGCGCGAGTCGCCTCATGGTTGGCACGTCTGGAGCCCGCAAGCTTTGCCCGGCGCAGCAATCTCTGATCTCTTAGCCAACCACCATCCCGAATAACATCGTTCTGTCCACTGACTGGTTAAAAACAAGGGAGGAGTACGCCTTCTGTGACACTGATGCAGTCATGTTAATTGTCGCAAAAAGGCGTGAGCCCGGTGCTTTCCACAAATCATTACCGATATAATTTGATAATCATATAATAATCATTATGTGCAATGGCTGGCCTTCACCGTGCTATGCGATGCGGTTCTGGTTTTAGAGTGCACCCGTAAAACAGGGTACTTGATGCATTGCTCGTAAATTTCAAGTGCGAGAGTGTTGCGGAGGTGCTCTGCCGATGTACAACACTGAAGCGTTTGGGACAGCAGTGGCGCTGTTTCGCAATACCAGTCGTTTCTGCGTCTTCATGCACTGCTCTTCATTACGCAGCCATTTTGATCGTTTTGATTACGGCGTTCGTATGTTTGAAATTGCAATTCTGCGTCGTAATGTTCACTCGCGTTGAAACAGGATTGGATCATCTCCGGAGCTTTATACAGGGTGTCCCAGCGAAGTGCGAACATGTTTCTAAAATATATATATATATTACTTTTTCCGAAATGAAATCAATTGCAATATAGCCTATGCTGAAGGGCGCTCCTCAGGAGGACATTAGCAAACTACTAAGTCAATGTCTTAATTAACTTTCAATAATGAACTTTTTAATTATAAAAGCTACGAAGTTGTCCCAATGAGAACATCCCGTCCCTTCGGTCACCCGATACCGGAGCCGTTTTCAGAAAAAAAAAAAGATCCGTTCGGTAGATCGTCCCCCCAAAATTAGTGAAGGAACACAATATTTTTCTTTCTTTTTTTGTTCATTGCGCATCTTCGCAGACGCGTCTTTCCTTCACCCCCAATGTGAGAGGGTGAAAGAGCACACTATCGCCTCTTGCATCCTGGAAAATTTTTTAAAGAAATCGGAAAATGCAACCCAAGATAAGGGCAGTTCCGATAGAGTCACCCGATACGTTTGTTTTTGTTTTGTTTCGGCACGTTCAAGCTCATCTTCGACGCATGAGGTGGCACTGTGCACCCTCTCGCATTCGGGAAGAAGGAAAGACGCGTCTCCGAAGATGAGCAATCAACAAAATAAAGAAAAAAAAGGTGTTCCTTCACGATTTTTTTGCGGACGATCTATCGAACCGATTTTTGTTCTAAAAACTGCTCCGGTATCAGGTGACCGAAGGGACCAGATGTTCTCATTGGGACAACTTCGTAGCTTTTATAATTAAAAGTTAATTATTGAAAGTTAATTAAGACATTGCCTTAGGAGTTTGCTAATACCCACCTAAGGAGCGCCCTTCAGCATATGCTATATTGCAATTGATTTCATCTCGGACAAAGTGATATATATATATATTTTTAAGAAATATGTTCGCATTTAGCTGGGACACCCTGTATGTAGGCAGCCCAATGTTCCGCCTGTTTTGAGCACGGCACGCCGCCGGGTAAATTTGTTGGAAGCCACCCCGTACTTCGTCCTCAAACAGCACTGTCATCGTATACGGCATCACCCATGACATCGTCATCAACTCGTAGAACGTTTCAAAGGGAACAGCCAACAGGATCATCAAGAGAAGAAAGCGATATGTCCATTGAGTGAACCCAGTGGTTGTGAAGCATTTCATATTCTGAGGTAACACGTAAGCGATTACTTCTTTCAATGTATAGTAGCAGCGTTTCAATACGGCTCCAATAGCGCGTCATCCTTTGTACAGGTGAACAGAGCAACACCAAAGCATCTGAGTTGCGATTGGTGTTTCTCTCATGGTGACGTTCGTTGAATATGTGACAGTTTTATTCTCAATGCGTTCGAGACGTTTGGTATGCGTACACAAAATATGCGTTAGAAATGCACAGGCAACAGTGTGCCGCTACCCCTTGAACGACTGTAGTTCTCAGTACCAGGGAAGGGTAACGCGTGTGTTGCCGTTACCGTTATCCGTTTCTGATGCCAGCCGTGCACTCTAAGAAAAAAATGAGTAAAACGGGGAGTAGTAAAACGGGGAGTAATTGCAGGTTCTACTCCGCTAGACTGCAATTACTCCTCATTTTAGCCCCCTAACCCAACATTTAGTCCCGGCATTTACTCCCCAGGACTGCAAATTGTCACTAAACTTCGCGAATGGTCTCCTGAATGCAACAGTCTACGTAAATATGTGCCCTTGGTCAATTTGAACGGCATAAGGCTGTATAACTCAGACAACGTAGCAATATTCCAGCCACACAGAGTAAGAAACAGTTAGCGCATCTTTCTTCGCAAATTGCGCCCTATGTATGACGTAAGATTTCATATCACTCGACATTTTACGGTTGACGATTTGCTTCAAAGTATTTTCATGCATGCACACCAATTATGTACCTGGGACTCCTGCAACAGCCCGTGAAATGCAGTCTCAACTCTGCGACATTCATTTACTCCCGTGCATTTACTCCCGAAAGGGACTATTTTTTGTGGCAATGCATTTAGTCCCCAAAAGGAGCAAAATTACTCCTTTTTTTCTTAGAGTGTGTAATTTCGCTTCCGTTACGTTTCCATTACTTTTTGCGGTAATAGAACAGCTCTTACAGAGTTGCGGGAGGACAGCTCATTCAGCTCTGTCACCACCTCGTTCTGCCCCAGTGGCGCCTCGGTGTCACGCGGCTACAGACGTAATTTCGCATCGGCGGGATGCGTACATCTTGCAGGACATTTAAAAAAAAATATGTAGAAACATTATTCCATCCCGTAGAGCGTTGTGTCCAAGCTCTTGAGTCCGGCAGCTCAAGATGGGCGTGACCAGACCTCTTTCCAATGCCGCATTCATAGCCAGACGCCCACAACGTGCTCTACACTCTAAGAAAAAAAATGAGTAAAACGGGGAGTAATTGCAGCTTCTACTCCCCTAGATTGCAATTACTCCCCATTTTAGTCCCCTAACCCAACATTTAGTCCCGACATTTACTCCCCAAGACTGCAAATTGTCCCTAAACTTCGCGAATGGTCTCCTGAATACAACAGTCTACGTAAATATGTGCCCTTGGTCAATTTGAACGACATATGGCTGTATAACTCAGCCAACGTAGCAATTTTCCAGCCACACAGAGTAAGAAACAGTTAGAGCATCTTTTTTTCGCAGATTGTGCCATATGTATGGCGCAAGATTTTATATCACACGATATATCACGGTTGACGGTTTGCTTCAAAGTATTTTCATGCATGCGCACCAATTATGTACCTTGGACTCTTACAACAGCGCGTGAAATGCGGTGTTCACTCTGTGACATTCATTTACTCCCGTGCATTTACTCCCGAAAGGGACTATTTTTTGTGGCAATGCAATTACTCCCTAAAAGGAGTAAATAAAGTACTCCTTTTTTTCTTAGAGTGTAGAAACAGGACTTGTGCGCCGACCCTCTCCAGGAGCAATAATGGATTCATGGCAATGGTTGGCACGCAGCGTGCTATGCGGTGAAGTTCTGTTTTTAGAGTGTAGGCTTGCGTCTTCATGATATTGACGTGGAGAACGGCCTACGGGAGGCGCTGTGGGCTCTTCGAATATACGGAGCCGACACTGTCAAATGGAACCTCACCACATAGCACGCCTCCTAGCTAACCATCATTCCGAATCCGAATGATCTCATTCTGTGTCCTTGTTTGCTGAAAATGGGAGGAGGCGCCAATCTGAACATTATGCATGTCCCAGATAGGCTCCTCCCCCTGTTTTGAACGAACCATGACACAGAATGATATCATTCGGAATGGTGGTTGGCTAGGAGCCTGCTATGTGGTGAAGTTCCATTTTAACAGTGTACATACGCGACTCCGTCTTTAGAGTGGTGAGGTGCCCCCAGTCGAGGTGCCTCAGGCGGCCACGAAATTTGGCGTCCGCCTGATTTGTTGAAAACGTGAGGGATATACGCCTTTTCTTGCGGCAATTAGGTACAGCATACGCCTCACAAAAAAGGAGTACGCGCCTCCCGTTTTCAACAATCAGGGCAGATAACGATATCATTCGAGATGATGGTTGGCTAGGAGCGTGCTATGCGGTGAAGTTCATTTCTAATAGTGTATGGTCGCTATACCACGCCGGCCAGGGCAGGGAATGGGGACCAAGACGGCGCGGCGTGAACGCTGGCAACACTGTCATCTGGCGAGCGGTAGCAAGCGGTGTGTCAAAGACTGACACCACCCTAAGGGCCGGGTCCCATAGCTTTATGCGAGCAGCAGCAGCAAAGCAGCAGCGGTGCGGCAGCAGCAACACGGCAACATGGCAGCAGAGCAGCTTTCTGCTGCCGCTGCTCTGCTGCTGGGGGCGTCCCATAGCTTCGTTTTGAATTAGCGGCAGCAGCGGCTTAGGAAACACAAAGCGTGTTGGCAACTGTGGCATTGTTTACATTTCGCACATTCCGAAGGCGTACGCAGCGGCTAAGCCTTTTAGTGCACACACCTAGGAACGCAATCCTAGGTGAAAGGCGTTTGTGTGAGAGATATATTGTGGATTTGGAGCTCATAAGTGAACTTTGAGATGAGTGTGGTGGTGGTCTGAGCCTCGTATTACCTGACTCTTCGTTGATGTGTAGTCAGTTTCATGACATTCAACGTAGGTTCGTCCTACTGCTGTGCTGTGCTGTGCAGAACAGTCCTTGCTGTGTTATGTGGAGATTCTTCTACGGGATTTTGTCGTATAAATATTGCCTCGTTACTATAGTATTCGACATTTTGATTTACGGTGACTGTCAAATGCGTACGTTGCTCTTAGTGAAATAAAACTGTCTAACGAAAACAAAGGCCCCTTCTGCTAGTACTCACTGCTTTCTGCCTGTTTTCACAAGGAATGGGTTCATTATCTATCTCTATCAAACCTTTTCTTGTTGTCTGAACGTTGTCTATCTCCATCTACCCTTTTCAAGGGTCAGTTTCATTTACAACCACCTAGCAAGGTCTTGGAATACCGACCACAAGAAATTTGTTCGGTTTGGTTTTCACACGGCATGGACGTGAAAGTAATTTGCTTGTATACGTTATCAGGTCACGGGTTTTGAAGTACTTTCCAGAAAACAAGCGAACATGTAGCTACAACTGGTACACAACATATGTATCACGTAGGTTCGGTCGAACACTTTATTGAACTTTATGAACTGAATTATGTCCTGAAAGCGCACTTCACGCAGTCCCGATGATTGAACACTCGCTCCAAACTACTGGCAATCACAAGCGTATCCAGGTCTTCAGAATCAAATCACAGAACAACCTGAAACAAACCTTCTTCCGTCACTCACCGCCCTGCTAACCCTAAACACCGTCGAACGAAAACAATACCAACCAGCCTCCTGATTGGCTTTCGAGACCGGCTGCTCAGGCTGCAGAGCAACAGGGCAGCACAGCAACCAAAAATTCGGATACGAGAGCAGCAGGGAATTTCTGCAGCTCGGCAGCGCTGCTGCTCTCGCCCAGTGCTATGGGACCGCTCGTGTCGCTGCAGCTCTGCTGCTCCGCTGCTGTTGCTCTGCTGCTGCTGCTCAAATCAAGGCTATGGGACCCCGCCTTAAGACGAAGTCGCGTATGTAGCCTCGAATAGTGCGGGTGGCTTGTTAGATCTGCATAGGGCAAGAAACAACGAAAAGTTCTGTTGTTGGAACTCAGGATTGCGATGGTGGGTAACAAGCACTTTACCAATGAACATTTCAGGACAATAGAGGAAGACAACACAGATACCGCTCATAGAAACCCGGAATCATGTCGTGTTACTCAATTGTTACTATACTAGCACGATGGAAAGTGTTCTGTAGCTGAAACACACAACAGGCGAACACAACCCAAGCCTCAATGAGGGATCGGCAATTGAAAGATGCGTGGTTCAAATCCCGCCGATGTTTGGCTTTTAGCTACGTCATAACAGCTTAACATACCATTACCGACATCTGTCTATACACCCTAAAAACTGAACTTCACCGCATAGCACGCTCTGCGAATGATAGGGTTATCACTTCTGATTCGAAGAGAGAAGGGGGCGTACGCCTTTTTGTGTCAATTTGAATATATGATATGACAAAAAAGGGCATACGCCTCCCTCTCTCCTCGAATGAGAAGCGATAACCCCTATCATTCGTGGCAATGGTTGGCGCAGAGCGTGCTATGCGGTGAAGTACCGTTTTTAGAGTATATCGTGGATACAATAAGGCAGTATTTTCGCGTTCCCCATCGAACGTACACGACTATTTTTATTTTTGTTTTTAATACATGAAGCAAACAACAATGCAATCATTTCCAGAGAGCTCGCGCTCAACAATATTAAATGTTTTTGTTTGGAATCTGGTGTTCTGTGTGTCACGTTCAAACGAGTGTCCACGCAGATTCTCCTAAAAAAAGTAGGTAGCACTTGCTAAGCATCGGTATCCCTGGTACAATACGCTGTTCACAAAGCAATGCAATGGGTTCTTATGCTGATCGACTACATCTATCCCTTCTATATTAAGTAGCAGTGGTAACGCAAGTCAAAGACAGAGAAAATTATCATCTGCTCATGGGGTTTCGGTCTAAAATGTTTCGGGTTAAACGGTTAAACACGATTCCGCACGATTATTCCATCTCGATTGAGTTTCGGACCAATTCGGGTTACATTAGAATTCTGCTGGAATTCTAATCACGTATGACTTTGCATCACGTATCAGGTACACGACTTATTAGTGATCTGTGCACATGCCTGGTGAAAATATTTGAGTACAAGAATAAACTATGTGAAACATATATAATGCTACGTTATGCGGCATGTTGTTACCATAATTCGTAAGAAATGCACGTTGGGCCAATATGTACCCCTTTAAACTATGCGGGCTATTTCCTGGGCAGAAGGAAAAAAAAAAAAACGACAACACACGTTTGTACGAATAGCACCCAATCTCATCTCGAATTTCAGATCGGAAAATAGCACACGACCCCCTCCCCCCTCCCAAATATGTATAGGGGAAAAGTATTTAAGCCAAAGCAGAGACTACTCAGACACTAGTTATATTCCATTGTTACAAATATCCTAAATAAGCAGCAACGATTTTTGCAAGCGACGCTATCCGCGACCCTATAAATTCTCACTGCACAGCCACGACAACATTCACTTTACGCAGGATTGTGCTGCAGAATTGCTTGGTTCTCCACGCTAATTGGAGGGTTGTGCTCGCACGTTCTTACGTTGTAGGTGCCCTTGGCGCATTTTACGACACCGCATCTCCAGTAAGACAATTGCCGGTTACTTGTGTACACTTTAATTGTGCAAGCTTTTCCACTTTATAGAGTATTTCACAAATACTACACAAAATTCCGATTGGTCGTATAGGAGTCTCAAATGTTGCACGAACGAGGTGTTTGGAATGGCGCATACGATGCTGGTGGGTTTCACTCCAACGCTTCAGTGCAGCAAATGAAGCCCTCTTTACATGTTGAAAATTTGTAACGTAAATGGAACCTCGAATATATCAATATTCAGCCAAAGAAACTGCATTAAAAGCTTCGCTGTAGCACAGGGAAGGTTCCACTAGCGAACGAATACAGATCCTGTCAGAAAAATGTGTTGCATGCGCTTTTCTGATCCTAATACATGGGCTCTATGGCGGACGACCAGGTGAAGCCCGCTTTATGTTTTGTCCCGAATTCTCGGGCATGGATAGCCGTGCGATGGCACCTCTAGTTACAGTTACCCATTGTAACCAGTCTGCACTGTTCGGGATAAGGAGCATTCGGGTCAGGTGCACACCAGCTTCTGTACGTATTTCGTCGGTACTAGTCAAGTGGAGGCTAACTAAATAAGGGGCACCGAGGAGCCCGGTAGTTCCTAAAAAATACGTAGAACGCTACACGGTACAATCGATAATATGACCTGCCGCCAGAAGCTGCTGTTCCCAACGTGCTTCATTACAGCGAGCATTGAAAGGTGTATTGAAAAGGGCAATGAAAGTAAACAGCAAAGTCAAATACAAGTGTTTAGATTCTTCGACAACATGAAACGTTTAATGAATTCCTCAGACGAATACTCGATTAATTTTGCGATGCACTCACAAGGCTAGGCGCCGTCCGGTCGCTTAATCCTCTCAACGCCATGCAATGAAGTAATGGCTTCGAGGAATGCGTTGAGAGGAGGGATAAACCACAGTCACCTTCATTCACACACGCAAAGTACTTGGCAAACAAAGCGCATGTTACAAAGAACGCGTTGTTCCTGCTCACGACAAAATAGGAATCGTATGTCCACTGATAGTGTCCTACTTCTCACAGAGTGTTAATTTTCTGTTACCAAAGACCACAAAGCAGAGGAAACGCACCGGACGTAAAGCCTGCAATGCGAATTGCCCTAAAATCTGAAATCTTGTAAATTTCCTCATGAAGTACGCGCTTCCCAACGGAAATATTTTGCATGACAGTTCCGGAAGGTAGTACAGTCGACCAGCGTTTATCCGGACTTCATTTATACGGATCCTGCGCTATCCGAACAAAAACACACGGGGACGGATTTCTCCCCATGTATTTCGCCCTCGTTTATCCGGACTTCAGCTTCCGGACTCGGACGAGAATCCCAGGGAGCAGAAGTGACTCATACCCAACAATCGGCTTCAGTTATCCGGTCATTGTCCAGGAAGGACACTTGACCCGCACCTAGACAAGGGAGGTCGAGAACCCTGGTCGTAGCCTCCTTTTTACTGACACAAAAACGGTGTTGCTAGGAAGAATTTTCTCCCTTTCTGACTTTGCACGTTACACAAAAGTAATCCACCGAACAGTCTGCTCATTCCAGACTGGGAAGGTCCGCAACGAGAACCCCTGCGCTGCAATCACTGATGACGACATCGTCAGTATGGCCGCTTCCGATAGTGTTCAAGAAGAATCTGATGATGAAAGCGTGGATGCACCAGCTGTGACGGTAGAAAACTGCGCGGGTGGCACTGAGAAAGGCGCTATTATTTTTCGAGCAACAGAACAATATTTCGCAAGTAAATGCCATTATCAAAGGTTTCCAAGAACTGGATGCGTGTATTAGAATGAAACAGATGACAATGTATATTTTCTGTGTAATGGTCAACAAAGACGTCCTTTTAGGATCACTCCGGTTTTCGTGTTTCACTTATCCGGTTCCCCCGCTATCCTGACATTTTCACAGGAAACGAAGTCGTCCGGGTAAACGCGGGTCGACTGTATATTTATATCACGCGGTAAAAAAAATGTGTTTGTGGTGCCTTCCAAGCTACTTTAAGTGACGCTGGACAAGAACGTGGATTGTCTGTACAGGGCTACACACCCTCCCTTGGGTAACCCTGTACTTCCATTCCTTTACAGGGTTCTTGTTTTCGCATGTGCTACCTTTCTTATTGAGTTAGAGTGAAAGCATCCCGTCCAACTCAACTTCGTGCATACGAGAAGAAAAAACGACTGCAACGGTATTCTACAGGTTAGTCGTAAATTGGTTCACTGTGAACTTGCGTTCCTCCGATAAAACGGCACAGTAATATGTGAGTACTCCGTCATTCCCTGATGGTGTAATTTGCCTATACTTGAGTACCGAGGCTTTTTCCTTTCCAGATTGCACAGATAACCAGCACAAACATGTCCAGTGGAATGGTATTCGCTACTTGCTACGCCATTGCATCTGTTGTAAGTTAACAGCACTTGATTGAAGCCCTTTAGGACAACTATCGCGATGACTATCATATCTCCATACCATACTATACCATATCTCTACCATCCAAAAGAATGTCACGTGTCGAAGAGGTAACTGACGGTTCCTCGTAACGTTCAGAGTTCAAGCAAGTAAGCTGTAAATGGTGCCTTCAGCCTAGCGGTCGTCCAACGAACTACTTTCGTCGCGCACCAAAACGCGTCTACGTGTACACTACCTGTACACCACTGTTTGAACAGTTCTACACTGCAAGAAAAATATCCGTAATTTTACAGCACAAGTCACTGCCGGCATACGTGCCGTAAAATATATGATGCATAAAATCCGTTTGGAGTGCACTCTGCACACTTCAGAATTAGGTTCATAGAAAGTCTTCCTACATCGTACGCTACAACCTTTGCGTACGTATGGGATAGCGTTGGGGTTCTGCGCGAATACGAATTACCCGCGGAATAATATACCTTACTGCGGAATGACTGCTTCAGAGCAGATCTATTGCGTCCGACTCGACCATGTTTCAGCTTCGTTCGGGAGTCCTGGAAAGAGAGCGATCAGAAGCGAACCGACCGTCACCTCGAAGCGGTGAGAAGCATAAAGTGCGTGAGGAGGTAGCTCTAATTCTGTTTAACCTCTAGAGCGATAAAATATGAAAGACGTGTTTGCTGCTGTTCCAGGAAAGAATAGCACATCGCTAGAGCAATAGCACAACTAGTTACAACACCAGTGCAGACGATTCGGAAAGGAGGAGGGGGAAGTATATGGAAGTATATCGGAAGTATGTGGAAGTCGCTGAAGAGGTGTTGTCATCGAAGAGTTGACAGTTTTGTCAAAGACAGTTTGTCGTAGAGTTTGTCTTTCACTTAAACAACAGCACATGACCTTAACCTAATTTTCTACGCTCAGACGCGGATCCGTGTTATTGTCTGCTCGACGTTATTGCGCTCTTGTAGCAGTTCTTATCCAGCGGGTGCAGCCTGGCTGTGAACTCGTCCAGAATTATAGGCACACACTTTCACGAAACGAGTAGGAAACTGCAGGTGGATCCCGCGGCACCGAAAAAACAAATGCGAGAGTGCTGCAGTGCTTGAAATGGTGCAGCCAAATCGAAGGGACCTCAACTCAAAATGACATACGTAATCTGCACTGCAACCTTAAAGCAGCCTCGGTGGCTCAGCCGCTAACGTGTCTGCCTGCTGATCCCAAGATCGCGGGTTCAAACACAGCCGAGAACGGGGGCAACTTGGTGGGAGGCTAAAAGGTACACGCTGTGTTCCTCGAGGGACGTTAAATATGGTGTGCCGTGTGTCGAGGTTTCGGCGCACGTTAAAAACAACCCTCAGGTGGGTTAAATTAATCCATAGATCCACTGTGACGTCGCTCATTATTGCAGAGATATCGGGACGTAAAGCCCCAAGTTATTGTTATTACTGAAGCCCAAACATTGCACAGAATGATACCGATATCGCTCCTGATTTGAACGACGTCAATAGCGCGTCATATTGTGAAGGCTGGGGTGTATCCCGTGAACGGGGTGTATCCCGTTTGAAACCACTAAAAATAATCTTTCAAAAATAAACGCGTAAGTATCCACTGTTAAAAACATATCTCCCAGAATATACGCTTAAAAATAAACGCACAAAAATAATCGCCGAAATATCCCCGTTTAAATATAAACGCTAAGGAATCCACGGTTAAGAATACATCGTTAAAAATAAACCGTTTCAGAATCCCCCCAAATGCACCCTACAGTTGCTAGAGCCATATGGTATGGCCCAAATCAAGGTGAACTGCAAGCAAGGGGTTTAACCTAACCTCATAGGACCAAACTAGCCTAAGCTATCCCAAACTAACCGAAACCAAACCAACCTAACATAACATGATATAACCCGGCGTAAATTGCAATCAGTCCGGCTCCGTGCTAGATGGTGAGGGGATTTTGAAACAGTTTATTTTTAATGGTGGATTATTAAACGGTGATCTCTAAGCGGGGATAGTAAGCGGTTTATTTTAGGATATATATTTTTAACCGTGTATTTTTTAAGCGGATTATTCTTGAATGTTTTATTCTTAAACGTTTATTCTTAATGGTGGATTTCGGGGACCCCCCTACATTCTGACTCAAAGTCTCGTCAGTCAGCGCAGCGTTTCGCGCCGGGGGCCCGAGTTCGCCACGCTTCGCCGTTGTCAATTGATCACAGCCTGACGAGATATAGACAGGAGCTAAGGCAAGCGACGGCACGATGTCATTTGATACATGCGTACCCTCTTTAAAAAAAAAGTGTACTTTAACTGTTTTTCCGTGCCACATATATCGCCCTCTCATGGAGAGTACAATTAGTCTCAAAAAGGAGTCTCCTCACTCCTTTCCGGGAGTAAGGAGACCCTTTAACTCCCTACTGGAGAGTAATTGTACACTCCAAAGGGAGTGATATATGTGGCAAGGGTGTACTTCCCAAAAAGGAGTTGCAGTACACCCTTTTTTAAGAGTGTACCGATTTATTTGTCAACGCGTCCCTCGCCTATAGCTTCAAATCTTTGACAAACCTGTCCCGAACAGCATTGAAATACTTGTCGAACTCATAGTTGACCAGACGAAACATCGTTACCTCGACAGTGACGAATGACAATGACCACGTTTACAACGCAAATAAGGGTGGAGTCAGAGCGCAGGGCTCTGAACTTTGCTGTGTTTGAAGTCTGCACTCTGAAGTGTCGAGTCGGAAGTTTGAAGTCTGTCCTTTTCTGCACTTCTTCTATTTTTCTCTTCTTTTCTCTTCTTTTTTCTCTCCATCGGTCATCTATTCGCGTTTCGCGCAGACTCTGATTATCATTCGCGGCTTCGAACGACAAGCGCAGCTGTCGAAGCTACCGCCAGACGACGCCATAAGTAGAGACGTGCTCCTCGTCTTTGCCGAATGCTGGCGCGGTCGCGCGCCGCCTTCCCGCCACGTTACGCTTCATAGCGCCGAACTATGAACGGAACGGCGGCCGCTGGCGTCGCGGGCGGCAGCTGGACACACACTGACATAAACATGGACACTGAAATGAAGAAGAAAGACACACCTCTTCCCAGCTGTTCTCCTTCTTTACGTCGTCTTATAGTCCATCCGTCGTGTATTATATAGGGAAAGATTTCTTAACAGCTTCGATCAAAAGCTGAATGGGCGACGCCATGTTGGGAAATGAGACTCCGCCGAAGCCCACGCCATGCTCAGCTCGCTGGCCACCGCCAGATGTAGAGCATTGCTCTCCTCCTCCGACGGCGGCCGACGAGTCGCGCGTTACCGCCGCGCTTCGCCGAGTGCCGTCGAACTATGAACTCGGCGACAGCAGCTCGCGATGCACGTCGTTACGCCCTGCTGCGTCGGACTCCAAACCAGCCTTACACCAGCCTTGAAGGAGCGTCGGCATCTACGGGTGTCATATGAGCCCGCCTGAAGGGGCGCCAAAATAGACACCTTTCGGGCAAGAAGCTGCTGCTCTAGGACGAGGGAAGAGAGAAACAAAATCTAGAATGCGTGTGTAGAGGGGGACGTAAACTTCTCCCTCACCCTACCGGAGGCGAAAAGTTAGACACCAGCCCATGCGATGCAGTTCTGTATTTAGAAAGTAGCAATAAGCTCTCGCAACCGTTTAACAATGGATTCACGAAGACTGTTCTTGTTTTTATCAGGCACTACACCTCGTCACTACCTCCTATCCATTTTTTCAAGGTGAGAGACTTGACTGAATTACTTCGCTTGACTTTTCTTCATGCCGTACGCAGCTGATGACACCGGCCGTAAACGCCGATCAATAACAACGAATTGATCAAAGTTTGTTATGCACAGAAACCGGTTTAATTGCCGCCCTCCAAGCGTCACTGGTAAGGTTTTTGAGTCCCCTGGTACTGCACTTCCCTACTTCACTGAATCAAAAAAAAAAAAAAAAAAAGAAAACAGTTTTCACCGACATGAATGATACAATCGACTATCGGCATTATAAATCATTGGAGCCAAGAGGGCTTCAACTTCTCATGTGTAGAGACGTATGTGTGATGTCATCGTGACGTCACGAGGTCTTTCCCTCTGCACCTTCTTCACCTAGTGGCTCGTTTCGAAGAATACATTAGCAGAAGGTGTGGGAGAGTGAGCACCCCGGCGAACGTAATGGAAACGTCACACATTCCCTCGGCTGATCTCCGCTCTCTGAGGCGCGCGGCTCCTTTTTTCTTCCTTTCCGCAGTCGATTGGTTGCCTTCCCCCGTCGGCATAGCAGACCGTTCTCGGCAGCGGACAAAAGTGTCACAACATGACAGAGGAGGCTACGAGAGATCGTACTCGCATTCTTGTAAATTAATTTGCTCGAGAAATGCACGTTCCCCAAATGAAATGTAGCGTGACTGTTCTTGAAGGTAAGTATGCTCATATCAAGCGAAAGGAAATATATGTTGGAGGTGTCTATAAGGCTGATTTGAGGTAGCGAAAAGCAGAAATTGGTTATGTACGTAGTTTTATACAACCCTGTGAAGGTGTACCGTAAACCGTGTACGGTAAACACTGAGTACTCAGGCAAACGCACACTAAGAAAAAAGGGAGCGAGCACTAATTGCAGCTTCTAGTCAATAGACCTCTGCCTGTTTACAAACAAATGACGTCAGGTGGTTCAACAGCGCCGCCAACTTGGTAGACTGGAACTACTATAGCAAAAAATCAATAAGTCACAAGAAAGCCACGTTTAAATATAGTTTTTCATATTGTAAGGCTTTTATGCAATCCATGCATATTATTAGTTGTATTGCCCCCCCTCCCCCCATGTTCTGCTCCATTTTACCAGTGACACTATCTTTTCGGTAGCCCTTTCTAAAGATGGCTTCTGGGCTGTTCCATCTTCCGAAGCCTGTAGGGCGTCAGTTTATCTAAGGGTGAACGTGGTTTCCCTATACACAGTAAGCGCGAACTAAGTCGTAATAACAAACCACATTCTGCATGGGATTACGACGTTGACTTTCGAGATGGTGC
This sequence comes from Ornithodoros turicata, assembly GCF_037126465.1. NCBI lineage: Eukaryota > Metazoa > Arthropoda > Arachnida > Ixodida > Argasidae > Ornithodoros > Ornithodoros turicata. The sequence continues at coordinate 22,467,315 of NC_088207.1, forward strand.
AACCAACCCTTCGGTGGAGACATCTTTCTTTTTTTTTTCCGTGGTGGACTGGGAACGCGAATGAAGACACCAAATCGACTAAAAACGTAACCCCATTTGTGCGTACCACTAATACCAAAAAGGGACCCTTTACTCTCGTGAAGGAAAACGGCTTTGTGAAGCGGCTGTGTTCTTCGTCCACGCTGTTTCGGTTTCACTGTGTCCACCAACTTCATGAATACGTCACAGTGACGTTTCTTCGGTAGAGGTCCATTGCTCCCTAATCCCGAAATTTACTCGCCAGAACTCCAAACAGTCGCTGTACTTCGCACATGGTCTACCGAATGCAAGCAACAGACTATGTAAATGCATGCTCTTCATGAATTTGATGGAATAAGTCTATACAACTTCGTTAACTTAGCCACTTTCCACTCACACAGAGGAAAATATAGAGGTTCTTTCTAGCGATATTGTGCCCTTTGCATGTTGAAAGAATTTATATCACTCCACATATGCCAGTTTATTTCGAAGTATTTTCATTCTTTCACGTGCATTATATTCCTGTGCCTCTTGGGACAGAGCGTGAAGTGCAGTCCCCACTCTGGTCCCGTGCATTTACTCCCTGGCGATGCATTTATTACACAAAATGATTAAAATACCTTTCTTAGAGTGCACATGGACGTTCGGTAGATAGAAAGTTAACAGTTGTTTCCTTTGCAATGAATCCACAACGTTTGTATATACACAGAGTACATGGGCATGGGCAGGTTCCTGTACCTGGAGATAAACAACATTGTCAGGCTGTCCATGCAAATTTGCCTGGCTTTTGCAGTGGTCAGGGTAGGTTACCACTCCTCTTGTTCCTCGCATTTACAGCATTAGAAACAAACGTAAGCTCTTCCTTTTTGCATTTTCAGATGCTGAAAGTGCCCTTACAGATTTACATCACATTGCTCAACGTATGGCTAGTTTACAGCCTTTTCTACGGCATTCTAGCAGTAGCCATGGTAAGCAGTTTGTCCAATTACCACAATATGTTCAAAGCAGCAGTACAAGCTTTCTTCGCGGACACCGGTGCAAAATGAAGCACCTCACTGAAAGCATGCCTTGCAGCCTGTGTACTGTGTGGGACACGGTTGCCTCAGATCTCCAGCCCGTGCAGGAGCGGTTGGGGGATCCAGCTAATCTGTCATGAAGGGTCCGCCACAGGGCTGGCGATTTCAGCAACCGCTCCCAACACAGAACTTTGGGAGTAGTATTGTTTCAGGTCACTTTTCAGGTTTTGGCACACTCAAGCATGTGCAAGACTACGGCAGGGTCTGTAATATATGAAGGTGATATGTAGGAGGAGAACAAAGGGGTGGGGTGTCCTATCAAGGCTACCTAATCAATTTCTGGGTTCGTTTGTCCTTGGCGAGATCATGTTGACGTCCCTTTTTAAAAATCGTGCTTACTGGCGACTGAGTCTAGGTTATCTGCGTGAAAGTCCAACATTTAACCCATTGGATTACTAATTATGGGACAGAGTTGGAGGCTTTGAATGTTCATAGGTTGTATATGCTTTCACTGAAAAGTTCTTCACTTGGGATAGCTAGCGATACGCTATAAACACAGAACTTGAGCCTGCCTTTGAGCCGAATGGTATAGTTATGGCTTCTGGTTTCAGAAAGGAGTGGTACATACGCCTTTTTGTGGCAGTTAACTTCTATCCGAATAGGGGATACAGAAAATGTACGGTGCAATCTCCCGTACAACGACTACGCTACTATACCAGCGACTATGGCGACTACACCGCGCGACCAGTGACAGTAGTAAGCACTGACCACGAGTATCATCAAACACACAAGGGGCCTGGACACCCCCCATTAAATTTCTAATTAATTATTCATTAGGACGCCCACAGTAATTGGGGTCATCTAGTGAGTAACCAGATTAATTTGGGAGCATCTAACTCGTATCCAGACCACCCGCATGTTTCAGGATACTCGCGGTAATTAAAAATATAAAAAGACACCAGAATAGAATGGAAGGAAACAATTTATTTGAAAATCAACTATGCCAGCTGGAAGAAATCGCTCCGGAATGGGCAGTTGACCACCAACTGCCATCTTGCTCGTTGGTGGCTGGTAGGTATAGAGATCGAGGACAGGTGGCTACCTCGTTTCAAGGCATCACACCAGATGGCGCCACCATCCCCCTCATTGCAATATACGTGGAAGACAGAAAAAAAACAAAATGCTAGCGGTGGGTAAAAATTGCAACAAGAGAGACACTGGGGGGGGGGAATTTATTGGCGGAAGAAAAAGTAAAAAAAAATAAAAAGAGAGACACTGCTAAATAAATGCACACTACTAAACAAGTCTCAACATGTGAGAGCAACACCGGAAGAAAGGCTTAAGACGAGCGATTAGGCCTAATCGGAGCGCAAAGTCTGCGTAAACAAGAACGCCGGTCCATGTCTAGTTTAATGACGCCACTCAATTTCAAACTTCTAATCCACATACCTGGATGGAATTATGCATGGTGCATCGTAATCCATAATAATCAAGCAGCAATCGATTCCACAAATTCCTCCAGAGATCAGTTTTTCATGGAAAGTTTCGGCAGCGGTGACCATGTCATCTCCATGCACCCATTGTTTACCTACGACAGCTTACGCACACCTTGCACTCTTCCCAGCATGCCTTTAGCCTGTTCGTTGCTAAGACGCACAGCAACTCCGCTAGAGGACGACAGTCGGCCTCCTCCTCACGCAATTGCTCCGCACCAAAGTTGGCACTGTCTTCTGCCCGCACTGTCTTCTGCATGCACAGTCTCTAGCAACTGCGGGGGGAGGGCTACCGCCCCCGGAACCCCCACATGTAATATATCGACCTAACCTGACCTAACCTCCAGGAAAACCAGGCCTTATGGCTGATGCGTAGGAGTACCACAAATGACACTCGTCGAGATCTAGTGCTTTCATTGGAACAGGTGAAAAGCATGCTGGGAAGAGTGTGAGGTGTGAGTCAGTTATCGTGAGTAAACAATGTGCGCATAGAGATTACATGGTCGCCTCTGCTGAAACTTTCCCAGGCAGACTGATCTCTGGGGGAATTTGTGGAACCGACCGCTGCTTGATTATTATGGATTACAATGCACCTTGCATAATTCCATCCAGGTATGTAGATTAGAAGTTTGAAATCGAGTGGCGCCGCTAAACTAGACATGGACCACATTTTCTTGTTTTTTCTGTCTTCCATGCATATCACCATGAGAGGGATGGTGGCACCATCTGGTGTGATGCCTAGCGACTAAGTAGCCACCTGTCGTCTATCCCTACAACTACGAGCAAGATGGTGGTTGGTGGTCAGCCTCCTGTTGCAGAGCGATTTCTTCGTGCTGGCAGCATTGATTTTCAAATAAATAGTTTCCCTCCACTCTATTTTTGTCTATTTTTTACTTTTTATGACCACGAGTATCCAGAAACATGCTGGGTGGTCTTGACATGAGTTAGATGCTCCCCAATTGGCACGGTGACTCACTGGATGATCCCAATTACTGTGGTGGGTCCTAATAGCTAATTAATTAGGAATTTAATGGTGTGTAGGCCCCTTGTGTGCTTCTGGATACTCATGGTCAGTGCAGCCATCTTGGTTAATTCATGTCGGAGCAACAAAGACATCAAACGCTAGGGTCACACCTACATCCAGGCATTCCGAAACTATGGCATGTGGGCAACCACAAGGAAGTGTAAGATCAAAACCGGACTATCGGTGACGTCGTAGCGTCCATATTCCGGCTTCACTTCTCGGCGGAATAGGGGCTCCTCTCACTCTTGACTTTAATGGCTGCTTCCTGCTCATCACTCACATCTCTGAGATATAATTCACATGATTCATTGTAGTTAACTAATTCATAACAATTCATAATTTATAATTCATTATAATTTACAGCTATTCATTCACTCTGTCGCTGTGAGAGAGTCGAACCAAAAGTGCTTATCACTTCGCTTTGGGTTTAGGTTCAACGAGAAGTGTTCAGTTCCGGTTCAGCTCCGGAAGGCAACTATAATGGTTTGAACTGGTCTTTTTCGAAACGGTTCGGTTTACGAACTGGTTTCAGGAGTTACGGGTGGAAATGAAGCATATAACAGGCAGCTTAAAGCACATTTCTGTTTGTGTGGTACAGTGCTTGAAGTGGACAGGAAGGCGTACTGTCATTCAAGATTTCAAAAGATTTTGTGCGATATGAAAGGCAACATTAGTAACGGTTACGAAAGGAGCATAACCATGGTTTGGGTTGACTGCCCCAGTGCGTAGCTTCTGTCATGGTGGTGAGCTAACCCACCGAGTTGTTCGAAAAATCTCCGTAGGATCATAACAATCAACCAAGACTGCTACATTAACCTAAGTCATTTAAGTCATTGAAATCATTGATTACCAGTCAGTAGTCGCAACTACTTGGTATGCTTGGTATTTTCTTTTCATTATGGCCAGCATGAGGGTGGCTGGCCCTCTACTTTGTAAGGGGCTCACGTAAGCTTACGCACCCCATGTGTCATCGATCAATTCTGCAGTTAGGGTGGACACCCTGTATAGCTATGCTATATGTCACTTCATGAACTCTACCCAGTGATCCCTAATCCTTGTACACTCATGTGTATGTCTAAGACAGTAGTAGTCATAACAGTTCTAAGTTACTATCTTTGTGATCTTATCTTTGCCTTTATTTCACGACTCCAGAAAATCCACTGCATTCCTGCACTGCACGACTTTTTCGAACAGGAAAGCTAAGAAGCTAATAAAAACAGAAAAGAAAGGACGAAAATATTTTGTTATATTCAAGAACAACATGAAAAGTTTCGCCCATAGTTCCGTATGGACCGTTATTTGAACTGGTTGGTTACGGGTATTTTCTTAACGGTTCAGTTCCAAGATGGCGTCGACTGTTTTTGGTTCGGTTCAGTGCTGGTTCGGCCAAAAATAATGGTTAATAACGGTTTTCGATTTGGGTTCAGGTTACGTTCGACTCTCTGGCCGCTGTTACCCACGTACAAAGTGGAAGCCTTAGCTTCTTTCGGCTGTTTCATTCTGTGCTTACGTAGTTCGCCGTTTATAGTTGTAAAATGCAATAGCTGGGCTGCAGGAAGTCATAGAAACTGTTGCACGTACGAAGCCAAGGATAACGATGCTATTCTGGCTGACTCCGCATGTCCTGAAGGCATTACCTCTGTGTCGTGATTTGGCGTCATGATGAGACATCTGCATATCATGGCTAGCAAATAAAAGTGTACGCGAATTAGATCACGCCACATAACCTCATAGTAAATGAGTGCATCATGAACATCGGCGGCGGTCCTCTGTACAGTGAATGATTTCTCAGGCTCATTTCTTATGTTTCAGATGCACTTTGCCAAATACAATATATTAAGCTTCAAACACGCAGACAATGCAACAGGAACCGTTATAAAGGTATGCACGCCGTTTTTCCGAGGCACTTAACGTTATACGCAGAGTTTGGCGCAACATATGTAGTTAATGCATTTGTCGTCTAAATTCAGCCCAAGCGTAGGCAACCGGGAGTCCTCTATGTAAGCAAACGGAAATCTCACTCGTTAGACAGTAATTCTGTTGGTAGTAACTTAATACTCCATTCATTGCAGCCCTCTATTCTCAAGGAACTCGTCATGGTAAGTTGGTTACACCACACACCACGCTATGAAGTCCTATGTGAAGCGTTGAAGAGGCAAAGAGGCAACGACATTGGTTGGAACCTCTTTCATTCATCAAGCCGACATGTACAATAGTTTCGCTAAAGGGAGTCTCGTCACTGGACAATTACAACAACAACAACAACAAAGTAATATCCTGCGAAGCATCAGCCATGAGCAGTGCTGCGTTACCTAGGAGGCGCGTCTCGGTCTCCTGGCGTGACAGTACCTTGTGACGTACACCCCTGTAGGGAGCAAACGCGAGGTATCACGGTGAAATAAAGTTTTTGATAGCGGACACGACGTGGCGCTGCCTCTACATGGCGCGTACTCTCCACGTCACGTACTCTCCACGTCACGGAGCGACGCATCGTTACTCTTTGCTTGCGGGCTCCCTGAACTATAAGGAAGGGAGTTCCGTCTAGCGGGTGTGTAGACGAAGGACATCTCGCCCCCCTACGGGTTAACTACGATTATCGTTTGTGCACGAGAGCGCACGTTATAAGTTGTAGAATACTCTAGGCAATCAAAGTTTATAGAAGAGGCCTTCGCTGCCCGTTTAAACAGGCACTAAGCGGTATACAGCCTGCAGTTGCAACCTGCAGTGCACAAAAAAGTGCATAATCCATCAAAACTGACACAGCATGGGAAGCTTTTTGGATGACGCCATAGATGGAGCTTCGGTGGTGTATGCAGAGCCGTGGAAAGTGTTGCTATCCTTTGGGCTTTTGATGCCGGTATGGGAAGTATGGGGAGATGCGCGCGGCGGTGATTTAGCGGACGCAGCACGTATGGCGATCGGCAGTCTGCAGACTGTACTGCATGCGGGTACCGAGGCATGGGTTAGGAGGCATGGGTTAGGAGGCATGGGTTAGGAGGCATGAAAAAGGAACGCTGACTTTTTGTTTTTTTGTTTGTTTGACTTGTTTGTTTGTTTTTGTTTGTTTGACTTGTTTGTTTGTTTTGTTTGTTTGACTTTTTTCAACTGCCTGTCTTCGCTGTCGTCGCTGCTCGGGTGTTCGTGTCCGCAACCGTATTGAGTCAGCCTCTACTAATGTTATTGCGTCAAAGCAACAATATTGACAATTTAATGCCTTTTCAGTTATCTGAGTTACAATAAGAGTAAGGGTACTGACACGGGTCGGTCCACGCAGTAATATTATCTACCCTTCAAAATCAGGCTAAGCCCAACCGTTTGGTACGCAGCCGCAGATAGACGGCCAGAATGAGCGCTGGCGAGTGTGGCCTTACATTACAACCTTTCACAGCGACAATATTTAGCGTGTGTACATACTTTTAAGTGAGATCATATTCTCTATCAATGCCCTTAGGCTATTGCAGCAGAAAATAGTTACATCACCTACGAATTCGAAGACAAGCCAGATGTGCCCAATGTAAGTATCAGAGGCCTGCAGTGTGGGCCTGCATATTTGGCTTTGACAATGCCGAAGCCAAGAAAAATGCGTGTATCTCATATTTGGTCAGGCCTCATAATGGTGCCCAGGGATTTCTCTGGCATTTTCAACTCGCGGTGGGGGTGGGGAATATCCCGTAAAGAGGGGGTGCTGCTGGCTTTTCGGTGAGGGGTGTTGGGAGAATCCCTGGTCTCGCCAATACAGTTCTGCATTGTAGCCTCTTGGCGTGACTACACAATTCAATGCCGCTGTTTTACCAAACCCTTCTTTTCCATATACGAGACTGTTGTTCAGTCTGAAGAGGGAGAGTAGAGAGATCGAGATTGCTTTCCATGTATTCCAAGAAGAAAATTTAGTGAACACGTTTGTTCTTTTTCTTTTTTTTTTCTGCAGGCGAAGATCTTCTCAATGGAGGTCGCGATTATGACTTTTGCTGATGCCTTGTTTACGGTAAGCTTAGCACTTATGCACACTCCTGTTTTGCCACACATGATTATATCGCTCCCAGAAACCACGATGCGAAGCTTGTACGCAAAACGCACTGACGCAGGATCCACATCACGCGCAATCGCGATTAGGCAGCGGCTGTGATCGCCCGCAGTGTGTACAGAACAAGTCATGGCGACAGAGATCGACAACGCAGACTCTTGTGCCCCATTCGCGAGCGTGATTACGCACTTCAAGGAGGGTTGGCGCAGGTGCAGCGGCTCCCGTTCTCCCTCGCCTACTTGCTACTCATACTGCCGGTCCCGGGCTGGCAAGATGGTGGCGACCCGGACGAAGAGAACAATATAGGCAAATGCCGAAATAGCATTTGCAAAATTTGCCGAAATAGCATAGCAAATGCGGATGACGCAGGCGTGTCCAGCGGGATTGTGGTGACCAGGATCGCGCGCCCACCCAGATTGTGTGCGACAGTGCGTTTTGGGTATTGCTTGCTTTCGTTGTTGCGGTAACACATAGTTATAACGTGCTGTCAGACGGGCGTTTCAATGGTCATTGAAATGAAATGCGATCGAACTGAATGGTGACAGGACGCTACTACACCGTCTGCTGATGTGACATCGACTCGGCTCCACAACTCGATGGAGCTTCGTAAAACGCCATTGTAGCTGCCAAGGATCCTCTAAAAGCACCACTGGGAGCCTCAAGAATAGTTAAAGGGGGCAATAGACCGGTATACGAAAGAATACCCGTATACGATACCGGTATACCGGTATACGAAAGTATACGAAAAATATATTTTTTAAAAGGTGTACAGAGGGCCATCCAAAAAAATTTCAGGTTAAGACATCTGATGAAAGTGTGTGTGTAATTATACCGAATAGCGCGAAAAGTTTTGATGTGTGCAATTTGTTCCCCAGAAAAAAACTGACATAAACATAGCTCCGCGCGTTCACCCTTAACTCGCCACTTCAGCAATAACGAGGATGAGGAGGTACGATGCACGTCACCGATGACGGTATAAAGAGAATTCGTTCTGGTTCGGCGGTCAGTGGGAGTAGCGCCTTGTCCCTTTGCCGCCGTAAACCTATTTTGCCAGTTCTCCTGGAGAATTGGGGATAGAAGGAGCGGCCAAAGCATTACCGAGCAAGGAGAAAGGCATTATCAGAATCCCGAACAGCCGAGTAGTAGACGACAGCGGAGTAGCAGACATTTCTCTAGGCCAATCAGCAAGCGTTCTCCTTATAGCGTCAGCGCGAGGTTCCACGCAGATCATAGGTTGGTACTGCTCTTCACCACCGTTGCGCACGGTCGCTTTTTGTGGAGTATTTTAAATTCAATTTCTGCGATAATTATGACTCTGTGGTGTAAATTACTTCGCATGGTGCATCTTACTGGCCTACTTAACAGTTTTATAGGAGGAAAACTGGGTGTTAAAAATGACTTCTGTTGTGACGGTCCGAGTTTCTTGACAAAATCGGTTTCACAGACTTTTTCCAATTATCTAGCACCAAAGGGACAGCGCGCCCTGTTACTTCCAAACGGTTGCGAGAGCTCGTGTTCCCCCACAGTTGAAAACCATAAAACTTTAGTTGGCATGTGCGCAGTGTCTCTCCGTGGGAAGGGTGACATCTGCTCCCCCTTGGACGGTGTTGTTTTCCCCTAGAGGCGGCTTTGTGTAGAGGGCAGCATAACTGTATGTTAACGGAAACAGTGGCAATTACAGCGTTCTTCGAATGCAGTCTCGGACGCACATGTGTTTTTGGTTTTGCGTACGTGACTGACCCGGGCTGTGTCATGGCGCGGGAAGGTTATATAAACCATGGGTGACTTCGAGAGAGAGGAAGAGAGTGGAACAGTCGCGGAAACAGACAATCGTAGTTTGCATCGAGGGTCCGAACCAAAAAAGAGTCGTCGAGATGTGATCCAGAGCGGGAGCCCGGACGGATGCCCGGAGGGAGATGGACGACGGCGGCGCCTTGATGCCTGGAACCCACCTTCGACCTGAGGGTTCGTCCCCGAAGTCTCCTTCCACCAGCGCTGACGTCCGGGCAACCGAAGTTACGAACAGGAGGCCCAGCTGGCGGTGACTGACCGGAAAGAGGTGTACCCGACGACGATGTGGCGAGCGAAGAGACGGATCGACGAGGGCGGCAGCCGAGCTCCTGGGACCGAGCCTCCAAGTGGGACGGTAGGCCTGCCGCCAAGTCGCCGTCTTCGCTATTGTTTGACCCGGCCGTGGACCAAGAATGGAGACCAGAGCGGATGAAGATCGACGGAAGCAGCAACCGAAAGCCACAGCATGGAAAGGCGGCCGTGTAGGTCACTGCTGAAGTCATCTTCAGAGCTCGTCTGCCACGCCATCGTCCATGGCCTGGTGAAGATGTGGTGTCGTCGTGATGCGCAAAGTCAGGGTCAGTCACTCTTGCCGCCTTGTTGTGTCTCCTACGTTTGCACACGATTCACGTGTTCATTAACCGCGCTTTTTGTATAACTGTTCTTTTAAAGTATACCATGTTCGCTTGATATCATGTGTGTTGTTGCCGCGATTTGTATTATCCATCATACGAACTGAATAATGGCATAGTGCTTACTTTTATTCATTAAATCATGTCTTGTTGTAGTTGACGAAGTGTGTGGTTGTTATTCCTTCTCGCCTCTGCAGGTGCCCACGCGTTGAGTGTATCCCCTTTTCTTCGGTAATTTTGTGCTCCGTCCCTCCTTCGGCATCGGAAACGAGGGACGTCACACTGTGCTACTTTAAAGCATTGTGATACGTTGCCGACGGATGTTGCCGCAAATAATGACTCCATGACCCAAGCAGCACAACATCTTTGCCCAATATTGGACCCAATATTGGCAATATTGGGCCAACATTGCCACTATTGGTCCAATATCGGGCAAAGACATTGTGTCGCTTGGGTCGATAGGCAAGCCCATCGCTCAGACTCACCTATCATAAAGTTTATCCACCAGCTAGCCTGCACTTACACCATTCTAAATAATGACTCCGACTAATGTATTGTAATCAGCGAGGCAAGTTTGCCCCCACGATAGGTTAATCTGTAGCGCCCCCTCTCCCACTGCCATGGCCCTGTAAACAAAGGAATGAAAACGCTTATTTGCACTGCCGACATCGTAGATTGAAATTTTCTTGCCATCTGCTTACGGACTACCCTGACTATCAGCGGGAGCGCACGGACTGCATGCAATCGATCACCATAGGCAACCACCCTTCACCATAGGCAAGGTGCTGGGCCCATGGTCCAGTGCCGTTCATATGCACGAAAATCTCCGTTACCTTTGGGATTTCCTGTCATCAACGGGCCTCTAAACCCTGCTTTGATTACCGGAATCCTCATCCCCATCATCACCTCACATTACTTACAAACGGCACTGGGGCACCGGCCAGCCTGCTGGCCAGCATCACCCCCATCTCATCATCATATCTTTATGTGTGTGTGTGTGAAATTTTCTTCGTTCCCGCTTTATTCTGTCCAGCCAACCTGCCAGGGCCTGCCGTTCGGCGCCCTCTCTGACGAGGGCGCCCGGGGCGGTTGCCCCTCTCGCCCCCCCCCCCCGTCGCTACGGCCCTGATTGTAATGACTAATATATTAATTGAACTCTTTCGCGCCTCATGCCCCGCCCTGTGATGTCCCGGCGACAATAACCGCACGTCATTTTGACGTCGCGCACCATCAGCCATTCAGAATGCGTGGCGCTTATACATTAATTTTGTTGTAATATCGAGAAGTGAGGTCAATTCTAAACAAATTCTCACTTGTCATACCTATGACAGTCAGTTCAAACCGTACCAAAAGCCCCCAATATTCCACTTCATGTGCGCACTATGTTGTCAGTGCTGTATTGCTACGCGAGGTCACATCGATGTTCCCACAACCGGTTCTCCCCGCACACCGCTGCTTGTGTGAAGGAGGCCCGTTATTGGCTAGGAGTCCGAAATCTCCCCCGTCTCCAGTGACTGGAATGCAGCTTTGCTACACGTGCGAGACATGTGACGTAGGTGCTCTCCGAATAGGAAGGAGAGACTCACGCGGATTATGCTCCTTGAATGGCATTGTTTCGTGTGCCACGTTCTTCCGTAGAGCATAATAATTAGAGAAAATTCCTGGAGCTGCTTAGTGCCTCTTCAATGTTCGCCTCAAGGAACATAACTAAAGTTTAAAGGGTTTTAATGGCAACCATGGCCACCATGTAAAGAATGCAGTTGCAATGCAGGGCTAGAGGGAACACAAGGTCACGCAAAAGAATTGAACGTTATGAGTCATTCTTCATTCAGTAAAGTGAAACTCGTGCGTCAGCATGGCGCCCCTAGGCTTGAGTAATAGGGAAATGTTGTTCCTATCTGTATAAAAACTGGCTGTCTGTTGTCAGTAAAGCTGTTGTTGAAAGCATGCGAAGTGTGTGTGCCGTCCTGTCTTCGTCCCTTATTTAGACGCGCTTGTCTTAGTATGGGTTCAAAATCGATAACAATGTTAATAATAATAAAGATAATAATAATTTCATTCCCTGTTGGTTGCGGACGCCACCTATCCGCTAGGATTTATGAAGACGGATGAACGGACGCGCGTAGCGTCATCTGACGTGTAAAGCGTCAACCACTCAATGACCATTAGATCGGGTCGCCTTGACGTCACCAGTGCGTATCAATGCTGCTTGACACGTTTAATTGGACACCATTGGTTTCAATATTCATGGGAATGGCCATGTAACAGATGTATTACACAGGGATTACTAGGAACTAGATTTACGCAACTCTACGCCAGAGTAACAACCGAACGTCAATCATACATGGTGATAATGATACAGAAGTGACACAGGCGTTAACGTTGAAACGGCTCAACATGCGATTTTTTTGCGCAGTACATCGTTTTAGCAAACACGCCCTTTCCCCGCGGTAAATTTGTTCAACAGGAACTGCATAGCCCAAAAACCCGGGTCTGTATCGGCAAAAACAGAAGGACAACACAAGACTCAAACCAGCACAAACTTAATTTCCAAACCACAATTAACAGACTTATGCACGTCTGCCCGCCCCCCGAAGCACTTTGCCCCCCCCCCCCCCCCCCCACTACCCCTTTGGGAAAAAAAAAAATCTTGAAAACGCCCATGCCTATGATTTCGATTTTTCTGCTCTATGGAATATTCATTACCATTCTTCCCAATGCAGGTGTTTTTACTTTCGATACTTGGAAAAGTGTACGAGACCTTCCCAGAGCCTTTCCGGAAAGTACCTTTTTCGACGCACGAAACGTTACAGCCACTTCCTCCGGGCGTTCGACCTGGTACCGTCGAACCGATGTACCCCGTGCTGCCTCCGTACGAGGTTGAACCTCAGACCCGAACGGATCTTCAGTTCGGCATGGAGCCTCCAACCGGCATGGAGCCTCCAACCGGCGTGGAAACCCAAATACCAGTGGAAAGCCAGGCTTACGGACAACCTCAGACAGTGTTCAGGCCTCAACAGTTTTAGGTTGATCCTTGTACATCCTTGCTATCCTTGATGATAGCAACTGCGTTACAGCAGCCTTTCTCTCTTTTTTTTAAGGAAAATTATAAAACAACTGCATATCAAGATACATAAAACTGTGTCTACGTTAATATTCAAACGGTATTTCGTACACTCTTAAAAAAGAGGTGTATCGTAACTCCTTTTGGGGAGTACACCCTTGCCACATAATATCACACCCTTCGGAGAGTACAATTACTCTCCAGTAGGGAGTTAAAGGGACTCCTCACTCCCTGAAGGGAGGAGTCCCTTTAACTCCCTGAAGGGAGTGAGGAGAATCCTTTTTGAGAGTAACTGAAGTCTCCAAAAAGGGAGGGATATATGTGACAAGGAAAGAAGTTCAATTTTTTTTTTTTTTTTTTTAGGAGTATAGTGCAAGATACAACCAAGGACGTTCCAGGACTGCTCTTGCCTTGGTTTAAGGTGCAAAGATTGAGAATAAATATTAGACTCACTGTTCTGTTTAGCATATAAGGTAATAGTATGGATGAATCCAAATCTTCGTGGCGTCCTTCCGTAACTCCCTGTTTGCTTTGATATTAACATTGCCTTGAGTTTGAGGGGGAAAAAACACCGGATGAACACAGGACGAGATGAACAGATAGACTCACGAACCAGCAATGAAGCTTTCATACACAAAGGGCAGGGGGAACAGGGTAAAAAGAGAGAGTACACTCCGGCGTCTCAGCGTAGGTGAATATGAGGCGCGTAATACGAACCTCTTAACGGTCGGTGGTAGCATCGATAACTGCACAAAGGAACGTGTGTGCTTGCAAAGACTCCCTCTGGTTCCTCTATGTGTATATTCATCTATGTATTTTCATTTATTTTGGTAAAATAAATAAATGTCAAATGTCAAAGAATGGACAGATATTCCAAAGCAGTACAGATTGCAAAAAGGACGATAAGAAGTAAAAATATTGGTAACAGTAACAGTACAATATATAAAAATATATAAACATACAAGCAGAACTCAGAAGTGAATAAGGTACGGAATAAAATGTGTTTGAGTCTGTCCCATGGAATTAATCAAGATTAAAGAAGTTATCCGGGGCTAATAGGGCTAAGGAGAGTGACCAAGCCTTCTGGGATGACAATGCTAGGTTGGCTCACACATGCTAACTTGCCTGCTCCTGCTATGTTCGTCCTTGTTTGCCTTCCAGCCGTCGGGTATGCAGTTGCGTTCGAGGATAGCAGTGGCACAGCCGGCAGCCTTAACTAACTGAGGTTACGCGTAACAGCGGTTTGCTGATGGTGGCACCGCCCTGAGCTTGAGGCCGTGGTATAGGTTCAGCGTCGGTGGCGGAACCAGACCTCCAGGCGGGGGAGGGGGGCACTGGATACGAAAACCCTCTCCGCTGATCCACACACCTGTGCATATACTGCGAGATGAGAAAGATGAAGAATATATAGAATAATAAAGCATGTATAAATATATAGAAAAACACAGAATGCGATTACACATGGGGTGTCATGACAGGTGAGGCCGAGTCATGAGATTGCAAGTATTATAAAAATCTCATAATTTCGCAAATATTCAACGATGCTCCTTGGATAGACGCCGGTAACTGCAAGAACGTTCGCAATCGTCACACTCGACTCTCCCCCCCCCCCCAAATAATATAAATTTGTGACCTCGAATTTCTCCATTCGCCTGGGTCGGCCTGTGGCAGGTAAGGGGGCTCAAATGCCCCCCAAGCCCCCCGTGGCTACGCCACTTGTTAGCGTGAGCCTTGCTCGTCCACTTCGATCGCCTTTGCGTACGTAAGGGATGGCGTTGGTGGATCTGCGCACTGCGCAAAGCCCTCTTTCTCTCATGGGCATGCGCAGAACCATCAACGGTGTCCCTTACGTAAGCAAAGGCGATAGAGTATATACTAAACTCTCTGATAAAGCCGAGGCTCCCATAAAACGATGCAGCAACCATCGGGCAGCGATTGCGAAAGGACGTGTTGGCTTGCTGAGCTCAGGCTCGCGGGTTCGGCCCCGTCGAGAACGGTAGCAATGTGTGGGAGGTAAATATTGCTTCCAGCGTGATATCACTTTTGTCACCGCAGTCTACAACATAACCTCGAACAACACTAGATCCATTTTTGAACGCCATCTGAACATACTGCACAGCGATGAAAAACTTTCCAAATGATATTTTTCCTACTGCTCCATTCGTAACTTTCCGCAGGTCTCGCAGTATTCGCAACATTCTCACCTCCTCGCGCTTAATGCGGCAGCAACCCGGCTGCTCTCATTGTAATAAAACACGCTGTCAGACATGTCATTTCATAAACCCGTGTACACGTGTATCTAGTACCGCTAGTTCCTTTAGATTCAGGATCCGTCACTCTTTACATTGCAGTTCGTTTAATTTATGTTAATTGATTATGTGCAAAAAACTGCAGCATCCAGTATATTTGTGAAACATCAAACTCCATGCGAGAAAGATTTGATAGCCACATATCCGACGTAGTCAATAATCGCCCAACCCCTGTATCGATACTGTATCGTCTACGTCTGCACATTCAACGCGAAGGCTGCCAGTTCGAAATGCTTCCAATGACGAATTCGGGTGTACATTTCATGGCAACACGGCCAAGCGCTCGCAAATTGCTATGTCGACGCCCGCGCTGGATCACGTGACCGTTGCCACCAGGGATCTAGTGGTTTCAGACGCATGGATCACGCAAGGGGCATCGCAGTCGCTCGTCTTCGAGTTGCGTCGTCAGCTAACCCACGTGAACTTCAAGTGCGGGACAAAGAACCTCTTCCTGACAAACGTCATCGTGACGTGGTAGACAGACCGAAACCAAAACAGATCGGAAGGGGAAAGCTGGGTTCCACGAATGAACAATTGTTCGCTGAAAGAAGATAGGACCGAAGGTCCTATACGTATATTTCATGTACAGACACATCTGTAACTACAACATGCCCAAGAATTCGGCACAAAACCAAAGCCCGCTTCACCTGTTCATGTCCCCATAGAGCCCGCGGTATCATGAAAGCACACACATTCCGCAGACAGGGCTCTGCATTCGTTCGCTAGTGGCACTTTGCCTGTTACACGGCGAAGCTTTCAATGCAATTTCTTTGGGTGAATATTGGGGTGTTCGAGGCTCCATTTATGTGTTCCAAATTTTCAACATGTAAAGAAGGCTTCATTTGCTGCACCGAAGCGTTGGGGAGAAGCCCACCAGCATCATATGTGCCATGTAAGTATTCCAAACGCCTCGTTCGTGAAAAAGCAATCGGAATTTTGTGTATTATTTGTGAAATAGTCTAGAAAGTGCAAAAGTTTGCAAAATTATAAAGTGTTCTCAAGTAAGTGGCAACTGTCTTATTGGAGGCGGGGTCTCGTAAAATGCGGCAAGGGCACCTACAAACAACGTAAGAACATGCGAACAACCCCCTTCAATTAGCATGAAGAATCAAGCAATTTTGCAGCACACTACATCTATACGTAGAGTGAATGTTGCCGCGGCTGCGGAATACGGGTTTATAGGGTCGCTTGCGAACCCTTGCTACGTATTTAGGATCTTTCTAACACTGCCCAAGCAGCACAATGTACTGAAGGTCGAGTGCAATAGGGATGGACAATATGCGTCTTATCAATGTTGTTTAGTGTCACTAATGTGTCCAAGGCCTTCCACCTACCCGTCCACCCCTATTGCACTCGACTTTCAGTACATTGTGCTGCTTGGGTGGAATATACAAGTAATTAGTGTAGCTTGCTTAAATACCTTTCCCGATTTCAGAGGGGAGAGATCACGGGTGTTGTGATAACGCCGAAATGCTGCCATGCGATAACAAACGTGGCCACAAAACGTGGACAAACTCTCTGGCAGTGACGAGGGAGCGAAGCCGTTAAATGCGGCACGGCCAGCAGCACGAAGCAGAAAAAGAAGAAACCAATCGAAGCTGAAGCAGTGGCCCGTTCACAACAGCAGCATTGCACAGAGCAGACAGAGGGACAGTACAGAGCTCAAACACGACAGAATAGCATGTAAGCAAATAAACACCTGCTTTTCTTTAACTTGTACTTGCTGTATTCTCTGGGGCAGCGCAGCGGCTATGGTCAGTCAGGTCGGCGTATGATTTTGAGGCGGAATTTCCCATACGTGTTCAAGCGCGGATATAAACAACCATGAGAGAGAGTGCGCTTTCAGATGCCACACCGTGAACGTCCCGACGCCACGTACGCCGGCGCAAGAAGCTGTCGGCGGAGGAACTTCTGCAGTTCAAGTGTAAGTGTGTCTGTGTACGAAGGAGACTTCAGGCCAACGCAAAGCACGTTTTTCCAAAATGCGACAAGCTAAGCGGGCTATGCAGGACGGGTGCAAGACGCAGACTGCAGCGAACTATACAGCACATTTGAATCCCAACTCCAGGAGATTGTGCTTACCAACAAATAAGTTAACGGTCTTCCCCTCCATCCCACAGCCATCTCGCCCGAGAAACCTACCCCCAGCTTAGTCTGGCCAATCGCTCGTCGGTCCGACGTTACCCCCCCCCTCCCCCTTCTCTTTAGCGGGCAAGGGTGTCTCACAAAACGACAAACAGCACCAACTTCATCTCCAATATAAGGGGGCCGTGCGTTAGACAAAAAAGAAAAAAATAGTCTCGAGGCATCCTAAAAGATGGTGCAGTGGGCCAAGGAGAACGACAAACCCCAATGCACATGTTACCGACATGCACATGTTACCGACATAGGAACTGACCCGGTACTGGTCAACTGCAACGTCCTCGCCTTCTCGGAGACCTACACCAAGTTACCGCGACATTGGAAGCTTGATGATGCGTTTCCCTTACCAAGAGAGAAAACAACCAAAATGCCGGTGGCGCCACCCACTCGAGAAATGACGAAACTATCTTAGGAACCAAGGCAGTCACGCTCAAAGTAGACAATAAGGTAGAACACGCCCTAGCCGCTCCAGACAAGGTTGGTGACGTATCCGTCGTAGAGATGAGGGAATGGTGCTTGAGGGAGGTGCGGTCAGCCTGCTCGTGGGTGGCGGCTCGGTGCAGCCAGCGAAAGGAGTAGAGGGAAGGTATGTGCAGTCCCACCTGATCTGGGGTAGGGTAGTCGCGAACTACGCAGAAAACACACGAGCATCCCTCAGTAGCCTTCATTGGAATGCTCTCTGTACCAACCGCCAGTATGGTTGGCGAAGTTACCACACCTACGCGTGTACAAGTGGATGCCCCCATGGATGCCCCCTCCCTCATCGTGGTATCGTGCTGTATACACTACGCAGGAATCCCTAAAGGCAAAATCAAGAAGTTTCTGCTAGCCAAACTCAACCAATGTTCTACAAGCAACACCTTCATAGAAAAATTGAAGGAACACAGCATGGCGATGATTGTCAGGGCACGCCAGGGCACGCCCTCACAGTCCCATTTGTAATTCATTGAAACTCAGAAAGAGTAAATAAAACCTGAAACCTGTCATGGGAGACTTCAATATGGACATTAAGAAGCCCCAGAACAACTGGTTCGCGGACTTTATGAAGGAAAGCTTCGACTAGTCGTGACGATAGATTACCACAACCCGTACGGGAAGTGTTGTAGATTGTGTCTTCGTCAGGAGCATGGACAAGCTAGTGGTGGCCATGTATCGCGTACGTCAGCTGCTACAGTCTTCACAGGCCTCTATGTCCATCGTCGGAGAATGCCAGCGATGAAAAGCGATCGCATTTTAATGACAACCTGCAGAGCGATTTTTGCAGAAAATAAATGAATACAAAAGGAAACTGCTTACTTTTAATACTGCGTTCCACTTGTGTTCTCACATTGTTCTCCTATTTTTGACTAATTTTACAACTTACTAATTACCTACAACTTACTACTCTTTACTACGAGGGGTGTTCAAGTCAAACAGGGACTTTCTGTCTCCTGAGTGTACAAATGGCTCGCGCTACTTCTTTTTCATCATTTTCACACGCGACAGGCTTCCGTGGCCACCGCGTGGTGGTCCAAAGTTTGTGCAAAACAGAAGACACGTGCTGGACAGGATGGCCGACAACGAGGTGAGCGCGCACATCGAACAGCGAATTGTCATGAAGTTTCTCGTGAATGAAGGCGTAAAGTCATCTGAAATTCACAGAAGACTTGAGGCTCAGTATGGCCACGATACACTTAGCCGCAGCAAAGCGTTTGAGTGGTGCAAGCGGTTCCGAGACGGCCGTACATTGGTGCGGGTAAGGTCATGGCCACGATTTTCTGGGACAAGGCTGGCGTTGTTCATGTTGATTTTCTGCCCAGTGGTACCACCATCAATAGTGCATATTACTGCCAGGTTCTCAGGGATGTGCATAAGCCGCTGAAGCAAAAGCGGCCGGGCCTCATCACCAAATGAGTCCTCCTCCTACAGGACAATGCACTCCCGCAATGCACTCCCGCAACTTGGCTGGGAGTTGCTGTCACATCCCCCTTACAGTCCAGACCTCGCCCCCAGCGATTTCCATCTCTTCGGGCCACTGAAGGCGTTCCTTGGGGGCCGCCTCTTCAGCTGCGACGACGAGGTCAAGCATGGGGTCCGATCATGGTTGCTATGCGCCGGTAAGGATTTCTATGCTGCTGGCATTCAAGCCCTCGTGAAACGCTAGGACAAGTGCATTAGTGTAGCTGGAGACTACGTCGAAAAATAAAACTAATTTCTCGCCTGTAAGTTCATTTTACTTTTGCCACAAATGAAAAGCCCTGGTTTGACTTGAACACCCCTCCTATTCACTTCAAGTCATGCTTAATGGCATGCCCCTTAGCGATGTGTCCTTGCGAGAGGACAAGGCGAGAGGTCCTTGCGAAAGGAGGTTAAGGAGGAGGCTAAAATACCTTTTAGGCCGGTTTCACACAAACGTTCTCCTCATTCGTGTTTTTCACTTGGCCAAAACGGTCTCATTGGCACCTATGGGCAGACTTGTGCCCGTTACTCGAAGAAAGTAATTGATAACCGTTACTTCTACGGAAAAAGTAATTGATTACCGTTACCAATTGCTTCGACTCCAAATGTAATTGAGCAATGAGTAGAAAAGTAACGCGTTACTCCGGTCGTTATTCTGCATTCACGCAAATTATACTCGTCTTTGTGTGCCTCAGTAAAGAAGAGAGAGAAAAAAAAGGGTTCAACAGCGAAACAGCTGAATAACACGAAGAACAAACACACGTAGGACAAGTAGAGCTGTACGTCTACTGTATTTATCGCCCGGGAAGACATTGACCCGATCTTGGAAGAACATTGCATGGAACTTCCCCACGACTCACTAAACCTCAAAAGCTTCAGGTACCGGCACACTGGTGTTGAGGAAGGGATCAGGGAGAGAGACCTTGAAATTCCAAAGCGTTATTACAATGACCTCCGCTTGCTATAGTAGAACAGTCCAACAAAGGCTGTCCGCATTAGGGGCTGACTTGGGGCAGAACATCTGAAAGATAGGTTAATCTCTGCCGGAAATGTAATATATAAGTAGTAAGCATTTGATATTTGCTGTTCTGTCATGTTTCAATTTGTCAATGCTTCTAATGTGTGGGAACCGCGGCCCACAAACCCGGGGTGGTTCCGTAGTCGACCCGCCGCAACCCCGAAGAACACGAACACAGCAATTGAACAAGAGAAACAGTGTTTATTCTCTTACATGTTCAAGCGCAGAGCAGCGTCGGTCGTGTCGCCGCAAGACCCAGTCCAGGCAAAAACTCGCTCCCGCTGCCTTCCACCGGCGCTTAAGTAACATCTCGGAGACAGGGGCGTCTCCCCCTATCGCACAAACCTTATCTATAGGTGTACACGTGTCTGAACCGGAAGCGGCAGCCCACAAATGTTACAGGAATAAAAACCGGGACTGGTGTACTTAAAAAGGGGGGAAAGGTGGGGAAAACTATACTTAACGTTTTGAGCGGACGCTCTTCACGATGAAGAGCGTCCGCTCGAAACGTTAAGTTGTTCATGTCCTACAGAGTTGTGTGTTCAACATTGTTCCCGTGACAATTATTTTGGTACGCTCATTGTACTGAATGGGAAATAAACTAAATGAAATGAATGAAATGATTTGAGAGGTTTTTTCCGCACGCAGTAGACGCGTTTTGCGCGTTTTACTAGACCGAACATCGTGTGAGACAATAGCCAGTTGGTTGAGTACACTTTAATTTTACTAACTTTCCCTTTTTATAGACTACTTCGAGTATACTACGCAACATTCCGATTGCTCGTATAGGGTCTCAAACTCTTCAGGAATGAGGTGTTTGGCGCGCATGGCACATATGATACTGGTGGGCTTCACCCCAACGCGCAGGTGAAACAAATGAAGCCTTCTTTACAGGACGACAATTTGCCGTGCCACAGGCAAAGTACCACAGGTGGACGAATGCAGAGCGCTGTCAGAGGAATGTGTTGCATGCGCTTTTAGATTCCGAATACATGGGCTCAATGGGGAAATGAAGAGGTGAAGCCTGCTTTACGTTTTGTCCCGAATTCTTTAACTTCAGGCTGAGCCAAAATCACCTAGAAATGCGTTTTTTAATGCATTCGCCAGGGAGGGGAGGATAGAACGATAACCTCGCCGCACTACAATCTCGCCATGCTTAAAGGAGCTATATGAACTGTACCAAGCGAGCCCTTTTGGTTGCAATAATGTACGAATTAGCGTTGCTTGCGCTACATTAGCATGCGTTTTGTTTTCCGTCGTTGTCTTTCCGCCTTTCGAGCAGCACTTGTTGTTCCAGCGCAAATTTTGATAAATGAATGGTCACAGTCACAACGTATATCGCTCAATATTGACCAAGGCCAAGTCAAACAACAAATCTGATGAGTTATGCTTTCATGGACTTTAGCTGGTTTAGCAGTGTGCTATCCACACATACTTGCCTTCTCATACAAGTAATTCGACTGAATGAAAACAGCCTATGTGCACGTAGCAGACGTGCTTCGATATGTTACTACATTTGTTAGTTGTTGCGCGTTTACGAATACAAATTGATTCGGAGTAAAGATACAGATATTGTATCGCTGTACAACAAACACTTACGAGGGTGAGCTGTATTTCATTTTGTTAAAATTTGTCGTCGTATTTGTTCAACAATAAAAGTCGGCATACTTGAATTCATCTCCTTACGGCGAACATCTCATACATATGTTTGTAAGTGTCTCGGGCAGGCAACTTTTGTCTGCCTGTATACTGCTGACGATGGCCCAATAAGGCCGAAACCGCTGTCCAGTAGTGGCATGGCGACGTTTGAGCACCTACAAACATACGCTGTACAGCTTGGGACAAAAGTTCACGGAACGCGCCACCTGCGTATTTCTTCATCGGAGCGCTTCCCTGCTAGCTATCACGAGGCGATGGAATAGGAAACGGGTGGCGGGCTATTCTATCCATCTCTCAGTATGTATGTCCACTCCTTTTTGCTGCTAGGTTGTCGCTCCATTGGAGGAATGCGACACCACGGTGTTCCGTAAACTTTTGTCCCAAGCTGTACGTGCAACCAAAGAGCTCCGGCTGATTTCTTCTTCTTTTTTTCTTACATCGCATACATATGTTGTGCCTGTGTGCCTTCGCGCACCGCGCTCGGCACAAAAAAAGTACTTAATCAGAATAAATATTTAATTTAAAAAAAACTGTCACATCTCTGGCGAGCACCGCTTTCTTTGTCCACATCCAGTCCTCAGATTTCACGAAGCCTATTTTATCCTTCGTCACCTTCCACACCTACGCTTCGAACATATGCTACAAAGATTACATAATCAAATTGCAGAATCACCAATCCCCCCACGTCCCCCCCCCCCATTTGCACATTATAAGAAGTCAGAAGACCCATTGTGTGACGTACCCCCCTCTGTCATATTCCCGTGTTAATCCGTTTCGCTCCGCGTGACACCGTTTTTAACCCCGCCATCGACGTCAAAAACTACAAAGCCTTCGTCGCGCGCGCGAGTGAAGCCAAGTCCGTGGCTTTTATGCCAACACGTCGGACCCCGCACGCGCGTTCTTCTTCCCTCATTCACCGTTATTCATTAGATTTACCGTAAGCGTAAACATGGTCCCCCCCCCCCCCCATCAACCCACGTAGAAGCGGTGGCGTTGTATAAGAGCCTCGGAGACGCGCCTAGGTAACGGTGACCTATAACTGCCGGAGACGCACAAAAGAAACGGAAGAGAGCCGGCGGCGCGCCAGCCGCACGCGCCCTGGTGAGTCTCTTGACCTTGTCCTTCCTTCCGGGTCACGTTGCGGAAAAGAAAAAGGAACGTCCATAAGGCGGCGTTTTTGCTCTACTTTTACTAGCTTCAAGTAACAATGACGGCCGACGACCGGTCTTGACCTCGTAAGGGCGGTTCAACTGCCATCTGCGCTATGGGATACCTTTAGGTTGGACCTATTAATATGATCGCCCCCAGAGTTAGCGGTAAGTTAGTGTACATCTGGAAGTTTCTGTTTTCTTTTTTTTTTTTTTTTGCCTGAACCGTAGTAGGAAGTTAGCATGTAAGTTCGTTCTGCACGAAGACTTGGGAAGGCTGCTGCGTTCTATAAAGGGTGCATGCTCGAACTCGGAAAAATTACGATGAAAGAAGTCTTTGTTGTCTGTCTGTTTATTTGTTTGTAGGGCAAAAAGAAACTTTGAATACTTTGTTTGCAGAGATAGCGTGGCATAGCGGCAAATAAACAATTGAAGAAAATGATGGTGAATCCTTCATTAACGTGGCAATGTTGAATATATTGCATGTAGTGGTGACACTGTAGTGTACTGCCGCGTAGTAAGGTATAGTGTAATTATGCTGGCCTGGTGTAGCAACGTGTAATAGCTTGTAGTAATCCCGTAAACCCCTTTAATCTAGCGACCCCTATTTGTCGCGATTCTGGCAAAGAGCACAAAGTCGCGGCCACGAGATTCTGCGAAATCTGGATTATATAAAGTTCGTGGCTTTTTTTTTTTTTTTGCCTCACCTTGTGATACGCCTTAGGTTATTGTCCTTACTATATTTAGCTTAGGCAGTTTTGCACATGTTTGTGGGGTAAAGTAGTTCAAATGGGCAACCACATGTGAAAATAAAGTTTGCGATAGGATAATTGACTTCAAATTGTCAATTCTTGCTCGAAATTTTCGAACACAAAAATCGCACAGACATCTCGAAATCCCGGGAATCTAGAAAGGGCTTCACACTCCGAATCCTAATGGCTGTCTTTTTCTGCTTGCTGCCAACGCCACCTAAAACCAGGTGGTGGTGCTGAAAGGGCTCGCCGTTGTCGGGCGCACAGAGGTGGGCAACGTCACGACTGACGCCCTGGGGGAATGTGCGTCCTGGGCCGACTTCTAAGGCAATTGTGCCGTCATATGTCTAAAAGCGTCTGAGGAAAACCCACAAACAGGAAACAGAAACTGAAAGCGAAGTGGAAGACCCGCCGTCAAACGAGCCTTTCAAGCAGATACAGAGCCGCCTAGTGCACTGGGAGAAAATCAAACACAGACTCACGAGACAACCACAGAAGTGACCTAAGTGACAAACAGAAACGAATTGAACTCATCGAGAACTATTTTGTCTAGCGCTATGTGTCAGCGATCAGTTCTGCAGTTAGGGTGTACACCATCTATAGCTCAGGCTATATGTCACTTCATGAATGCTACCCATTGATCCCTAGACCTTAAATACTCATGTGTATGTCTTAGCGTATAGTCATGACAGTTTTAAGTTACTGTGTTATTATTTCGCGACTCCAGATAATCCATATCATTCCTGCAGGGCACGACTCTTTCGGCAAGCAACAGGAAGGCTACGAAAGTAATACATAAAAACAGAAGAAAAAAGAAACGAAAAACAGCAGTTTTTATGTTCATGCACAACATGCAAAGTTCCACCCTTAGTTCCGTATGAACCGTAATTTGATCCGGTTACGGTTGAAGTTCCAGGAAGGTCATTGCTAGTGTTCTTCGTTTCAAATTGAATGCAAATGCAATTAACTTTACGTTCAGTCGGCATGGTGTCTCCTGCATAACGCTCAGTTTGTGGACTGGGGATTTTCAGCATTTGTGAAAGAGCACTTCTGTGTGGGTAAAACCAATCTACAGCTCCGTCGGCGTTCGTGACCACAGATGTCACGCGACCTAAAGCCCTGAATTGTTACATCAATTATCAGCTTTTTGATTTGGACCGTAGCAGACCGTATAGCTGGAAGGTGCACTTGGACAGCTTTCACTGTTCTTGAGACTCTTGCGTCGCTTAAACGGGTCTGCCGTTAAATGCAGGCATAAATGACAGTCCTTTTGCGGCATCTGTTACGTACTGTCTCTAACGTACAGGCCGACTACACTCTTTCCGTAGCAAGTTGCTTGCGCCTCATAGCTCTCCCTTTCGTTATTGTGAAGTTGGCCTCATAACATTATTGAACATCGCTGTGTGCTTTCCACGCGATGGATAGAAAACAGAAGGCATACAGTTTTAGCATGTGTATGTATTGAGTAACAACTCTAAAATAATCATTCAACATTATCACAACTGTCATTTCAGTGCCAACCTTCAAGAAGTCTTACAATCATAATAGAACAGCAGGCTATCATCAGAAATTGCAGAAGGCTTCGTATCGAGGCTTTGTATCCGAACAATGGAAAGCATTAGCGAATGCGTGCATATTCATCACTGCTATATTGCAACGCTGCGCTGCGTCCCCCATTCCAAGCGTCTCCACACCACACTCTGGAAGGCACGTCGAAAGGAACAGAAGTTGCATCGACATTTCCTTTGACACGTCGTCACCCGTCTTCAGGGTGCCCTCAAATGTCTCTACAAGAACCGACATCGCCACAGCGCGGAAGACGTGCCAGATATCCAGAGAACCCCCTCGACGTTTCAGACAACGAGTTTTCTTCGAGAAAACATCTGCCATGTAAGAACTCGTTGGATTTTCGAGTCCTCCGACATCCTCCGAGAAGAGCGTGTACCAAATCTGTTCGGAAACCAGCCATCCAAAGGTACCCATGTTCGCCGCTCGATATCCGTCCAAAGAGAACAAGGGGGGCAAAACGTACCGTGCTGGAACTTTGAACTCTTTTCCGAGGATGTAGGATGTCTTCTCGTCGATCTTCATGCCTTCCAGCCAATCAGGAATGCCGTGTTGCTTCGTGCGACGCCACATGGTTTCAGATATGCTCAAGAAGTTTGCCACGAAACTCTCATTCGTGAGGGAGACGTAGCTCAGGTGCTTGTCTAGTTCTTCAAGATTGTTCAGGCCAAGTGGGTGAACGAAAGTGATTTGTGTCTTGCCGAGTCGTTCGGCGATCCCTCGTAAATGCTGAATTTCCCTCTCCTTTCTACCAGCCAATGTTCTTATGAGAGAGACGGAATTGTCGCGGACCAGCTTGAAAATGTCCCGTGCCGTTTCCCTGGTAACGTCGGTGACGTCTCCGAAGATCCCATGAGCTACAAGCGCACCTGCGCCGAGCAGCCGTTCAACCTTATTGTAGCAAACGAGCCTTTGTTTCTCCACGTCTCTTTCGAGGCCGAAATTTATAAGCTGGCGAGCTAACTCCCACGAGAGGTACGCCAGTAGGTTCTTCTTTTCGATTGTGAGCAAGCTGTCCAAGAAGCTGAGGGTCCCGATACCGTCGACGGTAAGAAGCAAACGGGTCTTGTAAAGGAGGCCGTCAGTCGACAGATAATGTACCAGAAGGTCGCCGTCCAGGTATTTCGAATAATTGCGCACGTCTTCTACGGCGATCGTTACCTTATTTGAAGAGTTGACGCGCACGAATGACCTTCGCAACATCACTTCAACCTCGGCATCAACCGCCTCAATCGCATGTACCGTAGGGTCCAAGACTTTGTCCGACAAAAAATTCTGCGGCCATATCAGCCTAAGGGTGTGCATCACTTCATCGCGCAGGCTTACGGTTTTGTTCTTCCAAATCCACGTCGTCCATCTCTTGAACTCCTTGTTTAGACCGAACCAGAACGGGTGAGTCGTGCTGGAATCAGCACGCTCGGCGGGTGATAGAAAACGGCCGTAATCTAAGCCCAGATGGAACAGTATCCCGTCTTGCATCTTGCTTGCCATGGTCAGCATAGTCTTCAACGGATCCACTTCTGGGCGCTCACTGTCTCCGGGGGACAGGTTATAACTTGCTAAAAATGTCCTCACGACTTCGATGTCCGCTTTTGTAGTGTCTTTAATGCAAGTGTTGTACAGAAGGGCAGTCTTCGCAAGTGCTGATGTTGCAGGCAGTTTGACAGCGTCTTTGGTACCTATGTGATTTAGCACTTGTTGTTTCGCTAACCTGGACCTCAGGTTGTCTTCGCCGGTGGCCAGACGAGAGCAAGCGTATTTGTAGAAATCGACACACGGGTCCACGCTATGGTTCACGGTCTGACTGAGGAGGTCGGAGAAGCAATTGCAAGCGCTGGTGTTGCAAGTGCCTCGTAGGAACGCTTCTGACGTGTGAAAAGCAACAGGATGTCTCTTGTAACTGGAGAAGAAATAAGAAGTGATGGCTATGCCGCAAATAATGCTGAAGATAGCGAAGGCGATAAAACTGGCTATGGTCCATCGTTGGGCTTCGGCGGCAGCACTGCTGTCCTGGAAAACGTGTGCAAAATAAACGAATCAACGACTTTACTGCCTGCAATCTACCGACCAAGTAACGGAGAATTCCACCGGTCGATCGGGAGCGACCACTTGAATCCGATGCAGCGCAACGAAATCCAGCACAGCGGGACATAATCCGAATCAACGGGCGGAAAATAATCGCTCTTCAGCAAGCAGCTTGGTGGTAATCGTCACATACATCCGGCAAACTTAGCGAGTCGGCCCAACACTCGCTGTTGATTCGCCTCGCAAGGTCCGAAAGTGACGTTAGTATTTAGTTGGGGTTTTGGTCGAACCCCAGCTTACTCGGCAGAGCAAAAAAGAGCGTCCGTTCGGGGAGCGAGATGATCTCAAACGATAAGCGAAAGATAACAAGTAAATGACGCGTAAAAGTCACCCCCTCCCCCGAACCCCCGATCGGCCAGTGGAATTAGCTGTATTACACTCATCTTAAAAGTGAACGTAACGCAACCTTTATTACTGGCGTATAATGCAGCCTCTGTACTACTTCGAATTCATGGTGACATACTTGCTTCGTGGCGATACAAACAAACCTCTCTCGCGCAGGTTCACCCTATTTCAGTTTTCTTATCGTAACTCTCAAATAGCTCCGTATAGCAAAGCAAGTGAGGAGTTGATGTATAACGAAGAATTGCATCATATAGATGCAGACTCGCGCACTCTCACGATGGAATGCACTACACTAATGATACTCGACTGTTTTCCAGCTGATGACTTCAAACTTGTACAGACTTACCTGCGGGAAGTATTGCATTGTAAGTAGCGCTTTCTTGAACTAGTACAAAATAATCGCACAGTATCGAATGCGCGTGTGTGACACAGATCTAGGCATGCAGGATACTTCTTCTTTTCTATCGGGAACGTGTTTATTCGCGTGATGTCGCTCGCAGGGAAGCGCAGTCCATAGCCATCCTGACCGTCCAGACCTCCACCCTCATTGTTCTCACCGTTCGTTTGGACGTTCAGCGTTCTTGTGTTGTGTGATTATTATTTGTGACACACTCAGTAAGTGTCATGTGTTCCCAGGTCTTCCTTCAAATCTGCCCTCCGCAAAAACAACAACAACTACATGAATGGCCAGTACGAAAACGAAACTCTCCTAGAGAGTGTTGTTGTCTTATAGTTCGTAGGATTGTAACGTAAAGTTAGTGTCTGTGCAAAGGGGACTACCTTCATAGGTAGCTCTCCTACTTGATGACAATACACATTAATCTTTCGCGGTGGAAGGAGGAAAAAGTGAGCCAGCTCTCCTGTTGAGGGCGAGAGCACCTTTGTTAAAGAAGCAAGGAGGAGACATTTACCATCGCTCGAAATCCTGCCTCGACTGTCAAGCTGTCTATCCTCATGCAAGATATTTTCGCTCTGCGTTGCGTTATAGCTGTGCAACCGAATTTACAAAAAGCAGTCGGAGAAAGCAGTCGCGGACGGCCGACACAATGCTCTCGTGACGTGGTGAAGGCTTTGTGCTTTGTTTGTTTGTTTCTTTGTTTTTTATTCGCAGCTCACGCGCCGTGCTTGAGCTGTGCCGCTGTACGTCACCGGTCACTTGAGGGGAGTAGCATACGTCACAACGTCCTCTCGTTCTGCGATTCGCTCGTTTCACGAGGAAAAGGATTTTTCAAAGGTGTGCGGAACGGAGCCCCCGCGCTCGCTCTGTACGTCACCTAGGCTCATCGTTCTTTGGCAGGAACTCATTTTATTCGTTGGAGAACGCTCTGCAAAAAAAAAAGAAAAAAAAAGAAATGTTGGGGGTCACCTCAGTGCACCTTTAACGCGGTCTGCAATGGCGGACTATGCCCTAGAATACGGCCTAACGGTCGCGGGGCAGTATTGCTAGCAGTATTACACCCGGAACGATTTCCCCCTAAACTACATAACATATGGCAGAGAACGAAAACCGAAACCAAAACGCGCCTTGCCTACATCATGGCGGCAGTCTCGCCATTTCGAAGGTAGTGCACACTAGAGGTGTGAAGCCAGCGAATAAACTCTGTGATACACGAAAAAGCATTCAGACGTTATCCGTGAATGATGTCCGACGCGACCCGCAGTCTTGCAATTGAAGCTCTCCTGGATATTGTTTCAATAACAATAATTGGGAGTAGATGCAAGGTGAATCAGCCTATATTTGTGTGGCGACACGCTGCACGTGCCGCAGGGTTTGACTGCGGATAATTTTGCGGATGATGTTTCAGTTCGCTTTCTCTTCAATGGGTGTCGTACGTATCGTGGTACAGTGCCGGACAAAATTTTTGCGTAACTCGAAGCGGCATCATATGAGGTTCCGCGATTTCTCTAATCCCATTGAGGTCACCATTAAAATAAAAATATTTTGCGTGGTCACTCCTGCTCGACACCTTGCCGAATCAGACAGTGTTTCGAGCCATGTTAAATGTCACGTCATTGCTGCTTTGAGACCCCCAGGGGCGTACCGAAAATCGCATGCGAATTACTGGCGTAGTTTTTTCCGCAGTTTCATGCAGCTTATCTCCGGCTGTTGAGAGTATGCTGGAATGCCCTCTCTGGAAAACGTCATACTAACCGACCAATGACGGAATTTTGACAAAGGTGAGCTGCCTGCGCGGTGGTCGTCTCGAAGCCGCGGAACAGACACACTTCGAAATAATCGTCTCCGCACGTGCGATGCCATTCGGGACGATGCTTGGCGATGGTCCTGTCGTGCAGTGAAGTTCTGTTTCAACAGTGTATGAACGTGTTCACGTGACAGCTTTGTATTCTTTCGCCCACCGGCGTGTCGCACCAGGAGAGAAGGATTCCGCTTCTGTGTTCTGCAAACTTCGTCCAGCACTGCACCACAGCGGCATACATGCATTTCGACCCTTGTGCAACCCATCACGTTAGCGCCCTTGAAGAAACAGTGAATGTCCCTCAGTCCGTTCTCCGGCTTTGGTTTTGGCAGCTTGTACAACAAATGCGTTGCGACAGATTGTTTCTGGGCAGGGGAGAGAGTAATGTGTGGAGAAACCAGGTGACCAAGTGCCGGTTCACCCATTATTATTTGGGAGGCTGTCCAATGAGGTCGCTCCGCGGGCAATAGGGGAAAGAGGAAGACTGGGGAGCTGCGCAGACAGCTGACCAACTTACATAGCGTATAACATGCATTCTTGAACACGACCAATAGACGTATCCCAGTCAACCATAGACGTCCCAGGGATGTCCAGAATGTCCCAGGGATGTCATGGAATATTGGAATAATGGATATTTGGATATCCCTGGGACTTTCTCATAGAGCCTAGGGACGACATTGGGCCGTCCGGGGGACTATGCCTTTACCTCAAAACGGAAATCCCGAGAACATCCATGGAACGTCAATGGTAGGATTTCTGACATAAATAGGACATTGGTAAACCATGCATGTTTTTCTTTCAAATTGAATAATCTTTTACGTGAATAAAAAAGCACTACAAATACCAAGCATGAGACATGTTTATATGTTGCACTACGCTAGCCAGTGGGATGTCACACATTCTGATGAGATACATCAAGACGCTTTTGTCACTCTACATTATGGCTATAGGCTTTGTGGCAGTACAATATTCATTGCAGTACAGCAACACCGTGTGACGAGCCAGCATAAGTCCAGAACCCCACCCGCCTCACTTGGGCCGCTTGGGAAAGGCCGATCAAGTGGCTTATGCTACGTGGCGCTGATCTCCTGGAGCAATGAAGTGGAACTCACCTCGCAATCGCATCCGAGAACATGTCTATGGGTCCGATGCGGTAATGTTCGGCACCGCTTCACAGGCAACTTGGCCAAGTTTCTCTTAGGAAAACAGCTTACATATTAAACACGGAGTTTCAAAGACTCGCACTGTCTCTGCAGCTAAGGAAGACCCAACGATAGTAACATCATGATGACGTCAGCCAGGCACACGAATGGCAGCGCAGGCGCCTGTCCCTGAGTTCGTCAGCGTCACGTTCGCACCGCGCAATATACTAAGTGAAAAGTCCTCGGCAAATACGGCAGACTTTCACTTATCAGTGTGAGTACTGACGACATCATACCGCATGGAACACGGCGTTACGTACCTGGCTGTACAAAAAAGCCCAACGCTAACCCAGAAGTGACATTACAATTCCATGACATGATCACAGACACTCCGCGACCTGCAGAAGTCCGCCCTCCCACTGGTCACCAAAAGGTGCCCTTCTCTTTTTTTTTTTTTTTTTTTACTCGTGCCGTTTTCTCCGACTTCCAGAGAAGGAATTCCGCGACACTCTCAACATCCGGCGTCTGCTCTTGCCATGAATTGCATCAAATTAGAATAGAAAAAATACAACATGATGCGACCAGGTTTGTGTGCAATCGGTATAGTATCGCAGATAGTGTTACGGAAATGAAAACCATGTTGGAATGGCCTTTACTGTCAACATGTAGAAGAAACCTCCGTCTAAAATTTATCACGACCAAACCATTTTCACACCTTCGAATTAAGTAATCGCAAACACCAACATACAGGTCGGCTAGGATTAATCATGCACGAAAGATATGTGAATATAATAGAGGACAGATGCTTCTAAATTTTCTTTTTTCCCTTGGACAGTAAAACAGTGGAGCCGCGTGTCTAGCTCTATAGTTGTGCAGCCTAGTGTTGATTTGTAAACAACTGTGCAGGAGTGATGCTGAATAATGTTGTACATGTGTCGTGTTATCAGTTCTTTTGAATTGTGCCTTACGATAACTGACTTCCCTCCTACTGTTTTGCCCTCCTACTGTAATGCCTTATGGAGATGTAGGATTATGAATTTTAGGAAATTCTGCAGAAACTACTTCACAAATCCGCGTCGGATTTCCAGCGTTTTTGCCGGTGATGAACAAGGAGTAAAACGGCGCTATACTTTGGTGATCGACTTGGACGGAGGCACCAGTCCCTTTATAACGATCGCTCGTAACGTTGCTACCCCCATCAAGCAATCCATCAAGAGCCACCAATGCAAATCGTTTCAGCCGAGCGGTGTCAAACGACAAGATAATTAAAGGCCGACAAAGGATGGAACACAAACGACGACAACGAAACTACAAGTTAAGCTCTATCATAGACAAAGCCTCAGTCTGGGCAACGGAGAAACACAAGCACACACGAGACCTTAGTTATTGTATCGAGCAGTGCCGAATTTAGGGGAGGGCAGACGGGGCCCCCACCACAAAGGGGCCCCCACCAGTAAAGGTCTTGTTCAAGGGAAATCTGTTTTGCATGCCTGAAACGCATCCATGAAACGGCAACTTGGTAAAAATCTGTTCTCCGTCCACGCATATCGACCCCGAATAAACACATTGGATAGACATGAATAGAATATTTATTTCACTTGTCTACGAAATGTTCAAAATATGACAAAACCTGACTGCTGGACTAGTGTGCCACACGGCCGCCGTCCTTTAGAAACAAAACGATGTCATTTATAGACATATAATACACGAATACATAGAATAATACATAGAATGCACGAGGGAGCCCCCATAGTACAGTGCCCCGGGGCCCCCACCACTGTAAATCCAGCACTGGTATCGAGCCTTCTGGGGCTTTGTCTATGATGGAATTTGTCTATAGCAGCTGGCCTGCATTTATGTCGTCTTGAGCCGAGCGTTCGATTGGTGAATCGCTGGTGAACACATACATGAGTGGTGCTTTAAGGTCTTCACGAAATGGATAACAGCAAGAAGTACCGCTGTCGGAATACACGGAAACCTACCCTACTTCGAAAATATGCGTTATTCCGGAGTTGCTTCGAACTTCGCGCGCAACCACCTACTTTAGTTTACCCTGCTAGCCGAGAGATGGCGCTGAGTGCATTAATCCTGCACGCATTACTTGTGTGCCAGCCGGCTCGCTCTCACTTCAAAAAGGAAAGAAAGAAAGGAACACATGATTGATGTGGTTCTTTCTGTTCAACTGATTTTATTCAATCGCACACACATCTTCAGAACAGCACTGTATACAGTGCTGCAAAGAAACGCTGTTTGTGTTTTACATCGTGCCACGTTACAGGTGATAATTATCAGAGTTTCTGCGTATACATATGGTATTGGGGAAAATAAAGCAAATCAGTAAATTAAGGATATAGGGAGTGGTAGGCTAAAAGACAACGAAGATGGGCTCACTAATTTTGTGACTCATCTAATCAGTCAACAACACAAACATATATATACATAAATAAATACAATAAATAATTGTTGTTATTTTACCAACCACCACCACCACCACAATAAATAATACAATATAATTATAATATAATATAATATATATATATGTGACGTAACGACGAAGAGACCGAACTCACGCTCGTGCATGAGCAGGATTATTCATTAAACTGATATTGCTCGGGACGGATGTTCCAGTGTTCATCACACACACACACACACACACATATATATATATATAATACATACATATAAACCATATCAAACGGTCGTATCAAATCATATCAAACCATATCATACACTATTGCGATCCCAATGAAGGTTCCTGATGGATGTTTGGCATTGTTAGTTCTGCGGGACTGCTTGCCCAGCACTAGGTGATCCTGCTCTTTGTTGTTAGGGCGAGAGCAGTACTATTTTTGAAATGTGATGTGGGCAAGCTCTCGCTTGTCCCATCCTACAGTTGGCAATAGAAACGGTCGTCGTGGCAGCATCGCTTGCGGCGCTGTTCCTGGAAAGATTTTCACCCCTAAAACTCGCTACGTATGAATAATTTCGTAGGAAGGTGACAGTAAATATATCAAATCTAAATGAGGGAAATAATAGATAAGATAGATATGATAAATTTCAACGTAGAAGAAGTTGGTGCTTAAACAACTTCACATGGACACTCTTCTATAACTCTTCTCCTTCTGCGAGAAAGGTTGCTGGAAAGGACCATCTTGGAGCTTTCCCTTGCATATACGTTCACCATGCACAATGCGTAACTGCTCTATTTTGAGACGACGCTCGAATTTTCAACCAAAGTAATAAGTGATGCCATTACACATTATCTGCACAAGCTGTAATGGCATTACATCACTCATCGCCGAGAAGTGATGCGTTAGAGGTAATGCGTTACCCTACAATCCATTACCCCCTATCTCCGCAGAATACTGTTATAACCACACTTCTGAAACTGTAAAAGAAAAAAAAATAATTAAGCTTTTTCCTAGTGTCTTCTCGCTTGCAAGTAGACGAATAAATAAAACTATATCATCTATATAAAACTATATAAAACTATCCATGCTTGCCAAATATTTCGTTATCGATCGGTTAAAATTGTTTAGAGCAAGAGCTGCTGGTGCAGTAATGCTAAAATAAATAAATAAGTTACCGCGCTTCATCTATTTTCCATCCACCTTCCAAAATCTTCAGTCGCCGATGCCACATCAAAGCTTGGTTGCCACATCAATACCTGTTTCTTCAGAACTGCGGACAGCCATATAGGAGACACCAATACCGGCCAGCAACAGCTAGTGCAAGAAAATGCTGACGCTTTGCGAAACTACAGCGAAATGCATGCAATTCTACATGAATAGTTAGTTAGTGTAACTATATAGCCGCTGACGTTACAGCAGAAAGCTAGTTTCGGATATGCTTTCGGTTTGTTCGATATGTTCGGATATGTTTTCGGTTATGCGGAAATGTGTGGCGAACAGATCGAAATGACAAATATTTACTATATTTTTTAGAGTTCAATACGAACATAACGTATACCCGCATTCTATGCAAACGTCTGCTAGAAACGCACAGTTTGACACAGATACCGAAGAACAGTCTACACCGTCTAAAGCGTGCGTGCGTGCGTGCGAAGACCCAGAGACAGACATACAGGGTGTCCCAGAAAACGTGTGATTGAATTTTAATTTTAAAAAAACTACGCCACATAGAACCATGCGGTCAACGGCATTTGTTCTTACTAGGTGTTTGCCACCTCCTGTTGTGCATGTCGTGTAACTTAACTTTAATTATGTAAATTTTTGCGAACTGGACTCTGAAATTTGCCAAGTAAATGTCACTTTTTTACCCCACCAATGTGAAGAGCGTACGGAATTTACTCAAATTAATGATAATTTGCAGGCATATTGAGGATACATCGTATCGAAAAAAAATAGCCGAAAACCATGCTCTATGGAGCTCACAGAGGATAGCGCGCGAAGAATTTTTCAGCGAAATCATTCTCACGGTCCGACGAAAGGAGGTTGGAAACCCAGCCCACATCGGCATGGTAGAAAGAGATAAAACAGACATGGCTTATCGCGTCCGGCTTCGGCCGGGACCATATATTCCCTCCCAATTTCACTTTTTCTACTATCACTCTGTGGGCTGGGTTTCCAACCTCCTTTCGTCGGACTGACAGCGATTGCGCTCAAAAAGTCCTTGCGCGTTAAACTCAAATGCCCCGAGAAGCATGATGTTCGGCTTTTTTTCCCGATACGATAGATCCTGAGTATCACTGTCAATTATCATGAATTCGAGTAAATTCGGCACGCTCTTCGTGCTGGTGGGGTAAAAAAGTGACCTTTACTTGGCAAGGTTCCGAGTTCACTTTGCAAAAATGTACATAATTAAACTTAGGTTACATGACATGCACATCAGGAGGTGGCAAAAACCAAGTAAGAACAAATGCCGTTAACCGCATGATTCTAGGTGGCGTAGTTCTTTTATTAGAATTCAATAACACGTTTTCTGGGACACCCTGCATGTCGGCAAAGTTCCCTTGGAAGTCGGTCCACGACGCACATTCCTCCAGGGCGTTAGTCGTGACGTTGCCCACCTCTGTGAGGCCTAAAACGGCGAGCCCTTTCACGGCCACCACCACCACCACCTAGAGGGAGTGAGGGAGGGACCTAACCTCACCTCACGTCACCTCACCTAACCTAACCTAACCTAACCTAACGTGATCTATACACTAGCTATAACTGCCGCCAGCTCAACGCCCCCTAAAGCAGTTTCATTACTAGTGTACATTGTTGCTTATTGTGGAAGAGTAATGAGTTCGATTTACTAGTTATTTTCTCAGTACTAAGTGTCTATTGTCATCATAAAGCAGGGAACCAGTAATTATGTACAGTCAGTAGTTCGTACTTTCTTAGAAACCATGGTTACTTCTGACTACTTCCTGAGATTAATTGGTTCGACATTTGTACCAGAGCCCCGTATTCCTCGGAATTAGTTGCGTTGCGAAGTCTGGTACGATATTCGTTCAGATTTCTTCTCCCAAACGAAATAATGTGAGATTCAAGCTCCCCGCACGCGCCTATCGTCTGTTTTCTGCTTCTTTGCTTCTTCATACGACTTTATTTGTGTAAATTCGTCACCAGTATTTCTTTGGCACCCAATCCAGACGCCAACGCGGAGGTACACATAACGTTCTGCTCTACACTGTTAAAAATCAACTTCACCACATGGCACGCTCCTACACTCTTAAAAACGAACTTCGCCACATAGCACGCTCCTAGCCAACCATCACCCCGAATGACAACGTTCTCGCCCCTGATTTGTTGAAAACGGAAGGAGGAGCCTATTTTGTGCCGTGCATAATGCCACAAAATAGGCTCCTCCTCCCGTTTTCAACAAATCAGGGGCGAGAACGTTGTCATTCGGGATGATGGTTGGCTAGGGGCGTGCTATGTGGTGAAGTTCATTTCTAAGAGTGTAGACAGCCATCATCCCTACACCCTAAACACAGAGCTTCACCGCATAGCACGCTGTGCGCCAACCATTGCCACGAATGATACGGTTATCGCTTCGGATTCGAGGAGAGCAGAAGGCGTACGCCTTTTTGTGGCAATTTGGGTATATCGTAATTGCCACAAAAAGGCGTACGCCTGTCTCTCTCCTCCAATCAAAAGCGATAACCCTATCGTTCGCTGCAATCATTGGTGAACTACCTGCTATGCGGTGAAGTTCTGTTTTTAGAGTGTAATGACAACGTTCGCGTCCCTGTTTTGTTGAAAACGGGAGATGGAGCCCATTTTGTAGCCATAATGCGGTACATAATATTACATAATAGGCACCGTCTCCCGTTATCAACAAATCAGGAGCGAGAACGTAGTCATTGGGGATGATGATTGGCCAGCAGCGTGCTATATGTGGTGAAGATACGGACCTATCTGATTCATCTATACAAAAGGTGTCACAGCCGACAAATTAAAATTGCCGTTTGGAGCCGACACAGTCGGCGGGCTAGCTTTGTAGAGGTCATAGCCCCTTTAATACTTGTAGGACATTTATTCGTTCATTTTAAGGAAGAAGCTCAAGTACTTGCATTTATTTTCACACAGGTGAGTAAAAAACAAAAAGCGCAAGCGATGTCCGTGTACGTCCCATTTGCATTTTTTTTTCTCATCATGCGTTCATTCTGTACTCAAAGTCGTGACCACGTTGTTCATCGTTGGTCAGCCCCAGGGAGACCTAACTTGCTACTCTCCAAATTATTACCCCTCACCGCCATGCCATGCTCTTTCGGGGTCTCTGACGCAGCGTAAATAAATCACTCTGTCGCGCTCCCGCCTCCTACGAAGCTCGCGGACAACCATTTTCGACACTGCTAACACCTGTTTGCCGCCTCGCAGAACTATCCACAACACTCAAAACTGATCGACTGTTATTGGCGCACCGAATCACAAGGCCATCCCTAACAGATGGCACGATTTTTTTTTTTTTTTTTTCACTCTTCTAAGTCGAGAGAACATCTGCACGGGCGACCACAATGTGAATCAAACAACACCGCTTCGGAACGACCAAAATTTTAACAGAAAAACGCGAACGTACAGGTTACGAGCATACGCGTAAAATATGCTTTCCCGAAAAAGCATCCCTCCTTCTATGCAAAAGCCAATACCAACCCTTTTAGTCCAACATCATTCTTCGGAACTCTACTTTTTTATTGAAACGAAAAGTCGGGGAAGTGACAAAAAAAAAAAGACCTTCGTCAAAGCAACCCTTTCGTGGGGGGCTTCCATTTTCGGAACCATACCACCCACTTGTAAAACACGGTCTTTTATTTTCATTCTCTTCTCTTTTTGTACACATGCCCAAAAAATGGGGGAGCTGCCTCTTTCTCCAGCGTTAGCCCCCCGTTCCCCCCCCCCCTCCAGCGTTAGCTTTCCCTTTTTCCCTGTCAACCCTTCTACTCGTACTGTCCATAAAAACGTGAAACGATGGTTCGCCTCGGAACTCGAAACTGCACCTCAACGGGGGCGGATAAAAATCACCTTTTTCTGTTTATGTCCTTCTGGAAAGAACTTTCCAAACTTCGCCACCCCCCATATTTTGATACATCCCACGCGCATGTCAAACTTTTTTTTTTTTTGCTGAATTGCTTTTTGCCTTTTGGAGATATTTGAACGGCACGAGTGAGGGAAGGTTAAAAAAAAAGAGACACGGGAGAGAGAGGCTGTTATGGAAGGCAGGTAGCGAGGAAGGAAGGTCCTCACTTACCCCGGAAGCACTCTTTCACTCCCTTTCTGAGCGAGGCCCAGTAGTAGGCTAACCCACTTCCGTACGCTCCCTTTCACCACCACCTCCTCTCAGTGCCATTCACTGCCAAGGGCAGTCACGGTCACCACCGGTCGTTGTCCTTCCACCGCCGATGCATGGGGGAGAGCAGAGTCAATGGGGAGAGAGGCGTGGCGGAGTCTAGCGGCACCTGCCGCTGCTTTTCGTAACATTTGTGCGAACATCATGTCTTGAACATTGCGTGGTGTTAACGTAACGATCCACGTTAAAAAAAAAAAAAATAGTACGTCACATTCTGTATAACATGGTGTGCTCTCTTCTCAGAAGATTGAGAGTTGTCAGCCAAAGTAAATGGGTTGCTCACGCCATGGGCTTCCTGTGGCGATGCGTCCAGAGCTCAGAACTACACTCTTAA
Organism: Ornithodoros turicata; assembly: GCF_037126465.1. Classification (NCBI taxonomy): domain Eukaryota; kingdom Metazoa; phylum Arthropoda; class Arachnida; order Ixodida; family Argasidae; genus Ornithodoros; species Ornithodoros turicata. The sequence goes on from NC_088207.1 coordinate 22,506,810, forward strand.
AACTGAGTTTCACCGCATAGCACGCTCCTAGCCAACCATTATCTCGAATGATATTGTTATCTGCCCGGATTTGTTGAAAACGGGAGGTGTAAGCCTTTTTTGTGACACTTATGCTGTTCATAATTGTCACAAAAAAGGCGTACGCCTCCCGTTTTCAACAAATCAGGGCAGATAACGATATCATTCGAGATAATGGTTGGCTATTAGCGTGCTATGCGGTGAAGTTCATTTTTAAGAGTGTACAAACACAACAGCAACAACAATGTCATTTCTATAAGACCGAGTTAGACGCCAGTGAACTGATGGACTTTCATAATTGAAAAAAAAATAAAGAGGAAAACAGACCCTGTGGAGCTATGCCGCGATCTGTCTCAGGTCAGCGGGGAAACGGAAATCTGCACAGTGAAGCCGGTCCCTGGACCACAAGTTCCTACACTCTCAAAACAGAACTTCACCGCATAGCACGCTGTGGGCTGATTGGAAGAGAGGTGGCGCGTACGGCTTTTCTTTCTTCTCATTTTTTTCTTTTTGTGTGTGTGTGTGTGCGTGTGGCAGTTTGGATGTATGCTAATTGTCACAAGAAAAAAAAAAAAGGCGTACGCCCCGCTGTCTTCGAATGAGAGACCACAACGCTATCATTCGTGGCGAAGGTTGGCGCGCAGCGTGCCATGCGGTGGTGAAGTTCTGTTTGTAGGGTGTAGCCAACCAATAAGTGTAGCCCCGAATGACATGGGTCTCCCAGGCGCTGTAAACGGAAGGCGTGCGCCTTTTTGTGACACCTGCGCGGTTATGTTAACTGTAACAAAACCTGTGTATAGAGAGACACGGAGAGATTGACTAGAGATTGACACGGGCCGGGTTCGGGCCACGCATACCTGTTCGGCTCCGGGTCCGGATTGTTCCATGCATTGTGAATATTGTTTATTACGAAAACAAAGGGCCACGCTGGCAGCAACGAATAAAGCAGTTTAGAAACAGTTAAAAAACATGTTTTAACCGTTTAACCGTAATAATGTTTTAACCCTCCTAAACAGTTTTTATTTGTTTTGGTGCCGGTGCGCGGTGGTTTGGTGGTTTCGGATTTTCTGTTTCGGAAGTGATTTTTTTTCGGCAGCTGCTTTGGGGGGGGGGGGGGGGCACGAGAAGGCCTAGTCATTCTCTGACGGACTCGAAAAATAGCGGCCCGTGTCAATCTCTACTGTACGCCCCATGCAAGCTTTTCACAGATCAGGAGCGATGACAGAATCATCCCGTACAATGGTTGGCCCAGCATGTATGGTGAGGTCTTGTTTGAAGAGCGCGGGGAATGATCCAACGATTGCAGTAGCTTTTCCACCTTTAGCGATAGATGATGAACCGAATTTACAAGAAAAATCGCCTTGAATTCTACGAACAAAATGATAGTGCCTCGTAGTGTCGTTCTTGCGACGAACATTATGTAATTTAGTTGGATTTTCGCACAAAATCACAAGAAATTGGAACATACTGCAACGGTATTTGAAGAGTATCACACGTGTGGCGCAGTCATGACGTTTTCGGAAGTGACGAGCTAAGTGCTACCTTTTTATTTATTTATTTTTAATAAACAATTGGGCGAGGTTGCAGCTACCAAGGGAGGGCAAACTACATATAAAAAACAACAACACATACATGGCGAAGATGACGTGTTTCGCTGCAGGAGTTAGATCGCCTACCCCATTGCATGCGCGTTATGACGTGAGTGAGATACGAATCAAAGACACAGCGCATGCTACGCACACACACATGCGAGGTATGCATGGCTTGCGACAATCAACAATTCACATCAGCCGATAAGTCCACCTTAGCGGTATCAAAAACAAAGTATAACACCGAGGGTCACAATAAATAGCACTATCCTAGCCACAAAAATACAATAGCAGAGATAACTATGTCTGGAGCGTCCGGAACAAGCCGATAGTCGTGAACAACTTCCTAATTGATTGAAGACCCTACATGTGAAGGGCCTATAGAGTTGCAGCAAGGTCGAACGGCTTCCTATTTACGCTATTCAACTAAAATCGAAGTATTTGTCTCGAGGACGTGCTAAGTAATCGCCGCCGCACCGCTGTTGGAGCGTAAACAAAATGTGCGAATGAATATTGTTTGAGCAGCAACCCAATCAATCCAATCCAATTTTTCCTTCAGATACTATAGTTACATTGTTATAGTTACTTCAGTACTATAGTTACATTGTTTATTAAGTACAGTAGCGAACCAGAGCTAGGAACTTTATATTAAATAATAAGAGCACACAGCATGAGTGCACAACAAGTATGAATGTTCATAAATAAAGTACAGTAACATCCAGTTAATTATAATGGGTCCAGAAGATCGCGCGTGGCCCCCAACGTTTTCATCACTTTTTTTTCTCTTCACATTAGCCATTTCTTGGCGATACATAGCGTTCTGAATCGCTTGTCGTGATATAGTTTGCTATCACGCTTTCTTTTTGTCCTTTCCCGGGTCTTTGTTGGTACTACATACACAAACATGAACAGGTTGTAGCAAGCCTGTAGCGGTTATGCAAATTGTTGTGTAGCTGGGCGATCTGAATCAACTTTACTCCGCCATCTCGGCTTCCTCTCCCGTTTGTCAGACCAGTATTCATGGTATGCTGTAATGTGGTAATGTGGTGCTGCTAAGGAATGCTGTATGCAAGTGGAATATATCACATTGAAACGCAAAACACGTAACTGGTTGGATCGAAGGCGTTGTTGGCGCGGAATTTGTGTTATTTACTACCTTATTTGCTTGTTATATTTCACTAAAGACGTAGCCCTATATACAGGGTGTTTCAGTTATATCCCCAGGATAAATAATTCGCGAACGGGTGCACCAATCGAAGAACTTTCTTTTTTAGAAGTATCTGTCCGATACCACCTATAAGCTGCGCACCGTGTGAATGGGTGGGAGGCGCTCGTTATTTAAGTAAAAATTCGAATGAGTTCTGTGTAAAAACATGGTTTCTAAAGCAGGACACCATTAAAATGGACACTACACCTTTTGGGACCTTCAGTGGACACCTTTTAGAGAAAAATCTGCCACCGAAGGGGTCACTTGTTGCAGTAATTAATTGATTTCTGTTTACATATTTGTATCGCGGCTGGTCGCGGTGAACCTTCTTCAGCGAAATGACTGACACATTTCGAAATTTTGCAAAATGCCTGACATGAATGGTCATTTAACGAAATGCATGGGCCGCTTTTCTAGGCATTTAACAAAATTCCTGACGTGTTTGGACATCTTTCTAAACGCCTGAGCGAAACCGGCATTTCATAAAATGCCTAGAATTGTTTAGTCATTTCAGGAAATGTCGGACTTTGCGTATTGCCTGTAACATATACAGGATGTTTGCTCTAACGTGTCCAGAAATTATATTTAAAGCGAGCGATAAAAGAAAAGCAAGTGGTACTTTTCTGCTACTTGAATAAGAAACAGGTACTGCTTCACTAGTAGCACCTGGTTCTTAGTCAAGTAGCTGAAAAGTAGCGCTCGGTTCTCTTTTTTCTCGTTTTTCTCGTTTCTAAAATATCGGGACACGTTAGAACAAACACCCTGTATACCTTCGATGATGCGTCTGTGTTTGAGCTACGTCATTGAGGGCCCTTCTGTAATAACAGGGCCAATTATTTGAAAACTTGTACCAGCCACTAAGACAACCTTTCGTTTGGTAGTGGTCATTGTTGCGTATTGGAGCCTGGTCCAATAATATGATAGATTCATATTTATTGATAGATTTGATTTGTTGAACTACGTGCAAGCCAATGTTAAAGTGGAACTGGGAAGCATCGGCCTGTTGTTTATCTCACTTAGAAGGGGGCAAACGCCCATGCGAAGGTGCTTTATAGATAGTCCCCTGCATTACCCGCGGGTTCCCACGAATGCGGGTCCAGATTCTGGTATCGTGCGCGTTGGATAGGGGGTGGGCATCTGTGAGTCCGGAGCGGGTTGCAGCCTTGCAGGTCGGACGCGGGTTAGACATTAAATGAAAACACATAAAATTTCAAATACCGAAACTGGAAACGGAGACCTAAAATCGGGTTGCGGGCCGGACGCGGGTTACACATTAAATGAAAACACATCCAATTTCAAATACCGAAACTCGAAAGCTAAACCTAAAACAAGGTTGCGAGACAGACGCGGGTTACACATTAAACGAAAACACATCTAATTCCAAATATCGAAACCGAAACCTAGAACCGGGTTGCGGAACGGACGCGGGTTACACATTAAATACATCCAATTTCAAATGTCGAAACTGAAACCGAAAACCGGGTTGCGGGTGGGACGCGGGTTACACATTAAATGAAAACACATCCAATTTCAAATACCGAAACTCGAAAGCTAAACCTAAAACAAGGTTGCGAGACAGACGCGGGTTACACATTAAACGAAAACACATCTAATTCCAAATATCGAAACCGAAACCTAGAACCGGGTTGCGGGACGGACGCGGGTTACACATTAAATACATCCAATTTCAAATGTCGAAACTGAAACCGAAAACCGGGTTGCGGGTGGGACGCGGATTACACATTAAATGAAAACACATGCAGTTTAAAATACCGAAACATGGATGGCCGGTCGGGTCCGGGTGAACTTTTGAAAAGAATATGCGTGTTGCTTACGGGTGATGGTGTCTTTCTCGATAGAACGCCAGTTGCGGGTCGTTCGTGGGTATTGCACCTGCGGGTACGGGTCGGATACGGATCGAAAAATTCCGACCAGCGCGGGATCCTGCTTCGAGAGATGGTCTGAAGTCGTCGACCAACTTTAAGGTTACTGTTGTATTCAACTGTAAGTTATGTGTAGGCGAGAAATGCAAAATTTTATCCGAAAGAGAGTCATATTTTCTAAATAAACAACAAACAAAAAGAAAACGCGAACGGTAAAACGAATTGTAAAAAATGGTTTTTGTTTCACGTTTACGTCAGCTTTAGCTACCACTCCTCGGGGGACATCACAGGTGTGTTCGACCGAGATAAAAGACGATTGAGGACGGTTTCGAGGGTTACGCCCCATTTCGTCCAAACGTTTATTTCGTCCAAGTACTCACAACGTCCAAATATTTAATTCGTCCGAAAAAAATCGGACGTACTGAACACTTGGACGAAATGAACAGGCGAGGAGAAACTTGCCCAGCGCGTCCAATACCCGTACCGTCCAATAGTCCATTTCGTCCAAATGGGGGAATTCCTAAAGGCTCTGCTCCTTTCGGCAGGCGACTGCCTGGCCGCATTCATGAAAGCACAGGCCATTTTGACACTGGGTGAATGGCAGGTGACTGTATTCATGAAAGCAAACGGATTATCGATCAAACGGGGAATCACAGAAAACACAAACCCGTTCACAGGACCGCTGACCTACAGTGACCGTCCAGTTAACGATGTGTTGTTTTCCATAACTGTGTTCTCGCTAAGTACCGCGTTTCCCAATGTCAGTGATCTTTCTTGGAAACATCTAGGGATCTGAAAGGAAACTTGCGGTCCTTTGCCTTTACGTAGACTACTTCGAGCGGCAGTGGCTTACCAACGTTCATCTCTGGAATTAGTTTGCGGATGAGGACGATCTCCGCACAAACAATCACGCCGAAGGGTGGCATAATTTGCTGCGCATGAAATTCAAGAGCCAACCCCACATGACGTTTTCGAAGTTCCTCGTCGAACTTAAGTCAACCATACACAATGTAAGCACAACCAGGTACGCAACAAATTCGCATAATCAGGGAACATCATCATGATAATTAATAGAATATAGCATATATACTTCCTCGCTTGCTCTCTTTGTATTCATGCTTCTTACCGCCATTTGCAGGTACGCATTCTGCTGCTGTTGAACGGGGCTTCGCCAAGCAGGAGACCATACAAGAGGCTCGCTCTTCCTTCTCATGGGCGTACGGAAAATACAGCTCAGGGGAAATGATGCTGGGAAACGAAGCACCCTTCACAGACGTAACAGAGCAGTTTGCTCATGTCATCAAGGCATACCTGCAGCGCATGTCCCACTTGCTGGGCCATGCTAACTAATAAGTTAGTTGTTCAAAGAAAAAAAAAAAAAAAAACTAAACGGAGCAGGCTGGGCATTTGTTTCTCGTTTTACTTAGTGTATAACATCTTTCTGTGGGAATGTTTAAATCTTACCTTCAATTAATAAGTCAGTTGTTGGAATCAAAAAAAGAAAGAAATAAAGAACAATAAATAAACTGAGCAGGCTGAGCATTTGTTTTTCGTTTTACTTGGTGTATGGCATGGCATCTTTCGGTGTGAATGTTTAAATCCTACCTTCAATCGTAAACGAAGCAATTGTTCACTCGCATTCGGAGATCCCCCTCCCTTTTCGGACGAAACAAGCGTTTGGACGGTACGGTTATTTGGACGGGTTGGTCAAGTTTTCCCCCCTTTGGTTCAGTTCGTCCAATGACCACTATGTCCAATTTTTGTCGGACGTGCTGAGTACTTGGACGTTGTGAATACTTGGACGAAATAAACATTTGGACGAATCGGGGTGCTACCGGTTTCGAGATATGATAAACAAAGGAACGGAAGCAAGTGGCAGTGAGGTCACAGGAACGAACCCTCTTGCTACAAAATTCAATTATAAATAATTGAGCGCGAATTTAACGGAGATGATTTGCGGAGTGACACGTAGCATCATGGCAAGCGGAATCGTGACAGTGGTTTCTTAGAGGGGCACTAAAGTTCGAAAATTCCTGGTCTGGCAATGAAACCTGTTACCTTGAAATGTGTTACCTTGAAGGCTTTGGGAAGTTATTATCAGTGTTTGCAGTATAGTTACGTGAACAACGCACTGTTGTGTTGTCAGATGTTCTTAAAACCGAACAGCAATTGGGGATAAACAAAAAGTCTACTGCTAAAATTTTCTCAAAAACGTTAATACAAAGGAATTCATCGAACAGCGACATCTTAATAATTAATATGACAAGAGATAACACTTCAAAATTCGTGGTCCACCCGCAGGCGCATTATGTAACAATCATGCTCTCAAAATTATATCTAACTCGAGAACTGAGGTCAAACGCAGTTACTAAATCTAAATAAGCAGAGAAAAGGTCAACAGACGCGTAAAGGTAACTTCCCTGCTACACCCCTATTGAAAAAAAGCACTAGAATCATTCTGGTGTTTTTGGTGGCTCTGATTTGGGACAGTCCTGGTGTTTTCTTCTCTGATGTTAGCATCAGAATTCCCTGGTGTTCCTAGTGTCTGTTCTCTGATGTTCCACACCAGGACCTCTGATGTGTGTGCTCTGGTGTTGCACACTAGGATCCTTGGTGTTCTGTGACGCTCCACTGTTGAACATTATGCTGTCTCATGGGTTCAATCCCGTGATGTACTTGGTCCGTCAGGATCCTCAGAATGCACTAAAGCTGTGCATAGCTGTAGACGTGTGTGTGTGAGAGAGAAAAAAAAGCAGGACAGTGCAAGCGCGGCACCACAGCACGAACACGGTGTTAGTGCTGTCCTGTTTGTTTTTCTCTAAGCGTTCACAACTATGCACAGCTTTCAGAGCCTCGTGGGGGCGCTGAGGAGCCGAGTACCTCACGGGATCGAATGCGTGAAACAGCATAATGTTCAATAGCTGAGCATCACAAAACACCACGAAGGGATCCTGCCATGCATACATGAATGTGCAACATTCAACCAACACGATCTGCTCGTTATTCCGGTACTAAAGCTGCTTGGGATGTACTCATTAATGTTAGCGACTCATCAAACCAGTCAACAATACAACAATATATCAAAGGTTTCTTTCTACTGCAAAGGTGTCCCAGCTGTTAGCAGGCTACTAATTGTTTGCATATAGTATACTAAGAATCAGAAATAGGAACAGACGAGCACGTGTAACAAAACTGTCTATATTACTGCTACCATTGATGATACACATTTAGGAGAAGTATGCACACCACAATATAAAAGTACAAAAAGGAGCAATGTTATTTCTTCTGCAAGTGTGAATGCATCACACGCGGCACAGGTATGATTTAGAAAAGCATACTCGATCAGTCGTTTTTCGTCCTCTCTTCTTGTAGTCCATATCCCATAAATAATCAGTTCATATGATGCCGGACGAAACACACATTTAAAGACGTCACACCAACGACCAGTCGTCACATCTGCCCCGAATGCATCTCTTGTATTTTCTCACACTTCCACTTGTGCACAGGTTGGAGAGTAAACTACGACATATAATGCAGAACTTCAGAAACTCATATTCAAAGTCGTTCACATTCGTGCGCAGTTTTTATGTTGAAAACCAGGACGGAACGCTACCTCAACCACCACGGCCAGCTCGTTGAGTTCAAAACAGGCACTAATGCCGATGGCGCTGTCGCTGTCTTATGTGACAATGAGAGCGTAAAGTTTCGTTTTCAAACTCGAGTGGAAGCCGCAAAGAGTGTCAATTTTGACACTCGAGGGAATTATTTGCGACGCGAATTATCATTCCTTTGGAAAAGAAGTTGCGCTAAGGAACTCATGATCATTGTAAATAGCGGTTTTCATGGTAACAACGCGTAGTGCTCGTACTCTGGCGCCTGTAGGTCTGGTGTCTGTGAACCACACCAGACCGCTCTAACGGTCACATTAAAACACTACGTCTGTCTAGTGCGCACACCAAGCATTCTAGAATGCACCAGAATCATTCTGGTGTCGTAGTAGGCCACTCTGGTGTTGACATCAGGAGAACTCGACAGCACCAGAATCACCGTGGTGTCACGCCAGACATTTTTGATGTGCACATTACAAACATGAAAAGAGTCTAGTGTTAACGCCAGGAACATCAGGAAACACCAGAACAATTCTGTTGATTTTTTTCAATCGGGACACTACTGCAACACGGAGAAGCCACTTTGACTGTTTCCGAAATTTGGCATCAGGGCCAAGTATGCCGCACAAGGAAACCGCAGACGATTGAGTGACTTTAGTACTTCTTCTAAATGTTGAGTCTAGAGGTACCCTACAACGCATATCCACGGGAATATTACAGTGCATCGTACATTACCAGAGATATTAAGCGATGAAATCGTCTACTGCGTGAAAATACCCATACCTCCCATGTATTCACGATCCGAAAGGCGGGATGTCTGGGGAACCACAGGTATTTCATGTATAATGATATTTTTCGTTTGTATAAGCTTAGAATAGATGTCAGAACGTGTATCCTCGGTAATATTACGTTACCTTGGATAGAACAGCTGGTACAGCACTTTTCTATTGTCTTGGCGGCAAGTTTCACTCAACGGCCGCGAGAGGGCGCAAGGCGTCGCTGTCCACGAAAGCTGATAATGAACGGGGTTTATTCGGCGCATAATCTCTGTCCGCGATTTTCGTTTGCGAAAGTAGCCGCAATGTATACTTCCCCCCTCTCTCTCTTCTTCTTCTGAAGAAGAAGCCCGACGATGAGGATAGACCTCGGATAGGACACCTCAAACGGTCTCCCGCGGTCATTGAAGAAGTCGTTTGCGGAGACCAATGAGAACGCGTCCCGCATTGTCGGCCTCCTTGAGAAGTTTTATGTTTTGGTTTGGGTCATGGCATTGTCGCTTGCAATGTACTCAAGGCTAAACTAAACTATGCTAGACTACGTGTGGTCGCTGCCAACTAGGAAAGCTATTATTCAGAAACTTCCACTCCAATGCTCAACTGTGACCGCCATCGGTAAAATCGGTTCAGAAATCGTGTTCTTTCAAGCGGCGCCTCCGAGGAGAGTTCGTCTTCTTTCTCTCTTTCTTCCCGTACTTTGTCTTTCAAAGCAGAAAGGAAGGGCGAGAGGGTACCGTCGTCAAAACAACCGGTACCGAAAGGATAAAAACGGAAGTCGACCCGCAAAAGAGTGAACTTGGTCAGGCAGGTAGCGGAACGGCCTGGTACGGAGAACGGACGCTGTGCAGCGCGCCCTCCTCTGCCGCTTCCTCTCTCCGTCGCTTGGCCGGACCTCCTTATTAGGTCACGGAGCAATGGGGTACGCACGGAAAACAATGTGCGCTGTTACGACGTTAGACGCTGGCGTCTGCGACGTTGGGATATTCGACGGAAATGACGTGAACCCAAATTAAACTAAAAATACAATGTCTAAACCACAGCAGAAGCTTCAGTTAAGGACCTTCTGATATACTTAGAAACAACAATTGCAGGAAGCCGACCATTTGCCTTACAGCAACACAGGAAAACACAGCAACATCTACCCCAACGATGCAGTATATCCTCTGGATGCACGAAAAATCTCCCTAACGGATTTGTACGTCCGATGGACATCCCTCGGATATCCATCGGACGTGCGAATCCATTAGGACATTATTCGGACATCCAGAGGATATTCGGTGTTGTTGGGGTATAGACATCACTGCGGGTGCGGAGGATTCGGTTCCAATCGACTTCCCAGTTGTGGCGTCGTAGACGATGATCTTAGCGATATTTTCGCTTAATATACGATTATGAGAACTGGCGAACCGCGAAGGCTCACGCGAGTGCGCTGCAAGATATTCGCTCCGAGATCGAACGGTGTCGGCGCGCTGCGGCGAACAAAGAACTATCGCAGTGTGGACGCGTCGTCTGCTTTTACACGTTTATTCCGCGTTCAGTGCCGTAGGCGGAACCGAATGGTGTCGTACCATCGGGGCACAAGGGATCTTCCGGTGAATATACACAAGAATTACGAAAAAGAACCATCAAATCCGAACATCGGCCCACGTGTTATCCACACTAGAATGGTGACAGTGTCGCCCCCTATAGGTCGATCTCGCAGCGAATAGATGGGCGCATCTACCGCTGATGGTGCCAGCTGGCCAGCTGCTGCAGACGAGAAGTTTCAGCGTTGATATCGGAAATGCGTGTGTCCTTAGGCTTGGGTGGTTGTCCGCGCAGGCCAGCACGAAATCCCATGTCTGATAGTAGCGGCCCGACAATGTCAATGTGAACTCTGTCGAAGCGAATTTCCGCAGCAGGGAACCTCGTCAAAAATGTCACTGTGTGTCGGTGAAACCTCGATCGCTGGCAGGCCAGGCAGGCCCGTGTCCAAGGACGGATGTCCGTTCGCATGCTGGGCCTGATGTAGCGATGTGGAAACTGGACAAGTTCCAGTGTTCCTCACATTCCAGGATGGGATGACACAAATGCATGCAGTGCGTCGAAAACACGGTGACGGAAGGTCCAGAGTATCACAATCGAGGACGGGAGTGTGACTTCCTGAAGAGTAGCTTAACAGCTAAGGAAAAATGAATTATTTTTCTACGTGTCGCGAGCTACGAACCTTGCACACACATAGGCGTCGAGCTCTGGCGTCACATGAGACTCGGTCGTTGCTATTCGTTCTCGTAAGCACGTGACCTCTCCCGCGGTTGCGTCACTGGCGGAGATGCTTGCCGTTATGTCACAGCTCGGCAGCTGTCCCTTACATTTGTCCTGTCACAACCTTTATAACGCGACTGGCGCTGAACGGGTCCTGCTCAGCTCGACTGCAATTGGCACACAAAGTAGCGAAGCATGTAGCCAGCGACACGTAGTGTAGGAACTTGGTATCTTTCAACATCACCGAACAATCGGTACAGTCTGCAAAATTTTTGATAGGATTTCGCATTTGCATATTCGTGACTCCTCCCCTGTATCAGCACGAGAATATCAGTTTGTCGGAGGCTTCCTGAAGACAGATAAGCTTCGTATTGTTGATGATGATGCTAGAAATTATTCACCAAATTATTTGTATGTGTTTATAAAACATAAGAAAACTCTAATAACACTATACAATCATAAGGAACAGCAGGCCCTCTTTTTCTGGCTGACTTTTCCTGACCAATGAATAGATTCTCCTCACCCACCACCCACCCCAATCCCAAAATAATGCTTGGGGTATTCTACTGATGCTTATGACAAAATCGTGAAGCTACTAAATCATGCACGTGACAGCAATGATTACCAGTTACCGTTACATGGTTGACCAGGAAGCCTAGAAAGTCTGCCTAGTGTACTGCAGCATGACCACGAAAAGCAGTAAATGAATAAAGTAACTTCACGGAGCCCGTAATGATGACGTTACGTCCGTTAGCGACCACGGGACTTGTGGGGTGGCGTTGTTTTGGTCAGTCTTCAAGATGGTATATGACATACGCACACTATCGCTGTGCATTTTGCAACCAGGGAAATAAAGCCGATCACAGGAATGCGCCAAGTTTCGGAAAAACTTTCCGGAACAGATTATGACTAAAAAGTGTTAATCAACCTAGAAAACAAGTGGAAGGCGAGACAGTTGTGCATCCTGATGATTCGTTTTCCGTTTCTCCATGGTCAGCACATCTAAAAACGTAGCACGCTCCTAGCCAATCATCATCTCGAATGACAACGTTCTCTGCTTCGATTTGATGAAAACGGGTGTAGTACACTCTTAAAAACGAACTTCACCGCATAGCACGCTCCTAGCCAACCATAGTCTCGAATGATATCGTTATCTGCCCTGATCTGTTGAAAACAGGAAGCGTACGCCTTTTTGTGACGCTTATGCTGTTCATAATTGTCACAAAAAAGGCGTACACCTCCCGTTTCCAAGAAATCGGGGCAGATAACGATATCATTCGAGATTATGATTGGCTAGGAGCATACTATGCGGTGAAGCTCGTTTCTAAGAGTATGCGCCATTTTTGTGGGAATTATGAACTGTTTAATATGACACAAAAATGGCGTACGCCCCACGTGTTCAGCAAATCAGGAGAAAGAACGATATCACTCGAGATGATGGTTTACTGGAAGCGTGCTACGTCGTCAGCCTCCGTTTTAAGAGTGCAGAGTGACAGGTATGCAGGAGGACGAGGAGTGTCGTTGGGAGGAACCCGAGAGGTCTGCCTGCCTGATTAGGCGGCATGTTTCTCGGGAAGGGAAAGGTGGTGGAGAGGAGGAGAGGAAAGGGTGAAGTGCAAGACCGAGCGGAATCCGCTCGGGGGGAGGATAGCTGCGTCCATGGGCCGACTTCAGGGGAACTGTGCCGGCATACGCCTATTACACATCTGAGGGAAACCCAGAAAAAACCCCAAACGGCACAGCCGGCCCGCGGATTCGAACCGCGGACCTCCCAGTCTCCAAGCGCTACCGCGCTACCGCTGCGCCACCGGAGCCGGTACAGGTATGCAAGAGGCAGAAGAGTCCGCATATAGAAACACGCTGTGAATTTTAATCCCCGTGTGGTGGTGGTGGAGGCGGGAGGGGGTGCCCACGGAACGCATCAGTGGTTAGTCCAGTGGTTACTTCAGTACATCAGTGGTTAGTTAGTTAGTTCTCGATGCTCGTCATTTTGGCACGGTTGGCCGCACCCTCAAGACAGAGAGGGGGGGGGGGAGTAATGTCGAGATTCGCTGGACGTTATCGGCCACATGCGAGTGGGCATCATCACGACTATACAGCCACAAAAACAAAGGGGGTGAAGGAGAACAGATGGTGGTGGTAGTGATGGTGGTGATGATGCCGTAGTCGACCACGCTTAGGCTGGCAGCGTCACGACTATCGCATGGGGCACCGTGCGTGCTGGGTCGACTTCACTGGGAACTGCGCCGACATAATTGTAAGTCTTAAAGCGTCGATCTGAGGAACAGAATTTCACCGCCTAACGCGCTGATGGCCAACCGTTGCAATGATCCTGTTATCATTTCTGATTCGTGAAGGCCAGCCTTCGTCAACTCCTGATTTGTGAAGTAATTGCCGTTGATTGCCTTCTTGTGGCAATTAACATAGGTGCATAAGTGTCACAAAAAGGATTAAGTTTCCTGTTTTCTATGCTTCCTATGGTTGGCTAGGAGCCTGTTCAGCGGAGAAGTTCTGCTTGAAGAGTCTCTTCTGCTACTTCAGTGGGCTGGTATAAAGATAATCGCGCACGAGATGGCCGCGGCACAAGACGGACGCAGCAGAAGTAGGACCCTCGCAAACAAACTTACCAGTGAAGCACACTCATCACAGTGCACAAGCTACGCTGAGTGCGACGTTCCTTCTGTGCGTGTGTGTGTTACTCTTTTAGTGCTACGGTGTCTGCGCGGTCCTTTCGGGCCACCTGCACCATCACTTGCGTCCACTTCGTGGGTCACACATTGGACTTTATAAGAAACGTATTACGCCATTCATATTTCACTCCACTGTCCGAGTGTCGCCACGGGTCCCGCTACGAGCCATCCATTTTTCGCATGTAGGTCACCACCACATATAGGAGACTTCCTGAAGTTACGTCATTTTCCCACTATTATTCGAAGCTGGTATCAGAAATTGGGTATCAGAGCAGAAACCCGCAGCATGCACCCTAATTGGCCCGTTGTGATGTCAAGAGCTTGTGACGTCAAGAAATGTTATTTTCTTGCGAGGCACAGCACGCTTTTCTTCTCGGACTTCTTCGAACTTTCGCGTAATATCCTGTCTGGGGCACGAGGAGATGTATAAACAAAAAACAAGAAGTAGGTTAATGCTATTTTGAGAAAGCGCATTTGGAGGGTGGCGCAACAGGTTGCATGAGACGCCGCCCTCTTCTCTACCAGCATGGCCACTGGGTCAGTGGCAGCACCGTCTCCTTCGTTACTGCTTGAAGAGGCTTATGCAGTGACGTCACGTTTGGTCACGTGACTCGGGAAAACATATTGCCGCACCGGAGTTACTGCAGTGAGTTGTTGCAGTGTGCAAGCAATTACCAGCATATATTGCAAAACACAAGCTGTTGGCTCATTCGGCACGCGGTGTGAAGCCTGCGACGCATCCCCATGTTTTCCCGAGTCACGTGGCTCAAGGGCGCTCAAAGGCTGCGCGTGACGTCATCTGCACGAGCCTCATTGCGGAACTTCGCTGAAATTTTATTCAAAGGTGTTATGGAGACAGACACCTGCAAAAATTAAATTCCCATCTAGATCAACGAAACAGTTTTTTCGAATATGGCGGGAAATATACCGTAACGGCAGACACTGGGTGTTGAACGCGGTCGCAACACGTCGCTCCCACAAAACCGCGAAGAACGTCACGCTGACGTATAACCAAATGGACCAATGGGCGAGCGTACTGGTTGAGCAGCATTTCGCGGTCAAGGTCACGCGTACGTCATCGTCAAGATGACGTGTGTGTCTGGCTCCCAGCCCTCCAAGATCTCCCTGAAGTTCGGCGAAACTGTTGTCCGTGTTAGCTCATCTTACCCCGTTGCCTTTGAAACGGGAAAACTATAGGGGGATTGCTGCCACCGGTGGTTTGGGCATCGCCTCATCTACAGGGTGTCCCAGAAGACGCGTCATTGAATTCTAATAAAAAACTACGCCACCTAGAATTATATGGTCGACGGCATTTGTTCTTACTGGGTTTTTGCCACCTCCTGATGTGCATGTCATGTAACCTAAGTTTAATTACGTAAATTTTTGCAAAGTGAACGCGGAAATTTGCCAAGCAAAGGTCACTTTTCTACCCCACCAACACGAAGAGCGTGCCCAATTTACTCAAATTCACGATAATTGACAGTGATATTCAGGGTCTATCCTATCCGGAAAAATAGCCGAACATTGTGCTTCTCGGAGTACTTGAGTGTAACGCGCGAGGACTTTTTGAGCACAATCGCTGTCCGTTCGACGAAAGGACATTGGAAACCCAGCCCACAGAGTGATAGTAGAAAAAGTGACAGTCCCTTAAATTGGGAGAGGGAAGGTATGGTCCCAGTCGAAGTCGGACGCGATAAGCTATGTCTGTATTATCTCTCTTTCTACCATGTCGGTGTGGACTGGGTTTCCGACCTCCTTTCGTCGTACTGACAAGAATTGCGCTGAAAAATTCGTCGCGCGCTATCCTCTGAGAGCCCCGTAGAGCATGATTTTCGGATATTTTTTCCGATACGGATATCTTCTCAATATTCCTGTCAATTATCATTAATTTGAGTAAATTCGGCACGCTCTTCACATTGGTGGGGTAGAAAAGTGACCTTTACTTGGCAAATTTCCGAGATCAGTTCGCAAAAAATTACATAATTAAACTTAGGTTACATGACATGCACATCAGGAGGGGGCAAAAACCTAGTAAGAAGAAATGCTGTTGACCGAATGATTCTATGTGGAGTAGTTTCTTTTCTTTTAATTCAATTACACGTTTTCTGGGACACACTGTATATACTCCGACACAACTCAAGAGCTCCAGTCACAGAGGTATATCTCCGCCAGCAGAGAATGTAGTCCGCACGTTCAGTGTGGGGAAGGAGCCGGACGCGAAAAGACGAGGAAGCCGATTCACGTGTCTTGTTACCGGGAACATCTTACGTACGTGCATGCAAATGTGCTCTAAGTACGTTATCTGCGACGTGTGTTTCTTGCAGCATGGTCAGTGTACAAGCAACAGCTTGAAGCATACACTGGCTTCATGCAACAGGCGTCCAGCACCCACCTATAGGCCAGTCACAGTAGTCTAAAGATTTGTGGTCGGAGTAGACCTGTCCCGAAGCAAATCGAAACATCGATTTGTCTCTTTTACTCGAGGAAACGTAGCGTGTGTTGTAGTTGCCAGCGCAGCTAACGGCAAAACTATGCGGCTTTTAATTATTTCGCTTAATAACCATGACGTTTTAGGGGCACGAGAATTTGTAGTGCTACTTTATCAAGGACGGGAAATGAAATAATATCCGCTCCAAGTAGGTCGTCGTCTACGAGACCGTCTTCTTCAAGTGACATTCCGGACCAAGACCAAAGATACGGCGACGCAAACAAACGTTGTTCCGTGCTTTCTTGTGGTACTCGGGATCGCCGCGCAAAATGTTTGGTAAGCGGTTATTTATGACCGAATTTCACATCCAACGGTTCCGCTTTTGTGACGTCACTGTCACCAGGGCAGATTTTCATAAAAGTTGAGTATGAGTCTCAGACTCATTCTTGGCTGTGCTTGGCTGGCCTTGGCTTAACGAAACGGCAGGCTTGGCTTGAGAAATCTTGCAAACAGGAGGCGTACGCCTTTGTGTGACAATTATGAACAGCATAAGTGTCCCAAAAAGGCGTACGTCTCCCGTTTTCGGCAAATCAGGGGGCTTAATCGCTTCATCGTCGTTACGGTCGTTACAAGCTAACGAGTGGCGGGAAATTCAAAAAGGTGGGCACGTGCCACATTGCGCGTGACGTGTACCACGTCCTTCACGTATCGCGCGAAGAGCGCCGTGCACGTGTTTTATCACGTGCCCACCTTTTTAAATTTCCCGCCCGCCATTTTGAATTTCCCGCCACTCGTTAGCTTGTAACGACCGTAACGACGATGAAGCGATTAAGCCCCCTGGGCAGATAACGACATTATTCGAGATCATGGTTAGCTACACTCTTAAAAATGAACTTCACCCCATAGCACGCTCCTAGTCATAGTCAACCATCATCTCGAATGATATCGTTATCTGCCTTCATTTGTTGAAAACAGGAGATGTACGCCTTTTTTGTCACAATTACGAACAGCATAAGTGTCACAAAAAAAGGCGTACACCTCCCGTTTTCAACAAATCAGGGCAGATAACGATATCATTCGAGATAATGGTTGGCTAAGAGCGTGCTATGCGGTGAAGTTCATTTTTAAGAGTAAAGGCTATTGAGATTGAGTATGAGACTCATACTCAACTCAAGACTCAACTTTCAACGAGACGAGACTCAAAACGAGACACAACTTTTATGGCAATGGGCCCAGTCTTCCGTGTTTTCTTCTGTCAAGCATCGAAGCTATGGATTCACGACAAAGCTTTCTAGTTATATTTTATCGCATTCTAAGACAATCCTTAGTCACCTACATCTTGGTGACGTACCCTTGTGTGACAGCGCACGCTTTGCGAAGAAGGGTAGATACAGAAGGCCTGCTTAAAGGGCCTATGAACTCTGCCAACCACGCTCTAAAAACAGAACTTCACCGCATAGCACGATTGCTACGAGTTATAGGATTATCACTTCTCATTGGAAGAGACAAGAAGGCGTACGCCTTTTTGTGTCATTTATCAGATATCCAAACTGACCCAAGAAGGCGCACGCCCCACTCTTACTTTCGAATCAGAAGTGATAGCCCTATAATTCGTGGCTGTGGGTTGGTACAGAGCGCGCTAAGCTGTGAAGTTCTGTTTAGAGTCCCATGAGTATCGGTCATCCTGCCTGTGCCTCACTTTGAAATCGCCAACTCCCCTCTCCCCCTTTTTCTTTTCTTTTTTTTTTTTTTTTTTTTTTTGCCATAGTCGTGACGATGCCCACTTGACTGCGGCCAACAACGGCAAGCTAAAGCAAAAAACCGTGTTCTCTTTCTGCAGGAGGCGGGTCTTGCTCAACGACCCCTCGAACACTTTGCTCACCCCAACGAACTCACGCACTCTCTACGCGTCTCCACCCTTCATCCTCCATCCGTCTTTTGTTTTTTTCTTTATTTGTTATAGTCGTACGGTGCCTACTTCTGTGTGACCAACAACGGCGATCCCATCCTGCCATTACCTCCACCCCCCTCATACACACACAGTTTTTAGAGTGTAGCCCGCTGAGTGTGCCGGCATGAAACGGCAATTTTAACGTGTTGGCTGCGACACCTTTTGTACAGATGAATCCGATAGGTCTGTATCCAACGAATGTTACGGTTATCTCGGCTGGTTCCGCACTCAGTCGTCCGCCACGTGTGCACGTGCGCACGCATTTCTGCTTTACGTGGAGTGGAGTGGAGTGGAGTGCCGTTGATAATTAGCGGTCTGCTTTGCGTGCTTTGAGCGTACTGTGTGGACGAAAGGCGCCTACGGTGTGTGGTGTCGTCGTCCTCGTCCTCGTAACAGTGAGAAAGAAAGTGTGAATGAAAGAAAACGTGGGCGTAGCTGGCGTTTTTTGAGGATATAGCACACTCTAAAAGCAGAACTTCACCGCAGAGCACGCTGTGCGCAAAATCATTGCCACGAATGATAGGGTTGTCGCTTCTGATTCGAAAACAGGGGGACGGCGGGGGGCACGCCTTTTTGTGACAATTTGGATATATGAAAATTGCCACAAAAAGGCGTACGCCCCCTCCCCCCCTCTGTCTTCCAATCACCAGCGATAACACTATCATTCGTGGCAATGGTTGGCGCGCAGCGTACTATGCGGTGAAGTTCTGTTTTTAGAGTGCAGGACAACATTTGTTTTGAATGGTATAGCGGTACTTCTAGTCTCCCATATAAAAAAAGTCCTTTAGCAGCAAGGCCGTTACTTCACCTGTAGTCCAATCATCATTTGGAATGACTTCGTTCTCTGCCCTGATTTGTTGAAAATGGGAGGCGTACACCTTTTTTATTACAATTATGCTGTTCATAATTGCCACAAAAAAGACGTACGCCTCCTGTTTTCAACAAATCAGGGCGGAGAACGATGTCATTCGAAATCATGATTGGACTACAGGTGAAGTAACGGCCGTTCCGCTAACGGACTTAGGTTTGCCGTCTGCATTATGCAGATATCTTAATTGTCACAAGAAGGTGCACGCCCCGCGCAATCAGCAGTAATAACGACATCATTCCATGCAATAGTTGGCGCATGGCCTTCAGCGTGCTATTTGGTCAAGTTCTGCTTTAAGAGTGTAGGTGGCGTTGGCTTACGCGTCCGTAAAACCGAATCCAGATGTGAGGGAGCGGTTCCTTTTCCCTCGTTTATCTCCAAGACCTCGACGTCCTGTTGAACGAATATTTGCTGAATATTCTATCTACACGGAACCTCATAGCTTTAAGCGGAAGTCATCCCCATATCATCGTCATCATGTATTTCTCTCTCTCTGTGCTGCCACGTGAGCGCGGGCGCACAACGTCATGTCTTTTCGTGCTTCTCTAACCATGGAAACGCCGGCTAAATACTGAAGGTCTCCTTAGTGCCTCCTCTCCCTCCTTCGCTACGCATATACAGTATAGTCAGAAATCGTCTGCTACCCCGATTCGCCGATCTGGAACTCGCGAATGATTGCAGCTAACTTCACAAATTTGAACCTGCAGCCTAAAAGTGCAACAGATTTACAGGAAATTTGTCTTGAGAAAAATATGCATGGGACCGTTTTGCGCGTTATCTTCTTTTATCTTCTTTTTTTATTTTTTTATTTATTTCGTTTTTTTTTTGCCCATTTAGTACGCGGGGACGTTCATTACACGCAGACCACAGTGGCTGCCCATGCCGCTGACGGTGGCTCGTCTCCATGGCTATGACCGCTGAATGAAGCCCGTTTGTGATTGGCTACGGTCGCTCAAAACACGATCCTGATTGGCTGACTCTTAGTTGCTTCGTCATGTCGACTTGGCTTTCTCTGTCTAGGTGGTGTTGACCATGGGAAGTATCCTGCGGCGCAGTCACAAACTCTTCCGTAGCAGACGACAGTGCCGAAGGCGTCGTCTGCTAGCGACGCCTTCGGCCCTGTCGTGTGCTACCTGCGCAGCGCGTCACTTGTCGATATCTCGGCACCGTTGCGCTCGACATTCGACACTCCTCAATGCTTTGGCGTGCATTACAATGTGTGTATCATGGTATGAGCCATAAATATCAGAGTGAGCAACCATCAATGAACCATAAATATCCAAATAAAGGAACATATCAGCTACCTTAGGACAGAGTCGCGTTTTTTACCAATGAGTCAACAGGAGCTGCATTGCAATACGCTTGCTGACTAATGAAATAAGAAGCATCATTGTGACCCGTATAGCGACTGCACACAGAACACTAATAGTGCATTGAGGTCGCGATCTTGAGTCAGACATGTTTGATTTCTTCCAACGTCGGCAATCTGGGTTATAGCTGCTCCGCAAACGGGACAGGATGAGATAGTAAGCACTCCTAAGTACGATATAAAATAGTTCCGCTCTATAATTAATCACGTGATTGCCATCAGGATCGAGACTATGATTGCTTAGCTAATACTTGATGAATACAGAACGCGAGTTCATCGAAAATTACTGACTGCGCGTATAGCCCAGGGTGCCGCTTTGGGGCAAATATCCGATGCAGTGTAGAACAAAGAGAAATGTAATGAATAATAGGTGCAAAGGGTGTCTAAACGGGTACCACGATATATTAAATTACAAGTAGAGAGTTTATAGAAATGGTGTGCATACTAACAGTTTCATTCTGCATAATGCAAAAAAGAGGAGGGAATGCAGAAGAACAAAGAATGTAAGGAAATTCAACTGCATAAAGTGTTGAGTCGACACAGAACTTTGTTTTACATTACTACTCATTCAATAAAAGCCGTTTTTTTATTTGGGAGACTAATGCTAACGGGATGATGGAAACGTGTATGTGAATTGAATTTACTGAATCAGAACAGGAGAAAAGAAATGTCCATCCCGACAAGCTGGGTCTTTCCGCTCCGATAACAAAACACACAAGCATACTGAAAATAGAGGGAAGAAATATAGAATGTTTACCTTTTAACATAACGTAGCCGAACCTAAAAAGAACACAACAGATACAGAGGAACATGAAGCGACATGAGATCGACATAGTCTGTAATCATAAGTCTCTTCGTATAGATACACATAGACACATGCATAGACACATGCATATATTAGAGATGGCCAACGGTAGGTACACTCTTAAAAATGAACTTCACCGCATAGCACGCTCCTAGCCAACCATTATCTCGAATGATATCGTTATCTGCCCTGATTTGTTGAAAACAGGGGGCGTACGCCTTTTCTGTGACAATTATGAACAGCATAAGTGTCACAGAAATGGCGTACGCCCCCGTTTTCAACAAATCAGGGCAGATAACGATATCATTCGAGATAATGGTTGGCTAGGAGCGTGCTATGCGGTGAAGTTCATTTTTAAGAGTGTACGGCACACAGAGAATGTAACGCAATTTGTATCTAAATGTCTCAAGACGCGCCCTACGCAAACACCGACACAGGACATCCGAAACAGGAATAACGTGTGCCGCGCTCGACAGCATTCCTGTGCAGGCGAAGTAAGACTACGTTACTGTGTGTCTGTCTGAACGACATTAATCGGGGTATAACATCATGTGAGTTTCCCTTGCGTCGTCGGGTCACACGATGGGGCCTTGTTGACGATGGAGATCCGGCGACCGGTTCCGCCGCGGGAGACACTGCGACCCCGGTCTGCCGTTGCCTAACACCAGCTCTTGCACGCGACGCACTACCGCAGACAGCTTTATGTTGACACTCTAAGAAATAAGGGTGCGAAAAGGTGGTAACTTCTATAGTTACCACCCAGGTCAACATAGCGTCTGATAAAGGGTGTAAACGGATTGTAAAAGCAATTATCATATATCCCACAAAAAGGCGTACGCCCTCCTCGCTCACCGAATCAGAAGCGGTAACCCTATCATTCTTGGCAGAGAGTGAGGTACACTCTTAAAAATGAACTTCACCACATAGCATGCTCCTAGCCAAACATCATATCGAATGATATCGTTATCTGCCCTGATTTGTCGAAAACGGGAGGCGTACACCTTTTTTGTGACACTTATGCTGTTCATAATTGTCACAAAAAGGCGTACGCCTCCTGTTTTCAACAAATCAGGGCAGATAACGATATCATTCGAAATGATGTTTGGCTAGGAGCATGCTATGTGGTGAAGTTCATTTTTAAGAGTGTAGCTGGCACAACTTTGCAACCTTTTAAGCGCAACATATGCGACAACTATTACCTCCTAAAAGGTGTAACTGCTCCACCCTTTTTTCTAGGACTGTACGGTAATAGAGGTTCAATACTACAGAACGGATTCTCCAATCAAAATGCCGTCTACTGCACTCTTAAAAATGAACTTCACCACATAGCACGCTCCTAGCCAATCACCATCCCGAATGACAACGTTCTCGCCCCTGATTTGTTGAAAACGGGAGGAGGAGCCTATTTTGTGCCGTGCATAATGGACGAAAATAGGCTCCTCCTCCCGTTTTCAACAAATCAGGGGCGAGAACGTTGTCATTCGGGATGGTGGTTGGCTAGGAGCGTGCTATGTGGTGAAGTTCATTTTTAAGAGTGTGTGTGTTGTAAAGGGGGTCATAGCCTCCTGCATAGGAGGCTATGGCCCGTATGTATCGTCTCCTTGTGTAGTCGGACGTAGGTACGCCATGCTTGCGTTTATGACAAGGATAACTGTACATCTTATCACTTTCATCTTATACAACTTCCTGCGTACTACAATAGGACTCTTGTTGATATGGGCTTAGGAGCATCCTTGTTTTCTCTGCACACTTCGTGGTCCTATTGCGCGTTGTACCATATTTTATCCAGTGTCGATCGCAGCACCGTTGGTGGTACGCGCATGTACCTCCTTCTACAGCAAATTTCTGCTACAAGTACAGCAAATAAACAAATTATTTCGGAATTGAATTAAAAAGTTTCGATGATTATTTCCTTCAACCTGATTACGTGCACGTATGTAAATGTCACACGCTGTGTGTCATGGCCGTCATTGACAGTTCTTCTGTTCTCCTTTTCTTTCTTTCCTTTTTTTTTCAGTTCCCCGGTTGTTCTTTTCTCTGCATGAGACGGACATCAGCAGCTTTGCAACAAAGAAATGATTCATCGAAGCCCGTAGTCCTTGTTGACAGTGCATTACTTACAGCACTGCCGAGAACTAAGGAGTTAAAAAGACGTTATAAATTTTCTACAGGGGTCACAGAACTGACATGGGCTTCCGTTTTGAGACAAACATTTGTTTCATTGCGTGCAAAAAAAAAACTAAGAAAGAAAGGAAAAGAAACAGAGTGTAAAGGATTTTTTTGTCACGCATCACAATGAAACTCCTCCCGCGTGGATGGAACTCATTGCCTTCTGATATGCACTCTAACACCAGATCTTCAACGCATAGCACGCTCCAAGCCAACCATCATCCCGAGTGACAACGTTCTCTTCCTTGGTTTGATGAAAACGGGGGGCGTATACCATTTTTGTGGCAATTATGAACTGCATAATGTTACAAAAACGGTGTACACCCCCCCCCCCCCCCCGTTTTCAGCAAATCAGGGGAAAGAGCGATGTCACTTGGGACGATGGTTAGCGAGGAGCGTGCGGTGTGGTGCAGTTCGTTTTTAAGAGCGTACAAGCTGCTCAAAGGACGTTCGTTCTGCTTTTATAGTTCTCGCAAAATATTAAAATCAGCAACTTTTGGAATTTCTTGTTCACAAAAACCATAAAAAATGGTCAAAAACACTACATGCTTTTGACACACAAAAATATAATTTTTCTTCTTCATCGTCTCGCAGCTACATGACGTACTAAAACTGCTTTTGCCTTTTAAAAACATCTGCCAGCAAAGCCACTATCAACAGCACCCATTTGTGTTGGCTATATCGTCCTCAGAATGCCTAAATGATTCGCGACATCCTACCGCTATCGGAACGCTTCTATTCTGTTACCACTCTCGGCTTCCTGCCCGAATGCGACGACGCACTGCCCCAGGGGTCACCACTTATCTCGTTATTTGTTACCACCATGACGGGCTCGCGTATTTACTAACTCCTTCCGTTTTGCAGCGAGGCACCGGAAGGAACCGGCGGGGAAACAAAGCCCACCAACCCATCCACTTTTCCCTGTCACAACAGAGCCCCCCATGCAGCCAGCGATGTCCACGCCAACTGCATGGCGCAAGGGTTACTTCACCGCCTCAGCCACTCGCCTCCCCCCCACCCCCACCCCCCGCTGTCTGGGTGAATTGAAAAGCACACGTCAAAGTAGCCCTAATAGAGGACACACAAAACGCCTCCTCTGTTAGCAGACGACCAGTGGAGGGAAACGCAACAAATCGCCCAGGAACAGGGACACCATTGTCGTCTGCAACATTGAAGCTTTATGTCATAGAAGTCACTGGACAAAACCTGAAGATTGCATCCGTTTCCGATGGCTGTAGCCTACGGGTGGACCCCGGGTCAGGGTAACGACCCGGGCACCTAGCGGATGTTTGTGTGACCCTTGTTTGGGGGTCCCAAAGGGTCCGAGAGTGGCCTTTCCGTATTCCAAGTGTTTCGAAGGGGGAAATTGTGTCCGGGCTGACGTTGACGCCTGTCCGTTCCACTTGTCTGCGTCACAAGAGAGGAGACGTCCCCGTTATATCAGCGTTATATGTCTTGAGAGAACGCTGTGTAGTGATTGTTTTACGCGCCGACCAGCCTCCCGTGCGATAAGTAATTGCAAATGTACGATCATAAAACATAAAACAAAAGCTCCACACCCGCTGAGTCATTGAACAAAATGATACTGTTGTCAGTCCCGATTTGAAGAAAACGCGGGACGTACGCTCTTCTGTTACAATAATCATAACGACATAATTATTATGCAACTGCATATATGACACAAAGAGGGGTACGCCTCCAGTTTTCAAGAAATCGGGGTAGAGAACGAATTGGAACCAAGACAACGAAGTATGCGAGCGACTCCGTGATACGCACGGACACTTAGCGGCCCATCCATTTTCTGGGTGCAGCTACTGGTATATGATTCACAAAATCAGATGATTTCACGAGCTAGATGAAGGGAAAACAGACAGTTACCCATACCTGTCACCCATTGAAGGGCAGACATGTTTTAAAACGAACCGCCGTCGACTGCACATGTATGTGCAAGGCAGCTTCTAAAATGACTCTTCACGGGTCTTGCGGGTCACAGTATACTACATCACCTAGGTGAGACCATTCATGGCCATCACACCGAGACATAATAGTGTGCCCAGATAGCCCGAGAGCCAGAGGCACATAAAGCGACGCCATGTGAGGTTTGTTAAAGGAGTTCTGACACTTCACACCACGTTGTGCTCCCCAAGCGCACTCCAAGTAAAAGCTTGTTGTTTGCACATAGGTGTGAACTTGCATTCCGAGTTTCACAAAAAGGACATAATAGCCGCGCGCAAAATAAGTACCGCTGACGCCGAAACTGATCATGCCGTAGTATCACGGCATCGCCGGTGGCGTCCACGGGAGAAATCACGTGCTTACGTGAACCAATAAGAATGCCCGATTATCCTGTGATGTTGGAGCCCGACGCGCTGGTACGTTAAAGGGTCTGTATCTCGCTAATTGCGACAAGTAGAAATATAATTCTCCTTTTACAGACTATAACGTCACAATTTTCGGCCCAATCACATTCATAGTTGTTTTTTAGAAAATCAAAATTGAAAATGTCAGGCAACGCTGGCACCGAGGTAGACGCTAACTTCGCATTGTCCGTCAAGTACTGCGACAAGACCATATTGCATGCTCATAAGACTGGATGTAAGGCAGCGCCATCTACAGCGTGTCCCGTGGAAAGCAAAACAACGCACACATACAAAATCTATGGAGCCCCAGTGTTGCCCGCCAAAACGAGGGTTGTCACACACCAGCATTTTATCGCAATTTTGATAACGAATCAAGATTTTTAGAGCAATATATCACGCATGTGCTATGTTGCGAGACATTTATAAGCAACAACCTCCTAAATGACGTCAAACAGGTGACCTGCTTAGAATACATTGAACAGTAATACCCAGGCAGGGGGGGAGGCAAGAATGCATTGAAAGGTAAAGGTACTAATGGTAGCGGGTGCGGCTCTTTATTATTTTTTTGTGTACGTTTGCGCAGTATTTTCAGTGTCAGAATTATGGTTATGTAGGGTAGGGCAACACAGCTATTAACAAATGCGCGCTCGTCGCTCTGTGTTTCTGTGAACTGGTTTTCGCCACGCAATTACAGTTATTTCCATTAACCCATTGAACGCGGCCATCGGCACAGTAAAGAGACCTTCCTGCTTTACAGCTGTCATTACAAAAATGACGACCACCACTAATTCTTTGCAGGACTAATGAGGCCTTATTTTCGGCAGCCAACAAATTGCGATGTTGGCTACAAAAGAAGTGACATGGATTTTGCAAATTTTAAACACTGTTTGCGTCCCATGGAGGCATAAAAAAGGATCAAGTGGTCAGCTTGGTCATGTTCGTGTTTTTCATTGATTTTATTTTTTCTGCGCAAACACTCCATTTCCGAGCTCGCCTGTCTCCCATGAAAGGATGCCTCTCCCTTCTGATGTCCTGAGCAAACGGCAAGATAGGCACTTTCTTACAGGGTTATTCTTCAAATCCAATACATATTATGTTATTCTTTCTTTCTTTCTTCTTTTTTTGGAAAGCAAATCGGCTCTTTGCGTGACTTTCCTTTGCGTGCTTTCCTTTTCTTTTTTTAGTAAACGTATTCCCCCTCCACAATACTTATTCTTTCCAAATTTATGATACACCAGAAAGGATCAAGAATTCCTGGCGTGCAACTTTGTACGTTATTGATATTTTGTATTGCTGTCGGTGACTCAAAAGGTTTCATGCGCGCGAGTCGTAAGGGCGCAAACCAGAAGCGTCCGCCTCACCTTACGTGTACCCAAAGTTCACCTTACTTATCCTACGTTTGCTCTTCTGAAAGCGACAACGCTACATTTACAACGTTAATACAACGCAAATACAACGTTACATTAGCTTTGATCATCACTCATGAAATGCTGAAAGTCATGAGAAGGCATTTTACTGTTAAGTGATTGTGCCTAATTAAGATACTTACTCTTTAAGGCTTCACGGTACGCGGTATACGCTAAATAGTAGAAGCACTCATTGTGTTACTTGATTTGGAGTGTAGTTCATTGGAGAGCAAATTAATTGCTATGCCATCGGTTGGCACATATAAGTAACACACTACATTTGATAAGAAATCGTCCGTTTCAGATTTGTGTCCGCGGCCAGCGCTCAGCTGGGCACCTTTGCGACCGAAGAAAATAAGAGGTGCGAACATCATCATCACTCGTCATGTTAGCCAGTCCTTGATGGCAATCCCTCAACGCAAGGCGTCTGGGTACTTCGTGTTTAGGGCTGGGTTGAAGTGTTCGAGGAAGCGTTGCAAGGATTTTGCAAGAATGGTGTCTTCTGACTTTGACAATAAATATGCAACATGTGCAATTTATTAAATGCAAAATAAATGCGACACGTATTGTACTTGTAGCACTAAGCTGCGCCTTATCTGTCCTTCCTTCGTGGAAATTCCCACACCAGTGTGCAATACCAACTAGAGTAGTGCACGGGCCGTATTTTTAGGCCCAGACTCAGCCCGAGCCCAGCCTTCCTCTGCTTTACCCGCCCGGGCCCGGCCCGACGCCTGCATACCTATCCCGGGCGCAGCCCCAGCCCGAAGGATTCTAAGTTTCTCGGCCCAAGCCCGGCGTGAGCCCAGCCTAGTGTATGAGGCTCTAAAATTTGACCGTGGCTAACTAAGAGATGGATAACACAGCCTCGAGTCCTAGGCCCGGCAATGTACGGGCCCGAGCACGACCTGGACCCAATAATGGTCAAACCCAAGCCCAGCCCAGGCCCACAAAAAAGAAAGCTTCACCCGGCCCGGCCCGGCCCACGGGTTTTTGGGTAAGCCCGAGCCCGTGCAGTGCTCTAATACCAACTGGCCCAGACCAAAGCGCTGTTCCTTACTTTCGCTTCATGATTCATGGTGCCCCGGTACTTCAAGCTCCTGATACAAGTGAGAACGTCTGTGTCTCGAAGCCGCAGAGCTTCCTCAGGGGCCCCACACTCGCAGCTCGAGAGGAAGGTGATCGTACAGCCATACTAAACATCCTGCCTTCTCACTTCTTTAGAAATTATCACAGCGCCACCACACTTTCCATAGTCGAGACGCCCAAAACATCCTTAAGAAGGCACCAGTCGGAGGCCTACCACTTTCGGAACGTTCAATAAATAATGCGGCGGAAAATTCAGAAAGAAAAGCAAAACGACGTTCCCTCTCAGAACTCCTGCGTGAACCCAACAACACAACGTTCCGCCGTGTGCGTAAATAAAAAACTTTAGTCCGCCAGGACTCGAACGTTAACCGACCCCTCCCTGGCATGCATAAGCAGATAGCACATCATCTCCCTTCAATGTCTCCGGAAACAAACAAAAAAATGGAAAAGTCCGAAAAAGAAAACAGGAACCGCGACAAACTTTTGGTTGGGATTCCTTCTATATAATATGCAACAGGAGTTTCTTTCCGTTTCTTTCTCCCTCCGCGAGAAACTAAAACGTTCCCTTTATTTTTAGGAGAGGAGGGAGGGAAGAAAATGACGCAAGGAAAAAGTTAAGTCATGATGATGAAAAGGGCCATCCGGAAGAGTCACGGGCAGCGTTCAATGTCCGCCCGTGACCTTCCTTTTTGAAAATGGCGTTCGTATAGTAGTGAGAGGAGGAGGTGGAGGAGGGTGAAAGAAAGGGTCGCGCATGCGTGGTGGGTGAGTCGGTCGCTTGGTTGGTAGGGCAGCAGTGCTGGCGGCCGTCGTGCCATGCTGTACCTCGCACGGCTGGCCGGCGTCCCTCTTGTTTTGGTTGGACCCAGTTTTCTCCGGCTCTTCTTTTTCTTCATGAGAGAAGTTTGTTTTTTCGTTTTTTGGACTGCTGGCGAAGATTTGCGTGTGCTTGCATCATTCGGAGGCCCGGATGTTAAAAATAAAGGTGGCATCGCCTAAACCTGTTCTTTTACGTCCATTTATTTCTCCTTTATTCTGGGTGTCGCTTTCGTTTGCCAAGTGGGGCAAATGGGAAGAAAGCGAAGCGACAGAAGAAAGTTGCGCGACTTTTGAGGAAGCACATATTTTGCAGTCACGTGACTGGGAGCAGCTCGTGCAGGCCTTCTGTCGTTTTTCTTTTTTTTCTTTCTATCTTCTCTTTTACCGTTTCCGTCATTATATCCCTCCCTTTTTTTTTTCAGTAAAAAAGCAAACCGACCTTGTACAAGTCAGCCTTTCCAATGAGTTTTTCTTCTAAGAAACAAATTTGCCCTCCGTGCGTAATTCGGTAGGCCTCCTTATACTAGTTAGCAGTGCACCCTTAACAATGATGGTGGTGGTGGTGGTGGTGGTGGTGGTGGTGATAGGGCTTCAACGCATAGCACGCTCCTAGCCAACCATCATCTCTAATGATATCGTTATCTGCCCTGATTTGTTGGAAACGGGAGGCGTACGGCCTTTTTTGTGACACTTATGCTGTTCATAATTGTTACAAAAAAGGCGTACGCCTCCCGTTTTCAACAAATCAGGGCAGATATCGATATCATTCGAGGTGATGGTTGGCTAGGATGCGTTGAAGTTCATTTCCGAGAGCGTGGTTAAAGTACCAGACGATTATATATTTCCCATTTTTATCTGTAAAGCGTTCCTGCATTCTTAAAAATCAACTTTACCGCATAGCACGCAACTAGCCAACCATCACCTCGAATGATATCGTTATCTGCCCTGATTTGCTGAAAACGGGAGGCGTACGCCTTTTCTGTGACAATTATGAACAGCATAAGTGTCACAGAAAAGGCGTACGCCTCCCGTTTCCAACAAATCGGGGCAGATAACGATATCATTCGAGGTGATGGTTTGCTAGTTGCGTGCTATGCGGTGAAGTTCATTGTTAAGAGTGTGTCTGACTCAGCTTGCTCCAAGGGCGAATGCACTAGCTGTGCCCTCAACGATGTTGTTAGTGTCTCGCCGCTTCAAACGCGCACAGCCTGACATAACCACGGATCGGAAACGAAACTGAACATGAACCAAAAAAACACTAAAAATACGTATTTTTCGCTGAACCGAACCAAGATTTTTTTTTCTCGCGTTGAAACGAACCTGAACTGAGCCGAAAAAAATTTTTTTGCCGTTTCCCGGTTCGCGAAACAGTTCAGACGTAATGTCGTAATGTACGTTGGGAGAGATCACAACTAGGGCTTACACAGCGGATTGAGTCGCGCTGCCAAACAAATTCGAAACCAAAACTTTGTTTTAACTGTAAGTGCACGAGGTATTTCCTCCTCGCAGCTATCGCGTTCGTTCAGTTGTGTTAGTTTTGAGGTCAGGCGGTGCTTTATTTGACCAGCTAGGGAAACACCTATTATTCATCGGGTAATTCGGACACCAAATGTAAATGACAATTGTGTTGGAGATCGTGCTATGGCGAGTCACATTTCTTGTTTCCAAAGGAGAAAAAGTAGCGTCTGATTGAATATATGAATATACGAGGGGTGTTCAAGTCAAACCGGGACTTTCAGTGGACAAGTCCGTAGAGTCTGTGGACAAATGGTTCGTGCTACTTCTTTTTCGTCATTTTCACACGCGACAGGCATCTGCGTTCACCACGTGGTGGTCCAAAGTTTGTGCAAAACAGAAGACACGTGCTGGACAAGCTGGCCGACAACGAGTTGACCGCGCACATCGAACAGCGAATTGTCATGAAGTTTCTCGTGAATGAAGGCGTAAAGTCATCTGAAATTCACAGAAGACTTCAGGCTCAGTATGGCCACAATACACTTAGCCGCAGCAAAGCGTTTGAGTGGTGCAAACGGTTCCGAGATGGCCGTACATCGGTGCAGGACGATCCCGGCCGGCGCGCCTCAGAGCCCAGTGTCAGAGTTCCTGAGAACATCAGAGTTGTGGAGCTCCTGATCCTCAAGGACCGACGGATGTCTCGAACTGGCTAAAAAGACGGACCTTTCTGTGGGAACATTGAACAATATCATTCATGAACACCTCCAGTTTTGCCCGTTGGGTCCTGAGGCAGCTCTCCGTGTTTGACCGGCAGAGAAGACTGGAAATCTCCCAAGAGCTAAGGTACCGTTTCGACACTGAAGGACAGCCGTTCGTTGATCGGATCATTACGTGCGATGAAATGTGTGTGCACCATTTCACTCCTTAGTCTAAACGCGCATCAAAACAGTGGAAGCATCCGAGCTCGCCAGCCCCCACGAAGTTCCGAAGCACCCCGTCTACGGGTAAGGTCATGGCCACGGTTTTCTGGGACAAGGCTGTCGTTGTTCATGTTGATTTTCTGCCAAGTGGTACGACCATCAGTAGTGCATATTACTGCCAGGTTCTTACGTACAAATGAAAATGAAAGGCGCTGAAGCAAAGGCGGCCGGGCCTCCTCACCAAAGGAGACCTCCTCCTATGGGACAATGCACGCCCGCATACCGCGCATCTTAGCTTACAAGAACTTGGCTGGAAGTTGCTGCCACATCCCCCTTACAGTCCAGACCTCGCCCCCAGCGATTTCCATCTCTTCGGGCCACTGAAGGCGTTCCTTGGGGGCCACCACTTCAGCTGCGACGACGAGGTCAAGATTGCGGTCCGATCACGGCTGCTACGCGCCGGTAAGGATTTCTACGCTGCTGGCATCCAAGCCCTCGTGAAACGCTGGGACAAGTGCATTAGTGCAGCTGGAGATTACGCTGAAAAATAAAACTTATTTCTCGCCTGTAAGTTCATTTTACTTTTGCGAAAAATGAAAAGTCCCGGTTTGACTTGAACACCCCTCGTACTTTTGTGAAAAATGAAAAGTCCCGGTTTGACTTGAACACCCCTCGTATGTGGTCAGAAAGAACAAGAATCGCGCCTTTTGTCGTGTTTTATTTTTTCTTCTTCCTTTTGGTAGTTGTAGGCTTCCTTGTACGTGATTTTGTTTTCCGGCAACCCCAAGTTTTCGTTTTGGGCTGCGAAAATAACGGCCAGCCCCTGAGGAGGATGTAACAGGATGTAATCGATGAGTGACCATACATAGAGACCGCAGTATGCTACCGTAACGTTGCATCTGAAATTCAGATCTGCAACACGCAGTGTTGCTGTGAACCGGTGCTGTGTTGGCAGCAACAAAAATACATTAGTGTTATTTGAGAAACGTACAGATGTGCTTACTTTTTACCCATGGCAATCCGCTCAAAAATCACTTTCCTGAACCGGTTCGAACCGATATTATTCGCTGCTGCGGAGCTGAACCTAAACCGAACTGAAAAAAATAACGGTTCCGACCCCTGGAGATAGCTCAAGAAGGTTGATCATATTAAGTACAGTAACGCTCTGCCGCATTACAATACATTCCGCCAGGCATTCCAGAACACGGAAGCACTCAAAAGGGCTCTCTCAACTCACCTTTTCGGCACGTAAATCTGTGTGTACTGACTGTGTAGTTTGTATGATAATTAATTTTGTAGGGTATCATAGTATCGAGTGCTATACTGTCTGGTATATCATTTTCTAACCAGTGCTGACCGAGCAGTCCTGGGGCCGACTTCGACATGGTGCAGGACGACCTCCAAAGTCTCTCCACCCCCAACTTGAACCACTGTCTAAAACTTACACCATAGCCAATACGTAGCAGAAGAACCAGAGGTTGACTCAATTACGCTTGATGAGCAACTGAACCTAATGACATTTTACTTTCAGTAGCATTTCATGGAACTTAATTCCTTTCAAGATCATCTAACTATAACTTATTATAACCTTACTGCTCTGATGTTTCCGATTTAATGTTGTAAACGACGTGTTCCCTGTACCGAATAGGCAATGCGCATCCCTTGACTCGAATGCATGCGTGTCGCTGTGGAAGACGTGAGGTATCATCCCACCGCGTTTATGCAGCTGCTCACAGGGATATCTGACATTTTTTAAGCAACCTTTCAAACAATCTCTCGTGACAAAATCACCATCTAATCCTTGCCACACATCATTATAGAAACATCATTTTGGGGTTAAGTGACTTCGTTCAGGCGCTACAGCCACATGATGAGCATATTTCGGCACTACTTCTTGCTCGACGTGGTATGCTTACTCCTCCGAAGTTAGTGTGCGCTGCTCTGCTGAGCGAGTCCTATAGCACCGGTGTCGTCATCGCGTCATTGGGAGTGGCCAGCGGTACCACGCCGTATTTGCAAACCGACTTGTTTTTGCTAGAAGAGTATTACATTCAATTAAGTACTGATGTGTGAAGACATTACAGAACGACGCACAGAGAGAGCGTTCGTGTTGTTTACAAACGGTTATGCATCAGGTCATGGGCACCGCTATTTTCATGACCACGTGCGTGTTGACGTCTGGAGTGACGTGTTAGCGGGACCCGTCCACTTGTACCGTCAGTGTGTTCTTTCTTTTTTCTATCTGTTGTTGTTCTTGTTTTGTGTATAGGTGTCAGGCCTTATTTTGTGGACACCAACAGTTCCGCGTTTATTCCCCAAACCCATTCACTCAGTGTCGTAATTTCGGTGTTGATCTCGACATTGGCAGCGCAGCGTCACTGTTACTTCTCTCACAGGGAGGATAAGTAATGTGATAAGGTCCGTCCGCAACCGATCCGCAAATAACTGCACACAAGCGTCATAAATGACAACAACTGGCCATGGCTCCAACTCCACCCGATTTCTTGCGCCTTCTTCTATCTATACTTCCCATACTTATTGTGGAGGCATT
Source organism: Ornithodoros turicata (assembly GCF_037126465.1). Lineage (NCBI taxonomy): Eukaryota > Metazoa > Arthropoda > Arachnida > Ixodida > Argasidae > Ornithodoros > Ornithodoros turicata. Next base: position 22,541,012 of record NC_088207.1, read on the forward strand.
TCAATTACTATTTCTCTCGTCTACCTGCTTCCCGTTGTATTACGCCGCATGATGTATTTGTGACCATCATGATTTCTGCGAAGGCAGATGACCGCGGCGAACCGCGTGTAGATAACCTGCAGAGTTCAGCGAACTTTCACGTGTTGCGAAACACAATTTGCGAGCCATGTAGTATATCGGGAGGAAACAAACTACAGGCCGGCCTCTGAATGCAAAGTCTTGTCCACAGGCAGCGCTCCTTTCGCTTTTCCTAGTTTACAATCAGTTTCTCCGAACAGGCTCGAGGAGGTGCCACATTAATAAACGTCCATAAACAATGCGGCAGAGGTCTTTGTATAGGTGGTTGTGGTGATGATGGAGCGAACAGCTTGCCGTTGTTAACCTCACTGTTGTGGCAGCGTCGGGTCCTTGTATCACATTCTAAAAAAAAAAAAAAAAAAAAAAAAAAGATATTACGCCCAGCCCATAACAGTTTTTCATAACATGGAAGTATTTTCGACAGGTTGATGGTACATGAAATGGGAAATGGAAAAAAAGCATATGGATGCTCGGCTGCTTCGTAGCGCTAAAAGCTGCATGCTAAGGTAAACAAGTAAAAGTAATAGGAAAGTAAAAGTAAAGTAGTAGATGAAGAAGTACAGTTGAAAGATCGAGTGTGTTACGAACTTTGTTTCCGAATAAGTGATGATTTTGAAAAAATACTTCCCTAATTTGTTTGAGTAACTACGTTCGAGAGAACGTTCGGAAAATGTCCGGCTCGGAGCAAGAGGATCGCAAGACAACGCGCCGAAGGCCAACCATTCGACAAACAATAGCGTTATCAGGTTTGTGAAAATGGCGGGGCCTGCCTCCTTCTTATGACAATGGACATAACTGCATAAGGGTCACAGAAAGGCGTACGCCTCCCGTTTTCAACGCATCAGAGAAGAGAACGATGTCATTCCAGATCATGGGTGCGTGCACTGTAACTATACAGAGCTTCATCGCATAGCACACTCCTAGCCAATCATCATCGCGAATGAAAACGTCCTCTCCCTTGATGTGATGAAAACGAGGGGCGTACGCAACTTGTGTAACAATTATGGACTGCGTAATGCCACAAAAATAGCGTACGCCCCCCGTTTTCAGCAAATCAGGAAAAATAACGATGTCACTCGGGATTATGGTTGGCTAGGAGCGTGCTATGTGCTGCGGTTCGTTCGTTTCAGACATATGTCGGCACAGTTCCCCTTGAAGTCGGCCCAGGACGCACATTTCCCCAGGGCGTTAGTCGTGACGTTGCCCACATACGTGAGGCCGACAACGGCAAGCCCTTTCAACATCACCACCACCACCACCATCGTTCGTTTCAGGTCTTGCTCAACGACCCATCGAGCACTTTGCTGCCCCCGACGAACTCATGCACCCTCTACGCATCTCCACCCTTCATCCTCTATCCTCCATCCGTCTATTTTTTCTTTTATTCTTTTTTTCTCTCTCTCTTTCTCTCTCTTTCGAATGACATCGTTCTGCCTCCCCCCCCCCCTTCCCCCGGATTGGTTAAAAATGGGAGGCGTGCGCTTTCTTAGAACACTTATGCTTTTTCGAAAAAAGGCGTACGCCCCGCGCTTTCCGCAAATCGGGAGTGATATAGGTATCTGTGCCTATATAGGTACAGGTATAGTGATATAGGTACCTAGGTATATAGGTATATGCGTATTCCGTGCAATGGTCGGCCCTCACCGTGCTATGTGGTGAAGTTCTGCTTTTCAGAGTGCGGGACTCTTTACTGCATATGTTGGCACAGTCCCATGTGAAGTCGGCCCAGGGTGTACACGATCTCCCCTGAGCAACATACTCTCACAGCCGCAGGCAGACCGCTTCTAGAGCTCTATACACGGCTCTGCGCCGCTCAGCAGTAAAACTTCACGCACCAACCATCTCTTTTAACGGTGCAGTCCTGCGTTCTTATTCATTTATTTCGTGGATGGAGTTATCCAGCCGGTTTGCTATCAACATAGAGTACGTTCTTGGGCTCACCTCTCCCCACGTTTCAGCGTACGTGCGTAACGGTTCTTCCCCCTTCTTTTAGTTCTTTTCCTTTATCAGTTTCAGTTCTTTGTCCCTATACAGAACCCCGAATATACACCAAATATGAAAAATATCAAATAAAATTTTATGTTCCCCACATATTTAACACCATCCCAAAGGACATAGTAATTTTCCACTCTAAACGAGTTTTCAACATATTAAACAATTCCTTCGGAAAGTCACAGTTGAAAACAATTTCTTTCGTGTATTGTGAACTGTGTCGTAGCAAGTAATAATAAGTAATGAGTATTCCGTTCAAGCAAGGTTTGTCATAAGTGGTAGGGTTTTTTTTTTTTTTTTTTTTTCTTTCCAGTTTGTAGTAAGCTTGTTTGTGTACCAGTGGTGAGGTTTTGCAGTTTGTGGCAAGCTTGTCTGTGTGCAGGTTTTGGTTTTGGTACAAGTTCGTTAGTCCCTGGCAGCTGACTGCTGTGGCCAACAAGCCCTTAAGCTTAGACTACACATGTTGTAAATTTGTGAGAATATTGAAGAATGAATATCATGTTATGCTATGTTCATTCCTGCATCAATCCAATGCACCAAGGAAGAGCTCATTCCAAGTACTTAGCGACATATCAGTAGAACCAAGCCACATTATTTTTCAACTATCCTTTTGTAACTAGGCTCCTCCAACACTTGTACACATTTGAGTTGTGGTTTCTTGCTTGCCACCTATACAGATGCTGCAGGCCAAAACAAAAACCTTACAAGCTAAAAACAAGGAGTGGGAGAAAAGCTTTACGCTAGAGACACGACAGACATCCTCTGCCCTCAGTGGTCGATGTCGTAGCAAGAAGGCTCTAAAAATAGCGTGAAAGTATAAGTGTTTTTAGGCGCAACAACTGAACGATCGTGGGATAAAACCCTGCTTGCCGGAAGGTGTGTCTCCACATATTTCTTCTGTATATCTAATCTAATCTAATCGCCAAGAAGTTGTGTGTTTGTCTTTTTCCTATACTTGAACGCCCCCCCCCCCCCCCATCATGTCCCATGGACCATTAAACTTTCCATGCACTATGTCGTTTATTCTGTACCCTGCTTTTCACGGCTTCAGAATACTGGCAGCGCTACCCTCGGCAAAAAGCAAATATCTCAGTCCCGCTAAACACCGGTGAGTCGCCAAAGTTGTCGACAGCATCTGGTCACCGCCGCCTCGGAGTCCATCAACAGCGCGTCCAAGTGCACCAACAAACAGGCTACGACACACAGCAATTTGTACGGTTATCAAATGTCACAAAATCTCCCTGGCAAAGGTTACGACCTCTCGTGGCCTGACCCTCGAACCTTGCGAGGGGAGAACTCAGGCCAAAGGTCGGAGAACTCAAGCCCCAACTGAAAGGGTTAAGCCGTAGACAGGGTCAGCGAACCTCGACGAAAGGCCAACAGGAGTGGACGCTTCACCGCTATGTCTTCTGCACCGGAAAGCAAACATAAATATAAGATTGAAGAATCCACATCGAACGGCGCGGAGAGGTGCGCACAAAAGGCTCCAGGTGAAGAAAACGATCTTGAAAAGGCGGGGTGCGGAGGTCACGAAAGACACCTGAGACGCAGGAGGTTGTTCCCGCGCGGTTGTGTTGCAGGCCCCGCATTCGTTATTACTGTTGTAATGTACCTCATTGATGCCGTTTCAAGTGAGCGGGGCATTCGAGGTAGGGTCAAAAAGCGGGAAGTTAGTTTTGCTGAGGAGATGTCAACAAAGCGGTGTCGTGTGCCTGGGCTTGGCTTAGAGAAAGCGGTGGGAGTAATTCGGTGCACACCCCCGCGTGTGTGCGGGGATCGCTATATTTGGCGGCCGCTGTGGAGAAGTGTTGTTCGAACCCCGATGCATCACTCACGCCTTGCTTCGTATATCGTTCGCGAGGTGAATTGAAAAGAAATTAAAGTGAGAGGGGTGTATAGAGGGGACGGCGCAGGAGACGGGAGATGTGCAAATTTGTGCGCAGGTGATATGGTTATGGGGGGGATTGGGCGCTAGCGATGTCCGTGCGCACGTGTATACGTCAACTGTTCGAACGTGCGTCGTCACGGGGTCTTTCTAAGGCGCTAAGGGGTATAGATGCAAGGAAATCTTGGGAAAGCGTCCCCTGACATTCTCGTCACATATTTGTTGTGATGTTTCATTCGACAAACGATGCCTCCCCCCCCCCACACACACACACACGGGCAACGCCACCGCTATTGCGGGAGGGGGGGGGGCATCCTGCGTCCTGGGCCGACTTCACAGTGAACTGTGCCGACATTGGTTGGGTAGAACTCACAAAAATCAGCGGATCAAAACACGTTGTTTTGAAAGGCTTTGTGTAACACATTTGAAAGTGAGCAATAGATATCGGTTATTCGTTGTATGTTACTAACTGGCTTCACTGTATATACCACTGTTATTCACTGCTTACACTGTACCTATCATCAGGGTAAATGTAATAAATTTTCTCGATATAATTGATATTGGATGTCATTTATGTACAGATATTTTTATCGGCATCACAGTATTAGAGCTAAGAGTGGAAATCGAGAGTTCGCACAATTGCAACGCGCAGATCTCCTCCACCCCATTTTTTTATATAAAATGAAGCAAGAATATCATACCTACTATACCGTACATGATAACACCCCTCCGTACGATAGGCTTGAATGAGTTTGTTAAAGAAATTCGTATATGATAAATAGTTAAACTGTGAGCGACTGAAGAACGAAAGAGACACGGAACGTTTCTTGCAAGGAAATAATTAACCGAGTTGATGCGTCAAATAATATTGAAAGTCCGAATTTCTTATCTCATTGCTGTTAACCCCATTCTTCATCCACTTCAAAGAGAAACTGTTTCAAGATTCGAAGGCGTAATGTAATATAATGTAGGTATGTGGATGCGCACACACACGAGGTATGGATTTAGCGAGTAACATACGCCCAACTGTAGTCCTAATGAGTGCCCTTTTCCCTTCACCAATAGCAGCATACTGTATGAACTGTTCCAAATACTATTTGATTAGATGGGATTAGATGAGAAAACAGAGATGGGAGAAGAAAAAAACAGCGGCGCAAGTAACGCACGGACAGGGGATGATTTTTAGCATTCTCGAGGCCCTGTAAAGGTCCCCTTAATTGAGAAAGACAATGAAGAGGACAATCCTGCACACGGAATTGCGGGGACCACCTTGGAACGCCAGGGGACCACCTTCACGCATATCCAGGCATTCCAGGCACTATTGGTGACTCACGTCTTGGCTAGCCAAGGGGGTAGCGCTCCACTCCTAGAGTGGAAAACCTCCCCACTTCATCATCACAATATATATGTTGTTGGTCCCCAACTTCACCTCACAGTAAATCCCCCTCCCTTTCTCATTCCTTCTTCCAAGGGGAAACGTGAGGTTTTATTATTATTATTATTATTATTTCCGTGTTAGCGCCGCGAAGCAACTGTGGCTATGAGCGGCGTATAGACGTGGACAGATGAAGAGAGGACAGCAGGAAGGAGTTGGGGACAGGGGGATTAGTATGCGTCCTGGGGCGACTTCAAGGGGAACTGTGCCGACATTCGCCTGGAAAGTCTTCGGAAAACCCAGGGAAAACCTCAGACAGCACAGCCGATGACAGCATTCGAACCCGTGTCACCTCCCAGTCTCTGCGTGGAAAGCGATCACTCTAACCACTATGCCACGGGAGCTGGTCGTGAGGTTGTTAGTCCTCGTGGCGAAATGTGGTCAGGACTGGCTACTCCAGTAGGTTGTATAGGATAGGAAAATATGCAGTGTCAAAAAAAAAAAAAAAGACTATAGAAGGCGAGAAAAACAGCTAGAACAGACCGTTATGGCCGTCCCTTCGAGATCTTATCAAACATCCAGGACTAGAAAAGCTGCTTGGACCATGGTGAAACGCGCCTCACCAACGCGCGGGGTGTTGTAAAAGCGCTGCTCACCATCCAGCGCGATGTGGAATTTCGGTTGTCACTGTGAGGGTCATCATTACATCCTCCGCAGGACTATACCTCTGGCGATCGGGCAAAGTATCGTCTATTCATCTTCACTCGTTGTTGTCGTTCACGAAGTCAAGACGTTACTGAAGCAGCAAGGTCGACAGGTCGAAAAGCTGAGGGAAGCTGTTTCGCAAAAGCGGGAGACAATAGTTTGAGTATCTATGTATTCATGCGAGCGATATTCTCCAGAATACTCCACTCCAGTTGAAGATGCGTAAAACGTCATAGCTTTCTGCTAACACGTGAGCGCGAGTACTCAACGTCATCTCTTTTTGTGTTGGTACCTGTGGGAATATCTCGTGGCTTAGTCACAAGATCCGAAGTGGTCCGACACAATGTCCGAAGTGTGCTTGCGTGCATCTTGAAGACGGAAGACGGTGCGAGACTTCGGTAAGAGTTCTATGTCACGTACCGTAAACTGTCGTTATAACGAATCCGACGGGAGCGGGAAAAATTCGATATAAGCGACAATTCGATAAAAGCAGAATGCCACGAAAACGGTGACAGACGACAGTTCGCTGTGGGAGCTTTAAATAAGATTTAAGCAAACGAACCTTGGTAGGTGGAAGCCTTGGCAGCCGTTTCATTTATATGAAAGAGAGAGAGAGAGAGAGAGGGGGAGAGAAACGTAAGCTGGATTTGCTGTACACGCTTCCGTGATTCGCCCATCACACTAATCGAAATCGACTGGCAAGACACTTCGGATAATCGGGTTCAAAACGCATGCATTTCAGTCAGGAGAGTGTGAGATTTCGAATAAGGCCATAACTAAAAAAATTTAAAAAAAAGTGTTTTCGCTGTAACTATGGTTTGCTGTATTTCAGTTGCATAACAGGAGCGTGTAGGAACGCGGCATTGGAGAGCGAAACAGCAGAGACTGACAGAGACGACAACGACACGAGGAGTGACGATAAGGTCGACACCTAATGTGAACCGGAAATGACATGTGTAATATAACGACGGTGCACACTAATCGCACAGCGATGGGATAACAAAACCAGAAAATGTCTTCTGCACACAAATCTAGCTTATCGTGTGCAAATGTCATGCGGTTCGTGCGTTTTGAATGGAGTTGGAGTCGGAGTTTTATTTTTTGAATGCTTGCCTGTTCACGTTTTTACAACGCAGGAAGCAAGAGGAAAAATCTGCTCGCTCACCCGATGACTCTCATCGGTTGAGCTTCCTTCCTCCTCCTGTGTATACTTCTAATCGTTCTACTTCCTTCATTTCCTCTTATTTTTCTCATTTAACGCCCATTAGGTAATATTGCTAGACGTTAAGAGGATGAGGGAGGTCCTCTTGGCGCGAGCCCGGACGCCCGTGTAGCAGATCATTCTGGACTTTCAGTAAACCTGTCCCGTCTCCTTCGCCGCGCTACCTTACTGCCTAACAATATAATGTAGGATACTGGGGTAGTCAGTCCAACCCTATCGCGTCTTACGTCCTCATTTTTTTTTTTTTTTTCTATGATCAGAAAACTTCGTCGCAGTTAGCTTGGTCCCTAAGATCGGAGGGTTTCCTGCAAATGTTTTATTACACGCATGTACCATAGGGTCTACTCGTCGCTCTCTGATATTCACGCGAGAAAAGGAACCGTTGTTCAATAATCATCCGCGCATTATCCATAGAGCCGTAGAAACGCCGTTCCCACAAAAAAGGCGTTCCTGAATGCCGCGATGACCTTCAGTCGCGGTGCTTTCGCTAAACGTCTTTTCCAACCCACTAGCTTCATTCTGAGGGAACGCGTAGACCCGTCTGGAATAGGGTGCGTCAAAACGGCACGCATATCTTGAGGGCGACACTTGGTCAGAAACAAATTTCTTCGTGACCTAGGCCTCCATGCAAACTAGTATATAGAGAGCAAGGGGGGGACGCCCGTAGATCACATAAAGGACGCCTTACTTTGAGGACGCAGCAGAGTCATGGTTGCACCCAGCACACGACCTCTCTTCGAAGCTGCCATCGCAGTTATTAAACAGTTGCAACATCGAAGGAGTACAGCTTGTGATCGCTATGAGTTGAGCAACATTGCCTCTTTTGTGGCAACAACAGCGCTTATTTCAGTGAAGAGGACTACACTCTTAGAAATGAACTTCATCGCATAGCACGCTCATAGCCAACCATAATCTGGAATTATACCGTTGTACGTCCTGATTTGTTGAAATCGGGAGGTGTACGCCTTTTCTGTGACAATTATGAACAGCATAAGTGTCACAAAAAGGCGTACGCATCCCGTTCTCAACAAATCAGGGCAGATAACGATATCATTCGAGATGATGGTTGGCTAGGAGCGTGCTATGCGGTGAAGTTCATTTTTAAGAGTGTAGGATATTTGATTATGACAGGAGATATTTTACCCAATAGACCTGTACCCGAGAAACGTCATCGTGACGTTGGTAGACAGACTGAAACCGAAACAAATCGGAAGGGGAGGGCTGGGTTCCAGGAATGGGCACTTATTCGCTGCCTCCTATTGAACGAAAAGTAGGACCGAAGGTCGCGTCCCTTTCAGGGACCATCGTAATGCCCTCAAGACTGCGGCTTTCGGGCGCGACCTTGTTCGCCCCTAGCTTCGAGTGTAGTTCAACTCTACCAAACTGGTGGCGCTGTCGAACACTATGACGTCATTTGTTTACAAACAGGGAGAGGTCTATATAGCACAGAAAAGTCTGTGAAAGGCATAATGATGGGCTCATTGCGAAGACGGGCGTCCCTCATTGCTCAAAAGGCTTAGAGTACGTTAATGAGCATAGCGGATTTGACCACAGGTTAAGTAACTCTTTCGCACTTCGAGGTCCCGAGAGACGCTGTAAGCAGGGAAGGGTAACTGACGTGTTTGCGTTATTCTCCGCATTTTCGTTCCTGCAATATTTCCGTTTTCATTTCTGATAGCAGCTTTTGAATTCCGTTTCATTTAGGGAAGACCGGGTAGAGTTGTCACAGCAGTCTTTACTTCTGATTTTGCTGTGAAGATGAAGTGCTGATGAAACAATGATGTATTTTAGTGCGATTTTTTTGGCTACACAACGCACATTTTAAACTAAAGATGGCTTTCAAAAACAGTATGTAAAAAAAAAACATTTGGCGGAGACCATCTAGTGCGACAATACGCCACAGTAGCGGAGCAGATTTAAAGAAACGCAAACTCTGAAGACATAACTTTACCGTATAGCAAAGCGTGCGCCAACCATTGCCACGAATGATAGGGTTATCGCTTCTCATTCGAAGAGAGGTGATGCGCATACGTCTTTTTGTGTCAAGTTGGATATATGATGACTGACACAAAAGGGTGTACGCTCCCGTCTACCTTCGAACCAGGACCGATAACCCTTATCATTCGTGGCAATGGTTGGGGTGAAGTTCTGTTTTACATTGTCAACTGTATAGTGGAGACTTTCCCGAGATCGCGTCGGTGTCGTCGACACTCGCATGTCCGCACAAGACTCTTATCCCATGTGCGCTCAGCGCTGGGAGTAAGAAGGAGAAGGCAGCCAGCTTACATCCGCTATCGATGGAAAGTGAGATAGCTGAGTGAGCTGGCGATGACTTCGCTTTTCTATTACGGAAAGGCGAATATTGACAGAACTTTGGCGGACGAATTTGATCGACTGCAAAAGCACCGCCTACGCATCTACGCAGTGCGTGGAACAACTAGACAAGCCCCACTCGTGGACACTCGCAGCCCTAAATGTACGCTCCGTACAGCTCCACGCAGAAGACGTTGCACACGACTATGTCCTCCGTAAGACATCACTTCTGTGTCTTTCTGAGACGTGGATGAAGACGAAGAGTCCGATACAAGTCGACGGCTTCAAGTGCTGCGACTTTATCGTGTATGTACTCGCGCCTTACCGCACGCGCAAGCTTCTAGTCGTAGGAGACCTCAACGTGGACGTTTTACTGGCCAAGAACACCACTTTCCTAAGTGATATGTCCGAACAACTGGACCTTCCGCTGTGCACTGATATCCGCCAACCCATAACTAGACATGGCTCGTGCATAGACTTGGTGTTCCAGAACAGCCCCCTCGTTCAGGACACCACTCACCTCGCCAACCATTTCAACGACTGTACAAGTCAATGCTCATCTCACTTAAATAAATTTGTCTACACACTTTCATCCGGCCTCATTTCACCACACGTACAGCTGACGCTGAACTTCGCGTTACACAAGTGGTAACCGCCCTGCAATCTTTAGAGTGCGGTTACCCACTTCTTAGCTGTTGGATTGGATTGGATTGGAAAAAGAAAGAAAAATATGGAGAGGTTAGCCCCGACCCAGTCAGAACTCGCCACCCCAAAACGCGCTATACATACACTTCTTCTTAGCTATACACACATTCAAAACAGAGCTTCACCACATAACACGCTCCTATAGGAAAAAGTCGTTCCGCATGACATCGCTCTCCCTTTTGATTTGTTGAAAACGTGACGCGTACGCCTCTTTATGACACATATGCAGGTATGGTAAATGTCACAACAAGGCTCCCGCCCTCTGCTTTCCACAAGGGAGCGGTGATAACTGTATGGTTTCGCGCAATGGATGTATGGCCTTCATCGTGCTATGTGGTGAAGCTCTGTTTGAAGAGTACAGGAACACAGGATGTCTGAAAGAATGTAGCGATGATGTGGCGTTGGCAAATGTCTCTAAGCTTTGGGAAAAGACAAGTGGAAGACGAAAGACAAGTGCGTCGGAAAAGACAAATGGACAGAACACAACACGAACAGCACAGCACAACCTTGCCTTGTGCTGCTGATTTTGTGTTCTGTTGCATTGGTCTTCTCCCGCAACCTCCTATCCGTACCTCATCCTGAGTGACATCGTTATCTCCACTGATTTCTTGAAAAGGGGACGTACGCTTTTTTGCGACACTTATGTTGTTATGTAAGTGTCACAAGAAAGCGTATGTCCCGCGCTTTCCTTCCTACAAATCAGGAACGACCACGTATATTCCGTGCAATGGTAGGCGTTCATCGCATAACACGCTCAAGGCTAGCCAAGCGTTCATATTGATATTACTCTTTCCAGCTCGTGTTGGCGTGCTGGCCATGTCAAGTCGAGACTGGGAGGTACCTGGGTTCGAATCCCGATGTCGGTTGTGTTGTCTGGGCTTATTCCTGGGTTTTCCTCAGACGCTTTCAGACATCTGTCGGCACAGTTCCCTTAGAAGGTGGCCCAGGACGCACCCCCCCTCCCCTCCTCGGGCTTTAGGCGAGCTCTTTCGCCACCACCACTGACATAATTCTGTCCCCTGATTTCACGAGGACGAGGGGCGTACGCCAATTTTGTAACACTTTCCATGTATGTGAAGCGTTTAGAAAAAGGCGTACGCCTCCCGTTTTCAACAATCAAAAGACAGAACAGTCAACAATGTCATTCTGAGTGCTGTTTGGCCATGAGCAGCTTAACCAAAAAGAATTTGGGAGGGGTTCTATGGAAACTTTGCATAGGTTGGAGCAATTTATCCCCTTTTCCCCCTCTCCCAAATACGCTACAAAATGTACGGTACCGGAGGGGGTGTTTGAACCCCCGTAACCGCCTCTCTGGCTACGCCACTGGCCATGACTCATGAAATATTGTTCTCTTCTGTTCTAACGTAACACCCCTCATCTTCTTTTTTTCACCATCGCCTCATCTCCAGCTATAGTCGTGACGATGCCCACAACTGAGAGGCCAACAACAGCAAGTTGCTTCGCAACAGCGCCGCCTCCACCAATCTGTTTTTAGAGTGCAAAGGGCCTTTGCCCTTCTGCCCGGAACAAAACTGTGCCGCTGGACCTTGTAATAGACAAAGTATCGTCTCCTCACGTACACGCACCCACACAACGGCGTACGTGAAATTCAAACAATCACAGACTGACTTCTGTACCAGTCTGTCTGACTCGGTCGACCGAAAGAGACTTACTTCCCTCTCGCTGGGGCGCGTCTGACGATGTGCAACGGCTGCTTCCGCGTGACCCCTTCTCCGGAGACCCAGTGAACTTGGGACGCGAAGCGTGACGCAACGCTCACGCCGACCTTCACCACTATCATCCCACAACGTCGGTTACGAGCCACTCAAAACAATGCAGAGGAACTGCTCTCCGTTTGACCGACTGCCTCTCGCCTTCCGCAAAAGTGGAGTCAGTTTCTCGGACAACTGCGAAGCGGTTTCCTTTTTTTAGCTGCGGCACTAGTTTGTACTTTCGTATGGTTGGTACTCGCTGTTCACGCAGTGTTTTTTTTTTTTTTTTTTTCCTTAGGCGTGCGAATCGTGACTGCACGACAAGAACTCAAACTGCTGTATATATAAGCCATATCAGTTTCTTGGAAGTCCGTGCATCGTCAGACTGATTAAAAATACTCGTATATACAAAAATAATGATGATGGTGGTGATGATGATGACGCGGGACTGGTGTTCGCAATCAAGGCTGACCTCTGCCCTATTGCTGTCTCACGGAGCGATGAGATTATTACGTCAGTCAACTTGAAGTTCTCTACTGAGGACGGTCGTCGTCAGAAACGTTGTAGTGGGTGAGGCAATTAAACATAGAAGGACAAACACAACACATGCCTCACAATGCCCAGTTGCATACCTCAATTGAATGATGACGGTTGATCCCACTTCTGGTGCATTTTCTTCAACTGCCATCATTCAATTGAACTCGTCAGGAAGTTCCAGAACAGGAAGAAACCCTGCAGCTGGTGCGCGGTGGTAGACCATGGCCCTAGAAGTCTGCAAATGGTGAACGGTTGGTAACGAACACGCACCATGAGCACGTCGTTTATTGGGTCCGTCTTTGCAGGCCAAGGCGCCAAGACTGATTAATTACGTTGTTCCAACTGGAAAAGTGGCATTCGTTGCAGTTTGTGTTTTCCACAAGAATTATTCCCCCATTCCAGTTAAGTACTGAGGCAGTTGAGTGCCAACTGTCACCCGAAGTCTTGCTACCTCGCGTTTTCACGCTTACCAAAGTAACTCACAAAATAATTTTAACTGTTTTGGATGCATTTTGCGAACAACCCAGTGCAAAGCTTTCAACGCTTATGACCGCGCCTCGTTGAATTGACTGGCGATGGTATCTTAATCAGTTTTAACGGCATATGAATGAAATGTGCGTGCATTTCTTCCAGGCTACCGGTCACCCCACGGGTTCCATGAAGGTGCCGAGATACAGGTGAAACAAAGAAAGCATGCTCCCTCTGCAACTCACCGCCAACGAGTACAACATCACCGCCACCACTACCAATTCACGAATTGCGAGATTTACACGTTCATCGCGTTTATCCAGCCTCGCTTCTGAACTATACCCTCCTGCAAAGAATATTCGAATGAGCATATTTCAATACAGGAGAACTGGCCGAGGTATTTCGATAAACTTTACCTTTACACTTTGTCCGTTTGTTTGCTTTCACGCCATGTCCAAAATGCACTACCACTCAGAAAAGTGACAGTCGACATACAGACATCATTTCTATTTTCACGAAAGGCCGCTTCTTCAGGGAGGATAGCCCGGAAGAATTCGAACGAGTAGACGAGGACGTGGCGCCGTCGCGGCCTTGCACGACGAACGCCTATAGGAAGAATCTTTTGCCTGTACATCATGTGCCGGATTTCGTTACATAGATTACCTGCTTTCGCGGATGAGCGATTAGGACAACCGCTTTGCTAGCGGAGGCTTGGCGGTGGCCAGAGTTCGAATCTCCGCGAGGGATGTACTGTATATGAGTATCTTCCCTGACTCTTTCTCTGATGCTCTATGCATGTGTAGTAGGCCACAGTTTTCCATCAAATCAGGTCGTGACGCTTAATCACCCCCCCCCCCTCCCACTCGGGCGACGTGCTGCAAAATAGGCAGACAAGCAGCTCGGTAATAATGAACTGCGGAAAACACCTGTGCATCGCGTATTCGGTGCAGACAGCGCGGGATATAATTCTCTGAAAGCTGCTGCCCACACTGCACATGCAGGAGTCTACGAAAACACCTTCGCTGGTAATGAGATCAGAAATTAGCATAGACAGCATCTCCAGGGGCCCGAGTGGATAGCAGACTTTTTTTTTCTCCACAAAAACAGCTAGGGGTTCGAGAAGTGGTACAGCGTTTCGGTTGAAGCTGATAACGGTAGAACGCTGAAGACAAAGACTAACACGGGCACCGTTCCACCTGAGACAATTGATGTTGCCCTGGGCCGGTAAACCAGAAGATGTGGGTTCGAGTCCTACAGCTGGCTAGCCTTTTCAGAGACTTGCATCTTTCACCGTTCCACCGTTCACCATTAAAAACAAAAAGAAAGAAAGAACAGACCTACAATCCCCGCTTTCCACAAATCAAGAGTGGGTAACGGTATCGTTCTGGTGTAACGGTCTGGCTTCAGCATGTTAAGTGGTGCAGTTCCGTTTTCAGAGTGTACGGTAAGCAACAGTAAGCATCCCGGCAGATTCCGGAAATCGCGTGGACAGTGATACTGGGTGAAGCGCAACACTCTTCATGAGGCCCAGCAGACTGGCTCGATGAAAGAGAAGGAAGAAGATCTTTCCGCTTGGCATGCAACGTTGGACTTCCCGTTGGCCGTCCGACCTCATCGGCACCAAAGAGAGAGAAAAACCGGCTGCTGCCGACGCAACAGTCATTGGGTCAGTAGGGACACTGGGCCACGCTCCCTCCCACTGGGTGACGACTGTCTCTTCATGAGATGCGGTGTATACTTGGCTTGCATGCTTCCGTTGCGAGACGGAATGCGCCAGTGGAATTTCAGTGAATTCCAGGCGGGGGAAAAAAGGGACGCTACGGCTTTTTTTTTTTTTTCGTTTTGGCGTTAATTGTCCAAACGTGCCCCTTTTGTTTTCAAAAAGTTACGCGCTTCAAAATGAACTTCACCGCAAAACACGCTCCTAGCAAACGATCATCTTAAATGATATCCTTATCGGCCCTGATTTGTTCAAAACGGGACAGTTATTTGCGACAGTTATTAGCAGCATACACTCTAAAAACTGAACTTCACCGCATAGCACGCTCTGCGCCAACCATTGCTACGAATGATAGTGTTATCGCTTCTGATTTGAAGAGAGAGTGAGGTGTACACCTTTTTGTGTCAATTATCACATATCCACATTGACACAAAAAGGCGTACGCCCCCTCTCTCTTCGAATCAGAAGCGATAACCCTATCATTCGTGGCAATGGTTGGCGCAGAGCGTGCTATGCGGTGAAGTTCAGCTTTTAGAGTGTAGGTGTCACAAAAAAGGCATACCATACGCCTCCTGTTTTCAACAAATCAGGGCAGATAACGGCATCATTAAAGATTATGGTTGGCTAGGAGCGTGCTATGCGGTGAAGTTCATTTCTAAAAGTGTAGGAGAGGGAACGGTATCGTTCACAATGACAGTTGGTTTCTGGCGATGTTATGTGGTGAAGTTTTGTTTCAACAATCACGCGCATGTTCAAATGACTTGCAGCATGTAGACTATATTCTCGCAGCGGAACTTCACTGCATAACAGAGTCAAGGCCCACCATAGCACAGAATGGTGCCGTTATCACTCCTTATGGTTTGTCTGAGGCGCCGGAAGCATACCTTTTTTGTGACAGTTAACATATAGCTGCGTAGTTGTCACAAAAGCGCGTACGCCTCCCGTTTTCACCAAATCCAGGGAGAGAACGGCGTGATTCGGGATGATGGTTGGCTAGGACAGTGCTATGCGGTGAAGTTCGGTTCTGGTTGTTTTCCCTGGGTTTTCCTCGGACGCTTTAAGACAAAAAATGTTGGCACAGTTCCCTGTGAAGTCGGCCCAAGACGCACGTCCCCCTCCCCCTGCCAGAATCGTAACGTTGCCCGATTAAGCGTGGCCGTTCTGTAGCCGCAAGCAGCTCTATTATCACCACAGCCACCTTCTCTCGATTTTGAGGGCGCAGAATTATATCGTTGTGCCTTCTCCTTGTCGAATGCGGAACGCCTATAGTTACGTCATTTCTGTAGCACTTTACGCGCACGGAAAGTGTTTCGAAAATGGCGTGATGCACGTAGTCTTCGGCGAGCCAGGAGACAAAGCGACATCATTCTGAGTGTTGGTTTGCAGTGAGTATGTCATGAGGTGAAGCACTGTCGTCACGTGAAGCATGTCACGTCGAGACTGGGAGGTACCCGGGTTCGAATCCCGGTGCCGGCTGTGCTAACTGGGGGGTTTTCTTGGGTTTTCCGCAGACGCTTTCAGACATGTGCCGGCACAGTTCCCTTAGAAGTCGGTCCAGGACGCACATTCCCCCAGGGCGTAAGTCGTGACGTTGCCCACTTCTGTGAGGTCGACAACGGCGAGCCCTTTCACCATCACCACCACCGTGTCAATTTAGATATATCATAATTGTCACAAAAAAACCTATGCCCCCCCCCCCAAATCTCTCTCTTTCTCTCTTTGATTCAGAGGTGATAACCCTATCATTCGTGGCGATGGTTGGAGCACAGCGTTGCTATGCGGTGAAGTTCTCTTTTTAGAGTGTTGATGGCTCCCAGCGTGTTATGTGGTGAAGTTCTGTTTCAAGAGCGAGGTGACCTGTAACCTGAATGTCTTTGATGCATGGTTCTCTTCTTTTCAGGACTGCAAAATATTCACGTCAAAGGATATTCTGCCATTAATGCTCATGTTATGCCATAATACTACCTCAAAAAAAAAAAAAAAGAAAAGAAGAAGAAGAAGTCCCGAAAGAAAAAAAAAGAAAGATACAAGCAGAAGAAATATTCTGTGCATGATAAGTTGATAAGTAAAATATAGAAACAAATCTATGCATGAAGAAGTTGTGCAGGTGAAGAAAGAAGCCAACGTGCAGCAAGAGCATCCTAAATGGAAATAGACGGTCACCAAAAACAAAGAAGAAGCACAAGTCCATGCTCAGAGCCCACCATATCGGGGATTCCAGTGATGTGGATATCACTAGGCTGACAGACAGGTGCGTGGTTGACGCCATGTGAACACGTGTGTTTTCAACGTTCCTTCCACCACCGTGTGTCGGAGACTTCTGGCGCACCTCAAAGGAATTCCAGGTGGTCGAAATTCTTCGCAGTCCTATACCTTGCGTCACGTGCAACATGTCGCGTCACACAAAACAGGCTGGCACACCTTACGTGCAAATCTACTTGAATCGCTTATTATTTAAACTTATTTTCTTTTGTTTCTCGCCTCTCTGTCACGAAAACACTCGTGATTTGTGAAGGTATAAGGGGAGAAATTGGTTAATAACCAAGACAATATTGATATTGTCACGTGTATAGGGACAAAGACGACGAGCGAATTTCATCTCTCCCGCATTCCTCCTAGTAAACGACTGCGTTAATTTTCTCTCGTAATATCTGGTGAAATTTGCGAAGTGCCTTTCACCACCTTTCTTTCTCTGTTTTTCATATGTGTTTTCGTTTCGTTATTGGCTGCATAAATTTCTTTGGAGCTTGGAAGCGAAATCCAAAACTGGCTCCTTCGATCAGGCTCCCCCTTCGCACGTTTCATCTCTTTCAGTCCCTCGCACGCATTTGACTTCACTATTTCCATTCTTGTCGATTGCGAACAAAATGCGTCTAGACTTGTTTGTTTATTTCCCATTGAGACCCCCTCACCCCCCCCCTCCCACCCCTAATGCGCGTGCGCAGTGGACAAAAGCGCCAGCAAAGAGGAGACCGTTCAGTGAAATCAGCGAAAGAGGAGCAGCGGAACCTATTCTCCTCGAGATCAATTTCCCATCTCTCACGGAAGGCGGTTTCTTTCCTTTCTCATCTCGGAAGAGGAAGAGCAATCGGAAGAAAATGCATCCAGGTGAGCTTGCGGGGCCTTCTCATTGGGCGAGGAGACCGCTCGATGACGTGGGAGGAGCTCTCCCTCGCCATTGGCTCCGGCGGAGCAAGGGGTGGGATGCCACCTGGTGGCGAGCGCGTGCGCGCGTGCGGCCGAAGTATTTAAAGAAAACTTTGATGGTGCCCGCGTTTTGAACGGTCCCAGTTTCATAGAAGAAACGGCAGCGCGGTGTTGGTGATCACTGTGAGTGCACGTGACTAATAGCATCGACTGCAGACGGACGTGACCTTGAAGACTTGGATTGTACTTAAACGAAATGATGTGAACGACTTCCCGGCCCTGTGCTACGACTGTGTGCATGTGTTTCAGTTGGTTTCCGGGTTTCGGTGGGGATTTGCGTTTGCTTTTTTTGGCGTGAGTGGATTTAGTGGGACGTTGAGAAGACACGATGAAGTTTGAAAGTTTTCGGATTGGAATCTAGCAGCAAGGTTGGTGAGTACATTTTCTTCTTCTTGCTCATCCTTTTTTGTCGTGGGATATTGAAACTTTTGGTACACAAGACAGTCATCATGTGGAGAAGCGAGAATATGTTTGTTGCATGCTCATTTTATGGTATGTAAAAATTAGTGTCAACCCAGGATAGAGAAACAATACGACGCCAAGTAGCAGTTAACAAGTTGCACAAGTAGCGATTCACAATAATGTAGAATGATAATATTGTGACCTGCACAAAGCTTCAGATAGGCTATGTGAAACAGTCTGCCCTCTTGTTTTTTTATTGTATGATTGGTTGAATATTACACCACACATTTTGTCCTAGTGCGCATTTCAGCGAAAGCGCACTATACACACTTATGAGTGAAGGGAAACCGTATTTCACGTGGACCCAAATGTCTGCCTCTTGGCGCAGTCAACACATATAACTCGTGAGGTCATTCAAATTATATTAATAATTTAAGTTAATAATTTGACAATTTGAATTATTTAATTCATAATTAAAACTGTAGTAACAAACAAGCAATTTATTTAGACATCTTGGACGTGGGATGGATTGCTCTTGGATTGTTGAAAAGTGACGGAGTCCATAGCATTTGCAAAATGGGACATATCGTTTGTTTGTGCAGCGTTCGGTAGGACAAAATCGTTACTAAGTGCTTCCTTTCCCACAGTCTCTTTAAGATATCGTTACCGAAGCTCCGGAACAGTCACACTAAAAATGAACTTCTCCACATTGCATGCACTTAGCCAACCATCATCGTGAGTGACAACGTTCTTTGCGCTGATTTGCTAAAAACGGGGGGCGTGTGCCATTTTTGTGGCATTATGCAGTTCACGATTGCCACAGAAATGGCGTACGCTGCACCGCCACCGTTTTCATCGAATCAAGGGAGACAACGTTGTCATTCGGGATGAAGGCTGGCTAGAAGCGTGCGATGCGGTGAAGCTTGTTAGAGTGCACATGTATGATATATTTGCTCATCCACGCGGGCTTGCCGGCTCTCGGTTGTTCCACATCTTCGACTCGCAGCGGGCAACGATATCAGATCACTTGCATTCACCAGACCTCCAGAGAAAGGCAGAAGAAAAAAAGGAATACGGAAAGTATTCGGGACAACATACAGCATGTCTATGCTTCTATGCTGCAACATATGGCGTACCTCGCTTTTATAATTTTCAACCACTCGTTTTAGAAAGCACACTCTAAAAACAGAGCTTCACCGCATAGCACGCTGTGCGCCAACCATTGCTACGAATGATAGGGTCATCGCTTTTTATTCGAGGAAAGAGAGGGGCGTACGCCTTTTAGTGGCAATTTGGATGTATGGTAATTGCCACAAAAAGGCGTACGCCTCCATCTCTCCTCGAATCAAAAGCGATAACCCTATCATTCGTTGCTATGGTTGGCGCACAGCGTAATATGCGATGAAGCTCTGTTTTCAGAGTATACTCTCGGTCGTTGGCTTCGATCTTACGAAGTGTCCGTTGACGGTATTAATAAATGAAATGAACGTCAGTGTAAGATACAGATGGGAGGGGGTAACCAAAGACCAGTGCCACCCATTCATTAGACCGAAATGAATCGGCAATGGTTTATGCGGAATTTTGAAAGTGTAGGTGCTCTGTCGCAAAGGGGTGTGCTCATGAAGGGGTGTGTGAGGACGGTTGATGTCGGGGAAACTTCGGTAGTGATCTAAGTGTTGATGCCAGCACGAACCGCCAATGATAGAATGCCCCGTTTTTCGCGCGTTCGAAACTCTTCCGTTCAGACTGTTTCCCCACTAAGCTCGTCCACACTGCGGAAAAGCTCGCGTAACAGTGCGCTCAGAGGGGGTAGCCTCGTGACCTTGGAGTAGAGGATTTCCTTCCGCGCGTCCTCACGAATGTGACCTGCAGTCATCGTCGGTAGCGTTCGCGACGGAACGCGTCGTTGCACGACTCCCGTTTAATGCCGCCACTCCTTTTTTTATTTACTTTAGCGTTCGCTCCTCGCACCTTGGGAATTTACACACTCTGGAAATTTGGGAGGCGTTTGAATCATCCGCCAGAATAGGTGGAAGTATGCTGTACCCCTTTGTGCATATAGATTAAACATCCGGCTGTACTTAACGCAAAGCAAACCCACGTCCTGCGAAAGCAGGCGTCGAATGCAGGGCTTCTAAGGGCTAGGTAATTGGTATTTGGAGTGGACTTACGCATAAAGTGTGTCAGCCTATTTACTACAGCCTATGTCAGCCTATAGCTAGAGTAGTCGAGCTCCCCGGTAGGTTATGTTTGTCGTTGGATTTTTCAAACTCACGCGACAGGGCGCAATACGGTCAAATGAGCGCTGAAGATCCCAGGCCAAGCATCTTATGCATGTGATAACCTCAACGTTACATCATGTGCAGTCGCTGCGACATGTGTCGCATGTGTGTGCGTGCGCGCGCCTTTGAACACCGCGAAACTATGCCATTCACTGACATTCCAATACGCTTGCCGCGCTAAACCTTAAAACAGAAGTCATTTTGTAGAATCTAAATTTCCTGGACGTCCTTCGTTCAGCATTGGTCGATTTTGTCGCTTGTTTGTCAAAGTCACAAGCATGACGTGGAATTTTCGCCCCCTCTTCTTTTTTTTTTACTCTGTTGAAGGAATTTCAATAAATCTGTGCCTCCATCGCGATATATCTGTTCAATAAATCTGTGCGTGTTTGAAAGTCCTCGCAAAAAGCGCTTCGGAACTGTAGTTGTCCATCAAATATGGTGGAACACGACACGTTACTGACAGCTCTTTGTGTTCTAATTATATGCACGTTACGAACATAATTATTCTCGATGTAGCCTCAACTAGAGCACTGCTCGGGCTCGGGCTTACCCGAAAGCACGAGCGTCACCCGGCCCGTGGTCCAGGCCGAGCCGGGTAAGGCCTTTTTTGCGGGTCTGGGCTGGGTCTGGGTCGGGCTCGGGTTAGTGTATCAGTTAGCAACGGTCAGCTTTTACAACTCGCTACATAAAGTGAGCCAGGCTGGGCCTGCCGGGTAGCCTATACATCTCTCGGGCCTGGGCCGAGAAAACTATAAATTCTTCGATCTCTGACCGAGGTCGGGCCAGGTATGAAGCCGTCGGGTCGGGCCCGGGCGGAAAAATCAAAGGGCCGTGCTCCTGCCAGGCCTATCTGTTAGAAAAATTTATACCTTTTGGGGTATAAACGGCTTGTCTCAGGGCGTGCACCTTTTGAGGTATAAACGCTATACCTTCCTCAAGGTATACTATCTTTATACCTCCCTGAAGGCATATTATTTGCACCTCAGGGTATAAACATATACCTCCTGGAGGGTGGCTTTGTGGTATAATTGAAGAAAACGGTAATATTCGATTTGTTTCAGCGTCATATCCGAGTGGCGGCTTCCCAGCGCAGCTTTCCACAAATATTGAAGAAAAAAAAAACAGGACCAAAGGAACGATAAACAAAAAAGAAAATACCTGGAGACACTCGCGCACAAACTCACAAAGCATGGATGTAAATCCGAAAGGAAAGAAATTAAGTAACAATTAGCATTAAATTGGAAACCAAGAAGCAATAGCAACAAATATTAGGAAAAATATTTCCAGGAGCAGTTGACATTTGCTGGAGAACAGATACATATACAAAACACCGCGGCTACACATGGTGGAGAGCATCTTTCGTGCGGGAAGCAACTTAAGAAGTGAGGGCGTGTAAATTTATTTATTTTGGGATCAAATAATTGGCTTCCAGATGTCACTACCCAATATAATTAGAATGCTACTGTATTACTGACTATGTTTTTAAATTAACTTATTGTTTAACTGAGATGATATAATCGCCGTCACAAATTAATGTGATCCCAGATGTTGCGGGAGAAAAGGTATACAAAACGCTGAAGCTATAAACGTAATATAGGGGTACTCTTTTGTACCCTCAGCTGCCGTGGAAGGTATAGAATCAGTGATCTGTACCTTACACATGGTTTAAACAGGGTATAGACAATGGTGATGAGGTATAAATGTCGTACTCTAAACCTTATTTATACCTTTTATATACCTTTTCTTCTAACAGTGTAGGTCTATAAGAAGGTAGTCGTGGTGCTGCCGAAAGAGCTCGCCGTTGTCGGCCTCACCAAGGTTGGCAACGTCACGACAAACGCGCTCTGGGGGAATGTGCGTCCTGGGCCGACTTCTAAGGAAACTGAGGCCCGTGCAGTCTCAACTACATTGCGCTTGTCTTATCTTCGCAGGGGACGATCTATGTGTGTAGCTTTAACAGCTGCTACCTCCAATTCCATTAATTGTTGCCGCCATTTTCTCTTTACATCGAATTTTACTTCCTGCACGCACGTGTATTCGCACAATAGAAGCTACAACGAACAGGTGTAACTGCCGAGAATGTTTGTTCACCCCGAACGCTCGAGTCTCCGCAGACAGGAACTTCCCGCGTCGTGCGCCGTATCAACAGTCATAAAATACGCAAACCCACCCACGCAAAATACTGTCGCTTTGTACACGCTCATCCACACATCCAGCGTTCCGAAGAAGTTCTTTTTTATTTTTGTTTTTTATATATGCTCTCGACGAATACCCCCTGCCTTTATGTTGTAAGAAAAAATGTGTTCGATCGCGAGATATATATATAAAAAACGCAAAATTATAACGAGAACGGGGACCCAAGTGCTAAGGTTGGGGACCTCTTGACCCGACCTTGGAGATTTTCGGAGGGGAGCAGGTAAAGCTCCCACCCCACCCTGACAGCCTTTATGGTGCTCCTGTTGTCCCGGTCTTTGGTGGGTCTTCGAGCGTGTACACACGTGATAACTTTTGTGGCAAATGTTGGGACATTCCCCCCCGAATGTCGAGAGTTGGGTTTCGAGCTATGGGTCACAGGGGTCGGCGACCTGGAGGAAGAACGTCGAATATGCAGACCTCCCCCACCCGCCTATTTTCCTTCTTTTCTGCTTTGCGTTTCTGTAGTGAAAAATCTTTGTGACATTGAACTTGAAAAAAAAAAAAAAGTTGCGTTTGTGTTCGCGAAGAATAGATTAAACTGCGAAGGTATGTGTGGTACGTGGCGTAAAATGAAAAAGGCTACGCTTTCGGTGTCTTACTTTCTTGCTTGCTTAGTAGAGGGTAAGAGTGGTCAGCCATAAAAAAGGCTTGCTACTCGTACTTTCTACATGCACCTCGAATGTCCTGCGCACATCCTGCTTCAGCCCGGTTTACACCGTCTTAATTATTTGCTCCGGTGTTGGGTAACGCGTTTGTTCCTGCTTTCCGCTTGCATTATGTTCAGGAAGGCGGTGCTGCTTCAAGAGTACTGGCATCCCTTGGCTTCTTGTTTGTGCATGTTCAATAACTAATAGTTCAATGCTATTTACTTGATTTATTTATATTGTATCATCTATTCATAATGGGAATATCTACATCTGCATCGCAGTTTTACACTTCGTGTCTTATACTTCGATGTCTGTCCATGTAATGTGAACCAGCAAAAAAAAACAAAAAAGAAACTTATAGTGTGATGCGATATTTAAAAGCAAGACTCACCGAGTCATGTTGCAGCTTTTCCTAACCTTCTTCGTTGAATTTCGGTGAAACGCGCTCGCAGAATTCACAGAACCCACTGAAGGTTCAACTGTATAATGCAATCTCTGTTTCAATTGTTTTATCTAACTCACTCTATCAAAGCTGCAAACCCAACGACAGAATAACAGCAGGTTTAAAGAGAAACTGAATCTTTTCATGTAGCAGGGCCTCGCCAGGGGTATACGCTTGCGCTGTTTGACACTGAGTATAGATTGTAGCGCTTGGGTTGTCACTTGTCGTGACCACGTGAGTATACCTCCAAACAGCTCAATCAATTTCAATTCATCATGCACATGGTGCGACTACAAAGCCGAAATTTACCAGATGCCAACGTGACGAAGGCTTCCTAGCCCAATTTTCTTAACGGCACTAAAACGGAGCACACTTTTTATTGTAAGTTCACGCCTGGCGAGTGTTTTCACTGTGAAGCTCTACGCAAATGCGAGTAACTGGTTAGCCCGAACTCCATTAGATGGCGCTGCATCCCGATGTACGCCCTCCTCTGTTACGCGGAGAGGGTTATAAAGCATACATTCTCGCCGACAATGGAATGTTCCCTTTCGCGGTCGTGCAAACAGCAGCCGGTGCGTGATCCATCCGTCTGTATCGTCGCGATGAAATACGAGAAGCTGCTTTGTCGATAAAACGGCGCAAGTGTAACCGGTTGATGAACTGCATACGATGAGCGTAGACTTGCACGTCACTTAAATACTCTTATCTAGTTAGTCTGATCTCCTCAAATAATTTATCCAATCACCCCAGGAGATTCTTTGAGGATGTGATGTGATGTAATAGAGGAAGAAAGATTCTTTGAGGAGCCGGCGCTCAATCAATCAATCCGGGGCCTCTCCGCAATGTCGCGCTTGTTGAGAGAGAGAGAAGGAAGCCTAAATTGCGGTTTCTTTCTCTCATAAATGGCGAACGACGCAACCAATCAACCCCGTTCCTTTTGTGTTGGTCTTAAGGTAACAGAGTCTTTCATTTCGAGTGGTAAGAAAGGTCTGTTTAGGCACCAACGGCTGTCACAACATGCCATATGCAATCATCTAAGCTTCGTCGCACTGAAGGTTCAGCTGTACCATTTGTTAGTGTCCGTTAGTGATTATAAAGCGATAACTTGCGCGCAGAGCGCAAGGCCCAGACAATGACCTGCACGGACGTTCTTTTCGTTCCTGAGCTCTGCAGGTGTTCCGCAAAGGGAAGTCTGTGATAGACAGGTCGCTTCCGCGTTTCTCGTGCGGTCACTTTATGGAGAATGGATCTCTGCTCGTTCACCATCTTAGGTTAGCGTCACTTCGTTTGAACAGACGTTGGGCCATAGGCGGTGAAGATGAGGTGGACGCAGAAAATAAGCGCAGTAAGCAGGGCGTTGGACCTGTGTCTGTGCAGAGGACATGTTTCCCCGGAAAATGAAATCGACACACAAAAAAAGAAGAAGACACTCTTATCCCAACTTATTGACGTTAGGGCAGAGTAATCCGACGCCGATGCAAGCGAAGGATTCTCACTTCGGTTGCAAATGGAAGCATCCAACTAGGCAGGGGGCGTAATCGCTTCATCGTCGTTACGGTCGTTACAAGCTAACGAGTGGCGGGTAATTCAAAAAGGCGGGAGGGAAATTTAAAAAGGTGGGCACGTCATAAAACACGTGCACGGCGCTCTTCGCACGATACGTGAAGGCCGTGGTACACGTCGCGGGCAATGTGTCACGTGCCCACCTTTTTGAATTTCCCGCCACTCGTTAGCTCGTAACGACCGTAACGACGATGAAGCGATTAAGCCCGCAGGTCTTCTCATATACTATATGATAGATTAAAAGAAAGGCTTCGGGTAAGGACCTCTGGATATCTTTGACAGAGATTGTTGTTCCACTATCTTACGGTAGTGCGGAACCATCGCGTGAGATCCTTCGAGGAGAACGATCAGTGAGGCCTTTTTCGCATTGTCGAGCCTCTTGAGAAGTGAAGGGAAAGCGTTCCTTTCGCGTTGGTGTCAAGGTAACGCAATATTTCGCTCCGTGACGAGAAATTTGTTCACTTTAGAGCCCCTTTAATTGCAGTTAACGACTGGCGTCGAACCAACCCCACGGACAATAACGCGATAAAGCCGTCACCGAACGTGTCGGTAATCACTCGTAACGGCGACAGGTGCAGCGCCGCGTTGGCAGTGAAAAAACGCTCCGGCAGCGGCGTGAAGCGAGAGGGAGCCGTTGACCGGTGTTGAGCGAGCGAGGAGGTTGCATCGGCGGCGGTGAACGTAGTCCCGTTACTCCTCCGTCGGCGCTTCCCCCTGCAAGCACCATGGAATGGGGTCAAGTTCGCCGGCGGTCACTTCCGCCGCCCTCTCCATCATCCTCATCCTCGAACAACCTGACGGCATGCACAACCTGCTGCCAGTTCATTCTCGGAGCACGCACCACTGCCAGACACGGGCTGTGCACTTTTACGCCGAAGCGCGCTTCGTGCTTCTTCTTCCGTACACGTTCCCGGCAGGTGTTGTTGTCTGCCGTGCATCAGTACTGAGAACAAGTGGTTTCCGAGATCAAAGTGAAGTGTTCGTTTCGCATTCGTTGCTGGAGAAGGCGTTGACCAGAGATCCAGGGACTGGATTTGGATCCCGTACTCGAGCAGATTTTGAGCGCGTTTGGCGGCTGTGTGGGTTTCTAAGCGCGCGGACGCAGAGTGGAAGACTTACAGTTGACGTACTTCGCGGTATACACGGTATTTTCGACAACGATTGGCTGTCGTTGTGCGTGCGATGCTTGAAGCGTCCGCCAGGTCAGGATGAGCCGCAATCGCAAAGGCGCGCTGTTCACCCTGAAGAAAGTCAAGAAGAAGTTCGCCACGTTGGATCCTCGGTCAAATCCGTGAAAGCGTCGTCGGCAGCTCCGTTTTGGTGTTACTTGTGTGATCGTTTGGATACCCTTCAAGGTCGTCTTGGAGAAGTACAAAGAGTGAAAGAGAGGAAGATATTGGTGCAAAAAGGATTCTAACCACTGAGGTAGGAACGATTTGAATTGTGCGGGTAACAGGTGCACCCTACACTCTTAAAAATGAACTTCACCACATGGCACGCTCCTGGCCAACCATTATCGCGAGAGACATCGTTCTCTCCCCTGATTTGTTGAAAACGGGAGGCGTACGCCTTTCTGCGACGCTTATGTAGAAATGCTAAATGTCACAAAAAGTCGTACGTCGCGCGTTTTCCAGAAATCAAGAGTGATACAGGTATCACCCTGTACAATGGTTGCCTTTCAGCGTGCTATGTGGTGAAGCTTTGTTTTAAGAGTGCATAACAAAAAAAAAAAACGAAAGTGAAAGGCGTGGTTTCGGGAGTGATCATAGCGTCTTGTTTCCTAGATTGAAGTCGCTTCTCACTTTTTCCACCGACACAGAAATTTACTTCCCAGTTCTGCAAATAGTCCGAAAACTCCGCGTGAACCTTCACGAATTTAGTCTACACATCTGTACTCTCAAAACCGAACTTCACCGCATAACACGCTCAATGCTAACCGTTGCACTGAACTTACCACCGCTCAATACCATTACCGCTCAAAATTTGTGAAACGTCAGGGGGCATACGCTTTCTTGTTACGAGGAATATTACATAAGTGTCACACAGAGAAGCACGCCACCCGTTTTTAACAAAACAGGCAAGAGAACGATGTCACTAAGGACGATAGCTGTCTACACTCTTAAAAATGAGTTTCACCGCATAGCACGCTCCTAGCCAACCATTATCTCGAATGATATCGTTATCTGCCCTGATTTGTTGAAAACGGGAGGCGTACGCCTTTTTGTGACAATTATGAACAGCATAAGTGTCACAAAAAAGGCGTACGCCTCCCGTTTTCAACAAATCAGAGCAGATAACAATATCATTCGAGATCATGGTTGGCTAGGAGCGTGCTATGCGGTGAAACTCATTTTTAAGAGTGTAGGAGCGTGTTGTGCAGTGATGTTCTGTTCTCAGAATGGGGTCCATAAAGGGAACTGAAGTTACTCAGACTTTCCTACTTTTTTGTTCTCTTTTCTTAGAGTGCGGGCTGTAGCCGTAGAGGCGTATATAGGCGAATATGGGGATACGGGATGGCGAATATAGGGATATGGATAAGGATAAGAATATAGGGAATATATGGGATGACAGAATGCGCGCAAAGCGTAAGGAATTATCCATTACGTTTCCTTTCCTGTGTACCGAGCGTAGCTGGTGCGGTTATGTCACAGGTGTTGCGTAAGTAAAACGAGGAAGCTTACGCGGGCAGGTCAGTTACAGTGTAATCTTACATTGTCAGGGCACAGATGGTGGAAAATGTGCACCGAAAACGTTTCACGTATGAGTATATTTCAATATTTGATTATATGCAACATTCCGTGCAAGACCACAAGGTCACTTTCGCTGTTTCTAGGATGTACTCTTCCTATTTAAACGTGCGTTTAAAAAACCATTAGCGCGTGAACTACTGAAATTTTCTGTGGCATTTTGATGAAACTACCGGCATTATATAGCACGTATTTCAGTGTTTATTCTCGCTTATTAGAAAAGTATACAGGAAAGCACAGACAATTCGGACTTGCTGCTCTGCATTCATGGATCGTTCGAGACCCAGCTCACGTGGCATAGTGGTTAGGACGATCGCTTTCCACGCCGAGACTGGGAGGTGACACGGGTTCGAATCCTGTCACCTGCTGTGCTGTCTGAGGTTTTCCCTGGGTTTTCCGATGATTTTCCAGACGAATGCCGGCACAGTTCCCCCTGAAGTCGGCCCAGGACGCCTACTAACCCCTCTGACCCCCACTCCTTCCTGCTGTCCTCTCTCCATCTGTCCACGTCTGTACGCCACTCATAGCCACAGTTGCATCGCGGCGCTAATACAGAAATTAAAATTTAAATCGTTCGATGCTCGCAGATGAGCCTGTTATCTACGATAATTAAAGAAGGGTTCTCCAGTTGCGTTGGTGCACAACACCTAATTGCACCACGTCAGCATTCACATCCTCTGACACGGTTAAAGACAAGTCCCGTCATCGTAAAATACCTCCAAGAGCTTCGACGGTCGAAGCGCTGTTATGGAGCTCGGAAATGAGACCGCTTTTTTTTTTTTCTTTTCAGTGTTATTATTAAAGTTGACGCCAACTGTACTTGCCTAACCGTCTGTGCTGTATAACATGCTGCAACGTAAGAGCTTGGGTGTCGAAATGGCAACTATTTTCGGGGAAAGCTTCCCCTATCAGACTCTAACACGTACTATAAATGACGCCATCGGACGATATCCTACTCATATCTTTTCGACAGGTATCCGTTATTATGTAAGCATGAAGCCGACTACATCTCACACGTTCGAATGTATTATACCTGCTTCCTTGTCCGGTAATTTCCGGAAGAGACCTTGATATTTGCGGAGCGTATACTACATCCTGCTTCTTGCATTGGGTACGCGCAGCGCGATCGCTATCGACGACCTCAACCACAAATACGACCTTTATTGAGTGTCATTCCTTTCGCAACCACAACCCTAATTATACATCTCGCTATGCAATGTGACGTGCAAGGACAAACAGAGACTGAACACCTTATTCACAAACGGGGTTCCTGGATTGACGTAATACAGGCCATGGTTGTGAAAGTCTTTAAGGTCGGCCTTCCCTTTAAATAAAAAGAGAAAGGATATTCTGAGCGAAAGTATCCTTAGTGTACCAAACCTGACCTGACCTAACTCATTAAATATTCATTCGGTGTATTGTTACATGTGGTACTCTGTAGTGGTAGGGGGTAACCCACCCGGAGTATTATATTAGCTCACAAGCCGTTTTTTTAAATTAACGACTGACTCATCTGTTAAGAAATTTGCGTTTTTACGTTTGCGTACAACTACAAAACTAACTCAACGGAACCCAATCAGTTATAAGTTATTAATTTTTTAAACAACGATGCTGTTTTCGCGGCAAGGAAACCTGCAGTGTCCTGCGGAATCCTTACTTCCTTCGTGATGCCCAGTGCCAGATACTAAAGTAAGGAACAGGAATCACCCTACTTTGTCTCAAACCTATCGTGCCTAAAGAGAGTTATCCACTTTGCATCGATCGATATGTGGTACTTGTTGGAATAGAGGAGGTCATCACGATAGTCTGACCCACAGCCGTTCGAAAGTTGACGCAACCCTTTCGCAGATCTCCAGCGGAACTAAATTCTAACATTATACAAATCAGGAATAAGAGCCTTATCGAGCGTAGGTAATAAGGACGTCGAACAAGAAAAAGATTGTAAGGTATATAATTTGTAAAATGATGAACGCAGGTAGCACTTATATAGATTCGAAAACGTCAGCTATGCATTGTCTCCAAGCGCACTGTCTGCAGCATACCTCGGACGTTCCAGACGCCGTGGGCTTGTCATCTTACGTAACCCTGCTTTTCGCAAAACCCTTATGCCACTCCGAGTTCTGTCGAAAGAGGTTGATCATTAGCAAGAGAGCGCTCGTGGAACCGGACATCTTGTTCTTTCAATGCACTGGGACGGGTTGGATACCGTTTGCGGCGGTACTATGTGAGGTAGATCAATTACATTCGACGCGTGTGTAGGTTGTGGCAGCATGAGAGTTCTAGCAGGGTTCTAGAGCATGCGCAGCATCTTCCAAAACGCTGCTTGGGAAGAACTTCATTGGGGGACAAGAACAACGCGCACGTATGTATCCGCTTGCCCTGATCATGTCGGGCTGTGCGAGCAAATACAAATATACCCGTATGTGATGTCGTTTTTCTCGTTTTTTTTTCTTTTTCTGTCTGTTTTTGTTTTTGAGAGGGGGATATGTTTATTAAGAAAAAAGAAAGGAAAGGTTAGCCAAGCAAAGACTCCACTTTCTATTCAAAAAAAAAAAAAGAAAAGAAGAAAGAAAAGTAGCAGATTGCTTTTGTCTTTTCTTTTTTTTTTTTTTTCGATGACAAACCCATATGAGTATCTTCCTCGATCTTTTGCGTGATACTCAAACTTAATACAATCATACGATGACGCCACATGTACTTATGTCACTGCAACGTGTTTCTCCAGAAACTACGCTTCACCTTTTGTTTTACGTTACTGACATTTCTGGCATTTCTGGACACCATCGGACTTAGATCGTTATTGTGAAGGGGCTCGTTATTTTATTCCCCCCATTCCATCCAGCAATGGGGTGGAGTATCGCCTGTGGCGATGAAACTCCCCACTCTCCAAGGTCGAAAATAAAGTTGTTGTTTTTTTTACGTTACTGCGTCTTTATTTTATTTCAAAATCCCACGAACGTCCGTCTAACTCGTCATGACCAAACACGACTTTACTTTAGAGCATAATAAAATACACCGTCACTGCATCCCGCACTCAGCCCGTGAGTGAAAGTTAGACGTTCCGTTGCGGCAAGCGACTGTGCGGAAGAAAGCATCTTCCAACTTCCCAGCCCTGTTGCGCCTCTCGCACAGAGCCGAGGTGAACGCCCTTCGTCCGGCGCTGCCCCTAAGGCTTTCCCCTAACGGGCCTTTCTCTTCGCCGCTCTTTTTGAGCCCCCGCGAAAAGCGGCTAATTATTTCGATATCTTCACATCTCCGCCAACCAGTGCTCAAAGGCTTCCACTCACGCTTCGGGTGTCTTGCTAATGAAATACAACAAGACCGGCGTAATGCTCTTATGAAGTGCTTACGAGGAGGAGGACGCCTTCTTCTGGTGAAAGGAACGTTGAGTAATAACTCAGCATCGACGAGGTCATGCCGGGCTTACATTGGCCCGTGCACGTATGTTGTCTTTAACCGCTCACGATTCACTATTGAGACCCGCGCTGCGCTTCCGCGTGTGCACGTAGCACCGACAAGGTTATGAGGCCCAATGTCCGATGGCTTGATTGGTCCTGATCGCATGTTCTTCATACAGCAGTGTCGATCATGAATGTTTTCTCTATTTCTTACTGGTTGTTGTATGGCTCAATGGTGTCGGTGGAGTTATATGTTTTCTTGTTGTTGTTTTTTTTTTGGGGGGGGAGGGGGATTTAATAGCGAACTTTTTGGTATGTGCCTCAATCACTTGGCTGTTTTGTTTGTCGTCCATGAAATACGGAAGAGCGTGTATTTATAGATACAGGTCTGTACTATATAGAGGGAGTATAGTTTTTTTTTTTAAATCTTATTTTGCGACGGAAGATGTAAATTATTTTCGGCACTTCATAGTTGCCAGCTTCAATAGGAAAAAAAAAGGATCAGGGTGTTGACTTGACTAAAGTCATTCCGGACAGGCAAATCGGTAAAGACAATTTCACGACCTAATGGGCTTTCTGAAAGACACGTGCTGTGGCCATGTTTAGGAATCTGCGCTCACAATATCTGAAACTTATTAACGTCTTGGTGTAACACACACACACACACCAAGTGCTCCGGAGCACGGTTACACCGCCACGACTGACGTCTTCAGATGCTTCTTCGGTGCCTATCTCTCACGTAACTCTGTCAACACACAAAATGCTGAACAAGAAGTATGCAGAACGGCATGTAGAGAAACGCGTGCTGGCAAAGAAATACAGTTTACTTTCTCAGTGACAACGGTACAAGGAACGTTCCTGGTGGTTCCGAACGTCCTCGAACACAAGCCTCAGCATGTCCACTTTCTATACGTTATTTTGCTTCAGCTCAGGAGCAATCACCGACAGGCCACACGTTTGCATCTGGTCCTCTCACAGCGGAGGCAGGTGGAACGGCGAGTTGAATGATGCGTAACCCTGAACGCTGCAATCGTCTAACTGTCGATCTTCCTGGCTGTGTTCGTCAGCGGCCGTTGCACGAGGTCGACGTCCCTCGTCTTTGTGCGCTCCTTCAGCCAAGCGGCTCTGCGCACTTTCACTTTACGCTGCTTTCTCGAGCCACTTTGCAACGCTGCTGCCCCTCGTGTGATCTGAACTGAGGGAGGTCATTATTTTGCACGCGCAAGTGATCGGCATAATTGCGAGCGCTTATCGGACCTGGTACAGTTTATGCAATGTAAAGTCAGTGCCGTTGTGCAAATACGATTACTTGTTACGACCTCTGCGATGCGGTATGCGTCCTTGATGTTCCTGATGATGTAATCATCGCGATTTTCTGATTGCTCGCGTGTGCGAGGTCAAGATGAGGAGAGTTCAATGCAGGAAGATCTTTTCCCTGCATCTAATTCCTAATTACGCGCCGTATCTACACACGCCTCCATTTTGTGGCGACATTCGCTGGACGAAGCGGGATTATCTTGTGCCGCTTGGTAGGACTGCGGATAATTTCGACAACTTGCTCCTCACCAGGGCGTTGGAAACAATGTTTACACAACCTCCTCCCCCACATTGCTACCGTCCTCGATGGGGATCAAACCCGTCATCTTGAGATCGGTAGGCCTGCACGTCAGTGAAACAGGCTGTAGGCTCGCAGAGGTCAGTTGGCACTTGAAGAAGAAGAAGTGTCCATCCGTGCATTTGTGTCGGTTTGAGTTCGTCAGGGCTGGAGTATATGAGGCGAAAAGAAAGAAAAACGGCACTTCGACATAAAAGCTAGAAGACTCGTTAGCTTCACACAAAAAAGTCAAGGAAAGTCAAGGTATATGCAGTTGTTAGGGTCGCAAAGAAGGTTACGGCAATCTGTAGCTGGCACGATAATGTCTCTTAATTTCCCCTTCGATTCATTCGCTCGGTCTGTAAAGACTTAGAGCGGTTTCAAGACTAAAGGGGTTTATTCCCATTCTGATCTCCACTCTAAACTGTCTCTTCCTCTTCCACTTCATCTCATTCCTCTTCGTGTCCCTTGCAGTGTCCCCCATGACCGACCGTGTACACGGTGGTGCCACGATATCCCAGAATCCACAGATATTAAGAATCCACAGTTCAATATGGCAGGTGTTGAAAATCCCAGATTTCTGAATTAAAGCTTTATGAACAAGGGCAGAATGATGGTGTTGAATGATGCATATTACTGACAAACCTGGCAGTATGGCGCGAAGAGAGAGGCGCCAGTGAGAAGGTATTATCGTGAATAAAAGCCAGGTTTTTGGCGACCCGTTAGGCTTAGCATAGCGGCCGCGTCAGAGCAGCAGAAACGGTTAGAATATGGTTAGGTTAGGTTAGTTTCCAGAGGTTAGGTTATTTTACGCTTGTCTTTTGACTGTTCACCACGCGGTTGAGGGGCTCTCCACAGCAGGGCATGCACGCAGTACGCTAACGGCATTTTGGGAGTTTGAACAATGGATTCTTAACGGTGGCATTGCGGGATATCCCCGTGGCGTGTAGCGGTCAGAAATTCCTGAGAACCGACATCACGATGCGCACTGAGGGCGTTGCTTTAAACGCGAGGAAAACGCTGGAGCCATCAGCTCAGATACCAGTTTCTTTGACCACTCAGTCGTATTCCTCAACGAGTACACGCTGCACATGCAGGTACCCCTGTTTTCCTCACGCGCAATGCAGACTTTTTCCAACCGGAGCTCTCCCTCGCGTCCATCGTTTGTCACCCAAAGAAATCGAATGTATAATGTTAAGTTAGGTTAGGTTACCCACCCCATCATCATCCAATGTATGTGTGTGTGTAGGTTAGGTTACAAACGTCGAAGTGCCTTGCAAATAAACAGCTTTTATTATACATTGCAAGCGATCGCACGAAATGCCGCGCCCACAGGAAGCTTCCGTTTCTTTATATAGTTCCGTCTCCCATAGTTCCTTCCGCACCTATGCCTACAGGTGGCGCCCGGTGTTGAGAGTAGGAGAGAGCCGAGTGCGCGCTGCAGACGAGGCTAATATACAAGCCTTCAGCAGGCACACCACGTAACTCAAAACGTTACACATGCCCAAAGCCTGAGAGAATGCCCAAGTTTCCACACACCTTTAGCAGCACGCTAAATCCTTTCTACGTCACCTCACTTGATACTGACGTCATCAGCCGGATAACATTTCCCTTCCCGCAAGAAGCGACCGCCTCTGCACCCCCAGCTTCCGCTTCCCACGCCCGCTCCCTTCTTGTCTTTTCCGACAACTTAGTTTTTCCCGGACACACAGTATCCGCACCCATATCTCCCACCCTGTATACATAAACGAGAACCGGGACACCCAAGTACCGTAAACGTTACTTACTTCCTGCTTTCCATCCTCCGACAATCCTCAGGAAGCGATCCTCTTTCCCTATCCCTACACGTTAACCACCTTCTCTCGTCCGGGTGGGAACCTTAACCTTCGCCGAATCCTCGTTCCCAAGTTCAAGTTCAACGACCGTCAGTCACCCTTTTGATCCCTAATCGAACCTTGACCTTTCACCTCTCCTCGTGGGAGAGCTACGACCCAGACTCCAACCCCTCAGTACCCCCCCCCCCCCCCAGAGTCATATTTGTATTTCCGCGTTTCAAAGCGGTGCTCGACCCTAGAACCTGTTACTGCTTCCCTATTCTTCCCCAGTTTTTCTTGTCCCGCGGGGGAAACGGGGGCCTCTCACCCCCAACTTCTCCCCGCGCGATAGATTTTTGTGTGTTTTGGACGAGGGGCGAGTTACACAAAAGGCTTCCCCCCGCTCTATGTTGTATTATAATTGGAAAGTTCTGCGTTACGGCCTTTTTCCTCGCTTTTGCAACCTCACAGCTAGTAGTTACCGAACCGTGTGTAGCGTACCCTTGAACTTGACGGTTTTCACTTTTTTGTCGTAAAAAATATGATCAGGTCGCGCGGTACGAAGAAGTAGACAAGCAGTATACGCTCGAGAGGCTTTGAAAAAAAAATAATAAGAAGAAGAAACGGCAAGCAAGAAAGGGAAAAAGAAAACGGGAGAGGGAAAGATGACAGGCCATAGCATTGCGTAAGTTACGAGACAGGTTGCGGTCATGTTCACGTATTTCAAGTAGACATTACGTAGCCGGGAGCTCGTGACGTCATCAGTAAGGAAGAGAAGCAGTGCTAGAGGTCAGGTGATTGAGAAAGGGCAAACATTGGTTCCGCCCAACGCCTTTTGGATAAATCTTACAAAAAAGGGCTCTCTTTCTTTACGTTTTTGGTGTTCTTTTTGAATATTTCTTTAGAAGAAGCTGGGTGGTTTTGTGAACATCTGATTGTCGGATCCTAAGCAGGTCATCCAATGGTGAGGCTAGAAGGAGGGGAAATCATACGGCCGGAGGCAATGACACCTCAGAAGACATGTGCATGTCGGATGTGTTGAGAGCTCAGAGTGGTTGTGTGCTTCGATCCCTGGATTACATGTGTGCAGCGATACTGGATATTGTAGCCCATAGTAACTAGAAGTGTGTTGTAGGTAAGTTGTTTCACCACAGGTCGTTTTTTTTTTACTCAGGATATGATTAGTAAACGACTAGATTCGATTGGATAGGATAGGATAAAAATTAAATTTTGCACTAAGACGGCATGAACGTTCTGGAAAAGTGTATAGATACGCCCCGTATGACCTGAAAGTAGCGTTCCATCTTCTACATAACATGACCGGTTTCAGACTGACGTTTGTATGTGTTTGTAAACAATCTATGTTTTACAGCCTTGTGATTGCCTGATTTTGCCTCTAATTGGTACAAAAGCAACAAGATAATGATGATTATATGGGGTGTTTCACCGCGTGTCATCACTATTACCTAGTTGTTGTCTAGGCGAACTGCAGAAGGGTAAATAGTGTCTATGCGTAAACAGTGTATGTATGTACAATATATGTAATGTTTGTATGTGTATCCCAACTGTTTTATAGATTTCCCCACAAAGCATTACCTAGTACCATTTAGCTACGACTGAAACAATCGTTTGACCAGTGATACGCCAAACATATCAGTAGAATATCAGACAGTACAATATCGGGCTGTGGTATTCCATACCTTGGTCGCTTCTTTCAATTGGTGACAGGACTGCCAGCGCGGGAAGCAGCGAAAAAAGAAAAAAGAAAAACCGACGCAGCATGAAAAGAAAAGGATGTCAGTAAAAGCTAGGACAAGCCTAACCCATTTCGTGTAATCCGCAAGTGTTTCTTCATATATGTTGCTACATATCCGCAAGATTTCTTCTTTTTGATTCTGCAGAGCTCATTCTGCCTCAACGCGTAACAAAGTTAACGAGGTTGCTCAAACTCCGCGTCGACACAAGCCCGCACCAATAGCTTGCCCCGTAACACTCCACACCCACTATCGGTTTGAACTCAGCGCCCGCTGAACGTCCGTAGTAGCCAGCTCCACGTGTAGAGTTAAATCAACACGTTCACATTTTTTTTCTTGTCCCGACCAATCAAGCAACGAACGATGCGCGGCATCTCTACTCTTTCCTCAAACACAACACAGCGTAACCGACAACGGAAGCAGTAAGAGTTCAGTTGAGGAATGGCTACAGCACATACTACGAGCCACGCGGCGGTCTCCCGAACTGATGCAAATGCAGGAAGATGAATCCCCTGCTGCTCGTCACAAGATTTGAAGGGTGTGCGCGGCAGAGAAGCAGTCCTATCTGACACGCTGTCATTCCGAAGCTTTCTCCGCTATACACGGGCAGATTTTCCCGCCGGCAACAGGTTGGACGGGTCCTGCCAACAGAACAGCACGGAAGCCCCGGTGTGTGTGTGTCCCCCCCCCCCCCTTCTCTTCTGCACGTTTTCCGAGGTCGCGCTCACTGAGTATGCTAATGGCCCCGGCGGCCGCTATTTCCGTGCTGTGCGAACATTGCGATTGAATGTGACGCGGAAGGGGAACACTTGACCCTGAGGCTCTGGGATGACAAGAGTGGTCTCTCCGAGCCAAGTGGTGCGTTACGTGAACGGGGAATGTTAATGAGCATCCTGGGATTTGGAGGAATAATGTTTATAGTCATTATTTATATTGCGGTATACGGGTCTTGCGGAGAGGGTGTAGAGATGCTGCTGTGCGCCCATTTGAGCTTTCACGCTCTAGAGACAGAGCTTAGCTGCGTCACACTCTGGAGTGGTAAGGACATCATTCTGTTCAAGGGGTGGTGTTCAGCGTGTTATGTTGTGAAGTTCTGTCTTAACAGTGTAGTTAAGAAATTACTAGGCTTCAGGCGTGTATCACCGCCTTGTTCTTGAAAATAATATAAAAGACGTTTCTCATTGTTCCAATATAGCATTGATTACATACACGAGAAAGCGAAAGGATACAAAAGAAAAATATCTGTAGAAAGTACTTCGTAAACATACGACGTTAAATTATGATGTAAATCTATACCACATAAAAATACGCTGTTCTTGAGAGCCCTCTTCGAAAGAGAGGCGAACTGTCGACAGATTACAGCGGTAGTTCACGAAGATGCGCTGACCGACTTTTAATTTCATTGCGCAGTTGATGCGTGAAGAATGTAACTTGTGCATTCCGAGATCACAGCAGGCAAAAATAATTTCTGCTTGCTTAGTTCCAAATTTGGAGTCTAGATCCGTGTTCTCATAGCCTCCCTTTCAGAGAGCTAAAGTAAGGTAAGGCACGTATATATAGTAAGGAAAATATGGAGATGTTGTCTCCTACTACATAAGAGCCAGCTATACTCCAAGTCACTTCTGTGTGAAAGTAAATGAGTACATGTCTGTATGCGTGTGCGAGAGAGAGAGAGAGAGAGAGAGAGAGAGAGAGAGAGAGAGAGAGCAGAGGGGACAGATAGCTATTAATCTGCAGAAGGGACTGGAGGTGTCCACAAGAATTTTCACCATACCGAAGGCAAATTTTGTGTCTTAATAATAACATTCATTGTTTGTCCACCTATTGTTATATTTTCTAGCCCCTCTCTTTCTCTTTCTCTCTCTCTCTCTACGATGAGACGTGGTTCGGGAACGGGTTTCTGCTTTCTTTTAAAGCTTGCCTTTACTATAAGGACAGTGTGAGACAGGTTTGAATATGTGAAGTACGCTATTCGTGATATGCGCAGTCATTTTGCTGCATCGCTTTTTCGTGCCGATATCACGTTTACACGATTTTCATAGCAACGTGTAAATCGATCCCACTTACGAAATTTCCCAAGCATCATCATTAATTTATCTGTCCTCTGGCTACCACGGGGGAACATCCCATGTCATCATCACTTTTTCATTGTTTATTGTTGTTGTTGTTCACACTTACAACAGGAGAATATCAGGATCATTTTGGACAAGGGTCATTGTAACTTATGCAATTTTTCTGGACTTCTCTAAAGCTTTAGACACTGTTCCCCATGCACGTGTCATTCAAAAGCTGTAGCAGTTTAATCTTGACCCGTATGCTCTTAATTGGATACGGAATTTTCTATGTGACCGCCTTCAGTCTACCGTTGCTAACAATAACCATTTCAGTTTCCCACCTGTCCTTTCGGGCGTTCCTCAGGAAGGTGTCTTAGGGCTCGAGGCCTCTGCTTTCTCTTGTGTACATTAATAACTTAACTAACGTCTTAACATCTAATGATCTAATTCGCCGACGACTGTGTCGTGTATCGTACGATAACATCCCCTCATGATGCTCCTGGTCAAGACCTGGTGCTCCACTTGGCTCACGTCCCTTAACATTTCCAAATGCTGTCAAGTCTTCTTCTCCCGCTCTAATAAAACGACTAATAACTCGTATACTGTATTCGAAATACCCATCCCTAAAAGTAACACATACAAGTAGGCCTGCAACTCACTTCTGATCTGGCCCTGAACGCTCACGTCCCTGCTACGGTTTCTAGCACCTTTCACAAACTTGGCTTTCTCCAGCGTAACCTCAAACTAAAGCCCTGCAGTCGTACGCAAAATTGCTGACACTTCAGTTGTTCTACCAAAACTGGAATATACCCTTCTGCTATATACCATACCACACCAGCGCAATCGTACCAATAAATTAGAGTCAGTCCAGAACCGTGCCACCAGGTGCATTCTCTCTAATTACTCATACCGCTCGAACATTAGCGCAATGAAACAGGAATTAGACCTTTTCCCATTATCCCTCTGTCGTAAAATAACTTCGCCTATCCCTCATGCACAGAATTTAATACCACGAAGCTCTGAGTTGGTTTTTCCACGACATGGTCATCCGCTAAAGACTAAGCCGGTAAGTTGCAGAACTGTGATGTTCTCATCATCATTTTTACCCTTGCCATGCGGCAGTGGAATGACCTAACAAAAACATTGTCGATGTCGCGAATCACGCTCATTTTCGTGCCTCACTTTCGACTATCTCCATGCACAGTACTGTAAATATTGCTTTTCTGGACGTAGCTTTCTGGTGTTATGTATAACATTGTGTCATACACCCCGTCTCAGCGTCATCATTTATTGTTGTCGTTGTTGTGTCATACTGTAATACTCTGCCTCATTGTAAAGTACATTGCATAAGTGTTTAATATACCTTTGCCCGTGCTTACTCCATAACTGCGTGCTTCTTCGTGTGTTTTTTTTCTCACAGAAGTTTAAGGAGTGCACTCCCCATGTAATGCCGCCTGGCCCCTGGGGTACTTCAATAAATAAATAAATAAATAATGAAATTCTAGTCAATCAACAGCATTATACGTAAACGGTACGAT
Source organism: Ornithodoros turicata (assembly GCF_037126465.1). Classification (NCBI taxonomy): domain Eukaryota; kingdom Metazoa; phylum Arthropoda; class Arachnida; order Ixodida; family Argasidae; genus Ornithodoros; species Ornithodoros turicata. The sequence goes on from NC_088207.1 coordinate 22,581,362, forward strand.
GAAGGTCGGCAACCTGAAGTCAGCCGCTTAAATGAACGAAGTTATTGGCTTATGTTTCCGGAACCGTTATTGCGAACAGCTTCCAATCTATATTAAAATTCGCTATAAAACAGAGACGAAAATAATTTGCGTACGCATACTACGAGCAGTACCCCAATGTCTTAGGAATATGAAGTTTCAGTCTCTTCCAGTCACAAGAAATATTAGCTAAGGATAACTTTCCGAATATGATGCACAAATGTGTTTTCTAGAGGAAAAAGTTAATGTCTATCCTGATCGTGTCAATTGCGTTTAATATGCACGCTAGCATTCCATTTGGTGTATGTGTGTGTGTCGTGTCACATCCATAACGTTATTGTGTCGTAGACAGTGCAGCACAGGAGCTGTACACCCGCCGTACTCCCTCCTTCAATGCTGCATGCTCTGAGGGTAACTCAAAATAAATGTAAATAAGAGCGGCGTAATCCATCATATACGAGTGCAAAAAGCACTCCGCGTGCATCCGACCGATATCGCTTTGATGAAGCCACGATTCGGAAGAGCGGTAGCGTATACGCGGAAGGCTCGCGAAACAAAGCATTTAGAGGATTCTCCCCGACCTCGACCTCCGGCAACGGCAGCAAAAAAAAAAAAAGAAAAAAAAGAAAAAGCGCTCTTTCCTACATAAGTCAGGGTCACGTCAGCTCGAAGGAGAAGCTCGCCGCCCAGGAGACAAAGCGTTCGTTGTAACGTTTCTCACTGCATCCAGAAATTCTTCGCTGTGTTGATGCTAGGAATGATCATGGATATTGATGTATTCAGTGTTACGTACAAAGCAACGAAAACAGTACTCGTCGTGAAGCCTTGACATTGGGAGGTTGCGTTGACGTTGTTATTACTGCGACCGGGTGGTAAAGGCCTACAACGAACGACCGGTTTTTCACGATTCGTTCCTTTTGTTCGTTATATCGTACTGCACGCATTTCGAAGTACATCCAGCCCAGTATGTTGGGTTTGCTTTAATATTCATTAAGTTTCTGGGTCCCAGCTGAATACGTATAAAAAGAAAGTGAAAATGAAGAGGAAAAAACGCTGCAAGAAAAAGAAACAAGTGTTAATTGTTATTGTTATTATTAATTTTTGTAAATACGGGGCCCGGCCTCCTCAAGAGAACATGGGCATATGATTATAGCTCAGTATGAACTGGTGGTAGCCACCCGACTTAGTCGCGACTAACCTCCCCATTTTTTCTCTATCTCATCATCATCGTCATCATCATCATCTGAAATCTCTTTTGCGAATTGAAGATGTTGGATTTTGAATGGACAGAGCCGAATGATTCATCTCACGTATTTTAAACGGTTAACCAAATCAAAGTGTAAATCAAAGACAAGTATAAAAAAACAGCATACAGAGCAGCTTAGAAAGCCCATTTCTCTCGTTCCATTTGTGAATCGCATCGAATTGTTTGCGAGTGATATCATTAAAAAATAAATGAGATACGATTCGTTACGCCATTACAGTCGATTCTATGGAGGATTATGAATGAATTCAATATTTTCTCACTCATTATTCTTCTGTTCATTATGTATTCATTCGTGTTTGAACTCATTCATTCAATACACTTATTTTGACACTCGAATGTACTGGCATTTGCAATAATTTTGTGTAATGTCACGATAATGGCTTGACTATACTGAAACATGATCATGCAACGCGACGGAGACAGGGACAGAGGACATGCACGGAGTTAGTAACGCTGTCAGTGCATGTCTTCTGTCTCCGTCGCGTTGCTTGATCATGTTTCAATGTACTGTTTCAATGTCATCACTTCAACTACAGCGCCTCATTTCGTTTTTCATACCCGTAAGTATTCAAATTATAGTTTCAATGTGTCATTTAAAAGCTCCCAGAGGGCCGATGACCCAATGTTGTGACGCGACACGGTTTTCTTTTTTTTTCTTTTTTTGGATTCCGTGTTAGAGCCGCGAAGCAACTGTGGCTATGAGCGGCGTGCAGATGCGGACAGATGGAGAGAGGACAAGCAGGAAGGAGTGGGGAGCAGGGGGGATAGTATGCGTCCCCGGCCGACTTCAGGGGGAACTATGCCGACATTCGTCTGGAAAGTCTTGGGAAAACCCAGGGAAAACCTCAGACACCACAGCCGGTGGTAGGATTCGAACCCACCACCTCCCACTCTTCAGCACAACCACGCGACACGTTAAATTCTGTGTTTGTTTCTTCGCTTATTTCCTTATACTGCTGCAACATTACCAGCGACGCAGCTACATGCATGATTGCTGCGTGCGCTAATAGTACAACGATCACGTGACACTAGGAGGTAGTGGGTTCGAATCCTACCACCGTCTGTGGTGTCTGATGTTTTCCCTGGGTTTTCCCAAGACTTTCACAGCGAATTTCGGCACAGTTTCCCCCGAAGTCGGCCCAGGACGCACACCAACCCGCACTGTCCCCCCACTCCTTCCTGCTGTCCTCTCTCCATCTGTCCGCATCTGTACGCCGCTCATAGCCACAGTTGCTTCGCGGTGCTAACACGCAATAATGGCAATAATAACGTGCCACTAAAATGTACGTGCATAATTTGGTTTCAAGCCACTCCTGGAAGTCAATAAATTGTTGCGTTTCGCGGCCTACGCCGTCTGCTCCGTAGACTTTATACTACTCTCTACCGAGGCGTTATACGACCATGAAGCATACATTAGCAGTGTACATAAGGCCACCTAACAGATAAGTTTCGTAACATCTATTCCATCGCTTTCGACAATATCACACTTTCATCGCCATGCTTTCGGCGATGTCATCCGCATTTTGCTCTCGCCATTGATTTTGCAGATACCATGCAGTTCCAGGTAACCTGGCGGGGGTCTTATATTCCCACTTGATTACAGGAAGCTTTAGAGTAAGGATACGCAAGTGCTTCTGGGAGCGCAAACAAATACGGGGTCGTCACTATACGCTTGTCAAGAACAGAAGAGTGCTTTTGCGCAATGCGCAATGATGATTTCTTGTGCGTTCGGTGTCCTAAAGCGTTTGGGCCCCCCTATTCTAAAGCTGCCTAACCTCAGTAATCTGTCGGCCATAAAGCACATACTACGAGATATGAAATTGTCTCAAGTAGAAATTATGAATATTTCGAGGACACGTTTTGAGTCATATTGCTCACTTTAATGCTGCTGGCTGATGTAAGCAGAAATTGTGCGACAAATACATAGTACATTTCTGTTTGTTGCGGGCTCCCGGGAGCGCTTTGACTTCATTGAAGTTTTGCGTGCCATGGTGGTGATGTCAACATAGTGTCCTACCCTGCGAGACAACCATTTTCCAACAACAGCTATATATGTGCTGGTTAGCTATACGGCTTGGGCTTCATTTGTGCACATAAGGATCGATTAACCGAAATGTTAGAGCAAAAGCACCACAAGACCTCGCGGAAGGATAATTTAATCGGTGTTCGGTATCCTATCCAATGTACCTAACCTAAGCAACGGCAGGTGTTGAAATAACGCAAAGATAATGTCTTACTTCCGTGGCACACGATATTATCCTAACGTTATTGCGATGTGTGTAGTTCTAGTCTTTTTTTCACCTATGCAGTTTCTGCAGCTGGTATAAATGCGTTACGCATGAACTTTGATTTATCCATGCGTTTGAATCGTATTCAGTGAACTCGAGGCACGTTGTTTATCCGACTATAAATAAATAAATAAATAATTTTATTTCACGAAATGCATTTAAAGCAGAATAATGTCCGGCCTAAGCAAACAAGCTTGTGAGCAGGGCCTGGCTCTCAGTGTGAACCCATTTCATACAGATAAGCCAGCAAATATAAAAAAGGAGGGAAAAAAAGAGAAACACATTGGGCAGTAATGAATACATGAAAAAGAAAACTAAGCAATAAAGAGTGCCCTCGAGAGCAAATCTGGAAAGCAACATGTCTAAAGACTACAATAAATGACAAATGAGCATAAAAGATTATGTAGTCGCTGATAATAGAAACAAGAGGGAGCAAGAGCTGAGATGTATTGAAAACATAATTCATAAAACATTGAATTAATCACCGGTTTTAGCGAAGTAACAGACGAAACATCAGCAAAATTAGCGGATAATATTCATAATACTAGCACAGAATATAATTAAGTCCAATATGAAGTGGCACACCCATTTATCTTTCGTTGTAAAAAAATTACGTAGTGTGGCCTGTCTATTATATCATATCAAGTCTTACATTCCTTACTATGCAAAAAAATTAATTTTATACTCACTCGGTTACTCTCATTTACGATATGGAATCACACTTTTTTCTAATTGTTCCTTGGATTGGAAAAACAGAATAGACCGTATCTTGCGATCAGCTTTGAAGAGTTTGTCATATGGTGTGTTATCTGGAGATACAGTCTGGAGTCTGTAAATCTATTTCAACTTCATCATATGCCAACTCTTTTCATAACTTATTTGTCCGCACTGTGATCTTAAAATATTATTGATACAGATATGTTTATCAAGACAGTCAGAAGCCTTCAAAACCTTCAACATCACCTTCAAAACAATGAGCAGGTACTTGTTACTGCGATATCATTATTTACCCTATCACATCATCTCATCTCATGTCTCATATTAACCAGTGTGCTCCGCTTAGTGATCCATGAATTAAGTAACAAATTTCTTCGGTCATAGCCAATCAATGTATTTGTTGTTGTTGTTTCACTGCACGCATCGGCACTGCTAATTTTAATTGAAATTAAAACCCCACTATTGACAAGTGTCGCAATGATGGTGGTCACGTATAAGTCTTCACGATAGCTGCTCTCGAGCAAATAGGGATTCTTCAAAGAAGCGTTCTTTGGAAATCTGGCAGATTAAGCGCAGCTTTCCCACGTTCATTCCGCACGACCTTTTTACTCCACCCCGACACATAAACGATACCAACACATTGCAGGAGCCGAATATTCGTACATTTGCTATCAGCCGCACCATTCATCAAGAAATCACTGTAGCCGTTGAAAAGGCATTGTCGCTTTTTTTCATTGAACCGCACACGTTGGAAGGCTCATTGAAATGCTGAAACAAAGCCCTATTTGAGCCAGTCAAAAGAGAGCAACCGGGGTCTTCTTTCCTCTCCTGTAGACGTTCCTAAAAGTGTGTCGTCTATTCTAAATGGAGGACCATCGTGCATATATTTCCATTACGCACAAACTAAGACGAAGCGATTTAAACAAAGGCGGATTAAGCCAACCGTGCTCGAAGTCGCGGAACATCTTACGTACGATGGCAGTATTAATGACGTACCCTGGCCTAATTGGTTGATGCCGAGAGAGGAACGACTCGTGCACGTCGGCGGTTTTCTAAAGTGTTCATTCCGTGCGCCTATACCTGGAGCTATTTTAATATGCATGAGTTAGATATACTATAGTGAAGGAAAACCAGGTAGAGAGTGGCTATTAATCTTGCAGCAAGCCGACAACAAATAGAATCTGGAAGGTCGGCACGAATTGTCACCACGTCCGCAGTGAGGATTGATTGCCATCCCTGTGTCTTGTCCCCAGTCCCTAGATCCGTATACAGTGAAACTCCTTTACAACGAAGCTCAGGGGACAAAAAAAAAAAATCGCAGTAAAGGAATTTTCGTTAAAAAGGATGTCCATTATTGGACCTATAGGCTCCAGCGGGACCGCAAAAAAAATTTGCTGTAGTGGTATTTTCGTTGAAAAGGTGTTCGCTATAAAGGAGTTTCACTGTATAGGGTAAAGTGGGGCTATACTTGAAAACGTCGGCAAGTTGAGGACAGTTTGGGTTTTTCGCGCGGTATTTTCTTAGCAATATTTTTTTTTCTCTCTCTCATCTGCGACACCAGGGTGAGCAGAGTCGTTGTCTGGGCTTTGAAGTAACGTGTTGACGTTCTGCACGTGGCTTTTCCCAAAGACGTCAGACTCTGTTTTGTAGATGGCAAGAGAGGCCTTTTGTTGTCTCATCTGTAACTTTCGCGAGCATTGACTTCCAAGTTACTCACTTCTGCTCCTCGGCTAATAAAAAAATACCTCGCTTTTATGATACTGTGTCACTGCCCTGTGTTTCCATGTGCATTACTCGTGGCTGACCGTTTCGGCTGGACCAATCAAAGGCAAAACTTAAACCTTTTAAACATACATTTCTTGATGTCCTCAACTTATCTATAGGGTGGGCTCAGTTAATGAATATATGTAGCCTGTCATTATTGGATCGTAGGAAATAAATATGTGGTTTAGCACCACAGTAATTTGTGGATCATTTCTCAAAGGTTTGGGTACTCAGTTAACGAATTATGGTACAATTTAGACGATTATTCTCACTGTTATTAACAAAATAGTTCAACTGTCTTCAACATAGACCACCTTACCCTACGTCCTTCAAGCACTCCGTAGCGAAAATAGTAAAGCTAAGCGAAAAGCTAGTAAAAAAGCGAAGCGGGAAGAGAGGCACCCTGGCAGCGCCTATAGCAGAAGACAATGTCTACATAACGAGGGGATCCCCTCTAACTGTAAATAGATGACCAAGTTAACTCTCATGCGGGCTGTACGTTGGTTTGTTCGTCCCCTTGTCTTCACCCCCTGCCCGGGGATACATTGCATACGTCAAGTAAATGCTAAATTTTATGGACTTCTGCAACGAATGCAACCATCCTTTTTTGTTGTCGTTTTTGTTTCTAGGACCGTTCGCGGTATACGTTTGCGAACTTTTATAGTGCAACGACGTTGGACTAAACTTTACAGCGCAAATATCTACGCATGTTGAGGCCTCGTTTGAGTCATACACGTTGCCATGTCTTTCCTGCTCAGTTCCTTAGCGAAATGCCCACCACTGAAATGGAATGTGTGCCAGAGAACGCTACGAAAAATGTACCCGCTCATTGCAGCCAGGGAGGAGATTAAAAAAAAAAAAAAAACGCCGAGAGAAATATTGCGCAACTATACCCTGATAATGCAAATTGATGCTGCCAGCTCCACTCTTCGTCAAGGCGTCCGAATATCGACGTATTTCAATTTTTCCGCTATGCCGAGACAATAAGAATTCTCGCACGTGTCATCTTCAGCATATAAGCAGCAAGCGATTCAAAAAGGCACAAGGGACACTCTCCGGCGCACTCCGCCGTATTACCTGTCCTTCCCACCACACTTGATCGCACGCATATACAATGCGGACAGTTTGCATGCCACTTTAATAAGATCCATCCATACACGTTAACCGTCAATCTCAAAGCCACTGAAAGCGTCAACAGTCCACACGGATATACGAGGCTTCCGTGCGCCTCGACAAACAAACTCCGCAGGAAAACAACGAAAAAAAGATATACATCCCCTTATCCTCTTTATTAAATATCGACCACGTTATATATATATATATATACTTCCATGCCATCTCACACCGCAATCTAGCTGCAACATATGAAGAGAGCTTGCACTCCATATATGAAACTCCACTTTGACAGCAACTTTCCAGCAGGCTGCGCTTTCTTCGCTTGTGCACTTTCGTGTTTAGCTCTATCTCCCCATTGGTGCAGCCCACAACACCTTGTGACACGCCACAATGACGGCGCCCCAGCTGTCATATCGTTTTCGTCTTTTTTTTTTTTTTTTTTTCATTGTTGCCAGCGTCCAATATGGTTTTCTTCTCGGCCGCTTCTCTAAGGCCGGAAAATTTAATCAGCTGTCGTACGGCTTACCCGTGCGGCAGGCACAACAAGATGCGCGTCAAAAACGGACGTCACATTCTTGTTGTTGTTGTTTCTTTCACGCTATGAATCTCGAAATTTGTGAGCAAGAAAGGGCTCCCGCGGTATACGGCTCGCGTGAGATTTCTTTGCTCCCATGTCGATATCATGTCTGAAAGGAGAGCAATAGCATTCGTGACGTTGCGTGATGGAATTTTTCCATTCACGGGGATCCGTGGGTGGCACGCAAAGTGGTTTCCCGAAAAAGAATCCGCGCTTCTTCACATGCCATTCACAAAGAGTGAATATATTCCCTTCAACGTTATATGCAACCGAGACATGGGTCATTTCAGAACAAGTGTCTGTTATAATAAACTTGCCCATGGTCAACCATTTCTTATTAGTATAGTTATGTACCTTACCCCAGTGACCCGACCAGGGAAGAATTTAGTGAACGTTGCGAAAATGGACGCAATAGTATACAGTGTTTACCCGCGTAATTGACGCGCCCACAACTTGGGCACCCAAGGAGGCAATAGAATACCGTGTTTACTCGCACAATTAACGCACCCCCAACTAGGGCACCCAACACGTTGGCACTGCTTCCCCGTGAATTTAGCGCCGCTCGTGTGTCCGAAACGCTAACACCTCACGTAAACGCATGTTTTCTCATTTCCGCTCAGAAAAATTCCGGTTACGCTATCGATTCAAGGACTATAGTCAAGGCCAATCGTAGCACAGAGTGATATCATTACCCACCCCTGATTTACAGTAAGAGGGGAGCTCACACATTTTTTTGACGATTAACGTAAGTGCAAAAAAAAAAAAATCTTACGTCACCCTCTTCAGGAGTAAAAACAATGTGGTTGTCTAGCAGCCTGTCATGCAGCGAAATTCTGTTTTAATAGCGTACCTACCTTGTAACCAACCCTGATCACTCGGCATGCCTGGCATTTTCTCCTTTTTCGTGTCACACAAGTGCTCAGGAGGGAAGTGCCACACGAGTGTCACGCAAGTGCTATTCGCTTTACGCGTTCCCCAGTCACGTGCAGGCACAAAATTTCGCAATGTGAAACAACAGCCCCGCGAACACAAGCCTGACATATAAGAACGTCTTCGAGAGACACCTACGATGTTTTCAAGGTGGCAGGTGAGGGCCCCCTCATCGCGAGAGCCCCGGAAATGCAACGAAATCAAAACGTACGGCACATACGAGACAATTCTATGATCGACCCGTCTAACCAGTTTGCAGCGTCTTTTACACAAACATGGGCGGGCAGTTGATCGCTCACGATGGGTATTGTGGACGCTTGTTTCGTCTTCGTGCCGGCAACGCTGCCGCCATCCTCGCCCTCTCGCGGAGTTTCTGTAATCACGTAGAATGTCGCTTCCTGCTTCGCAAGTGAGCAGCATCGTTTCACTGGTTCTACCGGCACTCTAACGAACTGTATAGTCGTGGTTTCTGTTTCAGACGGCGTTTCGTGGTGGAATCGTTTACGAAACAACTTCTGGCCGTCGTTTTCCTTTTTCTTACTTTATTTTGACTTTATTGTGTGTTTACTGCCCTCTCCTATGCGTAACCTCTTAGCACCCCCCCCCCCCTTTTTTTTTCACCGCGGCCTCTTCACAAGCAGAGGTGTTCTGCAGGATTGCGGAAGTGGCTTTTTCCTTCTTTTTCTTTTTTTTTTACGCGGCGCACAACCAAAATGTTCGAGTGAGTAGCTAGAGTAACCCATGAGTAGCTCACTAACCTGCAACTTGGGTTAAGATCGTCAAAATGACTGATCGCTTTTCGCTGCCAGTGTTTTCTTCTTTTTTTTTTTTTTCTTTTCTTCTCCTTCTTCTTGATTCATGCCCCGTACTTCGATTACAAAATTGAAATAACATTGAATTGAGCGAATAAGGGAACCGACCTGCATCTCGTGAGGGTGAGATCGAGTTTGCCTGAGACGATTTCACTGCGTGTTTGCTTTTGTTCATTACTTCGTTGCTAGCTTGCATTGAAATTCCAGCTAGTACGTGCTTCGTCGACCTTGACAAATTTTTTCACTGATCATCAGCACATACATTTGTTCCCGTAGTTGTTGACCCTGGAAGCTGCTGGAGTTGCGAGAAACAGTGCACTTACAGTTTCAGGCTCTGCAAATGCTTTTGGGGAATTAGCTTGACGACGCTGTTACAGTGAGGTTCTTATGCTTGGATGTTATATTCAGACTGCTACTGCAGTACGGAACCTATGTTCTACAAACATATGTACGCTAGGCGACTGTCACGTGTTATTCGACACCGTGCAAGTGCGCATTGTCATCAAGTAAGAGAACAGTGAAAGTAAAGTGTTCTAATGCTGTGAGCTAGAAGCTAAGTGTTGCAGAATTAACGAACACATTGAGTCAGCATTTTCATGACTCATGGGATACGTCAACGATACACAGAGAGAGAGAGAGAGAGGTGTGTGTGGAGGGGGGGGGGGGGGGGGGCGTCCTTTTCGGATTTTCAATTGCTCATTACTGGCGAAACCTCACTCTTAAAACAGAACTTCACCGCATAACACGATCCCAGCCAACTATCGTCCCGAATGACATTGTTCTCTCCCCTGACTTGTCGACAACGGGAGGTGTACGCCTTTTCGTGACACTTCGTGTCACTATCGCAGGGGAGGGGGATTGTGCGTACTGGGCTGGCTTCACAGGAAACTGTGGCGACATTTGCCTTAGAGCGTCTGAGGAAAACCCAGGGAAAACACCCACAGAGCACAGCCGGCACCCGTTAGTTGTCGCGAGGTAATAGGTAATATTACCTCGTGACAATTATAACCACGGGAAGGGGTGGGGTGGGGGGAGTAATGACAAAATAGGGCTCGCCGTTGTTGGCCACTCAGAAGTGGGCGTCGTCACCGCTATGCCAAAGAAGCAGACGGATGGAGAATGGAGATGCGTAGAGGGTGCGTGAGTCCGTCTTGGAGTGCAAAGTGCATAAAAACCACCGGGGTAGAGGATGTCCGCTAGCGTGCCAATTGTCACGAAAAGACGTGCTCCCCGCGCTTTCCACGAATCATGAGGGATAACGGTATCATTCCGTGCAATGGCCGACCAGCAACGTGATATTTATATATTTATTTATTGATTCATTCATTCATTTTGCGGTGAAGTTAACGTTTAAACCGTTTAAAAGCTCTCATTTGAGCCTGCGTGGAGCTGTGCCAGCATTGTCGAAGCTTCTAACCGTCGGGTTCCTCTCGGGAACTTCCGAATACTCATTTTCTTTCTTTCTTTCTGATTTCTTTTTTTTTTTTCTATCTGGAACCGTGGTGTGGCTTCAATATTTGCACGCAAAAGCGCAATTTAGAAATGTCATTCCTCCATTACAAGTGTGTAAATATACGATCCTTGGTCGGACGTGATGACTAAGTAGATGTTGTATAAAACGTTTTCCGAATATTTTTCAAGTACTATGTTTCAAAATCAATAGATCTTGATATTGAAAGAAGACGAAAAAAATCAACAACAGAAGAAAACACCAGTACAAAACGCAGACCCACACACGCATATACAGGGTGTTTGCTCTAACGTGTCCAGAAATTTTATTTAAAGCGAGCGATTAAAGAGAAACGAGCGCTACTTTTCAGCTACTTGACTAAGAAACAGGTGCTACTAGTGAAACAGTACCTGTTTCTTACTCAAGTAGCAGAAAAGTACCACTTGCTTTTCTTTTATCGCTCGCTTTAAATAAAATTTCTGGACACGTTAGAGCAAACACCCTGTATATGTATAGATATAATACCTCCCGATACCCTTCGCATTGATTGACACCTATGATACAATTTTCTCGAAAATACCGCATAACATCCACTTCGTTACCGTATCTGGTATATAGTTTCGTGGGGACATGCATCCAAATACAGTGAATAATATCTATGGCAAGCCCCCCCCCCCCCCCCGCAAAAAAAAAAGAAAGAAAGAAAGCTCTCCAAACAAGCACGAGCGAACGTTTGCATTACTGTAAGCCGCCACCAATAATACCCGCGGATAAGTAACAATGTCCTAACGGTGTGGATCAACGTGACGCTGTTCGCACGAAACGAGATACAGGGGTGCGGTCTCGATCAGTGCTGCAGCGGCGAGGTGAACGGCCCGGTTTGACCGTGAACTTGGCGGCGGAAGCAGGAAGGCCCGTCTTCCTCCACTACTGGGTCACGTTCACGAAGCGAGCTTTCCCGCAATACACCAGCCGTCCTCTGACTTGCTTCCATCGCTGGAGTACTTACACAAAGAGGCCGGCTGCGGACCAAAGAAGCCCGAACTGAGGGAGGGTGTATAGAATGTGGCTGGCGCTTGCGCAAGTACCTGGAGGCCTTCGGCTTTTGATAGAGGCAAAATTTCCTCGCGTCTGATAGTGGCTCGCGGTCTGGTTTTTAGGAAGCATGTCGCTTGAAGCTGCATTTAATTTACTCCTTATCATATCAAGTCGTTCTTAGCCAGAGAGACAAAAGACTTGCCGACAGCTGCCACACAGCGTACCCCATGCATCACTGACAACATCAGATACATGCAGATGACATGCGGGGTTTCACCATAGGAATTGCGGACGAAACTGAAATTCCATCTCCCTGCTAAAAATCACTTCTATTCTGCTCAAGCCGAAAGTTGAACCGCTTTCGTTGAAAAAAAAAAAGAAAGGTAAAAAATAAAAAGACAAAATAAAACGCGAATGCAAAGGACTTTCTCTTCACTAATTAGCCTCTTTGGGGGACCCTCAAGTGTTGGATTCACCTCATCGTTTCTGATTTCGCGTGCTTTCATTCAGCGACCGCAAGAGGGGGCTTTCGTTTGGACCCTAAGGCTCCCTACGGAAACCGCAGAAACATCACGTTTGCCAGGCACTCACAAGTGGGCACTCCACATTGAGCTCCAGAATACAACTGCACAACAGTTTTCTCAATCGTCTTATTCATTCTCCTTCCGAACCGAAAAGAACAGATACACGTACAGATATTTCAATTTCCTTGCGCTTATCAAGGAAATCAAAAGAAGAAACCAACGAGAAAGACGGGAAACAGAGCCCGCAGGGTCCGATCGGAAACGTGCCCGAGTTCCATTGGCTCTTCGAGGCAAATGCTTTTGTGAACACGAGACTTACTAGCATTCCCTCAAAAAAGAAAAAGAGAAGAGAAAGACAGTGAGCCCAAATTCGTTCGGTGTCAGTACGCATCTTATTGTATTTGAATTCCAAATTTTATGTAGGCTCCCGGTGTACAACGGGATACACCAGTTCACTTTTACCACTAAAGGGCAGTAAAGAGTTTGTAAAATATCTTAACATGCATCGTGAACCACAATCGTGATTGTCGTAAAGAACACCGTGATATTAGAGAGATTTAGGATAAGGGTACCCGAGCACTTTGCGGCCCCAGAGAAACTAGGCGTCCCCAGTACGCATGCCTATAGAACCCCAACAGTGTATGGCGGAATGCTCAGTGACGATTCACTGCCTCTTCTGGGTTCAAAAAGCGCTTGCGTACCCTATTGATGACCTGTGTCTATTGATGCCAGGACAAAGCACAGAAAGAAGAAGAGACTGACCTTATCGTTTTGTTCCGTTTTACAGAGCGTAAAGTGAAGACCTGGAAGCGACATTTGGAAACATGAGGCGCTTTCATTGAAAGTAAGTGCTTCTATGTCATGCGTGCAATCAGAATAACTTTTAGTCCATAGTTTACGTATGAGACTACTCTGATCATAAGCGACATCGGGGAGGTCGTCCTGTGAATTAGTCTCGTTACACTTCGCTTCTTTAACGTGAGCTGTAATCCCAGCAGGTATTGCACCCGGCATGTAACGCCCTTGCGAGGGAACAACTGTGTTTATTACGACCGTGTTATGCGGTAAAGACCAACCTCTGCAACATCTCCATATTGTTCGTCAACCAACCAACCGCTGCAGGGAATGACACTGTTATCACTGGTGATTTCTGGAAACCGTGGTGGGCACGCCTTTTGGTGACAATTAACAAAACCGCATTTAGTGTCACAAAGAGGCGTATGCCTCCCGTTTTCGACAAATCAGGTAGAGAACGATGGTGTTCGGGACGATGGTTGGCTGGGAGTGGGAGCACGTCATGCGGAGCAGTTCTGTTTTGAGAGAGAGAGAGCGTTACCAGTGCACCGAGGGCGGTGTAGAAGACACGGTGGACGTCCTTGCTTTCACTTCGCTTGCTCCTGGTTCTGTTTGCGAGCTAACAATCCATGGATGCAGAGGAACGGGTCTAAATTTTTTCTTAGTAACTTCTCTCAATCAACTCAATCAAAATCAATCAAAAATCGCAATCAAAAAAGAAAAAGAGATTACGAACTTCTCTTCGTTATCTTCTTTTTCTTCTTTTTTTTTTTTTTTTTTACAACTACCCCCCTCTCCCGGATAATGGATAATTTTCTCAGGAAGTAGCGGTCGTGATCTCTAAAAAACATTTAACGTGATAGCCATCGTTGATCCACCCATAGCAAGCCGGGTGTTTGTCTGACTAACCTTTCTTTTGTCTCCTTTTCTTTTTTTTAATAGGTGCATTCTTTTCAATAAGAACAGTACAGACCCGTTTCCCCCGTTTCCCTGATGGAGTAAGGGACACGAAAAAAAAGTTCTCGAACGGTGCAGCCACCTCGTGGCATGAAAAGAATGCAAAAGAGCAGACGTCGTCTGCTACGTCGTCTGCTATTGACGCAATCGGCGAAGTAAGTTGTAGTGTTGCTTCCATTAGATATGGTGGATTATTCCGCAATTGCAATCGAGTTGTTTGACTCGGATTCTGATGAAGAGACTGAACTGTTCGTTATTGCAGCAGCGACCGACGTTGTAACGCGATACGACCGGACGAGGATCCCGTTATACTACGAAAATGTGGTTCCTCGTTACATGAATTATGAGTACAAGCGGATGTTTCGCTTGTCACTCGACCTCGTGCAACGTATCTCACAAATGTTTGAGGCTTCGTCGTACTATCCCAAGACGCAACGAGGCCGGCCGCGGGTACCTGCCGAGAAGGCAATGCTTATGACATTATCCTACCTGGGATTTCAGGACCCCATCGTAAAGATTGCTGACAAGTTTAATACGACTGAGTCGGCAGTCCACACTAGCGTGATTCGTGTGCTCAACTTTCTGCAGCATATTAGCAGCACCGTTATTGCTTGGCCCGCTGAAGAGCGTCGCGCACTTATTCAAGAAGGGTTTCAGGAGAAGGTGACGAAGGGTCCTGCGATACCAAACGTCATCGGCTGCGTAGATGGCTCCCACATTGAAGTCAAAAAGCCCCGTAAGTCACCTGACTCGTACTTCAACCGGAAGAAGTACCATTCAGTGGTACTACAGGGAATCTGCGATCATCAAATGAAATTCTTGGATGTGTTCGTTGGCTTCCCTGGCTCCGCGCATGACGCTCGAATCCTGAGGAACAGCTTTTTTTTCGCAGATGCTTCCAGGAAGTGTGCTGGTAAGGTCTCTCCGTTCAAATTTATCCCTGTTCGACAAGCAAAGACTTTTAGACCATTCACTTAGCATTTTTCCATGGCCTGTCTCAAGGCTGGTACATTTTAGGTGACTCTGCGTACCCGCTCCTGCCCTGGCTTCTGACTCCATACAAAAACATTGGGCAAGCGCTCCCATCATGGCAGAAGAAGTACAACTTAGTGCACTCGCAGCAACGAGTAACAATAGAACATGCTTTTGGGATGTTGAAGCAAAGGTTTCGGCGCCTCTACTACGTTGATGCTGATAGCATCCACCAAGTGTGCCTTGTTGTAATGGGAGCATGTGTGCTTCATAACATGTGCACAGAGGCTGATGACATTGAAGACATTCACAACCTGCCTCAGAATGAAGAATCGACGGCCGAAGAACCAGATCAAGTGGACGAAATTGCAAGTCAGGTAACGGCGAAGGAAGTGCGCAAACAAATTGCACGCAGCCTGTAAGAGACCAAAATGTTGCTGCTGCGATAAGTAATTGTCCTTCCATTTTATTGTGACTCAACCAATGAGGATTATGTATATAAATGTTTGATATAGACTGTTACTGTTCATTCCCGCGAGCTGCCGACGTGGCAGACTCACGAAATGCGCGCATTTCATCGAGAAAGTCTTTAAGCAATTCAACTTTTTTGTCCTGATACGCTTTACGCAGCTCATTGCAACGTTGTAGCTCCTTTGTGAGATCCTGGATTGCGGCTGCCGCTGACTGCCTGTGGTGCTGTGAGGTGCTCGCTTGAGCAGTCTGCGGTGTCTGGGTGCACTGTGGGGCTGTAGTCATTGTTCCGTCAACTGCAGTTGCAGCCTGGTTTAGCTGGCTGAAAAGATAAGGAATGCAATGGTGTTTAAGACAAACAATCGCCAGGCTGAAAGGCTCATTACACTCTTCCAGGGCCCATGAGAACCGGAGGACTTATGTGGTGCTCTCGCTCCAGAACTTCTTGTAGCGCCCTAAAATGAAAGAATCCAAACTATTACCCTGTTCGTGAACTTGTACCTACCACATCTTACTCCTCATTCTCACAATGGACAGTGCCACTGCCACTTTTATTATTGGCTGCCTTTGTTTTCTTGTATGACCTCTCAAGCGATTTCCATTTGTTCAAAACCTGTTGCTCGGTGTAGCTGCATTCAAATTCTGCGTTTATCTTCTGTGTAATCGACAGTATAAGGGCCTTCTTTGTGTTGTAGCCACCTTTTTTCTTCAACTTCGATTTTTCGCTGCCGTATGCTGCTATGAGGAACTTCGTCCGGCGTGCATCCCAGAGCCGGTCGCCCCCTGCGTTCATCGATGCTTCAAGGCTGTTGTCAAAGCCACCATCTTCTGGACCAGCACCCATGTGGTCTGAGTTCTGTGCGCTAGGGGCTCTCTCACCGGTGGCAGCGATGCCTACAGTAGCACAATTTTCCAGTACGGAAATTCTGAACTGCTGACCACCTAAAATTAACGTTTTGTTCGTTAAAATAACGCGTGCAGCAGGGCGCGCAGCTACGCGCTGATAGACGTTGCACTGGCGCGTGTCGCTCTACGGCGATACCTAGTACTCAAACTCGGTATATATACCTACATCCATTGACGTATACGTGTTCTCCATTTTCCATAACTGGGCTTCCGTCCTTGTCAAGAAGCGGGAAAACATCTAAAACATTTCTCATCTCAGTCGCCATGTTGATCGTCTGCTTAAATTTGTCGTCTGCTTCTCGCCCCACTCCGTTGCTCCTCCTCTCAAGGCGGTGCAGGGGTTTTGGGGTTTGGAACAGAGAGGGCGCACGGCGCACCATGAAAAGAATGCGAAAGTGCAAAAGAGCAGCTTGCACTTTGTGAAAAGAATGCAGGGGTGCTGCCCTTTTGCGCCGGGGGCTGAGGGAGCAAGTAAAAAGAATGCACCTAATAAGTAATCAGATCCCCCCCTCCCCCCCTCCGTATCACGCGCTGTAACGGAAGGTGCAGGAAAGCTGTAAGGATGTTTCACTTCCCTCTTTAATTACACGACTTCCACTAAGTGACGCAATAAGTGCGTCGCTTATTACCGAAGTCCAGCGAAAGAGAGAGAGAGAGAGAGATTGGGGGGGGGGGGGGTTCTTGGAGCTAATAGTGATTTCACCTCCACGCGGCGTATGGCTTAGTTTCACAGAACGCACAAACAAAGGTTAATCTCCCTACGCGGCGCCCTCGTCGTGGGACCAGCGATTTGATATCCCGTGCATGTGGGGTCATGAAAACACACCCGCCGAACACAAACGCCACCGTCCGACCCTCAGCTGTACCACCTGATATACCTGAGTTGTTATACACCCTACCCGCCTTCCACCTCAACTTGTAGTCCATAAATGATGCATCTTCCGCCAGGTGGCGGCATAAGTAGTCAGTCGCCTGTTGAGACTCGTGAGTATGCTCACCCCCTCAACGAGAAACGCGTTGGTCTTCCTATTGTTTCGCTTCTTCAAGGAAGCATCGCACGTCTCAATGCGAAAGTTCTACGTTTTCACAACGAGGATGTCGCAGTGTGTAACGTATTTACTGCAACATTTACTTTGTAAAATGTTTTGAGTGCTGACGTGGACAGCTGTCTGCAATGGAAGACACGAGTAGAAAAATTCAGTGCCACAGAGCACAGCGCCCTTTTGAACTGTGGAAACTCTGAGGAAGGAAAAAGTTTCCGAACTGTTTTGATTTTATCCACCGTTAGCCCAGGAATTGTCAAGGTTACGCGAGAACGAAAAGTGAAAGGCTATACTTTCTTTCCAGTGACGCAGGCATCCATGGTACAAAACGTGCGATAAAAAGATAAAACACTGAAAGTGCTGTTTATTAGCGAACCAGCTTTCTTACAGTAGTCCGCATTTCGTCAGGTACAAAAATGATAAAGAGCTGACATCGCTATATAACATACGAAGTGGTCACATGATGCAGACTATAGTCTTAAAACAAAGCTTCGCCACATAGCACCTCTATCACTCGATTTGTGGAAAGCGCGGGGCGTACGCCTTTTTCTGAAAATTACCATTTCTGCATAAGTGTCACAAAAAGGCGTACGCCCCCCGTTTTCAACAAATCAAGGGAGAGAACGATGTCACTCGGGCGGATGGTTGGCTAAGAGCGTGCTATGTGGTGAAGTTCATTTTTAAGAGTGTACTGCAAGAAAGCTTGCACGTTAATAAAGGGTAGTTTCAGTGTTTTTATCTTTCTATCACTTGTGTTGATTGCACTTGACAAAGTTTCTACATTCCTGGATTGACAGAAAACATGCCCAAGAACCCGCTGAGATTTCTCGAAATCGCCTGTTCATCAAACTCCCGAAAGACTCGCCTGCCACCTGGCAGTTCACAAGTTCACAACACGTCGCGACAGCTATACAAGCTTAATTAGGTTCCCCCAAATATTCACGGTCGTTGCGCGATAGATTGAATATCGAAAGTAGTGCGCAACTTTCCGCGCAATAACATTATCAGCTTTTGTACCACTTTACAACCGTTCACGCAACAATTTAAAAGGTACCGCGTATCGTATACAATTAAGCTTTTCACTCTGACTTACATTACTTTAAACCTACCGTGCATACACGCGCGTGCCGCGGTAAACCGACAATACCCTTCATACCGTTGCTCGACATCCTCCAAACTTGCTCGATGCAAATATAGGCATCACGAACACAATGGACGGAAGAATGAAGCGAAAGCGCACGGGCGAAAGCAATATCTTTTCTTACTTAATCCCCCAACCTTTCAACGAGATAAAACCTAGAGAGTCGCCCCGCCTGCTTAGCATGCACCAGCGGCTAATCTGCGCGTGCGTCCACGCAGGACGCCTCTGCGGTAAACTTTTCGCGCGCCGCGAGTGAATGAATTGCGAGAAAGAGTGTGATATGTTGCGAAAAGGAAGTTTAATTTACAGGCCTGAAAAGGAAGCTTCTTCAGCGGATAAATTTCCCCGCTGTGCGAGGCGTTGCCTTTGTACGCGTGTAGTACGCGCGTACGGAGCGAATTTAGCTGCGCGCTCTTCCAGACACAAAAGGAACACAATTAACTGCAGACCTCGACACGAGACTCGTAATTCCATCTGTTCCAAGAAAACTCTTTGGATGGTGTACGAAGACGAAAGAGTCTCGTGCGAACACGAATAACATAAAACATAGAAAAGCAATTCCAAGCGAAAGCAAAAAGAAAAGATTGCGACGCACCTGATTTTCCTCCGGAACAGAACATCATGCTTAGCTTCCGATCTTAACCTCAACCTTTCACTTAACCTTCAGCTAAAACCACACTAAAGCATGCTGGAGTTGCCGGCTCGATACACCCAGGCAGCACAATATATACTGAAAGTCAAGTGCCATGGGGGTGGATGGTATGTGTCTTATCAAAGTTATTTAGTTTCACGGGTCTGTTCAAGGCCTTCCACCTACCCGTCCAACCCCATGACACTCGACTTTCAGTGCATTGTGCTGCCTGGGAGTGATGGTGATGTGATAAATGAAAAACAAAAAAACAAAAAAACGGGGATGAGAGTCGAGACGAAGTCGAACTGGCTACCCCCAGGACGCCTACACATAGAAAATATGAACAGATGAACGAGTGAAAGTGATGTAGCTCAACATGTAGTTCAAACATTTCAACCAAGTAAGTGTAAACTGTCGGAATCGCTGTGGACACACACAGCTAGCACACACTCAGCAAGTCGTAGAATGTCCATAAGCCCAGTTGTACGTAGAAAATCTTCAAGCGCTCTCAGCGCTTTGTCGGACGACCGAAGACCTAACAGTTTGGCGACGTCGAAGACTCGGAAGACCACACGTGACACAGGCTCGCCTCTAAAATCCTCGATGTATAGATGTCGGGTTGGGTACACTCTCCATATTTTACTTCTTTTTGGAACCAAACCAAACGGTTCGCTATACATGAAAAACGAAAAGCATGATGGTTACATAGTGGTTAGTCATACCAAATCAGTTTGTAACCCGTTTACCAAGAAACATGTTAGGATTCTGGCATCTACCCTATATACCTCTGGCGCCAAATGCCTGTGTCTGGTACTTTCGATGAAGGTCGAAAGGGCGGCTAAAATGCGGGAAACCACTCGATGCATGCCAGTTCCACATGATTTGTTTTTTTTTGTTTTTTTACTAAGCCTATTAAGCAAGAAAGCGGCGCCAAAGAGCACAGTTTTCCTCCACGCGTGGTCTAAAACTTGATGCGTCCCATGAGGACAGCGGGAGATTGTATCTCATTAAGGGTGAAACAAATGGGAGGAAAGCTGGGGATTGTCCCCATGGGCGCGGCTGCCACTCGTGCTTCCGTTCAACGCATCGGGACTCGACGATAAAGTGTTCAACAAAAAGAACAACTTGGTTTCTTTCCGAGTTTCTCTGGAAAAGAAGGGTACGTTCATTAACGACTGCGAGCAACGAAACGCTGGAATCGTCGTAGACTAACGAGTGCGCGAATGTTTGGACATATATTACGACAGTTTTTAGAAACGTCGTTGTTACTGCAACGCATTCGTTTAGGTTAATTATACGCTTCATATCTGGAAATGGGCTACGCTATATGCTTCATTTCCTACGCCGTAGCATAGACGAACACGTGGAATGTTTTTATTTTTTTATCTTTTCGCTCGCAATTTTCTTAGTTGCGTTTGGACGCAAATTAGGTCTTATACTGTTTGACATTTCAAAGAGTTCATTTCGGAGGAATTGCGAAACGCATCGCGACATGCGTACTAATGATTCTCTCCGTGCATCATTCCAGTAAGTGCGAAGAGACAGAGGGAAAAGTGTAGATAAAAAAAAAATTGTATACATGTAAGTCCGCTTACCAACTGCGCCTGCGTCCTTCGAAATTCCCAGTTTTAAAACAAGTCGCCGATCACTTTTGCGAAGAAGGTTAACAATTATAAAATGAACAATACAGTGTTTTATTGCGTTTGAGCCTCTTGTGTATACGCCGTACGCAAACAGCTCTGCAAACAACAACAACAATTACATGAATGACGATGGGATGAGGTGATTCACCGCAACAATTGCGGTACCATACCTCAGTGCATGTGAATTAATATATGAGTGGGATGACGACGAAAAAGACTAGATGGGGCATACACACTCGCAAGCACACATGACACACGCAAGTGAGATATCACGCACGCAGATGCGTCGTAACTGATGAGGATAGTATAGCTCTTCCAGTCGGCCACAGGAGATGTATAGTTCTGTGAAGATCACATCTCCGCATTCATGGCAAAAGCTCTGAGGTCGGAGGAGTTCAAGGAGGCTGGCAGACGTCAAGAACAGATAGAATGAGTGCTCACCAATTTCCTTACGTATGAATAGAAAGGAGTAACATTTTCTTGAGTCTAAAGAACACACATACAAGAACGTGAGAACGCGCTCTCGAAGAAATGCTACCTCTTTCTACAGTATACAGCAGCTCGCTTGCGCCGCTTTAATTTCTTCAGTGAATACTCAGTCTACTTACGATGTCAACCACATATGGGAACACGCGCTCAAGGTAGCCCCCATGAAAGGGCTTGAGAAAAAAAAACATTTATATGAAGCTGTTAGATCCTGACACACCGTTCCACAAACGTTAAATAACATCGCGTCCTTTAGCTGGCGTCATATCAGATTGAGTTATGTGTAGCCTGAGAAGAGAGCGTAACAAGTCTGTCTATTATGTATTCACTTTCTGTGGCCGTGGAAACCGTTGCTAATCTCAGCAATTAATCCCCGTCGGGGCCAAGCGCCGGCCTTGTCGACTCCCCTCACAAATTGCGGCCTTGACGGAGAGGGAAGTGGAGCATGCGGCAGACTTGACTTAACGCCAGCTAACCCCACTTGGCGCAAAACTGAAGCACCCGAAAAGGAAACTGTTCTCACGTTTATTTATGCACTGCTCCGGGTGTTTTTATAGCAGACCACGGTTGCCAGATTTGGCTGCTTTGCGCCAGATCGGCCACGTTCTGGTCAGAAGTTCGGCTAATGGTGACCTGTAGGGTTCCCCGTTTTCGGTTTTTATTTTTGGGCGTATGTTTTTCGGTGTTTATTGATCTCCACGAAATCGGTGTTTTTCGGTGTTTTTGCTGGCGTGTACATGGTTTACCCGACAGTTATCGGCGAATACAAATCACAGTGTAATCTCAGTGCTGTGCGTCTAACGCATCTAAGCGCGGCTAACGGTGTCGTTTTACGGCAAACGTAAACGTAAACGGACATTTTTCACAACCATCGTATTTCTGTATGGTTTTCTGATCTGCATCAACAACTTGCTGGACATGTGCAGCAATTTGTATCTGGCAACGTCCCTGGAATGTCCCTCTGTATTCGGCGTTTTTCGATTAGAACCGAATCAGGGAAAATTTACCAGGCGTATGTTCTTCGGTGTTTTCCGATTAAAACCGAAAACTCAGAACCCTAGTGACCTGGCTATTTTCGAGCTACTACTCCTTTTCGTATAGAGGTTCATAGCTCCATAGACGGGATAATGATGTCTCGGGGGGTCCACTTTAATTTTGGAAGGTGAACGTGCAATATTGTCCAGCATAGCGTTCATAACCGTAACGTATCAATTCGTGAGGTTTTCAAGGGTAAGTACATTCAGCAAGACTCACTTTAACGAGGAGATGAAACATTTGATAGAATGAGCTCTTGTAGGCATATGTGGGCCGAACTAAGTCCTAAGGGATCTTTGCGTTCATTTCCCAAAAGGAGACAACATTGCAATCGCGAAATCAAGTCGTCGCGAATATATTTAGGAACGCCTGATTTGAGGATTCGCGTAACATTGACCACCGGAAGAAAAATACGTACTTTTAAACGTACGTATTTTACATGTTCTTATATATTTACATTTTCTTACAAAGGGTTCGTTTTTTTTTAATTCCGTGTTAGCGCTGCGAAGCAACTGTGGCAATGAGCGGCGTACAGATGTGAACAGATGGAGAGAGGATAGCAGGGAGGAGTGGGGGGTTAGTATGCGCTCTGGGCCCACCAGGTCCGTTTGCGGCTGTCGCATTGGACGTTATTTGAATCAATTGATGATGATGATGATGATTCTGTTGATGATGATGACGATGGTGATGGGAACAAGAAAAATAGGGACGTAACTCGCCCTTGGAACAAATTAGACTCTCTCAACACACTGGTTTTCCGCCAAACACATTTTAAGCTCCCCGTGCCCACTGTAACGCAAGTGTTCACTCTAAATAATAATAAAAGCAAAACTAGCACCCAGATGCGAGCTTATATAGTCACACCCCCGCCAGCTATAAGCAGGGGAGCAACTTGTGTAAATGCATGCTGCGTTTAATTTGAAGGTTGCTCGAGGGAAAGTATATTTGCCTGGGTTTCCGTCGCAGGAATGCACATCACGATCGGGTCGACCTTCCGCATCCAGTTCAGTGCTGACCGCCAACACACGGCAGAAGGCGATGGCTGCAGCCACCACGGCGTGATTTTCTTTTTGTTTTGCTTTCTTTACGCGTCTATCTCGCCGCCGGTGAGAGAGAGAGAGAGAGAGAGAGAAAAGCGCTAACTCGTTCACCTTCGACAGATCTTGCCGTTACTTTCTCGAATGCCTTTTTCCTGCCCACTTTTTTTTTTATCATATTGGTTTTCCTATGAAGTATTACGTCGCTTTCTTTTTGAAGGCAAAAAATAAAATAATACAAAACAAAAACAGTCAGACGAAGGTGTGGAGGGATTCGTCGGACGCGGTGTGGTGTGGTCGGGAGATCCATTTGAAGATCTGGATGAGGAGTGGTGACACAGGCATAAGGAGTCGGTTGTTTTGTCTCTGTGAATGGACGCGTTGAACGTGTTCTGGAAGGCATGGCTGGCCTTGTTGAACAACGCGTGGATGGAGGGAATTCCTTACGATGGACACGGCGCAGGGTGCAAACAGCATCGAATGCGAAAGAAATTATATTAAGGTATGTGGGTTTGTTCCTCCGTCCCGAATAGCAAGCTGTTCCTGCTTTTCGTGAACCGAGAAAGCGGCTGGTAAAAATTGGGGTGTTCGTCGCCTCTTCTTTCTCGTGTTTCTGGCTTTTATAAGTTCGTCCTTTTTCTTTCTTTTTTTTTTACCCTTTCTTATCTCACTCTAATATGAGAGAAGCATTAAATGGGGTCCTACGTGTCCGCATAAATAGTATTGCGGACTCGTTCTTCCGACACCATTGCACTACCAGCCCCAGGCTTACGCGTGAAAGCAAATACAAGTATGAGTGTTTGCGTGCGCGTGCATCTGAGGGAGAAAGAATAGGAGAGAAGGATGGAAGGGCCCCAATCAAGGCCCCAATGCCCTAAGAAATTCGTCGGATGACGAGTCAAATTATCCCTATTTTATTTTGAAATCCAATCCCTAAGAAATCACAGGCACCGCAATCGCAGGCACAAGCAATCACCAGGGCGCCGACCGCTCGTCGTCTCAGCTCAACATTGCACCGTACATCATTACCGTTCCTTTTTCTTTTCTTTCTTCTTCTTCTCTCTTTTTTTTCTGAGCGGGGGGGGGGGGGGTATCCATACCGCATGACGCCAATGTGGAACGGTAGAAAGACAGCCGAAGAACTGTTGTCGCCACGCCAACCCCTCTAACTCCTCCCCGTGACAGGAATTGACGCGGCGGATACACCAACAACCACTTTATATAAATGATGATGACTGGGGAGTTTCATCGCCAGGGGCGATGCTCTACCCCATTGCGGCGGACACAATTCGCGGTTTCTTATCCGTTCTTTGTGAACGTACATGCACTATCTTGCACAACTGTACCAGACATGTGTACCGGTTTCCTAGCTTTGCTAAAATATAGAATTCGTTGAAACGGCATACGTATCTATCCCAACGAAGTCCATTAGCATCGACATGCTTCTACACCACCCTTTATTTCACAAAACGTACGACGGAAATCCCAAACCTGGACGCCATGTTGCTCCCAGTGCTGCAAAGTCACCGTAAAAGTTGATCAGTAAGCGACTCGAGTATACGAACGCGACAGGGGGATTTCGTTTTTAACGATCACACTGGAATGTGACCGTATGGTATTGTCGCCTATGTCCTCAGCAGCATCGCGGGGCTGTTACGAAAGTAAGAAGTTCAAATTTATTTCAAAGCAAAGTTTAAAAGCACAATTCAAAAGCATATTCGTTCGGTGAAGATATTCTCGAGTCTTAAATACGAACGCATCATATCTAACACGGGACATCGAAGAAAATACACTAGATGAAAGCTCAAACTCGGACACATTGTGGAGTGCGCTGACGCGGGCGACCTAGACGACCTCAGGAGCCGT
Source organism: Ornithodoros turicata (assembly GCF_037126465.1). NCBI lineage: Eukaryota > Metazoa > Arthropoda > Arachnida > Ixodida > Argasidae > Ornithodoros > Ornithodoros turicata. The sequence continues at coordinate 22,606,846 of NC_088207.1, forward strand.
GAGGTCGTGCCGCTTACGCATATCGCGTGCAACATCGGCAGCTGTAATTTGAGCGCAATGGTGGTGTCTATTTCAGTTGTACGTTTACCTTCAAGTAGGTTGCGCAGACAGGATGAAGGACAGCTTGTAAGGGCGAACTGTACGAATGATGTAATCCGTTTAGCATACGTGTTGCAAAAGGAAAAAGTGTGTGCTAATTTTGAACTTAATTGTAGTAACGGCGCGAAGGTCTTCGGCACGCGGATATTATTACTACCGCGTGTTTTTTTTTTTTTAATACTTCCATTGAAAGCGCAGCACTGATTACCATTTTGTTGGTTTATGTCTACATCGATGTATCTCACAGGGCGTCGAGGAAGAAAGGAGGACATGCCTGAATGGTGTTCAAATTGTTTCGATTACCATTGAAGCCGAATGAGCTGTTCAATCGGGTCAGAAGCTCCTGTTGCACCTGCACCTCCTGTTGTACCACCCGTCCTATACAGTCAGAGAAGGTTATCCTGAAAAGTGACAGCTCGTACCCTTACGACACAAATGGATGACAGTAATAATCTAGGAAACTAATGAACAACAGTTCATAACGAAAAGCCCACACTATAGGGGAAAAAAAAAAGGACGCACACAAGTCTCAACCGCATTTTTCGTTATTGATATCTGCCACCAGCTCGCTTGCTTTCTATCCTCTTTAATGAACAACAGTAATAGTCAAGTTTTATGCTAGAAGGCTACTTTTTTTTTTTTTTTCATAATTGGGAACTTGAGATTTCAGTTTTACAGCAAGAAGAAGAGATGTTTCGAAAATTTTATTGCTGCACTTCATCATAAGAAGCAGTCGTCGCCGTATGGCGTCACTAGCAGTTTGAACGCTTGTTTCAACAGTCTGGAACATGAAATGAAGCAGAGGACAAGATGTGCAAAACATTTCGTGGCTAGTTTACAATGCAAGAAAGATTCATTTATTTTGGCAGGAAAAGTCATCCAGAAAGGACGGCTGTCTATTCCTTGGTAAATAATTCGTTAGTGGGTAGTCGCGAGTTCCTGCGTTAGCCGCGGAGTCATGCGATGCAGGGAAGGCCTCCGAAAGTAAGCCGTTATTTTACGTTCTACAAGCACGATTCATCTGTACAGAACAAACAAATTACACGCCGAAGTGCATCTCCTCAAAACCTGTTCTTCAAGCTTAGTTCTTCGCGCTTAATGCAAAATAACACATTATTATTCCGCACCCGCGCGCGAGGGAATTCTGGAGCGCTTATATATTTGTACGGATTATGAATGGGGTTTTTCCTGAATATTTAATGAATTTTTTATGAATGAATTTATGAATTTTTAATGAATATTTAGATTTTATATGATATTACACGAACCCTCATTCTAGCGCAACGTTTCCTACGCCACTTATGTTCTCTTCGATTTCCCACCAGGACGCGTTCTTGTAACATTCACGTTCGATCAGACAAGTTCTTTTCTTTTTTTTAATTCCGTGTTAGCGCCGCGAAGCAACTGTGGCTATGAGCGGCGTACAGACGTGGACAGATGGAGAGAGGACAGCAGGAAGGAGTGGGGGACAGGGGGGTTAGTGTGCGTCCTGGGCCGACTTTCAGGGGGAACTGTGCCGACATTCGTCTGGAAAGTCTTCGGAAAACCCAGAGAAAACCTCAGACAGCACACCCGGTGACAGGGTTCGAACCCGTGTCACCTCCCAGTCTCGGCGTGGAAAGCGATCATCCTAACCACTATGCCACGGGGGCTGGTATCAGACAAGTTCAAAGGCTACAAGACGAGAAAGTATAAAAAAAAAAATACACGGCTTCATGCAGCCTAGAAGCAGGACGTCAGATATGTAACACGTAATAAAATAAAACACGCCTACTACGAAAATCTGAATACACCTCTCGTCAGCCTTGCCCACGGCAGCGGCATAACATTGCATAACTGAGGACGGACAGTGGACGTCGTGCGTGCAATCGAGGTCGCGTGTGCGGACATACAGAAATGGAAGCACTGCTGCGTCGTTGTTTTCCCGTGACGTTGCTTTCTGTCCTAATAGTCGGGCGGAGTCCCCGCCAAGACCTTGACGCCTGCCCCTGGAACGTCGCTCACAGACGCCAAGTGCTTCCGCGCTCCTGCCGGTGGCAAATAGCGAATTTTAAACTATCAATAATGACCTTTTGCGTATGTCCAAGGCCGCGTCAGTTTCTCTCACGCGGAGAAGACAGACCCAGGATACTTCGATTCTTTTTAATCTTTTTTTTTTTTTACCCACTTGTGTTCTTCCATAAACAGCAGACAAGTACAGGATACGGTTGCATGTAGAAGCGGTGAGATATCAAAGATGACGGGGTATGTCCTTAAGTCGTTAGCGCAGACAGAATTGACACTTGTACACTTTTCCGAAAAAGAGGAATAGAAAGAAAAATAGGACAAGTAAAGCTGAAAAGCGAAAAGTAACGTGTTACTTTTTTGTTTCAATTGACGTTTCACTGTTTCTTTCGTGCTTTCTCCTTTCTTCTTTTTTTTTTTCAGATGTATCACATCTTTCAAATTGTGAAATCAACATATTTCTATTTTCATTGATATTTAACTTCGAATTTACTTCCAGTAGCAGTTGATGCTCGAAATGCCCGTCGGTTATTATTCGGCTTTTACCAGAGCATTGAATGTCCTCGTAATACATATTAAATAATAATAATAATAATAATGTTAAAAATGAACCATGAATAACTCACCAATAATGCGTTGCTTCTTTGTCAATGTGCAGTTACTACATAACGACTTCTTTTTTGTTTGCAGAAACAGGCTTCTAGAAAGGAACTGGTATCGCAGGTAAGATATTCTTTTCACTTGTTACTATACTCGTAAGGTACAATACATAAATATAGATCCAACTCAGCGGTTCTTGGAATTTCTATTTTGGTGGTCCGTTTCAGTCACAGTGCAATGCATACGAGTAGTTATTACTTATTTAATTTTATTTTATTTTATTAGTAGTTATTAGTTATTTTCGCGTCATGGAACAGCTGGTCGCACCAGTGCGACCTACGCTTCCATTGTTTCTTTCTTTCTAGTTCTAATATAACCCCGTTATTTTCCCTTCAAATCAATCTATCAATCCTCATACAGTGGGCCAACAATAGTAACGACAATTGCTCTACAAAGAAATCGAGAGTATATCAAAACAATATTAATTGTGACATGCTTCAAATTACGCGACATTAATTGTGTACACGCTACGAAAATAATCGATAATAGTACATCCAAAAGTGAATGGAATGTTGCCCCTGTTAAGCGAATGTAAATTAAGTAATTACAGAATATCAGGAAACTTAAAGAGGGCAACACAAACATGCGTGTAGTGGTACAGTGCCTTCTATATATTTCTCGTTTCTACAAACTTATTTTTGCGATAAGCCTCACCAAGTCGTCTTGATTGATTGATTTTAAAAAATGGAGATAGTAGTCTCGAGCCACTCGGGACTGGCTATTCCTGGACCAAGTCGTCTTTATCTTCACGCATCTGGCAAATGCCATGCTTCTAATTATTCCGAAGCACTTCGACACCAGTCATGTATCACTATGGGCATACTTGTCCCGTGTGGTAACGCCGGTTTTCAATATCTTTTTTGCGATCAGATGGGCAAAATACAAGCAGCATCCGGAACGACAGTTAGCTCGACTTTTTCTTTCTTTCTTTCTTTCTTTTTTTTTTTTCACTCAGTCAATCGACCTTGAATCTTTTTTCTCTTCTAGACCTATAATTGCGCGACCTTTACGAAAGGGGTATTGTGAAACCTACTGTCCAGTCTCGCCCTAGTTTCAGGCTAATTTATTACGCTCTACACCTTTCGATACCTATTATTTCAACAATTCCATCCTCATTCACGATCCCCCCCCCCCTGCCCCCAGGGATATTTTTATTTTAATATCTGCTTTTCCATTCTGAACACGGCTCGGTATATGGTATCACTTTTACTTGACCTTGGAAGAGCGAGTTCCGTTATAGCACCGGCGATGAGATGTAGGTTGGGCACATTCTACTGGTACCGGACGTGTGCCCCCGGGGAAACCACGCTTACGGTTGCTATACACGGCATGGCTGAGACCCGCCTTGGAAAAGTCCCGAGATCGTCGGGACTCGTCCATTTTTGTAGCGATAGATCAGGGGCCGCTTGCGGCCCAGTTGCGCTGTTGTTGCGGCCCAGCGCAGATCAAGCGCGCGACGAAAATTCCGGTGCTTAGGAGTTGTTGGTTATGGGTAGGGTTCCGCGTTTGCGTATTTTTTTATTTTTTTAGGCGGATTCGGCGTATGATTTTCGATGTTTATTGATTTTCACGAAATCGGTGTTTTTCGATGTTTTTCCTGGGGTGTACATCGTTTACCCGACAGCAATCGGCGAATAGAAATCACAGTGTAATTTCCACACGACGCTCATTCAACAAGGCGTTGCTCACTGCGGTGGCATTTTACAGGTAACGAAAAAGTAAACGGATATCTTTCATAACCATGAAATCATAACCATGTATTTCTGTATCGTTTTCTGATCTGCATCAACAACTTACTGGCCATGTGCAGCAATTTATCTCTGTCATGTCCTGGAATGTCCCTCTATATCCCGCGTTTTTTTATTAAAACCGAATGAGGGAAAATTTACCCGGCGTATGTTTTCCGGTATTTTCCGATTAAAACCGAGAACGCGGAACCCTACACTCTTAGAAATGAACTTCACCGCATAGCACGCTCCTAGCCAACCATCATCTCGAATGATATCGTTATCTGACCTGATTTGTTGAAAACGGGGGGGGGGGGGGGGCGTACGCCTTTTTTGTGACACTTATGCTGTTCATAATTGTCACAAAAAAGGCGTACGCCTCCCGTTTTCAACAAATCAGGTCAGATAACGATATCATTCGAGATGATGGTTGGCTAGTAGCGTGCTCTGCGGTGAAGTTCATTTTTAAGAGTGTAGTTATGGGCTTGAGGAGATATTACCCAAGACTGGGGGCTGGCTTGGCAGAGGGCGCGGCAGGGGAAGCGAATTCCTCAGGCAAAAGCGCGCGCTCTGTGTTGCCCTTCCCGTGTTTTTTTTTTTTTTTTTTGTACTCTCTTACCACAACTCTGCGAATGCTACAAGCCATGGAAAATGTGAGCTTTCAGTACATTACGCGTAAAAAGTACACTGGCAAAACAGAACTTCACCACATAGCACGCTCCTAGCCAACCGTCATCCCGAATGATATCATCCTGTGTCCTTATTTACTGAAAATGGGAGGAGGCGCCTATCCTGGACATATTATGCTTGTCCCTAGATAGGCTCCTCCCCCTGTTTTGAACAAATCATGACACAGAATGATATCATTCGGTATGGTGGTTGGCCAAGAGCGTGCTGTGTGGTGAAGTTCTGTTTAAGCAGTGTAGTAGTCAAAGGAATTTTCAGCTTGTTCGACCGATTGATAATTGCGGCACGCTAATTTATAGGCCATTTCAAAGTGATCTTGAAAGGTTTCAAATGTGGTCTGCGACCCCTGGAAAAAATCGACGAGGGGGGTGAAATGTGGCCCTTAGGATTGTTAAGGTTCCCGAACCCTGCGATAGATGTTGCATTACCTATACTGTACTTTCCATTTTGGTCGAGTATGAATTGGCCGAACGCTCATGAAGAGATGGCCACGCGTCACAGAGCGAAAGGAATTGATTTTGACAGGAAAGTGATTTTCTGCAAGAAGGGATTTATTCTCCGAAGCACTGGCATAGCGATGGTATACGATATGGGGAGTGCGATTACGAACACAAGCTGCTCAGTGTTGCTGTCCAGAATGGTAATGGTAATAGCTACAAAACAAGTGACAATGGCAACCATGAAACTTCTTGTAAGTTATCTCACGGTCGTCTTTATCAAGTTTTCTCGACTAAAAGTCCAAGACCGCGTTAGAGCAAAAATGTCAACATTGAGAATGTTCCATATTGCATGAGGTCCCATTCATCAAGGGCGTGATCTCTGAAAAAAAAAGAAAAGACAGAGAGAGAGAGAATGAAACTGACGTTACCATTTTTGGTCATGTGATCCGGCATTTTATAGTCAATGTTTCAAATCAAAAGCCCATAGGTCCCACCGCATTAACTCAGCCGAAGCTTTTGCCATGAAGGACTTTTGACTGTTTTATGGCGTAGGTTATGTCAACCGCTTGCCGAAGAAAGTGATGATTTTGACTCGCGGTGTCCTTCACGGAAAACCCAACATATTCCTACGACCTTCGTCTCCTCCCCAGTTGTGTGTCGGAAATTTTCGCAGCGCCCCCATCCGCGTAACATCTCCTCAGAGGTCCTACAGCACCCACCCACCCAAAAGAAGCAAAGAAACAAGAACCTGCCAAAAAGGCCAAAAACAGCCCGGAAAGCCAGCAGATAAGGGTACGCCTCCAGTCACTATATAAGCTTCGCTTACAGCATCGTCATTCAGGAACGCGGGCGAACACGGCGGCCATTTTGTGGCGTACGTCTCCTCGTATCAGCGCAGTTCCCGTTTCGGATTGCTTGCTTGCCGCGCAATGGCACGTTGCTTCTAGAGTCACTAAATAAGCTACGCTTATTTAGTAGCGTATATTTATTATATTAGCGTATATTTATTAGCGTAGCTTATTTAGTGACTCTAGTTGCTTCATCTCGTCGCTGCTCTTACCTGTGTATATTAGGTAAACATTTCTTTAGTGGGTAGTCTCCTTCACACCACTCTGCGAATTTAAATCATTCCAAATGTATAAAACCATTCACCCCACGTGTTGATGTGTTTAAATATTCTTTCTTTGCGCGTGCCATTGAGGAGTGGAACTCAGGCGATATTTTAATTTGTAAACCATCTCCTGCTTGGACGGCAGCTGCCGTCTGCAGTATTTGTAAATAAATAAATAAATAAGAATATATTACGAAGTTCTCCTTCAGCGCCCGAGACGCCGTTCTTTAGGGAGAACGCGATTATGAGTAGACCTGGCGTGTCAGGAAGCCGGAATCGGCGGTAGAGCACGCGACATTGCACCGCGAAATTGCTCCCAATTATATTGCCAGAGGCAAGTGCTAATGACCACTACAGTACACTTACTAGCATGTTACCGAAGAAAAAGTACGTCGCAGCGTGTAAAGCTTGTCCTTCGCGGAGAAGCGTGCAAAGCGGTGAGAGAGAGTGAAGCGGGTGACAGATGATGAAGGTGGCTCGTCGGGTGAGGACGTGAGGTGTACAACAAGAGGTGAATCACGTGGACATTTTGGGCTCAGCAAGCCGCGATTACGTGTCATCCTTGTGGCATGATGGCTCGGGACTTCCAAATGCATGAGGGACGCGGATGCTCAAGATTTCTTGGTGTGCACCCTTGTTAGGTACCTTTGTGTACCTTTATTAGGACGTATACTCGTGCGCCATTCTGCAACATGCTGAAAGTAATTTCAACCGCTCTGAAATGAACTGCTATTTGACGAAATTCCAGTAGACCATCACCTATACTTTCATTTTTTTTTTAATATGGTATATGCACTGTTCCTCTCTGGGTTCTTTTTCTTGTCTTGAGAGCATGGCTGGACGTTAAAGCGTAGCGGACGGTAACAGATTGCGCATTTGTCGCGAAACTAACGTGGTTAAACTGAACAAGCTATGGAGACAAACAAACAGAAAGTATATGTACTGAGTAGAAAATGCTGAACGAGGTATTTAAGACACGGTACAAATACACTTAGAAAAAGGTATAGGTAAGATACTAAAATACTAAAACAAGTCATAAAAAAAAGTATGTATATGATATATATATACATGTATATTGACTACGGTACTCGGGATACCCATAACTCTGGGCCCAACCCACAAAGACAAAGGATAATAACTGGTGTACAGAAACTGGTAAGCCCTCGATTTCGTTGTAGACGCACATTTGACTAAGATGTTTCAAAGAGCTGTAATATAAGGTTAGTAAACAAAACTCGCAGACGGGCGCAGAGATAACATCGATACGACTGTTAACGAGTTCTAGTAAACCAGTAACCGCATCGGTTTCGCATTTCAAGCACGTCTACAAGGAAGAGGTTTGCTTATGCAAATGACCCCTCGCGGGTCGGCGCGGACGTGCGTGGTTGTACAAGTCACGTGCCAAGTTCACGCGGTCATGAATGACTTACTCGCCTGAGTGCAGCTCGAGAATGTGTTGCGGACGTAAACAAGTCGCGGGTGACCCGGCTGTAAACGTAATATAGCTCGCCTGTGGCGTCCTGATGGAAACGACGCCGTACGCTCAAAAAAGTGGGCTCGTCAATGTCAATTTAGGGCTAGCGGTATATGGTAGAGCTTGCGTGTTGGCTAAATCAGTGGGTACAATCGCAGACTTGTGCCCGTTACTCGAAAAAAGTAATTGATTACCGTTACCGTTACTTATACGGAAAAAGTAACTGATTATCGTTCCCAATTACTGGACTCCAAATGTAATTGAGTAACGAGTAGAAAAGTAACGCATTACTCCGGTCGTTACTCTGCATTCACGCAAATTATACCCGTCTTTGTGTGCCTCAGAAAGTGGGGGGAGGGGGGGGGGCGAAGAAAGAAATCGTTCAACAGCGGGACAACTGAAATAACACGAAAAACAAAAACGCGCAGGACAAGTAGATCTGTATGTCTACTGTATTTATCGCCTGGGAAGACGTTGACCCGATTGTGAAAGAGCATTGCATGGATCTTCCCATGGCTCACTACACCTCCAAACCTGCCACAATGGTACCACCACACTGATGGAGTAAGAGATTAGGGAGAGAGACTCTGAAATTCCGTAACCTTATTACAATGATCTCCGCTTGGTATAGTAGAACAGTCCAAAAAAGGCTCACTGCACGAGGACCTTGACTTGGGGCAGAACATCTGAAGGATGAGTTAATTTCTACCGGAAAAGTAATCAATTACTGAGTAATCGATTACTCAGAAAAGTAATTGATTACTCGAAAAATTACTTTGACAGTAAAGTAACTGATTACTCGAAAAATTACTCATAAAAGTAATTGATTACAAGTAACGCAATTACTAGTAACGCGTTACGCACTAGTTTGGTACAATGCAATGGCTTGCTTCTATAGGGTGCAGATAGAAGTATGCGTCGTAGGTGATAGGTCCAAGGTCGTACTGAAGATCGGGATGCTGCAGGTTTAAATACCACCAGAGGCGGTGCCCTCCGAGCTTTCCTCTCGGTTTCTTCCAAAGATATTTGTGGGTAACGGCATAGTTACCTCCGAAGTGGGCTCCGGGCGCATATAAACCCCTTTGTATTTCACTCCTTCTTTGCTGTCCTCTGTCCATCTGTACGCGAATGCACACTGTTCATAGCTCACAGTTGCTTCGCAGTGCTGACCCTACGTTAAAAGAGCGTCAATCAGTCAATTATAGTGTTTGTGAAGGAACTTTTTATACGATGATCTCACCTTTGTTGCCACCGAACCAGGTGCTTAGTTTTTGTTTTCGTAGCTCTCGAAAACGCCGACAAATAACGTCATGTATACATGACGTTATTGATAGCATGTTGACTAACGAAGGTGGTGTCTGCCCCAAGCAGCAAAATGTACTGAAAGTCGAGTGCAATAGGGGTGGACGGGTAGGTGGAAGGCCTTGAACAGACTTGAGAAACTAAAGAACATTGATAAGACACATACCGTCCACCCCTATTGCACTCGACTTTCAGTACATTCCCGAGCAGCAAAATGTACTGAAAGTCGAGTGCAATAGGTGTGGACGGTATGTGTCTTATCAATGTTCTTTAGTTTCAAGAGTTTGTTCAAGGCCTTCCATCTACCCGTCCACCCCTATTGCACTCGACTTTCAGTACATTGTGCTGCTTGGGTTGTGCTGCTTGGGGCCTGTCTCTCCGACAGCATATGTTGCACATGCCGTCTGAGATACAGGCAGACGTGTCACCTTCTTCGGTCAACGTCACTACACTTGGAACAACATCAAGGAATGTCGACAGTGATAATGGACTAAGCTTGGAACGTGCGGGGCCTGCAAAAAATGTTGCCCCATATTAATAAACAAAGAAAACGAAGAAGGAGAGCATACACGCACAACAAAAACATAACGCGAGAGAAAAGCAGCTTCCCGAACTGTTCCCCGAAGTATTATGAAGGCTCAATTAAGGTGGGCTGGGGGGAAGACGAAGGGCAGACGTTGCGACGCGACAGGGGCAGAGCAGGTGTCCAACGGGACCCCTGGCAGACGTAAGGTGAGCAGGTGGAAGCCCTAAACCCCGGAAGCCTCCAGTGGCTTCGTGGCACTCTCTCGTGATGGTCGTGTCTCAGACACCGCCGCTGCATGATACAAGTATGCGGTAAGTAAATGTCTGTGCATTGTACTGGGTTAAAGTAGTCAGCGGTAAGCCTTATCGGTATCGGTATATCCCTAGATAACACAGATAAATGCTGTGACTTTCGAATACGTTTTCTTTTATAGTAGCTCATATTGAAGGTTACTTACTGTGACGCTGATATTAGCGAGTTTTAATGCGTTGGAAGAATTCTGCGAAGACAGTAGATAAAAGAGGTTATCAAATCCAAGCTTCTCAATGTGACGTCATTCGTTCCAGCGAAAGAGGGTGATTGACTTATCATGTTTTCGGAACTGTTATCGTGAACACTTTCTGATGTAACCAAAACTCCCTACTGTCTAAACGGTATTCACTCTAACTTTTCGATAACACGGAAACTTCATAAGCCAACAGACGTAGTCATTTGAGCATGTTATCTTTTAGAGTGTTCTCGGTCTACGGAAACTGCCACTCAGATAATTCGTAGTATAGACGGTAAACATATTACAGACGAAGCCGTCAAATCAAAGATCAGCAACGTGATGTCAGCCACGTCGAAGGAATGGGGCGTTGGGCTTATCATATTCTCGTAACAGCTATCGTGAAGACCGTCCGATAAACTTGAAAACTTTCTGTAGTGTTTATGGCGTTTCCGAGCGCCGGTCTCACGATAGCTGTCCATTAGATTGGATAAGAACGCCTTACTTTTTATGACCTGCTTCGTCTCTGCAGTGTATAGGCTTGCCTTGCGTCAAAAAGAGGCGTTATATACGACGGGGCAAATGTGTTTATTTTTTGATTCTGTGTTAGCGCCGCGAAGCAACGGTGGCTATGAGCGTCTCATAGACGTGGACAGGTGGAGAGAGGACAGGCGGAAGGAGTGGGGGGCACAGGGGGGTTAGTATGCGTTCTGAGCAGACTTTAGGGGGAACTGTGCCGACATTCGTCTGGAAAGTCTTCGGAAACCCCAGGGAAAACCTGAGGTAGGATTCGAACCCACCACCTCCCTGTCTAAACAGCCTTGACCTTAACTACCACGGGGGGGGGGGGGGGGGGGGGGTACCCGAAATCCACCATTAAGAATATAACGCGCTTAAGAATAAAACATTCAAGAATAAACCGCTTAAAAATGCACGGTTAAAAATTTTCCTCCAAAAGTAACCCGCTTAAAAATGCACGGTTAAAAATATTCCTCCAAAAGTAAACCGCTTACTATCCCCGCTTAGAGATCACCCCTTTAATAACCCGCTCGGCCATGCCTCTGATCCGGGACGGATGTGTTCGCTACTATATGCGTTGTGACCGTTCAACTGTTTAGCAATGCACGTAGTAGTTAGTAGAATAGAGGGAACTACGCTGCCACGGTGGCAATAGGCGGTGTTCCGTCATGCTGCACAGGAGATGCACAGGACCAACTTCATGTTGGCCTGTGCCAACGTTTGTCTTTACACCCATACAGGGGAAACCCACGGGAAAAACGGAGGCAGCACAGCAAGTGCCTAGATTCGAGCCCGCGTCACCTCCCAATCACTGCGTCTTCCAAAGTTCATGTACTCCAAATGGAACAATTACTAATCATAAGTGGTCGTGATCGTCGTGTAAAAAGTACGTTGAGAGCAGCCCGTCTAAAGTGATCACGTAACGCAATCTGTTCCCAAACGCTATATCATGAACCATACGTTGTTGATCATTCATTTTAAAGTATTCCTATCACCGCGTTCCACCATGAAAGCGTTTCGAATTTGCGTCAAACAAAGTTGTGCGGTGAACAGGTTTCACATTCACAGGTGCTCACATTTTTTAAGGCGCATTGCTTGTTGAAAGTTATGACGAACTGCGCTAAATTCCCACCGTCGCTTATCAGCAGGGGATTCCTTTATCTTTACGGGTGCCGTAACCGCTTACACCAAGGTCACGCTCATTGAAATGCAAGGCATTCCCCTATGCACTTGATCAGTGCGTAGGTATACCTCCGCATCCTTCTTTCTGGTAGGTACAGCAAGGAGACAGGGGGAGGGGGAATTCCGACGGGCAGGCAGTGCCAGTTTGACTAATCATCCAGCACCTGTTACTTGCTCCAAGACTACCAGAAAGATCTTCAGGCCTCTCCGGGCATTGAAGGATGCGCCTCTTGTGTCCGAATCCGATGTGAATTCATTCACTACGTTCTACAAATAACAAGCGGTTGCAATTTTCGGCAGCATTTGACGGGTGGTGGTGGGGGGGGGGGGGGGGGCGGAAGCATGGTGCGGTTTCCTCGCTTTTTCGGGGTTCACTCAGAGGTGCACAGTAGAAGTTTCTGTCACGCGCTCGTCTTGCACAGACCTCGTTCGTACTAGAGTCACCAGGAGTATCGACACTGTGGCAATGAGCCGAGTTGGAGCCGCCATGTTGTTTCCGTTTGCCCTCCATGCAGCGCCATCAATGGAGCGCTCTTCGAAGTTTTGTCTTCTCTCAGTGCCGATCTTCACCTTCACCTATTCCTACTGCCGAAGCAGAGGTGGGGCTGGAGGTCAAACGGACACAACATGGCGGCTCCAACTAGCCCATTTGCCTCAGTGACGAAGTGTAGCTTATTTAGTGACTCTAGTTCGTACTCCGTAGCGAAATTACTGTTTTACCATTAAAAAATCATTAACATCACCAACAAGTTACTGTGCAAGCAAGCTGGTGTGTACCCGACGGAAAAGACTTTTGCTTCGTCTTTCTATCCCCGATCGTATTCATTTTTCACTTGCTCAATCCTTATGCTTTCGTTCATACCATCATTAACCCCGCCAACCTCTTGTGTTCTGTACTATTAACCACCGTCTCCAGTGCTATACAAGTGAGCTGGAGTGGACACAATCTCCATGAAAGATGAAAGTCACTGGAAAGGTTAGCCAGCTGTAGAACTCGAACCCACATCTTCTGTAAAGCATCTTGCTACAGCTGGCTAACCTTTTCAGTGACTCTCTTCTTTCATCGTTAATTTCTTAGGCAAATTGAGGCTTTGTATGTATTTGTCCCTTCTATGTTGTCCCAGCCTTAGAACACCAGTTCTTTCATGACAATCTCCATATTATTTTCAATTCAAATGCAATCCAATTCAATCCTGGTCTATTTCTATTTTCTATTTTTTATTTCATTTCCAAAAATACAGAAATGAGGTCCAGGTACAAAAGGCGGAGCCTGACGAGGTACCTGGACCGACAAACAGGAATGCATACAGACAAACATAAACAGTCGGCGGATATCTGTGCGCCATTACAGTGTCTATTGCAACGTGATTATGCAGTAGTAACATCGATAACATTTTTTACATGTACAGTACAAGTACTCCACTGTTCGTGGATGTTCATCTCTCACCTAGATGGTACACACAAAAGAGAAAAAAAAAAAGAAATACAGCGCTGTGCAAAGTGTCCTTTAGCCAAAGGCACACGCAACCATACTAAGGTTTACCATTTTAAAATAGCTTAATGTTATAATTGACATCTAAATATGAGCGGAAGAGTCCTCTGAACTGTGCCTGTGTGTACTCAGGCTTTACAAAATTTGCAAATTTGTTTAAAAATTGAGGCACTAGATAGGCCATGGATTGATACCCGTAGTTGGTTCGCACACATGGCGTTGTGTAATTCCTGAAGTGCCTTAGCCCATACGTCGTGGTTTTAGTTGTAAGGTTTATGCGATTTTCCTTAACTTCTTTATGAATATGAATTCCGAGTTTTAAAATGAACATTTGTTTAACAGTAAGAATGTGAGCGTCGGAAAAAAAGGTCTGGAGAAGGAGTAAAGAAGTCGGCATTTGTTAGAAAACGTATTGCTCTTCTCTGGAGAATGTGTACTTTGCCTAGGTTATTTGCTGATGTGTTGCCCCATACTAACAGGCAGTAGGAGAGTTTGGAATGGACAAGTGCGTAATAAATATTGCTCATGAGCCACCTTGGCAGTGCTCTTCTAATGCGACTGATAGCACCGATTACCTTGGATAGTTGTTTTGTAAGGTGATCAACATGCGTATTCCATAATAAATTCTCGTGAAACCATACGCCGAGGAATTTTATCTCAGAAACCTGTTCTAAGGGAATCGCATTAATGCTTAGCGAGAACGTCGGGTCGGAGACCTTGTTGATAGATCGAAATATTATGAATTTCGTCTTGCTCACATTTACCCTTAATCGATTTGCTGCTAGCCATCTGGAAAGGTGTTCTAGATAGCTGTTTATCAACGTGGCAAGGTGTGACAGGCTATGGTGGGAAAAAAAGATGTTAGTATCGTCGGCATACAAAATTATATCTGGTGTGTTAGGAATGGAGACGATGTCATTGATGTAAAGAAGGAATAAGAGTGGACCCAGAATGGATCCCTGGGGTACCCCGTACTTTATTAAAAGCTTATTAGATTCATAACCATGAAGCTTGACGTATTGGAAGCGCTCAGACAGATAGCTTTTTATTAATTCGTGAATCTTCCCGCGTAAACCATAGGAATAACATTTTCGCAGTAAAATATCATGCTGTATCGAGTCAAACGCCTTTCTTAGGTCGAGGAATATGCCTACAGTATACCGCTTATCTTCTATATTTTCCACAATCTGGTCTCTGATTCTCATTAATGCGGTTTCAGTGGATTTCCCTTTCTGAAATCCATATTGTGCGTTTGTTATTATGTTATGTTTCAAAACGAATCTGGTGAGTCTGTCATTTATTATTCTCTCCACCACTTTTGAAAAGAGTGGCAAAACGGATATTGGGCGGTAGTTATTGAGGTCATTTCCATCTCCTCCTTTGCAAATTAGTGTAACTTTGGCTATTTTTAATGCGTCAGGGAAGGTACCCGTTTCTAAAATCTCGTCGTATCTCGTAAAATCGTTTCTACCGGTCTGTGTTGAAAGACGTTAATTATAGTAATGTCTGTCTCCAATTCGGTCTAATCTAATCCCTATTTGTTTGTTTGTTTGCTTGTAAGGAAAAAAAAGATAAGTCTAATCCATATCTCTTTTGTATTGCGTTAATTATCAGCATTATTAATTATAGTAATATCTATGTCTGTAAGGCATATAAACAGACAAGAGACAAACATGGCAACGACAAAAGAAATATAAGATTAACGGGGGGGGGGGGGGTGCACTCCGCCAGCCGGCTCAACCCTATCGTCCCGATGCCCTTTGCTCCCGTACACTTCATGAACGTTTCCGTTTCCCAGCTGAACTACGTGAGCACCTGACCCTTCATGTCGTCTGCATACTTTCCTTTTCTACGCGGGACGTTCAGAAAGGAAGAGGGATACGAGGGGCAGGCGGGAGGGGGGGGGGGGAGTCTCACCGCTACCGGTCACTTTTTCCCACGGTTCTGACCACGCTTGTGTTTACCACTTTGAGGCAGACAGTATTGTTGTGTGCTGGAGGACGTGGGTTATTCCTTGATGCCAACCGGAACGCTTGATGTTCGACACCATGAAAAAGGGGTGGGGGGGGAGGTAAAGGGGGCTCTCTGGGTAACAGAACGCGGAAGTTCCGCTACTCCCTCTTGCTTTCAGTCGAAGATGAAAAAAAACGCAGGGATTTTTTTTTTTTTTCTCGCTTTTTCGAAACACCTTCGACGATCCAGCAAACAAACCTATCCCCGAGGACTTACTTCCGCATAGCCTCTGGTCTGAGAATCCCACGCGGAAGCGGTCAACACTCCAGGTGGACGACGAAATGGAGAGGGCGTCTGTAGACCATTGGTTGACTCAAATGCGTGCAAAAGGACCATAGATGAACTCGGGTTGCAAGGGTGGCGGAGCAGTCTGTTGCCAGTCTGACTATGACGGCGACGCGGTCGCAGCACCGAGTTCCTCGGTTGGGATCAGCTGCTTCAGGATGAACGTGACTAAGCAAATTTTGCGGGTTTTACGGTTCTTCCCAAGCGTATACACGTCACTGAAGATCCTTACTATTGACACGACCGCTATGGCACTCCGGTTTTCCGCTCAGTGGATGCGACCTTCTCTCTGACTATGAAGCTGGAATGGTCATCAGTGCGAGTTCGAGTGTTTGTGTGTGTGTGTGTGTGTTTTCGGTACAGTTCACCGATGATGTTGCCACGGCTGGCTGGATTTCTTAAAAGTGCCCGTTCTCTAATGGAGTAGCGGTCATTCCTGCGCTGTTCGCCGCTTCCGGGAACTCTGCTGTCTCTTGCTTTCGCAAAAGGTCGTTGGGGTGAGTGAAGCCTCTATTTTGCGGGAGGGGGGTCATTTCGGATATAATTCACGCCCGCTGGGTCGCGCTCAAAAACTCCGTTTCGAAAAGCTGTTTATGACCACGGTGACAACGTGGCAGCGGTCATTTACTCTTTCCGCGTTATTTCATAGATTTGGAGCCACCGTATGTTTCTGTCGTGTTATCTTTATTTCGTTTTTATTATTTTCTTGCCCAAAACCGATTACCTCGTACGGAATGGAAGGCCTCCGGGAAGCCCTATTTGTGGTGATGATCCGTTTGTAACGCGTTTCTTAAATCTTTCCCTCTTTTCTTTTTTTCTGTTGTTTCGTTGAACATACGTTTTTTGTCCCGGTATACAGTCTGATTTAGGGTCTGACTCATTGGGGTTAAATGCCTTTACCAGATTCGGGAGGGAAAAATCGGGTGCTATTTTCGAACCTGTAATTCGGAGTGAAATCTGGCGCTATTAACACAATCGGGTGTTATCGGGTTCTTTTTTGCTTTCTGTCCAGCCAGCGGCGCCGAAAGGTTGTTAGAGGTGCACATATTGTTGAAACACGCACTCCTCGCGATTTATAGTCACAAGCACCACACGATGTAGAATTAAACGTGCCTGGCGTAGTTTATCGCTGCACTCAGATAATGTTTTCTTCGGGCGTCTGCACAGATTGCTACTAAATCGTGCACGTCATACATGATACAACATAATACGTGATCGGAAAGAAATTGGGTTTATAACCCGAATCGGTCCGAAACTCGGGAGGGAACAATCGGGTGGAATCGGGTTTAAACCGAAAAGGTCAAGCCCAGAGTACATATACTGCGAAACGATGAAACGTATCACTGATCTCCATAGCGGACCTTGAGGCTGGGGTACAAACACACAAGCACGAGTCTCAAACACAGCTATATCACCAGAGATATGACCAGCTCGCCCGCTTTCTAGCCGCTCTTATAAACGTATACGCTCCGCTTTTCTACATTTTGCTTGTAAGATGTATGTACTTACGAAACAGGGTTTTCCTTGTAGGAAAGCGTGCGTAGCAAAGTAGCTACTCGTTCAAATTTCGACCTTATCGGGTTCTTTAGAGCACATGAAGAAATAAACAGAATACTAAAAGAATACACAAGACGGGAACACATTCCATGAACGTCACCCCACTAGTATATGCACGGACGGTGGCGATGATAGGAAAAAGAACAAATGGAGACATAAGTCGTGATGCTATAGGCAGATAATTTGTCACTTCAAATTAATTTTGCATCTTATTTTTTCGTATTGATCTATCTAATTAACATTCTATGTAAGTGCACGTACTTTATTTGACCCTCTTTAACGTTTTGTTTGCTTGCTGACATCCCTTGTACTATGCTTAGCTGGTCCGGATGGAGTAAAAAAACCTTCTTTTACAGTACCTTGCTCTCAACCTTACTTTTATCGAAACTGCCTCGCGTAATAATGTACAGAAAAGTACTTCTCGCAAGCATGGATTACAATCCAAACCAGTTCGGTACCAATCCTATACACGCATTAAGCTCACAGGACATATTGCAGTATTTCCTAGTGTGTTACAGTGAACCCTCGTTATTATGACCATGGTCGTTCCCGAAAATTTTGGTCATAATGCGGAATTGTCATATTAACGGAGGGACTTGCAGAGGTTTTTACTGCATTGTTCCCCAAAGGTATGGTCGTAAAGCGCCTATGTCAGGCTATCAGGGGTCATATTAAAGGGGGTTCACTGTATATATGTCAAAATTTTCCAGGACGAGACACTGCGCGTTACCCGCGTTTTTCGCTGTTCCTAACCAGACGCCGATGCGGTCCGGGGTAACTTTCGACCAGACAACACTCGTAGCGCAAATAAATAAATCTCGTCTAGTGTCGTCCGTTTTGTGATATCTCCACGTATCCGGGGAAACGTTACCAAGAACTAGACAACACCTGTCTCTCAGTTTGACTTGGGCAGCCACTGGTAACATTCGAAATCATTCCCATGCGCGCCTCTGATCCAGAAGTTTCAAGTGATTTACCTTAGCATGTCCTGCACTCCATTCGCACCGTTCTTTCATGTGAGATCCCAGACTGTATCGAAAGCATCGAAAGCACACCAGGCTCTCTCGCCTAACATACGGGCGACGAAGCCATCTCGCCCTACGTAGGCGACTGAAAAGGCTCACCGATGCATGCTACTCCAAGTGCAAACAGACCGAATGAAAAGCCCACCGACCTCCCGTGTCAACACGTGTCAATGACAGCCTAGCTCTTAGAAACTGTCCTCCAATGTTGATATATTATATGTCTCAGTACCCCCTTTCGATGGCTTGAATGTGAATCTTCTGATGGAGTTCAAGAGGTTCCAAACTCGATATCACAAAACGGACTTTCCAGAGAGAGAGAGAGAGAAAAAAAAAGAACGACAAACCCTAAGAGAGTCTCTGTCCATGCAGAAAGTTACGAGTACTCTGTTGATACAAGCGATGTTGGATAAGAAAGAAAAAAAAAAACGAACGCTTTAAGGAATCTGGAAAACGGCGGCAGAATGAAAAGATAAGGAAAGAGAGGGCAGAAAGGAAGGAGAGTGCCACTTCCATTTCTGCTGCGTTTGACTTTCTTGGCGGGACCAAGTGTTGCGCCCCCGCGTGGCGAGTGAGCGCAAGTCAAGCGTGTGCGTCGTCTGCTTCTCTCAGGTCACAGAGCTTTATATTTGCTGCAGTGAGCGGGAAAAAAGAAGGACACACTTTTTGTCGCTTTTCTGTTTTTCTCCGATTTGTGATAGAGAAATGGGCACAAGTGGTGTTTGTTTGCCAGGAGGAGCAGCAGTTGTTGGTATTGTTTGTGTTCGAAACGCGATATTTATTCTTACATGTGTTGCTGCCGTCTGTGTTTGCTTTGCATCACTAGGGTATCGAAATCGATCACTACCAGCAACGTCCCCTGGCGTTTTTATTCCGCGTTGCAAGTGGCGTAGTGCGTAGTTGCTATTGAAAGCAGAGAGATTGAAATGTTCAGTGTGTTGACAAACAAATGGCGTTTTCTATTAAAAAAACACACATACACACACAGAACTGAGGCAGAAAGATAGATTTTTTTTCCTGCTGTCTTCTTTTGGCGTAAATGATGAATATGTAGCAATGATCTGACACCCTGCCTTCCCCGTTGTAATCTCCAGCTAAATCTCCGTCGCTACATTTGCTGTACCTAAAGGCACCTTAATAACCATGTCGAACTCGAAAGGAATATATTAGTTCAATACATTAGTTCAGAATAGCTTATAAACGTCCCGCGTACCTCTTCTTGATGCCTCTGGAGCAAAAGTGACAAACTAACACTGCGCATGCCTAAAGAAAGAGGCAGAAAGACCCCCAAACATACACAAAACACACGCAAGGATTTCAGGCCAGTAGATTCCTTTTCTTCCGAAGATAAACTAGAAAGCTTTCCTTTTCTTCCTTATTTTCCCATTATCCGGAACCCCAGCATTCCAAAATGTGTCAGATCATTGGGGAAGGTCAACGTTCCTGGCAGCCACGAACACAAGGAAACTCGATGTCGGCGACCCTATGCTACTGCAGTGACCTCTTTTCGAGCACGGGACTTAAAGGAAAAATGGGAGATAAAGTACAGTGACCCCTGCCATTGCTAGAGCTTTTGCTGGCGACCAGCATTATTCATTCGTTGCCTCACACGTCAACCCACCGCCTTCGCAGTTGGCACCAAATTTGTTGCTTTGGTGTTGTGCCGTTCCCTGGATTAGATGACATTTGACAGGCCCTCAGTTTGTGCAGGTAGATTGCGCCATAACGATGGTAAGTGTATAAGTTGTTGGTTCAGTGGCTTCTCGGAAATGCTTGGTAAGCTTTCGTCATGCTGATGCGCAGTTAAACATCTGTGTAACTTTATGCTAAAAATATGCCGTCGTTCAATGCTGGAATACAGGGACCGCGTCGGCATGCCTCTACACCTTGTGTTTCCAGCTACTGCTATAATAGCAGTGAACGGTATCTCATATTTTGCGGTCGATCTTAGCTTACATTCATTGATTCATTGCTAAATTATCCGATGCGATAAGTACAGATTATGTCAGAAGCAGTATAATGAAGCTTTTCCGTTTGTAGCGTGATACAGTTTTAGTGCATCGTACGCTATCGTCTTTGCGTACGTAAAAGATAGCGTGGTGGTTCCGCGCAATGCGCAAAGCTCTTTATGTTTTGCGCTTGCTCAGAACCAGCCACGCTATCTCTTGCGTATGCGATAACGTACGATCCACTAAAATTCACTGGTTAGTAGCATAACGCGTGTCTTTCTGGTTGGATATGTGAAGACACATTTACGTAGTGTATTTATATGTCGTGTAGGCAAGACAGGTTATGTTTCGGAAAATAGTAAACACGGGCGACTGGAATAAGCTGGCTAACCTTGCTCGTTCCACTTTCCTCACGAGCCACCAAGGTTCTGCATTTCTTACTAACGGTGACCTTCTGACTTCCGGTCTGTCCAAGGCAACCCAGGTCAGCACTGGTCGGCAAAGATGCCGTCGTAAAAGTGTTCTACGTTGATTGCGTCATTAGGGAGTTCTACAATACGAGGCGCAATTTTAGCGTACCCGATACGCGAGCAGGCCGTGCGGTAGACGGAAATTGAGGTTTAGTGTGCCCTTAGAATAATTAGGGTTCCCACAGAAGCACAAAACGCAAGCACATTGTGCCTGCAGCTCTATCAAGCGGTGACTACGGTGTTCATTTTGACCAGAGGTGGGGAGTAATGCATTACCGGTAATGCATTACTTTTGAGTAATGAGTAATGGTAATGAATTACATTTTGCCAGCAAGTAATGAGTAATGGTAATCCATTACATTTCGACTGAGTAATGCAGGGTGGCATTACTCACTACTTTTGTCGAATGTTCATTGTGTCACGTGAAGATTGGGAACATCCAGATTTTCTTCAACCCGCCTTTAACAATGAGCACAGGTCAACAAGGAAAGAGAAAGGCGCAGCCTGGGCGGTGTGTGTCACAAGTGTCTACATGATGATATTACCGAATTTCTCCTGTGCGCATTTGGAGTAAAGGGAAATCAATGAAATAGAAACATAACCTCTGTGAGGGTAACATGTAACAATTTCTGTAGGGATTCACTGTTTTGGTATGGAACCGTGTTAGTTTCTCTTGTGCTGTCAGAGGTAGTTTTTCTGCCAGGGCAGAACTGTAGGCTGAGCTTCATCCGCCGGCTTCATAATGCTAGAAAAGGAATCATCTACACTAAATCTTATGTATAGTTTTTGCCTATCAGACTCGCTTCTGCGGGGATCTAGTGGCACCGATTTGGGGACACTCGGGTGGCTATTGCCTACAGGAAAAAAAGCCAGGAAAAAACTTATGCATAGCACCTTTGAGGCTTATGTCCTAAAACGTAAATGTAATGCCAGAGTAATGCCATTACTTCGTTAAAATAATGGCATTGCTAATGCATTACTAATATCCAAAAAGTAATGAGTAATGTAACGCATTAGTTTTTCATACAAGTAATGAGTAATGGTAATGCATTACAAAATAAAAGTAATTTCCCCACCTCTGATTTTGACTACGAAATTCATGTAATCTAAAAAAAAATGTTTTGATTAAAAAAAAATGTTGCTGAATTTCATTCTCTGCACGTTTGTGTTTCTTTTAGATTGGCTCTAGGCATACGCAGTGACACCCCGAAATTTCCTAGAACCCCCAAGCAGCTTAGATGCCATACTTTTTTAATATCCTGTTGTGCTATTTGCATCACAGTTACAATAGATGCTCTTCGCAGGACGATCGCCCCCCTCTCTCTCTTTTATTTCTCTCTCTCTCTCTCTGCTATGTCGTGACGCTGATGTTTCTGTTAGACAATATGTTGTACGGCGGATTGGAACCGCTTTGGAAGTGTCTCATTCTCTGCTGTAGAGCGCAGAATTCTCGGTGCGTATTTCAATCAGCGGATCATCAACGCCAGCGGGACGTCAGTAAAGTGATGTCTGAGAGTTTAAAGAAGTAACGCAAATCTCTACCACGTCTTCGGAATTACAGTCGGGGGCACACTTTCCTATCTACTAAACCTCACTGAGATTTGAAATGTCACATATTTCGATTTGCTGCAAAGAAAAGAAAAAGGAAAAACGAAAGCGATAATGACGATCACAACCGAACACGTTACGAGGTTTTGCGTATAATTTGCTGTAGTGTGTTGTAATTTCAAAATTAGATTTTATCTTACCTATTAAAATAATTAATATGCTAATGAGATTAATTTTGTTTTGACCCTTCACCGTACCGTACCGCCAGAACGCTCCACAAAATTTCAAAGTATCAGCCGCACGGACGATTGGAAAGAACAAATACAAACGTAGAAATAAAAACTATGCCGGGAGAGGGAAGATTGGCTCTGGACCTAACTCACCCCGCTAGCAGGTTTGTCGATGGTGGAAAGCCGGCTGATGTAACGGTTACCGCACTCTTCTTTTTCCCTCTCCCTCTTCCCTCTCCCTCTTTCCCACTCGCATGACCTTGCACCAAGCCGCTGTGCCCATCTCGGCTCACCTTGATCCGAATATTCGCCTCCGGGTGCCCGGGAACTTTGCCAGAATATTCTCCCCATAATTTAGCTGCCGTTTCCCGTTCGGCTTTCACTTTCTTCACTTCGCGGTTTCTTCTGTTCTGTCCTGTCGGAAGTGAATGCGTTAATTAGTATACGCTTCCATGTTCACGCGTCATCAACAACTGCTGGGAATTCATTTGGCAGACCCCATATCTCCGTTTGAAATTTGGGGGAAAAAATACTGGGAATATTTAGTATCCAGCATACACAAAGAGCGGTACGTACGGATATTAATAGTGTTGCCGACGCTGCGCATGCGTCCAGCGCGACGCGCAATTTTGCGCCCAGCGTACGTGCGCTATTTCACAAATTTAGCGTGCGTACACAGGGTCGCTTTCGTTCCGTTCTCGTGGCACGCGAGACAGCTCGAGACATCCCTTTTGTTACTCGCAAAGAAAGACACGACACCAATGGCGTTCGACTGGACGAATTATTTTTGCTGCACTTGGCTTGCCCTTGGAAGTGGGTATTGCGTAGTTTTTGTTTTACACGACAGCTGATACCACAATGGTTTGCGTAAGTGCAGGCTGAGCTGTACTGAAAATGTGGGTACATAGCGAAAGTGGAAACGCGGAGAGCTCACGCAAGCTTCAGCCGCCATCCTAAAACCTTTGCAAATTGGTGCATGTTAGTTGGTACACGCCGTATGTATGTGTAGGCACAAAACGCTTTCATATGTTTTCAATTGGCTCCACAATGTATCGTAAAAATAGCCGAGTAATGATCACACCCTCTCGTCGAGTGTCGACGGGTGTGATAAGCAGCAGGAGGCCCCGTGGCCTGGAGTCCCTGAACCACGGTGTGGCCTTGTGTCCCAGAGCCCCGATTAGCGTTCGTTCACACCGCCCTTATCATGCGGCCGTCAAGGCGATATTTTTGTCCTCCCCGGATGCTTATCGCCTGCTGAACAACTTTCTCTCTGCTAGTGCCCCGCGCGTTTTCCTTCACTCAGCGCCGGATGTGTCGCCCCGTAGCTATGACGTCACGCTGGTAACCAGGGGAGGGATGCAAATCGCTCGCCGTGATTAGCTAGAACTTTCGGTTTTGCACGAGTTCTGTCTCAAGCACGTGGTTGATAAACCTCGAGGACGATACAGTGCGAGACAACATAATCAAACGATACCAGCATGTTGTGGTGTTCGTTAAGAGTTGGCTGTTTGTTAATTCGTGAAGAGTTCCCAAGCAACACAATGTACTGAAAGTCGAGCGCAATAGGGGTGGACGGGTAGGTGGGTGGCCCTGAACAGGCTCGTGAAACTAAAGAACATTGATAGGACACATACCGTCCACCCCTATTGCACTCGACTTTCAGTACACTGTGCTGGGTAGGCTTGCACCCTGAAAGCTGTCCTTCGCCGCATAACACTCAAAACGCTCAGAACTCACCGTCGTCCAGACTGATATCGATGAGGCGGCACAGTGGCGTAGCCAGATCGGGGGCGATCAAACCCCCTCTACCCCACCCGCAGTTGTACTTTTTGTAGTGCATTTAGGCGAGGGAAAACGAAGTCCTCCCGAAGTGTGTGTTTTTCTAGCTACGCTACGTGGTGGCGCTGCAGTATGATTTTTCTGGCGGAATAACTCCGTTAATATTAGTGAGTTTTAGTATATCGTACGCCATCGCCGTTGCGTACGTAAGGGATAGCGTTGTCGGTTCTGCCCACGCGCAAGAAAAACAGAACTTTGCGCATTGCGCAGAACCACTACGGTATTCCTTACGTACGCGAAGGCGACAGCGTACGATATACTAAAACTCACTATTAACGAGAAGCTTCAATATTTGCACGCAAAAGCGCAATTTAGAAACGTCACTTCTCCATTACAAGTGTGTAAATATACGATCCTTGTTCAGAAGTGATGACTAAGTAGATGTTGTATAAAACGTTTACCGAATATATATATATATATATATATATATATATAATATGTATTTTTTTTTAAGTACTATATTTCAAAATCAGGATATTCAACGAAGAAAAAATCAACAACAGAAGAAAACATCACTGCAAAACGCTGACCCACACACACATATTCAGGGTGTTTGCTTTAACGTGCCCTGAAATTTTATTTAAAGCGAGCGATAAAAGAGAAACGAGCGCTACTTTTCAGCTACTTGACTAAGGAACAGGTGCTACTGGTGAAGCAGTACCTGTTTCTTACTCAAGTAGCAGAAAAGTACCACTTGCTTTTCTTTTATCGCTCGCTTTAAATATAATTTCAGGACACCTTATGGCAAACACCCTGCATATATAGATATTACGTGCTGTTATTTTTAAGTATGTTCCATTGGCTTTCCTCTGTTTAGATCCACTGGCGTCTTTTATCTTTACGTAACCGCTATGTGTACCTATATGTAGCGGACACCTCGTAGAGACTGCGAGCGTGCGTCCCCCAGACGTCCTCTCCTTGAACCTGAGAATGAACTGGGACTTCACGCCAGATAAGCGACGTCAAAACAGCCATCTCACACAGGCATTGACTCCTCTGTGTTATCATCTTATCAGACAGCACTGGCTTCAGCACATCAAGATTGCCACGTTCGTCACACACTGCCGACACCCCGAGTTCTCTGGGTCGGGACTATTTGTGCTTCCAATCAATGCTTTGAAGACTCCCAAAATCGCTAGAAATTTGCTCGTATTTTTTAGATAGAAAGAATGTGTTTAAAGTTAATCTAACATGCAGGAATACAACAGTTAAATGTTAACTGATATGTTATAGGGCAGTTCTGCAGTTAGGCTGCGGGACCTTATCCCACTGCGTGGGCGTTAATAGGACTTCATGAGTTAGCATGGCACGCGCGCGAAGGTAGCAGGACAAAGGCAGTCCAGTGGGCCTGTGGCTCTTAGAAGAGTCATAAGTGATCGATGAGCTTAATTCATTATTCACACACATTCGGAATACATCTATACGCGTATATTGACTGACAAGCTAAAAGACTACCCTGAGCACCACCTCATGCCATCGTCATTCATGTAGTAGTTGTTGCCCTGAGCATAGATTGATCACATCACATCTGTTGTGTACGACTGATTAACGGTATTCCACTTTAAATGCATAGTTCGCGGCCGTACGTCGGGAGACAACTACGATCATGAAGACCAGTGAAGGAGTGATCAGTCTGTAAAATAATTTTGCCCAACTAAGTTATCTTTAATTCGAAGGTGCTTCGGCCGTCGAGAGGGCGACCGTTACGTATAGTCGCATCCAGTGAAGATAACGTGTTGAGAATTTAATCAGCGTCATTAATTGTAGAGGAGTTTGAGGTGACACCCGCCTATACAGCACGACCACCTAACTTCCATTGCTTTCTATCCATGCCCCTCCTCCCCCCCCCCCTCCCTTTTTTTTTCGATCTTACAGCAATGTTCCAATATTTTTAGCTTCCATAGTGCGATGCAACGCACTCATTCCAGCTGGAGCTTTGTATCCCCCGTAACGATGACGTCACTTTCTTTACAAAACCACGTGCTTTGGGCTGGCTCCCATATCAGAGCCATCCACTTTAATTCCAATAAAGAGGAGTCAAGTGCAGGGAACACTTTTTATGCAATATAGTACATATAGAAAGAGGGGGGGACTTTGGTGAGATTGCTTTCCAGCGGCGACTTTGAGGCCGTGTCGTCGCCTTTTCTGTAGGTTTTATTTTTTATTTTTTTAGTGCTGAAGGCGGGGGTATCGTTCTTTGTCAACAGAACCCCACTGTCTCCCTTACTATAAACCGGTGGTGGTTTCAATTGAACCGGTGTGTGTGTGTGTGCGTGGATGGGGGGAGGGGGCTTTGATTCGGCGAGGTGCGCATACATAGTAAACGAATGTGGAGGGCGAGTACGAAATTGAGCTTCTTTATGTCGAAGAGAGATTGATACGTGTAACCTCCCTCAGATGTGGCAGTCAAATTTTAGGCTCATGTATCCGTGGTTTTCACGGTGTTCTTTTATTGACGTCATACCTCGCTACATGTTTTACATGCGCCACACTGGAACGGAAGATGGCATTATCGTTTACTGTCGTTCGGATCTCGAATGTCATTATTTACGAAGCTCGTGCCACGTTAATTTCGAATTACATTTCGACGCCACGAAGGTGATGGGATCCGCTCGCTAAAGTAAAATTTATTTGATACAACCTATACAAAGAATGAAGCGTAGTTTACAGGTTGAAATGGCACTTGACAAGTTGATGGTAATGGAGATGCGATAAAGAAAAAAATGGGGATGTAAGTTGACAATTTGAAATGCGAACTTTTTTCAATATGTTTTAAAACCAGGTGTTTTCAGCATAGGTTGCCAGCTCACAAAACATTGCGTCTGCGCTTTCTGTGAAAGTACCTAACTTGAATACATTTTTTTGTGCGTGTGTGAAAAGACACCTGTGTGGGCTAGAATGTAAGAAATCATCTAGTGTCGTACAGCAGAAAGGGGTTTTATGCAAACCACGGTAATATTTTCACAGTACACTCTACGCAGATAATGGGAGCAAGAGTAGGCATTACATATAGGCGAACGCGTTATGGCGAACCCATTAATTAGACAATATCATGAAGGCAAATTTCATTGAAACTGTTCGTGTGGAATCGCACGAACGATATTATTATTTATAACTTAACACAAAAAGTACCTACCGTCATTTTTTTTCGTGCTCGCGTGATTTTAAATTTGGTCGTAGGGCTGTGCCTCACTAATACCTGATTTCCTGAACGTGTAAATGGATTGTAGCTACATTTATTTTGCTTCCGCAAATGTTCCGTCCGACATCCAGCCATTGCACTCGCGTGCGTACTTGAAACGCGTCGTGCTACCCCGCGAGAGTGTTCTTGGACCGGTGTCAGAAGCTCTTCGTCCGCTTACGGTGTACTGTTTATGAACATCGTCCTCTAATATCTTTCATGCTGCCGTTGACCCTCCATTTATCTTCGATAACGTCTGCTCGAGGCCTTGAATTGTGAACCAATAGTGGCTGAATTGTACTGTAGATTAGATATTAAACATCATTCGCTCCTCATGTTCTTCCCTGGAGGATTCGTTTCGAATAATGTTGAGTAAAAACAGCAATCTTTGCACCATAAATTCCACGTTCCTTCCTTATGTGCCTTAGATCATCTGTACAGTAAGAAAAATGATGGAAGATGGAAGTCACTGAAAAGGTTAGCCAGCTGTAGGACTCTGACCCACACCTTCTGGATTGCCGGTCCAGGGCTCTGCCCTGGTCACATTTTCTTCGGTCACATGAAGAAAAATGTGACACGCGGATCTGTCGGTATTGCGTACGAGCGAAAAAATTGAACTTGACTAGAGGGCACAGTTAGTGCTGGTATATTTTATGTACGTAATTATTCCTAATCGATCGTTACAGCTGATACGAAAATCAACGTCATCAACAAGAGGGGTGTATCTTTGGCATATAGTTAAAGAAACATTTTCTCATAATCAGCTTGATGGCCTGTCGGCGCAAGCTTCTTCTATATAGTTATTTGTCCATGGCTTCTTTTGAGACAGTACGTGTTTATGATTACAACTACACGGGCAATGAGGTGTTCACAGTAAATGAAGTGCACTTGCACAGCATCTCCTTTCGCGTTGTGGGTGGGATGCACCTGTTGGGGGTTACTATAACGGATATAAAGGTTACTATAACGGTGGTTAAGATAACGGAAAGGGGGCCAGTTATAACGTAGAAGGTGTGGATGCATCTGAATTAACAGGATGACATTAGTGACGAATTGGTCTGAATCAGTGGCGAAGCGCCAGTGAATTCTTTCTCTTCATTTCTTTCTTTGTTGCTTTCTCTCTCTCTCTCCAATTTCTCTTTTCTTATCTTTTTTCCCCAAACTGAATAGGAAGTCGACCTTGTGTTTAACTGACATCTCTATTAATTTGAATAAGCATATGTCCCCCTGAAAGAAAGCGCAGCAACTCCAAGCCACTGTAAGCCAAGATACCTCCTGAGTTTTTGTTTGTTTCTGCGCATGTTCGTCTATTCAATGGAGCATATTGTGCCTTCAACGACAGGTTATGTACAAATTTTAAACTGACTTCTGCATAACTTCGATTAGACTAACTTCGTGAAGAGATGCCCTAACCACGTTCGAAGCTTTCTGAACACTGTGCCAGCTTACCCCACAACCTCCATCATAGCAGCAGCGCGAGCTGATGTTCACGTGTCCATAATTGATGCAAGCACGTATGAAATTCAATAGATAAGCACGGCTCATGTCATGATCCTTGTTGCTCATGCTCCATGCTCATGATCCGGTAATCCAGAAGATGTGGGTTCGATCCCTACAGCTGGCTAACCTTTTCAGTGACTTTCATCTTTCATCGTTGATTTCTTAGGCAATTTGAGGCTTTGTTTGTATCTGTCCCTTCTATGTTGTTCCAGCCTCAGAACATCAGTTTCTCTCATGATCCATGTGTTATGTGCGGAGCGGAATGGTACCATGGGGACCCTGCGAGTGCACACGGATTAACGGACGCGACCGTAGGTTCGGACAGTACGAACGCAGGGTCGCTGCAACATAGCGCTCGCGAGTAAGCCCATTGTTGCCAGTACGGCGCAGCGCAGAGAAGCGTTTCATTTTGGAGGGCAGTAGTGCCAAGTGCAACCATGGATGCAACCTACTGAAAGAGGAGAGGCATTCCCTCTCAGTGCAAGGACGAAGCCATTGCTCCGATAAGGAGCGCGTAACGGCCACCATCGTAGCGACGATAGCGCCCCCATTGGTGACCACTCGTGCTATGACAGTGAAAGTGCGCCCTGCTTCCAGTCAAATCGCGCCTAATGTGCGTCGATGGGCAAAGAATGCGCGACGAACAACACACGGACTATCCGCTAGGCCTTTCGGCCGCAGACGGGATGGAGTTTGTGGCTCATAGACCGGAGAGTGGCTCACAGACTGATGATGTGAGTGCTTGTTTGTCTGTTTGCTTCACGCGAGTAAGGGAAACGTATTTAGCTTTCTTTTTTTATTTCCTCTTTATGGGCATAAAGGAACAAATAGGAGACTTCAGTGTACCACAGATTTGTGATGAGTCGGTTCATAGTTTCCGTTTACGTTACCAATCTTTAATTTAACAAACTTTAATCAATTTATTGAATATGACACGACTTTGTTTTTCTTTGTTTGTTTCAAGGTCCTCTGACCATTATTGACGCTTTATCTTTACATTATGATGTGTACGGACATATGTTACAATTAACTGTTTGTGAACTGGTGAAATGATTTTATTGTGCCGCGAGTTATCTGGGAAACAAGAGGGCTATTGGGATGCCAACATCGCCGAGTATAACTAGTTTTGGTTGTGTTTAGATCAGGGAGTTGTGGCTTTAGACCAGTTTGTTCCTCAGTTTATATTCTTGTCTCCTCGTTACTCACGTCAAAAGGCCACGTTAATTCGTGTTATATTTTACTCGTAAATAGTCTAAAAATGAGCTTTCTTTCTTTTTTATTAACAACTCACCATCTTGCTTGCACTTGGTTCGGAATTTGGTTTGCGTGAGTTTGCGTGGCTGAGGCGGACCTCCTGTCTTAATATCTACGTTTACTCTATTAGACAACGTACTCTATTTTAGATAGCTTTTAGGTATTTTCTCGTTTGTCTGTTTTAAAATCGTGTTCATTTCCAAAACTACGAATCATGAAGTACACGCTAAATTTTTTAAATAATTGACGACCAATACTCAAAGATCTTAACGTACCTTAAATGCCTTTTTAAGGTATTTAGTACCTTACTCTAGCTCAGAGCACCTTCCTTTCATTTCGTATTTATACACTGTCCCTGAACTACATTCTGCCTTGAGTATTTAGTATCGTACATTACACAATTTTTCTACCATATTTTGTACATATCCAGTCTGTTTGACCAGACCCTTCTCTGGTCTCTTTGACGTGACATGAGCGAGTGTTTTCGCGAAGTCCGTTGTGCTTCACGACTCATTGATTTTTTTTTCTTCTTCTTTCTTCTTCTGCAGGTGCATATGATGGAAGATGGAGCCGTGGATTTGGGCGAAGTGCGCGAGGCCGACTTTGAGCAGCTGGCCGTATACCAGGTGCGCGACCAGCCTTGTGAGGAGGAACAAACCAACCGGGCGGAGGCGTCTCTGCCTCGGAACCTCCTGCTCAAACCCTCACAGACGCTCACTGATGTAAGCATATTCATGTATACTACTTAGGCCGCCCATACTGCATTGCGACAGCGATGCGAAGCCACTTTTGACCGAGAAGACGCGTTCAAGATACAACGTAGCTTATATTGGCGAGATTAGATGCGGCAGCAATCGAAAGCGATAAGGCCGTACAAAAGTATAACAGGTGTTCAAGGTCTAAAGATTCAAGGTGGCAGTAGGTGACAAGGTGACCTCATGACTGACGTTTGCATCAGTTTCGCCTGAATCTCACGTATGGCTGACAGTTTCAGTACAGAATTGGGGTGGCTGACATTACAACTTGTTCAGTGTGTGCAACAGTGGAGAACATGGAACACATCCCCATTTGATGCGCAAGGTATTTATGCGTGATGGACTGCTACCGCGTTTGAGGGCAATAGAAATCTTCGATATCGTGAAGGTGTTGGATATTTGGGTGCGAAAGGAGAAGGACGCAGCGTCATCGGCACTTGTAAGCTTTAAAGTCAGTTGCGCAATGGAGGCATTGCATTAGGTATCACTCATTAGGTTCGTGTTCAATACGTGTGCTATCGAGTTCCTCGTTTTTTTTTTTTTTTTCTTCATGTTCTACTTTTCGTCATCGTGTTTGCGTTGAGCTTGCAGCAGTTCGGGGAGACGTAAGGGCAGTGTTAAATTAGCTTTCTAGCTTTGGGAGACTTGCAGTGACACTTTGAGGAACGATTTTAACTTCTCCCTTTTCGAGTACCCGCACTTTAATTCATAGTTGACTGTGTGGAAACTAATGTGGAATTCTATGTTCGAAGTTTGATGAATTCGATTAGATCTGGGTTTAAAATAGTATGGAGATCGTGGTTCCACAAGTGTGGAGTCGGCTATACTTCTACGTATAATAGAATAACTGCTGCAAAGAACGACCACAAGTGGTAATAACACGAACGACCACCACTCAAGGGTGGTTAAGAGCACGGACCACCAGTTTCGAACCGAATGAATGTCTCTTTCAAACCGAATATATATTCGAATAATTATAGTTCTGATGCTGCACCCATAAGCCCGAAATCGTCACAAGAGAAGGTACAAAACAAGGTCGATGCTGCTTTACACGAAGATTCATATGTGCATACCATGCAAACATGTTATACATGCTCCGCACACATGTGCTCGGTTCAGCTATACGTAAAACAATTCGCTTCGCTGAACGATTATGCGCCCTATAGTAGTATCTAGTAGCGTTAGCCCTAGTACCAGCTTTGCCTTGCCAGGCACACAACCCAGTGAAAGCGTAATGGATCATTTTCGCGTCTCTCAGCCTTGTGTTCAGCGGGTGTTGTCGATAGATGCGTGTAAAAGAATGACTGCATTCCAGGGACAGGCTTCACGGTTGGTAATCGAGTCTGATAGGTCCCTCGAGTGACACACATTCGCGATAGCGAGGAGTCACTGACACTTTTATCACTTCAAGGGCAGAGCGCCTACGCCAAGGTTTCGGAGCGTACACAACGTATGTATACCTCTTGCGGCATATTACGCGACTGAAGACTAGAAAAACAAGAACGTTACGGCGCCGAATGTAACAGACTGCGTTTCGAGTTATAGCGCTGTTTACTGCAGAGGCATTTATATACGTAGGCAAGTGCTTGCTGAACAGGTGGTCATTTCATGGCAACACAGCCCAGCGCTTGAAAAGGGAAGACCTCGATATTCCCGGTTGCGAAATCCCCAATCTCGAAATCTACACGTACGTTCTCGAAACAAGGAAAATCAAGGAAAATACCCGATTGCTTCGTAAGATGATATGCCGTGTCTAAAAACAAATAACTATATAACTACTCGAATATTCGGGTTTTCGATGTCTGTCCAAGTCGTTTTAGCGAACGAAAGCCACAATTTAGCAGTTGGGCTTAGTAGAGCGGACACGAAGGAGCAGCACGTTGGTTAGTTTATTAATAAGGTTAGTCCAAGTTTGGTGTGTGCATTTTGGTGTCTAGGTTTGTCTAAGTTCTCCGTTAGCAGTTTCACGCGCGCGACTGCGCATTTTATAGTGGGGTAACATTTGTCTACAGTAGTTTATTTTGCAACGGGGATTTCGATCACTTTGTTTCAAAGCACACCCCTCGGAAGTTGCTAGGTCGTCGCCCACGCTGGATCACGCTACCGTTGCTACCCGAACATGCGTGTCAGGAATCTAGCAGTTTTAGCCGCTTCGATCACGCTAGGGGTATCGCGGTCGCTCGTCTTCGGGCTTCGTCGTCCGCTAGCCCACGTGAACTTCGACGTGCGGGTCAATCCGGGCCCTCGCTGTCCGGATGTGACGACACCGGATATAGTTGGGCAACCCGCTGTTGCGTATTGAGGCCGGGCAAAAAGTGCTAGCTGGCAAATTCCTGGCGCTCAGAAAGCGCCTCGCGAACATGCGAGATCTAGCAAGACTGGCGAGAGCATGCGGGATCTGGCAAAAAGGTAGCCACGAAATGACCACCCTAATTCGCCATTAGGCCTTCATGCATCGTTTTGTTTGTCCTTGTGTTAAGCCGGGAGTTGATGGTCTACTACGTTTACTTTGTGTTCGCAAAAGTCCACCTCCCTCGCATGGTTGTACGTCAAAACTCCACTGCTTTCCGTAACGAGACATGATGGGTACGGTCGTACCAAATGATATATCTTACTAAACCACCAATCCTCTTCTGTGTACGTTACACGCCACACCACACAACACTTTGCTGCGACCTGCTTACACGTTGTGCATCATACGGCTGGCATTATGCTGGGTGGGCCGTAGCCCAGTGTCGCAATTATGTGGGCTCTGCAGCACGATGAGAATATATACCGTCTCTTGATAGTAACAAATATATGACTGAATTGGACCTGTAGCGGAACTCATCAAAATTGTTCGGCGCGGCATGATCTCTGTTATGTGTTATCCTTGCGCGAGTAAGGTCAAGTCAAATCAAATCACATAATCAAGCAAACGTCCACCTACATTCAAAACGACAGAACGTCGACAGCCGTGTAGCTCCGTCCATAACAGTTGTGAAGAGAGAAGGAGGAATGTACAATGGGCGCCGAAACTATGGTGAGCTAGCTCGTCACACTGCGCGCTGGCAGGAACGCACAAAGATCAGGTTTGGTTTTGTAAGAGTACCATATAAAGCGCAATCGCATTTATACGCCTTTGGCAGAATTCCCAAATACGCGGCCAATTTTATTTGAATTCCGGACCCTACATAAGGTTGTCTGGAGAGGAATGGAAATGCGAAGGCACCCATAACGCAATCATCATAAAGTACATTAAAGTCTGCATAACAAAAGAATGCACTAATACCCAGACTAGCGACATGTTCGAGTGGACAAAAAAGTGTATGCTCTTTGGTGGTTACCAAAGTCGTGCTGTATAGACTAGCAGGTGATGGGATTCGAATCCTGCTGCGCAGTCTGAAGTTGCCCCGCGGGTTTTCCGGCAGATTTTCCGAGCGGATGTTTGCGCTATTCTCCCTGAAGACAGCCCAGGACGCATGCTAACCCCCCCGTGTCTCCTCCGCCTCCCTCCTGTTCTCTCTCCATCTGTAGATGTATGTACGCAGCTCATGGCCAACAGCTTCTCAAGACACTTGTCTTTCTTTCTGTCTCATATAGGTGCTTGGCGTCTGGAGCACGGACTACATCCCCCGCGGCACGCGGTTCGGTCCCCTGGTGGGCGTGGTGTACCAGAAGGATGAAGTGCCTGCGGACGCGAACCGCAAGTACTTCTGGCGCGTGTACGACGGGCCCGACTCCTTCCACTATGTTGACGGGTGCGACGTGAGCAAGGCCAACTGGATGCGCTACGTGAACCCGGCCTACTCGAGTGAAACGCAAAACCTGGTGGCCTGTCAAGTGAAAGAAGCCATCTACTTCTACACCATCAAGCCCATCTATCCTAACCAGGAGCTTCTCGTCTGGTACTGCCGGGAGTTTGCAGAACGGCTCAGCTACCCCGTCACAGGGGAGCTTATGCTCCAGAGGATACGTAAGTGATTCTCTTATTCGTTAGATTAGACTAAGGCGTTTATTTTATTGGATAAGGTTGGCACCAATGGAACAGCCTTGACTGGTGTCCTGTTGTGTGGTCAGTTCGTTGGTAAATGATATCTTTGCGCCAGAAAATCGCAAATCAAATCAAATCAAGTTCGTTGGTAAATAGCAGCTGGGACGTCACGTGGGGTAAAGGCCCGTGGGGCTGCCCGTCCTGAACTCAGGCGGTGGTGGCCTCGCACCCCCTTCTATTTCAAGCATGGGGTTTCTGGTGTTCCGTCCTTTTAGAAGGATACTTACTTCCATGTCGATTCGTATGAAATTTGCTCACGGCAGATAACGTTTCTTTACAAGGAAAATCTGGGGTTTCGCATAAACAAGTTCGTTGGTTCACAAATTCACTGACCTTCTGGAGTAACGGTTGTAGGGGGCCAACACCCCCAGACGCCTTGCCTTAGCTTGCCTTACCTATGCTACTGACACAAAACACATTCGAAACTTAAAGATGTCCATAAGACAAGTAATTTACTAATTAACCAAATGCTGTAGGTTGAAACTGTTTAACGTTCTGCATTTTGTGTAGCATGTGTCACTCTATTGCATCCTCATTTCTGTGTACAGAAATCTCTAAAATCTCCTAGTGTACCAATCCTTCTGAGCTCTCCCCCCCCCCCCACATACACACATTTTTGCGACAGGCTTCGACGCCCATGCTAGCAATGCTCATGTTACAAAATTCGAGTTAACTTTGTAGCAGAAAACATTCTACATATCGTGCAAGATGCCCCATATAATAGATTTATGTGTAAAATACTTCTAATGGCTCATTTCTCGTCGTATTTCAACGGCTGGTTAGTGTTGGATAGAGTAGATGAACGGCTCGAGTTCGGAAGTGTCTTGAGGTGTGGTGGCACTAGCTGTCAGTTATATGTGCATCGCCAAAAATATATATATACGTACCTAAGCATCAGGGGGGATATGTTTATTAAGACAAAAAAAAAAAAAGCATCACTTACACATCGCTTCTATGGCTACAGTGTGCTTGCAAGAAAGTTAGACAAAATAACTCGTTTTGATTTTAAAATGGATAAAATACCCCAGTGCGAAGGTAAAACAATGGGACGAGACAAACACAGACAAAGGGACGACGCACAGCACAGCTTTGTCTGTGTTTGTCTCGTCCCATTGTTTTACCTTCGCACTGGGGTATTTTATCCATTTTAAAAGATGTCATACCAACCCGCCCAAATTTTAACCTTATTTCGTTTTGATTGGTGCCTTTGAGCTCATATCATTGACTGACATATGGACATGTGTACGCCTTTTGTGTACACGACATTGGCATAGTGTACACCCACACTAACCTGTCCATACATTTCTTTTCTCATCCAATGCCCAGCTTCCCACTTGAAATGCAACACGTTCTTGAGAAAAAAAAAGATTCGTATTTTCCGTGTAACCCGGAATTGTGTATCGAAGTACGATTTCCTTATTTTCCATTAATTTGTTTCCCCAGGGGAGCAACTGCAGCCAGCGCCTGGAGGGGAGAAGGATGACGCCTACTACTCCCGGCCGCACCAGTTGACGCCGACCGAGGGCAGCACTCGAAGTGACGAGGGCTACCACAGCAATGGCGGACCTGAGGACGGTCTCACTCCACCGGAAGACAGTAGCGATAGCGACAGTGATAACTACGTGCTCGACTTCAGCGTGAAGGCAAAGCGCAAAGCGCAGCCACCACCGCCACATGTCGACAAGCGCGATGACGTTGTTCCAGTGGAGAAGCCTCAGAATGAATTCCGCAAGGTCAAAATCAAGATGCCTAAGGCGTACCACTACCGCAGCGGAGGAGCCACCAGCCCCCCAGTCTCCACAACTAACACCGAGCAACCCAACAGCACCTCAAGTCCGCGGACACAGGAGGAACCGGAGGCACGACCAATCAGTTCCGTGCCCGAACCAGCGAGTCCCAAGTACGCGAGCGCTCCGAAGTTCACTGAGGACGTGCTGGAGCGGAGCGCGGGGTCGGCTTTCTCCGCTTACGAGGGCATGGGCCAGAGGATCTCGCCGCATAGTCCCAAGGGTCCTTCGGCCCCTGGCATCCTGGAGAACCTGCTGTTGCAACGGTACCATGAAAACGGCAACGACAGTCCTCATCTCCCATTGCGAAGGGAAACCCTCAAAGAACCCGTTCGAGTTATTGTGTCCAATGAACTAGTATCACCACCAGCAGCACCGGACTCTAACACTTCTGCTGAGGGTCATCGACCAATCATGTACCCCCACAAGAAGAACTTTCGGTTCGTGCCTACCTCAACGACACCTAATGCCGGAGGCAGTCCTGAGATGCACAGCCCCGATTCAACGGATAAGGCGCACCAACAGTCAACTGTGACGTCGGCCATTAGTCCGCCTTATAGCATGGCCAACTCTGCAGCGGCGAACTACTTATACGTGAACGGCATGACACCCATGTTTTCACCGGCACACTTCAACATGTACGCATACCCCGTTCCCGAGGCTGTACATTCTTCTCTGGCTCCAACGGCTGCTGGAGTGCATCCACCATACCCAAAGCTACCGGACTTCAATGACCATCATTCTCCACGGGTTCCCATGTCAGGCATGGAGGCAAGCAAGGTGCCGGTGTCCTGCGCTGGACCACCGTCACCCGGCAGGTCCTACTCGCCTGGCGCTGCTGGTCGTGGTTACCGCTCCCTCCCGTATCCTCTGAAAAAGAAGGATGGAAAGATGCATTATGAATGCAACATCTGCTACAAGACGTTCGGTCAGCTTTCTAACTTAAAGGTACACCTACGCACGCACTCTGGCGAGCGGCCATTTACGTGTTCTGTGTGCGGCAAGACATTTACGCAACTGGCTCACCTGCAAAAGCACCACCTGGTGCATACTGGAGAAAAACCGCACCAGTGTGACGTCTGCAAGAAACGCTTTAGCAGTACAAGCAACCTCAAGACCCACCTGAGGCTTCACTCTGGTCAGAAGCCCTACGCATGTGATCTCTGCCCAGCCAAGTTCACGCAATTCGTCCATCTCAAGCTTCACAAGCGACTTCACACGAACGAGCGTCCTTACACGTGCCAGACTTGCAAGAAGAAGTATATCAGCGCATCTGGCCTTCGAACACACTGGAAGACCACTTCGTGTCAGCCGAACATGGTCATTGACATGGATGGAAATGCGACGTACGAGTACCCACCCCTGGATGGTCCCCACGACCGGCTGTCGATGCCGCACGGCATCATGGTTCCCACGAGTCCTTCCGACGAGTACCACAACATGTCACAGCACGGTATTATGTCCATGGGCAAGGAGGACTCCGTGCATCACCACGAAAGCTACAACTACGCGAGAATGCTCAGCGAACACAAGTCGGCGACAAGCAGTGAACCTTCGTCACCGGACGACCATCTCTCAAAGAAATGTCCCCCCACCGGCAGCACAGTGGACAGGGACAAAGAGTGACTGACGCTTAGCGCTCTGTGTATCATAGACATTACGCGATCTCGCGGGACATTTGTTTGCCACATTTATTTATTTATTGAGCCTGAGCGTGGAGTGCTGCCGTTTATGTGTAGGTGTGGGAGGCCGAAGGCGTCGGTAAAACCGGTTGAGCAGTTATACCCACCGATAAAGAGTGACAGTTCAGGAACCAGATGTAGTTCCTCCTCAACGGTAACCTAAACTTTGCCGTAACTGGCCTCGAAGTGATCCTCTCGAAAGCACCCCTACCGTGCTGGTCATGTGGTGCCTGCATAATCGCTGTTAGATCTGAAGCAGGCTCGAGGTATTATTCACAAAGCTGCAGGCTGTTGAGAGGATCGGCCGCATGTCCATACATGGCCTGTCTCCCCGTGAACGGGCTATTACATTCCCATTCCAAGTCCGGCACACTGTCAAGAGATTGAAATTATTTAACATGTACATACGTACCTGCAGCTATATTTAAGTGTGCCCGGATTTCTTTGGCCGCCTATGGAATTGTCTCGTGAAGATGTTTAATTTATTCGTGCTGATTTTAGATAAGAAAAATCCTTCAAAATCTTGTGTTGAGAAGCTGTTGTTTATGGTAGAGGAGGTGAAGTATTGATAAGCACATAACGTTAACTTCACGCGACACGTTTGTGATTTCCTCTATTTTCTTCTCCACGTGTAGCGTCACCTGTGTATACACTCGTTAGAAAATCACTGCCAACCTGACATTCCAAAACATACATTGAAACGACATTGCACTTTTTCTGTCGGCTGATCGCAGGCGATGCATTCCCTCTGGATATCTTAGCGTGGCTATATGATGATGATGTATTGGCAATAAGCTGGCCTCGGAACGGGCGTATTTTGAGCATTTTAGATTTATTCCTTATTCGCGAGGCTATTCATTTGCACGACGGAACAAAAAGCGATTACAGAAAGTGGTATTTTCAACCGTTCTAGTTCCTGGTAGATGTGAACCATCTTTGTGTGTCTTACGTGCAGTTTCCGTTCAGCGATTTTGGAACGCATGGTAATACCGTTAACAGAACACCGTCTTGGCTAGCTATTGTAGTTGGCTGTTTCCTGTAGAGAGACCCTCCGGTGAATTTACCTAATCTGTGTTTTATCAAGGGTCTACGTAGTGCGTTAATTACAAAGAAGGTCATGTTCCTACGGAAAATATTTTACGAAGCGTGTATTTAACGCAGACATTTTAAATCACCTCGAATTTTAGGGTTCTGATAAAAAATCGCCAATTCGTCCACGCAATAGCTCTGGGTTCATGGCATATTTTAACGAAACGTGATTTGAAGTTAACGAGTCACTGAAAGCAGTAGTATTTCTGAAGCCATTATTCGCAGTGTGTTTCATGTGAGATGTCATTCATGTTCAATCATATTCGATGTCCATTCATGAGTGTCACCTCCTTCTCTTTCCATCTGTGTCATTGTAGGCCACTTACGTGCTCGTCAAACGTGAAGAACAAAATAAATGTTGTTTGTCACGTCTACATATGAAGTCTCTCTATTTTCCCTGCATGCGGGCTTCGCGGCTTACTGCGAAATCAAAAGCTGACATATAAAAACGAGTCTGCAAGACTAGAGTCACTAAATAGGGGTACAGAGTATCGCATGTCTTTTCCGCGCCGGAGCCGCCGTTCGGTCTCTGCGATTGGGCCGATCGTGTCACGTGGTTTCTCCTTCCAAGAACGCGCCGTCCATGTTGGGTCCCCTCCATCCAAAACCGGTTTCCTGGGTTTGCGAGAGGGGAGATTGGAGTCCCATTGGTGGGCGACGCAGCCGTGCCGGACCTAAAGATGGCGGGCTCGCTCGCCGGCGTGGCTCAGTGTCGGTACTCTGCTCCCTATTTGGTGACTCTATGGAGGACCGGACTGTACCAAACGGGAAACGGTAATCGAAACGTAGCAGTGTCTGGAAGAACAGTAGTCTCTGTTCGAAATATTGACGGGTCTCGTCCTGAGGCTATCTTTCCCAACCGGTCGCTGGATTTTCTACCCGTCTAGGAGTGACAACGATTATTTCGTATGTTGATGTAACTCATTGGAGAAATTCATTTCTGAAACTGCAGCACCTGACAGGACGAAACCGAGTTAGGAACAAGGTGACAAACACGCCTGCAGACTCGCAACTAAGACAGTTTATTTCAAAAGACAATTTATACATACTCAGTCAGCAAGGCCAAGCAAACCGGCATAATCAAGATCTCAATCAACGAAGTGCACGAGGAGAACACTCCCCAATTTTTCAGTTCACGTCACAAATCCAAACTCGGATAATCTTTTTCTAAGCTCGACAGAATTAGTGAAGGTGCACGATTGCAATGAAGAGTTTTGTAAGTGTGAAACGCTTCTATTATCTCCCGCACGGTTTTTTCCGCATTAATACGCAGGACCGAAGTGTCAGCGAAGCAAGGCTCACAATTGCGTTCCCTACAATCAGACATGTAAAAGATACTCAAAAATGTATTTAAGATAAGATAATAAATACTAACGTTAGAATGTAATTAAGATAGAGTATAAATACATGAAAATTAAAGTAATTAAAATAGAGTACAAAATACTTAAAAAATATTTGAAATATAATTAAGATACTGTTTATCCTTGAACGAAAAAGTCACTGGACAATGTGCCGTTATGTGACATGAATCACCAAAACCCCGTGCACTACGCAAGCCGCCGCTGTGTGATAGGAGTCATCTAAACACAAGTCCCAAAAAGATGACAAAGAGATACCAGATAAGTCCACTAAGTATATGTGACCACTAACATAGCAAACTTCTAGCAGGTCCCTGCTCGGCGAGGTCAGAATTCGGCGTCACCGCGTCAGGACACACCGGGTAGGATCTCTAAATGGAGACTTCCAAGAAGGGCCAATGTCCAGGTCAAGTCCGAGGGACTCAGGAAATTTCCACTGAACAAGCAAGATAATGGAAAGACGAGACACAGAAAGTTTGAGAGGGAGATCCAAGATATGTAATTAGAGTATTGAGTAGAAAATACCTTAAAATGTATTTTAAATAGAGTACAAATACACAAAACAAAAAGTATTGAGTAGAGTACCAAAATACCTCAAATTGTATTTAAAATACACTATTTTAAATACAATACTCCAAATACGTACAAGTCTGCCTACAATGCATGTCGGAAGGAGTGTGTCGAACAGAAGAGGCGTGTTCAAGTAAACGGACATTTAAGCAGCGTCCCTATACTGCCCAATGTAACACGCCCCGCAAAGGACCAGAATAAAGTTACATCCAAAACAAATTGTACAAAAGTTTTTTTTGTGCCGCAGCCTACAGCATCTAGCCGTGCGTCTATCTTTGTGCGTCACCGAGAATATCACCTTAGCTCCAAACCTAGCACCTAGTTTTTCTTTTTTTTTTTTTTTTGTGGGACACCCCATGGATATCCACCGGTCTACCATCATGAATATCATCCCGCCCTT
This sequence comes from Ornithodoros turicata, assembly GCF_037126465.1. NCBI lineage: Eukaryota > Metazoa > Arthropoda > Arachnida > Ixodida > Argasidae > Ornithodoros > Ornithodoros turicata. The sequence goes on from NC_088207.1 coordinate 22,649,078, forward strand.
TATTTATTATTTTTATTTCCAATGCTGTTAGTCCCAAGTGGGACCCATACAGGGGGTTCCACGCTACCATAATCGCAATAAAACAACATAATTAACAAAACAAGTCATCTCATCCTTGGGACCACAATGCGTGATAGTCTTAACATTATGTGAAGTCAGTAATGCTCAACGTTTCAATGAAGGCAGAGACATTCTGCACAGAGATTACATATTCAGGTAAAGCATTCTAAATTGTGATTGTGTGGGGGAAATATGAATATACTTGAAAAAATCTACCCTTGGTTCGTATGGTTTTGCAGCCTTACTATGTGATCCTTTGGGCTTGTCGATCTTGAGCTGTTTAAGCAGGCATTCTGCCACATCAACTAGTTAAGTTTTCGGAAACCCCGCACTCATTAACCTCAATACCTGGTTAATGAAGCTGTTGCACACCAGGTGGGGGCATGATTTTACCAGGGCCAGAGCCGTATATTAAAAGGGAGTCTGGCCATTGGGAGGAGTCACAAAAGGAGGCTCGACCTGTCGATCACAGTTTCGGTCCTCTGATTGGTTTGCTTTTTACGAAGGGGGCCGCCATGACACCTTACTGCCACCCAAAATGGCGACGAAAAGAAACGCAGTGAAGCGGGGATTTCGTGAAAAATTTTTTTCACAGACTACTCTGATTTTACGCTGCAAACGTACATCTTCATATACGTTTCTCGGAAATCAGTTTCAACTTATGCTCATCCATCGATATCTGTCTGAAAATAATACGTTTTGTCGCCGGTGTTAGGCCTAGTGAACCCGGTGATCACAACGAAATCAAAACAAAAACGGCACTGTGTTGTACAATCTTATATTTAATTGCATGATTTCATGGATATAAACATTCTTGCCTTTATATTTCAACTATTAATGTAGATTTGTTTAAAAATCACACCGACATAAGAATGTGTCCCTGCAGGTGGTTCTGCCGGCAGTATACGGCTCTGACCAGGGCAGAACGCAAGGCCGATTAGCCACCTTTTTTTCTTTCTTGTTTTTCACTAATTTGGAGTGAGCGGATGCGTACGGGAGGAGTGCTCTTTCTGTCTTGGCATTGTATGCATAACATACATGAGGAGATACAGATACAGTCAACCCTCGTTAATACGACCCCCGATAATCTGACATGCGTGCTTTACGACCATACTCCTGGGGAAAAATGCAGTGAAACCCCTGCAAAATCTCCCCGTCAATATGACAATTCTTTATTATGACCAAAATTTTCGGGAATGACCATGGTCATAATAACGAGGGTTCACTGTATTGTATAGCATCATTTTCAGGGTGCTCAATAATAAGCTCAAGGCCCCCCACGCATTTGTTAAAGGTATTCAAATCTCCTTCATATAACAACAGAAAGTCATCGACAAACCTGCAAACATTGTGTTTTTTACTTGACCTGCCGCAATTCCGTTGTCATTAGAGGAACCAGCGACATCTTAGCCCGAATGAAACGTCTGATCCGAGTGCCGCGGATGCGCATTAGTTGTAGGACGCGCGATTTCGCTCAAACGACCAGACCACGCCCTCAGTTGGTTCGACCGATTGACATCGCGAAGCAAGATGGCGGCTGTTTGCAGCAAGTGGAAAGTTGAGTTTTTAAGTTGCAGTGCATGTTACAGTGGAATTGCCACATATGTTGACTGTTTCGATGAATGTGTATCATCTGCGGGAAGTTGTTGGATGTAACGACGTATTGTTGGGCATTTCGCACGTTTGCCGTCCAATCTTATCGTGCTGCTTGGGCATTTGGTGCAAGTCTACCAACATGGGAACGTACCATTTTCAGTCAATATATGGGGTGTACACGGGCAATATGGGGCCCATATTGCCGACATTTCCCCCATATTGGTTCAAACGTTGCAATATGGGGGAATTCCTGGCAAAACGGGTCCCATATTGGACACGTATCGCCAATGCCTAGCCAATATGGGGCCAATATTTGTGTGCTACTTGGGTTGTCATCTCATACGCAGTCACGATGGCATAGACTACGCATAGGCCTCTGTTTATAATGCGGTATAACTATATGCTGTATATGCTAGGATAGTACACATGCTATAACGACATTTTTGAGAGTTGCATATATTCGGCTTATTTTGGAAGGTAGCAGTAACGTAACCGAGCTACTTTGTTGTGGTGACTGTAGCTGTAACTAGTTACATTTCCAAAAGAGTAACTAACTTAGTTACTTTTTCTAGTTACTTATTATCCAGGACTGGTTTCATATGGGAATTTGACATGGTGGACGAGGATTTCACCCTCTCTTTCCCTCTTCTGAATGCACTACCCAAGGCACGAATTTGGGGGATGGAACCTACTGGGTTGGCTAACAACCATTGCTTCCCGGTATTTGACAGAAGGAGTTTCGGATGAGGCGCGAACGCACCACCATATATCTACGTCCTATATATCTACCATATATCCGCCCATATACAATAGCGTGCGAGGCGAACGCGATGCATTCCGGACAGGTCCCGACAACACGTCATTACTAACTTCAACGTACACGTGCACACAAAAATTGGCTGTGCGCATGCTCAGTGGCCAACCAACCGTTTGTAAACAACGCTACCGCCTGCCGATTCCCTGCGTCGTTCCGCAACTTCTTTCGACCGAGACAACTCAAGAGCTGCATTCACAGAGGTATACCTCCGCCACCGGAGAATGTAGAGCGCACATTGAGAGTGGGACATAGAAGAAGGTGGCGGACGCCAGGGAAACGAGGAAACCGATTTTTGCGTGTTTTGCATTAAAAGCACGTAAATGTTCTCTAAGTACGTCGTTTCCGCGAGGTGTGTTTTCGCAACGTGATCACTGTAACACAAAGAGTTTAAAGCAGGCCGAGGCACTAACTTGCGACTCGGAGACGTCATGCGCACGCCTAAGCCAATCACAGATATCCTTAGATTTGTGAGCAGAGCTGCAGCCTGCAGGAGCGGGCCTGTTTAGATGTATACGAGGGTGGTTCCATAAGTTTCCGGCCCGACCAACTTTTAATAGTCATAGAGACGAAACAAGTGTACCACTTTTCGACATAGTCACCGTTAACTTCGATGCACTTTTGACACCTTTTAACCAGCATTCTTGTACCCTTGAAAAAGTAGTCCGAAGTTTTGTCCGCAAAATGCTGGAAAACTGCCTCTTGCACCTCACTATCGTTTTGAAATCTCCGTCCTCTGAGATCCCTCTTCAAGTTTGAGAACAGCAAGTAGTCACTCGGTGCCAAGTCTGGACTGTAAGGGTGGGTGGTGGATTTCTTCGAAGCAACAGAAGCTTGGCAACAGAAGCCGTGTGGACAGGGGCATTGTCCTGGAGCAACCGGACACCTAGACTCAACCTGCCGCGCCTCTTTTTCTTGATGGCGTCTCGCAGTCGGTGCAGGAGTGAAGCATAATAAGTCGCATTCACCGTGGTGTTCCTCTCTTTGAATTCGATGAGGAGGATCCCGTGACAATCCGAAAATATTGTTGCCATGATCTACTTTGTGGATTGTGTGACCTTGGCTTTTCTTGGGGTGCTTCTCCTGGTTTGCGCCATTTCATCGACTCCTTTTTCGAATGGGGATCATAGTAGAGTACCATAGTCTCATCCCCTGTGACAATTGAATTCAATACTTCTTCGTTCTCTTGACAGAGCTCCAAAAACTCTTTTGCACAGACGACGCGCTGTTGCTTTTGAACTGACGAGAGAAGTCGTGGCACCCATCTCGCACTGACCTTTTTCGTGTGAAGGCCCTCGCCAATGATGCGAAAAACGGTTGTTTTGGAAAGCCCCAGCCTTTCTGAGATTTCCTTCACCTTCAGACGCCTGCCGCTCATCACTTCATCCTCGACAAGAGACAAATTTTCTTGTGTCACCACTTCCACTGGACGACCATCGCGTGGATCATCTTCAATGGACTCTCCCCCCAGTCGTAACTGCTTATCCCAGTCTTTTACCGTTGTGTACGACGGAGAGGATTGCCTGTACACGTTGTCCAGTCGAGCTTTAATTTCTTTAGGCGAAAGTCCCTCTTTTGTCAAGAATTTTATCACAGCGCGGAACTCGATTTTTTTCCATTTTAACTGAAGAGTGCACCCTGGCTTTTTTAAATGCCGCTCTCCGACACAAGCACAAGCCGCACCGACAAAAGCATGGAGAGGGTTGAGGGTGGTGCTCTGGCCCTCCAACAGATCGCGCCACGTGCCCTTAATCGCATTTTCAAATTCGCGCGCATTTTCTACCTCTGGTCGGAAACTTATGGAGCAACCCTCGTAGTTTTGTCGTATACAGGGTGTCCCAGAAAACGTGTCATTGAATTTGAATAAAAAAACTACGCCACCTAGAATCATACGGTCAACGGCATTTTTTCTTATTAGGTTGTTGCCACCTCCTGATGTGAATGTCATGTATCATAAGTTTAATTATGTAAATATTTGCGAACTGAACTCGGAAATTTGCCAAGTAAATGTCACTTTTTTACCTCCGCAAAAGTTTACATAATTAAACTTACGTTACACGACATTCACATCAGGAAGTGACAAAAACCTAGTAAGAACAAATGCCGTTGACCGCATGACTCTAGGTGGTGCAGTTTTTTTTTAATTATTACTATTACAATTCAGTGACACGTTTTCTGGGACACCCTGTATTGTCTGATATACAGGGTTCCCCAAGATAAACTTCGGGCTTTGTAACGAAGATAAAACAAATAAGAACAGTGTCGGGAAGCTAAAGTAGATGTTAGAGGACGTAGTATGCCCTAAAATTTTATGTTGATACTGGCACTTGGCCGTTTCTCTGCGGATAAATTGTGAAAATTAAAAAACCGCCGCTGCCTAACATTTCCAATCGGCTATACCTGTGTTTCAGCTCCTTTCCGTCAGATAGCGACACAGTCGAACGCGGCGTTGCAGAGTACGACTCTGCATTTTAGTTCCACTGTTCACTTGGTTTCGATGTCGTCTGCAACGCCGCGTTCGACCGTTTCGCCATCTGAGGAAAGTACCTGAATCACAGCTATAGCTGATTGGAACAGTAAGGCAGCAGCGGGTTTTGAATTTTCACGATTTATCCGCAGAGAAACGGACCATGTGACAGTATCGATACAAAATTTTGGGGCGTAATACGTCTTCTAACATCTACTCTAGCTTCACGACGCTGTTTTTATTTGTTCTATCTTCGTTACAAATCCCGAAATTTATCTTGGCTAACCCTGTATCTGATATTGGGGTCTTTGTGCGTGCAGTATGAATGGATAATAAATAAGTAAGATACTCCGACCAGCAAGCAGATCGCCCGGAAGTGGTGCCGGTGGTGGAACTGCTTTTGAAGTAGTCGGCCACCCTCATGCGGGCAACGTCACGACTGTCGTAGGGGGATTGTGCGTCCTGGGCCGACTTCACAGGGAACTGTGCCGACATTTCCCTTGTGGCGGCCCGTAGATGACGACGACGACGCGCCTCTGCTGCCGCGCGCTACTGCGCCTGGCAGCCAGTTCTACCGGCACCGTCTTAGTGTGCGGCCACGTCCATCTGCCCGCTGGGATATTCCATCATCGCCGGTCAGGACTCGTGTAGAGGGACACCACCTCCTCTACATTTGGTGACCCGAACAACGAACACCATGTTCGGTGTAATTCGGCCATTCAACATCCTAAATTTTTCGGCGGCAAACCAGCAGCGAACCACCCTCTAGCAGGCAAGGCGCACCGGGACCGCTGTTCCACCGGGGATCCGCAGGGAGACCACAGTAAACTGACTTTCAGGGCTCCACCTGCTTCATGATGGTCCTCTCCGGCACTTTTCTGGCGGCAACCGGAATTCACGCTGTCGTACCGGTCACGGTACTGTCGCCCACTCAGCAACGCACTCACCCAGCAACAATCAGCACTCAGCAACTCACTCACTCACCAACAATCAACGCTCGGCAGCAAGCACTCAGCGCACTCAACAAGGGCTCAACGCACTCAGCAGACACTCAACACAATCAACAACCACTCAAGCACCCAACCACTCAACAAATCGGCATTCACATCACATCACCGGAACCCGCCCGGATCGCAGCGCTCTTGTTCCCGCCATCCCGCTGGTGCTACATCAACAGCCACAGTCAGTCACAGCCGTGTGTCGAGTCGTCCACCATGCACGAGTCGTCCTCATTCTCCTCTTCATGGTATCGACGCGTACCTCAACCGCATGCACCGCTCCGCGTTTGAGGGGGGAGCGATGTGGCGGCCCGTAGATAGCGACGACGACGCGCCTCTGCTGCCGCGCGCTACTGCGCCTGGCAGCCAGTTCTACCGGCACCGTCCTAGCGTGAGGCCACGTCCATCTGCCCGCTGGGACATTCCATCATCGCCGGTCAGGGCTCATGTGGAGGAAGACCACCTCCTCTACACCCTTAAAGAAATGGAAAGCGCGAGAAAAAAAAAACACAGACAGCACATCCGGCGCCCCGGTTCGAACCCGGGTCACCCCGCAGTCTCTGCGTGGTAATAAATGGTAACTGAAGTAGATTTACACGTCTGGTGTATCAGCCTAGTGTGGCGACGTGCTGCACGTGCAGCAGGGTAGGACTGCGGATAATTTCAACCACCTGGGGTTCTTAGGACGTGCGGCGGGGACCTCCGACACACGATGCTGGGAGCAATGGTTACCTGTCTCGGCGTGGCAGTAGCGCGCCACCAGCGAACCAACCAGCCGACATTTGCGCACTAAAACAAGTATAGGAAAAAGCAGAATATAGGGTACAACAGCCCAAGTCACGTTAAAAGAACAGGAGCGATATTTGACTAGAACGAGTAAACAGGCAATAGTGGTGTCGTTTGTTGCGATTCTCGTGCGAGTCAGCTCTCAAGGAGAAGGAGAAGGCAGGTCCCGGTCCAGTTGCAGAAGAACGTTTATTATACATAGCGTGGACGAACAAAAGGCGCGAGGTTCTACAGCATCTCGCTTGTATACAGACGAACAAGAAAATCACAAATATACAATTCATACTTTATGTCCTGCCGTTTGAGCACGTTCGAGCGATTCTCCCGTGAACTCCGGCCCCATCCTGTTCATCACTCCCGGGACACTCAAGTCGTACGATTCCACCACGAGCCGATCAGGTTACGCTGGCTGTGTCTGGGTGGCATTGCGAGTAAAACACTCCCAATCGTAACACGTTTCTGTATTATGTTTTGCCAGACTTTCCATTTTTTTTTTCAGATTTGAAATTATGAACAAATCTTCCGACGCCGAGGGGGGAAATACAAGAAGGAAGTGTTTTTTTTTTTTTTAAGAAAGTTTCGGCGGCCAAGCGAGCACCACTTGCGCTCGTGTCGAAGCGGAGATACAGACCAGCAGCCCCTGCTACCCCAAGGACAGAGATCCGCTGACTTACGTCATCAGACTAGCCAGTTCAGTAGGTACAAGTTAGAACAATGGCAGAGGCGCAAAATCATTGTTCTTTCAGTCGCTTTCTACTATATAACCTTGAGCTTTATGGCAGTGTCGGTTGAAATCTTGGCCGAGACGTTTCCTTATTTACATTTCTTATAGTATTATGAATGCGAACAGAGTATATTATTGGAAAATTAGTCTGGTGGGCCATCAGAAATCTTGATGGCCCATTAGAACATTCTGATGTATCCTGTTGGACAAGGCAGCAGACCTGAAGGACCAAGAGCTTGGGGGGAAGCGGCCTTCGTGGGAAATCGGTAATGGTAAAGTAGTTAGCGAAAAAAAAATGTAACCAGTGGTGAAGCCCTACATTATTCGCGGATATCAACATAGCGGTTCGGTAGTCGATCGGGTGCGGATGAAGCTTTCCACTTTGTGGATCAGATACCGATATGAAAGCGAGCTAGCACTGCGAATGCGCATTTTATCTGCGGATGGCCGAGAGTTCATCCGAGCAGGACTTTAAACTGAGGCACTCGACATGCTAGCCCGTATCAACAAGGTTTTTTTTTTTTTTTGGGGGGGGGGAGGGGACATCCCCTATATCTTTTATCGTCTTTCGAGCGAACGCTGCTAGCCATCCGCAATATACTGGGCTGCCAACCATCGAGCTTCATGTAACGCTACGTCTCATGGACCATCTTATCGAACCACCTCCATCCTCATCTGGATGATCAAGCTGGAGTTTATAATCCTATATCTAATGGCGACCAATATTCACTATCCGACTATACGTGTTAATGGATCTTTTTCACAACGCTTCTGCGCATGCTCTGCGACTCTGACGGCGCCGAAGAAAGTTCCCTACATATTCAACAGATGGCGCCAATATGGCGCCGGCTATAGGGCGCCGCGATACTTGTGCTACTTGCGCCCTCTTTGCAAAGAGGGCGCAAGTATCGAGGCACCCTATAGCCGGCTGTGCTTTGGCGCGCGCCGACCGTGTTTCGCTGGACAGCCGCCAGGACACGGCGCGAGTGTGAAAAACGTCCATTGAACAAGTACATGACTTTCCAGCGTCCTCTTGTGTAACCACACAAATTTGTCTGTCAGGTTCTAAACGAAGTAGTTTGCATGGCTGTTGCTAGCAACGGTAAAAGTGCTACGGTGCAGGCGAGCTGGTACATTGTAAAACGACGAAAAACCTGAGACGAACAGCAAACTGGAACACACTACACGTTCTCAAACGCAGCAACCCTTTTGAGCAACCCTTTTGCTAGCAACCCCCTTTTTTTCAAGGACAGAGAAAAACAGCAACTTTATTTTTAATGATGATGATTGGGAAAAGTACAGAAAGATATGGGTATTCCGGTACAAAACTTAGGGCAATAGATGTTATAGAAGTGTTTAATGCGTGCAACTATTATTTACCGCGCGGCCAATACATTTCAAAAATTTACGTGCCTACGAACATATCGGCCGATATGAGAAGTGCCACATGCGACGTTACATCCCAGAACGACAGCACAGTCTTCTTAGCGATACTATAAGGAGTAACCATAACAAGTGGGCCAAACAACTGAATTGATACAAAACAATTCGAAGCGCTGTAATGACTGTTACTGGGACGGGACAAAGTGGAGGCGACAAGACAAACGCACAGGATGAGCGCCCGTCCTGCATGTTTGCCTTGCGTCCCCACTTTGTCCCGTCCCAGTGACAGTCACTTTTGCGCTTCGAATTATTTTGATCTATGGGGGAGGATCTATTTATTTTGACAGGAAAAGTCAGCCAGAAAGGACGGCTTTCTTTCTTTTGATCTATGGGTTACCAACTAGCCCAAGGTAAAGCGCTGTTGAATGAATGCGCGCGGCGCAAAGCACGCATGGGAACTTTTAAGGGACACTGCTCTGTCGTCTGCTTCGGTTATGGTTGTTATGGTTTAGCACCAGCTGACGCTGCTGTTGCGCATACCGGGAATGTCGTTGTTCTTCTTCTTCCGCCTCTGGTCGTCTCGTAATGCTCTAAACGCTCTAAGCTCCCATAAGCCCTTGCATCCCACAGGTGGCGCTTGTTTTTCTAAAAAAAAAAGGCTTGTCCCATCCTGCAGTTGGCAATGCGAGGTCTATCGATACAACATTGATATATTCACAACTGAGAAACATTGCGAACATAGGCAGCATAATCAGTCTTCAGCGCATCATATCTTGTCTCACAACGCTTGCGTCATCTTGCCGAAATGAAACAAAAATATCAATAACGAGTACAAAAAAAGATGAAATGGAAAGAAAAAAAAAGAATTGACCCGGACGTGATTTGAACACGCAACCTTCTGATCTGGAGTCAGACGCGCTACCGTTGCGCCACCGAGTCAGATGAAATGGTGTTCTTATAACTGGTATACATAGCAATGCATGCTATTGATACCTATACTGATTTACTGACATACCGATACCAACATTCCTTCCAAGCATTCGCTATTGTGCACTTCCCAAGCAGCACACCCGAACGGCCGACACTTCCAGTACCGACGAGCGGGTGCTCCATATTGTTTTGTGCCTGTGATGCATGCATTTGGTACAAACGGCGTTTACTAACCAAGGGTGTGTCAAAGTTCGTTGGGTGGTTGTGATGACGGTGTCAAGCTCTGACGAATGCCATGTCACATCATCAGTCTGCATCACGTGCCTACACGGGCAAGACTAGAATGAACAAGAACTGCACAATTGAAATTTCCCACTACAATCCATAATCGAAATACGTTGCGCCACCTGCGCGAGTAAGGCAGAACTATTTTTATCGTTGCCGACGCACGACGCCGCCCAGAGGTAGTTTTGATAACTTTTAAAGTCGTTGAGTTCACCTACTTGAATACAGGCGGTGCATGGTAGGCGTTAGCTAGTCGTCCTTTCCCAGCGTTCCGCCCTGTGAATGAATAGTAATTCGCGACTTTACGTCGAATACAACGAACGTCGATACAACGAATTTCGCTCTGCAACTAACAGTACTTGCGTTACCATCGTACGTGTTCACTTCGCTGAAACACGTCAAACGCGATGCGCCTTGTACGTGAATTTAGGGACGTGCCAACCGAATCCACGAATCCTAGGCAGGGATTCGAGATTCGGAAATCCGAATCCCAGTGCCCAAAACGGCGAATCGAATCTTTCGAATCCACCGTCCACGTTTGTTCGTTTCTTTTTAAAATTGGCGCCTTCGGAGTCCGCCGAAAGCCTCATTGGCCGACAGGTGTTTTCTTGTCTCTTTGTTTACATTGCTCTGGAGGTTCAGGCAGGAACTGTTACATTACAGTTTAAAAGTAACATGGTTTTGCTTTTGATTCTTGCTTTAGCTTTATGGAAATAATTCAGACTCGTGAATTTATGTATTTCTTGTAGTTGATAAACAAGGGGGATGTTAAATAAATTACGTATATGTTAAATAAATTAAATAAATATGAGTATGCTTTCTCCCGAAACTGAACTATTGTGTGTGTTTTTTTCATCAAACAAATGTATCCCGTTCTACTTCAAAACACTTTTCAGTAGAAGTTTTTTTTTTCTTGGTTTTTCAAACTCTTTTTAAAGAAAGAATTCGGAAGATTCGATATTCGTAAGATTCGTGGCTTCACAGAACCTTCTTTGTATTCGGATTCGCAAAATTCTGGATTCTTCCCATCTCTAGAATTAACTATGGGTGCCACTTACAAATTGTATCGTACATGCGCTTCGCTAAATTTTGTTGCCCTGTTCTTTTGAATTTTACTGTTGTGTATCAACTGAAACACGTAAGCAAAGCTACCAACATGGAGTCTCACACTAGCTTGACATAGTCTTTGTCGTGGTAGTTAATTATTACGGAGTGATCTGCCCGCTGATGGTCGCATATGTCGCTCGGCCGCTATGTTGGCCTCGCCCTGGAGCGACTCATGGTATTTTTCTCTCACCCCTGGTGACGTGAAAAGAACCTCAACGTTAAAATACAAGAACAAGACAAGTGAGACCTACAATTATTCATGACACACATGTAATTATATGATCGAACGTAGTGCGCTAATCGAACGACGCAGACCTGCAGCTGTACGTTGTTCTGTTAAGGTTTTTCCAACTGAATTATATTCTGCGTTGAATTACTAGTATCTTCGAGCACAACCTTTACTCGTGTCAATTTCCGTGGCGGAGTAAAAAACAATGATGGCTCCTGCATCTTCTATATATAATTATCCCGCGGACTCTCTTCGAGACATGGGGCAAGATTACGCAGTTGTCGTTGACGATACGAGAATGATTCTGCTTCCATCAATTGATGGTGATCCGTTGTCCATCGCTCATCGAGAGTACATTGCGTAATTCACAGAAGTGTAGTATTCTATGTGAAATAATAGTTCATACCCCGAGTGTTACTTATTATGGCATTAATTATTATATGGCATAATTATACTACTGATTTTTGCAAGAATTCTGTTTGCGTATTTTGAAATTTCTTGTTACGAGCGTTAATGCTAGAAACTGACACATTATTCAGTATTTAGTACTGGAAGCCACGAAACTATATAAGTTACGGAAATAAAGTGTAACCTTGGTTCTAACCATACCGAACGCACTGCTTTATTCGCAATTGCAGAAAACGTGCCACCCTCAAGATCCACAACAATAAAAGGTCACTGGAGCTGCTTTCTCGAACTTCCCCAGACGTCATGAAACAGTTATTTTTCTTTTTTCATTTGAAGCAGACATGCAAGTGAGAGAGTTTGCTAGGTCCAGGTCCACAGCTGTCGTCAGCAAGATGTGTTGGAGCTACACAACATCATTTTTGCCTTTATGTTCTCCTGAAAGAGAGGAATGCCAAGACGTGCTTTGTGTCCACGAATGATGTGACAGACAGAAAATTACTGTGAAAATCCTCGCAACACCTGCTGCATCAGTTGCCCCAAGGGAAATAACGTACGGTTCTACTGTACCTAGCGCACTCTGTTGTTGATGCTGCGAAAGCCGTGCATGATCCGGCACCAATACTTGGGGGTGATGTCACTAGATGGCGGAGGAAGCGCAGTGCGAATGTGCGCTTCGTATGTAGCATTGCGCGTGTGTTTTGTAAGTGCTGACACGTGGAAAACTTTGTTTGAGAAATTGTGACGAAGACACTTGCGTCGGATTTGTTTGTCCTTTTTGGTCTGTGTCGATGAGTGTGAACGTTCATCAGGTTCATCACTACACCAACCTGCCGTGCGTCCCCACTGTTATGCCTCTGACGCTTGAACTCTGGAACACGGGCTCACAAAAGCTGTTGTATCTGCGGGGCAAGACATCAACATTTTGGGGGGCAATCGTTGAAGTTACAAAAAGAAATGTTGTGGTTACTTGTTTAACTCTGAAATCGAAAAAAAAAATGCAGCGCAAGGGGACAACAAAGAAAGGGCGAAAAAGAGACCACGTTTGCACTGACTTCAGTCCTTGCACTATTTTTTTCTTTTTTTCGATTTGAGAATGGCCCCCCCTACCCGCCCGAACTCTATAGCAGCACTTGTTATAAACCTTGTCTTTGGTTATCTCGAATATGTAACAGCCACTGAGCGTGTCCGTCGATAGCTCAGTTGGTAGAGCGGTGGACTGTAGTGGCTTCTCCTGTAGATATCCATAGGTCGCTGGTTCGAATCCGGCTCGACGGATGAAATTTTTCCTTTCTCATTTTTTTCATAACATGGGGGCGCCAGAAGTAAGCACCCTAAGCGCACATTGCAAAATCATCTGTTCGATTAGAACATGAGTGTACTATACATCGTGCTTGCAGAGTTTTGGAGCAAGTTAATCACGCTGGTCAGGTTATACTTACAGGTGGGAGAGATGCGTCTTTCTTTCCTTCTCGGAGTGCAACTACGTCACACGGCTCGCACATGTAGCAAAGCTGCATTTCAGTCACTGGAGATGGAGGAGATTTCGGACTCATAACCAATGACGGGCCTCGTTGATACAACCTGCGGTGCGGGGGGTTGCAGGGACATCGCTGTGACCTCGCGGAGCAATATAGCGCTGAAGATGTAATGCGCACATGAAATGGAACATTGCGGACTTCCGGTACGGTTTAAACTGGCTATCTTCTGCATTTCCAGTGCTGAGATTTTGAATTTACCTCACTTATCGATATTACAATAAATCTATGTATAAGGGCCTTGTATTTTGACTGGTTAACGGAGCGTGACGTCGAAATGACGCGTTGCTATTGTCGACAGGGAATCGAAGGACGGGCATGAGCTGGAAAGTGTGCAGTGATTGGTTGTGCCGGCGTATCACACCAGACTTTTTTACACATATGCTAGTGTAAGAGGGGTGTATTTTGCAATATACATCCAGATCACACTCATATTTCGTTCCTATATACCTCACATACCTCCTATTTTGTTCTCAGCTGGTGTTCCCTTCCCTTCTGTTTGTATATATTTCTTGTTTTGTCAAGTAAAATTTTCAGCTATGTTTGAGTCTTCGTGTTGTGTCTGTCCCTTCGTGTTCCCTAGTCTCGGGGTTTTTACATTATGCATCATCTTCACCAGCTCGCTTGCTTCCTAGGTATTTTTTCATTGACACTCATATTACACCCCTTCGAGGCTGATCCTAGATGGGTGTGAATTGGGTGTACATCTACATTGATGTGTTAAGGGTGTACTAAGGGTGTAATAATGGCGCAATGGTTCAAGGGTGCACAATGCATTACATGTTCATGTTATGCATTTACTTTGGCTGATATGCATGATACACTCACTACGGAACCAAAGCTGCACACGTTACGCCACGCCAAGAATTGAATCAGTTTGTTATAGGGTATCGTAGACCAACAAGCCGCACACCCGCTAAGAAGATGTTACACCCTTTCAGTGGTGTGTATGTGTGTGTGTTGTGAAATACACCCTAAGTGATAGGTGCATTTCATCACACTTACAAACTTTTACACTCAAAGGGGCGTAAAAAAGTTTAGTGTGTACAGCCATTATTTACTTTTTGGTGTCAATACTTTTTGGAAAACGTTCACCGTCGGGTACATAGGACAATGCATTAGCAAAAACATTGTATACCTGTTTAGCGCCCCTTTAAGAACTGGTGAAGAACTTTAGGAACAGCACTGGTGCAGCACAGCACTTTTCTTTTGAAAAGAATGGACCTATTATGAACGGGCCTACACAGCTGCTGACGTTAGTGGTCGCTTTGCTAATAGGTTAGTAAAGCAGAGCAGGTTAGTAGTAGTTAGTTAGTAATTCGTTCCATCGCCACCACCACCACCACCAGCTAGTATGTAAATTAAGATGTTGGTAATAGGTAGTACCCATTACTCTGCAGATTTTCGGACATGTTATGCTCCGTTACGCCAAAACGTTACACGAAGTTTAACATAACTTAACTGTCAGACACGCAAGATCGGAAAGGCGTAAATTAATTCAGCAAAAAAGACATGTGACGTTCCCTTTCGACGTGCCAAATCCAGGTTTTTGCGTGTCCAAAATCAAAATTACAGTTTTTCCGCGCAAAACGAGATGCTATAGGATCCCTGGCAATAACCGATGGTAACCACAGAATTTTTGTCTTTTCCCCATGCTGCTGTGTCCCTGCAGCGGACTGCTGTTCACTTTAAATGCTTGATTGAATCGTCAGCTCCAGTTTAAATGTCGTCTGCAAAAACGAGAGCTTTCTAAGGGAGGGAATTGGTGAAATATGCGGTGTGGTTAAAATGTGAAGCACAGCGGTGTTCGCACCTCCTCAGTGCACGATGGGATGCTGCACTCCGCAGTGTGCGAGAGCAAAGTGGCAAAGTTATAGAACTCGTATACGTCTCCGTGGTTGACTCGGCAATAGGGAAGACACGGTTAACGAGCGGGCTAAACGGTTAGGGAAAGTTTAGGAAGACGAGTACACAATCTTGTGTTGCGCATCTCCAGAGTCAACAATCCAAGAATTTACGCCTTGCGGATCGTCTATGTGTCTCGGGGTTACGGAGTGGTGTTGGGTGAAATTGATGTAATCAATTTACTTTTATGAATGAATAATTTCAGTTAATTAATTTATCTCGTTAATTATGAAAATCACATAAACTAACTAGCTAAACTGAAAGTCACAGTAAGTCAAGAACAAGCGCGAATTGGAAAGCGTTCAGAAAGGGCGTATACGCATCCCATTTTCAACAAATCAGGACAGACAACTATACATCATTCTGCATGGTAGTCGGCTACGACCGTGTTATGCGGAAAAGTTCTATTTTAAGAGTGCGCGTGCCTTTCCTCGACAGCATCAATTTCTTTGTTTGCCAATCCGAATCTTCGCAGGTATTCGGTGTTCCACTGATATAATTTGAGGTTTCCTTTCCCGTGGTTGCAGAGGAGCCGCATTTAGGTCGATTTAGATCGCGTTGCGTTGATTCCGTGAACAATACGCTATGCAACTAGGTAAGCTCGCGTGGCTCAGTGATTGGCGCGTTGGTCATGTCACGTCGGGACTGGGAGGTACCCGGGTTCGAATCCCGGTGGGGTTTTCCTGGGTTTTCCTGCGAAGCTTTCAGACATATGTCGGCACAGGTCCCTTAGAAGTCGGCCCAGGACGCACATTCCCCCAGGGCATCAGTCGTGACGTTGCCTCACGTCTGTGAGGCCGACAATGGCGAGCTCTTTCATTAGCACTTCCTCAACCGTAACACCCTGCTAACTGGGTTTTCCTCTTGGCGGTTTTCCTCCTCAGGCGGCTGTCAGACATATAATATTGCTGAATTTCTGCTTGCTGCAACAGTCACCTCCATGAAGAACTGTTGAGCGAAACTGGAGTGACAATTTCTGCGGCCACTAGAATCTTTGCTGCTTCTTAACTAGCTGCCCAATATGGATCCCCACAGCTTGCTCAAGATTTAGACTATTAAATCAAAATACTTTTTTAAACATAACCACAGATACGCAGGAACTTTACACTCAAAAATTGCATGCTTCACCGCGACAACAAAGTACACAGTCCCGTCTAATGGTCTTACCACATAAACAGAATCTGTCTCCACAGCAACGATTTCCGTGTGACTATCCAAACTGACACTACTCAGGTAATACTATTACCAACTGTAGGATGGGACAAGCGCAGCCTTGCCCACATCACGTTTCAAAAATAGTATAGCATATATGCATGACATAGAAAGTCATGTCATAGCCACTACTCAAAAGGTATTCCAAACGGTACTACGTCTCTTAACTCGGTACCGTTTACTGTACCTTTTAGCGACGTGTAACCTCTATATAGACGTAGCATTCAAAATATCGTAAAGGTTACACGTCTGATACATCTATTTAGAGGTTAAAAATTATGGCGGAGGATCCTTCGCGCTATTTCATCAACAGCGATAGCTGTCGGGCCCACCTCAGACATTACAGCCAGGGTGTCGAACAGATCCGGAACCCGAACCGAAAACCGTACCCGAACCGTTATTTTTGCCGGAACCGAACCCGAACCGAAAATTTCAAGACACTGTTGACCCGAACCGGAGCAGATAAGAGTTCAAGTGTCTCTCAACCCCCGAACGAGTACACACTGGTCTCCATATCATGGATTTTGTAAATTTTCATCTAGCAGTCAAACGAGGACGTATAGTAAATATGTTTTCAGCATCTTTTTTAACACGTTGAAGCGCAGTTGTCGTTGTGAGCGCCGCGGCTAGCGCCATGCCGACGAATGAAGCAGCAAGTAGGCCGGTTGTTTAGCTCTATGGGATGAATTTGTGATTAAGCAAGCGCACAACATTTCCCGGTACACGTGAGCAGTAAAAATTAAACACATCAGAAACACGAGAAGTGGAGAAGGAGAACGGTGCCTGTTTGATCGGTCGTGGTTTGAAAAGTAAATGTGGTTTTGCTTAATGGTAGTGCAACTGTGCCGTGACACATTGCCTTTGTGTTGTTGATTAACTGGTACACTGCAGTGAGCTCGGACAGAGCTAGGCTGGCAGACTTATTTTCGACATGCTTCAGTACGGTTTCAGATCGATTCACGCTGCGAATGCAGTGTGTGCTTGCAAGTACCGTCGTCTAAATGCTGTCCCTGTTATTAGGCTTCCTTTAAGTGTACATTGCCGGCACTGTGCGTGTGAAAAAAGAGATTTCGGGAACGGAAAGTAGCAGGACAACACCGCTTCATAAGCGTGTACGCTATTTGCAAGGGTTCATACATTTCTCCTTTCTCTCACTAAAGGAGTACCTTTATGCAGACAGCAGCAGTAAGCTATTAGCCACGCATTTTCTGATAAAAGCAGTTTTATGGGAGATATAAAAGGGAAGCGTTGAACCAGTTCGATTTTTGGCGTGGCCGAACCGGAACTGAACCGGAACGAAATCCAACCACAGAGAACCCGAACCCAAACCGAACCCGTATTTTTTGCGGTTCGACACCCTGATTACAACGTGAGACTATGGCGCCCTCTGTGAGGCGCGGGTAGAGGCGCTTTACTGAATGCTTCAGACCACCGTGCTTCAGACACCTCACAGACTCCAGAATCTGCCCCTCCCCCTTAAAACCTCCACTTTACAGCTACTGCAGTAAAACGACTTGTACTCTGACACTGTAGGTGCAAGAGAAGTTACTTCTGAGTATAACCCAAATCCAGCCGTCGTAACTTATAAATGTACAGCTCCGGTCAACCCTAATAATAACACTGGAAAAAAGTCGGTCTCATTTCCCAGCGCGATAACAGTCACCCTTAGGGTACTGGGGTAATGTTAAGTGAACAAAATCATTGCGTTAAACTAACAGAATAATTTTGTTCAGTTAAGATTTCCTCATGACCCCAAGGGTTGCTGTAATCGCGTTCGGGAACGAGACCACATTTTTTCCAGTGTTATTACTAAGGTTGACCGGAGCTGTACCTTTTATGGGGCGTTGAAAATTCCAAGCGAAATCCGCGTCTGCTTTTGTCTTCCTTCGTTTTTCATCTTTGTTTTCAAAGTAACTTTTATAAAAGGTACTGCTCAAAAGTTACTGTGTTCTCGTTCTAGTCGTGCATTAAACACGAAAAGGGAAAAAATCACTGTGAAGTTGCAACGACGTAACTGGGAAACCGACCACTTGGCGCCAGCGTCCTGTGCCAGCACCTGTACACTCTTAAAAATGAAGGTGGTGGTGGTGCTGGTGAGAGGGTTCGCCGTTGTCGGCCTCACATGTGTGGGCAACGTCACGACTGACGCCCTGGGGGAATGTGAGTCCTGGGCCGACTTCTAACTGTGCCGACATATGTCTGAAAGCGTCTGAGGAAAACCCAGGAAAAACACCAGACAGCACAGCCGGCACCTCTGAACTTCACCACACAGCACGCTCCTAGCGTCCTGGCCAATCATCATCCCGACTGACAACGTTCTCGCCCTAGATTTGTTGAAAACTAGAGGCGGAGCCTATTTTGTGTCTATTATGCACGGCACAGAATAGGCTCCGCCTCCCGTTTTCAACAAATCAGGGGCGAGAACGTTGTCATTCGGGATGATGGTTGGCTAGGAGCGTGCTATGTGGTGAAGTTCATTTCTAAGAGCCCTTTCACCATCACCACCACCACCATCATTTCTAAGAGTGTAGCAGACAAACGGCTCTGCCCCGAGGGAACAAAGTGGCACGATACGACTGAACTAGCAAATGTCGTGAAGAGGTTGAAAACTCAGAAGACATCAAATTCGCGAGAATGCGGAATTAATGCTAAAACAAGATGATGGTGTCTTTGCTCCGTTATTCTCGTGCGACTCTGCATGCACGCGTGCTCTCACCATTTGGACTATATGAACGGGGAGTATCAACATGCTGTGAACAAGTGGTGTTCCATTACAAATTGTAACCTTCAGGGTAATATTGCTGCTCTCTGTAGGTCTATACTATTTTCAATACCATTTTTATACCATTTCTGCGTTACATACCTGGAGGCGGCTTCATTGAAGTGCTGAATAAGCTGATACTGTGTCAGCGTCAGCTCTGGAGAAATTGAGCACACATTTGTGAAGACCAAAAGATTGATTGATTGATTGATTTTAAAAGAAAAAAAATTGAGATGGTAGTCTCGAGCCACTCGGGACTGGCTACTCCAGGACGCGTTATTAATAAAAGAAAGGGAAACTACACTAACCTCGACGCTTTGATGTAGTTGAAGACCAAAAGAATAATTGTGTGTATGCATTGATTTCTAACTTTTTCAGCCCGAAAAGACTTTTTCTTCGATCGTGTAGCGGCATCATCTTGCTGCGATGGTTGTTTTCGAAATTTCAACGTACATAAGAGTTTCCGTTCCAAGACCGTAGAATGCGTAGTATAATCGTTTACAATGAACCCAATATCGAGGAAAGTCAACAGGAAGCAGTAAAGGTTATTCTTAGTACTGCTCCCATACCAGATAACACAAAGTGCCAAGACAGCAGCATTTTGAAAGAACTACTGTTTTGATCATCTCCAATAATCCCAAGGAATCAGGGAACGCTCTTCATGTTGAACTGTCAAGCGTAGAATCGTTTATTGACCGCCGCCCGCGCCGAACAGCTTCGCACGCGGCAGCATAACCAGTGCGCTGTGCCCGCTACAGTACCGAAGAGCTGTTCTAGATGGCTCTCGAAATGGCTCTCTAAAAACGAGAGTTGAAGAAAATGTCTGAGGCAAGCTGAGTCGTTGTACCTTCAGTCCATTGTTGTTCCTGAATCAATATAACTTGGTTTGGTGAAACTTTAGTGCCGCGTGCGTCCTTGGCTTTGGTTCGCGTCTCTACTCATGTTCAGTCACCAGCCATGTTCGGTGATATTTTATTTTCGCTGGTAAGCAGGCGAAAAGCATCGAAATCTTCAGAAGTCAAAAGAGCTTGAACGCCAAAGACGTTTCGTGAAGTCCACTTAGATGTTATACAGGTTGTTTTTTATTTGTTGCAGATTTTTTAATAAAAAAATTATGCGACAGCAGCACGGATACCATTTTTTGGTATTGTTGGGTTATGCGGCTAGGTGGACATTCTGGCGAAGGGAGTATATGTAACCGGAACCAAGAGCATCCAAAGCGCAGGAAGGACACACTTATTCCACGTCGGAAGGTCACGTACTTTGAAGTGATGGAGCGCTGATTGAGCATAGGTGCTAAACCATTGGCCAGATAAGCCACTTTGCGGGTCAGATAAGACATCGACATCGAAGGCTAACGATTTCGGACACCGCAGGACGGCTAACCTCAATGTGAGGTGAGTCATTATCATATTTCACCACGACACCACCAGCAATGGAGTAGAGTGCCCTGCCGATGAAACTCCCCAATCATCATCATTAAAATAAAGTTGTTGCTGTTGACACCCAAGGTCACGTATCATCGAAGGTAGGGGAACGAGAAAACACCGATTCCAGAATTTTTTTTTGTGACTATTTTCGGATAATTCCTCAGCTAGTTGTCCTAGCCCTTGATGTTGATGTTGGCGAAAAAAATAATATGGAGATGTTGAATTCGTCACACGACAAATTCGGCTACTGCCATAAACAGAGCCCATTCTCACAAAAGAAAAAAAGAAAAACCCGACGCGTTGGCGATAAACACTGGTTAACGTAACACACAATGAATCGCACGGTCCTGATAGACCGACTCCGGACTCACAACTCTGAATAAATGTCATAAAAGCTGACAAGGCAGCATCCTTCTTGCCAGGTGGCCAAGGACGCGGCACTATTACGTTGTTTGTTATTAGTTGCGGCTGTCCAGTCGGCCGAGAGCAGATTTCATGGTAGCCCTTTGAGATGTGTATCTAGAACAGTGTTCGGTGTCCTCCACGGTTGCACAAAGTGTACAGTTCGCTGAATCAGCCTTTCCAATTTTATGGAGGAATCGGCGCCCGTATACGGGACGTTCAGTCGGAACCTGTGCAAGAGCGTCTGGGTAGACCGAGGTAACTTGGACGGAACTCAAAATTTCAGTTCCGGGTCTACTAGATGGAGCAACGAGGAGTCCCCGTCGCCTTGTAGCCATTGCTGTCTAGTCATAGTCCGTGTATAAGGCCTCACTATGTCTTGCACATCTACTTCGCGAAACGGCACTAGACGCTGTGATGAGGACAGATGTGCTAGGTCCGCTACTTCATCGGTCGCTCCATTCCCCAGTATGCCTGCGTGTCCAGGAATGCATTGAATATGATGTCATGCATGGTCAGCATCCCTGGATTGCATGTACACAGTCAGAATGTCGTGGACTGCGGGTACCATACACTCATTACGTAGAAATGATATTATGGCTTGTAGTCCAGCCTTTGAATCACTATACAGGGTGTCCCAGAAAACGTGTCATTGAATTATAATAAAAAAAAACTACACCACCTAGAGTCATGCGGTCAATGGCATTTGTTCTTCCTGGGTTTTTGCCACCTCCTCATGTGAATGTCGTGTAACGTAAGTTTAATTATGTAAATTTTTGCGAGCTGAAGTCGGAAATTTGCCTAGTAAAGGTCACTTTTTTACCCCACCAATGTGAAGAGCGTGTCTAATTTAGTCAAATTAATGATAATTGACACGGATATTCAGAAGCTATCCCATCGTAAAAAATAGCCGAACATCATGCTCTACGGAGGTCGCACAGAATAGCGCACGATGAATTTTTCAGCGCAATCTTTGCCAGTCCGACGAAAGGAGGTTGGAAACCCAGCCCTCCCCGACATCGCAGAAAGAGATAAAACAAGCACGGCTTATCACATCCGCCTTCCGCTGGGATAATTCTTTCCCTCTCCCAATTTTAGGAACTGTGACTTTTTCTACTATCACTCTGTGGGCTGGCTTTGGAACCTCCTTTCGTCGCACTGAGAGCGATTGCGCTCAAAAAGTCATCGCGCGCTATGGTCCGGTGCTCCGAAAAGCATGATATTCGGCTATTTTTTCCGATGGGATAGCTCGTGAGTATCACTGTGAATTATCATGAATTTGAGTGAATGCGGCACGCCCTTCATATTGGTGGAGTAAAAAAGTGACCTTTACTTGGCAAATTTGCGAGTTTAGTTCGCAAATATTTACATAATTAAACTTGGAGTACATGACATTCATATTAGGAGGTGGCAAAAACCTAATAAGAACAAGTGCTGTTGGCCGCATGATTCTAGCTGGCGTAGTTTTTTTATTATAATTCAATGACACGTTTTCTGGGACACCCTGTATATGACCTATTGCGCTGCAGACGGGTAGGAAGGGCATTGAAGAGCGAGTATAGTTATGGCGACTAGTTCTGCGGTTGTTGAGGATGCTCTGTGGGAAAGGTATGTCATTTCTTCCCTGTTCCGTTCAGGGACAACAAAGCCAGACGCAGACCCAACTGTTGTCGTCGATCCATCGGTGTCCTACCCGTATTTGCGTATACATGCATACATTCTGTACAAATTTGCTCATACGGGACAATACTGCTTGAAAAACCACCGGTTATAGCATCGTCCGGAAATTTTTCCACGCCAACTCTCGCTAGTAGTGCAGTCGGTTGCTCGCTATCTACAAACGAAATCATACATAATGGCAACAACAACAACAACTTTATTTTCGGCCTTGGAGAGTGGGGAGTTTCATCGCAACAGGCGATACTCTACCCCAGTGCTTGGTGGAATGGGGGGAATAAAATAACGAGCCCCTTTACAATAACGATCGAAGTCCGAAGGTGTCCAGAAATGTCAGAAGAGCTTTGAGCGCAGAGCGTTGCTGGGCTGGATTGGGCCAGGGACCAAGCAATTTCGGTAGGGAGAAAGGGCGAGAGTCCAGCTGACGAAGAGACTCGGAGAGTGTGGTTCGGGAAGGTTCGTAGTGAGGGCAATGAAGAAGAATGTGCTCCAGATCCTCAAGAGCACCACAGTGGCAACAGGTGGGAGAATCAATTTGTCTCAAGCGGTAACGCCACTGAGCTGTAAAGGCCACATCGAGGCGCATGCGGTGGATTAATGCAGCATCCTGACGAGATGTGTTTCGTGGCATGCGGAAAGCGAGCATGGGATCAACGCATAATGGCAATTTAGTTTACCCCTATCGGGACATCACAAAAACTCATTTTGCCGACGTTGTAGGTGGTAGTTTTCAAGAAGTATTGCCCGTAGAAACAGACTGAGCTCAGAAATTCGACCCACAAGTTGTTTTATCAGTCCCCTTTAACTTTAAAATGGAAGTTGAGTGATACAGCTCTGGATTGAGCGCGTGTTTTCTGATGGGGACTACCTCGATGGTGATTAACTTTCAAATTTGTAGGCATTGCACATTTTTTTAAGTATATAAATCCATTCTACATTACATTAGGACTAGTCTTCGTAGGTCTACGTAGGTCGTAAGGGTTTCTATAAGAGTCGACTTTTTGTGAAACGGTTCCTTGAACAGACGTGTAGGAATACATCCCCGATGGGGTTCCCTCAAGCATGATACTCTCTGTCGTAAAATCCCACAGCCAGAAGAAAGCAGACTTGTAAGTATATTGCGTACCATACTCAAAATACTGTATTTTACTTCTGTTAGTATTTTAGTACTCAAAATACTGTATGTTACTTTCGTTAGTATTTTCTTACCAAGTAGTTTTCCCGAAAGGTATTTGTTAAGCTATTTCAAATACTTTTTTAGTATTTACTGCTCTGTACTTGAATTACTTTTCCATTGCCTGGTTCTCTTTATACCAAGTTCAGTCTCACAAGGTGCGAGGTGCTATGGCTATGGTGAGCTAGAAGGGCCATGGCCCACGATGAAATTATCCTAGCTTCCGTGGTCTTTTTTATCTTCACCTCAATACATTGTGGAGAAGAACAATGCATTCACCAAGTAGATTATTTTTCAAAGAAAGAGGAGAAGGTTCGCTGCTGAACACTGGGGAATGCAGCTCCTATACAACGACTCAATAATGTCTACGCGTACATAACAAAAAATACAATTTCATGTATTTACTACACTACTCTACTTACTTTTTTTTCAAGTATTTGTGCGGTCTCTTAAGTACGTTCCCACTCAGTATATAGTGTGGCATTTTAAATACATTTCAGTATCTCGTATAATAATAACAACCATCTATCTATTGTATAATAATAATATTGTATCTTGTATTGTATTGTATGATAGATTATCTTATTGTACAATGAAAGATGAAAGTTACTGAGGCTTGTTTGTATCTGTCCCTTCTATGTTGTTCCAGCCTCAGAACTTCAGTTTCTATCTTATTGTATAGTATAGTGTATATATGCATGTATACTGTAGGTATGCATGCATAGTATATTGTTGTACATGTCCGAGAGAAAGCTAGGATGCACACATGATCAGGCACGGATTGACTCAGACGAACAAACTCAGCACTTGTCCACAAAGCGTCCTCCAACTCCAAAGCAACGTGGCAGCAAAGCAACTCCAAGAAGCTCTGGGCCGATTGCGGAGGAAGACAATGCCGAGAATGGCATTTTGCGTTTTATTTTTCTCCAAAAATCTTTACACCTGTTTTCGTCTGGAAGCATGTTCTATTTTACAATCACAGGTTGATCACAATACAAGGAAGGAGCACACGCCTACAACGTCTAATTCCACTTGACCCCATGTCACTTCATGCACCCGACGTCTCTCTCTCTCTCTGGGACACACATCATACTATGTTGTATCGCACTTCACCGTAGGAACACAACTCATATGGGCGCAGCGTGTTTTGTTAAGTGCTACCGAAAGCGATATATTTTTTTTTCTTCTCGCTTTTCAGGTCGTTTTTCACTCCAGTAGGACGCGCGTGCCTCGTCGAGTACGATTGCTTTGCAGGCAGGTGTGCAACCCCGGACTCTATTGCAAATAAATAGGGTGAGTATCAAGTAATTATCGTACCGAACTAAAAGCGTACAGCGTATATAAATAAATAATAATTAGGGTAATAAATAATCGGCGTTGCGCTAACCGTCAGCGTACTGGTAGATATACCCAAAAGTTTCAAGGATGAAAGTACGGAGGACGCGGCTGAGCGAACACAGCCAACGCCACCTAGAGTAAAGAAAGCGGGATCGCCACTCGTTGTGACGTAGTCGTTAGGAGTCCAGCCAATCACAGTCGTGTTTAGGCAGCTGTATCTATGGAAACGAGTCAACGACAGCCGTATGGACAGCCACTCGTATAGCCACACGGTTTTTGTTCTCGAAGCCGTCTGCGACGACTGGTTGAAGGGGCCGCCACCGCCACTTTAGATACGGGAAAAAAGAAAGGGATAGGAGGAATCGCGGGAAAAAAGAGGAAAGGGAGGAGGAGAAGAAACGAAAGAAAGGGAGAGGACGAATCGAGCAGGGCTTCGTTTGTCTAGAGGGTGTTGATATGGATCAGACTGTCATGTATAGATAATAACAGTTGTCCTTCATTTGGTAAAACGTGGATGGCTCAAACTCATGTCAGCTATATAACTAAGGTCTGATTTTTCGTCCAAAGGAACAATTCGTGCTAAACCCGATTTATCCCCGAATTGGCATTACGTATCAGGTTGGTACCAGTTGTCAGGTGCACCATTTAGTAGCAATTTGTACGCATGTCTGATATAACTAATATTTGAGCGCAACAATAAACTATGCGAAGCACATTTAAATGTTGTGCGATGCGGTGTTTGTCACAATAAATCGCGAGGTATGCATGTTTGACCAATATACGCACTTTAACTGTAGGCGGTTTGCTTCGCAGCAAGAAGAAAAAATAAATAAATAATAATAATAACCCGATGACACCCGAATGTACCGGTGGCGCCTGATTCTTTCCGTCCCGATTTCTCGATTTCCTGATTCCGTCCCGAATTCGCGAAAGGAATTTAACCGGAAAAAATTGAACCATAGGCCTATATTGTGTTCGTCCGTCAGATATATTTACCGTGTTTTGCAGTGTATAAAGCGCATCGATCTATAACGCGCGTACTTAAAAAATAATGAAGATTTTTCTTTTTAAATCGGCGGTTAACGTACACCGACAGTGACCACGCGAGGGGTCTTCGGCGGCGTGTTACGCATACACTGAAGAATGGACGGCTGCCGAGCACAACGGTGATTAGCGGACTTTAGCATATCGGAAGCACTTCAAAAAAATCTCCAGATCTTTGCAAAATTTAGCGGAAACGGAAACATACCCCGGCGCACAACGCGAACAACGCGCCTCATACACGGAAAAGCACGGTAATCGTTCTTTGAAGGTTTTAGTGCGCGCTGCTTTAGATGCATGTTGCAGAGGCTCCAGAGTGTTGCCGTCCATCTATACGCTCTTGTTTTGAAAGGCGACACAACCTACGTGAAGGTACCACAAAGCTGCAGACAGGCGCAGTTTATGTTGCCCGCGCATAGTTCGACATCTTGTTGCTTGTAAACCGAGAGCAACAACCAACACGTTATTCATGTAGCAGAGCCACGACCTACTCTATACTAGAGACCTGGACAGCTGGCGCTCCCCTATGGGAGAGACGGGTCATGGGTTAGTTACGTTAGTGACCGCTGCAGGCGCCACATAGCGTTATTGGGGAGAGGGAATCACCCTTGCCACCGTCTTTAGTCTGCTAGGGATACAAAGGCTGTTGCTAAGCCCGTTGCTAAGCACGCGCTATTCTCTCTCTTATGGTGCTTCATCGTTGTCAACACAGCCTACCATACATCGCCGCGGTTTCGACAAGTCACGTGGTGACAAATAGTGCGAGCTAGCGCCAAATCCCATAGCCAAGCGGCGATTGCCAGAACTACTACCCCGGTGCTGGGAGCATTGCGGACGTCCAGGTCTCTAGTATAGTAGTAGGTCGTGAGCAGAGCACACCCACGATGTTTAATAGAGAAGGGACGAATCCAGAATTTTCCGAATCCGAATCCGAATCCAAGGAAGGTTCTGCGAATCCACGAATCTTACGAATCTCGGATCTTTCGAATCTTTCGAATCCTTTCTTTAAAAATTGTTCAAAAAGCCAGGGGGAAAAAACGCTTCTACTGAAAAGTGTTTTGAAGCAGAATTTGATATCGTTGTTTAATGAAAACCAAGTACATAACAAAAAACGTACACATATACTTAGTAATGTAATTTATATATGTAATTCATTTAACATGTTGTTAATCGGCTACATGAATTACACTAACTCTCAAGTCTAAATTATTTCCATAAAAATAAGAAACAATCGAAAGCAAAACCATGTTACTTTTAAACCTGCAATGGCGGAGCTTTATGTCATGATTTTTGGGGGCGCCCCCGGCGCAGCCGGCCAATCAGGTTCTCGGCGGACTCCGCAGGCGCCAATTTTAAAAAGAAACAAACAAACGTGGTTGGTGGATTCGAAAGATTCGATTCGCCGTTTTGCGCACTGGGATTTGGATTCCCGAATCTCGAATCCCTGCCTAGGATTCGAGGATTCGCCAATTCGGTTGGATTCGGTTTTTAATTAGCTAACAAACTTGCGGTAAGACGGCTCGGGGCGACCTCTAGTGCGAAATAATCCGCAATTCGTCAAGCAACAGTGATTTCCTGCTCCAGGTGGCTACGTAGCCGACAAGTAGCCGACGTTTTCGTTTTAGACCCGGTGCTATGTGCATGCGATGTAGTTTTGCCGCCGTATTTGACGAGCAATGCGCAGTTGGTGGCGACTTTGGCACAGTGTTACCCGTAATTTTCAATTTTAACTTTAAAAATGTCGGTCTGATTGGGACGAAGTTTGTGACGCAAGAGTACTGAGGGCCCAAGCTATCGAATAGATAAATTTACTGAGATTGCGCATCTCCCGCTTTACGACACCATTCAGAACAAAGAAAAGAAGAAAACGTTTCCGATCACTGCGCCCTCATTCGGCAGCCGCATGCGCCACAGAAAGCTTGCTACTCGACGTTTCATTTCTTTTCGCGTTCCTCCTGTTGATGATATGTTATCGCGTTGTATTCGAGCACGGACATGCAACCGCAAGAACCATTATCCAGTAAATAAGGAGCAAAATGAACGGCACACCTTTGAAAATTAACGAGAAGAACAAGGAACCCAAGCAGTACAATGTATACTGAAGGTGCGAGTGCACAAGGGAGGACGGGCAGATCAAGGTTGTTTCTTCCGCGGGCATATCTGCGAAGTGAAGCGTCACACTGAAAAGACGTCTGCCCGCCACTCCCATGTGCGAGGTACGTGCACAAAAAACTAAGTGGCATTTTGCACACACCACTCGTTGCCTACTTCTGGTGTCGCACGACGACATATTTCTGTGAGCTAAAGCTACAGAAAAATTGTTCAAGTTAATAAACGGGGCGTAACTTATGGGCTTCCGTGGGTTAGAATGGGCTATACGAGATGAAGTCCCATATGGATGCTCAGTTCTGTTTTGCACCATTAGCGCCCCTGGCGGTACTTGCACACAACATTCGCTACATTCATTTCGTTACGCTGAGTTTAATGCCCACGATTTTCTCCTAGTCCTAGTTCGTATAAGTGCATCGTCGTGCGCCACCGGAAGTTCGTCCGGTAAGTATAGGCAACGAGCTGCTTCACACTCTGTACATTGCGCTGCAAGAGAAGGTTCTGAAGACCAAAAACAAACTTTACGACGGAGTAGACGTTTAGAAAACAAAAAAACTTTGCCTTGATAAACCCACCACGGCCCTGATTCTGCCGGTATCAGAATTAGTCGATTGCGAAGCCGCTAGTCGGAACGCACCCATCACGAGGACGCTTCCGCGGCGAATAGCACGCGAAGCATTCCGCAGGATTGGATTGCACGTGCGAATGTCCGGGACATTGATTTTCCCTGGTCACCCGGAAGGGTGCTTATTGTTCGCTTGCAGAGGACGGTAGAGTGTCGGGGTGATCACCGGGGGTTTCCCAGAGTAGCTTCTCATGGAGGGTGAGCAAGGTGGCTGTGGCGGCTAAGGGCCGTTCTGGGCGTTACTCAGCGTGTTGTTGTTGTCCGGGTCCTTGGGCGCGAGGTGATGGTCCCCATTGGAGGTGGGCTGCTCTTTCTTGTCCTGCCGCTGTGGACAGCCGGCGATGAGGTGCTCGGATGACTTGCACTGATGGCAACGCTTCGGCTGGGGACCTAAGGTGCACTTGGCAGCGATGTGGTTCGCAAACTCTCCGCAGTTGTAGCACCTGGAAAAGAAATAAGGGGGCAGGACTGAAAAATGTGCTCTCTCTTTTTTTTCTTCTAACGAGCGTTACGTGCAATAAGAGTGTGACATCTTAGCTTCAGCAAAGTCCTTCTCTGTGCACGGACGTTCCAATACCTTTATGGATGTCTTTTTTTTTCTTTTCCGATCCATTTAACTATAAATATACTCCCGCTCATATCACGTAAAACTTTTGCGATATTAACCGCCTATAAAAGAGCAATGAAACCCTATATTTCATATTTTTTAGGTTCTTGCTGAGGGGCTTGCACGAGAAACAGCGAGCCACACTGCATAAACGCAATGATCGTGGTCTTTGACCGGGACGCGTTTTAGAAAAGCCCTCAACCCCTCCGGAGAGCTCGAAAGAGAGTGAGGGATGTTTACGTCAGTCTGTGATGTGGCGGGAACCGAGGGGAGTGCCGATTGGGTGGTTCACTCACGAGTGATCGCCACGCCGCTCCTACGTCAGACCGCGGACGCGCGCGTTTCCCTCGCCTTATAATGTGACACAGGCAGGGGCATCCGGCAGGGGAACACGATCTACCAATGTTACATTTGAACCGAGCCTCTATCTCTAATAATTGAAAAGTTAATTAGCGCAAATTAATTAATACGACGACCAAGGAATTTTCTGACGCCCTCATAAGGTGGGCCCACCACCGTAGAACGTGTCACCATTCCTGGAAATGTGGAAATCTAATTTGAATTTTTAAAAAAATCAGTTCGCAGTTAGCTGCATTCTAAAAACAGAACTTTACCGCATAGCACGCTGTGCGCCAACCATTGCGAAGAATGATAGGGTTATCGCTTCTGATTCGAAGAGAGAGTGGGGCGTACGCCTTTTGCGGCAATTTTCATATATCCAAATTGCCACAAAAAGGCGTACGCCCCCTCTCTCTTCGAATCAGAAACGATAACCATATCATTCGAGGCAATGGTTCGTGTACAGCGTGCTATGCGGTGAAGTTCTGTTTTTATAGAGTGTGGGACACCCTACTAACGCTATTTTCCCTTTCTCTTCGCTCTCTTTTTTAATGGACTCTCGGGCAAGTGAAAAATCCCAAAAGCAGCAAGTGACGGCTTTCTGCTAATGAAACAGAAACATAAAAGGGGAGCCCTAAGACATTCCCGTGAAAGTAACTCCCGAAGGAGTAGTTTGCCACATAATATATCGTTCCCACTTTGAAAATGGCTGCAGCGCGAATATAAATCTGCTGCTCAACAGGGAGAGAGCTCCATGTGTCTGTTGTCGCCTCATTCTATAGCTTTGTTTTATGTCATCTTGTACTTCTCGA
The DNA here is from genome assembly GCF_037126465.1 of Ornithodoros turicata. Taxonomy (NCBI): domain Eukaryota; kingdom Metazoa; phylum Arthropoda; class Arachnida; order Ixodida; family Argasidae; genus Ornithodoros; species Ornithodoros turicata. The sequence continues at coordinate 22,679,832 of NC_088207.1, forward strand.
CTCTCGCTAACGGCTGTTGTACGCCAATCCCTCAGGGTCCCGACATCGAGCTCTCCACGCAATCGATGCGAGCTCTCGCCACTGCGTGACGCAGGGGTGCAGTACAACTCTTGTTACAACGAGATAAAAACTTTTACTCTCGTAACTCCGCATCACGCATTGCTCGTGCAGATGTAGCGTAAGCTCGTGTTAATCCTCAACGGAGCGATGAGGTGCACGTTGAACATGCACTCTTAAAACAAAGCTTCACCATATAGCACGCGGAAGGCCACCCACAGTACACTCTAAAAACAGAACTTCACCGCATAGCACGCTGGGCGCCAACCATTGCCACGAATGATAGGGTTATCGCTTCTGATTCGAAGAGAGAGGGGGGGCGTACGCCATTTTGTGACAATTTTGATTTATCCAAATTGCCACAAAAAGGCATACTCACGACTATAGGAAAAAAAAAGAGAAAGAGAGAGAGAGAGAAAAAACAGGATGGTGGATGAAGGGAGGAGATGTGTAGAGGGCTCCTAAAAGAAAACTTCACCACATAACACGTTAATCCGTTAATTCGACGAGGTACACTCTAAAACCAGAACTTAGCCACATAGCACGGTGAAGGCCAACCACTGCGCAGAATGACACCGTTTTGATTCCTGATTTGTAGGAAGCGCGAGGCGTACGCCTTTTTGTGCCAATTATAATAACCGCATAAGTGTCACAAAAAGGCGTACTCCTCCAGTATTCAACAAATGAGGTGTGACCGATCGTGTTATGCGATGAAGTTGTTTCTACACTCTTAAAAATGAACATCACCACATAGCACGCTCCTAGCCAACCATCATCGGGAATGATATCTTTATCTGCCCCGATTTGTTCAAAATGGTAGGCGTACGCCTTTTTTGTGACACTTATGCTGTTCATAATTGTCACAGAAAAGGCGTACGCCTCCCGTTTTCAACAAATCAGAGCAGATAACGATGTCATTCGAGATGATGGTTGGCTAGGAGCGTGCTATGCGGTGAAGTTCCTTTTAAGAGTGTAGAGCACACAAGCAGCGGCAGTGCGGGCAAAAAGTGGCGTACCTTATTTTCCGGAATCGCTTCTTGGACATAGGTCTCCTGTGCGACCCCTTGCAGTCCGAGCCGTCGGGTCCGGAGACGGACGTCGCCTCCACTCCCTTGTCTGAGGCTTTGCACTCAAATTCCACCTCCTCTTCGTCGCCCAGGCTTCGGAAACCGGACATTTGGATCACCGACTGCACATGAGAAAATTCGTACACAGTTAGCACGCTCGACCACGTCCCGTCACGGACTTCGCTCTTGAAAACATAATGAGAGTCGAATCAACAATGAGAGTCGAATCAGACGTGTCTCTTTGCAGACATAAACTCCCCCAAATGTTCGTCAGAAATATCAATGGAAATATTCATTTAAGAAACAATTACAGCTTACAGTCTACTGCCTTATACCAAATCAATCGACACTCGACACACATTTAGGGTCTGACTTTTTCGGGGTTAGTAAACGTATTTGCTGGATACAGGAAAGGGGGGGGGGGGCTTGGGTTCCATTTTTAAATCTCTCATCCAGTGTGAAATCGGGTGGTATTCATGTAGTTTCGTTCTCTTTTCTTCTTTTTTTCCTGTCCAGCAACGACCCGCAGTAAACGGCGCATGAATTGGTCAAACATGCATTCTTCTCGTGAGTTGTATATAGTCACGAGCACCACACGTTGTCACATCAAACGTGCTTGTTGCGCTTAAATAATATATTTACATCAACCTGCGTACACACTGACACTCAATAGTGATATCGTATTATCGTGGTACAACGTGATACGTGATTGGAATACGGGAAGAAATCGGGGGGGGGGGGGGGACATATCTATGAGACCAAAGGAAAAAAGCGTTCAGGACGAGAGTGGGGCACTGAAAAATGAGATTGCACGACTAGAGTTCACAGGCTGTCCATAAGACTTGAACAGCTCAAGAAAGAAAGAAATCGCTTGAAGAAATCGGGTTTAAACCGGATTGGTCCCTGAACTAATTCGGTGGGGAAATGCAGAGAATAATAAAAAGAATAATAATTTATATAAATTATTATTATATAAATTAGTAATATTCTTGTTGTTATTGCAAACACCACAAAGCACTGTCGTGCATAGTGTAGGGTATGAGAGGATTGCCAAGCTTTGCACAGCTTCATCTCGGAGCTCTCCATCAAAAATATGCTTTAAAAAAGGACTGTGATTGATTGAATACTTGATGAAAAGGACAGGCTGATGGCATGACGACAGCATTAACAGGATGAAAAAGAAGGCACTCCTCAGGGTGTCGCCTTCACTTGTCCTAGCTCCGCCTTCCACGTGACGTCGTTGTGATTGAGAAAGCCCTGCTGATGGTAACAACTGGAAACCACGAATTTCCCGCTACTCCCGTCGCTACTCGTATTTGCTGTTGTAATTGTTGGCACCAGCAGAGGATATTTTCTCAACAATAATTTTTTCACACAATGTACTGACGGTCAATGCAATGTAACGTAAGTGTACAGTATCGTTGCGAAGTTATTAATCACAGGTAATCAATTTACTCTACCTAAATAACTTCACAAATAAGTAACTATACCTGTAGTTTCATTACAGTATATTTTATCCGTAACTTGTACTCGAGGTGCAGTCGCTCTATGGGGGGGGGGGGGGTATGTTTATTAAGAAAAAAAAAACGAAAGAAAGAAAAGGCAAAGTTTATGGGTTTAACGAGTATGTATGTGTAAATTTGTGTCTGTAATAAGGCCTCTTCGCAGACGTTGATGCACACTGCAATTAGGTTTTCTGCTTTCCTTATAGTGGCTGGTCGAGTTCTGCATCCTTTTAAAATATAGCGTACACAAACAAGGTTTCTTGTGTGAACAGTTCTCGCAAGATGTAGATTTTTAACATCTGTTTAAGACCACACAATGCATAATATATTGTGGCATGTACGCGCCACTTTAATAGTGAGTGCCATGTGTAGTGCAATAAAACGATTAACATCGATGTTAGATGTGGTTTCTTGCTTATGTTCAGGCATTTTATTTTCCGATTTTCTGTGTACCTGCGTTTTCCGAGAAGGGGGAACCATGTGACAGCCTCATCGGCGCCGCATCGGAACTCGGGCTCGCGCCCGTTCCACCGAGATTTCAGATAGCGTGGATAACGGCCATTTCCCCGAGGATGAAGAAGAAGAAGAAGATAGCGTTCTTGGTCACAACAGTAGAGAGTTTTTGTACACCGTTGATAAAGTTATCGTCTCTATCGGAACCAATCGCACTCGTGCGTGACTCAGAATCTTATCCACTGATTGGTTCCGGTTGATACGGTGAGACGCTAGCCACGTTATCAACGGTCTGCTAAAACCCTCTAGTAAAGCTGCTGCTGGTACCGATTTCCTGCCTGGTCTTTGCCTACACAATCAACCCCAGTTCATCCGGACTTGACCACTCCCAGCGAAAATGTACGGATAGCGGGGCATCCGGATAAGTGAAACACAATATTTTGAGCTGTCCACGAGGCCCGTATTTATTTCGCCATGCATATGAAACTGTTCAAACTATAAGCACCAATTCTTTTAAGCTCTTAGTGTGTGTTAGAGGAACTAGGGGAACATTATTCTTGTGCTAAAAAAAAAAAAAACAGCAAAGCGGTTCTGAGTGCATTTCGGGTCTCTTGGAGTGTCACCACACATGCTTCTTCAGCGTTGTCATCAGATTCGTGACTACTGCTCGTTGCAACCAACACTATCAACGACGTCTTCCTCACTAGTCATGGCACACATTTCATCATGTCCGTCTACATCGAGGTACTCGAGATCTGCTGGGGGACTTTCTGACTGACTTTCAGAGGGACGGTCACAACATAAGCCTTTGAGACTTTGTGCTGTAACCGGTCTTGTATATGTTAAAACTGCCTAATCTACAACTATACGTTACATGAGAAAGATGCCACCCGCCACGAGTGTGTTCGTGTGTGAATGTAAGAGTGGCTGGGGACAACGTAGGAGAGAAAGGAGAGGAAGTGTTGTGGGTGAGTACGTCTCCCCGTGGTTCCACTCTAAAAACTGAACTTCACCGCATAGTACGCTCTACGCCAACCATTGCCACAAATGATAGGGTTAGGAGAGGGGGCTTACGCCTTTTCGTATCAGTTTGGATACATGATAACTGACACAAAAAGGCGTACACCTCCCTCTCTCCTTCAATCAGAAGCCATAGCCCTTTCAATCGCGGCAATGGTTAGCGCACTGCGTGCTATGCGGTGCCATTTCTGTTTAAGAGGGTTGGCTACACTCTTAGAAATGAACTACACCACATAGCACGCTTCTAGCCAACCATCATCCCGAATGACAACGTTCCCGCCCCTGATTTGTTGAAAACGGGAGGCGGAGCCTATTCTGTGCCGTGCATAATGGCACAAAATAGGCTCTGCCTCCCGTTTTCAACAAATCTACACTCTTAGAAATGAACTTCACCACATAGCACGCTCCTAGCCAACCATCATCCCGTATGACAACGTTCTCGCCCCTGATTTGTGGAAAACGGGAGGAGGAGCCTATTTTGTGCCCATTATGCACGGCACAAAATAGGCTCCTCCTCTCGTTTTCAACAAATCAGGGGCGAGAACGTTGTCATTCAGGATGAGGGTGTGCTAGGAGCGTGCTATGTGGTGAAGTTCATTTTTAAGAGTGTAGGGCAAGAACGTTGTCATTCGGGATGATGGTTGGCTCGGAGCGTGCTATGTGGTGAGGTTCATTTTTAAGAGTGTATGTTTGGCTATTTGGCTTTGTTCTGCGTGGTACGTTGAAGAGACTGGGCAGCTATGGTGTAATTGCTAACACGTCTGAACGGCAATAAGAGGGTCTGGGTTCGAATGCCACTGCTGGGGCCTTCTTCAGCTGCCATATTCAATCTTTCTCTGCAGTCTTAAAAATGGACGGGAAGGCGTACGCCTCCCTTTTTCAACAAATCAGGGCAGATAACGATATCATTCGAGATCATAGTTGGCTAGGAGCGTGCTATGCGGTGAAGTTCATTTCTAAGAGTGCACTGGACCTCACCTCCACATAGGTACAATGGCAAATGGGGAAATCCTTGAAGCAGAGTACACACTGTTAAAACAGATCTTCACCACATAGGACGCTCATAGCCAACCGTCATTCCGAATGATTCGGAACCGTCTCCTTATTTGCTGAAAATGGGAGGAGGCGCCTATCTGGGACACATTATGCTTGTCCCAGATAGGCTCCTCCCTCTGATTTGAACGAACCATGACACAGAATGATAGGTATGGTGGTTGGCTAGGAGCGTGCTATGTGGTGAAATTCTGTTTTTACAATGTAGAGTAGTTCACTCTTCCCTCAAGGTTGTCGCCCCGCTGAAGAAAATGTACGTCGCACAATGACTCTGACCCAAGACCGCATAAGTGAAGCAGGTTTGTCGGGTACCTTCCCTGAGTGGTTCTTGGAAATGCCTGTCCGAATCCGAAAGCTAGAGCACGGATAAAAGAATCTAAAATGCAAGGACTGAAATCTGTGCCCACGAGTTCTGTCTGGATAGCACGGGATCCAGATAAGTGAAGCCCGGATAAACGACGGTCGACATATACAATAGTTTCATTTTTCGCATAAACGTTTATGTAATCTAGTTCATCGGATTAAGTTCTGATATTTTTGCACGAGCACCACTCTTTTTAATTAGTTTTGGAATTCATCGTAATACCTGTCCACATTGGACATACACAAGGCTAGAGTGACTCAATTACATCTGTTTTTAGAGTGCAAAATAGAGAAAGATCACGTGTCCGCTTCTTTGTACGTTAGATGTCATAATCTCTTCTGTATATCTTATAAGAGTATCGTCTGTGCCAAGGCTGCACAGGCACTGCGGGAAAGTCTGCCCGGCACAAGTCACCACCCAGTTATATATGGGATACGAAGGTTTAAGGCTGAGACACGAAAAGCTGTCCCACACACAAATCCCATCCCAAATCTGAGAGGCGCAGTTGCGAGATGAGGGAATTCATGGCTTCCGGTGCTCCGCGGATGGCCGGAAATTTTGAAACAAGGCAGCCGGAAGCTCTCCATTTCCGACACCCGTTCGCAAATCAAATCAATGGGCTTCCACAAACAGTAACCAACCACTGGACTGGGATGTGACGACGGATTTTGAACCGGCACTTTTATGCACTTCCATGCGGATGTGTTCCTTAGTGAGCTCCTTTATTACTGCGTATGCTACCGTGTTTTTTGTATGGGATTACTGGAATACGACATGCAGTAGGCATAGGATAGATTCGATATGTAACAGGTGGAATGCTGCGTTCATGGATTTAAACGCGGTTACCGAGTCAACAACGGCAAACGTCTCTAGCTATACAGACCATAGTGCATGGACGGATTTTGGCGGGAAGGACTTTAAACGTCGCCCGCGTGCATTCGTCGAGTTCCTTCAGTACGTTCTGTCCCGGTTTGTGAGGACGTGCAGGTCTTAATTCTTAGAGTCCTTCACTGTTAACAGATGACTTCGCCACATAAAACGCCGAATGCTAACCACACTCTAAGAAAAAAGGGTGTGAAAAGGTGGTAAACTTCTATAGTTACCACCTACACGCTTAGAAATGAACTTCACCACATAACACGCTCCTGGCCAACCATAACCCCGAATGACAACGTTCTCGCCCCTGATTTGCTGAAAACGGGAGGAGGAGCCTATTTTGTTACCATTATGCACGGCACAAAATAGGCTCCTCCTCCCGTTTTCAACAAATCTAGGGCGAGAACGTTGTCATTCGGGGTGATGGTTGGCTAGGAGCGTGTTATGTGGTGAAGTTCATTTTTAAGAGTGTAGGTCAACATAGCGTTTGATAAAGGGTGTAAAAGGGTGGTAAAAGCAATTATCATATATCCAACTTGCTATAAAAAGGCGTATGCCCCCCTGGCTCACCAAATCAGAAGCGCTAGCCCTATCTTTCCTAGGTAGCAGGTAGAACTTTGCAACCTTTTAGGCACAACATATGCAACAACTATTACCTCCTAAAAGGTGTAACTGCTCCACCCTTTGTTCTGAGAGTGCATTGTACATATACTGTTATCACACTTATTTTCTGGAAAGCGCGCTGCGTATACGCGCTTTTGTGACAGTTAACACTGACGCTATGTGAAGCATTGCAAAAATCAAACACAGGACATTGAAATATCAACCGGGCCAATTATTAAAGGGCAGTGGAGGGTGTTATTAAATTTAAATTGACATATTACATAAATGGATTTAGAATATGCTAAAGCCGCAACTCAGAGATGGGATCGATTGGAAGTTGGCACGTGTTAAATGTAAAGCACAGGGGTGTTGAGCTCTTCTGAAGCACATAATGCATGCAGCGTTACACTCAAATGCAAAAGCAATGGGGCAGAGTTTTAGAACCGGTCTCGGTTGTTGACTTTGTGGGAAAGAAAAGCGTATCGAAATAGTAGGCTAAAACGTTAAGAAAGATGAGCTCATTAAGTTTGTGACTGATCTAATGAGTCAACAATACAATACAAAAATACATTACTAAAATTCGTTCCGATATGGATCACTCCCTGATGGTATTAACAGATAGCGTGCCTAACTTACTCAGTCATTTGTGTTATGTACATACACGAAAGTTGCCAACCCTGATGCACTCGTGATTAGCCACCAACATGGTGCGCTAGAACGTGTCATTCTAGCTCACCGTACCAGGATGAAATGAAAGTTCGTTAGATTACGGAGTATGCACTCTTCCCAATGGCAAAACGGATTGCGAAGGCGTCTACACAAGCAGCACAATGTACTGAAAGTCGAGTGCAATAGGGGTGAACGGGTAGGTGGAAGGTCTTGAACAGGCTCGTGCAACCTGAGAACATTGATAAGACACATACCGCCCACCCCTCTTGCACTCGACTTTCAGTATACATTGTGCTGCTTGGGTAGCTATGTACAGATAACGCCCACACACTCGGCAGAACGGAGACATTTGCAGGTGGGATCATCCGTAAAAGTTCTACAGGGATTTTCGCTTATCGACATCGTGTGTCTGTGGGAAGTCAAATGAGCGCCGAGCATTCAATATTACTACGAGAGTTACTGGTGGCCAGATGAAGCTACTGTGGGAGTTAACGTCAGTAGCTTCGGATTACGAGCTACGTGGTGCTAATCCAATTTGGACGGGATGAACGGAAGCAGGGGATCGTAAAGTCTTCGTCGGTCGCCAGAGCAACAGTCATCAGCTGAAGTCGCTAAACGGACATCAGCTCTCCCAATAGTGGCAGACCTTCGTCTGCCATCGCAAGAAAACATCGTTAACGACGTTATAACGAAGCAACGTCGTATTTGTGGAATGTGTTCACGCGGTTGCGTGGACACTGCATTCTAAATAACAGAACTTCACCGCACGGCACGCTCGAGGCTAACCACCATTCACAATGATAATGCGCTGTCATTTTTGAAACGCTTTGTGTGAGTGCCAAGTGTACAAGTTCTGTGCAGTTCATAGCTCTAAAGGGTGTGCGCTCTTTAGGCAGAACTTCACCGCATAACACGATGAAGGCCCACCATTGCACAGAACGATACCATTATTACTATTGAGTGCGCGGGGTGCACGGCTTTTTGTGACAATTAACACGACTGCAGAAGTGTTGCACTCTAAAGACTGAACTGCACCGCATAGCACGCTCTGCGCCAGCCATTGCAGCGATGATAGGGTTGTCAATTCTGATTCCAGGACAGAGGTGAGCGTACGCTTTTTTGTGTCAATTTTGGTATATGCTAATTGACAAAAAAGGCGTACGCCCCCCCTCTCTTCGAATCAGAAGTGATAACATTATAATTCGTGGCAATGCACTCTAAAAACACAGTGTGCTATGCGGTGAAGATATGTTTTTAGAGTGTAGAAGGGGTGAAAGAATTCCCCGTTGTCTGGATCACAGAGGTGGGCAACGTCACGACTAACGCTCTGGGAGAATGTACGTCCTGGGCCGACTTCTACGGGGTCTGTGTGTGTGTGTGTGTGTGTGTGTAAGAGGTACACTCTTAAAAATGAACTTCACCGCATAGCACGCTCCGAGCCAACCATCATCTCGAATGATATCGTTTGTTGGAAACGGGAGGCGTACGCCTTTTTTGTGACACTTATGCTGTTCATAATTGTCACAAAAAAGGCGTACGCCTCCCGTTTTCAACAAATCAGGGCAGGTAACGGTATCATTCGAGATGATGGTTGGCTAGGAGCGTGCTATGCGGTGAAGTTCATTTTCAAGAGTGTATTATAAACGTGAGTACACCTCCCGCTTTCAACAAATCAGAGATGAGAAGGATGGCATTCGTAAATATTGTTGCCACAAAAAGTCGGACGTCCCCCCTACCTGACTCTTTTCGAATCAGAAGCGATAACCCCGTCATTCGTTGCAAATGGTTCGCGCACAGCGTGCTACGCGCCGAAGTTCTCTTTTTAGTGAGTAGGAGCATGTTATGCGGTGAAGTTCTGCTTCATGGATGTGTACACGAGCAGATATCTCACAAACTTTCCTCCCCATCCAACCCACGTGCCTGCTTTCTGCTTGGGTTACCCGCACGCGATTAGCACGCGCCTTTTAGCAGTTGTCGTCTGGCCACAGTGTTGCCGGCCCGCGTGCGATGACCGTATTTAACTTCCATTCATTTCATTCACAACATTCACCCACCGTCCCGCTCTCTCTTTTTATTTTTTTTACTCGCCTCCTTCACATGTGCTTTCGACACACTAACAAAAGAGGGAGAAAAAAAAAAAAAACTCCCCGTCTTTGAAGAATACGCGCATTTTTTGCACTTTGTGCGTCTCCCTAGCGTTTCCTCCACCGCATGAAAGAAAGGTGCTTCCCATTTCCCTCATACATCTTTCAACGTGTGAGCTAATGGAAAAGAATGTCGCCAATGGCCATATTTTGAGCGCGTGTACACGCTTGTGTGCGGAAGTGGCACCTGGACCAGGCCGTCGTGAAGGCAGCGGAGGACTTGCAATTCGAGATCACGTTTCAGACAATGGTGCTGTGCCCACATCTACTAAGAACAGTGCTTGGGTATTTGTACTAGTAGTATACCGCAAGGACATTGGCTCTTTGTTGGTGATGTACCTACACTCTTAAAAAAAGGGTGTACTTTAACTCCTTTTTTTTGCCACATATATAACACCGTTTTGGAGAGTACAAGTACGCTAAAAAGGGTGCCTCTTCACTCCCTCAAGGGAGTAACATAACGCCTTTCTCCCTACTGGAGAGTAATATTATTCCCCGCCAGGGAGAAGGTGTTATGCTACTCCCTTGAGGGAGTGAGTAGACACCCTTTTGAGCGTAATTGTACTCTCCAAAAGGGTGTTATATATGTGGCAAGGAAAGCAGTTAAAGTACACCCTTTTTTTAAACACCGTATAACTTTTCGCATTGTTTTCTGTACGACTCTTCCCTGCTCGTTGTTTATTTATTTATTTATTTTTTCCACAAAACTTTCTCGCTTATCCGACCACTACATAGATGAAAGTACTTTGTATTACACGAGGCTGTCATCTTCTGTTGTGCTACGTGCGTGTTCTAGTGCACAGTTTTTGCATTTTTATTTTAAAAATTTTTGTTACATAATCATGAACCGCAGTTATGAGGTAGTTAATTACAAGTAACCCTATTACTGTAAGTAACCGCAATGATAACCGCCGGTATTGTGTAATTGTAACTGCAGCTTAATTAACTTTGCAAGTAATTTGTAAAACGCATGGAGTTACTTTTCGAATTACTTTGCATGCCATTTGGTATTCAACTTTATTTTCAGTCTTTAATAATTTTCACGATGTCCGCAATTTTTACTCATTCGCCAGAGACAGCCTCAGTTCAAGCATAGACCTGCAGTCATTGTACTCTACTGGTCATTTCATTTGTCCTCTGAATCGACGTTTCCGTATTTGTTCCGCGTTCGTCAGGGAATTACTTTTCAGAGTATGTATACAACTGTAATTGAGTTACATTTGTGACTTCCTAATTCTAACTGTAAATTAATTACTTTAGTGAGCATGCAGTTGGAACTGTAGTCCAATCACTTCCGAAGAGGAACTTCTACAGGTCTTGCTCCTTGATATAAGAGCTACATAGCTCACTCATCAAAATACCCTAGGACACGGCACATGTTCGGGTTTGCCGAACATTGAAAAGAATGAGAAAGTACACGTATTTATAGATCCTCACACGAAGCATGCCCCTTAACACCGGGTTACCTAAGTACGGATAACCTCCATAATACTTGACAGCGCACGACCCTCCAGCAGCGCGTCGCCCACGTATGCAGCAAACGAACGACAAGGTATCAAACCGCCAGAGTAGCCACAAAGAAGGATAATCTTGTCATTCCAATCTCGCGCGAAAAAAAGAAATAAAAAATAATACTCGCCCTTCCCAATCCGCACTCAACAGGCAGCGGCACGCGCAGCTGGATTAGAGACGCCTTTAAAACCCACCACGTTGCCCGTCATTTCACTCAAGGACGAGAAGCAAAAGAAAAAGAAACTGCTTCCGTTATAAATAAAGAGGAAAACGAGCGCAGCAAAAAAGAGCGAAAGTGAAAGGTGGACCAATCTTTCAGAGAAAGAGGGCAAGAGCAAACAGGAGGTCCTGAAAACACGTCCTGTTGATGTCCGTTGACTGGCGCACGGGCGGGGGAGGACACGCTCAACGGTCACTACGTCGGTGGTGGACAGCTGCAGCCCCGCGAGGGGTCACAGCCCCCGTGTTCAGGGTCCGTCCAGAGTTGCGACCATGCTACGCGCTCTGGGAGGTCTGGTGCGGTGTCCGGTGTCATCGAAGGTCGCTTCAAGTGGGCATTTACGGTCAGCAGGATGGGAAAGACTGCTACAGAGAGCTTCCGGCTTAGAAGATCCCGATGGTTATGAATATAGTTTTGAAGGTAGCGAAGGAGTGGTTAGTGTTCCACGTCATCCTGCAAACAACTGCGCTTAGGAAAGCAGCATTGCTGTTGAACGTTGACAGATAGGACTCGTTATCGATTGCTGTGAAATTTTGTAATAGCAAACAAAAAAAATGCCATCTCGACAGATAAAAATCCATAACACTGTACTGTATTCTGAATTTATCGTGCTGAGCAGAGTGAGGGTGTGGCTCCTAACTTAGTTCACCTTTCTATTGAACTTTGCTTCAGTTCCACTGAACTGAAAGGAAAGACGAAGACGGAACAACAAAGAAAATGGCGACATGTGGTTGTACTATACTTCTATCGTTGAGGACGCGCAAGCATACATTTGTGCTTATGACATAACAACACACCACATAGCACGCTAGGAGCGTGCTATGTGGTGCAGTTCTATTTGAACAGACTCTTTAAGACATATGTCGGCACAGTTCCCTTAGAAGTCGACCCAGGATGCACATTCCCCCAGGGCGCCAGTCGTGACGTCACCCTCCTCTGTGAGGTCGACAACGGCGAACCATTCACCACCAGCACCACCACCATCTATTTTAACAGTGTGTGGTGAAGTTTTTCTCTTTTTTTTTTTTTTTAGTATAGAGTGCAAGGTACCGTCAACCAAAACCAAAGTCGACCTGTAGTCGTGTACCTGAAATTATCACACATCCATAAATCCCGACGCCCTGTACACTTGCTTTGCTGAAATTGTCCGATGCGACGATGGAAGATGCACGTGACCAGCGATCCTCGGGGGAAAGGTATCAAGATTTCAACCGTCTGCATCCATCATTTCCGAGAAGTGAAGAAAATGCGATTTCCTCGCACCTCGAGCGTTTCTCCATTATTTCTACGGAGCGTTTTAGGCCAAGCAGAAGAATGCTTTTAGGCCGGATGAAAAGAAGCTCCTCAGGGCTGACTCGCTATAGTCCTAAGCCTCACCGATACGGCTTGTTTTTCTTAACATCGCCGCGTGTATAGCATAGCCTGTATATGTGCCCTTCTGAAATTCTGCGATCGCGCGAAGAACGGCCGTGCTCGGCTTAGTCTATAAGCTTTGATTGTGTTTTCCTTCACGGTCAGCCTCGCCGACGTCTTTCTCGCTGCAGTGTCGGTGCATAAATATCCAAGATCGTATCGTTGATTACTTTGTCAAGATAAGCGGCTGCATATCATAACGTCAGGGTGAATTCCGTGTTTCGCTTTCCTGACGTAGAGAACCTTAGTACGGGCCGCAACGGGTGAAGCCGAAAATGACAATAATGGCTGAAACAAAAAACAAAACAAAAAAAGTATTGGAAAGGAAGAAAAATATGGATGGGTTTGCTCAAACTCTACGTCGAGCCAGTTACTCCAGCACACTTAGGGCATCAGGCTTCTCCTGGGAGGATGTGCGATCCGTGCACAAGAGTCCTGGGGCAGGAAATCGTAACGCGGAACACTACATCGGACGGCTTGCCAATCAGCGAGTGCTTTCTGGATGTCATGACGTCCGTTGATGAGTCTGTCCCAGTGGTGGGTTCATGGTTCTTCGGATCGAGCAGTCTGGTCTTGGACAGCGTACTCACAGCTAAGCAGTATGTGTTCGGTGCCCTCTGCCACTCCACATGGAGCAGTCTGGTGCGAAGCAGACGCCTTACTGGCAGAGATGCCTGCCAGGACGCCACGCACGGATGAGCTTCGGAATTCACGGTGCTGATTTTCGAACCGCCTATAGTTCGCGTCCAACTTAAGAAGGCAAAGAAACCTAGTCCGTCAACTACATACGCCGCTGGAGATAAGGAGACGCAGTAGCGCCCCAGGAGGAATACTTCAGCGCCACCATGCGTCATCAGTAGGGGAGCGCACTTTCTGCAGCAGCGTAGTGTCCTGCGGCCAGTCTTAAGGGGGAATCACTTCTGCGCAAGACATTATAGAACGTTTGTTCGCACAGCGCTCAGAAACTGCGTAAAATATCGTCAAAACAGAAGTACTGGCGTGTTCTCCTTGCTTTGCCATCGTCAATGACACATTTTGTAGAATTCCAAGACTATCAGTTGATTTGTATTGAGACCGAATTCGCAAATACTTTAGTGTGCGACACTCTATCGAGATGGCAGCACTTATTAGAGACGCACCAAACGTTACTTTATTAAAAATCAACGGCTCAAACTTGTCCTCTAAAAAATACGTCATTGACTAGAGAAAAGCTAAGAGAACACGCCAGTACCAATCTTATGATGATAGTTTGAGCGTTCATGTGTCTTGTGCGAACGAAAATCACCCATAGATTCCTGAAGAAGAAGTAATTCCCCAGTGATCACTACCCCAGTGATCACTGAAGAAGTGATTCCCCCTTAACAGCCAATACGGAAGTAGAGTGAGTATGGCGGATTACAATATCTGGCGGATTACATTATCTGGCGCATTATCTGGGTGGCCTCTCTGTGTCCAGCCATCTTATCCGCGGCGCAGTAATATTTTGAGAGCTGACGGACTACATTTCTTTTCCTTCTTACGTTGAACACGAGTGAAGACTGATCAAACGCCGGGAACACACATGTTTATAAAAGCGATAAGATACACACGGCGTACACAACGAACTAAAATTAACAACAGACATTGACGTTTCGGAGCCTATGCAGACTCCCTCATCGGAATGAAGCAGGAGGCGGTACACGAGTGAACACGAGTATAGTAAAACTTGGAATGCGGGTTCACATCGATCTAACTAGGCACCTTTTACATTTAACCATTAACTTGGGATTTTCAAGACGCACGTAAAGAAACCAAGGAGAACAGCCATCCTGCACAGCAGGTGCAGCGATTCGAACCCGGGTCACTTCCAGAAGTTCCAGTCGCGGTATGCGGGAGGCGGTTACCTCAACCAATCAGCAACGGGTGTACGGCTTCCCGTTCACAAAGCAACACAAGCGGAGCCCAACCTCGGCGATTCTTTCCAATATACTTCCCCTGATCTCTCTTCGTGTGTGCCTCGAACACACAAAGTGCATCTCTCTCAAAGTGCACCCAATCAGAAATGGCGAATGGCGGAGCAGTATTCATATATCTCTCTATAACGAGGCTTTCTAGTTCGACATAATGATGACAAAATACCTCGGGCGTCCACGAGAGGAAGGGAACAGGGTTCGTATTTCAATCGCCACTGTCATCAACTGCTATTGTCCTTCGCCAGAAGGTAGTCTTCCCAATTGCTGTACGTCTTCTCAGGATATCTTATGTGCAGGAGACGCTGCGTGCCGTCTCGGCTTTGTATCATATTTCGATAGAGTGCATCTGCCGATGGTTGCGATATTGTAGGCAAGATATTGAGCGCGTGATTTTTTTAAGACTCTACGAACGAGGTCGTCGGAGTCATAAATGCTGGAGTTCTTCTTGTGGCTTAGAAGCTTTTAGCTTATCCGAGAGATGATGAAAGTGCTTTTCTCCGTTTGTGGAATATCAGAAAGTACTGCTTCGTTTTCTGGTTCCGTTAGGATTCATTTCACTTTCGTATATAATGCCGCTGTCATTAATGGTCTCAATAGGCTAGCATTATTGCACCAAGCGTCGTCTGATTCTTGAATAAAGTTAAATGTTTGTTTTGAGTTTTTTTTTAATATCAAGCCGCACCACCCTGGGTGACATTTTCTCTTTTCTTTCCTTCCTATTAAACATAACGATGCATTTTCCTTAATCTTTGCGCGCGCGCAGATACATACATATGCGGACATAATAATAACAACTAACAACAACAATAATAATAATAATAATAATAATAATAATAATAATAATAATAATAATAATAATAATAATAATAATAATAATAATAATAATAATAATAATAATAATAATAATAACTATTATTATTTGATCACAGGAGTGACTGGAAGCAGATACAAAAAGTCACTTTGCGTTACTTGTAATACATACATAACATATCGTTCTTGTGTCCAGATTTGCTGAAAAAGGAAGGCGTCCGCCCACATTGCACTGTGTATTAACTGTCCAAAAAAGGTGCCCACCTCCCGTTTTCAGCGAGTCAGGAGACAGAACGATATCATTCGGAATGACGTAGGGCTGGCTCAGTGCGAAGTTCCGTTTCAACTGTGTAGGGTGAATCCACGACCTACTAGATTATAACGACCATGTCATAGGCACCCCTTCCCAGCGCCGCATTTGGAACTAGCAGTGGCGCTACTCATCGGCCCGGTTATTGCTTCCTCAATTTCTGCAATACTTTGTATTTCAGCTTAATATTTTTGTACAAGCGGTGGATGTCCCACGGGGGAGGCTTATTTCTACACTCTTAAAAATGAACTTCACCGCATAGCACGCTCCTAGCCAACCGTTATCTCGAATTATATCGTTGTCTGTCCTGATTTGTTGAAAACAGGAGGCGTACGCCTTTTTTGTGACAAATATGAACAGCATAAGTGTCACAAAAAAAGGCGTACGCCTCCCGTTTTCAACAAATCAGGGCAGATAACAATATCATTCGAGATTATGGTTGGCTAGGAGCGTGCTATGCGGTGAAACTCATTTCTGAGAGTGTAGAGTTGATTATCATCATTCTACGCGTTTCCATAAGAGCTGTTGCTGTCGTCTGCTATGGTAGTCGAACGTCCGCTTTTGCGCGTTCAAAATTCAAATTTCCATTGTACAATCATGATGTAGATCTCGCGGGCCGATGAGTAACGCCCCTAGCGGATCGTGCGAACGGGCTCCCCATAGGGGTTGCCGATTATGACGTGGTCGTTATGATCCAGTAGGTCGTGGGTGAGACGATGCCACAGGCTGGGTACGTGTACCTTCCCTTCTCCACTGCTTACGTCATGCGACCTGCGACCACTACGGATACGGTCTAAAGAAACACAACGTTCAGAACGTTACAATGATATCGTCTTCTTTCCTGATGTGCAAAACATGGAAGGCGTACGCCTTTTTGTGACAGTTTAGATATCCTTTAGTTCCACGAGGTATACACTCTAAAAACAGAACTTCGCCACATAACACGTTGGAGGCCAACCATTGCGCAGAATGATACCTTTATCACTCCCGATTTGTGGAAAGCGCCGGGCGCACACCTTTTTTTGGAACTGCAGAAGTGTTGCAGAAAGGCGTACGCGTCCCATTTTTAGCCAGAAGGAGACAGAACCATGTCATTCGGGATGGTGATTGGCTAAGCGCATGCTATGTGGTGAAGTTCTGGTTTTAGAGTGTACGCTCTCAAATCAAAACTCCACCGCATAGCACGATGTGCACCAACCATTGCCATGAATGATAGAGTTATCGCTTGTAACTGAAAGACAGAAGACAGGGGGCGTACGCCTTTTTGTGGCAATTTTCATATGTCCAAATTGCCACAAAAAGGCATACGCCCCTCCCCCCCCTCTCTCTCTCTCTCTCTCTCTTCGAATCACAAGCGATAACCCTATCATTCGTGGCAATGGTTGGCGCACAGCGTGCTATGCGGTGAAGTTCTGTTTTTAGAGTGTGGGTGGCGGTGGCGACGTTGAATGCAGTTTGCCGTACGTTGTTGACGTCATACCTGTGGGCATAGCCACGTCTCTAGCTACGCTATGCCATTTTTGGGACACTTTGTATTTACACGTTAATAGTTTCAAGGAGGAGTTCACCATGCTCTCTTTGACAAATGAGGAGTGATAACGCTGTCACTTCGTGCAGCGGGTGATAGTGTTACGTGTTCCGTATTTCGACTGCAAAAGGCGTCCGCAAAGCAAAATCCCTTTATAGGAACGGAATTTTCCCAATGCCTATTACGGCGGGGGACCGATATTCAATTCCTCAAACATCCATAAAAAACGACGTTTCTCTTCCCGTGCGCACCGAACCCTCGAGGTATTTTCTGTCGTTTACACGGAACGTGGCGCATTTGTGGCTTTCCCTATTGTTCACTCATCTGTGTCTCCGTGCATTGCTTCATTTCGTGTAGCAAATCTGTAATAATAAGAAGGGAGCGTACGGGAAACTAGTCTGGCGTAGATACCGAAAATTGCGCCACTTCGTCTCCCGATGCCAAAGTTGTCGGCGGACAAATGACCCGAGCAGTTCGGCGACGGGGGTTCCAGGATCACGGTCTAATGGACACCATCCATTTGCGTGCCGGCCCGCCAATGAACGACCGCTACGCCATTTTGTCCCCTTCAGGAACCAATGGAGGGGATCCGTTATGCTTTTCCTCGTTGACGGTAATGCGAGTGTTTTAACGTCGGGCCAATGAAGGTGTGAGTTTTGGAGCGCGACGAGATACCCGCGTTGCCTGGGACCCTTTGTGCTCTTGTATTCAACGCTTTAAGAGGGTGAAACCGCTACCTCCGGAATCATTTACGCAAAATTACGTGGAATAATATTGTGTGATATATTTTAAAAAGCAATATGTTTTGTGCCTCCCCCTGGCGCCACTGTGGACGACGCTGTCACCGCCGTTATGGCGGTTCGCCGCCTCGTCGCTTCTCTGGAAGTTTCAGTTTCAGTTTGTTTTATTTTGGAAGAAAGTACGGAAGGGCTGGGAGAGGAATGACCGTTAAAAAAAGTGCCCAGTAAGAGCTCGTCAATGTAGATCTCAGAACTTGTTGGTCTGCACTGTAATAGTGCTGGTGAAAGGGCTCGGCCTTATCGGCCTCGTCTAGGTGGGAAACGCCGCGACTGACGCCCTGGGGAATGTGCGTCCTGGGCCGACTTCTAAGGGAACTGCGCCGACATATTAAGTCTGAAAGTTGTATTTTTAGAATTTATGACAAAACAGTGTACGGTCCGCTCCTCCTCAAATCATAACAGAACCGTCCAGTGTTTGTGTGACTGGTCTTCAGTCACAGGCGTGTCATGTCGTGAGGCTTTGATGTGATAGCGGTTGATTTTAGAGATAAGGCGCAGAGATTGTGGACCATAGCGACACCTTAATGGTCCTTCGCACATTACGACACACAATTAGTCAATTTATTTTGGGCGCTTACATCGCAGTTAAGCACACACCCTTGAAACGTAACTTCACTGTATAACACGCTCCTACCCAACCATCATGCCGCATAACGTCGTTCTCTCCTGATTTGTTTAAAATGGGAGGCGTATGTTTCTTTGTGACACTTATAACCCCCCTCCCCCCCCCACACACACACATGATAACCGCTGTGAAGTGAGGTAGGGTCCCGTGGCTACCACGGGGAAACATCCCATGCAGACTTGTGCCCGTTACTCGAAAAAAGTAATTTATTACCGTTACCGTTACTTGTACGGAAAAATGAATTGATTACCGTTACCAATTACTCGACTCCTAATGTAATTGAGTAATGAGTAGAAAAGTAATGCGTTACTCCAGCCGTTACTCTGCATTCACGCAAATTGTACCCATCTTTGTGTGCCCCAGAAAAGAAAAGAAAGAAAAAAAGGTCCAACAGGAGTACAGCTGAAATAAAAAATAATAAAAAAAGAACGCCTAGGACAAGTAGATCTGTACGTCTACTGTATTCATCGCACGGGAAGACGAAGACGGGAATTACTGAGTAATCGATTACTCCGAAAAGTAATTGATTACTCGTAAAATTACTTTGACAGTAAAGTAACTGATTACTCCAAAAATTACTCAAAAATGTAATTGATTACAAATAACGCAATTATTAGTAACGCGTTACGCACAAGTCTGATCCCATGTCATCATCACATCTCCATTTATTGTTGTTGTTGTGGCACTTATGCTATGTTAGTTGTTACAAAAAGACGTGCCCCCTCTTTCCACAAATTAAGAGTGAGAGTGGTATCATTCTGCGCCAGCGTGTCATGTCGTGAGCTGAAGTTCAACCTTAAACGCGCCCGCTATTCAGATTTGTCAAACTGTCACAAAGTCTTCTCGCCGTTGTGTGAACCGCAGGCACACAAAGGAAACTGGAGTACTGTAGCGAGATACTAGGGAACAAAAAAACCTTCACGTGAAGGTGAAAGAGATAGGCCGGTGATGAATGGACGTGCGCGTCCAGCATGACGCATAGATCCCTGGAACGCCTAATGAGTCTTTCGGCTGTAGGACCCACTCGGCCGGGGCTCTGGCTCATAAATCCTGAAAACACACACGCAGCACGTCGCCTATTTTGAGGCGTTCCCTGTCCTCTGTATAGCAATTACGTCGTTGTTCGAAGACGATACAGTGTCATGATATAATCTACGGGGTGTTTCGTGCTCCGTATTATGTGAGTATTTACAAAAATAATTTATGAGTGTTGAATTATAGTTTTTCCGGTATACGTTACGTTGCAGAATTGAAGGCAGTAATTGTTTAAAGCAAGCCTACTTTTCAAAGAAAAATCGTAAAACGATCACGTGCTTTGGAAATGGAATCACGTACTTTGCATTCTTAAAACAGAATTACACCGCTCCTACACTGTTAAAAATGAACTTCACCGCATAGCACGTTCCTAGCAAACCATCGTCTCGAATGATATCGTTATCTGCCCTGATTTGTTGAAAACGGGACGCGTACGCCTTTTCTATGACAATTATGAACAGCATAAGTGTCACAAAAAAGGCGTACGCCTCTCGTTTTCAACAAATCAGGGCAGATAACGATATCATTCGAGATAATGGTTCGCTAAGAGCGTGCTATGCGGTTAAGTTCATTTTCAAGAGTGTACCTCTGAAAAAGAGAGAGAGAGAGGTGGTGGTGGTGGTGGTGTTGGGGGGGGGGGGGGGGTAATGGCAGGATCGGCTCGTCGTTGTTTGCCACAGAATGGCCACACAGAAGTGGGCGTCGTCACGACTATAGCAAAAAAAAAAGACGTAAGAAAGAAGGACGGGCGGGTGGGTGGAGGATAGAGGATGAAGGGTGGAGGTGTGAAAAATAGAGAAATTCACCGTATAGCACGCTGACGGCCAACCAATGCACAGAACGATAACTTTACCACTCTTGATTTGCGGAAAGCGTATACGGCTTTTTGCGGCAATTAACATAACCGTATAAGTGTCACAAAAAGGTGTGCGCTTGCCGTTTTGGACGGATCGGGGAAGAGAACTATGTCATCCGGAACGATGGTTAATTGGCTAGCTGCGTGCTACACTCTTAAAAATTATGGTGGTGGTGGTGATGATGATGGTGAAAGAGCTGGCCGTTGTCGGCCTCACAGAGGCGGGCAACGTCACGACTGACGCCCTGGGGAATGCGCGTCCCAGGCCGACTTCTAAGGGAACTGCGCCGACATATGTCGACAAGCGTCTCAAAAATGACGATGGTGGGTGTCATTCGGGATTACGGTTGGCGAGGTCCATGCTATGCGGCGAAACCTCTGTTTTTAGAATGTATGCGGTGCAGCGTGAAGGAGCTTCCTCCGCGGCCGCCTCAAGATGATCATATAGCGGAATGCAGTACTTACTGCCTGGGACCTCATCTAATACATCCTTCGTTAGCAGTGACGTTGCGCGCTACAAGCGTGGACGACCACGGCAACTATTTCGGACATTTCCCTATGTAGGCAAGGGTGATTACGTGGAACGCTAAAGTATAGTTATCCAACCGGGTTTACCGAAGTTTCGCAGGTCGAGTAGAAGAAAACTCGACGTTTTCGCGGGTTCATTCCGCATGCTCCAGAACCGTTCTTTTCACTGAGTTTCTTACAGACTCAAGTCTCAGCAAACCAATTCGTGGTGGTGGTGGTGGTGATGGTTTGCCGTTGTCGGCCTCACGTATGTGGGCAACGTCACGACTGACGCCCTGAGGAAATGTGCGTCCTGGGCCGACTTCTAGGGGAACTGTACCGACATATGTCTGAAAGCGTCTGAGGAAAACCCAGGAAAAACCTCAGACAACACAGCCGGCACCGTGATTCGAACCCGGGTACCTCCCAGTAACCAATTCGTCAATTATTAGTCCCCCTCCAGGAGTAGTACCGAATCACGTTTTTTCTACTAGGCGAACGCACTTCTTTGTCTTTTAATTTTGTTCTACTATGTAGATTGAGCATGTGCGTTGCCATTATATTGTAAGGTCACTAGTGTGCTTCTTCTCTTAACTACATGCAACAATGCTTATGGCGTGTCCATGCGAACTAGCTTTCTCATTCTGAGGACACTGAGCGTCGTCAAACTGTTTTTACCATCTTTCGGCTCCGTGGTTGTCCCATATTGTACCCAATGAATCAATAATTTATTTATACATTTATTTGGTATGGTTTTATTAATGATTAGGATTTATTTAATTATGCTGAAAAGTGAACGTTGGAAACAAGTGATGTCACGTGAGTAATTAATTTGTAATAAAATCCTTGGAAGAAGTTTGAATATAGCTTTCATGCCTGATTTCTATTGACTTTTTCAAGAAAGACAACTTTTGAGACAGTTCCATTATCACGCCGTAACTCCACAACTAATCAGTTACGTCTGACTCCTGCTTAATTTATAACATCCAGCGTGTGCGTGAGACACAACATGAGACTGTCTTGTTGCTGCGGACACGACTACAAATTGACCACTCTACCTTTTATTATTATCGTAATTAATGCGCTAGTTTCGACTTTAGCAAACAGCATTCGCGTGGTTCACCACAGACTCATTTCATGTGTAGTTTCTTCCTTCGGCTGTTAGCTATAATACAGTTTATTTGAACTGACCCCCCCACACACATACATTGGATGATGATGGGGTGGGTGAACTGACCCAACAGCAATAAATACATTCTAAAAACATAACTTACATAGAACAGAGCAGAACCAACATAACACGTTAAACCATTGCGCCGCAGGATTCGGATGTAGCTTCTGATTTGAGGAGGAGAGCAGGGCATGCGCGTCTTTGTAACAGTTAACGCACACCCGAATTGCCACGAACAGGCATATGCTTCCCATTTTCAACAAATTAAGAAAGACAACAATGTCATCCTGAATGGCGGTTGGTGTTTAGATCACACATGATATGACAATGAATGAAGAAATTAGCCACATAATTTGCGACTGTATAAGTGCCCCAAAAAGAGGGGTGCGCCTCCCGTTTTCAACAAATCAGGGGAGAGAACGATGTTATTCGGTATGATGAACTTATGTTCCAAGAGTGGATAGGACTCACCGGCCAATATGGGACATGGAATCTTCGAAGAAGGGATGGATGAATAATGATCCAAGACCTTTCACCCTCCCACCATTACGCTTCCTCCCCTCATTTTCGCATCATCAACGTGCCTTCCCGCTGCGCGCCTTCACGAACTCAAGCTTCTTACTTTTGCATTCAATCAACGTCAGCAAACTTTCGCCACCGAGACATCTTGCGGCGGTGTCATTATAAATTCGAGACACATCGTACTATTAGAGCCGCGAACTGGTGCATCGATGCTCGACGAAACCGACAAACAGCGGCGAATTGCGCGAAAGGCGACGGTATCGAATGAGACGTGCGAACGCGGCATCCGCTCCTGGCGGCTCCGCATCCCCGAGACGCATTCCGCTGACGCCCGCTAGAATTTGAGAGGCCCACGACGTCGGAGCCTTCCCGAGGAAAAAAAAAAAAAGAAGAAGAAGCGAATGATCGAGAGAAAAAAAAGAAAAAGAAGATGAACAAAAGCAGAGGAGGAAGAAGAAGGAGCATCTTTTCTGACGCTGTTGTGCCGTGAAACTGAAAACCGGCCAGTGTGAACAATTTATCTTAGTCATTCGCCAGATCGCTTTCTGAAATTGAACCCTGCTGCAAGCGACGGGGTTATGGTTTGCTCCTTCTCTCTTTTCTTCTTCTTCTTCTTCTTCTTTTTTTTTTCTCTCCCTCGATTGAGCGCCCTGCTTTGTGCGGCTGGTGTCTGTATGTATTTATTGAGTGCGAGCGGGCGCAGTGGCCAGGAAAATGCTGGCCTTGCAGCAACAACTTGTCGTTGTTTAGATTTTTCGTCTCGTCGAACGGTGAAAGAGGTTAAATGCGCGAGGAGCTGCGTACGTGATGTACGGGTGGTGAAGCACACGGTGAAACAGGAAGATGCCCTTCCGTTGCTCCCGTGCCGTTATTCGCTGACTATATACTGTCGTCTCGGTGGCTGTAGGTTATCATGTGGAAAGTGTTGTCGAGACAGGTCTGCTCTGTTTCGATGTTTTCTTCCGAGAGAAAATGTTGAATCGGTAAGAAAGTACGGAATCGAAGCGAGACGAATAAATGATGACGAGTGACTTAGAAGAGCGAGAGACATGCATACGTCAGCAGATTATGATTGTGAAATCGATTTGGGGTAGGGTGGTTCATGATGAAAGGTTTGAGTGGCAGAGGTAATTCATTAACTTCTTTTTTTTTTTAGACAACAACATTTAAGAAAGGAAATCTCTAGATGGTTTCTAATACTTTTCTGTGCAGCAGGTGCTTCCAGTTGCGTATTTCTCCTCCGATGCCGGCAACGTGAGCTCTTTCTTTTTCTTTTTTTCATTTTCATTTTCTTTTTTTTTTTTTCTTTTACTGCTCACAATAAGGAGGGAAAACAAGAAGAAAGAAACGTATAAATGTGAAATAGATTTCAAAATGTTTAATTCAAGTTTTCGACAGGAACTGCGTCCGTACAGAAGATAATGCCATTACGCGTGTGGAACAGAGCGCGTACCAAAAATGCAACAACGACAACTTTATTTTAAAATGATGAATGGGGAGTTTCATCGCCAGAGGCGATAATCTACCCCATTGCTGGGAATGAAATAATGAGCCCCTTCACAATAAGGGTAGAAGTCCCGATTGTGTCCAGAAAGGTCAAAAGAGCACGAAAATCAGAGCACGGCACGAGCAGAAAAGTTGTATTATCGTATGCATGAATTTTTGCAGTGTGACGTCGACTTAGCGACTTACAATCGTCAGCTAATGCGAAGCTTCTACGGTATACGTTTTTCATTGTCTTCCTTCCGTTCAAGCCCACACTCTTAGAAATGAACTTCAACGTATAGCACGCTCCTAGCCAACCCTAATATCGAATGATATCGTTATATGCCCTGGTTTCTTGAAAACGGGAGGCGTACGCCTTTTGTTTGTGACAATTATGAACAGCATAAGTGTCATAAAACAAGCAGATAACGATATCATTCGAGATGGTGGTTGGCTAGCAGCGTGCGATGCGGTGAAGTTCATTTTTAAGAGTGCACTTTCCTTGCAGAACCGTCAGCAGATACAATCTTTTCAAAAGATTCATCTCGATACCGGCGGCTTATCTCGAAACTAAAGCTGTATTCGACTACTAGTTACGTGAAAATGGCGTGAGCGAAATTTGCATTCAACACAGCGCCTCCCTTCTTGAGATACACAAGAAAGAAACGTGATGCATGTCCACATATGGGGACGCGAGTATGAGCATGCTCCACTTTAGCGAGCAAGCGTCATACGGGAATGAGACTGCGACATAAAGGCGATTCAGGACAGTCTCAGGATATGATAAAGCGCAAAGAGAAACTTTTCGTCTTGAATCAGTCGCTTCCGTGGTCGGCAGGAAGAAAAAAGAAAAGAAAAAGCGGAAGCGCGATTGACAGTGACGTCACAGCAGCAAGACCACCGGCTTTTAAGTTCAATACTAAGTAACTGACTTGAGCTTTAGTTGAAATATTTTGCACGGTGTCCCTGAGCATCGCAAGAAAGCACATGACAGCTTTTTTTCTTTTGATTAGTTTTGGTTTCGGACTGCCGCTTTAACGTGGTTGGTTGGTTTTAAGAAAAAATAAAATGGAGATTTTGGCTGGTGATGTTAACATGGTATTTTGTGGCACGCCGATTATTTGTATGGTAAGTCGAGCTTTCTGAAACGCAAAATACAAATGCCGAAAGTGTGAACATTATGCGCTTGCACGAAGTTTCGAAAAAAGTTGATAGTTTCGGATTCTCCCGGGATAAGTGACGTTGACGTCACCGTTGGGTGCACTCCAAAACAGAACTCCACCGCATAGCACGATGAAGGCCAACCATTGCACAGAATGATACCGCTATATCACTCCCGACTTGTGGAAAGTGCGGGGCGTACGACTTTTTGTGACAATTATCATAACCGTATAAGTGTCACAAAATGGCGTAAGCCTGCCGTCTTCAGCAAATCGCGGGAGAGAACGATGCCATTCGGGATGATTGTTGGCTGGCTGCGTGTTATGCGGTGAAGTTCTGTTTTTAGACTTTGCTTTGGCGTCCGTCTCCTAGCAACAACGCGCGTCTCCGCTCTGCGCACCACATTGGAATATTGCCAGCGGCTGTAGTGAGGAGACAGAAATCGACCTTCGCGGAGCAATATTGCTAGACGCGATGGTAGATTTTAACACCCCACACTCCAAAAAATGAACTTAGCCACATAGCACGCTCCTAGCTATGACATCGTTCTTTCCCCTGATTTGCTGAAAACGGGCGGGCGTACGCCATTTTTATGGCATTTTGCAGTTCATAATTGCCACAAAAATGACGTACGTCCCCGTTTTCATCGAATCAAGGGAGAGAACGTTGTCATTCGAGAAGAGGGATGGCTAGGAGCGTGCCATGGGGTGAAGAGTCTTTAGAAGTCTTCGAAGTATCTTTAGAGGTCTTTAGAGTGTGCCGAAGTGTGCCGACATTCGTCTGGGAAAGTCTGCTGGAAAACCCAGTGAAACCTCATACAGCACAGTCGGTGGTAGGAGTCAGGTCCCCCAAGGTCGCCATTTTCCCATGTATTTGTTCCTATCCCGATGCGTGCAATACCGGAGGCCGCCCTTAGATACCCCATTGTTACCAGACGTTGGCTTGCGGGGATTGTAGCGCGCTAAAGATCCAGTTGAAGCACAATCCAAGCCAGGTCAAGTCACCGAAGGAGAAATGGACGACTGCAGCGCCTGCGGCGCCTGGTACGACAGGTACGCTATGTGATGCACGCAGCCGTGCACTAGATCCTTCCGATCGCTCAACACGTTTAAAAACGGGACCAAAAAGTGAAACACGACACAGAAAGTTGTTATACGCGTTTTATTTGGACATATAAAGACTAGATTCATTCGCAGAAACAACAAAAACATTTTGCCGCTATTTTAGTTCGTAGTAGCACTTTACCGAAAGTTTTCTCCCCGGCATAACTCAATGGCATCACTCTTTTGACAAATCGTTGCAAACAAACGCGCAGTACAGAGCTTCCGTTGCCACCCCAAAGTAATACTGTAACAAAATAAAAGTACAAATAAAATAGAAGAGAAAAGTAAAGTAAAACTAATCGTAATAAATAACCCCCGTAGATGCTGAAGAGAAGCGTCGTTGTTGTCCCAGTGATAACGCGAGCACCTATTTTTCAGCTTTGCTCCTCGCTGAAACCCATTTGGAGGCCGCAGTGGACAAACAGGGAACCGAAACAAACGCCCGCAATATAACACGGAAAGATGCGACGCAATAACTCAAGTAATTAATAACAATAATGGTGGCCATGATAAATAAAAGTGAACTCCCTCTCGGCGGCGTAATTTGTTTCCACTTTGCCGTTCCGCCATTTGTTTGCCTCCTGCTTTTGTCTTGTTTGTCCAACAGAGCGGCGACACTTTCCAGCAGCGTCCTTCTCAACGACGCACTGATCTCCGAGCGGACGCTATTTTCTCTTTTTTTGGCGTCGCTAGTCGAGTGGGATGAGCAATACTTTGCGAGAGAGAACGTTTGTCCTCCGAAATCAGCCAGTTTTATCAGATAAAACTTTACGGGTAAGTTTTTGTATCATGTAAGCAAGAACAAAGCTCGTTAGAAAGTCGTTAGGTGTCGCGAGATCAATTTTTAACGTTGCTAGAAATGGCTCAATGTCTCTACAGGGTGTTACCCTATAAAAGTCGATAGTCACACATAGTCAACATTGGATACGCCCCCATACACTGTGAGAGGTAAAGCAAAGACAAAGCATTGGGTCATATACGTACATTAGGTTAGGATAGCTAACTTTAGTTAGGTGAGGTCGGGTTAGACCGATTGGGGGTTTGCTCCCCCCCCCCCTCCCACAGAACGCACTAGGTGGTGCCAGCCTCAGACTCTGCTGCCTTCCTCTTGAGCCAACATGGCGACTGCTAGTTTTGAGCGTGTCCAATGTTGAACATGTGCTTCTAGACTGGGCTTGTCTAGTCTACCCGCTTCGGCATGCTGTGCGCGCCAATTATTCAATGCAGGTCAAACTACAGGTTTTCCCGGCGATTTTAATCCAAGTGCCAGCTAAATTAATCCATGCCCCATAAAGTTTGCATGGCCCGTGGATTAATTTCGATGGCGCTTGGATTAAAATCGCCGGGAAAACCTGTAGTTCAATCCCGGTAAATTTCAAGGTGATTGAGCACCGCAGCGCAAAGTTATGAAGCGAGACATGCGATTCCCGTAGTGAAAACAGTCAAGATGGCGGGTGTTGCGAAGAGCAGTTGAGACGCTTATCACCAGACGGCGACGTGTCGCACATGCTGCCAGCCGGATGGAAATGCGGGTGCTTACAAGTTCGTTGTGGTATTCATTTCGCTTTCGTGTTTGTGTCGCATTTTGCCTGCTAAATTATCAACGTACGAAACGACATTGCAGACGTAATTAGCAGACGACAACTAAAACGGATATCATCCGCTTAGTGAAGACAGTGACACAGGGAGAAAGACACTCGTCCTCGCTCGTCTCCGCAGACAACTTGCCCGATAAAATTGCTAGCGCGCACACATGGTAACTGGATGCCTCTGAAAGACTATACAGGTCATCGCTGGGAAATACCCAGTGAGCTAGGTCTCAAGCGCTATGTGTACTCCTTAGACGAGGCAATTTCTTGTCATCCGGTTCATCCTAAAATGGTTGTCACGCTTCCCAGCAAAGCCGGTGGCATTCATGCTGGGTGTTCGCGAGGAAGGATTGGGTTACCTAATTGACAATGAAGCGCACATTGAATGTTCAACAGTGTAGTGTAACAGTGTAATCTGAGCAGTTACTTGTGTACTTCGATAATTATGTTAAAGGTACTGTAAAGCAGCACTGATCAAATGTCATTTAGTGTGGCTATTCGATAGTCCAAGCCACCAGGACAAAAACTGTGCAAGTTTCATTCCCATCGACGGTGCAGTTAATTAGAAAATTACAATTAAAGATTACGGGCAACACTGTACTAGGTATTCGAAATGAACCCTTACTTCTGATACATACGGTGGCAACCACATTGCATGCGTATAACACTGGGCCCGACATTACAATCCACCACAATCCACCATAAAATCCGCCCCTGCAATCCACACAACGATCCACATCTGAGGATAAATGGATAAGCGAACTGAAATGAAATGCTGAGCCGTTGAAAAAAATGTGTCAGACGTTCAAGAAGACAGACAGCGTCGGGACTAGTTTGTTCACAGAGGTTCACAGAGAGAGATTGTTCGTTCGAAAGAGGCCGCGAACAAAAGGAGCGCGCAGGCGCAGCAGAGAAGTAGGGAGAGCCCCCAACGAACAGCGGCCAGCACTGGGTTACTTCGCAAAAACAGGGGTTAACAGGTTAAACTGTTAACAGGGGTTTCAGAATGCATAGATAAACAGGAAAACTAATAACATGGTTACTAAAATAACGAAGTTCCGATGTCATGGTGTGTAATACCAATTTTCAGTGTTGCCCGCTGCACAGGGGGTTGTTTGACACCAGGCGTCGCACCGCTCCACTACGCCGCATCTTTCATGGCAAATTAAAAATATTTATAGCGCGTTGTAGGTCGTATGGTTCCGCATATGGTATTTAGAAGCAATAAAGTCTCTAGTCACATCACCGGCATATCATGCTTGTCTACTGCTTTACAGTACCTTTAATAAAATATTCTGAACAGCATATCGCATGGTAATTACAACGTGCTTCAGTGCGTTGTCTAATGCCGCCAGAAAGTAGGGATCATGCTCAGCATACACTTTGATGAGAGTCATACTTATTCAATTGACCTGTCTCTCCGACTGCAAAGCACGCGCGTGTGCGCATACCATTTGCCAAAATGTAGGAAACATGCAATAGCATTAAATTATACAGCTTGTGAAGGGAGTCAAGAGATTCTTGTCTTATCTTCAGATAGAGTCCTTGTCCCATACTGTAAAGTCCTTTAATTTCGCGGCCTCAAGTTTTCGCGAATCAGTCACAGGTTACATGTTCGCCGCCACCAGGTTTCGCGAATTCCTTTTTGCATTCAGTTGCGAATTATGTATTTATTTATTTGTTTATTTACAGATACTACTGGCCACCTCCTGGGGGCCTAAGTAGGAGCAGCAAAAATAACAACAGGAACAACGCACATCGTTCATAAGAACTGAGCCTCAAATCCCGCGAAGAATTGTCCAATGGTAGCTGCGGACACAGCATCGTCTGACAAGCTATTCCACTCCTCAATCGTTCTCGGGAAAAAAGAGAATTTAAGGGGAAATCACTTCTTCGCAAGACAATAGAGAAGGTTTGTTCGCACAGTGCTCAGAAACTGCGTAAAATATCGTCAAAACAGGAGTACTGGCGTGTTCTCCTTGTATTACCCTTGTCAATGACACATTTTGTAGAATTCCAGGACTATCCGTTGATTTGTATTGAGCCCGAATTCGCAAATATTTTAGTGTACGACACGAGATGGCAGCACATGTTCGAGACGCACCAAACATTAATTTATTAAAAATCAACGGCTCAATCTTGTCCTCCAAAAAATACGTCATTGACTGGAGAAAAGCTAAGAGAAAACACCGGTACCAATCTTATGACGATCGTTTAGAGCGTTCATGTGTCTTGTGCGAACGAAAATAGCCCATAGATTTCTGAAGAAGTGATTCCGCCTTAAAAGCGTCTAATGTGCAGTCATACGATTAAGAGGTGTATATCTATGATAATATTATTATTATTATTATTACACTGACTCGTCAAGGATAGTATCTGTCCAGAAAGAAATTTCTACACATTGTACATAGCGTATTTTTTAGAAAGAGCCCTGACTTTAGAATGTATGTCTATAGAGAGATAATGTTATTTCTTAACCTAGAACCACTCTCAACGCGACGCTGTTTTCATGATGCTCTGTTATAAGATCTTACATAGTTTTATAGATACAGCATCTTTATTACATCAGCTTCGCATCGTCGTACCTGTCCATGTAACCATACACACGAATATACTGTACCTGTACCACCATATGCCTGAAAATCCGATCGCACGTATTCAACAAGTGACAAACTCTCCTCTGGCGTTGACTCAGTAACATGTGAAGTTGTACAGTTTTTTTCCCCTTCTCTTTTAGTGCCATGTAGTGTATATCTGTACTGTATATATCAATGTGAATATCTTCCTGTTATGTTCATGTTCCTGAATATGTCCTGAACACGTTATGTTTTGCCTAATCTGTATATGTATATATATGTAAATAAGTACTGCATTGTCTAGGTGGGCCAATACCAAGGCTTTGGCTGTTCTTGGGCACGTTAGTAAAGATATTATTATTATTATTATTATTATTATTCGAGATGCACGTGCCTGTGCTGCAAAGTAGTTCAAATATTTGCGGTATAACCTGTGCATGCAACTATGAAACTAAAGTTTGGAAGCCTCAATACTTGTTGAAAATTTTTCAGCGACTATTAGATGTTTTGCAGTATTTGCAATGTCGTGGACTTCAGGAACGTGGACTATACCAACTAATAATATGTTGCACATGCAAGTTTTTATTGTTTTCTACCGTTTGTTGAGATTATTGCTTATTAACTTATTATGTATATGTTTATGGTGCTATTACTTGTGTTTAGGATTCCACACTTCCGGCATTTGCCGAAAAATGCCAAAATACACCCGCCGAATATTTTTGGAAATTCGGCATGTTCCGAAAAACTCCGAATTATATTCTTGGATACGGTGCTACGTGCCGAAAATGCTGGTACCCGATTACACTTTGCTTCCTACGGGGCATCACATATTCGTTCTTCCTTCACCTCGTTTCCAGGTGGAATGCGGGGAATACCACCCTGCGGAGCTGCTGCTAACCTTTAGTTCTGGAAAAAAAACTTTTCCCTATAATACCCTTATCAGTGGATCAAGAGAGTTCAAGTACATGTGGAATCATCCAACAAATGAAAGGAAATTCTTTGCTTTCTCAACGTCCTCCTACCAAGCTGCTCTCCCTCCATATATGGT
Organism: Ornithodoros turicata; assembly: GCF_037126465.1. Classification (NCBI taxonomy): domain Eukaryota; kingdom Metazoa; phylum Arthropoda; class Arachnida; order Ixodida; family Argasidae; genus Ornithodoros; species Ornithodoros turicata. Next base: position 22,711,866 of record NC_088207.1, read on the forward strand.
ACTTCTCCCCACTGATTATAGATGCCGATTTTTCGGCATCTATTTTGTGCGTAAACGTTTTACAATGCCAAAAATATCAGAATTTGGACAAAACATGTAGATGCAAAAAAAAGGAAAAAAAAAACGCCCGCAGAATCTACCCAGGCATACATTTTCTGTTTATTTATTTCTTATTTCTTAATTTTCTTTATTTATTTATTTATTTATTTCTGGAATAGCAAGACGACGTCCCGTTTGGCTGACCTTTCCCCCGTTTTTTTTTTCCTTTTCATCTAATAAATATATCCCTCCCCCCTACAGTGGGTAATAGTAATGATATTATTCCTTGTAACTATTGCTTATTAGCTTCTTTGGATTTTAGCGCAGCTTCTCCAAACATCCTAGTGTTATTTTAATGCGACACTAGAGGGAAAGTGTCGTCACTTTATTTTGTTGTCTTTATCCACCAAGACCTTTACGTGCTCCACATGAGAAACGAAACGCAATTCCTCTGACAGGTAAGCGGGGTAATGACAGAAGGATGGTATAAGGGGCCGCGTCACCGCACCGGTGATCAACACGTATAGCAACATACACTACCAACACATACCCGACATGGAATGAAAATTCTTTTTTTTTTTTCTATCTATCTCTCATCATCATCCCCGTCATGATGCGCATTTTTTCGAAAAATTGGAAAAGTCATCGTTTGCGAGCAACGCGCGGTTCTATCTTTTCCATCATTCCTTCTCCGCGCGTTTGTCAACCGGCGCCAAATTCTGCGCGTCCACTCCGACGACGTTTTACAAGAAAACGGGATGTTAGCCCCGATTCCTGTTGCCATGACAACATCGATTTCAGAAAAGAAATATGGTCATGTGTTAAAAGCGAGACACTGGAGCGAAAATACTGGCAAAGGGGAAAGAAGAACGAAAAAAAAGAAAAGACCTATAGCTCTGCAAACTCTCCGCGAAATAACACACAAGCGCTCGGTTATAAAGAAAAGGAGGAGAGACCGATCCCCTTCCCCTCTCCTTCCTTGGAGCACTGCTCTCTTCCCTTTATTTATCGCCATAAATTTTTACAGCGAGCGAGAAGTAGCGACATGTTGGAAATGGCCACCGGCGGCGCTGCGGCCGGTCAAACGGAAGCGCACTCCGATTCGTTATTTTGACGCCGGGCACGTCACGCAGCGCCACCTGCGCGGAATGTGCAGCCATTTGTAGGCGACGCCATTTTTATTCGTTTTACTTTTGCCTCGGTACTGTACGAGGAAATGAGCGTCCAGTTTTCCGGTTGTATGTTGATGCGGGTGTAAAGTGCCCGGTCATATTCCTCGCCCCCTTTACCTGCGAATGCGTTGAGATTGATGATGAGAAGCGAGAGTGACCGGGTGTCTGACACGGCCTCAGAGGTGTTATTGCGCGCAAGAGAGCCATACGAGGAAGGTATAAGACACGCGATTTTGTAACGCGGAGGCAGACGAGACTGTCGCATGCAGGGGATGAATGACACATACGAGAGAACTTAAATCGGTAGTCCGAACCCGAACTAAATCTAAGCAGACGTTATGACATGCTTTCTTATTACGCTCATAACCGACGTGCCAAATATTTCAATTAAATTCGAAGCCAGTTGCTAATACTTCATTGAATTCTATAGCCAGCGCTTTTTTTGCTGCCGTGACGTCACTGGCAATAACTTCCGGTTTCTTTGCTGCCAAGCAATCAAGCCGCCGATTCGGCACAAAACTGTCTATGACGTTCCTACCGTGTCTCAAAACATTCTTCAATCATGTTTATCTCGGATGCACTCCCACGTGACGTTCGCAAGATTCCGAGACTGATGACGACGTCACAGTGAAACCGAAACTAGATGTGAATATGCAGTTCACTTTACTTCTTTATCTGCACTCTTAAAAATGAACTTCACCGCATAGCATGCTCCTAGCCAACCATCATCTCAAATGATATCGTTATCTGCCCGATTTGTTGAAAACGCGGGGCGTACGCCTTTTCTGTGACACTTATGCTGTTCATAATTGTCACAAAAAAGGTGTACGCCCCCCGTTTTCAACAAATCAGGGCAGATAACGATATCATTTGAGATGATGGTTGGCTAGGAGCGTGCTATGCGGTGAAATTCATTTTTAAGAGTGTGCGAAACTATGACGCACGCCCGATGAAAGTTCACAGATGTTATCTACACGTACACTCTACCGAGAAAATTTACTCTAAACTCAAAATCAGACGGCGACTCCAGATTGCGACACGTTTTTGCTTGTGGTTCATTACATGATGAACACGTTTGCTGCACTCCAGACTATTGAAGAAAAAGGAAATATCACTGCGTGTTGTACGCTTCACTAGCACTAGGTAGCCCCGAGGGTCGGACTCGCTCAAAAAAGCGTGACCACACGGGAGCTGCCATCCGTTGGTCATGGAAGGCGTTGCCTTTCGTTGGCTGCTTCATTCCGCTAAACTTGACGTGCTCGTTTTCCTAAATTAATCACATGTTATCTAAATTCGGCGTACTATGCGCGTATCTCATACGTATTCGTTAAACAAATAAGCAGTGAATATTTTCCCACTACATCACTTGCTTGTGTGCTGTCGTTCGTTCGTCACTTTATTATCACGAAACTTGACAGACCAGAGCATGGAATGGCGGGCGGTTTCGTTCTTGCCATTTCCGGTTCCCATTGGTTCTCAGAGCAGCATGAAAATGGCGGTTTACTGTGTGTATTCATCTTTGTAATATTGTTGCCTTCGGAAATACATGGCTACATTCGTTACAATGGGTAACGATTTATTGATTTCGCTCGCAAAGCATACAAACGCCACTTCAACATGCCATAGGCGGTAAACATCATCTCTGTCGGTGGAAAGCAAAGGGTTGGCGGTGTCGCAGGTAATCACATAGATACGATTCACGTTTAATGTGACGTTTACCTTGTGATTCCGATAGCACTACACAATTCTGCACGTATCCCGAAGATCCGTACGTACTCCCCCCCCCCCGTTTGCCATCCCACGTGACTTCACAGGGTTGTTGGCAACAAACGGAGCAGCTCCGCAGTAGTTAGGGGGCTGAAATTCGTCCACTAACACTGTCCATGACCAACGGATGGCTGCGCCCCTGCGGTCACGCTCGGGGATAGGAGAATCCCATTGACGACGCGCCAAGTACGTTCTCTAGAGTCTTTCTATATTAACTCTATGCTTCGGAGAAGTGAGAACCTCGGTCATTCCCGTTGGTCACTCGGCAGCACGTGATCTCGCACGCGGTCGCCTCACTGGTGGAGACGCCTGCCCTGAATCACAAACTGGCGAGTTTCGGTATTCTTCGATAACCCTGTTTGCGGTAAATCTAGGAATGCGGAATACGCGACGATGCAAGTAGCGTCCTCTCACATTTGTCGCACGTAACATTGGGCAAAGGGTCAGGATCTTTTTGACGTCGCTGCATGAGGAGCACGGAGCCTGAACAGCAGAAGGTCACACACACAGCCCGCCGTAATCGGTGTGACCTGCTACTAGGGTTGCAACCTTTCGCCATGAAAAATGCCGGCTGAATGAGTGAGACCAAAAGAAAGAGGAGGATGTGCAGATAAATGGAGGAGGGAAAGAGAGAGAGAGAGAATAGGAGTAGGTGAAGAAAGGAACGCATCAGAAGAGAAAGCACTCATAAAACAGCGTTCACAGAAACGTACTGGAACTGCACGTTTAATCTGTGCTATTGATGTTATGATCTACCTATACTATAGAAAGAAGACTCGGAAACAAGGAAAGTACTATATTACTACCACAGCGGAGATGGATCCGTTCCAAATTCCTTGGAAAGGCTCATGGAATTTGCCGAAACTTCTCCATGGAATGCCTTCCAGGGTAAAATACCGGCAAAACAATGCTGCCGCTATTGCTCTTCAACCAGCATCCGATACATACGAGCAAAAAATAAATGGCCGAGCTGAGGTTAACCATCCTGGTGACAACCCTATATGGGCTGCCTGGACGTTGTTACTGCTAGACACTGCATAGGACTTCGGTCCTCACTGTTAGGCGACTCATTATTTCATTTCCTTATAGTACCGCCAGCAATGGGGTAGAGTATCACCCCTAGCGGTGAGACTCCACAATCATCGTCATTGAAATAAAGTCTTTGTTTGACTGCTAGACGCACAGTCTGGACGCTTACGGTTTAAATGGCAGCGCGGGTATATTTTGAAAGCGTCTTCAATAGGCGATTTCAGATATTGCCCTTGTGCTCCGCACGGGGGCCCTCCGTCGCCCAAGTCACGCGCATAGCGCAATGCGTCGTGGGAAATGGTTTGCATTCATGCTTGCCTGCCTGTTGCTCGAAGGAAGGAGGGAAAACCGAAACCGTTTGCGCTCTTCTGTCTGACTCATGAAAACTAAATCCCAAGGTCCAGTGGGGCATTCGCAACACGGCGCTCTCTGGCGGGCCATCCATGCAATTTCTGAAATCGTCTTTTAACTCATCGTCTGCTGCGCCCATCATCCGACACTTTAGCAGCAGGTGACCTGTTGCTTTTGGCGTCATCCGGTAACTCAAGAACGGCCACCTGTTCTTGCTCCTCTTGCTCGTGTAGTGGCACTTCTTGCCGGAAGCGATGGACTAGTACGAACGTGCGATCTACAGCTGTGGGACGGAATCGCTCTATACGAGGCCGATCAGACCAGCTCTATACCGACCTGAGCAGCACATTCATAAGCTGGAGCTCTGAAATTTGATCAACCTTGTCTAAAGGTTATTTGCGACCACCGTGCTTTGGGAGAACGTTGGAAAACGGGGTGGAAAGAGGGTAAGGAGAGCGCGAGGTTCGGACATCATATCTGTTATAGGCTTCGACGAGTGAGTGCCAGTCAGTGCATTTCTGTGCCAATTGAAGTTGCCAGAAAGAAGCATACGGTTCATCAGCAAACCAGGAAAGACAACGATATCAATCGCGCGGAAGTGCGCGGAAGTTCTGTATTTTGAGTGTAAATTCGGTTAATAAACTGAATGACCAGTTACTGTGGGTCGCTTAACGGAATCACTTATTTTATTGCGACTCACTTTTATATTGCTTACTTATCTTACATTATTTTAACCGACATTTAGTGAAACCGAGCCATAGAAACCCCCCTTTTTTTTTGTGCCATTCGAACAACAAATTATCTTCAATAACTTCCATCCCCACTCACATTGTGCGCTACAAGCATATTACACTGTTACACAGTTAAAACATGTGGTGACGGTGGTGGTGGTGGTTGTGGTGATGATAGAACTGATGATAGACAGGGGGTGGGGGGAATCGTGCGTCATGGGCCCACTTCACAGGGAACTGTGCCGTCATTTGTCTTAAAGCGTCTTAGGGAAACCCAGAGAAAACACCCAGACAGCACAGCCGGGACCCGGATTCGAACCCAGGTCACCTCCCAGTCTCGGCGCCTATCCAAGTGCCTATCCTTTGCTTTTCTGTCTATCCAACCATCATTCACGATGACATTGTTCTGTTCCATGATTGGTTGAAAATAGGATGCTTCTGCCTTTTTTTTTATCACTTTGCAATTTTGCATTCATTGTCCACAATTGATGTTATGTGGCGAAGTTCTGTTTTAACAGGGTGGAAACATATAATATTAATGGCACCTTATCTAAATGATTCTTGTTGCCAACAGCTCGCAACGAACAAAAGAAGAAAGAATCGGACGATATCAAGCCTCACTCAAACTATATATACGTGGACTGTCATGAGATGCGATTTCGCGTTCTTGATAAGCCGCACCATTTCGAGACTCTGCACTCTTAAAAATGAACTTCGCCGCATAGCACGCTCCTAGCCAATCATAATCTCGAATGATATCGTTATCTGCCCGGATTTCTTGAAAATGGGAGGCGTACGCCTTTTTTTTGTGTGTGTGTAAGTGTCACAAAAAAAGGCGTACGCCTCCCGTTTTCAACAAATCAGGGCATATAACGATATCATTCGAGCTTATGGTTGGCTAGGAGCGTGCTATGCGGTGAAGTTCATTTCTAAGAGCGTGGCTTTCTTCAGTCACACACCCTCGCCTTTCCTCCTTTCTTCTTTATTTGTTTTCTTAATAAATACATACCCTCCCCCTCACATACTTCTGTGCGCCAAAAAGACAGCGTCAAACATGACGAGCTCACGAAGCGTCCCTGGCGCGCGCGATTGGTGATGCAACCGCCGATGGAAGGTTTTTGAGAATCTGCGCTTGAGTAAAAATCGCCAATGAAATCCTCCCGAGATGTCGTCATGGCAACCGTTTCCCAGCATCGATTTTTTGAAGCGGATGAGTTTCCATTCGCCTATTTTCAGTATTTCCCCCCTCCCATCACGGGCACAGCCATCCGCTCCACCTGACGGTTGCAAAGCGCACTCTTATTGCCCCCCGTTTGACTCGTCACTCGATATTGTTCTCTATACGTCTCACGAAACGGCATCAGTGCGTGCATGTACGCGTCGGAAAGCAACATATTGCTTACGTATTCCTTATATACTGTCCTTCGCTGTCTCGTGGCTTCGGTATAATACGTGCGCTTTTATTAGTATCTTGTTCAGTAAGAAAAGTTTTCTTCAAAAAAGAAAAAAGAAAACAAGATCCGGGAACTCAGTGCATAGCGGGTCTCTGAACTGCGGGTTCCTAAGGCCAATACCCTCCGCGGTTACCTATGAAGTACTCTCGGGACGCACGAATAAATCATTGCGCTAAATCACAAGTCAACGATGTCGGATCACGTCGAAAGGATGACCAATGATTAACAACTATTAATTCATTAAAACAAATCAGGACATGTTTTCGGGGTCTTATATTTAATGCTCCCTCATGTTTCATATCATTATTTCCTATCCAATTAGTTAGTTTAGCATGAGTGCAATTTCGAAAGTAGGACTGAAGAAACTGACGGGCCGATGTAGAAAATTGAGATACTCACAGATAGATCATTGCCAGTCGCTTCTCAAGAAAGACAGACTCACGCACAAAACATGCGTGAGGCAGGACATCCCCTCAAGTAATGTTATGCCGATTACGTCGTGTGATCCGTTGTCCCCTTATGGCGAGTAGCCTTCCATTTCCTCTAGAATTCGGATTCAAGTTGCCCCATGTGTATATATTATTGTTCCGCACAAATGAAGATCGCCTTCAAGCACCACATAAGTGCTTCTTTTTTCTTTTTTACTTGACATGAAACACGCACACGTCCTGGACATCAAGTGCTTCTTCCAAACAACACAAAGGAGTCCTAGCGGATTTCTGTATAAGATGTGGGCATCTTGACAACATGAGGTATCACCTGAGCAAGCCCCTAATTATGTGATAAGGAGCTCACTGCAGCCTCAAAAATCTGCAAGCCAAGGTAACCAATACCATACCATCCCATGCGCTACCAGTATTGCTAGAAATATTTAGAGAAATAAATACTTAAAATCTACTGAAGTATAAATAAAATTTAAATAAAATGATGCCTAAATAAAGTGCCTAACACGTCGTATACATCAGTCTGCCATTAAAATGTTGCGAGCACAAGGAAACCAAGCATGTCGTGAGATCACCGGCTCTATCATATAATGTATCATACAGTCGGTAAGGCTTCGGTCCTACAGCGAGTTTCTGTCTCGGTCTCCAAGCGACCTATGATTCATAACTCACCATCGCAGCACCTAATGTGCGCGGGAATCCCCGGATATCGGAAGAATACCTGCGGATTCGAATAAAGTATGAGTAATCATTGCGGACGGCTCCCCAGCAGATGCACATTGGTTGCAGATATCAACGGAACGGATTTCGTATCGCGGGCAATTCGACGCGGTTAAACTAGCGCGAAAGCACGAATTTTATTCGTCCATGGCCCGGTTCGACCCTGCAACCTTATAATCCTCCTTATGCACAACAAATAAAGAGTGCTGAGAATCTATGAGTGTAGAATGTACTATATTTGTAATGTTTGTAATGTGTTCTTTTGTACGCGCAGTTAATAAACGAAGATTCTTGCAGTGTAAAAATGTTGATTGAAAATGATGTCGCGATGCTGTAATACGTACCTATATACAGTAGGATACTAATACCTCACCTGTGAATGCCTTGCGCTTTCTGGTTCGAATGCAGACAGGAGACTGAACTGCGAGAATGCTGATGCGAGTCTGATGTGGATTTCGTGTACGACGATGCAGATCGGATGCGGGCGGCAAAAAGCTCGTACGCGCAGGGCTTTACCTAAGACCCCACAAACCTAGAATCTCTTCTGCACCGACTAAATAAAAGTAAAGGAAGTCTGTCAGGCTTTCTTACCTTGGTATAATTCTAAACGCACACATCATGAACTTGCATGACCTCTAATCCACAGGAAGTGCACGCAAGTGTAGACAACAAGAGTTATCGTTGCGAGCCTTAGTTTAGTCTCTTCCCGAGACTTATGAACAAAAGTATTATCTGAATAGTGCTTAGCATTTTACGGAACGATCATACGAAGCTGAATAAATTAAGGTTAGTACTCAATCGGACTGCTCGGGGTCATCAGGAATAGACATCTCCGCAATGCTACATCAACGAAAACAGCACTACCACTAATTCAAGTCAGCGCCCTGTTGGCTCCACACTCTCAACGACAAGAAGAAATAAAAAGGAACGCCGCGTACCCCTCTTCTCAAAACATTTCAGGAACGGCGGCTGCACTAAAGTTGCTGTAACGCTTCCAAAGTTCCACAAGCTCGAAGAAATAGAGCCCGATCCTTTTGCTTAATTACTATTGTTATTTCTGAAGATCTGGAAAACGCGGGCAATCTATCCATCTCACCAGAGAGCTCCACAGAAAGAAAGAAAACGCGATCTCCTCCGCGACATGAAGTCCTCGAGTTCTTTGAGACCGCGCTCTTTTCTACAAAAAACAATCGCACCCTTTTGTGCACGCGGGGCACTCCCAAGTCTTTGTTGCGGCGTCATCTTTGTTTTCTCTAAACTTCATTTCAAATTGTATTCTCGTAAATCCTCCCTCGCCCTCCATCTCCGCGCTCTCTGACATGCGGGTTTGAGATGACGTGCCACGTGCAACAGACGCTGTCATCTGGCCGCCGTGAACGCTGCGGTGAAAAATATACTCCGGGGCTTTGTTTTATGACAGTCGCTGCTTCTATTATTTTGAAAAGACGACGTATATCTGGATGTGCGGCTGGGCTCGTGGCTCCGCTGTGGCGAGAGATCAGCGTGAATCACGGCGGCTGTGATGTGCATGACCACATGTGCCTTTCTTGAGATCGGCGGCATCATGTGATGGGGCCGCGTGTGGGTTTAAAATCTCAAGTAGCGCGCGTTTCGCGGATGATGGGATCTGGTGGAATGTTTGTGGTTTGTTGCCGCCGACGCATTGTCCCGCATGCGGTGATCTGTTGGGTGCAAAGGGAAGCAAAGGTACACCGAAAAGACGAAAGCGACAGTTAAATGGGTTGTGAAACAGAAAGCGAGTTTCCGCGTGCAAATAAAATGCCGTTGAAGCGTCTTTCTTCGCAAATGAAATGTTTATTACAGTATAGAGCGGCCCGCCGCCTCTCGTATTTGCTGTACTATCGAACGGGACAGTTCTCGGACAGTTTATTAGAACTGATCAGGGTCTTGAGGAGCATTTTCATGTCAGGAAGATATTGGAATTCTGTAGTGGAGAAGAGGAGGGAGGGAGAACTATCATTCCGAATGCAAGGTTGAACCATATCGTTTTCGCTTCGGCAAAAATTTATTTTTTGTCCGAAGGATCCTAGAATGGAACCGCCTTCCTCGGGGCCTTGTTCTGTCAACGACTAGTGACGTATTTATAGATAGGCTGTCTTCCCTTCTTTCTGAGTGATATTTGTATTTTCCTGGTAATTTATTGTATCCTTTTGTTAATTGATTTGTGACATTCGAGTGGTATCTTGTACTGTACATGTCTTTTTTTTCTCTCTCTCTCTCTCTCTCTTTGTAGCAGATTGTACAGTGTCCTCTCTCGCCTACGTAATACCACAATTGTGGAGCTGTATGGGTTCCTGCAATAAATACATAATAAATGAATTCTCTTAGGCCAGGGGTTCTCAACCGGTGGAGTATGCGCCCTGGTGGGGGGGGGGGGGGATTTGGGGTTTTCGTGGGGAGAACGACACCATGTAAACATTCGCCTCCAGTCTGCCCCTGGCGGCAAATCTGCGTAGTATATCATTCACAGGACGTCTCCCACCCCAGGAGCGTCTCGATGGCTTGACACGATGACTCCTGGTTGTAGACGGTACTGGAAGGGATATCTAGTGGGAAGGTCCCTCGCAAGAAACAATACTTTCAAGAAACTCTGAAGGAGCAATAAAATACCGACAATTTTTGTGCGTGCATTGCTTTGGAGTTAATATGAGGGGGAAGGGATAACGCTTTGGTGAACGGTAAAAATAGTGCATGAAACAAAAAAGGTTCAGAACCACTGTGTTATGCCCTATCCTGCTGTAGAGCTAAAAACATCGAGTACTCCACTGGTGTTTCGAAGACTAGATTCCGAATTAATATATTTGCCGTTCGTTCCTATAGACGCGATGGACGACTTGAGAAAATCCTGAGCACAGACAGAAGGTCTATGGCGCAGTAAACTACATTTGCGACGTGGCCACACTACGCACAAATGCTGTAGTCGCAGAACTAGATTATTGAAACTGTTGCTACACTAGACAAGGCTGGAGCCCACACCTTCAGATGGCGGCTCCTACAAAAAATGCACAGTCGGTATTATATACTTGATGACCGTTGGCTGTCCTTCGTGTGCGCTTCCATCGAAAATGATTTGAACGCGTGTTAAAACCGCCTACGTACATTTTTTCCAAAATTTCACGTATAGGTGACGCATTTTGAACAGGACACACTCACACATGATGAGGGTGCAGAGGACATCGTAGACGAGATCATTTATTGCAACAGTTCTTGATGAGTTACTTGACTCTGAAAATTGATATTACAAGAAGAGTGTTCTCTGTGAATCAGGTATTGCAGCTTCGATTAATTGCGTTTATCCAAAATGTGTGCCATGCGCAATGCAAGTATTTCATGACTACTACAACTGACTAACGGTTCATTTAGTCAATCGGCCTCAGCGGCGAAACATCCCGCTACGTCTTCATCACTTATTTGTTGTTGTTGTTAGTCAGTCGGTAGTTTACCGCGTGAAATGAAGCTTCAAGCATTATATTTTTCCTGAAGATTGATTACATTTTTGGCTCATTTACAGGAACTGGCACCTCCCAAGCTTCACGCTCAAGCAAGATGACGGATAGGCAGAGTGGGCTGCTTCGAGAGTGTTTGGATTATGACAGCTGCATAGAGGTCCTTTTTGAAATTAGGGTAGATACAGTTTGCCCCATATCAACTCACACAGGGGTAATTTCAACTAGACCAAAGAGTTCTTTCAGTTGATGATTTCGTTTTTATCATAACTTATTTAGGTCATGTAAGATACAGTGGCAGGCGCATCCCAAACAAAAATGGCTGAATAGCTTCTAATTACCAGAAATTTCACTCCATATATTTCTTCTCTAATACTATTGTATTCTATTCTACCACTGCTTTCTGGTTTTGTTTTACATCGAAATTGTACTTGGAATGTACCATAATTTCTCTTGCGAACCCCAGCTTCGCACTGCCTGTTTCTCATCGGTAAATCTAAGTATGTTGCTCTAAGATATACCAGGCAAAACACTTAACTTTACACCAACATGCGTCTGAGAGTCGGCAATAGACCTCTCCCTGTTTGCAAACAAATGACGTCATAGTGTTCGACAGCGCCACCAATTTGGTAGAGTTGAACTACGCTGGAAGCTAGGGGCGAACAAGATCGAGCCCAAGATCGAGCCGATCAACGGTCTTGAGGGGATTACGATGGCCCCTGAAAGGGACGCGACCTTCGGTCCTACTTTTCTTTCAATAGGACACAGCGAACAAGTGCCCATTTGTCGAACCCAGCCCTCCCCTTCCGATTTTTTTCCGGTTTTAGTCTGTTTACAAACGTCGTGAAGACGTTTCTCGGGTAGAGATCTATTCTGTCCAGATGAAGGCCGTTGCAACCCAGACTACAGGCAAGACAACGGTCTGGTCTCGCCTGTGAGATGGCATCTCTTTCTGACTTAGGTAGCGATGAGTCGCACCATTTTGCATAGCATCTATTGGCAGCGGGTGAAACATAGTATATTGGACACACAAACCTCCAGTACAGTGCACTCGTTGTCCATGACGTATGTGTGTTGTGTATAGCGCAAATGACATCCCACGCTGCCGCGAGTCAGCTACGGGACTGTGTCGCGTATAAGGCACGTTCCAAGCTTTCCCGCTTGTCTTTTGAGAACAGCAATGGAGACAAAGCCCGTACATTCGTCATGACACCCGGCAAAACGTTTTTAGCAATAGCGCGGCATTGAGTTCTGCCCTTTTGGGACGCAAAAAGACAATCTGGGGCAAAGCGAGGCCCCCGTCTGTCTGGCCCACTTCTTCAAGATCAAGGCTCTGTCCGCCTACATTTTTTGCGCTCCCCCGACGTGCGACGATTATTTTTAGGGGCACAAAACGGAAGGTGCTTTCCATGAAGCGAAGTTCTTTGTGCAGGCTGATTAGGAGTGTGCGGTCGTCCAGCGGGCCGCAAAGGGACCTCCGGCGCTCGCCGCCGCTCGACGAGGCACAAGCGGCCCAGTGTCGTTGCTCATAATTCGGTGCTCGCTCGCGTCCTCCCCGCGGTAAGATCGCGTGTTGCGGTCCCGTCCTTGAGCGCAGGTTCTTCGTGCCACATGTGCCTTGCAACACACTCGTGTCGGCAGAAGTAACTTAACGGAGGATTAAGTGGTTCGGCTTTTACATTTTCCGTGATCACGAATTTTGCACATGCTGTTATATAGAGACTACGACTCGTCATTTCTTGAGCCTTCTTTTCGTTAGGAAAGCGTAAAAGTATAGTTTTCTGAGCTTGAAAGCCATTTTCGAGTTATGTTTTTATTCAGCAATTTAATATTTTAAATTCCGTGTTAGCGCCGCGAAGCAACTGTGCCTATGGGTAGCCTACAGATGTGGACAGATGGAGAGAGGACAGCAGGAAGGAGTGGGGGACAGGGGGTTTAGTATGCGTCCTATAGGCCGACTTCAGAGGGAACTGTGCCGACATTCGTCTAGAAAGTGTTCGGAAAACCCAGGGAAAACCTCGGACAGCACAGCCGGTGCGGGGATTCGAACACGCGTCACCTCCCAGTCTCGGCGTGGAAAGCGATCATCCTATATAACCACTATGTCACGGGAGCTGGTTTTCTCGTTATCTGATTCTCGGCGCTGCTGCCGAGTGTTCAAATAACCCGCGATAACCTTCTGTACGCGATTTCTTGTCCAGGAGCTTTCCCGTCCAGGAGGTGGTCCATGGATGAAGTGAGGCTGTTGGCTGGTGCTTATTTCTTTCTTTTGATCGGAATTATACGCGCGTGCTTGCAGACGTTTAGACATTTTTGGTTCCTGAACATAAAATCACATCGCCCCCATTTACAACAAACTGGCACAGAAGGACGTCCTCTATATGCCACTTGGCTCCTGGCGCACTGTTCTGTTCTACGTGCGTGCTTTGGCAGCTGGGGAGCGCATAAAGACATAAAATGTCTCTCCATTTTCCTCCTTACGGTGCTTCGTTTGTTGCCCAGTTGTTCGCCCAGACTCAGGCTTTACACATCATGAAGTTTTCCCACCAGCTGGCCTGCATCTGTGCCATACTCTCAGTGCTTTGCAAAAACCTCTAATACCAGCTTTGACTTTCGTTTTTTTTTTGGCTTTCTTTGGCGTTTTCATGGCTCATGCTCCACTACCAAAAGCGCCACCAACATTACCAATCGTTGCGACAAGGTATATAGCGATTCCTGAATCACGTTATCACGAGGACGCGGTTTCCGAATACCCGGTTCCAACCCCACCGTGTCCCATACTTTGGAGCCGCCGTTGCGAATGCATTCTCACAGGAAGACAGTCGGAACAGAACATGGGGCGTACCCGGTACGTTCGCCGCAAGTATTACAACCCCTCCCCTATATACAGAACACAATAGATATATGCACCAAGCTCTGGTAGCAATGAGAGAAAGAAAAAAAAAGGTCGGCATTGAACAACCTCACCAGTACAACAGCGCAGTCAGATTGCGGAAATGACCAATAAAATGTAAGCGCTACAATCGTAAGAAGAAAAAAAAAAGAGAAAGAGAGAAAGGAAGAAACGAGGCCACGGACAGTGGTCAAGTATGCTGAAAAAAAAATAAAAATAAAAAAAACTGTGCGAGCCCCTGGAACTGTCCGAATGGGACTCATTGTCCACTTCGTCGCCCGCGCGCGCGTGTGCGTGCTTTTTGTGGATTTTCCGAACGAAATCGCGTGCGACCTCACTTTTCTGGATTTCAACGCATCTGCCCTCCCTGCCACTTGGCTTTGTGCTCCATCAAAGGAATATATTTGTGCGTAGTGTACGTATCGGGGTTCCCCCCTCCGACTGGCCGGTGGTCAGTTTTTTCCTCCCCTCTTCTCGTCGAGTTCGGAACTTTGATTGTGAGAGTTCATCTGGGTCCTATATCTCTCTCTGTGTGTTGCCGGTTCGAGGTGTTGACGCAATGTGTACAAAAGGCGACCTCGGATAAAAACGCACCCCACTGACCGGTGAAGACAAAATAAAGATGATAAAAAAAAAAGAAAGAAAGAAAGAGTGCATATGCCTTCCGCTCTTATAGGTGCTTATCATTGTATTTCCGTTCGGGTCTTCGTGCAGGCCTCTTGTACTAGCCTTTTTCCTTTCTTTCTTTTTCATCCCTGTTCTGGTTGCAGATTGCGGCCAGTTCTTCTTCCTCCGCGGTTATTTATAGCTTGGCGGTTACAAGCAAACAACAATAAACATCTTGTTGAACGCTGTTCGTTAGAAAGTCGAGGGGAGTCATCGCCGCCATGCTGGTCAGGGCAGCAACGAACACGTGGGCTTATTTGTTGCAGTTTGCTTTTTTTCATCTCGGGCTGCGGTCGTTCGGCGTGTGACGACCATGGGAGAGTGACCTGACCCTTTCTCTTCCCACCCAACCCCCTACCCCCGCAAAAAAAGAAAAAGACCAAGAGGAAGCGAAACACAGTCTGCTGGTTATCGCACGCTGAGGACGTGCGATGGAAAAACAAATAACCTTCCCATACACAATCCTGTAACCCCCATAACGTTCATCAAATGTGGATTTATCTTACTGTCCAGGGCTATGTATAAATGCATATGTACATCAGGTTTAGAAACACTGAAAAGAACACAGCTATACCTCTTTCGGTTACAAGGTATAAGCACTCCAAGCGCATTAAACGTTGCACGCAAGTTTGTTAGTGTTTTTTTTTCTTCTTGTTTGTTTGTTTTTGTATAGTGGTCCTGAAAGGTTACCCCGTGAAACGGAAAGTTTGGCGTAAGCAGCCGTGTCGATGCGGTCTACGCCACAAATTTCATGGGACGAAAGTTAGTGCATGCAACAAATTGTCCGATACCTGATGGACGAAGACGTCGGGCCCTCCATCGTAGGGCGTGATGAAGCCCCAGCCCTTGGCCACATTGAACCATTTGCACTTTCCTCTGCGCCGTAGCGATGGGTCCGGGGAAACTCCTGAGAATCACAAGAAAAAGTCAAGTAAAGACTTTGCCGAATACGGAATGAAGTAAAACAGAGGGAATCAGGAAAAGTTCACGCAGACATGGAATGCATGGATAAAGAAGCATATTGCATATGGTGGCTCCACAAATGTTCCGATACATGGCGCTTGGCACCTCCAAGTCAGGCATCGGGCGCTTTCTTTTTGTGTTTTGCTGGACAATATTTTTGGTTGGACAGGACTTGACGCATAGCGACATTACGATGAATATAAACAACAACAACTTTATTTAATGATGATGATTGGGGCGATGAAAATGGAACTGAACAGGCATGCATATATAGTGATCCCGTACACACATGTCTTTTTCCCACTCTTTTTCATTTTTCACCCAACTCTACCCTCTCACTTCATTGCTAAACCCACCGATCCCTAGTGCAGTCGTTGCGTAGTCAAGCGTAAGAGTCCTGGAATACAGGTTCTGCAGTTCTGCACAAGCTGCAGTAGCCTTCTGCAGTTCTGCAGTAGCCCACATTCATGGACCTACAAACTCCAGACTGTGAAGAAGAAAGGCACAACCGTGTAAGGCGGTAGCCAGGGAGTTTTAATGACGGAGGTGTATGAACGTTAAGTTTTTCCTATTCCTCTTCCTAACAATATTGTTGCCCTTTCAGGCCAATCCAATCCACAATCGAGCTTGACGGCTGCTGAGAAATCGAATGCGCATGCGTGTGTAAATGACCAAATGGAAGGAGAAAAATGGGAATGAAGAAATAAAAGTTACGGTAAGGGCCATCCACGGGAATTATGGACATGATATTGCATAGACTCGAGCTAAGGGTAGCTCCCAGCCAGAGCTTTAAGTAACGCGTTACAAGGAACGCGTTACTGTTTTTGTAACTAAGTAACGACTTAGTTATGTTCTAAAAAAATATAACTAGTAACGTACTAAGTTACCAAAATTGGTAACGCGTTACTGTAAGTTACTCGTTCCTTTTTTTCCTTTTTCTTTTTGCTCACTGTCACCAACCACGACCGCCAGTTGTGGTTTTTTCCCGCGCACATGGCGGTATTCCACGAGGCTCAAGCATGCGGAAAAATCCCCAGCGAAGAGAAAATGATACCAGAGAGCAACGCCTTTCTCATTGCTCTATAGTGTCCACAGTGTTTCAGCACACTCAATGTGTTCCTTCTTTCAAGTATTCACTGAGCTCAGGGCGTCTAGTGTTTTGTCTCTCTGTCCCCTACTCGGGAACTTATGTCAATGATCATGTGAAGGCCTCCTTGTGAATGAACTCCGTTTTTTTTCCTGAAAATCCCTCTTACGCATCACCGCCTTCAACTCCGTTCTTCGTATGGTGTACATTTAGCCTTGGGCTTATTTGATGCAAGCCCGAGTCGACAGTATACATGAGACAATACAACATACGAGACAACATATGCAGGCGATATAGATAGGCGATGCTTTCGTATTTCTGCTGTCTGGTATGCAAATGTAACGTATAGAAGTAACTCGTTACTTCCAAGTAACGAGGACGCGTTCCTTTTATTTGTGAGTAACGGGTAACGTATTTAGTTACTATTTTTTCGAAGGAACGAGTAACGTATTTAGTTCCTTTTTTTGGGTAACGTGTACAGCTCTGCTCCCACAGCAGGGTTTAGGGAAATAGTGCGGTTGTCCACTCCAGGACCTCGTTCGCTATAGACCGCGTGCAGGATGAAAACTTCACAAGTAACAACCATTTGCTCGCCATCAATTAACATTGTACCGCAGCAAAGGAGAAACTTGGGCGACGATGTCACGTCGAGACTGGGAGGTACCCGGGTTCGAATCCCGGTGCCGGCTGTGCTGTCTGGGGTTTTTCCTGGGTTTTCCTCAGACGCTTTCAGACATATGTCGGCACAGTTCCCCTAGAAGTCGGCCCAGGACGCACATTTCCCCAGGGCGTCAGTCGTGACGTTGCCCACATACGTGAGGACGACAACGGCAAGCCCTTTCACCACCACCACCACCACCACCACCACTTGGGCGACGCAGGCAAGAAATAGGTTGAAGTCGGGCTACTTGAAGAAGGGGGCAAGTTGAGGACAGTTTGGGTTTTTCGCGCGGCATTTGCTTCGCAATATTTTTTTCTCGTCTGTGACACCAGGGTGAGCACAGTCGTTGTCTGGGCTTTGAAGTAACATGTTGACGATCTGCACGTGACTTTTTACGAAGACGTGAGACGCTGTTTTGCAGATGTGGTCGAGGTAAGAGGGACCCTTATTTTGTCCCATCTGTAACTTTCGCGATCATTAACTTCCAATTTGCTCATTTCTGCTCCTCGACTAATGAAATATGACCTCACCGTTATGATGCTGTGTCATTGCCTTGTGTTTCCATGTGCACTACTCGTGGCTGACCGTTTCGGCTGCCCAAACAAGAGTCAAAATTTAAACCCGGCATTAATTTTTTTATGTCCTCAAGTTACCCATAGGGTGGGGTAAGTTGATGAAAATATGTAGCCTGTCATTTTTGGGTCGTACGAAATAAATATCTGGTTTAGCACCACAGTAATTTGTGGATCATTTCTCAAAGGTTTGGGGATTCAGTTAACGAATTATCGTACAATTTAGGCGATTATTCTGACTGCTATTAACAAAATAGTTCAACTGTCTTCAACATAGACCACCTTACCCTACATCGTCCTTTCGGGTGGTAGTGAAAAACACAATTACTACAAGGAATTAAGTACTCCGGGGAAGTTAACTTTAGTAAGAACGAGCTTGCGCTCGGACTCTGCACTTCACCCTATAGGTGAAATACTATTAGGCACATACTGTTATTTTAGGGTCAGAGATGGAGTTAGAAGAGAAAAATGTGGAGATGGTGACTCTGATGCAGTTTGAATATTGTAGATCCGTTACTGAAACGGCGGGAAGGTATAGTGCACAACGAATGCCGATCCCTCTCGGTCACTATATTGGTCAGATAAGAAAGCGGACGAAAGAACAGAACTGGACACTTTCGCCGGTCCCAGCTGATACCAGCTCCCGTGGCTCAGAGGTCAAGCCTGCTGGCCATGTCATGTCGAGACTGGGAGGTACCCGGGTTCGAATCCCGGTATCGGCTGTGTTGTCTGGTGTTTTTCCTGGGTTTTCCTCAGACGCTTTCAGACATATGTCGGCACAGTTCTCTTAGAAGCCGGCCCAGGACGCACATTCCTCCAGGGCGTCAGTCGTGACGTTGCCCACCTCTGTGAGGTCGACAACTGCGAGCCCTTTCACCAGCACCACCACCACCGATCCATCTGCGTTCTTTAAATACAGACCGCATGGGCGACTCCAACTGTTCAGCATGGAAACTCAGCCTATACGACGACATCTTAGCTACAAACGCAAAATGACATGAACTCTGAATATCTGGAAGATAATGCTTAACCAGAATAATACTTGGAGGAGTTATTAAATTACTAACGAGGAATTAATATGCGAAATAATGAAGACGAATTGTAACGGTGCACGAGAAGATTCACAAGATCACTAATGTTTCCGCACCCTTGCTTTGTTGCAGAGAAATGCCGAGGAAAATAATTAACTAATGTGGTTTCTTTAGTTTTTTATTTTTACTTTTTAATTAGAAAATGTGGCATGTGTCCGCCGTGTCTTTCACGTTTGTTGCAATGCGTGGCATGTGTCTTTCTATGCCACAACAAGCGTGCTTGTATTTGGTTTTATTTCGTGAAGTTTCTTATATAGGCTTACGCATAACACATTCTTAGCCAATCAGCAACCTGAAGGACAGCGTTCTCTCCTCTGATTTGTTGAAAAGGGGGAGGTGTACAACGTACCATTGACACTTACGAAGTTGCGTTATTGTCACAAACAGCCGTACGCCCAGCGATTTCCACAAATCAGGAGTGCTAACGCTATCATTCTGTGCAATGGTTGGACTTAGAGTGTAGAAAAGCGGGAAAATGAGAACGCAAACTTGTTTCTAAAACATAATGTAATTGAAGCCAATAAAGAGCTTAATAAAGTTTAATTGAAAATATGAGCATCTTACTTTCCCGCACCACTCAAGTGTTAGCGATACCCTGAAGAAGCGGAGTCTTAGTGGTGAATCCTTCCGAAACATATTAATAACCCTCCAGCGACAACTGATTGAAACCCTGTCCAGATTACTCATTTACAGCCTCGTTTCGCTCGATGGACACAACTCCATTTTCACTCCGCTGGGCACTACTCGATCTAAAAATACACGACGATCCACTTTTAAGACAAATGACACAACGGTATCCAGCACTTACGCCGAAGAGCTGGGATAGAAGCAGCAAAGCAATCCACCAAGACCGTCCATCTTTCCCAAGGCAGCTACGCGAAAGAGATGCATGGAGGTACCGGGGACAACAAATGAGCTATTGAAACGGGGCATCAAGTTGTGAGGCCAGTCGCGAGGGTGCAGGACCTGGACAAACAAGTATCCCTGGGAGTAACGAGCCGTTGAAGGAGGGAACCAGAGTTACTAAACGGGGTGAAGCCATTCATCATTCATCCGGCGTTGGGACGACCGACGGCGAGAGGTGCCGAATGACGTTCGAGTCAGGACATCGCGGAGCGTACAAACGAGAGATCTCCATTTGCCTAGTACGCTGTTCGTGCTCTCGAAACAGAACTTGAAGACATAACAGGGCGTAGGCGAACCATTGCACAGAATGATAACGGCATCACTCCTGATTTGTGGAAAGCGAGGGGCGAACGCCTTTTTGTGACACGTATGGAGCTACGTGAACTATATCCAGGGGGCGCTGAAGTGCAAAGATTTTCCCTCGCGAAACGAAAGATTCTGTTACCTTGACACCAACACAAAAGGAACGAGATTCACTCGGTGCGTCGTTCGTGATTTATGATCGAAAGAAATCGCAATGCTTTTCCTCTCCTTCTCGTCCTCTCCTTCTCAAGAAGTGCAACAATGCGGAGAGGCCTCGAATTGGTCTCCTCAAACGCTCTTCGGCCATGATCGGACAAATCCTTTGAGGAGAGGAGACCAATGAGAGTCCGCTCCGCATTGTCACGCTTCTTGAGAAGGAGAGAGAAAGCGTCAATTGCGTTTTTCTTTTTCTTTCTCTATCGATCATAAATCACGAATGACGCAACGGGACAATCCCGTTCCTTTTGTGCTGGCATCAAGGTAACGGCATCGTTCATTCCGCGAAAAGAATTTGTTTACATTTTAGTGCCCTCTGAAAGGTGATTGGTACATCCTCGACCCTAGCATCTCCTCCAAAATGTAGTGCAATACATTATACTCTAAAGATGGTGAAGTTGCTTAAGTTCATGGTTAAACACTACCAATCTGCCAAAGCGCATGCACCTTGACGGATCTTTGCACTAACTTTCTTTTTTTTTTTTTTTTTTTTGTATAGAGCGGAATGGATGCGGCGTTGCTTTCACGGTCTTTATCTCTCAGCTATCAGCGCAAAACATCGCAATAATGTATCGGCTTTGCGATGTTATCTGCACAGGCGATTATGCGTCCGTTGCAATTTTGAATATGAGACCAATGGGGCTATGAAGATGTGCTACGGCGATAAGCTAGAGATAAGCATTTGCAAAGCGAGAGAATGCGCGCCATCGTTTCGGCAGGCAGCAAACGGTAAGCAAGCTTTCTCATTTAGCCAAGCGGCGGGCGGTAGTGTTGGACCCCAGGAGCCGGACGACATCCGGGGATATCGCTATGTTGGAACTCCGCACATAGGGGTGGTTCCACGCATTACTGAGGTAGGATATCAAACAGGGGGGGGGGGGGGGGGGGCTGTAGTCGTGGTGGTGGTGGTGATGATGATGATGATGATGTGTTCACTTCCATCTTTCCGAATTACAGCATTTTACATCATTTTCCGGCTCTTCCGAATAGGTGAAAATGCGTGGCACGCAGTCTTCTGTGACACACTGCATTTATGTTAACGGTCACAGAGGCGTGGACGCCCAGCCCACTCTTTTCACAGAATAGCGTTCTCGGCTCTAGAATAGAAGCACACTTTTCGTACACTTTACGCACACATTGAGCGGGGCATATAGACTGTTAAAACAGAACTTCACCACATAGCACGCTCCTAGCCACCCATCATTCCGAATGATATCATTCTGTGCCTTGATTTGTTGAAAATTGGAGGAGGCGCCTATCTGGGACAAATTATGCGCGTCCCAGAGAGGCGCCTCCCGCTGATTTGAACAAATCGGGACACATAATGATGTCATTCGGAAATCTGGGGCATGCATAATTTGTCCCAGATTGGCGCCTCCTTTAAATTTCAACAAATCAAGACACAGAATGACATCATTCAGAATGACTGTTAGCCATGAGCGTGCTATGTGGTGAAGTTCTGTTTTAACAGTGTAGTGGCGCTATATCCCGAGCACCTGGAAATCGCATTGTTGTAGAATGTGTGCTTCATGATGTCGCATATGCGAAATGTATTCTATCACCTCATCCTATAAGAGGCAAATGCTACATAGCCTTCTTCAAATTTATTGCTGTAATTCACTCGAAGTTATTAGACGACATATAGGAGGAGAATGGCGTTGCCATGACGCGAAATGGATTTCGATGAGAAAGCATTCCGAAGGCTAGACGGCGCGTGGTCCCTTATGACGCACGGTATGCTATCCAATGTTGCCACGCGTCCTGCCCTGTTTAACGCACGCGATGGCACGCGTGCGATCTCTCGCACCGATAGCGGCCGACCTCAGTTTTCAAAAGCGTTCCCGTCTGAAGTTCTTGCAATGACACAGCTGCTTGATGACACGCGGCACTGGTGCTTTGATTCATAACCGCTTCAGGGAAGCCTCAAAATAACTGTACGGCGCGATGAAACGTGATGCGACAGCTCCGTACACTTCTCGGTCCCACCCACCACTTTTTATGTCATCTCTCGGCGCGCATCAGAGTGAGGCGAAGAAGGAGTGACGCTGAGGTCTCCGAGTGGAATCGCGAGGCCTTGAGAATGCTGCCATTAGTGATTGCGGAGGCTGCAAACGATTAAGCGGAGTACACCTTTTTTCAAAGCAATCGATACGCTTTTACGGTTTTGGGATGATTGCGTGGTGATTGCTGCTGGTGGCTATGATGTACCCGCTTGCCGAAGTTGGAGACGCGTTTATGGGTTCACGTCACAACTTGAGTGGAGATGAATATGACGATGGCAAATGATAATGAGCGAAATAGAAGGTAATGATAATATGTGGCTCTTGGTCACGAGGCATCTACGACCATAGGTGATACGACCACCACAGGGTTTCCATCTCGAAGGTAGGGATGGGTGAAATTCCGCTTCTGCAGGATCTTTTTCTTCTCCTTCTTCTTTCTGGCAATATTTTTTGGGTCTTAAGACCAGTGTGACTCCGGCCTTAGACCTTCAGATGGCGTGCTGGAGTGATCCGCCGACAATATGAAGGGCATTGGCTGATAGTCCGCAAGCATGACCACTCCGTTGATCTTTCTGTATACAGACCAATTGTGGCTTGCAGTACACAGCACAACTCAGCTGTTATTGACGACATCGTAAATCGTCCTCTTTCAGAAAAACTTTTTATGACCTCCATTGCGTTTCGATGAAATGGTTCCGTGGTGCGCAACGCAAGGTATGTTGACGAAACTTCCCCAACGCAAGATGTCACCCAGTCGAAGGCACCAGTCACCGGCTCACTGCAGTTCTTGCTGAGCGTATGGATTTCGAATGGTCGATGTGCCTTCTCAATTTGCACTGCACGGGCAATTCATGGGTTGAGCACTACATTCTAAACATAGATGGTGGCGGTGGTGTTGGTGGTGACGGAACTGCTTGCCGTTGTCGACATAGAGCTTCACACCATAATACGCTCCTAGTCAATCGTCATCAAGAATGACGACGATGATTTGTTGGAATGGAAATGTAATGGCCTGGCTGATGGCCAGAAAGGCTTACGTCCAGCTACCACTTCAAACCAGAAGTGATAACGCTATAATTTAGGGAAGTTGTTAGACTCGAACATGTTATGCGGTGAAATTCTGTTTCATATAGAGTGCCTGTTTGTTCGGTATAGCTTAAGAGCGGCCAGCCTCAAAAGCATAACTTGCTGCAACTCCACGCTCAGCGGCTTTACTCTCAGTTTTACACACACACACTTTCTCTCTCTCTCTCGACTACATTGGTCACTTTGCACGACAAGAACAACAACAACAACCTGATATAAATGATGATGGGTGAGGAGTGCCATCGCAAGGGGCGGTATCGTACCCCATTGGTGGCGGTAATGCTTTGGACGATACAATTCACCAACATTCACCAACGCTCTGCCCCAAAAAGCACTATGGACCTTGCTGGACAACGTAGTACCTCGGACTTCCCACCGTAAGGCCCATCCTTATATTTTCACCCAATTACCGCGAGCAATGGAGCAGAGTATATTTTCTTCGACTGTACAATAATCCTCTACGCTCCCATGCACTCACCAGCCCCTACACGATATATCCCCTTAACAACACAGGAACTCGCCTCTTATGCAACGGCATGTGTTACAGCATCGCAAAAGAACACGTATCCGAAAAGTGACAAACAGTCCGGCTGATACCTGTCTCCTTTACGGCACTCCGACTCTCTCTCTCTCTCTCTCTCTCAGGCTTTGCAGAGAGAGAGAGAGAGACCAATTGTGCATTCTCCTCACTCATCTCCCCTTCCACCCCCTTACTCTAGTACCATTCCTCCTGTCTCTTTTTTCCGCTTTTAGCCTAGAACGTGCATGACTTGGAAATACTGCAAGCTCGGCTTCTCTGGCTCCGCGACTGTCTATTTTGGGTGAAAACGGAGCGAATCCACAAAGCAGCGCACATAATTCATGTCCGGAACGCTCCTTGTGAATTTCCCCCAAGTAAGAAGACAAAAGGAAAAGTGTGCCACGCGTGCCACGGGAAGATGCATTCCACGCGGACCGTATACATGACCGCGCGAACCTTACGTCGACCCGCGCTCTATTTGTGGCCGGCCCATCGGAACACAAGGTGTTCCGATCCCGGGAGAACAATCCGCGAGACGAAGTGCTCCGAAGGAGATGGATGGCGTTCGGCCCCAGTTACGTCGCGGTTCGAGACTGCGTCGAATTGTCATTTCGAGGAAAAGCCCACGGGCCACGTGCTGGCCAGATGGCGTTGCGTCAGACTCTCCCGGAAGCGGAACTTGCACCGGGAGGTCTTCGCCGGCTTAACGCCTCTCTTAAGAGTTTCTTTGAATCGTCTGTTGCCAAGGTGGCTCGTTTGAGACGATTCCAACGCACAAGGGGAAGCTCCTGCTCTTCGGTTTTTATGCCACGTCAGATTTCAATATAAATTCGCATGACTCTACATACTCTGGCTATATACACTGGCTGTACGGTTATCACACCGCTTGTGGAAAGTGAGGGGCTCGAGCAGTTTTGTAACTGCATAAGTGTCACAAAAAGGCATCGGCATTCGGGAAGTTCTCTTTTGAGAATGCACACTTTTAAAACGGGACTTTACCACACTCTCCAGACCAAGCCATTGCCTTGGGCTGGCTGACATGATGATGGTGTGCTGCGTTTTGTGGTCGCAAGGGGATGAAGGGTATGATGACAAGAGCCATCCTTCAAATTATTTCAATTAGATTGGCATACAATTATTTACAATTTAATGTGATGGCCAATGCTTTCGTCGGCGTGACGTCACTACCGGTAGCTACCGGTTTTTCGTCCGTGAAGCAAGCACGCAGTCCATTCGAGACAATGCTTGCTTATTATAGTTTTCACGTATCGAGCACGTGATACGTGCATCTCACATGTCACAGTTACATATCACAGTTACTAAATACAGTCCTAAACCATCCTTATCCCAATAGCAAATCCTCGCGACGTCTTCCAAGGAGCAGTAGCTTGTGCTTACCTCACCGTAAAACTGAAAACGGATATGAATACGGAGTTCTTTTTTCTTATTTACCTGGAAAACTATGAACCTCTGGTGGATGAAATTTTGCGCGCGCTGTCTTAAAACAGATGGCAGTAGTGAAAGGGCTCGCCACTGGGCTCGTCACGACTGGGCCAAAGGGCTCGTCACGACTGACGCCCTGGGTGAATGTGCGTCCTGGGCCGACTTCTAAGGGAACCGTGCCGACATATGTCTGAAACCGTCTGAGGCAGCACGCTGAATGCCAACCACTGCAGAGAATGATACTATTTTCACTACCGATTCGTGGAGAGAACTGGGTGTACGCCTTTTTGTGACAATTAACGTGTCTGCATACGTGCCACAAAAAGTCGTTCATCTCCCGTTTTCAATTAATCAGGGCAAAGAACTACGTCGTTCGTGATTATGGGTGCCTAGGAGCGCGTTACGCGGTGAAGTTCTGTTTGAGAGTATGCAGGTAGGACCTCATAGTGAAACTATGTTGTCTTCAAGCCTCATCCCATCTCCATGCAGCGCTTGTGGTGAAAGAGAGCATCGGCCAGGGGCGCTTCAACCGTGCTGCGTACTTGTATAAATGTAAATGCATTTCATGTATATAGATGGCGGCACTCACTGACTTGTCAGACACAGCAAGTGGTTTGCGACAGGTACTGCTATGAAAAAATGAGTAAAACACGACGATGTACATAGACTTGATAAACTGGTCATTGCAAGAAGAACAGTGCATTTTTGTGACTTGATGACGTGCCAGCGGCGAAGAGCATCATCGAAAAGCGCAGAGCGTACGACTTTTTATGACAATTAACGAAACTGCATAAGTGTCACAAAAGGTTGTACGCCTCCCGTTTTCGACGAACCAGGGGAGAGAAAGGTCTCATTCGAGATGGTTGGGAGCGTATTAATCGGTGAGGTTCTGTTTTGCAGTGTTTACCACGTTACAATCTTTAACATAATCGTCATCAACATCACCTTGTTATTTATGCTATCATATCATAAAAAGAGTGCCTGAAATAAGATATATTTCCATTTCATGTCGTGACTTATTGTCATTATTGTGGAACAACACAGCCGGCCTCAGTGCCGTCAACTTTGTTTTCGGCAAAAAATGCAATCAACGGGTGATGTTCCGGGAAAATATGTGCCCGAGGCGATGTCGGCGTGCACCCATAAAAAGAGACTCGTCGACTGTTGAAAGGAAGTATCTTTCTATGGTGGCCTTAAATGTGGGATTTCTTTTCAGTGCTCGAAGAAACCTTTCCAGTGGAAGCCTTCATGGCTAACGGACGACTTTGAGAAGCACGACTGCTTTCCCGCTAGACCAGTATTTACCCAAGTTCCTCGCAGCATTATTCTTATAGTTCTTTTTGTCGCTGAAAGATTGTTTGTTTCGCCATTCGAGTCGTGTAGCCTTAGAGATTTCGAGAGCACATCATGTACGCTCGACGGGTATAGGAATTGTAAGAACAAGCTTTACCCGAAGCTTGGCTTCTTGGTTCGAAGAGACCAACACTTCGAACATTTCTGTCTTTCCTACTGAAGATTCTTGTGGAAGATACGGTTGCCGCATTTACAGTTAAACCAGGCCGTCACCACAGCAGATGGAGTGCAGTCTACTGTGTCACGCTATATCCTGTGAGCTGTTTTGTGCTGCATGTCAGCTGTGAAAGCGTAAATATAGGTCGTTGCATGATGTCGCTTGTGGTCGTAGTGAAATACTGCGTGTCGTCAACACCGACATCATTATACAAGCAAGCGAAGTACCTCTTCCATGTTGACAGTAACGAAAATCTCCAACCATGGTACAGAAAGGGATACCCGACGTTTCGGCTTCTTTCTCAGGGGCGGCTGTCGCCTCTGAGGAAGGAGACGAGCTGCCTCCTTCCGAGAGAGTCGTGTATCCCTTTCTGAACCTTGGTTAGAGATTGTCGTTACTATCACTGTTTTGACCCAAACAGACACAGCGTCGAAGATGTCCACGTTCAATTCTTCCATGTTGCGTCGTGCTGAACAGAATATGCAACATATAAGCGTTCAGCTACACCTCCTCTCCCCCATAGCCTACGGTAGCCTCCCGTACCCTCCTGGTGGTCCCCTCTAGGTACTACTCTAGTGGCACATACGGCTACGCAGTATGCAGGAGTGTGAAAAACACCATGTCACAGTCTACACGCGACTTGCCAAGAAGGAACCCCACTTTAGGAGGCAGCTACGCAACAGCATAATTTACTCGACCTTGACATAAATCCTACCTTCCTGTTACCATGCCTGTTCAGCCAGCTGGAAAAGACCTCCAAACCTAGCACTCTGCCGCATCACACGTCCAGCCTCTAAATATCTTGCAACGGATCCGATTACACTTTGAAGCGGGATCCGCATTAAGCACAATTGTTACAGCAAACAGCACCTGTTGCACTCCCGTGCAAGAAATGCGCACCGCTTGTTTCCATGGCGCACGAACCAGAAGCATCTCACCCTGTCCTCACGGACATGCATGGGCGGAGACGTTTTCGCGTTGTCGCGGTATCAAGAGGGCCGACAATGCGGTGCAGGCTCCCATTGGTATCCTCAAATGGTATGTCAATCATCGCGGGAGATGGTTTGAGAAGAAGAATCGGGGGCCCCTCCGCATTCCCACGCTTCTTGAGTAGGAGAGAGAGGTAGGGAGAGGGTGAAAGCTTAAATCACTCGTAAATCACGAACGGCACCACCGATGGATCACATTCCTTTTTGTGTTGGTGTCAAGGTATATGCGTCTTTCCTTCATTTGGCTTATATTCGTGCGCAGTTTGAAGACGTTTTGTGACGTAGCAAGTCCCCTCTTCTTGGCTTTTATCTTCGCTGTTCTCTGTGCCTAATTGTGCAACGACATTGCTAGATCTGCTTCGCTTTCTGCCATTTGTTTCTCTCGAATAGAATATTCTTAGCTTGCACAGTACTGTAGCTGCTGTGCGGTCTTCCAGTGGGGACCGCAACGGCGTCATGGCGCCACAGTGAACGTGCCAACTGTCCTGTTGCAGTTAAGTTGCCGAGGAGAAGGCAAACGATGCGAAGGTGCGGCAGCTCATCATCACGCAAGGCCACAGACCGCCGCCGCCGCCACCGTGAGATGC
Source organism: Ornithodoros turicata (assembly GCF_037126465.1). NCBI lineage: Eukaryota > Metazoa > Arthropoda > Arachnida > Ixodida > Argasidae > Ornithodoros > Ornithodoros turicata. The sequence goes on from NC_088207.1 coordinate 22,740,535, forward strand.
ACGTTTGTGGAACGACGGGCGATGTTCCGATTGCGGGCCGTGATTCATCGCAGCTGTCAGAACGCGTGCCACGCGATAAGACTTGTTTCGTGGCCAACTTTTCGCAAGGGGTGGGCGGAGTGGTGCAGGGGGTGGTCTCGGGGAGGGGCGGTGGGACAGCCTGCCCCAGGCACGGAACGGTTCTGTTCTAAGCAAGTGTAAGGACTTTGTCATCCATTCAAAGCATACAGTCACCAAATAGGCGACTAGTCGGAATAGGTGTCAAGCTAATAATAATACGTGTCTTTACGTCGTGGGACAACTATATCATCATGAGCGACGCCACAGTGGATGGGAGGATGGCTCGTGGAATAGTTTTGCTCACCTGAGGTCTGAAATCCCAGCGCGCGGCACCCCTATTTAACGTTCCTAGCCAAGGGCAACGTGACCAAACAACTTGTACCATAAGACTTTGCTTTGGCCCATACACTGATTCAAGCACAGTAAGGAAGAGAAACGGTTACAAGAGAATCTTGGTTACAATAGCGAGTTTTAGAACATAGGACAGTGTGTTCACGATAACAGCCCCGAAAACATAAGCCAATCGCCCCGTGCTTCTTTCAAGTGGGTTACATCAGGGCCGTAGCCAGGGGCATATCGTACGTTTGGTAGTGCATTTGAGAGAAGGAAACATGAGAGAATCCTCGTCCCCCCCCCCCCCCATGTAAACTCCCCATAGAACCACCCCTACCCCCCCTAATTATTTTTCTGGCTATACCATCATGGGTGACATCAGACTGCTAAGCTCTAGATTTGATAGCTTCCTTTATCTTCCGTTATCGTATCGTTTTCGGAGAGTTCTTACGATGTACTAAAACTCACTATTAGCGAGTTTTAGTTACATCAGGAAGTGTTCACGATATAACGGTTAAGCCAATCGCCGTGTTCCTTTGAAGTGCGCGGCATCACATTGCTACACTTCAATTCGATAACATCACTTATCGTATAGTTTTCGTAGAGTTTCTCCTGATGTACTCTGTCGGTAACGTGTTGGCTTGTTGAGCTCAAGATCGTGGGTTCAAACCCATTCGAGGGCGGTAGAAATGTTGGGGAGGTAAACATTGCTTCCAGCACCGTGTGTTGGAGATTTTCGGCGCACGTCAGACGAACCCTGGGTGGTCCAAATTATCCGCAGTCCTACGCTGCGGCACGTGCAACATGTCGCCATACTATAGGCAGATAAACCTTACGTGTAACGTCAAGACACCATTATTTTCTGATGCACTTGACTGATACACTTGTCCCACATTCCCTTTAACTTTTTTTCTGCTACGCTTCACATTGTAGGTATTAAACGAAATCGTGCTAACGCAGCACGCATACCAGGACTGTGCTTTCCTCAGTGGCTCCCAGAGTATTCCCATGTACTCATAATAGGGAAAACGCTCAAGCTTCGCTCGGTTTATTGAGGTACAATATTTCGTGTTGCAAACTATTCCCACGCGCAAGAATTTATGGTTACTTGTTTCCTAAACTTTCCTGTATTAAGGCCCGGTTTCACCAACGCTGGTTAACTTTGAACCGAGATCAAGCGTTGCTAAAACTTGAAGTTAACATTCAGTTCTTTTCTGCAAACGTTAGTTGGTGACGTGATGAATGTTTCAGTAACAATAAATCCCTTTAGTGAAGCACAGTTAGGCGTTAAATCCAAGTTAAGGGGCCGTTGATCTCGGTTCAAATGTTAATCGGCGTTGATGAAACCGAGCCTATTTCGTCCCATATTACGCCTTAAAAGTGTGTGAGGAGGACGTCAGGAAGCCAGCATGGCAGAGGTGAATCCATTGTTCACAGTGAGATGTTTTCACCAGGAGAGACCTCATGCGATGGCCTAATGTCGCCACGATCTCAGCCTGATCACGATTGAGTGCGACGTGGATACTGGGCCAGTGTCTACAGGGTATCAGTGACGAAATAGCGTCAGAAAAAACGAAAAAGAAGAAGAAAAAGAAGAAGGAGAAGAAGGAAAAACTGAAGAGAGACGGCAAGTGTTCATTTTCTTGATTCTGTGTTGGCACTGCGAAGCAACTGTTACCATGAACGGTATACAGATGTGGCCAGATGGATAGAGCACATCGGGAAAGACTGGGGCTAGTTTGTGTCCTTGGGCTTCAGGGGAAATTGTGCCGACATCCACTTGGAATATCTGCCGCGAAACCTACCGAAACCTCAGACAGCACCGCCGGTGGTAGATTGAAATGTACCACGGATCCCTGCCATTCCATCTGCATATTAAGGCGGGGACCGCATGGAGCAACTTTTGCCGACCGAACTGCTCCAGCGGAGCGCCGACTGGCCTAAGCTGAGCGTGAACGGAACGGAACCGTGTTGCAACCACATAGAGCAGAATCTCCGCGTTGAGGTTGCCATGGTCAAGCGGTGGACAAGGGTTACTGCCGATTCTTGTCGTGGATCTTTGCAGTTGGTCGGCAGGCCCTGATTCGCATCGTATCTTCACTGCACGGGTGGAGAAAAGGACGAAGCGCGAAAACAAACGTGTTCACATCGGCGCGTGCTTGTGGCTGTGGCAGCAGTGGCATCGTTTTTCATTGTCGCATACTACGTCATCCTTTGTCAGCCGAAATATCTTACCGATGCCGGCTTTGTTGTCTGGGGTTTCTCCTGGATTTTCCTCAGACGCTTTCAGACATGTGTCGGCACAGTTCCCTTAGAAGTCGGTCCGGGACGCACATTCCCCCAGGGCGTCAGTCGTGACCTTGCCCACGTCTGTGAGGCCAACAACGGCGAGCCTTTTCACCATCACCACCAGCACCCCGCCGAAACATCTTAAATATCCATCTTTGGCAGAACTGGACGTATCGTTCGAGCACCCATTCTTGGCTCAGTCCGTCACCACAACGTCGACGTTCCGCTCACGCTCTACCGCCATCCAGTTGGTAAACGTGCTCCATGTGGTTTGCCCCTAAGGGGGTCGCCCTCAGAAGAGTGATGCCACCATCGGTTTCTTGGTGTTATCACGAACTTCACGCTGTCCTGTAGCACTGAAGTCCGGCTCTCAAAGATCGTGCAGATGCTAGGATGAACATCGACACCTTTGCGGTACTCGTTGAGACTCGACGTGCCGTGCTCAGCTTGGTCTTCACGCAGCCCTATACAGGTGCTCGCGCATCACTTTCCTATCAGGACTGACTTGTGCCCCTCTGTTGAAATTACTCTACAGCGGGTGCCCACATCCATACCCACACTTCGAGATGTTGAAGCCATGCGTCATCACACTCGTCATGTCATCGACGTCGCGCACCTGCCAGGACTATCCTTCGTCGCGCTAACTCTGGCTAACATATAGGTCCGTAATATCGGTGCTCCATTAAATTCCGCACCACAAAGCGTTGCGCATCCCAAGCTGCTCCCTCCCTCCTCCACATGGAAGCTTCGTCAGCCTGATGTTGCCGTGGACATACATGGTATAACGAACGCCACCGCCAACCCAACGCCTGTCCTTAACCGTTTAATGGGCTCACGCATGAACATAAAACAATACATGCAGAAAAGACGACGATTTTCACGGATGCATTCACTAATTCCACACGATATTGTCGTGCCTTCGTCATCCGGTGCTCCACTGTGCATCTAGGCTGAGCGCTTATCACCAGACGTCTTCTACTGCTGCAGAGCTGTACGCTGTTCTGAACGCTGTTCTGAACGCCTTATGGTACATTGTCAGTCAAGCAACACCTGATTACTGGTCAATCCTTCCCGATTCCAAGAGCGGCCACCAAACACTATACGCGCACCTGTGGTCTCCTGTGGCCTCCAGTGGTCTTGTGGTCACATTGTACGACATCACCTTATTGTAATGCCGCTGTCGCAAAAGTACACACCATCGACCTCCAGTGGATCTCGAATGCGCGCGGCTTCACACTGTCCGTTTGCAACGCCAGAGATCTTTTTATCATCTTCATAGCCGACCCTTTGATGTCGTGAAAGTGCTGAGCGAATGGCTTGTGACTCGTCGTCAGGGTGCACAGCGCTTTTTTTTAAATTCAGCTAGGTATTCCGCGGCTTCACATCTCCATACTTTTCTCCTAGCATCATCATCATCATCATTATCATCAAATCTACCACATCCGCGACTCATGATGAAGATATGCTGAAGACTCATGTCGAGCGGGCCCACAAACTCCCGTGTCTTAGTGGTTAAGATGATCGACTGTGCTGACTCGGTGTTTTCCCTGGGTTTTCCCCAGATGCTTTAAGGCAAATATAGGCACAGTTTCCTGTGAAGTAGGCCAAGAGTGTACGGAGTGTACGATCCCCCGAATTACACACCGCCACACCGGCTGCATATCTCTACCTATCTGACCGGACCGGCCGGTTGACTGGTACCGGACCGGTACCTACGGGACCGGTACCGGACCGGCTGGCAGGCCGCTTGCCAATAACACGCCACCAATCAAGGATAGGGAGCGACCATCGTCACGGGATGCTCACACGGTGCGGTGGCAGAACGTGTACGGTTAGTCAGGTGTCCCACTGCCTCGATTTGAGCAAAGGCAGCAAAGCTACGGCAGCGGAGCAGCGACAGGAGAGCACTGGACGAGAGCAGCAGATATTCCCTGCTGCTCCCGTATCCGAATTTTTGATTACTATGCTGCTACGTTGTTCTGCAGCCTCGGCAGCCGGTCTCGCGCCAATCAGGAGGTCGGTTGGTACCGTTTTCGTTCGACCGTGTTTAGGGTTAGCATGCAGGCGGTGAGTGACGGCTTGAATACGCTGTTCTGTGGTTGCTTTCTGAAGATCTGCACGCGCTCGGGATTGCCGGTGGGTCGGAGTGAGGGTCCGATCATCGGCACCGCATGAAGTGCGCTCCCGGGGCATAATTCAGTTCATTTCTGTTACTATCTGCAGCTAATAAAGTGCTTGACCAAACCGCGTGGTAAATATGTTGTCCGGGAGTTGTAGCTATAATACTTTCGCTCGTTTTCTGGTAAGCACTTAATAACCCGTCTTATGGTAATGTTCAAGCAAATCACTTCCAGGACCATACCCTTTCCTTTCTTTTTTCTTAATAAAAATACCCCCCCCCCTCCCCTACAACGTACCAACCATATTTGCTGTGCTTTCTCTTGTAGAGCTCGACGACTGCGGCGAAATAGATTAGTAAATGAAATTGACTTTGGAAAAGGTTCCATAGAGATAATCAAAAAATGAACTCGGTGCCTTGTGAAAACGAAGTTTTGGTGAAAAACAACTAGGCGATGACTAGCAGAAGAAGAAGATTTTTGGACAGCTTTATTTCACTAACATTAACGTATAACCATTGGACGGTCGCAGTAAATCAAAATATCGAATGCGCGTAACGAGGCGACATTTGTACGACAAAATCAGAAGGATCTCCACGCAACCACAATAAAGGCGATTAGGCACAGCCATGCTACTAGCCCACGTTGAGCGTCACAAAACTGACTGTACATCAACGAAGAGTCAATCAGGTAATATGAGGCTCATGTCATCACCATAATCGTTTCAGAGTGCACTTATAAGCTACATATGCACAATACATCTCAGACACAAACGCGTTACACCAAGGTCTGGGACTGCATTCCGATACACTCTTTAAAATGAACTTCACCGCATAGCACGCTCTGCACCAACCATTGCCACGAATGATGTCGTTATCTGCCCTGATATGCTGAAAGCGGGAGGCGTACGACTTTTTGTGACAATTATGAACAGCATAAGTGTCACAAAATGTCATACGCCACTACACTGTTAAAACAGAACTTCACCACATAGCACGCTCCTAACCAACCATCATACCAAATGATATCATTCTGTGTCATTATTGTTCAAAACAGGGGGGAGGCGCCTATCTGGGACAAGATACTCTGTCCCAGATAGGCGCCTCCTCTCATTTTCAACAAATCAATGCACAGAATGATATCATTTGGAATGATGGTTGGCTAGGAGCGTGCTATGTGGTAAAGTTCTGTTTTAACAGTGTAGTTTTCAACAAATCGATCAGGGCAGATAACGATATCATTCGAGATGACGGTTGGTTAGGAGGGTGTTTTAAGAGTGATGCTGCTGTGTTGCTGCTGCGCGCATAAAGCTACACTCTAAAGACAGAACTTCACCGCATAGCACGCTGTGCGCCAACCATTGCCACGAATGATAGGGTTATCGCTTCCGATTCGAGGAGCGTACGCCTTTTTGTGACAATTTGGGTATATGGTAATTGCCGCAAAAAGGCGTACGCCTCCCTGTCTCCTCAAATGAAAAGCGATAACCCTATCGTTCGCGCAAATGATTGGCTTACTACGTGCTATGCGATGAAGTTCTGTTTTTAGAGTGTATGGGAGCTCGGCCTTAGACTTCTTATCCCAACTTGCCTGCGAAACGGATGTTTGCGGATTTTTGTGCGACTGAACATTTACAAAGCACTTCACTCCAATTGCACATTTAGCAGTAGTGGTTATTCTTTTGCGGCATTTTTGAACCACTGGTATACATTCCGAGTACAGATCCTAGAGGCCCGACCCTATCTAGGCTACGTCTTCCCTCGTGGTGAGATGAAAACGTTACATTTACATGTAACAGCATAATGCGGCACAACTGTTCTCAACTGCTGACTTTGGTGTTTAAAACGTAGATGGTGTAGACATAAGAAAATCCTGAATCGGTCTGTGAGCAGGATAATTGTTAAGGTGAGCTTACACGTTCATGACTCATACCATAAGTCATAAATACAAAAAAAAGAAAGGGTGTTTTGTCACATGGTTGTGGTGGTGGTGAAGCTGTAGGCAGCATAATTCATCGTAAAAAAATCATGGCGATTGCAAAGTACGTGCCGAAAAGGCCTGTTACGTATCATTCTAGCGTCGGAAAGATATACCTGTCATCCCTCTTTACGTATCTGTTGATCCTAAAGAGGACTAGAAGCAGTAAACGCAGTGCTGCTTTGTTCCAAGCAATTTGACAGTATATTTCGCCAATTTTAATTCTTATGCGAATATAGACGGTGTTTACTCCCAGTAGTGCTTTCAGTGGTCAGTGATCATGTGTTTGTTTGTAAGAACAAACTCTTTAAACAAACGGTAAGAAGGGCTATGACACCGCACAGGCGAGAGAGAGATACATGATGACGATGATATGGGGACACAGGCGTGTTGTTACATACGGTAGCGAAAGGTAGAACTCGAGACAAGGAAACAGGAAGAACAAGACGGCAAGTTCTCAAACGCAGCAGAACATTTAACGACGACAACTTGCACTCCCAAAAGTCTCCGGACAGGTGACAAGGGAGACACCGAGGGAACACTGAGTTAAAGTATTCCAGTGAGCCGTGCTTCCTCGGTGTCTCCCTTGCCACCTATCCGCAGGCTTTTGGGAGCGTAAGCTTTTGTCATCAAATGTTTTGCTGCGCTTGAGAACTTGCCGTCTTGTCCTTCCTGTTTCCTTGTCTCCAGTTCTACATTAAGTTACTAAGTTCGGTCATTCTCGTCGAAAACTTCACCGAATCAGACGGTGTGTTGACACCAGGCCTTACACTCTGGATAGTGACTACCACACTCTTAGAAATGAGGGGGGGGGGGGGGGGGTGTCGAGGTAGAAATGAACTTCACCGCATAGCACACTACTAGCCAACCATAATCTCGAATGATATCGTTATCTGCCGTGATTTGTTGAAAACTGGAGGCGTACGCCTTTTTTGCGACAATTATGAACAGCATAAGTGTCACAAAAAAACCGTACGCCTCCCGTTTTCAACAAATCAGGGCATATAACGATATCATTCGAGATTATGGTTGGCTAGTAGTGTGCTATGAGGTGAAGTTCACGTTTAAGAGTGTAGGGTTGCGGAATGGGGTCAACCATTCCATTCCAGTTCCATTCTGAGGTGCAGATTTGTGATAATGCCATTCCTTTCAATTCCTCGGAACAAGTCTTACTCCTCGAATGACATGGAAACACAATTCCATCCCCTTAATTCCTTTATAAAAGACAAGGGACCGGTAACCCTACTGGGGCTAGCCTAGCAGTACCATAGTACTGCTGGGCACCCTTAGAAATGATCTTCGCCGCATCGCATTTGTTGGAAACGGGAGGCGTACGCCTCTCGTTTTCAACAAATCAGGGCAGATAACGATATCATTCGAGATGACGGTTGGTTAGGAGCGTGCTATGCAGAGAAGTTCACTTTTAATAGTGTAGAGGAGACTGACATCACCCAGCACGGAAACAGCACAAAGACAAGGTTATTCCGTCGGCTGTCGGTGTCGGTTGAATGTGCCTTATGGCTGTCATTTTCTCCATAAAGTTGGAAGAGCCGACCCATACAATTACTCGGTTTGTGCAACGGTGCAACGGATAGTGAGCATATTATAGTGCACTGCATTAGGTATGCATCGCAGAGCGCTACACTAAACGCTACACTTGATCGACTGGACAGCAAGGACTTCGATGTAGTGAAGGTGTTGGGACCTTGGGCACCGAACACGAGGGGTGCTGCCTTGGTAGCACTTGTGAAACTTGTTTAGAGCTGTGGGACGTATACGTCCTTCTAAGGCTTCTTTGTGTAGCACCTTGGGATAATTGTGAATAGTGGACTTCTAGTGAAGATGCGAATAGTGGATTTCTGAACCGTGAACATGTGAATACTGAATAGCGAACTTGCGAGCAGAGCACCTGAGAAGTAGTTTTTTTTGGGGGGGGGGGATTTAAGTTAGCAGTAGCAGCACACGTCGGAGACGAGCTCAGTTTCTCCTGTTTTTTGTTACAAACAGACAAGGTTATTTCGCTCTAGATCGCGTGCAGGTGCAGCGCGTGTGTGTGCAAAAGGCGCGAGGACAGAATCCATGCGGGTTGAAATTAATACTACCACCGGGGCACCCCGACCATTCCATTCCAATTCCATTCCTGCGACAAAATGTCTAATTCCATTCCTATAGGACAGTTTCCGCCATACCATTCCAATTAATAATAATAATTGGGTGTTTACGTCGCGAGACAACTTAGATCATGAGCGACGCCACAGCGGTCGGTCTGTGGATTGCTTTTGCCCACCTGAGGGTTCTTTAACGTGCGATGAAAGCTCATCACACGGCACACCGTATTTAACGTCCCTCGCGGAAGACGTCGTGTCTAAGCAACTTGTACCCTGCCACCAAGTTGCTGGCGTCCTCGGCCGGGTTCGAACCCGCGATCTCGGGATCAGAAGGTTCTTCGGTGCTTCGGTTCTTTCTCGTATTTTCACCCTTCCTTTATCATCTTCACATAATGTTCCACGTGCAATGCGGTACACTCTAAAAGTAGAACTTCACCGCATAGCACGCAGTGTGCCAATCATTGCCGCGAACGATACGGTTATCTGTTTTGATTCGAGGAGAGAGAGAGGCGTACGCCTTTTTGTGTCCATTACCATATATCCAAATTGCCACAAAAAGGCGTACGCCCCCTTCTCTCCTCGAATCAGAAGCGATAACCCTATCATACCTGGCAATGGTTGGCGCACAGCATGTTATGCGGTGAAGGTCTGTTTTTAGAGTGTAGGGTACCGCACCAGCGCAGTGAAACACCCCATCTAATCGTCATCATTTATTGTTGTTCTTGTTGTTGTATAGTCGGGAACGCTTAGACGGCAGCGCTTTTTGAAACGCGTGCGTGAACCTTACATGTGAGACATCGCACTGTAAGCAATTCGGAGCGCAGTTTTTCACAACTACTGTGTCCATCACCTTCTTGATCGAGTAGGTTTCATCTTGTAACGCCCAAAACTTTTACGAGGAAACGACGAGTCAATTGTGAACCCTTTCTTGGGCATAGCTTGATCTTTTTTCCCCGACCGCGAAGGGCCCTTCTGTTGTGTGTCAAGGCGGGTCTTCAATTCCTCGCTCAATACCTCTGGTGGTGCGGACTTCCAGTCACAACTTGAACGAGTAATGCGGATAACGGCCTCTAATGTCACCTGGCGCGCTTCAGTATGAGGGCTCATGGTCATGGGGAGTTCGAATTTCCAGGAGGTCCCAGGAGGCCCAATAGTTGCTTCTTCTAATCCTTATTTTTACTAGCCACATTTCCATAGTCTTCTAACGGCAACATCATCCGTGTCTTAGTACCAGTAGCCTTAGTTCTTAATGATCACCAAGAAGAATTTTATTTTCACTTGGTCTCAACTAATGCTGTTCTCTAATGCTTCGAGTGGCCACTGCCTTTCCATTATCCTTGCCAGAGTCCTTTTCCTCTCGCTGTCACTGTCGTTGAAGAATGCCCTCCCCGTATTCCCAGACATTTCTGAGATATAGTTGTACGCACACACTGTAAAAAAATCCGTAATTGTACACAAAAGTGACTGGTAACTGTGTTGTGTATACAGGACGTTTCACCTAAAGTGATAAAAAAAACTCTAACTGCGGACGTACTCGCAGGAGGATTGTGGCACTTTCGGCAATTACTTTCTGGAAACTTTTGCCACCATTGAGGAAGGCTTTGGACAATTTTTCATTGCGGGAAACTTATTTTTGTCAATTCAACTTTGAAAATTGCCAAGCGAAACTGATTTTTTTACAGGAATATGAAGACCTCCACGGATAATCGCTGACCCAACAAAAACTATGCACGGTATTGCAACAGAAATAGTGGGAAAAGCGCACAAAGAAGCGCACGCGGAATGTGCGTCTAGAGGATGACGTGTCCCCACCTTCATTTGTTTTGCTTTCTTTGTGATAAGACGGTTATTTTGTTTTCTTTGTGATAATCCGGTTGTCACCAGCATCGAGGTCAAAGGAGGGGAAAGCAAGGTAAAACAAGAGGCGGGAACACTTCCTCCTCTCCCCGCATCTTCCGTGCGCACTTCTTTGCGACAATCGAGCAGGCGAGGCTAAAGCGGAAATGTCACTTTTTTTTTTTTCTACTATTTCTATTGCGATACTGTGCATAGTTAGTGTGCATAGTGCACAGTATAGGAGTCCTATTGCCTGAAGAGACCAATGAGAGGTATTTGAACAAACCGCTTTCCGACCAACGTTAACACGTCTGCAAGTATAGATGGCTTGGGTGACGCGACATCATGCCTCTAGAGGACATTATCTTCAGCTTCCAAAACGCGACACCGCCGACAAGAAGTAAAGCCCTCAAACTTTGGTTTCGTTTTTTTTTCTTCGCCATATGTTGCTTGCTTTTTAAGGAAATTTATAAAACGTAATGGTATTTTGGCACTAAATACAACTTGGTCACATGAGGGCGAAATGATCCTAAGCACTATTTACACGCAATATACGGCACATATATATATATATATATATATATATATACATATATATGTATGTGTATATATGTATATATGTGTATATAAATATGTGTATACACATATATACACAAAATATGTGGCTATGTAGATGATGATGAAATACGCTATGCATACATTGACTGAGGGATGACGCAGTCACGGGGGACGCCAGCAATGGTCACTGTTGCACTGTTGCTGGCGTAACGAAGGAGAATCTGGCCATCTTTCCCCGCTTGTTACTGAAGTACAGAGTTACGCCACTACAAAAGGTCCCATGCCGTCACTGTAGCAACAATTACCATTCCTCTAACTATATAGCAACTCTACGTTGTCGGCATCTCAGACAGTTCTGGCCTTCTTTTGCGAACAGCAGGCCCTTTGCTGAGCATTTTCACTGCCACTAGGCGACGATTGGCGGCAATGCTTTCTGGCAGCTGTGCGGTCACCCACCTCGGCGTCATTCACCGCCACCTTTCCATCCTTGGAGCCCTCGAAGGAATACAACGATGTATGAGAACCACCCGGTGAAGAAGTCATGTCTTGATATCTGTCACCCGGAGATTTCTGTCACCCCGTAATTTCTCTGACCGCCGGCCCTGGCCAGCAAGTATCCTCAGAAAGGACTAAGGGAAGCTCATCAGCGTCCTGCTATCCAACAGCCAGCGCCAAACTGGTAGGCTCGCTGTGCTGTGTTTGTTCGCTGTTCAGAACACGCCGATGAGCTGCATCTAGTTCCTGCTGTACTGCCACGCCGGTTTCAGAAGATGACATTGTGTCGACAAGAGCAGGCACCTGTACTGCCGTACTTTCTTCCTGCGGAGCTGTTCCGCACAGTGCGGGGAAATTTGCAATTGCTCCAACAGGGCTGGCGAGGGCGGTATCGATACAGTTGTTGGAGGTATGGGCATGTTTCTCGTAGTGGGACGCTCACCCTCAGCGGCAGAGGAATATGACCTCCGCATGATGTAGTCAACAGTGGCATGACCATTACCACACCGAAGGGTCGGATACAGACCCTGGGTTTGGACGGGGGGGGGGCGATTTCTTTGTTGAAGCGCGTAGTGGGGGAGGGGAAAATGGGACATCCCATGTATAAACTGACGTTTCTTGGGGCGATCCCCCCCGTGGATCCGGCACTGAGACATGGTGCACGGCAGCCAAGTGTATGGTGTCCGAAGGCTGCTACTTTGAAGTCTATTGACTTCGAAAATATAAAAATTACAGGCACAGTGAACCCTCGCTTTATGAACCCTCGATTTACGAACAGGAAAGTCCATAAAAGCCAACAAAGCAAAACCGTAGAGCATCCTGTGCCCTACCGTCAAAGGGCAGAGCAGAACATGGTGGTTCACCTATTTAATGCACACCACTTTGTATTGAGGATAAGAGGACCTACTATTGTACGTGACGTAGATGGCGAAACGCTGCCCTCTGAACAAACATCGGCATCGAGCTTTGATTTCAGAGGAGCGGGACCCTTGGCTATTACTTGGTCCTCGTAAGAACGTTCCCCATCCCGCTGCCGCCTCACCGAACCTATATTAACGTGCTGCGTCCTATTAACCGCATTACTGCGAAACTGGGAATGCAGTTTCACATTTATGCAGATAACCATCTTTTACTGCTATACGGGGTAAGAGGGCACAGCGCACCACAGCCGCTTTAGGGATGTCACTTTGGAATGAATGCAGCAACGGTGGAGGAACCAGGAGAAACGCGTAGCTCATAATGCACGAAGGTATGTATTTAAATGCGATAAAATAATCAGTTCAAACATGTTCGTCTTCCCACCAATTCATCGTGCCGGTCGCTTATCTCATTTTGCCCTATACACTCTAAAAACAGAGCTTCACCGCAGAGCACGCTGTGCGCTAACCATTGCCACGAATGATAGGGTTATCGCTTCTGATTCGAGGAGAGAGGGGGATGTACGCCTTTTTGTGGTAATTTGGATATATGGCAATTGCCACAAAAAGGCGTACGCCTCCGTCTCTCCTCGAATCAAAAGCGATAACCCTATCATTCGCTGGAATGATTGGCGCACTACGTGCTATGCGGTGAAGTTCTACGCCTTCCTCTGGCAATTATCATGACTGCATATCACAAAACGGCGCACACCTCCCGTTTTTCCCAAGAGGTCTTGGAGTATAGTTGACTGCACCGGTACGGACGCCTGTTTATTTTTTTTTTCTTTATCGTCCCGCAGTAGTATTACGCTTCCGCGAAACCCAATCACTCTATAAAGAAAAAGCGAGTAAAAATGGGGGTAATTGCAGCTTCGAGTCCCCTAGATTGCCCATTTCACTCTAAAAACAGTTTTAGCGCATATAGCACGCTGTGCGCCACCCATTGGAACAAGGGCCGTACGCCTTTTTGTGGCAATTTTGGTATACGATAATTGCCTTAAAAAGGCGTACACCCCCTCTCTCTCTCTCTCTTCGAATCAGAAGTGTGCTATGCGGTGAAGTTCATTTTTTAGAGTGTTTAGTCCCCTATAGCCGCGAAATGTATTCCTCAGGTCTGCAAGTAGTCATTGAATGCTAGCCAATAGTACCCTGAATGCAACAGTCTAATATGATCTGAACAACAAAAATATGAAACACTGAAGCTTTCCTTTAATGGTTACAAGCCTTCATGCAGTGGACTGCATTTCGGACTGGCACCTGACGAAATGCAGTCCACTGCATGAAAGCTTGTAACCATTAAAGGAAAGCTTCAGTGTTTTATATTTTTGCTGTTACTTCTTCCAAGTGGACCTTGACCCAACCCTCTACATTCTTCAACTGATATGAACAACCTGAATTTGATGGCATAGGACCATACAACTGACAAAATGGGGTAGATGCAGGCTATAGCTCGTGGATGAACTCTATATGATGCAAAGGCTTCAGTCTGTGCACACAAAGCGACGACACAAAACACACGACTCAAGTCGACTTTTTGAGTCGTGTGTTGTGTGTGCCTCTGCGTGCCCAGACTCAGGCTTTTACATTATGAAAGACTATACACTCTAAAAACAGAACTTCACCGCATAGCACGCTCTGCGCCAACCATTGCCACGAATGGTTATCGCTTCTGATTCGAAGAGAGAGGACTACGCCTCTCTCTCTCTCTCTCTCTCGAATAAGAAGCGATAACCCTATCTTTCGTGGCAATGGTTGGGGCAGAGTGTGCTATGCGGTGAAGTTCAGTTTTTAGAGTGTACAAGTTAGCGAATGAAACAAGGGAAAGGGTGCAGGCTAACTGGTGTAGATCCATGAAGAATACCGAGAGACACGGACACAGAAGACGACACACGAAAGTTCTCAGACACAGCAATGCGTGTGTCGTCTTCTGTGTCCGTGTCCATCGGTATTCTTCATGCAAGTTCGCAATTTTCCACCCACGCAGAGCAAGATATAGGTCGCACTCCTTTCTTGCGAAATTGTGCCCTATGCATGTCGCGAGTATTAATATCACTCGACATGTCACGGTTGATGGTTTAATTCGAAGTACCTTCAGTCATGCTCAAGAATCGTGCGCGTAGGACTGTTACACTCAATCACCAAGCAGCTGCCATTGAAAGCGCTCCTATACGTTTCCTCGAAGAAACTCATCTGATTGACATTTTGTGAGACTTTCTGGTCCCTCGTTCGTGACACGTGTTCCCACTAGTTCGGGATGTTTGTCTCCCGGCCCCCAACTACTGGATTTTCTCCTTCTTCCTATTTATTTTTTTATTCATTTTTATTTATGTCGACTAACTGCGCGGCCAAGTGGTCTGGGGTAGCCGGTCTGACTTTGTCGCGACTTAAATCCCCTTTTTTTTTCTTTTTCTATCACATCACATCACGCACTCTAAAAACCTGCACTGTGGGCCCTGGCGAATTACATCAGGAATTTTTTAAATATCACTCATTGCTTTCACACATCGAGCGTCATGGAACAGCTGGTCGCTCCAGTGCGACCTACGTTTTCATTTTGTTTTTTCTACTTCTAATCTAATCTAATTTCCCCTAATCTAAAAACAGAACTTCACCGCATAGCACGCTCTGCGCCAATCGTTGCTACAAATGATACACTCTTAAAAATGAACTTCACCGCGTAGCACGCTCTTAGCCAACCACCATCTCGAATGATATCGTTATCAGCCCTGATTTGTTGAAAACGGGAGGCGTACGCCCTTTTTGTGACACTTATGCTGTTCATAATTGTCACAAAAAAGGCGTACGCCTCCCGTTTTCAACAAATCAGGGCAGATAACGGTATCATTGGAGATGATGGTTGGCTAGGAGCGTGCTACACGGTGAAGTTCATTTTTAAGAGTGTAGGGTTATCGCTTCCAATTCGAAGAGACAGCAAGGCCTACGCCTTTTTGTGTCAACTATCATATCATGCCCCACGCTCTCTTTCGAATCACCCTGTCACTACTTACATTACGGTCATTACATTCGAACTACCCTGTCATTCGTGGCAGTGGTGGGTGCACAGCGTGCTATGCGGTGAAGTTCTGTACGGCGAGCCCTTTCACCGTCACCACCACCACCATCTGTACTTAGAGTGTAGAACAGAGCGCGAAACGCAGTACTCACTGTGTGACCTTCATTTGGGTCCCATATCATTTACTCCCTAGAGTGACCAATTTTTGAAGCAGTGCATTTAGTACCCAAAGGGACCAAGAGCACTCCTTTTTTGAGAGTGCTCACCGCGCTCATAAAACAGCATTTTAAAACTCAACATCCTCCTTACACTCGTAAAAATGAGCTTCACCACATAGCACGCTCCCAGCAAAGCATCCATCATCCTGAGTGACATCGTTATTTCCCCTGATTTACTGAAAAGGGGCGACGAATGCTATGTTTGTGGCATTATACGGCTCATAGTTGCCACAAAAATCGTGTACGCCCCCCCCCCCCCCCCGTTTTCATCAAATCAAGGAAAAGAACGGCGCCATACGGGATGGTATGGTTGTCTAGGAGAGTGCTATGCGGTGAAGCTCTGTTTTTAGAGTGCAACAACCGTCATTCCGAATGACATCGTTCGCTCCCATGAAAACCGAAGGCGCACGCCTTTTTGTGACACCTACGTAACGATATTTGTCACAAACGGCGTGTGATCCGCGCATCCCAGGAACCATGAGTGATAACGGTATCATTCTGGGTTGGTCTTCACACATATGGTGACACACACACATACACAGAGTGAGGGAGAGGATATGTTGCTTAAATATAATGTAATGTATTTTATAAAAAGAAAAAAGAAATAGAAATGAAGTGAAAAAGAAATACGATCTAATGTAAAGAAAGCAATCGTATTATCTTGTGCGGATCAAAGCATTATGTTGTACGACACCGATTATTTAGTATTACGCATCTTTGTTACATATCCGAGAGCACTTACAAGAACGCTACGCTACACCGTTTAGAACAGAACTTCGTCACACGATATCGCTCGGAGGAAGCCGTCACTCAAAATGATAACGTTGCCTCTTCTGCCTTGTTGAAAACAGGAAGTGTACACCATTTAGGGACAATCAATGCAGACCTCTCCCACTTTCAACAACTGGTGAGACAGAGTGGCATCATTGGGTATGGTGTTTCGCCGTGAGCTCTAATGTGATGAAGTTCCATTTTAACAGCGTCTTGCGTTTGACAGCTTGCTGGGAAGCACTATACACGCTTAAAAATGAACTTCACCGCATAGCACGCTCCTAGCCGACCATCATATCACGAATGATATCGTTATCTGCCCTGATTTGTAGAGAACGGGAGGCGTACGCCTTTTTATGACACTTATGCTGCTCATAATTGTCACAAAAAAGGCGTACGCCTCCCGTTTCCAGCAAATCAGAGCAGATAACGACATCGTTCGAGATGATGGTTGGCTAGGAGAGTGCTATGCGGTGAATTCATTTTTAAGGCTGTACCTACAAAATCAATCGCGCCCAAAGCTGACCCATTTATTTATTATTATTTCTTATTTCTGGAATAGCAAGCCGACGTCCCGTTTGGCTGACCTTTCCCCGTTTTTTTTTTTTCCTTTTCGTCTAATAAATATACCCGCCCCCCCCCCCCCCCCCCAACAAAACGCGGACGGGAGCCATGGTACTAAGGTATGACATTCTCGAAATTGATGTTATACAACTTATGTATTAGATGATGTGGGCACAATGAAAACAGGACGGATACACCGTTCTTTTCCTTTCCTTTCTCTCTTTTCCTTTAAAGTAAATACAAAGTTTTCACACACACGCACGAAAAAAAAAAAAAAAAGAAGAGGCGAATGTTTAGCATTTCAATTTTCCTATTTAAAATTATAGCAGTTCGGAGCCTGTTCCGTATTGAAGTTCTCTTCTCTTCGCATCACTACCACCATTTTTTTAACAGTGTAGGCCGAGTTGACAACGGCCGACAAATCATACGGGACAACACTGGAAGCTACGAGGGTATATCGCCTTACACGCGGTCACGGTGCATGCGGTGCAACTTTCGTCAATATTACTTTCAGACGAAAAGAAGATTGAAAGCAAGGTTTTCGCGAAACTTTACCTAATGCAGCGTGAATTTCTATCTGCGTTTATGCGCAACCTTCGACGTGATTGTGTCAATTTCAACGGCCGCTGTTGAGCGCCCCGCGCCGGTACGATGTCATCGATCACGTAGCGAGCTATTACAAAGAACATGAACGTGATTTACCGTCTGCTCCCGACATGTTGATCCAGCGTAGAACAACACGTGCCACACAGCAGTCCGGTAAAGAAGTTCACCGGATTCGTTCATTGCAACGCGACAGCGGCAACCGGAACTTGAATTCCATGAAACACTGACGCCTCAACTTCGGCAGCGATGTGCCTCTCTTTCTTTTCAAAACCGGGGTGGCACGATATTTCACACTCAGGTGCAGAACTTCTGCCGTTGCACGTATGACGCGCAAGTCAAAGAACTCCAAGCCCTAACCCTAAGTGCACACGCCGGCTGGCAACCAAAACACAAGGTAGACAATCCCAGAACACATGGGAGGACCAAAGCGGTAGAGGGTCGTGGAGAGGAGACGGTTCGTTTCCGGTTCCGTCGTCTGCTCGCTGAGAATCTGACGTCACTTTGTCGCGCACCCTTCACGGACCGCGAGGAGTATTAAGCCCGTCGCTAATGATTCATTTCTTTCTCTCTCTCTTTTTTTTTAAGTTTGCGAAATACAAAGAAAGTGCATGAGTTAACAAAAATAATAATTGAGCTAAATTTGGTGCGGCGCCATTGTGGAGAAAAAGCAAAAAACACGAAGCAGACGACATCTTACGAAAAAGGGGTCTCCGGCCTTTTTGCGCCGTTGCTTTTGGCTTAATTATGTTCTGACCTTGCAGATCTCGAAATAGATGGCAAGGGCTGATTTTTAGCCGGTTACGAAGTGCATAAGTGTGCGGAGTGGGACGTTGGGGGGGGGGAGGAGCTTGGAGGGGGTGGGGGGTGCAGCCGAGCGCACAGCCGCGCCTTTCATTCATGGATTCCGAAAAATGTCTGAAACATTTCCTGCGACGTCGCCGTTTCGGCGAGCTGGTCACCGCTGATGACCATTCGCAGGACTGGACGTTTCTAACTGGGTTTTCCCCTTCACGTTATCCACAGATCTGAAGGTAAAGCGTTAACTTGCCTCTGCGTGAACCGCGAGAGAAAAAGCAAAAGAGCATATAGATGGAAACGTTTGTCGAACTCTCTAATGTATGGAGCACGCTGTTGAGCACCATCTGAACCGTCCTCAAGGGCATGTCCAAGTGGATAGAGCAATAGAGCATCCCTCATGAGTTACAGCACAAGTGCCACAAAGAGGATATTGAGGTCGTTGGTTCGAATCTCACTGCAATCACCGCTGCCTGCCGTTTTTATTGGGTTCCCCGCCTAGCTTTCCAGACGGAACTACGCTTAACCCAAGTCGACCCAAGACGCAAACTAACGCCCATGTCCTCCCATTCGTTCCTCTCCTTTATCTGTTCATGTGTGCACGCTGTTAATAGCCACAGTTGCTCCGGGATGACGTCTTTCTGTTCCGTTTTTTTTTTTTATGTGGAGGCGTACACCTTTTTGTGACACTTCTGCATTTATGATGATTGTCGCAAAAATGTGTATGACGCCTGACGCTTCTCACGAATCAGGAGCTGCAAAGGTGTTATTGCGTGCTATGGCTAGCCTTCATCACGTGACAGGCTGAAGCCCTCCGCCTCAGACGCTTTCAGACATGTGTCGGCTCAGTTCCCTCGAAGTCGGCCCAGGACGCACATTTCCCGAGGGCGTCAGTCGTGACGTTGCCCACCTCTGTGAGGCCGACAACGGCGAGGCCCCTTCACCATCACCACCATAACGAACTGTCCCAAAGAAAGATACCGTTATCATTCCTGATTTGTGGTGACCGTGGGGCGTACGCCTTTTTGTGACAATTACACCCCCACTATGCCCACTTCTACGCGGTCAACAACGGCGAGCTGATTAAGACATTGCCCCCCTTTCGTGACAATTAACGTAACAAAAAGGCGTAATAGGCAACGAATCAGGGAAGAGAACGATGAATAATGGTTGCCTAGGAGCGTGTTGTGCAGTGAAGCTCTTGACTTAAGAGTGTACCACAACCTATACGAAGGTCCCGAGGTACGGCTCAGCCGATATAAATAGCTATTTCCAAATGAGATACAAACACATACGAAATAAGAAAAGAGAACAGCGGCTCCTCCCTCCAAACATTCGCTGTTGCTCCCTTCTCGAGTTTCTCTCAGTCTTTTTTGTTTGTTTGTTTTGGTTGGTATTTGAATCCCGTTTTTTCTTTTTTTTTCTTTTTTTTTTTTGAGCCCCGATCCGCGCAATGCTGTTGACACACATAGTGACAACGGAATATGCGGTCCCATGTGCAGGCGGCGCGACGGCGCGACTCTAGACCGAGCGTGGTATGAAATTGCTTTGTCGTACATGCTAAAAACAGAACTTCACCGCATAGCACGCTGTGCGCCAACCATGGCCACGAACGATAGGGTTATCGCGTGTGATTAGAAGAGCGAGGGGCGAGTACGCCTTTTTGCGTTAATTATCTTATATCCAAATTGACACAAAAAGGCGTAGCGTCAAACGATACGAGGCCTAAAAGAAAACAACTAACGAGCGGATCAAGATCAGGGAAGAAAGTGGAAAGCAGGAGCCGCACTCCTTTTTGTGATACCATAAGAGTGTATCAAACGAAAGATCCAGTAAAAGTACCAAAAGTTCAGTAAAAAGAACCATCAAATCTGAATGACGTTGCGATATACGTGCCACATTTGGTACAAGAGATGCGTTCACTGTTACAGTTCATCAGTTTAAAGGGACTGTCCTGGAGCAGTCGACTGGTTATGGGAACAAGAGTTCTATAACACTGTAAAATGCCATTAAGGCAAATGCCATTAAAACTGTCCGTCTAGCACCGCACGAATGACATCACAACTTATAACTCACTAAGCACTTAATGTCATTCGTGCGGTGCCACACGGACAGTTTTACTGGCATTTGCCTTAATGGCATTTTCTGCTTACTGAGTTTGCCACAACTCATTCGCAGATGAAATGCCTATATACTCTCCCTCTCACTGTTAGCGCAGAGTAACAATTTTAGTTTGCATAAAACCACTTTCTACTGCACAACACAACGCGATTTGACAACTTTGAGCTTTCTTAAGGTGAGACTCCGCAACAAAATCACCAGAAAGATTGTGACATAGCAGTAACCCTTGGGGTGTCAGGAACACACATACGAAATATCGCCTTCCCAAAGTGTGCAGATTTTATTCGAACGAATTATTACGAAGTGAGCGCTCTGCCTCTGTGAAGCAAGAGGGCGCTGAAAGCTACACTGCTGACGTCATCCGGCATGGAAGAATCCGAGCTTCGTAGCAGACGACAATGACTGGGTGACGTCACAGTATCTTCCTCCGGGCGAACCGTTGTGCGCTTTGCATTTTCGTTTCAGTTTGGTATTGCACTTATCACAATTACTTCAAGATGTGGTTTGCAGCGTGCAATAAATTTTCGTATTTACACAAAAATGCTTTTTCGCTAATGATCCACGACTCAGTATACCTCCAATGCTTGCCCTTTCCTTATGACGAAATTGTTTATTCCATGGTGAAATCCAGTTCACCAGCGCCATGCATTAGAAAAGCACTGCTCATCTCTCTGGACGTTGTATAGGGCTTCGGTATACTCAGCGCTATAGTTTCACCAAATCACCGCGAGCAATGATATATAGACTGTCGCGGTGGAACGGTCCACTCATCATTATACAGATAAAGTGTCGTTGCTTTTTTTCCTTTACAAACAAACAAACAAGACCCGTGGCGGAGCGCGTTCGCCAGCAACGCAGAAATGAGACGGCGGCAGCAACTTCCACTATACGTGACATCCACGAGACGTTTCGTATAACAAGGCCAGAAAAATCGGAATGTGTCCATGTACTCATACAGAACGCACTCTTCATACGTGAGGTTTGGTCAGTAGTACACATACCTCGGCAAACCTAATTCCTTAGCATGCTCAGTCGTACTCACTCATGTTCAATGTGTGAGCATGACTGAGAAAACGGAGAACTGAGCAGGACGCGAGTGAACAAACAAGGAGCTGAGCAGGAGTGAGCAGGGGTGCCGAACTCTGGTAGTATAAAATGCTCCTTCTTATTCTCTTTTTTTTTTTTTCAATGTTTCAATGTTTCTAATAAAAAGTGTAATAAAAACGGTCTCTCATGAAGGAGTATCCATCCTCAAACAGAACTTCACCACATTACAGTGCAAACTATCCTTCCGAATAAGATCGTTCCTTTTCCTGATTTGCTCAAAATGAGTGACACCTGCGTTTTTCGACACTTCTGCATTTTGCATTGATTGCCGAGAAAATCTGTATATCTCCTGTCTTAACTAAGTCAGGAGACAGACCAAGGCCATTGTGAACGAGGAATTGGCTCCTGGCGATGTTCTGTGGTGAAGTTCTGTTTCAACAGACCTGTCTGAACCGATGAAAGAAGCAAACAAGTTAAGAAACAGCACAGAATATGGCCTTACCTCTGACGCATGTTTCAGCGCATCCGTTTGTGTGTACAATCACCTCTGAACCTGCAAAAGACAAGATAGGATTGCTTCAACGTTCCATAAGCCATGACGAGAATGTCTGAAACAAATTCAGGCTTCTCTGAGGACGTAGAATATTATTAATGCTTCGCCCGAAAAGCTATTACACCTTTTAAGAGGTAATAGTTGTCGTATATGTTGTGCCTATAAAAGGTTGCAAAGTTCTATACCTGCTACCTCACTCTCAAAACACCACTTCACCGCATAGCACGCTGTCCACCAACCACTGCCACGAATGATTGGGTTACCGCTTCTGATTCTGTGAGCGATGGAGGCCTACGCGTTTTGTAGCGATTTGGATATATGATAATTGCTTTTACCACCCTTTTACACCCTTTATCGGACGCTATATGTTGACCTAGGTGGTAACTATAGAAGTTACCATCTTTTCACACCCTTTTTTCTTAGAGTGTACAGCGACCCTCGCGTATGATGTCCGAAATGTTGCCGATGACCCGGTACGCTGTTCTACCGCAATGATTTCGTTGCAATAGACACCACTTAGCCCGAATTTTAGTGAAGAAAGAGATACTCTTTTTCGTCAGCGTAATAGAACTTCTGTGGGCCAACGTGTGTATCAGTACAGCTTCCTGCAGCCATTCTTATGTGCACGCCTCCAAACATAACTCACATAATCATTCCCTTCGATGCTCTTAGAAGATGAAGAACAATCTGCGTAACACTCATCAATGGAATCCGCACTTTATCCGAAAGGGTTCAGAAGGAATAACTCTGTTTTCGACGTCATGGGGTCTCATAAAAAAGAACGTGCATTCGTATGTACCCCAAAATATCACGCTGCAACAGCGCAATGCACAATAACGGGAGTCCTGTGACTACACATCATCATCAGCATCATCGCCCCGTCCTTTCACGGTGAGCTATGACGTCCATCAAATTTCCACCACATTTCAGCGCACAGCGGCTGTGTATATTGCCAACCCGCGCGCGACAAAGAATTTTGCGCGCAACAAATCCGCTCCCGCCAGCTAGAATTAAGGCGCGATTTTTCGTAATAGAAGCAATTAAGCAAATGCACACCATCCACAGACGACGTTTCCTTACGCCAAGAAGACTTCCCACGCAGACGACGGACGGCACATTCACCTAGTCGCAGAAGCGTCGCCTGGTCAGCACCGGTGTTCATTCATGGCATAGCGTCACGCTGTTTTCCCTGGCACAAAGAGCGCGTCCAGCGCGGCCACAACAAACTATGGCGACTCGTGACGTCATATTGGTCACGTGCCTGCGATTCCCAGCGTCCTTCCTTTCCATATCCCGTGGGCCAGACAGGAGTGTCCGACGGACTCCCTCCCCCGACAGAGCGAAATACAAAGAAAAGGGCAACCACCCCCGCATCTATGCCACAGCTGCCCAGACAGTGCGAACTGTATTCGGGAACAACCGTTGCATCTTTTCGTTCGCGTCGGTGTCACTTTCGGTGCAGGTTTTCCTCTGCTTCGAGGAATTCGCGTAGTGGGATATATAGCGTAGCAAAATAAGGCATTTGTATTTCCCTGTACTCACACGCGAACTGACCCTATATACCAATAGGCATTGGTATGGGGTTACTGTGAAATCGTCAACCCTCTTCTCCCCCCCCCCCCTTTTTTTTTTGCTTTGGCTATAGTCGTGACGATGCCCACTTGAGTGCGGCAAGCTACTCCCCCCCCCCCTTTCCCCGTTTCTAAGAGTGTACGGAAGTGAAGGCCGTGCTGTGGGAAGAGGTAACGGTGGATTGTTATGGTAAACCACTGTGGAACCTGCACTCTTAAAACAAAGCTTCACCACATAGCACGCTGAAGGCCAACCATTGTACAGGGCGATACCTCTGTCACTCTTGATTTGTGAAAAGCGCGGGGCATACGCCTTTTTGTGACAATTAACATTTCTGTATAGGTGTCACGAAAAGACGTACATCTCCCGTTTTCAACAAATCAAGGGAGAGTCATGCCATTCGGGATGATGGTTGGCTAGGAACGTGCTATGTGGTGAAGTTCATTTTTAAGGGACCCCCCCCCCCCCCGATTAAAAAATAATAATAAAACCAGAAAACGCAAGACCCTAGACTATATGTGCGCCAGTGCCAGTAATACGAGGGTTGCCTCTCACCAGGGGTCGCCACGACCGATTTCATCCAAGCTTTGATTACGAATGAAAATAAAATTTAGTGTGACATATGACGTGTATATACGGTGTTGCGAGGTATTTATAGGGAATTAGCTCTTAAATGACACCAAACGCGTAAGCTGCTTACTTGTTGCTCTGTACGGTACATTTAAATATATCACTTTCGATTAACGTGTTTAATCCTTGCTCTTGATTTGTTTGGGTGTACGTCTTCACTAGGCTATGGTTTTTACGGTTCATACCTGTGTTTATCTGCTGACTACGAGAATTGAGGTACCACGTCCTGACATCATTGTGACTAACCTCTCCGTTCTATTTATATATGTATATGTATTTCAAATCTAAAAGCTGGCGGCGTTAGCCCATTTATCATTTATCGTTCGCCGTCAATTTTGAATCTCAACACAAAATGCCCTGCAGCCCCTTCGCGAATTTCTTTCATCGGCTCATCCTCATCCGCGGCCACCCAGAAGGCCATACCCCGGATCATAAAAAAAAAAGAAAAAAAAAAGAAAGAAATAGAATCGCCGTCAAAGTACATTGAAAGTAACGGCTCCCAAACGTCCGCCGCTGCCCTTGTGTGTCCCATTGTGCCACCCGGCCACCCCCGCAACGGTCAGTCGGCGTACGAACACCGGCGGGTGTCTCGTCCAGATCGAGATGCTATGACTCCCGACGGACGAGGCTAACTTCATTGCTGCTCCCCGGTTGCTCCCAGACAAGAGCCATCAGCGGCCACAAATTAAGAACGTGTCGGAGCGGTTCTTCGCGAGGACAACGACAGCTTGCCATGAAAACGAAAATAATGGGGGGAAAAGTGCAAAGGGAAAAGCGCAACGGGCGCCAAAAATTATAGTGGGAAAGCGATAGGTCGTGTTTTATAGCGAGTGTCACGTAAGATACGCGCGGGAGAGTGCGTACGACTGTTAATGCAATTATAGACAATGTCACATAGATTGAGCGCGCGTCGCAGTTAAAAAGAGAGAGAGCAATCGGAAAGCAGCTAGGGCTGTCGAAAGATAGTACCTTTTAGAAGCTACACTCTTAAAAACGAACTTCACCGCATAGCACGCTCCTAGCCAGACATGATCTCGAATGAAATGTTATATTGATATATAATTGTTGTAATATAATATATAATTGTTATGTTAATGAAATGTTATATTTGTTGAAAACGGGAGGCGTACGATATTTTTGTGACACTTTTGCTGTTCATAGTTGTCACAAAAAAGGCCTACACTCTTAAAAATGAACTTCACCGCATAGCAAGCTCCTAGCCAACAATCAACTCGAATGATATCGCTATGTGCCCTGATTTGTTCAAAACGGTAGGCGTACGCCTTTTTTGTGACACTTATGCGGTTCATAATTGTCACAAAAATGGCGTACGCCTCCCGTTTTCAGCAAATCAGGACAGATAACGATATCATTCGAGATGATGGTTGGCTAGGAGCGTGCTATGCGGTGAAGTTCATTTCTAAGAGTGTACGCCTCCCGTTTTCAACAAATCAGGTCAGATAGCGCTACCATTCGAGATTATGGTTGGCTAGGTGCGTGCCATGAAGAGAAGTTCATTTTTAAGAGTATAGAATCATACAGAACATGTTCCACGGTTCTCTCTAATTCAATGACGAGGCTGCTCTACACTGTTATAAAAAGTAGTTTCAGTGTTTTATCTTTTTATTACTTGTATTGACCGCACTTGACAAAGTTTCCACGTTCCTCGATTGCGACACCACACTCCTAAAACGGAACTTCACCACATAACACCAACCATTGCACAGAGTGATACCTTCATCACTCCTCACTTGTGCAAGGCGTGGGGCGCACGTCTGTTATCATCATCGTCGCTACCACCTTGTGACAATTAACGTACTTGAATGCAACAAGTACACAGAACGATACCGGTATCGTTCCTAATTTCGCGAGAGCCGGGCGTAACCGGGTAACTCTGTGTGGTTATATTATTATTCGTGCAAAGTGTCAGGAGGGAGGGAATACGGAATTATGGTTGCCCAGAACTGTGTTATGCGGTAAAGTTCCCTTTCGAGAGTACACTCTTAAAAATGAACTTCACCTCATAACACCCTCCTAGCCAACCACTATCTCGAATGATATCGTTATCTGTCCTGATTTGTTAAAAACGGGAGGCGTACGCCTTTTTGTGACACTTATGCAGTTTATAATTGTCACAAAAAAGGCGTACGCCTCCCGTTTTCAACGAACCAGGGCAGATAACGATATCATTTGAGATTATGGTTGGCTAGGAGCGTGCTATGTGGTGAAGTTCATTTTTAAGAGTGTATAGTCGGCCTTGAGCATGTTATGCGGCGTACACTCTTAAAAATGAGCTTCACCGCATAGCACGCACCTAGCCAACCTTCATCACGAATGGTCGCGTTATCTGCCCTGATTTGTTGAAAACGGGAGGCGTACACCTTTTTGTCACAGTTATGCTGTTTATAATTGTCACAAAAAGGTGTACGTCTCCCGTTTTCAACAAATCAGAGCTGATAACGACATTATTCGGGATGATGGTGTGCTAGGAGCGTGCTATGCAGTGAAGTTCATTTCTATGGGTGTAGTGTTACGTGTTTATATTGAGTGTAACTGACTTTAAAATCGGGCGCAGGGGGGTACAAGGCTCATGCAGTCCTAAAAATAACACTGGTGGTGATGGTGGTGGTGAAAGGGCTCGCCTAAACACACTTTAACATAAAACAAGCAGAAGGCCAACCATTGCGCAGAATGATAGCGTTATCGCTTCTGGGGCAAGCATGTACCCCTTTTGGAGACAACGTAATGGCGTAAATGTCACACGAAGGCTTACGGCTTCCGTTTTCAACAAATCGAGGGAGAGAACGATACCATTCGTGATGACGGTTTGGTTGGGAACGTGTTATGGGGTGAAGTTCTGCTTTAAGAATGCGGAGCCGAGCACCCATCTCCTCTGTGAATATTTTCCGCCTAATATTACGTCAGCGATAGCGACTGTATCCCTTGACTCTCTATAAGGCGTGTTTCCCTCTCAATGAAACAATATCACTATAGTGGACCAATCAGCCAGCAGTACTTCACTCTCTGAGAGAGACAGAACTTATAAATAGTGTCTGCATGAGTTATAATAATAATAATAACGCTTTTTATTACGTGCCCAACGAGTATGTACTGAAGAGCGTAGGGCTGCAGAGACCGCGAAGTTGTCAGACATCGTTGTAATCACGAATTCAGGAGGCACAATCTCACGCATCGACCGCCACTCGGAGACGTGCTATTTCGCAGGAGAGGCCCGGCCCCAGCTGACAAGACTTAAAAATCCCGCGGTACCGCGGTATCGCTGCAGTGGATGCCTTCTCATAAGGGAAGTTCCGGGAATGACCGAGCTGACGAGCTGCCCAAAGCAGCTACAAAAATCGAACCGAAAGTCCAGGCGCATTCAAGTAGTTTCGCCTGCTCCAGAAGCTACATCCTGATACGCGAACAGGAGACGGAACTGCACCTCCACCCTGTGCATCGAGTGGCCTCTCCAAGGCCGAAGTTTCCATCCTGCTTCTCATCCGATCCCGTATAGTGCCTATACACGTGCGCCCACACTTTCAAACTCGGCTACACTTATTCTAGTCCAAACTGTCTCAAATGCGGTGAACAAGAAACGGAGGAACACATTATCACGCTCTGTTCGGCTACATCCGACGCCAGAAGTGAACTCCAGAAAGCAGTGCAGCACCCTGGAACATCGGAGCTCCAGATTGAGGAGATGGTCCATCCGCGAGGTAACATCCGGCGCCACAAATCCGTGCTGAAAGCCCTGCTGAACTTTCTGAAGGCAGTCCACTTTCGCCCCCTTTCCCCTTTTATCCCTTCCCCGACCAACGTGCCGCCAATCTAGGCAGGCAGACCGCTCCAACCCCAAGAACAAGCCTCGAGGGCCTTGGTGTTGGCGCACGGTACGCTCACGAAGTTTCACATAGCCCCCACGTAGGCCACAGAACATATATACATTAATGTTAGGGGATAGATTGCTTACATCTAAAATTACAGGCACGTCTTGAATAACATATTGCACGTTACTGATGTGTGAGACTATATAGGACTAAATGTATGAGTACAAGATCGTAGAAATTAGAAAAGAACTGCAGAATGTCAGGAAAAGAAAAATTGGCGCAAGCAAAATGGGTGAATTTCACAGAGGGAAAAACTTTAGATACAACCTCTTTGCGTAGAACGGGAAGGGATACAGAAAAAAATATCGCGTGACAACGAGTTTATGAGGGTCTTGCCACGTTGAGTATGCATACGAATGAGCTTGAATCAGAGACGAACCACAACTGAGCCGTTTTATTCTTCTCTCTCGATCTTTTTCTTTCTCCCTTTCCCTTTCTTCTCTTCTCAATGGATTAGCAAGTCGACCATGCGTTTGACTGGCCTCTCCTCTTTTTCTTCATATAAACATATTACTCC
The DNA here is from genome assembly GCF_037126465.1 of Ornithodoros turicata. Lineage (NCBI taxonomy): Eukaryota > Metazoa > Arthropoda > Arachnida > Ixodida > Argasidae > Ornithodoros > Ornithodoros turicata. The sequence goes on from NC_088207.1 coordinate 22,769,519, forward strand.
ACAACTACCAGCTTGAAGTTGTTGTGTCGCGTGGACATATGCAGGGTGTTTTTTTTTTTCTTATGATTTACAGATTTTTTTACAAGATACCTATAAGAATAGCGTACATGTCGTTTTTGCAGTTGAGTTATGCGGCCATGCAGCCATATACTCTCGGAGAAAGTATGTACCTGCACGATGATTAATCACCTAAAATTTATTACTTAACGCTTTAAGAGATTTCCAGAAAAAGCGAGATAGCAGAATGGGAGACAACCCTCGCCCTTCCCAGCGCCGCATTTTTTCGGAAGGTAGCGGTGGCGCTAGTCATCGTCCCAGTTATTGCTTCCTCAACTTCTACAATAACAATTCCTCAATAACAACAATTCCTCAACTTTGTACTTCAGCTTACCTTAGTATTTCTGTACAAGCGGTGGATATTTCACAGATGTTTCATTCTGAGGTTGATTATCATCATCATTCTACGCGTTTTCACAGGAGCTATTGCTGTCGTCTGCTACGGTAGTCGCACATACGCTTCTGCGCGTTCAGAATTCAAATGTCCATCGTCCAATCGTGGTGCAGATCTCGCGTGCCGATGAGTAGCGCCCCTAGCGGATCGTGCGGACGGGCTCCTCATAAGGGTTGCTGATTATGACATGGTCGTTATAGTCTAGTAGGTCGTGGTTGAAATATCCATCGCCGACTTCGGATATGCAAATAGACCGCAACCGCAACCGCGGCGACCGGGAGCGCAGGCAGCACAGCACTCATTCCACGTCAGAGGGCCACGTAGTGCTTTGGAGTGATGGAGGTGATTGGAGTAAGTGCTCATCTCCTGGCCAGATAAACCGATTTCCGGCCCAGATAAGCCCCAGTCGTTGAAGGTGATGCGCTCCAAAGGCGCGCTGTTTTGGTTTCGGCTCATTTGCATAGCGAAAGTCAACTATGGATATTTCACGGGCTCCTGTCAGGATTTCTTAAAAAATAGAATGGCTTTCAATGAGGGTCATCCCCATTCTGCTAGCTCGTTTTTGACCAAAATTCCTTAACTAAAGAGATAACTAATGAATTTTAGGTAATTTGTCACCTAGTCGTTACATACTTTATTCGAGAGGATGTCCGCCTGACCCTATATAGCTCAACTGCAAAAACGACATCTATACTGCTCTCGTAGCTTTTTTTATAGAAATTCTGTAAACGATAAAAAAAAACGCCCAAGACGGCAAGGGGCAAGACGCGACAACTTAATGTAACTATAAATCTAATACAATTTAGAAACTGATAAGTCAACTATCAGGCGGCTTTATGCTTGTCCCTCAGAGATTCCTTTTTCGCATATTGCCTAGGATTTTCCAGCAAATTTTCTTGTTTTCTAGGATATTTCCAGCAAAGCAGAAGCTCAGAAAGCGAGCGACCAGCGAAACGTCAGAGTGGCGGTGCCTTGTTTGCAAAGGACGGTGGAGCAAAATAGCACCGGGTTTTGTGTGGTTTCATTGGACACCATGTGGGTGGTGGACTCAAGGGGGTTGTGCGGCGGCCCACGGGCTTTACTTTGTCCGCTTGGATTGCAAAAACTAATTTATATGTTCATTAGCACTGTGTGTCTCATCTTGCCCCGAGGGTTGGGGCAAAATGAGACAATTTGCATTTTTTTATTTCTTGTTCTGTGTTTTTTTTAGACCGGCTACGTCCGTTCTGCATTTACAGGTCAGAAGCTTAGACCCCTGAGAATGTGCCTATGGCTAGCTTTCTTCTTCTTCTCTTTTTTTTTTTTTTTTTCACCACGAAAAATAAAAGTTTCATATTCAATTGCAAATTTCTGTCTCATTTTGCCACACGTTCCCTTACGTACTTACACGACATCGGATGCTTCCTGAGTGAATTGATGTTTCGAAAAGGGGAACAAAACAAAAAAGGAACACCGCCAAGGAGCCCGCGAAGAGGGAATCACACGCGTAACATGAAAAACGGTTAGGAGCAACTAAGATTTATTTGAACAAGAACTTTCGTGCAAGAGACTGCACCTCTTCAGGTTACTTCTTCACTTACTACTTACTACTGCACTACTACTTACTACTGCACTTCTTCACTTCAGGCACTTAGTTTTGTAACCTGGAGAAGTGCAGTCTCTTGCACGAAAGTTCTTGTTCAAATAAATCTTAGTTGCTCCTAACCGTTTTTCATGTTACGTGTGTGAATTGATGTTGAAAACGCGAATTTTCCTTAGCTAGTTGGAAGAAACTCTTTACCCAGAGTTTTTTGGCAAGAAGGGGAATCAGCTTTTTTTTTTCAAAAGTTATTTTGGTTTACACTATACAATATAAATACAAATTAAAATCAGGAAAGAGGATGATATCACTCGAAACGATGGTTGTTCAGGAGCGTTTTATGTGGGTAGTACATTTCAACAGTTTGCATTGCTGAACAAGTTCGCATCTCTCACTAGTCCTCTGGATGCTAATGGGACATCCCATCCTTCATAGCGGACAACAGTCCTCCTGTTTGCTCAAGAACGATTATTGATTGATTATACGAATGATTACACTGCAACTTATTGATGACGGCATTACAACTTGGGAAATTAGCGATACCTCTGTATTCAGGGTTTGGGAAACACAAACTTGAAAGATGTTCTGTTCCCTTTTTTTCTCTCTCTCTCTCTCTTTATAGCGTGAGATTGATCTACAGAGCAACATAGAAGAAAAAAAGATGGTGAAACAAAAAGATAAATAGAGGGGGGGAAAGCCTGCAAGAGCACGTTCCCGCAATGAGCATAATTGTGCTGGTGGAGCAACCTTTACAAAACTTATCATTCAGTAATATACTCGTAGGGCTGTGCGAATAGTCTTTTTAAGACGAAGAAGATAGATATACGCACGAAGCAAGTACGAAGTGGAAGGTTATATCACCGAGTCACGCTTATACGCACACACATCGTATGCATCGCATGTATACGTGATGCATGCATGCATGCCGATTTTCGCATGAAGCAGCTCACACATTGTTATAGTGCTTTCGGGCTCATGCGTAGATAGATATTTTCATTCAGATATTTTCAGCTAAAAATTTGGTTTTGAAATTGAAAAAAAAAAAAATAATAATACTCTGTTCGACTCGAAATTCGAATATACGATATTCTATTGGAATATTTCATATCGATTGGGAATTATAACCGAATACGCAAGTATTCGCTTCGGCATTCGCAAACGATAAATTAACGACAATATAAACACGCGAATTTGCGCACATGTTACAGAGTTCATCATGGAAAGCGCGAAGGAAAATCGGGACGTGGCGCAACTCTCAACTGAACTTTATTGCCGACGCATAAGAGTTTGTAAGCATTGCAGGTGATTTAGTAGCCTGTTGACAATCTAGCAAGGCCACTTCGCCGCGAGATAATAAGACTGTGACGGTGAGCTAAATACAGTTATCTCTTGCTTTTAAAATGTGGGCGGCTTCTACGACTTCCCGTGTAGTTTTTTCTTTGTGCCAAAACAGGATTGTGGCTTCTTCGAAGAATGGTTTGTAAACGCAGTTTTTGCAGTGCGAGGGTAGGTGAGATAGGTTGTCCTTGCCCAGTGACCTCTCCTGTTCCCACAGTCGTACGTTACCGAGTTCACCCTCGGGCATTCGGACGAGATAAGAATAATTATATTTAAAAAAAGTGGTTCTACCTTATCCCAAAGGCGCACATAGTGTTTGCAGGTATGGGAAGAGCTGGAATGTATTCAACGAAATGTGTGCAGGGAGGGAAAGGAGCTTTCGTGTCGCAGCATCATTTTTGAAAAAATACTACCGCGCATCTCCCTATTGTTCACATGTGGTACTGGAGAACGCTAAACACTCTGCAATCAGCACAGCCGCTCGGCATCTAATCTTCATCTGAAAAGCGAGAAGCGCTTGCTTCTGTTTATTTTATTACTAGTACACTCCTAAAAATGAACTTCACCGCATAGCACGCTCCTAACCAATCGTCATCTCAAATGATATCGTTGTCTGCCCTGATTTGTTGAAAACGGGAGGCGTACGCATTTTCTGTGACAATTATGAACAGCATAAGTGTCACAAAAAAAGGCGTACGCCTCCGGTTTTCAACAAATCAGGGCAGATAACGATATCATTCGAGATTATGGTTGGCTAGGAGCGTGCTATGCGGTGAAGTTCATTTTTAAGAGTGTATTTCTTCTTTTTTGTTTTTTCATTTCCACGCGGAAATCTTTTATTCTACCCAATATTGCCCGACTTTACCCTATTCTAAAAACAGATGGTGGTGGTGGTCGCCATGAAATTGCTCGCCGTATAGTCGTCCACGCTCAGGCGGGCAACGTCACGACTGTCACAGGGGGGATCGTCCGTCCTGGGCCGACTTCACAGGGAACTGTGCCGTAATAAAACGTCTAAGAAAAACGCAGAGAATGCACCCAGGCAGCACACCCGGGTCACCTCCTATGTTCGGCGTGGAAAACAGCACCCATTGCAGAGAATGATACCCTTAACAATCTCGATTCGTGGAAAGCCCGGAGCGTACGCCTTTTTGTGACAATATAGCATAAGTGTACAAGTGTCACAAAAAGGCGTTCGCCTCCCGTATTAAACTAGTCAGGGGGAAGAACGATGTCATTCGGGATACGGAGGTTGTCTGGGAGCGTGCTATGCGGTGAAGTTTCATTTTAAGGGTGTATTTTAAAGTTCCCGAAATAAAACCCAAATTTCAAAAACATAAAACCTGCAGTTACAAGGGTCAATCTACAATACACAGTATCCTCTACTACGACGTGGCACCTGACTAACTGTCCGAAACCGGAAGAACCGACTTACTCAACACATTACAAAATATGAACTGCAGAAGCACAATTTCACGAATGCGAGGATTCTCAGTGAGCGATGCGACGCAAATAAAACGCAACAATAAAATAATAGCACGCGAGAAATAGGTACTGTACGACACTGCCGTGCTTCACTAAACTGTCACCGCTCAACATTGTTTGCTCCAACCAACGCTATTCGAAGTTCTCGTCGAAGCGAACGGTCCCACGTGTCATTTTAAAGAACGAATCACATTCTGAATTCAACTCGCTCAACCACTCTCGAAGAATTTCATTGGATGTAAAACTTTAATGCGTCCCCCCCCCCTCCTTTTATAAAAGCGAGTGACACTCCCTGGTCTGACTATACGGCGGCACACTATCGATTTCCAACAACAGTCCTTCTTCGTTTACAGCGTCAGGGAAAAAAAAAAATACATACAATAAATAAATGAAAAAAAAAGGGGGGAAGAGGTACCGTTTCACGCGTGTAACGGAAGATAAAAAGAAACTGGGCGAAGCGAATAACGCAGGGGGGGAGGGGGGCGGTTTTTAAGAGATTCCCCCAGGGGGCGCGCCAGTCGCGAGGAGGGTGGAGAGAAGGTTTCCAAAGCTTCCCCGATAACGAAAAATATAGGAGCGAGAGAGAGAAGAGGGGGGGGGGAGAAAAAAAGCAATACATTTCACAACGGCGTCGCTGCAACGGAGCGGCAAAAGAAGCGAACATCTAAAGCCGTCTGCAATTTTTTAGAGAGGCAGCGATTGGCTCCATCCACGTCCACGTGATTCAGGATGACGTCGTTGCCACGGCAACCGCTTCGTTTTGCTCCTTTACAACTCCCTTCCTCTTTAAAGTTCCATCTCTCCCTGCGAGCGCCGTTCTCAGGTGAAAAAAGCAAAACAAGCGACGAGCGAGACGAGAAGAAAAAAAGAAAAAGCCTTCGACGAGGAAGAAGAGTGGCTCCGCGAAGCATCACGGGATGGATGCTAGAAGCTGATTGGTTTGTAAGGGGAAACAATAAGAAAGGGGTGATGTCTTTTTCTTTTTCACTTTTTTTGTGCGATAGGTTTTCTTCCCCTAAAAGGGAAGAATGTTGTGAAAGGATGTCATCTGTCGCCGGTTAGAGCACGAGGAATGTATAGAGAGAAAAATATGGAATGTACGCACGTCAGAAATGTGAAGTGGCTCGGCGACGTTCAACGAAATGATGATGCTTATTTGTTTCATCTATTAAATCTATAGATTAAACTATTAAAATCTATTTGTACTTTGAAATGCTCCCCGGATTCTTGCTTTTATGCGCTGGTAAAACAGGACTTCGCATCATAACGTCGCCCAGGGGGTCAAATGTCACTCAAAAATGATGTCATTTCGTCTCCTGATTTATGGAAAAAGAGAGGCGTACGCCTTTTGTGAGGCTCATGCGCTTATGTTATTTGTCACAAAAAGGCGCATAGGCGCTCTGTGCAACGGGTGGCTTTCAGCGTGCGCTATGTGGTGTAGTTCTGTTTCAACAGGTTCTTGTTAAAATAATGGCTTTTCTAAATAATGCTTCCAAGCACCACAGGCGACGGTGATGGTGATGATGATTGACGTATTGCTTGATGGGAAGAAGAAAAAATGGTGTACCACAGGCGAGAATTTCCTTATAAAGTGTGTTTTCCTTAAAGTGTGTGACGGGGACGTTCGGGTTCTCCTAGGGATTTGTTCTTTTTTTTTTTTTACACACACCTTAATCATCATCAGGGACGCATATGATGTGCATGCACACGACAAATAGTATTATCAGGAGCAGCTTCTATAAAATGAAATGCTCAGTATGCAAACATGGAGAGCATGAGAGAACTGATGTTCTGAGGCTGGAACAACATAGAAGGGTCAAATACATACAAAGCCTCAATCCAGAAGATGTGGGTTCGACTCCTACAGCTGGCTAACCTTTTCAGTGACTTTCATGGAGAGCATAAGACGGACTATGCAGAAATGCTTGCCGTGTTCTATACATGCAAGGTCCAAAGCCGCGATTACGAAAACGAGAATGGGCCCACTTTCGGCTGCAAGTTATCAAAGAAAGCTTATACTGCCGAGCCAACTCAAACAGATCAAACAGCTAAAAAAAGAAAAAAAGGCGATTGAGATTACAAGATACGCGCGCTGTAAAGTTATCACTTTTTCTAATCCGCATGTTCGCTTAACTGCATGTCGAAGCTTATGGTTTCATTTGGTCACTCATTGCTCCGATCTTACTGATATAACGTGGAGCAGCGCCATCTGGTCCGAAAACTTGGCTCTATCAGCTATTACGGTATCGCCCTCTTCGGTATCTCAGTCGGCAACATCATAACATATGGTGGCTTGCTGAGCTCATGACCGCGGGTTCGAACCCGACTGAGGACGATATAGCAACGTGGGGAAGGTAAACATTACTCCCAGCACCGTGTGTCGGAGATTTCCGGCGCACGTCAAGGGAGCCCCCGGTGAATTATCCGCTCTCCTACACTCTTAGAAATGAACTTCACCGCATAGCACGCTCCTAGCCAACCATCATCTCGAATGATATCGTTATCTGCTCTGATTTGTTGAAAACGGTAGGCGTACGCCTTTTTTGTGACAATTATGAACCGCATAAGTGTCACAAAAAAGGCGTACGCCTCCCGTTTTCAAGAAATCAGGGCAGATAACGATATCATTCGAGATTATGGTTGGCTAGGAGCGTGCTATGCGGTGAAGTTCATTTTTAAGAGTGTACCCAGCGGCACGCGCAACATGTCGCCACACATATAGGCAGACAAACCTTACGTGTAAGATCAAGGTATCTCCGCCAGGGGAACACTCTCCATCCTTTTTAAGCTCTCCTTATTCATGCAGTAACTCTACTCAACCGATACAAAACATACCGCAACTGCTTCTCGTATATCTCGTGTAGCAGATTGTGATAACTGTCTCGCTTATATGCTAGAGAGAAATGAGGGAGGTAAAACAAAAAGAAAAAAAAATTGCGATATTTGCGAGTATGCCGTAGACACTTGTTGATGCAATGCTAGTACACTCTTAAAAATGAACTTCACCGCATAGCACGCTCCTAGCCAACCACCATCTCGAATGATATCGTTATCTGCCCTGATTTCTTGAAAACGGGAGGCGTACGCCTTTTTTGTGACACTTAGGCTGTTCATAATTGTCACAGAAAAGGCGTACGCCTCCCGTTTTCAACAAATCAGGGCAGGTAACGATATCATTCGAGATGGTGGTAGGCTAAGAGCGTGCATTGCGGTGATGTTCATTTTTAAGAGTGTAGACGAGGAAGTACAGAAAGAAGCCAATCCAATCCAGGACTGTCAGAACGGTGTGCCCTTCTTGTGAGACATTTTTTGCGTCCGTTTCACTCTAAAAACAGAACTTCACCGCATAGCACGTTGTGCGCCTTGCCACGAATGATAGGGTTATCGCTTCCGATTCGAAGAGAGAGAGGGGGCGTACGCCTTTTTGTGACAATTTTCATATATCCAAATTGCCACAAAAAGGCGTATGCCCCCTCTCTCTTCCAATCACAATCGATAACCGTATCATTCGTGGCAATGGTTGGCGCACAGCGTGCCATGCGGTGAAGTTCTGTTTTTAGAGCGTAGATTTCCCAACGTTTTCAATCCGACATAAGAGCCCCTAACTTCTACGTTGCGCTCGCCAGCGTCTTTGTCGTCACGCATATCTGTCGGTGCTCTGCTTGAGTAATATTGTATGGCGCTGTACCGTATTACGAATCCCATATTCTCTCGGACGCAACAACTCGCGGAGACTCGTATTTCTGCCAGCTATTTCTCCACAGAAGCGATATGTTGTTCCGCACGAAATCCACGTCACCCGAAAGCATTACTTTCCCTCGTGCACTATTCCCATGTACACAAGGCCGCTTCGTCTACATAACAGCGGCATTATGCTCGGCCGTGTCGCAGCGGGACTGACCGGCAGCATACGTCCTGACTGACCGCCGACAGAGAAAATGTATCCGGACGCAGTGAGAAACGTCAATAACGCACAGTAAAAAAAATGAAGAAGAAGAAAAAGAATAGGGTAAAAAAAAAAAGCCCCACACAAGCAAGGCATCAGCGACAGCAGAAACAGCGACAGAATGAAATGGAGCAAACGGCGAAATTCATTTATTGGCAGACGTTGCCCCTTAAGGAGAAGAGGAGGAAGAGGAGAAGGACGAAAGGAAGACAAACAGAAGACTATAAAACGACGAAACAACAGAGGAAAAGAGGAAGAAGAAAAAGAGAAAAAAAAAACAGTCGAGGAGAGAGACGGGGAAGGAGGAGGGCTCGAATCTCTAAAATTACATCGAAATGCCATCTCCTAGCTCCTCTTCCTCCCCTTTCCTTTCGTCTCCTTTTTCTCTTATTGGAAGGAGCAGCTTATTTTCCGGGCTTTTCGAACGGAACGGTGGAAAAAAAAAAGAAAAAGGGAAGGAGATCCGGGGTTTACGTAAAGTGCGAGAACGATGTTGGGTGCGTGGGGGGAGGAGGGGGGATTATCGATTTTTTTCCCCTCTAAAAACTCGCGAAGGAAAGGAAGAAAAGGCCGTTTTTCACTGCAGATGAAGGCGGACCGTTGGTACAAAAACGGGAGGCGGCTCAGAGAGCTCGGGGCAACAAAGTGAGAGAGGCTCTGGGGGTGCCTTGAGAACGAGACGCGTTACGTAAATACGCGTTCGAGTTATAAGGGTGGGCGGACAGTTTTCAATCCGATGACGGCGCCGGGTGAATACGTGGAAGAGACGCTTGATAACTGCATGATGTTTCAGATGGGTTTGTATCTCATGAGCTACACTCTTAAAAATGAACTTCACCGCATAGCACGCTCCTAGCCAACCATAATCTCACATGATATCGTTATCTGCCCTGGTTCGTTGAAAACGGGAGGCGTACGCCTTTTTTGTGACAATTATGAACTGCATAAGTGTCACAAAAAGGCGTACGCCTCCCGTTTTCAACAAATCAGGGCAGATAACGATATCATTCGAGATGGTGATTGGCTACGAGCGTGCTATGAGGTGAAGTTCATTTTTAAGAGTGTAGGACAGATGCGTATACGAAGAGGGGAGTCAAGTCCTGTAGATCACATAAACAAAATACAGAAGCCGACACTGAAGATTTTTGTTTAAGTTTAATTTGTACAAGCTTTCGCGTGGAGGTCCACGCTTCCTCAGGTACAAAGTGAAGTGGTGACAAACATAAGTATATATAGTATACACGACTAAACACACTGCTGTACAAAGAAAGGGAAGAGGAGAGGAGATATGGTGCCACATGTCTGTGTACAATGAATAGCTGGGCAGACGGATAGGTGACCTCTAACCGGTTAAGGACAGGTGAAAAAAGAAAAATCTTTTTTTTTTTTCTCAATATTCATGCGCGCACTCTTAAAACATATGGTAGTGGTGGTGGTGACGTGGTCGACTTACCGTTGTTGTCCTGAAAACAGAACCTCACCGCATAGCAACCGTCTACCCGAATGGCATCGTTCGCTCCCAAGAGTTGTTGAAAGCGTGAGACGTACGCCTTTTTGTGACACTGATGCAGTAATGATAATTGTCGCAGAAATTAATTTTAGTCCCCTCAGTTCGAACCAACGCACGAGGGCTGTAGCGGGTGGTAGGTTGAATTTACCTGTGGTGAAAACGAACTATGGGAGGCTGTCATTCTTGTTTCGAGGAGTCTCTGTCAATTCAATCAACGAGACTCAATCAACGCATAGCACGATCTGCGCCAACCATTGCCACGAACGAAGAGAGAGGGGGGCGTACGCCTTTTTGCGTCAATTAGGATAGATGATAATTGACACAAAAAGCGCACGCCTTCCTCTCTCCTCGAAGCGATCAGGAGAGATAACCCTATCATTCGTGGCAATGGTTGGCGCAGAGCGTTCTGTGCGGTGAAGTTCAGTTCTTAGAGTGTGGTTCCTTCAGTTGTATATTATTTGTATGAACGTATTATGTGAATGAATGAAGACAAGATGATTGATTGAATGAATGAATGAAAAGATGTATGCCCCACAAGTCAGGAGTGATATTCGGTATCATCTTGCGCTGCGCAATGATGGGCCTCCACCACATAGCACGCTGAAGGCGAACCATCGTACGGATGTTACCATTATCAGTCCTAATTTGTGGAAACCGCCGGGCATACGCCTTTTTATGACAATTAACATAATTGCATTTGTGTCACAAAAAACGTACGCCTCCCTGTTTATAACCCGACAGGGGGCAGAACGATGTCATCCGGGACGGCGGTCGGCTAGGAGCGTGCTATGCGGTGAAGTTCCGTTTTACAACGTCGAGTCGATTAAGACATTACCTTCCGCCCCCCTTCGTTTTTGAGAGTTCACTCTAACCACAGAGCTTCACCGCATACCACGCTCTTAGCCAACCATCATCCCGAATGATAACGTTCTTTCCCCTGATTTGATGAAAACGAAAGGCGTACGCCATTTTTATGGCAATTCCAGAAAAATGGCATACGCTCCCCGTTTCCAACAAATCAGGGGAAGAACGCTGTCACGTGAGATGATGGTTGGCTACACTCTTTGAACTTCACCGCATAGCACGCTCCTAGCCAATCATCATCTCGAATGATATCGTTATCTGCCCTGATTTGTTGAAACCGGGAGGCGTACGCCTTTCTTGTGACACGTATGCTGTTCATAATTGTGACAAAAAAAAAAAAAAGGTATACGCCTCCCGTTTACAACAAATCAGGACAGATGACGATATCATTCGAGATGTTGGTTGGCTAGGAGCCTGCTATGCGGTGAAGCTCATTTCTGTGAGTGTAGGAGCTACGTGCTATGTGGTGAAGTTCATTTTTAAGAGCGTACGCTTGCGTGACCTGGGGACCACATTTATTAAAGCGTCACAACCCGTTTTAGAAATATTGCCCCAGACACAGATAGCGCTCAAATGTTTCAAAGAAGTATTTGTTACACTCTAAAAATAGAACTTCACCGAACAGCACGCTCTCCGCCAACCATTGCCCCGAATGATAGGGTTATCGATTTTGATGCGAAGGGAGAGGGAGGCGTACGCCTTTTGGTGTCAATATGGATACATAATAATTGACACAAAAAGGTCTACGCCTCCCTCTCTCCTCGAATCACAAGCGATAACCCTGTCATTCGCGGCAATGGTTGGCGCACACACTCTTAAAAATGAACTTCACCGCATAGCACGCTCCTAGCCAACCATCATCTCAAATGATATCGTTATCTGCCCTGATTTGTTGAAAACGGGGGGCGTACGCCTTTTTTGTGACAATTATGAACAGCATAAGTGTCACAAAAAAGGCGTACGCCACCCGTTTTCAACAAATCAGAGCATGCAGACAACGATATCATTTGAGATGATGGTTGGCTAAGAGCGTGCTATGTGGTGAAGTTCATTTTTAAGAGTGCAGCGTGCTATGCGGTGAGGTTCTGTTTTTAGTGTGTGCACTGCTTTCAGCTCGCAAGCCCGCAAAGATAAAGAAAATTCAAAACACCAAAGTATAGCAGCTGGCGTGTCTCACGCGTGCACGAGCATGGTCCACGATCATTCATTGCCAATGCATGGTGAACTGCGATATCTCCGACAGCTTGCAGGATAGCTGGACGACTCAAGGTCGGAGAACCCGCTGTTTCCCGTTTTGGGTATCGCAACCCCGAACCGGCGTTTTGTTCTTGCCGGCGCGCGCCTCTCACTTGGGTGTTCCGGAAAATGGTTGTGATTGTTCTGCAAGTCTATGAGGAGCGTGGCTCTCCCGTACACTCTAAATCGTTTCACACCTTTAAAGGTGTAAAATAGGTGTATTGACAAAGATCACACCCCTTTCACACCCTACAACTTTGTTTTGGAAGTTCCTGAGGGTGTAACAATGGTGTACTACACCCTCAGGTGAACTATGGTGATAGGTGTGTCGCCTGGGTGCATAAAGGGAGTATGTTTATTTTCGCTCACATGAACAAAAATAAATATATACAACAACAGGGAACGGGAAGTTACATTACGAAAGTGCATGGCGTGGATTTACAACACGTCTACCATCTGATAATGTATGCAGATTTAGAAGATCTGTTGAGATAGTGCTTAAATTTCTTAAAACACGTTGCTCCTCATTGCAAGACAGAACAAGTACATGACAGTGCTCATCATACTCAACTGCAGTTAATGTTTGTATGAGAAAAATGGTATCAGAGTTAATAACATATATGCCTACAATCTCAACGAACACGGGTAAGTCCTCCTAGGAAGATTCTTTGGCAACAACACAGCCAACAGCAAATGTGTGATCATTATCAACTGCACTTTTCACATAGACTATAGATTCTGCGTGAATGTCACGGTTATGAATGTAACTCTGAATTGCTTCTGGGGCATGTTGAAGTAGTATCTCCCCGGAACCATCAGTAGATGTGGCATTTCTGATGAAGGGCTGCGACCACACATACATTTGATAAAATTCATGTCTTCTTGCTAATGAAAGGGTTATGTTCTTAAAATTTCGAGTTTTTCTAGTAACATCTTTAAAATGCTAGTGTTTCCCTTCGAAACGCATACACCATACAGCTAGGAGAGGACCAAACACCCTGATGAGTCGCGGATAATGAACAATGTAATGCATTTTACAGGGGTTAGATATTTGTGGGTACAACACTGCAAAGCCTTGAAGAACCGAATGAATGCAACGTTCTAAGTAATGAACATGCATATAGGGGAGGTACCTTCTCATGAGGAGGTCTACAATTTCACGAAAAGCTATATACAGCTGCCATGCTTCATTGCTATGCACAGCTGCCATGCCATACATGGTTGTCTGTTTGTCGGCTGTGCATGTTTACACATATATTTAATCACCTTGATGTGCATACATATATGGACCTCAATATGCAATATGCTGGTAATTTTGAATACACAGTTACCAGCATATTGCCACGAACCCAGCAGTTTTATTCAGCGTTACACCCTTTACACCCCAATTGCCATGAGGGTGTTAAAATACACCTTAAAAGGTGTGCGCCATGAACATTTTGATTTACACCCTTTAAGGTGTAAAATGATTTAGAGTGTAGCATTTATCATCGGCAGAAGCGCTGGTTTTTCCCCCAACCATCGTCTTTTACTTAACGCCCCAAAGGTTTGACAACCTCTCTCCAAAAGGAAATTTTCTGATAAGAAAGAATTTTATATCAATGCACACGTCACTCAAACGGGTGAGATGTGAGTGTCACACATCTCTGAGGGTCTGCAGCAGCTTACTTGGAAAGAAACTCATGCTTAGATCCCAGAAAGAGAAACAGTGAAGGTGACTGCATTGCAGCCCTCGATCAGGCTATGTTAATGATGATAGCTTATTCCCTACATAAGGCGCGATCTTCAAAACGCATTGAAAAGTGGCATATTTTGCAGTATATACTCAATTGCTGGTTATAGACCCACTTAGCAGATTTGAAAGGTAGAAAATATGGAAAGTAGAATATTGGCGGCTCTGTAGTACTGAGGCTCTCCCAATCTTGGACCTTTAGCTTTGAACGAGAAGCTGATTTTAATGCACGGGAGTTGGAGGGAAGAGTGGTCCAAGAGTACCGAATGACATCCCTAACGCCTTAAAGGTTCAAGTTAGGGTCGTTCGCCGTAAACATCCTAGCCAGCTACGGGCCTATGTTAATCCAGGAAGGCTCGTTGTACCTGTAAGGCTGTAATTCACGACGTGACCGCAAGGGTCGTAGAAGTGCGGGTAAACGACAGTGAAGCGGTAACTGTTTTGTTGGATGTCAAAAGGATTCACGACGAGGCAACTTAGGCTCATGTACTGCATGGCTTGCACAAGCAGGATCAGGCTGTTAGCCCTCTTTGGTGGATTACTATCGTGGGGGGAGAAAAGACTTCAAGCAGAGGAGCAGCGGTAACGGTCAGAGCCGCAGAAGCCGTATGCATTCCAGAGTATAGTATCAGTGGCCAACAGCTGTGCCCAGTTGTCAAGGGGGCTCGAGCGCGGAGCTTTCGGTCCCCTTCGTTACATACCGAGGGTCTTAGACACTCTATTAGAGGGTTTTATTGGACGTACGCTACATCGCTTTGCATATGCTACGATAAGACGCTACGTTTTCATTTTCTTTCAACCGACGGAACTCTTCTTCTTACCGCCATACCCCTTTGCCTTTTTTTCTCTTCTTTTTCTTCTACGTAGGTGTACTGGGGTAGCCAGTCCGATGTAGCTGTGACCCACCTTCCGATTTTTTTCTTTCTTATGTCCATCACCATCGTCATCGCCACTATCGTGTTCCACGTGCGAGGAGTCGTCTGCAACTGAGTCTCGCGACAGAGAACAATAACAGCTGCAATAGAATGTAATAACAAGTGACAAGACGCTATTAAATTATATGCATGGATTTGCTTTTGAACTATTCCATGTTATTTTGTATGTTGTTGTTTTGTATTTTGTATGTTATCATTAACTTATTTGTTGTTGTTGTATGATCGCCTCCGTTCTAACCGCTCTCGCGCCTGCTACTGCGTCGCCGCCCTGTTAATTTCGAACAAGTCGAAATCCTGCGACATGTGCCCGTAAACGCTTACACCGCACGTTATTCGCGAAAAACAGCGTACGCAAGGAAGCCGTCCTTGGGCATGATACCGCCGTCTAAGCGCAATGGTGCCAACACTAACCTCATCATAACGTGCGCAAAACGATAGCGTATATACAATCCATCAAAACTCAACTACTTATGCTGATGACATTTGGCTTTAGTCCTCATGAAAGCACCGTCCAGAATTCTAATGCCTGCTGCAGAGATTCCTCGACTTGGTCACTATGTTTCTTACTAGCAATGGAATTGATGTTTCTTCCGGGAAGTCTGGTTTTCTTCCGTTCCTGTCAGCAATGGACGACCGGTCGTTCGGTATATCGTCAAAGCGCTCGGGGCGTCGCTCCCCCTGACGCCGGCAACGCGCAACTTCTGATGTGTATGGGTTGAGGGGTAGTATACTCTAAAAACAGAGCTTCACCGCATAATACGCTGCGCGCCAACCATTGCCACGAATGATAGTGTTATCGCTGGTGATTGTAAGACAGAGGGGGCGTACGCCTTTTTGTGACAATTTTCATATATCCAAATTGCCACAAAAAGGCGTACCCCCCCCCCTCTGTTTTCGAATCGGAAGCGATAACCCTATCATTCGTGGCAATGGTTGGCGCACAGCATGCTATGTGGTGAAGTTCTGTTTTTAGAGTATTGCGTGTCTATATATAGACATTGGAAACTACACTCTTATCGCATAAGGTCCAACCATCGACCAGGATGATACCGTAATTACTGTTTACACTCGATTTCTGGAAAACGCGAAGCGTACGCCTTTGCGTGACACTTAACATAACCGTATAAGAGTCACAAAAAGGCGTACGCCTCGGTTTTTTACAAATCAGGGAAGAGAACGACGTCATTCGGGATTATGGTTAGTTCGCAGCGGTGAAGTTACGTTTTTTGAGTGCAACGGGACATAGGACTGTTTACAGGTTCGATCATGTATCTACCACGGTGTCTTTGTTTGACGTCTTCGTCTATTCAATGCCTTTTTCTTGTCTCTTCAGGTTCCAGCGGTGGCAGACAGCATCCTGCGAGAACCGCCACTTGTTTTTTCGTTAGTCCCCTTCTAACAAGCACGGTATTTTGAAGCACGGCCGTTGTTTCTGCTGTGGCACCGGAGTGGTATTCTGTCGTGTATGCAGTCAGGGATCCTAGCAATCTTAGGTGAGTGGTTCATCTTGATCATCGTGTCTCGTTTTCGAATCGTCGCGCTCCGATTCTCACTATGCACTATGGAAAGGAACTGAGTTTCGTTAGCGGTCGTGCGTCGTAGTCGCCAGTATTTTTTTCACTATGCCTTATTAGTTAGTTATTAGGATATCTGATTAGCTAATTTTTTAACCGATTTTTTAAAGTACCCAATTTTAACCAATTTTTTAAAGTACCGATTTAAGAGCCGAGGTGTGAACTGGAAAGCTGTAAAGTGCCTTCGGCGACACCGGACCAAGGTGTTTCTCACAAGGTACACTTTGTGTAGCGATCTTTTTTCTTTTGGCCTAAAATGTTCGCAAAATTAGTACTAAGTGATAACGCGCCTGCGCCTCTGTTTCACCTGCGGTGTCGTGGCGAACACCCAGCACATTCTTATGTAATGTGCACTCTGTGTGATGAACTTGCCCGTATCAGCAAAAGACCGTTCAATTTAGCTGCACTCATTGGCCCCTATGAAGATCCTGTGCTCAGTCGGCGGGTTCTTCACCTGTTCATGGACTTCCTGTCGTCCACTGGATTGCTCCAGACTCCTTAATTCTTTCTCGTATTTTCATCCTTCCTTCATCATCTTCATATAATGTTCCACGTGCAATAAGGTAGGGTACCGCGCCACCGAGGTGAAACACCCCATCTCATCGTCATCATCAATTGTTGTTGTTGTTGCCTGCGCCACAGTTGCGCGATATATTTGGGAAAATACACAATGTAAAAAAAATGCGCACGGTCTTGTGGTGGTGGTGGTGACGCTCTTAAAACTACACCACACAGCGCGCTGAAGGCCAGTCGATAACGTATAGAATGATATCGTTATGGATCCCGACTTGTGGAAAGCGCGGAGCGTACTCCTCTCTGTGACAATTAACGTTATCTTATACGTGTCACAAAAACGTGTGCGCCTCCCATTTTCAACAAATCTCGGGACAGAACGATGTCATTCGGGATTATGAACTGCACCACGTAACACGCTCCTAACCAACGACCAATCAGAATGTGTCGTTCTCGCTCCTGTTTTTGTTGGCAATGGGAGACGTACCCCTTTTTGTGACACTCATTGTCACAAAGGTCGCAAACCCTGCTCTTTACCTCAAATAGCGGAAACGGTATCATTATGTACAGTGCACTCTAAGAACAGATGGTGGTGGTGGTGGTGCACACTTAAAAATGAACTTCACCGCATAGCACGCTCCTAGCCAACCATAATCGCAAATGATATCGTTATCTGCCCTGGTTCGTTAAAAACGGGAGGCGTACGCCTTTTTTGTGACAATTATGAACCGCACAAGTGTCACAAAAAAAGGCGTACGCCTCCCGTTTTCAACAAATCAGGGCAGATAACGATATCATTCGAGATAGTGGTTGGCTAGGAGCGTGCTATGCGGTGAAGTTCATTTTTAAGCGTGTGGAAACTAAAACCGGCTTGCCGTTGTTCACCTCCCCTAAGAACTTCACTACATAGCACGCTCTTTGCTAATCGCCGTGCCGAATGACATCGTTCTGCCTTCTGATTGGATAAAAACGGGAGGCGTCCGCCTTTTTCGAACACTTATGCAGTTCCAAAAAAGGCGTACGCCCTACGCTTTCCACAAATCGAGAGGTATCATTGTGTGCAATGGTTGGTCTTCGCCGTGCTATGTGGTGAAGTTCTGTTTTTAGAGTGTGGTTGTGCGTGAGCGTGTTATGCGGCGAAGGCCAACTGTGCGTAAAATTGTAAGGTTATCATACTCGCGATTTGTGCAAAGTGCAGAGGGTATTCCTCTTTGTGACAGTTCACATGACTCTATAAGGCTCACAAAACGGCGTACGCCTCCCATCTTTAACAGATCAGGGGACACAATGATGTAATTCGGGACAACGGTCGGCCACGAGCGTGTCATACAGTTAAATTCTGTCTTGAGAGTCAACTTTAAAAAGAGCACGCATACGACTGTATCCGCGCTAAGGAATACACTATAAAATACAATGCCAGTCCGTCCTTCGAATTTGATATGTCAGACAGTCTTTCTTCTCGCGCCGGCGCAAAAACTCCATTTCTCTTTCCCCCCTTTTTTTTTCCTTTCCCCACGTATGCTGCAAGAGTAAGAAAAGTGCGCAGGCAACAACCCTCGAAAACTACAACAACATCCCTGGCAAGGAGAGCGCAACACAAAACCTGCAAACCGTGCTGTCCAATAACGTCGCGTTTTTCCTCTCTCGACGCTTTTCAGCCAATGAAATCTCGCGCTTTTTACGTATTTATAGTTCCCTATATTGAGCTGGATAACGTTCATCCCTTTTATATAAAGCCTCTTCCCTGTTTTCTTCCCTCCGCACAAAATGCCGAAGAAAAATTGATTTTTTTTCTCTCCCCTATACTGGTCGTCTTTCTGTCGGGTTACGCTTTTATATTTTACTGCCACGGATACATAGAAGGATACATTCCGCGCGCCCTCTAGCCTTAACAACGAGCGTCCACAGCGCAGGCGCGCGCCTCTCGAGAACCTTCCAACACACGATACATATAAAACTCAGCCTTATTGCTTCCAAGCGAGAGAAGGAAAAGTAAACTATAAAATAGCTCGCGAGGAAATTGGGAAAAGAGCGCGAGCCAAAAAAAAAAAAGAAAAGAAAAAGAAGAAGTAAAAACGAGGCGCAATTTGAGTTGGGAGCCTTTCTTGCTCTCCATCACGACGCTTCAAAAACATCTTTCCCCTCCCCCCCCCCTCCCCCAAGGTGGTGGAAAAAGGGGGAGGGAGGGACAGATGATCGGCCGGTCGGCGATTTGTGTTTGGCGAAGCGATGCCTCCGGCGCTTATTTTAGCGGGACTCATCCGGTTCACTTCAATTTCACAGATGTGGATGCATGTTGGGCGAAGAGATGGATTTTGGGGAAATGAGGAAGGAAGGGGTCTGACGTCCCTCCGGGAGTTGTTCTCCCGTGCGTCGAGATGAGAAGAGGCGGCGTCGGGAATGGAGGTCGAGACGGCAGCCGCATTCGCGCGCGCGTGCGTGCGTGCGTGCGTGCGTGCGCCGCAGTTTTAAAGTTTGGAAAGCGCCGCCCTTGCGTGGTATCGATTGTTTAGAATTGGACCGAGACCACGCCCCTTTTAAAGGAATTAAAATTATGGGATAGTTGGTTATATCGTTTCGTTTTGGAAAGTGAATTTGAAATTCGATTAGGGGAGAGTATAGGTGGTTAAGAAATTTTCTAATTGACAGTGATAAACTGGCTCAATATTTCTCGGTGCGAGTTTGTATACGTACTGATGTGCTCTAAAGACAGAGCGAGGGGTGGTGGAATGTTGAAACAGAACTGCACGCTTGTACGCTCCTGGCCATCCATTATCCCGAATGACATCGCCATCTCCCATGATTTGTTCAAACGCCTTTTTGTGGCACTACGCGTTATGACAAATGTCACAAAAAGGCGTGCACCCCGCGCTTTCCACAAAGCTTGCGTGGTAACGGTATCATTCAGTGCAGTGGTTGGCCCGCAACGTGTTATGGACCTGTATCGGACCAATATTGGGGTGCTTCCTGGGCTATGACCTTAGTTGTCTGTGCACCATAAAAACTGAAATCAAATTTGAATGTGTGTGTGCTTTTTTTTTCTTGTCCGCTGCTACTGTGGCCCCAACTGGGGGCTGGCAGTATGTCGACATAAATAAAAAATACAATGTATAAACAAGGCGATTTCATTAGTAACATGCTAAATGGCGCCTGTTACACAGCAAGGTTTGGCAATGTTACCAGAATTTTAATTTTTCTCCTACAACCAGAGTGATACACCACGCTTTACGCATGAATGCCAATTGATAAATGAAACGATGGTTCTTCGTCCGCAACGTGCCGCTCCTTGTGCGTATACTGAAAATGTCACTCTTGGAAATGAATTTCACCGCATAGCACGCTCCTAACCAACCATCATCTCAAATGATATCGTTATCGTTGAAAACGGGAGGTGTACGCCTTTTTAGCGCGACAATTATGAACAGCATAAGTGTCACAAAAAGGCGTACGCCTCCCGTTCTCAACACATCGAGGATGATAACGGTATCATTCGATATGATGGTTGGCTACACTCTTAGAAATGAACTTCACCGCAGAGCATGCCTCTAGCCAACCATCATCTCGAACGATATTGTTACCTGCGTTGATTTGTCGAAAACGGGAGGCGTATGCCTTTGTTGTGACAATTATGAACAGTATAAGTGTCACAAAAAAGGCGTACGCCTCCCGTTTCCAACAAATCAGGACAGAGAACGATATCAAATTGAGATGATAGTGGGCTAGGAGCGTGCATTCAGCAGAAGAGCAGCATGCAGTTCATTTTTTAAAGTGTGTAGGAGCGTGCTATGCGATGAAATTCATTTTTAAGAGTGAGCGCTGTTCTTCAGAATTGCAATGGCTAGAATTCTGTACAATGCGAGCAACGGTTGAATTTGCAGCGGAGTGCAGTAACAAATGCTGCAACAAAGGAATCGAATTCATAACACGTAGATAGAGCCTTTTTTTATTTCTACCTATGATCGTCGGCGCTGCGCACTGTGCGGAATTCATTCAAAACGACACTATATAAGTTTGTCCGCATGTTTTGCTGTTTCGTTTTTCTCTTTTGAGTTCTGTTTTTCCATCCACTTGAAACTAATATCTTATATGATTCCCGTTACGGCTGAAAATGAATCCAAATTTATTCCGCGTTCAGTTGAAAACGCGACTATATTACGCATTCCGTATCAAGTGAGTTCGATAAGGAATATGTTGTTGCCTTCTAATTTTGCGGGCCAGGCGTGTCGAATTTGTTCAGGGAGAGTGGACGGTACCCCACATTGAGGCGATCAATGTGTAGTTGCCTGCGTGGTACTACGCGTGGCCAGCACAATACACGGACTCATTCTGGAATTCGACTCTGTTACGTACCCTCACCTTCCCAAGCACACGTTTCGACAACTACCCCTATACTTGACGTATACTCTGCACCTCTACCTCTACAACTACCTCATTTATGCAGCAATGTTACTTGTCACATAGAAAACACACTTCACACACTGTCACACTTTCCACGTATCAGGGGGGGATGACCGTTCCGTTCGGTGCAATGGTTGAACTTCATCGTGTTATGTGGAGAAGTTATCGCAGTGATATATGTACGCCGAGAAAAGTGATTTGCTTTCATTCCATACCCGCGTCGTCTGTGACTTTCCAACGGAGTCTTTAAAGTGTACTCATAAAACAGAACCTTAAAACCTTAAAACAGAACACGTAGGCTGCGCAAGGCACGTCGGGAACTGTCGTCTGCTTCCGTCGTTGTACCGCTGCCGGCAGAACCACCTACTGGCACACATCCTGTAGTCGGTATGATTTTTTACCTTGTCTTCATGAATTGTTGTAATAGAAAAAGGTGATAATGTTTATATTCATCAGATTCAGTAAGTAAATTAAAAATTATATAGCACAGTGCAGTTTGTGTTATTATTTCGTTGTGGTCACCGTGTTTACTTGGCCTCACACCGACTGGCAGTTGAAACTGATTTTCGAGAAACTTACATGAGAATGTACATCTGCAGCGTAAAATCAACGTAGTCTGTGGATTTTTTTTTTTTTTTTTTTTTTTGTCACGAAATTCCCGCTTCACCGTGTCTGTTTTCGTCGCCATTTTGGGCTGGCAGTAAGGTGTCATGGCGACCTCCGTGGTAAAAAGCAAACCAATCAGAGGCGCGGAACTGTGATTGACAGGTCGAGCCTCTTTTTGGGACTCTTCCCAATGGCCGGACTCGATTCTAATATACGGCTCTGTGCACAGGGTGACTCAACAAGGTGACGAGCGACAAGTGGTACATGAATGATAACAGTAGCGAAGCAACGTCTTCACCTGCTCACTGTTCCATCACGTACTCGCAGTCAGCTCGTCCGTGACGCTCAGGCGTTCGGTCACGGTGTCTTAACTTCTATTCTTAAACGTCCGTGGACAACCGTCTCGCTATCGCAACAGGTGTCGGCGTGTTCTTGCAAAAGGCAAACAGAAAGCTAGGACATTCTATCTTTCAAATTTTCCGTTTCGTCAGCGGTCTAATTTATGTTTCTGTCTACGTGTCCAGCGATCCTTAAGAGCCGATGGAAGACCGCAGCGCAATCGACAACGCTCTTTCCAAGGGGTCATATGCTGATATAGAGAACGGTCGGTCTCCAAGCCATAGCATGATTCTTAGGAAGTGGCTCCATAATAGTAGGACAAGTCCTCATAAAATAAAATAAACCTGCAGATGTGCGTCATTGCTTATTAATTCAGTGGTCTCCGGGCATGTACGTACTTACACACGGGAACGAAGGCGGATGAGATGGATAATGCAAATTGCATGCCTATACAGCAAAGTCGACCCTCGTCTATCCGGTACTTGCCGCTTCCAGCCAAAATGGGGAGTTTTAGGGGATCGCAAACGCACTTCGAGTCCAACTTCGTATCGCCGTCAGTGAATCTGGTATCAGCGACGTGACGTCAGCCACTCCGAAGGAATCCTGCGATACGCTTTTCATATTATCGGAAACGTTATCGTGAAACTTCTATGCTCTCCTAAAACTCGCTAATGTCCAGGTAGCCGCGGATCGCGATAAATTCTTTTCGAGAGCAGACCAGTCACTAGTCGGTAGAGAATGACCCCCAATCGAGAATCGAGTCGGAAGAATGACCCCCAATTTCTTCCACCCCTCCGTGCTAAGGATTCTGGGTAAACCACTGCTCCAGCCTCTTCTTCAACGCCCTCACCCTTCACCCTTCGACCACCCTTGTCAACGCCTTGTGATTTTGTGACCGTGTGTGTGATTTTTCAGTTCTTCTTCTTTTTCTTTTCCTTTTCTTCTTCTCTTGAATAGCAAGCCGACCTCCGTCCAGCTGACCTTTCCTTTCTTTTTTTTTTTCTTAATAAATCCCCCCTCTTCTTCCTCTCAGGAAGAGCGACAACGCGGAGCGGCGTCCTATTCGTCTCTTTAAACGATGCGTCCAATCAGCACGGAAGACCGTTTGAGGAAACCAATGAGACGCCGTTCTGAGTTGTCAATCTTTTTTGCAGTCTAATGCCCCTTTATTGTCGTTTTAAAGTCGTTTGCAGAAGACACAAGTAGAACCCGACAGTCGCTCATCCCTTCTTCACGAGATTGATCAACAACAACAACAACAACAACAACAACAACAACATAGATGAATGGATGATGATGATGTGGGATGTTTCCCTGCGTTGAGTGCAGGACCCTACCCCATTCCAAAAAGGTTCACATGAAAGGATGACGAGGGAAGGAAATCCCTAGAGTTCGTGAAGGAGGCCGGTGGCCCTCAGAAAGGAAAGAAGAGCGCCAAGTGCACGGCACTGGTGTCCAGGGTTACTCCATGGGCCGAGAACTTTGCAGATGTTGAATGGCCTCTGATCCAGCATTTCAAGTTGAGATTTAAAGGCCCGTCGCTCGCGTACGTACTGGCTGCAGTCGAGATTGATCAAGAAGAGGATAGACAGATTCACACTTGTGGAACTGCCATCCCCATATTTTTCTTCATCTGCCCAATCAAACCCAATCCAAGAAGAGGAACGCGGCGTCGTGGGCACTCGTAGACTTTACAGGAAGATGTGCTGTGGGCACAGCGAATTGAATTTCTCCCACTTTTTTGTTAAGAGTCCGTGACTTCATCCGGTCAACCACCACGTGACGCCGTGATATGATCGCGTGACGACCCGATAAAGGCACTGCATTTAAACACGTTTGACACAATGACCAAAAGTGCAGATCAGTTTTTCTTGCAGTCAAAACAAATTAAGTCGATTACGCTCATAGATTGAGAAGTTACCTGTCAAAAAGAACTCGTTACAAGTTAAGTTACCGTGTGCAAAATGTAACTAAGTTAATAACGAAGTTCTTCAGCCTGAAATGTAACTCGCAGTTACTGAGTTGCTTAAAAACAAGAACGAGTTACTTCCAAGTTACTTCAGACACAAAATAGTATTACGCAGGTGCAGCGCGCGTGAGCAGTTGAGTTAGATCTTGAGTTGCCTGCGGAGGAGTGCAACACGCTTAGATCGTTTTCGTTTGTGTTCAACGATAGACCTCTCCCTGTTTGTAAACAAATGGCGTCATAGTGTTCGACAGCGCCAAAATTTGGTAGAGTTGAACTACGCTCGAAGCTAGAGGTGAACAAGGTCGCACCCGAATGCCACGGTCTTGAGGGGATTACGATATGGTCCCTTAAAGGGACGCGACCCTCCGTCCTACTTTTCTTTCAATCGGAGGCAGCGAACAAGTGCTCGTTCGTGGAACCCAGCCCTCTCGTTCCGATTTGTTTCCGTTTCAGTCTGTCTACCAATGTCATGATGACGTTTCTCTGGTAGAGGTCTACTGGAACGCTTTGCATCTTACTTCCTGTGGGCGCACAATGGTTCAGATTCATTTCAATGGCAGCAGTTCTTACTTCCTGAATAAAATACTGTCATTGATTGATTATCACGTTTTATGGCAAAAAAATGCCATGAAGAAACCGGAGAGAAAGCAAGAAAATACGTGGCCGTGAGTGAAAAGCGAGTTAAAAGTAACTTGGAACTCAACTTAAGTTACTTTGGCAAAGTTACCTGAAAAAGGAACGAGTTCCTCTGAAAGTTACAACGGCGCAAAAGTACCGAGTTAAGTTACAAGTTACAAAAAAAAAGGAACTTACTTACAGTAACGAGTTACCTCGAACTCTGATTAGCTGCGTGCTGCCCTGAACGTGGACATCTTATCGCACATGTTAAACCGCAAAAGATCTTTAATTTATGATCCGGCAGGGAAGCATCTCATTTAAACTTCGACTTAAAATGTGATGCGCAAAGGCGCCGAAGTGGACACCGTAAAGCTGTCTTTCCCGCCTCAAACGTGCGCGAGAGGCAAAGTGAACTTTACAGGGAGATTCCGTCATTCGGTTGCTCGCTTACTCGAATTCGAATAAAACGGAAGAGCAGTGGCCGAGCCTTTATCTACGCACAGTCAATTCCTAAAAACCTGTACGACATATAGGTTGCTCTCAATCTGAGGCTTGTCCTTCTGTACTTGATGTTAACGTATAAGTCGATTTTTCTTTCTTTCGAGTGTTTTTTTTTTTGTGTGTGTGTGTGTGCGTGGGCGTACTTTAGAGAATTGCCTTAGGAACGTTCCTAGAAGAAGGGTTTGACTTTTAAAATCGTACTCAGCCCACAACGTAACGAAAAACGGTATAGTGACAATACGACAAACAAAACCACCATCAGCTCTCAAAACCTGACTGGTGTGATCGAGCTTCTTAGAGCTACTGAGTTCGTCATTTTTACGGTTCCATATGTGTGTATGCAGTGTTATGATGCAAGTAATACGTGGAAGTATAACCCAGAAAACGCGGTAGTTGAGTTTCGGTTGTGCCGCTTAGAGCACAGTAAAGAACTTTACAGAACAGTTTATAGAAGCCTTTTGGGCAGTTCCGCAACTAAGCATAGGCCGAATATACGAAGGCAGAAAAATAGGCGATGTCAAGTTGCCGGTGGTGAGTAAATCAAAGAGTGATATTAAACGGTAGGAGCGACTTATTTATTTACACATGGTGAAGAAGACCTTCGTGCACTGCACTTCTTCTGGTGAAATATAGGTAGGGGGTGACTTTCTCGGGTTAAATGCCTTTCTCAGATTCGGGGGGTAAAAATCGGGCGCTATTTTTAAATCTGTAATTCGGGGAGAAATCGGGCGATAATTGTGCCTTCGTGTGTTATCGGGTGTTTTCCTTTCTCTTCTTGTCTATTAAGTCCTTTCCTAATCTCTCTTTTTTGTTTTTGTTGTTGTTTTTTGCGGGATCGTGACCTTTCAGCGGTAATCCCGGAAGGCATAGACCGTGTTGACACACATGGGTGTATTTCTGCGAACCTAAGTGACCCATTCTTACATGTGTTACACGTAGCGACCTTATTCGTCTTCAGTGGAAACGTCACTTGAGGATTTCATAGTGACTGGAATTCGGGGAGAAATCGGGTTCAACCCGAATTGGTCGGAGGTCAGTTCGGGAGGGAATAATCGGGCGGAATCGGGTTTAATCCGAAAAAGTCACTCCCTAAATATAGGTCGAATTCAGGCCGAATATACAGAGTTACATTAGAGTTTCGAAGAATCACTTAATCAAAACGCCAATCCAGAAATTTGGTTCTCGAAGTCATCGTCGCAACCCTCTAAGAACCAATACACAAAAGGTGCTTTCTTTTTGAAAGAAAAGCGCTGCACTCGTGCTTAATACACGCGAGGTGCACGACCGAAAGAACGCGAGAGGGTTCCACGCCTTGAACTAGTTGAGGAGGTGCAGGTGAAAAGAATGAACCTAAAGAGCTGGCCCATCTCATGACCCCGCGCTGAACTGCGAAGGCGCTCCGATAGTGAAAGCAGCTGGCAACAATGATACTGTGCGCGTAGCCAGCTTTCGCACGTGTCCTCGGCGGCTCATACAAGTGCCGCACTTAATGTACCGACGTGTCGCAAAAAAAAAAAAAAAAAAATGCTAGTAGTGACTATGGCGAACAACGGCTATGGTCCCCCACACATCATTCCTTGTAGCATCTAGCACACGCATCTTGCAACGTCACCACCTGGAATATGCAGCTTATGGTGATCTAACTTTTTTTGAGGACTAAAAAAAGTTGTTTCAGAAGTTTTCTTGCTTTTTTCGTTCGATTTAGTATCATTCAGGAAAACATGCGCGTTAATGACGACAGACTTGAACATAAGCGCACATTTTGAGGCGCCAAATACGGACAAAAACGAAACCGTCAAAATAAAACGCACACACGTACGAATACCAAACACCTCCAACTAATGAGAAAAAGGCATTCAGGTATACACCCAATATCTACTGTCCCGTGCAAATAACATAACAGTATCAAAATGTACAGCGACGATTACAAACACTACTAATTGCGTTCTCTAGCAATAATATCAAACTTTCTTCGGACGATGCAAATGGGGTACCTACTTATGATAGCCAGTGGACGGCGTCTCGTCGCAATGACTTCCCAGGGTGTCGTCGCCGGGGGAGACAAACACAGCGCGCGAGGCATCGCTAGCGGAGCACGGCACGACGCCAGGGTGGCCATAGTGCCGACTGACCGCCACTCGCACCGCGTTCCAGCTGCACGCTCGGCGGAGCGCCATCTTGGACCGGAAACGCGCTGACCGGATGTGACGTTGCTGCCGTGGGCGGACAAGAGGAGCGTGCGGTTCGCGACCCTGGCGACTTCTACCGGTGCGCTTTTGAAGTGCGTCGGACTGACCATGCCCTGTTGCTCACGTGGACTGGTCATATGTCCAGTAGGTGGAAGCAGCGGTGCTTAAGAGCTAGGTGAGTTTCGCATGTGTAGGATTAATTCCTCTGACTGGTGATACTATCAAGGTTTCCAATGTCAATTAATTTCGATAGATCAATAAGGTCAGCATTACCGCATTATCGATACCGCCGTCGGTTGGCGACTTTCTTATATGACCGGAAGCGAAAACTCGATACGATTTAAAAAACACTTCTGTTTTAGCTCTCTCTTTCTCTCTCTCCCTCTCTCTCTCTCTCTATATATATATATAGATATAGATATATATCATTATATATATATATATATATATATATATATATATATATATATATATATATATATATATATATATATATATATATATATATATATAACGGCAGATATATAACCAGGCAGAACGGTCACTCTATATCAGGGGCCTCAAACACATGTCAAGTTTCTTTCCGCACTGGCCTTAGGCTACATCATGCAGGGCTGCACAGGGACCGACCATTTTTGCCATGTATAAAATACCATTCAAGTACCATGTATACTATGCTCTGAATTCATAGACGTGGCTTGACTTGAAGCCGCATTTGACTTCAGGGCATAGTATACATGGTATTTAATACATGGTTCTGCCTGGTTACAGCTAGTCCTGTCTTAAAGAAAAGGTTGAAAACGCCAAGCCGCAGTGAGACAGACACTTCTGGATTCACAACAACAATTGGGGGCCCTAAATCTAGGAATGAATGTGAATTTGGGTGTGCGAATATTCTGATTTTTCGAATACCAAGTATGTACAAGACGTGACTTGACTTGAGGCCGCATCTTGACTTGTGCAAGTCTGCGCCAAGACCTGTCGTCGTCGCCAAGACGGTTTGCGTCTTTCATGAACCCTCCCGCTGGCTTTATAACTGCGTCTGGTGCGTAAAAGTTTGCACGAAAAATTTGCTTTGCAGTATCAAAATGTGACATTTCTTAGTGTCAGGACTTATAATATGTGCACAGCTGTCATCTGGCAGCAACGCTTGCGCAAAGTCCCTGTAAAACAAATTGATGACGCATCAGATCATGTAAAGCCAAGCCAAGGCAAGATTCTGAGTGTCATGTGGCTTCTCGAAGCTGCCGGCCGTACTGATGCGTTATCCAAGGCGGGGTAGCCCGAGCGCTGACTGGGCATTTTGACTCGCTACGTAAGAATGCCTCAAGCAGAGCAGGGTTTCTGAAGTGCATTAGCGCTCTTCTAATCCGTCTGCAAGTCAAGTCGAGATCAAGTCACATCTACGAATTCAGGAGTTCGGCAGGAGCGGCGTCTTTCTTGTGTATACAGACGGTGTTGTACACAGCTCATAATGGAAGCCCCACTTGACACACCAAGGGACATACTATACTCTGACAACTTCTGTAACACTGTGTTCGCGCCGTCTCTGGACATTATGAACCAGTGAGTGTTTCTCGCTGCGTAACGTCTCCCCGTTTCCTTCCCCATTTTCCCTTTATGCTTTATTACCTGCTCTTCGTCTTTCCTGTTTGTTTGTTTTTCTCTTTTTTCTGGCTCTATTGCTCCACCCACAAACGCATTTTGGAGTAGCCAGTCCTGACTGGGTCGGGACCAGGGGCGGATTTAAGGGTCTGTCATGGGGGGGGGGCGGTCTTAAGGAAATTTCGTGCTTTGCGGCGCAGCATCATCCAGGAGATAGGGTTTTTACATAGGGAACACAGACGTATGGGGGGGGCGGTTGCCCCCCCCCCGCCCCCCCCCCATTAATTCCGCCCCTGGTCGGGACTAACATCTCCCTGTTTGTCTTTCATTTCGAATTCAAGACATACTATAGTGTCACATGTCTTACTCCAAGTTGTGTCAGACGGATAATATTACAAAGGAGAGAGTATAATGATAATATTACATTATAATTTAAAAGTATAATAATGCCTAGCCATGACAGTTTGTAGTTCATGGGCAACAGAAAAATACTTGATGAGAAAAAAATAAAAATTGATTTTAGGGAAAATCTTTCA
Source organism: Ornithodoros turicata (assembly GCF_037126465.1). Lineage (NCBI taxonomy): Eukaryota > Metazoa > Arthropoda > Arachnida > Ixodida > Argasidae > Ornithodoros > Ornithodoros turicata. Next base: position 22,799,443 of record NC_088207.1, read on the forward strand.
GGGAACAGCCTCGCAAAGGATGCTGCCCCGACGACAACATATATGGATCGTATTGTTGACTCTATGAGATGAGCCTCAGAAGATAGTGTACTCATCATCCTACACTTTCCCTAACCGTTTATCCTGCTTGTTAACCGTATCCTGCCTATTGCTATTTCTGAGTCAACCACTGAGACAAGTTCTAGAACATTGCCACATTGCTATCGCACCAAAACTCCAGAAAAATAATATACCGCAAATACTCGTATACTCCTCGCAAAATGCCCGAGCCTCTTTCTCCCGGCAGTCAAGTATAGAAGTGTGCACGCGCAAATTTCGTTATTTAAAGAAACAAAAACACGCTGCCGTAAACCACTCCTTCTATACCCCAAGGTACATACGTGCTGAAATAATCTTTTAAAAAATCTTTAGTGCTTTCAGTCAAGCGTCCTGGAACAGCTGGTCGCACCGGTGCGATCTACGTTTCCATTTTTTTTCTTTCTATTTCTATTCTATTCTAGTGTACATCTCGAGTAGAGTGGCATACAAAGCCTACGGTATCATTCTGTGCAGCGGTTGGTTGGAGTTGGAGTTGGAATTAAAAAGAAAAATATGGAGATGGTGGCTCCTACAAAACACAGGAGCCGGCTACTCCAAAACACTTGAAGACAAAGAAAACCAGTAAGTCTAAAAAGTTAGAGGCGCTGCAATGTCCCCAAGAAATGCCATTAAAGCAGCTGTCACACGCTGTCTAAGATCCCTCGGCCATTCTCCTTCGCTAAGCTTCCCTAAGTCTAGAGGACGGTGGTCCTAGAGCGGTTGGTCTTGGGCATGCTATCAGTTGAAACTCTGCTTCTCACAACAACACCAGCACCACCACAACCACCTGTTTTTAGAGTGTACGGAGAAAAGACTACAGAACTCAATTTGATACCAGGCCCATCTGTATGTCTCTCCATTGTGAACGGAACTGAACTAGGCAGGAAAAAAAAAAAGAAGGAAACTTCTCCTCAATAACCTACCGAAACCCTACGTTGCACACAACGCAAACTCGCGGTGTCCCTCGTCCAATTGCCATCCAACTGGCATCCTTCGTGATCTTTTGGATTGGATTTGAAGAAATAATATGGAGATCGCTATCTTTTGTAATCGATACGTGGCCATGACTTTCTTGACGGGAACACTGTTCAACAGCAACTGCTCAACCGGTAATCGAGAGATGCGTGGTTCAAATCCCACCGCTGTCTGGCTTTGTCGACGACTGCCATATTTCAGCACTGTTCACGACACAGCGTCTTGGCAATCGATCGTACCTCAGCGTCCGACAGAAACACACATGCGCTGCCGGGAAGATCTCGGCTATCGATTGTCTCATACTAGCTTTCTTACTCTTCATATCCTTTTTCGGCAAGCAGTGAGCAAATATGCAGCGCAGCAGTTCTCTCGGGTGACATGTAATACGTGAGTCTGATCCTCTTTTCTTGCCGTTCCAGAGAGTGCTCTGATTGGACGCTGGCACGGTTGGGGGATTTTAGTTGGGGGATCCGAATCTCGGTGTGTGCTGTGCTGTCTGGGGTTCTTCCTGGGTTTTCCTCAGACGCTTTCAGACATACGTCGGCACAGTTCCCTTAAAAGTCGGCCCAGGACGCACATTCCCCCAGGGCGTCAGTCGTGACGTTGCCCACCTCTGTGAGGCCGACAACGGCGAGCCCTTTCACCAGCACCACCACCACCACCAGCTGGGCTGTAGGGTCGACAAGGGCGAGCTGTTTCAGAGGCACCACCACCACCGCCACCACCAGCTGGTCACAGCGAGATGACCAGGGTTTGAATCCGGGTACCGGCCGTGTTGTCTAAGTGTTGTTTCTCCTGGCATTTTCTCAGACACTGACAGACAAATGTCAGCACAATTCTAGACGAAGTCGGCTCAGGAGTCGTCAGGCATCCTGCAGCTGGAACCAAGCAACTAACCAAACCGACCGACGAACAAAAAGTCGTACCCTAAAAGGAGATTTCGTTCCTGCTCCTCTACACTCTTGAAACAGAACTTCGCCACATAGCACGGAGAAGGCTAACTGTTGTGTCGACGCAAGGACGAGAAGGAGGATGGACAGGTACGGAAAGAAGTTGCTCGCGCAGAGCAGACCGGAACATTCGTGGAATCCCGTTTCGGGCATTAGTCCAGGACAGTTGCTTCTCATGTCAATAAAGACGTAACACTTTGGTGCAGTCTACTACGATGAACACATATCCCCCATCAATACTTCTACCACACCTTGGCGAACCGGCCACTCGCTGGGAGGAGTGGATACAGCTCTTCGCCACCTACATGGAAGCATGCGGTGGAACGGGATATGCGTCTACGCGTAAGAAGTCTATTCTACTAAACTGTCTTGCAGTGGAGAGACAACGGGTATTCCGAACTTTATCTGTTACGACAGTCTCCTCGGCCGTCGATGAGTGTGAAGAAGTGTATGCTGTCGCGGTGCAGAGCTTACAGCGCTTCTGCTTGCCAGCCCTAAATAGAACGGTCGAACGATACCGGTTCCGTGCAAGAGCGCAATATCCAGGTGAGTCGATTGATGAATTTGTTACGACGCTGCGAACCCTTAGCACAAACTGCGAGTTTGGGGCCATGGCTGAAGACGTGATTTGTGACCAGTTGGTGGAGAACACAGTCAGGCTGTCAGGGATCGCCCTCTACTAGAGCCCGACCTGACCCTGGACACTGCTCTGACAATTGCAAAGCAAGTGAAGCAAGAACAAAAACAATCGGCTCCCCTAGCTGGTCAGCGACACCACGCTACCGTTTCAGCTGTAGCTCGCCATGAGAAGAAAACGTCGAATGCATGCTATAGATGTGGGTCGACGAAGCACTTTGCGAACAGTCCCAGTCCTGCTAGGAACAAAACTTGCCGGTCAAGTAAGAGGAAAGGACACTTCGAGTCAGTGTGCCGACAGAAGTCCTCAATACAAGCAAGCTCTACTGTCAAAGAGGTGGACGTAGATGTCTATGCAACATCGACGTCCAACACAAAGTCAATTTTCTGCCAAAACAGACTGCGGGCGTTCCTTTACGTCTTCTGGTACACAGGCTCAGCTGTTTCGGCGACAGGACTGCCACTTGTACGTTTTATTTGGTGAGAAAAGGTGCTGCCGTTGCTGGGCATGGATATGTTGCGCACCTTGGACATCGCCATTGTACCTGTTCCGCAGCCTTGTCGGAAAGTGTTGGCGACACCTGCAGCACATGTGCCTCCGTGCCTGACGAAGTACCCTACTCTCTTCCTCGAGGAATTGGAAGCGTTACAAGGTAACGATGAGGACATCGGTGGCACCAGTAGCAAAAACTTCGCCGCCTTCCCTTGGAAGTTCGTGAAAAAGTCTCTGAGGAGCCTCAGAAGCTGGAGCGGTTGGACATTATAGAGCGCATCGATGCCCCTGAATGGGTGTCCCCAATTGTAGCTGTCTGGAAGAAGACTGGAGAGCTTAGACTATGCGTGGACCTTACAAAGCCCAATACAGCCATCGTCATTTATAGCCACCCTTTGCCTGACATGAAGGACATCTTTCATCACCTTGCTGGCGCTTCGTACTATTCAAAAATTGACCTGTCTTCCTCTTATCATCATATGAAGCTTGCCAAAGTCAAGTCGTAATTTAACGGTATTCATTACACACGAGGACCTCTTTCGCTACTAGCGGTCTATGCTTTGGGTCGGCATCAGCGGCTGCTGCATTTCAGAAAATGTTGGCGATGGTCCTAAAGGGTCTAAAATGTGTTCTTTACTACCTCGATGATATCTCGGTATACGGTGCTACTAAGGAGGAGAACAACCTCAGATTGGATCGCGTACTCTTCGCACTGGATGCCGCTGGACTGAGGTTGAACAAGAAGTGTGTCTTTGCCACCCGCGAGTTACAATTTCTTGGATATTCTTTATCGCCGGACGGGTTGAGTCCCCTTCAGTATACATTGGAAGCCATTCGTGATGCGCCATTTCCGCATGACGTTGCATCCTTGCGATCATTTCTTGGCCTTGCTTCGTACAACCTCAAGTTCGTACCGCACTTCGCCAGAGTGGTGGAGCCGCTTAGGCGACTCCTTCGCAAAGAGACACGATTTCTAGGGGCGGAAGAGCAAGAAACTGCATTCAGCAGAGTCAAATCACTCATCCAAGAGTGCGTACCTCTGGCTCTCTTTGATGCTTGGTTTCCTACAATTGGCACAGCGGACGCATCAAGCTTCGGCCTTAGAGCAGTACTGCTGCAGGAGCATCTTGACGGTTAACGTACTCTCTGGTTCGTCTCAAGGGCTATGACAGCGACGGGATACCGATACTCAACTGGGAGAAGGAAGCTTTGGCGTGCTTGTGGGCGTGCGAGAAATGGCACGTATTACTTTTTGGGCGCAAATTCACACTTTGCACGGACCACCAAGCCTTGGTCACGCTTTTGTAAACCCAAGGTACTCGACATCAACCAACGCGCATTGCAAGATCGGTTGCACGTCTCCTTCAGTACAAATACACCATCGAATACAGGAAAGGACAACATAACTTCGTCGCTAACGCCCTGTCACGACTTCCCCTACTTTACAAAGCGGCTACAACCGTGGATGCAGATGAGGATGAGTTAGTGTGGTATGTTCACCAGACACTATCCTGCATCACTATATGCAAGAGCTGCTGCAGGCCATGGACGATGATGTCGTACTTTGTCAAGTTTTAAGTTGCCTGGAGACTGACACTCAACTTGACAAGAAGCAGCAGGAACAACTTTCTCCATATCTCAAACTTCGCGACGAGATCACTTCGGTAGGAGGTATCCGACTCAGGATAATCCCTCCTCCTTCGCTTTGACATCGCTCATCAGTCACATTCGGGGACCGTCCGGACGAAGCAACGTATACGCGAGCGTTATTGGTGGCCTCGTATGGACGTTGAAATTGAGATGTATGTATACGAGACTGTGATATATGTCGTGAAGTGGACAAGACTGCGGCGACACACAAGGGCCCTCTACAACCAATACATTTCCCTTGCGGTCCGTGGTAGCAGTTGGGCATATACGAGGGGTGTTCAAGTCAAACCGGGACTTTTCATTTTTCGCAAAACTAAAATGAACTTACAGGCGAGAAATTAGTTTTATTTTTCAACGTAATCTCCAGCTGCACTAATGCACTTGTCCCACCATTTCACGAGGGCGTGGATGCCATCAGCGTAGAAATCCTTACCGGCGCGTAGCAGCCATGATTGGACCGCATTCTTGACCTCGTCGTCGCAGCTGAAGTGGCGGCCCCCAAGGAACGCCTTGAATGGCCCGAAGAGATGGAAATCGCTGGGGGCGAGGTCTGGACTGTAAGGGGGATGTGGCATCAACTCCCAACCAAGTTCCTGTAAGGTGCGTGTCGTGAGATGCGCGGTATGCGAGCGTGCATTGTCCTGTAGGAGGAGGACTCCTTTGGTGATGAGGCCCGGCCGCTTTTGCTTCAGCGCCTTATGCACATCCCTGAGAACCTGGCGGTAATATGCACTATTGATGGTGGTACCACTGGGCAGAAAATCAACATGAACAACGCCAGCCTTGTCCCAGAAAACCGAGGGTGTTCTCAGGAACTCTGACATTGGGCTCTGAGCCGCCCCGGCCGGGATCGTCCTGCACTGATGTACGGCCGTCTCGGAACCGTTTGCACCACTCGAACGCTTTGCTGCGGCTAAGTGTATCGTGGCCATACTGAGCCTGAAGTCTTCTGTGAATTTCAGATGACTTTACGCCTTCATTCACGAGAAACGTCATGACAATTCGCTGTTCGATATGCGCGCTCACTTCGTTGTCGGCCATCTTGTCCAGCACGTGTCTTCTGGTTTGGACCACCACGTGGTGAACGCGGAGGCCTGTCGCGTGTGAAAGTCACAAAAACGAAGTAGCGCGAGCCATTTGTACACTCAGGAGACAGAAAGTCCCGGTTTGACTTGAACACTCCTCGTATATAGTAGGTCCATTCGACAACCTTCCTGCACGCTGCCGGTTTGCTATCACAGATGTGGACAATTTTAGCAAATGGCCGGAGATGGGATGGCGTTTGTTTCGCTTGTCACCACAGACGTTATTCTTGAGTTTTTAGTGGATATTTTCGTTCGCGAGGGATACCCTGATATTTTGGTTTCGGACCACACGGGCCTCAGTTCGAAGCTTTTCACTTCAAGAATTTTCTTGGCGAGAGGGGTAAACTGCACCGGCAGTCGGCAAAGTAAATTAAGCCAAGTTCCAAGTTACTTTTAATTCGCTTTTCACTCACGTCCACTTATTTTCTTACTTTCTCTTCGGTTCTTTCATGGCATTTTTGCCACAGAACGTGATATTCAATCAATGACAGTGTTCTATTCAGGAAGTAAGAACCGCTGCCATTGAAATGAAGCTGAACCATTGTGCGCCCACATCGAGTAAGATGCAAAGCGTTCGAATTGTTGGACATAAACGAAAACGATCTAAACGTGTTGCACTGCTCCGCAGGTAACTCAAGGTCTAACTCAACTGCTCACGCGCGCTGCACCTGTGTAGTGCTATTTTGTGTCCGAAGTAACTTGGAAGTAACTCGTTCTTTTTTTAAGTAACTCCGTTACTGCGAGTTATATTTCAGGCTGAATAACTTCGCTATTAACTTAGTTACATTTTTCACACGGTAACTTAACTCGTAACGAGTTTTTTCTGACGGGTAACTTCTCAATCTATGAATATACCACCCTGAAGCAAATGGACAGTTGGAACGCTTCAATAGAGTTCTGAAGGCCTTCCTCCAAACGATTTCGCTCACTGGGAGGAATGTTTCTCAAGATGTGAAGGCGTTCCTGAGGATCTACAGGGCTACGCCTCACGCAGCGACGGGGTTATCGCCTTCAGAACTGCTACATCAGAGGAGCATTAAATCGACGTAGACGAGTTCCCGAACCTGGACAAAGATATTCAGATGGAAATGGCTTCACTACGTGAGCGTATCAAGAAGAACCAGGAACAGCCAAAAGCTTATTTCGGCGAACCCATCGGGTGAGGACTCCCGTGTTTCAGACGGGAGACTATGTACACGTCCGTTTACCAGGTCACCGTCTGAAAGGATCCCAGGCGTGTGGTCCGCCCATCGCCATTCAAGAGAAAGTGAGACCCAGCACGTTTGTCTTGGCGGATGGGACGGTGCGGAACGCGTCCAGACTAACCACCTCCGCGGTTGGACAACAGCCTGCCATCTCAGGGGTACCTACTCAAACAAACGTCACCCTTAGGCGTCCGGAAAGGACACGGATGCCACCGGATCGCTTCCAATCATAATGCCACTTTTCAGAGGGAGTGTTGTTTCGATGCATGGACGAGAAGGAAGATGGACAGGTACGGAAAGAAGTTGCTCGCGCAGAGCGGACCGGAACATTCTTTGCATTCCGTTTCGGGCATTAGTCCAGGGCAGTTGTTTCTGATGTCAATAAAGACATGACACTAACCATTGCACAGGATGATACTGATGCACAGGGTGCTCACACACACTGCACAGGATGATCACTACTGATTAGTGAAAAAGCGCTGGGTATAGCCTACGCCGTTTTAACCAATCCGGGAGCAGAACTGTGCCATTCGGGATGGTTCTTTAAGAGCGTGTTATGCGGTAAAGTTCTGTATTAAGAGCGTATCAGTGTTGAGCGGTCTGCCTACCGGTGTCGCGGCATGTTAGTCGCGGGGGAATAGCGCGTCCTGGGCCAACTTCACAGGACACTGGGAAGTCTGCCTAGGAGGGATGGTGGTGGTGAGGGCGGTGAAAGGGCTCGCCCAGAAGAGACCTTCAATAGCAACCAGGAGTATCTCTTATCGCACTCGGGATAAAGCTTTCCACAGGAGTCATAGAAGTATCATTCTGTGTAATGGTTTCCCTTCACCGTGCTATGTGGAGAAGTTCTGTTCAAAAAGTGGCGATATAACATTCATCCGGTGTGGCTAAGCTATTCTGTGGAACCAATTCTACAATGCTTTTAGGGTCCTGGCAGCAAGAAATACTGACCTGTGCGGCACACACGCATGCCATGATGTAATGTGTATAGTGTACGAATGATCACGTGCACTACGTGGCGCCGACCCACGTAAATTAGGAATAAAGCGCTGTACATGCGCGCGTTTAATGTGTACACTTGAGCACAGGACGAAGTCGAAGGTCTTGGACTATAAAAGGAAGGAAGTTGCCTCAGGACAGAAGCCGCCGATATTTCGAACAGAGACTGTTCTTCTTCTGGACTATAAAAGATATGGGTGAAATTGAAAGCGTCACCGATGATCTCCGCTATACTCCCAGGCTTAACCCTATCAGATACACGGTTACACTTAACACTGCCTTTACTGCCCTTCGCACGTGCGGCTCTCCGAATTGTTGGAAGTATAAACGGGCAGTGCCTTCCCAATGTCAGAATTTCGATTGTTCAAAGGTCAAGGGCAGATTCCAATTTAGCCCTTAGGGTTACGTATCTTATATAGTGCATGAGGATGTGCTACAAGTTCTCTGCCGATGCACAGACCGAACGATTTGCAGATTCGTTTACAAGCCATACGGGATGTTTAGCCGAGACCGGTGCAAGGCTATTTGAATAGGTTGCGGTATGCCGGAAGGAACACTGAATCTCAGTCCTAGAACAATCTTGTGTAGAAGGGATGGGCGATTATCAGCTTGCAGGCCCGGACGTCTTGATGTGTCCTCTGTCGCCGTCCTCACCAGAGATCTGGTTGACGACAGGTGCTTTCAATTCGCATACGTCATGACCCACATCGGCAGAGTTATTGTATTCTATGAGGATTTCCCGTACTATTGGTGGCATACATCCACCTCCCCTCAAAAACATTATATACATTGAAGACTTGCCTTCGAATCGCAGTACATGAGTCATTGTTTATGTGCATGACTTGTGGCCATACACTTCATTGTGATCGCTATGGTCACAAATTCCGCTGTGATGATGTTCTGTGGGGCAAGCGTATTATTCCTTCTCTGCTGTGTGTTATATATATATATATATCTGCTGTTTTATATCATAAATTGAGGCGAAGACCTGGAAGCTGTCGTCGATCCATCGGTAAAAATTGCCGTCGTACATGCACTCGTGACTCTCTGATCATATAGATAGGGAGTATTGCTTCAACACTGAAGCTGGTGGAAATGCCTTTTGGTGGTACACACCGGACACCGACATGCACACACGAGGAAGATGAAGTACTCCTGAAGGACACAACTCACGGGAAAGTTGGAGGTCTTCTGGTTGGCAATATAAGTGCTTGCCTAAGGTATTAGCGTATAATAAGGTACGTAGAGTAGGTGCGTCTAAAACAGTTAGGAACACACTGTAGAAACACCCTGACTAGAACAAATGGGATAGGATTAGGAATGTTTGAGACATCGAGTTTTCCCCGTCTAGACGATAAGAAAATATGTAGTATATCCAACTCTTTTCCCAGCTCGCTATTATACGTACATGCTTGAGCGGTCACGACTCAGAATACGTTCGTGACTACCCCTCGTATAACGTCGTACGTTACTATTTCAGAGGAATGCAAGTGACAAGAACCTCCGTACTCAGCATGGTATGGCAACATAATAATGCTGCCACCAACGTGGCCAGTGCTCCACATTCATGTCAACCAACCCGCCCACCTAGACAGCGCCAGCGAAAGTCTTGTGCCAAGCATTATAGCAACTAACAAACTTACATTTGTAGCAGCCCGACGAGAATTATTCGGCGCAACATCCGTTTTCAGTTTGCAGACGACATGTTGGAGACAGTGTCGTCTGCTTTGAAATTATCACTTGACGGGCGCAACACCGAAGCAACTCGTAGTTAGAAAGCGCATATGATGGTTTGTTAATTGTGTCTAGGTTCAGGTATAAGCGATTAATCTATAGCCTAACATTTTGCCTTTGCTGTTTTTCTCGCACTATCTGACGTAACCTTCTGATGTCAATGTATCAATTATATCACGGTTCATCCACGGGAAAAATGAGAGGGTACAAGAGCATAAAATGACGTAATTGAAAATGCCCATGTGGAATGACGTCACCCAATGATTTCCAGGAAGTTCGGAACCCTGTTCTAACGGATCGTTTCCATTTTCGCACCAGTACAACTGTGTACGCTTCATTTCGCTGGGTGAACAGCACGTATGCTGCTGTAAGAACTTGGATGTTATAAATGTACAATGCTATGCTTGTGTTGGCTAAACTTGTGCCAGCATTTTCTCAGTACGCCGCGTTTGCGGACCCATATAATGTGCGAATTCAGTAAAACGTAGACTATACAGGGCAAGAATATATCGAAATACTAGATGACTAAGGAATTTTCAAGATGTCCTCACTGTGTTCGCGGAAATTGTAAATGTCGTGGACTGTTTTATGAGGTCTACCCCGAGTCCTGCTTGCCGCTGTACTTTTTATTGCATTGTTAATTGACGGATCTTGTACCATCGGAAAGCAGGTCAGACCAAAAAATACAGGTAACGGTAAAACGGTAACGGTAAAACAAAGCAAAGGAAAGCTACAAAAAAGTAAAATCTGATATTTCAGGCCTTCAGAACTTTTGCAAAGAACGTTTAAACTCATAGGCAAGCAACGAGGATAGCAAGTGGACTTCTGAATAGCGAACATGTAAATAGTGGATAGCGAACTGGCGAGTAGAGCACCTCAGAAGTTTTTTTTTTTTTTGGGGGGGGGGAGGGGGGAGAGGAACGGGGGGAGAATTTATGTTAGGAGTAGCAGAACAAGTCGGAAGACGTACGGGTTCATTCTCCCCTGTTTGGTTTTTCTTTTGTTTTTCTTTTTTTGTTTTTTGTCCTTGCAAACAAGCAAACAAGGACTTCACTGGCGTGCACTCCGAAAGTCACAAGTCACTTGGAAGTGAGTGTGAGAAAGTGAAGTAGTGTGGAAGTTGGTGTGTTTGCTCTCTTGCGTTACTTATACATGGTCAAGAAACGCGTCTAACCAACACGCTCTTTTTGTGCTCCCATTACTCCTGCTTTACTCTGCTTCAGTACTTCTGTCTGTACACTGAAACTGTCTACTTCTGTGCTGTGTACTTCTGTCTGCTTCAGTATACTGTACTGTTTCTGTACTTCCATGTCAGATATAAATAAGCATAAAAATACAGCAAAGAAAAATCGAGTTTGTATGCAGTTCAGGTCTCACAAACACATTCATTCATATTCACGTTCTACCCACACTAAAACCTGAAGATTATCTAGAAAGAAATGAAAAGCATCGCACACAGCACTTTTTTTTTAACACTTTTCACCGTCTAGAAAAGGCGCTTTTGCTAATAAACTATTCCTGCTACTCCGTAACTGAAAGGTGTTAGGAAAAAACCCCTTCTGAATCCTCTTTTAAACAGAAAACACCCCCACCTCGCTAAAAAAATGGTGTTTTGTACAGAGTGTGCCATTTGAAATGGTTATTTATGCAGAGTATGCCATTTCGACGAGCATTTCAGAAAATATGTCCGGTTACACACTTGTTGAGCCACAATTTCCACATTATTTTTTAAAATCCAATCCATCCTGCAATGTGCGATACCTATGCCAAAAAGGTGTGTACCATATACATTTACACCCGAAAGGTTTAACAGAATTTGCTGTGAAATTTACTGCGATCGCTTGCAGCAAAGGGTACCTGTGGAAGATGTACTTTCTCCCTATACAAAAAGAAAAGAGAGAGAGAGAGAGAAAACCTAAAGCACCGCCTTTGCAAACAACTAGAACCTACAAAGCGTCCACACTTCAGGCGACGAGGTTGCTGAAAAGACTCCACGATAATCTCAATCTCGGGCTTTTAAGCATTAAGTATTTCAGGCTTCTATGTCACCATAAACCAGCCTGCTTTCTCCCTGTATTTACATATTTTATTAGTCCGAGAAAGGAGCTATATATTATGTTGATCATTTGGAATATTATTAAATATCCTGCTTAAGGCACGCAGGATACATTAACGTGCTTTATCGTGGTTCAGAAGACGCAGCCAGAAAATCTGCGAAGTACACACCTAAAGATGACGTTCCCACCACCCGTCATGGCCAACCGTCTTGCTCTTTGCTTCGTGCAGGCAACACTAAAGCGCTATCCTGTGGAGTCCACTTCTCCGCTCGAACACTCTATAAGCGGCGAAGACAGCTCTACAGGCACACGCACTCTCCTAACCGTTCTCTCTCAGTTTTCGTTTTCTCGTCGTTGTTTTGAAATAAACTCTCCAAATCTCGTGTATTTATAGTTCATACGAGAATGGTTATTTTGTATCTTGAAAATAGATGTTCACAAAGCTATGGAATTAATTCGCTTAATATTTGGTTGTTTGCATGATTGCATAGGATCGCTTCGATTCACTGCGAATCAGCTTTGAAGGGGTGAGGGGTGTGAGGGGAGTATTTGTTGATGAATACATGACTATACGTGCATTGACAGCATTGAATGCATTCATAGCCGAACTGAATTGGGTAATCTCGGATATTTCACGGGGGAGGCAAAAAAACCTACCGCAAATGCCCCATGCTCGTCTCGCGAAAAATTGCTACCAGGCTTCAAATGTACACCTAACCTATACAACAACTATTTCTGCATTATGAAGTTAGTTTACGGGCTTGTCAATAAAGTACACAGAGAATGCTTCACACTAATTATGAAGTTGTTTTTCGTTGTTCGTTGTCCACGTTGCGCTCTCAGCTCTGTCGTCTATACCACGTTATCCGTCGTTGTATTTGCCTCTAGCATTCAGAATATGTCGCAACGATGGAAAGAAAAGCGTGTCCAACCTGACTGTCGTCGGGATAACACGTTACAAGTTGGTAATTGGTTATGTTTACTATGCATTCTAAGAATTACGGTATCGCCATGTAGTCTACAAGTATAGTCATCTGAAGACCAGACTGCAGAGTATGCACACGACAACCTAGCAGGCTGATTGTCAAAACACCATTCTGACAAGTATGCTTGCGGATGATGTCTTCTTGAAAATGCATTGCAGATAACGAAAGTGCCAATCATCTTTGGGAAAATACTGACATTTCAGACATACGCGAATACATTATACAACACCGAGGAGCTACATACTAGAGTTATTCGTGATAAATTAGATGCGTTCTAATTCAAAGCTTATATATTATTCCAGCGAGCGAACATTCAAAGCGGTTCTTCTCATGCTTCTTTACTACAACCGTCATAATCATTGTCAACGAGGTGACGATGCCCCTCCAAAAATCTGAGGCGAGGCATAGCCATGTGCAACGCAAGATGGCGCGACACATATTATAGTGTATGCAACTAAAGAAAAGCCAGACATATGCCACAGTCGTGCAAAAACATATAATCCACGTATCGAGCACACCGTATAGGTTTTACAGCCAATACGGTCCTCGCTGTCCACCGTCTGAATTGCCGTATTCCAAGGATTACTATATTCCTCATGTCACTGGCACTGTCAGTTTTTCTTTGGTTGCACACGAACCGTAGAGTCCAGCCCCGTAACCACAGCGTGCACTGATAAGGAACGGATTGCTTTCCTCTCCGGATCCGAGAAGTTAGCATAAGAGATGCGGGAACTGTGTTTTCCCTTACCGTTATTCCCGCTCATCTCGTGGCGGAGGGTCGGTCGGCAGGGCCGAAGCCGCAAGCGCCGGTGATATTCCGCGGTTCGGCCGACGCCCAAGACTGCAGCCCGTTTCCGAGCTCGAGCTCGGCACTTCCCTTCCCCATTGGATTCCATCGACCGATAGCCGTCCCCCATTGGTCGTTACGTACAGGCCCCTCCCTCGATGCGAGCGGCACGCGACGCCTGCCACGTGCGTCTCGGCGTTGGCGCGTGCGGCGCAGCGAGGGTGGGCGCACATACCGTGGGAGTGGAGAAATGAAACCGTGTGGAACGGACAAAAAAGAGAAGAGACGCCACAAACGACGCCATTTTTGAAGCCCAACGACGTCGTCATCGGCGCGCAACGTGACGGAAGGCAAGGTGATAATACGTGGTCGGAACGCAGCTGAGCCCAGCGCTCTCCTTTGCACTGAATGCTTGTGTGTGGATAAAGACTGGCTTTCCGACGTTTTTACCCTTTGCATGCATACAGGAGACGCAATATGTCAGGGCAGAAAATGGTTGTTCAAGCGTATGAAGCTGTAAACCTTATATTAGTATCTCATTATTGTTCAATTTGTCTTCCCAGTACGTGTCCCACACACTTCTCCAGGCAACCACTACGTAGTATCCATTTTAAGTCTTAATTTTCGTTAAATCTAACTCATAATAAAGACATTCCTTCTTCTCTCGCAACCCTGCACGAACGGAGCAGCCTATATATAGCTCACGAAATCTTAAATGCGCCGACTATTGATGGTCTAACTATATACTGCTGTGAAACAATCGTTTCTCGATGCACTGCATGTAACCGTTATTTAATGGGGTGGGTGCTCTGAAAGGGCAGTCACATTTTTCGTGCAATATGTGATACCTCCATCACGCACACGCTTCCTCTGCCCCCAGAGTAAAGAATTTATGCTAGAGGAACCTGCGAAAAAAATTGTGGTTACCTAGCACTGTGTACCAAAATAAATACGACCACGTAAACTTTCGCCTCCATTCATCGGTATTGCGCATAGGAAATACATGAAGACGAAAGTTTGCGTGGCCGTACTTATTTTGTTACGCAGTGGCTGGTAACCATGATTTTTTTCGTAGGTTTCTCTAGCATAAATTATTCAAAAAGGGGAAAAAAATAAAACACTGTCAAGGAGCCCGCGAAGAGGGAATCACACACGTAACATGAAAAACGGTTAGGAGCAACTAATATTTATTCGAACAAGAACTTTCGTGCAAGAGACTGCACTTCTTCAGGTGCCACCTGAAGAAGTGCAGTCTCTTGCACGAAAGTTCTTGTTCGAATAAATATTAGTTGCTCCTAACCGTTTTTCATGTTACGTGTATAAATTATTCACTGTGTGGCAGCAGAAATCTGTCTGTCAAGTAGGTATAGCGTCAAGCGCGAATATTGTGACTGACCTTTAATAGCACCCACCCTGTATATTTGCACAATATGTGTTAATATTTTGTATTGCAGTCTACAGTTGCAGTGTAAAGTGTTGCTGTCTCACGTTTATTTATTGCGCATTTTACTACAGTTCAGCAGCTGTGTTTATCTAATTCTTTATAATTTTGCTGCGTTCCTGTAACTAGTCATATACAAGGGGCTGACAGTATGACTAAATAAATCAAGAAATAAGGTTGACTGCATCTTTGGCCATTATCCCAAACGCGTTGAAATGTTATAACTAGATTGCGAAACCTCGTTTTTGACATGCTATTAAAATCTCATTCAAAGCCTTTAAATGTTTTGAGAAACTTTTTTTCTCATGTTGTGCTTACACAATTTCAGCTCACTACAAACAACAGTGCCACGATCACAGTGTGGCGAAAGGTATCACTGTGAGGTGACTGGTCATGTGACCCTATAAATACCTGGGCGGAACTACACGACAAGTGGTCCGACAAAACGATCGCTTTAAAACAAATATAGTGGTGTATGCGTGCTGAATCATCGTCGGCTGGTTTTCATCTAGATTTGGACACTATTTCACTGTGTAAATTTTCATCGCGTTGAGATCGAACAAGGAGATAGTTACCTTATTCAGTTCTACTAACTGTGTGTGTGTGTGTGGGGGGGGGGGGGGTCAGGAAAAATTAATTCATTCTACAGTTCCGGTGCATTTCTTTACATTTCCTGTTCAGAAGGTGGACTTCACTACATAACACGCTCAGCGTCAACCACTACTTTCAGAGCGTTGCCATTATCACTACCAGACTTGTGCGTAACGCGTTACTAGTAATTGCGTTACTTGTAATCAATTACCTTTTTGAGTAATTTTCCGAGTAATCAATTACTTTACTGTCAAAGTAATTTTTCGAGTAATCAATTACTTTTCTGAGTAATCGATTACTCAGTAATTGATTACTTTTCCGGCAGAGATTAGCCTATCTTTCAGATGTTCTGCCCCAAGTCAAGCCCCTGGTGCCATCAGCCTTTGTTGGGCTGTTCTACTATTGCAAGCGGAGGTCATTCTAATAACGCTCTGGAATTTCAGAGTCTCTCTCCCTAATCTCTCCCTACACCAGTGTGATGGTACCTGAAGCTTTGGCGGTTTAGTGAGTCATGGAGAAGTTCCATGCAATGCTCTTCCACAATCGGGTCAACGTCTTCCCGGGCGTACAGATTTCCTTGTCTACGTGTTTTTGTTTGTCTTGTTATTTCAGCTGTTCCGCTGTTGAACCTTTTTTTTTTTTTTTTCTGAGGCACAGAAAGACGGTTATAATTTGCGTGAATGCAGAGTAACGACCGAAGTAACGCGTTACTTTTCTACTCGTTACTCAATTACATTTGAAGTCGAGTAATTGGTAATGGTAATCAATTACTTTTTCCACAGAAGTAACGGTAACGGTAATCAATTACTTTTTTCGAGTAACGGGCACAAGTCTGATCACTACCGATTTGAAGCGAGTGCCGGAAGCACGACTTATGTGACAATTAACGTCCACGTAAAGCGCCACAACAAGGCGTACGAATTCATTTTCGACAACTCAAGAGATTGAACGATATGCTCCTGAATGGTGGTTGAGTAGCTGCTCATACCGGCTAACATGCACCAGTATGAATAGCAGACGGAGAGCTACGAGCTGAGTGGTTAGCGTGATGACCATGTCATGTCGAGACTGAGAGGTATCCAGGTTCGAATACCGGTGCCGATTTTGTGTATGTGTGTGTGTGTGCTTATGTGTTGAAAATTGTTACACGTGGAATGTGTTCTGAAAGTCGGAGCGAAGCAGTGTGTAAGTCTTACTAAACGAATTTGAGCTACATCCGGTATACGCACAAAGGATGACGAGTGTGCAGTACAGAAATACAGATACAGAACCTGTATAACTCCCTTTCACTGCCCGCGCTACATAGACCTGACTGGCCGCTAAAGCTTCGAGGATTAAAGTCTCGTTCACAGTAAAAACATACGTCAAAAGGTTATTAGCCACGTTGCCAAATCCTCTGGACGTATATAAAGTCCAAAAGTATTCCTTTTGGGCTTTGTCCAACAAGGACAGGCTTACAAAAACGAGGAGAACTACAACAACAGAGTTTCATTTCAGTTTAGCTTTGTTTCAATACCCTTTGGCCCAGTACTTTTTCTTGTAATACTCTCATTACTACGTTTAGATTTGCCCAATGGTTGTCACATTCGACGAATATTGGCAAGTTGATCTGGGATGCATGCAAAAGACTTCTCGCATGTAAATGGCTTCACGAATTACAAGTATATAATAAAGTTTGATTGAGTTGTGTGCTCTCTTTGTAGATTTTTGTGCTGACGAAATACTCCGTTCATATACTGACCGAAGTACAATTTTGTCATTGTTGTTACGACGACGAACACGGAAGAGTCGCGTCATATAGTTCATTGCGGTGTGACGGAAGCCCTTCTGGAGATATTTGCCACCAGCAAGGCAGATCGCAGTGCAACTATACACAAGGCGGCACTGCTGGATAATACATCGGAAAGTGCACAGTGGCAGAGCAGACTCTATGTAGTTCAAAAC
This sequence comes from Ornithodoros turicata, assembly GCF_037126465.1. NCBI lineage: Eukaryota > Metazoa > Arthropoda > Arachnida > Ixodida > Argasidae > Ornithodoros > Ornithodoros turicata. The sequence continues at coordinate 22,817,054 of NC_088207.1, forward strand.
GTACGCCCGTGTTTATTACAGCAGCGATGCCCCTTTCACATATTGATAGCTACACTCTCAGAAAAAAGGGTGGAGCAGTTATACCTTTCAGGAGGTAATATTTGTCGCATATGTTGTGCCTAAAAGGGTGCAAAGTTCTACCTGCTACCTCACTCTCTGCCACGAATGATAGGGTAACCACCTTCTGATTCGGTAAACGAGGGGGGCGTACGCCTTTTTGTAGCAATTTGGATATATGATAATTGCTTTTACCACCCTTTTACACCCTTTATCAGACGCTATGTTGACCTAGGTGGTAACTATAGAAGTTACCACCTTTTTACATCCTTTATTCTGAGAGTGATACATCTCCATCTCTCTCACGCACTGATATACAAGTACATATAATAACCTTCGTGCAAATCCTGCAATAAACAAAGTACATATGGTATACACGATGTACGTAGCGTGAGCTCCACCATTTCGGTTTGAGGAGAAAGCTGTTAATCTTGTTTTCTGCAGAGGATACCTTTCATTTATACACAATTAAAATCAGTTGGTGTGCCGTCCATTTAACTTTGCGTATGTACGAGTTAGCGCGCGGTCAGAAATATATGGAGTAATGAATTACCATTTCACCAGCAATGCTGAACATTGTTCATTCATTGAGTTGAAAATTTATGCAAAAATTAGGCAGCAACCGCGAATTGTACCTGGTATACATGCAAGAAAGTTTCCCAATCTGGCTTTTCCAGTCATTTTTGTCGGTAACCAGAATACCAAGAAGGAGTCCAAGTATAGTTATGAATTAACACCAACGCATTTTACGCTGCTGTTTATCTGATGTGTGTTTGCTCATTTACGAGTATAGATTATGCATACTATACTATGATTTGTCCGCGAAGTCATTCATACGCTAAAATTTCGCAGGAGCATTAATCACTATCATCAGTGACATACAACAAAGTAAAAGCTGAATCCCGTCCCTCTATAGTACGTACACTCTTGAAACACCATACGTGTCTCTGCTAGAAACCTCTGGGAAAGCGTAATTGCCAAAGTAGTCTCGTTACTTGACGAAAGTAGTTGCATTAGTAATGAGTAATATTTATTGAATTAATTTACGAGACTGTAATAAGAGGTGGTAATGCATTACAAAATAGAAGTAACTTCCGCTGGTGCATGACTGCATGTACACGACGGTCTTCAAGTACTACACGTTTCTAACAGAAAACATGTCGTGAGCGCCCAAATGCGAGTCCACAAAAAAAAAATAAAAAATAAGGTGCTGAAAATATCTGTTTTTTAGAGACTACTCATTAATTCCGAAAGACACGTATGCATTAAAATTTTTAAAGACAACTTATCCACAGGCAACCAAGGCACATATGTACCTCTGCGGGTTGCAGGAATAGTCCCAGAGAATAAGAGACAAATAAATAAGAGATATAAGAGAAAATAAGAGAAATGTGTACTGTATCAATGGATGCAACCTATTCCTATGTGTGATTTTGTGGCGTAGCTCTGCTATCATCTCTTACAAATATCGGGGCGGGCAGCATATTTCGACCACTTTTTCTTATTTGAGTTTGGTATACTTGCAAGTGGTCACAGTTTGTTTTTCTGTTGTTCGCGTGTGTGTTTTAGCTATTATGCGAGGTTCACTTTCTGGATGGTGTTCCGGAATTTCTATCATGCACTTTCAATTTCTTTACAACTGTTCATCTAATGTCCTTATTTCTTTTCCCTTAGCATACTGATTCAAGCACAATCGTGTAGCTAGCATCCATGTTGATGAAGCCTCCACTCCATTTTTTGTTTTTCTTTTCTATTTCTATCAAATCTCTTTACGTGTTATTGCCATCCAGGAAAATTCAGCAGAATGCGTTTGGGGGAGACTAGCAGTTCTTTTAATACATATCTCTCCACTGTAAAAGGAGGAGTGGTGATGCGCTCGCTTGGGCCTTCTGTAAAGTCGGCCCACCACAGTGCTCTTAAAACGCAGCTTCATCACAGTCAAGGTGGTGATGAACTCTGATTTGAGAAGGACCAGCGTCTTTCTGAGGCCTGTGTATCAGCGTATCGGCCAGAAATGGGACGTACAAACATTTCAGACGTAGCCCAAGAAACAGCAAAACGTGTAAGTACATCATAACATAACGTCAACCATCGGAAACTGAAATGTCTGGAATCCACATTGTTGGAACCTTACTATTCTGCTCGAAGCACTAGAAAATCGAGCCATTCGTTTCATCGCTATAGCGCTTACACATCCCCGTCTGGAACATCATGACGTCTCTAGATCGATATTTATTGGCCCTGTTCAACGCAGTGAAACGACGGCTATACGGAGGTTCCTTAGAAAGACAGAACTCATTGACAAGCTATGATGACTCCACCAACAGTGGAAAAATTTATGATTGCGCATCAGGCTGTTTCTTTCTTTATTTATTTATTTTTTTTTCAAAAGGACTACCGAGCCGCCTCATGTATATAGCAAACTTTTCTCTCGTTCCTCTGCATTTTACATATCCCCTCCCCTTCAAGGATTTTATCTCTTAAGCTTACTGTCGCCTACGCTTCCTGTCGCTGACGTAATACATCTACATTGGGCTTTGGTTATCTTTTCAATTTATATTATTATCTCCGCATTCTTCCTAAGTGCTCGTGGTCTGCCTAATATGTTTCCCCCAGAGCGCACCACTTTTTGAAAATCCACCGCCTTCCTTGCAGGCTCCAGCAATAATTTTATTTATTATTTTATTGTTATTTTTTATTGTATTATTATATATAGTTTTATTATTTTTATTTGATTTATTTATTTATTTATTGCAGCACTTGGTCACCACACTGCTGTCTACCGAGTATGGAACAACGCTCTCGCAAATTACACTTGTCTGTAAAGTGAACTACCATCTGTTTTGACACGTATTCGAAATAAATAAATAATGCGTTATAGGTCCCAAAAGTTTGCGGAGTATAATGACTGTGCTGCGTGCGGTTGGCATTCCCTATAGAACGAGTCTCCGCTAACACGAGGGCCTATACCGTCTATGCAACTGACCATTAAATGAGACGTCATGCGTGACAGTAGTGCATCGGTCATCTTCAAAAGAAGTCACCGTTGCTTTTTTTTTTTTTTCGAGAATGCCTCCTCTGTTCATCCCGTGGTCTTCAGAGACGTTCTTCCTTCACATGTCTCTCGTGCATGCATTGTACGCATAGGAGGGGGATCGACTTGGTCATCCCCTGTCAACGGTGGCTATTGTATGGGCCTTCTCGATGGCTTTTTGAACACTCCACAACTGATCGAGCCTGACGGAGCGAATGCGCGGAGCCCAGAAAAAGAAAGAAAGAAAGAAAGAAATATAGGTCTGTGGAGGACTCGGAGCTCCGCATTCTTGGAAACAGAACCTCACCGCTGAGTAAGTTCTGTGCCAACTATCATCCCGAGTGACATCGTTCTTTCTCTCCTCCGATTTGATGAACGACGGAAAGCGTACGGCTGTTTGTGACACGTACTCGTACCACTACTAGATTACTACTACTAGATTATAGCGACCATGTCATAATCGGCAACCCCTTTATGAGGAGCCCATCCGCATGATCCTCCTTGATCTAGGGGCGCTATACTGAACGGCCCGCGAGACCTGCATAATGATTGGACAATGGAAATTTGAATTTTGAAAACGCAGAAGCGTTCGTACGACTACCGTAGCAGACAGCACATCCGGCACCGGGATTCGAACCCGGGTACCTCCCAGTCTGGGGTTTTTCCTGGGTTTTCCTCAGACGCACTCAGACATATGTCGGCACAGTTCCCTTAGAAGTCGGCCCAGGACGCACATTCCCCCAGGGCGTCAGTCGTGACGTTGCCCACATACGTGAGGCCGGCAACGGCAAGCCCCTTCACCACCACCACCACCACCACCGTAGCAGACGACAGCAACAGCTCATTTGAAAACGCGTAGACTGACGATGATAATCAACTTCAGACAGAAGCATCTCCCGTGGGACATTCACCGCTTCTACGAAAATACTAAGGTAATCTGAAATACAAATTGTGCAGAAATTGAGGAAGCAGTAACCGGGCCGATGAGTAGCGCCACCGCTATCGCTTCCAAATGCGGCGCTGGGAAGGGGTGCTTATGACATGGTCGTTATAATCAAATAGATCGTGAACGTCACTGAACGGTCAGCGTGCTGACCATGTCACGTCGAGACTGGGTGATAACCAGGTTCGAATCCTGGTGTCGTCTGTGCTGTCTGGGGTTTCTCTTAGCTTTTTTTTCTCAGAACCCGGCGCGCGCTTTTTTGTGACACTTACGCAGTTATGATAATTGTCACAAAAAGGCGTACGCTACCCGTTTTCAACAAATCGGCGGAGACAACGATGTCCTTAGGGATTATGGTTGGCTAGCAACGTGCTACGCGTTGAAGTTCTGTTTTAAGAATGTGCGGGGACGCAATCTTCCTTTCTATCACACTCTAAAAAACAGAATTCACCACATAGTACGCTCTTAGCCAGTCACCATCCCGAATGAGATCGTTCTGCCCCCTGGTTCGTTAACAACGGGAGCCGTACGCCTTTTTGGAACACTTACGCAGTTCCGAAAAAGGCGTACACCCGGTATTTTCCACAAATCAGGAGTGATAAAGGTACCATGGTAATGGTTGGCTTCACCGTGTTATGCGGAGAAGTTCTGTTTTTAGACAGCAGGTGAGAAATCGAAAATGATCGATCACGAAATACGTCAGCACACACTGCACCCTTAAAAATGAACTTCACCACATAGCACTCTCCTAGCCAACCATCAGCGCGAGTGACATCATTCTTTCCCCTGATTTGATGAAAACCGGGGGCGTACGTCATTTTTGTGGCATTATGCTGTTCATAATTGCCACAAAAATCGAGTACTCCCCACGTTTTCACCAAATCAAGGGAGAGAACGTTGTCATACGGGATGATGGTTGGCTAGGAGAGTGCTATGCGTTGAAGCCCTGTTTTTAGAGTGAACCATCATCCCGAATGACATCGTTCTCGCCCCTGGTTTGTTCAAAATGGGTAGGCGTACACCTTTTTTGTTCCGATTATGTACTGCATAAGCGGTACAAAAAAGGCGTACGCCCGCTGTTTTTAACTAATCATGGGCGAGAACGATGTCATTCGGGGTGATGGCTGGCTACACTCTTAAAAATGAGTTTCACCGCATAGCACGCTCCTAGCCAACCATCATCTCGAATGATATTATTATCTGCCCCGATTTGTTGAAAACGGGAGGCGTACGCCTTTTTTGTGACACTTATGCTGTTCATAATTGTCACAAAAAAGGCGTACGCCTCCCGTTTTCAACAAATCAGGGCAGATAACGATATCATTCGAGATAATGGTTGGCTAGGAGCGTGCCATGCGGTGAAACTCATTTTTAAGAGTGTAGCCAGCCATCACCCCGAATGACATCGTTCTCGCCCATGATTAGTTAAAAACAGCGGGCGTACGCCTTTTTTGTACCGCTTATGCAGTACATAATCGGAACAAAAAAGGTGTACGCCTACCCATTGTGGCCACTGTCAACAACCCGAAACAATCGAACATATCCTGCGAGACTGCCAAGCATACCATTCTGCGCGCGAAACACATCTCCCTCGCTCCACCTCGGGCTCGCTAGCAGACATCCTCTACCCCGCTGGTTCTTCTGCCGAACGTTCCGCCAAAGCAAGAAACCTCATTCTCTTCCTGCTGAAGACAGGCCTTGCTGATCGACCCATCTAATACTGTACTCTCCCCGATGAACTCGTGCACCTCACCGCATCCCCATCCTTCAACCTCCTCTATCCTCCATCCGTCCGTCCTTCCTTTGTATTTTGTTTTGCTATGCGTTTTCCTTTTCTTTTTTTGGCTATAGTCGTGACGACGCCCACTTCTGTGTGGCCAACAACGGCGAGCCTATCCTGCCATCACCCCCCCCCCCCCTCATTTTTAAGAGTGTAGGAGCGCGCTATAAGGTGCAGGTCGTTTTTTAAAAATGTGTGTCTAATGATATCTGAAGACCATAGTTCCTGCGGTATCGCGGTACGGTTGTTGAGGCACTACATAGAATATAGAACGTACATATAGAGCGTATTGAAGTATCGGTTACCGCAACAAAGAATACAGTGGCGACGGTATACGAACACATTCGAACGCGCCTTGTGGGCCCTATTCGCTTCTAGCATTCATGTTGGTTATTTATGGCGAGGGGTGTGTTCGTGCGATGCTCGTGCGCGCAACACAATGCAGCACTTCCAGCCAACCGGCACCCCTTCGCCATAAATATTCTGCTGTTCATTCAAGATGTCGTCGAGCCTGATTTCCATTCTCCGCTGAAAAGGCGCAGGAATATGCATTTTGTGGCGAGTTATCGTGCGTGGCTAATGAGCTGCTTCTTTGCCATACTCTTAATTCGTAGAGTCAAGTTGTGTTGGAATGTTGGCACGGATTAGTGTTTCGGAGGAATTGTGACGCGTGTTTCTAATCTTTCTGTGTTTCTAATTTCCAAAGTTTGTGCAAAACAGAAGACACGTGCTAGACAAGATGGCCGAAAACGACGGGAGCGCGCACATTGAACAGCGAATTGTCATGAGGTTTCTTGTGAATGAAGGCGTAAAGTCATCGGAAATTCACAGAAGACTTCAGGCTCAGTATGGCCACGATACACTTAGCCGCAGCAAAGCGTTTGAGTGGTGCAAACGGTTCCGAGACGGCCGTACATCAGTGCAGGACGATCCCGGCCGGGGCGGCTCAGAGCCCAGTGTCAGAGTTCCTGAGAACGTCCAACTTGTGGATCTTTTGGAACTTGTGGATCGTCAATGACCGACGGATAACATATCTCGAACTGGCTCGATAGACGGACCTTTCTGTGGGAACGTTGAACACTATCGTTCATGAACACATCCAGTTTCGGAAAGCCGGGCCTCCTCACCAAAGGAGTCCTCCTCCTACAGGACAATGCACGCCCGCATACCGCGCATCTCACGACACGCACCTTACAGGAACTTGGCTGGGAGTTGCTGCCACATCCCCCTTACAGTCCAGACCTCGCCCCCAGCGATTTCCGTCTCTTCGGGCCACTGAAGGCGTTCCTTGGGGGCCGCCACTTCAGCTACGACTACGACGTCAAGAATGCGGTCCGATCATGCCTGTTACGCGTCGGTAAGGATTTCTACGCTGCTCGCATCCAAGCCCTCGTGAAACGCTGGGACAAGTGCATTAGAGCAGCTGGAGATTACGTTGAAAAATAAAACTAATTTCTCGCCTGTAAATTCATTTTACTTTTGCGAAAAATGAAAAGTCCCGGTTTGACTTGAACGCCCCTCGTATTATAGGCTAGATAACGAACAGGCTTTTTCGATAATGAATGTCTAACGACGTCCTGGAATGTACACTCTTAAAAATGAACTTCACCACATAGCATGCTCCTAGCCAAACATCATTTCGAGTGATATCGTTATCTGCCCTGATTTGTCGAAAACGGGAGGCGTACACCTTTCTTGTGACACTTATGCTGTTCATAATTGTCACAAAAAGGCGTACGGCTCCATCCGAGATGATGGTTAGCTAGGAGCGTGCTATGCGGTGAAGTTCATCTTTGAGAGTGTAGATGCTGGCAGGTATTTCAGGAAGTGGGTCTTGCTCAACGACCTCTACACTCTAAAAACAGAACTTCACCGCACAGCACGCTGCGCGCCAACCATTGTCACGAATGATAGTGTTATCGCTGGTGACTGGAAGACAGAGGGGGGCGTACGCCTTTTTGTGGCAATTTCCATATATCCAAATTGCCACAAAAAGGCGTACGGCCCCCTCTATCTCCGAATCAGAAGCGATAACCCTATCATTCGTGGCAATGGTTGGCGCAAAGCGCGGTATGCGGTGAAGTTCCGTTTTTGGAGTGTAGTCCTTTGCACTCGCCGACGGACTCACTTTTTTCTATCGTCACGATGTCCACTTATGTGTGGCCCACAACGGCGAGCCGATTAAGAACGTTACCCCTCGCCCCCCTGTGGATGGTGGTGGTGTTGCCACTCTCGTCACCACCACCACCACCTCCACCCACCATCTGTTTAAAGAGCGCGTGGGAGACAGGACACGAGACTTGCGTCTCCAGCTGAAGACCTCGGCCTGCTTCTTCGCACTCGTTCACCAATCGAGTTACTTGCGTTCGCACGACTCTTCGCCGCTTTTTGATTTTGATCCCGAAGATTTTGGCGCCGAAACCCAGGACAGGCATGTTCCGAATGATAAATAAATTCTGCATGTTCCCAAAAACTTTGAATTATACTCTTGCATATGCTGCTACATGCCGAAAATGCCGGTACCTGATTGCGAGAACCATCATCATCATTATCATTCATTCATCATCATGTAGTTATGGCTGGACATGCATTTTTTTCTTTTCTTTTTTCGCTTGTCTTTTTTATCGCAATTATTGCTGTTATAATTATATGATAATTATATTTTTTACTGTATACATTTCCAGCTTTGTAACTTCACAGAGTAAAACAAAATAAATAAATAAAATGCATACCAGCAAACCACACGAGCTTACCGCGAGCGGTAGTGGAGATGATATATGGTCGATTTCGTGGAAAGCGCCCAGAGAGAGAGAGAGAGAGAGAAAAAAAAATGTTTCGTCAAAGGGGCTATTTGGGATGAATAGGTAAGGCGTGCACTTCCGGCATTTTACCCGGTCCCGAAAAATGAAAAGAACTGAACGCAGTTCTTGTGAACACTCCCATTAGCAGCCGTGTAGACGTGGCGGAAGGGCACGGAAGAATTTCCGGTCCAGCTCTTTCAACTCGGACACTCACTCCTTTTCCGTTTTACTTTGCAGCAAAGAGGGCCTCAACAGAGGAAGAGGACCAAAAGAAAAAAACACTTTGACGGCCGTTCATATGATTGAGACTTCTATCGTGGGCGAGAGGGCATGCTGTTGAATCCCGAACTTGGCCAGTAGAAGTTGGATAAAGCAAAAAACTTTGCTTCCGCCTTGATATTTTCTCGTTAGCGCCTCCTAACATAACGACTTTCTGAAACGTTAAGGTTATGCACTCTAAGGAGGAAAAACAAATGACTAAATCGGGGTGTAATGTCACCTTCTATAATCCCCCAGATTTGAATTGGTCCCTAATTTGGTCGCCTGACTTCGATAATTACCGTTCTGCACTACAGATAAACCCCGAACACCGCATAAACTTCCGTGCACTTAGTGCTGAGAGGAACTAACTCATGTGGCAATACATCAAAATGACTAAAATAACTCCTTTTTCCCCTTAAAAAAAGTGCGTCTGGTTTCGGTGTATTAACTTGAAGATATCGTGTTAGCGCTTCCTTATCGCCTCGTGTCCAGCTAAACTACAGCTAGTAGTTATTGAAGTAGTCGCAATAAAGTACGCGAAAGTATCAGTTCAAAGTTAAATGCATAATAACACATGGGTACATGTTAGGCATCTAGCCGAGCAAACACATAATTTTGCTGTTAATTAACTTTCAATGTGCATCTGTTGGCTGCCTACGTGAAGGACACGTTAGAAGAACGACATACGCTTTTGGATCCCTCAATGGGGATTACGGTATATACTTTCTAGGTCGTCCGGAGCCAGCGTCCCTTTCAAACCATCGGAACGTCCGGAGTCGTGGAAAGCGGGTCAGCCGGACCAGTATGCCTTTGTTACCCACTTCGGAGAAAGCTATGTTTGAAAGTGAAAGTTTTCCATATCAGCTCATGTTCACGTGTAAACCTTGACGTCAGTTTGTCATTATCTGATTGGTGAAGGAGGTGTGGCCTTTCCGTTAAAAGGCGACGCTTCTTGATCATTGGGGTTGATTGTCGGTTGAAGACGTGCCATCATATGTTGTAAATAAATGTAAATAGTTGTTTGTCTGTTGACTTCGCCTGTGAGTCTGTTCTTCAAGCAAGGTGTCGGTACAATCCGGGATTTGGGCCGCCGAATGTCTCATCATTGCTAGGCCCACCCCGAGGAGGAACATAACTGTACAGTAGAACTCTTCAGCAAATTTCATATTTACTTATCAACCTATCTTCATCAAGATGTCTGACTACGTGTAAATGTACTCCAATTACTATGGTTGGAGCCATATAGCCATGGAAGTTCTTCACTATAGTTAATTATAAGGTGTCCGATTGAGAACTGTCATCTGGTCGGGTTCTGCACCGTTCCATATATTTTTGTCCTGCACCAGAATTCGTCAAAATTACGAATAACAAGTGTCCAGAGCAACGCAATAGTAATTGGAAAAATCCCTTATCACGGTGAATAATGTTTAGGCGTCCTATTCCTTGTCAGTTAGACGAGCGTGTTATTAATTAATAAGCACCGTTTTTTTAGTTTTTGTAAGTAAGTTTCTGATTCCTTGTTCCTACTTTTCTCAGGAAAGCCTCTCCTCAAATCCGCTTCCTCTCTTTCTTCTCTTTCATCGAACAAGAAGCGCACCCTTACCGATCTGGTTGCCATGGAGATTTGCGCAAAAGGCATCAAGTAGAATAGTGGTGGGTCGAACACCATACCCGACCCTTTCCCTCTTAGGGGCTGCAGTTCCTTCTTTCCCTTCAAGCCGCAAGAAGTGAACAGGTTTTCCACCACCACTACTCACTGCTTGCATCTAGACAGGAAGTGCGTCTTCCACCACGAGCTTATACCTTGCTCCAGAATGCCGCACGCCATGCCCGGATGTACGATGTGTCTTCAAATCGCCATCGGTAGATATGTATCGCTGGATATGTGTCGGCTACGCGGTGTGCAACTGTGCATCTACTGAAGTTCTCCGTGGTGTGATTTTTTTTTTTCTTTTTACAAGTAGCCTGTGGTGGTTTCACTTATTATCGCCTATGTAGTGTTATGTCCGGATATGAACTTTAAAGATATCTGTACACTTCGACGTCTCGCGGTATGCAGTAGACGATAGCCATAAAGCAGACGACACTTCTGCATTCTTCGCGCATAGCAGAAGCAGCGCGTGGCATAGCGCGCATAGCAGAACGTGTCGTCTGCTTCGGAAACAGTTGAGAAATAGCTCTCGAGTGCGAGAAATAAAACGCAGCGTCTAACAGTTGCCAAGTGACATTGACCGCGCAGAATTGATGCGTCTCGGAATTTCATCCTTGTCACTGATAAGAATGGGATAAGTTGTTGCACCATAACTAAAGCGAAAAACAGCCCCCGGTCTACCATGCATGACCATCCAAAGGTAGGTGAAAGTCACTAGAAGAGCGAAAAGTCGTGTAAGTGCTAGGCGAATAATGAAATGGTGTCCTCGAAAACTGAGGATACAAAATGGGAAAACTTGAGGATAAGCTGGTTTCGAGACTGATTGGAGGCGACGATACAACGCGGAGGCATTTTGCTGAGGTAACATTCCATTGGTTGTCAGGACACCCAAACGCTCAACATAAGAAAATCCTCCCGGAGTTGGCCCGTGCATTCCAAATTACCTGCAATGCACGTCCTTCGTGTGATTTTTGTAAGTCAAACAATGCCATTCTGCGCCTGCGAGAAACAGGCCATATATGCTTTATTGATCGACAGAGTTGCTGTGGGGCATGCGTGTTAATGACCCCCTATTTACACCATCTAATCGGTCCCACTGCTGAGTTTACGTCGTCTCATTTGAACTAACTTCACCCCATAACTCGGTCTCCCAAACATTGCCAAGCATTGCGCCGAATAACACGGCTATCGCTTTTAATTTAACTGCCACAACAAGGCGTACGCTTCCGACTTGTTCTGTTGCTTCGTGTTCGTCCGTTGTCGCCCGTCCCTCTCAATGTATGTCACCGTGTCCGATTTCTCCTTTTAGGCATACGCCTTTAAACCATAAATTTACCGCACTGTCCTGTATAGTCAACAGTTCATCCGGGTGACGTCGTTCTCAACCCTGATTTGTCGAAAACTGACGGTGTACCCCTATTTATGACACTTACGCAATCATTTTGTTCAAAAAAAAAAAGACGTACGCTTTCCACAAATCAGGAGATTGGTAACGGTGCCGTTCTTTGCAATGATTGGCCTTCAACGTGTTACGTGGTTTAGTTTTCTTTTAGAAGCGTACACTCATAAAAACGACCTTCACCACATGGCACGCTTCTAGCCAACCATCATCCCGAAGACATCGTTCTCGCCTCTCATTTGGTGAAAACGGGAGGCGTACGCCTTTTTTGTATCAATTATGTACTTCATGTGGAAATTAACACAACAACGAGTGTCACAAAGAGACGTACGCCTCCAGTTTTTAACCAACCAGGAAGCAGAACGATGTCATTCGGGATTGTGGTTGGCTAAGAGGGTGCTATGTAGTGAAGTTCTGTTCTGTCTTATGCGGAACGACTTTCAAAAACTCGCGGCCTCGTGCGCTCTCTTCAAGAAACGGGCCTCGCGGAGAGACAACTCTACACTTTTAAAAATGAACTTCACCTCATAGCACGCTCCTAGCCAACCGTTATCTTGAATGATATCGTTATCTGCTCTGATTTGTTGAAAACGGGGGGCGTACGCCATTTCTGTGACACTTATGCTGTTCATAATTGTCACAGAGAAGGCGTACCCCCCGTGTTTTCAACAAATCAGGGCAGATAACGATATCATTCGAGATAATGGTTGGCTAGGAGCGTGCTATGCGGCGAAGTTCATTTGTAAGAGTGTAGTGCACCTCTCATCTACAGTGTGCCTCCGTCCCATTAGTATCTGTCATCCTGCCTATGCATCACTTTGAAATCCTCAACTCCCCTCTCCCCCTCTTCTTTTCTTTTTTTTTTTTTTTGCTACAGTCGTGACGATGCCCACACTTGAGTGCGGCCAACAACGGCAAGCTACCTCGACCCCCCCCCCCCCCTCTGTTTTAAGCGTGCTGGCTATGTCACGTCGAGACTGGTAGGTACCCGGGTTCGAATCCCAGTGCCGGCTGAGCTGTCTGCGGTTTTTTCCCTGGGTTTTCCTCAGACGCTGTCAGACATATTCCGGCACAGTTCCCTTAGAAATCGGCCCAGGACGCTCATTCCTCAGCGGGTTAGTCGTGACGTTGCCCACATCCGTGAGGCCGACAACGGCGAGCTCTTTCAAAAGCACCACCGCCTCCACAATCTCAAGAGTGCAGGAGACACAACTACTCCAAGTCGCAGTTTTTGCACATAAATCTTAGACGAAACTTGCATAGAGGTCTCCGTTATTTAGTGAATCATTCTCGCTGAGTCCCTTTCGTCGAGTTGGACGTTTTCAAACGTTAGGCACTCGTAGTCCTCGTTGCTTTCGGTGAACATGAAAGAAACGCGGCTGGCGGAAGCGAAGGACAAATTTAGCCCAGCCGCGGATGTCGTTTTCTGAATTTCTAAGAAATTCGTCTTTCCTTTCAACGGGTCATTACTTGGACAATGCGTTGTTCTGTGCCGACTGCGAGCGCTTTCTTTCTGTGACGTTGTTAGTAGACGCTCACGTTGACGCTGGCTTGACGATGAATCCAAGGAGGGACTCAAGTCAGTTGTGTTATACTGTACCCCAATTTCACAACTATGGGTACTACCCGCAATAGCATATTATCATAAGTTCGCTTCTTGAAAGGCACGCGGGTGTTCCGACCTTCCTTTAGAACATCATCATCATCCAAGGCTCACAAAATCGTCAGAAAGGGATTCATAGAACATGTGTTCTGGAGCAGCAATAGCCGCATCGTGCTTACTTACGGTTCTTGCCGTTTTTATAATTATTATTATTTATTTTTTCTGTCACTCTCTCCCTCCCTCTCGGAGTATATCGCCCTGACGAAAATAAGACAACACCTGTCGCTTTTGCATAAGGTGTATGCTTGGATTAGGCCATGTCAACAATGTGTCATTCATTGTGTATAGTACTGTTTTTCACTGTCCCACCACCATTCACTGTTCTGCATTGTATACACCATCAGATCAATGTAATAAATGTTCTTAATGTAACAATCAGCCAACATGTCACGTGTATACTCAAATGTTGTATCGGTGTCCGACTCCGATGAGATTATTAAGGTAAGATTTAAGAGAAATGTGACGTCACGGTACATGCAGAATTCATCCTGTAACAACACTACCTTTATGTGTGCAGTCATCTGTACATTTGCTTGAGCGGTAATGTGCCTTGCAAATCAACATGAGCCACCTTTGACTAAGCTGGGAAACACCCCATCACATCATCATGCCATAATTCATCAGTCCACCGTGTGCTCGTCATTTCCTTGAATGTGCGAGCAATTCATCTTGCGAAACAAGCCATCTAGGTCGTAACGAATGATGTCTCATTACGGCGTTTGGCAGGTTACGTGCACTCTTCAGCGCACGACCTGCAGCTACGTACAGAAGAGACGTGGGTTCGTTTATCTAAGTACGTATATGAGTCTCAGAATCGCATTCAATATCCTTGGAATACCAAAGTTGCGCTGCAGTGCATTGAGCACGTGCTCGGTGCTCGTGTGGGAAACGCTGCAAAAGGATATTGCGAACGAGTCCCAGACTCGACCTTACTCAACTTTTATGCAAGCAAGCCCCAGCAGTACACTGTAAACTGAAAAACACCCTTAAGGGTGTAAATGGCTCGTCCTATAACTAACACCTCTTTTTACACGATCTCTGTTGTCTCGCGACGTAAACACCCAATTATAGATTATATCTTTTTACACCGTATGGTCTGGAGCACCCTTTCTAGAGGGTGTATTCCGTGTAAAACACCCTTTGAAAGGGTGCTTTTCCTTGAAAATGGGGTTTCTGCACCCTTTATACACCCTTTTAGGAGGGCGTTTAATAGTTTTACACACTCCTAAAAGGGTGTTTAAAGGGTGCAAAAGAAGGCATTTTCAAGGAAAAGCACCCTTTCAAAGGGTGTTGTTACACAGAATACACCCTCTAAAAAATGGTATTCGAGACCATAAGGTGTAAAAAGAGGTGTCAGTTATAGGACGAGCCATTTACACCCATAAGGGTGTTTTCCAGTTTTCAGTGTAGTCTATGCGGTGAGACGGGTTAATGGTTTGCTATGAGAGTGGCCGTTTTAACTGCTACTTCGCATTGCGAAAAGTAAATGACATGTACAATGCCTTCGTCGTGGTGACACCGTCCCTTGTCTGCTGGGTCTGCTGCTTGTTATGCACGCGCAGCCCTCTTCTCCGTTGCAAACATTGCTCATGATCTACAGCACATTCTCGTTGTTTCAGCAAGTCACGTGATGACGAATTGTGCCATCTACCACGAAATTCCATAGTGAAGTGGCGACTGCCTGCACTATTATACACCGGTGCTGGGAGCTTTGCGCACATCCAGGTCTCTCTGATAGCAAGGACCAGTAGGACCTGTAGTAGCAAGTCGTGGTCGTGGGCACCAAAATGTACTAAGTGTGCCATTCAGCTATGACGTCATATTGCTCCGTACACAGCTTTCACGTGGTCGGGAACCACACGTGGCCTTCCACTCGTTGAAGCTGAAGATGCTGTGAGTTTCCAGGTGATGTCACTGTGGTATCGTTTACCTGGATGTGTCTTCCTTCTTGGGTTACCCTTTCGCTGCAATAAAGCTGCTGCCGCAGGTTTCCAGCGAAGCAAAAATACTGTCCCGCACTTGAGTTCAACAGGACTGGAGACGAACTGTCATGAGTCGCTTAAAGCAGCAGTCTAGGCAACCCATAAATAAGACTGGAACGTCCTAAGTATTTCGTGACCGAGACGTAATCATTTTTACACATCCCCCCTAACCAGTGCAGGCGTCAAGAAAAAAAGAGAAAGATAGAGAAAAAAATATTGATTTGCCGTGAAGCTCAGAGCCGCCGTGCCAAATACGTTAAATGAGTACAGAGGGCAGTAAAAAAAAAATTCAGATTAAAAGGTCTGATGAAAGGGTGTGTGGCATTTTACTGAATAGCGCGAAAGGTTTTGATGTGAGCAATTTGTTTCCCACAAAAAAAAAAAAAAACTCGCATAAATGTAGTGCCGTGGCTGTGACCAAAATTCTGTCACACGCGTGCCTACTAATTTCAAGCAGCTCATTTTGCATGAATTTTTGAAGTAACGATCTTTTCCTTGTTGCCTTTCCATATCAAAAGACCCAAATCCCCCCCTCCCCTCGGAGGAATTTTCCCTCTTGACCTGAACTTTCTCTCTGACCTGGAGTTTCTCGTGCTGCTCAAACCAACTGCAACGGCACGTCATACTCTCTGCACTGGACTGAATGGCATTGGAGTCTCATCAGTATACGTACGATTTTTTATGATGAGCATCTTCTTTCGCTACTTACAGTTCATCCATTACAGCGAAAGAGAAAGCACTTGTGTCGCACGTGACTCTGTTTTCGTTGTCGCCGTTCTAGTGCGAAAACGAAGACGGAAATGGAGGACGTCGATAGTGAGAACCAAATCTAGTTATTGATAGTAAATAAAATGAAAAAAAAAAGGAACAGTGATGTCGATAGTGATTGTCGTAAAACTATCGATAGTTGATACACTACCGGTAGTATACTATCGACAGTAGACTATGTGGATAATATCGACAGTCAGTTTATCGATAGTTTTGCAACACTAACTTGAACCCCCGTACGCAGCAGGTAAAGTAATGGCAAAAGGGCAAGGGTGCATTCAGGGAAAGTAAGTTGGCTTTTCAATTTTTTTCAGTACTATTGCTGGTGGTTCTGGTGGTACTGGTTAGTGGTGCACGGTACGCAATGGTACACATGTGACGATTTGTACACATGTTTGGTAGTAAAATACCCTAGAGTACACTAAGCAAGCAAGCGACGTCACCTCGTCCTCGAGCAATGACGTGTCGTAATTTCGACTGTCGTCTATCTCCATAAAGCATAACGGACATGTCGTGTCCAACGCTTCCAGTCGCAGACGCACTCTCGCGCAGCTGCGGTAACCACCCCACGCAACACGAAAATCCATCAGCCCCTAACGCAACCTGCATTCTTGTTTACTAAAGAACAGCATCCAGACTGCCAACCCGCCCTGGCATCAACAACATCAATGGAGGTACCGTAAGCGAAAAGAGAGAGAGAGAAAGAGATGCCCACGCGACGCATGACGAAGTGGGCCAGAAAAAGAGGGAAGAAAAAATGCCACGTACATCACATACAAAGGTACGGCTCACGCCTGCTAGGCCCAGAAAACAGGGTGTCCGTCTCTTTCCTTTGCCTTCATTGTGGTGCAACTTTTTGTACTGCAAAAAAGTGCGGGGGCGGACGTCGGACTGGGCTTGTTGTGCCACCGATAGCATTTCATAAACCAGACTTATGACGGATTGGGTGGAAAGGGACTGGCAGGCACAAAAGCCGCCCTCCGAACTATGACTTCCTGTCGTTTTTTTGTGACGTCATGAATGGGATTTGAACAAAAGGGAACCTCGTGGAAGCTCTACGATTGACGGCTGCGAATGTTTCAATATTGCCCGGTTGTCATATTTGTCAGAATCACAGATCCTGGGAAGGGGCAACACGGCAGTAAGATTGGAAATGGAATGGAGTCTGGTGGTTGTATATAACGGTAAAAGGTCCAGGACAATCTTCGTCTTCAGGAGGTTAGGGAGAATTTATTGGAAATGGGGGGGGGGGAGGGGCTGGAGTATGGAAAAAGACAATCAATGAGAAGATCAAAAGCAGCTACCTTGTTCTGTTCACTGATTATTTACTGCAATACTGGCATTAGTCAGATGTTCCATACATTCCTGAAAGACGAAGCCCGTCTTGGGGCTTTGTGGCAGCACGTTTATGGGCAGCAGCGCAAACAAGTTGACAACCTCATTTTCTCAATGTGTGCGATGGGATACTATAGCTCTGCGGCTGTGCGTTCTAACGAAGACGTGGTGGTGGCAGCAGTGGTGGTGGTGGTGTAAGCAGCTTGCCGTTGTTGGCGTCGCAGGTGCGAGCATCGTCACGACGACGACTGAAGATGAGGTTATGACGAAACAAGAAGAGTGAAGGTGTGACGTAAGTAGGATCGGTCGTTATTCCGCACTCGGAGAAGAGGACCAAGTTGGACCTAAGACGTCTCCATATTTTTCTTTTTGAATTGGTCAATCTACATTATACACTCTTAAAAATGAACTTCATCGCATAGTACGGTCCTAGCCAACCAACATCTCGAATGATATCGTCGTCTGCCCTAATTTGTTGAAAACTGGAGGCGTACGCATTTTTTGTGACAATTATGAACAGCATAAGTGTCACAAAAAAGGCGTGCGCCTCCCGTTTTCAACAAATCAGGGCTGATAACGATATCATTCCAGATTATGGTTGGCTAGGAGCGTGCTATGCGGTGAAGTTCATTTCTAAGAGTGTAGAGGCCTCCAGGGCAAGCGCTCTATCACCCTTAAAAATGAACTTCACCGCATAGCACGCTCCTAGCCAACCAACATCTCGAATGATATCGTTATCTGCCCTGATTTGTTGGAAACGGGAGGCGTACGCCTTTTTTGTGACGCTTATGCTGTTCATAATTGTCACAAAAAAGGCGTACGCCTCCCGTTTTCAGCAAATCAGGTCAGATAACGATATCATTCGACATGATGGTTGGCCAAGAGCGTCCTATGCGGTGAAGTTCATTTCTAAGAGTGATAGGACATGATGGGTCCGTTCCGCTGAGACCGAGCCGCTGGGGCTCACATAGGCATTCATGATTTTCTGGTTTTATGTCCTTTTATAAATTCAGGGGCAAAAATCGGGTTTTATTTCTGGATGCGTAAAACAAGGTGAAATAGGGCAATGTCGTGCAGGAAAGCAGAAGTTTCGGGTAGAAAATAAATAAGGAGAAAATAAGGAAGAGAGTGTGTTTCTTGCACTTTAGATAGGGTGCCTCGATGACCGCAAGCGGCGCAGGTCACCCTAACTTCAGATGAATACGACATCCCGAGCGGTTCTGTTGATTGTGCAGCGCTTAGAGATCTGCAGTACCCGTATTGGGTGGCTGAATTTAAACCAGCTTGCTTTTCGGAGGTTTTCGTGCTTTACCGGCCCGAAGTGATGATGATGCAGATCGGGAAGGGGGATGGGTTTAAAATTAGTTTTACCGGATTTGACCCTAAAACACAAGGCCCTTTAGGTGTACAATGGCCTGCATAGGGTACGTATCACACTCTTCGAAATGAAGTTCACCGCATAGCATGCTCCTAGCCAACCATCATCTCAAACGATATCGTTATCGGCTCTGATTTGTTGAAAACGGCAGGCGTACGCCTTTTTTGTGACACTTATGCTGTTCACAAAAGAAGCGTACACCTCCCGTTTTTTGTTTTTTTTAAGAACATTTTTAAGAGTGCACTTTTGCAGTCTGCAAGACATTTCTGACGCGACCCTTCGCACGCACTGCACACTCTTAAAAATGAACTTCACCGCATAGCACGCTCCTAACCAATCATCATCTCAAATGATATCGTTGTCTGCCCTGATTTGTTGAAAACGGGAGGCGTACGCCATTTCTGTGACAATTATGAACAGCATAAGTGTCACGAAAAAGGCGTACGCCTCTGGTTTTCAACAAAACAGGGCAGATAACGATATCATTCGAGATTATGGTTGGCTAGGAGCGTGCTATGCGGTGAAGTTCATTTTTAAGAGTGCAGTCCTCTGGGATGTGCAGAAAAACAGGGTGGTGGTGATACTATGTTACAAAAAAGGCGTACGCCTCCCGTTATATGCGGTATCACCGTGAGCACTGTTTGGCAACGAGCGTGTTATGTGGCGAAGCCCTGTTTTGAGAGTGTGGTACGTGACAAGATGATGTGCTAAATGGTGAAAATATGTCCACTAGAGATTGGCTGAACAGCAGTCAGAGTGTGGGAGGCATTGATGTGGGTAGGCAGCTAGGATAGAGAAATAGAGAACGAAAAAAAAAAAAAAAACTCATATTGTGGGGGAAAGTGAAGCATATTCGGTTACCCTGATAATGATCATTGCGGGGGAGGCGCAGACATCGTGGAAGCCTTATCATATCTGACAGCTCGAGCTCCTGCTTACTACTCGCCAGGTGTTGGGTACGACTTGGGGGAACTCGCATCCGTGCACTACGAGGATGGTAGACCAGTCACGACTTATGGACAGACACAAAACGTTTTTTTTATCGTTTCCGGTTTCTGGCGTTCGATGCCAAGTGGAACTCTACTTATAGGAAGAGTCGTCTCCAAAAATGTGAATATGAATCAATTGCCACAGTGTTTGACATCATTCGACAGTATGTTTGGTCAATTTTTCTTCCTCGAAAAGTGCTTACGTACGAAATAAACGAGCCTTATAAACTGGCATTGCCTCTGCAGCTGAGGAAGCTCCAGCGGCAAAAACATCATAGTGACGTACGTTTGAAGGGCGAATCAGAGAACCGAAGGTTGGCATTGTTTCCAAATTCGTCTACTCCGCTTGCTAGGCACCTCGCAGACATTTGAGATTATCACCTGGTTCAGGGTCGTCAAGGACGTTCCTTCATTGGGTGGTTTCATTCTGACGTTTTCTCATATTTTCACTGAGGGACTTCCACCATACACTCAACATTAGTAGTCCGCTTTCGTGGTGTATTTAATGAAATATGCACAAAAACTGGCGTCTGTAGTTCGCGTGGGATTTTCGGTGTCGTCGTCCGTGATCCGCGAGGAAAAGCTGCCACCACAGTTTCGGATTCGATGGATATGAAGGCGACAGCCCTTTTATGGGGTCCTGACATTTTTCCCCAAGTCGTGCCTGATAAACGTAAAGGACTCTTATGTGCGTCGATATGAACCTCCATTCCAAGTTTTACAGCAAATGGGGTAACAAACGATAAGAAAATCGGCACCACGAATATCGAGAACTCATCCTGCTTCGACATCATGGCACGCATCCGCGTTAGTGAAGGAGCCGCGGGACAGGTCACCTGCTTTCGGGTAGCACTGGGAATGACCGTATAGCTGAAACTCTTCTTACCGTGTATTCATCCCTACGGAACATTCCAGTGGAATAAAAAGGCTAAAAACTGCTCACGGGGTAGAAGTTCCGCCGCGTGTTACGTTCAGCATTCGCACGGTGTCGAGATATTACGACTGGCGTTCTGCAAAACTTTGCAGACGACACCGTCTTTTCCTGTCGTCTGCTACAGAATATCTATGGCTGCGCCGCGCGATGTGTCCCGCAGTTAACGGTGCACGAAAAGATGTTGAGCGCCGTGCTTACGTGTCAGCAGAAAGCTATGCCGTTTTGTGTATCTTCCACTCGAATATTCTGGGGAATATCGCTCGTGTAAATATACGAATACTGCACGCGGTGACGTGCAATTCTGCTCAATCTCGTCAAGTACGACACTTAGAAAGATTATTCGTTTTTTCCTCAATATTCCGGTCTGTGCTAAACGCGTGCGTGATTCAATGAACCGCGTCTATCCAAGTGTCCTAGCCGTTTAATGTAAAACGCCAGCTGAGTTACAAACAGAGTTCCTCCATTTCAGTTGATTCATCCACAGGCGTTCAACAGGATGTACATCGTCATCGTTTCTGTATATGTGTGTTACATTGTGAGTTTACGAATGTACTGTATCTGAAATTGCGGCAGCGGGGGCTCTGAGATTTGGTCCAGCGATACTCGTCTCTGATTGGCAGTAACTGTAATGTAGAAAGAGAGAGAGAGAGAGAAGGGGGGAGGAAACATATACAAGAAAAAAGCTCGCTTCAAACGCACGCTGCCCATAATAACCGGCACCGATCCACTCATCCAGGGCCCTTCGAAGGATTCTGACAGCCCAAACGCTCCTCTTCCCCCATTAGACAAAAGGGATTTTCTTACTCCCGATAGCCAGCGATCAATAATCAATACAAAAAAAAAAGAACAACTTGCAAGCGGAAGCTCTAAGCTACGCGCATGCGCGGTCAATGAAAATTATGTTTTTATTTTTCCTCTCTTCCCCTTAAGATGAGGCGACAGCGAGCAGGGTTGCCATGACAACGGAAACCCGTTTCCCTCTCGTAATAAGATCTCATTCTTTTTGGTGGCGACGCAGTGCAGAAGGGTGCGTTTTTCATTGACATGATCCCTCAAAGAAGGCTCATAAATATGGATAGCTACTTAACTGATATAGAAGTACGTAGCTCTTCTTAAATGCTACTGTTGGTGGCAGACTCCGCAGTAAGACGAATATATCTCCAGAAACCTATTAAAAGTGTTCAGGGTGTTTCAGTTAAATCCCCGGGCTAAATAACACCCTAACCGCACGGCAAACTTAATGCATTAAACGGAATGACATTTACTTCAACTCGTAACCAACCACCATCTCGAATAACATCGTTCTCTCCCCTGATTTGTTGAAAACAGGAGGCGTATATACGCATTTTTTGTGACAATTATGCTCAAATAATTGCGCCAGGAAAGGCGTGCGCCACCTGTTTTCAACAAATCGGGAGAGAGAATGGTTGTCGTTCGAGATGATGGTTGGTTACGCGTTGAAGTAAATGTCATTCCGTTAAATGCATTAAGTTTGCCGTGTGGCTGGGGTACACTCTGAAAACAGAACTTCACTGCATAGCACGCTGTGCGCCAACCATTGCCAAGAATGATAGGGTTATCGCTTCTGATTCGAAGAGAGATGGGGAAATACGCCTTTTTGTGGCAATTTTCATATATCCAAATTGCCACAAAAAGGTGTCGCCAACCTCTCTCTTCGAATCAGAAGCGATAGCCCTATCATTCGTGGCAATGGTTGGCGCACAGCGTGCTATGCGGTGAAGTTCTGTTTTCAGAATGTAGTATTCGCGAGCGGGTGCACAATCGAATAACTCTTTTTTACAAGTACACTCTTAAAAATGAACTTCACCTCATAGCACGCTCCTAGCGAACCATTATCTCGAATGATATCGTTATCTGCCCTGATCTGTTGAAAATGGGGAGCGTACGCCATTTCTGTGACACTTATGCTGTTCATAATTGTCACAGAAAAGGCGTACGCCCCGTGTTTTCAACAAATCAGGGCAGATAACGGTATCATTCGAGGTAATAGTTGGCTAGGAGCGTGCTATGCGGTGAAGTTCTTTTTTAAGAGTGTACCTGTGTGCACAAGCTGCGGGCCTCTGAATGAGTGGGAATCGCTCATTATTTAGCTGAAACACCCTGTATACATGCTTGCATGTCACCCCGTGTGTTGAGTTGCGGTGCATGTCCGCCCGCCGGAGTCATTTAACCTGCGAATCCATATCCTGAGCTCGCGCTGTTTCCCTTTCATGCATGCAAGAGTTGGTTCGACACCCGATGTCGCTTATGCTGCTCAGTGGCGTCACCGCTTGCGACAAGTGGTCTCCCTATATAAGCTGCTGTCATTGTGGTGACTTGGAAAATCTGGAACACAATATTCGCCGTTGTCCGCACTGCCAACCTTTCCGTACTGCACTTATAGTTTCTTTAGATAAGTGGACTCTCGAGCTTGAGATTGCGAGCCCTTGAAACAAAACAAAAAAGAAAAAAAGGAATAAACGGGATAATGCGAGGGAGGTGGTTTCTTTCCGCTTTTACCCCAACTCGAAAAGTGTAATGTGCAGGCAGTGCATAAACAATGCCAAAATATCCACGAAACTTGTGCCCTTTTGAGTTAAACCACGTAAAAAGTATCTCATTTTTTAGTTATATGGTGATGTCTTGTGGTCTTGAATGCCTTTGTCGCTGGATAATAAAGTTCTTTACCCTCCAATTTATTATTATTATTATTATTATTATTATTATTATTATTATTATTATTATTATTATTATTCGTGACAAGAAAATCTAGAAAGCCATCAGTGAATTTCAGCCAGTCAAGGCTACTGGGAATCTTACATCTCTATACATAACAACTTTATGCGTTGACTTGTTCTGGGGGGGACATGTTTATTGAAAAAGAAACGAGGAAAGGTTAGTCAGGCATAGGCCGACTTGCTATTCCGTCCATAAAAAGAAAATGAAAAAAAAGAAAACACACACACAAAGGGGATTTAGAGGCTGGTAGAGAGGCCGATGGCACGGAGAAAGCTCAAGAGGGTAGTCGTAACTGCTACCTGGTTGTGCAGGACCGGGCCGAGCAGGGTGGTCAAAGCGACGTTAGGGTAGCCAAGTTGTCGCAAGTGGCGTTGGAGGATGCGCCTTTCTAGCCATTGCATTGCGCTGATGCACCTCAGCTTCTTATATCTATATTATATCTGCCAAAGAAATAAAATGTATATGTATATTTTACATTGCGTCAGGGTTTGGTATATAGTGGTCGCTCGCTAAGCGCTCTAAATACATAATTGATCGCGTCGATTGGTTAACAGCGCATAGTGACATAAAATCTTGAAATGTATACGCTTATTTCGCTTATGCGGCTTAACTTGCCGTGATCAAGGCACCCAGCCAATACAGAGAGAATAAGAAAATGGACTAAGTAAGGTGGAATCGTAAGCATTGAAACGGAATAAAGATTATGCAAATAAACAACGGGCTCCTTTCAGCTAAATTTATAGTTTAATTCACAAACGGCATCTTTCCCGGCACCTGTATGCTCGTTTCCGTGTATTTTAATGTCGCTGTACATGCGAGAGAGAGAGAGAGAATACCTAGTGACGGCCATCAGGGGTATGTTTCTCCATTTCTTGAAGGCGTTTCAATAACGCATGAATAAAATAATACATGCGAAGTCTTAGTTATCGCAAATGTAAAGATGGTCAAAGAGACGTCTTTACCTATACACCACAGGATCGCCTTAGCGAACCGAACCGAAATTCGACAGAAGACCAACATTAACGTCGCCGGAGTTCCTTACACCGTCCGGCGATACAATCTCCCAAATGAGTAACCCGTGTATTTTGAGCCCCAGTCCACCGACACACGAGACGGGAACCCTCTTTCACCAGCTGCCTCACACCGAAGAGTCCACTATACTGGCAGAGACAAACGCTGGCATTTGCGCAGGAGCTAATCAGCGTTAGAATGTTCCGCCAACGTTAGTTTGACCCCTTGACCTTCTGCACGTCACAGGCCTCAACGGGTGCGAGCTATAGGAGAAGGATGCGGCTCTCATGCAGTGACGACAGCTGCGTACGTAAAGGCTACGGAACCTGGCATGCGCTGAATAACTCTCCTGACGTGACAGCAGTCGGAATGACTGAAGACACGGTCACCCCCGGCGCGCTACATAGACTATGCTGGATGCCGCGGTTCGGCGTCCCTGAACATACAAGGGGAAGAGGACGCCATTTACAGAATGCACGTACATGGGAAGTGGTGGTGCGATGACGTATTTTTGGTGAGAAACACTGATGGATGGCTTGATTTGTGCACGTTCCTTCCAACGAATAGAGCGGGTTTAGAATTTTTACCTCCACCGTGCTGGACGGTCTTTGTCCCCTGCTTGTTCCCACTGTGGCAAGGATGAAACAACTGAACACTTTTTGCTAACCCGCTCTCAGTTCGGCCAATTACGCCGCAGGTATATCTGGACACCCTTACGCTTGTTAGGAGCCCCACTCTCATTGGCGTCAGTGTTGTCTCTCGGAGCATCACACACTGCGCTCTGTCATAGGGCTGTGGTAGCGGGCCTTGTATCCTACATCGTGCTCTCCAACCGCTTCTAGGCACTTCCTTCCTACTCTCATACACTTTCACGTACACACACATTCATACAGTCATCCTTTTGGCCGTGTATAGTCGCCATACGCATATTCCTACATACGTGCATATCCAGTTCCTGTATTAGTCATCACACGTCATATATGTCATAAGTTACTTGGATCTGACCTGGCCTTAGTCCCTATCATTACTGCACAGACATAGACAAACATATCTCGCCCCTTTTGTCCTGGCCAATCTCCCTTAGTGGCTCACGCACGGCCATTATCTCATTGGTAGAAGAAGAAGAAGAAGAAGATGTTAAGTGGTGCTGCACGCGAAATGTCACCCGGAATGTCAAGGGGAAACAAGTCCACTCTCTATAGGTGTTCTTGCTATGAGAAGATTTATTAAACTATAAGAACACACTCCACAGCAACGTTTAAAGAAGACTTACAGTCATGACCACATAAACAATACGTGCTTTCCTTGCATGTTTACGTGCACTCCTAAAAGCGAACTTCACCGCATAGCACGCTCCTAGCCAACCATCATCACGATTGATAGCGTTATCTATACTGATTTGTTGAAAACGGGAGGCATACACGTTTTCTTTGACAGTTATGCTGTTCATAACTGTCACAAAAATGTGTACGCCTGCCGTTTTCAACATATCAGAGCTAACAACGATATCGTTCGAGATGATGGTTGGCTTGGAGCGTGCTATGCGGTGAAGTTCATTTCCAAGAGTGATGTAAAATTTGCGCAATCGGATGGATAATAATTGATTTAACTGGATCACTGACCTTGCACAGCGCGGGATGGGCTGGCCGCAAGCCTCAAGGGAAAGAAAAGGAACACGGCTACGGTTGTCTTGGAACATAATTATTATTCTAAAACACTCCATAATGGTAGTGCAGCTCATGTACAGGAACCCCTTTGTGTTTCATGTACACTCTAAAAACACACCTTCACCGCACAACACGCTCCTAGCCAACCATCGTCCTGAATGACAAAGTTCTTTCCCTTGACTTAATGGGACCGGGGGCGTACGCCATTTTTGTGGCAATTATGAACTGCATAATGTCACAAAAATGGCGTTCGCCCCCTTTTTTTAGCAAATGAGGGGAAACAACGATGTCACTCGGGATGACGATTGGCTAGGAGCGTGCCATGCGGTGAAGTTCATATTTAAGAGTGTACAACCTTAAAAATGAACTTCATCGCGTAGTACGCTCCTAACCAACCATCATCTCGAACGACATCGTTATCTGCCCTGATTTGTTGAAAACGGGAGGCGTACGCCTTTTCTGTAACACTTATGCTGTTCATAATTGTCACAAAAAAGGGCAGACAATGATATCATTCGCGATGATGGTATTGGCAAGGAGCGTGCTATGCACCACCACACTCTAAAAACAGAACTTCACCGCATAGCACGCTGTGCGCCAACCATTGCCAAGAATGATAGGGTTATCGCTTCTGATTCGAAGAGAGACGGGGGCGTACGCCTTTTTGTGGCAATTTTCATATATCCAAATTGCCACAAAAAGGCGTACGCCCCCGGGCGCCCAGGGGCGTGGTGGGGGCCCCAGGGCACACGCCCCGTTTGCCCCTCCCTAAATCCAGCACTGGTTGCCAGCTTGACGTACACTCTTAGAAATGAACTTCACCGCATAGCACGCTCCTAACCAACCATCATCTGGAATGATATCGTTGTCTGCCATGATTTGTTGAAAACGGGAGGCGTACGCCTTTTTTGTGACAACTATGAACAGCATAAGTGTCACAAAAAAGGCGTACGCCTCCCGTTTTCAACAAATCAGGGCAGATAACGATATGATTCGAGATGATGGTTGGCTAGGAGCGTGCTATGCGGTGAAGTTCGTTTTTAAGAGTGTAAAAGACACATTGGACGTATGCTGTAATTTCCTTATCATGCAGCTCAGTTATACTTGCGCCCCATCAGGCGCTTGTAGTATATCCCGATAAATAATAAATAATGTAATATACTAGAACAGAATAGAATTTCGCCGCATAGCATACACTAAGGGCCAAGCATTTGACACCGTTATCACTACTAGCTCTCCGGCTCAAAGCGCCGGGCGTACTCCTTTTTGTGACTGTACGTTACCGTAACCGCATAAGTGTCACAAAAAGGCGTACATTGGGGATGATGGTTGGCTAGGGTGTGTGTCATGTGGCGAAACGCTGTTATAAGATTGCGGTGACTTCGGTGCTTAGCAGCAGCACAAGAACTGGATGCAGTTGATAGGACGCC
Source organism: Ornithodoros turicata (assembly GCF_037126465.1). Classification (NCBI taxonomy): domain Eukaryota; kingdom Metazoa; phylum Arthropoda; class Arachnida; order Ixodida; family Argasidae; genus Ornithodoros; species Ornithodoros turicata. Next base: position 22,844,876 of record NC_088207.1, read on the forward strand.
ACGGAGGCGGAATTGGTGGCTAGAAAATACGGTTCTAAATACGTAATTGACTGAGAGGTTGTTTGCAATATTTTGCGCAATGACTATGAGTGTCATATAGGAAAGCATCCTCTTCTCCGCTTCGGTATGGGTCGCTCGCTTTCATTTCGTCATCATGAAAAGTATGCTAATGCAGCGTCCCTATACTCTAATAAACGATCTTTCTCTTCTCTGCGACGATCTGTTCTTCTCTAATAAACGATCATAGAAAATAAAGCACGGCTGAGGAGGAGGAGCCAAAATTGAACTATAGGTGGAGTTTACGACGCGTTTCTTCATGAAAATACATATCCGGGTGCGTCACACAGGGCCCGTTGCTCCTCTCCCCTATCGATCGGATCCGGCAGGTCCTCGATTCGTATAATAAAAGGAAAAAGAAAAGCGAAATCTCTATGGAGAGGGGGGAGAAAAAGGAGGTCGTACTGCGGGGCTGCTCTCGCGATTATAGATATAGAGAGGGGAGCGCTTTTCGTAGTGCGAACGCGAGCGACGGTCGAATCGCAGGCTTCGTCTCCACAAGGGGCGCCGCTATATTTAGTTAGGTTCTCGTTGGAGCGTTTCGTGTTTGATGAAAAAAGAGGCCGCTATTAAAAAGATTATAAAAGAAAGGGGGAGGTTGCCGACCGAGGGAACGAAAAATGGTGGTTGCGTAACGGCTCCGATTGGTGGGTATTTTAAAAAAGGCAGGAGGGCGGAACAGGTTGTTCAAAAATGCGTGCTCGTCGATGGGCAGGGCGGGTCCTGCGGGAAGGTGGTGATTTAAAGTTTCTTTTTTTTTTCCTCACACACTGGCGGAGAAAGGGGGGAGTACTTTTGACGGCCGTTTTGAAGAAGATGCTGGTTCTCCGTCTGGGAGTGCGTGCACTATATAAAGAGAGCTTCACCGCATAGCCCGCTGTGTGCCAACCATTGCCACGAATGATAGGGTTATTGCTTCTGGTTCGAAGAGGGGGGGGGGGCTCGGAGGGGTGCACGCCATTTTGTACCAATTATCATACATCCAAATCGACATAAAAAAGCGTACGCCCCTCCTCTCACTTCGAATCAGAAGAGATAACCCTGTCATTCTTGGCAGTGTGGTTGACTAACAGCGTGTTATGCGCTATCTTTTTGCTCCCGTGAAGCTCTATTTGTAGAGTGTGGAATGTTGGTTGGTTGGTTGGTATAAAAAAGAAAAATATGGAGATGTTGGTGTATTATAGTGTCCCACAATAGGTATCGGCTTGTGTTGTGATAATAGCCTACACTTTTAAAAATTGGTGGTGGTGGTGATGGTGAAAGGGCTTGCCTTGTCGGCCTCACGTATGTGGGCAACGTCACGACTGACGCCCTGGGGAAATGTGCGCCCTGGGCCGACTGCCCAGGACGCACTTCACCGCATAGCACGCTCCCAGCCAACCATAATCTCGAATGATAACGTTACCCGCCAGATTTGTTGACAACAAGAGGCGTGCGCCTTTTCTGTATGTGACAATTATGCCGCGTAAAAGTATCACAAAAAGGGGTACACCTCCCTTTTTCAGCAAATCACGGAAGAGAACGATGTCATTCAGGATGATAGTTGGCTAGGAGCGTGCTATGCGGTGAAGTTCATTTTGAAGAGTGTAGTGCATGAATGGAATGGCATATAGTTCACACACACACACACACACACACACACACACACACACACAAGAAGAAGAGGCTTTTCTTTTATGTGAATATATGTTACATGAACATACGTGTACTCGTTTTACCGGTTGTATCAAATAGTACCGTAGCATGTAACATGTATCCAAATCGCAACAAAAAGGCGTGCGCTCAAAAAATACTCAGTTTTTAGAGCGTGAGTGACTAGCGAAAAACGCCGTTAAGTCATATACTATACGTAGAATTATATCCGGACCTATGCGGCAGTTCGTGAGACGCGCGTTCTCACCATTCATGTTTTCCGCATCCCCGCTGTTCAGTCGAACACTCGCAGAAACGCTCTGGAAAACGTAGTCCCGCACGAAAGCGAAACATCCGACACAAAAGCAGTCGGTTCTGTATAAAAGTTGTGGTTCAGCACTGGGCCTATTGAGTCCAGGAAGGGTCCTAGAATCGGGGGAACGGGTGGTGGAAACCAGCTGGGGTGACAACCCTTCTTTTGCTTCTTCCCTCGTACTGACTATTAGGTGCGAGCCTCTGTCATCGCCACATCTGTCTGGGGAGAAGCATTGTTGTGTGGGTCGCCCACACGCGTACTGTCCAAACTTCTGAGTGAGTGAACGTTTTTGTTTGTGAAGACGCGCTAAAGTCCGGCACACGGATGGTGGTGACGACCGCGAGCGGGTTTACGGCGACGCAGAATGTTGACTGGAAGTGCTGGGTTCCAAATATCATACCATAGAGGTCTTTAAAGGGAGACTCCGCACCAAAAACGTGTTGAGCTAATAGTCCGACATCAATCCGTACCGTATGATATTTCAGTGCATGAATACAATTTCTCATCCCCAAGTGGCGCAGATAATTAGAAGAGGAATATTTCCTTCGAATGATTAGGCGCTCCTCCACGGAAAAGCAGTCCAGCAACACTGTGCTTCACCTCACCGGTATTCCTGGTGTGCGGCTTTCTGTATGCTTCGCTTTTACGCTGGCGAATATTTTAGAACGAAATCGAGCAAGCAGAGATGACTTGTCATCCATGTGGCACGAAGAAGTTACAAAGCGCGTGCCCCAAAAACAGCCGGTGACCCGCACGAGACTACCGGTGACGTCACGCAGGGTACAGGAGGTAGGAGAGGAAACCTTCAGAAGTTTCGGTTTCGTTTTGAGCTTCGCAGCTCTTTTGGCAACTACCGAGTCACCGACTGCCAAACGAACTTTATTTACCACTCCAGAAGAATGTATCGAACTTATTTACGCAGTCATTATAGTAGTTTCGGATTGCCCCGGAGTCTCCCTTTAAAGGTGCGAGTCGACGGCCGGCGAAGTATTTCGTCAACTTTTTCGTTTTCTTTGAAGCCTTGAGATCTCTGCATGGGCCTTGGTGCTGCGTCGACGCTGTGCTCGTCTCATTTCCTGTTGATTAAGCGTCTGAAATTTATGCCACTCTACGTGAAGGTGTCCATCGAGAGTACCAGGTATACACTCTTAAAAATGAACTTCACCACACCCCCACGCCCCTATCGAGCAGGCTGCCCCGGGCCCCACCACTGAAAATCCGGCACTGTTGGCAACTGTTAATGCATCGCGACGAGGAAATCTCAGCATTTGTTCCACGTGATATATATTGATGAAGTAAGAGCTTAGTAAGAAGTAAGTAATTTAGTCTAATTCATCCTTTACTTAGTTAACCTCCCCCTCCCCCCCTCATTCACCCCCTTCATCTCATTCCGGCTATTGTCGTCACGATGTGCACACTCTCATGTGGTCAATAACGACGAGTCAAGAGTGAGTTTTAGTATGTCGTATACAGGGTGTCTCAGTTAAATCCCCGGGCTAAATAATCCGCGAACGGTTGCATGATCGAAGAACTTTCTTTTTTCCAAGTATCTGTCCGATACCACCTACAAGCTGCGCACCGTGTGAATGAGTGGGAGACGCTCATTGTTTAAATAAAAATTCAAATGAGTTTCGTGAAAAACAACTTCTAAATCAGGGCGCCATCGGCATTAAAATGGGTACTACCCCCTTTGGAACCTTCAGTGGACCCCTTTTCGATAAAAATCTGCCACCGAAGCGGGTCATTTGGTTAAGTAATTAATTGGTTTCGGTTTACATATTTTGTCGCGGCTGGTCGCGGTGAAGCGCAAAAGGACGCTCTTCCACACCCTTATCCACCAATGAATTACGTGTACTTGAGCTTACTTCGCAATAGAGAATGCTGAAGAAGAAGTTTGGGCCAGTGCTGTGCTAGTGGAAAGCATATGATATCAAGGTTATGGTGAGCTAGAAGGACTGGTGTGCTTACCGGCCTATCCAATGCATGGGAGCGCTTGGTCACGGATGACAGATGATACAAGATGATACACGGATACAAGATGAAGGACCAAGGTACCATGTGATAAACTGTGTTTCGTTCGTGCGGTCATAACAGAGAAAGGGCTAATATCAGTGAGATAAGCGGGGTGGGGGACTGGCGAAGTCTGTCTGACGCTGTTATTTTTTCTTCAGCACTCCAGTGCCCGCTGTCCAATAGGCGCGTTTCGATTATTTTTCTCGACGCATCAAGTTATCTCGACACTGACCGAAACTTAGCCTCCCTGGATCACGTTTATCCCAGTATCTTCACTTGTGACATCAGCAAAGATGTAGCAGCCCATGCTTACTGGGAACTGGTTGTGATCATGTAGATCGTTCTTTCTATTTTTCTTTCTTTTTTTTTCTGCAAAACTACACGCTTTCTTTTGAACGCAATTTTGTGTACATGACGCCTACAAGTGACATGCAGACTAAAACTCCTTTACAACTCCTTTATTGACTGGGAGGCGATGGGTGCGAAAACTACCACCTGCCCTGCTGTCTGAGGTCTTCCCTGGGTTTTCCGAAGCCTTTTCCCCCGAATGTCGACGCAGTTCCCCCTGAAGTCGTCCCAGGAGGCGTACTAACACCCCTGTCCCCCACCCCTTCATGCTGTCCTCCCTCCATCTGTACATATCTGTGCGCCATTCACAGCCACAGTAGCTGCGCGGCGCGAACACGGGTCATTTGTTCTGAGAACATGTGGAGAGCTTCAGCTGTCCTTGCTGGCGGTATTTCGTTAACAACAAACATGTCCGCACGACGCCTTTAAACAGTTGAGGTAGCGTCAGATAAGTTCCGTACACCTTGCAATATTATCAGAGAACGTTCTATTCGTACTTCCGTGTCGTGGCTCTTGCAGAGGACACTGAAACATTAGCAATAACGACACTGAAATGTCACAGGGAGAGATTCTTCTCACGATGCAAGATGCACGATGGTCAAGGTTCACGATGCAAATAGACAATGTAGAAATGAAAAAAAAAAAAACATCTGGGGGTTTCTTAAACAGGATGGGATCCTGTTTAACAAATCGATTCTGATGACGCACAGAAAATTGACACTCCCAGATATTTTATTTTTTTTTTTGCATTTTTACATTCTCTATTTGCATATTCGCACATGGTGCCTTACGACAAACCGCACAGACGCCACAAAATTGCTCACTGAGAGCCAAACGTGCAAACGATAAAATTTACTGGTAATCCTTTGTCCAAGGCAGATCTCTGCAAGCTTGGCATATCCACATGGTTGCGTCGTCGTTATCGACCTCTGAGTGCGTTTGTTATGTACTTTTATTCGCATCATGTTTCGGGCATTCCGTATTTGAGCATTCGGGCTGTTATACCATATTGTTCTCACTACAAGGGCGCATCGGGGATTCTTGTTGCAGTTTCCGTGCACACTTCAGTGACGATACAAAGTGTACCAGGAGGTCACATAAGGTTTTTAAACGTAAGAACGCGAGCTGCCCAAAGGAATGGTTACTTGTTCACTGTATGTAAACTTCTGATTCATCCATGGGTATGCTACACGTTCGCCGCCACCATTTCAGATTGCAGTGTCAGTGGCCAGCCTCGTACGAGTTGGTACATTTACACTTCAAAATTTGAGTTGTTGTTTACTCGAACAACATTTACTCCGTCACTTGAAGTTTTCATATGGACTTCTTGTTCCATGCCTGATATACATGCCTTTCTGCACCGCTTCCGGTTTGTTGCCAAAACGACATCCGGTTTCGCAGCAAACACGCTCTGCGCCAACCACTATGCCGGTTGATACAGTTATCGCTTCTGATTTGAGGAGAGAGAGGGCAGTACACGCCTTTTTATGGCAATTCAAATTGCCACAAAGAGGCGTACCCTCCCATTTTTAACAAATAGGGAAAGTGAAAGATATCATTCTGCATGGTGTTACTTTTGGGGTTCCGAGCGTCTTTAGTCGCGGAAGAACCGGAAGTCTTCGTGGCACCGGAAGTCGTGACGGGGGCTTGTTTATGTTTACACGAGAATGTCATGTATACATCCACTCACCTGTCGACCACTCAGTTCAACATATACGCTCTTAAAAATGAACTTCACCACATAGCACGCTCCTAGCCAACCATAATCTCGAATGATATCGTTATCTGCCCTGATTTGTTGAAAACGGGAGGCGTACGCCTTTTTTGTGACACTTATGCTGTTCATAATTGTCACAAAAAAGGCGTACGCCTACCGTTTTCAACAAATCAGGGCAGATAACGATATCATTCGAGATTATGGTTGGCTAGGAGCGTGCTATGCGGTGTAGTTCATTTTTAAGAGTGTAGTTCGTTATCATGTCACGTCTCATTCCGTTCATTGTGCCTTGGCGTAGTGGGCCGCAGCTCATGTGGAGAATATCCCCAGCCATCACCATCACTTTATCTGTTGTCGTTGTTCACTCTAAGAAAAAAGGATGTGAAGAGCTGGTAACTTCTATAGTTACCACAGGTCAACATAGCGTCTGATAAAGGGTGTAAAAGGGTGGTAAAAGCAATTATCATATATGCAAAATGCTACAAAAAGGCGTACGCCCCCCTTGCTAACCGAATCAGAAGCGGTAACGCTATCATTCGTAGGTAACAGGTAGAACTTTGCAACCTTTTAGACACAACATATGCGACAACTATTACCACCTGAAAGGTGTAACTGCTCCCCCCCTTTTTCCTAAGAGTGTTGTTGTTGTTGATTGGACAGCCGAACTACCCGTCCCTGTGTTTCATCACGCACTGTATAGGTTTGGCTGGCCGTTGATAGTGTCGTCGGGAAGTTATCGTACATACCGTCGTTATCAACTATCTACTAGCGCCCTCTGTTACCTACACTCTTAAAAATGAACTTCACCGCATAGCACGCTCCTAGCCAACCATAATCTCGAATGATATCGTTATCTGCCCTGATTTGTTAAAAACGGTAGGCGTACGCCTTTTTTGTGACACTTATGCTGTTCATAATTGTCACAGAAAGGCGTACGCCTCCCGTTTTCAACAAATCAGGGCAGATAACGATATCATTTGAGATGATGGTTGGTTAGGAGCGTGCTATGCGGTGAAGTTCATTTTTAAGAGTGTACTGTGCGGCACGACTATCACGACGATTCCACTCCTCTAATTCGGTAACTGCCGTGAGCCGATGTAATCCATGTGTGCCTTCCCACGACAAAACGAAGCCGTAGCTGTACCCGTAGTCACGCACGGTCAAACCCGGTCATTGTCCAGCAGCTCCCTCCGACCAGGGTCCCCCCCCTCCCTTCAGTCCGTCTAAACCTCGTTCGTACAAACCCTTTGTTTGTTTGCCGGGCGTACATCATTTTCGACTGCGAGTCCGCTACATGAGGGAGCTGCCCTTATTTAGTGCGGCTTATTTTGTTGTTGTCTGGCCAAAGGGTAGGCTTTGTTGTGCGGGCCGTTACTCAGACGCTGATTCATCGTCGTCTGGACCGATGGGACACAACGATTGGCGGAGAGGACTCAGTCGTCAACGGATTCGGACCATCTGCTGCTAACACTGGATAACTGTTTCCTGGACGGTTCCTGCTCGGGCTTCTGTGTTCCGAAAGGGTGCGTCATGTTCCTCTGCTTCCGGCGGTTTAAATAACCTGGATGAAGAGATAAGGGTCGTCTGTTTCTCTCCCGAGAGAGGTCTACAGGTCTGCAACTAGGGTTGCCACCAGGCCGGTATTATACCGGCACGGCCGGTTATTTGCGCGGTCTGCCGGTTGCCGGTTGGAAGGTAATACCGGCAGCCTTTTGCCGGTATTTGTGGCTCAAGACCTTTCATAGGGGCTTTTACGGGGTTTTCCCTTCAACATTCCACTACAGCTTGAATAAATCTGGAGCACAGACCCAACTCCACAGTCACCAGTCGTTTTCTTAGTTATTCATTATTATGATTATTCATTGTTATTATTATTTTCATTGTTATTCATTACATCTTGTGTTCGGAGGGGACAAGAGCAGTGGTTGTGCAAAGCTGTTATTGGTTGTGTCGAGCCAGCTAGAACGTCCCTCACCCACTTTCCCTTTCCCATGAGCCTTTCCTCTTTCCATCTATTCCACCTCCTCTCCCCCAGCCGGTATTTTTCACTCCGAAAGGTGGCAACCCTATCTGCAACATAGCGAAAAGGTGCAGGCAACCCAGCCGTGTTAACTTTGTGCATCCCATGTGTTGGTCCGGGCACCTCTTTTATGGAAACATATATGAGGGGAAATTTTCCTACAACTATGGATATCTGTTGCCACCAGCAAATTTTTGGCTACACTAATAGCAAAAATAGTTTAAAATCATCACGTTTCCGCGTACTGAATCGAATGACAAAAATCTCCATCAATTTCGATCTTTCTTACTCTTACGATTTTTTTAATGTTCAATTTAGATACGTCCAATAAGCGTACACGAATATGCATCTGACCTTGCCGGTATACAGGGTGTTTCACGAAAATCCCCCGGCTGAATAATTCGTGAACAGGTGGCGCTATCGAAGAAATTTCTTTTCGGTACAGATCCTTGTGACATCGACCATGAATTGAGTAGTGAACTGCTCATTTGCATACGCTCACTAATTAAATAAACATCTTAACTTTTAACTTTTACTTCGGACGCTTGCGGAAGCTCTGTTTTGCGCATCGGGACCTTCAGCGAAAAATATTGCAAGAAAAAAAACGCATCGACACATAGTGATTTTTTTCGAGTAATTAATCGGTTTCGGGTTACATATTTACTGCGCGGAGCAGTGCACCAATGCGCTCTTTGGATCAGCTATCCGGCTGTCAATTTCGTGTTCATCCACCTGGTTGACACACAGGGGTGACGGAAGATTAGGAACAGCCGCCAGAGATGCTTTGATATTCCTTCTCAAAGCGACTGGGACACAGCACAGCCGGTTCTGTCGTTCCGTAGGTGAGATAGCGTGCTGTTATCATGGATGATGACGAATGCGCCGCGAGCGCTGTTAACTAGTCCGTACACTCTTAAAAATTAACTACACCACATAGCACGCTCCCAGTCAACCATCATCCCGAATGATAACGTTCTCGCCCGATTGGTTGAACAGGGGAGGCGGAGCCTTCCTTTTTGTCCTTATGTACGGCATCATTGGTAAAAAAGAAAAAAAGAAAGGCGTATACGCCTCTCATACTTATCAAGTCCAAGGAGAGTACGTTGTCATCCGGGATGATGGTTGGCCAGGATCGTGCTATGTGGTCAAGTTCATTTTAAGAATGTAGAGAAGGAGAGGGAACACCAAAAGCGTCTCCTGCGGTTTTGCGGCTGTTCCTTATCTTCCGTCAACCCCGTGTGTCAACCAGGCGGATGAACACGAAATTGACATCCGGATAGCTGATCCAAAGAGCGCATTGGTGCACTGCTCCGCGCAAGAAATATGTAAACCGAAACCAATTAATTACTCGAAAAAATCACTAAGTGTCGATGCGTTTTTGTTTTTTTTCTTGCAGTATCTTTCGCTGAAGGTCCCGACGCGTAAAACAGAGGTTCCGTAAGCGTGCGAAGTAAAAGTTAAAAGTTGAGATGTTTTTCTAATTAGTGAGGGTATGCAAATGAGCCCTTCACTACTCAGTTTATGGCCGATGTCCCAAGGATCTCTACCAAAAAGAAATTTCTTCGATAGCACCACCTGTTCAGGAATTATTCAGCTGGGGGATTTTCGTGAAACACCCTGTACACTATATATGTATTGGCATTGAAGCGGAAGTCCTTGCCGTTATTCGAAATCTTACTATATCGTACACTCTTAGAAATGCGTTTCACCACATAGCACGCTCTTAGCCAACCACCCTCCCCTATGACATCGTTCTGTACCCCTGATTGGTTAAAAATGGGAGACGTGCGTCTTTGTGGAAAACTTAAGCATTTATATTAATTGTCACAAAAAGGCGTACGCCCCGCATTTTCCACAAATCGGGAGTGACAACGGCATCGTACTATGCAATGGTTGGCATTCGCCGTGCTATGTGGTAAAGCTCTCTTTTTACAGTGTTGATATGTGTGCCTGCTCATTTTCACCACCGCGGTGAAACACCCAATCTCATCGTCATAATCTATTGTTGTTGTTGATGCTCATTTTCATCATCTTCATATAATGTTCCGCGTGCAATTGAGTAGGGTACCGCACCGCCTCGGTGAAAAGCCCCATCTCATCGTCACCATCTATTGTTGTTGTTATTGTTACTCATTTTCAGTTTTGCCATCAATAATTACTATGTGATGCAAACGCAATACAGTCTTAAAAATGAACTTCACCGCATAGCACGCTCCTAGCCAGCCATCATCCCAAATGATATCGTTATCTTCCCCGATTTGTTGAGAACGGGAGGCGTACGCCGTTTTTGTGACAATTATGAACGGCATAAGTGTCACAAAAAGGCGTACGCCTCCCGTTTTCAACAAATAAGGAAAGATAACGATATCATTTGAGATGATGGCTGGCTAAGAGTGTGCTATGGGGTGAAGTTCATTTTTAAGAGTGCAGTACATCGCCAACAACGGCAAGCTACTTCGACCCCCCCCCCCTCATTTCTAAGAGTCTTTTTCAGCATTGTATAATAAGATGGGTCAAAGGTTAAGCAAAGTTAAAGGTGCAAAGTGCAAACGTTACTCATCGCAGTATGAAAGAAACAATCAGTTTGACAACGACACTGAAGGAACGGGATCATCCGTTGCCTCGTTTGTGATTTACACGTAAAGTAAACCGCAATTTGCCCTTTCCCTCTTCTTTCCTTCGCAAAGAGGGACACGATGCGTAGAGGCATGTCATTGGTTTCCTCAAGCGGTTTGCCCAATCATCGCGGAAGTTCGTTGGGGGAAGCCAATCACAGGGCTTTCCTCGTTGCCGCGCACTGAACTAATTGGCTGCACTGGCGACATCCGGTGCACGTGTCTCAGACTTCTTAGACAGACACTGACACAGTTCCTCCTTTCTCTTAAAACAGGTGGTGGTGGTGGTGGCGTTGAAAGGGCTCTGGTGGTGGAAAGGGTGGTGGTGCTCTTAAAACAGAACTTCACCGCATAGCACGCCCTCATCCAACCACCATCCCATAATGACATCGTTCTGCTCCCTGATTTGTTCGAAACGGGAGGCACTTTTTGTGACACCTGTGGAGTTACGTTAATTCTTACAAACAGGCGTATACGCCCCACACCACCCACAGACATGGTTGCATGCGGAATCCATGCGGTGCTAATGTGTAATTCCAAACGAAATATTGTCGGTGGTATTGTCGGAAACAAGAGCACCGCTAATACAGTGTATTACATAGCGGCATCACAAAAGCACCACTTTAAGCTTCTGTCCGCGTAATATTTCGCGTTTTTTTCTCTCTCACGCACTGCAAAAGTGCGGAGGGGGGTTCGCACGGAACGATTTTTCGCGCTTTTCGCGAGCGCCAAAAATTCGCGAATACCGAGAAACATGGGCCCGCGTTTTCCGCGAATTTAAGTTCCCGCGTCAACTATGGTTTCCACAAAAACGCGAAAATATGTTCCACACAAAATCGACGACTCTTACAATATTTCAGCGTGTAAAGGAGGTGATTTTGTAGGTAAACACCTGTTTGTTTTGTTTGTTTTTTCATTCGGCAGCTTGTACTGGAAGGAGTAACAGCATTGAAACACGTTAATTCGTTTGTTTGTTTGTAAAAAACACGTGTTTGTTTGAAACACGTGTTTTCAAAACAACCATCTAAAACGTTGTTTCAAGTATAGAACGCAGCTCCCCTTCCACCACCACCATTCTGAAATGGTGCTTTTTATAGAATACACGCTTCTGTACGGCGTGAAACCTACACCAAAAAAAGTGTGTGCCGTACAACGAGACATTTACACCCAAAAGGTGTAAACAAAATCCTACACCGCGCGTCCTTATTGCCCCCGTAGGACACTGTGTGACGCAGTCATCGTTCTCTTGCAGACTATTCAAACAACAACAACCGACGGTTTGCAGCGGGCTGCTCTGAATAGCCCGTTATAAAGGTTTACAAAGCGTGCCGTTAGACGAAGCTACCGAGAAAAATAACGCAACATGCTACGAGGACTGCGCGCGTTGAAAAGCAGAGTTACTAATCCCGGACAACAACAACAGTGATTTACGAGTGCGTCGCCAGCCACCGTGTCCGGTCCCTGCGGGGGGAGAGAGAGTGAGAGACCCAGCCAACCGAATGCTGTTCGTCGTAATCTTTACGGAGCTACTGACGTAGAAGCACGTGTTGTATGCCTGCTTTCAAAAGGAACACGTTCATGTTGTGCAATCCGTTAGATATAGCTGCCTCGTTGCTTGTTCCTCGTTGCGAAAAACATGCCTTGCAGTTTTGTCGCTTGATGTTTCTAATTTTGGCAGGTACGTTCACATAGGGTCACAGGCACAGACGAGATTCATACATAAATGGGATGATGATGATGTGGTGTGTAATGCACCGTCGTTATGGCGAAAGCGAAAGCTGGGCCAAGGTGTCTTTGAAATGTGTCGTTCGCTTTAAAAACGGAACTTCATCGCATAGCACGCTCTGCACTAAACATATGTAGCCACACTGTTAAAACAGAACTTCACCACATAGCACGCTCCTAGCCAACCATCATTCCGAATGATATCATTCTGTGCATTGATTTGATGAAAATGGGATGAGGCGCCTATCTGGGACAGATTATCTTGTCCATTCGGCATGATGGTTGGCTAGAAGCGTGCTATATGGTGAAGTTCTGTTTTAACAGTGCACGAATGATCGGGTTATCGCTTCTCATTGGAACAGAGAGGGGGGGGCGTACGCCTTTTTGTGTCAATTTCGCAACGTGATTATTGACACAAAAAGGCGTACACCGCCCCCTCTCCTCGAATCAGAAGCGATAACCGTATCATTTGTGGCAGTGGTTGGCGCAGAGCGTGCTATGCGGTGAAGTTCTGTTTTAAGAGTGTTCCTGTCTGACAACCTCGCATCCCATTTATGTGTGTGTGTTTGTGTGACAACTTCGCGTATGGTTTCGAAAATTTCGAAAAAAATTGTAATAAATAAGCATTATCCTATCAAGCAATTGTGCATACACTCTAAAAAACGATGGAGGAGGGGGTAATGACGGAATCGGCTCACCGTTGTTGGCCACCGTTGTTGGCCACCGTTGTTGTATACGGTGTAAATATAGCTGTAAATTTGTTGGTGAGCTAGAGATCGAATTTTTAGGCGCTATAACAGGTAGCGCTCTTCGTCGTATAAATCGTTCTATAGGCCAACCAACCTTCAGAATCGTATCGTTTGATAACGATTTCTTTCTCAGCTTATCGGGAGACAGAGCGATATCATCCGCGATGATGATCGGCATACTATGTGCTATGCGGTCAAGAGCGTTAGTGCCTAAATATGTACACTGATGACAACACGCTTTCCACCGAATCCATCAGCTCGTCATGCGGTATATCTTTGAACGACATACGTACACTCTAAAAACAGAGCTTCACCGCATAGCACGCTGTGCGCCAACCACTGCCACGAATGATAGAGTTATCGCTTCTGATTGGAGGAGAGAGGGGGGGGGGCGTACGCCTTTTTGTGTCAATTTGGATATATGGTAATTGCCACAAAAAGGCGTACGCCTCCCTCTCTCCGCGAATCAAAAGCGATAACCCTATCGTTCGCGGCAATGATTGGCGCACTACGTGCACATGCGGTGAAGTTCTGTTTTTAGAGTGTACACACTCTAAAAACAAAACATCACCGCATGAATCGCAATTCACTGAATATTTCGTTGTTGTCGGCTGCTTAAATGAGTCAAACAAATGAGTGCATCTTCTTTGAAGTTCTAGGCCACAATTCCCTCTACACTTAACTTATCGGATCCTCTTAATGTCCCCGTCACAGTGTCAACAACTGCGGCGAATTCTAAAACTCTGCCTCGTTGCTTTTTTCACTCAAGTGCAACGCTGCACTCTAAAAACGGAGGAGGGCGTGGGGTCTTACTCTGCCTGGCGTTGTTGGCGACACAGGAGCATCGCCACGATCATAGCAAAAAAAAAAAAAAAAGAAGAAGTAAACTGATGAAGGATGAAGGGTGGAGGTGCGCAAGGGGTCTCTAAAAACAGAGGTGGTGCAGAGCCGTATATTAAAAGGGAGTCTGGCCATTGGGAGGAGTCACAAAAAGAGGCTCGACCTGTCAATCACGGTTTCGCTCCTCTGATTGGGTTGCTTTTTACCAAGGAGCTCACCATGACACCTTACACTCTTAAAAATGAACTTCACCGCATAGCACGCTCCTAGCCAACCATAATCTCGAATGATATCGTTATCCGCCCTGATTTGTTGAAAACCGGAGGCGTACGCCTTTTTTGTGACACTTATGCTGTTCATAATTGTCACAGAAAAGGCGTACGCCTCCCGTTTTCAACAAATCAGGGCAGACAACGATATCATTTGAGATGATGATTAGTTAGGAGCGTGCTATGCGGTGAAGTTCATTTTTAAGAGTGTACTGCCACCCAAAATGGCGACGAAAACAAACCGTGGTGAAGCGGAGATTTCGCGACAAAAAATTTTCACGGACTACTCTGATTTTACGCTGCAAATGTACATTTTCATATACGTTTCTTGGAAATCCGTTTCAACGTACGCTCATCCATCGATATCTAACCGAAAATAATACGTTCTGTCGCCGATGTTAGGCCTAGTGAACACGGCGATCACAGCGAAATCGTAACCAAAACGGCACTGTGCTGTACAATCTTATATTTAATTGATGGATTTCATGGATATAAACATTCCTGCCTCTTATATTCCAACTATTCATGTAGATTTGTTTGAAAATCATACCGACAACAGAATGTGTCCCAGCAGGTGGTTCTGCCGGCAACGGTACAACGACGGAAGCAGACGACAATTCCCGACGTGCCTTACGCTCCCTAGGTGGCGTTCATCAAATTTGCGCTAACAATCCACTACTCTTGCAGATTGCGAGAGGTATTTCATTTCAATCCCATCCAATCCACTTGCCACCCAAAATGCCGCTGCCCGTGTTGAATAAGGGGCCAAATAGTGAGGATAGGCTGATTGATAGCGCCCCATATTCCAAGACTTCATTGGTCGGAAAGCTGAAAAAGTGGGTGGAGCTTCAAGTATAGGCATGACCCATTAGTGGCCAGATTCATTTTTAATATACGGCTCTGAGGTGGTGGTGGTGGGGATGAAAGGGCTCGCCGTTGTCGGCCTCCAGAGGCGGGCAACGTCACGTATCTGACGCCCCGGGGGAATGTGAGTCCTGGGCCGCCTTCTAAGGGAACTGTGCCGACATATGTCAGAACATTCTGCTAAATCAAACATCTCAGGAAAAAGGAGCTGACGCCAGGATTCGAACCTGGGCCTTATTCTGCCCCTTGATCGGTTGAAATTCGGAGGCGTGCACCCTTTTGGGACACTTACGCTGTTATGTTAATTGTCAAAAGGAGGGCGTACGCCCTGCGCTTTCGACAAATCGGGCGTGATACATATCATCCTATATTGTAATCGCCCACGTCATCATCATCGAATGTGAGTGTTCTGTTTGGATATATGGTTTACTTTCGCACAAACAAAAAATGTTCATCGATAGCAGTATTGCTGATGAGGTATGTTGTCCCTCGGGTGCTGGAGGGCGCTGTTGGTCCTGTTTTTTATTTTTTTATTTTTTCTTTGTTTCTTAGGTTGAAATAAATGTTGCAAGTTCGACGTTCACCGTGCTTTGTGTCTCTGTTGTTTCCTCCGTCGTCGCTATACGTTTCGTAGTGGATATATGGTAACTGTCGCAAAAAGGCGTATGCCTCCCTCTCTGCTCGAATCAGATGCGATAACCCCGTATCATTTGCGGCAATGGTTGGCGCACACCTTGCTTTGCGGTAAAGTTCTGTTTTTCGAGTGTGTTTTATATCATCTGCTTCAAAAGAGCGCCGACACTCTTGTGATTTGCATTTAACTCACCCCAAATTTCCAGTAGCGCCCCCTCGGTTGAATTTTTGAACATATTCTAATTCCGTGCGACTAATCTGCCAATCTATATTTAATGATGCCCTGACATACCTCAAAACCTTTACATTTCCTTTCTTTAATGCGATGTAACTCACTCATGATTAGTAGTTTTCGTGTGTATGTATTGTCATCAAGTAGGACAGTGCGTCTGTTCAATGGTGGCTATACCTCCATAGGTATTTGCCTATGGAGGTATATAGCCCCCCTTTGAACAGACACACTCTCCCTTTTCATTCTGTCAGATTCGATAATAGCTAGGAGAGCAGAAGACGATTTACGACCCCTAATTCATGTTATTAATTACAGGATGTTTAGCTGCAAGCACTTACAGGTTTACGAAGAGGAAGGAAACTTGACCGCGCTCGTGTCTGAAAAAGTAAAGACAAAGATGTGATCACATAACCGCGGACAAAAATTGCACCGTCTGACCCCAGCTGCTCTTAGCTATCTCAAAAATTCCCCTCTCGGCTTATCAAATTCTGCAGGTAATTCTCTTAAAACGTGAGTACCCGAGAGATGCCGAAGCCGCGCTATGAACCAACGTCTTACAACGTCGACCACCATCCGGTACTCGACGCTGTGCCTTATGTACCCAGAGTACCGCCGAAGCCATTCTGCATCAAGCAATCTGTACAAGAGTACCGAGACAAGGTTAAACCCGACTGGTGGGAAAAAGTGAGTTTTTGTTTTTCGTTGCTTTTCTTTCTCTTTTTTTCACGAGTGGAAGTTTGATACAATAAATAGGGGGAGGAGATCTAACTAACGACACGGGACTCAAGACCGTGTGAATCCTTTCAGTTAGAGCACCAGGACGCGAAGGCCCAGAAGGCGCAGCATGGCAGAGATGTGAATGCTGACAAGAGTACTTCAGGTGGTCTGGCAGGCCCTTCACAAAGCAAGTCAGCAAGAGCTCCTGTAAGTACCGCCCTGGTAACTAAGTTTAGCTGATGCATGACGGAAATGTTCAAAATACATGGGGACACGCACAACACGCATAAATCATCAGCCACTGTCGTATAGATTATTTCGTTGTTTACTTGTCAAAGGGCGTAGGCAGCCAACCTGGTAGATAGGCAGAAATGGTCCAAGATAATTAACGTACTTTACTTTATCATCTTCGTTTCGCGCGTCAGAGTCGAACTAGCCCACGAATCACACGACTGACGTCGATTGATTTTCTGAAGCGGTCGGTGATATGCATAGATAAATCATTTATTTCTTTGAGTAGACATATAATGCACGTTTGAACCGAAAGCTCGTCATGAATACAACGTAAACATAGATCGCTAAATGTGCAAAAAGCAACAAAAATTCAGTAAGCATATAAAAATACCTTCTCAAGCAGTACGCTCACTTCCAAATGATAGGTATCAAAATAAGCAGTGTCCAAAAATTAAGAGACAGACTGTGGGCAACAGAATGACGCTCTGACCACCGTCTGGCTAAAATACACCGAGGATACGTGTATAGTTGAGTGGATACATAGAGCTCTGTGCAGAAACTCCTGACTATTGCGTTTCTCTGTGCAATAAAATGTAGGCTATCCACCTGCAGCCTCGTGCAAAACAAAACACAAAAAGCCGGTGCATGCACATGGGGTTGCACAAATATTTCCTATGCGGATATTCCCCATTTCCTATACAAAATCATGCAGATCACAAGCAGCGCGCTATATACTGTAAAACGTTCTAGCAGGAATGTGACAACGTCTTAAGTTACAATGTGGCGCGTTGCTTGAGTTAAACCAATTTTTTTTTAACTGAGTAAGCATTTGCATAGAACCTATAGTCAGTGACAACTTGGTTTACAATAGGGGACCGCCCACTCATCCGTGGACGGCTCCTGCGATTGGCTACCAGCCTTTGCACTACGCCTCCGCTTCGCGATGTAGTTCTTGCTCTCCCTTTCTCTCTCCCAGTCCCCACTTGGCCGCGCCGCACTACATTCGCACGCGCGGAACGATTCTTGTGTGGGGGCGGGGTCAATTCTATAACTTATGTGCACTGACTTAGTGCGTCAATACTGACTTGCAGCCACACAGTCGACAATTCCACACGCTTAAAAATGAACTTCACCGCATAACACGCTTTTAGCCAACGATCATCAAGAATGATATCGTTATCTGCCCGATTTGTTAAAAACGGGAAGTGTAGGCCTTTTTTGTGACAATTATGAAAGGCATAAGTGTCACAAAAAAGGCGTATGCTTCCCGTTTTCAACAAATGAGGGCAGACAACGATATCATTCGAGATGATGGTTGGCTAGGAGCGTGCTATGCGGAGAAGTTCATTTCTAAGAGTGCAGGACGGAAGCTAAACCACCGTCGCTCACAGTTAAAACGAAACTTCACCACATAGCATGCTCCTAGCCAACTATCATTCCTATTGATATCATTCTGTGTCCCGATTTGTTCAAATCAGGGGGAGGTACCCATCTGAGTCACATATAAATACCGGTTTACGCTACACTCTCAGAACAGAACGTCACCGGATAGCACGTTGTGCACCAATCACTCCCACGAATGATAGGATTGTCGCTTCTGATTTGAAGAGAGACAGGGGTGTACGCCTTGTTGTAGCAATTATCATATATCCAAATTTTTACAAAAAGGCGCACGCACGCCTCGCTCTTCGAATCAGAAGCGGAATTCCATTTCATTCTTGGAAATGTTTGGCGAACAACGTGCTACGTACGCGGTGAGGTTCTGTCCTGAGAGTGTACACTCTTAAAATGAACTTCACCGCATAGCACGCTCCTAGCAAACCATCATCTCGAATGATATCCTTGCCTGTCCTGATTTGTTGAAAACGGGAGGCGTACGCCTTTTTTACGACAATTATGAACAGCATAAGTGTCACAAAAAAGCCTTCGCCTCCCGTTTTCAACAAATCAGGGCAGGTAACGATATCATTCGGGATTATGCTAGGAGCGTGCTATGCAGTGAAGTTCATTTTTAAGATCTTAGGATCTTTGGATCTATGCAACGCTCAATTCGTTACGTGAGTACGACCCGTCCTGTCTTGATCCTTGTTCCTTGTCGCTACATGCCAGCCAGTTACATGATTTGTTCCTAAAGGAACGATGCTGTGCAAGTTTTCGAACAGATTGCTCTGCTCTTCCTATAGCTTTTCGTCTTTGAGCAGCTTAGCTATTCTACGATGTTCCTTGCGCCCTGTATTGTTGGTCTGTGATGTGATGTTCTGCCGTGTGGTCTTGCCAGTGCTGTCCGGGAGCCCGCAGTGAACGGAGCGTACGCTGTCGTCCCTGTGTCCACCGACGTCCTGCTGTCTACTTTTGCCCGGATGTCTCGTTGCACTCGATAGTTCCCCGAAGTGTCCGGATTGAGCCGGCTTTCAAGTATCGAGACCGTGAATGCTATTATCAGCGCTACGCACGGGATAAAGGAATTTGCCAGTCATTTGTGCCTCTGCTGCACACGATGCGGAACTGCGAATCCCTCAAGCGCCCTCGAGTTCTGCAACGTGGGCGGCTTCGCTGATGTTTGAAGACGTTTATTGTGTCTTCTGCCGAAGTTCGTTTTTGCTGTAGTGGTTGGAAAATGAGAAACGTATGTGTTGAATGCAGCTGTGTTGTACTTCCATCGAATTATTGCTGATCATTAAATTATAGTGATCGTCCAGGGCTTTTAGGCTTTTCCTGTTTGGTACCTACACTCTTAAAAATGAACTTCGCCACATAGCACGCTCCTCGCCAACCATCATCCCGAATGACAACATTCTCGCCCCTGATTTGTTGAAAACGGGAGGCGGAGCCTATTCTGTGCCGTGCATAATTGCCACAAAATAGGCTCCGCCTCCCGTTTTCAACAAATCAGGGGCGAGAACGTTGTCGTTCGGGATAATGGTTGGCTAATAGCGTGCTATGTGGTGAAGTTCATTTTTAAGCGTGTACACACTCTTAAAAATGAACTTCACCGCATAGCACGCTCCTAGCCAACCATCACCTCGAATGATATGGTTATCTGCCCTGATTTGTTGAAAACGGAAGGCGTACGCCTCCCGTTTCCAACAAATCAGGGCAGATAACGGTATCACTCGAGGTGATGGTTGGCTAGTTGCGTGCTATGCGGTGAAGTTCATTTTTAAGAGTGCAGACCCAGTACATTGGAAAAGAATCCATGGCCAATACGGTAGGGTGAAAAATTATGCACATCGATGGACTATCGATTCCGAAATATTTCATTCTGAAGACTTAGGGCAGCACAGGTAACACACCTAGCACGAACAGAATAATAAAAACAAACGTCAATATTACTAAGTGATAACACTTTAAAAGAAAACAGCCTCAATACAGGTTGACAACAGGTTCACAAAGAAATTGGCTAGGTAAAGCGCCAAGAGACACCGTTTCACTTGGAAACTTCACTGGAAATCAAATAATCTACGGCCATTGAGACAGCAACTAGATCTATCTGCATGCTGATATAAATATCACAATACATAAACAAATACAACAAAAGCAATAGATGATGAGGAACCAGTGAGAGTGAACATTTTTGTGAATCTGTCGTGCTAAATCACCCATATGGTAATCAATTTTCGGCTTTATTGCTTAATATCTTAATATTAAGAGGACAGAAACGTAAGAACTTATAAAGTCATCACCACAAGGTGAGCTCACTTCATCGGTACGTATACGTGCTTGTTTGTAGGAGAAAGCTAATGAAAGCGTCGACGACACAGAAAGCCAGGATAAATCGGCGAAACGTCAAGACAAGAAAGCACCGAAGAAGACTAAAGATGAGAAAAAGAAAGATAAGAAGAAGAAAGATACGAAGAAGGAAGCGAAGAAAAAAGAGAAGTGATTGACTCTTTAAGAGCAGCTGTTGAGGGCAGTAATTATGTGGTGCACAATCGGGACAAAAGATATATATTTATATCAAGAAGCGCAAAGATGATGTAGTGTAAAATTGTGAGACACACTTTAAATGGTTTCCAATCAAGCTCTGTGCCTCTGTGGAATTCTAATGAATGTAGAATATTGAAGAAGTAGCAAATAAACAATGCAGTTCCTTCCAAACCGTTTGCTTGATTTCCTCGAGGAACTGTAATGACTCGCTTTCTTGTACTTTGGGTGTCAATTTCATGCTTTATGAATGACGAACGCTACGTCGGTTTCGGCTTAATTGATATCGAATGAAGCAAAATCGACAGTGCACTGTTGCTTACAGAGGTGCATTCACATATTTGTCGGCATGAAAAGTTGAACGCTTTATTCATTTTGGCTTCAAGATGTCAGCATTACAGCTTGTAATATTGCCTAACGTTCCCGGAACCGTTATCCCGGAACTCCCCCCCCCCACCCCCACCCCCATATACGACAACTTGTTCGCATGTCAATCGAAAGTAGTTCTTATCCTTTCCGACTGTAGATGAAAGTACATATCTGGGATGATAAGGAAGGAGGGGTTTCTGCGCATAGCATTCTTAGAGTGATCTAACACATGATTACTCCTGATTTGAGAAGAGAGAGGAGCACACGTTTTTCTCGTTTTTTGATATAACTTAAATCCCCAACAACGCAGGATATCCGCTGGATGTACGAATCATGTCCTAACGGATTCGTACGTACGATGGATATCTGAGGGATATCCATAGGACGTACGAATTCGTTAGGACATTACTCGTACATCCAGAGGATATTCGGTGTTGTTTGGGATGTGTGCGTCTGCCATTTTCAACAAATCGAGGAAAGAACGAGATCATTTGGAATGGTTCTCATGTGGCGTTCTCACGTGGTGAAGAGATAAGAGATTGCATTAAGCGAAAACGATGTGCTCGCGATGAATGCCACAAAATAAGACGATCACTCGTCCACGACACAAGAAGCAATGAAAAGGTGAATGTTTCTTTTTGCCTGATTGGCATCTCGAGAAAGCGCTATATTTATGTGACAGAAAAGCAGCTCATCCGAAAAACGCCCAGAAAACTTCTAATCGTCTCAACGTGTGCGGAGACGAAACAATCCGTCAATCAGCGTTGCAGCAGACGGCGCCATGCGGCGTATAACTGTCGCAACAAGAAGTTTCAAGGCGAAATATTGTTACTTTTAAGACACACCCGCATAAAATGCTCAGAACGGAAGTTTTTACAGCAAGAGGGTGCGTCAAGTTTGACTGAGACGTCTCTTATAGATGCCCCCCCGCGCTTAATTGTGCTTCCCTAGGTCACGTGTTATTTTTTTAACTATATTTTTTAGAGGAGCTGATAAGATGCTTAATCTTCGTGAACTGACTGCGAAAAGAGAACTGCCCGTTCGTTATTATGGTGAGGAGTGTCTTTCATTATTTTAGACAGTATTTTAACAGCCGTGTACATTGTTCAGGGCGGAGCATCCTTGAGCTTGCATATTTCGCATTCAACAGCAGATCGCTCCCGTTGCCATTTTATGTAGCCCATAATTTTTCCTAACCTGCTCACGTCCAACTCGTGTTCTCTAATCCTAACGCAACACCTCCTTATTCTATTTGCACATCACGGGTTTCCTATCGAATAATAGCCTGAATATAGTTCGAACTTTCAGGAGCGCGCCTATAGTTTTACGTGGACGAGATTTCATGCAGAGACAGCGCTTCACCAAGCAGCACAAAATCTTGGCCCAATATTGGTCCAAGGTTGGACCAATATTGACCAATATTGGGCCAAGGTGTTTACTTTTAAATTTTTTAAATATATTTATAGATGTACTTTTAAAGTATTTTATCACCTGATGGCCCAAGCAGCACAACATCTTGACCCAATATTGGTCCAATATTGGACCAATATCGCGACGTCGATGGTTCGGACAGCACGCCAATCGCGAGACATTTATTTATTTCAAGATAATGCAGGTTTCCCTATGGAAGCCAAAGTAGGAGTCTATAATTACGAGTGCCACACAAGTGTGTTTGTGTGTGTTGTTACAAAAAAAAAGCATAACCTTCGCATCAACAGAAGAACACAGATTCAGAATAAGTTCATCAAACTGTTCATAAACTTGTCGCAGGCCTGAATCCCGCGAGTTAGCAATTTACCCTGTTCACTCTTTTTTTCTCGAATTTCCTACTTTTCCTCTGAAAATCTGAGTTGCAACTATAACGCTGGATAAAGAGCAGCAAAAGAGTGCCCTCTTCTCTGTTTTTGCGTGGAAAACTTGTGTTGAAATGGTGTCACGGGAATTTAAATTCGGGATGAGGTGCTTAACACCGTTCTTTACCACTAAGACTGTTTGATAAAATATTTTTCAACAGCGTTTTGCTACATTAAGCTATTTATTTTTATGCTACCACATTAACATACAAACATTTGGCAAAAGACCGACATTGATAATGCGCCGCAGGTAAGCGATTTTTTTGTAGTACACCAGGTAGTAGGCAAAATGTCATCGGAAGAGTTCCATTTCCTCGGCAAGGTCCCATTGTCACCCATGTAGTTGTTGTTGTTGTCCTCGGCAAGGTTCGGGTTCCTCTGGCGGATCCGGATCCAGAACAATTGCTCACCGGACAATAGGCCATTTACAAAAGTTCCAGGGAGCAACGCGCGCCCTGGGAGGGTGTGTTATTTTATTTCGCGTTTTTATGTTATGTGATTTTATTTTTCGTTTATGGCGCTCATATACTCGACTTTTTTTATGTTAGCTGAACTTGGGTGTACCTCGAAATAAAGGGGTGGAAATCTCCGTTGCAAAATAAACTTGTGTAAGTAAATGTTATCTGACTATAAAATGCACTGTCGCGCGCGGAAAATACTACTTCCTGGACATAGCAATGGAAGCACTGAACTTGGTCTGACCTAATAATAAACTAACCAACAAGCGGTTCGTGTTCGCCTTGCTAAGCCTAACGGACGCTAAAATGTTGTTTTCGTCAGAGTTCGACGTAACTCGTTACTGTAACTAAGTTCCTTTTTTGATAGCTTGTAACTTAACTCGGTACTTTTGCGCCGTGGTAGCTTTCAGAGGAACTCGTTTCTTTTTCAGGTAACTTTGCCCAAGTAACTCAGGCTAAGTTCCAAGTTACTTTTAATTCGCTTTTTACTCACGTCCACTTATTCTCTTGCTCTCTCTTCGGTTCTTTCGTAGCATTTTATGTCATAAAGCGTGATATTCAATCAATGACAGTATGCGACCATTGAGCGACCACAGGGAGTAAGATGCAAAGCGTTCGAATTGTTGGATATAAACGAAAACGGTCTAGGCGCGTTGCACTCCTCCGCAGGCAATACAAGGTCTAACTCAACTGCTCACTCGCGCTGCACCTGTGTAGTGCTATTTTGTGTCCAAAGTAACTTGGAAGTAACTCGTTCTTTTTTTTTTTTTTCAAGTGACTCCGTTACTGTGAGTTACATTTCAGGCCGAAGAACTTCGTTATTAAAGGGAGACTTCGCAAGGATTCGAAAAAAGTTAGGTGAGCATCACACCAAACACGAACCACCCCCTCGAGACCGAATACAACATTCGCATTCATTTTGCGCGATAATTAATTCGTAAATGATGACAATAGCAAACCGAAACTGAAATGCGAAGAGCGGAAAACTGAGCTCCATACTACGGAGGTTCGGCCGGAGGAGGATTCCGTGACGTCACCCAGCATTCTCGTCTGCTTCCAAGCCTGCATTCTTTCTCTCTTGCGGGATGCGAGATAATGTCAGCAGTGTGTTGCTTTCAGCGCCCTCTCGCTTCACAGAGGCGAAGCGCTCGCTTCGTAATAATTCGTTGGAGCAAAATCTGCGTAATTTTGGACCGAGATATTTCGTACACGTGTTCTTGACATCCCAAAGATTACGGATACACACAGCCTTTGTGGTGATTTTGTTGCAGAGTCCTACTTTAACTTAGTTACATTTTTCACACGGTAACTTAACTCGTAGCGAGTTCTTTTTGACGGGTAACTTCTCGATCTCTGGTTTTCTTTCGCTAAACCGACTTGGACTGACATAGAAAAATCATGAATTTTAGTGGTTAAATGGTGATGTGTTTTTAAACCTCCCTCGGCTTATGTCTTGGAATATCCTCGTGACGTGATCCCGTGGGCCGGGCCGGGCCGGGCCGGATAAAGCTTTCGTTTTGCTGGCCTGTGCTGGGCTTGGGTTTGACCGCTATGGGCTCCTGCGGGGCCCGGGTCCGTATATTGCCGAGTCTAGGTCGAACACGCGCTACCCCTCTCGTAGTTAGCCACGCTCAAGTTTTACAACCTCTTACAGTGGGCCGGGCTGGGCCAGGCCGGGTAGCCTATAAATTTCATCGGGCTCGGGCCAAGAAACTTTGAATCCTTCGGGCTTGGGACGGGCCCGTGCGGGTAAATCAAAGGAAGGCCGGGCCGGGCCTGGGCCTAAAATGCGGTCCGTGCAGTGCTCTAGTCCACAGGCTTCCTGCCGAGCGGCTCTTTCTCCATTTTACTTCTCAACTCAACACCTGTCGAACGCTAGGCCGACCGGTCACAATGAATAAGAGTAAGAAAAGTGGTCGGTGAAGAAAGGGTGGGGCACTAAAAATGTATCGGTATCGCTAACGATACGGAGATCACGTTACCATAAATTTGTAACGAAAATACTTTTCCGGTGGTACCAATTTAAAAAAGTATCGCGATCCTCAGTCCAATGCCGAAAAAATGTACCGGTTACTGTAACGCGGTTACTTGTAACGGCGTTACGTACAACACCTACAAGACATTTCGACCATAACCAAGTCGTTATACCTGTGCTGGTTAGTGAAATTTTGCAAAAAGTGCGCCGTCTATACTGTGAGCATAATGGTACGAAACGTGCCGGACGTGCGCACTCTAAGGAAAAGGGGGTGAGAAAAGGTACTAACTTCTATATTTACCACCTAGGTCAACATAGCGCCTTATAAAGGCTATTAAACGCAATTATCATATATCCAAATTGCTACAAAAAGGCGTACCCCCCCCCCCTCGCTCACCGAATCGGTAACCCTATCATTCGTATGTAGCAGATAGAACTTTGCAACCTTTTAGGCGCAACATATGCGACAACTATTATATCCTAAAAGGTGTAACTGCCCCACCCTTTTTTCTAAGCGTACAGGCTGCCCAATTCTGATGCTGTCATTTAAGAGGACGCATATCGTAATTCATGACAGGGTCAAATAAAGCTGCTCCTTGTAGTACTTCAGTACTGCGACTGACGCACGTTATCTACACTCTTAAAAATGAACTTCACCGCATAGCACGCTCCTAGCCAATCATAATCTCGAATGATATCGTTATCTGCCCTGATTTGTTGAAAACGGGAGGCGTACGCCTTTTTTGTGACACTTATGCTGTTCATAATTGTCACAAAAAAGGCGTACGCCTACCGTTTTCAACAAATTAGGGCAGATAACGATATCATTCGAGATTATGGTTGGCTAGGAGCGTGCTATGCGGTGAAGTTCATTTTTAAGAGTGTAGAAAAAGTTACATGTACGCACCGTCGACAGTTCATTTGCTTTGCCTTTTGCCACCCCTTGTTATATGAGCTGTTAGACACAACCGTGATCTCATTTAGGAAAATCATTTTCGTTTCGTTTCGTTGTTGTTCTAGTATACGTTTCGTTCCACTAGACTTCCAAGTCGCTGTCGTTACCAGGCCTGGGGCCCGCACTGCTATAACACCTACAGCGCAAAAGGGGTTGACCTGTGAAATACAGCCACCGCGGGTGGTCCCGGTCCTGACAAGACGGAAGATGTTTCGTTATCACTAAGTCGACGGAGCGCGAAGTACCAAGCCTAGCTCCGCAAGAAGAATGCCTTCAATGCGCTAGACAAAGATCAGCCCGACCCCGAGACCTACCGCAGGCCGCGTAGGGGAGACATACCAATGAATGGCTCTCGTCCTATGGACGACCAGCATTGCATAATATGAAATGGTTCAGAGCAGACTTGTACGTATTTGGAGTATTGTATTTAAAATACTGTATTTTAAATACAATTTGCGGTATTTTGGTACTCTACTCAATACTTTTTGTTTTGTGTATTTGTACTCTATTTAAAATACATTTTATGGTATTTTCTACTCAATACTCTAATTACATATTTTGGATCTCCCTCTCAGACTTTCTGTGTCTCGTCTTTTCATTATCTTGCTTGTTCAGTGGAAATTTCCCGAGTCCCTTGAACTTGACCCGGACATTGGCCCTTCTTGGAAGTCCCCATTTAGAGATCTTGCCCCGTGTGTACTAATCCTTGGCCAGTCAGGGTTCTATTATGTGTGCCATGGTGATGCCGAATTCTGACCTCGCCGAGCAGGGACATGCTAGAAGTTTGCTTTGTTCTGGGTCACATATACTTAGTGGAGTAATGTGGTATCTCTTTGCCATCTTTTTGGGACTTGTGTTTAGATGACTCCTATCACACAGCGGCGGTCAGCGTAGTGCGCGGGGTTTAGGTGATTCATGTCACGTAGCGGCGACGTGCCGCATTGACCACTGACTGGTAACTTTTTGCGTTCAAGGATAAATAGTATCTTAATTGTATTTCAAATACTTTATGAAGTATTTTATACTCTATCTTAATTACATTAATTTTCATGTATTTATACTCTATCTTAATTACATTCTAACGTTAGTATTTATTATCTTATCTTAAATACATTTTTGAGTATCTTGTACATGTCTGGTTCAGAGGAATTATTTGAAGACATATCTAGCAACCAGCACTGACGGCATGGACGTTGGTAGTGCAGGTGATAAACTCAGTCTAGCCCGCATGAGAAGTGACAAACCTGATAGAGCGATCACTCTGTGTTCAGCATAGTTATGGACACAGCCATAAGTACCGCTGTGTCCTGGGAAACATCTCACGAGTCCTGGAGAAATTACATAAGACAGTATAAGATGTTACATATGTCATATACAGCAGCTGTCAAAGTATAAACATAATGCCTATGGCAAGTCTCAACTCGCTTGCATGCTCACGATAACAACTTAAAGTAATCTTGCTGGATTGTTAAGTACATGATGAATTTCTGCAATCGCCCAGTCATTTCGATTGCGTCATAAAACTACAAAATACGGCCTATCCTGCCTCAAAATTTCCAGACTGATACCTATTTAGCCATGAGTAAACTTCTACCTTGGTGATACCTATTTGGTTGAAGTATTACAGTATTTTAAAATGATATCGTCTCGTACAGTGCTGGACAAAAGTTTACGGAACGCACTCCGGCGCATTCCTTCCACAGGATGACACGCTAGCAGCGAATGGGACCGTACGGACTTGCAAACAGGTGACTGGGTTACAGTGATGGGCAGTACTTGAAGTACCAAGTACTCAAGTAGTACTTTATGTACATCTCTGTGTACTTGTACTTTACTTTAAATGCATTTTAAATCGTTGTACTTTGTACCGTGCTTAAAGTACTCTTTTCCGAGTACTTTCCCATCAAGTTCTCAAGTGCCCAAACTTGGACTGCAGACAAAAAGTCACAAAAGATTGTAAAAAAAGCAAATGACACCAAGAAAACGAAAACACACAGATAGCGCTATCTGTGTGTTTTCAGCTTCGTGCCATCACTTTAGCACTTTTAGTAGGATGTGGTACCAACAGTCCCAGTCTGACATTTTACCAAAAATGATTTTTGTGCTTTTAAAGAGCATATTTGTTGGAGCAAGTCTATTGTTGAGAGGCTTGAAATGTTGAAAAAGTATCATCGCTTCTATAACCATGTAAAACGAATGTAATGCAAAGACACGCACACATTATGACACTGCAACCGGCAGCACAATGGCTTGGTCAGTTGTTATTTCAGTTCTCCCAATGGAGGGTTCTATGCTTTTTTTATATATTGTTTCCTTCATTGACAATTAATAATCATTTTATATCACAATGTGTGATTGCATTACATTATTCACATTCGACAGTCGTATAAAAATGAAGGCTTAGATTGTGCTTCACCCTTTTCTACTTTCTTCATATTCTTTTTTTAAACATATTTTATTTCAAAAGCATCTAAGAATGCCCAGAAATATAAAATCTCTGTTGGCTTATACTTTTTTTTCCTTGAAATTTCCTAGCCTGTTATAGCAGAAGATTAGTACCGGAACATCGCACTAGGCGGGTGATCTTGGATCAGTCAGGGTATAATACTATTTTGCATAATCACGGTACAGGTGACTGATTACCTCTCTACATGTAACTGCAAATTATGCCATCTGATTAAGTTCATATTCGCGGGTTAGCACTTAACCTAGGACTTTATGGCTTCAGAGCATTTGTCAAGAATGCTCCCTAAAGTTTTGCCAGAAACGCAAGACACAGATAAACAGTGAAATGCAAAGTTATACAAATTAAATTGGCAATGTACTTGACGAGTACTTTGTACTTTACTTGAAGTACTAATGACGCCAGGTACTTGGTACTTTACTTTAGGCATAATTTTGGGGTATACTTTGCCCATTGCTGCTGGGTTACATAGGTACATGCCTGTAAGTCCATACGGTCCCATTCGCTGCTATGGTGTGTCACTCTGAGGGAGGAATGTGACGGAGCGTGTTCCGTAAACTTTTGTCCTGCACTCTACAAACAATACTAAAAGTCAAGCAAAATTCCAACCCCGTGCCTTATAAATGACATATCTTAGTTAAAAACCTACTTTTTTTTTTTCTGTGTCCGCTTCGCTCGGCACACGCAGAATAAAGAAGGTTACTGTATGACGAGATCGTGTTACATAGTTGTAGGCAGCGCCACCTGTGTGCGTGGTGATGAGAACGTGAAGCAGACACGAGAAAACAGAATACGGTTTTTGTTGTGTGGCCCGCTTGCACGAACGTTGGTGCTTCGAGCGGTCTGCCTGCCTAGATTGGCGGAAAATTGCTCAGGTTTGGGCCAGTGCAGACCGCAACGACGAGCCTTTATATACGAACGCTCGCATTCTTTTGTCGCGATATTAAACATTTTTGGGGGGATTCACGCTCTCCTTAGCCTCTTGGTGACTGGAATTCCACCTTATGACAGGTTTGCGAAAGATCGCTATTGTGTCGAATGATTGGCTTCCATGGTCGCCAGAACAAATAGGTCGCAACTGCTGACATTGACGTCACTACTGGCTATACAAAATGCAGTTACTGTGTCACTAAATGGCTGTGAATGTATAGCTGCGATATATTGCACCGTGGATCTACACTCTTTAAAAAAAATAGGGTGTACTTTAACACCTTTTTCTTGCCACACATATCATTCCTTTTTGGAGAGTACAATTACTCTTTTTACCCTCCCTTTAGGGAGTGGGGCCACGCCTTAACTCCCTACCGGAGAGTAATATTACTCTCCGGTATGCAGTGAGGGAGTAAATGTTACTCCCTTGTGGGAGCGAGGAGACTTCTTTTGAGAGTAATTGTACTCTCCAAAAGGGAGTGATGTATGTGGCAAGAAAAAAGAGTTAAAGTACACCGTTCTTTTTTTTTTTTTTTTAGAGTGTACGAATCATAAGAAAGAGTGACAGTTGGTGTGATTTTTCGCTCACCAGATACTCCCGCCTGTGTCTCACACCTGGGTGGCTAGACATCACTTCAACCTAGCACGTTCGATGCTGTATACGATCCTCGAGACAGTAAACTATGTCAATCTCGGGCATCGTAAATCTTGTCGCGCCCCTCCACGGCGATCAGTTCCAAGACTGTAAACTGTAGACAAACACTCCTCGCCCAGCACTCAAAACGTTTCTCCCACAGTGGGGCGTTAGGAGACAAAACAAAATGTAAGCGTCACAGAAAGCCGCGCGTGCCACAAAAAATAAATAAAATAAAAAATGAAATGAAGACGGCAATTTTTCCGTACCTTCCCAATAAAAGAGGCTCCGCTAAGACGGCGAAGAAACAGCGAGCCCAGAAAGGTCGCACAAAAAGAAAAAAAAAAAAAAGAAGAAAAAAAACTCGGAGCATCAGACCGTCGCAGAATATACGGAATTCCACAATAAACCAAAATAGGTCCCACAATCGGAGGAGGTGCTCAACATGTCTTCGCTCAAAAACAGAATTGTATCCCCCCTGATGGGAGGAAAGAACGAGCCTTCTTGGATGGGAAAAAAATGCGTCCCTGGCTCCAGAATAAGACCCTAGCAGAAGGACTGGTGACCAACAATGTGACGCGTGGCCCTCTTGTTATGTGGGCCATCTTTCAAAGCAGACGACGGCAGTGTCTTTCGACTCCATTGTTTTCCTCTGGTCTTATGGAACGGCCGCCAAACGAAGCGTGCGAAGGAATAGTGCTATACGGTGCGCGCGTCTAATGTGTACGCTATACGTTTTCTCGTTTTGTGCCATTGTTTTTGTTGTTGGCGGGGCATACCTTCATCGCAGTCGTTCGTAATAAATAAAGTCGACGGAAAGTGGGAAAAGAGGCGAGAAGTCGTTTGCGATGGATATGCGATGCGGGAGCTGAATTCCGGAAGGGACTATTTATATGAAGCAGGGGAGAATGCGTATGGCTGTGGATTGCGGGACGGGGCATGCCCTTCGGGTATGCAGTAACGAAATATACGCTGCGGCGTGATGGCGTGCCGGGGGTTTGGCGTTTTCAAGACCTCGGACCTGGGTCGAAATAATGTGGCACAGCGAGCATCGCGTCAAGTTCTGCTTTGTACTTCACCACATATCGTGTTGAAGGCGGATAATTGCGCAAGGTGGTACAGTTACGACACGTTCTCGATAAAATCTGCAGGGCGCACGCCTTTTTGTGACCACTAACGTATGTGCGAAGGCTCTGGAAAGGTGTGCGCCTCTTACTTGTTGTGAAACTTTATAACGCTCATTTGCGTATTTCGGTTAAAGGATAGGAGTGGGATAAGAATAGACCAGCGCGGTTGATGAGAGGGTATTTTTTTTTTTTCTGATTCCTTGTTAGCGCAGCGAAGCAACTGTGGCTATGAGCGACGTACAGATGTGGACAGATGGAGAGAGGACAGCAGGAAGGAGTGGGGGACAGGGGAGGACGTGAGGGTGTAACTGGTAGCCCCTCTGAGCGGAAATCGCAGGGTGGGGACTAGAATCCCACTGCTCGTTCTGTTTCATCAACTGACATTATTTAATCGACGTATGAAGTTATGCCAGTTACGCTTCTGAAGAGTGTCGTTGTTGTTTGAATGGACGTCATTGTCCACGAAGGAACATGTTTCATTAACTGTCCTCTTTGAAATGCTAGGCGTGTGATACCGTTGCCGCGTCTAACTTTCGCATACAGAAAAGACGCAGCTTGCTGCTATTGGCAAATCCTGAGGGACGCGCTTTTCATGTGGATTCGTGCGTGTCAACTGGAGGAAACCGTAGTTGGATCAATCACTTCTCTACCAAAAGTGTGAAAAGTGTGTCTTCGTGTCTTTGTCGTCTTCGAACAATCATTTGAGACCAGTGCCGAGGGGAGAGGGGATATGAAGATTTATTAAACACACACAAACAAAGCAAAACAAACAAGGAAAGGTCAGGTCCGAATTGGCCACATAGCTGGCGACATAGGAAAGTTAACGAAGGGCTGCCAGGCTCGGTATACCCCATGGAAGGAGTCTTGTGGTCAGATGTTTCCTTCCCTGTGAGATTTTCCCTCCCATTACGCTCTTGTTTGGGATTATTCCCGTGGAATTTGGGACCCGCGGGACGTCCAACGCATTCTCTAAAAGTGTTTTTTGATACTGTATATATTACTGAGGACGACGTGGCATTTGCAATATCTGGAGCAGGCTAATGTTGACCGAATACGTAAAGGGCGACCTCGTCATGAATCGATGCATAAAATATTTGTCACGTAATGAGTTTCAACAAACTAAGAAAGCTTTCTCGTAAGCAGCGACGTCGCACACTAACGACGCGTACAACGTTGCTTTCAGGGGCGGATCGATTTTTCTGACCAGAGGGGTGAGGACATACGAACTCCCTAGACCCGCGCCTGGTATCGCCATGCCTGGAAAACACTTGTCACCTACCTTGACTTTTTTTTTTTTTTCATTATTGTAACTGTCGCACAGCGCCGGCAAGGTGTATGAAGCTTCAATAGGTAAAAGGAGGTAGACATTAGCAACCTGTCGAGTCATGATTTATTTGTTGTTGTTGTTGTTGTTGTCGAGACAAGCCCAAGAACGTATGGTGCCTTTTTGTCCGGGGCTACCGCCATCTTATTTTTCTACCATCATCATCATCATCATCATCACATATTCTACGCACAAAAATGAAGAACAAAAGAAAGGACACTGACAATGCCCTCAGTGGTTGAGTGCACTCTATATGACTGTGGGCATCTGCTGTCATCATCGCCATCTACAAGACCAGTCGGAAGAAGTTCGCAAGCAAGAAGTTGTCGTTGGCAATGACTTGACGGCTTGTCACACGTAATGACTTCTCGTGGAGGGCGACGGAACGGTGACAGAGAATGCAGCCCTTTCGCAGCTGAGGCGCGCCACTCGTCACGCTTCTTGCGGCAAGGATAAACGGTCTCCCGGTTGACGCTTCCAGCCTGCGCTACGACGTCCCCTTTACTAAGGGGGGATCCACGTAGGTGGAACGCAATCTTCCCCTATGTCGGTCGTCGTATGCGAAAGTTGGCTGGTATTGCACTGCCTATATAGTTTGCGTTTGGCTGGGCTATGTAGACAGACAAGAAACCTTGCCCGTCGCTACTGTTGCAGAATTGGAGTCTAGACAGACAGTGTGCCAGAAGAGCATACTTTTTCACCTAATCACCAATTATTTGTCTGCGGCACAGCCCAGTTGCAAATTTCCGAAATAGCGTCGACTGCAGCAATGTTCCTCGTTGAGAGCTCATTGGTATGTCTAATAAGTAATAATACATCGTAAACAACGAGACTTAGCCGAGGCGGGTTGCAAACATGGACGACACACACACGTAAGCCTCCTGACACCTTTTTTCCCGGGCTGTTTCGTGTCTAATAATAATTAGCAATTGTATATTTATACGCAAGGTGGGTCCACTCACACTTCTTGTGTGGCTACATGTTGCACGTGCTGGAGGTATAGGCTGCGGATAATTTCGACCTCCTGGGTTTGTTTAACGTGCGCCGAAAATTTCCCACACACGGGTGCTGGAAGCAACGTTTTTCTCCCTCACATTGCTACCTTATTGCTGCCTAACAGGAACCGCTACTTTATTTTATGATTATGATTGGGATGCTTCGTCGACAGGGGCGAACACTCTACCCCATTTGCTAGTGCTAATGTGCGGTGGAATGGAATAATGAATGGCCTCACAGTGGAGACCGACGTCCTATATAGGGTATCCATAAAGGTCAGAAGTGCTTTGAGGGTATAGCGTTGGTGGGCTGGATTCTGACAAACATTCTGCAAACATTCTGACAAAGTGAGAGGGGCGAGAATACAGCTGATTAAGAGACCCTGATAGTGTGGTTCGGGAAGGTTGGTAGTGCAGTGGTAGGACAGTGAAGAAGGATGTGTTCTATAGATTTTCCAGATCTACTGCAGTGACGGCGTCTTGGAGAGCCAACTTGTCGCAAGCTGTTAAGCCACTGAACTGTAGAAGCCACATTGAGTCGCATCCGATGATTGCCTACAAAGCCATTGTGTCATTTTAGAATGAATAATGTAGTATCACAACCAACCATATTGCGCAAATATCTTGCATAGGTGGTAGTAGTGGTGGTATAGTGGTGGCGATGAGACTGCCACGCTCAGGCAGGCAGCGTATCTGTGATGTCATTGTATTGGGTGGTCGCTCAGAGTGACCATCACTGAAGGTTTGGACGAGGTACTAGCGTGACACGACCAGGAATATCGACACAGAAATAATAAGTGGATTTAATACCAGTGATGTGGTGAGAGACGTTAACTTAGAAGAGTGCGGGCCCATTGTAATCCGGGCACTGCGGAGATGAATATGAAAAACCAAGATAGACCCAAGTCCTCGGACAGCGGGGGCTCAGACGTAGAGACGGTGCCCGAAAATATATATTGAAGCGGACAGGAAAAGGCCTGCAGCGCGGGTGACGTTAATGATGTCCTGTGGTAGCAGCCTGTCCCGGTCAAAGATTGCTCTCGTCTGACCCAGAATGTCATCAGGGGGATATGTCTCGTTTACTGTCGCTTTCAAACTCCCCAGTCATCATCCAGAAGCTGTTGTTGTTGTTGTCATTCTGTCGCCTTGATGCACGTATCCATGCCGCTGACCCACACACCAGCACAACTCATGACAAGTGGTGGTGGCGAAGATGAAAACTGCTCGCCGTGGTTAACTCATGGCAGTATTTTGCATCTACTATACTATTGAAGGCCTCTTCCGATCTCGTGTGGCCACTGCCCGTGTATTCACACGAACGCTATCCCCATGGAATATTCGAGTGGAAGAAAAAGAAGAAGAGAAAAAAAACTGCTCACGGGGAAGCAGTTCCGCCGCTTCCACGTATTCTCACTCTCGCCCGCCATACTCACACGCTTAAAAATGATGGTGGTGGTGATGGCGAGAGGGCTTGCCGTTGTCGGCCTCACAGAGGTGGGCAACGTCACGACTGACGCCCTGGGTAATGTGTGTCCTGGGCCGACTTCTAAGGGAACTGCGCTTAAAAATGAACTGCACCGCATAGCGCACTCCTAGCCAACCATCATCGTTGGTATCGTTATCTGCCCTGATTTGTTGAAAACGTCAGGCTTACGCCTTTTTTGTGACAATTATGAACAGCATAAGTGCCACAAAAAAGGCGTCCGCCTCCCGTTTTTTTTTTTAGCTATAGTTGTGTCGACACCCACTTCTGTGTGGCCAACAACTGCGAGCCTATCCTGCCATTACCCCCCCCCCCCCCCCCTGTTTTTAGAGTGTAGTAGAAGAAAAAGCGAAAAACCGCTCATGAGGCGGAAACTCCGCTGCGTCTTATGTTGAGAATTCGCACGACGCCGTAAAGTCGGGCATGACGAGCTGCCCACATCAGACGACACCACTGACCATGTCGCCTGCTGCGGTATGTCTTGTGGCTGAGCCGTACCGTGTTCCTCGTGGTCAAAAGAGCATGAGGAACAACCCCTCGTAGCAACTCTTCCGGAGCTTCAGGATTGTTCGCATTGTATATGGCACGTACAAAAAGTAATTCCCCCTTGGGAGCCTTGTTTTCCGGTATGTAAGATAGAGTCGGTGTAAAGGGGACTACCTTCGTAGGTAATTCTCCTACATGATGGCAATACACACTTTTGTAATAATCATGCAATCACACTGCCACAAGGAGCAGTACGCCCCGCGCTTTCTACTCATCGGGAGCGATAACGATATCGTTCTGTGGAATGGTTGGTAAGTTGATAAAATATGGAGAAATTCGGCACCCGACGAATTCCGCAACTCAAAATAAAAAATAAAATTAACATAAAAAGAAATAGAAAGAACAAAAACGTGTCCTAACACACGCACCCACCAAAACGTAGTCGCGGAGCCACAATTGAACATCTGTATGCAATAAAGGTATAAGTCGAAAAATCCCAAACCGAGAAAACGGGCCAGATCTGATTGTCCGTCCCATTGACACACATGCATTTCCCGTTTTTCACCATGCTGTAGCGGGCAAACAAATCACGATAAGGTCCTAAATTTTCATTGTCAGGTGCATACTGGTATGTAGATGTCATTGCA
Organism: Ornithodoros turicata; assembly: GCF_037126465.1. NCBI lineage: Eukaryota > Metazoa > Arthropoda > Arachnida > Ixodida > Argasidae > Ornithodoros > Ornithodoros turicata. The sequence continues at coordinate 22,881,481 of NC_088207.1, forward strand.
GCAAAAATAGTAAAAAAAGGGGATAAGTCAACTTATCCCCTTATTGCATACAGAGGTTCAATTATATACAGGAATGGTTGGCTTCAGCGTGTTGTGTGGAGAAGTTCAATTTTAGGAGTGCAGTGTCTGAAGTACAGTATTCCTCACCCAGGTGCTTCCCGCATTTAAGCTTGTTCAACGTGGATGGCGACGTGGATGCAGTCTGCGCTACACACGGAAGTCGATCCTGTGATTAACATCACGCATCGCAAACGTACAGCCATATAGGAGATATTGTGATCGCTTTCGCGCGATTCACTCGAGCTACCCCCTGAGGGTTTTTCTTGGAACGGGGTCCGGGAACGCTGACCACCCGGCCTGTTTCATTATCGCGATTCCCCAATGTCGAAAATCCCGCGTACTTTGCAAACGCCTCCTCTATAGATTGAAGCGTCCGCATCCTCCTCAGTGTGCTTACATACTCGTATATGTGTTACGCGAAAGTATGCATGCACAAATGTGGACCTCATGCTGGATGACTAGTGTATGGCAACTCGCGTATGAGAGCGATTAAGCTGCAATGTAGTGGAGCTGTCTATCTGTCTGTCTGTCTGGAGCCGCCTGTATGACCGCGTGATCAAAACAAGCTTTTAAAGCGGGTGTTCGAGGAGGAAGCTAAACTAGAAGAACTGAAAGGCATTTGCTGAAAGGTGATTTGCAGATTCAAATTCAGCATTCAAATTCAAAATATTTTATTCACACAACGCGTTCACACATTGTCTCATGACTCATGAGGGACGGCTATTGGTCTAGCCTGTTCTTAAGCAGCCCCGATTACACGCAGTTACAACAACACACATAAAACAGTTCTTTTGCACAAATGAAATAGCTAGTGCCTACCAGCATGGCATGTTGTTGTGGCAGCAGAAGCTACTCTCTTAGAAATGAACTTCACCGCATAGCACGCTCCTAGCCGACCATCATCTCGAATGATATTGTTATCTGCCCTGATTTGTTGAAAACGGGAAGCGCACACTTTTTGTGACACTTATGCTGTTCATAATTATCACAAAAATGCGAACGTCCATGCACATAGCTTTTATGAGTAGTAATCACGATGTGCATATATATGTCATAAGAATAACAACTGCTTACATATCGCAAAAGAACGCCATAGACGACCCTCTATTTACAAACATGTGACGTCACGAGAAGACCGGTTCAAGGTTATATTTTGCTGTGGTGGGCAAGAAGCGGGAAAAATGCGTCGGCTGATAGGCTGATAAAGCTGATAATGCCCACCAGCATGCCTTGCGCGGCGGCGAAACGTAATCGATTATGTGTCGCACCGAGATCGAACGGTGCTGGCGCGCTGCGGAGGAACGATGAACTACCGTAGTGTGGGTAGCTTCCTCGCGTCGTCTGCTTTTACACGCTTATTTTCCACGTTCAGTGCACTAGGTGGAGCATTGGGGAACCAAACAGTATAGTACCATCGCGACACAAGTTATTTTCCGGTGAATGTACACAAGAATTACGGAAAATAACCATCAACTCCGAACATCGGCTGGCGTGTTGTCCACACTAGAAAGGTGACGGTGTCGCCCCCTATAGGTCGATCTCGCAGCGAATAGCTCCGACCGAAGCATTATCGTTAGGTGCTGAGATCACATACAAGTGCATGCGATTGGAATGGTGCAAAGCAGACTTGTGCGTAACGCGTTATTAGTAATTGCGTTACTTGTAATCAATTACTTTTTTGAGTAATTTTTCGAGTAATCAGTTACTTTAAAGTCAAAGTAATTTTTCGAGTAATCAGTTACTTTTCTGAGTAATCGATTACTCAGTAATTGATTACTTTCCCGGCAGAGACTAACTCATCTTTTAGATGTTCTGCCCCAAGTCAAGATCTTCGTGCCGTCAGCCTTTGTTCTGGAATTTCAGGGTCTCTCCCCCTAATCTGTTCCTACACCAGTGTGGTGGTACCTTTGTGGTAGCTTTTGAGGTTTAGTGAGTCACGGGGAAGTTGCACGCATGATCTTCCACAATCGGGTCAACGTCTTCCCGGGCGATAACTACAGTAGACGTACATATTTTTGGGTTATTTCAGCTGTTCCACTGTTGAACTTTCCTTTTTTCTTCTTTATTTCTTCTTTTTGCTGAGGCACACAAAGACGGGTATAATTTGCGTGAATGCAGAGTAACGACCGGAGTAACGCGTTACTTTTCTACTCGTTACTCAATTACATTTGAAGTCCTGTAATTGGTAACGGTAATCAATTACTTTTTCCGTACAAGTAACGGTAACGGTAATCAATTACTTTTTTCGAGTAACGGGCACAAGTCTGGTGCAAAGTCGCATCAGCTTCGTGGTGTGAACAATCCTGGTAGCCCCCCGGCGTAATGCCGCAGCAGTATATCCCCAACCTTAACTAAACGAAATAAATAAGGACGGTACGGGACACCCGTTCGGTTTATCCCCTTTTCCACGAGAAAGGGATTGCTGTCACGGGCTTCCTTCCTTCCTTCCTGTTGGACACCGTTTCGCCCGCTGCGTTTTATAAATGACACCGGGTCCGGTTGTGTCTGTGGATTAGCATACCAGTGTTGCCACATACTCATCAAAGAAGAATGTGAGACTTCCGAAGGACTGGGAATTCCTAGTGAAGAAGAATTCGCGTGGTAGCATATAACACTCCCAGGCGGGATGATTATTCTTGTAGTGCGCAGTTTTGGCCGCCATGTCAGATTATATTCTCTTCGCGCTAACTGAGTAGAAGAACATTTCATTATAATGGAATACGTTTGATATATCGGCGTAGTTCACTTTGAACTGGGCAGTTCGACGAAGAATATAGTCGATTACAATCCTTGTCAACAATACAGTAAATCTTGGTTATAACAGCCCCACTTGTAACGAGTTTCCTGTTATAACGAACCCATCGCAAGCGACCGTCAATATTTAACTCAATGTAAGGAGACTTTATTTATAATGAACTATCGGATATAATGAACAGCTGTAGCCTGACCGTCGAGTTCGTTGTAAACGAGGTTCACTGTATTCAGCTTGGTTGTTTGTATATATTTGTACATTACACTTTCACCAGCTCCCGTGGCATACTGGTTTAAGATGATCGCTTTCCACGCCGAGACTGGGAGGTGACACGGGTTCGAATCCTGTTACCAGCTGTGCTGTCTGAGGTTTTCCCTGGGTTTTCCGAAGACTTTCCAGACGAATGTACGCTCAGTTCCCTTTGAAGTCGGCCCAGGACGCAAACTAACCTCCCTGTCTACCACTCCTCCATCTGTCCACGTCTGTACGCCGCTCATAGCCATAGTTGCTTCGTAACGCGAGCACGGAATTTGAAGGAAAAAAAAACATTATACTTTCAGCACAAAAAATAATTAACCTATCGCAGTATTGCAATTTTAAGCTAATACTTTTCGCTTAGCAATCTACATACGTAAAATGCACAATATACCCTGTTGTGCGTGAACCGTTTTCCGACTTGCTGTCTAACACCGGCGACCACTAAATCTTATAGAATCGTAAATTGGTAATAAAATGCTGTATTAAAGCTCACATATGACGCTACGAAACACTATACGAAGCGTAACAGAAGCTCAAAAGAATGGCACCCCATTTCCAGTCCCTTCTCACAAAAGTGGAATATGTGGCACGTATAGTCAAAGAAAAGAGGCGGGTACGGATGGGCGTTCCACACACCTTTTTTTTTTTTTTAAGTGTTAAATGTTTAGTGTTCAGTGTTTAGTGTCAGTTAAATGTTTCCGCTTTGGGAATGCCATCAATACATGGCAATGATTTTCTCCTATACAGTTTCGGGTGCCAGTGTATCGTCATTACGGTGCTTTGTCAGCCTAGCACATTTTTACTGTCATATACCGACTTGCCACACATCCCTCACGCTGATCGAGGTGGACAATCGATTTCGTTTCCGAAAAAGCGCGATAGTAATCAAAGAGGAGCACTTGTGGGGCTAGAATGTACGTCGGGATGGTAAGTGGTTTTGACCAGCTGGCTTCAGGAGTGACCACTATCCCCCGCTCTCCTCCGCGAACCAGATGCTCTTTAAACGCAAGAAATAACAAAAAGAAGCACAAAAAAAAAAAACGACCCAATGGTCAGCAACACGTCGTTCACGAATCAGCTGCCGTTCGTCGTAAACGAATTTCTGGTTATTGACTGGGACAGACCAAACGTTTCGATTAACGGAAGAAGCCCCGTGCAGAACACAGTCTCTCACAACGTGACGCATTTTGCTCCTTCAACTAGTAACACGTACAAACACACACGCTCTCTCTTTTTTAAATTATTGTTGTACCGTATATCCAATCCCACGTTTCCTGGTTGCATCTGGGATGCTGCAACGCAAAAAGGAACGTTTCTCTTCTAGTCTATTAGTTATTTAATTTTCGAAGTTCGATTCAAGAAATTAAATTTTCATCAATTGAAATGAAATAAAAGTAGTACAAATATGTGGCAAATGTTCCTGGCAGAAAAAAAGATCCCTTGACCGCATGTCTCTCCGTTGCCTAAGCGTTATTTAGGGTGAATTTCTACGATGGTTGGTGGACCACCTGCATATCTCCCCCAATTGACGGTGGGTGATGGTGACGACTCCAGTTTGCCGTTGTTGGCCTCACCCAATGTGGGCAGCTTCATAACTCCAGCTAGGTTGAAATGATACGACATGAGATGAGATGTTGAAGAGCTGACGGTCGAAAGTCACCTCCCACGTAAGACAAACACGCTATGACCTTTCACCTATTTTTCTTTTCGTCAAAGGTCAGTCACTGGAGACTGGCACACTGTTAAAAAACAGAACTTCACCACATAGCACGCTTCTAGCTAACCATCATTCCGAATGATATCATTCTGTGTCCTGATTTGTTCAAAACAGAGGGGAGGCGCCTATCTGGGACATGCATAACGTGTCAAAGATAGGCGCCTCCTCCCACTTTCAACAACTTTTGTACCCAGTGGGTACAAACGGTCGATATGCGAGTGTCACCTTATCCAAACCGTGCGAAAGTATTTCTATAGCCTTCAAGCCCGGGGCTAAAGAAGCGCTAGCCCCTGAAGTCAGAAAATCTACGATACGACGTTTTGTAGGAACAAGAGAGGCGCTCGAACGAAAAACCTTTTTCGCAAAAACGCATTTCCTTCCTCGATTCGCTTATCAGGTAAATCGTTATCCAGACAATGCACCGTTAAAACAGCACTTCACCATCACTCTTAAAAATGAACTTCACCACATAGCACGCTCCTAGCCAACTATCATCTCGAATGATATCGTTATCAGCCCTGATTTGTTGAAAACGGGAGGCGTATGCCTTTTTTGTGACACTTATGCTGTTCATAATTGTCACAAAAAAGGCGTACGCTTCCCGTTTTCAACAAATTCGGGCAGATAACGATATCATTCGAGATTATGGTTGGCCAGGAGCGTGCTATGCGGTGAAGTTCACTTCTAAGAGTGCACATAACACGCTAACCACAATTCCGAATGGTATCGTTTGGCCACCCGATTTTTTGAACACTGGAGAAAGCGCTTATCTTGCACTCTTAAAAATGAACTTCACCACATAGCACGCTCCTAGCGAACCATCACCCCGAATGACAACGTTCTCGTTCTAGATTTGTTGAAAACGGGAGGAGGAGCCTATTTTGTGCCGTGCATAATGGCACAAAATAGGCTCCTCCTCCCGTTTTCAACAAATCAGGGGCGAAAACGTTGTCATTCGGGATAATGGTTGGCTAGGAGCGTGCTATGTGGTGAAGTTCATTTCTAAGAGTGTAGCAATGCACAATGTGTATCATTGCTGGTTCTTTTGATTTTCACGAAATCAAAACGACCAGCGGCATGGCCAAGTGGTTTAAGGCGTCCCGCTCGTTGGTGGAAGCCAAGGTCGTGCTAAACACTGGGAGGTGGTGGGTTCGAATCCTACCTGAGGTTTTCCCTGGGTTTTCCGAATACTTTCCAGACTAATGTCGGCACGGTTCCCCCTGAAGTCGGCCCAGGACGCATACTAACCCCCCTGTCCCCCACTCCTTCCTGTTGTCCTCTCTCCATCTGTCCACATGTGTACGCCGCTCATAGCTACAGCTGCTTCGCGGCGCTAACACTGAATTTAAAAGAAAGTACTAAATACTCTAAGAAGTATCTAAGATACCTTTTAAAGTACTTTAGTATTAGCAGTATTAGAAACGCACACTCTGAACGTGGCCGTATATAACAATGGAAGGAATAAACTTCGTCTGCCACACTTAAGCGTATCTTTTATTCGCAAGGTCTCGGTGTCAAGTAATGTTTGGTGAAGTTGGTGAACTCGAGTAAACTTTGGTGATATGTTCTGACCCAAAACTTTGTATTTTCTCCTGTATGTCAGCTCGGGCCTTTGAACATCTGGAGCGTGTTTATCGCTTTGGTGGAGCTGAAAACACGGCGGGGAAGTGTGCCGGACACGGCTTGACGCACTTAAAAACGCTTAAAAACACTTAACACTTTTTTAAAAAATCGGCTTGACGCACTCTAAGAAATAGGGTGTGAAAAGGTGGTAACTTCTATAGTTACCACCTAAGTCAACACAGCGTCTGATAAAGAGTGTGAAAGAGTGGTAAAAGAAATTATCCTATATCAGAATTGCTACAAAAAGGCGTACGGCCCCCTCGCTCACCGATTCAGAAGCGATAACCCTACCATTCGTGGCAATGGTTGGCGGACAACGTGCTATGCGGTGAAGTTCTGTTTTGAAAGTGAGCAGGTAGAACCTTGTAACCTTTTAGGCACAACATATGCGACAACTATTACCTCCTAAAAGGTGTAACTGCTACACTCTTTCTTAAGAGTGCGAGGAAGGATAGTATTTTGAGCACTGCGTGGCCAACACTGAAAAAAAAGTATTTTACATACTTTAAAAATACTTGTCGCAAAAAGTATTGCGTAGAGTACCAGAATACCGGAAAAGGTATTTAAAATACTGTATTTTGAGTGCGTACTCAATATACGTACAGGTCTGCCTTGGAGCGTACGATCGAATAATTTTTTTAAATATCAAACGAGTTTCCTATAACTCATAATTGATTCAGTGTGTAAGAACTTAAGATGGGCTTTGATACGCGAACTCCATGGATCACCGGCGCAGCCGAACCAAATTCGTTCCTCTGCCGCTGTGGTACGTCGAGCGATGCTGCGAGAACCACGCGCCGCCCTGTCGAGGTGTCTAGCACAGGGAACGCTGATGTCAGAGTGCGATTACACGGAAACGAAGCGCCGTCGATTCACCACAGTCTCCGCACGCGACCCACCGCATTGGCGCCCAGTCGGATGCTATCTTCCTAATAGAAAACGGCTGTCAGGGCCCAGAAGGGCATAGAAGGGCCTCGCGGAGCATGTCTTGCGGAATGTTACGTCATTCTTGTCACCAGCCGACAATATAGAACCCAGCAGCACACAGACTGAAGTGCGTCACCATGCAGTCACCATTATACTTTAAATATACATGAGGTAAAATCGTCATCATCATCATCAATGCCATCATCACCTCCATCTTCTTGATAAGATAACTGGGAGTAGATTCCTTTCTTCTTGGTGAGCTTGAAGTTCTTCTCAGTTTTAACAATGTGGTATGTTAGGGAAAAACTATAAGCTCTGTGATTTTCATTGCCTGTACCAGACATAATTTGTTAATGAAAAGATGGCTAAGAAGCAGCGAGCTGATGAAGTTGATGCATAGTCTCGTGTTTTACATTATGCAACAATTTGTTTCTCTTGGATGTAGACAATGCTTGGATTTTGAATTAAAGTAGTTAGTGATGTCTTTTTGCGTTATCTGGTCAAAACGTAATCTCAATATATACAACAAAACAACAACATATACATTGTTTCTATGACATGGGATGATTCACCGCTGCAGAGCAGTACACTACCCCATTACACGCGAAACATTAGATGTAAGATATGGGAATGAAGTTAAAGTTATGTGCAAGAACAACAATTGAACTCTCCTCCACTGGCTGGGCTGCGCTACGCCACAAAAAAGAAAGGTGAAGAAGGAAACAAAAACACATGAAAGAAACACCAACGGTCATTCAGGTACAGAGTAGGACTCTACAGCGTCTGGAGCAATCCGGTAGACAAGGGGAACTCCATGAACATCAGAAGACATCGACGGTGTTGCACGTGCGGCTCTGACATGGGCCAATTGCAGCCAGGGTGAATGTCTGTCTGCTAGCAGTACTCAGCTGAGCACAGAGTTGCCACCTCTCCGTTTCGAAGAGCGCACATTCTGTTAGGACGTGTTCAATGTTCACCACGACGCCACATTTGGAGCATAGGCTGCTGCATTATATACATCACTCAACGTGTCCACGAAATGTAACGCATTCAGCCTTACTCATCCTAAATACGTATAATGCATTACCCTCCACCTCTGGTTTTAGGCCGCGTAACATTTACAGGTTTACTCACTCACTCACTCGTGAGGTTCGTTAAACCTATCCCTACGGTTATCTCACTCACTAAGTATGCTGATTTGTTGAAACTTGAAAAACATTTTCAGGAAACGTCAACCGAAGGCAACGGGTATCCTTCTTCTTTGCATTTCGGTTGCTTTCGGTAGCTTTCAGTTAAGTGACTACGTTCTTTATCACGTAGTCTTGTATGCCTTGTACATATCACCGTACGGGTGCGAGGAGAAATGGACTAAGAACTTTAAAAAAAGGGGGGGGAAGTTTCGCAAATATCTCTTGACCGCTTTCTTGTTCGGAATACCTTTCGCGCTTATCGGCGAGGGGGTCATTACCAATACGTTGCCAACCTTGGGTCCGTGGAGCAGAAAATAGTTGGTGGCGCCAAAGAAGTTGGTATAGGCGGGGTTGACATTTGGCAGGAGAACATGCGGCAAGAAAAGCACACGCCGGCACTCGGGAGGCAAACTTACACGGTCACTGCAAGTGACTACTTAACTACTTCATAATGTGTACTTTACTGCACGTGAAGCACACAGCTACAGTGACGATGTGCTCTTGCCTCTCCGTGCCTCTGTCTCTTTTACTTGCTGCATATTCTCCGGCTCAATGGCTTCACGGCGCTCGGGTTGTCGGAAATAACGCCATTCTATTTACTAGAGTGTAGTGAATATACGGGGAAAAGAATTCATCTCCGCCATTGCAGCACATTCGTGCATGGCCAAACGCCGCACCAACATCAATAGGACGCACCAGGACGCACATTCCCCCAGGGCGTCAGTCGTGACGTTGCCCACATACGTGAGGCCGACAACGGCAAGCCCTATCGCCATCACCACCACCACCACCACCACCAACATCAATAACGACATTGGTGGTTGTGGTGATGATGGCGATGGTGGAACGGCTTGCCGTAGTCGGTTTCGCTCGGGAGGTCAACGTCACCTTCGTTGGTAATTAGAGCAGATTTGTAAGTAACGCAAGGTGTGTAAGCCTAGTGGCGACATGCTACACGGGGACAATGAAGGTGGCGGTGGTGGTGGAGGATGGTGAAAGGGCTCGCCGTTGTCAGCCTCACAGAGGTGAGCAACGTCACGACTGACGCCCAGAGGAATGTGCGTCCTGGGCCGACTTCTAAGGGAACCGTGCCGACATATATCTGAAAGTGTCTGAGGAAAACCCAGGAATAAGCCCAGACAGCACGGCCGGCACCGGGATGACAATGAAGGGTGGTGGTGGTGGTGCTGATGAAAGGGCACGCCGTTGTCGGCCTCACAGAGGTGAGCAACGTCACGACTGACGCCCTGGGGATCACAATGGGGAATGGAGGATGACAATGAAAGCAGCACGTGAACCAGTTCGGCTCGAGAGCCAAATACGCCGCGCACAGGAGGATGGGGACTTCTCAGCTGTGGTGACGTTAGACATTGCACAGGCATATGACAGCATTGAGCACCGCGTTCTGCTGCACGGGCTGACTGCTGTTCGTATCCCTCCCTGTATTCCCTCCTGGGTCAGGAATTTTCTCTCTGAAAGATCTTTCCAATGCTCGGACCGCCACCTCGTCTCTTCCCCTCACCAGTTGTTTAGAGGGGTACCTCAAGGTTCTGTCCTTTCCCCTCTGCTCTTTAACATACTCATGAGCTTCCTTCCCTTGGACGCGAATATTCTGACCATCACTTACGCAGATGACATCGCCTTTTTCGCTTCGGCCCCATCGCTGCACTTGTTGTACACGCTGACCCAGCAGTACATCGACACTATTGTGGCTTGGACCACATCCGCTCCTCTGAATATAAAGGTCCAGAAATGTGCGGTGCTCCTATTTCCGCCTGCTTGCTTCCATAGTGTGGTGCCCAGTTTCAATCTTTTGATAGGCAACGATCGCATCAACCAAGCTGAGTCTCTCAAGTATCTGGGTGTGTGGTATGATCAGAGGATGGACTGGGGCCGCCACATTGACCACATCAGCAGAAGAGCCTCCGCGGCACTGGGTTGCATCCAGCGTTGCTCCAGCGTTCGTGTTGGTATGCGCAGGAATGCCCTCCTTTATGCCTATCGTTGCTATGTCCGTCCCATCCTCGAATACGCTGTGTCCTTTTCTCTCATCTCCCTGACTACCGGATTAGCAAGATGCTCGTCTTAGAGAGGAAAGCGCTCCGCATGTATCTCGGCCTCCCCAAGTATACTGCAAACGACGCCCTGTATCTTGAGGGGGTGTGCTCCCATTGAAAGCCCGCTTTCATCTTTTAACAGTAGGCACTTTCGTCTCTCTGGCGCAGAGCCCTCTTGCTTCTCACCACATTGAATCGCTCAGAGATTTGGGTTCCTGGACTAGCAGGCGGTGGCGCAGATCCAATATTCCCCAGTTGCTATTTGCCCAATCTCTCCTGTCCTCCCTGAACGTTTCATGTCCCCAGCCGGTTGTGCCTCCCGCGCCAGCCTCTGTCCAGGTTCTCAGCATCTTTCATTCGGATGCCAAACATGCCCCTCTCAATTATTTGAAAGCAGAGCTTGACCACTCACATGTCTCAGTTTCTCAATCACCTGGTCATCGCCACGGACGCATCTGTATCTCAGGAACGGGCGGGAGTTGGCATTGTCATTCCGCAGCTCGACTTGCACTGTCCCGTCCGCTTCCCTGACTACACACCGGTCTTTCACAGTGAGTTTCTGGCCATGCTCCTAGCGCTGGTGAGGGTTCCCATCGCTTTTAATATGGTGCTCCTTCTCTCTGACTCTCTTTCCGTGATTTCGTCCCTTGAGAGCCCTACAAGCCCCTTGCTCGCCACCTTAGTTGCTTTTGCACCTAGCCACATCTCCTATCTCCTTGTCAACTGGATTCCTGGTCACCGCGGTCTCCCGCTCAACGAAGCCACTGACACCCTGGCTAATATGGCACTCTCTGGGCCAATCCTGGATGTACTTCCTCCAATTGATGACATCGTCTGGGCGCGCTACAGGCGTTTCCTTTCTCTCGCGCGGCGTCGCCCTCCACGTCCTGGCTATGAACACCTCTTACTCCGTTGGAATCCTGAGCACTGTGGCTGCGGTCAAGACGAGACTGTCCATCACTTCTGTCTTGATTGCCCCTCCTACGTCACCATTCGTCGTCGCCTTCTCGTCCCCCCTCTTCTCTCCATCGGTGCTCAGCTCTCCTTGACATCTCTGCTATCCCTTGGAGCCTTCCATAACGGCGTTAGGGACCGCGCTGTTCTCCATAGTATCATGTTATTCATCTCCAGCTCTAACCGATTCTAATTCTTTTTTAACATCCTGTTGACCGCACCTCAGTAGTCCTGGCCAATCCCCTAGCGGATAAGCGCCATCCAGCTTGAGGAGCAACAACAACAACAACAACAGTGGTCAGCCAATGCGCTGTAACAACGCCTCCTCTATAAATTTATAGAGGAGGCGTTGGCTGTAACCACTTGGAGAAAAAGAAGAAGCTTCCTGGTCCTCGTGCATTTTGATCTTGGTAGTGGAATGTTGGAATTCCTGTGGCAACCTGCTCCACTCACCCTTATTTGCTAAGGGTCTCGAACAAGGCAAGTTCGGTACTTCATTGTCAGTTGTTAAAGCGACTGCGTATGGTACTTATCTGCGTGTGGACTTTCGTTATGGTCGCACCTGATACCGGAAAGGCCTAACGCTAATTTGACGCCCTTTTGCCGCAACTTAGTGGTGACGAATCAGTCATATTTCCCTGTCTAGTTTGTTTGTTTCTTTTTAATTATTCCCTCTATAGGGGCTTAGCCGCCTCCTATGGATTTGTTTGTAGTTTTTGAGACCAATCACCCTTTTATGCTATCATTTGTACGAATATAACGTAGCTCTCAGGTGTACCCAGCTTGAAATCGATCCCTATTCTTGTTGTATGTGCTAAACGTGGGATGAACGCCTTATTACGTTAGGCTAGCATCAACTGCAGTTATCCAGTATGGCTCGTCTCCAGAGCCCCTAACGAATAGACCGTTCTCGAAAAGCAATCGCCACCTGTGGCACTCACTGGGCTCATGGGAAAAAGAGGCGGAGCTAGAGGAAGATCAACAATGCCTGGTTATCACTTGTGATTCGAAGAGTAGGGCGTGCGTACTCCTTTTTGTGTTGATTATGACATATCCAAATTGGCACAAGAAGGCATACTCTTAAAAGTGAACTTCCCCGCAAGCGCACCCCAGGCAAACTGTTGTAATTGTTCATAATGTTGTTCATAATTTGTTCATAATTGTCACAAAAAAGGTGTACGCCTCCCGTTTTCAACAAATCAGGGCAGATAACGATATCATTCGAGAAAATGGTTGGCAAGAAGCGTGCTTGCGGTGAAGTTCAATTCTATAGAGTGTATGCCCACTGTCTGTTCCATTCAAAAGCGAGAACCCTATCATTCGTCGAAATGGTTCACGGCGTGCTATGCTGCGAAGATCTCTGTTACGAGTGTAGGAGATATACCATCCGGACAATTCGCCCTATACCCTCATCAATACTTCGCAATAATGGCTCGATGCCACTTACACAACTGGCCAACTGGCTGCATTATGGAACGGCGTTTAGGCATATGGACGCGGCCCGGCGCTTCCGTTCGTTAGACACGTTGTTATTTCGACGGCATCAGATAACACCTGGTTATTATTTGTAATGTCATTGATTCCAAAAAGTCCGCACACCCCTTATTTATGTACTTCCAAAAAGTTTTGGATTCACCTTCATCTGCCATAATGTAAAAGCATGAGTCTGGGCACACAGATAGAGATGCGATAGCCCCGGAAAAATTTGGGGGGGGGAAGGTTTTTCGTTATTTTTTTCCTCGTCTCCGGAAAAACAGCTCAAATTTTTCAGGCGACAAAATTCAAAACTATAAATTTTCCTGCCTTTGATGCGTTCCAACCTGCTAACAGTGCCTTAGGGGCCTCGAATCCGCCAACGCAACCACCAACTTAGAGCTCCGTCCTGCTGCTCCAAGCGATCGCATCGCGTTCACATAATGTCGGAGTTCTGGTCGGAGTGGACGGGTTGTTCCAATCACCCAATCACCTATCGCTGAGTAGACAGCAGTATCATGGGATGCTCTGATCTGCATTTATGCCTAGAGGGTCAACACTACTAAAGTTTCTAGCTCATTGTGTGCTGTGGCTTGGCCGGCAATGTTTCGACTCAGCAGTAACCGCGTTTGTTTCCATTTTTCCCAATTTTCCCAATTCGGAAATTTTGAATCTCTGCACACAGAGACGGCACACAACACTTTACGCGCGTTACGTGTGTTGTGTGTCGTCCCCCTGTGTGCCCAGACTCAGACTTTTACATTATGGAGTTCATCCACCAGTTAGCTAGCCTGCATCAACGCCATTTTGTCACCTTCATCAGGTCGTCTATTATTTTGAAATATTGCTTATTTGCAGTTTTTAGGCTGAAATTATATTCAAGCGTTACTCTGTCATGTATCTAGCAGATCTTTCCCTCTTGGTCGTCTTAAATCGATGATAAGCTTTCCTTCTCTCAATTATTTTAAGTACATTCAGATTAAGTTACCCTCGTCTTCCTGCGTCTTTTAAGCTTTGCCTCGTCCATGCTTGGCGTATATCTGTTCACAAGCTCGAGCAACTGTTTTCTTAAAGCGGACCATAATTCGTGGATATCATAATCGTCATAGAGACACTCAATGACAGGAAATGGTCAAGTATATATAGCTTCTCCAGGATACTGTTGCGGGATCACCGCGCTCGAAAAAGAAAGGCCTCCTCGACTCGTTCGTGATTTTTAGTATTTGTAGCTGAGCGTGATGATCACTGATCCCTGGTAATACATTAACTAACACTAAAATTAACTAGCAATATTGGATTAACTACTCGGAAAGAGATCAATTTATGCACATACTGCCAGGTTGATTAAGTCAACTACTGCAACATACAAAAAGTTCCATAACTTAAAAACCCGAGACTAGGGGACAAAAAAACGACAAACACAGACAAGGTCTCAAAAAGTGTCAACAAAAAGTGTCAACAAAAAGTGTCAACATGGACTTTTACCTCTCAATTAACGCGGCCTATACAAACACAGATGCAGTCATACAATGGGACGTTCCCATTATTTTTTTTTCAGGGGGGGGGGGGGGGGCAAAGTGCTTCCGGGAGGCAAAGCGTGCAACCCCCTAACCTCCACCTCTTTTCCTGGAGACGGACGCTGGGCTCTGTGCGGGTGTCCAGAAATTCACGTTATTATGACATCTGAGAAAAATCATGACAACTTATCAATAACGAGTGCGCAATTTCTGGAAATGACCTTGAAGCTCCAGGCCGCGCGAGCCCCCTTGCTCCCCTCTCGGTATACACTCATGTCATCATGCCAATGTAATTCTGGTAAGTTAAAGCCGGCCACTAGCAGAACAGCTTGGCCTGAAACCTCATATATGATTTCGTGAAGTGACTCTAACGAGGGGGAATCTGAATCTGATGGAGAAAACACTCCCCTGCCAAGACCTGTCCTTCCGATAAACAGTAAATTCTTTAGGAAACACCTCGCTATCGCGAATGGACGATGAAAAAATGGCTAGGAAGCAAGCGAGCTGGTGACAGTGATTTATCCAGACCCCTCGCCCCTAACACCCCTCCAAATGTTCAGTGACACTCCCCTAACCTTTTCACCAGTGTAACCCCTACGGGGGGGTGCCCTTGCAATTTCAGCTTTAGACACATGTCGGTAATGATAAGCTGTAATGACGTAACTATAATAATGAACCCCCCCCCCTCAATTTTTTCCAAGACCCCTACGTGCTTGGGATTCTGGATAAACCCCTGGCTGGTGAAGATGGTGCATAATGTAAAACCCCGAGACTAGGGAACACACGTGTTGTGTCTGTCACTTCGTGTTCCCTAGTCTCGGGTTTTTACATTGCAGTCGACCCCCGTTTATCCGGATCCCGCGGTATCCGGACAAAAGGCACCGGAGCGGATTTTCCTCCATGTATTTTGTTCTCGTTTATCCGGACTTCAGCTTCCGGACTCGGGCAAGAATTCCAAGGAACGAAAGTCGAAAATTCTTGTAATCCAGCCTCAGTTATCCGGACTACCGTGAGTAAGAGGAGACGCTGACCCCACTTCGTCACCCTTTTCGCTGTTTTGGGGTTATTCCCGTCACACGTCAGGGACCTACATTCCTCCGTAGGGGAGACAACCGTGCACATGACCCCCTTTTCTCACGGGTCACGTTGACCAGTCGAGTCATTTGGAAATATCTCGAGCAACTGTCCGGTTCTAGAGGGGAAAACTCCAACCCGAGGGCCTGCTGCTTACGGCCCGTTGGCCGATGAAGACATTCCCCTAGCTGAGCTGCGATCCCTGATGCAGAGGCTCACTGCGACTGCCGTAGACGATGCTGCGGTTTCTGACTACGTTGACGTTGATAAGGATGAGGACGCGTGTGCAGCTATGACTGATGATGGTGTGATTGCTGCTGTTGCCGCCGATGATGTGCAGCAAGACGGTGCCGATGACGCCAGTGAGAAACAAGGATCCGACATTGACAATTTGCGTCCGCACTGACATTCTTCGAGCAGCGCAACAGCGTGGCTCAACTCTATGCAATTAGCAAAAGTTTGCAGGAATCGAGTGCCTACACCACTATGTAACAGCTGTCATTGACGAGATTTCTGTGTTTTAACTAAACCTTGCTCTGTAGGACGTTTCTATTCGGTCGTTTCATTTATCCGGATGCCCCGGTATCCGGACGATTTCGCCGCGAACGGCACCGTCCGGATAAACGGGGGTCGACTGTATATATATTATGCGAATGGACGAATTCAGCCTGTTCGGAATACTATATCAGCTTTCATAGACTCAATCAGGCCAGAGAACACGTCAACCTTATGAACAGCACCATTTGTTAGCCAGACATTGTTTCAATGATGTTCCCATACACACACACACACACACTTCCTTAGTCGAAGGTACTGCCTTTGCTTGTGGGGAGCCGCCCTGACTTGTTTTGTCTCCAGCACTTAATGGTGTACCGACTATGGTCGCGATTCTTCTCAGAAAGACGGTCTTATAGGCTCGGATGTGTTTCGTCTGCAGTGTCGGCAAACGCTCCTGTGCCTCAGCTGCACTGAATTGTAGTTGAAGTTGTCGTTGATTGTTAGTGCCTGTCCCTCGAGCTAGAAAGTACTACCGCCATGGGCTTCACTTGGTATAGATGAAAATAGAATTGCCCAGAAAGAAGTTAGCTGGAAGCGAAATTTCTTACGTATGCCTCGTTCCGGAATCATGAGACATTTCCTTGTTCCGTTCGTTTCACCTTTCTCTGCTTTCTCCACAAAACCAGGATCGTAGCTTCAGCACCTGCAAGAGCGCCCTTCTCCAAATCTTCGATGTCAAGAGTGGAACGACGAAGGAAAAGCAAGCGGAAGTCGAAACACGACCTCAAGAGCGCAAAGTCCACAACGGAGGTCGACAACGTGTCAGAAACGAAAGAGAAGAACGTACAAGAAATGGCATCAGGAACCATAGTACCAGACACGATGCCACCACAAACTAACGACCCAAATTTGGTTGACCACACACCGGACACTATGCATCTTCAAGGGACTTCAGCTGCTGCACAGCCAGAAGATCAGGAAGCAGGTCCTTCACAGCCCAAAGCTGACGGCATCGGTCCTCAAGCGTGCCAGGCGCCGGGACCACTGCGGAACAGCGCAAGCAAGAACCATCTGCCGCTGTCCTCGGTGCACGACAGCAAACCCGAAGGAGGCGCGACAAAAGTGACCGAGAATGTTGCGCCGAATAGTGAAGAACAAAAGGACCAAGATATCAAGGTGGCAGCAAGTAATGGGAAACAAATTGACGGTGCAGGTCCTAACGGCGTCCCTGAGAAGAGTGCCCAAGGAGGTGGAGCTTTACCAGATAAGCAGGAGGTTATGAAAGACACGATGCCATCGTGCGAAATTTTCAACTTCACTACGAATGACTACCTCCATTTTGATACTCACGTGTTGTCGTATAAAGACGACGAATACACCGGACCCAACATCCGGGAGTGGTGGTATGTATGCAGTGTTTAGACTAAAGCCATTTTCCGGAGATTCTTCCTTTTCCGTATTTAATTGAGTAGGGAGCAGCATGAAAGTTGTTGAACGTTCCGCTACATTCAAAAAACTAGTCTTCTAGTCTTTGGAAAACACCAAAAAGCAAGAAGCCATAGTGGCCAAGGGGTTCCTTGAAGGCGGAGTGACGTCAGTACCAGTCACCGACAAACTTTCCCCAAATACGGGAACGACGTTACGTTAGCACACTGCCCGCGGACAGAAGCGTGCACTATTTGAAAGGGGAGGAATTCATTCCCGGACTCTGGAACCAGAGTAATATCGGGGCTTCAAAAGACCGGCACCTTTGTCCACGACAATCTAATCTCAAGAAACTCCTACGCTCTAAAAACAGAACTTCACCGCATAGCACACTGTGCGCCAACCATTGCCAAGAAAGATAGGGTTATCGGTGGGCGTACGCCTTTTTGTGGCAATTCTAATATATGATAATTGTATGCAAAAAGGCGTACGCCCAGATTTCTCTTCGAATCAGAAGTGATAACTCTATCATTCTTGGCAATGGTTGGCGCGCACCGTGCTATGCGGTGAGGTCCTGTTCTTAGAGTGTAGGCGTCGGCACTGCACATTCAAACATATTCATTGTGCTTATTTTGAGATTATTTGTGAAAGACCGCGTGTTCGTCTTACTATGTACACTCTTAAAAATGAACTTCACCGCATAGCACGCTGCTAACCAACCACCATCTCAAATATTGTTACCTGCCCTGGTTTGTTGAAAACGGGATGTGTACGCCTTTTCTGTGACACTTATGCTGTTCATAACTGTCACAAAAAAGGCGTACGCCCCCCGTTTTCAACCAATCTGGGAAGATAACGATATCATTGGAGATGATGGTCGGCTAGGAGCGTGCTATGCGGTGAAATTCATTTCTAAGAGGGTACTCACCACGAGCGACACTCCAGGGAATGTTGCAGCGGAAAATGCGACAAACGTCACGTCATAGCTTTCTGCTGTCACGGTGAGCGCGAGCGTGCAACCTTCACCGTGCTTGAAGAGCGTAGCTTCACCTACACTGCTAACGGTGGAAATATCCTGGGACAGAGCCCCAAGATATTCCGTAGCAGACGACAGGAAAAGACGCTGACGGTGTCGTCTGCTAAGTGTCATCTGCTCGGTGCCACTCCCGATGTTCCGGCACCGCGTGAATGCTCAACGTAACACGGGGCGGAACTTCATGAGCAGTGTTTTCGCGCTCGTTCTTCCACTAGAGTCTACCGTGAGGACGGCTCTCCTGTGAATACATATCGTCTATCCAATGTTTCATGTGCATTCTGAAGATAGAAAAGGACTAACATTATATGTCCGTTTCTAACCGTAGGCACAAAAACAAGCACGTCGTCACGATTGTGTTACTCTTGCTGGCGTTCATCGCATTTGTAGTTCTGGCTGCCATGATGTCTATTGCGGAGTATCTCCAGTGGAACCACGTGAAGATCCTGGTGAAAGGTGTGGGTGTCCTTAAAGGCGTCAAGTCGAGCAGGGATGGCCGCACCGTCTACTCCTTCTTGGGTATCAGCTACGCGAAACCCACGTGGGGAAGCCACCGGTTCCGCCGTCCTGAACAGGCCGCAGAGGTGGACCCCTAGCTGTGCAAGAGTTATTTACCAATGTGCTATTGATACGACTAACGCAGCCGCAGTGCACGAAGTTATGCACTTGTCTTGTATTCATTGAGAAACCTCGTTCCATCTCTAGGCGAAACAGTTGACAGATGCGACTACCATGAGGCCTGCCTGCCCTCAAGGAGGTTATTACTTGGAGACAATTGGCGGCGCGACAGATACGAGTGAAGATTGTCTGCACGTCAACATTTGGACACCTTGCATTCAAACAGAAAGCCCCGACTGCAGAAAGACCGTGATTGTTTTCCTGTACGGTGAGGAATTCCTCCATGGCAGCAACAACGTCTACGAGGGAAGCTCCTTCGCCGCGATCGGAGACGTCGTCGTTGTTGCGCCAAACTTCCGCCTAGGAGTATTTGGATTTTTATCGACAGGTGATCTCGTTACACAGTTTTATGCAGTTTTACTGACTTCTCCATGAACAGCGCGATGACGTTCTAATGCTGTTCAGCGGTTAGTAAAAAACAGTGGAAAGTTAACGTAATTTCACGAGTATTAGCCGCGGCTTATGCGCGATTTTTTTTTTCTCACGGGCGCTCTGCGGATTATCCACCGGTGCGGCTTATCTGATGACTACTTTTTTAGGTATTTTCCCCATACACTGATTTTAACGAAAGGGTCGACAGTGTCTCTGGAATAGCACTGCCCTGCTGATGCACGAACATTCGACACATTCCACATTCGAGTAGATTGACCCATCAATACATGAAAAGCGCCCAACAATGGCACAATCCGATTTTTGGTAGAACTCTAGAACTGACCTCCTTTGTTGTACACTATGCCGATCCCGGAGTATGGACCACAGGGTTTATGGCATTACTCTATGGTCTCCTTTGTTGCACATAGAAGTCGTCTTGTATTGCCGCGGCTTATCTGCGAGTGCGGTTTATCTGCCGGAAAATTTTCAAAACGTTCCTAAAAACGCGTCCTGCGGCTTATCTGCGGTGCGGCTTATACGCGTGAAAATACGGTAATTGTACAGTACGCTCAAAAATGTCACACAATGTAAACGCGTCAATGTCACCGTTTCATCATTCTAAAGGCGCTGGAGGGCCAGGGGACTCAGTGAGCTAAACCTTGGAGCATTAAGAACACGACACTGACGGAAAAGCCTTATTGGTGTACGAAAACTAACGGATTCGATCAAGCACTCTCCATTGAAGATGCCACGAATGCGTTGGCACAAAAATAAAAAGTCTCGACTTCTGCGTCTTGCAACCCACGTGTATAAATTGCGACGGCTAAGTATTCTGTTATATTCGTAAAAATAGCGTCCTCCGTGACAATCCATCACAGTAAATTCTAATAAGTCCGCTTTGTACATTTCCTATGGTTGATGCCGCACAACGCAGCAGCACTCTGGCTTTGGGAGGCTATTGACTTGACGCCGCGAATGTGCACGTTGACCAGTGAGGAGCCGTAACCAGAGAGGTTTTCGTGATGTATATCACTCTAATAACATAACTTCTCCGCACAGCACGCTGTGAGCCATCCATTGCCACGAATGATAGGGTTACCGCTTCCGATTCGAAGAGAGGTGGGCGTACGCCGTTTTGTGGTAATTTGGATATATGAAAATTGCCACAAAAAGGCGTACGCCCCCGTTTCTCTTCGAATCAGAAGCGATAACCCTATCATTCTTGGCAATGGTTGGGTTTATTTCAGGCACTACACTCTTAGAAATGAACTTCACCACATAGCACGCTCGTAGCCAACCATCACTCCGAATGACAACGTTCTCGCCTCTGATTTGTTGAAAACGGGAGGAGGAGCCTATTTTGTGCTCATTATGCACGGCACAAAATAGGCTCCTCCTCCCGTTTTCAACAAATCAGGGGCGAGAACGTTGTCATTCGGTATGATGGTTGGCTAGGAGCGTGCTATGTGAAGTTCATTTTTAAGAATGTAGGTTAGGTTTTGATAGCGTCAGTACGACGATAGTGGCTGTCGTATAATAAATATAGGAGTAGGTAATATATATGCTGGTCACATGCTGTATGCAGGAACTAAGGATGCCCCAGGCAACTTGGCTCTGTACGACCAGGAGATGGCGGTGCGTTGGGTGCTGAATCACATCGAGCCCTTTGGCGGCAACAGTAGCGATGTTGTGCTCATGGGTAGCGGGACGGGGGCGTGGTCTATCGGCGCATTGCTGTTCAGCTCCAAGCCATTCTGGAGGCAGCACTTTAGGAAGTTCATCATTCAAAGCGAGTCACCATTCCGGAGGTATGTGGAAAATTATTGTTGGAAATATGGAAAAGGGTATCTTGGAGAAGGCGCTCATGTGCACAAAATCTGCAAGACATTTGAGAATGGGCGCCTTTCACGAGGATTCCTCCCTTTGAATAGCACCCTTGTGCCTCTGTGGGAAAAGAAGGCATATTCAGCGTCGTCTCTGTAGTTTCTTCGTTTTCTGCAGAAGAGCTAGAGCAGTGGTGCCTAACTGGTAACCGCCTCTTCTACAGGAATTGCAAATCAACGCTCTGCAGCTCGATTGCAGAATCGGTTCCCAAGCTATCACTGCCGCCGAAATGTATCCCAATACACTATAAAAGAACTTCGCCGTACACTCTTAAAAATGAACTTCACCGCATAGCACGCTCCTAGCCAACCATAATCTCGAATGATATCGTTACCTGCCCTGATTTGTTGAAAATAGGGGGCGCATGCCTTTTTTGTGACACTTATGCTGTTCATAATTGTCACGAAAAAGGCGTACGCCCCCCGTTTTCAACAAATCAGGGCTGGTAACGATATCATTCGAGATGATGGTTGGCTAGGAGCGTGCTATGCGGTGAAGTTCATTTTTAAGAGTGCACGGCGAAGTTCATTTTTTATAGTGTATTGGGATACATTTCGGCGGCAGTGATCCTGCTTCTACATCACTTTGAAGTCCTCAACTCCCCTTTCTCCCACCTTTTCCTTTTTTTTTGGCTATAGTCGTGACGATGCCCACTTGAGTGCGGCCAACAACGGCAAGCTACCTCGACCCCCCCCCCCCCCCCCCCCATTTTTAAGAGTGGATATAGTATGCTCTGCGCCAACCATTGCCACGAATGATGGCGCTATCGATTCTGATTCGAAGAGAGAGAGGGGGGGACGTACGCCTTTTTGTGTCAACATGGATGCATGGTAATCGACATAAAAAGGCGTACGCGTCCCTCTCTCGTACAATCAGAAGCGATGACCCTACACTAATGAACTAATGAACTTAATGAACGCATAGCACGCTCCTGGCGAACCATCATCTCGAATGATATCGTACCGGCCCTGATTTGTTGAAAAGGGGAGGCGTACGCCTATTTTGTGACAATTATGAGCAGCATAAGTGTCACAAAAAAGGCGACCGCCTCCCGTTTTCAATAAATCAGGGCAGATAACGATATCATTCGAGATGATGGTTCGCTAGGAGCGTGCTATGCGGTGAAGTTCATTTTTAAGAGTGTAGGCGCAGAACGCGCCATGTGGTGAAGCTCCGTTTTTAGCGTGTACGGCAATAATAATGCTATACACCATAAGTCATACTGATCCATTTTGAACTTGTTTGACTCAGCTTGGTTATGTGTGTGTCCCCCGTCTTTTGAACAGGATGCACCAAGCGGCTCCGAGCGTATCATCTACCCTCAAGTGTCCACCCAAACCACTTGACCAACTTCTCCTCTGCCTCCAAAGCCTACCAGCGGAGAAGATTCTGAATGTTGCTCGACGTCCTCCTTTCACCTACGAACCTTCTTTTGGCAGTGAACTCTTTCCGTATGAGCCGTGGCGTCTGGCCTCAATGAATCCGGTCCAGGGCAAAGATATCTTACTTGGAACGGTTGCCGACGAAGGCTCGAGACTAATCTACCACCTCGCACATGCCGTACAACACGACGACCACACATTCCTGCCAAGCGCCGTGTCATATATGCTCGGTGCGCTCGACGTGCAACAACGAATACGCATTATTCAAATGTACAGGCGCAACGCCACCGGTAACAATCTCTCCTGGGCGCACAGCCTCATCGGTGACGTGTACTACGTGTGTCCAGTGCTGAGCTTCGCCGAGCACCTGTCGTGGAGAGGCAATAGGGTGCGCACGTATGTCTTCAACGAACCAGAGAACAGTGTCGACAAGGATAATGGGACGTTAGCCGGCCGCTTTGCGGATCTGCACTTTCTCTTCCGGGCCGTGCAGAGATATCTTCTGCACGAGGTCAAGTTTGGCAGTGAACTCATCGACATGTGGGCAGGCTTCGCCAAAAGTGGGTGAGTACGGAGTGAGCGAGAGATCTACCGCTGGGGTCACAGAAACTGCCCCTAACAACACCGAATATCCTCTGAATGTCCGAATGTCCTAACGGATTCGCCCGTCCGATGGATATCACTGAGATATCCGTCGGACGTGCGAATCCGTTAGCACATTATTTGTACATCGAGAGGATATTCGGTTTATTGGGGGAGGTTCGGGAAAATCGCACGTCATAAAATGGTCCTGGCACGTATGCCTATCGAAAAGTGGGAACCCCGGCGATCTAAGCGAAGCTATAGACCAGAAGCCTCAGGGCTTGAGCCGCCGATATTTCTAACGGTGACTGTATATTATTCTCTGGCGAGTCAAAAACGCAAGCAAGCTGGAGGATGCAGCCCACATGGCACGGATGAGGGCTCCCGTACGTGTCGGTTGCTTTCGTGTGTGAGTTGCCCAAGCTCAGGCTGTTTTCATCACATCCGCCAGCTTGCCTGCCTCTATGCCATCTTACCTGTCTTGTTTCCTCAAGCAGAATGCGCCCCCTCGTCTACAACGGCAGTGTCCCACGTCAGTGTCAGTGCATGCGACGACGAGGGAAGACTTGGGAGCTTGAGCTCCCTTTACCTGCCACAGGGCGACCCACGTAGATCGTGCAAATCAAGAGGGAAAAAAAATCACTAGCGATTTAGCGGTAAATGCGAGAGAATTGCGTTAGCATTAACCGCCTCTTCTGGTCTGGTAGTTGCCACTTAGGTCAACATATAGCGTCTGATAGAAGTGATTATTATATATCCAAATTGCTACAAAAGGGCGTACGCCCCCCTCGCTCACCGAATCGGAAGCGGTAACCCTACCATTCGTAGGTAGCAGGTAAAAACGTTGCAACCCTTTAGGCACAACATACAGGGTGTCCACGCTAAGTGTGAACAGATTTTTTAAAAATCTTTTCCACTTTTTTCCAAGATCAAATCAATTGCAATATAGCATATGCTAAAGGGCACTCCCTAGCAGGGCATTAGCAAAGTCCAAAAGCAATGTCTTAATTAACTTTCACCACTTCACCAAGAGCACACTATCGCCTCTCGCTTCCTGGACAAAGATTAAAAGGAAACAGAAAATGCAACCCAAGATAAGGCCAGTTCCGATAGTCACCCGATACATTTGTTTTTGTTTTGTTTCCGCAAGTTAAAGCTCATCTTCGACGTATGAGGCGGCACTGTGCTCCTTCCCCCTCTCCCGTTGGGGATGAAGGAAATACGCGTCTTCTAAGAAGCGCAATGAACGAAATAAAGAAAAAAAATGGCGTTCCTTCACGAATTTTTTGCGGGCGATTTATCGAACGGATTTTTGTTCTGAAAACGGCTACGATATCAGGTGACCGAAAGGAACAGATGTTCTCATTGGGACAACTTTGTAGCTGTTATAATTAAAAAGTTAATTAATGAAAGTTAATTAAGACATTGCCTTTGGACTTTGCTAATGCCCTGCTAGGGAGTGCCCTTCAGCATATGCTATATTGCAATTGATTTCATCTTGGAAAAAGTGTTATATTTTTTTCAAAATCTGTTCACACTTAGCGTGGACACCCTGTATATGCGACAACTATTACCTCCTAAAAGGTGTAACTGCTCCGCCCTTTTTTCTTTTTTCTAAGAGTGTAGGTTTCGAGCTAGAAATCACACCTCCCGGACGACGACCTAAAATATAGCCTTTATCGGCGGGACATAACATGGTACTTAAAACATTTTTCTCCTTGGGCGTCCGCAGGTCCCTACCGCTGGTGGAGAATAAGCCGTGGCCTGTGTACACGGCAGCAGACCCACGTTCGGTGGCCATCGATTCAAATGCGCTGTCCGTCATCGTAGATTACAAGGTGGAGACATGCGCGACATTGGCCAACTTCTTACCGGAGCTCAATGCTTGGAAGCATGCGGAGCCACGTTTTTGACCGGCTCTATTTCGACAAACACTGATATATTAAATGAAACCCATAAAGGGCCAAACTCGAGATGGAGACTTGTTTCATGTTTGTCTTGCGGAGAATTCCAGGGGTGATAGCGAGGTTACTCGTTTTCGTTCGTTCTGTGAAGCAGTACTCTGATTTACCCAGACCCCTCTACAAGCCCTAACGCCCCCCACCCCCCACCAACAAACCTGCAGGGAACCCCCTAAAAGGGTAAACCATTGAGTACACTGAAGGTGTGTGTCGGTGGCGCGGCTCGTCACTAAAGTGTCGTGAGAGGAGCATCGGCAGGGGAGCGTTTACGATAACCGGAAGCCATACCTGCCGTTTATACACAGTAATTTTTTTTACACCCCTATGAGCGTAAAATGAGTGTTAGATAACTCAAACCCTTATGGGTGTAACTGCTACACCCCTACACTGTTAAAACAGAACTTCACCACATAGCACGCTCCTAACCAACCATCATACCAAATGATACCATTCAATGTCATGATTTGTTCAAAACAGGGGGGCGGCGCCTATCTGGGACAAGATAATCTGTCCCAGATAGGCGCCTCCTCTCGTTTTCAACAAATCAATGCACAGAATGATATCATTCGAAATGATGGTTGGCTAGGAGCGTGCTATGTGGTGAAGTTCTGTTTTAACAGTGTATGATGGGTGTAACCGGGGCGTCACATGTTACACCCAAAAGAAGGGTGTTTATTGGGTGTACTGACCCAAAAAACGGCAAGAACACTAGTTGCACTGCAACCGCGAGTATCTGAGTTACACTCTTCGTTTTTGTGTGTTACGCCGCCAAGCAACTGTGGCTATCGGAGGGACGTGGACAGATGGAGAGAGGACAGGATGAAAGTAGTGGGGGCAGGGAGTTGGGGTGCGTCCTATGCCCACTTCGGAGGGAACTGTGCCGACATTCGTCGTGAAATCTTCGGAAAACCCAGGGAAAACATCAGACAACGCAGCCGGAGAGGATTCGAACCCAAGTCACCGGCGTGGAAGGAGATCATCTTAACCACTATGTCACGGGAGCTGGTCGATTAGCGTCCGCTTTACCCTATTATGGGAGCTCGAGTTAGCATTCATTATGTCACATGTACGGTTTTCGCGTATGAACACGGCTTAAAACACTGCTGGACAAGGTAGAATGGATACGAGGATTACAAACAGAAAATACATGGGGGTGATAATTTACGATAGGAGTAGCAGAACAAGTCGGGAAACGAGCCCAATGTCGTATTCTTTTTTTTTTTTTCCTTCGTTAGAAACAAGCAAACAAAATACAAGGGGGGTTTATTAAAGATTCAGGGGGCAAGTCCACACTACAACAGCAGCCTGCCTTCGACATGTGCAAGCCCTGTTGAAGGCTGCTGTTGTCGAAACGTCGACTTCCTTCATAATCTGTAATAAACTTCCCCTGTTTTTTCCTAGCTTTTCGTAATCTTTGGTATTTACTACTTTTACTTTTCGTATACTAATTTCACAATCACACACACTAGTCAGAAATTTACTTACATACATATATCTAAGTAAATCCGTGCCCCGCCGCACCAGTTAACCTTTCAACCAGGGGTGAAGCCCCTGTCACATATTTTCAAGTTTAGTCCTCTTGAAGGCAGCGCTGATTGCCGAAACGTCGACCTCTAACTGTAACTGCGGTTGTCCTACAGTTGGCAATACGACTGTAAACCTATTTCTAGTAACCCCATTTAATTTTTTATGTAATAAAAGTAGCAATTGTTTTTAATCCTTATACGGCTTCCCAAGTCTCTTCATTACTTGTAGTCTGTATCTTTTTCGTTTGTGCCATATACACCTCTTTTGCTCTGATATGAGTGTTCCCAAATTTAGCATAGTGTGTAACATAAGTGTGATCGTGGTGTATTGGTACATTACACCCCTTTTACACCAACACGGGTGCTTTGTGGAGCGTAGTATTAGTGTAATTCGGGTGTGTCCCCATAGTACATCCTTTTCACACCGGGAAGGGCGTTAAAAAATTTACTGTGTAGGCTGTGTTGGGACGTGCTGCGAATAAATTCACTAGTTCTACATCGTATAGTGTTGCTGAAATAAAGCATGGTGGCACGAGAAGTAGATGTAATAGAGGCATTCGACGCTGATGTTGCCCAAGTATTGCCCACCGTCGTACTCGTCATCGCCCGTGTCGTGCAACCGACGTTGAAAGTGTCCATGAAACCGGCGAAGTGTTATGTCCACATCGAAGTCGCCACATAGTACCGATGTCATGTAAACTGAATGCCATTCTGCCCGTGGTTTCAAGTGGGCTTGAAAAAGTCTTTCAGGTAAGAGACTGTGTAGCTTTATGGGTCAAAACATGCTAATAAGCCTAACCCAATTCGGATTTAGGAAGGGTATGTCCACTGAGCTTGCTTTATTGCAAGTAAAAGAAGCGATTCTAAATTAATTTGAAGCAAGAAATATTGTGTTACGCATATTTATAGTATTTACAAAGGTATTTGACCGAACTAACCACAAGCTTCTTTTATATAAGTTGTCAAAATACGGCATTCGAGGAACTGCATTGAAACTTCTTCAAATTTATCTAATCGCGAGCAGGGTGTACAGACCGGTTGTGCGACATCAGAATTGAGAGAAATTACACTTGGAGTACCTCAGGAGAGTATTTTGGGCACCCTCCTTTTCAATTGATATATTAACGATATACCAACGTCGGTAATTCTGCGAAGTACATTATGTACGTACGCTGGTGACGTCAGTACTTTCTTGTCGGGAATCCACAAAAAATCCTACAAGCCATACTCAGCATTTAAAAAAATAAACTGCGCGCGAAAACGTCGGCTTCCGTGCATTAGAATAGGGCAACATGGCGTTCTGAGGAGAGTTATGTGCAGGTACCGCCGTTAGGTTAGGTACTGCCGACGAGCATCCATGTGGGACATAGTTTCGGTTTCTGCACCGAGAGCTCCCCTAGCGGTACCTGAATACAACTCACCTGAGATCGCCGTGTTGCCCTATATTCTAAGGGTCGTTCTATTGTACGCATCGACATCGATGTTGCGGTCGTCACCTTGAATATTTTCGACCACCGTAGTTATTGGCAGACACGAAAACTCGGGCCGTACTGTGCGGGGTTTACGTTTTATAATGTTTTAAAATATTCTTTCGTAGCGCTCAACCATGACCTACTACTATACTAGAGACCTGGACATCCGCAATGCTCCCAGCACCGGGGTAGTAGTTCTGGCAATCGCCGCTTGGATATGGGATTTGGCGCTAGCTCGCACTATTCGTTACCACGTGACTTGTCGAAACCGCGGCGATGTATGGTAGGCTGTGTTGACAACGACGAAGCAGTATAAGAGAGATAATAGCGCGTGCTTAGCAACAGCCTGTGTATCCCTGCGTAGCGGCTAGGCCTCCATGTAATACATGGAGGCCTAGGTAGCGGACTAAAGGCGGTGGCAAGGGTGATTCCCTCTCCCCAATAATGCTATGTGGCGCTTGCAGCGGTCACTAACGTAACTAACCCGTGACCCGTCTCTCCCATAGGGGATCGCCAGCTGTCCAGGTCTCTAGTATAGAGTAGGTCGTGCGCTCAACATTTCCAACTGGCATCCCGATTCATAAGACGTATTCACATCGAAAAAACAGCCCTGTTGACAGTTTTGAAGTTGAATAAAATTGCTCAGACACCACAAAAATGCTTCTCACATGAGGACCACTTATGAAGTGCGCTAGCCACTACACAGACTTGGAAGTAACTTGAGTACCGTACTGTATCTTAAATACTTTTGTTGGCATCTTAGTATCTTACTGAGCACACTTCGTGAAAAGTATCTGTACTGTAATTAAGATACTTTTTTCAGAATTTAGTACTCAGTACTCTAATTACTCTTTCCTTTTTGTCGAATATTCAAATGACATTCTTTTCTCTCTTTCTTTTTCGTCGTTCTTTTGACCTTTCCAGGCCGTTTCAAAGGATGTCCACGCTGTTATCATTTGGCTTGAAACACCACGTGTGCTCTGACATAAAACTGGGCTCTCGGGAAACGTTTTTGCAAAGGAAGAGGGGACGGTTGTCGGTTGAGCACTTTGAGCGCGTTGAGAAATGCAGCTGCTTCTGCGTGCAAATAAAGTATATGCCTGATTTGCAGGCACATTTTGACAGTTCTGTGGCTCTTTATTTTTTGAGTATCTTATAAATATCTTAAATACTTTTTACTTCTCTACTCTAAATACTTTCATGTCTAGCTATCTTTAATGTATTTTAAATACATTTTGCGCTCAGTATTTAGTAACGTATTCTAAAAACTTTTTTGTAGTATCTTCTACATGTCTGCCACTACGCTACTATACTGCAGTGTCGGAGCCAGAGAAGGGAGGAGGATTTCGGCGTTGCAACCCCCCTTGAAATCCTACCTCTGGTATCACTGTAAACTTTTTAACACCTTTAAAGGTGTGCGCTATGAACATTCAACCTGGTTGCGTAACATTGCATCTCCAGGGTGATATTTTACAAAATTTGGAAAGCATTACTAAAGATCAAGTGTCAGTGCAAATCTTGCTTTCATTATGTCTTGGATATCGCAGGTACGAGCTAATGCACATATGCATCGCTATCGATAATCGAGCACGCGGAAGTGTCTACAATACCGTTGAACAATGTTGAGATGTTGCAAGACTGAATTTTTGGAGGACAGACAACACTTGAGTAAAGAAAATTTGTGCGAAACCGTGCTCCATTATGGTGTTACGAAAATTACACCTAAAAAGGCGTGCGCCATGCACGCTATTACACCTTTAAAGGTGTGAAAAGATTTAGAGTGTACATTTGGGAGGTGGGAACCAGCGTGCAATCCCCCCCGCTGTGAATTCCCTATAGAACCTCTACCCAAAATATTAACGAGTGTTAGAGTAGACCGCTACCGCGTTTCCCGCGCCCTATCAGCAGATAAGATTCTGAGATGTTCCTTCATTGTTACGCCCACAGAAAGATAACGGAGTCTTTTTCGTTCCCGTTACCACCTCCGTTGCTGGCTCTTATTTGTTTCAGTTTCAGTTTCGGTTACCACCATGGTTGCTTTCGTTTCCGTTTCGGTACCGCCCCACCTCCAGCCCCCTTTTTGGTTTCCTTCTTTCTTTCCCTTCCTTTTTTTTAAAGAAAAAGACCATCGAGACCGTGACAAAACCTAATCCCTCTACGTTCCGGAGTCTATTTTGAGGACTCCAGGGATACATGCGTACAGGAGACAACGTTTATTCAAAATACACATACAGGTACGTGATTTCTGTGAACAGCTATTATGAACATGGTTTCCGGGAATGTTACACGCTTGCAATTTCCAGGTTACCGTAAGCGTATAAGAACTATGCTTCTTCTATTTACGGTGTACTACTTACTTATATGCTCCAGCTTGATATTTCATGTTAGTTGTAGTTCTTCATTTAATTTTAGTTTGATTGAAGTTTATTTCATAAATTTATCTCCATGATATGGTGAAGAATTGAAATAATTCGGGTCCTGCGGTCCCCGAGTTATTACCGTAAATTATTGTGGTTTCCGTTTCTGCTTCAGGTATTCTAACTGTGCGATATCCGTTTCCGTTTCTGTTACAGCTCTCACACGCTCTCACACACACATGCACGCACTTCGTCCGTGTTATATGTACGTACACGTGAACATACTTGCTACGTGCTTCATTGCGGGATTATGAATGGGGAGCTTCATCGTTCGCCAGTGGCGATACTGTACCCCATTTGCCATTAGCCAGGCCCCCATTGGCAAAGATAACCATATAGCGCATATCGAATGTGCTGAAGTTGCGTCGATTCAAATGACTTTGCGAACGTGATTAGACATATGTGTGGTGAAGTACACAACTTCGTATCATGAAAGTTCATCAATACTATGAATACCTCCTTTTGAAGTTCTACATGTCGGCCGTAAAAAATAACAACTTAGTAATACTGTCACTTTTCAACCTGCAGTCACAATTCACCCAAAGGACACGCCAAGCAGTCTACTGGAATGTACCCCGCTTGCGTACTAATTTCGGTACACAATTGATACAGTATAATATTGCAACAATCCTTAATAAGTACATCAAGAACGGTATCGATCTTGCGAATATATCATTTACAGCTCTAAGAGCCATGTTTGAATTCTGACAACTTGCAATTTCTCTTGCGACTAATATTTTGTTACTATGCCTTGCCTTGCATGAGAGTCATCTCTGTAACCTCTATTTCTGATTACTTTCGTTACATTTATCCAGTTTTTGTTTTGTTATGTCTGTTATTGTGAATACACATTGATGCAGTGCTAGCGATTTGTTTTGCGAATTGCTTTGTATAGCTAGTTGTACAATTGTTGTGATGCTGCTGTACGTTATTAAAGGGGCGTGCCCTCGTCAAGCTGCAGTATTGCCGCTTTTTGGCCGCCTCCCTACACAACTGATGTAACATGTTGTGTCTATAATAAAGAAAAGAAAGAAAAAAAGTTCTGTTTTTGGCAGTGCGTCTTTTTCCTGTGTTCTTGAAAATGGGAGGCGTACACCTCTTCGTGGCAATTAACACCTGCCCAAATCCAAATTACCAGAAAAATGATGTACGCACCGTATCATCTGGCGTAACTGTTTCATGCGGCGCAGCGCTTCACATACACCTGTCATCGCACTATAGCAACCTCCAAAAACTACCAATTCCGCGCTCTCTACGAAACGCATCGGTGATTCCTTTGTTCCAAGTTCCACTTCCCATTATGGGAACTATAATAATTGGGTGTTTACGTCACGAGACAACTGAGATCATGAGCGACGCCACAGCTGTCGGTCTGTGGATTGCTTTTGCGCACCTGAGGGTTCTTTAACGCGCGATGAAAGCTTATCACACGGCACCCCGTATTTAACGTCCCTCGCGGAAGACGGCGTGTCTAAGCAACTTGTACCCTGCCACCAAGTTGCTGGCGTCCTCGGCCGGGTTCGAACCCGCGCCATTTTGGGAACTATCTAGTAGTCAAGTCCAATACAGTCAAGTCCTTTGGGCTTTTTAATCCCAACTCCCATCCACGAGAGTGATGAATAAAGGTTATTATTATTTTATTATCAGTTGTTTAACCTTTATCGGCAGCTCCGATCAAAAGTGTCATTGGTGTCGACCTGACAGCAGTGTGGCGGTTTCGTAACACCGTGATTTTTTTTCTTTCTTTCTTTCTTTCTTATCGACTTTTGTGTCTTTTCTGCCATATTTTGTAACTAATAACGAG
This sequence comes from Ornithodoros turicata, assembly GCF_037126465.1. Lineage (NCBI taxonomy): Eukaryota > Metazoa > Arthropoda > Arachnida > Ixodida > Argasidae > Ornithodoros > Ornithodoros turicata. The sequence goes on from NC_088207.1 coordinate 22,914,117, forward strand.
TCGCCTGCTAACTAAACAAATGAGTAAACCGTAACGACATCACGACAGCTAGTAAACCCAGGGATGGGCATAAATACATTTTTTGAGTATTTAAATATAAATACAAAATACTTTGTTGACAGGGGTATTTAAATACTCTTCATAAATAGTTTTTAACATGAGTATTTAAATACAAAATATAAATATGGTATTTAAATACCGTAACTACTACCATAAATACTGTGAGGAAGATGTCATCTGGAATTACAGAAACAATTATGATCATAAGGACAAATCAGCAAGAAAGAATAGCATTTATTTGTTAGATTATAATGGCGATTTTAATATTAGAAATTTCTCAACGACTGCTTCTTTTAGGCATCTTCTGTTCGGCCGTACAATCAGATTCGCAAAGGAGAACAGCATCTCCACAGGTGCCGATGAACAAATGCTTGTATTAAATTTGACGAAGATGCTTCGTAGAACAATGTAATCGGGTAGTCACGACCGTTGTCCGCAACAACAGTGGAAAACTCGCCATCTAAAATGGTTTGTCGCATGCGCATGCTAGCGCAAACCTGGCATAATTGCGCCCCAAACTCGCCCTTCTTCCCGAAAGGTCAAATGCAGGGCAACTTTAAGATATGAGTCAGTATATTCTGTATTTAAGAGTATTTATCAAGTATTTACAAGAATAAATACCCGAAAATTTGTATTTAAATATAATTATAAATACATTTTTCAAGTCTGTATTTAAATACAAAATATAAATACATGTATTTATATTTTAAATAGTATTTTAATTACAATGTATTTAAATACTGCCCATCCCTGAGTAAACCATATATAGTCAAACGCCCATTCAAGGCGCGTATACCGTTAAACGACACCGTCGCGCGTGTATGCGAGAAAGAAAAAAAAGAGGGAATTTTAAAACGAAAGGAAAACGTGTCTAACACGCCGTGAAAAGAGTGTGCGTCACAGAGAAGAAGAATGCGCAGGAAATCGAGATTATACGGGAGATATTTTTCTCTCTTTTTCTCGTTTTTTTTTTTTTTTTTTTCGACTTTGAAAAACGTAATGTTCGCCTAGCGCGGGGGCGTTGAGAGCGTCAATGCTTAAGCCTAGAAAAACACTCCAAAATGAGGCTGGTAACATTGTGACGGGGGCGTGAGGGGACTCCATTGTGCGGAGAGAAAAAGTGGCGACGACAGGACGCGGACGAGGGTTCCAACAGAGCATCTGGGCGAACCGACGCTCGGGCACAGCCATCAAGATTTGGAGGCGGATAACACGTATATACAGTGCTCGCGTGGGAGGCCACTGTGTGATACTTTACCATTCGGCATCCGTATAGCGAGAGTTCTATACATTTTTTTTATGCATGCGCGTTACACGCCATTACAAATCTACGTATTTGTTCATGGGCGTATCTCACGAACCGTACAGTGAGTGGGTGTCACGAACAAATCACCAGAGACGTGTAAAACGCCAAAAATTGCAACGATGACCTAATAATAATGCAGCACAAAATTATTATTTAACGAAACACGCGCGAAAGGAAGAAAAAGGAGGAAAAAAAAATACAGGGTGTTCAAAATTATGCTTTCACGAGCGCTACGCAAACACAGCGATGACAGGAAATCGGATGATAACTTTTCGCTAGTAGTAAGAAACAGGTGCTGCTAATTATGTAGCACCTGTTTCTTACTCAAGGAACAGAAAAGTACCAACTTGCCCAGAAAAGTTGGTTGGTTGGCACAACTAGTACGCGTGATATGAATAGTCATAGTGCAGCTCATCAACGGGATAAACAGAGGCACCAGGACGACACAGCGTCCTCTTCAAACAACTAATAATAAATCCTAATTGTAAATAATAAACCAGAATTGTAAATAAATAATAAACGCTAATAAGCCCTAATTCAAACCCTAATTGTGGTGCAGCTCTTCCATTTCTTCCATTTCTGGTTGTTTACAGCCGTCCTCGTGCCTCATGCGCAGCTGAGTTGCGCTGTCACGTAGTACCGTTTCTGAGACAACGTACTCAAATAAATGGACTAACGTCCCGAGTATTCATGCTCTCCGTTTCACGTTTGCGTATAATATAGCACTGTTTCAGGATTTTCGATTCCTGTTTTGGTTGGGACATCCGTTGCAAGTTATATTCGTCTCTGCTGCGCAGTCGTTTGACCGCATGTAATCCATGTGAATGGCCGCCACATGCGTGGTTGTGAAAACCTAATGGAGCACTATTTTCCACGCAGAGGTGTCCTGTGACTGCCTTTCAGGAGCTATATGACACTTCAAAGTGCAAACCATTCGAGCGAGAGAACAAAACTGAAGGGAAAAACAACAAAGCATGCGAGGGCAATCCTGGCTGTTACATAGAACCGCTTCGCGGGAACCGTACTGTAGCACGCGGCACGCCATAGCCCACTTTCTCAAACAACACGGATTCCCTCGCCCCTCGACAACAACAATGCAATTCCTCTCACAAATTAGGAGCGTCCAGCTGGGCTCGTGTCCAGGCAGGCGCCCTTTTCTGCTTTTCTATTGCAGACGACGCATTAGCAGACGACGCGTGGGTGGCGGACGCCATACTTCTGTTTGGTTCAATTACACAACGCTCTTTCCACCCACTACACAATGCAAACATATAAGAGTAGACAGGTGTGTTTGGACCCCCAGATCCCTCCTGTCCAGAACCGTAATTTGGGTCACGTGGGGGGTCAACAGGAACGGTCTGTGCCGGACGGACGCATATACAGAAGGCCCGTAGTTGTTGTGGACGATGACAGCTGTATGAGCACTTCGGGTGGCCAAGGTGGTCTCTACACAAAAAAAAAAGAAAAAAGGAAACGGAGGCCGATCCTCAGTGAAGTCGCTCTCTCTAGCGATGCAAAGCAGACGTAAAGATTTGGAGGGCGGATTGTTTGTCCGTGCCATCAACGGTTATCGTGACGGATGGTGGTCATCTATGAGTGATCCGTCTGAGGAGATTGATGAGTGGTCACCGGCGGGGATCTCACGAGCATAACTCCGGGATCGCTGTATAGTGCCTATAGTGTCTGGCTAACATTATATAGGGCTCTACCTGTGTACGTACACGTGAAGTGACGGAGAATGATCTTTTGTCTGTACAAGGCTGGCGGATCATGTCATCGTTTGTCGACTTACACGTTGCTAATATCACGTTAAGTCATGAGCCAGAACGTAGCAGAACGTTGGCCCAGCAGATGTTATCTACCCTAACTTCACCGCTATGTTGCTGGGAAAACATTCCAACAACAACAACAGATAAATTAATGAGGATGAACGGGGAAATTCGCCACATGAGGTGCGGCCCACTACCCCAAGGCACAACGTTCCATGTCAGGACACGCTTATAGGATTCCAAGCGTACGATGCTGAAGTGGTGGTGGTGCTGCTGAAAGGGTTCGCCGTTGTCGGCCTCGCAGAGGTGGGCAACATCACGACTGACGCCCTGGGGGAATGTGCGTCCTGGGCCGACTTCTTAGGGAACTGTGCCGACATATGTCTGAAAGCCTCTGAGGAAAACCCAGGAAAACCCCAGACAGACGGGATTCGAACCCGGGTACCTCCCAGTCTCGACGTACGATGCTGAAAATTCTCTGACTCCGAACCCGGCCCCAAACGAGCAATCGTGAACCTGCACTCTAAAACCGGAACTTCCCCGCATAACACGCTCCGATCCATTCGCTTCGTGTCGTTGTGTATTTCCAGCTTTGTCGAAAAGGGGAGTGTACACCTTTTTGCGACAAATGTGATGCATGTTACACTCTAAAAGCGGAACTTCACCGCAGAGCAGGCTGTCCGCCGACTATTTCCAGCAGGAATGATAGGGTTGTCGCTTCTGATTCGAGGAGGGAGCAGGGCATACGTCTTTCTGTGGCAAGTAACACATATTCAAAGTGTCACAAAGAGGCGTACGCGGTGGAGGTATAGTGCTGAAAGAGCTCGGCGTTGTCGTACGTATCTTTGTGCCGTGTTTTTTTTTTTCTTTTTTCTAACTCGTAAAGATCTTACTGCAAAACGAAAGTCAATCGCAATGTCATTTAAGAGACTAGCAATGTAAATAGATCTTCCTCTGTACCATACTATGTTCTATAGTATGTGGCTGATAATATATTTCAGGACTTCGCGAGGCATAATTCTACTGGTTGACCGTAAAGGTTAAGTTGATCAAACCTTTCTACTATTTACACAGATTGCTAGTTTAACATATTAAGTTTTATGTAGCCTATGTGCAAGATGCTATATTTGTGTGTATAGACGCCGTTTTCACCGCTTCCGGTTTGGTGCCAAAACGACATCCGGTTTCACGGCAGACATGCTCTGCGCGCTCTGCGCCAACCACTGTGCCGATTGGTACAGTTATCGCTTCTCATTTGAAGAAAGAGAGGGTCGTATACGCCTTTTAGTCGCAATTCAAATCGCACCAAAAAGGCGTACGCCTCCCGTTTTCGACAAATCAGGAAAGCGAGAGGTATAATTCTGCATGTCGGCTGGTTCCGAGCGTCCTTAGTCGCGGAAGGACCGGAAGTCTCCGTGGCACCAGAAGTTGTGGCGGGGGCTTTTTTATGTTTACCCGAGATTGTCATGTATATACACTCTTAAAAAAAGGGTGTACTTTAACTCCTTTTTTTGCCACATATATAACACCCTTTTGGAGAGTACAATTACGCTCAAAAGGGTGTCTCCTCACTCCCTCAAGAGAGTAGCATAACACCTTTCTCCCTACTGGAGAGTAATATTACTCCCCGGCAGGGAGAAGGTGTTATGCTACTCCTTTGAGGGAGTGAGGAGGCACCCTTTGGAGCGTAATTGTACTCTCCAAAAGGGTGTTATATATGTGGCAAGGAAAGGAGTTAAAGTACACCCTTTTTTTTAAGAGTGTATGTATGGAGTGACTTTTTCGGGTTACACCCGATTCCTCCCGGTTATTCCCCCCCGAACTGACCTCCGACCAATTCGGGTTAAACCCGATTTCTCCCCGAATTCCAGTCACTATGAAATCCTCAAGTGACGTTTCCACTGAAGACGAACAAAGGTCGCCACGTGTAACACCATGTAAGAATGGGTCATTTAATCTCCAAGCAATACACCCAGGTGTGTCAACACTGTCTATGCCTTCGGGGATTACCGCTGAAAGGTCACGATCTCGCAAAAAACAACAACAACAAAAGAACAAAAAAGAGAGGTTAGGACAGGACTTAATAGACAAGAAGAGAGAAAAAAAAAACACCCGATATCACCCGAAGGTACAAGTATCGCCCGATTTCTCCCCGAATTACAGATTTAGAGAATCTGTAATTTTTTACCCCCCGAATCTGAGACAGGCACTTAACCCGAAAAAGTCACTCCCTAACCCCTATATATATGGCGTTGCAGACATGCCACAGTTGTAATTTCCGATTATTCGAGGCGCCCGTTTGTGTCAGCGCTACCTTATGTATAGTCTCTCCTATCCAATTTTCATTATCGCATCCCGTTTTCAACATCGGAAGACAGTGCTATATCCTTCGGAATGTTGGACGGCCATGTTGCGCGGTGAGGTTCTGCTTCTGCAGGATAGTCGATGTGAATCGCTGCAGCACGTATGTCAATCCCGAAAATCATAAGTCGAAGAACGCAGCAGTTGGAAGGAAATTGCGGCTTTTCAGGCACGTATGCATCGAGGTACAGGGTGTCCCAGAAGTCATTATTAGTCCCAGTCATTGAATTATAATAAAAAAAACTAGACCACCTAGGGTCATGCGGTCAATGGCATTTGTTCTTACTGGGTTTTTGCCACCTTCTCATGTGACTGTCGTGTAACGTAAGTTTAATTAAGTAAATTTTTGCGAGCTTAAGTCGGAAATTTGCCTAGTAAAGGTCACTTTTTTACCCCACCAATGTGAAGAGCGTGTCTAATTTAGTCAAATTAATGATAATTGACAGGGATATTCAGGAGCTATTCCATCGGAAAAAAATAGCCGAACATCATGCTCTACGGAGGTCGCACAGAATAGCGCACGATGAATTTTTCAGCGCAATCTTTGTCAGCCCGACGAAAAGAGGTTGGAAATCCAGCCCTCCCCGACATCGCAGAAAGAGATACAGCAACGGCTTATCACGTCCGACTTTCGCTGAGATAATGCTTTCCCTCTCCCAATTTTAGGAACTGTTAGTTTTTCTACTATTACTCTGTGGGCTGGCTTCGGAACCTCCTTTCGTCGCACTGAGAGCGACTGCGCTCAAAAACTCATCGCGCGCTATGGTTCGGTGCTCCGAAAAGCATGATATTCCGCTATTTTTTCCGATGGGATAGCTCGTGAATATCACTGCGAATTATTATGAATTTAAGTGAACTCGGCACGCTCTTCATATTGGTGGGGTAAAAAAGTGACCTTTACTTGGCAAATTTCCGAGTTCAGTTCGCAAATATTTACATAATTACACTTGCAGTACATGACATTCACATAAGGAGGTGGCAAAAACCTAATAAGAACAAATGCTGTTGACCGCGTGATACTAGGTGGCGTAGTTCTTTTATTATAATTCAATGACACGTTTTCTGGGACACCCTGTATATATAGAGAGATTGAATCTTGTCTCTGTGAGAGCGGGGGGGGAACCTGTTCGGCTGTGCAAATCAATATTTGCGTTTGATCCGAGAGTGGGCTGACAATCACGTTTGAGGGAGCGCACGATACAAAAGGTAGAAAGAGGAAATACGTAACAAATCGAAAATGGTGTCCTGTCCCTCTCTCTCGAACGGGCGGGACACGACACTCCCATTGGCTTGGACGCGATTATGTAACCAACGAAAGCCCTCCCACTTCTCTGATTTCTATCCCATGGTGGTGACTCATGTCCCACAGAGCAATTTAGACGCCGGGGGAGAGGTGGCGTTGCATCTATACACTTTCAAGAACTTGAACCTTTTCCTGACGTTTTCCTTTCTCTATTTTTTTTTCTTTTTTTTTTTCTTCTGTAGTATGACTGATGATGAGTGATGCGTCACAGGTCTCCGGTTTCATCGATTCAATTGCACTCGAAAAACAGAAGTGGTGGAGTTGCTCATGAAAGAGCTCACCATTGTCGGCCTCACAGAGGTTGGCAACGTCACGACTAACGTCTGACGACTAACGGCTAACGACTAACAACTAACGACTAACGGCCTGGGACAATGTGCGTCCTGGAACGACTTCAGAGGGAATCTGGGCCGACATATATGTCTGGCAGGTCGCCTGAGGAAAACCCAAGAAAAACCCCAGACAGCGCAGCCGGCACCGGGATTCGAACCCGGGTACTTCCAAGTCTCGACGTGACTCGACCAACAGGACTTCATCTGATAGCACGCTGTGTGCCAAGCATGACCACGAACGATAGGATTATCACTACTGAATCGAAGAGAGATGGGAGGTACTGCGGATGTTTTGCGGCAATTATCATATATCCAAATTGACACAAAAAAGCATATGTCTCCTTTCTCGTCGAATGATCCTATCATTAACCTATCGACAACCCTATCATTAGTGGCAATGGTCGGCGCACAGCGTGCTTAGCGGAGAAGTTCTGCGTTTTTCTGTCTTTTTTTTTTTTTTAGCAATTTGGATATATGGTAATTGCTACAAAAACGCGTACGCCCCTCTTTCTGTATAAATCAGAAGCGCTAAACCTATTATTCGTGGCAGCGGCTGGTGCACAACGTGCTATACGGTGAACTTCTGTTCTGAGATAGTTCTATAAGCGTCACAAAAAGGCGTACGCTTCCTTTTCTCAACAAATCAGGGGAGAGAACGACGTCGTTCGGGAATGATTGGCAGGCTACACACTAAAAACAAAGCTTGACTGCATAGCATGCTCATAGCCAACACTCTAAAAACAGAACTTCACCGCACAGCACGCTGTGCGCCAACCATTTCCACGAATGATAGGGTTATCGCTTCTGATTCGAGAAGAAAGGAGGGCGTACGCCTCTTTTGTGGCAATTATCATATATCCAAATTGCCACAAAAAGGCGTACGCCCACCACGTTCCTCGAATCAGAAGCGATAACCCTATCATTCGTGGCAGTGGTTGGTGCACAGTGTGCTATGCGGTTAAGTTCTGTTTTTAGAGTGAACCATCATCCCAGATGACAACGTTCTCGCCCTTGATTTGATGAAAACTGGGGCGTACGCCATTTTTGTCACAATTATGAACTGCATACTACCACAAAACTGGTGTACGCCCCCCGTTTTCAGCAAATCAATGAACTTGTCACTCGGGGTGATGGTTAGCTATAGGAGCGTGCTATGTGGTGAAGTACCCGGGTTCGAATCCCCACACCGGCTGTGCTGTCTGGATTTTTTTCCTCAGACGCTTTCAGACATATGCCGGCACAGTTCCCTTAGAGGTCGGCCCAGGACGCACATTCCCAATGCGTTAGTCGTGACGTTACCCACACTCTTAAACATAAACTTCACCGCACAGCACGCTCCTAGCCAACAATCATTTCGAATAGTATCGTTATCTGCTCTGATTTTTGAAAACGGGAGGCGTGCGCCTTTTTTTTGTGACAATCATGAACAGCATAAGTGTCACAAAAAAGGCGTACGCCTCCAGTCTCCAACAAATCAGGGCAGATAACGATATCATTCGAGATGATGGTTGGCTAGGAGTGTACGGCTTTTTGTGTTAATTGGCACAAAAAGGCGTACGCCTTCCTCTTTCTTCGAAACACAAGCGATAACCCTATCATTCGTTGCAGTGGTTGGCGTGGGGGGTCCCCGAAATCCACCATTAAGAATAAACGTTTAAAAATAAAACATTCAAGAATAATCCGCTTAAAAAATACACGGTTAAAAATATATCTCCTCAAATAAACCGCTTACTATCCCCGCTTAGAGATCACCGTTTAATAATCCACCACTAAAAATAAACTGTTTCAAAATCCCCTCACCATCTAGCACGGAGCCGGACTGATTGCAATTTACGCCGGGTTACATCATGTTATGTTAGGTTAGGTTGGTTTAGTTTCGGTTAGTTTGGGATAGTTTAGGCTAGTTTGGTCCTGTGAGGTTAGGTTAAGCCCCTTGCTTGCAGTTCACCTTGATTTGGGCCATACCACATGACTCTAGCAACTGTAGGGTGGATTTGAGGGGATTCTGAAACGATTTTTACATTCGTTCGTTTACATTCGTCTTTTTTAAAAGTGCAGTTGTCCTTGTGAGCGCCGCGGCTAGCGCCCCACGGACGCACTGCGGCGACTGTTCTTAAGAGAGGAGGAGCCACGCAGACGCTTGTCAAACGCTAGGTTTGAAAGCAAACGTCGCGGTCGTCTTCTGCTAGCAACTGCTGTATTTTCTTAAAGGTGAGTGGCCTGCCATCGCCCACCGAATGAAGCAGGAATGGAGTAGGCCAGTTGTGTAGCTCTATAGGAGAATGTGTGGTTAAGCAAGCGCCCAACATTTCAATTTACATGTGAGCAGTAAGCATTAGACAAGTCAGAAACATATGAGAAGTGGAGAAGGAGTATACGCAGGACTGTGCCTGTATGATTGGTGGTAATTTCGAAAATAAATGTTGTCCTGTTTACTGGTAGTTCAATTGTGTCGTGACACATTGCCTTTGTGTTGTGGATTAACTGGTGCACTGCTATGAGTTCAGACAGAGCAAGGCTGGAAGACTTATTTCGACATGCTTCAGTACGGCTTGAGATCGATTCACTCTGCGAATGTATAGTGGGACGCTCAGTACTGTCGTCTATGTAAAATGCCGTCCATCTTATTTGACCTCCTTTAAGTGTATCCTGCTGGCACTGTGCGTGTGAAAAAGCGATTTTGGGAACAGAAAATAGTAGAATGACAACGCTTCTTCAGCGTGGACGCTTTCTGCAAGTGATTCTCCTTTTTCTCGCTAAGGGGAGTACTTGGCCACTAAAAACGTCAATGCGGACAACAGCAGTAAGCTATTAGCCACGCATTTCCTGAAAAGATCAGTGTTATGGGAGATATAAAGGGAACCGGTGAACCGGTTCGCGAACCAGTTTGGGGCTGCGAACCGGTTCTATTTTTGGCGTGGCCGAACAGGAACTGAACCGGAACGAAATCCAAGCAACACGAACCCGAATCCGAACCGAACCCGTATTTTTTGCGGTTCGACGCCCTGGTTTTATCATGTTTTTAAGGCGGAATCACTTCTTCAGATATCTATGGGCAGTACGTTTGGTACTGGCGTGTTCTCTTAGCTTTTCTCTAGTCAATGATGTATTTTTTAGAGGAGAAAGTTGACCCGTTGATTTTTAATAAATTAAAGTTTGGTGCGTCTCGAATATGTGCTACCATCTCGATAAAGTGTCGCACACTAAAATATTTGCGAATTCGCACTCAATACAAATCAACGGATATTCCTGGAATTCTACAAAATGTGTCATTGAAAAGGGTAATACAAGGAGAACATGCCAGTACTTCTGTTGTGATGATATTTTACTCAGTTTCTGAGCGCTGTGCAAACAAACTTTCACTATTGTCTTGCGAAGAAGTGATTCCCCCTTAAATAAAACCTATTTCTAAGAAATTAGTGACATCCTCTAGTGGAACACCTTGTATATATGAGCACAAAAAAAAAGGTGAATTCAATGAGAGGGGGGGGGGGGGAGATTGTGCGGTTCGCTAGAATATTGTGTTATCAGCTACATGCAAATAAAAGAGGCGACAGGGCGCTGTACATTCATGGACCGGTACCTTCTTTTTCTCCATTCTTTTCATAAGTGAACAAAAGACGTTATGACTCGCTCATGATCACGCTGTTACGAAACAATAGCACACACGAGGGCACGTGTTCGCTTTTCTTCCACTTGCGCAACAATATCCCACGAACGTCATGTCCAGGTTGCTCTCTTCTGTGGTCTTCTTCTTGTTCGCTTTGGGATCGGCAGCGTCGAAGAATGTTCCACCAGTGACCGTTGCCGTATGCCATCTTACTCACGGATCTCCAAAGGGCAGCATACATTTCTTTCAAGAGGTGAGTGGCTGTATATAATGCCGAGGGATTTTCGCAGCACCGCTGAACACGCCCTTATAGCCGCCCAAATATTTTACAACACTTCCTCAAAATACCTGCTAACCACGCAAACTACACCTATACGAGGGCCAAAAAAACCTCCAAAACAAATGAAAATCACCTCCAATTGCGAACGTCCAAAATGGCCGAAAAGCAAGCAGAATTAGGTGCCATCACTCCCCTGGGAAATTTTAACATCACGTGTCCTGGAACCTGGGAGGCACCTTCCACACCTACGAGGTGGATACCGTACGCAAGTCACTGATAATATCATTTATAATAGCGAATCGTCGCTCAGTTATATCGTTTGTCATCTCGCTCAAACGAAATACATTCAAACTCCTTTATAGCGAACACCTTTTTAACGAAAATACCACTACAGCAATTTTTTTTTTTTGCGGTCCCGCTGGAGTCTATAGGTCCAATAATGGACATCCTTTTTAACGAAAATACCTTTACTGAGATTTTTTTTGCTGTCCCCTGAGCTTCGTTATAAAGGAGTTTGACTGTATAACAATATGTCGGGCATAATAAAACCAATCAACCAGAGCAGCTCCCGTGGCATAGTGGTTAGGGTGCTGGCTTTCGACGCCGAGACCGGGAGGTGACACGGGATCGAATCCTGTCAGAGGCTGTGCTCTCTGAGGTTTTCCCTGGGTTTTCCGAAGTCTTTCCCATACGAATGTCGGCACAGTTCCCACTGAAGTCGGCCCAGGGCGCATACTAACCCCCCTGTCCCCCACTCCTTCCTGCTGTCCTCTCTCCATCTGTCCACGTCTGTATACGCCGCACATAGCCACAGTTGCTTCGCGGCGGTAACACGGAATTTAATAATAATAATAATAATAATAATAATAATAATAATAATAATAATAACACGAAACTGCCCAGTCACCGTTGGTAATCGTTCAAACCGCAGCAAGACGTTTTCAACCCACAACGTTGCGTGATCCGTTTGAGTCAGAGGTTCAGACGACGCATCATATACTGAGGAAGTGCCACACAGAAGAATGAACACATAGACCATATGAACTTTTATGTCCAAACAGTGAAAATTAAATAACGTTGTAAACGTTGAGTTATATCGGCTAAACATCGGCTATAACATCAAAACGCTATGTTTTTGCGACCCCTTGTTACGAAGCTATTTCACTCCGGAGGTCGCACGGTGAGAGAGCTCCACCTCCTCGCCCATTTTTGGAGTGACGTCTTGCCGCGGAGAAAGTTTTCCGTTTTCATGACGACGCATGCGGTTGTAAAATACAGAGGTGACACAAACCAACGCCACCTAGATACAGAAAGCGTCCTTACTGCCTCCCCTCCCTCCCTCCTTCGCTACGTGGACATATAAAGACAGAATTCGTCTCCAACTGCTGCGATTTCAGAAAATCCCAGTGCTCTTTGCGCACGCATTGCATCCTGGGCGATTGCTGAGCGGGGGAACGAAGAATAATCCTTCACGTTTCGCTTTCGTTGACTTTGACACGTCGTGGACAATGAACCGGTAAGGGAGAAGTCGAAACAGTTTGGAGGCCACCCGTTTCTTTCGTCTTAGTAAACTCATACAATCCAATGCGGCGCTAAGCACTCTGGGTTTTTCTGAACTCGTTCTATTCAAGAACTCGCAAATGATTGCGCCTAACTTCGAACCTGCGGACTTAAATCTGCAGACAAAACGCGCTACACACTTTTGAGAAAGATATGGGACCGTTTTGTGCTTTATCTTAAAGTTTTCCCCATTTAGTACACGGGGACGCTCAATCACTACTCGCAGACGACGGCGGTTCGTCTCCTTGGCTACGACTGCTGCAAGCACGTTCGTGATTGGCTACGGCCATTGAAAACACGATCCTGATTGGCTGACTCGTAGTCGTTACGTCACGTCGACTAGTGAGCAGGCTTTCTCTATCTACACTCTTAGAAATGAACTTCACCACATAGCACGTTCCTAGCCAACCATCATCCCGCATGACAACGTTCTCGCCCCTGATTTGCTGAAAACGGGAGGAGGAGCCTATTTTGTGGCCATTATGCAGGGCACAAAATAGGCTCCGCCTCCCGTTTTCAACAAATCTAAGGCGAGAACGTTCTCATTCGGGGTGATGGTTGGCTAGGAGCGTGCTATGTGGTGAAGTTCATTTTTAAGAGTGTAGGTGGTGTCGCACAAACCCGCCATTGTTGTAACTAGTCTCAAGCGGGTGCTTTTCGCAAAACCGCCACCTATAGTCGTGGTCACACGTCATAGCTCAACTCCTAGCCAACCGTCATTGCGAATAATATCATTCTGTGTCATGATTTGTTCAAAACAAGGGGGAGGCGCCTATCTGGGACAAGATAATCTGTCCCGGATAAGCGCCTCCTCCCATTTCCAACAAATCAATACACAGAATGATATTATTCGGAATGATGGTTTGCTATGAGCGTGCTATGTGGTGAAGTTCTGTTTTAACAGTGTAGGACTACAATGTATTAAATGGATCCATACATATAATGGACTGCATGTGGTTTCTCAATCCCTTTACACCGCATAACACGCTCCCAGCCGTCAACATGAATAGCATCGTTCTCTCTACCCTTTTGTGACACGTGTCAGTTGTCACAAAAGAGTGTACACCATGCGCTTTCCACAAAAACGTTTCCTATCATTCCGTGCAATGGCTGGCGTTGAGCGTGTTGTGTGGTGAAGTGCCTATAACGAGATCTCTAGTACTTGTGCTCCTTCATGTGACTCCAACGGATTTCAGGTTCACAGCTCCCCGGTAAATATTTTGGGTAAATTGCTGGAACTGCCGGCTGGAATGCACGGATTTCATGTCCACAAGTCCGGCAACATCACGGGAGGTAAAGCTGAGCATCGTATTTCCCTTCCTAATTTGTTAGAGATACGTGTAAATTACATTATATAAAAACACGCCGGATACTGAAGTTATGTCAGAACTCCCTCTCTGGAAAAACGAGTAGATGTCACTCCCTAAGAACCAACGACGCCGCGACTTTGAGAAAAGTAATGCCACGGTCGTGGGGACATCTCATATAGCCGCGGCTGCATGAAATGACGCGCATCGTATGGCGCTATACCGCACCTCCTCGCGCCTATCCCGACCAGTGAAATGGCTGACGTAGCACTATCGGAGAGGATATTATGCGATAAGCCGATACGATACGCTTTTGTCGCATTCATGTAAACCCAGCTATGCAGGCGCTTTTCCTCGTCTGAGAGCCGCGCGCTCTCACCCCTCACTCCGGACTCGGAAAATGGCCTTTATTTTATTTAGTCCATTATTTAGTCCCATATTTTATTTAGTCCATTTATTTAATCCATATCCATGAAAAGAAGGTGCCTCAAGGATTCGACACGCGAAATTTCAATCCTGTTTACGACTGCTGTGCATTTCTGTCAATTTTTGAAGATCTGCTGAGCCTCCGCAAGTTTCGATGACGCGAGGAGCGGGTGACGTAATCATAAGCCCACATATTGCAATGATGTCACGTTCTGGAGAGGGCACTCGTCTCCTAGCGAGGACGCCGGCGTCCGGGGAGGGTCACGTAATGGAGAAATCACGTGACTGTTCGAAAGAGGGGACAATAGGAGAGATGTATTCTCCCTCCTTTGTGTTTTCCCGAGGGGCGGAGCGGTCGGAGGATATGTCACGTGGGGTTCCGCTAAAGGAGTGCAAAAAGGGGAGTACCCCGCGAAAGACGCGAAGGGGAACAACGTTGCCAGATGAGAGCCGGGCGCTTCGTCGGAGCCTCGCATGACGTCACAGTTCTGAAAAATAAAAAATTATTCTCTCTAGCTTTCGCGCCATGTAGAGCCAAAATATTTTGCAGGAATGTAAAGTGATAGACAGATTTCAGATAGCCATAATAGACAAGAATATTTCAGTAACGTAACTTTGGTAGAATCCTGAAGACACGAGATGTAATCCTCGACGTCATGCCGTCACGCCGTCGGATCTTCTGCAGCCGCTGAAGCAGCACTTTTCGGTCTCTTCGGACAACTTTTCGCAGCACTTTTGGGACAAAAAAATATAACCGGGTAGATTGTCGGTCGATGCCGAACGTAGTGGTATCGATTTCACAGATGGGTTTCCGGATGCGACCGTCCCTTTTATGTAGGACGATACCATTCTGAATTACGTACAATTGTGTCCGATCGATGTTTATGGCGAAGTCCTGTTTTAACGGTGTACAACAATTTCGTCGATGGAAATTTGTTCCGATCAATAACTTTACGAACAGATAGACCGAACAACAACAGCTTTATTTTAAACAATGAGCGGGGAGTTTAATCGCCAAGGACGATACTCTACCCCATTGCTGGTGGTGATTTGGGGAATGACCTCCTTCACAATAAGCATCCGATTGTGTCCAGAAAGGTCAAAAGAGCTGTGAGCGCAAAGCGTTGGTGGGCTGGATTCGACCAGGGAAAAGCAATTTTGATAGGGAGAAGGGGCGAAAGTTCAGCTGACTAAGAGACCCGGAAAATGATGCAGTTCGGGAAGGTTGGTAGTGTGTGCAACGAAGAAGAATGCCGTATAGATCTTCTAGAACACCGCAGTGACAGCATCTGGCATCTGGAAGAGCCAACTTGTCTCAAGCGGTGACGCCACTGAGCCGTAAAGGCCACATCGAGTCGCATTCCGTGAATTAATGCGGCATCTTGCAGCAGGTAGACCGACTTGGTTTATCAGACAACATAAAGTAGAATTCTAACATACGAATAATGTTTTGCAACGTCAAAGTAGTATATAGAGGCGCCCCTTCTGAGGTATATATCCTACAGGCTGACGTCATTTTAGCGGGACTGCTTTCGCTGCAGGATGTCAAGGTGCCCTGGGCCATTACAATCCTGACAAAGTCGTCCATGGCGCGCCCAATGACACTATAAGGTGAGCACTTATATACCGGACGATATGATAAAGGAAGCTGCAAAATCCATGGCGTATACCTTTCCTCGTTTGTTTGTTTATTTATTTTTTCAATAAATAAATCGGGGGAGAGAACGATGTCACTCGGGCTGATGGTTGGCTAGGAGCGTGTTATGTGGTGAAGTTCATTTTTAAGAGTGTGCGCCTTACGCTTTCCACAATCCAGGAGTAATATAACGGTATCATTCCGTGCAAACGCTGTCCTATATAGCGTGTTACCGGTGAAATTTAAGAGTCTCCGATAAAAGAAGCATGCAGGTACACACGGTACCTGATGAAGCGTTGTCCATGCACCACGCGAAAGCTTGTATACGTATTAAACTTAGAAAGCTTCATTATCTTTTTGTCGTTCTTTTTAATGTTTCTGCAGTGTACCACTACCGAATAAAAACTGTCGGAAGACGTCGGGGACCATTCTCTTTTGTTTCCTGTTATTGGTTGTAGATTTTTATGCCCTGTTTTTGAGCTTGACACTTGCTTCCTCCTTATAGGCATGTTGGCGACCTTGGGAACATCCTAGCGACAGACGACAATGTCGCCATGATCGACATCTGGGACTCTGTCATCACGCTGAACGGGCCCCGTTCTATCATTGGACGATCGATTGTGGTTAGCACCAGGCCCTGAAATGCCCATTTGAGTATATACAGGGTGTTTCTTTTCTGCAACAAATTTTCATAGAAAGGGGAGTTGCCTTAGAACGCTTTTACTTGTGTCATGGATAACTCGACGCGGCTGCTACTAGGAAACCGTATGTTTTTCTCAATTAGGGGACTAATTAACGGATATATTCGAATGAGCTTTTTTTAATTTTTTGACTTTAGGGAGCACATTGCAGTTGCGATGTTAAACCCTGATGTCCATATGATGCGCTTGAACCACTGAAGAAGCACAAAAGTAATTGCAGCGTGCGCTACGGCGCTTGTGGAAGAAAGATCCAACGGGAAAAAAGATCCACCGGGAAAGAACATCCAACGGGGTCACGTGACAGGTGGGAAAAAGATCCAAAGAAAAAAAAAGATCCAAACGAGAAAGAAGATCCATGCAGAAGAAACATCCATTGGGAAAGAAGATCCACGCGGCAAAAAGGTCAATAGGGAAAGGGAATCCAAGCGAGGAAGCGCGTGAGCGTGTATACATCTGATCGAAAAGAATGCTTAATAAGCGGGGCATCGTATCATACTGTCAGTTTGTATGAAGTTTAACCCGATATTTCGACGAAGACCGCTTCACCTGGGTGATCGGAATTAGTCACAACTATCAGAGAACACACCAAACCGCCACGCCAAACAAAGACCCTGCGGGATGTTCTGTGTCTGTGTCTGCTGGCGTATAACGTGTATTATGCAGAGGAAACCGAGGAATTACACCTGATTCAATCATTCAGAATCAGCTCAACCCGATTACACACGTGTTATTGAAAAAATATATAACCCTATCCCCCCCCCCCTCCTCCTCCCTCCCCGATGCTGCTGAAAGCTATAACAAAATATCTCAGGCCGTATGGCATATATGACTTCTGTCAGATTCGCAAAAATTTGGAGCCACGAGAGTTTTGCAATAGTACTTGCAAGTGCAACACTTCCTCATCCTAACTGAAGAAAATGCTCTGTTGTGAATCACCATTATTCGGACACGAATTGAGCAGTCTCTCGTTTTTATTTTTAGGAAGGTGTATGAATTGACCCCATATGTGTTTGATGATAGCATTTTCGATCCAGAAGCTCTCAAAGTACCAGGAGAAGTAAAGTAGCCGGTGATCGGAATCGCTTCGACTGACCTGACGGATTGTCATTATAGGACAGGGAACCAGCAGATGGCTTGTTGGCGGTATTATAGCGACAGATTTTTTGTTAGATCATCCTTGCAGTCTACATATTAGGGATATTATTATTACTTATTATTATTTTCTTAGTCTAAAAATATTGGTTGTGAAGAATTCATGAAATAGAGTAAGCAACAACGATAGCAACGAATGCTTAAGTCATGATGATGTAGTCAGATGTTTCGTGCTGAGGCGGCATCCTGTCCGATTGCTTGAGAGGAGTTGTTGAATGATGATGAATGTTCACAGCTCACGCTGGAGCCCTGTTACTGCTAAAAATGTGATGAGGGCTTGAAGAGCTTGTATGCGCTGGGTTGGCTGGAGGCAGGGGCGAATGCAAACCATGCCGTGATAGGTGCTACATTGCTTTTTAGGAGGAAAAAATATACGCAAGGAGCCATGTCGCAATACGAACTCCAACTGTACAAAACAAAGAGGTTCCAACGTGGTCACGTGACGGAGGGAATGAAGATCCAAACGAGAACGAAGATCCATACGGAAAAAACATCCATAGGGAAAGAAGATCCATGCGGCAAAAAGATCCATAGGGAAAGGAGATCCATTAGTGGATCTTCTTTCCCTATGGATCTTTTTTCCCTTTAGATTCATTTGTTTACAAACAGGGAGAGGTTTGTAAATTGGATAGGATTCGGGAGGCATGAGATTTAGGCTCGGTTTCACCAACGTCGATTAACATTTGAACCGAGATGAACAGTCCCTTAACTTAAAGGGGTTGGGACAGTTTCGTAGATGTGGTTCATTAGATCATGGGCGAATATTGTACATGCACGCAAGAATACTGAGGAAAAAAGAATTATTCTTGCACGTGTCGTACTTATCGAGATACAAGCCCTCGAACACACTCCAGGGCAAAGCGCTGACGTCAGAGAGCTCAGAGTAGCTTCCATTCCCATTGGCAGCCGTGAGCACGTGAGTTCTCGTGCGCTGCCTCACTGGCGGCGGCGAGGGCTGTGATGTCAGGGCAGCATGAGTTTCGGTTTTCGCGGGGCCCATTTTCTCCGCTTCTATTACCCTCCTCGCTTTGAAACTTTCAATACAAGTTCACATCAATGCAAAGAAACGTCTTTTACGTTACGTGACCTGTCGCAACTGTTATTCACTACAGGGAGTTATTGTCACTGAAACATTCATCACGTCACCAACTATTGTTTGTTTCAGCAACCCTTGATCTCGGTTCAAAGTTAACCAGCATTGTCGTCTATATAGGAAATGTGCCGATCAGAGGCATCTCTCGCACGCTACGCTCGTCGCTCCTGGGCAATAACTCGAGTGTTATTTGTTCTACAAAAACGAAACAGTTGTAGACGGGCATTTCAGTGCACGTGTAAAGGCGGCACTACAGTGCACACTACGCTGCGTCGTTCGCGATTTATGAGCTAAAGAAATCCCAATTTATGCTTTCTCGCGCCCTCGCCTTCTCATGAAGCGCGTCAATGCAGAAGGGGCCCCTGAATGGTCTCTCCAAACGATCTCCCTCAATGATTGGACAAATCGTGTGGGGAGACGAATCAGGGGCCGTTCCGCACTGTCGGTCTTCTTAAGAAGGCGCCTTTACGAGTGAAAGAGACGTGAATGATCTGATCACAACTTAGAGCTCCATCCCATCCTGCAGGTCCATGAGAAGGCCGACGATTTGGGCCGCGGTACATCGGCCGACAGCCTGACTACTGGCAACGCTGGAGGCAGACTCAACTGCTGCCTCATCACCGAGGAAGACAACGCTCCCGATTCGTCCTCTCCCTTCCGTCGTCACATATATAGGCTCCACAAGAAGCTCTCAGACGACCAATGATGTCGTTGCGTTAATGTGATTTCACGATTACGTTTTCTCTGGATTCGAATATCCTGTATAACAAACGCGTCACTTTGTACACTCTGAAACGTCCTGTGGTAGATCGCTACTCTTTTTTCTTTTTTGGGGATTTGTCCGTGGAAGTTTATTAAACATCTATCGACACAGTTTCAGTTACGATGTCCTACGTAATGAAGAAAGCCTATGGGCGAAGATTTCATTCACCAGCTCGCCTGCATCTATAGCTGCGAAACTATAGAGCAGCACTGATGCAAACTTTGCAGGTGGCTAGGCGGGAATCCTGCTTCCTGCAGGACAGTGTGGACGACTAATTACCTGAAATCCATTAACCAATTTATTAAATAGACGTTTTCTGGGAAATTCGAGAGCAGAATTGGAACCAGTCATCACTGAAATTCCCTGAAAAGCAAACGTACCTCGAGATAAAAAAAAGTGACCTTTTTTACAATGCTTCTGGGCGCCGAAGAGGATTCCCTACATATTCAATATGTGGTGCCAATATGGCGCAGGCTGTGCTTTGGCGCGCGCCGATAGTGTTTCGCTGGACAGCCGCTAGGATACGATGCGAGCGTGAAAAACGTCCATTGCCGAATTTCACAATGCAAATCAGCCAAAACCAGAACTACGCACTCTTCGAGTGCAGAAACCACATGTCTTCGTCTTCCATCTTCGTCTGGGTCGGACAGCACTCTATCTGGCCATTAGATCAGCGCCTATGGTCCAAAGCACCTGGTCCCCTCTCGTGGACTGCGATGCATGTCGCTCTTTCTGCGCTCGAGTAGTGCGTAGTTCTGCTTTCGGCTCATTTGCATAGCGAAATTTGGCACATTTGGCAGGGTGCTTAATAAGGGCTATGAATTTCGATAATGGCTGGCTCCAATTCTGCTATCTCGCATTTGCCGGAAAACATCTGAGTAACATCGTCGTAGATAAGGCGAGTAGATACAGAGGACGAACACCATTCCATTGAACATCTAATACATTGAACTTCAGCTCCCCGTCTTGTGACGCCCGAGAATGCCATAGTACGCTCGGGTGCTAGCATACGTCAACGTTCTGAAGGCATATTAAAGACCGTTCACTATTAAATCTGTAAAATACCAAGGTGCAAAATATCAAGGTGTGAAGCTGGTGGTGGTGATGGTGAAAGGGCTCGCAAGGTCTGAAGCTAAAAGTATGTCGAAATGCCTCGGTGCCAATGCCATTCTTGTGTTTCATCTCCAAGGTGTGCTTACCTTAGTTGTGCGAGCTTTGCTGCGCACGTATGTAGATAGATGCATTCTGTTTATTCTGGGACAGTTGCTTCACAGATTAATTATGAAGTTTGTTTTATAAAAGTAAAATTAATTGTTTGTTTAAAGTAAAACTGCAACCCCAAAATAGTTCAGATATGTGGGATCAAAAAGAAAAATGAAAAACATGCGCCCAACGAAGAAACCTAGTATAACACCTGATCGACAGTTTTTTTTTTTTTGTGTGTGTGTGTGTGTGGTTTTCAAATTGAAAACAGACTGCTTTGTGTGCTAAATAAAGAAAACTTGGTGTGTGCATACACTATATATACATATATGTCGTTCTTCGCACAGAGGATGTAACAATGGAAGTGTGAAAACTAATATACAGGGTGTGTGCAGAAAAACATGACCCGCATTTAGGCACATAGCTTGTTGCCTACCTAACTAACGAACTTCCGGTGGCGCACGATGGCGCATTTATGCGTGCGAAATCTGTAGAAAAATTGTGGAAGCCATACCCAGCTTAAAAAATAAACGGAACAACGAAAACGTCGGCTTCCGTGCATCAGAATAGGACAACATGGTGGGCAACAGGGTGTATGTGAAAGGGCAACATGGTGCACGTAGGAGAGTTGTGTTCAAGTACCGCTAGGGGAGCTATCGGTGCATAAATCGAAACGATGTCCCACATGGATGCTAATCGGCAGTGCCCCTAGCGGTGCCTGCACATAACTCTTATGAGACCGAAATACACTACCATGCAGTGTCATGACCGCCCTATTCTAATGCATGGAAGCCCATGTTTTCGCGCTTTGTTTATTTTTTTACATTGAGTATGGCTTCCAGGATTTTTTTGTAGCTTTCGCACGCATAAATACGCCGTCGTGCGCCACCGGAAGTTCCTCGGCTAAGTAGACAACGAGTTACATGTAAAAATGCGGGTCATGTTTTTCTGCACACACCCTGTACAATTAATAGTTGTGAGACTCGAAAGGAACAATCTGATTTTGTCACTAATAGTATAACAGATGTGCAAGCTTGCCGAGGCTATGCACGACTGTCGCTATGCAAGTGCGAGGGCGGAAATTCTCTGGAAATTTTACATGGGGGAGGCGGAACCTTGTTGTTTCCCTCTTCCAAATGACCAATGGTATACCATTTCCGGGGGTTGCACCCCCCCCCCCACCACCACCACCACCATTGCCCGATTCTGGCTACGCCACTCCTTAAAGTGGCAAAAAGTACACTACGGGCATGCTGAACTTTTGGTGAAGTTCGCGAAAAACAGCATCGCCCGCGTCCGCGCGCATCGAGGGTTACCCAGCGGCCTAATGCGCAGTATCGCGGGGTACAACGGCCATTTGCATTTCTTTTGTCTAGTTGGTGGACGAATTCAAATATTTGCTTACAGGCATCTGAACGAACTTATCTAACGTCATCTGGGTGCCTTGAAAGCTGCACTCGAACGAATCCAACTGAAAGTTCTTCGACGCCATCTTTACACGAAGTTGAACCAGTCTACCCTGCGTCCACCTCAGTTTCGTAGATTTTATAACTAATATGCGTATATTATCTCGTTATTAAAATTGTAAATTGAATAAAATCATAGAATAATATACGACATAAATATATTTATATGCTTACCACTTGTAGCCAAGAACAGTGTCTTTATCTTATGCGCAACTGTGTTGCGGCCCATTCAGCAAGATTGATTTTCTTTTTTGAGTGCGGTCAGTTAGCGGTGTGGTGTGCGCACTTGATTTTGACAATGAAGATTGAAGAAGTGAAAAGTACAACAAAGACCCAGCGAATTGCTGCCCACAGTCACGTTAAGGGAATTGGTCTCGATGAGAATGGTATGGCGATTCCAGTCGCTAGCGGCCTTGTTGGGCAAGAGCAAGCGCGAGAGGTAACCCTTATTTACTACGGATTGCCTTCTTTCAGTTCTGTCAATTTAATTTTTAGTGTCTTTACTGCGCAGTATTACATAATTGAACACTTCAGGAATGACGAATGTACCAACCTCTCGATTCATAACATTAGTTCAGTGTTTCACAGGTGTCTGGCCTCTTCATGGTGCTGCGCACATGTGAAATACCCTGTCCGTATCTGTTTCACCGGTGCAAAATATTTTCTTTCTTTCCCCACATTCCTAGTCGCTGTGATCCCGCATTATTTTAGCACTTTCTTATATGTTCCTGGCGGCCATGGTTTTTCAGGCAAATAGTAACAAGAGTTATCAAATGTTTGTGCGATTTTTTGAATAGTCATTTTGTGTGGAACATCTTACCTGCCGAGAATTCATTCAGTAATCACTGTGACCTCCCATATAGGCGGCTGGCATCATCATCGAGCTGATCAAATCTAAAAAGATGGCTGGCAGGGCAGTTCTCCTAGCAGGACCCCCAGGCACAGGAAAGGTATGAAGCACCATAGAGCATTCATTTTATTCTGTGTGCTAAAATGAAGCCGGAATTATCACGCTCAATGCAGACAATATTGGAAGCCTGTGTCATATTTTCTGAGGTCCGGCAGGCGTCAGTGTATGACCAATATGCGTGACAAAGGTGAACAATACGGGTACAGCTAGTGCATGAAATGTTAGACACGATGTATATCCTTCAGACAGGACTTTACCGCATAACATGCTCATGGCCATTCACCACTGATAATATAATGTTGACTGTTGAAGCAGTAGATGTAGGTGCTCTATAACATTTAGCATATGCGCAAAGTATTACAGGACTTATGTATCTCCCTCATCCCCAATAAATCAGGAGGCTGAGTGACATAATTTTGAATGCTGGTTGATTTCGAGCATCTGATGAGGTGAATTTCTCATGTTAGAGTGTAGTGCTCATAGTGTCTGGCATAGTCATGTGCCATATGTCAAGAAGAATCTCTTTACACAGTATGCAAAAGTGCTGCAGTATTAACTCGGAGGCATCCAGCTCCAGTATAGTGGGGTCACTGTCACTTCAGACCTCTCTTTGCTGCTCGTGTTACTTGTCAAAGCCGCTAGACTTCAGAATCACCGTGACACCAACAGTATCACTACCTTGGCGTATGATTCCAGTCTCCTTTCTGTAACTGGGGGACAAAAAACGGCAACACAGACAGGGTCTCAAAGTCTCAGGTTTTTAAGTTAGTGACCTAGAGATGCTGTCCTCTCTCCACCTGTCCACGTGTGTGCGCCGCTCATAGCCAGAGTTGTTTCACGGCGCTGAGATGAAAGTAAAAATAAACAAAAACGAAAAAAGTTGTCACCGGGTAAAAGTTTTGCCGCGAATTATATTGAGCACTCGTTTTCTTGTCGTCAGCCACGGAATAGCTTATGGCTGCATCCCAGGTAGTTTTTGTCATTAGCAGTGCACGAAGAGATATTGCCGTTGAGCACTTTTATTTACGCTGCAGTTAGAATCAATGTGTTTGAAAGAGAAAATGGAGACAGCCTTTTCAGAAAACAAGACTCTGCTGCTCCAGACTGGAACATGACAGTTACTGTGGACAAATAAAAGGGGGGAAATGCAGTGTGCATCATTCCATGTACCCTCACAAGCTAGGCTCCTCAGAATAATCCAGCGGAAGGCACGAAAAAGGTCACTTTGCTGGATTATTCTGAGGAGCCTAGCTTGTGAGGGTACATGGAATGATGCACACTGCATTTCCTCCCTTTTATTTGTCCACAGTAACTGTCATGTTCCAGTCTGGAGCAGCAGAGTCTTGTTTTCTGAAAGGACTGTCTCCATTTGCTCTTTTCACTTTCAAACACATTCGTGAGGATAAAAAGAAAAGAAAAACGATTCTGCAGAGAGAGAATCTGGCAGTATTTTGTGTAGCCTTATGAACCGGAAGGCTCCTTCTCATTTTGTAGATGTTTTGATGCTCCCTGAGGGATGTTCTTGACTACGGCTTGCGCTGTTCACGAGTCGGCAGTCGGAACCTTTGTCATGTGGTTCAGTTTCATACTGCAAATGACATTTTTTGGTGAAGGGGTGCTTGAAACCGAAAGTCTCTCCATACCACCTAGTATGCATTCTCAAGATAGCCGAAACCCCAAATCCCGGGATGTGGCCTTGCAAAATCCCGGGAGTTTGGGAAATTAAATTAATCCCGGGATTTTGGGACCCAAGCTGTAGTCTTACTGTCTCAAACTGGTGCCTGCGTCTCCCCACACTCTAAAAACACGACTTCACCGCATAGCCCCATGTGTGCCAGCCATTGCCAAGAATGATACAGTTATCGCTTCTGATTTGAAGAGAGAGGTGGGCGTACGCCTTTTTGTGGCAATTATCGTATATCCAAATTGCCACAAAAAGGCGTACGCCCACCTCTCTCTCCGAATCAGAATCAATAACCCTATCATTCTTGGCAATGGTTGCCACACAACGTGCGATGCTGTGAAGTTCTGCTCTTAGAGTGCAGTGGACGAATGAACTCGCACGCGTCCCAGCTATAGCATCAGTGCTGTGGCACCACCAGTAGCAAAGATCTATCAGTTTTTACAAATATTCTGTTTTAGAGTTTGCAATAACGCCACAAGTTTTGTACTCCTTTACTATGTTTATTGCAGACTGCCATAGCTCTAGCCATAGCTCAGGAGCTAGGCACGAAAGTGCCCTTCTGTCCCATGGTGGGAAGCGAAGTATACTCCTCTGAAGTAAAGAAGACAGAAGTGCTGATGGAGAACTTCAGGCGTGCAATTGGTGAGCACGTGATTTCATCGTGCATACGAAAGGGCCCTTTGAGCTGACCGTGTGTTTCGTTACAGGGCTGCGAATCAAGGAAACAAAGGAAGTCTATGAAGGAGAGGTGACGGAATTGACTCCTTGTGAGACAGAGAACCCCATGGGAGGTAAGGAAACTACGTACTCTATAAAAGGAAGTGGTTCAGGACAGGAGCCGCCGATATTTCAAACAGAGGCTGTCCTTCTGGGACAAGAACAGTTTATGAAGGGAAGAACAGTCTCTCTTCGAAATATTGGCGGCTCTCGACCTGAGGCACATCCCTTCGTACTTTCTTACCGGTTCGCTGCATTTTCTACCCGTCTACTTACTGTACAAGTGGTTCAATTCGCTGGCTCAATAATTCGCGAAGTTGTGAGGAGCCAGTATCAGGCAATTATTCACGGAACTTTAAATGTGCGTCGTCGTGGGTCTCGTCGTGGGTCGTGAGGTATGGTGCGTCAACTGTGCATAAGGTGTGTTAGGGGCCTTGCAACTTGAACCTCCAGGAAGAAGTTAACAAAAGGTATCGCAACTGGGTAATAACTCGTTGCATTTGTTTTCCTTTTGAGCCCTTCTGACTGAGAAGGCTGCAATTAGGGGGTCCTGACTCGTCTGGTATCTGTGTGTCGTTGCCGAACTGCCCCATCTCCCTTCATTCTTGCCACCACGTCGAGCAGGTACGATTGGCGCTCGATAGTGATGCGGCAACTTTTACAAAGGCCGATCCGCATGGCAGCGTCCTTATACACGTTTGCCGGGTGATACGTGCTTACAAGTAACTGGAATCATGGGACGCCAAAATCCGTGCAGGATTTGTGAAGGCTGGACTCTTGTCTCCACTCGAACCAGGAAGAACTGAACACTTTGTGAGGCATTGCAGTGTTATAGCCTAACAATTAAACCATGTGCACAAGTTGCCTCTACGTCCCGGGTCAAATTTCTTACATAGTATTTCCTTCGCATATTTCTCCTTCATTTGTGAAGAAAAGAGCGCTTGCAAATTTAGCAAAAATTAGTTCCTCGCGAAAGTTACCACTTATACACTGTATGGGTTGTGACGCTTCGGTACACGTGGTTCATTGCATGATACACTGAGATTATTGAGGGAAAAAACTCATTTTGAGAAAGTCTAAGTAAGACTGTAGCAGGGACAATTTTGTAAAGCAGACTTCACCTAATGCCAGGAAGCGTCAGGTGAAGCCCACTTTCGGGAGGGGTGCTTCGCATTCGGCGAATAGTCGAATATCCGGAAACCCGAATATTGGGTATTCAATTCGCGAATTGAATGCTTCAAGTCATTGATATTCGATTTGAACTTGAACTCGAAGATCATCACACCCCTAAAAATAAGGGATTCCGTGAAATTCAGTGCTAAACGAAGGATTTTGTGATTAACTCCAAATTCCGCAGAATCGCGGAAAACTGAGGGCCTTCAGCGTGCCTATCTCCTATCATTGTCACAACCTTCAATTTGCATTTCAGCAATTTGCATTTTACCAATATGTATTTCATTGCACCATAATAGATAGTGCTTCTTCTTCCTAACAGGATATGGAAAGACAGTGAGTCACGTCATTATTGGTCTGAAGACTGCCAAGGGAACCAAGCAGCTCAAGCTTGACCCCACAATATATGAGAGCCTGCAGAGGGAAAAAGTAGAAGTGGGAGATGTCATCTACATCGAGGCAAACAGCGGAGCCGTCAAGGTAAGGCATTATCACTCACTCTACAGCCTCGTAAATGCCGCCATCTATGTACCACAAGTTATTGATGTCATGAATACTTTTCAACATGACACCTAGACTTCCCAATGGCATTTCTTTGAGATTGACGGAGAACGATCAGTTCCCACAGTTTATCTTGAGTGACGTAACTGGGAGCGTAGAGGGTATTTCTCGAACTATCCCTTATCATGTGCATTGCATTTCAGAGGCAAGGACGGTCAGATGCATATGCGACAGAATTTGACTTGGAGGTGAGTAGCGATTGGGTTACTGAACGTTTCATGTGTGCCGATGATGAACCGATGTGCAGGCAGAAGAGTATGTCCCACTTCCTAAAGGAGACGTGCACAAGAAGAAGGATGTGATCCAGGATGTTACCCTGCACGACCTTGACGTGGCCAATGCTCGCCCTCAAGGTGGCCAGGACATCCTATCCATGATGGGTCAACTCATGAAGCCTCGCAAGACTGAAATCACAGGTATGCACTCGTGTCTGGTAGTTTTTAATGTGTCCCAGAATATCCTTTTCTCTTCTTATGTAGGCTATAAAAAATGGATTTTGTGACACCTGGATAGTTATATAGTTGTTTAATTATACACGCGCTACACGGCACACTGAAGTATTGAGGAAGGATGTTTTAAGGAAGTCCGATATTTATATTATAGAAGAATGACGTAAATTTTTCATATTTCCTACTGGTACTACCATATTTACTTGTGTATAAGACACGCATTTCTTTACCAAAAACGTCACACCATTGAGGAGGGGGGTTGAATACTTGGGGGAAAATTGGGACCCAACACTTAGGTACGCTTA
The DNA here is from genome assembly GCF_037126465.1 of Ornithodoros turicata. Lineage (NCBI taxonomy): Eukaryota > Metazoa > Arthropoda > Arachnida > Ixodida > Argasidae > Ornithodoros > Ornithodoros turicata. The sequence goes on from NC_088207.1 coordinate 22,942,244, forward strand.
ACCCCCTTTTTATTCTGAGATGTCCCGGCAGTCTTCCCGGAATCGAATGTCACAGTTCTCCCACATCAAATGGTCTTGCGTTCTATCAAGTGTGGATGAATACTTCTTGATGTGCGTCGCATTCGTCGTTCATCAGCCTGGCGCCAGGTGCTCCATCTCGTTGGCTGTGCAAGATGCCATGCTACTAAAGTTTGCGGGGGTTCGATAAACGAGTGTGCATAATATGCGAGTAACTACGGTATTATCTGTATCGCCCCCCCCCCCCCCCCCCCCCAAAAAAAAAAAAAAGTAACACAGTTGAACCTCCAAATAATGAAAGCAAGTTTAACTAAATCCTCTATTTCGCGTATTATTCCTGTTGTACATACAGTTCCCCACAGACGCCAATGTATTCCTGCACTCGATTTAGAGAGGTGTTTTCGTTCGGCGCGGTCTGTTTAACGAAGCCCATAGGCAGTAGCCACCTCTGTGCAACGTCACACATGCCGTTCCCCATGTGGGAGGGAGAAGCGAGTGAGGGAGGAGAACTGACCTGGCACCTAGGGGAGGGAGGGAGAACTAACGTCACCGTGACAGTATGTTCTTATTGGTTATTGGGATCGTCACATGAAATGACGTAATTGGCGGATTGGGCGTCACTTTTGCTGTGGGAACTACACTGTCGCTGTTCAGCGCCGTTCGTTCTCAATGTTATTTTGCTGTGGTGCTTTGTGACCAGTGTGGTCCAAAAACAGAAGCTTTTGTTAGTTGATGAGGAACATGCGATAGTCACTGCTGTATCCATGGCCGAAAAGAAAAATTGTTTGCTTTCCGTGATTTACGAACATATGGTTCACACAAAACTTACTTCTGTTGCATGCTATTTGATCGCAAGTACGGCGATGATGTTTGTACTCTGTGAAAATTGTGGGACATTCAAGAATAAGCGCGCCCTGCATGTTTCCATCAGTCTTATGACTGCGTAGCCTAGAATGAGCCGTGTTGGTCGGCGTCCATTTTTTCTGGACACATTCGCTTTAACAAATCATTCTATGTAGCGAATTAAGGTATGGTTATTTTGAATTTCGTTCTATAGAAGTTCAACTGTATTGCTTTTGGGCTGCATTGACTTCCTGCTTGATATCTTCACTTTTTAACCTTTATTTATGTATTTACTTTTATCTAGACAAGCTACGCAAGGAGATCAACAAAGTAGTGAACAAGTATATCGATCAAGGCATTGCCGAGCTTGTGCCAGGTGTGCTGTTCATTGATGAGGTGCACATGCTGGACATCGAATGCTTCACATACCTACACAGGGCACTTGAATCTTCCATTGCACCAATCGTCATCTTTGCCACCAACAGAGGGCGCTGCACAGTCAGGTAAGCGGGCAAGCACGGTAGCAAATTCCCGTTAGTGTGAACCTTTGAACAGGGCACATAAATTGTTGGGAGTTATTTATATTTCCAAAGTGCTGCGCAGATACGGTAGAATCTTGATCATACAATCACGCATTATACAAATTATCTTTTGGTCCCGGCTGAATTGCCTATTCTACCCATGTGCACTAGCCAACAGATTATTCGAACTTGTTCGATACTTGGGACTCCCACGGGAACAATGACATTCGCCGTAGGATTAATTTAATTAATTAATTTAATTCGCCCGTCCGATTTTTCGGACTCTGCGGGGATCGCGCAAAAGTCCGAATAGTCGAGCGGTCCGAAAAAACGAATTTCGCTTCAAAATAAACTTTACTAAGCCCTAGTAGGCTGGAAAAATTTGTTGATGCTTTCTTAACGCGCTTCCAGCTCTGCCTGATAACATCAGCTTCTATTTCCCAAAGCGACATTTCGTCAATGTACACTATCAGAGGCACCGTCGTCATCAAGTCCGCAAGTCGGCTTCACCTAACGCATGCGTGCTTTAGGTGAAGCTCGCTTTACAGAGCTGTCGCGCTACTCTCGGGCAGACAGCACGTGCTGGGCCGTTGGCCAAAACCGAAGACGCATAGGCGCTATGCCAGACCTCTTCTACTCAGAGGAAGGGAAAGTCAACAATCATCACTGCCAATTTTTTTTCCTCAATATTTTAATTGGTTGATTTCTTTCTATACGAATTTCAGATGATACCAATATTTTCCGTCACCCCAAGAGAGAAATTTGTGGGTTGGGCAAACAGAGTCCGAAATATCGAACAACGGAGCTGCACGGCGTCCAAAAGTTTGGACGTTCTTATACATCACCTCTATGAAACCCACGGCCGTTCCGCGAACGAGTCCGAATAATCGAGCATGTCCGAAAAATCAGTCGGCGACTGTACATACTGCAACTGTTTTTCCGGACAGATCGAAGTCGGAATGCCCGATTTTACGGACCAAAACGCTTGGGGAGACACACCAACACGGCTATTTCCGGAGCTGTGGTGGCAACTTTCGACACTGCCGTTTTGCATTGTGTACTTTGATTGGATTGGTAATCGGAATCCTAGCCAAGACTGCTCTGAACCGTACCTCTAGTTTACGCCATGGCAGCAGTGCAGCTCTATTGCTCTCTAGTGCAGCTCTAATTGCGAGTAGAAGGAAAATACGTAGCAAGTATGTATTTCCTACACTTCGGTGTGCTCATCTACTTCATTTCTGATAAAAGAAATTTCATATACGTATATTTTCTGCATCCCCAAGATGTTCATATCATTGGGACCCTACTGTAGCTTGGGCTTTCTCTGAAACTGTCAACGTGCATTGTAGCAATGGCGCTGTGAAGGCCCTCGGTATTCCTTAAAATACAGTATGTTGTACTCTATTTTAAATACTTTTATGCCGAGTATTTGACATCTTATTTTAAATACTTTTGTGCAGTATTTTGTACATGTCTGCTCCAAAGCCCCTTTTTTCTTTTTTTCTTTCTGATGAAAACAGGATCCTTTTACAATGTGGTTAGTGTGTTGCAGTCGAGAAATCTGATGATATTTTGTAGGGGTACAGAAGATGTGGTGTCACCTCATGGAATTCCTCTGGACCTCTTGGACAGGCTCATGATTGTTCGAACCTTGCCCTACTCTCAGGAGGAGATGGTCCAGGTAAAGTACTTACATAGAAATGTACCTAAAGTAAAGTACCGAGTACTCGGAAAAGTACTTCAAAGTACCGATCAAGTACATTGTGAGTAATGCCCGCTATATATACGTGTATCAGCAGTTACTAGGTGAGGTACCGTTTCACATGCAGGAGTGTCGGAACATTATTCTAGCTGCCAAAAACGAGGTTCAATTTCTCCTAACTGCACTTTTTTCTTGTGTCCCCCATCGGAGTTTGAAACTGATACTGACCTTACTATGTCCTGTGGGCAGTGTAGCGCAGTTATTGACACCCTAAGATACAGGCACAAAAACAAGATACGGTCTGAGACCGTTTGTAACAATATTGACAGGATTGCAAAATCTGCTCATTGTGATGGAAGTATTGTTCTAAGGCTGGAACATCCAAAGGGACAAGTACAACACAAGCCTCGAGTTGCCTGGGGACATGAACAACTAAGATATGGCAGTTGTCGAAAAAGCCAGAGAGCACCAGGATTTGAACCATGCCTCTCATATGAGATGTGTAGTTCAAATCCTGCTGCTGTGTTTCTTTTTTTTCTTTTTCTTTATGACTGACATATTTGAATTGATTGTTATATCTGAGTGTTGTCATTTGTGAACTTTTGCAAAATCACTGTCTGGATCATGTCAATGAAGTAGGACCCAGCAGCTAGAGTGCTACTGAACATTCATATTCTATGAAGTTCTAGATTAAAGTAGTTTTTGTGTCACATTCCACGAAAGCTCTTCCACTGACAACATAACTGCCGATATCACGTGATGCTCTGCTCCTCTTGGGATCGATGGCTTGGTTCTCTGGCCTCTTTTCTTTTCTTTTTTTGCAATAAAAGCTGGAATCTTGCTCCTTAGGTTTTGTGCACTTGTGCAGCCATCAACAGAATTTTGATTGAATTTACTGCTACATTGAAGGTCGTAATAAACAGGCTTCACCGTGCTCAAAATTCACGAAATCTGTTTCAAGGTTCCTCGTGTGATATCTGCATTGCTGCCAAAAATTGTGTCACCTTGGTAATGCTAATTGTGCCACGCCTAGAACTCTTATACGTTCTCCCATTTCAGATCTTGCGAATCCGAGCTCAAACAGAGGGCATCGATATTGACGAAGAGTCTTTGCAGTCGCTGGGTGAGATTGGAACACACACCACACTCAGGTGAGCTCTCGTACCCATTTCAGATTTACGCTACGCTACACAGTGTCCATGCAACTGCAAAAAAAAAAAAAAAAAAGTCCTCCAACTTACTGTATTTCCTCGCATATTGAACGCACATCAAACCTGAGCTGAAATGCTGGTACTTTTTTTTATTCCCGCGCACTAAACGCACCCAGGCTTTATGGCATGGCCGGATCATCTCGCGCAGTGCCAGCCAGCGTATCACGCCAGCTCGACTGCTTGTATCTAGAGCCTGAAGTTTTAGGGTTTAACCCGATTCTTCCCCGAATTTGCACCCTGAATTGAAGGTTGCCTCTTTAGGGAGAAACCCGATTTTTACCCGGCAAATTGCCCTCACTGAGACGTCTGTACGAATGCACACTAACTTGTTTGGCAGCAAATGCAGTTACATCACCGTTTGTACCAAACCATTACAGTTAGTTCGAGTAACTGAGCCCGATTTCTTCCCGAATTTAGCGTACTGGAAGTTTTTTCACCCGAATTCGCATGAATTTGGAGCACATGTTTATTTACCCGATTTCTACCCCCTCGAATTTAGAAAAAAAAATATTTCCCGAAAACTTCAGGCTCTACTTGTATCGTATGGGAAGGGGCACCAGAGTGACTAATGCAGCAGACATCGCGGACTATTTCAACCACGCTTGATAGAAAGGAAAACGATTTTATGTGGGAGAATCAGGATGTTCGATACCGCAGAGGTCACCGCAGATGTCTGAATAGATGGCGACAATGATGCAGAATTGCGACGTTCGATTCCAGGGAGATTGCCGCGGATATCTCGGGATAAAATAGGAGTTGTGTACCTCAAGTGTTGTGTTACAATTTTACCCCGCATACTGAACGCACCCCCTCAATCGTGCGATGTTTTTAGGTAAAAAAAAATGGGCATCTTATACACGAGCAACTACAGTATGTCCAAAATTTCGTTGGCGAGTTTGAACCCCAAGCTAGGTGAAGCATGAGACACCATGAGCCTGAAATATAGCACGGCAGTATTACTTGTGGTCTATTTCCTAATGACTGCTACGAAGTCACTAGCATTGCCAGTGCACGCATGGCTTTGCAGTGATGCAACAATGTGCGAGTCTCTAATTCTGTGCATTCCTCTTCATTGTAGACACTCAGTAAAATAAGTATTTAAAGAGATTGAAACAGTTATTTTACTGAAGAACAAGCTTTCGGACGGAGTCCGTCCTTCATCAAGTGCGAAAGCTTGTTCTTCAGTAAAATAAATGTTTCAATCTCTTTAAATACTTATTTTATTCACTTGCGAGTGCTAGACTTCTCCCATTTTTGCTGTTAGTTTCCTTTAGACACTCAGTATGTAAACTACTGTCGCCGTCCAATTTTTCGGACTCTGCGGGGATAGCGCAAAAGTCCGAATAATCGAGCAGTCCGATAAAAACGAATTTCGCTAAAAAATAAACTTTACTAAGCCCTAGAGGGCTGGAAAAAATTTGTCGATGCTTTCCTAACGCGCTTCCAGCTCTACCTGATAACATCAGCTTCTATTTCCCGAAGCGACATTTCGTCAACGTACACTGTGAGAGGCACCGCTGTCATCAAGTCTGCAAGTCGGCTTCACCTAACGCATGCGTGTTTTAGGTGAAGCTCGCTTTACAGCGCTGTAGTGAGACTCGCGGGCGGACAGCACGTGCTGGGCCGTTGGCCAAAAACGAAGATGCAAAAGTGCTATGACAGACCTCTTCTACTCAGAGGAATGGAAAATGAACAATCATCACTGTCTATTTTTTTGCCTCAATATTTTAGTTGGTTGATTTCTTTCTATACGAATTTCAGATGATTTTTCCGTCACCCCAAGAGAAAATTCGCGGGTTGGGCAAACAGAGTCCGAAATATCGAGCGACGGAGCTGCACGGCGTCCGAAATTTTGGACGTTCTTATACATCAACTCTATGGGATCCGCAGCCGTTCCGCGAACGAGTCCGAAAAATCTGGGTCCAAAAAATCTGTCGGCGACTGTAATAGTTGACAGTGGCTCAGTTGTCCAATGCCATTTGCGCCAAACTGTGCCAATCACGGGGTTCGCCATCAGTGGCAGGAGGTCTTCTTTGTTTACGGAACACTGCTGGTGTCTGCTTCTTAAATCAGCTATGTCATCTTCTTTGCTAGAATAGCTCAAAGATTCCAAATCACTGTCGTCATCCTCACTTCCCGAGCGCACATAACTTGAGTCACTATCCGAGTCCTCGGAAACCTGCTCATAAGTTCGTTTTTCGCAATAACCGCGACTGCCGGAGACGTAGACGACAGTTCTACGGACGCCATATTCAAAAACTTGCGTTGCCAGCTCATCCTGTGCGTTTAGCTTCTAACAGCAACGTGAAGCTTGCTCCGGGACATGCCGTGCTGCCCTCTACCAGTAGAGAATGAAAACATTACGTGGACGAAGTCATGCTCGTCCAAAGCCGTTGAGGGGTCGAACTTCGAGGACGAGTCTGACTCACCCAAAATATGCAAGGGGTTAAAGTGCACTACTGTTCTTGCAGTACTGAAGGGCATGTTAAGCATGTGTAACACAGATGTACTACCTTGCACGTTTATGAGTGTGTACGCTTCTCTTATTATCTTACATTTATATTGAGGACACAAATTAAGTGCAATTGTGGCCCATTGACGAGCATGTAAATGTAATTTCTGATTTCCTGGGGGTAATTAAGCACTACAAGCGTTTGCAAACATTTGCAACTGACATCTCTGGTCTCTAACAAGGTATGCTGCCCAACTGTTGAGCCCCTCAAGCCTCCTGGCCAAGGTGAATGGGAGAAGCTCCATTCGCAAGGAAGATGTCAAGGAGATCAGCGATCTCTTCCACGATGCCAAGTCTTCCGCAAAAATCCTGGCCGAGCACAATGACAAGTACATGCAGTAGCTGCTCCTGGTCACCATCGTCTGTGTCATACCTCTGTCTATACCACATTGTTGAGCCGAGTAAAGTATATCATCCCACGTCTTTTCATGTGCCACTGTACATTTTCTTTTTTTACATAGTACACGAAACCAAGTCTTCCTCTGCACTACGTGTGGGGGGGGAGCTAACTTTGGGAACTGAGCACCACGAAAAAATGCAACCCGATGGCCTGCAGGTAAATCAGAACACCACACACTAAAGGAGCCTCACCTGTTGTGTTCGGCAACGATCTCAAATCTCCCGCAAAAAATTAGACGCGTATTTCCTTCATCCCCAACGTGAGAGGGGGAAGGAGCACAGTGCCGCCTCATGCGTCGAAGATGAGCTTTAACTTGCGGAAACAAAACAAAAAAAAATGTATCGGGTGACTCTATCGGAACTGGCCTTATTTTGGGCTGCATTTTCTGTTTCCTTTTAATCTTTTTCCAGGATGCGAGAGGCGATAGTGTGCTCTTTCTCCCTCTCACATTGGGGATGAAGGAAAGACGCGTCTTCTAAAAAGCACAATGAACAAAATAAAGAAAAAAATGGCGTTCCTTCACGAATTTTTTGCGGGCGATCTATGGAACGGATTTTTGTTCTCAAACGGCTACGATATCAGGTGACCGAAAGGAACAGATGTTCTCATTGGGACAACTTTGTAGCTTTTATAATTAAAAAGTTAATTAATGAAAGTTGATTAAGACATTGCCTTGGGACTTTGCTAATGCCATCCTAGGGAGTGCCCTTCAGCATATGCTATATTGCAATTGATTTCATCTTGGAAAAAGTGTTATATTTTTAAGAAATATGTTTGCAGTTAGCTGGGACACCCTGTATTTATCCTTGTGGATTCCCCTGAATGTGTTTATGCTGTCTAGCCTCCGAATCCAGGATCCATGTTGGTGTAAATCGCGTGCTGAAGGGACGATTATGAACTCAACTTTGGAGGGGTAATTGCGGGCACCGCAACAAATCAGATACCGGCTACTGTGTAGCTTTGTGTACAGATGAACCGCACTCATTACATCATCCAAGCACATATTGAGAAAAATGTGAGGAATCTAAAACATAACACAAAAAAAGGTTTATTAGAAACAATAGAGCAAGGGTGCCTGTACATGGTGGAACAAACAATGCACATAGTGCATGAGATTAACAGCATTCTGTGAGCCTCTAGGCTCTAGAGAATGAAAGGTGGTGGTGGTGATGATGATGTTGAAGAAAATGTTCTGTGTAGAGCTGCAAAATTCAGAACGACAGGTCCTGCAAATGAAAAGATGCAGTGATGAATCACTGTTCTTTTAGAACTGTACAAATATATCCTTGCAGGTTTTCGAAACATTTAAAAATTTGCAGGAGATACTTTGGGCTAAGGAATTATTTGCATGCTGAACACATTCATTGGTTTAGCTTTGCCATCACTGCACATAATGTAGTCTTTATTGTGATAATTCATGCCGTCCTTGGTATGGGTGGTTCGTTGGCAGAGTCCCCACCTGTACTTGTATTCACTAGTGGCTCGTGATAACTGAAGTAGTACATGACATAGTGTTACACAAGAATTCTGCATGTCTTCACTTATTGTCCTCAAGCAGTGCTTCTCTAAAAACATTTATACACCAACTGGGCATGCTTAGACCTGTGGTTTACCCTAACCAGAATCACAAGCACAGCGTGTGACTGGGGTTAGGGTGTCATTATTAGTTTATTACAGTTACGTTAAAGTTGTAAAAGTGTTGTGTATCATTGCTCCCTTGTTTCTTCGCTTTCTTATCTGTGCAGCCCCTGTAGTGGGTACACAAGAGCGGTACAGGATGTCATCAAACATGTGGGGGTGCAAGGGGGTCTGGACAAATCACTGGCGTAATCATTTGTACGTTTAGATGTTAAATTTTCCCAAATTTTTCGTTTGTGTTTGAAGCTGTAAAACGTGGTAAAATTGGGTGATATTGTGTGAAAGAGCAGATTCCTGGGTAAGAAAAAAAAAAAAAAAAACAGACAAAGTTTGATTTGATGTCTGTGAGGTTGCCTTTAAAAAGTTAGGACTCTTGAATAATGACTACAGCCCACGAACAAAAAGGGTGTCTTAAAGATGTCCTTTGCATCTAAAATTTCAGTAGTGCAACTTCCTAGGGCGAGTGCAAAGAAACTAAAAGGTGTTCATGGCAAAACTGAGGGAGGATGCCAATTCGTTTGTTTCACAAATGGCCTGTGGTTGTCTGAAACAATTACAGCCTCATCCGTATAATATGCTACTGCCTGGCATAAAATTTTGAAATGAAGGTAACCACTCCAGTAAGTGTAGGCTCACCCGAAAAGCAGGAAGCACTCTCATGTAACATTAAAGAGTAGGGGCTTTGAACAGAAGAATTGCATGTCTCTCTTGTGACAGTTAGTGCTAGAAAAATTACACTAAAGGCATGGGCTACGAAATGTGCGAAACCATGCCATGTACGAAAATGGCTGAAACTTTTAGTGCGAAAGTCACATATTGAAAATTTTGCACAAATATTCGATTCAGTATTCCAAATTTTTCCCCCCATTCGATTCGACTCAAAATATTCGGATTCGCACATCCCTAGTGTTAAGCAATACAATGTGCTCAATCACTGCACAGACTAGCGCACCCACTGTGCCACTACGTTAGACCTATGCACTCTCTTTTAGTACTACACATTTCCTACCTGGTTGGGAAATGTGGTTGTAAAGATGACATTCTGCTGGCCACCTTGTTCCGATGTCAAGATGTTGGCTGTGAAAAGGAACACGCAGACAGTGTTTACACAGTGAAATGACAATCAGTGGGGAACCACTTATGAGCCTGTGAGGCCTGCAAGTTTAAAGTTACTATACTGAAGTTGCTACTGGTACAAAATTGGAAAGACAACAAAGCTGCCTATGTCGCACATCCCTCTAGCTTTAAAGACATAGGACAACATGTTATTGCGCTGGCAGGAGTGGAAAATTTACGATGTAGAGCACTATGCAAGGAACATAAATATATACCCATGTTCATCTTCAAGATGACATGAAATGTAGTTCGTGAATCGCAATTGAGTTACTCCAATGGAAAAATTACACTGCAGTGCCATCTATAGCGTTATAGAGTTCCTATAGCGGAACAGTCTCCAGTGTCGGTGCTGTACTTGTCACATGGTGGACTGATGTGGCTGGCTATTGCAGCCAATAAGGACGAGCGTTGCGTGGGGATTAAACACGGTGGGGCTTAGTTTGGACACGGCTGCGGTCACTTTCACAGGTGTCCAGCACGGTTATGGTTACGAAGGCAAAATTCAATAACACTTTGCGTGCAGTACAACACACAGCCCGAACGACTTGTACTCTAGCTCGGTACGTCGGGTTCAGCTCTAACCCGGAATGTGCGAGACTCGGCAAAGATGGGTTCAAGACAATAAGTGTGGGTTAACGCTTTGCATATGTTGAAATTCATTTTTAACAGTAACGAGAGTGAAAATAAGTGAGGAGGGGATACTCACGGAAAGAATCATCGGCCAACTCCTCTAGCGAGGTCTCAGATGCAGCACCTACGTTCTTCTCACCCTTCATGGCCTGCAAGTGTGTGGAGCCACAGGTTACCTTTCAACCATTATGGCGTCAACTACTGCATAGCGGTCACCCGTGCCCGTGGGTGAGTTTGTGCCTTGACAATGTACATTCTCGGGTTTTACCCTGAGTGGTTGTGTTACTCAGTTTAAAATACTGAAACATGAGGCTGTACGTATTATGCACTGCACCTCGCGATTGACTATGCCCAATTCTTCGATATTATTTGAAATATCGCATGCAAACGGAAAATGGGACAATTAATTTTGTCAGGCATTACTCCTTTTTCTTCGATTGCCTCGCATGTATGGGAGCCAAGGTGAGTTTGTGCCCCGACGATTTCTATTCTCATGTTTTATCCGAAGGGGCGGTAAACCGGGTTTAAAACACTAATACGTGAGGCTCTAAGTATGTTCTGCACCTTGCGATTGGCTATGGTCAGTCCTTGAATACTGTATTACTGGAAATATCACATGCAGAGGAAATATGGGGAAATTAATTTTGTCAGGCATTATTACTTTTTGTATTCTAGTGCTTCACTTCTACAGGTCATTCAACGTGACAGTTGAAATTTTTTTGCAAAATGAGCAAAATCAGCCCTGCATGGAGTCAGTAGTCCACCCAGAATCGCAAGCACAGGGTGGGGTATCAAGCATGGTAATTGGTACACGTCTTTCATGATGGATGCAGCGCACCAACCATGTTTTCATCCTAGTTTGTGCGTTGCATCAATCACGCAAGACACGGGGTGGGGGATGTGCGTAAAAAATATAGGGGACATTATTACACTAACGCTACTTGTTACAGCTTTGTGCATCATTGTCAACATGTGTCTAAAGCTGACATAGCAAGACCCCCCCTTTTTATTGGCAATGCACAGTAAAGACACAGGAAGTATACTGCTGGGGAGTGGGTGGTTCCGGGTAAATCACTGTAGAGCATGAAGTTTTGGGGAAATATTTTTTTCTAAATTCAGGAGGTAGAAATCGGGTAAATAAACATGTACTATTACAAATTCGTGCGAATTTGGGTGGAAAAACTTCCAGTATGCTAAATCTGGGGATAAATTGGGCACAGTTACTCAAATTAACTGTACTGGTTTGGTACAAACGGTGGTGTAACTGCATCTGCTGCCACACAAGTTAGTGTTTGTTCCTATACAGACGTCTCAGTGAGGGCAATTTGCCAGGTAAAAATCGGGTTTCACCCTAAAGAGGCAACCTTCAATTCAGGGTGCAAATTCGTTGAAGGGTCAGGTTAAACCCTAAAACTTCAGGCTCTATGTATGGAGCACTGTGTGGGTTGAGATAAGCAGGCCAAATACCACCACCTCGCGATATTTGTGAAGATACAGCTTCAGGGGTTCCACGTAGTTTTCAAATCCGAGGGTAGACATCGCAAAGAGAATGTCTTCTCCGTTAATGGTCTTGCGCTTCTCTTGGTGACAACGGTCACTCGCCCTGACCTGCAGTCAAGGTCCACACTTTGTCCACAGGATCCTACGAAACTACAAGTTTTTGTCTTTTTTCTGTTTTTGTTCGAGGTCACGCCTACGACAGCCAAACAATGGACATGTCCAAACAGATGCAGAACTGCAAGTTCAGTAAGTGACATAATGTTGGCAAGGGACTTGAATATGCTGAAAAAAAAAATCTGGACTTTGGGGTTGGTGCATGCAGGACTTCCATGGCAGAGCTGTTGAGTTCAGTAAGGGGGATGTGACAGTAGGATTGTGTGATATGTGATACATGTTATATTCATATTCAATTTTGAGGGTTTTTTTTTGGGGGGGGGGGGGGAATCCTTGGCTGGAATGATGGGATTAAATGTAAAACATCTTTTCTTTGTCATGGAGGCATAGCTTTAGCAGAACTTCTGGGTCGTAACATAAACTGCAGAGGCTTGAAATGGCAATAGTCCCATAGAGCTCAGCACCCCTTTGAACTGTGAGAATTTGCTTATCAGAAAGGAGGAGAAGGCCACAAAAAACTCCTCTCACAGCTCATTCTCCACAGAGTGTCCAAGTCAGAGAAAACAAAATGTGAAGGACTATTCTCCCTTCCTCAAGACAGAATCTCCCTGGATGCAACATGTTCGCGAGGAGCACTGGGATTTCCTGAAATCGTCTACTCGGACAAGCATAATATCTAGGTCTGACAAACTTCGGGAAGACGTGGACACACATTCACTCTGGGCAGATTTTGCACAAAAAGATCGAAGTGCAGCTTTTTTGGGGTGCTCGAGCAAAGGATACTCGCTGGTGATGAAACTAACAAATTCTGATACGCACTCCTGGACACATTCCTTGGCATCTTTGGCAATCTGCGGAAAAAAAAATTTAAACTGGAGTAAGATAACAACCAGAAAGGTTGTTTCTCTTATTTATACACTGAAAGATGTATGCAGATAAGTAAGTACCTTGCCACTCTTGGGAATAGCATTTTTCATTATCCTAGCCACATTGGCAATTGGAAGGAATCTATCCTGTAAGACAAGCATATAGCGAGAACATCACTTGTACAGCCAGTGATGGGCAGTACTTGAAGTGTGGCATACCTAAGGAGAAACAGAGTGAGAAACCGAGCTATTTGGTAATCCGTAAAAACGAAAGAAAAAAAAAAGAAACAGTGCAGGGGAACAAATGGATGGACACAACGAATCACTGACGAACAAGCAACACTGTTTGTCGGTCACTGCGTGGTCGTGTCCGTCCCCGTTTGTGCCCCGGCACTGGGGCGTTTTTACCATTTTTGTACTTAGGGACTTCACTAAAGTACAGCTTAGTGGTACACCCTGACAGCATAACTCCACCACATAATACACGCAAGCGCTACAGCATTTAGGATTATATCTCTCGCTCTCCTTATTTGCGGAGGACAAGGAGCGTACCCTAATTTTGTAACACTTCGAGTGTGTGTAGAGTGTTATTAGAAAAGGCGTACGCCTCATATTTTCAGAAATCAGGATGATATCATTCGGCGAGCTGTATATAGAGCATGTTATGAGGTGAAGTTATGTTTTAGTACTCCACAAATTGTAATTGATATGTTTATATTAGGGATGTGCCAACCAAATCCGCGAATCCTAGGCAGGTATTCGAGATTCGGGAATCCGAATCCTAGTGCCCAAAATGGCGAATCCGAATTCGAATCCACAAACCACGTTTGTTTGTTTATTTTTAAAACTGGCGCCTCCGCACTCCGCCGAAAGCCTCATAGCCTCATGTGTTTTCTTGTTTAATTGTTTACATTGCTTTGGACTGAAAGAGTTCAGGCAGGAACTCTTATATGATAAGTTTAAAAGTAACATGGTTTTGCTTTTGATTATTTCTCAGTTTTGTGGAAACAATTCAGACTCGAGAATGAAGTATTTCCTGTAGTTGATGAACAACATGTTATATGGGTATGTTTTGTCCTGAAAATGAACTATTATTTAATTTGATTTTCAGTCAACACAGATAACATATTCTGCTTCAAAACACTTTTCAGAAGATGTGTTTTTTTTCTCTGGCTTTTTCAACTCTTTTAAAAGAAAGGATTCGAAAGGTTTGAGATTCGTAAGATTCGTGGATTCGCAGAACCTTCCTTGGATTCGGAAAATTATGGACTCGTCCCATCTCTAGTTCCTTTCCTTTTCATTTCCTTTTTTAGTTTTATGGCTGCAGGCATTGAAATAAATCTAAAGTGTGCCTTTCAGTTGCTCTATAATGCTTCATTAAATGATCAGCGAAGGCCTACAATGTTGCTTCTCACTAATTTGTATTAGTTCATTATTTAATTTCATTTATTTATGTTTGTCAAGGAGCTAAGAGCTAGGCAACTACGAAGACTCGTTACGAGTGCAAATAAACTTCTGTATTAAGACTGAAAAGCAGTAGAGGAAGGGACGGCAAACCTGTTCCCTGAGTGGTTCGCTGTCTTTCTGTCCATCCCCTTGGTCCGAGCCTTCCCCTGCTATGCCCAGTCCATCTTCACCCTCTGTGCCAGACAATGAGCCTGTATTTGTACACCACAACCACAATGATTGCATCTCCATCAATAAACGCATTTCATTCCAAAGTTCACTTGATGAGCTGTACATGCTAAACAAGGAATGCCCTTGGTGGCATGTATTTTTTTCTTTTTTTTTCAAACCATCTCCCAGCCAAAATTTATTGCTCTTAGTTTCTTTTCCAGCCAAATTTATGAAAAATTCAGGAACAAAGAGTGAAACAAGGTAAAATGTGCATATGACTATGGAAATTCTCAAGCTTGCTTAAATTGCTTCTGAGAAACCAATAAGTTTTAGGAATCTCCACTGCTTCATGCTCCATGCTTGTGATCTTATTTGACTCATCATGTTTGAGCGCAGCGGACAGACCACTACTTTTAGTGCACGTATTCTTCTTATGCCTTTATCTAGCTCTGCTGTGTTCGGTATCACTTCTCAGTCGAGTCTGTATCCTTTATCACCGATCATGCTTTTATGTATAAACCATTCTCCGCAAGTAGATAAGACTAAGCCCAAACATTCGTTCTTGCAGATAACCTTCTTTCTCCTAACACTTGCATGTGCATCAATATCAACTACCATCAAGCAGTTATGTGCCTTGTCCTTTTCTGTCTGTGTTTTGAGTGCTGCTTTAAAGTACAATGATCTGTTACCAATTACCCCAAGAGAGGACTTCGTTAACTCCCCAAGTGAAGACTTTAGTTCAGCATGATCGGGGCTTACGCGGTTAATGTGCACCAGAAATAAAGACTGAATGAATGAAAATGAGTGAATTAATGGGGCTGCAGCAGCAATGCGCATTTACACGTAAGTTCATTTCTGAACGCTTACGAGGCGTACAAGCAAGCATCGAAACAAATGTGTTTGCTCCACAACCTTGAGCATCGTGCTGCAACTCAGAAATGGAATGAAATGTTGAAACCTGACCTTCAGCATGCACAATATACTGGCCACTGGAAGACAGGAAGCCGTCACCAATGTTGCCAGCGTCGTTGTCACCATTCTCCATCCTTCAAGAAGAAGCGAAGAACTCAGCATTAGGAACACAACATTACAAAAACGTGTACCTAAGATTCGATACAGGCAGATACCTTCCGGTGGTTTATCCAGAATCCCAAGCCTCGAGGGGTGTTGGAAAAAATTTGGGGAGGGGGGGGTCATCATTATAGTTATATCATTACAGCTTAACATATCATTACTGACATGTGTATAAGGCTGAAATCGCAACGGCACCGCCCCCCCCCCCCCCCCATAGAGAGTAAACAGGTGAAAAAAGTTAGGGGGGTGTCACTGAACATTTGGGGGAGGATAGGGGGGTGTCTGGATAAATCACTGATTACCTTCTATCTACACCGGAAGCAACACCGGATATTTACAATCACAAATACTTCACGTGTCACGTAGCTGCGGACATGGATACACCCCATGGACATCCCATAGACATCCCACATTGAACCAACATTTGGAATGTGGTCTGGGGGACGCTTCTGCTAGCACAAAGTTTATTGCTATGCACCACTATCATCTGAAAAAATGCAGTTTGCATTGTGTGAAGAGAGACTTTTGTTGAGGTAAGAATACTGTACAGGAATGCAAACTCTTTGATGTAACAAACTGCAATTTTTTTTATTAATTTTATTAATTATTATTAATTCCATGTTAGTGCCGCGAAGCAACTGTGGCTACGAGCGGCGTACAGTCGTGGTCAGACTGAGAGAGGACAGCTGGAAGGAGAGGGGTACAGGGGGGATAGTGAGTGTTGTGGGCCGACTTCATGGGGAACTGTGCCGACATTCGTCTGGAAAGTCTGCTGGAAAACCTAGGGGGAAAACCTCGAACAGCACAGCGGGAGGTGGGACTCGAAGCCACCACCTCGCAGTCTTCAGCACGACCTCTCTACCAACTCGACCGTGCCTCTCGTGTTAACTATAATACTTAAGTTTCTGTAGTTACTTACCGTATGGAAATATTTCCAAAAATGGGTGACCGTTTTGCCTGTAACTTGTACTCGAGGTAAAATTACTTTCTG
This sequence comes from Ornithodoros turicata, assembly GCF_037126465.1. Lineage (NCBI taxonomy): Eukaryota > Metazoa > Arthropoda > Arachnida > Ixodida > Argasidae > Ornithodoros > Ornithodoros turicata. The sequence continues at coordinate 22,958,997 of NC_088207.1, forward strand.
CTGTGGTTTAACAATTCTGTTGAAAAGTCCTGACTGCAGTACTGCCTCGTTCAACAAAAGTCTCTTCTACGGGGACCCTTTTTTAAATTTTTTTCGTAGCGACTGGTCCTGTGCATATGTTTTGGAATTCATTTAATGATATTGGCAGCTCTCGCCCTCCCCCCCCCTTCTCCCTCTAATTATGTAGATTTTAAACCCCTTTCCAGAAATTTTGTTTATGACGATGTGCATGTACCACTTTTAGTGCCACGCAGAGTCTTATTTAACGATGATGTTAGATGTGCTCTCTTGCTTTTCTTCAGGCTGTTTTTCTGCATGTAAATTTGGTTGTTCACATTGATATTTGTATCACCCAGTTTACTGTGCAAATTATTAACTTGAGGTATGAACAGCAATTTTTTTTGAATATGTTGTGGGAGAGGTCGCAGTGTCTCATCACTTTAAATGGACAGCACCTGAAGTAACTCGAGAGTAAATCAATTAGGTTTGATGAGTATCTGTAACTGAATTACTGTTTGGTTTCTGTCACTTTTCCTGTAACTCAATTACTTATTTATTTCCTCTTCTGAGTAACTTGTACAGTTCTGGTAGTGAAAAAAAAAAAAAATCGAAAACTCGAACTAAAAAACAAAAACAAAAATAACCGAGAAAGCTGTGTTGATAAAATGACATAGACATAGGCCAGATGTGTTGCTAGATCAGCAACTTGCAAGTTATGCTGCACTGACAAAAAGGCGCCTGCTTACTGCAGCCTGCAACCTGAAATAACCCACTCCCACTAGAACTTGTGGCTTTACGTATTGAACTGCGTTATTTCCCATCGTCTGCAAGGAATCTCGAACAAGAGTGGGTCAACGACTGCGCCGGCTATTCTTGTACGCACTGCTATGCTACAATGCAGAGGATGTGGCGCGTGCACACACACACACAAGGGTCGATAAAAACACCGTCTCCTCAACATTTCAATTGCCTTTTCACGTGCATTCGTATAAAAACACTCCTTTCCGGCGGGTTCGAGCTTTAAATGTGTAAACACTGAACCCGAGAATCTATTGGTCAAAGTGACGATCTGAGGACAAACCTGGGAACGACAGCCACTTGGTTGGTCAGCCCGGAGCCAGTGAGCGTTGAGCGCACAAAGCTTGCGTCGAGATCGTCCCTGCCTATCTCAACTAACCGACGGATCGATGACTGAAGACATAAAATTTGCGCGCACACGAGATGCTGTTCAGCCCACACAAGGACGACACTGCACACGTTTATTCGTGAACGCGACTTCGCACAAATCGCTTTCGCCAGCAATGGCGACAACAGAGCGAACAGAAAACAACACACAAAGAAAACAAGCGTAACTGATCGCCTTGGAACCTAACCACATAGTCAGTGTAGTAACGCATGCCATTAATAAATATCATTCGCTAAGTTTGACACATACACATGTAGACAGGAGTTATTTTCACGAAATATTTGTCCAAGTAGTGAAGCATGCAATTTTAGAGTCTATGTCTAGCCGAAGTAGTGGACGTGTTGGTAACCCTGAGATGCAACGATGCAACGTCAATCGCGACGTTGACGACGTGGCTCCCTCTTCTTGCTCCGGTGTGCTACGGTGCTACTGGATCAGCTTGTTGGCTGCCTCCGGCAGCGGTGAATGTGTGTATAGTCGGCTGCAGCCCTCGGACGTCCTATACTTAACCTGTCTTTCAACTGCCCAACATGGGGAGTAAGTAAACCTTTACACGTAGCTTATTTCTAATTTTGACTGGATACAAATGTGGTTTTGCTTTGATGCGGTGTTGCATCAAATTGTCTAGTCTTCTCGTTATTTTCCGGCATCTTCGCAAATTAGCTACTACGTATTGTCGTCAGGTGCCTTCCGTGTCAAATAGTTCGGCGGTGTTCTCAGAGAAAGTCCACTATCAGTCTTCTGTGTCTGTGGAACGATCAGCGGTCAGTTTATAACTCTGCCAAACTTGAATTTCGGGTCGTTGTTGATGGACGTGCCCGGTCTTGGTGACGTAGACAGTCATATTCCTGTGTTCTTCGTCTCACTGTCACTTTAATTACTCGCATAATAATGTAGAAGTACTCTCTTGTCTCATTTTAACTGTTGGATGCTTTGCGTTGACATGCTTTCGTCCACTGCCACATGTACCTCGTTACGGGTCATCTTCGGGACGGTAGTGGAGCATATGTACTGCATAGAAAAGTTTTGTCGTACACGTGTTTATCTCGTTTTTCACATAAGTTTGCGAATCATAAGTTGAGAATATCAACGCCAGAGCGACACATAAGCTATAGCTGACTGGGGTGGGTTCAAGAGGAAGTTAAATGTATCCAACTTTCTAGCAAGAACTTTCATATTCCCCAGCAAAAAGCTCGCATGTCAGTATTGTCCGGCACACTCATGCTACATAGAAATAGATCGATACGAGCTAATCGTAAAATATGTGACCCTTATAAATTCGGGAACATTGCACATAAGTTAGATGCTCAAAAGCATTCAGTGCAGGTAGTCTGTGGCAGTTCTCTGTTCCAGCATTCCGAGTTGGAACTTTGCACGCAACATGACACAGCTCCGAAATGTCCTGGGTGCAACATAGAACTCCTGAACATGAGAGAACTCATGTTCTGAGGCTGGAACACATGGAAAGGACAAATACGTACAAAGCCACAAGTGCCTAAGAAATTAATGATGAAAGATGGAAGTCACCAAAAAGGTTAGCCAGCTGTAGGACTCGAACCCACAGTAACCCAGAAGATATGGGTTCGAGTCCTACAGCTGGCTAACCTTTTCAGTGACTTCTGTCTTTCATCGATAGAGCTCCTGTTTGTATTGTTGGTCAGGAAATCTGTCCAGGATACATGCTAGCCCCCCTCCCCCCCTTCTTGTCCTCCTCCATCCTGCTGTCCTCTCTCCATCTGTCTATGTCTGTATGTCACTCATAGCCACAGTTGCATCACAGCAATGCAGTTTTTCAAAAATTTCGTTGGGCAGGAATTCTGTTAGACTTAAATTCCCCTGGGGAAGCATGAGGCCCTGCTGGAGGACCGTTTGGACATTTTTATTCATTTATTTATTTATTTGCAAGATGCACACTGTCTTAGAGAGCTTTAAGTTTAGTAGTATCACTATTCATGAATCCCACACTGACTGTAGCTCATTGTTGTTTATTTCAGTCAAGTTTCTAGAGGTCATCAAGCCATTTTGTGGCATCCTACCAGAAGTAGCAAAGCCTGAACGAAAAGTAAGTGTCCCGAGCCCCTCGTCCTTGACCCCAAAACACAACCCTTACAGAGGTGCACATTTTCCCTCGTGCATTACATAAAATGCGTGACTGAAGACGTCTTCGGCAGGCATGTAGTAACTCTGTACGTCGTTATCTTTACAGATCCAGTTCAGGGAGAAGGTATTATGGACAGCAATAACCCTCTTCATCTTCCTTGTGTGCTGTCAGGTAGGCATATCCCCCGAATCTAGAAGATTGGATTGGATTTGTATATGGGAAAATTGGAGGTCTTGATGCCCTTTCTCTTTCAGATCCCGTTGTTTGGCATCATGTCTTCAGACTCCGCGGATCCATTCTATTGGATGCGAGTTATCTTGGCCTCGAATCGAGGCACGTTGATGGAGCTGGGAATCTCGCCCATCGTCACGTCGGGCCTCATCATGCAGCTCTTGGCAGGGGCAAAGATCATTGAAGTGGGAGACACCCCAAAGGATAGGGCTCTCTTCAATGGTGCTCAGAAATGTGGGTCTTCCTCCCGTTTTTATTTTTTTCTTTCCTCTTTTTTATTTTTTTAATTGTGCACGCTAGACACGTTTGAGCACATTTATAGCAGCGTTGGTGGGAGCGCAAAATTCGATTGTCATAGAGTATCGTTATGTGCGAACGTTTGTAAGGCGACTGGTTGGGATAACATCTGCGAAGTAGAATGGTACGGGTAGAATGGCATGTTTGTTGATCGCATGGAAACGGTTCATTTAGCTCTCAATTAGAGCAGCCTTGTGTAACGCTCCACAGAAGCTTTTCCAACAAAAACGTGACCAATGTTGCGTGGGGCACACCACTTATCGAAGTTGACGACCACATCCATAGCTTGCCTTCACAGTGCCAAAGTCATATAAGCCATCAGCTGTCTTCGATTCATGAAAAAGTGCATGGGCGAGTGTAAAGGAGTGCAAAAAAGGTGCACAACAAGGACTGAGCCCAATCAAATAAAAAAAAAGTGTAAGCCTCAGATAGTTTCTCTGAATTTCTTAGAATTTGCTGAGCGATTATTGTCTATAAATTGTCTAGAGGAGTAAATGCAGGCCCATTTTAACAAAATTGATTGTCAGTATGCTCCAGATTGATGTTAAAACATCGTCATAAGCAGCTAGCCTGTTCACGTTGTCTGCTCCATAGAGAACGTGCAGCTCCACCCCCGCTGCACGTTTTCCAGTCGAATCGTTGAGTGGTTGAATCGTAACAGTGGTTGCACCTCCGCTGAATCGAATTGAGGGAACTTGCACCATTTGCACTAGTTCACAAAGTTTAGCCCAATCGAAGACTGCTAACATTATTCTTACTATCAGAACTGCCCTGTCCATTAGGACACGGGCAATTCGACTCAGCTGTCTGCCAAACTGACATTTTGGAAGGTACCGTACTTCACAACAAGGTTTTGAGCCAGTTGGTCCGTAGGAAATCCGCCAAGCCCATGCACCTTCATTTCGAGGCATGTGACTTTCCTTGGCATTGTTGCACACAGCAACTTGCAAAACGATTGAGTGGGAGATAGCGATGTGGAAAGTAAGCACGGTCAGTTACTTTGCGCAAGAACTTTTGAGGTCGTGCCGTCAACGTGTTCGTCAACTCTGCAATGTGCACATCCCTGTCGTTTACATGTGGTTAAATGCACCACTCTCTGACATTCTCCTGCAAGCGCCCTCTTCCTTTATTCTCAGTTTTAAAAGATTTATTCTCTCTTCTTGATTTGCGTGTGTTTTACCGACCATCAGGAGAATTCTGATCGCTATACGTAGTCAGATAACGCAGACCGTTGGGCTAGTTGGTATTCCATAGCAAAAGGTACAAAAAATGCTGCAAAGTGTTATGAAATGGTCAGTGCTCGCTCCTGTTTGTCTTCCACTGTCCGTTTCGTAACACTTCGCAGCGTTTTTTTGCACCTTTGCTATATGTAAGCAAGTACTTTCACAGCAGTCATCGTACCAAAGTCGTGAAGTCTTAATTAGGAATCTTCTATTGCTCAGCTCTGTGCACCTATTGGATGACCGTGAGTGTGCTGTGTTTGGGATAAGCGATGATCGAGGCATATTTTCTCTCTTCCAGTGTTTGGCATGGTGATAACAATAGGTCAAGCAATAGTGTACGTGATGACCGGCATGTACGGAGACCCTGCGGACATCGGGGCGGGCGTGTGCTTCCTCATCATTATCCAGCTCTTTGTGGCCGGTCTCATTGTCCTGCTGCTGGACGAACTTCTCCAGAAAGGCTACGGTCTCGGCTCGGGTATCTCGCTCTTCATTGCCACCAACATATGCGAGACAATTGTCTGGAAGGCCTTCAGTCCTGCCACCGTCAACACAGGCAGGGGTAAGTTTCAGCGGGTGCAATCAGTACTCTTCTAATCTAGGTAACCGTAGCTGTTTGCATGACTCCACCAGCAGAATAAAATGAAGTGACACGCATCTAGATAGCTTGTGACTGATGAAACTGTAGATACAGCCACACAAACTAAAGCAGCGTTTACATGAATATGACACAAGCGTATCGTATCCAGTTCTCGAATCTGATACACCCGTGTTGTAAACGGGTCAATTTGCTAGGAGAGCGTATCGTATTCAATCCGCTAAACAGAGGTGGATCGAGACTGTGGATGCGCATTCAGATTGTGCATGTAAACAGATGGAAGAGGGGAGGATTATGGGAAGGGGCGTTTGGCTGTGGGCTAGTTGTGTCGTCTGCTATTCCTAGTCGGGGTGAAAAAATGGTGATATTAGGGAGTCCCCAGCCATGTTCCATTTTGGATATCTGCACTGACATAAGCAGTAGGGTTTCAGCAGAGGTCATTCTGAAGTACGCTTGAAAATGGGACGTAGATACGTTTTTCGTCATTTTGACATTCGGTGCGAAGGTAGCAGGACGCTGGATACGGCAGTACTTGCGGAAGTGAGCCTCTAACTTTACGATATGACACGACGTGGCGCAGTCTTCGGTCTGGACTCGATGCGCATCCATGGAAACGGTGGCGTATCGTCGTCTCTCCGGTTTCGACTTGATTCGATACGCTTGCGTCATATTCGTGTAAATGTGGCTTAAGGTCTACTTCTGCTGTTACAGGCACAGAGTTTGAAGGTGCCATCATCGCCCTGTTCCACCTCTTGGCCACGAGAACGGACAAAGTGCGTGCTCTGCGGGAAGCCTTCTACAGAGCCCACATGCCAAACTTGCCAAACCTCATGAACTTGCTGGCCACCATACTTGTCTTTGCGATTGTCATCTACTTCCAGGTGAGACATCCACCTCCCGATTTTTTCTTTTAATTTTTTTAAAATCTATTTATTTATTTTTTAAATTCCTTATTAGCGTCGCGAAGGCCATGAGCGGCGTACTGATGTGGACAGATGTAGAGAGGACAACACGAAGGAAAGGGGGACAGGGGGTTAATATGCGTCCTGGGCCGACTTCGGGGGGGGAACTGTGCCGGCATTCGTCTAGAAGACATTCGGAAAACTCAGGGAAATCCTCAGAGAGCATTGCCGGTGGTAGGATTCGAACCCACCACCTCCCGGTGTTCACCACGACATTGGCTGCCAGCAACGAGCGGGACGCCTTCACCCGCTCGGCCGTACCGCTGGTCCTTCAGATTTCAGATTCAAAATATAGTATGTAACAGGCCAAGTACTATAGTGCAGTGTGTATGACCCTAGAAATGGGGTCTGTGACGCACTATCTGTAAAATTGAGGGAAGTGAAAGTGCTTTCCATGCAATGCGCAAGAGATGAGCGTACGTAGTTGCACCCCGCTGAAGTGACTCCTCTCCAAAGAGAAGACGAAACGTCTTACTCTCAGTTGCCAGAACAAAGCATCTTCCGCTTGATTTCCCATGTGATATGAATAGAGCCTGAAGGTTTAGGGTTTTATCCAGAGCTCGAGGTAACTCGTTACTGTAACTAAGTTCCTTTTTTTGGTAACTTGTAACTTAACTCAGTACTTTTGTGCAGTGGTAACTTGCAGAGGAACTCGTTCCTTTTTCAGGTAACTTTGCCAAAGTAACTTAAGTTCCAAGTTACTTTTAACTCGCTTTTCAGTCACGTCCACATATTACATATTTTCTTGTTTTCTCTCCGGTTCCTTCCTGGCATTTTTTGCCATAAAACGTGATAAATCACGTCAATGACAGTATTTTATTCAGGAAGTAAGAACTGCTGCCATTGAAATGAAGCTGAACCATTGTGCACCCACAGGGAGTAAGATGGAAAGCGTGTTCGAATAGACCTCTACCAGAGAAACGTCATCATGACATTGGTAGACAGACTGAAACCGAAACAAATCGGAAGGAGATGGGTGGGTTCCACGCACAGGCACTTGTTCGCTGCCTCCCATTGAAGGAAAAGCAGGACCGGGTCGCGTCCCTTCGAGGGACCATATCGTACAGTCGCCGACCGATTTTTCGGACCCAGATTTTTCGGACGTGCTCGATTATTCGGACTCGTTCGTGGAACGGCCGTGGGTCCCATAGAGTTAATGTATAAGAATGTCCAAAATTTCGGACGCCGTGCAGCTCCGTCGCTCGATATTTCGGACTCTGTTTGCCCAACCCGTGAATTTCTCTCTTGGGGTGACGGAAAATGTTGGTATCATCTGAAATTCGTATCGAAAGAAATCAACCAACTAAAATATTGAGACAAAAAATAGGCAGTGATGATTGTTCATTTTCCATTCCTCTGAGTAGAAGAGGTCTGTCATAGCGCTTTTGCGTCTTCGTTTTTGGCCAACGGCCCAGCACGTGCTGTCCGCCCGTGAGTCGCGCTACAGCGCTGTAAAGCGAGCTTCACCTAAAGCACGCATGCGTTAGGTGAAGCCGACTTACAGACTTGATGACGGCGGTGCCTCTCACAGTGTACGTTGACGAAATGTCACTTCGGGAAATAGAAGCTGATGTTATCAGGTAGAGCTGGAAGTGCGTTAGGAAAGCATCGACAAATTTTTCCAGCCTACTAGGGCTTAGTAAAGTTTATTTTGAAGCGAAATTCGTTTTTTCGGACTGCTCGATTATTCGGACTTTTGCGCGATCCCCGCCGAGTCCGAAAAATCGGACGGCAACTGTAATCCCCTCAAGACCGTGGCTTTCGGGCGCGACCATGTTCACCTCTAGCTTCGAGCGTAGTTCAATTGTACCAAATTTGTGGCGCTGTCGAACACTATGACGTCATTTATTTACAAACAGGGAGAGGTCTATTGTTGGACATAAACGAAAACGATCTAAGATCTGTTGCACTCCTCCGCAGGCAACTCAACGTCTAATTCAACTGCTCACGCGCGCTGCACCTGCGTAATGCTATTTTGTGTCCGAAGTAACTTGGAAGTAACTCTTTCTTTTTTTAGCTAACTCAGTAACTGCGAGTTATATTCCAGACTGAAGAACTTCATTATTAACTCAGTTACATTTTGCACACGGTAACTTGTAACGAGTTCTTTTTGACTGGTAACTTCTCAATCTATGGTTTTACCCAATTCTTCCCCGAATTTTGCACCCCGAATTGAAGGTTGCCTTTTTAGGGTGAAACCCGATTTTTACCCAGTAAATTGCCCTCACTGGGGTGTTTGTAGGAATGCACTAACTTACTTATTTGGCAGCAAATGCAGTTACATCACCGTTTGTACCAAACCGCTACAGTTAGTTGGAGTAAATTGAGCCCGATTTTTCTCCGAATTTAGCATACAGGAAGTTTTTCAACGGAATTCGCATGAATTTAGTGCACATGTTGATTTCCCTGATTTTTACCCCCCGAATTGGGAAAAAAATATTCCCCGAAAACTTCAGGCTCTATGTATAAACAAGGAGACAAACACGTACGAAATGGACAAGGCAAGCTCAATTTGAGTCAGTCTTGCCCATTTTGGAACATGTTATTTCGTCACCCCGGAATACGGTACGTAGCATTTGCGTGAAGATGGCAGTTTTGTGTATTTAACAGGGCTTCCGTGTGGACCTGCCCATCAAGTCTGCCCGCTACAGAGGCCAGTACAGCTCCTACCCCATCAAACTGTTCTACACCTCAAACATTCCCATCATCCTCCAATCTGCCCTCGTATCAAACCTCTACGTCATCTCACAGGTAACCTGCTTTACTGACTTATTCGAAATTAGTCTGTCGTCTACACCCTTCGGTGTCGTGATAAGCACTAAGCTCTACAAATAATTACACGCCGTATTTACTTGCATATTGGATGTGCTCGCACCCCGAACTTGAGTGCCAAGATGCTGCTACTTTATTGTTCCCCATATGTTAAAACATGCCCTGGCTTCCGTAGCATTTATATCTCAAAGTATGTTCACTTCACAGGGCGTTTAGTAACGAACGTGGATTTGAATAATGACTGGCTGCAATTCTACTATCTCACAATTCCTAGAAAACGTGTAATTAATAGGTTAATTAATGAATTTTAGTTAATCAGTCGTCCACTAGTTACATCCGCTGTCCTACAGGATGTTTGCCTGGCCGTATAACCCATCTTCTAAAATTGCATCTGTTTTGCTCTGCTAGTTTTTTAATAAATATCATGTAACGAATTAAAAAAAAACATCCTGTTTGTTCAACTCGCTGCACAAATCATGACCCTCGTGACCAACAAAAAAATTGTAGTGAGAAATAGTGTTGTGAGAAATGTGTGTTTCGTATATATTTATATATAGGTCTATATAACACAAATGTTTCTCACACTTGTACTTCACTAATGAAAACAATTAAATTTTTGTACTTCCCCTGCAAACACACTAAACTTGTTTTGTCCCAACCAGCCCATGCCTCATCTTTTTCTTCTTTTGTCCTTTTGTTCTTTGATGTGTCGCTGTGGTAACCATATACAAAATGCGGGAAAATAAAAATATGCGCCTCAGCAAAGATCATGTATTTGTGACAGGAATTTACTAACTAGCTAAAATCCTAGTGTACAGGCATCTGAATTGGTCTATATTTGCTCTGTAACTGTGGAGATGTACCTGCTTTTCATTCCACTGAGATGTTACCTGATTTTTGTGGCTTGCTTTTTCCAGATGCTTGCCGTCAAGTTCAGTGGTAACTTCTTTGTGAACTTCCTTGGAGTCTGGGCTGTAAGTTTCTCAAATATGCTGCTATGAGATATATCGTGCAAACAACCATGCACAAAGTGTCCCTTAGTATTTTGAAAATTGGCTCAGTTTTAAAGCTGTGGCTTTGCCCCTTTAAGCTTGGTATTTTTAATATGAGTAATGCTATTGGTGACTGCTTTTTACAGGGGTATTGTACTTAAAAAACTGTTTATGGTATCAGTTGAGTTGCAGTAGACACTTGTGTACTCAGGCAAAGGAACAAAACATGGGTCATGTAAGAAGACATGTTTGTTGCTTCACACAGCGTATCGTGCAGTGATTGTGAGTGTCTCTCTTCAAGTGAAATGCAGATACAGTAAACCCTCGTTAACTCGAACTCGCTTATCTCGAAATATCGGTTATCTCGAATATTTTTCGCGTCCCGATCCATGTCCCAATGCTTCCTATATATTTGGGCCCGTTTAAGTCGAAGCCTTTTTTTGCCCGAGTACGGATATCTCGAAATCCCATCACCGGTAGGTCAGCGTACCTACGGCTGATAACGTGCATTCTTCGGTCCCCGAGGCTAGGTCAAGGTCAAAGCCTTTCAGTCCTAGTGACTCACGCGCCGCTAGCTGTGGCAGGCAGACAGCACTACCCTTTCCACCCAACGTCACTCCTCCTCCTCCTCCTCCTCCTCTGCATTCGTCCGAGCTTTTCTTCGTTTTGTTCTTCGCGCCGCCATGATGGCTGAACAACGCGCATAAAGTCCCTGATTTTGGAGCGGAAGGTGGCACTTATCAAAGGCCTGGTAGAAAGTTCATCAAGCCAATAGCATGAACTGTTTCATTCATGCGGGTTTCTGGTCTTCCATCGCCGTACCGGAGCCAGCAGACTAGTTCAGTGGCTGTGATGAATTGTGCAACGACGTGATGCGCCACGCATGTTTTGGGGAGAGTGACTTAGGACTTGAACCGCTTGAACATCGAGGACTATGCGCTTTACGACGGCGATGTTCCAGTAGCGGTGAACTGAGTGATACAGAAATCGTCGAGAGTGCCCGCGGTAGTGGCGTGCCGGGAGGAGCGTCTCATGCGTTGCATTGAAGTGCTTGAAGATGCTTTCTTGTTCACAGACGCAAATGCCAAACAGATTGCTATTACGGAGTTATTCAGTGTCAGATGATGTTAAAAAATAAATGGCTTCGGAATTGTTTACGAGCCCTATTACTGTAGGAACGCTTTTTTCTTTTTTTACGTTTCATAACATAGCGCATTGTAGTAACATCGTGGCAACGTAATTTTCGCTGTTCGCTTAACTCGAAACCCCGCTTATCTCGAAATTTTTTCCGGTTTTTACGACTTCGAGTTATCGGGGGTTTACTGTATAGGAAGTGATGACCATATAAACCAAAAGCTATTGTCACTTGTATAATAGCAAATGCACCTTAATGAGATAAAACATTGCCGGTTCAAATACTGTTTTGTAGTAGATGCAACTGTTCACTGCATTCTGTGAGCAGGTTTGTGGCATAGGTTTTCGAATCGGTCAGAAGTGAAAGAATAATAGCAAGGATAACATGTAAAACAAACAGCAGTGCAGTGCTGCTGACCCTCAGCTGGTAATCGCTGATCCAAAGTATCATTTAACATATGGTCAAGCTCGCTTTTACGATCTTCTATACGAAGATAACTCCCATATACTAGCACCAAATTGCTATTTCCAGTCAACTGGCAAATCGAGTGCAGTTTCCCTCCTCAAGGTTTGAATAACTATATCTGATCTATTATCCCCCAGGACGTGGGAGGAGGTGGCCCAGCTCGTGCCTACCCAATTGGAGGTCTCTGCTACTACCTCTCCCCTCCAGAGAACCTTGCACACATCCTGGAGGACCCCGTACATGCTGTCCTCTACATCGTCTTCATGTTGGGCTCCTGCGCATTTTTCTCCAAAACGTGGATAGAGGTGTCTGGTTCCTCTGCCAAAGATGTGAGTTCCCCTCTTGGACCATTTGGTGGCATGACAGTTTGTTCTATTAGCAATTGCCTATGTCTGCAATGTGTTCACCTTTTAGTGGAGCTTCTACTTTCACGGAGCAATAACTTTGCAAGCTGAAAAGAAGCGATACTCTGAGCCGTTCTGAGGCCAAGTTTTACCTGAGGCAGAATGACCTGTAAAGACCCCCCCCCCCCTCTCTACACACACACAGAAGCGTTGTTTAACAATAGACGATTTCAGAAATTGCATGGATGGCCCACCAGAGAGCGCTGCGTTGCGAAAGCCCCGCTGCACCTTGGGATTTAGTTCTCATGAGTCAGAGAGAAGAAGAAGAGCGCAGACGGTTTCGGTTTTCTCTCTCCTTCACCTCCCGCACCTTCGAGCAACAGGCAGAGGAGCACGAATGTAAACCATTTCCCACGACGCATTGCGCGGTGCGCGTGACTTGGGCGACGGAGGGCCCCCGTGCGGAGCACAAGGGCAATATCTGAAATCGTCTATTGCACAACAGCCAGAACAAAAATGTGCTTCTGTGTCTCTCTGTATTCTGTATGTACTTTCTCTGTCTTTAGCTACGTACGTATTACTGGTAATTTATTCTGTTGCATGAATGTGCAGTTCAAAGTTCCAGAGAAAGCTATTACTGTATAACTAGTAATTTTTGCGAGGAACTAATTTTCGCGAAATTCGCGAGCGCTCTCTTTTTTGCAAATTTAAAGTTCCGCGAAATATTCGCTCCATTGACAAAAATACGCGGGCGAAATATGTACAAAATTTGACCCAGGACGCTGAGGCAACACATGTAAGCGTTTTTTTACGCTGTTGCACTGCATTGCCTCACAAAGTGTTCCGTTATTCTCCGCCGCGAGTGGAGACAGTTGTCCAGCCTTCACAGATCCGGCGCGGGTGTTGGCCTCCCGCGATTCCAGTTCCTTGTGAGCCTCGATCGTCCAGCAAGCGTGTATGGATTTTAGCACGCTTCCACGCGAGCGTACCTTTACGGTGACAAATATGACTGGAGACAGGGCAATTCAGCAATGACCCAGATACCTGCCGAGTAAGGGCACCCTAAGCGCCGTCCTCTCAGCCAGAAGTGCTCAAAAGGAAGACAAATACAACGGGTTATTACCCAGTTGTGATACCTTTTGTTAACTTCTTCCTAGAAGTTGAAGGTGGAGGGCCCGTATAAGGCGACTGATGCATGGTCAACGCACCGTGGTACCGCGAATTTCAGAGTCCGCGAATATTGCCTGATCCTAGCTCCTCACAAATTCGCGAAATGGATTTTACCCGGCACATTGCCATCACTGAGACATCTGTAGGAATCCACACTAACTTGTTTGGGAGCGTTGGGGGCACCGTTTAGTTTGAGTAACTGAGCCCAATTTCTTCCTGAATTTAACATACTGGAGGTTTCTCCACCAGAATTCACATGAATTTAGAGCAGTGGTTCTCAAACTGGGTTCCGCGAGCTGCCTTCCTGGGTTCCACGAGAAGGCTGCCACCCCGGCCCCTATCAATTCAGAGAACTTGAATTCCCCCGCCCAAGCTCGCTCGGCAGGCCAGAAGTGCGTGCACCAGGGCTGCGGCGTTCGTTGGCGTCCCCTTTTCCGTTGTTTATGGGCGCTTTGACCCGTTGACAGACCCCTTACTAGGCAAAGGAGTAGGCCTAGAATGTGCCAGCGAGAAGCTCCGTGACCTCTTCGTGGAGGCCTGATGTACGTGATATCTGATGTACTGCGATGTTTAGGAACAGGGGATCCTTCGTACTTCTGGCTAGGACCAAAGCGTTCCCCGGGCCAAAAAAGTTTGAGAACCACTGATTTAGAGCAAATGTTTATTTACCAGATCTTTACCGAATTAAGAAAAAAATACTACTTCCAGAAAACTTCAGGCTCTAGGTATAGAGTGACGAAATGGTTGAGTAAAGAAACATGTCTGGAACCTAGTATGCATACCACCCAGAGGACCTGTGTAAGAACGATGTCCCGTAAGCCCCCCAATTAAAGAAACGAAATGCCTCGTTTTTCCAGGTGGCAAAGCAACTTAAGGAACAACAGATGGTGATGCGGGGTCACAGAGAGAAGTCCATGATTCATGAGCTCAACAGGTATATCCCAACAGCAGCTGCCTTTGGGGGCCTCTGCATTGGAGCACTCTCTGTATTGGCTGACTTCTTAGGTGAGTAACGTGCTGAGTGGGTGTCAGCTGTGCTGCTTTGTGCTGGTGTATTTAAAACCTGGAGCCAAACTTGTGTCTTGTTTGGAGAGGAGCATCCTGAGGTTAGAGACTAGGATAGTCTCTTTTTTTTCTTATTATCGGTAAGTCACAATACGGACAGACCATGACATATCGAGATTCACGGGTATCGCTATTTCATTAAGGTTTTTCAGGTTATTTAGGATATTTTAAGCTGGATTTCTCCTCTTTTAAATGATACCAAGATGGCGCCGATCAGTGGGAAAATTATCGCGCAATTGGCAAAACAGTAAGAGCCTTCAGAGCGTAATTTCTACTCACTTCTTTGCGGGTGCAGGTTACAAAAATAAGTATTTAATCAATTTCTAGTCTGAATTTGATTGAAGTACTTTGTGACATGATACGTGAAGGCGCGAGGATCACAAAAATACACTTTGAAAAACAGACTTTTTTGACAAAATGCGACATTTTAATTGCCGCATCTCCCCTTAAGGGGCTTTCAGGTTTTAGCCTAAGTGATGGCTATGCAAATTGAGGGGGGGGGGGGTGTAAACAGGTTTTAACCTAGAACTCTGGGCCCTAAGCATAAACCACACATTTCGTTTCTTTCAGTAATTTATTGATGTGGCTATTTGAATGTATTTGTTTTTCATAACCTATATATAACATTGTATAACATATATATAACATAACAATGTATAACATGTTGTGGTGCACCAATAAGAAGTCCCTAGTGGTTGTTTCTGGGCACCTAAACAAAAATAATAATAATTATTATTATTATTAATTATTATTATTATTAATTATTATTATTACTATTATTATTGCGCAGTCCATCCACCTATTGTTCAGGTTAGGAAATAATGTGCAAGGCAGTCTGAGACAACCTGCTCGTATTTGTTTCAGGTGCAATTGGAAGTGGTACTGGTATCCTGCTTGCAGTGACCATCATTTACCAGTACTTTGAGATCTTCATCAAGGAACAAGGCGACATGGGAGGCATGAGCACGTTACTTTTCTAAGGCTCGCAACACTCTCACACTTCACTGCTGCTCATAACACCATGTGTTTTTACAAGTCAGTCCATGTACTATTTAAGGAGATTAAAAGAATGCTCCATTTTGTAAGCCGGTGTCTCGTACTGTCCTAGCACAACGTCCTTGCTTTGTTGCAGGAGTTTGCAGAGAATAGAACTTACTTTGGTGGCTTTCGTTATGTCAATTTAAATGAGTTGATGACTTTGACTGGCAAGTTGGAGCACTACTGCACAGTTTTGACTGCTCTGAAACAGCTGAAGAAAGTCTTGCAGACTACGTTGATGGCCGTTGCTTGGTGATGGAGCATGTTTGTGAGCGTTTGGACGAAATTTGTGGATGAGCCATAGACATTGAATGTTGCACTGCAGATTTTCCTGCTGTACACTTTCATACACGCTGTGGCTCATACAGCCAAAATGCTCCATGAAATTTCTTGCGTGTCAGCGACGTAAACTATTTTAATTCTATGTCAAAGCCAAAACTTTGCACAAAAATGTATTCACCACATCAATAGTTCGTCATGCATTTCAGAACATTTCATGAAATTTCTAAAGTGACTTCTATATAAACTATTGGAAAATTGTGGACATGAGATTTCTTAAATTACTTCTGTGAAGGCTTGGAAAATTGTCAACTCCACACCAAGGCTCCGTGAAAGCGAAACGTTGCATGAAATTTCTTAAGTGACTTCCATGTACATGTTGGAAAACTTTCAGAAACCGTTGGAACTCTCTAATATGTAACAAGGTCCTGCACAAAACCTGATGAGGAATCTTTGTGACGTCATGGCTCGTGGTGACCTGGTATGCTTTGGACATTTGCAACTACATACATATGCACAAATGTGGCTTTGTGCATACCATCTCCACCAAAGCAACCAAGCTTAGTCTAAGGTTGCAATTTTTGTTTGCTTTGCTTTCTAATCATGATCACATTTTACTTGCAAGTAGTTGAAGTGCACTTTAAAAACATGACCTGCTTGCACAAATGTGGAGCTTCCTATGTAATTTTGGTAACACAAGCAGCATTGAGCACTGTAGCGATTACCCAAAACACCATTCAAGCTGCTGAGAACACCCACTGAGGTATCTCCTCAATGTTTGTGCATGTGGTCCAAGGGCTCCATAAAATGGTACGGTCATGACCAAGCAACACGCCGATATTTTCCCCCAATTGTTCAAAAGTGGAGACTTGTGCCTTTTCTGTAACTCTACATATGTGCAAAGTGTTTCAAAATTTGCATACGCCCCTAGTCTTCAGCAAATCACAAGACAGACTGACATCAATCAAGAGCAGAGTCTTCGTCAAGCCTTCTAGCTTTTTAATCTCTCCCATTTGAAAGGAAAATAAAATTAAAATTGAAGAGTTGGTTGGCCGTGCGATGAAGTTCTGTTTTGACATAGAATTTGTCTTTCTAATCTTCTGACAGTTGAGAAATGTCATTTCACATATTTTTTTAAGAATGTATTGATTGAGGAATCAACTAATTTTGCATAAAAATTAATGAAATCATAATAAAAGCCACTGACAAAAATCCTTTGCCCCAAAATTTTGCTGAAATCCCCAACGGGGAGAGCATTAAATTTTGATCCCATCGTAGCGAAATTTTCACATGCCAATTCTCCCACCCATAGTAAACCTTTCGTATATTATTTACGGTATGTGTCACCTGAGCCTGTGCAGGGATATCGGTGCAGAGTCCCTACACATTCCCTGTTGGGTTACCTCGGGGAATTCCACAATCAAAGCATTTGAGGCACAAAACACTTTATTCTGCCTTTTCTACAATGTAAAAACGGAAATTGCTGTATCACAAATAAGGACCAACGTCTATTTCCTAGGAACAGTAGGTTTATGACCCCGTGTTTTAGGGTCAAGCCTGGGAAAGCATCGTTTTATGCCCCAATTTTAGGGGGTGAAAAACACCAGTCTAGTATATTCAGCCAAATTTCCACAAGAATGTATATTTTAGCTTGCTATATGTCAAATGGCACAACACCTCAAAATGCAAACTGTGTCAAAGTTGCCAAGCTGCGGATAAATTACGAAATGCGTGGAAATAAAGTGGAATGCTATAGAACACGCATTTTAAGAATGCAACACATCAACCTTCTTTGGTACAGTCTCTGATAATAATAAGATCAGATAACAAGTAGACACAGTGACAATACACAACATTTCAACCATGCACACAAATCACCATAACTAGAGATCGGTGCGATAATGTCACTGTACAGTGCTGGACAAAAGTTCATGGAATACGCTCCGGTGCATTCCTTCCCGAGAGCGACACGCTGGCAGCGAATGGCACCCTACGCACCTGCGAACAGGTAACTGGGTTACCTACGCACATGTCTAAGTCCGTATGGTACCATTCGCTGCTAGCATGTTACGAGGAAGAGATGCGCCGGAGCATGTTCCATAAACTTTTGTCCAGCACTTTTTGCAGTTTGCTTATTTTTTAAAATCAAAGTAACAAAATAGGCAAGTCGGTGAACATCCAATATAATGAACTAGCGCTGAGGAATAGTGACAAAGAATTGCTGTATTACTGGGACTTTCACAAAATAGTAGATTCGATCTTAATAGTAAAGCTCCTGCCGAACATAATTGTGATAATTTGTGGTTTTAAGCCGTAAGACAATTATGATCATGAGCGACGCCACAGCGGTTGGTATGCGTTGATGTGCACCAAAATCTTTTTCGTACTACTTAGCAGTGTGTATCAGCAACTGGTTAAGCAGCTGGCCACCAAGTTCCCAGCGCCCTCGGCAGGGTCTGAACCCACAACCTCAAGGTCGGTAGGTAGGCACACTGCAAACATATCCACCAAGGACAATGTACTATTGCACCAGCCACATCCATCCTAATGCAACATGCAATGCAACTTAGCAAGAAAGGGGCCTTCTCTGTCTGCATCTTGTCACTTATTCGTTTTGTTCCCTTAATTGTCGCTTATCGCCTATTTTGATACCTATTCCTTTTCGCATTCACTTAGGTAACTTAGTCGCTTAAGGTTCTTAGGCCAAGTAATTTACAAAACCGATAGACAAGTGGGACGAGGTTGATTGACAAACATTGGTTCACCTTTGCACCAAATTATAGTGATTTCATGGAGCTAAAACCTGCAGCTCTTTGGCCCGGTTTCACCAACGAGATCAACAGTCCCTTAACTTGAATTTAACACTTAACTCTGCTTCACTAAAGCATCATATCAACAACTAAGGTTTGTAAAGAAGAATTGAGTGCTAGCTTAAAGTTTTAGCAGCCCTTAATCCCAGTTCAAAATTAACCAGCGGTGGTTAAACCGGGCCTTAGTATACTTAATTTAGTTATTCTACTTTCAATATTGACTGATGTAACACAGCTCATGATCGGAGGCTTTTTCAACATAGCCAAGAGTTATGTGGTTAGAAAACAGTTAATTCACCACAGATATCAGAACGGTATTGTTGACTCTAGAGGGGATACATATTATATTATCAATGCATAATGTAAAACACACCAGCTCACTTGCTTCCTAGCCATTTTTTCATCGTTATATTATCAAGGCATGACTATACGTTCCAGTGAAAAGAATTTCCAAAACATGTTTCTCAAACAACACAACATGATGTGCGTTATGACGCTCACTCGTATCTGTGTGACATTATCAAGAATTACGATGTCTTGTCACCCTCTGCTACGTGTGATTACCGAACAGAGATACTCTACGTGTGGCGGGTTGCCATAAAAACTGCTTGGCCACATGAAAGAACTGTCAAGGAATGACAATTGTAATAGACATGAGGCAACACCATACACTAACATTTTTGGACATTACATATGTGATGCAACATAGCAGGATGAGAGGAGCAGTGAACTCTGAAAAGCAATCTACATGCTTACATGATAAGAACTTGCTGGAGTAGCACACAACCAAAACAGGGGACTAAACAACTGTTCACCAAACATGTCACTGTTACAACATGCATTGCTCTGTGGAGAATGCGTTCCAAACTTGCATTATTATGTGCAGCACGTGCTGGATTATGACAGCATCAACTTTCAGCTACATTATGAAATGGCATTTCCTTAGAAGTAGGAAAAGCTGTACAAAATGAAAATACGGTACAACGTGAAGATTAAAGGGGCACTAAAGCGCAAAAATTTCTCGGCGTGGAATGAAAGATTCTGTTACCTGTGGCAACACCACCAAAGGACGCCCGTTGTGCAGCTCGTGACTTATGGTTGAGACAATCTGCAACTTACGCCCTTTCATTCCGCATCTTCATCAACGCCGCATGCGGCATCAACGTAATCTTTCATTACGCTACGTGAAATTTTTGTACCTTAATGTCCCTTTTGCACTTAAACATACGCAATACACCTGATGATACTTCAGTCTTCGAGCTTGCGTTTCGGCTTTTTCGGATTCCTCGAACGACTCTTTGCCTTGCAGAGGGGACAGATGGGGGCATTGCGATGGATCTGCTGATGGCAAGACAAGCATGCCTGGAAGGAAACACGTACTTGTCAGTAAAACTGAGGAAGTGCTCTGCACGGTTCGCGTCAAAGTTAAAGGGGCACTAAAGAGCTCCAGGAATATTCTCCAGTTATTATGCTCTACGAAAGAACGTGGCTCACGATATCCAATTATGAAATTCATTTACTTCTAGCGAGCGCCTTTACCATGAAACAATGCCATTCAAAGAGCATAATCCGCGTAAGTCTCTCCTTCCTACCCGGAGAGCACCTACGTCACACGTCTCGCACGTGTAGCAAAGCTGCATTCCAGTCACTGGAGATGGGGGAGATTTCGGACTCCTAGCCAATGACGGGCTTCGTTGACACAAACAGCAGCGTGCGGGGAGAACCGGTTGTGAGAACACCGCTGTGACCTCGCGGAGCAGCTGAATACAGCGCTGAAAACATAGTGCGCACATGAAATGGAATATTGTGGGCTTCTGGTAGCATTTGATCTGGCTACCTTGGGTTTGACAAGTGTAAATATGTTTAGAATTGACCTCACTACCCGATATTAAAACAAAACCGGTGTATAGGCGCCCCGCATTTTGAATGGTTGATGGTGCGCGACGTCAAAATGACGTGTCGCTATTGTCGCTAGGGCATCGCAGGGCGGGGCATGAGCGCGAAAGAGTGCAGTGAATATTCGGTTGGTTTGGAGCCATTATTTACTTTTTTGCGACAAAAATTTTTGCTAAACGTCACTCTAGGAAACAAATCACACTGCATTACAAAAAAGTGCACCTTGCATACCTGTTTATTGCCCCTTTAACTTGAACACTGCTTTCATAACGAGGGTCACCCCTCTAACTGTAAATAGATTATCAAAACACCCTCCGCCATTATCTCTACTCAGCACCACCAATGTCCGCAGTCCGGAATGGCGTTAAAGTTCAAGTTCAAGTCACTAAGAACGTCACTGCAGCCTTTTTCTGCGTTTATGACCAGGTTTCACCTCAAGAAGTAAAACAAAAAATAGATATAGACAGAGACCTTCATGGGGGGTGGCTGCTGCCTGAAAGCAGAGGGCTGAGGACGCTCGGCAAGGGCCTTGCTCCGTCCAGCGGGCCCCAGCTGCTGCACTGCTAAGGCAAGGGACGGGGGCAGGGCCGCTTCGGGCACTTCTCCTCCACCTCCACCGCTGTGTGTGTGCTGCCATTCCGTTTTCTGCTTCTCAAAAAACCTGCATAGATGAATAACAGCATCTTCAACTTCCATTATTAAAGGGACGTTTGCAACCCATCTATGAAACCGACACCATTGTGTTCAGCATCAGCCGAACGGTCTACCTGGTTAATTTTTTTGTCCGAAAAGTGCTCACGTATTAACCAAACGGATTTTAAAGATCAGCGCTGCCTCCGCTTTAAATATAATTTCTGGACACGTTAGAGCAAACACCCTGTATATCACTTAAGTGTGGTGAAGTTTATGTCGAGCTGTTGTCAAGCTGCATTAATACCTGGCTAAAAGAACATTTGTCTACTACTTCGAACATATACAGGGTGTTTGCCCTAACATGTCCAGAAATTATATTTAAAGCGACCGATAAAAGAAAAGCAAGTGGTACTTTTCTGCTACTTGAGTAAGAAACAGGTACTGCTTCACTGGTAGCACCTGTTTCTTAGTCAAGTAGCTGAAAAGTAGCGCTCGTTTCTCTTTTATCGCTCGCTTTAAATAAAATTTCTGGACACGTTCGAGCAAACACCCTGTATAGCATGCTGGGGGACTATTTGTTGGCATGTGTAGGAGCTTTTGTCCAAGTGTAAGAAAGAAGGAAATCTTATTTTTGGGGAGGCCTACAAAATCAGAAAAGCAGGTGATAGTGGAATCAGTAAACAGTGGCAAAAATATAAGATAACGAAAGGGACTGATAGCCGTAAACAGGAAGTTTGACACAAGGAGAGCTTGGGAAAGGGTATTTTGCAGTGCATATATGTGCACTGTTGCATGAAATGAAATTCTTTAGTTGTGCAGTTCAGTGCAGTTGTCACCGTAATCTTTTGTGTTTGTCCTCTGTCTTTGTCCCCACACAAAGATGTGTGTTATCGATTTTAAATATCATATAAAAATCACTGTGAACAATAGGCATGCAACCCCTATTTTAGAAATGTCCTTGGTGCTGGTGCACAACTTTGTGGTGCAACTCTTTGAGCTACAGTAGTGCAATAACAGTACAATGAGAACATGAAAGGTGGAATAAATGCAGAGTTTACTGACTCTGGCTTGAAAGTGCGATCTTCTTCGTGCAGTTCAGGCAGCTTGGGAAGGCCGATCTCAAGCCTGAGTCGATCTACAAGCTCCTTCACTGGTTTGTATTCATGATGAAGCTGCTTTGCTCCATCAAGGTGACGGTTTCGTTCTTCCTCTGACTGCTTTATCACAGTCTCCATCTGTAAGATACAGAGATACACTTAATTCCTATTAATGACTGTCTGTTTATTGGTTAAAACAAACAGCAACAAACTACAATAGAATAATTACGGAATATGACACACACACTCATGCAGGACTTCTAATGTGCAATGCTAATGTAATGGCAATGACGAACACATATCAATTACCAATCACTCAATATTTCCAGGCTATTTTAAGATTGACGTTCTGTGCTAGTTTCCACAGCCAATGCGGTTGTGTCAATGATGATTCCATATGCTGACGTGGTGCTGGCCACAGCACAGCTTATCATTAACTTGACTTCAGAGATTGGCACCATCATACGCATTAATCTGCGCTGTTTATGAACCGCACTAGCTAGTATAGTCGCAAAATCTAATTAATATAACATGTGCATGTGTTCCACCTGCAACCAAGTGTTTCCAACAATGATCCGTTTCTACAGAGAGGAGATCAGCATCCACAACGTTGGATCAACATTAAAATAAAATAAAAAAATAAAAAAGAAGAGGCTGGTAACCGTGATGGATAAAGCGCACTCACCACATTGATATCTGCGTGGATTTGTCGCAGTTCTTCGACGTGAGCCATTTTCTCCTGCAAGAGTAGTTCCATCTCGTGTCTGTACTCTTGCAGACAACGCTCTTCGTTCTCGGTTGATTCTACTTCTGTGCGTAGGCGAGACTTCAGTTTTTCCATCTGCACTGTTCGTCCCCTGGAATTTAAGAACATTCTCTCCAATCGATATTCAGTCAAGGAAGCGCAGAGCAGTATTCACCTTATTTCTTTCAAGCATTCTAACTTCCCCATGATTACAACTTCATCAGCCATGCTTTGTCTTGAATTTTCTAGGGCAGCACTGATTCCGAGCCCTTAAACACACCCTCGACAAAAGGATCAGGCGTGTATACATTCAACACACAAATATTTACACAAATGGATGCGAGTGGCGAGAGCGAGCGAGGGAATTTTGGATTGGATGACATTGGATTTCGAATCTGATGTGGTATCAGGTATCAGGATGCTGAGCTGGCTGGAAGAGCCAGATGTGCAGTTTCGTAATCTTTACCCTCTTTCACGTATAGAAACGGAATAATTGTGTTTTCTTTTATTATTATTGTTTTATTTGTATGATTGTGGAACACCACATTCTATTCTAGAACCCGAGAACCAGTGATTCCTTCCTCCATGAGTGATGCAGCCTTGGATGCAGACGAAGTGGCATTGTCATCGCGCTGCATTCATTTTCTTATTTTCTTCTTATTTCGAGTTTGAATGAGAGTTATTTTAGCTTGTGTTAGAGGTGTTTGTCATCTAAGAAATTACAGAAACATATCACGACATTGAAGATAGGTCACATCTAAGTGAGTATGTCATGTTGTTAATGTCTAACAAATAAAGTAGTAGCATTTGGTAGCCAAACAAGTGAGGAGTACGTGTACCTCCTCGTTTTGTGTTGCACACGTGTTTCACAAGTTGTACGATGTCGTGTTTTTATCCGAACTTCGCCTCTCTACACAAATTTTAGTAGACGAGGCTTGTGCCAACGGACGGGTTTGTGTCATCGACAGCCGTTCGTTCGGTCGATATGAAATATCCGAAACCTCATCTGACAATACTTTACGACAGCTGTCTGCTCCTCACGTTGAGCTGTTGCCCTTTATTTGAGAGAGGGACCAAAAATGTCGCTCCACTGGAAATTGGGAGCTAGGAGGGAAACTGGGGAGCTGCGCAGACAGCGTGGTTGGCGTCACCATTCCGCAAGTTCAGCTTCACCTCACTGTCGAAGTTGGGGGCAAGGCAAACTGTCAAGTCTGCACTAAACCGACCAAAAATATTGTAAACTAACCAAAGCTAGTGACTGTAGAAATGGGATTTGTGAGAGCAAGGCAAACTAGCCAAAGCTGCGCAAAACTATCCTAAAATATTACTAGTTTCAGTTAGTTTATGACTAGTTTAGTACAGCTTTAGCAGTGTGCCTCGACCCCCGAAAACCGATTGTGGTGTCAACCAAAGGGCAGCCAACATACTTGCATAATGTATTATACTCGTATAAGAAACACAACACCCAAACATTAATTTGTTGAATGCCCTAATAAAAATAATGTGCTGTTTAAGGAATGCACTTCACCATCCTGAAGACATGCCAAGACATGGGTGGTCGACTGGCTCAAATCACCAATCTCCATGGAATGCAGCACTCGCCATTAGACACTCCACTGTGCCTCCTGTACACTCAGTCTGGGAGTGTCCCCCATCTGACTCGTGACACTCTGAAGTACCTTGCTGACCATCCACTACCTGCCTTGTTTCCTCTCCCTCCAATGACTGATTTCACAAGCTCCGTCAAGGCACAGGGCAAAGGACTCGCCGCGTTCACTGGCCTCCGAGGGTATCCCAGCTTCGTCTGCGTCCAAGATCCCATGGTGAAGACCCCTTCGGGCTACAACGACAAGGCTGGCGTCTCTGTGTGGGATCGAGGGGGACGCATTCATCTGAACGCTTCCAGTTTCACGCGTATCATGGAAGCGTTTGTGCCGAGCGTATACGTGTCACTGAACGATGCAGATACTCCGAGAGACGCTCCCAAGAAACGGATCTGGCGTTCGGTCGACCGCTCGCTCGCCCTTCTTGACGAGTGCGTCGCAGCGAGGGCTCAGAGCGCCGAGCTGAAAGGGACGTCAATTCTAGGTGCAGTGCAGGGAGGGTGGTGCGTTGAGGCGCGCAGGCATTCGGCACTGGAAACTGCGAAGCGATCCGTGGAAGGATTTGTCATAGAAGGCCTGCACCTCGGAGGAGCGAATAGTCCGCAGTTCGATGAAGTGCAGGACTTGCTGAAGGAAACACTGTCGTCACTTCCGCGGGACAAGTTGAAGGTGCTGCTTGGCGCGTACAGACCAGAATTTATCTTCAGGGCCGTCGCAGCCGGTGTGGACGTCTTCGACTCGTCGTTCGCAAATGCCGCTACAGAGCGGGGCTCTGCCTTGACCTTCGGCTTTGACCGGGAGCAGTTACGAGCGATGTTGCGGGGGGGCTGTTGCTTACCGGACGAGAAGCTTGAAATTTGTTTGAACGAAGATTCCTACAGGGACCAGTTTGTGCCACTGCTAGAAGGGTGTGCGTGCTATACATGCAGGACTTTCACCAGAGCTTACATAAATCACCTCTCGAAAACGGGAGAGCTGCTGGGACCGGTGCTTTTAAGCCTCCACAATCTGCACCACTTCCTGGAATTTTTCGGTGCTATACGGTCTTTCTTGAATGAGGAAGATCTCGCACTGTCTCACTGATCACAGTAAAAGGGTGGATTCAGCACTATTACCGGTGAACCAGGAGAAGGCCTTACTGGCATTATTCGGACACGTCCTCTCCAAAAATTATCCCCTTAGAAGTCGAATATGCAGGAGCAATGTATGTACGGCTATCTAGCAGATGTTGGAGTGGAAGGCAACACGTGAGCAGTTGTCAAGGCAGGTCTTAGAAAGCTTCTGAAGCAGCGTTAACACCTTCAAGGCAGCCAGGTTGACAGTCAGCCAACATACATGTGGGGATGCAAGGGTAGGAACAAGAAAAACGGTGCGAGGGCCAGTCAAGGGGTATACGTTGATGCAGACGTCCAAATTACGCACATAAACACGGTACACAAATAAAATACAGTAAAAGATACCTGGTGATGAACCCTCTGCAGCACGAGACAAGTTAGTTGTCTGCTGAGGAACTATGCAAAGACTTGTACAGTGCTGTACAAAAGTTTACGGAACACGTTCTGGCACACATTCTGGCACATTCCTCAGAGTACTAGCAGCTAATGCGTCCGTACGGACTTACAGACATGTGCCTAGGTAACTCAGTCACCTGTTTGCAAGTCCGTACTGTACCATTCGCTGCAGGAGTGTCACTCCGAGGAAGGGATGCACCGGAGCGTGTTCCGTAAACTTTTGTCCAGCACTGTACTGGATACACATGAGATGCAACATATTGATTTACAATTTTTTAACCATTTGCCATGCGCAGTTGGTCATTTAAAAGGGCAGTGAGGTGGCATCTAACATGATTCATATCCCTGTTTCACTCGTCAAGCTCTCCATAAGTAGACACCATGCAAAATATTTTCTTTGTGCATTATATTGTCATTGTGTAATAAAATTAATGAAAACACAGGGGAAGCAGCCTTGGCAGGCTTGTGATGTCCAAGTCCCTGCTTGAGCTGCACCGGTGTACGTCATGGGTAGGGCTCGGAAATTTAGTCACTGAAAACTATGGAAATAGGCAGGCATTTAGGCCCTCAAAAATACTGAAATAAGCGATAAAATGCAAATATAGGCAAGTTAATATCATATACGCTCTTTGTTTTTTTTTTGTGCTTTGAAATGCTCCATCCAGGAAAACTTGCCCATTTGAAGGCTACACGACTGTACGAGCTTTGATGTCTGGAACACCAATGCTGAGGCAGCCTGGAGCCACACAACATCGAATAATACTTTTAGTTTTCCGCTCTTGAAGACCTTGAAAGGCCCAGATGATGCCAAATCTTTTGATCAAATGTAGATGAACCCCTTCTAGCAAACCAAGGTACAGAGGGAAACCAAACACAAAAAAGGAACAAAAGGCGCAGAAATGAAACGCAAAATGCAGCACTCTGCACGAGCCTGAAATCCACACTTGCGCTTACACCCCTAAAAAATCTGTTTTGGCATTTAAAAAACTTCTAAAATGACTACAATCCAATAGACTTGATAAAAAGGCAGGATACCCCGAAAATGTCGCATTAGGCATTTGTAGGCAAATGCCTAAAACTTCTGGCCTTGGCATGAGTCATATGATCGGCCCTTGCAGGTGAATGAATGAATAGGTGACGTCACGATGACCAGTCCTCCTTCAATACACTACTTCCAAGGGTGATGGATTTTTTTAAAATCTGTACGAAACAGAGGCCTACTGTGCGTGCTGCAGATTGCCTGCCCTCATCATTCTTTCGCAGGAATTCGTTTTATTTGTTTCAGAGCGCGCCGCAGCCACAACCAAAAAACACAATGGGGAGGCACCTCGGTGCTCTTTCAGTTGGGCGTTACCATCATCAGTAGCTAGGTCTGCCACGTTTTTGCCATGAAAAATACTTGCTTAGTGAGTGAGAGAAGGAGAAGAGGATTGGGCGAGAGGACATAGAAAGAGAACACGACGGGGGTGATTGAAGAGCATATCGAGAGTAAAAGAGTTCCTTCAGCAGCGTGCACAAAAATTCTGCTGCATGAGAGATGGGAGAGGGCACTGAAAAGGTAGTACAGATCCCGACAAAACCTTATGGAACACCAGAGAGATGTATTTCTTGATCGGAGCGACACTTTAGTGACGAACGGAAGTGGAAACAACTACTGAGACGTGCATGGAATACCCAGTCGCCTGTCTGTAGGTCTATCTGCTCCCGTTTGCTACAAGGGTATCTCACTCCGAGGACAATATACGCCACTCAGGTGTTCTGTAAAATTTTGTCAGGACCTGTACATCTTGGATTCGGATCTTAGAGACAAGGAAAAGTGAGGCCATCGTGGAAGAATTCCTCAAATACACCAACATTTATTTGCAAAAACCTGTACTTATGCTATGCCAAAAATCCCTCAAGGGGTGGAATTGTCTTGCGTCGTCCTTATCGTTCCATGCTTCTGGGTTTCTATCTCAGAACATCATACCGCTTGTTCCTTTTGGGTTTTTCAGATTCCTTCGACGCGCTCAGAGATTTGCGTGAACTTCTCCGTGAAACGCCTTTTGTGGTAAAATACCGGCAAAGCACTGCAGGTATCTCCCTTGAAATGACAGACAGCATGAACAACAAACGGTCGTGCCGGTTATGTGTTATTTGCCAGCCCTGCAAAGATGTGACTTTGCAGTTACTGATGCTCGGGGAGCAGCTGCTCAGGCACGAGTTCAACACTTCCAAAAAGGGGTTTCGGCAAGGCAGGGCTGCCACACTGACAAAAGGGGACATGTCAGCAAATTTCTAGGTGGCTGATATGTGCAACAAAAATAAAGTGTAAATCAATATGGTGCATTCACGTAAATAAATGTAAAAAACTGTAAATCAATATGGTGCACTCCTCGTACATTTTACATAACACCTTTCTACAGTAAGGCTGTACGTGGGATGAGATTCAAATGCACACACTTTTGCTGTTGTGGAGTGTGCCTCAGGTGTCCAAGAGAAAAGTTTCAGTGTGTACGTACATTCCAGGGGAATATATTACATTCTAGATGTCACCATGAAATGCGTGCATGGTGTATGATGCCCACTGCAGGTGCCACAGTGGGTGTGCTCTGTCATGACTTCATACATGCAGTGATGTTGAAAAGCCTTGGTCAGATATACAAGGAGTCAGTTATATAATGCTACTTCATATTTAATCAAAAATAGTTCATACAGTGTAAAGCAGGTGGCACATGCTGCTGGTCATAACTGCGACAGGTGCAGCTTATTTTCGCAACATATTTCTGGTACAAAATAAAGTGTTCCTTAATGAAGTCACTGAAAAATATGTCTATAAATGCTGTATTACACATCATTTTGTGCACAATTTCTTATTTTATCAACTATTCCAACTGTTTTTGTGCAGGTGATGCCTCCCAGAACAAGCCACAGTAGAGGCATTCCATGCTAAACAGTTTCAAATGAAACATCACTGGAATGTTAGGTGGTACTGGTTATATGTACCGTAGTAACATACGTAAAATATAAAAAAATAGGTGTGCCTGCTTATGAGCATAGAAAGTGGCAACACGATGTGGTATAAGTATTAATAATACAATTTTTTTTCTTTGAGGGTTAGCACAACCTGGTTCAGTGTTTTTCAAGAAATCCTGTAGACAGTATTAAAATGTAGGTTCAAGCAAAATCTGCAGGTCAAGATCACCAGTATTTCAAACTGAGACTGTTCTCCTACACTTTGTTCAAAAGGAGTGAACTGACAAGATTGCTCTGTATGGAAATTGGAGCGAAACAATAATTTTCTATTTAACGATACCATGGCGGGAACCAAGACGAGGACGAGACACACACATAAAAATCGCCTAGTCTCATCTTGCTTCTCAACACGGTATTGTTAAATCGTAAAAAACTTGCCCAACATCGCCCAGTAATTTTCTAATATGTAGTAATTCTGAACAGAGAATGAACTGGAACCAATATGATGTGAGTTTCTGTTTGTGGTAGATTTGATCTATGTGGCACGATGAAAATGCAGAAATCAAATGTAACGGCTGCATGGAACGATGTGCTGACCTCTCTCTTCTTGTTTACGGGCACCCGACCTCTAGCCAGTATAGAAAAAGCAAGAAAACTTTTCTTCACTTCTAGCTGAGAATCAAACAGAAATATGGCATCTTCATATTATTGGAGCATCCCAGGTGAATGGAGAAACAATTTTTCATCACTTCTCAGCTGAAGATGGGAGACCTGTTTTGCTGACTAGGTCACTGAAGGTGGAACAGATCTATGTTGAAATAATCGGTATGGAATGAAGATCCTGTAGAACTGACTTACTTTGGCAAGGAAAAGTACTTTGGATATGGCTCTTAAGGACTGGCAAAGGTAAAAGTTAGAAGATTCAGAGCCAGGTGACATAGTTGGACCTATAATTTCTCTGAACTAGAGTGTATTCCTTTGAGACATCCAAAACCCAAGTCGAAACTTCTCCTGGCTCGGTGTGTACAAAAGAGCTACATTACCATTTCCCTACAATTGTTATCCATGCATTCCACATCAACTCTGACCTCAATTTACAAGCAGTATTGGCAGACAGCTTGACCACACTACTGTTGTCAGTTTTACATTATCTGTGACATTAAGGAGGAAAGAATATCCTGTTCTGGAGCTTCAATGAAGTGCATATGGCTTTATGTCTGCTGTGGTGCGCACAATAAATACGTGCAAAAGCACTGCTGATTAAGCATATGCAGATTAAATGTGCTAATTAAATGACTAGACAGAGGACAGTAAACATGAACCCTCTGGGTTACGAAATATTGCTCCAAA
This sequence comes from Ornithodoros turicata, assembly GCF_037126465.1. Lineage (NCBI taxonomy): Eukaryota > Metazoa > Arthropoda > Arachnida > Ixodida > Argasidae > Ornithodoros > Ornithodoros turicata. The sequence goes on from NC_088207.1 coordinate 22,989,456, forward strand.
TAACCGAGTCACCAATAGTGATAATGTATGGAGTCTGAAGATGAAGAAATCCCAAAACACATATTGTACAACAAAAAGATCACTTAAAATCCTGGATGTCTTTTTTTCCCCATACTGTTTTATAGTTTATGACCTTCAGTAATAATTCAGTAAATGCTTAGAGCCTGCAATACCTGCTGCCGATGCGTAATGCCCAACAATAATAATCACGAATAAACTGTAATGCACAATAAGTAAGTTTTCATCCTTTGTGTTTCTGAAAGGTGGATTATGGATATCACTGTGTATGACCTGTTGGCTTAGAATTTGTTGAAATATGGCAGTCGCCAGAAAAAGCAAAACAGTGGCAGGAAATCGAAGCACGCACCTATTGATTACCGGTGCAGTGCGCTAACCAAGTACACTACAGCCTCAGAAACGTTACTTTTGATCATGCTCATAGAATTTGTCTTTCTGACCATTTATGTGGGCCAACGCTTAAGAAATTTCGTGTCACATTTTGGTATTACAGTATTGTGTAGGTGAAGCTCATTAAAAATTAACAGTTTAATGAACAAAATAGATGTTCAATTCCTTTTACTAATAAAATTAATTAGTCCAAGGGTAACCAAAATAAATCCTACGCCCGAAATCTCGCGGCCGGACTTCTTCGATGGAAAGAATCAAATTGTTTTCTGTTCCCTTTTTGTGCAACTAATCACTAAGTGGGGTGAGGTATGTCAGCTCTGCAGCAGCAGGTGGGCATAGCCCCAAAAACATAGCTACATGTAAATACTATGATAATACAATATAAACATTATACATATAAACATTGTACACATTTCAACTCCCTCCGTGTGACTGTGTTCAGCTATCACCATGTAGGCGTGGCATGCACCACTGCTGCTGATTACAAACGAGCAATATTATACGTCAAAAACATGGCACATATAATTGGCCATGACAGGGAGGTATTTCGAACATGTAACAACCAGGAACTGCCATTACTGATGCCATCACATTTATACTAGCTTCTTTTGGCATTCTCTACCCCTGCTATTGCTATGGGACGGTGCAGTATTTATCTGCGACAACCCAAGAACAAACAGTGAAAGGCAGTTCTATGTGCCATGTCTACAACATAGTGCAGCACACATGACGAGAGTTGCGCTCCAAATCTTGACACAGACTAACAGACATTCACAGAGTAAATCCTGAAGAGGTGGCACTGGCATGCAACACTGTCCACAAGCAGCTAGAGACAATCAAACTGTGCTACCTGACATAAAAGAAACGGACGTGAAACTACACAACTTTCAGCTATGAGAGCTTATATACTCACACTATACAGGGTGGTCCACCAACCATGATAGAAATTCATAGTAAAAAAACGTAGGCCCCGGAGAGACATGCAGTCAAGGGATTTTTTTCTGCCAATAACTTGCCACATATTGGTAACATTTTTATTTCATTTCAATTGATGGAAAGTTAATTTCTTGAATTGAAATCCAAAATTTCCCAAGGCAACCTAATGTTTTCTTTGCGAAAATGGGTTCCCCGTGGTCATTTTACTCAGTATAGCACATAATCCCACTCGTAATGCAATGGTAATTGCCAAAATAAATTCGCCGAAAACCCGTGGAAATGAGCCCTTGGCTCCGCCTCTTTTATGACTGCTCGTAGTTTGAGCGCAAAGCTGCGAAAAAATGAGGTTACATTGTCACGCCACACGAGGGGGAAAAGGGTTACAAGCCTTACCCATGGAACAAACACGCGCGGTGAGTGCGGGAATCAGAGCTATCTTATCAAAAATGAGGTCACCCGACAGCTTGTAACCCTTTCCCCCCTCATGTGGCGTGTCAATGTAGCCTCCTTTCTTCGCAGCTTTGCGCTCAAACTACGAGCCCTCAAAAAAGAGGCGGAGCCAATGGCTCATTTCCACGGATTTTCGGCGAATTTATTTCGGCAATTGCCATTGCATTACAAGTGGGATTATGTGCTATACTGAGTAAAATGACCACGGGGAACCCATTTTCGCAAAGAAAACATTAGATTTCCTTGGGAAATTTCGGAGTTCAATTCAAGAAATTAACTTTCTGTCAATTGAAATGAAATAAAAACGTTACCAATATGTGGCAAAAGTTATTGGCAGAAAAAAATCCCTTAACCACACATGTGTCTCCGGGGCCTACGTTTTTTACTATGAATTTCTATCATGGTTGGTGGACCACCCTGTATATACACTATACACGTATATACTGTACACCACAGAATACAACGTGCACCCAGAAAAAGTTTGAGGTAGGTGAGTACTTCTCTCACGCTTGTGTAATGCAGTGGTATCGTCAACATAGGCTATCCCGGGAGCCTGTATGAACGCATACATAAATTTTTGCAATAATATCGTAACTTTTTAAAACTTTCTTTACTTTTTTTACCAACTTTTTTTACTTGTTTTAGGTGAAAAAGTGTGCGAATTATGCGCGTGAATACGGTAGGTAGAATTCAGTGAAGACAAGACATTTAAACAACCTTTCATGTTTTTTTTTTCTTCTTCAGAGCCAATGGGAAATTACTTTCTGAATACCCGTTGTATTATTAGAGCCTGAAGTTTTAGGGTTTAACGTGATTCTTCCCCAAATTTGCACCCCGAATTGAAGGTTTCACCTCCTCAGGGTGAAACCCGATTTTTACCCGGCAAATTGCCCTCACTAAGATGTCTGTAGGAATACACACTAACTTGTTTGGCAGCAAATGCAGTTACATCACCGTTGGTACCAAACCAGTACAGTTAGTTTGAGTAACTGAGCCAGATTTCTCTACGAATTTAGTATACAGGGAGTTTTTTCACCCAAATTCGTACGAACGTGGAGCACATGTTTATTTACCCGATTTTTACCCCCCGAATTTAGAAAAAAATATTTCCCAAAAACTTCAGGCTCTATGTGTTATACATTTTAGAAGTTATGACTTAGCTTTACATAATATATTGATCCATGAAATACCGTTCAGGCATCATTTCTTCCATCACATCCGACTTGTTTGTTTCTTCGATTTGTGCACTCAAACACTGCTATCTTTTTATGGTAACTGACACTTTCACAATCCTAACCGCTATCTTACCACATACAAGTCCAATGTTGTGGAATATTGCAGGTGTCACAACGAAGTTGTCCTCACAAACTTTTACGTTGTGTGCAATTATTGGCAAAGAGCACGAAAGCGCATTTTTAAAGCCAGCAAAAGTCTGGTGTCCAACTCCAGTTGTTAAATGCTCACGTTGTACTGTAACATCTTTCCTGAACCCAACGAATGGCTCAGTACGAGTATTTACTCCCAGGTGACGACCACTTTACCCACCCGCTCCTGCGGCAGCCGTTGGAGGGCCTCAGGCACTGCCTCAAAGGCCACTGTGTGATGAATGTTTGGCCTGCACAGACACAAAAATAATGAGAGAGGAGGAAACAGTGTCATAACGTGGTGGAAAGCTGTTTCATGTGTACCGGATGCAACACATCTGAGCTTTTCAGTTTTATAGTTTACTACCTTGTGCACCCATTTCATGGTTTGTTCGTAGTAATGTTTTAATGCGCCAAGTAAACACATGCGTTCTTGTCTGACTTTTTACCCTTCTGTGCATTTTAGTTCTGGCCCTTTGTAGCGTATTCGACGTAACTATAACGCATCCTCCCGTAATAGTAGCATTCATATGCCCTATGATGTGTTTAAACGTGAATTGTCTATAGTCAGTGACAACATAAGTTAGACACTTGATTCTGCTCACACACAAGAATCACTCCGCGCGTGTAAATGTAGTGCGGTGCGGCCAAGTGGGGACTGGGGGGAGATAGAGAGCGGGCACTGCATTGCAAAGCGGTGGCGTCGTGCAAAGGCTGGTAGCCAATCGCAGGAGCCTTCCACGGATGAGTGGGCGGTCTCAATTCTAGGACTTAAATTGTCACTGAATATGGCTAGGTGCATCAGGTGCACTTGGTTCCTGATTGTTGATTTTTTTCTTATATTGCTATAAGTTGTATTTGAATGTTTACAGTGCACTATCTAGGTAGTAGGATTTTCCACTGATGGGCACTTTAAAATAAATAGTGAAGGTATTTTAGTTCCACTGTCGTTCGACGGAATACATGACAAGAGCAGACGACGAACGAGATAACGTCGTTCTGTAACTGGCCAATGATGACACGCCTTTGAAAAAAGGAATGCCACGGGCGTCTCATAGAGTTATGGGGTGTCTCAACGGCGCCTTTCCTCTTATGTGCGCCTCCCTCTCGCTCCTCCGCTTACGGAGCAATGTCACGCTGCTGGATCTTCTGCCGCCGCGGAGGCAGACTAACTAACACACTAACTAACAGAACTAACAGCAGCAGATCATATTCACAAGTGACAGGTCCCCACACCACGGCCCATTCAAACGGAAGAACAATGTTTAGTAACACACATGTACCTTATGACAGAGCTCGACACCTTCTCCATGATGTCCATGAGGATGTCTGAGTAGTGTTAAGTCAAAGAACACAAGAGCCACTGAAATAAAGAAGGTACGGTCGCCAACCGATAATTCAGTGTTCAATTTTTCGAACAAAACGGTTGGCACCGGCCCCTTAGAGCCAACTCTGTGTCCAATAATTCGAACCATTCCTCGAAGGACATGCTTGATTATTCGTACCTATCTCGCTTCAGACCCGCATGGTTTTTGGGACTTACTGTCTCCCGAGCACCAGATATACAGCAAAGCAATGCGCTCCAGCGCCTGATAGTTTGTACTACGGTACAAAACAAATTAATTAATTCATTAAAATTATTCCTGACATGATGCGTGCATAGAAGAGGAAGCTTATTTGTGCGCCACTGAGACTGAACCCTCTGCTTCAGATGTGGTGCAAGAGATTATCTTTCAATTTTTGAGTATCAGAGATACCAGAGCAGTGAACTGAAACGTTTTTCAGTTTGTTTCCCGTTCCGGTTCAGCTCCAGAGTTCACATATACCAGTTCGATGAACCTGTTCAGAGGCTGTAAACTGATTCAGAACCGGTTTGAGGTTCCAATATGCTACAAAATTATAGGTAGCCACTAAAAATGATACCAGATCTTTCAGTTATGTTTTTTTATGCATTTATTTCCGTTTTTCGACCGACAGGACTCCCCTTTCATCCCTTCCCCGAGCAACGTGCCGCCAATCTAGGCTGGCAGACCGATTGAATCCTTGCATCACCCCTCACTGCACAACAACCTGAACCGAACCACTATCCCGAACCAGTAACCGAAGTTTTTAGATCGGTTCAGTTCTGGTTCAGTTCCAGCTAAAAATAACGGTTGATTCCAGTCTTCAGTTTCAGTTCTGAAATTTTTTTTCTGTTTCTGACTGAAATGTCAACGTCTACTTCAAGTGAGGATATCCGTAACAAAACAGAAATAGGCACATTTGGTAGAGGCGAAGACGCAAATTCATCGACGATTGAGACTAACGTGACGTCACCGTTTGACGCATATGCAAAAAAATATGCATCTTCACAAAACTCTGCACTGTAGTGATAATAAATGCAGTAAATGGCCAACTAAAAGATTTCTTACTTTTGTAAGTGCAACATACCTGGAAATCTTCACGCAAAATTGTTAGTCACAGAATACAGCAAGGATACGTAAGTAGCGCCCCTGTTGGGTGGAGGACAATGTCCAGGCTTGCTCAAAAAGAAACCCTACGGAAGCACATTTCATGAACAGCATCTGGGAGTGAGGAGGGTCCAGCTGCACAGGAAACACATTTCAGTTTCAATACACCCAAATGACCCCAAAAACACCGAATATCCCCTGGTTGTATGAATAACGTCCGATGGATATCCGAGTGACGTCCATCGGACATACGAATTCGTTAGGACATCATTCGTACGTCCTGAGGATATTCAGTGTTGTTGGGGGAGAGTGCACAGCTGCTACTGCTACCCCACCTGCAGGTCTCTCTTTGAAGTCACCCACCGTCCCCCCACTGCCAAGCAGGAGATAATGTCATGTTTGCTGGGGAGGAAACGATCGCCGAAGGTGTCGCCAAATTCAGAGACGCCGCCGTCAACCACCAGGTCCACTCCGAGACCTGCAGATTCCTTCAGTGGAAAAAGAAAACAAATAGAAAGATGGTTAGTGAGCAGTTACAGAAGCACAATGCGTATTTTGCTGAATGCTTACTCTATATCGAATTGCAATAATTTTCTGTCTGTGTTACACATGAATCATGAATCACAATCATGAATCTGCTCAGAAAGCCATCTAAAAAATTTTCCATTCCGAACGCGTTGTGGAAGCAGGTAGCTTAACTTGATGATTAACACAAAAATTTTCTCTGTAAGCGATATTTTTCGTAGAAAATAAAAAGACACTTGAACATCGCCGCGCATGCTCCCGCTCGACTAGCTCTTCAAGGTTAAATGAGGAGGAGAAGGAAAAAACGTCATTGGTGTCGTAAATGAAAAGTGGGAAGCGGCGACCGCGCTTCTGTCTGGCTCAGTGCTGCCCGGTTTTCTTTTCTTTCTTTCTCTCTGTTTTTTTCTTTTCCCCTGCTTTCTCTCTGTCAAGTGATGAATAAGGAAGGACCTCTATATTCCTGCTCGTGAAACCCCAGTTCTCGAAATTCATGTTCTCGTATTGCCAACTTTAGGATGGGATGGATTCATGTTCTGGAAACAAGGAAAACCAGGGAAAATGCTGCTTCGTAAGATGATATGCCGTGATTAAGAACATAACATCACTATTTAACCACTCAAATTCACGGGTTTTCGATATGTGTCCAAGTCGTGTTAGCGAACGAAAGCCACATTTTAGCATCCATTTGGCTTAGCAGGGCGGCATGTTGGTTAGTTTATTATTAGGTTAGTTAGTTGGGTGTTTGCAATGTTATGTCTGGGTTAGTCACAGTTCGCCATTGGCAGTTTCCCGCGCGCGACTGCGCATTTTATAGTCAGATAACATTTACGCTAGTCACGTGTTGTTTCAGTGCACGCTGATATGTCGACAGGCGCAAACTTAACGGCGTTGTCGGTCACTATGTGGTGACAAAACAAAAGGCGCCGGGCATGGATGAACTCAAACTTGCGTGTTTGTGTCGTTTAGCTCGATGATTGGTATGTTGACCATAAATTGTGGTGGTTTTATGACACTGCTTGGGTATGTTGGTGTGTAACCCAGCCAATGGATGTTCAACGCCTGATACTGCGATGTGCCGGCGACGCCATATTGCGATAGATTTCACTGGATTGTATCTGACAACGTATCGGCAAGAACACTCCTCCGGCTGAATGAGACATTAACTGAATGGCTAGCAAAGTTGCTAGTCGAAGTGACGGGCAAATTAGCGACCATAGCGATGCAGCGATCATTTTGAAGCGTGAACTGAAGCAGCGCTTAGTGCTGCACTGTGTTAATACTTATTGCCGCCAACAACAGTACAACAAACAGTCGCCATGATAACGAACACAATACGAAACACAGACATGGACAGAACAGCGTTCAAAGTTTATTTTCATAATCCTGAAGTTTATTTTCATAATTCACCTACTCCGGAAGGTCGCGGGAGGGAACGAGGTCGAGCGGGGACAGGTTGACCTCGCAATCTCTCGGCCTAACCTTGAATGGTGTCTGTAGACCAATGTTTTTTTACTGTATCTGATAAATCAAAGAAAAAGCAAAAAGAAACTTCTTCCACTGCTGCGGCAGGGTTTCGAGTGGAAAATAGCAGACAACGTTCCTCTAAACCAACCAGCGGCTCCACTTTCCAGACGTCCAAATGACGCGAGCGGCTCGACGGCTCGTTCCAGGCATTGCCACCGTTGCGCATGGTTGTGATTTTCGAAATCGAATTCTGCGATATTTGTGCATCTGTTGATAGAATTACTTCGCATGGTGCATTTTAATAGGCATATGAACCGCTTGGTTTAAAAAAAATTGTGGTGATTGAAGTGCTGTCGCAACCTACCTTGCTAATCTTTTTGTCTGAAAAAGCGCTTAGATATTAAAGGAGCAATAAACAGGTATACAAGGTGCACTTTTTTCTAACGTATGTGACCATCCCTTCAAACTGATTTTCAATTTTTGCACAATTTTGGACATTAGCACCTTAGGTGGAACGTTGCAGTGTTAAAGCAAAATAATTTAGTTACCTGCATGCATGCGGAGAATAAACTGTTGGAGGGCTCCTCATGATTGTTGTTGTATCCCATGGAATAGTTGTTGTTTCCTCCAAGATGTATGAGGCATTCAGCCTGACTTCCCAGGCCTTCCAGATACAGTCTTTCATCTTCTGTGCTCCATGTTGTTATCACCTGTACCCAGTTTTAATCATGGATGTAGATAGTACTATCAGCTACACAAATACAGTCATGCCTCATTGATATGGACACTTTCGTCCCCGACCAAAATCGCCCATAATGCGAATCATCCATTTTATTGGATACCAAGGAAATAACAAAAAAAAAATGAAGGTTTATTGAAAAAAATAAACAATAAAAAGCTCCCGAATTAGCTCCCCACTGCTTGGTGGTATACTTGGTTGTACATCGATTTCGGCTTAGCGAAACATCGGTAACAAGTAGAGCCTGGTGCTTATCACAACTGTCCTCAAAGAGTTGAAGAGCTGTTTGTAGTCCTGCCTGAGCCATAACAGATGGCTTTGCGTTGCTCAAGTCGTCGAGGCCACAGCTTGACAAGTTGCCTTGACAACTGTACCGCCTCTGTTCTTGTAAGCTGCTGACTGACTGCACTGTTTAACTAAAGGCACTTTTAACTAAAGACTCTTTGCACAAAGGTCAATTGCCACTGGACGTGTTTGGAACAAACATGATGTCACACAGGATTTTCCAGATCCTTCGTGTCCACAAGTAACCCCCTTTCCTCTTATAGTTCTTGTGGACAGCTGTGAAGGAGAGGGCATAATTCCCTTTGTACAATGGAACATCCTACTTCGAAAAAATTACATCCAAAAGAAGAGAATTGTCCGAAAAATTAGTTTCCATATTAACGAGACAAAAATGCACTGAAAAAGTTCAGCTCAGTAAGACATGTTTTTGCCCGCCAGTTTGCATCATCATCATCACTTCAGGTAATACTTGGAACCCCCCCCCCCCCCCCCCCCCCTAGAACTGAACTCACCAAGGTACCAGGTTCCGATACCGGCACCGGAATGCTAAATATCCTCAGCAGGGCTGCTCAACTTTCCATGCTCATCTAAAATATCGTGTTTCACAACTCCAGATATAAAACTCGATTCCCCCCCCCCCCCCTTCTTTTCTGAAACTACATCCCAAAAAACACGAGGCACTAAATGTACTAGTACTGCTGTGAATGTACTGCTGTGAATGGAAATTTGCTGTATTCTGCTGTTTTTCTGCTCTGCATCAGGAAAGCAGCAGAATTTTTACTGTACTGCAGTTTTAGTGCAGAAATACAGTAGGAAGGTGTATTTCTGCCACAATAATTTCAGCAAGAAATTCTGCTGAATTGTGAGGTATTCCGCTGTTTTCAGTGCTTTGCAGCAAAAATGTGGCCAAAATGCAGCACAAGGAGCAAAACACAGCAAAAATGCAGCAGACTTACAGCTTACATTTTTGACAGGGCTCGACGACCTAAGAAGCTGATGTTGGAAATGCTACAGTTCCCACAGTTGTGTGGTTTTCACTTGTGTACAGCAGGATGATGGCTTGGGCTAAAAGCTTTCTTTCTGTACCGTTTTCAAGTTTCTGCCACTCGAAATGTTTAATAAACCCTTTCCTTGGCACATAAATACAATGTGCGCGTTATTTCTGTCAATCCAAGGATTATGGTATTACCTTGGCTCCCCAATGATGAGCCAGCTGAACGGCCAAAGCTCCAAAGGAGGAGGCACCGTCCAGAATGAGAGCAGTATCTCCGCTACTTAGACGGCCCAGATAGTGGAGACCAGTGTAGGCCCGTACAGCATCACCTACGCAGCCTGCTGCATCCACAAAGCTGACTCCTTGCGGCTTTATTGCTGCAATTGCGAGAATGGGTAATTACTAGTTAGTACATATGAGTGTTGCAATATATTCATGTCATTACATGAGCATTTGTAAATTGAATATTGCCACAGAAGCACTTGGACAGCAGTTTCACTGCAAGTACGGCTTGTCAGAAGGCATTACTTGTGGAACATTTGAGAGGGTAGCACTAAAAGTCATGTACAGTTCAAAGCATACTTAACAATAAGAGTTTCATTAGGGTAGGTAGGTCGGGGGAGTGGGGGGGAAGGCAGCCTGCACCTTGTTTTTTGGGCAACGATTAAGTGCTAAGTGTTGTGCTGCCAGTCTTCTAGTAAACCATTTATGAACCAGGCTGCAGCAACTGGCAGAAGTGAGTACTGAAAGGCACTTACTGACATCATATTCATGAAGAGCAACATACTCTGAGCAGCCCGACTGGCCATAGTCAAGTGGAATTATCCCTATAAAATAAAAAGAAAGGGAAGTTTATGAAGTGCTTCAAAGAAAATTGTCAGGACAGAACCAGCACAGTCATACAATGGGTACCCACAAAGTAAGGTTCCTTCTTTTTTTCTTTTCAAAAATGTCGAGGACTAGAATGCCCTTCCACCAGAATTATGTCCCTCATACCTCTTACGAGCTGTGTCGATGGGATAAAAACCTTCTTGGCATAAGACAGGGATAGCATAGGATAGGTATAGCATGGGGATAGCATAGCATAGGAATTTTGTTTTTGTTTGTTAGCATGTGTGTGTCGTTTATGATGATTATAGGTTGTTTATTTGTGAGCCAGATGAAAATATTGGTCAACTCTGTAAAAGCATGATTGTACAAGGGTCATTCAAGGTTGACTGAGACTTTCATTTCTTTAAATACAATGGAAAACTATGTCAGTTATGAAAGTATATTCACCACGTGCATCTAGACACTGCTGCCGTAACCACTGCAGGACATCTTTCTGGAGGGCTTCATTTGCGTGGGACGTCTTACCTCCAAGGTGCTCTTATAAGAGACCCAAACAAATGGTAATCGCATGATGCTAAGTCTAAGCTGTAAGGGACATAGGGCAAAACCTGCAAGCACATTTCAGCCAGGGTTGCTACCATCGAATTCACCATGAGAAGCCGGGGATTGTCACGAAGAAGAATTAATTACCCTTCCGGACAACATCCCAGGCATTTTCTTGCGAATTGTGTTTCGCACGGCACTCTCTATCACGGGGGATGCTTTTTTCAAAAGTTGATTATCATCATCATTCTACGCGTTTTCATGGGAGCTGTTGCTGTCGTCTGCTACGGTAGTCGTACGTCCGCTTCTGCGCGTTCAAATTTTCATTGTCCAAACATGGTGTAGATCTTGCTGGCTCATGAGTAGCACCCGCAGCAGATCGTGCGGACGGGCTCCTCATAGGGGTTGCCGATTATGACACGGTCGTTATCATCTAGTAGGTTGTGATTCTCACACACTGTCCCCAGGGTTGCCAGATTTGGCTGCTGTGCACCAAGCTGAGCTACTCTCTCGCTGTCGTGGCGCTGTATTGTGGATGATGGAGACTTAGCTATTTTCTGGCCACGTTTATAGATGCTTCTTCGTGCTATTCGTTTGAGACTCGCCAAATCAGGACTGTTTTTGTCATGCACTACATAACGTATGTTTCGTTTGTGCTGAGTCTTTAGCACTTGTTAAAGAGTCCTTCATTCCATATCATACTATGCCTTCACACCACTGACTACAGAAGTGACTACATACAAGGGAAATTGGCTACTTCTAGCTACTGTCTCATGGCTCGTTGGCAACTTTTCAGCTGGGATTTTAAGCTGGCAACTCTAACCGTCCCTTGGACCGCGCACAGCAAATACGAGAGGTGGAGGGCTGCTCTATCTAAATCTCTAAATGTTCTATCTCTAAATGTTCTAAAATCAAACAAGAACACGTCACCGCCACCACACTGTCTCAAAGTGGCATCCGTGACCTTCCAGTGGAACAGATGAACTTGCACGTGTTTTACGATGGGTACTGCAGTCTGGCAGCACCACTATTTACAAACGGAACCTGCTTTGTGGATGTGCCCAGGTGCGGCCTCAGAAATGAATCTTCTAAAGCTCTTTATCTTCTAAGGTTCTCAAAAAGCTCGGTCTCCTGAAGCGCACCTTCAAACGCAGATACCAAGCTCTTGGCCTACCAAACTCTTGTGCTCCCAATTCTGGATTACGTCTCAGTTGTTTGGGACCTTCACACCGACAGGGATGCTAAGACACTAGGAACAGTTCAGTCAAGGACGGTTAGATTCACCACGAAACGCTACGATAGACATTTCTCTCCATCGTCCGCCCGTGACCCCTTAAATCTAGCTTCCCTTAGCAACAGGCAAACTCTGGAAAGACTCAGTATCTCTATCTAACAGTTCATGATGAGATCAACATTCTGTCTTCTTCCTATTTTAGTTTCGCACAGCCCTCGTCAATACGTAGTGCGCATCCCTTGAACACTCTCTCTTCACGCGTTGATGTGTTCAAGTATAGCTTCTTTCCTCGCTCAGCTGTTCAATGGAACTCTATTCCTGGTATGATTAGGGAACTACCTATCTCTTAGTGATTTCACCAGCAATGTACGCCTACTCCTACTCACGACCTACTCGATTATAATGACTATGTCACAGGCACCCCTTCCCCGCGGCGCATTTGGAAGCTAGCGGTGGCGCTACTCATCGGCCCGGTTACTGCTTCCTCAACTTCTACAATACTTTGTACTTCAGCTTACCTTAGTATTTTTGTACAAGTGGTGGATATCCCACGGAAGATTTTTCATTCCAAAGTTGATTATCATCATCATCATTCTACGCGTTTTCATAGTAACTGTTGCTGTCGTCTGCTACAGTAGTCGTACGTCCGCTTGTGCGCATTCAAAATTCAAATGTCCATTGTCCAATCGTGATGTACAATCTCACGGGCCGATGTGTAGCTCAACCTAGCGGATCGTGCAGATGGGCTCGTCATAGGGGTTGCCGATTATGTCATTGTTGTTATAATCTGGTAGGTTGTGCTCCTGCTATAGCTTTTTGCCTGCTTTTTAAAGCTCCAGTATGTATAAATAAAAAATAAATAAAATAAACGTCCTGGATCTGCCCTTGGATGTGCCTCGTCACTTCTGAGAGCAACGTCACTTACCGACCACCTCATCTCCCGGTTGAAGACTGCTCACTGTTGGGCCAACGTCTACGACTACTCCAGCCACCTCACAGCATACCGGGAAATTTCTCTTCGGGTTTGCCTTGTTTACCCGGTGTAATATCTGTAAAATAAGATAAACAGTATGGTTAGTAAAGCATGTCAATGCCTGTTGTGACTGTTGCAGTGTGAAAGCTCATTTCCTTCCTCCATATCATTCGAAAAGTCTCATCTGACAACATTACTCTGTTAATTACTGCACACATGAGAAACGGTGTTCACATCATAGATACAACATTCCTCTAATAAAGCATGGAGACGTTCACATTACCAGGTCTTCCGTTTCAGAGAGTGCACAGGCTTTAACGTTCACCAAGATGCAGCCATCCTCGACTCTTGGGATTGGTGCCTGAATACAATGAATGAAGAAAATCTCGTCTGATGGACACTGAATACATTGGCTGTGTTGCATAAAAATGACAACTTAACCCTTTCCCACGCCTTCACGTTAGCTTATGTCGCTCAGTTTTTCTCTCTCTTTTCCATTTTTACCCCGTTTGTAACTTTGAAAACAATTCGTTGATATTGTGTGAAAGAGGCTAGAAGAAAATATTAAAATTGCCACAAAAATTCGAACCACTGCTTGGCTTTTCACGATGAGCAGTTTTTGTAAAAGGCAAAACAAACGCAGCACTGGGGGTGTTAACGCTTTTAACAAGATGTACAACCAACCAGTGGAGCCTCATTTGTCTTTTTTTTTGGGGGGGGGGGGGGTTCATTGTCGTAGCGCGTAATTGGGGAGGGGAGAGGAGGAAAACTAATGTCTAACCTAGCGGGGGGGGGGGGCGATTCCCCCCTTTGCCACCAGTGCAACCAGCGCAGAATCTCACTCTTCCTCGTGCAGTTTTGGCAAGGTAATAGTTCCCGTTTCAGGATAATCTTATCTGCGCCCACGGACGTACAATGCTTTCCAGCAGATAGCAAGCTTAGAAAGTAAAGGTGAAGAGGGGGTGGTGACAAATAAGCTGTCAATGTTCGCTTCCGGTGTCAAGGTTCGCTTCAAGCACGGTGTGACGGGTGTGATTCGCCGCGATATGTTACGACAGCACATGCCTCCCACTGCATCATTTTTCACAAACACTGTTTCGAATTCAAAATCGTCTCATTCGGCGGTCGCGGTTGTCCGAATTTGTCTTCCTCGCCGCAGCAATGCAAGAATGTAGCTACTGGCTACATTACGAGAAAGGCCAACATACCTGCTCTTCGACGACTACATGCAGCCGCTGCCCCTCACCGATTTCTTTGTACAATGTTTTCATTACTACTTCTTCCGATTTCATGAGTGGGGAATGACAACAACACGCACACAACCGAAACCACTACATCTCTCCAGTCGCCAGTGTTGCCAGGATGGCCCAACATGCGCTATCACGTGTCGTGGTATCGTTTTCTATTCGAACTGTTTTATTGACCCGCTGGCTCTGTGCACATTAGTACTGATCGATTAGTCGATTATGTTTACTCTGTGTTGGCCGCAAGATTCAACAACGGCTTTTATGTAGCTGGAACTGCGTAAGCTGTGTAGCAACTTTTAGGGTGCGTGAGTGCGTGACAGTGGTTTATCCAATCGCAAGGGGCGGATCGAGTCACTGGTTCGTACGCTTTCACGTCCCTTTGTCAAAACGAAAGTGCTGTTAGCCAGAAAAATATTTCAGGAGAAAGAATGGCATAAACAGAGGAGGACCCACAATTTTACAGCGACAGCCGTTATGGGCTCAATTTCGTGAAGATTACGAAAGGAAAGTTAGGTAGAAGCGAGCTGGTGTGGTGAAGATTGTCCCGTACGTCGCATCGCTGAAAACTCTTCTCTCCCTTTGCGCGAAATGAAGCGAATTAACGAGAAAAAGGCGCGCGATGCAGATTGGTCATTTCTGAGATCGCGTTGGTTGTGACATTGGCGACCGTGCCGGCTTCTTGTCGCCCGCAGCAGCAGCGCAGACGGTACATCATGTGCATGCGAATGTGAATACCGGCACTATATGAGCCGTCCTAGGAAGTGTACGGAAGAACTTTCTGCGAACCACAATCGACAATGCGAACCACGCACGTAGCGACAAGCGAGCTAATAAAAAACGCTGTTCGGTGGTTTGATGCAGGGGCGGATCCAGACCCCGGGCTTGGGGGGGGGGGGGGGGGTTCTTTGTTGAAGCGTGTAGTGCGTGGTGGGGGAGAGGAGAGAGGGAAATCCTATGTATAAACTGACGTTTTGAGGGGATCATCGTCCAACCCCCCCTCCCCCCGGATCCGACTCCGATTTGATGCCTCGGTAACCAGCGTAACATCCGCCAGGTTTCCTGATGTGGGGGGGGGGGGGGGGGGATGGTCCTGCCTTGGACAGCATGCTATTATACTACCAAGGTCAATTGAAACTCTATGTAACGACAGAGATTGGAGGGAGGTCAGGTCATCCACCCCCATAGGCGGAGAGTTTTGAATCTGCCGGAGCCCCCCCTTTTCATGAACACAGCTCATAGGGTGTCGGGAATTCCGTGTTGCGACGTTGTGAGGCAAATTTTTACAGGATTTTCATGATGACTCGCATGAAACACGCTCTTAGGATATTCCTCGAAATTTTCATCTTGAGTGTCAGATGGGTAGACTTCCCGGAGGGGGCGTGGCCCCCCTGCGAAATTTCCGGGGGAGCTCAGGCCCCACCTCCCCGCAGTCGGCGCCTATGTCCACCCCCCTAGACCAGCCCCTGGGCATAAACGCGCGCAGGCAAGCAAGTGGACCATCATAGCGCGTGCCCGAAGCACTATCGAAGCTACTTAGGACGGCGGTGAGTAATTTCCTCAACGTTCGTGCAAACGGGCCCAGCGGTAGGCGAGGTTACATACAGGACAGCCACACGACAGCTCAAACCAGCAAAACTGTTTATTTGACAAACGAGACATCAACATATAAGCCGGCCCTTAGTAGCGATGTAACGTTGCCCATCGCTCAGGTCGGGAGAGGTTCTGCGGGAACGAAGGTGGAGGATTTCACATTGTTCTCCCTATCCCAAATGCATTATCAAGTGCACGTTTTTTTTGTGTGTGTCTGTGTTTTTTTTTTTTTTTGGGGGGGGGGGGGTGCGATTGAGCCGCCGCCGAAACCCCCCCCGCCCCCTACTACGCGGAATAATAAACTACCCATTTCATACAAGCAGGGACGGATCCAGACCCTCGGTTTGGGGGGGAGGGGTTCTTTGTCAGAGCGCGTAGTGGGAGAAAGGGACATCCAACGTATACTGTAAAAAGCGGTTAATTTTAGCGGTTAATTCGCGAATTCGTGTGGAAGCGCGTTTCGGGAATATTTCGCGGAATCGCGAATTCGTGGAATCGGACGGAAGCGGAAATCGCGGAATCGGGGGTTCATGACACTGCCAGCAATAAACAACGAGAATTAGCCGGCCTGCCGGCTGGGTTATAGAGGCTATAACCGTGAACTCCAGTCCCGTGACAATGACATATACGTGCTGGCTTTGTGAAAGCAGGTATATGTAATGCCAAGTGATACAGTACGCGGCCCGGGCCGACAAAATACGCTAGCACCGCGGGCCGGGCCCGGGCCGTTAAAATACGCCACCACCGCGGGCCGGGCCGGGCCCGGGCCGACAAATATGTTTCCGAGAGTCAGGACCGGCCGGGCCACGCAGCTAATTCCACACAATGGAGATGCATTAGTTCAAATCATCATGCGCTTGCGTCATTCCTGTGCGTATTTGCAAAGACAAGCAAGGGATACTGCATTAGGCACATGATTCGACCCTCTAGAACATTCTGAAAGCCACTTTACATTGCTCGTCACTCCTCACGTATTTCACAATCACTTGGCAAAGCTTGGTGAGAGGGGTATGGACTGGGAGAAGGAGTTTGTCGACAGCATCCTCTACCTCCGCAAAATCTTGACAGTGTAACGATAACGCCCATGCCCGTGTACGTTCTGGATTTAATTTGACCTGGTGCGGTTATGGTGTTAAACCGCCATCACTTGTATGTTTGTCTTCTCTCCTGATAAATTTACTGATAAATTTGTTTGATAATCGCCAGAAACGCGTACGTCGCGGCTGGAAATACTATGCCGGGATCTACATTAGATTCCGGGCCGGGCCGGGCTCTAGTCACTGGGTCACCGGGCCGGGCCGGGTCGGGCCGCATAAAAATATGAAGGTCCGGGCCCGGGTTGGGCCAAGCCATTTTTCGATGCGCCCGGGCCGGGTCGGGCCCGGAAAAGTCGGCCCGTGCAGGGCTGTAATCTCTGCAACGAGATCCTCAATACTTATCGGGGTCAAACCAAAAGTAGCAGGTTCAAATTGTGATTGATTTATTGATTGATTTTTAAAACTCGAATTGTGAAAATTATGGACTTCACAGCTTTCTTGAGGGATAATTGCTGGTGCAACGCGCGAGCGTGTCGTCACGTGGCACCCTTTCTGTGGAGTATCAAAAAATCAAATGAAAAAGGAACGTCTAAAGAGCTGTATGGCATTGCAAACAGCTGAACAGCGGTATTTGAGAAGGCGCACTACAAGTTTTCAATTGATATGCGGTTCTAAAAAGCTTGACCTGCGCGAGACGACCGCCGACAATATGCAGCCGGTTTCATTCGCATACCATGTACTAGTCTTACTAGTCTTTTGTAAAACTTGGTTAGACTACCATGGGACACCTTGCACAATGTGAAACATATGTGTAGGTTTTCTCTCACAATGGTATTGTGGATGTGGTCCAGTACGGCACTGGAATTATATTTTCTCGCGCTCCCGAAACCGAAACCTATCATCCCAGAGCCGGCTCCACCGGCCGATGTTCGTCATGCTCTTCTTTGTCTTGGTTGTTTTGGTTGTTTTTCAGCGTTACGGCAATATAACAACTGTTTATGTCACTCCTTTTTTTGTGTCCTGTTTATAAAATTGAGGGAAAAGCAGTTTAAAAATGGTCGTGAAATCGCGTACGTGAAAACGTGAAGCGTTGACAAGCGGCAAACACGGAAAGCATAAAGTGGGAGTTGTCGCGCGCATGCGCGTTGCCACACCCTGTAGACGGCCATCTTGCTAGAAAAGTTGTCGCCGCTGGCGTATCGTTGATACTGTTCTCTAAACACATTATTCTGGTGAGTGGTTCAACGTCTTAACACTTTCTACGGTGTAGGTAACGACATTAGGACCCTATAGTCCCTCTTTTGATAGTTAAAATGGTCCAAAGCGCACAAGAAAAGTGTACAGTGACTTTTTGAACTGCATGACGTGGTTGGAGGGACGAAGCTGAGCAAAGTTTGTTTTCCGTGTTTTCGAGTACCCGTGACTTCACCGTCCACGCGCAGCAGAGGAATTACGTGTAGTTGAATTAGTGAAGACTACACTGTATTGTTAACTTATTCTCTGTCATCGTTCATCTGAGTGAGTACACTCAGGTTTTTCCTGCGCACCACGATGTGTTCGCGACGAAAACCGGTTGCATCTTGTAAGCTGCTAAGAAACGTTGATTTCCTCTCAAATTCTCGCAGTTAGTCTCTCTTTTACTATAATTAACACAAACCGACATATTGTCTGCTTTTACTGCGTGCGGGAACAGGTCCGACGTCCAATTAGAGGCGTTTTTTTAGTCCTAATTCGTAGGAATTTTAGGCGGGACACATTGAAAAAGGGCCTCGCCACCTCAGGCACGACTGCCGGCACAGTGGCCTCGTGATAAGAATGTGGTATTTTGACGAGTACTCGCTCAGGAATGTCAACAAGTTATTCCGCATATAAGGCGTAGGTGTTCACATGCGGCCGTAGCTCGTCGAAGAAAGGCGCGTGAGGGTTTTTCCCCCCACCGGCAATTTGATTTGTGGCTCGATTTGTGCATTTATAACCCACGGCTCCAGTGTCCTGCCGGCACACCGTTCGTTCTGTTGCTTTGTATGAAATATATCTGGGGCGTTCGTGCGACTTTCCTTGGAGACGGCACACTATCAGCAAGCCGCCGGTTACGCTGTACGGGGGAAAAAAAAGCACGCATCTTTGGACTTTTCCTCATAAATGTGAGGTCATGAGCGCTGCCGGAGTGAGCGGTCATACGTAATCCTCTATTATTAACACACCGTAGGTGACTTTGTGACTTAGCAACGCGATGCGTACCGTTAGAACGGGTAACTTAGTCGGAAATATGTTAAGTCCGTGGTCGCGGAATTTATGCAACTGCGATTATTCCATAGTGCGGGTATAGAGCAATAAGCTCTTTTTGGGGAGTGAGGTACGGGCTTTGTAGAATGTTTTCATACAATGTAGGCGAACTCTTGCAGACAGTCGTACTGTTTCAGGAAAGCGCAACATTTACTGCTATAATCTTTTGGCATGAGTAGGAATCCTTTGGTAACAGTTTGATGGGGAGATACGAAGTTTTCCTCATAAACGTGTTCCTGTCTCATCATTCATATTTTTTTTCCTTACATAAGGAGGGGAAAGCTGTGCATACTATAGCTTTGTTAACTTTGAGACAGTTATTGTTGAGTCACCAGCTTATTCACAGTTTCTGTGGAAATTCGTGCGAGCATTCCACAACGTGTTAAGTGGTCTTTCACACATCAGAACTTCAGTTAAATCTGCCTGTATCTGGAAAATGTTTCTTGCTCCCACTATTTTGTAGAGTCCTAAACTATGCACTGGCCTTATTGTAAGCCCACTACGCCCCCTCCTCTAGCGTTGACAGTTGCTCTATTTAAGTGCTCTACAAACCTCAGTTTTGTTATTCTCCCTAATGGGTGTCATGAAAAGTATGCTTGTATAATATTTTATTGCCAGGATTTTTGAAGATACACAGAAATCACACGCTGAGGTTATAAAATTGCACTGGAAAGAAAAGTCTGGTAGCGCTAATGCAATACTTGTAGGAACTCAGGTTGCATACCTTGGAACTGCAATCGGAATTGGTGGAAAATGTTTGAGGTTAATACGAATAAAAGAAGCTGCACTTCTCAGCTTTCCGCAAACTTTCCCAACACATATGTTACCTTGCTAATTCTGGTGCTACTGTAATGCAGCGATGGTACGACTAATACCTGAGGCTTACGAAAGGAAAAGATATTCCGAGATATCGAGATAGGTTTTGTAATCGGCAGTAAAAGCAATCGCTGTCGTAAAAAGCATCGTATGGTCATTTGCAAACGACATGCTCACGTAGATTCATGCTTGCTAAGGCGGCGACACGAATGAGCTTTCGGCACTGTGCATTGTACAGAACATTCTTTTCAGCCCCATATATTCCTTTGGGACCGCAACCCACGTGAAAAATGTTTGCAGTTCCAAATGGTTTGACACAATTTTCACTTTAAACAATTTGCGTACGACATGCTCGAAAGTAGAATTTTTCATAAACCACTTCTGTAACTGCAAACATTTTTCACCTAGGAAAGCTCTTGGGTGTCCCAACTCTGTTCTAAACGTCTCTAGTGTTTCATCCCGCCTTTGCTGGATTGAGATGACGCATCGGGTTAGATTTTACAACTCCTCAGGGAAGGTATGAAGTGGAAGAATGAAACCTTGAGAGTACCTTGAGAATAATGTGTATCAGGGCACCATCACCTGGCATACATCCAGATCTCTGCGGCTGTGAGTACACCAAGCGATAGCTGCCGTCCCATTCTTCATAGCTCTCTAGTTTTTCTAAGAGTCGCCAGCATAGCCTACCTTTCTCTATATTGTCCTGTTTTTTTTTGTGCAGGATAGTGAAGTTCTTTTTGTTGATTTTATTTCTTTTGTTACATCCCGAAGGGCTTGCAGCATAACGTAGGGGAATCTGACAAGGAAAATATGAGGGATGTACCAACCAAATCCTCGAATCCTAGGCAGGGATTCGAGAATCCGAATCCCACTGCCCAAGGCGGCGAATCAACTGTTTCAAATCCTCCAACCATGTTTTCGTTTTCTTTTTTCTGAGTCTGCCGAAAGCCTGATTTGCCGGCGAATGTTTTCTTGTTTGTTTGTTTCCATTGCTCTGGACTGAAAGACTTCAGGCAGGAACTCTTTGTTACAGGTTTAAAAGTAGCATAGTTTTGCTTTTGATTGTTTCTTAGTTTTATGGAAACAATTCAGACTTAAATTTATGTACTTCCTGTAGTCGATGAACAGCATGTTAAATAAATTTACGTTTAAGACAAAGTATATGGGTATGCTTTCTCCCAAAAGTGAACTATTATTTAATTTGTTTTTCATTAAACAAAGATATCATACTCTGCCTCAAAGTACTTTTCAGTATAAGTGTTTTCCCCTGATTTTTTACACTGTTTTTTACGAAACGATTCGTGGATTCGCAGAACCTTCCTTGGATTCGGAAAATTCTGGATTCGTCCCATCTCTAGAAAATACAACAGCCATGTACGAGTTCTGATTATAATGACTATTATACTGCTCAGAAGGAAAGTCTAATACAAAGTGAAACGTAAAATAGAAGCGGCCTATCGACATAGCTTAGAAGAAAGCGAAAAAAATGTACAAATGGGAAATGTCACAAGCAAGCAAGTATGACAAAATACAGCAGTATTGAGAATGGATCAGTTGATGTAACTGCGGAGGGTGTTGAGCAAGGAAGAAAGGTTCAAATACATATGACCTGGGGAAGGTTCACATTTCTGGGGATTGTCTAAGAGGGCCCATGGAATGTGCTGGGTGGATATGTGGAATAGGTGGCAGAGGAGGACGGGAAGGCTAAGGATTAGATCTTCTATCGTTGCATCCTTTGTGAGGCAAGCAAACATCAGTTCGAATTTCCTAACTGTTAAGATCCAAAGTGCACCAACACCTCACTATTTACCTGCAGGTTGCAAAATATGCAAGGGGTTGCGACAAGGTAATCCCATGTAAACATGAAAAACTGTGCTTCTTACCGACGTGAACCTGCATTTAAATTTTCACGGCATAGAGGGTAATAGAAACGGAGAAAATAGGGGCACCGTTAATACCGAAACTCGTGCAGCGCTGACATCACAGTCACACGCTTAGGGCTGCCAATGGGAATGGACGCAACTCTGAGCTCTGTGACGTCTGCGCTTTGCTCGGGAGTGCGTTTGAGGGCTTGTATCTCGACGACACGTAGAAGGATAATCTTTTTTTTTCCTCTGTGTTCTGGTGTGCAGTACAATGTGTCCACAATGCAGTTAACCGCATCCATGAAAGTGTCTCAGCCCCTTTAAGTATTTGTCCCGAGCCGACTCTCATTTCTTTGCATCTTTTTTTGCATCTTTTTGCCGGCTTAAGTATCCTATCCGCATTGTAATGATTGTTGTCAGAACGTAAGCACTTCGTCTTGGTAATAAGGTAATTTCGAACACAATTTGGAGTGAGGACTGCCTTTAAAAGGGACCAAATGAGGGATGTTTGAGCACGTGGTGGAGGACTTGTCGAAGTAATGGGCTTGGGGCGTAGCTTCATCTTTATCCTTGTGCCAATTAATTCCACATTCACCTGACAATATTTTGTAGTCTAGTTTTTTTCCCCAATCTCTGAATTTCAAATGTGGAAGTTAGTCTCCACTAGCTTGCATGCTTCTTTGCTACTTTATTCATTAAATTAAGTTTTTATTCATTTGCTTTGCTCTGAGGTAAATAGAAAAGTAAATACATGGGTTTGCGTTGATAGCTTAGTCTTCAAGAGTGATGTGGGCATTGGTATTCGGATTGCCAGAACGGCTGCTTTTGTATTGTCCCTGCATTGAAGCATTGAAAGAGTTGTAAATTGTTGTTGAAGTTTATTTCAAAAGTAAATGTTGTCATGTTGGATGTCACGTCTACCACCATGTTTGAGGGAGGATGATGCGAACACAAGGGGAATTAGTGGATATTGTATTTCACCTTTTTTCAGACCGTTCTGTATCCGGATGTCTAGCATGCTGGTGTGATTTACAAACATGCGTAGGCGTTTTCCGGATTAAATTTCTCCTTGCACACGTGCCGAAGGCTCTGCAGCAGTAGCTAGTGAGTGTTTGTGGATAAGGATGTGGATACTTGTACATTGTGCAAAGTATTTTGTTACAAAAACAATTTTTTTTTGTGATGGTCTGTTGGAATCGCAGTTCGTGAATGAAGCCAATGTGAATACTTCTATGTAGTTAAGTGATGGGCAAAGTACCTCAAAATTGTACTTAAAGTAAAGTACATTACAAATTTTGAGTATATAGCGGGATGTTTCAACACCTGGTAGAGATAAGCCGTGAGGTAATTATGTTTCGATTGTTATCTTTAGAAAACATTTAGCGAGGATTTTTGCCATGTGCTAGTTACAAAGCATGGATAGCTTACAGCAGACTCATTAATATGAACTGAAAGAAATAATGTTGCGATAGTTTTGTGATTGTATTGCCTATGGGGGTACTTGAAAGGAAAGTACCAAAGAAAAGTACTTTAAGTACAGTACATAGTACACAAATGGAAATGTACTTTAGGAAAGGACTCCCCATCACTGATGTAGTTTGCAGAAAAAAATGGCCACGATAACGTACTAGGGTTACTACATACTAGGGACGTACTAGTAAGTTTGATTTCTGGTATAAAAAAGTATGATTTAGAAGATATGCCTTAGTAATGAATGCGTTTCAGTGCAGGAGCTTACTGTGCATAGGAGCATAGAAATGGGAAACGAACGTGTTTTGGTTTATGAGCTTAAGATATTTTTTCTGTCTGCTCTCTGAGATATGAATCTGAGGTGAAGGCATGTATCACAGAAAAGATGCACGCACAACTACCTTTTTGCTGCACAGATTGAAATACATTCCGTGAAACAGTAGAAACCAACATTCCAAACCCAATATTCCAGAGAAACCAACGATTGTTGGCTTCAACCGTTTTACGGAATGTATTTCAATCTGTGCAGCAAAAAGGTATTTGTGCGTGCATCTTTTCTGTGGTACATGCCTTCACGGCATGCAGGATGTAGCACATGGAATTCGAGGGGGCAAACCTGATGCGATGCAACAGTCTTTCAAAACTTGCGTAACAAAAAAAAAAAAAGTGTTGACGAAAGGTCACTGAAGATCAATTTACTATAATCTGTTTGATACGAAGTTTGCTGTACAATTGAACCTGTGTATGCAATACAGGAATAAGTCGACTTATCCCCTTTTTACTATTCTTGCTGCAATGACATTTACATACCAGTATGTATACCTGCCAAAGAAAATTTGGGACCGTACTGCAATTTATTGGCCAGCTACAGGAGGGTAAGAAACGGGAGATGCATCTGTGTCAATGGGACGGACAATCAGATCAGGCCCATTTTTTCAGTTTGGGATTTTTTGACTTATCCTCCTTATTGCATACAGAGGTTCAGTTAGACACAACCTGCATTTGTCTACCTTTGAACTGCTTTTACCTTAGTTGCTCGCGTACCCATCAAAACTCTGATCATCGTATCGCTTCTAACTGCCTTGTCCTAGTCTTTCTGCTTGTCAGGCACAGGGTGTTTTGTCTCGATCTCTCTCACTCGCTCACGTGTATTCACCGGTGCTAAGGTCACATTTACCCTTGTTATTAGTTTACGTCCCAAGTCGTTACGGGCAGTGTTTTACTTTTCACTTATGAATCACACAATTGCGAAGTAACCTTGACAGCTCCTAGCCTTGCGGTTGCAGCTGTTGTATTCTGGCCATGTGTACACATGAGCTGTGTGCGCCTGGCTAGCATTTAATGGGCCGAGGACTTTATTGTCACATTTGCTGCATGGAAGGCACGAGTGAAGTGACGTGATAGATGTGTTTGTCTTTTCCGCCTGTGTCTTGCGTTTACGAAGGCACTTGATCTCCTTTCTGGATGCAGTTCCCAGAGGTAATTGTTGGTGCATTGCTAGGTTTCTGTGTAAGTGTGTAAAGGAACGTTAATACTTCAGCAGCTCATTGCAGATTCTTAAGACAGTGCTATCTTCCCAGCACTGGTGTGTTTAGTCCTTTTAAGAACTGTATCTCTAACAAATACTAGTGCTCGTTCTGGTTTGTAAAGAAATTGTTTGTGTGAAAGCACTATCACTGCATAACCATTTCCTTATCTCAGCGATAAGGGCATGTTTTTCAAGTCTCCCCCTTTTTTTTTGTTGTCATGATATCAGTTGTGTCTGCCAGAACATGAACCTGTTCAATCCAATTCTGGGTCAATTTGTCTAATTCAGTCTTTTGCAAAGATGTAACTCAGTCTTTGGGATGACATATTTGCGGGTCAATATTAAATTTGAAAATATGTAGTCTTTAAATCAACTCTCTTTAGCTTTTTAGTAACCACATTGAACTGAGTTTGAAAAGCTCTATTTTTATTTTTTAACTTCAGACGTCTGCTTGTTATAAGGAGTCTTCTATAACGTCGCACTGCGGAAATTATTGCTTGCATTATGAAGACAGCGCAGGATGTTGTGTGTGGGACGTGGAATGCCGTTGCCTTCCGTACTCCTCTGAGCTCACAGGAAGTGCACAGGGGCTGGAATTCAGAAAAATGGGGCAATAGGTGTGTGAGGGGAAGCTTCAAACTATTTCAGGTCGTCGAATGGCACAAATCAATTTTACCTGCACTTTTATTTGGGCTAAACTGGTGACTGGTTCGAGTAATATGACACAAAAATTCAAATGAAGTATAAGGTAAACGGGACATGCATTTTGGCCTTTGATGATACAATGTTAAATGTGCGCTGTGCTCCTGCAAATAGTATATTTCGAAATGGTGTCTCATTGGTACAATCTGTCGAGCATCAGTAAATTTTTATTCCTAGCGTTATAGTCAGTGTTCGTAGTCTCAAATTTTTAAAGTAGAATTTCCTTTTAAGTTTGAGAGTTGAGACTTTCTGATACGCTACGATTAAGATGTGCCTTGCATGATAGTTCCTGCATTATTTTATTGCTGTTTATTACAACGATTACTATTTATTTTTATCTGACAAAGAACCACATATGCTGTGCATCATGATTTCTAGCAGGTGAACAATTGCACTTGCATGAAATGCTGGCCTATAGATTTATCTATTACTATCGTTCACTGTTGTTGTAGATTCCTCTGAAAAATCTGCCGCAGCTGCTGGAGGGGGTAACGCCTTCCACGCATCTTACTCGTGTGGTCTCTACACTGTAGGAGCGTTATGGAAGCTTGCCAGAGGAGGGCAGTTTTGTCGGCACACATTATTCATTTCAGCCGCTAGTACGGAGACGCATTTATTGCAGACGGTAGAGTGGCATAAATCGTGGATTGCAGAGGTAGATTTGGACGCGCGTGGGGGGGAGGGCGGGGGGATGGGAGTTCACGTGGCCTTTACCGTTGTTGTCTGAGCCTGGGGAATGGTTGTCAATATAGTATCGTACTGACGCGAGGCTGTTATTTTTTGCAGGCCCTGTCCCAGTAGTGGAAGACAGCCTCCACAATGCCGAAACCGGTAAGTGGAGCCTTTGTATACAAAGTAGTTGGTGCTGCTGCATCGTGATTTCTCCGTGGTGTCCCTATAATGTGATCGTTATGTCTCATTGAGAATGCCACTGTGTCATCTCCTTTTGGAAGAGTACAGGTGGAGTATGACTTGAAAGCCGGCGTTTGGGAATAGCTGGTTTCAGACATGATTGCAGAAACCAGATGCGTCAATTTATGAGTATCAGAAAATGTGATCCCCAGTACCACATAGAGTGCTTGTGCAATGGATTATGCTTACTGTACTGTAGGCGAATGCCATGACATTCTGTGGCTTGATACAACAGGTATCAAGTAGCCACACAAATGTGTGGGTGGACTGACATTACATGTCAACCTACTCCCAGTTAAGGGGATTTGTTTTCACCTTGTGAACTAAAAACACAAACAAAAGCACCGAAGATGGTCGTAGATTCAGTATGGTACTTCCTCAGGTACCAATCAGTGAAGTACCTGAGGAAGTGCAGCCTTGTGCACGAAAGCTTAATAGACCATAATAAATCTACGATCATCTACAGTGCTTTTTTGTGTTCTTCAATTACAGTCTTGACTGCCCTTCTACATCTTTGTGAAAATGAACTCAACTAAAATGCCAGTTGGTCTTCATTCATGCAGCACAAACCTGACTCATTTTGGCTGTCGTACTGACATTTTGTACATTGTCAGTGGATTTTGGCGGTGTTAAGCTATTGGACATGTAGGTTTATGTTACCTTCACGAAAATACTCACGTGATACCTTCAACGTCTATGTATTAGGACACCTAAGGGCAGAGCTTTGTGTAATGGCCTTTGCAACTGCAGTAAAAGTTTTTAATGCCTGTGTGAAAGTAGCCAGCTGTTGGTAACCAGGGCACATGTGCTGGCACAGGATGCAGCTGCGAGGTAAAAACAAAATTAGTGAAAGTGGACGTTGAAATGGCCTAAGAAGCCTTCCGATGACTGAAGATATTCTCACTTGCAATGTTTGCCTTTAAATGTGATGTGCCACTTAGCAGTGCACTTTGCTTTATTCAGTGCCACAGGGATGTTGCATTTTGTATCTACCATTGCTTCATTGCATTTCGTGTACAAGGAACCACGACACTACTAGATCATAATGACCATGTCATAATCGGCAACCCCTATGAGGAGCCCGTCCGCATGATCCGCTAGGTGGCGCTACTCATCGGCCCGTGACATCTACATCTTGATTGGACGATGGAAATTCGAATTTTGAACGTGCAGAAGTGGACATGCAGAGTGGATAATGGGACATATAGAGGATAAACTACTGTCACCTGGCATAATTGCAAGTTATCCAGACATGAGACAGTTCCACCTTTTCTCTAAATTTGTGAACCGTAGCAGAAGTGAGTGTTGCGTGGCAAAACGTGAAACGGCAGATTTGAGAATCGTGACACACACACGTGATCCTCGTCTGCGCATTGGCTGCCGGTGTTTTGACCGTGTGCCACACAGTCTGGTTCTCGTGATGTTGCAATCATGTGATCCGTAACTGTTTGCATAGCACAGCTGCTGGTGTTGACACAGCTTTGCACGAATAGAGTAGTGGTAGCGCTAGAAGCGTAAAATTAGTGTAAAATTTGAATGTCGAAAAGGGGGGAACTCTTTTTCCTCGTGTGTCCTATTCTTTTTGAGAATTATTGCGGATTTGGAGCGAAAAAAAAAAGAAAGAAAAAGCATGGTGCTATCAAACATGTACAGACAGGGCCGAAACATGTAGTGTACAGCGACACTGATTTCAAGCCCTTGGAGAAGTTGATAGCACTTGGAGAGGAAACGTTCGCTTGTGCATTGTTCGAATCTTTTTCTAGCACTGAGATAAGAGTGTGCATACCTCCTCCATCTTGGCCCGTGTTCCCCCATTACACTGTTCAATAGAGTGCTGTTAAGTGGAGCTACATCTTGCTACGCACATTCCCAAAATTATCTGTTTTGACACAGATACCTGGTAACTTGTTAGGAAAGCCATGTACACTTTACAGCGCTTGTAGACTGCTAGCCTTTTGCCTGGAGTTGATAATTTGCATGAAATGTTCGCTAAATGTTTCCAAAGAGTGTTCCGCAAATGGATTGCCTTGCAAAAGCTCGCAATATCTAGAGAAAAAGCAAAAAAAAAACAACAACAAATGAGACATGAAAGTGCTATCGGGAAAATGACGACGACAATCTTTTGGTGCTTTGTTCTGAGGAACGCTTGTTATTACCTTCTGGAAATGAAAGCAAAACTGGTAGTGTGCAACGAGATAACAGGAGGAGGAATTCCGTTTTTCGAGTTTGAGCCCAGCAGAAGAATCCGGGGTAAAGCTTATACGTATTTGGATCTTTGTTTTAATTACATGTTAGCGTTTACATATCTCTATAGCGCCTGTGGCATTCTTAATCTCTGTGGTCTAAAATTGAGCATGCGATAACATATTCATATTGAAGCAACCAAAGAGTGAACGAAGACACACAGTCACGTGCAATAGCATGTAGGAAATCTCTGGTTAATAAATTTTCAGAAATAAGGAATTAGAAGGACCTGAAGGACACGAACACCTGCAGAGTCTTGCATTGTGCAGTGATAATATCTTCGTTGACACACATGTGGCACTTCAATTTATGCTTTCACTCAGAGTTAGAGCATGGTCTTCCACTGCCTTCTAGATACCAGTGGTGCATCAACAGAAACCTTGCACATGGCTCATGAACCTTTTTTTCTTCTGTGCAATATTTTCATAAGAATTCTGTGAATGAGATGTTTGTGTTTACGGACACCATCAATGTACTACGCGGCAGTAAACCCATTTTGAGTCCACATTCACAGAAAATGTTCATTCTGTGCACATTGTTCTTCAACGAAGTGACGAGGTGAACGTGATGCAGCATGGTATATGCAGGTTAAGATGCAGGCAGGCATGAGATGTTTGTTCCTTCTATTTTTTTTTGTTCACCTGCGGGTTGCGGCATATTGCAGGTGAACGTGCGTGTGACGACGATGGATGCGGAGCTGGAGTTTGCTATCCAGGCCAGCACCACAGGCAAACAGTTATTTGATCAAGTGAGTGTCATGTTGAGTGGCTCATAATTCTTGCTCTCTGCAAATAACTTGATGTTCTGTGCAGTTAATTTTTTTTCTTTTTGTTGAGCTGCCTGATCCAGTTAAATGAGCACGAGGTGATGTTTAAAGGACGACGGAAACGAAAATAGGCTGCAAAGCTATTTGCCTCATATTGCGATGTGTACCAAAACAATCCGGAATTCGACTTAGATTTGCGTATATTAGTTGAAACGTCGCCACAATCGCGATATAAAATTCGGCCGTGGAGCACTCTGAGCCCCTGGTGAGCGTCGCCGCGCCGCCGTAGCAGACCACGGAAGTGACCCACGTTGGCTCTCCTGTTGGAGTTCCTGACTTTCATTTCGCTTCATTTCATTTGGGGTTTCGGCGTACGTCTAATTCCTGCTACGGGGAAAGAACGAAGACGAACAAGCATGTATGAACCCATCTCTCATAGGATATATTGTCTTCAGACATCCACGAGATCTCCGAATCAAACATCTTCAGGCATTATTCAGAATTCGCTGTGTTTGTACCGGGCAGCCGCACATGGAGCGCGAGAGATATTTGACGTCACGCGCTCCTCAGATTTTCCCGCAATGCTTGGCGCGCTCCATGGGCGATCGTGTCGAGTGGGCGGCCCAGCGCTCTCGTAATCGTCAGAAATATGGCCATCCGCACAGCGTACTTGCAAAATACTAGTGGCACCATAATTTTACATAATATTTACACCTTGTTCGGTCCCCTTTTTGCAATGGACAAATTTCGTTTCCGTTGTCCTTTAACATGGCTTAGAACCCCGTTTCATTCATCAAGCTGTCGATCAGGAGCTATCACGCAAAATATTATTGCTGTGTAGTGTATTGTTAATGTGCAGTCAAATATAAAAAAAAGTGCATGCTCAGAGAAAATGGCTTCGGGCGGGCTGTCAGATCCCCTCACACGTTGTCCAGAGGTCCCGGTGCCTTTCTTCCTTTTCTTCTCAGTGTGCTTGCAGTTTATACTCACTTCAGCTGTACCTGTCTGTGCCATGAGTAGAGTGCGGACAAATATTCACGAAAATATGCATGAAGTATGAACCAGATTTTTTTATATACTGTATGCAGTAAAAACTGTGAATTTATGCACTGTTTTTCATTGTTGGTATGAAGGCAATGCATCTAATGCATATTTGACAAAATTTTGAGCATTGTGTTAGGGATCACATGGTAAAACAAAGGCTTACACTACAGATATAAATCATGCAGTTAAAGGCTTTGCATTCGGCACTATATGCTGATCGAGATTCTCGCGAAAGACGGGCCAAAACATTTCTAAGGCTAGGAATACCTTAATTAACAAGAGAGCTCTTGTAACTGGTCACCTGGTGTACTTTTATGTGGAATATGCCATAATTATTCGTTTTCTGGTTAAACCTAATTTTTCACGATAGTTTCCCCCGAACAAATTTTCAAGAATTTGGGTAAAACCCGATATCTACCAGAGATCCTTGCGGTCCTTCAACTTGTCGTTTTCGGTAAACCGTCGGAAAAGTGAATCATAATATCAGCATGGTCCTTTGATATCTACAAAGAGAGCTATTTGTGACAAACCATTTGCCCTCCGTTTATGATCCCTCCTGCAGGAGTCAAAGATGAGCTTTTGTGGAGTTTGGCAAGTGTTTGAATACCGCGGTCATTCAATATCCCAGTTCTGAGCGGAAATATAAAGATTCTTGTTTCTTGCCCCAGTGTCGCAGCTGTGGCTTGTTTCATATGCCTTTCGTTTCACTCGGAAATTCCCCGGTAACATATCAGAGATCATAGCGCCAGATTTCTTCCTTAATTCTCGTGTGTAAATAGCATAGATTGAGAAGTTACCCGTCAAAAAGAACTCGTTACAAGTTAAGTTACCGCGTGCTAAATGTAACTAAGTTAATAACGAAGTTCTTCAGCATGAAATCTAACTCGCAGTTACTGAGTTACTTAACAAAAAGAACGAGTTACTTCGCAGTTACTTCGGACACAAAATAGCATTACGCAGGTGCAGCGCGCGAGCAGTTGAGTTAGACCTTGAGTTGCCTGCAGAGGAGTGCAACACGCTTAGATCGTTTTCCTTTATGCCCAACAATAGACCTCTCCTGTTTGTAAATAAATGACGTCATAGTGTTTGACAGCGCCAAAATTTGGTAGAACTGAACTACGCTCGAAGCTAGAGGTGAACAAGGTCGCGCCCGAAAGCCACAGTCTTGAGGGGATTACGACATGATCCCTTGAATGAACGAGACCCTCGGTCCTACTTTTCTTTCAATAGGAGACAGCGAACAAGTGCCCGTTCGTGGAACCCAGCCGTCCTTCCGCTTTGTTTCGGTTTCAGTCTGTCTACCAATATGTCATGATGACGTCTCTCGTAGAGGTCTATTCGAAAGCTTTGCATCTTACCCCCTGTGGGCGCACAATGGTTCAGCGTTATTTCAATGGTAGCAGTTCTTACTTCCTGAATAAAATACTGTCACTCATTGAATATCACGTTTTATGGCAAAATATGCCATGAAGGAACCGGAGAGAAAGCAAGAAAATGTGTGGACGTGAGTGAAAAGCGAGTTAAAAGTAACTTGGAACTTGGAAGAGAACGAGTTCCTGTGAAAGTTACCACGGCGCAAAAGTACCGAGTTACGTTACAAGTTACCAAAAAAAGGAACTTAGTTACAGTAACGAGTTACTTGTAACGAGTTACCTCGAACTCTGGTAAATAGCACCAGATTTTTCCCTCCCAAATTTGAAAAATCATAAAACCCGAAAACGAAGAACCCTAGCTGTGATGTGCTGAACATGCATTTATATGCACCATAGAACCATTCTAATTGGTCCCAAACCACAACCAAGAGTGTTTCTTCCATCATCCAGATATGAAACCATGCTGAGAGAAAAACCCACATTTGCATGAAAATCTGCGACCTAGTTGTTGGTCACATGATGGACCCTTACAGTGAAATAGCTAACGTCAGGCCTTCCTTCATTCTTTTCCATGCCCTTTCAAAGAGTGGACAATTCCTGAAAGGTGTGCGGAACAGAGTTCTTGTGCGTGCACAGGCTTTTTTTTTTTCAGCAACTAATTTAATTTACTGCGGAACGTGCTACACATCACAATCATCACTCCCTCCCAATATATTGAGTGCTTCACCCATCAAATCTTGGAATCTGCATATCATCAGTGTACCGCTAAATTATGTTATTTCCTCTGTGTTGCAATCACTTGTACTGTATTAATGTATCTACTAGCTTATGTAATGTAATTACATATTTGTTATATTTGTGTAGCCACGTCCCTCCCTGTATAGCACCTTTCCCTAAGGACCCAAGGGAAACTGGGCGACCACCCCCCATGTTCACCTATGACTTTTCCTTGCAGGTTGTGAAAACGATAGGGCTCAGGGAAATCTGGTTCTTTGGCCTGCAGTATACAGATAACAAAGGCTATGTTACTTGGTTGAAGCTAAACAAAAAGGTGAGGGCTCTTCTAGCAAAAGTGTTGTTATTGCAAGGGTCCTGCCTCACATGGTAGTTATCCCATGAGCCAGCCTGTCATCCCATGTGTTCTCCTTCACATGATCTAGCAGTTTCTTGCGAGCCACCTCTAAGGTTGCAGCATGGTCGGCAATGATCCCAAGCAGCACAACATATTGGGAATGCTGGCCCAATATTGAACCAATATTGGGCCAGTGTTGCCAATATCTGTCCAATATTTGGCCAAGATGTTGTCCTACTTGGGATAGTATAGCGTTTCGGGGTGCGGATAGTATAGCGATGGAAAAGTGTTTCGGGGTTGCGTCACTATTTTTTCTTTGTGTGAGTGAGAATTTTCATTTTCTAAATATGCTATTAGTGGCAAGAATTTTGGTGAAACTGACTCACTCAAGTCCCCACCTTGCTTGCATCGTATAACCATTCCCCTACACTTCTCATGTGCTTTCAGTACTTCTGCTCTGTTGCATTCGCTGTGCAACACACCAATTGCATTGGGATGTGAAAGCAAAAGCTTTATCTAAATTAGTTGGACATGACGCGGCTCCTGTGTAAACTGCTGGGGTGTTCCACAGTGTTATTGCAGGCGACTTTTGTCTGATATCTGAACAAACAGTAGTAGTCCCTATGTCGTGTGTAAGCCATTTCTTTGTAAAGAAATTGGGCTGGCCACAATAAAGGGGTGTGCCTAGAATTGGGGCTGTATAAATATACGAATGCATATGGAGGGGCCTTGAATTCTGCACTACTATTGACCATGAACAGGAGAAATTGATTCTTCTGTGAAAGTGCAGATATGGATTGCACAAACGGGTTGCACACATGCATATACGTATTGGAGTCACATATGCATATCTCTGTGGTTAGAAACATGTCCGGTGTATGACTGGCTTCCTTCGTGACTAGGTTCTGAGCCAAGATGTCAAGAAGGAGAACCCACTGCTGTTCAAGTTCCGTGCCAAATTCTATCCTGAGGACGTCGCCGACGAGCTGATACAGGAAATCACTCTGGTAAGCCTCTCCACCCCCTTTCTTTTTGTTTTGTGTTCCGTGGTGCGTAGCTGAAGAATCTGATGTTAAATGGTAGTGTTGTGCAAAGCACGCCCCATTCATTCCTACAAGCGTATATCTACCTTTCAAAAACCACCTCCATGAACCTTGGAAGTTATATGGGATAATAATAGAAGAGATATAGTGAAGAGAAGTGGCTCGATGAGAATGCAGCTAAAGCAAAATCTGAGGGATATAGTATTTTCCCTTTTATACCTTGCGTAGTGATTGTGCACTGTCTGTAGAAACTGCTTCAGCTGTTTAGGCCAGATTTTTGTGTACTGTGTCACATGTAACGTGTATTTTGTTTGCCACATGTAACTTTTGTCACAAACATTTTTCTTTTTTTGTGTGACGGAGACTCGCACAATGGAAGCTTTCTGACCATGCTTGATGGGCCGAAGTCCTTTCTCTCCCTTTTCTTAGTACAATAGCACCTTCACTCAAACGTAATCTATGTGGGATCCAGTCTTTCAATTCAGCATTCATTAAAGAAAAAAGAAATAGTAAGAGTAAACTTCTCAAACGTAAGCTGGCAGACTAAGTCACATATTTCAATAACGCAATCTTACTATTAAAAAGAGGCAAAAACCTACCCCCCATTGTCACTGGTATTCTGGTCCTCTGAAATAGGACACTTACTAGACTGTGTTATATAGAAATCCTACCTCTGGTGTTCCACTGGACTCATTATCAGTAAGGTTTCTGATAAGAACCTTCTAAAAGCATCGGCCTAGATAGGCATTATCAGTCTTCCTGTATACTGTATATGTATGTCGTGGGCAATATATATGTAAACATAGTAGTGGTATGTTGGTTGATTCACTTCATTCAGGATTGTCCAGCTTAGCAGCCTATATATTAAAAGTGAGCAACGTATGTATGCAGCATCCCATTTTGTCATCATAGTGCTGCTTTTATATAGCCTTGTAGGCCTCAGTGTCCAGAAACACAATGTAAAACCATTGAAATTTCCAGACCTTCAATTTTCACAAATATCACCAATTGAAACATCTAGAATATTTAGGGAATGCAAAAATTTCTTACAAGATACCACACTTTGAAAACTATGCTTGCTTTATCTTCACAGTTGTTTGCAGTGATGGTCAGTAGTTAACTACATGTACATAACTACTAGTTAAACTACCTGATTGTAGTTAAAAAGTAGTTAACTACTTGCAGAAATGTAGTGGCAACTACTATTTTGAGTAGTTAACTACAGTAGTTAGGTTACTGCAGGCGCCAACTACTTCTGATTTTGCCGCAAGCTTTACGGCAAGATTGTGCTTCCGACTTTTACCTTGAGCTACTTGTTTGTTGAGAACGGAGGTGCAGAGCAGTTGCGTCATGCATGTGTACTAAATCTTCACTTTTAATGCTTGTCTAGTGAAGCCTCATTTGCTGCGAAATAATTCTGCAACTTAGCTTATCGCGTAGGCACAGAAAGAATCCCGCCGCAAGCTTTGTATTTGACGATCGTAGCAATGGCTCGAGCCAAAATTTATCATTGCTTGCGATTCATATTTAGGTGTCCAAGAACACTACAAGGGATTGGTGTTGATGGACAACGTTAAGTAGTTATAGTATTTAAACTACATTACAGTAGTTAAAGAAGTAGTTTTAACTACTCCCCTGAAGAGTAGTTGAACTACTAGTTCAACTACTCCATCGCAAAGTGGTTAGTAGTTATAGTTAAACTACTGTAGAAGTAGTTAGTGGCCGTTACTGGTTGTTTGTGCAATATTATTTGGGGTGGTATAGTCAAAGCGACTACCACTGAAGGTTGGGACGCGGTGCTAGCATGACACGACCAGGAATTGCGACACAGAAACTATTTGGAAATTTGGAAATTGGTTTAATACCAGTGAGTGGTGAAAGATGGTGACGTAGATGAACCAAGGCCAAGCGGCTCCGAGCCTTGCGTTGATACACAGGAACAACAGTGGACCTTGGTGGTTGAAACGGTGCCTGGAAGGGTCTGCAGAGGTTGATGGCTTAAAAATGTCCGTAGTGGGAGCAGCCGGTCAGGTCCAAGATCCCTCGTGTCTGCCGCAGAATGTCTTCACGAGGATCTGTCTCGTTCTCTGCAGCCTTGATGCACATATCGATGCCGCTGTCTCACGTGCCGGCACTGTCTTTTGGTACCAACTCGTGACAGTTTGTACGGTCACTCGTAAGCATTTGAATTGCCTTGGAGCACAAGCGTGTGCAGTGTGATCCGAGAGAGCGTTATGTCTACGTATGTTCGGTACCTCTTACCAAGTGGGCACAGGCGACCCTGGCCGTATGCTAATTGAGACAAACTTTAGTTTGTAGAATATAGGACATTTAAAGGAGTACAGAGGGCCATCCAAAAAAATTTCAGATTAAAGGAGCACAGAGGGCCATCCAAAAAAAATTCAGATTAAGACATCTGATGAAAGTGTGTGTGTCATTATACCGAATAGCGCGAAAGGTTTTGATGTGTGCAATTTGTTTCCCAGAAAATAACTCACATAAACGTAGCTCCGCGCCTTCACCCTTAACTCGCCACTCCAGCTATAACGAGGATGAGGAGGTATGATGGCGCGTCACCGATGACGGCATAAGGAGACTCGTTCTGGTTTGCCGGTCAGTGGGGGTCAGCGCGTTGTCCCTTTGCCGCCGAAAACCTGTTTTGCCAGTTTTCCCGGAGAATTGGGGATAGAAGGAGCGGCTGAAGCATTACCGAGCAAGGAGAAAGGCTTTATCTGAACCCCGAACAGCCGAGTAGCAGACGACAGCGGAATAGCAGACGACATTTCTCTAGGCCAATCAGCGAGCGTTCTCCTTATAGCGTCAGCGCTAGGTTCCAGGCAGATCACAGGCCGGTACTGCTCTTCACCACCGTTGCGCACGGTCGCTTTTTGCGGCGTATTTTAAATTCAATTTCCGCGATAATTATGACTCTGTGGTGTAAATTACTTCGCATGGTGCATCTTACTGGCAAACTTAACAGTTTTATAAGAAGAAAACTGGGTGTTAAAAATGACTTCTGTGCTACTTTAAGACATCTGATGAAAGTGTGTCATTATACCGCATAGCACGAAAGGTTTTGATATGTGCAATTTGTTTCCCAGAAAAAAGCTCACATAAACATAGCTCCGCACGTTCACCCTTAACTCGCCACTCCAGCTATAACGAGGATGAGGAGGAATGATGCCACGTCACCGATGACGGTATAAGGAGACTCGTTCTGGTTTGCCGGTCAGTGGGGGTCAGCACCTTTTCCCTTTGCCGCCCTAAACCTGTTTTGCCAGTTATCCCGGAGAATTGGGGATAGAAGGAGCGGCCGAAGCATTACAGAGGCAAGGAGAAAGGCTTTATCAGAACCCCGAACAGCGGAGTAGCAGACGACAGCGGAGTAGCAGACGACAGCGGAGTAGCAGACGACAGCGGAGTAGCAGACGACAGCGGAGTAGCAGACGACAGCGGAGTAGCAGACGACAGCGGAGTAGCAGACGACAGCGGAGTAGCAGACGACAGCGGAGTAGCAGACGACAGCGGAGTAGCAGACATTTCCCTAGGCCAATCAGCGAGCGTTCTCCTTATAGCGTCAGCGCGAGGTTCCAGGCAGATCACAGGCTGGTACTGCTCTTCACCACCGTTGCGCACGGTTGCTTTTTGCGGCGTATTTTAAATTCAATTTCTACGATAATTATAACTCTGTGGTGTAAATTACTTCGCATGGTGGATCTTACTGGCCTACTTAACAGTTTTATAGGAAGAAAACTGGGTGTTAAAAATGACTTCTGTGCTACTTTAATGTCCACAAATGTGTACCCGGTGTTGGATTCGGGGAAAAAAGAGGGGAGTCCGCAAAATTAATAGGTGTCGCAGTAGTTTCAACCTCTGCTTTTCTGCCATCTTTGGGCTTCATCACAATAACATAAGTGGTACATATCACCAAGAAGCACCATGAGACACAAAATACATATACTAATTGAGTCCCAAACATGATAGGTTTTGCATTTCTTTGCCATGCCTCTTATGCATCGTACTACCAGAGCGACAGAGCTGCTGCCTTTACACTGGAGATGTCCTTTTTTTTTTTTCACACATTAGTGAAAGGTGTCCACTGTGATATATCATGTAGTGTGTCATCGTGTCCTTTTGTGCTTTTGAGGGTGCATGAATTTATTTTTTTTGTTTGCAGAGGCTGTTCTACCTGCAAGTGAAGAGCACCATCCTGACGGACGAGATTTACTGCCCGCCCGAGACGTCTGTGTTGTTGGCTTCGTATGCGGTGCAGGCCAAGTATGGAGACTACAATACGGAGCTGCACAAGTCTGGCTGCCTTACCAGTGACCGTCTTTTACCGCAGAGGTACGTACATGCTTTTTTATTAGAATACACGAGGTCTGACCGCTGAGGGGTCCTGCATTGCGCAAATCATACTTGGTCTTCATTGTTGTGTTGTACTAGCAATGTACTAGCAATGTACAGTAAAACCCGTGGATAGCGATATCGCGTATAACGATATCCCTCGTAAAACGATGGTTCATGATTTTACCATCAAGATATACATTGTTTCTATGGGGAAACGACCCGCGTGCAGCAATGGAGGCCGCGGTTCCGAGTACTCGTATAACGATGTGGGACGCTGTCTCGTAACCTCGCGGCGATTTTCACCACGATAAGATACAGTGCAATCTCGATTATACATATCTCACGGGATAGCGGAAAGAATTCGTATAATCCAAAATTTGCATCAAAAGAATTAAACCCGAGAGTCGCGCGACAGTGTTCTAAAACAAGCTTCTCCTAAAGCACGCAGGCACTAGGTGACGCCGACTTGCGGAATGGTGATGTTAGTGTTGCCAGAAGATGTCCAATATGTTTCCCCGATTCTCTCCACCAGTTCTGGTCGGTGTTTTCCCAAGCCAGTGCGATGTCGCACAGCTTCGCGTTTTTT
The DNA here is from genome assembly GCF_037126465.1 of Ornithodoros turicata. Classification (NCBI taxonomy): domain Eukaryota; kingdom Metazoa; phylum Arthropoda; class Arachnida; order Ixodida; family Argasidae; genus Ornithodoros; species Ornithodoros turicata. Next base: position 23,028,583 of record NC_088207.1, read on the forward strand.
TCTTAGCATCTGTTTCTTTTTGTTTTGCTACACGCGGTGTGGCGCACGACTTTTCGGGGATGCGCTATTTAGGTCAGCCCTCTTTCAACGATATACCCCGTATCGCGAGGGATATCGCGATTACCGTCAGTATTGTTATACGCGGGTTTCACTGTACTAGCAATTAAAATTGAACCCGTGGATGCAAGAAGATCAGTTGAGGAATCCCGAACCGAGAAAACTTCAAAGGAATATTTGGTAAAGTAATTGCGGCTGAGTTTCCTCAAATAACGCAAATGCAAGATGCGAAACACATGTATGTGTCTGCGCTACATGCATGTCGTGTTAGCATTGTTTTGGGGTGTGTGATTTAGCAGAAACAGAACAAAATCCTGGAACACAACTTATCCCCTTTTTCCAATATAACATTGCATGCACAGGGTTTTTGTGCAGAAAAAAACAATTCTCGCGAGCCAGACCTTGGTGGCTGAACAATGCGTGATGCCAGGTAGGATGATGTGCCCCATGTGTAGTGGACCCATTACTGGGATATCAGCCGTGATGGGGCTGATTGTGGTGCTAAACGAGCACACCCTTGAAAATGATGTCCTAAAGATTACCAGCATAATACGACTTATTAGTATAGTGCGCATGTTTTTCTGATCGCAATACAATTAAAGCAGTGCTCAGTAGCACTTCCGACATGCTCACGTGAGGTGGGAAGAACGTGTTTTTCGAATGGAAGCCAAAGGCCATTTGCGCATTGTAGCAAAATTTAAGCTACACCATTTGTATGTGTGTGTAAAAGGGGCCTGATCTGACTGTGCATCCCATTGACACACGTGCATTTCCCATTTCTTACCCTTTAGTGGGTCAATAAATTGCAATGCAGTCCTAAATTTTCTTTGGCGGGTACATACTGGTACATAGGCACATAGCAACAAAAATACTCAAAAGGGGATAAGTTGACTTATCACTCTATTGCATCCGCGGGTTTGATTACTTTGCATGCATATTTTATATGCAATATTTTTTAGAACTAACAAGGTGATATCAGCTTCAGCGCAAACAATTCAACGAGCAAAATTGAAATGGTTAAGAGCATCTAGTTTTAATGACGAACATTTGTGCAGAACGTGCACTGATGAAGTGCAGAACCTGCACGAGAGCCTGTCATTATAACTAGATGCTTCTAAGCGTTTGAACTGAAGAAAAATTCAGCCAGATTTGCAATGACTGCTACCAAGTTGTTACTTGAACTATGTTAGTCAAACTGTGCAGTTGTCCTCTTTGAGCAAGATTCACACTGCCACGATACAATGGGATAAATAATTTTCTGGTGTAGCCGCTGCTTCAAAAATTGTGCGATCCTTGTCTGTGGGCTGTTTTTGTAACTGGATAATTTGTACTCTAAGGTGTGAGCATGTCTTCCTAGGTATCGAATTAGAGCTGAATACATACTGTGGGTAGAAGGGACAAAAAAAAAAAAAATGCTGCAAATCCCATAGACTTAATTGTGAACTCAAATGCTTGCTCTGTTATGTAACTGTATTGTGAGAACAAAAATTCTCAATAGCCCTTGAGCACGTGAAGTTATTGGGGGCACTCTATCTGTTGCTAATAGTACTATCATTCGTGCAACTTCCGAGGATATGTGGGTAAGAGATTGTAAGTAGTGTACAATAGATCAACTGGCAGCCCAAAAATGTGCCTTATCAGACTTTGTCGGGTAGGAAGTGTACCCTGTAGACTTCAGACTGTGAGGAGACGTGCCGTAAAGATAAGGGGGACGTAGTAGTTCCTTTGCTTAGCTACCGTCATTAGACACTCCTTTGGTGAGTGTTTGTTTTGTGATATTAAAGCATTGGCTCCGCCAGCAGACTGTTGGCAGCTTCTCCCGTAGAATTTGGTGGATGCTGCAACCCGAGAAAAGGATTTCGTTTGCTGTGTGTTTTTTGCTGTAACAATGGTGCCCGGTTTTGGCAGTTTTTGTAATTAGCAGTTTTCGTAAGAAGTTTTTGTAATTCAGATTTGCACAGTTTATTGCTTATCCATTAAGGAAATTATTATAATTATTAATAAAATAAAATTTTACATGTGGATGCGGAATCATTGTGCTACTGCCGTCCTGTACTTATAACCCCCTTTCTTGAGTATTATGTTGAATTACCTTTATTCCATCATCACCACAATTAGGATACATTAGTTACTAGGATATCTGTCGGGTACACCTTGCAACATCCTTGTCTGGAATCAACAGCTGCAGTGTTGTCTGCAAGTAGAGTCGAACCTCGATACAACGAAAAATGTAGAAAACTGTAGAAAAATGTAGAAAAAAAAAACTCTTGTAGAAAACAGTTTTTCGTTGTGCTGAATATTTTGTTGTATCGAGCCTGTCAAAATATGGCAGCCAATTGCAACATTGAATACAAACCATTGCACTGTACTGCGAATTTTGTTGTGTAGCATTTCCTTATATCGATGTTTGACTGTATGTCGCAAGCTGTACCTTATTCTAGCAATATGAAGTACAAAATATTTATATAACAGGTCAGAAATAGTCACCGTTTCACTAGGAGTGTTTCTTAGGAATTTGGATAGTTCTAAAATTGTGCTACGGTATATGTGCAGGCAAATCAGCACCTACACGCTTTATTGTTGCATGCTTTACCCTGTTGTATGTAACGCAGTGCCATGAGCGTCTCGCTTTTCCTCCATAATTAGGGCCTGACTTTTTAGGGTTAAACCCGTATCCGCCCGATATTCACCCCCCGAACGAAATCTGTAAAATTCGGGTTTAACCCGAATCTACCCGAAAACATCCGGGTCGCGTGGCACACTCATAAGCGTGCATTAAAATAAAGTTCGATAACATTGCTAAACATTAGTTCCATGTTAAGACAAATTGTTATTAAACAAAAAAAATCACCCGAATACACCCGAATTCCTGACGACAGAATATGCCGTAACTGGATTTAACCCGAATACACCCGAATTTTCAAATGAAAAATATCACCCGATATTTACCCCCCGAATTTGGCCAAAAATAAAACCCGAAAAAGTCAGGCCCTATCCATAATTGATAAACTGACAGTACCTTTGCAAATCTGTGTTCCGTGCCCTGTACCATTGTCTCCAATTCTTTAGGTGTTTTGTCCAAATAAGGCCCCCCCCCCCTTGAATGACCGCTGAAAAGTTATTCTCACCAATGCTCACTACCCTACATCGTTTAGACGGGACGTTGAGCAGGCCACCCCCTGCTCAGGAAAGCTAGTTAAGGGAAATCATATTGAAACAGATCCTTGGAGTGCCATTACTAAAAAAATAATTTCAATTAATTAACATTGTTAAATAGAGGTCTGCAACTACTCAGTTTCGAATATGGATAGAATATTTGCGGTATTCGTTTCGTATTGCAAAATTTGATATTTGTTTGAATATTTATTTATAATGGTTTTATTTTGGAATATCATAGCAGCTTACTACCAAGCTGTTGTGGGATGCATGCTTGAATTTGTGCAGCTCAGCTCGATCTTAATAACACTGAAATAAAATTGGGTGTCATTTCCCAGTGCGATAACAGCCGCCCTGGGGCACGGGGGAATGTTAAGTGAACAAAATCATTGCGTTAAACTAACCAAATAATTTTGTTCAATTAAGATCTCCTCATGGCCCCGAGGGTTGCTGTAATCGCACTCGGCAACGAGACAATTTTTTCCAGTGTTATTAAGGTTCACTGGAGCTGTACCGTATTTACTCGCATAGGTAATTTGCGCACTTTTCTCACAAAAAAAGTCTAGAAATGTTGGGGGTGCGCAAATTACGGGGCAACGTTCGTTACAATATCGAAATGGCGCAAAAGTAAAAAATTTTAGTATGCCGGTCATAGGCTCTCAGTAGAGTCAATATTGATGTTATCACTGCATTGCGCAAGCACCAAGGAAGTAGCCAAATACAGTGAGACTGCCGATTGGCGGAAGCCAAAATGTCTGCCCGCTACCTTTCATCTACCGGTTAAATATGTAGAGATGCTGCGACGCTGCTGGAAGATGCCGCTACTCGCACTTGACGACCAAAAGCTTGCTACGTTTGCCAACTTTGTCATGTTGCGCTGTAAGGTGTGTCATAGCGTGTTTGTCCAGCGTCTCTTTCTGCGTTTTGTAGTTCGAGTGACAGTATCGTCCATCGCGTCAGTGGACCTTCACCCGAAAGTGCACAAATCAAGCAAAATCACCGCAGTAACTTCGGTAGCACTGACGGCGTTGCGAAAAGCAATCGCCGCAGTCACTGAGACTAGCGTGCCTGACATCCGAATTACGCAATTTTTTATTTTTGTCATTTTTCGTGCTAAACTAGGGGTGCGCAAAATATGCAATTAAATACAATACGTTGCAGAAACACTGACGTATACATGAATAGAACAGCTGCAAAGTGCCACATAGTCTTTCGAGGTTGTTAGTTCATCTGCAAATGCGTCTCTACATGTTCTCTGACCGAAACTGCATGGTTGTGTGCAGCTGCCACCAAAGTTTGCCCCAGCGAAACACGAAACTGCACTACGCTTGTACAGGACTCTTTCTTGCTTGGCGCTAAGCAGTGAACGTCGTTTCAGCTCGTGCATTGGTGTTTTCAGTCCATGCTGCGCGTGCATGCGCGTGCCACGCTATGCAGCAGGCCCGGTGAATAACATAGTATGCGAAGCGGGCTGCCATCTCTATCTGAAGGAGTGAAAATAAATGTCAGTCGAACATTCGCAGGAATTGTTATGGGCTACAATTCAGTGACTCGGTATTCAAAGATGTGGCAGTGCGCATCATGCTGCGCATATACGGAACACCATGATCGGACTCGCTCCGAATCTACACGCCTATGACGGGTATGCGCGCGCATTTCCTGTTGCCTCATTGGGTGCCGCCAATCTTTGCTTCCTGGGGATCCCATTCGTTGCCGCCAAAGACGGCTCTGTTTTCATTGTGTTTTTCTTCTAAACATTAGCGCTGTGTGAACTAACTTCGCCTGATTGAAACACGAACTTTCATTTGAGAGCAAATTGTTTTGGGATTTTAGTGGCCATTTAAGAACAATGGTCTCACGTGAACCAAACCAAACAAATGTATTTCGTTAAATCGAGCGTAAAAATACATTGGTGTCTATGGGGAGGTGTATGAGCGACAGAAATTATTTGTTAAACAGGATTTCATTAAATCGACGTTTGTTATTGAGAGGTTAAACTGTATTCTTATTCAATTCGTATAAAATTCGTGATAAAATTTTGACATTTGAACACCTCTAATATTAATTAAATATTAAAAACTAAAATGTATTTATGTATTATGTTTTGTCTTATAAATCAACTTTGCTGATACTCAGTAAATATAAATATGCTGTATTTACTCTCGTATAGACTACACTTACGAAACCGTATTTACTGCAGGTACCAAAATTCAAGCACTCAAGTTAGGGGTGCATTCAATAATCAAGTAAATACGGTAAACACAGCAAATAATAAAAAAAGTGAATTTCTGAAGGAACTTGTAAAAATCAGATTACCCAAATGAAGGCGATGTAATGGCGAGCTCGGGAGGCTGTCTTGTAGCAGCAGTGTGCACACCTTCCTGGTCTCCGCTCTCTGCCCCACATTGGAAGACTGCCAGCTGCTGTGGTGGGGAGTCGAAGTATTGACTTTGGAGGACCACCATTGCAAGACGGGTGGCAGTTTGCGCAAACTATGGGACGTCGTACTTCTCAAAACAGGGAAATTAATTTTAGTACTTAAGAATTCGGGGCTTTAACTCATGAAACAATGGTGATAAATTTTGCTACTTCTGTTTTACGTAGAGAAACAGTACTCTGAAAAATACAATATAAGACACGTGGATTGCAATGGCAGAAATTCACTTGGTTGCTGAAGACACGAGCCTTAGTCTGTAGAAGCACTCTTATATGTCTGATATCTACATCACACAGGGCAGACACTGCCATTTGTTCTCTCCGAGTAGTCATTATGGAACCTGCAGAACTGAACTTTAAAGTCACGGCTGTGCGCAACGGTGGCAATGCCCGAAACTAGCCACTGTGGCCACTGTGATGTCATCAGAGTACAGCCCGCTGATTGGCCTAGAGAAACGTCTGCTACACAGGACGAACCGAAAAAAACCCCGAAAAAATAAGAGCGCCAGCCCTGATTAGAGTGCGGTGTGACTAATGACATCACCGGTGCTCATGCTTCATTCTTTTCCTCTTTCTCGTTTGACCCTGCAGAGTGGGAATACGCACATCGATGTTTCGGAGCGCTTTTTTTCTTGAAGAAAAATATTGTTAGTTGTCAGGTCACATCCTTTCATAATGCTTTAGAAACAGAAAATCTTTGAGATGGCTTTCTGGGCTCCTTTAAAGTTGGTGCGACAGGTCGCCTTTAGGGTGTCTCAGGTAAACGTAAAGGACTGCTCTTTACACCGATGTGAACCTGCATTGAAATTTTCACAGTGAAGAGGGTGATAGAAGCGGGCAAAATCGGCACTGCGAATACCGAAGGTCACCGAATACTGTGAAGGGTCACGTGCTTACGGCTGCCAATGGGAATGGACGCAGCACTGAGTTTTGTGACTTCTGCGGTCTGCTCAGGAGTGCATTTGAGGGCTTGTATCTCGCTACGTACGACACATAGAAGAATAACTTTCTTCCTCAGTATTCTGGTGTGCCGTACAATGCGTCCATGATGTAATGAACCGTATCTATATGAAAGTAGACCTGTGAAGCACTTGACATACTGAGTTGTGTAGCTTCTAACCGTGTTCCTTTCTCCCCCAGAAAAGGAGCCGTAAGTATTGCATAGTGCCTACAGTGTGGTGTGTGTATGTAACTTAAGTTATAAAAATGTGTTGTGTGTCCTGTGACATTCTGCTCCCTTCCACTGTGCCACTAATTGCTTTATATTAACTGATTGCATCGTGTGCAGGGTAATGGATCAGCACAAGTTGTCAAAGGAGCAGTGGGACGAGCGAATCACCAATTGGTGGGCAGAGCACAAGGAACTTCCAAGGTGGGTGTAAATCCTTGTGAACCCTGTTCTCCACGCTTGCAAGGTAATGGTGTGCCACTAGAGCAATTTCAGCTGTATTGGAATTAGATGGTGCTAGAGGTGACCGATCTTTTTGAAAGCCTCAAAACTTCTTGTGGAGAGGATTGAGAGGTAGCAAGGGAGCTGGTATGATGTCTCAGGTTTTTAAGTTATGGTTCTTCTGGAGTTTTACGTTTAGTGGCTGTGACTGTCACCACCACTGTGTGGAGAGATCACAAGTCATGGGGAAGGTAGGATCTACTCTGCCTGCACACACATGGAAGTCGTGGTTCATCTTGGGACAAAAGTTTACGGAACACCGGGGTCTCGCATTTGTCCATTGGGGTGACACCCAAGCAGCCAACAGGAGCAGACACACATACAAGGAGATGGACAGAATAACTGGTCACCCGCTTCTTATTTGAACTCCCCTTGATAGCTAGCACGAGACCGCTGTGATGAAGAAATACGCAAGTGCTGTGTTCCGTAAACTTTTGTCCCAAGCTGTTCAAGCCTGCTGTTCCATGAAAATATTTTGTTGAATTTCGGAATGTTACTCTTCTTCCTTTTTACTTTTTTTTGTCACTTAACTACTGCGGATATCATATCGTCGTCACAGAATGTCGCAAAATATTTTTACAGGGCTGGAGAGCTTCATAAAACAACCCGCAGTACTCAGCCGTAATGTGCTACCATACGGCATATCTCTTCTGATCCAACTGTCTCTGTTGTAGCAATACATAGGTGATGTCCTGGATATTATGCACCATAGATGAGCAATCAGACTTACTGCTGCTGCTGTGTGCATCAATAACTAAGGAATAACAAATTTGGAAATTCGAATTTCAAAGTTATTAGTGCACTTGTTCATTGATTCAAGTTCAACAGGTTGAATATTTGCACATCCCTCATCAAAATGTCCTGAATGCAGGGAGGATGCCATGATGGAGTACCTCAAGATTGCGCAGGACCTGGAAATGTACGGTGTCAATTACTTTGAGATCAAGAACAAAAAAGGTACAGAGCTCTGGCTCGGAGTGGATGCCCTGGGGCTCAACATCTACGAAAAAGATGACAAGTGAGGATGTGTTAATACGTATTGCCTGCTGCATATACATAGTTGTGAAGAATTAACATCTTGCCTTGTTACAATAAGGAGGCTTCTTACAGGCCAGGAGTTTTGTTTCAGAAATGCTAAATACTAGAAGTATATAACACCTAGGTTTCGAACATTTTCTTCAAACATCCTCAACAAGGTTGCATAAGTAAAACTAGCACTTCAAATATCACAGAAGGTTGAGCTGTGGGTATGATAGAACGTGTGAAGCATGCTAATGCCTCAAGGGATCTCTCTAGTCTACAGCAAAAATTGTTGTTGCACCCGTTGTTCCAGTGTTCCTCGATGAAGCTGCACTGGCAGCAGTAATAAGAAATTTGTGTTCAGCTTGTGAAGCCTTTTCGGCTATTTCGAATAGAAGCATTGGAAAAAGCGCTTTAACAAGTGACATGTGATGCCTATCAGGTGTTGCAAAAAAAATGTGTTGCATTGATCTTACTATTGTACGTTATGTTTAGAAACAAGTACTACTAGTACACAGGCAACTAGTAGTGTTGCCCACGAGTGCTTAAGTCACAGCGAATTCAGCGCACCTGGTACATCGAATTATGGATATATCGAACTATTTTGGGATCCCCTTTGAGTTCGATATATGCGGGTTCGACTCTATTGAAGTCCTTGCTGTATGTAAACTGTATTTTACATCCCGGGCGAAATGACTGCCGCACATTCAAAGGTGCTTCAGAGTCCCTTGAATTAGTGTTCCAAAGTTTGAATTAGTGGGAACGAGACCTAAAATTTGCATGCACCATAACTTGCCTTGTCCTACTGAATTCATTGTTTATTTTTTGTTGCAAGAAAGTGTACTTTACGCTGGAACTCCACAAGTTCGATCCAGTAATAGAGCTGTACTAGATCACTTATGTGTGACATGTTTGCCTCCGACTGTGCTAACTAGTGGTGCACCTGTGCGCAGGCTTACTCCCAAGATCGGCTTTCCCTGGAGCGAAATCAGGAACATTTCGTTCAACGACCGAAAGTTTGTCATCAAGCCCATCGACAAGAAAGCTCCTGTGAGTTGTGCTCTGCCAACACCACCTAGATATATATATAGAGCCTGCTTACTTGTCGACATGACGTAACAACTAAGAGTCAGCCAATCGGGACTGTTTTCAGTGGCTGTAGCCAACCGGGAACATGCTTTCAACGGTCATGGCCGTGGAGTCTGGCCACCGTCAGTCGCATGGGCAGCTGTCGTCTGCGAGTAGTGAACGTCTCCACGTACTAAATGGGAAAACAAAATAATGTGCAATGTAAATGCTCGAGACTAATTTTCTGGGAATGAGTGTTGCACTTTTAGTCTACTTTCAAATTTACGAAGTTAGCTGCAATCATTAACGAGTTCTTTAATTTGCGGAACAGCGAATTGCGGTAGCAGACTAATTTTGATTTTGTGACAGCATAGCGACGAAGGGAGAGGAGGCATTGAACATGCCTTCCGTATTTTGGGTGGCGTTGACTCTGCTTCCTCCTGTGTTCCCCTCATGGAACTCGTGCGCATATTCCTGCAGGATTTTGTGTTCTTTGCACCCCGGCTGAGGATCAACAAGCGCATCTTGGCGCTCTGCATGGGGAACCATGAGCTGTACATGAGACGTCGCAAGCCAGATACTATTGAGGTGCAGCAGATGAAGGCTCAAGCTCAGGAGGAGAAGCTGGCACGAAAGCAAGAGAGGTAATGATTAACACAGTATGGAGTTATGGACTACCTTCTGTAGACAAACATGGTGACGTCACGAGAAGACCGGTTCGAGGTTATATTTTGCTGTGGTGGGCACGAGGCGGGAAATGGACTACCTTCTGTAGACAGACATGGTGAAGTCACGAGAAGACCGGTTCGAGGTTATATTTTGCTGTGGTGGGCACGAGGCGGGAAAAATGTGTCTGTTCATAGGTAGGGCCTGACTTTTTCGGGTTTTATTTTTGGGCAAATTCGGGGGGTAAATATCGGGTGATATTTTTCATTTGAAAATTCGGGTGTATTCGGGTTAAATCCCGTTACGGCATATTCTGTCGTCAGGAATTCGGGCGTATTCGGGTGATTATTTTTTGTTTAATAAAAATTTGTCTTAACATGGAACTAATGTTTAGCAATGTTATCAAACTTTATTTTAATGCACGCTTATGAGCGTGCCACGCGACCCGGATGTTTTCGGGTAGATTCGGGTTAAACCCGAATTTTACAGATTTCGTTCGGGGGGTAAATATCGGGCGGATACGGGTTTAACCCTAAAAAGTCAGGCCCTACTCATAGGCTGATAAAACTGATCTTGCCCACCAGCATGCTTTGCGTGGCGGTGATATGTAATCGATGACTTAGGGGCTCAGGTTGTCTATCAAGCCAAACTCCTTTATAAACAGTGCCTTTTTAACGAAAAGAATGCTTTTTTTCAGTGTCGTCATAGCGCCATAGGCCCAGTACAATTTTTTAACATTTAGAATTAATTTTAAAACAAATATACATTTACCAGAACGATGAAGTGATTTTTTGGTCACTTGACTCTAATCTTTGTACCCGTACAACAAAGTGGGGTGGCCAAGCTGAACGCGTCGTTCGTTTAACCTGCCGCTCCTGTTCTCCCAGGAGACTGAATTGCCTTTCTTGGGAATTTAACCCGAGAAAGTCACTCCCTAGTTATACGTGGTATCTTTTGTCGAGGCAGCAAGCTTTGATTCATGGGTTGCATCTTCAAACTGGGCAGGGACGACAGCAACTTGGTGGCGAGGCACGAGTTGCTTGGACCCGCAGTCTTCCACAGCTGACCTTAAATACATAGTGGGCTGACATTTCAGCACGTCATGAACAGTGTCACATCTGTCGTTACCATAGTTGCGAATTATGTGATAATTCATTTGAATGTAAAGCTATAAATATATAAGAAGTGACTGGCTAGTCATGTGCATGTTTATAGGCTGTACTTTTGTTTTAGAAATAGTATTTTTGGTGGGTGCACATTATCGTAAATATTCAGTCTTCACAGTTCCAAGCAACGAAAACTGTTTGAAGCTTTAAAGCGGGAGAAACTTAACGATAGTATGAGAGAGAGTAGATTTTTGAGTGAGAAAGGGAAAGGAACACGATATGGCGAGAGGCAGTGTCGTCTGCAAATGAAGCGTTTATAGAGTTCAACCATGCCTGTACAAGTGGCTGTGTTTGTGATTAGTCGAGTTCAGTTCCAGGAAAGGTTTTATACAGGTCTTGCCCAAAGTGATGGTGACGTGGTTAACCTTAATACGCAAGGTTTGACACAAATTTCCATCACTCGTTGGCCCACAGGGAGAAGCTCCGAAAGGAGACTGAGGCCCGTGAAATGGCAGAGCGCAAGCAGCAGGAGTATGCCGAGCGCCTTCGGCAGATGCAGGAGGAGATGGAGAAGAGGCAGAAGGAGCTCTTGGAAGCCCAGGACACAATCCGCCGCCTGGAGGAACAGCTACGGCAGGTACAAGCAGCCAAAGAGGAATTTGAGCGCAAGCAGCGGGAGCTTGAGGATATGATGGTGAAGCTAGAAAATGACAAGGCTATGGAAAGCGAGGAGAAGTTGCGCCTTGAGGAGGACATCCGGGCCAAACAGCAGGAAGTGCAACGCATGCAAGACGAGGTAAGGAAAGCACACACTGTGTTTCCTGTTTTGTAGCTGTACTGGTGCCTGATTGAAGGGGGTCGAAGGGGGGGGGGGGGGGGGGTAAGGGTCAGCTGAGTCCCCACCTTCATGCAGTTCATTTTTGGATAAAGGATTTTCTTTAGAATATTAATTTAAGGGGAGATGCGGCAATTAAAATGTCGAATTTTGTCCAAAAAGTCGGTTTTTCAAAGTGCATTCTTGTGCTCCTCGAGTCTTCACTTATCATGTCACGAAGTACTTCAGTCAAATTCAGACTAGAAATTGATTATTTTGTAACCTGCACTCGCAAAAAAGTGAGTAGAAATTACGCTCGGAGGGCTCTTACAGTTTTGCCAATTGCGCGATACCTTTCCGACCGATCGGCGCCATCTTGGTATCATTTGAAAGAGGAGAAATCCAGCTCCCCGATGGCCGTAGTTTCACACTTCTCCGACAGCAAATAAGATCGATGAAAAATAAGATAAATCCGATCGATGAAAGCAAAACTCAAAGTGATTGGCTCCCGAGAGTCACGTGGCCAGCGCGCGGCCCTCCTATTGGCGGAGGCGGCGCGCCACGTTCAAAATGCGCGCTTTCCTCGATGTTCCGTGCTGCGTCGGCCGTTCCGGGGAGCTTGTAAAGCACAATGACATTGATTTTACGTAATATTAAGCTCTGAAAAAGCTGCGCGACTAGAAAGGCTACTGTCCTGGTGGGTTTTGAAGAGCTGCTGTAGCGATTTGTGACAAATAGAGCACATGAAACTTCGGAGCTGGTTTTCCCAGCTTTTCATTTGCATCCGATTGTCATCACGGCGAGCTTCACCATATCTGTACGATTGAAGATAGAGGCTTCCTGTCTGTTGCATGGAGTTCCAGGCACATTAGGGAGTGCAATAAAGCTATTAGTTATTATTTATCTCATACAGAACATTTTGTAAAGCCCTTTTTGTCAAGCAGTATATCTGTAGAAAAACAGGACATGGGGGTATTTAAACTTTGGCTAGCAATAAATGAGATGGGGAGAAAAACTAACAGCTTTATTGCACAGGGCAGGCCCTCAGTAATGTTTTGACATAAAAATATCACGATATTTCAACACAATTAATCAATCCATCAAGAGGCTCGTTAGACAATATGCTTATGCCTATAACTCAATAAGTAAAAGAGATATTCGGAAACTGATTGTTGCATTGAGATACTGGTGCTGAAATACATAAGCACGCCAAATTTGGTTAAGTTTGAACTATAAATAAGGAAGTTAGCTTTAATTGCCACATCCCCCCTTAAATTACTTATATCCAGTCAGAATTTTTATGCAGTGCAATATTTGTACTGCTGCATAATAAAGATATAATAGCACATAAGGAAGAGTTCTCTTAATGTTACAAGTATCTGGACGTTGCAGTGGTCAGCAACTACCCAATGGGAATCACCATTTGAAATTTGGCGCAGCAGCGGCAAGTAAATAAAGGAATCAAGCGTGAATATTGCAGTTTATTGTGTGCATTATGTGTATTATATAGGTTGTTCCACGAGAGGATGTCACTCAATTCCTAAAAATAGACTTACTCCAAAAATTCTAAAACTACTTGGAATACACTCAGACACACTTTTGTTGCAAGTTGAGGCGTTTGCATTGATGTTACGCATTAAGCTAATTTGCATAATTAAATTCTTAAAATTGCCAAGGAAAGGCAGCATTTATCTTTCTGAATTCTGAAGCCTATGGCCATAACACACTATTCGAATAAAAACCACTGGATTTTTTACAAGATTTCGACAAATTTGACGATGCGATAGGGGAGCGCAGGCGTGAAGGGGTTTCGACAGAGATGTTTGGCGCCAATAAATTCTACATTTCATCCATGATTTTGTGTAATATTTGGGATTGGGTGTCACAACCCCTTTAAGTCGTAGGTGTAATAGTTCAGCCGGGACCACTGCTTGTGTTTTCAATAACTGGGATTTTACTAAAAGTGGAGTTACAGTAACTGGGTTTTACTGTAATACGTGGCTTTATACACTGCAAGGCAACTATGTTCATGAGTGACGCCAGTTTAGCATGCAACTAAGTTCGAGCATACTGCACAGTGTTGAATGTCTGCCGCAGAAGACTGCGTGTCTTAGAGATCTAAGCTTGCTGCTGCTGTGGCCCCCCCCTTCCCTCCTTTGTCTCCCTCACAGAACGCCCATGGTCCAGGTACCAGATTTGGCTGCAAAACACGCATGTTATACAATGTACATTATGGTACTGGGCATTAGTTTCAAAAAGTGGATCAAGGATTGCAAAAAATGCTCTAGCACATGCTTTCTTAAAGTTTGTGTGAGCTTGCTGGCTTAAAGTATACCTTCTCTGTGGATGTAGGTGAACCAGAAGGATGAAGAAACCCGACGACTGCAGGAAGAGGTAGAAGATGCCCGCAGACGCCAGGAAGAGGCGGCGGCAGCGCTGGTAGCAGCCTCCACGACTCCTCAACACCACCATGTGACAGAGGCTGAGGATGAAGGGGAGAATGATGAGGAATTAGCGAACGGTGAAATGGGTATGTTCCTGCAACTGCTGTCGCCATCCAATTATTCGGACTTTGTAATTTTTCAGACAAAACTGTTGTAACCGTAAAACGCCCCATAGAGTAAATGTGTTTGTGCATCTAAGAATTCAGGTTGTTCCTCTGCAGACGTGCTTGATTATTCTTACTGATCTCGCCTCAAACGTGCGTGTTTTTTGGGACTTCCTGTCCCCCGAGTGCCACAAACACAGCAGAACAATGTGCTCCCGTGCCTGATATTTTTTACTGCACTACGAAACTAAAGCCATTCCCGACATAACGCGTGTGCAGAAGTGCAGCATGCATGCGGAGAGGCGTAGATTGTTCACGTGCTACCAAAGCCGAAAAGCGCACATCAGACACATTGCAAGAGTGTGTCCATCAGTCTAGAGCGCGTCTTCGGCTACAAGTATCTTTTATCTATGAGTGTTTTATAATGTCGTCGTAAACTTCAACTGAGGATGTCTATGATGTTACTGCAATAGGCGTGTTTTGTAGAAGAGTATACTCAAATTCATTGACGATCAAGATTAACGTGCCATCACCATTTGACACCTCAGCAACATTAGCATCAATGTCGTTTGTGACTGTGACGACGTCGTTGATGCGCCCCCGTCCACAGCGGCAATCCTTGCTGTGGTGGCTACACTGCTGATGCGTACAAAGATAGTACTACACTCGCTGCAGTTAGCTGTGATATGTTGTTGTGAATTCCTGCTGCAAGGCAGACGCTTTATGTCACTGTTCTGGGAGAAGGCTTTTGAAATAAAGTGGATTTATGTCATTCACTAAAAATTCGGACTGCCCGATAATTGTGACGTGAAAAATTGGTCGGCGACTATATTAGAATAGCCCTCCCATACTCCACATCCAGAATTCAGGCTGAACTTTTCTCAGTGTGTTAAAAGAAAGCTGTCCTCATAGCAAGGCCGGAATTTGGTCATAAGTAAATGTATGTCATATGCTCTGTCTTTATAAAAAAAAAATAGGAACATCCAGTTAGTCATAAACAACCCCCCCCTGCCCAAGACCTTCCTCAGAGCAGCGCGAGTGCCTTCACACAGTCAATGCATGCCCACCTTCCCGTAAACAAATGTCAGAAAACTTGGGGCAAATTTTAGGAAGTGCAACTTCTTTGTCTTCAGTGATAGGCATGATCTTGACAACAAAGGCTACTGTGGCTGACAGCATGCATCCGAAAAATTGACCACTTCCTTACATTGAGTGGTATGAAATATTGAGCACGAAAATACATTGTTTCTGTTGGGAGTTGCGTGGTCTGAAGTGTTTGTCTGAAAAATCTAGAAACAACAACAAATAAAGTATATTGAGCATCTCCGAAGCATCTTTGTGAACATATTGCAGCAGGTTGAGTGCTTAGATTTGAAATGCATGCATGTCACAAATGTTTGCCGTCCGATATGACCGCTGATAGAATCTTTTCTACAGGCGCTGAGCTCACCAACCACGAAAACGAGAACCTTCCACGTCCCGAAGAAGAGCGCTCCACTGCAGTATCCAAGCAAAAGCACCTGGGTGATCAACTAGAAGTAAGTTGACGTCTGTGTTGCTCTATGAACGAGTTTGTTCTGTGCTTCATTTACCTCTAGCATTAAGAATCCCGGGACACTGTTTTCAATAACACAGAGAGAGTGCGGGCACAGATCACTTGTGCAGTAGCTCTGACGTTTCCATTTGTGGGTTTCATTTGTTTGTGTGGCTCCTCAGTGCTTGGTCTCCATATGTCAATCGAAACACTCATCAGAACTTAATACTTTCCCTTGTGTTTGTACGGGTAGTGCATTTCTTGCGTTCTTAAATAAGAGGAGGGAGTTCTGTGCACGATCGTCATGTGTAGTGCTCTGGTATGGAGATCCGGTACGTGGCAATGTCAAGACTCCTGACTTGAAAGGCTCCTGACTTGAAAGGCTCCTGACTTGAAAGGCTCCTGACTTGAAAGACTCCTGACTTGAAAGACTCCTGACTTGAAAGACTCCTGACTTGAAAGACTCCTGACTTGAAAGACTCCTGACTTGAAAGACTCCTGACTTGAAAGACTCCTGACTTGAAAGACTCCTGACTTGAAAGACTCCTGACTTGAAAGGCTTTGGTGTCACTATTCCGTCGGGCGTATGCGTGAAAAAGTTCTGTGATCAGAGTTACTTCAGTTCACTGATAAGGAGTTCAGCTAGTTACCTGCCCCCAGTTTCCTAAAGGAGTACTTCACCGTAGCTTTATCAGTTTAAACCATCTGAGATCTTGCATCTGCTACCTTGTAAGCTATTCAAGGCTACAAATTACTCTGCTCGCGTAGGTTGGTACCTTCGTTGACTTTACTGAAAGATCAGTAACCTGCTCTGTAATATTAAGCGGTTTAAGAATGTTCCTTTCTATGCATAGCATTGACAAGGTACTATTAAGTCTGCCATGTGTCATGGTGTGACTGTTCCTTATGAGCCCAAGTTAACTTATTACAAGTTAAGTTACTCTTACAACTGCTAGAGGAAACAGTAAAAGGGAACAAGAGTGGGGCACCAGTCGTAGCCTGATTTTGACACCAGATTCAGAGTGAACGCTCAGTAAGGATCCTGCGTGGCCATATAATTTTTCTGCCGTACTAGTGCTTGAAGACCTTTGTGCTTTCCACTCACGGACGCAGCACTGTCGTAGAACTATCCGTGACAGTCAATGATGTCCATGCCATGTGCGTCGAGGAAAGTCAAAGCTTTGAACGTGTCCTCAGCCTCGTGATCCTGCTCAACCGTACGAGTCTTAGCATGTTTTTAGCGAATCCTGCATAGTGTTTTCCAAGAGCATGCGAGTTCTTCAGATAACAGAGGATTTACTGCACTACGAAAGTTCTTGCTCTATATGTGTCTTTGGCAACAGCTTAAAGCCACATCGTTTAGTGAAGAACCAGTGACAATTGCAGTGGTGGGGGCCCTGGGGCATACACCATTTGAAAACACTCAAATGCGGCACTGGGTCCGTGTATCAAAGGTTTGAATTGAAACCCGCTCACCACACAGCACAGAGAAGGAAATGTGTGCGGTACTACTTACTGTTCTACTACTACGGTACTACTACGGCTGTACTGTAACTAATTAAATAACTAGGTCATTCAGGTTATGTGCTATAGCCATTAAACACCTCTTAATTATTCGACAGTTCTGCATCGAGCCTGATCCAACAACTGCTTTGGAATATTCCACTTGAGGCCTGAAATCCTGAATACATTTTTTAAAAGAAAATTCTGGGTTTACTCCAATACAGCAAACACCGAGCGAGAAAAAAAAAAAAACCCTCAAAATCCCGGGATTTTGGGATATCTCGGATCGCAACACTAATTACTACTGCGCATAGGCAAAGCTGCGAGAACGCGATTTCAGATACTTCCGCATTATTAACACCTTGTGGTATGGTTGCTATTCTTATAAGGTGGGTTCTTTATATTCTGTGGGCAGTCTCAGCTAAGGCACATTCATGTTAGTGGTGTTCCTTCATGGTACCTCTGTCACTGGGATAGTGCTTAAAAATGTACCGACCATTAGTAGTATTACTACTTCTATGGAAAGCATTTAGCATTTCTGTAGTGAATAAGATAGGACATTTTTTTTTCTTTCTAATATATATATTGCACATGGGACAGTGTTAGTTACTTATTTGTAAAGGCTTCGTTTAGTTTGGGTCCGATAAGGTCAGGTTACGTGTACTGCAGTACGAATTAGAGAAACAAAGTTCACTTATGTGTCTGCTTCAAAGTTCAGCAATTTTAAGCTCCGACCTCGATTGCAAATGGGCCTAGCGAAACATGATTAATTACCCTCTTTACTAACCCTGCTACCATTTTCGTTCCAGATGCTAAGCAAAGAGCTCTCGGCTATGAAGGACGACGCCAAGCTGACTCGCAACGACCTCCTGCACCAGGAAAACGTGCGACAGGGCAGGGACAAGTACAAGACACTGCGCGAAATCCGCAAGGGTAACACCAAGCGCCGTGTCGACCAGTTCGAGAACATGTAGTCGGCCAGTGTTGCCCCACTTTTCTCATTGGCCACTGTGGCACTCCTTTTTTTCTCCCCCTTCATGTCCCTTCCCACTTTTGTAATGGAAGCAGCAAGGGCTGCCACCCAGTGGCCTTCTGTCATTGTCCCGTTGTAGCCTGTGAGGAAAGCATTCCGAGATTGAGTTCCCACGGCTCACAGTTGTTATTGTGTTGCGTCCCAAACGTTTTCCAGATTAGAGCACTATAGATAAGGGGAGAGGAAAATGCATAACTAAGAAAGCCAATCAAAAAAAGAAAATACCCCAGTGCCTGTGACCCGTCAACGTTGAGCGCGAAAGGTGATGGGCACTAAATTGTGTGACGTCATTTCCGAAAAAAGAAAGTTAGGAGGGGAGTCGTCTTGCACGGCCGCCTGTCGAAGTGTATTTTTGTACGCTGTTGCGATAGCGCATTTTTTTCTTGAATATATATATATAATAGTGCCTTATAGGAGGGAGCAAATATTTAGCTTTTAATCTCGGAATCAGGTGCTTTTTCTCTCTCTCTCTCTCTCTCACCGTATCGCGAGACACTGGTTCATTACTTACTGTGTTTGTTACAAAGGCTGTTGCAGTTGCGACTTTTTCTAGAGATGTACGCCACTGTCCACGTTTTCGAAAGAGCATCGTTTATCTGGCACTCTTCGTAACACTCTGTTACTGTTTTACAAGGTTTGTACCGAACTGCCTAGCTGCAGGAAAAGAAACTCGAAGTGATGTGCATGACGGCTGTAGGAGCTGTTAATAAATTAAGCTATTTTCTCCATGCCAAAAACAAAAAATAAACTCCCGTTTTACAACTGGTTGTCTGCGCTCAGTTGAATGCAGTGTTTTTGCTCTTGGCTTCGAGGGTTTATTCTTGTTTCTCTATACATACGGGGTTTAGTTTTGTCTTCGTGGATTTTGTTCTCGTTTTGTGCCTCTAATTTGGAAAAAAATATTTACCTTCACTTTGCTTCCATGCACAGAAGGTTCAGCGAATCCGTGTATTAGAACTCTCAACATAACGATTACATCTAGGGGTGTTGTGAATCCGATATTTCAAGATGAATTTACGAGCATTTTTATTTGAAAGTTTTACAGTATATGCCTTTTGCACTAATAGTGGCATTATCTGTCGCAAGAGACAAAATTCTTCTGTGGGGAGCCCTACTGCTTAATTTTACATAAGGTTTCAAACAAACTTCAAAATTTGAAATCAGGCTGTGGCATGTTACACAGATGAGGCTGTAATTGCTTCTGAACGTCCACAGGTCACTCGTGAAACAAATTAACTGTTTAAGGGCAACCTCTCTGACATCAAACCAAAATTCCCCCTCCGGTGCCGCTAATGTGCATTTGGGAGGGATGCCACCCATTCCTCAGACGAAGTGTACACAATTTGGGGTGGCACTGTCTTGAAGTGTACAACAACAGTCCTGTGTTGGTCCTGCAACGCGGACAGTTTTGTAAAGCAGGCTTCTCCTCATGCAGGGAAGCATCAGGTCAAAGCCACTTTCAGGGTGGCGTAGTTCTGTAGTGCATATTCGGGGAATAGTTGAATATTCAAAAACCGAATAGTGGATATTCGATTCGAGAATCGAATACTTTGAGTGATTGATATTCGATTTCAATTTGAAACTCGAATTATGAAAACCCCCAATTGGTCAGTTGCCTTCATTTGCAAATGTAAAGGATCCTTGTTTCGTACAACATAAGGTTGTTGTCGGACGAGCGCATTCATTTTTTTCATACGTCACTATCGGGGCGGGGCATTTCATTAACGCCCACTTGTCAACAGTCCCGTTTCACCTAATGAGATTGCACAGCAGTCCCATTTTGCCTAACGCTAGTCACCCCGCCTCCCTCCTTAATCCGATAATCCGGATCACCTTCACATTCATCAGATATGTACACACACACACACGGTCTCTCTCTCTCTCTCTCTGCTGAAGCAACAGGTTTGCTGATTTTCAGGCGCTGAATCCATCTCTTCCGAGGATGTGCGAAAGTAGGCAGTATTCTATGTGTGCAAAGAAGAAAGCTCGGAAAGCCAAACTGCTGCCCCTTGACACGCAGAGTCTCATTGTGGCACAGAGCAAAAGTGGTTTAGTTTGCTGGTCGTTGTCTGCACTGTTTCCTTCATCCATGGTTTCTACCTCTACCTCTACCCGAGAAGCGTCATCGTGACGTTAGAAGACGAACTGAAACAAATCTGAAGGGGAGGGCCTGGGTTCCACGAATGGGCACTTGTTCCCTGCCTCCGAAAGAAACCCGAAGGTTCGTCCCTTTCAGAGACCATCGTAATCCCCCCAATACCAGGGCTTTTGGGCGCGACATTGTTCGCCCCTAGCTTCGAGCGCAGTTCAACTCTAGCAAAATTGGTGTCTCTGTGGAACACTAGGACGTCATTTGTTTTCAAACGGAGAGGTCGATACGGGCCGAGAAGTGGTAAAGATCTGTAACCTTCGAAAAAGGGGTGCGAGAGACACACCTCTGTCATCCCAGCTTCCGCAGTAAGAGTACGATGACGTTGCTTGCTTTGCACTGTAGAACGTTGCGATATTTCACGACGTAGATTAAGTGTTTACGCATCGTTTTTTCCGGCACGTTTTAGGTGGTCCACTTTGACTCAGGGATATCGTTGGCTAAAGGGGAGTATTTGGCTGACTCTCGTTCGTGATATATTTAAAGGAGCATTAAAGTGGTATCTAACATGGCCAAACACTGCTGTCATCTTGTAAAGGAGGATGTGAAAAGCATTCCCCAAAAAATATTTTTGTCCAAAGTTGTTTCACCGCAGCGCAATTAATTTGCAAAATCGCCCACCCACCCTCTCAAATCACCCACGCTAAGTGTGACGTTTGTGGTAGAGAGCCCCCTCACCCAAGCAGCACAATGTACTGAAAGTCGAGTGCAATAGGGGTGGATGGTATCTGTCTTATCAATGTTCATTCGTTTCACAAGTCTGTTCAAGACTTTCCACCTACCCGTCCAGCCCTATTGCACTCTGCTTTCAGAACATTGTGTTGCTTGGGCATTCTTTGGTAGGAAAAACAGTCTGCTACGAACATTGCGAGCCGTTTCTTGTTGACTTCTATCCTTTATGTGATTTATGGCATGTTTTCTAAATAATACAAAGCATGTATGCAGCCTGACACAATAAGGTTGCAATCACAAGAGTATATCCGTGGCTTCTGTGCAATCTCAGAATTCACTGTAGCAGAAAGCAAGCGATGACAGCCAGTGCAGTGCCGTGTATGCCAAAGGGAGTCTGGCCATTAATGGGACCTGCCTATACCTGAAGCTCCACCCACTTTTGGAGGTACCTAGCCAATCACAGGTCGAAATACAGTTGTCTATTATGACATATATCCAGTACGTACACCTCACCCTTATGTACTGGATGCAACCATTTTGATGCATACATCTGGAAACTCGATTGATTTGGATTGAAACGGATATCGCTGGTGACAGACCAAAACGACGGATTTTGCGCCCACTTTTATCAACGCCATCTGCATGGAGAGAGGCGAGGAGGAGGAGGAGTGTCGTTTGGGAGGAACCCGAGAGGTCTGCCTGCCTGATTAGGCGGCATGTTTCTCGGGAACGGAAAGGTGGTGGAGAGGAGGAGAGGAAAGGGTGAAGTGGCCGCTCGGGGGGACGATAGCTGCGTCCATGGACCGACTTCAGGGGAACTGTGGCGGCATACGCCTATTACACATCTGAGGGAAACCCAGGAAAAACCCCAGACGGCACAGCCGGCCCGCGGATTCGAACCGCGGACCTCCCAGTCTCCAGCTGGTATGGAGAGAGGCATGTTGGGAAGGCTCAGAATTGCAGTAATGGTTGCTGGCAGGAGTGATTGGCCAAGAGAGCGGTCCAACCGCTTCTTCGTAGCAGACGACTGCCGGTATGAAGTTTTAAATCACGTAATGTAAGTAGATCGAATCAAAAATGAGTAAAGATGTATGTATAAATAAAATGCAATTATAGAACACAAGATCCTACGTATAACGGTCCTCCTCCTCGCTATTTTCTTGGTATCACGGTCTTAGCTAGGCCTAACTTTAGCGACGAAACATCCCATTTTCGCGTAAATAATGATGGCGGAGCGAAAGACGAAGCTCATTTTGCAGATGCGTACATGAGGATATATACTCACAGTATGAAATTAAAGTAGTCTGTGAAAATTTATTGTCACGAAATCTCCGCTTCGCCGTTCCTAGCACCATCCTTCATCTTGGAGAAAATTTGGTGTCATGGCAGCTCCCATGGAAAACGGTAACCAATGAAATACGCCCAAATCGACCCTCTGTGATTGACAACTGACTGTGGTGAGAAACAAACCAATCAGAGGAGCGAAACTGTGATTGACAGGTCGAGCCTCCTCTTTAGGCTCCTCCTAATGGCCAGGCTCCCTTTGGCATACACGGCATTGATGACTGCCAGTGCCGTGTTAAAAGGGAGTCTGGCCATTGGGAGGAGTCTCAAAAAGAGGCTCGACCTGTCAATCACAGTTTCGCTCCTCTGATTGGTTTGTTTTTCACTAAGGGGGTCACCATGATACCTTACTGCCACCCAAAATGGCGACGAAAACAAATGCTGTGAACCGGAGATTTCATGACAAAAAATTTTCACGGACTATTCTGATTTTACGCTGCAAATGTACATTTTCATATACGTTTCTCGGAAATCAGTTTCAACTTATGCTCATCCATCGATGTCTAACTGAAAATAATACGTTTTTTCGCCGGTGTTAGGCCTAGTGAACACTGCGATCACAACGAAATCATAACAAAGACTCAGGAATATCTATGGCAGGAATGTGGCAGGTGGTTCTGCCGGCAGCGCTACACCGACGTGCCATATGCTCCCTATGTGGATTGCACCAAAAAATCCACTAGTTTTGCAGATTGCGACAGGTATCCATTTCAAACCTATCCAATCCACTTGCCACCCAAAACGGCGCTGCCCAGTTGGATAAGGGGGCAAATAGTTAGGATAGACTGATGGCACAGTGGTGACACAAACCCTCCATTGTTGTAACTACCCTCAAGCGGGTGCTTTTGGCAAAACTGCCATCTTGTTCTGGTCGCACGCCATAGAAAACGTCATTTTGAGCAAGAGAGAAACTGATGTTCGGAGGCTGGAATAACATAGAAGGGACAGATACAAACAAAGCCTCAAGTTGCCTAAGAAATCAACGATGAAAGAACGTCTTTCATCGTCATTTTGAGGTCATGTGACTTTGTTTACATGTCGTTCTGCCGCTTACCGACATATTTTCGTCGTCATAAAGCCAAGAGATGAACGTATTTGGCCAGCGTAAACTATGCGGTGCTTCTTCCGCAACATGGTAGCCCATTTCTTCTTAGTTTAAGCACATCGCATCGGCTCAGTGTGTCTTAACGCGCGGTCGCCATCACATCACGTCAACAGTACGAGACCTTATGTGCAAAACCGCGCGTTTTACTGCGAGATTATTGGATAAAAATAATTTCTGTGACCGAAAGACATCCAAAACGTCGCGCAGAAACAACAACCGCATTGTTTATCAACGGTTTGGCCGCCGATCACGGACGCCGCCATCTTTAAGGCCACGTGTGTCTTGACGTTTGCTGTGACGTGCTACCAGGACCTGTATGCATTGCGTTCGCCCAGCACGCTTTCGTCTACGGAGCAATGCATTGGATGCATGGAGGAAGGAAACACAGGAGCGGCCCTTCGAACTTTTTGCCACTGGGACGGGCGTGCCAACTTCGCACTGCATTCTGGGATGCTCCTGTCTACCATGTGACCGCTCACGTGACCCCAAGAGCATGCGCAGGCCAGCTCCCAAAGCAGACGACAGGAGTCGTGATTGCCTTGAAGTTCAGATATCTGCATTGTGATGAACGCCGCGCGTCCAGCTTTATTTTTGTGTGTTCGGAGGTTTACTCTTGGTTTACCCTTCTACTACAAGACCGGTCAGGGTCTGTAGGACAACCACACAGGACTAGAAACATCATTCGCGGCAGCGATGTTTGTGTGACGACGTGGCCGCGTTTTGTGTGTTTGTTGCTGAAGTGGTAAAGCATGCCAGTAATCAAATTTGTACAACGATGGAGGGAAACAATTGACTCTGCAGCTGTAGCACAGCGCCAGCTTGGAAAGGAACGATTCAAGATGACTCTCTCACAGACAGGGGTACGAAACAACCGGTCAAGTACGTGCTTACGAAGGAAACGTTATTCCCGTGACAGAGCTGCTTTCTGTTGAACAACAGCCGCAACCGCGGTAAGAACACGTTAACAAAACGTTGTTTCCGCAGTAGTGCTCACATGTTAAGAGTAAGTGACTTTGGAAAAGCACGAAAAGCAGCGCTAGCAACAAAGCGTTGCCAAACCGAAACTTTAGAGAGGATCACGTGGTGGACAGGAAGTAATGGCGGTTTTGACAGGAGCGACCGCCAGAGGGGTCCCACGGAAATCTGCTCGAAACGGCCGCTCCTGTGTTTCCTTCCTCCATGATTGGATGCCACCCCTGTGACTGATTGATAGCGCCCTATATTTCAAGACTTCATTGGTCAGAAAGCTGAAAAAGTGGGTGGAGCTTCAGGTATAGGCATGACCCATTAATGGCCAGATTCCCTTTTAATATACGGCTCTGATAGGGCTCTGATGACGGCGGTACCTGCTAGCCACTGAACCAACTGCGCGGTGAAAACGGTCAGAGAGGCTGCACACTGTCGGGAAGCACTGGGGTTTCGCTGTACAAGACGCATTTAATTTCGGGCTGCACCACTCGTTCTTCCCGTGGTGTCTGCGGTCCCAAAGAATCGTGATTGTGTCGTTGACAGCCTTCAAATTTTCCGTTTCGGACATCACGCAGCTGGAGAACAAATGGCGTCTCCAAAGCGGTAGCACCGTAGCAGACGCTCCGGCCCGGGCGGTGTTGCTCACCTCGATCATGTGATCCCAGGTCCAATGAGGAGCGGCCCTACCACTCGCGTCACATAGTGACGCGCGTGGCGGCGCTCATCACGTGTCTATCGTGAAGGCGAAGCAGGGGGTTTCGCGCACGGGAGATTCGGGGGGCAAATGCAGGCGTCCCAATTTCGCTACGGTTGCACTAATTGTGGGAAAACTGTTTTCGGACGCCTAATATTCCACACTGACCAAAACAGAAACAAAGTTGTGTGCCTCTAGACTGCTCCTTTTTCGAGCTCATGTGACCCACCACCTCCTGGTGGTGGTCACGCCGTCAGCACAAGACTGATTTTTCGAGTTGTGACGTAAATTGAATGGAGCCATGATAAAGCAACGTCAAGCGAAAATACTTTTAATTAATGAAAGCAGCATGAAGGGCACCACGAATGCATTTTTTGTTTTGTTTACCGCGTTATATGAACATGCTACCATTAGGCACTGCCACGCAAAATATTTACTCTGGGAAATCTGCATTTCCCGAAAAAAAATGCTTGCATTGGCGATCTCTCCCGGCTCGTTTTGGCGTGTTGTGACGTCACATTGTCTGAGCACTCTTATTGGCTGCTTAGAATCGCAGCTATGGTGCGGGAGCGAGGTGACCGGTCGACTACTCTGCTTCACAGACTCGGGATGTCGAACTCACGCCGCGACGCACCTTGTCATGTTTCTCTCTCTCTTGCGATAATGCTCCATGTAACTCGACTGATTACAATGACATGTGATTACTGACTGATTACTATGACATCCCACCAGGGACTCTATTAGGGCAATGCTTCAAACGGCTGTTCCGGCAAATCCTGCGGATGTACGGCTAGGGACGCCCATCCGTGTAGCTTTCAGAGATGTCCACTTGACATCCATGGCAGGACACGGACGTTGGGATCTATTTCGGACGTCCGCAGGAGGTAGTTTTCTCTCTGGCCAGGTGGAGCCATGATTAAGAGGACGCAGTGAATACAAAATATTGTCGAAATATTTCATGCCTGGCACTTTTATTATTAGCCCCCTGTGGATGACGTAATCTCCCTGAGCAGTTCGTATGCTGAAAAGGAAAAGCGGTTGTAGCTTAGCATTTTTTTTCTCATGTAGATTTTTTCCCTAGATATGCCATGATTGTGGACGTGTAGGTATATATTCAGTACCTGCGCGGGTGCGATTACACCTATTTCCACTAGCGCACGGCCACAGATGTGTTCGCGTACCTTGCATGCGTGGATACCACACGGATGCGATACAGTTATCCGCGCTCGCTTCTGTAGTGATGACCTTCTGCTGCACTTTCACCTACGTGTAGCGTACTGCCTGCGGCTTTTTCGTATTACAAATTGGATCATAAACTCATACCCTATAACAAATTCAACGCACTTCCAATGTTTATGGGATGAAGCGGTTTCATATACGATCCAGTTCAAATGATAAGCCATGGGACCAAGTCTCTGGACCCCTACAGTATGAAATAACCCTTTCTGATCCTCAAGGCGGAGAAGTCTCTACTCCGCATATTATTACTGAGTTTATAGTTAGTTTCTGTATTCAACGCTTTGTAAGACGACCCAAAATAGCGTAGTTCGACCAGTGTACCTTCATTCGCTGAAGCTGTGATGGGTGGGACTACGTCGTGCAGCGTCGTGCAGGTATCACGTCGCATGATGGAGTCCGATAAGAGATCTTGGCGGCAGCCAAAAGCGTGATGCTGAGAGGGGAGCAGAGATTGTATAGGGCGACAGACACTTCCTTAGCGCGAAATGGAGGCGGCCGGTAATTCTTCTTCTTCTTCTTCTTCAGCCACAAAGGAAATGGCCCTTAGCCACACAGGGCGATTGGCCTGGAGTATGAGAGGGGAATATAGTTCCAAGGGGACGGGCGGGCGTTGTAGAGTCGGGGACGGAGATGGTGGTGGGGGTTAGGTGGTCAGGCTACTCAGGCCGGGCGACTCAAAAGCGGCCGCAGGTAGCTAAAAAGGCAACGACGCTGGACGCCACTTCGGGGATCCATTTCTTCGTGTGTGAGGCTCCTGAGTAAGGACGATAATGATAGAGGGATGCCTCGTCTGGCAAAGGGCGGGGTGAAATGATTGCGGCGGGGCCTGTCGTACAGGCGACAGTGCAGCAGCAGATGCTCAGTGGTCTCGTCCTGCCCGCAGTGAGGGCACGCTGGCGATGGATGGGTATCCGCGCGGTGAAGGTAAAAGTGTAGAGGCAAGGACTTCAACACGGCGCGAAGGGCAGCGGTCAGTGTGCCACGCGAAGGAAAGGTGATCGTAACGGGGGTCAGGCAAATGTCGTCCAGACAGCTCCAGCACCCTCCTATATCTAGCCCGAGTTACTGCGGGCAGTGGAGGTAACAGGTCGATGAATGGCCCACCGAGGGATGCCTTGGCCAGGTTATCAGCCAACTCGTTGATAGAGAGGCCACGGTGTCCTGGAATCCACGTCAAGACGACGTCCGTGATATGACTCGGAGTAAGGGACAGGAAGGTGTTCCAGGCGTCGGCAGAGGGGTCCGACAGAGCTGCGATGACAGACAGGGAGTCTGACAGGAGCAGAACCTTGCAGAATTGAGGAGGGACCATGCGGAGAGCCAGTATTATGGCGAGGAGCTCGCCCTCAAATACTGGAGTGAAGTCCGGAAGGGGAATCGGGAAGTGCGCATCCAGCTGCGGGAAGACAATTCCAGCACCCGCCAGCCCGGCGGACACGGAAGCATCTGTGGCAACAACCAGGTGAGACTGGAACTGGCTGACGTGGTCCGTGAGGAGGGCCTCGAGCCTGGCCGGAGGAGCTAGGACACGTCCAGGGAGGAAGGCTTCGGCTCTACACGATTACAGCTTTTTTTTTTTTTTAAGGCGGACTCATGCGGTCTAGTTAACGTTCGCTTCCACAGAGGGTTAGCTGCACCGTCCCAAAATTGTTTTCTCTACTTTGCTTATCTCGCGCGCTCTAACGAAGTAATATAATCGGCACCAGCGTGGTGAACATGCTAGCAAACGACAAAGCCATTATTTTCATTCGCAGGGATCTGGAAAACTGCAGTAAGCTCCTCGAATTTGTTGGTTGCAATCAATGCTCAGACTGCTACTCTAGGGAATGACATCACTTTGGCCCAAATATCACGTGCGGGAAGGCTGAAAGAAGCGATTTTGTTGCATCTCCCATAGGCTCCCGTGTATTGAAAATTTATGAAGCTTTAGTTCGCTAAAAATCAGTGGATCGCGTCACGCCTTCAAAAATGTGTCATTCCCTAGATAAAGTCGAGGAGAACACGCCTGCACTTTTTTAGTGTAGAAATTTAGTGAGGTTTACGGGAACACAGCGATCAAAACTTCCCCATAGACAATGAAAAAATGGCTAGGAAGCAAGCGAGCTGGTGAAGATGATGCATAATGTAAAAACCCCGAGACTAGGGAACACGAAGGTTTCGTGTTTGTGTCTGTCCCTTCGTGTTCCCTAGCCTCGGGGTTTTTACATTATGCATTCCCCATAGACTTTCTTAAGAAGTGAGTCAGCCTTAATGGTTTCAGGTATGTTCTCCTTAGACTGTCTACTTTTGGCTCGAAGACGTTACCTTGACTTTGTAAAATTTCGGGTGAAATTCAGAAATCTGAACTTCCTGCGAAAGAAAGCTAATTAAAGTAGCCCTAAGTTCGTTGCAAAAGTTCCCCTAAGATTAAAATCCTGCACACCGCGTGCGTGAGGGAAAGCGAGGTGCCTTCTATAGGGTCCCTAAACACGTTTCAATAAGCTCAAATAGAAAATACATGTGTCGAGTTACGACTGTTCACTTGCCCCTGGACCTGTATTAAGACAAGCACGTAGCCGGCATATGCTGATTAACCACCGCCAGAGCTCCGACCCTATCGAGCGAAATCCCGTGCATGCCCACACGCGAGCTTCCGCCGCGCGCATTCCCAAACATGACTGCGGTTCGCTCCATCTGAATTCGGCAACTTACCACCAAGCCCACCTAGTTCCAAGCCCAATGCCTCAAAGCTAGGGAGAAGCATGGCCTCGCAGCCGCCTGGGCCAGGGCGTCCTTTTTTCCGGGTTCCTCCCGACTCGAAGGAAGAGGGCTATGGCTACGAACAGTGGATCTCCATTGGCGACACTCACGAGGAGCAGTTCTGGGGTGACGAAATCCTGAACCCCACGAGGAACCTGCACTTTGAGTGCGACAGCCGTGTTCAGGAGTATTCAAGCCGACGACCGCAAAGTCGACAAGTAGAGTGCATAGAGGGACACTCTGTCCAAGCCTCAACTTGCACAGAGAGACGTATGCTTCGCTCCCGTCATCAGGCGGCGGAAGTTGACCGTACCTGCAATCATACAGAATGGATCCAGCGCCTGTCTTCGCAAGCGGCGGGTACTATTACCGACAAAGGATGTGCAGCTTCAAGGTCGTCAGCTGCCACCAAAGCCGCAGTACACGGACAACTATATCCAGCACACGTGAAGACCCAAACGAAGACGTACAGTGAAACTGCTCCGTTCTATGGCCAACGGGAATTCACACCTGAGGGATATTCTGCTCTCCAATACGAAATAGACACAAGAACAGACATTGACCATGGTCAACCGGTAACACAAGAAGATTCCTTGGCAGTTTCATGCGGCATGCCAGCTAGCAATACATTTCTCCAGGAACCTGGAACTGTGCAGAATCCTGCTGTTTTCGAAGGTTATGTTACTGAAATACCTAGTACAGGGCCGTTGTCTGAGAGTGTTGTTCCTGCAGTGTCTAATGGACGCGCAAGGGGGACACTTTCCGCAGACATGACCATCGGTTTGATGCCTCAAGGTAAAACTCAGACTCGGACGTCGGTTCACTTTAGAGTGGAGAGTGAAAAAGAAACGTTCGGTCGACAGCTTCTTCAAAGGCCTGATACTCTCTTTGTGGGCAGCTCTCAAACAGCATTAAGTGCGGTGGATCGCAGCAGGCAGCAGTCTGAGTCACAATACCAGCAGTACTATCCTCGGCACCAGCGGCAAGACACTATCCAGAAGACCCGGCATTTGTCCATCGGAGATACGTTGCGGCTGGTACCTGCTGGAAATGGAGACGTCGTTACCGCGTACGTGGTTGATGTAATCGCAGAGGGAGCGGTGTTTGACGACGATAGGAAAAAGAAGAGGAGAAAGAAGAAGAAAAGGAAGAAAAAGAAGAAGAAGAGGAGGAAGAAGAAGAAGAAGAAGAGGAAGAAGAAAAAGAAGAGGAAGTCAAAGAAGAAAAGGAAGAAGAAGAAGTCGAAGAAAAAGAAGTCCAAGAAGAAAAAGAAATCTAAGAAATCCAAGAAGGCAAAGAAAAAAGGGGAAGCAACAGTAGGAAAAGGTAGCAGTCCTGCCACACCGTCTTCGCGAAGCTCTCCGACTACTACTACTACAACCAGTGTGACAAAGCCAAAACAAAAAATCGGGGACGTGAAGTCCGATACAAAGGCTGCTCCAGCATTGCGAGAATTGAAAGTACTGATCTCGAGGCCATCGGTGCCCAATATTGCTCCTGCTCCGATGCCCCCTGCAGTTTGGGCCCGGACATCGATGATGAGATTGCAACCCGCCATTTCCCAGGTAAGTTCGCTGTCACTCAAACATCAAAATTTGACGCGAAAAGGCGGATGCGTTGTTGAGCACTGCAAGCGATAGCGAAGTTAGTTTCTGAAGTTGGAAGCGGTTTGTACCGCACGGTGGTGCTTAGTAGTGAATTTACCGCTCTTCCTTCAGCAAGGAGGGAAGGCGGGCGCTTTTCAAATTGGTGCCATTCGCCGCTAAAGTTAATAAACTTTATCCCTGCAGACCTCGCAGTGTACCAACTGCGGTACCACCATGCTGCCTGCGATTGGTCAGCAGCGAGCCATGAGGTTCTCCTCCCCTCAACAACCCGGGCCACAACCCTCGTGGTCTTCCAGGTGGGGAAGTCGTGGGCGCTCTCCTCCGCAGTCTCCATTACCACTGGTCGAAGACGAGTGGCCATCACAGGAAGGGTTGCAAGAGCCTAGGCGCCGCCCATCTCGTACCCGTTCCCGGAGGCGCCGGCGGTCTAGGTCATCCAGGCGACGTTCATCAAAGCGACGCCGCAGAAGCTCACGGTCCTACAGTTCGAGCAGCTCTGAATACTCATCTTTGGATGATTATCCACTTCGACGTAGACCCAGAAGCATTTGCGGACCTCCTCCCGAACCGTACGATGCTGATCCGCCTCCAGTCGACCCCCTAGAAAGATACTACACGGAACCTGAGATTATAGGAAGACCAGGCAGACCGACGTATGCTAGTCCTGGATATAGGAGACGGGCAGGATCTTATCCATTTCGGAATGCACGTTCATACGACATAAGCCCTCGCAAGATCCCGTGCTACACAGAAGACACTGGCGGTCGTACCGTGTCTCAAGAGCAAATGCCCGTCGTCGTCGAATCTGAAGTTATGCTTGTACCTCAGAATCCACTTCAAGACAGAGGTGCTCAGACAGTGCCACCAACCACTGCAGCGTCAGTGCAGTGTGTCATGCGAAATTCTCCCCAAGCAGCGCAACCTCAAGTTATACAGCCACAACCACCCCAAATTCCTTCAATGACACTGGCGACTCTGGCCGCTACTGCTCTCCCTGTGGTACAGCCATCTCCCATAGCTCTTGCACAACTGCCAATGCCTGCGACACCGTATTCACAGCCACTCCCCATAACACCGTACGTCTCTTCCGCACCCCTGCTCGGTAGCGCTGCCTGGCATCCAGGCTTGTATCCAAATGCGACGTCAAGTGGTACATTTTCCACGGATGATACGTGGGTCAAGGTGTCCGTGGACACTCAGCAGTCATCTTCAAGTTACGTGTCTTCAGGTCCTAGACCCATGGGCTTGTATACAAAACCGCCCAGTGACTCCTGGTGGTCACCCTACGGTTACATGAAGAGGATGAACCAACAGGGAAATGTTGCAGTTACCTTCATCTTCCTTGTTGGTATTGTAGCATGCGTTGTAGCTATCCTCAGTCGCTTCGGAGGTGGGCGGTCACACATCCTACAAGAGTCGGTCGACGCGGTGGATGATGACTCTCACGTCATGCACGGTCCGTGGACCAATCAAACCGGCGGCGGAACTCTTATGAAACCTTACGGACTCTGTCGGACGCTCGAATGCCGGAGAGAAGGCTTGTTCCTGAAAAGCCTTGTCGACAACGAGGGAGCTTGCACGAACTTCTACGATTACGTCTGTTCGCGCACCTGGAAGAAGGCCCACAATGAAGGATTGTCGTCCGCTGACCTTATGGTGAGGGGCGCGGCGTCTTCCATTATTAGCGTCATCAAGGCCGGTAACGTGAAAGACAGGATAGCAGAAGAAGCCAGAGGCCTATGGAAAGAGTGCATGGATGTTGACACAATCAGGAAGCTCGGCAAGAAGCCGTTTACTGCAGTTCTCAACAAAGTTGGGTTGGATGGATGGCCATACGGGCTTGCTGCTAACGTCACAGGGAAAAACGTTTGGAATGTGACTGGAGCTTTGATGCGTCTGCTAAGTCTGAACACTTTTCTAACTATCGTCGTCGAAACGATCGCCACCAACAACACAGCTCTGGTAACTATTCTGAAAGGGCCTGTACGAACATCTACCGCCTATTTCCACGTCAATGACACGAGCGAGGAGTTATTTCAAAGAATCACAAATAGAGTAACGTTTCTGGATCCACAGCACGAAATGGATGAAATTGTCGGTGGCATCGTGGCATTTTTAAGAACTATTTCCAAACTGAGTGACTTTGAACATGACAATGCGGCTATCGACAATCCAAATGAATTTCAAGCTTTCATATCGTCCGCGTTATCTGGCATTTTAGATCTCGGTAATGGCACTGTCATCAGTATCCGCCACGGAGAAGCTGTGCAGGAGTTATACCGGATGATACAGTCGATGCCACCTAGAGCAGTTCTTAATTACCTGGGCTACGCTGCAGTTGACAATCTCTGGCTGTTCTCCCCGCAAGGGCATCTATCATCGGAACAGATAAGGGCTAGAGAGCACGACTGCATTCGTATGGTTGAGCGGGCATTGCCGACGCAGGTCCACTACTTAGCTTACCTGTCCACGAAGCATCACCTGGATGTTAGTTTTTTCACTGACTTAGCCCACAACACAAAGCACCAGGTCATCAACTCCATACGAAATCTGTCCTGGATGGATACCAGCACAAAAACTCGCACCATCGAACAATTGTCAAGTACACGTGTCAAACCCTTCTTTCCGCAATGGATGTTATACAACCACATGTATCCAAAAGCATCTCGTCCAAGCCTCACTCCACTGGAAGCTCTTGTCTCTTATCAGTCAATAATGCAAAACTCCTTCGAGGAATCCGTTAAAGCTCGAGTAATCAAGGAGGACGACCACTGGATGGGATCAGTGTTTGACCAGGACTGCACATATGACGAAGAACGCAACGTGCTTTTCCTACCACTGTCTATGGCTAACTCAACAAAGGTTGCGACGAAACTCCTCCTCTATTTCCACATGCCACATGTTGGAGTACAGCTTGCAAGATGCCTTCTTGAGGCTGTAGGCTCTTCAAAACACACCAATATTTGGCCACAGCCCACTGTTCGAAAATTCGCGGATGTCCGCAAGTGCTTCGAGGAGCCTCACCTTTCTGGCGCCGTCCCAGTTCAGGACCCCAGTAAAAGGCCGTCCATTACAGCTGGTGATGTTTTCGAGCACGCCGCCGTCATTCAAGCCCATAACGTTTTCACGAGCGGGATTCGTAAGCTCAGCAAGAACATTCAAGACTATCGACTCGAGAATGCCAAGGACTTGTCCGCCGAACAACTGTTCTACATCTACTACACCAGTGGAAGGTGTCATAGTTATGGTGCTAAGTACGAAACGCCTCGAATGTCCCGACATGAAAATTCGAAGCTGGTGAACCTAGCTCTGTCGCACGACAGCTTGTTCCACAAAGCGTTCAACTGCAGTCAGAATACGGCCATGAATCCGATGAAGCAATGCCACTTCTGGACGCGGTAACACTGGCGGTAAAAGTACGCTACATACGCGCTATGCATAAGTGCAGCGACAGTGGAATTCTCATCGCTCAGCACTATAGAGAATAACGTTCACACACTGCACGGGCATTAACGCAATTCCGTAACGGAATGAGAATAAACTTCCGTAGCATGTTCATTCTTCTGGCATTATTGATTTACCCTGAGAACCCGATGATGATCGCAGAGGGTTGAAGTGCAATGAGCAAGGCGTGTCATAAGAGCGGGTGCACGTTTCCAGTACATCAACGTCAAAGAGAAGCGTGAATAGCAATACAAAGCTATAATTGGGGAGTTGCCTCAGGACAGAAGCCGGCAGGCGGCTTCTGTCCTGTGGCAACTCCCTTCCTACATCTCTACCGGTTCGCTGGATTTCTACAAAGCTATAATTAGTTGCCTGTAGTTATATGACCATAATTGTAACCGTCGTGTGCAGTGCATATGGCCCGTTATGCTGCTCCTATAAGATATCTCAGCATCCTGCTGCGGGCTTCATGAAGCCTGTGTGGGGTCGACTTTTTCTATCTGGCAGTCTTTGTTTTGTGTCGAACGCCGAATCCGAAATAGGGCTACAGATCAGGATGAGGTTAGAGCGAATTAAACCAACTAAATTTGCATTGGGTGACACTAGGAGCCAGACTCTAGGCGAACCCATGCATGAACTTCGCGGACCTTGACCAAGAGAACCTTGTTACAAAAGCAGGCGCTGTGTATTGGCATCGGAGC
Source organism: Ornithodoros turicata (assembly GCF_037126465.1). NCBI lineage: Eukaryota > Metazoa > Arthropoda > Arachnida > Ixodida > Argasidae > Ornithodoros > Ornithodoros turicata. The sequence goes on from NC_088207.1 coordinate 23,063,637, forward strand.
GTAAGACCAGTCATACAGACTGGTTCCTTCTAACGTTTCACACGGACTAAACTAAGGCTACGTAGATGCCGACTCTAGAGCAATAATGTCTCTAGATTAGTATGTGTGTTGGACGTCGCCATGCAACGATCGAGGACTCGCTGAAAAGTTGCTACCAGGCGCCACCGCCAAGCAAGCGCCACCGCCAAGCAAGCGCCACCTGTGTGTATTGTCATCAAGCAAGAGAGCTACGGAGCTACGTCTCCTTTAAACAGACACTTACTTCACGTTATAATCCTACATAACAACACTGCATATAGGAGAGTTTGCTTTTCGTACTGGCCGTAACAAGCAAACCCGGGAGGATCGCTGCAGAGGCCAGTACAGTCCTAGCGAGCTGGCTAAAACATGATTTGCCACTCACCCTGAACGTGGCGGCAAAGACGAGTAAACGTCAGCCAACGGCGAGAGCACTCCGCAAGACAGTACAGTGCTTCCTCACTGACAAGAAGACTATAGGAATTCAGTTCCGGTTCAGCGCCGGAAGGGGACTATAGCGGTTCAAACCGGCTAATTCTAAACGGTTCGCTTCACGAAACGGTTCAATAACACGAATTGCCTCCACCCAAATGTCGCTGTAGGCAATATTAGCTGCGCGGTACGTGTATTGCGCTGGAACATTTTTGTTGTTATATTTTATTTTCCATGGCGGTCTCAGACAGGAGATTACAATGCTCAATGCGGATTCTTTATTTTTTTTTATTTTTTTTTTGCATGGCGGCATTATGGCATGACACTGAGGACGAGAAATGTGCACTATTATATCAGAGCTTTTCGTCCTACCACAATCAGAGTTCTGCTCAAAATCAACACCACCATCCCCTGTGAATTAAGCGAATGAAAAAGAGGAAACTAAGAAAAAAAAAAAAGAGTATAAACTGGGGAGTAATTGCTTTTTTCTTTACCACGGGGTAGGAAATAGTAATTATTCCCTTGCAAATTGTGTTTTATGCATGTCACAAGATTTTATCTTACTATAGATATATCACCGTTCAAGGTTCGATTGGAAGCATTTTCATTGACGAGCATGGATTATGTACATAAGGACTGTGAGGACAAAGTGTGAAATGCAGTACATTGTACCGTGACATTGTGACACTGTGACATACTGTACATAGTACTATGTGACATTCATTTAGCCCCATGCATTTAGTCCAGAACTGAGGGACGTGGCATTTAAGTGAGTCCTAAAAGAACAATTTGCTCACACACAGATAAATTTAGTCCTTTGTGCATCATTCTTTGCGATGCTCCTTTATGACGCTACAGCTCCTGCGGCACTAAAAGGCGTTGGCATCCAGCAGTCTCACTCCACGTAGCATAATTTAAATTTTCCCCATAGCCGGTAATTTTTGTACGTGTGAACCGTTATTTGAACCGGTTACCGACTTTTTAACGGTTTAGTTCCTGCTCAGCTAAAAATAACGGTTTTTCTCTGGTACATTATGAACAAAATATTTGTAAGAACTAGGTGCGAAAGGTAGGTACCTGCAATGAAAATGTGTTAGACAGGAAGCGATACTCAATCTGGTTCAGTGGCCTCCATATACACCTATTCCCGATGCTCCCAGAGAAGTTGGAAATGGTGGAATTACAGAGTCCTTTTGCTGACATATGTGCTGGACCATCGTGGACGTGCTGTTGCGCTCAAGTTTGACCAGGCGACACCAGCGCCCATCTGAGCCCAAGCGGTTACAGTTAGTGGTATAAGGTATAAGTACCGCCGATCCCGTAGGCTCAGGGAGCGTGGTACCCATCGGACATTTGCTTCAGGTGACAACCACTGACGGGCAATCGCACAGGCAGTGTGGCTTCATGGGATACTTAATTGTCCCTGAAGAACCCTGAGCAAGCATTCCAAGATTTCTGTTCATTTACGTTGTGTTCTGCATTTTCTTAAACGCGCTCTCTAAACAGCGCTGCAGTCCGAGGGCATTAAAACTTAGGATATACTTTGGTTATTCCTTACGAGTTGTGACTCTCAGGCTTGGAGTAAGTTCTATATAGCACTTGCTTCGTTATTTGATATTCGTTATTTGCCTCGCGAGTTTTCAGAAACACTTTGGAGACCATAATTATGTATAGGTTTACGCATCGTCACGAGACGCAATCAACGAAACGATGCCAGATTTTCTAAAAGTGCATCACCCTAATTAAACATTTGCGTACACTTGACTGTACCGAAGCTAAAACTGAAGCTCCGCAAATCCCGATCAGCAGGATTTTGTTTATTCCTGTCACAAAGTTTAGTTGGCATCAGTGTTGCATAATGGGGTCGATCCATTCAATTCCAATTCCATTCCAAGGAGTGGTCGCGAGTCGAAATTCCATTCCTTTTAAGTCCTCGGAATGAAGACGCGAGGCTCATTCTCATTCCACCCAAGAAAAGGAAATTCTTATTCCCACTCCAGGGCTAAAATGATGCACTATAAGTTATTAACTGGTGCACTGATCAGTGAAAAAAAAAAAAAAAAAAGGAAGAATGTAACGGGATACTAAATATCCCACAAACAGCCAACGCACAAAAAAATCGTATACTTCTTTATTTTGATGAATTTGATGTTCCTCTGTTTCCAACATTAACATCGACATAACAGATCGACGACTGCCGAAGTCCGGACGTTTTTCTTGCGCTGTAATCCGAAACTATAGACGACCTTCTGTTGAATGGTTGCCAGACTTTTGAGTGGCCTCCGCTCAAAACCCCCGGGCTGGAGGCCATTCCATTCCGCCCCCAAACAGGTCTAATTCCATTCAAATTCCGTTCCCAACAGCTGGTGACTTAACTCCATTCCCATTCCGTTCCGGTGCGTTAAAAACGGGGCATCACTCCGGAATCATTCCGATTCCGGAATTTTAATTCCGCAACCCTGGTTGGCATCATACCCTCCGTGCAAAAAAATGAAAGGCACAATGGCACATCCCAGGAACTCACTGGTGAAAGCATTCTCCGCTTGTGTTCGGTGCAGGCAGTACTTGATCACTGTTCATGTCGTGATTACTCTACTCATGTCAACGACTCGACTGACGGATGCCCGTTGCCACATGGCCAAAAATCAACCATATGGTACCATGAAGCCTTAATGGACCCCTATCTCAATGTCTCTCCATATCTTTCCTTATCTGAGTTATCTCTCACTTACCAGCACCGCAAGCTGGCTAAAAGTTTCGTTGGTGCGCAAGATGGCCAGCTTGATGAGCGCTCGCTGCACAACCGTCGGGTCTCGAAGGAGGGAAACACGTGTTTGCAATCGTTATTTGCTCTTCAATAATGCGACTGCCTACCCAAGCAGCACAATGTACTGAAAGTCGAGTGCAAGAGGGGTGGACGGTATGTGTCTTATCAGTGTTCTTTAGCTTCAGGAGTCTGTTCAAGGCCTTCCAACTACCCGTCCAGCCCTATTGCACTCGACTTTCAGTACATTGTGCTGCTTGGGTAGTGTTTTCTTTCCATGTGGTGTTTTGTGAGTCACCCGCTCCGTTGTTCCTTCGCTACGATGCGCTTCAGCACGCATATACACGTTTGCGAAGTTACCTTCAATTAAAAATTATTATTTGAGTTTAACAAAAAGTACCCCTGAGATTTTTTTTGCTACATCTTGCTAGGAAAACGGTGCATAGAATGACACCTTGTTCACTCTTCTATCCGGACTTCCTCACACCGAATGTTTCGGTCGAAAATGTGCATTTTATCGCATTTTCACTCATGTCCCGATTTTTTACTGCGGCTTACAATGCACCGGCGAGGTTGGATTTTTTTTTGTGTGTGCTTAAAGTACAACATGGGGGCTATTCGGGAAAAAAGTTTGAGGAAGAAATTGTAGAATTTTTGTCTTGCAGAAAAATTCGTAAGCTTGCACAAACTTTGCAAATTTCGTGCATGCCACAAGCGTTGAGCCCGTCGAGTGCGATGGTGAAAATTGCTTACACACGGTAAAATGAACTCTCCCCTCTCAAATAAGCTTTCTAACATGCTCCGTGCCTTATATGGACCGTAAGGCCTGCTTAAAACGACATAGGCTTTCGCCAAGCACTGCATCTTTGCACTCAATAAATTTCTGAATCTCGTTAGAAAAGATCAATGTTATTTTGCCTTCGGAGTCATAAGGAACCACACACACACAAAAAAAAGTAAAGAAAATTCACATAAAATTCTAGCGGGGGTCGAGCGGCACCTCTGGATCACTTGACGCGAATGGCACAACTGTTTTGAGGCTGTTACACGCAAAACAGACGTGAACACAGCACGGTGAGCATGGCCCTATGGATGGATGGATTCGCACTTGGATGCCAACAGCCAGATTTTTTCACACTGTATACATAATTATGTTATACTAACAGTTGAACTGTTTTGAGTGCAACTGTTGTACTACCAATTCCACTCATACCAGCAGAAACGTTTGTGCCCTTGCAGTTCTACTCATTTGAGAACAATTCTGCTTGCAACGCAGCTCTACCCACACAGGTAGAAAGTCCTACTTTTTTTTTTCTTCGAGTGTACCCATGTATTCATGGTTTCCTTTCTCCCTTCAGTCTTCCTGAAGCGGCTTGTTCCTGCCCCTGAAGTGACTTTTGGCGCCCTTCCAGGCGATCTAAGTACGCAGTCCTACCTAGCGACACGTGCAGCATGTCGCCACACTATAGGCCAACGCAGAGCCGTCATCGTTTCTTTCACCGTATATAGGGCTCACGCACCTTACGTGTGAATCTATTCCAATTATTCATGGGTCTATTGTACATAAGCAAGTTCGGGTCCATATTTGTTCTCCTTATTCAGTAATGTGCGATAATCAACGGCGATAATCAGCGCAATCATAAATGCAATAATCAGGGGCGAGCCAGGGAGAAACGGGCAGGTTCAAAAGCCCCCGAAATCGTGCCATGGGGCATTTGGGAGCAGGAAAACGAGGGTGGAATCATTCTCCTCCATGTAAGTTTCCCCTTTCCGGAATTACTCTCGCATATTTTTGTGGATGCTTTACTGTGCATATAGTTATATGAGCAATCATTCTGTACATTTATGCGCGCACTGCGAGGTTCTTCAACGTGAGCTCAGCTCAACAGCATGCACATGTTTTCGTTATACTATTAATAGCCAAGGGAACGAATGCGCCCGGCTAGCTCAGTCGGTAGAGCACGAGACTCTTAATCTCGGGGTCGTGGGTTCGAGCCCCACGTTAGGCGACTCTTTTTCAATTTGACTACTAAGTTTCATTGTGCGTAGCTGATGCTTGCACCGATAACGTTTATCAAAACCCGACGCTCAATCTCTCGTTACCTTGCAAGATACGATATGAACCACTTCCCTGTGATTCGTCATGTGAGCCCCCGCACGGGGTTCAATCGCGACGTATACATTGTGCGTCGCGTAAGGACGAGATTCTTATCAAATTCGCCGACTTATTTTTCTTTCACAAACATCGTTGAATATACCTATTCCTGATAGGGCCTACTCAAAGGTTCTGGTGTATCAGTAATTAGCGCTGCCGTTAATTCACTTTCATAATTAGAGAAAATAGGTTGACTGCGTAATCGCAAAGTTGCAGAGCACAACCCGGAGGCGTCTGCCCCACAAGAATCGGAATCGCATTTATGTGCTCTACTCAAAAACACGCGAATATGCAAAATATTCCAGCGCCGCGCGGGTTTTGCGGCCACTTTCTTCTCTCGCTATCTCGGTGTTACCCTTTCTCAACTGATATCGGGCTGTTCCTCAAAGCACCCCGCATTATCCACGGGAGGGAGTGATGCCGCTTCTCAGCCTACGTTATCACCAAAATGCCGCCTTTGATTTTGTTCCCACCATTATCCGGTTTAATCTGCTCAACCCCCCCCCCTCCAATACACGGTTCGCGATTTCATCTGATAAATGTCACTCAATAAAGCCATCCAGATCTCAGTGCACAATCCATATCCCAGTGAGTTTTAGTAGATATCGTACGCTATCGCCTTTGCGTACGTAAGGGATAGCGTTGGTGGTTCTGCGGACAAGCCCGGCTAGCTCAGTCGGTAGAGCACGAGACTCTTAATCTCGGGGTCGTGGGTTCGAGCCCCACGTTGGGCGTTTCTTTTTCAACTGCTTCACTAAGTTCACATGTGCGTCGTTATATCATGTGCTCGCGGCGTCCGTTCTGTTGATGTACCGATAACCTTTATCGGGCCGCTTGGTGTTCCTCTCGTTGTCCCCTAACGCGCGATATGCATCACTTCTGGTTGGTCATGAGCTTTCCCGCGAAGACCTATCGCAACGTTTTATTCGCGTGACGTTTGAAGTGCGCCAATTTTTAAAAATGAAAAAATAACGAAGCTTATGTTCGGCATCGGGATCACCTATCGTCGCCTATTAAATGTTGGTCACATGGTTACTCACGAGCTGGCAGCAAACTGTTTTTTGTGTGCACAAACTGCCCAATAAACCTCTACCCCAGAAACGTCATCATGACGCTGGTAGACAAATTGAAACCGAAACAAAATCAGAATGGGAGGGCTGGCTTCCACGAATAGGCACTTCTTCGCTGCCTCCGCTGCTTCGCTGCCTCCGAAAGAAAAGAAGGACCGACGGACCATCGTAGTCCCCTCATGACCGTGGCTTTCGTGGGCTTTCGTGGGGGTTTTCTGTCGGTATAGTTTCCTAACATGGAAGAGAAAGCTGGAAACGTTGTTTCCCGGCAACGCTGCTCGGTTCGGCAGAACCAGCACGAAAATGCAGCTCATATCTATTCGCGTCTCCAGCTGGCTGCTCGCCACCTAGTGGACCCCAGCAGAAGCACTCAAATAATTAGATTAGCAGCAGACGACAGGTATATTTCGCGCTGACCCGAAACTGCCGCAACTTCCCTTTGTGCGGTGGTGTTTCCCGGCTTATAGAACTCAAACAGCAACAGCACTGCTCAATTCCGCAGTGCAAAACTACTGCGGTGAAGAATTTTTAACAGCGAGAAAGGGAAGGGGAAAAAGATACTATCACAGGAACGACGTGAACGAAAACAACGAAGACAGGAAGCAGGAAACCACGCTCGAGTTATGTCATTTGTACAATTTTTGAAGCGTGTCTCGTGGACGAAGGCACGAAGCAGGGCGATTTATTCGTCGGCAATCATTTTTTTCTTCGCCATCTTGAGGACGACGCGAGCGCCTCTATAGGTAGTTGCGAAAACACAGTTCGAGCAGTATGGAGGATACCTCGAATATACAAAACCGGGCGCATCGGCGGCGAGTTCTCGCACTCTTTCTGCGTATTGTGACTTCAGGTCAACGGAACACTTTCATTGGCTGCCGAGATCGTCTGCTACAGCGCACTACTCTGTCAGACGCGGTATGGGAGCGGCGCCGAACAGGGATCGGAATCGGACCGGGTGTACCTCGAGTGATCGAAATCCCCGCCGCAAAATAAACTACCGCAAATAAAAGTTATTTGACTATAAAATGCACAGACGCGTACGGGAAACTGCCAGCAGCGAGCTTAGACTAACCTGAACTAACGTGGTGTTCCGTCGTGTCTGCCCCACCAAGACGCTAAAACTTGGCTTTCGTTCGCTAAAACGACTTGGACAGACAGTGGAAACCCGTGAATTTGGGTGGCTCAATAGTGATACCACGTTCTGAATCACGGCATACTATGTTACGAAGCAATAGAGCATTCGCCTTGACTTACCTTGTTTTGGGAACGGGAATTTCCAGATCGGTGGTTTCACGGCCGGGAATATCGATTTCCACCCAACCGGAGTGGAACTCGAACACAAAACTGCTAGAAACTGGTGTTTTTTGCAGAGCAGGAACTGAACCGAACCGAACAGCTGAACGGAGCCTGAACTGAACCAAATAATTCGGAAGTGACCACCGGTTCACCGAACAGTTCAGATCAAATTCTTGTCCCCCCCCCCTTGGTGTTTTCATAGCAAACCGTGTAGCGGCGCTTCACTACATTTTGAAAACCTTATTTCATGACAAATCAAGCGCCCTCACGAAGCAAATCAAGCGGCCGGCTTGAGACGGTGAGAGGTGGTAGTTTCGTCCCGGTTTTGGTGTCTTGCGACACTTTGAGCGAAAAGCCGTTTCACCTTTGTGCTGTAACGTACATGCCTGAAGTTATCTACAACGCACTGATCGCTTTGCGGGTGTATTGAATGGTCTTAAGGCGCTGGCACATTCATTCGTGCGAATTTTGTCAGAATTTGTGTTCCATGCTTGTAAATCCTTTCTACTCCACCTGTCATATCCCAAATAACGTGGAACCGCAGGCGACAGCAGTGGCACCTATACTCTGCTCCAAGACATATATATTTTTATTTCAGATGCTTTTTTTTCGAGCTAAGCCTACCACGCTCCTTTGAAGGAGTATGGTATGGTATAGAGGATTTATGCGTGCAATCCCTGTGACCTTGATGGGATGATTTACATCAGCATGATAATTATTGCGAGAGAATACCCTCAGTCTTTGTGCACAATCCTGCGAGTTTATTTTTTCAACAACGTCGTAACGCCGTCTTTCACTACAGCAGTCATGTTGGCCCTCCGTGGCCCAACGGCCATGTCACCCTCGTCGACCTGAACAACCAGGGAAGTAGCCCCGGGACTATTTCCAACGGTGGAGGGCGTTGCCCGAGTCTGCTGTCTGGACTGGCTGCTGCCCGGCTCCGGAGCAACCTTTCCCGGATAATTCGTGTCCATAGCCACCTTGTAGCCTTGACTCGAGTTGGCGACGCAAATTTTGTAGTTACTGCCTTGGCTGTGGTGGTGGCTCTCGAGCTTTCCTGTAGCGTCCAGTTTAAACGACGAGGTTGTGGTGTCGTCTTGGATGTTGCTTCTCGTCGACATTACCCCGGGAAGGATGACGCTGCTGCTCTTTCCACCTACAAAGCGATACCTGTATGGGAAGGTACGTTCATCCCGCATGAAGAATGGCGCTATTAAACGAAACAATTAACGACGTCATATTTGTTAACTTATTTATGCATTCGTAACAAATGATATCACGCGACAATTTTGTAGCTTTTGTAGCCTTTTTAACTTTCTCAACAGCGCGAATTTTTGAGGTGAATGTAAACCCAGGCATTTTTGTCCGAACTGACCTTGTCCCGAGTAGGTTTAGGCTAGCAGACGACAGTGTTCACCACAGCTACCGACAGCAACAAGGTACAGCTCCCACCGGAACGTCTTGAACGATAATGATATTGAATTTACAATTTTATCAGGAACCACGCCTCCCTTGCGCACGCAGAGTTTCTACAAAAACCTTAAGGTAAACTCAAGTACAAGGTATTATTAGCAATAGACCTCTCCCTGTTTGTAAACAAATGACGTCATAGTGTTCGACAGCGCCACCAATTTGGTAGAGTTGAACTACGCTCGAAGCTAGAGGCGAACACGGTCGCGCTCGAAAGTCACGGTCTTGAGGGGATTACGATGGTCCCTGAAAGGGACGCGGCCTTCGGTACTACTTTTCGTTTAATAGACCTCGCCTTGTTCGTAAACAAATGGTACGTCATAGTGTTCGACAGCGCCACCAGTTTGGTAGAGTTGAACTATGCTCGAAGCTATGGGACGAACAAGGTCGCGCCCGAAATCCACGGTCTTGAGGGGATTACGATGATCCCTGAAAGGGACGTGACCTTCGGTCCTACTTTTCTTTCAATAGGAGGCTGCGAACAAGTGTCCATTCGTGGAACCCAGCCCTCCCCTTCCAATCTGTTTCGGTTTCTGTCTGTCTACCAACGTCATGATGACGTTTCTCGGGTAGAGGTTTATAGGGGGCAGCGAACAAATGCCCATCCGTGGAACCTAGAGTCACTAAATAAGCTTCCCAAGCAACAAACAAAGGTTGGGCCAAGCTAGGCTATAGTTAGGCTGGCCTACCTGGCCTTGCTTTGTACATCATCGGCCAACAAGCTTGTTTCTTGATACGGATCTGTACCTTGGCCAACGATTTGCCAAGCATTGGCCAGCCTACGTTGTGGCAAGCTTGTGCCAAGACACAGACCAAAGCATTCCTGCGGCGTCCCTCATTTTCAGACTCAATTGTCTCGCGGCGTAAGGTAACGATATACCATTATTTGTTTGTTCCTCGTGTTTCCCACAACGTTTCCTGAGGAAAAACAGATACTATACATAACTTGTCTCGCGAGCTTCCGCAAATTCGAGAGACCTGTTCGCGTGTGTGTCAAAATGAAGGGTGAGGCGTGTCTAAGTTTAATTTGGCGCGTACACAAACGACACTGAACTGATGAATTGCTTGTCGTATTAAGTCGCCATGAAGGTAATGCTTCTGTTTCTTACTGCTTTAGTTTTGAGAAATTCCCTTGGTCCATCGAAAGTCGAACTTATGCAGCGCTAGATCATTCTACGTTTCTCTCTTCCCCAGGCGAGATTGATCACAGCTTTGGCAAGTGCTTGGCCAACGAGCTCGTTTCTTGATACGGATCTGTACCCTGGCCGACGGCTTTCCAATCCTCGCTCTGCCTATCACTATGCAATGCTACGCCAACGTTGGATGGCCGAAAGAGTCGTTGGCCAACTGTCATCCGACCTTTTGCCAACCGTCGGCCATCGGCCATTGCTTGCTTGCTTGGGATCGCTTCAGAGTATCGACACTGAGGTCCAAGGGAGAGCAGGAGCGCCATCTTGTTTCCGCACCACACCGGTATCATCCCCACTTGAAGATCAAAGATGGCTAACACAATGCACCCTGGATAGAGAAGCGTGTATGATTGTTGTGCGATATTCCATGTATTGTCAACCAGAGCGTCCCGAGGATGTCAAGGCGAGCGCAAGACCATCAAGTGCTGCTTGCAAACGAAAAGAACATTTCACCCGCGCACGACACATGGCGTCGCGCGCTAAAGTGAGCAGTGCGCGTGCGCGTGGGTAGCGTGGCGCGAAAGATGCCATATGCTCGCTTTTGGAACTCAGTGTCGATACTCTGAAGCGTAGCTTATTAAGTGACTCTAGTGGAACCCAGTCCTCCCCTTCCGATTTGTTTCAGTTTCGATTTGTCTACCAACGTCATGATGACGTTTCTCGGGTAGAGTTCTATTAAGGACGCACTAAACGGGCCGATGGGCCGCATCGACGCCAGCTCAAGACTTGTGGGGCTGGGAAATGGTACAAATGACACGGCGTGGTTTCAATGACAATGACGCCTCGCTCGACTGAGTGCATGCGTACCAAAATAACAGTCGAAGAACAGTCTACTTAGCACGTATCGTCACCGAACTTTTCGAGGAGTCGCTGAAGACTCCTGGACCTTCTCGGTATTGGCCTGTTCACCAGGTAGCGGAGGTCACTGTTGTGATTTAGCTGGCTTTCTTCGGAGTATTCCGGCAACACAGTGCACACACCAGTGTTGAACGCACTCTTGTCAGTCTTGAGGCAGAATTCGTTAATAGGGCAATCCCGATTGAAATAACATGGCGCTCCCAGCGGCGAAGGTTTGCTCTTGCCGTCGCCCGCGTTGACCTTTTCTGTCTGAAATACCACATAGTTCAATGACATAAGCACGAGATAATCTTTCATGACCATCAGCCGTCCATCTTGTGAACTTTTAATGAACGTTAAAATACCTCGTATTTACACTAATTTACCGATCCGACGAAATTGTGTAATTATTACACGTAACAATGACTTTATTATAACTGACCTTTTTAAGCAATTCACGCATATATCTGTATCTGCAGCACGTGTACGCCTAGTCGCTTCGAACAGGATATGTTGTTGGGCATACGTGCTGAACAAAAGTAGCACGATTTTGCAACCTGTGGCTGTATTTGAGGTGGGATGCCACCAGCTACTGAAGACTATAGGAGGGTTTCAAAGTCAAATAGGAGCAGTGCATGTTCGTATAAGACAGACAAGGAAGGATACAAGGTTCTTCTGGGAGAAGGGGTCAAGCTTAGCAGTGGCGTAGCGCGGAAAAACGAAAAAGAAAAAGAAATCGGGTGAGCATGGAAGGTGTTGCGATTTTAGTCGGCAGCTGTTTGTGATTTCTGCTAATGCTGACGTAACGTCTGGCATTGCCGCTAAACGTTACAACGCTTTCGGTGACAGTCTGCAAATTTGTGTGTAAAATGTTCGTTGTATGTTGTTATTAATTACTGTTAGCAAATGCCGAGAGACGTACACAGGACAACAACGTCTCTTCGTGCGTCTTTTCTTTGTGCCGAAGTTTCTTTCCACCATGTACAACCTGCATCTTATCTTTCCTTGAATGTTATTAAATCTGGTCCCTTAACGCTGTTTTAATCTCAGCCGTGCATGAGGGCATGATCCAGGCGCCGGATCTGCATAAACGGCATTTGCGGAGAGACCACCAAGTCGAGCTCCGGCAAATCAGTGGGAATACGCTCTGCAAGTAACCGAGCGTTCTGCGCATATCTCCTCTCCCTGTTACTCCACTCGTAAAGCCCCATTGGCTACGGCGGCGCCCTCCCTCTTCCCTCTCACTCCCTCCTCTCATGCGTAGAGACGCACTTGCACAGCGTATGGACGGACAGACTGCCTTGGCACGAGTTGCGCGATTGCCGGAACCTTGCCGGCGCTCAGCGAACGTAGGCCCGTTGAGCAAACTCAAAACGTGGTCAGGTCGGCGTGGGGTCTCTAATACTACCTATAGTACCCACTTAGTGACGCCCGACGCGAAGTCACTCCGCGAATGGTGACTTCGAGGGAGGTGACACAGAGCACGTTTTTCGTGTTCTCACTACAGAGGGCTTGCCGCTACGTCTGGCGGTTGGCGAGACTTCTTGGTAATGTTCCCTCAGTCTGCAGTACTTTCATGGCGTCGGCGCCCCTATAGGACGTCATCTTCGTTTGTTTTCTTATCGCGGCACCAGTTCAGTAGGGAGTCTTAAAAGGATTGGAAGGATTACAAGATATGTAGCGGACAGGAAGGTCTTTACGATAACGGTTCCGAAAATGTGGCGCGCCAAGCACCCGATTCGTTCGAAGTGACTGGCATCACGTTGGTGACCTTGGGCTTCAAAAGCCTCATTTTTGTTTTCGTTTTGTTTCCCTCGGACGCTGCGGATGTGCTAAATCTCCCTAATGTGTGCTTCCTTTCGATTCCCACGCCGCGCACGCGGCTCCCGCTCTCTCGCACCTCTTTCCCTTTCACCACCTGCGCGCGCACGTGCCGCTCGCCCCCCCCCCCACAGCACGGAGAGACGGTGGGGCTTTCGTACCACAGTACTCTCTAAGCAAAAAAACGTAGGATTTTCTACCCATCTCATCTGAGCAGAGCTGTATTGCAACCACATTTCTACTCAGACCAATTTTACCTTTTGGGTATAACTGGAGAGCAGAAACAAACTACAGAGTAGAAACTAATTCTACCAGCTTGGGTAGGAAATTCTACAATTTTTTTCTTAGCGCAAACGTGAGTGAAAGGAGCAAGGGAAAGGGCGCGCGTGGATTGGCCCGAAACGGTAGAAATACTGTCGTTCTACCAGCTTGGGTATATGACCTTAGCATCTTAAGGTGCAACACACACGGACAAGAGGGAGACACACACTCACGCCACTCGCAACTCACTTTAATAGCAAAAGGCACACAGACAGGAACAAAAAAGAGAGAAAAAGAAAAGGAAAAGAAAGAAGACCATCCAGAAAAACAACCTCCCGGCCCTCTACCAGCAACATCGAACAAGTTCACACTACACAGCGATAAGCGGCTGCCACCCGCTATCATCGAGATACTTTATCTCCCGCACTGACAACGTCACGGAAGGCTGGCTCACACACCTTTCACCCGACTTACTTATCATGCATGCCTCAATAAGCTCTCGCGTCAGCGCATTGCGCGACAGTGCCGAGACACCAGTCCTCCAAAAGTCCGGTGTACACACACATGTATTACAATGTACAGCGAGGTGTCCCCGCGGAGTGCCACTCAGTGATGCCGCGTGCTCCATCAGCCTAACATTGGCACACCTTCCAGATTGCCCTATATAAACTCTGCCACATGAGAGAGGGATTCGATACATTACTCCTACGCTGCAATGAATAAACCCTTTCACATGATTGACACCACACACAGGCCTCCGTTCCTGGCCATTCACCTTGGCCGACAAGCTCTTGAGCTTAAACGGTGCGGAAAAAAGCACTCGAACACCGTACCGGTCACCAAGCTTCTTCAGGTTATGGGAGACCACATGAATGTACGGCATAACCATGTACCTCCCTCGCCGCCCCTCCTCAGCCTGCATCTCTCCGGGACTACCCTTCCGCTCCCTCAACAAAGTCACACAGACACTTCTAAGAACCCACTGGGGATACCCAGCCTCCCGGATCAGCTCACACTGGCGATTATACGCCTCCACAATCTTATGACAACACGACTTCTGCAAAGCCGCACCCAGGCAGGACTTCACATTGCCACGATTCACAATCTTAGAGTTTGCCGAGTCATAGGGTAGAAGTGCCTTCCTAGACCTCGGGGCGTAGCACCAACACAGAAGTTCTCTCTGGGCACTCAAACTAAGATAAACCCCCTCAACGGCAACCTCGCATGTAAACCTAAGGCCAGAACCCCCACGGTGGAAAGCATCCGTAATGTGCCGAGCATAATCTAAATCAACATCTATCCCATCAGAAGCCTCTAGCGACAGCACTAACAAATAGTCGTCCACATACCGCAAAGCAGACCTAACCCCCATGCTAGGCAACACTGTGGACAATTGTACATCAAGGTCAGTAAGAAAAATGTCAGGGGGTTAGGTCTGCTTTGCGGTATGTGGACGACTATTTGTTAGTGCTGTCGCTAGAGACTTCTGATGGGATAGATGTTGATTTAGATTATGCTCAGCGCATTACGGATGCTTTCCACCGTGGGGGTTCTGGCCTTAGGTTTACATGCGAGGTTGCCGTTGAGGGGGTACTGAGATTTTTAGATCTTAGTTTGAGTGCCCAGAGAGAGAGCTTCTGTGTTGGTGCTACGCCCCGAGGTCTAGGAAGGCACTTCTACCCTATGACTCGGCACACTCTAAGATAGTGAAGCGTGGCATTGTGAAGTCCTGCCTGGGTGCGGCTTTGCAGAAGTCGTGTTGTCATAAGGTTGTGGAGGCGTACAATCGGCAGTGTGAGCAGATCCGGGAGGTTGGGTATCCCCAGTGGGTTCTTAGAAGTGTCTGTGTGACTTTGTTGAGGGAGCGGAAGGGTAGTCCCGAAGAGATGCAGGCTGAGGAGGGGCGGCGAGGGAGGTACATGGTTATGCCGTACATTAATGTGGTCTCTCATAACCTGAAGAAGCTTGGTGACCGGTACGGTGTTCGAGTGCTTTTTTCCGCACCGTTTAAGCTCAAGAGCTTGTCGGCCAAGGTGAATGGCCAGGAACGGAGGCCTGTGTGTGGTGTCAATCATGTGAAAGGGTTTATTCATTGCAGAGTAGGAGTAGTGTATCGGATCCCTCTCTCATGTGGCAGAGTTTATATAGGGCAATCTGGAAGGTGTGCCAATGTTAGGCTGATGGAGCACGCGGCATCACTGAGTGGCACTCCGCGGGGACACCTCGCTGTACATTGTAATAGATGTGTGTGTACACCGGACTTTCGGAGGACTGGTATCTTGGCGCTGACGCGAGAGATTATTGAGGCATACATGATAAGTAAGTCGGGTGAAAGGCGTGTGAGCCAGCCTTCCGTGACGTTGTCAGTGCGGGAGATAAGGTATCTCGATGATAGCGGGTGGCAGCCGCTTATCGCTTGTTCGATGTTGCTGGTAGAGGGCGGGAGGTTGTTTTTCTGGATGGTCTTCTTTCTTTTCCTTTTCTTTTTCTCTCTTTTTTGTTACTCTCTGCGTGCCTTTTGCTATTAAACTGAGTGGCGAGTGGCGCGAGTGTGTGTCTCCCTCTTGTCCGTGTGTGTTGCGCCTTGAGATGCATCAGTATTACCAACTAGCCCAACTATTGTTGTTGTATGACCTTAGGTAGGTACCTTTTTTTCTTCGAGTGTACGGCGCGATCTCCCTAAATCTTTCCTTTAGTAGCTGCTGTGTAAAATATTTCGGCAGAGGTTCTATGGGTACTTTAGATGGGAAGAGGAATTCACCATCATTTCCCTCTCCTAAATGCACTACCACCTCTGGCTACGCCACAGCATGCTGCATACATTGTGTAAGATTGGTGGGATTTGAATGGGTCAATTGATGGGAAGATCAGTGCATCCGAGCGCCCCCCCCCCCCCTTTAGATTCGACCCCTGAAGATACGTCAGAGAAGAGCAAGAACCTGCTAGAGGTCGAGAGATAGCGCACAATATTTTGAAAAGCCATAGTACCTCACATAACCCTCCCCAACCCTGAGTGCAGCTCCAAGTTATAAGAAGATCTAAGAACAGAAATATGCAGTAAAATAGAGCTGTTGTTAACCTCGAGTGCATTACCCTACCGGTTCCTGGCTGGCCTTGTACAGCTCTTCAAAGGCAATCAGTGGACGTCGAGCATTCAACTGTCCGCACACCACGATGGCCAAAGAGAACCTGAAGAAGGTCCTTGGCATGGCTGTCCTTCTCCATCAAGTCCTCAGCGTTCAGCCCTGGGATTACATAAAGGACAAGACAAACAACAGGACGCGCGCATAATCCACGCGCCACTTTCGCAGCGATGACGATTCTGCTTTGTACACGCACTATGACAAACCTGACCAGACGTCCCGATTTAGACGGGACAGGTCCCTCTGTCTCAGCAGCCGATATGCAGCCAGCAGCCCTTTTCAGGCTGCAACGAACCCTGCATATATACAGGGTGTCCCAGCTAAATGCGAACACATTTTTTTAAAAAAAATATTTAGTTTAGGGACCCACCCTCGACAAATCGGCGTCCTCCTACAATTTATGGTTTTTCTGGACCCCCTGTACTAGCCAATATCCACTTGGTATACGATCTCGTTGTCCGACTTTGACACCGCTCGCTCGACTCTGGAACACGCCGCTCAACTCTGGTACCAGTTGCCCAACTCTGATGCCCACAACCAGAAAACGAAAAAATGTCGCGTCACTGCAATACCTGTGGTTTGACACCGAAACATGTGACCGCGTTCCGGAACACGTGACGTGACTCCGATATGTGTCGCTGTACACGAAACACACCGTCCGACATGGAAACACGCCGTCCGATCTCAAAACGCATGTCCCGAGTCCGATAGCCGTGTCTCAATTCTGAATCATGTTTCGCGACTCCAAAACATGTCCTTCGGCTTCGAAACACGCGGTGCCAATCCGAAACACACGGCCCAAGCCTGAAACATGTGCCACGACTAGAGGTGCTCGGCTGTGCCGTTTTTGTCGGCGGCGGCGTTGGCTCCTTTTTGGGGCCGGCGGCGGCTGTGGCATGAATCGTCGAGCCGGTGGCATCGGCGGCGGCGGCAACGTTCAGTGCCATGGAGGAAGGCATGGAGGAATGGAGGAAGGAAACACAGGAGCGGCCGTTTCGAACAGATTTCCGTGGGACCCCTCTGGCGGTCGCTTCTGTCAAAACCGCCATTACTTCCTGTCCACCACGTGATCCTCTCTAAAGTTTCGGTTTAGCAACGCTTTGTTGCTCGCGCTGCTTTCCGTGCTTTTATGCTTCTCCAAAGTCATTTACTCTTAAAATGTGAGCACCATTGCAGAAACAACGTTTTGTTAACGTGTTCTTACCGCAGTTGCGTCTGTCGTTCAACAGAAAGCAGCTCTGTCAAGGGAATAACGTTTGATTCGTAAGTGCGTACTTGATTTGTTGTTTCGTACCTCTGTCTGTGAGAGAGAGTAATCTTGAATCGTTCGTTTGCCTTGGTTAAAAACCTCGACCCGCTTCCCTGGATGCTTATCGTTTCAATTCCAGGGTATCTCATTCGTCCAGGGCGCTGCCAGGAAATAGCTGCTCTCCACAATTTTGTGGACAAGTCTAGGACAGCTTATAGACTCAATAGGCTTATAAGTTCAGTACATAGGCTAGGTCTCTCACCCAAGGTGTTTATTGGTCTGCCAGTCTAGTGCATTACCAACTATTGGACCACTCGCAGGCTGGTTCCTGATACATTTAGACTGTCCCCACCACTTTTTGGCTGCTCCACTCATTAGTCCATAATCGCAGGACATGTCTCATCGATCACAGAAATCACTGGAGTGGTGTAGGACCAACTTACTCATTGAACCTCTTTTCATGGTGTTTATGTGCCACGTCAAATTGATGGCGTCTATGGCTTCTATTGGTCAACTCTAGCCGGGGTTAATAGATTTAAATAACGGATTTTAATTGGCGTTCAAACCGATTTTATTCATCATGGCTTAGATTGAATAATCTCTCCTGAGCAAGAAACTGGTTCAAAATTTTAAAGCAGCATCCAAAACGTGGCAAAGGGCATAAATAGTTGGTTAATAAAAATTCTGCTCGCTCTAGTAATTTTTTTGTCACGTGCCACCTACCCATCCCCAGTACTCATAACCTTTGAACCAGATATTGTAGTAAAAACGATAATGCACTCTTAAAAATGAACGTTACCACATAGCACGCTCCGAGCCAACCATCCGGAGTGACATCATCCGGAGTGACAACGTTCTCTCCCCTGATTTGTTGAAAACGGAAGACGTACACCTTTGTGACACCTATCCAGAAACACTAATTGTCACAAAAAGGCGAACGCCCAGCGCTTTCCACAAACATGAGCGATAGAGGTGTCACTCTGTACAATGGTTGACCTACAGCGTGCTATCTGGTGAAGCTTTCTTTTAAGAGTGTGGACAATGCTCCATTTGAGAGCAGACTTGTATATAACTTGTATAGTCCAGTTAACTTTCTGTATCTTAAATACTTTTCGATATAACTTGGTGCCTTACTACCCCATTCTCTGAAATACTTTTCTATTGATGATTGAAAATTAAAAATATGGAGATGTCCTGACTAGCTACACCAGAACATGTGAATAAAAAATAGAAAAACCGAGCAAATGCATCTCAAAGATGGCCAAAAAGCATAACAAAGAAAAACATTTATCCAACTAATGAACTAGCCCAATGAATGATTCTTCTGTCCATCATCATTGTCAGCATATAGTGTCTTAAAAGTTCTAAAAGAAAAGCCAGGGAAAACACCCAGGTTGTGGTGGCTTCTTGTGAGCTTCACAGAGTAACGACTAACGCCCTTGGGGAATGTGCGTCCTGGGTCGACTTCTAAGGTACACTGTACCAACCTACACTCTTAAAAACGAGCTTCACCGCATAGCACGCTCCAAGCCAACCATCATCTCGAATGATATCGTTATCTGCCCTGATTTGTTGAAAAGGGGGAGGGGGGCGTGCGCCTTTTTTGTGACACTTATGCTGTTCATAATTGTCACAAAAAAGGCGTACGCCCCCCGTTTTCAACAAATCACAGGCGAGAACGATATCATTCGAGATGATGGTTGGCTGGGAGCGTGCTATGCGGTTAAGAGTGTATGTCTGAAAGCGCCCGAGGAAAACCCAGGAAACCCGCAGACAACAGCCGTTACTGAGGTTCGACCCTGGGTACCTCTCAGTCTTGACGTGACATGCCCAGCACACTAACTGAGTCACACGAGCTGGTAAAACCGGGGATCGGAACCGGTATTTTTTTCGGTCCGGTTCGAGTTCGGGTTCAGGCATATTGGTTCGGTTCGGGTTTAGCTCCGCTGAGCCGGTTCAGGTATATCGGTTCGGGTTCGGCTCGGAGAGAACCCCCCCCCCCCACACACACACGCAGACAAAAAAAAACGGTCAATAACCGTTAGTTTTTTCGGTCCCGGTTTAACCGGTTCATGGGCAGTAATTTTGCTACATGAAAGCGAGCTGAAAGGTGTGAGATAACCGTTTCAGGTGAGTAAAGAAAAAGGTCATTCAGTAGTAAAATTATTTCACCTCTGAACCGATTCCCGAACCGGTAACCGTATGAAATTTTTTCGGTTCAGTTCCGGTTCGGTTCAGGACAAGCAAAAACATTGTTCGGGTTCGGTTTTTCCGGTTTTTGGTTCGGGTTCAGTTCCTTTCCCGATCCCTGGGTAAAACACCCTCCGACGAAAAAAGTGTATGCTTGTCTTCAGCAAATCGGACGAAAGAACGACGTCATTGGAGATGGTGGCCAGAGGCAGTTGGTGGTGGCAGAGGTGGGGCGTTCGCTGGTGCTGCATGTCCTGCAAAACAGCATCGACCCCGAACACTTTTGCGTCTTCCGCAGGCAGACAAACGTTACATGTAATACACGACAGCAACAGTATTCTTTGTTGCTTTCAGGCCTCCGGCTTAGCTTCAGAGACGTCCATTTTCTTCCATGGTGCAAATCAGGCTGTGTACAGAAGTACAGGCTGCTGTAAACCTGGCGTACGCAACATATCCGAGAATTTAGGGCAGGCCCGAGATTACCTATTCTATGGCACGTGGGCCCTCTGCTACCAAAAAGAATAATTAGCGAATAATTATGAATGAAAGGTTTTCAATGTTTCTGGTCTTGCACGGCGTACTGCTGCCCCTGTTCATGCTATAGGCAGCCATATATAAAATATATAAAATAAAAAGCCATATATAAAGCCAGAAAATATGCATGTGAGCAGTCATGCACAAAAGCCATTGTATTTTAATTGTTCGCAGTCATATAGCGAACTGGAAGGCACTCATCAATAATGTCAGCTATAGCCGTTATGTGGGCAAAGGCAACAACAGAGTGTAAATAGGAGGTAATTTCGGTGCTCCTGAACATTGTCATAGTTGTTTGTGAAGGACTACGTATTTTTCGCAAATTTCATGCTTTCAGTACCAGATTTCAAATGGCTGCTTATTTATTTCTCTTGAAGTGGAGTTTTTCAGTGATTGAATTCTGCACGCTCTGCCCGGTCGCCCCATAACTATACACCGCTTTTGTGTTTTTTTTCTGTTTATTTGTTCTCTTTTACAGTATATATTACAGTATATTTACAGTATTTTACAGTCTTACAGTATGGTATTTTATGGTATGGTAACTACCACCATTTCCTTTCTGTGTGGCCCTCCATGACGTGGTCTAAGGTCAATACCGTCCGCTGCTCAATTACCCTTATTACTCTGACGTATAGGGTGAATATAAGGGGACTTGTTCTGTGTTGTATGTTTGTTCTGTTCTCCCCTTGTATTTAAACAAAACTTAAGGACACTCAGGCGATGCTGCCATTGATTGACACGATACAACATGCATGTTGGCAAAATATTGAATCTTTTTTTAGAAACAAGTGTTTGGATAGTATACAAGAAACGGCACAGTCGCGTTTACGCCTGCAGCGTCCGCACACAGAGATGTCCGCAGCCACGTGATTCAAGCGGGAACTTTCCTGCAGTCTACTCCTATTACGAACGTTCTGTTTGCCAGAGTCCGAACATAGCTCAGGATGGCATGAGTACCTCGGATTTCGGCGCCGCTCTGCAACTTGATTGGATCACATTTCCCACTGTCTGCGTACTCGGTGCTAGCGATGCAGTATCCTCCTTGAAATCTATATTCCGTGAAAGCGAAACACACCTGCAAGGAGATTCGGAATAAATTAATATATATTAATATATTAAGAGTAATTCGGAAGCGTAGTTTTGTTTCAAAGAAGCACAGAAAGCAATCTAAAGAATTTTCTTTTCTCTCGCAATACGTAAGGACGTAAGGGTACTCTTGTCATGACACAGAATGATATTCCGTATGATGGTTGGTCAGAAGCGTGCTATGTGGTGAAGTTCTGTTTTAACAGTGTAGCCAAACATCATTTTGAATGATATCGTTATCTGCCCGATTTGTCGAAAACGGGAGGCGTACACCTTTTTTGTGACACTTATGCTGTTCATAATTGTCACAAAAAGGCGTACGCCTCCTGTTTTCGACAAATATCGTATTTATTCATCGAGTATCGTATCGAGTTCATCAGTAATGAATTGCACACACACCGCCCTGCTCTACAGTGTCTACATCGATCCTGGTTTAGTGTATCTCACCTGGTAATGTATTTCACGGTATTTTTATGGTATTTCATGGTATGGTACAGCCATATCTTTCTTGCGCGGCCCTTCAACACATGGTCGTGGGGTAAAGCACGTGATTCGATTTGAGTGTGGAGTGTGGCTCCATCATTAAATCTCAGTTACCCGATCCTTACAAGACGGCCTGAAGAAACGCGTTTTCTCATCGACCGCATGAAACATCCTATTTCAGCTTCGTAAGAAAATAATGCCGTAGAATGATACGAACGCAGACTACCCGAACAGTACGCAAAGAGTGAACTGATCCACTGTGCCTTAGTCGTACATTTCACCCTTCCCCCCCCCCCCCCCCTATACAGAATAGCAGTTCGAAAGACCAATAATATTAGTAGTCACCTACCTTAGCCGCCATATTTTGAGGTGTGTCGAATACATACAAGGCAGGGTCCGACTGACTCTTAACGTACGTCGACAGTGTGCCGTTATCCACACGATATGACGTAGGACTAGTAGCAGCGACATTCTGGTATATCTCACATATCTGTAAAGCATAAGAATTGCATGACGTAGTTGTTGTAACAACGCAGGCAAGCAATGGAGGTCAACACACAGTTCGCGCACCTAATAGCACGTGTGCTATAATGGTGTATACTGATAGCTGAGAAGAACGACATTTCCAGCATGACAGTCAGCTGTTTGAAGGGAACCGTTCGATAATGGGTACCATCAGGTTATCAAAAACATCATCAACCAAAATATTGCGTTTTGAAGGAACAATACAGTAATATCTCTTGGCTGTCGCCCCAATCATCTGAGTCACAACAGCTTCATTGAATTTATTTGTTTATCTATCTATTTATTGCCAATACGTTGCTGTTTCATCTAAGTGGCATTATGTAGGGGAGAAGGGTAACAACCAACAACAACAACTCAATAATAGTGACAAAAATGCGCATAACTTTTTTTGAAAACTGAGGAGAGAGGACAGCGTCGGAAAATGATGATGAAGTGGAGGCAGTCGTCGAAAATTTCGACGCATTGTCGACGAGCGCCATATTTCGATTGTGCATATTCTCCATGATGCTTGTGTTGTGTTCGTCTGTGTTCGTCTGTTCGTCGTTGTGTTCGTGTTTCAGCATCAGAACAGTTGCTTACCATCGTGTCTCGAAAACTAACACAAAAGAATCTTGACATTGTCTGAGCAAGTAGCTGAATAAAGCGTTCGTCAGTTGCTCATCGAGTCGTCATCTGTGTTTCATCCGTGACGATTCTGGTGCAGGTGCGGGGTAATACAGACCAGAAGAACAACAGCGAGAAAGTGAAAGACTTCCGTGGTTTACCACCACGGCCTATTGGAAGTGTCAAGCCGGAAGATGATGGACACTAAATCCACGAGTGACCACGATACCCAAACGGACCATCCCCTTCACGGCGCCTGGCGCGCCTGCACAAGCGCCGAAATGGGAAATGTACGCACATGAACGACTGGATCGACCAATACGACAGGATTCTCAGGTTCAATGGATGGAATGATGAGCTTAAGCTCTCATCAAGCTCTACTTCTCCCTGAAAGCACGGCTCCCGACGGCTCCCGAGGAGAAGGTTCAGCGACTGATGCAGGGTGTGAACGAAAGATCTTTTGCGCTCAATCCCAAAACCGAACAACGACCACCGATGCCTTCCTGGTTGCGGCCGGGGAGATCGAGAAGGCTTTACTTTCTCGAGGTACTATCGGCGAACGACGCCTTCACCATCCCGTGCTCGCAGGCCTCGGCGTCAACTCTGTCAGGCAGCTTGTTCGAGAGGTGCTTCGAGAGGAAGGACGCGCTCTTTTTCGCGCTGAAGGGACCAGAAACCATTCGACATCAATCGTGGCTATGATCAAGGAGGAAGCGCAGCAAGCTATGCAGGCACAAACGTACATAGTCCCAGAGCTGGAAGAGACGAAGCTAACGCCCGCTGCTGCTCTGTGAAAGACCCCACCAACAAGCTTTCGAGGATCTCAAGACCCTGCTTCAGACCACACCCGTACTAACCCACTTCGATCCGAACGCCGCAACCGTGACAATTATGAACAGCATAAGTGTCACAAAAAAGGTGTACGCCTCCGGTTTTCGACAAATCAGGGCAGTTAACGATATCATTCGAAATGATGTTTGGCTAGGAGCATGCTATGTGGTGAAGTTCATTTTTAAGAGTAGTTTACAATGGCAAAGTGCGTCCATCTCTTGGCTTCATGACGACGGAAATATGTCAGTAAGCGGCAAAACGACATATAAACAAAGTCACATGGCCTCAAAATGACGTTTTCTATGACGTGCAACCAGGACAAGATGGCAGTTTTGCCAGAAGCACCCGCTTGAGGGTATAGTTACAACAATGGCGGGTTTGTGTCACCCCTGTGCCTCGGAGACTGTGCTGGTATAGTTCGTTCGTTCCATCGCCGATAGGGGACTGCTCGTCCACGGGCTGCAGATGCTAGACAACCGTTTCCCAAACAGTACCTCGAAGGACATCCAGCATCACAGACGAGGGGCCGCGTTTATGGAGGGGTCAATAGAATACTACGCTTCTTGTTTGAAAATCACGGTAACACTCGCCGACATCAACGTCAAGGAGGAACAGCGCTTCGTGAACTTTCGTGAGTAGTATGTCTATCGCGCGAGCAATCTAGGTGCGCATGCTACGACTGACGCCGTAACTTTGACTATATGCGCGCGGTCCCTTTTCGATTATCCCCTGTGGGGTATAAAATGATTGCAGGTCCCAAGGCGGGGCATTGGAAGAGTCAAGTGTGCTCTTGTGCAAGCAAGTAGATGAATAGAAGTAGAACATGAGAGAACTGATGTTCTGAGTCTGGAACAACATAAGGGACAGTCACATACAAGGCCTCAAGTTCTCTCATGTTCAACAATAGGCGAGTCCAGAAAATCCCAGAGTGCTTAGCGCCGCTTTGAACTGTGGGAGTTTACTAATACGAAAGAAACGGGTGGCCTCCAAACTGTTCCGATTTCACCCCTACCGGTCCATTGTCTACGACGTGTCAAGGTCAGCCAAAGCAAAACGTGAAGGATTATTCTTCGTTCCCCCGCTCAGCAAACGCCCAGGATGCAATGCGTGCGCAAAGAGCACTGGGATTTTCTGAACTCGTCTATTGCAGCTTGCGTCGATCCCTTTAGTATGAATGTGTGTATGAGTGTGCAAAAATGTAAGAGTGAAAGGAGGATGAGTGAGAGAGAGTGAGTGGTTTGTCCCTTCAGATGACGCACCCTGGAAGTCGCTGAGAAGGTGTGTTAGCTTAGCTCAATTGGTAGAGCCCTGGACCGGCAATCCAGAAGATGTGGGTTCGAGTCCTACAGCTGGCTAACCTTTTCAGTGACTTTCATCTTTCATAGAAGTAGAAAGACTACGCATGAACTACGCGAAATCTGGTAAGCATAATAAAGAAAGATCAGTATACCGGCTGCTGCTGAAGTATCGTTTCAACGAACCGTCATACAGTCAACGAACTCGTGCATGCTAAAGCTGCCAGTAGACTGAATTGCTAACGCCATCTTGCCCTACCGTACGTACCATGTCTACTGTACCGAACTAAGGGCAAATATTTTAAGCGCTATATTTAAGCCACTCGTTTAGGTACATGTGGTACCTTAACGTTGACCTTACCGAAAGTATGCTAAAAACTCTCTGCTCATCGCTGCCTGCCCGGTGCTATTCGGCGAACACAAAGATTGAGAGACACTTTCGAGGCCTTTAATATTCTGTAGTTGGTTCATACGGATATGGGGGTTGGTTGTCCATCGGTATGCATGAAAGGAAGAAATATTAACGAAGGAAGAAGGAGTAACGGTGGAGTAACATTCCACATTTACTCCATTTCCACTCCCCCTGTCAGTCGCTTACTCCCTGTTTCTTCCTGTACTGACCATGTAACTCTATCGGACAAGTGATGGGTGACATCACACGCCTTCTCGTATGGTGACTTTAGAATTATAAACTTGCGTACTACAGTTCCGCCATTCACATATTGCATTATTTTTGTTATGCAGGGTGTTTCGCTTAAGTGACCCCCATTATTTAAAAAAATGTACTTGAGATGAAAAATAGAAACCTTCTGCGCCATACCTGTGAAGGTTTTTGCCGTCCAAACAGGTGGTTTCCATCAGTGTACCTCATTAATTTGTCTAATTACCTTAATCGAACTCAAGGAAATTCTCAAAATTCTCAAGGAAAGGTAACTTTTTTTGCGTTAATTAGAAAGCCCACGGCCACAACACCCCATTTCAGTCACAATTACAGGATCTTTCACGATCTTCCATTCACCGAAATTCACAAAAATTCACCGAAAACATGCCATCTCTGCAGGCCGGTCTTCGGAGTGGCGGCGCTATCGGCAGGGCAGAAAACACTCCCACTGCGCATGAAAACAGCATGAGTAAACAGACGAAAAAAGGGAGGGCGGGGATCAGATGCCATCACGTATTTTGCCTTCACAAGCTTATCTGTTTGCAACCATGAGTTACTGATAATCTCCGAAGGCGGCTGTCCTCCTGGATGTGTTGTTTTTTAAATCCCTTCCTTCCGTTCCTCCTCCCCGTACTAGGCGGGGCAATTTGGCCGAACGAGCGCCTTGACAAGCGACGGTTTTTCGGGCAGTTTCTACGTGTTTTCGGGTGCCAAATTTTTGTGGAAAGATCGTGAAAGATCCTGTAATTGTGACTGAAATGGGGCGTTGTGGCCATGGGCTTTCTAATTAATGCAAAAAAAGTTACCTTTCCTTGAGAATTTTTTGCGCAAAAAAAATGTTACATTTCCTTGGGAATATATGAGTTGAATTAAGCTAATTAGACAAATTAATGAGGCACACTGATGGAAACCACCTGTTCGGGCGGCAAAAACCTTCACAAGGATGACGCAGAAGGTTTCTAATTTTTATCTCAGTACATTTTTTTTTGAGGGTTCACTCCTAAGTGAAACACCCTAGTATATTCCATTGTTTTGCACTAAGACTCTAAGTTGGTGAAGTTCTCAACGTTATGTGAGAGCACATCGTGACATCGGACTTTTTCTTTTTCTTTTTTCTAGTGAGTAGCTCCCAGGAACTATTGAAATTTCTTAGATGGAGGTTGATGGAGGTTTCTTATCACTCTTCTACGCTTGCGACCGCATAGCGTGTTCTGTGCGGCTCGGCCCTTGTCTCACAACACCGGTCCACGACCAACTACACTCTTAAAAATGAGTTTCACCACATAGCACGCTCCTAGCCAACCATCATTCCGAATGACAACGTTCTCGTCCCTGATTTGTTGAAAACGTGGGGCGGAGCCTATTTTGTGACACTTATGCTGTTCATAATTGTCACAAAAAAGGCGTACGCCTCCCGTTTTCAGCAAACCAGGAAAGATAACGATATCATTCGAGATTATGGTTGGCTAGGAGCGTGCTATGCGGTGAAGTTCATTTTTAAGAGTGTAGATTATAACAACCATGTCATATAGGCACCTCTTCCCGGCGCCGCAGTTGGAAGCTAACGGCGTGGCTACTCATCGGCCAGGTTATTCCTTCTTCAACTTCCACACCCCACCTCTTGTACACTGTCATAACACTTCCCTCCCATGAAGGCGAGGCGACACACGGGACAAGACTAGTCTTCCCGTGTGTCGTCACGCTTCGAGTCATCTACCAACCTAGAGTCACTAAATAAGCTACGCTTCAGAGTATCGACACTGAGCCGCCATGTTGTTTCGGATGACCTCAAGCGCCATCCATTTAGCGCTCTTCGAAGTGTTGTCTTCTTCCACTGCTGAACTTCATCTTCATCTATTTCTACTGCCAAAATAGAGGTGGGGCTGGAGGTCATCCGAAACAACATGGCGGCTCTTTTTGCCTCAGTGTCGCTACTCTGAAGAGTAGCTTATTCAGTGTCTCTATACCAACCGGCCCCATATATTCTGGGACTTCCCTTCCTCTTTCACGCTCAACTTTTCCCATCCCCACCGAGTAGGACGAGTTGCTTATAAGCGCATACACAGGTATTCCGAAATCCGAAATTTCACAGATGATTCCAAAGGCAGCTGCTGAGGTACTGGCGTGAATCTGTTTCATGGTGTTTCATACCTGTGATCGGTGTCATGGTTACTCAAGTGCAACTCCCTCTTGGTGGGTGTAAGTATGACTCCAAAGGGGAGTGTTCCAAGGGACAAGCCATTTACTCCCCTGAAGAAGTTGTGACGACACCTTTTTTTTTCTCGGAGTGTAGCAAAATATTAATCCTGGCCCCCCCTAGTTACTGTTATCCAGGTCTGCCGACGTTACGTTACACAAGGTCGTTTAACACTAACAGTATTTGCAGTCCATGCGTTTAGTTGCATGTAACGGCGAATGCGGTATACGTCGTGAGCCCTTCGTGAAGACTTACCGAACTTCGAGTGACACCATTCAGTTGTTTTGTCTGTGCGCCATCTTTGGTATCTTTCGTCAATGGAGAATTGGCTTTCGGTGTGAACTGTAGTCCTTTTGCATCAAATGAGAGGAATAGCTTCACGGATGGATCGACGGTCAAGTTTCCAAGGAATTTCAATACGCCTTCCTGGAAAATAAAATAACGAACCAATTGGAGATGCAAAAAAGGCATATGAGCAGTATACCGGGTGTTTCAGTTAAATCCCCGGGCTAAATAATTCGCGAACGGGTGCACCAATCCACGAACTTTCTTTTTTACAAGTATCTGTCCGATACCACCTACAAGCTGCACACCGTGTGAATGAGTGGGAGGCGCTCATTATTAAAATAAAAATGCAAATGAGTTTCGTCAAAAAGCGTATCTTCTAAAGCAGGGCGCTGTCGGCATTAAAATGGGTACTACCCCTTTTGGGACCTCCAGTGGACACCTTTTAGAGAAAAATCTACCACCGCAGCGGGTCATTTGTTGCAATAATTAATTGGTTTCGGTTTACGTATTTTTGTCGCGGCTGGTCGCGGCGCAGCGCAAAAGGACGCTCTTTCACTCTCTTATCCATCAATAAATTACGTCCTTACATTAATGAATTACACCAATGAATTACACCAATGAAATACGCCCTTTTGCGCTTCGCCGCGACCAGCCGCGACAAAAATACGTAAACCGAAACCAATTAATTACTGCAACAAATGACCCGCTTCGGTGGCAGATTTTTCTCTAAAAGGTGTCCACTGAAGGTCCCAAAAGGGGTAGTACCCATTTTAATGCCGACAGCGCCCTGCTTTAGAAGATACGCTTTTTGACGAAACTCATTTGCATTTTTATTTTAATAATGAGCGCCTCCCACTCATTCACACGGTGTGCAGCTTGTAGGCGGTATCGGACAGATACTTGTAAAAAAGAAAGGTATTCGATTGGTGCACCCGTTCGCGAATTATTTAGCCCGGGGATTTAACTGAAACACCCGGTATAGGTATAGTTCCGGTTTTTTGGTTTTTATTTTTGGGCGGGTTCGGCGCACGTTCTTCGATGTTTATTGATTTTCACGAAATTGTCGCTTTGCGGTGTTTTTCCTGGAGTGTACATGGTTTACACGACAGTTATCGGCGAGCAGAAATCACAACACTCACGACGTCCGTTCAACATGGCCTTGTTCGCTGTGGTGGCGTTTTACGGCTAACGAAAAAGTGAACGGACATTTTTCACAACCACTGCCTCTCTGCATCAACAACTTCTTACTGAGCATGTGCAGCAATTTATTTCTGTCATGTCCTGGAATGTCTCTGTATTCGGTGTTTATCAATGAGAACCGAATGAGGGAAAATTTACCCGGCGTATGTTTTCCGGCGTTTTTCGATTAAAACCGAAAATGCGGAACCCTATATGCAGGCAACCTACACTCTTAAAAAAAAGTGTGTACTTTAACTCCTTTTCCTTGCGACATATATGACACCCTTTTGGAGAGTACAATTACGCTCAAAAGGGCGTCTCCTCACTCCCTCAAGAGAGTAGCATAACACCTTCTCCCTGCCTGGGAGTAATATTAATGAACATAGCAGGAGCAGGCAAGCTAGCTGGTGTTGAATTGATATTAACATTGCCTTGAGTTTGAGGGGAAAAAAACACAGGACGAACACAGGACGAGATGAACAGATAGGTTCACGAACCAGCAATGAAGCTTTAATACACAAAGGGCAGGGGGAACAGGGTAAAAAGAGAGAGTACACTCCGGCTAGCCAACCTAGCATTGTCATCCCAGAAGGCTTGGCCAATCTCCTTAGCCCGATTACCCCCGGATAACTTCTTTAATCTTGTCTAATTCCATGGGACAGACTCAAACACATTTTATTCCGTACCTTATTCACTTCTGAGTTTTGCTTGTATGTTTATATATTTTTATATATTGTATTTTTATATATTTTATATATTGTATTTTTATATATTTTATATATTGTATTTTTATATATTTTACTGTTACCGTTACCAATATTTGTACTTTTTATCGTCCTTTTAGCAATCTGTACTGCATTGGAGTATCTTTCCATTCTTTGCATGCACACACGTTCCCTTGTGCAGTTATCGATGCTACACTCTTAGAAATGAACTTCACCACATAGCACGCTCCTAGCCAACCATCATCCCGAATGACAACGTTCTCGCCCCTGATTTGCTGAAAACGGGAGGAGGAGCCTATTTTGTGCCCATTATGCACGGCACAAAATAGGCTCCTCCTCCCGTTTTCAACAAATCAGGGGCGAGAACGTTGTCATTCGGGATGATGGTTGGCTAGGAGAGTGCTATGTGGTGAAGTTCATTTTTAAGAGTGCACCATCTCTCTGCATCAACAATTTACTGAGCATGTGCAGCAATTTATTTCTGTCATCTCCTGGAATGTCTCTGTACTCGGTGTTTATCTATCAAAACCGAATGAGGGAAAATTTGCCTGGCGTATGTTTTCCGGCGTTTTTCGATTAAAACCGAAAACACGGAACCCTATATATGCAGGCAATCTACACTCTTAAAAAAAAGTGTGTACTTTAAAGGTACTGTAAAGCAGCACCGATCAAATGCCATTTAGTGTGGCTATTCGATAGTCCAAGCCACCAGGACAAAAACTGTGCAAGTTTCATTCCAATCGACGGTGCAGTTAATTAGAAAATTACAATTAAAGATTACGGGCAACACTGTGCTAGGTATTCGAAATGAATCCGTACTTCTGACACATACGGCGGCAACCACATTGCATGCGTATAACACTGGGCCCAACATAACAATCCACCATAAAATCCACCCCTGCAATCCACACAACGATCCACATCTGAGGATAAACGTACAGTGGCTAGTAATAAACGGATAAGCGAACTGAAATGAAATGCTGAGCCGTTGAAAAAAATGTGTCAGACGTTCAAGAAGCCTTGTTTGTCAAGAAGGACTTGTTTGTTCACAGAGGTTCACAGAGAGAGTTTGTTCGTTCGGAAGAGGCCGCGAACAAAAGGAGCGCGCAGGCGCAGCAGAGAAGTAGGGAGAGCCCCCATCGAACAGCGGCCACCACTGGGTTACTTCGCAAAAACAGGGGTTAACGGGTTAAACTGTTAACAGGGGTTTCAGAATGCATAGGTAAACAGGAAAATTAATAATATGGTTACTAAAATAACGAAGTTCCGATGTCATAGTGTGTAACACCAATTTTCAGTGTTGCCCGCCGTACAGGGGGTTGTTTGACACCAGGCGTCGCACCGCTCCACTACGCCGCATGTTTCATGGCAAATTAAAAATATTTATAGCGCGTTGTCGGTCGTATGGTTCCGCATATGGTATTTAGAAGCAACAAAGTCTCTAGTCACATCACCGGCATATCATGCTTGTCTACTGCTTTACAGTACCTTTAACTCCTTTTCCTTGCGACATATATGACACCCTTTTGGAGAGTACAATTACGCTGAAAAGGGTATATTTTATATATTGTATTTTTATATATTTTATATATTGCATTTTTATATATTTTTATATATTGTACTGTTACCGTTACCAATATTTGTACTTTTTATCGTCCTTTTTGCAATCTGTACTGCTTTGGAATATATTTCCATTCTTTGCATGCACACACGTACGTTCCCTTGTGCAGTTATCGATGCTACCACCGACCGTTAAGAGGGTCGTATTACGCGCCTCATATTCTCCTACGCTTACCCTGTTCCCCCTGCCCTTTGTTCGTCCTGTGTTTCTTCCCCTCAAACTCAAGGCAATGTTAATATCGAGTAATATTACTCTCCAGTAGGGAGAAAGGTGTTATGCTACTCCCTTGAGGGGGTGAGGAGACACCCTTTTGAGCGTAATTATACTCTCCAAAAGGGTGTTATATATGTGGCAAAAAAAAATGAGTTGTACACCCTTTTTTAAGAGTGTAGTTGTGGTCATCCGCCGCGCTGCGTCTCGAAGTCTCCAACATCAGCGCGACACCACTTACAAAATTTGGTCTTTGCATGGCGAAGTTGTCGGTCCAGGGCGCCGGTGAATGCACCAGGAAGTCTGACCCCTTCTTCAAGACTATATCTGCCACGGGGTTGACCAGGAATCCGTCTGCGAGCTTTTTGCTGCAAAGAGGATTTTCTGTCAGACCAGCAACCAGTACGGGGTGTGCTTGTGTGCTTGTGTGTGCATGTGTGTGTGTGCAAGATTTATTTGAACAAGAACTTTCGTGCAAGAGACTGCACTTCTTCAGGCAGTCTCTTGCACGAAAGTTCTTGTTCAAATAAATCTTAGTTGATCCTAACCGTTTTTCATGTTACGTGTGTGATTACCTTTTTTTTCTCCTTAGGGTGTACCTGGCGCTTCGATTTTCCCGCTACAGGCGACGCAGTTAGTTGCTCCTAACCGTTTTTCATGTTGCGTGTTTGATTCCCTCTTCGCGGGCTCCTTGACAGTGTTTCTCTTTTTTTTTTACCTTTTCGACGAAAAAAAAAAAAAAAGGAGAAGGAGCAAAATGAGCAGTAATTGCATCTTCTACTCCCCCTAGATTGCAATTACTCCCCGTTTTAGTCCCCAAATCCCGACATTTAGTCGCCAGGACTGCAAATAGCCGCTGAATTTCGCATATGGTCTCCAGAATGGAACAATCTACGTAAATATGTGCTCTGGGTCAATTTGATGGTATAAGGGTGCAAACCCTGCCAACTTAGCAATTTTCCACATAGAGTAAGAAACAATAGTGCCTCTTCATTCGCAAATTGTGCCCTTTGGACGCCGTAAGACTTTATATGACTCGATATATCACAGTTTACGGTTTAATTCAAAGTAATTTCATTCATGCATACAAATAAATTATGTAGACCCCACTGTGTGACATTCATTTACTCCCGAAATGGACAATTTTTTGTGGCAATGCATTTAGTCCCCAAAAAGGACTAAAATTACTCCTACTATACTTTTTTTCTTAGCGTGTGATAGCGTGTGATGATTTTCTCTGCGTGTGATATGTGTACGCATGTTTATGTTTATGCATGTTCACGTGCGCCAACGATAAGGGCTTTAGGGCTGTTCTTGGGCACAAATAAAATTATTGTTATTATTATTGTTATTATTCTAGATGATTCTACTTTTAGACCGAGCTTTTCATCACAGTTATGTGAAATGTGGTTTCACATTAGTCCAGGACACAGAGAACGCGCTCAGTGCCAACAGCTTGCTCTGTTAGCGCAGTATTTGACGAAGTCCTAGCAGAGTATGTTGTTATCACTCTTCTACGTTTGCGACTGCATAGCGTGTTCTGTGCGGCTCGGCCCTTGTTTCACAACACGGGACCACGATTTACTAGATTACGACGACCATGTCATATAGGCACCTCTTTCCGGCGCCGCATTTGGAAGCTAACGGCGTGGCTACTCATCGGCCAGTTTATTCCTTCCTCAACTTCCACAACACTTTGACTCTTCAGCTTATCTCAGCATTTCTGTACAAGCAATGCATGTCCCACGGGATGTTTCATTCTAAAGTTGATTATCGTCATCATTATACGCGTTTTGATAGGAGCTGTTGCTGTTGTCTGCTACGGTAGTCTTACGTCCGCTTCTGCGCGTTCAAAATTCTTTTGTCCAATCATAATGCATAGATCTCGCGGGTAGATGAGTAGCGCCCCCAGCGGATCGTGCGGACAGGATCCTCATAGGGGTCGCAGATTATGACATGGTCGTTACAATCTAGTAGGTCATGCACCGGACACACGTCCACTTCCGCCGCCTACAAGCGCCGGGCGTCATCACGTCACGACATTCTCACGTCACAAGCGGCGCACTGAGTGTTGTGGAAATGTGAAGCTCAATGAACGACTGAGCACGTGATCAGGTCCTTGTGGAGCGCTCAAGGAAGACGACTGGATTTGGGACTAAGATGTTTCTTTTCTTTTTTGTCAAACGACGTAAAGAAGACATCCAAGGACACCGCAAGGCAAGTTAGTGAATTCGTCCGAAATTTCTTCCTCACCCTACTGCTACTCGTCTTCACTACCTTACCCAACACACGAATTGACTGTCTTATTTATGGAAGACGCCGACGGCATACGCAGTCATCGAAAGTGCGAAGGTCTGCCAAATCGAACTGCAACCGTGTGACACTTACTCCACTATTTGCTGTACGAGGTTGTCCCACACGGCAATGTCCCCTTGACCATCCCTGAAACGTGGTGTCACCCCTACTATTAGGTGGTTGGGGTATTGGGAGTGCTGCGGGAAATCATTGTTGAAACCTTCGCTCAATTCTTTTAGTTTCTGCAAGCGAAAAAACGGTTATGATGTTGCAGGTGTAACAACGTATATTACTGTGTGCTGGCTGCAAAAACGCAAGACAATACTGAATACCGATATACTTTTCTGCTGAAATTAAAGCTATCTTGCGTGATACATATTTTCGAAATCCAGAAATGTCGAATTTACATGTTGCATATATATATATATATATATATATATATACAGGGTGGTCCACCAACCATGATAGAAATTCATAGTAAAAAACGTGGGCCCCGGAGAGACATGCGGTCAAGGGATTCTATTTACGATTATTATTACGATTATTTACGATTTTATTTAGAATATGACTCGCATTCTCAGCTTCAACCCTCCCGTTGATCTGCTCTTGCCTCCGCACAACGCTGCCCTGCTAACACGACGTGCAACGTTCGCCGTGAGGCAATGCGAACATGATGGGTTATGCTCGCAGCCACAAGCAGTTTTCTTGAACAGGGATTGTTGCCGAAACTAACAAGTGTCCAGAGTGTGCCTTCACAGCCGAATGTGAAATGCTGACTGGCTTCTTTTGAGATAAGTCTGCACCCTGCGTCACGGTCACCAACCCTTACGCTTGTCGCGCGTTTTGTTTTAACTGGCGGTATGCGCTGGAGTACCAAGGCAAGAGTATACCAGAGGGCAGTTTTCGTGACACGACTTCCTGACCTGCCCCGTGCACTCTTAAAGCGAAACTTGGTCGCATAGTACTAGCCAACCATAATCCTGAATGACATCGTCCTCTGTCCCGATTTGTTAAATACGGGCGGCGAACGCCTTTTCTGTGACAATTACGTACTGCACAGGTGTCAAAAAACAGGCGAACGCCTCCCGTGGTGGCGTTCTCTCCATGATTCTCCCACCTCCATTCATCCTACATCATCTACCCATCATCCCACCAGAAAATGATGTCATTATCGGTATCATGGCTGGCTAGTGCTATACAGTGTAGATCTATTCAAGAGTGCACCTATAATGCGGAAGCTAACCGACCTCTACGTGAAAACCATACCACCAACTCACCATATCTTCTACGAAACAAGCATTCTGAAATGTAAGTGATCGTCTAACGCTGCTTTCAGAGTCACTATCTGTAAGTAGCGGGGAGCGTCAGTTCGTAGGCAAAGCGTATTTCACCAGATTTATTTTATGATCGGTAGACAGGAGGCGTCTTGGGAACATTTTGTCGGGAGGAGGGAAGACGACGAAACCTCTTTCTGCGAGCCTGTCCTTGGTAAGTGCCACCCTGTATACGGTTGTGCGTCGACGGAAACAGTAGAAAGAACTCACTTTCAACCACTCGAAAGTGGCGTCCAATTGAACTGGCGTGTATGGTTTGCCGAGTACGAGGTCTAAAAAGCCGTAGTTGCGAATCCAATTTTGCCACGCCGTGCGCAGGAGGGTCTGCACGTCAGTGTCATTTAGAGTATTAGCAAAATCGCCCCTGCGGACAGTGCTGGAACGATATAAATACAAGGAAATGTAATGTAATGTAATGCTCAGTAAAGCTTCAAGGTTGTACATGAACGCAAGTCAACTTTAAGTGATGAACGAAAACATATGCTTTCCGAACGAAGGACGGTGCGACAAAAGTTTGTCTGCATTTCGTGAAACAGTGGTATCATCATTGACAACATGAGCATGATCGCGTACCATGGGGCTCTCCTGGAATGTGTCTCAGAAGGACATATTTACGTGTTCCATGGCGGTCGAACGTATAGGACTTGAACACACCGTCTCGAAAGCGCTGCTTACCTTCCTTGGCAGGCGAGAGAGTTCTCATTGCGAAGCTTATCATGCCATCCCCTAGAAATGGGGCACAGCATCGCCGAAATAAAATGTTGCCGTAGAACTGGTGGAAGTATGGCCTATAGCTTTTTAAGAATGAAGCTTCACGTCCGGAAGCAGATATTACAAACATATAGTGACTTCTACTGACTGCTGTCCATTCCAAATGTTGGCTCGTATCCTAACCACGAGGCTTTTATCCATTGAAGATAATAGTAAGAGCATGACCACTTGCGCGCGTTGCTTCGCTCCGGCCAGACATGTACAAGATACTCAAAAATGTATTTAACGGAAGATAATAAATACTAACGTTAGAATGCAATTAAGATAGAGTATAAATACATGAACATTAAAGTATAGTTAAGATATTTGAAATACAATTAAGATACTATTTACCCTTGAACGCAAAGAGTCACCGGTCACTGGTCAATGCGGAAACTCGCTGCCATGTCACATGAGTCACCTAAACCCCGCGCTCTACGCTAGCCGCCGCTGTGTGATAGGAGTCACAAGTCCCCAAAATATGACAAAGAGATACCACATAACTCCACTAAGTATATGTGGCCCAGAACAATGCAAACTTCTAGCAGGTCCCTGCTCGGCGAGGTTAGATTTCGGCGTCACCGCGTCGGGGCATACATAATAGAACCCCCTCTGGCCAAGGATTAGTACACACAGGGAAAGATCTCTAGATGGAAACTTCAAAGAAGGGCCGATTTCCGGGTCTAGGTTCACTATCCGGGTCACGTCCGAGGGACTCAGGAAATTTTCACTGAACAAGCAAAATAATGGAAAGACGAGACACAGAAAGTTTGAGAGGGAGATCCAATATGTAATTAGAGTATTGAGTAGAAAATACAATAAAATGTATTTTAAATAGAGTACAAATACACAAAACAAAAAGTATAGAGTACCAAAATACCGCAAACTGTATTTGAAATACAGTATTTTAAATACAATACTCCAAATACGTAAAAGTCTGGCTCCAGCCTGCCGCTACGAGAGCTGTGCTATTCCACGCGAAATGGTCCAGCGCACCTGCTCAGCCCTCACATCGCGAATTTTTACGATTTTTTTTTTGCAGTCCCTAATAGTGCAAAACGACATACCGCGAAACATTTCTTCCCAGATCTCAGTGTGGAGTGTGCTAGACACGAGCAAAGCTCACAGCGCTGGCGAAAACAGTGCCTGGCGTGAACGGCAGCTGCGGCCCATAGAAAGCACCTATAAGTGTGCGGTTTTCTTTTGCGTATAGAGGAAACCATGCTCTACACAGCGTCCAAATCCTGGTTGTCGCGCTATAATCGGTGCTGGTATACAAAGGCCTAATGTTTAGCAATTTTCTTCCTACTTCGCGATTTTCTTGTGCAAAATGAAGCCAGTAAACTTTAATGAATTTTTTTTTCCTGCAGAGGCCTCACGGAATAATTCAACAGGAAAAGTCGCCAGACAGGTAACTTTCGTAGTCGTTGCGGGAAGAATAGGGGAAGTTTTCCCCCAGGGGAAGGAAGAAATTTTCGATATTCGCTATTCCGATATTCGCTACAATCGAGTACAGTCGGTACAACGCAGTCTTATAGAACGAGAATTCCTCTACAGCATATTACAAAATCTCGAGGGTGCACACACAATGGGACACAATGCAAGAACTGAAGCAGTTCTTGCTTTGTGTCTTATTCGGAAAGGAGTACGTCGCAGCGTCTGTGCGAAAACACAATCACAATCCTCTGGGGATACAACGCCAGCTAGAGTTTTTTTTATCACGTTAGGTTTAACCACGGGAACGTTCGGCTCCACAAGTTAGTTTTTTTTCTTTCTCTCTCACTCTCTTTTTTCTTTTTGTTAACGAGCGTGCTGAATACAGGTTTTAGAACATGGTCTTACTCTGTCGTAACGGAAAATCCGTAGAGTGTGTTCGGTTTATCTTTCGATTCGCTGGAGAATTTCGCCATCAGTGCATTACCCGGACTTTTTAACTTGGGGAAGTCCGCTTGCAGATACACCATGTCGCAGACGCCGTCGTCGGGAAAAAAGGTATCCGCTGTCGTGTAGTTCTTCAATAGGCAGATCAGAGGCCTCTCTCCCCAGTCAACCACTGCAAGGAAAGATGCGCGAGCGAGCAAAAATTAGATGACGACATTTCACATTGTGGACATGGCTGGTGCTGAGAGGTAAATCCAGTAACACAAAGGATTACAGGGGGTCATCCAAAAACATTTTCGGATTAAGACGAACGACGAAAATGTGTGTGCGCGTGTCAGTTTACCGAATAGCATGAAAAGTTTTGATTCGTGCAATTTCTTGCCCAGAAAAAAAGAGAAAAAAAAAACGAAAAACGAAATGCATGATGGTACGTCACCGATGACGTTAGAGTCCACGCCTTCTGGTTCGCTGGTTAGAGGGGTTCAGCGTCCTGTCCCTTCGCCGCCATAACCACACTCTTAAAAACGAGGGGGGGGGGGGTGTCGAGGTAGCTTGCCGTTGTTGGCCGCACTCAAGTGGGCATCGTCACGACTATAGCCAAAAAAAAAAGGAAACGAAGGTGGGAGAAAGGGGAGTTGAGTACTTCAAAGTGATGTAGAAGCAGGATGACCGGTACTGATGGGACGGAAGCACACTGCAGGTGAGAGGTGCACTAGAGTGGTCTCTCCGCTAGGCCCGTTGCTTGGAGAAAGCGCACGAGGCCGCGAGTTTTTGAAAGTCGTTCCGCACAAGAACCTTCGGGGAAGAGGACGTCCGTCAGTATACCAGGCCTGGCGTGGGGAAGATGGGTTTCCCGCATGGCATGGTATGCACTGGGGAATTGGCGAAACTGCACTCTTAAAAACGAACTTCACCACATAGCACGCTCCTAGCCAACCATCTAGCCTGTCTTTGGCCACCCTACTGGGCCCCGTAGGGCAGAAGCAATGGGCTGTTACCAGAGCGCTCATATGCTTCCTGGGTGACACTGGGCTCCTGGACTGCCTCTGAGCGGTCGTGTACTCATGCCCCTCTGCTGCCCATGTGCCGCTTGCGTCTTTCTCCCTTTCTGTTTTTTTTCCTTTTCTTTCTTTTCTTTTTACAAGGAATAGCAAGTCGGCTCCTGCCTGGCTGACCTTTCCTTTTTACCTGCCTCTTTTTTTTTCGCAATAAACATATTCCCCCCCCCCCCCAACCATCATCCCGAATGACAACGTTCTCGCCCCTGATTTGTTGAAAACGGGAGGAGGAGCCTATTTTGTGACCATTATGCACGGCACAAAATAGGCTCCTCCAGTTTTCAACAAATCTAGGGCGAGAACGTTGCCATTCCGGGTGATGGTTGGCTAGGAGCGTGCTATGTGGTGAAGTTCATTTTTAAGAGTGCAGTTTCGCCAATTCCCCAGGAGAATAGACCTCTCCCTATTTGTAAGCATCATAGCCTTTGTCGCTGCCGCGCCATAAAAATACTAATCATCATCATTGTTTGTAAATAAACGACGTCATAGTGTTCGACAGCGCCATCAATTTGGTAGTGTTGAACTATACGCTGGAAGCTGGGGGCGATCAAGGTCGCACCCGAAAGCCACGGTCTTGACGGTCTACTTTCCTTTCAACAGGAGGCAGTGCCCATTCAACAAGTGCCCATTCGTGGAATCCAGCCACCTCCTTCGGATTAGTATGGTTTAGTGTGTTTCTCACAAGCACCTGGACCTCTCAATGGTTCCGGGTTAGGACTTTTTAGAATAAACTAAAATAAGATGAACTCTCTTTTGTAAAGTAATATACGCTCCGCAAGTACGTTTCTGCGCAGCAGAAAAGGGCGAGGGTGTAAAATGACGTGCGCGGCGGCGTGGCGCGCTGCCATTCGCCAAGGCCCCTGTCGCCTCCACGTGCGAACCAGAGAAAGGTAAACAGCAGGGAACCCGCCATACGTTTTGTGTCTCTTCCGCTTTGCTAAGTGATACGGTGTTAAACACCTGCTGCATTTATGACTGTACTTCGTCGCATTTGGATGTAGTGTCACTTATTTATTTCCAAAGCGCGCACGGATTCGCTGACGGTGGGAGAGCGCGATTAACTGTTGCTGCTGCTGGCGGGTTCAAACGGCATTCTACGATCGGGGGAGTGTTTGTGTGCGTGTGTGCTGTGCATTGATTTACGTTGACTACAGAAAGTGTTCAAACACGGTGCACTCCCAAGGCTCTGCTTTCGTGGCAGTGATGAAGAGCGCCGCGGCAGGTCACAGTTTAATGTGCTGTTT
Source organism: Ornithodoros turicata (assembly GCF_037126465.1). NCBI lineage: Eukaryota > Metazoa > Arthropoda > Arachnida > Ixodida > Argasidae > Ornithodoros > Ornithodoros turicata. The sequence continues at coordinate 23,104,333 of NC_088207.1, forward strand.
TGAGTGGTCTCATAGTAGTTCTAACGTCTAATAACAGTGGAACGAGCATGATCATTGGCTGTTCGGGTGCAACTGCACCAGGCTCCAGTTGCTTCACAGTGGAAGAGGAAAGTTCGTACGCGTGCTGAGGCACGGTTGTCGTCGTCCTGTCGCTCACGGTAGTTTAAACCATTGTAGCTGCCATGTGACTAAATTTACCATGCCTATACGAGGACACGCGCTGTTCGCCCTAGATAGCTGTCAACTCCGCGAGACCGTAATTTGAACAAAATGGGGAAAATGTTTGCAGGATGCTCGCACGAGCGAACTTAAACGAGAGCCGAATAGTTGAAACTTCAGCAAATATATTGCGTTAACCTTTCGTTTGTCTTTCGTCGATAAACCAAGATCATTCCCAACGAAAAGTGGGACCTCTAATACAGAAACCAGAGCTGTTTTGGCCCTCCCAGGGGCACTCCGTGCATCGAATGTGCCTTTGTTTACCTTCTTGAAGCGCGCACATTGTTCCTTCGGCCAATCGGGAGCGTCCTAGAACCGTCACCGTGACGTCATGCGCACTAAACTCGCGGACTTGCGGAGCGTATAGTTGGACTGGCTTACGTGGCCGTAGAGTCGTCGTCGTGGTCGTTGTAGTTGTCGTCGTGGTCGTTGTCGTCGTTGTAGTCGTCATTACTGTGGATATGGTTGTTGTTAGTCTTGTTGTCGTTGCTGTACCTAACGTGCGAAGCGTGTACATACCCGGGAAGGGAGGAGGATTCGGAGGGTAATCCACTCCAGGACCTGAAGCTGCGAATTGCATCAAATGCATTCAGTGGTTAACATCGTCATTCAATCCTATATAAACTCCACCTCTCTTTCGCATTTTGAGTTTTGACCCTTGGTCAACACTTGGTCGACCCTCGGTCGATGTACAACATCGGAAATCTGTCACGAAAGCACTTACGAAAGACTCAAAACTATCGGTTTTGTCCGTCATGAGTAGGGCCCGGACTTTTAGGCGCTAACAGGTAGCGGTCTTCGTCGGATAAATCATTCTAGGCCAACCAAGCTTCAGAAAGGTGTTGTTTTATCTTCCGATTGGAAGGAATGTTGATACACAAAACGGGGCGCGCCCCCTTTCTCAGCTTATCTGGAGACAGAGCGATATCATCCGCGGTGATGATTGGCGTACTGCGTGCTATGCGGTCAAGAGCGCCCCCTGTTAGTGTCTAAAAATCCGGGCCCTAGTCATGAGTAATCTCTACGTGACAAAGTTGGTCGACCCAGTTCATCCTCCAGAAAAACTATACCTAGCCTAACTACGCGCCGTGTGGATTATTCGCTGTTTCATTCGCCTCCTACGGCCAAAATCAACTGTATTACTATATGAGGCAGGTCGATCTGGAGGCGCTGCATCAACACTCAATGCAGCCGATCAGCCAATGCGGCCGGACACACCTTTTTGTACAACTCAGAGAGGAGTCCCTGAATCAATCGAATCAGTCAGGGAATTGAATATTTACGAGCACGCTTATTTTCACCAAGTGCCTGGTGTCCCAACGTGGTTTATATAATGTCTGCCTCGACGTGTAGTTTTCCTGACATTGCACGAAAGTGAAACGATTTAATTTGGCAAGTATTAAACTGATTGTTAACTGTTAGAGAAACCTTATTTGTTTTTGCCTCTGAGGGAGTGCGCATTCCTTTTCTACATTAATTTCACGCTCGGCCGGGATAGCGGGTTATGTTGTGCTTATACTATACACTCACATGCACGGCACAGAATAGGCTCCACCTTTCGTTTTCAACAAATCAGGGGCGAGAACGTTGTCATTAGGGATGATGGTTGGCTTGCAGCGTGCTACGTGGTGAAGTTCATTTCTAAGAGTGTAATTGGTGATTACTTTATTTGATAAGCTGACACGTTACCAGCTTTGTGTCACATACACTCTAAAAACGGAACTTCGCCGCATAGCACGCGCTGCGCCAACCATTGCCACGAATGACAGGCTCCTCTGCCCGTTCGCTTCGAAGAGCTAAAAAAAGTGTTTCGCTGAAGGAAAAGTGCTAATTGGGAAATTCGAGAAATTGGGAAATTTGGAATTGGGAAGCACGGGAACACACGAGATCGCTACGTTTTGAACAAGCGAACGCAGCTGCTCGAAATCGACCTGGAAGCTTGCTGGACATGACCACGCGAAATCGTCATTAAATCAAAAGTTCACCACATGGCGCGCTGAAGGCCAACCAATCGCGAAGTGATATACCGTCATTTGTGGAAAACGCCCAGTGTATGCCTTTTCGTGAAGACTAACATAAAAAGCCGTATGTTTCCGTCATCCGGGCTGGGTAGAAGACCGCCATGTGGCAAAGTTCTGCTCAGGGTCATATTGCAGATTGCTGTCATGTTTTTTCGCACTTCTTTGTCGGCGTGGCCTTCCCGTAATTCTAGCATTAAAAATCGTTATGTATTGAGTGGGGCTTGAAGCAAGGTGGTCTCTTGATGCAACGGGACCAGGATGTACACTCTTAAAAATGAACTTCACCGCATAGCACGCTCCTAGCCAACCATCGTCTCGAATGATAGCGTTATCTTCCATGATTTGCTGAAAACGGGAGGCGTACGCCTTTTTTGTGACAATTATGAACAGCATAAGTGTCACAAAATAGACCCCGCCCCACGTTTTCAACAAATCAGGGACGAGAACGTTGTCATTCGGAATGTTGGTTGGCTAGGAGCGTGCTATGTGGTGAAACTCATTTTTAAGAGTGTATGTGACACTCAGCACTCTAAAAACAGAACTTCACAGCATACACTCTTAAAAATGAACTTCACCGCATAGCACGCTCCTAGCCAACCATAACCTCGAATGATAACCGTTATCTGCCCTGATTTGTTGAAAACGGGAGGCGTACGCCTTTTTGTGACAATTATGAACAGCATAAGTGTCACAAAAAGGCGTACGCCTCCCGTTTTCAACAAATCAGGGCAGATAACGGTATCATTCGAGGTTATGGTTGGCTAGGAGCGTGCTATGCGGTGAAGTTCATTTTTAAGAGTGTAGGACGCGATGGTTCATGCATTGCTAGGAACGATAGGGTTGTCGCTTGAGATTCGAGGAGAGAGGGGGGCATAAGCCTTTCCGTAACAATTTTCATATATATCGAAATTGCCAAAGAAAGGCGTACGCCCCACTCTCTCCTCGAATCAGAACCGGTAATCCTATCACTCGTGGCAGTGGTTCGAGCACGGCGAGCAATGCAGCGAAGTTGTGTTTTTCTGAAAAGTGGTTCTGAAGTGCGATTGCGCGCCTGCAGGAGCACCTATTGGAGACTGCTGAAGACGCTAGTGCATAGTGCGGACCGGAACACGGTCTTTGATACCTGACCAGCTCACGTGGCTCAGTGGTTAGCGTGCTGGCCATGTCACGTTGTGACTGGGAGGCACCAGGGTTCGAATCCTAGTACCGCCTATTCTGTCTGGGGGGGGGGGTTTCTTGGGTTTTCCTTAGACGCTTTCAAACACATGTGGGCACAGTTCCCTTACAAGTCGGCCCAGGGCGTCAGTCGTGACGTTGTCCACATCTGCGGGACCGACAACGGCGACCCTTTTCACCATCGCCGCCACCGCCATGGATACCGAAACAACAAACAGTGTATGATAGGCAAGCCTGAGCGATGGGGAAAGACGCGTAAACAAACACAGCACGTTGGCTTTTGAGCCATCGTGTTCTTGTGTTTGTTTACGTGTCTTTGCCCATCGCTCTACAACGACACGATCTACGCTCAACGCGAAGGAAAAAAAAAAAAAAAAAGCATCAAATCGTATGCAGAATGCAACCTACTGTCTCTCCACGCAGTCTCTCGCATTCACTCAATACAGCATTTCTTTTTTTTTTTTTTCGAGTGATGCATATTGCAAGTGCAATCGCATATTGCAAGTGCATATTGCAATCGCGAAATTTCTATCGAAGGTTCGAGACGACAGCAGCAGTATACTGCTACTGTGTTCTCGGACCTTCAGTAGCGATGAAAAAAAAAAAGTAAAAGAAAGAGGAAAAAAAAAACGGTTTGTACTTACATGATGAGGATGAGGAGACCCCGTCTTGTACAACATCAGTGGTGCTGTCAGCATCCGTTTCAGTCCCTGTAAGTCGAATAGAAACAACAAACTGATACAAACTTCTGAACTGGTTGTGCAGCGGCGAAGTGTGTCAAAATCCCTCGATCTGTATATTTATATCTGTGCTCTATGTTTATCTGCCCAGCGTGCCGCAATACCAGCCGCAGACAACCCTTTCGCCCTTCTTGGGACTCACCAGCACAGGCTGGAGCGTAAGTTACACCTGTGGAGGTCGCGGTGCAAACGCAGAACGTGCACGTATACGCTCGATACGTCGCGCTTGTTAGTCCAATTATCATAGCACAATAAAAAAGCAACACTGAAGCTTCCTTAGTTTAATAAATACAAAACTTTCACGTGGGGGACAACGCATCATCAGGTACAGGGTATGAACTAGCCAACAGTCATTACGAATTCTATCATCTCCTTATTTCCTGAAAATGAAAGGAGGCTCCTATCTGCACTCTTAAAAATGAACTTCACCGCATAGCACGCTCCTAGCCAACCATAATCTCGAATGATATCGTTATCTGCCCTGATTTGTTGAAAACGGGAGGCGTACGCCATTTCTGTGACACTTATGCTGTTCATAATTGTCACAGAAAAGGCGTACGCCCCCCGTTTTCAACAAATCAGGGCAGATAACGATATCATTCGAGATAACGGTTGGCTAGGAGCGTGCTATGCGGTGAAGTTCATTTTTAAGAGTGTGGGACACATTATGCTTGTCCCAGATAGGCTATACCCCGCATATACCCCGCATATACCCCGTGGCTTCTGGGAGTTGTGTTGGAACCAGAACCTGATGCATACGAACTGATAACGTCTTCTATTTCACAATTTATTATTCGCATTGAGGGTAAAGTATCTTGAGAAGATGTGGCAGTCGCACGAAAACTTCTGTTTCAAACCTGATGCTACAAATTTCACTGCGTGAGTTGCTGCATATTTACATGCATATTCCAGGGGTTCAGCAATATGCATTTTTTATTCTGCTAATAACGATGCACACGCATTTGTCATCATTTTTCCTCGCTCGGCTACACGAAGAACAAAAAGGACGGAAGAATTCAAAAAGTGTGTTTGTAAGTCAACTCAACTGAGTGAAGTGCCCGCGTGTCTATGAGTGTATACCTTCACTTATACGGCGTTTCTTTTTCGGTATTTGTACCGTTCGTCGCTCTATTACGTTGGTATATCGTCTCTTTTACACGTAGGTGCAGGAGGCGCAGACTATTTCGCCAAGGTGGGTATAATCCTTATTCCTCCCCATTTATGTTTCCCTTTTATCGTCGTTGTTTCTTGGAGTGGAGTGTTTCGTCTTCGAATATGCCCACTTTCTTCCAGCTCAAATCTGTGCGAAAACTGTTGTCATACTGTGACCCCAGGTGAAATGCAGTTCCCCCAATGCTGTATAAAACAATTCCCACTCGCACACCATCTATACGCACAAAGGGGTTCAAAATGGTTTCAAGTAGAAACTGTTTCATAAACCACTTGTAATTGCAAACATTTTTCACCTAGGTCACCAGGTATCGCCTCGCTTATGCGCCGATAAAACCTAACTCATCATCACCACCAGGTATGCCCCCCCCCCCCTTGATTTCGACCCCATATAATGCACTTGCATGCTCTCCCCTTTGAAACTGTACAAATAACAGTCGATACCCTTGCGGACTTCGCGTATCGAGATCGCGTGACATCTGAACAGGGACAGTGCAAACGAATTTCATTTTGCAAAGCTTCAGAGTTTCACCTATCCGAATGTTCAGCTATCAAAACATTCTCTTCAGGAACCGTGGGTGTCACGTAAGAGAGTCGACTGTAATACCCTAGTCAGACGGCAAACCTAAGTCCTTTAGCGGAAAGGCCGTTACTTCACCTGTAGTCCAATCATCATTTGGAATGACATCGTTCTCTGCCCTGATTTGTTGAAAATGGGAGGCGTACACCTTTTTTATTACAATTATGCTGTTCATAATTGCCACAAAAAAGGCGTACGCCTCCTGTTTTCAACAAATCAGGGCGGAGAACGATGTCATTCGAAATCATGATTGGACTACAGGTGAAGTAACGGCCGTTCCACTAACGGACTTAGGTTTGCCGTCTGACTAGGGCATAAGTCCCCTTTTTGCTGCAAACGACCTTCATTATACGAGTACAAAAGAGATAAGGTTAGCTAGGAGAACCTTTAGGAGAACGGTTTTGGAGGTAGAGTCATGAGGCGGTGGCGCCCCCCCAAACCAAATATAGAACTACGACAGGAAAGAGAAAAGTGGAACAGATACCTTAAAAGAGGAGGCGCACGACGTTTCTGATCCAAGTATGTCGCCCACACTTGTGACAAAAAAAGGCGTACGCCTCCTGGTTTCGACAAATCAGGGGAGAGAACGATGTCAATCGAGATGGTGGTTGGTTAGGAGGTGATTCAGGTGAACCTACTGCCATTCCGTTTAATTAGGTTTGCCGTGTGGCTACACTTTACCACACAGCACGATGAACGCCATCCAATATAGATAATGATGCCGTTATCACTCCCGACGGGCAGACCCCACCCGGTTTTCCTCTACGACGCTCTACTCTACACTTTTAAAAATGAACTTCACTACATGGCACGCTACTCGCAAACCATAGTCTCTAATGACAACGTTCTCTCCCTTGATTTGATGAAGATGGGGAGAAAAACGATAAAAAGAAAGGAAAGGTCAGGATGATGGTAGTGTGCGTGCTATGTGGTGAAGCCCATTTTGATGAGTGTACTCTACTCTTCTTTCAAAAGCCGGGGCATGCACTCTTAGAAATGAACTTCACTCCATAGCACTCTCCTAGTCAACCATCAGCTCGAATGATACCGTCATCTGCCCTGCACTCTAAAAACTGAACTTCACCGCATAGCACGCTCTGCGCCAACCATTGCCCCGAATGATAGGGTTATCGCTTCTGATTCGAGGAGAGAGGGAGGCGTACGCCTTTTTGTGTCAATTTGGATACATGATAATTGACACAAAAAGGCGTACGCCTCCCTCTCTCCTCGAATCAGAAGCGATAACCCTATCGTTCGGGGCAATGGTTGGCGCAGAGCGTGCTATGCGGTGAAGTTCAGTTTTAAGAGTGTGATTTGTTGTAAACGGGGGGCATACGCATTTTTGTGTGTCAATTATGAACAGCACAAGTGTCCCCGTCGGATACAGCCGGTGATGTCGGCTGGTTCTCGGCGCGTTACGCGGTATCTTTCAGGCCCAGATATGAGCTGCACAGTTTTCTGGTGGTTCACTCACCTAATAGCTTTGGGGTGACAAACACCAGAACCAAACCTGTGCCAAGGACGATGACGATGATTGCCACCAGCATAGCACACGTAAGGGAGGACCTGTGAATTATTAGGAGATCAGGAAAGCTGCGGAAGATTTATACAGGGTGTTTCAAAAAACATATCATTCGGACTTAATAAAAAAACAGGGCGACGGAAAAATACGGGGTAAACGGCACTTGTGTGGCAACTGAATTTGCCACCTTGAAAGAATATTTTCATTTGATTTTAATTAAAATAAATTGAATTTCTTTTTTGAACTCCAAAATTTCTTGTGCTGCGACATGCTGTAAAGTACAGCGCACAGGACTCGTAGGGGACACCGTTCAGACCACGCTAGGTCTATAACGTATCGATCATGGCGTCCCACATATTGAGATCCCCCCCCCCCCTTCGCTGACTTGGTTTCTAGTTACTATGATAGTTCTATGTTCACAGCCAACCACTTCTGTTACGTCCAGTACGTATATTCTCATGGCACGTGACTTAGAAATTCACGTTGGGGACGTATCAGCTTCTCCACGGCAGCGCCCTGCCCCGCAATACCTTCCCGGCATGACTATAATCGTGTTCAACTTAAGGAGGAAAAAAAATCTAGTCCGTCAACTACATAGGCGGTTGGAGATAAGGAGACGCATTAGTGCGCGAGGAGAAATATTGCAGCTCCACCATGCGCCATCAGTATGGGGGACCGCACTTTCTGCCGCAGCGTAGTGTGATGCGGCCAGCATTACAGCCAATACAGAAAGAGAGTGGGTGTGACGGACTACATTATCTAGGGCAGGAGGGAGCGTGACCTCTGTCCAGCAATCTTAGATGCGTCGCAATAATCCTCTGAGGGCGGACGGACTAGATTTCTTTTGCTTCTTAAATTGAACACGGCTATGGTTCGATTCGTGTGTTGGTTAATGCTGTTAGGACGGGGGTCATTCACCACAGGATGGGCTTACAACAAATATGCCAATCGAGGTTATTGTAGCGACAGTGAATCCGGGACGATCTTTCAAGCGCCGTTCCTGTGGACACATTCCAAAATTTCCTTTCGCTGATCTTAACCGAGCAAATCCGGATGTTCTGAACATATTCCTTCGTCATCTATACTTGCCCAGCACTGATCGCCTATACCAGTGCACCTACTTACGTGTCGCTCTCTGTGAACCGCGTGGATCAATGGTCATTTGTGCCAACCCCGTATCAAGTACCAACAGATATCGAAGTACTGAATTACCTTTTCCAGTCTGCCCTACAGTCGGTGTTCCGGTGTAACCTAAGTGCAAAGATTGGTCTTGTTACTAAACTGTGCGTATAATTTCAGAGCAGTCCTCTACGTGTCACTTATTGCGTCTTTTTTTGTAACACTTACACAGTACATAGTTGGTACAAAAAGGTGTACGTGTCCCTTTTTCGACAAATCAGGGGCAAGAACGATGTTATTTCGTGCTGTGCTTGGCTAGGAGCGTGCTATGCGGTGAAGTTCATTTTTCGAGAGTGTGGTCGGCAATTGAACGGACCAATAGCGGAATAGTTCAACATGACAGCAGCCGAAGACCTGATCCTGCCGCGATCATGTTGTGCTGTACTGGTGTTTCGTCGTTTGCGATGTCGGGAATTCTTAAAAAAAAATTACGCTTTGTGTTCAGTATGCAGGGGAGGCAATGCAATATTATAGAGCAAAAGCTTCAACGCCGCGTAGTCAGTCAAGTCGTTACTGCGTAGGATAGGGGGGATTATTTTCAGGCACTAAAAAGTCCGCAGGCATTTAAGCCTAAAAGAAAGCACCGAAATCGGGCAGTAAAAGGTACGTTCTCCTGAGGATGTGAATGTGGATTAACAGCTTGACTGTATCGCAAATAACATGCGAACACAAAGGAACTGAGCATCGTCGACGTACAGGTATTATGTACTATGCGCTTGCTTGTGCACACGTATAGCATAAGCAACGAGCGGATCCCACAGACGGGCAACATGCTAATGGACTTGGGAGATTATCCGGAATATCCACCAAAGTCTTGTAGAAAGAAGTGGTAATTGGCGGACGTGTTGTGTACCTTCAACTACACTTCACACAGAACTTCACCGCATGCTCTGCGCCAACCATTGCCACGAGTGATACACTGTTAAAACAGAACTTCACCACATAGCACGCTACTAGCCAACCATCATACCGAATGATATCATTTTGTGTCATGATTTGTTCAAAACAGTGGGGAGGCGCCTATCTGGGACAAGATAATCTGTCCCAGATAGGCGCCTCCCCCCTGTTTTGAACAAATCATGACACAAAATGATATCATTCGGTATGATGGTTGGCTAGTAGCGTGCTATGTGGTGAAGTTCTGTTTTAACAGTGTAGGGTTATCGCTTCTGATTCGAGGAGAGAGGGAGGCGTACGCCTTTTTGTGTCAGTCCTACACTCTCGGAAAATACCGCTTACTCCGTGTTTTACTCTTCGTAACCGTAATATGCGACGACGACGCCAACTGCCCTATCCGTTATCAGGTATTTTACTTGGAGTATCCGTTAAACCCCGCACTGTATCCGTTGACGCACTTGTTTTCACCGTCATTTGTGCATTTACCCTTAGAAATTGACGCATAGAATTTCCCCTTGACGGATAATCCAACTTCGGAGTCATGACGTCACTGCTTTTACGCTTATTCTTGGTGAGCCTTGCCAAAAAACAAGAAAGTCTGCGTGTGCGCGCACACTTTGGACGCAGGCTTCCGCGTTTCGAGCAACCCAAAGTTTTCGGCTGCGGTCCCTCTGGTGTGTACCCGCTCGACGATGTTTATCAAATGGAAACTTGCGCCACTCCGTCCTGTCATGCCGTTTTACGTTTAGACTGCCGAGCATGGACTTCAAGAGCGGCGGGAAGCACGTGCGTCTGTCGTGAAGTAGAGCACGTTCAGGAGGTGAGTGTTGCAGACTTTTTGGAGGAACACGTGGGTGAGCCCTGCCGATTTCTTGTTTTATTCGGTGTGAATGCCCCTCGTTGTTATACAGAGCACAGGCGATGGTTGTACAAGCGCCAGTGGATACTGTTCGGGATACCTGCGGGCTGTAGACGCGTTTGTCTATGCTAAATGCCCCCCTGGCTGGTGTTTGATGTGTAGCCACCCGCCAGCAGACCACGGACTTGTAGGTGAGTTACCCATACATTGGTGTACACTGTGATTCGTTCTGTTGATATAGGTGCAGCTGTTGCATCGGTTCGTATAATTGCCCTGATGCAATTGCCGATTTCAGAACCAAGATGGAACGCATGAGGCGGCAACAAACGTTCCATCTTCGGAAGTAGTCCTTCTTTGTTGGCGCTGCAGCCGATGCGAGCGCAAGAGGAGCACGATGTTGCCTTTGGGGGACGAAGGGAGGGCACGTTGCACCGTTGACGGCTACAGAGCTTTTTCGTTTACTCATGCTATGCGGTATACGTGCTGCGATAGGCAGTAATATGAGAGTAAACATTTGACGGACGGCGTAACCGTCAGCCGTTGCCGCTTAAAATAAGAGTATGAAAATGAACGATTCTTACCCTTACTATCCGTCATCGCCCCAAGCGTAAGGTGATGACACGTAAAATAGCGGTCAAGAATCGAACGTTTTCTTACTTTTACTATCAGTTGCTTTTTCCGCGAGTGTACGTGTGTCCTCCTACAACAGTGCAGCTGCGTGCTTAAATGATCGAGCATTGGTTGCGTAACGTTTCCACACCCCCTTCTCATTTGATGACCATTACGCTCCTGAAACAAAACATCACACGCTCCTGTCAATCATCCCGCATGACATGGTTCCCGCGTATAACGGTTAAGCCTTTGTGTGACTTGCGCCAATCTTCCTCGGAAGGTGAGCTATAGGTTCCAGGTGCAGATAGATGACCATGGCTCTGCTAAGTGAATCATGCTGTGGGCTGTCTGCATCTCGGATGTGCGAATGAACGTTTTCTTTTCTCTTCTGAGCTTCTGATGGCAGTGAGAGAGAGAGAGAGAGAAAGAGGGAGGGGGGGTTACGTTTACCCTGTCCCGGGCGCAAACTCGCCACGCGACGTCTCTGGTCTGAGCCTATAGTCATGGTGACTATAGCCTATAGTCATAGTACTGAAGGCTGTCAAGCCTTCAAGCTGTCACGCACCTTAGCGGGTAGAGTGGCAAAGTTTCATCAAGCAACATCCAAGGAGATGGAACTGCACGTACATTTTGCAAATATATTCCGGCCGAAGAAAGCGACATATCATCGAGCTTCCCTTTTCCCTTCGAAGGAGCCTATAGTCATGGTGCCTATAGCCTATAGTCATGGTGACTATAGGCTCCTTCGAAGGGAAAAAGGGAAGCTCGATGATATCTCGCTTTCTTCGGCCGGAATATATTTGCAAAATGTACGTGCAGTTCCATCTCCTTGGATGTTGCTTGATGAAACTTTGCCGCTCTACCCGCTAAGGTGCGTGACAGCTTGAAGGCTTGACAGCCTTCAGTAAGCGAGTGCCGCGGGCTCTGGCCTTCTGCACTACTGCTGTTCTTGGTTGCCCGCGACATATTTCGGAAGAAACCGAGAATGGAGCATACAGTGGACACTCGGTAAAATGAGCCACTAGCCACGCCATGTCGCCGACCATGCAGCTAAAAATCCAGTGCAGGCAGCCAGCAACGAGGGCAATAGCGCTGCACAGTTGCGTTTGCATGAATGCGAGAAAAGCCTATCGAGTTATCTCAACAAATCCTCTCCTACACGACCACATGCATCAACCAATCCGCCAGCCAGGATGCGTGCGAAGAGGAGCGATAACCAGATACGCCACGCTTGTGTCGCATTCATGTAACCACAGCGATGGACAAAGCTCGTGGCACTGTTTCTCAGAAGGCTCTAGAGGTCACGCATATCACCCGTCGCCACTTTTCCAGTCTACAGTTTCTTAGAAAAAGGGTGGAGTAGTTATACCTTTTAGAAGGTAATAGTTGTCGCATCATGTTGTGCCTGAAAGGCTGCTACCGGCTACCTCACTTTCTACCACGAATGATAGGGTTACCGCTTGTGATTCGGTGAGCGAGGGGACGTACACCTTTTTGGAGCAATTTGAATATATGATACTTGTTTTTACCACCCCTTTACAGACTTTATCATACGCTATGTTGACCTACAGTGTTAAAACAGAACTTCACCACAGAGCACTCTCCTAGCCAACCATCATACCGAATGATATCATTCGTGTGTCATGATTTGTTCAAAACAGGGGGGAGGCTCCTATCTGGGACAAGATAATCTGTCCCAGATAGGCGCCTCCTCCCATTTTCAACAAATCAATGCACAGAATGATATCATTCAGAATGATGGTTGGCTAAGAGCGTGCTGTGCGGTGAAGTTCTATTTTAACAGTGTAGGTGGTAACTATAGAAGTTACCACCTTTTCGCACCCATTTTTCTTAAAGAGTAGGGACTGGGCCGCCGAGAGAAATTACGGGCCCTGGTGATGGCTCCCCCCGTATGAGTCCTTCCCAGGTCCCCCCCCATCTGCTGGTGCTGGCTATAGTCAGGCTTTGGATGCCTGAAGAGACCTATACCCTGGAGCTCCATCCCCGTCTGCCCTCCCCATGTTTCCACCCTGTCTAGTGACCCTTGACACCCTATTTTCAGCATGAATCATTCAGACACTGTCTCTTTACCAGGCCCATGGTGCTTCTCTCCTCTGCAAGCTACACTCTTAAAAATGAACTTCTGTGTGACAGTTAACAATATCCAATGAACGGTAGTCGTTCGCAGGTTACGACGTGCAAGGTAGGAAATATCTGTCACAATTTTGCACAATTGTTAATTGACATCCGCGCAGATTTTGCTGAGATTTTCTTTATTTTTATTATTGTTTCTTTTTCCAAGGCAGGGTAGAACCTTTCATTTCTACACGTACCCTTGTAATGTGCGCTGTGAAGTGTGTACACGCTATATTATCAAGGGCTCACCTTAAAATGGCGGCGGCAACGTTGGCAATCGGCCCCACCTCCTTTGCAGGTGACCTACACTCTTAAAAACGAGATTCACCGCATAGCACGCTCCTAGCCAACCATCATCCCGAATGACAACGTTCTCGCCCCTGATTTGTTGAAAACGGGGGCGTACGCCTTTTTGTGACAATTATGAACAGCATAAGTGTCACAAAAAAGGCGTACGTGCCCCGTTTTCAACAAATCAGGGCAGATAACGACATTACAGGGTACGTGTAGAAATGGAAGGTTCTACCCTGCCTTGGAAAAAGAAACAAGAATAAAAATAACGAAAATCTCAGCAAAATCTCCGCGGATGTCAATTAACAATTGAAGTGAAAAATTGTGACAGATATTTCCTACCTTGCACGTCGTAACCTGCGAACGACTACCGTTCATTGGATATTGTTAACTGTCACACAGAAATACCGCATTATTAAACAGTTATAATTTTAGAACCAACTACACGCCATATGATACAGGTACGATGCATACAATTTCATCAGGTTATAGTTCGAGATCATGGATAGAGAAAATGTCGCAAATGCTACGATAGAGCTTTGTACCAATGCTTTCTTCGAATCATGGACGCGCTGGACAACACTGGAGTTTCTTTGTCAGTTTGCAACTCAACAGCTGATCACTATAAGCTATTTTAGAGATGGACAACCAACTTGCCGGTGCCATATTGTTCCGTTCCGTAATACCCTGTGCCGTACTGTTCTGTGCCATACTGTTCTGTGCCGTACTGCTCTGCGCCGTACTGTTCTGCGCCGTACTGTTCTGCGCCGTACTGTTCTGCGCCGTAGGCCTCCGCGCCATAATTGCCTGAAATAAACAAAAATCAGTTTAATCATAATCGGAAATAAATAAAAAAATAGTTTATGAAACATGTAGTAAATAGCAATGTAGGGAGCTGACTGCAGGAAGTATTAGGTGGCTCTACCGCCATTCAATAGCTGGCAACACTGATGTACAACTTAATTAAATATCGTGCGTACGTATATCTTGTATAGCATGATAGCGCGCCCACAATGAACGACGTACGGATGTGTCGCGACCTCACTACTCTTCATTTGAACATCGCACAAGTGTTTATCTTGTAGAGTGCGTCGTGCTATGTTGATGGAGAGCTCTTATGTGCTTGCGCATGTTTCAACCCACACACGCAATATTCCATTCACAATTGTTTCGCATACGTTTCGCATACAAATAAATACGTAGGATTCCACCTCATACTTTCACATCAGGTATGAGCGCCCCGTTTGCTGGGCGTACAGCAGACTTGTACAAAATACTGCGCAAAAGTATTTCAAATAAGATACTAAATACTCTACGGAAAAAGTATTTAAAATAGAGTACAAAATACTCGAAACTGAAAGTAATTTGAGTAGAGTACTAAATACTCTAAGAAGTATTTAAGATACTCTTTAAAGTACTTTAGTATTAGCAGTAAGTGAAACGCGTATTTTGAATGTGGCCTTACAAATGAAGGGAATAAACTTCATCAGCCATCTTTCATTTGCAACGTCTTGGTGTCAAGTAATGTTTGGTGAACTTTGGTGAACCCAAGTAAACTTTGTTGATACGTTCTGACCCAAAACTTCGTAATCACTCCTGTATGTCGGTTTGGGTCATTCGACCTCTGGCACATGTTTATTGCTTTGATGACCAAAGAAATAAATGCCGGGATTATCTTGTACCTAATCCCCTGGTGATTCACCTGGCAATATGAATAGGAACGGTTTTCTGACGAAGTTGGCTATTGACAAGCAAGGCCAGGCTTGGGACCAGCCTATTGTACAAGAGGATAAATGACAGATTCGCGAATTCCCGAAAAAAAGAAAAAGAAGAGAAAGGGGGTTAAATTGCAGTGAGCTGAAAATCTCGGCACGGCGGGAAGCGTGCTGGATATGGCTTGACGAGGAAGGAAAGTATTTTGAGTACTGAGTAGCAAATACCGAAAAAAGTATTTTAAATACATTAAAAATACTTGTCGCAAAAATGTATTGAGTAGGGTACCAAAATACCGGAAAAAGTATTTAAAATACTGTATTTTGAGTACGTATTCAAGATACGTACAAGTCTGGCAGAACCTTTCATGGATTCGTATCCGGATTCGGATTAGGGAAATTCGGGAAATCCCGGATTCGTCCCATCTCTGAGCAAAATATTGGTTGTATTGCAGCTTTTGTCCTAAAATATATTGCACAGTCCCCACATATGTCCCGCAGTTAAAGGCACACTCGCATTAAATCTAGGATTGAGACAGTAGCGACACTTTAGCTGATATCGGGAAGTGGGTTTAAGTCAAGTAGCGAACATAGAACGCAACGATATTATGGAAGATGTGCTCGTCTCAGTACGATTGGATGTGTTTGCCGAGCGAATGGAGCGAAGCGCGCTGACCAACAGCGGCACAGTCGCGCTCGCGTAGTGCGAGTAGAGTATCACAGAATGCCGAATAGTGACAAGCAATGGCTAAAGAGCACGTGACGTACAATTCTCTTATAGCTTACTGCAAGATTCTACAATGGGTTACGCAATGTAGGAAAGATGTGCAAGCATAGTCTTACCTGTGGCATACTGTTGAGCTACCCATGGATCTGTGTAAAAATGACGAGGTCAAATCAATCTTTACACATAAAGTAGATGTCCTGTTGTTCTCCATTCTAATGTAATCTAATGACGTTGCTCTCTGTGTCCGCAGTCTTCGCGTGTAGCAGTAGACGAAACGAGGAAAATGCGTTTTTGAAAGGGTTTGGAGTAATCGCGAAAACAAATCACAATTTTATATTCGAATGTACCGCGCAGTTTGGAAAACAACAGGCGCGGCACAGTGATAGTTGGAACGGTCAGGCATATCGCACGCGTACAGTAGGTTGCCCGTTGGACGCCCCCTGGTATGCAGTCTTGCAGTCAAAAACGAGAGGATAGAGAGGTAGCAAGCGAGCTGGTGGTATAGATCCATAACTTAAAAACCCGAGACTAGGGGACAAAAAAAAAAAACAAAAAAAAACGACAAACACAGACAAGGTCTGTGTTTGTCGTTTTTTTTTTGTCCCCTAGTCTCGGGTTTTTAGGTTATGGATCTTGCAGTCAAAGGCACGGAATCGTTTCTGTCGCCAATCCAGAAGTGAAAGATCCATTAAACGACAACGAATCTCGAACTAAACGGTCTGTCGTAGTCGTGATGTAGCCCGCCCAAGCTTGGCCAACTGTGGCAAGCAATCTCACCACCACCGCAGCGTTTTGTCGCACTCGCTCTTGCACGAGGGGCAAGAAATCCTCCGCGAGATCCTGAAATGTCTTTTTGTCCTGGAGCTTTCTGCTATAGGAGAGGCGAAGAGGCTTATTATCGCCGACTAGAGCAGGTCATCGTCGATTAGAAGGCAGAGGGCTAAGACGCTCACGAAAGCAGAAATGATCATCTTTGTATGGCATCCAAATGTGCTATAGACACGCTTTTACGCGGTTTCACGCGAAACGATCGTGCTTTCGGTGGAACGTTGGTTATCGCTATGGCGAATTCGGGTGGTCATTTCGTGGCAGCTCTTTTTTTTTTTTTTTTTTGCCAGATCTCGAGCAGTCATGTTGACTTAGTCAAGGGGCAGCAATCTCGCTCTTTCCAGAAACTGCCAGCTAGCACTTCATTCACCCGGTCTCGATGCGAACGGGCAGCGGATTGCGAGACTATATCCGGTGTCGTCACATCCGGCACTGTGAGGGTTCACCTGGGTTAGCAGACGACGAAACCCGAAGGTGAGCGACCGCGATGCCTCTAGCGTGATCCAAGCGACTAAAACCGCTAGATTATTCCTGGCACTCATGTTCGCGTGGCAACTGTCACGTGACTCAGCGCGGGCAATAGGCTAGCAACTTCCGAGCACTCAGCCGTTCTGCCACATTCAATTGACAAACGAATTCGCCACCAGAGAAGAGTTCCGTCAGGCTCTGCTGACCACGGAACGAGGATAAAATGCCCTAATACCCGAATACCTCAACAATCTCACTCCTAGTGGCTCGCTCACGCACGAGCTGCCACCTGAAGGACGGTGCCATTGCCATGGTAATCAGTACAACAGGCTTCGGGATCGAATTACGCTGAAGATCGACGCCAGGGGTCCGTTTGTTCAGGGTTGCAGTTTCGTCTGCAGTGAACGGAAAATGCCCTTCCCGTCATTCGACGTCGCCAGTTTCCTTCGGAATTGCCTTTGCCATGGCGATCAACAAAGGCAAGGCTCAAACCTTCTCCAATATCAACCAATGTCTCCCCGATTACGTTTGGAGTCATGGCTCGGACCTGCAGCGGGAATATTAGAATTCAGGACTGAAAGGAGGCAGCCGACGCCTCTATCATCCACTGCGCACAAGAAAAATGTATACTTTTTTGCGGTTGTGGAAGCTGCAAGTTGCGCTTTATATTGGCCTCAGAAAATGTGTAACCTTTCTATGTATAACACAACAATTGTAATGACATGATAAAATCACGCTGGACTCTCGCAAAATTGCTTGGTCCCTGACCACATTCAGCTATCCAACGCTCTGCCCTCAAGGCTCTCTTCACCTTTCTGGATACCATAGGACTTCGATCCTTATTGTGACGGGGCTCACTATTTCATTCCCCGCACCGCCATCAGCAATGGGGTAGAGTATCGCCCCCGGCGATGAAACTTCCATCCATCATCCCGTAATAAAGTTGTTGTTGTCATCCTGCCATCCATGCTACATACTTGACGCTACTTGCACTTCAGCTCACCGGACTGAGACAACATGTGAGTTAAAAACCGTTTACAGAACGAGGTATAGATCTTTCTAACCAAATCTTGCAGTTAGGTAAGCCTCGAAAATCGTATGCCTTATGTTCGGAAACTTATTATTTATTTGTTTTTCGTATGCTGACTGTACAATGACGTACAGTGCTAAGAAGTGCTGTGGAAAGAGGTCAATCTGAATCAAGAAAATCCAACGACCACGATCCGCGTTTATGTACATTCGAGTAAGAAAAAATAATATTCGTAAGCTAACAATACGAAACCGCTCATCGGAACTTTAACGGCAGCCCAACAAGTTTCTTTACAAACACTCCTCGACACGTCCTTAGCAAAGGATACCGGATGGGAAACAGAGCCATGTTGAATCCGACTCAAGTCATACACCGGGCGTCGCTTACCCTATAGCGGCGCCACTGGTTACAGTGGTGTGTCTTGGATAACACGCTTTAGATACAGGGGACGCGAGTCTTATTATCACAATGGCGTAGAAGGTGAATTAAGTGATTGTCTTACCGTTGTAGCCTGCCATGACCTGCACAGAGAAAAATGGCGGCTGATATTAATGATGGTATAAAAACCACATCGGATGGTAAATTACACTTTGATAGTGACGGTACGGACACGAACTGTGATTACTTTGCTTCCAACTGCGGCAACGATACTTGGCCGGCGCAGTCTGATGCCGACACCGGCTAGCGCGAGCCCAGGGAATTTCAGGGCTTGTTCCTCTCGGAATCTTTCACCTCCCCGTGCCATAGGGAAACTAACCTAACTGACCTATCTTGACCCGGTATAACGCGACATAGCGCAGTAGCAGGAGAGCACCGCCTCCTCCCTGCTACTGCTGTTGGTAGAAGTGTCGTTGCCGTAGTTAAATCTGTCCTGGTGCTATTGCAAGTCATAACGTGCATGGACAGCAGTCGACAAACAGAGATGCCCGCACATTTCGCTCCTCATGATATCACCATCATTCTTGAAGCAAAAGCTAGTCAATGCTAATCTTCCACGCTGCGACGTTACAAATGATACGCAGCAGTTGCAGTACGAAAATCGCATACCTTTTCACAAGAGGCAGTTTAACAGAAGAAAACACTAGAACGACTGTTGCTCTCACGAACGTGACAGTGTCTGACGAAGACGATGGACTACGGTGACTGCGTTCACTTCTTCCTCTTCTTCCCATGGACAATGGCCATTAGCCACAAGGGAGATTGAGAGGGCTATGGAATGGACTACCTAATGGAATGGACTACATGGAATGGACTATGGAATGTGACATAACTGGAACCAGCTCGCGTGGCTCAATGGTTAGCGTGCTGGCCACGTCACGTCGAGACTGGGAGGTACCCGCGCTGGAATCCCGATGCCGACTGTGCTGAAGATGCTTGCATTGAAGCACTGCATTTCCCGCGAATAACCGCCAATGTCCGTGTGGAAGTTGTCCACTGATAAAACGGTACTGACCTGATCAACGGTACTTTTTGGTACACAGCCAAACGCGTACGAAGTGCGACAGCATTACAGCAGACGCTGGTGGTAATGATGGTCACTGTGCTGTCGCCGTCGATGATAACCGTTCGGCGGAATGGCGAACGGGACCACACAGTGTTATGGGAAACAAGGGTTACGCCTGCAAACGCGTCCGCTTCGTGTTGAAGTCACTTACTCTTTGGTGCGCATTTCTGAACATATGGCCGATTGTAATGACTGCACGTTCTGTTGCACGCCGCTTCCTAGTATCATAATACAAAAAGCGCACGAACTAAATCGCTGTCTACTTATGGCTGCTGGCAGGGTTTGAGGTGTAAGCGGATGCAGGAAAAATACTTTTTTAGCAGATTTTCCGCAACCATAAGACGTTGTAAGCGTGGGGTCCAGGCATTCTCTGGAGCCTATTATACAGCTGCTAATACAGCGGGGTGGGGTGCGGGAAAAAAATGATCCCAGAAGGAATGGTCGTGCAAGCACAGCGTGGCCAAAAATACAGGGGCGTTTTCACAGCTGTTCACAACGGCGCTCCTGTAACTCTCGGCGCACGGGACCCCGCGGGGCCCATTTTTCCGCCCACGCAACCAGGGACCATTTTTTTCTAAAAACAAATTTTCGTGGACCATTTTTTCCAGGTACCCAGCGAGATGACCAGCCTATGAAAAACCAACCTCCCGAGCGAGCTTTGATTATATGAAATAACTTCCTCATGATCATTCCTTCAGTTGACAATTGACTAGCGCTCAGATTCATCTCTGGAAGCCCCCATTTTGTAATTCCATCTGTGTCCGTGTTGCCCTACCAGAAAGAATAGTGATTGGCCTAAAATACGCATAAACTTGGCTCACAAGGTGTCAGTAGTATATTATCAGCTCAAGAAGCCGGCAAGTCACACAGTCATCTGGACGCCATTAATTAGCAATTAGAGCTAATTGGGACCCCCCACAGTAATCAGAACCCTCCAGGGAGTCATTACACTAATTGGGGAGCATCTAAGACGCGTCCAGACCATTGTGTGAGTTGCCGGCTACTTGAGCTGAGAAAAAATAAAAAAATAGGTAGAAAATAAAATAAAAAGATAGAAATAGAGTGGAGAGAAACAATTTATTCGAAAATCAACGATGCCGTGGCGAAGAAACGGCTCCGGGGTGACCAGCGCTTGTTGACGTCGGGTAGTTGCAGAGATCGACGACAGGTGGCCACTTAGTTGTAAGGCATCACACCAGATGGCGCCACCATCATAGCTCTAGACGAGAAAGAAAGAGAACAAGATACTAGCGGCAGGTAAAAATGGCAGCACTGCTGAACAAGTCTAGGCATGCGAGAGAAAAGGTCTAACTGCTACTGCTAAAACAGCACGGAGAAAACGGCAAACATACGAGGAAAAAGGCTTACAGGGGGGGGGGCGATCGCTTAGGCCTAACCACAACACTATGCAGCTAACACAAGGCGGGAACCACTGGGCACACATCGCTAAACATGCGTCAACACGAACAAAAGGCTTGCTCACCACAAAACAAGTCTAAACATGCGAGAAAAGGCTTAACACGAGCGCGATCAAATCACTCGTTGGTCACCGCTAAACACGGTAAACATACGAGGAAAAAGGCTTACGGGGGCGATCGCTTAGGCCTAACCTCAACACTACGCAGCTAACACAAGGCGGGAACCACCGGGCACACATCGCTAAACATGCGTCAACAGGATTGCTCACCGCAAAACAAGTCTAAACATGTGAGAAAAGGCTTAACACGAGCGCTGTCAAATCACTCGTTGGTCACCGCTAAACACGGCAAACATACGAGAAAAGGAGCGCGTCAAATCACTCACCTTTTCCCCCGCGGCGACTTCCAGGCAGAAACTGAGCGAGCGCGGGGAGCACACGTCTGCCCTGTACGACAGCCAGCCAGAAACTGAGCGAGCGCACGTCTGCTTTCCACGGCAGCCAGAGAGAAACTGAGTGAGGCGACGCGCAGCGGCAGCTATGGATGCGCGCGCGCCCTCTGCTCCACCCGTCCGCGCATGCGCACGCGCGCTCCTAGCTCCCTCTGCGCCGCCCGCGGGTGTTTTCGGTTTCGGCTCTCCGCTGCGCGCGTGCGCGCTCCTAGCGGCGACAGGTGGCTTTTGAGTTTCGATTTCACTCTCCGTTCTTTGCGCGCGCGCGTTTATCTGTATAAAGGCAGCGCGCACCGCGCTCGCGTCATCATTCTGACCGATACCTGGAAAACGCCATGTGTGGTTTATTCTCCTGCGTTTCTCGTCGTCGCAAGGAAAAGACAAAAAACGAAGAACTTCGCGAATTTATTCGCGGCATCGTGGAGGAAGACTTTCAAGTCCACCGCCTGGAATGGTTGCAAGCGCGTCAAGAAATGTGTCAGGACAAGATGAAGACGCTCGACCGCATCTTAGCGGCGGACAGACTGGCGAAAAAGAAGTCCAACTTTAGCCTGGATAATCTGTATTGGGAACGCAGTTCCGATGTAGAGGACGACGACGATGACGACGTGTAAATAAAAGCGATGCATTTCTCTTCGAGTCTCAGTCTCTTCTTTCTCTTCGTGAAACGTGTACGCACGCAACATGTCTTTCCCCGAACCTTTTCGTTTCCGTCATCCTTTTCGCTGTATCTTAAGCGGCCCCTCCATGTGCGGCAAATCTACGTTCGTTGCTAACGTGCTGAGGAACCTGAACGACGTGGTGGACAAGCCTCCGTCACAAATATTCTACGTGCAGAAATATGCTTCGCCGAGCATGCAGGACGAATTCGGGGACTCCGTAAAATTTACCAAGGAGCTACCGCGAGAGTGGGACACGTCGCGCGCTACGCTGATCGTCGTCGACGATCACATGACCGACGCTCGTTCCTTGAAGGAGGTGACCGATCTTTTCATTCGGGGTTCTCACCACGCCAACGCGTCGATCTTCTTACTCGTTCAAAACATCTTTTTCGACAGTAGCCATTTTAGAACAATATCCTACAACGCCAGTTACGTCGTCCTGTGGCGCACCGTGCGCAGCGTGCACCAGATGGAACATTTCGGCCAACAGCTATTTGGCAGAAAAAGATTGGAGTATTTTCTGGACACATATAAACAAGCGATGTCATCGCCCCACGCATATTTACTCGTGGATCTTCACAACTATACGCACGAGTATCACAGGCTGCGTAGCAATATCTTTCCGGGAGAACGTCAATATATCTATGCTCCGAAATGAATCTCCGCCCTCACCTCACTTTACTCAAAGTACTCTCCACTCTACCCCCTCCACGCCGTCGCGACGTCTTGAGACGTTCGTCCTCGTCCGACATGAAACACCTCTCCGAAATTTGCCTCAATGTATTGAACGGAAAGGTGGCTCTAGCTCCAGATACGTTCGCGCGTTTGAAGAAGCACAAACGCTTCGTCACCGTCACCGGCAAGACGACCTGTCGTCTTGCCGAACTGTCCACGGGATGTAATACTCGGAATGGACTTTCTAGTCGAAAACAAAGCAATCATCGACTTCACAAATGGAGTTACCTCTTTTAAAACGCCGGAAACAGCAGAAGACAAGTGGTGGGCACGAATAACCCCGGAGAAACGCGCAAACGCGGACGCAACCGCCGTGACGACTCAGCACGTCAACCTGCCTCCCTTGTCGTCAGTCCTTGTGACCGCTACGTGTGAGAGAGCACCGACTGGCTGTTTGTTGGCTGAAGGCAACACGCAACTTCTCCTTGAACGAGGAATTGGGATAGCAGGAGGAATGGTGCCCGTAAGAAACGGAATATTCGAACTCCTGGTCACAAATTTTCGCCCGGAGCCACAACACCTGGCGAACGGCACGAAGATAGCCGTCATCGTAGACCAATACTCCACCACGGATGTTTGCCTGATTGACACTGCTCGCATCCCGGTCACCACGGAACACGAGGCCGAACATTTCGACGTAAACCCTTAACAACTCAAAAGCAAACCCTTCTCCAGATGCTCAACGATTTCAGTGACTGCTTCGCTGCATCGTCGAAAGTAAGACAAACGCCCATTGCGAAGCACCACATCATCGTCGACGAAAAGGCCCGTCCAATTCACCGCATGCCGTACCGGGTCTCCTGCAAAGAGCGAGAAACGATCCGAACGCAAATAGAAGAGATGCTAAGAGATGACATTATCCAGCCGTCGACCAGTCCGTGGGCATCGCCGGTGGTACTAGTGAAGAAGAAGGACGGAACACTCAGGTTCTGCGTCGACTACCGGAAACTCAATGAGATAACGAAGAAGGACGTCTACCCGTTACCGCGCATCGACGACACGCTCGATCGCCTTCAAAACGCAAAATTTTTCTCTTCCATGGACCTCAAGACGGGGTACTGGCAAATTGAAGTCGACGAACGGGACCGTGAGAAGACTGCCTTCGTCACTCCGGATGGACTTTACGAATTCAAGGTTATGCCTTTCGGCCTTTGCACAGCACCAGCGACGATCCAGCGTGTTATGGATACAGTTCTCGCCGGGTTGAAGTGGCAAGCCTGCCTGGTGTACCTCGACGATGTTGTCGTCTTCGCAAGAACATTCGAAGAACATGTTGAACGGCTAAAGCAAGTCCTCGAGGCTATCAGAACTGCAGGGCTGACGTTGAAGCCTCAGAAGTGTCGATTCGGCTACGAGGAACTCAGATTTCTCGGCCAACTCGTGAGCAGCGACAGCGTACGCCCCGACCCCGAGAAGACGGCGGTCATCGCAAATTACCGTGTTCCTTCTAACGTGAAAGACGTTCGAAGCTTTCTTGGCCTTTGCGCCTACTACCGACGGTTCATTCCAAACTTTTAAAGAATTGCGTCACCCCTGAATGCCCTCACGAAGGACGGATCCACGTTTATCTGGAGTGAAGCAACAGGCGTTTGATGAATTGAAGACGCGTCTACAGACCGCACCCGTGCTTGCCCACTTCGATCCAAACGCCGATACAGAAATACACACCGACGCAAGCAACGATGGTCTAGGAGCCGTGCTCGTTCTACTTCACGACGGCGTCGAACGTGTCATCGCTTACGCAAGCAGAACGCTAACCAAGGCAGAGAAGAAGTATTCGACGACCGAAAAAGAGTGCCTTGCACTCATATGGGCCATCACAAAATTGCGCCCCTACCTGTACGGACGGCCGTTCAAGGTGGTAACAGACCACCATTCTCTGTGCTGGCTGGCAGGTTTAAGGGACCCCTCAGGACGCCTAGCGAGATGGAGCCTCCGATTACAGGAGTATGACGAAACCGTTACTTACAAGTCAGGAAGAAAGCACAACGACGCCGATTGCCTGTCCCGAGCACCACTCCAGCGACAGGACAACAGCCTCGAGGACGCCGCCGCCTTCCTCGGTCTAATGAGCGCGATTACCATGTCTACCAAGCAGCATAACGACCCCGAATTGAAGACACTCGTCGACTATCTGCAGGGCCGCGCCGACAATGTTCCTCCCATCTTCAGAAGATCACTCCCGAGTTTCTCCCTACGTAATGGTGTTCTCTACAAAGAAAACCACGCACCACAAGGCGCTACGTGGCTTCTCGTTGTGCCTGGGGACATGCGCATCGAGATTCTTGAATCCTGACACGACGAGCCATCATCAGGTCATTTGGGATACAGCCGGACACTGGCCCGTATAAGAGAAAAGTACTACTGGCCAACACTGGCCAAGACCGTACACCACTACGTAAGGACGTGCCGGGAATGCCAACGACGAAAAACGCCGCCGGTACGACCTTCTGGGTACCTTCAGCCAATCGCTCCGCCGTCGGCGCCGTTCGAGCAGATTGGGATGGATCTACTCGGGTCCTTCCCACGTTCGTCTTCCGGAAATCGTTGGATAATCGTCGCCACCGACTACCTGACACGCTATGCTGAGACTAAGGCACTTCCACAGGGCACAGCAACAGAAGTGGCGAAGTTCTTCATCGAGAACATCGTACTACGGCACGGAGCTCCGACCGCCTTAATCACCGATAGGGGAACGACATTTTCAAGCAGGCTAACACAAGAAATCCTTCGACTCAGCCACACCGCTCACCGGAGGACAACGGCGTACCATCCGCAGACGAACGGGCTCACCGAACGCCTAAACAAAACCCTTGCCGACATGATTTCGATGTACGTCGACGTCGAGCACAAGACATGGGACGAAATACTGCCTTACGTCACGTTCGCCTATAACACGGCTGTGCAGGAAACAACAGGATTCACACCGTTCCGCCTTGCACACGGCCATGACGCCTCGACTATGCTGGACGCGATGCTGCCCCACGAACCCAGTGATGTGGAAAACGACGCTCTGGACCTCACACAGCGAGCAGAAGAAGCCCGCCAGCTGGCCAGACTACGAATTGGTCAACAACAACGCGCCGATGAAAGAAGATACGATTTGCGCCGACGAGACGTACGCTTCAGTCCAGGCGACTTGGTATGGGTTTGGACGCCGATTCGACGACGTGGCCTGAGCGAGAAGCTACTGAAGCGGTACTTCGGTCCCTACAAAGTACTTCGACGCATTGGAGACCTGGATTACGAAGTGGTACCTGAGGGCAGCGTTCCCTCTCGACGACCCCCGAGGACTGAAATAGTTCACGTCGTTCGACTCAAGCCGTACTACAGCAGGTAGCGCTGAAGACTGGCTGGAAGGAAACAACATGAAAAAAAAAGAAAAGAGAAGGAGAAGAAACTGCATCGAGACGATGCCCCGTCTACGGAGGGGGCAATGCCACGAATCATCATCGCCAAACTTCCACGGCAGGCACGAAACGGTACATCTCATGCCGGCGCATGCTGAAGAAGAAGCAAGAAGCTTCCAGACACGTCGCCTGCTCTCTGGCAAACGCACGTGCTGTTTCTAGACTTTTCGGCGCGACGCTTAAATGCTTTTGCGCTCCAAGCTGGAGCATTCATTCTTTGGACTCAGTTGTGTTCAGAGAGCTATCACTCTTGTGTTTTGCTACCAAGTAGTCTAATAAACCGTTCGCTGTTTATTCGACGACTCGCCGACCCATTTCGCTTCGTGACAATATATATATATAGGGGGTTCCAGCGGAACGATCGCAAATGTTATTGCAGTTACCGGCGTCTGTCTAACCAGCATAGTTGAACACTTTTGAAACTATGAGCTTTTCGAGCTACTTGAAATATCGTGAGGTGGCCTCACAGCTCATGACACCCCATATATAAACTCATTATCAAACGTTCAAATATTCTGTATTTTCATCTCCCATCTCGCTGTGTGCGCAAGCATGAGTTTGTGGGCGTACCCAGGATCAGTGGTGGAGTTTTTTGTTTTTTTATGTATCGAGCCTCCTCTACATTGGAGGTCTGGCTACGCCACTGACACTATGGCTAGATTTTTGGCACCATAAGCGTATTGTAGTGTGGTAGTCTGACATTTCTGGACACCATCGGACTTCGATCGTTATTGTGACGGGGCTCGTTATTTTATTCCTCACATTCCCACCAGCAATGGGGTAGAGTATCGCCTGTGGCGATGAACCTCCCCACTCTCCAAAGCCAAAATAAAGTTGTTGTTGTTGTTAGCGTGGTAAATGGCAGCCCAGAGGCCTTTCGGCCTTAATCCAAGACGAATGCAGACCGCGCGTTAACAAATGTGCTTTCGCCTTTCACCATATGAGACGCAGGCTCCCTTTCTGGCCCCTCCACCGCGTACGCGGATTTCAAGAGATACCAGAGCGAGCATATACTGAAACACAAATTGTTGGAGTACGTTCATCAAGTGTAGCGTGGCGTACGACGTTTGCAACGGTGACAACGTCTTTGCAGTTAGCTTGTGAGTCTGCAAACGACGTCATCGCATACCTGTGAACGTTCCTGACACCCCGTCCTGGCACATATCGTGTTTTTAACTCAAGCTACCATGTATGTGATTACTTGGTAAATAAGGTAGTAAACCCAAAAATTTTCCCTTTTGCTTATGTCATGCCACTAAGGGTCACGTGCCCTAGATGTCTCCGAAAAATAACGCGCGCCTGCTCCTTTCTTTTTACACCTATTGTGTCATTGTCAAATTGTGTCATTCCAGTTTTATTTGATATTCCGGGCATCAAGTGGAACAGCCCTCATTAACCACTCCGCGTTCCAGCCAACGAAATATTTGTGTTCAGTTGGGGTGGTAGCGAAATCAAATGTCGGCCATATTTGTTCTTTATTATTTTTTTTGCGGCGATGTCAATCACTCCTGTAGTTTTAGCAGACGACTTCGTAAATACTGAATGAATCGTTGATGCAACGTTATAGTTTTTCTTCTTTGTTTATTAGTTGTTCATTGTTGGTGGTACGGACAATATTAGTTAGTTGGTTTACGTTTTTTTAACAAAAAAAACCTTTCCGCAAGGGGCGCTAGTGTTTGGATCCCCATGGCTCCCGTTATCTCCGCATCTCTCCCTTCAGTTTGCCTCTGGTCGCTGTTACGTGAGGACGTTAACAGCATCATCGGGTGCGTTATCAGCAACCACGGTAGGAATTACTTTTTATTGTTTGGTTTTGAACTAATTTTAATGTCGTCATGAGGTGTAAGGTTGGGAATGTTGCTGGCCGTTTCCGTCGTCGCATATTACCAGTTGTCCTGACTAACCTTACGTGAACGCGTTCCATGGCAGACGACCTGATGTTCAATTATGCCATAGTTCAATGTCCGGCGCCTCTTTGCGACGGTGCTCGCTGTTGTAATTCGGTGAAGTTAATATCTTTCGGTATTATTTCGAATTCCTGGTGCCACTGGTCGTTTGTTCTCGTTAGCATGCATTTTGTTCTCGTTGTTCTTACCTTTTTTTGATTCGGACAAATGTGTTTGTACTGTCATGGCGTCGATTTATGGCGTGACCTAATGCTTTTCGCGGGCTTCCTCCCGGTTGGATGGTGAGGTTCTGATGACGAGCGCCCATGATTGGACGCACATTTGGAGTTGGTCTGCTTTGTACTGTCAGGGACACTTCTAACTTTCTACTCGTTTCTGTGGCCTCGCTCCGATAAGCGTCACGCTAGCGGCTAAGCTCGCAAACAAAAAGTGGACTCGTCCGGGGGTGGCTGGGTGCCGACAAGCTATCGCATTGCCGCACGAAGGCGTTGGAAGGACCGAATAAAGACAAAAAAAAAAAAAAAAAACGTAGCAAGAGAAAGCAGACGCGATAATAAACCGTCATCTTCTTGCTCCTTACAAAACAGGGCACGGCACGTGACGACCAGATTAAGATAGTGATATAATTCCCTCTCACACCGTCTGCTTTCCGGTTACGTTTTTGTTTTTTTAAGTTTTTTTTTACACATTCCTTCCAAGACCTTCGTGTGGCAATGCGATACCTCGTCGGCACCTGGCCACCTCCGGAGGAGTCCACTTTTTGTTTGCGACCTTGCCCGCTAGCGTGGCGCTTATCGGAGCGATACCAAGGAAACGAGTAAAAAGTTAGAAGTGTCCCTGACAGTACAGGTCCCGACAAAAGTTTACGGAACACGCGAGCGGTGTATTTTCTCCTCGGTACGACACCCTAGCGGCAAGCGGAAGCTGGCGAAATCAGGCCAGTTCACTGCCTCAGAGGGATGGACGACTGCGCTCTTAGCGACACACAGCGTGAGTTTCGGTATGATTACTGTTGTATATGCCCGCGAAGTGAGTTGGATGTAACTGTTGTGCTCGTCAACAACTCGTGACTCACGTCAGTTGTTTATCAATCAATTATCAATGTCAGCGCCAATTGTTTATGAGCACGTCACGCGTCGTCCATAATAAAGCAACTGTTTACCAGATACATTTCTTTCTCTTGTCTACATATCATGGCTTTCCAATAAAAGCAATACACTGTAAAGTGTTGCCACTATGATTCATCCTTGTTATCACGATGATAGCGGCGAGCTCCCTGTCTCAACAATCGTTCAACCACGTGTTGTTGGCAAGCACAACAGTAAAATCCAACTCACTTTGCGGGCACATACAACAGTAATCATACCGAAACTACCGCTGTGTGTCGCTAAGAGCGCAGTCGTCCACCCCTCTGAGGCAGTGAACTGGCCTGATTTCGCCAGCTTCCGCTTGCCGCTAGGGTGTCGTACCGAGGAGAAAATACACCGCTCGCGTGTTCCGTAAACTTTTGTCGGGACCTGTACAGTATGGGGTCGATCTGTGTTTACCGTGTTTTTTTATTTCTTTTAAATGCTAGCTGCTGGTTTATTCATTTATTATTCATTTACATTTGTGTACTATTAGAATTGAAATTTCGACCCAATTTGTAGCTCGAACTCTGAACAAATTACTTTTGGCGGGCTTTTTTTATTTAGCCTCACACTTGATCCAAAAATGGAGGTGGGGGCTCTCGCATTGTCTACATGTGTTGTTTTCCAATTGTGTAACAACATTCTTTCTCTTTTCAGGGCAGTGCCTAGATTTTAGGCACATGACTACCTAGCTCTTTTGTTTTTTTGAGCACAACTTGTCATCAGAACATGCAGAAGACTTCTATAGATTTAACGTTGATACCGTGATGAAAGTGTAACGTAGGGTAGGTGAAGATGTGTGTGGTTTTTGTGGCGCCTCGAGCGACGCATAGAAGATCGGTATGTGATGGGTAAAATACCCTTTTCTTACTCTTAGCCGTAGCATTGGTGGAGACGCAGAGTCCGACAGGCGTTTCTGACTATCTCGTACCCACGATAGAGCGTATGTCAGCTTTTAGTATGTCTTTCGTGCTAAGTTATAGGAGTGTTTACGAGGGAAAGGGGGAAAGCCGTGGCCCTCGTGGGGAGCTTGGGATTCTGTGCTATCGGGTTTGGATTTAGCCTCGGTCTGGTGCGAGATGTTCAGTGCGCCTGGTCTCCTTGTTCGCAAAATTGTATTTTCTTCTTTTTAAACCTCAAGAATTATTATGTAATGTGTGTGCATTGGGCTCTGTGCTCTTCGCTGGTCAGGATTGCTGTGTGATTGGGACAGTGAAGGCCTCTTCTTGGAGCGGATGTTGTGTTCCGAGCAGGGTTCTTCGCTCACTGTGCCTCAGGTGCTGTGCATTAGCTTTTAGCTTCAGGGATATTGTAGCTATATACGGTATGTTCTGTGCTTGCTGTGCATTTTAGGAGCTTACCTCCGTTTAACATAAGTAATTAGAATCAAGTAATGTAATCTGGTGATTATATATACATATTTGAAGACATTCCGTATACAAATACGATGATTTTTTAAATTAAATTGATCACTTGACAACCGTCCGACTTCTCATTTCTACTGTCTCGTATGTTCCCTTGCCCAATTTCATAAAATATCTCAAATCCAGATCAAAGCAGTAACTTCCCTGAAGTGCACAGTAGTGATTTCTCTTGCTTCCTTTTGTTATAGAGCGTAGTGTTTAGAGTAGTTCTCTCCACAGCATAGCTCAGGCTTAGTGTGCGAGGGTATTAGCTTACTCTGGTAGCCTATACATAGTCCTATAGAGTCCTGCACTGCCGGAATCCAGGGATGAAGAAACTTCCTGCTCGTGACCAGCGCATAGATAACCAATATATTAAAATTAACGTAGTTCAACTGCTGCGCGCAATAGTCAATGATAGGTCGGGCACGCGACTGGAAGAGAACGGCCAGCGGATGGAGAAGCGGAAGGACTCGATCGGAAAAGACTGAAGGAGGGCTGAAAGGAGACAACACATGAAGAGCTGTACATCGTTACATTTTAACTGTTAATGCCACAGCAGTTGTAGTGTATATAGGCCAGAAGCAATATCGGGATATCGTGTGCAGCCATAGTTGATTAGGTACAAACTTAGTTAGGATAGACAGGTAACGATTTGCAGTGCGGTATTTAGGTGCACTGTCGCGGAAAGGCATATAGCTACAGGATATTGTCTCAGTGGTTGCTGTGTAGAGGTTCTCCGCCAGTAGAATATGATCCATTTCAGTGGATGTCGTTCATTTGGGCATGTGCTAGGTTTAGCTCGGATGTTTTCCGTCGGATTCAATCCTTTCACGATATTTATATTTGGTATCGGTTCCGACACTGTTCTCTCTCTGTCCGTCTTTGTGGTTAGGTTTTTGCGCATCGCATGTGGGCGTCCATGAATGAGTTGGACATTCCCTCATAAGTTGGACATTCCCTAAAGTTGTGCGTGTCAAGGATCCAGTGTCAGTCTGGTCGAATCTTGTGCGATGCATGTTCAGGATGGATATTGATTACCCGCTGCGTGGCGCGTCCGCTGATAAGAAACGTCCTCCGACCTTCTGTGTTCTTTTGTTTGACTTCGGTTCTCTCTTATCGGGATATCTCTATCTTTCTGCACGTATTGTCCTCCCATTCTGGTCGTTAGCCTGTGTCGGAACCTCCTGCTTTTGAACCTCGAACAGCACCACTGAGCAATATCAGATAGGGTAGTGAGGTTTAGCTGTAAGAACCATACTCTATCGCGTTAAATTGTATCAGGATTAGAATAGGAGCACCTGGGGTACAGTGATGGAAACGTGAGTCTGGCACATGGCGTTCTCTCTGGATTCATTCATGCCTAAATAAATACGCCATAAGTGAAACTCATTTCTGAGTCTATTTCTATACCAGTAATATTTACCCATTACTCGTTTTTATCATAAATTACAAAAAAAAACTTTCATGGCATGTGCAAGGCTCATCACATGGTCAGCTCTGTCTCGCTCAGCTATAATAAGTCGGCAAATGACGCACTGGTCTCTGGGGTATACGGGTTGGGTGTGAGGCTGTCCCCGAAGATATGTTTACAGCCGTATAATAAGGCTAGGTGCAGCTTTTAGCTTTACCATTTGTTTGTCTGCAAAGGCGAAGAAGGGCACGGCTCGCGGTTACAGTGAGGGGAGCCACACATATATACTTTGGGAATTACGAGTGTCATGTACGCGTTCATATAGTGCTTGTGTAATGATGCTGCGGGGTTGTGGGCCCCTAAATATGGCTATGATAGCTCGCACCGCGTGGTACCCCGACAGAGGCACCTTCGCGGTCGTCTCTCGTCGGTAAGTATGTCGGACACTAGGCTACGACTACCATGGGAATCTGTGGGAATGGAAGGCCCGCCACGGTTGATACCGGGCTCGTCCGCTGGGTTGGGTAGGTGTAGGCGGGAACCGCTGGGACGGGCGTATATTTCTGGCAGCCGTTTAGGGCAGGGTCTGGACACATACTTAGGTAGACGGGAAAGCGGACGGGTGCGTACTGCGACCGGTTAGCTGTTATGATTGTACATAAAGACAGCCGTGGCCGTGGCGGTCCTGGGGTGTCTTCTGTTCGGGAGTACGTAGGGAGTAAAAGTGGTTGTCGTTAGGCAGTAAAATTTCGTCCCTGGTTTTTCTGAGAGTGTTGTGTGTACAGGTGTTATAAATGATAGGGGAATGACAGGAAAAGCGAGACAATGGAAGGAGATGGTTATGAGTGGAAATTATTAGTTTATTCTGTAGCAAAAAATCTGCAAAGTGTTGCTTTGACTTCGTAATGTGACAATTAGTAATATAATGAATTAATATAGACACAATTCCACCCGTATACTATCTCCTTCGAGGAACACTGGTCAATCGGCCACTGGGAAACTCAACAGTAAGTTGTACCGCCGTGGGACATTTCGCCGCGGACGTGGCGGCGCTGGATGGAAGTATGGACCTCCCGCCGCTGGAAATCGCTAGCTCGGTCTCGGTCAGTGGTTATCGGTGAGAGTCCACACCAGCGCGAGTGAGCACATCTGCTGTGCGCGTGTCTTGGATTCGTACCTTCGGGACGAGTCTCTGGCTGTGGATGATCCCTCCGTATAGCTGCTGATCGCCACACACATGCACACATATCTCATTTATATCTGCGTATGCGGTCGAGCCTCGATCCTCTCCAAACATGCGCGTGCGTGTGTTAGGCGGTGGAGTTGGACTGCTCGGCATAGATGCTCGCCCGTGGTAGGCTTAGCTCGCGTACGTTCTCTTTCAGTGCGAACATAGCGATTGAACAGAAATAAAATTTGAAGTGTGTTTAAATGTGTGATGTTCGAAAAAAAAATGTGTGTCTGTCAATTATTGTGTCCGTGTCTCTTTACTCGTCTTATGTATTGCTGGGGGGGGGGGGGATATATTACGAAAGAAAGGAAAGGGGGATATGTTTAATGCATAATCAATATATATATCCATAATAATATATACAAAATAACAATACATAAGATATCTATATATACATATATATCGAATCGCCAGTCCTCGGCGAAGGATTGACGGAGCGCGTGCTAGTCAGCTTATCGCTATAGCTTATCTCGATTATTGTGGCTGCTGTTCTAACCTCGTCCTGCTTTTCAGCATTTCCACATCGTTCCGATGTGGTACACTAATCGTTCTGCTTGTATATTTCAGGTTCTCACCATACATTTCCCCGTGTTATGTTTTTATTTATCCGCTATGTTTCGGTGGAACTGTCTCCCATGCCATTGGTTGCCCATCAAGAATATTATTGTGGCAAGGGCACAGGAATTGGAATAACTGTTTATTCAGGTTCTAGAGCTAGAACAGAGAGAGCAATGGAACGAACGAGACACGATGATAACGATAGCACCTCTTCTGTCTCACAATATCAACGATTCAGAGCTTTTATTTATTGAGATATATATTTAACCACAGGAAGTACCTGGGACCAGAGGAAGAAGAAACTCGCTTAAATCGTTTTTATAATTGATAATGATGAGAAGGTTAGATATGGGTGTGGTGTTCCTTTTTGGTTTTTCTTTTTCGTCTTAGAGAGTGATGGTTCCATCAGCCCATGGTCTCGGAAGACACCTGACTATGCAGTGCAGCTGTTGGTTCTATAACATCAACAGATGTGGTGATATTTTTATCTTTCTTTCGTAAGATTAGATGGCAGCCAAGATTCTATACTGAAACGGCTGAGGCTTCTGGAAGAAAATGATTGCTGCATCTTTAGGATAGGTTGAACTCTCATGCAATTGGTTGCCCATCAAGAGCAATATTGTGGCAAGGACGCAGAGATAGGAGGAACTGATTATTGAGATCATAGAGTATATAGAAGCGAAGAGACCAAGGGAACAAATGAGATGACTACCAGGATAGCAGCTCTTCTGTCTCAGAATATCAACGATTCAGAGCTTTTATTTATTGAGAGATACATTCAACCACAGGAAGTACTTGGGACCAGAGGAAGAAGAAACTCGCTTAGAAAATCATTTTCAAATTGATTACGATAAGTAGGTTAGATATCAGTGCGGTGTTCTTCTGTGGTTTTTCTTTTTTGTCTTCCAGAGTGACAGTTCCACCACGAGCAACCTGCATAGGCCCATAGTCTCTGAAGATCCCTGCCAGCTCTGGAATGCAGCCTCAACAGATGTGGTGATATTTTTACCTTTCTTTCGTAAGATTAGAAGGCAGCAAAGATTCTATACTGAAACGGCTCTGAGGCTTCTGGAAGAAAATGATTGCTGCATCTGCTGGATAGGTTGAACTCCCATGCAATTGGTTGCCCATCACGAGCAATATTGTGGCAAGGACACAGATCGGAGGAACTGTTCATTGAGATCATAGAGTAGCTAGAAGCGAAGGGACCAATGGAACAAACGAGAGATGACGACCACGATAGCACCTATTCTGTCTCACAATATCAACGATTCCGAGCTTTTATTTATTGAGATATATATTTAACCACAGGAAGTACCTGGGACCAGAGGAAGAAGAAACTTGCTTAAATAATTTTTATAATTGATAATGATAAGGTGGTTAGATATGGGTGTGGTGTTCCTTTTTGGTTTTTCTTTTTCGTCTTCCAGAGTGATGGTTCCACCAGCCCATGGTCTTAGAAGATACCGGACTATGGAGTGCAGCTGTTAGTTCTATAACATCAACAGATGTGGTGATATATTTACCTTTCTTTCGTAAGATTAGAAGGCAACCAAGATTCTTTACTGAAACGCCTCTGAGGCTTCTGGAAGAAAATGCTCCATGGAAGAAAATGATTGCTGCATCTTTAGGATAGGTTGAACTCTCACGCAATTGGTTGCCCATCACGAGCAATATTGTGGCAAGGACACAGAGATCGGAGGAACTGTTTATTGAGATCGAGTAGCTAGAAGAAGCGATCAAGGAAACAAACGAGATATGACGACCACGCAAGCACCTGTCTCCCAATATCAACGATTCAGAGCTTTTAGTGAGATATATTCAACCACAGGAAGTACTTGGGACCAGAGGAAGAAACTCGCTTAAGAAATTATTTTTAGAATTGATTGCGATAAGTAGGTTAGATATGAGTGTGGTGTTCTTCTGTGGTTTTTCTTTTTTGTCTCCGAGAGTGACTGTTTCACCACGGACAACATGCATAGGCCCATAGTCTCTGAAGATCCCTGCCAGCTCTGGAACGCAGCCTCAACAGATATTTTTTTCTTTTCTTCCGTAAGATCAACGATTCAGAGCTTTTATTTATTGAGATATATTCAACCACAGGAAGTACTTGGGACCAGAGGAAGAAACTCGCTTAAATCATTTTTATAATCATTGATATATCATTGATTCATATTCATTGATTCATATAATCATTGATAATGATGAGTAGGTTACATTTGAGTGTGGTGTTCCAACTCTGCGGCATTGACAGATGTGGCGATATTGTTTCATACATCTAGAAGACTGGCAAAACAGGGCAGACTGCTCTGCATAATTTCCGCCAGAAGAATGATCACTTAGTGAATAGCAATGATGAACAACATAAAATAAGGCGAGCTAGCTGGCGTGTAGATGAAATAGGCATCATTTTCTCGAGCCTGAAAAGCAAAGGGCACTGACGGAACGAACTGGACACTGGGAATGAATGGATTGAACTGACCATTGAGGGCAATTTTATGGCTGCCACTTCACAGTTCATAGATGAATGAGCATTCTTGAAGGCTGGGCATTTTAAAATGCTTTTTGTTTCGCTGTTCCTTTCTCACCTTTTTCTATTTCAGAAGCAGATACAACCGGGGCGATATCAAGCATGTCTAGCATCTTCCCTGCTACGCTTAACTGCCCTTGGAAGCTTTGGACACAGGGGCGACTAGCTCGGACTTCCCAGGGCAAATCGAAGTATCTCTGTGGGAGTGCAGCCAAAGGAGACAGTGCGACGTGAGTGATGCTCGTGAGTGAACTATAGGCTCGCGAGAATACAGTGGAATCCCGTTAATTTGAACTGGTGCCATGGTCCCGGCAAAGCTGTTTATTTCAGTTGGCGAAAACTAGCTCAGTAATTTGAATACAAGAAAGTGCACAGCAGTTTAGTCGAACGAGTAGCGGGCTGCGCCCGGCTTGGGTAGGGAATCCCGGGCCACTTCTGCAGTTTCTTCGCGATTGCAGATTTGCATTTTGCAGATTGCAGATTTGCAGATTGCAGATTTGCAGATTGCAGATTGCAGATTTGCAGATTGCGATTGCAGATTTTTCGCGACCATGCTCGGGATCCCAGGACAGGATTCTGGTATTGGTAACAGCCTTTGTCACGATTTTTTGTCTCCCTACTAGGCATTCCGTAACTTCGCGCTAATCAAAACTTCAGTTTTAATGAGACACTTTTTATCCAAATTGCGGTGCTGATGCAAATGATGCAAATGCTGATGCAAATGACGGTGCTGATGGAAGTGATTGCCGTAGTCGGCCACGCTCAGGCAGGAAATGTCACGGTTGTCGCAAGGTGAGGGTGTCCTGGGCAGACTTCACAGGCAACGGTGTCGGCAACTGCCTAAAAGCATCTGAGGAAAACTCAAACTGATAATGCCCGTTTGATGATCTCCAATAAAAGGCTCGTTTTTATTCGCAGTTGTCACAGATGCATAGTAGAGCCGGGCGAATAGCAAAATTTCCATTTTGTATAGTTTACGAATATTTCACTTGCACTGCGAATGGAGTCCGAATAATTTCTTAAGATGGCGAATCGAATTCAAAAAATCAGAAAACGCCAAATTCGAATAAGTTTATGAACATACCGCATGATGAAATATTTTGTGGGGTTTCATTGATTAAATGGTGTTCTGCTCCGAACATGTGAGCCTTTTCACCCAGCATAACACATCGTAAGAGAAGTGCATTAGTGGGATGAACTACATTGAATGTCATGTTCCACGCAGACTGCTTTGTGTGAATCTCTTCGTTTCTGCACATATTTCCATCTGTTTGAACATAATTCTGAAAGCTGGGAGCACATTTACTGGAATCTGCTGTGTCAAGAGTACAGTGTTGACCATGAGCTCACAAAATTTGTCGACTTTCATGCCAGAAAATCGTTAACAGTGTAAAGCGGGGTTCACCTAACGCTAGAGTGTAATGAGGTCAAACAGACTTGCAGAATGGAGTCGCACACCGAAATAACAATTGCGGTAACGTGAAGTGGGCTTCACCTAACTCTTGGATATAATAAGGCGAAGCAGAATTGCTATTTCGATACCTCGCTTCAGAACTATTGGAAAAATATTCGAAAATTTTGAATACGGAAACTAGGTTGCGAATAGCATATTCGAATGGCCCCGTCAGATGTTCGTCTCATGTACGAAATTCCGAATAGCTCTAATATACAGGGTGTCCCAGAAAACGTGTCATTGAATTATAATAAAAAAAACTACGCCACCTAGAATCATGCGGTCAACAGCATTTGTTCTTATTAGCTTTTTGCCACCTCCTAATGCGAATGTCATGTACTCGAAGTTTAATTATGTAAATATTTGCGAACTGAACTCGGAAATTTGCCAAGTAAAGGTCACTTTTTTACCCCACCAATATGAAGAGCGTGCCGAATTCACTCAAATTCATGATAATTCACAGTGATATTCACGAGCTATCCCATCGGAAAATAGCCGAATATCATGTTTTTCGGAGCACCGGACCATAGCGCGCGATGACTTCTTGAGCGCAATCGCTCTCCACAGAGCCACATGCCAGCCCACAGAGCGATAGTAGAAAAAGAAACAGTTCCTAAAATTGGGAGAGGGAAAGCATTATCCCAGTCGGACGTGATAAGCCGTTCCTGTTTTATCTCTTTCTGCGATGTCGGGGAGGGCTGGGTTTCCAACCTCCTTTCGTCGGACTGACAAAGATTGCGCTGAAAAATTCATCGTGCGCTATTCTGTGCGACCTCCGTAGAGCATGATGTTCGGCTATTTTTCTCCGATGGGATAGCTCCTGAATACCCCTGTCAATTATCATTAATTTGACTAAATTAGACACGCTCTTCACATTGGTGGGGTAAGAAAGTAACCTTTACTAGGCAAATTTCCGACTTAAGCTCGCAAAAATGTACATAATTAAACTTACGTTACACGACATTCACATGAGGAGGTTGCAAAAACCCAGTAAGAACAAATGCCATTGACCGCATGACTCTAGGTGGTGTAGTTTTTTTAGTATAATTCAATGACACGTTTTCTGGGACACCCTGTATAGTGCCCACCGATTTATTTCATACTGACTTGAGTGCAAAACAGGTTCGACTTCTAAAGATAAATCACTGAAGTTTCAAAAATTGTCAAGCAGCATGAAGTGAATGCCCCCGGCTGCTCATTTTTGAAGAGGCTGGTTTTCGAAAACACTTGTTTTATATTCCCAGTTTGGCCTGTTCACGTGCGCTGCCCTCACCCCTGCAGTCACCCCTCAAACGAGATGAACGGAGGGAGCTCTGGCGCGTGTCACAGGTGTCAACAGCGGAAGCCTGCTTACGGTACCCTGTAAGGATGCACTGCCATTCAATTTGTCATCCAAAGTGCATGCGCCGGCAGGCGCTGCTGCCGTGTCACGGCACTTGTTGCGGTATTGCACTGAGTGGAATTTCAATATGATGGCGAGATTGAAGCAAATTATTTTCTGCAAATAGTCATGTTGAATTATGACAATTCTAGGCCCTGTGGTGGTCCATATAAACACATCATAAGCAACCACATTGACAGTGTTGACTGGGTTTTATTACTAGTGCAGGTCCTTGCGAAGAGCCACGAGCTACCAAACTGTGTGAACTGTGCAGCTACCAAGTGTGGACCTCCGGTGAACATGTACTTCTGGATATTGTCTTTGTGCTTCAAGCACCTTCAGTCAGCAACTACGTGTCATCCCACAGGGCATAACGCCCAGGGCTTAGCACCCTATGGACAACATATTGTTAGATATTATTGTGTAGCTCAGGTTTATTGTGTGTGTGACAAGTACGCAATTGTTTTGTATCATGAACAAACTGACCAGCAGAGACTGGGAGGTATGGGGCATTGCTCTGTACCGGCTGCACCTTCTGCAGGTTTTCCTGGGTTTTCCTCGCCGACAGACAAATGTGGGTGCAGTTCCCATGAAGTCGGCCCAGGACGCACTTCCCCCCCCCCCCATGGCGGCACCGAATGCCACTACTTCCATCCTTGGACGAAATCCTGCTTCAAATATTGCTAACGCATCTTTTGCGTTCCCTTTAAGCTTCACTGCAACATGGCTCGTCTTCGCGCAGATGACATTTGACCATTTTGTATGTTGCATGGATGTTAATGTGTGTGCATGTCACGTGCACAAGCTGTACATACCAAACCAGGACCTACACCAAGTTCAAGTCAGGAAACAAACAAACGCATCATTACTTTTAGCCAGTACAAATTTGTTTAATCATCAATTCAACTCAAAGATCCTGGTATGGTATTGCAACATGCACGTGCCTGTGTGTGCATGTGCGTACGTACGCAAATGTTGATGTGTCTGTTTTTAACGCTACTAAACTTCAGTGGTTGAATGTCATTTGCCGGGCGGACTTTGCTGCAGTGAAGCCATTATTCGGTTTGGTTATTTCAAATGGTCAGGTTGGATCCGCCTGGTTATTTGAGAAGAAATTTTAAAATTATACCCTTGGGTGCGGTGTGTGCCTTCAGATACACCATTATTGATATGGTTAAATGTGAAAGGAGTTTTCTGATACTGAATAGTTGATTGTGAGTATTTATGATGTGCATTTTGTACATGCTGGTGCTATCTGATTATTGCATGATATTTTTGCGTATTAAATAGTTCATTTTGTATGTGCTGAGGCTATCTAATTAATGTATGATTTACTTGTTCCTGCGTATTAAATAGTTAATCGTGAGTAGTTTAATGTCTTCACTTTGATTTGTATGTAGTTATGCTATGTGATTAAATGTGATTTTCATCTTTCTGTACATTAAATTTCAAGTGCTTTGATGATGTGCGACAACGATTCAAGGACCAACACTGCGTTTTTTCACTACCCACTCGATGACAGGCAAGTCACTACCTATTCCATTCTGCCGCTTAGCATAGCATAGCACCACACCTGTGGCACATACGCAGCGTTTTGGCGGGAAGAATTTTTGTTTTTTGAGTCCCATCTTTCTTGTTCATGTATAAGCACTCAACTCTCATCTGCTTCAGAAAAGCATCTGCATGGATACAGTAGAATGGATAATGGAGAGTGGTTGGAGAATCAGTTTTTGGCATAGCAGCTGCACAAGTTCTTTTGTGAAGGGTCAACCAGACGCCTACACAAGCAGCACAGGGATATGGACATGTACTCTGTCACGCCGGGTCCCTGAATGTGTGTGCTTGTGCTGTGCCGCCAATATACCGTTGTTCTACTCCCTTCTCCACTTCCACTTGAGACATCAGCTATCAGTGAATGTAAAGTTACTTCGGCATATCACTCGAACTTCAGAAACAATGTTCATATGTTCGTGTTTTGCGCAGCTAGAGCAGAATGCAGTTCGTGATTTTTAAATACCTATCCCGAAAAATAAAAGCACTGCGTAACAAACAGCCAACGCTTCCGCATTTTGTTATGTTTCACTCGACGCGAATGCAAATCCACAACCATCCAAAACCCCGAAAGTGGGGGAGAGAACAGATGAGAAAGGGAAAGCACCGCCAGCGTCACAGGTCATCCAGGGAGGCAAAAAAAAAAGCAAAACAAAAAGCTACTCAACCGTCGTCCAACGATTGGCCGAATGCTTGAGGTCGCGTGAGTTTCTCCCGACAATATAGAATATACTACACGTTCATCCTCCTGGTCAAACCGCAAAGGTTACCCCAGTTTTCGCGCGCTTTTGCATCGATGGTTATCCGCAGGTTTGTTTGATCTCGTTACTTTCTTTGGAACAGAGAACCACAGAACAAGCATCGGAATAGCGATGGTGCCTAGAGTGCTACCAACGTAGTGGACTTTGTGTACATAGGCCTTTAAAATCGATACGGCGTCGAAGGGCTTTTCCTCCTAAGACAAACGTTGCTTCAGGAGTATTTTGGACGTCGTGCTTCATTCCACGTCCCTGGCTCAAGAAACAGTATATGCGGCTGGACTCTATGTCGAGGACGACGAACATTTAAAGAACGATTACGACGTCTCGTCTCGCGGTCTGAAACAACGTTACGAAGCGACGAAGGGAGGAAAATACTTTAACCTGGTCGGTCAGACCAATACCGACCTATTTCAACAGCCGCGCCTGATGGTATCTGCCGTCGAAATTCGCGTCGTTTTCCTGTTAAACAACGACGAATTTAAACTCATATCGGTCCCCAACGACAAGAAAACGTACAATTACGAGGTGGACATTAAAGAAATGATGTTACACTTGAAAAAGGTGACGCTAGCGCCTTCCCTGTTTTTGGAATACGAGCGGGGGCTTCAGACCACGCCCGCCATCTACGTCTTACGCAGATTGGAAACCAAAGTGCGGAGCTTGAGTGCCAGGAGCTTGGACGCTCACTTTGAAAACGTTTATCCCGAAAGGGTGCCACCCAAATTATGCGTCGTCCTGCTCGCCACGTCCGACTTTCTCGGCGACATCCAATCGAACCCCTACAAATTCCGCCATTACGACCTGTCTCATTCGATGCTCTCCGTGGACGGCCAGCAATTGCGAGCCGAGTACGACTTTAAGAACGACCTCGTCAAAATTCCCTGCTTTTAATTTCTTGCAAGAACTGGGTGAAAAACATTTCAAGTACACTTACGACCAATTTAAAACGAGCGGGTTCCTTCTCTACTTCAACTTGGACGTGGACAAGTATTCTTCGCCTTCGCATTTGAACGAGTGGCGAAAAGGAAACGTTCGCCTGCAATTACGCTTCGCTAAAGCCCTTCCACACGCGGTCACCGTCCTCCTGATTTCCGAGTGTCCCAAGCTGATGTGCGTTGACAAGGACCATACGGTCACCTTCCCATAGAACAAATGTACGAGAGCAAAATCTTGGAACTCGTGTCCCTGAACCTCCTCGCTTCTTCCATGCTGACGGGCATTTGCGCTTCCGACGAAGCCTACGTTTTACGCAAGCCCGGCTACTTAATCATCAATACCGAAGAGCGAAGAAAGAGCGGCCAGCTCTGGGTGCTCTACCTGAAAAACTACGATGGGTCTGCCGTGTTTTTCGACAGTTACGAACTTCCCCCATCGAAGCAAACCTTCGAAAGACTGGACGAATACAACGACCAGTGTATTCAATCTCCTTTTTCGCCTTACTGCGGTCTTTTTTGTATCTACGTAGCCACGCCCATGTCGAAACACTACAACTTGAAAAATTGTGTATCCATGTTTTCCTGTAACCTCGAAGAGAATGACGAAACAATAAAACGACTCTTCGTGAGTGAACTAGTTTCGTAAAATAGTCGTATTTATTTTTTCACGACATACACAAGACGCTTGCGAGACGATCTTCCAACGTGCTGACCCGACGCTCGTCGTCGCCGGTCACCGTGACGTCGAGGGATGTGTGGAGAAGCCAGTAGCGACGGACGATAGGTCGGTTGAAACCCGCGTTGATGAGACACGGGTCGACTGTCTCTCCTCGTCTATACTTTTCCAACAGCTCGAGCTTGTAATCTACGAAACGTTTCATTCTTTTTGCAATCTTCCCACTGACGGTGAACAGACGTAAGGGTATCGTCTTGAGAATCGAGCGAATGTCACCCTCGCAGCTATTGCCATGAATATCATCGCGTAATCGCAGCAAGTCCCGACACATTCGCGTTTGCACAAAGGTTGCAAACCGCTGCTCGGGCGTCATGACAGACGGAATGAGAGTAGACAACCCTTTTTTTATTGATCGTGAGGGGTTATGCATGAATCAGGCTCCAGCTTCGGTTTCGTAGCCGGGAAGACAGCCCAAATACGGACGAAGGCTCGAGTCCAACCAATGGCTGGGGTTTCTCGACCAGAGTCCACCGCAACGACAGGTGGTCAGTCGATCGCCGATCCGCAAAAAGAAGGTGTTCGGAGGAGGCTTGAAGGTTAGGACCAGGGGTAGATCTCCAGTCAGTAGCCATTCGTAATCTGCAAGAAAGGAACGTGGGAAGCACGCGTTTTTTATCTCAAGCACACGTACAATCTTCTTCAGTCACAGAGTGACACTGATGGTCTATCTTCTCCATCTTCCTTCAATAGTCGAAGTCCTTCGCAACGTACGTCGAACGGTACCGTCTGACAGCCGAGAAATGGGCGAATCAAGCGGTCCGTCCAATGCTTTTGCTCTAAAAAAAAAGTGATCAATTAGACGTATTAAAAATAACGAGGAAGCGTACCTTTGGACCACAATCCTCCTCAATTGGTGCAGAAGAAGCGGGTGCTGCCAAATATGTGAGGCGGGAAAAACACTTCACGCGCAGCAAAAGTGTTGTACACTGGAAATGAAACTCTTGACGATGATGACGTCATGGGTATTACTTAAGAGGACCTACCAAGCTGAGCATGATGGTACGAGAATGACGATCAAACGTTCGCTTCGACATTTATAGTAAAGCTTTTCCTCTCCCTCTCTATAACGTCGTTGAACGTGTTTGGACGTGTTCAGACACGCGCGGCGAACTGTCGAAGTCGCCCCTGGACACACTAGTTCCTCTCTCTCTCCCTCTTTATGACGTCATTGAACATGTTTGAACATGTTTGGACGTGTGTAGACACGAACCCTGCAATACGAAAAACGTCACGCAGTACGAATTAGACTGGTGTTTAGTGTGTCGCGTCCAGTGGTTCCTGGGTTCGAATCCCACACTGGGTCTTCTCGTCGTCATATACAAGTCGTCCCAGAGTGTTAGTTAGACATTAGTGTAATGTTTTATTCAACGTCGATGGTATCATTGTCACATGCGACATCGCAAAGAAAAAAGGCGCGAAAGACGGAAGGCGGAGTGGTCAAAGTACAGACGACACCGTCGCAATGCGAGGAGGAGGAGAGCGGTGTAGCGACTATAAAAGGTGCGCTGGTTGTACGACGATTGATGGAATG
Source organism: Ornithodoros turicata (assembly GCF_037126465.1). NCBI lineage: Eukaryota > Metazoa > Arthropoda > Arachnida > Ixodida > Argasidae > Ornithodoros > Ornithodoros turicata. The sequence continues at coordinate 23,149,201 of NC_088207.1, forward strand.
CCCACGAGGGGCATCCATCCATCCACGACGTGAGTTGTTTCGTGGACCAAAATGTAAGTTGACCGCCTCTGCTGTGAGAGTGTATTCTATGTATGACATTGTTTTTCAGGAACCAATAGCCGCTGTCTCCGCATGATACTGAACACACACACACAGCGACTCATCCCATCCTCTCTCATCATCATCAATCTCAAGCGTTCCTCAACTGAAGGGAAAAGTGACCATTGTTTCGTGAGGGGAAATCTCGTACTGATTTTGTTTGACCACAGTGCCACGCTGTCTCGTATGTCAGTGCGACCCCATCGATGCCATGCTCATGGCCGTAGAAAGAGAGCACGAAGCTAGAATAGAGAATCTCTGTAACAGCCCAGTCGTCCTTTCAGATGACAACGACGACGACAGAGTCAGTAGTCCACCTTTCGTAATACCTGAAACGGACGACGACGAACCCCTAGATGGGCACGACAATGCAGACGAATTGCTCATGTGGGAAGAAGATCAGTCGTATGCAGATTTCATTCCTCTGTCTGGTAGGGTTAGAGATGAATCACCAGATGCAAGCCCAGAATTTCAAAACGAAGCTGAGCCTGTCCAGGGTCGTAGAATCGTTGAATTACGAGAACACGTCGTAGGGAATCGTCCCTCCGTCACGGAGAGACGATTCCTGCCTTTTTTTTGTCACAGATGAGGCATTTGACGGAACGGCTACTAGGTACACGCTTCTTTGTCGCCCGCACGACGACAACGTCGACGATTTGCGACTCTATCTACCGAGCATAGCTCCAGTAATCACGCGCGTCCTCGAAGCTTATCGCATGCCTTTCAAATTTTGTCTGTGCTCGAAGGCGCTCATGGTTAAGGATGGAGCCGACGGGTTGACTTCTCATCTCTTTCACGTGAACCTTCACATGAGAGTGGTTCATAACTGTCAAGAAATCGAAGGCGCAATAAATGCTGCCATCGCAGAGTCTGGTTTCGATTACCTCGAACGACGTCCAATGTGTCGACTTAAAACTAACGCGCTTAAAACCGAAGCGGATTCGGTGCACGGTCGAGCTTCCAGAAATGTTGAAAAGAAAAACAAGAACTCTCACAAACGTCAAACCCCCCACAAACGTCAAACTCCCACCGAATCACGAAAACGAGTGTTTCAAGTATAGCGTGCTGGCACTCTTGCATCCGTCGAGGAACAAACCGAACGATTATGCCAGATACCACAAACACATGAATCCTTCAAATCCGGAGACATGCGTAACGTACTGGCCGCCCTGCTTCCCAGTCACTTATGAAGGCATTACCCTGTGGGAGAGAAAAAACAAAATCTCCGTGTACATCTACGTGTTCGACGAGCAGACGAGTTCGATATCTACCGGACGGGATCCCTGCACGCTCAATAAAGATAAAGTTCATTTGCTCGAGGTTAGGCAGCATTTCTATGGCATTAAAAAATTTAGCACTTTCATGGGACGAAGTGACTATTTTTATTGCGAGAAATGCATGTCCGTTTACGGGACGAGAGATGCATTGCAGCAACACGAACGTCTGTGTCGAGACGTAAATGAAGTGATTCTCGAAATTCCAAAAGCGGGGGAGAGTGTCTCCTTCAACAAGATACAGTACATGCATCCCTATCCCTATTTTGCGGTGTTGGACACGAAGAGCGTCTTGGAAAAGGACGCACTCGTTAAGGACGCCGTGAGTGTGCACAGGATGAGCTCGTACTGCATCGTTGTAGTGAGAAGTTGGGACGGAAAAGTACTAGGCCTAGATGGCTATTTGGGGCTCAACGCGGCAGAGAAATGCTTTCTCTCGCTCAAGCCATTTAGCGATCAAATCGATAGGTTGAACCGTTGTCCCTTACCCTTGGTTATGAGTATGGAAGACCACTTGCAACACGCGAGCACTACACACTGCGAATTTTGTGGAATCGAATTTAAACGACATACGCGAAAGGTGTCGCATCACGACCACACCCGCTTCGTAGAACTCGGTTCTTCCAATTTTGTCACGACGCTGAGTGATACGTGTAACCTTACGCGTCGGAACATTAAAGAACTCGTCCTGTGCGTGCACAACCTGCAGTACGATTTCAGCTCCCTTCTCCGCCACAAGCACGTTCTAAATCTGGGCGAATCGTGGATCTTAGCTTCGAGCTCGGAAAAGATAAGAGGGTTCAACATTGGCGATCCCCCTTCCCGCGATACTACGCGGTTTTTCAACCTGTCCTTGTCGAACCTGGTGTCGCCAGCGGTGGCGAGAGCGCGTTTCATTGTATCCGTCAAATGTATGGTGACCGTTTCCGGCGCCTTCTCAGCAAGGGCATTTGCCCGTACACCTTCGTCGTCAGTTTCGAAGCGTACAATTTGCCCATACTACCGCCAAAGGAAGCTTACAAAAGTGACCTGAATGACAAAAAGATCACCTTACGGACGAGGACTATCAGGACGCCCTCGAGATTTTCGAATTGTTCGAATGTAAGAACCTCGGCGGTTACACGCGTCTCTACGTCACGCTCGATGCTTGTCAGCTCTGCAACGTCGTACTGTATTTCAGGAAGTGTCCATGTGTCCACCATGTCCCTCGCCAGTTACGCGTGGAGCAGCGCTTGAAGCTCACAAATGTCAAACTCGAGCTCATGAGCGATCGCGAGATGTACGAAACGATCAAGAGGGGAATCAGGGGAGGCATTTGTAACAGCTTCCACAGATACTGTCGGGCTAATCACGAGGGGTGTGACGATTACGATCCCCAGCAAGAAAAGACGTTTATCCAGTACCTCGACGTGAACAGTTTGTACCCGTACGCGGTGACTTTCCATCTCCCGACAGGTGGTTTTGAGTGGGTCGATCCTTGGAGGTGGAGCGAGATCAATTTTCTCAACATTCCTCACGATTCGGAAGTGGGTTACGTCTACGTGGTAGACTTGTCGTATCTTGAAGAACTGCACGCGCTCACCAGGGATTTTCCCCTAGCACCCGCACACAGCTGCGTGGACGAGAACGAACTCTCCCCCTACCAGCAGCGCTTGAAACACGCGTTGGCGCTAAACGCCCCTCCCACAAAGAAACTCTTGCTGACGTGCTGCGACAAGGAACGCTACATCGTTGATTATGCATTGCTCGCTCTGTACGTGAGGTTGGGAATGAAAATAAAATGTGTTCACAGCATCCTCTCATTCCGCCAAGACAATTTTTTGCGAACCTTCGTGCAGAGAAACGTCGCGTTGAGGAATGCCGCGACCACGAAATTCGAGTGACTTCTGTACAAAACCATGTCAAACAGTACGGTCGATAAGTCGATACAAAATGTGAGATGCATGAAAAGGTACGCTATAGCCTACGACAAAGAAAGCGCGCTCCGAAAAACTAGCTCCGTCGACAGTCAGCATTTTCACATTCTGAGTGACAAGTGCATCTTGTACAAGATGAAACAATGCCGCATTAAATGCACACACCCCCTTTATGTGGGCTTTGCCATTCTAGAGATATCTAGAGCTTCATCTACGAGTCTCTTTTCTCGCTTGACGTGTCCAGTGCAATTGACCTTTAGCGACACGGACTGCATAATTTTTTCTCTCACGTGTGAAAGCCTGGAAGAGCAGCTGATGAAGATTGAGAGTGAGTTAGATCTGTCTTCCTATCTGCCGGACCACCCGCTTTTCAACGACGAGCACGCGAATCAGATGGGGTACTTCAAAGATGAGATGGGAGGTGGTGTTATTCAGGAAGTCGTAGCCATCCGAGCGAAAATGTACAGCATTCTCTTGGCTGGGTCACACAAACGGATGGCGAGAGCGAAAGGAGTTAAGAAAGACGTGGTGAGGAAACATTTATTGCACGAAGTGTACCGAGATTCTCTGTTCGATGAAAAGACAGTCTCTAAGAAGCAGTGCACCAGCCAGACTATAAAGCAAACCATGTACACCATTTCGAGACTCAAGAAGAGCTTGGTCCCCTACGACGACAAACGCTATCTCGTGGATGCCGTACACTCCTTCCCTTACGGAAGTTGCGAATACGGTAAGCTTTCCTAGTGTTTTGACGCGTATAGGATTACGATAGTGCTCTCTCTCTTTGTGTAGCATCGGAAAACCCGGAAGAGAGCCCGAGAGCGTTGTTGTCAGGCATCGAGTGACCGTGGAACAAAGAGCAAGTCCTTGGTGCGCGCGCATATAATCGAGAATAAAAGTTCTAGTCGAGATATGCTTCTCTTTCTCTCTTTCTCTCGCAGACAGGAGAAGCACGGGTAATCGTGGCAGTGTGGTAGCGGAATGGGTGTACAAAAAGAATGACCATTCCGTCATCGTGCTGGTGCAGTGACCCGTGCAGTGACGACGCTGCGATGAAGATTCCCTGTTCTTTTCTGGCACGTCTGATCATCTCGTAATGCTCCGTTCGTGAGATCAGACATGTCAGGGAGGGTGCAGGCATCTATCAACCAACTCTTTTGTATGTATTCAATAAACATGTTTCAGTGAAAGAAAACACAGAGTCTCGTCAAGGTTAATCGGACTGTTTAATGCGCTGCATGTCAATAACCAAGCGGTATTTCAATAAATTAATGAAGTTCACGATGTAGACTGCTTGCAAATGTCGCTGGTTCCGCAGGTCGTGCTTAATATGAGCGATGGCACGAGCGAGAAGGTCCACAATGTCTGCAGCGATGTAGTTGAATTCTGCATTGGCCAGACTCACAAATTCACTCATCAGTCCCAGGGGTCCGTCAGGAACCATTATGCCGACGTTCTTGTAACGGGCGTAGGTCCGATGCACCATCTCCTGCAGCGGCCCCGGCGAGATCTCTCCTATATTGCCACAGCCTACCATGTCTATCACGTAGCGAAAAGCAGTGATGACGAGCTCGTTGCGGGGACTTTCGCTGCTGAAACATTCCTTCTCCACTTCTTCCCAAGAAGCGTGGGTGCGGGAACAATTTTGTAACGAGTGGTAGCTGTACATCTTGACGAGCGCGGTGCGCGCTGCCTTTATACAGATAAATGCGCGCGCAAAGAAAGGAGGGCCAAACCGAAACTGAGAAGCCACCCGTCGCCGCTAGGTGCGCGCAGCGGGAGGAGCGGAGAGCCGAAACCGAAACAGTCCGCGGTCGGGCGGCGCAGAGGCCGCTAGGAGCGCGCGCATGCGTATCTGCCGCGTCGCGTCGCCCCAGTCAGTTGCTCGGTTGCTCTGGAGTCCCCGCAACCGCTCAGTTTCTGCCTGCCTCTCGGATGGAGCAGTCACACCTTTCGCAGGTGAGTGATTTGCCGCATTGTTTTACCGCGCTCCTTTTCTCGCATGCTTGCCATGCCCCCCCCCATGTTTTGACTTGTTTAGCGGTGACCAACGAGTGATTTGATGATGTTTGACCGCGCTCGTGTTAAGCCTTTTCTCGCCATACGCGCATATTTAGACTTGTTTAGCGGTGAGCAAGCCATTTGTTCGTGTTGACGCATGTTTAGCGATGTGTGCCCAGTGGTTCCCGCCTTGTGTTAGCTGAATAGTGTTGTGACGCTGTGGCTGGCCTAACCGATCAGCCCCGCAAGCCTTTTCCCCCGATGTGTACTGTTTTCTCAGTGCTGTGTAGCAGTATAGCGGTTAGACCTTTTCTATCGCATGCCTAGACTTGTTTATCAGTGCTACCATTTTTACCTGCCGCTAGTATCTTGTTGTTCTGTCTTTCTCGCAGAGAACTATGATGGTGGCACCATCTGGTGTGATGCCTTGAAACTAAGTGGCCACCTGTCGTCAATCTCTGCAACTGCCCGTCGCTAACTACCAACATGGCGGGCGCTGGTCACTCGGACGTTTCGGAGCAGTTTCTTCGTCACGGCGTCGTTGGTTTTCGAATAAATTGTTTCTCTCCACTCTATTTCTATCTATTTTTTTCTTTTTTATGGACACAGGTTGCCAACAACTCACAGCTTGGTCTGGACACGAGATAGTAGCTCCCCAATTACTGTGGTGACCCCCTGGAGGGTGCTGATTAATGCGGGGGGTCCCAATTAGCTCTAATGGCTAATTAAATCGTGTTTAGACGAAGTTGTGAGTTGCAGACAGTCTGTGTCCAGTCATTACTACTGGAAAGATGAGCACTGGCACAGAGTTCTAGTAATAGGTTCTCTACGGTATCTTCATGTGGATCAACGTAGCTTTGATTGCTCATTTTAGCTATCGCTCCATCTTCCGTGACGGTGACGCAAACAAACGACTCGTAGCCATAAGGTTTTTATACGACTTGGCCAAATTGCCGAACATTTAATGTCCGGCTTACACCTTCAGCCTGACACCGAACGCAAGCCTTGAATTTCCCAGCCGTACGGGTGAAATCCGGACAGATGGCAACCCTAAATTGATACGCACGCACGCACACAAGAGCGCACGCCCGCCCTCGGCACAGACAGCATGCATCTATACATGTCTCCACATAGTTAACAGCTGCTGTGATGCGGTCTCCATATTTACGTTTCTACTCCTCTTGTGTTTGCTGTCGTACAACATGTAGCGCTGCTGCATTGTGTCACACTACTTGCCACTCCTAACATCCACGAATATCCCGAAGGCCCACGTTTCCACAGAATGACGGTTATCACTCCCTATTAATGAAAAACGTATAGTTTTCGACAAATCGGGGATAAGGAATCGAGATTATGGAGGGTTAGAGGCGTAGAACGGTCATAATAACCAACCAACCAAGCCAGCGAAGGTGGCCATATCAACATGTGAGCTGCCATGATCGATGCACTGAAAAATGCACCTCGGAACGAGGACTCGCGTTTCAGTTTTGAGTCAAAGTGAACACGTGTGTGCGAAAAGCACTTTGACGCATCCTACATCGTCAGAGCGGACGAATTTCTCGTGACACGGGAAGCTCTGAATGGCACCGTAAGCAAAGAGAAGGTCGCCATGCCTCGCGACGGGCCATAGCTGCGTCCTGTGGCTGTGCCACGAATTTTTGACGGGTGTCCGCAATACTTGAGCACCCCAAAGCTTAAAAGTCGTGCAACGAGGTGGTTGCTAGCAGCGAAACCGTCCTCGAAAAGAAAACAGACGAGTACTGGTGGTACTCGGCTGGTAAGTTCGGCACCTCTCATCGACGTTGGAACAGGATAACACTGCTTTCAAGAGCGGCAGCTAGCCAGATCAAACAGATCATCAGAATATTCATAGAAACCCGCTGAAACGTGTCTCCTTTGTAACACATGACTGCAATGCAGCCTTCATGAGGCCATAATAAGACCCATTCATGAATTTATCTATTCTAGCCTGCAGTGAAGACTGCAACAGGTCATGTCAGGTGTCATGATTCACGTGTCTGCAAAAAATCAGAACTTGACCGAATAAAGCGGAAGCTGCGGGACACACAAAAGAAGCTGTACTCCGTGCAGAGAAAGTTGGCACAGGTCCGTGCAAGGTGTCATGTGTACCTCACATGTATGTCACATGTCCGGGTGCTAGCGTTGGATGCAGTGCGCACTACATCCAGAAAACAGCTCAAGTGCGCATTTTTTGTGAGATGTCGGCTGCACTTCTTTTCCCGCGAAAAGAACAAGAAGCTTAACCTGGCTACTCCCAGATTGCGACCAGCTACAGGAGGCAGGAAAGATTCACCACTATCGGTGAACAGCGCAAATAAGTCTTGCCATCGAAGGCCGTAACCCAGGCAGCACAGCGCGACGACCCAACGTCGGTGCGCCGGCGGCGACCGACCCGACCGGGTCGGCTCCCGACCGTGGTCCGGCATACGGTTTGCAACAGGGGGGTGTTAATGGTCCGTTATCGGCAGCCTGTATCGTACCCCAACGATTTCCCGAGGTGCAGTCAATGCACACTTACGGGTACCTCCTACCCCAGATGATCAACATTGGTAAAATTAATCATTCGAATACTTTCCGTGCAAAAAATATTGAAATCCAGCCCTGAATTCGATTGTTGCAATTTTGCCGTGTTTGCACGTGTATACATCCTGAGTTTTAAAAGATACCGTGGTGCAATTTTTTTTGTGCTTTAGTATACCTACCTGCCAGCACTCCGAGCGCAACTTTAGGCGCACAGATGGAACACTGTATCGTATAAAAAACGGCGAACATGCTCTGTCGCGCAGTTTTGTTCAGACTTCGACGCTTCTTGCTCTTGCTGTAGATATCTCCGCTCGTACGCAGTGGGGCCGCGTTTTAACGCGCTAATCAGCAGTATACGCCTTTGGAGAAGAAGTTTTTGCGTTAGATGAAAGGCCTATCATCGAGCCATATCCTGGCAAAATATATACGAAATCAAGTGGGACCTTTTTGAGAAATACACGCTCAAAATCCATGTTTATTTCGAAATATGCCTAAACGTTCGCGTATTTCAGCACATGCCGCTAGGAAGTATATGCAGAATAGATATATCAGATGAAAAAGCATTAAAAGCTTAGTGAGCTGATACCAAGTATTGCGACCAGGAACATCCATAGCCAGAGATATCAGGCGTCGAAGTGCGCGAGAGGGCATGTTCGCCATTTTTTTATAGCGCACAGCGTTGCACCTGCGCGCTAACATTCGATCTCTGACAGCTGGCCTGTAGGCATAATAAAGCAGCATCAAAACCTTTCACAACGATATGTCTTAACACTCGGGAGGTTATAGGCGTGCAAACACGGCAAAATTGAAACATTCGAATTCAGGGCCGGATTTTCTCGATTTTTTGCACGAAAGCTATTCGGCAAAAATGTTGATCATAATATACGATGAGCTTATAAACATAAAAAATACTGAAGACCCAGGAGGTCGATGGGACCTCCCTGCCTGAACTGACGTGAAACCGGCCCGTAACTAAATTTCAAACGCAGTTACACGTAATAAAATGTAATGAAAATTGACGTGAAGTTCCTAAGCTACTTTAGAAATGTAACAGGTTACCTTCAAGTTATTTTCTACTCCATATATATATATTTTTCAGCTCTTGACCTGTCTATATGGTTAATTCAGACCTTGCTGTCACAATCGGCGATTCAAGACGTTTCAAAATGGGCTTGATATACAAAAATTATATCAGTATCTGCTACGACAAAAGAAGCCTACATTTATAGGCTTCTTTAGGGATGGATTTGATGACTTTAATCTCGTAATAAGGCACATGAAAAAGGAGCACAAAGCAAGTTTATGCTCTACGAGTTGTCCCCTACATACATATCGTAGAACAGTGCCAAGTTTTAATCCTGCTACTCAATGCCCTCTATCATTACCAATACACTGCTTATCGTTAAGATGCGCGATACCTGAGCTTCCTAATGCTCGGCTAGAACATAATTTGTAACATTCACAACATTCATTGTGTAGCAACGGGAGTTAGTCGAGCCGTGCACGTGTCAGCTTTCATCTCAAGTCATGGGGGAGGACTCAACCTGAGATGTTTGTAGAGAATCGAACAAAAGGAACTTTGAACTTTCTTCAAGTTACTTTGACGAACTTAACCCCACACCCCCGAAACAAAAGAAAAAGGGAAAGGAACGAGCTCCTCAAGAAGTTAAGAAGGGTTTGTGCTGCCTGGGAAGCTTTTTAGTCATTCCATGAGGTGCCCCGGAACATTGTTTTTGTCGATTATCATATGTAAGGCCACATTCATGGCCATTGAAGTTCTGTGATATAAAGTCCTCATTACTATAGTGCCGCTGATTGTGATCACTGTTGTTTCGCGATCCATAAAATGTATAATACAATCATAAAATGTAGTTAATTAAAACCTCCATGGCGTTGGAACCACAGTGGAATAGTAGCATGGTGGAGTTCTGCTATACCTAAAATAGTAAATCTGCCATAAATGGCGATTGGTTGCATTGCTGTAGCGCAAGTGGAGTCCTCATTTTTTTCAGACATCAAACGCGATCAAAACACGTACACTAAAGCGTGCCGGAGAGACAACGTGCCGATGAGATAACTGCCTAAATGCAGCGTTAAGCCATTGCTCGCTGGAAGTTCTCCTGCGTCCGCAGCCGATTATACTGCTCAGAGAGCTATATATCGCTGCACGCCCGTAAAATAAAACAAAATTCAAATACGCTGAATAACGTTTAGTTGTGCCCAAAACCACCCAAAGTGGCAAGCTCAGCGCACGCGCGAACATACGGCTACGATGTGCCACACGCGATCGTCACCTCGTGCTGCTTATGCGCGCGCCGCCGCGCGGCAGCTCCGGTCCCTAGGCCAACTTTCCGGAGGAGTTTCGTGACCAGAGAGAGTATCAAAGGACCGTGGTATCAGCTAAGCTAAACGGGTATTTAAGAAACACATACATCAGTACAGTAGCATCTACATCCACATCGAGAGTTTATGGGTTTATAACACTATGTATACCTGCAATGGTTAAATCTAAACGTCCTCACCCTTAAGGCCGGTACCCCAATGCGGTAGAGATATGCGCAACCGCCTGCCGCTTGCCGCGCGTATGCATGCCTCTGCCCGCGAGTCTCCACAGCGAGATCTCTTCGAACGCGAGAGCTTCTGAGGCAGGGGCGGATTTAAGGGTCTGTCAGTCTGTCATTGGAGGGGGGGGGGGGTCTTAAGGAAATTTCATTCTTTGGGGCGCAGCATCATCCAGGAGATAGGGTTTTTACATAGGGAACTCGGCCGTATGGGGGCGGTCGCCCCCCCCCCCCCCCCCCCGCCCACTTAAATCCGCCCTTGTTCTGAGGCAGTGTTCGACAAGATGGGGAGTGACAGAGATGTGGAGTTATTGGCTGTAGTGAACGCTTTCGTTCTTACATCTGAGCTTTTGCGAAATCAACATCACATACACACGAAACGCAGACTTTGGGTTCACTCACTGTGGCGATGGCGCATTTTTTGTTGTTGTGAACATTGTCTAGCTTTCAACTTCCTGACACTACGGCAGGCTTTGCACTTACTACTGCTACACTGCCTACACTTTACTTACCTGCACTCACAAATTTTATTCCAGTGTCGGCTCAAAAAAGTCACTTTAATGACGTTTCGTTTCCTTTATTTCCGTTTTACATGTCGCAGCACAAGGTTTAAACCGTAACATACTCGTCCCCTACGGAATCGAAGCGCACAGGTGATGGCAGACAAAAGAAACCCACTTCGCAAACGGCATGGCACACGGAGCCCAGCGGAAGCGACTTGCATTGGATTGAATATCATTCCGCCGAACGCGCCTAGAATTCACACGTGGAAAGGCTGTGGTCGAATCCGGCCGAATCCACAATATCGAGATGGTCTTGCCTCCGTACAACTCCTTTGCTCTCCCCCATCACTTTCTATCCCAGCTTTTCTTCTAGCCTGCCTACTGAGTCTTAGATTTATATGGTTAGAGGTATGGTATCCGTTTTTAGAGCGTGTTATCTCTTTGGCGCAGCATCCTGTGGGCAACCGGACGACGTAAAAACTGCATCGATCTATAACAGTTTTGTCTTCCAGTTCTGCTTCAGAGACTCCCACTGATTTTCGTGGCTGGTTTTCATATGGTCAAGGATTATACAAGCGAGCTGGTGTAAGCATGAGGCAGGCAACATATCCCTGATGAAACAAGGAAAATTGTGAATGCTAAGCTGTTGTAGATCCATGAAGGTCACCGAGAGACGCGGACGGAGAGGACGACACACACAAGTTCTCACTTGCGTGTGCCGTCCTCTCTGTCCGCGTCTTGTCTTATGTCCATGTATTTCGGTCTTCCTCATGAATATATCCCTGAATTTAAGGTAGACAAAGGGACTAGCCATGTGCTATATGCTTTGTCCACGTACAAAAATGTGTCAGCAGCGTTGACCATTGTTGAAGATCGTAGTCGTTGGCCACACAAGGGAGATTTCCAGTCATACAGTACAACATGCATCAACGCGATATGGCGATTTTTTTTTATTGAAACTGTGCAATAATATCGAAAGTGCAACAAATGGCGCTTTCGTGACACAGTTCTCTAGCGCTCACAGAGACATATCCGCAACCACGTGGGTCAAACGGGAACTTGAGCACAGTCTGCTCCTCCGAACGTTCTAGTTCTCAGAGTCCTAATGTAGTGCACGTTGGCATATTTGCCTTTTATCACGGTGCCGTTCTCCAACTTGATTGGGTTACAACGCTCAGCAGCAGCGTACTCGGCGTTAAAGACGCTGTATCCTCCTTGGAACTGGTGTCGTTGGGCAGCCAGGCACGCCTACGAATACATTCGAAATAATGTGGATATGGTGCTGGTTCCCAACCATTGCACAGAAGACAGTCTTCAAGTCTGAGAAAGCGCCGGACGTACAAAATCTTTCAGACAATTAAGATGGGTGACAAAGGGGCAGGGCTGCCCTTTTCAACAAATCAGGGGAGAGAACAGTGTCATTCAGAAGACTAGTGGATGGTGTTATGCAATGATGTTGGTTTGAAAGGAGCGCGGAAAGCTATAATCAAGGACGCGTTAAGTAGCGGCTACGGGGGCCCGATATTCAACTTTCCGTTATACCATAACACGCGTTAAACCCGTAACTTTGGCCCGCGATTCGCCACGAGCTCTCGCTCGAGCCGATCAAAGCGGCTTTCGTGCGCGCGAACATTAAAGGGACCATGAAAGGATATTTGACAAGCCCGCCATCATTTTTAATTTGTTCCCCTGCACTAAAGCATTCACTTTGTAAAATACGAAGTTCAAAATGGTTCAATTAGCGAAGATATTCTTCAGGGTGACCCAGAAAACGTGTCATTGAATTATAATTAAAAGACTACACCAGCTAGAGTCATGCGGTCAACGGCATTTGTTCTTACTAGGTTTTTGCCACCTCCTGATCTGAAGGTCGTGTAACATAAGTTTCATTATGTAAATTTTCGCGAACTGAACTCGGAAATTTGCCAAGTAAAGGTCACTTTTTTACCCCAACAATGTGAAGATCGTGTCTAATGTATTCAAATTAATGATAATTGACAGGGATATTCAGGGCCTAACCCATGAGAAAAAATAGCCGAACATCATGCTCTACAGAGCTAGCGCGAGGACAAAATTTTCAGCACAATCCTTGTCAGTCCGACGAAAGGAGGTTGGAAACCCGGCCTACACCTACCTTGTTTCGTCTTGTGTTTTTTGAAAAATAAAATATTCCGTAAGAAGAAGGAGAACTGTTACTTTTTCTACGAGGGGCGTAAGTCAAATCGGGACCTTCTGTCTCCTGAGTGCACAAATGGCTCCTGCTACTTCTTTTTCATCATTTTCACACGCGACAGGCCTCCGCATTCACCACGTAGTGGTCCAAAGCTTGTGCAAAACAGAACACACGTGCTAGACAAGATGGCTGACAACGAGGTGAGCGCGCACATCGAACAGCGAATTGTCATGAAGTTTCTCGTGAATGAAGGCGTAAAGTCATCTGAAATTCATAGGCGACTTCAGGTTCAGTATGGCCACGATACACTTAGCTGCAGCAAAGTGTTTGAGTGGTGCAAACTGTTCCGAGACGGCCGTACATCAGTGTAGGACGATCCCGGCCTGGCGGCCCAGAGCCCAGTGCCAGTGTTCCTGAGAACACCCACTTGTGGAGAGCCTGATCTTCAAGGACAGACGGATAACATGTCTCGAACTGGATCGAAAGACGGACCTTTCTGTGGGAACGTTGAACACTATCATTCATGAACACATCCAGTTTCGAAAAGCCGGGCCTCATCACCAAAGGAGTGCTCCTCCTACCGGACAATGCACGCCCGCATACCGCGCATCTCACGACACGCACTTTACAGGAAATTGCTGGGAGTTGCTGCCACATCCCCCTTACAGTCCAGACCTCGCCCCCAGCGATTTCCATCTCTTCGGGCCACTGAAGGCGTTCCTTGGGGGCCGCCACTTCAGCTGCGACGACGAGGTCAAGAATGCGGTCCGACCATGGCTGCTACGCGTCGGTAAGGATTTCTACGCTACTGGCATCCAAGCCCTTGTGAAACGCTGGGACAAGTGCATTAGTGCAGCTGGAGATTACATAAAAAAAAAAGAATTTCTCGCCTACCCTTTTCGCGAAAAATTGCGAAAAATGAAAAGTCCCGGTTTGACTTGAACGCCCCTCGTACTCCATGGGCTGGGTTTGGAACCTCCTTTCGTCGGACTGCGAGCGATTGGGCTCAAAAAGTCGTCGCGCGTTATGGTTCGGTGCTACGAAAAGCATGATGTTCGGCTATATTTTCCGACGGGATAGCTCGCGAATATCACTGCCAATTATCATGAACTTGAGTGAATTCGGCACGCTCTTCATATTGGTGGGGTAAAAAAGTGACCTTTGCTTGGCAAATTTCCGAGTTCAGTTCGCAAATATTTACATAATTAAACTTACGATACAGGGCATTCACATCAGGAGGTGGCAAAAACCTAGTAAGAACAAATGCCGTTGACCGCATGATTCTAGCTGGCTGGCATTGTCAATGCGACACGTGCTATGTAGGGGAAACTGCGAGGAAGAAGGTCACCAGAATGAAGGAGCACAAGGCACAATTGACAAAACCACCAGCAAAGAATCAACGCACCGAACGCACACTTGACGATCACGTGTTAAGAACAGGACATATTTTCAATTTTGACAACGCGACAACATTGACCTTTGAACACAGATGGGGGGTGAGAAAATTCCTTGAATCTTGGCACACTCACAGCGAGATAAATGCCTGTAACAGTCACAAGGGGCCCTTACCAGTCTGTTACATTCCCGTTTTAAGCCCCCGTTTCATTTTCCTGTGCTGATGATGACGCCCGAATAGGTGTCGAAACGTTCACGATTTTTTCTTTTGTCACTTGTTATGCAAGCCAGTGTTACTCCATACTATTAAAGAAACATGTCCCCTGGCTTTTGGTCCATCTTCAGATAAGGTCTTAAAAAAATAATGAGTTAAAAATGAAACCAGATTTTCAGGATTTGTTTGCACTATTACTCAGCATAGTATTGCCCCCGTCCATATTATGCCGCACATACATATGTGAGTACTTTTTGGGCTAATGAACTGCAAGTTACGGCAACAGAAACCTCATATTCGCGTGCACCTTGATAAGGTAACATTGTAATGTGCAACCAATTTGATGAGTAAGATTTGTGCTCATCTCACAAAGTTCTCGCGCTATGGTGGCCACTTCTGTATTGTGCTTAGAAATTAGCAACAGTAATTACTTCGTTGAATCATATCTTATACCCTTGTCGTACGGGCTAATTTAGTATCATTTTCGTGATGTGCACTCGTCCAATCGAATGTCACTTTCACTACATGCCTGCCACAAGGCCCAAGTAAATTTCTACTCCCTTAAGATTCCAACAAATTGTCAACAAATATGTTCCACAAGAAATGTGGCCGCGTCCAGATCGCTACCCAGGGCAGCTTTTACAGGCTGTTAACGAAAGTTATTGCATTTTCTTGTCGCAGAATATTGTGTTGCACTTAAATCGAATAAGCCCGCCGTTGTTTAAAAATCCAGGGCGATTACCAGGTTGTTTTGTTATTCCGCAGTATTTTTACCAGTGTACCTCAAAGCGTGCCGTGGAGGCTACGCCCTCGATACGCCCAACTCACTAAATCCGTTAGCTCATTTCTGCAGAGTGACGAAAAGATGCCGTGTGACAGCACACGGATGACACTAAGTGCAAGTGTCACTCATTGTCTCGGGGGCGCTATCCCTCACAAGATGGTCCGAAGAAAGGGCTTTCCCATCAGCTGCATGGAACGTCCTTTCTCGGCGATGAACAAAAGAAATGAAGAACGAGACGAGCACAGACCGTCCGAAGGAAGTAAAGAGCGTGGTAGCACTTATTATTTGGAAATAAAGATGACCCGTTTTGCCTCCGCCATTTCTTTGTGTCCTCTCCTCTCCGGTGGAGAATAGCAATGTTACAAGCGGTTACGTACCTTAGATGCGAAATTTTGAGGCGTGTCGATTGTATACAGCGCCGTATCGTTCAATCTTTGAAAGTACGTCGACACTGTTTCGTTATCCACACGAGATGACGTACCGGCAGACTGGTAGTAATAGCACGCCTGCAAAGCATAAGAAGTCACACAAGTAAGCAGTGGAGGTCATCATAGAGAGCGCGCACCTAATAGCGCGTGTGCTAGGAGTGACACCCCCAAGAACACACTGTCATCCCAGGGCTATCCTAAGGTTGTCAGATGGGGACAGGTATGGCATCCCTAGGATGTCAAAATCTGATCCTCAAAATGTCATAATACTGCAACTTTGGCATATGAGATGACATCCCCGAGGCTGTCCCTCGCCCATCCTCAGGGACAAATTTAGGACAGTTTAACTACACATGGAGGACAATGCTTTCCCTCAATTCCCTGTTTTGATTTGTGTTCCCATGCAACGCGTTTGCGCTAGCATACGTCTAAAAGATGTCTAAATGTAGACTTTGGGAATGTCTATTAGACGTCTAACGAAGTAGCTCTATTGCTTCGTATCCGTCCCCTAGTCCAGCTAACGTTACGCTAAAATACAGCTAATAGCCGGATAATTGTTCGATCCATTTAGACCATTTTAGACCAAACGTCTAAGATGGGACGGTACTTATCTATCCACTGAGCCGTCATATAGACATGCATTAGCCATGACATCTAAAATTATACATATTTTATACCTAAATTTTGGCACTAGTGGCCCATGTATTGGTTCGTCCAGGTATATGTCACTGACATGCACATGCATTCATATGTGATTCATGCACAAAGGCAACATGGATGTTGGTACAAGATTTATTTCTATGGACATACCGGGCAAACACTGACTTCCAAACATGTCGACAAGTCAGCAGACATTGTGAGCGCTTCTCCTTATTGCAAAGTCACATACCAGCAAATCTTGGTACTCTTCCAAAGCAGATAGTAATGTACATGTACACAAATCGCAGCAATTATATCACTGGTAGCTGCAAGTATTGCCTCTGTCTCTGGGTCCGTGCTTGAGTGCTCCAAATGCAAGCAGGGTAGTTTCATTTTAAATCGAACAACGTGTGAAAGTCGTATTTTTTAATTCGCCCAGAAAAAATATATGTTAGAGGACTGTTCAAACGACGCAAATCGCGACACGTGCGACGCTCGTGCGTGGAGTAGTTTCCGCGTAAGAGAGGGGGAAAGTCTGAGGCTGCTTGAGCACGCTTTCTTCTGGACCGACTTTGACGGGATCTAGCACCGCTAATTTTATTTGTAGGAACTGGAGGTTTTTTTGTGATTATAGGCTACACCATAGACATGGTCGACAGTCACCCACAGAACTCTGAGAGCCACAGATTTTCTGTTAAAAAATGCCAAACTTGGCGTAAACGTTCAAAAAGGCCAAACTTTGTTACCAATTTTCTTCATGACGGAACGTCTGAGAACATCGAGCTTGGTGCCATTCGATAGGACATTTAAAGAGCTTCCGTGCTGTATAGAATTCCTGTTTCTCAGCCCAGTTGTTTTTGTGTTATTAGCTTGAGAATCACACATGGTAGGCGAAAATTGCCAATGTTGCATCTCAATTTTCTCAAAAATGCCATCTTCGATTTCCTTGGTTATTTTTCAAAAGGTGGTGTCATGTCTGTACTTTAGACGCCAAGCGAGACAATCTTATTTTTGCCTGAGAGACGCGCAGCGATTTTTTTTGTCAGGCAGGGTGCACGAGGCTGCGGCCTTGCGCGCCCCACCCACGAGCACGCGACCTTCAACCTCTTCTTTGCTACATGTGTCCCGCTGACGGAGAAATCAATGGCCACACTGCGTGAGCTTGTTGTAGTGTCCCCGGAGCATCACTTCACGTTTACCCAATGGCCTTCCAGTTCCGTCAGGCTCATTCAAACCGTGGGAGAGTACATGAGTTGCCTGTGCGCCCTTGACGAGAAGCCCCAGTTCGACGAACATACCGACAAAGCAATGAGAAGAAACGAAGCGCTTCGTAGAGATCTTTATCCACTGGTAACATCTTAGCTTTTGTTTCAGGTTGCTGCCAGTTCCCCAGGAAGTGTGAAAGTCACATCCTTTTCATTGGTAAAAGAACGAAAAGCGGAAGTTTCCAACAACGTAAAATGTGCCCGTTGCGAGATCCCTGCAGGTGGTGGCTGCTACCATTAAATTAGCATCATCCGATAGCTTTACACGTGTCCTTTCACATGATATAAAGTGAGTGGGTTCAAGTGCATGGATGCCAGAAGGACTACTGAAGACCACACCGAGGGTTTAAGGTACCTACGGCTACCGGAAACGAGGGATTTTAGTTGTACGTTGTTCTGTCGGCAATTTTGATTCCCACGGCGACACTGACACATCTCGGTGAGGGCGAACGGTTATACTTGAGAGCAGCAACTGCCATCACAGCTGTCTTACGGGTTTTGTACCACTCGTCGTGGTTCCGAAATAACGCTACGGAGCATAAAACTAATTAAAGCGAGCACGCACACCTTCGGAACTATCACTTATTGCGCCCAAGTTAAGAGGCGACTGCAACCATGCGACCACAAATTTGTATTCTCAGGTGTTGTAACTTTCTGTCCCCTGTGGCCGTAGTTCTGCCTTCTTAATATTAACTCGCACGACAGCCTCATAGCGTGCGTATGTGCATTGCCTCAAGCACATGTGCGGGAGAATAGTGAATATGCGCACATGCGTATACGCACACGTCGTGCGTGCGACTCCCATGAAAGTGCGTAATAGCAAATTCAAGTCGCCCACGAAAGTATTGCTCTGCGTCTCCAAAGGAAAAAATAAACATACGTACGATAAGTGCAAAATAAGTACATAACGCAACATCTGGGCATTAAATTACAAAGCAAAGACTACGAAGCAAAACGCGCTCGTAAACATACGAGAGAAAGCAAAGAGAGCCTTTGTGTGGAAAAATCGCTCCGCGGAAAGGTAGCCCTACGTCTCAATCAAAAAGAGAAAAAGGTACTTTACCAGCAGCGCAAAGTACCGGCATAATTCTGCCCCTGTGGAATAAATCGTGAAAAATATTCCGGCTTTTTAGAACTAATTAAGATCGAACATGCAAAATTTTCGCGTACCACTCGTGGTTTTGCGATACTAGGCGGACAAAGAATGCGTTTAAACCCAGTCACTTTACATCATGTGAAAGGTCATGTCTAAAGCTATCGGATGATGCTAATCCAATGGTGGCAGCCACCACGTGCAGGGGTCTCGCAATAGGCCCATTTTACGTTTTTCGAAACGTTCGGTTTTCGTTCTTTTACCAATGAAAAGGATGTGCCTTTCACACTAACTGAGGGACTGGCAGCAACCTGAAACAAAAGCTAAGATGTTACCAGTGGGTAAAGATCTCTACGAAGCGCTTCGTTTCTTCTCATTGCTTTGTCGGTATGTTCGTCGAACTGGGGCTTCTCGTCAAGGGCGCACAGGCAACTCATGTACTCTCCCACGGTTTGAATGAGCCTGACGGAACTGAGAGACCATTGGGTAAACGTAAAGTGATGTAAACAAGCTCACGCCGTGTGGTCATTCATTTCTCTGTCAACGGGACACATGTAGCAAAGAAGAGGTTGAAGGTCGCGTGCTCGTGGGTGGGGCGCGCAAGGCCGCAGCCTCGTGCACCATGCCTGACGAAAAAAATCGCTGCGCGTCTCTCAGGCAAAAATAAAAGATTGTCACACTTGGCGTCTAAAGTACAGACATGACACCACATTTTGAAAAATAACCAAGGAAATCGAAGATGGCATTTTTGAGAAAATTGAGATGCAACATTGGCAATTCTCGCCTACCATGTGTGATTCTCAAGCTAATAACACAAAAACAACTGGGCTGAGAAACAGGAATTCTATACAGCACGAAAGCTCTTTAAATGTCCTATCGAATGGCACCAAGCTCGATGTTCTCAGACGTTCCGTCATGAAGAAAATTGGTAACAAAGTTTGGCCTTTTTGAACATTTACGCCAAGTTTGGCATTTTTTAGCAGAAAATCTGTGGCTCTCAGAGTTCTGTGGGTGACGGTCGATAATGTCCATGGTGTAGCCTATAATCACAAAAAACTTCCAGTTCCTAGAGATAAAATTAGCTGTGCTAGATCCCGTCAAAGTCGGTCCAGAAGAAAGCGTGCTCAAGCAGCCTCAGACTTTCCTCCTCTCCTACGCGGAAACAACTCCACGCGCGAGCGTCGCACGTGGCGCGATTTGCGTCGTTTGAACAGTCCTCTAACATATATTTTTTCTGGGCGAATTAAAAAATACGACTTTCACATGTTGTTCGATTTAAAATGAAACTACCCAGCAGTACTTTACACACGTGTGGGGTGGTAGACGGCTGTGGGTAGCAGGAAGGAACGTTTCCGAGGTACACTGAAAATAGAAAAGACAATGTGTGATATCACTATAAATGCCTGTATGTAAAAATGTTGCATGCTGCTTGTTTACTGCAGAACTGCAATTTATGCATATTTTTTATTCAGGCACTATGCAAGTGTCAAGCATTTCCCTATCCATACATGTCGGATCATAGTTGCTCGCGGAGAACCCATTTGATTCCCGACTGACAATTCGAAGTCGAACGATGAGGTTACTAAAGGGACCGTGAAGTGACACATCCTACTCGGCAAATCACAATCTGCACACGTTAAAAAGAAAATTGTGTGACTGAATCTGAAAAATAATCATTCTGACAGGCTGCACGTACATGGCATCAATGACATGAATCAGACGCAGTTCAGACAATCCAACTGTAACTGAAGCTCTTTGGCAACAAAGTATTTACAAGAGACTCACAGAGCATCAGATTAGCGAACTCTTAGAAATCCAGCGATATTGAACAACAGCACAGTCAGATTAGAAAAGGTAATAGTTTGTGTTTACCTAAAATATGATCGTAGCTCCAGCCCAGCTGAAGTGCCACCGAATGGCTTACAGGCCAGGCGTAGTAATCGTGACCTTCATTTCGTGACTCTGCCAGCACCTATAAAGATAATAAAGACGTAAATCCAAGAGGTACCCGAGCCAACAACGTATCCAAACGATTGAATCTTAAAGGGACTGTCGCATCCGGAACCGTGGTTACGAATCCAATACCAATGTGTTCGGAACACTACCACGAGCTATTTGCCAAATTTTCTCCTTCCAAAACGGACCGGGTGATGAGGAATCGAATTTAAAAGATCCGGTTTCGTTTTGATCCACGAAAGCGCCAGCGCCAACAACATCGCGTGACGCAAGGTCGAATCTGGCTAATCCGCTGTGAAGGACGCTGTCGTCTGCCGCAAAGTCTGGGGCTGCTTTGTTTTTTTTTTTTCGGCACGTCGCCCGTATTCACATGTGACACTTTCTGGTGGCGCGGATACTATCGCTACGCTTGCATCCTTCGCGTGAGATGTCGTTTGGAAACTGACGCAGCGTTCCCGACTCCAGGAAAACTTCCTTCGAAAACCTCGATGTTTGATTTCGCACGCCAAGGATACAGCTACAGCAAGACCCCAGACGAAGCGAAAGTTGGAAGCAGCTACATCACTAGAGGGTATCCTGGATGAGAACATCGTGCAAGTGCAACTTGGATTGACACAAAAAAAGGAACGAATTGAAACTTGATGCCGTTCCGACAGTGTTCCACGAACGAAGCGAGCCAGCAACTTCGACAGTAAGTCACAATATCTATATGTAGTTTCCCAATCGGGTCTGTCACCCTTGCGCGTGAGTAACTTAGCAGCAAAAAGACGAAATAAAATACAATAAACAAGTAAAAGAACATGTCATTCATATGAACGTGATTGGCTTTTCTCGTTGTCGGACGCGTTATCATGAAACTTTCCCTGTTACTGAACCTGCGACTTTTGTGGAATGTGGTAGACATGATTGGTTTTCACTGTGATTGTCGCTGCAATACTGCGGTGGATACACCACCAGAAGTTCTGGCCGATGACAGAGAGCTGGGAACAAAGTGTGATGCGTGCGTGTGGTGCGTGCCGTCATTGCACAACTCTGCCGCTTCACCAGCACTGCAGCATATAGGTACTCATCCGGTTCTTGGGCCGCACAAACACTTGGATTGTTTCCTGCGTCGTAGTGTGAATGTCACACTCCGTGGTCATGAGGCTCGTTCTGTTGCGCTAACGCAGCTGCGGCACGTACATCACCAGCGACTTGCAGAAGAAGCGGATCTGTCGAATATTGGCCGTCATCAAACATATATATTCGTCACGGGAGCTATTACTAAAGGCATTTGAACAGCACGATTCGCCACTTCCGCGTTCCGAGTCCGCCATCTCCGTATGTGCCTTCGCCTTCGTCTCCCTGACCTTGCTCTTGCAAGCTGCAAGCTGCGGGGACTCCTCTGGCTCGCCGCGTTCTTATTGGTCAGATTCCATGTGACGTTGCCAAAGATTCTCAGGAGGGAGTTCCGCTTGACGCCCGCATCCGTCGTCTGCTGTAGCGCCGCTTACACACGAATTATGCAAAAAGTATTCCGTCGATCGGGATGGGACTTTCGGAGTCATGGTCAGTGAAGGACGGGGAATCTCATTTCACTGTGGTTTCGAAATCGATCTGTGGTCGATGCAACTGTCCCTTTAACACACACATACGTCAGTCCCATATCTCCATATTGTTCGTCGCCAGTACACTGAACAGACAGCATCGAACGTAACCAAACGACAATCATGTTAACACATTTAGGTCAGTCCCACTGACCAGTGCTCAGAGCACTGGTCAGTGCTCGTCACTCATTCGCAACATCATTCTGCAGAGAAAGAAAACCATATTCAGCTGCTGTGCTCCAGAGCTCTATCGCATGCGATTGTGAACACAAGCAGGCACAAATCTGAAAGCAGATGACAAGAAAGAAAGCAAACTCACCCCTCAAACCTGAAGTACAGAGAACAAATAAAGGATGTCGCCTCCCCGCTACAGCAGCGCTCGTTGTTACGCTTAAGGATATCGCTCATTGCGTATTGGACAGGATGCCGGAACTGTCCAGTTGACCGACAGATTGCAAGAAAACATACGCACGACGCTGGACAAGAAATAAACTTACTGAACTTCGAAACACTACAGTAGCGAGCGTCAGCAGGCTCCAACAGCTCCCCAAGAGCCCATAGTTTGAGATAATTCACACAACACTGGGTACACGACCAATGAGAGTGCAACGTTGTAGAAATTATGCAATGCCAGTCGGCCAATCAGGAGCCTTAACTTTGGCTGACCTTTCGACCGGTTCTGGCTACCATCGACTTCTACCGGATTTCACGCCTACCGCCGTTACCCGATATTCAAAATAACTGAAGCTCCTTTTGGCTAAAAGAAATATTTATTTGACACAAAGCACTGATTCAAAGACCTGATACATGGGTGCACTGTGAATACAAAGTCCACCCCGTTGCAGACGCACTGTAACTAAGTTCGAACTTGAAGCAAAACGAACACAGCTCTTGAAATCCGACGGGGCCCGCGCTTGTTCTTCACACTCCAACTCACGAAGCATTCCAGTTCTGGAGTTGATAGACTGTTCGTGGAATAGTCGTCTCCAGGAACAGCACAACACACGTTGAATCACATCGACGCATGAATAAACCACCGAGCACTTCTACAAACTCTTCTGCCGATTGACATCACCGAAACACGGAACACAAGAGGACGGACGCCGTGCCGACCGATGCGAGCTATTTCGAAACTATGCTGAAACTGCTGAAACAACGGCCGCCGGGACGCTGCACACACATACGCGCGTAAAAAATGCGATTTCAAAACGTTGTCGACCAATCGGAGCGCGCACGCAGTCTGGGCCAATGAGCTTGCAACGTTGCAGATTGGCGCAGTGGTACATACTCTACAGCCGCATCCTCGGTTACCTGAGGAGGACTGGCGTCAGCTCCAGCAACTTAGCAAACAAGTATGAACGCTGACCGTTGCGCTGCGTCGCTGGCGGCGCGCTCTGCCGATGCCGTTTCCAAACTGGCGCCCGAGGGAGTCTTCGCGCTGTCTGTTTTCGTCTCATTGCAGCACTCTTCCGCAGTCACATTTTCTTTTGCCTGCTTGGAACTTTATTCAGACTAGGTTGTTCATGGGGTCAGTACGTGCCAATAACAGTTGAATCTAATCACGTTGAGCCTCACGGTTGCAAGACACACGGTTTCTAGTCGCTCTGTCGTGACAGCAGCAAGAACAAACTATACTTTGATAATATTTCGCAGAACACAGAGGCAACGTTGTGTTATAGCTCCAGCGAAAACGGTTGCATGAATTTGTGATGCAAGTCTAAATGTGGTCAACGTGTGACATGCTTTTAGACGTCTAACGGTAGACGTCTACTGCGAAATATCTCAGCCATGTCTCGTGACCGCCCGTTCTTAGACGTCTAAAGAATGTATAGCGCTATGGACAGGTTGTAGACGTCTAAATTTATCGGTACCCGTAAAGTCTCAAGTTAGCCCATTTTTAAACGTATACTAGCGCACCACGTGTTACCTGGATTATTTTGGTATTTCTGGCACGCACATCCGCCAAGTGCTTACAGAAGTTACATCAAATTGCAATGACACCAAAGTTAAGGCAGCATTTTTATTGTTCCACTGAGAAACAGAATCTTGTCAAGGACACTAAGTCTGAGAAATCCTCGTACTGCCAACTGTAGGGTGGGATAAGCTTAAGCTTGCCCACTCCGTAACCAACTCCGAAAATTCTCTCCCGAAGCCCACACAGATACTGTTAGTTGCTTATAACGTGACCCTCCATAAATTCGAGAGTCCTGCTCGCCTGCTACGCAAAACGAAGGGCGCGCTGTCCATGTTTCTTTCGATTACGCAAAGAACAATACCCAAAGCGAAAAATTGATTGAAGTAGTGCTCTGCTTCATTCTAAAGTCTGTTTCTTACTTCCTTTGATTTGAGACATTCAGGTAGAACCTTTGAAAGTCAAAACAAGTGCCACAGAATCGCGCGTTTTGTTCTTTCCAGGAGAAATCCTTCATGTATCATAGACAGTCATTCCTTTTGGCGGCTGGGAATTTTACGCTGGGCCACGTACCCTATATTTAAGAAAAATGTCAGTCAGGTCCGAGGATCGGCCCAAAAACAAAACAAATGTGCATAGGGAGCAGGTAAACTAAACAATATAATAGTTCTCGTCCTCCTAGCTACCCACAGGGACGGGCACAGGACGTGCCTGAATGACTCTTCACGGACAGTCCGCGAGTGTTGTCCTCAGGATTTCTTGGGGATACACCTCGAAGGACGAGGACACGATGACACTGTAGGGACATCCTGAGGTCCATGTACAACTCAAGTTTTCCTGGGGAACAGTTCGACGATGAGAATAATGAATTTATAACATATAGTATCCATCGAAACTTTGCATTTTGAAGGAACAATTCAATGATATTTTTTGGCTGGTCGCCCCGACCTGCTGACGTTTACTTTGATGATGATGAGATGGGGAGATTCACTAGGGGCAACAAACTCTACCACATTGCCGGTGGTGATGGGGTGAAATATAATGAGCCACCTCACAGTGAGAACCGATGTCCTGCGGAGTCCAAAAAGTTTAGGCGTGTTTCTTGTTTTTAGAGCAATGCGTTGGTGGGCAGTCATGTCATGGATCGGACAGTTTTGTCCTCGTGAGTGGACGAAACTCACAGGCAAAAATTGGAGAAGTCTAGCACTCGCAAGCGAATAAAATAAGTACTTAAAGAGACAAACATTTATTTTACTGAAAAAGTTTTCGGACTCAGTCCGTCCTTCATCGGGTGCGATCGCACCTGATGAAGGACGGACTCAGTCCGAAAGCTTGTTCTTCAGTAAAATAAATGTTTCAATCTCTTTAAATGCTTATTTGAGTGGGTGAACGTCCAGCTAAGTGAGTGAAAGTGTGGTTCTGAAATATTGGCAGTGAGGGCAATGAAGGAGGATCCAGATCACTGCAGTCGCACGCGCTAACGCTTGAGAGGAAGCGTTTCGTCGCATTCAGAAAGCGAGCGCTGTATAATCTCTGGCAAGCATAGATGGGGGATGTCAGTTGCCCATTGATAGGAAGACAGCAGTGCGACAAAACGTCAAACAGTGGAACGACGACGTTCTCTAAGCAGTGGAATGCTTGTCCCTCTCCCGAGCTGCTTCTGCCGTGCTATCAGAGCCCCCCGGCCTCGAGGTCAAAGCGAATGTCCCCAGGGGGAAAATAGGTTGTTTTTTGACGGCAGCGACACTTAGTTCGAAGCTAATCGAGTTTTGTACATGAAATAGTTTCATGACTTCGCCGCAACAACAATACATTGAAGCGATTGTGCTGCAGTCGCTGCTCGAGAAAAAAAAACGCAGATCTTAGGAACAATGTTCGGAACCGGCTCTTCCGGAAACACGTCCGGGCTTCCGGTCTCCGGCTCTGGTGCACTTGTGTCCCGTTGGTGAAGTTTTTGTGTGCGTGTGTGTTTTTTTATGCCTTTTGCTGTTCCCTTCTTATTGAAATCATTGCGGAGAGTGGCGTGGAAGGCCGTGGGCCGTTACCGCGCCGCGAAATGGTGCAACAACAGCAACAAAGCCTTCTGGAATTTCACTTTTCTACTTCCCAACCGCCGATGACGAGAGGTACGTGTGTTTCTCACACTGTCAACTGCATTTGTTGCTGGCGCTGTTGTGCACTTTCGAAATTGCTCTGATTATTAATTCAATGTGGTTTCTGGGGAAACGTACGCCAACTTGTCTGAAACTGGCGAGCACCGGGCAAAGGACAGTTGGCAATGCTGCATACATTTAACCGAAAACCAGTTCGCTGGAGCAACGGAAAAGCGCTTACGCGCAAACGCTCGCCCGTCTAAACGAGTGACGGATTGTCGGCTCCCGTCTCCGATAGGTATGCTGGTTCCGCAAGGTAGGCATGATGGTGCCGAAACTGTAATATAGGTCGGGAAAACTTTAGAATATCGCTAAGAAGAGCCATTAGAGAATACCGTTCTGCAGTTTGTGACATTACATTTAATGTTGCGACCAAATTGTTTTATAGACATACCTAGTGACGAGCACGTGACATCCGTGTCAGCCCCATATACCTCAGGAATTCTTGCCTCTAGGTAACATGTTTTGCATTATATTTCATGCTATGCGCTATAGCCTTTTATAGTGCTATTATAGTTTTACTGGTCATTCAGATACTCAATTGGCTGTTGTGAGAAAACCCACTTTGGATCAAGCCACAAAGAGTTCGGGGAGCTTCAGATAGATAAATACATGTAGGGGGAAAATGTAGAAATGTAGATCTGACTGGTGCGACCAGCTGTTCTTTTTGTTGGCGAACTTCGATTCACTGTATTTCGCAGTTCTTGAGTGTAGTACAAAGAACTGAATGCTACTTTGTGGCAATCAAAAACACACAAACACAAATAAAAACAACAAACAAACCCATCTTACAAATACGGTTTCCTGGTGATTTGACGAGACGTTACACTCAGACCAAACATGAAATATGCCTCCCGTTTCCTAGCAGTGAGTAGTAAGCATTCAACCCAAGTTCTGCACAGAAAATCCACGGCAAGTATTCCACTTTTTACTTTAAAATTATTTTTCAATTATAAATTATAAATATAATATAAACAAATTATAAAAAAAATTTAAATTTTAATTTTGTAAGATTTTTAAAATTTTAAAATAGTGCATAATTTGACTCAATGCAATACTTGTCGTGGATTTTCTATGTAAAACTCAGGTTGTAGAAAAAAAAACTAAACAGAAAGGGTGCAGACAGAGAGAAACAATTTATCTGAAAATTAACGACGCCATCTTGAAAAACGCACTCCACGCATAACGTCATCACCCAAGAATGCATCTGTACGGTTCTAGGGCGTGTACGGTCTATACAGGAGCCGTATTATTTTTGAATCACCATCCCAAGATTCTTTCATTTTTACAACTATAATGATTGCATAAAAATAGGAAACCTACTGCAGAAGAGCACCATGCATGAAAACTGATTCTAGGAATTCCAATGTCTTACTAAATGAGACTTGCAAAAGAACAAGATATCCTAACACGTAACTCCATCAATGGCTAATAAGAGGACTAAGCACTCAACAAATCAACACAGAGTACGGGTAACAAGGAGTGCAGAACGATACATCCATTATCATCCATTACACATCTGATAGCCAGGCATGGAACTGAATCGTAATGCTTTTGTCTCCTGTATGAAGTCGCGCATCTGCACCCTCTAGCGGTTACATTCTCAACTAATCTTGCGACAAAATTATTAAGATTCACGCCAGCACTACTCTTGTTCCCAAGGCAGAAGATAGAAAATGGCTGGGATTCCCGGACAACAGCAACCAGCGCCCGACGTGGGGCATGAAAATCATAAAAAAAGGGGGAAAGTTATCACGTGCGAAAGAATTAGTTACACAACAAATCAGCCCACCACAACAGGAGCGCAGAACGATGCGACTGCTCCATCCAACAGCCAGGCACAGAACTGACTCGTAGTGCTTTTTCTCTTCAAAAAAGTTACACATCAGCAGCCCCCTAGTGGTTCCTTTCTCAACTAATTTCATGGCAAAATTATTAAGAATCACGCCAGCACTACTCTAGTTCTCAAGGCAGAAGAAGATAGAAAATGGCGGGGATGCCCAGACAACAGCAACCAGCGCCCGACATGCACGGGCATGAAAATGGGGACAAACAAAGTGGGGACAAAGTTGGCGAAAGAATTAGTTACACAACACATCAGTCACAAGGAGCGCAGAACGACACGTCCATTCCGTCCGACAGCCAGGCGCAGAACTGAATCATAATGCTTTTTACTCCTCTATAAAGTCATGCATCTGTCCCTCTTGTGGTTGATTTCTGAACTAATTTAATCACAAAATTATTACAAATTGTTTTAGCACTATTCCTATTTAGGGCAGCACTATTGCCACGAATCATCTTCGAGAAACTTCCGGGGCAGGCATGAAACGGTACATCTCTTCCCGGCGCGTACTGAAGAAGAAGCAAGAAGAATCCAGACACATCGCCTGCTCTCTGGCAAATGCACATGCTGTTTCTAGACTTTTCGGCACGACGCTTAAATGCTTGTGCGCTCCAGGCTGGGGCATTCATTCTTTGGACTCAGTTGTGTTCAGAGAGCTATCTCTCTTGTGCTTTTGCTACCAAGTAGCTTAATAATCCGTTTGCTGTTTATTCGACGATTCGCCGGCCCATTTCGCTTCGTGACATTTCTGGTGGAGGTCCGGGGCATCCCTTGTTCAACGGCCTGGAAGACCAACTGTGACAAAGGAGAAGACAGCTTGGCCTGCCTGCAGAATTCTTGGTCCACTAGAACCCCCTAAACGCAAGATGATGATGACTGTGGAGACCACCACACAAGTGGCGCATCCTGTTGCCACGCCCATAACCCCTGCACATTCCCATAGCCCTGAAGACATTCAGTGGGGAATATTACGACGACGTGGACGATTGGGTCGACCACTACGAGCGGATCGCCAGGTTCAACAACTGGAGTGACGACCAGAAGCTCGTCAACGTCTATTTCTCCCTGGAAGGCACCACAAAGACATGGTTCGAGAACCAGGAGACTTCGCTCGCGTCCTGGGACGTCTTTAAAAGCAAACTCCGCAAGGCGTTCGCTTTTCAACAACGAGCTGAACGCGCCGAACATCTGCTCCAGAGACGAATCCAGCTGCCGAACGAAAGCGTTACTGGCTTTGTCGAAGATGTGTTGCGCTCTTCCGGCGAGCTGACCCCAAAGCATCCGAGGAGAAGAAGGTTCAGCGACTCATGAGGGGTGTGAAAGAAGAAATTTTTCGCGCCCTGTCCCGGGATCCACCCGCCACGACCGACGCTTTTCTGGACGAAGCCATCCGCATTGAGAGAGCCCTGCTCTCTCGCGCTACCGTCGACCAACGACACCAGGACTACGAGGCTTTCTCCACGACCGCTGGCCTTGACGTCTGATTGCTCAGACAGCTGATTCGAGAGGTGGTACGCGAAGTAAGAGCTCTCCTCTGTCCTGATAAGGCCCAAGACCGTTTGTCTTCGATCGGTGCGATCATCAAGGACGAGGTTCAGCAGGCAATCCAGACGTCGTCAACCACCAACCCTGACGCCGGAGTACAGAGACCTACCTACGCCACCGTTCTGAGACAGGTGCCACCTACTCGTCCGCCGTACTACGGAAATCGTTGGACACCCCCTCGGCCTGTCCAACCTACTCTGAGCCTCCCGCCACACTCTGAGCCATTCCGTAAAACGGACGTTTGGCGGACTCCCGACTTCAGGCCGCTCTGCTACCACTGTGGAGAGGCCAACCACGTCTATCGCCGATGTTCCTACCGACGCCTTGGCCTTCCCGGTTTTTCACCCGACGCCCCTTGCCACCAGCGCGGTAGTCGCCCCGCCGCAATTGAAGACTATCTACGGCAGCGGAATGCTTCTGCTGGCTCACGACGCGACCTCTCCCCGAGCGTCCCCCACCGCAGCAGGTCGCCAGGGAGAGCACGTTCGCTGTGACCGGCAAGACGACCTGTAGGGCGCAGCCCTAACCGGGAAAACTGAAGACTGCAGCTCCGGGAGGTGAAGCTGCGGACCGATGGCAAGTTACAATTCCTCCAACTCGACGAACAGCAACGCAGCACTGCCACGACGTTCGAAATATTACCAATAACCTGAAAATACTCATCGACGGCCATGAGATGATTGCGTTAATCGATACCGGAGCCGACGACTCCGTTATAAGTGGTACGTTGGCTAAGAAGCTTCGCAAGGTGCAAACGAAGTGGGATGAGCCTGACATCAGGACTGCTGGTGGACACGTCTAAACACCGACTGCAGTCATACACGTGCGTGACATCCAGTACGTCGTCAGCTTCGTCGTCCTGCCGAACTGCCCACGGGATGTAATACTCGTAATCGACTTTCTAGACGAAAATGAAGCACTCATCGACTTCACAGAGGGAGTTCTCTTTCAAAATGCCGGAAACTGCGGAAGACAAGTGGTGGGCACTAATAACCCCGGAGAAGCGCCCAAACGCGGACGTAACCGCCGTGACGAGTCAGCACGTCAACCTGCCTCCCTTGTCGTCAGTTCTTGTGACCGCTACGTGTGACAGAGCACAAACTGGCTGTTTGTTGGCTGAAGGCAACACACAACTTCTCCTCGAACAAGGAATTGGGATAGCAAGAGGAATTGTGTGCCCGTAAGAAACGGAATAGTCGAACTCCTGGTCACAAATTTTCTCCCGGAGCCACAACACTTCGCAAACGGCACGAAGCTAGCCGTCATCGTAGACCAATACTCCACCACGGATGTTTGCCTGATGGATACTGCTCTCATCACGATCACCACGGAACACGAGGCCGAACATTTCGACGTAAACCCTCAACTCAATACAACTCAAAAGCAAACCCTTCTCCAGATGCTCAACGATTTCAGTGACTGTTTCGCTGTATCGTCGAAAGTAAGACAAACACCCATTGCGAAGCACCGCATCATCCCCGAGGAAAAGGCCCGTCCTATTCACCGCATGCCGTACCGGGTCTCCTGCAAAGAGCGAGAAACGATCCGAACGCAAGTAGAAGAGATGCTAAGAGATGACATTATCCAGCCGTCGACCAGTCCATGGGCATTGCCGGTGGTACTAGTGAAGAAGAAGGACGGAACACTCAGGTTCTGCGTCGACTACCGGAAACTCAATGAGATAATGAAGAAGGACATCTACCCGTTACCGCGCATCGACGACACGCTCGATCGCCTTCAAAACGCAAAATTTTTCTCTTCCATGGATCTTAAGACAGGGTACTGGCAAATCGAAGTCGACGAACGGGACCGTGAGAAGACTGCCTTCGTCACTACGGATGGTCTTTTCGAATTCAAGGTTATGCCTTTCAGCCTTTGCACAGCACCAGTGACGTTCCAGCGAGTTATGGATATAGTTCCCGCCGGGTTAAAGTGGCAAACCTGCCTGGTGTACCTCGACGATGTTTTGACGTCTTCGCAAGAACTTTCGAAGAGCATGTTGAACGACTGAAGCAAGTCCTCGAGGCTATCAGAACTGCAGGGCTGACGTTGAAGCCTCAGAAGTGTCGATTTGGCTACGAGGAACTCAGATTTCTCGGCCATCTCGTGAGCAGCGACGGCGTACGCCCCGACCCTGAGAAGATGGCGGCCATCGCAAATTACCCTGTTCCTTCTAACGTGAAAGACGTTCGAAGCTTTCTTGGCCTTTACACCTACTACCGACGGTTCATTCCGAACTTTTCAAGAATTGCGTCACCCCTGAATGCCCTCATGAAGGACGGATTCACGTTTATCTGGACTGAAGCCCAGCAACAGGCGTTTGATGAATTGCACACGCGTCTACAGACTGCACCCATGCTTCGATCCAAACGCCGAAACAGAAATACACACCGACGCAAGCAACGATGGTCGAGCAGCGGTGCTCGTTCAACTTCACGATGGCGTCGAACGTGTCATCGCTTACGCAAGCAGAACGCTAACCAAGGTAGAGAAGAACTATTCGACGATCGAAGGAGAGTGCCTTGCACTTATATCATCCATCGGCCATCACAAAGTTGTGTCCCTACCTGTATGGACGGCCGTTCAAGGTGGTAACAGACCACCATCCTCTGTGCTGGCTGGCTGGTTTAAGGGACCCCTCAGGACGCCTAGCGAGATGGAGCCTCCGATTACAGGAGTATGACGTAACCGTCACTTACAAGTCAGCAAGAAAACAATGACGCCGACTGCCTGTCCCGAGCACCACTCCAGCGACAGGACAACGGTCTCGAGGACGACGACGCCTTCCTCGGTCTAATGAGCGCGACTACCATGTCTACCAAGCAGTACAACGACCCCGAATTGAAGACACTCGTCGACTATCTGCAGGGCCGCGCCGACAATGTTCCTTCCATCTTAAGAAGATCACTCCTAAGTTTTTCCCTATGTAATGGTGTCCTCTACAAAGAAAACCACGCACCACAAGGCGCTACGTGGCTTCTCGTTGCGCCTGGGGACATGCGCATCGAGATTCTTCAATCCTGCCACGACGAACCGTCATCAGGTCATTTGGGATAGAGCCAGACAGTGGCCCGTATAAGGGAAAAGTACTACTGGCCAAAACTGGCCAAGACCGTACACCACTACGTAAGGACCTGCCGGGAATTTCAACGACGAAAAACGCCGCCGGTGAAACGCGCCGTTCGAGCAGATTGGGATGGATCTACTCGGGCCCTTCCCACGTTCGTCTTCCGGAAATCGTTGGATAATTGTCGCCACCGACTACCTGACACGCTATGCTGAGACTGAGGCACTTCCACAGGGCACAGCAACAGAAGTGGTGAAGTTCTTCATTCAGAACATCGTACTACAGCACGGAGCTCATACCGCCTTAATCACCGATAGGGGAACGACATTTACAAGCAGGCTAACACAAGAAATCCTTCGACTCAGCCACACTGGAGGACAACGGCGTACCATCCGCAGACGAACGGGCTCACCGAACGCCTAAACAAAACCCTTGCCGACATGATTTCGATGTACGTCGACGTCGAGTACAAGCCATGGGACGAAATACTGCCTTACGTCACGTTCGCCTATAACATAGCTGTCCAGCAAACAACGGGATTCACACCGTTCCACCGTGCACACGGCCATGACCCATCGACTATGCTGGACGCGATGCTGCCCCACGAACCCAGTGATGAGGAAAACGACGCTCTGGACTTCACGCAGCGAGCACAAGAAGCCCGCCAGCTGGCCAGACTACGCATTGGTCAACAGCAACGCGTCGACGAAAGAAGATACAATTTGCGCCGTCGAGATGTACGCTTCAGTCTACGCGACTTGGTATGGATTTGGACGCCGATTCGACGACGAGGCCTTAGCGAGAAGCTACTCAAGCGCTACTTCGGTCCCTACAAAGTACTTTGACGCATTGGAGACCTGGATTACGAAGTGGCACCTGAGGGCAGCGCTCCCTCTGGACGACCCCCGAGGACTGAAATACTTCACGTCGTTCGACTGAAGCCGTACTACAGCAGGTAGGGCTGTAGACTGGCCGGAAGGAGACAACATGACAAGAAAAAAACAATAAGAAGAAACGGCATCGAGACGATGCCACGTCTACGGAGGGGGCACGATCATTTTCGAGAAACTTCCAGGGCAGGCATGGTACATCTCATCCCGGCGCGTGCTGAAGAAGCAAGATTATTCCAGACACATCGCCTGCTCTCTGGCAAACGCACGTGCTGTTTCTAGACTTTTTGGCGCGACGCTTAACTGCTTGTGCGCTCCAGGCTGGGGCATTCATTCTTTGTACTCAGTTGTGTTCAGAGAGCTATCTCTCTTGTGCTTTTGCTACCAAGTAGTTTAATAAACCGTTTGCTGTTTATTCGACGATTCGCCGGCCCATTTCGCTTTGTGACACTATCAACATGTCAAGACAAGAATGTTCTTTGTCAAAAAAGAAAATATACAAAGCGTCAACAGAGGAAAGCATGCATGTCGGGGCATGTCAGGAGCGCTATTACACGAGGACAAATCGCACGACTGCTGGGCAACAGGAGGAAAGCAAACACAGAAAATAACTTGAACAGAGTGAAAAAGACACTGGCCATCATCGGACACGTACACTACACTCTCTCATTGTAAATCCGCTCGTCACAAAATCCACCATTCACCAGTGACGAACCACACATCCGCACCCCATCAGAGGCAGACGGAACCCCACTGAAGCTACGCTCTTCCACTAACGGCCAACGCAATTGCTAGTAGCAGAATTAACGTATCCACACCTGCCAGTGTCCAAGATACAAGTGAATCCTTGCGCCCCCTGCAGGCTTTGCTCATTGGCCGCGACGTCATCCTATTGTCTCAGGCTACACAGTTTTTCTCCACTAATGTCCAACCTATCGCCTCTGAACAAGGTCCACCTGAAACAATAGAGTCGCGGTATGACGTCATCATGCAGCTGCGTGGCTCAAGGACGCATACCCTCTAGACAGGGGACCTGTTATTTATTGAATCACCATCCCAAGATTATTTCCTTTATTCTACTATAATGATTGCATGGGGAACTATTGCAGAAAAACACCATACATGAGAGGTGATTGTAGGAATTAAGCATTTCATTCCCAAAGTCTTACTAAATGAGACTTATGAGTACAGGAAAAAACAAAATAATGGTTCAGCAAGACATGTCCATCCCATCCGAGAACCAGGCAGATAACTGAATAATGACGCTTTGTTCCTCTTGAACAAAGTCACACACCTGTCCCCCTTGCAGTTACTCTCTGAACTAAATGAATCACAAAATTATTAAGAATCGTTCTAGCTCTACTCCCATTCAAGGCAGCACTATCGACATCGTCAAGAATGTTTCGTTTCGAAAAGAAAAAAAACTACATGTAGAAGGAAAGCATGTCAGAACAGGTCTGCGCATGTCAGCGCACGTTTGTCAGACAACAAGAGGAAAAAAGCGAAAAGAAACACTAACAAAGCAGAAAACCAGCATTAAACTATTTCTAAGCACACGCACTCCTCTGCACAATACACACCATTTTTCTATTGCTACACTTTTTTCCAGTAACGGTCAATGCATTACTACAGACTGCGTGACGTCATCACATCCTGTCTGAAGAAGACAGCGGCAAAGACAAACACTCCTAATATTTATTGAATTGCAAGGTTATTTCCTTTGTCCGACTCCTAATGACGTTCACATTTACAATAAAATTCAACAAAAAAAGCACCATGCATATTTGCCCCAAAGGCTCATCATAGTCATTAGAATCACAACATCAGTAAACTACCACTGCTCTTTTAAAATAAGTGAAACCACTCAACATCATCACCAGGCTTATGTAATACATGACCCTTTCTGTACCCGTATACTCGTTGTCTGAGGCTACACCTGCCAGCAAAAAGGTGCGAAAGCCTGGGGGCAAAGTTTCATTCGCGCACCACAAAGCACAAGACAGAACGCCTTTACGGGAACATGATTGCATTCCCACTATATTAATGAATTTCTATCTTGCATTGCAGTTTAGAAAAACTACTACAAAACAATAATTTTAGGAGCCTATTAAAATTCTACTTTCTATGTGTTGGGTAAGAAGAACTAGCCTCCGTTCTGGTTGAGAGACAGATAACGAATGACCGACCTCGTTTATTGCTCAGCGCGAGCTCCCCGTCCCTTCCGTCTTCCTCCTCCAATGAGCAACATCCTCTTCCGCGGCGCTGGTTGCGTCTGCCTCCAAAGGGTACAGTCGCTGTATCGGGCGCGGGATCCGCTGTCCACTCGGAAGGAGGACCCAGAAGCATCGCGCAACACCGTCATTCCTAGGTATAGACTCGACGACGCGGCGAGTTTTCCAAGTGAGGGAAGGTAAATTGTCGTCCTCTACCACCACGACATCTCCGACCTGCAGTGTGGATCTTGGGGCTGGTGCGGCGTGATGACCTGACCGGAGCAAGAGGAGATACTCCCTTTTCCAGCGTACCGAGAATCGCTTTAAAAATGTGTGTCTGAGTTGAAATCTGCGTCACAGGTGGATGGGAGTAGAGTTCGCTGCAGGTACCTCTATTCTGGGTCGTAGCCTGACTGCGCATCTTCCCAACATGAAGTGTGAAGGAGTCAAAACCTCCCTGTCTTTGATGTCGTAGTGAGGGGTGTAAGGGGCCGACTGTTAACTGCTGCTTCCACCTCTAGTACTACGGTAAATAGCTCTTCATAGCTCAGGCTGGAACGCCCTAGAGAACACCTAAGCGCCTCCTTTATCGTACGAATAACACGTTCCCAGAAGCCTCCCCACCACGGGGCGCATTCCGCAATGAAGTTCCAGTGTATGCGATGAGTACTCGCGTGGGCTAGGATGTCTTCGTTTGTTGCTCTGCGCAGTAGCCTCGAGCAGCACCGGAACGTCTTGGCGTTGTCTGAATATACCGTTGACGGCACCCCGCGCCGAGCTACGAAACGGCTGAAGGCTTGTAGAAACATTTGTGCGGACATGTCCATTGTGAGCTCCAGGTGGACCGCTCTAGTTACCGCACAGAAGAACACCAATATGTATACCTTGGAGTACGTGTCCTCTGGCGCTTTACAATAAAGCGGCCCACAGAAATCGACTCCACTAACCGCGAAGGCGTAGTCTCAGTGATCCGGTCTCTTGGTAGTGGCGCGACAGGGGCACACTCCAGACGGAGCTTCCTGTGTCGACACGGTAGACAAGAATTCAGGACGCGCTTGACGGTCCGTCGTCCCTTCAAGATCCAAAGCCTTGAGCGCAGCTCCGCCAGTATAAGCGGCGCTCCACCATGAATAAGGCGAACATGTGTAGCTTCGATCAGGAGCTCGGTGAACCGATGGCCACTTGGGAGCATGATTGGGTGTCTCACATCCTCTGGCTTGTTAAGCTGCTGGAGTAGACCGCCTACTCTAAGTAGTCCATAATGGTCCAAGAAAGGCTGGAGAGTTAGAACCGCGGAGTCTCGCGGAACTGCACGTCCCAACTTCAACGCGGCAA
Source organism: Ornithodoros turicata (assembly GCF_037126465.1). NCBI lineage: Eukaryota > Metazoa > Arthropoda > Arachnida > Ixodida > Argasidae > Ornithodoros > Ornithodoros turicata. The sequence goes on from NC_088207.1 coordinate 23,186,590, forward strand.
CTTCCTGCGTAAATGATATTGTTTGGACGTTCCTGAGCCAGTAAAGCTCCGCATCATTCAGTTCCGCCGCTGAGAGCGGTCCTGATAGGGGTGTTCCTTATACCCCGGCGTTCCACAAAAACCTTTTGATCCAAGCTGTAATTCGCAGTAACCTGAGAAGGCGCTCGTAGTGCGTAACCTGGAGCAGGGGTTCGGGACTAGGCGAGGGCACCGGTGCTGTCGGACAGGCAGTCAGGTGAGCATTGCTTCCGTTGTCGGTTTTTGGAGTCACGGCCCTAGGTGGCCAGTTCGGTTCTGGAAGCGACAACCATGACGGACCTGACCACCAGGCTAACTTCTGCTGGGCAAACGAGGCTGGTGCTCCGCGCGTGATTAGGTCTGCCGGATTATCGTGACTTCGGCAGTGTTGCCAGGTAGACGTCTCTGTCAACCGACGTAATTCCGACGAGCGGTTCCTGACGAAGGTCTCTTGCCGGTCATTGCCACCAGTGATCCGCTGTAATGCAATGGCGGAGTCCGTCCAAAACCAAGCCATGTAGCTGGAAAACTCTGGAATCTGCCTGATGTAGTCCCAGAGCCTGGCTGCGAGTAAACAAGCAAGCAACTCCAGCCGAGGCAACGACACAGGCTTGACGGGAGCGACGCGGCATTTGCTCATCAGGAGACGTACGGAGTACTGGCCATTGGAACGGGGAGGATGGGTAATCAGGGAGTAGGCGCCTCGCGCCGTCCAATCGAATACGGTTTCTACTGCGCACATATGCTCACTGAGACGGTCGACGCAACCGGTCACGACGGTCCAGTACAGGTCCGAGCCAATCAGTACGCTGATCACAGAATCCAAACCTCCGCTAAGCGACGGCTCATGAGCGAGCTGCATCTCTTTCGTGTGGAGACTGGTTCTTAACTCCGCAGTCATGTCTGCGCTCCTCACAGTGCAGACCTCTGGAACTTCTAGCGCATCAAACGCAACAGACTTGTCCCCGAACAGGCTGCGAAGCTCTACCCTCACCTTGCGGCAATGACAGCGCTGAGGGCGTGCCGAATTCCCAAAGGTGAATACGGTTAGATCCTCTTCGTCGATGCAGGGAAGGCCAAGCTTCAGGGAGATGTCCCTTCGTATGAAGGTTCGGTGACTCCCAGTATCGAAGAGTGCACGCACCTTTATGCCCTCGTTACCTCCCGCTGTCCAAACCGTTGGTGTCTGAAGTAGCGTTGGTGATGGCGAGTCGCTACTGGCCGGGACTGATGTGATGGGTTGCTCATCGCCAGCCGAGGCGCTGAGCACACTTCTAGTAGTGGGACTCTGGTCCGTAGCGGCGTCATCGTTTCTCGTCCAGATATCACATAACACAGACAGGTGACGTCTCGAACAGTGGCGGCACCTCAACCACGTAGCACTGCGATAGCTGCGAGCGAAGTGGCCGTGCTTGCCGCACTTGAAACAGCAGTTCTTGGCTGTCAATCTTCTTCTCTTGTCATCCGTCGAGATGACAGCATGGCATTCCTGAACAGTGTGACTTGCCAAGTTGCAGAGCGGACAAGGGGGACGAGGATGCGATGAAGATGCGGCCAAAGCCAGTGCTGTCGGTAAGGTGGACAACACTACGGGAGCTTGGGAGGAACGATCCATAGTACCAGGAACGGTCGAAGCAAGCCTTGCACGACCCGCCGTGTGTCCTCCCTGCTTTCAACTTGTACTTGTAAGAATTGCATAATGTTCTTAACCTGCGCCGCCCGGGACGCCGCAGGTTTACGGGACGCAGAAGCATCAGTAGCCGCTCGTGACGCTGCAGCTTCAGTAGCCGCAACGTCCTCGTCCATGCGTTGACGGTACAGCACGGCTATATCCTCCGGCGACGATCGCATGAGAACCCTATGCAGCACAATAGCATACTCTGCAGGGGACACGCCAAGGGTCTCGAGGCAACTAGTATGGAAGAGAATATGCTCGTAGAGCTCGCGGAGTCGGGAAAGTCGGGCCGGAGTTCTGGATCGGCGTAATTGCAAGCAGACTGTCGATGTGGTCATCTACAAGCGCGTCCGTACGACCGAAGCGCTGGGTTAGGACATTGACTGCAGTGGCGTGGTTGTCCTCGGTAAGCCTGATCCATTCCACGGCGCGCTTCGTCAGGTCAGGATTCGTATGGATTGTGGCTTCTTCGTGGATGTATAGCGAACATACGATAATTATTGACCTGAGGAATATGGATTTATGCGGTTGTGAAAATAGACTGTTTGTGAGTGCGAAAATGTGAGTGTGTGTCTGTGTGTGCGCGCGCGTGCGCGCGCTTTTCTGAACCAGGGACCCCACTTGAGTAAGTGCTATCTGTGCATTTTCGTGTGACACGAGTGATACATTTACGTACTATTGCGTGAAATAGTGGTTGCATTGCTATCTGTAGGATAGGACGAGCGTTTTTAATGGAATTGCCTCGCGAACCTGGTGATGTTTGTTTTGGGCAGGGTATTTTATGAGTGCCCGACGCCGGTCCTGCTGTTGTTTGTTTGTTAGTATGTATCTGTCACGTTCGTAGCGCTGTTCAAGCCTTGTTTTCTTTGCGAAAATTCAGGCTTTATGGTATTAAGCTGTCCGAGTAGAAGTGACTTTCCCTGCTCGCTGAAGATAAATTGTGTGTCATTTTTCTGTGCTTTCTTCACGCAGGGACAATGCAAATGAGTATTTAGCATTATGCAATAATTATCTGATAGCAGAAATGGGTGTCTTTGTCACAGTTTATGAGCGTGTGCATCGTTATTTTATTTTTTACTTTTATAGCTATGCGAGCAAAAGTGCGTGTAATTTTTCGCTGCTCTTTTCTTATTTTCTCTACTTTTACGCAGAAGAAAGCCTCCTGGTAAAAGCTGAATAGTGTTCTATCAGTGAAAGTGGGGTTGCTTGTTTGATTTTGTTGGGTGTTCGATATATTGATTTAGTAAGCAGTGAATTTTGCAGTCATGGGTTTTTGAGCAGAAATGCTGGTATCTGAGCACGGAGTAGAAATTCCTATATTTCTCTCCTCCGTAAGAAATTTGTGCGTCGTTTTCCAAGCAGACCGCGTTTAGTTTACACGAAATAGAAAAATGAAGTTGTGTATGCTCTATGATTTTCTGTCGCAGGCTTAGGCCTTTTCCCCGATGAGCAGTATGCGATACAATATGCGATGTCGCATGTCTGGACTTGTTCAGTAGCGTCTTTCTTGCTGCAACTTTTACCCTTCGCTAATATCTTGTTGCTGTCATGTTGTGCTAGCCGTTGAGTTTCGTAGCGGTAAGCGGTGATTCTCCGATTATTCCTGAGCGGTTCGACTTAAGCCTTTTCTCTGTTCACTTAGGGAAATTTGTGTATCCCTGTCCTGTGCTTCCTTTATGCAAAGGCAATGCGACTGTGTATGTGGCATTATGCAAGAATTATCTGGTGGCAGAAATGCTTGTCTTTTTCTCAGTTTATTAGCGTGCGCTACGGTTTCTTGCAGTTACAGCTATTGGGGCACAAATGCGTGTAATTTTTTGCGGTTCTTTTCTTCTTTCACTGCTTTTACTCAGAATGTAGGTGAGGGGAAAAAATCAGCATCCAGGTAGAGCAGGAGAAAGCCGCTCCATTCTCATGTTGTTGAGTGTCAGTATTCACTTTGCTTGATATGTTGATGGAGTAAGCTGTATGCAGTTATAAGTATTTGCGCAGAAATGCTGGTATGTGAGCGTGGAGGAAAAATTCCAATAAAGCACCTCTCCTTGTGCATTCCTGAGCTGCTGTGTGCTTTTTCCTGGTTTGCGACATCATCATGGCATGTTGGGGCTTGTTTAGCAGTGTTACAATTTTACCCGCCGCTATTGTCTTGTTGTTATCTTGTGTTAGCCGCGTAGCGATGTCCGGCGACTCTGCTATCCTTCCTCAGGTCTTAAGCCTTTTCCCTTCTCGCTTAAAGGAATTTGTGTGCCCTTGTCCTGTGCTTTCTTTACGAAGTTAAAATGCGGCTGTGTATGTAGCATTATGCAAGAATTATCTGATACCAGACATAGGTGTCTTTTTCTTAGTTTACTAGCATATGCTTCAGTTTTTGAAGCCATAGCAATTCCAGCACAAGTGCGCGCAATATTTGCTGCTCTATCCTCAAATCACTGCTTTTGTGTAGAGGAAAGTCGCATGGTAAAGCTGAATTCATGAGAAGTGGGTTTCTCTGTTTGTTTGTTAGATGTTGTTAGGAGCTCGGTATGTTGAGGAAGTCAGCTGTTATAGGTATTCGTGCAGAAACGCTTGCATCTGAGCGCAGGATACGAATTCCTGAAGCACGGCACCCTCAGTGTAAATTAATCAATAATGAGTCTGCTTCACTGCATGACAAGGCTGAAATGGGAAGAGAAAAAATTGGAGCGCTTGATTAATAGCGATCGAAGTAACAGGCTCCTAAAATTATAGTTTTGCAGTAGTTTTTCTAAACTGCAATGAAATATAGAAAATCATTAATATAGTGGGAATGCAATCATGTTCCCGTTAAGGCGTTCTGTCTTGTGCGTTGTGGTGCGCGAAGGGAACTTTGCCCCCAGGCTTTCGCGCCTTTTTGCTCGCAGGTGTAGCCTCGGACAACGAGTATAAGAGCATACAAAGGGTAATGTATTACATAAGCATAGTGATGATGTTAAGTCATCTCACTTATTATTTTAAAAGAGCAATGGCAGTTTACTGATGTTGTGATTCTAATGACCATGATGAGCCTTTGGGGCTAATATGCACGGTGCTTTTTTTGTTGAATTTTATTGTAAATGTGAACGTCATTAGGAGTCGGACAAATGAAATAACCTTGCGATTCAATAAATATTAGGAGTGTTTGTCTTTGCCGCTGTCTTCTTCAGACAGGATGTGATGTCACGCAGTCTGTAGTAATGCATTGACCATTACTGGAAAAAAGTGTAGCAATAGAAAAATGGTGTGTATTGTGCAGAGGAGTGCGTGTGCTTAGAAATAGTTTGATGCTGGTTTTCTGCTTTGTTAGTGTTTCTTTTCGCTTTTTTCCTCTTGTGACAAACGTGCGCTGACATGCGCAGACCTGTTCTGACATGCTTTCCTTCTACATGTAGTTTTTTCTTTTTGAAAAGAAACATTCTTGACGATGTCGATAGTGCTGCCTTGAATGGGAGTAGAGCTAGAACGATTCTTAATAATTTTGTGATTCATTTAGTTCAGAGAGTAACCGCAAGGGGGACAGGTGTGTGACTTTATTCATGAGGAACAAAGCGTCACTATTCAGTTATCTGCCTGGCTCTTGGATGGGATGGACATGTCTTGCTGAACCATTACGTTGTTTTTTCCTGTATTCATAAGTCTCATTTAGTAAGACTTTGGGAATGAAATGCTTAGTTCCTACAATCACCTCTCATATGGTGTTTTTCTGCAATAGTTCCCCATGCAATCATTATAGTAGAATAAAGGCAATAATCTTGGGATGGTTATTCAATAAATAACAGGTCCCCTGTCTGGAGGGTACGCGTCCTCGAGCCACGCAGCTGCATGATGACGTCATACCGCGACTCTATTGTTTCAGGTGGACCTTGTCCAGAGTCGATAGGTTGGACATTAGTGGAAAAAAACAGTGTAGCCCTGAGACAATAGGATGACATCACGACCAATCAGCAAGGCCTGCAGGGGGCGCAAGGATTCACTTATCTCTTGGACACTGGCGGGTGTGAACATGTTAATTCTGCTCCTAGCAATTGCGTTGGCCGTTAGTGGAAGAGCGTAGCTTCAGTGGGGTTCCGTCTGCCTCTGGTGGGGTGCGGATGTGTAGTTCATCACTGGTGAATGGTGGATTTTGTGACGAGTGGATTTACAATGAGGGATTGTAGTGTACGTGTCCGATGATGGCGAGTGTCTTTTTCACTCTGTTCAAGTGTTTTTCTGTGTTTGCTTTCCTTTTGTCCTCGTGTAATAGCACTCCTGACTGCCCCGACATGCATGCTTTCCTCTGTTCACGTTTTGTATATTTTCTTTTTTGACAAGAAACGTTCTTGTCTTGACGATGGCGATAGTGCTGCCCTGAATGGGAATAGTGGGAATGGGAACAATTCTTAATAATTTTGCGATTAAATTAGTTCAGAAATCAACCGCAAGAGGGACAGATGCATGACTTTATATAGAGCCGTATATTAAAAGGGAGTCTGGCCATTGGGAGGAGTCACAAAAAGAGGCTCGACCTGTCAATCACAGTTTCGCTCCTCTGATTGGTTTGCTTTTTACCAAGGGGGTCGCCATGACACCATACTGCCACCCAAAATGGCGACGAAAACGAACACAATGAAGCGGGGATTTCGTGACAAAAAAATTTCACAGACTAACCTGATTTTATGCTGCAAATGTACATCCTAATATAAATTTCTCGGAAATCAGTTTCAACTTATGCTCATCCATCGATATCTAACTGAAAATAATACGTTTTGTCGCCGGTGTTAGGCCTAGTGAACACGGCGATCACAACGAAATCATAACAAAAACGGCGCTGTGCTGTACAATCTTATGTTTAACAGCTGGATTTCATGGATATAAACATTGCCTCTTATATTCCAACTATTCATGTAGATTTGTTTAAAAATCATACCGACAACAGAACGTGTCCCAGCAGGTGGTTCTGCCGGCAGCGGTACAACGACAGAAGCAGACGACAATTCCCGACGTGCCTTACGCACCCTAGGTGGCGCTTATCAAATTTGCACCAACAATTCACTACTTTTGCAGATCGCGAGTGGTATCCATTTCAATCCCATCCAATCCACTTGCCACCCAAAATGGCGCTGCCCATGCTGGATAGGGGGAAAATAGTGAGGATAGGCTGATTGAGAGCGCCCCATATTTCAAGACTTCACTGGTCGGAAAGCTGAAAAAGTGGGTGGAGCTTCAGGTATAGGCATGACCCATTAATGGCCAGACTCCCTTTTAATATACGGCTCTGACTTTATAGAGGAGTAAAAAGCATTACGATTCAGTTCTGTGCCTGGATGTCGGACGGAATGGACGTGTCGTTCTGCACTCCTCATGACTGATATGTTGTGTAACTAATTCTTTCGCCAACTTTGTCTCCGCTTTGTTTGCGATTTTCATGCCCATGCATGTCGGGCGCTGGTTGCTGTTGTCCGGGCATCCCCGCCATTTTCTATCTTCTTCTGCCTTGGGAACGAGAGCAGCGCTGGCGTGATTCTTAATAATTTTGCCATGAAATTAGTTGATAAAGTAACCGCTAGGGGACTGCTGATGCATAACTTTATAGAAGAGAAAAAAGCATTATGAGTCAGTTCTGTGCCTGGCTGTCGGATGAAGCAGTCACATCGTTCTGCGCTGCTGTTGTGGTGGGCTGATTTGTTGTGTAACTAATTCTTTCGCACGTGATAACTTTGTCCCCCTTTTTTATGATTTTCATGCCTGTGCACGTCGAGCGCTGGTTGCTGTTGTCTGGGAATTCCTGCCATTTTCTACCTTCTTCTGCCTTGGGAACGAGAGTAGCGCTGGCGTAATTCTTAATAATTTTGTCGCAAGATTAGTTGAGAATGTTCGCTCGAGGGTGCAGATGCGCGACTTTATACAGGAGAAAAAAGCATTACGATTCAGTTCAGTGCTTGGCTGTCGGACGGAATGAACGTATCGTTCTGCGCTCCTTGTTACCCGTACTCTGTGTTGATTTGTTGAGTGCCTAGTCCTCTTATTAGCCATTGATGGAGCTACGTGTTAGGATATCTTGTTTTACAAGTCTCATTTAGTAAGACTTTGGAATTCCTACGATCAGTTTTCATGCACGGTGCTCTTCTGCAGTAAGTTTTTTTTATTTTTATGCAATCATTATAGTTGTAAAAATGAAAGAATCTTGGGATGGTGATTCAATCAATAATAGGTCTCCTGTATAGAGCGTACACGCCCTAGAACCGTACAGATGCATTCTTGGGTGATGACGTCATGCTGCGGCTCTATTGTTTCAGCAGGACCTTGTCCAGTTGAGCATTAGTGGAAAAAAAAACAGTGTAGCCCTGTAGGTCGATGTCACGAGCAAGGCAAGGAGAGGGCGCAGGAATTCAGTTCTCTCTTAGCCTGTCGCAGGTGGCGCTAGGAGCGCGCAGAGGGCGCTACGAGCGCACGCATAGCGGTCGCGGAGAGGTGCCTGCATCAGTCGGCCGCTGGCTCTCGTCGGGAGAAGATGTGCAGTCTGTCGCTCCGTCGTCCCCGCTCGGCGTCACTTGATCCCTGGCTGTGGTTGGGATCGGACGCTCCGTCGCCGCGGGGGAAAAGGTGGGTATTTGCTGATGTTTGCACGTTGTTTTACCGCGCTCGTGTCAAGCCTTTTCTCGCCTGTTTGCCGCACCCGTACGCGCATGTTTAGACTTGTTTAGCAGTGACCAATCCTTTTGTTCATGTTGTCGCATGTTTAGCATTGTGTGGCTAGTGGTTCCCGCCCTGTGTTAGCTGTTGAATTCTGTAGGTGATGACGCTGTGGTTAGGCCTAGTCGATTTCCTTAAGACTTTTCCCCGATGTGTAGTGTTTTCTCTGTGCTGTTTAGCAGTAGTGGTTAGGCCTTTTCCCTGCACTCTGGCATGCTTAGACTTGTTGAACAGTGTTGCCATTTTTACCTGATGCTAGTATCTTGTTGTTCTGTCTCTCTCTCTCTTACACGCATATCCACATGACGGAGGTGCCATCTCGTCTGGTGTCTGATGCTTGCCACCTGCCTCTGCAACAGTCCTGCCCCAGCCGCCCGCACCGGAGTGCGTTTTTCAAGATGGCGTCGTTAATTTTCAAATAAATTGTTTCTATCTGTCTGCTCCCTTTCTGTTCAGTTATTTTTTTTTCTACAACCCGAGTTTTACATAGAAAATCCACGACAAGTATTGCATTGAGTCAGATTATGCACTATTTCAAAATTTTAAAACTTTTAAAATTTAAAAATTATTTTAAAGTAAAAAGTGCAATACTTGCCGTGGATTTTCTGTGCAAAACTTGGGTTGAATACTTACTACTGCAGTGTACTCTGCAGCAAATCCTATGCACCTGAAACATGCCACTGAACTGCCATCTGCTTCTGTGACGGCTGTGCAGGGTTGCTTTTTGTTCACCTCTGCCCCACATAACTTGTGACATGCCACAATGTGTATATAGCTGTCTTTACCACAAAAGTGTTGTGCATGACATTGCTTATGTGAGGCAGCAATGAGCTCTAATGAGCAGGTAGCAAGGAGCAATAATTGTTATAGCTACCGCTTAGGTTCTTCGTGTGCCGTGTATACAGCATTGAAGTGCATTTTTGCTTGTAGGTGGCACACAACCTTAGGAGCCTCAAAAGCTGCTGCATCATCCTGTGTCGTCGCTTGTGAGCACTGAACATGAACAGAGCAGCGACGTGCTGAGTGTGGATTCAGGCACTACAGAATACTCTTGCAGGACAGTGCTCACTACTACATAGCTGGTCGTCTTGTTCACCTTTTCCTGAAGGAATCATCATGTACACCTGTTCACAAGTAACGGTTTCCGAAAACCACAGCCTTGTTTCGCACAACCAGTTTCTTGCCTCGTTTGTTGCCGATGGTGTACCTGGGGAACTACTTACAGGCGTCGCGTTACTTTCAGCAAACTGTCTCAAGTGTGCTTCAAGACTGGAGGTACTCTTTCAGCAATATATGAAGGAAGTGCTAGACGAAAAGGGTGCTTTCATGCTGGTTTCTGCACTCTGTGTGATGAGAGCTTCGGCATTCCATCCTGCAGTGATACATGTAAGGACAAGTTGGTGCTGATGTTCTGCCCTCTTCCTTTACTATGGCATCTACAGCTTCGAAACTTGTAAAGAACTTGCTAACGGAGAACTTGTAAATGTGTCCACTTGCAAGCGAACAGTTGCTGCAAGAAAGGCTCAGAAACTTTAGATATACCACATGCAGCAGTGACGCAAAATGTGTGCTCCTTGAATACTTGTTGTGCTGCTCAGACCCTTGTGCTGCTTCTGTTTTCTACCACAGTCAACATTATGACGTGCTGCTTCCACCTTCTGATAGGGATGATGGTAACGAAATGTAAGGATATAATGCAAAGGTTCAAACTTCATACGAGATCCTCGTACTGTGATATGTGACATCACGATACCACAAAATAAACTTGGAAGTGCTACACATTACTTACAGAGCAACTAGCATTTGCACGTACGCATTGTTTTTCGCTTATAAATGTGTAAACTTGTTGCTCAACGCACTTTGTACATTACAGTCTTTCCAATGATACAGAGAATTGTTGCTGTTTGCCATTTTTATATTTTCGATTAATTTCATTGTTCTATTGCCTTGCACACTCTCCGACGTTTTTTGATTCGCAAATTACATATGCGATATTCTTTGCTGTGTATTCGTGTAAATGAGAAAATAAGCAAATCCTTTCGTGCAAGCAATCGTGATTATACTTCTGCATTTGTCGCCACTTGCTATCAGGGTTAACAACCGCTTTCCCCCTTTTTTCGTAGTCAGTTGTCAAGTTCATTAGCTCTTGCGCCTTTATTCTCTGTTCTCGTTTTTTGTTCCCTTTAAGTTTACCTTGGATAGCGTTTAGGGATTAAGGTAAGTTGCCCTCCTCTTCGTCTGTGCAATACAGCAGGAAGTATTTCATTTCCGTGACTACGTCGCAGGAGGAGTTTGTCTAGGCTACCTTTGGTTTCCCAGGGCATGTTGGGGGACGCAGTGAGTTGCGATTTCGCCTGCCGTCAAATCAGTTGCATTTTCCTTGACGAACAGTTATACTGTTTTAGGATGTCAAGGGCCGGACGGCCACACTTGAACACGCCGACAGCCACGCTGAGGTCGGATGGCTGTGATCGCGGGCTGAGTATATATGTAAATTTAATTGTTTTCGGATGTCAAGGGCCGGACGGCCACACTTGAACACACCGTCAGCCACGCTGAGGCCGGATGGCCGTGATCGCGGGCTGAGTGCATGTATATAGTTACTGTTTTCGGGCGCCAAGGGCCGGATGTCCACACTGGAACAAACGGATAGTCACGTCGAGGCCAGATATGGCCGTGATCGGGCTGTGTAATCACTGAATTTGGGTGTCAGGGGCCGGACAGCTGCACTTGAACACGCCGACAGTCACACTTTTTATTCTCTTATTTATTCATTCATTTATAATACGTCTCAGGCCCCCACAGGGGCAGTATGGCGGAGTGGTGAGTTCACAAAAAAAAGAAAAAAAAGAAGGCCACAAGTTATCAAAATACCACTCATTAGGCAAGAAGATGTAACAATAATACCTGGCCACAGTCAATACCTTAAGAGCAAAGTGAACTGTAAGTTGTCACCATTTAATATAGGCGAGGCGGAGGGGTTCTCATTGCCGTCAAACCCTGTATCGCATCATCGATTATTAACACAACATCCTGCTTAGAGATACTATGGCTAAGTGTTCAGTGTGTACGCACCAGTTCTGTGTTTGGGATTTGTTATCGGTCTCCCAGTGATCGGTCTGATTTTGTTACTCACCTACGCAGTGATATATCGTTCATCTCAACCCACTTCCCTAACCACTGCATTACTCTCATGGGTGATTTTAATTTACCTAGCATCACATGGTCCAATAAAGGTGCTATACCTAGTTCAGCTACCATTGACAAAGATTTCATCGATGTGTGTCGTGACTTCAACCTCACCCAGGTCGTAACGTTTCCTACAAGAGTCACTGCCTCTACATTAAATACCCTCGACCTCGTATTATCATCTGCGCCTGACACCATTGAATCTATCTCAACAGTGGGCGAGCTTAGTGATCACAAAGTCCTGCATTTCTTCTACCGCATAAACACTTCTCGCCAGCGTATTGCAAGAAAGGTAATAAGCTTGTATGATAAAGCCAATTTCGAAGCCATCAATCAGGAGCTAAACAACTCAATTTCTTCTTTCATAACCAACAGCGCTCTACACTCAGTCGAAGAAAACTGGACGCTCTTTAAAACAACGCTACTTAATCTAGCCGGCGCCCACATACCCAAGATATCGATTCCTTCTTGTTCCTCTGCACCATGGTTCACCCATACGCTAAAATCATTGTTCAACAAGAAGAAACGATTATTTAGAAATGCTAAGCGCTCAGGCACCGATAGCGCCTGGAGCAGATATCGTTCATGCTTATCACAGTACAAGCGATCGCTGAGGTTAGCGAAGCACAAATACTTTCAGATTGACATTCTTTCTATCCTCCGTACTGACCCCCGCAAGTTTTGGAATACAATCAACCCGCGCTACAGTTCGGACGTCCAACTTACTAACGAGAACGGCCTGGTGGTTGAACCACCTGAATGTTGCAACGTTTTTAATCGTACCTTCGCCAGCGTCTTCACGATCGAAGACCCCTTGGCCTTTCCCTTACCTCCACCATCCCCATACCCTCCCATGGAACCTTTAGTCATTACGGTACCCAGTATTATCAAAATAATTGACTCTTTAAAGCTCACGTCCTCAGCAAGCTTTGACAGTATTGGTGCTAAACTACTGAAAGGCACTAAAGAGACTTCCGCCATCTACCTATCACTCATCTTTTCACAATCCGTCAGCACAGGTCAGGTACCATTAGACTGGCGATTAGGCAAAGTCATCCCCGTTCACAAGAAAGGCAATAAGTGCTCCCCAGATAACTATCGACCTATTTCACTTACAAGTGTGCCACGCAAGATCTTCATCACACACATAACACACATAATCTACTCTCACATCATCAATCACTTAGACAGCCTAAACATAATTTATCAGCACCAACATGGTTTCCGTAAGGGTAATTCATGCGAATCACAACTTACGGAGTTTGTACATGACCTACATGATCACCTTGACATAGGCTATCAGACTGACGCTATCTTTTTAGATTTTTCTCGCGCCTTCGACCGTGTTCCTCACAATCGGCTGCTACTAAAACTGCAATGCATGTCCATTGACCCGTCCATCCTAACCTGGATCTCCAAATTTCTCACTACGCGCTCACAGTCAGTCGCAGCTAATAACCACACTTCCGGATTCGTCAACGTTGCGTCAGGCATTCCGCAAGGCACTGTTCTTGGTCCACTACGCTTTATGATCTACATTAACGACCTCCCGTCTCACATCACTTCAAATATAAGGTTGTTTGCTGACGATTGTGTAGTTTATAGACGCATAACCACTACTAATGACCTCACTAACCTCCAACAAGATCTTCTAATAATACATCAGTGGTGTAAGAAATGGCTTATGCCACTAAGCATAGATAAATGCTGTCACGTCCCATTTTGCAGGAACAAACCGAAATTTCCTCATACGTACCGATTCGACACTGCTATTATCCCCTCTAATACATCTTACAAATACTTAGGCGTCACTTTACAATCTAATCTGTCGTGGAATCTGCATATCGCTAACATTACTGCCAAGGCTACTCGTACTTTAGGGTACCTGCGACGTAACCTCCATTTAGCTTCAGTTGACATCAAGCGGCTTTCCTATCTATCCCTTGTCCGCCCCCAGCTGGAATATGCTTCCGTCGTTTGGGATCCTCAACCCTTGTTTTTATCTGACGAGATTGAGAAGATTCAAAACAGGGCTGCACGATTCATTACAACATTAACGTCAGTTTCTTTAATCAGGAGACTTCCCGTTCCAGAGCCTTCAACAAGGAAATGACCTCGGAGACAACTATAGTCAGATGGTGAGAATGTGCCAGAGCATGCTACATCGTTCTGGTCTACGATCTGGGATCCAATATGGCTTAATGAATCTAACGGTGGAGGAGCGCCTCGCCTCGACTTACCCTTGCCAGCACTGCCCAAATTATAATTGCACAGAAGAAACGTCCGTTCGGTACACAAGACACCCTGTCCATGATGTGTGGTTATACAGTCCAGAGTATATAGCCATGCATGCGGCTCTGAGAGAGTGGCTATCCAGCATATATTGTATGGGGGGCCTCGGCCCAGCGAATATTTCATTTCATTTATTCATAACCCAAAGCCCCTAAAAGGGCATTACATGAGTGAGTAGGTGAGGCAGCAATACAACGATAATAAAACATTGAAAGAAGAATACATGTTATAACAAATACAGGGTGACATAAATACTGCATAATCGCTTTAGTAGTCGTGGAGTAACTAACAATTCAACAATTAACAAGGATGGTCGAGAAGGTGGAAGAGCAAAACCCTGTTTCGAATGATTATGAGGTGGCCTGATCCCAAAACGTGCATGTGGGATGAGATTTGTGAACGCTAGCTTGCCAGAGTGAGTATGCGATTGCATTGAGGGTTCGAACAACCTAGAAGCGTTCCACGTCGGTGTATTATTTCAGACTTGTCTAGTGCTGAAGGTTATCGTCCAAGTTGTAGCGCTGGAATATTTTTTTATGTAGATACAGTGGCGCGTACACTTGCGCATTGCGCATGGGCGAAACGCATTGGACGTTTTCTCAGCGTCAAAACGTCGCGCGTACGCCATGGCCTTGCACACGCGGCCAAGAAACGCCAGCGAGGCGACCACCCGAAACGCATGGGACGCATACGGAGCGAGTGACGCGTCACTGTTGCTAAATTCGTCGATCAAAAATATCTGTTAGAACGTGTCTTTCCTGTGGTTCCTGCGTTCCTTCATTCTAGATACCATTAAAATGTTCACGTAAATTTAGTGTGATGGATAATGCCCCCAAAATTTGTGCGAGCTGCTCATACGCCACCTTGTCTGCCGCATGCACGACGGCCATGGTTCTGTCTACTTCTCGGAAAACGCGCCCAAACGCGCGCGAATATCTGTAGACGACAGATTCCGGCGTACGCCCTCCGCGCGCGTTGAAAAACGCGCGTTTTTACGAGGTCACACGCACGCCAAGCGCGCGCGCATCCTGAAAACGTCGGAAAAACGCTCCATGCGTTTAGCCCTTTAACCAGCGGATCGCTTGTCATCGGGTGCTGATAGACAGCTGGAAAGGAGATTGGGATAGTGGATCATCCGAACCTCGCTTCCAGCTGCCTAACAGCGCCCAATGACACGCGCTCCGCTGGCGCCAATGTACAAGACTGCGCCAATGTACAGGTCTCCGCAACCTTAACTTGAACGCCGTTTCGAGTGGCGGTGAAGGAGGAGAGACACCCTAGTGGGATTAGAGCGCGTTTCGGGCTGTTCCACTCGCGTGTAGGGGTGTTTGGTTGTTGCTCAAACGCCTCGAAGGCAGGCGGGCGTTTGTTTCAGAAGACGCCGTTATCGGGATAGCGATTGTTTGTGTTGCTTATGTGAGATGATATGCTGGATGATATCGGTAATATCGGAGATATTCGAGGCGTGGCCGCGTTGACAGCTAATAATCATTGTGTGCACCCGAACGGAATGCAATGCAATGATGCTGTATCAACTCCAGGCGAAATAAACAAGGACAAAACAACATTATTTTGTGATTGCGATTGGAAAGTTTCATCTCCTTGTGTGGCGACGCTCTACACCATTGCTGATGGT
The DNA here is from genome assembly GCF_037126465.1 of Ornithodoros turicata. NCBI lineage: Eukaryota > Metazoa > Arthropoda > Arachnida > Ixodida > Argasidae > Ornithodoros > Ornithodoros turicata. Next base: position 23,202,066 of record NC_088207.1, read on the forward strand.
AACACGGTGAAATAAGGATAGAAGTTCATCATATATTTACTTGACTCAGTGAATAATGAACTTAAGTCAGCCGTAGTAGGTGGCAATTGAAACAGGACAACTTTCGCCTTTCCTTTTCATGTCGCTACATTTGCAAGTGTTCCTGATGGTCAATACATCCTCGTACATATTCGGACTGTCCCGGGACTAGCCCATGCCTTGAGATGCTGCCGAGCAGTTTGGGGCGTTCAGCCGCCGCCGGGTGAAGAGCTTGGAGTCCTTTGGAACTATATGTGTTACTTTCCTCTCTGAAGTCTCATGTTATAGCAGTTTGTGCAGACAACAGGTTATATCTATGCAGATCTTCTTTATGCAACGGTGTATTGACTGTCAAGAACACCCGCAAGTCTAGAGACATGAAAATGCACAAGATGCCCTGTTTCACGTGCCATTCGGTACCCTATGTCATAATGCGGAGATCATCGCTCACACCTACTACGTCTCACTTAGTTTCATTATTTTCTGAGTCAAATAAATCTATGATGCAATTCTATCCGTATTTCACCATTTTACCATCAGCAATGGTGTAGAACATCGCCACACAAAGAGATGAATCTTCCTAATCTCAATCACAAAATAAAGTTGTTTTGTCCTTGTTTATTTCCTCTCCAGTTGATACAGCATCATTGCTAATCCATTCAGATGCACACAATCATTCTTAGCTGTCAACGTGGGCCATGCCTCGCATATCGCCGATATTACCGATATCATCCAGCGTTCATCTCACATAAGCAACACAAACAATTGCCATCCCGATAACGGCGTCTCCAGAAAGCAGCGCCCACCTGCCTTCGAGGCGTTTGAGCAAAACCCAAACACCCCTACACGCAGGTGGAACAGCCCGAAACGCGCTCTCCCAATAGTTCAGCTGAATCCCACTAGAGTGTGTCGCCTCCGCCACGCGAAGCGGCGTTCAAGTTAAAGGGACTATGAAACGATTTTTTTCTTCGTTTCGTTCGAAAGAAGACATTTTTCTGAGTCTAGAACCGAATTTTTACTTTCGTCGCGCGAGCGGACTTCTCGGGAGCGAATTTAAACGGAGCGGCGAAGGGAGGACAGCTGGCGCCGCGCCGTGGGGAGCTGCCGAGCGGAGACACAACGGGTAACTTGACGCGACCACGGCCGGCTCAGCAACACGTCATCGTGACGTGTTGCCGAGCCGAGGAATCCCGCCAGGAGCATGCGCCGTAGGATCCAGCGTATGCGTTCATCGGGAGTGGAAATCTCCATGACAGCAGCTTTCGCGCGATCGGCAGATTTCGGCAGTGGCGGCAGCCACAGCGCGAGCTCGCGGCATTACTTGTCATTGTGCAACACCGGTGACGTAACGGGGAGTCGAAGTGCGGTCCGTACAGTTACACCATCGGCAGGGAAATATGCGCGAGAGAGGAGGAACGCGGAAGAGACATTTCCAGCGCGCGCTCCTCGCAGAGTGGAGCGATTTCGTCCGGAAAAATTTGTGGCATATTAGTTTCTCTGCGGGAAGAACAGTTTCCACCGAAAAAAAGTATGGGGGTTCGGGAAATTTCATAGTCCCTTTAAGGTTGCGGGGAGCTGTACTTCCCGTAATAACGAACACTACTACCCCATGGGATGGCCACCTCCAATGGATTCTTTCGAATCCAGCTCTCCGAGTAAGCAATAAAATTATAATTCTATACTGGAGGGAAATCTGATAGCCTTGATACATTTGCTTTGCTGTAAAGTCAGGCACCAAGAGTAGCCAGTCGGCAAAACACCCATGGGTCAGAATGACGTCTTCACTTAACTGCGTATGCGATGTAGTTTGTCATGTTACTATATGTAGTTTGTCAACACTAATTATTCATACGATCGAAATAAATCAAGCGAAGTGATCGGTTTTGTTATTGCTCAAGCCGACAGTGTAGTTTTATCTCTATAATATCTAAACTTCATTTGTTTCTCATCTGATACTGGAATTCGACGTCAGACTCCGCAAAAGCTTTGATAAAGCAGTGGTGGACGATGTTCGTCGATGTGGACGTATTCTTACGTCAAAAAAAATTCCAAGTATGACCTGATATCAACGCTATGTGGACTGCTTCCCTTGTTTGAGACAAATCTTTTGGAAGGCACAAACACAAACTAATCGCGGCGTTCCTCTCCAGACCGTCCCCGAAGAGGTAGTCTCTCCGGGACCCAAAACTCTTTTTCGGGCAGGAGGGCAGGAGAGCCTTGTTTGGTGTAGTGACGGAGAGGCGTGCAGCTGGAACCGTCGGACTTGCTATGAGTTTGTGCTGCTCTGCTGCTTGAGTTCACTGCATACAAAACTTGACATACCCAGCTGCTTTTGGCCAGTCGTTAGGCCTGCTGCAAATATAAGTTGTGGGCGACAACGAATTCTCGAAGCTGTACAGAAAGCCACGGCTTTCGCTGCTGCTGAAATCGCTGAAGGTCAAATAAAGTGCGGTTTAGTATTTAGATCGCCTTTTGTCTTTGTCCCGCATATGCTTGCAGCACGTTGGTCGCCTTCGCGTACCAGCTCCGGTGGCGCAGCGGTAACGCGTGCGCTTGGAGACTGGGAGGTCCGCAGTTCGAATCCGCGGGCCGGCTGTGCCGTCTGGGGTTTTTCCTCGGTTTCCCTCAGATGTGTAATAGGCGTATGCCGGCACAGTTCCCCTGAAGTCGGCCCATGAACGCAGCTATCCTATCTTCCACCCTTCACCCTTTCATCTCCTCCTCTCCACCACCTTTCCCTTCCCGAGAAACATGCCGCCTAATGAGGCAGGCAGACCTCTCGGGTTCCTCCCAACGACACTCCTCCTCCTCCTCCGCCTTCGCGTACGTCACAGATGCACACTTCTGCGAATGTGTATTACCACTACCGATACCAAAGCATGAACGCACAATACATGATGGGAGTCGTGCATTTTGCTGTGCGTGCCATATGAAACTTGTTCTGGACCGATTTGAACCTGTGGGTGTGTTCCAAATATACACATACAACATTTTGCATTTCACGCAAATTTTATCTGTAAAGGCATAATGTCATACAGTGAGTGCGCAGGTCGGAACATCGATCTATCTCTCTCGCATGATATGTTGCCGAGTCCCTTCTCATTGTATTTTTTTTTTTTAAGACGGCTGTACATCCTAGCTGGCACACCACTAACCCCGCGAAAGCGTCGTCGTATAGCAGCATATCTTCAAATCATTAGCGCATTGAGGTTAAGAAACAGATGTTCTCACTTACCTCGGGCAGTGGCATACTGAGTAGTTATCTTTGTTCAGTGAATATTAACAACTCAAACGCTTTCTTTTTACTGGAATTCCTAGGCGCCTGTGTGGGTGTGCACAGGAGGTTGCTTCGTCTCGCGGTCCCTCGGCTTGTGAAACATCACCTCTGGGATAGCGATGGACTACTTCATACTGTCAGGGACGTAACAACGTGCACCGCCTGACATGATCACTTCGGAGCTTCCGGAAGTGACAGAAATGTCAGACGAACTTGGAGACAATAACAACGCGGTCGACAGCTCGCACAGCCTGAGCGCAGCCCTCTGGTTCGCTTAGATAAATACGTCACGTTGATGTCGGTCTCGCTACAGAGGTACTTTCCAGTCGTGAAGGTTGGTGAAGTAGACTGTAGCGGGCCGCCCAAGCTGCAACGCCATCAGCGCTCGTTCGCATTGGTCGCGTTAATAAATGCATGGGCCGCTCGGCCAGTGGTTCCCGTGGATTAGTCAGAACGCCCCAACAACACCGAATATCCTCTGGGTGTACGAAGAAGCTACTTGGCGGAAGGCACCAGGAAGTTCAGTCTACTCGAATGTGGACGAGCCCCTGTCACGCATTGTTAGTGGCGGTGCTGTTCGAGAGCTACTGTCAAAACCGGCATATGTGGAAAATGCCAGGGAAATATAGGCACCATATAAGCCGCACCGGTGGATAAGCTGCAAAGCGCCCGTGAAAAAAAAAAATCGCGCATAAGCCGCGGCTAACACAAGTGAAATTGCGGTGCTCAGGTTTCCCCAGGGAGGCCGTTCGACAGCGTTTACTCACATGACGAGATCCGCGGCACTGTCGCTACCAGATTTTCTGCCATAACGTAGGTTCATATAGGTTAACTGTCCATGCCTTTACCCACTTCGTATTCACAGTACGGTTGATGTTTCAAAGTCACCGTACTGTGTGAATATTATTTGTACCACAATCCAAGTAATTTTCATGTTCTCCACGTAACTAGCCATCTAAAAAGCACATGGCAGTGAATGAAAACCGGAGCCAAACTTAGGGGGGAGGGAGCTATATCATTGCGGCGATATAGACGTTTCAAGGCAATAGTGCTCTCTGGAAGGAATTGCGGCCTAGGCTGCAATTACTCCCTATTTTAGTTCACTAGCCCCAACATTTACTCCCCATGACTGCAAGTTGGCGCTGCACTTCACAAATGTCTTCCGAATGCAGCAGTATACGTAAATATATGCTCGTGGTCCATTTGACGGCATAAGGCTGGTATAACTCAGCCAACTTCAGTTTTCCACCCACACAGAGTAAGAAACAGTCAGCGCTTCTTTCTTCGCAAATTGTGCCATATGCATGTCACAAGATTTTATATCGCTCAATATATCACGGTTGACGGTTTGATTCGAGGTATTTTCATGCATGCACACAAATTATGTACCTGGGACTCTTAGAACAGAGCGTGAAATGCCGTCTCCATTGTGTAACATTCATTTACTCCCGTGCATTTGCTCCGGAAAGGGGCTATTTTTTGTGGCAATGCATTTAGTGCCCGAAAGGAGTATTTTTTTTTTCCTTCGAGTGAAGCAGTATTCGCAGTCCATGCATGCAATCGCGAAGGCGACGCGTTGGGAAACCTTCATGAAGACTTACCACACTTCGAGTGTAATCGAACCGCCATTTTGACTTTGCGCCGTCTCTGGTGTCTGCCGTGAATGGAATGTTAGTGGCCGATGAAAACTGTGACGCCCTTGCAACAAATGTGAGGAAAGTGTAAGGTTTCACGGGTGGCATGTTCAAGCTCGCGAGAAGAGTCAGTACGCCTTCCTGAAAATAATCAAGGAACAGGAGACTCAAGAATGAAAACTGACAGCAAAATATTGCCGGCATACGCAACACGGTTCAGGTAAATTCTGCGTCTCAGTCCCGAACATAAGCGCGACATTACTCACATAATTTGGGCACCTGATGGTGGGTTCGGTACTCCAAGGCGCCACTGAAGTTACGAGGTGCTTTCCTCCACTTTGCACGGCAATATGTGTGGCGGGGCTGAGCACGAGTCCGTCTACGAGGCCGGTACTGCAGAAATATTTTGTTGTTGTTGTTGTTAGACCATGCAGCATCCACAACCAATCAATGAAGTGTACGGTCATCGCTCTACTACGTCACCCGTGGTGAGAAAATGGAAAAGCGAGGTACTCTGTATTCTCAAACGACAAAACCGGGGCGGGTTGACATAAGAGCATGTGTTCCGGAGAGAAATAATAATGGCAGTAGGAAGAAACGATAACGATAAAATGACCGCATATCTATTTATAAGAACAGGAGAAGTGCGTTAATTGAGGAGAGGCGCACAATTGTGGATCGTGCTACTTGCGCACAACAGCGTCGTGGCCAGATGGTGGGTTTGGGGTGTTCGTGCCCCTACCAAAACCGTACCTTTGGTAGTGCATTTGGGAGAGAGAAAATACGGCCAAGTCTTTCTCCCGCATCTAAAGTTCCCGTCGTACCCCTCCCGAAAGATTTTTTGGACTACGCTACTGGCGCTACTGTGACAGTAACCGCTACCTAACTATACGTGCTGCCATATTGTCTCCACGTCGGCAAAGGCATGGCATAAAAATAATTCAGGAGAAACTCGTGTAATCGTTTGAGACCTGCGGTTGAGACCTGCGACGTCTAGCCGAAACTCCGTGGCGGCAATATTCTTCGGCCAACTGGTATGAATTAAGAAAGAATTGAAGTCACTGAAGAGGTTAGCCAGCTGGAGGACTCGAACCCACATCTTGTTCACCGAACCCGTTCATTGTTCATATAGGTAACTGAGGCTTTGTGTGTTTGTCCATTCTTCTGTGTTCCAGCCTCAGAACAACAATTTCCATCGTGGTATGAATATTAGGTTAATTAAGGCGAAGGCGATATTTTATTGTGACATATTCTATTCCAAATGACTTTGCTTGCTCGTAACGCAAAACTGTTCCACCTTCTGGGTAAAGATAATTTACATTTGCCGAGCTCTCACTTTCCTCTGCTGTAGCGCTCCGAAACAGGCAGACACAGCAATGAAGTCCCCTGAGTACCCTGCACATCTACTGCTATGGAAACAGCCAATAAAATGCGACGTCATCTTACATCGAGTAGGAACGGAAAGCGGTGCGTACGCTGACGTTTTCGCCAATTTTGCGCTCTGTAGCCATGAAACTCGAGCAGAGCGCTCCTCAACGCCACTATACAGGGTGTCCCAGAAAACGTCTCATTGAATTATAATAAAAAAACTACGGCACCTAGAATCATGCGGTCAGCAGTATTTATTCTTATTAGGTGTTTGCCACTTCCTAATGTGAATATCATGTACTCCAAGTTTAATTATGTAAATATTTGCGAACTGAACTCGGAAATTTGCCAACTAAAGGTCACTTTTTTACCCCACCAAAATGAAGAGCGTGCCGAATTCACTCAAATTGATGATAATTCACAGTGATGTTCACGAGTTATCCCATCGGAAAAAAATAGCCGAACATCATGCTTTTCGGAGCACCGGGCCATAGCGCGCGATGACTTTTTGAGCGCAATCGCTCTCAGTGCGACGAAAGGAGGTTCCGAAGCCAGCCCACGGAGTGATGGAGAGGGACAGCATTATCCCAGCGAAAGTCGGACGTGATAAGCCGTGCCTGTTTTATCTCCTTCTGCGATATCGGGGAGGGCTGGGTTTCCAACCTCCTTTCGTCGGACTGACAAAGACTGCGCTGAAAAATTCATCGTGCGCTATTCTGTGCGACCTCCGTAGAGCATGATGTTCGGCTATTTTTTTCGATGGGATAGCCCCTGAATATCCCCGTCAATTATCATTAATTTGAGTAAATTAGACACGCTCTTCACATTGGTGGGGTAAAAAAAAGTGACCGTTACTAGGCAAATTTCCGACTTAAGCTCGCAAAAATTTACATAATTAAACTAACGTTACACGACATTCACATGAGGAGGTGGCAAAAACCCATTAAAAACAAATCCCGTTGACCGCATGACTCTAGGTGGTGTAGTTTTTTTATTATAATTCAATGACACGTATTCTGGTACAGCCTGTATATCTGAGTGCCAGGTTGCTTTCTGTTGCTCGTCAAATGTAACGCTCTCGATCTGCCCAGTTCACTGACGCTCACATTAAATAACATAGTTGTGCAGACAACAGTAGTGGACGAAAATCAAGTTTTAGTAGCCGGTCGCTCTCAGTGAGGCACAGCAGTGAGGCTATTATATCCAGGTGGCTACATCAGAAGACACCATGGCCAGATCTGGCCGCGGCTACGCGAACGCAGGCACGGATAACGTTAGGCCGGAGTCACTCTGGTTATCCACGTGCTCCAGACATGTATGACATGTCTGCAAACGTGTGTGGCGCATGTATAATGATCAGTCACACTGGTTATAACAATTCCTATTTGGCAATATCGTTTGGTCCAAACGCTTGTATGATTATAACCGCCTCGAACATCTATTGCTCAAAACATCGGTCACACTAGTTATACAACTTAACTAAAGGAACAGTGGGAGTGGCTTAAACCCTGATGTACGGCACACGTCACGTGATGTATGGTCAGAGTAACCAACCGAGGAGTTCATATACTCTCCATTTGCCACCATCGCTATTCAAAATGTCCAAACACGACGCAGACTGGGCTGCACCTGCTAATTCTCTATTGTATCCTGTTCCATGCGCGCAGGCAAAGAGCTCGCCCTTTTTAACACTCGTGCAACACAACGTCGCTGACACTGATTGTGCAAAATATAACGCGCATCACGAAAGTCATTGACACTGACTGACGTTGACACTGGCGAACGAAAACTGTCGTGGCGAATATACGCCCGTTTTTCGGCAGTGTGCAAATACATAGCACTGTGTTTGACACCACGTTGTCAAACATGTTTTGCCGGTGTATAAGCAGTGTGACGAGCACTGCATGATCATACATATTTAGGGGACGTTTGTTATAGGAAGAACCCGTCATACATATGACAGGATGTCCGTGTATAATGTGTAACCTATGTGACTCTGGCCGAAGTCACACTGGTTATACACTCCACTGGTTATACACACACTGGTTATGCTCCAAACATGAATGACATGTCTTAAAACGTGTTTGGTGTATATATTGCCCGGTCACACTGGTTATACCAATCTTGTTTGACAACCTCAGCAGATGCAGCCCCGTCTTCGTACATTTTGAGTAGTGATGGCGGCGAATAGGAAGTATGTAAACTCTGTTGGTTACAGTGGCACTGCCGTGTGCCATATATCAGGGTTTAAGCCACTCCCACTGTTCCCCCAGTTAAGTTGTACAACCAGTGGTGTGGCCGATGTTTGAACAACACATGTTTGAGACCGTGTATAATCATACAAGCGTTTGGACCAAACATGAAGGAAGGAAGCACTGGAGCAGGGGCGGATCCAGGGAAGATCCTCGGGGGGGGGGGGGGGGCACTAAAAAAAAGAGAGAAAGCGGGGGGGGGTCGCCATGTAGCAGGAAAATTCGCCGGAATGGGGGGTAGAGGTATGTCTCGGGGGGGGGGGGATCCCTGGATCCGCCCCTGCACTGGAGGGGCCGTTTCGAACAGATTTCCGTGGGACCCCTCTGGCGGTCGCTCCTGTCAAACCCGCCATTCCATGCTGTCAGTTTCGGTTTAGCAACGCTTTGTTGCTCGCATTGCTTTCCGGGCTTTGATGTCTATCCAAAGTCATTTTACTCTTGAAGGTCAGCTACGCCGATTTCCCGATGTGTTAAAATGGTTGTGATATTCAAAACGGGCACGTCCAACTGCACCCGAAACGAACCTCCGTTTCTCAATTTTGTCTTCCTATTACGAAAATTAATTAATCAAAGAAACCAAAACAAGCCATGGGCACAGCCATTTTTGTGACGTAGATGGGAAAAAACCCGCTCCATCTGCGTAGATAGAGAATCGTGCTTCTCATTGGATGAAAGCTGAGGCTTTCTCCGGCTTCCCCGGCGGCTTCTCCCGTTTGCGAGGAAATCCAGTTATGGCGGCCGGCTACGATGAGCGTTTCGTCCGAGGTAATCCGAGAACTATTGAACGATGGAAACAACAACTGCGAACTCACCTCAACAACATTTTCGGCGTGAAATTGTGATTATGTGCTAGAGAACTTCGCAGTTCAACCGTTCAGCTGCCATTCACGTCGACCCGTTTACTGCTTTTACTACAAGTGCAGGGATGAGAGCGATTGAGTAACAACGTGAGCCTTGGTGGTCGTTTGAGCATATACCTGCAGAGGACTGGTCTTCAAAGAAAGAAGACTATTTCTGCCCATGCACATCGTGCTACTTCCAGGCTTGTTACACTGGCGAATCATAGCGTGGCCGCAATAAACGACGTAGGAATGTATCGTGACCATTCGAACTGCATTCTTTCAACCATTCGTGGGTTATATGAAAGTGGTCATTAGGGTTGCCGCGCACAAAAAGTGTTGGATATAGTTTTGTAGTGCGCATCGCGGCATGTAGATCGAGAGCTCGTATACGTATTTTTTGCATGTCTACTTGGGTGTGCGCATTGCTCTATACCACACAGGCCATATTTCATTCAGAATAGTTTCGCAAATAAACACGTGCGGGTCGATCTCATACTGCTTTTGAGGTAGGCATAGTGTCTTCAAATCAGGGTATATGTATCCTGTTTGCTGCGCCCAACAGATGTGTTATTAAGGGTAGTGCAACATTTTCCACTTCTTGAACCATGCCAACATTTGCAGAATAAGGAACATTACACTGTGCTGTGTGTTCCATACTCATTTGTCTCGCGACGTAAACCCCCAATTATTATTGTGTACTCCACATGTTCAACCAGGCAGCACTTCCCATACCCTAATTTTTTTTAACATGTGCTTAAAATTGCACAACTGCCACTCAAGTAACTTTGCCACCAAATTAATCGGTGACAAAAGGTATATGTACTTTATCACAAATTTAATAACCTTGGTGGAAATGGTTGATGCTGTCCTCTGCCTTGTACGGTGCACTTCGTAGCAAAATACACAGAGTCCAAATGTTTTCCTTGTCCACAAATTCCCTGTCAAAGCTGAAAGGCCCTTATAAAAATGGGGAAGCCCGGGCTTGCTTGTCCAGAGAAACAAATATGAAACTGCAGTGCTCAACGTAAATAACTGCATGCTCAGCAACTAAGGCTGGTGATGCCGAAGACCTAATATTTCTAGGTTTAAAGGAACAAATGAGAAAAGACCACTGAGGCGTATTAATGTTGTTTCAAAAGTATAACACTACAATATTTGTGAGAGTCAGTTGGTGTATTTAGTTATGTTGGTCACCTCCTCCACCAATTTTTAATAAGGTTCAATTGCGTTGCTACTAACCAGTACCTAAGCCTGACGTATGATGTAATAACAATAATAATAATAATAATAGTAGTATCTATCTATGACCTATATGGACCTTCAACACTAGTTTGGTCTAGGTTTCACACGCAGCTTCTAGTGAAATTCGAAGCTGCTCTGTAGAGCTGACAGGAGACTTGAGAGTAGATAATTTTTTTATTTATATCTTCCAAAGAACGTGTAAAAAACAATGTGCTGCACCAACTGTATTCAAAGGAATATAAATATACTTTGTTTTAGCTATGTGCAGATTACAGGTGACCAATGACACAGAATTGGTGTCAAGGGTGAGAACACAAAAATATTACCACTGCAGGCACTGTCCTGAAATTCTAAGTCACCATTTGTCAGAAGGCAATGACCACGCAGAACCTAAGGATCATATTGAACTCCTTCCATTATTTTTATTGACAGCATGTTGGCTGCCATCCAGTTCATGAAAGTGACGTTTATCGTTGAAAGAACGGTGCAACAGTAAGCGAGCTAGGGATAGTGTCCATGATTGCGAGACCTGAAGAGGAGATACAAGAAGGGACATACACGCACTATGTTGAGACATTGTGTATGTCGCTTCCTATCCTTCGTCTCAAGATTTTTCGCTATGTACCTTCATGATGTTTCCTTCCGGAAACTTTACTACAAGTTTTTATGTAGAATTGTGAAGGTACAGCCAGGCGCTGTTAGCAAATCACACAGTACTTTTCTTAAAACAAGAATCCATAAAAGTTACACAGTCATCTTCAGCATTGCACACATCATGGGACATGTTAATCACTTTGGAATGTCACAGACATGTCATGCAGGCCGGCACATGATTAGTGGTGTTGAACAGACGACTGTTTGTCATAATTTAGGCACAAAAAGCAGTTTTTGCACCTGTATGTTGAGACAGATGCATCTCTACATACTTTGCCATTACATAAATATATGAAGTAACAAATGTACTCTATACTTTATTCTGATTATTAGTCAACACTGCCAAGAATGGGGGAACATAGTCTTGTACCACCTAAACTCTTCAAAATCACTTTCACACACGACACATTGTAGGTCAACGAGAGTCCAGAATGATGTCCTCTCCCTCCCCATTAGCTGAAAACATTTTTGTACTACTTTGCATAAGGGGAAGTTAGTACAAGAAACGCACACATCCTTTTTTGAGCAAATCAGTATTCAGAGCAGTGGTGGGCCTGGAGTGCATTACGTTGTACAACACACGCTGTAAAAAATTTCACCGTAGAGCATGTCCCCCGTTAATGACAGTCTTGTCCAGTTTTTCAAACTGCCATTTCCCATAGTCCTTTGTGGTATGACACAGTATTTCGAAATCTTTACTGTAGTTTACCGGTTGTAGCAGAAAAAGGTTACCACTGTTTCCGATCAAGGACGCAAGCCATAAATGCTATACGGCAACAGTACATGCTGCTGTCTAGCAGTTGTTCGTGTTTGGATGGTATGGCGCGTATGGAGTAAATTTCATGGTTAAAATATCCAAACGTGAACAACTGTTGATGTAGAATGCTGTATGGTACAGTAAAACCTCCAAAGTCAGACACCTCCCTACCTCGGACAACTCCCCATGTCGGACAAGATCTCATTGCACGGGCAGGCTCCCATTGAAACTACATGGGGACGAAATTCCCTATGTCCGACACCTCCCTATCTCGGAAGTAGGACAGGGTTTTCCCTGCTAAGTCGGACAAAACCGTAGCCAAATTACCTCAATGTCGGCCCATCTTTGCACCAAAAAGACCCAAAATGAGCCAGTGGCCTTGACTTTCGCCCCCCTTTTCCCCTATGCTGGTCTCAGCATTTTGTTGCTTTAGTTTTTAGTTTTTTTAGGCCAAAAACAAGTGCTGTCAGTCTACATTGTAATTCTTTATGTGAGCACTTGTCTTCGGTTTGTCCAGAGCCTTTGAACGCGCACTGCACCAAAGCAATGAAAAGCGGGCTGACGCTTCAGAGACAAGTCCTCCCTGCTCGAAAAGCTCCAGAGGTAATGCCATTGAGTGGAATCTGAACGGAATTGAATCTACTGAAATCAGTAATAATTATCAGTGAAGAGTGGGTAGAGTTACCACTACCAGGCACCACCACCAGGTACCACTAAGGACAATAAATTGAAGAAGGGGGACATTTCTGGCAACACAGCTGTGATCTTTTCCATTTTTGTTTCCGTCATATTCTGTAACTCGGACACCTCTATAAGTAGGACACGCTTCGGCTGCACCGCGGGTGTCCAACATAGGAAGGTTTCACTGTATTTATGTCCCGTGTCGTGTGACCAAAAACAATATGCACTTTTGCTCATGCTGCACAGCACAGGCGAAATGAGCTGCATGTGAGGATAACAACATGAAACCCGAAAGCCCGGAAGAAAAGGCATGACTTTACGATCTCTGTGTCATTTGTTTCATGTTGTAATTGCATACGAGCTCGCCTGTACCTGAGAATAGGTTTGATGCATTGTACACGCACCTTAGACATGCAGTGTGTGTTGTGTTGTGATTGTGATACTAGTGCTACTGCCAATTGAAAACTAGTGCTCCAGGTGGATTGTTTCAGTACAATCTTGAACTATGCATACGAAGGGGCAGGGCATCTGCGTGACAGGTTTACCTGGAAGTTAGAATGTAAATGTTAGCTGAAGTCATTGAATAATTAACATTATCAATATACTGCTGCAGATCATACCAACAATAGCACACAAGATGACCCGATATGTTCTGCAGGAATGTCTCTGTACTCACAATATTAGTACAGCAGCTACAGAAAGGCATAAAACAAGTTTTTGTATACAAGTTACCACTTGAATGTGACACAAGCTTCTGCTGCATTGCCAGAACACAACAGCGGACAGATATACCTTACTTCACCTGAGAAGAAGTATGTACTGTTGCACAGATGATGCTGTTTGAATGGAATCCTGAAACGTCTCGAAAAACGTAATTTATGACCGAAACACATCAACTGGAAGATTTCGATTTACCTTACTCAAAACTGAGACAAGGCTTGTGCTGTTGCACACATGCAACTGCCTGAACTGCCCTTGAGCGCTCTGGAAGAACACCTTATTTGTGACAATACAACAGCTGAGCCAACATTTAAATTTATACCTTACTCAAAATACACACGATGTGCTGCCGTGCATATGATACGATGATACTGCTTAAATGTACTCTGAAAGCGCTGGAGTAAGAACACAAACACCTCAGGCTTGGTTGTTCTAAGCTAGCGAGCAACAGCAAGGGTATACGAACACAAGAAGTCGAGCACAAGTGATGAATTGCACTTGATTCATCAGAAAATGAAATGTCTCAGTACCAGGCGTCGCTGTTCCGCCAACAAAAACAGGGGCGTCTGGTTGGCACTGGTGACAGCCTTCAGCTTGAAACCCCGACGGTGATAGTTGAGACGTGGAGTGAAAGCTCTTCAGTGGTGCGATAAAGCCTGCGAAATCATTTAACAAATAAGGCAATTCCAAATCTGTACTGAGAATACACCCGCTGGGGCCGAATCTCTAAAGGATGAACTCAGTAACTGACACATAACGTATTTTTCTTTTCTATGTGATGGCATTTGCACCGCATGACTGACTTGTATAACATTACGCGTCTTACCTTTATCTGCTGCCTAGTCCTGCCCCTGCAATCTCCTGCTGCAGATAAGGTTGGCACAGCATCCCGGACGAGACATCTTCGGCTTCTTGTGAAACAAGTTGCGCATTGCTTCCGTAACATTCGTATGAGCCCAATGAACAGATCAAATCGCTGCTTTCGAAGGTGGCACCAAGTCGGAGTTGTAACCGATTGTTGCAGTCAATAGCTTTCTCTCGCGCCTTTCGGAACGTTGTGGTTTGAAACATTGGAACTGCATGCTAAAGTGTTCTTGCAGACGGGAGCAAAACGCTCACGCATTCTCGGCACGCAGCACAGAACACGAAACGTACCAGGAAGTCTGTACTGGCCTAGCAAATGCTTTGCAGTCGAAGGAAGCAAAACTCACGTTCCTCGTGGGTTCAGTGAAGTCCTGAAATATACTGGCTTCCTAATAGCGAACTGTTTATCGCTTCCCCAATGTCAATCTGCGCAGCAGACGGCTCGGCAGAAGAAACCAAGCCAAAAATCATGCCAAGCCGGAGCACGGGCAGACCACGAACGTGTCGTCGACACAGGGTTTGCGGGCCACAAGACGGAATGTCGGTGAAACTAAAAATTCACTGTTTCGGAAAACCGCGAGTAGTTTGGGATAACTATTTTGCACACATAATCAGTGTTCCCTTATGAACACATCGTGCGAGTACCATTCTATTCTGTAACACCCGAAAATCGGCGTAGCTGAGCTTTAAATGGCGTTACTTCAGTGCGTGCACTGCCGTGAAAAATTGTTTGCAAATGCATTCGTCTACCTAAATTTTGGAGATCGTTTAGAATGTCAAATTCATCAACATCGTGAGGAGTGGGGACAAAGCTCAGTCCTTCGAATAAAACGATAGTTTCAACTTTGGATATTATCACGACAAGCTTTCTTATACTTCGTACGCTGTACTTGGGAGAGCTTATCGGAAGAAAAACGATTGAGTGTGAGCACCTCTTCTGGCGTCAGAGCGTGAGCTAGTTGACGGAGCTGGTTGTATATATCTGTGATTATGAAAGAACTTTCTGTTCTCAAAATTCTGATCAGTTTTATGGAAGCATGCGTTAATATGTTACGCCATGTCTTGGAACTCCGCGGGGAGTGGAAATTTGGGTGAACGTCAACCATGACCAACCAGACGTCAACGTCAACCACAATACGTGTCTGAAAAGGCTGGTCCGTCGACTAAGTGAAAACGAAGAGTTAAGAGTACGACAAAGCCATACGTAGCTATATACATGGTGGGCATGCTGAACAAGTCCCCATGAGGAGTGCAGAATGACGTATTTACTACATGCCGCATCGCGAAGTTATCGAGAAGCAGTCGTCGTCGACCGAAATTCGGACAGTTGTCGACGCGTCGTCCCACGCCCGCGCTTCCACTTCACTGAACGACCACTTAGAAAAGGGTCCTAAAGCAGATCTCCTAGTCGTTCTCGTGCGCTTCCGGATGAAGTCCATAGGAATGATCGGAGATATCCAGAAAGCTTATCCACAGATAGGAGTAAACCAAGAGGATAGAGACGCACTCCGTTTCCTAAGGTTCGAGGAAATTTATTTTTTTATTTTATTTAGAACATATACTATCAGCCCAAGGGCTACAATAGGAGTGGCAGCAGAACAATGATACAACGAAAACAGAGACAGAGAGAAGATACAATGCAATGTAATTCTACTCAAAAAATCTATCTAATGCTGACATGAAAGTGTCAACGGTAGCACAGTTTATCACAAGTAAAGGTAACCGGTTCCACTCGCGAATGGTACGAGGGAAAAATGAATAACGGAAGCAATCAGAGTGAAAACTGAACTCAGTGAAAAGTTTATCATGAGCTCGCCGAAGTGAGCGACCGACCAGCAGTTGCAGATACTTTGACCTGTCGATACTTAACATACCACTGTGAATTTTATAGAAAAATTTCAGTCGGTTCATGTCGAACCGTTTAGACATAGTTGGAATACCAGCCCTAATACGTAATCCAGAAACAAACACTGTCGAACGATACTCATTGGAGATGAAGCGCAAAGCTCTATTCTGTATTTTTTCAAATTTCTGCATTGCGGACTTAGTGTACGGATGCCAGACAGGGCTTGCGTACGCCACAATGGGTAATACTAACATTTTGTATGCAATAAGTTTCCTGCCCGATGTAGCGTGTCTTAGCGACCGCTTAAGAAAACGAAGCTTTTTGAATGCTTTTTCAGCTACCATGTCCACATGTAAATTATATGACATACTTGACTCAATATGGACACCGAGGTACTTGAAATTACTGACGCGATTCAATAGGACACCATTAATAGAGTAATCGTAGATGGACATCCGCTTTCTACGACAGACACTCATCACAACACTTTTTGCAATATTAAAAGACATTTGCCATTCGTCACACCACTTAGCAACATCTGCGATACAACTGTTAAGTTTTATTTGACCTGCAGCGTCCATTATCTCGGTATAAATTACTGCATCATCAGCATAAAGGCTAATATGAATCCCTTTGTCACATAGACTTGTCAGGTCATCAACATAAAGAAGAAAAAACAACCCGCACCCAGCTAAATGAAACAAATTTCATCGCACCCAGCTAAATGAAACAAATTTCATCGCACCCAGCTAACACAGGAAATATTGTAGAGTGGGCCATGACAAGTGTGCCGTTTGGTACCTCACCGAGGGAACTTCTGCTTTCTGCCAGTTTCAGTCACCATTTGGCAAATACAGAGAAGCGTTTCAAACAAGACTGCAGAAATGATGATGAAGTCATTTTATGTGGATGATCGTGCCTTCGGAGACGATTCCAATCTAATTATTTATCTATCTTCTACCTGTCTTGAGCAGTGCGAAATGGTCGTCAAATTGTCCAGGGCTACAAGGAAAGTTCCAACAAGACGGGGTAAGCGCCCTTACTCAGCCATTCAGTTCCAAAAAAGAGGTCCTCGGAATCGTGTGGAATACACAGGACGATTGTGTGGCGGTCGACATCGAGGGCGCCCTAAATTCTACTTTAAAAAACAAAACACACACAAAAAGAAAAAGAAACGGCCAAACAAAGAGGGCGGTGCTACAAGCGTGTCTTGCAAGGATTTTCGACCCTCTGGGACTTCTGAATTTATTCAGCACAGGAGCGAATTTTCAGCAGAGGAGGATATTTCAAGACCTGTGGAAACGTGAAATGGATTGGGACGAGAAGATACCAGAAGTCTGGGAGAGCTGGTGTCAACAGATTTCGAGCATACCGAATGTGGAGGTTCCTCGCTGCATTTCCTCCCCAGGAGAGAGTTACTGTCAAGTTCATGCATTCTACGATGCGAGCAAACGTGCTTACGATTGTGCGCCCTATTTACGCTGGGTGGATGACAAAGGTGATTCTACAACTAGAATCATTTGCTCTAACGCAAGGGTCTCACCCTTGAGAGAGTTATTAGCACCCCGGCTGGAACTGATGGCTGCTGTGATTGGAATCAGAATGCTGACACACCTCCAGAGGATATTCGCTTTCCACTTTGAGTATCGCATGTGGAGTGATTCATCGATCGTTCGAAAACGGGTTAAAAGTTCCAGTAGGGATTGGAAGACACTCGTTGCAAATCGGATTCAAGAAATTCAGTTCAGCAACGACGCCCGTTCGTGGAGTCATTGTCCCAGTGCTGATAATCCCGCAGACTTATTAACACGCGGGATAAGTTTGCATCATCCGCCCTGTGGTGGAGATGCCCGCCATGGCTGTCTGAGGGTACGGCATGCTGGCATGACTTCCTTGAAGAGCCAGAGGACGAAGTCGTTCTCAAGGAAAGGCGGCCGTCCACTGCTAACGTATTCATGTCAACAAAGTGCTTCCTATCCTCGACTTTGAACATTTTAATAGATTATCTAAAGTGTTTCGGATCACTGCATGGGTCCAACGCGGTTCATAAAGAATTCTCGTGGACGTAACGGAGTATCGGCGATTGCACTCACTGCAGAGGAGATAGACTATGCAGAGCTTATCTGGTTCAAAGTATAGTGCAAGAATCGGGGAAGCGATCTCGATTCTCCAACGTAAAAAAGAAATGCCACCTACATCTGGAATACAGCAGTTGCATCCATACTTCGATGACGAGTCTGTGCTACGCCTTCAAGGACGCCTGCAAGGAACCGATCCACATAACCATCGCTTCGTAGATTTGTTCGCAATGGAAATCCACCTTCGTCTGATACACATGGGGTTGAACGACATGCTTGTGGAACTGCGAGAGCATTACTAGATAGTTCGCGCACGACCGTTGCTCAAGGGGGTCGTTCATCGATTAGGACGGTTTAAAGCCGTTGTCCGCGCCTGTTGCTCCCCTTCCTAAAGATCGTGTCTGTAAAACAAGTACATTTGGCATCGTCGTTGTTGATTTTGCCGGGCCACTCTAGCAAAAGAAAAGGCTGGAAATGTGAAAGTGCATATCTCGCTTTTCACGTGCTTGATAACTAGAGCAGTGTGCTTGGAACCAGTACACTAGTGCACTTGGAAACTATGTGAACTTCGTCCTTTTAGTTGCATTGCGCCGTTTCATCGACCGCAAGGGGATTCCCGAAGTGATTCGGACCCTTGATGCGGATCCCCGATTCGGAGAATGCTGCGAGCTTCAAGCGAGCAAGAACTTCGAGGTCTTTCGAAAGTGGCCGCTCAACCACAGGTACAAGACCACACTGCATCCCACCGTATCCGCTTGAAATTCATTATCGAGCGAGCGGCTCGGTGGGGAGGCTGGTGGGAACGAGTCATTGGAGGCGTTAAAGCAGTATTTCGCAGAACTTTACTCTTTACAGGTGTACACCTGTATGGGCTTGCTTACGGTTGACCTGTTTCCCTTATTCCTCAGCATCGATGCCTTCTGTTGCTAACTACAGTGGGTCATTACCGACGCAGAAGGAAGTATCACCAGCATCTGATCAACATTTTTTAGTAGAAGTGCTTATCTTTCTGACTTCACTTAAGGGCAAGACTTACGCTGAACGTAATTACGTTCAGCGTAAGTCTCCACAGAAGAAGGGGAACATAGTAAAGGAGGGTGCCGTAGTGATGGTGCACGATGAGCGACGCCCCAAGTACTTTTGGAAGTTGGAAGTAGTACTTTGAATGTAGTTGGAAAAAGGCGAAGACAATGGAGTAAAAGGTGCGAGGGACTGTTTCTTCTTCTTCACCAGGAAAAGGCCTTGGTGTATGAAGGAATGCTCCTTTGGTGTGTAGACACGTTGGGAATTAAACAATGAGGTTTCTTTTGGGGGTTTTCGTTTCGTCCAATTGATTTGCCTTCCCCATAGAAGACGCCCGCTGAAAAAATTGCCGTGGCGTCGACTGCTCTGACGTACCGTTACCGGTTGGCAAGCGTAAGGCTTGACGTCGTGGACGGCAGGGGAGTTGCGCCATGACACGTCACGGATGTGGTGCATGGAATGTGACGTTCACGAATGAGTGAAGTCGCCTGTGTGCCAGTGGGATCTGCTTAGCGGTATGACGTGAACGGTACAGGGGTCAACTTGACGAGTGGATGAATCCGTCATAAAACGTACACAGGTCAGCAAAGTGACTGAGGAAACGTCTTAGCATGTACCCAGGTCAAGGCGCGAGAATAAGCAGGTTTGAAGGGAGACGGACGGATGCAAGAGGGAAGAGCTCGAACGGTCGCTGTAGGGGAATTGTGGATTATTGTCATGTCGTGGCTTGGGCACAGGGCGTCGTTGAGTTCGGTGCTCTATACCGTACTATCGAAATTAGCGTGAAATTTTGAACACCCATGATAGAATTTATACATAGAATTTATATATATAATAATTTATACATCGGTCTGAGATGTGCACTTCCTGGGTCACCAAAATGTGGGAGTGGTATTCCTCTACACGAGTTTCAACCCATGAATTATCTGCCTGCAAGCGTCGAGAGAGTCACAACAAGCCATAGGCACGTCACGTCATTACTGGGGGAACTGAGTGATAGAAATGCGAAGCGTGGTGCACGACAGATCATGTCATCAGTTCCTTGCGTGGAAGCCGACCGAATCTCTGTGCTGTAGAGTGTTCTTTGTCAAATACTATAAAGAAAACATTCATGGACTTCGCAAGGTCTTTTTCCGAAACGTTTTTCTAACCATCTTCACTGCACTGCACAACACTAAAATTGGCCCCCAGATTTGACAAATAGAAGACCACGAGGTCACATGCACTGGTGGAATAGTGCAATGGTGCGCAAATCGATATGCAACCGTGTGGGACACTTACTTGAGTAATGTCTGTATGACCTCATTCCACTCTTGAACGTCATCTACACCACTCTTGAAATATGGGTTCACCATTACCACTAGGTAACTGGGGTACACGGAGTATTCTGGGACAGCGTTGTTGAAATCTTTCGTTATGTCGTTCATGCCCTGTAAGCAAATAAACGGTTATCAGATTGCAGCTTGAACAACATGCATTATTGTTTACTCGATGCAAAATTGCACTGACGTGAGTGGTGAACAGATATTATGCAGTATCGTAGCCAGACAACTATTTTGGGAGGGGTTCTGGGGAAGGAAGTAGGATTTCATCCCCCTTTCTTAAATGCACTACCGGAGTACGGTGCGACATCGGAACTGGGCTGCAACCATCGCCCTGCCCTCTGCTATATCGTGTCCACCACAATTTTACCCACCACTGACGAAGACGACGCATAGCATACATCCAGAGATGGAGACTTCACTGCGTATATTTGTCTATATGGGGTGCCATAAAAGCGTATCTAAGCCGTGAAATGATGTTTTCTCCAGTTGCCAGCTCTTTCCTACGCGGTTCGTACGTACATGCTTCAAAATGCCTCATTTTTCGCTGTTCCAGCTCGTGATATTTTTACGAAATGTGTTTCAACCGAAGACATTTTTGCAACCAGGAATACGACTCGGGACATCCCAAGCCGCAAAATATATTGGCCCAAAATTGGGCCAAGGTTGCTTGGGATAGCAACCGTGTTTGGCTTCACCTCTCGCTCATGACTTTCTTCCGCCTCCTAACTCGTCACCGCGCTGGACAGCGAGCGAGCGGCTCACTGTACGTACGACGTTCGCCGTAAGGCTTGTGGCGGCTCGTGGAAGACGACGGCGACGCGCCTCTGCTGCCACGCGCTACGGCGCTGGCACGGCAGTTCTACCGGCACCGTCCTAGCGTGAGGCCACGACCACCTGCCCGCTGGGACATTCCATCATCGCCGGTCAGGACTCATGTAGAGGAACACCACCTCCTCTACATTTGGTGACCCGAACAACGAACACCATGTTCGGCGTAATTCGGCCACTCAACATCCTAAATTTTTCGTCGGCAAACCAGCAGCGAACCACCCTCTAGCAGGCAAGGCGCACCGGGACCACTGTTCCACCGGGGACCCGCAGGGAGACCACAGCAAGCTCAGTCTACGGCCTCCACCTGCTTCGCGATGGTCTTCCCCGGCACTTCTCTGGCGGCAACCGGCATTCACGCTGTCGTACCGGTCGCGGTACTGTCGCCCACTCAGCAACTCAACACAATCAGCAACAAACAGCTCTCAACAACGATCACTCAACACACTCCCTCAGCAACAAGCAACGCAGCAACTCAACGCCACACAACGCACTCGAGCACCCAACCACTCAGCACTCACAACTCATCTCTGGAACCCGCCCGGATCCAGCGCCCTTGTTCCCGCCATCCCGCTGCTGCATCAACAGCCACAATCGCAAGCCGTATCTCCAATCGTCCACCGTCCACGAGTCGTCCTCATTCTCCTCTTCATGGTATCGACGCGGACCTCAACCGCATGCACCGCTCCGCGTCTGAGGGGGGGAGTGATGTGGCGGCTCGTGGAAGACGACGGCGACGCGCCTCTGCTGCCACGCGCTACGGCGCTGGCACGGCAGTTCTACCGGCACCGTCCTAGCGTGAGGCCACGACCACCTGCCCGCTGGGACATTCCATCATCGCCGGTCAGGACTCATGTAGAGGAACACCACCTCCTCTACAGGCTTAACCCGTGTGACTTGAACTATACTCGAACAGAAGGCGGCTAGTCACCATTCGGGTTTTAAGGGCGGATCCCGGGACGGGATCGCGATTTTCGCTTAATATTTAACGAGCCGTCGCACAACACATCTGCAATCTCATTATGGCTCCAGATGTTGCGGAGTGATACTTTTCCGCCCTTCGACGCCCTTCGCTTTCTAGAACGCGATGAACACGACAAAAGACAATGTAATCCTTTATTGTCTCTTGGTAAAGAGCGATCACAAACATCAAACTTTGATTACAAGAATGATCAAAGTTCTTCGGGTCACTTCTCGGTCCTCACTTCCTTTGTTGTTGAAAGAACGACCTTAGGACACAAGGCGTGCCCAGGGTGCTGTCATGCAGGTGAGATCGCACCTTTGTGCAAAGCGCGCCCACAGAGCTGAAAACTCTCTCTGCTTCCACACTCGTCGGAACGACTGTTCGCAGGGTATGCCGTGGTTTCCTCGAGCAGGGCGTCTCTACCACCAACATGGCGGTTTAATCCAATTTCCCTCCTCAGGCGGGACGCCAGCGTGCAGCGACCCGGTGGACCTTTTGTTTCTTCCCAGGACTTGATGGCCTTCTGTATTGCGTTGTTCAGTTTTTTTCTGGTTTCAGTTTTCAGATATATCAGCGTGCGGAAATGCAGTTTCGTGACGGCTTCCTTCGCTCTTCTCTGTATCCGATGAACTAGAGAGTGGCCGAACCTCTGCCTGAGGATGATGAAGCTCCAAGAGCTGAGAAGAAACGCACGCAAACCATGTGCTGCAAATGACTTGAAATTACTGTCCAAGATACGCTCAGTGCAGTAGTTGTAGTTAGGATCTTGCAGGAACTGGAGAATGGTCGATGCCATCGTGCGCCGTTCGCGCAAACGAGCTTGCACATGGGGTGTTCATTCAAGCAATCGGAAAAAAATTTTATGGTTGCGTCCGCTGTTATTAGGCTGGCATCTCGCCTACAAAGGGTCTCCACTGCAAGCTGGAGAGGCTTGAGACACGAGACTACTTGGGATATCTTGGGAATACTGATCTGTCATCCCCAAATGGATTAGCACTCTTGACGCTTGAATGTACGTTCAAAAAGCGCTCAAGCATAAGTACGAGGGAGTACCACCGTTCGCGAACATGATTACACACTTCGAGGAGGGTTGGCGTAGGCGCAGTGGCTTCTTTGCACTTTCACTCGCACTGCCTGTTCCGGGTTGGAAAGATGGCGGCGATGACAGCGGTCCGCACGAAGAAAACAACATCGACAAACGCCGAAACAGATAAAATCACGTTTGTATTAACGTGAATTTCTTTTGTAGCAGCAGCGTCATAATCATCACCAGCACCGCCATCGGTTACGCGCAGCACTGCGCGTGACCCGAGCTTTCGTTTTCGGTTCATCGCCATTAACCGTTATTAAACCCATCAACCTCAGTAGAGCCTGGTCGCCTCATTTCTCGCTCTACAACTGGTAGCCATCATGTACATGCCATCATGTACAGCGTACATGGCCATCATGAACGGTGACCAGCACTCCACCAGCTCTTCGCCTCCCAGCCGGCCACCGCCACTTCCACCGCTCGAGGCTTCTGTGGCACCGCTCCGCCTGCCGCCTTTCTCCATCTCCGATCCTCAGCTGTGGTTCTTCACGGACGCCGACGTCCGCCGCGTCGACGGACTTCGACGGACTTCGGACTTCGGAAAACGAACCTCTACGTCAAAACTTCTCACCAACTTCTTCTGAGAAACAAGTATTTTGAAATGTCACGGTTGCCGAGTTACTAAATAAGCTTTGCTTCAGAGTATCGACACTGAGTTCCGAGAGCGAGCATGCGCCATCTTGTTTCCCCGGCTCGCTAGCCGCACGCATACACACTTTAGCACACGATGCCATCTATCGTGCGCGGGCAAAAAATGTTCCTTTCTCTTCAAAGCAGCTCATCAAGGTTCCCGACCTTGAGCTCACCTCGACATCGTCAAGGCGCCCTGGTCGACAATACATGGATTATCGCACAACAATCGTGCACGCTTATCTATCCCAACCATTATGTTAGTCATCTATCTTCAAATCGGGATGGCACCGGTGTTGTGTAGAAACAAGATGGCGCTCCTGCTCTCCCTTACACCTCAGTGTCCATAGTCTGACGAGAAGCTTATTTAGTAAATCTAGCTTTCCGAGTCACAATCCGTAAGATGTGCGGGTGGGCCAATACGCCGACGAAGCATATTCCTCGCGGTTTTTTTTTCTTTCTTTCTTTTTTTTTTTTACAGCCGGAAAACAGGAGACTTCTCGGAACATTTAGTAGAGAAGATGATCCCCCAAGAGAAAGAAGGCATATACGGATAAAGATGCAGTCGAAACAACTTACTTGCAGCCAGGATTTGGCGCGTCCGGTTTCGGCCTGAGTGTATTTTGCTATCATTATGAGGTTGGCTCCATAATGGCGAACCCAGCTTTCCCACCCCGTACGCAGAAGGGCCTTCACGGTATCGTTTCCGATAATCCCGGCGGAATCCTCATAGCGGACTGTGCTGGAATTATACACAAATACAAGCAAATGTAAAGTAAGTGTTGATGCAACAATTGTTGAAAGTGAACGCAAATTCACAGATGCTAAGCGAACGAAGAAAACAGGTGAAACTTCGAATGTGTCCTGTCTTCAAGAAAGGACAACGAGACCAGCCCGATAGTTATGGCGAATTCGTGTGATAATTTCATTTGAACTTACTTCTTTTTTTTTTTTTTTGCCACATCAAAGCGAATCAATGTTGTGAAGAAAAGAAAAGCATCTTCAGAAAAGCATCTGCATGGACGCAATAGAATGGATATACCACTCCGAGTGGTTGGAACATCATCTTTCGGCTTAGCAGCTGCACAGGTTCCTTTGTGACGGGTCAGCCTTGAGATGTGACACTACACAAGCAGCAAAGGGATATGGATGTTTTCTGTCATGCTGGATTTGTGAATGTGTGTGCCTCTGCAGTGAATTTACTGATCCACTGTGAAATCTTCCACGTGAGACATCATCAGCTAACAGTGAATGCGAAGTTACTTTGGCATATTACTCGAACTTCAGAAATAATGTTCGTGTGAAGTTTGTGTTTGGCGCAGATACAGATATGTGATTTGGAAATACCAACCCCGAAAAATAAAGCACCTTGTGCAACAGAAAGAGCCAACGCTTCCGAGGTTTATTTATTTCACTGGATGCGAACGAAAATCCAGAACCGCCAAAGGGGGGGAGAAAACAGAGGGGAAAGGGAAAAAGAACGCTTCGGCAGTGACGCTTTACGTCACCCGTCACCCAGGGAGACAAAATAAAACAAAGCAAAAGCTACTCGACCGAGGCCCAACGATTGGCCCGACGTCAGAGGTCACGTGAGTTTTTCCCAACAGTAGAAATATACTACACGTTCATTCCCCTGGTGATGTGCCGACGGCGGAACACGTTTTCTCCCCACGAGAGCCAGCGCGACAGACGCACGAGTGCAACGTATGCGTGCGTGCGCTCCTAGCTCCCTCTGCGCCGACGCGCGCTCCTAGCGCCACTTACGGCGACCGCCAGTGAGAAGTAACATATTCGTACCTGCGAGAGGCTACGAGAGAAGTGAATTCCTGCACCCTCTGCGGGCCTTGTTCATTGGTCGTAACGTTATCCCATTGACCCAAGGCTACAGTGCTTTTTTTCACACGGTCGACGCAAGTCCCAGGGACAAGGGGGACTATTATTTATTGAATCACTATCTCAAGACTTTCTTTATCGCACTATAATGACTGCATAAAAACGAAAACTATTGCAGAAAAGCACTACCATGCACCAGAAAACACCATGCATGAAATCTGATCATAGCAATTTTAGCAAGCATTTTTATTTCAATGACTTACTAAATGCAACTTACCAAAATCAAGGAAGATCAAAATATCCTAACATGAACACCATCAATAACTAATAACAAGAACTAGGTACACAACTAACCAACCCAGAACATCGCTAACGAGGAGCGCAGAACGATGTGTCCGTTCCATCCGAGAGTCAGGCAGAGAACTGAATAATGATGCTTTCCTCCTTCCGCCTGAATAAAGTCAGACATCAGTCCCCCTTGCGGTCACTTTCTGAACTACCGTATTTTCACGCGTATTAGCCGCGGCTTATGTGCGGATTTTTTTTTTCGCGGACGCTCAGCGGCTTATCTACGGGTGCGGCTTATCTAATGGCTATTTTTCACTGGTATTTTCCCCATACCCCGGATTAAACGAAAGGGCTGACAGTTCCGCATGTTTTTCGGAACAGGACCGCCATGCCAGTGCACGAACAATACCGAACAGGGGCGGCTCTACATTCGAATGGACTGAGCTTCCGAATACGTTCCCCCATGCAGCTTTAACGAAAGGGGTTACAGTGATTAATGTCTCCTGGAACACCACTAACTCGTCAATCCACAAAAAACACCCAACAAGGGCACAATCCGATCTTAGTAGAACACTAGAACTGACCTCCTTTGTTATACATCATGCCGATACCAGAATGTAGACCACGGGATTTATGGCCTTCCCTACGGTCTCCTTTGTCGGCAGACCCACAGGAAGTGTTCAATACACCTGACATCGGGATAAAACGTGGTCAGCTAAGCGTCAGTTCTCATTTGACCTGAGCAGCAGCATTTGTGGACACGGCAGTTATAGGTAAGGCATGGCTCCATCGCGGAGGCACAGCTACGACAGCGGCTTCATACTAAAAGTCGTCGACTTCGCGGACCAGTACAGGAACAGGGCAGCTGGCAGGGAGTACAGCGTCGACGCGCGTTGAGAGTCTCTATTGATTTTGTTTGTGCATCACTCGTTTAGCGCACAAAGCGGTCGCGTCGTATTACCCGCGGCTTATCTGCGAGTGCGGCTTATCTGCAAAAACATTTGCAAAATGTGTCGAAAAACGAGTCCTGCGGCTTATCTGCGGTGCGGCTAATACGCGTGAAAATACGGTAATTTAATCACAAAATTGTTAAGAATCATGCCAGTGCTACTCACGTCCAGATCAGACAAGAATGATCAACAAGAATCTTTCTTGTCAAAAAAGAAAAATACAGAGCACCAATATAAAGAAAGCATACACCATAAGACAGAACACGTCTGGGCATATCAGGATATTGCTCAAGGGGCACTGTCACACGATGAAAAATTGCATGACTGCTAGCCAACAAAGGAAAGCAAGTACAGAGAAAGCACAGATAACACACTCTCTAGCTTCAAACTATTTCTAGACACACACACTTTACTTATTCATAAAGTCTTCATCGAAAATCCGTCCACGGAAGCGCACACCACCCACCAGTGACGAGCCACACATCCGTACCACGTGAGGGGTAAACTGAATTTCACTGGGGCTACACATTTCCATTAACAACCAACACAACAGTTGCCAACAGAATCAACGCTTGCCAACCACCAGCAACACATCTGTACCTACGAGAGTCCAAGAGAGAAGTGAATCCTTGCGCCCTCTGGTGGCTTTGCTCATTGGTCGTGACGTCATCTCATTGTCTCAAGGTACATTGTCTTTTCCCACTAATGCCCAACTACTATAGACAAGGTTCACCTGAAAAAATAGAGCCATGGCGTGACGTCATCAGGCATGCACGCTTACGGCTGCGCTCTGGATAGGAGACCTGTTGTTTGTTGAAACACTACCCCCAAGATTATTTTCTTTATTCTACTATAGTGACTGCAGAGAAACAAGACACCATGCATGAAATCTGAACATAGCAATTAGGCATTTTAACGCCAAAGACTTACTAAATGAGACCTACTAAAAACAAGAAAAAACAAAATATCCTAGGAAGGATCTCTCCGTTCCATTCGAGAGCAGGCAGAGAACTGAATAATGACGCTTTTTTCCTTCTGAATAAATCCACCCATCTGTCCCCCTTGCAGTTACTTCCTGAACTAATTTAATCGCTAATTTATTAAGAATCGCGGACCCCAGGTGTTCTCAAGCTACAGAAATGTAGCTCTTTTCCTGGGGCCACCGCCATTTTGTGGATGGGAAACGGACAATAAAGAAAGAATGAATCATGCCAGCGCTACTCCTGTTCAGATCAAGGCCGTGGGAGCACTATCATCATCATCAAGACAGTGCTTCAACAATGTGCTTCAACAAAGCAAAAATACTGAACTACATCAACAACAAAAGGAAAACATGCATGAATCAAAAGACAGAACAGATGTGAGCATGTCAGGACATTGCTCAACGAGCATTGTCGCACAGGAAAAAATCGCACGACTGTTAGACAACAAAGGAAAGCAAGCAAAGATAAACACTTGAACAAAGTGGAAAACACACTCTTCAGGATCAAACTATTTCTAAACACACGCTCCTCTTATTCAAAAACAGTACGCATCGTAAATCCATCCTGGGAAATGCGCACCATCGACCAACCTCCCATTCTCTGAGCCTACACTTTTGCTCTACTAATGGCAAACGCAATGCTACAGACACCTGAAACATAGTGCCACCCCATGACGTCACCACATCCTCTCTGAAGGCGTCTATAGCAACGCTAGACAGCAGCAAAGACAAACCCTTTTACTATTTATTGAATCGCAAGATTACTTCCTTTGTCTTACACTTAATGAAATTCACCCTTATGTTACCAAAAACACAAACCAGAATGCATGACCTAGTGAATAAGCATTTTCACCCATACTTATCACAAAACACCCTTGCTACTTTCAGTCATTAGAATCACAGCAGCAGTAAACTACCACCACTCCCTAAGATAATACTTGGGACCCTGGAACACTCGACATCATCACTGGGCTTATGTAATGTAAGGCGCACAAACTTTTCTTTGCTCATATACTCATTGTCTGAGGCTACACCTGCAAGACTGCGAGCAAAAAGGCACGAAAGCCGGGGGTCAGAGTTCCATTCGCGCACGACGAAGGACTAGACAAAACGCTGTCACGGGAATTGATATATGACGTGATTGCATTCCTACTGTATTAATGATTTCCACCCTTGCGTTGCAGTTTACAAAAACTATCACAAAAGGCCCATACTACTCTTAAATTCTGCTACAATTTTAGGAACCTTAAAATTCTACTCATTATCGAAACTGCTCTATAATTGCTCTATTTCTTAGATTAAAAGGGCCGTAAACATATACAAAAGATACAGGTTATATTATTGAAACTTGAAACGTGAAAACCCCTTGCAATTACTAACGCTAAAAAACAAAAGTCGCTTGCATACGGATGAAATATTCACTGCACTCTTTCGCATTTTAGCTCCGCCCCGCGCTCTAACCTTGTCATTTTGACGTAGCGCTTTCCTCACCAATTACGATCGAGTGTTCCACGTATGATTTTATTTCAAATGCGGAATTGGACTAGATGAACGTGAATCCTATTCAAAATAGCCTCAGCCTCAGTTACAGCCTCAAATTAAAAAAAAAAGCGTTTAATTTAGGTATCATACGCGCACTACGTTTTCTGGGCAGTAGCATGCAGCACACCACGAGCGCGAATGAATATCCGTGACTACAGTTCCGGAATCTTAGGTAGGTGCGCGATGGAACATCTTCGTCATCTTCGAATGGTTCCGACAACTGGGCTGCCGTACTTTGGTTTGAGTCACGCGGCATCGCGTCACCAGCTCACGTGGTACAGTGGATAGCGTGCTGGCCATGTCACGTCGTTACTGGGAGGAACCCGGGTTCCAATCGTGTCATGTGATAGCAGCCCAACTGTTGACGTTTGCGCCAGCCGGAGATGAAGATGTCATGACGTTGAATTTCGGACCCACGGAGCGCAAAACGTCGTTTCACACAAACAAACTGAGCGCTCAGACTCACAGCTGATAACGAAGTATGCTTATTGGCTGGTAATTTGAAACGCCATGTACGCAGCTCGGCCCCCCGACTGGACGGCAAAACGGTACGTAGCAGATGCGTGGTGGAGAGAGGCTGGCTGGTTAACTCATCTTTAAAAGCAGTTATATGGGTCAATAAGCTGGCACGAGCCGAACGACATGTATATTTCGGCATTATGATTTGCGTTCTTTCATGGGGTATCATTATTTCAGAAATGTTTGGGAACCTGTTTACGGCCCCTTTAAGCGCTCCAAGTTTTTTTCACTTCCCATTTCAGCATATCGCGTCCTATCATGCGGTGAAGCAGACTCACATCCAAAATAATTTACCAAACACCACTGAGGGTGCCGTGCTTCATAGGAATGTCTGCCCTGCACGCGGATACCAGAATTTCTGCACGAATACCAATAACTCGAAACAGCTTACTTCATCAATATCGGGCAAAGTGTCAAGCAACAACATCAAACAAACAAACTCACTTCTCCTGATAGAACACTATTCAGCTGTACCAAGCGGCTTTCTTCTGCGTTAGATTACTACCAATTAAGCGCTCCAAGTTTTTGTAACTTCCTATTTCAGCCTATCGCGTCCTGTCATGCGGTGAAGCAGACTCACATCCAAAATAATTTACCAAATACCACTGAGGGTGCCGCGCTTCATTTCTGCACTGCACTCGGATACCAGCCTTTCTGCACCAATACCAATAACTGCAAATTGCTTACTTCATCAACATCGAGCAAAGTGTCAAGAACGTACAAATACAAATTACGTTTGGTCATTTACATCAAGGTGTAGTGGCAGTTAGAACATACAGCAGAAATACACAATTTGTTGCAAATGGTATTCTACGTTTTTGACAAGCTACTGAATGGTTCCAGACTATAGGCTTAAGATAAGAGATTTTTATTGCTTTGACAATTAGCACTCCTTTGAGACAAGAAAGCAGCAATAGGCCGCAGTTACTAAGTTACACATGCTTTGCTCTTTGGATTAAAACACCTGAACCACCTGCTTAACTTTGACGTTGTCCACAGCTCTGCACAAATCTGATGATCCACATCAATTAAGAACTTGCACTTGCTGAGCGTAGTGGCTATTGACTGTCCTGTACTTCTTTAAACCAGTTTCATCCAGTTAAGAGTGAACAGCTGAATTATTCAATTTTTGAACAGGATGATTTTTTTTTTTTCATTTGCGGTCCACCAGTCTGATATTTCCTGTACTGCAGATGCGGAAATGGTACCTGTGGATTTCCGAAGAGAAAGAGAATCAATTCTCATTACAGCAGAGAACAATTGGGATGTGATTCGATATGAGAAGTTGCCTAACAAATGCGCAAAGTAGAATGCAAAAAGGTTTCTAGCAACAGCACGAACATATTGGTGATGTGCAGGCTGGTGATGCTACCGCACAATTCAAGTAACACTTGCATACTTTCTGTTGATGCTGCCATTGTTACGGTATAAGAAGTTTGCTAGTAACACTTACGCGCGGTCTTCAAAATCTTTTTGTATGCTGTTTCATACATTCGAGTAATATTTTACTGCTATTCCAAATTAATTCCCAGTTTGCACCCGATGACAAGAACAGGTGTTGTGTCCTTGTAATCTCAGAGGCGTTTTTCACACAGGTGGAGCACGCAAAAAACTGAATAAAGGTTGGCTTTCCGGGGCAACCCCTTCTACAATGGAGGGTTACATGAAAATTAATGTAGCACAGCAACTTGTTATGGCAACTAGTAGTAGCAGTGATTCCACTTTAATATTACCGTTAATTAGTTAAGCTCTGGGACTGTACACAACGTTAACGGTAAGGAAGGTAGGATGCCCGACCATGAACCCTTCGGTCGAAACAGAGGATGCAGAAATTTGCAGGTCATCAGCTGCGTGATGTATGATGGTAGGATACACATGGGCCTCTTCCGGCTTTGCAAGTAAAGTATTTTACGAGTGAAATTTCGAAGAGTGCCAGGAAAACAATACCACATTATTCATAATATAATTTCATAAGTTGTATCTATTCCGCAGAAAATCCATACGATAATTCAGCGGTTAAAATTGAGTTGGTACTTGCTGTTGGTATTTGAATGAAATAAGTTAAAATGAGGATGTTTCTCATCAGCACTGCAGTGATGTGATTGACCCAAGCCATTTTCGAGAACCTACTGCAGCGGGAAAAAAACCTTTCGAAGCAAAAAATGGCGCTTTTGAGCAGATATGCTGCACACTATACACGTACACACTATATATTTTATTTTTAATATACTTTCAAAAGAGGGACGTACATGTGGTCATGGAACCTGAAGCCCATCTCCTTGTAGCGATGGTCATGTACTGGAATCAGTTGAAGTAGGTTACCTGTAATGACAAAAAAATAGACCAGTTTTCGACCAAAGCGGTGTCAAAATTCTAAAATTCGAAAAGTGGAGTACAGTAAACACTAGAATATAGATAACTGCTAATAATTTTCCATTAGTCATTTTCTGCCGATATGTTGCAGCCACAATGCCAAATATAAACGAAATAGTCAAAGAAAATGCCAAAGGTGGCTTTCTGTCGAAAAAGTACTATGTGTTTTCTCTGCACACCACGCCATCTTCTGTAGTTTTTTTGGCACTCATTTTGTGCTAGAATCACATAGGCTGAACATGTCTAATATTCATTTCGAGCCTGTCATACCGCAACACCAATTAATTGAACGCCAATTACGAGCGTTCTCACAAATATTTTGCGTTACTGCGTTAGAAACGCCATGTGACATCTGCGATAAGTAGCCGAAACACAGCACGGAAACAGCAACGACTTCATTAACTCTCGCTTAACTATTGCCCTGAACCAACAGGGAGGAGACAAACTCATACGCAGTTTCACGCTTTAAACGACACGTGTCAGGAAAGGGTTTCCTAACGGCACGATACCGGACTAACGTTCGCAAAACAGAAACGAAACTGTACAAATAGGACACGCGACTTCTGTTCAGCGATGACTTGCGCTACCTAAAGCAGCGCTACCCAGTGACTATAGTCACTGCATAGGCAGGGGCTACACACGCAGAGGGCCCTTAGCTGGAGGGTTCCTTTCGCTATTAACAGCGCAAATGGATGTTTGGGCAGGCCTTGGCGCGGATTCCTGATATTTTGCGACAATGTGGTACGATGTAGCAGGATTGGCTGTATGTCGCCATTGGCGGAGCAGTCACTTCACTGGACTGCAGCCCGCAGCAGCGACGTACTCGCTGGATTATTGTGCTAATTTCGGAAATTACCTTCTGGAAACTTCTGCCACCATTCAGGAAGGCTTTGAACAATTTTGATTTGTAGGAAACTTTGTTTTTCAACTAGGAAGGGAGTTGCCTCAGGACAGGAGGTCAACACCAACGAAACCATAGCTCCAGCTACCCTCCTACCGTGTTATGGGTGTTGGCGCACGCGTGCTATGCTTCCATTTCAAAGGCATGGAGCTGGAAAAAAACACATTCTTAATGCATAAAGATATAATACGCAATCTCAGCTCATGCGGTGTTCTGAAGTACAGCTCACATGAAGCTGTATACTGAGCAGACATGCATGCTTCACACACACAAAAAAAAAGAAAGAAAGAAAGGAGAGCTTCCCATAAGAACAAAACGTGCACAAAATCATACCTGTATAAACTGCCATAACGGTGTGACGCCAAATTATGCAAATGACAAATACCATAATACAAACATAAAATACTGACCGTGGGAACAGCAGGGAATTCAACCATCTCAGGGAAAAGAGGTGCAGGGATACGGGCGGAGATGTACGGGACCGGCAGGGATGCAGGTGCCATTCTAAGTAGTAATCATGTAGTACTGTCATGTATAATTTTTATAAAATACACACATACTGTGAAGTCGAGGGGGAAGTTTGCCTGCATTTTATCGATAGGAATACAATATTGGAGAGATAGTCTATCTCTGTCTTATTACACCAGGTGACATTCTATAAGTTGAGATACTCTGTGCGAGTTTGTAGTAGTACATAACGCACAAGTCTTATATTCTGGGCGCGAACCTCTGAACGTGGTGAATCACTCAATCTTCACATTAATATTTTGCTATTCTAGAAACTGTATTACATAAAAATCAGACATTATGTGAAAATTCCGTCCTGCATTGCACTGCGCAAATTCCCCAACCGCCCTGCCTTTCACCTGAATAATGCAAAGGTAGACCATGGGCAGACCAGCACGTTCGCATTCGAAAAACGGGAGAAGAAAAAAAAAAACACTGACTTGTATGGCTCAATGGCAACATGCAGGAAGACGCGACACTGTTTCAAGATCTTCTAAGCCTGTGCGTTTGTACGATCGACGTGTACGTGCACTTTTGTGCGGGTGGCGAACGCCACAGACCTCGTGAATCACGTATCTTCAACGACAAAGTATTCCGAAAGCACATCAAACGTAAAGCGTATACCCTTAGATGCACACACTCCCTCACATAGCACGACTGTACCTCTATTCGTTGTGCGAAGAAGCCCAGAAATCGCATGCAATACAACGAAATCAGATCAAATTACCTGCATCAGGAGTTTGTCCGTTACGGTACCGAAAGCTTGAGTCCCGTAATGCATCCTTCACGTCATCGACACGGTGGTCGCCTCCCACTGTGAGTTTGCTTCGTCGACGACTTGTATTTCACAAACAGAGTGACACTGGTGCTATCCTCACGCAAACGTCCCGTGAAAATGATGAACGAAAAGCTACAAAACTAGAAAGAAGAGTCTTACAGCCTCAGAACATCAGTTCTCTCTTGTAGAAAGACTATGTGCAAGGACCCTCGCGAGTTTCAAATTCGTTGACGGGACCGAAAATGTGAAGCAGCAAATCCCGGAGCCTTGAATGAGAGTTGGGAGGCACAATATGCGTGTATGTGTATTTACTTTACGTTTTACTTTTTAATTGTTTAAGCGGTGCACAATCATTGTTTGTACATGGCACATTAGCAGAGCAAAGGTTTGACCTATGCGTTTTACCGCATGCGAGCAGCCGTTTCACGCAATCACGTTTTGGGGGCATTGCTGGCGGCTCCACCACGGGTCCACTCTCCTCCCGTTCTCGCACGCAACAGATTCCGCTCGAAGGAGTGCGAGAAGGAAGGGTGAAGTCATTGTTGGAGAAACGGCGAATGGGGGTAAAGTGCGCATTTGACGCCTCGCCACTCCCTTTTTTTCTGAGAGTGAAGTGAAAAATTACACGCACTTTTGCTCGAATAGCTATAACTCAAAAAACCCGAAAGAAAACCCGAGACACTCACTAATAAACTGAGAAAAAGACACCATTTTCTGCTATCAGATAGTTCTTGCATGCTGCTACATTCACAATCGCATTGTCCCTGCGTAAAACAAGCACAGAACAAGGGTACACAAATTCCCTTAAGCAAGCAGGGAAAATCACTTCTGCTCGGACAGCATAATACGATAAAGACTGAGTTTTTGCCAAGAAAACTACGCTTGAACACCGCTAACAGTGTGACAGACGCATACTAACGAACAACAAGAAACAAACACACACTCCTATTCACTTCTACTGATAGAATTGGAGCTAATCTAACCCTTATGCATATAGGCTATGAACATTTTATACCTGTGTATAAAATTCTACTATATACGCTGTATACATTTTGCGTATACAATTGAAACACCTTTTTGGACATTCTGTATATCCAGTGTGTAAGGCTTTAGCTATACAAAATGTAGAGAAAACCGTGTATACAAAAGGCTACAAAGCACAGTAGTCTTGTGCACGCTCTTGCACGGCAAGTCTCTTACAATCGTTGGAGGAATGTCCGGACGCTCTGCTTGATTTTCGAGAACTCTGTACCGAGGCACGCTGCACGGCACTAATCTGTAATCGCAATGGTAATGTATGTCTATGGAAAACACAATAGTAAAATTAGTGCTTACCAAAAATTGCTCGCATGCGGACCGGGTCTATCTTTTCTTTTGGAGGCGCATCTTTGTGTGCGTTGCTTGGGCTTCCAGTGATGGGCTTGCCCACAAACTCCTCTTCAGTGAAAAGGAGACGCAACAAATCTCGAGCTAATCTTGTCCGGTTGCCTCACTCATGGTCTTTGCGTGGTCATCTTGTAGTTTGTGAATCGGGTGTACATCCCACATCTGCGCCCCACACCACTTGACAAGGATATAAACCGATCACTGCTGAGACGACTCTGACGGCCGCGGCATCCCCCGTGCCCAGTTCAACCGTTGAAACTTCGAAACGTCTCAGTTCAAACGCGGCGTCCTTTCCGCTCACGACCGTGACTCACACTGGCCCAAGTGCCGGGGCAAAAGTGAAAAGGCGAAGGAGACGTCCGAATCGCAACGTCGTGCAGTTAGAAAGCATGACCTATAATCACTGATGAAATTCAAATACAATATAGGACTTTTGCTAATGATATTTTCGAAATTTAAAACACTCAGTCACTCAGGATCCAATTACAGAACATAATCTGATAAATAATAGGAGTGTTGTTCTTTGCCGCTGCCTTGCGCCGCTCTTCACGCCTTCAGACAGGATGTGATGACGTCAAGCTGTGACACAATGTTTCAGGTGTCTGTAGCATTGCGTTGGCCGTTAGTGGATCAAAAGTGAAGGCTCAGAGTATGGGAGGTTGGTCGATGGTGAGCATTTCCCGGGATGGATTTACAATGAGGACTGTTTCTGAATAAGAGAAGCGTGTGTGTTTAGAAATAGTTTGATGCTGAAGATTGTGTTGTCCACTTTGTTCAAGTGTTTCTCTTTGTCGTGCCTTTTTTCCCTGTGTGACAGTGCTCGTTGAGCAATGTCCTGACATGCCCACATCTGTTCTGTCTTTTGATACATGCATGTTTTCCTTTTGTTGATGCATGTAGTTCAGTATTTTTCTCTTTCACAAGAAACATTGTTTGTTGAAGCAGTGTCTTGATGATGATGATAGTGCTCCCACGCCCTTAATCTGAACAGTAGTAGCGCTGGCATGATTCTGAATAACTTAGTGATTAAATTAGTTCAGGAAGTAACCGCAAGGGGGGCAGATGGGTGGCTTTACTCAGGAGGAAAAAAGCGTCATTATTCAGTTCTCTGCGTGCTCTCGAATGGAACGGAGACGCCTCACTGAGCTCTTCAAATGTAGCCATTAATGATGATCCTTCTTAGGATATTGTTTTTTCTTGTTTTTGGTAGGTCTCATTTAGTAAGTCGTTGGCATTAAAATGCCTAATTGCTACGATCAACTCTCATGCATGGTGTTTTTCTGAAATAGTTTTTCTGTTTCTTATACAATCATTATAGTTGAATAAAGGATAATCTTGAGGTAGCGATTCTGCCGTACACAGCCGTACACGTTCTTGAACGATTCAGGGCATGTCTGGGTGATGACATGCCACGGCTCTATTGTTTCAGGTGGACCTTGTTCATAGTAGTTGCGTCGGGCATTAGTGAAAAAAAAGTGGCCTTGAGGCAATGAGATGATGCCACGACCAATGAGTAAGGCCATCAGACCACACAAGGATTCACTTCTCGCTTGGACTCTCGCAGGTACGGGCGTGTTGCTGGTGGATGGCACGCGTTGATTCTGTTGGCATCTGTTGTGTTGGCTGGTAGTGGAATTGTGTAACCTCAGTGGGATTCAGTTTACCTCCCACGGGGTACGGACATGTGGCTCATCACTGGTGGCTGGTGTGTGCTTCCGTGGACGGATTTACGATGAGGACTTGATGAATAAGTAAGGTGTGTGTCTAGAAAGAATTTGAAAGCTGGAGGGTGTGTTTTCCACTTGGTTTAAGTGCTTTCTCTGTGCTTGCTTTCCTTTGTCGTCTAGCAGTCGTGCAATCTTTCGTCGTTTTTGACATGCCCAGACTTGTTTTGTCTTATGATGCATGCCTTTTTTGTTGCTCTGTATTTTTCTTTGTTGACAAGAAAGATTCTTGTCTTGTCGATCACGATAGTGCTGCCACACGCTTGATCTGGACGCGAGTAGCACTGGCATGATTCTTAATAATTTTGCGATTAAATTAGTTCCGAAGTAACCGCAAGGGGGATAGATGTGACTTTATTCAGGAGGAAGCAAGAATGTATCATTATTTAGTTCTCTGCGTGACTCTTGAATACGGACATGTCGTTCTGCGCTCCTGGTTACCGATGTTTTGGGTTGGTTTGTTGGTCGATCACGATAGTGCTGCCACACGCTTGATCTCGACGCGAGTAGCACTGGCATGATTCTTAATAATTTTGCGATTAAATTAGTCCCGAAGTAACCGCAAGGGGGATAGATGTGACTTTATTCAGGAGGAAGGAAGAATGCATCATTATTTAGTTCTCTGCGTGACTCTTGAATACGGACATGTCGTTCTGCGCTCCTGGTTACCGATGTTTTGGGTTGGTTTGTTGTGTAGCTAGTCCTTGTTATTAGTTATTGATGGTATTTGTATTGAGATGTTAGGATATTTTGTTCTTTCTTGTTTTTGGTAAGTCGCATTTAGTAAGTCATTGGGATAAAAATGCTTAATTGCTATGCATGGTGTGCTGTGCTTTTGTGCCACAGTTTTTTGTTTCTTATGCAATCATTATTGTGGGATAAAGAAAAGAATGTTGGGATAGTGATTCAATAAATAATGGTCCTCCTGTCTAGAGCACAGCTGTACGCATTCTTGAACCATGCAGCTGCAGGCCTGGGACAGGAAGAAATGACGTCACGTTGCGGTCCCATTGCAGATGGAGCTTGTCCCTTGGAGTTGTATCCTGTGTGAAAAAATAAGCACTGTAGCCTTGGAAAAATGGGATGACGTTACGACCAATGAGCAAGGCCCGCAGGGAGTACAGGAATTCACTTCTCTTTTAACCTCTCGCAGGTAGCCTCTCAATGGTGGTCGCTGCAAGTGGCGCTAGGAGCGTGCGTTGGCGCAGAAGGAGCTAGGAGCGCACACATTCGACCAGCGCTTGCGTCAGTCTGAGAGCTGGCTCTCATGGGGAGAAGACGTGCGGTCGGTCGCTCCGCCATCGCGTCAGTTGAGCCCTGGCTGTCGATAAGAGCGGACGCGTCGTCGCCATGGGGGAAAGGTGAGTGATTTGCTGTAGCCATTAGGCCTTTCCCCTGATGTGTCTGGTTTCGATGTACTTCTACCTAGTTCTTCGCTCGTCTTAAGCCTTTTCCCCACATGCCCAGTGTATGCACTGCCACATATTTAGAGTTGATTAGCAGTGCCTTGTTGCATTTTTACCCACAGCTAGTACTTTTTCTGTGTTCCACGTAAGCAGACATGAGACCAAACACTGCGGTTAGGCCTAAGCACCCCGATGTCTAGCTCAGCGCTCTTCTTAAGCCTTTTCGCTCCTGTTGAGCAGTGTTTTGTATATGATCTCACATGTTTAGACTTGTTTAGCAGTGTTGCCATTCTTACCCACCACTAGTATTTTGTTGTTCTCTCTCTCTTTCACGCATATCGATGTGACAGTGGCACCATCTGGAGTGATGCCTTGCAACTTGCTTGCCACCTGTCTCTGCAACAGTCGTGGCCAACGATTCCCAGCCGCCCGCACCAGAGTGATTTTTCAAGATGGCGTCGTTATTTTCAAGTAAATCTGTCTGCTCTCTTCTTGTTTAGTTATTTTTTTCTACAACCAGAGTTCTACGCAAAAAATCCACGGCAAATGTTGCATTGTGTCAGATTATGCACTATTTTAAACTCAGCGCTATTTTATATATGCACTATTTTAGAAACAAAAGGTAAGTTTAAAGTAAAAAGTTCAATACTTGCCGTGAATTTTCTTCGTAAAACTTGGGTTGTATAATTACTACTTACGCACACACACAAAAAGCTACGGATAGCGACAACACGACAACGGAAGCGCTAGCTATACAACTCTGACTATGAGCGGCGTACATGTGGACAGATGGAGGGAGGACAGCAGGAATGATGAGAGAACTGATGTTCTGAGGCTGGAACAACAAAGAAGGGACAATCACATACAAGGCCTCAAGTTGTCTAAGAAATTAACAATGAAAGTTGAAAGTCATTGAAAAGGTTAGCCAGCTGTAGGACTCGAACCCACATCTTCTGAATTACCGGTACAGGGCTCTACCAATTGGGCTATGTTAACACGCCTTCTCAGCGACTTCCAGGGTGCGTCATCTGAAGGGCTGGCTGAGCTTTTCAGTGACTTTCAACTTTCATCGTTAATCTCTTAGGCAAATTGAGGCTTTGTATGTATTTGTCCCTTCTATGTTGTTCCAGCCTCAGAATATCAGTTCTTTCATGTTCAACAGTTGACGCCTGCGCCGATCCCGTCGTATGAATGTGTGTATGAGTGAGCAAAAATGTAAGAGTGAATGGAGGATGAGATAGAGAGAGTGGTTGGTTTGCCCCTTCAGATGACGCACCCTGGAAGTCGCTGAGAAGGCGTGCTAGCTTAGCTCAATTGGTAGAGCCCTGGACCGGTAATCCAGAAGATGTGGGTTCGAGTCCTACAGCTGGCTAACCTTTTCAGTGACTCTCAACTTTCATCAGCAGGAATGAATGGGAGACAGGGGGGTCAATATGCGTCCTGGGCCGACTTCAGGGTGAACTGCGCCGACATTCCTCTGGAAAGTATTCGTAAAACGCAGGGAAAACCTGAGACAAAAGAGCCGGTGGGTGGATTGGAAACCCACGAACTCCCATTCAATCGAGAATTTAGTGTGGACTATTTTTACAGAGACGGGGAACATCAAAACGCGCTCGGTTTTTGAACTTTGCTTGGGTTTCAGACTGGCTTTTTAACATCTTGAGGCGCTCAGGAGAGCTTACGTCAGAGGTATATTACCGTTATGAAAAAAGAGTGTTATAGAAACTAGAAGGGTCAGGGCAGTTAGGCTCCACGCCTTTTGTAACAAACGTTCTGGGTGAGTTGGTGGAAGATCTTACTCTGAAGCGAAGAACAAACCGTAGAGGGTGTTTGGTTTCCCTCGAGACTCCTTGTACAACCTCTCCAGTAATCCTCGATTCTTTGTTGCGTCTACGATGTCCGTATCGAGATACACCATGTCACAGACGCCGTCCTGGGGAAACTGAGATCCTGCCTCCGTTAGACTCGACATTATGCAGATCAAAGAATGGTCATCCAACCGAAAGACTGCAAGGGAAGATGATGCATTGGGTAGTTCATAAACAATGACACATTCCGCGCGTGAACTCAGTAGCAGTGAAAACTGGTCGGAGGCTGTTGTTTGACTCGACATTAAGCAGATCAAAGAATGGTCATGCAACCGAAAGACTGCAAGGGAAGATGTAAAAGCGATAAAACCCCAGTGCAGGGGACACAAAGCGACGACACAGACGAAGCACTGACTGACAAACAACTTTAATGGCAGGGACACATCTTAAATACACCAACTGCACACCCGACCCCTAGTGGCAGCCAAGGCCGTCATGCTGTAATCACAAATTATCACAAAGTGATAATTTGACGGCATGACGGCCTTGGCTGCCACTAGGGGTCGGGTGTGCAGTTGGTGTATTTAAGATGTGTACCACCAAACAGCCCGGTTTTTATCGCTTTTTAAGGGAAGATGATGTATTGGGTAGTTCATAAACAATGACACATTCCGCGCGTGAACTCAGTAGCAGTGAGAACTGATCGGATTGACCGGAAAACACTGATATACCTCATCGCGACCCTCAATCTGCGATTCGTTATGTCACCCGAAATAACGCTCCTATTCCATAAAGTGACCAGACGTCCCGAATTATGCGAGTCCCGTCCCGCATTTTCAGTCGTTCTGTCGTCGTTCCA
Organism: Ornithodoros turicata; assembly: GCF_037126465.1. Taxonomy (NCBI): domain Eukaryota; kingdom Metazoa; phylum Arthropoda; class Arachnida; order Ixodida; family Argasidae; genus Ornithodoros; species Ornithodoros turicata. Next base: position 23,244,015 of record NC_088207.1, read on the forward strand.
CCACCCTGCCTGGGGACGGCTTTTTGGTACCGCTTTGGCAGCGATCAGCTCCGTGTGGAAGAAATCAGCAGAAGCGCTTTCAGCTTTAACGCTGCTCCCATGTTCCTACGAATAGTTCACAATTTCAAGACCCTGTCACAATGCCGAGGCGGATGTTGCCCAGTAAACCAGAAATATCCCAGGTACGTCCCACAACGGTTGCACAGGTCGCCTATGTCGGCTACGTCTATGCGACGGTACCTAGACGTCCACAATGTGACTTCGAAAAGTGTCTTACTTTCTATATCCCTGGACATCTGGTAAAAAGAAAGGAGCTAGCGGGCATTATTTTTCGGAGACATCCCGGACGCGTGAGCGTTACTGGCATGACTTAATGAAACGGGGAAAATTTCTGGGTTTACTACTTTATATACCAAGCAGCCACATTATAGCAGGGACCGGAACCGGAACCGGTACTTTTTTTTGTCCGGTTCGGGTTCAGGCATATATTGGTTCGGTTCGGGTTTAGCTCCGCCGAACCGATATTATCAGCTTGAACCGGTTCAGGTATATCGGTTCGGTTCGGGTACGCCTCAGGGAGAACCCCCTCCCCCCCCCCCCTCCCGAGCACGCACAGACCAATAATAATCGGTCAGCGGTCGGAACACTTACAGGGATTGGAACCGTTACTGTTTTCGGTCCCGGTTTAACTTGTTCATGGACACCATGTCAATTTTTTGACATCAAAGCCATCTTACACTCACCGTACAGGGTTTAAGAGAAAGGTGCGAGTTAACTGTTACAGGTGACAAACCTTTCAGGAAAGCAGGTGAAAACACAACAAAAATAATAAACACATTTATTATTTACCTGATGTTTTACTGCATTGTAGTCTCGTGCTCGTCTGCTGGAAACGAAAAGCGAAGTGCTGGAATCTTTTTTGCAGAATCCCGTCAGCGCCCTATTTTGCTGCGGTAAAAAACTAGCGCTACAGTCTTTTACTACTACTTTTACTCGCATCTGGCGTCGTACAAAAAATGAACAAACAAACAAAAAAGGTCGGTCAGTAGTACAATTATTTCACCTCTGAACCGCTTCCCGAACCGGTAACCGTATGATTTTTTTTTCGGTTCAGTTCGGGCTCAGTTCAGTACAAGCAAAAAAAAATCTTCGTGTTCGGTTCGGTTCGGCTTTGTCAGCAAATAACCTTTTTTTTTTATTTTGGTTCTGGTCCAGTTTCGGTTCCGATCCCTGCATTTAGACGGTAGCTTGAGTTAAAGACACGATACTTGACAGGATGGGGTGTCAGGAGCGTTCGCAGGTATACGCTGACGTTAAAGGAGCATTAAAGAGGTGTCCAACATGGCCAAAAACTGCTGTCATCTTGTAAAGCAGTATGTGAAAAGCATTCCCACAAAAGATTTCTGTCCAAAGTTGTTTCACCATGACAGGCCGGAGCGCTCGAACTGCAGACCACACCCACTCCACTGTGACGTTGGTGGTAGAGAGCCCCTCATTCGTTCGTAGGAAAAACCGTCTGCTACGAACATTGCGAGCGTTTCTTGTTGACTTCTGTTCTTTATATGATTTATATCAAGTTTTCGAAAAAAAAAACATATATGCAGTACGAGAAAATAAGATTACGATCACAAGAGTAATATATCCGTGGCTTCTATGCAATCTCAGAATTCACAGTAGCAGAAAGCAAGCGATGGCGGCGGTATTGTGGCGCCACCTGGTAGCCACTGAACCAACTGCGCGGTGAAAACGGTCGGACGGGCTGCACGGCTGCACACTGTCGAGACCGAGGGAACCATGCAGTGACCCCACTTCTGTTGCAATGTGTCCGGGGGCTGCGTCACCCTATAGAAGGAACATGCATATTGCATGCAGGTGCAGGGACAACCTGCAATAACGTCACTCTCCGGGTGCGACATTGTGCTTTGCTCAAATGTTACATGTGATATCTGCAAAGACTAGGAGCAGAAGTGCAGTAGATGTTTCGCCTGATCAATTAATGAGGAGATGAGAGGATGAGGATGAGGAGGATGAGATAATGATGATTAATGATGAGAGGAGCTATGCAGACACGATGTACTGGGAGAAGGAGATGTTGCCTGGCCTTTTTGATGGCTTTTATGGTCCACAGACATGCAGTTCTTCCTAAACTTCTCACTACGCGAGTTAAATGGAAAGGTCGCCTTCACCTAAGCGGCCCAGGCTAAGTCCCATATGAAAGAGCAGAGAAGGGTGGGTTATTAAGTTTGTGTGCCTTCATCAGCAGGGCTAGTAATGAACATCAGGGAAAGTAACGACACACCCCAGGCAGCACAAACCCTCGGGAAAAGAATGGGAACGCAATGGGAGCTTCGGGCGATATTGCCCGACTGGTTCCCAGCGGTGTGGGAACTGAGGAGGTAGAACCTAAGGTAGGATAGTCCCCCGACGGTGCCCTGATCATTTCCCGCTCTGGTCTCCTTTTGGTCATGTAAACAATAATATAGGATCGCTCCCCGATGCTGATCTGATCACTTCACGATAATCAGTTACATGACGGGGGTGCAGCAACGGATTTCTCTTCCCAGACTGTCAGGCGCCGAGTGATGCAATCACGTAACCGACAGTTTCGAATCTGGCCAATGATGTTCCTCGATCATCCAGCCGTGTTTACACTGTCGGAGTCCCCGTCGCTCTCGCTGCGAGAAACGAATGCATCCAGCCGTGCTCCCGAAACTTTCGAAGAATTCCAACAGTTTTAAGCGACTCATCGAGTGGTAAGTGCTATTTCTTTTTGTGGTATTCCTCGCATTGATAAACGTTACTCATAGATGCTTTTCAACATGAGTGACACCGTTCCAGAAGGCTTCTCTCGAAACTTAGCAGCGCAGCATCGCATAGTTTCGATTTCAGTGATCCATTGTGGTTTATGCGTTGCTTTTAGGATAATGGACTCCGTTTTGGTGAAAACATGGTTCAGTAAAGTGTGGAATCGTATGTATTGTGTATTTGACATCAAACGTTAATAGAACCATTTCTTAGGACGACTGCGTGCTGCAGCTGTGCTTTCCATCTCCTGCGTGCGTACAAAAGTGGAATGCTGGAGGACTTCAGCTTAAGGTTCGGTTTTGTAGTCATTCTAAATATAAAGAAAAGAAAAAAAGGAACCTCCGAAGTGAATAAATTATTCTGATTTAATCCGTTTGCGTAATGTGATCGACGCATGATATGTCAATTTGTTTGAAACTGAGTGAATGAAAGCTATCCTCATCTTTCATTCAGAATGTCATGCTGGACCCCTACCAGCGCGTGCTTCAAGAAATCAATGCCTTGATGAAGGTATCACCGAAGTGCCCACCGCCAGATCTCTGCTTCAGAGCCAGCGATGATGGTCAAGATTTTTCTAGCGGATCTTGTCATGTCATGCTGAAAACTGTAAGTCTAGCTATTTGGTCTGTATTCAATAACGTGTGCATATTGTGGTGTGGTATACGTTTCTCAGTGTAACCCTGACCTCAAGCTATCTTCCACTTTCAGAATCCACCCTGCACTTCGGTTACGACACTATGAACCTATTGCGCTGTGATGCTTGCTTGAAAGGAATACAATCTGGTATGTTGTGTTGTTTTTCTTTTAAAAGGACTTCAGGTATCCATAATAAGAGGCCTTGGTAGCAAGAAAGCCATAGGAAAAGGCATCTTCTTGATACATTAGTATTTCTCCTTTAGACAACGGTACAAGTCACACTACATGTGTCATACTGCACTCTCTAAAAAAAAAGGTGGAGCAATTAGACCTTTTAGGAGGTAATAGTTGTCGCATATGTTGTGCCTAAAAGGTTGCAAAGTTCTACCTGCTACCTCACTCTCTGCCACGAATAATAGGGTTACCGCTTCTGATTCGGTGAGCGAGGGAGGCGTACACCTTTTTGTTGTAATTTGGATGGATGATAATTTCTTTTACCACCTTTTTACACACCTTATCAGACGCTATGTTGACTTAGGAGGTAACTATGGAAGTTACCACCTTCTCACACCTTTTTTCTTAGATTGTGGTTCCCAAATTGTGTGTTTGTTGCCCTCGTATTAGCAAAGGTGCGAAAATATTTCTTCTATTTTCTTAAAGAAGGTATAGAACGATCATGACACATGTAGTACGGATTCTCATTAAGTTGTTCACGTGTTCCATGTTGTTGGGCGTAACTCGTTACCAGTAACTCGATACTGTAGCTAGGCTACTCGGCTTAGCTATTTTCAGTAACTTTTTCAGTAACTGTTGAATCTAATTCGGAAAGAAGTTTTTGTCTGACCCACGTATTGGGCCCGGCATGTGTTGCATTGGATTGTCGCTGTAACTCATGCAACGTTATCTATGTCTGTAATTCATGCAACGTTATCTATGTCTGTAACTCATGCAACGTTATCTGTGTAATCCAATGCAACACATGCCGGGCCCAATACGTGGGTCAGACAAAAACTTATTTCCGAATTACGTTCAACAATCACCGATCCGATGTTACCAAGAACCCTAATCTTCCAGTCTCACGCCATTTGAAACAACCAGAACATTCAATCAACGAAGCCTCAGTTTTTATTCTCCAGTTGAACTTTATCTCCGACCGCTCCCGGAAACAACGGGAATCCTACCTAGTTTACAAATTCCGATCGGCCATTAACGAGGACCCTGGCATGCTGTCAACAATAAGAAGTTTAACAACCTAGATAAGACTCTGTTGCCTTTTCTCGTTTCTGCCGGATCAAAATCCCCACTGACCCAGGAGGACGATGACCCCACTCCTGGACCTGACACAAAAGCACTCTGGAATTTCCCCAATTGACAACCGGCAGGTGGCGGGAATTTCCCCCAACCGCCCATGACGTCATTCTCAAGCCCCTTATCAGCCTCGTGGCCACAGTTAACTCTTTCGTCCCGAAGAAGGCGGAGCTTCCGCTGTAACGTAGACATCCTCCCTAACTTTTATAATTTTTAAGTTTTAATAAACCCCTTTTTTGGTACTTCCCCTACTTTCGTCTTCTGTCTCCCATTTACTTCAACTATATATATATATACTTTTGTCGTAGCAGATATTGATATCATTTTTGTATATCAAGACTATTTTGAAACGTCTTGAATCGCCCATTGTGACTGCAAGGTCTGAATTAACCATATAGACAGGTCAAGAGCTGAAAAGTATATATATCGAGTAGAAAATAACTTGAAGGTAACCTGTTACATTTCTAAAGTAGCTTACGAACTTCACGTCAATTTACATTACATTTTATTACGTGTAACTGCGTTTGAAATTTAGGTACGGGCCGGTTTCACGTCATTTCATGCAGGGAGGTCCCATCGACCTCCTGGGTCTTCAGTATTTTTTATATTTATAAGCTCATCGTATATTATGATCAACATTTTTGCCGAATAGCTTTCGTGCAAAAAAGATAGAGAAAATCCGGCTCTGAATTCGGATGTTTCAGTTTTGCCGTTATTGCACGCGAATACCTCCCGAGTGTTAAGAGATATTGTTGTGAAATATTTTGATGCTACTTTATTATGCTTACAGGCCAGCTGTCAGAGAGCAAATTTTAGCGCTCAGGTGCAACGCTGTGTGCTATAAAAAATGGCGAACATGCCCTCTCGCGCACTTTTGTCCTAATGTCGACGCCTGGTACCTCTGGCTATAGATGACCCTGATCGCAATATTTGGTATTAGCTCACTCAGCTTTTAATGCTCTTTCATCTGATATATCTATCCTGCATATACTTCCTAGCGGCCTGTGCTGAAATAGGCAAATGTTTAGGCATATTTCGAAATAATTTCGCGCGTGTATTTATCGAAAAGGTCCCACTTGATTTCGTATATATTTTGCCAGGATATGGCCCTTGTTAGGCCTTTCATCTAACGCAAAAACTTCTTCTCCAAAGGCGTATACTGCTGATTATCGCGTCAAAACGCGGCCCCACTGCGTACGAACGTGTCGGAGATATCTACAGCCACAGCAAGAAGCGTCGAAGTTTGAACAAAACTGCGCGACAGAGCGTGTTCGCCGCTTTTTATACGATACAGTGTTGCACCTGTGCGCCTAAATTTGCGCTCGGAGTGCTGGCAGGTAGGTATACTAAAGCACAAAAAAATGCACTACGATGTCTTTTAAAACTCAGGATGTATACACGTGCAAACACGGCAAAATTGTAACAATCGAATTCCGGGCTGGATTTCTCGATATTTTGCCCGGAAATTATCCGAATGATTAATTTTACCAATGTTGATCATCATGTGCGATGAGCGTCTCAATATATATAAAAAATCACGAAAATTTAGGAGGTCCATGGGACGTCCCTGTCTGAGCTAACGTGGAACCGGCCTACAATTATGTTCTGGCTAACCTTTTCAGTGACTTCCATCTTTCAACAGTCTAACTTAACTGGCAACGAGTTCCAACTTCTATATCTATAACCTGTGTTAAGTGAATATTTGTGAAGTAAATAGTACATACGCGGGGCTGGTGGCTATATACTTTCAATGTAACACTCTTTTTTTTTTTTTTCATTGCTGGTGAAGTGATGCATTAAGGAACCCATGTATCTTGTGATTGTGATGCAATAAAGATTTTCTACAGTGACATTTAATTTTGTTTTTAAAAATCGCGCAAATTAACTCTTGTTTGGGGGGTAGGAGGTACCCGTAAGTGTGCATTGGCTGCACCTCGGGAAATCCTTGGGGTACGATACACGCTACCGATAACGGACCATTAACATCCCCGTGTTGCAAACCGTATGCCGGACCATGGTCGGGAGCCGACCCGGTCGGGTCGGTCGCCGCCGGCGCAGCGACGTTGGGTCGTCGCGCTGTGCTGCCCGGGACTGAACGAAGGACTGATGTGGACTTTCCTGGAGCTTTGCATCACAGATATGTGCTTGACATGAAAAATGTGTTTGAAGTTTTGCTGTGTGTTCCTCTATGATGCCGTCGAGTGATCCAATAACCGCCTAGCCAAAATAACAAGAGTGCAATATTTTATTACAAGAGACAAACAAGAAAGCCCTCAGTGATAGTGCACCAAATTAGGCATTGCACGACGCACCTCCGAATGCAAAAAAATGGTGCCAACGTATTTGGTGCACACTTTATAGTGTGATAAATAAAATGCTAGAACACCACTCAGCCCTTTTGTGTGCCCTTTCGCATCCTTTGCCTCCGTATCGTACATCACTCGGAAAAATTGCACTTTTGGTACATCACATTCCACATCCCAAAGGCAGGTATTGCACGATAGCAAACCACTCATGCAAGCCTCACAAGATGCTGTTCGGAACACAGCAGCGGTCGAATAGGGCAGACGGGAATGGTATCGAGAGTGACATTTACTCCTTGTCTGCCTTTTTGACGGACCCTGTGCGAGGCCGAATGTCTGTGGTCGAATACAATATCTACAAAAAAGATTCGAATACCGAATATTGACCGAAAATATGCGTTATGTTTGTCGGGGTGGCTCATTCTATGGGCAGAAACATAGCATTACCAGTAGTCAAGCAAGAAGCACTTCAAATTTTATTCTATTTATCAAAGGCTACACTCTTAAAAATGAACTTCACCACATAGCACTCTCCTAGCCAACCATCATTCCGAATGACAACGTTCTCGCCCCTGATTTGTTGAAAACGGGAGGAGGAGCCTATTTTGTGCCCACGGCACAAAATAGGCTCCTCCTCCCGTGCTATGAGGAGAGTGCTATGTGGTGAAGTTCGTTTTTAAGAGTGTAGGGCACTGCCTACTTTGAATAATCTAAGTTATAGTCTACTTTCATGTTCACGTCCTCAGCAAAAGCTCATTACTATTCAAGGTGTGCAAACTGAAAGGCAAAATGGCCAGCATTTGCAAAGAACTTTATATGTTGTTATGGAGAAAAAGATTATGTTCGACGCGCTCGTGACTAAGGTCTTTGCCGCCGAGCTGTTTTCAGTGCTGCCGGCAGCAGGAAAAAGGCCATTCGCTTGATACTGACTGGCCAGCCCATCCAGATACCGCTAAGAAATGATGGATGCTCAATTCAAATTCACACAGGTCTACTTTTTAATCGCCGCAGTGTTTCCAGAAGCATTTGCATATATCTACAACACTCTGAAGCAGCAATGAGGGGGTGGGGGGGCCATGTCCGATGTCGGAATAGCTGTTTAGCAATGTCCGCCTTGTTCAGAGGTAGTGGTCAGTCACGTCTTATTACACGCTCAATATGGATATGAGCACTTCTTTCTTTGTCATGTGTATAGACATCCTGAATGGAGGCATTCGCACATGTCAGATAGTACCTACAGTTTAAACACTATCTACCATTAGAGCATCTCCAGTCAACAGGGCCTAAAGGAATCCGCTTCTCTACAGTTTTACCGTTACTGACCTGCTCCCCCCCCCCCCCCAGAAGTTTGACACAAAACACGCATATCCATCAGTTGTTGCACCTACAAGCACTTTGAATGTGTTATAATGCTTGTAAAATGAAAATGTGCCCCACTGGGATTTTAAGCTGGAGGGATTCTGAATTCGAACATCAGCACAGTCTATGACCACCCTGGTGGTCATGGACAGGGACGAGAACGTGGTCATTCGGATGGCGGCTGTTTAGGAGCGGGCAATGGGGTGAAGCTCATATTTAAGGGTGTACAATGTGAAGTGTTTGCAGAGCACCACACCCTCCGAACTCTCCTCTACGGTGGACATGTAAAGGAAAATATGTAAATGGTCCCTCTGGTTTGACAAAGCTGATATAGACGATTCGAGTATTTTTCCACAGCGTGTGCACAACTAGGTTTATCGATACATTATGTCAACTTCTTCGGGGATCTGTGTGTGTGTGTGTATGTGTGTGATGGTGGTGGTGGTGGTGGGGGGGGCGTGCACTATTCTTACAGAACTTCACCACAGACCAAACTGCGTAGATGCAGGCTAGCTCGTGGATGAACTCCTGAGACTCGAGTTTTTGCATTATGTTGTTCACCACAGAGAACACTCCTCCAACCAACCATCGTCCCGAATGACACCGCACTGTCCTCTAGTTTGTTGAACGCGGTAGGCGATACGCATTTCTTTTTGTGACAGTTACGTGCTGGCGAGCACCCCCCTGTTCAACAAATCGGGGGCGAGAACGGTGTCATTCAGGACGATGGTTGGCGAGGAGGTGCTACACGGTGAAATACGACTTAAGACGGTGGTGGTCTTAAGTGTGGTGCATGTGCTGAAGCTCTGGGCTGAGCCGCACCATTCACACGGAGGTCGTACCTCGGTCGTCCAACGGATACTATGTATAAGATTGCAACTTTGCCTACTTGCAACCCTCCCCCACCCCCTCCCCGCGACTCCGGTTACGCCAATCAATAAAACTAACCAGGTGAGATAAGTGGATCGCGTGGCCTCACAAGATAGACGCCGGGACTATACCTGATATGATTTTCATTGATGAATTTGTCTCTTAAAGAGACTATAAAAATGATTTTTATCTCGCTTTCATAAGAAAGAAAACATTTTTCTGAGTCTAGAACGAAAAGTTTACCTTCATCATGCGAGGAGTATTCTCGGGAGCGAATTTAAACAAAGCGGCGAGGGGAATACGCAGCGAGCAACTTGGCGGGACCACGGCGCGGTCCGTCGCGGTCCCGAAAGGAGCATGCGCCATAGGCATGCATCCCGCATATGCGTTCATCGGGAGTGGAAATCTCCATGGCACCAGCTCCCGGGCGATCGTCGCAGCGTCGCAGTCGCATCCTGTGGTTTTCGCTGACATGCCGAGACAATGTGGGATGGTTGGTTGCCGTAATTCACGTAAATATTCGCCGGGCATCCAATGTCATATGCTCCCCGTGACGAGACGGACAGCTTCTGACGCCACGAGGCAATCGGACCGCCGGAATGGAAAGACGGTGCGGTGCCATCGACTCCTCGTGTTTGTAGCGATCATTTGCATGATTGCGATTACGAAGGGGACGCTGAATCTACGTGCTGTATAACTTTTGAATCAAGGTGTAGCACCATCACAATACGTGTCCTCGCCGGGGAAAGAACATCCACCGCAACGGCGCAAAAGTGTGAGTACTTTTCGTTATTGGGGCTAACAAAGATCTCTCAGTCCGTATGGTCCAAATGCTATCACATATTTCAGGAATGCGTAAATGTGTTAATTCTCATCTGCGTGACTTGGAATCTTGCGGTCGATTACGGCACACAAGATGGAGAGAGAGGGTAAAAGAAAGACAAAATACAAGTTACCGAATCTAGTCAGTAAACTCAGGTGGTACACTGTTGATAAAAAGAGACTGTGTTTAACATGGTCTTAGAAACCATACTTTAACAGAATATTAATGTAATATATTGAACATGTGTATCCGTTCTCTTCTCTTCACTCATCGGCTTTCATGTTCATGTTTACAGGTAACTTCCTCAGCGGAGCCTGAAACCCCCAAGGTGAGACAGCATGATCACTGCAACCCACTATTCAGAGCAGACCAATGTTTCGCGTACTCCTCCAGATTCCTCTTTGCAGCATTGTCTTGCCTACCATTCGGGCTCTGTGTGTTGTTGACAAGATTTTTTTTATTATTATTTGATTTCAGTTTGCTTCAGCATGTGCACAAATATGATATTGAGGGGACATTTTCTTGTTTACACCTGAATAAGCTAGGATGCTTTTAAGAGGTGCACATTTTTTTCCCTTATTTTATAATCATTACTCAGGTGGATTACTACATCCATTTACATTCACCCGAACTGGAGTTGCATACTGTGTTATTCATTTTCTTCTCTGAAACCAGGGCGACCCATTTGTATGGCAGCTGAAGTCTTTCACCAGAGTAACATGCCAGAAAAACTACAGCAAGTGCTCTGCAGTTCACCTCTAAAATAAATAAACCTAAGTTTGATGCACTATGTCCTCAGGAGATTTTGTTCCTGCTACGACTCTGCACTTTGTTTTACATTACCAAAAATAACCCTACCAACCATTACCATACCAGTGGTGCTCTGCTGTGTTCAACCAGTTCAACGTTCTCCGCGCATCCTGTAAAGCCTGTGCAGCTACTTCAGCCCTTATTTGATGGTAACATTGGTGCAAATACGGCTATGTGACAGTGTAAAACAGAATACAACCTGTGTTTGCATATGCATAAAAATTATGCATGTGTAGCATATAAAGTGTATATATAGATGTTACAGTTATTAGGTCTTATGTATATTAGTTATGGTACTATTTGAACTAAATGCCGACATTTCAGCTGATTGAGGCTGGTGCCCTCATCCTTGACTCATATAGAAGTGGGCCCACAGCCTCGGCGGAGCCTGCACAGCTGAGGACACTGTCCAGGTGGCAAATTGAACAGTTCTTTTACAAAGAAGGCAGATTTCTGCCAGCAGACCAAAAAGCAGTTTATTTGAAATAGTACCAATTTCTTCTCGTTTCTAATTGCAAAATATAGGACATGTTACTTCACTACTGGGGCCTTTGCTTTTTTCCAGGTACCTCAACTGGTGACTTCAAGCGTATGTAACACGTACGTTGATGACCGCTGCGGTCATGCTCCGCTATTTCTGCGTGGTGGTAATTACGCCCACGGTGCACTGAATATGGTTAAAAGTCGATGTGTGTATGACATTGAGGGATCATGATCGAGGACCGTTTCCGGCAGAGTACTCAGAATTCGCGAAAATCATTTCATGGAATGAAATTCGATCATTCGACCTGGTTTGATTAGCCGTGCAAAACGTAATCTCGAAACGCTGGTACAACCCAACCACGCACTCTTAAAAAATGAACTACACTAAATAGCACGCCCCTAGCCAATCATCCCGAATAACAACGTTCTATCCCTAATTCGATGCAAATTGGAGGAAGACGCCTTTTTTTGTGCCAATAATGCTGTACATAATTGGTACGAAAACGCCCTGGCCCCAGTTTTCAGCAAATCAGGGGGCGAGAACGTTGTCATTCGGGATGATGGTTGGCTATGAGCGTGCTATGTGGTGAAGCTCATCTTTAAGAGTGCGCAATGTGAAAAGTTTGCAGAGCACCACACCCTCCGAACTCTCCCTGACGGTGGGCATCTAACGGAAAATATGTAAGCGGTCCCGCTTGCGTTTGACAATGCCGGTATAGGCGATTCGAGTATTTTTCTACAGCGTGGCGCAACTAGGTTTATCATTATTTGCAGCTTCTTCGGGGATCGTGCGGGGTTTCGGGCACTATTCTTTCAGATCTTCACCACAGACAAAATTCCGTGGATGCAGGGTAGCTGGTGTATGCGCGTACGCCACCCCTTTTCAACAAATCAGGGCAAATAGCGATATCATTCGAGATGATGGTTGGCTAGGAGCGTGCTAAGCTGGTGAAGTTCCAAAATATCTCTTCCCCCCCCTCCCCCCAGACCCCGGTTACACCAACCAGTAAAACTAACCAGCTGGCATGGGTGGACCGCATGGCCCCACAGGATACACATCCGACTTATACCCGGTATGATTTTCATTGATTAATATATCTTAAGAACAGCATGCACGCTCAGAACCTTATGAATCTGGTGACTCGTCAAAAAATAAGCGAAAGCTGAAAACCTCAGATTTTAATTGCAGCCACTTTGGGATAGGACACCTGGTTCTTTACAGGACCTTTGACGCTAGGAGAACCAGATTATTGCGCTACCTTATTAACGAAAGGAACATTTCATAAAGGATGATTGCGGATGAACAGAAATTTTACTGGCGCTATATAAAGTCATTAATCGCAGTACAGAAACACCGAGCTTTGATCGATTTGTTAGTATATTGACACAGGCTCAGTTTAAGAAATGAGCTGCTAGAGGTGTGTCTGATCTGAGGGACGTAGTAGCTCTGAGGGATGTCTGAGGAATATAGTGCTATTTGTATAGCGCCAACTTCTCACGCAACTGCCGTCAGGGTGGTGGATGGAACACTGGTTGGAAGTTGGAACACAACCCTTCACAATGAGCTATCAAAGCTACCGCTCATGCACGGAGAATTTTTTTCTATTTGCTCGCTTGTGTACTCCAGTACACAAACAAGCAAATACTTTTCGTTATGTTACTTCTTACTTCGCTACGTAGGACACGTGTCCTGCCTGGATGGTTTAGCGTATTTCAGAAAATCACCTGGCTCTCCGAAAAATTCCTGGTCAAGCACATTGAAAAAAGAAAGAAAGACAAGGAAACTCGACTCAAGAAATAGTTTGACTCGCTTACTTGGACGTGGCAGCCGGGTTGTAGTCGTTGTTGTTGTAGTCGTTGTTGTAGTCGTCGTTGTTGTAGTCGTCGTTGTTGTAGTCGTCGTTGTTGTAGTCGTCGTTGTTGTAGTCGTTGTTGTCGTTGTCGTCGTTGTCGTCGTACTTGTCGTCGTTGTCGTTGGAGTCGTACTTGTCGTCGTTGCTGAGGAGGACTTTGTTGTTCTCCTTGTAGGCGCCGGTGCTGTGCCGATCGTGCGAAGGACATTAACACCTTCAGTCATATGCACCAGCTTTTTGTACCTGAAAATCACTCTAAGTACATACCTGGGTGGGGAACAGGATTGACAGGGTAATCGAATCCAGCATCGGGCGTAGTATCCGCCTTAGAATCTGAAGCTGCGAATTGCACCAAATACACCCAGCGGTCATTCAATCCCATAAAGCACACTTCTTCCGCATTTTACTTTGGACTCTTGGACGTCGCACGATATCTACAATCTGTTCAGAAATAATTTGAAGGAGCACTGAGGTGACCCCAAAACTGTTTTTTTTTTCGCTCTCCAGCGCAGAGTGTTCCCCAAACAATGAAGCCGAAGAACGATGGGCGTAGGTTACCTACAGAGCGAGCGCGAGGGCTGTGTTCCGCACACATTTGAAAATCATTTTCCTCGTGGAAGGAGCACATCGCAGAAAAAGAGGACGTCGTGACGTAAGCTACTACCCTCACGTGACCAGTGACGTACAGCAGCACAGCTCAAGCATGTAGAAGCCGCGCGTCAACTGCGAAGAAAAAACAAAGAAACAAAGCACTGAGCCTTCCCCACGTCACGATCACATCGTGTTGGCCGTCTGGGGCTTTCTCTGTTTTTCTTTTCTTGTTTTTTTTGTTGTAAATTTGATTGCACGGCTATAACGCCCCGCAGAGCGAATATATTTTGCACGGTGACTCCTGGTGGACAGTTTGACACACGAGGCAGGATTTCGAGTGATGTTCAATGTCGCCTCATTGCTCCTTCAAAAGTCTATACTATCGCTTCTGTTCGCCGTGCATAACGTCTGCATGAGAAAGATACAAGAAAGTTCAAGCGACCGAAAGTACAAAACCTTTCACAAAATCTTCCCAAACGGAACCACGCATCACGTGAATTATTTGCTTATTTGCTTCATTACCGTATGGAGTAGGTAGCGGTATGCCTACTAAACTTTAGGCTGCCTCTCTCTTGTCTCTGTGTACGTGACTAAGGTCAACAATGTAAGCAGTTTTTTTTTTTTTCTCCACCACCCGTTTCTCTTGACCTGGAGGCGCTGTTCGCTGCAACAACGCCATCTCCGTCAAAATTCCGTCTCAGAGGGAGATACAGCCCATGAAACCAGATCCGCATTTTTTACAGCTTAAAGACTTCCTGAACGAATCGAACTAAAAAATAAATAAATAGAATAGAATAGCATAGAACTAGTCAAGGAACTGAATATATGTTAGCACGCCTGTTTTCGAGTCAAGTTGTGTTTTACAGGGTGTTCCAGCTAAGTCGGATATATGACGGATATTCTCTTCAGGAGGTATGGAAGATTTGATTGGCTCCGAAATTGGAGAGGATGAGCAGAGACGAAACCAAAATAACAAGACGTTATTTTGGTACCTGGGCGCGCTGTTCTGGCCCGCATTCGGTCGCACGTCCACGCTTATCAGAGTCTGCTAATCTATCGCTGAATGATAGGGCAGTGTCGCCTCTCCTCTGGAAAGATAAAAATGTGGAAGGGACGGGCTCGAGTGCTCGAACGACTGAAAGCATTTCAATTAAGGAAAAGTCCTTTTCCAGTCATGTGCCCACCGCGAGGTTCCTTCTACCATTACTTGGAATGGACATGTTGTATTGGTCGTGCCGGGCGGAGAGTGGAATATACTTGAAAAATAAAATTAATGACAGAGAGTCACACTTGAGCAAGACAATAAATGTGACCCCTGGGCTCATTTAAGGTGTGCCCTTGAGCATTCTGCATTTGTTGTGGTGGCTTAAATGAGGTTCCTGCGCGACACAAGCAGCACGAGAATAATATATGCAACGCATGCAGGGATGAAGGCTTAGGAGGGTATGCGTCCCCTCGTCATAGTCCTGGGTACTTCCCTTCCTGGGTTCCTTGTCGACACGTGCGCTTGGTGTCCCATGTTGGAAAATAGACACCTTCACTCTTCTACAGTCCAGCCCAGCTTAAACCTTCACCAGGAACAACAAAAAAGTATGCATTTCACGTGTGCGAACTTCGAACGATAAACGCAATGAGAATGCGACAACATTTAATGTTCATCTGTGGACAGTAACACCCGACCAAAATCTGAGGTATATCTTTTATGAGTCGGTTATTTCTGCGCCTTTTTCACTTTGGTGCAAAACGTCCTTCATACGACCCTACACAACGCTAACGCAAGACAGGATCCGGAGCCAAACCAGCCTTTCGGGCTTGTTCTGACTCAGCTTGGCGGCGCCGTGCAGCCAGGCGCCAACAGCTCCCCATAGTTGAGATGCACTGTTAGAAGAAACGGTATAGAAGAGGTATAACGGAGGTATAAACCAGGACTACCATATTTATACCTCATCACCAACCACTATACCACGTTTAAACCATGTGGGAGGTACCTTCCACGCCAGTTGAGGGTATAATAATGTAATTCTCTCTTGAGTTTATACCTTCGGTATTTTGTATACCTTTAGATATGAACCTCTGGTACCACATCAGTTTGTGGTGGAGACAGTATACCATCTCGGCTAAGCAGTAATTTAATTAGAAAACAAAGTCAGTAATACGGTTGCATCGTAATTAATAGGGAGAGTGGTTTATTGAAGCGTGACTATTTCTTCCTGAAATGACTGGATCTACGGGGCCGTATACTCATATAGTTGCTCGCCATGCGAAGGTGCCCCACATTTTGCGGAGCCATATTATACCAGTATCTCTTCTCCATCAAATCTTCCAACGTTGCTTCTTGCGTGGCGAGTAATCTGCACGTGCTCTCCTCTACGATGTACACCTGTACTTTGTGAATATGATTTTGTGGGTACGTTCGTGTGCCCGCGTGTACAGGTATTTTCTTTCCTTCTCGCGATTGTCGTTATTGAAGCACTGTCGCTCCATATTATTTTGTTCTAATTTTGTAACGAGCTGGACTGGGAAAGTGCCACTCTTATATAGCGCTGAAAGAAGAAGAAGAAAGAAAAAGGAAGCCGAATATTCCAATTCTTCAAGATTACACCCCGGGTGCGAAAATATACCTTCAGGGAGGTGTAGATTTTATACCTCAAAAGGTATGCCCCTGAGTGTAATTCAGGCAACACTGGGCATGCGGCCAAAATGCGTCGTGATGCCTAGCAGCCAGCCAGTCAAGAGCCTCTCAGTTTGGCTCGCCTCTCTGCCGGTCCTGGCTACCATGGACTTGATTGTTTTCATGACATTTTTGAGAGGCGAAATACACATTTGATGCAACGTATTGACTCATATATTCGCCGTGCGTACAGGACGTTTCGTTCTTTGAACAGACTGCAACCAAACCAAATTCGAACTTGCAAAATACATACACTGTCTACTTCTGGAAGCGAACGAGGCTCACGAGTACGAGCCATTGCACAAATGGGCACGTTCTACACGCTGACAGTGCACCGAATGTTAGACCGTCACAGGAAATACTTGTGTCGTTCGGAATCCTGTCTTCTTTGTCACTGTGTTTGAAAATGGGACAACGCTCGAAGGTGTTCCTCAGGAGTCAGATCACCACAGCATTCCAGTTCCGAACCGGCTAGACTGTTCGTAGGATGATACTTGTTTCGGGAAACGGTACATGGACAGAGTCACTATAACTCACGTGCGAATCTGCGAACACACTTGCGCTTCGCTCGTTGTGGTCAACCGACATCGGCGAGACGCGGAGACGCTGCGACCCTGCTTGCACGTGTCCGCCTGACCGCCCGCCCGCGAGCTGTCAGCTATTTCGAAACTTTCTCAACCAATCCCGGAGTGCGCAACGACCTTCGGCCAATGGGCATCCGTGATGATGCCTCACACAGTAATACCACGTGACTATGACGCGGAAACATTTTTCTACTGCCGCGAATACGGGGAGCTATTGAGGCCTGGCGCAGCCTCTGCCTTCTTTCGCCGGTGCTCCTAAGCGACCATAGGGAGGTTCAGCTAGAGTTTGGCACGGGGACACCAGCGCCGACTTTCTCTCCTGGTGTCGGACGGATGAAAAACTTTCAATTATATTCTACAGGCGTTTGAAGATTTACACACGTCGTGACGTGAATTAAGTCTTGTTAACGATGAAAGATGAAACGTTAGATGAACGAAAGATGAAACGTTAATTTCTTAGGCAATTTGAGGCTTTGTATGTATTTGTCCTTTCCATGTTGTTCCAGCCTCAGAACATCAGTTCTCTCTTATGTCTCATGTTCGACTTGGGGCGAAAACCTGGGCACAGTTAGCCAGGGTGTTTAACGCTCAGGGAATAGCGTCTTACTTAATAATATTCTATTTTTCCAGCACAAGTTTACAATGCAGTAACGCCTGCTTGAGCCAATGTACTTGTTTGCAGGTTGCAGACAACGAATGCAGGCAAAGAATACTAGGTATGATGCTGTACAGCATACCTAGTATTCTTTGCCAGATTCTTCTGACATAACTAAAAATAAATAAATAACTAGAAAGATACAGATCACAGGAACAATAAACTAACGTACAAGCTGGATGTAACACAAATAGAGCACTGGCAACACACACACCACTACTACAACCACACCTCTACAACTACATACCAGTAGTATCTACCACTAATAACATGCAAACTAACAACTAACTTATACACAACCGCCGAAAACTTATGGTAGCGAACATAAATAGGGCTAGGGGCGTCTTACGTATTCACCAGCCACTTTTTTGTTTCTCTTTTCATGCTAGACATAGATTTCAGTTTTTTGAGTTCATCAGATAGTTCATCGGGAACAGTATAGTTCCTAGCATACGGGGTTACGGGGCCCATCCGCACCCCTAGTCACAGATGTGTTAATGGCTTACCACACTGTCTACGCAGCAGGCCACAGGCTCGTTCTCCAGTGGGTTCCAGCCCATTGTGGTATCGTGGGGAACGAGCAGACAGACAGCGCCGCAGAAGCAGCACGCTCGTATCGGAAACGGACCAGTATTGTTCTGCTGAGAGGAGACCGTCGTTCCATTCTGCGACGCCTCGTGACACCGCTGGCTTCCTGCCAATGGACAACCGACATTCTCCCCCCATCTATGTTGAGCAGAGTTGATCCAACGCTCGCTTTCCGCATGCCACGAAACACCTCTCGTCAAGATGCTGCATTAATCCACCGAATGCGCCTCGATGTGGCCTTTACAGCTGAGTGGCGTTACTGCTTGAGACAAGTTGACTCTCCCACCTGCTGCCACTGTGGTGCTCTTGAGGAACTAAAGCAGATTTTTCTTCATTGACCCCGCTACCAACCTTCCCGAACCGCACTCTCCGAGTCTCTTCGTCAGCTGGACTCTCGCCCCTTCTCCCTATCGAAATTGCTTGGTCCCTGCCCAATCGAGACCAGCAACGATCTGCGCTCAAAGCTCTTTTGACATTTCTGGACACCATCGGACTTCGTTATTGTGGAGGGACTCGTTATTTTATTCCCCACACACCCACCAACAATGGGGTAGAGTATCGCCTCTGGCGATGAACCTCCCCACCCTCCAAAGTCAAAATAAAGTTGTTGTTACCGTATTCTGCTTTACAAAAGGGAATTTTATAATGTGTACCAGATCTTAACGTTATGCCTCTTTCTTCCAATGTCTTAAATTGGGTTGAAAAGTAATGCTTGCACAAAATATTGTATGTAAATAAATCGCTGGACTTTAATATTCCTGACACTGCATATACATTCCGAGCTGCGTCGTTGTAACCGTGTATTTCTTAAGTATTGCGCACAATTCCCGTAGAAGGTTAATTCTTAGTTTAATGACGACATACCCAGTGCAAAATAGATGGATCTTCTAATACTGAATGGTGCATTTCTTTTAATGAAGTATATTTGTGCCAAAACGGAGCGAAGTTTCTTACAAACCTTATCAACTTCCGCGTACCATTTTATATTGTAGTCTAGGGGCAGTCCAAGGTACTTTATACTATCTACATACTCGATCAAGAAACACCACCTTAGTTTTTTCTACATTCACCGCAACTTTATTTTCTCTGTACCATTCCATTAATTTTTGTAGTTCGACTTTAATAACAGTCGTTGCCTTTTGATAACCATGATTTGCTACCATTAGCGCTGTATCATCGGTAAACTGATGTAATGTCCCCTGCAACGGTACCTTGGGAATTTCACTAGCATATGTAATAAATAAGAGCAGTCCAAGCACAGAGCCTTGCGGGGCACCATGTGACAAAAGTTACTTAGGACTAGAAAAGTTTATTTAAAAGTATAAATTATAATTAGTTAAATAAATAAATAAATTAAAGATTATATTTTCACGGATTGACATCCGTTTTCTAAGTGATTCCTAAATCAATCATACATATATTTCCTCGTATTCCAACAGAATATAACCTACCCTGCAAAATTTTATGATTTATAGTTTCAAATGCTCTTGAGAAATCTATACAAGAGATAGCAACCCATCCACGATCTAAAAATCTATTGACATCATCATTAAAGTCTTGTAGTCAACAGATGAATTGTACTTTTCTATTTTACTGATATACTACTTCTCCATGATATAACATAGGGTTCGCAAAACAGAGACAGGTCTATAACTTAAAATATGATCTTTAGGCCATTTCTTGTAAATGGGTCTTAACATCAGGTACCTTACCAGTTTTGAAAATACCATTGAACAAGTGAAGCAGGAAATCTAAAAGGGCATCTATGTTTTTGGTTAATATCACGAGGTCTAATGTCATCATAACCAACGGCTTTATCATTTTTCATAATTTTCATTATGTGCCAGATATCTCTCGAGCTATTTCAGGAAAATGGATTGAATTACAAATTGACGTAATTCACTGTAGCTACTATAGGGCAGTTAAAGAGGCTTTCAGAAAACACAAAAGCCAAAGCAAAGAATGACAAAGCGGAAGATGTGCGATCCTGGAGGGACACCAGCGGCGCGGGGCAGCAAGCTTCTCAATTGCGACCCAATATCGGAGAGGGCATTGCAGGTCATGCCACATCTGAACCTCCGCATACCGAATCTTTTAAGCAAAATTTGTTCAACTGTTGCGTACTGTGGATATGATTTATATCCAAGAAGCAAGATCGCAATAATAGCTGGATGGGCGGAAAAGGGCAGCCACGATTGCCCATGCTCTTCCTGACGTCGAGTAGTCGGTAGAGTTCATGAACGGTATCTTTCTTTGAATTCACATGTGTCGTAACTCTCAAGGTGGTTTTCCCAGTCCCGCATTCATCGCACGTCAGCACGGGAACAACACCGCAATGGTAACTCTTCAATCATTCGACGCGATCTACGAAATCGCACACGTCTTCCACGTTTGTTTCGGGGCGAGCGTCCCACACGGAGTTCGCGAGCTCACTTGGCTTGGCTCACTTCGTTGGCTGGCGCGCAACGGGGGCTATGGGAAACAATGTTCTCAGGGCTAGCGCTTACATAGGGAGCGGTTAATCGGGAATACGACCCATAGTGTTCGCTGGGTGCCTACGTTGTGTGTCACTGCTCATTGAGAACCATTACTCTATTCGAGACTCATCTATGCTTCTATGGATGCAGAACGAACTTGTTTCATATGCGGAGTGTATCGCCCATGGCGAGGAAATTGCTGAATCAACCTCATTAATAAAGTTGTTTTCCTACATGTGTATATGCGCACACATCAGGCTGAATCAGGTTTGACAGAGGTTGTACATGTGGATCATGCGACCCAAGCGGCGGCTACATGAAGCCGAATGAAACGGGTCAAGCTGACTTATCGCACCTCCTCTCATCAATCCTCCCTAGACGATTGGTAGAAACAGCCTGATGGGAAAGGATTTGCTGTGATAAATCAACTCGACCCGGTTTTGTAGAGTTCATGGAAACACGGCTCCACATGTATGACCTGTGTCACACCTGATTCAACCTGATTTCGTACCTAAAGTGGTACGAAAGTGTAGAAATCAGCGAATGGAGTGTAGAAATCAGCGAATGATTCTGTTTTCCAACAATTCTGTTTCCCAAGCAGCACAATGTACTGAAAGTCGAGTGCAACAGGGGTGGACGGGTAGGTGGAAGAACTTGAACAGACTGGGGAAACTAAAGAACATTGATAAGACACATACCGTCCACCCCTATTGTGCTCGACTTTCGGTACATTGTGCTGTTTGGGAAGGGACACCAAGCGCACATGGCAACAAGGAAGTTGAGGACCTTACGAAACGAATTGGCGGGAACTAACACAAGGAGATACATCCCTTCCCTAAGCCTTCATCTCTGCGTAACACACATTTTACTCGTGGTGCTTGTGTCGCATGCTTACTGCCTCAGCATGTGAGGGTGTTGCGAAAATGCGGGCGAGGGGGACAAGATCCCCACTTTGTAGGGAGTGCACAGATAAAAAGTTAGGGGTGTGGCGCCAAACGTAGGGGGGGTGTTGAGGGTGCAGGGTGTTCGTGATAAAACAATGGACTCCTCGACTTCTCATGCTTCATGATCCCAAACAGTCGTGATGAGGTAACAGAAATTCATGAGAAATAGAATGTCTGTTGGGATTTGCGTCATCAGGTGCTTTATTATTATACGCTCCGCAAGTACGTTTCTGCGCAGCAGAAGAGGGTGAGGGTGTAAAATGACGTACGCGGCGGCGTGCCGCGCTCCCATTCGCCAAGGCCCCTGTCGCCTCCACGTGCGAACCAGAGAAAGGTAAACAGCAGGGAACCCGCCATACGTTTTGTGTGTTTTACGCTTGTGATACGGTGTTAAACACCTGCTGCATTTATGACTGTATTTCGTCGCATTTGGATGTAGTGTCACTTATTTATTTCCAAAGCGCACACGGATTCGCTGACGGTGGGAGAACGCGATTAACTGTTGCTGGCGGGTTCAAACGGCATTCTACGACCGGGGGAGTGTTTGTGTGCGTGTGTGTTGTGCAGTGTTTTACGTTGACTACAGAAAATGTTCAAACACGGTACACACCCAAGGCTCTGCTTTCGTGGCAGTGGCGAAGACCGCCGCGGCAGGTCACAGTTTAATGTGCTCTTTTGAGTGGTCTCATAGTAGTTCTAACGTCTAATAACAGTGGAGTCTCACACTTTACCAGGAACGGGCATGATCATTGTCCGTTCGGGTGCAACTGCACCAGGCTCCATTTGCTTCACCGTGGAAGACGAGAGTTCGTACGCGTGCTGAGGCACGGTTGTCGTCGTCCTGTCGTTCACGGTAGTTTAGACCATTGTAGCTGTCACGTGACTAAATTTACCATGTCTACGAGGACACTCGCTGTTCGCGCTGGATAGCTGACAACTCCGCGAGACCGTAATTTGAACAAAATGGTGAAAATGTTTGCAGGGTGCTCGCACGAGCGAACTTAAACGAGAGCCGAATTGTTGAAACTTCAGCAAATATATTGCGTTAACCAATTCGTTTGTCTTTCGTCGATAAACCAAGATCATGCACAACGAAAAGTGGGACCTCTAATACAGAAACCAGAGCTGTTTTGGCCCTCCCAGGGGCACTTCGTGCATCGAATGTGCCTTTGTTTACCTTCTTGAAGCGCGCACATGGTTCCTTCGGCCAATCGGGAGCGTCCTAGAAACGTCACCGTGACGTCATGCGCACTAAACTCCAGTGAACTAGTGAAGCCATTTTCATCTGAATATCTTTGTCCAGGTTCGGGAACCCGGCTACGTCGAGTTTTGATTTCATGCGCCTCTGATGTAGCAGTTCTGAAGGGAATAACCCTGTTGCTGCGTGAGGCATAGCCCTGTAGATCCCCAGGAACGCCTTCACGTCTTGCGACACAATCCTCCTCCCAGTGAGTGAAATCGTTTGGATGAAGCCCTTCAGAACTCTATTGAAGCGTTCCAACTGTCCGTTTGCTTCAGGATGGTATATTGCCGACTGTCGGTGCAGCATGCCCCTCTCGGCAAGAAAATTCTTGAACTGTAGAGCTTCGAATTGAGGCAGTGGTCCAAAACCAAAATTTCAGGGTATCCCTCACGAACAAAAATGTCAATTAAAAACTCAAGGATAACCTCTGTGCGAAACAAACGCTACCTCCGGCCACTGAAATAATCCACAGCTGTGATAGCGAAACGGCAGCGTGCTGGAAGGCTGCCGAATGGACCTACGATATCTATCCCCAACTGCTTCTACGGACCACAAGAGGAAGGTACTGGTTGTAGAGGTCCTTTGTGCGTCACTGCAGTCTTGTCCGCTTCACGACATATATAACAGTCTCGTACATACATCTCAATTTCAACGTCCATACAAGACCACCAATAACGCTCACGTATACGTTGCTTCGTCCGGACGATCCCCGAATGTGACTCATGAGCGATGTCGACGATTCGTTTCCTTAGCCAAGAAGGAGGGATTATCCTTGACCCTCTGAGTAGGATATCTCCCACCGAAGTGATCTCGTCGCGAAGTTTGAGATATGGAGAACGTTGTTCTTGCTGCTGCTCTTCCAGTTGAGGGTCATGCTCCAAGCAACTTAAACCCCTGACAGAGTCCGACGTCATCGTCCATAGCCCGCAGCAGCTCTTGCATGCAAGTAATGCAGGATAGCGCCTGCTGAACAGAGAACACTAACTCGTCTTCATCTTCATCTCCGGTTGTAGCCAGCTTGTAAGGTAGGGGAAGTCGTGACAGGGCGTCGGCGACGAAGTTATATGCTCTCCTTTCTTGTGTACAATGGTGTAATTGTACTGAAGGAGACGTGCAGCCCATCTTGCAACACGCATCGGTTGCTGTCCAGTACTTTGGGTTGACAAAAGCGTGACCAAGGCTTGAAGGTCGGTGCAAAGCGTAAATTTGTGTCCAAAAAGTAATACGTGCCACTTCTCGCACGCCCACAAGCATGCCAAAGCTTCCTTCTCCCCAGTTGAGTACCGGTACTCTGTCGCTGTCACAGCCCTTGAGGCGAAGCAGACGGTACGTAGACCGTCAGGATGCTCCTGCTGCAGCACAGCCCCCAGGCCGAATTTGATGCATCCGCCGTGACAATTGTAGGAAGCGAAGCATCGAAGAGAGCCAGAGGTACGCACTCTTGATGAGAAATTTGACTTTGCTGAATGCAGTTTCTTGCTCTTCCGTCCATAGAAATCGTTTCTCTTTGCGAAGCAGTCGCCGAAGCGGCTCCACCACCGTGGCGAAGTGGGGTACGAACTTGAGGTAGTACGATGCAAGGCCAAGAAGTGAGCGCAAGGATACGACATCCTGCGGAGATGGCGCATCACGAATGGCTTCCAATGTATCCTACAGCGGACTCATCCCATCCGGCGATAAAGAATGTCCCAGAAACTGTAACTGGCGTGTGGCAAAGACAGATTTATTCTTGTTCAACCTCAGCCCAGCGGCATCCAGGGCGAAGAGCACCCGATGCAATCTAAGGTTGTGCTCCCCCATTGTAGTACCGTATACCAAGATATCATCGAGGTAGTGAAGAACACCTTTTAAACCCTTTAGGACCATCGCCAACATTTTCTGGAATGCAGCAGCCGCTGATGCCAACCCAAAGCATACACGCTTGTAGCGAAAGAGGCCGTCGTGAATAATGAACGCAGTTAAATTACGACTTTCTTCTGCAAGCTCCATCTGATGATACGCGGAAGAGAGGTCCAGTTTTGAAAAGTACGAAGCGCCAGCAAGGTGATGAAAGATGTCCTTCATGTGAGGCAAGGGGTGGCTATCAATGACGATGGCTGTATTTGGCTTTCTGAGGTCCACGCATAATCTGAGCTCTCCAGTCTTCTTCCAGACAGCTACAATTGGGGACACCCATTCAGAGGCATCTACGCGTTCTATAATGTCCGACCGCTCCAGCTCCTGCAGTTCCTCCGAGACTATTTGAGGAAACTCCAACGGAAGGCGGCGAAGTTTTTGCTGTACCGGTTCTAGCGATGTCCTTATCGTTACTTTGTGTCTGTAACGCTTCGCTAGTCTCAATTCCTCGGATAAAAGAGTAGGGTATTTCGTCAGGCACGGAGGTACCTGTACTGCAGGTGTAGCCGACACTTTCCGGCAACGCTGCTGAGCAGGTACAATGGCGATGTCCAAGGCGCGCAACATATCCATGCCAGCAATGGCAGCACCTTTGCGCACCTCATGAAATCTACAAGTGGCAGTCCTGTTGCCGAAACATACTGTAGCAGAGAATACCCCTTCCGTGGAGATGATTGCTTTAGAGTAGTCATGAGATAACTTCTCATGGTAGACGCTAGAAGGTAAAAGGGAGACAGACCGCTGAGACTGTGTCGACCAGAAGACATAAGGGAACGCCCGCAGCCTGTATTTCACAGAAAATTGCGTTTGTGTTGGACGTCGATGTTACATAGGCGTCTACGTCCCCCTCCTTGACCGAGGTTGCTTGTACCGAGGACTTCTGACGGCACACTGACTCAAAGTTCTTTTCCTCTTACATAACCGGCAAGTTTTGTTCCTAGCAGGACAACTGGGACCGTTTCGTCGACCCACATCTATAGCATGCATTCGACGTTTTCTTCTCATGGAGAGCTACAGCTGAAACGGTAGCGTGGTGTTGCTGACTAGCCAGGAGAGCAGATTCTTTTTGCGCTTGCTCCACTTGCTTTGCAATTGCCAGAGCAGTGTCCAAGGTCAGGTCGGGCTCTAGTAGAAGGCGATCCCTGACAACCTGACTCGATGTCTTTTCCAAAAAGTGGTCACAAATGATGTCCTCAGCCATGACCTCGAACTTGCAGTTCGCACTCAGGGTCCGCAGCCCCGTAATAAATTCATCAATCGATTCACCTGGATGCTGTAGGCTCTGCACCGCGGCAGCATACACGTCTTCCGTCTCATCGACGGTCGAGGAGACTGCCGTAGCAGGAAAGTATTCCGCAAAGTATTCCGTAAACGGTATTCCGTAAAGTACGGAATATCCGTTGTCCATCCACTCCAAGACAGTTCAGTAAAATAGACATCTTACGTGTAGATGCATATCCCGTTCCACCGCAGGCTTCCATGTAGGTCGTGAAGAGCTGCATCCACTCCTCCCAAGGAATGGGCGGTTTGCCAGGGGAAGGCAGAAATACTGGTGGGGGATGCAGGTTCATTGTAGTCGACTTAGCCAGGCTGTTATGTCTTTATTGACATCAAGCACAACTGTCCTGAACTAATGCCCGAAACCGAATGCCACGAATGTCAGTCCGCTCCGCGTCAGCTACCCTCCTCTTCTTCACTCTCGTTCTTCTCCACCTTGCATCGACACAACAGAGTGCATCGCGATGAACACAAGCACCGCTCAATATGGATGTAATGACATTTACAAATGCATAATGTAGAAAAAATATGGTGCATAGAATGAATGTGCAACGATGGCATATCGAGACCATAGGTTTCATTTCTGCATACGATTGGGACAAAATGATCTTTTGGTCTTTTGTAATGAAAGCTCTTCAAAGTGTTTCTAGAGCATTGACTTTTCTGTTGCTTGGGCCTTCGGCAGCAATGGATGAAAAAACAAAACAAAAAACACCACTTTCTACTTACATGACGAGCCTCCGCCGCCTCCGCCGCCGCCGCCTCCGCCGCCTCCGCCGCCTCCGCCGCCGCCGCCTCCGCCGCCTCCGCCGCCTCCGCCGCCGCCGCCGCCGCCTCTGCCTGTTGCGTCATTTTCCTCTTCGCCCCCTTCAAGATAATAGAAACAGATTGATAGCAGCTTGTGCACTGGCTGTGCAGCGGCTTAATGTGTTAAGAGCATGGTATTGAAAAAGCCCGTATAAGACGCATATGGTTCCTATATCAGTTTGTACGGTTCCCGTACAGATTCGTATGGGTCCTATATTAATACATATGGGCCGCGTATGAAGTCATATATAGGCAATATGGCATTCTTATGGGTACCGTACGGAGTCATATGGAGTCAATATGATACTTATGTGGGCCTCGTATGAAGTGGTATGGGACCGTATACCACATACCTTTCACCCGTATGAAGTGATGTGGCAGCAATATGGGTTCCATACGTCTTCGTATGTGACAGCAATAGTACACATATGGCGCCGTATGATGCACATTAGGATAGTTTGGGGGACAGGAATCTCACATGACACATAATCCGAAACGTTGATTCTGCCACATAGTTATGATTACAATTATGCCAAACTTTTTGAAATGGGCCACTTAATTGCGTCACGCACTTACCTTATAAAAATGGATTGTGCGAACCAAATTTGTGTCACTGCCCAGGAGGAATGTGCAGGTAAATAAACTCACTTCTACGTTCCTGTGTTAGGGACTAAATAGTAACGAACGGACGGAAACGATGCAGAAATAGGATACACGCTCCGAACGACACGTGAGGTGACACACATGACTAGGTTAGGTCAGGTTGGATGATAATACAATTAGTTATACCCTAACATGGATTTGTCCTGGTTTCTAACCTGCTCCCGTACTCAAAGTATCGATTCTTCAGGTGTTTATCTGGAGTACACGGATAGCCTGCTCAAGACTCTTGGGGACCCTAGTGGTTGATGGCAGTAGTGAGTCTCTTTCGACTGACGGTGGTGTCGCTTGATGGGGTTGTGCGTCTAATATAGAGGCCTAAAATGGTCCTACCAAGACGCTATTTGTTGTGACGGATTCCGCATTCCTCCCCCTTCACGAGCACGCCCGAAGTTTGTGAGAAATCCTAACGGTAGCCGACAAATGCGGAAATTTTTGGCTTCCATCAGCACATCAACGACACGTTCGGAGCGCCGTCACTCCCGCAGTGTTTGTCGGATTCACGCCAAAATTTGCGTCCAAATAGGTCTCGAATAGTTCTATGATCAGCCAAATCACACCGCGGTCCGGTCTTTAGCGGTTCGGAAATTGCGGGTGAAGACGCGTTCGCGTCATTTTTCGGAAGGAAGCTCGCGTCCAACGATGTTCATTTTTTGGGAACCTACTCTACATGACGTACCAAACGTGACAAAATCGATCGCAGCTCTGTAACTTTAGCGGTTCTCCAGTTATCGGTTTCCGTGTTTGCACTTCTCACAATGCATGGGATAGGCGGCCGCATTTTCCTAAAACTGCCCCAGTTGCAGCTACATAGTCGTGTGTAACATAGTTTTGAAGGTCTCGACGTGCTCTTTTCAATCCAGTGTGCCCTGTAGGCCCGCAAAGTTTCGTTCTCCAAGATAACATATTGGCTTTGCAGTTTTTCGACGCCGGCGTGTCTGGGTAACGACCACCGGAAACGCTTCCCGCTGTTCAGTGTTGTAACTTGCTTACCTAACGTCCAATTTACACGAAACTTTGTGTGTGCATGCTCCGTACCCTGCACTACAACTTTGCTTCTCGGATCGCCCGTCAATTTCCAGCTGCTAGGGCGTCATACCAACAATTTCTGACGCCAACCCCCGTTCCGCGACATTTGTCCCAGTGTTTGGGTTCGAACCCCACGGCAGATCCGAACCTCCCTCTGACGGGCACACGCACTCAAAGCGGGCAAGGCGTAGGAACTTGTGACACCTTTCTATCTCTCTTCGTTCTCGAGTCAGCATCCCGTGGCAACGGCGGCTTCCTTATACATGGGGCGAGGGGCATTTTTTTCGATATCGGGCGTTTCTTGGCGTACAAAGGTGAATGAGGCCTCGTTTCGACGGGGAAAACGTCCTCTTTCCGATAGCATTGCTGTCGTGCTCGCGCCGCTTTCCGTTCTTTTGATATAGCACGAAGAACGTTGCGACAGTGGCGCCCCCGACGCCAACTCCACACTCTAAATCGTTTCACACCTTTACAGGTGTAAAATAGGTGTATTAACAAAGATGACACCCCTTTCACACCCTACAACTTTGTTTTGGAAGTTCCTGAGGGTGTAACAATGGTGTACTACACCCTCAGGTGAAATATGGTGATAAGTGTGTCGCCTGGGTGTATAAAGGGAGTATGGTTATTTTCGTTCAGATGAACAAAAGTAAATATATACAACAACAGGGAACGGGAAGTTACATTACAAAGGTGCATGGCGTGGATTTACAACAGGTCTACCATTTGATAATGTATGCAGATTTAGAAGATCCGTTGAGATAGTGCTTAAATTTCTTAAAACACGTTGCTCCTCATTGCAAAACAGAACAAATACATGATAGTGCGCATCATACTCAACTGCAGTTAATGTTTGCATGAGAAAAATGGTATCAGAGTTAATAACATATATGCCTGCAATCCCAACGAACATGGGTAAGTCCTCTTCGGAAGGTTCTTTTGCAACAACACAGCCAACAGCAAATGTGTTATCATTACCAACTGCACTTTTCACACAGACTATAGATTCTGCGTGAATATCACGGTCGTGAATGTAACTCTGAATTGCTTCTGGGGCATGTTGAAGTAGTATCTCCTTGGAACCATCAGTAGATCTGGCATTTCTGATGAAGGGCTGCGACCACACATACATTTGATAAAATTGATGTCTTCTTGCTAGTGAAAGGGTTATGTTCTTAAAATTTCGAGTTTTTCCAGCAACATCTTTAAAATGCTAGTGTTTCCCTTCGAAACGCATACACCATAGAGCTAGGAGAGGACCAAACATCCTGATGAGTAGCGGATAATGAACAATGTAATCCATTTTACAGGGGTTAGATATTTGTGGGTACCACACTGCAAATCCTTAAAGAAACGAATAAAGGCAACGTTCTAAGTAATGAACATGCATATGGGGGAGGTAGCTGCTCATGAGAAGGTCTACAATTTCGCGAAAGATTATATACAGCTGCCATGCTTCATTGCCATGCACAGCTGCCATGCCATACATGATTGTCTGTTTGTCGGCTGTGCATGTTTACGCACATATTTAATCACCTTGATGTGCATACATATATGGACCTCAATGTGATTATATGCAATATGCTGGTAATCGTGAATACACAGTTACCAGCATATTGCCACGAACCCAGCAATTTTATTCAGCGTTACACCCTTTACACCCCAATTGCCATGAGGGTGTTAAAATACACCTTAAAATGTGTGCGCCATGAACATTTTGATTTACACCCTTTAAGGTGTAAAACGATTTAGAGTGCACATCCGCCACGCTCAGTCGACGTTGGAGCACCGAAGGTGAGTGGTCGCGTGTTGTCGTCGCTCCTGTTTCGGGTGTTTCGTCGTGTCGTTGGTGGCTCGGACTGTTCTGACTGTGTGTTTGTGCCTTGCTAGTGATGTCTGGACCTGTTTCTGTGTGTGTACACCTTGGAAGATACGCCCAGAAGCCGTTGGATTTCGTGAATGGAAGGTTAGTTGTGATGCTGTTGTGCCATGATTCATGCACCTTTTGCTTGGTAACATTCCTAGCATGTGGGTTCCTATTACTTTATGTACTCAACGTGATTGCTACCCTCTTGATGCCTTATGCTCAACTCAGTGTGCTCGTTGCCGTAGTCGTTAACCGATATCGTCACTTAACATCGGGTGAAGATGCCACATGTGATGCTCCAGTGAACTGCTACTAATGTGGAATCTTTGAATTTCAGACGCTTTTGACAGATTTCTTTCTGTGCACAACACAAATGGGCAGTCGCACTCCCGACGTGGGAAATGAACACAGATATCGCTGAGATCTTAAAAGACATGAAGTAAGTTAAGCTACAGGTCATCGCAAATCTTTTTACTGAGTTGTGTTTACTGCGAAACAGGTACGGTGTGCACTTCACCCATGCAACTCCAACACCTGCTTCATGGCAGTGCAAGCTTTTACAACCGTGCCCTTGAATGTAACAAGCCAAATAAACAAGTTTCCTGGTTCGTTTGCCACTATGGTCGCGCAAAGATGTTCAGCTTATCATACCTACATTTTTCTAATATCTGTACTGCATTCACATTGTAACCTCCCATTTGGTGCTTTGTGTAAAGGTGGATTTTGGTTCCCCACTATGTGTCACTGGATGCACCCTGTATAATCTTAACTCCGCATCATCATGCGACCGCTACCCAACCAGCAGCTTCTTCAACGTGGTACATAACATTATGCTCTGTGGGCCCCGCATAAGCGGTCTCATAATTCCATTGTGGCTCACACAATCATGTGGATATATGAATCACATGAGAATTGTATGGGACACGTTTAGACGGGATTGTTGGATATGGAGATTCTCGTATGGGTCATACGGGTCATATGAGGACCCCGTATGGTCTATATAACCCACATGTCCATATGACACATAACCCCATGTTCAATAATGCCATATATATGGGACCCGTATATATTAGATATGGTTTTTTTTCAATAGGGTCAGGAAATGATGATGAATGTTTTTCTTTTCTTAATTATTCCATCAAAGGACTTTGTAGGCCATTACATGAGGGTTTGAGTATATACCGCAAAACAACAGTAAAAACCCAGCTGTCGGCTGCCGTTTCGCCCTTCTTGGGCTTCATCGGCACAACTCACGGACAAGGTTAAACCGGGGTCAGAAACACCTATGGAGGCCACATCAAAGCCAGAACGTTCACCCTCGGCCTATATGTCTGCTTATTAGTCCACTTATCCTAGACGACTTGGCTTCAATATTATCTACATGCCAATACCAGGACAATTTGTTTTCACTTTAAAACAATGGTGTGGTTTCATGGAGTGGAAAGACGAGACCAATAAAGGCGGACTTACTTCTTGAGAAAGCCTATTGGGGATTTTTGTTCGCATGGTTCCCGTAAACCACGCTAAATTTCTACACGGAACAGGTACAGGCGTTCCCCTCTACTCTAGGGAATGAAATTTTTGAAGGCCTGACGTGATCCACGGACTTTTGATGAATTAAAGTTTGCCAAATTTTCAATACATTGGAGTGTACAGGAGATGCAAGAAAATCGCTTCTCTCGGCACGCCCGCCCGCGATATTTGAGCCAAAATGATTTCATTCCCTACAGTAACAGTCCCGGAGTTGATTGCAATCCGACAGGCTCACTGCAGTTTTCCTGATCCCCGCGAATGAAAATTATGGTTTTGTCGTTTGCTAGCATGTGCTGCACGCTCGCGCCGATTACATCACTTCATCAACGCGCGCGAGGAAAGCAAAGCCAAGAAAATAATTTTGCGACGGTGTAGCCCCCTGTCTCCGGAAGCGAGGAAAGAGACACTATCACAGGAGCAGCTTGAACGATGGGGCTAGTATTCAGCCGCCTAGCGGGAAGTTTTGTGTGATCTTTAGACTGACTTTGGACTCTCAGAGGCTGCGATGGATCTTGATGTGCCCATCCAACTCAAGGGCTTCTCCCACATCACTGGAGTCAAACGTCGAAGAAACCGAAATGACGGAGTTGCCATCTACGCTAAGCGTGGCATCAGCGTTACACCTCGATAGATCCGTAGCAACGTTCACGAATACGGTAAGTCTTGTGCCGAACGCCTTTGCGCAGATCTCAACGTCGTTACTGCGTACCGCTAGCCAGAGATAACACACAGGCAAGCGGCAGCCGCTGTAAAACAACACGATGGCCTGCGTTATGCTTACTCAGGAGTGGGTCGTCATGGGAGGAGGCTTAAACCAAGACTATGTGAAAGACACTACATTGTGAAAGACCACACTGCAAAGGCAGAGCAAACTACGCACACTGATTTTTGTGTGTTTTTGTTGCTATAATGCGCAAATTAAGCGCCAACAGCGCCAACCTTGAACCGTGTCCGGGGACCAATGTTCTTTTACCGTATCTGAAAGAAACTTCTTCCAGCGCTGCGGTTTACGGCGTCGTTCAGTGTGAAAAATAGCAGACGACAATTCGACGGCAGACGAACCACCGGCGATACCGTAGTGACGTTAAAATGACACGCGCGATTGGACGGCTCGTTCCGGGCATTGCTACAGTTGCGGACGATCGCAATTTTTAAACTCAAATTCTATTATATTTGCACGCATGTCGAACGAATCCTCTTCGCAGGGTGCATTTTAATAGACAGGTTGGTGGATTCACGTGAAAAAATAATTGTAATTTGAAGTGCTTTCGGAACTCCTTTAAAATCAACTCCTGAAATAAGCCCCAGATTACAGTCATAACACTAAGAAGCGATTAAGAAACTAAAAACAGCAACTCAGATCGCGTTGCGTAGCCCATAACACTGCCTATAGCAGTGCGACATATACGACTTGTTAAACTGCTACACCAGTCCGCTTAACAGTTCGCACGCTCTCTCCCCCCACTGCCGTTGGTTATATCCGCTGGAAAAGGAGTTGTCGTAACCACAAGGCATCTCTACATCCATAGCCTCCTCGATGTTTCACTTGACTCCATGATATAAAAATTCCATTCGTATTTGTTAAACTCTATTGTTAAACTCTAAACTAAATTCTTTCAGTTCTCGTAAATATGTTCAATGGATCATGAAACGCAACGATCTCGTTATGGATGTCTGCTGGTTCTCAACGTACTATACGCTCAAGCTCTGTTTTTGCAGTGTATCTTTCAGGCATCAACAAGAAAGTCTGAGGTTTCCGAGGGTTCACTTACCTAACAGCATTGGGACAAAAAACACCACAGCGACAATTGTCCCAAGTATGAGGAGGGCCAATGCCATAAGCACAACCATCGAGCAATCGAACCTGTGTAAATAGGGCAGGTTGTCATGACAGACACGGAATAGTTATCGACAGCTTCTGACAATCTGGATACTTTTGAAATGTCGGGATGAATCACAAACAACGGGTCAGTTCCATTTCCTTCATCTTCACTCACACTTCCAACACCCTTGCGAACGTACAACGAACGACACCTATTGCCAAATCTCTGCCTCGTCCTTAAGCTATGAGGGTATTTCACGAAAAATGTGCCGAGGCTTAACAATAGAATAAACGTGTTACACAAATAAGCTAGACGAGCCCAGGCTCACGATGACCGACTAGAACAACCTTTAGTCAAAAAAAGAAAAGAAAAGGAAAAGACGAGCCAGGGGTCGCGCGCTCGTTCTGATCCCATGCACCTGGAGGCCCGCCGTCCTTCTCTTATGCAACATCATCCCGGGCCGGGACTTGGGGCACGTCAACTTGGAGGTGGCAAAGAATTTGTATTGCTCAGACGACTGACGACCCGTTAGCCAGACGCAGCGAGCGCGCCCGTACGACGACGTCTCGCCGCTTGACACGTAAGCCAACTTCCGAAAAGGTGGACGGACGTTGTTCTTCTTGAACGTGAACAACGTCGCGTTCCTTTAAGAAGGGAGTTGCCTCAGGACAGAAGCCGCCGATATTTCGAACAGAGACTGTTCTTCTTCTGGGCACCGTCCTCATCATTGGCATGGTATTTTAAAGGGTTAGGTGTGACGTGTTTAAAGGTTCATGCGAATTGTGGGTCAACAGCCCGGAGGGAAGAAAGAGTCCGTACGGGCTTCTACGGCCGGAGTGAATGACTGCTTTGTAAGAGTGTGGAGGGGATTATGTGAACGTAGTGATCTAGGCTACAGACCGGTTTCAGAAAAATGGAAGGTTCACGAACACGCGGACGAAACGGGACAACAGGCAAGAATTGGCAAGCATGGCGAAAGATAAGGAGGTTAGTGATTACGTGGGAAAAATTCCAGAACGAGCAAAATTTTTTTTTCTTTTTTCTTCTCATATTTGTAACACAAAGTTGTGGCATGCAATAAAGAAAGCAGAAAGCAGTGGCCATGCAGAAG
Source organism: Ornithodoros turicata (assembly GCF_037126465.1). Taxonomy (NCBI): domain Eukaryota; kingdom Metazoa; phylum Arthropoda; class Arachnida; order Ixodida; family Argasidae; genus Ornithodoros; species Ornithodoros turicata. The sequence goes on from NC_088207.1 coordinate 23,279,022, forward strand.
ATAACAGATGATAATGGAGGTAGAAGGGAAAAGCATATTTTATTTGTGAAGTGTTTCTAGGGTTCCTTGTGATTTGTTGATACCGGACGGGTGAATGGCGTTGAACTTGTATATGAGATAAGACTCCCTATCACGTCTGTCACGTGAGGATCTAAACCCGGTTTCTAGAATATATAGTTTAATGTTGTCAAAATTGTGACCAGGAACGTTAAAGTGTTCGGCGACTGCTTTGGGGAGTTTGTTGGACGTGGCGGTTCTGTGTCCGGTAAGGTGGTTGTTCATTTGTTGGCCAGTTTCACCAATGTATTGCATAGAGCAGTCGCCGCATTCAATGCAGTATATGACATTGGAGCTTGTGAATGCGTGGTTAACGGGGTGGGTGTAATTGCTCGCAGTGCGTGATGGAGTTAGCGTGTTGAACGTGCTTGCATGTTTTGCAGCGAGGGAGGTTGCAGGGTCGTGTTCCCGTGTACGGGGTGCTCGTTTTGCTGATTTTCGCATTGACCAAGGAGTCTGCTAGGTTTTTTGCGCGTCGGTATGTCACCTGTATGGGATCTGTGAATATATTGCTAAGTTGGTCACTGCTTTGGAGGAGGGGCTCGTGCTTCTAAAGAATGGCTTTGATGTTTGGAAGTGCGTTGGAATATCTTGTGATGAAGCTTATTTGGCACGCGTCAGGATTTTTTCAGTTTTCCAGAACCTCGTTTCGATCGAGTGTGAGTGCCTTGCGACGAAATTCGGTTAGGAGGGAGTCTGGATAGTCCCTTTGGGCAAGTGTACTGCAGAGTTCATCAAGCTTCTCAGCGTAATCTGTGTCGTTTGAGCAAATTCTGCGTAGTTTTACACTCTGCCCATTAGGGATTCCAACCTTACAGTGTTCCTACATATCTACCGGTTCGCTGGATTTCTACCCATCTACGTCGCCTCCCTTTAGTTGTGTCTCGGATGCTGCTGGTGAGGGGGTTGCGTGTGCTGACCGCAGCTGAAGCAGGCATTCGCGTGTCCAGCGCTTTCAGAATTGGCGCTTTGCCTGTTGAATGGCTTGAAAACTACGTTGTACCTGGTTATGGCAGAATGGGTCGGAAGCTCGTTTCACGAGCAAAAGGTGCGATGGGGTATTATGGGCTCTCCGGGATTAGTCCCGATGTGCGTGAATGGGCGGCGATTAACGATCGCTTCTTCAAAGATGAGGCGCTCTCTTCCGAGGCAGCTTCTTAGGGCTTTCTTCACAGTTCGGATGAGCTGTTCCCACCAGCCTCCCCAAGGCGATACGATGCTGTGCGGCAAAGTCCACGACTTCCCTTGCAGCAACGAGGGGGAGGAGGGACGAGCACTTGCTACATGTTCGAGCGTTGTCGAAAAAAAAAATGACGAATGGTACCCCACGCATAGAGACTAAACGTCGGAAAGCAAGCAAGAAATCGGGAACGCTCACAAGTTCGAGGTGGACGGCTCTTGTGACGCTGCATGTGACAAGGGCGATGTATGTTTTGGGAGAAGTTGCATGTGTTATGTACAGCGGTCCAGCGAAGTTCACGTCGACAACTGTGAAATCATTTGCTGGTGTTATGCGCTCCCGAGGCAGGGGGACGCAGGGGATGTTTTACGGAGTGCCCTTAGTCTGCTGCAGGTCAAGCATGAGCGTAGGACACATCTTGTGGTTTGCCGTCGGCGGAAAACGCTTGCTTCGGACATCCGTGATGGTGTCTTGCACGCCGGCGTGTAACAGGCGTTGGTGGGCGTCCAGTATGACGAGCTAGGTGAATCGATGCTTCGCGGGAAGGAGGATGGGGCCTTTGAGGTGGTACGAATCCTGAAATTGGCGAAGACAACTACCGACGCGCAGTATGCTGGAGGCGTCGAGAAATGGCTGGAGAACCCATATCGACAAAGATGCAGCGGTGGTGCTGCGTGTGTGCGCGCCAAAAGGCTCCATTTTGGAGATTTATGGCCCTGATGCCTTTGGCGTAACGAAGCTCTTCTGACCTGCTACGGACGTTTGGAGGGGACTGCTGTTGTGGGCGAACCTGACTCATCAGGCCGTAATGCGTAGAACTCGCGAGAAGGTGCCGTACACTGTAAACTTTTTCACACCTTTAAAGGTGTGCGCTATGAACATTCAATCTGGTTGCGTAACATTGCATCTCCAGGATGACATTTAACAAAATTCGGAAAGCATTACTAAAGATCAAGTGTCAGCGCAAATCTTGCTTTCATTATGTCTTGGATATCGTAGGTACGAGCTAATGCATATATGCATCGCTATCGATAATCGAGCACGCGCAAGTGTCTACAATACTGTTGAACAATGTTGAGATGTTGCAAGACTGAATTTTTGGAGGACAGACAACACTCGAGTAAAGAAAATTTGTGCGAAACCGTGCTCCATTATGATGTTACCAAAATTACACCTAAAAAGGCGTGCGCCATGCACGCTATTACACCTTTAAAGGTGTGAAAAGATTTAGAGTGTAGGCTGAGGTCCATCCAGTTCTGCCGGGCTGATACTGGGTGAACGAACACTTCGGTATCAGGGGCTTCTGGTGCAGGACGCACCACCATACAGATGGGAGAGTAGGAGGGCTGAAATCGCCTGCGGACAACAGGAAGGACCACTCCAGCAGAACCGGCTGTTCTGTAGGCATCTGGCGGAGATGCCGCCGGTCACTGGGTCTGCGGGGTTGTCCCGGCCTTCGCCGTGCCGCCATTGTTCGGGTCCGAAAAATGGCCACTACTGGCGCCATAAATTTTGAAACAGGATCTTGACGGTTGTGATAAAAGCCGCCACGCTCTCGCATAACACTGACTGTCGTGGTATTCAATGGTGCAGCAACAACGGGATAGCTAGAGGTCAGCGACGCTGAGAGTTGTCAAGTCGACGATCGAAGAGGGACTCAAGGCGCACCGTGACCCGTGCGCAGTGGTAATGCTTGGGTTTTTTCGAAGCAAACAAGGACATCACCGCCGCCCTCGACTTCACAACGTAGCTGCTGCAGAAGATCACGTCGGACGAACGTCTGCAGGTGTTGTCCTATGGTTCATCGTAGGCAGTCCGCTTTAGTCGTGACGCACCACCTCATTTTTGTCTCCTATCCATCCCCACCAGAATGGTTCATTGAACACCAAAAGGACGGACTGCATAAGGGTTAGAACCAAAATGTAAAAGAGAAAGTTGTAGCGGACGATACGACGACACGAAACCCGTAGATTGCAACTTTGTATCTCTAACGGATCCTTTTTTTTTGCCGGCTCCAAAGACTGACTCAGAAAAAAAGGAAACTGAAGGCAAGTGTCGGAGGACGTTAGTCATACTGCCCAGCCCGCTAGGGAGCTGCACGTGAACGTGTTCACCAAGGCAGCATGTGTAACACCGGTCGACAGTTAATTAGAAGCCTAATAATACCAGTCTTTCGTTTAGGCCCGTTGGATGGGTAGTGTTCAGATAATGTACCAGGCGACTCTCTCCCCGTTTTCGCGCGTTTGCGGAATGGAAACCGGAGCGGGACGCCTGATACATTACCTGAACACTACACATCGAGCGGGCAGAAACGAAAGTGTTTTAGGCTGTCGACCGTTGCTACACATGCTGCCCTAGTTAACACGCTCACGTGCAGCCCCCTAGCGGGCTTTGCAGTATGTTTAACATCCCCTTTTCCCAATTTCCCCTTTTTCTGATGAACGACCGCTCGAAACGTCAAGCATGTTAAGTATAGTTTTCCCACTTCTTTGCCACTTGTTGGGTACACTAATCTCAGTTTTTACTCTCGTGGTTTGTGTACCTGCAGTCCTTTCTATCATTCCAAAGACTAACTTTCGGGTTTGCGAAAAATCAACGCGAGAGCTGTCGCAGATGGGCCAGGAGTCAATGTCAAGCCAAAATGTCAATGGGAACCGGAAAACCTCTTCGTTCAATAACAGGACGCTCGAGAGTGCTGTAATCCGGCGCTCCTCTCGCGTCCTTGGAGCGGAAAGAAAGGCAAAAAGGGACCAAAAAGGGATCAGTTGCAATCGACGACGCTGTCGACGTTGTCGTCCTTCGTGTTGTTGTATTGCCCACTACAATCTTCTGAATGGTGTTACTGGCTCTAATCCTTATCATCAAAATTACAATTACAAAATTACAAAACAAAAATTGTTTGAGTGCCCTCACTCTTGTGATAACACTATATGTAGTCTGCCTTTTCAGTGTGCGATGTACCATTCTATGTTTAAACTTTTGCTCATTTTTCGTGAAACACCTTTTATAGTAAATGGTCTGCTTTATTGTTGCGAGGCTATCTTCTTACAGTTCGCTGTTGTACGCTGAGGAGCGTCGATGTACGTAAGATTTTCGTGTCACAGATTCTATGGAACTTCCAATTGCCTCCAAAACCACCAGGCACATTATCGCCTTCCTTTCTTTGAAGGAACGTGCCGGTAGTCCGTTAGCTTAGAAAGGAAGTATCGATACCGGTTTTTCTCAGGTACCGAGTACCAGCAACGCAATTTCGGTAACGGGTACAACACTGCCGCTACCCTTACATCAAATGAAATTTAATGTTGAGGAACACTGCATGATTTATTCCATACCAACACATAGAGCGCAGGAATGACCTGACGCAGATTCGTGTGGTGGTTAAAGTCCCGGGTCAGATTTTCTCCTTAGGAGGCAAGGAAGATTTGGTTGGCTTCGAAGTCGGAAAGGTTGATCAATAACGAAACCAAAATAACAAGAAAATGAGCGCGCTGTCACCCTTGGTCGCGTGCCCGTGCTTATTATAGTCTGCTGATCTATTGTCCCCGTCTCGAAAAAGAAAAATGATGTGTCAGCGACGTGCTCGAATAACTGAGAGCATTTCAACTCAGGAAAGGTTCTTTTCCAGCATGCGTTCACTGCGAGGACCCTTCGATAATTATTTCGGATGGGGCTTGTTGTATTGGTCGTACCAGTACCGGCGGGGAGTGGAACATGCTCGTATAACAAAGTGAATGAGAAAGAATACACTATAGATGAGACACTTGAGCAAGAAAATAAATGTTCTTTATAAGGGGACCTGTGGGTTCCTCCACAGTATGCCATTGACCGCTCCCTCCTAGGACAGTTATAATGAGGCTCTGATGACGCTAATCCCAACAGGGGGTCTATTTGTCATGAATTTATTACCTCAGAATGTCTATAACCTAAGTATGAGAAGTCGACGACCAGTGATTTATCCAGAGCCAACTGCACCGCCCCCCCCTTTAACTTTTTACCTGTACACTCCCTACGCTCTTAAAAATAAACTTGACCGCATAGCACGCTCCTAGCCAACCATTTTCTCGAGTGATTTCGTTACCTGCCCTGATTTTTTTATTTTTTTAACCGGAAGGCGTATGACGACTATGAACAGCAAGTGCCACAAAAGGCCGTACACGTCTCCCGTTTCCAACAAATCAGGGCAGATACCGATTATACTCTAGGCGATGGTTTTCTAGGAGCGAGCCATGCGGTGAAGACCATTTCTAAGAGCGTACAAGGTAGGAAGTTTGCTATTCGCCCGTCAATGTTTTCCAACACCCCTATACATGCTGGGAATCCTGGATGAACCACTGTAGGCGACGGTAAGCACGTGACACAAGCATCACGAGTAAAATACGTGCTACGCTGAGATGAAGGCTTAGGAGGGGATGCGTCCCCTACAGCATACACAGAACAACATAGTCAACGCCCATTGTGTTCCTGAGTTCCCCAACTTCCTTGTCGACATGTGCAGATGGTGCCCCGTGTTGGAAAATACGAAATAGACACATTCACTTATTTCTATACTCCTGCTCAGCTTCAGCCTTCATCAGGAACAACAAAAACGTGTTCATTTCACGTGCGCTTGCTTCGAATAATACGCACTGAGACCGCACATGTTTGCTTTACGTATCAAATCAGGTTCCGACAGAGGTGTGTTTCACCTGTTTCAGGTGTTTCACCTAAGGTGATAAAAAATACTAACTGGTGTCGTACTCGCCGGAGGATTGGTGCACGTTCGGCAATTACCTTCTAGAAATTTTTGCCACCATTGAGGAAGGCTTTGGACAATTTTTAGTTGTGGGAAATTAATTTTTGTCAATTGAACTTCGAAAATTGCCTTGCGAACCTCACTTTTTTTCCAGAAATGTGAAGTCCTCCACCGATAACCGCGGACCCAACGAGAACTATGCACAGTATTGCAACAGAAATAGTTAACCTAATTAGTTACCTAATAGTTACCTAATTATCTACTAGTTTTCTTTATGCGGATGACATGGACATATTTATTGAATCTGACAATCTTTCAACACTGTTTCATCCTGTGGAAGTGTGTTGCCGCGTACCCGTCAGGTGGCGGAAAAGAAAGAAGTGGGAGCGCGGAGGAAGAGAGAGCGAAGGACATCAGGACAGTCTGTAGCCAGCACTAGACGGCTAAGTGGTCTTAATAAACTACTGGCAACTTTCACCACCACCACCACTGGTAACTGACTACGTTACATCTTGGCGCCGGAACTTCAAGCCGTCTTAGTCGCTACCTTGCATGTGGGGTCGTAGGTCCTTGCGTCATCCATTAGCATCTGCTTCTACAGCCCGGACAATTCGTTCTCCTACACATCACATCGAACGAGACGGGAGTTCCATTGGAGCCTTCAGCGACATGGTGAAGAAGCGAAGGCCGAAGCTTATCGGACAGCTCTGAACACTATTTCCCAGATGACCGACAGAATCAACGCTCTTGAACAGCGGCTTGCTGATAGACCAGACAGTCATTGTGTGGAGCAACCACAGCCTTCGGTTGATTCAGCTCCTGTATCTGATGACGCCCCTGATGCGCAGAATGTGCAACAAGCTATTCACGATCTCATCTGCGGGCTCTTGGCACCCATCATAGAGCGCATGTATAAACTGGAATCCACGCTATCCAGCCGAGAAAAACCAGATAAGTCATCGGGAATTATTCCAGGAGGAGTCCGGCCGGCGTGCGGGCTCTCGACTCTGACGCCGATTAAAAGCAAGAATGACGGGGAAGAAACATCGGCACACACGCATCTTTCTTCGGCTGCGCTCTACCGATGTTCTCGAAAGATATCCTCACCTGGATACACCACACAGAGTACTGGCTGAAGATATACCGCGTTCCAAACGACGTTACTGTACCATTAATTATCCATCCATTAAAGATGCCATTCCAAATTGCATCCATCCATTATCCATGCATTATCCATGCATTATCCATCCATTAAAGATGCGTTCCAAACGACGTTACTGTAACATTAAAGATGCCATCCAGAGACTTCGCATGGATGCGACATGAGCTGGTAACCAAGAAGCTGTTCACGTGAAACGAGGAGAAATCAGCTGTTAAGAGACGCTATCATTTAGACAAACCCCTGGAAACTGCACAAAAGATGTTCTCTGGAGCTCAACGTCAAGGTGAATCCTGCGTGGATTACGCAATACAGAAGCTCGAGCTTATGGACGAATGCGAGTACTCGGGAAGCGAACAGGAGAAATGCGACGTCATTCTCGCTTCTGTATCCAGCTGGACCAAGCGTCGTTATTTCGACCGATCGTTCACCACTCTGGACGACTTATTTGACTCGTTCCTGCTGTACGACAGGGTTACTACGGTTCAGGAGACGTCAGAGGACAAGCTGCAGAACCAGCTACCGTTCGCCGCCTCACAGAAACTCCTTCGACCGCCGCACCGCGTACACAGGAGAAGTCAAAGCTCGATTCTCCCGTGCACAAACCTGGGCCGCAAAGCAGACAGAGCCGAGCCGCTTCTAACAAATGTTCTCGCCAGAAGACTCTCTCTGTTTACAGGCGTGCCCGTCAAGAAGCCAGTCCAACATATTGAACATGTGTTTGAACTTCAAGAAGCAGGGACACTTCGTCACCATGTGCCCGGAACCGTTGTCTCGGCAATTTGTCGACTGGCAGGAGAGCTTCCTGGTGTCTCCTTTGTTGCCACCGAAACGTCAGGGAAACTGAAGACTGATGCCTCCTATACCTGCGGGGAGTCATCAGTAGCTCAGCGTGTTTGCTGTAAAGAACCAGTGGGTACCAAAAAAGTAGATGTAAAAATTTTGCAACAGCATCTCACAGCAGTCCTCGACTCGGGATCTACAAAGAGCCTAATGAACTGAAAGTTGGCGTCGGACCTTGGACTTACACCTCAACCTTCTCAAGTTTAGTTGGCGCAAACGGCATTGACCTTGTCAATTTAGGGGAAGTCCTGGCTCAAGTTGAAGTAGATGGAGAAGAGTTTCAACAGAGGTTCATCGTCGTCCCTCATCTCGAAGACGACAGGCTGGTTCTTGGCGATGACTTCTTGAAATCTTCCAAGGCCGTCATAAATTGGGCTACAAACTCTTTCGCCATACAGTGTACCCGATCAGAGAAAGTAGTTCTGCCTTTGACTTGGAAGTTCGTTGAAGTTCGCTTCGATAACCTACGGGAGCCTTTGAGCAAGACTTCTACGAAGTCATCGGCTCTGCGACACTCCCCGATCGCTTCCTTTTTCAAATGGAGCCCTCATGCGTCCAGGCTACGGAAGTCACGTTTAAAGTCCTTTGTATTAACGCAACGCTTCGACCAGCTCGGACAGAGGAAGGGGCCTCCCTGGGCCTGGCTGACAGAGTTCTGTGCACTGAAGAAATTGAACTGAGCAAAGAGGATATAGAGTTGGTCGACAGAGCTCGCGATCTGGAATCTTCGGAAGACTCTGGCCGTCAGCCAACTGTTCTTTCGTCTCACCAGGAGGTTAAAGTCAAAGACGTGATCTACAATGTCGGGACATCCCTTTCAAATGGGGAACTAGAAATGGTCAAGTCGCTGTTACTCGATAATGCAGCCGCCTTAGCAACGAATCCTTCAGACTTGGGCCATTGCAAGCTCGGACACCACTACGTGCCGACGGGGAACATCCGTCCAGTTTCACAGTGCCCTAGGAGGTTGTTGCCGGCCCAGCAAGATCCGTTAAGGCCATGATCAAGGACTATTTGGATGCCAACATTAGTAAGCCTTCTAGAAGTCCTTGGGCATCACCTCTTGTCCTTGTAAAGCAGAAAGGTGGCACCACCAGAATGTGCATTGATTACCGCAAGCTCAACGCATTGACCGAGGACGACGTGTACCCGCTTCCAAGGATAGACGACGCCTTGGCTGCTCTGAGCGGAAGCAAATTTTTTTCAACACTAGATTTGCTCTCCAAATTTCACCAAGTTCAGATGAACCCTGAAGGTACCCCGAAAACTGCATTCGTAAGGCAGTGGGGCCTGTATGAGTATCTTCACTTGCCTTTTCGGTTGAAAAGAGCGCCATCTACTTGCCAGCGGCCCGTCGACAACGTCATTGCTGGGATAAAGTACCGCAGTGCCCTAGTATACATGAACGACTGCATAGTGTATAGCAAGACACTTCTGCAGCACATCCAAGACCTCCAGGAAGTATTCGACCGCTTTATCAAGGCAGACCTCAAATTCAAACTAAAGAAGTGCTACTTCTTCTGCTCTTCCGTCGCGTACCTGGGCCACATAGTCTAAGAGGATGGGATTCTGCCGGACCCTACGAAGCTCGAAGCAGTAGCCTCGTTTCCTGCACCCCGCAACGTCTCCAAACTTCAATCATACTTGGGTTTAACGTCTTACTTCAGGAAGCGCGCAATCGCAGCCCCTTGCGTCGACTGTTGAGGAAGAACGTGCCGTTTCAACGGGGAAATGAGCAGGATCGAGCCTTCAGGGAGCTCAAACAGGCGCTGTGTGAACCGCCCGTCCTGACGCACTTCCCTGAGGATACTTGGTTCGCGGTACAAGTTCACACAGACGCATCGTACCAGGGCCTCGGGGCAATTCTTTTGCAAGAAGATGAAAGTTAAGAGTTTCGCCCGGTCGTCTACTTGAGCCGTTTCCTTCACTCCGCAGAGGAAAACTATGCATCTACAGAGTTGGAAGCGCTTGCTGTTAAATGGGCACTTGACCACCTGCGTCCATTCCTCGCTGGGAGAAAATTCCAAGTAGTTACGGACCATCATGCCATATGTTGGGTACATCGCTACAAGGAGGGGAACCAAAGGCTGTTGCGATGGTCATTGGCACTCCAAGAGTACGACTTCGAGGTTATTTACAAGTCTGGAGCGTCTCACAAAGGTCCAGATTGCCTGTCACGTACTCCACCTTCAGCGCCTGAAACAAAAGATGTTATCCTTGCTGTCTCCTGTGAGATAATGCAGGCTACATCAACGGACATCAAGCATCATCAGCATAGCGATCCGTTTTGCAAGCAATACCTCGACATTCTTGCAGAGAAGATAGGTACCAAAAAGGTGCAGAAGAGAGTTAGCAAGAGATCAGTCTTGTAACGGCGTCCTATACAAAAAAAGATACCGGCCCTTTCCACCGCCTTTTGTGTCTTCCAAGCAGTAAACGGTCTGAGGTCCTAGACGAGTTCCACAGTGGGAGGTTCGGCGGTCAGATGGGCATTCGCCGCTCTTTTTAGCATATTTGTGAAAAGTACTTCTGGCTGAAGATGTACAACGACGTCATGCGCTTCGTTCAGAGGATGAAGGTTACGTCGTCGGCCCCTTTCGGTCTGGTCGAGCCTGTGGATGTGGATACCGCATTCCACACAGTCGGGCTTGACATCTTAGGTCCACTGCAAGCGGCTGGTCGATGCAGACACATCATTGTCGCCATCGACTACCTCACGAAGTTTGTCGAAGCAAAGGCGGTCACGAACATTGAGGAGAGGACGTTCCAGAAATTCCCCGAGCGTCGCATCATTCTGATGCACGGCTGCCCAATGGTGCTTATAACCGACCGGAGAACACAAATGATGGCCAGGTGCACCGAGAAGTACCCTGAACATCGTGGGATTCGTCAGTCACTGACAACCGCTTATCATCCGGCAGGCAACGGTTTAGTTGAGAGAGCCAACAAGACAGTCAAGACTATGATCCGTATGTTGGAGGCGGACACCACAGAAAAGTGGCCTGACATACTGCCGTACGTCGTGTTCTGCTACAACACCGGCTACCAGGACACTGTGCGTCGGACTCCATTCTATTTAGTGTACGGCCGGTATGCTGTGCTTCCACGAGACGTCATCTACAATCGCAGGCAGCTCGTTGACCTGGAGCAAGCGTCCGATTATGCTGCCGTCGTCCGATCCAATCTAGCGGAAGCTCGGAAGTTGCCTTCGAAGCATATGAAGTTGACTCAGCAGAAGCAAAGCGACTCTTTTCTTTCTCGTTTCTTTCGAAAAAGGTCAACAAGTGTTGCTGAGGACTCCGCCAACTGGTCTGAAGAAGGCAATCCTTTTCGAGGGACCACACCGCGTCTTGTCGCGTGTCTCCGGTCGTGTACGAGATCGAGTACAGCGACAGCAGAGGGACAGATCTTGTTCACGTTGAGAAACTCAAACCTTATCTAGAACCTGTTACGGACTTCGTCCAGACTTAAGCGCCTCACTTCGTTCACCGCATGTAGATACTCATTATGTATATAGCTCTTGTCATGGATTGTGCATATAGACACCGGGACGTTGTCTTTCTTGGCGCCGGCATGTGGCGGAAGTGTGTTGCCGCGTACCCGTCAGGTGGAGGAAAAGAAAGAAGTGGGACCGAGGTGAAGAGGAATAGGAAGAGGGAGAGAAGGACATCAAGACAGTCTGTAGCCAGCGCTGGACGGTTTAAGTGGTCTTAATATACTACTGGTAACTTTCAACAACACCACCTCTGGTAACCGTCCCGACACTGGTTACTGTGCAATAGGCTTGTTATTATTTCACAGAAGACGCCATACATCGTTTTTCACCTTTCCGAGAAGAGTCTTAACTTTTGTTGAAAACAAGCTCCTTTTCGGAGACCATGTCTTTACGCGTGCTACTTCTGTGCGCTTCTTACGTGTAACTTTACAAGAAAATCTCAACTGGCAACTACATATTGAGTTCGTGGGCTTTATGTATATCTGGTGGGCTTTATGCGCTTGCAAAATTGTACCGTCTGACGTACAGCTCTCATCTCAACCCACTATTTTTACCCCAGAAACGAACACTGACAGTATGTTTTCAATGAATTCCCGGGATTCTGTGTCACTTGCGTTTCCTCTATTCGCTGTTCTTAGCATCTTTGATCTTGTGAAAGATAAAATCCCTCTACTGATACTTTCTTTTTTGGGTCCGCAGACAGATCTGAGCTACAGTTACAACCCTTACACTCACCTTACTGCCTTAGAAATGTATCACTTTCATTTCAGTGCCCTACACTTTTCGCACTGATTTTGACTTCTCAATCAGGTCTTTTGGTACTCGTCCCTGGAATGAGCTTCCTATTGCCATGCGCACCACTGATAGGTTTTCGGTATTCAAATATCTGTGTCGGACTTATTATCGGGATAACAACGTTGAAACTCGGGTCTGAAAGTGTACATGTACTGCCCTTTTTCTTTGTTTTTTTTTCTTCTTCTCTTCTTTCTTCTTATGTGTTGGATTATGCTCTTAGTGTGACAGGAGCGTATCACAGGGCTCGCCCTCACTGTCCAATTGAATTTGGTTTTTTGCCTGACACAAATAAAGGAAATCTTGACACACAACCTAGGCACTTAGCCAACAGTATATATCCAATATCCCTAAGACAGATAACGATAATGATGCGATGTTTACGTGCGTCGCGAGTCACAAGAGGTGGCTTTGCAACGGCATTCGAAGGTGGTGACCAAATCAGGTGTCGTGGAGCCACAATGATGCGGCCTGCGTCTGCGTCTGTGTATCCTAAGGCAAACCAAGACGGCATTCTCACCTCGTTCGGCAGCGAAAGAGGCGTACAAATGGCTAATTCCTAAAAGAAATACCTCATTATTTTGGTCGCTTATTACTTCCCACAGAGGAACATTCAATGCTGTTGCATTGCCATTGTGTTTATCCTGCGAAGTATCGTCCGAAGTTCGCACACGTGAAATGAATACGTTTTTCTTGTTCGTGATGAAGGTTGAAGCTGAGCGGGAGTGTAGAAATAAGTAAAATGTGTACATCTTCCAATACGGGACACAAACCCACGTGGCGACAAGGAAGTTGAGGAACTCAGGAAGGGAAGTGACCGGGGACTAATACAAGGAGGACGTGTCCCCTTCCAAGCCTTCATCTCTGCGTTGCACATATTTTGCTCCTGCTGCTTGTGTGGCGTGCTTGCCGTACCCGACTTCTCATACTTTAGGGTCCGAAACACACGTTCATGATAACAAATTCATGAGGGACAGCATACTATTGAGGTTAGCCAAAACCCTCGTTATAGCCATCAGAGGGAACGCTCAAGGGCACACTGTAAATGGACCCAGGGGTCACCTTTGCTTGTTGAAGTGAAGGAGACACCTCACAGTGGGCTCGTGCTGGAGAAGGACCCTTCCTGAATTAAAATGCCATCGAGCATGCCGCTGGCACATTTTTATCTTTCCAGATATGGAGGAGACCTCTGCTCTACACTAGAAAAACAGAGCTTCACCGCATAGCACGCTGTGCACCAACGATTGCCACGAATGATATAGTTATCGCTTCTGATTCGAGGAGAGAGAGGGCGTACACCTTTTTGTGGCAATTTGGATATATGGCAATAGCCACAAAAGGGCGTACGCCTCCCTCTCTCCACGAACCAAAGTTCTGTTTTTTTTTGTTTTTTTTGTTATAGTCGTGACGATGCCCACTTGAGTGCGGCCAACAACGGCAAGCTACCTCGAACCCCCCCCCCTCTGTTTGTTTTTAGAGTGTGTGGTTCTGCAACACATGAGCAGATGATAAGCGCGAACGCGCGACCAAATGCGGTCCGGAACAGCGCGCTCATTTTTTTTTTGTTATTTTAGTTTCGTCACCGATCGTCCTGTCGCATTATAGAGCCAATTACATCTTCCTTACCTCCTGAAGAGAAAGTCTGTCCTGTACTCCTGTTGTTCTGAAGGCCAACCACTGTACCGAGTGATACCTCTCTCACTCTTGATTTGTGGAAAGCGCGGGGCGTACGTTGTTTTCGGCAATTAACATCTCCGCACAATCTGAAAACAGAATTTCACCGCATAGCACGCTCTGCGCCAACCATTGAATGAATGTTAGGCTGATCGCTTCCAATACGCTCTGCAAGTAACCGAGCGTTCTGCGCATATCTTCTCTCCCGGTTACCCCACTCGGGAAGCCCCATTGGCTACGGCGGCGCCCTCCCTCTTTCCTCTCACTGCCTCCTCTCATGCGCAGAGACGCACTTGTACAGCGTATTCGAAGAGAGTCGGGGACGTTTTTGTGGTCAGTTTGGATACACGATAATTGACACAGAAAGGCGTACGCCGCATCTCTTTTCGAATCAGAAGCGACAACACTATCATTCGTGGCAATGGGGGTACCAGGACCCTGAGGGTACCGAACTAAATAAATAAATGGTTGACGCACAGCGTGCTATGCGGTGAAGTTCTGTTTTTAGAGTTTCAGTGTCGCAAGAAGGCGCACGCCTCCAGTTTTCAACAAATGAGGGGAGAGAACGTTGTCATTCGGGCTGATTGTTGGCTAGGAGCGTGCTATATGTTGGGAAGTGCACTTATGAGAGTGTAGGGCTTTTAGAGGATTACGTCAGATCGCGTGACCACAGGATGGGTTTACGCCAAGTAATTAGATAATTGAGGATATTGGATTGGGTTTGATGAGCCTTAGGATTACTCTTTTCTTGTAGGCGTCTTCAACGAGGAACTGCAGCAACCGCGTCTGTCATACGCGTCGTTCCTGCGGACGCATTTAAAAACTTGTTTCCGCCTATCTTCACCGGGCAAATCCCGATGTTCTAGAGACTCTTCTTCCGTCACCTACCTCGCGAGCACTGATTGGCTACATTCTGATAAGAGTAAAGATACTTACGATTGGCTATCTGTGAAACGCAAGGATAAATGTCAACAAAAAGCGCACTACTAACAGATATCAAACTGCTATCTTACCCGTTGCAGCCGTGCCTGTACCCGATATCCCGGAGTAACCTACATGCAAATATTGGCTGGTGTTACTAAGCTGTATTTATAATTTAGGAGCCAACTGCCAAGTGTCATTTACCGCGTTAAAACAGACACCAGCTACAACAACTACACCCGCATAGAATTCATCATTCATTATTATGTGCAGCGGGGGGAGCACGTGTTTTTCTGAGGAGTGCAATTAACATAAGTTTAAGGAGAAGACGTACACCTCTCGTCTCCAACAAGTAGTTCGACTAGAGTCACTAAATAAGCCACGCTTAGGGTATCGACACCGAGTTCCAAGAGCGAGCATGCGCCACCTTGCTTTCTCGCAACGCTACCCACGCGCACGCGCACTTTAGCGCACGACGCCATCTATCGTGCGCGGGTGAAATGTTCCTTTCTCTTGCGAGCAATTCATCAAGGGTGAAGGCCTTTAGCTCACCTTGACATCCTGAAGGTGCTCTGGTGGACAATACATGGATTATCGCACAACAATCATACACTCGTCTCTATCCCACAGCGAGCATTATGTTAGCCGTCTTTGATCCTCAACTGGGGATAGTACCGGTGTGATGCGGAAACAAGATGGCGCTGCTGCTCTCGCTTGAACCTCAATGTCGATACTCTAAAGCGAAGCTTATTTACAAGCTTGTTGGACACAGCGACGTCATTCGTGACATTCAGTGTGCGGTGTAGGGACATTGCGAGTGCGGTACTTCTGCCCCGCCGTCTTTGCAAAGTGCAACCGTGAAGCGAGCAAATATAATTTCACCGATTTCGTTCAGTCCTTCAGATGATGGGGAGCAAAAGAATACGTTGCTGCCATTTCGAGCTTGAATCCAGCTATAACGAAAATTCAGCACGACCGTCCGTTGTATCAGCGATTATCATGACGCACGGACGTTCGACGCACAGCTTGGGACGAAAGTTTACCTAACACGGCGTTGGCGTATTTGTTCATCTGAGCGGCCCCCTGTTAGCTATCAGGAGGAGATCAGACGTGAGCGGATCCATCTCTCAGTATCTGCGTCCACTCCTGTTTGCTGATAGGGTGTCGATCTATTCGAGAAACGTGACACCCTCGTGTCCCGCTAGCTTTTGTCCGAAGCTGTACATAAGGCCGTTGCCAATCCATTCGAAGACAAGCAACCTTTTACTGAAGCAGTCAGTCCTGCGCGCAGCATCGAGTGCCGCTAACACGTCCGTTCACAGTCCACTTAACCAGTGATGTGCACGTGGCGTAGACGTTCTTAAGGAATCTCTTTAATAGCAGCGTTCCTACCTTTCTCAACGCATGTTATTACAGTATGTATAGGAGCAAAAGGTTTTACCTTGCTGCGTAAATCCTTGGGGCTCTGCAAAGAAAAAGGAGTAGGTTGAACCCACACGTGAAGAAACGCAGTGAGTCAAATTGTCCACTTACGCATTCCATACTGCTCTGTGCCCCAGCCTGGAGAATTCATCAGAGTAATGTCAGAAAGTCAACAAGGTGGGTGAACATTTGTGGCCTGTTTTACCTACCCTGCACGTCGTAGCCTGCAAGCGACAACCCATTCAACAACAATTCAACAATGTTAGCTGTCACATAGAAATGATGCAGCACTAAATAGCAATCGTAACTAACCTTACAATATATATAGAGGGTGTCCGGTGAGAAAGTGTCATTGAATTTCTCTAAGAACTACGCGTGGTAAAAATTTGAGACTTAATTGTTCTATGGCACTACTGAAGGTGTTCGTCACCCACATAAACGTTTTGCAAGGTTACGAGAGTCTTCGATGACGTTCTTCCCCCAGAAGCAGAGTGTTGTACAAATCGAAAAACTGAGTAAAATATCACTAGCTAAGTGGCCGAAACTAGCCAAATAGTCACGCTTATATTTTTTCCCGCCAATCGTACCAGAAACTAGCAGTTGCTACTAGTTGCAATATTTGTGACATTAAATGCGTTTTTTTTTTTTTTTCAAGCAACTGATTTCACTAAGCTTTCACCTTGTACTCTGGCAAGAGTGACATTACATCAAGATTTTCCGACGCCGTCCGCTGTTTTTTTTTTTTTTTTTTTGTCCCATGGAGCTGGTGCCGGCGAACAACTGGCGGCGGAACGCGCGTGGCAGTGTGCCGCGCGAAATTCGTTTTAAAAAAATCGCTCCATGGAAGTTGCCCTTAATGCTCCATGGAGCGAATTTTTGCGACGAGGTTCCCGCTGGACGCGACTGTGACAATTTCTTTGCATGAAGGGCGTAAGAGGCTCGGCGAACGTCGTCGTGTACTCGCTTCATGGAGGTTGGTCTTAACCCGCGCGCTTTCTCTGTTTAGTCAGGCCACTTGGGGATCAGTAAACTGCTTTGGAATCGCAAAATATGATAGAGTTTTATACACCTTTTTTTAAATATATATTTTGCATAAGATACCCGATACGTCGTTCGTCTCGTAGCGCATGCCCTTCGCTAGGGTACCGGCGGTACGGATCTCCTCGAGGAATAGCGTGCTTTGTACTCGGAGACGTCATGGGGGTTGCGGGGCTCCGCGAGGAGAAGAAGACCAGGCAAACTACACTCTTAAAAATGAACTTCACCGCAAAACACGCTCCTAGCCAACCATTATCGCGAATGATATCGTTATCTGCCCTGGTTGGAAACGAGAGGTGTACGCCTTTTCTGTAAGTGTTGCAAAAAAAGACGTTCGCCTGCCGTTTTCAAGAAATCAGGGCAGATAACGATATCATTCGAGATGACGGTTGACTAGGAGCGTGCTATGCGGTGAAGCTCATTTTTAAGAGTGTAGCAGCGTGCTATGCGGTAAAACTCTTTTCTAAGAGTGTACGCGAGAAGCAAGATGGCGGTGCGGGCTCACGTGGCATTTTTATGCTGCTCAAGGCGATTGCGAGCACCCCTCATGGATGCAACGAAATGGATTGCAATAACAAAAGACTCCAACAGCGTAACATCGAAAGGCTTCACGGGTAAGGGTCCGGGATTTGCCATGCGGAAGCGCTACGACGTACCGTCTCCTTCCACGGTATACTAAACCTTCCACAGCGTCACTCTCGCTTATCGTGATGTCGTTTCGGATTATCGTACTGTGCACTCTTCAAGATGAACTTCACCGCATAGCACGCTCCTAGCCAACCATCATCTCGAATGATATCGTTATCTTCTCTGATTTGTTGAAAACGGGAGGCGTACACCATTTTTGTGACAATTATGAACCGCAGAAGTGTCACAGAAAAGGCGTACGCCTACCGCTTTGAACAAATCAGGCCACATAGCGATATCATTCGAGATAATGGTTGGCTAAAAACGTGCTATGCGCTAAGTTCATTTTTAAGAGTGTGTATACCGTACCGGGACGTTGCAATGTGGTTTACTAAAACTCTCTAATCGCACGCAGCGGGACGCACTATTATTTCCACCGTTCAAGAGACACAAGACTATCTGCGCGACACACGAGTACGATGAAAAACATGAATCGCGCGCGGGCCTCCTCCTCGGTCGTTTTCCGCTGAGGTAATCTCTGGGTAAACAAAAAACAAAAAAAAAAAAAACAACAGAAAATTACTTTTTGGAGCTTTTTTTTTCCCTGCCTCTACGCCAACAGAACATTCAACGCATGCCCAGATTCTGCCAATGGAACAATTTTTGACAACACTTTCACAGAGTTCTGCCCATGGAATGCGTCATTACACTCAGCGGCTGACTGTTACACACTATGTTAAGGATTGTGATCTATAGTTTAGGCCCACAGAAATAATTAGGTCTCTAGGACAAGCTATAGACGCGCAGCTACAGGAACTGTAACATAAGTCATACAACTTACCGGTGCCAAATTGTTCCGTTCCATACGCTGTGCCAAATTCGTCAACACCGTAGACCTCCGTACCGTAATTGCCTGAAAGAAATTATGCATTCTCACACGACTGCACACATTCCACGGGCTTGACATTGTGACTTTCTAACACTACCAATGTGGTGTGTGGTAGGCACTACCCATATGACGCCATTCCTGAGTCGGACATGGCAGATATTGAACAGTGTTTGACTTAAATTTGAACGACCCATAATGTATACGCAGTATCATATGCACAAACGCACTACTGTGTAAGGGGACGTCATAAATCCGCCATTTTCGCGCGATCGCTGTGCGCATGCGCATCCCGCGTGTTCTGCTCTTCTGGTTGAAAACAATGGAGCCATAAGTGAAACCATAGCTGAAAACAGCCGTAGCCATTACTACGTTAACGCTCCTATGCACCATTTTCCCGTTCCTGGATTGCTTCCATCAATGAGTGAGGCTACGCTTCTCGGCACCAGAAATTTATGAAAGGACCCAGGAACGACAACGGATAGCTTTGCTGAATGACTGCAATGCACTCAACAAGCGCGAGAATCTTCTTCCTCTTCTTCAAAACAGTTGTGCACAGCTTATTGGTCTGGCATGGAATGACACGGACACGGTTTGCTCCAGGGTCCATCCTCCATCAGTGGACATCTTTTAGAGAAAAATCTGCCACCGAAGCGGGTCATTTGTTGCTGTAATTGGTTTCGGTTTACATATTTTTGTCGCGGCTGGTCGCAGTGAAGCGCAAAAGGACGCTCTTCCACTCCCTCATTCACCAATGAATTATGTCCTTACACTAGTGAATTACACCAATGAATTACGTCCTTTTGCGCTTTACCCCGACCAGACGCGACAAAATATGTAAACCGAAACCAATTAATTACGGCAACCAATGACCCGCTTCGATCAAAGGAGTCCACTGAAGGCCCCAAAAGTGGTAGTACCCATTTTAATCCCGACAGAGCCCTGCTTTAGAAATTATGTTTCTTTTACGGAACTCATTTGAATTTTTATTTAAATAATGAGCGCCTCCCACTCATTCAAACGGTGCCCAGCTTGTAGGTGGTATATCGGACACTTGTAAAAAGAAAACTTCGTCGGTTGGTGCACCCCTTCGCGAATTATTGAGCCCTGGGATTTAACTGAAACACCCGGTATATATTGTCGATATTGGCAAAGTATTGTCGCATATTTTCAACATTTTCCCCATATTGACTTCAACTTAGCAATATGTGGAAAATCTTGGCAAAACAGGTCCTATATTAGACCTGCATAAGCAATGAGCCCAATATTGTGCCTCCGGTCGCATGCCAACGAGCCGGGCAATTCGAATCTCCAGTTGCCTACTCGCCACCTAGCGGACCCCAGCAAAAGCACTCAATGAACGACAGTAACAGCAGAGGACAGGTATATTTAGGGCTGACGCGAAACTACCGCAACTTCCCTTCGTGCCCAATGGAGTTTCCCGGCTTACAGAACTTAAACAGCAACAGCACTGCTCAATTCCGCAGTGCGAAACTACTGCGAAGAAGAATATTCAACGGCGAGAAAGGGAAGGGGAAAGAGATACTATCACAGGAGCGGTGTGTGAACGAAAACAACGAAGACAGCAGGAATTACCATGCGCGAGTTATGTTATTCGTACAATTTTGGAGTTATCGTGGAAGGACGCACGCATGAAGCAGGGCGATTTATTCATCGGTAATCATTCTTTTGTCAGCCATCTTGAGGACGACGCGAGTGCCTCAATAGGTAGTTCGGGAAGCGAATAGGCTGCGGCTGCCGCACCTCTGATTACAGGTATCGACGCCGAAGAACGATTTTGAGAGACGCGCGTTGTTGCAAAGAGGCAGATGTCCGAGCTCCAAATGACGTCACCTACTCTCAGGAAATTCGAAACGATGGAGTATTGCGGCTTATTTCGAAAATTCGTGGAATCGCGTGCTGTTCAGTGGTTCTGTGGTGAGTCTAAACGAGGGTGATGTATAATACGAAGTACCGTAAAAGTCGTTGATCCCGCGAGGAACATGTTTTCACGTCTTGGGCTGACGCCATACTTGATGCGGGAACTTAAATTCGCGGAAAACGCGGGCTCATGTTTCTCGGTGACGTCAACGTATCTACTTCGCTGGTTCTGAGATTCATGCACTTTTGGCGCTCACGAAAGACGCGAAAAATCGTTCGGCGTGAAAAAAACAATAAAAAAAACAACTTTGCAGTACGTGATGTGATGTCAGATTTGGTATACGAAATAGAGAAACCTAACGCGACCGTGTTATGAAACATATGCTCGTAAGTGCAGTACAGGAGAGATCTGTCGAACGAATGGACGGAAGCGCTATGACCAACAACAGTCTGGTCGCGCACTTTGTGATCGCTTACGTTGTGTGAATATCACAGAATGCCGATTTTCACGAACAAGTATCATCGCGAGCAATTACAAACAAGAATGGGTAGCCAGACGCAATGGCTAAACCGTAAATGATGCAGCTTATTGCAGCTTAAATGTTTATTTATTTATTTATTTATTTCTATTTTTCTTGTGCCCATGAACGGCCAGAGGGCCTTCCCTACATATAGGTGGTATCGGACGGATACTTGTAAAAAGAATAGTTCGTCGATTGGTGCACCCGTTCGCGAATTATTTAGCCCGGGGATTTAACTGAAACGCCCGATATATATTGTCGATATTGGCAAAGTATTGTCGCATATTTTCAACATTTTCCCCATATTGACTCAAGCTTAGCAATATGAGGCCCATATTGCTACGTTTGAGCCAATATGGGAAAAACATTGGCAAAACGGGTCCTATATTAGACCTGCATCAGCAATGGGCCCAATATTGTGCATCCGGTCGCATACTAAATACATACATACATACATACATAGAAATACAGATACTAAATATTTGGAAGTAATATAGTCTTACCTGTGGCGTACTGTTCAGCTGCCCATGCATCTGCGTGAAGATTACAAGAACAAATCAATCCATATACGTCAAATAAAATATCATGTCCTTCTGTCTGTCACCCTGTTTTCGCGTGTAGGCATAGGGTACAAGAGGGAAATGAGATTTCAAGGTTTCGGTTATTCAGAACGAATTGAAGTTCGTTTTAAACAAATATCGAGCCGTTTACAAAATAACACGTGTTGCACATTGGTGCTTGGCGCAGTCAGATATCGCACGCCTATAAAAGGTTGCCTTTTCGACGCCCTCTACTGTACAACCTATGAATAGCTCGAGCTCGCTCCATTGAACAACACGAAAGGTCGAAGCCGCTTACGGAATGCGGGACACAATTTTGTAACCGAACCCTGTAGTTTTGTAAGGCTCAAATTTTCGAACCCCGTTCGCGTTATATAATAAAGCGAGATTGATAGTAATGGGAATGATGTGGTAGCGCCTAGACGTCTTGATTTAGGCTGGACGGTTCCCACTTTTATGTTTCGTAGTCCCGCTGGGTCACTTGCCGGTTTGTGGGACCGTGTTTTGTCCCGCTTTTTCACTGCACCGAACCCCGAATAAAAGAAAATATGCGGCTAAACTGTGGAATAAGAGCTTTCAGCTCCGACAGCCTTTCTGATTCGCACGTTTCCAGAATCTAGCCCATGGAGCTCCATAACGTGTTTGCTGAGAAGCCCTTTCCAGAGTCAAGCACGTTTGTCGAACCAATGCTCGCTTGCGAAAGGGTTGCTAATGGAACTATCTCAGTGTGAGCATGGCCTTGGGTCGATCATTGCGGTGGTGACGTTATAATGAAAAAAACGAAAGTACAAGTTGGGAGATACATAATTCGACACATATTCGATACATAAGTCGACATGCAGTTTATGTTAACTTTGTGGTTTAACTGGTTGCGTGTGAACCCATCGCAACAAGTTGCAGATGTTTCAGAGAACGCTTAATATTAACAATTCTTTTTATTAACAACACTGATTATTATTATTAATAATTAATAAATTTGTTAGCGAAACGGAGGCGAAACGGCTCGGGACGATGTGTCGTGGCAAACAATCCCCAATAAATCAAGTGATAGTGACACGGGCTGGCCCATTTAGTTGAGTAGTTGTGAGGTAATCTATTCTACTTTTAGTATTGCGGTCGAACTTGACAATGCGCGGTTGGCCACCATTTCGACACAGTGTTTCCCGTAGAATGCCTGAGGAATTGAACTGTGACAAAAATTGTGGCATAAGAGTGGTGAGTGCTCCGGCTACCGAATAGATAAGTCTTCAAAGACTGTACCTCTTATGCTACACAGACACCCTTAAAGGAACGGTCACACGAAAAAAAGAAAAAAAAGAAAGAAAACATGTTCGGCATCGGCCAACGGTCTACCAAGTTATTTTTTTCGTCCGAAGCGTGGTTGGATATTAAGTAAACGCATTTTAAAGATCAGCGTTGCCCCCGCGGCCACAGAAGCTCCAGCGGGGCGTGACGCCACTCCGTAGGCGGAGGAGTGAGAGGGTGGCTGGCAGATGAGGAAAGGCGCCGTCCAGACGCCCCGTAACGCGATGAGATGCCAGCACGGGCGTGAAACTCAACTTATTCGCGGCATTCGTTCTCTCAAATGCGTGATATCCTTGGCCGATTACAGGATGACGTTATCTCGGTTTTCCAGTGAGGGAATCCCTGCATTCTCTCAACATCCAGCGTCTACTGTTGTCTTCCACGCAGGAAAGAATAAAAGGAGGCGCCCACCGACAGAAGAGAGAAGCATGGGGCAAGTGATATAGCTATAAGAGATCAGCTGTAGTTTCTTTGGAGGCACGCGGGGGTCAGGTTACCTGAATAGCACAATGAAGCCGGTTTGCACCACTTTGGAAGCGCTACCACCACACCTCCTCAAGTATTCGGAAACTATGCGTTAGGGGCTCCCATAGAGATGTATGGAACCGAAACCGAAAAGAGAACGGTGATGTCACTGGAGTGGCCCCCAATCTCGGCTTCACTTCTCGGCACAATAGATCTCCCCCATCTCTATCCGTGCTTCATGATACCGTGGAATAACAGTGAAACTATACGCCAGTCTTTCGCGTGGGAATTTTTGATACCGTGGTCACTGGTACGCGAAGAATTAAATGGCAGTATAGTTTCGAAAAGGACTGGAACTGATGCGACCGACCCTTTCAGGAGAGACTACGGGACAAATCGAAATTCTTAGTGACTGTATAAATTAAAGTCGATACATTCTTCAGAAAGTAAGTTAGCGTTCTGTGGTCAGTGGTCCCGTAGGGGGTATCGTATCGGAGATGTCTACTAAAAAAGTCTACCTAAAATCTCTACCACATCAGGTACTATTCAGTAATTTAACCACGCTAGTTTGAAGCAAGCAATCTTCGTACTGTACTGTACAACGATATTATAAACATACTGGTTTACTAAAACTCACTGTTATCAGCAACATATAGCGTAAACAGGCGAGTCTTATTATTTCACTGACGTCAAAGGTGAGGTGATTATCTTACCGTTATCGGTTGCCATCGCGATCTGCACATAGAAAAATGGCGGATGATATTAATGATGGCATACAAAGCCCGTTTCATAAGATGGTAAATTACTCTGATAGTGACGTTAGCGACACAGCAGCTATGGTGACCTTTCCACGACAACGTGCATGTCACGATAAACTGCCTTAACACTTCGACGGAACAGTCTGATGCCGGAACCGCCTTGCGAAGGCGGGGGACCTCCACGGTCGCTCGCATCGACCACGACTGTGACAGGGAAACCTAACTTTGATCCATCGCTGACCTTAACTGAACCTGATGTAAACCGACATTGCGCATTGCCGATAGGACCGCCTCCTCCCCGCTACGGTGGAAGTGTGGTTGCGTAGTGAAGCCTGTCCTGGTGCTACGAACTGGTGCTTTCACGAGACATAACGTGCATTGACAGTCCTCGATAAACGGAGAGGTGTCCACACATTTCTCTCCTCATTACAGCTGCATCGTTCTTAAAGCGACGTAGGAATAGCGTAAGGCTCACCAACGCACTGCATCGCAACAACGCAGTGCGATGTCACATATTACACACGGCAATAGGAGTACGAAACACACATACCTTGTTGCAGGAGTCAGAAGCAAATATCAGAAGGGCTATTCCTCGCGAGATAGGTGACAGCAAGCGACGTCTGCGTTCACTTTTTCGAATTGCTTCTTCTTCAGCACTAGGTGAGACTGTTGCAAAAGGGCTGCCGAACGCCAGGAAAACGTTTCTAGAATATAGAGCATGTCATGTTTCACCTGACACGTTAAAAAGTTGTATTGAAAAATCTACTGGTCTGAAAATTGTGGGGGTCAAGTTTACTTACCTTAGGGGAACTTTTGCCGACCACTTTAATCAGTTTTCTGTTTCACGCATTGAATTTTCTGAATTGAGCTCTGCAATTCGCCAAGTCAACGTAGTGATTTATTTTTTATATTTTTGCCGGAAACAGAAAGAAGCACATGTCGGACTTAGCTGACTCTGTTACGAAATACATTGTGTTCTACACTGACAACTGCTGAAAAAAAAAAAAAAAAACGAAACCAGTCGTTTTGAAATGCGTGAAGTGCCGTGGCCACAAAGCTTCCCCAACATCACTCCCTCTCCCGATAGACTCACTGACACACAGCTATCCTCTAATCCACCCACCCATTGACCCTTTGGCAGTGCGCCACACAAGAAGATCGCGCTCGTCAATTTCTGCCGGCAATCAATCCTTGCGGCACGATTTTTCAGAACCGCAGTGTAGGTGATACATGCCTATGTATGGAAAAACCTCCGGTTAAACGACCACAAATGGCGCTGCAGAATACGGTTCGGAGTTCCCCCAAACGCCGTCAAAGAGGCCCTGCCGGGGTCCCGCAGGGATGGAAAAAGCTTGGGAAGATAGGAGACCTTACACTGTTAAAACAGAACGAATGATGCTCAAACAAAATGATATCAAGATAAAGATGACAACATTCCTTGAGATTGATCGAGGACACAAGGACGAACGAGAAGTAACAGGACAGGTCCTATTGTCTCTTCTCGTTCGTCCCTATGTCCTCCCTCAATCTCAAGGAATGTCATCCTCTTCATATTATCACCAGGACACAAGACACAGAATGATATCATTCGGAACGGTGGTTAGTTAGGAGCGTGCTATGTGGTGAAGTGCTGTTTTCACAGTGTACGAGGAGAGCCCTTCAGGTCCAAGTGCATCAGAAGCTGTCCGTGCAATTGGGCGGCCGCAGTAATGCGGATGAAATGGAGGAGAGATCTGTCATAATCAGAGCAAGGAATATATCGTAATTGACGAGCGTGATCTTTTTGTGTGGCGCACTGCCAAAGGCAATAGGCCATGGGTCAATGGGTGGGTGGATGAGAGGATAGCTGTCTGTCAGTGAGTGGGAACGGAGGAATCTCTTCTTGCTCTGGAATGGGAGAAGCGGGAACGGGAGACGGAGTGATGTTGCGGAAGATTTGTGGCAAAGGCACTTCACGCATTTCAAAACGACTGGTTTTGTTCTTTTTTTTTTCAACAGTTATTAGTGTAGAACAGAATGTATTTCGTAACAGAGTCAGCTATGTACGACATGTGCGTCTTTCTATTTCCGGCAAAAAGAAAAAAAAATCACTACGTTGATTTGGAGAATTGCGGAGTTCAATTCAGAAAATTCAATGCGTGAAACAGAAAATTCATTATTAAGTGGTCGGCAAAAGTTCGCCTAAGGTAAGTAAACTTGACCCCCATTGTTTTCAGACAAGTAGATTTTTCAATACAACTTTTTAACGTGTCAGGTGAACCACGACATGCTCTATATTCGAGAAATGTTTTCGTGGCGTGCGGCAGCCCTTTTGCAACAGTCTCACCTAGTGCTGAAGAAGAAGCAATTCGAAAAAGTGAACGCAGACGTCGCTGGCTGTCACCTATCTCGCGAGGAATAGCCCTTCTGATCTTTGCTTCTGACTCCTGCAACAAGGTTCGTACTCCCATCGCCGTGTGTAATATGTAACGTTGCAGTGCATTGTTGCGATGCAATGCGTTGGTGAGCCTTAACGATGCCGCTGTAATGAGGAGAGAAATGTGTGGGCACCTCTCCGTTTATTGAGGACTGTCTGGTGAAAGCACCAGTTCGTAGCACCAGGACAGGCTTCACAACGCAACGATACTTCTACCGTAGCGGGGTGGAGGCGGTCCTATAAGCAGTGCGCGATGTCGGTTTACATCAGGTTCAGTTAGGTCAGCGATGGATCGCAGTTAGGTTTCGCTATGGCACTCGGGGTCGATGCGAGCGACCGTGGAGGTGCCCCGCGTTCGCAAGGCGGTGCCGGCGTCAGACTGTTCCGTCGAAGTGCTGTTAAGACAGTTTATTATGACATGCACGTTGTCGTGGAAAGGTCACCGTAGCTGCTGTGTTGCCGTCGTCACTATCACAGTGATTCACCATCCTATGAAACGGGCTTTGTATGCCATCATTAATATTATCCGCCATTTTTCTCTGCGCAGATTGCGATGGCAGCCGATAACGGTAAGACAATCAACTCACCTCCGACGTCAGTGCGATAATAAGGCTCACCTGTTTACGATAGATGTTGCTGATAATAGTCAGTTTTAGTAAACCAGTTTGCAACGTCCCGGTACGGTACACGGTACCACAATCCGAAACGGTATCACGATACGCGAGGCTGACGCTGTTGACGTTTTAGTACACAGTGGAAGGAGGCGGTACGGTTAATTAACGTCGTAGCGCTTCCGCATGGCAAATCCTGAACCCTGAAGCCTTTCGATGTTACGATGTTGAAGAGCTCTGCTATTGCAATCTATTTTGTTGCATGCGCGAAAGGGTGCTCGCAATCACCTTGAGCAGCATATAAACACTACGGTAGCCCGCACCGCCATCTTACTTCTTGCGTACAGTTGGCCTAGCCTTCTTCTCCTCCTTACAGAGCCCCACAACCGCGTAACGTCTCCGACAACACGGTACGCTATTCCTCGAGGAGACACGTACCTGCGATACGAAATAAGAAGAGATGGATTTGATGAATGACATCACCCTTGCCCTCCCCTTAAACCTGGACGCCCCGCCTTGGGGTCAGAGGAATATGCCCACTTTAGGATACGGATACATTAAGGCACAACACATCAAAATCTATGGCCCCAAAACCCACATAATGCATTTGCAAAACGTCAGAAAGAATCCCGAATGACAGAACATCCACGACCACGATCTCCAGTAAAAAATGAACTCGAAAACCCATCCAACACACATCGGAATAGACAAACCGTTCCAGGTCACCAGGAAACCAGGTCACGTGCTGGTGTGTCTCATCCGCGATGAGCGTTCACGTGGCCGGGTCTTTTTTCGGATAGTATACGTCTCCACACCGGAAATGAGAGATGAATGCGATCGAGCCCGGACATAATCTGGGATGTGCGCTTGTTCTAGAAACAGCATATGCTACGCTCAGGCTCAAACCAATGTTCAGAATATCGTTGTAGAGTACGGCCAAGGAGGGCACGCATTTCAGAGAACGACTGCAGCGAATAATTTGAGTTTCACGACCTCTCACGGGCGTTTGGACGTCGCCCTTCCTCCTCTGCCAGCCACCCTCTCACTCCTCCGTCTACGGAGTGACGTCACGCTACTGGAGCTTCTGTAGCCGCGGGGGCAACTCTGATCTTTAAAATGTGTTTACCTAATATCCAACCACGCTTCGGACGAAAAAAAAAAAAACCTGGTAGACTGTTGGCCGATGCCGAAATGTTTTTTTTTTTTTTTTTTCGTGCGACCGTCCCTTTAAAGGTACTGCATAGCAGAAGAGGTACAATCTTTGAAGACTTATCTATTCGGTAGTCGGAGCACTCACCTACTCTTATGTCACTATTCAATTCATCGGGCACTCTACGGGAAACACTCTGTCGAAATGGTGGTCAACCGCGCATTGTCAAGTTCGACCGGAATACTAAAAGTAGAATAGATTAGTTCCCAACTACTCACAACTAAATGGGCCAGTCCGTGTCACTGTTGCTTGACTTATTGGGGATTGTTTGCCACCAGACATCGTCCCGAGCCGTTTTGCCTCCGTTTCGCTAATAAATTTATTAATTATTATTAATAATTAGTATAATTAATAATTATATATAATTAAAGAATTGTTAATATTAAGCGTTCTCTGAAACATTTGCAACTTGTTGCGCTGGGTTCACACGCAACCAGTTAAACCCCGAAGTTAACATAAACTGCATGTCGGCTTCTTTGGGGTGTCTTTAATTGTGTATCGCCCAACTTTCATTTTTGTCATTATATCGTCACCGCCGCGATGATCGACCCAAGGGCATGCTCACACTGAGACAGTTCCATTAGCAACCCGTTCGCAAGCGAGCTTTGGTTCGACAAAGGTGCTTGACTCTGGAAAGGGCTTCTCAACCAACACGTTATGGAGCTCCATGGGCTAGATTCTGCAAACGTGCGAATCAGAAGGGCTGTCCAAGCTGAAAGCTCTTATTCCACAGTTTAGCCGCATATTTTCTTGTATTTCGGGTTCGATGCAGCGAAAAAGTGGGACAAAACACTGTCCCAAGTGACCCAGCCGGACTACGAAACATGAAAGTGGGACCCGTCCCGCCTAAATCAAGAAGTCTGGCCGCTACCACAACATTCCCAGTACTATCAATCTTGGTATATTACATGACGCGAACGAGTTTCGAAAATTCGAGCCTTACAGAACCACAAGGTTCGGTTACAAAATTGTGTTCAGCATTCTGTAAGCGGCTTCGACCTTTGTGCTGTCTCAATGGAGCGAGCTCGAGCTATTCATAGATTGTACGGTAGAGGGCGTCGAAAAGGCAACCTTTTATAGGAGTGCGCTGTCTGACTGCGCCAAGCACCAATGTGCAACACGTGTTATTTTATTGCGTGTTAGCGCCGCGAAGTAACTGTGGCTATCAGCAGCGTGTTATTTTGTAAACGGCTCGATATTTTTGAAAACAAACTTCAATTCGTTCTGAATAACTCAAAACCCTTGAAAGCACATCTCCCTCTTGTACCCTATGCCTATACACGCGAAAACAGGGTGACAGACAGAACGACACGATATTTTATTTGATGTATATGGATTGATTTGTTTTGTAATCTTCAAACAGATACATTTGCAGCTGAACAGTACGCCACAGGTAAGACTATATTACTTCCACATATTTAAGCTGCAATAAGCTGCATCATTTGCGGTTTAGCCATTGCCTCTGACTACCCATTCTTGTTTGTAATTGCTCGCGATGATACTTGTTCGTGAAAATCGGCATTCTCTGATATTCACACAACGCAAGCGATCACAAAGTGCGCGACCGCACTGTTGTTCGTCATAGCGCTTCCGTCCATTCGTTCGACAGATCCCTCCTGTACTGCACTTACGAGCATATGTTTCATAACACGGTTGCGTTAGGTTTCCCTATTTCGTATACCTAATCTGACATCACATCATGTACGAACGATTTTTCGCGTCTTTCGAGAGCGCCAAAAATGCATGAATCTCAGAACCAGCGAAGTAGATACGCTGACGTCACCGAGAAACACGAGCCCGCGTTTTCCGCGAATTTAAGTTCCCGCATCAAGTATGGCCACAGCCAAGACGTGAAAACATGTTCCTCGCGGGATCAACGACTTTTACGGTACTTCGTATTATAAATCACCCTCGTTTAGACTCACCACAGAACCATTGAACACCACGCGATTCCAGGAATTTTCGAAATAAGCCGCAATACTCCTTGGTTCGAATGTAGGTGACGTCATTTGGAGCTTGGACATCTGTCTCTTTCCAACAATGTGCATCTCTCAAAACCGTTCTTCGACGTCGATACCTGTAGTCAGAGGTGCGGCAGCCCGGTTTACTAGTTCTCGTTGGCATGCGACTGGAGGCACAGTATTGGGCCCATTGATGATGCACGTCTAATATATAGGACCCGTTTTGCCAAGATTTTCCCCATATTGGCTCAAACGTAGCAATACGGGCCCCATATTGCCAAGTTTGAGTCAATATGGAGAAAATTTTGAAAATATGTGACAATACATATACCGGGCGTTTCCGTTAAATCCCCGGGCTAAACAATAAATAAATAAAGAGACGAACTTTTCTTTTTACACGTTTCTGTCCGATACCACCTACAAGCTGCGCACCGTTTAAATGAGTCGTAGGCGCTCATTCTTTAACTAAAAATTCAAATGAGTTTCGTTAAAAAACATAACTTCTAAAGCAGGGCGCTGTCGGCATTAAAATGGGTACTACCCCTTTTGGGACCTTCAGTGGACATCTTTTAGATAAAAATCTGTCACCGAAGCGGGTCATTTGTTGCTGTAATTAATTGGTTTCTGTTTACATGTTTGTCGCAGCTGGTCGCGGTGAAGCGCAAAACGACGTAATTCATTGGTGTAACGACATATTTCATTCGTGGATGAGGGAGTGGAAGAGCGTCCTAGCGCTGTGACGTGAACGTCACAACCAAGTACAGTCAACCCTCGATTTATGGACACCCTCGGTTCCCCGAAAAATCATTCATAAATCGAGGGATTCATAAATCGAAAATTCGGTTAAGTGAGTACTATCGAGCAAATGGAACAGCATTTATGAGTTGGGATTGTGTTTATAACGAAATATATTGTTTAATTTTGATTTCGACCATGTCTTCTGCTGTATCAATCTCACAAAGAACAGACGTTAGCGCATTCACACTCTGTTTATGCAATACTAAATTGTTTAATTTTGCTTTGGACCATGCCTTCCGCTTTGTCAATGTTGGAAAGAAGAGATGTCAGCACATTTGCACTGAATTTCCCCCGGGGTTCTTAACCTCGGTTTATTAATCTCCGGGTGACAGCAGCCACCTTATTCATGAATTGAGGTCAGGAAGACTTGGTCGCCCCTTGTGCGACCCCGGAAAACCCATTTGTTGTTTGGAGGGGTCAAGAACCGAGGGTGCAATACGCGGAAAACGTTTTGTCCGTTCAGGCGTCATTCATAAGACCACGGAACAATCCATTTGAAGGCTTCTGCTGACCTCGGAACGATCTGTTCATAAATTGACGGCAGAAACGCTGGGCAACTCCTAGTTGGTTTTCAGAAATTACATTCATTATTCGAATATCGAGGTACATAAAACGAGGGAGAAACGCATGTAAAAAGTTTGGTTCCTCGTGCTCGTGTTCGTAAAACCAGGCAATTCATAAATCGAAGGTTGACTGTGTACGAAATCAAGGACCTGTGACAAACCACTGGGACATCAAGGGTTGATAGGTCACAAAGTGTAAGAGAATAAGGAACACACGGACAGTCATCAGGAGAAGAAACTCTATTGGCAGGTCCGCACGCAAAA
This sequence comes from Ornithodoros turicata, assembly GCF_037126465.1. Lineage (NCBI taxonomy): Eukaryota > Metazoa > Arthropoda > Arachnida > Ixodida > Argasidae > Ornithodoros > Ornithodoros turicata. The sequence goes on from NC_088207.1 coordinate 23,311,162, forward strand.
TGTGCTGGACCCTCGTTACAAAGAAGCCCACCAGGTGCGCCATTACATTCCTGCGTATGTCCCTGTCAGTCGGCGTCGCCCGTAATGAAAAACCGTCGACCACTCAAGGGATCTAAAAGCAGTTGACTTCGCTTAGAATTTATGGCGTCCCCTAACACAGTAGTGCTGGTAGAGCGTTTGTGCATATGATACTGCGTATACATTATGGGTCCTTCAAATTTAAGTCATACCCTGCTCAATATCCGCCTTGTCCGTCTCAGGAATGGCGTCATATTGGTAGTGCCCACTACACACCAAATTGGTAGTGTTAGAAAGGCACAATGTCAAGCCTAACACGCGAAATGTTGGCAGTTGTGTGAGAAGCCATAATTTCTTTCAGATAATTATGGTACGGAGGTCTACGGCGTAGACGAATTTGGGACAGCGTATGGAACGGAACAATTTGGCACTGGTAAGTTGTGTGACTATTCCTAAACTCTTTTTTTTTTCTGTTACAGTTCCTGTAGCTGTGTGTCTATAGCTTTTCCCAGAGACCTAATTATTTCTATGGACCTAAACTACAGACCACCATACGTGAAATAGTCTAAATAGTCAGCTGTTGAGTGTAATGACGCATGCCATTGGCAGAGCTCTCTCAAAGTTTTGCTCCAGAATGGTTCAAAAATTGTTCCATTGGCGGAGAGGCAGAAAAAAATGAACATCCGAAAAGCTTGTTCTTTTTTCCTTCTTTTTTTTGTTTTTGTTTTGTTTTGTTTAAAGAGGCGATAAGTAAGGCCGTGATATTGGAGCTTTCGTTCTTTTTTTTATTTTTTATTTTCTTCTCACTCGTGCGCCTCTTGAACAGTGGAAATAATGGTACGCCCCGCTGTATGCGAATTAGTGAGTTTTAGTAAACAACGTTGCAACGTCCCGGCACGGTAAACACCGTACGATAATCCGAAACGACATAGCGATACGCGACATTAGAGAGTTTTAGCAGACCGTTGATAACGTGGCTTGCGTCGCACCGTATCATCCGGAACCAATCAGTGGATAAGATTCTGAGTCACGTATAACTGCGATTGGTTCCGATAGGCACGATAACCTTATCAACGGGATACTAAAACTCACTATTAGAGAGTTTTAGCGCGTCGTACGCTATCGCCTTTGCGTACGTAAGGGATAGCGTTGGTGGTTCTGCGCACGCGCAAAGCATAAAGAGAGCTCCGAGCATTGCGCAGAACCGTAACGCTATCCCTAACGTACGCAAAGGTGATAGCGTACGATGCACTAAAACTCACTACTGAGGCTGTTGGAGGTTTAGTACATCGTGGAAGGAGACGGTACCGTTAGTTAACGTCGTACACTCTTAAAAGAAAGCTTCACCACATGGCACGCTGTAGGGCAACCGTTACAGAATGCTATCTCTATCACTCTTGATTTGTAGAAAGCGCGGGGCGTACGCCTTTTTGTCACAATTAACAATTCTGCATAAGTGCCAGAAAAGGGCGTACGCCTTCCGTTTTCGACAAATCAGGGGAGACAACGATGTCATTCGGGGTGATGGTTGGCTAGGAGCGTGCTACGTGGTGAAGTGCATTTTTAAGAGTATAGCCAAAATATCTCCCCTCCCCCCCCCCCCCCCGACCCCGGTTACACCAACCTTGCTTGTCAACAACCTGACCCCTTCGTCAAGAAACGATTCCATTTTTTATTGCCAGGTCCCCAGGGGATTAGGTGCAAGAGAATCCGGAAGGGAGGGATTGCGAAATTTGGGGTCAGAACATGTCGCCAATGTTTACTTGAGTTCACCAATATTCACCAAATATTATTTCATGTCGTACGGCCGCGTTCGGAATACGCGTTTCACTTACGCTAATACTAAAGTGCACTATCTTAGGGTATCTTAAATAATTCTCAGAATGTTTTCTACTCTACTCAATTTTTTTAGTATTTTGTACTCTATTCTTTAAATACTTTTTACGTGGAGTATTTTGGTATCTTATTTCGAATACTTTTGCGCAGTATTTTGGAGACGTCTGAATACTAGCATACCGTTGCCAAAGCAAACCTGTTCAACACTGTTCGAAACTGGAGCTTGAGTGGCTTAGTGGTTAGGATGTCGTTGCTTTTCGACCCCTTCGGTGCATGCACGAAACCCCACCCAGCGTTGGACAAAAATCGCTCTCCCAACGGAATACACCATAAGCTGGCGTTCCAAGAAACTGCAGTTCTATCCATACCCATGCTGACAATGTAGGTCTATGGTTCGTCCTCTTAAAACCGAACTTCACCATGTAGCACACTGAAGGCAAACCATTGCCTAGAATGATAGCGTTGTCGCTCCTGATTTGTGGGGGAAGCACGTACCGTACACTCTTAAAAACGGACTTTACCACATAGCACGATGAAGTTCAACCATCGTACAGCGTGATACCTCTATCGCTTTTGATTTGCGGAAAGCGCATGGCGTGCGCCTTTTTGTGACAATTAACAACTACATAAGTGTCACGAAAAGGCGTATGTCTCCAGGTTTCAGCAAATGGGGAGAGAACGATGTCACTCGGGCTGATGGTTGGCTAGGAGCGTGCTGTCTGGTGAAGTTCATCTTTAAGACTGTATACGCTCTAAAAACAGAGCTTCACCGCATAGCACGCTGTGTGCCAACCATTGCCGGGTTATCGCTTCTGATTCGAGGAGAGAGGGCGTGCGTACGCTTTTTTGTGACAATTTGGATATATGATAATTGCCACAAAAAGGCGTACGCCCCCTCTCTCCTCAAATCAGTAGCGAATCATTCCTGAAGCCTGTCATACACTCTTAAAAATGAACTTCACCGCATAGCACGCTCCTAGCCAACCATAATCTCGAATGATATCGTTATCTGCCCTGATTTGTTGAAAACGGGAGGCGTACGCCTTTTTTGTGACACTTATGCTGTTCATAATTGTCACAAAAGAGGCGTACGCCTACCGTTTTCAACAAATCAGGGCAGATAACGATATCATTCGAGGTTATGGTTGGCTAGGAGCGTGCTATGCGGTGAAGTTCATTTTTAAGAGTGTACAGACTGATAATGGCTGGCGCACAGCATGCTTTGCGGCGAAGTTCCGTTTTTAGAGTGTAAATCTCTTTGTGAAAATTATCATAACTGCATAAGTCACAGGCACACACACACACAAAAAAAGGACTTACGCGTCCTGTTTTCCGCAAACCAGGGGAAAGAATAATATCATTCACGCCGACGGTTGGCTAGGATCGTGCTGTGCAGCGATGTTCTGCGTTACAGAACCGGATAGCACGTTGTCTGCCGTTGTCTGTTACGGCTTCTGATCCGAAGAGTGAGGGGGGCGTATGCCTTTTGGATATATGATAATTACTACAAAAAGGCAAACGCCCCCTTTTCTCTCTTCAAATCAGAAGGTTGGCGCACAGCGTGCTATGCGGTGAAGTTCTGTTCTGCGTGCAAAGCTGTGTCGTACACTACCACAGACTCCACCACATAGCATCGAATGATAGCGTTATCCTTCTGATTTATTGAAAACACGGGCGTGCGACGTTTTGTGACAATTATCATAACCCGATAAGTGTCACAACCAATCAGGGGGCAGAACGATATCATTCGTGTTGATGGTTGGGTAGCGCGATCAATGCGGTGAGGTTCTGAAGTAGTATTTGCGACATTGTCTCTATCCCAAATGTACACTGGGCTTCGCATAGCACGCTCCTGGCGAACCATCATCCCGAATGACATCATTTCTGGGCCCTGACTTGTTGAAAACTTTTGGCGTAGGCTGTTTTTGTGAGGAATATATGCGACGTAAGTGTCACAAAAAGGCGCACGCCTCCTCTTTTCAACAAATCAGGGCCCAGAGCGATATTATTCGGGTTGATGGTTGGCTAGGAGTGAGGAGTGTGCTATGCGGTGAGGTTCTGAAGTAGTATTTGCGACATTGTCTCTATCCCAAATGTACACTGTGTGGGAACCAAGGTTCCCGTCCGCTCAGCGACGTGAGAAAACCCAGCACAGCAAATGAGCAAAGGAAAAGGTTTATTACCGGAAGACAACAGCACCGGTCCTGGCGCGCACACAACAGCAACAACCCCGACAGAGCCTCCCGAAGCCCGTCACTTGATGCTCCAGTGCCCCCACTCGTTAGCACGTGTTCCACGTGTGCCGATGATACTTGTGATACGGTGGTGATAACCAGTCTTGGGTAGTAACTAAGTTACTTTTAACTTCTAACTGTAACTAGTTACTTTTGGGGGTAACTAGTTACATTTCCAAAGAAGTCGCTTTTAACTGTACACTGTTAAAACAGAACTTCCCCACATCGCACGCTCATAGCCAACCACCATTCCGAATGATATCATTCTGTGTCATGATTTGTTCAAAACAGGGGGGAGGCGCCTATCTTGGACAGATTATCTTGTCCCAGATTTTCTGTTTTAACAGTGTAGCTAGTTACTATTTCTGTGAATGTAACTGCAAAATATAACTAGTTACTCGAATAAATGTTGTTCCTTTTTTTGATTACCCTACATCCTCCCCTAACAGTGTCTTCCTTCCTTTCATCCGTAATCGGTATGTGCCCCGTGCCTTGGGCTTTTGAACAAGCAAGGGATTCCAGCTTTGCGAACAGAAATTAGTTAGTGACCCTCAACGGTCGGAATGAGTCATATGAAAGTAATAGTGTCACTGCCCTAGCACAGGATACTGCCTCCTGTGACTATGGACAAGGGAATGATTATGGTCAAACTTTCCTGTGAGCTCACTTGCGCTCCGACCAGACCAATAGCTAATACTGCTTCGGTTGCTGCTATCATAAGCTTCCGTGGCCGCTCTATGAAGCAACCTTCGAGTTTTTATCATGGAAGGACGAGAATAATTTAATTGTAAATGCAAGCTATGGAATAAGGCGTCCTCGGCAAACAAGACGTCAACTTCAAACCTGAAAAAGCATATGGAGGAGAGTTCCTTATTCTTGTGTGTGCCTTTCTATCTACACGCTACGAAACGCGTGCGTGTCACCGTGCTCTTCTTTTTAACCGCGATACGCCAGGTCGCATGCACATGTCGTATTTTTCCGTGTGGGCTAACCGCGTATTAATTTATACTGCTTCTGGTTAAGTGCAAGACAACTTTTATCGCACTTCAGTAAACGCAAATAAATGTATGTTTTTAGCAATTGTATCGCCTTCTCATGGTCATTTTCATAAAAAGTCACTGTAATGTAACTAAGTTACATTCTCTCAATAACTGTAACTAGTTATTCGACCAAGAAAGCATATGTAACTGTAACTTAGTTACTATTTTTGGCAGATAAACTGTAACTGTAACTCAGGTGCTTTTTGGGAAGTAACTTACCCAAGGCTGGTGATAACATATCACCCACGACTCTTAAGACTTCATCGCATAGCACGCTCCTGGCCAACCATCATCGCGAGTGACATCGTTCTGGGCACTGATTTGTTGAAAACGGGTAGCGTATGCCTTTTTTGTGAGAATTATGGGCGACATAAGTGGTCACAAAAAGGCGCACGTCTCCTCTTTTCAAGAAATCAAGGCCCAGAACGATATCATTCGGGTTGATGGTTGGCTAGGAGCGTGCTATGCGGTGAAGTTCTATTTTAAGAATGTAGGATAATGCAACTTTTTAACGCTCCGTTTGTTTACTTCCATACTCAATAATACTGCATTGCTATTTTAGATGCATGGTATGTTGACATATCATACGATATACAGGGTGCATTACCTAACGTGAAAAAAAAAAAAAATCGTATTAAAAATCTACTTGTCCGAACATTATGATGTCAACGCTGTTGATCACGGGGGTGATTTTGCCATTATCTACTTCTGAGCACTTTATGAAATAGAATTCCCTAGATATTGAATTTTCCCAGTTGACCTCTGAAATTTGCCATGTCAGCCTCGCGTTCTAAATTTCGTATTCTATTTATATTTTTACATTTAGAAAGCCCACGTCGGATTTGCCCCATGCCATTGTAAAATACACGCCCTACTGCCTCGGTAATAGCTCGGGGGAAAACCGAAAAACGTCCTTTCGAGGCGCACAAATTATCGGTAGAGCTGAGTTCTCCGTCAACTTAATGCAAGATATGCTGGAAGAAAAACGGTCACCCGCTTCTTCGTGTGCCGTCCTCACTCTTTCTTTGAGAATAACTTTGCGGTTGCATCCATGTTGCCCTTACCAGCAGAAGGTTGGAAAGGGGAAAATGAAACGGCAGGCACACGGCACCTTCATATCGGTTTTTTTTTCTTTTTTCTTTTCTTTTTTCGGGGGATGTGAGCACGGCTAGCACTTTGCGTTCCTCGAAACAACGGTCTTCGCAATTTTATTACATCCGGATATTACATCGTAGTAGCGAATCTAGGTTGCGATACGATTGGGTAAATCCGGCGTGCGCTTTGTTTCCGTCGAAAAAGAACTTGAGGTTGACTTGGCAGATCTCGAAGTTTAACTGGGAAGATTCAGTTTGTCACGAACTACCTTGAGTTCAAAATTTTGAGTTCAGTTAGAATAATTAGCCTAATTAATGAGGTACAATCATGCAAACTGCTTGTTTGGGTGGCAAAAACCTTCGGGAGTGTCATACAGCGAATCTCAATTTTTTACTCCGCCTACACTCTTAAAAATGAACTTCACCGCATAGCACGCTCCTATACCAACGATTATCTCGAATGATATCGTTATCTGCCCTGATTTGTTGAGAACGGGAGGCGTACGGCCTTTTTTGTGACTTATGCTGTTCATAATTGTCACAAAAATGGCGTACGCCTCCAGTTTTCAACAAATCAGGGCAGATAACGATATCATTCGAGATAATGGTTGGCTAGGAGCGTGCTCTGTGGTGAAGTTCATTTCTAAGAGTGTAGTTCAATTTTTTTTTAATCCAATGGCACTTTGTCGCCGGACATCCTGTATATATATCCTAAGGTTAGTGAGCAGTATTTAATACTGCGGGCATTTTTATGTGACACTTAGTCTCGTTGAATAAACGGTTGTCGCTTTCAGGCTACGACGTGCAAGGTAGGTAAAATAGGCCATAAATATTCACCCACCTTGTTGACTTTCTGACATTACTCTGGTGAATTCTCCAGGCTGGGGCACAGAACAGTATGGAATGCGTAAGTAGACAATTTAACTAATTGCGTTTCGTCACGTGTTGGTTGAACCTACTCATCTTTCTTTGCAGAGCCTCAAGAATTTACGCAGCAAGGTAGGACATTTTGTTCCTATACATACCGTACTAACGGGCGTTGAGAACGGTAGAAACGCTGTTATTAAGGAGATTCCTTACGGACGGCTACGCCATCGTGTACATCACTGGTTAAGTGGACTGTGAACGGACGTCTTAGCGCCACTCGTTGCTGCGCGCAGGACTGACTGCTTCAGTAAAAGGTTGCTTGACTTGGATTGGATTGGCCGTACAGCGAAGGTCTGCGGTCAAAGTTTTGCGAAACAAGAGGGTGTCACGTTTCTCGAATGGATCGACAGCCTAGCAGCAAACAGGAGCAGACACACATACTGAGAGATGGAGCCGCCCACGTGTTTCTTGTCTGATCTCTTCCTGATAGCCAGGGTTGTTTGGATTTTATCCGGCGGATTTGTTTTTTGGATTTTATTCACACCATTTTATCGGAGATTTTCTCCAGATGTGATGTGAAAGACAATCTGAATTCAACGTCGCACGGAAAACTCCCGATTTATTTTCTTCTAGAATTGGCTGTTTGCAAAAGCCCAAGTACGAGCAACATTAGCTTTTAACTTAACATTTTTAACTTACAACTTTTCAGATTTAACTTTTCACCGCTTTCTTCAGCTTCCTGTAGGCACTGTAAATGAAGTGCGCCGAAACACGACATCTAACCCAGGCGTGTAGTATCCACACCATTCAACCACGCGTGCGTGGAACTCCACTTTTCGGAGAACAATAGAAACTGATACAATGTTGCGGGGACAAGTAGTTCCGTAAACAAACTACGAGAGGTCACCCGAAATCAAGAACAACAAAGCACATTAGTTTTTAGTCTGTCACATTTCTAGCCTTGTATATATTCTGCGAAACTATCCAAAAAATATCCGGGTTTTATCCAAAGAAGCCTACTGGAGACGATCTCTTTTTTTTAATTCGGGTTTCTTTCCAACCCTGCTGATAGCTAACTCAGATGAAGACATTATGGACGGACATTATGAAGACATTCAGATGAGGAACAAATACGCCAGCGCCGTGTTTGATAAACTTTCGTCCCAAGCTGTACGTGGAACGTCCTTGCGTGATAATAAATCGCTGCTGTAACGGGCGGTCGTGCTGAATATCCGTTATGGCTGGGTTCAAACTGCAAAGGGCAGCAACGTATTCTTTTTCTTTCCCCATCATCTGAAGGACTGAATAAAATCGGTGAAATTATACTCGCTCGCCTAAGGGCTGCAAAGACAACGGGCCAGAAGTACCGCGCTCCCATGGTCACCACACAAACAGGATGTCATTATACGTGGCTCGCTCCCAGCCGAATGACATCGCTCTGTCCAACTATTTGTTGGAGACGAGAAGTGTACGTCTTCTCCTGACCCTTATGTTAATTGCACTCCTCAGAAAAACACGTGATCCCCCCCCCCCCGTACAAATCGGGTGTCATGCGGTGAAGAATGAATTCTATACGCGGGTGTAGTTGGTGTCTGTTTTAACGAAGTAAATGACACATTGCGGTTTGCTCCGAAATTAGAAATACACCTTAGTAACGACAACCAATATTTGCATGTATAGGTTACACCGGGTCATCGGCTATAGGCACGAATGCAGCGGGTAAGATGGCAGTTTGATATCTGTTTATTCTGCGCTGTTCGAATGGTGGACATTGACCCTTGCGTTTCACAGCTAGCGAATCGTAAGTATATTTACTCTTATCAGAATGTAGCCAATCAGTGCTCGGCAAGTAGGTGACGAAAGAAGAGATTGGCGAAAGCACGTTTTGAAATGCGGAACGGCGACACACACAGGAACGACGCGTGTGGTAGACGCGGTTGCTGCAGTTCCTCGTCCAAGAGGCCTGCAAGAAAGAAATCTTATGGCTCATTAAACCCAATCCAATATCCTCAATTATCTTATTACTTGGTATAAGCCCACCCTGTGGTCACGTGACCTGGCGTAATCCTATGAAAGCCCTACACTCTTACAAGTGGACTTCGACACAGAGCACGCTCTTGGCCAACCATCATTCCAAATGACATCGTTCTATCCCCTCATTTGTTGAAAACAGGAAGTGTACGCCCTTTTGTGACACTTGTGCGCTCTAGAAAACAGAACTTCAACCGCATAGCAAGTACACTCTTAAAAATGAACTTCACCACATAGCACGCTCCTAGCCAACCACCACCCCGAATGACAACGTTCTCGCCCTAGATTTGTTGAAAACGGGAGGAGGAGCCTATTTTGTGCCATTATGCACGGTACAAAATAGGCTCCTCCTCCCGTTTTCAACAAATTAGGGGCGAGAACGTTGTCATACGGGGTGGTGGTTGGCTAGGAGCGTGCTATGTGGTGAAGTTCATTTTTAAGAGTGTAGAGCGCCAACCATTGCCACGAACGATAGTGTTATCGCCTCTGATTCGAAAAGAGAGGGGGCGTACGCCTCCGTCTCTCTTCGAACGGGATGCGATAACGCTATCATTTGTGGCAATGGTTTGCGCACAGCGTGCTATGCGGTGAAGTTCTGCTTTTGAGTGCATAAGTGTACACAAAAAGGTGTACGCCCCGCGCTTTCCACAAATCAAGAGTGGTAGAGGTATCACTGTGTACAATTGTTAGCCTTCAGGACAACAGGAGCGCAGGACAGATTTTCTCTTCAGGAGGTAAGGAATATTTGATTGGCTCTGAAATGGGAGAGAATAATCTTTGCCGAAAAAAAAAAGAAGAAAATCTGAAATGAGCGCGCGTTGTTCCAGGCCGCCTTCGGTCGCGCGTCCACGCTTATCATAATCTCCTCATCTATCACGGAATCACAGTATAGAGTCTTCTCCATATCTGGAACGATAAAAATCTGCCAGCGGCGTGCTCGAAGGCATTTCAATTCAGGAAGGGTCCTTCTCCAGCATGTGACCACTGTGAAGTGTTTCCTGTCATTATTTCGGATGGGACTTGTTGTAATGGCCGTATCGGTACAAGCCGAAATTGGAACACGCTTGAAAAATGAAATGAATGAGAAGGAGCGACACCGGATGGGACAGTTAGCAACTTGAGCAAGTTAGCAAGTTGAGCAAGTTAGCAAATAAATGCTTTGAGAAGGTGATCCCTGGGTCCTGCCCTTGAACATTCCCTCTGATGGCCAAAATGAGGGTCCTTGCTAACCTCAATAGGTATGCTGTCTCTCGTGAATTTCTTACCTCAGAATGCCTTTCTTTAATTCCGTGTTAGCGCCTCGAAGCAACTGTGGCTATGTGAGCAGCGTACAGACGTGGACAGATTGAGAGAGGAAAGCATTGGCGGACAGTGAGGGGTAGTATGCGTCCTGGGCCGACTTCAGGGGAACTGTGCTGACATTCGTCTGGAAAGTCTTCGGAAAACCCACGGAAAATCTCAGACAGCACAGCCGGTGACAGAATTCGAACCCGTGTTACCTCCCAGTCTCGGCGAGGAAAGCGGTCATCCTAACCACTATGCCACGGGAGCTGTTCAGAATGTCTGTTTCGGGCCATAAAGAATGAGAAGTCCGGTACAGCAAGCACGCAGCACAAGCAGTAGGAATAAAATATGGGCAATGGAGAGATGAAGGCTTGGGGGAGTACCCTTGTATTACTTCCGACCACTTCCCTTCCTCGGTTCATCAGGTTCCGTGTCTACACGTGGTCTTGGTGTCTCGTGTAGGAAAATATACCCCTTCACTTATTTCTACACTCCCGCTCAGCTTCAACCTTCATCAGAAACAAGAAAAACGTATTCATTTCACGTGTGCTTGCTCCGAACGATAAACACAAGGACAGTGCGACAGCATTGAATGTTCATCTGTGGATAGTCACATGCGACCAAAATAATGAGGTATTTCTTTTAGGAGTCGGCCGTTTTCTACACCTCTCTCACTTCGGTGCCGAACGAGGGTGAGAGTGCAGTCTCGGTTCATCTTAGAGGATACCCAAAACGAAAAAAAGAAAGAAAGCAGACGCAGACCGCACCATCGCAGCCGATCACTCCACGACACCTAATTTGGTCACCACTTTCGAATGCCGTTGCAAAACCACCTCTTGTGTGTCTCTAGACGAACGTAAACCCCGCATCATTATATCGATCTATCTGGGGGATATTGGGTATATACTGTTGGCAAAGTGCCTAGGTTGTGTGCAAAGATTCAAGGTCTCCTTTATTTGTGTTCGGCAAAAAAGACAAAATTCAATTGGGCCACGAGGGCGAGCCCTGTGATACGGTCCTGTCACACTAAGAACATAACGCTTCGTATCGCCAATAGGAAGCTCATTCCAGAGGCGAGTACCAAAAGACATGACTGTGAAGAAGCCAAAATCATTGCGAAAAGTAGGGCACAGGAATGAAAGTGGTACATTTCTAAGGCAGTAAGGTGACTGTACATTTTGTAACTGATGTTTCTGAGATGTCTCTGCATTAATAGAGATATTTATTTCACCAGATCAAATATGCTAAGAACAGCGAATGGAGGAAAGGCAAATGACACAGAATCCCGGAGATTCATTGAAAGCATAGTTGTCAGGGTTCGTCTCTGAGCTAAAAATAGTGGATCGAGATCAGAGAATTACGTCAGACCGTACACCTCAAGACTATAGTGTATATGAGAGATTCATAAGGCATAACCAACACTTAAAAGTGTGGTAGCCGGAACTAAGTGCTTTAATTTTGCAAGCGCATAAAGCCCACCAGATATTTTATTCATTTATTTATTTACTTATGTAGTTGTTTATTTATTTACACAGTACTGCGGGTCACTGTTGCCCCAGCAGAAGTGTTGCATGTCCCACGTCATGCATGACGTTGCATGAGAGAAGCGCTGGTATTGTCGTGTGCTATAACGGCACGTTTCGACAAATTCCTCGAAAATGACTTGGTTATTCCGAATGAAACCTTTACGGTTGTATACGTACAGTACTTCTGAAGATAGTTCTGTAGAAGCTATCTTGTCACGTCCATGACTGTCTTCTTACCTCGTAGCAGGTAAACGCCTGCTACACGTGTCATGTCCTTTTTTGGTATTGTAGTTTCTGCTCAGCGCGCCGCTGCTATCTACTTAAAGAAAGGCCGAGTGTGTTTTGTTTGTTCTTTGGAGTTGTAACGTGTTGCGGCCGGACGTGTTGCCTCACCGGCTTGTGTCTTTACGGAATAAAGCCTTTTCCGTTTGTTACTTGCGCTGGGTTAAGTTCCTGAAGACACAACAAGTTCTGGCTAAGTTTCGGAATCGCCCCCGCTGTACGACACCGTCCGTTTAATGCACTTTAGTAGACTGTTAAAAAGGTTGTGCTTTAACTCCTTTTGCTGCCACATATATCAGTCCCATTTGGAGAGTACAATTACTGTCAAAAAGGAGTCCGAAGAGAAACCTGATAAAAAAAATTCTAACTGGCAACGTACTCGCCGGAGGGTTGTGGGACTTTCGGCAATTACCCTCTGGAAACTTTTGCCACCAGTGAGGAAGGCTTTGGACAATTTTTAGTTGTGTGAATTTTTTTTTCAATTGAACTTTGAAAATTGCCAAGTGAACCTCCTTTTTTTTACGTAAATGTGAAGCCCTCCACGAATAACCACAAACCCAACAAAAACTATGCACAATATCGCAACAGAAATACTCCAGAAAAAAATACTAAATGCCGGCTTTAGCCCCCTCCTGTTTGATTGCTGCAAAGAAGAGCGCACGGAAGTTGCGGGGAGAGGAGGAAGTGTTCCCGTCTCTTGATTATCTTCTTTCCCCCGCTTTGAGCTTGATGGTGGCGACAACCGTCTTATCACAAAGAAGGCTAAACAAATGAAGGCGGGGACACTTCCTCCTCTGGACGCACCAGCTCCGGTGGCGCAGCGGTAACGCGTGCGCTTGGAGACTGGGAGGTCCGCGGTTCGAATCCGCGGGGGTTTTTTCCTGGGTTTCCCTCAGATGTGTAATAGGCGTATGCCGGCACAGTTCCCCTGAAGTCGGCCCATGGACGCAGCTATCCTCCCCCCGAGCGGATTCCGCTCGGTCTTCCACTTCACCCTTTCCTCTCCTCCTCTCCACCACCTTTCCCTTCCCGAGAAACATGCCGCCTAATCAGGCAGGCAGACCTCTCGGGTTCCTCCCAACGACACTCCTCCTCCTCCTCCTCCTCCTCTGGACGCACATTTCGCACCCGCTTCTTTCGGGGATTTTTACTTTTTTGTCCGAATATTTCTGTTGCAAGACTGTGCATGGTTTTTGTTGGGGTCTGTGGTTATCCGTGGAGGACTTAATATTGCTGTAAAGAGAAGTGAGGTTCGTTTGGCAATTTTCAAAGTTCAATTAAAAAAATAAATTTCCCACAACTAAAACTTGTCCAAAGACTCCCTCAATGGCGGCAATAATTTCCAGTCTAGGTGATTACCGAAAGTCCCACAATCCTCCGGCGAGTACGTCGCCAGTTAGAATTGATCACTTTAGTTGAAGCACCCTGTATGTGGCAAGGAGTTATCGTTATCTGTTCGAGGCTGATCTGTGCTTCTGTGGATGCATAACGAACTCCATATAGATGTGTGGAGTAGGATATCGCCCCTGGCGATGAAACTCCCCAGTCATTCTCATAAAATAAGACTTTTGTTTTTCTGCATGTGGGTCTTGCCCACATATACAACCTATGTCGGTACCTGGTTTGATACGCACACATGCGCAGCCTTAGTGCCTTTTATTCGAAGCAAGGCCACGTGAAATAAACACGTTTTTATTGAACATGAGAGAGCTGATGTTCTGAGGCTGGAACAACATACACTTTTAAAACAGAACTTCACCACATAGCACGCTCCTGACCAACCATCATACCGAGTGATATCATTCTGTGTCATGATTTGTTCAAAACAGGGGGGAGGCGCCTATCTGGGACAAGATAATCTGTCCCAGATAGGCGCCTCCTCACATTTTGAACAAATCAATGCACAGAATGATATCATTCGGAATGACGGTTGGTCAGGAGCGTGCTATGCGGTGAAGTTCTGTTTTAACAGTGTAGAAAGGACAAACACATACAAAGCCTCAAACGCCTAAGAAATTAACGATGATGTTCAACAGTTGCCGCTTGCGTCGATCGCGTCGTATGATTGTGTATATGAGTGAGAAAAAATTGAAAGGGGGATGAGTGAGAGACAGTGGCTGATTTGTCCCTTACAATGACGCGCACTTGGAAGTCGCTGGGGAGGTGTGTTAGCTTAGCTCAATTGGTAGAGCCCTGGACCTGTAATCCAGAAGATGTGGGTTCGAGTCCTGCAGCTGGCTAACCTTTTCAGTGACTTCCATCTTTCAACGTTTTTGTTGTTCCTGATGAAGGCTGAAGCTGAGCCGGAGCATAGAAATAAGTGAATGTGTCTGTTTTCCAGCCCGGGGCACCAACTGCACATGTCGAGAAGGAAGTTGAGGAACTCAGGAACACAATTGGCGTGGACAACGTTGTTCTGTGAATGTTGCAGGGGACGCATCCCTTCCTAAGCCTTCATCTCAGCGTAGCACATATTTTACTCGTGATGTTTGTGTTCCGTGCTTACCGTCGCCGACAGTGCACTGCAACTGCAGTGCAACTTCGCCACACTGCACGCAGAAGGCCAAACCATTGTACAGAGTGACGCCCCTATCACGCTTGATTTACGGAAAGTGCGGGGCGTACGCCTTTTTGTGACAATTATCACAACTGCATAAATTTCATAAAAAGGCGTACGCCTCCCGTTTTCCACAAATCAGGGGAGAGAGCGATGCCATTCGGGATGGTGGTTGGCGAGGAGCGTGCTATGCGGTGAAGTTCATTTTTAAGCGTGTGGTTTATGGTCTTAGACATGGTCTTCACCGCATGGCACGCTCCTAGCCAACCATCATCTGGAGTGATATTGTTATCTGCCGTGATCTGTTGAAAACGGGAGGCGTACGCCTTCCGTTTTCAAAAAATTGGGGCAGATAACGAAATCATTCGAAAGAATGGTTGGCTAGGAACGTGTATACGCAGTCAAGTTTATTTTTAAGAGTGTAGGGAGTGTACAGGTAAAAAGTTAGGGGCAGTGGTCCTCGACTTTTCCTACTTTATGGTCCGCAATAGACGTTCTGAGGTAACAAATTCATGGCAGACAGCACCCTTGTTGGGGTTAGCGTCATCAGGAGCCTCATTATAGTCATCATACACTCTTAAAAATGAACTTCACCTCATAGCACGCTCGTAGCCAACCACTATCTCGGATGATATCGTTATCTGCCCTGATTTGTTAAAAACGGGAGGCGTACGCCTTTTTTGTGACACTTATGCGGTTCATAATTGTCACAAAAAAGGCGTACGCCTCTCGTTTTCAACGAACCAGGGCAGATAACGATATCATTTGAGATTATGGTTGGCTAGGAGCGTGCTATGCGGTGAAGTTCATTTTTAAGAGTGTAGAGAGCGGTCGGGGGCATACTGTGAATGAACCCAACGGTCCCCTTATCAAAACACGTATTTTCTTACTCAAGTGTCTCATCTATAGTGTCGCTCTTTCTCATTCATATTGTTTTTCAAGCAGGTTCCACTCCCCGCCGGTACCGGTACGACCAGTACAATAAGTCCCATCCGAAATAATTATCGAAGGATCCACGCAGTGGACGCATGCTGAAAAAGAACGTTTCCTGAATTGAAATGCTTTCAGTCGTTCGAACACGTCGCTGACACATTTTTGTCTTTCAAGACGGGGACAATACTGTGACAGTACAGCGGTACAGTGTGACGGGAGCAGTACCAGCAGACTACGAGCCAAATCTTCCATGTCTCCTGAAGAGAAAATATCATCCGGGGCTTTAACCAACGCACGAATCTGTGACGAGTAATTCCTGCGCCCTATGTGTGGATTAAATCACGCAGTGATCCTCAACATTAAATTTCAGTTTATGTAAGACTAGAGGCAGTGCTATACCCGTTACCGAAATATCGTATCGCGTTGCCGGTACTCGGTACCTGAGAAAAACCGATATCGATACTTCTACTACTACCTACCGCTTCCCTCTCAAAAAAAAAAAAAAAGGGGAAGGCGGTACTGTGTCTGGTGGTTTTGATTGAAATTGGAAGTTCCATGCAATCTGAATACCAAAATCTTACGTACATCGACGCTCCTCACCGTACAACAGCGAACTGTGAGAAGATAGCCTTGCAACAATAAAGCAGAACATTTACTATAAAAGGTGTTTCACGATAAATGAGCAAAAGTTTAAACATAGAATGGTCCATCGCACACCGAAAAGGCAGACTGCATTGCGTTACCACTAGAGTGAGGGCACAATTTTTGTTTTGCAATGAATTAATTAGTTTTTGATGGATAATGATAAGAGCCAGAAATGTCATTGAGAAAGTTGTAGCGGGCAATACAATGACACGAAGGACAACAACGTCGACAACGTCGTTGATTGCAACTGATCCCTTTTTTTTATCAATTTTTCGCCATTTTTTTCCGCTCCAAGGACGCGAGAGGAGCGCCGGATTACGCCGCTCTCGAGCGTCCTTTTATTGAACGAATTCTAGTCACAATTCTCATTTACATTTTTGACATTTTGGCTTGACATTTACTCCTGGCCTATCTGCGACAGGTCTCGCGTCGATTTTTCGCAAACCCTAAATTAGTCTTTGGAACGATAGAAAGGACTGCCAGATACACGAGACACGAGAGTAAAAATTAGGACTAGTGTATCCGAAAGGGGAAAAAAAGTGGGAAGACTATACTTAGGATGCTTGACGTTTCGAGCGGACGCTGTTCATCAGTAAAACGAGGAAACGATGTTAGCGTCGGAGGATGTTAAACATACTGCCCAGCCCGCTGCCGGGCTGGGCAGTATGTTTAACATCCTCCGACACTAGCCTTCTGTTCCCCTTTTTCTGAGTTAGTATTTGGAAAAAAGGATCCGTTAGAAATACAAAGTTGCAATCAACGGGCTTCGTGTTGTTGTATCGCTCGCTACAACTCTCTCGTTTACATTTTGGTTCTAATCCTTACGCAGTCCGTCTTTTTGGTGCGCAATTAACCATTCTGGTGGGGATGGATAGGAGACAAAAATGTGGTGGTGCGTCCCGAATAAATCGGACTGGCTACGACGAGCCATAGGACGACATCTGCATCCAGCAGACGTTCGTCCGACGTGATCTGCTGCAGCAGCTAGGTTGCGAAGTCGAGGACGAAGGTGATTCCCTGTGTCCTCATTTGCTTCGACGCATCCCAAGCTTTACCACTGCGAACGGGTCACGGTGCGCCTCAAATCACTCTTCGACTGTTACTCCGTTGTCGACTTTACAGATCTTAGCGTCGCTGTCCTCTCTCCCGTTGTTGCTTCCCCATTGAATGTCACGACAGTCAGTGTTATGCGAGAGCGCGGTTTTTAACTCATCCGCCAAGAGCATCTTTCAAGATGTATGGCGCCAGTCGTTGACATGGGACGCCGAATTCGCATCGGAAGGTCATGTGGTCTGGGAAAAATGGAAGGCTGAACTGTCAGCTCTCGATGCATTGCGCAAGTCTCCGTTGCGTCCTTCCGCAGGCAACTCCATCTTTGATGCGCATTGCTTCGCCGACGCTAGTCCCAAGTCCTGCGGCACCACGGTCTACGTTCGCAGTCGCCCTCCTTACGGAGCCACTTATACGCATTTGCTTTTAGCGAGAGCCCGTCTATAGCTTCATTGAACGTTACCGCGAACTTCTCGTTACCGCGTCTGGAGCTCTTCGTATGCCTGCTGTTCACGCGTCTTCACCGCCACGTATCGACCAGAACGCATGCGTTGCTCCCGCGCATTTCTGGACGGAGTCAAAAGTTGCGCTCCAATGGATTCAGTTCAGGTGACCAATCAACCCTCCTTTGTAAAGTCGATGGTGACGAAAATCTTATCACTTCCCGACCTGAACAGTGGCGGCACTGCAAGGGCCGGGATAACCCCGCAGACCTAGTGACCTGCGGTATCTCCGCCAGATGCCTGCAGAACAGCCGATTGTGCTGGAGTGGTCTTCCCTGTTGTCCGCAGGTGATTTGAGCCCTCCTACTCTTGCTCCTGTATGGTGGTGCCTCCTGCACCAGAAGCTCCTGATACCGAAGCGTTCGTTCACCCAGCGTCGGCACCGCAGAACTGGATGGACCTTTCAGCCTACAGCATCCACTCGCGAGTTCTACGCATTACGGCCTGGTGAGTCAAGTTCGTCCACAACAGTAGTCTTCACCAACCGCCCTTAGCAGCAGCAGTTACGTCGGAAGAGCTTCGGCACGCCGAAGGCATCTGGGTCTTAAATGTTCAAAATGAAGCCTTTCAGCACGACATCTTAGCGCACAAACATCGCAGCACCACCGCGGCATCTTCGTCCATATATGGGTTTTTCAGCCATTTCTCGACGCCTCCACCATATTGCGCGTCGGCGGTCGTCTTCATCAACATCAGGATTCCTACCAGCTCAAACGTCCCATCTTTGTTCCCGCGAAACATCGATTCACGGAGCACGTCAAACTGGACGCCCACCAACGCCTGTTACACGCCGGCGTACAAGGCACCATCACGGAGGTCAGAAGAAAATTTAAGGTTTTCCGCGGACGGCAAACCACAAGACGTGTCCTGCGCTCATGCTTCACCCGCCGCAGATTAAGGCCACACCTTAAAAGATCCCCAGTGTCACCCTGCCTCGGGAGCACATAACGCCAGCAAATTCTTTCACAGGTGTCGGCGTGGACTTCGCTGGACCGCTGCACATAACATACCCAACTTCTCCCAAAACATACATCGCCCTTGTCACGTGTAGCGTCACAAAGGCTGTCCACCTCGAACTTGTGTCCTCTATGAGCGTTCCCGATTTTTTGCTTGCCTTCCGACGTTTCGTCTCTAGGTGTGGGGTACCACCCCACATTTTTTCCGACAACGCTCAAATATTTCGCAAGTGCTCGTCACTCCTCTACCTGGTTGCTGCAAGGGATGTACTGGACTTTGTCGCCCAGCATCATTTGCCCATGCGATTCATTGTCGACCGAGCTCCATGGTGGTGAGGCTGGTGGGAACGACTTATACGAACTGCGAAGAAAGCCCTAAGACGCTTCCTCAGAAGACGAAGGACGTCCCGGGGAAGCCCATGATACCCCCCCCCCCCCCCACCGAGCACCTTTTACTCGTGAAGCGAGCAGTGGCTCTGCCTGACCAATCGGCTTCCGATTCATTGTGCCATAAAGAGGTGCGACGCAGTTTTCAAGCCAGGCAAGAACAGGCAAAGCGCCAGTTCTCGAAGCGCTGGTCACGCGAATACTTCCTCCAGCTGCGGTCAGCACACGCAAGCCCGTCACCAGCAGCGTCTGAGACGCAACTAAAGGTAGAACAACAACGTCCGTCCATCTTTCTGGAAGCTGCATGACGCTTGACACGCGAGTCGAGGGCGAGACGTCGACATACGGGCGCGCTCGCTCCGTCTGGCCAACGGGTCGTCGGTCGTTCGACCAATACAAAGGCTTTGCCCCAAGTGAAGGCCCGGGATGATGCCGCATAACTTAGAGGAGAGATGACTTAGAGTGACCCGTCACCAGGTGCATGGGATCGGAATGAACGCGCGGCTCCTTGCTCGTTTTGTTTTCGTTTTTTTTTTTTTTGTTCTGGTCAGTAGTTGATTAAAGGTCAGTGACTCATTTACGTAACACATTTATTCTATTTTTAAGCTTTGGTCATTTTTCGTGAAATACCCGTATAGCTTAGGCACTTGAGGTTTGGTAATAGGTGTCGTCCAGTGTACGTTCGCAAGGGTGTTGGAAGTGTGAGTGAAGCTGATGAAAATGGAACTGATACGTTCTTTGTGATTCATCCCGACACTGGCAAAGGAATCAAATTGTCAGGAGCTGTCGATAACTACTCCGCGTCTGTCCCGATAACATACCATATTTACACAGGTCCGACTGGTCGGTGGCTTTGCTTCTTTCATTGGTCCTCTTCATACTTGGGATAGTTTTCCTTGTGCTGTTACTCACTCCAAATCTGTTCGGTAAGTGAACCTCTAGGAAACCTCAGACTTTCCTATTGATGCCTGAACGATACACTGCAATAACGGAGCTTGAGCGGATAATATGTTGAGAACCAACAGACATTGATGATCTTTCTGTTTCATGATCCATTGAACATATTTACGAGGACTGAAATGAGTTTAGTTAAACTGAAAGTTTAAAATGTACGAATGTAATTTTTATATAATGGTGCCAAGTGAAAGAGAGTATAGGCTGTAGATGTAGAGGTGTAGGTGTAGAGTTTACGACAACTCCTTTTCCAACCCATATAACCAACGGCGGGTTGGGGGGTGGGGGTGGGGGGAAGCGTGCGAACGGTTAAGCGGACTGGTGTAGCAGTTTAACATGTCGAATATGCCGCATTGCTATACAGGCAGTGTTATGGGCTACGCAAAGCGATCTGAGTTCCTGTTTTCAGTTTCTTAATCGCTTCTTTGACTTTAAAGGAGCTCAGAAAGCACTTCAATGGCTTCGATTTTTTCAAGTGAATCCACCAACCTGCCTATTAAAGGAGCATTAAAGTGGTATCTAACATGGCCAAAAACTGCTGTCATCTTGTAAAGCAGTATGTGAAAAGCATTCCCACAAAATATTTCTGTCCAATGTTGTTTCACCACGGTGCAATTTGGAAAATTGCTGCCGCGGTGACAAGCCGGAGCGCTCCAACTGCAGACCACAGCCACTCTACTGTGACGTTGGTGGTAGAGAGCCCCTTATTCATTCGTAGAAAAAACCGTCTGCTAGGAACATTGCGAGCTGTTTGTTGACTTCTATTTATATGATTTACATCACGTTTTCTAAAAAAACAAAGCATATATGCAGCCTGAGAAAATAAGATCACAAGAGTAATATATCCGTGGCTTCTGTGCAATCTCAGAATTCACAGTAGCAGAAAGCAAGCGATGGCGGCGGTATTGTGGCGCAACCTGTTCGTTTTCACCGCGCAGTCGGACAGGCTGCACACTGTCGAGAAGCACGGGGTTTTCGCTGTACAAGCGCAGTTAATTTCGAGCTGCACCATGGTGTCTGCGGTCCCAAAAAATCGTGGTTGTGTCGTGGACAGCCTTCAAACCCTCCGTTTCGGACATCACGTAGCCGGAGAACGAATGGCGTCTCCGAAGCGGTAGCAGACGCTCCGGCCAGCGCGATGTTGCTCACCTCGATCATGTGATCCCAGGTCCAATGAGAAGCGTCCTCACCACTTGCGTCACATAGTGCGCGTGGTGGCGCTCATCACGTGCCTATCGTGAAGGCGAAGGAGGGTGTTTCGCGCACGGGAGGTTCGGGGAGCTATTGCAGGCGTCCCAATTTCGCTACGGTTGCACTAATTGTGGGAAAACTGTTTTCGGCCGCCTAACATTCCATACTGATCAAAAACAGAAACAAAGTTGTGGGCCTCTAGACTGCTCCTTTAAATATTTATTCAAATGAAATATTTCCTGGTGCGCTAAGGCACATAACATTTGCAGGCGTTCGCCGGAACCCAGTAAACCAAATATGTCCCAAGGATATCCTGGAGAACTGAATTTCACAGCTGGATGTCCCAGAGATGTTCGTGAACATCCTGTGTACGTCCGTGGGAAGTTCAGGGGAACAAACTTTCTTCCTCATTTTGCAATCCGGGGGCATCCCATGAATATCTGTGATGGGTATCTGGACGTGAATGGGATGTTTACTGTTTCGTATGAAATTAGCTTATGTACTCCGCCATTATGCATTATTATTCAGTTTCTGCTATCTGTTCACATTTTAGTAACACTTTTGAATAGTCTACATCCTGTACGGTATGCGACCAGAGTATACAACACTTATCGGGAACACCACGTAACTGCGTACCCCTTTTCGTGGGGGGGGGGGGGCAGCTTGGACACGTACACACATATACAGGGTGTCCCAGAAAACGTCATTGAATTTTAGTTAAAAACTACGCCACATATATAGAATGATGCGTTCAACGGCATTGCTTGTTACTAGGTTTTTGCCACCTCCTGATGTGCATGTCATGGGTTTCCAACCTCCTTTCGTCGAACTGACAAGCGATAACGTTCAAAACGTCCTCACGTGTTATACGCAGTGCTCCGAGAAACATGATGTTCGACTATTATTCCCGATAGGATAGATACTGAATATCAGTGCCAATTATCATGCATTTGAGTAAACTTGACATGCTGTTCATGTTGGTGGGGTAAAAAATGACATTAAATTGGCAAATTTCCGAGTTCACTTCACAAAAACGTACATAATTAAACTCAAACAAATGCCGTTGACCGCATGATTCTAGGTTGCGTAGCTTTTTATTACAATTCAGTGACACGTTTTCTGGGACACCCTGTATGTGATCCATCGAGTAAGAGCACTTCCAATGGAGGCCTATGGTACTAGAGGGACTGGCTACTAGACGGAGCGTATACTGAAATGACAGTTGTTGGAGCACGGTCATTAAGTGTACACGTGGGGTGAACTACGCTTGTAACGGTGAAGACGTCTTTGAAATTAACTCATTCGTCTGCCAACAACGCCGGAGTTTAACAGCTGATACTTCTTGCCTCTCTTCCTCATAAATATTGTTTTTAATTCAAACTAGCTTCTATGATGTGATTACTCTGTAAATAAGGTTGCGAAATCAAACCAAAATGTTTCTCTTTGCTTACGCCATTCCAGTACGCATCACGTGCCCCAGATATGTGCTAAAAATGTCACCCTCTGGGGCAATTTTTTTACATCCTGCAGATGTCCCTGGGACATACAACGTTAGACGATCTTCAACGTCACATTGTGGAGGTCCAGAGAACGTCTGGTGGACCTCTTGGACGTATGTGATCTCTGCGACATCTTTGGGATGTACCTGGGATATTTCTGGTTTACTGGGGAGCAACTGAAGGATACTAATTTAAGTACGCCTAATTAAGGGTGAACGTTCAGGCTTTGATGTGGCCTCCACAAGTGTATCTGACCACGGTTTAACCTTGTCCGTGAGTTGTGGCGATGAGGGCCAATAAGGGCGAAACGGCAGCCCACAGCTGGGTTGCGGCACACTTGCTAGATTGTTATTGTTTTTCTTCTCTTGGCTACTGTTGATATTTTCAATGCGGCATATACTTAAACCCTCATGTAATGGCCTACAAGGCCCTTTGATGGAACAATTAATGAAAGAAATTCATCATTTCCTGAAAAAGGGTATGTCTATGTGCAGAGCATGCTCTTAACACATTAAGCCACTGCACAGCCAGTGCGCAAGTTGCTATCAATCTGTTTCTATTTATCTGGAAGGGGTTGAAGAGGATAATGGCGGAAGAGGCAGTGGCAGTAGCAGCAGCGGCGCCGGCGGATCATCATGTAAGTAGCAAGCGATTTTTTCTTTTTCCGAAGGCCCAAGCAACAGAAAAGACAATGCTCTAAAAAACTTGGAGTTTTCAGAACAAAGGGAGATCTTTTTGTCCCAATCGTATGCAAAATGAAACCTCTAGTCTCGATATGCCATCGTTGCGCATTCATTCTATACGCCATATTTTTTTCTACGTGGTGCGTTTGCAAATGTCATTACGTCCACATTGGGCGTAGCTTGTGTCGGAGACATTCTCCGTCGGTTCGGTATCCCATCGCAGTGTTCATCGCGATGCACTCGTCTCCAGCAATGCCTCTGGTGGTGCCACTGCAGCGGCACTCAAGAACTACTCCTCCTCATGTATGGGTGTTCCCAGGATTTTTTCCAAGGAAGGGGGGGAGGGAAAATGCGTCCAGGGGGGCAAGCGTGCAACCCCCCCCCCCTTACGACCTTTTTTCGTGGAGGCGGACGTTGCGCACTGTGCTGTACTGGTGTGGTGTGGTGGTGAGTTTCCTATTATGGCATATGAGAATAACCATGGCGACCTATGACTAAAGAGCGCACTTTTTCACAAGCGACCTTGGAGCTGCCCCTTGCCCCCCTTCTCGGAACGCCCATGAGCAAAGGCACTCGAGAACTAGTGGGTGTCACCAGTGTTGGGCAGTACTTGAAGTACCAAATACTCAAGTAGTACTTTAAGTACATTTCTGTGTACTTGTACTTTACTTTAAGTACATTTCAAATCATGTAATTTGTACTGTACTTAAAGTACTTTTTTCTGAGTACTTTCCCATCAAGTACTCAAGTGCCCAAACTTGGACTCGAGACAAAAATCATAGTGAGTATCAAAAATGCACCCTACTAAAAGCGCTAAAATGACAAGAAGACGACGAAAACACACAGATAGGGCTATAAATCTTTTCGTCGTCTTGCCGTCATTTTAGCGCGTATAGTGGAATGCTGTACAAGATTCCCAGTATGAGATTTTACCAAAATGATTTTTGTGCGTTTAAAGAGCATATTTGTTGAAGCAAATCTATTGTTGAGAGGCTTGAAATGTTGAAAAAAGTATCAACGCTTCTATGGTTATGTAAAACGAATGGAATGCAAAGACACGCACACATTATGATACAGCAACCGGCAGCACAATAACTTGACGAATTGTCATTTCAGTTCTGCCAATGTAAGGTTCTATGTTTTTTTATATTGTTCCCTTCATTAGCAATTAATAATCAATATATATCACAGTGTGTGATTGCATTACACGATGAATACTCTGGAAGACACACATGCTTTCATTTTTACATTTTACGTTTTTTGTAATTGGTCACATGGATTACATTGCTGCATGTCACAGTCGTATAAAAATGAAAGCTTACATCATGTTTCATCGTTTTTAATTTTCTTCGTATTCTTTTTTCAACATGTATTCCAAAAAGCAGCAAGGAATGTCCATAAATGTATAATCTCTGTTGGCTTGTACTTTCCCCCCGCCTGACATTATCCAGCCTCTTATACCCGAAGATTAGTACCGGACCACCACGCTGGGTGGGTGACCTTGGATCAGCCAGGGTATAATACTATTTTGCATAATCGCACCACAGCTGACTGATTACCTCTCTACATGTAAATGCAAATTATAACATCTGATTAAGTTCATATACACGGGTTAGCACTTAACCTAGGACTTTATGGTTTCAGAGCATTTGTCAAGAATGCTCGTTGAAGTTTTGCCAAAAAAGGAAGACAAATATACTAAATAGTGAAATGCAAAGTGATAAATTAAATTGATGTAGTACTTTGTACTTTACTTGAAGTACATTTGGAATTGGGTACTTGGTACTTTACTTGAAGTACAATTTTGAGGTACTTTGCCCATCACTGGGTGTCACGCGCATCGTGGCTCCGTTGCACGGAGGGATCTTGATCCAAGCCCCACTCAGTACATAACGATCTTTAATGCTAGAATCTGAAAATTCGCGTAATGCTCCCCATCACTGTAAAAGGTGGTCTTATTTTACGGACGACTTTGCAGACAAAAGTCTGTAAAATTTTACGGCTCGTGTCTGTAATTGTCCTTTAACGCGTAAAAGTTGTTTTCCTGTTCCAATATGGCGTCTATCGCGTGAAACGACCAGTGCGCTGACCGGCCTGCTTATTGCACCGTTGAACAGACTTCTAGGTAAGACATCAGACATCTAGACTTCTCGCTTGTTGTTAAATGTCGAAACAGCATGAATTGAAACCGAAACCGAAAACAATATTGCAGGTCCCATTGTGCTCGCGACGCGCCGATGGCTGCTGCTTCGCGGGTGGCGATGTTTCGCAGACGACGCTAACCTACAACGCCTACAACTTAGAAAGTGACGTTTGGTACGGAGGCACCGCTCCTTCGAACGCAATTGCGTTGGAACGACAAATGAGTGAGTAAATCAGACAATGACTGAGTACTTTAGTGACACGTGCATCTCCCTTTGTTCTTCGGGCACGGAACATGTGTTGTGTGCCGTTGGAAATGGCACTGTGCTTGAGTTCTCGATTTGATGTCCTTTTGTAAATAATACTCACGAGGTTTTAGAATCTGGACTCTCCATCATAAGTGTAATCTTCTACCTAAGTGGGCAAACTACGTTGGCTGACGCCAACGGTATGCCCGTGTTGTGAACGCTGTTATGGATGCGAACGCTAAGTGGCGGTGAGGCACTTGCTTTGCATGATATCTGATTAGTGGGCTTAACTCCGCAGGAATAAACAAGGAAGGTAAGAAGCGCCTCATTGCAAAATGTGATTCGCGTGTGAGGTCACACTTTTTTAGCGTAGAGGGTTACGGACTTTTGTGAGGTGCTCACCACGCGTCGTACATGAACCCTGGGGCCGGTGGAGTCATGCAGCATCATACAAAGTTGACAGTACTTTATTCTCGTTCATTTTTTTCTGCAGCTGGCTGACCGTAAACATAGACCTCAAAAGTGTGAACACACAAGGAAGCACACGTTTCTTCGCGGATGACAGCATGGCCCTACACGAAAGGTGAACAAAAGAACAGCGTCGTGTCAGTCTGTGGTGCAAACTCATTCTGTATGCACCTGGTGCCTGCTTTCTCTTCTTCTCTTTCCTTTTTTTTATTTGTACGACATAATATATACATAAACGTACTGTGGGACACAGCTAGCTGTTCGGTGCTTTCTTTGTCTGTATTTTCAATGTATGCACAGAATCATAATAAAAGCCATTGTATGGATATGTGCTTGAGTATTGCCTGACCTCATCCGTCTGTTCTCTCCATGGGTTCCTCCTCATGCGAACGGCAAATAACATACACCCAGAAAATTAAGTGCAATTTATGTGGTGGTTGGGAGCTGATGTACATGATTCTAGTTGCATAGAACTACAAAACATATAGAACTGTAAAACTAAAAAAAAAAAGAAAATAGGAAAAACAATAGTAATGGTAACATCATGGATAATTGCAATAACGATTGTAAAGCAATTTGCCTTGTCAGTGTAATATCACACGAAATGTCTGCTTTTTAAAATAGGAGTGTAAACCAATTGAAAACAAACGTGTAATATAACCCAGTTTCCGTTATTTTTACAGACTAATGCTGGAGGGACTTATACCGCTTCTCTGTTATTCTACGGACGGCGTCTGGGTTATGTTTCCCTGTACGTTTTCCGTAAAACAACAGAGAAATTTTTTAAAGTGCATACTCGTAAAAGCCGAACATGACCACGAATCACGCTCGCAGCCGACAATCACCCCGAATGACATCATTCTACTCTGATCCTAATTTGTCTTAGAACGGGAACCAGACACCTTTTTTCACACGTTTGCAGTTACGATAATTGAACAAAAAGGCGTAAACTGCGTGTTCACAAACCAAGGTAACACCTCTCGAAATGGTTGGCCTCCAGCGCGCTATGTGGTGAAGTTCTGCCTTAAGACTGCAAGCCAGATCATATCATTCAGAATGGCACATTGTCAATCTGTTGGTCTGTCGAAGATCGGAATGCCCCTGCCACCTGCTACCCCGAATTGAGTGAGTTTACAAATTGCAATGAATGTATTCAAAAATGTCAGTAATCCATGTGCATGCCACTGAAGTGTGGTTGACATAATGAGTGGGCGTTGACGCGTGCAAGAAGGAATGAGGACTCTCTAACAAGGATGACATTCTAGACCAATGTTGGTGTCCCAGCTAAGCCCGACTAGAGTCACTAAATAAGCTACGCTTCAGAGTATCGACACTGAGTTCCGAGAGTGAGCATGTGCATCTTGTTTCCGCGCCACGTGCACGATGCCATCTATCGTACGCAGGTAAAATGTTCTTTTCTCTTGACATCAAGGTCTTGAGATGATCTCATCAAGGTTGACTGCCTTGAGCTCACCTTGACATATTCGAGACGCTCTGGTGGACAATATATGGATTATAGCACAACAATCCTACACGCTTATCTTTATCCCACAGCGAGCACCCTCTGCGCTCTGCTCTCGCTTGAACCACAGTGTAGATACTCTGAAGCGAAGCTTATTTAGTGCCTCTAAACCCAGAGGTCGGCATTTTGGCCCGAAAGAACTGACGATCACGATCATCTGATAAGGCGAGCGTGAGGCTGAAGCAGACCTACGCTCACGCTCAGGCTGATATGGCGTGTGATCGCTGTGCACCATGAGCGCGATACTGGATCGCACTCATCCTCGCGCCAGTGTTTATCGCAATCAGAACGTCGAACGAACGAGTTGATCGCACATGCTGCGATCACAATGAGGGTGATTGCATGAGATCACGATATCAGGCAAAGGCCGTTCGTGTGATATCTAGGTATTATCGCACTCACGCGATCACCATGTAGTTGCACTGTTGGCACATGGCACCTTGCACACAGCAAAGGCAGGGAGGGCGTGAATTTCCTCTTGTGATTGTGCTTTCGGGCCAAAAATAGGCAAATCAAAGATCGCAATGGCAATAAAAAGCTGTTCGAGCTCGGATGTGGGTCCTTTGGGCACTGCAGGCAACAGGCAACAGGCAGGTGCAGGCAACAGGTGTTGCGCCACTTCTGCAGCGAAGAACCATGTCTAATCGCGTTGACGAGCTCCACGCCATGGGTGACTTCGCTGTCCTCGATTGGCTGCAGGACCACTTCAAATTTATCGGCAGCTCTAGTGTCGGCGAGAAAACATTTATGCTGTGTCTTCACTGTAACACGTGAAAGATTGGAAAGAGAAGAGCATTGGGAAATTTCGAGCACGGTCAGAGCACGCTGTGGATCTTTCCACAGCCCTCGGCATCCACGGTATCCTTGATACGGCGTTCCTCGTGCCTGAAGTTCGGCAGACGTCTGAACTTGACGAGTATCTTGCGGAGGACTATGATGAGCAAAATGCCTGTACCTTTTGGAAACACGACACCAGTCGATATCATAAGCTGGGTCGTCTAGCGGAGGTCTGCTTTGGCATACCGGCCACTGGCAGTGGCGTCGAACGCCTTTTTTCTGTGGCCGGTGCAATACAAAATGTAATGTAAAGGGACCTCTGTGTTAATTTACAGTGTTCCCTTTACCATTCGCTGATGGCTATAATAATGCAACTCTTGGTGACGCAGATCCCAACAGCTATGCTATTTCTCATTAATTTCTGTTACATCATAATGACTCTGTCTGGCCAGAAGGTATGAGAAATCGAGGAGTCAATTGATTTATCCAGCAGCCCCTGCACCCTGAACAGCCCCACATGTTTAGCGCCAGACCCCTAACTCTCTACGCACTCCCTACGAACTGTGCATCCTGCCCCCCCCCCCCCCCCCCCGATTTTTTGCAACACCCTCACATGCTGGGTGTCAGGGACAGTAAAGCGGTAACCGCATACGACGAATTCTCGACGGAAAACCGGCCACCGCCACCGTTTTTCCGGTGAGCCGACGCAAGCAATGGGAATTTCGTGGCACCCCGCTTCGACGAAGTTGGCACCATGCTTTCTCGTGGCGCGTTTCCACGCTCTTCCTTTTTTCACGGGCTTAGCCCGCCCAAATAAACCTTCAGTTCCGATTCAGCTGTTGTAGCGAGCACTTCTTTAGCATAGCCCCTACAGTCTGGTGACCCGATAAGAACTCGACCATGGAGAACCCCGGCGATCCCTCAGGCACTGAGGAACCTAATTTTCGTACTGCCCGCTCTCCCGCATCTGCCCAAGCCATCCATCCAACATCACCAGCGATGGGCCACATCGCTGTTCGGCTGTCGCCACGTTGGCACCGGAGCCCGTTCATCTGGTTTCAGCAAGTTGAGGCTCAATTTCTCCTCGCTGGCATCACCAACCAGTTGACCCAGTGCCGGCATATAGCCATCCATGCCAACCGAGATCGCCATGGATGTCTCCGACTACATATCGGGCCCGCCCGGCACCACTCCATACGACCGCCTCAAGGCAACACCACCTAGATAACACAAGGCCTCGTCGGCCTTCCCTCTCCCTGCGTGTGACGATCCCGAGCCTGATCCCGAGTTCGATTTTGGCCTGTGCGTCGCGTACTGCATTGTCAGGTTTCTCAAGTGACAGGTACGTATGCTTTTGGAACGCTCTGTGTAGAGATAGGCAGTGTCCGTTAACCGAAACTATGTTGGTGAGTCAGTTCCACATGGGCCGGTGCTGCGTTCTTCGCCGTCGAGACAACGACGACGAGGGCAAAATAGTACATGTGTTCTCGTTTCCAAAGGATGAAGCTCTCAAAGAATCATAGCTGAAGGCGATTCCGCGCCCAGATTTTAAACCGAGCATTCGCTCCAAGGTATGTAAGTAAACTTCAAGTCACTGCCGCTCGAATGCGTTGTGGGATCTTGCTTACATGTTGATGGTTGTTGACTAACACATTGCAAACTACTAGGTATCAACTCTACTTCGGGTTTTGTTTTGTTTTCGTTTTACTTCATCTTTGTCTGTGTGTGAATAAAGGCAGAGGGAGCCAGCTAAAACGGCCCGCTCATTCTGGAACGGATCACGGACTGGGTGGTTGCTCGGGCTGAATGAACGAAGCATATGACCGAGTTAATTCAACAAAGGTTATGGGTCCAGAACTCGCTTCATATGTACTTTGAACCGTGACTGAGTTGGGACGACTGCGACTACTCTACATCGGGATGACTTCCGAAGGTACAGCGAATGTTGGACCAAGTTACGTAGAAAAAATTGGAAGGTAAAAATCATCCCATTTGGAGATTCAAGGTGAGCAAGTACGAAGACGAAGGGATGGTGGTCAGTCATAACGACGGAACGGCCAGGAGAAGAGGCAGAGAGAACAAGATGGGACACGAAGGATATGGAGGCACTGAATGCCATAGTACAGACCTTGTCTTCGTCTCAAGCGGCATACGTAATCAATCAGACAACGGCGAAAGGAGTCTGGACGAAGTTGGGAGAAGTCAACAGAGGACGCATTCTTGAACGAAGATTGTTTTTGCGCCGGCAACTAAATGGAATCAAGTGGGAGAAAGGAGACAACGCTTCCCTCTACATGCATCGTGTTGAGACTATATCTGAAGAGCTGCGCACTTTGGGGGATTCCCTGGAAGACTCCGAAATTGCCTGGGTAGCGCTCCAGGGGTTGCCAAGAAATTTTTACGGAGTTGCTCGAAGCTTCGACGTGTGCTCCATGGGAGAGGTCACACCAGAGCGCGTAAAATACGCACTCCTCCAAGAAGAATTGAGACGGGGGACGACTCCCGAAGACTCAGTGTGCAAAGCCAAGCTTGTGCATGACAAACCTGATCCCCAGAGCCGAGGTACCTTCCGGTGCTATAATTGCTGAAGGGCAGGACACATGGCACGCGAGTGCTTCATGAAGAAGGATGCAAGGCGTCACAGGGACACGCCAGGGCCAAGACCTAATCGCGACACAGGACGCGCACAAGTGAACAAACCACGAGCAAGGATCGCGAGATTTGCAGCTAACACATGTCCAGATGAGAACGACCACGAGGAATTTGCTTTTGGCGCAACTGCAGCCTTTCACAGGAATCAAGGTGTGTCCTGAGAAAACTGCCGTTCTTGGTCGTGGTCCATCGACTCGGGAGCAAGCCACCACATGACGGGACAACGAGATTTCTTAACTGGTTTTCGTGAGGAAGAACCAAGACAGGTCGTTATGGCCGACGGGAATGTCATTGATGCTCGCGGAGTCGGATGTGTCATTTTTAAGGTACGAACAGAGCACAGTGTGCATACCTTAAAGGCCAAGGATGTGCTCTACGTGCCAGGTCTGGCCGACAACCTCATCTTCGTCTCCAAACTGACCGAAAATGGAATCAAGCTAACGTTCGTGGGAGATAGTTGTACTGCATACCGAGGGGGCAGATTCGTTTTTTCCGGGTTAAGAAAATGAGGCATCTACAGACTGCAAGCTTCCCCCCAATTCACAATTAATGCTACGGTGGATTCAGCGAAAGCGGACTTCCTCCTCTGGCATCGTAGGATGTGCCATTTAAATTACGGTATTTTGACTCGCATGAGTCACCAAGGTCTGGTTCGAGGTTTGCCGAAACATCTACGTGCTGAGACTAAACCGAACTATGAAAACGCTCCATGCGTTTAGGCCTTAACGGCTGAAGAGCTCGACGACCGTACACCGAATCAGCTGCTCAGAGCCATGCAGAACCTTCTCGCTGACATAGCAGCCACTTTTGATGAATCCCTGCTCCGGGAATTGCTCCTGCATAGGCTGCCGGCTATGGTCCTCTCCACTGCCGGCGGTTTGCCACTTCCCCAGCTGACTGAGTATGCAGACAAGGTGATGGAGGTTGCTCTCCCTGGATTAAGCATAGCCGCAGACTCCGGCACCAACGAATCGTCTCGCCGTCCGGATCCCCCGCTGCACGACTGCCACTTTCCAGCTATTGTTACGATCTTGCTACTCGACTACAAATCATATCCGCAGTACGCAACAGTTGAACAAATTTTGCTTAAAAAATGCGGTATACGGAAGTTCAGATGTGGCATGACCCGCGATGCCCTCTCCGATGTTGGGTCGCAAGAGAAGCTTGCCGCCCCGCTGCCGGTGCCCCTCCAGGATTGTACATTTGGCACTTTGTTATTCATTGCTTTGACTTTTGTTTTCTAAAAGCCTCTTTAATTGACCTACAGTGAGACCCTATTCCCTGAGCGTTAAACACCCTCGCTAACTGTGCCCAGGCTTTCGCCCCAAGTGATGCGCTTCCGGATTTTTTTGTTTGTTTTCATTAACCCCTTTATGCTTCTCAACCAGGCCTAGAAGCGTCCCCCGCTCCTCTACACTGTGTTTTTCACGTGGAGCCATGGGAACACTAGACGGACATGAAGTTTGCAAGCCAAACGGAAGCAGAACAGCCGATACCTAAGTACCAGACATCAGCCGTAGGAAGCGGAAATGAAGCGCGGTCCTGCGCATGCGCTTCTGTTTCATTCTATGAGGAATCGGGTCGAATCCTTTTCGGGCCTCGCGACGCGCAGCCCTTGGCTGAGGGCGCGCTCCATTGAGGGGATGTTCGCCCTGAGGGTACCCGTAGCCCAGTTGTCCCTTGAGGGCGAAGTTGCGGGTGGTTTGGAAATACGGCTGTATGTATCGGATATTCCCCGAGATAGACAGTGATAATGATTCGTGGTTTACGTACTTCGCGGGACACACGAGAGGTGGCTTTGCAGCGGCATTCGAAAGTCGTGATCAACTCAGTGGCGTGGTGTGACCGGGTGCAATTGTGCGGCCTACGTCCCTCTTTCTCTACTTTTTATGCTTACCCATTATAGTTCTCGGTATGCAAGAATCGCCGTCTATCTCTAGTCACGACGCGGCGGGCATGCGCGGTGAGTGGTGAGCAAAGGAGGGAAGGAGGGGCGAGTGGAGAACGCGCGACGCTGCGCCAGGCTCCAACAGCTCCCAATAGAGCCGATAGTTTGAGATAATTCACACAACACTGGCCAGACGACCAATGAAACTGCAACGTGGTGGATGTTATGCATGACCAGTCTGCCAATCAGGAGCGGCATTTTCAGGAGCCGCAATCAGGAGCCGCAAGAAGTCACCGTGCAATGTTCGGCTAGCCTTTCGGCCGGTCCTGGCTACCATCGCCTTCTACTGGATTCCAGACCTGCCGCCGTTATTCGGTATTCAAAATAACTAAAGCCATTTTGGGCTAAAAGAAACATTTATTTGACACAAGGCACTGATTCACAGATCTGATACATGGGTGCACTGTGCGTACAAAGCCCGCTGCGTTGCTGACACACTGCAAGAAAGTTCGAACCTGAAGCAGAACGAACACACTGTTCAACTTCTAATACCGAGCCAGCCTCGTGAGTGCATACCATTTCATGATGTGCATCTTTTTTCGCTGCTTGCGGTTCATCATACATTACAGCGAAGCGGAAAGCGCTTCTGTGGCACGTAATCCTGACTTTGCTGTCAGTCCTCGAAATCCAACGGCGCCCTAACTTGTTATTCACGCTATAACTCATGAAGCATTACGGTCCCGCAATTGATAGACACTTCGTGGGATAATAGTTGAGTCCAGAAACAGCACAACACGTGTACACACACAATGACGCAAGAATTAACCGGTGAACATATTTCTGCAAACTGTTCTGCCGACTGACGCCACGGAAAACAGCAGGACGCCGTGCCGGTCGTGATATAATGAAACTATGCTGAAACGGCCGAGACGCTACAGGCACATGCGCGTAGAAAATGCGATTTCAAAAGATTGTCGACCAATCATTGGAGGAAGGAAACACAGGAGCGGCCCTTCCAACTTTTTGCCATTGGGACGGGCGTGCCAGCCTTCGCATTGCATTCTTGGATGCTCCTGTCTACCATGTGACCGCTCACGTAACCCCAAGAGCATGCGCAGGCCAGCTCCCAAAGCAGACGACGGGAGTCGTGATTGTCTTGCAGTTCAGACATCCGCATTGTGATGAATGCCGCGCGTCCAGTTTTATTTGTGTGTGTTCGGGGGTTTACTCTTGGTCACGAACCGGTCTTGGTGGACCAGTCACGGTCTGGAGGACAATCACGCAGGTCTAGAAACATCATTCGTGGCAGCAACGTTTGTGTGACGACGTGGCCACGTTTTGTGTGTTTGTTGCTGAAGTGGTACAGTGAAAAAGGCGCAGAAATAACTGGTTCCTAAAAGATGTACCTCAGTATTTGGTCGGGTATTACTGTCCACAGATGAACATTCAATGTTGTCGATTCTCATTGTTGTTCGAAGTTGGCACACGTGAAATGAATGCGTTTCTGTTGTTCCTGGTCACGGTTGAAGGTGAGCTGGACTTTTGAAAAGTGAAGGCGTATATTTTCCAACAGGGGACACCATGTGCACATGTCGACAAGGAAGCTGGGTGTGGTATCGGCGAGGCATCGTCATGATGGCTCGAGGCGCGTGCAATAAAAGGTTTGGGAATGGAACGATGGAGTCAGGCTGCGTAACTGGGCTCTGCCCTGTACATTCGGTGTAAGACACCACACCATATTTTGGCGACGAGCGGGAACTACTTACAACCCAGGCAACCCGCTACTATGGCAATGGGACGCATCCCCTCCTAAGCCTTCATCCCTGCGTTGCATATATTTTACTCGTGCTACTTGCTCGCGCGCTCGCCGTTCCCGACTTCTCATACTTTATGGTCCGAAACAGTCCTTCCAGGGTAAGAAGTTCATGAGAAGTAGGATGCCCATTGAGATTAGCCAGCAAGCTCATTTTTTGCCATCACAAGGAATGCTCAAGGTGACAGCTTAAATGAGCCCAGGGGTCACAATACTGAAACGCTTATTGTCTTTCTCATGTGT
Organism: Ornithodoros turicata; assembly: GCF_037126465.1. Classification (NCBI taxonomy): domain Eukaryota; kingdom Metazoa; phylum Arthropoda; class Arachnida; order Ixodida; family Argasidae; genus Ornithodoros; species Ornithodoros turicata. The sequence goes on from NC_088207.1 coordinate 23,346,485, forward strand.
GTCATCCAGTGAAGCTCTTTCTCAACAATTTTATATTTCAAGCATGTTCCACTCTCCGCCCGTACTGGCATGACCAATACAACATGTTCCAATCCAAATAATGGTATAGGAGGAACCTCGCGGTGGACACATGACTGGAAAATGAATTTTTCTGAATTGAAATGCCTTCAGTCGTTCGAGCGCTCGAACACGCCGCTTCCACATTTTTGTCTTTCCAGACGATAGATTAGGAGACTGTGATAAGCGTGGACGCGCGACCGAATGCGAGCTGGAACTCCGCGCTCAGGTACCAAAATAACATCTTGTTATTTTGGTTTCGTCTCTGGTCACCCTCTCCCATTTCGGAGTCAATCAAATCTTCCGTACCTCCTGAAGAGAATATCCGTCATATATGCAACTTAGCTGGGACACTCTGTAACACACAACTTGACTCGATGGAAACAGGCGTGCTAAAAAACATTCAGTTCCTTGACTTCAGTTCGATTCGTTCAGGGAGTCTTGGAGCTGTAAAAAAATGTGGATCTGGTTCCATGGGCTGTATCTCCCTCTGCGACTGAATTTTGTAGTTTTTCGGCGGAGATGGCATTGTTGCAGCGAACAGCGCCTCCAGGTCAAGAGAGACTAGGTCATGAGTGGAGAAAAAAAAACAAAAAAAAAACTGCTTACCGTTGTTGACCTCAGTCACGTGAACAGAGACAAGGGAGAGACAAGCCTATGGTGTAGTAGACATATCCGCCACCTACTGCATACGGTAACACAGTAAATAAGCAAAGAATTCACGTGATGCGTCGTTCCGTCAGACCAGGTTTTGTGAAAGGTTTTGTACATTCGGTCGGATGAACTTTCGCGCATGGCGAACAGGAGCGGTGGTACAGGCTTTTGAAGGGGCAGTGAGGCGACATTTAACATCACTCGAAATCCTAGCTAGTCTGTCAAGCTGTCCTCCAGGAGTCACCATGCAAAATATATTCGCTCGGAGTAAGCCGCAGACGGCCAAGACGATGCGCTCGTGACGTGGTGAAGGCTCCGTGCTTTGTTTCTTTGTTTTTTCTTCGCTGCTGACGCTCCACTTCTACATGCATCAGCTGTGCTGCTGTACGTCACTGGTGACGTAAGGGGAGTAGCATACGTCACGACGTCCTCTTTTTCTGCGATGTGCTTTTTCTGCGATTTTTCAAATGTGTGCGGAACAGAGCCCTCGCGCTCGCTCGCGGTAACCTACTCGTCGTTCTTTGGCTTCATTGGCTGGACAACACTCTGCACCGAAGAACGAAAAACCTTGGGAGTCACCTCTGTGCTCCTTTAAATTATTTCTGAACAGATTGTAGATATTGTACAACAACCAAGGGTCCAGTAAAATGCGAAAGAAGTGTGTTTGATGGGATTGAATGACCACTGAGTGTATTTGATGCAATTCGCAGCTTCAGGTTCTAAGCCGGATCCTACACCCGATTCTGAACTGGATTACCCTATCAATCCTGTTCCTCTCCCAGGTATGTACCTATTAATGATTTTCAGGCGCAGCAAGCTAGTGCATATGACTGAATGTGTTAATGTCCTTGCACGATCGGCACAGCACCGACAAGTACAACGACTACGACGACAACAACGACTACAACGACCACAACGACAACAACGACAACAACGACTACGACGACAACAACGACTACGACGACAACAACGACTACGACGACAACAACGACTACAACGACAACAACGACTACAACGACAACGACTACAACGACAACCACAACCAAGCTGCCACGTCCAAGTAAACGAGTCAAACTATTTCTTTAGAGTTTTCTTTTCTTTGTTTCTTTTTTCAATGCGCCTGACCGGGAATTTTTGGGAGAGCTAGGTGATTTCCTGAAATACGTTAAACCATCCTGGCAGTATACTTATCCTACGTACCGAAGTACGAAGTTCCTTACCGTACCGTAACGAAGAGTCTTCTATTTGATCGCTTCTGTACTGGAGTACACAAGCGAGCAAATGGAAAATTCTTCGTGCATGAGCGGTAGCTTTGAAACTCATTAATTCCATCCACCACCCTGACCGCAGTGGCGTTGGAAGTGGGCCCTAGACATAGCACTACATCCTTCTCCCTGGCACACGCACCTAAAGCAGCTCATTTCTTAAACTGAGCTTGTGTCGTCAATATACTAACGAATCGATCAAATCTCGGTGTTTCTGTACTGCGATTTATGGCCAGGACCGTGATGCCAGTAAAACTTATGTCCATCTGCACTCGTAAGTTAGTTTTCATATTTCATCCTTTATGAAATCCTTCCTTCGTCAGTAAGATAGCGCAATAAACTGGTCTTCTTAACGTTAAAGGTCCTGTAAAGAACCAGGTGTCGGAGCGTGCATGAAGTTCTTAGGATACAAATTCATCAATGGAAATCATACCGAGTATAAGCCGGGCGTGTATCATTTGAGGCCACGCGATCCACCCATGCCAGCTGGTTAGTTTTATTGATTGGGGGGGGGGGTATTTTGAGGTAGGCATCTTGCAAGTAGACAAAATTGCAATCTTATACATAATATTCGTTGGAAGACCGAGGTACGAGGTTGGCTCAGCCCAGAGCTTCAACACGTGCACCACACTTAAAACCACCACCGTACTTCACCGTATAACACCTCCTCGCCAACCATCATCCCGAATGACACCGTTCGTCTCGCCCCTTGATTTGTTGAAAACGGCGGTGTGCTCCAGGACATAACTGTCACAAAAAGAAATGCGTAACGCGTACCGTTTTCAACAAATTAGACGACAGAGGGGTGTCATTAGGGATGATGGTTGGTTAGAGGAGCGTTCTCTGTGGTGAACACCGTAATGTAAAAACTTGAGTCTTGACTCCAGACTCAGGAGTTCAACCGCCAGCTAGCCTGCATCTACACAATTTGGTCTGTGGTGAAGTTCTGTAAAAATAGTGTGCGAACGCCCCCCCCCCCCCCCTCCACACACACACACGCACAGATCCCCCGAGGAAGTTGAAATAATGTACCGATAAACCTACACTCTTAAAAATGAACTTCACCACATAGCACGCTCCCAGCCAACCACCACCCCGAATGACAACGTTCTCGCCCCTGATTTGTTGAAAACGGGAGGAGGAGCCTATTTTGTGCCGTGCATAATGGTACGCCTAATGAAAGCAATAGCCAGGTCGAGGCGCTCGATAGTCTACTCCACAGCATTGTGTTATGGCTATACAGGGTGTTTATTTTTATTCCTTACAGAATTTTTATTAAACTAGCGGAACAAAATAGATGGAGCTGTTGCAGTTGAGTAATATGGCCCTGTGAACATTCACTCGAAGAAAGTTTCACTCGAAGAAAGTTCACTCGAAGAAAGTATGCAACTACAAGATCACTAATTCACAAACTCTTTATTTCGGGGATTTTCTTTAATTGCGGGCAAAAGCGAGATAACAGAAAAGCAGATGAAGCCATTCCATGTTTAAAAATCCCTGAAACGCATACGTATGTTGAAATATCCATCGCTGAATTTCGCTATGCAAATGAGCCGAAACAAGAACTACGCATCTTTCGAGAGCAGAAATGGAGCGACCTTCGCCATATCTAGGTCCGACAGCGGTCTATCTGGTCAACAGATTAGCTCCTACACTCTTGAAAATGAACTTCACCACATATCATACCTTCTGCTCCACGAATCACGCTCCAAGCCAACCATCGTCTCGAGTGACATCTTTCTTTCACATGATTTGTTGAAAACGGGGGCGTACGCCTTTTCTTGACAATTTACATTTCTGCATAAGTGTCACAAAAAGGCGTGCGCCTTCCGTTTTCTACAAATCAAGGTAGGGAACGATGTCACTCGGCATGATGGTTGGCTAGGAGCGTGCTATGTGGTGAAGTCCATGTGTACACCAATCAGCTCCATCGCTCCAAAGCACGTGACCCTCTCACGTGGATCTTGTCACAATTTCTGCGCTCGTGTGCGAAGCTCATGCGTCGGCTCATTTGCATAGGGAATTTCAGCGATGGACATTTAAGCAGAGGTGCGCGTTAAGGGGATGTCTTTCAACGAGGAATAGCTCCCGTTCTGTTGAGTTTAAATTAAAGAGTGAATTAGTGAATTTTAGGTAACTAGTGATCCTGTAGTTACATACTTTCTTAGAGAGAATGTTCGCCTGGCTATATCACTCAACTGCAAAAACGGCATCTATTTTGCTCTGCTAGTTTTTAATGAAAATTCTGTAACGAATAAAAATAAGCCTCCTGTATACCAAGGTAACGGACGAGCAGTGATGAAGATTTTCAAGCTCCGCCAATTGTTTATTGTCGTAACTAAAATGTCATTTCTGGACATGTTAGACTTGCGGTGCCCATAAGTAAGAGTAATTGGAGTACATTTACACATAAGGTGTCAGCCTATAGTGTGGCGGCATGCTGCGGATAATTCCGACCACCTGGGGTTCCTTTGACGTGCTCCAGAAAACTCGGACACACGGTGCTAGAAACGATGTCTACCTCCCCCACATCACTACCGAGTCCTCGGCCAGGGTCAAACCAGCGATCTTGAGCTCAGCAAGCCAACACGTTACCGAATGAACCACAGAGGCCGGCCTGCGCTCTACTAATCACACGCGCTCGAATAGATTCTAGGTCAAAAGAAATCCGTGCGGGTGTAGAGAAATTGAACAAATTTCTCAACACGTTTTATGACGCACGGAATATTGCATGAAAACTGTGCATTTAGTGGACATCACTGATAACTAAGGGGACCATGAAATGCTTTTGGCGAATTGCGAGTACTCTGCCGGAAACGGTCCTCATGATCCCTCGCTATCATGCACACATCGACTTTTAACCATATTCATTGCACCGGGGGCGCAATTACCACGCAAAAGCAGCAGGGCATGATCGCAGGATACATCCCTTCGGAGTGGTCTTACGTCATCAACATCACTCCTCTCAACGTCCACTCCTCAGCATTGTCAGCGACCGGGAGCACAGACCCCCCCTTGAAACTGAAGCAGGTCAGGCGTGGCGAAGTTTGCACAAGCTTGCAGATTTGGCAATTTTCTCGCAAAAGACCGTCCGCGAATCGACAACATCCGCTGTGACTGACGTCACGTGCATTGTGCCTCGTAGGCGGGTCGTTGCAGCCACCGTTCGTGGCCACGGTTAATATCGAACATTTTCGCTACTTCAACGATTTTCAACTTCATATTTCACAGGATGAATACTCTACACTCTTCAAAATGAACTTCACCGCATTGCACGCTCCAGCCAACCATCATCTCGAATGATAGTTATCTGCCCTGATTTGTTGAAAACTGTGAAAACATTTCTGTGACACTTATGAACTTCATAAGTGTCACAAAAGGGCGTGCGCCCCCCATTTTCAACAAATCAGAGCAGATAACTAGTATATCACCCGAGATGATGGTTAGCTAGGAGCGTGCTATACGGTGAAGTTCATTTTTAAGAGTGTAGTACAGAGGAACAAGTTGAAATGCCCCCACTTCGGCAGATTGACGAACAGCAGGTCATGCGTGCTTGTTTTGGTTCGACAGGGCCATGAAATTGTAGGAACATGGGAGCGGCGTGAAAGTTAAAAGCGCTTCTGCTGATTTCTTCCACACGGAGCTCATCGCTGCCAAAGCTGTTCCAAAAGCCGTCACCAGGCAGGGCGGTGGAACGACGGCAGAACAACTGAAAATGAACACGACTCGTATAATTCGGGACGTCTGGTCACTTCATAACGAATCACATTAATGGTCATGATGAAGTATGTCAGTATTGTTAGGTCAATCCAATTAGTTCTCACTGTTTCTGAGTTTATACGCGAAATGTGTCATATTGTTTATGAACTAACTACCCGATACATCATCTTCCCTTGCAGTCCTTCGGTTAGTTGACCATTCTCTGATCTGCCAACTGACGGATCACACGGACGTAAATACTATACTTCCCGAGGACGGCGTCTGTGACATGCTATATATGGATGTGAGCGTCGAACACTTATTAGTGGGATCAACATCACTGGAGAAGTACTACAAAGAATCTCAACAGAAACCAAACACCCTCTACGGATTGAGCATCAGTACATAGTAAGACCTTGCACCACCCAGAACGCTCGTTATAAAACGCATGGAGCCTAACGGCCCTCCTCCGTGTGGTTTGTATAACGCTTCTTTATATACAGGGTGTCCCAGAAAACGTGTCATTGAATTATAATAAAAAAACTACGCCACCTAGAATCATGCGGTCAACAGCATTTGTTCTTATTAGGTTTTTGCCCCCTCCTAATGTGAATGTCATGCACTCCAAGTTTAATTATGTAAATATTTGCGAACTGAACTCGGAAATTTGCCAAGTAAAGGTCACTTTTTTACCCCACCAATATGAAGAGCGTGCCGAATTCGCTCAAATTCATCATAATTCACAGTGATATTCACGAGCTATCCCATCGGAAAAAATAGCCGAATATCATGCTTTTCGGAGCACCGGACCATAGCGCGCGATGACTTTTTGAGCGCAATCGCTCTCAGTGCGACGAAAGGAGGTTCCGAAGCCAGCCCACAGAGTGATAGTAAAAAAAGAAACAGTTCCTAAAATTGGGAGAGGGAAAGCATTATCCCAGCGAAAGTCGGACGTGATAAGCCGTTCCTGTTTTATCTCTTTCTGCGATGTCGGGGGGGGCTGGGTTTCCAACCTCCTTTCGTCGGACTGACTAAGATTGCGCTGAAAAATGCATCGTGCGCTATTCTGTGCGACCTCCGTAGAGCATGATGTTCGGCTATTTTTTTCCGATGGGATAGCTCCTGAATACCCCTGTCAATTATCATTAATTTGACTAAATTAGTCACGCTCTTCACATTGGCGGCGTAAAAAAGTAACCTTTACTAGGCAAATTTCCGACTTAAGCTCGCAAAAATTTACATAATTAAACGTACGTTACACGACATTCACATGAGGAGGTGGCAAAAACCCAGTAAGAACAAATGCCATTGACCGCATGACTCTAAGTGGTGTAGTTTTTCATTATAATTCAGTGACACGTTTCCTGGGACACCCTGTATATACAGGGTGTTTCAAAAAACGTGTCATTCGGACTTTATAGAAAAACGGGGCGTCGGAAAAATACGGGGTAAACGGCATTTGTGTGGCAACTGAATTTGCCATCTTGCAAAAATATTTTCATTTGATTTTAATTAAAATAAATTGAATTTCTTTAATTGAACTCCAAAATTTTCCAAGTCAACCTAACGTTATTTTTACAGAATTAGAGAGCTCGTAGCGAACTTTGTCAGATCCACCAAGAAATCCGCTCGATATTGCAAATGGAACTGCCCAAAAAAAAAGTCCCGAAATTGAGGCTTCAAAGTTTCGGGTATTCAACGGCGCACGAAATCAGACGCAAAGATTCGTGGAGAGGAGGACTTGCTCCTGCCCCCATGAAAGATAGAAGGTCGAAAAAAAAAAAAGAACAGGGCGGGAAAAAAGAGGCGGAATCATTTTTGTTTGCCGCTTATCAACGTATGGTGGAATGTCACCCGCCTTGTTATCGGCGCGTCTTGTGCTGCACGCCGGTCCGGCGATAAACTGTTCTTCATGGGGGCAGGGACATGTCCTGCCCTCCGCGCATCTTTTTGACTGATTTGGTGCGCTGTTGAATACCCGAAACTCTGAAGCCTCAACTTCTGGACTTTTTTTGGGGAGTTCCCTTTGCAATATCGATCGGATTTCTTGGTGGTTCTGACTAAGTTCGCTACGGGCTCTCTAATTCTGTAAAAAAAATGTGAGGTTGACTTGGGAAATTTTGAAGTTCAATTAAAGAAATTCAATTTCTTTTAATTAAAATAAAATGAAAATATTTTTACAAGATGGCAAATTCAGTTGCCACACAAGTGCCGTTTACCCCGTATTTTTCCGTCGCCCCGTTTTTTTATAAAATCCGAATGACACGTTTTTTGAAACACCCTGTATATATATAGGTTAAAGAGGTTAATATATCACACGGCTACGAAGCTGAATAAAAGTGAAATAATAATACGTGGACGACAGACAGGATCTGACGAAGACAGTGCTACTGTCGAAACGTCGACCGTTCTTTTAAACGTTTCATAGCTAGCATATTATAATCTCTATGTTAAATTACCCATTAAATAAATTAACTTTCCTGTAACCTGTCGTCCACGTCTTATTATTTTACTTATATGTATATATATATATATAATGAATGGGTGAAAAGCCATTAAAGGAACAAGTAAATGACACTAGACGTATTTGAAATTCAAAATTACAGATTAAGATGGCTTCCATGGCTGCACGCACAGAAACAGACACTCATGGAACGATGCGACAGCACCAGAGGACACGTGTTTCGCCGTGTTTGCGGGTAGTCAGCTCTGGGTAGCTGCGCATCATTCGGAATTTGCAAACCAGGGGTCACTCAGCGAGCGATATACACCTGGGAGGGTGACTGAGCACTCCTCAGTGCCACAGTGCAAGCCAGTGAATTATAATGCCAGAAAAAAGGCCATTAAAGGAACAAGTAAATGACACTAGACGTGTTTGAAATTCAAAATTACAGATTAAGATGGCTTCTCTGCATGCAGATGGTTTCCCTGCGTGCAGCCATAGCAGTGCGTAGCCATTTTGAATTTCAAACACGTCTAGTGTCATTTACTTGTTCCTTTAGCGGCTTTTTCTCTCATTATATATATGTATGTATATATACATCTGTGTGTGTGTGTGTGTGTATAACCGAAGAAAAAGAAATGTCATGAAATGATCACGCGAGTTCGCCGTAACTATCGGGCTGGTCTCGTCGTCCTTTCTTGAACACAGGGCGCATTCGAAAACATTCGAAGTTGCTCGAATATCACCCCACAATTTTTCATCGCACATTCCTTCGTTCGCTTAGCATTTTTGCGTTTGCATTTACTTTCAACGCTTGAAACATCAACATTTACTTTATATTTGCTTGTATTTGTGTAATTCCAGCGAACTGACGCATACTGAGGCTAGCAGCGTTGTACAACTCAGTCTCGCGACGGACCGTCTGCGTACCGGGTGGGAAAACTGGGTTCGCCACTACGGAGCGAACATCGAACTGGATACAAAATTCGGGGACAAGTTTATAAGACTCACCAACAGCTGGCTGGAAGTAAGTTGTTTCGACTGCATCTTTATCCGTATAGCTTCCTCCTCTTGGAGGATCATCCTCTCGACTAAATTGTCCCGAGGAGTCTCCTGTCTACCGGTTGTAAACAAACCGCGTGGACTATGCTTAGTCGGCGTATTGACCCACTCGCACTTCTTACGGATTGTGACTCAGAAACCTTGAGTCACTAAATAAGCTTCGCTTCAGAGTATCGACACTGAGATCCAAGGGAGAACAAGAGCGCCATCTTGTTTTCGCACCACTCCGGCACCATCCCCTTTTGACGACCAAAAATGGCTAACATAATGCTCGCTGCGTGATAGAGAAGCGTGTACGATTGTTGGAAAGGGCGCCTTGAGGATGTCGAGGTGAGCTCAGGCCGTGAACCTGGATGAGCTGCTTTTAAGAGAAATGAACATTTTACCCGCGCACGATAAATGGCATCGTGCGCTAAAGTGCGCTCTGAACTGCGTGTGGCCAGGCTCCCACAGCTCACCATAGAGCCCATAGTTTGAGATAATTCACGCAACACTGGGCATGTAACCAATGAAACTGAACTATGATGCTTACATTCGGCCAATCAGGAGTCTCCCAGCTTGGCTCGCCTTACGGCCCGGTCCTGGCTACCATCGGCTCTTACTGGTTTTCATGTCGAACATCTTCTGGATTACCGATCCAGGGCCGGTACTCCAGAAGATGTGGGTTCGAGTCCTACAGCTGGCTAACCTTTTCAGTGACTTTCATCTTTCATCGTTACTTTCTTAGGCAAGTTGAGGCCTTGTATGTGATTGTTCCTTCTATGTTGTTCCAGCCTCAGAACATCAGTTCTCCACGTTCAACATTTGCCGCATGCGTCGATCCCTCTCGTATGAATGTGTGTACGAGTGCGCAAAAATGTAAGAGTGAAAGGAGGATGAGTGAAAGAGAGTGACTGGTTTGTCCCTTCAGATGACTCACCCTGGAAGTCGCTGAGAAGGCGTGTTAGCTTAGCTCAATTGGTAGAGCCCTGGACCGGTAATCCAAAAGATGTGGGTTCGAGTCCTACAGCTGGCTAACCTTTTCAGTGACTTTCATCTTTCATCGTTACTTTCTTAGGCAACTTGAGGCCTTGTATGTGATTGTCCCTTCTATGTTGCTCGCCTCAGAACATCAGTTCTCCATGTTCTCCACGGTTGATATCCCAAGCCACCTTGGCCCAATATTGGGCCAATATATTTTGCGCCTTGGGATGCCTTAGTCGTATACCTGGTTGCAAAAATGTTACCGAACTTCTATTGAGACATCTTTCGTAAACATGTCATGAGCTAGAACAGCGAAAAATAAGGCATTTTGAAGCGTGTACATATGAACCGCGTAGGAAAGGGCTGGCCACAGGGGAAAACATCGTTTCACGGTTTAGATACGCTTTTGTGGCACCCCATGTAGCGCATCGTCTTCATCCTCTGCATTCTCATCGGTATCGTCCGCTCGACAACCGCGCGAGCGCGGGAATTAAACATTCATTCTCATCCCGACCTTCCTTGGAATCAGTTGTCTCTTCTTTGTGGTCCTGACACTACAACTGGTGACCCGAACCGAACATTCCCTGCTTACCAATGCTTCCGACTCCCGGAGGCTCCCAGGGCACCGACGTCTCGGGCTCCACTATCGCTCGGGTTGGCGTCCGCCTTTCCCCGTTTTTCGCCGCTCATCCGGACCTATGGTTCCAGATGGCCGACAGCCAATTCGCCTTAGCCAGCGTCACTCAACAGACCACCAAATTTCATCATATCGTCAGCAACCTGCCACCAGAAATCGCGATCGAGGTCATGGATATTTTGACTGCTCCGCCCACGCCCAACCCATACGACGTTCTTCGTAAGGCTGTCACGGACCGAATAATGGCCTCGGAGCGCGAGCGTTTGCGACGACTGCTCTCGGCCGAAGAACTGGGCGATCGCAAGCCTAGCCAATTGCTCCGCCACATGCAGAGCCTTCTAGGTACGCGGCTTCCAACCTTTGATCAATCACTCCTCAAGGAACTTTTCCTTAACCGGCTGCCTCCCCAGACTCGTATGGTGCTCGCGGCCCTGCCCGACTCTACCCTCGAGGCCCTCGCTGATGTCGCAGACAGAATAACCGAGGTATCGCGAGACAGTATTGCTCATATTCCGACTACGACTTCCCCTACGCTTGCTCCTGCGCCCATCCCTGTGGTACCGGAAGTTCCCCCCTCGGGACAGGATTCCGTTACACAGCTTCGCGAGGAAGTTCAAGAGCTGCGTCACCTCATCGAAGAACGTCTCACGTGTAGGGTTTCCCAAGATCCTCGCCCTCGCCCCCCGTCCGCTCAGCGAACTTTCCGCCCTCGATTTAGGAGCCCTCGCCGCTCCCGCTCGCCATCCCCTGCGTCGAGGCGCCCCCCCCCCCCCCCCCCCCGCTGACTGCCCGTGCCAGTGGCCGCGAAACGGCGCGGGGCGTCGTTAGCGGCGACAGGCGACAACCCCAAGCCCTCACCCAGTCGCCTCTTCTACGTGACCGACCGGAACTCCAAACTCAAGATGCTTGTCGACACCGGTGCTGCGGTCAGCGTTCTTCCCGCAACAGCTGCCCAGCGTCATCAGAACCCCATTTGGTTCCTGACCGCGGTGAACAACACGAGCATCCCGGTGTTCGGACAAAAATCTCTTACCATCGATCTTGGCCTCCGGCGGCAGTTCAAATGGCTCTTCATCATCGCCTCCGTCAGCCAGCCCATCCTCGGCGCGGACTTTTTGGAGCACTTTGGCCTCTTAGTGGACCTCGCTCGGCGCCGACTTGTCGACTCGACTACCTCCCTCACGGTGCACGGGATTACTGCTCACTCAGCCCCCTTTTTTGAAGCCGAGTCTCTCTCCGCACTCGAGTCTCCTTATGCCGAGCTCCTGAAGGATTTCCCGTCCCTCACGCAGCCCACCGACTGGTCCAAGCCCGTAAAGCATGATGTAGTCCATAGCATCATACCCTCCGGCCAACCAGCCTCGTCTCGTTTCCGTCGTTTAGCCCCAGAGAAGCTGGTAATTGCCAAGGCGGAATTCCAACACATGATGGACATTGGGGCGGTGAGACCGTCCTCGAGCAACTGGTCGTCACCGTTACACATGGTTCCCAAGAAGACCGAGGACTGGAGACCATGTTGTGATTACCGCGCGCTAAACCTTACCACACTACCTGACCGCTATCCACTCCCCAACATGCAGGACTTCGCCGTTAACCTCCAGGGCTCCACCACCTTCTCCAAAATTGATTTAACAAAGGCGTACCATCAGATTCCCATGGCTCCAGAGGACATCCATAAAACAGCAGTAACGACTCCATTAGGCCTCTTCGAGTTCGTTAGGATGCCTTTTGGATTGAAAAACGCAGCCCAAACATTTCAGCGTTTTATTGATTCGGTGGTAAGGGGACTACCCTTCGTGTTTGCGTATATGGATGATCTACTCGTTGCAAGCGAAAGCCCCGAACAACTTCGCCTCCATTTACGCCAGCTCTTCGCGCGCCTCGAAGAATACGGCATCATAATCAATGTGCAAAAGTGCCAGTTCGGAGCCGCGTCCCTCGAATTCCTTGGCCACCACCTCGATTGCAACGGCATCCGACCGCTTCCTTCGAAGGTACAGGCCGTCCGCGAATTTCCAAGACCGGCTACACTGCGCCAGCTTCGACGCTACCTTGGGCTACTCAATTTCTACCGGCGCTTTATTCCGAACTGCGCGTCTGTGTTGGCGCCGATCGAGGCCCTCCTGCGTTCTCCCAAGAAGTCTCCCCATGCGGCCGGTTTTGCTTGGACGGCGGATGCCGAGGACGCTTTCCTGGCTGCCAAAGAGGCACTCGCAAACGCCGTCATGCTCATCTACCCCCGGCATGATGCGCTCACATCACTAGCAGTGGATGCGTCCGGCTCAGCCATCGGAGCCGTGCTCCAGCACCACATCAACCAGCAGTGGCAACCCATTTCCTTCTTTTCCGTCAAACTCTCGTCGGCCCAACAACGCTACAGCGCCTTCGGCGGCGAACTCCTCGCTGCGTTCGCTGCCGTCAAGTACTTCCGCTACTTTCTGGAAGGCCGATCTTTTATACTTTATACGGACCATAAGCCACTCGTCCACGCCTTTCAGGCTAGCCGTCAAAGCCACTCACTCCGGGAAATCCGGCAGCTAGCCTTCCTGGCGGAATTCCAAGTGACGTTCGCCCACATCAGCGGCCAGGCTAACGTACCCGCGGACGCATTCAGACGTATCAACGTCTTTCCGCCCGAAATCTTTTCGCTTGAACGTCTCGCATCTGAACAGCGCGCCGACGAAGAGCTCAGGGCGCTTCGAGCGTCCCAGCAAACATCGCTACAGTTGGAAGAGGTCGCTCTTCCCGGCACCGCCTCCACCATCATATGCGACGTGTCAACCGGCGTCCAGCGGCCGTTCGTTCCACCCAGTCTCCGTCGCCACCTTCCACGCCCTTCATGACGTTTCCCATCCTTGTATTCGCGCAACCAGACGCCTGATCGGTGACCGCTACGTATGGCCGCGCATGGCCAAGGTCATCCAAGTCTGGACCTCTCCCTGTATCACCTGCCAACGAACGACGATCGTCCGGCACACGCGCCCGCCGCCCGGCAAGTTCCTTCCACCGGACCGCAGATTCCAGATCATCCACATCGACTTTGTCGGTCCTCTACCTCACTCATCGGGTTTCCGCAACATCGTCACCATGGTGGATCATTTCACCAGGTGGCCAGAAGCGGTGCCCATCATCGACATGCGTGCCGAAACCGTTGCCCGCGCTCTTCTCGACGCCTGGATCTGCTGGTACGGGACCCCTGACCAAATCGTCACCGACCGCGGGGCTCAATTCGAGTCTTCCCTCTTCCATGAGCTCTGCGGTCTTCTTGGCACGACGCGCACACGCACTACTGCCTACCATCCTTGTGCCAATGGTCTGGTAGAACGTTTTCACCGGCAGATGAAAAGCTGCTTCCGTGCCCTTCGCCATCCCGAAAAGTGGACCAGCGCTCTCCCACTCATTCTGCTGCACGTACGAGCATGCCTCAAACCGGACTTAGGTTGCTCCGCCGCCGAGCTCGTTTTCGGCACACCCCTACGCCTTCCGGCCGACCTCGTCACCCAACAACCTCCCATCTCCTCTGAAAACCAGCCCCAAGCCATAAGCCACTGGGAGTACGTCTCGCTCCTCCGTGACGTCTTCAAGACCCTTAGGCCTGCTTCTCAACGGTTCCCTTCTGGCCGGAACTCTTACGTTCCACCCCCTCTCGCCGAGGCCACACACGTTTTCCTCCGGGCTCCAACACCTCGCAAGTCCCTAGACCCCCCCCCCCCCCCCTACACAGGACCCTACCGTGTCATCTCCCGGTCCGACAAGACCATGGTACTTGACCTAGGCGGCCGCCAGGACACAGTTTCGGTCGACCGCGTCAAGCCGGCCTTCGTGGAGAACGAAGACTTTCCCCTTGCCCTCCAGACCGTCGACTTTTCGCCTGTCCCTAACCCCAAGCGCGTTTCCTGGGGACCAGCTCCATCGATGCGCCTCCGTCGCATCTGACGGCGGGGGGACACCTGTAGCGCATCGTCTTCATGCTCTGCATTCTCATCGGTATCGTCCGCTCGACAACCGCGAGAGCGCGGGAATTAACATTCATTCTCATCCCGACCTTCCTTGGAATCAGTTGTCTCTTCTTTGTGGTCCTGACACCACACCCCATATAGACAAATATACACACAGTGAAATCTCCATTTCTGGATGTACGCATTCACTATAGAAGACTGAAACACGGAAGTAGTGCTTAAAGTAGCACATAATGCATTTTTAACACTGTTTTCTTTCTGTAAAGCTGTTAAGCAGGCAAGTAAAATGCACCATGACAAGTAATTCACCCCACACAGTCATAATTATCCCAGAAACTGAACTAAAACTACGCCACAAAAAGCGATCGTGCGCAACGAGAGTGGAGGGCAGGCACCATCCTCTGACCTTACGACGCCGCTGACGACATACTGTCGGCGCTCGCTAATTGGTTCAGAGAAATGTCGTCTGCTAATCAGTTGTTCAGGGCTCTGAAGGAGAATTGCCCTCAGGGAAACTCCAGCGTGACAATGAAATCCTCCATGAGCGCAGTGACCCTTTCAACCCCTAATGCCCCCCAGGGAACAGGTTTACCGACTACAAAAGGAGAAACCCTTAGAGGCAAAAGGAACACTACAGGCACTGACCTCGAATGATATGCCGTCATTAACAGTCCTCCTCCTGCTTGTTACACTAAAGGGATGGAACTCGCGAGTTCCTTTGCCGGCTAAAGTGAGGCGCTGCTAGCTTTTCACGTCATCAAACGTCATGAAACCTCAGAATTTTTATGTCTAAGCGTGACTTCTCAACCCTCACCAGCCCATTGGCTCCTGTGGCCGCTCCCCCGGTATGCGAGTGCTGATTAGTCGGTTCGAAATTATGAACTTTCCGATGCACACGCAAGGAGGTGATCCCGTGTCAAATATGGTGGGTGCAGCAGGGACGCAAGCAAAGCATATATGCCGGTACCGCTTTGGATGGTTTTTAGGGTCATTCCCTTAACATGTTGTCGATATTGACTCTGAAAACTGGGAGCCTCTTGGGTACTTCTGCAAGTCAATTCAGTGATAGATAAGTGGAAGGCGCGTCTGCTTCGCTTGTTTGGTGCGACAACGATTCAAGAAGGACCAATACTGCGTTTTTTCCGCTACCAACTCGATGACAGGTAAGTCAGTTCCTATTCCATTCTGCCGCTTAACATAACATAGCACCACACCTGTGGCATATACGCATCATTTCGGCAGGTAGAATTTTTGGTTTCACGTTTCTGATTCCTATTCTGATCTTTCTTGCTCAGGTATAAGCACTGAACTCATATCTGCTTCAGAAAAGCATCTGCATGGATAAGCCAGTCTGAGTGGTTGGAGCATCTTCATCTTTCGGCATACCAGCTGCACAAGTTCCTTTGTGACGCGTCAGCCAGACGCCTACACAAGCAGCAAAGGGATATGGACATGTTCTCTGTCATACTGGGTCTGGGAATGCATGTGCGTGTGCAATCAATATACTCTTGTTCTACTGTGAAATCTTACACGTCAGACGTCAGCTATCAGTGAATGCACAGTTGCTTCGTCATATCACACGAACTTTAGAAACAATGTTCATGTCATGTTCGTGTTTGGCGCAGCGACAGCAGACTGCATACATGTGATTTGGAAATAGCTAACCGGAAAAATAAAGCACTTTGGTGTAGCAGAAACATCCAGCGTTTCCGCGTTTAGTTATTTATTTCACTCTACACGAACGAAAATCCACAGCCACCCAGAACCGCCAGAGAGGGGGAGAGGGAGAGAACAGATGACAAAGGGAAATCCTCGCCAGCGTCACACTCTAAAAACTGAACTTCACCGCATAGCACGCTCTGCGCCAACCATTGCCACGAATGATAGGGTTATCGCTTCTGATTCGAGGAGAGAGGGAGGCGTACGCCTTTTTGTGTCAATTTGGATATATGATAATTGACACAGAAAGGCGTACACCTCCCTCTCTCCTCGAATCAGAAGTGATAACCCTATCATTCGTGGCAATGGTTGGCGCAGAGCGTGCTATGCGGTGAAGCTCAGTTTTTAGAGTGGCACACGTCACCCATGGAAGCAAAAAAAAAAAAAAAAAAAGAAAGGGCAAAAAGCTACCCAACCGTCGTCCAACGATCGGCCTGACGCCAGTGGTCACGTGAGTTTTTCCCAACAATATAATTATACTGGTTACACGGCCCGGGGCCATAGGAGAGAGAACGCGCGCTGCTGTGTCTGCATTTCATTTTAGCGGAAAACGTCGACACTTATCACTGCTTCCACACTGGATCCTGTGAGTTCTATATACGAGAAATTATGCCGAAAAAGAATTATCCGTATATCTATTAAGGCTTTTGTTCTCCCGGCATTTGAAATCTTACGCACAGTACTCAATGGGACAGTTGTAGAATTCGCGCTCCCTCGTGATTTCACAGTCTTATACATCAAAAGCTATCCGCTTTAGATAATTTTTCACTGCAGTTTCTCAATTAGGGTGACTATGTTTGGAACCTAAACTGAATGTCTTGGTTATGTACCGAGCCAAGTTCCCTATTCAATTCTATTTTGTTCCCGAGGGCATGTAAGTGCGACTAAAATGTGAGACGTCAAACTTAGGGCTTATAGCCTAACGACATTTCCAGATGTAGCAAAGCCGACTGTGCGTTTGAGCACGTGTAAAAGGGAGGAGGAATGAAACTCGAAAGGGAGGGGAATTATCAGAGTTTAACGCGCATTCGCCTCTGATAACCAGCACCGCAAGACGGCTTTCATAAAAACATTGACAAAATAAAGGTGTGCTTTCACTGAAGAACATTTCTGGTGAGTTCTGCTTCAAAAACACAACGCTGCAGATACAGCGCTCCCCTGAGGTCCGCATTTTGGGAAACCGAACCGAAAGAAAATAACTGAGAGGAGGTACATAATCATGGTAAGAGAATCGAAGACCCCCTTTCCCCTCTACAACTCCGCCATTGATCCTATAGTCCCGCTATAGTCCCTGCAGTGAAAAGGATCACCAATTAGTTTCAATTAACGAATTAATTAATAAAAGAGGAAACAAAGAATAGACTGAGAATACCTAGACCCTTACGAACATTACGCACTAGGTCTTGTTCAAATGCAGCGCACCATTTTTATAAAAAAAAGTTTGACTCATTGTAAATGAAACACCCTGCAATAATAGTGAAAACAGAAAGTGTTGGATGTATGAGAGATGTATGGTGCCATCTGTACCAGGGATACTCGTCTAAAAAGAAGTCTGGC
Organism: Ornithodoros turicata; assembly: GCF_037126465.1. Lineage (NCBI taxonomy): Eukaryota > Metazoa > Arthropoda > Arachnida > Ixodida > Argasidae > Ornithodoros > Ornithodoros turicata. The sequence goes on from NC_088207.1 coordinate 23,364,500, forward strand.
ATTTGAAAGCGATGAAATAGCGATGAATTCTTATCAAGCTCGTCATGCAATGTCCGTTATGGCCGTCAAAAGGAAGTGGCCCGTGATATGTGTTCTCTCTCCTGGCTTGAATGCTGAGCGCTGCGCAAAGAGAGTTCTAATAAAATGCTGTGTACACTATCTTCATGTGGGTCAGCGTAGCTTTGATTGCTCATTCTTGTTGTCGCTCTTTCTTTGGCGACGAGGACGCAAACGGAAAACTCAAGTCTTGGCCAATTCGCGAACATTTTATGTCCGGATTACACATTCACCCGGACACAGAACGCGAGCCTTCAATTTCCGAACTGTTCGGTTGAAATCCAGACAGGTGGCAGACCTATAGTCGGGTGGCGTCCCGACTCTCATCACTTGTCTAAGATGAGGCAGTGTGGTTGGCGCGCGGGAGATTGGGGGGCGGGGAGGTTCTGCTGTAGCAGTCGCGAGTTTGCTATGGCTGTACTGATTGTGCAGAAACTGTTTTCCGGCACCTTACATTCCTTAGCGGCCAAGAACAAACAAGGTTGCAGACATCTAGACTGCTCCTTTAAAATTATCGCTGCGGAGCTGGCGAATGGACTGGCGACCACGGTCACTGAATAAACAGAGTGGAGCGCATTGGCTGATGAGAAGATAGAGGATGAAAGAGTTGACGATTTCTTTCGATGGACGCTACTTTCTTCCGACGGGAAGCGCTGCGGTTTCAGCGTACCGGATGAGGTAGTAAATTGTGACGACGATTGCCGGCGGTGGAGAGCGGGAGCTGTCGAAAGAGGTCAATGCTGACACGCTCAAATGGGTGCGAGGACGGAGAAAGGTGGCTGTAAGCTGTAAGAGTTGTGGGCTGTGACGTGGGTTGTTTTTCTGATTGTCATCGGCGTTCATGATGCTTCGGTACCTCTTGGTACCGGAGGACGCTTTGTAGAAGCCTAGGTGTCCGGCAGCGGCATATGAGAGATTCGTAGAATGTGGTGATAACTAAGAGCAGATGATTAAAAGTACGAAAACCGGGAGACAGGGGAGATGGTCACGAAAGACGAAGCAGATGGTCGCCTTTGAGGCAGAAGCTGTTCTGGTGGAGGATGTCATTAGCGAGCTCGTACTTTCAGTCGTGTGATATGCGCATATGAGGGCGGCTAGTTTAGTCATTCACCTGATCCTCGTGCAACAGACACTATACCGCGTGCGGGGAATGTTTCGGGAAAAGTTTCATACGGGAGCAGTCAGCTGGGGGCTGACAAGGTGTCGTGATAACGTCACAATGAAGCGTGACAAGGACGTCAAGGCCTGAATTTCACGACGGTGTCGTTTTGCTGAAAGTGAAGTATCCTGCGTACCAACGCCCAGAAAGAAAGTGCTATGCCCACATTTGGTAATCGGTGGCAATAGTGAATCGCCTGCCGTAAAGGTATGAACATGTTCCTCTACAAGAGTCCTCACCGGGCGGTGACGAAATGTCCAACCTGGCAGTCGGGCACGGCAGGAGAGGCGAGTAGTCGTCGTTCACAGGCCGCAACATCACCCCCCCCCCCCTCCCCCTCCCTTAAACGCGGAGCAGTTTATGCGGTTGAGGTATGCGTCGACACCACGAGGAGGAGAATGAGGACGACACGTGAGTAATGTACGGCGGGACGAATTGGGGCACTTGATGCAGCAGCAGCGGGATGGCAGAGACTTGTGCGCTGTGAACTGACCGAGCCCCAGTGAAGAGGTGTGAGTGCGTTGAGTGCTTAAGTGCTTGTGTGCTTGAGCGGTTAAGTGATTGTTGAGCGCTCTTAAGTGCGCGGCCGTACCGCAACCGGTACTAGAGCGTAAATGCTGGTTGTGGTGGTGTAAATGCTGGGGAGAACATCGTGAAGCAGGTGGAGGCCTGAAATTGAGCTTGCTGTGATCCCACTGCGGCTCCCAGAACAGTGGTCTCGGGGTGATTCTTCTGCTGGCCTGCTGATTATAAGAACTAATAAGCAAAACCAGGTGGGAAATGCTACGAATGATTCATTGGTCGATGCAGAATCTGGGATGGTGAAGGGCCGAGTTAGCTGAACATGGCGTTCTTTGTTCGGGTCGCCAAATGTAGAGGAGATGGTGCTCCTCTACATGCGGAATTTTGCAGTAGCCCAGACGATTGCGAAACGAAATGATCTGATGGTGTAATTCTTCTCAGACTGAGTGGGCGTTCGACTTGCGAGGGCAACAACGTGCTCCATCGAGTCATCCGGAGTACTTTGAGAAAGACAACTCCAATACCGTTAGGGGAGACCAGGGAGAGTTACACGGGTCACTTATCACACACGCTGCATAAAGAAAACGAAGCAGAGAAGCTGAGGCATTTTCCCACAGTTTGTTAGCGCCCGAATTTCCTTAATGTATTAACATGTCTGGTCACGCACATTCTTTTGTAGTGTATCGATTCTGAAGTGGTGGGTAAGATTGTGGTGGACAGGTCGTAATAGAGGGCAGGGGCAGGGTTGAAACCCCGTTCCGATGTCTCACCCTATTCCGGTAGTGCATTTAGGAAGGGGGGATGAAATCCTCCTACCTTGCCCAGAACCCATCCCAAAATGGTTATCCGACTACGATGCTGAATATTATCTGTTCACCACTCACGTCAGTGCAACCTTGCAGCGAGTACACCATAATTCTTTGTTTGCAGTCACTAAGCAACTTGGCGAAACAGTTCAACAACGCCGACAAATACCCCCAATACCCCAACTACATAGTGGTACGTGTGAACCCAAGATTCAAGCGTGGTTCAAATGACACTGAAAAGTGGGCTGATGTCATGCAGAAAATACTCAAGTAAGTGTCCCACGGTTGCGTATTGGTTAGCACACTATTGCGCAGTTGCACCAGTGCATGTGACTTCGTACAGTCATCCATCTGTGAACTGAATATTTGTTTTGGACAGTGCAGTGAAGATGGCTAGAAAAAGGTTTAGTAAAAAGACTTGCGGCCGAATTCACAACTTACCTTGCGAAGTCCATGAATGTCTTCTTTATAGTATTTGACAAAATCCACTCTCACCCAAGGAACTGATCACATGCTCTGTCGTGCACCACGCTTCGCATTTCTACCACTCAGTTCTCTCGGTAATGACGTGACGTGCGGATGACGGGTTGTGACACTCTCGACGCTTGGAGGCAGATAATTCATGGGATGAAACAAAGGATGATGTAGAGGAATACCATTCCCACATTTTGTTAACTCAAACAGTGCACGCCTCAGTCTGGTGTACAAATGACCACTTCTTTCATCGCTATTCCAAATTTCACGCTATGGTATAGAGCATCGAACTCAACGACGCCCTGTGTCCACGCAATGGCACGACAATAACCTTCAATTCGCCTAGACAACGACCGTTCAAGCTCGTCCCTCTTGCAACCGTCTCGGGTCGTAACGTCGCCTGAGATCTCCACTCGCTTCAAACCTGCTTATCCAGGGCTCGAAACCGTTATTTTTTGGGGTTCGGTTCAAGTTCCGGGTCAAGGTCATCGGTTCGGTTTGGGTTCGGGTTCAGCGCAACCAAACTAACGGCTTGAACCGATATTAATCGCTTCGAGCCGATTTCCGTGTGCTGTGCTAATCAATGCTGCGCTAATGTACCACATGTGAGAGTTAATATCAGGTTCCGGCGATTGCTTGCTCCTTCTTTGTTCCTCTTACTGCCTTGCCTCTACACTTCACAGGTACAAAGAACCATGCAGTTCACAGCAGATAATCTTACTGCACCGAAGAGTGCTGGGAAATGGCGTACAGCTGGCATACCATTGAACTCCATTGCAAAAGCCTATCGCCAATTTCTAAATAAAAAAAAAGAGAAGAAAGCGGCCACGTGGTAGATATGCGTATCTCAGAGTCCCATGCGCAGGCCGACACATTGCTCCCAGTTGAAAAGAGGGCGCCGCTCCTGTGTTTCGTTCCTCCACGATCTGGGTCTGGACCACACTCCAACCTCTTTCCCGTAGTCGCTAGAGGTCTGCCTTGTTTGCGGATGTCACTCTGTGAGCTATTAATATTTACGTCGCCTTCACACTGCGACGCTGAATGAATGCAAGCAGCCCAGGCAACAATGCAAAGTTTAGCTGTCGTGTAGCACATCTTTTTCTTTCTTCTTTTTTAACTTCGAGCCAGCAAAATGTACAGGGACGTCGTGAACCTTTTGGAGGTGAGGCTGTAGGAGGTGAATGGACTCACCACTTCTTGGTTTATCAATTTGTCCGCTCTACGAACTCTGCAAGATTCCGAGCGATGCAGGATGCCGGTGCGCGGCAGTCAAGTGGGAAGTCGTTTTTGCCATCCTGCGAACCGGTTACCGCATAGGAAAAATGTTTACGGTTCGGTTCAGGTACGGTTTCGACCCCTGTGTTTATCCACGTGCCGTGATCTACATGAACCTTGGCGAACCTTGGTAGGTGCTAAGTCGTTTCCTCGGGCATGTTGCTGACCTGTGCACGTGTTACGACGGCTTCCTCCACTCGTCAAGTTCATCTCTGCACCGTTCACGTCATACCGCGAAGCAGATCCCACTCGCATACAGGCGACTTCAATCATTCGTGGACGTCACATTCCATGCACCAGATCAGTGACGTGTCATGGCGCAGCTCCCCTGCCAGCTAGAGCCCTGCGCGGATGACATTTTTGGCATCCTCATCCTCATCCGACCCGCATCCGCGCACACGTTATCCGCATCACACCCGCATCCGCAGCATTCACAACAGTTTACATCCGCATCCGATCCGCTGAGCAAAGCGCACCATCCGCATCCGATCCGTAAAATCCGCACGTTTCGAAGGACGCGTAAAGGCCGCCGGAAGCATGTTGGTATAATGTCGGATGAATCGATGCTGTCACGGAAGGTCCCACGACGACAAGCAAAGGTAAACCTTTCAACAAACGCGATATGGAGGGACTTGTGGAACGCGTGGAACGCTACCTCGCCGGTGCTCGCGTGGTTCGAGACACATAGATTGAGACGTTACCCGTCAGAAAGAACTCGTGACAAGTTAAGTTGCCGCGTGCAAAATGTAACTAAGTTAATAACGAAGTTTTTCAGCCTGAAATGTAACTCGAAGTTACTGAGTTACTTAAAAAAATGAGTTACTTCCAAGTTACTTCGGACAAAAAAACATTACGCAGGTGCAGTGCGCGTGAGCAGCTGAGTTAGACCTTGCCTGCGGAGGAGTGCAATACGCTTAGATCGTTTTTTGTTTATGTCCAACAATAGACCCCTCCCTGTTTGTAAACAAATTACGTCATAGTGATCGACAGCGCCAAAATTTGGTACACTTGAACTACGCTCGAAGCTAGAGGTGAACAAGGTTGCTCGCGAAAGCCACGGTCTTTAGGGGATTACGATATGGTCCTTCAAAGGGATGGTCTCGTACCCCTGTCTCTCTCATAAAGTGTACCATTCGATTGTGCTTTATTGAAAATGGAATACTGCGAATTTGCCCGACAAAGCACGTCACGGTTATTAAATAACCGAATTAAATTGATAAAGTTTGCGGAGCATGACACGGTCTGTGTTGGCAACAATAAGAACGGCTATACGTCGCTCTGCGGAAAAGTCCGTGATTGGATGCAGAAATCGTCTGTTTTTGCGCGCGCTAGTACCCCGTCGTCAGAAGACTTTCAGAAGTGACTGGGGGCCGCGGCAACTCTCGTACATTTTCTTTCAGTTCTCATGCGAAAAGCGCACATTCCAAGAAGTGGCCCACATGCTGGTTTAAAATAACTGTGTTAATTCTCAGAGACAAGTTAAAAATCGCAGGACAACCCCACCCACAATCACAAATCTGAAGTCACCCGCTCGCATTACAGCTCCGACCAGAAATATATTACGCGCGCTTCCATTACATTCCCCGTTGCACACTGTTCATGTTTCGAAATGAAGTGTCGCTGACGACGTACATGGAGCAGGGGTACGTGCTTCTTCGAAAACCGCATTCAATACTCGCGTAAAGAAAACACGTGACTTTCGAGTGACTTTGAGAGTGAGTTTCGTCGTCTGCTATTGCGACACATTCGACAAATTCCTCGAAAACGGCTTGGTTATTATGAATGAAATTATGAATGGTTGTATGTGTACAGTACTCGTGAAGATGGTCTTGGCTAAGTTTCGGAATCCCTCGGGCTGTACGAGACCGTCCCTTTAAAGGGACGCGAACTTCTGGCAGCGAACAAGTGCCCGTTCGTGGAACCCAGCTCTCTCCTTCTGATTTGTTTCGGTTTCAGTCTGTCTACCAATGTCATGATGGCGTTTTTCTGGTAGAGGCCTATTCGAACGCTTTGCATCTTACTCCTGTGGGCGCACAATGGTTCAGCTTCATTTCAGTGGCAGCAATTCTTACTTCCTGAATAAAATACTGTCATTGGTTGAATATCACGTTTTATGGCAAAAAATGCCATGAAGGAACGGGAGAGAAAGCAAGAAAATATATGGGCGTGAGTGAAAAGCGAGTTAAAAGTAACTTGGAACTTGTTACTTTGGGAAAGTTACCTGAAAATGGAACGAGTTCCTCTGAAAGTTACCACGGCGCAAAAGTACCGAGTTAAGTTACAAGTTACAAAAAAAAAATAAGAACTTAGTAACAGTTACGAGTTACTTGTAACGAGTTACCTCAAAGTCTGGTCCGAGACGCCAGAATGCCTCCTCTGCCGTCTTGGCCGTGCTTGGTCAAAAGTGAACCCGAGCATGCGCTCGCTGTCGGCCCGCAATGCAAATAAATTGTTGGTGGAGAAATTACACCACGCGGTATATTCGCATCCGACCCTGAGCCATCCGCATCCGATCCACACACTGGAAACAGTGCAAAATTTTCATCCGAATCCGCAAGCGGATATCCGCGGATGGTGCAGGGCTCTACTGCCGGCCACGACCCCAAGCCTTACGCTTGCCAACCTGTAATGGTACGTCAGAGCAGCCGACGCCAAGGCACTTTTTCCAGCGGGCGTTTTTATGGAGGAGGCAAACCAGACGGACGAAACGAAAACCCCCAAAACAAACCTCAATGTTTAATTGCCATCGTGTCTACACAGCAAAGGAGTGCGCCTTCAATCTAGAGCCCTGCGCGGATGAGATTTTTGGCATCCGCATCCGACCCGCATCCGCGCACACGTTACCGCACCCGATCCGCATCCGCAGCATACACAACCGTTTATATCCGCATCCGATCCGCTGAGCAAAACGCAACATCCGCATCCGAACCGCAAAATCCGCACGCTTCGAAGGACGCGTAAAGACCGCCGGAAGCGTGTTGGTATAATTTCGGATGCCTCCATTCTGTCACGGAAGGACTCACGACGACAAGCAGAGGTAAACCTTTCAACAAACGCGATATGGAGAGACTTCTGGAACGCGTGGAACGCTACGTCGCCGGTGCTCGCGTGGTTCCCAGACGCCAGAATGCCTCCTCTCCCGTCTTGGCCGTGCATGGTCAAAGGTGAACCCGAGCATGCGCTCGCTGTCGGCACACAATACAAATAAATTGCTGGTGGAAAAATTACAGTACGCGGTATACCCGCATCTGATCCGCTACCGATCCGCTGCCTTCGCATCCGCATCCGACCTCGAGCCATCCGCATCCGACCGCACACCGCAGAAAGTGCTAAAGTTTCATCCGAATCCGCAATTATCTTGCGGATATCCGCGGATATCCGCTTCCATTCGCGGATGGTGCAGGGCTCTACTTCAATCCCCAGGGCTATTTCCTGATGAAGAAGGAAACAGTCCCTCGCACCTTTTACTTCGTTGTCTTCGCTGTTTTTCCGACTACCGTATTTTCACGCGTATTAGCCGCGGCTTATGCGAGATTTTTTGTTTTCACGGACGCTCTGCGGCTTATGCGCGGGTGCGGCTTATCTGATGACTATCTTTCCCTGGGTATTTTCCCAATACCCTGGATGAAACGAAAGAGCAGACAGTGCGTCATGTTTTTCGGAACAGGACCGCCCTGCCATTGCACGAACAATACCGAACAGGGACGAGTCCATATTCGAGTGGTCTTACCTTCCGGATACATTCCCCCACGCAGCTTTAACAAAAGGGGTGACAGTGAATCATGTCTTCTGGAACATGTCTTAGTGAGCCGCTCTGTAATATTTCTGATGTTAGCCTTTTTTCTGTCGAATAAATGATACCCGTTTTCATAGCGATAAAGTCTCTATTGATTTTGTATGTGCATCACTGGTTTAGCGCACAAAGCAGTCGCGTCGTATTACCCGCGGCTTATCTGCGAGTGCGGCTTATCTGCAAAAAAAATTTCAAAATGTATCTAAAAACGACTCCTGCGGCTTATCTGCGGCGCGACTAATACGCGTGAAAATACGGTACTTGAAAATCAAGGAAAATCGAAAGTGAAGTGGAAGGTAGGAAGCGCAAGGAAGCGTTCGTGTATAATGTATAAGCAGTGTGATTCCGGCCTAAGGCCGGCATCACACTGGTTACACATTATATATTATACACGAATACCCATCACACATGTATGACGAACATGCATAACAAACGTCCCCTAAACACAATGCTGGTCACAGTGCTTCTACACCGGTAAAATATGTTTTAAAACACATTTGTATAACCAGTGTGACCGAGTATTATGCATACGCCATACACGTTTGAAGACATGTTGTCATACATGTTTTGAGCACGTGGTAACCAGTGTGGCCTAACTCCAGGTAGCACAAAAATTTGCAGCAACGTTGCCTGAATGTGTCCGACGTGAGAGCAACGTTTCCAACAAAGAATGACGTTATTGCAACGTTCTTCTGGAAACGTTACATGTTCAACAAAAAAGAGACATTGCTGGTACGTTGCTTTATAAACGTTACGTTTTCAACATAACGAAACAACACCGCTACGTTGCATCAGAAACGTTGGCTAAATATTCCCTCAGAACATTTCTGTTACGTTTCACAGAGCTCACATTGCAACATTTTAAAATGGAGGAATTGGCCTATTATGTATTAATGAGAATGGGATTTCCAATTCATTTATTGGGATCCAACATGTTGCAGAGCCACCAATACAATAAGTGGGATGCCAACGGGTGTAATGGAGACCAATGGTACATGCTATTCTCAAATTAATTTATAATATCATTAAGAAGAACGCCGTATGTCTGTATAGCAAACTAACTACTTTGGGGAACTCGTTAAATTCTAATGAAATTTCAGAATACGCATGGTATCGCAAAGTATTGCAAGTGAAAACTAAACGTAAATCTGAAATTAAAATTTATTCTCAGTTGAACAGGCCGTAACAGCTCGTTATCCGTGTGTGCGTTCGCCTAGGCTCGGCCAGATCTGACCATATCTTCCGATGTAGCCACCTGGATATGATGGGCTCGCTACTGTTCCTGGAGCGACCGGCTAATAAAACTTTTTTTTTTCGTCCACGACTGTTGACTGTAAGACTTTGTTATTTAATGTGAGCGCCAATGAACCGTTGTTACTGGGCAGATCGAGCGCGTTACATTTGACGAGCATCAAGAAGCAACCTGGCACTCAGCTATATAGTGACGTTGAGGAGTGCTCTGTCCCAGTTCCATGTCCACAGAGCTCAACTTCAACGTACACACCGCTTTCCGTTCCTACACGATGTCGGACGGCATCGCATTTTTATTGGCTGTTTCCATAGCAGTAGACGTGCAGCGTAATCAGGGGACTTCCATGAGCTACAGCAGAGAAAAGTGAGAACTCATTTTCTCGGCAATTGTAAATTATCTTTACCAACAACAACAATGTGGAACAACTATGTGGTGTTGTGGAACAATTATGCGTTACGAACAAGCCACGTCATTTGGAATAGAATCTCTAACAATAAAATATCGCCTACACTTTAAGTAACCTAATATTCATACCACGATTGAAATTGTTGTTCTGAGGCTGGAACACAGAGGAAGGGACAGACACACACAATGCCTCAAGTGCCTATATGAACAATGAACGGGTTCGATGAACAAGATGTGGGTTCGAGACCTCCAGCTGGCTAACCTTTTCAGTGACTTGCTCTTTTCTTCATTCATACCAGTTCGCGGAAGCATATTGCCGCCGCGGAGTTGCGGCTAGACGTCGCTTGTAATCTCCAACCACAGGTCTCAAAAGATTATACGAGGTTTTCCAGAATTATTTTTATGCGACGAGGAGACAATCTGGCAGCACGATAGTTACGTCGCGGTTACTGTCATAGTGGCGCCCGCACTCTAAGAAAAAAAGGAGTACTTTTACTCCTTTTGGGGACTAAATGCATTGCCACAAAAAATAGTCCCTTTCGGGAGTAAATGCACGGGAGTAAATGAATGTCACAGGGTGGAGACTGCATTTCACGCGCTGTTGTAAGAGTCCCAGGTACATAATTGGTGTGCATGCATGAAAATACTTTGAAGCAAATCGTCAACCGTGATATATCGAGTGATATAAAATATTGCGCCATAGTAGGGCACAATTTGCGAAGAAGATGCGCTAACTATTTCTTACTCTGTGTGGCTGGAAAATTGCTACATTGTCTGAGTTATACAGCCTTACGTCGTTCAAATTGACCAAGGGCACATATTTACCTAGACTATTGCATTCACGAGACCATTCGCAAAGTTTAGTGACAATTTGCAGTCCTTGGGAGTAAATGTCGGGACTAAATGTCGGGTTAGGGGACTAAAATGAGGAGTAATTGCAGACTAGGGGAGTAGACGTTGCAATTGCTCCCCGTTTTACTCCTTTTTTTTCGTGCGTGATGCGACAATGAGTGGGCCAGTAGCGCAGCCCGAGAAATATTTCGGGGGGGGGGGGTACGATGGGAACTTTACATGGGGGAGGAGGACCCTATTTTCTCTCTCCCAAATGCACTACCAAAAGTACGGTTTCAGGTGGGGTTTGAACCACCCAAACCCACCCTCTGTCCACGACACCGCAGTGTGGAAGTTACAAGATTCATGATTATGCGCCCGTCCTCAATTAGCGCACTTCTCCTGTTCTTATATATATATGCGGTTATTTTATCGTTATCATTTCTTTCTACTGTCATTATTATTTCTCTTCGGAACACATGCTCTTCTGTCAACCCATCCCAGTTTGCCGTTCGAGAGTACAGAGTACCTCGGGTTTACATTTTCCCACCACAAGTGACGTAGTAGAGCGATAAAAGTACACTTCATTGATTGGTTGCGGGTACTGCATGGTCTAACAACAACAAAACAATCTTTCTGCAGTACCGGTGTAGTAGACGCACTCGTGCTCAACCCCGTCGTAGATTCAGCCTTGAAAAGTGGAGCACAATATGTGGTAACATCAGTGGCGCCTTGGAGTAACGACATCACCTTGAGATATCCAAACTATGTAAGTGATGTCAGGCTTATATTCGGGACTGAGGCGCGGAAATTTACGTGAACCGTGTTGTGTATACCGGCACTATTTGGTTGTTCGTTTTCATTCTTGAATCTCCTTCTCCTTCATTATTTTCAGGAAGGCGTATTGAATCTTCTCACGAACTTGAACATGTTATCCGTGAAACCCTTCCTCGCATTTGATGCAAAGGCGCTACAGTTTATAGCGGACGACAAAATTCCATTGACGAAAGATACCAGAGACGGCACAGTGGCTAAAGAGCGGCACTACCAGGATCGAACTACAGTAAGTCTTTCTGAAGGTTTCACAAGGCGTCGCCTCCACCATTGCATGCATAGACTGCGCATACTTCTTCAAAAAAGGAGTAGACCTTCCTTTTGTAGACTAAATGCAGAGAGTGGAGACTGTATTTCACGCTCTGCTCTGAGAGTCCCAGGTACGTAATTCGTGTGCTTGCATGAAAACACTTTGAATGAAACCGTCAAACGTGATATATCGAGTGATATAAAAGTTTGCGACATATACATCAGCCCAATTTGCAAAGAAAGAAACGCGGTTTCTTACTCTGTGTGGGCGGGAAACTCTCAAGTTGGCTGAGTTATAGCAGCCTTATGTCATCAAATGGACCAAGAGCGCATATTTACGTAGACTGCTGCATTCGGAAGACCATTTGTGAAGTTCAGTGCCAATTTGCAGTCCTGGGCAGTAAATGTTGGTGTTTATGAACTAAAATGGAGAGTAATTGCTGTCTAGGGGACTAGAAGCTGCAATTACTCTCCATTCCACTTCTTTTTTTCTTATAGTGTTGTATAGAATATATTCACAGACGTCGTCCTATGGCACGAGGCACTATATAGCTTTGAAACGTCGATATCGCCGCCGTGGTATAGGTGGGGTGCATTGACGTGCGCTGGTTCACCAGAAAGAGGGAAAAAGCACGGGTAAAGCTATGGTGTGACGTCATATGCACGCCACCTATAGGTCCCTCCAAGTTTGGTTCCGTTTTTCGTTCACTGCCATGTGCTTTTTAGATGGCTAGTAACGTTGAGAACCTGGAAATTACTTGGATTGTGGTGCAAATAATATTTACAGTAACACCAACGCTACTGTGAATGCCAAGTGGGTAAAGGCACGGACACCTATATATGCGCGTACGTTATGGCTTGTAACGTTGAGAACTTGGAAATTACTCGGATTGTGGTACAAATAATATTCACAGTAACACCAACGGCACTGTGAATGCCAAGTGAGTAAAGGCATGGACACCTATATATGCACCTACGTTATGGCTAGTAACGTTGAGAACATCGAAATTACTCGGATTGTGGTACAAATGATATTCACAGTACCATCAACGGTACTGTGAAGGCCAAGTGGGTCAAGGCGTGGGCACCTATATACATACCTATATCTTGCACGGCAGGTCTTGCAGCCGTTGGTGGAATGTCCGGACGCTCTGCTTCATTTTCGAGAACTCTGTACCGGGGCACGCTGCGCGGCACTAATCTGTAATCGCAGTGGTAATGTACAGGGTGTTACCCTATAAAAGTCTACCCGCGCCGGCATGCCATGCTCGCCAATTACTCAATGCAGGTGGTACGATGTGTTGCCTACGTCTAAAACTCGTAAGGACATTCCATCATGGTAAATATCGAAGTGATTGAGCGCCGTAACGCAAAGTTATAGCGAAAAACGTGAGGTTCCCGTAGTCAAAACAGCCAAGATGGCGGTGTTGTGCATCGCAGTTGTGACACAGATTCCCAGACGGCGACGTGTCGCTCTGCAATCCATCCATCCGTCCATCCAGGCAGAGACGTCCCCGCGTTATGTTATTTCACTGCCTTTCAGTAAGCAAACATCTCTTTTGGGTGTCGTCTGCTGAGTACGTCGGCATTTTCGTTCCACACGTTGCTTACTTCTGAGCAAAATACGACAGTTACACGAAAGCGAAATGAAAACTGCAGTTCCATCCGGCTGGCAGGATATGCGACATGTCGCCGTCTGGGGAGCAGCATGTCAACTGCTGTTCTCAACGCCGCCATCTTGATTGTTTTGACTACGGGAATTGCACGTTTCGAGTTATAACTTCGTGCTGCGGCACTCAATCACTTCGAAATTTACCAAGATTAAATGTCCTTATGAGCTTTATATGAAGACCGCACAATGTGCCACCTGCATTGAGTAATTGCCGAGTACGGCATGGCGGCACGGGTAGACTTTTATAGGGTAACACCCTGTATGCCTATGCAAAACACAATAGTGAAATTACCGCTTACCAAAAAATTGCTCGCATGCGGACTGAGTTTACATTTTCTTTTGGAGGCGCATAACTATGTGCTGCGATCAATTTTTACAATGTGTTTGGAAAGGCACATGCACGTAAAGTCGCAGCGGCGGCTGCTTTTGTGGTGGCCACTACTAGCATGCGTACGATGCAGGACACAAGCTAGTTAGTTCTCCAGTTGGTTTGAGACCATTGTGTAGTGTCGCGAGGAATCAATAGAAACAGCGCAGTAGAAGCAGCTCCGGGCAGGGACGAGCATTCCACTGCTTAGAGAAGGTCGTCGTTCCGCTGTTCGACGTTTAGTTGCACTGCTTTCTTCTCGCCAATGGGCAACTGACATCCCCCCATCTATATATGCTTGCCAAAGGTAGAGATGCCGTTTTTGTCGGCGGCGGCGGCGACTTGAATCGGCGACCCGGCGGCAACATCGCCGGCGGCACGCTCATCCGTGCGTTAACCTTACCTCCATGGCATTAACCAACGACATTTTAGCGACAAAGCAACTAGTTCACTGTCTTCATATTTAACGAACTGTACTGTGAAATGCAGCCTAGTTATGAATTTCCAATATATGACGTACACTGCCATGCGGTTATACGTCCAGTTGAATTGTTAGAGCCTGAATAAATGAGTTTCCAAGAGCGAGTTTACCTTTGGTTTTGAGACTTAACGCCGTCCACTTGGACATCCCCTCCTAGATAGCTTCTGCTTGAAGATACGAACCATAAATCCCACACTCTTAGAAATGAACTTCACCGCATAGCACGCTCCTAGCCAACCATCATCTGGAATGATATCGTTATCTGTCCTGATTTATTGAAAACGGGAGGCGTACGCCTTTTTTGTGACGCTTATGCTGTTCATAATTGTCACAAAAAAGGCGTACGCCTCCCGTTTTCAACAAATTAGGGCAGATAACGATATCATTCGAGATGATTGTTGGCTGGTAGCGTGCAATGCGATGAAGTTCATTTTTAAGAGTGCACACATTTGATGTCAGTGCTTCAATATAACAATCTCTCCAGAATTATATATTGAAATAACACAACAAACTGGTGCAACTCGGATTTAGTGAAGGTAGAATGACTGGTAGTAAGAAAGTCCAAACAGTAAATGCAGAACGTACACAAAACAGATTACGCAGAACTCTTGCTCCAGATCACCTAAGAGTGTACACAAAATACAGAAGGCCCATTGAGTCACACTACATAATTCTGCATAACTTTGTCATGCAAAAAAAAAAGAAAAAGGAAAAAGGAAACACCATGACCAACACATACACTACTGACCTCCCTCATGAAGTCGTATTAAAACTCCATCGGGAACCATGCTCCAGATCCAACAGTGTAGGCACGCAACAAACACTCAATTGTCAAAGTATCGAAGAGCACAGGAGCCTATCCCTCTGTGGCCTTCCTGAGGCACTCTTTGCAGAAGTATGGTTATTCACGGACAGCCGTCTGCTTCGCTGTAGACAATGAAGTACCCACAAACACGGTTGGCCGACAGTGTATAGTGTCCGTCACCGTATTAGATTTCGTCGAAATGCAAGAGTATAGCTAAACGGAATGGACCTTTTTCAGTTGGATGTGCGACGCATGCGCGAGCTGCGCCGCGCCGCCGCCATCATCTTTGGTGGCTCTCGGTGGTCAGAATAGCACATCAGGGGCGCCCTTGGTTCCCGTATTCCGTGCGAAAAATGCCCCAACGATGCGCTGCCGTTGGTTGTACAAGTGCATGTAGTTCTTAGCTGCCTTATTTTAGTCTTCTTATCTTCAGCTTCATGGGTTGTTTTTGCTTGTCAACCACATAAAAGCCATCCTTGTACCGCTGAAAGGGCACACACCCTACCCATTCTGTGTAGAGAAACACTAGAGATGTTTAAGGTGCCTGGTACGACTGCTGCCTTGTAAAAGTGTACTAGGCCTTCACGGACCTCGTGTCACATTTCTTTGCCGTTATCTTAAGGAACATCCGCCGTGTGTAATCCACTTGCCCGTAAACACATTCCTCATGCTAACCCACTATTTCACGTCCAAAAAGCGGTCCAAGAGCCTGGGTTGTTCACCCTAGCCTGTTCGACAACTTGATAGGTTTTTCTGCTCTAACACATAGTGACTAAACATGCCATATGTTTTTCACCCCTAATGCCCAGCACTTTGTCAAATAATAAACATTTTTATAAATAACTCAAATAATTCTATGACATTTTTTGATGATTTATTCGCGTCGAATGTGGACAAATTTTAGCAATGTATTATTAATGTTTGTATTTAACTGACAATTGTACACTCACCTAAAAATGAACTTTACATATGAACGTTACAATGAACGTTACATACTCTCTGGTAGGTACATCTGATACACTCCTAGAAATGAACTTCACCGCATAGCACGCTCTTAGCCAACCATCATCTCGAATGATATCGTTATCTGCCCTGATTTGATGGAAACGGGAGGCGTACGCCTTTTTTGTGACACTTATGCTGTTCATAATTGTCACAGAAAAGGCGTACGCCTCCCGTTCTCAACAAATCACGTCAGATAACGATATCATTCGAGATTATGGTTGGCTAGGAGCGTACAATGAGGTGAAGTTCATTTTTAAGAGTGTATAGGAGAAAGAAGAGTTTTGGTTTATTTACGTTGTGCCTATGTTCAAGTGAATCTAAATTTGCGTCTTCCAACATACATGTTAGCGAAAAAGTCCTTCGAAACCTAGCCAATATAAGCCGGGGAGCAGATCTTTGCACTGTCTTTCCTTTTCTTCTTTTTTGATAGTGTGCATGTGTAGGGACCCTCAGTGCAGATGCATACTCTAAACAAGGTTGAACGAAGGTTTTATATGCCTGATAATTCAATACCTTTCGTTGGATCATGGCGAAATTTCCTTCTGAGCATCCACAGACTTCGAGTGGCTTTCGCGCACATATGGCTATCCCATTCCAGATCGTTCCCTTTAAATATGCCGCCAGCAATGAGAAGGGTGCCCAGAGGAAGCACGGATTATCGGCTGTGCTCAACATGAGGCCATTTTCTTGCCGGCATGAGGCCGGATTGTTCCGCACTGTTCTATTCAACTGTGCTGTTCGTAAAAGACAAAGATATGAAAATAATCAGTGGTCTCCCCTCTTCAACTGCAAAGAAAAAAGAAAAAGAAGAAAGAAAGCAGAGGACACTGGTTGCCTGCTCCGTACGCTCAGAGAGAGTACTGGGCAAAAGTTACAGAAAAATAGGTGTGGACAACACACTGAACTCCTTTTGAACTCCCTTCGAACAAAAGTATTTCGAACAATCAGTGTCGATCAACCGAGTTTCGGTCAAAAGGCTTTCGACCAAACGGAGTTCGATCAGATGTCTCGATCCAATCACACGGCGTTCGACCAAATGTGCAGACACCGTGCGGCGCGCGAGCCACCAACCGTGTTTCCGACTCCTCCCGCTAGAGGCGCTTTTCCGCTCTGGAAACGTACCTACCTCTATCAGACGACGCCCCCCCCCCCCCCCCCGTCGCCGGGGGCAAAAAGATTTGGGGTCGATATGCGTGGACGGAGGACAGATTTTTACCAAGTTTCCGTTTCAGGGATGCGTTTCAGGCATGCAAAACAGATTTCCCTTGGACAAGACCTTTACTGGTGGGGTCCCTTTGTGGTGGGGGCCCCGGGGCAAGTGCCCTGTCTGCCCTCCTCTAAATCCGCCACTGAGTGTTATTCTTATCACATATCGCATCATGGTACTCTATGTAACACACGCGCTATTACGTGCGCGTTCTCTATGTTGACCTCCACTGCTTACCTGTGTCTTTGCAAGTACGTGTTACACTTCTTATGCTTTGCAGGCGTGCGGTTTCTACCAGGCTGCGGGTACGTCATCTCGTGTGGATAGCGCAACACTGTCGACGTACTTTCAAAGACTGAACGATACTGACTTGTTTGTATTTGATACACCTCAAAATATGGCGTCTAAGGTACGTAACCGCTTGTAACGTTGCTATTCTCCATAGGAGGGGAGAGGACACGGAGGAAGAAATCGCGGAGGCAAAAGGGGTCATCTATATTTATGAGAGAACTGATGTTCTGGGGCTGGAACAACATAGAAGCGACAATCACATACAAGGCCTCAAGTTGCCTAAGAAATTAACGATGAAAGATGAAAGTCATTGAAAAGGTTGGGACAGCTGTAGGACTCGAACCCACATCTTCTGGATTACCGGTCAGCGCTCTACCAATTGAGCTAAGCTTACACGACTTCTCAGCGCCTTCCAGGGTCCGTCACCTGAAGGGACAAACCAGTCACTCTCTCTCACTCATCCTCCTTTCACTCTTACATTGTTTGCACACTCACACACACATTCATACGACAGCGATCGACGCAAGCGGCAAATGTTGAACATGAGAGAACTGATGTTCTGAGGCTGGAACAACATAGAAGGGACAATCACATACAAGGCCTCAAGTTGCCTAATGGATTAACGATGAAAGATGAAAGTCATTGAAAAGGTTAGCCAGCTGTAGGCTCTATCAATTGAGCTAAGCAAACACGCCTTCTCAGCGACTTCCAGGGTCCGTCATCTGAAGGGACAAACCAGTCACTCTCTCTCACTCATCCTCCTTTCACTCTTACATTTTTTGCATGCTCATACACACATTCATACGACAGGGAAACATAGAAGGGACAATCAGTTGAGCCCTGGACCGGTAATCCAGAAGATGTGGGTTGGAGTCCTACAGCTGGCTAACCTTTTCAGTGACTTTCATCTTTCATCGTTACTTTCTTAGGCAACTTGAGGCCTTGTATGTGATTGTCCCTTCTATGTTGACTTTCATCTTTCATCATCTTTATTTCCAAATAATAAGTGCTGCCACGCTTTTTGCTTCCTTCGGACGGTGTGTGCTCGTCTCGTTCTCCTTCTCGTGTGTTCATCGCCGAGAGAGATATTCCACGCAGTAGATGGGAAAACCCTTTCTTCGAACCTTGTTGTGAGGGATAGCACCACCGCGACAATGAGCGACACTTGTAGTTAGTATCATTCATGTGCTGTCACGCGGCATATTTTCGTCACTCTGCAGAAATGAACTAACAGATTTAGTGAGTTCCCCACAACTCACTTCACTTCACTTGGGCGTATCGAGGGCGTAGCCTCCAGAGCACGCTTTGAGGTACACGGGTAAAAATATTGCAGTGTGACGCGTACGCGCCTTAGTACTTGTCAGTGGATTCCAGCTACGGCTTTTCGTGGCTTCACGTATCTGTGCTTGAAGATGGCGGGTAGCCGGGTTTCACTGGTTCCTCGATGAGTCAACAGTGCAGCAGCTGCGAACTCATTCGTGAACCAAGCTCTGTGCGATGTTGTGACTGGAATTCGTCGTTTGCGTTTTGTGAGCTGGAACAATTTGTGTCCACTCGCGTCTCCGTTAGCCCCTTTACAGCACTTGCCCAGTGCAGTATGAAGAGAGTTGCCTCAGGACGAGAGCCTCTCTTCATACTTCCCTATACAGGTTCGCTAGATTTCTTACCGTCTATACGTTGCCCAGTGTAGGGTCAATTATCTTAGGAAATTGACTGACGCTTCGACAGCCGTTTTAGCTAGAAAATGCAGACAAGGATTTATTTTTGTTGGAAAAAAGCGTGCTATGTGTTTGAGAAACCGCATAATGTTATGGGAGAAGTTTTATGTACGATTTATCGATGTGTAACACCGTCGACGATGTTATGGAACGACGAGCGACGTAAAACAAAATACCAATCACATTTGAAACTTTTGTGGGATTCTGTGCATTTTCCAGACGCTTTCTTTCAATCACACACTCCCATGTCATGCTGAGTCCTGTAGCACGCTACAAAGTACTGCATTTCATGTTTAACATCTGGATTTTGTTTTTAATGAGTACCGTTAGCACAGAAAGATGCGCACGAAAACTCCAAAAGCTATGTGGTTGCACACCACGCAGACACAAGAAATACCAGGGCACATATACATGACTTTCTGCACCTCTTCCGGTTTGTTGCTTAAACGACATCCGGTTTCGCCGCAAACACGTTCTGCGCCAACCACTATGCTGATTGATACAGTTATCGCTTCTGATCTGAAGGGAGAGAGGGCCGTATGCGCCTTTTTGTTGTAATTCAAATTGCCATATAGAACTCCGAAGAGTTAGGGCATAGCACAGGCCCTAGAAACCAAATCAGTGGGTCCACCTTATCCCTGTGTAGAGTGCTATTTCAACTCAACTCAGCCCATGGGGTGTAAAATTGTTAGAGTCAAGTTATGTGACTGTCGTCATGGGTGACGTCACTGGTCAGCCTCTGAATTAATTCCGTACTCAGGAATTATTGCACAAATCACTTCGTATTTAATATTTATCATGTAGGACATGATAAGCAATTTGTAAGACGCAACCATGTCTGCAGCATTCTCGACTGTCACTTACCTTTATAGTTAGAGACACTTTACCAAATGATTCATAAAGGCCATTCTTAAGGGGAAGCGTGTAATGGTCGTCATGGAAGTATGCTTTAGCATAACCATCGCACATGAAGTACAGTTATATATGCTTAGACATCTATTATGTAGTGCATCATCTAATCTTCTGAACCCTGTGTGTGGCTGCATACGAAATAATTTTTTATGCACATGCTGCACCTTCCTAGTCATACATGTGCACACGAATAACAGTGAATATATGTGAAGTGGCAAAAAACAATGCTGGACTCTACCATCATTGTGCCCCTACAACCCCTTGCCTTGCAACTTATGTCTTGTGAAAAGAGAATATCTCACTAGAAAAGACTACACTTGTGTATTGTTTTGCAAGCAAATAAATCTCTATTTTCATTTTCCATCAATCAGCAATGTTAGGACCTTGTGCAAATATAAATATCAACAAGGAATGTACTTACAAACTATTCCTATATATTCAAATGGAGATATGACTCTTTTTCTACCTTAGCACAGTACAGCTTCAGAATTAACGGACTGTACAGGATCAGCAATATTTAGATATCTCAAGAGGGGAATCACATAAAACTCCAATAATAGGCTAGACAATCAAAGCTCCAAAAGGCAAAATAGTACCAGAAAAATCTGAATAATTAGTAGTCGTTGTGATCTGTACCACTATGTACAGTTTATGAAGGGAACATGTTACCTCATTGCATTCCCTCCGCGTGAACACTTGAACAGGCAGCTTTCCAGGTCGCTCTTTTCGTCTTTTCCAACGGTCTTTTCTTTTTCTTTCTGTTTCTTTTTTTTTTCTTACTTGCAGTCGCAAACAAGGCCTTAGTGAAACACAAGCAGCCAAATACAGGATGCGACAGCTACAACACAACTGTTTGCTCTCAACTGCTATATTTATTAGCGGACTCTAGAGTATACACACATATGCTGCTACAATGCAACCCACAGAATCACAGACAAGGAAAAAATGGTTATATATCTTCCCCCTCCCCCGTCATCCAATTTCACAGGGCAGCCGTGTGCCCGTGCGTCCCCCTTGAGATAACTCATCTCGGACAGAAGCAAATCCAACCGCCGACTGCTTACATATACATCTGTCTTGGATTTCTCTAACCACCTGTTGTTTAAACGCTGCCCTGATTTCTGTGTTCTGGAAATTTAGGAAGCATCCAGAGTCCCTACAATGTATTGCCAAGTTTCTCGAGAGCATCAAAAGTCTGTCCTTGGCTGTCTGTGTTTCACTATAGCTCTGAGTTACAAGCTACCCCATTACAACATAGTAGGAAACACAGATTTGTAAACAGGATCTGTTGATTTCACTGTACGTACCCCCGTACAGGGATCATAGTGGATAATAGATCTTGTGTGATAATGTCAGTAACTAAAGAAAGCTAGATAAACCACTCTTACTTCGTAGCAGTAGTAGTTTTTGTGTGAAGCTACGCAATTCCTGCCCACCAAATAATTTAAACCATATGTTTCAACTGCCAGCATAATCCCCTGAAAGACAGTTCTCACTTGGCTGGAACTACCGGGTCTAGAACCTATTCCCTAACATGGTGTAGCATCAGGGAGGAAAACCAAGGGGCACGGTGGAGGAAACACACACACACACACACACGAGCTATGTTCTCACTGTGTAACGGCTGCTCTGGCTACTAAAATGAACATGTTCCAAATTAATGCAACATGGCTTGACACGATATGCTGGTGAAAGGTAAGAAATAAAATAAGTAGCGAAATGTACAATACACACCTCACGCTTGTCATAACAAGACGGTTTCCTTCCTGCATTCATGCGCTGCCATTCCCCTCCCACTTTATGGAAGAACAGAACTATGTTACTACGTTGCGTGGCATTACATGATCCTTTGTCAGTACTTGAACAGGACTATAGCACAGAATAAACCAGTGAATATAATTTGTGGCTTTCCACGCTTAATAGCCGCTTAATAATAATGCTTAATAATAAGTTGTGTTGAGAAACACCGCTTCCTGTTTGCCATGTCTAAATGAAATGTACCTGACGTGATCCAAAGTAAATGTTTTGAGTCGAACACACAAACAGAAAAACACAACACAAGCCGTAACATTAACAGATAGCAAATGAGCTGTGAGGAGCTCCACCTTGGGACAAAGCCAACAAGTTAATTCACAAAAGGTCCCTGACATCCCATACTGGTAGCAGGAGGGTCCATGTTCAACTCCTGGTACTAGCACTGACTGGCCTTTTCATGAATTATTTGTTGAATTATTTGCCTGAGAACTTGAACCATTCATCAACCACTGAATCCTCATGAGGCGATGAGGGTTCGTCATCCCAAAGAGACCCCTTTCTTGCATGTGTCCTTAGGGTTGCTCACCACTGCAAGAAAAAAAAAAGATTTAATGACAAGAAATGGGTAGTCATGTTTACTGTATAATGGTTTTGCACAACAGAAAGAAGACGGTTGAGAGCAACTAAATTTTAATGAAACAAGTCTTTCGCGCAGAAGGCCGCACTTCTTCAGGTCTAACATCAAGTTACAAAATTCCAGAATATAGAAGGCATATTGTAAGGTAGACAGCGAGGGTTGGTACAAACATACAAATAAAAATACAAACATGTATAATAATATAAAAAGGGCATACGAGTCCATCAGTTGCAAAGAGACAATGGATGAGATGTGTAGCATAATACATGCCACGGCGGCCAGATCAGTATTTGGCACGAAAGGCATTCACGGGGGACACATTCAGAGAAACAGTGCTACAGTGTCTTGTCAACTCATCCCCTGCCGGCTTGGAACCAGTGGCGTAACCACGGGGGGGGGCTAGGGGGGGCTCGAGCCCCCCCTACCTGCCACGACGGACCCACGCGAATCGCGCAAATCCAATGAGAAAATAATATATGGTGTGTGTGGGGGGGGGGGGGCAGTGTGACGATCGAGAAAGTTCTTACAGTTCATGGCGTCTATCTAATCGGCACTCTTGAATGATTTTCAGAGTATGAGCTTTTCAAAATCCTTCCGATCTCGTGACACCGCCTCATTGGACATCACGTCGTATTGTGAACGCCCAAATCAATTACCCCATTTTGAGGTGCGCACAAGTATTGTGTGTTTTCGCAGCCAGGATCAGCGGGGGGGGGGGAGTTTTCCTATCGAGCCCCCCCTACCTTAGCGGTCTGGCTACGCCACTGCTTGGAACTGCTGGAGTTGTACCCCCTTTTTATTTTATTATATATGTTTGTACGAGGGGCGTTCAAGTCTCCTTTCTGTCTCCTGAGTGTACAAATGGCTCGCGCTACTTCTTTTCACACGCGACAGGCCTCCGCGTTCACCACGTGGTGGTCCAAAGTTTGTGCAAAACAGAAGACACGTGCTGGACAAGATGGCCGATAACGAGGTGAGCGCGCACATCGAACAGGGAATTGTCATGAAGTTTCTCGTGAATGAAGGCGTAAAGTCATCTGAAATTCACAGAAGACTTCAGGCTCAGTATGGCCATGATACACTTAGCCGCAGCAAAGCGTTTGAGTGGTGCAAACGGTTCCGAGACATCCGTACATCAGTGCAGGACGATCCCGGCCGGGGCGGCTCAGAGCCCAGTGTAAGAGTTCCTGAGAACATTCAACTTGTGGAGCGCCTGATCCTCAAAGACCGACGGATAACATGTCTCGAACTGGCTCGAAAGACGGACCTTTCAGTGGGAACGTTGAACACTATCATTCATGGACACCTCTAGTTTCGGAAAGTTAGTGCCCGTTGGGTCCCGAGGCAGCTCTCCGTGTTTGACCGGCAGAGAAGACTGGAAATCTCCCAAGAGCTAAGCTACCGTTTCGGCACTGAAGGACAGCCGTTCCTTGGTCGGATCATCACGTGCGATGAAACGTGGGTGCACCATTTCACTCCTGAGTAGAAACGCGCATCAAAACAGTGTAAGCATCCGGGCTCGCCAGCTCCCAAGAAGTTCCGAAGCAGCACGTCTGCGGGTAAGGTCATGGCCACGGTTTTCTGGGACAAGGCTGGCGTTGTTCATGTTGATTTTCTGCCCAGTGGTACCATCATCAATAGTGCATATTACTGCCAGGTTCTCAGGGATGTGCATAAGGCGCTGAAGCAAAAGCGGCCGAGCCTCATCACCAAGGGAGCCCTCCTCCTACAGGACAATCCACGCCCACATACCGCGCCATCTCACGACACACACCTTACAGGAGCTTGGCTGGGAGTTGCTGCCACATCCCCCTTACAGTCCAGACCTCGCCCCCAGCGATTTCCATCTCTTCGGGACACTGAAGGCGTTCCTTGGGGGCCGCCACTTCAGCTGCGACGACGAGGTCAAGAATGCGGTCCGATCATGGCTGCTACGCACTGGTAAGGATTTCTACGCTGCTGGCATCAAAGCCCTCGTGAAACGCTGGGACAAGTGCATTAGTGCAGCTGGAGATGACGTTGAAAAATAAAACTAATTTCTCGCCTGTAAGTTCATTTTACTTTTGCGAAAAATGAAAAGTCCCGGTTTGACTTGAACACCCCGCGTATATTTATTTTTATGTTTGTACAAACCCTCGCTATGTACCTTACAACACGTCTTATATATTCTGGGATTTTGTAAAATTTAGGTGCTTCCAACTGTCTTCTTTCTGTTGTGAATATCTTGGCGATTTCGGGTGATGCACCCGGTAATCCGAGCGAGAGCGCCCAGGTCCAGTGCACGCTATACACGGGAGTCGCTCGGCTCGGGGCACTCATCATGCGAATTTGTTGGAAGCTCTACCGCTCTTCTACGAGGGTCGCTGCGGTCTCTATACGCATTGTGCGTTCGTCATGTTCGTGAACTTCCGGCAGCGTCGTTGGCGTCGTCGCGCACTTTCGCCTGATCACAAGCACAGCTTGCGAGAAGCAGGTCACATCATCCTCTTTGTCATTCGCATTATCGGTGTCAATTAAACTTTCATCTCTACTACTTTCGTAAAGCTCCATGCCGTCGATGATGACGGCAACAAAGAAACAGATGACAGGCAGACAGCCGCAGGAACAATACGTAGCAGACGACACTCGCGAGGCGCATATATGCGCATGCTCGCCGTCGAGAGCGGAAGAGAGAGCTGAGGGCAGTTTTGGCTCGGCCTCTTACACAAGAGCCAAAAAGTGGTCTTGGGGCGAGCGAACTGCTCCGTAGTACATCACTCGAACACGCGGCTCTTGCTGTGACCGCACCACCCCAATTTACCGCGCGAGTTCGGGGCAGAAAAATGCATCACCCGAAATCGACATGTATCAAGGGATACTGGCACATTGCTCTGCCACGTACTATGATTTTGCAGTAAGATTATGGACTTTGGATACAAAGACTACACAGCGCTGCTCAGGTACTTTTGCCTAGTGAATAGCATGCATGCAGTATGCACACAGTATTTGTGCAGTAGACCCACTAAAAATGTAATTAATGTGGCATTGCCCACAGTAATGCACCAAGTGCAACACAAGTATTGTAGAATGCAGGTATTTTAGCTTACATGCCAATCCAGTACCACTATCCAGTGTGAAGTTGTGACAAATAAACAGCTGCCATTTTTCGTCGCTCTCAGGACACAGACAGTGAATTAATAAGAGTAGACAATATTAACATGAATTCTGGGCTATTCTTCAATCAAACCTTCACAGATAGTAAAGACACCTTCCTCAATGGACGTGGGTGACAGTGAAAATTCTAAAACGTTATCGGAGACGATATCAGCTTCTGCGTGTCAAACGATTGTCTTTCCAACAGTAATGCAGCTAACAGTAGCAAAAATCTGCAAAAGGCAAATTAAATGAAACTAATGTAACGTACCTTCTATCTCAGACAGTGAAGCTTGTACGACCCCATCCACAGGAACCAGTGTTTGGACAGCAAAAGTGCTTGAACTGGGAGATAGCAGTTAATCAGAATGGCGACCTTTGTTATCCACCGTGAAAGCAGAGGGTTTAATGTTGAGGACAGATTTAAGAGTGGCGCCAAGATGTCTGCATGAGAGCGCCCATGAAAAGTGGAATATAGGCGAATACTCAAATTCTAACATCACATTGTCATACCTGTTGGTGGCAGCTAGACTGCAACTAACGTGTTAGCAATTTCTTCATGCACCAGATGCAAGCCAGGCCCTGCTTAATTCCCGCCTTCAGCTCCGTGGCACGTTCAAAATTATTTGTGTGTCGGGTATCTCACTCCAGACGATTTCGTGCCGAGATTCCAAACTGCCTCTGGAGTCGCACATAATAACATTCGTGGACGAAATCCTTGGAGTGAAACTCAGCCCGCACGACTGTCGCTGCCAGCCAAGAGCTTCGCACGCCTTGTTCTTTTGGCGACTTACAATAAGTAACACTTAAATGCTCCGATGAATTGTTCTAACAGCGTGGCACTGTCGCATTCTCGACAACTTCGCCGTCGCATATCACGTATCATATCGCTTCAGCTCATAAAAGGCAAGGTGAGCACAAGGAAGTGCGCTTTACAAACGACGTTGTGCCAAGGAAATGATCATATGCTTTGTTTCCGGCTTAGCAATAACATAACAGCTGTTTGCTAGTGTAAGATGCACAGACACACTCTGAACGAAACCAAAGAAGCCAAGCGGTCAAGCCCAAGCATTGAAACCACCAAAAACCGATTCAAACCAAACAAGCCAAGCGGCCAGGCCCAAGCATTGTCCATGCCAAGCCAAAGACAGATAAACCTAGAGCAGTGACGTCGGTGCGCCCGTGCGCAGGATTTGCCGATGGTCTGACGGGCGGGCGGGGAAACTGAAAAAAAAAAAAAAGTTTTATAGAAAACTACAAACAGCTGGACCAGTATATTTAGCACACATATTTAGTGTTCGATAATGAACACACAGCGCGAGTATCGGTCAGTTCTGCGGTCATATCTGTCCTTTAAGGCAGAATTGCGGCACAGGCGTAGAAGTCTTGCCATCATAGTGGCATTTACTTGGGCTGTGTGGCAGGCATGTAGTGAAAGTGACATGCGATTGGGACGAGTGCACAAAACAAAAATGCCATTACATTATCCCGTATGACAGGGGTGTAACATTTGATTCAACGTTCTAATTACTGTGGTTAATATCTAAGCACAATGCGCAAGTGGCCACCATAGTGTGCGAGCTTTGTGAAAGGAGCAGAATCTTGGTTACACATTACAATTACACATTACACATTACAATGTTACCTTATCAAGGTGCACGCGAATATGAGGTTGCCGTTGCCGTAACTTGAAGTTCATGAGTTGAAAAAAAGTACTTACATATGAATGCGCTGCCTAATATGGACGAGTAAGAGTGCAAACAAATTCTGAAAATGTGGGTGCATTCCTAACTCATTATTAGTAGTAGTATCTTCCCCAGCTTCCCTCTGCTCTGTGGTCGAGAGGCCACAGAATAGCAACTGTGGACCGCGCGTATCAGAGACATCAGGGCGCGCACACCGCAGGGAGAAACGTCATAGCGGGCCGGTGCTTTCTCGCGCGGGGTCATATTGCGAACAATGCTCGAAATTTCGTGAATTTGAAAAAGATTCGACTATTTTCTTTTGCCCGCAATGGATTTGCTCTTTCTTACAATGTGTGGACTGCACAGGACCCCGCATTCACGAACAAGCGCAAATCTCCCCTGCGACCACCTGGACACAATATACGTCCATTCTTAAAGGTAAAGCCGTAAACAGGTATACAAGGTGCGCATTTCTCTGCTTTATATCATTGCAACGTAGGCAGTGAAAGCTTCTTGTAATTGCTAGAACTCAACTTCAAAAGGCGCTTGCATACGGATGAAATATTCACTGCACTCTTTCGCTTTTTAGCTCCGACCTGCATGTGCTGTGACTTAATTCTGACGTCATTTTGACGTTGCGCTTTTCCCACCAATTACGATCAAGGGATCCACGTGTGATTTTACTTCACTTGGGGAAATTGACTAGACGAGTGTGGGTAATTATTCTCTCGCCCCTCTCTCACACAAAATTGCTTGGTCCCTGGCCACGTCCAACCCACCAACGCTCTGCCCCCAAGAAACTCTCTTGACCTTTCTGGATACAATAGGACTTCGGTCCTTATTGTGAAGGGGCTCATTATTTCATTCCCTGCATCACCACCAGCAATGGGGTAGAGTATCGCCCCAGGCGATGAAACTGTCCATTCATCATCTCACAATGAAGTTGTTGTTGTTATTATTATTCTGTTCAAAATCTAGGCCGTTACAACCTCAAGCTAGTAAAGAAATGCGCTCAATTTTGATATCACACGCGCACTACGTGTTCCGCGCAATAGCACGCAGCACAGCGCGAGCGCGAATGGTTCCGGAAGCTCAGGTGCGCGATGGGTCATCTTAGTCAATGGTTCCGACGACTGGACTGCCGTACTTGAGTTACGTCGTATCGCATCACCAGCTCGCGTGGCTCAGTGGTTAGCGTGCTGGCCATGTCACGTCATGAAGTTCACGTTCAGAATTAGTCGTTCAGTATTACTTAGCCCAACCGAGCATGTGGGAGGTGAGGTGTCATGATGCTGAATTTCGGAACCACGGAGCGCAAAATGTTATTCCACAGAAACAAATGGAGCACTCCGCCTCATAGCTGATAACGCAGCCTGTTTATTGGTTCGAAATTTGTCACGTCCCTCCAGAGCGTGGAGCTCGGCCCCCTGATTGGACGGCAAAAGGCTACGTAGCCATGTGACATTTGCCTGGTGGAGAGAGGCGCGCGGGTTACTCATCTTTGAAAGCATTTATATGAGACACTGAGCTGGCACGAGCAGAACGAAATGTATATTTGGGTATTATGACATGCGTTATTCCATGGGGTACCATTATTTGTGAGGTCTTTGACGGCCTGTTTACGGCCCCTTTAATATTCACTTGGGTCGGAGTAGCCTGGTGAGGCCATCCATACCGTTTCGAATGCATACTTCACTTAAGTCACAGCCCAAAGACATGGCAAAGCGTGAAATTTCTGCTGTAGAGCGTGCCCTACACCGACCGTCCTCCTGAACTTCAAGCTAGTCCAGTTACGTACCATAACAGCCCTGCACAGCACACACGAGCGGCATAAGGGGGACATATGCTGCTTGCCCATGCAGGGTGACAATTGGTGAAAAATAACCAATAGGGTGAAACCAGGGTGAAAAATAACCAATAGTGTATTTCATTATTCATTTTCCACATGCCGATGACCCGTTTTGCAAACGCATATTTTCTTTTGCACTTGAACAAATTTCTTGGCCGTACTGTGCAAAGGCGTTGCTTTGAAGCGTAACCCGTGTCGTCTTGTTCTTCCCGTGCCTTCTTATTCACTCTCAAAACAGCGCTTCACCGCATGGCGGCGCGCTCCTAGCCAACCACCATCCCGAATGACAACGTTCTTTCCCTTGATTTGACGAAAGCGGTACGCGTACGCCATTTTTCTGGCAATTGTCAACTGCATAATGCCGCAAAAATAGCGTACGCTCCCAGATTTTCAGCAAATCAGGGGAAATGACGATGTCACGCGGGGTGGCTATGTGGTGAAGTTAATTTTTAAGAGTGTAAGTGGCGTACGCAGATGTGCACGGCCACTGATCACAACCACCGGTGCAGCAAATGGCCCGTTACGGCCACCTCCTCCCCTATATTGACCACGTAAAAAGCATGGAAAGCATGTGCCGTCCGCTCTTTATAACTATCATAACTACATAAGTGTGCAAAAGGGCCTCTAGATTTCAACAAATCAGGGGAGAGAACGATGTTTCTGTTTTACCGTACAATGTTAAAACAGAACTTCACCACATAGCACGCTCCTAGTCAACCGTCATTCCGAGTGATATTATTCTGTGTCCATATTTGCTGAAAATGGGAGGAGGCGCTTTTCTGTGACATTATGTTTGTCCCAGATAGGCTCCCCGTGTTTTCAACAAATCATGACACGGGATGATATCATTCGGTATGGTGGTTGGCTAAGAGCGTGCTATGTGGTAAAGTTCTGTTTTAAGTGTGTATCTGCTGTAAGATCGTCTCAACGATAGAGTCGCGCTCTTAAAGCAGGACGCGCAGGACCCCCCTGACTTGCTGACAGCGGGTGGTGTGTACGCCTCGCGTTTTCACTGCGGGGTGTTGATGTTTAGCCTTTACAGAATTTTTATTAAAAAACGTATGAGAACAGCATAGATTTTCTTTTTGCAGTTGAGCTCTACGACGTTACATACTCTCTGGTAGGTACATCTGATACACTCTTAGAAATGAACTTCACCGCACAGCACGCTACTAGCCAACCATCATGCCGAATGATATCGATATCTGACCTGATTTGTTGAAAACGGGAGGCGTACGCCTTTTTTTGTGACAATTATGAACACCATAAGTGTCACAACCAAGGCGTACGCCTCCCGCTTTCGACAAATCAGGGCACATAACGATATCATTCGAGGTAACGGTTGGCATGGAGCGTGCTATGCGGTGAAGTTCATTTTTAGAGTGTAGTTACATATTCTCTTCCAAAGGATCCCGCCTGGACGTAGAACTGAACTGCGAAAACATCTGTGCTGCTTTCATATCTTTTTTAATAAAAATTCTATAGAGGAAAAAAAATCCTGTATAACGGTATCATCCTGTGCGTTGGTTGGCCTTCATCTTGTAAAGGTGCGTCCTGACTATGCCGATCGGCATAGTGAGTCATAGGCAAAACACACCGTGAAGCGCATCGGCCTTGCTGATCGGCATATAGTGAGGACGCACCATGGGGACACAGAGGAGAGATATGGGTCTGGTTAAGTAGCCACTCTGCAGAGCGCACTCTCGGCACTCTGTCCCTCTCGCTCGGAAGCCTCTGCTAAACGGGTTTAAGCCATGAGAGCGTTGCCTGTGCACGTGATCTATGCACGCAGCGTGTGCAAGCTTTTGTGTGTGTCACTGAATGCTCTTTTCCGACGAGCCGTCTTCCGCTGTCTGCAGCCTTCAAAAGAATGTAGAGGAGGCTCGATAGCGCGAGAAGATGTCTGATCTGTGGGTAGGAGTGCGGTATCGCCCTGCTCCAGAGACGGAGAAACGCCGCTCAGTAAAAAGGAGCCGGCTCCATGCACTCTGAACCCCGATCTTCAACTTGGCTATCGTTATTATATTTAAAGTTGGTGCACTCAAAAGCCGCTGTGGTAGGCTCGTACATGACCTCGTGGCGAATCACGCGTCAAAGTGATGCCTTAGCGCACGTTATGGGATAACGGCAAGTTGAAGAGCGGGCCCCTGCGCTCCTTTAAAAGCTAACGTCATTGTGTAACACCCCCCGCTACCATTCTGAATGACATTGTTCTCTCCCCTGATTTGTTGGAAAGGGGAGCCCTGCGCCTTTTTCACCCATCTTAATTGTCTGAAAACGTTTGTACGCCGGGCGCTTTCTCAGTAAAGAAGACTGTCTTCTGGCAATGTTTGGGGATCAGCACCATCTCCACAATATTTCGAATGTATTCGTAGGCGTGCATGGCTGCCCAACGACACCAGTTCCAAGGAGGATACAGCGTCTTCACCACCGAGTACGCTGAGGGTGAAAAATGTGACCCAATCAAGTTAGAGAACGGCACCGAGATCAAAGGCAAACATGCCATCATGCGCTACATTAGGACTCTGACAACTAGAACGTTCGGAGGAGCAGACTGTGCTCAAGTTCCCGTTTGATCCACATGGCTGCTGATATGTCTGTGTGAATGCCACAGGCGCGAACTGTGTCACTAGAGCGGCATTTGTTGCGATATTATTGCACTGTTTCAATAATAAAAAAAATCGCCATATCGCGTAGGTGCATGTTGTACCGTATGACTGGAAATCTCCCTTGTGTGGCAAACGACTACGATCTTCAGCAATGATCAACGCTGGTGACACATTTTTGTTCGTGGACAAAGCTTATGACACATGACAAGTCCCCTTGTCTACCTTAAATTCAGGGATATATACATGAGGAAGACCGAGAGACATGGACATAGATGGGGGCACACACAAGTTCTCATTTGCGTGTGTTGCCTTCTGTGTCCGCGTCTCTCGGTGGTCCTTGTTTGATCAGGGATATGTTGCCTTATGTTGTGTACACCGGATCGCTTGTACAGTCGTTGACCATATGAAAACTGGCCACGAAAATCAGCGTGCGTCTCTGAAACAAAACTGGAAGACACAAAAGGGTTATAG
This sequence comes from Ornithodoros turicata, assembly GCF_037126465.1. Taxonomy (NCBI): domain Eukaryota; kingdom Metazoa; phylum Arthropoda; class Arachnida; order Ixodida; family Argasidae; genus Ornithodoros; species Ornithodoros turicata. The sequence goes on from NC_088207.1 coordinate 23,396,753, forward strand.
GTCGATGCAATTTTTACGTCGTCGGGCTACCCACCGGATGCTGCGCCATAACGCGCTCTAAAAACGGATGGCATACCTTTAACCATAGAAATCAGGAATCAGTAGGCAGGCAGGCAGGCTAGAAGAAAAGAAGAGAGAGAGTGATGGGGGAGAGCAAGGGAGCTGTACGGAGGGAAGACCCTCTCGCAATGTCCGAGGCGCCGTGAAGTCCGTGAGGTGCCATGATCGATATCGTGGATTCGGCAGGATTAGACCCCAGCCTTTCCACGTGTGAAGACTATGCGCGTTCGCAATGGCATCCAATCCAATGCAAGTTGCTTCCGCTGGGCTCCGCGTGCCATGCCGATTTCGTAGTGTGTTTCTTTTGTCTGCCATCACCTGTGCGCTTGCATTCCGTAGGGGGGGATAGAGCTAGAAAAATCACATTTGATGGGAAGAAAAACAAAAAACAGACACGCGCAAAGTAGCAAAACTCGTGCACATTACTCCCAAAGTAAGAAAAAATAAATAAATGTGGAATTAAAAACAAAACCAAATTTCAAAGAGGAATGCCGTTCGGTGAGTTTGGCAGTGCGTAGTCACCAGAGGTAGACATTTACAGGGCAATAAATACTGATAAATAGCGCTGGCGACGTGACAAATTTTACAGCAGCCTTTGCCTGGTAAGCGACCCAATGCAGAGAATTTGTGTGGAAACCCGGAGGCGTCGCGGTAAATTCTTGCCACTGAACGGAAAAAGCCACCTCCGCTTTCCGCTCTTTGGCGACCGCGCAGTGCAAGATTTTTAGCGGCATCCGCACATGAACGGCCAATCAGGAAGTAAACGGAAGTTGCGCGACGTTCTTGTTTTCTTCCGGCCTCACGCACGGAGGACATTGACGACGTCATTGGCTGGAAGGTAGGTCGCAGCGGTGCTCACGTTTTTCACCCGGCGGATTTAGGAAGGAAATAAAATGTCATTGCTGCTTCCATTATAGAGTGTTGCATTAAAACGACTTTTTTTGAGCCGGCACTGGAATTACATTTGTGAGTGCAGGTAAGTAAAGTGTAGGATATTCAAAACGTGGAATTGGGCCTGTTGGTACCGCATAGATGTGTCAGCTGTCCGACCATTCAAATAAATTGTTGTTAGTGCGCCTTCCGTGTCTGTTGTCCTTGTCTGATTTTAGCGCTTTTAATTCGGTATGTAGGATATTGTCTGCCATAGTGTCAGGAAGTTGACAGCTAGACAGTGTTCACAAGAAAAGAATGCGCTATCGCCACAGTAAGTGAACCCAAAGTGTTGTGTATGTGATGATTTCGCAAAAGCTCAGATGTAAGAACGAAAACGTTCATTACAGTCACCCTATCTGTCTTTCGGCATCTTGTCGAACACGGCCTCAGAAGCTCTCGCGCTGGAAGAGATCTCTCTGTGGACACTCGCGGGTGGAGGCAGTATAACTGGGACGGCATGCATACGCGAGGCAAGCGGCATGCGGTTGCGCATATCTCTACCGTATGTGGGTACCGGCCCTAAGTGTAAGGACATTTAGATTTAATCATTGCAGGTATACATAGTGTAACCCATAAACTCCGATGTGGATCCAGATACTACTGTACTGATGTATGTGTTTCTTAAATATCCGTTTGACTTGGCTTATACCATCTCAAGAAAACAAAAATAATGATGTGATACAGTACGTTCTTGAAGTAAAGGTATAAAAAGCATAAGGATATAAAAACACTGAAGAGCTTCGGTGATCTATACATGGTACCGGGTATAAACGCGTGGTGATGAGGTATAAATATGTTACGTTAGCCCTCCTTTGTTTGTACCTCTTCTATACCCTTCATAGGTATACATTTGAAGCAAAGGGTATCGATCATGGCGGCTCACATGTTGAGATGGCCCCCTTCGCTGGCTTGGTTTCTAGTTATGAGAATTCTACGCCTCTAGCCCTCCATAATCTCGATTCCTTGCCCCTATTTGTTGACACTTTTTTCATTAATAGGGAGTGATAATTGTGTCATTCTGTGGAAACGTTGGCCGTCGGGATCTTCGTGGGTGTTAGGAGTGGAAGGTGCGTGACAAGATAATGATGGTGCAAAACAAGCACCTCTTAAAGGGGTAGAGAAACCACATGGATAAAACGTTGTTTTTGGCAGGGTCTGCAAACCTCGCTCCACGCACTTCGTACACAAAGTCACACCTCCCACATCCTATTATTTTTATGCTACCGAGTTTTAAAAATCTCCCATTTCCGAGGCCCCCGCCGTCCGTGACGCCAAGTGGTGCCGGGCAACTCTCTTGAAATAGGCTGTAGTTCACGGCGTTCGCAGCTTTCGATGATGTAGTCTGAAGATAGGATTAGCAAAATATGCGAGCTCAGAGTGGAGAACGGGTCGCTAGGAGGCCTGTTTTCTCAACTATACCCTATTTTTGCCATACTGCATTCAACGCGGGCGCAGTTCACGCGAAACAAAAAAAAAAAAAAAAAAGAGAAAAAGAAACGCCGAACGGTCGCCAGACAAGTGGCCTGACGGGACTTACATCCTTCGCTCACTCCAAGGTTGCACCAAGCTAGCACGGCACTGGCCAGGGTCGACTGCTTTTGACGTCAAAGCCGGTTTCCCCGACGTGCCGGCAGCGGAGGACAGTCGCGTTTTTTGCCGTTATTCTAACCAATGTCGAGTTCATGCTCCACATGGTGATTGGGTTAGCAGCTAGGAATGAATACATATGCATGCAGAGGTTTTTGAAATGTCTTCATGGTCTCTTGAATAAACTCCACTGACAATGCACTGCACTGTCCATAGAACTGCAGCAACAACGATGAATACGTGAGAAAGTTTGTTTGCTCGTTACTTAATGTATTTTCCGGTGTACAGCGCGCATCGATGTCGTTGCACCCGCACGCGCACCCCGTAAAATTAGCAGAAATGAGAGAAAGTTCGATGTATAACGACAACGTGCACCACAGTCCCGAATATACCAACGCTGTACTATTGGGTATGAACTCAGCTGTACATCGCCCTTAATGAACGCAGTACCCTAAACCTGTACGTCGCATACAAGTCGTTTATTGTGTCTCAGACAAAATCGAACCCGTTCCTGACCCTAGGCTGGCTCACGCGTGCCATGTCGCCGCTGCAGAGAAAGGTCACCACGTCGTCGCTATCCATCCACCACCTGGGAAGCCTAGTGTCCTTTTTTCCACGAGGTCAACCCCCTCATAATCTTCCAAGAGATTGCCGCATTGGAACCCTCACGAAGGTATACTTAATGAATTCACAGGATGCCCGGCATCTTCCCGAAAAAAAAAAAAAAGGGAAGAGAAAAGAACTCGGATGTCTCTTTGGAGAACTCTTTGGTAACACTTTTGTCAATGTGTAATTGTTCTCGCGTAATTGTGTAATTTGCGTATTTGCGTAATTGTGTTCACGTGTAATTGTTCGCGCATTGTTCACCGGAAAATACGGTAAATGGTATGCTGTTATCCGTAGCCCATCTTGGACCGTTGATTCCTTATCTTCTCTTGGCGTAGTAGTCTTCCAGAATCATCGCAGCTCCTTTCACGGCAATCATCTGAACCGGTACGTGAGTGTTCGCGGACACGATCTCCGGCATCACCGAAGCATCCACCACACGTAGTCCAGTAATGCAATTGACCCTGCGTGTCAACAAATAATTGGTTGCTTGTAATATTTTCTCCCAACGGCATACAGAGTCGCCCAAAACAGTCAACACCGGGCATGAAAAGTACGGATTACGTGTCTCATCATGGGCTACATTTTTTTGTTTCTGACAGTACTGTATCTTCAAGTACCATCGTATGTAACCACCTCACTCTTGAGAGAGAAATTCGCTGAACGCAATACACTCCAAATGACGCCGTGAAAAGCGCGAGCAAGTCACATGAGCGCACGCATTTTTTCTGATTATTATTAAATATTATATTGATGTGATCACGGTACTATTCTGTGCAACGGTTGGTGGTCAATGTGCTATGTTGAGAAGTCAACAAAATCGAGGCCGACAACGGCGAGCCTTTTCACCACCACCACCAACAACAACAACAACAACAACAACAAAATTGCACAGACATTCTGTGTATTCAAGACGCATTGTAGCAGCGACCTATGCCTGCTATTCCTTGGTTGGTGGTAGCTCCAGACCGTATACTGGAGACTCATAGGTGATGGGTTCGAATCTTTTCACTGACTGTGCTGTCAGAAGTTTTCCTTGGGATTTCCGAATTTTCTGGACGGATGTCGGCACTGTACTCTCACTCTCGCCGTCAGAGCTGAGCGAGACGTCAGCACACTTATGGCGAATTCGGCTGGCAAATCTTGGCTCATGCTATGCTCAGGTCTCCCTTCAACTCGGCTCAACTCCCTTCGTCAAGCTGCTTCTTGCAGCATTTTGCTCTGGGCCTCCCGCATTGTGCCTGCTACAATGTGAAATAAAGTTTCAATTCAATTCAATTCGACTCCCCGGAAGTGGTGTAGGGACGTGAAAGGGAGCCGGTCCCTCATATTGTAGAGAATGGCCCTTTGATATCGCGGTCCGCCCCCGGATGGGCCGTGTGTTTGAAGGCGCGGCCTATCAGACGGTCGTCGGGGCAGCATCGCTTGCGGTGCTGTCCTGCTTTCGGGGAAGACTTTTCCTACACTCTAAGAAAAAAAGGTATGATTTTCTGCCCATTTCGGTAGAGCTGCATTGCAACCAGATTTCTACTCCAACCAGTTTTACCTTTTGGGTATAACTGCAGAGTAGAAACAAACTACAGACTAGAACCTGTCGTTCTACCAGCTTGGGTAGGAAATTCTACCATTTTCTCTTAGAGCAAATATGAGAGAGAGGAGCATGGGAAAGCGATGCCGTCGCTTATACCCGCGGGGGAGAAGTCGAGTGTGGATTCGCACAAAATGGTAGAAGTATACTGTCTTGCTGCAACTTGGGGTAGGAAATTCTACCTTTTTTTCTTAGAGTGTACAATCTGGGCCGGCTTTTTTGCTTTCGCGCGGTGGAGGATGCGTACTTCATTGGTCGGTCCGGATTGGATTCTCACGGTTTCCTGGTCGTTTCTGATCAACTCGCAGCAGGACGGAGCGCTCCTTCTTGTTCTCCCGACGTAGCTCCGGATTCAGCCGGGACATCAACAAATTACTTTCGCCCCTTCCAGACGTTGACAAGCCGAAGAACAACGCGCGTTGGGACTTCGACCGGATTTTGATGCACGATAGCGGCTTGGGCTGCGCGCTAAATTTTCCGAAGTCGAATTCGCATCAGCTAAAACTGCCCAAAAACCGGTGTCTGATTTTTCTTTATTGCATGATGGCAGTTGAAAAAAGATTGCCTTTATGTCTGGTCCCTGCAAATGCATCTGAAGATATACATTCTCTACAAATGAGATATTTATCGTGTCGTTGCTTGGCAGCAGATAAAAAATATGTATAGTACCTGAGACGCGGCGTTACTACAGCCTCCGTTCCGTTCCCCATGCGACAGGTTCCCGACTGGTGCCACACGCTGACCGTCAAGTGGGTGCACAGACACGCCATATAGCTGTCGGACCATAGCTTGTGTTGCTTGCAAGAAGGGAAAGGAATGTCCCACATTTTGGCTCCAAGATCTTCCTTCAACGCTTTCGCCGTCACGAGGTCGACGGCAGCTTTCACGGCTGGAAAATAGAAAGAGAAATGAAAATCTCATATACGGATCAGGGCAAACGTGGTTAGAATGCCAGGATAATGGGGAGCTCTAGTATTCATTGTAGCCTCTTAACGAAAACGATACTGCACAGATAGCAGTCGAATGATAATAAAAAAAGCAACGTGGTGTCAGCCACTTCAAAGGAACCAGGCGATTGGCTTATCATGTTTTCGAAACCATTATCGTGGACATATTTTGACCCAGTAAAATTCGTAAGTGGCATCTTCGACCGGCAGCCACCGATCGCTCTGGGGCGCACGCTGTATCTTCAGCAGGTCAAAACGGAGTGCTCTGATAACAGCCTTCTTCCTTCCATCTTCCGCCTTTCTTCCTTCTTCCTTCAGCACGGAGTGCGAAGATACCAATGGTGAATTGTGGTGGTCATTTCATGGCAACTTTCTTTGCCAGATCCCGAGCAGTCATGTTTGCTTGGTCAAAGCCAATCAATTTCGCATGTTCGCGTGCGCTTTCCGAGCGCCCGGAATTTGCCAGCTAGCACTTTTATTTTTTTCGCGCGGTCTCGAAACGACCAAGCAGCGGGATGCCCAACTATTAGCGAATTCAGGTGGTCATTTCATGGCAATACGTCCTAGCGCTCGGAAATTGCGAGGTCGGCGCCCGAGCTGAATCACGTGTTGCCACCCGAACATGACTGCAAGCACTCTAGCGGTTTTAGTCACTTGAATCACGCTAGGGGCACCGCGGTCGCCCGTCTTCGGGTTCCGCCCTCTGCTAAACCACGTGAACTTTGACGTGCGGGCCAAGTTCCGCCGCACGTCGTTATTATGACCCGAAGATAGGAGTCGGTTGTATGTTGCGACTATCATGGTCTAGGCCGCCGATTGTTCTGGGACGATGATTTGCAGGGCCTCGAGGGCCGCCTGACTGTCCGTGAACAGCCTACGCGCCAGGCGCGGATACCGCAATGTGGTTCAAGGCGGTCAGTATGGCGAAGAGCTCTGACTCGGTAGATGACGTTTCGTAGGGGAGTTTCTGCGACATTTCAAAGTTTTCATGTGGGATGTAAAAAGCTGCTGTTGAACCACCTTCGGACAATGATTCATAGGTGTACACAGGGAGTCGTTGATAGTAAGTTGATCTGAGGTGCTCCACAGTAAGTTGATGAGCAACAACGGGAGGCACAGAGGTTTTCTTCAGAAGACCAGGAATGTGATCACATACAGGAGTGGTCCCCCATGTACCTGGAGAGGGGCCGGAGAGATAACGCGGTCCGCCTCCGGGTGGGCCGTGTCTTTGAATGGCGCGGCCGATAACAAGGTTGTGGGGGCAGTATCGCTTGCGGTACTGTTTCCGGGAAAGAATTTTTCTTTCGCATACAGGAGGCCTGCGAACAGTCCACGTTGGCGGGACATAGGAACACACTGGTGGTGTGGTGGGGAGGCTCAGTTTCAGGCGGTCAACAGCGCTGCCAACGCAAGAGTCCGGACAGTAAATATCGATTAGCCCAAGATAATGGTAGGGGCGCTGTGTGAAGTTTTGAGAAGGTAGGGCCATAATGCTATCGCGTTAAAAAAATAACGGAGATTTCTGAATAAAGCCATATTTTTAAGCATTGTTTTACCCTTTCCCAGTTACGGACGCTACAAGCTGGCCTTCGGGTGCGCTTTCGTAAACTACTAGAGCAACTAACTTGAGGGTTAAGATGGGGGCACCTTAATTCTAGGTAAAACCGTGACACGCACAAAAAAAGAGACGAAAGAGTTATGTGCAGACGCCATTGCAAAGTAGCAAACCTGAAGCCATCCGTTGTCAATAATGTCAACTAGCTGTTTCTCCCTCCTTTTACTACTTCATTGAAACTGTGAGCAAAGGTTACAACACAGTGTGCAAACAGGATATAATTTATTTCAGCGCTCCCGAAACGCAGCTTATTTTTGACCATTTCTGGGTACGCATATGCATATGCCCCGCGACTTCTGGGGGGCGACCGCCATATCTGTTTTATATGAAAACATGCTGAAGGCTGTGATGCGACTTGAAGCTTTTTCTTGCAATGCCTTGTACTCTGTTGCGTCGTCGACTGCCGAAACATTCCAGGCGTAAATGTTGTACGATTCTTCCGCTTGCCGCCGGAATAGCATCACCGAAAGAAGCCTGAGCTTTGGATCCGCGTCGTTGGGCTCATGAAGAAAGATGGTTCCGCGTAGGTGCCGACATAGATCTATAGAACTCACAAGGCACGCTCTCTGTACCCAACCTCTTCCTCTCTGCCGGTGTTTGCGCAGGCGGTTTGAAGGTTCTCGCAACGCCTGTAACCATGAACTGAGCCCGAACCCGAACCGAAAACCGCTCCCGAACCGTTATTTCTGCCAAAACCGAACCTGACCGGGAGCAGAACAGGAAAAAATAATAGCGGTAACTGGTTCACAACGAGACTGTTGGACATACAAGAAGTCAGCATAAGATTTCAAGTGCCTCTCAAAGCCCGAAAGAGGACATACTGGTCTCTATATCGTGGATTTCGCAAATTTTCTCCTAGCACTCAAAACGAGGACATATAGTAAGTGTACTTTCGGCGTCTTTTTTAACAGACTAACACGTTTTTGGCGCGGCCGAATCGGAACTGAACCTGAACAAAATCCAAGCAAGACAAATCCAAACCGAACCCGTATTTTTTTTTTTTGATTCGACATCCTTCCTAAACGGTGTTGCGCCATACTGTACGAGCGTCGGATGATCGTTGGAATGAAAACATCGCATGTTATAAATATGCCTTAACAAGTTTTCATTAGGTTTTTTGGGTGTATCACGTGTTGTTTGTTTCCACAGGTGCAGGCTATGCCATTCTAAACAAATGTTATCCTGCACTAGAGCCTCCAACAATGTTAGCAAGGTGCACGTGGCGTTACTTCGTTATTCCGCCGCCAGGAGCGACGCGTACAGGGAAAAGTTCCACCGCTCTTTTTGCCTGTGTACGTTTTTATTGTATGGTACTTTCGGCATTTCATGGAAGTTAGGTCGTCATTTCTTGTCTGTGTGGTCCTCGTTGATGTGGTCGACGAGTAGGGTCACTGCGGCCCGCGACTAGATTTGAGTGTGAGGCCCCCGCTCTAGGGTAATATACGGCATGTATTGACCTACCTGCAACGCAGGTCTTTATGTCATCGGGATGAGTGTAATAGCGTGGGTCTATGAGTGGAAAGTCGTGGAGGTCCGGGCTAGCCAGCCTTATAAGTCCCTTGGATTTTGGTTTGAGTATAAAAGGGTACATCTGGAAGCCTGGTTCCCCTTGGTGCGGACCAATGAAGGCATCGTAGTCCTGCATGAAGGAATGAAGTCTCTTAAAAAAGTGAAAGTAGCTCTTCTATCCAAGGAAATATCTGGGGAAGCGCACAGCTATACGGCCTGGACTGCCGAGCTTTAGGTTCGTACGGGCTGATCAGGTGATGACGAGGAATAGAGTAGAATCGAAGTTCCTTTAAGTTGCCTTGCCCCACTGTCGTCACAGCTTTTCCATCAGGGGCGTCAGAAGCGCATGGCTACAAGGAGCGGGCTCAAGCTCGGAGTACTAGTACACTAAGAACTTCCTGTGTTTAATAAGATGGCGCAATAGAAAGAAGAGATTAGGAAGTGAATAGACTTTCACTGTGCCAATATTCAAAGCTCTTTTGACCTGTTTGGACACTGTAGGACATCGATCATTGTTGTGGAGGGGCTTATTATTTCATCCCTCACATTTCCACCAGCAATGGGATAGAGTGCCGCCCCCGGCGATGAAATTCCCCATTCATCATCTTTGTTGTTGTTCTCTGCCAATATGTGAGGTCCTTATGCCTTATCCCTGTCTAGGAAAGGGAGAAGGAAGGCTACCACAGCCTAAGATTGGGGGGTTTCCTCCTTGTCGTCACGTTCTGACTCCCCTGTTGTTCGCGCGTTCCCGTCATGGCTACTACGATGTTCGATACGATATCGTTCCCCGCAAAAAGTATCCAGCGTACCTCTCCCCGAATTCCAATGTCCGTGTACAGTGTTCTTATCTCTGGTATGGTCGGTCGAACGGAAATCATGGGTATTTCTGCATCCGCATGGCCAGGAGTAGGGCCATATTTTGTCCGGGGAAAGAGGATGAATTCTATTCCCCCTCCAACACTGTAGGGACCTGCATGAAACCGATGTTAGCATCTCAATAATATAAAAATTTGAATCATCTACGGGCATTAAGGAGTCTATCACATCCGTCCTGGTCAATTCCGAAACTATAGTTCAGTTTTACTCCGCGTTCATCACTGATAATAAATGCCGAAAACGCTACGCGAATTGGTGGCGCTGGTCATGGCGCAGTATGATGTAACACATGGAAAGAGCAGACGCGGCATATTGAGAGTATCCAGGGATTCCATCTCTGGAAACGTCACCCGGATAAGGTCAATCAGTGAGCGCCCTTTGGCACTAACTATCTCGCAGATACAGCTTCCCTCTCCTCAGTGTGTACAGGGTCACATATAGGGTAAAGATTAAGGCAAAGAAACTGGAGATGACCCACCCGTCAAGCACGCAAGTTGGGATTATACTGATTGCACTGGTGGCAGTTGGTCCAGCATAGACGGGTCCGGGATTGTGCCTCGCCAAATGTGCATCGTGTCGACGAAGAGCCGACCAATATACAACGGATTGCGGGATAGATGTATGCCTCACAGAATACATGTATATCTCATATCTCACCTGAACTATTGGTGATGTATTCGAGGACGGTAGAGACCTGTCTGCCAGGCAAATCAGCGTCAACCTTCATTCTGGTTATGACTCCTCCAACAGTAACGTGATCCATAAGGTTGTCGCCTACTGGTAGGTCAGCTATGACGGGAATCTATGACATTGAAGAGAAAAGAACCACTGTTAGATTGTTTTCCTTTCTTCCATATCAACCGGAAGGGATGTCAAACTTATAAAATGACGCACAAAGAAGTTCAACCTCGTCTTTTATACCCGGCATTGGTAGAGAAAGGCACGAGTTTGGCAACAATAGGTGGCGGTGCCGTCATCTCATTTTCCTTGCACTTGCGAGCTGTCCTTGTCGCTCGCTCTGTGTTCCAATGCTGTACTTTCGAATAGTTGCGAATTTATAATTGGTTAAGGTTTACTAAGGGCGTGAAGGGTGCTTATTAAAGGTGCAATGAGGTGACATTTAACATGACTCGAAACACTGCCCGTCCGTCAAGCTGTTCGCAAGGAGTCACCATGTAAATATTTTCGCTCTGGGGTGTGTTTAGTTGCGAAATGGAATTTATAAAAACAGTCGGAGAAAGCAACCGCGAACGGCCGATGTGATCCTCGCGTGCGTTTTTTTCTTTGTTTTGTTGCATCAGCTCACGCGCCGCATATACATGCTTGAACTGTTGCCCCCTATCTGCCACGGTTCGATCCACGCAAATCGTGCAAATTCGAGGAGAAAATATATGGGGAGGACCAGTGTGACGATCGCGAAACTTCTTCCTGTTCCTGGCATCTACCATACTCTTGAATGGTTAAGCTTTTAAAAAGAATTCCAATCTAGTGACACAGCCACACTGGTCATGATAGCCTACATGTAATCGCATTGGAAACGTTCAAATCAATCATTCTAGATTTGCATCTCTTCTCTTGTGCCGTGCACAAGTATATGTGTGTGTTGGCGCAACCAGGATCAGAGGGAGGCGAAAGTGAAGTGGGTTTTCGTATTGAGCCTCCCCTGCCTTGGAGGTCTGGCTACGCTACGCTGGTCACGTGCAGGAGTGTAAAAAGCCCTCTCGTTCTGCATTGCGCTCTTCTTACGAGAATATTTTGGAAAGGTGTGTGGAACAGAAGCCTCGCGCACAGGTCAACAGCACTCATCGCTTTTTCGCAGGAGCTCATTTTATTTGTTGCAGAACACGCCAGAACGAAACACACACAAAATATTTCAGAGGTCACCTGAGTGCTCCTATAAGGATGTAAAGGTAAAGGTCCTTAAGGATGTAAAGTGCTAGTAGTTGAGGCAATGAAACAAATCTTTACCGAAATGTGCAATGGGGCTTTATAACGTCATAACGTTATAAAACACCTTGCATATTTTTGTTAAAGAAGGGCTGTTGATGAAGAGGTGCCAGCATTGGAATTCGGATAGGACGAACCTAAATGAACCAAGTGTTCATTGCTGGTTTTTCTGTTTGCTTTCTACTTCGATCCGTCTATGTCCTTCGTCTCCTCGAACCCGAGTAAACATTGACATCCTCAGATGCATTCCAGCCAGCTTGCATTCGTCTATATTATCCTATTTTGTTCATACACCTGTTTCTCAACAGTGTAATGCATAAAAAAACTGCAGTATTTTCACGAAAGCGCATGTAAACATTTCGTATCCAGCATCGTAGACCCGACGTGCTCTGTCACTCTGAAGCGGTCACTCTACGAAGAAATGTTCACCCTGTCAGCGTTCCCCAAGCTGAGATTCGAGAGCATTTGAGTAATTGCCAGTAGTATGGCATTGAGGTCGCATTGACGCCACATCGCAATGAGGCCAGATCTGTGGGCTGTTGCAGACGCCTGCCAGGACAGGCAGGTGTCTCAAAACGCGTCAGGAAGGTAGAGCGACACTTTGTATCTTTAGGGGGAGCTGGGCGGGGTATCTTACATTTGGGATGTTGGTTGATAGTATACAGGGTGTCCCAGCTAAGTGTATACAGATTTAAAAAAATATATAACACTTTTTCCAAGATGAAATCAATTGCAATACAGCATATGCTGAAGGGCACTCCCTAGGAGGGCATTAGCAAAGTCCAAAGGCAATGTTTTAATTAACTTTCATTAATTAACTTGTTAATTATAAAAGCTACAAAGTTGTCCCAATGAGAACACCTGTTCCTTTCGGTCACCTGATATCGTAGCCGTTTTCAGAACAAAAATCCGTTCTATAGATCGCCCGCAAAAAATTAGTGAAGGAACGCCATTTTTTCTTTATTTGTTCATTGCGCATCTTCGCAGACGCGTATTTCCTTCATCCCCAACGTGAGAGGGGGAAGGAGCACACTGCCGTCTCATGCGTCGAAGATGAGCTTTAACTTGCGGAAACAAAACAAAAACAAATGTATCCGGTGACTCTATCGGAACTGGCCTTATCTTGGGTTGCATGTTCTGTTGCCTTTTAATCTTTTTCCAGGACGCGAGAGGCGATAGTGTGCTCTTTCTCCCTCTCACATCGGGGATGAAGGAAAGACGCGTCTTCTAAGAAGCGCAATGAACAAAATAAAGAAAAAAATGGCGTTCTTTCACGCGTTTTTTGCGGGCGATCTATCGAACGGATTTTTGTTCTGGAAAGGGCTACGATATCAGGTGACCGAAAGGAACAGATGTTCTCATTGGGACAACTTTGTAGCTTTTATAATTAACAAGTTAATTAATGAAAGTTAATTAAGACATTGCCTTTGGACTTTGCTAATGCCCTCCTAGAGAGTGCCCTTCAGCATATGCTGTATTGCAATTGATTTCATCTTGGAAAAAGTGTTATATGTATTTTTAAAAAATCTGTATACACTTAGCTGGGACACCCTGTATATATTACCCTTTGTTGGTATATATTACCATCATGAGACACATCTTGAAGTGGTCTAAACATTGTGTGTTTTGAATCTTACTGGATTTCTTTCATTGCAATCTGCATGTCTTACACTGTGCTTCCCAAAATTCTTCTCTATGTGAAGCAGAAGCATCATCACACTAATTTATAGTTTTTAGTAGGATGACGCCATAGGGTGCGTGGTTATTAATACCTCCTATAGACAAAGCCCGGTCGCTTGAGCAACGTGGTGAAACCATTGAGAATCACCTGACACCTGCACTTCTTGCACCAGGTGTAAGAGGCCAGCACCTATGCATTCTGTTTGAAGAGTTGCAACTAGTACCACTGAACTTTTGCATTCATTTCATGGTACAAATGTTCCAAACCCTAAAACCTCCACACAGTCAGTAGAGTAGGTTCCAAGGGTAGAGTGCAGGACAAGCAGATGACCCACACACAGTAGCTGTTGAAAGTGAACACATGCTCATGAAAATGCGGAAGCCTTGCCAATGATGAGCAAAGTCCGTTAAAAATATAGCGGTTTCTTTCAGCACGTAAGACTGTAAAAGCAGTTTCTTTCTTGCATCAACTTTTTCTGCAATTTTATTAATACGTCAGCATTAGAAGCCCCACTCTGAAGAATAGCGCGCGTCGTAGCGGGGTAAGTGTGGTGCCCGTCATGTAAAGAAGAAAAGGAGGCGCCCCAACGGCTCTTCCGAGAGAAGAGAGAAGCGTGGGGAAAGTGACGTAAGGATAGGAGATTAACTGTAGCTTCTTTGGAGCCACACGGAGGTGACGTTACCTGAATAGCCCAATGAGGTCACTTTTCACACGCCACTTTGGGGACCACTTTGGTGCGCTAACACCACACCACTCCAATTATTCCGAAACTGTGCGTTCTGGGCTCCCATAGAGACGTATGAACCTGAAACTCGAATGCCAGCGGTCACGTCACAGGAGTGGCCCTCGATCTTGGCTTCACTTCTCGTGGTGATAGGGCCTTTCCTCTCTTTCCTTCCTTCATGGGTGTCCATGTACAGCGCGGCACATGAAGAAGAGCGAATCGAGCTGTGCTTCATGAACCGATTCGCTGTACTCGGTCTCGTGGAAGCGCGGAAGGGCGGAGTGACGGAGCAGCCGTCGCGCAGGTCATCCGCTGGAGCTGGAGCCGTCGTGGGTTGCGCCTCACCTCTGGATATGTTCAGACATGTCTCATGCGTTCTCTGAGAGTTTCGCGAGTGGCTGAGTTTGTGTCCCATGTCGTGTGGCAGCTTCAACTGCAACATTCTCTGATGGATCCCAGACCTTCTACTAGTCAAAATACTAGTCAAAGTATATAAAAATATAAGAAGCAGAACAGTAGCGTAAGAGAAGCAATTAGAAGCAAGACGGACGTCTAATGCTAACGCATTGTCATCGCATCAGTTACATTAATCGCCCTCTAGTTTTATTGTCATATCACTCGCTTTGGTTTTGGACAAAATATTAGAGATTCAAACATTGTTGAGATTGATTTAACGAGGCAAGGTGGCAGAAGCAACAAGAGCTTGCATTTGGTCAGTGTAGTTTCATGTGGTGCTTTCGTACACTGTTAAAACAGAACTTCACCACATAGCACGCTCCTAGCCAACCATCATTCCGAATGATATCATTCTGTGCATTGATCTGTTGAAAATGAGAGGAGGCGCCTATCTGGGACAGATTATCTTGTCCCAGATAGGCGCCTCCCCCCTGTTTTGAACAAATCATGACACAGAATGATATCATTTGGTATGATGGTTGGTTAGGAGCGTGCTATGTGGTGAAGTTCTGTTTTAACAGTGTAGTATGCTGCAGAACCCGCATCCATTTGCAAAGTTTTCCGACTGCAGTTGCTGCGACCTTTCCGAATCTGTATTAAGGAGTCGAAGCACCCCAACTGCAGTATATGCTGCCATAGCGACACAAACAATGTACAAATAACGTGTGAACTGCAATAGAACTGCACTCAGTGGAAGAGGACGCAGCAGACGGCATCAGATGGTGAAGGTGAAAGGACTAGCCATTGTCGGCCTCACAGAGGTGGGCAACGTCACGACCGATGCCTTGGGGAATGTGTGTCTGGCCGGTGTGAATGGGCCAACTTCTAGAGGAACTGTGCCGACATCTGTCTGAAAGCGTCTGAGGAAAGCCCAAGGAAAACCCCAGACAGCACAGATGGCACCGCGATTCGAACCCGGGTACCTCCCACTCTCGACGTGACATGGCCAGCACGCTAACCACTTACATTCTCGCATTTTTTTTTTCAGTCAGAAGGGTGGCTGCACTGGTCAGAAACTTTTCCATCACTTCCGCTGCACTCTTGGTGAAAAAGGTAAAATTGGGACAGCACCTTTTATGGCGAAAATAATATACCTTATGTCTACGTGTGAAGGAGTGAGAGGAGGCATTAAACATGCCTTCTGTATCTAGGTGGCGTTGGCCTGCAATGCGTCTGGCAACATTTCTCTTGGAAGGGCGATTTCCGTCTTCTCACCATAGCCGCTGGCAGACATGCAGCGTCTGCTGAAGGGTGGAAACCCTCGCGCCGTGGTTAGGAGAGAGAATACCAACTCCGTGTTGTCACCCTGCTCTAAGAGAATGTTGGAGAAGTCTTGAGGCTTCTTTACAAAGAAGTCAGGAAAGTTCACTAATGTTATTTTTTACCTCGCGTACATAATTTTTGAGGAGTGTTGACTTAAAATACGAAATTAAATAGAAATGATTTTTCAAGTCCACAGCGGCACTTGAAGTACGTATACACATCCCTAACTTGCAGTTCATGGCAAAAACTAATGCCATATATTTTGTAGGAAATAGCAACAACACTCGGGAGCTGTTTGCTCCTCCACTATTTTGCTATGTAAAATTCTCAGATCGTCACAGGGATGATATACATCGCATGAAGTAATTCTTATGTATAAAAAAACATGAGTAAAATTTTGTACATTGAATGTTTATCATTTAAATAACATCATGTGGCTGACTCTGCAATTTTGATTCCTGGAAAATGTTAGCATAGTCTGCTATGCCTGTGCAGCGTAGCATTAGTTTGCGCTACTATCAATAGCTGCAATTAAACCTCGCACACCTAGCAGAGCCACCTTTGTGCTTTTTCATGCAAACTTTTCTGGCTTCCAACCTACCCCTAAGCTTTCGAGGTGTTCTCTTGGGCCGATACCTGACACCATTAGTAATTGTGGAGACCTCACTGTACCAGCAGACAGGATGACCTCTTGGTTAGCATTCACGGTGTAAGTTTGTCCTTGCTTTTCGAACGTCACACCAGTGGCATCCAATCCATTGAGGATAATCTACAAGTACAAAGTAAGTAAGTCGCTGACCACAGCATTAGGGACTTAATCTGCCTCCTGCAAGAAAATATGAATTGACAATGATACAGTTCTCCAAAGACAGATAGGAGGAAGCCAACAGCTCAAGATGACAAGGAGACAGTCAACTCGCGGAACTCGCGCGCCCCCTACCGCTTATACCATCACTATTTCCATAACCTTCACTATATACTTTCACGACGAGATGTAACAGACCATGTGCACATGCCAGACTTAACTCTTCAACTGCAATTTGTTCAGCGTGACTAAAAATGCTTACTTTTGTTGCGAAGCTGTTCAATGAGATATGAAGGTTAGGCCTTTCATCAACGATAGGTAAAACCCACGCCTTGCTTACACTCACACGTCGTCCGTTCAAAATATTGTTCTGGACACGGGAATAGCCTGAGGAAGGAACAAAGCGTTAGAATGCAGAGCAGCATATAACTAGAGGAGTTGTTCCCGCCCCTCCATGTTTCTGTGTAAGAACGTGGTGTTCACATATGCACCAGTATATGCAATGTAACACTCGAGGTGCGATAAACTGCAATTTCTGGGCTGCGTGCGTTGTGTAGGCCAACGAAACATTGTTTGAATTGAATAGAGATGTCTCCTGTATATTTGGTTACCATTAATATCCTTCAGTTGTTGTGAACGCGGCGTTAGTTTTTGGAACATATCCACCAAATCCATAGTACCCACAACCTCGGGAATGGTCTCCAACGATAAACGACAGATGATCAATCTCTCCCTATTAATATTTTTTGCCAACATCAACATCAACTCTGGCATCCAAAACGTATGGTGCCTATTCATATCCAGCACGTCTTCCTTGAGAACGGGGCACGAATCAGTTGCTGGAAGTAGCATAAGGTTGTGAAACGATACGATTTCAACATAGTGGAAAAACCGCTTAAAGTAGCCTGAAGAACTCGAGAAGAAAGCGCCTTCTTTTTTCTTTAGTTCTTTTTTCTGGGCGCCGCACGTCCCGCGTCTCGACTGGTTGCTCTTGCTAGCAGATGATTCGCAGAGGCCAATGAAAGACGCTGTGCCACCTGAGACCCGAATAGCCGCCAGGCGCGTGCTCGCTCGCAAAGCAACGTTCTCAGTAACTTTACACTTCCCAAATGAAATATTTAGTGTGACAGTTCCTGAAGGTAGTATGCTCATAAGACACCGAAAGAAGACAGATGTTCCAAGTGCCTTCCATGTTCCTTTAAAGCAACCGCAGCGCTTTTCTGTCAAGCAGCTTTACCGATTGGATTCACGCTACCGGAGGCTGCCCATGAAATGGGAAGTGGACAGTGGGAGCCTTGGATATACATATGCTCCTGGGCTTCAAGAGGACGGTTCGCTCTCCAAGCATATATTTCTGTTTTCATGTGCAGGGATTCTTGAAATTCCTGCTTAACTTTTTGCTGACTTAAAGGGACAGTCTGGACCCCAGATGTGAAGTAAATAGGCATTATCAGATGGTTCCTTATATCTTTGCGAGCCACCATGTAAAATATTTCGTTTATATTCAGCTCCGAGAATTTGTAATGCGATTTTCAAAATGCAGCTTTTGCCCCCGACTGAAAGCCGCACTTCGAACAGTCCTGACGCCAGGAGCGTTCTCTTCCGGCCTTTTTGATGTCTGCTCCGAACCTCTCGACAGGTTGTGTGTTGTGCATCACCGTTCCTGGTTCCCATACTTTCATTAGCGACTTTCGTCAAGCACATCCAGCTATCGAATTCACCAATTCTTACTCGGCTCTAACTGTTAACTGCCTGGGTGTCCAAGTAAAGTTATCTGACCGGGTCGTAACTACGGACCTGTTCCGTAAACCTAGATTCCCGGCAGTACCGAGCGCTCAATAGTTGCCACCCGCGGCACACTAAACTTGCCATCCCCTACAGTCAGGCACTTCGTTATAGACGCATCTGTTCCATCGACAGTGATATGGACACATATTTGAACCAACTTAAGCAAACATTCATCAGTCGTGAATTCCCATCCAATTTAGTAGAGGACGAAGGCTCGCAGGACAGATCGCAAAGCTCTGTCCCAAAACCGCATCCGCAAATCAGCGGACAGTGGTTCCGTTAACCTCATTTTAGCATTCAATAATAATATTTCAAACATCAACAGTATACTTAATCGCCGCCGCAGTATTCTTCAGTCAGAGCGCATGGGCCAAATCTTCCCGGAACCCCCACGGGTGACCTACAGGCGCACGCAAAACCTCTATGATAATCTACGTAGTCAGCTCCAGGGTCAACCGACCAGCAAGTCCGACAGCATGCTGCCATCCGTGCAATTGCTGCAGGTGTCAAATATATAAACTAATGCAAACTGCCGACGTGCCGACGAGCATAAATTCTAGTTTCTTCGTCCAAATTCATGGTGACTTTGACTGTAATTCATGCAAGGTCATTTATGCCATTCAGTGCAACGCATGTCAAGCACAATTATGTAGGTGAAACAAAAACATCTTCTCAGATCAGATTCAACAACCACCGGTCGGACGTTAACAAAAAGCCAACTCTCCTTGTTTCTCTTCATTTCAAACAGCCTGATTATTCAATAAATGATGTCGCCCTTTTTATGCTCCAATCAAACTTTACTTCAGATAGAGGCAGGAAACCACGCCCGTCTTACCTCATTTACAAGTTCCACTCAATCATTAACGAAGATCCCGGTGTATTTTCAACAGTAAGGAATCTGGTTGCCTAGATGGGATATATGCTAATTTTTTCTTCGCGATGAAACTCCCCACTCTCCATCTCAAAATAGAGTTGCTGTTTTTTTCCTTTTGCTTCTTTCCTTTTTTTTCTTTTCAGCTACGGCCTAAGCACAGCTAAACCTGAGCTGGCTCCTCACCAAGAATGACATCACCACCTGGACTTGACCTTGTGGAATGTTCCAGAATGTGACTCACCGAGGACCTCCACGTGGCGTACTTGCACCGACTATGACATCACTTACCGAACCTATTTAAGCCATATGCAACCACTGTACCCCTTTTGTCCTGACGAAGACGGTGCCAATGGGGAAACGTCGACCGTCTTTTAAACGTTTCATAGTACATTATAGTCTTTGAGTTAAATTACCCACTAAATAAACTAGTTTTTGTTAACTTTCCTGTAATCTGTCGTCCACGTCTTATAATTTTACTTATATACATATAGTGAACGTTGAGGTAAATGGGAGACAGATGACAAAAGTAGGGGAAGTAACAAAGAGGGGTTTACTAAAAGTTATAAAAGCTAGGGGCGACGTCTACGTAACGCCGGAAGCTCCGCCTTCGTCAGGACAAAAATAGCTAAATGTGGCCACGAGGCTAATAAGGGACTTTGCAATCACGTCACGACCGGTTGACGGAAATTCCCGCCACCACGCGGTAGTCAATGCGGTGAATTCCGGAATGCTTTTGTGTTAGGTCCAGGGGTGAGGTCATCGTCCTTGTGGGTCAGCGGGGACGAAGGCGGAGCTTCCGCCGTAACGTAGACGTCGCCCCTAGCTTTTATAACTTTCTTTTGTTATTTCCCCTACTTCTGTCTTCTGTCTCCCACTTATCTCAATGTTCACTATAATTATGTAGCTGTCCGATCCAAACTTTTCAAGACATATGTAGGTTTACACTGAGCTCCTGACTATGCCGTGAGAAGTGGAACATGCTGTGATACCTTCTTGAGTGGGTCCGTTATAATCAATCCGCTTATATCCTTTCTGAGCGGAGGCTTCCAAGAACTTTTCGCTCAGTAAGGACTGGTAGGAATTCCGAGTAACAGGAAGGTTCCCCTTTGTGCCGTGATAACCTGTTTATAAGACACATTGAAAATTATCGTCAGAAATGCACACTTGTGATAATCAATGGTGGCAGTTTTCATTGTTTTTGGTAACGATATGAGAACACGGAACAACAACTAATACATGACGGCGATAACATCGGATGTTGCACCGTCGAGTGTAGTTCCACACCGCGTCACATGGGAGATATTAGGGAGTTTTAGTGCATTGTACGCTATCGGCTTTGCGTACGTAAGGGATAGCGTGGTGGTTCCGCGCAATCTGCGAAGCTGAGTTTATATGTTGCGCGTGCGCAGAACCACTAAGTCCATTCCTTACGTATGAAAAGGTGACAGCGTACGATATACTAAAACTCACTATTAGATTAGCGATATGAGAATGAAGTGAAAGTGCAACGGCAAACGGTTCAGTAGCTCGCTGAACAAATTGCTTCTCAGGCCCGGTTTCACCAACGTTGCTTAACTTTGAACCGAGATCAAAGGTTGCCAAAACTTGAAATTAACACTCAATTCTTTCTTTTGCAAACGTTAGTTGTTGACGTGATAAATGTTTCAGTGACAAGAACTCCCTCTCTAGTGAAGCAGATTTAAACGTTAAATTCAAAAGTAACAACAAAAATATAAAACACTGAAGCTTTCCTTTAATGGGTACAAGCTTTCATGCAGTTATGGTGAGCTATAATGCAGTGGACTGCATGAAGCTTGTATCCATTAAAGGAAATCGTTAGTGTTTTATATTTTTGTTGTTACTTTTGCCAAGTGGATCATGACCCCAACCCTCTACATTCTTCAACCGTTAAATTCAAGTTAAGGGACCGTTGATCTCGGTTCAAATGTTAATGTGCGTTGGTGAAACCCGTCCTCGGTATCGTATAAGCAGGCCTCCACAGCTCCCCGCCGAGGGACGTTGCGGACATTGGCCAAAAGGACATTGCGCGCTCGGCGATTGGCTGGATTCGAAATAGCATTCGTTCGCGGGCAGCCGCTATTGCGTGCAATTAGGAGAAGGGAAGAGTGACAGCGTCACGACGATGTCGGTTGACAGCACCGTAGGTCCGTATTGTTCAAAGAGAAGTGTGTTCGCGGACTTGTTCCTGTACGAAGTGACTCTGCGCATGTTGTGATGTTTCCCGGCACAAATTCAGAACTGGAATGCAGTGGTAAGCTGACATCTAAGGAACACTTTTGAGCGCCGTCGCCTTTTCAAATGCAGCGACATCGGAGACAGGATTCGGTGTCGGTGCGACAGAAGCATTCCCGTTTTGTTGTGACTTCTGATGGACTGCAAGCAACGAAAGAAGATGCTCGCCGCGACATCGCATGCACTCATGTGAGCGCGTCGCTCGCTTCTAGGAGTAGACTTTTGCGAGCTCGAACTTGGTTTGATAGTCAACGAACGCAACCATTTGGGCTCTGTACGCACGGTGGATATTTGTGTCAGACTTTTGGGTGAATACGATGCACCAAATGAAAGTGTATTTTGTCCAAAATTTGCCTTAGTTGTTTTGGAATACGGAATAACGAGCGTCAGGCATGAAAAACGGTAAAAGTAACAGCCGATGGTATCCAGGACTGGCCGAAAGGGGAGCCAAACTGAGAGACACCTGATTGTCTGAATGATAGTCATCACAGTTCATTTTCATTGATCGCATGCTCAGCGTTTCCTGAATTATCTTAAAATATGGGTTCTATGGGGAGCTGTGGGGGCCTGGTGTAAGTAGCTCACATACTTCACCACTTCTGCAGAGACCACCATGCAATTAGTGCTATATCCCATATAGCAGGACCCAGGGACTGGGTCCTGCTGAAGGAAGAAGCTGACACAATACCAACTTCATTTATTATGAAGTTATCCTTCATCCATCTTATCCTTCATTCATTTATTATTATTTATTATGTGTTACCAAAATGTTGTGACTACCACGACGTGAAAAAATTCTGTGTACCCGCTTAGAACGTTTGAAGAATAAGTATATTAGATAATCATATACAGGGCTTCGTTGTCATATAGATATACCTCTTATAAGAAAGATACGTTACGATAGATACGATGCGAAAGATGCGTACAGCACAGAAGTCGTTTTTGCAGTTGAGGTATCCGACCAGGCGGATATCCTATCGAAGAGAGTATGTACCTGTAACATGACTAATCGACCAGTCGAGAGGATTTTGCACCCAGGTCTTGTTTCTACGGTTTGCACTGTCCTACTTTGTTGTTATTCTTTGCTACAGGGATGACATCCGAAGGTCGTTACCGGCTGTGGGAGATGACGCCATCGTTTTTGAACGCACCTGGAACTAGAGCTCTGTACTGCCAACTTTTCCGGGCCCGACGCGGTCCGAGCGCATCGAAAAATGGCCCGACCCGGCCTGGGCCTTCCTGTTTCTATGCGGCGCGGCCCAGTGACTCAGCGAATAGTGCCCCGCCTAGCATTCCCAGTCGTGACTTACGCGTTTCTAGCGCGTATCAAACAAATTTATAAGTATATTTATAAGAAGAGGGGCAACTGCAACAAATATATAAGAACTGTCGATTTAACACCGCAAAAGCACGAAACCAAGTTAAACTTGGAACGCACGCGGGCAAGCGCGTTATCGTTAAGCTACAAGTTTTTCTGGAGGTCGAGGATGTTGTCGGCAAACTCCTGCTGCCAATTCCTGCCCGTCTCGCCGATCTTTCGAACGTGATTGTGAATTATATGAGGAGTCAGGAGCAATGTCAAGTGGCTTTGAGAAGGTTGCAGAGGGTCGAATCATACGTATAATGCAGTGTATTCCTCCTGTTTTTGAAAATATATGCCCAGGAGTACCGCCACCACGTGATGATATGAACCAAGAGAACCTCCGTTGTGTGCAATTATATGCGTGACCCTGCCGAGCCAGGCCCTCAGAAACTTATTTGTCGGCATCGGCTCGACCCACAAGTCCGATAAAAATCCCGGCCCGGCCCGCGTGCCGGGTCGGGGGCCTGTGCACGTGCAGGGCTCTATATAGCTGGAACGATTGTTATTATCTTGATCTTACCAGCATTGATGTTGGTCTCCGCTGAGCGACTCGAAATTATCTAACGATCCAACCTGGAAGGACGATGGGATCGGTAGCTTACCGTTGTTGACATGTTCTGGAATCATGAAGTTTTCCACATCCTTGAAGTATGGTAAGACATCCTTGAATGCCCATCCGTTTGCACCCAGCTCCTCCCAACGGTCGTAGTCCTTGGAGTTACCACGTATGACGATCATGAAGTTGAAAACACTAGTTCCTCCGAGAGCTTTTCCACTAATCCAGCGAGATTTCTGAAATATATTCTTTGAAATGACCTTTTTGTCGTGAGAATGCACACGTTCGGAGAATGTCAAACAACAGGGACTTTCCAAGCGGCACAACATCTTGCCCTAATATTGGACCGATATTGCCAGTATTTGTACAAGATCGAGCCAGGATGTTGTGCTGCTTCTACTTGGGTTTATTTGAATGATGATGAGTGTGGAGTTTCATCGCCAAGGGCAATACTCTACCCCATTGCGGGCGGTAATGTGCTAAGATGGAATAACGAATCGTCTCACAGCTTCTACCGAAGTCCTACGATGTCCAACAATATTTGGATGCACTCGGTAAACAGCCCATTAGCGGGCTAATTTGGCCATGGACCAATCAATTTTGACACAGTGAGAGGGCGCGAGTCTGCCCGTTTTAAAGGCGCTGAAAGCGCCGATATGACAGGTTCATAATGGGGGCAATGAAGATCGATGTGCTCTAAATCTTCAAGATCACCACAGTGACGGCGTCTGTAGTCAACTTGCCGAGCCAACTTGTAGCAAGCGGTATCGTCGCTGAGCTGCAAAAGCCACATTGGGTCGCATCCGATGAAGTAAAGCTGATTTACAGTACGACGGTGCCTGCTAGACGACATGTGACTGGTCGCAGCGCAGGGCCGTCGTTAAATTTCTAACGACTGCGTCTGCCAGCGACAAACGAGTAGAGCGCGTCTTTACTCCTGGCGATGGCTGGACATAGCGTCGTGTGTGTATTGTCAGCAAGCAAGGAACCTGTCTACGGAGGTAGGTCCCTTTGCACGCGCTGCAATTCTAGCCTACAATCTGGAGAACAACTGGAGGCGTCGACCACAACGTCGAAGCCGCAAACGATCATCAGAATCTCCACGAAACACGTCTGGTGAATGACAAAGATAAAATAATGGAAGAAGCCCAAAAAAACAAACAAAAAAACCGTTTCGATAAGGTGACTCCTGGGCTCATTTAAAGTGTGTCCTTGAGCATTCCTTGTGAGGACTGAAGTGAGGTTCCTGGCTTATCTCAAGAGGTATCCTATTTCTCATGAATTTGTTAGGAATGAATGTTTCGGACCATTAAGTGTGAGAAGTCGGGGACAGCAAGCACGCGACACAAGGAGCACGAGTAAAATGTACGCCACGCAGAGATGGAGGCTTAGGAGGGGATGCGTTCCCTCGTCATAGTCTCGGGCACTTCCCTTCCTGGGTTCCGCAGCTTCTTTGTGGACACGTGCTAGCCTTGGTCTATTTGGGTAGCTGAGGTGCACCAAACGCTTGGTGCCCCGCGTTTTTACTTACACTTTTACGAAAAAAAAAAAGAAAAACGAAGAAAAACAACAAAGGTAGAATTTGATACCTTTAGACTTTATAACAAAGGTATATCTTTTGGAATCAGTCATTTCTGCGCCTGTTTCACCTTGGTGGCGAAGGTAGGTGAGAACGCGGTCTCGGTTCATGAGGGTACCCAAATGGACAAAAAGAAAGAGAGAGAAAAGACGGAAAGACAGAGAGAGAGAGAGTCCTATGTTGCACTTTAAGCCCGGTCACTCCACGACACTTGGTCACCACTTCTGAATGCCGCTGCAAAGCCACCTCTCGTGTGTGTCGCGTACCCCCTCCCGTGCGTACCCCCCCCTCATTATCATTATATATATATCTGGGGAATATTGGATACGTAGTGTTGGGCTGAGTGCCTATGTAGTGTGTCACTGTTCATTGAGGACCATTACTCCGTTCGAAACTGATCTATTCTTCCGTAGATGCCGAACAAACTTTCTACATTGGCGAAGTAGAGTGTCGCCCCAGGAGAAGCAGTCACCAAATCAACACCATAAAATAAAGTTGTTGTCTTTCTACATATGTATATGCGTACACATCATGTGTAAACACCAGGTTGAATCATTTTTTTGCACAGGTTGTACATGTGGGTCGTTGTCGTGGTCGTTGTACATGTTGTCGTGGGTTGTGTTTGTGGGTCGTACGGTTACTGAACCCGACATAAACGGGTCGAGTTGACTTATCGCACCGCCTCACATCAATCATCCCTAGAGGAATGCGTGACGCGTTCTGGTGGGAGAGGATTTTCTGCGATAAACCAGCTCGACCCGCTTTTGTCGAGTTCATGTAAACGGGGCCAACCTGTACAAACCATGTACAACCTGTGTCGAACCTGATTCCACGCGTATGCGGTCCCAGTGCCTGTTGTGATTCCAAGCAAGCACACGTGAAATAAACACGTTTTTGTTGTTCCCAATGAAGGTTGTTAAATCTGAGATGGAGTGTAGAAATAAGTGAATGCGTCTATTAGCCAGCAAGGGACAGCAACTGCACATGGCGACGAGGAAGCTGAGGAACATGGGAAAGGAATTGGCGGGGACTAATACCCTAGTCAGACGGCAAACCTAAGTCCTTTAGCGGAAAGGCCGTTACTTCACCTGGAGTCCAATCATCATTCGGAGTGACATCGTTCTCTGCCCTGATTTGTTGAAAATGGGAGGCGTACACCTTTTTTATTACAATTATGCTGTTCATAATTGCCACAAAAAAGGCGTACGCCTCCTGTTTTCAACAAATCAGGGCGGAGAACGATGTCATTCGAAATCATGATTGGACTCCAGGTGAAGTAACGGCCTTTCCGCTAAAGGACTTAGGTTTGCCGTCTGACTAGGGTATTAGTCCCCGCCAATTCCTTTCCTCCTTTGAGTTAACGCAAGCACTTCCCGGCTTGTTGTGCATCGCTCACAGCTGAAAAGCAGAAGGGTGCGCTTAGATTTTATAGTATTAGCCTCTTCCAGAATGCCAAAAAATGTTTCCAATTTCGCAAGTTTGTGAACGATTAAGGTAGTCTTGAAATGCAAGTAGTAATAGGAAGTTTCGTGAAGTGATAATACAGACGGGTAGAAGCTAGTCTGAATAATGAAACATAAAAAAAAAAACTTTATCAGCGTTCTTTAACGGTGTTCTTAACTGTTTTTTTAACAATACGAAAACAGATACCATATTGGTACCATTTTGTTCGAGAATGTGTGGAGGAGCCGTGACTGGCATGGCGTCCCGCAGCTTGTTTTGGCATGCAGTGTAGAGTAAGAACTGCGACCATTCTCAAGCATTCGGGATGTAGGAGACAATCAGCACTCACCTTGCCTTCGAGGGAAAGGCAGCTTTTTTTCTGCGGCACTGTCCTGTACTTCCAGTCGAAATGTTCATTGAAATGCAAAAAGTTGAACAGGGGAATCTCTGTTGTGGCGTCTTCAGCTTTTCCAGCTTCGATTACGAGGACTGTGATGTTGGGGTCTTCTGATAATTTGTTAGCCAGGACACATCCTGCAGTTCCTCCTCCCACTGCAAAGAATGTACTCGGTGTGCGAGGGAATAATCAGGCGAAAGGGGCTTCCAGTTGTAAGATGACGTTCATTGCGAAAGAGTGAGGAGTGGATGCTCCTGACAGTTCAAAGCACCTGTAAAGTTTAGTTGAGCTTCGTAGAGTTCCGAGACATTATGACTGCTGACACGATTAACGTAAGACGGGTCTTTTTGGTTAGAGCTGGGTGGAAAGATTGATTTCCATATATTCCTTCCATTACGTAAAGCTGGCCATGGCTGCGCAACGCGAACCTTCTTTGAGCTAGTAGGACAGCGCCCTTTGAAGAGGAAGTGGAATTAAATTGTGAGAAAAAAAAAGAGAAATTAAATGCATCATTCGACAATTCACTACTCGAAGACTGGAACTGCCTCTCACCTCCTCAGAAAGGAAGTTGCAACCTACACTCACGCTGCGCCCGCCCACATACACACGTACATACTATTCCCCGAACAGTTGCAATATCAACGAAACGCCATGACGAAAAGAAAGATGCGAAAAACAGAACAATGAACTCTATACTCTGCGCACAGACACACCTAGCACTACAGCCTAACACACTGTCTCCATAGCACGATTCATGAAGTTTATATACGCCGGAGACTTGCAGTGTCTCCCTCCTTGCACTCCAAGGAAAAGAAAAAAAGAAAAAAGTAGACTTTCAGCGGTTTTGGGTAGAAGTGTTTTGCAACAGATTCCAAACCCATATGGACTCCTAGCCCGAATTGAGCACGAAAGGTACGGTTACCTTCACAGCTACGTAAAAGGAACGGACTCGTCCGTTGCGTCGTTTGTGGTTTATGCACGAACGAAACCGCTATTTACGCTCTCCTCTCTTTCTCAAGAGGCACACGGCAATGCTGAGGGGCATGTCATTGGTCTCCTCAAATGGTTTCGTCTAATCATCGTGGGATACCCATGAGAAACCGCTCCGCATTGCCGAGCGTCTTGAGAAAGAGAAAACTTGGAGTGCGTAAATTGCGGTTTCGTTGGCGCATAAATCAGAAGCGACGCAACGGGCGAGTCCCTTTCCTTTTGCGTTGCTGTGAAGGTAACCGTATCTTTCATTCTGCGAGGAGAAATGTTTTTCTTCACATAAATGTCCTACGGTTGGAAAGGAAAGTCACATCGATTCATAATTTATTTTTTTATCTTCTGTGCTGTGGTCCCTTAATGAGGCGACGATTTTGGTGCTACTTTTCAGTTTCGCACAGATTATGCGCCCCTCCGAATCTGTCAGCGCCTTACTCCTTTATAGCGTTACCTTTAAGTAAACGTCTTTCGACACTTTTTACTGGGGTGTATACTGGGGTAGTCAGTTCGACTTCCGCCGAAACTCACCTCCCCATTTTTTTTCTTTATCACATTACATCACATTACATTACACTCTTTAGTTCAGCCTTGGGAATAGGAAAAACACACTTTTTTTTCAGCGATTAAAGGTGTCAAAAATTACTACGAACGTTTCCATTTGCCAAATGCAGCAACTTTTATTGCAAAGTGTACGCTGTAGTGCAAAATGAAAATGTAGAGCTTGCACCTGAGCAGCAGCTGTGACGCAATCTTTATTTCCTGGAAACCCGTTCCGCTTTGTCGGAATCACGTCCCTAACCACGTTGAACAAGCGCTTAACTGGGTACTGCACGTATACGGAGTACCATATGCTACGACAAGGCTTGTGTTGTCGTAAAAACAGCTTTTCCCAGGCGTCCTTCCTGATGACGAGTGGACGAAAAATACCTAAAACTCCACCTTGCGAGTTATTTTGTTACCAGAGGAATATTGTTTAGCGTAAGAGTCCTGCTGAGGGCAACACAAATCACAAATTGAATTGACGTTTACGCAGTTGTAACGCGATTTTCACCGTCAGCTGTGTGTGCATTAACGTTTAATGGTTCTTACGGTAGAAACGGTTCATCATCATGCGATGTCCATTGACCAGTTCGCTCGAGCCTTCATAATGTCATCTCGCGTATTATACGCTGCTCGCCACCAGTCCGGTCTCTCGGCACTTTCCGGTCTTTATCAACTCACGTTTTCGCACATTGGGCCTGTTGGATGAACCTACTCTTTTCTCAAACGTTTTAACGTAGGAGTACGAGTTAAACCACTTCGTATTGTGCGAGGCGGCGATCTCGTGACCCGCGTTTTCAGGCAACGCTATAAAATGTCACGCACTTCCCGATTTCGAACGACATCTCGAGATTGAGATACGCGCGTGAATTTGTAATACGATTTTAATAGGAGATACAGGAATCAATTTTCTGTCGTTCGACGCCAAGGTCGCGTTCATGGACAGCTTGACGGCCGCGATTTTGTGAATGTTGCATGAACCGTCGTGCCGTCCGCTATAAGCGTAGCACGTCAACGGCGGTGGACGAGGCCATAGCCACACGGTAAAGACCCGGATAGCTCAACCGATTAGCACGCTCCTAGACAGCCACCGTCCCGAATAACAACGCTCTCTCCTTTGATTTGATGAAAAGGAGCGGGGGGTACGCCATTTTTGTTGCAATTATAAACGGCATAATGCCACAAAAATGGCGTACGCCCTCTTCAGCAAATCGGGGAAAAGAACGCTGTCACTGGGGCAGAGCCGTAGCGAGGCAAGTTTGCGCCCAGGGCAGGGTAAATCTGAAGAAGCGCCTCCGTTCTCCCACTGCCGTCAGAGGCCCTGTAAACAAGGGAATGAAAACGCCTATTTCCAGTGCCGATATCGCACATTCAAATTTTCTCCGTTCCTGCTTTAGTCTGTCCAGTCAACCTGCCAGGGCCCGCCGTTCGGCGCCCACACTGGGGAGGGCGCAGGGGCGGCTGCCCCTCTCGCCTCCCTCCTTCCCGTCGCTACGGCTCTGCTCTGGGGATGACGGTTACCTGAGAACGTGCTATGCGGTGAAGTTCATTGTTATGTCGGTCTAGGACAGAGGTGGGCAAATGCCCTCACGATCTTTGCCCTCACCTCAATTTTCATCCCGGATGTTTTTCCTCACCTCACCTCACCTCATTTTTTGGGTGAATTTTGTTCCTCACCTCACCTCACCTCAACGTCCTTTTAAAACTATTTTCCTCACATCACCTAATTTTTGGGGGATTTCGTTCCTCACCTCTTTTAAAATTATTTTCCTCACCTCACTTCACCTTTCTGAAAAATTTTCGTCACCTCACCTCACCTCAACCTGCTTTCTGAAGTATTTTTCTCACCTCACCTCATCTCGACCTTCATTCTAAAGTATCTTCCTCACCCCACCCCACCTCATCTCAACCTTCTTTCTAAAATATATTCATTAGTTATAATTTTTGCCGTTTTCACTTCACAATTGCTCTTTAAATTAGGAGTGGCGTTGCCCATAGCCACAGTTGCTTCGCGGCGCTAACACAGAATGAAAAAAGTATTGGGAGCGGGTAGGTGCACACGTTGTAGTTGGCTTTTTACGTTGGTTGATTCGTTTCGTTTATTTATTCCTGACAACAAGTTTCAAATACCCACAACTAAGATTCATTACCTTGCTTGGTTCGTCCTTCTTGCAACAAGTATCCACTACATGTACGATCAGTAAAAATTGGACGTAGGGTGCATGGGTAGAGAAGTTGCACAAACCGAGCAATTTTGAGTTGTTTGTTTTTCATACTGGCACGCCAGAAATGGCCTTTGTCGAGTATCTCTCGAGCGAGAATGGTAATGGGGCTGCGGAAGTCGTTTTCCGGTTGGTGTGCATGCAGCTATACTTCGAATTAGTTGTACATTTTGCATTGTTGTCTGTTATGACTTGATATTATCGATCAATATTATTTAAATAGCAGACGTATTTATTTGTAGCCGGAATTCGGGGACCTTTTCTTCAAGACCTTTGTTTTGAAGCAATCAGGTAGACATGCTGTACGGATTACTAGTGACTTATACGAGTATGTTAACTTACTAATTAAATTACTTTATGTAGACACAGACCTCTTGTTCCTTTTCACCTACCTTCATTGCCGTACTAAAAGCTCAATGGTTCAACTTGTTGCAATACGGAATATATGCCAGTATTTGCACTTATTGCACTTAAAGCGCGTGTTGTTGCCTCCATTTGAGTGAGGGTGAGGGAGGTCCGAGAGACCTCCTGGGATTTCAGTATTTTTTATATTTATAAGCTCATCGTGTTTTTATGATCAACAGCGGAAGAATGAATAATTTTTGCCGAGTAGCTTTCGTGCAAAAAAAAAAGAAAAAAAATCGAGAAAATCCGGCTTTGAATTCGGCCGTGTTTGTACGCGTATATCTCCCGGGTGTTAAAAGATATTGTTGTGAATTTTTTTGATGCTTTATTATGCCTACACGTCAGCAGTCAGAGAGCAAATTGTAGCGCGCAGGTGCAACGCTGTGTGCTATAAAAACATAAAACAAATATGCCCTCTCGCGCAATTTGCTCCCAGTTTTGACGCGTGATATCTCTGGCTATAGATGTCCCTGATCGCCTTACTTGGTATCAGCTCACTCAGCTTTTAATGGTCTTTCATCCAGACTTGTGCCCGTTACAAAAAAAAAAGTAACTAAATACCGTTACCAGTTAGTTCAGAAAAAAGTAACTAAATACGTTACTCGTTACCAACATAGAAAAGTAACGAGTTCTCGTTACTCACAGGTAACGAGTTACTTTTACGTTACCGCCGCATAGTTAAAGGAGCCAACAAACATGCCGTCACTTGTCCTCAACTCTTTATTAATGAGAAATTGCACTTCAAAAGAAGCTGATCACCACACGTGGCAACGTGATTAGTGACCCTCCGTTTTGTCTTGTTCTGTCGCGTCTTGGGTATATAGTTTGGGTTATTGTAATAAACCTTTTGCTGAGTCTGAGAATTTGTCGTCCGTCCTTCGTGTTCCGTGTCTCTCGGCCCCTTACCATGATTCTATATCAGCTTGCCTGGACCTTCTCCCTTATTTCCTAAGTGGGGGTGATCGGAGATTACGAAAACACAAGAAAAGACACCGGTTTTCGTGCCACCGATCACCAACGGTTCCCAAAAACACACGCGGGGTTGCGTCATAATTTAGGGCGCTCAGAAGCTTAGTAAAGACAAGAAACGGCTAGAAGTCGAAACGCGGTTTTTGTAGCTATAGCACAATCGGTGACCATTCTTGGGAAGGAGTGATGGTCGGAGATTACGGAAACAAGAGAAAAGACAACAACAAATGCAGCGAGGGACTGCAAATACTATGAGTCACACATGGTCGGGGGTCACGCAGGTCAGATGTGCACGCATTGCGCCACACGGAGTGCCCAAATGTGCTCCCCCACGCTGAACAAAAGGAACGAGTAACGTCGGTAACGAGTTACCAATTTTTGTAACTGATTCCGTTACTATTACCATATTTTAAGAAGTAACTGAATCGTTACTTCGTTACCAAAAAAAGTAACCGTTACCAAGTAACGAGTTACTTGTAACGAGTTAAGCACAACTCTGCTTTCATCTGATACATCTATCCTGCATATACTTCCTAGCGGCATGTGGTGAAATAGGCAAATGTTTAGGCGTATTTCGAAAAAACATGGATTTTGCGCGTGTATTTCTCAAAAGTGTCCCACTTGATTTCGTATATATTTTGCCAGGATATGGCCCGACGTTAGGCCTTTCATCTAACGCAAAAAATTCTTCTCGAAAGACGTATGCTGGTGATTAGCGCTTTAAAACGCTTACTGTGTACGAACCTGTCGGAGATATCTACAGCTAGAGCAAGAAGCGTCGAAGCGGAACAAAACTGCGCGACAGGGCATGTTCGCCGCTTTTTATACAGCACAGTGTTGCACCTGTGCGCCAAAATTTGCGCTGGGACTGCTGGTAGGTAGGCATACTAAAGCATAAAAAGACCTCACTACGATATATTTTAAAACTTAGGATGTATACGCGTGCAAAATTGCAACAATCGAATTCAGGGCCTGATTTCTCGATTTTTGCACGGAAAGTATTCGGTAGGAATGATTAATTTTATCAATGTTGATCATCATGTACGATGAGCTTCTAAATATATATAAAAATAATGAAAATCCTGTGGAAGCTAACGTGGAACAGGCCTACAATTATGTTCTGGCTAATCTTTTCAGTGACTTCTATCTTTCAACAGTCTAACTTAACTGGCAACGAGTTCCGACTTCTATCTTTGTTCCATATAACATCTGTTAAGTGAATATTTGTGAAGTAAATAGTACATATGCGAGACTGGTGATTGTATACTTTCAATGTAACGCTCATTTTTTTTCATTGCTGGTGAAGTGATGCCATAAAGAACCCATGTATCTTGTGACTATGATGCAATAGAGAATTTTCTACAGTGACATATTGATTTTGCTTTTAAAAATCGCGCAAATTAACTCTTGTTTGGGGGGGGGGGGGGGTAGGAGGTACCCGTAAGTGTGCATTGGCTGCACCTCGGGAAATCGTTGGGGTACGATAGAGGCTGCCGATAACGGACCATTAACATCCCTAAGACCCCGAGACTAGGGAACACGAAGGGACAGACACAACACGAAGTCTCAAACACAGCTGAAAATTTTACTTCACAAAACAAGAAATATATACAAACAGAAGGGAAGGGAACATCCATTTGAGGACAAAAATAGGAGGTCATTTCGGGGGAACGAGCAGTCTGCTCAAGGCCGGACCGAGGATTAGGGATGGTTTGCTGACACAGTTCTCACAAGAAGTTATGAAAAGGGTCTCTCTCAAAAGCCTTCTGTGAGGGTCCACTTCGGATGCCTTTAGAATTGTTTCATCCTATAGAGGGAAGCAATCTGAGCATTCTTCCAAATGTTTAGCAATTTCAGAGTTTGAAGCTTTATTTTTTACTTTTGATGAATGCTCTCTCAAACTATCATTTAAGCAACGTTTTGTCTGGCCAATATAACAGAAACCACAAGCTAAGGGGATCTGGTAAACAACGTTTGAAGAACAGGGGACAAATTTATTCCGGTGATTCTTGCAAAAAACTTCAGGTTTGGCGGAAGGCGTGAGGCGGTCAAGACGGAAGTTGTTCTTGAAAAGTCAACCTCGTTTTGAGACTCGAAAAGAGACAAAGAGGCTGAAGCATGCATGATCGCAAGGGGTACTTGTCTGATATCTTATGAATCTTACGAAGTCTTATCATTATAATGTGGTAAAGTTTGTCAACGGAACAGCAAAGCCTTCTTTGAGGCTTTTAATGGACTTTAAGCCATTAAGGGCCTTTAATGGCACGCACGTACGCGAATAACCAATATACTAAATGCCGCATATCGTCCCAATACTCGTTCTGACGTAAATGTGTAAACTCACCGATAATGTAGTCGTACCGGGGTAGAATAATGCCCCTGTCGTAATACGAGTCGGGCGGTGGATTCGTGAAAGTCACAGTAGCTATTAGAATTGCCAAGAGGAAGGTCCCAGATTTTGGGGTGTAGGGCAACTGGACATCCATCCTGTCCTCTGGAAAAATAAGGATCGCAATGAATCACCGTGGCCGCGCAGTCTCATCCTTGCAGACTGTATCCTTTGCACCAGTTGGATCAGGCACATTTCTGTCCCTCTACTGACAGCCAACTCAGTACGAACGACGATAGTATGAACCAGTATGAACGACGCGTATTTTGCCCGTTAAAGTGGGACTCCGCAATAAAATCACCACAAAGGTTGTGGCATATCCGTAACCTTTGGGATGTCAGGAACACGTACGAAATACCTGGTCCAAAACTGCGTATATTTTAATGAAACGAATTATTACGAAGCGAGCGCTTCGGCCTCTGAGAAGCGAGAGGGCGCTGAAAGCAACACACTGCTGACGTCATCCGGCATCCGGCAAGGGAGAAAGAATGCAGGTTTGGAAGCAGACGGCGATGCTGGGCGACGTCACGGAATCCTCCTCCGGACGAACCGCCGTAGTATTGATATGGTATGGAGCTCTGTTTTCCGCTCTTCGCATTTCGGTTTCGGTTTTGCTATTGTCATCGTTTACGGATTAAATACTCGCTCAAAATGAATGTGAATGTTGTATTCGGTAATGAGGGGGTGCTTCGTGTTCGGTATTATGCTCACCTAATTTTTTCCGAATCCTTGCGAAGTCTCCCTTTAAAGGAGTACATAAAGGGCCGTGAAAAAAAATCAGATTAAGAAGTCTGATGAATGTGGCTGTGTCAGGTTACCGAATAGCACGATGAGTTTTGATTGTGCGCAGTTTGTTTTCCCGAAAACAAAAGAGAAAAACTCAGGTAAACATAGCTCCGTGCATTCACCCTTAACTCCCCACTCCGGGTGTAACGAGGAGAAGCATGATGCCACGTCACCGATGTCGCTACACAGTCCGCGCGTTCCGCTTCACTGATCAATGGGGGTTAACGTCCTGTCCTGTTCCCGCCGTAAACCAGTTTTGCCAGTTCCTCCGCAGAACTGCGGATAGAAGGAGCGGCCGAGTCATGACCGAGCCAGGAGCAATGCTCTTTCAGAACCCGAAACAGCAGAGCAGCACACGACATTTCTCTGAACCAGTCAGCGAGCGCAGACTGTGTAGCGTCAGCGCGAGGCCACGGGCCAATCACAGGCTGGTACTGCTCTCCACCAGCGTTGCGCGCGATAGCTTTTTGCGGCGTACTTCAAATTCAATTTCTGGGATAATTATGACTCTGTGGGGTGTATTACTTCTCATGGTGCATCTTACTTGCCTGCTTAACAGTTTCGTAGAAAGAAAAGAGGGTGTTAAACATGGCCCCTGTGCTACTTTAAAGAGACACCGTATTAAGTGCAAAAAATATCTCCTCGCAGATTGAAAGATGCTGTTACCTTGACAGCAATGCAAAAAGAACGGGACTCATCAGTTGCTTCGCTGGATATATATGCGCCCCCGATTTATGCTTCCCTTCTTCTCTCCTTCTCAAGAGGCGCAGTGTCCTCCCATTGGTCTCCGCAAAGGGATCTGGCTGTCGCTGTCGCTGTCAAGTCCTGAGTTACAATTCGGCACAAAACACCTGAACCCCATTCTGCATCCTTGCACCACTCCACAATGAAATCGAATAGCTTCAAATGAGCAAGAGACCGGCCTGGGTGGCTCAGTCGGTATCGTGTTCGCCTTGTGATCCCGAGATCGCGGGTACGAACCCGGCCGAGGACACCAGCAACTTCGTGGCAGGTTACAAGTTGCTTAGACACGCCGTCTTCCGCGAGGGACGTTAAATACGGGGTGCCGTGTGACGAGCTTTCATCGCAAGTTAAAGAACCCTCAGGTGGGCAAAACCAATCCACAGACAGACCGCTGTGGGGTCACTCATGATCTCAGTTGTCTCGCGACGTAAACCCGCAAGTATTATTACAATTATTATTATCAAATGAGCAAGAGCACCAACCGAAATATATGCTCTTCCCGTACGCTGCCATGAGAAGCTTGTCTCTCGTGCTCCTGGTGGCTGCGGCCATAACTGACAACACTAAGCGGCACAGGAAAAAAACGCGCTCGCGAGCCAGGAGAGTCCAGCTACCTCCGTGGTCCAGGTAGAACCACTCAATCGCTTTCCAACGACACCTCGATCGGCGTCCTTGCTTCAAGCGTTCACGAGATAAACTGCACGTAAGGTACGCGTACCCATATATTTCCGTCTCTCTCGCACGCGGCCGCCAAAAGCAGAGATTGCGTCTGTCGCCGCAATAAAATTGTTAGCTGGAACCTTACACGTATGAGCTATCTGGAATTAGCCGGTTGGTTGCTATCGGTTCATTACTCACCGAGAGATCGTGTCACGAAATTCGGCATAATTTCGTTGCATTGGAAATTTTGACCTGGCTACCAAACCCAATTACAGACATTTTCAGGTCAAAAAGCGTTTTCGCGTGTTCTAACTGTGCATAGGTAGCAAATTGCCAATGGGATGAACACTTACGTTCCTCTTTCCGTTTGATAGCGAATATCTACCTAACTTATATCATACTGACGTATACATATAATTATAAGTGAACTTCCTTATTACTTGCGATCTTCACAGACAGGCAGCAATTTACCTTCATATTCACATCGGATATTCGAAAATCAGTACACTCTAACAAAAAAAAAAAAAAGTAGAATTTTCTACCCAAGATAGTAGAACTGCAGTGTCTACGCTGTAGTTCGTTGCTACACTCCGTTTATACCCAAAAGGTAAAACTGGTTTGAGTAGAAAAATGGTTGCAATACAGTTCTACCGAAATGGGTAGAAAATTCTGCCTTTTTTTCTTAGAGTGTACGGACTGAGAGTCTAGAAACAAGCCACGAAATGTGGTGGTGTGCCATTTCCGAGCGAAATGCCTTTCGGCGTGGCAGCATGTTGCTCGGGTGGCATCGTGCGTCCTGGGTCGACTTCACAGGGACTGTGATGGCATTTGTCTCGAAGCATCTGGAGAAAATCGGCGGAAAACCCAGAGAGCACAGTTAGCACCAGGATATGAACTCGTGCCACCCCTCAGTCTTGACGTGGAATGCCATCATCGTAGCCACTAAGCCACGCTAGCTACCGTTCGAAATCTTTTTTTTTATTCCGTGTTGGCGCCGCGAGGCAACTGTGGCTATGAGCAGCGTACAGCTCTGGAGAGATGGAGAGAGGACAGCAGGAAGGAGTGGAAGACAGAAGGGGGTTAGTATGCGTCCTGGGCCGACTTCATTGGGAACTGCGCCGACATTCGTCTGGAAAGTCTTCGGGAAACCCAGGAAAAACCTCAGACAGCACAGCCGGTGGTAGGATTCGAACCTACCACCTCCCACGGCCTTAGTTACCGCCAAGGAGCGGGACGCCCTAACCCGCTCGGCCATGCCGCTGGTCGTTCGGTGGTGACACCGTATAGCCTTCAAGTAGAAGGAACAAAAGGCCACACTTGACACTTAACTCTATTGAAAGAAGGGCTTTGCAAATTTTTTTCGTTGATATTAACATTACCCAAGCGAATAGTGTACTTCGCGATTGAATATGATGCGTATATTATGTGAAACGTGAACTTCATTAGTCGATTGATAGCAACGACCACTTCGCGCACGTTACTTCAGTGATAAACGCGCTGATGAGGCCACTTACCTTCGCGTTGTCCGTCTTCGAGATTATTCACTCCTGAGTCCCATATGTGTTCTGTGCCGCTCTCCTGAACTTTAAACAGTCGGAACGAATTCTGTTAGAATATGTGCATTATTTCACATCTGGTATGAGCTACAGGTTAACGACTTACACGGCATATAGGTCATACACGTGTATGTGCATGTACGGTTAGCGTGGTAGTGGACGGGATTACAGTTTGGTGTCATGGGAAAGTTTCGCATATGTTACCTCCATCCCCAACGTTATCTCGATCCTCTGTGGGACTAACCTTTTGCGCTTGCCTCCCACACGTTCGACGACCCGTACTGTGACACGATACACGCAAAATGCACAGAGTACAATCTGTATTCGAGGCCTTGCGATACTATTCAGGACGCTTTGTTTTTATCCTATGCAACAAAACTATCAGAGCTACACTCTGGAAACAGAACTTCGCCGCATACCACGCTCTGCACCAACCAATGCTGCGAAGGAGGAGTACACCCCTTGTTTTGTGTGTCAATTATCTTATATCCACACTAACACAAAACGGCGCTGTTTTGGGGGATGCGCCGCAACTGAAACCACGTACTTCTCGAACGGCAACCGCTTTTCGGCCCCTATAAGCCGAAGTCACCCGCGCGCGCTCAGTCGCTGCGCTAGGGAAGTGCGTAGTTCTGCACTCTTAGAAAAAAGGGTGGAGCAGTTACACCTTTTAGGAGGTAATAGTTGTCGCATTTGTTGTGCCTAAAAGGTTGCAAAGTTTTACCTGCTACCTTACTCTCTGCCACGAATGATAGGGTTACCGCTTCAGGGGGCTTAATCGCTTCATCGTCGTTACGGTCGTTACAAGCTAACGAGTGGCGGGAAATTCAAAAAGGCGGGCGGGAAATTTAAAAAGGTGGGCACCTGATAAAACACGTCCACGCCGCTCTTCGCACGATACGTGAACGCCGTGGTACACGTCACGCGCAATGTGTCACGTGCCCACATTTTTGAATTTCCCGCCATTCGTTAGCTTGTAACGACCGTAACGACGATGAAGCGATTAAGCCTGGGGTCGGATTCACAAAAGGCTCGTACGACAAAACTTATCGTAAGCGCCCTCGTACGATAAACTTAGGACGAAATGCAGATTCACAAAGCGCGCGCGACGTAAGATTCTCGTCAGCTGCGAGACAATCCCACGAGAGCCCCCGAGCAGTCGTAAGTGGCCATACGAGCAAAGATGGCGGCGTACGTCGCGGCAGTCGAGATTGAGTCGCGGAGAACTTTGCGCCGTGAACGTGTTCTCAGGCCACGGACGACGCTCCAAAGTATCCCGGAGAACCATCTTCTTCGATATTATCGTCTTCCACGATCTCCAATAATGAGCTTGTGCGGGAAGCTTGCCCCGGCCCTCCAACGGCCAACAGCGCGGTGTCGAGCCATCCCTGTGGACGTGCAAGTGCTCGTCGCGCTACGTTTTTATGCAAGTGGAAGTTTTCAGTCTGTTGTGGGAGATGTGGTTGCGATCAGCCAAAGCAGCACCTCACGGATTGTAAACAGCGTGATGACAGCGATCGTGGAAATGGCCACGACGCAAATAAAGTTTCCACGTACACCTGCGGACGTCCAGAAAACCGTCTTAGGTAATATATTTTCCTCTCGTGCTTTTAGTGTTCTGTATGTAAGAAATATCTAATACAGGAATTTGTATTCGCGGGTCCGATGAGAGTGCACTACATAGGATAATGTTTGCAACCTTCGCTATCGAAACTGCTGTTTTAGTGAGCGGCATCACAATTTGCAATTTATTGCTTTCAGCTGTTACTTAAAGTGGCTCTCAGAATGAATGACTAACATGTTTCCCGCAGGCAGTAGTCACGTATTTTCAACAGTGAACGTGTTACCCCACAGTGTTACAGCCTTACTGGCACACACTGACGGAGTCACTGCAGGGATTTTAGCTTGTATGCAATGGACTGTACGCACAGTAAATATATAATCTCTTTTTACAGGATTCCTCGACATTGCAGGTTTCCCAAAGGTACTGGGCTGCATCGATTGCACACATGTTCTTGTGAAACCCCCCAAGCGTGAGATGCGACCTGCATACCGAAACAGAAAGGGGCTGTACTCGATCAATGTACAGGCAGTCTGTAACGCTGCGAAATAACCCAGCTGACAGCCAGATGGCCAGGATGCACTCACGATAGTTTCATCTGGTCACTATGCAACCTTCACGATGAATTTCAGGCTGGCAGAATGCCTGAAGGCTGGCTTCTAGGTGAGAGCAGTGAAAGCACTTTTTTAAAGTAGGCAGCATTTAGGAAGTGTTACATAATCCTGTCTACTTTCTGGTGTTAGGTGATTCCGGCTATCCCACACAGCCCTGGCTTTTGACGCCCTTCCAGACACCATCAGGAGAAGCTGAAGAAAAGTACAACAAGGCTCATAGG
Source organism: Ornithodoros turicata (assembly GCF_037126465.1). Taxonomy (NCBI): domain Eukaryota; kingdom Metazoa; phylum Arthropoda; class Arachnida; order Ixodida; family Argasidae; genus Ornithodoros; species Ornithodoros turicata. The sequence goes on from NC_088207.1 coordinate 23,437,257, forward strand.
AAAACCCGACAAGTGATTGAGCGTGCCTTTGGACTGCTCAAAAGCAGGTTTCGGTGTTTGGACAAGTCTGGGGGATGCCTCCTATACCCAATGACAACGTGCTGCTCCATCATTGTGGCTTGTGGCATCCTCCACAACTACTGCATACGCCATAACATCCTCCTGACTGACCCTGTTGGTATGTTTCGTTGTAGAAGTTCATAAAAAAAGAAGAAACATGACAGGAGGAACGAAATACAATTACACATTACTTTGCAAGATAACTGAATTTGTTACCGATTTGGAAAACAGATCATAAGGATTTTCCAAAAGCCGGGATTCATCATGATAACAAAATATAGCACACTGGCTTTACGCAACAGAATTACAGGTCTCCTCAGACGTTTCGTCCTCCATGCGCAAGGCATAATCAGTAACAAACACAATGAGGAAGGACCTGTTTAAGCAGGTTTGTGTATAGTTTAGGAAGGGGGCTGCGGTTGCCAACCGACGTGCAGATCACGTTCCAGTGGTGTATAAGTCATGAGTCACTAGATTACTTGCACACTGAGAAGTCAATTTGTGTGATTGACGCTTCATTGTCATGTGTTACCTTTCATGCATACTTCAGATTGTTTACTTCAGATTGTCAATTGTTGTGGATGAAATCTGCATCAGATCACATTACTGCCACTTACAGGCTCATGAAATTGACATGATAAACATTACGACCAACTTAAGATTAGTTACCAATTGTTATAATGAAAAACATGATTAGTTTCTGATTTCTGAACAGTAACTAAGTCGTTACTTCGGTGCGAAACAAAAGTAACATGCTGCACAATGTAAAAACCCGAGAATTGGGAACACGAAAGGACAGACACAACACAAAGTCTTTTTCAGACTTAGTGTTGTGTCTGTCCTCCCGTGTTCTCTACTCTCGGGGTTTTATATTATGCATCATCTTCACCAGCTCGCTTTCTTCCTAGCCATTTTTTCGTTGTCAAAAGTAACATGTTACCGCGTAAGGAGTTACTAGCGTAGTACTCTGCTGAACAGCATACAATGTCACAATAGGACTACAATCCATATACTATTTGCCCTGTGTATGCCATGTAACAAGAATTGCTGTGAACTACAAAACTTCTGCCCTCTCTCCTTTAGAGTTAGAAGAAGCTGAAAGACCAATCCCAGGAGCACAAGACATGCCAGCTGGAATTTCAGTCAGAGATCACGTTGTTACACAGATATTCACAGAGCACCGACCTATAGCTCAGCCCGAAATTCGCAGGGAGTGAACCTCAATATTCAGGCATAATAAAATTTTCAACCCGCAGCATCTTCTTGAGTTTGAATTAAATGATGGGAGCTGATATGGGAACACAATATGCTTCAAATGTTTTGGAATTTTGACTAGGTCACCAGAAAGTGCTATGGAAAAGTGGAATACAGATTGCTACAGTTCTGAGATTGCTCACTCAGTCTTTTGGAGCAAAGCAACGACACGCAGAATGCACATTCCTAAAGCTGTGTTGTCAATTTATTGCAGTTCAATCCGTCCTCCAGGAAGTGTCCTAACTTTATACTTGTGTTCTTTGATGGCCAGTAGCCTCCTCTGTATATCTACGAGCGCTTCCAAGTGCTGTTCCATTTTTTTGTGTGTGTTTGCTATTTCACTTGCTTCACTGGTCGCCGTACTCCTTGGTGTTGTACCTGGTAAACAGATCACGTGAGAATTTTAGTGCATAGCAAGATAAAAACACTGCGAAAACGAGAAACACATTTTGCAACTCCTATTCTGCAGCACATTAATGCGACTGTTACAGTGCAGTAGCCCTGAGAATATTTGAGAAAGTAGGCAAGCTTCAAGCAATACACCAGTCGTGCACAAGAATATTTACCCCTGAGTGGTGTTGGCACAGCCGGTGCGCTGTCAGCAACCTCCTGTTGCACATTTGCTGCCTCCTGTTGCACATTTGCTGCCTCCTGTGATGAAGCTGGGCTAGGTGTTTGACTTATCCATGTGGAGGATGTCAGCTCTGCGCCTAATGTCAGCCCATGTCAATGCGTTAAGGAATGCTTGACATCTGCATACTCACACTGCTGTTTACTGACATGCTATGTTTGCCTTACCTTCACAAGCATCAGGTACTAGGGGTGTAGCACTACTTGAAGGACCGGGATCTGCCAATATACGAATAATGTTATGTATTATATCCTATCATAATGTGACAAAAGTTGCATGAGAACGACAAGGCTGTGTGGGCGCACACTGACCTGAGCACTGGACATTGTATCTGAGTATGACATCCCCTGCAATAAATTAGGTTAAAACGTCTGTTGCTTCACAAATAAGAATAGGTTGGCTGCGGGTTGTGCAGCTTTTGTGTATTCATTTACCTCCTGTTACTCCGATGTCGTAACTGCCGTTAATCCCGACGACGGTGCTCCTGTCGAGTGTGGCCACTACTCTTTCTTCAAGAGGCGTAAGTGGCGGCACTTCTGCGGCACCCCCACCTGTCCTGCCAAGGCACCGCGTGACGTTGGCCCCTGTGTGAGAAAGGTTTGCGTCTCATCGATAAAACAACCTTCCCGCTTCACATGCGTGACAGCCGACCAGTAATTGCATGCGCTATTTACCTTTCTTCTTGTTTAAGCTCTTGTAACCCGTCCATTTCTTCTTAACTTCCGCAGGCGTGCGTTTGATGCCGGACACCGCAAACAGAGTATCAGTAATGCGGGCCCAGGCTTTGGTTTTAGCAAGAGCGCCTTGCGGCCCATCGCCAGTGGCATCTATGGCAGCCTTGTTAGCTTGGTAGCATTCCACGAGCGCTTCAATTTCGCGTTCGGTAAAATTTGGCCGACGTACTCGCTTCGCTGAAGTTTCCAAGGCGTCCGTGGCGGGCATTTTCTACCGAGAAAGTGTGTGTCTGCTGTTCAAGAAAACCACATGGAAACTCACGGCTCTCATTGGTCTGATTGCAACCGCGCGTTGTCGTCTCCATGGTGATAGCATACTCTCGTCTCCATACGCTTTTTGTGGCGCTACGGCGTGCCCTCTCCACTACGACTGCTCTGTGAATCCAGTTTACGCCGACATCGTAAGCGCATCGCAGGCTGCGACATCTTAAGGGCACTTTGTCGTAAGATACGAATTTCTTTGTGAATCCGACCCCTGATTCGGTGAGCGAGGGGGGGTACGCCTTTTTATAGCAATTTGGAGATATGCTAATTGATTTTACCACTCTTTTACGCCCTTTATGAGACGCTATGTTGACCTAGGTGGTAACTATAGAAGTTACCACCTTTTCACACCCCTTTTTCTTAGAGAGTGGCATTGGCTCGATGGCATATCAAACTTCTGCGATTTATACATGAAAGTGCTGGCTCGTTCCAGAATTGTTAAGGAGGAGGGCGGACTCAAATAACCATTGCATCTAATTTTGCTGTCTCGCATTTTCCGGAAAACATCTACTTAAAGGGACGGTCTCGTACAGCCGGCGCGATTCCGAAACTTAGCCAAAGCTCTCTTCACGAGTACTGTATGTACATACAACCGTCGAAGTTCCATTCTGAATAATCGAGTCGTGTTCGAGGAATTTGTTGAAACGTGCCGTAATAGCAGACGACGAAACCTACGCTTGAGAGCCAGTTCTGACTTGGCGACGTCCGACGCGACGTTGTGAGCAGGGGGTGGAAGTAGAGGCGCATTTCCGCCGCTCCGTCGTCCAAAGCAGACGAAAAATCAGGAGGCGTGGCCTTTCGCTGTCACCTAATGGACGCTCGCTCTTGTTCTCGGCAGCTCTCGCCGACGTCGTGAAAGAGGTTCCGCATGGCAGTTTTTTTTTTTTTTTTTTTTGGCTCGACGTCTCTCCTCTCCCGACTCCGGAAATGCGCGTCTATTTCCGCCACCCGCTCACGAGGCCGCGTCGGGCGTCGCCAAGTGAGTGGCCGTTGTCATGGCGACTGGAACCAGCAGAAGGACCTTGGGTTGAGTCGTCCCCTTTGTACTCGAAATGGGGACACTCAGACAAATATCTCCGCCAGCGGAGCATGTAGTCCGTGCATTGACTGTGGGGTCTCCGATAATGTAGCGCATATTCAGATACCTGGGGTCGGGTTCACAAACGCGATCGCAAGTAACGCTAAGATGAGCTGAGACGTCGCAGCCTGCGACGCGCGTACGACGGCGTCGTAAGCACGATTCACAAAGCTATCGTAGTGGAGAGAGTACGCCTTTTCTCGAGGAAGAGGAAGTTTCTCATTTCCTGTCACACACAACCAGCACCAGGAGACGGCAACAGCAACAGGCAACGGGTGCGAGACTATGTCTTCACTATGGTAACGATGACGAAAATCTGCAATCGTACCATTAATAATCGTCCGGTTAGAGAAGAAGAAGCCGCCCGTCCTCAAGTGTGCTGGTCCTATACATGCTCTCGGTCTTTCCGTAGCCATAATGGATACCATGCAATCACAGGTGAAACGCGTTCGACGACCTAGCATGGATACTCCCAGTATGTTCGTCTCGGGGGGGGGGGTGTTTTGTAGGGGGGTGTGGCACCCATATTTGCAGCTTTTATGGCTTACTTTGCCTTTCTTGCAGACCTTGCCTTTCTTGCAGGTACCGGTTGGCACTTTTTTATTGGTCGCAGGTCTCTGCTTCCATGTCTATCTCGTCATCTTCCACGATGGCTGCAATTTCGCGGTTCATGATGGCCAGGAGAGATACTTGGAAGTGAGGTGAGAAAGCTTGAGCTGCAGTTCGTCCATGGACAGAGGTGTTCGACGCAATGCATCATGAATGTCCTCTGCAAGCTTCGTTATACTGGAACGAACTGGGGCTCGAAGATTCTTGAGTCGTTCCATGTTCCTGAGGCGACGCCTCCCAGGTTTCGGCACCAGAAAATGTAGGAAAACGACCAGGTTTCCCAGCAAAGCTTTAATGCAGAAGAGCTGCAATATCGCCGAAAAATCAACTAGAACTAACAATCTAACAGTCAATTAATGGGGAGGGGGGAATGACGTTCAATAAAAAAAAAAAAAGAAATAGAGTGAGGTCTGCCTGCTCAGCCAATGCGGCAAGTCTCACTGTTGAAAAAAAAAAAGGGGGGGAGAGAGAGAAGTTAAGACAGACTACGGACGAAACGAAGGCCAGCAACGCAACTCCCGCTTTATTTTATTGTAGTGTCGGCTGTTTACAAAAGCCCAGGTACGCGCAACATGTTTTAACTTTGTAACTTTTTCAGTTGACTTTTCGAACTTTGCAGATTGAACCCTTTTCCCGTTTTCTTCTACTTCTGCCCATTTAGGGACAGTCTTTCTTCTGGTTCCTGGAGGCATTGTAACCGAAGTACGACAGCTAATCCAGGCGTGTTTCGTCTACACCATTCATCCACGCGTGCGTGGGACTCTACCTTTCGGAAAACAATGGAAACTCATTCAATGTTACTGGGACATGCAGTTTCATAAACCGAAACTCTGAGAGGTCACCGGAAATCCAAAAGAATAGCAGAACACATTTCTCTGTGTCACACACTCTGTGTCACACTTCTAGGCTTGTCTATATTCTCCAAAAATATCCGGGTTTTATAAAAAAAACACCGGGGAGAATCTTTTTAAAAATATCCGGATTTTTTTCAACCCCCCCCCCCACCAAAAAAAAATAGGGCATCCAACATTGTGATAGCTTGCGCAGTGCTTCATAACACCTGCACGCACTGGCGCACCTCCCTCCCACTGCTGATGTGGAAGCCACAGATGACCCCGATGACGGCGAAGTGAGCGAGGATTCCACAAGCCACCCTGTGCCCCCTCGCAAAACAGACACGTGCGAAGCAGGTGTCGCGGTGCGAGTCCAGCTAATCGAAGACCTGTGACGAGCGTAAGCAGTGCTGGCCGCGTCTCTGTCGCCATGGGGTTCTCTGAGGTTGGTTTTCTCGTCTTGTACGGTCTCTTAGATTAACGTGTCTCGTTCCTCATTCAGGTGGTGCTGCCTGTGCTGCTTCGCCCGTGAATTGCCATGCTACTCGATGGGCCGCCATAGGAGAGGTCCGCGTGCTTTGCCGACTGCGAAGGAAACAGGGAAGATATTAATGTCCGAAGTTCTCTGTGGCATACCCTGGACAAACCCTCGACAGTATAGCCGTCGTCGCGATTCGAGCGCGAGACACCTCCTGCGGTCTTGGCGTGGAAGCACGCATCGTATGCTCAGCGTCAAGAGTTAGCCGCATTTGTTGTGCCACTCTTTTGAACACCAAGCGTGTAAATCGACATGCAAAATGATCCGCGGTGCTCGGTGCAGCATGAGCAGGTGGGCACAATGAATCCACAGACCCAACCACTGTGGCGTTACTCGTGATTACAGCTGTCTCGGGACGTAAAGTTACGAATTATCAGTTCGCAGTTGCTATATGCGCGCGTGCCTCTAAAGTCTGCCACGGCAGGCACACGCTGAAATTGCGGTGAATAGTTGCAGGCTTTGTTGGTACGCTTCACTCGATAATACGTGCCGCTGTATTGCGACTTTCAGAATAATAAAAATCTCATTTGAAAACGCTGTTTCATTCCACAATATCAAAAATTCTAGTTGCTTTTCAGCACGATCACGTTACTCGTTTTAAGATGGCAAACCAAGCTAGAACAACGCACAGACAAGGGGAAGAGCACTTGCACTTTAACAAACTTTTAATGGAACAACTGAAACCTCCGAAGATCAGCCCCCGCATATGGAGTCAGCAGACGAACGAATGTAGCTAAGGCTTCTAAGAAACAGGTCCTATAACCTGAGATCGATATGGAACTCTTCCTCCTGATGCGTGCTTTAATGACTTTGGTGTTCCTGCTGCGGGCTTTTTAATGTACTGAATTTTTCAGAGAATGCCATACTGCGTATATGTATCGCAAAGATGTGTGGTAAAACCATACAAGCCCTATGTATGCTTTAGGTAACACCTTTCCGGGGAACATTTGTGTCCGCCTGGCAGTATACGACGCATCGAAAGTGTCGCGGCAAAGAAATTGCTCCTCTTTGAATAAAATAATGCACCGTACAAGCTCGAGGGGCGCTCTCGTGCTTCCATAGAGGGTGCGCAAAACCAAAATGCCCGCTACGTTTTCGTCGCACACCCTCTTTACACTATAGTCTAGAGGGTGTCCCAGAAAACGTGTCATTGGATTATAGTAAAAAATAAAAAATAAAAAAAACTACACCACCTAGAATCACGCAGTCACCGGCATTTGTTCGTACTAGGTTTTTGCCACCTGCTGACGTGAATGTCAATTAACGCAAGTTTAATTATGTAAATTTTTGCGAACTGAACTCGGAAATTTGCCAAGTAAAAGTGTGAAGAACGTGCCGAATTAACTCAAATTAATGATAATTGACAGGAATATTGAGGAGCTATTCCATCGGAAAAAAAAAAAGTGTCCGAACATCATGCATTACGGAGCTCCCAGAGGATAGCGCGCGTCGAATTTTGCATCGCAGTTGTTCTCAGTCCGACGGAAGGAGATTGGAAACCCAGCTCACACCGGCATCATCGAAAGAGATAACACAGACATGGCTTTTCGCATCCGGCTTCTGCTGGGATCGTGCCTTCCCGCTCCCACTTTCAGGAACTGTCATGTTTTCTACTGTCACTGGGCTGAGTTTGCGCTTTCGTCAGACTGACATCGATTGCGCTCAAAAAGTCATCACGCGTTATGCTGGGGTGCTCCGAAGAGCTTGATGTTCCGCTATTTTTGACAGTGATACTCGCGAGCTATCGCATCGGAAAAAATAGCCGAACATCATGCTTTTCGTAGCACCGAGCCGTAACGCGCGACGACTTTTTGAGCGCAATCGCTCTCAGTTCGACGAAAGGAGGTTCCAGACCCAGCCCACAGAGTGATAGTAGAAAAAGTGACAGTTCCTGAAATTGGGAGAGGGAAGTGCGATCCCTGCGAAAGTCGGACGCGGTAAGCCATACCTGTGTTATCTCTTTCTGCGTTGCAGATGTGGGCTGGGTTTCCAATCTACTTTCGTCCGGACTGACAAGGATTGCGCTGAAAAATTTGTCGCGCGCAAGCTCCGTAGAGCATGATTTTCGGCTATTTTTTCTGGTGGGATAGCCCCCGAATATCCCTGTCAATTATCATTGATTTGAATAAATTAGACACGCTCTTCACATTGGTGGGGTAAGAAAGTGACCCTTACTTGGCAAATTTCCGACTTCAGTTCGCAAAAATGCACGTACTTAAACTTACGTCACACGACCTTCACATCAGGAGGTGGCAAAAACTTAGTAAGAACAAATACCCTTGACCACATGATTCTAGGTAGTGTAGTTTTTAATTCAGCGACACGTTTCCTGGGACACCCTGTATACATATCCACGATCTATACATAGCCCAAAAGAAACGAAAGACAGATACCAACGTTAGAGTAAGCAGCAACTGAGAAATTTATTAACAAATCAGTAGATACACAAAACAGGGTGTCTCAACCAACCGTAGGCCTGCCTATTCCCTCCCCTCCCTCCTTCGCTACGTGGACATATAAAGTCAGAAATCGTCGGCTACTGCGAGTCGGCGTTCTGCGAAATCCCTTATGAAACTGAAATTTGCCAGTATATTGACATCTTTTGGTCATTCTTTGACTTCTTTTGACTTTGATTTCCTATAGACAATTGTCCAAACAACTGCTTTAGACGGCCTTCGGCTTTTCTTTTTCCTGAAAGTCTAAAGAGGTCGCGCTAAAGGAAATCTATTGACAGCCTTTGGACTTCCTTTTTCTTCATATTCAAAAGACAAGTCAATACGCAGTCCAAAGAACGATCAAAAGAAGGGCATTCCGAAGGAAACACGAAAATTTAGGTGGAAGCATAAAGTGGGTTAGTGTAGCTGTAATAGATTATACAATAGGGAGGTTGCACGTTCCTAGAGTAGGAAGGAGAGAAAATGATGGGGGGGGGGGGGGCTCCGCGTGATAGCACGTCCTCCCCTCCGCCCCCTACAACAAAGCCAGATCGAGGAGCACGCCTGCAAGGCCGATACTTAATACTTAGTTATCTGCGCTGCATCTTAAAAAGTAAAACTCGCGTTTCTGCTTTCAATAATTATATTAGCATCAGATATTTCTTCCTTCTCTTCTTCAATATTGTCATTTTTAGCGCACCTTTCCTTCTCAATTCCTCGCTCTTGATGACAGTGAATCACGGCGGGCAACATTGTTTGGCTTTCAAGCCGAGCCAATCCATTCCTTCCCCGCCGCTTGATCTTTGCCATGTTTACTTGGGAGGGTTGTGGCGCCATTTACAAGTTCTCTGATAAGTTAGTTTTTTTCGCGTTCCAAGTGGATTTTTGTTTGTGTTAAGTGGCCCGATGTGGGTATGCTAGACGTCCATCGGATCGAGAACATCTACGGATTGGTGCGGGTTTACGGATACTGCAAAGCGTAGATAATTTGTGAGAAAAGAAATTCGCCGCCAAATGGATTTTGGACACAGATGCTTCGAGGCTTATATTGTTGCTACAGGTGAGTCTTGTAATGTCATATTTATTTCACCATATTCAGGGAGGGATAAGGTTAATTATATAAAAAGTATTTGTAGCTGCTTCGTGTAGTGAGCTGTATTGCACGTGTTTCTGAGTTTGCGCTCAGCACAACTTATTTTCCGAGCATGCACAAAGGACTTCAATTGCATGGTTCACACCCGTGTCGTATTTTGAGAGAGGATGCGTAATACAGGTGGGGGTCTTCTGTATTGCACTATTTATCACGATGACAGAGTAACACTACTGGTGTATCCTTGGAAGCGTGTGTAAATGTCAAGTATGCCACACTGTGGCCACCTTTTGTCCCCATATGGGGATAGGCATAGAGGATGTGTGATATTACTCACATTAAATGCAGATGCCACAATACATTTATGACACAAAATATTAAAGGGACTATGAAACGATTTTTTCTTCGTTTCGTTCGAAAGAAGACATTTTTCTGAGTCTAGAACCGAAATTTTACTTTCGTCGCGCGAGCGGATTTCTCGGGAGCGAATTTAAACGGAGCGGCGAGGGGAGGACAGCTGGCGCCGTGCCGTGGCGAGCTGCCGAGCGGAGACACAACGGGCAACTTGACGCGACCACGGCCGGCTCAGCAACACGTCATCGTGACGTGTTGCCGAGCCGAGGAATCCCGCCAGGAGCATGCGCCGTAGGATCCCGCGAATGCGTTCATCGGGAGTGGAAATCTCCATGACAGCAGCTTTCGCGCGATCAGCAGATTTCGGCAGTGGCGGCAGCCACAGCGCGAGCTCGCGGCATTACTTGCCATTGTGCAACACCGGTGACGTAATGGGGAACCAAAGTGCGGTCCGTACAGTTACACCATCGACAGGGAAATATGCGCGGGAGAGGAGGAACGCGGAAGAGACATTTCCAGCGCGCGCTCCTCGCAGAGTGGGGCGATTTCGTCCGGAAAAATTTGTGGCATATTAGTTTCTCTGCGGGAAGAACAGTTTCCATCGAAAAAAAAGTGTGGGTGTTCGGGAAATTTCATAGTCCCTTTAAGGAGGTGCCATTCTATGTTTTCAGACAAAAGCTGAAAATTGCGCTTTCCCTATAGAAACACTGTGAACGTAGACAAGCACCAGCCTACGGGAGACCAAGGAAAGCATCGCGTCGATGATTTAAAAAATGAAGTGACTCAATAAAGCACCTGTTCACATGTGATTTTGCGTTCTTCTCCCTTAATACTTCACACAAGACAGAATTACATTTGAGGCCAAGGCAACCCGAGACAACTTAGTATGTGCAGGGAGGGAGGGGGGAGGGTGTAATCAAAAGAAAAGTCAATGACTTTCAGTAGATGTTCAAACCAAAGCGTGTTGACTTTCAAAAGGAAGTCTAAAGGAAGACCAGAGCGGAAATGTCTTTTGAAATCTTTTGGACAAATGTTAAAAGGATGTCTGTCCCAAATAACCATTAGTTCTCCAAAGCCATTCCAAAGGATTTTCCATAGAAAATCTATAGAGTTTCAATACCATGTCTATTGACTCTCTTGAATTATTCTATAGAATTTCTATAGCACGGACAAATATTTTTTCATAAGGGATCAATAACTCGCCAAATGATCGCAGCCAATTTGAAACCTGTAGGCCTGAATCTGTACACAAAGAGTGCAACACCCCTTCCAGAAAATCAGTCCTGAGAAAAATATGGGACCGTTTTGTACTTCTTTTCACATTTAATCAATACTGGCAGACGACGGTGGTTCGTCTTCAAGGCCACGGCCGTTGGAAGGACGTTCCTGATTGGCTACCACCGTTGAAAACACAACTCTGATTGGCTGAATCTTTGTTGTTACGTCACGTCATCTTGATCCCACCTCAGTTCGACAAAGTTTCAACAAGAAGCGCTCTACGCCGTCGGAACCAACGGGAAGTTGTTTACATCGTATTTTCTGTTCACCAGTAATTTGAATTTCATTGCGTCTCATTAATCAATTTATTATGAATAATTAGTTACCTTTCTAATTACTGCTATGGGATCAAAGGTGTAAATTGGAGTGTTCTATAGAGTATGAAGCGAATCATCCAACCCATCCCATCACCGTAATTCTTTCTCCATTCCATTCTCGCGCACTTTTTTCAGCCACGTATACATATGTCCACCGAATAACATATGCAGTATGCTTACAAGTTGATCGTGCGCTCCTAGCCGAGGACGGGCGTTTCGCCCTACTTGGGACTCTTCAGCCCGGCGCAGAGAAGTAACACAGTCTTGGGTGGGCACGGACAGTACTATGTGACTGTGCTTATGTTTACGAGTTGATTGTGCTCTCCCAGCCGAGGACGGCCGTCTCGTCCTACTTGGGAACTCTTGAGCTTGGCACTATATACATTACATGCACTATATATACACGTCTGCCGCGCCGTCGTGCGTAGTCGCGTTCCGTGACGTGGAGTCGCTTCCGTTGCCAAGGCAGTCAGGAAAGTCCGGAACATGGGTTCGTTCTTTTACTATGTGATGCAGTGTTAGAGGAGACCCAAGATACGTCATAAGGTATGTGATGTACCCGTTGCTGGTGAGGTTCTTGCTGGCGTACAGAGGAGGTAATAGCCGCCGCGACGTTGTGCAGGCCCGCCGCTACTCTCTCACTTGCCCGCGTGTGCTGCGCGACCCCAGTCATTAATTCATCAATGCAGGCGTGCAGCCAGCGACACCCAAGAAAACACGTCATTACGTATGTGATGCAAATGATTACCTGCTGCTCATGGACCTCTTGTTGGCGTAGGGAGGCGGTAACGGCCGCCCAAATGCTGTCGAGGACCTCCAGAACCCGGTCCATTGTGCGCGTGTGCTGCGCGGTCCCAGCCAAGCCGTAAATGCCGGCGTGCGGCCGGCTAGGCTGAAGAAGCGGTGGACTGTCAGGGGATGCTACGAAAAGAATGGTTCATGTTCAAAAATGTCCTACATCCATTAGTGGTGTGTGTGTGCGTTTTATATGGCCAGAATAAAAAGGACATAGAAGACCCTCAAAATACTGTCACCTGCATACCAGAGCATATAAACAGTTCTCGCTCAATTCGTTGTAAAGGTGCTCCGCAATGCCCTATTAGCTCTGTTTTGCGCAAATAAGTGTACATTATTCGCGCTTACCCCCACGTGCAGCGCACACTTAGCATATATTGAGTGCTAGAATGCTTAAAATATGCAGAAAATGCTTCATGGGTTACAAACCATATATGTACCTGCATGCGTATCTCTCCATGTTCAGGATGCGATGTTAATGCACGTAATATATGGGCACTTACCCAGAAACATTCATACGTGGGGTCAAAGTGAAAATTCTGGCCTCTAGGCGCTGTCCGTCGAGAGGACAGAAGATAGCTCGTATTAACTGAACTAATCACCTAAATGGATGATGGAACGACTCTGTTATCGGGCTGCGATTTGAAACAGTTGGATTGGCATCAAGTGGAAATCAAATCACCGCAGATATGACCCAATAACCCTTAAAGCTATCGCAGTCACGCTTAGATCAATATCAAACGTACATGAAAAGTAACGTCCTGTTCTCACTGTTACCGCCAAATTCGGCAGCGAGGACAGGAAAGCCTGAGGCAGCTGTGAAACATGAGCAGATCTTGCGGTATATGACAATCAAAATCACCACCCTTCGGCATGCTACTGGCAACACTGCGAAATCATTTTCTGCCATGTACTTCCTGTGGTTCTACATGTCTCCAATGTATACCATATACCTTTCATGGTTTAAGAACTTGGAAAGGTTTCCCAGGCACATGTCAAGCAGCACACACATATTCATGCACCACAGGCAGAGCCTGCGAGAAGGGGGATGAGTGCTGCTGGGCTCCTTCTCACATGTCACTCTATAGTGAACCGCAAATACCGGCTCAGTCCCTGGTACTAGCAACTGTCCTGCCCTGGGTCGAACGGGCCCCGCGGGTGCTCCATCTACGAATGCACCATCAACCCAACTCTCGCTGGCCTTTACTACAGGCATCACCCTGCCATCTGCAGTACAAAGACTTCGAAAAACCAGTGGGGGACATGGAGATACTTGTGTTATTTATTTAATGACGTACTTATTTATTGATTAGTTTGTTTCTCTAATAACTGCGCGTGGCGTATCACGCCGTATCGCGCTGCAGAAGCGTTCCAAAAGCCAAGATGTGACGATGACGAAAGAACAGAACTGTAGCAAAGGAAAGGAAAAGAACTGTACTCTGCCTTGACTGACACACTGATGATGTGTTCCGTATCTCTCTCTCACACCATTTTTCTTTCACGAACCAGTTAATCCATCTAGTCAGCAGGTAGGTAGTATGTAAGTATTGTATGTACATATGAGAATTGCTCTGCCGGGCGGAAGGGTTTTAACGCGGGCGGAAGGGTTTTAACGCGGACTGATGGACAAATCTTAACGGTATTCCCTGTAATTTAGGTGTCAGTAATAGTTTGCATCAATACCCGACTCACCATTATAAATGTTAAAGAAATCTATTAAAGTTTCTGCGTTTTTTTAAGTATATGATTCCGCTCTACACCTCAATTCAATTAGTGGTACTTGTTTATTGTGTGCATAAAACATGAGCCTGATGGCAGGGTTTTGTATGCTTTTCATTTAAACAATGAAGCCCTTCTAGGGACCACTTCCATATTCCAGGGTAGCCGTATTATAAATTTGTAAGTGAATAGTTTTATGTTAACTGGGGCATTGTTAAGTTTTCTCCTCAGTACTTGCGCGTTGCCCTTGAACAAATCTTATTCATATGATTTCCCCAATCCAATTTGAATGTCATGGTTACGGCCAAGAACTTTATTTAAACTAATATCAGCACTGTTACACAACGAAAACAAAATATTTTCATTCAATTTACCGTGCACATTGAGCTCTTACTATAATTAATTAATAATAAATACCATTGTAATGCAACATTATATATGGAAGACACTTCACTGAAATGCTCATTTGCACCTCACATTTCACTTATAGTCATTTTCTTAATTTATTGCATAACTGTACTCGTTGATGGGTTTCAAAAACGAACATATGTGTACATAAATATCTGTGGATTGTATTATATATATGACTCTGAAGAGCCCTGCTTGACACCGCTACATCACAGCCACATCAATATTTTTATGTATGGGCTTGCCCCCTTTCGCCAGGATCGCCGCCATGCTGTGTTGGCATGCGCATTGGCAGCATCATATTATGTAAGCACATTTCAAAATTGGTGAACAAATATGATAGCAGACTGTATGTGGTAACAGAAGTGGCATAAAGCAAGACAAACATGCACTCATACGCGCAAACGTTTACTAGCACACGAAAAACGAAAACAACATCTACGGACCACCAATGAATGCTGCAGAGCTTACATTCAGTTATATTCAGTTTCAGCATGGTGGCAAAAATGTCGAAGCAACCTTTGGCGTGAACAGATCATTCGCGTTTTACACTTAAAGTTATAATTATTCACATTGTTGTTGCTGTACTTTATATTTCAGACAATGCTTCATGGTCCCCGTTCTTTTCCCGACATACAGTATATGCCGATCCAGTACATAGCGCCTCCGCTGAGCCCAGATCATAGCCACAGATGCTGCTAGAAAAAACTAGGGATAAATTTCCCTAGGAATGGGCTGGCCTTAAGGGCGGAGTATTTTATCGTAGCCCCACCTGGCTCCACCCTACAGCTTGTGATGTAAAGCAGTCGAGGTGGATTAGTTTTGACGAGGATAGGGCCCCAGGTATCTGGCCGATATATTCTTGAGGTGCGACAAGATCTCTTTTTTCCCATAATTCTCCAACCATTTAATTACATCTCTTTGTATTCCTTCGATGTGATTTTCTGTGGTTTCCACCAAATGGATAATGCCTTCATTGCTTTGTCGTAGTAGGTGGCCATCATGGTTACGTAAAAGGTTGACTCTTTGCCTGCTATCAGGAACCTTAGATCCTTGGCTTGAAGTTCTTTCACGACCTTGCTTGTTTTGTCAAATCTTCTTTTTCTTCGGCGATAGCTAGCATTCCTGATTGCGTCGATGTTCTTTGGAAACAGAGAATATGTTGTTTAACATGAATCTAATCCTCTTGGTGGAACTCGTGAAAAAAAGCTGGCCGGAGATGGGGACCACATCAGATTTACCACTGAGACTGGCACGACGCCTCAGGATATGTGTAAATGGACTATGAAATGATTGTTTTTTCTTATTTTCATCAGAAAGAAAACATTTTTTTGAGTCTATAACCAAAATTTTACCTTCGTCATGCGAGGAGTATTCTCGGGGGCGAATTTAAATGGAGTGGCAAAGGGAGCACAGCTGGCGCCGCGCCGTGGCGAACTACCACGTGGAGACACAGCGAGCAACTTGACGGGACCACAGCCGGGCCCGCGGCACGTCATCGTGATGTGTCGTGGTTCACGCCCGTGGTTAATATAGAGTATATTCGGTATTTGAACCAGTTTCAACTTCGCATTTCACAGAGTGAGTGCTTTAGTACATGGGAACAAATTAAAAATGACCGTGGGCTTGTCAAATATCCTTTCATGGTCCCTTTAAGGAAAGCAGGATACGCCATCTACTTTATAAAAGGTGCAATAAAGAGAATCTACGCCCAAGGGAACTAATGAAAGCAAGGAGATGAATATAAAGCTCGTATGAGAGCAGTCGTGATTCCACATGTGCACAAAGTAACAGATACAGGACGCTACCTTAATCAGAGGCTACGCGAACGTTGAAGTTAACAATAAAGGATACCGGAACTCCCAATTGGCATATCACGGTGGTGTGTGTACATGAACCGTATATAAAAATACGAAACTAATAACATTTTGAAAAATTTGTACACACGCCACATTGTTGATACAAAAGCGATAGTAGTGTCCCGACATCACGTACTTCAGCCACGTTTTCTAATCCAATAGAAGCCAATACTAATCCAACACAATCCAGTTCTAAGCCAAAATGTAGTTCTAATCCAACACAGGCCAATTCTAAGTCACCTGATTGGTCGAGTGTAGCTCTGCCCCTTTATGCTAATGAGCTGGCTTGGCTGTGCACTTCACACTGATTGGTGCACACCACGGAGTAAGAAGACTAGGAGGTGAAACTGCCTATAGAAGCAAGCGCCGGCGCGCGACCAGGCTTTTATTAGGCCAGGCTCACGTTGGGGGAGAGAAAAAAGGCAGTTGCTGACTTTACGCGACAGATGGCACGGCGGCGCTGTCTTCCATTTTGCGCTTCTACTTGGAAGGCTATGGGGAAAGCAGTGCTTTTCGGGAGTCGTACGGCAGCCTCTACGGATGATGACAAACTAATGAACGTGAATGATGTTTGTCTTGGCAATAAATGTCACGCTTGTCAACTACGTAGCACTTCTTGTTTAGCGAAACCAACGGAAACAATTTCATTCTCTTGCCTCTCAGTTCTGTTGAGCAGACGACAGGAGCACTATGATCGCGTAAGCGTTTAATCTTCTTCTTCTTTTCTTGCGTTTAATTCACGTGCTTTCATGTGTTTTAGTCACGCCGCCGGACAAGCGACAGTATCACATGACCGCATGCTTCGGAAATTCTGTGTCCTCGTGCAACAGATGGCAGTGCAGGCCGGGCCGCCGAGCGCGCGCTCCTCGTACATTCTCTGGTCGTGGGAGAGAGTGAAGTTTTATCTTTTAGTCTTCTTACTCCGTGGTCCACACCAAGCCCACTGATAGATGTGTGGCGGCCCGTGGACGACGACGACGACGACGCGCCTCTGCTGCCGCGAGCCTCAGCACCTAGCAGCCAGTTCTACTTGCACCGTCCTTGCTTGAGGCCACGCATGTCTGCCCGCTGGGACATTCCATCATCGCCGCTCAGGACTCATGTAGAGGAACTCCACCTCCTTTACATTTGGTGACCCGAACAACCAACATCATGTTCGGCGTAATTCGGCCACTCAACATCCTAAATTTTTCGGCAAACCAGGAGCGAACCACCCTCTAGCAGGCTAGGTGCACCGGGACCACTGTTCCACCGGGGACCTGCAGGGAGACCACAGCAAGCTCAGTCTACGGCCTCCACCTGCTTCACGATAGTCTTCCCCGGCACTTCTCTGTCGACAAAATGCATTCACGCTTACGTACCGGTCGCGGTACTGTCGCCCACTCAGAAACGCACGCACTCAGCAACAATCAGCTCTCAGCAACGATCACTCAACGCACTTAGCCAGCAACAAGCAACGCAGCAACGATCACTCAGCGCCACACAACGCACTCAGCGCCGCTCAACACAATCAGCAACCACTCAAGCAGTCAAGCACTCAGCATTCAGATCTCATCACTGGAACCTGCCCGGATCGCAGCGCTCTTGTTCACGCCATTCCGCTGCTGCTGCATCAACAGCCACAATCACAAGCCGTGTGTCCAGTCGTCCACCATCTACGAGTCGTCCTCATTCTTCTTTTCATGGTATCGACGCGGACCTCAACCGCATGCACCGCTCCGCTTATTGATTGGCCTCCCGCTGATTGGCTCTGCCCATTTCATGCTGATTGGCTGGTTCCTTCACGCTGCCAAACCACATGCACACACAGCAATTTCCGCATTTTCCTTTATAGGTATAGGGCGCGCCGTTGTATAACGCGCACGCCCCTAAAATTAGCAGAAATTAGAGAAAGTTCGATGTATAACGTGCGCCACTATCCTGAATATACCAATGATGTACAACTGAGCAGGAACTGACTTCTACATCGCCATCAATGAATGCAATATCCAAAGACTGTACGCTGATTGTTGTTTATTATGGCTTAAGCACATTCGAACCCTTTCCTGACCCTAGGCTGGCTCACGCGTGCCACGTCGCCCTAAGCTAAGAACAATGGCGCCGCAGAGAAAGGTCACTCCGTCGTCGCCATTCATCCACCACCTGGGAAGCCCAATGTCCTTTTTTCCACGAAGTCAACCCCCTCATAATCGTCCTAGAGATTGGAACCATCGCGGGGCTATACGAGGCTGCCCGGCATTCTCAAAAAAAAGGAAAAAAGGAAAAGAAGAAGTACTCCGATGTAAAACGCGCACTGGCAGATAACACGCAGTGCTCTTCTGCAACACTTTTTTTTTTCAGTGTATAATGCGCGCATTCTTCACCGGAAAATAGAAATACGATACATGTTACATGATATTTAAAGATGATCCGTGGTTCATCTTGGAGTGTTGATCCCTTATCCTCTCTTGGCATAGTAGTCTTCCAGGATCATCGCGGCTCCTTTCATGGCAATCATCATAACCGGTATGTGAGTGTTCGCAGACACGATCTCAGGCATCACTGAAGCATCCACCACACGTAGTCCAGTAATGTGATTGACCCTGCGTGTAAAAAATGATTGGTTGCTTGTAATATTTTCTCGCAACGGCATATAAAGTCGCCCACAACAGTCAACACTGGGCATGAAGGGCACGGATTACGTGTCTCATCATGGGCTACAGTTTTTGTTCCTGACAAAATTGCATGTTCAACTACCATCGCAGGTAACCTCACTGTTGAAAGAGAAATTCGGTGCCCGCAACACATTCCCAAATGACTGCGTTTTCTCTCCTGGTTTTTGAACAGCGCAAGGCAGATGCCTTTTTGTGGCATTATTAAGTATTATGTTGATGTCATCATGGCATCATCCTGTAGAATGGTTGGTCCTTGCGTGCCCTGTGGAACCTCGTCTACTTTCTCCAGGAACCTGGCCTCGCTCAACGACTATGGGTATTGCTCGCGCTTCTCTCCAATTCTGGCAGTGATTGCCCCAGATCTTAACTTTCGGCCGTCATCATTCCTTCAACTGTTATGGCATCATCTTGTAGAGGACGATGGTCTTCCTCTACATGAGTCCCGACCGGCGATGATGGTATGCCACGGAGAGGCGATGGCGGTGGCCTATCTCCATGGCCGCGCCGGTGGAACTGAGGCAGGTGCTCCAGGTGCTCCAGCTCGGGTTCGTGCCAGAAGCTCGACTGTTTATTCTCCAGCGGCGCGCTATGCTAGAGATGATCGGGATGGTCGATGACGATGACAGTGCCGCTACAATCGCATCCCATCCTGTCTCCTGTCGTGACGCTGCCCACATAAGTGGCACTAAACAAAGGCAAGCTGGTTTTCGTCACCACCACCACCGCTAACAACAATGAAAATTACATAGACATTCTGTAATTCAAGACGCTTTATAGCAGCAACCCATGCTTGTTATCCCCTCGTTGGTCGTAGCTTCAGGTCGTACTGGAGACTCAAAGGCGGTGGGTTCGAATCCTTTCAGTGGCTGTGCTGTCAGGGGGTGTTCCTTGGGTGTATCGGCAGATTCTTCGAACGAATGCTGGCAGTGTATACACTCACTATCGCCCACAGAGTCGAGTGAGACGTGAACACACTGATGGCGAATTCGGCTGGTAAACATGGACCGTTCTTTTTTTTTTTTTTGTTGTTGTTGCTCCGCCGCGGAGGATGCGTACTTCACCACTCGCCCCATATTGGATTCTCATGTTTTTCTGATCGTTTCTGCTTGACTCGCTCCACGTCGGAGCACTCCTTCTCGTTCTATCCAGGTGGCTCCGGATTCAGCCGCGACCTCATTAAATTACTTACGCCCCTTCCGGACGTTTGCCGGTCGCACGACTGGGCGCGTTGGGACAACTCGCTGAATCTGCCGGATTTTGATGGACAATAGCGAATTGGGTTGCTCGCTCCATTTTCGAAAGTCGAATTCGCCATCAGCTAAAACAAAAGTGTTCCAAAAGCCAGGGGAGCACGTGACTAAGAACGAGAAAAAACCGGAACACTGGAAAAATCTAGACACAACAAAGAGGAACAATGTATTACAGACGGTTCGCTTCCCATACGGGAGACATCCTCAGTGTCTGTAGTAAATTGTTACTTTTGTTGCGTCAAGCCAGTGTTTGGATATTTTCTCGTTCTTAGTCATCAGCTAAAACTGTCCAAAAACTGCTGACTGATTTTCTTTATTGCACGGTGGCACAAGAAAAAAATGTTGCCTTTATGTCTGGTCCCTGCAATTGTATCTGTATTGTATTCAGGGCTAATCAGGAGCCATATAATATTTTCTTGAACCGCTCCTCGCAACAGATAAAGAATATGTACTGTACCTGAGACGCGGCGTTACAACAGCCTCCGTTCCGTTCCCCATGCGACAGGTGCCCGAAGGATGCCACACGCTGACCGTGAAGTGGGTGCACAGACACGCCATATAGCAGTCAGACCATAGCTTGTGTTGCTTGCAAGAAGGGAAAGGAATGTCCCATATTTTGGCTCCAAGATCTTCCCTCAACGCTTTCGCCGTCACCAGGTCGACGGCAGCTTTCACGGCTGGAAAATAGCGGGAGAAATTAAAATTTCATATACGGATCAGGGCAAACATACCTAGAATGCCAGGATAATGGGGAGCTGTAGTATTGATTGTAACTCCTTAACGAAAACCATACTGGACAGAAAGAAGTCAAATAAAAACAAATAGAAAGAAAGAGCAACGTGGTGTTAGCCACTTAAAAGGAATCAGGCGATTGGCTTATCACGTTTTCGAAACCGTTCTCGTGGACACATCTAGATCCCTAAAATTCGCTAATTAAAGTTCCTCGTAGGTGATATAACGCGATTGTACTATTCTCTCTCAATCACAAAGCCACGAAGACGACCGAGAGGCAGGGACACCGAAGACGACACACGCAAGTTCTCAGACACAGGAATACATTCATTGACTCATCTCAACTCAAAAGCTAAAATAATTATTTTTTTTTTCTTGTAAGAAAAAAAAAATAATAATGCTACCGAAATCCGAAAGTGCGCCAAGTGACACGAGGTGAGCGCATCTACGCGCGCTACTCTGATTCCAGGGCTTTCTGGCGATCTGGAGGTGAGCTCTGACCTGAAGGCTTCAATTCAGACTCAGACATGAGTACACTTCTAGTAGTGACGTGCCCCCTAGCAGACGAGTTTTCGGTGGGAAATGTGACGTCAAGAAGGCTATCTCTTTCCCTGTGGGTGAGACTTTGCAGTGTGCTTTGTATGCCTCAGCCTACGTTACCTCCAGAGATAACCCGGCTCTCCAAGGCCACGCCGCACAACTCACGGCTGGCTTTTGAGGACGTTTTTAAAAATGACTGTATTGTAAAATTGACTGTAAATTTAAAGACAAGAAAAAGTTCAGCGAAATATTTTGACAGACTGCTTGAGGGACGAACCCGGATTTCGAACACTACAAAGGCCAGGCTTCACCAACGTCGATCAACATTTGGGTCGAGGTCAATGGTCCCTTGATTTAAATTTAGCGCTTAACCCTGCTTTACCAAAGCGAGTTATTGTCACTGAAACATTCATCAGGTCACCAACTAACTTTCGTAAAAAAAAAAAAAAAGAGTGTTCTGTACAAGTTTTAACAACCCTTGATCCAGTGTTGTACGTATTGCCGTTACAAGTAACGCCGTTACAGTAATCGATACTTCTTCGGTATCGGAGTGCGTATCGCGATACTTCAGTTGGTATCGGAAAAATTTTTCCGTTACAAATTTATGGTAACGCGATCTCTGTATCGTTACCGATACCAATACGTTTTAGTGCCCTACCCTTTCTTCACCGACCATATTTCTCACTCTTATTCATTGTCAATGGCCTGCCTAGCCCTCGACAAGAAGCTTGTGGACACGCCTACATGCTCCGTAACCGGAATTGTAGAATTATACCAAACACGTGTCCACCATTTTTCTTTGAAACTGAAGGAAATAACCACGCGGTGTTCAGCAAAAGAGTCGAGGTCAACGAACAGAGGTCAAGACTTTGACAGTGCGCTCTGGATTTCACTGCTAAGGTGCCGTGTTGCACTGAGTCACCCTCATATATATTGTGGTATTGTTAACTTTGGATAGGATTCCTTGGTCATTGGACTCCACGGTGCGTGTGGGCCTGACACAAACGTAATTGTCACACTGGCATCTGTCAGCTGCCAGAATCAGAAGCCCCAAAATAAAAAGGTCAGAGAGACAGAAGACCTAGGGTGGCAGAAGACGATTTCAAGAACCAGCTATTGATAATAGCCAAGCATAACGTTTCCGACGTCTTTTACTGCATCACGTCTTTTCACTGCAAAACTGTTCACGTAAGGCCATATCTCTATGTTGCGTCATCTCCTTATTTCAAGCACAAGTATCGCCCAAAGTATCGCGTTACTTTTTTAAGTAACGGTAGCGGCAATCCGTTACTTTCAAAAAGAAGGATCGATATCGGTATCTCGGTACTTTTTACTCAAGTAACGAGTATCGGTATCGCGATACCATATTTCGGTAACGGGTATAACACTGCCTTCATCTCGGCTCAAAGATATCCAGCTTTGGTGAAACCGGGTCACACTGTGATTTCGTTGTTCCTGTAACGTCCTTGTACCAGCGACTATGGAAATATATATGTGGGCGCGTGGTTTTTCGATGTAATCATAGCGTAACGTTTCGAAGCCACAGGAACACAGTCGAAAGGTAGGGTCGACAAACACATATCAGGGATCAAGTGCAGACAGGTTTACCTATGAAAGAAGGCTCATGTGTCCTTGATGATGTGCTGACATGTATGTACCGTAGGTGTGCGCTTGGCAATAAACTGATGATACTGGAGCTACGTGTGCTTGTTGATTCGTCGTTTCGATTGCGTCCCCGTAGCTTGTATCCGTCAGGCTAAGAACTGCCTGTCACCGGATACACTTTGAAACTCGAGATATGCTTTAAGGCGGACTAGTTAACTTTCATGCGGTCTAGTTAACGTTCGCTCCCAGAGGGAGTTGGCTGCACCGTAGCAAATTTTGTTTTCTTCGCTTTGCTTTTCTCCCACGATTTAAGGAAGTAATGTAATAGGCCCCGGCGTGCAGAATATGAAAGCAATCGACAAAGCCATTATTTTCATTCGCAGGGCTCAGGAAAACTGCAGCAAGCTTGTCGAATTTGTTGATTGCAATCAATTCCTCGACCATTACTGTAGGGAATGACATCATTTTGGCCTAAATATCGCGGGTTGGAGAGAAGCGATTTTGTTGCATCTCCCATTGACTCCCATGTATTAAAAAACTGACAAACTTTAATTCGCAAAAAATTAGTAGATCGCGTCAGGCCTTCACAAATATGTAATTCCTTAGGTAAACTCGAGGGGAACACGTCTTTACCTGTCCCGTGGAGGGTTTTAGCGAGATTTAGGAATACCCTGCGAACAAAATTTCCTCATTGACATCTTAAGCAGTGAGTCCGCCTTAAGGTAAAGTGAGGTAAGGCAAAGTATAGGTAAGGCCGTGTTGACGTACCTGCAACGCAGACTTTGATGTCTTCGGGATGAGTGTAGTACCGTGGGTCTATGAGTGGGAAGTCGTGGAGGTCCGGGCTAGCCAGCCTTATAATTCCCCTGGATTTTGGTTTGAATATAAATGGAAACAACTGGAAGCCCGGTTTCCCTTGGTGCGGACCGATAAAGGCGTCGTAGTCCTGTACGAAGAAATGGAGTCTCTCAAGAAAAATGAACGTAACCCTTTTATCCAACGAAATGTTTGGGGAGCTGCGCATATACGGCCTCGACTGCCTGTCTTATGGGTATAGGGTTCATCGTTTCAACCCGGTTTTTCACGATAGATCCCCCTAAACAAGTTGTCAAAAATTGGGGTGAAATCCGATATCTACCAGAAATCCTTGCGGTCTTTCAACTTCTCGCTCCCGGTAAACTGTCGGAAACGTGAATCGTAATGTCAGCAAAGAGAGCTATTTGTGGCAGCCTATTTGCCCTCCTCTTATAATCCCTCCTGCAGGAGCCAAAGACGGGCTTTTGTTGAGCTGCGGCAAGTGTTTGAACACCGCGGTCATTCACTGCCCCAGTTCCGAGCCGAAATATAAAGATTCTTGTTTTCCATCCCAGTGTCACAGCAGAGGCTTGTTTCATACGCCTTTCGTTTCACGCGAAGATTCCCCGGTGACATATCAAACAGAGATCATAGCGATCGATTTCTCCCCGAATTCTCGTGTGTAAATAGTACCCGATGTTTCCCTCGCGAATTTGAAAAATCATATATAAAACACTATATAACTCACTATATAAACATGAAAACGAAGAACCCTACTTATGGGTATCACTTCGCACGAGCCCCATCAAGTTGTGACAAGGATTGGAACAGATTCGAAGTTCTTGGTAATGGCGAATTCTTTTGGGAGAGCAGTTTTGGCCTCGCGCTGAGTGGGGTTTCGTGCATGCTCCCGGCTAGGTCGCACGGGTTTGCTTTGTCAGTAGTATGCTAGCATAAACAAAATACAGAAACCGACACTGAAGATTTTTGTTTAAGTTTAATTTGTACAAGCTTTCGCGTGGAGGTCCACGCTTCGTCGTACCTGAGGAAGCGTGGAGCGAAAGCTTGTACAAATTAAACTTAAACAAAAATCTTCAGTGTCGGTTTCTGTATTTTGTTTATGTGATCTACAGGACGTGACTCCCGTCTTCGTATACGATTCTAGTATGCTAGCATTAAAGGTACGATGCGCGCCCTGTGCATAGCACGTGACTCGTGTGGTTTCTCGGACCAGGTAGGGTTCAGCAAAATAGGGTTCCGCTGAGGTGATTGCTTCTTGAAGTTCTTCTCTCTTTTTTTTTTTTTTTTTTTTACCCAAGCTCCACCAATGGAACATTCAACGCATGCCCCGATTCTACCAATGGAGCAGTCTTTACCCCTTCCTCGGCAAAACTTTGACCCGGCTCTGCCAATGGTATTTGCCATAAGTAACCTTGTTCCACTGTCATCACAGCTTCAACGTGAGAGGGGTCAGAAGTTCATCAGCACAACGGGGCGAGCTGAGTTTGGGAGCAATGGTGCAGTAAGAGCTTCCTATGCGCAATAAGGTGGCGTAATAGGAAGAAGAGGTAAATTATGAACTGAATGCCCTTTTTCTATGTCAGTAACAGATATTCACCATTGCCGAGCGGAATCGGGTGTCCGGCGCCTTGATGGTAAGGTCATGATGGAGATTGGGAGGTGGGAGTGTCGAATCCTACAATCTACCATACCGTACTCTTCGCATCCCTCAACGAGCTAGACTGCCCCCCCCCCCCTCTCTCACAAAATTGCTTGGTTCCTGGCCACATCCCCAACGCTGTGCCCTCAAGGCTCTCTTCACTTTCTGGACACCACTGGGCTTCGATCCTGATTGTGAAAAGGCTCATTATTTCATTCCCCGCATCACCTCCAGCAATGGGCTACAGGTGCTTCGTGGCGCCAACAAAAATAAGATTCATCCTCATGCATTATCTCTGTTTAGGGAAGGGAGACATGAGGCTAACACACAACCATAGTTCGCCGTGTGGCATGGGCTGCCCCTATATTAAATTATATTAAATAATAATAATTGCATATTAAAAGGGAGTCTAGCCCTTAATGGGTCATGCCGATACCTGAAGCTCCGCCCACTTTTTCAGCTTTGTGGCCAATGGGGGCTTGAAATATGGGGCCTTATCAATCAACCTATCCTCACTATATTTGTCCCCGTATCCAAATGGGCACCGCCATTTTGGGTGGCAAGTGGATTGAATGGGATTGGAATGGATACCTAAGTCTTCGGAAAACCCACGGAAAACCTCAGACAGCACAGCCGGTGACAGGATTCGAATGCGTGTCGCCTCCCAGTCTCGGCATGGAAAGCGGTCGCTCTAACCACTATGCTCAGGCAGAACCACTTTCTGGAACACATTCTCTCGTCGGTACGATTTTTAAACAAATCTATATGAGTAGTTGGAATATAAAAGGCAAGGATGTTTATATCCGTGAAATCCAGCAATTAAATATAACATTGTGCAGCACAGTGCCGTTTTTGTCATGATTTGGTTGTGATCGCCGCGATCCCCGTGTTCACTAGGCCTAAGAGCAGCGACAAAATGTATTATTTTCAGTTAGATATCGATGGATCAGCATCATTTAGAACAGATTTCTGAGAGACATATATGAGAGTGTACCTTTGTTGCATAAAATCATAGCAGTCTGTGATTTTTTTTGTCACAAAATCCCCGCTGATGTTTGTTTTCGTCGCCATTTTTGTGTGGCATTAAGGTGCCATGGCGGCCCCCTTGGTAAAAAGCAAACTAATTAGAGGAGCGAAACTCTGATTGAGAGCTCGAGCCTCATTCTGTGACTCCTCCCAGTGACCAGACTCCATTTTAATATACGCGTCTGCCTTGCTCCACCATACGACGCCCCTGTTGTCCCTCTGGTTCCCGTTCTGGATGCTACAATGTTCGATCGTCCATCGTTCCCCTCAGAAGTGTGCAGTGTACCTCTCCTCGAACTCCAACGTCCGTGTACAGCCTTTTCATCTCTGGTATGGTTGGTCGGACGGAAATCATGGCTATTTCCGCATCCGCATGGCCAGGAGTAGGGCCATATTTCGTTCGTGGAAAGAGCAGGGATTCCACTCCTGCTGCGACACTGTATGGACCTGCATGCAACCGATGTCAGTGTCAGATTAATATAAAAAGATGAAGCCGGTGAGCACTAAAGGGGCATGGAAATCAGCTACAACGTACAGGGTGTTCAAAATTAAGCTTTCACTAGCGCTACGCAAACACAGCGATGGCAGAAAACCTGAAGATAACATTACGCTAGTTGTGTAAGAAACAGGTGCTGCTAATTATGTAGCACCTGTTTCTTACTCAAGGAACAGAGAAATAGCACCAGTTTTGGTTTTGTTCGCGTATTTATAAAGTGCCAGTGAAAGCTTAATTTTGAACACCCTGCATATCAAGAAACGCAGAAATTAGGATTCGAAGCACCATGAAACATATTCGCAGAGAACCTACGAGTGCGGCGCGCAATCCTGACGCGTCAAAGAAGGCTATCAAATTCGCGGTTCAGAAAACAATTTGCAGAAACGACTTCGCTGGCCCTCTACGATATGCGAAGCATCGCGTATGAAGCCTCACGACGTCACGTACAAGAAGAGTCCAGATTTTGTTACGATGCGAGATAGACAAATCCGAACTCACGACGCGGCTCACTATGAATACAAGGACAGAATTACGCCGGCACCATGTAGATGCGACGCTCTTGAACGTTTTTGCATTATTGCCGGCCTTGCTACCGTCGTGTTTCACTGTTGAGTTGAGGATACCCTTTCTCTCAAGACCAGAACGGTGCACTGAAGCGACACAGACTTGGCCCCGTCGCCGTATGCCGTTTCTGGTCAAGGAGCTCTTTTTCTGTGGGTGGTGGCTGCTTGTTAGTCCCCATCTTATCTGACACAACCAGTGCCTCAAGGTCGGGTTTTATAAAGGGTTTACGATGCAATCATCGATGCCAGCGTCACCGCAGCGTGCCACGTAGAAATCACGGTTCTGAATTAGTGTGGGTGCGAATGTGAACGAGTGCGTACAACCGCTCCGTGCACCCGCGGCGCGGGTGTAGCTCTTTGCGCCGCTGCAGTCGGGTGCGATTGTGAAGGAGTGCGTGCTGCCACTCCGTTTACACGCAGCACGTGTATGCAGTGAACCCTCGTTATTATAAACGTTCCCGCGGATTTTGGTCATAAAGCGAATTGTCATTTTAACGAGAAACGCTCCTTCCGCGGACCGGACAGACCGCTACGCACAACAAAAGCCTACGTAAGAATGATTAATTTTCTGAAAAATGTGTTAGCAATGTCTGCTTCCAACAATTTTCAGTAACTAATATTTCTAGATGGACAATACCACCATCAATCATGAACACGTTATCAATGTCCGTTCTTTGCTCAAAAAATAACTAGGCAACCTGTAGGGGAGATATAAAGGTTTATCAAAGAAAAAGGAAAGGTCAGCCAGAGGTCGGCTTGTTATTCCAAAAAATAAAAAAAATAATGAAAATGAGGGAAACCTGTAGGGCTTCGCTTGCCTCCTTGGAGTAACGCCGCTCTTCATTCCGGCTGTTAAATCAGACCTCTTCCGCTTTGTTCCGCTTTGTTCGAAAAGCGATATGAGTATAAATACGGTGGTCAACGATTTCAGGGGTCATCCCAAATCCTTGATGCCCTACTTTAACGCATGTCGCTCTCTGAGCAAGGTACGTGGTAGCGTCTCCCAGGGGCTAATCTAAAGGTCATATGACGCGGTCATAATAACGAGAAGATAATGCCTCTGTTTGATCCTACTTGCGACAAAAATCCTGGTCATTGTCCGATAAACGGATTGTCATATTAAAGAGGGGGATTTACATGCCCGCGGAACGGTTCCCGAGAAAAACGGTCATAAAGCGAGTACGTCAGATTAACGGGGGTCATATTAACCAGGGTTCACTGTACTACCTAGTTTTGTTACGAGGCCAGAACGTGTAGCACTATTTGGGTGTTAGTAGCTAAAGAATGCTTCGCATTAAAACTCTTTCCTTCCCTTGTAGGACTACGAAGCACAACCCTTCTCCTATCTTAATTTTCTTTTTCCCGCTGGCCGTCCTGCGTCTGTAGCTGAGCAGACGACCTGCCGCCTTGCTTCCTTCGGTGCGAATTAAAATGCTCCTCTGATCTGACGTCATAACGCGTCATTTCCGCCCCCGTGCGTGATCTTGCAAACAAATTCTCTGGGGAGAAGTGCGGCTCTCCAAATAAAGATTGCACTTGACGCTTCCTGAAGGTGGCATGCTCACACCACGCAGGGTACTTGGGTCGTGAAAGAGACGCGACCTTCGGTCATACTTTTCTTTCAATAGGAGGCAGTGAACAAGTGCCCATTCGTGGAACCCAGCCCTCCCCTCCGGATTTGTTTCGGTTTCAGTCTGTCTACCAACATCATGAATGACGTTTTGTATTTGTACCTGGCCATCACTCCCTATGAAATAAAAATGAAATGAAATGGCAGAATTCACACTGTGGAAATGGGAGAAAACATGACATGGACAAGGCGATTTAGGAAGCGCCCTTTGCGACTGGCGTGCGGATGGACGTCTGCAAGTCGCGGAGAACTCTGATCGACTTTTATGGAATGCCGGCATGTCGCTTCTGGCGCTGTTACACCGCCAGGAGGGCAACACCCTCTTCCAGGGAACTTGATCTCTTCAGAACTCACACCGATATATATGCAAAAATCGATGCATTAGCACATAACTTTTTTAGCGCAACATTGTGACGCGATCGCGAAGCAGCTGAGCTCGGAAACAATTGCAAGCACAGTGCTCCCCCATTGGTGCGCCTGGCCTAAGTCATGCTGATGTTACCTCGCTGGGGCTGCCTTGGGTGCAGAGGGAGTGCAAATCTTTAAAACTCGTTTATTTAGTATGTAAGCTCTTAGTAGTAAGCTCTTTTCAGAAGAGAAAGCCTTGCAAGAATAGAGCACTCAGTCCTGTCGGTTGGATTATGCATACAACCATCGTAAGAAATTGAATAAATCCTTGGTTTTCGCCGTTTACTGTCCCAAGGAGACAGCTTTCTTCTGCACAGTTGATACAGGGTGACGGGATGAAACTGAGAAAGGGGTTAAAAAAAGAAGACTGAAAAAGTTGGACCCGTTCAGTACGACGGTACTTTACCAATTGTACTTCGACACCACGGTTCGTCGACTCGACCATCGTCGTGACTGGGATTGTGGCACGCCAAATGTACATCGTGGTGACAAAGTGTCGACAAAAAATGCGAGACCGGGTTAGACGTGGAAAGACATCTCACCAGTACTGTTGATGATGTACTCCATGAGGGCGGCGACACCTTTGGCAGGTATATCAGCATCAGCCTCCATCCTGGCTATGATTCCTCCAACAGTAACGTGATCCATAAGGTTGTCGCCGACTGGTAGTTCAGCTATGACGGGAATCTATGGCATTGAGGAGAAACACGATTTTCCATCTTCCGTATGAACCAGAGTACAGCAGAAATTTTATTTTAAAGAAGCAGGAAAAGTAGTCCCTCGTCTGATATACCTCTGATTTGCACAGAGAACTACGCGTTAGACAACAATGGGCAGCGGATGGTGGCGGAAGATCTTGGGTGGTGAAGTTTTGGTGCCCACGAAGCTACTGCGATGATTACGTTTGAAGATAGAGCCAGGACACTGCCAGGGTCATGGATGGTTAAAAAGCTCTATAAAAGCATGATATATAATGATATCCGCACGAGGTGGAGAAAAAATATTCTAAATGGAAAGGTGAAATCGGCCTGCCGGGAAAAAAACATTGGATGACGTTGACCGATATCATGTAAGAGGGGTCCGTGACATGGATATAGGCTGGGAAAACGTGGTGGCTCAGCATTGCACGGTCCAATCACTTCCTATAGACCTATACAGGAGGAAAAATGAAATCAGGCAAGAGAAATTCTATGATAACTCAATGGGGAGTTCCCTCCTTTTCGAGGCTCGATCTGGAGTACTGCGTACCAGGGAGTGGTGACAGAGAATAAGAGCTCAGAGGCCAACCCAGGAAGTCGACAACGACAGTTTGCGCCATCTGTGGTGTGACCACTAAAACAATTGAGCATATTGTCTAGTGGTGCCGCCAAATCTCCCCTGAAGCGGCGACAGACTCCCTCTCTGAAGCTCTCGGTTTTGGGAACAACGAATACATAGTCAGAACGAAAAAGAGACTAGAATTTTGGTGGAAGAATAGTGAGCAAGATGGAATGCGTTAGCTGTTCGAACTATAGATTGAGAAGTTACCTGTCAAAATAACTCGTTGCAAGTTAAGTTAATGTGTGCAAAATGTAACAAAGTTAATAACCAAGTTCTTCAGCCTGAAATGTAACTCGCAGTTACTGAGTTACTTCCAATTTACTTCGGGCACAAAATAGCATTACGCAGGTGCAGCGCGCGTGAGCAGTTGAGTTAGACCTTGAGTTGCCTGCGGAGGAGTGCAACACGCTTAGATCGTTTTCGTTTATGCCCAGCGATAGGCCTCGCCCTGTTTGTGAACAAATGACGTCATAGTGTTCGACAGCACCAAAATTTGGTAAAATTGAAGTGCGCTCGAAGCTAGAGGTGAACAAGGTCACGCCCGAAAGCCACGGTCTTGAGGGGATTGCGATATGGGCCCTTAAAGGGACGCGATCCTCAGTCCTAGTTTTCTTTCAGTTGGAGGCAGCGAACAAGTGCCCGTGCGTGAACCCCAGCCCTCTCCTTCTGATTTGTCTTGGTTTCAGTCTGTCTACGAACGTAATGATGACGTTTCTCTGGTACAGGCCTATTGAAACGCTTTGCATCTTGCTTCCTGTGGGCGCACAATGGCTCAGCTTCATTTCAATGGCAGCGGTTCTTACTTACTGAATCGAATACTGTCATTGATTGAATATCAGGTTTTATGGCAAAATAATGCAATGAAGGAACAAGAGAGAAAGCAAGAAAATACGTGGACGTGAATGAAAAGCGAGTCAGAGTTACTTGGAACTTAACTTAAGTTACTTGGGCAAAGTTACCTGAAAAAGGAACGAGTTCCTCTGAAAGTTACCGTGGCGGAAAAGTACCGTGTTAAGTTACAGGTTACCAAAAAAAGGACCTTATATAGTTAGAGTAATGAGTTACTCGTAAAGAGTTACCTCGAACTCTGGTTAGAACTCGTATTAGAATCTGGCTAGGACGCGTAGTACATGATACGCAGTTCACCCGATACAAAGGAGGTAGCCTCCAGGATCATCATCATCATCATCATCTTGTTTTCCTTGTGCTTGTCCATTGTGCTTCCCGCTTGCGCCTGTTTTCCTTTGCTGTTCTTTTTATCGCATTCTCAGTCAAATTGATTGTCAGGTAAGGTTGCAATTCGTGTATAAAGGTATATTTCCTCAAAGAACGTGGTAGCATAGCTGAGGCAATGAAACACAGAAGACACAGCCGAGAAGACTCAATAAACGTTGGTATTGTGTTTAATAAATATAAAGTAATATAAAGTAAGTTGTATATTAATAAAAATAAAGTTGTATATTGTGTTTAGAGAATGGCAGTTGACAAAAGGGCTGAAGCACTGGTATTCTCATAGAACGAATGAAACAAGCGTTCATCGCTGGCTTTGACTGCATGCTTTCCACTTGATTCTGTCCCTGTCCTTCGGTATCTGCTCAAACCTGACCAAATAACGTGCCAGCACCGCATGTACCTCAGCACCAGCAGATGCACCTCACGTGCATACCAGCCAGTTTGCACTCTCCTACTTCGATCATGTATCTGTTCCGCTACTGTGCAATTCATTCAAAAAATTCTGTAGAATTTAAACGAACGGACACACATTGAGCCATGGTGTGTCGCATGCTGCAGATGCCTGTCCGGACAGCAGGGGCCCCGAAAGGTGTTAGGAAAGTCGGGCGCCACTTTGAGTGTATGCAGACTACTCCGCCTCTCGGAAGAGGGGGCGCAGTGTGCACCTGGGATGTTGGTTGATCAATATTCTGTATGTACACACTTTTTAGCGTCATAAGAAACTGTGGACAGGAGACGTCATCTCTTGTCTTCAGAATTTGTGCTGTTGCAATCTGCGTGTCTTACTGTCTGTTTTTCCCAAAGTATTGTTTTTCCACGTGAAGTGAAACTTTAAAAAAAATAACTTATATTTTTCTGAAATGTAACATCATATGGAACGCGGTCGACAATTAATCCTTCAGCCAACATTGCTCCCTTAGTGTTGGTTTCCGTTGTGGAAACCTTAGATCCCACAACCCCGGGGCTTCAGCCCATCCCCTCCGTGCGCGAAGGAACAAGCAACACAGCAACTTCTATCAAACATACAAGGGGTTTATTCACATCTGTGCAGCATACAGTTCCCAGCGGGAAAGAGCGTTCCCAACGAGGCCTGTGGCCTCTTATGTAGACGAGCGCCCCCTCACCCCCCCCAGTGATCGCTGTCCTCTGGTGGCTTTAGTTGCGGCCCACTTGATAAGATTGCGTAGATAGCGTGGCTAGCCTCATCCCCCCTCTTACACAGGCATAAGATCGTCTGAAAGCTCCAGCACGACGTCATCGTCCAGGGCCGATGAGGGTGCGGCGGGCGGAGGAGGTCAAGTCTCGGCCAGGAGTTGGGGTTGGAGATGCCTTAGTGTCGAGATGGTCGCGTTTACGTCGTTTACGTCTCAGAGAGCAGCGTCTAGGAGCTGCTCTCAGCTCACGACCGTGCCCCAAGACGAAGATACGTCTCGTGCCACCTGTGCTGCTGCCAGAAGTTGAGAAGGCGCCTCGGTGCCTTCCTCAAGGCGAATCGGGCGCCAAGGGGATGTGGCGAGCCACGCTATCAACGCGGCCACCTCGACACTAGGGCGTTTCCAACCTGAACTCTTGGTGGAGACTAGACCTCCTCCGCACGTCGCACCCTCATCGGCCCTGGAGGATGACGTCGTGCTGGGGCTTTCAGACGATCTTATGTCTCTGTAAGAGGGGGGTGATGTGGCGAGCCACGCTATCTGCACTATCTCATCAAGTGTGCCGCCACTAAAGCCGCCAGAGGGCAGCCCGTACCCGACTGTTTTTAAGCACAGGCCCAGTCTCAGCTCGCCTCTGCTCTATGCGCTCTCGAGGCTCGGAGGCATATTTAGATTTACTAAAGAGCACAAATGGTATACTGTGGTACCATGATGTTACAAGTATGGTCTGTCATGCACCATCTCATCAAGGTTTTGCACATGCCGCAGGGGTAGGAATGCAGATAATTTGGACCACCTGGGGTTCTTTTGATGAGCGCTATGCTCTGGTCTGTGTTCTGGTCTCCCTTCAATTCGCGTATTGAAAGCCAGCGAGGAAAAGGACACAGCTAATTGGTACAGAGTGAGGAGGTACGCTCTATGTTTTACAGGCTGTGTTTCTCTGCCTGCAGGCCGTTGTGTGCTTTGTGCTTGGGAAGGCAGCGCGCAGTGGCGCATGGGCGATAGGTATGTACCTTGTGGATCATGAGAGACTCATTTCCGCTCTATTGTGCATGCACCGGTGTTATTTCCTGTTCTTGAATTCTCACGTGAACGAAATATGTCAGGACACCTAACCTAACTGACCCTCGTACCAGACTTGCTCAGCGGGCCCGCCACACCAAACGTCCCCAAATGTGTGCGAGTGCACGTGTGAAATCCAGACCCCTTGCACGAAGTAAGCATGATCACATATAAAAAAGTGATCTTCATAACGAACCCTGAGACTGGTGGAAAAACACACTAAACAAGTCCCCAGGTTTTTCTCCAGTCTCAGGGTTCGTTATGAAGATCAATTATCACCATCTCGCCTGCTTTCTTGCCGCTCTTTATATAAAAAAGTGGTAGTTCTCAGATGAGAATACCATGATACACCATACCCAATAAAAAAAAAGTGATATTTAAACTCAGCTGTCCAGTCTCGCCAAATATCTTCGTGCAGATGCCCGACAATGGTCGGCGTTGTCAAGCCTTACCCAGCCCTGGCCCGGCGGCTGAAACCCGAGCCCGGCCCGCATAAAAGACACAAAGCCCGGCATGGCACGGCCGAGCCGGGATCGGGCTTTCCGATAAGCCTGGGCCCGTGCAGTGCTCTAAGGTGGCCCCATGTCGTCGATCTGTGCAACTACCGGCCATCAACAAGCAACATCGCGCACTCTGGAGCAATTTCTTTCACGTTCTTTCACTCTCTTTCACATGGCATTGTTGATTTTTGAATAAATTGTTTCTCTCCAGTCTATTTCTCTTTTTTCTTTTTTTATGACCACTGGTTATCGGCAACACAGAGGGTGGTGTGGACTTGAGTTAGATGCTCCCGAATTAGTGTGGTAACTCCGTGGATGGTCCCAATTACTGTGGAGGGTAATTAGCTCTAATTGCTAAATTAATGGTGTCCAGACCCCCTGGGGGCGTTATGGGCAGCCTGTGGTCAACGCTTACTACTTACGCTTTCTTTAACTGCATCTCGCAGCTTGCTTCTGTGCTGCTACGCTGAATTGCGCAATGGCAGGCGACATTAGGACAGTACTCCGGCAGTTGGACGCTGCAGCAAGTGTCCTTTTGCCATCCACACTTTCTGGTTCATTCCACAGATGTTGGTTGATTGCACACACGTAAGGTATGGAAGAGTTCTCTTCTCTTGATTTTTGCCACCTGTGTAAGGTGCGGGAATGCCGAAGACAACGGCTCCACTTCACGTCGGAGGCAGTTGGCAACTGGGTTCAAAGGCACATTGAAGACGGTCGAAACCGTCTTGTTTTGCCTGGCATGTGAGAAGGCTCTAAACGTTGACAGACGTTTTCTCGTTCATCAACACTTGAAGACAACGCAGCACCAAATGGCCAGTCAACGAGTCAGGTTGCATGCAGCAACTTATGAACCAGAGTGCACATTCTACATCCAAATGTTCTGGCTTTACGATGAACATTTTGTGTAGAGAAAACTTTGGAAAACTCTGAGCTACGTGTATTTCTTGAGAAGTTCAGGACAGCAAATCCCTCACGACACGACAATACGAAAAGGCTACTTGCATCGTTGCTATCAGGCTATCCTACAAAACATCCTTGAGAACCTGAAGTAATTGAAAGTGTGGATATCCATAGACGAAACAACAGGCACTTCAGGATGCTGCATAGCCTCTGTTATTGTCGGACCACTTGGACTGCACACGTGACAAACGCATGTTAATCATTCGACAGTGGCACTGCTCTTCGTAGACAGTGTCAACAGGTGTGTGGATGCAAATGACGTGCTGGACGCAGCTCCTTACATGGTGAAGGCTGGTGCCTCTCTTGCCGTATACTCAAAAAAATTTCACTTCACATGTGCATCTCACCAGCAGAGTTGCAAAGGATGTTCATGGCTGTTTCTAAAATGTTGATGACTTCATATCGAACATGGAGAAAGTGTTTGCAGAGAGACCCATGTAGGCGTGCAGCTCTTTGAGGATTTGGTGCCAGGTGTGGTTTTGCCTCCTCAGCCTGTGCTGACCAGATAGGGCACGTGGATCAAAGTTGAAGCTATTATGTCGTAAATTTCGAAATAGCGCTTCAAGTGGTCTGCAAGCTCAAAAAAGAAGACGCCGCAAGCATTCGTTCAGCGCAGTGGCTCTTTTAAGATTTTTTTTTCTGTATATAATGTTCTACTTCCATTACTGCAGGTCTTCTGTCGTCATTGTTTAACCTACCTGTCCGTGTCTCTTGCTGCATTTGTAATCAAACATGTTCTACAACCAACTACCCCGCTACAACCCGCTCTTTTAAGATGTTAGCGTGAAAATTGACTAAGCAGCTGTTGAAGCTAATTTCTCATTCCTTCCCGCCTGTATCACAACGTTGGAGTCTACAAAACTTGACTCTCGTCGAGGCTTCGGACATCGTTTGCGACGTGCAGGGTTCCTTACAAAGGGCTCGAGGTTTATGTGCACCTGATGTTAAACCAAAGCATGAAGCCGTGCTTGACAAAAAACAAAGACCTGGTGCAGTCCATGGGCCCATTCTTGAAGGCAAAGAACAAGACTCCGAAGCTCTGTCTGCATACATCGCTGATGAACTAGCTCATTTCAAGTTTGCAACGCTTTGCGATGTAGAACTCACGTTTTTTTCTATACAAGACTGTATTGTACGACGACAGGATGTCTTTCAAATTTATAAACTTAAAAGTGGCTTTGGTTACATGCTGTGATGTCGTATAGTACCGATTTGCCTTCAATAAAACAAATGTGTGTTTGATACTCTATGATTCGTTTCTGTTCATTATTTCGCAGCACAAAGAGTTTCAAGATATTCAGTCTTTCTCTGTTTACTAACAGGAGTCACAACCGGAAGTTGTCTTGGGTTTCCAGTGTCAACGCGGCTACATGTGGCGCTACGCCATGTCACTCAACTCAGTTAAACGCTTCCACTGTTTACAAACGGTAGCTCGTAGCTCAGGGTTTTGCAGCTCCCAAATAGGAATACTTGCTTCACAGAAGGCCCTATACAAAAGGTCCATCGTAAAATCAGAACACTTGGACGTAGAAGGTGCACTCTGGTCCATATGTTGCTGCATGCAAAGTGACTTTCGTTGACTGTCTGCTTGATGCCGCGCTGTCTTCAAGTGCTCACGAACGAGAAAACGTCTGTCAATGTTTAGAGCTTGCTGGTATCACATTTTAAGCATATTTGACGTTTTTTTCCCACATTTCCATACACATTTTGGAACATTGTTTGGCATAAAGTCCCAGACCTTACTTATAACACTTCTGCAATAAATATAATTTTTACATCCACATAACAATTCAAAGAGTGCGAGGACCTTGATTTCACGTCAGTCCAGGGGAACTAGTTCCACGTCGTTCTTCAGTTTTCGCGATCATTTTTTCGTGAAAATACAACTTCTGTCATCAATAATATCAGCGGTTCCAGACCACATCTTAGCTGCTGCCGAACAAACAAAACCTCATGCGCTTAGCATTGAACCAAGAGCAAGAATCTCTTGTGCATCCTAGACATACGGAGCTTGCACTTCATGGCAAAAGTAACGCAATATTCTTTTGTACGACACCGCAACAACACTGGGGAGCTGTCTGCAGCGTTGCAGGGAAGCGATACATGACATAAAGTAACTTTTAAGTGTCCGACAAGACGAACACCAGTTCGCAGATGGAATGTTTCACGTTTGAAATGAAACCTTGTAGCTGATCATAGAACTTTGACTCCTAGAAAATGTTACCGTCGTCTGCTTCGTATGTACAAAATAGCATTGTTCTGCGCTACTCCGCGATTACAGCTCGCACGTGAACCAACCCAAACACAACGTCAATATTGGTCCAATATTCGACCCATATGGGCTGCCAATATTGGACCAATATGGGGAGTGCAGCAACGCTCCATATTGGACCAATATGGGGTGCCCATATTGGCAAGCCCATTTCGCACCAATATTGCATATATTTCTGTGACAACGCCAACGGGGGCCCGTGTAACAATGAAGCATTATCCGGTTTAATATTCATCACTGATATTACTTGTCTCTTTTTGTTTTTCACTTCTGAAGACCTCATTGATCCACGTTGCATACAATTACAAAAAAAACTGCATCGCCCCAAAAACGAAGAATGGGTGCTACACCTGTCTTGCTGATAGACACGAGCAGTCCCACGGAACTATCAATGCCACAGATCAATGAATAGATCTTCCCGGAGAGCCAAAGATCCCTCAATAATCCTTCATTGGGATCGCAATATTCAATGAACCCAAAATTTCTAATCCACTCCGACAGAACAAAGGAGCGAAGCACTTTCGTGACGGTGACGGACAAACGCTACAGCAACTCACACTGCTTGCAACAACTTCAAAGCACTAACTTTACAGAAGAGAAATCCCTGTTTCAGCCAATATGGAGGAAATCTTGGCGAAACGTGCCCCATATTGGACCTGTATCGCCAATATGGGCGCAATATTGTGTGCTGCTTGCGAAGCTTGCCTTGCTATTTTGCAATGAAC
Source organism: Ornithodoros turicata (assembly GCF_037126465.1). Taxonomy (NCBI): domain Eukaryota; kingdom Metazoa; phylum Arthropoda; class Arachnida; order Ixodida; family Argasidae; genus Ornithodoros; species Ornithodoros turicata. The sequence goes on from NC_088207.1 coordinate 23,476,101, forward strand.
CTTTTCCCAACTACAACTTACCTTTAAGCTTTCCAGGTGTTTTCTTGGGCCGATACCGGACACCATGAGTAACTGTGGCGACCTCACTGCACCAGCAGACAGGATGACCTCTTGGTCAGCATTCACGGTGTAACTTCGTCCTTCCTTCTCAAACATCACACCAGTGGCAACCCTTCCGTTGAGGATAATCTACAAGATCGAGTTACACGAGTACGTCACTGACCACAACATTGGCTACTCCATCCACTTCGAAAATTGTAAAAAAATGGGCTGTTCGGTAGTTCGTACTTTAAAAGCGATAAAAAACCCCATGCCGAGAAACAAACAAAAAGACGACACAACGCACAGCACAGACGCATCATCCACTTATTGGAAGACAGTAGACATTTACAACGAGGCAGATCTAGAAAGACCAACAGAAAAAAGCCAATCCTTGTACAAGGCAAGCAGGCACTCAATGCCCAGTATATACTCGCCGCTTCCTACGTCATCACTGTCGTCATCATCTTCACCACGAGACGGAGGAGACAGCGCACACATGCCATATTCTCTATTGCACTTTGTGAGACGTCATTGGAAACGCTTACTTTTGTTGCGAAGCTGTGCAGTGTGATATGAAGGTTTGGTCTGTCGTCAACGATAGGCAAAACCCACGCCTTACACACTAAATTTTTTTACACCCGTAGGGGTGTAAATAGGGTGTGTTGCAAAACTACACCCAGTTCACACTTGTATTACACCCTATGCTAAAGAACGAAACACTATCAGTGTAGAATGGGTGTAATAAACGTTCACACCCAGGTCACACTCACATTACACCCTATGTCAAGCACTTGAGCTCCCGTATCGGTGTAAGGGGGGTGTATAATGCAAATACTCTCACTTGACACTGCCAGTACACCCAGGTATACTCATTCCTATGAACTGGGTACATAAATTGTGCTTTTAACCTCAAACGATATGCAGGTTAGTTGTACATTGTTGATTAACATTTCATATAGAAATTATCACCGATTGAGCAGTATACTAAAACAAATAATGAAGCCAAACATTTATAAAACGTATATTTGAATATCCTTGTTGCCTTATATGGGACAGGAAATGTGTTGATATGGCGGTCCCTCTAACTGATCTGATGTGCAGGGATTCGTGAGGAAAGTTACATCATGAAATAGGATGACCATATTCATGTATGTGTGCTGTATGCAACTAGAAAAAAAAAACAGAATAATTTTTTAAAATCTGTGAAAAAAAAAAAAGAAACTATTTGGCATGCGAAGATGAAGAGATCTCAGCGGCCCCTGTCCCAAATAAGGAGCCCTCATTTATTACTATTTCTGCCTCTTCCTTGTAGTACTGCCACCATTCCATATGCGGTTTAGGAGTACACCAGATATTTTATCATTCTTGTATGACACAAAATTCTAGATGAGGTTAAGTAACTTCTGTTTACTTCAAATATGTACAGTTCAAAAATGCTGTTTCATGTAAAAGCTGCATGTGGTGGTGCCGTGAAAGAAAAATGTGACTAACAATCAAGAATGTAAGAGTGCAAGTCTTTATATCACATGCATATTGTCAAGAATGATAATAAAAGTGGTATAAAGAATATTCATCAGTTATATAGGAAAGAAGAAATAAAGTACAAAGTTTCAAAGAACAGTATGAAGTGACACACAGTTAAATCACTATGTACAGTGCATCACAAAGCCCGCTGATACCCCTGTCAGACGTACTAATTTAGTGTCACTTATTTGAAGTGCTCTCCGTCCCGTAATGTCACTTTCACTAGGCTCCTGCTACACGGCATAAGTAAGTGTCACTAAGCAGTCATGGTGATGACGATGGGCGAGCTTGAACTCCCACCTAACATCGGGGAGTGCGCCATGCTTTCTTGGTAAAATCATTTTTCTTACGTCCAGAAACATTTCATAAAGATTTTCTTCGCAGTTGAAGTCGATTGAACGTCATAAATATAATTGTTGCGAACCAACACAAGTATATTTATTTGACAAATTTTCAATCTTCTTCTTCACCTCTTTGGTGGTGTTTACTATGTCTTGCGTGTGCAACTGGCCCTGACACTTTCGCGTTTCGCTTGGTCCTCCCATGTTCTGATAGCATAGGTTTCTATCTCAGACCACGATGCCCTGTCTTTTTTGTCTTCCATTATTCAGTGCTTCACTGCGAGTATTTCGCTATTTCGCACATAATTTATCCGAAGGCAGCGTATAACACAGCCTGTATATTAGAAAGGCTTTGTCTTTCAGCTCCAGTCTCCCGTCTCCGCCCTGTGGCTGTTAAATTTTTCAATATATGGAACCAAACTCTGTAGAGAATGTGGCACTGTAGAAATGACTAATAAACCCTTTGTTCATTTCTCCCAGTTGTTACTTTCAGGGGCAGCTTTCAAACTCACTGCTCCATGGCACGGGAGGGAGTCAACACCTATTACACTTCTGCTACGCCCTTATTTTGGGTGTACCTGGGAACACCTCTATTACACCCTTAATTTCCTATACTAGAAAACACCCTTATTACACCCTTGTTTTGGGTGTAAATGAGAACACCCTTATTGCGCCCTTTATAAGGGTGTAACTGCTTACACTAAAAAGGGAGTAAGTTATCATACACCCATCTTACACTTAAAGGGGCGTAAAAAAGTTTACTGTGTACTTGCACTCACACGTCGTCCTTTCAAAATGTTGTTTTGGGCATGGGAATAGCCTGAAGGAGCAACAAAGCGTTACATTGCAAGACAGTGCATACCTATAACTCGAGCATATGGACGCGCCCCACCAGGTTTCAACGTAGGTGCGTGACGTCCGCATCAGTGCCGTTTATAGAGAGAGTTTGGCCATTGGTACGGCCCTAACTTGAAGCGCGCATGCGACGTTACGGCTGAACGACCACCCTCGCTGTGCTCTATTGTTGCCTCGTCGTCAGCCGGCAGCTGACGCCACTTAAATGCAGGGCGTTGTTTAAGATGCAATGAGCGTACGTCTTCCTTCGAAGTGCTTGAATGATTCCAGTTTGGTAACAAATTCCCCCGTATCCCACATGGCTGTGGGTCATAAGCCGGCGACTCCGGTAGGTTACATTTTCCGCGACAAAGCAGTCGGCCAGCTGGTGGACAGCATCAAAATGGCGCCCACACGGTGGCTGATAAGCAGATCCCGAACGGATTCTGCTTGGATTCAGGCATTTCAGGCGGCGCAACGACGACTCTGACGTCAACACAGGCTCCACCCAGGATGTCGCAAAACATCAGAGAATGACCAAACTCTCTCTATATAGAGCTGTATTTCACATATGCAGCAGAAGACGCAATGGAACACTCGAAATGTGACAATCTATTTCCTAAATGGCAGTTCCCTACATGACGCAGTCCCTATACACGTGCCCAAGATCGTGTCCAAGATCGTGTCACTACCCTACGCCGGGCTCACGAGCCCCAAGTAGAGCGAAACAGCTGTCCTCGGCTGGGAGTGCATGATCAAATTGTAACCATGTGCTCAACGTGCAGCCGCAGAGATTCGGCTGTTTTTTTTTTTGTATATGTACTTGCTGGCTTGCACCACGGCCTCCACAGGTGGCGCCGTCACCGTGGACGTCTCGCTGACACGCACTGTTAGCGCCGACCCAAGATCGTGTCACTATCCTACGCCAGCTGAACCAAATCCAAGTAGAGCGAAAGAGTTGTCCTCGGCTGGGAGTGCGCGATAAAATTGTAAACATATACTCAACGTGCAGCCGCAGAGCATCGGCTATTTATATATATATAATGCAGGAAAAAAGCCATTAAATAAACAAGTAGATGACACTAGACGTGTTTGTTATTCAAAATTACATATTAAGATGGCTTCTATGGCTGCACGCAGTGAAACAGATACTCATGGAACGATGCGACAGCACCAGAGGACACGTGTTTCGCCGTGTTTGCGGCTCGTCAGCTCTGGGTAGCTGCGCATCGTTCGGAATTGGCAAACCAGGGGTCACTCAGCGAGCGATCTACACCTGGGAGGGTGACTGAGCAATCCTCAATGCCACAGTGCAAGCCAGTGAATTATACTGCAGGAAAAAAGCCATTAAATAGACAAGTAGATGACACTAGACTGGTGAATGGTGTTCGACGATGCAGGTCGATTTTGTGACGAGCGGATTTCCAATAGGGGAATGCTGTGAACGTGAAAAATGATGGTGAGTGTCTTTTCACTCTGTTCAAGCGTTTGTTTTCCTCTGTTGCCCAGCAGTCGTGCAATTTGTCCTGACGTGTTCTGACATGCCCCGATATGCATGCTTTCCTTTGTTGACGCTTTGTATTTTTTCTTTTTTGACAAGGAACATTATTGTCTTGACGATAGTGCTGCCCCGAGTTCTGCGCTCCTGGTTACCCGTACTCTGTGTTGATTTGTTGAGTGCCTAGTCCTCTTATTTGTCGTTGATGGAGTTACGTGTTAGGACATTTTGTTCTTTTGAAAGCCTCATTTAGTAAGACTTTGGAATTCCTACGATCAGCTTTGATGCATGGTGCTCTTCTGCAATAGTTTCCTATTCAATCGTTGTAGAAGAATAAAGGAAATAATCTTGGGATAGTGATTCAATAAATAATAGGTCCCCTGTCTAGAGCACACGCGTCCTTGAGCCACGTAGGTGCATGATGACGTCATACCGTGGCTTCATTGCAGATTGATCTTGTCTATAGAGGAGCATTAGTGGAAAAAAACAGGGTAGCCCTAAGACAATAGGATGACGTCACGACCAATGAGAACGGCCAGCAGGGGGCGCAGGAATGCTCTTCTCTCTTAGCCTCTCGGAGGTGGTCGCCCCAGAGGGCGCTAGGAGCGCGCATGTGTAGCGGCCGCGGAGCAGCGTCCCAGTCAGTTTCTCGCTGTCTGTCGCGGAGAGCAGTCGCATCGGTCTGCGCTCCTGCTGTGGTGAGCTGATTTGTTATGTAACTAATGCTTTTGCCAACTTTCTTCCCGCTTTGTTTGCGATTTTCGTGCCAGTGCACGTCGGGTGCTGGTTGCTGTCGTCTGGGCATCCCCGCCATTTTCTATCTTCTTCTGCCTTGGGAACGGGAGTAGCGCTGGCGTGATTCTTAATAATTTTGTTGTGAGATTAGTTGAGAAAGTAACCGCTAGGGGCTGCAGCTGCGGGGCTTTATACAGGAGAAAAAAAACCATTACGAGTCAGTTTTCTGCCTGGCTGTCGGATAGGGCTGTCGCATCGTTCTGCGCTCCTGTTGTGGTGGGATCATTTGTTGTGTAACTAATTCTATTTTCTTGTTAGCTATTGATGGTTTGCATACTCTTGCTTTCCCAGTCTCTGTATTACGAGTGTTTTTCTCCTTGCATGTCCAGAGCTGTCCTAACTTGCCCAGACATGCCATGATGATGTCACAGCTGACGTCACAGGATGTCCGGTACTGGTGGTCATAGCTGCGATGCTTTGCAACCTGCTTCTGTGCTCCGTCGCCTAGCGACGATCAGCGGCCGTAAACTCCTTCTCTCCACTCTATCTCTATCTATTTTTTTCTTTTTTATGACCACGTCTATCCGGAAACGCACAGGGTGGTCTGGACACTAGTTAGACGCTCCCCAATTAGTGTGATGACTCATTGGATGATGCTGATTAATGTGGGGGTCCCAATTAGCTCTAATTGCTAATTAAACGTGTCCAGAAGCCTTGTAGCGTTTCCGGATAGTCGTAGTCAGTACTTACTATTTATATCAAATTCCGCCTTCACTTTTCGCTCACTTCAACACTGTGGCCTTTCACCACAAGTATAAATGAATGGAATCCACACTGTTTGAAGTTCCCGCGCACACAGACGTATCTACGGCGTCACTGTGACGATATCGTGACGGCACGAGGGCGTTCCCTTCCGGTTTCCTTATTTACTTCACGCAGTCGAGTACTTGGGAGCAGACAGTGTGGGACAGGAAGTTGACACGTGACCAAAATGGCGAGGGCGTCACGTAAAATGATGCAAGCAGGTGAGGGGATTCTCATGCTTGCGTTCCGGAGGGGGCGGCATCGCTGCCGGCTCTCACGACAAATCACACAGAACCGTGGAAATACGCAGCTGTAACGTAAGAGAGCGTGCGGAAGGGCGATTCTGTCACGAGAGACAATAATCGTTATGGGCAAATAAGCCCAGAGCCGATTGACGACCCAATATAATCGTTTCTTTTCTTCTTTTGTTCTTATGTATACTGAACTCCAGACTATGCTGCGAGATGTAAAATGTGCTGTGATACCTTCTTGAGTGGGTCCGTTATAGTCAATCCGTTTATATCCTTTTTGCGCGCAGGCTTCCAAGAACTTTTCGCTTAGTAAGGACTGGTAAGAATTCAGCGTCACAGGAACGTTCCCCTTTGTGCCGTGATAACCTGTATATAAAGCACGGAAAATTATCGTCAGAAATGCACACTTTTGATAAAGACGGCAATGGTTTTCATTGCTATTGGTAACTATATCAGCCAGGATGCCTTCACAGATCGACAACGAACGTGCATAATAACGATAACGTCGAATATTTTTTTTTTAGGGTGGAGGAGAGTAAATGTTATTTCCATAACAAATTTATACACTGCCGAAAATACTCAGAAATAAAGGAAAGAGAATAATTAACGTAGGGCTCTAAGATAAAGGGATCAAACGCTATTCGCGTGTAAATTCTACGTCTGGGGTGGAGTTCCCTGCCACATTACATGGGAGGTAGAGGAGGGATGTGCGAATGAAGCGAAATGGGTCAAGTAGCTCACTGAACAATTGGCCTCTCGGTATACTATGGCTCACATTCTGTACCACTTTTGCAGAGGTCACTGTGCAGGTAGTGTCATGTGTGATATTGCTGTGTCCAGGGAATAAAGGAATAACATCACACAATACCACGTTTATTTATTATGCGTTACAAGAAATGTGCTGACGAGCACGACGTGAGAAGGATCTTTCTCTGTAGTCGCTTCGAACATTTCAACGTCATACAGAGCGCTTTTTTTTTTTTCGTGAGCGAATTTCAGTGAAACTAGCAGAGCAAAATATATGTCGCTTTTGAAGTTGAGTTACATGGCCAGGCGAACATTCGCTCGATGAAAGTGTGTAACTGCAAGATCACTAATTACATAAAATTCGTCAGTTAATTCTTTAAGTAAGGAATCTCGCGCAAAAGTGATACAACAAAACGGGAGATATTCCTAGTTGAAAGCCATCGCACGTTTAAAAAAACTTTTAAACGCACACGTGTGTTGAAATATCCATCGCTGAATTTCGCTATGCAAATGAGCCGAAACAAGAACTACGCACTTTTCGAGCGCAGAAATGACGCGGCCTCCGCGTTATCTGGCTCGGAAAGCGGTCTATCTGGCCAACAGATTAGCTCCTACACCAATCAGCTCCATCACTCCAAAGCACGTGGCCCTCTCACGTGGATTGCCCGTCACTCTTTCTGCGCTCCAAAAGGGCGTAGTTCTTCTTTCGGCTCATTTGCATAGCGAAATTCAGCGACGATTATTGCAACATACATGCGCTTAAGGTTTTCTTAAACATGGAATGGCTTTCAACGGGAATTGTCTCCCACTCTGTAATCTCGCTTTCGATCAAAATCCCCTAATTAAATAGTTAATTAACGATTTTTAGGTAATTAGTCATGTTACAGTTACATACTCTCTGGGAGAGAATGTTCGCATGTTCGCATGACCATATAACTCGACCGCAAAAACAGCATCTATTTTTTTGCTCTGCTGGCTTTTCTTTAAGGTAATGTAAGGAACAAAAAAATATCAGTTTATTCATACAAAGTCGGTTCTCTTTTTTTTGTTTGTCATTCACAGGTTATTTATAAGAAAAAAAGCACATATGTCGTTTCTGCAGTTCAGTTATACGGTCATGCGGACATCCTCTCGAATAGATTATGTAACTAAGATTACTAATTACCTAAAAATCGTTAATTAGCCATTTAATTAGGGGATTTTAAGCAAAAGCGAGATAGCAGAATGGGAGACAATCCTCGTTGAGAGCCATTCACCCTAAAAATATCCTGAAACACGAACGTGCGTTGAAACATTTATCGCCGAATTTTGATATGGAAATGAGCCGAAACCGGAACCCGAGAGACAGGGAGTGTAGGCAGCACAGAGCTTGTTCCATGTCAGTGCGCCACGTGCTTTGGAGCGACGGAGATGAGTAGGTGCTGATCTATTGGCCAGACGAACCGCTTTCAGGTCCAGATACGCTTCCGTCGGTGAAGGTGATGGCCTCCTTGGGGCTTGCTGTTTTGTCTTGGTGTTTGGCTCATTTGCATAGAGGAATTCAACTGTAGATATTTGTTGGCACTCGCTTGTGTCAGGATTTTTCAAAGATAGAAAGGCTCAATTAATCACCTTGTAGTTGCATGACACGTTCCAGAGCATGTCTGCCTAGCCGTACATTGCAAAAACGACAGCTATGCTGCTTACCTAGATTTCTTTATTTAAATATGTAAATGATACAAAATGCCCTCTCCCACTGGCCACCACGTCCTGCGTGGGGGGGGGGGGGGGAGAGGCATATTTATTCAAACAAAAAGAAAAGAAAGGGAAGAAAGGTTTGTCAGGAGTAGGCCGACTTGCTATTCCTTTAAGAAATAAACAAAAGAAAGCATGGAAAACACACACACACACACACACACACACACACACAAAAGGGCCTTATAGAGGCTGGACGAGAAGCTTGTGGCACGAAGAAAGCTCAAGAGGGTAGTCATAACCGCCCCCTGGTTGTGCAGGACCGGGCCGAGCACGGTGACCAAAGAGACGTTAGGGTATCACAGTTGTCGCAAGTGACATTAAAAGATGAGTCTTTGTGAGAGGTACCGGTTTTAGGATAATAGGTAGTGCTCGATGTCGACTTCCACGCAAGAAGTTGCGCGATTGAAGGAGTTCGCCCTGCGCATTTTATACAGGTGTGAGGGTGTGCGTGCAACATTCATTTGAAGACGATGGAGGGGTGACTCTTCAGTTCTATTGCAATGGCAGGCAAGTCCTGCAAGGGGTCAATGAGACCGTCCGAAATGATGATATGAGGTAGAGTCCTCTCTGAACTGTCGGGTACGGACACAGCGCCCCCGGCGAATCTACGGGGAACAGGCAGAAATCGTTAGGGGTAGAGAGGTAGCAGGGAGATCTCTGGTAGATGTTGCGTGTCTTGCCATTCCGTGTGCGCGGGCGTTGCCACGAAAGTCTACGTCTCCCGGGATCCACTGAAGCGTTACAGAATGGCCAGTAGCCTCGAGTTGTGTGAGAGCTTGCAGTATGAGTGCGTGGAGAGTGCATATTGTGCTGGGGCTAAAAGAGAGCAGAAGATCCAGTGAAGCCTTGCCGTCAGTCAGAAAAACCCACTGTGCAGCCGCTAAACCAAGCAAATGCAGTAGAGTCAACAGAATGCCGAGGAGTTCTGCTTTAATAGAGGACATTGGGTAAGGGAGGGCAAAGGCCTCCTGAAAGTCACTAACAGGGACATAAAATGCAGCGCCCGAGCTATCCGCCGTGACTGAGCCGTCCGTGTATACATAGCCATCGTCCTGATACGTGGAGTCGAGAGTGAGTTGGATGGGCTGCAGGTGCGGGAGTGTCGGGCTTGCGCTGAAGACCGGGGATGGAGGAGCAGAGATCAGGACGTGCAAAGGTCCACATTGCTGACGTATAAGAGGGAGCAGTTGAAGGGAAAGGTAGATGATCCTTCGGGCGGGCGGTGGCCTTGCCGAAAGCTGAGTTAAGGCAGTTGTCGTCAATATAGCGAAGGTAATAGTGACGGGTGAGATAGTGAGTATATACTCGAAGGGTATCAGTATCCAGCAGACGGGGAACAGGCGTCTCCCGTGCTGGGCATGGATGTTAAGCAGCTAGCGCTCCTGTGTTTGGCTGAGGGCATGCAAGACGAGGAGGCTGTAAAGCAGTGTCATGACGGCCTGGAGGACGCAATGAAGATCAGAGCAAGATGATACCCAGGACGGGCCAGCGATACGTCTGAGGACGTGAACTGACGCAGCCGCCTTTGTAGCGACCATCTTCACATGGCGGGACCACGTTAGGTCGGGATCAAGTATTAGACCTAGGTATCGGCAGAACGTAGCAAAAGTCAAAGGGGAGCCGTCAAGGCAGAGAGGATACCTGCGGAAGCATTTGCGCGGGAACGCCATTGCAATAGTCTTCACCGGGGAGATTGTTAGGCCACGGGAGGCGAGGTAGGTGGTAATCACATGCAGAGATCGTTGCAGTCGGCGCTAGATCGTATCTCGGCGGGTTGCAGAAGTCCAGATACAGATGTCGTCGGCGTATATCGTGATGGATGTATGAGCAGGGAGCAACAAGGTAAGGGCGGCTATGATAAGATTAAAGACGAGGGGGCTAAGAGCACTGCCATGCGCGACCCCACGGGTCACGTGGTGCTTGGTGGTGTCACCATCAGCGGTGCGCACGAAGAGATAGCGGCCTGACAAAAAGTCTTGTATCCCTCGCAGGGGCAGCCGCCCATTTGAGCTGCGGCAAGAGTGTCAATGATGGCAGCATGATAAACGCTGTCGTGGGCTTTCTTCATATCGAGGAGCACAGCGGCAGTCAATAATCCCTCTGTTTTTGGCTTGTTGTGCTTGACTGACTAGGGTAACGACACAGTCCAGCGCTTAGCGGTCCGGGCGGAGACCCGCCCTCGCCTCCGGGAAATACTCAGCAGTCTCAATGAGCAAACTTAGACGTGTAAAAATCACGCGTTCATGTGCCTTCCAGCTGGTGAGGGCAGTGGGACAGAAAGGGTCAATGCGGTGATTGGCCCGGTTTGACGATAGGAACCCCCATTGCCAACTTCCAATCCTGAGGAACTTGTCAGGTGCACCAACTCTCAAGTCGCAGGAGGTGCAAGCGACCCGGCAGGTGAAGGTGCCAAAGGGCCTAAGTAACTTGATCTGCGCCGGAGGAGGTGTGCTGAGGAGCGGCTGCAAGTGCGGTTTCAAGTTCAGGGAGCGTAAAAGGCGTGTCCAGGACGGGATGACCTCGCGTGGATTGGGACTGCAGGCGTTGCTGAAGTGGTGGTGTTGGTGGTAAGTCTTGCCCAGAAATCTTGTGCAATTTGTATAGCTCAGACTGTGACTTAGTGATACAGGGACCGGAACGGATTCCGCTAAGGTACAGGGAAAGGGAGGCCTCGGAGTACTCCCTATATCCGGAAGAGTTGCGTACGATGGTATAAAGAGGACGCGAACCTGCAGTAACGGTCCCACTCAAGAAGACGCAGATGGCGCCCAATAGCTTTCTGAACCCGCCGTGCTTCGACGCTGTCAGTAGCTTGACCGGTGCGTTGGGCACGGCGTTCCGCGCGACGCCGAAGAGCACGAAGCTGCTCGTACTTAGCATCGACTGCAGAGAATCACACCGGGACACGGAAGCAGCTAATAGCAGACTATGCAGCAGCTGCCACAGTATGGCGAAAACCCTGCTGGTTTCTCAGTGCATTGTTTTACGAAGCCGACTCAATAGGCCATTTGAAAAAGTTCCAGGGAGCAGCGCGCGCTCTGGCAGGGCGTGCCGGGAAATGCTGTGCAAAACGACAGGGATTTGCAATCGTCTTCTATCGTCGTCGTCGTCGTACTTGTGTATGCACCGTCGCTGTAGTTTTGCACAGCATCTCCCGGCATGCGCGCTGCTCCCTAGAACTTTTGCAAATGGCCTATTGTGGTCTGATAAAGCTGCCAGTTGGTTCGCTTGATGGTATGCGGTGTAGCAGGCTGACGTGATCGTAGGATGCCGATTACAACCGACAAATGATCGCTTCCAAGAGTGTCGGCGTCTACACCCCATGTGAAGAGACAAGCCACTGAGTTGACACACTGGTAACATGAAGACATGAGGAGAGGTTTGTGGCTTGAGGAACTGTAAGGGAAACCGTCGTATAAGATAGTTAGAGTCCTGTCGCCGAAGAGGTTCGCAAGGCGCTGTCCTCTTGTATCGGTGCGTGTGCTACCTCAAATGGCATTATGCGCGTTGTAATCACCACAAAGCACAAGCGGCGACGGGCTGCTCGCGATAAGCGTACCCAATTCAGCAATGTCGTAAAGAACACCAGGGAACAAATAAAGGGAGACAACCGTGAGATCAAGGGAGCCCAGACGAACGGGGCAGTCTAAATCGTCACCAATACACTGCGTCCGGCGGATTACCGGAATATCAGGCCGGACAAAAAGCGTGATATGACTTGTTCGTACTCGAGGTTCAGAAGGGAAGGGGAGGAAGTTTGAGAGCCGAAAATCATCTCTGATGCCACATTCAGAGACTCAGAGCAAGGGAGTTTGCGTCGCCATACGAATTCGCGAAAAACAGTCGTCTTCGATTCGAGACTTCCAGTATTCCATTGAAAGATTGTCGTGTGGCGATAAAGGGCTGTTGGAGGAAGCGGCAGACGATTAGCCATCCACGGGTGGAGAGGGAAAATGGCGCAGAAGAGGCTCAAGCGCTAGGACAGCTTGAACAGCCGACAGATCACCCGAAGCAGGGATTTGTTGGACAACGGCGCGCAGGGCAGTGAACATCATAGCGATTACTGCGCCAAAGGTGTGATCCTCTTTCTCCGGTCGTGCTTGGGACGGTTTAGATGATCGTGGGGAACTGTCTTCAGGCGCCTGTTTTCCCGCTGGCTGGAGAGTTTTTACAGCAGGTGCAAAGGCAAACAAGCTCTGAAGACGGTGTGTCGGTTGCTCGGTGCTACCCGAGAGACACGGGAAGTGGGCTTGTCCAGGGGGAGGACGCCGTGAAGGTAAGGTTGGTGGACTCGAGTTAATATTCAGGATACGTCGTCGGTGCGCACTGAGTGCGGCCTTGGCAGCTCTACAAGCACGGTAGGTGGCGGTATGCTGTCCACCACAGTTGTGCACCTTGGCTCTCGTCGGGCCAGCCACTGCATTAAACCTTGCGGGCATGAACACACTTTTACATCGCTGGGAGCCTCGGCACTCCCTGGCATAATGACCGTATTTCTGGCAGTTAAAGCATTCAACCAGGGGGTGGGGGGGGACATGCACCGAGACAGGATAGTAAGTGAAGCCAGGTCGCAGCTTAGCAGGGAGCACGCGGCCAGGGAAGCACGCGGCCAGGCTCCGTGTATGCAGATGACGTCGCCCTTTGGACAGTAGGAAAATCACGCCCGGCTCTCCAGCGCCGACTGCAGCTCGCTTTAAACAATATCCATACGTACCTGACGCACCTCGGGATGGACCTTTCACCCGAAAAGTGTGTCGAGCTCCCTTTCACGCGTAAAGCTATGGCCAATTTCCCACTTTGGCTTGGTTTAAAGAAGCTAGAACCAGTACGCTTTCACCGCTTCCTTGGCGTGGTAATCGACTCGGACTTGCGCTGGGCTCGGCACATTAAACACCTTGAAACTAAAGTGCAGCGATGGCTCCCCGCAATCCAACATCTTTCTGGCCCAGGATGGGGCTGTGATCAGCGTTCCCTGCTCGCGGTTCACGCGGCATTGGTGAGGGCAACTGTGCTTTACAGCCTTCCCATTCTGCACAGGATATCAACAACTTCATTAAATACGCTTCGGTCCCTGTTTGCTCGAAGCCTTCGTCGATGCCTCGGAGTTCCAAGAATGGCTGAAACACGACAAGTACTGGCTGAAGCTGGTGAGCTCCCGATTGAAGTTCTCCGTGAACGGGAAACGGCTCGGCACTACCTTCGTTTGCGTGCTCACATTCCCCGCCACCCGCTCCTCAGGAAAATTCGATACCGCCCTGGAAGCGACTTCTATCGAGTAGCGCAGAGGACACGCCAGACTCTCACTGGCTTCATAACTAAGGACACTATACCGCCGGAAGCCCCCTGGTCTCTACCAGTACCGCCCACTTTTGTACGCCTCCCAAACCTTCTGCAAAGAAGAGATCAGGTCCCCCCTCAAGTCCTCCGAGCCCATTTTCATGCTCTGGTAGACGAGAAGTTTTCTACGTTTACGGCAGCATATACTGATGGCGCATCCCGAAACAACAAGTCCGCCTCAGCCTTCGTCATTCCATCCGAAGGCGGCCAGGCTGAAAAGTCAGAACAACACGTGATTAAACGATGACGTTGGCGGAGCTGTCGCTCTCGGGGGAATAGGCTACCTCTCTGTTCACCTCATTGGCGCCGCTGACGCGGAAGAAGTCGAGGAGCTGAGCGTCGCTCAACTTGCGGGGAACACCAACTAACTATTTTACCCGTGGGATCCCTATATCCACAACATTTTCCGTTCCTTTACACCTATTCTTTCTAGAGGACTAGAAAAACAAGTTTCGGAGTACCGCCAACCGCTTGGCTTGACTTGGCTTCGCCTCACGTAACCAGGCAACGCCGCGCTTTTGCTTCCACGCCAATTGGGCCAGCTGTGTTGACGCTCTGCGACAAATGCAATTCTATGTAAACTCGTGTGAGATTACCTGTGGCAGACTATCCTAGACGGTACACACACACACACACACACACACATACATTGGATGGTGATGGGGTGGGCGATTCACCGCAGCTGAGGCGGTAGACTGCCCTATGTCGCGTTGGGAGAGGATGAAGGGATGATGATGGGGGGCTTTTAAAGATCAGTCGCCAGACCGGTGGAGCACAAGTACTCCGCCAGAAGGCAAAGGCCCTGCGTCTGGTGGGCAGCGTTCGACCACGGACCGAGGATCTTCGCTAGGTTGAACGGCCGCTTGTCAATGCGTTGCATAGAGACTTCCATTAGTGCACGCTCGTGGTGGTATTGCCCACAAGCCAGGATGACGTGGCCTATACGGTACATAAACTGCTGTGCGTACAGATATACGGGCATAGCCAATTTCAAAGCGAAATAGGACCTCCTAGGTAGGGACAATATGATATCAGTTATACAATAATTTGATTTAAAAACGCAGACGTCAGAGTGTAGTATTTTAATCAACAGTGATCTATGGGAGCATTACATGTACAAGAACTAACTAAATGAATAAATAAATGGAAGGGATATGGCGGATCATGGTCACGTGGGTGGATTCGGCCAATAACCACCGCGGCGGCAAGGGAAAAGGCTAGCAGTACTCTGAAACTTGTTTTTCTAGAGCTATAATTCTTTCATCTTCCAATTACAACGACTACAGACGCTGGCCTTCTTCAATGAGCGCCATATTCTACATTTTAACATTTTTTTCACTCTAAAGTAACCAACGGCTTCAACACCATTATACCAAAAAGGCCAGCTAGATCTGGAACCTACCGCGAGGCAAAGTGTCCAACTTGTACCGGACCAGAGAATAGTTCTGAACTCGGACCACCTCGGACCCATCGAAATGGCATAAGTTGACCTGGTCTAGCCGAGAAAGCTTTGCACCCAAGTCTTATTTCTCGGCTTTGAACTGTTCTACTTTATTGCTGTTCCTCACCACGTGGAAAATACCCAAAGCTCGTTACCGCGGCTATGGCATCGTTTTTGAACGCACCTGGAACGACTCTTATTGTCTTGTTCTTACCAGCACTGATATTGTTGTGTCTTCTATAACTTGAAATTATCTAACGAGTCAGTTAGGAGGGACGATGGCATTGGTCATCACTTACCGTTGTTGACATATTCTGGAATCATGAAGTTTTCCACATCCTTGAAGTACGGCAACACGTCCTTGAATGCCCATCCGGTTGCCCCTAGCTCCTCCCAGTGATCGTAGTCCATGGAATTACCACGTATGACTATCATGAAGTTCAAAACGCTAGATCCTCCCAGAGCTTTTCCACTAGTCCAGCGAGATTTCTGAAATATATTCTTTGAAATGACCTTTTTGTCGTAAGAATGCTCATGTGCACAGAAGTCGGTTGCTTCTCTGCCATAGAAAATGTGTTATGCTGCTGTCATGCACAGTGGGTACGGCAACTGCATAAGCCGGTTAATGGCAAAAAAAAAAAAAAAGAAAAGAAAGAAACAGAAGGAACAGGTGGACCCATGCAACAACCTTGTTATCCCTAAAATGTACGAAGACTACTACTGCACTAGTCGCTGTCCAGCGAGGCACTGCAGGGAGACATCAGAAAATGCCCATGAGTTTCGAGCGCCCCGGAGGAACCATAGCAGCACAGTTGTGGCCTCACCGCGCTCAGTACATATAGGGCTAAGTACAAGCGTCGTTCAAGGTAGACCGGCACTTCTATTTCTTTAAATACAATTGAAAATTCGGGAAGCACTCAATTACGTCAGTTTTTCAAAGTATTCTCGGTGCTCATCTAGACACCACTACCATAGATGTGGCAGCTCTTTTGATGCCTGTGTCGTACGTAGACGTGGGTTGCTGTCTTAGCTACGGCATGATAAATCTTTCTGTAGGGCTTCATCTGTGTGAAGCGTCTTTCCTCGAAGGTTCTCTTTAAGGTACCAAAACAAACTGTAATGGCTTGGAGCTAAATCTGGTCTGTAAGGGTCATGGAACAAGACATCCTGGCGCATTTCGGCTAGGGTTTCTAACGTCAAATTCGCAGTGTGAGGCCGTTCATTCTCGCGAAGAAACATGACAATTCCATGCAACATCCCATGCCTTTCCTTATGAATTGCGTTTCCTACTGCACCCTTTATCAACCTGAAGTAGTCCTGCGCATTACTCGTGCTTCCTTGCTCGAAGAAGTCCATGTGGACGATGCCTCACATGTCTCAGAACGCAGTTCCCATGGACTTCCCTGCAGAGGGCTGCATCTTGCTTTTTTTTTCTTTTTTGGCGGTGGGGAAGCCTTGTGTCGGCATTTCATGCTGCTTCTTTTTGTCTCGAGGTAAAACGATGCGTCCAGGTTCCATCACATGCGATGATAAATTGCAAAAGCACGTCCTCTTTGGGTTGAAACTGATTCAGCAGCAGTGCAGACACTCCCATGTGCGCTCCCTTCTAGTCACAAGTGAATACATGACGGGGATCCCTTCTTGCACAGACTCAGCGAAACCGTAACTGCTCGTGAACCGTCGTCTCCACACTGCCGACACTAGTATTACGCTGTGCTGCAATGTGACTGAGCTGTCACTCGGCGTGTTTTGACGATGGCTTGCTCAACGCCTGCGATGCAGCCTCCAATGTTCACTACCGTGACTGCAGTCGGACCAACGTGTCCATGCGGTTCATTTGTCGCCATAGCCTGTCCTTCACCAAACTATCTGCACGGTTCGTACATTTTTCCCCTCGACACTGCTTGTCCTCCATACTGTACCTGTAATCCTTGCCGAACCTCAGCTGGTTTGACGTTCTCCTGCACAAGAACTTTGATTGTGCATCGCTGTTACAGACGCACTGCTCACTGCCATGATACCTGGCGCTTCTGCAGGTCTCGCTGACCGGGAAGGATTGCATTTCGTGCTCCGAAAGGTTTATTCAATTACATTTACGCATTGATTTTTTTCTTTCTCGAGCAAAAATATCGGTCAGCCTTGAAGAACCCTCGTAGTACCGAGGGGGAAAGCTCTGGTTAGCCCAGATGAGCGAGGCGCCGCCGGAGACTGAAGCGGCGTATCGCTGGTAGTCGAGGGAGGATGTGTTACACGACCGATTCTACGTGACACGTGGGGTACAGAGGGGAAGACAATTGGTTCGTCTAAAACAGGAAGAGTGGAGTTTGTGCCACATTCGGCCGCAGGCGATGATGCGACGTCTCCTTGCTATAAATAGATGATGATGGAAATCATTGTAACATAATGCAGCATACAGCGCAGCCTCGAGAGATATCACCGATCCCCAAACCTAGTTTTCGCCACTTGTCGCCAGGGCGGCGCCTATATTCGGGCTCGGCGCATTCACGGCTTGCTATGTATCGCTCGCAGCTGAGAAGCAGAAAGGCACACTCAGATTTTATCTTATTGGCTTTTTTGGCTAAGGATTTCCTCTTTCGCATATTTGTTAACGATCCAGATAACCGGGATAGAAATAATATTAAGAAGTTCCACGGATAATGCTGACGGGCAGACGCTATTCTGGGTAATGCAATACAAGAAACGGACGAAATGATGCCATTTTTTTCGCCAATGCGTCAGGAGCCATACCTTGGCAAGGCTTCCCGCAGTTTATTTGGCACAGTACCGTAAAAGCTACAATCATTCTGAAGCATTCAGGATTCGGAACACGATCAGCACTCACCTTGCCTTCGATTGAAAGACAGCTTTTTTTCTGTGGCACTGTCCTGTACTTCCAGTCGAAATGCTCATTGAAATGCAAAAAGGTGTACAGGGGAATCTCTGTTGTGGCGTCTTCAGCCTTTCCAGCTTCGATTACGAGTACTGTGATGTTGGGATCTTCTGATAATTTGTTGGCCAGGACACATCCTGCAGTTCCTCCTCCCACTGTAAAGGATGTACTCAGTGTACAACGACATTACAAGGGAAATAATTGATCAGGGATGTGTGAGACGATTCACTTCCATGCTTTTCTCCCATTACTAGGTCAAGCTGAGCATG
The DNA here is from genome assembly GCF_037126465.1 of Ornithodoros turicata. NCBI lineage: Eukaryota > Metazoa > Arthropoda > Arachnida > Ixodida > Argasidae > Ornithodoros > Ornithodoros turicata. The sequence continues at coordinate 23,494,551 of NC_088207.1, forward strand.
ACAGCGCAACGCGAAGCTTCACTGAGCTAGTAGGACAGCGCCCTCTAAAAAACGAAATTCAATTCAATTGTGAGAAATTCAACACAACACACGGCCATTTCAGCTATTCAAACACTGGACCTGCCCCTGATCTCCTCAAACAGGAAACCACAACCTACACTCCCCCCGCCTAGACACATACGCGGGAACCCAGGGAACTCGATACCCTGATCTCCATAACACAACTCACGAAGTTTACAGGCGATACAAATGATACAAGGAGAGATAATGCGAGCTGACCAAATCCACTAGAGTGATTGCTGAACGAAAATGGAGATTGCATGAGTTTAAATTGATTAATATCTACTGTAACCAGCTGTTTGTTCCCAAGACCGGTTTTCAATAATGCAGAAGGCCACATTAATTTTTGATCTATATATTTATTGTACGTAGGTTAAGTTGTATTCCATTCACCGGGAACAGCGACAAACAACCAATTATAACAGCATGCGCTATACTCTAAGGCTGCGTTCACACACGGCAACTATGAGTAATATTGGTGATTGTGACAGTCGGCCAACACCAACAAACTCCACCAACTCGAGTTACTGAGAATCACTCCTAGAGCGAAAGCTTCAGAAGTTGTTCGTACACCGGCCAATCAGCGAGAGGAGCGCAGGCCAGACGACTCCCGAGGGCTTGATGTGATTTTGTTCGGGCCGTAGTACGTGGCATGGGTTCAAATCCTCCAGGTGTAGCTGAGAAATAATTTTTTTAGGCATTTTTTGAAGATAATGACGATCTTTTGCAGAAATAAACTGGCTTAGGTTTGAATGATGGCAGTTGGAAAAAAGCTCCATCAGTTGGATTCGAACCCGCATCCTCTGATAGTCATAATGTTTCCTGTGGGTGGAGCTACCGAGTTGGTACAGGTCATGACAAAAGTTTACGGAACACGCGAGCGGTGTATTTTCTCCTCGGTACGACACCCTATAGCGGCAAGCGGAAGCTGGCGAAATCAGGCCAGTTCACTACCTCAGAGGGGTGGACAACTGCGCTCTTAGCGACACACAGCGGTAGTTTCGGTATGATTACTGTTGTATGTGCCCGCAAAGTGAATTGGATTTTATTGTTGTGCTCGTCAACATCATGGACGTATTGCATATTGCACCCCAGAATACTGAGGAAAAAGAATTATTTTTCCGCGTGTCGTACTTGGCGAGATACAAGCCGTCGAACACACTCCCGAGAAAGCGCAGACGTCAGAGACCTCAGAGTTGCCGTTGGCAGACGTAAGCACATGACTTCTCACGCGCTGCCTCACTGGGGGCGAAGCCTGTGATGTCAGGGCCGCATCAGTTTCGGTGTTCGGTATTCGGGGTGCCCGTTTTCTCCTCTTGTATTGCGCTCTTCGCAGCGAAACTTTCAATGCAGGTCGAGATCGGTGGAAACAGCCGTCCTTTACGTTTATTTGAGATAATTAGATGATCTGTCGCAAGCGCTTTAAGGCATGAGGGGCGTAAAAGAGTTACGAATTCTCATCTGCAGGTATTTAGTTACGCGTGTAATAGGTGTAATGCACCTTCTACGCCTTGTAGATCTATTTACAATTGATTGTTCAATACTTCTTCATGAAATGTGCAGCGTTAATACCAAAGCGCACTGTTTTGCAGATGATGGCGGGTAGACGTACCGCCATCCAGATACCTATATCCATTGTAACGTCATTTGAAGAATTGTAGCACCCAATCAGCCGACAACGCGGAGGCACACCTGACATTCTGCTCAACACTCTTAAAAGTGAACTTCACCGCCTAGCAGACTACCTGCTGCTAACTACCGTCCCGAACGAAACCGTTCTCGTCCCTGATTTTTTGAAAACTGGAGGCGGAGCCTATTTTGTAGCGGTACATAATAGGCTCCGCCTCTCGTCATCAAAAAATCGTGGTCGAGGACGTTGTCATTCGAGATGATGGTTGGCTATCACTGTTAAGACAGTACTTCACCACATAGCACGCTCCCAGCCAATCGTCATTCCGAATGATATCATTCTCTGTCTGAAACTGGGAGGAGGCACCTATCTGGGACATTATGCTTGTCCCAGATGGGCTCCTCCCTCAGTTTTGAACGAATCATGCACAGAATCATATCATTCGGTATGGTGGTTGGCTAGGAGAGTGCTATGTGGTGAAGTTCTGTGGGAGGTACCCGGGTTCGAATCCCAGTGCCGGCTGTGCTGTCTGGGGTTTTTCCTGGGTTCTCCTCAGACGTTTTCAGACATATGTCAGCACAGTTCCCTTAGAAGTCGGCACAGGACGCACATTCCCCCAGGGCGTCAGTCGTGATGTTGCCCACCTCTGCAGAGACCGACATCGGCAAGCCCTTTCACCATCCCCCACCACCACTACCACCATCTATTTCAACGGTGTAGGAACGTGCTATATGTGGTGAAGATACGGACATATCGAGTTCACGTATACAAAAAGGTGCCATAGCCATGTCCGTTTGGAGCCGACACAGTCGGCCTGCCAGCTTGGAAGAGTCCATAGCTCCTTTAATGCGCACTTACTTGTATAGCCTATGCGGAATGCGACGTCTGCTCCCCATATTCGTTCTGGCGAGAACGTGTAAACTCACCGATAATGTAGTCGTACCGGGGTAGAATAATGCCCCTGTCGTAATACGTGTCGGGCGGTGGATTCGTGAAAGTCGCCGTAGCTAATAAAACCATCAACTGGAAGGTCGTAGATTTTGGGGTGTAGGGCAACTGGACGTCCATCTTGTCCCCTGGAACAATGAGGACCGCAAATTAATCACCGCGACCGCGCAATCTAATCGCGCAGACTGTATCGTTTGCACTAGTTGGTTGAGGGACATTTCGGACCCTCTACTGACAGCCGGTCCGAACGACGCTATTTTGATTGTTAAGGGAGTGCAAAGGGCCGTTCAAACAGAATGTTCAGATTAACACGTCTGATGAAAGTGTGTGTGTGTGTCATTTTACCGAACTGCAGAAAATGTTTTCATGTGCGGCAGTACGTTTCCCAGAAAGAAAAAAAAGTGACATAACATAGCCCCGCGTGTTCACCTTTAAAGGAGCGTGGAAATGATAGGAATAAAATATGACAGGAGAAGTAGAAATTACGATTCCGAGCGCTGCGATGCATATTCACACAAAAAGTTTGAGCGTAGCGCGCAATCCTGGCGCGCGCGAGAGCATTGAATCTCGCGGCAGAAATGACTCCTCTCTCGGCTGCGAGCCGCTGACGGCATGTCGTCTCGCCGTCTTTTTCTTTCTTTTTTGCTATTTGTTTGGCGTCACCGTTACGGCGCCGGCAAGGCGCCCGAGCAGGAAGCGTCGTTGTTCATTGGACGTCGTGGAAGGGACAGGTGATGAACTGAACACTCTACAGGTGAGGCGACACGTCTGCTCGCCTTACAAACGTCTTATGCAGTTGGAACCTAAGCTCCGCCAGCTTCGATTTCGGCACACGAATGTTCCAGAGACAGGCAAGTGATGCTGCTAAGTGAACAAACATTCCGATTGAAATATAGTGCGTCTTCTTGGCTACAAATCCATAGTCATGAAGACAAGGCGCAGTGACTAGTGTTTTCATTTGAAGAGGTCGTCGACCATCAGACTCCTCCGCGGCATTGCCTGTCGTTAAAGGTGTAAACCAAATCACGCTAGGGACAAATTTCTCCGTCGTCCCAACGACACCGGCGGCTGCCTCGACGACTACAGCACGCAGCAATTTTCTCCAGAGCTTGACTGAAATTCACCAAGACTGGGCACGTCCACCGAAGGTTATGGACCGCGACATTGCTCTAATTGAGCTGAAGACTGCGTTGAAACTTGTGAATGTGCGATCCTTCCCGGAACCAGATCACCTATCCGCAAAATCACCTATGCCGCACTGCGAAACCTTGACAAGCGGTCACTCCAAGCTCTCCTTCATGCGTCTATAATACGTTTATACGTCTTGGCAACAAGGATCCGTACCATCTACCTGGAAGAAGGCATTAGTTGTTCCCATCCTAAAACCAGGTAAACCCAAATGCCCTATTTTCCTTTCGCCCTGTGAGCCTGTATGGGAAAACTGATATAGAGAATGACTTTGCATCGCCTCGACTGGTGGCTCGAAAAACGTGCGTTCCCTCAAGAAATGGCTGGATTTTGTCGCCACCGAAGGTCCATGGATCCAATTCTAGACCTAGTCTCTACAGTGCAACATGCTTGTGCTCATCGGCGAATCGTTGTATCGGTCTCCCTGGACATTGAGCGCGCGTATGATACCGTCTCGCACATCAGTGTGCTCCACGGGTTGCGGTTTTTTGGAGTATCTGGTCGCCCAGCTGGCTACACGATTTCCTTACGGACAGAACTGTGGCTGTCCGCACATCCCACGGCCAAAGCCCCAAGCACTCTGTTCATCAAGGCGTACCACAAGGAAGCATTCTCAGTCACTATTTAATGTGGTAATGGCAGGACTAAAATAGATAGTTTCTCGCAACGTAGCATTCTCAGTACATACCGATGACGTTGCGATTTGGACAGTATGCAAGTCACGAGCAGCCATTCAGCGACGTTTACATCTACTCTGTAAGAAAAAAAAAGAAAAAGAAAAAAATTCCTACCCAAGCCGGTAGAACGACAGCATTTTCGGCTACCATTTTGGGCCAATCCACGTGCGCCTTTTCCTCCTCGAGTATAAGCGCTGGCGTCCCTTTCCCTTGCTCCGCCCTCAAACGTATGCTTTAGGAAAAAGAAGAAAAAAAAGAAAACTTGAATTTCCTACCAAAGCTGATTGAACGACATTTCCTACTCTGTAGTTTGTTTCTACTCTGCAGTTTTACCCAAAAAGTTAAAATTGGTTTCAGTAGAAATGTGGTTGCAAAATCGCTCTACCAAAATTGATAGAAAATTCTACCTTTTTGTCTCAGAGTGTAGCCTTAAATAATGTCCAGCTGTACCTCACGCGACTTGAAATAGACCTTTCGCCCGAAAATTGCATCGTGCTCCCTTTCACTCACAAGGCTACGAGAAATTTTCCTCTTTGGGTTGGGGCAAAGAAGCTCGAGCCTGTATGTTCCCATCGCTTCCTTGGTGTTCTCCTGGACACGAACCTGCGCTGGGCTCGCCACCTTAGGCACCTTGAAACCAAAGTGGTGCGATGCTGCAATTCAACATCTTTCTCGCTTAGGACCAGGCTGGGGCTGTGATCCATCCTCCCTTCTAGCCGTTCACTTGGCTTTGGTGAGGGCGACTGTGCTTTACAGCTTTCCAATCTTGCACAGGGTTTCTACGACGTCCTTAAATACCCCTCGGATCCTGTTTGTCCGAAGCCTTCGTCGCTGCCTTTGAGTTCCAAGAATGGCTGAAATACGGCAAGTCCTAGCTGAAGCTGGTGAACTCCCGGGGGACGCCCTTCGTGAGCGTGAAACGGCTCGACACTTCCTACGTTTGCGTGGGCACATTCCCCGACACCCACTTCTCAGGAAAATTCGATACCGTCGTGAAAGTGGTTTCCATCGCGTAGTGCAGAGGACAGGAAAGGCTCTCACTGGCTTGATATCTAAGAACGTCACACCGCCGAACGGTCTCTGGTCCTGGTCCCCACGGGACTGGGTCGTATTCACCGACACATCTGCGCTGCAAGCAATTGAAAATTCTGGCATCCGAGGCTCATCCGGTTATGGATGTGTTAATGGCTTACAAACTTGTCTACGAAGCAGGGCACAGGTTGGTTGCCCAATGGGTTCCAACCCATTGCGGAGTTGAAGGCAATGAACAGGCCAACAGGCCGCAGGAGCAGCTCTCTCGTCTCGGAGACGGATTGCAGGAGACGGACAGTTGCAAATAACCTGTCTTATTGTCTCCTCGTAAATACTGAAAGACTCGGTGCTATCCTAGGAAAATATTGTACAATCTCATGTTTGGGTGTGCCAACAACAACCATAAATGGAGAAGTTATGATGACAAGGGATGCTTCCCTGTGGGTGTGTCAACCAACCCCTGCCCTGTGCGTTTCTTAATTCTTAATTCTGCTATTGCGCTTGAGTTAGAACGCACAGTGAGAACATCTTTGCTCGCAGAAGCTGTACACCCCAAAATACCCTTAAACTTTTTGGCAATGAAACCAGTTACAAAATACAACAAACATTCAGCCACACGAGGGGGGCTATTGTCGTAGCACGGGAACATCGCATTGTACTCTTAGTCCCAGGTTTCAACATATGAGAGTCAAGTAGCTTCTTTAGCCGGGCAAGTTTTGTAGGTTCTAATTGATTGCGTTGAAGTCAGCACTGTTTCCTAAAAATGCAGTAGTGTGCATCATGCCGCGTATATGCTTCTGCTATGATTGCTTCGACCGCGGAAATCACCTTGTTAGCTAGAATCTTAGACGCGTAAGCTATCCTGATTTATCCCATGGGTTGCTATCCGTTCATAACGCACCGAGTTATCGCGTCGTGAAATTCGTTGCATTGTAAATTTTCACCTCGCTACCAAATCGAATGTAGTAGTCGCATCGTCAGCCGCAGTCCACAAGCGCGTGGTTTACGTCAGCGCTACCCAGCGCGAGAATCAAAACATTCATCTTCACCAATCAACCAAACCCATTTCACGCCAAAAACGAACATTTCCACAGCCAAAAGAACATTTTCACGCCAAAGAGCGTTTTCCCGTGTTCTAACAGTGCAGAGGTAGCAGAATACCAACGGGATGGACACTTGTGTTTCTGTTTGCGTTTCTGATAATGAATATGCACTTGACTTACAAAATGCTGACGTATACATATATTTATAAGTGAACTTTCTTATTACTGTAATCTTCACAGACATCCACCAATTTGCCTTCATATTCACACCGAATATTCGAAAATTAGCCACAAGTACGAACTGGAAGCATAGAAGCAAGCCACGAAATGTGGCAGTGTGCTATTTCCGAGCGATCTGCCTATAGCGGCGTGGTGGCATGTTGCTCGAGTGGTAGCGTGCTGGGCCAACTTCGCAGGTACTGTGATGACATTTGTTTTGAAGCATCTGGGGAAAATTCACAGAAAATCCAGAGAGCACAGCTGGCACAAGGATATGAACTCGGACCACCCCTCAGTCTTTGCGTGGAATGCCATCATCGTGGCCACTAAGCCACGGCAGCTACAGTCCGAAATGTGACTACGAATTGTTATCCCATGGGGATATCTTCGGAGGTGACACCCTATAGAATTCAAGCAGAAGGAACAAAAGGCTACACTGGACACTTAATTCTACTTAAAGACGATGTTTTGCAAACCTTTTTTCCGTTGATATTGACGTTACCAAGCGAAGAGTGTACTTCGCGATGGATGCGTGCATTGTGTGAAACGTGAACTTCTGTAGTCGACTGATGGCAACCACCTGATGCATGTCAATTCAGTGATAGACGCCGTTAATGATGCCACTTACGTTCGTGTTGTCTGCCTTCGAGATTATTCAGTCCTGAGTCCCATGCGTGATATGTGCCGCTGTCCTGAACTGTGAACAGACAGAGCGTATTTTGTTAGAATGCATGCGCGATTTCACATCTGGTGTTCGTTACCAGGTTGACAGACTCAGGCGGCATATAGGTCGTACACGTGGAAGAACTGTTAGCGTAGTAGTAACGCGGTTGGCAATTTGGTGTCAAGGAAAAGTTTCGCACATGTCACCTCCATCCCCAACGTTATCTTCTCCCTTTTTTTGTCTAACCTTTTGCGCTTGCGTCCACCTCGACAGACGACACGTACTGTAGCACGATAAATGCAAAATGCAAGGAGTGCAGTCTGTATCCAAGGTCCCGCGACGCTGACTTTGGGACACAGGCATCCACACACAAACGATGAGAGCTATGAGTGTTACACAGTGCCGCTTGCTCACATGGATATGGTGTAGCGCGAGGGATCCTAGGGTACGCAGTACGAGAAACCGCCTACAGCAAACTGTCGAACGTGCCGTGTCCATTATTTTGACATGACAGAGGCAACATGACTGAGTCTCGCTACAAGACAAGATGGATAGAGAACACGCACGAGGGATTCAATAATGAGTCATAATAAGTCATTCATAAATTCGAGAGGACACGCGAATAGTTCGAAACAGAGAAGGAGAAGCTGGAGGAGCTCGTAACATTTAGTCGCCGCGAATGTATCGCGGCGACAATACCCTGTTACGGTTCGTGAGAATTGAGCGCCGCGAAATTAAAGGGTTTTACCCTACAACGACCATTCTTCCTGATGTGGAAAATCTGAGCTTGGGTAACCATTAGAGGGACAGGACAAACACACCACTCGTGTGTATGTTACACTCTAAATCCTGTGACGGAAACGTGCTGGCTAAAAAAGTTCCCTCAGAAAGTACAGCCGGTACACAGCCGTAACCGTCTGGAAACAGCCGCAACAGTTATGAAATAGCAAGCACAGCGATCCCCATCGCAAATTTCAGCTGGTACAAAGCCGTCACGTCGGTATGAAACGGCTTCGTGCCCGCTGAATAATATGTGTGCCTCCTGAGCCGTGTACTCGTGTGCTTGCTGAATAATGCGCGTGCCGGCCGAACATGTGTGCCTTCGTTGGAGCGTATTATGTTGCTCCGCGCTCCACCGGTGAGGAGTGACATGGCATCGCGTATTCTTCCGCAGTGCATTCTTCCGTGCTTTCTTGCCAGTTGTCTGCGCTGCAACGTCGCCTTTGAGAAGGATGATGAAGTGTATCCGAGTGGGTTACAGCAACATAACACATTTAATACTGATCAATAAGGCTACATGTCGAGTACGAGCGAGTGGCTCCGATGCTCGAAGGAAACCGACTGACTTGCGAGGTGAGAGTCCATCCCTACAGCGGAGGTGCACTCTGACCCGATGTTATGGGCGCCCCGAATGTGGGCCTCTCCGTGTGGAATGCACCATTGGCGTGGGTGCCGAGACTATCGTCTTTTAAACCGCATGCCTGGCACACAGCACTCCTCCCCCTTTAGTATGTCACCGGTTGTCCGTAGCGTAGTGGTGACCTCCTGCATCGTCCTGATCTTCTAGGTAGACGAACCGGAGTCAGGAGGCTTGGGTTGTGAACTTCCACATCAGACATCCAGGTGTCATCCTCTGTGGCGATCCGCGACGCAGGTCGTCGGCGCAGTTGGTCGGCGTGACGCGTCATGTCTCCGACCGCCGTTTTCACCACAGCCATGTGGGATCCTTTTTGGTTCTGTACCACTCCCGGAATCCATTTTTGTCTTCGCCCGTAATTTCGAGCGAACACGTGCGTCCCTGGCCGAAGTACACCTGTTTCCGAACTTTATTCTTTTTCTGGGCTTGGTCGTGCCCGGTCAGGTTTTGAGATAGCTTCTTTGTGCAGTTCTTGGACGCTGATGAGGTCCAATCTTGACCTGATGTTGTACCCAAGTAGCATTTGCGAGGGCGATTTACCGGACACAGTGTTTGGTGATCGACTGTAAGAATGCAACCAGCTGTCCACATTTGTGCGCAAATCCCCAGTCTTCATTTTCTTCAACGCATCCTTCACCGTGCGTACCGCCCTTTCTGCTAGTCCGTTTGACTGCGGGTAGTATGGGGCTGTACGAATATGTCGTATCCCATTAGCTTTCACAAAATCCTGGAATGCTTTTCCTGTGAATGGCGTGCCATTGTCTGACACTACGCAGTATGGAATTCCAAAGCGTGCGAATACACTTCGAAGTTCCTTCACCGTTTGCTCAGACGAAGCATTCTTAACCGGAATTGCTTCAATCCAACGTGAGAAGCTGTCCACTGCGATGAGTAGCATCATTCCCTCGATTCGCCCGGCATAATCAATATGCATGCGTGACCATCTTATAGTTGTCGATGGCCGGCTCACATGTTGAGATGGTCCTCTTCGCTGGCTTGGTTTCTAGTTATTATGAGAGTTCTATGACACGCGCAGCATGGATTGAAAACACTGATGCACGAGCTGAAGCATAGTTCACTGCTTAGCGCCGAAGCAAAAAAGAGTCCGGTATAATTTTGACTGTCGCTTCGTAACGGAATCAAAGTTTTGAATTATGATAACAAGTATGAAATCAACATAGCGTGTAAGGTAATGTGAAGCAAGCTTGTTTTTTAAATTTTAGTGCCCCTTCAATGCACTATGACCTTAATGTCAATAGCGGTTCATTCAACCCTTCCCACTTCTGACAGACAGATACACCCGCTTAACCGGTTTTTGAACGTAACCTCCATAGAAACCCGCCTGAAGTACTCGGAGGGTTTGAAACATTAAGGAGTTTTAGGAAATCGGCGCTCCGATGCAGACTCCGTATCTGATGTCAGTCAATCAGATATCAGCCACGTGGTGTCAGCCGCTCCAAAGCAGTCGGGCGATTGGCTTATCATATTTCCGGATACGTTGTCGTGAAACTTCTACGTTTTCCTAAAACACCCATTTACTTAACGTTTACCTTTTTGTTCCCATATTGCCCTCTTCCTTGCTTTTCACCTTCCCACTAACCTTTGCGCCAGCGCTGTATTCGTACTTGAGGAAGCCTCTGAAAAAGTGGTACTCTGCGCCAAGGTAAGCGGAAGGCGAGAAAGAAAAGCGAGATATTTTGTCACCCAGAAGCTCCCGTAGAAATTCCCGTTTCCGTGAGACGAATCTGTAGTAATTTTCTGCATTTTAAGTAATAGTATTCATACTCAATTTGAACAAACAAGTGATGCGAGGGTTGTGCGCCTGCTCGTGGAAGCGGATTGCGCGAATCCATCCAAGTCATTTAAACGAATGTATGGTTTGCGTTCTTGTTCTGGAATACACAAACCGCGAACCTTCGCAATGAAATGCTTACTGCATGCTTGAAAAACTGACTAGTTCCTTGCGTTATCCATAGATGGCGCGCGAGTCTTCCTGGTTTTCAAAATTTAGAAGCCATAGTCTGTGCTTTTCTTCGTGCGTCAGTCTACTACTGCGTACGTCAAATAGTTGCTTGCCGGCGCTGGTGGGAAGCTGGAAGGTGCGGAGAGAGGGACTCAGCGCCAGTGGCAGTTGCGGGTTGTGACCTGCATTGCTGTGAACAGCTGTTTTGCGGCTGACTCTAATTGCGTTTCTCTCGCGATTCGACTCATCTGCTTACATCACGCACGCTCGCAGGTGTTGAATGTTTTTATATATTTATTTATTCATTGCGCGGTATCTGCTGTTACATATGCGCCACGTTCAAGCACGGGTCCACACATATTCATTGGTAAAAACATTAAGGTCTATGAAGGAACCCCCAGTACGATATTGTGGATTACAAAAAAAGAAAGCAACGGGTTCCTATTAGGATCGACTGCACCTACTGGTAAATGCGTAACATACCGTGGTAACGTAAATTTTAAGAAAGCGAAAATATATGTATTTATTACTTTATGATATTAAAATGTTTGTGGTGAGCATATCGAGGAGTGTTTTGCTTTCGTGTCGCTCATGTTCCCATTCAGCAGCAGATTATGCCCGAGTATCACAAATGTCCTAAAAACGTCTTCACGCACACTGAGTCTTGTATTGGCTACGCAGGCTTCATATTTGAATGTGTACCACTATGCGCGGAATGCGTCTAGCGAACAAACCACTTGATTTGGATGTGGAAACACAGTAGATTACACCTGTTTTATAACCTTCAATTCAGTTCAATTCAATGCAATGCAATTCATTTCATCTTTACGATGTGGAGATGAAAAAAAAAAACTGAGGAACAGTTTGACAAGTCCCCATCCCCAAAGTGTGTTTTTTTTAAACCTGTGTTGTGTTAACTCCGTGTTAGCGCCGCGAAGCAAGTGTGGCTATCAGAGGCGTACAGGCGTGGAAAGATGGAGAGAGGACAACGGGAAGGAGTGGGGGATAACGGGGTAGTATGCTTCCTGGGCCGAGTTCGGGGGACCTGTGCACATTCGCCGTGATCGCAAAATGTGTTGGGAGGTTTACATACGAGTACACACAAAAAATATCGGTGTCCACCCCTTACCTAACACTTTATTATGCAAGGGGGCGCAAGCTACCGTCCGTTACGAACCACGGCCGCGACCCGCAATCTCATCCACCACAATACACTCCCCCGCTTTGGAGCGGGATGTACGTTGCTACGATGTGCATCGTGCTCGTGGTTGTGCTTTGCGAAGAATCCGTCTCCGTTTGTGCCAAACAAGATTGAATCCCGCAGTAAACAATGTAAATGTTCTTCTTGCGGTTGAGTGTAAAACAAGCCAGGAATTTGTGTGGCATGCTTGTAATCCGAAACTTTAGGCCTAACGAACGTTCCTGCAATCCTGCTTTTATATTTTCAAAATGCTGATGTGAAGCACTAATGTCTTATCAGTTTTGCTATAGTTACGTTTTATTGCAATAAAAGTGGACGGGAACGGGAAGTGAATCTGGAACAGGGTCATTCACGATCCGAACGGAGAAGTGAGAAGCTGAGCGTGACAAGTTTTGAGTTTGTGTACCCATAACTATGTTATAAAATGTTAAGCGATATACTGCAAAAAAGTATGTGTGTGGTACAATAAAAGAAATGTTACAGCACATCTTGTTGCATTTTGGGTGAATTTCAGCATAAGCCGGTATCAATATTTCAAAAAATATTAACAAGAAGCATGCAATCGGGGGATATCCCCTGAACGTCCAAATATCCCGTCGCGATATTTATGGGACGTTCCCGAATCATAGTCTTTTGCTAGTCCTATGGATGTACAAAAAACGTCTGCGAGCTCTCTGGGCAGGTCCCTGGGATATCCGAACATCCACACCGGGATATTTTTGGGATATCGCTGGGATATTTGTGGTTAACTGGCTAGAATACACGGCGCATATTGTGAAGGTGGGCTTCACACCAACGCTTCAGTACAGCAGATCAAGCCTTTTTAACATGTTGAAGACAAGGCAACTGAAAAATGCCAATGTAGCTAAATTTATTACAAGCTTTCGCGTGGCGACCACGCTTCATTAGGTAAAAACAGCAAGTGTGACACTTACTGTTTTTACCTAATCAAGCATGGTCCACAACGCGAAACCTTGTATTAAATTTTAGGATGCTTCATTGCCGTTTTTCAATTACTATTGGATCTGACGTTTCCACCCCGAATATCTCAATATTCACCCAGAACACTTGGATGTACAAATTTCCCGTGACACAGGCAACATGCCACAAGCGTATGAATGCAACTGGATTGCAGCACAAGCTTGTTGCACGAGCCTTAGGACTATGGCTGATGGTCTATGAACTATGGTTTGTACTATAGCGGTGATCATGAACAATGGGTGATAAAGAGGGTGAGCTTGCTGTACGTTTTGCCTGGAATTCTGGAGAACGAGCAGTTCAATCTCAGTTCCTTTATTCGATATTCTAAAATATGCTTACCGATAGGTTGCGAGATTTCGGCGCAACAGCCGTTCTGACACTTTCGTGCAATTCGCATCAATATTCAGGTGTCGTATGGGTTTCCAACGTGAAGGTATTGAACAATAAAGTGTGAGTTTGTATGTTACTTCGACAGGGGTGAAGATAACGTCGGGGATCAACAGATGTGGAGCTCACTTGACACCAATAGATATACCATCACGTCCACTGCTGTTACAGTGTCCATCTGCCTGCCCCATGTAACCTGAGTGCGTTAACCTGTGATGAGCAACAGATGTGAAATGAGGCTAAAATTTCGCGGCACCCACGCGAATGTCGAACATCGCATTCCATCTACTGGACTGAAGTGCAGAAGAGCGGCAACACGTAGGATTGAGGATCCAATCGAGGCAGCATTAAGTACACATTTAACTTTGTATGCTATATAGTAAGATTTGTGCTTTCCTCTAATTTACATTTATGACAATACATTTACTTTTACTTTTAGTTTCGTTTATATTTACAATTATTATGTATAACTGAAATTTTGCAAACGTTGATGCATTCCTTCATTATTTCTACGAGGCTTTGTGAAATGGTGCTCGAAGTATATTGGTGTTAGCACAACAACCATTTCTCCAACCGGGAGCCACACCTTGCGCGTGGAGACGAGCTTCCACTAATCTCTATCCGTAAATCAGGCTCTATGTGACGACACCCAACAATTCTATGCCTATTTTCTTACTGTCCTTCGGGAAAAAGTTTACAGTATTCCCAAGCAGCACGCCAATATTGGTCCAATATTGGACCCATATGGGTTGCAAAGATTGCCAAGATTGGCCCAATATGGGCCGCCAATGTTGGACCAATATGGGCTGCCCATATTGGCAAGCCCATTTTGCGCCAATATTGCCAATATTTCTGTGGTAACACCAATGGGGAGTCCGTGTAATAATAAAGCATTATCCTGTATATTATTCACCATTGATAATTCTTTTTTTGCGTTTTTATTTCTGCGGATCTAATTGATCCACGTTGCACATAATTACAAAAAACAAAACAAAACAAAAAAACGCACGTGTACGCGGGCAATATGGGGCCCATATCGCCAGGATTTTCCCAATATTGTTTCAAAGTGGGCAATATGGGGCCCATATTGCCAGGATTTTCCCAATATTGGTTTAAACTGGGCAATATGGGGCCGATATTGCCCATTTTCAGCCAATATGGGGAAAATTTTGGCGAAACGGGTCCCTTATTGGACCCGTATCGCCACAATGACCAGCCAATATGGGCCCAATATTGTGTGCTGCTTGGGTTATGTCCGTAATCACGTTAACTTCTTGAGGAACATGACTCCCCTTGCAAACGCAGCACTGTCTTCGTCTTCGGTTTATCTACCGTAACTCAACTTGTTGAAATCATGCAAATATTAGCGGATGTGTGACAATATTCCCGGGTGTCTGAAGTACATGAGATTACGTCGAAGAACTGTTTCTCGGCCTTCAGAAGGCCAGCGCAGCAGACGAGGACACAAAGGAACACAACAATACAGCTGCGTACTCTCAATTAGCAGGTTCTCCTGCATCGAGAAGCGAAAAAAAACAAAAAAAAAACGCGGTGCTTACCTCAGTGCTACTTCAAAACTTCAGCGTTCAGCTAGTTCCTACCATTCGTTCATGTCACGGAAAAATCACACACTAAGTTTCTGTCAAAGTTCTGTCTGACACGATGATAAACCACCAAATTGATAGGAAGTCCACGCGGCAGCGTCCCTGAACACACACACACACGTACAAAAAGACACACACACAAAAAAGATGTCGCCCACCACAGCCCAAGCAAAAACACATCGTTGCCAAATTTTTCAAGTCAAAATGATAACGCTTTTGAGCTGAAATACCCGTAGTCTAGTATGGAGGAAGGAGTTGCCTCAGGACAGAAGCCGCCGATATTTCGAACAGAGACTGTTCTTCTTCTGGGCACCGTCCTCATCATTGGCATGGTATTTAAAGGGTTAGGTGTGACGTGTTTAAAGGTTCATGCGAATTGTGGGTCAACAGCCCGGAGGGAAGAAAGGTTCCGTACGGGGTTTTACGGCCGGAGTGAATGGCTGCTTTGTTAGAGTGTGGAGGGGATTATGTGAACGTAGTGATCTAGGCTACAGACCGGTTACAGAAAAATGGAAGGTTCACGAACACGTGGACGAAACGGGACAACAGGCAAGAATTGGCAAGCATAGCGAAAGATAAGGAGGTTAGTGATTACGTGGGGAAAATTCCAGAACCAGTCCGTAGTCTAGTATGTCAGCTGTTGCATAGTTTCAAAATTGTAACAAATAAGGCTCGTAATAATCTCTCCCAGACTTGTACGCGTCGCCGAAAAAAAGGAACTAAATACCGTTACTCGCGCATTACCGCGAAAAAAGAACTATTACCTGTTACGGAAGCATCAAAAGGAACGCGTTCCCGTTGCCCGACAGTAACGAGTTACTCTCGCGTTACGCTTACGTTACCATGGTATTACAGAGCCAGGATAAACGTCAAAATTGAAATTGGTGCGTGCTTTATTTGGTCCGACTATCTACATGGAATTCGCTCTGAAGAATAGCTGGTGCTCGAGATGAGCATAGGTTGTTTTGGTTGATTTCTCTGGGAGGGCCTCCGTGGCAAGAATGAACCATTGCTGTGGAAAAGTACGGCTGCGTCAAATACAGCCATATTTTTTTATGCATGGACTGGATGCACGTGATTAATAACGAGACTGCTTTCCCCTTTTTTTTCTGTGAATTCAAGTCAACAGCTGCTTTTATTCATTTATTTTGCACCACTGCTAGGAGGATACACGACATCGGCTGTACGCCTACGCGAGCTAAACGCTGCACCAGCGGTTATCATGACTTTTAAGCCGTAATATCATCCAAACTCTTCTGACTACCACCTCACAACGGCAATGGCTCCACAAGGTCTTTGATGACAATATGATCTCAGGATCCGAGTTTAGTCGAGTTTAGTGACTCTAGTTTATCAATGGGTAGCAAGCTGTGAGATAACAGGAATAAATAAATTAAAATGTCCTAGCGTCTTTTCCAAGAACGCTTCATATGGTCAATGACACGACCGAATAGTATTGCTGTATTTGTCATGCCGGTCACCTTAGGACCCAACAACAGAGTGATTAGCGACCAGAGGCTCCCAGGAGCTGAACATCCAGATCAGGTCACCACGTGATGGAAGCCTACGGAATTTAAACATACTAATCGACAATGCCGTCAGTGTTGAAGCCGAGCGCATTCGAAGAAAAGTAACGAGTAACATAGGTAACGGTTACCGATTTTTGTAACTAAATACGTTATTAATTAAAATTTTTGGCAAAGTAACTAAGTCGTTACTTCGTTACCAAAAGAAGCAACTGGTTACTGGGTAACGAGTTACTTGTAGCTGGTTACGTACAATTATCTCTTCCCGTACGGCATCTCACCGGTTTACCATAGACACCATACAACACACTCCTAGTTGGTTTCCTTGGACAACATAGGTAATCTTGGGACCTCGATTTGATCAGGCCGCCAAATGATATCGTCCATGCCTTGACGAATCCATGCCATAGGTGGTGGTGGTGGTGCTGCTGCTAGTGAAAGGGCACGCCATAATCCATGGCATGACGCATCATGTATGATGCATCATGCCATGACGTCCATGGACGAATGACATCGTCCTTTTCGCTTCGTCGTCGCGGTCCTTACGAGCTAAAAAGTGGCGGGAAATTCAAAAAGATGGGCACGTGACATATTACGCGTGACGTGTACCATGACCGTCACGTATCGCGCGAAGAGTGCACGTGTTTTATCACGTGCCCTTCTCGACGAGTGCTCCGCCCCTCGTTAATTCGTAACGCGTCCAAGCGATTAAGTCCAGTTCGTCCGCCTCTCTTGGACGCTTTCCAATGCACATTTATTGTCTGAAAAAGGCGTATAACCTCCCGTTCTAAACAAGTTAGGCGACGGAATTTAGGATGACGGTTGCCTCAGGCCTCTGTTGTGTGGCGAATCACTGTTTTGACGGAACAAAGTGTCATGCAGAGTTTTAATGTGCCCCTCATGCAAAGTGCAAATTAAAATAATCTGCGCAGTGTGGTTGCAATGTAGTTAATCGCCTTCTTTGTGTTTCAGAGGAGAAGATGGACATTGAGTTTCCCTACGTTCCAAAGTCCGGGTTTTTCTTGTTGGCGTTTCTTATAGCTTCGGTGACTTTCACAAATCCGCCGCCCGATTCCTACTACGACAGAGGCATTATCCTACCCCGGTACGACTATGTTATCGGTGAGTTTATGTATCCTCGTTCTGAATGGGTAATGTGCCTAGCCTTTACAGTGAGTGTTGTGACATACGTATGTGCGATACGGAGGGCTTGTGACTTTGGTGATCCACTTTACCCTCATTATAAATGCCGTTATCCTCATTCTGGATACCCTATCTTGGGAAGTAACTTTGTTGCATGTAACTGCACCCTGCAGCAGCTTACCCGCCGGCCAGCATGCTCTACAATTACTCAACGCAGGTGGAACGTTGTGAAGTCCACACATAAGACTCT
This sequence comes from Ornithodoros turicata, assembly GCF_037126465.1. Lineage (NCBI taxonomy): Eukaryota > Metazoa > Arthropoda > Arachnida > Ixodida > Argasidae > Ornithodoros > Ornithodoros turicata. The sequence continues at coordinate 23,512,484 of NC_088207.1, forward strand.
GAAGGACATTGAATAGTAAACTTCAAAATGATTGAACATTGAGGCGACAACTTATAATGTAAAACGATGTCCAGTATTCAAAACAATCGACAGGGCATGTCCTCTCTGGGCTCTCGACCAGCCTCTAAGGCCCCTTTTGTGTGTGTGTTTTCTTTCTTCTTTCTTTTCTTTATTTCTTGAGGGAATAGCAAGTCGGCATACGGCAGACTAACCTTCCCTGTTTTTTTAAATAAACATATCCCCTAGCTTCACTGGCTAAATTTACAGTGTATCAGTGTGTACAGTGTACATTTACAGTGTACCGTGCATCACTGACTAAATTTACAGTGTGTACCTGCATGTGTCTAGAGCTGAAATAGCAAGGGGCCCCTGCAGGGGGTGCACAGGAGAATGTTAGGGGGGTGTCGCCAAATATCGGGGGTATAAGGTAGGTCTGGATCACGGTGTAAGATAAAGATAAGAGGTGATGACACCCACGCCAGCGGAGCGTCCAGATAAGTGTTCGCTTTCCAGGCCCCCTCGTCTGATCGCCATCTCTCGGCGCGCAGTAGGACTGACAGGACCGCCAAAGTTTACCTATGCCTTTCCCGGCGTTGCAAGCGAATGTCTTCTGCTCTTGGCCTCAGCAGCTATGCGCACCGTGCAGCTCTGCAGCTGTCCGCATGTGCGGCAGCTTGCGCACCGTCAGATGGCGATCAGGCGAGGGGGCCTGGAAAGCGAACATTATCTGGACGCCGCCTTCGCATGGCGAGACAAGAGAGTGTCATCACCTCTTATCTTTATCTTACACCGTGGTCTGGATAAATCACAGGAGTTGAAGAATTCATCGAGGCCCGGTTTCATTCAATTGCGTTTTTAGCGGGAGCGGTCCTTCGTGATCAGAGAAGCCTCGTGCTGAGCACTTATGAGCAGGTCGGCCTGGCAATGGGTAAAAATGGGTCTCCCGTCTCTGTCCCCGAGACTCATTTCACGACAATCGTGCCAGTCAATGGTAATGTCCGCGCTATTATAGGTAAAGAAACTTTACGAGTCTTTTGAAGAATCGTGTACTCGGCTCACGGTTTGGCGATTCACAATGAACGAAATCTTAAAACAAGAAGCTAATTATTGCCAGACCACTATAGTTATTTTGCATTTATTATTTCGTTGCACGCTGACGTTATTTGCAGTGGGAGGAGGAACTGCAGGATGTGTCTTGGCCAATAAATTGTCCGAAGACCCAAAGATCACAGTGCTTGTAATAGAAGCTGGAAAGGCCGAGGACGCGACAACAGAAATTCCCTTGCTTGCCACTTTGCAGTTCAACGAGGATTTCGACTGGAAATACAAGACAATACCCCAGAAAACAAGCTGTCTTTCAATGGTAGACAAGGTGAGTGTTGATGGTGTTGTCAAGCTTGCACCGAGGATGTTTGAGTGTCCTCGGACACTTTGTCAATAGATATCAAGGTGATGATCAAGGAGATGATCGCAATCCTTACACTGCTGGGCTAACAGAAACTGCCGGCATATTTCATCAGGCATGGCTCTTAACACCTCCCTGAGCGAAAGGATATCATTTCTTTCGTGTTTCCAGTTGACGAGACTTTCTTCTATTATTCTTTGCATCTCGGGTCTTCCCGAAGCGTTGCCAAATTTCCGAAATAGAAATTTATTTCGCCAGTGCTGGAGAATCTAGTGATAAGATAAGTGAGAAGATCTAAGATAAAATCCACTAAGATATAATCTGAATACAGATCGAACATTGTTGGCGCGCTGGATAGAAACGATGGACTACCGTAGAGTGGATAGCTTCATCCCGTCGGCTGCTTTTATGCGTTCATTCCGCGTTGTGTAGTGTTGTATCCGCTACCAAAACACTCTACTCCACAAAAAAATAGCGCAATACTAGCGTCGTTGCAATTTTGCAAAAGTTACGCGGTACCGTTGCCGCTACCAACTAAAAGTATCGTAAATACTATGCCGCTACTTTTACGCTACCATCCAGTGATGGCCACTAACTACTTCTACAGTAGTTTAACTATAACTACTAACTAATTTGCGATGGAGTAGTTTAACTAGTAGTACAACTACTTTTCGTGGGAGGTAGTTAAAACTACTTCTTTAACTACTGCAATGTATTTTAACTACACTTATAACTACTTAACGTTGTCCATCAACACCAATATCTGTAGTGTTGTTGGCCACCTAAATATGAATCACAAGCAGTGACGATGATATTTAAAATATACTCTTCTGCCTACGTAGCTTAATTCACGTACTGTCGTAAAATCCTGCCTGTCCCTTGTATATTACGCACTGACAAAAGAGCTGGTTGCGCAAATATTTTCTATGGAGTGAAAGCTTCCGCTATCAAGGTACATATGTGCAGCATACGACGGGCCATGTACGACATTTACACATAGGCTCCTTCGTCACAGATCAATGCGCCACGCACAAATATTGTGGTGGCTGCCGATTGCGCCACTGTGGACCGTAAAATATTTTCGCTTAGTCACGATGATCGATCACGTAGCCATCCTATGCGGTTATGTGCGCACCAGGACGGTAACCAAGGTATTACGCAGGCCGCTGCGATCGTCAAATACAAAGCTTGCGGTGGGATTCTTTCTGCGCTTAAATTTTAAAGGATATCGGGATTGTGAACCCTATTTTAAACTCTTGTTTTAAATTGGAATGCTTTTACTAAACAACATATTTATTTTTAACTAGTTGCAGCCTAACCAATGTTCTCTCGTTCATAGCTTCCTCGACATACTCAAGAAATGGGTGCAGAACCTGAGCAGTGCCCAGAAACTTCGATCACCGCAGCACCCCCAAAAAGTAAAAGCATATGTGTCACATGAGGTTTTTAAAGGAATTCATAGTACAACCTTGTATTAACTGTGTTGTTGATTTAACCCACCTCTATAGTATTCACCCTCAGGAATTAAAACTTGTTAGTAAACTGTGATCATTGTTTCACTTAATATGCATGCACATCTATGCCATAAGAAGAAAATTATTTCTAGAGAATGCACTAGTGTTGATCACATTCATGCAGCTGTAAGTTTACCCTCGGCCCCTTGGAACTCTCTGTAGTTGCCTTACACTCTAAGAAAAAAAGGTATGATTTTCTACGCATTTCGGTAGAGCTGCATTGCAACCGCATTTCTACTCCAACCAGTTTTACCTTTTGGGTATAACTGCAGAGTAGAAGCAAACTACAGAGCAGAAACTGTCGTTCTACCAGCTTGGTCGGACAATGACGTCGGGATGTCCCTATCAGTAACATACTGGGAATTGTGGACCCAACATTCTCGTGTCGCTTACCGACATCTTTACCGCGCGTCATTAAGTCCCTCCTACATCGCTTACGGCCGAATGTTGCCTTTACGCCGTACTACCGTTACGAGATAGGCTGTGCCAGTGGCCCCCTGTGCCCGGAGTGTGGCGTGCCAGCGACCGCGGACCATGTGATCATCGCATGTGGCACATATAGGGGGGAGCGTCACTTGTTACCAAACGACTTTGCGCGGATTGACAGCCGACCCCTTGACCTCAGACTCATTTTGGGACCATGGGACACACGAAAGCAGATGTCCGTCTTGCGACCCTTCATCAAATTCCAGGAAACTACCGGCCTGATTGACTCCCTGAAATATATATTGTCATTGCGGGTGGGTCACAAAACAAACGTATTGTTTTGCCACCTCCCTGCACATTCATATCTTGAAATGCATATATGCAAGAATAAATGTTGAACTTGAAAAATGTATATTCTCTTAATTCATAGAGCATAAGATCATTTATCTTCTTTACAAAAGCATATCGTGTTACATCTTTGTCACGCAGAATGCACAACCAAGAAAGCCATCTTCCACTAAACAGCACGTTTCACGTGATCCAGTTGGTATCATTTCATAGACAGAGTACACCAGAGCCATAATCACAACGGTTTCAGGCTCCAAATCGTCATGGTGCATTTTGCAGACCGTACATGTGTAATGCAAGAGAGCCCTCGCACGTTAAAATATAAGATGGGAGTCACTGTTAATGCAAAGTGACTCCTATGAGAGACTCCGACGCTGAAGAAAAGTGTGCTAACTGTGGAAAGTGTCATAGAAGATCTTCAGAAATCGTGCCTGGTTTCATAGCAGTGCCACGACGCTCCCTTTTAGATGACGATGATAATGATTGGAGTTTCAGACATGCAGCTGCATTTTTTGCAACGTGCTCCACATAACAAACACGACAGACAAAGTCAGCAGTAAATGGCAGGCCCCCGTCCCTATGCAGCTTTGTTTACGCTGTAGTTCTATTCAGCAACAGCATGTAAATACGCGAGAAGTACATTCAATTTCACCTGCAAATAATCAGAGCAAATGAAGGAAGAAACAAACAAAAAAAGAAGTGCTGTACTTCAAAAGGAGATAAGTCTTGTGTCTCAAGGAGGTGTTACCACCTACTAAGTAACATGATTAAGTTTACATCAATACCTAGATTAACTGGCCTAAGCGTGATCTAATTGCGTGAAGTAATTGCTTGGGATGCTTCGGTGTGTCCATGCATATTTGCGAGGCATTACGCCGAAGACACCACTGTCGTTCACGAAAACACCCTTTCTGCGGCGATGCTTGATATAAGTCATACTGAACGCATATCTAAACGCATGTCTAAAAGAACGGCTGTAATTCTACGGGGCGAGTATATCCTTTCTGGGACCGTTCTTTCTCGAATAATTTTTGTTCACAACGCAGCATGGGAGGTTATGTTCAGAACGCAGCATGGTTGTTTTTAAACTCACATCGCTCCTTATTGAAACGTGCTGTAGCACAACCCCGAGCTCTGCACTGCAGCGACGGTCTAAGTCGTAATACAAAACATAACGTAATTAAGAATCGAACCGCAGGACACCCGTGAAACACTGAATTAGGATACATCAGTGTACTGCTACCTTACCAAATTGTGTGATAACAAACAACGATCAACGCTTGCAGCGCAATAAATACTCACAATCTCTGTTGCCTCCCATTGTTTTCTATATGGGCACACGCAGCGCTTTAGGGCCCTCCAACATGGCGGCCCGAATGCGTGCCTCTCCTCCACGAGCCCCTCTCACATGCGCGATCCAGCCTTTATGCATAGAGATCAATGGAATAGACAGCCTTCTGAGTGCTGTTGGCATACTACATCAAAGCTTAGGTCTCACAGGAATTAGGAGGGACCAAGCAATTTTGTGAGAGAGGGGGCGGGAGTCTAGCTCGTTGAGGGATGCGGAGAAGTACGGATCGGGAAGGTTGGTAGTGTGGGCAATGCAGAAGAATGTGCTAGAGATCTTCAACAGCACCGCAGTGCACTCTAAGAAAAAAAGGAGTACTTTTACTCCTTTTGGGGAGTAATTGCATTGCCACAGAAAATAGTCCCTTTCGGGAGTAAATGCACGGGAGTAAATGAATGTCACAGAGTGAAGACCGCATTTCACGCGCTGTTGTAAGACTCCCAGGTACATAATTGGTGCGCATGCACGAAGATACTTTGAAGCAAACCGTCAACCGTGATATATCGAGTGATATAAAACTTTGCGCCATACTGGGGCACAATTTGCGAAGAAAGATGCGCTAACTGTTTCTTACTCTGTGTGGCTGGAAAATTGCTACATTGTCTGAGTTATACAACCTTATGTCGTTCAAATTGACCAGGGGCACATATTTACGTAGACTGTTGCATTCAGGAGACCATTCGCGAAGTTTAGTGACAATTTGCAGTCCCGGGGAGTAAATGTCGGTAGGTAGTCTTATGCCCTGAATACATTTTCGACATTCGTATGCATACTGATGTCTAATGCATCGTGAATGGATAGAAGGACAATATCCTTCCCGTGACAGACCAGAAGCTTCCATACGAAAATATACCATTTATGGTATATTTTCGTATGGAAGCTTGGAGATCCTGTATGTGACGGTATGGAGGTCCTGTATGCTACGGAGATCCTGTATGTTTATCCTGTATCTTTATCCTGTATGTATCGCATCTTTGCGTTTGTTACTCAGTTAGCACGTTCCTAGTGTTGACACCTGGCGAATGGCAGCTATGTAGACAGATAAGATCAGAACGAGAAAAATGCGATTTCTTCTACGGTCTGGTAGTCATGCTGATCCGAGTTAAGGAGCCCCACTCATCGTAACAAATAACACTTTAGAGCATATATTTCAGGTATGTCCCTGGGCTAGTGGCAAAGCGCTCGGAGGAGGCAGTGTTATCAACTTTATGATTTACATTCGCGGCAACTCCGAAGACTACGACCGCTGGGAAGAGCTAGGTGCAACCGGATGGTCATACAAGGACGTGTTGCCATTCTTCAAGGACATAGAAAACTTCATGATCCCAGAATACGTCAACAACGGTAAGTGAGCACTACCATCATAATCCTTTTCATAATATTGATAATCTCTGGAGTCAACTGATCACGAGACACATCACAGTGGTCAGTCTGTGGATCGATTTTGTCTTTCGTAACAGTTCTTCAACGAGTGCAAAGATACTCAGCACACGACAAACCATATTTAACGTCCCACGTGGTAGTTGCGGTTGCTGCCGTCCTCGGCCATGTGGGCACGCAACCTTGCGGCCAGCAGGCGGCGACGTTACCAAATCATCCACCGAGGCAGAATCACCATCGTCATCATCGTCATTTCAAATTGAATTGCTGATAATTTTAAGCAATGGGACATCAAGAAGCATCACCGATGGTAAAGAACGAGGAAGTAAAAGAAAACGACGGTGCCCCGTCTCCGGTAACACCTCTCCCCAATCCATACGTGGTGATGGCATATTCCACGTTGAAACTGGGAGGTGACCCGGGTTCCAACCCCGGCGCCGGCTATGCTGTCTGAGTGTTTTCTCTGGGGTTTCGTCAGAAGGTTCAAGACAAATGTCGGCACAGTTCTCTGTGAAGTGGGCCCAGGACGCACGATCCCACTGAGCAATATGCAGACAGGCAGATCGCTCGGAAATAGCACGCTACCACCGCCGCCATCCAACGGCAGTGATACTGGGCTTCCAAAATCCAACCTGTGGCGAAGAATTGTAAAAATGTACGAGGGTGCAAACCCTTGAAAATAAGACCCCTGCGAATTAGTTTGTACTGGACCAACTCAGCTTGTATGTTCTCTATCGTGTGTACTGTCACCAAGTAGGTAGCCTACATAGGGAGGTAGACCCCTTTACACGCACTCCGAGTCTAATATGACGGATCTAATTAATTATGTTTGGGTGATGAGCGTGTGTAGTGGGTACGGATTATCATTGAGCGAACGTCTGCATGGCCGTATAACCTACAGTCTCTTAAGACAGTATTCATGCTACACTCATAGCATTTTTTCATGCGCTGCCGTTAAATAACGGGACCAACCTGGACTACATAAATATTTGGGGCTCACATCATGTAGAGATCACGTCGCGTCCCAAAAGCCCAAAACATTGGCACAAATCCCAACGAAAGTTTAGAAAACATCAGAGCGACATACTTCTTGCAAGCTCGTGTGGCTCTCTAGTTAGCGTGCTGGGCATGTCACGTCGAGACTGCGAGGTACCCGGGTGAATCCCGGTGCTGACTGTGCTGTCTGGGGTTTTTCCTGGGATTTCCTCAGATGCTGTCAGACATATGTATGTCGGCACAGTTCCGTTAGAAGTCGGTACAGGACGCACATTCCCCCAGAGCGTTAGTCATTACGTTGCCCATCTCCGTGAGGCCGACAACGGTTAGCTCTTCAATCAGCTCCAGCACCACCCAATACTCCTTGATCGGAGCGACACCAGCAGGGCACAGAGGTGAACACAACTACTGAGAGACGCACGGGATACCCAGCCAAACGTCTGTAAATCTGTCAGTTCCCGTTTGCTGCAAGGGCGTCACTCCGATGACGATATACGCCCATCGTGGTGTTCCGTAAACTTTTGTCGCGACCTGTACACATAGGTCGGCGCAATCATGATCGCAATGCCTTATCAAAGCCTGGTGATCGCGATCATGAGTGCGATCACGAAGCACTGCCACGACTGCCGCAATCATGATCGCGCCGACCTATGCCTGTACAAGACAGGGTCTACCTGACATGTAGGTACGCGGCATTGCACATGCTGACTGATCTAAGATAGGAACATGTTGCGCATGTTCTTATCGAATGTACTAAGCTAATACACGAAGAAAACATTCTCTCGTCCTACTTCATCATAACACCATATCATATGTCACCATATTTTTGCAACATAAAATACGTGCGTCTGATTTTGTGTCCGCTTGCTCCTGCATGTTCCTGGATGCTGCAATGTTAATATGTGGGCTATACGAAACCGAGACTGTTAGGAGGTGATGGATTGTTCAGTGAACTATACTTTGCTCACTTCTACTGGATTCTCACATTACTCATCTAACATCCCACACATAATGGTTGAGGACACTGCATTTCAGCGGCGAACCACCCCATATCGTCGTCACCACCGTGTGTTCGTTGGTGTTCTGTGAAAGCATCTTAGGGAGGGAGTGACATATCGCCCCGAAATGAGTGAAAAGACTAACCATCAGTGATCAAAAGTGTCCGTCTCTGATTATAGTGCATTTTATCAACAGGTTATCACAGCACAGAGGGGAACGTTCCTGTTACAATGAATTCGTTCCAGTCCTTACTGAGCGAAAAGTTCTTGGAAGCCTGCGCACAGAAAGGATATAAACGGATCGATTACAATGGAGCCACTCAGGAAGGTATCACAGCATCTTTTCACTTCTCGCCGCATAGTCCGAGCTTCAGTATTCGTAAAAATAAATAAAACATAGTAGACAGTGAATTGGTTAGTAGCTCTAACCTCCAGCGTGACCAGTCTTGGATTCGTTCATGCAACCCGCGCAGCCCGAGAGTCGGAGTCGTGATTTTGGGAGACTCATCCTACGTCATCGACTCCAGCGGCCTACATTGAGAAGAGGGAAGTTGGAGGTCGACTCTGGAGCATCAACCTGCGTTGAATCCTCGAATATTAGAATCGAAGTCACTGCCACATGTATCACGTCACGATAGCTGCGCCACGGTATCGCGAACCAAGTGTCCAATGCTCGAGTCCGATAGACTAACACAACCCAAAATGCTGGTTGTCTCACGTGGCTGGAGCGTTTTTGCGCACGCTCCCCTTCTCATAATTAATAATGATGGGGAATAGATTTCAAAAATGAATCCGGCCACAACTAAACCTCTGTATGCAATACGGGCATAAGTCGGGCTCATTTCCATTCAGTGTAGCCCAAGTTTCATCGGCCCACGCAACGTAGGCAGGTCAGAAATGGCGGTTCACCGCTCTGGGAGTGTTCCACTGCATCTTTTTTTGCAAAGGTGAACGTCACCCACGTGCGCTGAAACCTGCAGTTGCAGGTCCCAGGCATAAACACTTGGATCTTGCACTGCTGTACAGCTCTAACGCTCTGTTGCTTCCTCAGGCTATTCCCATGTCCAGAACAATATTTTTAACGGACGACGTGTGAGTGCAAGCAAGGCCTGGATTCTACCTATCATTGACGAAAGGCCGAACCTTCACATCACATTGAACAGCTTCGCAACGAAAGTAAGCATACTCGGTCATTTGGAGCAAGTGCAATATTACTCTTAAAAATGAACTTCACCTCATAGCACGCTCCTAGCCAGCCATCATCCCGAGTGACATCGCTCATAGCCAGAGGTGGGCATTTGTCCTCACTAGCCTCGCCCTCACCTCAATTTTCTGAGAGAAAAATTTTCCTCACCTCACCTCAAAATTTTTCTTACAATTTTTCCTCACCTCACCTCAATTTTTTATTGAAAATTTTTCCTCACCTCAAAAATGTTTTTCAAATTTTTCCTCACCTCACCTCATCTCAAAATTGTTTTGAAAATTTTTCCTCACCTCACCTCAATTTTTTTTCGAAATTTTCCACACATCACCTCACCTCATTTTTTAAAGCTATTTGTGTATTGGATGTGAAGATTGTGTATTCGATGCGCGTTGGCTTTGAGTGACTACCAATGTAGATGCATATACCTCAAGCGTGAGGGCATACAGGGTGCGGCACGAAACGTGTCATTTGACCATTATAAGAAAACGGCTTAACGGAAAAATATGGGGTAAACAACTTTCTTCCGGACATTTAGTTTGTCACCAAATACAAATAGTTTCATCAATTTGCCATTGAGATACATTTTCAAAATTTAACTCATTAAATTGCTTAGTCAATGTAACCTTCTTTTTTTTTTTTTTTCCTTCTTCTTCTTCTTGCTGGAGGATTTGGCCTAGTCAATCACAAAAAACGCTTCGTGGAACGATTGTTATACCAATAAAAGTTGCGCGGAAATTGAGGTTCAATTGCGGGTATGCGAATGGCGCGCAAAGTCGGGCGTCAGATCAGCGGCGAGAGAGGGGGGCAGTCCCCGCCCAGATGAGAGACAGAAGCTGTGGAAAGAAGGAAAGATGTCCCGTGTACGCGTGGGAAAAGTTTTCTTAAAGTTTGCGTTCATAAATTTTCACCACAAAAAAATTTCCCATAGTTTTCCTCACCTCACCTAAAAAAATTTCCTCACCTCACCTCACCTCAAAAAAATTTTTGAAGAATTTCCTCAGTGAGGGAACCCTCACCCTCGCACGCCCTTGTGAGGGTGCCCACCTCTGCTCACACCCCTGATTTTTTTAAAACGGGAGGCGTACGCCTTTTCTGTGACAATTATGAACAGCATAAACGTAACAGAAAAGGCGTACGCCTCCCGTTTTCAACAAATCACGGCAGATAACGATATGAATCGAAATTATGGTTGGCTAGGAGCATGCTATGCGGTGAAGTTCATTTCTAAGAGTGTGAGACTGGTATGTGGCAATGATCTGCTTCGTCTCGGCGTACAGGTCATGAAGGTAGTGATGCCACAGAGAACTGACTAGTACAGAGGCTTCCCTGTGTCCTTGCCTTGTAGAGCTGTAGGCTTCCTCTCATAAGTCCTTCGTAAAGTGTCTCGTTCATTCCTCATGTAATTCTCGTTAAGTACTCGTTACTCGTGTAATCCGTGTTTATAGATAATCCTGGATGGAAAGACTGCCGTTGGCGTTATGTTTGAAAAGGATGGGCAGCGTTACACCGTGAAAGCTAACCAAGAGGTTGTCCTGTCTGCTGGTGCATTGAGGTCGCCACAATTACTGATGGTGTCCGGCATCGGCCCAAGGAAACACCTCAAAAGCTTAAAGGTAGGTTGGAAAATGTTATTGAAAAAATAGACAAAAATTGAAAGAAAAAGAAAAAAAAAGAGAAAGCCAACAGGCAAATTTGGTTGACGTGCGAGCTTCATGACATTTAGAATAGCGCAAATGTTGCAATTCTGCAGACATAGCCGACGGTATGCTTACATCTTTGAGGAACCAGAGACGTAGAGTCAACTTCAAGACACTATTACAAACGTAATCTATTCCATGCACAAAGTCGTATTCATGGTACCGAACACATGAAAATTACTTAAAGGGGCACTAAAATGCAAAAACGACTTGCTCTCAAATGAAAGTCCGTGTTTCAATTAGTACAGTACCCGCAAAATTAGTTCACACAGCGTTTAGAAGAAAAACGCAGTGAAAACAGAGCCGTCTTTGGCGGCAACGAATAGTGTCCACGGGAAGCGACGATTGGCCAATGAGACAGCAGGAGAAGCGCGCGCTTACACATCGTGGCCGTGGGGATTTGGAACGGGTCTGATCGTAGTGTTCCGTATATGCGCGGCATGATGCGCACTGCTTCATTTTTCAATACCGACTCGTTGTAACTTACAACAGCTCTCGCAGATGCTCCACTGACCACATTTATTTTCACGTCCTTTGGACAGCGATGCCAGTCGACTTCGCAACGCGCACTATGTTTCTCGCCGGGCCTGCTCCATGGCGTGGCGCGCGCGTGCACGCGCAGCATGGACTAAATATACCGATGCACGAGCTGAAACGACATTCACTGCCTAGCGCTGAAGCAAGAAAGAGTCCCGTATATTTTTTATTGTAGCTTCATAACGGAATCAAAGTTTTGAATTATCATAACAAGTACGAAATGAACATAGCGTAGAACGTGATTTGAAGTAAACTTGTTTTTGCATTTTAGTGCCCCTTTAATATGGTATTGCCTCTTCGCTGCAACGACGCATGCAGGTCAGACATTTCTCGTTGTAGTTACGCTAAGGGCTTAAAGCGACAGTCCGGACTTCCGGTGGATACTGTGATCGCGACTGCATTCGATTGTCCTCTACACGTATATCATCCCCGTAAAATAGCAACGGTGAAAACTTCCCCGTTTTAGAGAAAATGAATTAAATCCAATGGTTAACCCATATCCGGTTTCGGTTTCTTGGTGACGTCACTGCAAGACCACAGGACAACCATCGGCACTTGGTTGAGGCGCAGAGTGAGGTTTTCAAGTGAGATTTGACCAGTTGGTTTAATAACTCATGTTATAACGAAATGTGTAGTGTGTGACATCCGCTTTCCAGATGTTCCTGCGTAGCTCAGACCCGCCTGACAAATGTTTATGCTACGTAGGCCAAATCTGTGACAAGAACGAGGTCGACACTTAATAAACACTTACTTGTATCTTTAAAAAGGCATTTGCACTGAACCGACCTTTTTTCCAGGACGGTGAATACTAGCTATCCGCAACTGTTTTAGGGATTCGGTCTCCGCAAACCCGAAAAACGACACTCACGTTGTGTTTTCGTTTTGTTCTCACGATGCACTATGCCTCATCGGTCAACACCGTCACATATGCAGTAACGAGCCACTGCTAATAAAAAGCACGAATGCCATGCACATAGAAAGTACGGCAACCAGCAGCGCACAAAGCACAACACATAGCCCGCCAAGAGGAGCCGAGCCAGCCAAGCAGCTGGCGCGCCGACGCCACAACGGCCGGAAGAGAACGCTCCTGCCGTCACGACTGTTCGAAGTAGAGCCCTGCACGGGCACGGGCCCCCGACCTGGCCCGGGCCCGACCTGACCCGCGGGCCGAGCCGGGCTTGTTATTGGCTGTGTGCTCCGGGCCGTGCCGAGCCCAGGCCGACAAAATACGCTAGCACAGCGGGCCGGGCCGGGCCCGGGCCGACAAATATGTTTCCGAGAGTCAGGTCCGGCCGGGCCACGCAGCTAATTCCACACAATGGAGATGCGTTAGTTCATGTCATCATGCGCTTGCGTCATTCCTGTGCATATTTTGCAAAGACAAGCAAGGGATACTGCATTAGGCATATGATTCGACCCTCTGGAACATACTGAAATCCACTTTACATTGCTCCTCACTCCTCACGTATTTCACAATCACTTGGCAAAGCTTGGTGAGAGGGGTATGGACTGGGAGAAGGAGTTTGTCGGCAGCATCCTCTACCTCCGCAAAATCTTGACAGTGTAACGATAAAGCCCATGCCCGCGTACGTTCTGGATTTAATTTGGTCTGGTGCGGTTATGGTGTAAAACCGCCATCACTTGTATGTTTGTCTTCTCTCCTGATAAATTTACTGATAAATTTGTTTGATAATCGCCAGAAACGCGTACGTCGCGGCTGGAAATACTATGCCGGGATCTACTTGCCGGGTCACCGGGCCGGGCCGGGCTCTATTTGCTTGGACTCCGGGCCGGACCGGGCTCTAGTCACTGGGTCATCGGGCCGAGCCGGGTCGGGCCTCATAAAAAAATGAAGGTCCGGGCCTGGGTCGAGCCGGGCAATTTTTCGATGCGCCCGGGCCGGGTCGGGCCCGGAAAAGTCGGCCCGTGCAGGGCTCTAGTTCGAAGTGCGGCTTTCAGTCTGGGTCAAGTGATGCAAGTTGAAAATTGCATTACAAATTCTCGGAGCCGAATATAAACGTAATATTTTGCATGGCGGCTCGGAACGATGTAAGGAATCATCTGATAAGGACTGTTTACTTCACATCTGGGGTCCAGATTGTCCCTTTAAAGAGCCTGTAGATGAGATGGTGTTCCTCTACGCGAGTCCTGATCTGCGATGATGTAATGTCCTGGAGGGTGGGATGTGCTAGAGTGCTTCTCCACCTGTGTCCTCACTCGAGGACGTTGCCCATGGAACTCAGTGGCGTGTGCCATGCCGCATGTATCTAGTGGCGCGTCGTAGTCGTCCCTCCATCCCACTGTGCCGTATGACGTTGAGTGGTACCTGCTGTTATGCTACCTACTGACCATGTTATCGCACAGGTAGTCTCCGTTTGTGTAAAGGATGTGCTTGTTTCCTATAGATATAAGACTTCACATTGTCGAGCCAAAACGAGCCTAGCGTGGCATTACTTTGGCGTATTTTTACGACATTCCCTAAACACGCAAAAAAAAATTGCTATGATTTGCTTTGCGACGAGTTCCTCTGCGTGCTACGAGACAACATGAAAACAAGGCCTTTGGGCGCAAAAAATGAAGTGAGGTAGAACGATTACTAGCGATTACAAAGTGTCAGAGACACCGCTTTTCATTGGTTTATTGATATACCAATGGGCTTCAATTTAGCTCGATTATTTACCGTGATGGTCTTTCATTACGCCGTGAGTGGTTCGTGTGCTTCTTAATATCACCATCCATTTACAGGGTGTCCCAGAAAACGTGTCATTGGATTATAATAAAAAAACTACGCCACCTAGAATCATGTGGTCAACAGCATTTGTTCTTATTACGTTTTTGCCACCTCCTAATGTGAATGTCATGTACTCCAAGTTTAATTATGTAAATATTTGCGGACTGAACTCGGAAATCTGCCAAGTAAAGGTCACCTTTTTACCCCAGCAATATGAAGAGCGTGCCGAATTCACTCAAATTCATAATAATTCACAGCGATATTCACGAGCTATCCCATCGGAAAAAATAGCCGAATATCATGCTTTTCGGAGCACCGGGCCATAGCGCGCGATGACTTTTTGAGCGCAATCGCTCTCAGTGCGACGAAAGGAAGGTTCCGAAGCCAGCCCACAGAGTGATAGTAGAAAAAGTAACAGTTCCTAAAATTGGGAGAGGGAAAGCATTATCCCAGAGAAAGTTGGACGTGATAAGCCGTGCCTGTTTTATCTCTTTCTGCGATGTCGGGGAGGGCTGGGTTTTCAACCTCCTTTCGTCGGACTGACAAAGATTGCTCAGAAAAATTCATCGTGCGCTATTCTGTGCGACCTCCGTAGAGCATGATGTTCGGCTATTTTTTCCGATGGGATAGCTCCTGAGTATCCCTGTCAATTATCATTAATTTGACTAAATTAGACGCGCTCTTCACATTGGTGGGGTAAAAAAGTGGCCTTTACTAGGCAAATTTCCGACTTAAACTCGCAAAAATTTACATAATTAAACTTGCGTTACACGACATTCACATAAGGAGGTGGCAAAAACTCAGTAAGAACAAATGCCATTGACCGCATGACTCTAGGTGGTGTAGTTTTTTTATCATAATTCAATGGCACGTTTTCTGGGGCACCCTGTATACTTTGGTTCCCGAGAAACATGTATTTTTGTGTAAAAAAAAACTAAAAGAAACATGGGGTTCAGCTGTTGACCCTCGAGAAATTACAAGCCCCACAACCCATACGCTTCTGACATCTGCGCCATATATGGAGCGTTTCGTAACGCTAATAAGGCGCATGTGCGCAAGTAGAGGGGCGGGAGGACACCGCGGCTCATACGCGTATTGGGCGGAACGCTGTGGTGAACCTGTAAACTGTGTGAAGGCATTGACCTGCACTGTTAAAACAGAACTTCACCACATAGCACGCTCATAGCCAACCATCATTCCGAATGATATCATTCTGTTTATTGGTTCGTTGAAAATGGGAGGAGGCGCCTATCTGGAACACATTATCTTGTCCCAGATATGCGCCTCCCCCCTGTTTTGAACAAATCAGGACACAGAATGATATTATTCGGAATGATGGTTGGCTAGGAGCGTGCTATGTGGTGAAGTTCTGGTTTAACAGTGTGGATGAACTAAACGACTCCGCGGGTCGTTCTGAACTGCTTGTGGGGCCTGCCGCTACTCGTCTGAGCAGTTGCTCGTCCTCAGCGCATGCGCGCAAGGGAAAGGGCGAGAGGCGCGGGGAGAGCCAGCGGCCTTGGACGCCGTGTGAACCACTTTGAGCAAGTAAACTATATGAACGACGAACGCTCAACAAGGGTGACAGTCGTTCAGAACTGTTTGTTTGCGCTGAGATCGTTCTGAACTGCTCCTCAAAGTTGTGAACTGCTCGCGCCGTTCTGCTCTGACTTCTGGGCAGCTCGTGGCTGGCACGCCGTGGGGCGGGCACGCTATACTCGCGGCACTGCAAGCCTCACAATTTTTCTCCACAACGCTACACGTTGTACTTTTTATTTGAACTCACTCATGTATTGTCAAGTGAGCACGTGCGTCATTGTTTAGAGTGATATCTGAAGTGTAATGCGCGTGATGCGAAGTGTAATGACAGGCAGTAGGTATCAGTGAGCTCGCTTGTAGGCACTGCGAAACAACATGGGTGGATTGAGTTGAAACTGCAGTTACACTCTGTCGCTGTCCTATGTTCTCAAGCTCGCAGCATGCAGACATATGTGATAAGAAAAACGTGATCATAACAGTGAACAACGACGGCACCTTGCATTACTGTTGATCTGTGCATTACTTTTCTCGTTAAAAGAACCTACTGCCCACGTGACAACCGACGTCAAAATGACGTTTCCTATGTTGATGTGTTCGAGCCTTTGGATAACCACATTGCAAGCTCTCTTGGTCGAGCCATTTTCTGGTCCTGTGACGTCTCTGTATCACGGGATACTGTGAAATCGCGAACAAGTGAACGAATGAACTACTCCTTTAAACCGTTTAGTGAAGTGAAGTGAACTGAATGAATACGAAATGAATTAGTGCGTCAAAGCGAACTGACTTGCACATCACTGCTCGAGATTATTTTGAAACATTCTTATCCTGTTTGCATATCACATGTGCTTAGTGTGGTTAGATAACGGGCTTAGATCGTCCTCATCGCAGTATAGCAGATCTTTCAATGTTCGCGCCGCAGCTGCACGAGGCAAAACCAGTATGACGCCGTCGTCGACCACAGTTTCATCGGTGCACATGTATAGCACAAAGTAAACGAGATGGCAGCATCCACTGCCCACTGTTGCGAGACGTGTAGCTTTCTTTCCGCCAATGACATTTCCGGTGCATTGTGAGATAAAAAAGTTTGCTCTATGTTGTATCATATGATAGTGAGCAACAACATTCCGTAAAAGTTATGCATTTTGGTAAATTTCTTAGATTCCGGTCATAGCTGACCTACCAGTAGGGGAAAACCTTATGGACCACGTTACTGTTGGAGGAGTCGCGGCCACCATGGGGGTTGACGCCGATTTGGGTGCCACAGATGTCTCCGCCGCCTTTGATTACGGGCTCAGGAGTACTGGTGAGATGGCTTTCTATGGCTATGGCTATGGCTTTCTATGGCTATGGCTATGGCTTTCTATGTCTATCCCAATCCGTCGTGTTTTTGTTGGCGCTTCGTCACACTGAGTCATATTTCGCGTTAAGTCATGTCCCAAAGATGGCGATGCAGGACGAATTGGAACCTCGAGGTGATGTCAGTATAGCTCCACCCTGTGCTTTGAGGGGTATCCATGTTCTTTCTCTGAATCTTCGCCCTGCATCAACTATGGAGAGGCAAGATGTCTCTACTGCACAAAAACGTCCGGTGACATATCTGCTCCTTAGTTGCCTCACATTAACGTACAACCTTCCAGCCAAGTTCTTTGATTCAGTATCGAGAAATCTTTAGAAATAAGCTGGAACTAGAAGAACTAGAGCTAGAAAAAAGCTAGAAGCTAGATGTGGACAGACTCTCATTATATGTAAAAAAATACAGGAACTAAATTGCCTTAACCGCATATTCACGTACGAGATCGCCTGCCTTTCACGAAAGCTTGGAGCTGTTGGTTTTGGTTGGTGATGATGCTATTGCCGTGAAGTCTGCTTGAATTTGGAACGGTATTAGTCGCACCTTATTCGGGGTACGCGCTTGTGTTCCGCTAGACTTAGGCCATCCAGTCGACACCTGTCTAGTTTCTATTTTCCCTGAACGCGATGACACTTTGAGGACGTCCTGAGGATCGCGAGTGTTCTAGGGGGCGACAGTTATCTTTCTCTTTGGGTAGGTCGGGTTCCTGTAAAGCTTTTTCCTACTGGCCGCAGATACTCGAAACGCGTATATTAATCGTGCACGTACATCCTGCCCACGCAGGTCCATACACTGTCGGAGGAGCAGTAGAATCCATCCTCTTCCCGCGGACTCAATATGGCGCCACTCCCGGTCACGCGGATGTGGAGTTGGCTATGCTTTCGGTTAGAGGGACCATACCAGAGGCCAAGAGACTGTACATGGACCTTGGACTCCCGGAACAGGTACGCTGGATACAGTGGAGGTGCAAAGGGGTATCGAACGTTGTAGTGCTCATCACGGGAGACATGGACAACAAGGGCGTCGGAGCGTGGGAGCAGGGGGGTGGAGGGCATCCGGCCCCGCCTGTACGCACTCTGTAAGGACACCGCAGCATAGAGGTGAGGCAGTGCGTCTCGAATTTTCACAGCGACAGCTATATACGAGGAGTTGCTATAGCTATATACGCGCAGTGAGTTACGGAAGAAGCGCACTGCGCAGGCGGCACTGATGCGCCCTTGGGTATAACGTGATATTTATTGATGCAGGTGGTGGGAGTGAAAAGCACAGGGTATCAGGCGTTTCGCATGCTTTTAAAGATTCCCTAATGTCTGAACAGAGTTGTTCGAGTTGCAATGTATTTGTAACAGATACTTTCGACATACTAACATACGTTAAGCACTCACAAACACGTGAGAAAGAATCGTGTTAAAATACGGTACGTACACAATGCGTAGGACACACCTGTCCCTACTATTTTCTTTTTTTTTTTTACAGGTAGATTATTACAGGATCTAAATACTCCCTTGTAGGAACTTTGCTTTCTGCAGTATCGTCTTCCAAATTAAATTAGTAAAATCTCTTATTTCGCGTAAACATATTCACTGGTGGTACCATATACTGACATACTACACATGTCCATATCTGTTATTTACATGTAGGGCGAGACTACCCCTTTTCTAAATAACCGAATGTTTGTAAGTGGAAGTCTTCAGTGTATATTTGGAGTCATTCTACAGTGCGCGTTACATATGCATCCTTCCATTACGGTATCTTCGTGCACACAGGAAGTCCTTAGTGTACCAGTCGTTTGAACTTGAGTTCGCTTTCCTTCTTGCGATGGACTTCTGACGCCCCTTAGGGATAACTTTCCTCAACAATGGAGCGAGGCAACTTCCGAAGAACGAGCTCACCACTTGAGGGGCCCGCACGAACCGCAAGTTAGCCAGGCTGGGCTGTAGATGTGAACCCCCCATCTCCTTCGCTGTGTTGCTTTTCCCGAAAGGCCTCTTTTTCTCCATTCAGGTGTACGACTCGTACTTTGGTCCGCACCACGAGGAACCAGCCTTCCAGTTGTTGCCAGCGCTGCTTAAACCAAAATCAAGGGGAGTACTAAGGCTGGCCAGCCGGGACGTCCACGATTTTCCACTCATGGACCCACGCTACTTCTCTCATCCCGAAGACGTGAAAGTCTGCGTCGCAGGTATAGGCCAACACGTACCATGTGTTCCCTTAGAACCACCCGTACTGATGTTTGGCAGGGCGTCATGCACGAGGACATTAAAGTGGCTATCAACTCCACCAAGCTAGCCCGCCGACTGTGTCTGCTCCAAACGGCGATTTTAACTTGTTAGCTGTGAACCTTTTCTATAGAATCTGATAGGTCCGTATCATCACTTCTTCTTCTGCTTCTTCTTCGTATAACTGGAACGGCCTAAAGCGCGCTGCTAGCCAGCCATCATCTCCAATGACAACGTTCTCGCTCCTGATTTGTTGCTAACGGGATGCGGAGCCTATTATGGAACTATGGCATGGAATTATGGACTATGGCACTATTATGGACTATGACATGAATTATGGCACTATGGAATTATGGCTTCAAAACAGGCTGCACCTCCCATTTTCAACAAATCGGGAACGAGAACGTTTTCATTCGGGATGATGGTTGTCTTGGAGCGTGCCATATGTGATGAAGTTCACTTCTAGGAGGCCACCCCTGTGAGGCCGACAACGGCGAACCTTTTCACTAGCACCTCATTTTTAAGAGTGTAGAGCAGAACGTTATGTGCACCTCCGCGTTGGTGCCTGATTGGTTGCTACAATTCTTCAGATGACGTAACAGTGGATAGAGGTATCTGGATGGCGGTACGTATACTCGCCCGCATCCGAAAAAAAAAGTGCATTGTTGTATTAACGCTGCACACGTTATGCAGGAGAAGTATGAACAATAAATTGTAAATACAATTAGGAAGGGTAGCAGGCAATAGGTAGAACCTGCAGATAGGAGTTCTTACCTCTTTTAAGGAAGCCATGAAATTCATCAAGCAATCTATCAGAAGCCATCCAAAACATTTACGCAGAACGGTGTCTGTTCACTACATAAATGGAAAAGAAAAAAAGAACGACATCTAAAGCCTGCAGTGAGCGTTGCCACATGACCCCGGAGGCCCGGTCCAATATCCTGGCGTCACGTAATGAGATCAGTTGACGTGGCATAAGCGTAGAAATCCGCCACCTGGAGAAAGATCGCCGGGGAGCTAAAATGAGCCAATCTATAAATGAAGCGTCGTTTGCTGCTTAACGTGTATTCACGTCTACTGACTGGCGACCAATAATTTCAGTCACATAAATGACTTAGGCAGCAGGCATGGTTGACTGTCATGTTCATGCCGGGATTCCTCGAACAACCCGGTCGGTTAATTAACAACCGCGACGTGACCTACCTGCTTGGGCAGTCAACCCAAACAGGTAACTCATGTTTAGGCCCCTGTCGTAACCACTACTAATGTTGTCCGTTGTCCTTCATATCGCACAAAATATTTCAAAGTCTTGAACGACCACTGACGCTTTCCTTCCCACTTCAAGCACTGTACCTGCTTGTTGTGCTTCATTCCCACACGTGGCCCCTGAACCCGTTGCAACCATTATAGTTTATATATTTATGATACCCTCAGGGCTTATTAACATTAGAGAGCGGAGGGGCAGTAACAGCAAGTTCAAATATAAGTGAATGCATACAGAAGAATCAAAATAAACAATGAAAAAGTTGGCAAAAAGAATCACTATGTGGCGTTCAGATGATCACAAGGAGCATTCTTAAATTATGAAGCGTCAGTATGGGATGAAGTAGAGCCGGGAAAGTGGTTCCACTCGAATGAAGTTTTGGGCAGAAATGACTGAAAGTATATATTAGTAGTGCAAAAGGGAATGCCAACCTTCTATGCGTGATTCAGACGTGAAGAGATATGTGACGGACGAAAAATTAACGAGTGTCGGAGGATATCGTCACGATAAAAAATAAATAAATAAATAAATAGACAAAGATTAGTAACACTGCGTCGAAATGAGAGTTGAGATAGGTTAAGACTAGCCTTCATGGATGTAACACTGGCTGTCGTGGCATAATTACCAGGAATGAACCTGTTTTTGGCGGTTTTGTACACTTTCCATTTGAGCAATGAGTGTCGTCTGTCCCGTTGCCTAGTTTCCTTCCGGAACTGGACCAGAACTGAACGCTTATCGTCGAACCACAACCCGCACTGAACCGATTAACGCTTCGGTTCGACTCTCTGATTAGCGAGTTATAGCGCTTAGAAACGTAATCGCAATAACGGTTCGCTTTGTTGTCTTAAAGTGGCACACGTCACATGGCTGATCTTTGATATGGCAGCCCTATCGTATAGTTTTCGGGGACTGCTTTCCACCTGCACTAAAGCCCCCTATTATTCCCGCTGTTACGAAAGGGAAGAGACGACCGAGCCAAACCGCCTTCAAACGTTTTAGTGACAACAAAACAAGCAAACAGAATCCCAAGACGCGCTACCGGCGCGCGCTATCAGCTCCTTCATCATCTTTTCACAACTCCCGCCATTCAAATGGCCTTTGTGTCGGGCCGTCTGTCAACTTTAAACCTTTCCCCTGTTTTCCAGCCACGAAATTTGCCCTCGACTTGGTGACGGCGAAAGCCCTGAAGGAAGATCTCGGAACTAAAATATGGGACATTCCTTTCCCTGCTTGCAAACGCCACAGTCTGTGGTCTGAGGAATACATTGCGTGCCTGTGCATCCACTTCACGATCACTGTGTGGCACTACTCCGGAACCTGTCGAATGGGGAATGGAACGGAGGCTGTCGTGTCGCCCCGTCTCAGGTAGGATATAAATATAAATATAGATATATGTATATGTTTATAAGTCAAGCGTGCTACAATCCCAGATGTGGACGGTCGTTTCGAGCTTGTTGGCTCTCGTCGGCACAGCCAGGGCCGCCGGGGGGGGCACACCCCGAGATTTGCGCCCCTCCCCCGCCCATTCCACACAACTCCTTTGGCCGTGCGTTCCAGGGACATCCCTAAGCACATGACCCCCCGAAACGAGACACGGCACAACGAAATGAATAAAAAGTTGATGATCCACTGTCATCGGCTTGTGGCATGACAAACACCGTGAACTCCCAGCCATCCGGCCGTTATTTATGCGCCTCCTCGGCGGACATCTGGAGGGGCAATTGCACCCCCACCCCACCCTGCCCCCGTACACGCCGGCCTTGGGCACAGCGTAGGGGTGTGACACGCTCTAGGGTCGTAGACACGAACAGTGTGTCTCTGCGACATATCAATGTTCCAGGGTGTTAGTAGCACCTCTGGAAGTCGCAGTGCAAAGTCAGCAAGTACAGATACAAATAGAGAAATGAGCGAATGTCCCGTGGCACAATCTCACATGTGGATGGCCGTTTCCAGCTGCTCGAGCTCGAAGCGGTCGTCCACAGCCTGGGTTGTGGCGCGACTCCCTGTCTGAAATAAGGGTGTCCTCTAACACCCTTTTGGGGTGTACTTGGATGTCGCACATATGACACCCCTGGGAGTGTACTAGTACACCACGCCACAAGGGTGTTCTAGTACACCCTGGCGTGGAGTGTACTAGTACACCCTGGCGTAGAGTGTACTAGTACACCCTGGCGTAGAGTGTACTAGTACACCCCGGCATAGAGTGTACTAGTACACCCCGGCATAGAGTGTACTAGTACACCTCGGCATAGAGTGTACTAGTACACCTCGGCATAGAGTGTACTAGTACACCCCGGCATAGAGTGTACTAGTACACCCGGCATAGAGTGTACTAGTACACCCCGGCATAGAGTGTACTAGTACACCTCGGCAAAGTAAAGAGTGATACTACACTGCCTGGTTTCTGCAAATTATACAGAAACTCTTTCTCAGGACATTTTGCGCCTGCAGTTTTCTATAGTCAACCGAGTAATCACACTGCCTGAGGGAACACGCAAAATATCGTATTGAACGACATACCACAGTTTATGCAGATTAACAAGAATTTATTATGCACATATTTATTTACACATACCTATAACTGCAGAATAATGCACAATAATATTAATAACAACAACATTAATAACAATAAGACTTATTGCACATGTATATCCGCTGGAATAATAACACATATTGCATAAGTACACGTTTAAAAAATCTTCACCACGGAACATGCTCAGAATTAACCGTCATTGGGAATAATAACGTTACCTATTTTGATTTGTTTGGATATGGAACAGATATTCTGTATCACTTTGCATAATAAATAATAGTTTCCTCTGTTCTCAAGAAATAAAAAATATAACTTTTCCATACTCAGTTATGGTTGTTTGTAACCATGCTTTGTGGTGAACCTAGTTTTTGAGTGTGCATGAAAACAGGAATAATACTAATACATTTTATCGGACATGTACACTTCCTAATAATATTGGTAATATTAACTATTGCAGTTTTAAGACTTCTGGAGTGATACCTATTGTGTATCATAACTAGTAGAGGGGCCTTCTGTATCTAAGTGATGGTAGATGGTAAGATAAGAAGCTAGCTAACATGGTACAGTAAAATGTTCTCTGAACAATAACAAAAATGATTATGGGCACACACATACATACAAAAGAGAGAGAAAAAAGTATGAGGCACTTACGGACTGAGTGCCGTTATGAATGATACATAGTTGGAGGGACGTTTCCTGAGTGTACTCCACACCCATCATCCTTTCAAGCACATACAGAGTGTGTTCGTTCTTCAGCTTAGATGTATACTGAATGTTAAATGTCCAGTAGCTGCAGAACAAGAGTGACACCGATGATGTCACATCGACGACATCGATGTTGAGCCCTTCTGCGGTGACACTGACGCTGTCTGTTGTCAGTGGGTCTTTGCAAGCATATGTTATTTCGGGTTTGCATGCGCCTGATTGGGATCCTGTAACATAAATGAAACCAGCTGTCAGGTTCACTGGCATAGGAGTACGTATTTCAGACACATGGACCTAGAGTAGAGAGTATAGGCTATGCTCATAGATATATCTTCTCTAACCTCCAAGGAATTTAGTACCAACTTAGTATTTTTATCACTTCTACTGTACCTCAGACTACAACGTGGGATAAAAGTATGCTTAAAGTGTAGAATAAGAATTAAAAGACAAGCAGAAAGGGCGGAAAAGAAATAATATATTTGAAGCAAATGGAGAACTTATAATAATGATCTGACTAGTGCTGTCATGCCAAACGAGGGAACCGGCTTGTCATCACAAAAAAAGGAAAAGGGGAGGAAAAGGAAAACGACAGCAGAAATGCATGGGGCCCTACCTCCTTCTGTGTTGAACATGTCGCTCAAAGAAGGAACGTTTATTGCTTCCTGTTGCTCAAGATCCCCATTTG
This sequence comes from Ornithodoros turicata, assembly GCF_037126465.1. Taxonomy (NCBI): domain Eukaryota; kingdom Metazoa; phylum Arthropoda; class Arachnida; order Ixodida; family Argasidae; genus Ornithodoros; species Ornithodoros turicata. The sequence continues at coordinate 23,537,361 of NC_088207.1, forward strand.
TATTTTATGACCCTGTCCCTCTTCGTGGGTTGCGTTACACCAGGGGAAAGAGGCAAGAGCTAAAATTACACACACACACACATCGGCCTATGTACAAGTTTGACGTTGAACTGAATCATATTACTGTTTACCGTAATTTAACTGTTGATAGCACCACAGAATACAATAAAATCGACGATGCAGTCCAGTTCAGAAATTAATCGGACTTTAACATATTCTGCAGAGGCATCGCACAAATCATTTTTTTTTCACCGTGATATATGCGCCAGCTTCACTCGTGAGACGTGTTATGCTGTCCGCATTGCGGACCGTATACCGTAACGAATTCTTTACAATACCTGCACAAGAAGGCTCTCGTTCACCAAGTCCCGAAAGGGAGATTCCCTAAGTGCCAGCAGCACGTCGCCAGCTTGCGTTCACCACGAACAGTAATTTTCTTTCTTGACGTGCCATGTGTTGCGAGATAAACAGTGTCCACTGCAACAACGCCTGAAATATCTACAAACAGAAACACTTTATGTAACGACAAGCATTACAGTCGCAAGCAGCGTTAACAGCTCAGTTAAACGAACAGCGGGTTTTCATCATATATTGTGATACTGTAGTTACAATCAAGTTGCAAACGTCAGTGGACTCACCTGCCATAAGAAGAACGTGATGAGCCCAGCGTAATAGAAGGTCCGATAGAAAGTAGCGGGTGCTTTGTTATCCAAGTTTCAAACTTTGCGCCCACGCACGAAGCCGATGGACCGAGGTATACAGCACTGAGCGACAGCAGAAACTAGCTTCTGCGCATGCGTGGTCAGCGGTCGGGAGTTTTTCCGAGAAGCGCGCGTTTTTAGCACGGCTTTTGAGTGCCTATTGCTTGCCTTGGCGAGGTGACGTTCCCGGTTATGACCGTTCGTGATGGCGTACATGAAAACTTAAAGCCGAAGCGCTGCATGTGAGCATTTCGCGAGATAGTGGATGTTGTGCTCGCTGAGGAGCTCTCCGCATGTAGACGTCAAAATCCAGGGATTTCTGCATTCGTTCCAGGAAATGCATCCTTCAGCGCGGTTTACTCCAAGTTGAACTATCTTATACATTACCAAAGGTTCATTATCGGTTTGATTTGATTTGATTGTGAGTTTAATGGCGCAGCGATAGCTGAGGGTTCATTATCGACACTGGGACCCTTGCGACAATACTGGTGCATGCGGTTTGAGGCAAAACACCAATACTTCAAGAGGATTCACTCAAGGGCAAAGAACTACAAGAACATATGTACGATATTTGTATCCATGCACCAGCTGTTGCAAAGCTATAGTTTTCACGCACACTCCGCCGACCATAACCTTACTACCACAGGGCTTAGCAAGCAGACCTGTCCACACTTAAGCCATGTGTGCTGTTAACGGAGGAGTGCCCAGTATTGGAGGCAAGTGTAGGAAACATAGCATATTATATGGATGACATTCTGATCATGAAGAAAGGAGAAAGTCCAGAGTTCTCCCAAGTGGTGGCTTTGTACATCAGAACCCGGCAAACTCTTCCTGCTTTTATGTGATCTTTGTGTTGATTAATTTCGGAGGCACAGACATTCATACAGAGTTATCGAAAACTGATAAATTTTGGGTAAGCCACCCTGGCCAGGAGGCCTCCAAACAACGACTGGACTTGTGGGTGCGAGGTGATGCCTCGCTGTGAAATTACATAACTTCTCGCGCTGCGCCAGGTTTGGCAATGGATGGTAATGCACCCTTCGTAATTTGTTATCACATGCATAATAAAATGTTTCATAAGCAGTTATTCTGCATGGTATAATTACAATAAAACATCACTTTGATTAACTTCAGGTGACTTCGAGAAAAAAAAGGCGTTCTGTAACACCGCTCACTCGAGCTATGGTGTACATTGTGGCGGCGAGGTGTACAAGGGTGTTCTGTAACACCGTTCACTCGAGCTGGGGTGTACATTGCGGTAGCGAGGTGTCCAAGGGCGCTCTGTAACACCGCTCACTCAAGATGGGGTGTACAGGGCAGTCGCGGGGTGTGTAAGGGCGTTCTGTAACACCGCTCACTCAGGCTGGGGTGTACATAGGTGTTCTGGGGTGTATGTGCTGGAGGTTACACCCCAATGACACCCTTATTTCTTAGAGTGTGGGGGCAGCTAAGAGAAGTGAAGTCAGAGTTACCGTCTGCTATTTCTGCTGCTCGTTCCGGCTGTATCACGGAGGACGCCTTCGAATTCCAGTGTTGTTTTTACGACCACATTTTTATTTTTATTTTTATTCAGACGAGTATGTGCGGAACCATGCACACAACACACATGTGCTTGTTGCACGTTAAGGTCGCAAGCTGCTTCTCTGCGTTTTAGAGCTGGCTGCGGACCAGAACAGCACTAGCGTTTCTCGAAATACGCGGTGAACATCTCTAATTCGTGGCGTGAATGCTTCACAAACACACTCAGATGACCCCAAACTCAACACCGTCACACACTTTCAGAACAGAGCTTCACTGCATAGCACGTTGTCCGCCAACCATTGCCCCGAATGATAAGGTTACCGCTTCTCATTTGAGGTGCGAGGTAGCGCACGCCTTTTTGTAGCAATTTGGATATATGATAATTGCTACAAAAAGGTGCATGCCCCTCCCCCCTCTCCTCAAATCAGAAGCGATAACCCTATCGTTCTGGCAGTGGTTGGTGCACAACGTTTTTACGCATATCTATTTTTGGCATGAACGTTTTAAAATGCCGAAAATATCCGAATTGTGCAAAACATACCAAAGCCGAAGAACACCCGCCGAATCTCCCGAAGAGCAGATGCCGCAAACGCGGAACCTTACTGCCTTGCATTGCTGCTAAACTACACTCTTAAAAAAGAACTTACGCCTTTTTTGTGACACTTATGCTGTTCATAATTGTCACAAAATAGGCCTACGCCTCCCGTTTTCAACAAATCAGGGCAGATAACGATATCATTGGAGATGATGGTTGGCTAGGAGCGTGCTATGCAGTGAAGTTCATTTTTAAAAGTGTAGCTGTGCGAGTGTAAGAACCTGAAATAAAAGTACTACACTGTAAAATACATGTCTATGACTGACTGTAATTTTCAACTGAAGTGGACTCACTTGCAAATGGGTATCCAAAGCAGAACAGAGCTTGTTTTTTTTTTCTTTTTTTAAGTGGACTACTGCCAAGTATTTTCCTAAAGGAAAATACCTGCAAGTAATCACTTGCAGGTATTTTTCCACCTTGGCAACTCCTACTCGAGAGTTTGTCTTAGAGCGCAGCCGGTGGTGGTGGTTGTGGTGAAAGCGCTTGCCGTTGTCGGCCTCACGTATGTGGGCAACGTCACGACTGACGCCCTGGGGGAATGTGCGTCCTGGGCCGACTTCGAAGGGAACTGTGCCGACATATGTTTGAAAGCGTCTGAGGAAAACCCAGGAAAAACCCCAGACAGCACAGCCGGCACCGGGATTCGAACCCGGGTACCTCCCAGTCTCGACGTGACATGGCCAGCACGCTAACCACTGAGCCACGGGAGCTGGTAGAGCGCAGCCGACTCTTCGTGGCGGATCGGTGTTGCGTAGTGTCGCGCGCGGGTTCCAGGGCCCAATGACAAGTCGCCGTAAGTTCAGTGACGACATCACGTAGTACGCCACCCTCGTGCCCTTTCTTTGTTGGCCTCGTTGTCTCCTTGGCCTAGGCAAAGTCGACGATCACGGTACATACACAACCGCAGCTTGATCCCACACGACTAATGAAACATTGGAGTCATATTGGGATATAGGAGTGACGCACGCATTCTCTGCCGTAGAGGAGGAAAGCCGCTATAGGATAGCCAGTCGAATCCGCCACAGGTGCGCTTACGCTTACGTCCCGCTGCGCTCCAAAGACAACGAAGGCAGTGTGACTGCGCATGCGCACAGGTCTCCGTGACAAAGAGGCTTCCGGAGTGACTCTGTCCTTTCACCATTGAGGAAGGAAACACGGGAGCGGTAGTTTCGCACAGATTTCTGTGGGGCCCTCTGGCGGTCGCTCGTGTCAAAACGCCATTATTTCCTGTCCACCACGTGATCCTCTCTAAAGTTTCGGTTTGGCAACGCTTTGTTGCTCGCGCTGCTTTCCGTGCTGTTATGCTTTTTCAAAGTCATTTACTCTTAAAATGTTAGCACCATTGCGGAAATAACGTCATGTTAACGTGTTCTTACCACTGCTGCGGCTGTCGTTCATCGAAAAACAGCTTTATCGCGGGAATAACGTTTCGTTCGGTACTTGATCGGTTGTTTCGTGCCCTTGTGTGTGTGAGAGTCATCTTGAATCGTTCGTTTGCGAACTGGTGCTGTGCTGCAAATTGATTTCATTTCCTCCATTGTTGTACAGGCTTTATTAATGGCATTCTTCATCACTGGGCAACAAACACACAGAACGTGGCCACGTCGTCATACAAACGTCGCTGCCACGCATGATGTTTCTAGTCCTGCAGGCCGTGACTGGTCTTGTAGTAGAATAGTGAACCAAGAGTACACCTCCGAACAGACAGAAATAAAACTGAACGCGCGCGGTCATCACAATGCAGATATCTGAACTGTAAGACAACCACGACTCCCGTCCCGTCTGCTGTGGCAGCAGGCTTGCTCATGCACTTGGGGTCACGTGAGCGGTTACGTTGTAGACACGAGCATCCCAGAATACAATGCGAAGGCTGGCACGCCGTCCCAATGAAAGAAGTTCGAAGGGCCGTTCGTGGGCCGTTCCTGGCCTTCCTTCATGCCCTTCCTTCATGCCCTTCACTCACCGTTCAGCCACTGCCGGAGGCTCCCATAACCGGGCCCAGGGAAAATGGTGGACCTTCAAACCACGTGACCCCAGAAGCAATTCACAGCGCTTCTCGGATCCAGCGCGGGAGTGAAGAGCGCATGCGTAGACCGACTTACTCTCATAGCCTCCTCCCCGTTCTTTCCTGGGGACTGTCGTCCGCTCTCGCTCCGCCAACTTTACGCGTTTTCTTTGCATTATTACTAGTAACGTCGTAATGTGTTGCAAGTTGAGAAACGAAAACCGATTAAAGGAGGTAAGAACTCCTATCTGCAGCTGTTTAGTTACGGTTGTGTTAACACTTGGCTCTTTGCGCGTTTGTTCGGTGGTGCGAACAAAGTGAGTCTCGGCGACAGAGATCGACAACGCGGACACTTGTCCCCCGCTCGCGAACGTGATTACACACCTCAAGGAGGGTTGGTGCAGGCGCAGTCAGGTCCCCCAAGGTCGCCATTTTCCCATGTATTTGTTCCTATCCCGATGCGTGCAATGCCGGAGGCCGCCCTTAGATACCCCATTGTTACCAGACGTTGGCTTGCGTGGATTGTAGCGCGCTAAAGATCCAGTTGAAGCACAATCCAAGCCAGGCCAAGTCACCAAAGGAGAAATGGACGTCAGGTACGCTATGTGATGCACGCAGCCGTGCACTAGATTCTTCCGGTCGCTCAACACGTTTAAAAACGGGACCAAAAAGTGAAACACGACAGAAAAAGTTGTTATACGCGTTTTATTTGGACATATAAAGACTAGATTCACTCGCAGAAACAACAAAAACATTTTGCCGCTAAACTTAGCGCGCTGAAGTGATCCGGAACGGCAACAGTGGGGTATCTAGTGGCGGCCTTCTTCGTTGCACGCTTTTCCGAGGTGAGTTTGGGGGACCTGGGCGCAGTGGCTACCTTTCACTTCTTCTCCCTACTCGCACTGCCGGTTCCGCGCAGGCAGGAGGGCGCCGATGGCAGCGGCCCGCTGCACGCAGAAAACAACATGGACAACAAGGGCGGATCTAGGGTTTTCCCGGGGGGGGGGGGGGAGTGGTCTATGGACAAGTGCCACATGCATGCTGTGATTGGTCCATTGAACCCTATGTTCAAGCCTGGAATTGAGGGCGGGTCCGGACCCCTGGACACCGCCCTCGCCCTAGATCCGCGCCTGATGGACAGACGCCGAAATAGCTGAAATAGCATTTGCATTAATGTGAATTTCTTTCAGGTAGACGTTAGGATCAATATTTTCTTTTTATCTGAAACCTTAGTGGGTATTGTACGAAACTCTCGCCAGACGCCAAATGAAAACGCGGATAACCTGGAGGAATGCAACGACCAGGGTTGTGCGCGACAGCGCGTTTGGGTTATTATAAGTTAAGGATGAAGCTCTATGCACAAAATGTCAACAATTTTGTTGAAGTGCCTGTTGCATCCTGACACCCATAATAAAGTGCTTCACCTGCACATAACACGGGGGTGTTACGGTTCTTTTGCGTTGACTCTTTTAGACGACTCTGTACGTCGTCTGGAATAATTCCTAAATATCAAACAATTACTGTTCATACGCAGGGTTCGTTCTATTCGTGGTCTACGTGTGGTGGATGCTTCAGTGATGCCCGAGATTGTGTCTGCGAACACAAACATTCCAGTTCAGATGATTGCCATGAAAGGAGCCGCGATGATCCTGGAAGACTACTATGCCAAGAGAGGATGAGGTATACTGGTGGACTAACGTTCCAAGACACTCTGCAGATGTGCGCACAAATGTGCTCAACGATATTGGTCGAGTCTCCTGGACAGGGTATAGGTTTATTTATTTATTTACCGAGGGTTCTCTCAGTTAGGGTCGATTCACACGATGCAACTTTTTGCTGCAACTCGGGTTCCGCTATAGTTGCACGCAACCGAAGTTGCACCAAAAAGGTCCCTTTCATACGGCGAGCAACTCGGAATGCCGTAGTTGTCACCGAGCTCGTCAGATGGCGCGAAAAACATCATTGTCATCATTTTCATCCAATCGCACTGCGACTTCTGCTCGCTACGAGTTCAATCCGTTGCGAGTTTGATAATTTTGCATAATCTCCACTGGTTAGTGATAATTTCATCGTCTCGCGTACTGCCGCTTCAATAACTGACACATGGAAGTCTTCCTGATTGGTCGCGCTTGCAATGCGGAGCCGTGTGATTGACAGGTTGCAGCTAGAGTTGCAGGAGAAATCGCTCGTGAAGCGATCGGCTCTGCAACTCCTGCAACTCGAGTTGCGCAACCAGAGCTTCGCGTTCACACGGTGCAACTTGGTGGCGCAACTAAAGTTGCATCGTGTGAATCGACCCTTAGGTAAATAAAGCTAAGTGGATTATGTAGTGCTGACTGGTACCCCCATGTGGTGCGACACCGTCTGTCTCGTCCTTTGTGTATTGCGCCGCAACTGTCAGCAATAGGGAACCCCGATGTCTGCTTGGTTTTCGGGCTTCTCTGACGTTTGTCGCAAGCATTTTGGATGGTGCTTGCGAAAACCTTTTCATCTAGTCCTTCTCGACATTAACCTGTGTGTAGTCACCTGAGTGGAACTCAATCTCAACGGCCATGTAACATGAATATGTGATGTGGCGTAACAATAAAATGCCATTTGAGGAGAGAAGGAACTCTAGTCTCGGTACCGCCAGAGCCATGTATAAAAAAGGGAGTCGGTCCATTAATGGGACCTGTGGTGGTGGTGGTGGTGGTGGTGGTGGTAGTGGTGGTGGTGGTGGTGATAGGGCTTGCCGTTGTCGGCCTCACGTATGTGGGCAACGTCACGACTCACGCCCTGGGGGAATGTGCGTCCTGGGCCGACTTCTAAGGGAACCGTGCCGACATATGTCTGAAAGCGTCTGAGGAAAACCCAGGAAAAAACCCAGACAGATGGGACCTGTGTATACCTGGAGCTCAACCCACTTTTCGATGTGTCTGGCCAATCAGCGTTGGAACTTCGAAATGCAGTTCGATGTCATTACAGGCTATCCGAAGTTATACTTAGCCCATACTTACTACCCGACACCGTCTTGGGGAAATTGAATTGGTTTGGATTGAAACGGCCCTAGTGACATACAAAAACTGAGGATTTTGCTGCCACTTTTATCAACGTCATCTGCACGGAGGCATGTCGGGAAGACGCAGAACTGTAGAAACCACTTCTTTGTACGCAGACGGCTGTCTCTATGAGCTTTTAACTACGTGCCATAAGCAGATGGAATGAGAAATGGACAAAGATGTATACATAAATAACGTATAACATATGACAACACGTGAAATTTTAAGTTTCAGAGGCGTCTTTATTTTATCGGATCGCGGTCCTCAAAAGGCATAACGTCAGCGACGAAACGTATTGTTTTCGCGCAATTCATGACAGCGTAAGCGAAAGTTGAAGCTGGTTTTGCAGGTAGAAACGTGAGGACATAGAGTCACAAGATGAAATTAAAGCAATTTGTGAAAAATCTAAGTCCCCGCTTCGCCGATCCGAGCAAGACCTTCATGTTGGGGAAATTTCGGTGGTGGTGATAGGGCTTGCCGTTGTCGGCCTCACGTATGTGGGCAACGTCACGACTCACGCCCTGGGGGAATGCGCGTCCTGGGCCGACTTCTAAGGGAGCTGTGCCGACATATGTCTGAAAGCGTCTGAGGAAAACCCAGGAAAAACCCCAGACAGCACAGCCGGCACCGGGATTCGAACCCGGGTACCTCCCAGTCTCGACGTGACATGGCCAGCACGCTAACCACTGAGCCATTTCGGTGTCATGGCGCCCCGTAGAAAACGGCAACCAACGAAATGCGCTCACGTTTGATAGGCATATCCAGCCTCTTTATAGGCTCCTCCTAACGTCCAGGCTCTCGTTTTTATACAGGGCTCTACGGGTACAGGGTGACCGGGACATTGAAATCTGTAGGCGTAGGGCTCGTTGAGCAGCGGCTCTAGCCAACGTGCTCGGTGTACTCTGTCCCTCGCAGAGATGCGAACCGAACCCTAACCGAAAAGCGTTATTAACTGTTAATTTTGGTCGAACCGGAACTGAACCGAACCGAAATAGTCGAAGCCATTTCGAGCTGAACCGTTACAAAATATCGGTAACTGGTTAAAATAACGGTTCACACAGAACTAAGGCGGAATTTTGCATGTTGTGCATGATCATGTAAATGTGTTTTTTGGTCTTTTTTCATGTTTTATTAGCTTCGTAGCCTTCCTGTTGCTTTCGGAAAAAATCGTGCCCTGCAGGAATGCTCTGGATTTTAGTTCATTTCCGTTGTATAGCTTGTATCGATCGTAAATAGTAAACTAGTAGTGCTCTCATCATTCAACCACTCATGTGTCTCACTCCGTCCACATCCACATCACATCCCCATCCCCATGCACATCGAGTTACCGGCTCGCGAGAGTTATATATATATAAGGATTACGGATCAACGACAGCTTTGGGTACATTCACGAAGTGACATATATTAGAATAATATACCAGTCATCGTCTTTAGGGTGTCCACCCTAACTGCAGATCTCATCGCTGACACAGCGCGTGTGAGCTTATATAAGCACCTTCACCATAGGAACACCCTGGGTTGCCGTCTGCTCCAGAATCCAGATTGGCTGTAACGACTTTTCGTCGGCCGCTCTCCTTGGTCCCGTCCTGCACCCCAACCAGTAAGGCTGTTACTGCCGCTCCTCCTCGGTTTTCTCCGAGTCTCAGGACTCGTGAACTGCATGTGACGTTGTTATAGTGTTTGTTCTCTGCTTTCTTTCTTTCTATCTTTCCTATTCCTTCTTTTACTTTTCCGTTTTTCTGTGTTTCTTTTTTTTTGGAACAGCAAGCCGGCTCTTTGCCTGGCTAACCTTTCCTTTCTTATTTTTCTTAATAAACATATACCCCTCCCCTTACAAAGTAAAGTGCAAGCCGTCCTCGTGCTTGTCATTATGAAAAGAACATAAGTCAAAAATGTCATGAAACAACAATGAGTCGAAAATAGGTCGAAAATAGTCGAACTCTCTGTCTGCACTTGGCGTTTCCGAGCTGTTTGTTTGACAGACACTTCATTCTACCGCGCAATGGTCGCATGGCGCGGTCGGTGATAAAACGATGACGCGCCTTTTACATAAAGACCCGGGACTCAGATTCACACCGTTCCGATCAAGTGCTAAAGCCCCCAGCGCCCCGGCGCTCAAAGCAGCCAATCCAACTACCATGAATATTTGTTCGTTGCTTAATGTGCTTGTGTATTCGCGTCTACTGACTGGTAATCAATACTTTCAATGCCATAATTAAATTACAGGCTAAGGTAGGAGGCTTGGTTAACTGTTATATTCCTGCTGAGATTCTGTGAACAACCCGGTGGGTTAGCTAACCACCGCTACATGAGCTACGTGCTGGGGCAGTCAACCCAAACCGCTAATTCATGGTTATGCTCCTGCCGTAATCACTACTAATGTTGTCTTTAATATCGCGCCAAAACATTTCAAAATCTTGAAAGACCGTTCACACCTTCCAGTTCACTTCGAGCACTGTACCACAGAGACGCAAGTGTGCTTTAACCTGCCTGTTATGCTTCATTGAAACTTATAAGTACCTTGGCATTACAATCTCTACTCACCGTAATCGGACCCACAATGTAAAACGTGTCATCGCGGAGGCAAACCGCGTACTTTCGGCTATATGAGATGTTGTCTTCGTCTTCCTACACCCAGTGCCCGTCAACACGCGTACCCCACCTTTGTCAGACCAAAATTAGAGTACGCTTCTACCATCTGGAGTCCGCACCAGCAGTACTCTCTTGGGGCCATTCAAAACAGAGAAGCGCACTTCATCTCATCTACGTACTCTCGAAACGTCAGTGTTTCTAGCTTGAAAACTAATTTAAACTTTCCCCTTTTGTGCAATAGAAGACGAACCGCAAGGCTCTGTCTTCTGCATTATGTTTACAATCATCATACTCTCCATAACAACTTACTTAATTCCCCTTACTACATGTCAGACCGAGTCTATCATCCTTATAAAATAAAACAATTAAATCACATGTCGCACTCACCATCGGTGGCATTCATGCATTCGTTAGCGTATTTAACTCGGACTCTTTTCGTAAACAACTGGATTGTTTTGATTCACGGGACGACGTGTGATTTGTTGTTTGATTTTTGTGTCGCCTATACTTGATTTTTGGTTCTGTATACTTTGGCACTGTCACGTTGCTGTCTTGTGCGAATGTATTCCATTCCATCCGCAGCACTATTCGATTATTAAGTCTCTTGTCTTTACTATATTTTTTTAGCCAGCGAAACAATTTTCTGGCTGTATGCCCACCCCTCACGTAATGCCCTCAGGCCTTGAGGTTATGTTAAATAGTTTAAATAAATAAATAGACAAACTAACAAACAATACACCTTCAGACAACAGGAACACAACAGAATTCCAAGAGGTACACGGATGGCCAATTGTCATATTTCAAGGCACGTCTTTTGATTTTCTATTTGATTATGTCTTTTGAAAGTGAAGAAAAATGAAATCCAGATAAAGTTTAGATACTTCTTATCGTCGACCAATTTTGACGTTTAAAAAAAAATAAAATGGAAAATGCGTTTATAGCCGTTTTGTTTTACAATAGCCTACAGGAAATCAAAGTGGGAAAGAAGAAAAAGGGGCCAAAGGGTATCCAAAAATGTCAACAAATCGCCAAAATTCATTTTCATAAAATATGTGTGCAGGTTCTTGCTCTCTGAAAGGCACTCCTGACACAAAGTGGATTTGATCGCCTCGATGCCAATGCATAAATGAACTTCTACAACAGGAAATCAAACAGGTTTCATTTCATGTTGTTCCCTATGTGTTCCCTGCCAAGTTCAAAAGAAAAACATGTTGTCTTTCTATTGTGAGTAGTCTACAGAAAGCTAAACGCCATAAGTCAATAGAAAGTAAACGTATGATATGCCAGCAGAAAGTTATACCCCTGTCACACGGCAAATTGAATGTCATTCCCAGCGAATGACATTCGCACTGCATGACATTCGTTTCGTGTCACGCGGTGAAACCAAGTGGCAATACATGCGAATGAGTTCGGGGAACTCATTCGTTTTTCCCTCTCGCACCGACAGCGTACCCTCGCAGTAGAGAGGCAGCAAAAACATCAACGATAAACCGTTCGAAGGAATGAAAGACGAATGAAAAGTTGTACTCCAATATTTTATCACGAATTTGAAAACTTTCGTCACGAAGGAAGGAAGGCTAATCACTGTTTTTCGGAGAACTACTCCCGTTCCCAGTCGCCACGTTGCCAAGCGCAGGGCAGATAGACTTCTTAACTGTCTTTGTTTGTGGTACTTAACCAATTAAGTGTATTTAAAAAAGAAACGATTTTGCGAAATAATCTAAAGTTTCGCTAGTTCCGAGCAAAATTAATAAGAATATAACTAATGGACCTGTATAATGGTTCATATGTTCGGCCCTGGTGTCTTAATTATATCGACACTGACATCTGCGAATGACATTCTGCTCCATGTAAGACAGACGAATGACATTCGGTGCGACTGTCATTCGCTGGGAATGCCATTCGGTTTGCTGTGTGACAGGGGTACTAACTAAAAGTCTAAAGGAAATCTGTTCTTCTGTTGGCTCTGGCCTTGTTGACCGAGAACAAGAACGCAACCGGGGCAACCCTAGCTTTGCTGGATAATCCAACAGGAAGTCAAGAGAATTTCAACAAAACCTCCTGTATAATCTGTCTAGAGAAAGTACATAAAATTGTAGTCCACAAACTTTGTACACGGTGTCAACATAAATTCCTGTTGACTTCAACAACAAGACGTCAAGGTCAACAGACTGTCAATGTACGAGATAAACAGTACATAAGAAGCATATAGAAAGGAAAAATCCATTTCCATAAAGCGTGGGGGCAGTAAACAATGAGTAATACGGTCGCATTGACAGTCTAGAGCGAGAGTGTCGTCCTCATCCTAGCCTTACCCTTCCTGTCTAGTATATTCTATCACGTCTGCCTTCGCACGAGTACACCTATGACGCATGACGTCACGGTGACGTTTTTAAGACGCTCCTGACTGGCCGGGGGAACCATGTGCGCACTTCAAGAAGGTAAACAAAGGAGCATTCGATGCACGGAGTGGCCCCGGAAGGGCTAAAACAACTCCGATTTCCGTTTTAGAGGTCCCACTTTTCGCTGGGGATAATCTTGGTTTATCGACGAAAGACAAACGGAAGTGTTGTGCAATATGTTTGCCGAAGTTTGAACCATTCGGCTCTCGTATAAGTTCGCTAGCGCGAGCATCCTGCAAACATTTTTCTAATTGTGTTCAAATTACGGTCTCGCGGAGTAGGCAACTATTTAGGCCGAACTGCGAGTGTCCTCGTAGAAATAGTAAATTTAGTCACATGGAAGCTCTAATGGTCTAGCCTGCCGTGAACGGCAGGAAGACTACAACCATGCCTCAGCACGCGTAGGAATTTGCATCTTCCACTGTGAGGCAACTGGAGCCTGATACTGAGGCGGCGGTACCCGAACGTACAGTGATCAAGCTCGTTCATGGTAAAGTGTGAGACTCCACTGTTATTAGACGTTAGAACTTCTATGGGACGACTCAAAACAGCACATTAAACTGTGACCTGCCGTGGTGATCTTCGTTTCCGCCGCGAAGGCAGAGCCTTGGTAGTGCACCGTGTTTTGACTGTTTCTGTAGCCACCGTAAAACACAACACACAAACACTCTCCCAGCCGTAGAATGCCGTTAGTTTAGACCCGCCAGCAGCAGCAACAGTTAATCGCGTTCTCCCCACCGTCACCGAAGCTGTGTGCGCTTTGGAAATAAAAAAGTGACACTACATCTAAATACGACGAAGTACAGTCACAAATACAGCAGGTATTTAACACCGTATCACATAGCATAACGGGAAACACACGAAACGTGTGGCGGGTTCCCTACTGTTTACCTTTCTTTGGTGCGCACGTGCACTCTAAGAAAAAAGGAGTACTTTTACTCCTTTTGGGGACTAAATGCATTGCCACAAAAAAATAGTCCCTTTCGGGAACAAACGCACGGGAGTAAATGAATGTTACAGAGTGGAGACTGCATTTCACGCGCTGTTGTAAGAGTCCCAGGTACGTAATTCGTGTGCATGCATGAAAATACCTTGAAGCAAACCGTCAACCGTGATATATCGAGTTATATAAAATCTTGCGCCATACATAGTGCACAATTTGCGAAGAAATATGCGCTAACTGTTTCTTACTCTGTGTGGCTTGAAAATTGCTACGTTGGCTCAGTTACACAGCCGTATGCCATGAAATTGGCCAAGGACACATATTTACGTAGACTATTGCACGCGCGGGAGACCGTTCGCGAAGTTCAGTGACAATTTGCAGTCCTGAGGAGTAAATGTCGGGACTAACTGTCGGGTTAGGGGACTAAAATAGGAAGTAATTGCAATCTAGGGGAGTAGAAGGTGCAATTACTCCCCGTTTCACTCCTTGTTTTTCGTAGAGTGTGGAGGCGACAGGGGCTTTGGCGAATGGAAGAGCGGCACGCCACCGCGCACGTCATTTTTACCCCTTGCCCTCATCTGCTGCGCAGAAACGTACTTGCGGAGCGTATACACTCTGAGAAAAAAGGGGTATGAGAAGGTGGTAACTTCATCACTTACCACCTAAGTCAACATAGCGTTTGATAAAGGGTGTAAAAGGGTGGTAGAAGCAAGTATGATATATCCAAAATGTCTACAAAAAGGCGTACGCCCCCGTCGCTCACCGAATCAGAAGCGGTGATGCTATCATTCGTGGCAATGGCCTGCGGACAACGTGCTATGCGGTGAAGTTCTGTTTTGAGAGCGAGGTAGCAGACTGTAGAACTTTGCAACATTTTAGACACAACCTATGCGACAGCTATTACCGCCTAAAAGGTGTACCTACTCCACTCTCTTATTATTATTGTATACGTGTATACGTATTGCCCACTAATAAGAGGCCAACTTCGGGAAGTCAATACAGCATCCCCACCACCAGTCAGAGAAAACAAACTCAGTAAGTGGACCATCGTTAGAAAGTCGTGGAACGATCGATGTTCGGGGGCGACTTTCACTTTCAGGGCTATTTTCGTTCCTGCGGTTCGGTCAGCGTGGGTGTTTCGATTCGGTAGCCAGGTGCGAATCCGCTTCCGTCCCCACAACGCTCATGTGCGTCCACCGATCGCCATCGGGCAAAGTGACGCCTTGGTGCACCGGAGGGAATGACTGTGAGTACTTCTTCGCGCTTACTCTACACTCTAAACACAGAACATCACCGAACAGCACGCAGTGCGACAACCATTGCCAAGAATGACAGGGTTGTCGCTTGTGATTGGAAGACACAGGGTGGCGTACGCCCCCCTCTGGTCTTCCAGTGACAGGTTATTACCCTATCACTCGCGACAATGATTGGTGCACAGCCTGCTATGCGGTGAAGTTCGGTTTTCAGTGCGTACGAACTGCGATAATGTAGCAGTGCCAAGCAGCAAGCTTACTAGAAATTCCTTGTGGAATCTGGGGGGGAATTGATTTGGGGAGTCCTTGCGAAGAAGAGAAACGGGCTGTGTATTTACCTGTCTCTCTCTATTTCTCTCTCTCTCTCTTTGCACTTGTGGTGTTTATCGCGCACAGAGTTTAACACGAAAACTTCACTTCGCCACACGCTCTGTGTTAGCCGTTCACCATGTGACGCGGTCCTAGCCAACCATCCTCCCGAATGACACCGTTCTCTCACCTGATTTATTGAAAACGGGAGCCATGCGCCATGTTGACACTGATTCAGTGATTTAATTGCCGCAAAAAGTCGTACGTCCTGCTCTTTCCACAAATCAGCAGTGACGACAATATCATTCTGCGCAATGGTGTTATGTGGTGAAGTATTGTTCCACGAGTGTAATGCACAGCATATTACAGTTATCGCTACTGATTGGGGGAGAGCGCGGTTCGCTACTACCACCAACAGTAGGGTCTTTCAGCACTACCACCACCACCACCACCACCCAGCACCCTTGGGGTAAATACACACGCAGAAGAAGAAGAAAGCAGAACATCACGGCATAACAGGCCAACCCTTGCACAGAGTGATACCGTCATCGCCCTAGATATCGTGATCAAGATATGTTATCGATACCAGATTTGCGGACAGTGCGAGACGTACGCCTTTTTGTCGTAATTAACGTGACTACGCCAGTGTCACAAAAGGCGTGTGCTTCTCCTTTCCTAGAAATGGTGGAGCGAGCGATGTCATACGGGAAGATGGTTTCCCATAGGAGCTTGTTATTGGGCGAAGTTCTGTTTTAGAGTTTAGCACAAATTAGCAAATTGTCCCTGTTCCCACCTGTGGGAGTCCTTTCACCAGCACCACCACCACCACTGTTTTAGGAGTGCAGTAACATGATGGAATGACGCTGCAAATGTGCAATGGGAAGTGGCACGATGCGAGCCTATTCGGTGGTGAAAAAATATAGCCTTATCTGGCACGCTGACGTTAGAGACACATTCTCCTCTTCCAGGACGTTGAAACACTCTCAATCGTCACGTAGCCAGGACACCTGCAGTTGATATCGCATGCAGTAGCAACGCCTGTTCAAGCACAATGGTTCTTCTCGAGCGCTCCTGCTGCGCATGCTCACTAAGGACGGGAACGCGCTATGTCGCCATCATGTTTATAGTAAGAAAACTGAACTGACCACCTTCAACGACACTTCAATTGTTCATGCGCGTATATTCATTCCATAAAGGCCGGTCCGCATGGTGCGTTTTTCTTGCGTAAAAGCTGAGTTTTCACGCCCAGCGCGAAATTCTGTACGTCGCAGCTGCTCGTAGCGCGTGATCCACTGCGTCAGAGGAGGTTTGATATTTCACGCAGCAGTCAGTTCACGGGCGTTCATACCAACCAATCACGGTGGAGCAAGTCACGGCGGAGCAAGTCACTTCTGGTTCCCGTCCAGCATCCTACTTCCTTTTTAGCAATGGCCGCTCTTACGAAAAAGCTCCAGAAGGACATCTCCAAGTACAACAACTTTTGCTCGTGGGGGTCCATTTTACCAAATGCGAATCAATTACAAAGGAACGTGCATAATAGCAACCATTTCAGGACGGAACAGGAAGGAGAGGAGAATGTTGCCAACATTTCGTAAAGCACATACGGGAAAGCCGATGTGCACGCAGCAGCGGGGTTTGCGCCCCATGCGCTTTGGCGGACGTATTTTTTCACGGTGCGGGCCGTGCAGAGTTTTTACGCAGCGCGATATTCACAGAAACACGCACCAGGTGGACCGGCCGTAAGACAAGGCCTGTTTACACTGTCTCGATTTAGGAACGACACGTGCGCTTTTCGTTCCTCTCTTTTCCAGTACGCATTCAATTCGTGAATATCCACACCTTATATGGGCCTGCTTTGTGTAAATACAGTACTTTTTCTTATATCAACAGGCGACGAGGACTTTCATGCTTCTCCTTTACATCACTTCACTGAAAGATAAGAAAGTTTTCGAAGATACCTTCACGGGGAAGGTAGAAGGTGGGAGAGAAGAAATCCAATCAAGACCTATCTTACATACTGCAGGTACGATTAACCTACGGCATACGTACCCACGACTATTTTCATTCCAGTATTTTACAATGTGATCGTCATCCTGGCATCTGAATGTGCCGTGAATATTGTCATCAGCGGCTTGCTTTTCATAGCAACAGTCAAGGTAAGTTCCACCGTATTCCTTGTTTGAGGATTCGACCGTTTCGGAGAAGAATGAATTTCTCTATGGTAAATATCGAAGCATTGGTGTTTGTGTGTACGTAGTTTGTTTGTATATGCTCGCTTACTGTCGAGATAACTTGACGAGTCGAGAAAGGTGAGCGGAGCGCGCTTATTGGTACAAAATGTAATTGGAGTCCATTTCCTCGTAAGACGCGCTAATTGGGCTGCGGGGAGCACCATGCAATTTGCCGATTACATTTCTGGACGCTTCAAGTAATCTCTACGATCAGGCAGCATAGCGGCGAACAATACAGTGTACAGGTCCCGACAACAGTTACGGAACAAGGGAGCGGTGCATTTTCCCCTCGGTGCGACACCTTAAGGGCAAGCGGAAGCGGGCTTGCTCCCTTGTTCAGAGGGGGGAAAGGGCGGCGGGGTGCGCCGCCAGCGACACCAATTCAAACCACGTTTCGAGCACATTCAAGCGATACCGAAACTACCGTGATGTGTAGCTACCAGCGCACTCGCCCACCCCTCTGAACGACTTAACGAGCGCGTTTCCGCTCGCCGGTAGGGTGTCGCAACGAGGAGAAAATACACCGCTCACGTGTTCTGTAAACTTTTGTCGGGACCTGTACAGCCCATGAAAGGTCCTGGATGTTGCAATTCGATCTTCCCTCCACGTAACACCGAGATGCTTGGCTATGACTTGTCGTGTTATGCACTACCTTGATATCTGAAAATGTTGCGAGCGTCCGGCCTCCAGCTTACATTCTGTTAACTCCTTCGCTATCGGTTGTGCTCCGATATTGGAGGCTGCCGTAACGTAACCGGTTCCAAGTTGACAACACGCTAACAGCGTTTATTATTGATTGAAATCGCCTGTGCCAGCGACGTGTTCGCAACAATACAGCTACATCATCTTGTAAGGGTCAGAAGGTGAAGGGTGTATTGTTGACAGGACTCTTTAGCGTTGAATATACAGTGTCTCGGGGGAAACGAACAGGTGGGATACGTTGAGCAAAGAAGTAAGAGACAAAGGAGCTGGTGTAATGAACATGTGGGTAACATTTCCTTGAGTATGAAGAGAAGACACGAAGGGTTTGAGTTCGTCCCTTCGTGTCTCTTGTATCCCTGTCTTCTCCACATACTGAAGAGAATGTTGCCAACAAGGCGGGATACTCTTGGCGAAACTGAGACACTCTTTCATTCCGTGCAGATGAATCGGTTCCTTATCCTGCCCTGGCTAATGTGGAACACCGCTGGTGTGCTCGTCGTCAGCGTTACCTGTCTTGCCATTCTTACACACCACCAAGAACTCGATGTAAGTTTACAAGCTTTAAGTTTTTGCTCTAGATGTGTCGCACAAGGACTATCCAGTTTAAAACCGTGTCCGACAGAAATAGACGAGTCTCGGACTGTCAATCGGGGCACTACATCTCAGGAAAGTCTGGGTTGCTTGCAGAATGTAAAAAGCATAATATATTTATCTTTTATTCTGTTTGATTGTACGTTAAAAGCTCAGCGAAGGGCAAGTAAGTGTCATGATGATGTTAGTGATCGTGCCTTTGGATATCGATAATCTTTGGACCAACCTGTTATCCAACCAATGTACTAAATATTTTGACGTGAACATCTTTGACCGAACTGTGTCTGGTTTATTTATTTATTTACAATACCCTCAGAGTCATGAGGCAACAATGGGTAACAATGCACTGTGATAGCTCCGGCAAAGCACTTTCCGAGAAATTGCGGGTCCCGACTTTTCGAAGACAGCTGCGCTCCTCCTTCAGGGGTGACTAATGTCAGGTGTAACGGCTTTTACACTAGCGATCTTTCTTTGGCCGCGTGTCGGACGCCATTGATGTAGGCGCTGGGCAATGTTCCCGTAGACCGGTTTATGTTTCCGAGTGTGGACTGAATTTACCAGGACTCGATAGTCTTCTTGTGGGGTTTATCTCGCGGTCGATGACTTCGGCCTTCTCGAAATATGGTAGTTCTCCGCTAGCGCGCGGCCACGTGCGCGCTGCGTTCCAGGACATCGTTCAGGAATACCAAATAAAATGTTTAAAAAAAGACATGCCCCGAAGGGTGACCAGGTACACAGTGCGCTGGCACACAGAACACTGCAAATCCAAAAAGACGTCATCGATTTTGGGGAGGCTCAAATCATCGACATCAAGGTAGCCCCACAAGATGGTTGTACCTGCACTCCTAGCGCATTCAGTTCACACAGAAAACATAAATCTCAGGAAACATCGTACATCACCTATACGTCCACGGCCTTCGCCACGCGACCCAACAATGGACCGCCAGGACACTGTTAAAACTGAACTTCACCACATAGCACGCTCCAAGCCAACCATCATTTCGAATGATATCATTCTGTATCACGATTTGTTGAAAATGGGAGCCAGGCGCCTATCTGGGACGTACGTGACCACCCTTGAAGAAGAAGTGCAACTGGATCCGAAACGTTGGGATCTGCACGGTTACGAATGGTATAGCAAATCTACCTGTAGCGTCTGACCCACGCTTCCTCTTTTCGCCTTCTCTTTCTCTTCGAGAATATATATGTACTGGGTGTCTCAGTTAAATCCCCGGGCACCTAAATCCCAGAGCAAACTAACGCTCTAACGTGTCCAGAAATTTTATTTAAAGCGAGCGATAAAAGAGAAACCAGCGCTACTTTCCAGCTACTTGACTCGGAAACAGGTGCTACCAGTAAAGCGGTACCTGTTTCTTACTCAAGTAGCACAAAAGTAATTTCTAGACACGTTAGAGCAAACACCCTGTATATTGGGCACTGGGCCCTTATATACATATAGCACTGGGCTTTCAGTGATGAGTTAGCACACTTTGAAGTTGCCATGGTTGTAGACTAGTGCGTTTGTTGCGTTAAAGGGAGCCAGCCAAGAGAATGGCTCGTCTTCCACCATGATGCGAATACATATACCTTTTGATGCCATCCGCTCAAACGTTGCCTGCCTGCGTACTGCTGACGATGGCCCAATAACGCCGAAACAGCTGTCCAGTACTGGCATGGCGACGTTTGAGCACTTACAAACATCGTATACAGGGTGTCCCAGAAAACGTGTAATTGAATTATAATTAAAAAACTACACCGAGTGCCGAGCATGCCGAGTGAATTCGGCACGCTCTTCGTATTGGTGGGGTAAAAAAGTAACCTTTACTTGGCAAATTTCTAAGTTCAGTTCTCAAATATTTACATAATTAAACTTACGATACATGACATTCACATCAGGAGTTGGCAAAAACCTAGTAAGAACAAATGCCGTTGACCGCAGGATTTTAGGTGGCGTAGTTTATTTTATTCAGTGACACGTTTTCTGGGACACCCTGTATAAGGAAAAATAGCCGAAGCTCTGTGACTACACGTTAAGCACATGTTTATAACTTGATCGTGCGCTCCCAGCGGAGGACAGCTCTTTCGTGTTAAACTTTGAACTCGTCAGCCCGGCGCAGGGAAGTGACAAGATCTCGTGTCGGCGCTAACAGTGTGTCTCAGCGAGACATCAGTGTTCCACGGTGACGGCGCCACGTGTGGAGGCCGCACTGCAAGCCAGCAAGCACATATACTGTGGGAACCGCGGCCCACAAACCCGGGGTGGTTCCGAATCCGACCCGCCGTAACCCTGAACAACACGAACACAGAAACTAATCAACGAAGAACAAGGTTTATTTGCTTACATGAAACATATGCTGCTCACGTGCAACCGTCAGCGCGACCCTTCCGAGTTCCGCCACCAACTAAGCCCACGCAGCGGGCTTCCCCTAATGCGCACGGGTGAGCACACGTTTGCTCCCAGCGTAATTGCTTATCGCTTCGGTGCTATCAACAGGTTTCACGGCGACGTGACGGAGCCACACCTCCCACAATATACAGGGAAAATAGCCGAAGCTCTGTGACTGCATGTTGAGCATTTGTTTATCGTGCACTCTCAGCAGACAGCTGTTTGGCTCTACGTGGAACTCGTCAGCCCGGCGCAGAGAAGTGACAAGATCTTGGGTCGGCGCTAAAATTGTGTCTCAGCGAGTCATCAGTGTTCCACGGTGGAGGCCGGAGTGCAAGGCAGCAAGTACATATACAAAGGAAAAATAGCCGAAGGTCTGTGACTGCACGTTGAGCATATGTTTATAAGTTGATCTCTGTCTCGCTGAGAGACATTGTTAGCACCGCTAGAAGATCGTGTCACTTCCCTGCGAAGACGGGCTGACGAGTTCCAAGTAGAACGAATCAGCTGTCCACGGCTGGGAGTGCACGTGGGAGGCTACATGGACACCACAGAGTTACAACGTAGGTGGTGAGCTGCGGAGCATTCGCGCAAGTATAAAGTCAGTATTTTCGCAACTGCATAAAAATGTTTGGTCGCTGTCAGTGAGTGCGGATGACCAACCGCACATAGAGGAAAGGTTGAGGGCCGGTCGCTACGCCTCGCCTGTTCGGTGCGATTACACGCACCCTCACGGACAGCGACCAAACACCCGCATCCTCATCTCCTCATTTCCTTGATAAATCTGCCTCTTCGAACCGCCACAGCACCAGCGGCATGGCCGAGTGGGCTAAGGCGTCCGCGCGTTGGTGGTAACCAAGGTCGTGCTGAAGACTGGGAGGTGGTGGGTTCGAATCCTACCGCCGGCTGTGCTGTCTGAGGTTTTCCCTGGGTTTTCCGAAGACTTTCCAGACGAATGTCGGCACAGTTCCCCCTGAAGTCGGCCCAGGACGCATACTAACCCCCCTGTCCCCCACTCCTTCCTGCTATCCTCTCTCCGTCTCACCACATCTGTACGTCGCTCATAGCCACAGTTTCTTCGCGGCGCTAACACCCAATCAAAAAAAAAAAAAAAGAACCGCCACAGCACCGAAGTACTACAGTGAGTGGGGAGAGGGGAAGAGTGACAGAAAACTGTGTGGAGAAGCTGGTTCCGAGATTAGCCTGATCGTCTTCTGTCTCCCACAAAACAAAAAAGCGTGCACACACGAACATGTTTCCCGTATCTTTTATCACGTAGAAAATGGCGAGGGTTTCTGCACAGTCCAGTATCCACTTGTAAACTTGTGGTGCAGAAGGGGTGAAATACAGACTGCGTTAACTGCACGGACCGCACGATTAAATAAGTAACAATTTATTTCTTCTTTTGTGCATTCATGCAGAGAGGAGAGCAAGTCACAGTGGGGACGATCTTCACACTGGCTGCACTCTTTCAAGTACGCTGTAGACATTGCTCCCGTCGAGATTCTTAGATATAAATATGTCCCTTCTCAGGTCTACTTCGTCTGTGTCGCGTCGTCCTTCTACCAAGAGCTGGAATCTCCACATCGACCTGACCTTTATGATGACATTGACTTCAATTCTGAATACGAAGACAGTTCTGCATTATTTTCCTCGCCCATTGACGAATAAATTACTTAATTTGGTCAAATAGGGATGACTTTCTACGTGTTCCAGAGAGAGCTATTTAGGAAGGCCTTCAGTCTGTCCCTTACACCCCGTCGCATCGGTGGGAGCAACGTACACCCATACGATTGCCTAAGCCTTAGAGAGGAATTCATGTGTCTGTAAAGAGAACGAACTCTTTCGTTCCTTGATGGATGCGTGGAAAATATCTTCATAGTCTTTTGAGCAGGTGCTTGTTTGGTAAAATTAGATACCCTGTCGAAGTACACGACGCTATAGCGAAAATCGTAGCAGGAACGAGCGGTCATCTGCAACGCCAACTTGTCCGATTCGAGTTCCATGAAGCGGCTGTGCGGTAAGAAGACCCCATAGTGTGTGGCCTTTTGAAGAACCCAGGGAATTATAAGCGCGAGTGCGTCGTCCCTGACGACCAGAAAGCTGATTGCCCACAAGGAGGAGGTGATTTTATCCAAGAGGAGGGATAAGCTCTCCTTTTCTAGCGTGTGCTCCAGGAGGCAGTGCGTCAGTTCGTGCGCCAATACGAACGACAAACTGTCGTCGGTGTCACACACGTCGAAGATAGCGTCGAAAACGTACGTCTTGCAGTTTGGGAGCACAAACGCACTAGGCGTCACGGAACGAACGATTGTGAAAGACCACGTCTTGTTCTTCACTCCTGGTAGGTGCCTGTTTGCTCGGAGAATCTTCCTGGCAGTACGATACAGCCTACGATAATTTCTCTGATGCCCGGGTCTGCTCGCCGCCTTCCAGAAGTATTTCTGAATTGCAGAGACGTCTCCCGAGATCCTCTCCAGGAATTCCCGTGGCGTGAACGCGATGAAACGCGAACGGTTAGCGATGGGACACCACTCCAGATGCGACACATAGTAGCAGACGAACAAACCCACCGTGGCAACAGGTAAGATAAGTATCCTCTTGGAGGAAATTTTGCGACGCCTAAGACGAAAGCAGTGAATAAAGCGGTATCCCAGTGCGAAAGGAAGCCACAGGAGGATGCAGTCAGGCTCACTTAGGACGTAAAACACATATCGAAGCCAGTAGAAGACCAGAGTGGCAGGTTGCATTTGTTCCGCATGCTTTCAGCGTCATGTAATACTCCGTGGGCTACATCGACGTTGCACTATCGCGCTGCAGAGTACAGCTGTTCCGATGCACCACAGTGCAGCTGTGGTGTTACGCTGCAACGACGTTAACCGGCTGACTGCTCTTCTTCCTTCTTCATGTTGGCTGAGGCTTCTTCTTTTCGGCATAAATCATGTAGCAGATAGCCAGGGGAGGACAATTGCCCAGTGACCATTACGTGAAGTATTGGCAGCACTTAGCGTGATTGATGAAATTAAAGATTAGAAACGGTGCGCTGATGAAGTGACGTACACTATTGCGTAGAGGGGAGCCGTCGCAACGGCGCAGTCAGCGGACTCGTTCTGCAACTCCTTTCAGCTTCTTCAAGCTGATTTTACATCACCATGGCGTTCCGAAACTTGAATCGACAATACCCAGTAGCACAACGGAAGCCGAAATTAAGTTAATGATTTGAGATGACACACGAACATATTAGGTTTTCTTCTTTCCCCTGCGGCGAATGAAGAAACGCACCGTGAACCACATCTACAGTGAACCCTCGTTATTATGACCATGGTCGTTCCCAAAAATTTTAATCATAATGCGGAATTGTCATATTAACGGGGGGTATTTGCAGAGGTTTCACTGCATTGTTCCACAGGAGTATGGTCGTAAAGCGCGTATGTCAGATTATCGGGGTCATATTAACGAGGGTTCACTGTATACGTATAGGAGCTCTTCCGGTTTATTGCTTTCATCAGCATACAATGAAAATTGACCAACACAAGCAGCTTCTGGCCTCGGGCAGCAGCGTATAGGTTCAATAGGTTCTCCGGCTTGCACGGAAATAGTCGCGCTGGTGCCTCGGCGGTAAGTTGACTCGTCTACAAGCGCGGCTTCTGTAAACCTTGTTGGCTTCTATAAACCACAGATGCGACGTTTCTATATTTGTGGCAACCAGTGATGGCCACTAACTACTTCTACAGTAGTTTAACTAGTAGTTCAACTACTTTTCAGGGGAGTAGTTAAAACTACTTCTTTAACTACTGCAATGTAGTTTAACTACATCTATAACTGCTTAACGTTGTCCATCGATACCAATCCCTTGTAGTGTTCTTGGACACCTAAATATCAATAACAAGCAATGATAAACTTTGGCTCAAGCTATTGCTACGCTCGTCAAATACAAAGCTTGCGGCGGGATTCTTTCTGTGCCTACGCGATAAACTAAGTTGCAGAATTATTTCACAGCAAATGAGGCTTCACTAGACAAGCATTAAAAGTGAAGATTTAGTACACAAGCACGACACAATTGCTCTGCATCTCCGTTCTCATCAAACAAGTAGCTCAAGGTAAAAGTCGGAAGCACAATCGTGCCGTAAAGCTTGCGGCAAAATCGGAAGTAGTTGGAGCCTTCAGTAATCTAACTACCGTAGTTAACTACTTAGCATCGCTTTTGCTCAAGGTGGATCACTAAACACTACACCAGCGGCATGGCCGAGTGGGTTAAGGCGTCTCGCTCGTTAGTGTCGTGCTGACTGGGAGGTGGTGGGTTCGAATCCTACCGCCGGCTGTGCTGTCTGAGGTTTTCCCTGGGTTTTCCGACGACTTTGCAGACGAATGTCGGCACAGTTTCTCTTACCCCTACTTCTTCCTGCTGCTGAAGCGTAGCTTATTTAGTGACTCTAGCCTGTCCCATCCTATACAGATGACAATGCAAATAGTTGGTATGGGATACAGACAAACAACCTCTCAATAAATGAACCACATCAGCGAAACAGTAACAAGTCCGCCGTGGCACTTTCTTTTCACCCTTCTCCTTTTTCTTGTTCGATCTTCTTTTCCACGCCTTTTTTTTTTTTTTGTCTCCCCTTTTCTCCTGAACCTGATGAAGAATCTCTCGTTACGTTATAGAATGTGAGTATTTCGCGACGGACTACGACTGTGCTAATACCCTCGCGATCGCCACACCAGCCGACTTCAATGAACATTGAAACCCATGACCACTGAAAATCAGCGTAGCGCTATCTAGCGTCTAACGTGTCCACGGTTGGTGTCAAAACGTGTGCACGCTTGATGCCGCACCGCGTATGGTCAGTGGCCGTTGATTTCAATTATAATTGAAGACTGCCCGTGTGATAAGGCTATGCCACTTCAAGGCATGCCGCAATGCGCAAGGACTTGCGTCCTATTTGCCGCGTCTATTTGAGTCTATTTTCATTATTTCGTTACCTATTCATAGTGAGTGAAAAAAATTATTGGACGTTAACGACACGTTGACGTAGAACTACCGTATTCTCCGGTGTATAATGCGCACCCCTAAAAATGGAACGAATTTGAAAAAAAGTTCGATGTATAACGAGCTCCGCAGTGTTGCTACAAGCTTCTGTACTGCCACCAGTATACACCGCCAAAGCGGTTGCGCACTGTGTTCCCTCTAATCTAGGTGCTTAGTTGGTGACACCTATACAGGGTGTTTCACGACAATCCCCCGGCTGAATTATTCGTGAACAGGTGGCGCTATCGAAGAAATTTCTTTTCGGTAAAGATCCTTGGGACATCGATCATGAACTGAGTAGTGAGCGGCTCATTTGCACACGCTCACTAATTAGATAAGCATCTTAACTTTTAACTTTTACTTCGCACACTTACGGAACCTCTGTTTTTTTTTACTTTGACTTTGACTTTTGACTTGAACCCATACACCTCGATTGCCGTAAGGTTGCACTCTTAAAAATGAGTTTCACCGCATAGCACGATCTTAGCCAACCATAATCTCGAATGATATCGTTATGTGCCCTGATTTGTCGAAAACGGGAGGCGTACGCCTTTTCTGTGACAATTATGAACAGCATAAGTGTCACAGAAAAGGCGTACGCCTACCGTTTTCAACAAATCAGGGCAGATAACGATATCATTCGAGATAATGGTTGGCTAAGAACGTGCTATGCGGTGAAACTCATTTTTAAGAGTGTGGTTGTGGGCGGAGCTAACGAGTTGGTACGTGTGAACGTGGAGACGGTACCGTCTTGAAGTTCGTCCAAAGACGTTGCTTCGAGTTGGTCTGAGTTGGTGCTGAAAATCGGCCCGTGTGAACGCCCCCTAAGGCTGTTACCCATGGAGTACGTGACAGCTGTTAAATGAGGTTAGATGTGTGATAAGGTTAGCTGTTGCGCGCACATGGATGTCACATGTTGTATCGCTTTCCAAACTGTACGCGTTGTGGTTGCTTGCAGTGCGGAAGAGCGGCACACAACAAATCGGACCCAGGATTGAAGAAGAGGGACAACACGGACGTAAGTGACCTAACGCGCGCAAGTAGGAACCATTGCCATCTATAGAGTACGGAACATCCCGTTTAATTCAATACTGTTGCGTACTGCGGATATGATCTGTACTACAAAGGCAAGATCGTTTCGATAGCTGGATGGGCGGAAAAGGGCAGCCACGATTGTCCATGCTTCTCCTGGTGGCCAGTAAGCGCTACACCCTTAAAAATGAATTTCAGCGCATAGCACGCTCCTAGCCAACCATCACCTCGAATGATATCGTTATCTGCCCTGATTTGTTGAAAACGGAAGGCGTACGCCTTTTTTTGTGACACTTGTGCTGTTCATAATTGTCACAAAAGAGGACAACGCCTCCCGCTTTCAACAAATCGGGGCTGATAACGATATCATTCGAGATGGTCGGCTAGGAGCGTGCTATGCGGTGAAGTTAGTTTCTAAGAGTGTAGCGCGGGGAAGGCACGATTGCACATAATGATACCGTTTTCACTCCCCATTTGTGGAAAGCGAGGGAGCGTACACCGCTTTGTGACCATTAAGATAACTGCATAAGTGTCACAAAAATGCGTACGCCTCCCTATTTTTGAAATTTCTCAAACATTTCCATATCTTTTATATTCAACATGCTGGACATCCAGTGTGCAACACCTGATATCGAATCAAAATCTGAGCCAGTATGGGGTCACGGTGTAACATGAGCAACAATAAGGCAGACGACATGTCAACAAGTTGCAAACCGCTGTTCCTGTTACAACAACCTGTTGTAACAGGTCCTCAAACCTGAAGAAGTGCAGCCTACTGCACGAAAGTCTTGTTTTTATGTATATAGTAAACAGTTGATGCTCTTAACCGTCTTTGTTATTAATAATAAACCTTAAAAAAAAGTCTCATTTCTGAGTGTGATAACAGCCACCCTGGGGGCACTTCAGGAATGTTAAATGAACAAAATCCTTGCGTTAAACTAACAAGGATAGTTTTCTTCAATTAAGATTTTCTCATGGTTGCTGTAATCGCGCTCGGGAACGAGACCACATTTTTTCAGTGTTGTTATTAACTTTGATGGAAGCTGTACATATCCAGATGCATGCCCCATGTCACCTAAGGTCGTTAACCTGGGGTGAGCAACAGATGTGAAATAAGGCTAAATTGGTTTGCCCTATATATAGATCTGGCACGTTTTCTAATAGCATTTTTCTCAATTTGCTTGGAGTGCACAACAGCTGCACAGAAGACAGAGTACTCAGTATTGAATAACTACAACGAGGGATAACCCGAACGTAAGTGACATGTGTGAAGTGACTGTTGGCCTCAATCCATCGCAGAACGTTTTATTGAAATATGTGTAGCATATTCAGCATTATGGTTACCCTCAAGTTTGTAACGTTCACATCTTTACACTTTATTGTTTACTTTTATCTACATTTATTATCAATATATTCATGTTTGTTTTATTTGCACTCATAATATTTACATTCGTTATTTATAATATGAATACTTTGTAACGTCAATGCCTTCCTCCATTATTTCTCTGACGCTATGAGGTCTACTTATTTCTTGGTGGTACCTTTGACGGTAAAAGCGCTGACGAACACAGACGAAACAACACAGAGCACTCACTTTCAACAATTTAATGGACTTGTGGGGACTTAACGGCCCGTGGGCGATGACGAAGACGTGCCTCCGCTGGCGCGCGCCACTGCGCTTGCCAGCCAGTTCTACCGGCATCGGCCTAGCGTGAGGCCACGTCCACCTTCCCGCTGGGACATTCCATCATCGCCGGTCAGGACTCATGTAGAGGAATACCATCGTCCTCTACATTTGGTGACCCGAACAACGAACACCATGTTCGGCGCAATTCGGCGCAATACCATCCCAAATTTCTTCAAGCCCACCTCCGAAGCCATCTCCGAACGTACGGTGCATCGTTCTACCGAGGAACCACTAGACGACGACGTCAATTCACCGCGGCTCCACTCATCGCAACGCCCGACCGCGCAACACCATGGTTCTACCCACCTTACCCATCTACACAGCTCACGTCGCCATGGTCTCGCACTCTGCGTCACGTCGCCACACGCTTCGCGATGGCACTTCTCGGACTACCACCAGCGGCACCTTCCCGAGCATCACGCTCCTTGACCGGTCGCGGTACGTCGCTGTCGACCGCACCACCCGCATCTGCTACGCCAGCGGTCAAAGAACCCTGCCCGCCTCGCCTTCCCACCAGGCTTCTGTACAAGATGCTGGCAGCCCCTCCAATTGCTGTCAAGAGGCACGGGACCACCATTCCACCGGGGACCCGCACGGAGGCCACTGAGTTCTACTCCCGGTCTCCCCGTGCTTCGCGATGGTCCTCCCCGGCACTCTCCTTGGCGACATTAGCTCACTGTTCAGGAACCGGTCGCGGTTCTGTCGCCGCCCTCTCTGCATCACATCGGCTAACCTGCCTGTTCTCCGGTTCGGCCCGCCCGCCCCTGGAACACTCCCGGCCAGCTCTTGTCCGCACCATTGATCCCGCCACTTCTGCCAATTCAGCACAAGACGCAAGACCAGCCCTCCCTGTTCCACGTGTCGCCCGTCTTCCCCCTCTTCACGTATCGACGCGGACCTCAACCGCTAGCTCTACACCGCTCCGCGTCTGAGGGGGGCAGTGATGTGACGACCCGTACGCGATGACGAAGACGTGCCTCAGCTGGCGCGCGCCACTAAGCCCATTCTTTTCACTTGCACTGGACTGCACTACCTTGGATTCCACGCGAGACCGGTTTCCGGGAGCTGCACTTTCCAGCTGAAAGGAACTTTATTAGTAATGCCTTTCTTTTCAACAGGAAAGTGCAGCACGCAAATAACCCAGTTCAGATCTGGTGCAGGAGGTGCAAGCGAAAAGAATGCACCTACTGTGCCTGCCAGCCAGGGCCCGCTTGCACGAAACGAACTGAGTGTAAAACTTAACGAGTTCCCACTTAGTGTAGTGCCGGAGCCGTAAGTGGCTTGCACGAAACTTTTACAACACTAAAGTGGTGGCGCTCGCTCCGCGCAATTTAGGACGCTGGCCAAGGGTCCTAGGAGCACCCTAAACTACCGCACTAAAGCTTAGGACTAACATGTCAGCCGCTATGAACCGTGTATCGAAGATTCGTCGTCGGCCCCAACTGTATCTCGCAATACAGTACGCATTTTCCTCGCAATACTAACAACGTCTCATTTTTCTATGCTGTGGGTGCCGTACGTTTTGTGCTTTTCGTTAACAACATCTCTCAAAATGATCGCCGCACGCGAAGTGCCTTTCACCGGCACTGCCGTTGGCGATAAGTTCCCAATCAACGAGCAATTCGAGACATACTTTGGGCCACAGACTTTATTTTATTTAACAAAAGTACGCAACAAGTGACCTAACTCGTTCTTGCAGCTACAATGATAGTACAATACCTTATTTGGGTTCTACAAACTGTTTACGTGCGACGGCACAAGCAGACGACTTCCCAGAATCCAAACATGCTGTGACGCGCGACTTCCTGGGATGAACTCCGGAAGTCCTCTTTCTACCAGTGAGAGCCTCCGAAAACTGCTACTGCTCGTAGCCACGATCCAGTTTAGAATACTTGACTTAGGGCGGTCGTCGACGTGTTCGTGCAAGCCACTTAACCGCAACCCTAAACTTAGTGCACTAACGCGTTAGTGCAACACTTGCCAAGTGTTACCAAGTGTCTACCTCTCATCTTCTTCTTACCTACAGTCGTCACCATGCCCACAGCTGTGAGGCCAGCAACGGCAAGCTGTTGACATCATTGCTACTATACCACCACCATCTTACGTAAATTGTCAGAAAAAGGCGTATCCGCTCCTATTGAACAGACTCCGGGTGGTGCAGAATGACTATCAGTACCATTTCCTGCAGAATGACTATCAGGGAACTGTGTGATATGTGCCCTCATACAATGTGAAAGTTATAACACCCCGTGCAATGTAGTCGCGTTGTATTGTTCATCGTATTCCTTATGTTCCAGAGAACAAGATGGACGTCCCGTTGCCCTACGCCCCGAAGTCTGCGTATTTCCTTTTGGCATTTTTAATAGCTTCGGTGACTTTCACAAATCCGCCGCCCGACTCGTACTACGACAAAGGCATCATTTTACCACGGTACGACTACATTATCGGTGAGTTTATATATAATGCAATTCAAACTGGAAGTAGATTTACAGGTAAGGTGAATCAGCCTATTTGTGTGGCGTCATGCTGCACGTGCCGCAGGGTACGACCGCAGATAATTTCGACCACCTGGGGTTCTTTTGACATGCGCCAGAAATTTCCGACACACGGTGCTGGAAGCAAGTTTACCTCCCCCCGGATTGCTACTCTCTCCGGTGGGGATCGAAACCGCGATCTTGGGCTCAGCAAGCAAACAGGCTACCGACTCGTCGTATCCCCGTAAAAATGGTCATGGGTGCCAGCCAGTATTGTCACACATGCGTGTTATCATAGGGTCTGTGGCTTCATAGACTCATCTTACCACATTATAAATGTGGTCATCCTAACTGTACAATCACTGTAGATGAGCTTGTCTTGGGAATTAGCTTTGTTGCACGTAGCTACAAGGTGTCAAAAGTCTACCCGAGCTAGTATCCCATGCGTGGCAGTTGAGTGAACGTGCCCTTCACCTCTTCTTCAATTTCTTCAACGACATCAGTCCTGTTGAGGTTGAAGTCCTGTTGAACTTCGTCGTAGCGAGCTCCAAGTTTCGACGGCATATCTTCATTTTTCGTTGAACATGACGCCTTGTCATCGACTGTAGCGCTGCTCATTGCCTCTTGAGTTTCTCTAAGTTTCGTAGCAGAACGTACCTTTTCAGAGCTGTTGTCTTCAGAGTCAGCTCGCGTCACAACTATGTCGGAGCTCACGATCTCTGCACTGTAGTGGGCTCTATTCTTGGGCTTTCAAAGTTTTCCATCACGAGAGTCAGGTATACGACGTTGCCCAACAGTCCAGGCACTACCTCTTGATCAGGGCAATGGTGATCTTCCCGGGTTTCGGCACCAATATTATGACAAGAAGAGAGGACATCCGAGCAGGGTAACGATCTAACTGTTCAATGATGCAAGATGGCGCGAAAAGAAAAACCAAACGAGGTCACGAGACCCGGGCCATGGAGCTCGTGATTATACAGGGTGTTCGAATTTAAGCTTTCACGAGCGCTACGCAAACACAGCGATGACAGGAAACCGGATGATACCTTTACGCTACTTGTGTAAGAAACAGGTGCTGCTAATTATGTAGCACCTGTTTCTTACTCAAGGAACAGAAAATGTAGCACCAGTTTTCTTTTGTTCGCCTATTTATAAAGTGCTAATGAAAGCTTAATTTTGAACACCCCGTATAAAGACATCTTTCTTCACAGAAATTTTGCCGTGAGCAGGTATAACGCGTCATTTTGACCGTAGGGAACTGTCACATAATAGAAAGTTTTCGGGAACTGGTTCAGCACACCCGGTACGATCAGCTGGGAGAGACGGGAGCGGCGCGCATGCGCTTTACCTCGTGGGGATTATCCTTCCCGCGTGGCCATCTTCCTGCCCGCTTCGAGCTTCGCTGTCGGTTCGTTTCCGATCGTTCTCTTTCGGGGACTCCTCAACGATGCTGAAACATGCCCGCCGCCGCCACAGTGGATTCCATTTGCTTGGCAGCAGCCAAGTATTGTTTGGATGGCGTAATAGTTCCTCACAAAGTTTCGTTCCTCGGAAACCTCGCGTTGTGTGGATATTTCTGGTTCATCGTTAGTCACACTAAAGGTTAGAAACTCGCCGTAGAAAATATCGGAAAAGACCACTGCCGCCATTTTGGATGCCGTTCCATGTGGCGATGCTGTGTCCACTCCGCCCCTGGTGTTCAGTATTGGCAGACTGTAAAGGTGGCAACCCTACTAGGCATGTTGTAATGCACTGACAGTATTGCAATGTTGCATATTGCTTCTTTCACCGTCATTCTGCTTCATAAATATTAAGCAAATAGCAGTCTGCTCCCGTTCTATTTGATGTAGCAGAGCGTTGAACTTTACAACTTGGCAGCGTATGATATGAATCAAAACGTTTAGAATAAGTCACTGCTGGAAACTGCCAGCAAAAGTGGACAACCCAAAAGGAAGAGACCATCGTGACCGGCATTCATGAACGTGTGGAAAATGCGTACGGGGAATCTGCGCTTCCCTGTGTGACCGTCTGAGTAGATTTTGCTCCTCTACTTGGGTCCCGATCGGTGATGATGAAATGTCACGTAGGGTCGGGTGTACTGGGTGTATAGTGGCGTCAGCTAAAGAAGCTGAAGACATGCTATGCGAGGCGCACGTGACATTATCGCACTAAATGCTGTCATTCGGAAACTGGAGCCGTTCTGAGAACCACGCATGAAATTCTAGATTGAATGAACGTCTTGTTTTCTGGGACTGTGCTACACTGGGGAGCTCCTCAACCAGGACGTTGCCGATAGGACTTGAGCTGCTGCTGGTAGCGCGCGTCCGCAACCGAGTGATTTCGTTGTTACACACGGACCGCCAGAGGAGGATGGGAGGCATTCACACACTATAGGCCCTGTGCTAGCTATGTAAAATGGTCAGGGTTCAAGACCCATTTTCTTCACGTTCACGACAGTCGCACCTAATAAACGAAAACTAGGAGCGCGTCTCGCACTTTTCTACTGCTTCGTCATTTAAAGAGTACCTAGGAGAAGAACGATGCCGCAATGGAGATGTCCCGCAGGAACCTGTTGTACACCTTTTCGATGTCTGTTCGGGAATCAGAGCTTGGTTAGCCACCCCCATAACGAAATCTGCTTCAAGAACATGTGACTCTACGGTGACATGCAACACTTGTTCCTCACACGAAGAGACCCCAACTGCATCTATTACCTGCCCTCTCTATTACATACCTTACCTCTCCAATAAGAAATAAATTATTATTATTATTCACTCTTTTTTTCACAGAATCAAATTAAGATCTCTTTTTAGAGGGCGCTGTCTCACTAGCTCAGAGAACCCCTGCTATGCCTTCATTTGTTGAAAACGGGAGGCGTACGCCTCTCGTTTTCAACAAATCTGGGGGCTTAATGGCTTCATCGTCGTTACAGTCGTTATGAGCTAACGAGCAACGGGAAATTCAAAAAGGCGGGCGGGAAATTCGAAAAGATGGGCGCGTGACACATTGCGCGTGACGTATCCCACGCCCTTCACGTATCGCGCGAAGAGCGTCGTGCACGTGTTTTATCACGTGCCCTTCTCGACGAGTGCCCCGCCTCTCGTTAGTTCCTAACGCATGCAAGTGATTAAGCCCCCAGGGCAGATAACTATTCGAGATGATGGTGGGCTAGAAGCATGCTATGCGGTGAAGTTCATTTCTAAGAGTGCAGTCGTAATGTCCGCGCTATTACGTAAAGACATTTACGAGTCATTTGAACTGCCGCGAGTGTACTCTCATCACGGTTTCACAATGAACGAAATCATAAAACGAAAAGCACTTCATTGAGAGGTCGTTGCTTATTCTGGTTTTATGAATCCGTTGCACACTGACATTATTGGCAGTGGGAGGAGGAACCGCAGGGTGTGTCTTGGCTAACAAGTTATCAGAAGACCCCGACATCACAGTACTCGTAATAGAAGCTGGAAAGGCCGAGGACGCCACAACGGAAGTTCCCCTGTTTGCTGTTCTACAAATCAATGAGGCTTTCGACTGGAAATACAGGACAGTGCCACAGAAAACCAGCTGTCTTTCTGTCGTAGACAAGGTGAGTGCTGGTCGTGTGTCAAGCCTACACCAACATTGTTTGAGGGTAGAAGCCTCGGACACGGTGTCGCTACATGGGAAGGTCTTGACGGGATGATGGCAATCCTTACAGTTCACGGCTAGCAGAGACTGCGGTGTGCTTTCCTTATCACGGCTCTTAACACATTTCCGAGCAAACTGTCAGCCCCTTGCTATGCCACTTTTCATTTCGTCCTCTTTTTTTTTTTTTTTTTTTTGCGGCTTTACTGTTGGCATTGCAAGTTCACGAGATGTTCTATTATTATTTACATTTCCGCCTACGTGAATCGTTGACAAATTTTCGAAATAGAAATTTGTTTCGCCGATGGTAGAAAATCTAATAAGATATGGTTAGATGGGTAGTCCGATCTAAAAGGGTAAAACGTAAGTGTATCGTTCTAAATTCGCACACCTTGCGTTAACGTTATCTCGGTAAGGACATAGATGAAAGGAAAAAAAGGAGCGAAGGTGTAGCTTCGTAGCGCTCACCATGGACCTACCATAGATACATGGTAACATGAAGAAGTGAAAGTAATAGAAAGATTGTGATTAAACTAATACACGATTTCGGTTCCTTTGATGTACCTCAAATATTTTAAGTGTATTTGATGCTTTCTCGTATAAGCACTGTTTGGATACTTTGGCCTATAATATTTCTTATTACTCTTGTAGTCAGTTAGTAGTAATATACCCGGAATACATCTGTGACGTTCTTGGCTGTGACTTGTGCATCGTAAATAGTAGTGGATGGAACGATAAAATGCTTCCGTCTCCAGAGCCGCGGCTTCAGTACGAAGACATGTCCGTTGTGGTGCAATCTGTGCCAGAGCCGGTGTCTGTTATCGCATCTACGTGTCTGTAACTCAGTAAGATTGTGTCTAGTCTTGAGACTTGGTGAAGTTCATTTTCCTTCTGCACTCTTAAAAATGAACTTCACCGCATAGCACGCTCTTAGCCAACCATCATCTCTAATGATATCGTTATCTGCCCTGGTTTGTTGAAAACGGGGACGTACGCCTTTGTTGTGACACTTATGATGAACGCCTCCCGTAAGGCGCACGCCTCCCGTGTTGAACAAATCAGTGCAGATTTGATTTGATTTGATTTGGTCTTTTCTTCAAGGTAAAAAGACACAAAAACTAAGTGGTCCCTTACCAGAGGCTAGCGATGGGTCCACTAAAGACGTTCATCAATGGCATTGGCAACAGTGGCAATAATAGCGATATCATTCGAGATAGTGGTTGGCTAGGAGCGTGCTATGCGGTGAAGTTCATTTTTAAGAGCGTGGATCTGGCAGCCATGCAGCCAAGGTAATGAAACACACCCATGAAACAACGAACATTTTAGATGATACATTTCAGGTCAGTCGATGGGTAAGCGGGAAAGCGCTTGGAGGAACTAGTGTTATAAACTTTATGATCTACATTCGTGGTAACTCCAAAGACTACGACCGTTGGGAGGAGCTAGGTGCCACCGGGTGGGCATACAAGGACGTATTGCCTTACTTCAAGGATGTAGAAAACTTCATGATTCCAGAATATGTCAACAACGGTATGTGACAAACACCATCATCATTCTTTCAAGTTGCATAAGATAGTTAGATATCGTTGAGTAATCGAACACACACATCAACGGTGGTAGAGCGAGGAAATAAAAGTCGTTACAGGAGCGTTAAAAAAAAAAAAACTGTGCACCCACCGCCAATAGCACTCGCAATGGGCTTCCCACACGCCTGTGGCAAAGAATAATAAGAACAATAATACAAAAACAAGAGAGTACAAACCGTAGAAAATAATGCCGTTAATGACGAACCCAGCTTGTATTTCCTCCATCAGCCCGGTCTCATTTTTATTAGAGACCGGAGGACGAGACATCACGTTTGCCCACATTGCGATTCCAAAATTGTAGTTGAAAATAATGCGAAGAATGTCGAGAACTTGCCCCAGGATGTGTTGTCATCAAGAACCTACATATGGAGGTAGGCCCCTTAACATGTTCTACTCTAGCCCACATACTGGAGAACAACGACACCCCAGGGCGACCGCTGTGCCCAGTCCATGCGAACAGTTCAGAACTCAAGACGAGGGGTTCCTTTCGGAGGCTAGTACAGTCGTAGCTTGGCGACTAGAACATGATCTCCCACCAATGAGGTCCGATGTCTGCATGACGCTTCCTACAGGTCGACAGGTCCCCGCCAGCCCTGCTAAACGACAACGGGTGGAGAGCCTTTCCTCGGGTGATGCCGACAATCCGCAAGACGTGAATGTTCCTGATAACGCCATGGACACTTCGGTATCGGCCGCTCCCCAACAGACAGATGACGTGAACGACGCCAACACTGCCACTTCTCTTCATGACCCGTTCACCACTGTCACCTACAGGAAGAACCAAGCCGGTGGTATTCCCGTACTGTTTCGGCCAGCATCTAGTGACTGCTCCTTCTGGAAGGTTAATCCTAATGCAGTCTCTAGCGAGATACGCCAGCTAGCCCAACAACAGGTTATGCACTACCGTTTCCACAGAGATGGCTCTCTCTTCGTCTCCATCCAGTCTGAAGCGGCTGCCCGCAACCTTTTGTCAGCTAAGTGTTTAGCTGGAAGCCCTGTTTTACCATCAATACTTCAGTCGTATGCCAGAAACATGGGCAAGATTTATGCTGTACCTAAAGGGTACCCGAATGACTATATCGTGCTCTACCTGAAATACGCAGGGGTTATATATGCAAGGCGACAGGTTCGGCATTCTGTTACAGAAGATGGCGGTGACGTGTTCACCCCATTACGCAGCGTCATCGTAGCGTTTCAGCCCGCAATACCTCTTCCACACGGGATTGCCCTCGGACGGACCTCCATCGTCCACGAATACATGGAAGGCCCCATGCAGTGCTATAACTGCCAACGATTTGTCCAGATTGCTCGAAATTGCAGAGGTGCTACCAGGTGTGGCATATGCGCCGCGCCTCACCTCCGATCCCACTGTGACAATAAGAGAGAGCGAACGCGTGCTAACTGCAAACCCGGGCATCCTGCATCCTTCTCTTTATGTCCCCGTGAAGACCCCCGCCGCAAAAAGACACCAAGATAGGATACTATGACTTCCGTCTGACGCTCCCAGGGGTGGTAGTGCCACCGTCATGTCCGGTACAAATGAACATGACTTTCCTGCAATCCCACCTCGGTCTGCACAAGCCGAACGAAGGTTGCAGAGGACCATCGCGGCCAAGCCCATCAGAAGCAGCCATCAAACACCCCCTGGTCCATCAAGGCAGATTACACGCATTTACGCCACTGTGACAGAACCCGCAGGCATCAGAAAGCAGTTACCACCATCAACCACCAAAGCTGTGCCTTCTCTGACACTCTTCTCTGCGGTACAAGCGGCAATCAAGGCAATCGTCTCTGCATTTCCTGGTGCGTCGCAACTGCTCGAGGTTCCAGCACTTCTGACATTGGAGGCATTATCTTTACCTCAGCATGATCGAATTGTATAGAAAGGTCACAGCGATGCAGTGGAATCCTCGCAGCCTACGTAACAAGCTCCCTGATTTTAAATATCATCTACAGCAGTACAAGTTCCCTTTCATAGCTGTATGCGAACATGGCATGAATGCTGCACACCGCGCTAATGGATATACAGTCTATCGATCTCATCAATCCTCTGAGAGCAGAACAGCGTTATACGTTCGTCACGACCTCGTTGCTGCACCCACAGGATCAGTTTGTCATCACGCTTATGCTTATGTCCATTGCAAGCAGAGCCGTAGCGACAGGTGTGCGAGAGGGGCAGCCGCCCCCGGCGCCGTTGCCAGAGAGGGCGTCAAGCGGCAATCCCTGCCAAGTTGGTTAGACAGTATAAAGTAGGAATGAAGAGAATTTGAATGTACGATCTCGGCAACGTAAATGGACATTTTCTTTTCCTTGTTTACAAGGCTTCTGACGGCAGTGAGGAAGGGGGGGGCTCTTCAGATTTGCCCTGCCCCGGGCGCAAACTCGCCTCGCGACGGCTCTGATTGCAATATCCGCCTTGGGCACATGCTGTTAACAGTCGTCAGTATCTCTCTACGTCCCGCTGTACAGGCTCCGTAGACTGACCTCGAACGCTTATTCGATTCACTGGAATCACCAGCTCTCGTGCTGGGTGACTTCAATGCTCATCATACGGCCTGGGGAAGCCGTAGGGCGGCCGGCCAGAGAACGGGGTTGTTGGAAGCAACGGAGAATGCTCACATGTGGCTGCTTAACATCCGACAGCGAACTTATATGCGATCACCAACGTCACTCGATGTACTGGATCTTTCGTGGTGCGCAGCAGACATAATTCGCCACTTGTCGTGCGCTACCGATGTCGACACCCGAGGTAGTGACCACTTTCCCCTATATATTTATATATTTATAACAGACTGCCTCTCTCACACACTCTGGAGACTCTTTCGTGCCTCCAAACATCTGTGCACGCAGGTATGTCCCCAGAGGCCCTCTCGCAAGCCATTCGTTGTGCCATTCAGGACGCGGTGGTCCTGCCTAAAGGTGTAACAGGGCACGGCAGTCATTCTCCAGAAATTAACCATCTAAGGGCATTCCATCGAAGAGCCGAAAGAAAGGCTCGTTGAGCAGGGCGACGTCCTGACATTGTAGCATAACGCCGGATGAAAGCTAAAGTAACACGAGAACTTAAAAAAGAAGACAGGAAGCGTTGGCGTAAGCGTTGTCAACACCTTTCACCGTTTGACCCGGCCACAAAGATCTGGATGACAATTCGAGCTATGAAGGATGCGCTCTCACATTTGAATCGGAACAATCTGTAAAAGTTCGTCACCTCGTGCATTTTTTCCAGGAAATGGTCCGCCTGCTTCATCCTGTACTTCCCTCACCTCCAACCCTTCACCCCTCACTGCCTAATGTCGTGACGATGCCCTCTCACAAAAACGATATCCATGCTTCACTACCTTATGGGTAATTTTGAAACCTGGTGCAGATTTTAAAAAAAAACACCATATAGCGCAAGAACGTTTGGGGCTAGAGATCTCGTTACGTTCGAAAACCTCAAAACATTTGCACAACACAGTCTGTACCTGGCATGCATCACCTTACACTTGCCGTTTCATCTAAGATCAGAACGTGTTGCGTGCTTTTTCGTCCAACGTTCTAATCGACAACACTGAGAATATATTCTCAATGTCCTGTTTGTCGCATTATTTTTGTGGCACACCGAAGCCGATATCGTCCGCAGGCGGATTGTGCAGTGAACTACTTAGCTCATTTCTGCTGCATTCTCATATAGCTAATCTAATGTCTCACTGAGGTAATGAGGCAGGGTACCGCATTCCAGCGATGAAGCACCCCATGATGATAATTTTCTATGTATTTTATCAACAGGTTATCACGGAACAAAGGGGAATGTGCCTGTTACTATAAATCCGTACCAGTCTTTACTGAGTGAAAAGTTCCTGGAAGCCTGCTCGCAAAAAAGATATAAACGGATCGATTACAACGGACCCACTCAGGAAGGTATCACAGCATCTTTCACTTCTTGCCGCATCGCCCGGAGTTCTATATACATCCCAAAATGAATAAATGTGGAGGACGGTGAATTGGGTAGTTCTGACCTTCTAGGCGTTGTAGAGGATGTAGAACACATCCTTCTCAGGTGTCAGAAATACGTTGATGCTCGAAAGGCATTAGAGACGAGCCTCTTTCGTGTGCACTCCGGAGCCTTCGACATCGCGAAACTGTTAAGTCCTCCGTCGTCCGACAAGGCGCTAAGGGCTCTTGAAGACTTTCTGCATGCAACCATGCTTATGGACATTCTATAACACGCTTAATGTGTGATGTGTGTGCCCCCAGCGATTCCGGCATTTTACTCTCACTTTGTCGAAACTTTTGAACTACCTGTTGAACTCTATTATCATCTCTGTTCTTCTCTGGGCATCATCTCTTTGTTTTTTCATCATCTCATCATCGGTTTGCACTTTCTGTGTGTAAGTCTACTGGAGTAGCCGCGAATTTCAAACATAGTGAATTACCATTATTTATAATGCCGCTAATATATTACATCTTTCAGATGCAATAAAAAGTGACGTAGATACTCTATTGTTTAGAGAATTCACTTCCGTAAAAATAATACTTCATAATTAATAGACTGTCACACGTTTTTCATTTGAGACCATTCCCGTGGTCGTTGACTACATCAATGGCGACGGGATATACGGGATACTTTTCCATTCAATGAAAACCGTGTTTCCTTGGTCTATGGGGCGCAGACAGGTCAGAAATGCCAGTTTGTCTCATTTTGAGTGTTCTATTAAGTCTGTTGGTACAAATGTGTACGTCATGCACGCAGGCTGGAGCATGCTGTGGTAGGCCCAAGAGATGGATCTTAAATCTTAAGAGATGGACCCTGATCTTAATCTTACGGTGCTTTAATATAGCGCTAACGCTTTGTTGCTTCCTCAGGCTATTCCCACGCCCAGAACAATATTTTGAAGGGACGACGTGTGAGTTCAAGCAAGGCGTGGGTTTTACCTATCGTTGACGAAAGGCCGAACCTCCATATCACATTGAACAGCTTCGCAACAAAAGTAAGCATTTCCGGTCACGTTTAGTAAAGTGCAATAGGGACCTGCATGAGTGCATGGTCTGCTACGTCTCGTTGTGGAGATGATTAGATCTTTACTAATCAATGAATCAATAAATCAGTGATGACAGACAGAACGTGGCAGTACCCGGACTTAACTGCCTTCTTGCCTTGTACAGCTGTTGACTTCCTGCCATTAATGTGGTTAAAACTTACAAGCACTAAATGGAAAACCACGAACCAAAAGCGAGCGCCATTTATTTTTATTTTTGTCCTCTTTTCATCGCTTTTACCCACATCGATGATATAAAGTGCGGGATAAAAGTTTACGGAACACGCATTCCTTCCTCCGAGCGACACGCTAGCAGCGAATGGGACCGTACGGACTTACAGACTTGTGCCACCCAGGAACCCAGTGTCCTGTTTGCAAGTGGTCCCATTCGTTGCTAGCGTGTCACTCTGAGAAAGGAATGCGCCGAAGCGTGTTCCGTAAACTTTTATCCAGCACTGTACAAATAGGCTTAAAGGCTGTCTGAGAT
Organism: Ornithodoros turicata; assembly: GCF_037126465.1. Lineage (NCBI taxonomy): Eukaryota > Metazoa > Arthropoda > Arachnida > Ixodida > Argasidae > Ornithodoros > Ornithodoros turicata. The sequence continues at coordinate 23,579,564 of NC_088207.1, forward strand.
TCCTCCTATTGATCTTCCACGAAATGTCTCGTTGTGAATCTGTACCTTCTGCCAGGAAGCGGATGAAAATGGCTGATTTTATGGGCAGTGACGTAGTCGTGTAATTTGAACTTGTAGATTATTCTCAATGGAACAGTTGCCACTGGTGTGATGTTTGAGAAGGAAGGACAAAGTTACACCGTGAATGCTGACCATGAGGTCATCCTTTCTGCTGGTGCAGTGAGGTCGCCACAGTTATTAATGGTGTCCGGTATCGGCCCAAGAAAACACCTGAAAAGCTTAGAGGTAAGTTGGAAGCTGGAAAGGTAGATTATGAAATACGTAGCCTTGGTTGATACGAATACTTTATGGTAATCGAAAGAGCGCAAATATAGCTATTGTACACAAACACAGCACAGGATGCTGCTAACGTTTTCCAGGGATCATAGTTGTAGAATTAGTCTTATCGCAAGCATGAGCTATTTCGTGCACAACGTGGCATCGATGTTATCGAATACATAAAAATTACTTCGTGACGCGTATATCGAAACCCTTCCGTGCTCTCAAGTTTCGTTGTCATCCAGTTTTTTCTTTTTTTGGTAAACGCTGTCAGTTTGGTATGTGCAGGATACGTAAACGTCTTGCACCTGGGTGTGTTCCAGACTAATTGGGCCATATGCCGTTGGTCACTGTTGGCTTGTGGTACCTCTGAAAGAAATACGACGACTTGGGCTTTGCGAGGCTTCAGTGCTGTGTGGTGAGGCCTCAGGTCCTCCTATTATGATTCTTAAAGTGCCACTACGGCCTAGATCTCGTGTCTTCAGAATCCTACCAAAGTTATGTTACTGATATCTTCTTGTCTCACTTTACATTCCTGCAAAATAGTTTGGCTCTACGTGACGCGAAAGCTAGAGAAATTTATTTTTATTTTTGTGAACGGTGACGTCGTGTTAGGTTCCGATGGAGCGCCAGGCTCTCATCTGGCAACGTTCTTGCCTTTCGGGTCTTTCGGGGGCTCACTTTTTGCACTCCGTTAGTGCAGCCCAATGTGACATATCCTCCGACTGCTCCGACCTTCGAGAAAACACAAGGAAGGAGAAGACATCTGTCCCATTTCCCCCTCTTTCGAACAGCGTCACGTGACTTCTCCACGACGTGACCCTCCCCGGACCCCGGCGTCGTTATTAGGATACGAGTGTCTCTCCAGAACAAGAGATCACTGCAGCTTGTGGGATATGATTACGTCACCCGCTCCTCGCGTCATCTAAACTTGTGGAGATTCAGCTGAGCTTAGAAAATTGACAGAAATGCACAGCGTTCGTAAACAGAAATTTCGTGTGTAGAATCCTTGAGGCACCTTCTTTTCAGGAGCTAAATAAAATAAACGCTGTGTTCCGAGTTCGGAGGAGAGATCGCTCTCCAAACATCAACTCGTAGACAACTTGCCTCAACGGGCAGTGTATTTCCTCATCTACTGAATCCTTGCTACACTTTTCGCCTACCTCGAGCCCTATGATTTAATATCGTCATCATAAATCACTGATTGAAATCCACAATGCCTGAAAGCTCGCGTGCCGAAAGACATATATAGGTGTGACGACAGGGTTGCGAAATGTTGACGCGGCCTCTGCGCATGACTTCTTTCTCTTCTGCAGCGAAATTCTTCGCGTCTCGGTGCAGAGAGTATGTGAGAAGGACCGGGAAAAACTCGCTTGAGGGTTTTCTCTGCCTGTACCAGCCGCAGTTCATAACTGGTGCATTCCCCGCAAAGTGATCCAAGGATGCTGCTCGACCATCGCCAGTTGTCACAAAAAAAAAAAAGAAATAGAAAAATCAGAGTTAATTGTGGCTAGTAGACATACACGAAATCACAAATGTTAGCCTTAAACACTGCCGCGTTCTGACGCTAGAGGGCTCTGAAGTTTGCGCTGCGAGCAAAAACCATGCCCCCTATGGAAGCATGTAACGCGCGTTCTACTGCACAGAAGAACAAACTTTAAACGTGTTTTCGAGAAAGACCATGCCGCCTACTGACCATGTCTCGGTTGCCTACCGCAGAATTTCGGATTTGGGGAATTCTGGGAAACACTTCAAAATTTGACAAACTTTGACGCTTTTTATAAAAATAAGTGCAACATCTCACAAAACCAAATTTTGCAGGTGTAAAGTTCATAAGGACTTCCTTCCTTCTGATAGCAAATTCTGAACTTTTTCTAAGCGGTTTAGGTGTAGTAAAAAAATCGTAAAATCACGGAAGTTCTTGAAAAGTGAATATTTCAGTGAGGAATTTTTCAATCGCGATAAGAAGTTAGAAAGACATAAAAAAATAGACACCAGAAAAAGAGGAAGTATTTTTTTATCTTTTCTCCGCGCATAAATGAGGTGTTCTTCTACAAAGCACGTCTTTCTAGCTTCTTGGCGCGCTTGAAAATTTATCACTTAAATATTCACTTTCCAAGGATATCTGTTTTACGATTCTTTACTACACCTAATTCACTGAGAAAAAAGTTCAGAATTCTTTTGCTACAGGGGTAGTTCTTATGGACTTCACATCTGCAAAATTTGGTTTGGTGGGGGTGTCGTTATTTTTATAAGAAATGTCAAAGTTTTGCAACTTTTGAAGTATTTCTCAGAATTCCCCAATTCCTAAATTTTGCGGCCAACTGACTCGGTCTGTAGGTGTAACGTTCCTTCTAGAAGATCCTGTAAAGTTGAAGCTTCTTCGGTGCAGTACAACGCTCACGAAACGCCGCCATGGGAGTATAGCTCGAAGCGCAAACTTCGGAGACCTCTAACGTCGGAACGCGGCGGTGTTTGAGGCTAATATTTGGGATTTGGTATACGTCTACCTCTACAATGAACTCTGATTTCTTCTTTATTTCGTGACAATCGGTGATGGTCGAGCAACATCCTTGGATCACTTGGGGTGAAATGCATCAACTCCTGGCTTGAGCAAACACCCGAGTTTTCGACTCAAGGAATTAACAATGTCGCTTTGCATTATACCAACCCAAAACTAACGCCATTACATTACTCATTCATCAAAACCATTAGCATAACCCGTTACCAAGATGTAACATCGCTTAGAGTGCACCTCTGCGTGGGCTTCGGCTGTTGGTGGCCACTGACAATAATTAAATAAATAATTCATTTCTCCACACCTCTGAGAGGAGATGTGGGAGAAAACATTGACACTTAACGCTGAAGTCTCGAGAGCAGATGAGGAGATTCTCCTCTTGCTCAACCTCTGTCCCGACAAATAGAATCAAATAAACATGGATTCAAATGCTCCTGCCACGCATATGTATTTCAAGAAGCGAGCTTTTTCTTTAGGAAGCAAACCTTGGCACCTGGAACACAGCAACAAGAAGCAAGCAAGCATGGTGTGTTCGATAAGACGGTTGCGTCTACTTCATGTTCGCCATCCGCCCCTATGTTGCAACGTGCTCCTCAAAACTCACGAATTAAGATGCGGACGTCTGATTGTTTGCACCTAAAATGCAACCTTACCCCGGTAATAAATTAAATTCGACTGAGAATGTGACGGAAAGGACAACAAGGGAACATAGCGCAAGTGACATGGACAAGCGTGAGGGAAGGCAGAGGGCGGCGTCGGTCGCCCATTGTTGCCAAACGCGTAGCTTTTGTTTTTGCTTTTTCTGCCAATGACCAGCATATAAGACTAGCCAAAACTTCTCCGACGCATTTTGAGAACAAAAAAAAAAAAGGCCTATATTGTACTATGCGGTAGGATAAAGAAGCAACATTATTTAAGGTGATGCTTTCCTGGTAAATGCCTTAGATTCCCGTCGTCGCAGACCTACCAGTGGGTGACAACCTTATGGATCATGTTACTGTTGGAGGACTCTTGACCACCATGGAGGTTGACGCCGATCTGCCTGCCACGGATCTCTCCGCAGTCCTCAATTACACTATCAGGAGCACTGGTGAGACGTCTATCCAAATCCGTCTCATTTTTCTTGACGATGCGTTACTACGATGCACATCTGGAGTGGTGTCCAATCCCATAGGCTGAATGTACTGTAACGTCGAAGTGCAATCAGTATAACTCCGTCTTGTGCTTGATGGGTGGAACGACGCCAATCTCTTTATCTTAACCTTCGCTCTAGCGCTTACTATGTGGAGGGAAGAGGTTTTATTTCGTTTGCATGACATCTCGATGCATAACCCCACAAAAACGTTCGGTGACATATATGCGACTCCCCCCCCATTGGCCTCATGAAACTGCACTACTTTCCAGGCCAATTCGTGAGTTCACTACAGAGAAATCTTTAGACATAAACAAAAATTATACAGCATTTATATGACATGCACACCCGTCTATTTTCTATTTTCCCAGAGCGGTGTTCGCCTCATCGCAGCAACAGTTGCATTTCAGTTTTCATATTTCATATCTTGCGTTTCTGCGCACGTGTTTGTTCATGCGTATATTCATTCGTATATTAATCTGACACTGACATCCGTTGCACGCAGGTCCATACAGTGTTGGAGCAGGAGTAGAATCCCTACTCTTTCCGCGGACGCAATATGGGGCCACCCCCGGTCACGCTGATGTCGAGATCGCCATGATTTCTATTCGATCAACCATACCAGAGGTTAAAAGATTCTTCATGGACGTTGGACTTTCTGAACAGGTACGCGGGCACATTAGAGGGGCACGGTGGTATCGTGCACTGCAGCACTCATTATGGGAACGCACAGACAACGGGGGCGTCGGAACGTGGAGGCAAGGGGGCAGTCCCCCCCCCCCCCACATATCTCAGGGCGTAGGGCCCTCGCCAATCTCCCTTTTCATGCACCGAGATCAGGCAGTGCGTCTGATATTTTTGCAGTTAGACTATTACAGGGTTTAAATCTTAACTTGTATGAGCCTTGCTCAGTGAAGGTAACTTCCTCTAAATTAACAAGCAAAATCCGTCATCTCGCATGGCACCACCACTCTCACACCGCACACATCTTCGTATATGTTATTCATATAGCGAAACATTGTAAGCATTACTGCCTTCTCCTTCCTATATCTGCCTAGAGAGAAACACTAGACATTTCTAGCGGAGCGACGTAAGTGGAACCTCTTTAATGTACATCAAGTCATTCCGCACAGCGTGTAGCATCTTTACTTCTAGCTTCTACATCTAGCTTCTATTACATCATTACCATATACACACAAAGTTCTTAATGTACCAGTCCTTCAAACTTCGTCTCGCACCGCTAATAGTGACGCACTTCTAACGTTACTCACAAACAAGCTGCGATGACAGTGGAACGGGCCGACTTCCGAAGAACTCAGATTTTCTTCCGCTCTTCCTCGTCATCTGTTGGTCCAATACGAACCATAACTAAAGAAGTCTTGCATGAGTCCGGGCCGCCGGTAATGGTATGTCCCAGCGGGCAGATGTGCGTGGAATCAAGGACGGTTTCGGTATAGAACTGACGGGCGAGCGCGGAAGTGCGTGGCCGCAGGGTCACGTCGTCGTCGCCGTCGTCCAGGGGCCGCCAAGGGTTACATTCATTTTTCTTGGAAGTTTCCATTTCTTCATACAGGACTACGACGCCTACGTTGGTCCGCACCAGGGGGAACCAGGCTTCCAGCTGTACCCATTTATATTCAAGCCCAAGTCCAGGGGAGTTATAAGGCTGGCCAGTCCGGACCTCCACGACTTTCCCCTCATAGACCCACGCTACTACTCTCACCCCGAAGACGTCAAAGTCTGCGTTGCAGGTAGGTCAACACGGGCCGTACGTTAGCTGTTACGCGTGTTTACTCAGGCGACGGGATTTTGGACGTTACAGGAGCAATGAAGTGACAATTAGCATTGTTCATAATCCTGCTTCATTCATCAAGCAGTCAGGAGCCGCCATGCAAAACATTTTCGCTGAGCTGTGTCTTGTCACTACACGTTTGAATTTGCACAAACAACCTCAAAGGCCAGGCGTGAGCTGCGTGGCGTTATCATGGAAGCCCTGTCCGATCTCATGCCGTGACGTAATGAGACGTAGCGAAAGCGCAACAAGCAGCTGCGATGTCTCATTTGCGGAGAAAAAGATTGTCTTCTCTTTCTTCATGCTCTCATTTTGCATTGCAATTTCGTCAGCCACCGACGCGGCACTATTTGCGGCGTACTCTATGTCTTGGTTTCAGTCATGCTCGGAGCTGCAGCATATTTCGGACCTAGGCACCAAAAGAGCTTTGCTGAGTCCTGTGTAGTCCAAAACTAATTTAAAATCGTGCGTGGAGTAGGATATGGCAGAGCTAGACATGTAGGTCCGCAGCCTCTGATTACTTTTACGGGTTCCTAGAGCGAGACAGACATATCTCTTTTAACAGAGGCCTCTGCGAAAAACGAAAAAGATATTATTGCCAATATATCAAGAGGATTGCCAGACAAAAAGAAAATACGTCCTGGGCTGCAACAGGTACATCCACTAGAAGGGTACGCCTACAAAAAAAGGACGAAGGGGATCCTGGGGTACGCTGCCGTGACCATGTTGCGTCCCACGTCGTGACGTTCTTGGACGGCGCCTAGCTGACTGGGATGTCTTTTGTTTTGGGTGGCAGTGCTCGCCGCTGTACAGCACACCCTACAGCGGAGTGTGAGAAAAGTCATATTCCACTTCACGAGAGACATGTAGAGGACGATGGTCTTCCTCTACATGAGTTCTACCGGCACCGTCCTAGCGTTGGGCCACGATCATCTGCCCGCTGGGAGAAACGCCCGACGACGACGCTCTCGTGCCGTGCCGGATATAGTTTAGGTGCGCCGGAAGCGCAAAATAAAACCATTCACTTTGTTCTGATCAGCTGGCGGCTCCGGACCTCTTTCTTTCACGCCCTCGATTGAGGACCACACAGACATATATCTAGGAAGTGTGCTAGGACCACTTCTGTTCATTCTGTTCGTCAATGATCTAGTTGCCGCGGTTAAACACTCCAAATACTTTTGTTTGCAGATGATATCAAAACCTTCAGTCCTATTGAAAATGTTAATGACTGTGCGCGTTTACAAAATGATGCTTGCTCTGTGGTAAACTGGTGCGCTGTAAATGGTCTGGAGCTTAACCCAAAGAAACTTCAAATGATTTCTTTTTCAAGGAGGCGTCAGTGTATAGAGCGTGATTATGTCCTTTCTGGTGAAATTATCTCAAGGGTTGTAATTGTACGGGATTTGGGCGTGCATTTTGATGTTCACTTGACTTTTCGTTATCATGTCCAGGTCATCTGCAGCGCTGCCTTGCGCTCACTTGGAATGGTGTATCGTGTGTCTAGAGAAATCTCAAATATTCTTCATATAGTGAAACTTTATTTCGCCCTAGTCCGAAGCAAATTAGAATTCGCATCTGTTGTCTGGAATTCAGTTTCATCAACGGTATCATCGGGCATAGAACGCGTTCAAAGAAAGTTTGTTAGATTGGTGTATGATAGATTTTACTATCGTAGGTTTTATTATACGTATGGTATTATGTTATCCAGACTTTTCATTCACTCCCTTGAGCACAGGAGGCTATGCTGCGACGTAATGTTCTTAAGCAAGCTTGTTCATGGATCAGTTGACTCTTCCTTGCTGCTTAGTTTTGTAAATTAGCATGTCCTTTTTGTCCCACTGTTCCAGACAAATGCTGCCCAATATCACGGATGCAGATGACTTTTAATGTTTCCGTCACGAGTAACAATCACCTAGACATTTTTAATGCCAATTCAGGCATCACTCTCAAGCGCATGTAGCGTTTAATTTGTTCGCATGAATTACATTGTTTTGCATTGCATTTTTAAATTTGTATTGTATTTTGTATTTCTGTCATCTTCTTTATGTATGGTGCACCGCTATCAAAGGCCTAACAGCTGTCTGTGGGCACTCAGAGTGGAAATAAATAAATAAATGTGTCGAGCTCAGCGACGAGGTACACAGAAGAGCAAGAGACAGGTGAACGTCGATCCTTAGGACGTAGCTTAGGGCAAACCTTAGGGCGTAGAACATAGGTGAGAAAATCAGTAAAAATCACCAGTGAGACTTCTTCCCCCTTCTCCTTTTTGTTATTCACCTTTCTTTCCTCCTGGTTCTTTTCCAATGAGGTAGCAAGTCGACTTTGCGCTTCACCGACCTTTCCCCATTTTTTTTTTTTTTTTGAATAAATATATTGTGCTCCCCCCACAGTGCCAAAGTAACTTTCCTCATTACTCGGACTATACTATGTACAAATGACCTAAGGATACCGTTCTGGGATACCGTAAGGACCTAAGGACCACGTGACGCACAAGACACTAATTTAAGCAGTCCGGGAACTGCTCGTCGCACACAGGTTCTGTGACTGAGATCGAACACTAGGGGCATGTTATGCCGCGTGAGGAGCCCTCACTTCATAATTAGCGAATTTTAGTACACCGAAACCTCACCACAATAACGGCTAGCTCTATTCCCTTGATGTGGCTGACATCACGTATAGCTGATCTTTCATTTGGCAGCTTCCTCTATCATATCGTTTTGCCAGAGTGCTTCCCATCCATACTAAAGCTCCCTATTATTTCTGCCATTCTCATTACTTTTGTCTTGCGCCGGGTGTGAAATTCCTATATTTTCGTATGTTTTCCAGGCGCGAAATTTGCCCTCGACTTGTTGACGGCGAAAGCCTTGAAGGAAGATCTTGGAGCCAAAATATGGGACATTCCTTTTCCTGCTTGCAAGCAACACAAGCTATGGTCTGACAGCTACATTGCGTGCCTGTGCGTCCATTTGACTGTCAGTTTGTGGCACCCCTCGGGAACATGTCGCATGGGGAACGGAACGGACGCTGTTTTAACGCCGCGTCTCAGGTACAGTACATATTTTTTTATCCGCTACTAGGCAACGACACGATGAAGCTTTTCGAGATTAGATTACCGAGCTCATCATTGGTACTGATCCACTTCATATACATTTGATGATGCTGATGATACTGATGACGATGAGACTTGCCGAAGCTTTAAAGGTATTGGACAGTTTTAGCTATGGCGAATTCGACTGGTCAAACTTGAGCGAGCAACCGAGAAAAGGTTTCTGGAGCGGGGGCTTCACCGCTCACCGAGCAGGCACCCGGAAGCTAGCGTGAAGCCGCGTTTACATGAATGCGCATCGACTAGAGCAGAAACCGTGGAGAAAAAGTGGAGACGATGCGCCACCGTTACATGGTCGATGAAGCGATTGGGGCTTAATCGCTTCATAGTCGTTACGGTCGTTACAAGCTAACGAGTGGCGGGAAATTCAAAAAGGTGGGCACGTGTCACATTGCGCGTGACGTGTACCACGGCCTTCACGTATCGTGCGAAGAGCGCCGTGCGTGTGTTTTATCACGTGCCCGCCTTTTTAAATTTCCCGCCCGCCTTTTTGAATTTCCCGCCACTCGTTAGCTTGTAACGACCGTAACGACGATGAAGCGATTAAGCCCCCTGGGTTAGATATGAGAAGAGAAGTAGGTGGTAGATTTAGACAGTAGGTACAATGATAGATAGTTTGTAGATAGTAGTCATAGTGATAATTAAGTTGTTAGTGATCATGAATACTTGCGATTAGTAACAGTGGTTAGTGGTAATTGGTGATTAGCGACAGTGATTTGCGATAGTGTTAGTAATAGTTAGTGATAGTGATCGTTAGTGATAGTTTGTGATAGGTAGTGCTGGTTAGTAACGGTTAGTGATATTTAGGGGTGGATAGGGGTGGATAATGCGGGATAGTGGTAGTGGTAGTGGGTGGTCGGTCGGCGAGGTCGGCGCAGTCGATGCGCTGCCGTCGTCAGTTACATAAGAGAATACGTCTGATGCTATCGCATTTACGCCGTATTAATTACATTAATCGTCCTTCAATTTGTTTTCTTTCTTTTTTCTTTCTTCTCTCTTTTTTTTTCTTCTTCTTTTTTCTTTTTTTTTTTACGCAGCGTTCGTTGTGTTAGCGGACTACGTGTGGTGGATGCTTCGGTGATGCCTGAGATCGTGTCCGCGAACACTAACATTCCGGTTCAGATGATTGCCATGAAAGGAGCTGCGATGATCCTGGAAGACTACTATGCCAAGAGAGTATGAGAGACATTGTGGATCAATGTGCCAAGATGATCTGCAGATAATTTTAAAGTGGAACGAGTGAACAGACGTTCACACAGATACCTTCGCTGTCTTGTGGATTGCGTAATGCTGGCGTTACACGTATGTGCTTGCTTTTCATGTTTTGTTTTTGTTTTTGTTTTCTTCGTTTGCCCCGGGCATTTTATGTGGTGGTGGGAAAATCCCTTTCCATCTAGTGCTTCTCGGTAGTAGTGTATGTATGGTCTTTCAGTATAGTTGTTGACTGGAAGTCAATCCTACTGGAGATGTAATACGAATGGCTGATGTGAAGTAACAGTAAAAATGCATTTGCAAACATGTAGTCGGCCGATCTGAGGTAGCGATATAGTACGTGTTCATTTGAAACTCACTTACAAAAACGATTTTGATGCAGTCTTACGCGGTAAACAAGAGAGCAATTGGATCACTTCAAAAGCGAGAGAATGGGATCAGGTCTCGGTACAGTGTAACCACTACATTGTTCATTGAAACCTGCAGGTGCAGTCTCAGTATTGGAAGAAGTTCACAGAAAAATCGATTGTGTAGGATAAGGTGGGGCGAGATGAGACACGGGCCAAGACGCGACATTTTGTGTTCGAGGCCACCTGTCGCCAGAGACGCGTTGATCCATGCGCTTGTAACTTTACTCATAGGTGGCTCTGCATGTCCGCTTTGATGCGCGTGAGTACTATCCAGATCGAAGTTCGCGTTGAAGAGAGAGAGAGAGAGAGAAAAAGGTTACTTCTGCCTGGTAAAGAACCGCAAAAAAGGCGCGATTTTCTGTTGTCCTTTTTCTTGTCATCGGTGCAGCAGCGTTTCGCAGGATGATTTTGCCAGTGTAATTCCATATCCGATATCTTTATTCATTCATCTCGATATATGCAAAGTTTGGACATTCTTGGTTACCCTGTGTTTAACAGAATAATTAATGAATCCGATTATATGCATGGGGCAAGACGTAACAATTTAAATTAATGCAATTTAAATTTAATATAATTTGAAACTGATATGTCAACTATTAGGTAGCTTTATGCTGCTTGTTCCTCAGATATTTCTTTTTTGCATATTGCCTAGTATTTCCCAGCAAATTTTTCTGTTTCCTGGGATATTTCCAGCAAAGCAGAAGCGCACTCAAAAGCGAGCGACCAGCGACACATCATACTGGCGCTGTCTTGTTTGCAAAGGACAGTGTAGCAAAATAGCACCGGGTTCTGTGTGGTTTTATTGCACATTATGTGGGCCAGGGGCTCGAGGGAGTCGTGTAGGTGCTTGGATTGCAAAAAACTAATTTGAATTTACCACGGCGTGTCTCGCCTTGCCCCGAAGATGAGACAATCTACATTTTTTCAATTTCTTGTTCTGGGTTTATTTTAGAACCGGCTGCGTCCCCTCTTCTTTACCGATCAGAAGCTCTAGACCTCTAAGAATGTGGCTATCGCTAGTTTTGTGTAAAAACATGAAAAATAAAAATTCTATATTCAATTGCAAATTTCTGTCTCATCTTGCCCCCCTTACCCTGTACAACATTCCATTTGAAACTCAATTGTTCCGTTTAAAAACGTGTACCAAATGCGACAGCACTGCAGCAGACGAAGGGCGGTCTTTGCGCTGTGCCCGTACAGGATTCGCGTGTGGTGCAGCAGTAAATCTGACCATACGTTGCCATGGGCCTCGTGCAGAAACACGGGTGTCGTCTGCAAACGCGCTCACTTACTGTCAAAATCGCCGTTCTCCTTGGTGCACATTTCTGAACACCTGGCCGAGTGCAGGCCTGTAATGGCGGCAAGCTTTGTCGCGCCCCGCTTGCGCTCCTGATTTTTGGCCATCGCGTTAAATGGCCGCGCATCTGCGAACTCTGCTCTAGCACGAATGCGCTCGGCAGCGCGCGGCCTACGCTGTAACTCCGCGGTGTCCGTGTTGCCGGACGACATCCCGCGAGGCGCGCTTTGCAGAGTTTTAGCAGATCGGCAGCACTCTACGGAAACGAAACGATACAGGTAGCTATGAAATGAAAGATCGGCAATATGATATCAGCCACTTCAAACGAATCAGGTGCTTGGCTTATCATGTTTTTGGACATTCCAGCCGGGGCCTCCGCCGAAACGTTCCTTCCCAGAAACGAGGGGGAGACTGCGCATCGCGAAAGTGCTGGGACGCTTCTCCAGCATGCCTCCAGCATGCCTCAAAATTTTATCGCATTCGAAAAGATCTTTAACCTCGGTACATGTGGAGGCTGTGAGAGTCTACCGCTTTTACTTCATATTTCTTACAGTGACGCGCAGACCTGCCTCGAACAGCGGAGCGCGTATCATCGGGCGCTGATAGACAGCTGGAAACGAGATTGGGATGATCCACTATCCCCTTGAAGGGAGGGTCGGTACGCACAACAGATGCGTTCGCCATACCGCACCGTTTATCAGACGCATCCGTTGTGCGTACCGACCCTCCCTTCAACGGGATAGTGGATCATCCCAATCTCGTTTTCAGCTGTCTATCAGCGCCCGATGATGCGCGCTCCGCTGTTCGAGGCAAGTCTGCGCGCTACTGTAGCTAGTGAGAGCCTCGTATAACATTCTGAAGCAACGGTGGAATAGTCGGAGGCACGTGTGTAGATAGATGTACTCATCACACGTGCTGTGAGTTATCGCAACTTCGAGCACAAGACGGTAGCAGCACGTGTATGGGCACAAGGAAAAATAATACCCCTGTCGCACCGACTAATTTAGAGTCACACGGCCTTGAGTGACACTTGGCAGAAAGTGCACTACTGATTTAGTGAGTTCCTCAAAATCGCTTGACTTCAGTTCGCTTCGCCGGATAGAGTGGGTAGCCTCTACAGCACGCTTTGAGGTACAGGTAAGAATATTGAGTACAAGCAAAATGCCCTCGCAATCACAATATTTTTAAACCTGTATATTTTCAAAAAACGTGCTTATTTCAGCGAAGTACAGTGCACAATTTTTTCGAAAGAACGCGTAATTACTCTCGTTGGCAACCTCTGAAAACTTTGCAGTCTGGCTATAGTATGGCGATCTGTCTGCTTCCATATATTTGTTGTTGTCATACGGAGTACCAGAAACGGGGTAACGTCGATACGTAGTACGCATTTTTGTTATGTCGGAGAGAATCCAAAGGTGCGGAATCAGTTTTCAATCAAAGAAAACCATATTCTTATGACAGCAAAGGTATAGTTCTTCAGAAATTCTTTAGCAAAGGTATATTTTACTGAACAAGTTGTGGGATCCGTCCCCCACCCCGAATCCCACCCGGGTGTAGGACCCGACCCGTCTCTTGCCTCAACCGCACGACGAGGAACCCAGACACCGATATATGCGTTGCGAGCACTGTTTATTTACATGTAAAGAGCAATGCGGTACACTTACAGCTTGCGCCCAAAGTCCACGGAACACGCTCGTGGCGTTTTTCTCCGCGTCGCGCCACCCTAGCGGCGGCCGGAAGTTGGCAGGAGCGGACAGGTCCATTCATTTGGAGGGGGCGCAGGGCATAACACAGTGAGCGGCAGTGTTGCCAAATTTGGGGAAAAGTCGCTAAATTTAGCGGATTTCGGGGTTTGTCTAGCGACAAAATTTTGTATTTGGGATTAGCGGATTTTTTGGTGACTTTCTGACACGTTCAACGACTTTTTAGCGACACGAATATTCATTCATGAAGTCAGAAAGAATCGTGATTTTCTGTCACATTTCGATAAATGTCAAGCATTAGCTGGCGAAGAATAATGAAACCGCGCCACCTTTCGCCGCCCGTAACTGCTCATAGCCACCCCAGGTCACGGAAAGCTCAGCGTTGCGCAGTTTCGTTTCTACTCTTCGTAGCGCTAGGTTCTATGAGCTGTATGCAGTTTGCCCCTTTTCTGACACGTCGCTTTGACTAGACGCAAGTTCCAAAATACGTCCTCATGAGCAAGACCAGAAGTATTCCCCAAGAGCTTGGTGATGCTGCAAGTATTCAATGGATAGCTGCGTCCAGTCAAAGACTGTGACACAAGGGCCCAGTGCATTTGTTGCAAGTATGAAATTTATGTGACGTTGTCAGACATGAAGCAGATAGGTCACAAAAAAGACGAGAAGGCATTGGAACCTTTTGCAAGCAATAAACAAACCATATTCGGTGTTTCCGATGACAAAACGAGAAAAAGTTCTGCAAAAGATGTTCAAGGTTCCGAATTTCATTTACTTTCTCTCCTTCTTATCCACTCACGCTCATTTTGTTATCCCTCTCTTGGTCAGCGAACATGCTCATTCGCTGAAACGTCCTGGTAGGTCTGTCACCACATTGTTTCATTACGTGCAACGAACAAAAAGGGCACAGTAGCGGCAGCGACTTCTTCAGCGACTTTCAGTTTCAATTTTAGCGACTTTTCGGGACGCTACCAGCGACTTCCTGCGGATGAGATTTGGCAACACTGGTGAGCGGCCCACCGTGCCGTTTGCAGCAATTACCCCACAAGGACATGCTCGTGGAGCGTTCCACCAGGCAAATTCCTATCGCAGTCCGCAGCTGAAAGATAACAGGAATGACACGAGCGACAAGAGTTGGCTTCTGCAGTTTCTTTTCTCTTTTTCGTTCTCCTCTTCCTTTTATTTTGCCTGTTGATGACGGGCGCTGGCAAATGAAAGCGTACGATATTGACGTAGAAACAAGAGAGGGAACAAAGAGCCTACCCGATTGAAAAAATCACCAGAATTATTCTGGTGTTTCCTGATGTTCCTGGCGTTAACACTAGACTCTTTTGATGTGTGTAATGTGCACATAAAAAATTTCTGGCGTGACACCAGGGTGATTCTGGTGCTGTCGAGTTCTCCTGATGTCAACACCAGAGTGGACTACTACGACACCAGAATGATTCTGGTGCCTTCTAGCATGCTTGGTGTGCGCACTAGACAGACGTAGTGTTTTAACGTGACCGTTAGAGCGGTCTCGTGTTGTTCACAGACACCAGACCTACAGGCGCCAGGGTACGAGCACTACACGTTGTTACCATGAAAACCGCTGTTTACAATGATCATGAGTTCCTTAGCGCAACTTCTTTTCGAAAGCAATGATAATTCGCATCGCAAATAATTCTGCCGGGTGTCGAAATGACACGCTTTGCGGCTTTCACTCGAGTTTGAAAACGAAACTTTACGCTCTCATTGTCACATAAGACAGCGACAGCGCCATCGGCATTAGTGTCTGTTTTGAACTCAACCAGCAGGCTGAGGTGGTTGAGGTAGCGTTCCGTCCTGGTTTTCAACCAGGGCTGGGCAGTATTACAAATACATTGTATTATAATACCGTTACTGTAATACTTTAGAATATTTGTATTACGTATTATAATACCCATCTGACAAGTGTATTTGTATTACGTATGATAATACAAAAAATTCTAGTATTACTTGCATTGTATTACTGCAAAACTCGTAATACTTATGACATGTCCTGCCTGAGGTGATGGGTCTTATACCCCTGTCACACGGGCATTTCGATCCTTCTCGAATCCGATCTGCATCGAACTTCCCGAGCACGCTCGAGTTTTGACGCTGCTACACGGCCACTTTCAATGCGCATTGAACGGTTGACCTGTGCAAATGAATAAACGGAACTCACTAATTTTGCGTTTCCTATATAACAGCGATATTAGTGGTAATTTATCGTATACCGATGTAAGCATCATTTGTAGCTTCGCGCGCATGTCCGTCTTAAGTTATGACAGTTCACCGGGGTCGAGGATGCAAATGGCGGCCGTCGAGCCCTCTTGAAATTCTCAATCCTGTTATGGGAACTGTCTTGAGTCAAGCAGGATCAAAGTTCGATCCTGCTTGGAAGCGGCCGTGTAGCACCATCCGATCTGCATTGGGTTCAAGCAGGTTCGGTCGAGCAGGATCGAAAATGCCCGTGTGACAGGGGTATTACACGTGTATGCTTTCGGTACCATTCCAGTCCTACGAACACGACCTAGTTCTACCAACAGAGGATCACACTTCAACGTGCAACAAAGGGACGATTACAGAAGCTGGCTGACTCAAATTTCTGAGAAACTTCTCCACTCTGGGTGAACAACCCGGAGCCCTTAGAGGGTCATATCATAGAATGGAGCCAGGATCGGTGCGTCAGAAAGTAAGGCAGAAAAAAGGGGATTATAGACACACACACCTGCGTCCCGCGAGAGAATGCCCTGAAAGCTGTGCCGTGCGAAGTTGGAAGTCCTCAAGTACCTCGATGACAAGCGCGTAGACTTGTCCATGTTGGACGACTACCCATCAGTTAAGAGTGCTTTCTTAAAGTTCAACACTAATTTATGTTCGTCCGCGCCGGTTGAACGATTGTTTTCGTTTGCGAATCTGCTACTCAGACCAAACAAACGATCGTAAGATGGCGTATTTGAAAAGATGTTTCTTCTTAAGTGCAGTCAACTGAAATAAACATGCGTTGACGGACCGGTGGCTTCAGAAATAGGTCTGGGATTCCTTTTCTAATAACTGTCTGCCACGGCACAAAAGTATTACTAGTATTACTTGCTTAATACAGGGAAGTAATAGTATTATGTATTATAATACTTGAAAATAAAATGTATTATGTATTAGTATTATAATACAATTTTTAGCGAGTATTATGTATTTGTATTATAATACAAATTTTGAGTATTCCTGCCCAGCCCTGTTTTCAACATAAAAACTCCGCACGAATGTGAACAACTTTGAATATGTGTTTCTGAAGTTATGCATTATATGTCGTAGTTTGTTTTCCTACCTGTGCACAAGTGGAAGTATGAGAAAATACAAGATATGCATTCGGGGCAGGTGTGACGACTGGTCGTTGGTGTGACGTCTTTAAATGTGCGTTTCATCCGGCATCATGTGAACTGATTGTTCATGGGATATGGACTACAAGAAGAGAGGACGGAAAATGACTTCAGAGTTGATCGAGTATGCTTTTCTAAACTGTGCCGCATGTGATGTATTCACGCTCGCAGAAGAAATAACATTGCTCCTTTTTGTACTCTTATATTGTGGAGTGCATACTTCTCCTAAATGTGTACCATCAATGGTAGCAGTAATATAGACAGTTTTGTTACACGTGCTTGTCTGTTCCTATTTCTGATTCTCAGTATACTATATGCAAACAATTAGTAGCCTGCTAACAGCTGGGACACCTTTGCAGTAGAAAGAAACCTTTGATATCTTGTTGTATTGTTGACTGGTTTGATGAGTCGCTAACATTAAGGAGTACATCCCAAGCAGCTTTAGTACCGGAATAACGAGCAGACCGTGTTGGTTGAATGTTGCACATTCATGTACGCATGGCAGGATCCCTTCGTGGTGTTTTATGATGCTCGACTATTGAACATTATGCTGTTTCACGCATTCGATCCCGTGAGGTACTTGGCTCTTCGACGCCCTCACGAGGCTCTGAAAGCTGTGCATAGTTTTGAACGCTTAGAGAAAAACAAACAGGACAACACTAACACCGTGTTCGTGCTGTGGTGCCGCGCTTGCACACTCCTGCTTTCTCTCTCTCTATCTCACACACGTCTACAGCTATGCACAGCTTTTAGTGCATTGTGAGGTTCCTGACGGACCAAGTACATCACAGGATTGAACGCTTGAGACATTATAATGTTCAACAGTGGAGGGATCCTGGTGTGCAACACCAGAGCACACACATCAGAGGTCCTGGTGTGGAACATCATAGAACAGACACTAGGAACACCAGGGAATTCTGATGCTAACATCAGCGAAGAAAGCACCAGGAATGTCCCAAATCACAGCACCAAAAACACCAGAATGATTCTAGTGCTTTTTTCAATAGGAAAATGACACTTCATTAATATTTTATTTAGTATCGCGTGAAGCGAAAGAAAAATGATATGTTAAACATAAAGGTATCATTTTTCTAGAGTATTCAGCAACATCCGACCACGCCTTCTTCGGCTGTATGATGCTTGGGGTCTCCCTCACCCCATCATCACTGCAACTGTATAAAAAGACAAAGCCTTCCTCACCACAGCAGTAGTTCAAAATGACCGGCGACAGGATTAGTCTGGAGCGGAGGCGACAGATCGTGTCCATGTCGCTTGCAGTGCATTCTCAGCGAACGATTGCTCGAGAGGTGGGATGCTGCTTGTCTTCGGTGAACCGTATCATTCAGCGCTTCCGTGATGAAGGGCAACTTGAAGATGCACCGAGGTCTGAACGGCCGCGGGCAACGACGTCGGACGAGAACAGGGCAATAATTGCTGCAAACGTGGTCGACCCGTTTCTGACGGTTGTCGATCTAAAGAAGGAGCTGAGCCTCCAAGCGTCGAGTACAACCATCCGACGAAGATTAGCGTGCCCCGGGGGTCTCCGTTCCGGAAGCCGGAACACCGAGAGGCAAGACTGGACTTTGCCTTACGCTACGGGGAGTGTGACCCCGCGCAGTGGAGCCACGTGCAGTTTACTGATGAGGCAACGTTTAGTACGAAGTGGTCCCAGTGGAGGCGGGTTTGGCGTCCTCCTAACTGCAGGTAATACCTTGAGAGTCCGCGCCTGCTTCGAGACGGCCCTATTCATTTTTTTTCCTTTTCAGATATCCACCCCAGTACGTTCACAGCGTTGTCTCCAGTGGACGGCACTCCGTGAGCGAGTGGGGCGCCCTTTCGCACCAGGGCTTGAGGCCTCTTGTCCGCCTAGACGGCCGCTTCAAAGGAGCAGCATACGTTAGAGTCATCGAAAATGAACTGCTCCCATGCGTCCTTGACGGTCTTTTCCCTGACGGTTGCTTTGTTCTACAGCAAGAGAGAAGCCCGGTTCACATGTTGTCCACTGTCCAGCGCAACTAGACGATCTTGGTATCATGCAGCTTGAGCGGCCCGCCTGCAGCAAGGATCTGAACGTGATCGAAAATATATGGGGCATGATGAAATTTCGAATGAGCAAATGCGGGTGCCAATTCGGTTCAAGGACCCCTTCTGGGAGGCGATAAACATGGAATGGACGTCCCTCAAGGAAGAATTGGTACCACACCTCGTGGGCCGGCTCTATCAATCGCTGCCAGACCGCATGTCCGCTGTGATCTCCGCGAACTGGGGCTTCACGCGATACTAAATAAAATATTAATGAAGTGTCATTTGGCTCTGTCTTTCCTCTCTTGTTTCTATGTCAATATGGTACGCTTTTATTTGCCAGCGCATGTCATCCCCAGACAAAATAAAAGGAAGACGAGAACGAAAAAGAGAAAAGAAACTGCAGAAACCAACTGTTGTCGCTCTGTGTCATTCCTGTTATCTTCCAGCTGCGAACTGCGATAGGAATTTGCCTGGTGAAACGCTCCACGGGCATGCCCTTGTGGGATAATCGTTGCAAACGCCACGGTGGGTCGCTGCCTGTGTTATGCCCTGTGCTCCCTCAAAATGAATGGACCTGTCCGCTCCCGCCAATTTCCGGCGGCCGCTAGGGTGGCGCGGCGCGGAGAAAAACGCCGCTCGCGTGTTCCGTATACTTTTTGCGCAAGCTGTACATCGAAACGGGGTCGAGCAGCAGTAACAGTTCAAAGCGGCTGTGCATCGTCCACCAGGCACATACGCCCATAGCCAAAGCTCGCACATCGAAACACACCCACACTCTGGGTGTAAGGAAGTTTTGATTGGCTTTGAAATGGAAAAGGATGATCTGTGACGAAGCCAAAATAACAAGAAAATGAGTGCGCTGTCTCGGCCTGCCTTTGGTCGTTCATCCGCGGTTATCACGGTCTGTTAATCTATCGGGTAATGATAGAGCAGAATCTTCTGCTCTTTCAGAAAGACAAAAATGTGCACGCGACGTGCTCGAACGACTGAAAGCATTTCGACTCAGGGAAGGTCCTTTTCCAGCGCATGTCCACCGCGAAGTTCCTCTAATCATTGTTTTGGATTTCGCTGCCTGTATATGTCGTACCGGTACCGGCCGGGAGTGGAACATGCTTGAAAAATCGAATGAATGAGAAAGAGCGACACTGGGTTAGACACTTGATGGAGAAAGTAAATGTATTGTAAGTGGACCTCTCGGTTCATTTACAGTGTGTCCATGAGCATTCCCAATGCTGACTATAATAATGAAGCTCCTGATGACGCAAATCCCAACAGATATGCTATATGCCATGAATTTCTGTTACCTCATAATGACTCTTTCGGACCATAAAGTATGAGAAGTGGAGGACAGTAGTAAGTATTCAACCCAAGCTTTACACAGAGAAACTACGGCAAGTATTGCACTTTTTACTTTAAAATTACTTTAAATTATTTTAAAATTATTTGAAATTTTTCATTTTTTAAAATTTTAAAATAGTGCATAATGTGACTCAATGCAATATTTGTCGTGGATTTTCTATGTAAAACTCGGGTTGTAGAAAAAAATAACTAAAGTGAAAAGGAGCAGACAGAGAGAAACAATTTATTTGAAAATTAACGACGCCATCTTGAAAAACGCACTCCAGTGCGGGCGGCTAGGGCGGGACGCTTGCAGAGACAGATAGCCACGTATTTACGATGCCTCACACCAGATGGCGCCGCCTTCATAGCTCTATGCAAGAAAGACAGAACAACAAAATACGAGAGGCAGGTAAAATTGCAGCACTGCTCGACAAGTCTAAGCATGCCAGAGCGCGGGGAAAAGGCCTAACCGCTACTGCTAAACAGCATGGAGAAAACACTACACATTGGGGGAAACAGCTTAAGGCAATCAACTAGGCCTAACCACAGCGTCATCACCTACAGAATTCAACGGCTAACACAAGACAAGAACCACAAAAATACTAGTCACACAATGCTAAACATGCAACAGCATGAACAAAAGGTCGCTACGGGTCACTCCTAAACAAGTCTAAACATGCACGTACAGGAAATATTCGTTGCGGCGAACATGCAAGAAAAGGTTTAACACGAGCGCGGTAAAACAACGTTCACAGATCGGCAAATCACTCAGCTTTCCCCCTCGGCGACGGAGCATCCGATTCCGTCGACAGCCAGGCACAAGCTTACCCGCACGGGGACAGCGGAGCGCCCAGCCGTACGTACTCTCCCTACGAGAGCCAGCGGCCGACTGACGCAGGCGCCTCTCTGCGACTGCTACGCATGCGCTCTTAGTGCTCTCTGCGCGCTCCTAGCGCCACCTGCGCCGACCACCTGCGAGATGCTAAGAGAGAAGTGAATTCCTGCGCCCTCTCCTTGCCTTGCTGGTGACGTCATCCCATTGTCCCAAGGCTAGAGCGCTTTTTTTTCACACTGTCGACACAACTCCTTGGGACAAGGTCAATCCTCAGTGAAGCCATGGCATGGCATCATCACACAGCCATGCTGCTACATGATTCAAGGACGCATACGCTCTGGACAGGAGACCTATTATTTATTGAATCACTATCGCAAGATTCCTTCCATTACACAACTATAATGAACCAGGAAACCTACTGCAGAAGCACACCATGCATGAAATCTGATCATAGCAAGCATTCTTATCCCAATGACTTAGTAAATGCGACTTAGCAAAGTCAAGAAAGAACAAAATATCCTAACAAGGAACACCACCAATAACTAATATCGAGGACTAGCTACACAACAGATCAACACAGAGCATGGTTAACACGGAGCGCAGAATGATGCATCCGTTCCCTCCGAGAGTCAGGCAGATAACTGAATAATGATGCTTTCTTCCCCCTGAATAAAGGCACACATGTATCCCCCTTGCGGTTACTTTACGGACTAATTTAATCGAAAAATTATTAAGAATCATGGAGAGGTACTCACGTCCAGATCAAGGGTGTGGAAGCACTATCGTCATCGTCAAGACAAGAATGATTAACAAGAATCTTTCTTGTTAAAAAAGAAAAATACAGAGCATCAACAAAAAGAAAGCATATATCATAAGACTGAACAGGTCTGGGCATGTTAGGACATTGCTCAACAAGCAGTGTCACACGACGTAAAATTGCACGACTGCTAGACAACAAAGGAAAGCAAGCACAGAGAAAGCACTTAAAGTGGCAAACACACACACACTCCACTTATTCATAAAGCCGTCATCGTACGTACGTCCACGGAAGCACACACCATTCACCAGTGACGAACCATACATCCGTACCCTGTCAGAGGTAACCTGAATCCCACCGAGGCTACGCTTTTCCACTAATGGCCAACACAATTGCCGGGAACACAATTAACGCTTCCACACCCACCAATGTCCAAGAGACAAGTGAATCCTAGCGCCCTCTGTGGGCCTTTCTCATAGGTCGTGACGTCATCCTATTGTCTCAGAGCTACACTGTTTTTTTTTCCACTAATGCTCAACTGGACAAGGTCCACCTGAAACAATAAAGCCGCAGCATGACATCATCACCCAAGAATGCAGCTGTACGGTTCAAGGGCGCGTACGCTGTAGACAGGGACCTGTTACTTATTGAATCACTATCCCAAGATTATTTCCTTTATTCCTCTATAACGATTGCATAGGAAGCAGAAAAACTATTGCAGAAAAGCACCATGCATGAATGCTGATCGTAGGAATTACAAAGTCTTACTAAATGAAACTCACAAAAGAACAAAATATTCTAACACCATCAATGGCTAAATATGACAAGCTCAGAAGAGATGTCTGTCTCATCCAAGAACCAGGGAAGTAACTGAATAATGACGCTTTGTTCCTCCTGAATAAAGCCATGCACCTGTCCCCCTTGCGTTTACTCTCTGAAGTAATTGAATCGCAAAAATATTAACATTCATTCTAGCACTACTCCCACTCAGGCCAGCACTATCGTCAAGGCAAGAATGTTTCTTTTCAAAAAGAAAAAAAAACTACATGTAGAAGGACAGCATGACAGAACAGGTCTAGGCATGTAAGCACATGTTTATCAGACAACAAGGCGGAAAAAAGCGAAAAGAAACACTTGAACAAATCAGAAAACCAACATCAAACTACTTCTAAGCACACACACACATGCCTCTTATTCGAAGAACAGTGCTTATCGTAAATCCCTCCAGGACAATCCACACCATCCTCCATTTTTCTATTGCTACACTTTTTTCCAGTAAGGGTCAATGCATTGCTACAGACACCTGAAACACTGCGTGACGTCATCACATACTGTCTGAAGAAGGCAGCGGCAAAGACGAAGACTCCTACTATTTATTGAATCCCAAGATTATTTCCTTTGTCCGACTCTTAATGATATTCATTCTTCTGTCATTGTCAGATATTCAGTGTCAGCTGTCCCTCATTTTAAGTGATAAAACAGTGCGCTCGCTTGGGGAAACGTTAACGGATCGCGCGCGTCGCGTGTCCAAACCGCGAGCACGCGCCCGCGTGCGTTTCGCGTGGGGCGCTGTTCGGGCGCACTGTTTTATCACTTAAACAGAAGCAGGGGCCCTATTCCGATCTATGTCGGTAGCGCGAACGTGTCGTTCGGGAGCGAGCGCACGTGGTATGTGACGCAACGTAACGCTAGCGATGCGAATTTGGTATTCCCTGCGCTCCAAACGCGTCGCACGTAAGCGACGGTGTCGCTCACGGGAACGACAGCCTCCACCCTGTCGGTATGGTGGGTTATACTGTCGTTAAGCGGAGCAAGAGCTGTCAAGGTGGCTGCAAGTTCCTTCGCGTGGCACTTATGGACACCGCCACAGCTTGCGCCGGTGTTTAGATCGGGCGACAACGTGTTTAGATCAAATGAAACGTCTTTATTGAAACTGCCTCACCGCAGAGGCAATTCCTCACTATCATACATGTCAGAGCACAATACACAAAGATCTGCCTAAAACTTACATTTCTCCACTTGGGAAATTAATATCGCGCCTAATTATGCCTACTGATTCCAATTGCACGTAGGTCGTAAGCAAAATGTCCGTGGATAAATTGCTGTGCTCTATCACGAACTGCAACACAATTTCATATTATTCGTGCGTTGAGCGAGAAGCGCGAGACTTCTTCTCCATCGTCAACGCGTCGTCGTCGTCTGCTTCCAAAACAAGGGGAATCCCACGTGATTCTCCTCCTGCTACAGTATTGGCTGAAAGCGCGGCGTCTCGTTCCCAGACGTCTTAACCTCCAACGACAGTCAACAAACCAAGCGCACTGTCGTTAAAAGCGACATGGGAATACCAAAGCTGGCAAGTATCGCTCCCGGCGCTCGTTATCGCCTTCTACCGATACTTCTCTATCGACACCGTCGCTGGCGCTCGACAGCGGCTCGGAATAGGGCCCCAGAGCTGACATCGTTAGTACCCTCGCGATAAGACTCCTACTATTTATTGAATCGCAAGATTATTTCCTTTGTCCGACTCTTACTGATATTCATTCTTACATTAAAATTCAACAAAAAAGCACCGTGCGTATTAGCGATTTTCACTGTAAAGGCTTATCATGGTCATCAGAATCACAACACCAGTAAACTACCACTGCTCTTTGAAATAATAATAATTGTGACCACTCAACATCATCACCAGGCTTATGTAATACATGACCCTTTCTATGCTCATACATTCGTTGTCTGAGGCTACACCTGCGAGCAAAAAGGCGCGAAAGCCTGGGGGCAAAGTTCCGTTCGTGCTAGACGGAGAACTAGACACAACGTCATTACGGGAACATAATTGCGTTCCTACTATATTAATGATTATTGCATTGCAGTTTAGAAACTCTATCACAAAAGGTCCGTACTACGCTCAACTATAATATAGGAGCCTTAAATTCTACTTTCTATGGAAACTATAATTGCCCTTTTACTTGGATCACTATTAATCAAGCGCTCCAATTTTTTCTCTCTTCCCATTTCAACCTTGTCATGCAGTGAAGCAGTCTCACTTCCAAAATAATTAATTTACACCGAGGGTGGCGTGCTAGGAATTTCTGACCTGCGCTCAGATGCAATCGTTTCTGCATAAATACCTATAACAGCTGACTTCCTCAACACACCGTGCTCCTAATCACATCTAACAAACAAAAAACATACAAACCCTCTTCTCACGAATTCAGCTGTACCATGCGACTTTCTTCTGCGTAAAATCGGTGAAAAAGGGAAAGGGCAACAAAAAATTGTGCGCACTTGTGCTTGCATTGCAATGACTTCAAAAACCGAAGCATACGCTAAGAAACTAAGAAAGAGACACCCATTTCTTCTATCAGATAATTCTTGCATAATGCTACATACACAGCCGCATTGCCCTTGCGTAAAGAAAGCACAGAACAAGGGGACACAAATTCCTGTAAGCGAGCAGGGAAAAGGCTTAAGACCTCAGGAATAATCGCAGAGTCACCACACATCGCTACGCGGCTAACACAAGGCGACAACAAGATACTAGCGGCGCGTAAAATTGTAACACTGCTAAACAAGCTCCAACATGCCATGATGACGACACAAACCAGGAAAAAAGCACACACACCCACAGACATCAGCTGCGGAATGCACAAGGAGAGGTGCTCTATAGCAATTTCTCCTCCACACTCAGATACCGGCATTTCTACACAAATACTGATAACTGCAAACAGCATACTCCATCAACATATCAAAAAAGTAAATACTGACACTCAACAACACCTAACAATAAACAATGAAATTCAATTATCACTAATTCCGAATGCCAAGCGACTTTCTTCTGCTCTACCTGGATGCTGACCGTTTCCCCTCAGCTACATTCTGAGTAAAAGCAGTGAAATAAGAAAAGGCCAGTGAAAAATTAAACGCACTTTTGCTCGCATAGCTATAAGAGAAAAAATAAAATAACGAGGCGCACGCTAATAAACTGTGACAAAGACACCCATTTCTGCTATCAGATAACTATTGCATAATGCTAAATACACAATTGCATTGTCTCCGCGTGAAGAAAGCACAGAAAAGGGACACACAATTTATCTTAAGCGAGCAGGGAAAGTCACTTCTTCTCGAACAGCTTAATACCATAAAGTCTGAATTTTTGCAAAGAAAACAAAGATTGAAATGCGTTACGAACGTGACAGACACATACTAACAAACAAATAAACTCTCCTATTCATTTCTACTGATAGAATTTTGAGCTAAAGGCGTGAACCACACTACAAGAACAAAGCACACTGCTTCAGGAAAGCATATCAAATGCACCTCAACAGGACCGGCGTCCTGAAGTCATAAAATAGCCTGCCCAGAACAAAGACTTCACCAGGTTCGCCAGGCAATTGCATTAAAAACGCTCGGCCTATCCTACAGATAGCAATGCAAACGCGGCTACCCTTATTTTTTAAACCACTATCTCACGCAATAGTACATAAATGATCACTCGTGTCACACGAAAAGGCAAACACATAGCATTCCCCTGGTTCAGAAAAGCGCGCGCGCGCACACACACATTCATATTTTCACGCTCACAAACACAAAGTCTATTTTCACAACCATATAAATCCATATTATTCCTCGGGTCAATAATTATCCAACCATCGTCAAAAGACGGCACACACATGTATGCGAACAACGAAAACAATAGGTCTTCGTTCCGGATGTAATACGATATCGTCACTCGGCCGGCGCGACCGGAAAAAAGAAAAGAAAGGAATGCATGTTCGCTATACATCAAAGAGAAAATGGTGCAGCGCATTTGCGCAGCAGTTATGGTACAGAAGGGAATTCACTTCTTTTTACTTTTATTTCCTTGCACCCATATATTTTGCAAGAATACGATAGAGTGGAACGGGTAAATGTGAACATCATTCGCTGCACACTGTAGCTCTCATCATTTTTAAATCAAACCACTTAGCATGTGTTCATAGGCCTTCACTAAATAGGCGAGCCGATAATGACTCAAAATAAAATAATCATTCCAGCATCGCTGACTGCCAGCTTGGGTACCCAACAGAGCAGGGCGCTCCCATCAATACCTTGGGCTGACCTTACACACCCAAAGCCTTTTCTGAATACATTCTGCTGGCGCTGGAATAAGATTTATCGCGAGGGTACTAACGATGTCAGCTCTGCTTCTGTTTAAGTGATAAAACAGTGCGCCCGAACCGCGCCCCACGCGAACCGCATGCGGGCGCATGCTCGCGGTTTGGACACGCGACGCGCGCGATCCGTTAACGTTTCCCCAAGCGAGCGCACTGTTTTATCACTTAAAATGAGGGACAGCTGACACTGAATATCTGACAATGACAGAAGAATGAATATCATTAACAGTCGGACAAAGGAAATAATCTTGGGATTCAATAAATAGTAGGAGTCTTCGTCTTTGCCGCTACCTTCTTCAGACAGGATGTTATGACGTCATGCAGTGTGTCAGGTGTCTGTAGCAATGCATTGACCGTTACTGGAAAAAAGGTGTAGCAATAGAAAAATGGAGGATGGTGTGCGTTGTCCTGGAGGGATTTACGATAAGCACTGTTCTTCGAATAAGAGGAATGTGTGTGCGTGCTTCGAAGTAGTTTGATGTTGGTTTTCTGCTTTGTTCAAGTGTTTCTCGTCGCTTTTTTCCTCCTTGTTGTCTGACAAACATGTCCTTA
Organism: Ornithodoros turicata; assembly: GCF_037126465.1. Classification (NCBI taxonomy): domain Eukaryota; kingdom Metazoa; phylum Arthropoda; class Arachnida; order Ixodida; family Argasidae; genus Ornithodoros; species Ornithodoros turicata. The sequence goes on from NC_088207.1 coordinate 23,607,095, forward strand.
CACCTAGACCTGTTCTGTCATGCTTTCCTTCTACATGTAGTTTTTTTTTTCTTTTTGAAACATTCTTGTCTTGACGATAGTGCTGCCCTGAGTGGGAGTGGTGCTAGAATGATTCTTAATATTTTTGTGATCAAATTAGTTCAGAGAGTAATGGCAAGGAGGGCAGGTGCATGGCCTTATTCAGGAGGAACAAAGCGTCATTATTCAGTTATCTCCCTGGCTCTCGGATGAGACGGACACCCAAGGTATATCTAAACTGGTAGCGAAAACAAGCGAAAATACTAAATCAGACCCATCGGCAAGGCTACCATCATGAGGCGCGAGCGATCCCGGGTGTTGACAGTAGAGGATTGCCTTAAGCCTTTTCCCCCGATGTGTAGTGTTTTCTCCGTGCTGTTTAGCAGTAACGGTTAGGCCTTTTCCGTGCGCTCTGGCATGCTTAGACTTGATGAGCAGTACTGAAATTTTACCTGCATCATGTATTTTGTTGTTCTCTGTCTTTCTCGCATAGAGCTATGAAGGCGGCGCCATCTGGTGTAATGCCTCGCAACTACGTGGCCATCTGTCTCTGCAAGCGTCCTGTCCCAGCCGCCCGCACCGGAGTGCGTTTTTCAAGATGGCGTCGTTAATTTTCAAATAAATTGTTTTGCTCTGTCTGCTCCCTTTCTGCTTAGTTATTTTTTTTCTACAACACGTGTTTTACATAGAAAATCCGCGACAAGTATTGCATTGAGTCAGATTATGCACTATTTTAAAATTTTAGAAATTTAAAAAATTCAAATAATTTTAAAATAATTGAAAATAATTTTAAAGTAAAAAGTGCAATACTTGCCATGGATTTTCTGTGTAAATCTTGGGTTGAATACTTACTACCGATGACCAGTGATTCCAGTGATTGAGGGCCCTCACCCTCAACACCCCTGAATGTTTAGCACCACGCTCCTAACTTTTTATCTGTGCAATCCCTTCAAAGTGGGGACCTTGCTATTCCCCCCTCCCAATTTTTTGGAACATGTCCACAGGCTGGGTAAACTACAGTCAGGGACAGTAAGCACGCGACAGAAGCAACATGAGAAAAATATGTGTTACGCAGACATGAAGGCTTAGGAGGGGATGTCTTGTCTAAGTCGCCGTCAATTCCTTTTCCAAGTTCCTCAACTTCCTTGTCGCCATGTGCAGTTGGTATCCCTGGTTGGAAAATAGACAGATTCACTTGTTTCTACACTACAGCTCAGCTTCAACCTTCATCAGTAACAACAAAAACGTATCCATTTCACGTGTGCTTGCTTCGAATCGTACCAGGCACTGCGTGGGACCACACACATGTGCTTTAGGTATGGAATCAGGTTGCATCTGGTTCGACACAGGTTGTACATGTGGAGCTCTGTTTACACGAATTCGACAAAAGCGGGTCGAGTTGGATTGCCACAGCAAAGCCTCCCGATCAGGCCGCGTCAACCAATCGAGGAAGGAGGATTGATGTCAGGAGGTGCGATAAGTTAACTCGACCCGTTTCTGTCGTGTTCATGTAAACGCAGCCTGGGGTGCACGACCCACATGTACAACCTGTGTCAAACCTGATTCAACCTGATGTCTACAGTGTGTACACCTATACACACGTAGAACAACAACTTTATTTGCTTGGGGAACTCCTTCGCCATGGGCGATACTTTATCCCGCACATGTAGAAAGTTCGTTCTGCATCCCCTGAACCATAATGAGTTTCGAACAGAGTAATGGTCCTCAATGTGCAGCGACACACAACGTAGGCACTCAGCGAACACTGTGTATCCAATATCCTCCAGATAGATAATGAGAATGATGCGAGGTGTACGTACGTCTAGAGACACGCAAGAGGTGACTTTGCGGCGGCATTCGAAAGTGACGACCAAGGCTGCGTTTCTTTATTCTACCTGGGTAACTCGGGGCTAACCCTTACTGGGCGAAAAATCGAGGGTGACGCAAGTGACGTCATAATCTACCGGCGAAAATTCAACTCTCGTCGCTCGAGGGTTACTCTGGGTACCTACTCTCACTGACCCAGCTGATCAGGTTGGTAGCAGAAGGTTATGACGTCACACGACGTTGAGTGAGAGTCCCGCGGATTTTAACTTTCGGATTTCGAGCATATTTCGGTGGCTTTAGCACGACTGTTGTTTCGTTGGATGCATGCCTTTTTCTACCTTCGTCATCATCTTCCCCTTCGTCAAATGTGTCAAGCAGCACAAGTGCCGCCCTGACTTCTACAATCATGTCCTCGTGAAAAAAGTCGTCTGCCTCTGCCGCCATGCTCGCTGAGACGGGCGTAACTCGTAATGGGCGAAAATTTCTAAACGGGGGTACCTACCCACAGGTCACGTGACATCTCACTCGGGTCACGTGGTGCGTAACCCGGGGGTTACCCGGGTAGAATAAAAAAAAACCCACCCCAAGTCAAGTGCCGTGGAGTGACCGGGCGCAATAGCGTGGCCTGCGTCTCTCTCTTCTCTTCTTATTTGTCCTTTTGGGTGTCCTCCTAAGGCAAACCGAAAACGCATTCTCACTTACGTTCGGCACCAAAGTGGAACAGGTGCAGAAATGACTGATTCCTAAGCAGCTGTACCTCATTATTTTGGTCGGTTATTCCTGTCCACGGATGAACACTCAATGTCGTTGCAATGTCATTCTGTTTATCGAAGTGCTGAAGTAACAGCATCAGAGAGGCTTCCCCAGTTCCACACCCGGCTTATCTGACTGATATGAACGAAATACAGTTATCGGACGAAATACAGTTAATCGGGTAGTATGCTTTCCACAAGCACAGCAGTAGCCCAAAGTTACTTTTTTCTTCAGTACTCCCCGTTGCGAAGTAAGCTCAAGAACATGTAATTCATTGGCGGATAAGGGAGTGGAAGAGCGTCCTTTTGCACTTCACCGCGACCAGCCGTGACAAGAATATGAAAACCGAAACCAATTAATTACTGTAACAAATGACCCGCTTAGGTGGCAGATTTTTCTCTAAAAGGTGTCCACTGAAGGTCTCAAAAGGGGTACTACCAATTTTAGTGCCGACGGCGCCCTGTCTTTAGAAATAATGTTTTTGACGAAACTCATCTGAATGTTTACTTAAATAAAGAGCGGCTCCCTCTCATTCGCACGGTGCGCAGCTTGTAGCTGGTATCGGATATATACTTGTAAAAAAGAAAGTTATTCGATTGGTGCACCCGTTCGCGAGCTATTTAGCCGGGGTATTTAACAAAAACACCCTGCCATGCCGAAGTCATGTCCTCTCGTGCGCTGCCGACTGCGGAAAATACGCCCCTAGAGCGCAGCCATAAGATATTCTGTGGCGGACGAGAAGAAACGTACATTCCAATGCAAAATCGATATTTCTGCACGGTGCGAAAGCTCACTATAATACGCGGCGAACTTTTGCCCGGTGAGCAGTGTTTGTCTTTGCTTGCTTGCTTGCTTGTTTGTTTGTTTGTTTGTTTGTGTGCGTGTGTGTGTGTGTGTGTGTCTTTTCGCTAGAATGTTCCGCGGGGATGACAGGAGACGCACACTGTAACGCAGTCAGTGGTAGTATGATGGACGTACAGGTGGATACATTTTGTAATACGGCATCCTGGGAATGGCTACAAAAAAAAATATCCTGATCCCGTCCCGGGATCCCGGGATTCACATTTAGAAATCCCAAAGTCCCGGGATTGTACAAACGGTCTGGCACTCGGAAACCTGTTGGTAACTGAATTTGCTATTCCCCGTCTCGACAGACGCTTTTGCTTCTCTCGCAGATGTAAGGGTGGTTCCATAAGTTTCCGGCCCGAGGTAGAAAATGCGCGCGAATTTGAAAATGTGATTAACGACGCGTGGCGCCATCTGTTGGAGGGCCGGAGCACCACCCTCAACCCTCTCCATGCTTTTGTCGGTTGGAGAGCGGCATTTCAAACAGCCAGGGTGCACTCTTCAGTTAAAATGGAAAAAAATCGAGTACCGCGCTGCGATAAACTTCTTGACAAAAGAGGGACTTTCGCCTAAAGAAATTAAAGCGCGACTGGACAACGTGTACAGGGAAGTACACGTTGTACACAACGTTGTACACAACGGTAAAAGACTGGGCTAAGCAGTTTCGACTGGTGCGAGAGTCCATTGAAGATGTTCCACGCGATGGTCGTCCAGTGGAAGTGGTGACACAAGAAAATTTGTCTCTTGTCGAGGAGGAAGTGCTGAGCGACAGGCGTCTGAAGGTGAAGGAAATCTCAGAAAGGCTGAGGCTTTCCAAAACAACCGTTTTTCGCATCATCGGCGAGGGCCTTCTTCTGTGCCTGCGCGTCGTCTGTGCCAAAGAGTTTTTGGAGCTCTGTCAAGAGAACGAAGAAGAAATATTGAAGTCAATTGTCACAGGGGATGAGACTATGGTGCTCTACTATGATCCCCTTTCGAAAAAGGAGTCGATGGAATGCGCAAACCAGGAGAAGCACCCCCAAGAAAGGCCAAGGTCACACAATCCACAAAGAAGATCATGGCAACAATATTTTGGGATTGTCACGGGATCCTCCTCATCGACTTCATAGATAGGAACACCACAGTGAATGCGACTTATTATGCTTCACTCCTGCACCGACTGCGAGACGCCATCAAGGAAAAGAGGCGCGGCAGGTTGCTCCAGGACAATGCCCCTGTCCACACGGCTTCTGTTGCCAAGGATGCACTGAAGGAGTGTGGCTTCGAAGAAATCCACCACCCACCCAAGAGTCCAGACTTGGCACCGAGTGACTACTTCCTGTTCTCAAACTTGAAGAGGGATCTCAGAGGAAGGAGATTTCAAAACGATAGTGAGGTGCAAGCGGCAGTTTTCCAGCATTTTGCGGACAAAACTTCGGATTATTTTTTCAAGGGTATAAGAATGCTGGTTGAAAGGTGTCAAAAGTGCACCGAAGTTAAGGGTGACTGTGTCGAAAAGTGATACACTTGTTTCGTCTCTATGACTATTAAAAGTTGGTCGGGCCGGAAACTTATGGAACCACCCTCGTAGCAGCTTGCGTAGCGTAAAACGATAGCGGTACAGAACAGCCTCTTGCTTTCTTGGGTAAGAAACTTACCCCGACGCACGCAAAGTGGTCTGCGATTGATAGGGTAAGTTTACGCAATCATTTGGGCGCTGGGGCAGCAAGACACTTGGATTATCGGAACGCCAGTTAATGTTCGTACGGATGATAACCATTTGACGTATTTTACTCACACTGCTCCCTCCTGGCACTGGCTGTGCCGTCTGTGCCGTCCCCATTTTTCCTGGGTTTTCCGAACACTTTCCAGCCGAATGTCGGCACAGGGGCCCATGAAGTCGGCTCAGGACGCATACCAACCACCTGTCCCCCCACTCGTTCCTGCTGTCCACTCTCCATCTGTCCACGTCTGTACGCCTCTCATAGCCACAGCTGCTTCCCAGCAAACCGCCGACTGCACACAGACGTTCATAAGACGTCGCAACACTGGATATTTGGATATCCAGTGGATTTTCGTGAGGGTCCAACTTACATCCACTGGATATCCATGGGAGCTGGTCTTTACCCCTGTTTTCTGATCCTAGGAATTTCCAGACAATGTCTTTCATGGATATATGAATATGAGGTGGATATTGTCCGGTGCCAGTGTAAAAACCCCGTAATTCAGTAGTTGTGATACTGTTTGCAGTTTGATCAGTAAGTATATTATAGTATCATAGCCCAAGGTTATTATTTAAGGTGTTATTGTTAAAAATGCTCTCAGCCCCAAAAAACGCTGAAAAAACAGCAGGCTCCCTTTTTGCCCCCTCCACAGCGAGCGCGGATTTGAAGAGAGACCAGATCATTCGCAGTGGCCTCTCTTGGCGAAATAACCGGAGGCCGGAGCATATACTGAAGTACAAGTTGTTGGGGCACGTTCATTCTAAGTGTATTGGGTGTAAAACGTTTGTTACGGTGAAAGGGGCTGTCTTTGCAAGTAGCTCACGTATCTGCAGAGTCAAGGTATAACCAATAACGTGACTCACATTTCTTCCTGCCAAATACTGTGTTTTTAATTCAAGCTATCGTCTATAATGTGACTAGCTGCTTAGTGGAGCTGTAACAGTGATCGAATTCCACTGTTGCTTGACGAGCGTTACGCATAGATAAATACTTTCACTGCTTGCAGCACGTGAACGATAAAAATATATAACAAAAATATGTAACGATTTCTTCCATATCCAGTTAGCGTTTACAGAAGTTTTTGCTTGCTTTCAGCACAACAAAAAACTCTGCACTGCAACAACTGCTCTCGCGCTGCAACAATTCGACATTGAACTTCAGTATATACGCGGAATGTGGTCGCTGATATCGAGACTGAATTAACGTTTAAGTTTCAAATGCGCGAGCTATCCCTGTTCCGTAAATCCAGTTTTGCATTTGATTTTTAAGAATTTTGCTTTTGAGAAGAGTGGCTTTGTCAGCGAATAAAATACCGGCCATCCGTGGAACGTACATACCCTAGTTATCCAGTGCACCGTGTTGAATATGGTTGCAAGCGACTGCGAACTGTTTCGTTCTGCTCTGGGTCTGCACGTTTCCTGTGCAAATCGTCTCCAAATGTCTCTCTGCATGGCGACGCTTAACTTGAAAGGGGGGTGGGGGGTGTCAGGATTGACGACGAGGTTAAAGCGAGGCTCGAGCGACATAGTAGTCAGCTCAGTGGCACAAAACGAAAATGGCCGTGGGCGGGGACGACGGGCAGTGTGGTACTTGACACCACAGGCCAAGTGGCTGGAGACAGTTGGGTCTTCTGGTCACTAAAAGGTCGTCTTCTTTGAACCAGAGCTGTATTCTTTGACTTGCAGTTTGCATGTAGTTTCATAAGCAGTTCCTATGTGAACACTATGCCCAGATACGGACGCGTGTTGCAAAACATGGACAAGAGCACCGGTACTGCGCATCTTTGGCTTCATTCCTAACACTTCTTTGAACTTTTTGAGAGGGTATATAGCCTCCTTCCGCTCGGTGGTCGAAGGCCCCCGTGCTGGAGAATAGCGAACTACGAGCCGCATATGCGGCAACATAGTTTAGCACCTCTGGACTACTATAGGCCAACGAGCAAACCAGTGTAGTAACAACAACAATAACAACAAATATATTTAATGTAGTATCCGTTCTCAAGGTTCTGCGCACGCAGTCTTGTGTCGCGTGAGGAAGTTACGATCGAGCGAGGGGAATAACGTGTGGACCATGCACGGTTTTGTAGGTTACACCGACAAGGGGTAAAGAAAACAGATGCGAAACTGTCTCTCGACACGAAACTTCCAACCCGCCGGGTTTGCCACTCCCACATAGTCACGTCCGTGCCCTATATCGCCTAGAGCTAAACTGGAGTAAGTAGCAGGTGTTCAATAAGGTTAAATTCTGGCTGCGCGCGGGTAAATGTCGCACGTTTCATTCTTTTTCTCGCAGAACCCCTGCTATTGACTGCACTGCAGAAGAACGGCACGAAACACGTAGGTCTCGGGATTCAATCATTTCGAGGAGCGACAACACAGCCGTAAGTGACAATTAGCACTCACATCACCGCCAACACTGGGAGAGAGTACTACCCCTGGCGGTTAAACTGTCCTATCATCATAATCAAACTAAAGTTATTGTTGTCAAACTAGAATTTCGCTTCATATGCGGCTAGCGTACCATTAATGATATCGTTGTCTCGCTTGAATTGTTGTAATGTGGAGGCGTGGGCCTTGTGTGATACTTCTCATTAATTATTGTCCAGCAAAGAAAAGAAAATCTCCTTATGGAGGGTGACACATGAATACTGTGACATGTGGTTGCACATGTTTGTACAACGCGTTGTTCGTGTTCCAGAGGTCAAGATGGACATCGAGCTGCCCCACACTCCAAAACCTATCACTTTCACTTTGACGTTTCTGATAGCGGCGGTAACGTTCACAATTCCTCCGCCCGACTCGTATTACGACAAGAGCACTATTCTACCTCAGTACGACTACGTTATCGGTGAGTTTATCCTCTCTCGGACAGCTATAAGGACCTCACGGGGGGGTGGGGGCGGGGTTGTTTATTAAGAGAGAAAAAAGAAAGAGGAAGGGAAAGGTTGACCTCACAGTTAGTATGGTGACACGTACGTGTAGTCATCGGTCACTTTACGGCAGTACAAATGCTACAAGAAGTCTTGGCAAGTGACTCAATTACAGATATCGGCTGATAACTAGTGCTAGGATTTTTTCCAGGGGGCGCGGGGCAGAGCAGAATGTTGGGCATTCTGGCAGAATTCTTGCGCGCGCGTCTTCTTGCGCCCGACGCGGCGTCGTGAGCGGGCGGCGGAAGTAGAGGCGCATTCCCGCCGCCCCGTCAGCGCGACGAAAAATCAGGAGGCGTGGCCTTTCTGTGTCACCTAATTGGTCGCCAGCTGTCGTTCTCAGCAGCTTTCGCCGACTTCGTGAAAGAAGGTCGGCATGGCAGCCCTTCGGCTCGACGTCTCTTCTGTCCCGACTCCGGAACCGCGCGTCTATTTCCGCCGCCGACTCACGACGCTGCGTCAGCCGTCGCCAAGAGAACTGGCCCTGAGAGCTGGCCCTCTCTCTCTCATATCTCCGTCGGGGCGAACGGGATTACACAATCGCTTCAAGGCTTTTCGACGCATGCTCAGTGAGATGGGTAGTTGACTGGGCGCCTCCAAGCCACAGTTCGGTGGCTCGGTATACTGGGGCCCAGTTTGCGCGTGCTGTTCGCTGAAGGACTGAAGCTTGATCACTAATGCAATTACTTTTGTGATTTGAATGTGTGGGAAACCCTGTGTTCTCTGGCGTCTAGTTTTTCTTTTAGTTGCATTTATTTCACACTGCTTCGAGAAAAATGATTCAGCTTGAGCCTAAACTCTCGAGGAGAATGGTAACCTATGGTTCGACCTTCACTTCCTTTTTTTTTTTTTTTTGCCCAGCATTCACAAGCGCACAAATTTTCATGAAGGTTGCAGACCCTGTAACAATTTTGCGGGACGGGGAAAATACATGATCAGGCATTATGGTTCGACAAGGTAGTGAACCTGGGAAGGGTTGTCGGAGAAGGTCGGCTAGGGCCTCGGAGATACGTTGGAGATCAATGAGGGAAGTTTTCTGGCTCCAGTTGAGGACCTTGTCCCGACACGGGTCTTCATGTGTATTGTGATGGTAGGCCAAGCAGCGGTAACATGTACACCGTCGAGGCAACGAGAACGGAAGTGCCTCCCCGGCAGTGGCGTCCAGCCAGAAAGGCAATGTAGGGCTACGTCAGTTATTGTCTTTCGTCTACAGCGCGTAATTCGGCATTGAGTCCTGTGCCTTTTGCGGGGGACTTGTGTTGCACAAGCATGTTAGAGTGGTATCAATGCTTCAGGGCTCCACTGTGTCCGTTCAGTCATTACGTCCGCAGCCAGGAGGTGGCCGCAAATGACCTAGTAAGAGGGTGCCTCGCGGTGGGCATCGGATTTTCGCAAGCCAGGGAGCTAGCAGCAGTCATCAACATGTCCTTCTTATGGTATTCACTGTATGCCAAGTGTGAGAGACGTGTTGATGAAGATGTACATGAGACACTATTGGAATCTATGCAACTGCCACAGCGCAAGGAAGATAGCTCGCAATAAAGTGCGGGGAGACAACGGACCCGGAAGGGTACTGAGAGATCCCAGTAATCGTCGACAGCGGATGGAGCAAACGGTCTTTTGGGCATGGTTATAATGCAAGTGTCGGAGTTGCCGTCATAGTTGACATGTTCTCACGGTAAATGTTTTTCATTGGCGTCACCAATAAGTACTTTACGGTGTATCGTCGCTCAGAGCACCAGAACAATCCGGCGCATCCATGCTCCCGTAATTGAACGTCGTCCTCCACATCTATGGACAGGGACATTATTGTACAGAGATTTCAAGAAAGCGTATCGATGTATGACATATCAGGTGCACTACCTTGATTGGAGACGGGGACAGAAGTGTTTTTGTGGCAGTTCGTTCAGCTGTTCCGTACGGGAAAGACGTCCAAAGAGTTCAGTGCAGAAATCATATTATAGAAAGAAAAAAAAACTAAACCAATAAGCTATTTCAGATTGCTGAAGACAGCGAGTCGTTTAGTTCCCCTGATGGCAAAGTAGCAAGCAAGAAACTGTCGTCCAGAAATATCAAAATGTTGAAGAACCTAGCGCGGACTACAATAAGGCGCAACGCCGAAACAGTGACAAGTGTAACTCCTAACGCTCTTAGCTCTCTCAGTCATCAACTAAAAAATGGCCCATACCACGTCTTTGGTATGCATGATCGACGGCTGCCGGAGCGAGTACGGTCCCGTGAGACGGAAGGAATCTGTCGAACCACCGCAACAAACAGAAAAAAGAAGGCTGTTGCTTCGCTCAAAAGTAATGCTATCTAAGTAACAGAAGGCTATAGACACCTTTTCCGACAGAGTAGACGCGCAGCTCCTGGATACGACAAGCAATGCTCCAGAAACATACATGAACCTTGTTGGCCGCACAGTTGGAGGGAAGCGAGCATGGGCGTACCAAGAGGGGGGCAAGGGGGGCCGTGCCCCTCCCCCCTGGAACTCCAAGGTCGCTTGTGAAAATATTGCGCTCTTTAGTCATAGGTCGTGTGGGAGCTAAGATAGGAGCGACCACAAGGGACTAGGATCGGGCGAGAAGTGAAGATGGTTTTTAATGGAATCGGGTAAGGCCAGCGGCCGGGTGCTCGAGATGCCGTCTTCTTCCTTGAGCCAAACACCGATGGCGCTACCAGCCGCCACAGACACTCCCCCGGCCAGTCACGGAGTGGTTCGGACCAAGTGGGGAGACCAGTGGACGTGGCATGGGACAGGGGTGTCAGATTTGGTACTCGGCTGGTCGGGGAAGCTGACACTGTGGAGGTGGATGTCAGGTGCGTCGAGATACGCAGGTTTGAGGCGGTCCAATGAGACGGTGTCTTCGCGGCCCGCGATGTCGAACGTGAAGAATTTTGAGGCGCGCTTGAGGACTTTGTAAGGGTCAAGGTACTGGGGCTGGAGGAAGGAACGCATGCCGTCGTGGCGGATGAAGACATGAGACACGTGGTTGATGTCCTTGTGGATGAAAGGGGATGGGGCCGAAGAAAGACGCGGGGGGACCGGGCGGATGTCACGGAAAGTGTCACGCAGCTGCTGCAGAAAGGCGTCGGTACTGATGGGAGCGGCTTGATGAGTAGCGAAGAAAGCACAGGGGAGATGGAAGGGGAAGCGGGGGAGTCAGCCTTGAGAGCGGCGCGAAGTACCAGTGGAATGTTGCCCACCCAAAGTGTTAGATCGACTTGCGCGCGGAGCGAAGTCTTAATTGCCGATGGAAGCCGATGGAGGCGCTCAGCGATGCCGTTACTGGAAGGGTGGTACGCGGTGGTCCAGTGCCTCGTCGAGTCAAGCAATCTGATGACGTCGTTGAACAGCTTTGACTCGAATCGGCGGCCGCAGTCCGACGTGACGGTTTCGGGAACTCCAAATCGGGAGACCCATACTAACAGGAAGGTACGGGCAACGGTGTCAGCGGTAACGTCCTGGATGGGTTGTGCTTCCGGCCAGCGCGTGTAGCGATCGATGCAGGTAAATAGATACCGGAAACCACGAGAAGGGGGAAGTGGCCCGACAATGTCCACATGGAATTGTTGGAAGCGATGAGAGGGAGGCAGAAAGGCTTGCACAGGGGTGACTGTGTGTCTGCCGATTTTTGCTCGCTGGCAAGCCAGGCAAGAGCGAGTGCAGCGCCGGATGTCAGAGTTTATGTGAGGCCAAATGAAGCCTTGGCAAGCCAGACGCTAAGTGGCCCGAATTCCTGGGTGAGAAGGTGCATGAAGCATTTTGAAGATGGAAAAACGAAATTGCTCGGGCACGTATGGACGTGGGAAGCCAGTAGACGCGTCACATGCAAGGGTTGAGTCCGGATATGGGGTGTGGATATCTTGAATGTCCAAGGATGAGCCAGAGCGGAGTTGTTGCAGCACTGGGTCATCGGTTTGCGCCGCTGCCAGCGCGGAAAAGTGGACGGTAGGTGGTAACTGCGAGACAGACGCAATTTGAGCGCGGGAGAGGGCGTCAGCTGCGGCGTTTTGGACTACCGTAATGTGGCGGATGTCAGTCGTAAATTCTGCTATGTATACGAGCTGTTGGACCTCACGGGGTGTGGCCGTAGGGCGGTTGGTGTGTATGGCGTAGGTGAGTGGCTTGTGATCGGTCACCACGTGGAATTCGCGGCCTTCCAAGAAGTAGGAGAAGTGCTGTATTGCCAGATGGATCGCGAGAAGCTCCCGGCCGAAGGTGCTATATGCTCGGCACATCGGAGGGGCTTCGAGAAAAAACCGAGAGGCGTCCAGGCGCCTCTAATCTCTTGCTGTAGGACAACTCTCACGGCGGTGTTGGAGGCGTCGGCAAGGAGATTGGTGGGAGCATCAGGAAGTGGGTAGGTTAGGAGGGCAGCGTCCGCCAGAGAGGTCTTGAGGGTATTGAAGGCGGCCAGCGTATGGTCTGTCCAGTCAATTTTGGCTGACGGGTTGGCTTTCGCGGAGAGGAGGGCATTCAGAGGTTGCATGGTGGTAGCACAGTTCGGAATGAAACGCCGGTAAAAATTTATCATACCGAGGAATTCCCGCAGCTTCTTCTGTGTTGAGGGCAGCGGAACATCACGGACAGCCTGAACTTTGCTTGGAAGAAGGCGGATGCCGTCTTGAGAAACAAGGTGTCCGAGGAACTCCACTTCTTGTACGCCGAAGAGACACTTGCCAGGATTAATGATGAGTCCGTACTGCTAGAGCCTGGTGAAGAGCTCGCGAAGGTGCTGGCAATGATCTTCTGGTGTTCGGCTCGCGACCAAGATGTCATCGATGTACGCGAAACAGTTAGGGAGGCCTCGGATAACTTCGTCGACGAAACGCTGAAAGGACTGCGCCGCATTCCTGAGACCGAAGGGTATGCGGAGATACTCAAAAAGCCCAAAAGGCGTAGTGATGGCCGATGGATGATGGTCTGACGATTCCGAGGTCAAGCGTGTGCTGGAACTCGGAGCGCGCAATCTTGAGCTTCTCAGGTGCGAGGCGTCGAGGTCGAGTGAACACAGGAGGGCCGGTGGTCTCGACGTGGTGGAAGACGCTGTGCTTGAGGGGGTTCAAGTCATTGGATGGGGACATGACGTCGGGAAAGTCGACGAGGATGGAATCGTACGGTGACGGGACTGACGGGCGCAGGACGTGGATTCCGGACGATGGTATGCAGGTAGCAACGCCCGTGACGGAGCGTTGTGGCTTCGTCGAGCAACGCCCGGTGGCACATGTTGACGGCGAGGTTGAAATTGCTTAAGAAATCTGCGCCGACGATTGGGTGAGTGACATTAGCGACGAGAAATGGGTTTCAAAGTCTGGTGGTCAATTCAAGGACCGACCAGGGTTTCATCTGCTGTAGAGTTTCGCCAAGGAGCCTACCTTCAACAGTCCGCAGTAGCGTGTGTCCTACGAGTTCATTCATCGGTGGAGTACGCGATATCGAGAGAAGATGAGACTTTATGGGAGCCAACTCTTCGGACGTTCTGGGAGATTGACTCCGTGGGTATTCTACCAGAAACCGGCATTGCCGACACCTCTGCGGTAATGGAGAACTTCTCTAAAACGGCGAAGAAGACCGAGGACAGATATGAAGTGGCTCTACCATGGAAGATTGATCCTGCAGTTGTGTTGAATGACAACTACGACGTCGCTGTCACACTTGTAGCACACAAGCTTGTAGCACGGCTTAGGAAAACGGATGGCCTGTTACTTCGGTATGACGGTGTCATCAGAGATTACTTGAATCTGGGTCATGCTGAAGTCGTCGATGAGAGCATAGAACCAAAGAACGCGGTATATTATATGCCTCATTCAGCCGTGATACGAGAAGACCGAGCGACAACTAAAGTACGCGTCGTCTTCGACGCCTCTTCTCATGCGCCAGACAGCATATCCCTGAATCAGTGCCTGGATAAGGGTATCAATTTGAATCCCGATATTTTGCAGCTACTTCTGCGATTCAGGAGTTACAAGATCGCCCTTACCGCGGATATAGAAAAGGCGTTTCTCCAGGTGCTGATTCGGGAAGAGGACCGAGACGTTTTTCGATATATTTGGCTTCAACATCAACCTGACCAGGAGGCTTCTCATAATGATCTGGATGGGGTACAGGTTCTGCGTATGACGAGAGTTCCGTTTGGAGCGACCTCGAGTCCCTTCCTACTGTCAGCTACCATCCAGCACCATCTTGCTACCATTACCGGCGGCCAAGAAACAACAGCAAGAAAATTGAGCCGTTCGTTTTACGTTGACGATTTGGTTACTGGCGCAGACTCAGAGGAAGAGGCAGAAAAGCTCTACCGTGAAGCTCTGGAAATCATGAACACAGCAGGAATGAACCTTCGAAAGTGGACAACCAGTAACGATCGACTACAAGCTTTATTTGATGGACGTGAAAGTCCCGTACACGGAACTCAGGAAAAGCAGCAGTTGTTAAGCCCGCAGAAGATACTGGGAGTGTCATGGGACAGAGAGCAGGATAAACTGCAGGTGACGATGAAATCCCTATTCACGTTTCTTTCGGAAACGGCGGATACGAAGCGTTACGTGTTACAAGCCGCTTCGAGAATTTTCGATCCACTTGGAATGCTAAGTCCTTTCACCATTCGGGTGAAGGAACTGTTCCAACAACTTTGGATTTCTGGAGTAAAGTGGGATGACAAGCTTCCGGAAGAGGCCTTAACCGAGTGGAAGTCTTGGTGCGCAGAGCTTCTAACTTTGGGTCTAGTTAAAGTGTGCCACTACTTCGGACCACTGGATTCCACTACAGGCAGGCATCTAATCCTATATGCCTTTTCCGATGCTAACATGCATGCTTACGGAGCAGTAGTATACGTCAAGGTTGCAGGTCAACCGCCATCTTGGTTTCTTGTTTTGCCTACGGGAATCGCACATTTTGCGTTATAACTTTGCATTGCGGTGCTCAATCACTTCGATGTTTGCCATGATTGAATGTCCTAATGAGCTTTATACGTAGACAACACAATGTGCCACCTGCATTGAGTACCTAGCGAGCACGGCACGCCAGCGCGGGTAGACTTTTATAGGGTAAGACCCTGTATATACCGCTATTTTGTATCGATCGTGAAAAAGTGGTAGAGTGGCAATCTTGGGCAAAAGGGAACTTTAAGCAGCAGCAAAGTTATAGTCACAAGCGCTGCACGAAAAAAAGTAGCGAAGTTATAAGTACAGGTACTCTGTAGAATCGGCATTTGTTTGAATCCCAGCAAAAAGTAACGTACCTATACTTTACAGTTACTTTTCCAAGTGGTAAAGGCAAGCGTTCGAGTTCCAGCAAGTTTTATTCGACATTCATCGCTTGTGCAAAGGGGGCATGAATAAGCTGCACATGCCGTTGAACAAAGCCTGCGTCTGTAAGTTTGTCCCACTTTTTTTTTTTTGTAAATTTACATCTATACACCCACGCTGAGCAGCAGCTCCGCTGGAGCACTATCTATAGGATACCACATGTTATATCCAAGTATGTCAGGTTGTCAAAAAAACAAAAAGAATAGAGGAAAACGAGACAGCTGTGTTCAGGTGCCGTCCTACACCATGGCACTGGATTAAGGACAAAATTCTATTATTAGATTTCCACCTGTGCTTGCGAAACGGGTTGAAAAATATTTTGACTGAGTACTACTATATAAATAGGGCCCTTGGGGTGAAATAAATATAAATGGCTTCAAGATTTCAAATACTTCAGGTACGGCGACGCTTTCAATGCATCATACAGTCTCGCTTTCACGTCTGCTTTCACTGGAGCACGAGAGCCAAAAACGCTGGTTGAAATTCACTTTACAGTTTTCTTTAAGAAAGACAATGGAGAATTCTTGTTCGCAGGGTTCCCGTAAACCTCGCTAAATTTCTACACGAAACAAGTACAAGCGTGTTCTCGCCGAGTTTAACTAGGAAACGACACATTTTTGAAGGCATGACGCGATCCACTGATTTTTGGAGAATCAAAGTTTCTCAGATTTTCAGTACATGGGAGCCTATGGGAGTTGCAACAAAATCGCTTCTCGCCGTGATCGCAAATCGCCCGCCTGTGATATTTGGGCCAAAATGATGTCATTCCGGCAGCGTAGTAGTCTGGGAATTGATTGCAATCAACAAATTCGACAACCTTACTGCAGTTTTCCACATCCCTGCGAATGAAAATAATGGCTTTGTCGTTTGCTAGCATGTTCTGCACGCAGGCGCCGATTATATTACTTTCTTAGAGCGCGTGAGAAAAGCAAAGGGAAGAAAACAATTTTGCGACGGTGCAGCCAACCCTCTCCGGAAGCGAACGTTAACTAGATCGCATGAGTCCGCCTTAAGCTAGGGAAGTCAGTATCATGACAATTCCAATGCGTCGGCATATGTAAGGGCTACTCAAAGATTGGTAGGCACCGGGTGAAAGGTAGGCCGGTGTCTGTACCCTATGTTCGCAGGCTTGTCCACTATATAAAAAATGTAGGTCACAGACAGAGGGTCCCTGTGATCATCTCGGCCACTTGCAATATGTATGGTCTTTGTTCCAAAGTGAAAATACAGTGGTGTAACATCAAACACAAAAACAGTTGGGTCCAGTGCCTGCCGGGTGTGGTTTACTGTTCTCCTCTGTCCCATGAGAAAGATTACGTTGGCCAGAGGGACAGGCGTGTGACTACTAGATTACGCGAACAGGCGGGCTCCTGAAGTGCACCTCCCCGCATGATCACCTACCATTTATTACCAACTGCTCCACCTAAGTGCATTGTGTAGGGGAGAGGAGAGGAGAGAACAACTCAATGACGACATAATCCGAGAATTCAATCACTCTAACACACACGTGCATAACTTTTTACAAAAATGGCACTTGAAGAAGAAACAAGGTCACGTTGGAAGTCTACAACTGTTTTAGGAAAAAAGAATTTTTGAAAACGAACATATGGAAACGATAGGGTTCAACCTTACAATCATGGTCTACGCGTTCTCAAGTGTAACTCGGTGGAAAAAGATAATGATCTGGAGGAATGCCTGTAAGTCCGTGATATATGAGATAAAAATGTTTTAATCGAGATTGTCTCCTACGGCATTGCATTGCAAAAAGCGAGAACGTGGCTGTTCGCATTTCTTCGACATGACTGTTACTGATACACGCCTCCGATTTCAGGGTCATCGAGTGGTGTATAAAGCCTTTTGGATTCATGCGCGGGGGAGATAAATGTGTCAGCACACCATCTATCAGCTTCATTCAGGAGGAAGTTTGTTATCTAAGGAAGTAATTTAAACAGGTTTGGGCCACCTGTTGCTCTTGTGTTCAAGTGTGCGTGCGGAAGTGAATAATTTTAGTCATGAGTTCGGCAGCTCCTCCTGTTCCTGTGCGTGCCTCCTTTGCCTGTGTTTTCGGCTGTGTCTTTTGAAACTGTAATATTTTCGTTGTGTAATACTGCATATTGCTTGTGCAGTATGGTGATGATATATTGTTGTATACGTAAGCAATAGATGTATAATGTTGTATTGTAGTATTGTTGTGCAGTACTACTGTAAGCGGGAAGAGGAGTCCCGTCACGCCAGAGTTGTTTTTTTCCCTTACCTTTTACCCTCTAAAAAGAAATGAAATTCAACTTCAGAATTCCAAATTCCTCGCGGACACCGCCTACAAGGAACCTTTAAGCGTCATTTGAGATGAACGTCACAATGAACGTCATCCTAGAATGAAAATCACATTAGGCGAGCAAATGGCATTGATCTCTGATGCCATTTTGGTTCCGAATGGCATTATCCACAAAGCCCGTCAGTTTGTAATGACATTAAACCCCGCGGTGCCGGTTGGTGCCGCCCGCTCACTAGTCACCTAAATTTTATTCTCGTTCAAAATCTCAAAGGTTATTAAACGGGTCGCAAGTGTAATATGCCTTACTAACTTGATCACGTAAAATCCATTTGCCAAGCGGTACCCTGTTCAAAACAAACAACACTGCATCGTGCCTATCGTCCCTAATACTACTCGTCAAAGAATACTCGTGCAACCTGAAATTATAAAATAACGTGGTGCTGTATGGTAAAAAGATATATGGTGCAATAACAAAACAGAGACGCGCAATGGGAGCGAGAGTAGGCATTTCACCGGCGAGGGGTTGTTGCTGTCTCATTGAACAGAAACTGTCATTCCGGCAGGTGTCAATAATTCTCTTGGTGTCGCACCACACGAATGACATTAAGATGTGAAGGATTAAGCTCCTGATGTCATTTTTCGTGTCCATGTCTCACGAGTATTACTTCTTTAGTTTTTATTATTATTATTATTATTGTTGTTGTTGTTGTTATTATTGTTATTATTATTCCGTTGCAAAGCGAGTACATTGATTGCAGTGGGAGGAGGAAGCGCGGGATGTGTCCTGGCCAACAAATTGTCAGAAGACCCCAACATCACCGTACTCGTAATCGAAGCTGGAAAGTCCGAAGACGCAACGACGTTAATTCCCCTGACCGCCTCTTTGCAAATCAACGAGCACTTTGACTGGAAATACAGGACAGTGCCACAGAAAAACGCTTGCCTTTCCGTCGTAGACAAGGTGAGTCTTGAAGGTGTTCTCAAGCCTACAACACCGTCTATGCTTGACCTGTGGGAGCCTCAGGAAAATTATCGCTAGCTGGGAAGGTCTTGGCGGGACGATTGCAGTTCTTGCGGTGCGCAGCTAACATCGATTGCAGCTTGGGCGGGTTCGTGGCTCAGATGGAACAGCACTCGCTAGGCGTGCGTGAGGTACGGGGACCGCAACGTGCGGCTTCCCATTTTTTTACCCGTCCTACGCCATGCTGTCTCCTCCTTTCTGAGCGAAATGGTGGCATATAGCCAGTCTTCTGAAGTAACTTAGATGTAACTAGCTACAATAACTAGCTGCTGGAAAAGTAACTGCAACTGATAACTCTTCCAGAGGAAGTAACTTTCAGCTGTAACCTGTTACATATTTTAGGAACAAGTTGCAGGAACCGGACTCTTAAAAGAAAAAGAGTCATTTTGCTCCTTTTGGGACTCTAAATATACACACAATTAGTACCTTATGGGAGTAAATGCACGATAGTAAATGAATGCCACAGAGTGGGGTCTGCATTTCGCGCTCTGTTCTAAGAGCCCCAGTTGCATGATTACATGTGCGTCAATGAAAATACTTTGAATTAAACCGCCAGCCGTGTCATGTCGAATGATATAAAATGTTGCAAAATGCATGGGCCACAACTTCGCAAGAAAGAATCTCTATTTTTTCCTCTGTGTGGGCGGAAAGTTGCTCAGTTAGCCGAGATCGTTTAGCCTTATCCCATCAAGTTCACGAACACTGGATATTTACGTAGACTATTGCATGGAGGAGACCATTGGCAGGCCTGGGGAGTAAATTTCAGTACCAGTGGACAAAAACGGAGAGTACGTACACTCTGGGGGCTAGAAGCCATTTATGTATTTTATTTATGAGAATAACCTCCAATGCGCTCCTGGGGCCCAGACTTGTACGTATCTTGAGTACGTACTCAAAATACAGTATTTTAAATACTTTTTCCGGAATTTTGGTACTCTACTCAATACTTTTTTGCGAGAAGTATTTTTAATGTATTTAAAATGCTTTTTTCGGTATTTGCTACTCAGTACTCAAAATACTTTCCTTCCTCGTCAAGCCATATCCAGCACGCTTCCCGCCGTGCCGAGATTTTCAGCTCACTGTAATTTAACCCCCTTTTTCTTCGTTTTCTTTTTTTTTTCGGGAATTCGCGAATCTGTCATTTATCCTCTTCTACAATAGGCTGGTCCCAAGCCTGGCCTTGCTTCTCAATAGCAAGCTTCGTCAGAAAACCGTTCCTATTCATATTGCCAGGTGAATCACCAGGGGATTAGGTACAAGAAATCCCGGCATTTATTTCCTTGGTCATCAAAGCAATAAACACGTGCCAGAGGTTGAAAGACCCGAACCGACATACAGGAGGGATTACGAAGTTTTGGGTCAGAACATATCAACAAAGTTTACTTGGGTTCACCAAAGTTCACCAAACATTACTTGACACCAAGACGTTGCAAATGAAAGATATGCATAGCTGATGAAGTTTATTCCTTTCATTTGTAAGGCCACGTTCAGAATACGCGTTTCACTTACTGCTAATACTAAAGTACTTTAAATAGTATCTTAAATACTTCTTAGAGTATTTAGTACTCTACTCAAATTACTTTCAGTTTTGAGTATTTTGTACTCTATTTTAAGTACTTTTTCCGTAGAATATTTAGTATCTTATTTTAAATACTTTTGCGCAGTATTTTGTACAAGTCTGCTGGGGCCATATACATATGAGAGGGGGATGCGTAAATATAAAAACTAAATATATGCTAGCTTATACCCCTCCCCCCTCCCACCGCATATTTAACGTCACTCGCAGCGAATGACATTCGCATTGAATAGCATTCGTTTCGTGTCACACAGCGAAATCAAAGGGCAATACATGCGAGTGATATTCATCCAGCGAATGACTTCGGGGAGCTCATTCGCTTTACCCTCTCGCACCGCCGAAAGCGTAGCCTCGCAGTAGAGAGCTAACACAAACAACAACGATAGCCTGTTTGAAGAAATGAAAGGCTAATGTAAGCGTGTACTTCAATATATTATCACGAATTTGATAACTTTTGACACGAAGGAAGGAAGGAAGGCTGTTTTTCCGGAGTACTACCCTCGTTCCCAGTCGCCACGTTGCCAAGTGAGGTGCTGATAGGCTTCTTAGTTGTCTTTTCTTGTGGTACTTGACCATAAGTGTCTCTGAAAAAGCAACGATTTTGTGAAATAATCCAGCTTTCTCTAGTTTCAAGCAACAGAAATAAAAATATAACTGATGTAACTGTATAACGCTTCATATGTTCGTCTCTGGTGTCTTAATTATCGACTGTGACGTCAGTTGCGAATGACATTCGGTTTCTTGGTGTAGCTCGATGTAAGACAGACGAATGAAATGCGCGGGGAATGTCATTTGGTTTGCCGTGTGACAGGGATATTACATGATCAGGAACAGAGGCATGTATAGATGTAAGCGCAATCAACATTCGTGCAGGAAACGCCGTAGCACGTACATGCTACCGCAAATAAGTAAAAATAGTAGGAGTAAACACAAATAAGCGTAAAAATAACTGAAGATGTATGATGCATCGTGAATGATAGGAAGGATAAATCGCTTCCCATGACAGGCCAGTGGCTCTTTTTTGGAGGCACATGCAGAAGAAAGAACGTTGTCCATCACGCATTTCAGGTTAGTCGCTGGACAAGTGGGAAAGTGCTTGGAGGAAGTAGCGCTATAAACTTTCTTATCTACAAACGTGGTAACCCCGAAGACTACGATCGGTGGGAGAAAGCGGGTGCAGCCGGATGGGCATACAAGGACGTCTTACCATATTTCAAGGACGTAGAAAACTTCATGGTTCAACAATATGTCAAGAACGGTGAGTAACCAACAGCATAGTCCTAACAAATTGGATTGTTAGATAATGTCGAGTAATCGAACACAAATCAACATCAATGATGGTAAGAACAAGGCAGTAAACGTCGATCCAGAAACGTTCAGGAGTGATGTCTCCATCCTATCATCCCTACCGATCATATCCATAGCAAAGTGTACGACAATACAGTCACCTAGAAGAGTGCAGTGCGTTGAAAGCAGAGCCGTATATGAAAAGGGAGTCTGGCCATTAATGGGTCATGCCTATACCTGAAGCTCCACCCACTTTTTCAGTTTTCCGACCAATGACGTCTTGAAATATGGGGCGCTATCAATCAGCCTATCCTCACTATTTTCCCCCCTATCCAACATGGGCAGCGCCATTTTGGGTGGCAAGTGGATTGGATGGGATTGAAATGGATACCACTCGCAATCTGCAAAAGTAGTGAATTGTTGGTGCAGATTTGATAAGCGCCACCTAGGGAGCGTAAGGCACGTCGGGAATTGTCGTCTGCTTCCGTCGTTGTACCGTTGCCGGCAGAACCACCTGCTGGGACACGTTCTGTTGTCGGTATGATTTTTAAACAAATCTACATGAATAGTTGGAATATAAGAGGCAAGAATGTTTATATCCATAAAATCCAGCTGTTAAATATAAGATTGTACAGCACAGCGCCGTTTTTGCTATGATTTCGTTGTGATCGCCGTGTTCACTAGGCCTAACACCGGCGACAAAACGTATTATTTTCAGTTGGATATCGATGGATGAGCATAAGTTGAAACTGATTTCTGAGAAATTTATATTAGGATGTACATTTGCAGCGTAAAATCAGGTTAGTCTGTGAAAATTTTTTGTCACGAAATCCCCGCTTCACTGTGCTTGTTTTCGTCGCCATTTTGGGTGGCAGTATGGTGTCATGGCGACCCCCTTGGTAAAAAGCAAACCAATCAGAGGAGCGAAACTGTGATTGACAGGTCGAGCCTCTTTTTGTGACTCCTCCCAATGGCCAGACTCTCTTTTAATATACGGCTCTGTCTGGAGGCAGAGCCGTATATTAAAAGCTCTGGATACGGCTCTGGATGAAAGGAGAAGGCTGCGCCTCGTGACGGCGCTCAGAGCAAGCTGGCGGCGGCGCTGCTATCGCCAGGTTCAGTGCGCGGGCATGCTCTGCAATGCGTGCCGTCGCCTCTCAACAATTTTACGAATCTAGATTTTTGTTCTCCTCTATTCCGTTGTGAACAATTAGCTGGCTGACCAAGTTCGAACCTGAAGCAAAACGAACACCACCATTACCATTTTATGATGAGCATCTTCTTTCGCTGCTTGCAGAGCGGAAAGCGCTTGTGTGGCACGTAATCCTGTCTTTGCTATCAGCCCTCGAAATCCGAAGGCGCCCGAACACGTTCTTCACTCTCCAATCGCTCCAACTCACGAAGCGTTCCAGTTCCGGGGTTGATAGACTGTTCGTGGGGTAATATTCGTGTTCAGGAACAGCACAACGCGCGTAGAATCACATTGACGCATAAATAAACCAGCGAACATATTTCTACAAACTGTTCTGCCGACTAACGTCATCGAAAGACGGGACACAAGAGGATGCCGTCCCGGCCGATACGTGCTGTTTCGAAGCTATGCTGAAACGGCCGCCGGGAAGCTGCACGCACATGCGCACGACAAAACGCAATTTCAAGAACTGTCAACCAATCGGAGCGCGCACGCACTCTGGGCCAATGAGCTTGCAACGTTGTAGTGGTACATATTCTACAGCCGTATCCTCGTGTACCGGAAAAGGACTGGTCCAACTCTAGCAAATTGTTGCCGCTGTGGAACACTATGACGTCATTTGTTTACAGAGTTTGTTTACAGGGAGATGTCTATTGTTCGGCAGACTACATCACTTATTTCACTTTGTTCTCAAAGCGCTATGCTGGGTGCGTTTGCATAAAAGTGGAATACGAGCCTCTTAATTAGCATTAGCAGCGCATTAGCAATAGCATTAGCAGCGTATTGAGCGAACGCTTGATGCTCGGTCGAGAAGCACTGCCATGATGCACCGTAAAAACGGAAGTTCACCGCGTAGCGCACTGTGCGCCAACCACTCAGTGGCGGATCCAGGTGATAAACGTCAGTTTATACGTTGAATTTCCATCTTCCCCCTCCACCACTACGCGCCCCGACAAAGAAACCGCCCCCCCCCCCCCCAAACCGAGTGTCTGGATCCGCCCCTGCAACCACTGCCACTAATGGTTCGGTTATCGCGTCTGATTTGAGGAGGGAGAGGGTCGTACGCCTTTCTGTTGCAATTTGGATATGTATCGCCACAAAAAGGTGTACACTCTTAAAAATGAGCTTCACCACATAGCACGCTTCTAGCCAACCATCATCCCGAGTGACATCGTTCTCCCCCCTGATTTGTTGGAAACGGGAGGCGTCCGCCTTTTTGTGACAATTAGCATTTCTACATAAGTGTCACAAAAAGGCGTACGCCTCCCGTTTTCAACAAATCAGGGGAGAGAACGATGTTACTCGGGATGATGGTTGGCTAGGAGCGTGTTATGTGGTGAAGTTCATTTTTAAGAGTGTACGCTTACCCTTTTCCTCGACTCAAAAGCGATAACCCTGCACTCTTAAACCAAAGCTTCACCTCATAGCACGCTGGAGGCCAACCATTGGGCAGAGTGATACCGCTGTCACTCTTGATTTGTGGAAAGCGCGGGGCGTACGCCTTTTTGTGACAATGAACGTTCCTGCATAAGCGTCACAAAAAGTCGTACGCCTGCCGTTTTCAACAAATCAGGGGCGAGAACGATGTCACTCGGGATGAGGGTTGGCGGGGAGCGTGTTATGTGGTGAAGTTAAGATTGTATTATTTGCGCCAATGGTTGACGCACCGCGCGCTATGAAACTACATTTCTAGAGTGTATATTCGTTGTTGTAACGCGCTCCGGTCCTCTGAGGCGTTAGCCAAATAACAAATAAATAATCCTTCCACGAAATCGATAGCGAGTTATCGTGGTACATCGGAAGAGCTGGGTGAGGGGCTGGGATGGGATACGGACACGATATGATAAAGGGAGTTATCCAATCCAAGCTAAGCAATGCGATGTCACCCGTTTTAAGTGAGTAGGGGAACTGGCTTGTCATGTCTTCGGGACCATTATCGTGTCCACATTCGGGTGTATTATAACTCGCTATTGCATACCATTACCATTCGTTTGGAAAGCTGTTCATTTTGGATGGTGACAATTTTCTGTGCACACACTAAACACTGAATTTCACCGCATTGTACTCTCTGCGCCAACCATTGCCACGAATGATAGGGTTATCACTCCTCATTCGAGGAAAGAGGGATGCGTACGCCTTGTTGTGTCAATTATCATGTATCCAAAGTGACACAAGGCGTACGCCCCCTCTCTCTTCGAATCAAAAGCAATAACTCTACCATTCATGGCAACGCTTGGCGCAGAGCATGCTATGCGGTGAAGTTCAGCTTTTAGAGTCTACACATTTTATGTCCAGGTTATCACGGCACGAACGGGAGCCTTCCTATTACGACGAATTCATTCCAGACTTTACTGAGCCGAAAGTTCATGCAAGCATGCGCGCAGAAGGGATATAAGAGGATCGACTACAATGCAGACACACAAAAAGGTATCGCTGCACGTTACATTATCGCAGCCAACGCTGTTTTTTTTTTTCTTTTCTTTCTTTTACGCAGATAATAATACTTACTTAGTTACTGACTTCATTGTCGCCATTTAGTCCACACTCCTAAAGCAGGTCATCACCGCGCCCCACGCAGAAGGGCCACTAACTTGCACGGGATGGCCCCGCTTTCAGTCCCGAGCTGTGGAAAACGCGTGGCGTCCGCCTTTTTGCGACAAACTGCATACCTGCGTAGGTGTCACAAAAAGACGTAAGCCTCACGCTCTTTAAAAATCGCACTCTGAAAAGTGAACTTCTCATTGCGCACTCCTAGCCAACCATCATCCCGAATGACAACGTTATCGCTCATCGCTTAATCGCGTCATCGTCGTTACGGTCTTTAGGATCTAACGAGCGGCGGGAAAATTCCAGAGTTCGAGGTCACTCGTTACTGTAACTAAGTTCGTTTTTTTTTTTTGGTAACTTGTAGCTTTACTCGGTACTTTTGCGCCGTGGCAACTTTCAGAGGAACTCGTTCCTTTTTCAGGTAACTTTGCCAAAGTAACTTAAGTTAAGTTCCAAGTTACTTTTAACTCGCTTTTCGCTCACGTCCACATATTTTCTTGATTTCTCTCCGGTTCCTTCATGGCATTTTTTGCCATGAAACGTGATATTCAATCAGTGTCAGGAAGTAAGAACCGCTGCCATTGAAATGAAGCTGAACCATTGTGCGCCCACAGTGAGTAAGATGCAAAGCGTTTGAATAGACCTCTACCAGAGGAACGTCATCATGACATTGGTAGACAGACTGAAACCGAAACAAGTCGGAAGGAGAGGGCTGGGTTCCACGAACGAGCACTTGTTCGGTGCCTCCCATTGAAAGAAAAGCAGGACCAACGGTCGCGTCCCTTGAAGGGACCATATCGTAATCCCCTTAAGACCGTGGCTTTCGGGCGCGATCTTCTTCACCTCTAGCTTCAAGCGTAGTTCAATTCTAACAAATTTGTGGCACTGTTGAACACTATGACGTCATTTATTTTTACAAACAGGGAGAGGTCTATTGTTGGACATAAACGAAAACGATCTAAGCTTGTTGTACTCCTCCGCAGGCAACTCAAGGTCTAACTCAACTGCTCACGCGCGCTGCACCTGCGTAATGCTATTTTGTGTCCGAAGTAACTTGGAAGTAAATCGGTCTTTCTTATAAGTAACTCAGTAACTGCGAGTTACATTTCAGGCTGAATTACTTCGTTATTAAAGGGGCCGTAAACAGGTACAAAAGGTGCACATTTCTTTGTGTTATATTATTGAAACTTATGCAGTGTAAACTCCTTGCAATTACTAACGCTCAAAAACAAAAGGTGCTTGCATACGGATGAAATATTCGCTGCACTCTTTCGCATTTTAGCTCCGCCCCGCGCTCTAAGTTTACGTCATTTTGACGTAGAGCTTTACTCACCAATTACGATCGAGTGTTCCACGTATGATTTTATTTCAAATGCGGAATTGGACTAGATGAACGTGAATCCTCTTCTATTCAAAATCTAAACAGTTACAGCCTCAAACTGAAAAAGAAATGCGTTTAATTTAGGTATCATACGCGCACTACGTTTTCTGGGCAGTAGCACGCAGCACACCACGAGCACGAATGAATATCCGGGTCTACAGTTCCGGAATCTTATATATAAGGTGCGCGATGGAACATCTTCGTCATCTTCGAATGGTTCCGACAACTGGGCTGCCGTACTTTGGTTTGAGCCACGCGGCATCGTGTCACCAGCTCGCGTGGTACAGTGGATAGCGTGCTGGCCATGTCACGTCGTGACTGGGGGGGACCCGGGTTCGAATCGCGTGATGTGATAGCAGCCCAACTGTTGACGTTTGCGCCAGCCGGAGATGTTGAAGATGTCATGACGTTGAATTTCGGAACCACGGAGCGCAAAACGTCGTTTCAGACAAACAAACTGAGCGCTCCGACTCACAGCTGATAACGAAGTATGTTTATTGGCTGGTAATTTGAAACGTCATGTGCGCAGCTCGGCCCCCCGATTCGACGGCAAAACGCTACGTAGCCATGTGACGTATGCGTGGTGGAGAGAGGCTCGCTGGTTACTCATCTTTGAAAGCAGTTATATGGGTCAATGAGCTGGCACGAGCCGAACGAAATGTATATTTGGGTATTATTATCTGCGTTCTTTCATGGGGTATCATTATTTCAGAAATGTTTGGTGGCCTGTTTACGGCCCCTTTAACTTAGTTATATTTTGCACACGGTAACTTAACTTGTAACGAGTTCTTTTTGACCGGTAACTTCTCAATCTATGGAAAATTCAAAAAGGCGGGCGGGAAATTCAAAAAGACGGCCCGTGACTCATTGCGCGGGACGTATCCCACGCCCTTCACGTATCACGCGAAGAGCGCCGTGCACGTGTTTTATCACGTGCCCTTCTCAACGAGTGCCCCGCCTCTAGTTAGCTCCTAACGCGTGCAAGCAAAAGCGGAGGAGGGGCCTTTTTGTACCGTTATGTACAGCATAATTGCTACAAAAATGGCGTACGCCTCCTGTTTTCATCAAATCAACGGAGAGAACACCATGCGAACCGAGCCTGACACATGGGGTTCAGATCACTCCCTGTTGTGCTTTCGCCTCCGAGTCGCAGTAACGGCACAAGGAAAGCCAAAACTATCACGAACTGGGAGAAATTCAGGAAGGAAGTCGTCGGCTCTACGGCAGATACCCTGTTCGGCTGTGTCAAGACACCTTGGCGAATAGCTCAAAAGCAGTATCCTACACTCTTAAAGGGGCAATAAACAGGTATGCAAGGTGCACTTTTTTGTAATGCAGTGTGATTCGTTTCCTACAGTGACGTTTAGCAAAAATTTTTGTCGCAAAAAAGTAAGTAATGGCTCCAAACCAACCGAATATTCACTGCACTCTTTCGCGCTCATGCCCCGCCCTGCGATGCCCTGGCGACAATAGCCACACGTCATTTTGACGTCGCGCACCATCAACCATTCAAAATGCGGGGCGCCTAAACAGTGATTTTGTTTTAATATCGGGTAGTGAGGTCAATTCTAAACATATTTACACTTGTCAAACCCAAGGTAGCCAGATCAAAATGTACCAAAAGCCCACAATATTCCATTTCATGTGCGCACTATGTTTTCAGCGCTGTATTGCTCCGCGAGGTCACAGCGGCGTTCACACAACGGGTTCTCCCCGCACCCTGCTATTTGTGTCAACGAGGCCCGTCATTGGCTAGGAGTCCGAAATCTCCCCCACCTCCAGTGACTGGAATGCAGCTTTGCTACACGTGCGAGACGTATGACGTAGGTGCTCTCCGAGTAGGAAGGAGAGACTCACGCGGATTATGCTCTTTGAATGGCATTGTTTCGTGGTAAAGGCGCTCGCTAGAAGTAAATGAATTTCATAATTGGATATCGTGAGCCACGTTCTTTCATAGAGCATAATAACTGGAGAATATTCCTGGAGCCGTTTAGTGCCCCTTTAAAACAGAGCTCCACCTCATAGCACACTGTGCCCCAACCATTGCCACGAATGATAGGGTTATCGCTTCCGATTCGGCGAGAGAAGGGGGCGTACGCCTTTTTGTGGCAATTTGGGTATATGGTAATTGTCACAAAAGGGCGTACGCCTCCCTCTCTCCTCGAATAAAAAGCGATAACCCTATCGTTCGCGGTAATGATTGGCGCACGACGTGCTATGCGGTGAAGTTCTGTTTTTAGAGTGTAACTTGCCAGTATGCCTGCCGTGAACTCCGGTATCTGAAGTCCGCTATACTATATGCGTAAAACGGCGCAGTGCGACTTCTGTGCGACTTTCTATCCAACAGAAGGTTTGACATGTCCGTCCGCGGGTGCATTAGTTCCATGAAGAGGTTTCAGTGATGGGTCCCACAAGACAGCGTTTTGTCGCCTGTGCAATTCAGCCTGATCATGGCTGAGATCCACCGAGGAACCCGCCCTACACCATACGCCCTTCATATCACCATCTATGTGGACGGCATCTGCCTCCACATCGTGGGAACGAACAAGGCGAAAATTCGTGACACAGCTGAATGCCTTGAACTGGCTCAATGCAGTGCTGCTTGCGAGAGGGCTGGAAGCGCCGCCAGAAAAGTAAAAATGTATGGTCTGCATTCCCCGTGGAAAGTACGTGGGCAAAGACTTTCCTAGCCTCAGCATTGTTAACACTGCCATCCCTAGATGCGTGTCATGTAAATATCTTAGTGCCTCAATCGCTAGCGCGTTACGCTGGTCCAGGCTAGTGAACCAGAATACTCGCAAGGGAAAGAAAACGGTTAACTTGCTTCGCAGAATCAGTGGTAAATCATGGGGCTGCAATAAGCGATCATTGCTTACCGTGCACAATGCTTTCATCTTCTCTACGTAGCGCCGTACATAGACCATGCGCCTACACAGTGGCGGGCCCTTTAGCGTCTTCATAGCACCACAATAATAACTGTGCTTGGCGTATTTACCTTTTCTAGCGTCACCCAAACGTACCTGGAATCCAAGGAAAAGCCTGTCAGTGTCCACTCTCATCTCAAAGGACTCCAGTTTCTGGATAACGCGGCAACATCTATCAACAAGCATTCCCTGTTCATGGACCCTGAACAAAGGTCACACACATCCCTAGGGCGCCTGGCTAGTGGGCTCGCCACCAGCTCTCTAGCCAATAGTGAGTCTCTTCCTCGCCTTCCAGCTAGTCCGCCCACGCCGCCATGGAGTGAGTTCGTGCCCGCAACAACGCTTCACATCCCAGGTTTACGGAAGAAGAGTGAGTCCAGACCCCTTGTGACCAGAATGGCAGCTGATAAGCAACGTCTACCGCACGCATACGCCATGGGTCTGCACGTGCTCTGTAATAAACAGGCAATTCAATTCAATTGATACTCTGCTATTCACAAATGGCTCCATTGACGACCGTGCCAAAAGCGCTACCAGTGCGTACTACATCCCATCAATGAACGTGGCCTGGCAAGGGAAATCAGCTCGTTACCCTATATCATCCACGACGGCCTGGCCTTGTTGCACGCAGCTGCTGCGGTCCAAGTCAGTGGAATACTTAAGACCGTTTTACTTATGGAAGCATTCTAGCCCGGTATATAAGGAGGTCGTGTATCGAACATAAGCTACTAGGAGGTGATCGGCTCATGTCGGCATCAGAGGCAACGAACCAGCGGACCAGCTAGCATCCTCAGCACACCTTAGCTGCAGCCCATCCTTACCAGTGACTGGCACCGACAAACACGTGGCCGTTAAACAGCAAGTTGAAATGCGTCATCCTGGCATACAGGACATCATGCAAAATCACCGACCCTCTCTTCCCATAAAAGACCTTCCAGAAGTCATGCAGACAATGCTTCATCGGCTACGCACGGGATCTGCGTTCACAAACTCGCAACTGTTCAAGATCGGCTCCAGGGAGGATTCCAGTTGCGGTCACTGTCATCATCCGGAAACTGTCGAGCATATCCTGACAGAATGCCACGAATACCACACTATGCGGGAAACTCACTTTTGTGACACTTACATACACTCTTAAAAATGAACTTCACCGCATCGCACGCTCCAAGCCAACCATCATCTCGAATGATATCGTTATCTGCCCTGATTTGTTGAAAGCGGGAGGCGTACGCCTTTTTTGTGACACTTATGTGGTTCATAATTGTCACAAAAAAGGCGTACGCCTCCTGTTTTCAACAAATCAGGGCAGATAACGATATCATTCGAGATGATGGTTGGCTAGGAGCGTGCTATGCGGTGAAGTTCATTTCTAAGAGTGTAGAAATGTTAACTGTCACAAAAAGTCATCCGCCCGGCTCTTTCAACAAATCAAGAGTGATAGAGGAATCACTCTGCACAATGGTTGGCCTTCAACGTGCTATGTGGTGAAGTTGATTTTTAAGAGCGCGTGCAAGAATTCGAATCCGATCGCCTGCCGTACGGGAGATCAGGTTTGTTGAAAACAGGAAGCGTACCCTTTTTTGTGACACATATGCTGTTCATAATTGTCATCAAAAAGGCGTACGCCTTCCATTTTCAACACATCAGGGCAGATGGCGACGTCATTCGAGATTATGGTCGGCAGGGAGAATGCTTTACGGTGAAGTCCATTTTCAAGAGTGTAGATAATTTGTAAGTGTGTACCCCAGTAGTTCACATCCCTCGCGGCGCATTCGTCATCATCCATGATAAGAGCACGCTATCTCACCTACACTGTTAGAACAGAGCTTCACCACATAGCACGCTCCTAGCCAACCATCATTCCGAATGATATCATTCTGTGAATTGATTTGTTGAAAATGGGAGGAGGCACCTATCTGAGACACATTACACTTGTCCCAGATAGGCGTCTCCCCCCTGTTTTGAACAAATCAGGACACACAATGATATAATTCGGAATGATGGTTTACTAGGAGCGTGCTATCTGGTGGAAGTTCTGTTTTAACAGTGTACTGAACGACAGAACCGCCAGCACTGTTTACCAGGGGATCCGGAAAAAACGGGTAAACTGGTGTAGGAAAAAACGGTCCCGGAAAAAACGCTTTGAGAAGGAATTCCAAAGCGTCTCTCGCGGCTGTCCCTAATCTTCCGTCGCCCCCGTGCGTGAACCAGGCGAATGAACACGAAATTGACAGCCGGATAGCTGATCCAAAGAGCTCATTGGTGCACTGCTGTCACTAAGTGCCGATGTTTTTTTTCTTTTTTTGGAATATTTTTCGCTGAAGGGCCGCAGAGGTTCCGTATGCGCGCGAAATAAAATCTAAAGCTTAGGACGTTTATTTAATTTTGAGCGTATGCAAATGAGTCGCTGACTACTCAGTTCATGGCCAATGTCCCAAAGATCTTTAACAAAAAGGAATTTCTTCGATTGTTCACGAATTATTCAGCCGGGGGACTTTCGAGAAACACCCGGTATAAAATTATCCAAACATTGAAGATTACGAGGACGTGTCAAAAAGGGACCAGGTGATCACGATGACGGAATGACATTACAAACCGCGAAGTGTACGAGAGACAGGGTCGTTCAATGTACATCAATTTTCTTTACGCTAGTGTTGATCAACAAGCAAGAAATGATAGCTTACGACATGTGGAATCTCACGTAGTGTCTACACTCTAAGGAAAAAAAAAAAGACGGTAGAATTTTGTACTCATGCGGGTAGATCGCCACTGTTTGTGTGGGCCGCGTTGAACCTGCGCCTGCGTTCTCCCCTCGATGTATAAGCGAGAACCTTTCTTGTGTCCACTCATCAAGCAAGGTCACAGTTGGCATGGGAGGGTATAACACCGGCTTCGGCAGTTTCTTTCTTCTGAGGGAAAAAAATGAAACAAACAAATAAAAGCAAGGCCTCGGTAGTACAGTAACTCCGTCGGTAACGTGTTGTGCTGCTGAGCACAACATCGCTGGTTCAAACCCGGCCCAGGACGGTAGCAGTGTAGGTGCGGTAAACATTACTTCGAGCACCGTATGTCGGGCATTTCCGGAGTATGGCAAAAGAACGCCATTTAGCCGAAATTATCTGCAGTCCTACCCAGTGGCGTATCTACACTCTTAAAAATGAACTTCACCGCATAGCACGCTCCTAGCCAACCATCACCCCGAATGACAACGTTCTCGCCCTAGATTTGTTGAAAACGGGAGGAGGAGCCTATTTTGTGCCCATTATGCACGGCGCAAAATAGGTTCCTCCTCCCGTTTTCAACAAATCAGGGGCGAGAACGTTGTCATTCGGGATGGTGGTTGGCTAGGTGCTATGTGGTGAAGTTCATTTTTAAGAGTGTAGAGCTACCTGCGCCCGTGGCAACATGGTTAACATGATTTCCTTGGGAATGCGTTTTCGTGTTGTCCGCACTAGGTTTCACACTATAACCTCTCTAATGGCGGGTGCTTTAGATCATTTATGAATGCCTCAGGTTGAGTACCCGACCTGGCACATTCACATCCGACCACATAATAGCGCCCCTGTTCACCTGGCGCCCATGGCACCTGTCCACACCTGCCACACCCTAGATACGCCACTGGTCCTACCCTGCGGCACGTGCAACACGTATAGACGAACTTCAAGTGTAACATAACAGCACACCGCCTAATACAGCGGTAGCCCTACACTTTCAGAAAAAAAGGGTGGAGCAGTTACACCTTTTTGGGGGGTAATAGTTGTCGTATGTGTTGTGTCTAAAAGGTTGCAAAGTTATACCTTCTACCTACGAATGATAGGGTTACTGCTTCTGATTCGGTGAGCGAGGTGGGGGGGGGGTACGCCTTTTTCTAGCAATTTGGATGTGTGATAATTGGTTTTACCACCCTTTTACAACCTCTATCAGACACTATGTTGACCTATAGGTGGTAACTATGGAAATTACCACCTTTTCACACCTTTTTTTTTCTTAGAGTGTAGCGGGTGAAGCTGAAGCCCTATGGATGAATGGATTCGTGCTTGGATACCGACAGACAGCTTTCTTCGAGCAGTGTATGTAATTAAGCTATAATAACAGGTGAACTGTTATGGGTACAACTGTTGTACTACGAATTGTACTCATACCAGTACAAACATTTGTACCCTTGCTGTTCTACCCATTTGAGTACAATCCTGCTTGCAACGCGGTTCTAACCCAACGGGTAGGAAATTCTACCGTTTTTTTTTTTTCTGTGTTTTTTTTTTTTTTTTTTTTTTTGAGAGTGTAGCAGTGCGAGATGTGCGGTCATGTTGTTGGGGCGGGCCCAAGCACTTTGATACGGGTACCGTACGTTGCTTCACGGCACTAACGCTTTGTTAGGGTAAAGTAACACGCCTGGCGACGAAAGTTCCCAATCACCATCACCATCATTAATAAACGTTGTTGCTGTTTAACGCCTTGTTGCTCCCTCAGGCTATTCTCGTGTTCAGAACAATATTCTTGACGGACGACGTGTGAGTTCAAGCAAGGCCTGGATCCAGCCTATCGTTGACGAAAGGCCAAACCTTCATATTACCCTGAGCAGCTTCGCCACAAAAGTAAGCATTTTGTCGAATTGCGTTCTAAGAGCTCTTTCACACGTCCGTTTTTATCGTCGGTTTGCTTCGAAAATAGACGCTAAGGTCAATCTGCCTCGTAGGTTTTGCGTAGGTTGTTGTAGGCTTCGTTTCGCCTCCGTTAAAAACACGGACGAGAAGAACGTTCGTGTGAAACCGGCGTATGCGCACATGGTTGCGAAGACTATAGGGTGGTGATGAATACAGTGAACCCTCGTTATTATGACCATGGTCGTTCCTGAATATTTTGGTCATAATACGGAATTGTCATATTAACGGGGGGATTTGCGGAGGTTTCACTGCATTGTTCCCCAGGAGCATGGTCGTAAAGCGCGTATGTCAGATTATCGGGGGTCATATTAACCAGGGTTCACTGTAGCCGAAATATGCAGGCCATCAAAAGAGACAAACAATGGGGGAAATCGAACCCCGCACCTCTTACTTGCTGGTCCAGCGCGATAATCGTTGCGCTACACTGGAGTCAGCTTTCCCACCATATATACTTATCGGGTGACCTCATTCGACTAAAGGGACACTCACTCTTCTCGAACCACGCGTTCCAGAAGTCTCTCCCTATTGCGTTTGTTGAAAGATTTACTTGTCCTCGTGAGGCCTTCCATGACAGCATGTAGGCATCCGAAATTATACCAACATCCTTCCGACGGTCTTTACGCGTCATTCGAAACGTGCAGACTTTGCGGATCGGATGCGGATGTGAAGTGTTACGTAATGCTGCGGATGCGGTCGTATGCGGATAACGTGTGCGTGGATGCGGGTCGGTCGGATGCCAAAAATCTGATCCTCGCAGGGCTCTAGAACATAACCTGCTGCCTTGTGCTTTTGTTGTACTGGGTGGTCAACCAGTCATGATAGAAATTCATAGTAAGTGACGTAGTCAACAGAGAGACATGCGGTCAATCGATTTCTTGCTGTCAGGAACATTTGCCACAAATCGGAACAAGTGCAGAGAGTAGGGCAAGTTGGTGGAATAGCATACTGTAATATTTGGGGACGCGAAAGACGAGGACATAAGGTACGCACGGAACATGTGTCACTCACAACCGAAGTGTATTGCGGAAAAAAAGGAGGCATAAATACGCAAACCGGTAACCGGCGACACTTGCCGACATTAAAGCTTTCACACATGCGGAACGAAGCATACCAGTAGATAACAGGTATGTAATTAGCTGTTTAGGAAGACAACTTCTTTATCAGACAGTGCAACAGATGGTTCACTAACAGACTAGCCTTTCTCAGTTAAAAGTGTGTGATGGGCTTCGAAGATCTCTCCAGTGATTTGGTGCCTCGCTCTCCCTAGGACAGTGGTGCCCCAAAGGTCAGGAACACTTCCCACATTTATCGCAGTGGTATGTCAGATTACCCGACGGCACGTTTATCAGGCTGTAGGGATGTTCTCTAAGTCCAGGCACCTGCCCGTCTGGCCAATATATACTCCACTACACGAGAGAGGAATATGCTGTACACTATACCCCGGAAGAGCAAGGCACGAATTTCTGAGAACGTACAGCCTCACACGGATCCCTTGGTTTTGGTTTTTGGTGCCGAAACCTATGAAACGTAGCCTCACTCATTGACGGAACGATTCCCTGAACGGGACAATGGGGAGTAGCGTTGGCGTAGTAAGGGTTCAGGCTGTTGTGAAGGCTCGCTACCGACGCGTGAGTCCACGCTGAGAGGAAGTACACGGCATACCAAATTTTGTGCCACGCATTTTTAATATCAGCACGGACTGAAAATGTTGGCTCACAGATCGTCGTCTTCTCCCTGTTGATGGTCGCCCTTGTCTTGCGAGTAGCTTCAGTGGCCGCTGCCTTGTCTCTTGGTTTCCTCCATCACGCCCTCCCCGTGCTGGACCCTTGTTTGTCGTTCTGGAGCTCGGACACAACAGCCTTCCCTCACGGACGGTGATCGGGAGTTCGAGACCCAACCGAAGAAACAGACACTTTCCGAGAAGCGGCGGAGACTGGGCCGATCGACGGTGTCGCGTTACACCCTTTCGAGTGTAGGAACTGGACGGCGCCCCCGAAACCATAAATAACGTTTGTGTAACGGCTGGGCTGTTCACTTCACGTCCATTTGAGCTGTGAAGTTTAGCAGTCACATCTGGTCCTTCACACTGTTTTCAGCCAGAACGAGAGCCTCCACTTGCGCTGTGCATTCTCACGCAAATTTGCGAGTTCAATTAAGAATAGATTGATTAATGCGTGACACGAATGCAAAACCGCCTCAATCTATGGCAAAAGTTACGTATGAGTGTGTGTGGGTTGTCGCGACGAGACGGTTGGCATGAGAATGGTTTAATGGCGGTGGAGCGAAGCTTGGGTGCGAGTGGAGCGTGCGCACTCGGCATCCCTCATCTTCCTTGGAGTGCCGTGCCACTACAAGTGTACTCCAAGTAGTTGCATAATCTTCTGAGGGAATTTTTTTTTTTCCCCTTTTGTAGTTAATGACATCCTCTCGTTGAACAGCCTATGCGTGCGGAAGTGAAAGAAAGATGTAGGGGAGAATGTGAGGATACTCAGTGCGTGTCCCATTTGTCAAATGAAGCACCTTGGTAAGGCGCAGGAAATCAGATGCGAGCGTAACGTATTGGTTAGCGCGCTCACTCAGCAATGAAGAGCTGCGTGGTTCGAGCCTCGAAACGGTTACCTTCTATGCAGTGACGATAGTCGGGCTATATAGCACTGGTGCCTGATTGTCTGAAGCTACTTGTGGCTCGCACCCGTCGGTTATTCTGGAAGTGTTCCCTCGCGATTCTGTAGCCTTCCAGGGTAACGGGAAGCCGGACAGCCGATAAAGCTGCAGGCGCTTTGTTCGCTGACTCACTCGTGTAATTTATATTTGTAGATTATCCTCGATGGACGTATTGCCCGCGGTGTGACGTTCGAAAAGGATGGAGTAACATACACCGTCAGCGCTACCCAAGAGGTCATCATATCTGCTGGAACCGTGAGGTCGCCACAGTTACTAATGGTGTCCGGTATCGGCCCAAGAGAACACCTCAAAAGCTTAGGGGTAGGTTGAAAGGTGGGAAAAGTTTGCTTGAAAAAGGCATCAAGGCAAGCCCAGTTGACGTGGATATAACGTGCGAGTTTCAACCGCAGACATTTAGAGTTCTCAGAATAATGCAAATGCCGTTTAAAAGAAAACGACTGATAAGACGGCGCCTGCAACACGCCCTACCACATACCGCTCCATAGACGATAGCGTGCCGGTAGAACGCAATGCATTCTGGACAGGTCCTGGCCTGACGTCATCGTGCACATGACCGTATCCGTGTATTCACCACGACCTACTAGATTATAACGACCATGTCAGGCGCACCCCTTCTATGCGCCGCATTTTTGGAAGGTAGCGGTGGCGCTTCTAATCGTCCCAGTTATTGCTTCCTCAACTTCTACAATGCTTTGTACTTCAGCTTACCTTAGTATTTCTGTACAAGCGGTGGACGTTCCACAGATGTTTCATTCTGAGCTTGATTATCATCATCATTCTACGCGTTTTCATAGGCGCTATCGCTGTCGTCTGCTACGGTAGTCGTACACACGCTTCTGCGCGTTCAGAATTCAAATTTCCATCGTCCAATCGTGTTGTGCCGATCAGCAGCGCCCCTGGCGGATCGTGCGGACAGGCTCCTCATAGGGTCTTCTGATTGTGACATGGTCGTTATAATCTAGTAGGTCGTGGTATTCACACGAGCGACATTCCCCCAGCACCGGAAGATGCGAAAAGCGCCATAGTTTTTTGCTGTCACGTGAACGTTCAACGTCGTGTCTTCACGTACGCTGCTAACCGTGGGGAATATCCTGCTACACAGCCACAATATATTCCGTAGCAGACGGCAGGAACACACGCTGACGGTGTCGTCTGCTAAATGCGTAGTTCGCCACTGCCGATATTCCGCACCGTGTGAATGCTCAACACAACATGGGACGAAACTTCAGCTCTGTAAGCACTGTTTTCGCTTTTTCTTCCACTAGAATATTCCGTGAGGATGTCGCTCGTGTGAATACACGTTATAACTGCCGGCACCCTTGACAGGCGGCCGTACCGTTTGTAAACAAAGCGAGTGCCGTTTCCGCGCATCGTTTTTGTACAGTTTTTCTATCTATACCGCTAATTTTTACCCAGCGTGCATGCAGTTCAACAGGTTAGCTTGAACATCTGGCATCGTACTGCTCGCCATTCATAACGACGTGAACACGACACCGGTGCCAGCGCCCACTTAGCTGATGTGATGCAAGAATGTGATGAGAGTTTGCAGGAACAACCAACTACGTCGAGTCACAAGCACCGCGCAACTTACACCAGGAAAAGTCGTTCATCAAATGATTTTATGCTCGAAAGAAAATGTTGGCCAGCGCGAAAATATAACATAAACAGCGACCTCTAGGTGACGTTTCCGGCGATGTTATGACAGGATAAGATGGCGATTTTGCCATAAGCAATCGCTTGAGGGTGGTTACAAAATCGCAACCTTCTTCCACTCCTGTGGTAAACAGCACGTTGGTCAGCAGTTCCCGCTAGCCTTGTGATCATGCGACTTATGACGTATAGAGACGAGCTGCCGAAAGCAGGTCTGAGTACGTGAGCTACGTGAGCTGAGGAGGCCGCTTTCTCGAATGTGTTTTTTATAAATTCGATTGTGCAGCAATAATGCAACGCACACTGAAAATGGCGCGCTTGAGGAATAAAACAAAGTTTCCGCCCACGTTAAATGTTACGTTCTTGCCCCTTTAATCGCGGAGATTTAGAGAGGAACAAACAGTGTTATTGCTCAGAGACATAGTAGACGATGAGAATGGAAGTAATCTCGGGGCCATATCTCATGCATGAACCCGTACCGTGCCTAAAAGGACTGCCAGGCCATCGAATGCAATGCACAAAAGTTATTTTGTACGATGTATGTCTAGCCTGAAGCATACAGTAACTTTTGAGCGAAAATTTAAATTTTGCTATCGACCGTTATGCAACTTCGGGTAACAAAATTGTGCACGTGGTTATTTTCGCAGCAACTTAATGCCAGTTCGAGGTATTACTGCTGTTTGTACCCACAGACCGACCGCTGTGGCGTCGATCATGGTCCCAGTTGTCTCTCGACGTAAACCACCAATTATCACTGCTACTTGCACATTCCTAAGCCGGGTTTATACCAGGTACTCAAAAACGCATTGAAGTATAGGCAAAAATTAAATGGGTATAGTAGTAAATACTCAGCCTTGAAAAGTATTTGGGTACAATAATGAATACTCACAAATGTAACCCGCTCCTTTCAAGACACTATCAAGTTACAATTTGCGGATTTAACTACAAAAGAAACACAGAGAAATCCGGGTTAACAGCCAATATTTGTAGGGATGATCCTGCTTCCCCGCTGTGCCTTCTCGGTGCATCCTCTCCTTATTGTTCTCCGTACACGTTTCTTACTATAGTACTATGTTGGCGCACTCCTAATCTTGAAACGATAGAGGGGGCTGCTGTGCTCTCCCACAATATGAATTCAGCGTACAGCTTGACGTAGCGAGACAACTATTGACCATGAGCGACACCACAGCGGTCAGCCTGTGCATTAATAGCTTTGCCCATTTTGGGGGTCCTCTAACGTGTACAGAAATCTCAACGCACGGCACACCGCATTCAACGTCCCTCGCGGAAGAGGGCGTGTCAGATGGACTAGTACCCTGCCACCAAGCTGCTGGAGTCCCCAACCGCGTCTCGGCGACCTTCAACCTCTGAGTCTGTGCAGGCGGCGAACACACTATACCCACTGAGCTATTTAAAATATCAATATTCAATTTAATATCATATCGCCGAATATCATCGAGCCCCCATTTTACAAGCATGACACGAGAATGTTACTGCTGTCTGTTAAGGCATGACCTGTGCGTTGAGCCGGTGCAGAACGATACGGACCAACTGTCGAGCACGGGAGGAAGAAGCCAATATATGGGGGCGACTGTAGGAATTGCTACCAAACTCTCCTATTTTTTTTTTCTTTCTACCAATTAATGTTGTATCAGAGAGTGTGAACTTCCTCCAGTACATTTTTTTAAGAAAAATAGGTCGCGGTTCTGTCTAGTTGGTACGGGAGCAAGACGGGAGCAGATTAAAAGTGATGTTCTTCTCTTGAATGTCTTAGATTCCCGTCGTAGCTGACCTACCAGTAGGCGACAACCTCAAGGATCACGTTACTGTTGGAGGAATCACAGCATTCATGAAAGCTGACGCTGATTTACAGGTTCGGGATCCCAACGCCCTTCTCAATTATATTACCAAGAGCACCGGTGAGATACGTTTGCACGTCTATACCCCAATGTGTTTTTTTTTTGTTTTTGTTTTTTGTTTTTGTTGTTGTTGGCACTTATCATTACGGTTACCATTTGACGTGGTACGCAACAGACACGTGTACGGGACAGGACCCCTGACACAGACCGCGGGCCGGGCCAGTCTTCTTATTGGCTGTGTGCTCCAGGCCAGGCCGAGTTTGGGCTGGCAAACATGTTTCCGGGAGTCCAGCTCCGCCGGGTCACGCAGCTAATTCTACACAATTCAAGACTATTCGTTCATACAGAGGGTTTATATTTATAACCTCCACAGAGTTCTTAGGAAGCAAAAAAAAAAAAAGTGTGAGAGCAGCATAGGTGTGGTTTTCGCAGTTGAGTTCTACGGCCAGGAGAACATCCACCGGAAGAGAGTTTGCAACTACCAGATGACTAGTTACCTGAAATTCATTGATTAACTGTTTAATTAGGGAATTTCGGGCAAAAGCGAGATGGCAGATTGAGAGACTACATTCGTTGAACGTCATTCTAGGTTTTAAAAATCCCGAAACACACGCGTGCGTTAAAATACATGCCCTTCTGCAACGCTTCCGGTATGTTGCCAAAACAACATCCGGGTCCGCAGCAAACACAGTCTGCGCCAACCGCTATGGCGACTAATACTGCCATCGCTTCCGATTTGAGGAGAGAGAGGGCCGTATATACGTCTATTTATGGCGATTGAAATAGCCACAGAGAGGCGTACGCCTCCCGTTTTCAACAAATCGGGAAAGTGAAAGCTATCATTCTGCATGGTGGCTGGTTCCGAGCATCCTTAGTCGCGGAAGGACCGGAAGTCTTCGTGACACCGAAGGGCTTGTTTATGTTTTCCTGAGAATGTCATGTATACCCATAACAAAATTTTGATATGGAAATGAGCCGAAACCGAAAGAGCGCGCCTGAGGAGCGCGTCCGGTCTCGCCGACGGAGGCTTATCTGGCCAGCTGAGCGACACCCACTCCAATCATCTCCATTGCTCCAAAGTACGTTCGCTGTTAAAAATGAGCCTCACCAAATGGCACGCTCATAACCATTATCCCGAGCGTTGTCTATCCTGATTTGTTAAAACGGTGAGGTGGAGCCTATTTCGTACCATTACGTACGGCCAGTGGCGTATCTAGAGCTACCTGCGCCCATTGCAACATGGTTAACACGATGTCCTTGGGGATGCGTTTTCGTGTGGTCCGCACTAGGTTTCACACTACAACCTCTCTAATAGCGGGTGCTTTGGATCATTTATGAATGTGCCAGGTTGAGTGCCCGACCCGGCACATTCACACCCGACCACATAATGGCGCCCCTGTTCACCTGGCGCCCATGGCACCTGTCCACACCTGCCACACCCTAGATACGCCACTGCGTACGGCATAATTGGTACAAACAAGGCGTACGCCTCACGTTTTCAACAGATCAGGGGCGAGAACGTTGTCATTCGGGTTGATGGTTGGCTATTATCGTGCTTTCAATGGAGCTGGCTAAAGCGTTGTCAAGTGTCGACCTCGTACGTCCGCGGAACCTTGACACCGATTAACTATATACCCCAAAGCGACATGCCAGCCGCCTGCGGGTGGCTGAGCATGCGTATACTCTGAACTTCTTTACCTACTCGGAAAATATCTATTACATTAATCGCCTTCAAATTTCTTCATTCCATTTTTAAATGTACGATTAAGATTTCTTTGAAGCTTATCCCCTAGCCCTACGCTCTAAAAACAGAACTTCACCGCATAGCACGTAGTGCGCCAATCATTGCCGCGAGCGATAGAGTTATCGCTTTTGGTTCGAGGAGAGAGGGAGGCGTCGGCCTTTTTGTGGCAATTATCACGTATCCAAATTGCCACAAAAAGGCGTACGCCCCTTTCTCTCCTCGAATCGGAAGCGATAACCCTATCATTCGTGACAATGGCGCACATCGTGCTTTGCGGTGAAGCTCTGTTTTTAGAGTGTACAACGACTTTTAGGGTGGCAGATTGTCAAACGGTAAAACCTGTGTCATTACCGAGTATTTTCTTCCCCATGCTATCGCGTAACCGGTGCCATCTTTCACAGGAGGTCTGGTAAAGTCTCGTGTCGTCCACCGGCCTGATTTTCTGTCCCCGCCTGCCAAAGACACTGGCCTTTCATAGCCTCTGCTCTTCATCCTTCTCATCAGCTGCACCTGTCGTCGTTCTCGTCCCCCCCCCCCCGCCCCCCAACTCCATCAGAGTGTTCGCCTTATGCAGTGGCAGTTCAGTGACACTTACCTTCCACGTATCCTAATTTGCGTCGCCGCTGACCTCACTTGAATGCTTAATGCCTAGAGCTACTTCGTACATCAATCTGACACAGACATCGGTTGCACGCAGGTCCGTTCAGTGTTGGAGCAGGAATAGAATCCCTCCTCTATCCGCAGACGAAGTATGTCACCACTCCCGATTATTCGGATGTGGAGCTAGCCATGATTTCTCTTCGACCAGGCATAGAAGAAACCAAACAACTACTCACGGACGTCGGATTCCCCGAAGAGGTACGCTCACACGAAGCAGCACAATGGCGCCGAACATTGTAGCACGACCGTGCTTGTAGTCAGCATTATGGAAGGGCACGAAAAAGCCGTGATGACACATAGAACGCGGCAAGTTCTTACGAACTTCAGTGGGTCGCTCCATTCTGCTCCTTGTCATCACCACTAAGCTGGGCAGTCAAGGACATGTGCACTTCCATGTCTCGTTCCTTCGGTAAAGAGATTGCACTATCTAGTCATTTCATTTCATTTTTTATTACCTTAAGCACCCGTACTGGGGTATTACATAAGGGGAGAATACAGTATGAAAAACAAGAACGTAGCAGCCGCACACTCAAGCACACACAAGCACACAAAAAGTATATACATATATACGAGGGGTGTTCAAGACAAACCGGGACTTTTCATTTGTCGCAAAAGTAAAATGAACTTACAGGCGAGAAATTAGTTTTATTTTCCAACGTAATCTCCAGCTGCACTAATGCATTTGTCCAAGCGTTTCACGAGGGCTTGGATCCCAGCAGCGTAGAAATCCTTACCGGCG
Source organism: Ornithodoros turicata (assembly GCF_037126465.1). Classification (NCBI taxonomy): domain Eukaryota; kingdom Metazoa; phylum Arthropoda; class Arachnida; order Ixodida; family Argasidae; genus Ornithodoros; species Ornithodoros turicata. The sequence continues at coordinate 23,650,683 of NC_088207.1, forward strand.
CGTAGCAGCCATGATGGGACCACATTCTTGACCTCGTCGTCGCAGCTGAAGTGGCGGACCCCAACGAACGCCTTCAGTGGCCCGAAGAGATGGAAATCGCTGGAGGCGAGGTCTAGACTGTAAGGGGGATGTGATAGCAACTCACAGCCAAGTTCCTGTAAGGTGCGTGTCGTGAGATGCGCGGTATGGGGGCGTGCATTGTCCTGGAGGAGGAGGGCTCCTTTGGTGATGAGGCCCGTCCGCTTTTGCTTCAGCGCCTTATGCACATCCCTGAGAACCTGGCAGTAATATGCACTATTGATGGTGGTACCACTGGGCGAAAATCAAGATTAACAACGCCAGCCTTGTCCCAGAAAACCCTGGCCATGCCTTACCCCCAGACGGGGTGCTACGGAACTTCTTGGGAGCTGGCGAGCCTGGATGCTTCCACTTTTTTTATGCCCGTTCATACTCAGGAGTGAAATGGTGCACTCACGTTTCATCGCACATGATGATCTGATCAAGGAACGGCTGTCCTTCAGTCTCGAAACGGTACCTTAGCTTTTGGGAGATTCCCAGTCTTCTCTGCCGGTCAAACACGGAGAGCTGCCTCGAGACCCAACGGGCACTAACTTTCCGAAACTGGAGGTGTTCGTGAATGATAGTGTTCAACGTTCCCACAGGAAGGTCCGTCCTTCGAGCCAGTTCGAGACATGTTATCCGCCGGTGCTTGAATATCAGGCGCTCCACAAATTGGATGTTCTCAGGAGCTCTGACACTGGGCTCTGAGCTGCCCCGGCCGGGATCGTCCTGCACTGATGTACGGAAGTCTCGGAACCGTTTGCACCACTCAAACGCTTTACTGCGGGTAAGTGTATCGTGGCCATACTGAGCCTGAAGTCTTCTGTGAATTTCAGATTACTTTACACCTTCATTCACGAGAAACTTCATGAGAATTCACTGTTCGATGTGCGCGCTCACCTCGTTGTCAGCCATCTTGTCTAGCACGTGTCATCTGTTTTGCACAAACTTTGGAGCACCACGTGGTAAGCGCGGAGGCCTCTGGCGTGTGAAAATGTCGAAAAAGAAGTAGTGCGAGCCATTTGTGCACTCAGGAGGCAGAAAGTCCCGGTTTGACTTGAACACCCCCCGTACATATGTATTCACGGCCTCGGTTACAGAATGCGCAACTCACATCGTTTACGAAAAGAGACTACGTCAGTTAGGAGTTTAATTTCTTGGGGAAGAGCATTCCAGTCTGAAATAGCAGACAAGAAAGGGAAAAAGCGAAAAAGGTTAGTGGTCGCCCTGGGAAGATGGAATTGTGTAACATGTCGTGTCTGATAAAACGGTGTATTTATGCTTATGAAGGAGTGATACCCCGGGCTATTATTTGCCTGGAGAAATTCCAAGAAAAAAAAACATAGCCTGTCTATCTCCCTTTGTAGGTGTAATTGTGGTAGGTCTAGTCTGTTTTTTTAATGTAGTCACACTCGAAAATATAGTATATTAAATTATACTATATTATAGATTACATAAATATATATATATATATAAAGTATGTTATAGTATCAGTCTTTTATAAAGTATATAGTATTATATAGATATAATTTTCTTGAATATACTTTTTTATTTTTTTTATTTTTTTTTAATTCAGGGCTTCGACGCATACTTCGGCCCACACCAAAACGAACCAGGCTTCCAGCTGTACCCACTGATGTACGGACCAAAATCAAAGGGAGTTCTAAGGCTGCGCAGCTCGGACCCCCACGACCATCCACTCATAGACCCACGCTACTACTCTCATCCCGATGACGTCAAACGCTGTGTTGCAGGTATGTTAATAGCACGGGCCGTCCAATTTCCAAACCACGCGCACAAGTATTCACCTACACTCTTAAAAATGAACTTCACCGCATAGCACGCTCCTAGCCAACAATCATCTCGAATGATATGGTTATCTGCCCTGATTTGTTGAAAATGGGAGGCGTACGCCTTTTCTGTGACAATTATGAACAGCATAAGTGTCACAAAAAAGGCGTACGCTTCCCGTTTTCAACAAATCAGGGCAGATAACGATATCATTCGAGATGATGGTTGGCTAGGAGCGTGCTATGCGGTGAACTTCAGTTTTAAGAGATCACAGATCACATTACGGCATTCCGGAAGGGCTGGAGCGCGTCTGACGCAATCGCTGAAGTGGCTACTAGCCTGAAGCAAGCGAGAGAGTCCAATGAGTTTGCTCTCGCTTTCTTCATTGACGTGAAGAAGGCATACGACTCGGTAACGCACTCGGCATGTTTCGCTGCGCTCGAAGCAGCTCGAGTCACTGGCCGCCTTCTAGGATACCTGTGTGACTTTCTGTCCAACAGAACGTTTGACGTCTCCGTCCGCGGGTGTATCAGCTCTGTGAAGAAGTTTGAGCGAGGAGTCCCACAAGGCAGTGTTCTATCACCTATACTATTCAACCTAATCATGGCAGGGATTCACCGAGGAATTCGCCCTACACCGTACGCCCTTCATCTCACCATCTACGCGGACGACATCTGCCTCCGCATTGTGGGAACGGACAAGGAGAAAGTTCGTGACACAGCTGATATTGCCTTGAACGGGCTCAATGCAGCGCTGCTCGCGAGAGGGCTGGAAGCGTCACCAGAGAAGTCAAAATGCATGGTCTGCATTCCCCGTGGAAAGTACGTGGGCAAAGACTTCCCAAGCCTCAGCATTAACAACACTCCCATCCCAAGATGCGCGTCATGTAAATATCTTGGTGTCACCGTCGATAGCACATTACGCTGGTCTAAGCAAGTAAACGAGACTATCTGCAAGGGGAAGAAAACGCTCAACCTGCTACGCAGAATCAGCGGGAAATCATGGGGCTGCAATGCGCGGTCATTGCTCACCCTTCACAAAGCCCTGATCTTGTCACGCATTCTCTACGTGGCGCCATACGTAGACCTCGCGCCTACACAATGGCAGGCCCTTGAGCGCCTTCATCGCGCTGGCATAAGAACTGCGCTTGGTCTCCCAACGTTCTCTAGCGTCACCCAAACGTACCTGGAAGCTAAGGAAAAGCCTGTTAGTGTCCACTCTGAGCTCAAAGGACTCCAGTTTCTGGATGATGCATCAACATCCATCAGCAAGCATTCCCTCTTCACCGGCCTCGAACAGAGGACACACACATCCCTAGGACGCCTGGCTAGTGCCACCAGCTCTCTAGCCAACAGGGGCGCTCTTCCTCGGCTCCCAGCTAGTCCGCCTACGCCGCCGTGGCGGGAGTTCGTGCCCGCAACAACGCTCCACATTCCGGGTCTACGGAAGAAGAGCGAGTCCAGCCCCCTAGTGGCCAGGATGGCGGCTGAGAACCTGATCAGCGACGTTTATCACACACATACTCTGGTGTTCACGGATGGCTCCATTGACCACCGTTCCAAAAGTGCTACCAGTGCGTACTACATCCCGTCAATAAACAAGGCCTGGCAAGGGAAATCAGTTCGCTACCCAATCTCATCTACGACGGCCGAACTCTTGGCCTTGCTACACGCAGCTGCTGCGGTTCAAGTCACCGGAATACCTAAGGCCGTCTTGCTTACGGACTCCAGAAGTGCCCTCAACAACGTGATAAACCCCATGTGTGGTAGCATTCTGGCCGGATGTATAAGGAGATCGTGTGCCCAGCATAGGCTAACCGGAGGTGAGCTTACGCTCCAATGGATCCCATCTCATGTCGGCATCAGAGGCAATGAACGAGCGGACCAGCTAGCTTCCTCAGCACACAACAGCTGCAGCCCATCCTTAGCAGTCCCGGCCGACCCTGACAGGCTCATGGTCGTCAAACAGCTAGTTGAGATGCGTCACCCTGGCATACAGGACATCATGCAGAATCACCGACCCTCTCTTCCCACGAAAGATCTTCCCCGTGGTATGCAGACAATGCTCCATCGATTACGCACAGGATCTGCGTTCACGAACTCGCAACTGTGCAAGATCGGCTCCAGGGAGGACTCCAGTTGCGGACACTGTAATCATCCCGAGACAATTGCGCATATCCTGACAGAATACCGTGCATACCATGCCATGCGGGAAACCCATCTTCCCCACGCCAGGCCTGGTATACTGACGGACGTCCTCTTCCCCGAAGGTTCTTGTGCGGAACGACTTTCAAAAACTCGCGGCCTCGTGCGTTTTCTTCAAGCAACGGGCCTAGCGGAGAGACCACTCTAGTGCACCTCTCACCTGCAGTGTGCTTCCGTCCCTTCAGTACCGGTCATCCTGCCTCTACATCACTTTGAAGTCCTCAACTCCCCTTTCTCCCACTTTCTTTTCCTTTTTTTTTTTTGGCTATAGTCGTGACGATGCCCACATGAGTGCGGCCAACAACGGCAAGCTACCTCGACACCCCCCCCCCCCCCCCTCAGTTTTAAGAGTGTAGGCGTCAGGTATACGGAGATCTCTAGACCCGAGTATTATGGTACACTCTTAAAAATGAACTTCACCACATAGCACGCTCCTAGCCAACCACCATCCCGAATGACAACGTTCTCGCCCCTGATTTGTTGAAAACGGGAGGAGGAGCCTATTTTGTGCCGTGCATAATGGCACAAAATAGGCTCCTCCTCCCGTTTTCAACAAATCTAGGGCGAGAACGTTGTCATTCGGGGTGATGGTTGGCTAGGAGCGTGCTGCGGTGAAGTTCATTTTTAAGAGTGTAGGTATACGAGACAGGCGCCGACCACAAAAAGGAGCCTTGAGCTGACCCGTATAATGCGGCTGGGGTATCCCGATATACCACAGTTCAGAATCTAGAGGCTCAAAATCCCACATCGATAGAAGTGACGGTCAGTTCTACCGGCGCCGTCCTAGCGTGGGGCCACGACCTTCTGCCCGCTGGGACATTCAATCATCGCCGGTCAGGACTCATGTAGAGGAATACCACCTCGTCTACACGTTCAACATCGACGCGCGACAGGGGTGACGACGGGTACGACTCCGTTCAATGCCTCACTTTTACACGTAATATCGGCGTCGATTGCCTGAATTGCATCTCCTACTTCTCGTATCATCGTACGGCGCTGAACAGACTGCTGAGACGGGTCTCTGCCCTGCCTCCCACGATACTGTCGTCGCCCAACCAAAAAGATCGAGTGTAGCTCTCACGTTCACTTACTGACTTTCACGAACAACACTACAAATGTAATAAATACAGAACGAAAGCAAAAGTAGCATTGTGATATCGAAATTTTACTCACTTCATCGAAACGGCTATCTTTTCCTGAAACGTCTCAATTCCACGACCTAATAGATTATAACGACCATGTCACAATCAGCAAACCCTATGAGGTGCCTGTCCGCACGATCCGCCAGGGGCGCTACTGACGCGCCCTGGCAGACTGGCGCACGATTGGACGATGGAAATTTGAATTTTGAACTCGCAGAAGCGTATGTACGACAACCGTAGCAGACGACAGCGATAGCTCCTATGAAAACGCGTAGAATGATGATAATAATCAACCTCAGAATTAAACATCTGTGGAAGTCCACAGCTTGTACAGAAATACTAAGGTAAGCTGAAGTACAAAGTATTGTAGAAGTTGAGGAAGCAATAACAAGGACGATCAGAAGCGCCACCGCTGCCTTCCAAAAATGCGGCGCATGGGAGGGGTGCGCCTGACGTGGTCGTTATAATCTAGTAGGTCGTGCTCAATTCACAACGTGTACTCACGTGAAAACCTCGCCGACGTGTCCTGACACATCCCATAACCCCCCTTTTCTTTTTCTTCTTTTTGCAGCCGTGAAAATTGCCTTGGATGTGGTTTCGGCGAAAGCGTTGAGAGAAGATCTTGGAGCTAAAATCTGGGACATTCCTTACCCTTCATGCAAGCAACACAAGCTATGGTCTGAGAAGTACATAGCGTGCATGTGCACCCACTTGACGTTCACGTCGTGGGACTTCTCGGGAACCTGTCGCATGGGCAACGGAACGAACTCTGTCGTAACGCCGCGTCTCTGGTACAATGCATGTTCTCCTTTCTTCCCATTTTTTTTTTCATATTTCAGATTAGAGACCTCCTCACCGCCACTCAACCGCTCTATCTTCATATATACATTTTTAAGGACCGGACATGAAGCCAATCTTTAACCGGTATAGGGCAGTTTTAGGCAATGACGATTTCAAGTGCACTCTAAGAAAAAAAAGGAGTAAAACGGGAAGTAATTGCAGCTTCTGCTCCCCTAGTCTGCAATTACTCCCCATTTTAGTCCCTTAACCCAACATTTAGTCCCGACATTTACTCCCCAGGACTGCAAATTATCGCTAAACTTCGCGAATGGTCTGCTGAATGCAAAAGTGTACGTAAATATATGCCCTTGGTCAATTTGAACGACATAAGGCTGTATAACTCAGATAATGTAGAAATTTTCCAGCCACACAGAGTAATAAAGAGTTTGTGCATCTTTCTTCGCAAATTGTGCCCTAGTATTGCGCAAGATTTTATATCACTCGATATATCACGGTTGACGGTTTGCTTCAAAGTATTTTCATGCATGCACACCAATTATGTACCTGGGACTCTTACAACAGCGCGTGAAATGCAGTCTTCACTCTGTGACATTCATTTACTCCCGTGGATTTACTCCCGAAAGGGACTATTTTTTGTGGCAATGCAATTACTCCCCAAAAGGAGTAAAAGTACTCCTTTTTTTCTTAGAGTGTGGTCGTGGACTCAGGGCGTGAGAACTCCCCCCCCCCCTCCCTCGCTTTAGCTAGTGCTAAAGCGCTTTACCCCTAGATATATGGATGCAGGCGTTCACAGTGTCAGTTAAGTGGGCCTTAAGTCTCGCTCCTTAAGTTCATTTCTGAGAGTGTAAGCTGAAAGTCAGAATAAGATACGTGTGCCGTTTGAACCAATAATGCTAGCAAACAATTACATTTATACGCAGCGTTTGTGGCATTGGCAACCTACGAGTCGTGGACGCTTCAGTGATGCCCGAAAACGTGGCTGCGAACAGCCACGCCCCAGTCCAGATGGTTGCCATGAAAGGTGCTGCGATGATCCTGGAAGACTACTATGCCAAGAGACGGTGACGGATACTGGGGGATCATCTTCAATGTAGACTGCAGATGCGGTGGACTCACGTTAATCCGATCTTGGATACTTCATACTTTCGGTTAATTCAAAAATATTCCAATTGTTTGTTTAGACCGTTCTCAATCTGTTGCAAAACCACTTAATGTGAACGTCGGCTTTGCCTGCGTCATACTTCCCTCGTAAAATGTTTCTGTTGCCTTCTGCGTGTTGGTGATGAGCCACCTGAGGCATTGCTCATTGGCACCGCTTGAGGCACCTGCCTTTCCGCGCATTGCTCACCTTCGCATGTCTCTGTCTCTGAAAGAAGAGTCTTATAAGAAACTGGCCGCCTTGGCCAGGATGACTTTTTCCCGGGGCTCAAGTATTGCCTAGAAAATAAGCAAGTGTCTTTTCAATGCCTCTTCGTTTATATCTCGTTGCATTAAATGGATGGAAACATATCTTTCGCCAATGTTTTGCGTGTCCCTACTTATATAGTCGGGCTTCTCCAGGGGGAAGGAGGAGAAGAGAGGTTAAAAACGTGCTCCGTATGTCGAGGTACTCCTGTAATAAACTATAATTTTGACTTGCCATTGGAGTTACCGCTTTGACTCGCATCTAGCTAGCTGGTAATTTCATACCCCTTTTAATTCAAAGAAGGAGCTGTCGTAATTGTATCCTTCGAACAATTATTGCTTATTCCCAATTATCCACTTAGTCTTCCTAGCAAAAATAAATCTCAACTGTTATGCTGCCTCGAAAACATGCATGGTTGAAGCTTTCGAGGATGTTCCCAAGCAATGAAATAATTAAGCCAGCTGTGAGAGTCTGAATGTGTGCAATGAGCAGCAAAATTCGTTTTCAAAGAAGGGGTCGGCTGACCTAAAATCCACTGAAAATCCACTTAAATCACAGAGAAATCAACTTGCAAGAAGCGCTTCCTACACTTTGAAAACGGAACTTCACCGCATAGCACGCTCTGCACCAACCATTGCCACGAATGATACGGCTATTGCCTCTGCTTCGAAAGAGTGTCGGGCGTACGCATTTTTGCGTCAATTTGGGTACACGGTAATGGACACAAAAAGATGCGCGCCTATCTGTCTTTTCCAATCAGGAGTGATAACCCTATCATTCTAACAATGGTTGGAGCAATGGTACCGATAATATGATATAATTGTAGTAATGGTACTAGAGCCACTAAATAGGGTACAGAGTATCGCATTAATTCTCCGCGCCGGAGCTACCGTTCGGTGTCCGTGATTGGGCTCATCGTGTCACGTGGTTTCACTTTCCAAGAACGCGCCGTCCATGTTTAGTCACCTCCATCCAAAGCCGGTCTCCTCGGTTGCGAGCTGGCTGGACTGCGCGCTGTTCTTCAGCGGAGAAGGGGGAGATTGATATTCCGTTGCTAGGCGACGCAGCCGCGCTGGACCCAACATGGCGGGCTCGCTGGCTCAGTGTCGCTACACCGCTCCCTATTTAGTGACTCTACCACGTACCTCAGGCAGAGAGCGACATGTGTTGAACCAGGACGCCAAGGTTTTGGATGACTCCTGATGTTGTTGACCTCGGAGTTACTCATGGAACTTTTCGGACTGCCAAAATGTCAGCTATAGAACAGGTCACACTGCTGCTGTTGTGCACATCAGAGTGGCCGGAATGAAGCAGTCTCTGAGGTTAGGGGAGTGTGCGTTTCTCGTTAGTATATGATAGTTTGGTGGTCATATTAACCAGGGTTCACGATATATCGTTCTGAAGCAACCGCCATTTCCGCGTGCATCAAACTGTCCTTTATGTGACCTCTGTATCATAACTGACCGTGCAGCTCTGATGCAGTTTGGGACCTGAGTATCATGCTGTGGTACAGGCGGGATGATAATTTTATTTACACATGTGGGGATCTAACATTATGGTTATAGAACCACCAATGTCCAGGTGAAGCTATTTGCCGAATCGCTTTTCCGTTTTCCCATACTTCTCCAATACTTGAACAAACTCCGAGGCGAGGACTCCCTTCAAGCTCAGGATGTCACTGGAAGAAAGGTGGAACGACCATGAACTTTTCATAACATACTGGCTACGCAGAAAGGGTGTCAGTAAGACTAGAGATTGGGTAATCGGTGCAAATATTTACGGGTTCCGTCATTGGGCACGTGACCAGTGTACGTTTGGCATATTCTAGTATTGCGAAAAGTGTGTAGGTACCAAAACTATCGATTGGCCTATGCACTCTTAGAAATGAACTTCACCTCGTAGCACGCTCCTAGCCAACACTTATGCTATTCATAATTGTCATAAAAAGGCGTACGCCTCCTGTTTTCAACAAATCAGGGAAGATAACGATATCATTCGTAAAGATGGTTGGCTGGGAGCGTGCTACCCGGTGAAGTTCATTTTGAAGAGTGTATATACTCTTAAAAATGAACTTCATCGCATAGCACACTCATAGCCAACCACCATTCCGAATGATACCATTCTGTGTATCGATTTGCTGGAAATGGGAGGAGGTGCCTATCTGGGACACATTATCTTGCCCAGATAGGCGCCACCCCCCTGATTTGAACAAATCAGGACACAGAATGACATTATTCGGAATGATGGTTGGCTAGGAGGGTGCTATGTGGTGAAGTTCTGTTTTAACCGTGTACTTATGAAAAGATAGGGAGGGGGTACATGTATCATGTAGGGAATTTTCTCAATCACCAATTTCATGGAATACGGGGTGGGATATATTTATTAGACGAAAGGAAAAAAAAAGGGGGGGGAAAGGTCATCCAAACGGGACGTCGGCTTGCTATTCCGCAACAAAAAGAAAATTAATGAAGATGAAGAAAGAAGAATAAAATAAATAAAAGAAAGGGGGAAAAAGAAAGAACGAAAGAAAAGAATGGAGACGAATAAGAAGAATAAAATAGATAAAAAAGAAAAGAACTAGGAAGTAAAGGATAGACCAACAAACGGTGAAAGAAGGATGACATGGAATACGCTCGTGTGTGCAGCGAAGGGGAACGTAAATCCTATATGAGACGGCAATAATTTGCATCCACCAGTTGCCCTCGCTGAAAAGGCAGGAATATCCGTTCTGCGTCATTAAATATTCGGTTGCTAGCCGAACTGCCGGCGTCTCATTTGCCTAACCACAGTGGCTTTTCTGTGCTATAACCGCGGTGCCATTACATCAACATTCTCTTCGTACCTCTCTTTTACAGCGTTTCTCTTTCCGGTATTTTGTCATGAACTTCTAGAGGCCCGATTCCGATCAGTGTCGGTAGAGCGAACGTGTCGTTCGGGAGCGATCGCACGTAGATATCTGACGCAAAAATAACGCTAGCGATTAAAATTTGGTATTCCCTGCGCTCCAAATAGCGTTCGAGGGGATGAGCCTCGGCCCTATCGTAAAGCGGGGCGAGAGTTGTCAGGATGGCTGAAGGTTGCTTCGCGTGGCCGCTATCAACACCGCCGCGGTTGGCGCTGGTGTTTAGATCGCGTCAGAGCCGTATATTAAAAGGGAGTCTGGCCATTAATGGGTCATGCCTATACCTGAAGCTCCACCCACTTTTTCAGCTTTCCGACCAATGAAGTCTTGAAATATGGGGCGCTATCAATCAGCCTATCCTCACTATTTGCCCCCTTATCCAACATGGGCAGCGCCATTTTGGGTGGCAAGTGGATTGGATGGGATTGAAATGGATACCTCTCGCAATCTGCAAAAGTAGTGGATTGTTGGTGCAGATTTGATGAGCGCCACCTAGGGAGCGTAAGGCACGTCGGGAATTGTCGACTGCTTCCAGCGTTGTACCGCTGCCGGCAGAACCAGCTGCTGGGACACATTCTGTTGTCGGTATGATTTTTAAACAAATCTCCATGAATAGTTGGAATATAAGAGGCAAGAATGTTTATATTCATGAAATCCAGCAATTAAATATAAGATTGTACAGCACAGCACCGTTTTTGTTATGATTTCGTTGTGGTCGCCGTGTTCACTAGGCCTAACACCGGCGACAAAACGTATTATTTTCAGTTAGATATCGATGGATGAGCATAAGTTGAAACTGATTTCCTTGAAACTTATATCAGGATGTACATTTGCAGCGTAAAATCAGGTTAGTCTGTGAAATTTTTTTGTCACGAAATCCCCGCTTCACTGCGTTTGTCTTCGTCGCCATTTTGGGTGGCAGTATGGTGTCATGGCGACCCCCTTGGTAACAAGCAAACCAATCAGAGGAACGAAATTGTGATTGACAGGTCGAGCCTCTTTTTGTGACTCCTCCCAATGGCCAGACTCCCTTTTAATATACGGCTCTGGATCGCGTGACAGCGCGTTTGTAAATGAGACGCATTTTGTGAAACTGCTTCACCACGGAGGCTACACTTCACTCTACAGCCTATCAGCACAATACACAAAGGTCTCCCTAAAGCTTACATTTCTCCAGTCGTCAAGTGTTCCGAGATCTCCTTCGCTGGAATTTAACACAACGAATAATTCTGCCCACTCTTTATGCGTGTCTAACTCCGTGCAGAACGGTGACAAAGTGCCCGCGAATAAATTGCGGTGCTCGATCATGAACTGTAACATCATTTCGTAACATCCGCATTTCACATTAGTCATGTGTTGGACGAGAAAAGCGAGGCTTTTTCTCCATCGTCAACGCAACTCACAGCGTCCTAATGCAATTCGTCTTTTTATGAAAATTTGTGCATGTATGAAAAATTATGAAAATTTGGGCAAAAAAAAAAGAAAAGAAAAACACCCGCTATTTAGCTGATATTAGCTATCTAGCTGATTATGCCTTGCAATGCGAAAGACGAGAAAGAAGGAAATCAAGTTATAAAATAAGGAGTAAATAGCTTACAGCATTTCGCTATGGTTAATTTGCCATGGTAAGAACCCCATCACGGCGTCATCATTGCCGAAACGAAGAACAACCTCAGGTTCCGGCATCCCTTTCTGCTGCCCTAAAACATGTGCATCCAAGAGAGTTAATAATCGTAACAACATATGATTGGTGTCAACATTTACACACTGGTAATAAATTTGACAATAATAATAATAATAACGCTTTCTTTATTACGTGGCCATCAAGAACAGCCTCAAGGGCCTTGTTGTTGGACCACACTCACGCAGTTCTACACGCTTAGAAGTGAACTTCACCGCATAGCACGCTCCTAGCCAATCATCATCTCGAATGATATTGTTATCTGCCCTAATCTGTTTAAAATGAGAGGCGTACTCCTTCTTTGTGGCAAATGTGAACAGCATAAGTATCACAAAAAGGCGTACGCCTCCAGCTTTCAACAAATCAGATTACTTTCAAAGGCACAGAACGGTAAAATGACGAAACGATGAAAGGCACAGAACGATATCGTCCTAGATGATGATTGGCTAGCAGCGTGCTATGCGGTGAAGTTCATTTTTAAGGGGTTTTTTCCTAGGTTTTCCTCAGACGCTTTCAGACATATGTCGGCACAGTTTCCTTAGAAATCGGCCCAGGGCGCACATTCCCCCAGCGCGTCAGTCGTGACGTTGCCCACCTCTGTGAGGCCGACAACGGCGAGCCCTTTCACCATCACCATCATCACCATCAGTTTTAAGAGTCTGCATAATGCTGAAGACGACATATACCCACACTCTAAAACAGAGCTGCACCGTATAACACGCTCCTAGCAAACCATCATCCCGAATAACAACGCTGTCTCCCCTGATTTGTTGAAAACCGCAGGAAGGGGGCAAACGCCATTTTTGCGGCAATTGTGAACTGCGTAATGACACAAAAAATGTCGTACGCCCCCAGGTTTCAGCAAATCAGACGAAAGAACGATGTCACTTGGCATGATGGTCGGCTAGGGGCGTGCTACGAGGTGAAGTTCGTTTTTAAGAGTCTGGGATATGGAGAACACACGCACAGATTACGTAATACACACGTGGCTCTACATCTCTACGAAACAGATTTTTTTTTCTCTCTCTCTTCAGCGCATAAACCAACGCGGACAATTCTCACGTGTAATAAAGCGTACGTGCAGAGCCACCTATGAGTAAAGTTTCAAGGATATAGAGCAAGGCATCTCTGATACTGGCGCCGTCGAGCAAAACATGTCGCGTATTGCCCCGTGTCTCATCGTGGCCCACCTTACCCTATTATTAAAACGTGCCTGTAATTTTAGATACAAGCAATCTATCCACCAACAGTATTGTATATATGTTGGTGGATAGATTGCTTATACCTAAACACAGGCACGTGTTAAATAATATAGTTAGCATTACAGATATATGAAACCAGTGAGATAATAAGACTTGGACTACAGATTACAGGAACGTTAACAAAAACTAATTTATTTAATGGGCAATTTAACACATAGATTTACATAGATACATTTACATAGATAGACATAGAACACATAGTCTTCGTCAGGACAAAAGAGTATATATATATAAGCAAAAATCGCAGAAATTATATGCAATACTGATCAGAAAAACTGCAGGATATCAGGGACAAAAAAAAGTGCGGGAAGTGATATAGAAAAAACATCACATGACGGCGAGTTAATGAGGCTCTTGCATCGCGAGATAAGGTCTCCTTTGCATATGTTGGGGTTGAAAAATGTAGGATGCTCCCGTAAGGTTACACTTGGAATAGCAAAATGCAACAGCATTCCGAGCAACTGTGGGCAGTCGGTTTGAGGACAAATACATTTGTTCAATAAAGTGGCGTCGGGTATCGGATGATAACACTTTGTCAATAGACTGCTAATGCATAACAGTTATAAATGCACAGTCTTAAAGCAGAACTTCACCACATAGCAGGCTCCTAACTAATCATCATCCTGAGTGACATTGTTATTCACCTGATTTGCTAAAAACGGAGGGCGTATGCCATTTTTGTTGCATTTTATGCAGTTCATAATTGTCACAAAAATTGCGTACGCCCCCCGTTTTCAAAATCGAGGGAGAGAACGTTGTTATTCGGGATGATGGTTGGCTTGCAGCGTGCTATGAGGTGAAGTTCCGTTGTCACACCATCTCATCTCATCCGGGCTACAGTCGTGACGCAGCCCACATACGTGAGGCCAATAACGGCAAGCCGGTCTTTCGTCATCATCACCACCACCACCACCACCATCCGTTTTTAGAGTGTTGGTCTTCATCGTACTATGTGTGGTGAAGTTCTCCTTGAACAGTGTGGGCAGTAGTTGACCTTCACCATGTTATATGGTGAAATTCTGTTTTGAGAGTCTGGGCAGTGGTTGGCCTTCACCATCTTATGTGGTAGTTTTGGTGGTGAAGGGTTTTTTTAAGAGTCGAAATCGTCACCACCGCTACCACTTGTTTTAAAAGTACAGTGTGAAGTATTTTTGTAATGCTGCTTTGTTTTCAGTATACCTAGACGTCGTTTTCCTTATTCTTCGTATAACCTGTGTGCTCTTGCTATTGCATTGCGACAAAAGAAAAAGAAAAGAAAAAGGTGGACTTAGTAATGATACTTACAATCATTCAGCACTGTCCATATTACTAAGGCACGCAGTTAGTCCTGCCATTTGTGGTTTACACGCTGTTAAAAGCAGAACTTCACCACATAACACGCACCTGGACAGCCACCAACGATAGCGTTGTGTCTCCTGATTTGTTCAAAGCAGGAGGAGTCACCCTTTTAACGATTCGCCACTGACTTCAACCTCAGCGAAATAAACTGCTTCTAAGTATAGTAAGAAAGATGTAGAGGGACACTGTTCCCCTCTCCCGTGGTAGAAACGTGCATGTACTTACTGCGTAGTTCTTCCTCAATCATCTTCTGCGTGATCTGGTTGTCTTGAATCCTTCCCATGGCGTAGTCTTGGCACACGGCTCTCATAGCGGACGCCAAACCGCCCTTGCCGTGCTGGGCGGTGATGACATATACTCTTAGGGCGGAATCCTTCGTCTGAGGCTCCAAGATGTCTGAAAATAACGAGTAAATCATATCCCATCTGCCCCTGTGGGACGTTTACCTATCACAACGGAGCAAGCATTTCTTCGTTTGTTTCAAGCGTTCTTTTTTCTTTCTTTTTTGCGAAGTGCGTACAGAAAAGCGAGTGAAAAACGTGACTGTGAGGGTACCCTACTTACAAACCCCATCAACATCGTTATCACGAGGGTTTACTGCAGACGGTTTGTAAGAGAAACCGCTTCGATTTGAAATTTCGTAATCGATTCGTAATTCAAATTGAACACACAGTTATTCGTTTCAGTATCCGGAAAACCTGAATAGTCGCACAGCCTCACTTCGATGTTCATCGGGTGTTACAGCACAGTTTTCTGTTATTAGAGAATTTTAGTGCATCGTACGCTATCGCCTTTGCGTACGTGAGGGATAGCTTTCATAGTTCTGATGCGCACGTCCATAACAAAAAGAGAGCTTCGCGCAGTGCACAGAACTACCAACGCTATCCCTTGTGTACGCAAAGGCGATAGCGTACGATGCACTAAATCTCTCTATTCAGGTGGGACTGAAAATTGTAGTTCATGTATCGTACAGTATCATTGACGAAATACCCCCAAAACTATTTTTGGCATTTTGATCAGGTACAAGAATGTGGAGCCATTTTCTGAAGCGTGCACCTATTCAGCCGTGATGTATAGACAGTGAACCACAACCATTCTGTGTTGAAAAAGCAATACATACTCTGGTTCTCCTCTTGTATAAACATTACGGCGTCCTTGGAAGAACGGCACTCCAAGAGCGCACCTTGAACGGCATCTTGCAGTTGGCTCAGGTTCTTGTACGTAATTCCTGCGGGGAAAAGAGTAAGGTTCGGTTGCGTGAACAGATAATGGCAAAAGTTACGATGCGGTGTCTAATGGTGCAACAGAATGCACTATGGTTTCTCAGGTCGGTCGTCAATGACAACGTAATAGAGATATATCTTTGTGCGCACGTAAGCGTAACGTTATTCAGAAACTGTCCGAGCGATTCGCGAAAGTGCCATATAGTAATAATAAACCAGTAGTTAGCTGTTTCCACGGACCAGTATAAACTTCATCTCGTGGTATAAGCTGCTATCGAGCCAGGCAAGAGTAACTATAACCGTAGCCCAGGGGTCATATCCCGAAACTGCAGATTAATCTGCACTCTTGGAAAAGAGCGTGCAGCAGTTACACCCATTTAAGAGGTAATATGTGTCGCAAATATGTTGTGTCTAAAAGGTTGCAAAGTTCTACCTGCTCACTCTCAAAACAGAACTTCACCGCATAGCATGTTGCCCGCCAACCGCTGCCGCGAATGATAGGGTAATCTAATTCTGATTCGGTGAGCGAGGGGAGCGTACGTTTTTTTTGTAGCAATCTGGATGTATGATAATTGCTTATACAACCCTTTCACAGCCGTTATCAGGCGCTATGCTGACCTAGGTGGTAACTATACAGGGTGTTTCAGTTAAATCCCCAGGCTAAATAATTCGCGAACCAGTGCACCAATCGAATAACTTTCTTTTTTACAAGTATCTGTCCAATACCGCCTACAAGATGCGCACCGCGTGAATGAGCGGGAGGCGCTCATTATTTAAATAAAAATGCAAATAAGTTTCGTAAAAAAGCGTAACTTCTAAAGCAGGGCGCTGTCGGTATTAAAATGGATACTACCCCTTTTGGGACCTTCAGTGGACACCTTTCAGAGAAAAATCTGCCACCGAAGCGGGTCATTTGTTGCAGTAATTAATTGGTTTCGGTTTACGTATTTTTGTCGCGGCTGGTCGCGGCGAAGCGCAAAAAGACGCTCTTTCACTCCCTTATCCATCAATGAATTACGTCCTTACACCAATGAATTACACCAATGAATTACACCAATGAATTACGTCCTTTTGCGCTTCGCCGCGACCAGCCGTGACAAAAATACGTAAACCGAAACCAATTAATTACTGCAACAGATGACCCGCTTCGGTGGCAGATTTTTCTCTGAAAGGTGTCCACTGAAGGCCCCAAAAGGGGTAGTACCCATTTTAATACCGACAGCGCCCTGCTTTAGAAGTTACGCTTTTTTACGAGACTCATTTGCATTTTTATTTAAATAATGAGCGCCTCCCGCTCATTCACGCGTTGCGCATCTTGTAGGCGGTATTGGACAGATACTTGTAAAAAAGAAAGTTATTCGATTGGTGCACCGGTTCGCGAATTATTTAGCCCGGGGATTTAACTGAAACACCCTGTAGAAGTTACCACCTGTTCACACACTTTCATTTTAGCGTGTGTAACAACCTTTAAAGTGTAACAACAACAACTTTATTTCAGGATGATAGGTGGGGAGTTTCATCGCCGCGGGCGATACTCTACCCCACACTCTCAGAAATGAATCGCTTAAAATACCACTTACAGCATTCTTGACGCCTATTTAGATGTAAAACGCTAAAAACGCGACAAATTTTAGCCGTCAGGCTCACCCTTGCGTTTATGAAGAATAAAATCAGGCGGAATAAGCGTTAGGGCTTTCGCTTTAGGCGGAATATAATTTATTTTAGATGTCATTTCGAGATGGAAGCGTCCTTACACTTAAATTATTACACCTAAAAGTTTCTCTTGACGGTTAAACGCTCACAAAAAGCCTGAAGGCGTCGTCACTGCATAATCTCATTGCCGTCCCCCTTCGCCTTTCCTCTCTCTTTGACCCCTAAACAAGTCGCGCTTAAACGTTACAGCGAGAGGTTCAAATTTGAGATCGAACGCCTCCATGATGGCGTCGACGCCGAACAGTGATCCTGCGAGCTGCTTGGCTGGTGTTTCATAGGACACCAGGGCGAGTTGTACGCGTAGAAGTTTGTGAAACTTTCAAGGAACGCGTCGGGAACGGATATTCTGCAGTCAGCCACGAAGATACAGGTAAACAACAGCAGGGCGTTCATTTGGACGTCTTCGTTTTGGCGTTTTCGTTTTAGATTTGTTTTGCCTGTCGCTAGGACGAAATCGACTCATGGTGTGCTTTACGCGGTCTTTCAGGCCTCCCGCTTTCAACGTCCCATGCAGAAGGCGGAAGTGTCAGAGTCTTCGCTGTTTCTGGCTCGTCATTGTGGAATTATTTGCAGTGTGCTTTATAGGTTTGAATGCAACGAGTGGGTGAATGTCAAATATTTATGTGCATATTTGTGATTGGCAGTGTTGCCATATTTCCATCATTTGACTCAATTTCTGTATTACTTTTGCTAGCTTTCTCTGCCTGCGGAAAAATCAGCTTGCCAAACGTAGAAAAACACGCGGGGAATATTGGTTGCCATTTCACACGGCGAAAAGGGACCGCTACATTTGTTTTGATTTCCTTCCGGGTGATACAACCTGTGAGTAACCTCATCATTTCCTAATGCAGAAGTGCTGTTTAGAAGTAAGCTAACTAGAAAGTGACATTTTGGTTTGCTGTGTTCCACATGTTCTCTACGCCTGATCTTTGGCACATTTTAGATTACATACTGTACCTCTGATGTCAGTGGTTAGACTTCTTTGGTACAATCATAGCCCTTTGTATTAAGCCCCCTTTTTTCTTCCTTTTGGGCACGTGTCAACTCCTGTCAGATACCCAAGTGTTCCTACAGGTATTAAGGCTGAAATGGTGCATGGCGGACTGCACACCTATGTGATGCCGTTCTGTCTTGTCATTAGCTTATGGAATATGTAATACCGACTGTAAATCATATATAGTTTTTGACGTAGTGCAGAGTGTTATTCACAATGACTCTTCCTGAAGGTCTTAGTGGAATTTATATGTAATGTGCAGACTGAAGCAAGTTTTCATGCATGTTTATGAACAATAAAACATGTTGCGATGTGCACTCTGGCGGCACAAAACGAAAATGTCAAAATGTCATAATGTTGCGAGGAAGAGCTGTATCGTCCCGAGCAGCGTCACAATGTCTTATTTTTAGAACTATGATGCGACAATGACGCTGCTCGAGATGAAGATTACGATTCTTGCATTAATTGCGCAAGCCGTATATGTAGAGGCGAAATAGGTACGAAACAGGTCAGTTAAGGATCAACAACTGAACTATACAGGGTGTTTCAGTTAAATCCCCGGGCTAAATAATTCGCGAACCGGTGCACCAATCGAATAACTTTCTTTTTTACAAGTATCTGTCCAATACCGCCTACAAGATGTGCACCGCGTGAATGAGCGGGAGGCGCTCATTATTTAAATAAAAATGCAAATGAGTTTCGTAAAAAAGCGTAACTTCTAAAGCAGGGCGCTGTCGGTATTAAAATGGGTACTACCGCTTTTGGGACCTTCAGTGGACACCTTTCAGAGAAAAATCTGCCACCGAAGCGGGTCATTTGTTGCAGTAATTAATTGGTTTCTGTTTACGTGTTTTTGTCGCGGCTGGTCGCAGCGAAGCGCAAAAGGACGTAATTCATTGGTGTAATTCATTGGTGTAAGGACGTAATTCATTGATGGATAAGGGAGTGAAAGAGCGTCTTTTTGCGCTTCGCCGCGACCAGCCGCGACAAAAATACGTAAACCGAAACCAATTAATTACTGCAACAAATGACCCGCTTCGGTGGCAGATTTTTCTCTGAAAGGTGTCCACTGAAGGTCCCAAAAGGAGTAGTACCCATTTTAATACCGACAGCGCCCTGCTTTAGAAGTTACGCTTTTTTACGAAACTCATTTGCATTTTTATTTAAATAATGAGCGCCTCCCGCTCATTCACGCGGTGCGCATCTTGTAGGCGGTATTGGACAGATACTTGTAACAAAGAAAGTTATTCGATTGGTGCACCGGTTCGCGAATTATTTAGCCCGGGGATTTAACTGAAACACCCTGTATACGGAATCGGACGAGCGTGAAGGCAAAGTTCGTTTATTAAGTTTGGCATTTGTCTGACGCTTCAGCGGTGTATACATAGACGGTGTGGTTGGTTGGTTGGTAAAAAATGAAAAATGTGGAGAAGTTGGCCCACTAGGTGTTCTGAAGCGATGGGCGTCTGTCTGTCATAGCACTGGAGAAGACAGCCGACGTACATGCAGGTGTTTCATGATGATTCTCGATTAGTGTGCGTCAAGTGCGGCGCAGCAGAAGCGCAGAAACGTCACCTGAGCAGCTCTATACTGGTCGCGGACGTCGCGGGGCAGTCGCATGTGGTAGCGAACCTGTTGGAACGCAAGCACATGCGGCAATACATGTCCAAGATCACAACCCATGGAACTGTGAGGTGACGTTTTTACGTTTACTGCCTGTTCCCACTGACGCTTACTAAGCGGGGTGCGGGACACGGTGAGAGGAAAAATAGCGGGGATTGCTTCACACTTGCCGTATATGTGTAATGTATTAGCCTTTAAAATACACTCTTAAAAATGAACTTCACCACATAGCACGCTCCTAGCCAACCATCACCCCGAATGACAACGTTCTCGCCCTAGATTTGTTGAAAACGGGAGCAGGAGCCTATTTTGTGGCTATTATGCACGGCACAAAATAGGCTCCTCCTCCCGTTTTCAACAAATCAGGGGCGAGAACGTTGTCGTTCCGGATGGTGGTTGGCTAGGAGCGTGCTATGTGGTGAAGTTCATTTTTAAGAGTGTAGGTGCCAAGAAATGGTCCACTTTTTTACACTTATTAAGAGTGATGGAATATGTGTAAAGCTTTTACACCTAAATAAGCGTCATGGTAACTTCCGTTAATATGTTACGCATAAAATAAGGGTCAAAATGTGAACAGTTTCTTGACACTTAGTGGCCGATTTATTTCTGAGAGTGCAGTGCTGGAGGTGAAGCGGGGAACGAGGTAATGGGTCCCGTTACAATGAGGATCAAAGTCCTGTGGCGTCCAAAAAGACGAAGAGAGCCTCGAGGGCAGAGCGGTGGTGAGCTGGATGCGGCCAGGGGCCAAGCAATTCTCTGAGAGAGAGGAGGCGGGAGTCTAGCTCGTTGAGGGAGGCGGAGAGTACGGAGCGGGAAGGGTGGTAGTGTGGGCAATGGAGAAGAATGTGCTCTAGATCTTCAACAGCACCGCAGTGACTGCAGTGGGGAGAGTTAACTTGTCTCAAGCGGTAGCGCCACTGTGCTGTGAAGGCCACGTCGAGGCGCATTCGATGAACTAATGCGGCGTCTTGACGAGAGATTTGCGCTGGCATGCGGAAAGCGAGCGCTGGGTCAACTCTGCTCAGCATGGCGGGGCGTAGTATGTCGGCGGTCCGTTGGCGGGTAGCCAGAGGAGTCACAAGGCTTCGAAGTATGGACCGCCGGTCACCTCTCAACAGTGCAATACGCGTCAGTGTCCGAGACGAGAGAGCTGCTTCGGTGGCGCTGTCCGCCAGTTCATTGCCTTCGATACCGCAATGGGGGGAACCCATTGGAGAGCGAGCCGATGCCTTGCGCTTTAAAGTGTAACAGTGAATGATAAACCCACAGAAACCCATGTTCTTCTGAAGATGGCAACGTCGCTGCTTACACTCTTAAAAACGAACTTCACCGCATAGCACTCTTCTATCCAACCATCAGCTCAAATGATATTGTTATCTGCCCTGATTTGTTGAAAACGGGAGGCGTACGCCTTTTCTGTGACACTTATGCTGTTCATACAGTGACACTTATGCATGTCACATTCTGTGACACTTATGCATGTCACAAAAAAGGCGTACGCCTCCCGTTTTCGACAAATCAGGACAGATAATGGTATCATTCGAGATGGTGGTTGGCTAGGAGCGTGCTATGCGGTGAAGTTCATTTCTAAGAGTGTAAGACGCGCAACATTTCTGCTGTATACCTGATTCGTTGAAAACGGGAGGCGGAGCCTATTTTGTAGCCATAATTCCTTACATAATGGTTACATAATAGGCTCCTCCTCCAGTTATAAAAAAAAATCAGAAACGAGAGCGTTGTTATTGGGGACCATAGTTGCCAAGCAGCGTGCTCTATGTGGTGAATATGCGGACCTATCAGATTCATCTATAAAAAAGGTGTTACAGCCAACATGCTAAAATCGCCGTTTAGAGCCGACACAGTCGGCGGGCTAGCTTGGTAGAGTTTATAGCCCTTTTAAAGTTGTAAAGAAGGTTGGCGGCCGGCGGGCAGCCTTGTGTATCGCAGAAAGGAGACAAAAAAGTCACCGCTGAACGACCTTTCGGTGGCGTGAGCTGCCCATGGAATAGACAACAGAGGGTTTTAGTGCATCGTACACTATCGCCTTTGCGAACGTGAGGGATAGCGCGGAGGGTTTTGCGCAATGCGCGAAGCTCTCTTGTTTTTTTGTGAGTACGTAGAAGCACCAACGCTATCCTATACGTACGCAAAGGCGATAGGGTACGGTACACTGATTGTCATTTTTTGGGAATTTTAGGAGAACGAAAACACCTCTCTCTCTCTCTCATCGTCTCCGAAAACATCATAAGCCAATCGCACGGTTCCTTTGGTGTCGGATAGACTGACAGCGATACGGAGTTGGAATCGGAAGTGCGCTTACGATTTCCTAAAACTAGGCAACAGGGCAAGGGCAAGCTGGTACATCTTGGTCACACGAAAAACCCGGGAAGGGAGAGGACGACACAAACACAATCTCAACTAAAACTCCCTCATGTCTATTAGGGAGGGTTCGGGGAGCCCGACAGATCGAAGTGTCCGGTGCAGTGTATATACACTGCACCAGGTAATGGTTCCGTAAAATGCTAAGCCAATCTCTTGATTCCTTCGAAGTGGATGAGATCGTGTTTCTGATCTTTCGTATGACAACTTCCATTAACTTCCAGAGACATTAACAGACACCCTTGAAGCAAACGGGGACAGATAGACTTGAACCAATGCAGTTGACTTGGTATTCCATGCACCCATCAGTATAACTGCGTCCACTCTAGTTCGCTGCTAGGGCATGGCTCCGATCAAGAAACACGTCGCTATGGTGTTCCGTAAACTTTTGTAGGGACCTGTACCACATGCCTCCATATCGGGGAGGCAAACCGCTGTTTAATAACGACACCGCAATCACCGTATCCTTACTCACCGTTCACGTCGTAGACGGTGACAGTCCGCACACCCATCACCATGCACCACACAATCACCTTGGCCAGTTCGTCCATATCGACCGTGTTTTCCAGAACAGCCAGTGCAACGTTAGGGGGCACATCCACTATGTGTCCGGTGCTTTCCTTGAGCGCGACGACGGCTGCGTAACCCTTTGCACTGTTCAGTGGCACGTACATCATCCGGTGTCTGAGTCTTCGGGACCACGCGCGAATCCACAGGGCGATCATCATAGCATACTGCAGTATCAGAAGAATCCCGAACGCTGCAACTGCACCGACGGCGACAACGGCTCGACGGGTCCCTGCCACCGCGGACATGATCATGCACGAAGTTCGAAAAGTCGAATATGAATGTTAAATGAGTTGCCTGCGTGTGCATTGCACATTGTCGAAACGAGAAGGAAAAGGAACGCCAACGAGAAAGGTCACCGCAGCCGGTAAAATAGTCGGAACGAGGAAGCGGGAAAACGAGGATTGGAATCAAGATGCCAGAATGGTGTCTCATTTATTGTCTTCTATATCTTCCTTATTGTTGAAGTGACCGTGGTGTACGTTTCTGACGTAAGTGATGTGAATAACGAGAGGGTGGGAACGTATTTTCCCGAAGCGATTTCTTTTCGTTTTACATTTAGCGAGCTGTAACGTTGAGCCTTTTCACGGAATTCGTAAACTATTGAAAAGATGTCGACTCTTTGCACGGCGGTGCGCGGTCCCGCGTGAGAGAGAAGGAAATCCTCCAACTCCCTTTAATGAACGCTAAAGTCGCACCGATCAAAAGAAAAAAAAAATATACACTACATAACAACTAACAGGGCAGAATGGGGTGGGGGGTATGTCAAACAGTCTTACTTCCCGAATAGCACTCTGACTTTTTTAAGTAGCCTGTCTGACTGCACTAATGATGTGTCTCGTAGGGGTGACGAAACGTCTGCTATTAAATGTTGTTTTCCAATGTGTCAAGCCGGCGTTGGGGCTTTATTTTCTAACCCTGCGGTGTGTAATTAGATGATACCCTGCACATCTAAAAACAGAACTTCACCGCACAGCATGTTCTGCGCCAACTACACTCTTAAAAATGAACTTCACATCTCATTCAATTCATTCAACATTCCATTCATTCAACATTTCCAATATACAGGGAGTTGATTTTTTATTTTGTAGAGTACCCAGGCAGATGATTAGCTGTCTCAGCTCACAATATGTTTTCGCTTAGGTTCGGAAAAGTCATAAAGGTAAGGTGAGGTGAGAAAAGTGTACTTCACATTTTCATTCTTTATTCTCTCGTGCTCTACCCAACAAACTTCCTAATTTGATGAAGGCAACATTCTCTTGAGGAAGATACAGAAGACAGACACAACACGTACGAGACTCACGGGCTGTCTTCTGTATCTTCCTCAAACTCGAGGAAATGTTGCCTTCATCAAATGCCCACCAGCTCGCTTGCACACTCCTCGTCAGTTCCTTGAAACTACCTCAAACGTGATTTTTATATTATTGGGAGATGCAGTACTATATCTTATGTGACTAACGCAAAACGCGTCTCTCCCTCAGCTTTTATTGCTCCGCGCTGAAGACCGCAGTATGGACCGGTATTGTCAGTACCACAACACTGGTTAATATTCCAATACTCGACCAATACTGGTTCTGTGCAGCCTGTAATTTTTTTTTCTCTCTCTTCAAAGTTGATGTCGATTACGTGGGACGTTTCTTGGTGTCACAGCAACACTTTGTCCGTGGCCTCCCCCAAAAGTAGCCCCAGTGCTTCAGACGAAGATCATCGCACGACTCACCGCCGTAACACAGGACAGCCTGGTGAGAATTTTCCAGCTTCCGACTGTTAGGGTCCTCGTCGTGGTAGGGCTGATCGGATCATGGGCTCGGTGTTTCGTTGGCGCCGCAGCTAGTATACAGGGTGTCCCAGAAAACGTGTCATTGAATTATAATAAAAAAAACTACACCGCCTAGAGTCATGCGGTCAATGGCATTTGTTCTTACTGGGTTTTGCCACCTCCTCGTGTGAATGTCGTGTAACGTAAGTTCAATTATGTAAATTTTTGCAAGCTTAAGTCGGAAATTTGCCTAGTAAAGGTCACTTTTTTACCCCACCAATGTGAAGAGCGTGTCTAATTTAGTCAAACTAATGAGAATTGACAGGGATATTCAGAAGCTATCCCATCGGAAAAAATAGCCGAACATCATGCTCTACGGAGGTCGCACAGAATAGCGCACGATGAATTTTTCAGCGCGATCTTTGTCAGTCCGACGAAAAGAGGTTGGAAACCCAGCCCTCCCCGACGTCGCAGAGGGAGATAAAACAGGCACGGCTTATCGCGTCCGACTTTCGCTGGGATAATGCTTTCCCTTTCCCAATCTAGGAACTGTTACTTTTTCTACTATCACTCTGTGGGCTGGCTTCAGGACCTCCTTTCGTCGCACTGCGAGCGATTGCGCTCAAAAAGTGCTATGGTCCGGTGCTCCGAAAAAGCATGATATTCGGCTATTTTTTCCGATGGGATAGCTCCTGAATATCACTGAATTATCAGGAATTTGAGTGAATTCGGCACGTTCTTCATATTGGTGGGGTGGCCTTCACTTGGCAAATTTCCGAGTTCAGCTCGCAAATATTTACATAATTAAACTTGGAGTACGTGACATTCCCATTAGGAGGTGGCAAAAACCTAATAAGAACAAATGCTGTTGACCGCATGATTCTAGGTGGCATAGTTTTTTTATTATAATTCAATGACACGTTTTCTGGGACACCCTGTATAGTGTGCATGCCGATCTCCTTTCATGAGTACATGTGCAGAATTTGTGCAATAATCTATATCCCACACCTACGCTGTTATTCTTTTTGTGCAATCTTCCTGCGTTACTTTTTTATCTCGAGCACTCTTTGTTAAATAAATGTTTCTTGTTTACTGGCAAAACTCCGGTTTGGCATCTTCCTTCTTTTGCGGGTTCCTGCGCTAGTGTTTCCCAGTGTTTCCCACTTTTCTCTGTGCTCTCTCTCATCGGAAACGAGGGAGGTCGCATTGCTGCCGAGTGCGCTATTGAGCTCCTGCGGAAGAATGGCGTGCGCGGGCGATCTTCCGCTTCTGCCGCGAGCCTCAGTTTGGTCGTCTTTCTGTGTCTGTGAATGCAGGAACGAATGTGTCCTCCAGAGCTCTGGTGTCCTCGTATCTTTGATTGAAGCCTTGCGAAGGGGAGAACCTGCAAGAGGAGCCGCCGATACTTTGAACAAAGACTCTTCTTCAGGGCCAATGAGCAACCCTCACTCTTCTGTCTTCTGAGATGCTTCTGTCGTTTTGAGGCTCTTTCCTCTCCGGTTCGTTAGACTCTCTACATGCCTATATGAACACCGTATTGCAGACGAGAGCCTTGTGCAGGCGTCTGCACAACGTGCAGCACATACATGCGATCGGCAATCACGGCAAGCATCTTGAGTGACAGGGAAGCGGCACACAATCATCCTCTTGAGACGTATATGTTTACAGTCATAAATCTTTAATTAGCAGAATACATTGTTTTAAAAAAATGCTACGCAGAGTGCACTTGATGCTTCGTGTCAACGCGTCCAACAGTATAGCTCCTAAGCGCAATAAACAATGGTTGTACATTGGAGGCCATCCACTCATGAACGGTGTATGGACTGAATATGGCACTGAGGTCGTCCGTCAGTTGAGATTCTAGAGACGCACTACGGCTGAGATAGTATTCCTCCTGCGAGACAAGAGAGCATATTTCGTTAAAGGGACGGTCTCGTACACCCTGGCCCATCCACAAAGCGTACCATTCGATTCCTCATTGCTGAAAACGTAATACTGTGAATTCGCTCGTCCAGAATCGTCACGGTTATTAAATAAATGAATTAAGTTGATAAGAACAGCGCCAGCACATTGCGATTTCTGTTGGCAACAGCGATATCCGCTACGATGGCAGACCGTTTATTGGATGAACAAATCGTCTGCTCTCGCGCCTTTTTGCAGCGGTGAGAGCAGACGACTTCCAAAAGGTGCTCGAGGATCACGGCGACGGCAATAAATTTGCTGCATGTGGTCTGGTCAAACGAAAGACGCGTATTGTAAAACGTCGCCGAACAACAATGTCAATACGTCTCGCATCTTCATTTCGAGCGGGAGTTTACTTGGATGACTCCACCTAATAACGGCAGTTGACGCTTATTTACTAACTTGTCTCGTATCGTTCGGTATTTTGAGCACTTCTAGTTCGTCTTACCTGCGAAAAGAATATTCCGTATGGAAGTGGTGGAAATGTAACCCGGGTGTATAACAACTCTTTTGCGATTCTTTTGCGATTTCAAATTAAGATTAAGACACAGCGAAAACGGTTCTCCCTGACTTGGTAATCGCGAAGAGTACTGGGAACGTTGTTCACTTACTCTTGACCCCTTCGGCCCTGGCGTCGACAGGTCAGAAAAAGTCCTCGTGGGGCTCGGAAACAAAACCAAAACAGAGGCTCGTGCACATGACGTCACGCGCATGCCTTTGAGCGCCTTTGAGCCACGTGACTCGTGAAAATACGTGGATGCGTCACAGGCGTCATACTGCGGGCCGAATGACGTAACAGCGTGTGTTTTTGCAATATCCCCTGGTAAATGCACGCGTACCGCAACAACTCACGACATGCCCTCCTATACTGTATATACTATACTGTACTATATACTGTAATTCCCGTACGGCAATAAGTTCTCCTGAGTCACATGACTAAACGTGACGTCACTGCACAAGCCTCTTTTTCTTTCGTTAGTCGCGCGCCGAGACGACGACAAAGTGCTAAAATTGGCTGAGCTGGGTCGTGGTCATGAACGCGGAATGGCCATATGGCCGTTGTCATTTTACCGCGGCTTTCTCTGCAGGGTAACGACATTGATCTGTTTTGATTACATAAAAGTGAGGTTTACGAAACAACGTTGTTGTTTGAAACTGATCGGTGCGCGCTTGCCCTTTGTATTCCGAGGTATTGACCACTTCGGCGATTTTGACGCCCTCAGGGCTCAGTGGTTGTGGATATATAGGTATATATATATATGTATGTTTATAAGTCCCAAACGTCGCCACACCAGCATTGGACAGCTGTTTCGGCCTTATTGGGCCTTCATCAGCAATGCGTAGGTGGGCGACGTTTGAGCGAGTGGCGTCGGAAGGTCACGTGGAACGTGATGTCCTCCCGTCAGGGTGAGTGACTCACCTCTGAAAGCCCCGTGCGGAGCCAGTAAAGTATTAAATAAAGAAAAATAGCATACGCTCTTTGGCTGCACGTTGAACATATGTTTATAAGTCCCAAACGTCGCCACACCAGCATTGGACAGCTGTTTCGGCCTTATTGGGCCTTCATCAGCAATGCGTAGGTGGGCGACGTTTGAGCGAGTGGCGTCGGAAGGTCACGTGGAACGTGATGTCCTCCCGTCAGGGTGAGTGACTCACCTCTGAAAGCCCAGTGCGGAGCCAGTAAAGTATTAAATAAAGAAAAATAGCATACGCTCTTTGGCTGCACGTTGAACATATGTTTATAAGTCCCAAACGTCGCCACACCAGCATTGGACAGCTGTTTCGGCCTTATTGGGCCTTCATCAGCAATGCGTAGGTGGGCGACGTTTGAGCGAGTGGCGTCGGAAGGTCACGTGGAACGTGATGTCCTCCAGTCAGGGTGAGTGACTCACCTCTGAAAGCCCAGTGCGAAGCCAGTAAAGTATTAAATGAAGAAAAATAGCATACGCTCTTTAGTGTCGCTGCGTTTTTTTTTTTTTTTTCTTGGAATATTTTTCGCTGAAGGTCCCGATGCGTAAAACATAGGCTCCGTAAGCGTGCGAAGTGAAAGCTAAAAGTTAGCATGTTTATTTAATTAGTGAGCATATGCACATGAGCCGCTCACTACTCAGTTGATAGCCGATGTCCCAAGGATCTTTATCAAAAAGAAGTTTCTTCTATGGCGCCGCCTGTTCACGAATTATTCAGCCGTGGATTTTCGTGAAGCACCCTGTATAGCTAAAGCAGGGTGTAAGCGTCAAAGCAAGGGCGTGGAGCAGTGACGCAGCAACTCCAGGGCTTCAATAATTTAAGCGTCCCCTAACTACCGCGGCCCGCGTGCAGAGGTGGGCACCCTTACGAGGGCGTGTGAGGGTGAGGGTTTCCTCACCCTCACCTCACGATATTTGAGGTGAGGTGAGGTGAGGGCCAATTTTCCTGGTGATGTTTGAGGTGAGGTGAGGAAAATTTTCAAGAAACATTTTGAGGTGAGGTGAGAAAATTTTTTTAAATTTTTGAGGTGAGGTGAGGTGAGGAAATTTTTCAATTTTTCTAGGTGATGTGAGGTGAGGAAAACTTGAACGCGCATTTGATGCAAACTTTTTCCGCGCGTACACGGGATATCTTTCCTTCTTTTTGCAGCTTCTCTCTCTAACCTGGGCGGGGACTGTCCTCCTCTCTCGCCGGTGATACGCGCAACTGTTACGGGTATAACAATCGTTCCACGAAGCGTTTTCTGTGATTAATTAGGCCAAATCTGCCCGCAAAAAAAGAAAAAAGAAAACGTTATATTGACTGAGCAATTTCACGAGTTTATTGGCAGTCACTCAAAGACAACGCGACTTTAATGATGAAGGTTCTTCAATCCCTGCGAACGTCACATGGAATACACAAACAGCTTGAAAAGATTGAGGTGAGGGGAGGAAAATTTCAAAAAAAATTGACGTGAGGTGAGGAAACATTTCAAAACATTTTCTGAGGTGAGGTGAAGTGAGGTGAGGAAAATTTTTCAAAATTTTTTTAGGTCAGGTGAGGAGAGGAAAAATTTTTGAGGTGAGGTGGAGGAAAATTTTTCAAAAATTTTCTGAGGTGAGGTGAGGCGAGGAAAATATTTCTCCTAGAAAATTGAGGTGAGGGCGAGGCTCGTGAGGCAAAACGCCCACCTCTGCCCGCGTGCAGTCTCTCGTTACGATTACGCCTTTCTGAGTTGAGCTTTGCTACACTCTTAAAAATGAACTTCACCGCAGAGCACGCTCCTAGCCAACCATAATCTCGAACGATATCGTTATCTGTTTGTTGAGAACGCGAGGAGTACGCCTTTTTTTGTGTGACAAATATGACAGCATAAGTGTCACAAAAAAGGAGGACGCCTGCCGTTTTCAACAAATCAGGGGAGAGAACGATGTCATTCGAGATGATGGTTGGTTACGGGCGTGCTATGCGGTGAAGTTCATTTCTATGAGAGATGAGCTAATTGCGAACATGTCTATATTTTCGTACAGGTACCATATGGACGCAGGTGTGCCGTCTATTCCCCGTACACTTCGGAGCGCTGAAAGCATCATCAACTTCCTGCTTTAACTTCTCCAAGTATGCGATGCCTCTGACAATTTCTACGCCGGGAAACTGACAGTTTTCGCCCTGCACGGCGGTAACGTTGAGCAGGAGAGGGCACTTGAGGAACTCCGACGCTTTCTCCACCGCCATTTGACGTGGATCACTGGTTCTCGTCCCGACGAGCAGATACATTGCACAGAGGACGAGCGAAGGGAGACCCACTGGAAGGAGCTCGCACAACGGCATTGTGTGCGTGTACCGTGCCCACCCTGTGAGCACCAGGCCCGTGATGTTCCACCCGGAGGTTGAGCGCTGGATGAATTTATTCCAACCTGCGTGATTCGCGAGGCGTTTGTTCAGGACCGGGTACTTTCTTGACCTTCCATCGGCGCCTTTGAAAGCTGTAGCGATCCATGCCTGAAAATGACACGAGGACGTTGTCGTGCGTGTTCGCGCATGACAGATACAGAACGCGCTAAAGATACATGAAATAGCACATTCTTCTTTGTAAGCGATATTGTAGCTGCTTTCCTTCTTTCGAACTGCTACTTGTTTCTTTCTTTCCTTTCTTTTTTTCGGTTCCGATTTGGGCTCCTGTATCGAGAAACAAGGGCCGGGCAAAATGTCTTACCGGCAGAAAAAGGACCATCAGTTATCACACGTCCTCGCGAATTCCATCCTTCCCTCCCAGCTAGGTTTTGTTGAAAACGGGAAGGGTACGCCTTCTTCCACTTACGTAGTCGTGTTAAATGCCGCGAAAAGTCCTATGTCCACGGCTTTCCATCAGTGAGGAGCCATAATACGCCGATGACATCAAGTTGTACTGTTCCGTTAACAATGTCGATGACTGTTTACACTTGCAAAATGACATCACACTCATTTATTCGTGGTTCACTGGGAATATGTTGAAACTTAATGCCCTTAAAACGCACACAATCACTTTCAGTCGGAAACCCAACCCTGTCCATCACTCTTACACTATGGCTTCTATTGTTATTAGTCGTGTGTCTAGATTTGGGCATTTTCTTAAACAGCAACCTTCCTTTTCTAACGCAC
This sequence comes from Ornithodoros turicata, assembly GCF_037126465.1. Taxonomy (NCBI): domain Eukaryota; kingdom Metazoa; phylum Arthropoda; class Arachnida; order Ixodida; family Argasidae; genus Ornithodoros; species Ornithodoros turicata. The sequence continues at coordinate 23,682,079 of NC_088207.1, forward strand.
ACCACGCACGTGACTGACCAAGTATTCTCTAAACGTGGTGTTATCTCCACACTCACTAAGAACTTCGATCGAAACTTGTGCTTCTTTCGCTTATTTTTTTTTTTTTTTGTCCATTGTTGTCCCTATTCTTGAGTTTTCTTCAGTTCTGTGGAACTGTCTGAACAAAACCTGTTCAGCCGCCGTCGAAAAAGTCCAGCGACGATTCATATCTATTGTACATGCCCCTTACTTTGGCGAGGCATCTTATCCCACCGTATAGCATTACGCGATTGCCATTTGCTCTACAAGCTTGTACACGGTATCATTGACTGCTCTGACTTGTTATCTTCGATGCACATTCGTCTTCCCTTACGCAATCTGAGAGCACATCCTGTTTTCTATGTTGATATTGCAAATAACTGTGCTCCGGTACCTCGTTTATTGCGCCATATGAACGCACTTAGCCATAACCATGATGTTGACATTTTTTCGCATTATTCCTCTTTAACATCATCCCTTCTTACCATTAATGCGTAATCACATTGACGCCTTTTGACTTCTTTCACATTCCTACACTTTCCCGATGTTTGCTTTATATTCTTGATGTTTTGTTTTGCTATTTTTGTTTTGGTTTTTGTATTGCTTTTACCATTTTAGAACTGCTATTGACCTTGTTGGTGCACCATCCGATAGCCCTCACGGTTGTTGATGGGCATAAAATGTTATGAAAAATATTATTATTATTATAATAGGAGACACTCTGTGCAATGGTGGACATTCGGGGTGTTACTTGGTGAGGCTCAGTTTTAAGCGTGCACTCTAACAACAGAGCTTTACCGCATAATAAACCAAAGCGTCATTCAGAATAATATCATTTGTTGAAAACTAGAATGCGTCCACATTTTTGTGGCAACGAGTGTAAAAAAAAAAAGAGAGAGAGAGAGAGAAGAAACATGTGAGCGACCATATCCGCGGGTGAGCGCACCTTGGTTTGCGGATAGAAATATAAGGTTTTGAAATTCGCACGAAGAAATTGCAGATAAACAACGCGTTTGTCTGCGGTATACTTGAGGCATTTGTATTTTGTCGTCAAATAAGCATTAGTGCCTGTGCCGACGTCCCTTGCGTGTAGAGAACAGGCTATGAAAGTGCGAAGAAGCAAATGACAGGGTGGAGCGGGAGATCGGAATAACGTTGCTACGGGCAAGCTGCTGGCCCGAAACGGTCAAGGCCAGGAATAATGTTACAGAAACCGAACTGAAAAAGAAAATGTAGGCCGGTTACTGTGTTTGACAGCTTCAGGGCAGGCTTGTCCGTGACAACGTTATTCCCGTATGTCCCATCTCTCTTTCACCCTGTTGTGTGCCTCTTCACTTTTGTCAAGATATAGGGGCCACCTCTTCCCATTTTCAACAAATCGTGGTCGACTAAGAGCGTGCTTCCTGGTGGAGTTCGTATTTAAGATCCTAAAGGGTATGACGGGCGCAGTGATGAGGACGCAAGGGCTAGCTGTAATTTGTATTGTAGATTCATGAAAATAGGCAACATGTACCTACCTGTTTTTTGAATAGCTTGCTGTATTTGTCCCAGACGTTGCTCAGCGCAGATACATTCGTGGTATACTCCCACACCATGATGTCGACGTATTCGGTTATCCCAGACGCTGCGATATCACTTTCCGGTATCTGTCTGCAGGGCAGTTGAGTACGAAGAAAGAAGGTCTTAATAATAATAATAATATATTTTTTTTTTATCACATGCCCATAAGCAACCGGAAGGTCTGGGAAATGATGCACCAAACATGAATGCACAGAAAGAACACATCAAATATAGTAGACAAAACAGCAAATGTTCAAGTCGGTCGTGGGAAAAACGAAACAACTAATGGGAAGAGCACGTGAGCTATATATTAAAAACTGATTTGATGGCAATATTAACATTAGAAAACTCAGCGATTATATAAACACACGATTCACGAACAGCTTATTACAGCACGTTAGTAGACGACTAATCGGACTTAGATAAGACGGCCCAGGATAGTCAAAATAAAGAAATAAAATATGGCTAGTTATGTCTACGATGATGTAGGTCCTGCTCCCTAAAAAGATGAATCCACTACCTAAAGGCTCAACCGCATTGCACGAGCAACTAATCATGTTCTACCCGAACCGAAATCGGGACCACCGAACTTTTTTCGGCACATCACCGCATGCGGCCGAATTGAACGCCGAAGTTCGACCGAAGGCCTCAGACCTTGGGGCACACCTCCGTGCAGCCTTTCGGCCATTGATTGTCAATTCATTCATGATTTCATTCGCCGACCTCACCGAGTTCAACATGATATCTTATCAGTATGACTTCGTCACCAGCAATACAAGGGCACTGGTCTATAGTAAAGGGGTCCGGTGTTACTTTTTGAGAATTTTGGGACCACCGCTGCTGCAGTCCCTGTGAAGTTAAAACGTTTAAAAAACGCTGAAACATTTAAAACGTTTTTCGTTGTCGTTATGTCTTTGTCACCAGCGATATACGGGAGGGTTGGTCCCTATTATAGAGGGATCCCGTGTTACCTTATGCGAATGTTCCGGTCGCCGTAGCTGCGGTCCTTGTAAAGTTTACAATGATTTGTGTTATTACGAATTTGCCACCACGAGAGAGAGAGAGAGATTATGTGTTTAATGGCACAAAGGCGGCAAAGGTCAAAGAGAGCATTGGTCCACATTAAAGAGGTCCTGTGCTACATTTTACAAGCTTTCTGCTCTCTGTAGCTGCAGTCCCAGTGAAGTTTAAAACGTTTTGTTTTTATTATCCTTACGACTTTGGCACCAGCAACGAGGGCATTGCTCCGTATTGAATGGGTCCGGTGCTACGTCTTTCGAAATGGTAAGCAAACGCGATAGGTCTGAATCAAATAGTTGTTTTACATGCATCGTCGTTTTGTGGAACGTGCCCTTTGCGCAGTATGCATGCCCACTAATCTGCACTGCTCTTCTGTTTTACGTGACCAGTCTCAGATGTTCGACAACGAATGACAACCAGTGAAGCACCCCAGTATTAAGGTTGTCTCTCGCATTTCTTCGCCATAATATCTCCCAAACCCTTTCGGACACGAAAAACGGACACGGAAGACTGTCAGTGCAGCTGTACAACAAGACGACTGCAGAGCCGAGCTCTATAACGCGATTGAAAGTGGTGCAATACTCACCTTAACATGTCGTCCCAGACGATGGCTTGTTTGCCGTGCGTGTCCTTTAGGTACCGTGCCATAGTAAGCACATGTTCCAGGAAGATGTGGTGTTCCTCTCGCCTTCCACTGGGCGCTGCTTTCTTGCGACACATTAAGCACTTCCTCATCGCAAAAACCTCGTCGCAGCCGATATGGACGTACTGGGCATCGTAATGAAGTGAAGCAATCTCGTCCAGTATGGTCCTGCACGCAAGTTTGGCACGTCAACACAACCTTGCTATATCCAGTGCAACTGTGTTAGGCGCTATCAACGTCGTTAGAATCTCATAAAACCGAAAATGGCCGTAGGAATTTAGCTCGAGCTTCGAAGTACGTCAAACATCACCACACTAAAAACAAAAATTTCACTGCATAATAGGCTTAATCGTCATTCAAGAGTGATATCGCTCGCCTTAGCTTTCCATCACGTTCGAACTGACAGCATAGCCTGCCTAGGCAGGGGTGGGAGTTCGGGGATCCAACAGCCCCCGGAAATCGTGTGCTTGGTAATGTATTTAATAGAGGGAACGATATAATGTCCCTATATACCCCCCACCCACCCACCCGAAATATCTTGCTACGCCACTGGGTCAATATACCGTATAAGAGGTTGCGGTAACATGTCTCCACAGGACCGAAACGGCTACTATCTCGTGCACCGTTTTGCTTTGCTCAAGGGGCGAGCGAGAATGCAGGACTCCAAGCTGACAACGACGCAAGGCGACGTCACAGTACCTCCCCAGGGCGAATCGCCGCAATGGAATTACCTGGTTCCTCCTCTCTGGGGTTTCTTAACGGTGTGTCAATGTCGCTAACGTGGAAAGTTAAGAGTGTCGGTGTCCTGACGTGGTGGTATCACATCAGCAAGACAAAACGAGGATAGGAATAATATAGCAGGACAACAGTCGTCGTGTGTGTTGTTCTCCATGTCATTGATTTGTTTTTGCTGCTGTTATACAACCACGTGTTGCTGTCAATTAACTGCCCGCGCAAAATGAACACGGAGGCTGTATTAGGTACCGAAGGGGTTGTTTGCGTTCGGTATCATATTTGCGTGATTTTTTTTCCTTATTGGCGGGAAGACCTCAGTCTTCCAACGTGCGTCGTTGCACCTCTGACGGGTGTGTAATAAATGGCTTCCTCTTTCTAATCGTAAAAGGACTGAAATGGGGGTCTCTTAGAATAGGGCTTTCATGTGCAGAGCCGTGCGTTTGCGTTCCTCGCTAGCAGTTTCTCTGTACGGCTAACAAACAAGAGTCCAAAAGAAAGAAACAAAGCCGGAGTGTTCATTGAAATGACACAGGAGAGCGCCACTATCGCTCGCATATTTGCCGCCATATTATAGGTCACCACGCGTCAGGTTCTGACAGACCAGAATTCACCCACATCGCATTCACCGTAACTTTGGCGTTCCAAACTTATCGTATACAGTGTGAATATTAACTGTGTCACATCCAAATAATTTCCATGTTTTCAACATTGATAGTGTCCTACATAGCATATGACAGCAAACGAAAAGCGGTAACCGAACGTCGAGGGAATTACATCATGGCAGCGATTACCAGGTTAGTGTCCTCTGGATGGATGACGTCACTGAATAAACTCTTTCAAAAATGAAATTCGTTTATAATCATACTGTTTTGTTACTAATACAAATAATTGGCATAACAAAACAGGACCTTTTGCCGTTGTCAATATTTTCAGTCGTTTGTAGGTGATACCCTATATTTCCAAAAAATAGAGTGTGGTCTCCAATGACCAGGCGCCGTTTTGAATCTGAGCATGTGCTGTGACGACGACTGTTTTTCTTTGGAGCCCCAAAGCGATTGGGACGCCCCTGCACTCAAACTGTACTTTGTCGGATAGGTCCTTAGAGTCACTAGACGCCGCTCTCAGATCATTATTCAGTCGTCACGGTGCTTACTTGAGCAACTCGATGGCCTTGCATCTGGAGGGGCAGATGGAATATCCGTGATGTGGTATCTCACTCATGTGATGAAATTGCGGGAGCTTGAGCACGTGCTCCAGGTGACCAAACATCTGCACCAGTGGTATCACAGATAAACCGTGTGCCTTCGACATGGACAGTATGGTTCGCAGCTCGGTGAGAGTGTAGGCGGAGGCTGTTGCGATTGGCCGTACGAGGGGATGCTGGTACGGGAACATGTCTTCGTACTCGATTAATAGGCCCCTGATGCCGAGGTCCTTCAGGAACGGAAAAAGCTTGCGAAGGTATGAGACCTTAGGAGGCGCACCCTTTAGGTCCAAGTGCATCAGGAGCTGAACAGGCAGTTGGTCCGCCGCAGTTATGTGGAAGAACGGGAGGAATACCAGTGATAATAACGGCAAGCAATACATCGTAATTGACAGAGGAGTATTCGCCGGTGATCGTATTCCACCAGTCGATCGGAAGGCAGTAACTTCTTCTTTCTCTGGAATGCGAACAGTGCTATAGCATTTTCACATGCGCGCTCACGGTAGTACTACGCCACGACCAGCCATTCAGCGCCGTTTGCAACAAGCCTTAAACAATATTCATCTCTACCTTACGCGACTTGGAATGGACCTTTCGCCCGAAAAATGCGTCGAGCTCCCTTTCACTCACAAGGCTATGAGTAATTTCCCTCTTTGGGTGGGCGCAAAGAAGCTCTAGCCTGTGCGTTCCCATCGCTTCCTTGGTGTGGTCCTGGACTCGAACCTGCGCTGGGCTCGCCACATTAAGCACCTTGAAACCAAAGTGCAGCGATGGCTTCCCGCAATTCAACATATTTCTGTCTTAGGCTGGGGCTGTGATCAACGCTCCTTCCTAGCCGTTCATGCGACTGTGCTTTACAGCCTTCCAGTCTTGCACAGGGTTTCTACAACATCGTTGCCCTTCGGACCCTGTTCGCCCGAAGCCTTCTTGGCGTTCCAAGAATGGCTGAAACACGGCAAGTCCTAGCTGAAGCTGGTGAACTCCCGGTGGAGGTCCTCCGTGAGCGGCAAACGGCTCGACACTTCCTACGTTTGCGTGCGCACGTTCCCCGTCACCCACTCCTCAGGAAAATTCGATACAGTCATGAAAGTGATTTCCATCGCGTAGCGCAGAGGACACGCAAGGCTCTCACTGGCTTCACACCTAAGACCGTCACACCGCCGAACGCCCCCTGGTCTCTGCCTGTGCCACCCACCTTCGCACGTCTTCCTGACCTCCAGGAGTGCAGAGATCAGGTTCCCCCTCAAGTCCTTCGAGCCCATTTTTATGCTCTCGTAGACGCGATGTTTTCTACCTCTACCGCCGCTTACACCGATGGCGCATCTCGAAATGGAAAGTCCGCGTCGGCATTCGTCATCCCCGCCGAAGGCGTAGTTGAAGGACGTCGCCTTTGGCATCATACCTCCTCCACAGCTGCGGAACTCTACGCAATACTTTTCTTTCTACAGCGCATCGTCCCCTTCACCCCACGGAATTTGGTGGTCTTCACTCACTCAACATCTGCTCCGCAAGCAATTGAAAATTCTGCCATACGAGGCTTCTCCGCACCGTTGGTTATGGATGTGTTGACGGCTTACAAAATTGTCTACGAAGCAGGGCACAGGCTCGTTCTCCAATGGGTTCCAGCCCATTGCGGTGTCGAAAGCAATGAACTGGCTGACAGCGCCGCCGAAGCAGCTCTCTCGTCTCGGAGACGGACGCGTATTGCACTGCTGAGAGGATCGGCGGCCCATACTTCGACGCCTCGTGACTCCTATGGCTATGGCCCCAACGGACAGCTGACATACTACCCCCCGCCATGCTGAGCCGAGTTGACCCAGCGCTCGCTTTCCGCATGCCAGCACATATCCCTCGTCAAGATGCCGCATTAGTTTCCTCGAATGCGCCTCGACGTGGCCTTCACAGCACAGTGGTGCTACCGCTTGAGACAAGTTGCCTCTCCCTACTGTAGCCACTGCGGTGCTGTTGAAGATCACGAGCACATTCTTCTCCATTGCCCACACTATCAATCTTCCCGATCCGTACTCTCCGCATCCCTCAACGAGCTAGATTCCCGCCCCCTCTCTCTCAGAAAATTGATTGGTCCCTGGCCACATCCAGCACACCACCGCTCTGCCCTCAAGGCTGTCTTCACCATTCTGGACGCCACAGGACTTCGATCCTTATTGTGACGGGACTCATTATTTTATTTCCCGCCTCACCTGCAGCAATGGGGTAGAGTATCGCCCGCGGCGATGAAACTCTCCACCCATCATCCCGAAATAAAGTTGTTGTTGTTACTACGTTGAACCATAGCCTCCTATATACTGATCATGCCTGCCCACTGAGCGCGAAACACACGCGGAGGGGCCGTGATGGTCATAGCGATGGGCGTGCTCGCTCGAGAACTTCGCTTGCTGTTATGTGATGTAATGCGTGAGCGCTTTGTCGTCTGCTACTCCGCGTTGAAATGTACGCCACGTGTGTCTCGCGCCTAAAAACCTTTGTTTTTAGGTAACCGTTCATCCAACGTTCCTTCCAACACAACTAAAGTATTCGACGACAACAAAAAGAATTAAAATGGAGCTTGATGGAACGGCGGTGAGATTGGGTAGGGTGAGGCTAACTACAGCGGGATCTTTCGAATGATTAGAAACGCACATGGAATCACTACGTAGGTGTTACAGCTTAAGCACTCTCCTTGAAAGGGGCTTTGCAAAGAATAGCTTGGCAAAATCGTCCTTATCTGTCACTGAGAGTGCATAGTTCGTGAGAACCGGTCGGAAGAATTTCATGCACAACATATAGTAAGCAAGGGCTTATGGTGCTCAGAACTTGGGCACTTCAGTTCTTCTTGCTCTGAAAGAATGTCCTCAGTGCAGTCGACCGCCTGCTTAAGTGGTTACCTTAACTTTCTGCCACTGCAGTTAAGAAAGGTTTCTATGAACTCTTGAAGTCAAGAAAGAAGGCGTAGGAGGCTATTTGACGGGTACAGGAGCCCGCCCCGGTGCTGATGGTAGATCACTCTGTCAATTGGTGCCGCTGACTGGGGCTTCACCAGCAGTGCCAGGTACAGGTCGCAATCGAAGTTCTCCTTCACGCAGCGTGCTAGGTAACCCCCAAACATTGCCAGTGCTGTGTTGCCGTGAGTAGGAAGGAGCTGGTGTGGGGACACCAGACTCCTCTCGAGGGCTGACCTTGCCTCTTGTGGAAACTGATCCACGTCGGTGTCTTGTCTTTCTCCATGGGGCAGAGCAACATCTGAGCTGACCCTCTCATCGTGCTGGACATTACTGTTCGCAGACGCCGAAACTATGCCTGTTTTTAGGAGATTTTCGATTCCGGTGAGCACTGATTTTGCGTCCGTTTGGTCGTTACTTCCAGAAGACTTAGATGTTAGATAGACTAGATAGACTAGAAAAACTAGATAGAAAGACTTAGATAGACAAGGATGTTAACTCTGTGGTTGTCGGTCACGATGCGGACGACTTCAAATCCGGCGCCTTCCACCTGTATCGGTACGTAGCGGATAATGTCGTGAAGTTGAGAACCTGTGCAGTTCCGCGTAAAGAAATATCCCACCGGAATCCTCAGAGGGTGAGAAAGTCCGTTTAGAATACAACACAGCAGTGCCTCAGCCAAAACGAGCTCTTTGGATGTGGGAGGCCCCTGATCTGGTCCCAGTTCCACTTCTCCAACAAACGCGTCACGTTGCTTCACATACTGAACGCGCTGCTTAATTCGTTATTTTTGATTCTATAATCTATCACTGTATTCGTTATTTAGAGCGTGCCTCGTCTTCAACTGCCATTATTAAAATCTAAATCATTATGTCACCAAAAGATTATCATTTTCTTCAAGAAATGCCTATTGATATGTTTGTGTGGCAATAGGTAAGAAGATTCAGTGGCCGTTTAGCGGTGAACGCGTGAGAAATTCATTAGTATTAAGCGCCTTTTCCGGTCCATACTTGACTTCTGGGTATCCACTATACCCAACTTCCGGTTGTGAACTTCTGGTCTAAACCCGACTTCCACGACTTCCGGTTGTCCACTTCCCGTCTATACTTAACTTCCGGTATCCACTTCCGGTATCCACTTCCGGTCAAACCTGACTTCCGGTTGTCCACTTCCAGTCAGAACTTATTCAACTACTATATGTAAGCCAATTTAATTCACCTTTAATTAACGTCGATTACTTTCAGTTACCCTTTAATTACTAAAGGCAACCGCAGGTTACCTAGAGGTAATCTTGAATTTCATGTAGTTCTCGATATTACGTTTACTTGCTTTACTTACTCTCAATCTCCCTTTAATTGACGTCAATTACCTTTAATTACGTTTACCCTCCTATATCTCCTTTGTATATCCACTGTGCCTCGGTGAGGCTTCACCATCTCACACACGGACACGGCACACAGAAATACGTACACACACATATAGCTTTTTCCATTTTGACACTCCTAATGCTAACGCGTAAGAAACCAAGCGCACATGGCCACTCTATCGTCTTCCAGTGGACTTCGGGTCATGTGGGCATCACTGGAAACGAGGACGCAGATTGAACAGGCGCAGGCGCGCGTCAGTATACCCGGCGAGTCCCCATTAACTTGTCTTGGAGGATTGCTGTTACCTCGTCTCAAGCCTCACTGGCCCAAAGATGCACTCTCAATGGCAACATGACATCATCACGCACTCTCTGCTTTACTCCGTTGACCCCACATTGTCCCTTACTCTGCAAATGCCACGCTCCTTTACCACAATCTTCCACCGCATGAGACTTAATGTGACTTTCACACTGGCTTTAAGCACACACCTCCTCGGTGTCGGCGCATCCAGCCTTTGTTCCATGTGTGGGGAGCGCGCTGAACTCAGTCACATCCTCCTGATCTACGAACAGTACGATCGCGAGCGCGCCCTCATGGAAACTGCTCTGCAACGCGACGATCAACGCCAGTTCGACTTGGCCAGAATTCGCAGGCCATAGTCAGACCCCTCTCATCAGATGCAAGGCCTACGAATTGTTGCTGAGTTCCTCTCCGTCAAAGTAATATTCATTCTCGCTCCAGTTTGGACAGCATTCCTGCGTGTGCCTTACGTCCTCCCGGCGGAATATCTTCTCCTTCAATACGTACATATCGGCCTGAACCAAGTTCCCGTTTTCTAAGGCTTTTCAGAGCTTACCGACACGTTATGAGTATCTGGGTATCGCTATCGGGGAAGATGTTGGATGCTACGTCTGCAAGAGCTGCTTGCTTTGGTACCTCACTCTGTGTGCGCTCGAGTTTCAGAATGTCGTTGTGGTTGAAGGAGCATGGTAGGACCATGCTCGCTCCCTTTTGTAAAAGTTTGATAATTTATTTACGAAACTTGGAAATGTAACGTAGTCTTACAAACAACTTGATCAGATCACAAGGAAACATGAAGACATTCCAGGGAGAATGGTGTCACTCTGATGACATGCTACTCACAGCAGTGCCGTGTATGCTAAAGGGAGTCTGGCCATTAATGGGACCTACCTATACCTGGAGCTCCACCCACTTTTTGAGCTCTCTGGCCAATCACGAGCCAAAATACAGTTCGCTATTAACCCCAGGCTATCCAAGCTATATATTACCTGTATTAACTGGGTGCCGACATTTTCAGGAAACTGGATTGCATTAGATTGAATAGGATATTCCCTGACGACCTAGAAACATAATGGATTTTGCGTCCACTTTTAACGGCGCCATCTGGATGGTGCGGGGCACGCCGGGAAGACGCAGAATAGCAGAAGGCAGAAGTAGCAGAAGCAGAAGTGCTTGCTAGCAGAACTGATTGGCCGGCAGAACCGCTAGTTGGAACAGACTGCCGGTATTATACGTATTTTAACTATGAAACATAACAAGATTGAACCAAGAACAGGCAAAGGTGTGTATATGAATAAAAGTATGTCATAAAATGAAAATTTTTGGCCATCCGTAGCGTTTTTCTTGCTATTTGCCTGTGATCGCTGTCGTTACTAGGCCTAACAAGGACAACGAAACATATTATTTTGAGGTAAACATCGACACTAGAGCGTAATTTAAAGGTGATTTGCAAGGTAATTGCAACAGAATGTACACTCACGGAATAAAATTGACGTCATTTGTGAAAAAAAATTGTCATGAAATCCTCGCTTCGCCGTTCCAAGCTACGCCGCCATTTTCGGGAAAATTTTGGTGTCATGGCGGCCCGCATAGAAAACAGCAGCCAATGAAAAACGCTCAATTTGATTGACAGGTCGAGCCCCCTTTTTAGGCTCCTCCTAATGGCCAGACTCCCTTTGGCATACACGGCACTGACTCACAGGGTCAACCATCGCCATCATGCGGGCACACTGTTTGAAAAGCACACGAATACTACATACAAAGAAGATTATGAAAGCAGGCATCCTTGTTACAAGCGTGCATTTATTTGGTTGCGATGGTCGTCGGGATTGACGTTCCTCTTTCTAGACGTTCATGGTACTCAAAAAGATCAGACTGGTCACTGGAATATTTTGATGGCATTTTCTAGAACACTGTCATCACAACGGTTGGGCAGAGTCACTCGCAGCTTGGGTTCCTCCTTCATGGCTCTTTGAATTGTGTCGAATGCGTTCTGGTTGCCAGACCAGCTGCGCCTTGTCACCTGTACAAGAAATAAATAATATATAATAAAATAATAAAATGTGTTTTTGGTGCCCAAGAACAGCCACAGGGCCATAGTAGTATTTGCGCACACAACTTAAGTCACATTGTTTGTTTGTTTGTAAGGGAAAAGAAGAGGAGACACAGAGGAGGAAAGTCACATTGTTAATGCGTTACAGTAGACTACAATGCACTACAATAAACGACACGACACAAACTATGTTAAAATATAAAAACAGAAGTAGACAACAGGCAAAATACAAAAACAAAACAAAAAAGATTTGTCGTTACAACAGACACGTGGTTACATCCGTATTGAAGGACGCATAGGAAGAAAAAAAAATGTCACAGAATTTGGAAATCGAGTTCTGCAACATTTCACAACGCATGATAGGACCCAATGAACAGAATGCGTCTATATAAAACGGTGGGTTGCAAAACGTGCTCGAAGAGGTCAATAACGGGAAAGAAAAGTCAACGAATGAATGTACACATTTGTACGTGAATGAAGCGTCAGCAATATTACGTTGTGCATTCAGTGAGGTCAACTTGAATTGCTTTAACAAACCACTATAATCATACAACTTAAAGGTCGGAATGTGCCTTAGAAAGAAATAATGAATGACGTGAAGAGCTCTCTTCTCAATTTCTCAATAAAGAAACATCGTAAACAAACGGTCGAACTCTCTCAGGCAGGACTATAGGTTGTTGTTTAGTATCCAAGGTATTATTATGTATTTTAAAGTACTTGGTGTAGAAACCGAAGCAGCATCTTAGTATGCAGTGTTTTTCTGTGACGCCAGGCGTTAACTTGGGGACAACGAAAAGATCCTCAAAACCTTTGCAAGGATCTACTGCACTCCGTTACTATACTCTGGTGTCCACGGAAACCCACCGAATTTACGCCATTACAATTCACGTATCTCATATTTTATTCTCCCGAAATAGTGTTCCTGAATGCGGGGCGGATGTATTTCCACAACAAAAATTATTTGTACTGTTCAGAAGAGACGCCACGTAAAAAGAGACGCCAGATGTGGCGCAGAAATAAGGAGTGAGTGTGATGTCATTGTGCGCAGTTCCAGAATTTTGAGTGGGGGGAAACAACTGGGACAAACAATTCTCCTCTCCGAGCTTCCGGCTCGCAGAGGTGCTTAATCGGCAAGGGCAAGCAGGTGATATTTAACACCGCACGAAATCCTGCCTCGTCTGTCAAGCTGTCCACCAGGAGTCCCCATGCAGAATATTTTCGCTCTGCGGTGCGTTATAGCTGTGCAATCGACAAAAAAAAAAGTCCAAGAAAGCAACCACAGACGACCCACACTATACTCTCGTGACGTGGTGAAGGCTGCTTGCTTTGTCTCTTTGCTTTTTCTTCTCAGCTCACGCGCCGCTTATACATGCTTGAGCTGTGCCGCTGTATTTCACTGGTCACGTGAGAGGAGTAGCATACGTCACGACGTCCTCATGTTCTGCGATGCACTCTTTTTACGCGGAAAGGGACTTTTCAAAGGTTTGCGGAACAGAGCTCTCAAGCTAGCTCTGTGCGCCACCTGTGCTCATAGTTCTTTCTCAGGAACTCATTTAGTGGTTGGAGAACACTCTGTACCGGAACACGAAAAACAAATATGGGGTCACTTCCTTTAAGTTAGCTTAATTGAAGTGCAAATGCTTCTCCTAGAAGTTCACAGCGTGCACCGGCATTCCTACGCAATTTACCGCATCACCTGTCCGTCGCTATAGCATCTCGTATCTATGGCGCTCGATGCCACGTATACGCTGGCAGCTGAATCGTTTGTCCCAGCTGTGGCGACGTCTCACCGCAGATTGATCGGCCCCGGACACGTGATCTATATGGCATGCTCTATGTGACGTCGTTTGCATTACACTTTCCGATTCTGAAAGCAATGGCAGTGTTCCATCCCTAGTTCTCCTACCTCCTTGATGTGGTGTGTCAGGCGCCCAGTCACCGCATTTTTGTGTGTGACCTGCTCCCGCGTGTAACGCAATGACAACCATCGCATACGTTTCGGACAAAGGTTATTATTGAGAACCATTCTACACCGTAGAGTCGAGATTTTTTCATAACGCTCCACGGTTCCTTGAAGCGAACGCAAAAAAAAGTTGAAAAAGAAAAGATTTTAAGGAACCGTTAAAGAAAGGCTTGTTAAGCATCTAATACCCTAGTCAGACGGCAAACCTAAGTCCGTTAGCGGAACGGCGGTTTCTTCACCTGTAGTCCAATCATCATTTTGAATAACATCATTCTCTACCCTAACGTCTTGAAAATGGAAGGCGTACACCTCTTTTGTTACAATTATGCAGTTCATAATTGCCACAAAAAAGGCATACGCCTCCTGTTGTCAACAAATCAGGGCACAGAACGATGTCATTCGAAATGACGATTGGGCTGCAGGTGAAGTGACGGCCGTTCCGCTAACGGACTTCGATTTGCCGTCTGACTAGGGACTATTACTATACGGACCTGAAAGCTACAACGAAGCCTGGCAAGTACTAGAGGGAATATCGTGTGTATGTGAAACGCGAGCAACTGCGCTATAGAAGACTTTCCTAGAGAGCAACTAACAGCCCCAGACAACACGAAACTTTGTAGGGACATCCCAAACAGGTCCCAACATCCGCAGTCCCACAGGCGATGTATCTGGTACATTGGTAGGATGTGCGTTTGAAACGCAGCATTTGAAATCCGCGAAATCGCCCTGTGGATGCCAAATTGGGACGTTCGGCGATGAGCAGTACGGAAAGCAGCGGGAAGGAGGCCGCTCGGGCGTCCATTGTGATGTGACTCTGCTACGGAACTGTCGTTAGCAATGACAAGCAAAAGTAAGTATATTTAAACTTTCTGCACTCTTGAACTGCATTGTTATGTGACTACTATTGCGGGTGCAGACCCATCATGACCACGTCAGGCAGATGCAGCTGAAACACAAAGCGCGTCTCCCGGTTGCTTTACTCTTTTGCAGACGAGGTGACGTGTTAGGATTATGTGTGGGCTGCATAGTCTTGAGAGGTATTTCACTATGAAGAAATGTAGACAAATATCTCACCGCCACTTACGGAAAGCGGTGCAAGGAAACTTATCAGCAATTAATGTGCCCTCACTTGCTGCTTTTACTTCCTCCAAAACGTGCCCTTCGAAGATATGAAATCCGTTCTGTGTCCGTTGAGAACACGGCTGAGCCAGCTAACATTTTCGCGGTTTCTAGTCTATTAGCCTTTCACAACGTTGACACCGTGTTGAGTGAAACATCCATGGAATCGAGTTGTCAGAACCAAGAATACGAGGGAGACGCTTCCCCATCCAGTGTTCCTCTGCATGCTAACTTTGAAGAGCGGCCGAGGTTGTGGGCGCTTGCATCGTCTGTGTGACATGTAGATCTGACAAAAGTGTTGAAATTGCTGAAGACGCAGCCGTCATTTATCGATCTCCCAGCTTGTGGTAGCAATGCCCTGCTACGAACCCCACGTTTTGCATCCGGTGTGGAAGGAATGGAAGATGGAAAATATTGCCATTTCGGTGTGGCAAGAGGTGCGCACTGGAGGGATTAAGTCAAATACTATACGAAATTGCGATAATTATGAACGTCAATGGACTTCCGCTGACAAAAGATCAGTTTTGGCCTATACTCTGCCACATCATGTTTGAGAGCAAGTTTCACGTTCTTGTGATTAATCTCCCATTTTGGCACCGTTGCATATTCACCTGTACATTTAACTCCCTTTGTATGGTTGTCTTGCAGTGAGCCGTATTCGCTCCATCTCTACTTCTGCTCTTCCTTCGGCTGCCCAGACCAGAAGCTCAGTTGAACTGCCCCACATCCTGTACCAGGAACATTCCAGTTTGTGCTCTTTTGTTAGTTTTGACTCTTTTGTTTGTTGTTTCGTTTGGACAATTTCCTTCCACACTCACTGAATTTTTTGTATACTCTACGGGCTTGTGGTATGTCTTGCATTTATACCATTGTTGCATATTCACCTGTACATTTCATTTCCTCTGTATAAATAGCGAGTTTTAGTGGATCGTACGTTAACGCATTTGCGTACGCAAGAGCTAGCGTTGCTGGTTCTGTGCACGACCTCAACATAGAGAAAGCTTCACGCATTGCGCAGAACCACCACGCTATTCCTTATATACGCAAAGGCGATAGCGTACGGTGCATTAAAACTCTCTATTGAATTGCAGTCAGCCGTATTCGCCATACCTCTGCCTCAGCTTCAGCTCTTTCCTCAGCTATCCAAGCCAGAAATGCGCCTCTACGAGGTAACATAATAAAATTTCAGGGAAAATATGTTCAGTACCTGTCGTTACTTACAACATCCTATTTGAACTTTTGCACTGCCTTTTCTTGTTGCGAGTTGCATTATCAAAGTCCGACGCTGCGGTGTGATGCCGAAGGGATTTCATGAATGTTGCAGTAGCATATTATAATGCCTATACTTGCTTATAATGAGCTTAAACTTCTGCTACCTCACCATTTGATCCGTTTCGGGTTGGGAACCCTTTAGTGTTTTTACAGAGGGCAATTTTAACAATCTATTTGGAGCTTTAAATTTCTTTAGAAGCGGCAGCTGCTATCCCCTCATTTGGATTCTTTAGTGTTTACAGGGAATAGTTATAACCCCGTACAAGTGCTAGTATTTGTTGGAATTGTGATATTTTATTAGCTTCATAGTATTAATGGTCAACGTGCTGGATGATGACATATGTAACTCAAAGGAACAATAAAATGTTGTCATGTTTACTCACGATGTGTGCATCTTGCTTGCAGTGCTTATAATACATTATATAGCTTAAAAAAGTGGAAAGGACAGCACTTAAACAGGGACGGCACGAGGGGGAGGGGCTTCTCAGCGACATCCCATTCATGTCTGATGCACATCCCTCGAGGACATCCACAGGATCTCCCTGAAACATTTCTCGGTGTCTCATTTTTTCATTTTCGGGACAAGTTTAGGCTGTGTTTGGAACATCCCCGGGATGTCCGCAACATCCCCAATGTGACATCCCAGTAACATTTATCGGACCATTTCGTGTTGTCTGGGGCCACACGACAAAACAACATTTAAGTTTAGCAAGCAGGATTGTGACATACGAATTTGCCTCCCCTTCCAGGCGTTCCTGGGTGGTATGGGCGAAAATAAATAGGATGAAGTGAAATTACATTATTTAACATGAGCGATGGAAGGGCAGCCCAAAACAAAGTCACATTACTTACGCCGTTGTTGACGTCCCATGATAAAAGGGAGGTCACACGCCCGTCAGCTTCCTGAAAACAATAAATCGTCTCTTGTACAAGAAGTGCCATGTCCATGTCAGCTAATATTCAGGTTTTGTGTCACGCAACATCCATGATCATTAGTGAAACAGGGGCTGGTCAATGGGCTCTTGAGAATTCTGGTACGCAGTTCCTGTAAGTTCTAAAGAACTTGTGCCATTCCACCAAATTGGTGGTCTTCTTCGCTCGGTTAGAACGAGTACTTGGGTATAAGCCATCCTTGAAAGCTTCACAATGTTGAAATATTACTTTGAGCGTTGATATGTCTTGTGTGTACATTAACATTTACTCTGTGTACTTTCTTCTTCGGTACATATTATTTATACGAGAAAAATAAAGTTAGGACCAGGAGGTGCGAGACGCTCGTCCTTCGTTCACTTCCTGGTTATCACGAAATCGAGTACAGACGTGTCTCTGACACTTCGACGAAAGGAACGATGCTGTGGTGTTACCACTAGATTCTACGTCTGATGCTTATCTGCAACACACAACTGCGTGAACCACGCTTGGTGAAACTGCATAGATGCTTACCTTTGAGCCATCTAAGAGACAGCCGAATCCTCCGTTGATTACTTCGCCCCTATACGGGAGAAATGAAGAGAATAATGAGCTACAAAGCCGTATGGATCACTACCTACAGTAATATCTCCAAATCATGCGTACCACCCAACACCTCCTCCGTTATGAAGGGCAACCCATGTTGCTCCTCGGAGGGCGTCTCCCACAAAGTTCTGCACCGCCATATCTGGAACATGACATTACATTAAAAACGCAGCGTAGGGTACCTCAGCGTATGCGATGAAACACCCCCATAACATCACCGTTAGTGATTGTTGTTGTTGCAACGGATGACATGTCGTCCTATTATGGAAAGTACTCACCAGCAGTAAAAGCTGATCCGTCGTAGACATTGGATGTTTCTCTGTACGGACTGTCTGCACCACTGACATCATGATGGTCACGGCTGAGCACTACTGGTCCCTGGAAGATGGAGATCACGTGCTTTAGTGATAGCACTTAGACGCTCTAAAACAAATGCAGACGCCATTGGCTGTGAAGTCTGCCAAGGGCGCATGATCTCTTTTGTGCCCAGTAAGCCATTCATATCCATAGGACATCCCCATAAGGTCGCAAACGTCCTGAATATCTGGACAACCATGCGATATCTACGGGATGTCTCAGAACGACATTCGAGTTTCGGTTTTACCCAGTAAATAACAGATGCCCTAGGTACATCTGCAGGATATCGCATTTTGGATATTTGAGTGGAGGTAGCAGCCTGGAGATCCCTGGGATTTCCATGTAATATGCAGTACATGAGATTTTGGGCACTGGTTGAACGTCACAGGAACGTCGCCAGGATGTCGCCTGGAGATATAGAGATAAATGTGAAGTTTATGACATCTTGTTCCGACAGCCACATTTTTGTTGTGCTGAAAGCAAGCAAAAACTTCTGTAAACGCTAACAGGATATGGGGGAACAAGTAAAATCGTTATATATTTTTATTGTTCGCGTGCTGCTAGCCGTGAAAGTATTTATCTATGCGTAACGCTCGTCAAGCAACAGTGGAATTCGATCACTTTTACAGCTCCACGAAGCAGCTAATCACATTATAGACAATAGCTTGAATTAAAAACATAGTATTTGGCAGGAAGGAATGTGAGAAACGTTATTGGTTATGCCTTGACTCTGCAGAGACACAGGTTAATTGGAAAGAAGCAACCCCTCACCGTTACAAATGCATCACGGCCAATACACTTAACGAATGTGCCCCAGCAACTTGTATTTCAGTATATGCTCTGGCCATTTTGTCAACAGAGACTATTGTGAATGCTCTGGTCTCCCTTCAAAAATGTGTACGCAGTAGAGGGGACAAAAAGGTATTCTTAAGGTGAGAGCACCTTAGTGGACTGTGTGTCAGAGTGTGGCCGAACACTTGCGGGGCACACTACAGTTCCTGGATTTTTTTCCTGTTGTTGATGTTCGATGCGTTTATTTCAACAAACACATGACAAACATGTGATAATTAACTTATGTAATATGTTTGGTAATTAATATGTACGTTGCGTTTCTATCAGCATGGCGTCGTCATCTCAGATACATGTATTAAACTAACAGTAAGTAAGCGCAAGTTAATATTAAATTTTATGTCAGATATTTGTGACGTCCAATCTGTGTCCTGATATCCACTAAAATACATTGCGGGGACATATCTGGGATGACAAAGGAGGGTTAAAATGCATATCTCACGGACGTCCTGTAGATGTAAGTTGGATCCTCACGAACCTCCAGCAGATATCCAAATATCCGGAATTAGATATCACAGAGATATTGCCTGGATGTAAATGGTTTACTGGGTGGAGCAGGTCGCCAGAGTAGCCGGACAAGAAGCGCGGTTAATAAAGTCACCGTTAGCATCACCACCTTGAGCAAGTGAACAGATTTCCTCTACACTTATGCTTGACCACGTACTGCATGTGAGGCGACATCAGGACGATTCTAAAACGAGCCACCGACGGGCTCAACAAACTATTGAAAAGAAGGAATATTCTATAACCCGTAAACTCTAACAACAGAGCTTCACCGCATAGCATGTTCGGCTCCATGATTGATAGGATTGTCGCTTCTGATTCGAGGACAGAGGGGGTGGGGAGCGCTTACACCTTTTGTGTCAATTTGAATATATATGATAATTGACACAAAAAGGCGTACGCCCCCTCTCTCTTTGAATTAGAAGTGATAGCCCTACCGTTCGTGGCCATGGTTGGTGCACAGCGTGCTATGCGGTGAAGTTCTATATTTAGAGTGCAGAACTTACATGCATAGGGGTTCGTGAACCTTTGAGCAAACGCACATGAACAGAAGGACGGCCCTGGCTCCTGGTGTGTGCCGTCCTCCTGTCCGTGTGTGTTTGCTCCAAGTTTGACGAACCTCTGTCATGTACCGACTGGCCCAATCTGCCATTTTATGGAATTTTACATGCATGTTTTCTGAGACTGCCTCACACAAATTCATGCAGCTTTTAGTACCGTGATAACCACCTTTGAAATCCTTCGTCAGACAGCGGTGCCGCCAGGATTGACAACTGCTTTTAATACGTTAGCATTAGATCCTCGCTACGAATGAATCGCGCCGTGATCTGCCTGTAGCCACGGAAATGGAGAGAGGCGCTCAGAGGGGAGAGTGGGAGAGTAGGTGGGCGTGCTGCGGAGAGGGAGACTAAAGGTGAAGAGCGCGTGGAAGTACACGCTTAGAAATGAACTTGCTTATATTTAAATTTACTTGCTTAGAAATGAACTAGAACTTGCTTGAAATGAATGCTTAGCATGCTCCTAGCCAACCACCATCTCGAATAATATCGTTATCTACCCTGATTTGTTGAAAACGGGATGCATACGCGTACGTTAGGAGGGAGGCGTACGTTAAGAGGTCACGGGGGAGAGGAGGACGACAAGCCGCAGCATGCATGCGCAGTGAGTGGAGAGGGAAGGAGGGATGCAGAGGGTGCGTGGAGAGCGCGACGCGGCGTGCAGCTGTGGTGGTCGACAAGCTCAAGCGTCTCTGCGTGGGCACGCCATGGCATATGAAAGCTGTGCAGAAGAGCGGCGGCGAAAGAAGGCTGAGGCTGTGAGACAGCACTGCCAAGCTGAATCGAAGGAAGCCTAAAAGGCTCGTTTGGCTGTGGATGCTGTCTTGCGTTAGCGTTATGTAGACTTGTGTGGAGGATTGTGTAGCGTTTCTGAAGGGTCGTCCGAGGGTTGTGTAGCGTTGTGAAGGGGAGTAGCCAAATGTTTTTCAAGTTTTAGTGCTAACGCATTTCCATCAAATCCGCCAAAGGATCGCTAATGATTCTTTGGAAACCCGTTTCATTATTAATTTAGAAACTGAGAGAAACCGCTTAGGACATGAAAAAGAATTATCCACATGGGAATTTCGCTCTCGAAATGCGTAGCGCCTATTACCGCGGCAGGAGCCTTATATATCTTACGTACCATGTCCCTCGCCAGTTACGCGTGGAGCAGCTCTCTGAAGCTCACCAATGTCAAACTCGAGCTCATGAGCGATCGCGAGATGTATGAAACGTTCGAGAAGGGAATCAGGGGGGGGGGGGCATTTGTAACAGCTTCCACAGATACTGTTGGGCTAATCACGAGGGGTGTGACGATTACGATCCCCAGCAAGAAAATATTTTTATCCAGTACCTCGACGTGAACAGTTTGTACCCGTATGCGATGACTTTCTATCTCCCGACAGGTGGTTTTGAGTGGGTCGATCCTTCGAGGTGGAGGGAGATCGATTTTCTCAACATTCCTCACGATTCGGAAGTGGGTTACGTCTACGCAGTAGACTTGTGTTATCCCGAAGAACTGCACGCTCTTACCAGGGATTTTCCCCTAGCATCCGAACACAGTTGCGTGGACGAGAACGAACTCTCCCCCTACCAGCGACACCTGAAAGATGCGTTGTCGCTGAACACCCCTCCCACAAAGAAACTCTTGCTGACGTACTACGACAAAGAACGGTATGTCATTCATTATGCATTGCTCGTT
Source organism: Ornithodoros turicata (assembly GCF_037126465.1). NCBI lineage: Eukaryota > Metazoa > Arthropoda > Arachnida > Ixodida > Argasidae > Ornithodoros > Ornithodoros turicata. The sequence continues at coordinate 23,703,735 of NC_088207.1, forward strand.
CTGTATGTGAGGTTGGGCATGAAAATAAAACGTGTTCACAGCACCCTCTCGTTCCGCCATGACAACTTTTTGCGAACCTTCGTGCAGAGAAACGTCGCGTTGAGGAATGCCACGACCACGAAATTCGAGCGACTTCTGTACAAAACCATGTCGAACAGTACGTTGGGTAAGTCGATACAAAATGTGAGACGCATGAAAAGGTACGCTATAGCCTACGACAAAGAAAGCGCGCTCCGAAAAGCTAGCTCGGTCGACAGTCAGCATTTTCACATTCTGAGTGATAAGTGCATCTTGTACGAGATGAAACAACGCCGCATCAAGTGCACGCACCCCCTTTATGTGGGCTTTGCCATTCTAGAGATATCCAAAGTCCGAATGTACAGCTTCATCTATGAGTCGCTCTTTTCTCGCTTGACGTGTTCAGTGCAATTGATCTATAGCGACATGGACAGCATAATTTTTTCTCTCACGTGTGAAAGCCTGGAAGAGCAGTTGATGAAAATTGAGGACGACTTAGATCTTTCCTCCTATCCAGAAGATTCCCTATTCCTTTTCTGGCACGTCTGATCATCTCGTAATGCTCCGTTCGTGAGATCAGACAAGTCAGGGAGGGTGCAGGCATCTATCGACCAACTCTTTTGTACGTATTCAATAAACATGTTTCAGTGAAAGAAAACACAGTCTCGTCAAAGTTATTCGGACTGTTTAATGTGTTGCATGTCGATAACCAAGTGGTAGTTCAATAAATCAGTGACAAAGTTCACGATGTAGAGTGCTTGCAAATGTCGCTGCTTCCACAGGGCATGCTTAATATGAGCGATGGCACGAGCGAGAAGGTTCACGATGTCTGCAGCGATGTAGTTGAATTCTGCGTTGGCCAGACTCACAAATTCGCTCATCAGTCCCAGGGGTCTGTCGGGAACCGTTATGTAGACGTTCTTGTAACGGGCGTAGATCCGACGCACCATCTCCTGCAGCGACCCCGGCGAGATCTCTCTTATATTGACAAAGCCTACCGTGTCTATCACGTAGCGAAAAGCAGTGATGATGAGCTCGTTGCAGGGACTTTCGCTGCTGAAACATGCCTTCTCCACTTCTTCCCAAGAAGCGTGGGTGCGGGAACAATTTTGTAACGAGTGGTAGCTGTACATCTTCGCGTAGTGATGACGCGAGCGCGGTGCCTTTATACAGATAAACGCGCACAAAGAAGCGGGAGCGAAACCGAAACGAAGAAGCCACCCGTTGCCGCTAGGAGCGCGCGCACACGCACGCAGCGTGAGGAGCAGAAAGCCGAAACCGAAAAAGCCCGCGGTCGGGTGGGCGGCACAGAGGGCGCTAGGAGCGCGCGCGCGGGCGCATGCGTAGCTGCCGTGACGCGGCGCCCCAGTCTGTTGCTCGCTAGCTGTCGCGGAGAGCAGGCGTGCGCTCGGTTGCTCCGCAGTCCCCGCGCCCGCTCAGTTTCTGCCTACCTCTCGGATGGAGCAGTCGCACCCGTCGCCACGGGGGAAAAGGTGAGTGATTTGCCGTGTTGTTTTACCGCGCTCCTTTTCCCGCATGTTTGCCGGGCCCCCGTGTTTTGACTTGTTTTGCGGTGACCAACGAGTGATTTGCCGATGTTTGACCGCGCTCGTGTTAAGCCTTTTCTCGCCTTACGCGCATGCTTAAACTTGTTTAGCGGTGAGCAAGCCTTTTGTTCGTGTTGACGCATGTTTAGCGATGTGTGCCCAGTGGTTCCCACCTTGTGTTAGCTGCATAGTGTTGTGACGCTGTGGTTAGGCCTAACCGATCGCCCCCCAAGCCTTTTTCCGGTGTGTACCGTTTTCTCCATGCTGTTTAGCAGTAGCGGTTATACCTTTTCTCTCGCATGACTACACTTGTTTAACAGTGTTGCCATTTTTACCCGCCGCTGGTATCTTGTTGTTCTCTGTCTTTCTCGCCTAGAGCTATGATGGAGGCGCCATCTGGTGTGATGCCTTGCAACTAAGTGGCCACCTGCCGTCGATCTCTGCAACTGCCCGTCGCCAACTACCAACATGGCAGGCGCTGGTCACTCGGACGTTTCGGAGCGGTTTCTTCGCCACGGCGTCGTTGATTTTCGAATAAATTGTTTCTCTCCACTCTATTTTTATCTCTTTTTCTTCTTTTTGTTTTCTTTTTTATGGACACAGGTTGCCGCCAACTCACAGCTTGGTCTGGATACGAGATAGATGCTCCCCAATTAGTGTAATGACTCCCTGGAGGGTGCTGATTAATGTGGGGGTTCCGATTAGCTCTTATTGCTAATTAAATCGTGTTTAGACGAACTTGTGAGTTGGCGGCAGTCTGTGTCCAGTGATTACTACTTGTGTGTAGATAAATACATAAAATAAATACACTTTCCCATGCGATTTCACTACTTTTTGTATTTCGTACTATGAGCCGTGCGTAGCTGTCAGCCTACCCTGTGTCGCTTCTTAACACACACACGCACACACACACAACAAATACAAATCTAGCGTAGCACCTCGAAACGTTCAATGGAAACGTAACATACCTTAAGCTGTCCTTCTCTTATGGCCTTGTTGAATGCCAGAGCAATTTCAACCCTACCCGTCCTGTCGGAGTACAGTATGCGTGCTTGGGATCCAACCACCTGTAGTTGATGGGAATGCTTTTGTGAAGTAAAGTACTATCCGATGTTTCCGATGTTTCGTTTTCTTACCAGATTGTGAATTGCTGCCTTTTCGAGCCAAGTGATGTTGTCAGCATACTGTTCTTTCACTTTGTCAGGAACTAAATAACACATTGTGCGCTCAATATTAATTGACAGATGACAGCGAAAATTGAAAGTTTTCACAGCGATCTATGAATCTTTTCGTTTAGGCAGGTAATCTGCATTTTCGTGTAGGCGGGTTCTAAGATAGCTCCACATAATAGCGTCACAAAATAAAGTTGTTGTTATTCTACGATAGCTTGTCTTCATATTATGGATATAACTTTCACCACATTTCTTGTTGTTTAGACTGATAGTTTAGAAATTACCTTGCGTTACACAGGAATTCTGGTGATGGTGACCACGAGTCGTTCAATTAGATGAAGATGGAGTGCTTCATGGCAGACACTCTCAGAACAGAATTTCACCGCATAGCGCGTTGTGCGCCAACCACAACCACGAACGATAGAGTTATCGCTTCTGATTTGGAGAGAGAGAGAGAGGGGGGCGTACGCCTATTTGTAGCCATTACCATATATCCAAATTGCTACAGGGTGGGAGGGAGGGTATCGAAGTAGGTTGCCGTTGCTACAGATGCCGTTGATTGCTGTTGCCGTTGCAAATTGCTACAAAAACGCTTACGCCTCCTCGCTCTTCGAATCAGAAGCGGTAAAGTACACCCTTTTTTAAGAGTGTGGGGCCCTATTCTCGTCAAAGTAATCGACCTCGGTTACTTTGTGTCTCGCCTGTCATAGGTCGTTACGTGAAGAAGGCGTGACGAACAGAAATGAATGTCTCAAGCAATATTCATACTCTTCATCCTGCAATCTTCGTGAAAAAGTAGATAGAGCATGAACAGTGTAGGATCAAGTAGATCATTCATCTTCACGCCTTCTTCACGCCTTCTTTACGTAAAGACCAGTGACAGGAGAGACACAAAGTAATAGATGTCGATTACTTTGACGAGAATAGGGCACCAGCAAACAAGAGCACATTGTAGTGGTGAACAACAGATGCCTTGGTATCTGTTCTGTGATTATCACGGTACCAAGGAATAAAAACCCTTATACGGTGAGTCCATACCGTCTGTCTGTCTTAGGCGATGGAGTACTTCTTTAGCTAGCCTGTCGGTGGTTTTCAAATCCTCAGCAAGGCCCGAGGTACACACCCATCTGAACAAGAAAAAAGGAAAATGAGGAAGGCCTTCATTCTTCTATCTAAGTAAACTGTATACTTAAAGGGGCGGTGGCATCCCGAAGCCCGACTACGGAACAGATAACACTACCCGAGCAGTACAACATATTGGCACAATATTGGCAACACCGGCCGAATATTGGTCCAAGATTGGACAAATATTGGGCCAATATAGGGACGTTCGGCTAGGGTTTGGCACGGCTACACTGGCGCCGGCTTTCTTCCCTTGTGGCGGGCGGAGGAAAACTTTTCCAGTATATTCAACAAGTGTAGATGACGATGTTGGCGATTTCACACGTCATCGAGTGGAGTCTGTACTGTGTTCGACCTACATCAGTGAATATGTACAATGTGCCTGATGAAATAACTGCAGGAAACTGCGAAATAACTAAATAAGTGCTGGAAACAACGTATCCTTGGCCACCACAGGTGGCATTGATGGCCATGGGCGAGAACGCCCCTTGGGGAGCCGAACGAGCCCACTGTCAGGCCAAGATGTTGCGCTGCTTGTTCAACTTCGACTGATAATCTGCGTTTTTAAAATGAAAAGTGCATAGATCATTAACTAAGTCAATTTTAAAGATCAGCGCTGCTTGACCAACCGCAGAAGCTCCGGCAGGGGTGACGTCACTACTTAAGCAGAAGAGTGAGAGCCCGGCGCGCAGAGGGAGAAAGGCGCCGCCCAGACGCCCCGTAATTCTATGAGAAGCCCATATACGGCCACTGCATTCCTCTTCTCACTAACACACCGTTACTGGTCCGACAGTGACGTTTCCTTTTTCTTTTCTCCTTTTTCTTTTTTTGCAGACAGGGAATTTCGGGATATTCTCAACATCCGTCGTCTACTCTTGTCATGGAATAATACCCAATAAACTCAAATTGAGGCACTCTTTCGTGTGGGACTTTCGATACATTCGCCAGTGGACCACGATGAATTAGATGACACTGTATAGTTCCGAAATGAACTGAAACAGATGCGAGCGTTCCTGTCAACGTAAATGGGGTGTGACGATTCTCCCATTTTCGAAGCCATTATGTTAGTAATGCGAGGCTTTGCCTCTTGAATTTATCGAGAAAAGTACTGCACAGACGCGGTCCGCGTTCGGTAGATATTGCCAGCGAACATCTGCGAGAGAGGCGTCATCGTTCTCTCCCTGAGTCCCCCAACAATTGGGGACGTTTTTCTTGCTCCCCACCCCCCTAAACTTGGCATACATACGTTGCCACGCAGAATGACGCGCGCGCCAATTACGGGGAAGGTGCTAAGTGTTCCTGTTTCCATGACAGCTATCTGCTCCGCCGGAGAAAGACTCCCCATTGGCGTCGCTGTATGTCTATCGAGCTTTAAAAGGTGCACGTGTTGCAAATATTATTACAAACCCAGAAGGAAACTCCTATGGCTTTATGTTTTGAAAACGTGAACTACAATATTACAAAGAGTGTGTTAGACATAAGTGGATCGAAATAAGTGGTTACAGGTCGTTTTACAGCAGTCTCTTACATCGGTATCACCATGACGTTGCTGAATCGTGCTATTGGAGCAACTTAGTTGTGATGTTCGATTCAGCGGCCTCTACGGCACCTTCTCCTGTTTAGGAAGATTTCAGAGAATAACCAAAATGAGCTTACCGGAATGGCCCAAAGCCTAAAGAAAAGATGTCCCTGAAACGTACAGAGCGGTATGAGATTGTGAGTGTCATCTACTTACGCTGTAATTCTTAAGCATAAATGCGATCCTGACAAGTTATCGCACACCACGTAACCATATGTCCATTTAAGTCTAAGGCAAAGATCGGGAATTCAAGAGAATTCCTGTGTGGGAGCGTCGAGGGATGGCTCCGCGATGTACTGTGGATTCATTGTCTCTCTGTCTTCTACCTTTGGCTGTCTTTTGCACTTTTCTATTGTAACTACAGTTTCGACATTGGCTGCGTAGCTGAAGCACTCCTTACCACGCGTCGACGCCCCACGAGACCTCACTTTTCCATTTAGCGTTTCGGCATGTGGCCATCACCACATCGCAGGGCCTCAAAGTGTCTCTGGGCTGACGGCGCAAACTTGAGCGCAGTTCAGTTCAGTTCAGTTGCGTTCACATAGTAAAGGTTGTTTTTTGACTCACCCCATGATGTCTTGGACGTAGGATGGATAACTGAACTTGATGCCTTTGCGAGCGACATCAGCACCTAACAGGGCGAGAGCACGGCATATATAAGTTAGAGCGACGGTTTGTACAGCTCCCGTCAACCTTAATAACAACACTGGGACAAATTCCGTCTCATTTCCGAGTGCGATTGCAGCCACTCTAAGGGCACTGGGGGAATGTTAAGTGAACAAAATCCTTGCGTAAAACTAAGAGAATAATTTTGTTCAATTAAGATTGCCTTATGGCCCCAAGGCTTGTTGTAATCGTGCACGGAAATGGGATCATTTTTTTTTTTTTTTCAGTGTTATTATTAAGATTGGCAAGAGCTGTACCTCACAGAATGTCATAGCAAGGAGTCTGGAGAGGTCTGAGTGTGGGTCTTGGAGAGACCTCATTGGGAACTACGCAGTTGTTCGAGTGGAAACTGTGCCGAAGGACCTCGAAAAATATCACCTTATCATTTAGAATTCAGAGTGTTCTGCTTGTAAACGTCGCTTGAAGTGCATTAATGTGACATTCCAGTTCATACTGAATGCGCCTGCTTGGGGCCTAGAATAGGTCTGCAGTATTGCCAACACGGTACAGGTGAAACGATCGGCTTCGCCACATAATACGCTCGTATTCAACAACCGTCCCGATCGAACTTGAACTTCTGCTTCCTGATTGGATGAAAGCTGCAGGCGTACGACTTTCTGTGTCACTAATGCAGTTAGATTAATTGTTAAAAAGGGTGTACGTCCCGCGCTTTCCGCAACTCAGGAGTGATAATGGTATCATTCAGTGCAATGGTTTACCTTTATCGTGCCAGGTGGTGAAGGGGGGGGAGGATATGCTTATTCAGAAAAGAATAAGGAAAGGTCAGCCAGACAGAGGTCCATTTGAGGTGGTGAAATTCCGCTAGTGGAACCTCACGTAGCACCAGCTGGGTGCGATATTCGAACATACCACCTTCCAAGTGTTTAGCGTAATCTTGGAATTTGCAAGGAGCCGATGTTGCCGTCCGATTATAGTGTGTTACAGGATACGCGGTTGTGTCCAAAGCAGACATGAGCAACGCCGCCCGACGCCGCTGTCGCCGCCGACCTGCCTAACGCCAGCGCCAGCCCGGCGCGCCGATGGGCTTCGCGTTGCGCGTTTGGCCCGGCGCTCCATTTTTGACTTTGTCTCGTGAGTGGATGAGCGGGACGGGCGTAAAGGGTGAACCGCATGGCACGAAAAACTGTCCGAAAACTGGCCGAACCGAAATCGGGACCGAACTTTTTTCTGTGCATCACCGCATGCTACCGAAATGCACTCCGAATTTCGGCCGAAGACTTCTGGCCTTGGGGAGCATCGCCTTTCAACCATCCAGGTCAATGAGATAAGCCCTGTATTCATAGGAGTAGAAGTCGCACACACACGGCAACAGTCAACCACATTGCTACGTCGTCGTTGCCATGGTTCTCCTTTCGTCTGGATAGCCATTGGTTGCTTCTACTTTTTCGGTTGCCGTCACTTCCCATTTCGGAGGAGAAATCTGGCTTGGCCAGACCGGGCCGAATTCGGCACAGAATTCTGTTCTCCGAAAAAAAGTTCGGTCCCGTGATCGGTTCGGAAAGAATTCGGGAATTCGGACGCTTTTCGGGCCATGCGGTTCAGGCTTAAGCGGTGATCTCAAGCGATTCCCGCGCCATCGGAAACGAGTCGCCCGTTGCGGGAAAATATGCCGTTCCCGCCTACCGATAAAAGTTCAAATGCAACAAAGACGCCTGGCGCTACCTTGGTAGTCTAGTTCTGCAATATGGCGACAAGAAGAGAGCGGTCGCGTCTGGTTTCTTCTGTGAAAAGTGCAATGGTACCGCAATGGTATGGTATACGGTAACATTTGTATGCTCGCACTGCCGGCGCGGCCGCCGATGAAACTGCCAATGGCGCACAGGTCTAGTTCAAAAGAAACTACGAAATCTAAGCAGAAGTGCGAGACAGAGGCAGCTCGTCTTCTCACTAAGACTTACACTCTTAAAACAGAATTTCAGCATACCGGAGGACAACGTAGCGCGGTGAAGGCGAACCATAGGGCGAATGACACTCTCACTGCTGATTTGCGAAAAGCGCGGGGTGTAAGAATTTTTTCTGACAATTAATATAACTGCAACTGTCACAAAAAGGCGCACGCCTTCCGTTTTTGACGAGTCGACAATAATAAAGGTATCATTCCATGCTATGAGCTAAAGTTCTGTTTTAAGAATGCAGAATCGAGTGCGTAATGCTACGGAGCAGAATTTCTTACCTGCTCTTGATGCTTCCAATAGGAAAGCGTTGCCGTAGTCCCAGAAGCACATGCCTCGTTTTGCCAGCTTGTTGATCGCAGCCACGTGTCTTCGCAAGCTGAATATTGCAAAAAACGTATTAGTGCGATACAAACACCTTCCATGCAATCACAAATGGCCTTGCTGCTTCTGTCGTTACATCGGGCCAGTTTCACCAACGCTGATTAAGAGTTGATCCGCGACCAAATGTCCCTTAACTTGAAATTACGACTCATCCCTCTTTCCCAAACGGTAGCTAGCGTTACTGAAATTCACCTTACGTCACTATCTAACGTTATTGAAAAACGATTGATGTCTAGCGTCAAGTTTAAGGGACGCTTGATCTTCGTTTAAATTGAATTGGCGTTCAAAAAAAAAAAAAGGTCCATTGGACCATACATCTTAGACATCGCTTGCCTTGCGCGGCAAGCAGTGGCAAATGGTCGGAATCCATTGAACCATATTCCTCTGATCGCACAGCGCATGCGTGGCTCTCGTTCTGGCTGGAAACATCATACCGGAAACGATACTAAGCTAACGCCACACCATTTTCCCGTTCGAGAAGTCCACCAGTGAATGGGTGAGACTTCCGCTTCCCGGGTTCCAGCATCAAAAATGCAGGGGCAGGACCCAGGAACGACAACAAACTGCTTTAAAAGAACTACGTCGCGGTCGTTTCAGAAACTACAGTGCCATTTTACTCCTTGTTCGTTACTGACAATGACACCGAAAATCCGGCGCGAACTAGTGGAGTTGTTTCTGTGCAATTTGATGTAATGCATGGCAACAGCAGACGACGGATGTTGAGAACATTCCGGAATTCCCTCTCTGTAAACGTCACTTGGACAAGGCCAATCAGGGAGCGGCAGTCCTTGGCGACCTTGGTGTCCGACTACCGGACGAAAGCGAAGGCGCCCGCAGGTCGCGGAGGAGTCTGAGAACGGCTTGTGAAATGCTGTTACTGGATAGCGTCCTACGTGTTTGTACAGCAGGGACCGTAACATCGTGTTGCAGGGAACACGGTCAGGTTAGCACTCGCACTGGTAAGCGAAAGTCGGCATATTTACCGAGGGCCTTTCACCTAGTACGTTGTGGTGCAAACGCGAAGCAGAGACCTCAGATACAATCACCTGTGCTTCGCTCTCATTCGTGTTCCCGCCTTACGTCGTTCCGGATTAGCTGCAGAGGCAGCGCGAATCTTTAAAACTCGTTTATTTAATAAGTACCTGTTTTCGGAAGAGAAACTTGGGCAAGTAGACTATGAAACCATGGCGAACATTACCGTATCGGTCTCATATACACACCTTTACGGATGCAATGGTCCCCTTAACACAGAATGGCTGTACTACACTCAAACTCTTTTTTTTTTTCTAAAATCAAACTCTAACTCAGTTTCTTCTCCCCCCCCCGTCTCCCCCTTTCCTCTTCCCTTTTATGCTTTCTTCTGCTTGATCGACTCTACCTCTTTACTGTTTGTTTGTTTCTCTCTTTTTCTGGCTCTAGTGTTCCACTCACGAACGCGTTTTGGAGTAGTCAGTCCTGGCTGGGTCGCGACTAACGTCTCTATATTTTTCTGTCATTTCGAATCAGAGTAAAACTAAAGATTTCCGTCAGAGTAAAAGACTGAAGACGATAAAATACATGCATTCCTTGAGAACACAGACTAGAAGCGTGTTTTGGAGTGGCGCGACGTGGCGCTGGTATGTTGTGTAATGTGGTTAGGGTGTCGGATCATTAAACCTTCGTTAAACATGCAGTGTGTCCGTCCCGTGTCGTCCTTATTGTTTTTAACAGTGTTTCGGCGATTTTATTACATAAACGAATTTTACAGTTGAGTGCTGATGCCTTGCAGACGCGGAAGCTCCGACGTTAGGACATCGCTCCCTGAGCGGACCACTGAGGGCGCAGTGGTCAGAGGAGACGGGCACCTTCCAAACATCCCGTAACTGCATAAGACGGCCGCACGGCATTCTTTTTTCTCAACGTCGCGTCCTCATTAGTGTTAAGGGACTGACGTTTTCGCGTTTTCCCAGACAGGCGATTTTGGAATACTCTCAGCATCCGTCGTCTGCTCTTCTCATGTATTCCGTCGAATAACAGTTCAAACTACGTCACTCTTTCGGGTGGGATTTTCGATACTGTAGCCAATTGTCCAGGAGAAATAAAATGACATCATAGTTTCAAAAGTGCACTGGAACAGATGCGACAGCCCATATAATAGTGCTTTGTACATGAATAACTGTGGCGCTAGTTACCTTTCCTGAACCAGCATCTTGAAGTTTCGCGGGTCGCTGCGCATTTTCTCGTTTGCTTCTTCGTAGCTCAACTGAAAAAAATGTATCGTATGTGTATTAGTATTCTGCATTTGATACCAACAGTGTGCAATAATAAAAATTATCCACTGCAAACGCAAAATGATCGTTTTGTTCACGTTGAAATGTTCCGACGTACGTAAATGTTCCACTATTGTAAGCTCCCCTCTGATGTCGTCTGTCAGGTCAAGGAGAGTGAAATGAAAAAGACCAACCTGTTGTGGACCAGAGCGCGAGATGCAAGAGACAAACAGGGGAGGGTCTAGAACAGGGGTGCCGAATTTGTCCGCGGGCCGCATTGGGCCATGGAGGAACAATGCGGGCCGCATACCACGGCTTTGGGGTAGCCTGTTTCTGATACAGATGACACAACACAGAACTTAAAACGACAGAAATCGTACATATTTGGGGTTCTTAGCGTTTCTTAGCCACAAGATCAGCAATTATTTTTATTTGCGGTGAGCAAACTTTGCACATCTTGGCCTTAGCTATTGCGTCAATATCGTGTGGAAGTTATTGCACAATTGCAGTCTTAGGAAGTGCGTTGAGGTGTTCGTTTGTAAGTTGTGAGCGTAACTGAGTTAGTCATGTTCACCACAGAAAACGGCTGCCCGCAGACGTATACGCTGGCAACAGTCGTCTCGCGACGTAAAGCCGCGAATTATTATTATCAGACGTATGTTGTACCGAATATGGACAGGTTTGTCCGCCACAACAACATATCTTCAGACACTTTCGCCCAACAAGGAAGCCGCACCAACCTCAGCGACCTTGTTCTCATCAGTGCGTCGCACTGCAGGTCAATGAGTTCCATTTGTTAATCATCAGGAGCGTGCGGAAAACACCGAGTCAAAAGGCTCTGTTCTAATCCTTCTGCCCTCGAAGAACCTTTGCTTCAATCCACACGGGAGATCACCAAGCCTGCGACTGAACCGTTCCGTTTCTGGTGGCATTGAATGTACCAATATTACAAATCGACCGTGAAGGGTTTGTTCAGAAATTTTGGTAGGAACATACCAAATATTAATATTAATCAACAAAAAATCACACGCGCGGGGACGGATTTAGAGACTCATCAGCGAAGACGACGAAAGCAACACAGAGGCAGACAGGGAATGCCGTATTTTGACGCTTTTACCATATCATTAAAGGCTAATTATGATTAAATGTTGAAAGTTGGACGGTCCGTGTCGCTCTACTTTTGTCGTCTTCGCTGAGGTCATGTACCAATGGTCCCTGCTCGACTCTTAGTAAAAGACTCATCGGCAGTTATACAAGTCAGCTATAACAGTTTTCTATCACTAATTAAAGGAGCACTGAGGTGACCCCAAAAATTTATTTTGTTTTTCGGTGCAGATTGTTCTCCGACGAATAAAATGAGTTCCTGCGAAGGAGCAATGAGCGCAGGTAACTTGCAGTGCGAACGCGAGGGCTCTGTTCCATGCACCTCTGAAAAATCCTTCCCCTCGTGAAAAGAGCCCATTGCAGAACGAGAGGGCGACGTGACGTAGTATGCTACTTCCCTCACGTACCCAATGACGTATACAGCGGTAAAGCTCAAGCATGTATGAGCGGCGCGTGAGCTGTGAAGAAAAACAAAGAAACAAGGCACAGATCCTTCCCGACGTCACGAGAGCGTCGTGTCCACTGTCCGCGGATGCTTTCTCTAACTGTTTTTCTTTTTCATTATTATTATTTTCTTTTTTGTAAATTCGCTTGCACAGCTATAACGCACCGCAGAGCGAAAATGTTTTGCATGGTGACTCCTGGTGGACAGGATTGCACCTCAAAAGAAAAGATACACTGCAGCACAACAGGACCCAACTGGAGCAACAGCTTCGGTCATTCCAGTTGGTTCTCGTAAGCATGTGACCTATGCATGCATCACCTGTATTGCTTCACTATGGCGGATGCCTACTGTGATATCTGAGGCGTTACAAAGAATCACCGATGCCAACAGCCGTATTGTATACATACTCAGCCTATAGGGTGAAGTGTCATGTCCGCTTTAAGCTAAGCGTGGTTGGACGAAATCCTCTCCGTAACTGTTTCGTTATTATTACTTCTTTATTTCTGCCCCGGCAGGTTGTACCATAAATTTCCAGCATTCTTGGACCAAATCGATAAGGGATCGTAGCTGACGCGCGCTAGAGAGGTCCTTGATGTCCATGCGCTCAGAAAGCACTCGACTCTTTGAGGAACTCCGTATGTGGGCCTTGTGATACTGTATGAGGTACATGTGTAGCCGTGTCGCAAAGGGACGCATGGGAGTGCCGATGGGAGTGCCGCTCACCGCACGGACGTCCGATTGGCGTTGACGTCCGGCTGACATACGATTGAGGTCCACTGACGTCCGTAGCGTGGGACTGACGACCGACGCTAGGTACTGCCATTCCTCAGCACCGCTTCAACAAGAGATTCGCGAGACCCACGAAAGTCAAAAAGCGGTGCCATGAATGAACGCTACCATTTTTGTCTCATTTTGTGAACTACTATCACCATCACAATTTTTCGAAAACTACTCCTCAGTAGCCCTCATTGACAAGGCGTCGGTAGTATTGGTCTAATGACATTGAACTGGGTGCATTTAATGTGAGCCACCAGTGCCTTCCAATGAAATCTTCCACGAGTGGATTTCCGCAGTCTGCAGGCGGCAACTGTTCTCGTTTATATGCTTTATGATTTTGCTGAACCATCGGATGCAGTTGCTATAGCACACCATATTACCTGGACAGGATAGTAACCTCCATTGAAGGGATTGTGGCAAGAAGTTTGGTCAGATCCCAATTCAACTAGGAGCTCGCCCGTTTTCTCTGCTTCCAAACTAAGCCGTTCCCTGTAACGTGAATAACGTCAGAGTGAACAGCAAGCCATAGTACACTCACTCGGGCATATATGTTACACTGAAACGCTTCTTCGTTACACCGCAACCAACGAATATGTTACACGGGCAATATATTACGTGGGTTAACATGTCTAGAGGCAGCACAATGGGCATCGAGGCATCTCTACTTACCACAGGTCAACAATGTTGCCAATGTAGCCGATGCTGACCACTTGCTTCTTACTCTTCGCTTCACTGCAACGAGACGTTTCCAAACAAGGAATGAGATCGCAAAATACAGGTCTTCTACTGCGCGACATTTTCACTTGATTTCCCTGGTAGTGGGGCTGTCAGATAGACCTTAAAAGACGAAACAATTTTGAGCAAACCTTGTAAAACGAGATGGGCTACGGGACGCAGTGTACTCCGAGAAGGCGGCAAGGTAATCATCTTGCCGTTACCTTTGCATTGCATTCATAAAGTAATCTCACCGAATCCTATGCATGAGCTCGTCCAAATCTTCAATAACTTCATCCAGCCATCCCTGCCGGTGTCTCTTGAACGTGGCTTCTCTCGATACCTGGCGAGGTCGTAAGAAGTGAAAACGTCTTCATTGGAGGCATCTTTTGTAACATCTTTTCTTGTATATTGTACAAAAGATTGTAACATCTTTTGTGCATCTTTTGTCTTTTGTAAGGGCATATTATACGAATGTCATCCGCCGCTCACCTCAGCAATAACCCCTATACCGTTAGCAATGACTGATGCCTTTGCCTGAGCACCACTCATACCACCAAGACCAGAGGTCACGAACACCTTAAAGGTAATGAACGTGACCATTTAAATGATGACACTTTTTGTGGTAAACAACGGGCGCAACCAGTAGGCACCGAACAGATAGAAGGGGCGCAAAACTTACTTTCCCTCGAAGGTCCGACAGATTTAAATACTTCCGCCCAGCATTCATGACAGTAATCTGAAAAGCGCCAGTTACTGTGATCAGCTCACACTCTGAAAAGACAATTTCATCGGATAACGCGGTGTAGGCCAACGATTCTAGAGAAAGATAGTACCATCATCACATTCCTTTTATCCCCCATTTTTTTCTTTATCACATCACATCACATCACCCTTTTATTGCGACACATGTTACGCGATGAAGTTCCGTTTTTGAAGGGTACTTGCTAACGGTAGTTAGTAATTAATGGTGCTAGTAGTGGTGTTAATCGAGCTTGTAATTAGTGGTTATTGTTACACTCTCTAAAAACTGAACTACTCAGTTGTCTCGCGACGTAAACCCCCCAATTATATACAAACTGAACTTCACCGCATAGCACGCTCTGCGGCAACCACCAATGATAGGCTTATCGCTTCCGATTCGAATGGAATGGGGAGTACGCCTTTTGTGTCAAATTGGATATATGAGACACAAAAAGGCGTACGCCTCCCTCTCGCCTCGAATCAGAAGCGATAACCCTATGATTCGTGGCAATGGTTGGCGCAGAGCGTGCTATACGGTGAAGTTATGTTTTAGACACAGTTCCCTTAGAAGTCGGCCCAAGATAAACATTCCCTCAGGACGTCAGTCGTGACGTTGCCCCTCCTATGTGAGACCGACAATGGCGTGCCCTTTCACCAGCACCACCTCTATTTCAAACTCTTAGAAATGAACTTCACCGCATAGCACGCTCTTAGTCAACCATCCTATCTAATGATATCGTTATCTGTCCTGATTTGTTGAAAACGAGAGTCGTACGCCTTTTTTGTGACAATTATGAACAGCATAAGTGTCACAAAAAAGGCGTCCGCTTGCCGTATTAAACAAATCAGGACAGATAACGATATCATTCGAGAGGATGGTTCGCTAGGAGCGTGCTATGCGGTGAAATTCATTTTTAAGAGTGCATGGAAAGCGCAACTACCATGTCTTTCGATGTCTTGCCCGCAACTTACTGGATTATTGGGACCATGTCATTGGTACCTCTTCGCAGTGCCGCATTTGGAAGCTAGCGGTCGCTACTCATCCGCTCGGTTAGAGCTTCTTCACTTTCTATACTCTTAAAAATGAACTTCATCACATAGCACGCTCTTAGCCAACCATCAACCCGAATGACAACGTTCTCGCCCTAGATTTGTTGAAAACGGGAGGAGGAGCCTATTTTGTGCCATTATGCACGGCACAGAATAGGCTCCTCCTCCCGTTTCCAACAAATCAGGGACAAGAACGTTGTCATTCGGGATGATGGTCGGCTAGGAGTGTGCTATGTGGTGAAGTTCATTTCTAAGAGTGTACCGTACTTTGTGCTTGAGCTTATGTCGGTAGTTTGTGCAAGCAGTGAATGTCTCACGGAAGATGCTTCTTTCTACTGTTGCTTACCGTCATGATTCTACGCATTTTTGCGGGAGCTGTATAGTTCTGTCGTCTGCTACGGCCCTCGTATGTCGGCTTCTGCGTGTTCAGAGTTCTAATTTCCATTGTCCAATCATGATGCAGATCTCGCGCGCCGGTGAGTAGCGCCCCTAGCGGAGCGTGCGGAACAGCTCCTCATATAGGTGTTGCCGATTATAACATGGTCGCTATAATCTTGTAGGTTATGGTTTTGCTTCTGGTTTTGCTTCTACTGAATATGCAGATCCAAACCGCAAATATCCGCAATTCGCAAACTGCAATCCGCAACCGCAGATCCGCAAATATGCGGCTTACAAACAAGGCTGATCCATACGTAGCCTCAGCGTAATCCGTTCAGTTTAAATCCGTAAATTCCTCTAATATCATTCCTGCAGAGAAGCAAGTATTTTCACGTGCACATTTGACCATAAATCCACTTAGCGGATTAATTATCGTTTGCAAGCGCTAACAATAACTGCTATGGGATACACCGTATTGTGTCCGTATAAACGACAAATACTATCAATATTATGTTACAGGCGGATGCAAGTGTTTCGTTAGAAAATGCGTGAAAACGTTTATAGAATTACCGTTGTCCCGTGCACAATTCCTTGGGGCCCAATGTAACAATAGCTGCCAGCTGTCATTTGACCATACCTGGAACAGCAAGACGAGAGCTATGGTCGAACGTTGAACAGAATTTCAGGAGGCGAGCGAGATGTTGTAACGTTCAACGGTTAACTGTTGTCAACGGTGTTGTAACTGCCAGTAGGCAGTATGTTCCTTGAGTATATACCAGGAATATGTTACGTATACAACAATGATCTGTTCCTTCCAAAAATGTGATGGACATTTTGCGACAACGGCAAATAACAGACACTGTGAACGATACCGCAATATATGGCATACGCAACCGTATACGGTAATACGTGGCATACTCACATGCTGACTCCCATGGCGAACATCTTGTTGTAGTCCTCTGGTCTGGAGTGGTTAGGTATAACCATACCGTTAGTGATGACCAGTCGGGGTGCGTTGGGGCCCAGACAAGGAAAGAGGCCCAAAGGATGGCCGGAATACATGACTAGCGTCTGTTCCTCAGTCATACTTGACAGATACTGCATCACCAGGTAGAACTGCAAGACGTCATAGCGTTTCGGTACAAGTGCAAAATTTTGTGTACCCCGTCCTATGACATCTCATATCACACGCGAAAACGTAATGAAGGGTGTTTAGTGCCAAACACATTATTTTTCATACCAAAATGTGGTACTGGTATCATACAGTGGGTGCGCTAATTGCGCGACGAAAACCGGGGCAGTCGCTCTACGCTACAGTGTCTCGCTGAGCCGCAGTGAGGCGGTGCTGCTAAGGTCCACGACACATCAAAATCGGAGAAAAAGCATGAACACTTAAGCGCCCAAGTCACGGGTAGTGAGGGTAGTGGGTTATATATGTGGGTAAACGCTGTATCGGCTGGAGTAATTTGCAGTGCAAGGCGTCGCCACCACTTGGCTACAACACTCTTGATCATTACCAATGACAGCCAGTATACATCAATGTTGTGGAACTATTTGATGATGACTACTGACACCGTAAAAATAAATAAAAATAAGGAGCACTATACCACAACAACAAGTAATGTTGTATTACACAAGGTGCGACGTCCCGACGGATGCTTTAGCTGTTGGTCTAATAAGCTTGGTTCAATAAGCTCACATAACACAAGATATGTTCCTGAGCCTTCGTTATCTGTGGAAGCAGTATACCTAAGTATTTCTACCATCGACTTTTTCGTCGACACATCCAGAGAGGACAGTCCCTTTTTTTAGGTATCGGATGCCGGATGGTGATGAGATTTGAATGAGTCACATGACTGTTCCACTGTATGTTTCGGGGTAACGGCAGCATCGGCTCGCCGCTGCTGGTCACAGGAAATTGGGAGTCGTCACGACTCTAAAAACTAAACTTCACCGCATAGCACGCTGTGCGCCAACCATTGACACGAGTGATAGTGTTATCGCTTCTGGTGCGAGGAGGGAGGGAGGTGTACACCTTTTTGCGGCATGGACCCATTTTACACAAAAAGACCTACGTCCCCCCTTCCCGCGCACTCTGTTCGAATCAGAAGCGATAACCCTATCAATCGTGGCAGTGGTTGGCGCACAGGTTATTGCGGTGAAGTTCTGTTTTTAGAGTGTAGAGTTTCCTTAGTAACATTAATTTCGTGGCCATCGTCGTCCGTTGTAAGACCCAATAGGAGAATCTGAGGAACGGCCGTGATATTGTTACCTGTGCCCAGTTCGAGAGAACTTGTCCGTTTCCCCCGTAAGTAACCAACTCCTCAGGAAACTGGGCCACTTGTGGATCCAGGTTGTTCATAATCATCAACATTATTGCAGCGGCCTGGGGCGTTTTCGCTGGGTACACGTTGATCGGGTATGCTCTACAAGAAAACGCAGCATACCAAGCGTTATTTCGTTATGATCATCATCAGCACTGAAGTAAAGTAGCAGTTGCTGTTTGTTGTTACAGTCTAAAGACATAACTTCGCAGACATTTTGTGCTCGTGGCCGCCGATTCAAGACCGTACCGCCTTCTTGACTGCCGCGGATTTAAGACCTACACTCTTAGAAATCAACTTCACCGCATAGCACGCTCACAGCCAACCATCATCTCGAGTGATATCGTTATCTGCCCTGATTTGTTGAAAACCGGAGGCGTGCACCATTTTTGTGACAATTATGAGCAGCATAAGCGTCACAAAAAAGCGTACTTCTCCCGTTTTCAACAAATCAGAAGAGATAGCGGTATCATTCGAGATGGTGGTTGGCTAGTAGTCTGCTATGCGGTGAAGTTCATTTTTAAGCGTGTACCGCGACACGCTCTCAGTCTCGCCTGACCAGCCTCGGATACTTGGACATCCCTCTTGCAACATTACCATGGCACACGTAGCGGTGGTGTAACCGCAGCGCTTCTCAACATGCGGATATCCGGTCATGTCAGCAGCCTCTGACACACTTCACAAAAAGGCGTACCCCTTCCTCTCTCCTCGAAGAATCAGAAGCGATCACCCTATCATTCGTGGCAATGGTTGGCGCACAGCCTGCTATGCGGTGAAGTTCAGTTTTTAGAGTGCACAGTACGCAGGACGACAAAAGACATGTGGACCCCCGTCGCACCCTACACTCTAAAAACTGAACTTCGCCGCATAGCATGCTCTGCGTCAACCATTGCCGCGAATGATACACTCTTAAAAATGAACTTCATCGCATAGCACGCTCCTAGCCAACCATAATCTCGAATGATATCGTTATCTGCCCTGATTTGTTGAAAACGGTAGGCGTACGCCTTTTTGTGACAATTATGAACAGCATAAGTGTCACCAAAAAGGCGTACGCCTCCCGTTTTCAACAAATCAGGGCAGATAACGACATCATTCTAGATTATGGTTGGCTAGGAGCGTGCTATGCGGTGAAGTTCATTTTTAAGAGTGTAGGGTTAAGCTTCTGATTCGAGGAGAGAGGGAGGCATGCGCCTTTTCGTAACAGTCATCATATGTCCAATTAATCACAAAAAGGGGTACGCTCCTCCCTCTCCTCGAATCATAAGCGATAACCCTGACATTCGTGACAATGGTTCGCGCACAGCGTGCTATGCGGTGAAGCTCTGGTTTTAGAGTGTAGAGGCGCACGATGTTCTAAGAGAAAGATGACCAGGGTCATGTCGACATAATTTTGAGTTCCACGCTAGACATGACCGTCGGACGAAATAATCAGCCTGTCTTAAAACAGAACTTCACCACATAGCGCGCTGGGGACCACCATTGCCCAGAATGATACCGTTATATGTAATGCCTGATTCGTGGAAAGCACGGGTCGTACGCCTTTTTGTGACAATTATCATTGCTGCATAAGTTTCACAAAAAGCGTGCGCCTCCCGTTTTCAACAAACCAGGGGAACGAGCAATATCAATCGAGATGATGGTTGGCTAGGGGCGTGCTATGTGGTGAAGTTCATTTTTAAGAGTGTAGGAGCGTGCTACGCGGTGAAGTTGTCGCCTAACCAACGATAAAGCCTTTGATAATTCGTATATGCGATCCTTAGCAACGCAGTGTCGGTAGATTAAGTTCAGTCCCAGCACAGAACCAAAGTTGTTCGAAAATGACCGCTGCGGCTGAGAGAACACTCCACACCACGCCACAACACACCACACAGTCCACGTCTTACTGAGGCACCTCGAGCGCAACAAAAGGAAGGGCTTACCGCATCGGGATATCAGGGATGAAGCGATACATGTAGATGTGTCCATAGTCCTTGAGCTCTTGGGCAAACTCCGGAGCAAGAACGGCATGAACGCTGGCAGGGAAGTACCGAAGGGCATTCCTCAGCGCTATCTGCGATGATGAAAATATCGTTGCAACGTGACATTCCTAAATAGGACGCCTGCACTGTAAAAATGGCTAGGATGACTTTCACGTGACGTGACAACTATAATCACGGTACACAAGATACAGTATACCAAACAAGATGGGCCAAATGGAACCATATTGCACGCTGCGTCTACAGGCCCATATTAGTCCAAGTGCCACCTGAATTAATCCGGGTGACATCTGAAATAATCCAGGCACCATTCAATTTAATCTGGGTGCCGTCTGAAATAATACAGGTGCTATTCAATTTAATATGGGTGCCATCTGGATTAGTCTATGGTGTGTTTAAGCTCCATAACCTTGTATTCACACGAGGGACATCGCCGCGAAATATTCTACAGTCATCTAGTGGAAGGGAAAGTAAAAATCTGCTGACGGGGACTGAAATTGCGCTGTGTCTTATGTTGAGCATTTGCATGGCGCCGAGATATCGGAGGTTAGAGCGGAACTATAGCAGACTACAACATTGTTCATGTCATCTCCTATGGAATATCTTGCATCTGATCTGCACGATATTCCCGGCGGTTAGAAGGACACGGAATGAGGTGACCTTCAGCTGAGTTAGAAGATATTCCGTAGCAGATGACGGGACGAATGGTGTCGCCTGCTACTATGCGTCCTGTCTTTTTGTACTCTTCTAGCAGTGTGGAATATCCTGCAGCTCAGTCGCAAGATATTCCATAGCAGACGACAGGACCAACGGTGTCATCTGTTATGTACCTCATGTCTTTCGCGCTCTTCTAACAGCGCGGAATATCCTGCAGATAATAAACATGCTGAACCCCCCCCCCCCCAACGTTTTATTTTATCAACGGGGGGTTGATAAAATAAAAAATAATATGGGCTAATAATAAATAAAATAATTAATAGTACGGGCTAATAACCCCCCCCCCCCCGCCCTCCCCGCGCCACCCCCGTTGATTGTCGGCATGCTTAGCACGTTTTCTTCTCCGAGCTGCGTCTTCGTCAGAAAATTGTCTCTGGCTCTGGTAAGCCTTCTGGGCGCTGCTTCGTACGGAGCGATACTCCACAAGCTTTGTAAATCGCATAATCCCTTTCTCAGTCGCAAGCAATTTGCGTTCCGCCATATTTCTACTGATTTGGAGGTAAAATATACGACAGCGTGGTTTGCTGTCCACTGAAACCGTGCCATCCTATAAGGCTGAAAGGACTTGATGGTGGGCGCGAACGCTTGCTTTGGATCTATCCGGCACTCGCTCCACCACTCTTTTTGCGTGGTAGCTTCGCCTCCGGTGCACTGAATACGGTTAAAAGGCAATGCGTATACGATAATCAAGGATCTTTAGAACCATTTCCCACAGAGTACTCAGAATTCGCGAGAACAGTTTCGTGGTCCCTTTGCGGCTGCAGACAGCCTGATGGGAAGGCGGCTGTACCGGAAAAGAGCATTCAGCGACACGCAGGGGGCTAGAAGCGCCCCGATGGTGCACATTAAACGTGCACCATCAGGTGCGCAAGCAAAGCTCTCTTGACTTGAAAACGCTTTTAGCAGAGGCCCCGGATGCAGAGCGAGAGAGAAACTGTGGATGGAGCGCGCTCTGGAGAGACGCTATACATACGTAAGGCAATAGTGTGGGCAAGTTGGTACATCACGAATGGGAGAATGGGGAAAAAAATGTCAGTGTTTCGCGCTGTCCTTTCTTTTTATTTTCATGTTTTTATTTTTATTTTTAGTTTTTTTTTTGTTTTTTTTTTTCCATACGTAAAGCCGCCCTTCGACTCTAGGTGGTGTTTGCAGGACACACGCTTTTTCTGTCAGGATTAACGACAATTAATGAATGCAAATTATGTTCCAGGCAGCACAGTGGCCAAGGGAAAGCAAAGTAGAATAGATATCCTGCGTCATTGACAATGTTATGCTTATTATTTTTCGTACCAAGTCTGGATTCCCAACAGTTTCAAACCGTTGGCGGAAGCAGTTGAAGAAGCACCTATGAAAAATTCATGTAGAACTGATGAGCTCTGCATATACATTTGCTCGCCAAGTTGGCGGCGGCGCTGTTAGCCATCGTTCTCCGAAACGCGACGTCGCGACCACGTTCGAGATACCGCACACGTAACCCTAGAGATTATCTTCTCCCTATATCTACATTGACGGAAGTGCATGCCAAAGTATATAAGACGGACAGAGATAAGTATGGCCCGGCATCGGCTCCTTGCTTCTCCTGGGTGCAGTCATGTCGTTTGACGGAGCATCTGTTGCGCAATAATTAAACCGCATTCGCTTCGTGTGTCACAGAGCGAGTTTAAGGGGAATCACGAGTTGTTTGTAATGTATATGATCTTTGAGAAGAAAGAGTTATACTACGAGAAGAGAATTTCTCCACGAAATACTGCCCCAGAGGTGGGAAATAGTAGAAAAAATACGCAGAATGATATCATCCTGTCAGCTGACTTATGAAAAATAGGCCTGCGCCTGATTTTGTAGACATTACACAAACTCCACTTCGCGAGATAGCCAGGGGAGCGTTGCTGGCGTCGCCTGAAGATCACAGCATCGTAACGCCGTCCGTGCTCGTGCAATGAGCGGCGTTACGATGCTGCGATCTTCAGGCGGTGCCAGCGACGCGCCCCAGGTCCATCCCATCATGGAAGAGCCAGGGGCGAGGACGGTGTCATTCGTAATCAGGGTTGACTGGAAGCGTGTTAAGCTGCAAAGTTGCTTTTAGAAAACCCCTTATATCTCCAGTTCGTATATGCGTGACCCCAGTATATAGGACAGCCCCTGCCACATGAGCCAGTGTGCCTATAGTTCATCCATATGCGTGTCTACAGCAAGAAATCCACCTGTTATGGATGCAATTACTGTATTCAAAATAATGGGATAGTACCGAACTACTTGCACGATTTATGACCCGTTCCCAGTCGCATGATTCAGTGCCTCCAGTCCGTATGAGCATTCATATAGGGATTAGGAACTTACCTGTCTCTCCTCGTTGCTAAGAGGTGCGCTACGAACCGGTGCGTGAGGTAGCTTCTCGTCCCTCTTTCTTTTTGATGGCAGCGGGGACACAGGTATCCCTGCACAGAGTGCCTTCAAGGTATCGCTGATGCTGTTGCTCATCGTTTGTCTTCTCGGACAGTGGCCTCTCGCACCGCACGTATATTCTCCTCCTGATCTCTCATCTCGCTATCTCCAAAGCCATTGAGGGTCCCACAATCTTGTTCGCTTATCGGAACCCATTGTCTCAAGGTTGAGTTCGGGAGAATGAAGCTCTGAGCAGCTTACATTCCACGCTTCCAGAATGGACTCGTCTTCTGCCTATTCCAGGTGTTTCAGTTACGTCCCCGGGCTAAATAATTCGCGAATGGGTGCACCAATCGACGAATTTTCTTTTTTACAAGTTTCTGCCTGATGCGACCTACACTCTTAGAAATGAACTTCACCACATAGCACGATCCTAGCCAACCATCATCCCGAATGACAACGTTCTCGCCCCTGATTTGTTGAAAACGGGAGGAGGAGCCTATTTTGTGCCATTATGCATGGCAAAAAATAGGCTCCTCCTCCCGTTTTCAACAAATCTAGGCCGAGAACGTTGTCATTCGGGGTGATGGTTGGCTAGGAGCGTGCTATGTGGTGAAGTTCATTTTTAAGAGTGTAGAACTGATGAGCTCTGCATATACATTTGCGCGCCAAGTTGGCGGCGGCGCTGTTAGCCATCGTTCTCCGAAACGCGATGTCGTGACCACGTTCGAGATACCGCACACGTAGCCCTAGAGATTATCTTCTCCCTATATCTACATTGACGGAAGTGCATGCCAAAGTATATAAGACGAACAGAGATAAGTATGGCCCGGCATCGGCTCCTTGCTTCTCCTGGGTGCAGTCATGTCGTTTGACGGAGCATCTGTTGCGCAATAATTAAACCGCATTCGCTTCGTGTGTCACAGAGCGAGTTTAAGGGGAATCACGAGTTGTTTGTAATGTATATGATCTTTGAGAAGAAAGAGTTATACTACGAGAAGAGAATTTCTCCACGAAATACTGCCCCAGAGGTGGGAAATAGTAGAAAAAATACGCAGAATGATATCATCCTGTCAGCTGACTTATGAAAAATAGGCCTGCGCCTGATTTTGTAGACATTACACAAACTCCACTTCGCGAGATAGCCAGGGGAGCGTTGCTGGCGTCGCCTGAAGATCACAGCATCGTAACGCCGTCCGTGCTCGTGCAATGAGCGGCGTTACGATGCTGCGATCTTCAGGCGGTGCCAGCGACGCGCCCCAGGTCCATCCCATCATGGAAGAGCCAGGGGCGAGGACGGTGTCATTCGTAATCAGGGTTGACTGGAAGCGTGTTAAGCTGCAAAGTTGCTTTTAGAAAACCCCTTATATCTCCAGTTCGTATATGCGTGACCCCAGTATATAGGACAGCCCCTGCCACATGAGCCAGTGTGCCTATAGTTCATCCATATGCGTGTCTACAGCAAGAAATCCACCTGTTATGGATGCAATTACTGTATTCAAAATAATGGGATAGTACCGAACTACTTGCACGATTTATGACCCGTTCCCAGTCGCATGATTCAGTGCCTCCAGTCCGTATGAGCATTCATATAGGGATTAGGAACTTACCTGTCTCTCCTCGTTGCTAAGAGGTGCGCTACGAACCGGTGCGTGAGGTAGCTTCTCGTCCCTCTTTCTTTTTGATGGCAGCGGGGACACAGGTATCCCTGCACAGAGTGCCTTCAAGGTATCGCTGATGCTGTTGCTCATCGTTTGTCTTCTCGGACAGTGGCCTCTCGCACCGCACGTATATTCTCCTCCTGATCTCTCATCTCGCTATCTCCAAAGCCATTGAGGGTCCCACAATCTTGTTCGCTTATCGGAACCCATTGTCTCAAGGTTGAGTTCGGGAGAATGAAGCTCTGAGCAGCTTACATTCCACGCTTCCAGAATGGACTCGTCTTCTGCCTATTCCAGGTGTTTCAGTTACGTCCCCGGGCTAAATAATTCGCGAATGGGTGCACCAATCGACGAATTTTCTTTTTTACAAGTTTCTGCCTGATGCGACCTACACTCTTAGAAATGAACTTCACCACATAGCACGATCCTAGCCAACCATCATCCCGAATGACAACGTTCTCGCCCCTGATTTGTTGAAAACGGGAGGAGGAGCCTATTTTGTGCCATTATGCATGGCAAAAAATAGGCTCCTCCTCCCGTTTTCAACAAATCTAGGCCGAGAACGTTGTCATTCGGGGTGATGGTTGGCTAGGAGCGTGCTATGTGGTGAAGTTCATTTTTAAGAGTGTAGAACTGATGAGCTCTGCATATACATTTGCGCGCCAAGTTGGCGGCGGCGCTGTTAGCCATCGTTCTCCGAAACGCGATGTCGTGACCACGTTCGAGATACCGCACACGTAGCCCTAGAGATTATCTTCTCCCTATATCTACATTGACGGAAGTGCATGCCAAAGTATATAAGACGAACAGAGATAAGTATGGCCCGGCATCGGCTCCTTGCTTCTCCTGGGTGCAGTCATGTCGTTTGACGGAGCATCTGTTGCGCAATAATTAAACCGCATTCGCTTCGTGTGTCACAGAGCGAGTTTAAGGGGAATCACGAGTTGTTTGTAATGTAGGTATATGATCTTTGAGAAGAAAGAGTTATACTACGAGAAGAGAATTTCTCCACGAAATACTGCCCAGATGTGGGAAATAGTAGAAGAAATACGCAGAATGATATCATCCTGTCAGCTGACTTGCGAAAAATTGGCCTGCGCCTGTTTTTGTAGACATTACACAAACTCCACTTCGCGAGATAGCCAGGGGAGCGTTGCTGGCATCGCCTGAAGATCACAGCATCGTAACGCCGTCCGTGCTCGTGCAACGAGCGGCGTTACGATGCTGCGATCTTCAGGCGATTCCAGCGACGCGCCCAAGGTCCATCCCATTATGGAAGAGCCAGGGGCGAGGACGGTGTCATTCGTAATCAGGGTTGACTGGAAGCGTGTTAAGCTGCAAAATTGCTTTTAGAAAGCCCCTTATGTCTCCAGTTCGTATATGAGTGACCCCAGTATATAGGACAGCCCCTGCCCCCCAGCCTCAGGAGCCAGTGTGCCTATAGTCCATCCATACGCGTGTCTACAGCAAGAAATCCACCTTTTATGGCTGCAATTACTCTATTCAAAATAATGGGATAGTACCGAACTACTTGCACGATTTATGACCCTTTCCCAGTCCCATGATTCAGTGCCTCCAGTCCGTATGGGCATTCATATAGGGATTAGGAACTTACCTGTCTCTCCTCGTTGCTAAGAGGTGCGCTACGAACCGGTGCGTGAGGTAGCTTCTCGTCCCTCTTTCTTTTCGATGGCAGCGGGGACACAGGTACCCCTGCACAGAGTGCCTTCAAGGTATCGCTGATGCCGTTGCTCATCGTTTGTCTTCCCGGACAGTGGCCTCTCGCACCGCACGTATATTCTCCTCCTGATCTCTCATCTCGCTATCTCCAAAGCCATTGAGGGTCCCACAATCTTGTTCGCTTATCGGAACCCATTGTCTCAAGGTTGAGTTCGAGAGACGGAAGCTCTGAGCAGCTTACATTCCACGCTTCTAGAATGGACTCGTCTTCTGCGGTGAAGTTCTGTATTTAGAGTGCATAGTTGCACAGATCACAACACCAAGTTTATTTCCATCCCTCCCCGTAATTCGGAGGGTAGTAGTGCCACTGGTCGTCGGCCCGTTTATTGCTTCCTCAATTCACCATTTTCTCCTTCGTCAGCCCGCATGCCTGGGAGCTTGTCCTTCTCTCCCGTCTCCAATGTAGTTTCCGGGGGGGGGGGGGGAGATATGCGTTTATTTTGTTATTCTTAAAAAAATAGTGCAAAGATGAAGCAAAACAAATATTCGATATCGAGGTCGGGGGTGTAGATGACGTGAAAGGGCTGGTGGTCAAATCATAATTGGTTCATGAGGTCTGTCGTCAGGAGGAAGTCCAGTAAAGCTCGAATGACGCACCACTGACGCGAGTGGCACCTAGGGCCAAGTAATACCGGAAAGTCGATGTGTAATTTTCCCAGAGCAATGAAATAGTGAGCCCCTTCACAATATGGATCGAAGTCCTATTGAGTCCAAAAATGTCAAAAGAGATTTGAGGGCAGAGTGTTGGTAGGCCAGGGACCAAGCGATGTTGATAGGGACAGGGGACGAGAGTCCAGCTGAGAGTTGGTTGGTTGCAGAGCCGCCGTAGCGAGGCGATTTTTCGCCCAGGACAGGGCAAACGTGAAGCCCCCCCCCCCCCCATTCACTGCTCAGTAAACATAAAATAGCACAACCTTTTTTTTTTGTCTCTCACTGCCGAAATTGTAAATTCAAACTCTCTTCATTCCCGCTGTATATCGTCCAACCAACCTGCCCGACTGGTTGACCCGGTTCCGGAAGGTTGTTAGTGTGGGCAATGAAGAATAATGTGCTCGAGACCTTCAAGAAATGCAGGAAACTGGGACGCTGAACTCAAACCACGATCGTGTATGAAACAGAAAGAAGCATACAGTCAGTGAAACCGCGAAATTTTCAGATTATTAGATACTCTCCAACTCAGACCCCGCGCAATACGATAGAGGACGCGTCCCCACGCGGAAAGATGTGGATTGCACTAATACTTCGCACTGAAGTTGATGTAGTGTGTGACGTATAGGGAGCTTCGTCCACCAATGAGAGATGATTTATTTTGATACAGTTATTTTAGAAGAGCTGATTTCGTGAAGTGTATTTCTACGAGTTCATTTTGCCAACGTGGACACTGACATAGTTTATTCTTAAAAATTTGATTTTTATATGGTCTGTTTTTCAATGTTTTATTCTTCAATGCTTTATTTTGGCGCCATCCCTTCGCTGGGGGTGATTATTGGCTTAGTAGATTAGTGACTAAACAACAAAAAGAAAAAAGAAGAAGAAATGGTGACAGTGATAGCTGCATTTATTGTCCAGGCTCAATGAGTGATAGATGTGGTTCATGGTTCTGTTCGGCACGCACACGTAGGCAACTTTCGCGTCTTCTCGGCTTTGTTTCATAGCACTCACTTTGAGTTCCCTCACTGTATGGTTCTGTTGTCGTTGTGCAGCCAATACGCGAGTTCGTCAGCGGCGCGCAGAGCCCTGCTGTCCCTATATCTGCAGACGCCACACCTCGTGTCTGCACCATAGCGTGTGATACAGCGACGCTTGCACTGCACCCCACACGGCTGTCGCTTTCTTTGGGCCTTTCTTTTTTTTTTTTTTTTATGTGCTCCCCGAGTGCTGCTGCGCCGACCAACCGCACGCCGATTAAGACGTCAGGAACCACGCCGTCCTTGTTCAAACAAGTCCTCTCATATAGCTATCGCTGTAAAATCGAGTTGTTTGGGCTTGCCTTCCTTGAGGACCGCGGCTGTCTCCGTATTTATCTAACGAACAGTTCACTGTTTGCTCATTTTCTTGCTACTTTGATTGGCACGTGAGGACAATAAAGCGCGTTTACAAGCTCTAACAGCAAGATGAAACGGGCAGAGGGGACAGCACCTTCTTCACGGCACCCTTCATTCATTACACCCTTCTTTGGAGTCCAGCCCAACAACCTTTGAAATGTGTAGACTGAAGTTACACCATGCATGGCCAACGCCAAGACACTGACGCTCACATGACGTGCTTCACGTGCAATGACAACAAGCTGTCTCGTCATCCTGGGAATCTTCTTCATTCAGCATTCTCGTTCTGCGTTTGTCGAGTCTCGGCATTCTCAGAGACATATCCTACGGTCTTATGTCTGATCCAACCCTAAGAAGACAACCGGCTAGTCCCAACGCAGTTGGTCACTCGCTTCTGTAAGTACATCCACCTGTTCCTGCAGCAGCGTTTTGTGTGTTGAAGGGGGAACTTTGCTGTTACAGGCATGACACCCCGTGGGAATGCCTCGTCATGTTAGCTCTCCTTCTGGCTGTCCTTGCTGTGGGTGCGGGCCTCGTGATCTACGCGATTTTTCTGAGGGACACCGAGAAGGAATCTCGAACCGAGTCCCGTGCTAGCTTCGGTGACTTCCATTTCTACGCTGCGTCTACAGATGCTATTCAGTGTGCACCGGTCACAAGGTACTTTAAATGGAGAGAGTTCAGGAATTTTGAAAACACGGGCAAATACAACAGAAATCTGAACAAGCCGGAGTACGGGGAGAACAACACTCATTCCAGATCGGAAGGTTCGCATACTTTCGAGTGATCGTGTGAATTGTGGTATGCACTGAGCTGCTGGCCAGATAAAGCGGTCTCCGGCAGCAATAAGCTGTCGGAGGCGAAGGTCGTGTCATTTTCTGAGCTACGCATACGCGTGGTTTCGGTGGTTTCTAAAATTTTCAGATTATTAGATACTCTCCAACTCAGACCCCGCGCAATACGATAGGGACTGACTCTGCGCTCAGTTTCCATGTTGCAATATACTGCAGCACTCCCTCAGGACGAATGGGGTTAGAACGAACAAACAAACGTTTTGTCTCACATTTCCCATCAGCAACAAAGGTGTCTATGTTGATCCTATAGTATTTTTGTCACAACAGTGTAACGTACTGTAGCGGGCCGTGGACAACAACGAAGATGGCCACGCGCCTGGAGCACCGGCTTCAGTTCCACCGGGGCGGCCATGGAGATAGTCCACCGTCATCGCCTCTCCGTGGCATACCATCATCACCGGTCAGGACTCATGTAGAGGAACAACACCTCCTCTACATTTGGTGACCCGAACTATGAACACCACGTTCGGTGCAATTAGGGCCTTGACCATCCCAAATTTCTGACAAGACCATCGACTAGCATTACCACGGCACGCTCTCCCTGGAAGCCCCCGCCATTACTCGACTCATCACGACGACATCACGACCGCTGCTCGCGCCTCGATCAACACGCCGACCGCTCCCGTCCCGGTTCCCTCCACGCTTCCGATTCGCTGCCGACCCGACCGACCGACCCGCAACGATCCACCGACCCGCACCGCTCGACCCACCGACCACGCAACGACCCGACCGCTCACTGATCATCGCATCCGCCCACCGACCATCGATTCAGGGCTTCTAGGGACCGCTATCCACGGCCTCCGGCACACTCACGACCTACCGCTTCATTTCATGCATCTCGACGCTCATCCCCTGCCGGCCGCGACACCAGAGCAACGTGCTCGCCTGCCGGTTTCGGCAGTCGCGGCAGCCGACGCCACGGCACCTTTTCAGCCGGCGTCTCGGCAGCCGATACGGCTAACGCAGCCTCGATATTCCTGGGATCGACCCTACGAGCTCTCGCTCTCGTGCCGGTTGCGGCACCCCAGGCCACGACTCTCACGCTCGACTCTGACGCCCAACGATATCACCCCTGCTCATCGACAATTTCTGCCAACGGGTGTTGTGCCGTGCCACGAACACATCGCATAGTGCACGTCATCCACGGTCGCTCCTACTCTCTTCCTCCGGTGTTGACGTAGGTCATCGTACTACTTTGTCGCTGCTCCGCGTCTGACGGGGGAGCACTGTAGCGGGCCGTGGACAACAACGAAGATGGCCACGCGCCTGGAGCACCGGCTTCAGTTCCACCGTCATCGCCTCTCCGTGGCATACCATCATCGCCGGTCGGGACTCATGTAGAGGAACAACACCTCCTCTACAGTACCAACATACAGGCATACATGCATATGCTTATTTTAATGACGGCTGAACGAGGTGGAGAGATGTAGGGTGTGTGGATTCCTAGAATAGAACCAGAGACGGGGGAAGGTTTCGGTTCCCCTCGCTATGCAGCCAGGTCACCCTTGCCCTTTTGCCTCGAAAGCAATCGTGTCTGTTTTTCTTCTGAGTTAATATTTAATATTTCTTCGGAGTTAATATTGCGTTCACACGTCTTATTGCATGACCATCTAAATTCTTCAGTGGATATTTCATTCCTTAAACCAATATTATACCAATGTGCCCTGGCGCGCGCAAAATAAAATAAAGAAAGAAAAGCGTAAAAGCAGCGATAGAAACCCAAGTGATACGAGTTGCATGCTTTTGTACACAAATTAAACGCAAAACTGAGCAACACGTGTGTTTGTATCCATCCGCCAGATTCATCATTGAACGCAACGGATCCGTGACCGACGCTGCTATCGCCACACTACTTTGTGCCTGCGTAGTGCTACCACACTCCGTCGGGATTGGCGGAGGGTTTGTTGCCCTCATCTACGACAAGTAAGTACTGGAATACCTCCTGCAATCAAGCAGGGGAGACCCGGGAGAGTTGTCAGCCAATACTTCTGATTTTGCGGTGACGAAAATGCGTCCGTCTTGCTGATGAGGCCAACGCTGTGTTTTAGTACTACGTTTTCGCTACACAACGCACATATTAAAGTAAAGCTGGCTTCAACAACAGTTTATAAAAAAGCATTCGCGCTGAAGTGTAACAATACGCCCCAGTAGCAGGGCAGGTTGTCACATGGGCTGGGGCTGGTCGCCTCAGCTACATTTTCTCGTAATCTCTATTGTGGAGGTGTACCGAATGGAATACCCGTTGGAACTGCATGTGGAGAACAAACTAAACGGGCAGAAAAGAGCCAATTATCTTAAGCCTTAAAATTTCACAATGTACACATCTGTCCTAGCTGTACAGGAATCTTGGGTGCACTGCAAGCTGGCCATTACTGGCAGTAGACCAGCATTGTAAATGCATAAAGCGGCGCTAAACTATTACACGACTAAGATGTAACAAAATGTTACTGAAAGTTACTGTTATATAGTTTGCGCTGTCAGTCACTCTACCAGTTGAAGCACGTGACAACTTACCCCACCAGACACCCCGCCTAGGACACCCACAGCTATACTTTACCTCAGCGGTGAATTTAACTGTGAAACGTATTCCGCCGAAAATCCTATTTTTCTGAAAGCTGAATAAACATTAGGAACACGAGCATTATTTACAGCTCTAGTGTGTGTCTCGCAAAATTTGAAAATTGCAAGAACGGAAAATTTTCCTTATTTGTCACTGTAACAAGGTCTTGCGTTGCGTGCAGTTTTTCGTCCTTTCCTTAGCGTCCTTTCGTCCCTAGCGGTTGCTCGCGCCGCTAACAAAGAGCGGGAAAATGGCTCAGGTGCTCTGCTTCGTTTTCTTTGAGCAGCGATGAGTGTGACAACTGACGCGTGGGGCAATTCTCCCCGGTCTCCCCTACTCCTCACTGCATTTTGTATCGACACCATCCAGACAGCATTCCAGAGCAGCTCCGCGTAACGTCATCTCACTGTGAAGGGCGCCGGTCAATCACACGAAAGCGATGTCCAGACGACACGCGCTTCATTGCAGAGAAACTGTCCGACAGACCCGTCGCGAGGAGAGTTTGCGCCCAGGGCAGGGCGACTCTAAGTCCCCCCCCCCCTCCATCTCCCGTTGTCAGGTTGCAGGGTTCAGACAGAAACCCTGTAAACAAAGAAAAGAAAACGCTTATTTGCACTGCCGAGATCGTGAATTCAAATTCTCTTCATTCCCACCTTATACTGTTCAACCAAACTGCCAGGGCCTGCCGTTCAGCGCCCTCTGGCGAGGGCGCCCGGGGCGGCTGCCCCCCTCGCACCCCCGTTCCCCTGCTGTCCGAATAGGCTGACCTATCGCGACTAGATATTGGAGAGGCCTTATCTCTTGTACACGTGTTGTTGATTGTATTCATATCATGTTTCTCTGATGCAGGACCAAGAACACGACGTACACGCTGGATGCAAGGGAAGTGGCACCACTAGCCTCCAATAGAGACATGTTCATACAGAATACAGATGAAGCCTCAGTAGGTAAGATATGTGTTCCAGAGCTAAAACACCGCGGCTATTATCATTCAACATCCAGAAAGTCAAACAAGCCAAGCATTATACAGAATCCTACCATTATCACTTCTGATTTGTACAAAAAATAAGAGGCGTACGCCTTTTTGTTACAATTATGCCCATAATTGTCACAAAAATGCGCACACCTCCTGTTTTTAACAGATCAGTGCAGCTAGGGTACAACAGTGGCGGAGCATAGGCTCGAGCCCGATCTATAGGACAGGCAATGTACGATGCCCAACTCATGCCACCAATGGCATATGTGACCTAAACCTTGGGCCACAAAAAAAAAAAAGAGAGAGAGAGAAAGAACAGATGCTTCACCCGACCCCTGCCCCGCTCGAAGTTTTGTGTATGTCTTATCGCCCGTGCAGTATCTCTCAACAACGTGACACTGTCGTATAACCGGCTAGTAGCATGCGACACATGACGCACCATGAAAGTCATGCGACAAAGGAAATCCACAAGTTTCCACATATTTTCATGAAACCTGGATTCCTAATGCGACAAAGGCCAACTGTGCTCCATGAAAGAAGAAAGCGGCGCATACGTGGAACAGATAGGACACAAACCAAGCGTCGATTTACTGAAAGGAGGTAAAAGGAAGGTAGAAAAATGATTCGCTTTTCCGACGGTTTACAGAGAACGACAGGTAGAAGGATCGCGAGAATTTCGAATTTTACCCGAATTCTTGAAAACCCGGAAACGAAGAACCCTAGGACTATCTTGTGGCTGTATCGAAAGATATTCTCCACGGTTAGCAATGTACGCAGGACACGAGATTGAGCGCTCGCACTCACATGGCAGCAGAGAGCTATGACGTTTTTCGCGTCTTCCGCTGGAGTATTCTCGGGAATGTCGTTCGTCTGAATACACGGTGTGCTCTTCAGGTGGACGCGCTGTGGCAGTTCCTGGCCTCATTGATGGACTTGGCAAGCTGCATCAGCGCTTCGGTAGGCTACCGTGGGGGGAGCTCTTCACTCCTGCCATCAATCTTGCTCGTTACGGCTTCCCTGTTGGACCCGACCTAAGTGGTGCGCTGGCATCAGCACGAGCCATGTTTGAAACGAACGTGCACATCAAGTAAGAAGACTCACTTGCTTCACGAACGCTATAGGCGCACATGACTTCCTCGTGCTCATACACTACAAGTAACGTTCCGAGCTCCATACGGAAGAGAAAAAGGCTGGGGTACTACAAACGATTACAATTTCATATTTCTTGGAGCTTAGTATCAATCTGGTCTCGACTAAATACATGCACATTCTAGTACAGCATGCCGCATCCCATTTTTAAGGTGCATTTTTGTACTCGGTATGCGATTGACAATCGAATCTTGGAACTGATATTCGGCATGTACCACGCTCTGCACCAGCCTTTGCGGCGAATGAGGAAGTTATAGCATGGGATTTGGGAACAGTGCGGACGGCCTTTTGTGGCAATTAACGTAACTGCATGTGTGTCACAAAATCCGTATTCTTCTGTCTTCTCTGTTTGTGCGGAGAGACAGAGTTGCGCGCCTTCCTGTGACAATTAACGTGCAAAGTCTCACAAAAAGGGGTTAGGTTAGGTTGGGTTAGGTTAGGTTAGGACTTCGTTAACTTGCAGTAGCAAGTTCTCCATCTTTCAAGTAATCATAACGAGGGCTGTACGACAGGGCTTGCCCTCATGAGCGCAATTTTCCAACTATTTTAGCTATACAACATCCAGGCAATAAAAATCTTAGTCTAAAAGTCTAAGTACAATACATGCATCACACGCAGGAATGTCTTCTGGAACAACGTGTCGAATACTCAATACAAGGAAGGAGAAATCATCAAGCAACCACTCCTTGCAGAAACCTTGCAAGCGATCGGAAACTCTACTTCTGAGGCATTCTACGACAGCGACCTATCAGACAGCTTCGTCAGGGACATCAAACTAATGGGTATACAGGTAAGTGGCACTCGAGGACAACATTGTTAACTGTAGTTTGCGTGAAACAGGTGGCATCATAAGTAAGGAAGACTTGCGGCGTTATGAGTCCAGATGGAGGCAGCCAGCAACCGTGGAGCTTCAGGACGGTTCAAAGCTCTACAGTTCCCCGTCCCCTAGCAGTGGGCCAATACTACTTTACATCGCCGCCATGATGGGCCACATGAAATCGGCTGACTCGAGCAGCCTCCTCTACCACCGTATGGTCGAAATATTCAAGTACGCCTACGCCAAGATAAACGAGATGGCCGACGAGGACTTCGCGGACATAACTCGGGTAAGGTAGTTTCTAAAGTCACTAAATAAGCTTCGCTTCAGAGTATCGACACTGAGTTCCAAGGGAGAGCATGCGCCATCTTGTTTCCACACCAAGTTAGCCTCACGA
The DNA here is from genome assembly GCF_037126465.1 of Ornithodoros turicata. Classification (NCBI taxonomy): domain Eukaryota; kingdom Metazoa; phylum Arthropoda; class Arachnida; order Ixodida; family Argasidae; genus Ornithodoros; species Ornithodoros turicata. The sequence goes on from NC_088207.1 coordinate 23,739,198, forward strand.
ACGCGCGCTTAAGAGCGCACGATGCCATCTGTTGTGCGCGGGTGAAATGTTCCGTTCTCTTGCAAGCAGCTCATCAAGGTTGACGGCCTTGAGCTCACCTCGACATCTTCGGGACACTTTGGTGGACAATACAAGGATTATCGGACAAGAATCATGCACACTTCTCTATCCCACAGGGAGAAGCATGTTAGCCGTCTTTTAGCCTCGACTGAAGAATGTGCAGCCGCAGAGATTTCCCTACAGCCCCCTGCATTTTTGCAACACCCCCCCCCCCTAAAATTTCTCAGGTAACCCCACCCAGCTCGGCCACCAACACGTTTTGGTAGAGAGTCCGGCGCAGCGAATTACATCCGGTACCGTCAAACTTGGGCTGTGGGACCACATTCATGCAGATGATCGTACCATGATTTGTCCAGTCTGTGTGCTAGGTATTCATTGAGCTTCGTGAGACAAGGTGCTAGTCATTTTTCTTTGTCGGTCGTGTGATTATGCACCTTAATGTTGAAATGCCCTTCATAATGAATCTGTATTCTGATGTACTGTGTTCTAACGTAATAACATGTACAAATAAAACTGGAAAGCTGTGCAGAGATGTCACCATTGTGCCACGATTCTTTCAGTACCTAAGAAAAATTCCTTAAGCGGAACCTTCACCAAGCATACCCCCCCCCCCTTGAAAGCTCGGCACCCCCCAGTAGTGAATTTCTGGGGAAATCACTGTGCAGGCGTACCGCGGAAACGAGATGGCGCTCCTGCTCTCCCTTGAACCTCAGAGTCGATGCACTGAAGCGAAGCTTATTTAGTGACTCTAGTTTCTCTGAAAGTGCTCCGCTCGGCCTTCATGAATTTCCGCTGCATTTGCAGCTTGTCAACAACATGATCTCGCCGGAAAATGTCAAAAGAACGCTTAATCTTATCGATGACAACAGGACGTACGACGATCCCAAACATTATGGTCTGCAAAAGTTGGGAAGGATTCAGTACGGTTCGTCGCACTTCTCTTTTCTCAGTCCCAACGGCGATGCCATATCGCTCACTAGCTCCTTGGGTGAACAGTGAGTACACGTCACCAATTCCGTTTTTTGCTCTGTGTAGCACCGAATTCGACAAGCGCAAAGTTGCTGACTATCACCTTGTTGTATGATTACCCTCAGTAGCGCACGTCTCGCTGCAACCCAAGTGAGGTTCGGATAAGTTTGACAGCTCGTGATTCGATTGATCTTAAAAAACATGAGTTTCTACTTGCGTGTGCTGAATTTTGCGTATGTCATACAAACACCACAACAGGACACGTCTGATACAGGCTGTAATCGCGAAACGAGAAAAATGATCCACGTGCTGAGTGTATGGACATAACGTACGCACAGAAGCGACAAGAAAAAGATATCGTAAAATGTCACTTTGTAAGCTCCTCTTTCTATTTTGTAGTCCTTGTAACGTAGTACGTGACACGCTCAGATGTGGTTTTATTTCAGTTTTGGAGCACGGTGCATGGCAACATCCGTAGGGGTCATTCTTAACAACCACATGTCCGAGTTCACACTGCCGAGACCACAGCCACCCGTTGTGGGCTATACTCCGAACGAGAACAACTACATCGTCCCTGGGAAGAGACCAGTGACAACCATGGCCCCCTGTATACTCGTAGATAAGAGGGGAGACGTGGCCCTTGTGCTTGGAGCATCTGGAGGATCCAGAATAGCAAGCTCATCTTCATTTGTAAGTTGCAAAAATGTATTTCCTAACGGAATGGTGCTGTAGAGCGCACCACTTCCTTCGCTTTTTTTTTTTGGGGGGGGGGGGGGGGGGGGGGCTCTCTGTTCGGGAATGTAATCTCATAAACACACAGGGACGGTCGCTATCACACGGAGTAGGAATGGGAATATATTTACTTTTGGTGCTTGGATAACGAAAAAAAAACGTAATAAAGCGATGCATTTACTGCAATCATCATTTAACACAATACGTTTCAAATACGAGAAAAAAATACATAAAAAGCAAAATAAGTACAGTCGAACCTCGTTAATACGACATCCCCGCCTTATGACAATTTTTCTCGGGAACAGTTTCCTACCGATGACATCCGCATGTGAGACTTGTTCGTTAATATGACATTTCGTTTATACGACAGTGACCGGTATTTTCCGCACAACTAGGGGCGAACACGCGTACATTACCCTCGTTACTATGGCGGTTGGTCACCGAACCGACGGTTCTCTTGACCTACGCGGGCCCAGCCGCTATCGGGCTGACTCATTATGTTGAGTAAGAACTGAAACTAGCCTCCGTTCAGGTTGAGAAGCAGACACATAATGTATGTTTATTGCTCAGCGCGAGCTCGTTTCGTCCCCCCCCCCATCTTCCTCCTCCAATGAGCCGATCTTCAACATCCTCCCCGGTGACGCTGGTTACGTCTGCCTCCAAAAGGTACAGTCGCTGTATCCGGCGTCGGATCCGCTGTCCACTCGGAAGGAGGACCCAGAAGCATCGCGCAATACCGTCATTCCCAGGGATAGACTCGACGACACGGCCTGTTTTCCATGTGAGGGGAGGTAAATTGTCGTCCCCTACTACCACGACATCTCCGACCTGCAGGGTGGATCATGGGGCTGGTGCGGCGTAATGACCTGATCGGAGCAAGGGGAGATACTCCCTCTTCCAGCGTACCCAGAATCGCTTTAAAGGAGTGTCGCAGGTGGACGAGAGAAGAGTTCGCTGCGGGTACCTCTATTCTGGGTGGTAGACTGACGGCGCATCTTCACAACAGTTAGTGTGAAGGAGTCAAAACCTCCTTGTTTTCGATGTCGTCCGTGAGGGGTGTAAGGGGCCGACTGTTAACGGCTGCTTCCACTTCTACTATACTACGGTGAATAGTTCTTCATAGTCAGACTGGAACGCCCTAGAGAACGCCTAAGCGCCTCCTTTATCGTACGAATAACGTGTTCCCAAAAGTCCCCCCCCCCTCCCCCACCTCCACCACCGGGCTTCTAAATGGATAACTTTGCCCACCGCTGTCATTGCTGCTGTGTGGTTTGTCGGTGGTGTGGTATACAGAGCGGTCTTCCTACCGGTGCTCTCCTGTCGTATGGAGAAAATGCTGCGGTGAAATTGCATTGCATGTTCTGCAATAGCGCATTGCATTGCACATTCTCCAACAATGGGCGCATGGAGATAACTATATTTAGGATTATGAATGGGGGTTTCATCGCCAGGGGCGATAAAATACCCCATTGCTGATGGTGATGCGGGGAATGAAATAATCAGTCCCCTTCACAATAAGGTTCGAAGTGCTATGGTGTCCAAAAATGCCAAAAGAGCTTTGAAGGCACAACGTTGGTGGATTGGATTTGGCCTGGGACCAAGCAGTTTTGAGATATTGGCATTGACCCCGCTGCCGAAACTTTCCGTGATAAATTGGTTTCTGGAGAGATTTATGGAACCGAGCGACACTTATTTAATATGGTCTACGATGCACCTTGTGTAATTCCATTGAGGTATGTAGATCTCAATGTTCAAATTGAGCCGCTAAACTATGAACTGGGTTGTTCTTCGTTCCGAATTATTCAGGTAGTGTATGCAGCATATCCCTGTAACAACCATCAGGTCAGTACAGAAGAAACAGAAAACATTTGCAGTGGTGGGGCTACAGGACATACACCCGGTCTGCTTCTCACCTTAAATCCGGTACTGGAAGGAATAGGCTTCACGTGACTTACTCATTTCCTATTTTAAGAGTATAGGACTGCAGACCATTAAACAGCGATCGGTACACGCCGACAGCTAGCTGACAATCGAGAGCTAACGATGTACCCAAGGCGAAATTTTTGAACTAGTAGCAGTTGAACTGTGTTATTGAACAGGGAACAAAGTGAAGCCACCTCAACCGGTCCCAGCTCAACAATCAGGTTTGCAACCGGTCCCAGTTGAGACTGGGACTGGTTAGAAACCAGTTGGGCCAATAGGTACCAATGATCGCACTGATCCCTGTTCGGTAACAACCGGGACTGGGTGAACTGGTTTCTGCCCGGCCCCAGACTCAACTGGTAACAGTTTGTCCAACTGGTTTCTAGCCGGTCCCAGGCTCAACTGGAAAGGGCTATAGAAACCAGTTGGGCAAACTTTAACATTACGAACTGCATGTTTACTGCGACATTATTACTGCATGTTTACGAAGATACTAGGCCTGAAAATTGCGAGGAAGCGCAGTGCTCGAAATTGTCAGTCTTTAAGATCATTAAAACAAACTACCAGATATTTCAGCTATTTCCTCCGCCAATGTACTTCCTAAGCACTATGCTTCAATGTATATTCGACCGTACCACCCGGCCTGACTCTGCTCGAAATCACACTGCCTTGTTCTGCTATGTCCACCTGCTACAAAACCCCCTTACCCCGCCCCACTGGGTAGTGGTCATTTCCATAACGTGATGCTGACGCTGTTTCGTTCTGAAAATCATATAGCCGGCTCTTTCAGACACGAAGCATGACGAGCCGATTTATTTGGAATTGCTGTTCAAGTGCGCGGATGATTTCAGGTTATACATAACATACTCTGGAGGGATATGTCTCTAGGGGAAGCAATCGAAGCCCCCCGGTTGCATCATCAGCTGCTGCCAAACTACATTGTATACGAGAAGCACTTTCCCGAGGTAAACTTCCCCTGTGGAATTGTTTTTACCCATTTAAGAGTTCCCTTATTTCCAGGACATTCTAGAGGATCTGAAGAAAAAAGGCCACGTCTTGAAGGCAATCGACCATCGGCCCGCTTCCGTGAACGCGGTCTCTCGAGCAAAAAATCGCATTATATACGCAGCAGCCGACTTTCGCAAGGGGGGTATAGTTGATGGATACTAATCTTGCATTAAAACTGTACTTCAAATCAAATTGTTGCGCGCTGATATTGGACTTGGCGAGTAATCTGTACATTTCGATGCAAGTTGTGAGGCTCTGGAGACACGACAGACAAGCTAAGCACAACAGAGCACAGCAGAAAGTTCGAATTGAATGTGTAACATAACTAAAGAAGCACTTAAGACACTAAAGAAGCGCTTCTTCGGTTATGTTAGCCCGATTCCTGACCGTCTTACAAATTCAAAATGAAGGGCGGTGTTTAAGATGATTCTCTGCATTTATCCGTTTGTATGTGGGCATTAAAACTACAGCTTTTTTGTTTCTTTATTTATTTCCAAGAAGAATACAATAAGCAGATGAGATCCCGTAGTTTAGAAACTATAGCGGTGTGATTTATTTTAGGCATCTGAAAGCAACGAGATCCAAGTTGGCTTTCCGAGGAGGAGGACGCATGCGTGACGTCTGTCTGTCAAAACAATGGCATCACGAGGGCTTTCCCGTTTCCCTGGCATCGAGATGCGACTTCCTATCGCCAGCCCTGAAGCTACGTCACGAAGCGTCAGGCGAGCCCAACGCCGCTTCCCGCAATATGACCCTCCCCTTCCGCCTGGCATTGTTGCCTATCCCAACAGAACTGAATACTGGAACCCCGGAAAATACCCATAATTAAACTCTGTGACTGGGGAAAACAACCAAACACGACAAAATTTCTGGCCAGCTTGCAGTTCTGACGTGGAAATATACCTCCATGGCTGTAACAACTGTGTGCCCTTGTGGGACGCAACTACACTCTCAGAAAAGAACCTCACCGCATAGCACGTTGTGCGCCAACCACTGCTACGAATTTTACGCACTTGTGTAGCCTTTGTGTAGTGTGACGCCTTTGTGTAGCAATTGCTACAAAGAGGCGTATACACCCCCCTCGCTCTTCGAATCAGAAGCGGTAACCGCATCATTTTTGGCAATGGTTGGCGAACGACGTCATATGCGGTGAAGTTCTGTCCTGAGAGTGTATAGGGTAGAGCCCTGCGCGGATGAGTTTTTTGGCATCCGCATCCGACCCGCATCCGCGCAACCGTTACCGCATCCGATCCGCATCCGCAGCACACACAACGGTTTACATCCGCATCCGATCCGCTGACCAAAACGCACCATCCGCATCCGATCCGCAAAATCCGCACGTTTCGAAGGACGCGTAAAGACCGCCGGAAGCATATGTTGGTATAATTTCGGATGCCTCCATGCTGTCACGGAACGACTCACGACGTCAAGCAAAGGTAAACATTTCAACAAACGCGTTACGGAGAGCCTTCTGTAACGCGTGGAACGCTACCTCGTCGGTGCTAGCACGGTTCGAGACGCCAGAATGCCTTCTCTCCCGTCTTGGCCGTGCATGGTCAAAGGTGAACCCGAGCATTCGCTCGCTGTCGCAGCGCAATACAAATAAATTGCTGGTGGAAAAATTATAGCACGCGGTATATCCGCATCCGATCCGCTACCGATCCGCTGCCTTCGTATCCGCATCCGATCCGCATCCGACCTCGCGCCATCCGCATCCGATCCGCACACCGCAGAAAGTTCTGAATTTTCATCCGAATCCGCAAGCATCTTGCGGATATCCGCGGATATCCGCTTCCATCCGCGGATGGTGCAGGGCTCTAGTATAGGGTCCTTGAAGCCGAAAGACCTCAAAAGGCCTCTGAGGGAGACGGCGGAAATCAATAGTTCTGGGAACAGCGTAAGCCGTTCATCACTCCCGTAAGCCGCGCAGGTGAAAGCGTTCCTTCCCTCCCCCTCTCCTTTTCCCCATGCTGTAGCATAACTTTGTGAATAAACTCAGCTGTGTTTGAGATTTTGTCGTGTTTCATTGCTTTCCCTAATCTCAGGGCTTCATTATGGATGTACGCAATCGCCAGTTTCCTCGTATCCTTTCCGTTTTAACTACACAGTCAAACTCCTTCACAACGAAACTCGGGGGACAGCAAAAACAATTCGCAGTAAAGGTATTTTCGTTAAAAAGGATGCCCATTATTGGACCTATAGGGCTCCAGCGGGACCGCAAAAAAAAAATTTGCTGTAGTGGTATTTTCGTTAAAAAGGTGTTCGCTATAAAGGAGTTTGAGTTCTGTATTGGGAAAATATTCCGATTTAGAAGGAAGGGGTTGACGGGGATTTGATCATGGTTTATTGCAGACATCCAGCAGGATTTTTTAGATTATTATTATGGAGCGAACTACCTCTATGAAATTTCATGATCGTTATGATGATACGGAGCATAGCGCGTCCGAGACCAGATAGTAATTGGCACGCGGAGCATAAGTACGCGGAGCAACTTTCTACGTCCATACAGCTCCTCCACCAATTTCATTCCAACGCCCTCGATCCCCAAGCAACCTCGTCAACGTTGTCTGCAAGAGGTCCAACTGTTTCGCAACTGTCAACGAGTGTTTCAACGTACCAGTCAACGTCATCAACGCATTAACGCAATTGACATCGCGAAAGTCACCTGGGTAAACGCTGCGCCCAAAACCTCTCTAACCTCTCTAACCGAGCTCTGTAGCTCATAATAAAAACGTAATTGGGAGAAGATCTAAACGCGTAAGGTCAGTCTGTGGCTGGTATATAGTGGCGTGCTTATCTGCTTGGGTGTGTTAACCTCTCAGTCTGTTTCTGAAGTTTTGACGCACAGGAGCAGGGGTAGGTAAACCGGCCGTAAAGAGGGCTAAAAACAAATGTTTGCATAAATTGTTGTTTGAAATCTTGAACAAAGAGGGCAACTCATTGAGCTTGAGGAGGGTATGACAGACTATAAAGACACGACACAAACAAGTTTGTTCTGTGTTTGCCCTCATCGAACTCGCATAAGCTAGCCTGCCCGCCTTCTACTATGTTCGTCGAAAAATTGATGGAAAGGTCTTTCACTGATCCTTCATCGGTTGGACAATGCCACTGAGCTTCGAGATGTGATGGCAAATTCTGCTCGCAGGTTGGTGCTGCGCAGCGCAGTGTGCGGGTGTGGCTTGAGCGAACGAAGGCCGCTCTAAGAACGGACCGACCAATGAGACGCGCACGTTGCACTGAGGCGACCACGTAACAGTGTTCTACACGCTACCAAAAAGAAGTAACGGAATGCCGCTATGCGCAACTCCGCAAGAAACTAGCGCAATCTAACGTCGGTACAAGTTTGAAAGAGTAACGCGATACCGTTACTGTTACCAAATAAAAGTAATGTAGATGCTGTGCCTCTGTTTTCCGCTACCGTACACTCTTAAAAATGAACTTCACCGCATAGCACGCACCTAGCCAACCATCATCTGGAATGATATCAGTATCTGCCCCGATTTGTTGAAAACGGGACAGATAACGATATCATTCGAGATTATGGTTGGCTAGGAGCGTGCTATGCGGTGAAGTTCATTTTTAAGAGTATACCCTTCTCTAGGCAACAACCGTAGGTATCTAGTTGCGGAATGTGTCTAAAGATAGCGCAATATTTATGTTCCCTCGCAAGTCAGCATGCAGCTCAAATCATACCACTGTTCACAGCCAATGTATATTACTTCACATCGGACTTGACCTTGAGATGATGCGCATTTAAGTTATAATTTAGGGCACATAGCGCATATCTGCATTTAATAATCTTACCGTCAGAATGTTTAGAACACAAGACCTTTACCGCAATAGCAGTTAACCGTATTTTGTTAGAGATATCCGAGAATCCCAACCTCGAGCTTTTCCGTTTGCTTATTGTTGATGGATTGATAATTTTTCCCTGTGGTCAAGTGGCGCAACTGCCGTCATAAGCGACCACTCATGGAGTCATCAGTAAGTAGCTACCAGGTGGTAAAAAGATCAAAGAATGGTGTAATCTTTGGTCATGCTTTCACCTCGACCAACGCCTACAAGAAGAATACGCAGCCTTCTGAGTGCTGTTGGCATTACTGCACCACGGCTTAGGTCTCACAGCAATTAGGAGTCACTATATTGTTGCCTATCCCCTGCTGCCATTCTTCCAGCCGCACGGCGGCTTCTCTTACAAAGCGTTTGACTTTTCAAAAAACTACGTTGAATACTCTTTTTCCGGGAGCATGAGTTCCTCAGGAAGAGTACCCGTGTGAGATTACTTCCGTAATGAAGCCATTCCAGAAAAACAACTCATGTAGCATTTTCCTGTACATGCCATTTCATTTCAACTTTACATACCCCCTAAGCATGTCAAAAGCTGCAAACAATCTATTGGATAAGGTTAATCGCCTGTGTCATCACTAGAGTCCGGATTTACATGCAAATGCATATTTTTTCCTGGCTGTGCTTTTGAAGGCTTTCTAAGGCTATATTTGACGCTATTTTAAAGAAATTTGGGACGATTTTTAAGTGCATATGTGTGCATATGCAGCATGTAGACACATATTTCGAGTTTTTGCTATACATTTCCTGGGGTACTAGTCATGCTGCTATGATTGGGAGGAAAGAATGACCTGAAGCGTCGTCGTGGACATGTTGAATTTGGAGGGTAGTAACGCCATTCAGCAAGCACAAGCACGCTCCAACGGTCAGGCGGTTGCTATTGATCTGCCTGTGCAACCACAGTTTGCCTTTCTGGCCAAGTGCATCAGAAAGCAGGAAGCGTCGAGGGCCCTGCTTTGCCACTCCCTGGACGTTGTGAAGACTTCTGGGGAAGACCTAGAAAGAGGGTAGACATGCAGTCAAGGGATTTTTTTTTTTTTTCTGCCAATAACTTTTGCCACATATTGGTAACATTTTTATGGCGAATTTATTTCGGCAATTGCCATTGCATTACGAGTGGGATTATGTGCTATACTGAGTAAAATGACCACGGGAAACCCATTTCCACAAAGAAAACGTTAGGTTGCCTTGGGTAATTTCGAACGGCACCAGGCAGTCCTCCAAACATCGAACACACAGTCCTCGAAACTTCGAACAGGCTGGCACTGCAACGCTCAATCAAGATTATGACGAACACGACAGCTCCTCAAACGAAATGGACGACGAACAATTGTCCAAGCTAGTGGCACCAGACACGCTTCGATGTGAGAAGCAGTTGCAATTTTGCACACGTATGTGTGACCGATGAGACAGGAAACAACCTGTAAAGAAACTGAAGTGAATATCATGCTGGTATTGTTCCAACGTGAATGCTGGAATAGTACAGCACTTTGTAACTCACGTCCTTGCAGTCGATCCAGTCTCACGGTCACCTATAACGAAATAATACAATTACCCTCGCTTGTAATGTACATCGTCGCTTCACCGATGTAGCCGATCCTCTCCAGCCGCCATTTGCAATGCGTCCACCGTCTGCAACAGAATGTACTTCGATGGTTAAACACAAGTAAAACGCAGGCGTCGTACGATGCATCACCTTAAGCAAACATTAAACCTGTACTTAAAAAGCAAGGTTGTCATCCTTCTCAAAGGCGAGGTTGCAGCGCAGACAACGGGCAAGAAAGCAGGGAGTAATGCACTGCAGAAGAATACGCGGTGACACGTCACTCCTCACCGGCGGAGCGCGGAGCAACGTAGCACGCTCCAACATGTGAGCTATGCAGATGAATTGTAATCCGAAACTTTAGGCCTAACGAACGTCCCCGCAATCCTGCTTCCATATTTTCAAAATCTTACGTGAAGTGTGTTATTAGTTCTGTTATAGTTACGCTTTATTGCAGCAAAAGTGGACGTGAACGGGAAGTGAATCGGGAACAGGGCAATTCTCGTTCCGAGCGAACAGTGAGAAGCTCAGCGTGACAGGATTTTGAGTTTCTGCACCCGTAACTATGTTAGAAAATGTTATACGATACACTGTGTGTGGTACAATAAAAGATATGTTACAGCATATTCTTGTTTCATTTTGGGTGAATGCCAGCATAAACCACTATCAATATATATTCCAAACGACAAGAAGCATGCAAACGGGAATATCCTCTGAACGTCCGAATATCCCGCCGCGATATTTATAGGGCGTTCTTGAAACGTACAAAAGTGGGTCTTTTGCTAGTCCTATGGATGTACAAAGGACTTCTACGGGCTCTCTGGGCAAATCCCTGGGATATCCGAACATCCACGCCGGGATGTTACTGGGATATCGCTGGGATATCTGTGGTTTGCTGGGCGAAGGCACACGCATTATTCAGCAAGCACACGAGTACACGGCTCGGGGGTACACATATTATTCAGCGGGCACAAAGCCGTTTCATACCGATGTGACGGCTTTGTAGCTGCTGAAATTTGGCGATGGGGATCGCTGTGCTCGCTACTTGATAACTGTTACGGCTGTTTACCGGCTGTACTTTCTGAGGGAACTTTTTTAACCGGCACGTGTTCGTCACAGGATTTAGAGTGTAGACGCAAAATTTCTAGCGAGGTGCCCCATTGTATGCATCTCTAAGCAGCATGAAGCATATCATTGTGCTTTCGATAGAAATACAGTTAATGTACAAAACTCTATGTCCGCTACACCCATTTTATGCCTCTTTTACACCCAAGCTCAATGGACGTTGTAAATAAGGTGTTAAGTTATTATTACACCCATTTAACACCCCTCATCCGAGGATGTTTCTTCGAGCTGGTGTGATTTGGGAATAAAAATTGGTTTACACCCCAATTACACCCGGATTACACCCTAAAGGGTGTTTTAAATTTAAGAGTATGTACAACACTGCCATGGAACAGGCACCAGTCAAGTCAGCATAACTTTTTCGCAACTACAGCGACCAGCGGAATTCGCCATTAGATTTGTTGTGTATATGCTAGAGTCACTAAATAAGCTACGCTTCAGAGTATCGACACTGAGCCGCCATGTTGTTTCGGATGACCTCCAGCGCCATCCATTTAGCGCTCTTCTTCTTCTTCTTCGTCTTTCTCCGCAGTGGCGCATAGCACGGGGCAATTGGCCACGGATCGTGACATGAGGGCCCAGTTAATGACAGTTACGTGAAGCGATGAGAGGATGAGATGAATGAAATGACTGAATAAAAGACGAGCGGGGGAATGGAATGACGACCTGACAATCTACCAAAAGACAGAATGGAAGATGCCGACAGTGGAACATCGTGGGCACGGAGCGGGACGGCTAGGAACATGGCGCGTTGGGATGAGTAGCGCGAACAATGGAGAAAAAAGTGTTCAATAGTTTCGTCTTGCTGGCAGTAGGGGCAAAGAGGAGAGACAGAGCGGCGAATTCTATGGAGGTAGTAGTTTAGCTGGATGACGCGACAGCGAAAACGCGTGAGCAGAACCTCCATTCGCCGCGAACCACAAAGGAGAGGGTTCCAGCAAAATTCCAGGTGCGCTAGTTCAGGCCGCGCGCGGAGCTGCTGTTGGAGGGCAGCAGCTCTGCGGAGGCTGTCGAACCTTTTGTACATTGCGTATAGAACCGTAGGAATGAGGGGTAGAACAGCGAGGTGAGTAGATGCGACGGCGGCACGCGCAAGAGAATCCGCGACTTCGTTAGCGGGAAGCCCACAGTGGCCGGGAACCCATGTCAGAACAATTTCATGGATGAAGGAGGGAGAGAATGCGAGAAGCAGGTCACGTTCATGCGAGCTCCTGCCACTGTCCAATTTGGAGACTAGGGACAAGGAGTCGGTGAAGAAGCAGACTAGACTGTGCGAGGACGGCACGGCTTGGAGCGCCATCAGAAGAGCCACTAGCTCTGCAAAGTAGATCGGGATGTAGTCAGGGAGGCGGATGCTCCTGCGCACGCCCATGGATGGTATGAAGAAGCCAATGCCCGCTTTCTCGTTTACGACAGAGCCATCGGTGAAGATCGCAAGGTGAGAGGAGAGTGAACTAACGTGACTGTCGAGGAGCGCGGAGAGGACTGCAGGGGGAGGAAGGTTGGCGCGACCAGGGTTGAATAGGGGCACGACGCGGATACTGATATCCGGAGCGGGAGCAGCGGGCGATGGAACCAACCTGGATAAGCTGACCGGCATCGCATAGAGCTGGAGGAACAAGCGTTCGGCGAACGCCAGCTGCGGGTAGATCCTGGGGGTCCACCGGAGGGCGCGGAAGGACGCGATACTGGTGACGCGGAAGGCAACGCGAAGGAAGTGCTGACTAGAGAAAAGAAGTAAAATACAGCGGAGGGTTAGGGTGTTGAATCGGGAGGACAAAGGAATAACGCCAGTCTCAGCATAAAGGTGCGATATGGGTGTAGTGATTGGTACGCCCAGACAGAAGCGCAGCGCCCTGCGTTCGAGCAGCAGAAGAGGTCGAAGCTGCGTTTGCGGACGACTAGAAAAAATGGGACAGCCAAACTCCAGCGCTCTTCGAAGTGTTGTCTTCTTCCACTGCTGAACTTCATCTTCATCTATTTGTACTGCCAAAATAGAGGTGGGGCTGGAGGTCATCCGAAACAACATGGCGGCTGTTTTTGCCTCAGTGTCGTTACTCTGAAGCGTAGCTTATTTAGTGACTCTAGTATATGCTAAACAAATATTTGCACCGCATGTGGCAGCATATCTGGCATCTTCTTCTTCTTCTTCGTCCCACGGAGAATGGATCATCTGTACCCATATCTTCTTCTTCTTCAGTCACAAAGGAAATGGCCCTTATCTTATCGCCCATACCTTAGATATCTCGACCACTTCGTGCTGAAGAAAAAGAAACATTTCGGAACTGTCACGCGACGCTTGCAAGCTGCCACGTACCTCACGAGGAACAACCGAGAATTCCATTGACCAACCTCTTCCAATCTTCCAACCTCTGCTTGTGCTCTAAGCCCTCTTGCGACTTCTCTTCTTCAGACGTTATCTTCTGGCTCTTGTAAAACGGTATGTGGGTTTCGTGCTACTACTATCGCTTTGCGTATAAATTATAACGTCATAGAGTGGAGGACTCTCATCGATACGTTTGCGGTATTCGGAACAATACGTTCTGAAAGGCCCGTACATCTCACATCAGAGTTAAGTTGAACGCCATTCCGTCTTGTCGACCATGGTGGTACTTAGTAGAAATAACGGCGGAGGGTGATTTGGTCATCTATTCACTGGTATAGACGGGTGGGCCTCGTTATGGACGGCGTTCTCTGCTATGCGCTGTTGCTCTCTTCCTGCTTAGCAGGCTAGAGTGGTGCTCAAGTTTGATGCGAGCCGTACATTAGGAAGTCTTCATATTCCATTCCCACATCGACCTAAGAACGATAATGCAATAAGAATGAAATTTGGTAACGCTGCAGTATGTTTATCGAACAGTTACCACGCACCCTCAACCAACAGTCGCACACTTGATCCCGCACTCTTCATGCTTTATCTATACTTTATCACGAAGATTGCAGGATCAAGAACTCGACTATCGGTTGAGGGCGCGTGACGTTCAATTCTGTTCTTCACGACTTCACGCAACGACCAATGACAGGCGAGACACAAAGCAATCGATGTCGAGGTCTTTCACGAGAATAGGGCCCCGGTGATGTCTCGCTAGAACGTTTCATCATTGGCGTCACCCGTATAGCGATGACTAGCTACACTCTCAGAACAGGTGCTGGTGACGAAAACCGGCTTGCCGTTGTTGGCCTCACTTATGCGGGCAGCGTCACGACTGTAACCAGTGTGTGAACAGAACAGAAAAGAACTTCACCCCGCAGCACGTTGTGCGCAAACCACTGCCACGAATGACAGGGTTATCGCTTCTGATTTGAAGAGAGAGATATGCCTACGCCTTTTTGCATCAATTACCCTATATCCAGATTGCTACACAAAGACTTCGCCCCCCTCGCTCTTCGAATCAGAAGTGGCTACACTATCATTCGTGGCAACGGTTGGCGGACAACGTGCTATGCGGTGAAGTTCTGTTCTGAGAGTGTAGGACTAAAATAGCGCCGCGATGTGGGTCCGTCGCAGGTCGTTAGCTGCACTCTCAGAACAGAACTTCACCGCATAGCACGTTGTCCGCCAACCATTGCCACGGATGAGAGGGTTACCGCTTCTGTTTCGAAGAGCGAGGGGGCGTACGCCTTTTTGTAGAAACTATACAATAATTGCTACAAAAAGGCGTAGGCACCTCTCTTCAAATAAGTGATAACCCTATCATTCGTGGCAGTGGCTGGTGCACAACGTGCTATGCGGTGAGGTTCTGTTCTGAGAGCGTGCCATATGATTTTTAGAAGAGTACTAATTCCGAAAACATGGGAATTACTGTAGTATAGTACAAGCAGCAATCCGACGGTACATAAACTTGAAAACACCAAATGAACGGTGAACGCTGTAATGATCTGGAAGATTAAGACCTAGACCGTACCGCCTAATCCCCCCGGCGACAGTGGCACTCCCTCACGGGTGACGTCACGTGAATGAACCCCTATATTACAGTATGATAATTTTGACACCGCGGTTGTTGCGGGCAATGTCGTTATTGTTGCTGTGTGTTTACCGTAACTATGAGGGCAATGTCTTACATGGTGCTTTCTATGTATGCCAATATTATGTCATCATCAATATATCTCAATTGTCTCTGCGCAGATTACCATGGCAGACTCTACCGGTAAGGCCAATTCACCTTCGAGTCCACTGTGATAATTAGTCGGGACTGGCTTGATGATGGTTGGTGTATCTTTGCACTTCTGGTCCCATATCTTTCTCATGACTGATTTTCAGGAAAGCGTGTTGCACTGTTCGTCTACTGATTCATGTCTACAGGTTTTAAGTTAGCTGCAATCGTAAATAGAGTTTTTGAATTCACAGAACGGGAAATCGCAGTAGCATACGAATTCTGGCTACATATATCCACGTAGCGCAGTAGGGAGAGGATGTAATAAGCAGGCCTTCAGTATCGAGGTGGCTTTGCAATACGGGTGTCGCGTGCAAACGGGTTCACTTCCTGCTAATACATTGTACCCTTTGATGCGCATTTTTAACATCCTGGCCGATTGTATCGGTGGCAAGCTTTGTCGCACGGAACCTCCGGCATTATCGCGGCTTACGTTCCTCTTTTTCGCCCATCACGTCTGTAGCTCGTAGAGTCACTAAATAAGGGTACAGAGTATCGCATTCCTTTTCCGCGCCGGATCTGCCGTTTGGTGTCCGCGATTGGGTCGATCGTGTCACGTGGTTTCGGTCCATGTCTAGTTTAGCGGCGCCACTCGATTTCAAACTTCTAATCTACATACCTGGATAGAATTTTGCATGGTGCATCGTAATCCAAAATAATCAAGCGGCGGTCGGTTCCACGAATTCAGAGATCAGAGATCAGTTTCCCCGGGAAAGTTTCGGCAGCGGCGACCATGTCATCTCCATGCGCCCTCTGTTTACCTATGACAGCTTACGCACACCTCGCACTCTTCCCAGCATGCCTTTCGCCTGTTCGTTGCTAAGACGCACAGCAACTCCGCTATCGGACGACAGTCGGCCTCCTCCTCACGCAATTGCCGCCCCCCTGACCCCCCCCCCCCCCGCGTATAATATGTACTGACCTGGCCTAACCTAACCTCACTATACTTCGTTTAGTGAGGGAAACCAAGCTCTATGGCTGATGCGTAGGAGTACCACAAATGATACCCGTCGAGATCTAGTGCTTTCATTGTGCATTCTTGGCAACAAGCGGGAGGGAACCACTGGAGAGAACAGGCGAAATGCATGCTGGGAAAAGTGCGAGGTATGCGTAAGCTGTCATAGGTAAACAATGGGCGCATAGAGATGACATGGTCGCCGCTGCCGAAACTTTCCCGGGGAAACTGATCTCTGGAGGAATTCGTGGAACCGACCGCCGCTTGATTATTTTGGATTACGATGCACCATGCAAAATTCTATCCAGGTATGTAGATTAGAAGTTTGAAATCGAGTGGCGCCGCTAAACTAGACATGGACCGTGGTTTCTCCTTCCAAGCGCCGTCCATGTTGAGTCCCCTCCATCCAAAACCGGCTTCTTCGGTTGCGAGCTGGCTCGACTGAGCGCTGTTCTCCGGCGGAGTAGGGGGAGATTGGTGTCCCATTGCTAGGCGACGCAGCCGCGCCGGACCCAAGATGGCGGTCTCGCTTTCCGGCTTGGCTCAGTGTCACTACTCTGCTCCCTATTCAGTGACTCTAGTAGCTCCCACAGCAATGGCACCGATATGCGAGCCCCATACTAGTACGAATGCTCCGCACCACACTGTCTATACGATGCGGCGTCCGTGTTGCCCGATGACATGGACGACATCAAGCTAGACGCGCTACGGAAACTATACGATAAAGGAAGCTGTCAAATCAAATAGTGGTGCTTCAAAAGGAGCAGGTGCTTGGCTTGACATCTTCGGAACGGCTATCGTAAAGACTTGCCAAGCTGCTTAATCTGCTTAATGAGCCAGGGCGTACGGCGAAACGTTTCTTCTTAGGCAAGGAGGCGCGATACAGAAACAAACTGGGGGGGGGGGGTCCTAAGGGGGGCTTCAGACACTGCGAGAGTGAGGGAGCCCCTCTCGATCTCCAACCAAATGACGCGACGTGGCTACGCGCAGGCCTCAATATTGCGTTGAAGTGCTATCGCGTTTTGAAATCCTGCAATGGAAGCGTAGCCCTCAGCGAGCGCAAAATTGTTATGGTTACTGCATTTGTGGTTATGTTTACACACAACGCATGCAACGTCAGCAGCTACCCTGGCACGCAGGTGCACATTTACATACCGGGTGGAAGGCTTAAATTTTAGAGCTTCACTAACGCATAAAGTGCTACACATTTTCGAAAGGTATAAAATTTTGCAGTCACGAGGTACGAATTAGTGGTGCAGTTGTAATGTCCCTTAAATTGCACTTTTTTGTTTGTTTGTGCGCCACTGTGTACTGTTTTATCAGTAGATGCTCGCAGAATACGGTGTCTTGCGATGCGTGCAGTGTACTTTGAATGATGCGTCAGGTGCCTCGTTGCCGTGAGGTTCTCAACTTCCAGAAGATTCTGGACTCCACCGGACGCAGTACCGCTTTCCTGTCAATCGACATAAATATTGTTTACATTTTGCGCCGCATCTCTGCATTTACGGCTTCCACGTGCGCATAGTGGGTATGCCAGGAAGGCTTAACCAGAATATTACGAAATAATGAAATTGTCGCTCCGCGGACTAAAAAGTTATTTAAATTATTTCATGTTACAAATCAACTTCGCGCACAGACTCTGTACACAAAATATAAACGTCGCCAACGAACATTACTCCACAAATTTTCCAAAGAAGCTGCAGAATTTTGTGGGTTAGGGATTAGATGACGTCATTGTGACGTCATGAGTAATGGGGCAGAGGAAATGACCTGTACTGAGGAAATACCCAGCGTCGAAGTCACGCAGGCGCCATCATCGACATGATGGATTCGGCCACAGCCTTTCCAAGCGTGAATGCCAGTCGGCTTCGGCACCCTGGTATCCAATCAAATCCAAGTCTTAATCCCTTCAGCTGGGCTCCGTGTGCCGTGCCGAGCGCGAAGTCCAGCTTGCGACATGGTCGTCTGAAATTAGCACCCTGTGGTTTATCCTATCTCAAATCTCCAGGCGCTACAAGATCATTTATTTTGACTGATAAACACATGCAGCATATGGGTTTTCTTTAAATAAATATAAGAACAACATTCCTGAGGGCAACCACGAAAATATGGGCTGCGGAACTGCTGACAAGCGATTCCAGACAACCGTGTCGCAAGCAGTACGTTTGTTTTGTGTGAATGTGGTAATCTGTGGAATGTGGTTGAATTACTTCCTATTTCCTAAGCAACGGGTATTGTACTGCTTAAACCTTATGCTGCTACATGTGAGAACGTTGCACGGACGCCGTTCGTAATACGTTATGCATACCGCATCCATCATAGCTGCTCACTTGCTGGGGTGCTCTTCTTCGCTAGCTTGGTTTGTAGTTAGAGGTCTATGGGTTAGGAGACGGGAAGCGACATTGGAGAAGCAATGTGGCCAGACCGATTGGGCGCATTACTTCGGAAAACGCAAAAGTAGTTTTACGATACTTCGTCACACGGTATAAAAATACTTTTCCAATATCCAACGTGAAGTACATGGAGCCCAATGATAAGAATTTATGAATATATAATTTAGCGCGTAGTGACACGTTTTTGAGAAAGGTTTTAACATTATGTGGCTGGGGACTCTCATTCAAGTCCCGAACGATGAATCGTGGTGGAATATGCCACATTTCTGAGTTCCGCTGAGCGTCTACGCAAGTGTCGATTAAGCGTTTGTAGTGTTTTCATGTATTAAGTTGTGTTCGTATTCTTCACACAGATGCATGGGCAACTGAACAGTATGCTACAGGTAAGACTATTTCTACATAATACTAGATTGTGCCTTACAGTGCCGAATGTCGCAAAAGACGGTTGGCTGTTTAGCCGCTGGACCTCTCTAAATATCCCTCGACCTCTCTCTCACGATTCCTCAATCTCTCGCGATATTTATTCGTGAAAATCGACGCTCTGCGCTATCTACAAACCAGGGTTGTCGAACCGAAACGGTTTTAGGTTCTGCTTCGAAGCAAAAAAATAACGGTTCATACCGGTTTTAACCGGTTCCGCTTCTGGTGGGCATTTTCGTTTCCAGAAAAAAAAAATCAATGTTGCAAACTGTAAACCCGTTTATTCCGCATACATGGTATTTAATCTGAATAAGCAGCTGTGAAATTGGTAGCTCAAGGTTCCTGGAGGTCTGTTCAAATAGGCTTTCTCCTGAAGCGCATGATATAGACGGACTTGTTTGTCGTGATGTCATACGTGTATGCATTATGTATGTATTAGTATGAATGTATTATGATTTCTGGGGAAGTATTATGTATTAGTATTATAATACAACATATGAGCACATATGAGCACCCCTGCATGTGTGCGGGTGACGTGACATCGCAAACAGGCAGCCGAGAGAAGCAGATTTAATCACCCGCAGTCTAAAAACAGAACTTCACCGCATAGCACGCTGCACGCCAGTCACTGCCACGAATGATAGGGTTATCGCTTGTGTTGGGAAGACAGAGGGGGAGAGGACGTACGCCTTTTTGTTTTCATATATCATATCATCAATTTTCATATATCCAAAATTGCTACAGAAAATGCGTAACCCTCCATATCTTTGAATCGGAAGCGATAACCCTATCATTCGTGGCAATGGTTGGCGCACAGCGTGCTATGCGGTGAAGTTGCGCGCAGGATTAAAACCAACATAGGGCTCTCTAGTCGTGCTTTTTGTGCGAATGTGTATCCCAAGATGACCGTGAGACACGGACACAGAAGACGACACACGCAAGTGTCTCGGTCTTCTCTCGGCCTTCATGCACCAGTTAGCCTGCACCTGTTCCCTTGTTTCATTAGTGTATCGCAAGGCTCTGAAATACCAATCTCTACTCCTCTGGACATACGTTTGTTCGTACCCTTCAATGCTCCTGTATGACGTGAACGAGCCTCCTTTAAGTCTATAGATCATCAGATAGTGTACGTAATGAAATGTTCCTTTCAGGAAATTACGGAGCGGAGCAGTACGACGCTGGTAAGTACGTCAACATAGTACGTCCATACGGTGGTTCCAGTGATGGGAAGTATACTCTTAAAAATGAACTTCACCGCGTAGCACGCTCCTAGCCAACTATCATCTCGAATGATATCGTTTTATCAGCCCTGATTTGTTGAAAACGGGAGGCGTACGCCTTTTTTGTGACACTTATGCTGTTCATAATTGTTACAAAAAGGCGTACGCCTCCCGTTTTCAACAAATCAGGGCAGATAACGATATCATTCGAGATTATGGTTGGCTAGGAGCGTGCTATGCGGTGAAGTTCATTTTTAAGAGTGTACACTCTTAAAAATGAACTTCACCACATAGCACGCTCCTAGCCAACCATCATCCCGAGTGACATCGTTCTCTCCCCTGATTTGTTGAAAACGGGAGGCGTACGCCTTTTTGTGACAATTAACATTTCTGCATAAGTGTCACAAAAAGGCGTACTCCTCCCGTTTTCAACAAATCAGGGGAGAGAACGATGTCACTCGGGATGATGGTTGGCTAGGAGCGTGCTATGTGGTGAAGTTCAGTTTTAAGAGTGTACCACCGAATCAAAGTATCACGTATTGCTGCTATAATACTGATTCCTAGGAAGTATTATGGTAATACAACATATGATGATTACTCTCCACCCCTGCTCCTGAGCGGATGACGTCACATCGCAAAGAGGCGGACGGGAGAAGCAGATTTTCTTACCCGCGGTATTGAAACCAACATGAGGCGCTCCAGTCGTGCATTTTGTGCAGTTGTGTACCCTTCATGCTCCTGCTGAACAAGCCCCTGTAGTAGTGTATAGTGTACATAATGAACCGTTCTTTTCAGGAAATTACGGAGCGCAGCAGTACGATGCCGGTAAGTACCTCAATATTAATAAAACCGGCTGTGTAATAAATTCAGTGCTGATTTGCGCCGTAGTTCAGTTCATATGAGATAGTGGGTCGGAGTCATCAGATATGACACGAGAATTCAGTAGCGTCTTGGAGTGTACGTGTTATGATGTGAAGAAAACTAGGGAAATAGGCTAATACCCTCTCCCTACGGCAAAATTTGATGTATTAAACGAATGGCATTTACGCGCTTAAAAATGAACCATGTCATTCCGGGTGATGGTTGGCTAGGAGCGTGCTACGTGGTGGAACTCATTTTGATGGGTTTACTTCACCTACTAACCAACCATCATATCGTTCTCTTCCCTGATTTGTTGAAAACAGTAGGCCATTTTGTGGCAATTATGCTGAACATAATTGTAACAGAAAAGGCGTACGCCACCTGTTTTCGACAAATCCGGGGAGAGAACGATGTCATTCGAGATGATGGTTGGTTAGGAGGTGAAGTAAATGCCATTCCGCTTAAAGGAGCATTAAATTGTTATCCATCATGGCCAAAAACAGCTGTCATCTTGTGAAGCAGTATGTGAGAAGCATTCGCCCAAAATGTTTTTGTCCAAAGTTGTTTCACCGCGGCGCAATTAGTTTGCAAAATCGCCCACCCACTCTCTCAAATCACCCAGGCTAAGTGTGACGTTTGTGGTAGAGCTCCCTCATTCGTTGGTAGGAAAAACCGTCTGCTACGAACATTTCGAGCGGTTTCTTGTTGACTTCTATCCTCTATATGATTTATATCACGTTTTCTAAAAAAACAAAGCATATATGCTGCCTGACACAATAAGGTTGCAATCACAAGAGTAATATATCCGTGGCTTGTGTGCAATGTCAGAAAGCAAGTAGCAGAAAGCAAGCGATGACGGCGGTATCGTGGCGCCACCTGTTAGCCACTGAACCAACTGTGCGGTGAAAATGGTCAGGAGCTGCACACTGTCGGGAAGCACTGGAGTTTCAATGTACATGAGTTATTTGTACAAGTGTACAGTTAATTTCGGGCTGCACCACTCGTTCTTCCCGTGGTGTCTGCGGTCCCCAAAAATCGTGGTCCATCCAGCCTTGACAGCCTTCAAATCCTCCGTTTCGTGCATCATGCAGCCAGAGAACGCATGGCGTCTCCGAAGCGGTAGCAGACGCTTCGGCCTGCGCGGTGTTGCTCATCTCGATCATGTGATCCTAGGCCCAAGGTGTCTATCGTGAAGGCGAAGGAGGATGTTTCGCGTACGGCAGGTTCAGGGAGCTATTCCAGGCGTTCCAATTTCGCTACGGTTGCACTAATTGTGGGAAAACTGTTTCCGGCCGCCTGATATCTCATACCGACCAAAAACAGAAACAAAGTCGTGTGCCGCTAGACTGCTCCTTTAATGCATGAAGTTTGCCGTGTGACTAACATATAAATTCCACTGTGCATTTATGTGCGCTACATATGCACTTAGGGCCCTCAATTACCCCCCGATTTACATCAAAATAGTTCGGGTTTAACCCGATAAAACCCGTAAACCAGGCTTGCGAAAGTGGAAACCAAGGACTTGAACTGCACACGCGCAAACTACGGCAATCGCGCGACCGCTCCCGACTTGCCCCCGACCGCGCCGCGTCTTGCTGGTGAAGTAAACACAACACGTCGGGTTTGGATTTGTGGACGCTTGCATGCAGGTCCGATTTCTAGCGTGAAAAATGTTCCTTTGGTAGGAGTCACCATTTCAAAGTTGGCTTCCCCTAACACTTCCGTGTATTGCGATCAAGCCCACTTCAACGAATGCTTAGTGTTGTACGTTTGTAGATTTAGCGGAACTTTTCGATTCATTTCGATTCGATATTTGTGTTACGGGAAAGCTATCTTTAACCTATGACGTCATACACTTTGTTTAGTGATATATTAGGTTAGGTTAGTGCGGCTGTGGCAGCTTGCCTCGCACTCCCAACTTCATTATCGAAGCGGCCATGGCCCTATTAATCTAACCTAACTTCACTAAACTAACTTAAGACATCATCAACTTGGTTAGTTTAGTGATAAGTTAGATTAATGGGGCCATGACAGCTTCCCTTGTCCCTCAAAATCCGTTTCAATAATGAGGTAAAGCCGCCTTGCTGAATGGCAATGCCAACCAAAGTAATACCTTGGTTTCGTACCAAAAATGCTCTGTGTTTTTCATATCCAAAGAAATGTAGTCTGCCACATGAAAGCTTGTGTCAATAAGTAAGTTGAAAACTGCAGTGTTGCATTTTTGTACTGTTAGTGTTTTCCGTGGACGTCGACGAGACCCTTTCTTGTGCTGTTACAAAAAAAAGTAAAGGAATCAGGAAAAAATCATGCTAAACAGTGAAAAAACGCAGTTAAGCAACGCTCGGCGTTCCTTGAAGTGGGTTTGCACTCAATACATGGAAGTGCTAGGTGAAGCCAACTTTCAAATCTTGTAGGGAGTACCTTGTATCAGCAAAGTACGCGGAGTAGTAAAGAGGATGCAGCAACAGCCAACGATATACAAGGCATACCAACGTGAGCGCGAGCATGCTCTCAACGCTCATCGATGGATGATGCTTTACTGAACATGAAACTTATTCTTTTTATACACAGGGCCAGTGCAAGCCTTAGTGGTTATACAGTGAATTATCTACCAGTCTCTTAATAAATTGTCTTTCACTTAATTTCAACACTCCACAGACCAACCGCTGTGGCGTCGCTCATGATCTCAGTTGTCTCGCGACGTAAACCCCCAATTATTAATTAATTTCAACATATAAAAGTATTTTTTTTTCACCCGAAAATACATCACTTCTCAGTATATCACCCGATTTTACCCTGTTTCGCAGGTCCTGATTTTCAACCTGATATTTACCCCCCGATTTTCACAAAAAATAAAACCCGAAAACTGAGGGCCCTATATGCACTCAGCAGAATTTGGTTCTTAAGGCTCTCACCACGTAACACGCTCCTACACTCTTAAAAATGAACTTCACCACATAGCACGCTCCTAGCCAACCATCATCCCGAATGACAACGTTCTCGCCCCTGAAAACGGGAGGAGGAGTCTATTTTGTGCCATTATGCACGGCACAAAATAGGCTCCGCCTCCTGTTTTCAGCAAATCAGGGTCGAGAACGTTGTCATTCGGGATGATCGTTGGCTAGGAGCGTGCTATGTGGTGAAGTTCATTTTTAAGAGTGTAGCCAACCATCATACAGAATGACGTCTTTCTGCCGCCTGATGCTTATAAATGGGAGGCGTACAACTTTTTGGGGACACTTACGTTAATTGACCCTAAAACTGCGTGCGCCCCCGCGCTTTCCGCAAATCGGGAGTGCAAACCGTGCGCCAACCATTCCCTGATTCGAAGAGAGGGGCGTTGAGGGGGATAATTGACACAGAAAGGCGTACGTAACATTTTGTCCTCGAATAAGAAACAGTATCTTCGTGATAATGATTGGCGCACAGCGTGCAATGCGGTGAAGTGTGGAAGGGAGGCTTGTGGTGAAGTTCTGTTTTGGCAGGGCATAATTTGCCTCCTGATGGGCTAAAAAAAGAAGGCGTAAGACATTTTGTGACACATTTGTAGTAATGCTATTTATTGCATTAAAGCGTGCACCTCACGCTTTGCACAGATCGGACGTGATAACTCTGATTCTGTGCAATTGTTGACCTTCACCGTGCCTTGTTTTTAGAGTGACACTTTACCCTTTCTTTCGTGATGAATGTGGTGATGAATTTGGTGAAATGGTGATGAATGTCTTTAGGGTGAAAGATGCAGGCGTTCGGCAACAGTACTCTTCAAAGAGCCAATCATCATTCCGAATGATGACATTCTGTGTCCTGATTTGTTGAGAATGGGAGGAGGCGCGCCTATCTGGCACACATTATGCATGTCGTCCTATAGTCGCTTGCCCCTGTTTTGAAGAAATCGGGACGCAGAACGAAAATTATTCTGAACGGTGGCTGGCTACGGGTCTGCTATACGTGGCGAAGTTCCCCTAGAAGTCTTCCCAGGACGCACTTTCCTCCAGAGCGTTAGTCGTGACGTTTCCCACCACTTTCAGCAGTATTCAGTTAATTCTAAGATCGGAATCGGTATCACTGCATGAGGGAAATGGTGGTTCATTTCAGGCAATTATGGCACGGAAGTCTACGGCACAGAACAGTTCGGCGGTACCCAGTACGGCACAGAACAGTTCGGCGGCACCCAGTACGGCACAGAACAGTACGGCACCGGCTATTACGGAACGGATCAGTATGGCACAGGCAAGCTTTCTGAACATCCCTAAACCAGTTTATAGATATTCTATGGGGGTCAGTTGCAGCTTGCAAGGTGGTATTGAACGTGCTTCCTAATGCCCATGATTATGAGGGAGGGCTTCAGCAGCCGTGTCCATCATTGTGTCGCAAATGGATAAACTGGTGCGGGTTTTCTTAACGATACGATATTGTGTATGTGATGCTACTGTTATGATATATGACGTCGTAGTATCTATAGTCGTGTTCTAAAAATCTAGTCCGTGAGCGCTCAAAATATTACTGCTCCGCAGATAGGATGACTGGGCACAGAGTAGTCGCTCTCCTTCATCCGCAAGCTAATGTAATTCATCACACTCTGCTTTCTTATTGGCTGTTAAGACTAGCCGCATGACTATACGTGAGCCCTCTCAACACCACCTAGATAAAGTCTGCTCACTCGTCGATGTGACGTAACAATTAATAGTGAGCCAATCAGGATCGTGTTTTCAACTGCGGTGACCAATCACTAAAAAGCTTTCGGCGGTCGTAGCCATGGATTTTTCTGGAAAACACGTTGCACTTTTTGTCTACAAATTCATGTCTGCAGGTTTTAAGTTAGCTGCAATCGTTTCGGAGCTCCTGAATTCGCAGAACGGCGAATCGCAATAGCAGACTAATTCTGACTAACGTAGCGAAGGAGGGAGAGGAGGCAATAAGCAGGCCTTCTGTATCCAAGTGGCGTTGGCCCTCCCCGAGGTGGCGCTGCAGTATTTCTCCAGACGCGCTATACGTTCTGCAAGTAACCGAGCGTTCTGCGCATATCTCCTCTCCCGGTTACTCCACTCGGGAAGCCCCATTGGCTATGGCGGCGCCATCCCTCTTCCCTCTCACTGCCTCCTCTCATGCGCAGAGACGCACTTGTGCAGCGTATTCTGCCTTATCTCCAATGGCGTGTGTAGATGACGGACTAGATTTCCTTTCCTTCGTAAGTTGAACACGACTGTACAACAGTAACCCGGAGTTGTTGTTGCACCTCAAATGACGAACATTAGAATACGTATGTTAGTCATTTTTGTATGCCCATTTCTGGGGTTCAACAATTTTATTCTGGGGTTAATGTTGTTGTTGTATTCTGGGGTTAATACTTGTTTTTGGCGGGCTACGACGAGTAAGGTT
This sequence comes from Ornithodoros turicata, assembly GCF_037126465.1. NCBI lineage: Eukaryota > Metazoa > Arthropoda > Arachnida > Ixodida > Argasidae > Ornithodoros > Ornithodoros turicata. The sequence goes on from NC_088207.1 coordinate 23,765,786, forward strand.
ATCAAGGTACAATCTATCGTACACCTTCACTTGTGAGTTTCTGACGTTGTTTCAACGGGTTTTCCAGGTTGGAGCACCGATCAGTATGGACAGCGTAAGTATACGTGGGACACATCGCTAGTCATGCGGCAATTGAGGTGACATCCATGTTTCTTCTTTTTGCAGAGTCTGAAGGATTACTGCAAGGTAGGACGTTGTATGTGTATACGTACGTTTCGAGAGTGCATTAAAAGGATGGAAACGCTATTGGGATCTGTCTACTTGAAAGTGACAGAGCAAAAATTAGTTTCGACCTCGGTGGCTCAGTCGTTAGCGCGGTCGCCTTCTGATCCCGAGATCGTGGGTTCGAACCCAGCCGAGGACGCCAGCAACTTCGTGGCAGGGTACAAGTTGCTTAGACACGCAGTCTTCCGCGAGGGACGTTAAATACGGGGTGCCGTGTGGTGAGCTTTCATCGCACATTAAAGAATCCTCAGGTGGGCAAAAGCAATCCACAGACCGATTGCTGTGGCGTCGCTCATAAAAATTGTTTTGTCGGCCTAGAGGAACACTCTGGAGCTGACACGACTACGCTACGTGTCTCGTTACGCGAAATTTATGCAGAGTAGAGTCGAACCGGGGATGGGACTAGAAGGGTCACCGCCCCGGGCGCCTTCCCCCAGACGGAAACGCAGGTTTTTAATTGTAGAATGTAAAACTTAAAAATACGGGGTTTAGAGCTTCGGTTTTCATTATGTTCGTCATACTTCACCGCATAGCACGTTGTGCGCCAACCGTTGTCACGAATGATAGGGTTGTCGCTTCTGATTTGATGATCGAGGGGGGCGTACGCCTTTTTGTGGCAGTCTGGATATATAGCCACAAAAAGGCGTACGCCCCGCTCTGTCTTCCAATCACCAGCGATAACACTATAATTCGTGACAATGGTTGGCGCACACAGAACTTCGCCGCTATACGGTGAAGTTCTCTTTTTAGAGTGTAGATGACAGCAGTGAAGGTACGCAGAACTAAGAATACCTCTGCTGAATTTTGTAGTCTGGAACATTAGTGCACTATGAAATATCATGTGCTCGAATGTGAAGCCAATGCATGCTTCTTTTCCTGGCTAATGTTGTGCAAACCTTGTCAGTGCTTCGTGTAGGGGAGAGACAGGAATGGGCAATCGCCATTGTAACTGTGTACTAGCTCGCCTGCGCCCTTGCCCTTCTGCTATTAACCCCCATTCCGAGCGATATCGATCTGTTTCCTGATTATATAATGACCGTAGAACATGCGTAGCGCCACCTAGTCTGTCACTGTCAACCTGTTGAATCCAACGTTCTTTGAGAAGCTGACACGTTGCACGCTAGGTGGTGCTACGCACAACTCCAATGCAGAGCCGTTTGTTTGGCCATTCGCAGGAGCCTAACTTGAAGTGCGTCACGTAACGTCACAAATGAACCACCTCCCTCGCCATGCTCTATTGTCCCGTCGTCAGCCGGTCGCCGATGCCATATTGATGCTAGAATTTAACACACGTGCGTACTTCGTCCTTCCACGGTGCTTCGAAAGCCTTTCGCTCTTGAACTCAAGCCCCCTTTGTTACAGGCGGTTGTGGGTCATGAGCCGACTATTCCTGTAGATTACATTCATCGCGACCACAAGGTTGTCAACCAGCTGGCGGACAGCATCAAAATGGCGCGCACCAGATGGTTGATAAGGGGATTCCGGTTGGATTCAGGCCTTTTGGGCGGCGCAACGACGACTCTGACGTCAAAATAAGCTCCACCCAGGAAGCGGCAAAAGATCATAGAATGGCAAACCTCTCCCTATAAAGGGCTCTGCTCCAATGGAAGGCTCCTATATGACGAAAGGTAGAGACAACAACCTCTGCACTGCCTCTGTCGACGCCCCCCTACCCCCCCCCCTGCAACGTTCTAACGTCGACGTATCACTGAGCTCGTCGGAAGGAACAAAGAGCATCGCTACCTTTGCAAGATGAGGGGATTTAGTTCAATCATCGTTGGCTTCAATGACCGCTCGTATGAAGACACCTCCTCTCATTTTCAACCAGTCAGGAATGAGGACGGGCATCATTGGGAATGAGTTGCCTATAAGAGCGTGCTTTGTGGTGAACCACTCTTCAGCTGGATGTTCTATGCTCTGTTAAAACAGACCTTCACCGCAAAGCATGGTGTCGTGAAGACGTTGCACAGAATGATGCCGTAATCCTGATTCCTGGTTCCTGATTTGTGGAAAGCTTACGTCCAATACAAATGGGGGAGCAGAACGATGTCACTCAGAATGGTGGTTGGCTAAGAGTGTGCTATGCGGTGAAGTTCTCTTTTAAGATGACGTGCTGCGTGGTAGATGCATCGCCTCCCTGTGATTCGTCACGACCTCCCGCGTCAATTCCCGTTCCCCTGCGTGACATCTGTTCCTAACCTCTTGAGGTGTGTGTGTCGTGTTGTCCTTTCTCCACCTTCAGCTATGTCCAGTTTAGCATCGAGCCGGGAATTAATGTAAGTTGTGCGGAATAACAGTTATGACAAACACCGACACCCAAAGTCATCTGGAAGCAGCGGACCGCGATGTCGGCGTAGTGTAATTGGTAGCAAACCTAACCTGAGGTTTGGGATCCAGCCCTACCAAAGGCACTCTGACTTTCCGTCAACTGACGTTTTTCACTTCAAAAATTAACATCGGGACGGTTTTGCGGCAGAGCCTCTGCCCGGCGTCCGAGGTTTGACGCACAGCAAAGTGCAGTATACGTCATGCTTCGGTCACCGTATAGTACCGATACCGTAAGTGACTATGACGCTCGTTTTAAGACAACAAGGCTGTTTGGGAATCTACGCGTGAACTTAGCCCATACACACTTCTAATATCGAAATCAGTCGACAGCTCCAGACTGTCCCTTTAAAGTACAGTTCCCTTTATAATTTCATCGATACAGATCCTGTTCCAAATAAGAGGCGTTGTAACAACACACCACCCGTTTTGGAGTCGCCTGTAGCGCTGGGAAGCCGGTAAACACTGTGCAATGAAGCCCTGTCAGTAGCCTGCACGGCTGCGGCTATGGCTACAGCCAATAAAATCCGATGTCGTACGATTCTATAAGCGGCGTTCTTTCTACCTGCGACTCCTGAAATAGTGCAAGGAGTGCAACACTCTGGCGTTCTTCTTGTCACGCATTCGCACTGCACGTCCTGAAGTGCTGACCTAATTCTGCATTAGTTCTCCATTTTCTTGCACGACTTATCCCGGCCGTGCAATGTAAGGATGCAGAAGAGTAGACAAGATTGCGGAGAGCATGTTGGTGTTGGTGGTGGTGATAAAGGCGAACGTATAATTCAAGATGGGGTGTTTACTTGTGACACCAAGCAACATGTCATGCTTGTTGTTCGCATAGTTAACGCTGTAGTAAGCTATTAATTCAAACAACGTTTGCGGCATATGTGTCTGTCAGCCTCGGCAAACCCTCGTTCTTTACGTCCTTGCAATACGTACGCTCACCACCGCTCTTTCGTACCCCTCCATCTGTACCTCTGTCGCAACGCTAAAATGTTCCGGATGAACAACGTAGGTGAACTTAGCGGAAATGCGATCACTATATCCTGTAGTGCATTTATCACCTCTCCGTTCCATGTGCTGAAACAATTTTTCTGGCATTATTGAGAGTATTTTGCGCAGTTAACGCTATCAGGAACGAGAACCTCCCAGTGCCCCCTTAAGAATTATTACTACAAACAAAGCGCGAAGAAACGGAAGAAATCATACCACCGCCTTGCAACCACAGACTGCACTCTTAAAAATGAACTTCACCGCACAGCACGCTCCTAGCCAAACAACATCTCAAATGATATCGTTACCTGCCCTGATTGATTGAGAACGGGAGGCGTATACGCCTTTTCTGTGACAATTATGAACAGCATAAGTGTCACAAAAAAGGCGTACGCCTCCCGTTTTCAACAAATCAGGGCAGATAACGATATCACTCGAGATTACGGTTGGCTAGGAGCGTGCTATGCGGTGAAGTTCATTTTTAAGAGTGTGGGAAACTCTCCGTAGCAGACAAGGTCTGCAGTTTCTCATTCTTTTTAGGAGCAGGTGGTGTTGCGTCGGTGCGACTGGTTCAGAAACCGGGTTTAGAACTGTCTGCACGTCGGGTGCAGCACCTATCTTCCAAAAAAAAATGGAAAGCCGTGCTTACGCTAATGCTTTGTTCAGCATGACTCACGTTCTGCAGCCATGGAACTGGAACAAAGCGCTACTGAACAGCCGCTAGCTGGGTGCAGTTGCATTTTGCTGCTCAATCTAGCAACGAATGTCGGAACGTCACTGTGATGATTGACATATGATATCGGATATGATGTGATATCGCCATTGACATTGATATACGAGATAGCCAAATCCTACCGAGTGCGGCCAATTATATTTAGCTGGCTAGATCAGACCGCATGGCCGGATCTGGACCACTAGTGGACCACCGTCACCATTCGCTCCTGTCAGTGGCGTTTTGCAAGTGTTACGGGCTTATGTCCAGAACAAGGACTGCAGGCCCAAAGTACTGTTAGGTTGGCTACCGCTTGAGTTCATAACGCCAGCACAAACGCAAACAGTGCTTTCAAGTTATACGCAAACTTACCTTACCTGCCCGTGTTTTCACGTAGGTTACCCCGGGTCGTCGGTTACAGGCCAAAGCGATAAAGGTGAGATAGCGCTTTGCCATCCCTCTGTCATTGGGTTATTCGAATGGTGTGCATTGTTGTTCGTTTCTTGTAGACGAAAACGACTCGTAAGTATACGTACGCGTAAAGGAACATAGCCAATCAGCGATCAGTCGAGGTAACTAAATGATGGAAAGGGAGCCGCCAGAACATCCGGTCGTTTAATCTCCCGCGGTTCACGTAAGCAAATTGGAATGTCTGAAGAGGCACTAAAATGAAAAAAAAAATATTGTCCCAGAATGAATGATATATCATTCGTTCTGCGACAAGACGTGACAGCAATACAAAAGGAACTGGTGTTCACGCGTGAACTCAACCAAGCTAGCCCGCAGACTGTGTCGGCTCCAAACGGCGATTTTAACTTGTTGGCTGTGATACCTTTTGTATAGATGAATCTGATAGGTCCGTATCTTCACATATAGCACGCTGCTAGCCAACCATCGTCGGGAGGTGGAGGCTATTACGTAGCCATTATGTACGGTATTATGGCTACAAAATAGGCTCCACCTGCCGTTTTCAACAAATCAGGGGCGAGAACGAGGTCATTCGGGATGATTGTTGGCTAGGAGCGTGCTATGTGGTGCAGTTCATTTTTAAGAGTGTATAGAGTAGAACGTCACGTATACCTCCGCGTTGGCGTCTGATTGGATGCTACAATTCTTGAAATAGCGTAACAATGGATAGAAGTATCTGCGGCGCCGTAATCTATGTACATTGATTTTCTCGTGAAATGGGCGCTTCCAAAGGAAATTGTGCCATTTTCTGGGCGTATGTTCATGTAAGGTGATTAAAATGTTCCCGTGCTCCGTGCTACACTCTTAGAAATGAACTTCACCGCATAGCACGCTCCTAGCCAACAATCATCTGGAATGATATCGTTATCTGTCCTGATTTATTGAAAACGGGAGGCGTACGCCTTTTTTGTGACACTTATGCTGTTCATAATTGTCACAAAAAAGGCGTACGCCTCCCGTTTTCAACAAATTAGGGCAGATAACGATATCATTCGAGATGATTGTTGGCTGGTAGCGTGCAATGCGATGAAGTTCATTTTTAAGAGTGTACCTTCCTACCTTCCGTGCTCCTTTTAATTAGGGATGGGCCAACCGAATCCGCGAATCCTAGGCAGGCATTCGAGATTCGGGAATTTGAATCACTGTGCCCACAACGGCGAATCGAATCTTTCGAATCCACCAAGCCTGATTGGTCGCTGGATGTTTTCTTGATTGGTTGCTTACATTGGACTGAAGCAGGAAGTCTCATTTCAAGCCTAAAGTAACAAGGTTTTGCTTTTGATTGTTTCTCAGTTTCACGGAAAGAATTCAGGCTCAAGAGTTCAATTACATTTAGGAAGAAGTATACGGGTATGTTTGCTCTAAAGTTTTATTTAATGAAGAGATCAAATTCTGCTTCAAAACACTTTTTTTCTTTTGTGGCTCTCGGATTCGAAAGCTCGAAATTCGGAGAACCTTCCTCGGATTCGGTATCGGAAATTTCTGGATTGGTCCCACCCTTACTTTCAACACTCAATCCAATCCAATCCAATAGTCCCAATTGGCTCAAGTCTTTAGTCAGGACCTGTCTGTGATCAGCGTACCCTAGCGCAACCACATTTAACCGTCAAACGTGGCGGGCTAGTAAATCTGACTATGTAGTAAATCTGAAGTGTACCAACGCGCACGTCAAACCTTCCGCTGCACTGGCAAGCTGTCAAGCTAATCACTTCTTCTTTTGTCAGACACTTCGCCCTGTGTGGGTAACAAACAGCGCACAGGTACTCTTTCGGTTTTTCGGTCGAAACCAACCGAAAATGGGAAGCGTAGGGCAAAGTGGGGCAAGATGAGACACGGGGCAAGATTCGACATTTGTTTGCTTGACGCCGCCTGTCTCACAGACGTGTTGCGCCGTGCCCTCGAAACTTTTACTTATACCTTTGCTTTACTCTGCATGTCCGCTTTACTGCACGTGAGAGTTGTCCGGATTGGTGTTTGTGTTGAAGAGAAAAAAAAAAATCGGTTACTTCTGCCTGGAATGTGAAGACCCGTGAAAAATGCGCGATTTTCTGTAGCCCTTTTTCTTGTCAGCTGTACTGCAGTGTGTCTCGGGCTTATTCAGTCAATGTAAGTACACATCCTATTTCATTATTCATTCATCTAGATATATGCAAAATATGGGCACTCTTGGTTATCCGGTTATCCTGAAAAATCAGGCGATATGCACGGGGCAAGACGCGACAACTTAATGTAATTTAAATGTAATGCAAATTAAATTCAATGTAATTTAGAAGCTGATAAGTCAACAATTACGTGGCTTTATTCTTTTTCCTTTCCTATTCCTTTTTTGGCATATTGCCTAGGATTTTACAGCAAAATTTCCTAGGATATTTCCAACAAATCAGAAGCTCGCTCAAAAGCGAGCGACCAGATACACATCAGACTGGCGGTGCTTTGTTTGCAAAGGACGGTGGAGGGAAATAACACCGGGTTCTGTGTGGTTTTATAGCGGTCTGGGGCCTCGAGGGGCCGTGTAGGTGCCGTGTCTCATCTAGCCCCACGCGATGTCTCGTCTTGCCCCGAGGGTTGGGGCAAGATGAGACAATCTACATTTTTGAATTTCTTGTTCTGCGTTTATTTTAGAACCGGCTACGTCTGTTCTGATCAGAAGCTCTGGACCGCTGAGAATGTGCCCGTGGCTAGTTTTCTTTCGTGGCTACAGAAATATCATATGTAAATTACTGTCTCATCTTGCCCCTCTTTCCCCTACGTCGTTTTGTATTGCATATGTGTTAACTGACATAAAAAGGCACGAGTCAAGCAACCCCCCCTCCCCCCATCTCCCAAGTCAGAAGTCATGCTGTGAGGCTGTGTTCGCAGCAGTGCTAGATGCGGATAAATTTTCTTTGTTGGGCATAGGAGGTGAAGTAATGTGAAAATAGTAGATCACGAATAATGTACTATACGAGGCAAAAGAATTCACAGAAAAGGGCTGCATGAACACCGTCGAGAACTATCCGAAGTCTGTTCCTCTAATCTGCTATTTACACCACCACTTCGTGGAAATAATATAGTAAGAGTTTAGCATACATACGCAGGTCCAAAAAAATGAAGCTGGTATTGCTTCTGGCACTTCTTCTGCTCCTCTTTGTGAGTGCCTTACTTGTGGTCTTCGTCATCCCCAAGCTGTTCGGTGAGTTAAACATCAGGAAGCCTTGCATGGTATATAAGATGGCGTTACTGAGATTAGCATACATTCGATCTCCAATATGTATGATGCATTTTGTGGCCACTGTGGGGGCTTGAAATATCTGCTACACGTCCCACTCAGTCGCTAATGGCGAATTCTACACTCTTAAAAATCAACTTCACCGCATAGCACGCTCCTAGCCAACCATCATCTCGAATGATATCGCTATCTGCCCTGATTTGTTGAAAACGGTAGGCGTACGCCTATTTTGTGACAATTATGAACAGCATAAATGTCACAAAAAAAGGCGTACGCCTCCATTTTCAACAAATCAGGACAGATAACGATATCATTCGAGATTATGGTTGGCTAGGAGCGTGCTATGCGGCGAAGTTCATTTCTAAGAGTGTAGTACACTTTAAAAACAACTTCACCGCATAGCACATAGTGCGCCAATCACTGCCAATTATACCGTATATCCAAATCGCTACAAAAAGGCGTACTTCCCCTTTCTCCTCGACTCAGAAGCGGTAATCCTACACTCCTCCTCCTACCGCATAGCACGCTGTGTGTCAACCGTTGCCAAAAATGATAGGGTTATCGCTTCTGATTCTGGTTCTAGGGGTATCGCTTCTGGTTCGTAAAAATTACGAATTAGAAAAGATTATCAAACATCATGCATTTGGGAGCGCCCATAACCTAGCGCTCTACCACTTGCGCGCCCTCGCCATCCGTCCGACGAATGGAGGTTGCAAACCCAAGCCCACACAAGGATAAGTAGAAATGCGGAGGAGGGTAAGCATGATCTCGGTGGAAGCTGGATGCGATAAGCCGTGCCTGTCCTTCCTGGTACACTCTTAAAAATGAACTTCACTGCATAGCACGCTCCTAGCCAACCATAATCTCAAATGATATCGTTATCTGCGGTTATTTTTTGAAAACGGGAGGCGTACGCCTTTTTTGTGACACTTATGCTGTTCATAATTGTCACAAAAAAGGCGTACGCCTACCGTTTTCAACAAATCAGGGCAGATAACGATATCATTCGAGATTATGGTTGGCTAGGAGCGTGCTATGCGGTGAAGTTCATTTTTAAGAGTGTACACGTTACCTCTCACTTTGTTTACTATCAACGTGTGGTTTCAGCCTCCTTTCGCCGGACTGTCTGCGAGGGCGCGGAAAAGTGGTCGAGCGATAAGATGTGAGCAATCCGAACGCATCATCTTCGACTACTTTTTCTTACGATGGCACGTCAGATGCTGCTATACATACCGTCTGACCTGCCTAGGACGACAGTGGGTACTTTGTGACGGCAATTGTCATGAGCATCGTCTTCGATGACGCGTTTCTGAATTTGGTGTTACGTTCTTGTCAGCACTCTCGAAAGAGCACCAAAGGAAGGGACCTCCCTCTGGATGTGAGAGAAGGGACGTCAGATGTTGCATGTCATGCTGTGCACTACACCAATGAAAACTGACGCTGGGAGCCACCATTTGTTACAGCAATGTCTAGGTTCGAACGTTGCGCAACACGGCGCCAATACATACAACACCATTCATTGTGCGAGCGATGGTTTGTGAAAGGCCATTGTTTGCCTGGACAAATGGTGACTGGAGAACTTTCCACATGTCTCGGCGTGACGCCACTCGGTCGGTCTCCCTAGAAATCTCACCTCCATGTCCGTAGTTTCGTGTCTCTGCTACAGAGGTAGCAGGCAACGGTTCCAACGAAATCCCACGCACTCTTACTTCAATCGAGCTTCAATCGAAAGAGTTGGCGTCCCGCAATCCGAGCAATGCACAGACCAGTGCACCACTGGTCTGAGCATTGCTCGGGGGTGTACAAAGGGGGTGTTCAAGACGACCCTGGAGCGGAAACATCGGGTGGCCTTCGAAGCAAACGATTTCTCTAGACCATGTTTCTGCTGAGCGCTATAAAGACGAGGACATAAGAAAGGAACACAACACATGCGCTGTGTATTCCTGTGTTCATGTGTTCCTTTCTTACGTCCTCGTCTTTATAGCGCTCAGCAGAATATGGTCTCATACCAAATTTCGTCACTCTTCCAGTAGATTTCTCTAGAGCTGTCCTTGTAGAGCTAGCCTACAGCACATCTACAGTCTACAAGGTTGTGTTAACGTGTTTCCGTTCATCTTGAAGGGAAGAAAGATGATGAGGACAAGTCCACGGCTGACGGCGAAAACGACTTCCCACTATGTAAGTAGGTTAAGAGTTGTCCAATTGATTAGGTAGTGAACTAACATCCGTCGGGAATGCCTACTAAGAAACGAAAAGCACCTTTCTTGATTTCTTATTCATAATAACAATAATTTGGATCGACGGTTGATTCTACACACTGATGTGGCATATATTGTGATCCTTGCCTTGTTCCCGTCTTAGTGAAATAGGAAAGCAACGCCATAGGGTACTCTTCTAAGGTGATTTACCTTGGATTTCATGAAAGTTGCAAGTCCAGACGTCTTAGGCATTTCTCAAAGTACATATGTCATAGAAAAACAATGACAGTAGGTATTGGAGGACTATTGGAGTTCATTTGGAATAATTGGAAAAATGACTGGAACCTTCATATCGTGCCTTTTCTTTTTTTTTTCCTTTGTGCCCTAGTTCATGCTTTCTTATTATTCGATAAACATTAAACTGTACGTATTAAAAAAACCGGGTTCAGATCCGCACGTGACAGACGTGACTGGGAGTCTAGTCTCGTATGCAAACATTCCAGACCTTTCCCCGTTAAAGGTGGTGTCCGCGAGGAATGCAGAATTCTAAAATGATAAAGTGATGTGATATACACTAGGAGATGCCTTCCAAGAACAAAGCACCGAAAGTTCGCAAAATTCGTCTTTCTTTTTTTTTTTTTTTCATAAAACATCAAAAACATCTTATTCGAAACCAGCGTCCGGTTGAGACTGATTTTCCCTGCATCGCCTCTTCCGGTGACGTAATTGGCGTTGCCGGCCAGACTCCCAATCGCTCAACCAACGGCGTCGCAAGGTTGGTTGCTCTCCGATGCCACTGCCCCAAGAACACAATGACCTCCTGGGTACGTCCGAGGAAAGTCATCAGCGGACAGGGATAACATCCCCAGGACTTCCCTACCAGGTCCTCAATTTGTTAGAAATGTGACAAAGTGAGACTCCCCGTCATATCCTCAGGACCTCCTATGGGAGCTACCAAATGACGAGGCTAGTACAGTTCTGGGAGCAAGCAGATGCCTTAGTGAATTATTTATTTTGGGAAGTGAGGGCACATTTGCAGCACCCAGTCAGCGTGTGTGTGTTTTTTTATATATTTTCAACCTCGGTCACCAGCTACCATTCGTGGTTTCTTATGTGTATTTCGTTCAGCGTATTTCTCCTCACGAACAATGAGTGTCACAGTCTAAAAGGCAAAAAAAAAAAAAAGAGATGTATATAAAAGGCCCCTAGGTCCTTGCGAAACCACTTAGAAAGGTATATGATGCAGCAGCATTTCCTTTCCAAGACAGAACAGATACAAGTTAATGCTTGTCTTCCGAACTTCACCAGATTCGGGAGTCCTCTTCGCATCTCAGTCAAAACAAAGGGTGAGGTATATAAGTTTAACTTGATTTCGCACATAACCAACAATGAAGTGGGAAATTCCTTGGAGTATTAAATCGCTATCAAGATAGTGTCCGTGTTTCTTACTGCTTTGGTTTGATGCATGCATCGTAAGTGAAGCTTGAGCAGTGAAACGCTATTATTTTTTGTCTCTTCGGAAATAAAATGCTCCGCGCAACCTCCTGCCAGGGACCCTTTGCGGACACTCATGCAACAAGACCGCAGTGAAAGGTCTAGCAAACTGTATTTTAGTGCACGTCAAACTCTGCACATGGACGGATTCCTTTAAAATCCGACGATCAGTATTTGCGCCCCTATATGTCTTTTTATTTTATATTTTTCTTCGTTTTTTTTTAATTTATGCATGAGCACTCCTTTTTTGATTGTATTGGGCAATGAGAAATAAATCGGGAAGTTGATTACTGGCTAGCTCTAGCAGCTATTAAAATGCACCAACGCAGTATTAAAATAATTTACTTCTCCTGTGCTTGTCCTCCGGTTGACGGCCGCAGGATGTACACAAATGACAATCACTGGAAGCTCCTATGGTGACAGCCTGTGGACCTCCTCCGTTCATCCCATCACGGACGAGGACGTGATGACACTTTGAGGACATCCTGAGGACCGCGTGTGTTCTTGGGGTGAACACAGATGTTTCTAGTTTACTACCAGCTCCGGTGGCGCAGCGGTAACGCGTGCGCTTGGAGACTGGGAGGTCCGCGGTTCGAATCCGCGGGCCGGCTGTGCCGTCTGGGGTTTTTCCTGGGTTTCCCTCAGATGTGTAATAGGCGTATGCCGGCACAGTTCCCCTGAAGTCGGCCCATGGACGCAGCTATCCTCCCCCCGAGCGGATTCCGCTCGGTCTTCCATTTCACCCTTTCCTCTCCTCCTCTCCACCACCTTTCCCTTCCCGAGAAACAAGCCGCCTAATCAGGCAGGCAGACGACACTCCCAACGACACTCCTCCTCCCTCCTCCTCCTAGTTTACTGTTCGGCAAGAGATTCGCGAGTCGGGAGACCGCGTTTTGTGACGGACAGCCTGCCTTTATAAAAGACTGCACTGACATACTGTTGCCTCAATCCTGCCGAGAGGATTGCCTCAATCCAGCCGACTGCAAAATCCGATTATCCATTGATCCGATGATAGCAAAATCCGATGCTTTGCATAGCCACTACATTTTTTTTTTTTTTTTGCATGACACAGTTGTGTGTTACAGGTACGCTATATATTTTTAGCAATGCACGCTTTGGGAACTTCCCCGCGTAACCGCTGGCCCCGGAATGTTCGTAATGTTCTTTAAATTATTGTAGTTTCGCAACAGATGCGACCCCTCCAAGCACGCCAATGTGTGTTGCATGAAAGGGTTATGCCATGCACGTAACAATTCTAGATGTTGAAAATGTTGTGCATAGAGGCTCGTAAATAGAATATTTAACTGTGAGAAACATTTTCCAGATCCAGCTGTACCCTCAGGGCCGGGTCTCCCTCCTGCTACAGTTCCTCTCCCAAGTATGTACTCACATACGCAAGTCAGACCTGGTCTTGAACGTACACACTGAATTATTTTTAAATACGCTCGATTAACGCCACGAAACACAGATATGTAGCTAGCATTTTATTGCAGCGACCCCCAAAACAGTGAAGCCGACTACTCCGCGGACAAAAAGGACTCCGCCTACAACGCTGCCTACAACACTGCCTACAACGCTGCCTACAACTCTGCCTACAACTCTGCCTCCTACGACTCCTACGACTCTACTTCCTTCATCATGTAAGTGTGTAGGTACTTGTGGAACATGGTGTGCTGAGCACGTAGACTGTTTGTAGTGCTGGTATACTCTTGAAACTGAAATTCGCCCCACTACACGTTTCCAGCTAGCCATCATCTCGAACGGCACCGTTGTCTTGCCTTGATTCGTCAAAAACGAGAGGCGCATTTACACACCTATGTTGAATGTGACCAATGGGCGTACGCCCTGCGCTTTCCAGAAATCATGTGTGACAACGGTGTCGTTCTGTGGCCGGCCATCAGCGTGTTTTTGGTGAAGTTTTGTTTTATGAGTATACTATACTTTCTACTGAATATATTCAATATCCCTTCACGCATTCCGTGCAGTACCGACGGCGATACCAGCGACGACGCCAACGACGACGACGCCAACAACGACGACGCCAACGACGACTTCCTCATCTACCACCACCACAACGACCACCACAACCACCACAAGCTCAACCACAACGTCAACCACCACAACTTCAACCACCACAACCTCAACCACCACAACATCCACCACCACAACGACCTCAACAACCACGACCACTACATCCACCACAACAACGACTACGACCACCTCAACGACAACAACCACTACCACCACATCGACCACCACATCGACCACCACATCGACCACGACATCGACCACGACATCGACCACGACAACGACCACGACAACGACCACGACCACAACAACGACCACGACCACCACGTCGACCACGACTTCCACGACCACAACGTCTACAACCACGACCACCACGACTTCCACAACCACAACTAGCACAACCACGACGAGTACGACAACCACCAGTACAACCACTACAACAACCACTACAACAACGACCACTACAACGACCACTACAACGACCACCACTACAACGACCACCACTACGACGACCACCACTACGACGACCACCACTACAACTACCACCACTACAACGACCACCACCACAACGACCACCACCACAACCACGACGCCGCGACCACGTAAGCAAGTCGAAGTACATTCCTCTCGAGCAGTGATCCTTCAGGGACCCCACGTGTTTATTGGAACAACAGGAAGCCCCCTTGCCATAACCTACGCGTGCCGCGGGGGACATGCTTCAGCTAAAATTGCTGCATGAAACCACGAACAAAACGAACGGTTCAGCACACATTGATAAAGCTATATAGCCCTTTAAGCCTCACTGCAACGCAACATTGTGTGTTCATTTCATGAAACATGCTTTCATGCTAAATGTAGCGAACGGTAGACCTCGCGTGTACCGGTACGGTACGAGGTGTGGTACGATACACTTCGTACAAACGTCGCTTTCACGTTCTAAACGCTGAAGCGGACCTGAGAACCACGTGATGCTTTTGAAGGACTTCGTAGCGGATGTCCCCCCCCCCCGCCCCCCGCGCATTATCTAACTCAACTCGATGTCTTGACATTTGACAATTGACAATGACATTTTGCTTTTCTTTTCTTTTTTGTGCAAAATATGCGTACGCCCCGCTCTCTTCCAATGACTCAAACGCTGTACCTACAGACAATCCAGATATACTGCAGCTTCCTAAACTAAGGCCCTGCGCGGATGAGCTTTTGGCATCCGCATCCGATCCGCATCAGCAACGGCGAGCAACCTCTACATCTACATTCGACCCGCAAAGTCAAGAATGTCACCCGCATCCGACCCGCGAAATCCGTGTCTCCCACGGGACGCACAGATGGCTCAGTTTCTCGGCTCGATATATCGAGATAAATTTGCGGGGAATAAACTTTATTTCCCGTCGGCACAATAGTAAAAACTTCCGTCACCGAACTTCGTCCACAGGGCGACTTCGTCTCTTGTGCTAACACTGAAAACACCGAATTCGCATATAGCTTTTCGTAGCGAGGGCAGGTCCTGAGCGTCCACCAAAGGATACACGACAGCAAGCACAGATTTAGCTGCCATGAAAGAACACATGGCACCAAGCAGAGATTTTGCAACAGAGTCGGTGGGGTTTACTGCGAGAGGAACGCAAGATCGGCGCCGAACACGCCCCTCGACTCGAGACGTCAGAGGCCTCCTCTCCCAGCCGCGCGAGCGGCATTCGTCCACCTCGTAATCGCTGTTCGGTGCCGAAGAAAATTGGTCGCGCAATCTCGCTGTGTACCCGCATCCGATCTGCCGCCGACCGTTGATAACGCGGCTTGCGTCGAACCGTACCAACCGGAACCAACCAGTGGATAAGATTCTGAGTCACGCACGACTGCGATTGGTTCCGATAGGCACGATAACATTATCCACGGTACACTAAAACTCACTATTAACAACCGCATACGATCCGATCCTGGTCCGCCATCCGCATCCGATCCGCAGATGACAAAAGCGACCATATTTCATCCGAACCCGCAAGTATCCTGCGGTTGTCCGATTCCATCCGCGGAGGGTGCAGGTATAAACAATCGCCATATTGCCTTGACGTCACCCGGTCACCATTACAGCAGTAAAGGAGAGTCATGGTCGCGCCCAGTGATATGCGCCACAACCAATAAACGATCTGAGCCCCTACGACATCGATTAAGGTTCGCCGCCGCGCAAGGCATGCTGTTGGGCAATTATCAGCTTTATTAACCCTATCATCCACACTTTTGCCCACCACAGCAAAATACAACCTCGAACCGGTCTCCTCGTGACTTCACACTTTGTAAACAGAGGGTCGTCTATGCTGCAGTTTCCTAGAGAGCAGCCACAAAAAATTGTTGAAACCACTTCTACGTCTCCTATAAACGGGCGTGTATCGACTTAACCGTAGTATTAAAACAAGTCGCCAAGATGAGGTAGCTCAGACGTCCACTGCTGTCCACTCCAACCAGACAAGTACCTTACCCTGTAGCTTGCCCTAGAGTCACCTAATAGGGATACAGAGTACCTCATTCGTTTTCCGTGCCGGAGCCGCCGTTCGCTGTCCGCGATTGGGCCGATCGTGTCACGTGGTTTCTCCCTCCAAGAACGCGCCGTCCGCAGTCCCCTCCATCCAAAACCGCTTTCCTAGGTTGCGAGCCGGCTCGAGTGCGCGCGTTCTTCTGTGGAGAAGGGGACTGGCGTTCCATTGGACCCAAGTTGGCGGTCTCGCTCCCTATTTAGTGACTCTTGCTTCCCATTTCTCTCCGTCCAGCGTTCTGCGATCTTGGGGGGGTCTCAGCCGATTGCCACGTAAAGCCTCATCCCAACTTGCGTGTGAAGAAAATTCGGCGCGCGCCGCAGTGCAGAAAATAGATAGCAGAGCAGCCTCCACTCCCCCTTTCTTCACCCGCGTTCTCGTTATGAAATGGGAAAAGCGGGGACATAGTCCAACGTCGGCTATGGCTGCAAGATATATACCACCCCCACACAGTCTCCGCAACGCTTGGCCTGTATCCTCATTGGCTACCCGCCGTCCACGCCCGCGATTTTCGTGAAGAGCGCGACTGCCACCGCGGGAAAGAGCTCTGCCCTCGCGCGAGGTCATGGAGGTAAGAAGCTAAGGAGGTGACCTTAATGCCTTTCCCAGTGCAGCGCGCGTGCTGTGTCCAGCGCGTAGCCTTGTGGTTAGTTGCCCACGCACGTGACCCGTAAACGTCCCGGCAACACGTCCTCCATGCCCGAGGCGTATCTTACCTGAATACAGAGACGAGCAGCGGCGGAATAACTTGCTTGCGCTTTCATAACCTCTTTGGAGTTATCATACCCGTTGAAACACAATCTCAGTGTGGAAGCAATGAATCACTAAATTGCTAGAAGACTGTACGTCATCGTCACATTGCCTGGCATCTCTCCTGTTTTGCTTCATCGCGCGGCAAATGTTGCCAATACTCTCCTTGAAGGTCAGAACTTTGCTGGAGATGATTGAGAATTCGGGGTACTTCCAAGCGTCCACGCAGACCGCATATAACAGCGAGACATGTGGGGATCACATGACCGGGCAACTAGGTGAGCGTGGCATTGCCAGGAGCGACCGCTAGTCCCACGGTCCTCCGTATTTACAGCCATCATCTTAGTTTCTTTCACGTCGTCGCAGGCGCTCGTGCGGCAGCTATCTCCCAAGTGGGGCCTCTCCTTTAGCCCCCGCCATTCGACCTTGACGATTAGTCATCTGGAGCCTTCAGTCGATATGTCGGTAGTGAGCGACGACACCGTAGTCGGCCCGCGGATTTGCCCCCCCCCCCCCCCCCCGAGGGTTGTCGAAGGAACTGTCGCATCCGTCCAGGGCGATTCGGAAACCGCAGCACCGTTTTGCGCGTTGCTCATCACCGACAATAACCCCCGAAACCACAAATGCATGGCAGAAGCAGACGCCGGATGTTGCGAGAACGCCGGAATTACGGAAATGGAAGGAAACGTCACACGGACATGTCCAATCAGGGTGCAACCTTTGGTCACCGGCGGGAGGGTGGACATCTGCAGCTCGCGGAGAGTCGTTGATCACGTCACGGAATGTCGCTCCTGGGTTAACGGCGGGCACGTTCGTACAGCCAGGAACGTAACACCGTGTTCCACGCGTGCGACTTGGCCGCGTCAGTACTCACTCGCATGGTATATTCGTATGCCTGGTCTAGAGAATTGACCTCGAATGTGTTTGGGTTTTGTTTTGTCTTGTATCGGTTGCTGTCGTGACGAAAGAAGAGGAAGACGCAAGCTCGCTCGAAAGCGCACGAAAAAAAAAAAATTGCGTTTCTTTTTTTTTTTTTTTTTTTTGTTCCGAACGTTGTGGAACGAGTAGGATGGCTCGGAGCAGCTGCCTATAATAAACCGATGTTGGAAGAAGTTCGTCTATCTCGCTTCAAGGTTCTGCCACACCTGGCGGACGTCATTGTGAGGTCAATGTCGCTCGGGTGTCCTTAGCCGCAGGGGCAGTGCGAATGGTAGAGAAAATTTGAGCAGGCAGACCGCGAAGTGCACACTCTAAGAAAAAAGGGAGTAAAATGAGTAATTGCAGCATCCACCTAAATATGTGCTCTCCGTGAATTTGATAGCTAACTTGGAAATTTTCCGCACACATAGAGTAAGAAACGCGGATAGCGCTTCTTTCTTCGCCCTATGCATGTGGGAAGATTTTATATCGCTCCATATATGGTTGGTTTGATTTTCATGCATGCACACGAATTATGTACCGGGGACAGAGCGTGAAGTGCAGTCTCCACTCTGTGGCATTCACTTACTCCCGTGCATTTACTCCCGAAAGGGGCTACTTTTTGTGGCAATGCATTTTGTCCCCATAAGAAGTACAATTACTCCTTTTTTTCTCCTTTCTTTCGGAGTGTGGTCACATTAGTGTATCGGTGTCATACACATGTTCCCGGATGGGATAAGGAAATGCGGGTTTTAAGGAAATGATCTCATCCGGAAACCAATCTGTGATACCGATTAATGTAGCTGTTTCGGCGGAAATTCGTTGGCATTCAGCCGTCTCACCTCAATCCACCTCTAACTATAACTAACTGTTACTAACCATACAGCTACAACTGCGGCGGAAGCCTTCTTCCACGTCGGCGGCGTATTTTGCAACGCTGCTTTCGCTCTTTCGTTTCGTTCGCCCGCCCGCTTTCGGCGCAGAGCAGTGACGTCCGCTGCCTGACGTTGCTTGCGTTGTTCCTTAGTTTCGGCAGGTCGTCGCCTTCGCTCTTTTGGCGCCTACTTGGCCCGGCCCTCGTACTCGGTTCACACTTTATTTTGTACTTGAATTCGGCCTATACGCGCCCTGCACATCCCCAAGTTCAGACTCGCCCGCGTATCTGGCACGCCGCTAGAGGCCCGTTCCGACATACAGCGCTTTGCTCCAGAGCACTGGAAAACACTGCTGTTTTTCCCTCCTCTCCCGGCTGCGACTCGGTGGAGAACAGCGCTTGGCGAAGTTGAGCTTCGGTGAACTTTCCCATCGCTGTCTCCCAGCGATAGGTTCCATGAACCAATGAGAACGCGGCGCCGCGTTCACGTGACGGGGTTGCATTTTTTTTTTCCTCCTTCCGCTTCTTGTCGCAGTGACTGCACGTAGGCCTAGTTGCACGTTGCTCTGCACGCTCTCCACGCGATCACGTGAGATCACCAAGTACAGCGCTGGGACAAGCGCTGCAAGTGCGAACCCCACAGTGGAAATACAGCGCTGTTTTGCAGTGCTGTGGTGCAGCGCTGCGGAGCAAAGCGCTGCATGTCGGAACGGGCCTTAAGACCGCTTCCGCAGACGTGCTCCTCTCCGTGACGTCACCCGCCGCTGCACGCGTACGTTGGCTTCCTCTCCGTGACCTACTTTTCCTT
Source organism: Ornithodoros turicata (assembly GCF_037126465.1). Lineage (NCBI taxonomy): Eukaryota > Metazoa > Arthropoda > Arachnida > Ixodida > Argasidae > Ornithodoros > Ornithodoros turicata. The sequence continues at coordinate 23,785,315 of NC_088207.1, forward strand.
ACTCTCAACTCTCCACTGCCCTCCTCTCACAAGCACCATACTTTCCCCTCCACGTTTCGACCACCGATCGGCACCGGCATTTTCCTTGAAACTCCGCTCCTAATGCTAACGCATTACTAAACGAATAATCAGCGCTGTTCCGGCGGCGTGACACCATTCCATAGGTGGACGAGTGAGTCGACCAGACGGTTGCGGCATTCCTTTTCTCAGGGTCTCTCCTTGGTTTTGGTTTTCTCGTTTCTCCATAGATGGAATTCCCGGATGCATCCTTTTCTTCTCCTGTGTCCCATTGGATGAAACTATACGCCACTCTTTCGCGTTGGATTGTCAATATCGTTGTGAATGGTCCACCAGGAATGAAATTACACTATAGTTTCGAAATCGTCTAGAACATGCGATATTCCCCCATTATGCGCGCTGAGATCTCATCTCGCGGCACACCTTATTTAACGTTGAGGAAGACGGCGAGACCACGCAACGTGCACCCCGCCATCAAATCGTTGGCGTCCTTGGCGAGAACCCAACCCTCAACTTTGGGATCAGTTCAGTAGGCGGCGGGCACGCTACCAACTGCAACTACTCCACCAAGACCGGTCCCGAGTTGCATGACATCAAAGAATATCCGTCCGAAATATCGGCGGTTCGCATCCATTCGCTGTTCATGGTGACACAACCATGAGCAGCTTAATTGATCAGTGATTCATTGGCTGATGGCCCTGGCGAGGTCCATGCGATGGCCTCTCTTAAGTATTCGAATTACGTTTCGCTACTCACTTCACCTGTCACCTCCAGCAGGTGGTCTTAGTTCTGCACGCGTTAAATGCGGTAGCAGGGTCATCGTTGACCCGGTCACTCTTCTGTAAGGCTACGAGACCCTCTAATACCACAAATGCATGCTCATCGCAACACTAAACTTTCGCACACTCACGCCTTTTCCCTTGCAGGTGTTGACTGGAGCGCAAGACCTCTCATCTGCTTCATGAGGACTTACACATATGTAATCCCCAACGTCGTGTTCCCAAGCGACCATATTTGCGACATGGTGTACTTGCAAGTGAATACATACCAGTTGTCGGGACAGAAGAACTTGGCAGTGATTGATAAGTTCTACGATGAATCTGAAGCTAAGCCATACACACTCTACGGGTTGTCCATCGACCCAGGGTAAGAACCATATCACCCCTATCAAGAATGCTTCTGGAGAGAGGTGCACCCTAACGTTCCTCCTCCATGTGCCTTTCATAACGCTTTTTCAACGAGTAGTGATCGTGTCCCTGCGAGGTTCACACCTGACAGCTCGCTTTGCGAGCACCATAACGCAGCAGACAGGGATATTATTTTGACGGCCTGTGTGGGTTGTTACAAATGTGACAGAGAATGCCCAATAATTTCTATTTTCGATGACGTTTCGATGTCGTTATGTGCCCTGATTTGTTGAAAACGAGAGGCGTATGCCTTTCTGTGACACTTGTGCTGTTATTAATTGTCACACACAAAAAAAATCGTGTTCGCCTTCCGTTTTCAACAAATCTGATCACGTTACGATATCATTGGAGATGATGGCTAGGAACGTGCTTTGACGGTCGCTTGAGGGACCTCGACTTGAGATGTCACCTGCCTAAAGAGTCGCATATGTATGTATGTGTCCCTAAGGTAAAAACAGCTCGGAGTGACAGCTTGTCGCAAATGATGTTGGTCAAGCCACAGTGATCTATGTTCCTGGCTTACTCGTTTCGTTTTTAATCCAGTATTGTCCACATCCAGTCCAGTTTTGCCGCCGTATTTGACGAGAAACGCGGAGTTGGTGACCACACAGTGTTACCCGTAACTTTCCTAAAAAAAATTGTGAAACTGGGGCAAAACTTACGTACATACTGAGGGTTTCGGCTATCGAATACATCGCTTTCGATTTGCGTTATACCGTAAAGCATTCGGGAAAATCATTCGGAAGAAGCGTTGTCATCGGATCGTTGGATCTTCAGACGGTGTACGAGGAGGGCGATATGCAGTGCATTGAACACGACTGTCTACTGAATCGAGGACAGGAACGGCAGATTGCCGTCCATACACATGTGTTTGTTTGGTTGACACATCGTCGATGCTGCTTTTCCTGTTTGCATTGTGAACGTCAACACCACTAGATTCCAATTCAACTTGGCCTTCGCGTCGCGTCCATTTCGACTTCGTGTCAACAACAAAGCAGTCGTGGCAGGGGTAGATGCTATAGCGATGTACACATGTACCCACCCTCGACTCCAATATCACGAAATTTTTCCATCTTATACCGGGTGTTTCAGTTAAATCCCCGGGCTAAATAATTCGCGAACGGGTGCACCAATCCACGAACTTTCTTTTTTACAAGTATCTGTCCGATACCACCTACAAGCTGCACACCGTGTGAATGAGTGGGAGGCGCTCATTATTAAAATAAAAATGCAAATGAGTTTCGTAAAAAAGCGTAACTTCTGAAGCAGGGCGCTGTCGGCATTAAAATGGGTACTACCCCTTTTGAGACCTTCAATGGACACCTTTTAGAGAAAAATCTGCCACCGAAGCGGGTCATTTGTTGCAGTAATTAATTGGTTTCGGTTTACGTATTTTTGTCGCGGCTGGTCGCGGCGCAGCGCAAAAGGACGCTCTTTCACTCCCTTATCCATCAATAAATTACGTCCTTACATTAATGAATTACACCAATGAATTACACCAATGAAATACGCCCTTTTGCGCTTCGCCGCGACGCAACACAAAAATAATCGCCGAAATATCCCCGTTTAAATAAAAATGCTAATGAATCCACGGTTAAGAATATATCGTTAAAAATAAATCGTTTCAAAATCTCCCCCAAATCCACCCTACAGTTGCTAGAGCCATGTGGTATGGCCCAAATCACGGTAAACTGCAAGCAAGGGGCTTAAACTAACCTCACAGGACCAAACTATCCTAAACTATCCCAAACTAACCGAAACCAAACTAACCTAACCTAACATAACCTGATCTAACCGGCGCAAATTGCAATCAGTGGGGGGTCCCCGAAATCCACCATTAAGAATAAACGATTAAGAATAAAACATTCAAGAATCATCCGCTTAAAACAATACCCGGTTTAAAATATCTCCTAAAATAAACCGCTTACTATCCCCGCTTAGAGATCACCGTTTAATAATCCACCATTAAAAATAAACTGTTTCAAAATCCCCTCACCATCTAGCACGGAGGTGGACTGATTGCAATTTGCGCCGTGTTAGATCGTTATGTTAGGTTAGTTTAGTTTGGTTTCGGTTAGTTTGGGATAGTTTAGGCTAGTTTGGTCCTGTGAGGTTAGTTCAAGCCCCTTGCTTGCAGTTCACCTTGGTTTGGGCCATACCACATGGCTCTAGCAACTGTAGGGTGGATTTGGGGGATTCTGAAACGATTTATTTTTAACGTATATTCTTAACCGTGGATTCCTTAGCGCTTTTGTTTAAACGGGGATATTTCGTCGATTATTTTTGTGCGTTAATTTTTAAGCGTATATTCTGGGAAATATTTTTTAACAGTGGGTACTTACGCGTTTATTTTTGAAAGATTATTTTTAATGGTTTCAAACGGGATACACCCCGATCAGTCCCCCTCCGTGCTAGATGGTGAGGGGATTTTGAAACAGTGGTGGATTATTAAACGATGATCTCTAAGCGGGGATAGTAAGCGGTTTATTTTAGGAGATCTATTTTTAAGCGTGTATTTTTTAAGCGGATTATTATTAAATGTTTTATTCTTAAGCGTTTATTCTAAATGGTGGATTTCGAGGACCCCCCGGCTCCGGCACGTGACCAGTCACGCCCAACGGCACAGCTCGAGCATGTGAAAGTGCGGCGCGTGAGCCGAGAAGAAAAAAAAGGCACTGAGGGCAGCTTCTCCGTCCGCGAGTGCTTTCTCAAACTGTCTCTTGTAGATTTTATTGCGCATTGACAATATACCGCACTGCGAAAATATTTTGCATTGTGATTCCTGGTGGACTGCTTGAGTCAGGGTTTCGAGCCACGTTAAATGTCATTCCCATGCTCCTTTAAGAACCACTACGACACTACGACATTTCGTAAGTAAGATGCAATTCGAGGGAAAATTGCCCACTTTTCTTAGTACATGCTCCTCTCAGGATATTTAAGAAAAGTGGGCGGAATTAAATAAGGACCAGAATTCTCGGAAGACGTGTATGTTAAGCTCAGCACAGTCCACCTACGAAAACATGACGACTAAATCGAGAAGTCAGCTGGGAAAAAGGGACAGATTGACTCTCCGGCAATTTTCCCTCGAATTGCATCTTGCTTATGAAATGTCGTAGTGTCGTAGTGGTTCTTAAAGGAGCATGGGCGAATGAGGCGAAACAGAAACTATGCTCTTCTCGAGCACAATTTTTTTTTCTTTTTTTGTGATGGAGCTGACCACAGTATAGGCGTTGATCTGTTGGATATAGATACTCCGTTTTCCGGCCCAGATAAGCCAGAGGTCATGTCGTTTCTGTGCTCAAGAAATGTGTGGTTCTGGCGTCGGTTCATTTCCTATCTTGGTATTCGTTGAGGTAGAATATAGCAAACCGAGCAACCGGTAATGGAGGTGCCTCAGAACAGGAGCCGCCGATATTTTGAAACCGAAGGTGGTTCCAAATAATTGTCTTCAATTCTGCTGTCTCGTATTTTTCTGAAAAGATGGAATTGAAAGTCTTCTCTGAGGATGTGCGCCTGGTTGTGCAGCCCATCTACAAGGGCATCTTTCGTAGCTCTGTAAAAATAAAATAGAAATAACGGATATAGATGCACCCTGTATATACTGCCTCTACATTTGTTTATACCTGCATTCTTTCCAGAGATGTCACTAACACTAATCCCAACACGCTCGAGGGTCCCGTCGTGAAGCGCAAGCTGACAACAGCATGGCAACACTGGGTCCGCAATTACGGTCTCCTGGACGTCGTCCTCAGCGAAAACAAGGTCTCTTCGCCGGAACGTGTAATCAACTGGATGAAAGTAGGCTGTTCCGATTCCTTCCGGTGTTGAACGAGATAAGAGAGGGTTCTGTAATATGCCTATCCCCAGCCAGTGGGATCGGCTTCTGGACAAAATGTTTCGAAGGCGCATCTGCCTTGAATTTCTAGAATATGCTCTTCTTTACGTAAGGACCTTACGTATTCACAAGTATACGGATTCTGAATCAGAAAGGAATGCAGTCATTACGTTTCGGGATGCGTATCTGAATCTGACAGAACACGAGTCGGAACAATGAGTCTTCCGCACGCAGTATTCCGCATGATCTAGCTACTGAATATAGGTTCGCCTAGAAAGAAAAGGAAGATGGTGTGAGCAGCCGCCACGAAGCAACTTCGCGGTGGACGCAAAGTAGTAGCTGAGTAATAATGCGGAACAGCGTCCCTCAGGTCTGAGAGAGACCTTCCTCAAGGCACCTGATTTCGTCGAAAAATCAATAAAAAGAGGAGTGCTCATTGGGCACAATCTATACAGGGTGTTTCAGTTAAATCCCCGGGCTAAATAATTCGCGAACGGGTGCACCAATCCACGAGCATTCTTTTTTACAAGTATCTGTCCGATACCACGTACAAGCTGCATACCGTGTGAATGAGTGGGAGGTGCTCATTATTAAAATAAAAATGCAAATGAGTTTCATAAAAAAGCGTAACTTCTAAAGCAGGGCGCTGTCGGCATTAAAATGGGTACTACCCCTTTTGGGACCTTCAGTGGACACCTTTTAGAGAAAAATCTGCCACCGAAGCGGGTCATTTGTTGCAGTAATTAATTGGTTTCGGTTTGCGTATTTTTTTTTTGCGGCTGGTCGCGGCGAAGCGCAAAAGGGCGTATTTCATTGGTGTAATTCATTGGTGTAATTCATTGGTGTAATTCATTGGTGTAAGGACGTAATTCATTGTTGGATAAGGGAGTGAAAGAGCGTCCTTTTGCGCTTCGCAGCGACAAGCCGCGACAAAAATTAAAAAAACTAATTAATTACTGCAACAAATGACCCGCTTCGGTGGCAGAAGGGCCAGAAAGAATTTATCAGACCGTTTAAATGTGGCAAGAGCTCGCAGGGGATGCTCACGGCAACGACTTCCCTGAACATGATGGGCGCGCTTTTCGCCCTAGAATAAAATAATAAAGAAAAGGTCGCAGACGAGCTGAGGTTTTCGATGGCAAAGAAAAGACTAAACGCGCACGGTCTCAGATATTTGGCTTCGCTTCGCTCACGTTTTTACAGAAGTGTTGTGGTCAAGAGCGGGCCTACTCAACTAAAGGCGCGATGTCCACGCTCTTACCACATCGCGCGCTCTTAGCCAGCCATCATCCCGAATGACAACGTTCTCGCCCCTGATTTGTTGAAAACTGAAGGCGGAGCCTCTTTTGCGCCGCACGTAATGTTCACAAAATAGGAAATAGGAAAATAGGAAATCAGATGCGAGGTCGTTGTCATTCGGGACGATGGTTGGCTAGGAGCGTGCTATGTGGTGAAGTGCATTTTAGAGTGTGCACGCACTAGCACGCTCCTAGCCAACAATCATCTCAAATGACATCGTTATCTGGCCTGATTTGTTGAAAACAGGAGGCGGTCAAGGTTGGCCATCACCTTGATGCCCTGAGGCCAGGATGGTGAGTCCCGGTGGTTGATGGCCGGTGGCGAGAAGTTGTTTTTGTCGGAACAGTGGTCGTCATAACTTTGCTTCGCCGAGATGGGAACGATTGCCCAAAGGACGTGTGCCCGTACACGGCACCCAATTCACTTTCATAAGACATAGTGCGCGCTGGGAAGCGGACTGGCTGACGTCGCTGTCCGAAGGACGTAAAGATAAATGTTGTCAGTGAACTGTTCACGGAAACTGTTCACGGAAACTGTTGTGGGCTACAATTCAGTGAATCACTATTGAAAAATCATGCCGCGCATATACGGAACACGATCGGACCCGTTCCAATCCACAGACGCACGATAGGTATGCGCTCGCTTCTCCTGTTGTCTCATTGGATGCCGCCAATCTCTGCCTTCTGAGGTTCCCATTCGTTGCCGTCAAAGATGGCTGTTTTCATTGTGTTTTTCTTCTAAACGGTATACCGTTGTATGAAATAATTTTGCTTGAACTGGTACTAATTGAAACACGAGAGCACGTTGTTTTTGCGTTTTAGTGCCCCCTTTAATCTCCGAATTTACACTTCGATGCCAAACATCTTAGCTGGTTGACAAAGGTTTGTGTCTGGTAGTTAAAAGGAAGCCGCCTAGCGGCGTGGAACACATGTGACCTGATAATACGTGTCACATAAGTCATCTGAAGGGTACAACAGATGCCCTTTAGTGAATAGAAAGCATAAGCGACGGACAGCCATGACATTATGCGACCATATGTGCTTCGCGTGCACAGGTTCTGCGTGTTGCAGACTCTCCTTCCACGGTGCGTTTTACGCGCCGCGACAGGCACCACGTGGGCCGACATATCAAGATGTAAAATTGTGGCCTTTGTTGTGCGAAATATAACGTGCGCCTCTGGCTGCATGCGATCTGCTACATATGATTATGCGGACAAAGAACATCCTTCAATTCGATGTATTCGTCATTCGTATTTTATTATTTTGCGGGCAGTACATAATAACACGTACTCTGGATGCAAGTTAACAGCAGATGCCTTAATTTGCAGGAACTGAAAGCGTTGCAGACATCTTTCCAAACCAGTTTCGCTCGATACGCCAACTACCCCAGCCATATAGTGGTTGGTGTGACGCCAGCTTTCAGGGCCAAAGCCGACGTTCAAAAGTGGGCTAGTGTCACCCAGGGCATTGTGGAGTAAGTGTCCCACGGTTCCATATCTATTTGATGAGCATTTTCACTGTTCCACTATCACCATATGCCCTTATATAGTTTCTCACGTTTATGTGCTACCGAGAGAATAAACTCGCTGGGCTCGCCCTCACGGTCCAGTTACATCTTGGCAATCCACTGTGTTCTCCTAAAAAAAATTTCATGTGATGCGAAAGTAACTATATACTTTCGAGAAGTTACTGTCATAGGATATCGTGACTTGGAATGCGTCCTACAAGGAAACTTCTCATCGAAGGTCGGTTTCAGTCTACTCACTAGAGCGAGCCCTGCCCGCTTCCCCGACCCTGCAAAGGCCCGATCCGGCCCGCGGGCCGGGCTGGCGGGCTTGCTATTGGCTGCGTGGTCCTGCGGGCCGGGTCCAGGCCGACAAAGGACGGCAGCACCGACGGGCCGTGCCGGCAAACATGTTTCCGAGAGTCAGGATCGACCGGGTCACGCGGCTACTTTCACGCAACGGAGGACTATTATGTTATGTGGAAACCTTAGTTCCCACAACCTCGGGGCGTCAGCCCGTCCGCTCCGCGCGCGAAGGAACAAGCGACACAACGGATTCAATCAAACACAGAAGGGGTTTATTCACCTCTGAACAGCATCAGTTCTCAGCGGGAAAAAGCATCCCCAACGAGGCCTGTGACCGAGCGCCACGCCCCTCCCCCCCCCCCCCCAGTGTTCGCTGCCCTCTGGCGGCTTTAGCGGCGGCACACTTGACAACATAGCGTAGAGAGCGTGGCTCGCCATAGTCATCACGTGCTTGCGTCATCCCTGTGCATGGTATTTACAAAAAACAAGCAAGTGACACTGCATTATGCGTATAATTCAACTTCGATAACATTCTCAAAGCCATTTTACATTGCTCCTGACTCCTCAAACACGTTCGCAAAGCTTAATGAGAGGGTTAGGAATTGGGAGGAGTTTGTCGACGGCATCCTCTACATCCACACAAATTTGGTAGAGTAGCAATAACGCGGTTGCCCCCGTGCGTCATGGATTTAATTTGGTCCCATGCCAGGGCCCCCAAACTCACCTCGGAAAAGCGTGCAACGAAGAAGGCCGCCACTAGATACCCCACTATTGCCGTTCCGGATCACTTCAAGTTTAGCGGCAAAATGTTTTTGTTGTTTCTGCGAATGAATCTAGTCTTTATATGTCCAAATAAAACGCGTATAACAACTTTCTTTGTCGTGTTTCACTGTTTGGTCCCGTTTTTAAACGTGTTGAGCGATCGGAAGGATCTAGTGCACGGCTGCGTGCTTCACATAGCGTACCTGTCGTACCAGACGCCGCAGGCGCTGCAGTCGTCCATTTCTCCTTCGGTGACTTGGCCTGGCTTGGATTGTGCTTCAACTGGATCTTTAGCGCGCTACAATCCACGCAAGCCAACGTCTGGTAACAATGGGGTATCTAAGGGCGGCCTCCGGCATTGCACGCATCGGGATAGGAACAAATACATGGGGAAATGGCGACCTTGGGGGACCTGTCTCATGCTGTTGTGGCGTCAAACCGACAGTTCTTGTATGTTTGTGGCCTTCCTATAAATTTGTGTTATAAAGCGCTAGAAACGCGTACGTCACCACTGGAAGTACTAGGCCAGGTTGTACTCGATGAGTCACCGGGATTGGCCGCGCTGGGCTCTATTCGCCGACTCACCGGTCCGGGCTGGGCTCTATTCCCCTGGCCAACGGGCCGGGCCATTTTTCCATGCGCCCTAGCCGGGCGTCGGGCGCGGAAAACTATGCCTGTGCAGGGCTCTAAAGCTCACCACGAACAGTCTTCCAACATTGGATGAACAGCGCAAACGTTCGCCACAGGAAGTCAAGTAACGTCATGCGAAGAGAAGCCGGAAGTTCTCTCGTCGCCATTTGTTACGGGCAGGCAACCGCCTCGCGGTAACCCTCATCCGCACTACTTACAAATACAAATATTTGTGCCATGTTGCACCTGAGGCACCTCGCTCCTGAGCCCCTTGTTTGCCCATAAGTAGCGCCCGTGAGTTTCCATCGGTGTAACGCGCAAAATGACGTGTAACGCGTCACGTCACTCCTCCCGATTATTGACCCAGGCCGAGCCCGCTCGTTGCCCGTTCTAGATTGGGATCGGACCTGTGTAACATCATTTGGTAGTCACTTTAGTCATCTTTTACGGCCCGCGCTTCACTGGGTCGGGTAGCCGAATAGCGAGATTGACTGAGCTTGGGGTGGGGCCGCTCCAGGTATGGAGTCGTGGGGCCAGGCCTGAGCCAAGGTCACACGAAGTAAGCCGCTGTGCGAGTTCGCCAGAGATTTCAGTCGAAGCCCAGTAGCGTCCCCTGTGGCGTGTATTTTACTGTTCCGGAGGAACGTCTAACTCTATCGTGATGTGTTGAGCAACTGTGTTCCAGATAAATTGGATTGGATTGGCATACTACAATCCAATGGATGGGGTGTTTTTCATGCCGATAATAATAGCCAGCACGTGACACCACCCAGCCTTTGACGCGCAGAGAAGAAATGGGTCACGGATCGCTGCCGACAAGCGCCGGCTGAAACCCAACAACGAGCAAACGATGCCAGAGGAAAGCCGAGGCTGCCCTCCCAGCATAGCTCGGCGCGATCATCATCGCGGCACCCTTGCCAGTGCTTCGTGATTGCACTCATGATCGCGATCATCAGGCTTTGATAAGGCATTGCGATCATGATTGCGCCGACCTATGCCTCCCAGTCGCGAAAAAACCGGAGGCCAGTACACGTCCAAAGCATAACGACCACGGCATTCCGCGAACCTCTACCCAGCGAAACCCAAGCTTAGCGGCCCGGTGAGAAGCACCGGCTGCGCGATGGGAAGCAGCAACCACTCCTGAACCGGAACACCTGGCTCTCCATTCGCACATAGGCGGCCTGTACACCTGTGCTAAAGTATACTAGAATATAGGTGTAGAACATAGTACACTTTGCCCGTGCCTTCCTGGATATTTCTCATGAAGAGCCCTCTGAAGGGTTTGCCTTACCATACTGCCTCCTCTTTTTTCTTCTCTCTTCACTTTCTTTTTAACTATTTTAATCAAAAGTGGCGAGTTACGCCCATCACATAGTTCATTTTCGTGTTAAGACTCGATGTTCTTGCCTGTATGATGCTACTTATATGCTGTAAGCACACTTTCATGAAGGACTCTTTCTCTAGTACGAAGATTGCGGACGGACTCATGATAGTGACCGCGACGTACTTCGCTGTCACAGACCGTTACAACAACTGTTTGGTTCATGCACCAGCCGCGTGGACCGATAGCTTCCAGCTGGATAAGCCAAATTTTGTGAGTTCTGTCGCACCGATGTTCTAGATTAAGGCGTGGCAAATAACGTCAACGGAGTTATACCCTACTCAAAAAAAAAAACGCAGTATGTAAATCTTGTAAAGCAGTACGTGAAAAGCATCCCTACAAGGTTGTTTTACCGCGGCGCAATTAACTTGCAAAATTGCTGCCGCGGTGACAGGTCGGAGCGCTCCAACTGCAGACCACACCCATGCACTCTCGTGTGACGTTTGTGGGAGAGAGCCCCCGCATTCGTTGGTACAAAAAAACCGTCTGCTACAAACATTGCGAGCTGTTTCTTGTTGACTGCTATTCATTGCATGATTTATATCACGTTTTCTGAGAAACACAACGTATATGCAGCCTGTCAAAACAACACTGCGATCCGTGGCTTCTGTGCAATCCTTCGTTGTGGTGTATATAGTAATCGGAGCGATACCGTTGCTGCAAACAGGAGTAGATAGACGTACAAACAGGTGACACGGTACTCCATACACCTCTCAGTAAGTCCCGTGTCCACTCCCGTTCGCTACCACGGGGTCGCACCGATCAAGCAATACGTCAATCTGGTGTTCCGTAAACTTTTGTCGGGATCTGTACGTCAACGATGGAACAGCAGCAGATATGCTCCCGCTCGATTGGCATGGCGATGCAACTACTCTTAAAAATGAACTTCACCGCATAGCACGCTCCTAGCCAACCATCATCTCGAATGATATCGTTATCTGCCCTGATTTGTTGAAAACAGGAGGCGTACGCCTTTTTTGTGACAATTATGAACAGCATAAGTGTCACAAAAAGGCGTACGCCTCCCGTTTTCAACAAATCAGGGCAGATAACGATATCATTCGAGATGATGGTTGGCTAGGCGCGTGTTCTGCGGTGAAGTTCATTTTTAAGAGTGTACGTTGCTCAAGACCTTCCTGGTGCGACAGCACACTACACACTATACCAGTACCATACCGGGAGAAGGCACTCTTGGTCATAAAATTCACAGTAGCAGAAAGCAAGCAATGAGGCGCTATTGCGGCGCCACCTCTTAACTATTGAACCAACTGTGCGGTGAAAACGGTCAGCCAAGCTGCACACTGTCGGGAAGCACTGGAGTATCTGTTAGATCCGTGCTGCACCACTCGTTCTTGTGGTGTCAGCGGTCCAAAAAAATCGAGGTCGTGTCGTTGGTAGCCTTCAAGTCCTACGTTTCGTACATCACGCAGCCGGAGAACGCTTCGAGTCTCCTAAGCGGTAGCAGACTCTCCGGCCTGCGCGGTGTCGCTCACCTCGACCATATGATCCCAGGACTAATGAGGAGCGTCCCTGCCACTTACGTGATCCGGGGGACTATTGCAGACGTCCCAATTTCGCTACGGTTGTACTAATTGTGGGAAAACTGTTTTCGGGCGCCAAGCATTCCTACCGACCAAAAACAGACGTTGTGTGCCTCTATGAGACTGCTCGTTTAAAGGGACTATGAAATTTTCCGAACCCCCATACTTTTTTTCGATGGAAACAGTTCTTCCCGCAGAGAAACTAATATGCCACAAATTTTTCCGGACGAAATCGCTCCACTCTGCGAGGAGTGCGCGCTGGAAATGTCTCTTCCGCGTTCCTCCTCTCCCGCGCATATTTCCCAGCTGATGGTGTAACTGTACGGACCGCACTTCGGTTCCCCGTTACGTCACCGGTGTTGCAAGTAATGCCGCGAGCTCGCGCTGTGGCTGCCGCCACTGCCGAAATCTGCCGATCACGCGAAAGCTGCTGTCACTCCCGATGAACGCATACGCGGGATCCTACGGCGCATGCTCCTGGCGGGATTCCTCGGCTCGGCCACACGTCACGATGACGTGTTGCTGAGCCGGCCGTGGTCGCGTCAAGTTGCCCGTTGTGTCTCAGCTCGGCAGCTCGCCACGGCGCGGCGCTAGCTGTCCTCCCTTCGCTGCTCCGTTTAAATTCGCTCCCGAGAAATCCGCTCGCGCGACGAAAGTAAAATTTCGGTTCTAGACTCAGAAAAATGTCTTCTTTCGAACGAAACGAAGAAAAAAATCGTTTCATAGTCCCTTTAAGGCCGCTAGCGGAACGGCCGTTACTTCGCCTGTAATCCAACAATCATTTCGTATGAGATCGTTCTCTGCCCTGATTTGTTGAAAATGGGAGGCGTACAGATTTTTCGTGACAATAATGCAGTTCATAATTGTCACACACAAAAAAAAATGCATACGCCTCCTGTTTTCAACAAATTCGTGCAGAGAACGCGATGCCATTCGAAATGGTGGTTGGATCACAGGCGAAGTAATGGTCTTTCCGGTAACGGCCTTGGTTTGCCTTCCGACTACACTCTGAAAAATCAACTTAACGCACGCACGTTCCTAGCCGACCATAATCTCTACCACCATTTTGTGACGCTTATGCTGATCGTAATTTCAACAACAGATAACGATATCATTCGAGATTATGGCTGGCTAGGAGCGTGCTATGCCGTGCAGTTCATTTGTAAAAGTGCAGGGTATTACTGCTCGACAATATCTGGCTATGCCCTGGTTATGCATTTTTTCATTTTCCTATTTGCATTACCCTTTGCTTTCTTCTATTTCAGGCTGGGGGATTGGAAATTCTAAAAAAATTGAACATCGATCAATCCGTGAAGCGCTTCCTAGCGTTTGACGCTAGTGGGAAAGAGTTTCGCCAGGAGCGGGTTGTATTAACCGTACAGACTCCGGAAGGAACATCGTGCAAAAACAATGAGACCACACAGCCTCGAGAAAGCGTAAGTCTTCCTAAAAGTCTCTCAACACCCTATGTACGCAATACAGCTTCTAAGTCGTTAAACTGTGCGAACCGTATTGCGAATATCTTGCGCCCACTACGCGCGCTCCTTTAGAAACAAAGGAACCAACGCCCATTCAATGAGCTAAGAACTCCCATCTGCAGGTATTTAGTAATAGGTTGTGTAATAAGTGTAATATTGTTCTTCTACGCTTCGTAATTCCATTTACAATTTATTAATCAATACTTCTCCTTAATAACGTGTGCAGCGTTAATACAAGACGCACTTTTTTTTTCGGATACGGGCGATTAGACGTACAGCCATCCCGGTACTTCTATCCATTGTTACGTAATTTGAAGAATTGCAGTACCCAATCAGACGCCAACGCGGAGGTACACATAACATTTTGCTCTACACTCTAAAAACAGAACTTCACCGCATAGCACACTGTACACCAACCGTTGCCACGAATGATAGGGTTATCGCTTCTGACTGGAAGAGACAGAGGGGCGTGCGCCTTTTCGTGGCAATTTGGATATATGAAAATTGCCACAAAAAGGCGTGCGCCTCGTTCTGTCTTCCAGTCAAGAGCGATAACCCTATCATTCGTGGCAATGGTTGGCGCACAAGTGTGCTATGCGGTGAAGTTCTGTTTCTAGAGTGTACACTGTACACTTAAAAATGAACTTCACCGCATAGCACACTCCTAGCCAACCATCATCTCGAATGATATCGTTGCCAAGGAAAAGCACCCTTTTCCAAGGAAAAGCACCCTTTCAAATGATGTTTTACACAGAATATAACGTCTAAAAAGGGTGTTCCAGACCACATGGTGTAAAAAGAGGTGAGAGTCATAGGACAAGCCATTTACACCCATAAGGGTGTTTTTCAGTTTACAGTGTATACAACCGCATCGCACGCCAAAGGGCAACAATTGCACACAATGATATATACCGTCGCCGTTTCCGGGTTTGTGAAAAGCGCGGCGTGCACGCCTTTTTCACAATCTACACATCTGCATAAGTATCAAATCTCCGGTTTCCAACTATACTCACAACGACGTTATGCGGGATGGTGGTTGGCCAACACTCTTAATTTACCACGCACACGCTGATTTGCTGAGAACGGGAGGCGTACGCATTTTTGTGACGCTTGTGCAGAAATCATTCTCACAAAAAGACGTACCCCCGCTTTTCGCAAATCAAGAATGATAGAGGTATCAATTCGTACGATGGTTTGCCCTCGGCGTCCTATGTGTTGTAGTTCATTTTTAAGAGTGCAGGGCGTGCTCTGCGGTGAAGTACAGTTTCGAGAATTCCGTTTGGTTTCCAGGGTACCATTCTGTGTTCTGGGTTCTCGTCAGGGTCACATGTGGCTAGTATCACATTCATCGACGGGATGCCAAAACTCCATGTAACTGAAGTGACATATGCGGCGAAGTTCTGCTTTTAGAGTGTAGGCTCCAAACAGTGATTTTCACTTGTTGGCTGCGACATTTTTTGCATAAATGTATGTGATAGCTCCGATGTTGACCACCTATATAGCACGCTATAGAATGCTGCTAGCCAACCATCATCTCAAATGTCAACGTTCTCGTTCCCGATTTGTTGATAACGAGATTCTAAGCTATTATGTATCAAAATAGGCTCCGCCTCCCGTTTTAAACAAATCAGGGACGAGAACGTTGTCACTCGGGATTATGGTTGGCTAGGAGCGTGTTATGTAGTGAATTTCATTGTAGAACGTGTAGAACGCTGTGTACCTCCGCGTTGGCGTTTCATTGGGTGCTACCATTCTTCAAATGCCGTAACAATGGATATGGGTATCTGGATGGCGCTACGTCTACTCGCCCGTA
This sequence comes from Ornithodoros turicata, assembly GCF_037126465.1. Classification (NCBI taxonomy): domain Eukaryota; kingdom Metazoa; phylum Arthropoda; class Arachnida; order Ixodida; family Argasidae; genus Ornithodoros; species Ornithodoros turicata. Next base: position 23,801,068 of record NC_088207.1, read on the forward strand.
TCCGAAAAATAGTACACTTTTGTATTAACGCTGCACATGTTACGAAGGAGAAGTATGAAACAATAAATTGTAAGTCGAATTAGGTGAAATATTGTTTTTCCACGTAACTAAACATCCGTAACTAAATACATGCAGATAGGAGTTCTTACCTTCTTACGCTTCTTCTCTTCGCAGGTGTGCAAGCTTCACAGCTCGACGCCAAAGCAGGCGAAGCGCATAGATCCCACAACGTGGTCATGGTTCCTTCTGAGTAATAATATTCTGTACATATATGACTCACCGCGAACCATGGTGACAAAGGTAGGATTCGGCAAATAGAAATACGTTTTTTGAACTTGAACTTGCGCGCTTGCGTGGCGCGGTTATTCTGCGTGCGTGTCTTTGAAAGGGCGATAAGGCGCCAAAAACGCGATAAAACTGGTGTAAAAGTATAAAAGAAATGAGGTGCGCGAACGAAACCAAATTTACGATTTCCTTCTCTATGTTGGCAATGCCTCCTATTGGGTCTCTCCAAATCATTTGAAGCGGCCAATGGCGCTTGGTACGAATTTTGTGTCAACACGGCAGTCCTACTTCCACTGCGAGAGCATCCCCAAAGCTGCTCAACTGGGGTACTATATGTAGAATACCACATGCCGTAACCAACACTTGTCGTGCTGTCGGGTGCGATGCTGCTTCATCGCGTATGGTAGAGAAAGAAAATTGTCTCGCTTATCTATCTTCCCGTTGCTTGTCAAAATCGTGGAAGAATTACTTGGGTACTACAGACTTGGGTATTACACTTGGTACTACTTGGATATTACAGAGGTAAAATAGAAAAGCGCACTGGAGTTGGACTGCTTTCCTTTATCTTTTCAAATTCTTGACGACGCTCCACCCAGGGTTTCGAGAACGTTGTCGCCACTCGTCAGTGTTTCGTGAACAGTGATGGCACCCAAGCAGCACAACATCTTTGGACCAATTTTGGATCAATATTCGCAATGTCGGGCCAATATTGGACCAAGGGTGGGACAAGATACGGTGCTGCTTCGGCAGCTCCTTTCCTCTTCGGCCCCGGCTTTTTCAGTTTCGAACGTACAGCTCACGTATATACTTATACAGTGTGTTTCAGGTAGATCCCCGTGCTAAATAATCATGAATCGAAGAACTTCCCGTTTCAAATGTATCTGTCAGACACCGCTTGCAAGCTGCGCACCGTGTGAATGAGTGGTAGGAGCTCATTACAACAGCGTCGACATTAAAATGGGTACTACCCGTTTTCGGGAAACTCTGCACCGAAGCAGATCGCAAAAGGACTGTCTTCCACTCTTATCCAGGGAAGGATAACTGACGTATTTTGGTTACCGTTTAGCACCCTGTTTTGCCCAAGTGCTGCTTCGGTGTAACGCGTACACGCTATACAAGTAATTTTACGTTGTTGGGATGCGCACATGTTGCAAGATAAAATGTTGGAACATTTTTTCAGTCTTCAGTCACTCTAGACGGGCGTAACTTTCATCCAATGTCGCATTCATAAGCGGACGCTCTCAATAGTAAATAATACTCACATGGCCACAGTGAAGAGAAAAGTAAAAGATAAGTAACTAAGCATCATAGGCTGGCATCCTCGTGCTATGGTAGAGTATAGTCATCTGTTGATGTCATGGAGTTATGAGGACTGGGGCGTGGTAAGCGAGGGATTGCACCCTCCAATCCAATTTGCGCTTTCTTCCCATGCTCCCGTGTAGTAGTTAGAGCATTACAGGGAATGGAGTTATCAAAATACAAAAGCAAAAATGAAAAGTCACTCAAATGTCATCGCACAACAGGAATTAGCCATTACCCGATTCAGTACCGGACGATAAATTCGTTTGTTTCCGGTAATGGAGAACCGTGGTATGCGTTTCCGTTTCCGTTATCGTTGCCATCTCCAATTTCGGTAAAATACCGTTTCTGTTTCCGTTACCATGATAGGCAAGCCTGAGCGATGGGCAAGACACGTAAACAAACACAAACACGAAGGCTCAAAACCAGCAAGACGTTTAATTTAATTAATCTAATTCAATTAAACGTCTTGCTGGTTTTGAGGCTTCGTGTTTGTTCGTGGATAAATTCCACGATATGCAAGCCTGAGCGATGGGCAAGACACGTAAACAAACACAAACACGAAGGCTCAAAACCAGCAGGACGTTTAATTGAATTAATTTAATTTCAATGTCGAAACACCATTCAAGGCTCCGTTTTCGAGCAATTGCTGGATAATCTCGACAGCTACGGCGAAAATGTGACCACCACCATGGCGGCCAAGCGTGTTCGTTTGACGTCATGTGAAAACACCGTGAATGGTATATCCGGCGCTGAAGTAGAAAATTTCTAATATCACCTTTGAAAAATAACCTTTGTACAGATCAGTACAACATGAAATCTACATACCAAGAAATCTACATACCAAGAAATCTACAGTACCAAGAAATCTACAGTACCAAGAAATCTACATAAAACCACTATGTGCTCGAGTTACATATTAGCAGTGAATAGTCACTGCATAGTTGTGAATGCATAATATTCGTGAATTGGTTCGTAGGCGTGCATGGCCGCCCAGGATTCCAACGCCGCATTCGGATACTGCCTGTTCTACACCGAGACTGCAACCAGTGCTCCAAGCTGTCCTCCCATCAAACTGGCGAATCAGACAGAACTCCGTGGCCCAGATTCCCTTCTCCGCTATGCCCAGACTCTGACGAAGAGAACGTACGCGGCAGGGGCATTATGTCCTAAAGTTCCACTTTGAACAGCGTCGTTGCTAGCGCGTCTCTGCGTATGCGGCAGGCACAAATGAGACAGGTGCCAGTGAGTGACAGACTGAATGCCATTTACCGTTCCTTCCAGACACTAAAATAGCGAAATAAAAAATAGCGTGTCATCACGTCTCCGCGTCTCCTCAGCCGACTTGGCCCATTTTGATATAGGGCAATTGTTGGCATGCAATGCGGTGACATTCTGTGCAGTGCAGCTGATGGCAGTGATGGTAACTAGAATGAGTGCAAGCGAGCTGATCTAAAACCCTGACGGTGGGTAAAGAAAACATCGGACGACACCGGAGTGTGTCGGTGTCGTCCGTTCTTTTGCGCAAACTCGATCCGGCAGCCCTTGATCGTTAAAAAATACGGAACCGATTGCATCCGGAGAGAACGCCAGCGGGAACACTAAATTGGACAGAAGGCGCTCTCGCTGCGCAACCCCAGACAATGGTCAGTGCACGGCCATCACGGCCGTTTTCAAATAACTTATTTTTCCTGATTGCGAACGGGTGTTCAAAAACGTGTCCGCCTAAAGAGTATTCGAAACAATGCTACCGACTACCGTGACAGCTGCGGTTTAGTCTCTTTCGTTCTTGCATGCCTGAAACAATATAAACTGCTGCCGCAATGTAAGTCCAACAGACCTCTACCCGAGAAGCGTCATCATGACATTGGTAGACAGATTGAAACCAAAAATCTGAAGGAGAGGGATGGGTTCCACGAATGGGCACTTGTTCGCTGCGTCTTATAGACCTCTCCCTGTCTGTAAATAAATGGCGCCGTAGTGTTCGTCAGCGCCACCAATTTGGTAGTTTAAATACAATCGAAGCTAGGGGCGAACAAGGTCGGGCCCGAAAGCGACGGTCTTGAGGGATTAGATGGTCCCTGAAAGGGACGCGACCTTCGGTCCTACTTTACTTTCAATAGGCGGCAGCGAACAACGAATGGGCACTTGTTCGCTGCCTCCTTTCTGACTCCCTTTCCGATTTGTTTCGGTGTCAGTCTGTCTCCCAACGTCATGATGACGTGTCTAGGATAGAGTTCAATTTAAAGAAAATGAAAAGTAGGACCGAAGGTTGCATCCTTTTCCCTCAAGAACCCCTCAAGACCGTAGCTTTCAGGGGCGACCTTGTTCGCCCTAGCTTCGAGCTTAGTTCAAGTCTACCAAATTGGTGGCGCTGTCGAACACTATGGCGTCAAACAGGGAGAAGTCTATTCGCCGGAAACACTAGGGGTTCTCGGTGAACTCGTCACGGTGTAAATAAATATCATGGATGATCGTAATCGGTTTCTGATGAAGAGCGTCCGCTCGAAATGAACTTTTTGTGGATACGGTAGTCCCAGTGTACCTGGCAGTCCTTATCGTTCTGAAGTGCTGTGAGATGATGTGAGATGATGTGATGCTGATGTTGAATGAAGGGCTGTGACCCAGGGCGAATCCAGGATTTTGCTGAGAGGGGGTTCCAACGTTGGCCATACGCGTTCTCGGTTAATTGTAGGCAGAAATTGAGGTGGTGTCAGTACATCCTGACGCCCCCCCTCAAGTAGGTGTTATGTGATGTAAACTTTTTGACGTTGAAGTCAGTATTATGGGCCTTGAAGGTGCACTCATGTACTTGTGACTTTAAAACATTTCTTATTATTACGGCTTGGGCACCAGCGATACGAGGGCGTGGGTCCATATTAAAGGGGTGTGGTGCTACTTTTTCCAAGTTTTCCGGTCACTGTAGCTGCAGTCTCTGTGAAGTTTGATATGTTTTCGGTTATCATTATGACTATGGCACCAGCGATACGAGGGCATTGGTTCAGAGGTCCGGTGCTAACTTTTACGGTTTTTTTGGTCATCGCTACAGGAACCCCTTGAAGGTAAAACGTTGTTCCTTGTGAGTGTGACTGGCAGGCACCTGCGATGTAGCTCCAGTCCCTGTGAAGTATAGACAACTAACAACGACAACAAGCAAGTGACAACTAACTGACTTAATCGCGCTTCGCTGTTACTGTAGTGAATGAGATATAAAACCGTAATTAACAGCACATCACCCCTCAGAAATGTACGTCACCAAAATGTCCGCAATCGAAACAGAGTGGTAAATGGCACGCAGCAAATTTTACATGGTTCACAGCAATAGCAATAACAGTCACGCAAAGGGAGTACGGCCGCTCGGGAGTGTGCTACTCCCACTCAAAAGTGACAACTAACTGATTTAATGGCTCTTCGCTGCGATCGTAGGGAATGAAATGTAAAACATAGATCACCACCCCTTTAAAACTGCACTATAAGAAAGTATGCACCACCGGTAGCAAAGTGCTAAATGTGTGCTCATTATGCCCCTCATGTCTCAACCCAGCCCAGCTATGCGGCAGATAAAACATAGCTCTCACTGGAATTCAACTTCAAAACCCATCGCCTACCCTTCCGAACCCATAATCGGAATTTACCTTCAAAATCCATCACCGACCTCAGACCCGATGATGATCGGGTCGGGGATCCCGGTTGATAGGATCTGAAGCAAGTCAGTGTGATGGGTTTTGAAGTCGAATGAGGGGTTGTGATGTGTTGGGTTCTAAAGTTCGAGTTAAAAGAGTGGCTGTGATATGACAGGCTCTGAAGATGACGTTGAATGATAGGCTACATAGAAATCATAAGGAGAGAGGCTAGAAGAAAAGGTGAGAGCGATAGAGCAAAGTGGATGACGGAGGAGCCTTTCCTCCTCACTCAGACACCATCCAGTTAGACGAAGAAGGGCGCGCGCTTCTCCTCCTCCTCCGTCGTTGACAGGGTGGAGCACAGGGGTGACACAAACCCGCCATTGTTGTAACTACCCTAAAGCGGGTGCTTTTCGCAAAACCGCCATCTTGTCGTGGTCGCACGTCATACGCAACGTCATTTTGAGGTCATGTGACTGACTAGATGTCGTTTTACACTGGGGTTCGATCACACAGGAAGTCCCAAAGCCAAGTCATGATCTTGGTATTAGGTGTCACCTTTCCATAGGGTACACTGTAAACTGAAAAACACCCTATAAATGGGTGTAAATGGCTTGTTCTATAACACACACCACTTACACCGTATGGTCTGAAACACCCTTTTTAGAGGGTGTATTCTGTGTAAAACACCCTTTGAAAAGGTGCTTTTCCTTGAAAATGCCTACTTTTGCACCCTTTAAACACCCTTATAAGAGGGTGTAAGACTGTTAAACACCCTCTGCACCTGCATGTTACGTGTACTAAGACAGGCGTACGCCACAGAAGCAGAAGAGATGCCGACACATTGCTTGTGTGCACAGTCTTGTTGCATGGCTTACCCACTGGTTGCGCAATGCATATGAGTGCTTCTATCTAGCCTTTTCTGATGCTTCTAAACATGGGGCGTCATTGTAATGCATCAGAACGAAGTCGCGTTCTCCCTCCTCCACTGACCCTGAAAACTCGTTAAATACGACATATCAATTCAGATAGACAATTTATTTTGCAACTGGGGTTACCGTCGGTTACTCTTCTCTACAAACTACTCGCAAAGTGATAAAGTTATTCCCGTGCACAAGAGGGAGAAACATGTTGTGAATAAAGAAATCAACATCTTTCACCACCTTTGCATGCAGCATGGCACAATGCTGGGCCTGTTGGTAGATGTTAAAAAGGTTAAAACCAGCGTATAAAATGTAGACTAAACTATTGCTACTCCAGCGTGTCGTTTGTCCCTCTCCTCCCTCTTGTCTGCGTTTTATCCGCTCGTTTTAACCTTTCAGCATGGTATTTCGGTAAAAGTATTTCGGGGTTTATAGGAGTTTACACAGAGAAGGAGGTGTTTCCTCTCCCAAATACGCTACTAAAGGTACGATTTTGAGGGTGTTGAACCCCCTAACCCACCTCCTCCCCCCCCCCCGAAAAAAAAAAGCTGACTATATCCATGGTTGTATGTAAGTGAAAAAACCCAATGTCGGACATGCTGCGGGTGTGTCCACCTTGCTATGAGCTGTTGACTCGGCATCGCATTACCGTCAGCTGTTCCCTGTTGGTTTTGCGGCGATTACGTAGAGGTGTACGCTGAGCAATATGGCAAGGATGCAATGATAATGCAGTGCCGAGTGAGCCGCTCATGGCAAGGCGGGCACCCCCTAGCACAAGTGGGACAGTCGAAACACTCTTTCCCTTCATTTCGCCCAAGTGCCGCTAGGGTGGCTCTCTTCCCGCTCCGCAGGTCAGAGGCGCATTCAAGTAAACTGCTTCGAGCTGTACACATATATTCCTGACGAACACATATCTTATCGCCCTCATTGTATTACAAACGTCACCCCCTCTCTGCACATTCTTCCTGTGCGTCTGAAAGTTCCCTTGAGCTGAGTGAAAGAGCTGAGGTTCACATGTTTGAGACACCAAACCCAGGCTGACAAGAGAGCACTAACTTCCCTAGAAGAAAGCCATAGAAGACACTGGAGGCCATAGCAAGACTGTTCAAGTAAGCACGGAAAACCCTGTCGAATGTCTGAGAGGGCAGGTGTCCGATGTAGGGATTAACTCCTGCTGTATTCTCAATAGCGGTCCGCCTGTGCAACGAGATGCTGTCCAGCATAGGCAGTTTCCCGAGGTTGGGAAGTCGTACTGTATATTATATCCATTTGAGAAACACATGCTTGGATGACGCAGCTTAGGGGACAGAAGCGTCTGAGAAGGCGATGCTACTCTACAAATGCAGTCAACCCTCGATTTATGAACACCCTCTGTTTCCTGAAACAGAATCGAGGGATTCATAAATCGAAAATTCCGTTAGGTGAGTACTATCGAGCAGTATTTGAGAGTTGGGATTGCGTTTATAATGTAACATATAGCTAGCACAATAGCCGACATGGACCGGGACCACGTCACTGGTACGCTCAGAAATCCTCCTGACCTGCGGCCATCTTATTCATAAATTGAGGTCAGGAACACTTGGTCCCCCTAATGCGTCCCTGGAAAACCCGTTTGTTGTCCGGATTTCCAGGGTTTAAGAACCGACGGTGCAATACCTGGAGAAAGTTTCGTCCGTTCCTGCGTCATTCATAAGACCATAGAATAATCCCTTTGAAGGTTTCTGTGGACCTCGGAACGATCCGTTCATAAATTGAGAGCAAAAACGCTGGGCAACTCCTAGTTCGTTCCCAGAAATTCCGTTCATTATTCGGATATCGAAGTTCATAAAACGAGGGAAAAACTCATGTAAAAAGTTTGGTCCCTTGTGCTCCTATTCATCAAACGGGGGAATTCATAAATCGAAGGTTCATAAATCGAGCTAGGCGTCCTGATAATGTTTAGACAGAAGACTATCAGGATTTCTTGATCACATTAAAGGTCAATAAGTGTAATGTCAAAGACGATTGACAGAATAAATTTGGTGCACTACGTTTAGGAAGAAAATTTATCAGCCTTTTTGTAGCAACCAGTTAACGATGATTGGTTCTCAGTGAACCGCATGTGAAAACGACAGAAAGATTTGCATGAGAAAAGGGTCCCAAAAAGAGACGGACATTTGTCATCGTTGTGAGAACTTTCCATTATATTTTGTTCCAGACAATCATTTCCTCTTGTGTGAACCGTCAATATTTGCTTGTACTTTGTATTTGCTCCACATAGCTAACCAGGCGATTCATTCGTTTGCCCTTGTAATAAGCTACCCTGAAAATACCCTGCAGTGCCGTTTATGTACCTCAGGAGTGATATTTTCCATATAATTGTTCATTAAAGCATTCCATATGTGGTGTGAACCGTGTTTGTTGCTATGTCTCTTTGTTTGTTTGTTTTTTGTTTTGTTTTTTTGTTTTTGGAACCACAGTATCTCTACTGAGGTCATAGGACGAAAGTGCTGTCCCAAAAAATGATGTTTTCCTTTGTGTGTGTGTGTGTGAGTGTGTGTGAACAACAGTAGGTTCTCCGAAACACCTTTTGTATTGAGGTTATCATGAGCAACAAAAAATGTTTAGTTGTATAAGTAATGTCGAGGCTGCCGTTGGCAACACGTCGGCGACACGAGGGCAGGTTTAGCTGGTGCTTCACATAGCACAGTATGTCAAAATATGCGTGGTGACACACAATGATGAAATCCTAGTTCCATCATAGCCTGTCAAGGACAGTTGAATCACATGTTGCTATGAAGGTATTTGTGCATGCATGAGTAGTATAGGGTCTGGGCGATTTGATTCCTTCGCCGCCAGGCGCCGCCACTGTCGGGCATTTTTCCACCAGGGCCGACTACTTTCGCGATTTTTTTTTGCACGCGGTGGGTAGCACGTGGGCGGAGGACTTCCCGGGCGCTTAACATATGCATGTACATGCAGAGAAGAGTCATACACAAAAGTACAAATAAAAATATGCTTATTAAAGGAGCAGTCCTAGAGGCACGCAACCTTGTTTCTGTTTTTAGTCAGTATGGAATGTTAGGCGGCCGAAAACAGTTTTTTCCACAATTAGTGCAACCGAACACTCTTACAATTGAACTTCACCATATAGCACGCTTTTAGCCAACCAGCATCCCGAATGACAACGTTCTCGCCCCTGATTTGTTGAAAACGGGAGGCGGAGCCTATTCTGTGCCGTGCATAATGGCACAAAATAGGCTCCGCCTGCCGTTTTCAACAAATCAGGGGCGAGAACGTTCTCATTCGGGATCAACGTTGGCTAGGAGCGTGCTATGTGGTGAAGTTCATTTTTAAGAGTGTAGCGAAACTGGGACTCCTGCTATAGCCCCTGAACCTCCCATGTGCAAAGCACCCTCCTTCGCCTTCACGATAGACACGTGATCAGCGCCGCCACGCGCGTCACTATGTGACGCGAGTGGTAGGGACGCTCATCATTGGACCTGGGATCACATGATCGAGGTGAGCTACACTGCACAGGTCGGAGCGTCTGCTACCCCTTCGGAGACGCCATGCGTTCTCCAGCTGCGTGATGTCCGAAACGGAGGATTTGAAGGCTGTCAACAACACGACCACAATTTTTTGGGACTGCTGACACCACGGGAAGACCGATACCCCAGTGCTTCCTGACAGTGTGCAGCCTTTCTGAACGTTTTCACCATACAGTTCGTTCAGTGGCTAACAGGTGGCGCCACAATACCGCAGTCATCGCTTGCTTTCTGCTGCTGTGAGTTCTGAGATTGCACAGAAGCCACGGATATATTACTCTTGTGATTGCAACCATTTTGTCAGGCAGCATGTATGCTTTGTTTTTTTAGAAAACGTGATATAAGTCATATAAAGTCAACAAGAAACAGCTCGCAATGTTCGTAGCAGACGGTTTTTCCTATCAATGAATGAGGGGCTCTCTACCACAAACGTCACACTTGGGATAAAAATATTTTGTGGGAATGCTTTTCACGTACTGCTTTACAAGATGACAGCAGTTTTTGACCATGTTACATACCACTTTAATGCTCCTTTAAAACCAACCGTATCTCCAATTCTTTATTAAAGTCAACAGTGCTGGGAATTGTGCCACTTATGATGCCAATTAGGTGAAGGAAAAATTCCCAGCCGAGAAACCCTCACTATCTGAAACAGCAGAAAAAATACACAAGACAGTACATGTAATAGAAAACACATATGTAGTGACTATTTATTAAATTTAATAATGCTTCTGCTAAACTAGTTTTGATGTCCTTGAGGGTGTTGGGATCTGAAAGAACACAAAATCAACATTCGTCACATTGCTTACCACTCGATAACTCACGTAGCCCACAGCAGTGACCTGAAAGAGGACTTATTATTATATCAAACCACAATCTCATTCAGTAACACATACAATGCATTGCCCCAAGGTAGTCTGAAAGAGAATCCCACTTAATATCAACATACAATACACACACACACATACAATACAATGCACAATCTACACACAATACAATAATCCATACATTGTGGTGGCGCAGAACCTCAATAGTCTGAATGAGAGTCACAATTAATCTACTTTTACATCTTCTACATTTAAGTAATACAGACATTATGGTGCCAGCACCGTTGGATAGTCTAAAAAAATATTCCCAATATCAACAGCCACACACATTAGAATAATACACAAATTGCAGCACTTCCGAAACACAAGAGTTTAAATAGGCATTTGCTAATAATAACATATACTCCATTAAACCCATAATTTTACTGACATTCTGGGGGTGGCGGCACCTGTGAAACGCCTGAAAAGGATACATACAATTAATAATAACTAATAAAAATCATACAATAGTACATAATTATTGTCACCTTCGCGCCCACCGAGTCGTCTGAAATGGAACTCGTACATTAAAATCAAATCAATGAAATTTCGATACTACATACAACTTGGTGGCTGCAACTTGGGGGCTGAAACAAGAAATAAACTTTAAACACTTCTCGTATTCACTATAATTCCGTACCATGCCCAAAAAAGGTCTCAAAAAAGAAAGTCGGACTCGAGGCAAACACTAAGAAAGACAGCATTCATGAGAAAAAGGACTACTCTGCAAAGCAAAACTGACCGCTGTCGTCATGCGACATCTTTTAACTGATGTAGTAAGAACAAACTTATCCCAAGCAGCATGCCATATTGGTCTAATATTGGACCAGTGTGGGCTTCCAGGATTACCAGTGTTGTCCAATATCAGCTGCCAACATAGGACCAATATGGGAGTGCAACCTCCATATTGTACCAATATGTGCTGCCTATATCAGCAAGCCTATTTTGCCCATATTGTGCCAATATTTCCGTGATAACGCTGCTGGTGTGTCTGCGTAACAATAACGCATTATGCAGTATAATATCTACTACTGATATTACTTCTCTCTTCTTTTTTTCCTTTTTTATTTCTACAGATCTTCTTATCAATCCACATTGCATCATGTTACAAGAACAGCACTGCATCGCCCAAAAAACTAAGAACAGGTGCTGTACCCGTCCTGCTGAAGGAACCAGGCAGTCTCACAGAACTGCGAATGCCAAACATCCCTCAGAAGCCTTCATTGGGATCACAATAGTGCATGAACCAAAGATTTCCAACCGGCTCCTAGAGTACAAAGGAGCAAAGCAGTTTCGTGGCGGTGATGAACATACACCTCAGCAACACACACTGCCTGAAGTAACTTGAAAGCACCTAGCACTATACAGAACAGACATCCCTTCCTATCAAACGTTGTGGCATCGAACAATATACATACATACATACATTTATTTACTTTAAGGACCCTCGATGAGGGTAATATGGGGCCCATATTACCAAGTTTGAGCCAATGTGGGGAAAATGTTGGCAAAACAAGTCCCATATTGGACCCGTATTGCCAATGCCCAGCTAATATGGGTCCAATATTGTGTGCTGCTTGGAATCATACTACTACACACTTGCAAAGGGGATGATATAGGACCGTCTAAGTTTCCAGCTTTTTTTTTTTACTCGGTCTCTTTTTTCTTTCTTTCTTTTTTTTTTTTTTTTTTGTTTGTCCCTGCAACCCCCGATCCCGGAGCACCTTGATGTTGGCCCCCAAAACCGAAGCCGCCTCCGGAGGTCCGGAGGTCCCGGAGCTCGCCCATGCGAGGCTCTTCTTCTTCACACAACAATGCGCGGCCAGTCCAGAAATGGAAGCCAAAATGCGTCACCAAGACCACGCTCATCTTACGCAGCCAAATCGTATTCGCATGTGTCTTATAGGTCTCCATCCTGAAAGCACACCTGATCGCGTACAACACCACTTTTGATCCCGACGGACGCGTCGAAATTTGTCTTTCAATTGAGTAAAGCATAAGTAAAGTAAACGCATGTCCTTGTGAACGTCGCCATACATCGCCCGCATTTGTTTCGCTGGGAGAGAGCAGAAACGCAAAGGAAGTGAGTATTGGGCGATAGTGTGAAAGGAAACCAAGATGATAAGGCCAACAGGGAGCGCACATGTTTAAAGAAACGTCTCACAAAATCCAGAGCGATACTTCATTCCTTAGGAACGCCCCTCGTAAGTGATGTTTTCACCGATATCATTTTCTTTGTTTCTACACTCTAAAAACGGAGCTTCACCGCATAGAATGATATCATTCTGTGTCCTTATTTGCTGAAAATGGGAGGAGGCGCCTATTTGGGACACATTATGCATGTCACAGATAGGCTCCTCCCCCTGTTTTGAAGGAATCATGACACAGGATGATATCATTCGGAATGATGGTTCGCTGGGAGCGTGCTATGTGGTGAAGTTCTACGTGTAACATCACAGTACCATTACATCTTTTTTTTAACAGTGTAGAAAGGCACTCGTGGCAATGGTTGGCGCACAGCGTGCTATGCGGTGAAGTTCTGTGTTAAGAGCGTAGAGGGCTCATCGCGGGAGCAGCCCACAGCATAACACCTCAGATAAATGATTGTCTCAAAATCTCATCTTCACCGCGGCCAAGTTTGCTGACATTGTCAAGCACAACTGTCTAATTATTAATTCACGTTTGCAAACAATGACACTTCAGTCGATATAAGAGCAGCATCAGCCGCGGAAATATATCTTGATTAGTACTAACGGAACGGAAAACCGAAGCTAAAGGTAGCGTTCGATGCAATTGTTTGCGTTCAGCGTGCTATGCGGTGAAGTTCTGTTTGTTTGTTTCTCTTTTTCTTTTCTTTTTTTCTTTTTTTACGGGGTAGAGCGTGTCAACAGATGATCATGTGTTAAACGAGAGAGTTCACTTATTTGGCCTGCGACTTCCTCTCAGGAGGACGTGGTGCCGTACAGAAACAGTGTAGCATGTACACTTAGACCTGCGCGAATAGTGGTTTGAAACCCGAAGCGAATACCATGTAAATAGCTGCAAAATGGAACGGTTTGCACATGTAGGTGGATTGGAAATAAAGTGCAAACGTATACAGGAAACGTTAGCAGAGAACGGCTCTGTGAGGCCGACAACGACGATCCCTTTCACCATCACAACCACCACCACCACCGAGAACAGATATATTTTAATGTAATTAATTATTATGTATTTTTATTTTATTTATTAATCAATTTTTATTTTTATTTTATGCATTCGAGCACGGAAGAGAGTGCTGCGCCACCTCGTTTTGACTTAAGGAAACTGATAAGACGATCCTCCTAGTGCACTTACACAGCGTCTCTAGCTGTTTCGCTGTAGATTAATTGTTTGTTCATGCGTGGCCTTTTTCCCGGCAACTATTCGAATATATTCGGCGTGAAAGAGGCATTCGATTCGATTCGCAATTCGAATACCGAAATTCGCATTCGGTTCGGAATTGGAATCGAACGTATAAGTATTCGCTTCGATATTCGAATACAGTATTCGCTTGGCACTAATGTTCACCGTCTCTGTTTAGTATCCTGTTTGCAGAAATCTTCCAATAAGCACCAACTGCTGGCGATATGAAGACTGCTCTGTTTGTCTTTAGTATGATCGTCTTCATTTGTAAGTGCCACTTTTTTTTTTACTATTTTGGGTTAACCAACAAAAATTGTATAACAACAAGTAATCCAAGAAAGATACGAACGGCGGGTAATATCCCGTTTCGGTTTCACGACACCGCATAAAAGTGCAAGGCCGGAATAAAGATGGTTTGTGACAAGCTTAAAGAATTACAAAACACAACCAGCACGTTTTGACCCGAATAGTTTACTTGATTGCTTGGCACAACAAAACCTGCTGACGTTGACATTAGGACAGCCAAGAAAAAAATGGATATAAATTCAGGATGATTGGTTGCGCGAATTTGATTGAAGTTTCTTCTACGGCGATTCTAGGGGGGAGGGGGGGAGGGGGTATGTTTCATAGATTGACAAGAAAGAAAAAGGGAAATGTCAGCGAGGCTTATGCCGGCTTGCTATTCCAAAAAAGAAAGAAACTCAAAATACACAAAAAAGAAAGAGAAAGGAAGTGAAACAGTAAGGGGGAAAAGAAAAACAGTTAGTGCCTCACAGACACGACATGCACAAGAAAGCCCACTCAGAGGGCAGACGCAGATCCCGAGTGTTTCAGGAAGCGGAACCGGGCTGTGGTGGCGGCCCACTCGGTAGGCCGAGGGACGGGACCAAGGAGGGTGGCCATGGAGATTGTGTTGCACCCAAGCTGCAGTAGACGGCGGGCGACGGAGGGCTTGCCATTGGGGAACGTGTTGGTGGCAGTGCAGAAGACAATGAGGAATGTCGGTCACCTCGCCACAGGTGGAACACAAGGGGGAGCTCGATTGGCCCATTTTGTAAAGGAGCAATGGGGTGCGGGCAACGTTGAGATGGAGGCTCTGCAGCAGTGATTTTTCCTGATGACTGCAGCGACACGCAATGGTGAAGTCAACCGACGAGGGGTCGATGGACTGGATGTGACTGCTGTAGGCGACGGCCTCAGATCTAGATGCTTGGGCACGCGCAGCACACTGGCGTCGAATAGATAAATGGCAAACCGAAAGTGTAAGGGGTAGACGTGCAGTGGCAGGAGTAGCAGCTGTGGCAGCTCATCTTGCAGCCGCGTCTGATACTGGGCATCATTAGAAAGTACATGTGACAGCGTTGTTTTAGCTAAGGTTTGTGTCCTCAATGTCCCTCTGATGGATAACGTGCAAGCAGCAATATGGAAGAGCTGGATCTAAAACGCTCGTCCTGCGAGTGAAAGCCAGCGCTAGCATAAAAATACCAACCCATATAACCACAACAGAATCCCAGTGTGGCCACCAACCTGCTTCCGACCTAAGGCTTCCGCATCAATCACTCTTAATCTATGCATTTGTTTCGAGCATCGATTGGAACAGGCACCCGAGTTTCGGACTAAAGATGAGTGCGGGTGCGGGTATGGCCGCGGGTACTCGCGGATACCCGCGCAAGTTTGCTCTTCGCGGGTGCACATCTTCCTGTCATCGCGGGTTGCGGGGTAAGGCGCGCGTAGACGCGCACTCCCTCCACGGATTATGCGGGTATACTCGCAATACTCGCAGGTGTAAAGCCAGCCCGTCGGCTTTTGGTGCACGATCCGATTCATTGTGAGTATTTGGCCCAAAATAATTTATTGAAGATGTTGTTCGCTTTCCCCCCACATCCAGACCCTCCGTGGTGTGTGAGATGATGACTGCTTTGTCACTTACTGGCACCGTGTTCTATGTTTGCCGAATGGGTCTAATTTTGTCTACTTTCCGGCACCATGATTGGTACGCTTCGCGTTAGTAAGCTGGCGGTCACGTCAGCAGCGTCTGGCGCGCTGGAAAAGTAGCTAGGTAACGGACAGTACCGTCAGCTTCAATAAATCACTTCGTGCTGTGACGATCATGTGGCATAACTGAGACCTGCGTACGCATTGGGCTGCGGGGACGCCTGCGAGTATGCAAGTACGCGTCAGGACGTGCGCGTGCGTGTGTGGGTTCCAACAATGACACTGCTTCAGGTGCGGGCAGAAATTTTCATATTCGCACTCATCTCTATTTCGGACATATTATTTATCCTCGATGAGCATCATTATATTTCGACCGGCGACCGTTATGTACACATCACAATCGCCTCGGCAACACGTGTCTTTATTACGCTTTTTCTTGTGGTATTGTGAACTTTTGTATAATGCAGCATCCTGCATGTCCCGTTGCCCGCTGGGAAGAAAAGCAATTGTGGTCCACGAATGTGTCCGGCAACTACAAGCCAACTTTGGGGACGCTGCGGATATCTCGAAGCTGGACAAGACGGATATTTTACAAAGAAGGCTCGGATGCTGGTGAGTATTACTTGACTCCCGATAGCTATCCTTGACAAAACGAACTAATTTCAGCGTCAGTTTTCTGCGAATGACTCTGAAACTGTGGTCACCTGAAACTGTGAATGTTGCCTATACAAAACGTTACTATTGTCCATTAAAGAATGTGCATCCCTACAGTAAGACAGCATTGTTTAAGTTCGTTACAGAATAGGGTCCTGCGTCATATTTACAGCCAGTATAATTCAACGGTATCTGAGTCGTTCCAGGCAGGCAGGTCTTCTGACTGTGACCGAGCACTTGACGTCGGTGGGCTACAGCTTCTGTACTGCATTCATTGTTTGAATTTGTTTCTCACAACGACACGGTTTTCTTTCTTCGTTCTTCTCCCGCACAGGGAAAGGTGCAACTAGAGTCACTAGGTACAACCAGATGCAGTCTGGTGTGTCAGGTGTCAAGATTAATTTCAAACGTCTTTACGAACACGTTGCTGACATGCTTACATGGCGGGATCATCATTGTGTGTATGTTGTATTCGTTGCACGATTTCTTATCGTTTCATTCGATCGTTCGATTCAGTCCTGGTAAATTTCGAAGAGATTGAGCATCGCAACACGTACGAATCCTGCATTCAAAGTAGTCAAAATGGCGCTGCGCACGCTGCTCGCCAAATTGCATCATGACGCACAACAACACCCGTTCCGATATATGATCGGATGGGATAACAGTGAGCTGTTCTGCAATAGCAGCCACTTTAGCGATGGGGCAACTTCGCCAATAATCCTGGCGGTTACCGTGGTATACAGGGAGCATCCCAATGAAGACTACTGAGGGATGCTCGCATGTTTTCTGTGGTGGTTAGTCATCTTGGACTACACAAATCCCACAGCAAGACGGTTAGCGCACCCTTCCCTCTCCTGTGCCACCCTCCCCTCCCTCTTTCACCCTTCCCTCGTCTCTCTCCCCTGGGTGCACCGAGCCGCCACTTCAGAGCATGGATGACCGCACCTTCCCCATACATCAACCCCCCCCCCCCCCCTATCTTCAACGTTGTGCTTCTGGGGAGCAAGCGTCAGTCCTACATGTTCCGCACATCATTGCGACTGCGGATCCAGATTTTTGGTATGCTGCGTGTAGCGGGTCGGGCGCGAATAAGTCATTCCATGAAAACGTATTCAATTTTCAAGCCGGAACATGAAAGAGGGTGGCCGGTCGGATGAACTTGTGAAAATAACATGCGGGTCAGGTGCATGCGGGTCGAGAAAGTCCGACCCGCGCAGGACCCGACGTTTCAACTGCTCTTTGTGACACGGTCATATTGGTTTAGATGCGGGGGCCAGCATGGCATGGTGGAGCCGATAGGTAGGTATATGAAAAAAGAAAGACACGTAGGGATAGCATACCAAGTTACTTGGACTGCGATGTGTAACAGGTGAACAGAGCTCAGTAAAAAATGCCGTAAGTTGGCGTACATTTTGCCCCTTAGTTCGGGGAAAAAAAAACTTCACCGTGGCCATGGCAGTATGATTTACAACTGAGAACGTCCGCTTATGAATGCGACATTGGATGAAGGTTACGCCCATCTAGAGTTGCTGGGCTCCGAGTGACCCAACACATGTTCCTACATTACTTATTTTAAGACTCGCAAGATGTGCGCATCCCAACGACGTAAAATTACTTGCGTAGTGTGTACGCGTGACACCGAAGCAATACTTGGGCAAAACAGGGTGCTAATAGAGCGGAACGGGCTGTCCTCCCGCCAGCTCTCTAACAGCCGTTCCATTACCGAAAACAATACCGGAAACGTAACGAAAACAAAATTGAAAGGCCGGTATCACAAACGGATAACGGCAACGAAAATATAGCAGTAACGAAAATGGAAACGGTAACGAAAATACGTCCGTTATCCCTCCCTGCCTACAACGCCTCTATACGTGCTTTGTTTAAATATCGGGTATATGATTTAGGGAAGGGCTCGAAGCCCCTGAGTAAATGGTTAGCCACAACTACGTTTCGCGGTTCTGTGTGCTAGAGTGTGTAAGTCCTGCGGACTAACGACTAAAAATGTCTTCTCCGTATGTCGTTCTAGCATCATCGAGAGCCTGGAGAAATGCTATCGTGAGAAACTCACAGGAGCCTGTTCGGCGACCGCGGACTCGATGGCCAGCAATACGAAGAAGGTTATGGTCGAAAAGTTCGCTCCGTGCAACTTTAACTGCCACGCCGTTGGCAGGGGCCGCGGAGATACTCCGATTGTTTCCGTGCACCATAAGTGACTCATTCTTGCGACACCGGCACCAAAGAATAACAATGTAAAAGTTACGAAATGGGCCGGTTGGTACATATTAAGAAGAGGTGACGACGGAGAAACAAGAACAACATTTCTGTCGTCACGTCTTCAGTTCAATAAAGGTGTAGTTTAGTTTCCTAGACTGCCAATTGCTCCCCATTTTAGTCCCCTGACCCCGACAGTGACTCCCCAGGACTGCGAATAGTCACTGAACTTCGCAAACGGTCTTCCGAGTGTAACAGTTTACGTAAATATCTGTTCTTGGTCAATGTGATGGCATAAGGCTGTATAACTCAGCCAACTTAGCAATTTTTCATCCACGCAGAGTAAGAAACAGTTAGCACTTCTTTCTTCGCAAATGGTGCCGTATATATGTCGCAAGATTTTATATCACTCGATATATCAGGGTTGACGGTTGGACTCCAAGTATTTTCATGCATGCACGCGAATTATGTACCTGGGACTGTTAGAACAGAGCGTGAAATGCAGTCTCCACTCTGCATTCTCTTTCATTCTCTCCATTCATTTACTCCCGTGCATTTACTACCGAAAGGGACTATTTTTTGTGGCAATGCATTTAGTCCCGAAAAGGAGTAAAATTACTCCTTTTTTTTCCTTAGAGTGTGGGTACAGACGGAAGTGTGTACGTTAAATGGCAATGTGCAGCTCACAAAGTATACGAAACGGTTGTCTGCGTATTGCGTCCTGTCTGTTCCCCGCATCACGTTCACGTTTGATCCAAACCAACTCGCTCACATCAGTGCTCCTGCAGTTTTCGCTTTCTTTCCGTTTGCAGAAGTCTCGGGGTGCAGAGGCGTTCATACCTGCATCCTTTATCTATCTGTTTACCGTATTTTCCGGTGTATAACGTGCGCGTTATACAGTAAAAAAAAATGCTCTGAAGAGGTCCTGCGCGTTATCTAAGGCCGGAGTCACACTGGTTATACATTATACACGAACATCCCGTCATACATGTATGACGAACGTGTGTAACAAACATCCCTCAAACATGTATGATCATACGGTGCTGGTCACACTGCTTATACACCGGCAAAACATGTTTTAAAACACGTGCGTATAACCAGTGTGACCGTGCCATCATACAAGCAACCGCTCTGACTATGTTTAACAACACGTTGTCAAGCACACGACGATGTATTTGGGCACTGCCGAAAAACGGTTATGGACAAGTTGGATAAACGGGCGTATTCGCCACGACAGTTTCCGTTCGCACGAGTCAGTGTCAACGACATCGTGATGCGCGTGAGTTATTTTGAACGAGTAAGTTGTAAGTCAGCGTTCGCGACATTGTGTTGCACGTACGTTCAAAATGGCGAGCTCTTTGCCTGCGCACATGGAGGATGAAACAATCGAAAATCAGCAAGTGCAGCCAAGTGCCGAGTGCAGGTGAGTTTCTCCCAAATCTCTTAGGGTCAGTTGACAAAACCGGCGGAAAGGGGCTAGACTTCATAGAAATTAATGATACTGCTTAGGGATGCTATTGAGCAGCCAATAATCCTGCATTCATTTCAGAAGGCCGGAGTGATTGAGAAGGGACACGAAACTAAATATGTTTAGAATAAAGCATACGCATATAGACCACCTTGGTTTATTGTGTATAGCAGTGGCAATATAGAAGGTTGCAGCAACATTGCTGTGTGCGTTATACATGGAACGTTTTTTTTTTTTTTCAAATTCGGATTGTTTTTAAGGATGCGCGTTATACACGAGTGCGCGTTATGCACTGGAAAATACGGTATTTAAAAATAACAAACCACTTGACACAACAAACGCCTGCCTCTTTATAAGGAACGTCTTGCGTGTAGCAGAATTAATGTGACATTCTTTTCAAGTAGGCCAATAACGCATACAAACCCCCCTGCCCCCCATTCTTTCCTGCTGTCCTCTCTCCATCTGTCCAGATATGTACGCCGCACAAAGCCACAGCTTTGCACGCTGCTTCGCAGCGCTAACACGGCATTAAAAAAAAATCTTTCCCACACGGTGTGGCGGAAGAACCACCCAAAATGACAAGCGTATTTATCTGCTACTGTTGTGCGTGAGGCCCATTCTTTAACACTTATCCCCCGGTTCGTAGTATGTAGTAGGGATGTGCCAACCGAATCCGCGAATCCTCGAATCCTAGGCAGGGATTCGAGATTCGCGAATCCGAATCCCATTGCCCAAAACAGCGAATCGAATCCTTCGAATCCACCAACCACGTTTGGCAGTCGGCCCTCCGGGGCGCTCCAAAATCACAACATCGAAAGCTTCGAAATTAGAAGTTTTAAAGTAACACGGTTTTGCTTTGATTGCTTCTTATTTTTATGGAGGGAATTGAAACTAGTGAGCTTATGTATTTCCTGTAGACGCTGAACAACGTGTTAAATGAGTTACACTTAGGAAGAAGTACGTATATGCCCAGACAGCACAATATGTTGCAAATGTGTTGTATCAATGTTACCTCAACGTTCAAGTGTTGCAGCGATGTTTCACATCCACATTGTCGTTGTGGAAATATACTCGTTTCAATGTGCATGCCATGGTTCAAAGACTCCGTAAAGGTAACATTGCGATGATGTTACTGAAGCAATGTTGAATATGTTACACTCAGGTAATGTGGCGATGCCATGCTTTGCAAGCAATGTCAATGCTTTTTTGCAATTGCATTTCGACCTGTGATTGGCTAGATACCTCAAAAAGTGGGTGGAGCCTCAGGTATATTAATGGCCAGACTCCCTTTGGCATACACGGCACTGACCTAACGCAGTGCCGTGTAGGCCAAGGGAGTCTGGCTATTAGGAGGAGCTTAAAAAAGAGGCTCGACCTGTCAATCAAACTTAGGCGTATTTCATTGGTTACCGTTTTCCATGGGCGCTGCCGCATGACACTAAATTTTCTCCAAGATGGAGGATGGTTCTTGGAACTGCGAAGCGGAGATTTCGTGACAAAAAATTTTCACAGATTACTTTAATTTCATACTGTGAGTATATATTCTCATGTAATGTATCTGCAAAATCAGCTTCAACTTTCGCTCCGCCATCATTGATTGATTGATTGATTGATTTACGCGAAAATGGGATGTTTCGTCGCTAACGTTAGACCTAGTTAACACCGTGACACGAAGAAAATAGCAAGAAGTACGACCCTTATACGTAGGATTTTGCATTATGTAATTGCGTTTTTATTTATACATACATCTTTGCTCATTTTTTATTCGATCTACTTACATTACGTGATTTAAAACTTCATACCGGTAGTCGCCTGCTACGAAGAAGCGGTTGTACCGCTCTCCTGGCCAATCACTTCTGCCAGCATCCATTTCTGCAAGTTTGAGCCTTCCCAACATGCCTCTCTCCATGCAGATGGGCGTTGATAAAAGTGGGCGCAAATTCCGTCGTTTTCTTCTGTCACCAGTGATATCCGTTTCAATCTGAATTTCCGAGTTTCTCCAAAAATGATGCCACCCAGTAAATATGGGTGAGGTATAAGTACTGGATGGATGTAATAATAGACAACTGTATTTCGACCTGTGATTGGCTAGATACCTCAAAAAGTGGGTGGAGCCTCATGTATTGGCAGGTTCCATTAATGGCCAGACTCCCTTTGGCATACACGGCACTGACCTAACGGTGCTCACGATGCCATATGTCAAGCGCGCCCCGAAATGTTGCTCCTGCTGCAAACCAATGTAGGTATCTCGATAGCCTTGAGCTCTCCTTGACCTCCCCGGGCCGCTCTCACGGATAACAGACAGATAATGCCGCACAGCACTCTCACACGCTTCCCTAAACCACAGCCTTCACGGCGAGCATTGTTATGTTAGCTGTCTCTGCCCTTCAACTGGAGATGTCGCTGGTGTGGAGCGGAAACAAAATGGCTTCCCTGTTTGCCTGGGAAACTCAGTGTCGCTACGCTGAAGCGGAGCTTATTTTATGACTTAGCCTAGTCTTGGGTATAGGATAAAAGAGGCATGGCTATGTTTATGGTAAGCAACTAGAATTGGCCACAAACATGGATGACACCAAGACGTAAGCCTCCAACTCCCACGAATTAATTAAATTAAGCAGCTCAGGAAGAAAGTGCTGACACAGGGACTCCAATCTACGTTCTCGTTATTTCACAGATGCTGACCTGATGCTCCATCCGGAAATCGGGAAGATCCGTATTCGAGTTCTGGCGTCAGCACCTTTTTCCTGACTAGCTTAATTTCATCGTTAGTTTGCCATATTTCGTTTTGCGAACCCGCCAATCCGCTCTGCTGTCTTTGTTCACAAGAAGAATCCATCCTGGTCCATCATATGGGCCAAAGTGAGCGCCCGGAGGGTAATTCAATCTATTGACAACACGAGATCGTATCCTTGAAAACGCTCTCACTGTCACACAACCGTTATGTCGTTCGTCGGCCTGATTGTGTATTGTTCTCATCGATTACACCAGTCAGTTGCGATAACAATTCGATAACAACACATAGCGTGTTGGACCCATCTGAACAAGATGTTGGTCACTGCCAATGTGACGAAACGGTGTCACCTCTGTTGGCACAAGAGGCGGACTGTGTCAGGGACAATAACATTCGTAATCGGAGACTACTGCTGCCGATTGTGTACATGAGTATTGTTTCCATATGTTTTTCCTTGGGTTGGGTAACTGTACAGCTCCGCATCTTCGGTTCAAACCGAATATAAAAATCAGCCAATAAACATACGCCAGTACAAAATGTCGATTGGATGGGCGGCCGACTACCCAATACATCAACACGGGAATGTGGGCTCGTCAGAGCATTGAACATCGCATGATG
The DNA here is from genome assembly GCF_037126465.1 of Ornithodoros turicata. NCBI lineage: Eukaryota > Metazoa > Arthropoda > Arachnida > Ixodida > Argasidae > Ornithodoros > Ornithodoros turicata. Next base: position 23,824,592 of record NC_088207.1, read on the forward strand.
TCCTGCTTCGTGTGTCAAGCTGTCCACCAGGACTCACCACGCGAAATATTGTAGAGGAGGTGGTGTACCTCTACATTAGCCCAGACTGGAGACGATAGCTTGCCACGGAGTGGCCTGTCTCAATGGAAGCGCCGGTTAACTGAATCCGGTGCTCCAGGCGCGTGGCCAGCGTCATCATTGTTCCACGGCCCGCTACAATATTTTCGCTCGGCAATTATAGCTGCGCAATCCATTTTAAGAAAATCAGTTGGAGAGAGCAGCAGCGAACGGCCGATACGATACTCTCGTGACGTGGTGAAGGCTCCGTGCCTTGTTTCTTTGTTTTCTTTCCTTCGCAGATCACGCGCCTCATATACATGCTTGCGCTGTGCCGCTATACGCCGCAGGTCACGTGAAAGGAGTAGCGTACGTCACGGCGCCCTCACGTTCTGCGATGCGCTCTTTTCACGAGGAGGATTTTTCAAAGGCGTGCGGAACTGAGCCCTCGCGCTCGCTCTGTAAGTCACCTACCTACGCTCATCGTTCTTTCGCATGAACTGATTTTATTCTTTGGAGAACACTCTACACGGAAAAGTGAACGAAAACAATTTGGGGATCACATCAGTGTCCCTTTAATGCATCCCATGAATTTAAAAAACGAAAGGCGGCAAAGTATATGACGACAGTATACACAGAGTGCCGAAAAGTGCCACAGAGAAACCGAAGTGTGGTGCGCAGTGATGATGCCCATTATGCGCCCATACGGACATGATTCTTGCATATTTTGTTACTATTGAATACACCCCTACTTCCGGTCGGCACATGGTGTGCTTTTACTGATGCGAGGTGTGCCACTTGTCATTATATTTAATAAGGCTTGTGCACATGACGTCACGCGCAGCCTCTGCGCCCCTTGGAGCCACGCGACATGGGAGAACATGTGGACGCGTCACATGCGTCTTAACTGCGGGTCGAATCAGGCAGCAGTGTGTGTTTTCTCACGGCATGCCCTCCTACTGTGACTCCGGTGCGGCAAAAATTGGAACCCGAGAAAGGGACAGAGGAGGGACGACACGACACGTTCTCGATGCACGATGTTTTGCTATTCTCGATGTTTTGCTATGTAGGTCAGACTGGACGGTGTCTAAACACTCGGCTCAGCGAACAGAAGAGAAATGCGGAGTCGTTGTCTGGGAATTCCAAACTTGTCGCCCATCTTAGACTTTGTAATAATTGTTCCCCGGCCTTCGACGAGACAAGTGTCCTAGATTCTGTTCGGGACCCTGTGGCCAGACTGTTAAATAATAATAATTGGGTGTTTACGTCGCGAGACAACTGAGATCATGAGCGACGCCACAGCGGTCGGTCTGTGGATTGCTTTTGCCCACCTGAGGGTCCTTTAACGTGCGATGAAAGCTCATCACACGGCACCCCGTATTTAACGTCCCTCGCGGAAGACGGCGTGTCTAAGCAACTTGTACCCTGCCACCAAGTTGCTGGCGTCCTCGGCCGGGTTCGAACCCGCGATCTCGGGATGCCAGACTGTTAAAGGAGTACAAAAAGATTGTCACGAGGGGAAATTGTGTAAGTGTGGCGTCGGTTGCTCCCTCGCCACCAATTCGGAAGTTGTTAGGTACGTAGGTGTTTCCGTCATTAAAGGGTTTGCTGTGTTCGAGAACGTGTCGTGTCGTCCCTCCTCTGTCCCCTTCTTGGGTTCCAATTTTTCACCATGTACCAGCTGGCCTGCACCCTTGCCCTTTTGCCATTCCGGTGCGGCAATATGTTTTCCAACGTCACGTGATCAAACATGACGTCACTGCACAAGCTAGGAGACGAGTGCCCTCCCCAGGACATGACATCATTGCAATTTGTGGGCGTATGATTACGTTACCCACCCCTCACGTCATCGAAACTTGTGGAGGCTCAGCAGATCTTCAAAAATCGTCAGAAATGCACAGCGTTCGTAAGCAGGATTGAAATTCGCGCATAGAATCCTTGTGGCACCTTCTTTTCACGTACGAAATAAAATAGACGATGTTTTCCAAGTCCGGAGTGGCACTTTAAGAGTACCAAAGCAACTCCCGGTGCGCGTTCCCGGGTGCACCCTGGGCGCCCCTCGTCTCATCACTCTCATGCGAGGGTAAAGCGGTGCGACTTCCGGCCCGTGACGCTCTGTTTCCAGTGTATGCGCCGTTTGGGCATACAGATAGCATTTGGCGGGATTGGTGGGCGGCTTGTTTTACAGACGACAGAAGAAAACTCGACCAGTGGCCCGTATGCGGGGCGCCCGGCTTCCGGATGGTCTCACAAGGGTGTACGTTCTCCTGAGAACATGGAAAGGACGCTCGGGAGCCTGCTTCATGCGCCCAATGCGGGACCATCGCCATCCTAGCAGTGCGGATGTAACACTGGATACAGTTGGGCAACCCGCTTGCCCGGTCGTATCGAGACCTGCGAAAAAGAGCGAAAAAGCCTCGGAAAGCGCCACGCGAGCATGGCGCGAGCTAATATGACTGCTCTGTATCAGACAAAACAAGATTGCCACGAAATAACCACACGAATTCGCCTGTAGTAGTCGAGTAGCCTGAAGTAGCTGTCGCTAGACGGGAGTGGCGCTTCATTGATGTGAAAGGGGGACGGGCTACGAAGATCGCAGGAAGAGGTTCTTACGAAAGAGCGACGGCCGTAGTGATCTGCAGCGCACGAGCAAAGTCTCCGATCCGCACACCTTTGAAGAAAATCCTCCACTCCTGCACAGGCCGTATCGGAGAACAAGGGAAGGGAAAGGATACGTCGTGAACGTCCCACTGACGGCGCACGTCATGTGGTTCATGACGTATTCAGCCCAAGCAGCTCCGGATGATACGGATGATACCGCGTTCTTCCCACTTCCCACCACACCAAAATATAATCTCGAGCCTGCCTTCTCGTGATGAAAACTCAAAAGAAGAAAGGCCATGGAGACTTGCTGACGTCGAGCGAGGATCGTGACAGTCGTCCGCGGCTGCTTTCTCAGACTGTTTTTGTTAATTCGATTGCGCAGTGACAATTCAAGGCACAGAGAAAATATTTTGCATGGGTCGCTACTGATGGACATGGATGGTTTCGACCCGTCTCAAATGTTACCCCATTGCTCCTTTAAAAGCAGATGGTGGTGGTCGTGATGGTGGAAGGACTACTGCTTGCAGAACTTCACCACATTGCACGCTGGAAGCCAATCATTGAATAGATTGGGACCAATATCGCTCCCGATTTGTAGAAAGCGTGGGGCGTACCCTTTTTGTAGTAATTGTCACAACGGTATAAAAATCTCACAAAAAAGGCGTGTACATTTTCAACAAATTCAAGGAGAGAATGACGTCATTCGGGTTTATGGTTGGCTAGGAGCGCGTTATGCGGTGAAGTTCCGTTTTTTAGAGGTTCACTGCAAAAGCACAACTTCCCTACAATGCTTTTAGTCAGGAGAGAAAGCTGGGCATATGCCTTTTTGTGACAGTTGCAGCGCATATCCGACTCCCCTCAAAAGCACACAGCCTCCTATTTTCAAGAAATCGACAAAGGCTGGGAGTACGCATTTTTATGAAAATGAACAAAAATGCCAAAACTGCCACAAAATGGCCACGCCACTCGTTCATTCGGGATGACGGTTGCCTAGGAGCGTGCTATGCCGTGAAGTTCTCCCTTAAAGGGGTTGACACAGGTCATCCATGGTTATGCAAGATAAACGTAAAGCACGTTTTTTTGCATCGATGTGAACCTGCATTGAAAGTTTCACATCAAAGAGTGTAATAAAGCGGAGAAAATGGACATCGGGAATTCCGAAACTGATGCTGCGGTGGTGGTGGTGGTGAAAGGGCTTGCCGCTGCTGCTCTGACGTCACAGCCCTCGCCGCCGCCAGTGAGGCAGCGCAGTAGAAAGTCACGTGGTTATGGGTGCCTCGTGTTTTTAATGCGATTGCATTAGGACTGTCTGTTAGGACTGTCAGGGTGTGTGTGTGTGTGTGTGTGTGTGTGTGTGTGTGTGTGTGTGTGTGTGTGTGTGTGTGTGTGTGTGTGTGTGTGTGTGTGTGTGTGTGTGGAGAGAGAGAGAGAGAGAGACAAAGAAAGTGAGATGGTGAAGCTTCACAGAGGCGGAGGTATAAGTGGACATGTAAAGGGGATGATGGGCTAAATGTAAACGGAGGTAAATTATTTGAAACTGAAGGTAATAAAGAGTAAGAGGTAAGAGTAAGTGAAGGTAATTAGAGGTGATTAAAGGCAATTAAAGTGAGAAACTTGAGTTTCAAGTTAATGAATGTAAGATACATGTAATTTGGAGAAAGATTAAATCAAATTAAAGAAATTAAGCCTGCCGAAGGCAATCAGCAGGTTACAGGGGGTAATTAAATGTAATTAAAGGTGATTAACATCAATTAACGGGGAATTAAGAGTAATTAAAGCAAGTAAACGTAATGAAAGGGAATTATATGAAATTCAGGATTACCTCATGTAACCCTCGGCAATTAAAGGGTAATGACAGGGTAATTGAAAGTAATTCACTCTAATTAAAGGTTAACTAAAATAGGCTTACTTATAGTAATTCAGAGTGTCGAACCGGAAGTCAAGTATGCACCGGAAAAGGCGCTCTATGCTAACGGATTTCTCTAGCATTTACCGCTAAATCGCCACTGAATTTTTTTCATTACGTCAATTACGTCATTACGTCGCACTTCATTATGTCAACGCCGCAAAAATGCATGCATAACCTGCCAACTGGCAACGCACGCCAATGGACGCAGCTCTGAGCTCTGTGACGTCTGCGCTTCGCTTGGGAATGTGTTCGAGGTCTTGCATCCAGCTAAGTATACGACACGAAGAAGAAGAATTCTTTTTTCCCCAGTACTCTGTCGTGCAGTACAATGCATCCATGATGTAATGAACCATATCTATGAAACTGTCCCAACTCCTTTAACACTGCGGCTCAGTGGCCATATCATTTGCTCGCATGCTTTTAGTATAGCTCCATGGTCAAGCTGAAGATTCGGAATCGTACCACCGGGCTGTGTTGTCTGACGATTTTTCCTGGGTTTTCAGACACTCGAAACGGTTGTCGGCACAGTGGCCCATGAAGGCGACCAAGGGCACATGATCCCCGTCTCTAACTCCTTCCTCCTGTCCATGTGTGCACGCCACTACAGCCATTTCGCGTTACCCACACATGATTTTTTTTTTTTTTTTTGCTTTTACGGATGGGCCAGGAAATATTTCCAGTCAGGATGCACGCAGGATGCTTCAGGATGCATGCTTTTACTGCTGAGTTGCGTTATCGCATGCGATAAGCAGACTCTCCAACCAGCCGTCGCTATAGTGACTCGGGAAATCCCGAACACGTCCTTCGCCCCTGTCCGCACATCCAGCCTTTCAAGCTTCTTCAACTTTCTTGTCTCATGTCTTTGACAGCTGTACTGCGTTGGTTTCCTTTAACATTTGAGTACTATCAACATTTCGAAGTGTGCAACAATGTGCCTCCGCTGTTACAGTGTAATTTTATCATCAGTTGAAAACTGGCAGGATAATCTGTTACGGGTGCACGTGAGCATGTCCTACGTAGTTTTAGTGAATCGTTTTCATTCAAAATGTTCGGGAACGGTTTTTGCTTTGCCCAACCAGATGACTCCGTTCTGAGTCACAACTCACACCTCCTCCTTATTGACTCTCCACGAAACCGTTCGCGAACCGTTCGAGCAAAAAGGATTCCTTAGAACCCACGTTCCGGGTTCGAACGGTTCAAACCAACACTACCTCGATAGAGAAAGCCTGCTTACTCGTCGCCGTGACGTAACAACTAAGAGTCAGCCAATGAGGATCGTGTTTTCAACGGCCGTAGCCAATCGCGAACGTACTTTCAGCAGTCGTAGTCATGGAGACGAGCCACCGTAAGACGCATGGGCAGCCACTGTCGTCTGCGAGTAATGAACGTCCCCGCGCACCTAAATGGGAAAAACCAAATAAAGCGCAGAACGGTCCCATACGTTTCTCAAGACTGGTTTTCTGGAAAGCGTGTTTCACTTTTATGTTGAATTCCAATGACAGATTCGGAGCGTTTCCGGAGTAAGTGTGTTAGCAGATTGGGAACAGTGCCGGAGTCTTCCAATGGGAGCTTTGGAGCGGCCTTCAAGTCAAGGTCGCTTCAAGGCACGACCTACTCTCTGCTAGAGACCTGGACAAATGGCAATCGTCTATGGGAGAGCCGGGTCATGGGTTAGTTACGCTTGTGGCCGCTGCGAGTGCCAAATAGCATTATTGGGGAGACGAAATGACATGTACACTATTATCATCATTGCCACCGTCGTTCGTCTGCTACGCAGCTGTTGCTAAGCACGCCCTACCCTCTTCCGTACCTCTTCGTCGTTGTTAGCACAGCCTACCATTGCCGCGGCGGTTTCGGTAAATCACGTGGTAACAAACAGTGCTGGCTAGCGCTAAATCTTATAGAGAAGCGGCGATTGTCAGAACTTCTACCCCAGTGCTGGGAGCTTTCCGGATGTCCAGGTCACTAGTATAGTAGGTCGTGCTGCAAGGAGCAACCCAGACTGCTCCACCAGAATAGGCAGATTCAACTGGAACTCTCCGTGACGTATCATTTGTCGCCCGCGCATCCTATTTCCCGACAGTCTCTTCCTCGCTAACATGTCCACTTTGCAATGCGTCTCCAGCGTGAGTGGTATTTCGCGTCGTACGTTGGCGATTTTGCTTCTTGAAGAAAGCCATGAGTCAGACGTTACCAGGGCAACGTTCGGAGATTAGGAGAACCTTCCTGCTGCAAAACATGGCGTTGTAGTGGAACATCAGCCGTCTCTGGCCGTCATCCACCAAGGGAGATTGGCCAGGGCCACGGGCCAGGGCTGAACTCCAGGGCGTCAGTCGTGACGTTGCCCACATCTGTGAGGCCGACAACGGCGAGTCCTTTCACCATCACCACCAAGTTGAGCGCAGGTGTTACAGTCGCAGATTTGGATCGCTTGCTCTAGGCCGGATCAAGCTGCTCTACTGCGGAGTCTGCTAATTGCTCCGACTCCGCCATTGGAATTCAACAATAGGTATAAATTTGCGAAGTTAGCTGCAATCATTTGCGATTTTTTGAACTGGCAGAACGACGAATCGCTGTAGCAGACGAATTCTGACTGTATGTGTCCACGTAGCGAAGGAGGGAGAGGAGACATTTTGCAGGCCTTCTGTATCTAGGTGGTGTTGATCAGGATGTAGTTTCGTATCGGGACCAGTGGCTTTTTTTATAGAAAAACTAATAAAAACAAAAATCAAACGCTTTTACGTGAAAGTGGAAGTAATTCGTAACGAAATGAAACAGGAATGGCCCTCGTATATTGCGTAAAGCGTATAAAAATTGAATTTTATCGCCGCTTTCTTGATGGCGATCCGCCATCTTGGCTGAGGACCTTACTGACCTAACCCGAGGCACAATCTCGACGCCCGCACCGCCTAGTGCGTGCCTGGGGGGGGCGGCGCCCCCCAGACCCCCCCCCCCAATCTGTAGAACCTAACTTAACCTAACCTCACTAAAGTGAGGTGATTTAGCCCATTTCAACAGCTCTACCTTTCGCAACACGGCAAGTGTCAAATCCGTTAGGCTTAGCATTCCCGTGTTTCTCCTGCGCTAAAAGTGAATCAGATGGGGTTGTTTAAATGCATATAAAAAAACTAATAGTCCACAGAATTTTATAATTCTTACATTTTTAGATTCAGTGTATGATCTTCTTCCACTTGTATACAATATTTACTTTCCTAACCGTTTCACTAATTTTTAAAAACGAGTGGTCCCGATACGGAACTACACCCGTTGATCAAACACGGATGAGAACGCTTTCAATTTGGTGGAGTGGCACGCATTGTCAGACACATCGTACTCCGTAGGGGATGCGTTAAGATTTCACAGACCCTCATGTGGGGGTTTGTAACACTTTTATACATGTGGTGTGTCACTTCATGCGTGCATTCCATCTAACCTAACCCGGCCTGACCTGGCCCTAACCTAACCTGACAAATTATTATTTAGAAATGATTTATTTCCAGCCTAACCGAGCCTAACCTAACCTAACCCAACCCAGTCTGACCTAATCTAGCCATGTCGTGTTTAGAAAGATTTGGAAGATTTTCTTTCTATGTACCACACGTAGCGGGATACAGCTGCTGGAGCACTACATGGGTGTCGAGATCTGATGTCACGAGAGGGACAGCCTGGGTTACTCCTATAGACCGTTTACAGCAGCCAGTTGCTTCGGGCGCTAGTAGATGGCGCCACAGTAGCCACGCCATTGCTTGCCTTCTGCGAGAGCCTGTGTACCTTTGCCTATGTGAGTCTTTCCGACCTTTTTTGCCGCTGTGCTACAGTTATGTGCAAGATCTGGAAAAGCAGGGGGAAGACTTGTTCCGTGATTGAATGTAGAAACTGACCACCTGAGATCTGATCGTGTGGGACGAAGCTGTTTGTTAAATTCACGAGCCGTCGCTATACAAAGACTGCCCGCGTTCGAGGCCTTTTGCAATGCACGGGTTTCCACAAAGAGAGAAAAACAAGCTGATTCGACAACAGTAGGTATCGAATCTTCAGAGGAAGGATTTCAAACCGGGAGAGTCAGCGAGGGTAAGTAATGCAGCCCTCAAGGTGGCGCAGCATTTCTGCGTGAGCCCCAAACTCCGCTGTAGGCGTTGGCTGCTGCTTGTGAGATAAACTTTCCCCATAGTTGCAGGGGTCACGTTCCTTGTAGTTGAACGGTTCCGTGTACATGCCTTGTCAGTGCACGAAGCACTCGATCGTGAGCCCCTTGTTTGTAGCCTCTACAAGCATGATGAGCGGTGTACAAATATGACTTCACCTGCTGCTCAAACCCGCTTTACATGTGCATGTTGCCGCCAAAGTGGGCCCGAAGCTAGTCTCTGTACTACACGTTCTTCTCACTGTTTGTGTCGACCTGATGTCGGCCTTTAAAATTCATACACCATCGTTGCACTGGCACAGTACTACACCGACATGGCCGCTGTCAAACAGTTTCGTTCCCTTCGCAAATTCTCTGTAGCTCAGCGCAGGCTTTCCGTCTCCCTCTAGCTCGTTGATCATGTGGTTGTATACATCTGAAATCAACAATAAAAGTATATGCTACTTCATAACGACAACATAACAGCCCTTACATGCATATCTTTCTCAGGCAGTTGTACCGCAACTCTTGCGATAAAAAGCAAGAAATCACGATCTTACATTATGAACGTACCCACAACATAACGTATGCGCAACAAAAGAAGAGGGGAAAAAAACGCCGAAATATGTAGTAACTCGAGCATAGTGGGGTCGATCATCTGGGACGCACGAGGACAGAAATATCACTCTAAATCAAGCAAATTCACTCACCTTACCGTTGAAGCTTCGGCCAAAGCCTCGTGTCATCCTTCCATCCGGAATGTATTGCAAAAAATTTTAAATCGGAGAAAGCGTCTCTGGGTTGCACCGCCGTACTGGTGGTGGTGGTGATAGTGCTTGCCGTTGTCGGTCTCACGTATGTGGGCAACGTCACGACTCACGCCCTGGGGGAATGTGCGTCCTGGGCCGACTTCTAAAGGACAAACAGTGGCACCGCAAGTAGACGTGTTTTATTGACAAACAGTTTTATTGCCAACGTGCGTTAGACGTGTTTTATTGCCAACAAATGGGGGAAACCCAGGAAAAACCCCAGACAGCACAGCCGGCACCGGGATTCGAACCCGGGTACCTCCCAGTCTCGACGTGACATGGCCAGCACGCTAACCACTGAGCCACGGGAGCTGGTGCACCGCCGTCCTACGTGCGCCGCGCCAACAGGCAGCCGAAAGAGAAGGCAAGCAGTGGCGGGCAAGGTCACGTGCGCTAAGATGGCGGCGCCCAGATAACTCTGCTGTAAACGGTCTATTGGTTCTCGCGAGCACGTGACCACTCCCGCAGCCGGCTCACAGGCGAATGTGCCTGACGTGATGCTACAGCTGTATCAGTCCGCTATATATTCGCGGTGCCGATTTTTACTCGTTTATTATCTCCTTTGATGTGAAGTTTGGAAATGCAGGTTCACATCGACGCGAATGCAGGTCGTTCGTACTTGTATTTATCCGAATAACTCTTTGGGTAGCGTCACGACCCCTTTAAAGGGAAACTTCGCAAGTATTCGAAAAAAAACATTAGGTGAGCGTCATACCGAACACGAACCGCACCCTCGTATACCGAATACAACATTTGCGTTCACTTTGCGCGAATAATTAATTCCTAAATGATGAAAATAGCAAACCGAAACCGAAATGCGAAGAGCAGAAAACAGAGCTCCATACTACTGCGGTTCGTCCGGAGGAGGATACCGTGACGTCACCCAGCATCGTCGTCTGCTTCGAAATCTGCATTCTCCCTTGCCCATGGGGGAAGGAAAGAGAGGAGAAGCCCTATTGCTCTGAGAAGTGAAGCCGAGATTGGAGACCACTCCAGTGACATCACCGCTCGCCTTCCGGTTTCGGTTACATACATCTCTATGGGTGCCCCCAACTCATAGTTTCGGAATACTTGGAGAGGTGTGGTGCTAGCGCGCCGAAGTGGCCCTCAAAGTGGCATGTGCAAAGCGACCTGATTGGGCTATTCAGGTAACGTGACCATCGCGTGGCTCCAAAGAAGCTACAGCTCACCTTCTATCCCCACCGTCACTTGCCCCACGCTTCTCTCCTCTGTCGAAGGGCCGTTGGGGCGCCTCCTTTTCTTCAGGGGGCCGGACTCGCTCAAAAAAGCGTGACCAAAAGGGAGCTGCCATCCGTTGGTCATGGAAGGCGTTGCTTTCCGTTGGCTGCTTCATTCCGCTAAACTTGACGTGCTCGTTTTCTGAAATTCATCACTTGCTATCTAACTTCGGCGTACTATAGGGGTATCTCATATGTATTTGTTAAACAAATAAGCAGTAAACCTTTTACCACTGCATCACTTGCTTGTGTGATGTCGCCCGTTCGTCACTTTATTATCACGAAACTCGACAGATCAGAACATGGAATGGCGGGTGGTTTCGTTTTTGCCATTTCCGGTTCCCGTTGGTTCGCAGAGCAGCATGAAGGTGACGGTTTACTGTGTGTATTCATCTTTGGATTATTGTTGTCTTTGGAAATACATGCCAACATTTGTTACGATGGGTAACGATTTATTGTTTTCGCTCGTAAACCATAGAAACGTCACTTCATCACGTCATAGGCGGTAAACACGTTCATCTGTGCTGGTGGAAAGCAAAGGGTTGGCGGTGTCGCGGGTAACCTCATAGATAAAACATGGTTCACGTTTGATATGACAATGTTTATCTTGTGATTCCGGTAGCTCTACTCAATTCTGCACGTATCCTGAAGGTTCGTACGTACTCAGCGCAGTTACACGGCTTGCCTCGCGTCCTACGCTGGACGTCGTTCCCCCCATCGGCTCGTTTCCGCCGTTTGTTATCCCACGTGACTGCACAGGGTTGGCAACAAACGGAGCAGCTCTGCTGAAGTTAGGGGGACAGAAATTCGTCCACTAACACTGTCCATGACTGCGCCTGGGCGGTCACGCTCGGGGATAGGCGAATCCCATTGACGGCGCGCCAAGTACGTTCTCTAGCGTCTTCCTATATTAACTATATGCTTTTCTTCTTTCCTCCATGCCCTTGCCGGTTGCCGGATTATGTCAGCAGTGTGTTGCATTCAGCGCCGTCTCGTTTCACAGGGGTGAAACGCTCGCTTCGTAATAAATTCATTTGAATAAGATCTGCGCAGTTTTGGAACGAGGTATTTCGTACACATGTTCCTGACATCCGAAAGGTTACGGATATACCACAACCTTTGCCGTGATTTTGTTGCGGTCAGTATCGACAACCGCCCTATCGAATAATACTTCAGAAAATCTTTCAAACGAAATCTCTTAGATCGCTGAAGGAATTTCTATAAGGTTATGAGACTAAATCTTACAAAATTTCTCAGAGTTTCTTACAGGGATTCTGTAGGATTCCAGGGAGGCTTTCTTACAGGATTTCTTACAGGCAGTGGCAATGCAGCTTTCTTCTTACAGGGTGGCCTGTGAGGCTTTCTCACAGGATTTCTCGAGGCCCGCAAGAAAGCCTGTGAGAAATGGTAATGGGCCACCCTGCAAGAAACACCCTAAGAAAGCTGCACTGCCACATAAAAATTGAAAGATCCCAGACTTACTTGCTGAGAAGTATTGAGAGTAAGTCGCATGCCGTCACTATAAGGAATGTTGCAGCACATTTGTGGCCCAGCCAATAAATTCAGAAAGGCATGGCCAAACGCATTGTACACGTACTTGAAATGTCCAATGCGACGACCAAAAAATTTATGCATGTGATTATGCCATGTTTTTGTTTTGCACCTTGGGAACGCATAGGCTTTCTTGCGTAAAAGCACCACCCAACTTTCTCGAGACGAGAATGGGTTACGACCACGAACTCGGATGCAATGCGTTAATTCCCGCTGCCTGTCGCTTCTTACGAGTTTAACCTAGAAGAAATAGCATTTCAAAAAGCACGGTTACAACATGTGTGTGCGTGAGAGATATGCATACAAATATGTAACATACCTTTTGCCCAAAGCACAGTTTGCTATAACCATCTGACTGCATTCTACCTTCCGATCCACAGAATACCTGCAAACAGGGGTAAAGACGCATAAAGAATGGGAATGCATAGCACGGACGATTATGTACCAAACGCGCACGTGCTATATACCTCAAACGCGACGAAAATCCTGAATGTCCGGCGACATTTGCTTGAGATGCCTAGCTGCGTCCATGCGCTTCCTCGTTTCGAAGCAGACTAACTAACTTGCTGGCAGTTCGAACAAACGCCTCCACTAATGTACGATGGAATGTCATGAGAGGTTATATAATTAATAGTTTCAATAGGGAACGACAAAGCGGAGCAACCATGACACATCTACCTAAGAGGGATTATTCACAAACATACGAAATGGCACGAACTACTTTCCAACACGGACGACATATCACTCTCTGCTGCCCGTCAGTTCTTGCTTCATGTTCATCCGACAGGGAAATATCCTTCAAAATTTCTCTTAATACTGAAGAGAAGTTCGTGAGAAAGTCAGTCCTGCATGAATCACGCTGTTTTCTCATAGAAATCACAAGGCCAGACCTTGAATTATACCACAGGATATTTTCTCATTGGTGTGCCTGTGAGGATATGTATAAGAATCTGCATCCTCTGTAAGGAATTCTGGGAGAATGCTATGTTTCTTTGAGATTTTCTGAAGTATTTTTCAATAGGGCGCGGCGAAATTCAGCTAGAAATTACTCTATTGGGAATTATTCCTTGATACGAAAGGCTTATGGGCAAGAAGCATTGTCATCATATTATGTAGTTTGTAGATTGTGTAAAACAACACATTATCCTAGAACCGTGCAACGAGCATTTCTAAGCTGTTCCGCACACGCCTATCACGAATTGCAAACATACCGCACGCAATCAAACGCGGTGTCTTGAAATTCAGGTCGCCGCGTCAGCACATTCTTACTACATGATAGCGAAGGCATGCCCTAGGTATTCCTCCGATAAGCGACATCTCAAGAAAAGAATGCGAGACAAATTCCCCTCATCAAGTACTCCATCGATCTCGCGCACTCGACCACAAGTACCCTCACCGATTGTGAAGCGATGCCTTTTATCTTCCCCTGGACTGGAGTGGTTCCGTATAATCTCACCTATCTCGCAAATTTGCTCGGCCCCTTATCGGAGCACCGCATGTTAATTCGCTAGTGCCAAGAGGCAGCGAAACTGTCCAAGTAAGAGAAAAAGTTATCGCTCCCGTCCCGCGACATATATGACTAGCTTCTTGCAGTTGCTTCCGAGACCCAGTTCAGCCCGTACGATGGCACTCCTCCTCGTCGCCGTACTCTTCGCCCTGCTGGTGCGGATATCAGATTCAACCTGTCCCGACAAGGAGCGACTTCGACCCTGTCACTGCTACACCTTCGGATCGTACGAGAGAATCGAATGCCGGGAGGTGCAAAATGTGGATTCCCTTCGTGCATCCGTGGCAACGCTTCGCGGGACACACGTCTTCGAGTTCGAGCTGGCGCTTTGTGACCTAGCCCAAGTGCCGTCAGACATTTTCAAAGACTTCCGCGTCAGTGAACTGTACACGTACATGGTGAACTACTCAAGTGCAGCTGGCACATTCAATCTGTACGAAAGTTTGGACGAAACGCTGTACATGATGGAGATTAAGCGCGGGCTCAGTATGGACCACTTTAACTGGACGAGCATGCAGCGATTGAGCAGCCTGCAGCGACTGTACATCTTCTCGTCGAATTTGATGAGGATCGGACCTGAATTCTCAACGATGCCGCAGAGCCTCACGCATGTTATGGTTCAGGGAGGTGACCTTGAGGTCATCGAAGACGGCGCGTTTGCCGGGCTGCAGCTAAGGGACTTGGAGGTGTCTTACACGAAACTTACGACGTTGTCACGACAGATATTTCCGCCAGCGGCGGATAAGCTGGAAGTGCTATCTTTCAGGTGAGTCCTCTGTTGCTATGCAAACAAGGTATTTACAACGCACGTCATCGTCATCGACCAGTTTGTGATGAAGGTTCCTCTGTCGTCATATGCATGCCTCATTATTTATTGCTCGACAGATATATACCGCGAAAGAGAGTGCCCCAATCGGCAATGCACCGTTGTTCCCTTGTCAGAAATAGCAACGTCCATATCTTGGATATCTCGCGGCGGCACCTGCTTGGCCATGAATGGGCAAAACACAATCGCAATGCAAAAAAAGCACCATATAATCTGCCCGCTCGCGGCAGTATCATTGTATGGGCAACTTTGCGGAATTGCTCGTGTTTCCATTCTACAACTAATTGCGTGGGGGTAACTCTCTGCAGTGGCCGCAACAACAATAACAACAGATAAATTAATGGTGATGAATGGGGAAATTCGCCACATAAGATGCGGCCCACTACAACAAGGCACAATGGGCGGGACGAGATGTGTCCTGATGATGAGGTGATGAACGATGCTAAATAGGGGTCGATAGTCCGTGGAGTCAGTGAGGCATCAACAGAACGGTAGGCAAAAACACAGCACACAAAAACACACACTCAGCACACAGGTACGCAGGCACATCATAAGGTAGAGAGGAGACCAGAGTCCCTGAGAAAAATCTTGAAGTACTCAAGAGCTCGGCGATTGTCGATCCGGTTAGACCAAGGGCCGAGGATGGTTGCCAATGTGGATAGTGCGGCCGCGATCGGTCGCAGGCGACATCGCAGAGCTGCTCTTTGGGAGGTGTAAAGATGGCAGACCGCATCCTATATTGGTTGCGTTGATGTCACTTTATTTCATGAAAGTCAAATATTGGTCTAGTTGGGACCTATCAAAATGTGGGCTAACAGCCTAACGACTGATGCTGACACACAAGGGCAGTTTCCACTCTCAGCTCCAGTTGCCGTTCCGAGTACGTAATATTCTACAACTTACACGCAGGACCATGCGTCTACGTTTCGAGTTTCCCCCCCTGCCCCCCCCCCCCCTCTCTCTACCACCGTACCGTCTTTGGCCGTGCGTTCTGTGGGTGATCCCTAAGCACACATGACGCCCCGAAACGAAATGAGGCGCAACGAAATGAATGAAAAGCATACCATACTGCTTCCATGGAACCTTTGTTATATTCTATATTCTATTGAAATGATAGACTTGTACATAATGCGTTAATATATGCCTCGCAGAGACCACACTTGTGACCGGCTAACGATGCAGCAGAGCTTTACAGACGACTGTCATCGGTTTGTGTGACGCCAAACACCGTGAACTCCCGGCCATGCGGCAGTGATTTTCGCGCCCCCTCGGGCGAACGTCTGGAGAGGCAATTGTCCCCCCTGCCCAACCCCGTAGACGCAGGACCTGCATACACGTACATATACATAATCTATATCTGCAGCGAACGGGGGCAAATCATTTGATACCATGTCCCGGCGCCGCCTCCTCTACGGAAGCCAGTGACAGGAAATTGATACGTGGCCGTTGCTAAGTATCAATATCGGGTACGACGGTCTGCTCGTGGTGAGACGATAGACGAGGGAGTACATAATAACACAGATGCCTTTATCCATGGGCGACTGCATTATATACGGCGGTTGCGCCGCAACGCGTATAGCGGACGAGAGCAAAAGAGAGCGATATAGCGCTTTCCTGCACATGGCAGTTCCTCCAACTGGCTAAACTGCTCGGATACCCGCCGGTAACCATTCCCCATAAGACCTTTACCTGTTTTTGTAATGTTTCCTCAATCTCACCATTCACCCAATAACTTACTGTTGTCAAAAATTCTAGTTCACTTATTGCACCGAGAAACGTCAGCATGAAGCTGGTAGACAGACTAAAACCGAAACAAATGGGCAGGGAAGGGCTGGGTTTCACGAATGGGCACTTGTTCGCTGCCTCCTATTGAAAGAAAGGTAGGACCGAAGGTCGCGTCCCTGTCAGGGACCATGTGGATCCCCTCAAGACCGTGGCTTTCGGGCGCGACCTTGCTCTCCCCTAGATTTGAGCGTAGTTCAACTCTACCAAATTGGTGGCGCTGTCGAACACTATGACGTCATATGTTTACAAACAGGGAGGTGTCTATTTCTATATTCTAGATTCTATATGTCAAACAGGGATTTCCACCTAGTCTTCTACCACGACGTCGGGATACTCGTCACAGTACGAGGAGGACCGTTTCTTATGTCCAATTCGTTTTCTTTTTATTTCAACAGTAACACAAAAAGTATACTGCACAACCATTCCGACTGGATACTGCATAAATGGTCTCTGCGAAGGTTTAAAAAGAAATCATTTATAAAAAGCGAATCGTGAAGATGAGGCCCTGGGGCATACGCCCATCCACCCCTCATCCCCCTTCTGCTGGCGACGAGAATCGAACCCGCGCGCTCTGACCTTTCCTCAATTGCCATACTTGGAAGTAATTTAAATCTAGACGTTGGTGATAGGCTTAAGAGTTGCGTCCGTTGTAACGACAACAATTTTACTTTGGAATGATGAATGGGGAGTTCCATCGGCAGGGGCGATGCTTTACCCTATTGTTCGTTGTAACTGTTGATTCAGCCACTGTGATTTTGGCTTGCCACTAGCGATTTCCTTCTTCCTTTCGGAAGAAATTGACATAAACAACAGTGTGCCATCCCTAGGGGCGTCCAAACCCATCATGTGCTACTTCCACTTTCGCTCTGTTGTTACGTCAACAACACTGACCAGGATATCCTTATCAGGTTCCTGATTCAGAACACACCAACGAAGTCCTTGCTTTGCTTTGTTTGCGCTTTCATCCTCACACAATAGTTATGAAACAGCCCAAGTTATCAACATACTCCTAGAAGGGCTACACCAGAGCGTAATCGGTTATGGTAAGTTTTGAAACAAACCCTTATCTGATGTAGGGGCCAACAGCACGGGACTAAGCTTGTGGAACGTTATCTTCGATAACGATCTTCTAATCTATATCCTTGCGTCCTACGATGTACTACTGCCTTGCAGTAGGAACCCGTGCGCGTGAGTAGACATTGCCCTGCGATACAATGCCCTTGTCGTCGCAGTTATCGATTGTGCAATATCCACGTGTGACAATGTGTCACGCTTTGCGATATACAACTTGCACCTTGCCAAACCCAAGTGGATAATACGATTCTCGTTATCGTTGATGGGTAAGCACCTGAAACATAATCCTGTTCTCTTGAGAGTACGTTCGTTGAAGGTGTTGCCAAGTTCTGTGATGCAATGGGCAAACCCAAAAGTCAATGGATGACGTTCACACGAAACTCGTGCTTGTTTAATCTCATCTTTCATTGTTCGCCTCTAGGTTGCGTTTGAGCTGCAGTCTCCGGGGGCAAACGATAAGCGTGTATTCCAAACAGAGCAAGGATGTTTCGTTCCCTGTATTTTTTTTTTTTTTCTCACCTTCGGAACCTATAAACACCTATAAGTATTGCCGCAGGATTTCTATCTCCGGAAGGGTGTCCGGCTTCCGTAGGGGGTGTGGCACTCCTGACTGTCAGGGCTTTCTTATCCAT
Source organism: Ornithodoros turicata (assembly GCF_037126465.1). Taxonomy (NCBI): domain Eukaryota; kingdom Metazoa; phylum Arthropoda; class Arachnida; order Ixodida; family Argasidae; genus Ornithodoros; species Ornithodoros turicata. The sequence goes on from NC_088207.1 coordinate 23,842,686, forward strand.
TTTGAAGCGTATTTTGGGGTGTTGTGAGATTTTTTCGAGGGAGGGGGAGACAATAGGAGCGTGTGGTGGGGTGCGGGGAAAGTCCCCGCCTCTAAGCAAGTGACAGAGTGTGGTGTAATTGTCCCAAATTCTTTCTGCAGTAGCAGGTAACCGTTTACGTTTACGAAGAGCTGAGTGCTGCAAGGCTGGGCGATCCTCCCGTGGTTCGGTTCCCTCTCGCAACGCGGCGCTGTGGTAACGCAAGGAGCGCCTTCGGAAGCTACAGCGCCCGTTCCCTTGCGAAAGCTAGCAAAGCCCGCGCCACCAAGGGCAAAGGAGCATTCGGAATGATGCAGCTCTGTGTTTTTATTTGCTGAGAATGAGGGGCGTACACCCTTCGTCTTCTTTAGACATTTTAGGGAATCGTAAGCGTCGCCCCGACTCCCTACATATCTTACAAATGGGAGGCGGAGCGCCCTTCGACGTGTTTTAGTGAACTTCGACAACTCCCCATGCTACGAGTCCGACTACGCCGACGTGGCGACACCTATGAGCGATGGGAGGGGTTGAATGGGGGAGAACATATGTTTATTATAAAAAAAATGGGGAAAGGGAGGGGAATGGGAAGCTGTGACATTGCGTTCTCATAACTGTTTCGTTTAACTGCTCTGTCATCTCTTTCTTTCTCCTGTGAAGTACTTCGCAAGCTTAGTATATAAGCACTTTTCGGACGAAAAGAAAAATAGCCAAGCAGATTATCGGCCGATGCCGAACATGGCGGTGTATCGCGCGGTTTCATACATGGGTTTCCGGATGCGACCGTTCCTTTAAAGCACAGGTAACACACTAAGCGTCAACCACTGCACAGAATGCTGCCGCTATCACTCCTGATTCATGCACACCGCCCTTCGCACCCTTTTTTGTGACAGTTGACATAACCGATGAGTGTCACAAAAAGGTGTACACCTCCCGGTTTCAACAAATCAAGAAAGAGAACGATGTCATTCGGGATGGTGGTTGGCCAGAAGCGTGCTATGCAGTGAAGTTCTCTTAGAAGTCCTCCGTCCTTCCTTTGTGTTTTGTTTTGCTATGCGTTTTCCTTTTCTTTTTTTGGCTATAGTCGTGACGACGCCCACTTCTGTGTGGCCAACAACGGCGAGCCTATCCTGCCATCACCCCCCCCCCCTCTCTTAGAAGTCTGCCCAGGGCGCGCATTCCCCCAGGGCGCCAGCCGTGACGTTGCCCACCTCTGTGAGGCCGACAACTGCGAGCACTTTCACCACCACCGCCACCACCAGTGTACGGACTCTAAAAACAGAGCTTCACCGCATAGCACGCTCCTACACTCTTAAAAATGAACTTCACCACATAGCACGCTCCTAGCCCACCACCGTCCCGAGTGACAGCGTTCTCGCCCCTCGTTTTCAACAAATCGGGGGCGAGAACGCTGTCATTCGGGACGATGGTTGGCTAGGAGCGTGCTATATGGTGAAGTTCATTTTTAAGAGTGTTGTCAACCATCATCCCGAGTGACAACGTTCTGTACACATTGACTTGATGAAAACGGCGGCGTGCGCCATTTTTGTCGCAATTATGAACTGCATAATGCACCAGGGTGGTGGTGGTGATTCTTCTGAAAGAGATCGCCGCTCGCTCTGTGGTGCTCGCCGTTGTCGGCCTCGCAGAAGTGGGCAACGTCACGACTAAAATGCCACAAAAATGGCGTACGCACTCGTTTTCAGCAAATCAGGGGAAATAACGACGTCACTGGGGTTGATAGTTGGCTACGCTCTAAAAACTGGTGGTGGTGGTGGTGGTGGTGGTGGTGGTGGTGGTGGTGGTGGTGGTGGTGGTGGTGACGAAAAACCGGCTTGCCGTTGTTGGCCTCACGTATGTGGGCTGCGTCACGACTGTAACCAGGATGAGATAAGATGGTGTGATAACAGGATGAAGGAATGATGACGGCCGAAAGTTAATATTTAGGGCTGGCACTGCAGAGTTGCCGAGAAGTCCGAGCAGTACCCATAGCCTTTGAGCGAAGCAGGATTCCTGGAGAAAGTAGACGAGGCTGCGAATTTCGGAGTGTTTTTCCGTGAAAGAGCCTCTTGGATGTAAGGCTACCCCAGCAGCACAATGTACTGAAAGTCGAGTGCAATAGGAGTGGTCGGTATGTGTCTTATCAGAGTACTTCAGTTTCACGAGTGTGTTCAAGGCCTTCCACGTACCCCTATTGCACGCGACCTTCAGTACATTGTGCTGCTTGGGTAAAAACTGAAGTTCGTACGCCCCCCTCTCTCTTGGAATCAGAAGCGATCAACCTATCATTCGTGACAATGGTTGGTGCAGAGTGTGCGATGCGGTGAAGTTCAGTTTTTAGAGTCTAGGGGCGTGCCATATGGTGAAGTTCATTTTTCAAGAGTGTATAGTCTGAAAGTTTTGCTGCATTTTTGCTACGTTTTTTGCTACGTTTTGCTACGTGCTAGGATGCTTCCTATTTAGTAAGGAAGGAGTATTCTACCGGGGAAAAAAAAAACAGATTTCTACTGCGACCTGTGTGAACAGCGTATGGAGCTTGTGAGAGGTACCGCTTGCTGCTCGTTAGGCCTAGATGATGTCGTTTCAGTAGTTGAGATGTACCTCTTCGCAGTCTTGGATTTCTAGTTATTCTGACAATGATATGCACATTACTAAGCGACGACTAAAAATGATATCCCTACTTTTGCAGAAACAACAAGCTGCGCCACCTTCCAGACGACATGTTCGTCGATATGCCTTCTTTAAACCTCCTGGACCTCAGTGCCAACGAGCTAGTAACATTGTCCGAGAAGGTCCTCAAGCCGGTCCTGCAGAACATGCATTTGGTTGACATCAGCAGTAAGTAACTTCAGTGACAACGCTTGAACATGCTTTCCAAAATAACGTTGCCGATAGCGCAAGTTTGCCCGGCTAGACGGTGCCCATGAAATTTAATACTGATAATCTTAGAAGGAAGAGGACGGTTCGAGACACTGCTATTCTCCAAAGATTTGGCAAACGGCACACACGAACTGGACTATCGCGTTGAGGAACGTGGTCCTTTTGAGAGAGGCTTCTAGTCTTCAGGGACCCCAGGGGGTCATCACCTCCCGAATGGTAAGAGAAATATCGAGGTAGTGGGGTCGAACTCGACCACAACTTAACTGATAGCTGTAGCATCAACGTAAATAGACAACGTATATCATTCTTGACGATGCAAATTGTTGCCGAAGTGTTGACTGCACTTCCGGTGTGCGGTATGTGGTGGGCCTGTGGCGCATCTCAGACTATTCGGACGCACCCCTTGCAACCGCTTCGACAGTGCGTGTCACAGCAGCCCAGAGCTCTCCGAGTCTTCGACTTCGACGTTGTGCATGAGCCCGAAAAGAGGCAGCAGTGTGTAATCTAAGCGCGTCGGCGACCAGTTGAACATACGTGCAGTGTTTTCTGTTGGGCTTCAAGATGCACTTTTGAAAAAGGAAGTCTCCTGGCAAATATCAATATATATGCTGTAACTACGTCTATCTTTTTATCAGGGGGTCCCTGATGGGTCACTTTAAAACCTAGCTCGAAAGGACCATTAGATGAAATGAGCATGGTAGTGCTTGAAAAATATGTCAGGAAGTCTAGAGATTAGGATTACGAACGCTGGGGCACACATATTCTCACAAAAGCTACGCGTGCAGCGCGCTGTCCTGGTGCGCAAGAGAGCTTGCAATATCGCCGATCAGAAACTGTCCTTCCTTCGTCTGCCGGTTTGTGACGTCACGTCATCCACCCAATAATGAGCACCACTTCGTTCTTACTTTCTGCGGTTATATTTGGCGCCACCCATTCAGCGGCCGACGCAGAGCAGTTGAACTGAGTAACGGATAACTCGAGGCCGCGCCGTGACGATGGCTGGTGGCCTCAATCGTAGGTCCAAGGTTTTCACACCGATCCTGTTCCTTGTCTCCACTCCCGGAGCGCCGACGACTGAAAACCCTTTCGTGATGGATGCGAAGGGTTTATTTACATATGGCTATTTAAACGTTTGACATTTGGTCACCATAAGACAGGGAATCTGGTGGGCTCGCGATGTAATGTTTCCGAGCGTGCCTTCCGCATCGGAGCCCAGATTCAGATTGAGTTTTTTGGCCGTGCAGGCCTCTAAGAGGTGACATCTTGACCGGTGCCCCCGCTGGTAACTTCACCAATCAAACGGTCCTGGCCCTCAACCATCCAATTTCTAATTGGCCTAATTTAAAATCTCAACTGGACCAGGACCTCCCAAATGTCCGCCGACTGCTGGTTATTTAGTGCAAACGGTCCTGGCTGTCAAGCCGCGCACTTCGGAACTTCCAGCAGTGTAAACTTCTGGGTCATTCTACAGATTTATTGCCAGTGGGGGCCTCGCGCTTGGGCCTCTGGTGTCCCCCCTCCTTGAGCTACCGCGACGCCTTGACGTTCTCTGAACTCCAAGTTCTCCCTTTCCACGTGGGGAGTCAACTCCGCACACGTGCTTCGCGCCGCTTCTCGCTGGCGACCTTTACAAACCGGTCGGCTCGCTCTCGCCCTGTTTTCCGGACGATTCTCGGCAGTCAGTGTAAGTGGTCGATGATATGACGTCACAACGCGCCAGAAGGAGCTGGGAGAGTTTCCTGGCGCTGCGAGCACACTTGTAAACTAAGGCTGCGTTCCAATACCTCGCGCCCGCGAAGCCGCCTGACTAGGTAGCTGAGTAGACCCCTTTGCTTGTCACTATTGGAACAGGCTTGCCTAGCCGAGGCGCCTGTGGCGCCATCTCGTTGCTCACGCAAGAAATGCGTACGGCGCAAGCGCAGCAGGACTCGAATGCGCTAAGTTTGTAGGACATCGTGCATAAACTGTCACCTTCACAACTAAACATGTGTTGCAACTCTCTGCGCAGTTTTAAAAAACGTACCACTATGTGCAACTTTACATTTAAAGCCAGCAGAAACAGCGGGCACGCTGGTACCGTCAACGCGCGTCTCCATCCCGGCTGTCAGATGGTCAGGCGTATAACTAGACTGCATCGATGCGCACTAGGCGGTAGCCGACAGAATAGCGGACTTGGCGAGATTTGGGACGAGACTTAACATGGCGGCACTTCCGGATAGACCGCTAGGCGGTCGACTAACCGGGGTATTGGAACGCAGCCTAATTGTCCCAGGAAGTCTATATTCCAGCGTATAGCAACACCGAATTCTAGGCGCTGGAGGTGGGGGAGATTTCGCTCTCCTAGCCAATGACGGACACAAGCTGCACAAGCTGCAGCTCGCGAGGGAACCGGATGCAGGAACATCGCGGTGACCTCGCGGAGCAATACACCACAGAAAACATAGTGCGCACGTAAAATTGAATATTGAGGATTTTTGGTACTGTTTGAACTGGATACCTTGGATTGGACAAGTGGGAACATGTTTAGAGTTGACCTCACTTCTCGATGTTACAACAAAATTAATGTATAAGCGTCCCGCATCCTAAACGGCTGATGATGCGCGACGTCACAATGACGTGTCGCTATTGTCGCCAGGACGTCGCAGGGCGGGGCATGAGGGCGAAAGAGTGCAGTGAATATTCGGTCGGTTTGGACCCATTATTTACTTTTTTGCGACAACATTTTTTTGAAAGCGTTCACCGTCGGCAACGTACCACAACGCATTTAAAAAAAAGTGTGCCTCGTATACCTGTTTATTGCCCCCTTTAATTAATATTTTGGAGGCTGCAGACAGCCGGATAGGAAGACGGCTCTACCGGGAAAAGAACGTTCAGTGACACCCAGAGGCCTAGAGGTGCTTTGCACACGCAACGTGCACGCATGACGTGCACACGTAACGCCTTCTCTTGGTTTAAAACCCCACCGTCCTCGGCAGCTCAGTCGGTAACGTGCTGGGTTGCTGAGCTCAAGATCGCGGGTTCGATCCCAGCCGAGGGCGGTAGCAATGTGGGGGAGGTAAACAGTGCTTCCAGCGCAGCACCGTGTGTAGAAGATTTCCGGCGCACGGAGAACCCCATGTTGTCCAAATTATCCACAGTCCTACCCCGCGGCACGTGCAACATGTCGCCACACTGCGCAGGCAAACCTTACGTGTAACGTCACACTACCATTACCATTATTACTTAAAACCCCGTTTAGCAAAAGCTCCGGAGCGAAGGGGACAGAGTGGGACGGAACGCGCTCTATACAGAGCCGTTACTTAACCTACCCATGTTTATTGTCACAAAAAGGCGTACTCCCCGGACACCCACCCACCCCGTGATTTTGACAAATCATGAGTGGTATCGGTATCATTCTCTGCAACGGTTGGTCTTCGCCGTGTCATGTCGTGAAGTCCTGCTTTCAAAGGTGCAGGAACACATTTGGGCTTAAAGAGGCAGACTCTCGTTAGTACACTCTTAAAAATGAACTTCACCGCATAGCACGCTCCTAGCCAACAATAATCTCGAATGATATTGTTATCTCCCTTGATTTGTTGAAAACGGGAGGCGTACGCCTTTTTTGTGACACTTATGCTGTTCATAATTGTCACAGAAAAGGCGTACGCCTCCCGTTTTCAGCCAATCAGGGCAGATAACGATATCATTCGCAATGATGGTTGGCTAGGAGCGTGCTATGCGGTGAAGTTCATTTTTAAGAGTGTAGCCTAGTTTTTCAATTTATAGTGTGCGATTGGTGTAACCCTTGTTGCGTGCGTAGTCTTTTTAACACGACAGCAGGACATGGATTGTGTTTCAGGAAACCGCTTCCACTGCGACTGCAAGATAATCTGGATGACGAGCACCTTCCGGGACACGGCTGTGGGCGTCCAATTTTGGCGCCACGACGACATCACCTGCTCGGCGCCCATGGAGCTCGTGGGCACTGACGTGATTTCATTGACAGCCGAGAAGCTCCGGTGCGAGAACAAGAACTGAGAGACGTCAAGCCACCGACCCTGTCCTTGTGCAAATACCTCGATTTTGCTGTTTGAGCACAGTTTAAAGAATATTGGCGAAGGTATCGACAGTGACGTGTTGTGCAGTGAGAGGACGCATTTCTTTGAGCATTTGGACGCTCAAAATTGTGCATACTGAATGCACGTCCCGGTGGTGTGAACCCGCATTTGGACTGCAGCGGTCAGGGAATGGTTCCTGGTGTACCCTGCACTCTTAAAGCAGTACTTCACCGCATAACATACTAATAGCGAACCATCATCCCGAACGCCATCGTTCGCTCCCCTGCACTCTTAAATGTGAACTTCTCCACATAGCACGCTCCTAGCCAACCATCATCCCGAATGACACCGTTCTCTCCCCTGATTTGTTGAAAGCAGGAGACGTATACGTACGCCTTTTTGTGAGACTTATGCTGAAATATTAATTGTCACAAAAAGGCGTATGCCTCGAGCTTTCCACGAATCAAGAGTACAAGAGGTATCACTCTGTTCAATGGTTGGCCGTCAGCGTGCTATGCGGTGAAGCTTTGTTTTAAGAGTGTGGTTTGTTGGAAAGAGGAGGAGCTCTGTGTGACACTAATACCCTACACTCTTAAAATGAGCTTCGCCACATAGCACGTTTTTGGCCAACCATGATCCCGAAAGACAACCTTCTCGCCCTGATTTGTTGAAAATGGGAGGCGGAGCCTATTTTAGGTCATTATGTGCGTGCGTAATGGTACAAAATAGGCTCCGCCTCCCGCTTTCAAGGACGAGGACGTTGTCATTCGGGATGATGGTTGGCTAGGAGCGTGCTATGTGGTGATACTCATTTTTAAGAGTGTAGCCACACGGCAACCTAATGCATCAAATGCAATGGAAATCTCGAATGACATCGTTGTCTCCCCTGATTTGTTGAAAACGGGAGGCGTACGCCCTCTGTGTGTGTGTGTGTGACAATCATGCCGAACATAATTGTAATAAGGCGTACGCCACCTGTTTTCAGGAAATCAGTGGAGAGAACAATGTCATTCGAGATGATGGTTGGTTAGGAGGCGAAGTAAATGTCATTCCGTTTAACGCATTAGGCTTGCCGTGTGGCCAGGGTATTATGCAGTTATGCTGATTGTCACATAAAGGTGTACGCCCAGCACTTTCTTCGGCCTGATACGTGGTGAAGTTCTGTTTTACGATTGTGTTCGCGAGCGTCAATAAAAGGAAGAACAACTACATGCGTGTAGTTTTTGGAAAGAATGTGATATCATCTTGTAACTGCCCTTGCGCATGTACCGGAGTGTCGACTGGACCTAACATTGGATCGACTGTTCAAGAGCACATTTGAGTTCCTTGTAAAAATGTGATTGTGATGACGGGTATCTGTGGCGGCACCGAACTTTGCCGACCGATATCAGCCACTTTTTTTTTTTCCCTTTGAGGATGATTGGGACTATAAGACTGTTCGATATTTAAGGTCGTCTAGCACGGTACGCCTCCTGAACTTTCCTGACTTCTATAGCTCGTCGACTTGTTAACCAATCGTTGAAATTAAAGGTAGTGAGTGCGTGCCTTTCATCGTTGTACCTTATTATTGTCCGTCAGCATTGAAAATGTACATCAGTGAAGACTTCCTGAAGGATTTTAGTAAATATACGCGTGTGTACGCACCATATAATACTTGCATACCCGCATTGGGGATTAGCATACTTATATAGGAGATATATATTTATTTATGTGTTTATGGAGTGCTCGAAGGAATTACGTAAAGCATGCCACTACACTCTTAAAAATGAACTTCACCACATAGCACGCTCCTCGCCAACCATCACCCCGAATGACAATGTTCTCGCCCTAGATTTGTTGAAAACGGGAGGAGGAGCCTATTTTGGGTCTATTATGCACGGCACAAAATAGGCTCCTCCTGCCGTTTTCAACAAATCAGGGGCGAGAACGTTGTCATTCGGGATGGTGGTTGGCTAGGAGCGTGCTATGTGGTGAAGTTCATTTTTAAGAGTGTAGGACGCACAACGGTAAGAACATAGACGAAGAAAAATCCAGCGAACCTGTAGGGGAGTATTAAGGGAGTTGCCACTCCCTTCAAACGGGAAGAACAGACCGGAACAGAAAGTACAAGTGATACAGAACTACTGTGCAGCAAAATGCAGGTTCCTGCGAATCGTGACGGCGGGTGTATTTCGAAACGATTACGTGTTCACGTCAGAGAGCCCACATAAAAGCCATGGGATGAAGTAACATTCGATGTGGAAACGTTATGCGCGTACAAGCCGTCCGTCATGCGTCACTGTCTCTGAGCTTCCTGAAAGACCTGGGGAATCGTTAGTTCTCGTGCGAAAGGCCAACGCTTTCCCCTTGCACGGGGTCTTAATCGTGGAAGAGATGACAGTCACTTTCGACACGTGAAGGAAATTGTGATCCAGTAATGCAGTATATGCACGCTTCTTTCTCGCTAATATACGACTTGACTATTCAAACAGTGGCGGCGATATACTATATGCTTCTAGTTATTTGCGCCGGAGACAGCAGGCACAGTATACGACTCAGGCAAGTGCAAAGAGAAATAAATTTGGAAAGAGACAAGGAACGAGGTAATTTGGGAGGATGTGAACCTGGAAGTTTTCCAGGAGAATCATCGTTAAGCTTTACAGGGGTAATACGTATAGAGGATGAGCGCGGATGCGGGTACACCCGCGGTTAGTCGCGGATACCCATGCAGTTTGGCGATTTGCGGGTAGAAGTTCATTGTCAATGGCTATAATCAAAAACGACATCAATAAATCCTTATGTGAACCTAACATCAGGCTGTAATTTCCGACCTTGATGTCCTGATGTCGCATCGGACAGGTCTTGATGTCCCGATGTCATACCATGCTCTGATGTTCCGATGTCAAGCCAAACATCTCCATATTTTCTCTTTTCTTCTCACATATCCCCCCTCCTCTAAGCCAGACCTTGCTGTCCTGATGTCGCGCTAAAACGTGCCTTGGCATGCTGATGTGCATGCAAATGAGGCAGCTGTTCGCGCGCGAAGAGGTGTTCCAAATCATCATCTATATAGGACACACGACAGAAAATAACGTGCCAGCTCACAGAGGGTTGCGTTTTGTATAACATATTTATTTGAGCCAACTCATCTTTTTCAATATATGTATTATAACAAACTACAATACAGGCTCCATGCACCGCTATGTGAACATCTAAAAATATATGCACTCGTTGGGGACGTGTCTTGAATATCTTGCTGTGACATTTGTGCTTTTGTACTTGTGCTTTTGTAATATGAGTAGAAGAGTGACCTAGGAGACTCCTTCAGGAGACCTACACTTTTAAAAATTAACTTAACCGCATAGCACACTCCTAGCAAACCGTCACCTCGTATGATATCGTTATCTGCACTCTTAAAACAAAGCTTCACCACATAGCACGCTGAAGGCCAACCATTGTACAGAGTGATATACTTCTATGAATCTTTATTTGTGGAAAGTAGGGGCGTACGCCTTTTTGTGACAATTAACATTTCTGCATAAGTGTCACAAAAAGGCGTACTCCTTCCGTTTTCAACAAATCAGGTGAGAGAACGATGTCACTCGGAACGATGGCAGGCCTCCCCCAGGATGGCTAACCTTCCCTACCCTTAAACCAAGAACCAAGGAGAGTGCTATGCAGTGAAGCTCAGTTTTTAGAGTGTGCCCTTATTTGTTGAAAACGGGATGCGTACGCCTTTTTTGTTACATTATGAACAGCATAAGTGTCAAAAAAGGCGTACGCCCCCGTTTTCAACAAAGAAGGGCAGATAACCTGCCTGCCTACACTCTTAGAAATGATTTGCTGAAAACAGGAGGCGTATGCCTCCCGTTTTCAACAAATCACGGCAGACAACGATATCATTTGTGATGATGGTTGGCTAGGAGCGTGCTATGCGGTGAAGTTCATTTCTAAGAGTGTACCGTGTTAAATACCAGTACACTCTTAAAAATGAACTTCACCTCATTGCACGCTCCTAGCCAACCATCATCCCGAGTGACGTCGTTCACACCCCTGATTTGTCGAAAACGGGAGGCGTACGCCTTTTCTGTGACAATTATGAACAGCATAAGTGTCACAGAAAAGGCGTACGCCTCCCGTTTTCAACAAATCACTGCAGATAACGATATCATTCGAGATTATGGTTGACTAGGAGCGTGCTATGCGGTGAAGTTCATTTTTAAGAGTGGAGTATGTACCAGACTAAGAATCACTTACACGTAATGGAACATGTGAATGATTAAATGTGATAAATATCCACAGCGTGTCTCTTGGTCTCGTTGCAAAAGCGGTCAAGCCAGTGATTTTCCCAGCACCCCTCCACACAGCCCTAACACCCCCAAAAATTTGACAACCCCCCCCCCCCAGGAATTGCTCATGAGACACCCCCCTCCCCCAGTGGAGTGTCATCCTGGCTGCCCTGTCTAGTATTCAAATCAAGCCTTGATATTTACGATGCCTACTGGTTTTTAACGCTCTGAGTAAAGCATAAAAAAAGTAACAGCAGTTTAGCGTGGTTACACCGGATCATCGTGCGAGAGTACGGTGCACTCGGTGGATCACGTTGCTAAATGTGTGGTAACTGTACTTGTGAATGAGATATGCAGGAACGAGACCGAGTGTTTTGCTCTCGCACTAAAATGTTGATTTCATAAATGGTTCTATGAATCGAATACTCTCCTCAGAACCTTCGGAATCGCTTCCTCCGCATGTTGACGCTCTGATGAAGATATTCATCGAAGAACCACAGATTACGCGACAGCAGGTGACGCCTGATGGCAGCACCAACAAGTACCACGAGTTAATAGATAAAGCTTTTGAAAAATGGGTCCGGAAACCAAGGAGGCCATGAAGGGGAAACTTACCGCTTCACATGAAGAGAACTGGTCTGCGTCATATGTGTGTTCTTTTTTCCTTTTTTCTTTTTCTTTTTGCGTTTCTCGTGATCTGTCCTCGTTTTCTGTTTTAAACGTCACACAACGTTTTTACCAGAAATGAAGATGCTCGCAACCCTGATCTACCTAGGTGGTATTTTGAGAGCAGCAAAATAATATTCACCGTAATAAAGCGTTACTGTTTGAAAATTGAATGTGGCTACATTTAGTCAGAAACACAGTTGTTAATGGGCAAGTCTTCTAAAGCGCATCTGTACCCCCCCCCCCCCCATTCCACTCCTTTAAATCCCGACTCCCCCAAAACGGAAATCCTGGGAAAAACCACTGGGTCACATCATACGTGATGTCATAGGATATGGTCACATGGTTGTGACGTCATGCGAAACCGTCACATATTATGCCGCACCCCTCCCACCCCCAGTGATTTCCAACACCCCCCCTGGAAGAAAATCCTGGGAAAATCACTGGGTCAAGCTCTTGCTCATACTGGAAACCATACACAAGTTGTTGGGCCCTTGATATCAGTTGTCGTGACCGACGGCTTTTTGCCTTCGTCGAACTCCACGAACGCACAAAAGAACATTCCTACGCACTTGACGGGTATGACTTGAAAACCAACGCTGAACGTATATGTACAACGTGATATAGCCACAGATTAAAGGCGATTGAAACGGATTGCAACAGCAGGCATTCCCACAATCGTGCACGCCAACCCACCGAGATTTACATCTGACAACTACGGTTGCGCATGTTCGATGCGAGGGCAATCGGGATGCAATATTAGCACAGCACGGCAACATCAGAACATCAAAGCCGGTTCGAAGGACAGCAGAGAAACAGCAAAACGAAAACAACAACTTGTCGGTAAAAACATCAGAGGGCGCATCCGATTTCTCTGATGTCACACCAGCGTGTTCCTGAATCCTGAGACGTCAAAGGGTACAGGGGGGTAAGGGTTAGGCCTTTGTCAATCAAAGTGTTTCGAAGACATTAGAGACATCAGAATATGTCACATCAGCGCACTTTGAGAACATCAGACATTTCTGGGGCCCTATTCTCGTCAAAGTAATCGACCCCGATTACTTCGTGATAGCGTATAGATAAAGCAGGAAGAATGCATAACCAAGTGCTCGACTATTGGTGATGGTTGTTGTGGTGGCGCTAATAAAAGAGCTCGCCTCACAGAGGTGGGCAACGTCACGACTAACGCTCTGGGAGGAATGTGCGTCCTGGGCCGACTTCTAAGGGAACTAAGCACACTAAGAAAAAGGGGTGCGAAAACGTGGTAACTTCTATAGTTACCACCTAAGTCAACATAGCGTCGAGATAAAGGGTGTAAAATGGCGTGTTAGCAATATTATCATATATCCAAATTGCTACAAAAAGGCGTACGCCTCCCTCGCCCACCGGACGAGAAGCAGTAACCCTGCCATTCGTGGCAGAGAGTGAGTGGCAGGTAGCACTTTGCAACCTTTTAGGCGGAATATATGCGACAACTATTACCTCCTAAAAGGTCACATGCTGCTAAAAGGTCACATGGTGTAACTGCTCCACCCTTTTTTTCTAATAGTGTGTCTGACAGCGTCTGAGCTAAACCCAAGAGAACCTCCAGACAGCACAGCCGGCACCGGGATAAAGTGACAAGGTAGATAAAGCATGAAGAATGCAGGATCAAGTGTTCGACTATTGCTTAAGGGCGCGTAACATTCATTTCTGTTCTTCGCGCCTTCTTCACGTAACGACCAACGTCAGGCGAGACAAAAAGTAATCGAGGTCGATTACTTCGACGAGAATAGGGGCCCTGGCGTTGCGTCAGACTGTCGTTTTTTGATCGGCGGCGTCCTCGGGTAAATTCGCTTCTACCCGCATTACAACGGCCCGGTTGCGGTTTCGGATAAAATGCGAAAACTCGTCCAGCTGCGACATAACGGCAGGCATTCCCGCCAATGAGGTGACGCGGAAAAGGTCACGTGCATTCAAGGACCAATAGGACTGGCCGAGGTTCTCGCCTTGTTGATGTCAGACTGAGAAATTGGTTCAGGGGTTCGTGCCTCGCCAGCTACGGCATGTAGAGAATAAAGAGATTAACCCTGCAGTATACACACTCTTAAAAATGAACTTCACCACATAGCACGCTCCTAGCCAACCATCACCCCGAATGACAACGTTCTCGCCCTAGATTTGTTGAAAACGGTAGGAGGAGCCTATTTTGTGCCGTGCATAATGGCACAAAATAGGCTCCTCCTCCCGTTTTCAACAAATCAGGGGCGAGAACGTTGTCATTCGGGATGATGGTTGGCTAGGAGCGTGCTATGTGGTGAAGTTCATTTTTAAGAGTGCACGTGTACATGATGCAATAAACCATTCATGTTTCCGAGGCCATGAAGAGCGCTGCTACGTTGACCCAATACTGGCTCGATATATGCAATATTGGTCCGATATTGAACCACTATATTGCCAATAGCCGGCCAATATTGAGACAAGATGTTGTGCTGTTTGGGTCAGAAGAACGACACTGAAGGGACTGCATGAACACACCCGAAGTATACTTTGTTGGACAGTCCTCTCTCATGTCGCGATGCAACGCCAATTATAGAATCAAATTAAATTGAAATTATTGAAATCAAATTTAATTGAAGCAAAGCAAATTATTGAATCCTCATTACGGTTTGGGGCGTGTCGGCATGATAGGCTAGGTCTGTCATTCCACCTTCTTCCTCCGAAGTGTACATGGATGGCGCCAGTAGTGTTTGCCTATGCGGTGAGAATACCCAGAGCAAGAATGAAGCTCAGCGTGTGTCTGCAGAAAATGCGCACACGTCGCTGTTTCTGCTTGTCTCGACAGCGTGAAGAGGTCTTGACTGGTGTGAGTGGTTGAGATATTATCGCGTGTAAAAGGCCCACGGGGGACAAAAATGGTCACGTCCGCAGCGGTCTGGTTGATGTACTAATGGGTACACAAAGAAAAGTATTCAGAAAATAGTGCAGTTCTAAAGCAATCCTAAATTCTACAACGGAATTCTAAAACAGGTGACCCAAGTTACCACGAACCACCGTCAAATAACTGAAGCTGCCACATTGTGACCCAGAGTTGCCCAGCTCTTACCGGGGGAGCCTTCCAGTTTTGTATAAATATTAACAACGAATAAAGAAGGAAAGAAAGAAATGACAGTTTCTAAAACGAGTGCGCATAACTAATGCAGTCAATGTTGAGTTATCGTGTGTCGCTTTTACGGTTCCGTTTAAAGTGCCACTACTTTTTAAATGTTTTTTTTTTCTATTCTTTTTTTTTTTTTTCACTCAAAAACGCAAATTCTGAATGTCATCAGTAAACATTGCACGCTTCCACGAATTTTCGAAGGCAGCGGGCAAACCCCATAGATTCGGATTCTGCAAGGGACATGGCGTCATCGACAGTTGGCGTCTCCCTTCTACACTCTAACGAGAGCACTTCCAACACCGTCCAAATAGAGAAAGCCTGCTTACTCGTTCCCGTGATGTAAACACTGAGCGTCAGCCAATGAGTATCTTGTTTCCAACGGCCGTAGCCAATCACGAACGGGCTTTCAGCGGTCGTATAGCAATGGAAACGAGCCACTGTCAGCCGCACGGGCAGCCACTGTCGTCTGCGAGTAGCGAACATCCCCGCGTAATAAATGGAAAAACAAAATAAAGCGCAAAACGTTCCAATATTTTTCTCAAGACTATTTACCCGAGTTCTTTGCGAATTCTTGAACAGATAGAATGGCGAATCGCTGTAGCAGACGACTTCTGGCTATAGGGAGTTTTCACCTACGTCACATTGAGATGTGGCGGTGACGTGGCATGCTGGTAAGCTCCGCCCACTGGTGGTCACTTTTCGTGCTAGCGGCATTGAAACATGACAAACTGCACTATTTTTCAACACGACAACCGTAGTTTTCGTAAAGAAAATGTGAGAGCGACAATGACGAAGTGTCTTCGGGACAGAAGCAGGGTACGGACGCGACCTGATTTCGAAACACTCTTCAAGGCTTTGTTTTCGAGCAAACGCTGGATAATCTCGGCAGCTGCGCCGAAAAAGTGACCACCACCATGGCGGCGAAACGCGTTTGTTTGACGTCATGCAGGGCCGGCGATAGGGGTAGGCGAGTAAGGCGACCGCCTTAGGCCCCGCGCTTGCATAGGCCCCGCGCACGAAGCCCTCAGCCAGAGATTACTTTTTTTTAAATATCGAGTATGCACTTAATCGCACGCAAATGAGAGAATAATGTGTTATGTGCCATTCCGTCATGTGTTGAGAAAAAGTCCCACTTTTAAGAAAAATCCGCCAACCCTCCAAGCTATACCGAGGATTTCGCACCCTTCTCTCCCTACTACAATTTCCCGTACTGAATCTCCCACTGCGAAAGCCTTATCATTTCTTATCTTTTCATTACTGCTGGTGTGAAACAGGCCCCGCGATGTGCCTTTGCCCCAGGCCCCGCACACCCCTAGCACCGGCCCCGCGTCATGTGAAATCACCCTATGTGTGTCAATGTAGTGGAGGAGGTGGCGTTGGGTGGTGGTGCTTGTCAAAGGGCTCGTCGTTGTCGACCTCACACAGGTGCACTCCAAGAAAAAAGGGTGTTAAAAGGTGGCAACTTCCATAGTTACGACCTATAGGCCAACATAGCGTCTGACAAAGGCTGTAAAAGGGCGGCAAAAGCAATTATCATACAGTCAAACTCCTTTGCAAAGAAACTCAGGGGACAGCAAGAAAAAATCGCAGTAAAGGTATTTTCGTGAAAAAGGATGTCTATTATTGGACCCATAGGCTCCAGCGGGACCGCAAAAAAAAATTGCTGTAGTGGTATTTTCGTTAAAAAGGTGTTCGCTATAAAGGAGTTTGACTGTATATCCAAACTGCTACAAAAACGCGTGCGCCCCCCTCGCTATCCGAATCAGATGCTGTAACCCTCTCACCCGTGGCTGAGAGTGAGGTATAGTAGGTAGAATATTGCAACCTTTCAGGCACAACATATGCGACAACCGTTACCTCCCAAAAGGCGCAACTACTCCACCCCTTTTTCTAAGAGTGTGGACAACGTCACGACTAAAGCCCTGGGGGAATATGCATCCTGGGTCGACTTCTAAGCGGGGTTAAGATGTGGCTTAGTGGTTAGGTGGCGTTGGCACTTCGCCACTTAGCACGCCGTGCGCCAAACATTGTCACGAATGTATATAGGGTTATCGCTAAAGGTGTGCGCGGGAGCGGTTATATCCGCGCTATAGTCACTAAATAGTGAGCAGAGTAGCGACACTGAGCCACGCCGGCGAGCGAGCCGGCCATCTTGGGTCCGGCGAGGCTGCGTCGCCTAGCAATGGGACGCCAATTTGCCCTTTCTTCGCCGGAGAACAGCGCAGTCTCCGGCGCAAGTTATTATTAACGCAAATTAGCGCAAGTTATTATTAACGCAAATCGTTCACTTTGTTAGTTTACTTGGAGCTGCTGTGGCTGTTTGAAATCTGACGCGGCAGCGGGTATTCCGCTCACCGGGACATGTCTCCGCGTGTGCGAGCAGAATTTTTCAACTTATGTCGACTTCGTAAGGCGCAATATCTGCGATGTACGACGAATGTAGAGGCACTCTAAGCCAGAGAACCGCGCTAGGACCACAGCAGTGTCCGTGAAGGAAAAGATACGTTGATTGAACTTTTGCTGCAGGATATATGATCCTATTCAGAATATATCAAGTACAACGTAGTAGTACAAGTAGTATAGCCCATTCATATCCTACATGGACTACGGCTGAATGTACCGTACAACGCACGTCTTCTCTTCAAAAGGGGGAAAGTGAGACTTGTCGAACTGTAGTGGGTGTGGCGTTGTATAGAGGTCGTAGAACACATCCTTCTCAGGTGTCAGGTTAATGCTCGAAGGATATTAGAGACAAGCTCTCTCGTGTGGACTCCCCCGAGCCTTCGACATCGAGAAACTGTTAAGTGCTCAATCGTCCGACGAGGCGCTGAGGGCACTTGAAGATTTTCTACATACAACTGGGATTATGGACATTCCACGGCTCGCTGAATGGGTGCCGTGTGTGCTCCCAGCGATTCCGACATTTTACACTCACGTTGATTGAAACTTTTGAGCTACATGTTGAACTTACAGCTACAGCGTTCGAGCTACATCATTTTAACTCGTTCATCTGTTTGTACTTTCTGTGTGTAAGCGTACTGGGGTAGTCAGTTCGACTTCGTCGCAACTCACATCCTCGTTTCTTTCTTTATTTTTCTGTTTTTTTTTAATCACATCATCATCACTATCATATCCGTCATCCGCATCGAATTTCGTTGAAAACAACAACAGTAGGACGATAGCAATGCCCGCA
The DNA here is from genome assembly GCF_037126465.1 of Ornithodoros turicata. Taxonomy (NCBI): domain Eukaryota; kingdom Metazoa; phylum Arthropoda; class Arachnida; order Ixodida; family Argasidae; genus Ornithodoros; species Ornithodoros turicata. The sequence goes on from NC_088207.1 coordinate 23,860,884, forward strand.
AGGACCTTTTGGGATATTATAAACACACACACACACGTACATTGGATGGTGATGGGGTGGGCCATTCACCGCCGCTGAGGCGGTACACTGCCCTATTTCGCATTGGGAGAGGATGAAGGGAAGATGATGGGGGCTTTCAAAGAGCCGTCGCCGGACCGGTGGAGCACAAGTACTCCGCCAGAAGACGAGTTTCGCTAGGTTGAACGGCCGCTTGTCAATGCGTTGCATAGAGACTTTCATTAGTGCACGCTCGTGGTGGTATTGCCCACAAGCCACGATGACGTGGCTGAGGTCGCCGTGTACTCCACAAGTGGGGCAGAGGGAAGACGAGGTGGAGCCGGGACGGTGTTGAAAGGCAGGTGTAAAGGAAACGTTGAGCCTCATGCGGTGGAAGAGAGCAGTAAAGGCGCGCGGTAGTCGCGTAGGAAGGACGAGAGAAAGCGTGAGGTTTACATAAGAGAGAAGGGAGTGAGCTCTGTCATGTTCCCACTGAGCCTGCATCTTGGGACCGGTGAGTGTCGAGAGGAGGTGTCTCCGGTCGCACGACGGCATCATTATCGGGGAAAAAGCTGCGTGCTGATGGGCGCACAATGCGGCTCTGTCTGCTTCTTCGTTGCCGCTGATACCGACATGTCCGAGAATCCACTGCAATGCTACAGTGTGCCCTGCAATGGTCGCCTTCTTATAAGCTTGCAGGATGTCAAAGACAACAGGACCGAGGGATTCACGTATCCCCAAGTTGGCCACACACTGGAGCGCGGGTCTTGAATCTGTAACCACGACCCAGGACTGAGCTCGACTGGCTGACATTTTTTGCATTGCAAATAGAATGGCGTAAAGCTCGGCACACGTAGACGATGTTCGGTGAGAAAGACGGTGGCCACAGGAGACTGACAGAGATGGAATGACAAATGCCTAGGACGATCCACCCCGAGTTGATGACCCGTCAGTGAAAACCGACGTTGACGCCGTGTAGTTGTCGTATTATAAAATATTATAAAATTATAAAATGAATAATATTATAGCATAGCACGCTCTGCACCAACCATTGCCACGAATGGTAGGGTTACCGCTTCTGATTTAAAAGAGAGTGTGGGGCGTACGCTTTTCTGTGTCTCAGAAAGCGTGTCACTGAATTCGAATACAAAAACTATGCCACCTAGGATCATGCGGTCAACGGCATTTGTTCTTACTAGGTTTTTGCCAGCTCCTGATGTGAATGCCATGTAACCTAAATTTAATTACGTAAATTTTTGCGAAGTGAAATCGGAAATTTGCCAAGTAAAGGTAACTTTTTTACCCCACCAACATGAAGAGCGTGCCGAATTTACTCAAATTCATGATAATTGACAGGAATATTGAGGAGCTATCGTATCGGAAAAAATAGCCGAAAATCATGCTCATGCAGGTTTTAGCTCATAATGTTCTTGTTTAAATTTTCAAAGTCAACACTGTACACACTTTCTTACAATTTTTTTTTTATGATATAGATTAAAATGTTGTGCATATAGTCACACATCCTATAGAAGATATTTGATTCTGCATTAAATGCTAAAATTTATCGGAACACTTCCAGGATAAGTGGAGACTACCACACAACAGTAAGTATTTAATTAAAATTTGAACGGGTGTTCCAATTTACGAACTGAGTTGTAAAAAGTGTAATTTCACAATATGCTTTCTAAGTAAATTTTTAAGTACAAATTTTAAGTAAATTTCATTCGAAAAATATTCGTAATTATTCATCTCCATGGCGTAGATAATCCGCATTGCATTGTAATGTATATAGAAACTATCAAACTCTTCGATTAAATTCTCTGTCATCGCGAACGAGCTCTTAAAACCGTCGCGTGTCAAAGTGAGCGAGCTAAAGCTTGCGTATACCATATCCCCGAATGTACCCCGAGTGTACCATATCTCCGAATACGACCATGTCTCGTACGTATTGAAAGGCGGTGATAATAGAATCATTTCGCGGCTCTTCTTTTTTCGAAACAGTTTTTTATCATGTCCTCCCATAAGTTATGGTAACGAGTACAAAATCCGTCCATCTCTTCGCTGATGCTTCCTTGTTTCTTCTGTTTTCAAGTACGCGTCTACACTTAACTAAAAGCATATTTATGCACATTTTATTGTTTAAAAATTTGTTAAGCTATCTGGTTTAGAAATGTTATAAATATCCGTCTGGTGTCGCCATGAGAATTATGGAAATTGATTTACAAAAACATTTCATTTGTAAGAAAAAAAACGTCCGCTTTCAATGACTGTACATACAAGACCACACGAGAATCCTTCCTACCTTGACGAGGGTGTAGGGGGAAGTTTATGGTGGTCGAGAATCCTCCCCTCCAAGTATTAAATTTGTAATGTTTCTTGTTTAGATAGATTGTTTCGCTATTATTTTCCTACATGTGTCTGTTTGAGTGTTTGATGATGCGCAGGTTTGGCTCTGTATTAGTGCTAGCTGTTGATCGTGTTGTGTTGTTTCTCATTATTAGTGTCACAATAATGGAGATCACGTCTCAGACTTATTATAATAACACAATTTTGATTGTAATCGTAATGATTAAGATTGTCTTCTTCAACTAAATGTAGTGTCCTTTGTTATAGATTTTATTTCCTCTTGTGTTCGTGTCGTCTCTCTATGTATCCCATAGTCTTCCAGGGTCTCTGTTGTGCACAATTAATTATTTACATCTACCACAACTTATAACTGAAACTGAAACTCCACTATTGTAATGACGGTGCCCATATATAGGAATATTAGGGTTTTTATAATGAAACTTGCAATTTTGATTGTAATCGTATTGATTAAGAATATCTTCTGTGATTAAATGTGCTATTCCATTTTAATGCTGATTCACTGGAAACTTGTGTGTATGACTACCATTTATAAAAAATATTGTGTTTGCTTCTTTCTGTGTGATACCTCTTTAGTGCTATTGCTTCATACCTGTAATAAGTAAGTATATTCTTTGTTATGTGTATTGCACTGTATTGTGTTTCTTCTGCTTCAGGTTTTCTTGGCTGGAGTTTTCTCCTTCACACAGAGTCACAACGTAATTCTCGGCACAATTTGCTTTAATAAATATATTTCAACGTGTACTTTTACGTATGATGGTCCTTTGCTTGTCTATACTTGCGTGTAAACTGCCCACCGCGCAGCTGTTGTAACGGGAAAAAAATTGCGAAGGGAAGTAGGCTCAGATGGAAAAATCGCGAATGAAGTCGGCCCAGGTGCGACGGCGGCATCACTTGGCAGTGTTGCCAGCGTACATACTTGCATGTAAACCGCGCGCCACAGAGCTGTTGTAGCGGGGAAAATTACGAACGAAGTCGGCCCAGGCGGAAAAATGCGCGAGGGCAATCGTACGCGCAGCCCTCACTAACCGGTAAGCGCACAGCCCCTCACCCACGCGCCACCCACCGGGCGCTGGAAAAAAATTCGTGAGTGAGGTCGGCCGAGGGGGTCAATAAACGCGCCGGTCTCCCTCGAGATGTATCTATACTGTATGATTATCATTAATAAAAATATTTTGTTTGGTTCTTTCTGTGTGATACCTCTTCAATGCTATGGCATCGTATTTGTAATAAGTGTATTCTTTATTATGTGGGTTTTATTGTATTGTGTTTCTTCTGTTTCAGGTTTTTCGGCTGGACTTTTTCCCTTCGCAGCACCATTGACATTAATAAATATATTTCCACTTGTACTTTTGTGTATTCTTGTCCTTTGCATATCTATACTTGCATGTAAACCACCCACCGCACAGCTGTTGTAGTGGAAAACAAATTGCGAGTGAAGTCGGCCCATGCTGAAAAATCGCGGAAGACGTCGACCCAGGGTGAAAAATGATATGAAAAGACGATAAAGATGAAAAGGACGATAAGCGCACGCGTAGCCCTCCGCCCACTGGTAAGCGCTCGGGTAACCCTCTGTACCCGCGAGGTACTTCACACTGACGTCACCGAGAAATATGAGTTCGCGTTTTTCGCGAATTTAAGTTGCCGCGTCGACAATGGCCTCCACCGAAACGCGAAAATACGAGAGGTGTTCAAGTGAAACCGGGACTTTCTGTTTCCTGAGTCTGCAAATGGCTCGCGCTACTTCATTTTCGTGATTTTCACACGCGACAGGCCTCCGCGTTCACCACGTGGTGGTCCAAAGTTTGTGCAAAACAGAAGACACGTGCTGGACAAGATGGCCGACGACGAGGTGAGCGCGCACATCGAACAGCGAATTGTCATGAAGTTTCTCGTGAATGAAGGCGTAAGGTCATCTGAAATTCACAGAAGACTTCAGGCTCAGTATGGCCACGATACACTTAGCCGCAGCAAAGCGTTTGAGTGGTGCAAACGGTTCCGAGAGGGCCGTACATCGGTGCAGGACGATCCCGGCCGGGGCGGCTCAGAGCCCAGTGTCAGAGTTCCTGAGAACATCCAACTTGTGGAGCGCCTGATCCTCAAGGACCAACGATTAACATGTCTCGAACTGGCTCGAAAGACGGACCTTTCTGTGGGAACGTTGAACACTATTATTCATGAACACCTCCAGTTTCGGAAAGCCGGGCCTCCTCACCAAAGGAGTCCTCCTCCTAGCCCTCCTCCAAAACAGTCATTATTGACATACATCTATTATGTAACTGAGATGTGGTATACTCTAAAAACAGAACTTCACCGCATAGCATGCTGCGCGCCAACCATTGCCGCGAATGATATTGTTACCGCTTCTGATTCGAAGAAACAAGGGGGCGTACGCCTTTTTGTGGCAATATGGATATATGAAATTGCCACAAAAAGGCGTACGCCCCCTTCTATCTTCCAATCAGAAGCCCTATCATTCTTGGCACTGGTTCGAGCACAGCATGCTATGCGGTGAAGTTCTGTTTTTAGAGTGTACCCCCAACGTTCTGCAAACTCTCTCTTACCGTGGCGAAACACACTGCGGCGATGCGGCTGCGCTGTTTACGGGTAACTGGTTTCGTCGCTCAAGGGGACAGCGTACGTTCGGCCACTACCATTATGAATGAAAGAACGTTTCCGTAGCCTTGGCCTCTGGAACTTTTTTGCCGAATAATATGTGTATGTATACACTCTTAGAAATGAACTTCACTGCATAGCACGCTCGTACCCAACCATCATCTCGAATGATATCGTTATCTTCCATGATTTGTTGAAAAAGGGAGGCGTACGCCTTTTTGTGACACTTATGCTGTTCATAATTGTCACAAAAAAGGCGTACGCCTCCCGTTTTCAACAAATCATGGAAGATAACGATATCATTCGCAATGATAGTTGGCTAGGAGCGTGCTATGCGGTGAAGTTCATTTCTAAGAGTGTATGCTATGTTCACATACGCAATCTCACGGCAGATCACAGTGATCCTCTTCGTATAACTTATACCAACCGGAACCACATCGTTCCCCTCCTCACTCACAATTCTTGGGGTCTCTCGTAAGAGAACTCATCCACGCAGTCTTTCGTCTGGACAACCCACAAGACCAATCTCACTTTTTGTTGACTTCCTGACAGTAACAATCTTCCTTCCACGTGTTTCGAGAAACCTAGAGATATGACGTCAGAAACGTGACCAAACGCACCTCCATCGCCCATTTGCATCGTTTCCTTTCTCTAAGCACAGGCGTCATTAACCTGGTCGAGCCCTCTAAACCACACAGCTGAGACGTGTACCTACGTCAGTCTTCACCTGTGACGTTCCTCAACGTATCTCCTATCAGACAACGGTGTACTTCCATGCAACACCTCCAGATGAAACAAACCGATACCGACCCTCTATGGGCAACGGACAACAAAACTTAACCGAGCACTTCCGTCGTGAGCTTTCGCGTCATCTAGCATCCGGTAATAGCAGGCATCAACTACCGATTTCAATCTTCGCGCAGATTCGCGCAGATAGAGGCACTACCATTCGGCCTGTCAAGGTCGCGCAACCAGGAGTGACAGACCGCATCTCAACCGGCCGGTCAACCTTGGGACAATCAAGGCGTTCGGGGCGAAATGACGTAGCACAATGGTTCGACCAATCGGGCTTCGATTCGGTTGACGTAAGAAGCCGCGCTTGAAGTCTCGCCGGCGAACGGCAAATGCTCAAATCGAGACAAATCCTCGAGCACGTATCGACATACGATTTGTGGTGAACAACACGCTCGGGAATATACGGCGAACACTGTTGTGTGTGTGTGTGTGTGGAAACAAGTGTAAGGACGCTGTCGAGATGCCTCTACCGTCTCCAAGACTGCTTCGCAAGCAAGTTGTAAGTCGTTTTCGAATCAACGTGCCCTCTTGAACACCGTACACCTGCCGCGCATGCTTCGAAATCGCCCGTTCACTTTCGTTTACTCCGTCCCCTCTTTTACCATTCCAAACGTGAACTCAATGGTGTTGTTTTTGAATTAATTATGAAGCGGTCACGTGGTCTTACAAGCCCGTCATTCTAGCGCCATGATTGGCTGGTACGCCGATCACGTGGGAACATTCGCTGTTTGTTTAAGCTTACGAGTTCGCATGACGTCAGTTTTTCTGCGTGTGTGTTTGACTGACAAATATTGACAGACCGGTTGCGGGTCTGTTTGCTGTGTGTTTCGTTTTTTTTCGATGTGGAGGCTAATTTATGATTCGAGTTTCGGAGGGACGTTGGGTTGGGTTGATATCTGCATTGACTACACTATAAGGATAGCGTGTACTCTACGTATTTTTCTGCCGATGGCATGTTAGAAAACATGTTCTCCATGTTTATGTGCAACGGTGACACTTGAACGAAGGTTGAATGTTGCATGCCTCCGAATCAACTTTTAGCTTCTGTGTTTTTGTTTGTTTGTTTTTTGGAAACCGTCCAGTGACGCCTGCAGCAATCGATATAATGATGCGGCTGTTTGCGCAATTGTTTACTTTCCTCTTAGAACCTGTCCATGTGCATCCTAAAATTCAGGCAACCCCGTTGGCGCCCAAGGCGTACATCAAATGAGCAAATGACTTGGAATACACGCATGCTGACGTCAAGTGTTTTCCTTCGACCGGTTTGTTCGGTTATCATCCGCCAACATAATGCAATTCATAATTAAACATTCTGGCAACATTTAGTCTATTAAGCATCGATTCCGCGCCGCATTCGAGCATCATTACGTCATTCCACCCTCCCTCTCAACTCTATAACTCATTGTCCGAACGTCGAGTTCACCAGGAAAAGTTTCGATTCTATAAGCGCGAATGTCGCAGAAACACCGCGAATTACCTATATCCTGGCGAAAGCTTCACACTTTCAGCATTCTGACCCAGATGAGCGCCATGTTTGTAACCGCATACGACATGCCTCGCGAAATATTCCCAAAGCTGTAGAACATAGAAACAAAACGCGAGCAAGCAGATATAGGCGAGGCGTTGCTAATATTTCCCGGAGCCTGGGCAGATATACGCACAGCGAACTGACACAGACTACTCAGACGTGTGTGTCCGTTTGTGTGTCTCTCGCCCGGCTGAAGGGAAACTTACTATTCCCTGAACGTTAGGCCTAGCGAATTCGCGATTTAACAGGACCGCGAAATTAACCACTTTTATGGAATAGTATAGGCGAATTAATTAGTTCCTTATTATTGGGTGAGAATATAGTAGATTAGACATGTATAAGAAAAAACTTGGTACGGGTTATTCGACACGCTAACTATACAACAGCTCCTATATACACTTCGGCAAAACATAAAAAAATACTTCGCACAGAAGCATATACTGTATAGTGACGTGCAACCAAGGCTACTCGTACGAAGCACATTCCAATCACTCAACGACATCCAAATGCATTGTGTCGTTAGGAAAGTGATTTATATATATATATATATATATATATATATATATATATATATATATTCGTTGGTACCGCGGAGGAGGCGCGCCAGCAGAATTAAAGGAAAAAACGACGTTGGATGCGGTTTTTCTCTCTCTCTCTCTCCCTCTCTCCTGTATGTTTAATCGGCCAAGGTTCCTGAAGTACGGCTGCATGCGGCCATCAGCAGAGTAGGATGATCTGTTCAAGGCGAATGAATGTGGGGAGCAATTCCAATGGAACAATTAATGAATGTGTCTCCGAAGACACGCACGTGTGCTTTTCCGTTGCAACTCTTCGTGTTTTCGAACGTCGTACAAATGTGCCTGCTCGAGGAAGTTTCGTTTTACGATCCGTTAACTCCGTTTCCTTTCCTCCGTCGGGGCTCTATCTCATATGGTACGCAGTGTTAGTAAGACCCACTTCTGTTTGTAAACAAGTGGGCGCATCTGCGCATGCGCATAGAGTAGACGCCGCTGGTGGGCAAACAGTGGTAGGAAACCGCATGATGTGTACGGCGTACTTAGCCTTTCTGTACCGCGTAACACATCCAGTAGCTACACCACTTTGCGGCATGACTTTAGTAACGACCGAAAACACCCAGTGACTCGATGATCGCACGATTTTTGCCCGCCGAACAGGACAGTAGCGCCACCGCATCGCTATGACATCACGCAGTGAAGTGAGTCTAAAAGATAGCGTCGCGGTCATTGCGCATGTGCAGTGGTTATGAACTCAATGACGTCACGCGATCGTATGAAGCGTGCGTACGCCATAAGGTCCGGCGTGAGCACCTTCTATAGGATTTCGGCTAGTATCGGCTTGAAGAATATCAAATTATTGCATAAATAAATTCATATGCCCCCTACCATTAGCGTCTCGTTAGTTCTTATTAAATTTCGGGTGTGTAAATCGTGCGACGTAGTTGCATGCAATCGACCCCTTCGATGCGTCGAGAACGTTCGCGGAAGGAGCTCTCGGCCGAGAGCCGGACGTTCAATGCGTAGCGTCTTAATGCTGGTTCACATTGCTGCGTTTACGCTCCCGTGCAGCGGTTTGCGTTTACGCGCGTTTCCTCACAGAACGAGCTTACGCTTTCGCACGCGTCACTCCATTCACATATTTGCGTTGTGTCCATTGCGTTCCCCCAATGAACTCTCTCTATCCCTTCTCCGCTCGAAAAAGCTCACCCCTAGCGTCAGAGCGCATGCGCGCATTTACCTGATTTGATTGCGCAGATGGCTTGCGTTGCTTGCGTCCACAAAGTTGAAGTTGGCTCAACTGCTTGCGGTGCGTCGGCGAAGTTGCATTACGGAGAGCGTCTCTCCGCTTCCATGGCAACGGTCTACCGTAAGCGCACGTACAATCTTAAAAATGAACTTCACCGCATAGCACGCAACTAGCCAACCATCACCTCGAATGATATCGTTATCTGCCCTGATTTGTTCGAAACGGGAGGCGTACGCCTTTTCTGTGACACTTATGCTGTTCATAATTGTGCAAAAATGCATTTACGATAACGGTGTCCACGTTCATGAAGAAGACCGAGAGACACGGATCTATACCAGCTAGCCTGCACCCTTTCCCTTGTTTCTTTGGTGTCCACGTTGTTTGAGATATTCACGCAAATTTCCACGGCGCGCATATTTTACAAAATCTATCCGCGTTGCTTGCGACCGACCCGTCTGCGCTGGGGTACTTTCCCGAATGAATGGGAGAGGGCAGTACATGTTGGAGAAACATCCCTTCATCACTCTATGATCTGTATGACTTGTTGCCACTAGATGCTAAGGTACTAAATGACGGCAAGTCAGATGGCCTGCTGGATGCCTCCTCTCCCTCATTCAGACGAGAAAAGGCGCGGTGTCGTACATTCCAGCCAATCACCGCAAAGGATTTCGAAAGCAGAACGTATGTGGCTACCAGTGGCTCCCTATGGCGCCCATTGGGGCTTGTCTCGATGTCTACGGCCGTTGAAAGTCCGGCTGCGATCTGCGAGTAATCGTCTGCGAGTAATCTTGAAGACCACGCACAGCCCGCTTGCACGAACGTTGAGACTATTTCTCAGTGCTGCTCTCCGTAGCTCCAGTAGTGCTCTTTGCACACGCTTCTATTTATTTTACCACTGGCAAAGCTACGGAGTACAGCACTGAGGAATAGCGTCAACGTTCGTGCAAGCGGGCCGATGTCGATTAGAGTTCAAGCCTTGTTGAGCGTAGATGCGTTGTTGCAGATAGCGTTTCTTTCTGGTACAAAAAGGTTTTTCGTAGAATGGAAACTAGTGTCCAAGAAAAGCATAACGTCCAGCTCTCCATCCTGTGGTATTCCCCCTTATACTTGCATGGCTTCGCACCTTTGTGGCGACCTTCCTTTCGCATTTCTGTCCCGCGGCACGCAAGAGCACAACGAGTAATGATATGTGTTCTTGGGCAATTCGAAAGAGTAATGAAATGATTGGACGCTTTTTCAAGGACGGCATTACAGGAAAGATCCGACATATGTTTCGTGTTCGTGTTGTGTTTGACTGTCACGGTAATGGCAAAGCACATATTTACAGCTGGGACTGCGGTTGTTATCCTGCATAAAATAATGTGCGAAAGGAAAAGATGTCGTAAAAAGCTTATTTAATGGGAAGCGTCTGTCTTATTTTGTAATACAAATACTTCCTTCATCGACTCTCAACCATATGTTGTCTGGTGTGTGTAAGAACTGGTTTTAGCATAGTATTTCCTTTCAGTGATTTATCCAGAACCCCCCTACACCCCCACTAACACCCCCCCCCCCAAATCTGCAGGAGACCCCTTAAAATTTTGTGAAATTGCGCAATATTTCGTCAGAAGCATGTAAAGACACCCCCTTACGGAGCCCCCCTCCCTCCCCCCCGAAGGACGAAATTCTAGGTAAACCAACGTTTCCTTTCCTTTTTGTACTCCATACTCCACCTTTCTAGGCTTCGAATGAAGTAAGCATCACTGCAAGTGTAGCTTAGGATACGCGCTGAACAATGACGGCACCACGTACATAGACGGCACCTTCCAGTAAACTGAGCATGCCTGCACATAGCGTATGCATGCTCATATTTAACGTTTTCCCTCTGGATTAATTGCTGTACTTCATTTTAACAGAGACAATCATCTACAAGAACCCAATCCACTTTCGCTTTCGGAAGAAATCGTGTTAATCACTCAAGGGTGCCGAATGAAAGTTCAACCACCAGCCGTTAAACTATTGCTCATGACATGGAGGTTTGGTGTCGACACTGCGCATTGCGCCAAACACTGCTTCGGTTGTCGGCATGTACAATGACGATCCCTCTTGTTCTTCTTCTTTTTTTTTTGTTTCTTTTGGGGGGAGCTTCGAGGTGTTGGATAGCCTGCACTAAAACGTTTTTAACGGAGAGCTTCGGAATAGGGCACGCAAGCGCTTTAGGTCCCCAAAGAAGTAAAGAGTTGTCACGACTCCTCTTGCTGCTTTACTGAGCTTTACGTGTGTACAGCACGAGCAAGAAAGAAACTAGTCACGTCACTAACCTGTCGAGGGTCGAGCTCGCGAAATTGGAACTTTCATTCGGTAAATTCGAAAAAGTTCGTCGAGGTTTGACTGCATTTCGCAATGCGAATCCATCTCGTCCTCGAATTCGGAAGCACATGGTTAAGGACTCGAAAAGCTGGCTTCTATTGGTGTTATGTCTGTAAGTCAATTTATTATGTCAACGTGTGTTTGTTTCAGCATGTTCTAGCCGGGTGAAAAACGTGGAAAATACATTTTATGGCACCACCTAGCGAGATCTCGTGGTGCGACGCGATGACGACGTTGCACAAACGAAGGTCTTCCAAATTTTTCTCAGCGTGCTTTGCACTCTTAATATTCAATTTCAAACCGAATTTTCTCGATTATAAAGGCTATATCAATAACTCTGTTTCTAACGTTTCATCGGAAAGGCCAAGAGCACCTTTGTGAATCAATCAAGAAATTTGAAAGTTTGTCCCACGTGAATGAGTGGGTTCGACAGCAAACCTCAGATTCCGCGAAAAGTTAGTGACACCACTAGAAATAGTAGTGAGTTTCAGTATATCGTACGCTATATCGCTTTCGCGTACGTGAGGGATAGCGGTGGTGGTTCCGCGCACGCGCAAGACACAACCAGAACCACCACGCTATCACTTACGTACGCAACAGCGACAGAGTACGGTGATAGCGAACGTTATACTAAAACTCACTATCGTGCTCTCACTGTGCACGTGCTATACGTAAAGCCTTGCTCGGCACATGCGGAGCGTGCACCCGCCATTTCCTCGTGCACGCAAAGCGATAGTGTACGTAGTACTCAATCTCTCTAATATTGTTTTACTGAGCGAATTTTTGCATGGTGCGATTATGCGTGCAACATATGTTGTCGCAGCTGCGTCATTGCAGTCGTTTTCTCTCTCCCTCTCTCTCCCTCTCTCTCACTCTCTTGCTTCTCTAGGTAACGCACAGACAACATTAAGGAAAGTACTTAACCAGACAGCGAAATGCGCACAGGTACACGTCGTTGGAAGAGCAAGGCATATAAATTTAACAGCAGAAACCAAACGATGGAACACGAGGAAAGCTTCATGGAGCACTGGGATCAAGGTGCTTCCAAATGTCCAGTTAAATAGTCAATATGCATGGCCTCACCCTGACAGAGTGCCAGGAGCGACCGTGGGCATTGGAGTACACCTTCCAAAAGTTATAGCCTGTCATACGTATCCTTGAAAGCAGAAGACAGCTTTGATGTCTTCTGCGTGTGTGTGGCAAACAATGACGCGATTGCGACGCCTTTTTTCCTTCTAAGCAAAAGGAGATTTGTATATGTATACGTGCAATTTGCATGGTAGCAGAGCCTTCCTTCGGAGGTTCATGGAAGTATGACGTCAAGGTACAGACATCGTAGACAAAGAACAACAAAAAAATGTCAGTGGGGTATCACAGCCGAAGCTCATGACGTAAATTCTCTCGGGTCTCTTTCTTTCCCTTCGATTCTTGGAGGAGTCCTGTTGTTGATGTTGTTGATGTGGGAGTTCCCGAATGGCGAGGCACAATAAACGTCTCTTTGCGATGGGGTTTCTCCGCTATATCCGCGAGGAAACGTATTACAACCTGTACCATTTATTATTAACATTATTATTATTTGTTTATATTATATTTACTAATTTTTACGATTAATAAACTCAGACTCTCTAAAACTTCAATTTCGCGATCTAATTAAATTGGATTGTAAAAAAAAAAAAAGAAACATGCAATATTCGAATGGTGTACGAGGTTCGCTTACCAAAACTGAAAGGAATTGTCTCTCATGCGTGCCCTTGGAAATAAATAGGTTGTCAGCAGTAATTCGAGTGTTTCATGGAAACGTACAACAGTATTATCTCTACAGTAACATAACATCCCAGCGACCTGTCCATAGAGTGTGTAACTGAATACCAAAGCACAGAAGAGGATAATTTACGCGTAACTCATTTTTGTTTTGCTATATATTTGTTAATATATACAATTCAAATTCGTGACACCCTCCCCTACTTCACACCAACCACCTCACCCCGCTCCTCGTACTGGGCATGATCTGTGGGCATGGATGCAATAACGCCCCACAGGCGCAACCGTATCCAGCGCTTATAATCTGTGGAGGAGATCTAATATATAAAGCCGCGATTGATGCGAAGGCTCTCAGTAGACGATTTTAGAAAGATGCGCGCGCCACCAAGCGCGCAACGCAAAGCATCATGGGGACTTGAGAACGAATATATAAAGCCTCGATTGACTCAAAGGCTCTCAGTAGACGGTTTTCAAAAGATGCGCGCGCCAACAAGCGTGCGGCACAAAGCATCATGGGAACTTTGAGGGACACTGCTCTGTCGTCTGTTTCGGTTATGGTTTACCCAGTCTGACACTGCTGCTGCGCACACCGGGATTGTTGTTGTTCTTCTTCTACCTCCGCTTCTGGTCGCCTCGTAATGCTCTTACGCGCGCGAAGTTCCCATGCGCCCTTGCGTGCCACAGGTAGCTCCCGAGAAACAGCCTCTGTGGTTATGCTTAGGGTGTGGTTAGGGAAAGTTTAGGAAGATGAGTACACAATCGCTTTCGCTTGTCCCATCCTACAGTTGGCAATACGACACAATCTTCTGTGTCTCGTCTCATAGAGTCAACGATACAAACAGCCTCTGTGGGTTAGTCTTCCAGTTTGATGCCAATGCAAGCGCTTGCTTCTCTAAAAAGGTCTAATGATAATTCGGGGTTTCCCATTGCAAGACAACTATGCGATCATAAGCGACGCCCTGGTGTAGTAGTTTGTTTTGCAACGGGGATTTCGATCACTTTGTTTCGAGGTACAGCCGTTGCTGGCGTCCGCCTGCGGCTACCAACTAATCCACCGCTCTGGGTGCAAGGCACTAAATGCTCACTTGCGCTGCACCTTGTACGGTAAAAGCACGACAGGCGCTCATAAGTTCACCCAATCAGCAACTAATAGTTGAAAACAAGCACCTGCTTCTGCTTTCTTCAGCTCACATTCACCCGAATTTTCTTTTTTCATAAACTTTCATTTTTATTATTATCGTTGTTTTTCGGGTTCTTCCTTGCTCTTGGCAGGCGTAGCCCATGTAAATGTATTCTAGGCGAAAGCATCTCGGATGATAAGACAGTGTATTGTTCGCTGTCCGCTCCCATTGTTCGGGCCCTTCAGAAACACGTTGAGGCGCACTCGTATACTACACTTTAGGTGTTTCAGAATTGGCGTGTCGTCCTTGTCTCTGTGAAGAGGAATCATCTCGAAGTGTTTGGAACTGATTGCAGACGCAAAACAAACTACCGCTATAGTACAGCTCATTCTGCGTACGCTGGCAATCCTTTTTGCCGCTTCCCCCATTGTTGTTATTAACATTATCTTTTAGCAACATGGACGGAGAAAGTATGTATATCGGTCTTCATTTCTGCTTCTAATCCAAGTGCCATCGCGTGGCAGCAGGAAAACCTCTGGCGACAATATCACCGCACATAACCGTTAATAACCGTCGGCGACGCTGCGCTTTCGACATCGCATCGGCTAATATTTTTCATTCCCAATGACGTCGCCGCGATAACAGACCGGTTCTCAGCTGCTCCCTGGACGTTATCTCAAGTACCAGGTCAACGTAAACAGTCAACAACCCGCCTGGCTATTAGGTTGCACGATCTGTGAGACCTGCTACGCCATGAACACCGCGAAAACACCGTCTAATGTCACAGTGCATGTCTCACTGTGGTTTCGTGCCTTTGCCATATTATTTTCTCATGCGTACGTCAAACATTAGCGGTAGATTGTGCACCACAAAAGAAATAACCTCCTAGACTCTTGAATTCCGGCGTCTCCGGTGTAACGGGCAGGAATAGGGCTACGCAATATGCATAATTCGTTTTCAGTATATTCTTCCAGCCCACTTGACTATTAAAGACCCATATACTTTGACTATTTCGCTTTCGATACCAGCAACTGATCAGGGTCCGTGTCACGTATATATTTTTATTCGGTTATTTTCACTATTATTTTTTTAATCTATTATTTATACTCATTTAGCTCAACATGCGGCCTTAACCGGCATCGCATTCATGAACCCTTAGATTTGCATGTTTTTTTTTTTTTTCAATTATTTCCATATGCTCCAGAATGCATGCACTGGAGCATGACGTCTACTATACGACAGGCGATATTAGTAATATGAACGTCCATAAACTTCCATAAATAACCATGTGTCACAGCACCGACAAGTTACCGCGCTGCGGTCACCCACTTTCCGTTCCATAGACCATAATCTCTATCCTTTTGCTGCGCACCCTTACGTGAAGTTCACTGATGACGTTAAAATATGTCTACTACAAAGGCGTGGCTTCCAGGAATGCCGTACTTTCCCGCAGTGTTATCCTGATGTTCCTTATTTGTTTGTTTGTTTACTGGGAATATTCCCCTCGCACTCGTCGGGCACCGTGATATCCCACTCGGTTTTCTTAGAAGGCGGTGAGGGATTTTTTTTTTCTTTGACAGCCAGCTCTGCAGAACGTGATGGCACAGTTGGGCGCCTGCTTTGTTGTTTGTGAGGTACCGGATTCAAGCCTCTGACGTCCTTGCAGTCTCTAATGTGTTAGCGCTCCCAATGCTCGGTGGCTTATCAAGGAGCACTGATAATTCGGTCCATTACTGCTGTCTCGAGTCAGCCGGCATGAGAAGAGTCATAAGGGAGTGGTAAACTCACATAACGTCAGACATGGTCAGCCGTAAGGTGAGCATCAAGGCTCCCCAGAAATGCTTGAGGAAGACGGTGCTTGTTGGGAGTCTCTACCGGAGGGTAAGTGAATAGCGGAATTTAACGGCACGAGTTGTGTCCATCTTTCTTAACGTTCGTGAAGCTTTCACCCAAGACGGGGCACAAACTTTTCCCAGGTATGGAAGGGACTTCCAGGGGCTGCAACCGTGGCGTGTATGGAGCCTTACCTTCCTGCACTCTAAGAAAGAAAAAATGAGTGAAAAGGGGAGTAATTGCAGCTTTTAGACCCCTAGGCGGCAATTGATCCCTATTTTAGTCCCCTAACCCCGACATTTACTCCCATGGGCTGCAAATCGTCACTGAACTTCACGAATGGTCTTCCTAATGTAACAGTCTACGTAAATATGTGCGCTTGGCCAATTTGATGGCGTAAGAATGTATAACTCAGTCAACTCAGCTATTTTGCACCCACACAGAGTAAGAAACAGTAAGCGCTTATTTCTTCGCAAATTTTGTTATATGTATGTCGGAAGATTTTATGTCACTCGATATATCACGGTTGACGGTTCGATTAAAAGTATTTTCATGCATGCAACACGAATTATGTACCTGCGAGCGTTAGAACTGAGCGTGAAATGCAGTCCCCACTCTGGGACATTCGTTTACTCCCGTGCATTTACTCCCGAAAGGGACTATTTCTTGTGGCAATGCATTTAGTCCCCAAAAGGAGTAAAATTACTCTCTTTTTTTTTTTTTTTTTTTTTTCTTAGAGTGTGTATGGCACTTATTCAAAAAGGGGCGGTCATCCTTTTTGTCGTTTTGTTCGCGAATTTGCGCAATATAGGTCCACAGCGCTTGTTTATATGTCTGAAGCCACTTGTACTTCATCGTGATTTGGAAAATTGTAAAACTCTTCGGAAGCGTATCTTTAGCTGTGAGGTCATGGAACTATTTCAAGGCACACGTACTCTATCGATGCAGGCCGTGTCACACCGGAAAGGGAGATACGCGATATCTGTGCTTGTGCCCCTATGTGTGGACGCGGTAGAGAGGGAGCTGTTGGCCGATCAGGTGCAGCCAGCTGTTCCAGAGCATTTGGTGGGCATTACAATGGAGGTGGCTGTGTAACAAATCGGGATGCTGATCACACTCTTGAGGATATTGTGAGCCATGGCCACCTCATTATTCAAGTATGTTTATTATGCTTTCGTTAGGTAATTGCAAAACCACATACCCTACCCGAATCAAATACCGAAAGCAAAGAAAAACGCTTACGAGGTGAACATTAAAATTCCAACGGGAAAAAGAAACTGTGCAGGATGACACAGTATATGATCAGTGTTTCTTATGCCAGTAGCAAATCACGCCCGACCACAATGGGGGTATTCGTTTATTCGAAGAAGAAAAAAAGACGAGAGAAAAAGAAGAGACCACAAGACATGCACACAGCTCAGTCGGCTCTGAGGAGAACTCGCTGGATTCGTTAAGAAATCCTGCCAGGTGCGTCCTTCACTTTATTCGCAAATGAGCACTCCAGTAGCCTGTGTAGTTACACCCCTTTATCGTTGGTATCTGGACGTACGAATTTTATTGAATCAGCTCGGCGATCTAACTACAACGATCCAGAGGACAGGTGGTGTGGACCACATTCCGCGGTACGAGTCCTTCTGAAGAATCCTGAATGATTATTTCCCCCGTACCTTTCCGCTTCAATGGTCAACCCAGCCGCATGTAACGGGCTGCAAGGCATGGCATGTTTCCCTTCAGACACTCATTAAATGATGTAGCGTGAGACTGTACAATGTTACATTACACGCTCCTCTGCACTGCTGCGCAGGGTCGGTGAGCATGAGACAACGAGCGTAAGCCGAGACAAAGGCATAGCAGTATGACGCCATTGCAGAAGGCCGTTCTGCATGACACACTGAAAGCCGAAAACGCACCGTGTACAGTTGCATGGGACTATGAGCAACAATTAATCGCAACTGGAATGCCAACGGTTTGAGAGTGCACTTATAGTCCTTCTGCCAACTCTCCGTTACAGCGCCCCTGAACATTTCCTTGCGGACACAGGACTGCCCTTTCGTCGGTAAGCGTGTCATCGGATCATGTCAATGCTGGTGCGGTGCATTTGGTTGTATCACACCAACTGGACGCCCCTGCACTCATTTTCGTCGCACCTTTCGCATTTGCTAGCAGTTAACATCCCACGAACGCAGAGTAGCAGTCCACGTTTTTTGTAACCAACGTCTCTGAATAACTTTCTTAAGAACCTCTCTCACACACTAACGATTGGAACTCATTGAATAGAATAAAACGAATGGCAAAGAAACTGTCCTATGAGTTGCTTTGATGAAATAAGGAAGCCAATTACCGCATGTGACATTCCTTCCTGTATACGTCGCCTCCGCTGTCATGAAGGGCGGAACGAAGCTATGTGAACCGATAATGACAACAAAGGTTCGAGCCACAATCGCCATATTATTTTAACTCATATTCCATCCGACCCAGTACGCTCTGAACAGCAGTTTGCAACCTGTGCAACGAACGATAAAGGCTTGAGCGACGCCGTAACTTTCTTTCTAAAAAGCACGTGAAAATGATAACTTGAGAATATGGCTAGATTCCCCTTGCAAACATGGAGGTGCTTCCGATATGAGCTGTATTGTAAGCTCTGTGTCCCGTGCAGGGTGCAGACCCACATATTCGGAAGTTAGGGGAGTCTTCCTACAGCCGACCTTTTGACGCGACAAATGTTCTAGGTCCTTGGCCCCGGACACATTCAAGCTCTGCAGGCGCTTGTTCATTTTCTTTTACAGGCCCCAAGCTGGTGGGTGTACCGTGACCGTGACTTTATCGATACTAACCATCTGACAGATGTGATTCGCGACGCTGTCCGGCGTTTTCTTTTTCGTTCCTTTACTCATTAACGCTTTACATACTTAATTTCATCTCTCATTGAACTGGAGTACCCGACTCTGCACGTCAGTCAGCATTCTATTTTGCACTACACCAACCCACGTGACCTTCCATTTCCACCATACCACACATCTCTACTCTTGCTTGTGGTGGTGATGGTAGTAGGGGTGTGAACACGGGGGGGGGGATATGTTTATTGAAAAAAAAAGAGGAAAGATTAGTTATTGGCCTTACAGTCGCGGGCATGCGTCACGACTGAAGCTGGAAGATGAGACGATGACGATTTCTGCACTTGGCAATGTTTCAGGTATATACGCCGAGGCTAACCACAGGTGACCGCGCCCCTACCAGGGCATCAATCTTATAACCTAGTCATTTTCTCCTTACGTTGCGATCTTATCGCAGTCACGTGGCACGTGGACAATTACAACACACTAAGCTAGACAGTGCAGAAGTGACTGTGCTCGCGTCCGAACGGTAGAAACATAGCCGTGGCACGGTGACGGTCTGGTCCTTTCTCCTGTCCGTGCGCGCAAAGGATGAAACGCGCCGTCTCTACGTGTCTTACTTCAAGTTACAGCAGGCATCAACGCTGTTGCTCCACGAAGTTCTGCGGAAGATGTTCGCCGCTGTGTGAAAATAGTCCATAGGGTTACAGGTACGCTGCATCTGATTCTATGGTTCAGCTTCCTCCATGAGGGTTTGAAGGACCTTTCACTTCATATGATGTGATGTACGTTATCACTTTTTCACTCGTTCAATAATGTAATATGGATTACACCTGAATTGCGAAAACATGATGGACGTGTCTAAAGCATTGGCTCCTCCTACAGCCACTTTAACTAGATTATTTTATCTCTTCTAATTGAGCAGGAGTGGCTCACTTCATGAGCGCCCGAATCTCCGTTGTATTTTCTCATGCCTCAAACTGCACCAAAGACTCGTTTTCTGGCACAAGTACTCGTGTTCAATTATTACCAGAATAGGAATTATTACCAAATAATGTTCATGTCACTTCAGTTTCCAATGCCTCTGCAAAAGTTTCTGGTCTTGTGTTCTGTTTATCGTGCATAACGCTGCCGACCGGGAACAGCTCGATTCGTTTATGACAGCTTTATTTCACCCTGATGCGCAAGTCTGCGTTACGGGGTCAGGTTTATATGGTTATCTTCTTTCTTTCTTTCTTTCAAAAAACGATATGAAGTACGCTTTTCTCTTTGAATGTAATGTGATGTAATGCACCAGTGTATCTGTTATGTAGGATAGACGGTTCTGCGAATTGAACTACAACTCATCATCATCATCATCATCTTTAACGGGACGAGTTTTGGATCACATGACAACATTGCACACTCTTACATGTGGTGGTCCAACGCCGTGGCGCGATTTACAGTCAAGAGAAAAGGGCGTACTTCACGCGCCCTCAGAGAAAATCTCTATAAGCAAACAGCCACGACAGTCAAACAACAGGTGTCCTCTAGTGAGTTTTGGAGGCAAAAATACTTAACCAACTCAGGTCACCCTAACGTCAGAAAAAAATAGCCTATTTGGACAAACAATTCGCTTAAGGTGACGCTGTGAGTTTCTTGATTTCTTCTCACTATCATCTTCATCAATTAATGAAGGCTGTTTAATGTCGTCCAGGATGTGTTTGTGCAATGGAGATCCGGGACAACTCAAGCACGCGTAATGATATACCATTAGCAGACCCTAATCCTGTCTTCATCAATCATATTTCACATCAGCGTGAAAGTCTGTACAATGTACAGACTTTGTACAGACGCGTACGTATGTAACCAAAACCAAAGTCTGGTAGTTGGCGCATACTACCACTCGCCCAAACGCGGCCAAGAAGACGCGGACCAAGAAACACGCACAGGCAACTGCTTCCCAAGTGAAGATACTGTTGACACAACACACTACAGATACAAGACCAAAGAAAGTTCAAAAAGAAATTAGAATCTGGGTGTCGGAACCAAGCAGCTTCTACGAGCGACAAAATGTAACATTTACGTTTCCCCTCTCCCCGTAATCTTACATCATGCCGGAAATCCAGCCACATTTTTTGTCACTGTCAACAGAACACTTTCGGGAGGACGCGCACACCCAACAGTGGGACTTGTTCCGTAATCGTCACCGCTATGACGCAAGAGATGCGATGCGCGCTAGTTCAGGTCTTCCCGATACACCTGGGCTGTATCATCGGAAAGATTCCAATTTCGCCGAAGGGTAGCGCACTTTTCAAGGTTGCCTTCCAGCAGTTTCCCCGCGCACAAGAAAAACCCGCGACGAGGCCAAGTACAACGGCCTCCTGAACGAAAGCTGTCTCACTCCCTTTCCGGTCAACGCGCGAGTTGCTATACCCCTCTGGAGCACACCGTAATGCCATGGAGAGTGACTTCCATCATTTGTAAGTGCCACTGCGCGATCGCTTCCACCAACGTAAGTTATTCCTTTTAGTTTTAGTTACAGTTTTACGATAGCGAAACAGCATGCGAAGAATAGAAAGGGAACGCCTCAGTTATGTCATCATCTGTCATCTTCGCGAACTAGTCTTCACTCCGGACGGGACTTCGTTCCCGCTAGAACCTGGACGCCGCTTTGCGTACCACTGGTTTTTTTGCCAGTCTTATCCTCCAGAGTATTAAAGAATATACCATGTAGCTTGCAGTTCTAGTAGTTGCCCAAAAATTATCGGTTTTGTCAGGCAGAGTTGTGACATTTTTATGTCTCCGACAGCCCGCCACACCTTTGCCTGAGATTGTTGACCATTGACGAGATACCATGTGGCATACGTACGCATGAATAATAGGTGCCGAAAAATGTGTGCGTATTGGGAAGTACGGTTGGCGAACGCTACAACAAACCTACAGTACATTTAGGGTGCACGTCACGAACGGTATACTAATACAGTTGTCTCGCCATGGCTCTACTAACCGTTGGAGCAGTTATCGTTTATCAGTCCTGTGTGCATGTGTGTTCGGGGGATGTGAATAGAAACCGTGTTGTAGAACGCTCAGATGTTGCTCTGCAATGACTAGAACAACCGCGCAGGGGTGTTGTCCCAGGGGTACAGGGATGTTGTTGTTGGCTGACCACTCTAAACCCATAATAAGGACGGAGGAAGGAGGATGCAGCCGAGCTGCATCCTCCCGCTCCGGCTTCGCATGCCTATACTCCCGGAGGAGAAGGTACCTAAGTGTCCGACGTCTTTGTCCTTAACATTTCGCAAGGTAACAACCTTAGCACCGCATCAGTGCATCCTTCGAACTTACAAAATAGAAAAGGGTTAAAAATTGGGCTGTTCCGTTGCGAAAGAGAAACTCAACTGCATAGTATAGTATAATTAGAGCGCCGGCATCGGTGGCTTAGACGGTAGCGTGTCCGCCTGCTGATCCCAAGATCCCGGGTTCGAACCCGACCGAGGACGGTAGCAAGTTAGTGGAAAGACTGTACAAGGAACGCTAAATGTGGTGTGGCGTGATTTCGGCGCACGATAAACAACGTTCAGGTGGGCAAATAATCCACAGACCCGGCCACTCATGATTACAGTTGTCTAGCGATGGAAAGCCCCGAGTTATTATTAATAGTAGTATAATTAGATAGAGCCATGCACGCTGTCATTGGGTTTCGATGTTGCTCAAAATGCGGAACCCTCACCCACACTAACATAAAAGAGAGAGAAGAGAACATGTGCGGGGAAGCAAAACCGTCAGACCAGAAAACGTATTGCGTTTCTTCGTCCGTTTCTTTTTCTCCTATACAAGAAAAAGCGATTTTCTAGCGAAAACAATAGAATTTGCTTCAGGCTCCCGTTGCATTTCACGACGTTGATTAGAGACGCGATGCGAGCCGTGCGGTGTCCGCCATGAAAAATGTTCCAAGGTCCTTTCTTACACCGTATATTTATTTATTTCGAATACCATATTGCCGACAGCTGACCTTGTTCTTGCGACAGACGCACTGGACGCGGTCATAAATGCAAACTCGCGGAGTCCGGAAATGGAGCATAGTTCTCGTGCCTTCGTGCCGCAATATTTCTACTTACTGCGGCAACCTTACATAATTTCAGTAGACAAAAGTTCCATTCCAAAATGACGAAGGACCGTGTTTCGTGCATCTTACACACCACGCTGTCAAAACACAACTAACGCACAAAATGCCACCCACACGCTAAAAGCGAGACTTAACCACGTAGCATCATGAGGGCCAACCATTGCACAGAACGATACCGTATCACTCCTGATTTGCTGGAAATAGGGGGCGTACGCCATTTTGTGATGATTTATGTAGCTGCGTAAGTGTCACAAGAAGGCGTACGCCTCGCGCTTCCCACAAATCAGGGGTGATAACGGTATCGCTAAGCGCTATGTGGTGAAGCTCGCGTGACTGGGCGGTTAGCGTGCTGGTCATGTCAAGTCGAGACTGGGAGGTAGCCGAAGTTCGAATACCGGTGGGATTTTCCTCAGGCGCTGTCGGACATATGTCGGCACAGTTCCCTTAGAAGTCGACCCAGGACACGCATTCCCCCAGAGGGTTAGTCGTGATGCTGTCCAGCTCTGTGAGGCCGACACCGGCGAGTTCTTTTACCACCACCGCCGCCGCCGCTTTCGTGTGTACCGCTAACGGAGACTGATTGTACGCAACTGAATACGACTTTTGAAAATCGTTTAGTAGCCACTTTCCCTGTCACGAAAAGGGAGACTTTATTGCGACTCGTTTATTGTCAAGCTGTTGTATGAATTTTTGTGGGAAAGCCCGAGTCAGCGCGCCGTCATCCGAAGGGCATTGGCCTTTCGCAACCTGTTGTTCGATGCTCACTGACGTAAGTGCAGACCATGAGATTTTGTTTCCACTTTTGTGTTTCGCTCATTGAAACGTCGCGAGGCACTGCACGCTATCGCTCGATTGCTGTCTGTATAGTTGTACTCCCCCGTGAACTGGAAAGATTACAATCTTATATGAACATGAGCGGCACCCAGGAACGTCTTTGTCGTCGCTTGTAACGACTATCCCATGTCAATCGCGATTTTCTGTGGACGTCACTATAACAAAAGCTGTCAAAGTCTGAAATTTTCCCCATAGCCTACCAGGAACGCTAGCTAGCGCAATACATTGTTCACCAAGGTCACGTTATTCATTCCTCAGGATCGTACGCTACGTAATCGACCGCAGACTGATTGAACGTCGACAGCTCATCCAGCGTCATAACCTTGTTACACAATCGGTGCGTTTCTTTTTCTTTTAACAGAGGAAATTTTTATCGCCACTTCCGATCACTCATTACGAGGAATTTATCTGAAGGCCATCGCGGAGCGACACATATTTCCTCGTTCTATCACGGAAGGAACGAGTTCCGCTTGTCATGTCGTGCTTCCTATTTGGTTATGCAACGGAGTTGATCCTGGATTCTGCGCTTGCAGCAATGCTTGCAGCGTGACCCTTAGTCTCTATAACGAACTTGCGGAACATTCGGATGTTCCTCAACTGTGGCGGCTGCAGCCGATGACCAGATGGCTATTTCTTCGCTTACGAAAAGGGGGGGGGGGGCAGTTCACTTTCCAAGGCAGTTTGTTGGGTTGTTGTTCACACGTCAAGTTCATACGAGATCATACATAGAAGACGGCCTTTGAAGGATAAATTAATAAGATCTCTTGCTATATATGACAGTATATAATGCATAATGTACACGCTATCAGAGACTGTAACATTACAGTACAACAACAATTAAATAATGAGCTTATGAGGCGTTTACAACAAGAGTCCAGTGAATGTCAAGCACGGACTTGTAGAGGCAGCGGGCCCCTCAGCGCCAAATCAAAGCCCTTATGACGTTGGGACTGGGCATAGCAGGCTGCTGAAGAATCTGTATCTCATTATGCATGCCACGTAAAAGGATTTTCTCTCTCTCTCTCACTACTGTGACTCGCCACTGTGACGTGGCGTACAATGACTACGCTAAGTTACGTAACCTTCAACAACAAAGTATCACGGCATTTAGCAATACGCTACGCTATGCTGTCTGCGCAGCTCCCCAGTTTTCCTCTTTCCCCTATTGCCCGTGGAGCATCCTCATTGGTCCCTCAACTAAATAAGGGGGCAATGTTTCAACGTGAAGGGCACGTGGTTTCAACTTCGGACCCATGCAGGTCTACGAATACCCCCTGATCGCTTCCTTGTGAGTGGACAGACATTTTGTCACGTGGTTTCTCGCCTCTTTTGCACTCTCCCCTGCGCAGGGATAAACAAATTGTAGTAGCGTATAAATTATATTTATACGTTTATTATATATGTAATACGTATATAATAACGTTATAACGTATAATACAACGTTATAACATATAATATATATATTATGCGTTTATTTATATATGTTATGTTTATATATATTAGATGGGTACAATATAGCGCATAATAACGTTATAACGTATAATATATTTATTATACGTTAATTTATATATGTTCTGTCGATATCGTGAGCGCTATGCCAGCAAAGTTCGTTGACCGGATACGTTGAAGGAGGCTACGAAACGAATAAGAAACATACTGGACAATTTTACATGTGTGGTCGATTACATTATGCGCGCACTGAAATACTATAGTTATTCTTCTATGTGACGCAATTTACGACATGTGCTCTCTTCACTCTAAAAACAGAACTTCACCGCATAGCACGCTCTGCACCAAACATTGTCACGGGTTCAGCTCTAGCAACGACAAGATGGCAGGTCGCGGTGTCACGGCCAGTGTCAGGCTACATAACTCTTTTTGCCGTAAAACTGGTGCTGATGCTCAGGTCTATGCAAACAACCGCCTTACACATATGTTCTACATAGCACCGTGCTGTACCTGTGACCCTGCGACACTTCGACAGTACGGGAAATCACATGACGTTCTCCGCGAGGTCTCAAGACCAGTAACAGGTTCGCGCGTTTATCAGTCTTACGTCACCGTTGTGGTTGCCGTTGCTTGCCAATTGGTAACCGTACACTCTAAAAATAGAAGTGGGACGAGGGGTGGACACGGTGATATTGACTTGCCGTTGTTGGCTTTACACGCGGGTGGGCAACATCACGACTGTAGCCAGAAAGGGATGAAGGGATGGAAAGTGGAGGGGGTGATGGGTTGGAGGTAAGCCAAATAAAGGACGCAATGATAAGCAGAGAGATTGTACCTAACCCTTCCCATGTTCTTTGGTACAGTCTAAAAGCAGAACTTCACCGCTTAACCCACCCATGAGCAACCATAATGACCATGCTGAGCACTCCTAACGACGTCCTTCTGTCTTTGTTGAAAGTAGGAGGCGCTCTCTACGCTTTTATGCTAAACACTCTGCGTGCACGCAAAGTATTAAGAGATGGCGTACGCCCCCCGTCCCCAGCAAACCGCGAGGCAAAGCGATGTAATTCGGAATGCTCGGCGACCTTGACTGTTACTCCCTGACGTTCTGTTTCTAGAGCGCACCAACAAAGAAAATGGGAAGGTTAACAATATCTCACTTCACGATCTAACATAGCGCGCCCTCTGCAGGCAACCCTCGACATATTTACATAATCACCTCACTTCTCTTTATTTTCCGCTCAACTTTGACCTCCGCCTGTGTGCTAACCTTCAGACGGAGCGGCGGATTCAGAGGAAACAAATCTATCTGCACCAATCTGTTTACACGTCCGGTTTACGTTCGCGCGGCACACAGACAATGACGCTGGTGTGGTAGCGAATGCTAAACCAAACGAAAAGAAAACCGAGGCATGTCCAGTTTGACGTCAGTATTAGCGTAATGCTTACCGACAAGGTGGAGGGAGGGGGAGCGCGCTCTGGGGCCGCTTTCTCTGCCAACCCGCCAGAAGCAGATTCAAATGGCTGTGTTGGTGTTACGTCGTGCGTGTGGTTCCCGCGGATTATGATTCGATGAACTGAACACTGCTCACGGATAGCCTTCGATCGATTACGGCAGGGCAGTGGGAGCAAAGAAGCATCAGGATTACACAGCATGCCTGCCCCTTGGGGCTTTCTACGGTAAGCGGGACAGCTCTGCTGCACATGCAACTGATTTCATTGTAGTGCACATTTTATCGACCGATATTACACTGATAAATGGTTATTTTTGGCGCTTGATGATGGGGATTTGGTATCAGTGACGTCACAAAGGCACCGACGGCTATCGGTGCTCGTTTCGTGACTGAAGCATAGATCATGAGCGAGCTTTAGTCAGGGATGGGCATAAATACATTTTTTGAGTATTTAAATATAAATACAAAATACTTTGTTGACAGGGGTATTTAAATACTCTTCATAAATAGTTTTCAATATGAGTATTTAAATACAAAATATAAATACTGTATTTAAATACCGTAACTACTACCATAAATACTGTGAGGAAGATGTCATCTGGAATCATAGAAATAATTATGATCATAAGGACAAATCAGCGAGAAAGAATAACATTTATTTGTTAGATTATCATGGCGATTCTAATATTAGAAATTTCTCGAAGACTGCTTCTTTTAGGCATCTTCTGTTCGGCCGTACAATCAGATTCGCAAAGGAGAACAGCATCTCCACAGGTGCCGATGAACAAATGCTTGTATTAAATTTGACGAAGATGCTTCGTAGAACAATGCAATCGGGTAGTCACGACCGTTGTCCGCAACAACAGTGAAAAACTCGCCATCTAAAATGGTTTGTCGCATGCGCATGCTAGCGAAAGCCCGGCATAATTGCGCCCCAGACTCGCCCTTCTTCCCGAAAGGTCAAATGCAGGGCAACTTTAAGATATGAGTCAGTATATTCTGTATTTAAGAGTATTTATAAAGCATTTACAAGAATAAATACCCGAAAATTGGTATTTAAATATAATTATAAATACATTTTTCAAGTCTGTATTTAAATACAAAATATAAATACATGTATTTATATTTTAAATAGTATTTTAATTACAATGTATTTAAATACTGCCCATCCCTGGCTTTAGTACATCGGAAGAATTCTGCGAAAACGATGCGATAAAGGAAGTTATCAAATCCGAGCTTAGCAATGCGATGTCACGTGCTTCCAAGAAACACTGCGATTGGCTTATCGTGTTTTCGGAATCATTAGCATGAGGAACTTCCTATCTACTAAAACTTGCTCATTGTTTAGGCGTCACTTAGGTAGGAACCCGAAAGGGGGGAATATATAACCCATGATGTCGTCATTCAATTTTTGTTATTGTCTCTTTCTCAGGCATTGTGTTTGAGCCCCCGCATGTGTTTCTTTGTTTGATTTATTCTTACTCTATGTGATTAATTTGCGATAATTTGTCTATCTCTTGCCTCCGGTTCATTTCGCATGCACCACTTTGTCAGCGCCATTTCGCTTTTGTCGATGCTGACTGGTGTGGTTAACCCTTTTTGGGTTACGAAAACTGCAACTGCATCATACGAAAACTGCAACTTACTTTCACACGCAGTCCCTTGGTATCGTATTGGAAAGTCTCTCTGCTTGTCGTACTTTTTAGGGTTAGGGCTTGTGTGCTTCTCTAGGGTTAACAGCTTTTGGTCAAGCTGTCTGCATGTGGTCGCGACATGTGGTGTGCAACAGTAGGCTACAGTAATATTGGCCTCAAGTGGCGCCCTTCAATGTTCAAACGTACGCGACGAATCAATGAGGTTTCTGTTTCCGATATAAGCCGTTACGGATTCCATGCTGCCCATCTGTTATATGAGCCACATATGGTATTGTTTTACTGTACACTTATGAATCTTTTCGGCGTTTATGGCGTCCAAAAGTCCCGGATCAATGTGACTGGCACAGATGACCGCGTGATACTCCAAAGTGATCCACAGCCAGCAAAGTAAAAAAAGAAAAGACGTTTCATGAACCTGCGACACTGGTACCTCTCTATCATTGGTACCTTGTATTCCGCATGAATGTGTCAGAAGTTCAGAACTATTGGAAGAAGAATCCTGAACAGGTGCGACCTGGTCGTACAGGAATTTTCCACTCTCGGTTCGAAAGCAGACAACGGAGGCGTAAATTGAAGAGTCCGAATCAATAATTAGGATGAGCTCAACATTTAAGCCTCATCAAAGCCCTATAGCACAGATTTATTCGTTTCCCGGCACAGGCGTTCCCTCACCTTCCGTCAAACGCCGTCCTTGAGAAGGAACGGTATTACTTTTCGCGCCATTCTTGCCTCTCGCATTAGTATGTGATCGCGCTTATATTCTGCTCTCGGTAGCACAGTTAAGCAATTCTTCAACATCGTAAATGAATCCCACACAAAACCCGTCATTATATTTTGCAACGGGTGGTGTAAGAACGCCTTGGTTCACAACCTTCCAGCGGGACCTCACGTACCCCCGAGTCATGTTGCCCTCTTCCTTGCACCTCTCCTGTCCCCTCTGACGTCAATGCCGTCTTGCGAAACCTCTCGCGGAATGAGACACAACTTTTTGGCATTCGTCACGGCTGCCCTGGGACTATCCGGTTGAGGTAAATTATGGCCACGACGAAACGGACGATACGAAGGCCCCAGTCTGCTGATGTGGCAGCTCACAGTTTGTGCATGCGACTTTCAGACAAATCAGAAGAAGAAAAAATATGCGTCGCTCTCCAGTTCTTTGCGCTTCCTTTGTCATCAAGGACGATCCGTCTCCTCATTCCTTTCTTTTTTTCGTCTGCCACCATTAACTTAAGCTTTAAAAAACTTGGGCAGGTCGGTACACTATATTTCTAAAAAAAACACTACAGTGTTGATAACAAAAAAGACAAAGGAAACTCAGAAGGGCAACAATTAAGACATCCGTTTTGAATGAACCGGTGGAAGAACTAAGGAACTAAGGTCCTTAGCCCTGGTCCTTAGCCCTGGTCCTTTTGGACGAACGTAATCGTTATCCGCAAACGTTGTTCGCGTTGTTGTGCGCTTGCCTTGTGTGTTGTGTTGTATTGTGTTATAACATTTTCTACAATAACTAGGGCAACTATCGAAGCCTAAATAGCATTTCAGTTACTGTCAAACTGTCGAAACGAAATCATACTTCAGTCGTATCACATTCAAGCATTATGCACATGGTTTTTAATCAACCAAATAACGAACTGTACATATCTTGCCAAGAGGCAACTGGTGGTGGTGGTGGTGGTGGCGATAGGGCTTGCCGTCAAGAGGTATGGTACCGCAATTGTTGCGGCGAATCACCTCATCCCACCGTCAATCATGTAGTTGTTGTTGCCAAGACATGTACTTCTTCTTCCGCGTACCTAAACATGCTGCATAGTTAAAATACAGTGCTGTTGTGCGATTTCTGTTTTTTGTTTCCTGTCTCTTCTGAGAGAACGTCTACCAAGGAGCGTTTGTAAGAAAGCGCCTCTTGCATAACCACGAGAATAACACCAGTGTCATTAGGGCACCAGCGACATCCTTGATGGCCGACCACTCTGGCTACAAGCCATATCCCTCCAACGTTTAGCCGTTCGCCGTGAAACTTATCAATGCTGTACCCGCTATGATTGTCTGAAGGCACGGGGCCTCCTAAGAATACGAGCGAATCGCTGAAATTGATCCTTTCGCGGCACATTAACGGTGTTTACGTGTATATATGATTTGAAGGACGCTTGATCGTTTTCATGATTGATCCTCGTCTGAAATGCATTCCTGATTCAAAATGCGCGTGAAACGTGTTTCTCTATGTTCGTCAATTAACTGACGCAATCAGTTGTACCGAAATAATGACCAGCAAGAAGCCATTCAGCCTGGTTATAATTCTGCAGGCCCTCGTCGTAATCGTGTGCAGTACCTTCAATTATGCATGCAGTTATTTGACGGCCACCGATTTGCTTCAGGCGCTTTAGTCGCACGTCGTTTGGTGCGTGCTATTATAGTCTCTCTCCCTCCATACAGTATAGCCACATGCACACTTAAAAATTAACTTCACCACATAGCACGCTGCTGGCCAACAATCATCTCGAACCACATCGTTCTTTTCCCTGATTTCCTGGAAACGGGGGGCGTACGCCATTTTTGTGGCATTCTGCAGTTCATATTTTCCGCAAAAACGGAGTACGCTCCCCCACCCCCCTCCCGTTTTCATCAAATCAATGTAGATAACGTTGTCACTCGGGACGATGGTTGGCTATAGAAGTGCGCTACCCGGTGAAGCTCTATTTTTTAGAACGCGCAGAAGCGTTGCACTCTTAAAACTAAGCTTCACTGCATAACACGGTGCTGTAAACCATTGATCCCGAATGACATCGGTCTCCCTCCTGGTTCGTCGAAAACGCGAAGCGTACGCTTTTCGCGACAGTCATGCAGTTATGTTAAGCGTCACAAAAAAGGCGTCAACATCATCATCACCAACTTATTCAGATAATACCGCGATGTGCCGTGAGGGTCCTAAACATCCTGCCGCCTCCCTCATGCAGCACGTGCATCACACTGTGACCTGTCGTGCGTACAGGGTTCGTAATTATCGCGACTGCGCCGCTATGCATTCGGTAATGGCCAGATGTGCAAACCTTCAAAACGATGCAGTCGGAGCGTATAGGCACGCCATGATACAAAACGAGCCTGTATACAACAAAGAAGGCAGGAAACTTGAGAGGGAAACAACGTAACGCTCCACTCACGGATTAAATCGATCATGATCGCAAAAGTGCTAATTCGCATTTTACGATCCTGATCTTTTGGCAAGTAAAGGGAAAATTCCGGTAGCGTTCCGTGGCGCATCCTAACGGGTCCCCTAACGGGTCCCATGCATGGCCAGCTATATACGACAACTGACTTGCGATTAACCGTTGCGTTGGCAACCGTTGCTTCCATTAAAAACAAAACCAGTTTTTTTTTTATTCGGTGGGAAAAACGAAAGCGTTGCTTGGTATGCGAGCAAGAGATAAGGTCAGCAAAATATTATATCGTTCACGCACGGCTGCGAAGTAACTGTGCAGGATGAATTATACAACATTTATGTATCACAGCTTTTCAGTATGTGGTTGGATTAAGCTTACTTTTTTGTAACTGGTAAATTGACTTTTCAAATATCGTAGTGTTGCGTTTACGATGCTTGCAACTCACCTTCGATTCTTTTAGAGGAACCTTTCATATACTTATTAATAGTATGCGCTGCAGCAAGCATTCTGGTATGATCCAAATCACTCAACTGGATTTCGGTTGTTGTGTTACAGTTGTCGCTGCAAGTACCTCTGATGTCCCTTCGGAATCTGTCCTGCCCGGACCTGACGAAAGCAGAGGACGACACCCAGCAGCTGAGTCCAAAACACAAGACGCTAGAGAGGGCACCAAGCTTGGGGGATTCCATTGCCAACTGCAGCGACACCATCTCGCTCTATTCTGACTTGGTATGTGCACTTTATTTCTATAATAGCCCTTTTTATGCAGAAATATATCTGGGTACGTTAATGACACGACAAAGTGATAAAGTGTTTCATTCGAGTTCGCGCCCTGTGGCGATGTCTTGCCACAGGACTTCCCAAAGGCTGAGGAAACCCCGTATGCTTTCCGTAGAGGGACACATTCCCCTGGACAACCAGGTCCCGATAGCCAGAGGCATTCCCATCCAAGCAGCACAACATCTTCGCCCAATACCAGAACAATATTGGCAATACTGGCACAATATTGGTGTAATCTTAGTCCAATATTGTGTCGACATTGCTAATATTGGTGCAATATTGGGCTGTTGTGCTGCTTGGGTACAGTCCTCTCCCAGTGCTACCACAATCATTAGGTCCCCTGTCAGCCCGATACTGTTGTACAAGCTCCGTACTCGGAAGTCATCCCCATATCATCGTCATCATGTATTTCTCTCTCCCTCTCCGTACTCGACTTTATTTATGTTGTTCTTTTGCTTGTCTTTCAACGTTGCTGTTCAGCTGTTTAATGATGGGCAAATCTGAGTAACATTCCAGCGCAACAGAATAAAGGAGTTCCCCGCAAGGACACCTTTGCGTGGAGAAGGGCGGCGCAACCAACATATTAACGCTGGGTCTGTGGTGACACAGTGGTAGCATTGTAACACGAACTGTTACGGGAGACGCAGAGTTGAAATATACTCGGCGCACATGCCCACGAAGTCTGCCCAGAACGCACGAAAACCACGAGCAGAGAAACGCCTTAGAAAAACGATAGCGTCGTGAAAAGAAAAGAAAAAAAAACTCTCGCGGTGCGGATGGGGGGACATATTTGAACAAACAGAGGAAAGGTCAATCAAAGTTTATATGCTATTCCATAGAAAAAAAAGAGAAAAGAAAGTAAAAAGAAGAAACCAAAAAAGAGACAAGACTTCATTGATGTTCAACTTCAACTTCATTCGGTCCTATAAATGAACCCAGAGCACTGGGGAAAAGCTACTGACTGTTCCGTGACTGATCCAGTGTAATACGTCACTCATGCGGTTAAGCACTCGTAGATATGTAACTTCGTATAATACAGCAATCGTTCGTCTCCCCGTTAATACGACACTGGCTTAGATTCAGTTCGGACTGGGCAACTTCCGTTTTGTTCCGCCCGAGTCCGCGGGGCTACATCCACGGCGGTATACGTTTTGCCAAGTAAAGCAAACGACAATACGTTGGTTACCTAGGCAGCCCTCACACAGTTGAACTATTCCAGTTCTTCGAAAAAGGACAAACAGGCATCGCTAGAAACGTCGCACGTAAACAACTTCGCCTCCGTGGCGCTACGTGCCCGTAAATAAGGTCATGGAAAAGCGGAAGGTTTCTGTCTTTGTGCCGGTGAATATGGTACAAGCCCTTGAAAAAAAGGACGGCTGCCTCTCTCCCCCTCGCGGGTAAATAGAAATGCGCGAATTAAGATAATAACCGGGAATTATTTTTGTGAGCAACAACCCACGCTCCTGCGGCGCATACGGGACGAATTAAGAAACAGTAGCTGGAAATTGTCATGCTGTAACGCGGGCTGGTATGGAATCACGACAGAGCATGACAACGTGGGATACACAATGGTATCTGATAAAAAACTGCACGAATGCAGGCTAGCTGGTGGTGGTGGTGGTGACTCACCATTAATTCATCCTCTCATATTAACCTCTGTGAAGTGGGGTAGGGTCCTGTGACTACTACGGGGGAACATCCCATGTGATCATCACTTCTCCCTCATTTATTGTTGCTGTTGGTGATGGATAAACTTTATAAACTTCGCGCGCAAAATACGACGCTACACAGTCGTCGGCGTACGCTTTGTATTTTTCTCCTTAAAAGACAAAATGAAAAGCAGCCGATGCGATGGTTCCTTGTTCTGCTTCGTATGTTGTAGTATAAAGAAAGAAAATTCAAGACAAAGTAAAGTATGTAATTTTTATAGGAAATTATGTAAAATATACAAAAATTAAGGATAAAGTAGCAAGATAACGAAAAGCAAAGGCGTCCGTGTGTATGTATGCATTTGCTTCTACCGCTAGTCTTGAATGGGGAAGCATGAATGTTTGAAAGGAAAAAAAAATTACGGACGAGGATATAACATGCACCTGGGTTTCACCGACCCGTTAACAAAGTCGGGTGTTCAAATAGCCCCATTAACTTGTATGGGACAGTGTGCTTTTCCCAGTCAAAATTATATTTGAAAAAAAAAACGACAAATAACAAATTATAAGAATAACAACTAAAACGAACAGCACACCGACGAGAACGTCTGTGGTATGGACGATGCCTAAGGACGCCTGTAGACTTATCTTTTATTCTGGTTGTGTCGTAACTGAACGCAAATGGAGTGGAATGTCTGTCCCTTGCGGTGTTGTTCCCGGGAACATTTTTTCCTAAAAAATGTGCGATTGATTTGTTTCTCCTTCTATTTAGGGTACTGATGACCAGGACGACTTCCTGAAGAACTGCGACAACCTCAAGCGAAGTCGCTACTTCGACGACAGTGAGGACTCTTCCGACTGCAGCCAGATGGATATCATGGCGTCGGGTGAGGGCGCGCTTTCGCTTTCAGTTCTTATCACGCTGAATCTGCAACCTTCTCTTGTCGCGCCATCGCAGTATCTTACGTCGGCGTTCGCGTCTATTTTCAAGACCAACGTGTATACGACTCGTAGTACGTTTGTAGGAACGTCGTAGTCCGTAACAGATATCGGATATTAAACACAAATTGATTAACGTTTCCGGATGTAGAGGAGACAAGAATCTGTAAAGCTCGAGGCTGCAATTATCCGTGTTACGTCGTAACACAGGCGTGCGTGCGTAACACAGGATATCTCGCGTCAAGAATTACGGAGCGGCGTCTAAGAGCGTAGTACGTGACCGTGTTGGGACTAACCTCTCTATACTTTTCTGTTTATTTTATATCTAATCTAATCCAACGTACTGCCTCTACTTTGAAGTGCCACTTCCTGTAAACCGCGCTTTGTAATTGGTCAGGAAAGCGACAAGGATGTTTCTGCGTTGGAATGTTTATCTCCGTGTCTCACTGTGGATGTCACTGAACGTTTGTCTGTAACGACTGTTTCTCCAGGATATCGTAACGATGACGACTCCATCAGCCTACAGAATTCTCAAAGGTCCTCCGACAGCCTGCAAAGCTCGCCAAAAATGAGCCCCAAATATTTCCCAGAGCTAAGGAAAAGGTGAGGCCCATAAAGATTGAAAACTTGGCCCTTGAGCGGCAGTCCGTCTCCGTTAAGTCCGTATTGCTGACGCGCTTTACCTCTTGCCAACAGGAAGAAATCACCAGCGCCTCTGAGCCCTCTGACTGTACAGCAGAACGTTCAGATTCCAAGCATCACTATTACCAGTGGTAAGGACCTGATCCGTCCCGGCGTGAAAGAACCGAGCGATGGATCAATGATACGAAATGTCGCTGCGGCGATCAAAATCACTTACGGCACCTGCTCGATGCTTTACAGGAACCCCAACTCAAGAACACAAAGATGTCAAAGTTGCAGATGTTCTCGCGGCTGGTTGTGCTGCCCTGAAGAAATGGCTCCAAGAGCTCCAGGAAGACTTCTCCGAATGCACTGTCATTGACGTTCCGGAAAATCCTCCGAGCGACGACTTGGGTGTATTCTCTCTCAAGTAGTAAGTGTCAAGACGATCGCATATAGTTGAAAGTACGATACGTGCATGTGTGTGTAAATTATTGCAGTTATCAGTATTGTCCCGCTTATCGCTCAACGATTTTTGACATGGCTCTAAAATGTGTGTACCCTTCCTTTACAGCACAAAGGATACTCTGATGCGATTTGGTAAGTACCTGCTCTGTCCCTCACATATGTGCAGTTGTACCCTTACGTGACGATTTTGCGTCTTTAAATTTGTATTCGCTAATGTCCGCTTTTATTTTTTCAACAGCTTGCGTCGATAGTTCAGCGAAGATAGTTCAACACGAAATGTACAAGCTCATACAGTGGAAGTCTCCTCTGCAAACCCTACTTGTCATAATGGTAAGAACAGGACGTATGATATACGCGGAGCGGCAGGGATCCATCTTTGCAGCCATGATAATATTGAATAGAACTGAATGATCGTCATCGGAGAAAACGTAGTTTATCTTGGCAACATTGGGCGCAACCTGGGCACATGGCTTTGCCGAGGCATACCACATTCTAAGAAGAAGAAATAAACATAGTATGTTTTAGGTCTTTTATGGACTGGCATCCCCATAATCATATTCGACCCTTCCGAGACGATATGTATTGAAGTGTATGCAAAGTTTTGGAAACCATTTGCAGATCTAGGGAGCAGATTTCAGTGTCAGGCGACTAAGATGAAGCTGTGATTAGTCTCCAATTCACTCTTCCTTCGTCTTTTTTTTTTATTGTCGTGTGTAGTTACTAAATGAAACAAAAAATCGCGTTCTGAAATCCCGTTGTCGGCCCATGGATCGATTCCCTTTATCCAATGGTGTGTTCCTCGTGCACGATGATGTGCTTCAGCTTATTGTGCCACGCCACAAAATTGCCAACCTATCTTGAGCCCGCTATCGCGTTATCAATGGATAGGCACGTTAACCATTGTGCTACAAGGCCGATATCTAGGGTTCCGCGTTTTCGGCATTTATTCCTGGGGAGATTCGGCGGGCGTTTTTCGGCATTTATGTTTTGTCAAATTCGGATAGTTTCGGCATTTTAAAACGTTTCCGAAAAAAGAGATGTCGGAAAATCGGTGGCTATGCCTAGGGAGAATGACTATGTAAGGAGAGCGGCTTGGTAGAAGCATATTGAGAATGCAAAGCATTTCCTTTCATTTGTTGGGGGACTGATGAAAGTGTTACAGAGGAATGTTTTTCCCTGGCCTACAGACTAGCAGCTCCACGGGGCGGTATTCCCTGCACTTCACCTGGAAACGAGGTGAAGGAAAAACGAAAAATGTGATGCCCCGGAGGGAGAAAAGTGTAATCTTGTCCCGGCATTTTCGGCATGTAGCACCGTATGCAAGAGTACAATTCGGAGATTTTCGGAACATGCCGAAAACACGTAACCCTACCGATATCATATCCTTGCAATATTAGTGGGAATAAACAGTGTAATAACGTTCGTTAATTTTTTTTTTCTCCCGTCGCGAGGTATTGTTATGGGATAACCATTTTTTCCTTGTTTTGAGAGCTGGTCCTGGTTAGAGAAAGCAGATGCCAAGGATGCTCTAACACGATTGTTCTATGTGCTGCATAATCTCAGCATCTT
Source organism: Ornithodoros turicata (assembly GCF_037126465.1). NCBI lineage: Eukaryota > Metazoa > Arthropoda > Arachnida > Ixodida > Argasidae > Ornithodoros > Ornithodoros turicata. The sequence goes on from NC_088207.1 coordinate 23,898,530, forward strand.
GAGCATGGTTCTACGTCAGTGAAAAACTAACGTTTTCCTATTCTTTTTTTTTTCTTTTTCTTAGGCACTACTACACAGCCTTTGGAACGAATATCTAATTACGCTTATCTTCTTGGGAGTCGTCTTCGGACTTCTTAGGAGTTTCATAAACATGAGGTAAAAGGAATTCTACTTGAAACCGCTTTGCGCGCCACTGTGCGTTGTCGCTTAGATGGTGTGACTCACTGTTTTTATTTGCTTCCTCTCCCTCTCCTTTGACCATTAGGGGCTTCCTGGGACCAGTAGAAAGTGGATTCACGGTAAGCACAACTCATTGTACCAATTTTTTACCACCCAATAACGTGTTTTACTAACACATCATGGCATAATAACAGCGATTTCCCAAAGGAGTGTTGCTAAACATCTTACCTTTTTGTCCTTTTCAGACGGACTACAAGAAGCTGGGTGCCGACAAGGTTTCTGCCATCATGTCATTAAACTTAAAAATAGCGGTAAGCATTGTTGAACGACTGCCATTTCTGAACGTAACACGAACTGCGTATATATCTTATGGCTACATCTCCATGTACGTTTCTACAGCTGAATTTACTATCTTCGCAGAAAACATTCCACATGCTGTCCGACATCTTCGACAAGGGCATAAGGTACGCAACGTTTCACCATGCACGATAAGCTATATACGACAGCCGATAGTCTTGTTCGCGCATGAGATGATCACTGTCTAACGTGTATCGCCTTTCTCTTTTCAGTCTATGGACATGGAGAAGACCTGTGACCACAGCGAAGATCCTCTTAGCCGCGGTCGTTCTCCTGGTTTACTCGTTGCTGAGACCTCCAGCGGAAGTGGTGAAAATTATAGGTACGCTACCTGGCGGGAATATAGACGCTCTGAATGCTGCTTGTGACTTTAGAACGCACGAGCCCTATACAGAGGAACTGCTTCTTATTTTGCTTACGGAACTGCAGGAACCGCGGTCACTGTGAAGGTGTTTCTCTTGGACTACGTATTCGTACGATTCCCTCGAGTCAGGGCCAAGTACGACCTCGTCTGGATCTTGTGGAACGAGCTGCCAACTGGACCGGAGATTGAGAAAGAAAAGCGATTGATTCGCAAGCGTGAGAAGATCAGCCGCAAGAAGTCAGATGTAAGAGACACATCCCACCTGCATTGACTTAAATACCTGTTTTGGAGATTATAAGAACTGCGACTATATTCCACGGGCGTTTCACAGAGGACTTATCCAGAAACTCCTTTGTAGTTTGAGTATCGCAGCGGAGATTTGCTTCTTTAAGTGGGATAGCGACCTATGACTGTGCAAGTGTTGACTGATATTGTAAACGCGTGCTCCATGATTTGCGTTCAAACTTGACTGTATCGTTCCCTTGATTTACAGAACTCTGTGAGCCAGGCACCCACGATTACCATCAACAACAACGTCATTGTGGACAGTCGCGCACCGTCCCCAGTTTCGGACAAAGAATGCGGCAATGACACCAACGATAAGATCAATTCCATCTTCGAAATCCCGAACTCTGAGAAGATTGTACAAGGTAAGCCCCGCATATATATAGCTTCGTGCTCGGCACGTCTAAACTCTCTCTTCAACACGAGCCGACACAAGATAATATGTAGAGATAAAATGCGCATATGAAATATACGTCTTTTTTTTTTTAGGCTGGGAACAAGGCAAGAAGTGCACACTCATAAACAAGGAGCGAGCCTTCACGTCCGCCTTTCGCAATGGTCGCCTCTACCTCACTCAAGGGTAAGTTCCATTGGTCTGCGCAGTGACGCTACGACGAGAGGCGTGCGGGGGCGCGGTTCTGGTTTGCGAGTCTCCGCAGAAAAAATAAAAAAAAAAATAAAACATAGTGTAATAAACAAAAAAAAAAGTGAAAGTAAGTTAAAATAAAACAAGAATTCGTGCCTCGGTCAACGTCTACTATAGGGTGAGCCATAATTGGGAGCATGCAGTTACTCCAAAACTCCCTTGCATTACTCTGCCTTTAGTTGACTATTGGGGAACTGTGGCAATTGTGGATGGCATAACGTTCCTGATAAAGTTTGTATGCTGAAAACTGAAAAAAAAAAGAAAAGAACGTAAAAACGTGTGAACTAAATTACTTCACCGCGTAGATATTTTTCCAACGGATGCGGATATATCTGTAGGAACGTGTTCCAGGAAAGAGTCTAGTGTTGGAATCATCCACGGGAACAACTGGCCGAGCGGCCCGTGCGCCGTGCATTTATTAGCGCGTAAAAACTGAACGAGCGCTGATGGCACTGGAGATGGAGCCGCTCGCTGCACATCTGTTTGAACTAGCGCGCTTGCGGGTGAGGTCTGCGATCTGTCATGCGCGGATACATGTGCGGATGTGGATAGTGTGATTCTTATTCTTATTCGCGCTCCTCTCTAGCTATAACAGAGCCTGATGCATAACCTTTTTCTTTGACGTTGTCCAAGTACTTTTAAAAGCTGTCGGCTATTGCTAACCGTGCTAGCCGCTGTACATCCGCTCCGCGATCGTTGTATCCGATAGCCTCTACGAGGTCACCAACTTTCTATTACGTAATGCGTCGTCACCACAAGAGTACCTATCCAAAAGAGACAGTACATTTATGCTTGATTCCTTCTCCCTCTCTCTTTCTTTCGTTTTCTATTCGTACTTTTAAAACGAGCCGCATCGATGCTCATCGAGAAAGAACAATTTTTTGGCGCGTGACAACAGTCGGTAGTGCACATGCCCGCGCATTTTAACTAGACGGAACATAGACCCCACCAGTGGCGTAGCAAAGGTAGCGGTTCAGGAGGTTTAACCCCCGTAAATCGTAATTTTGATAGTGCATTTGGGAGAGGGATACGAAGTTGAAATCGTCCTGCATTATATGTACATAGAGTACCTGTATAGTGCCCTCCCAATATATATTTCTGGGTGCGTTACTGGTTCCCACTGGTGCTAAAGCAAATGACATTACCAAGACCATCGCCCCCATGAAAGACTTTATCCTGACTCTCTGGTGTTAAACCTTCCATGTTTCTTACAGGCACTTGTTGTTCCTGAGATACAAGACTCGGCACCCAAAAAACCTCGTGCTACCACTGCGAGAGATTGCCCACCTGGAATGTGTAAGTTTCTGGAAAAGTCATTTTTTCTCGCTCTATTATCCTTTTTTTATTATTATTTTTATTATTATTATTACTATCATTATTATCATTATCATCATTTAGACAGCATCCGCAGGAGAGACTTTTTTTTGCGAGCTGCCGGCAGAGGCGCAAATGCGAGGGGGGAATGAAAGGTGATGAAGTCACGGATAGTTGTGTACACGTGACTATCTCGGCCTTGGGTCACGCGATCACGCCCCCTCTGCCCCCCCCACCCCCCCTCCGTACTCCCCGCGCCGCGAGAACGTTCTGTCCGCTCGCTATAGAATATTTCTCTCGACTGCTCACGTAATCCGGCTCACTTTTGCTAGCAACTTCTCCACAGTCTGCCCGGGCTCGTTTGGATGCTTTTGTAATAGTACGCTATGGAAGTAGGCCAGTGGCCTGTACCCCCCCCTCCCCCCAGTTTCCCCCTTTCACCAAATGCCCGTGAAGTGACCCAGTGGGTCATTTTCCTAAAGAAGGGGTCAATATTCCATGGTGAGGCACATGTGGTTTCTTCTACAGTCAAACTCCTTTATAGCGAACACCTTTTTAACGAAAATACCACTACAGCAAATTTTTTTGCGGTCCCGCTGGAGCCCTATAGGTCCAATAATGGACATCCTTTTCAACGAAAATACCTTTACTGCGAATTTTTTTTGCTGTCCCCTGAGTTTCGTTGTAAAGGAGTTCGACTGTATTGGCGTATACCGGACCACGAATATTTCAACCCGTTTATTGCTGCGTTATGAGTGGGCAGACACTTTATCACGTGGTTTCTCCGAACTTTACCCTCTCCCCCACGCAAATGCAAACCGCGTAGCCTACACTCTTAAAAATGAACTTCACCACATAGCACGCTCCTAGCCAACCCGAGTGACATCGTTTCCCGCCCCTCCCCCGATTTGTTGAAAATGGGAGGCGTACACCTTTTTGTGACACTAACAACTCAGCAACAGCTTTGCGCATTTTTTAATTCGGCAGAACAAGAGCTGAGGCATACTACAGCATAAAATATCAAATTGAGAAGAGCGTAGGTTGCAAAGCGTAGCCTCGTTTCTATGGCGACGCACATCAATCTCTCCAGTGGCAATTGTTGTGGGCGGGGTATATTATGTATTACCGTATTTACCCGCATAATGTTTTGTCTGTATTTCAAATACTTCATGCAACAGCCTTTTGCACATACAGGGTTCTGTGGCATAACACATTACAAAACACACATTATATAATGCTATAACAACAACGTTCTTGTAGTACTACGTATTTTGTATAAAACATCTTAGCACCTGGCCGTCTTGTCTCACTGATGCCAAAGGGCAAAACAGTGCTCAAGAAATTCACATAGTATGAATCTGGACAATGCATGATGCAATGCAAGCGGGGTGCAATTAACATGTGCCAAAGCATCATAAAGAAGCATGTAACATAAAGAGGATAGTGCTGCAATGATGGCTTTCACATTAATCCATGTGCTCCCGTTTATTTTGCAGGGAAAGCCCTACTCGTGGCTGCATGGTGATACAATGTCTCTCATCGTCAAGATGAGGAACAATGCTGTAAGTATGCACTCGCTAATAATGACGAATTCAATTGAGAAATAGCAAATTTAGCCTCACGACTTGCATGGGCGAAGTGCCTACTCTCAGCGTTGTTGTACAGTTGGCACCCGCAATGGAATATCGTCAATCTTCTGTGGGAGCAAAGCGCACCTCAAAGATATCGGCAACCTGTGAATTATAGACTGTGGCGCCAATTTGTTAGTGCAGCATTAATTTTTGACCTACCAAAAATACAAATCCCGAAAAACTCGCCAATATTAGCCTCCTGAGCTCTCCCTCACGTACCTGTTTTCTTCTGTCCCGTTTGCTTGTTTTGCCCCATGCTAACCCACAAATTGTTAGGTAAAAATTTTTGACCTCTTGAAGCAACTGTTTTGTCTCTCCTCCCCAAATGGAGCATTCCACACCTGTCCTGGCTCTGTCACTGGCACAATGTTTGCGATTTTCCGGAGCTAAAGCTTGTCCTAGTTCTTCCAATTAATTTGCCGAAAATTTCCACTTTCGTCAAATGAAAAATCTGTACCCAAAGGTCACCTAGGCAAATACACTGCTACGTACACTGGCTGAAAATATTGATATCCACTGTTGACTTAACTGGCTGATAATTCTCGTTGTTCACATTGACTTAATTGACCTTGGTACTCTTTGTGCAGGTGTACACCTTTGGAGCCATCAGCAGCAGGGACGACACCTTCGCGAGCCTAGTAGAACAAGGCCTTCAGGCCGGTTACTCTTGGGCCAAGAACGCTGAAGGGTCATTTTCCAGCTAAGATCTCCACATCATAACGTCACGTCTCCATGTGTACAGAACCATCAGCATCATCGGGAGCATCGTTGTACGGCTCCACCACTAACGTCACTCAGCTGTTCATTTGTACATATACTCAGTAGTCTCTAGTCACTGTAAATAGCTCATTGTATATAGCTCAAGTAACCATGCCAAGTTTATCCCGGCGCGACCTAGGTCAGCAACGGTACTACCGTACCCTACTTGCCGTATTTCTCAGGTCACGCTCCTCTGTACCTTTTGCCCAGCACAAAAGCTACTAGAGGTACTCCAGCGTGAAAGGGTTGTATGTGATGCTCCACAATTACATGTCAGAAATGGGAGTTTGCTTCGTGTGTCTGACATGGAAGTTGTGGGGCTTACCACTCATCCCAGAGAAACACCGACGGCTGTACAGTTGAAAGAATGTCTCGAAGCACAAAGCAAGCTGTGAAACAACAACTTAGATTTATTAAAGTGCTTTTGATTGTACAATAATTTATGCAACAATAAACTTGTACAACAATGTCACATGACATGTCTCACTAAATGTACTGACACTGAGCACTACGTGCACGTCCGACAGCGTACCTATCGGAGGGGGGAACTAGTCTCCATGATTCTTTAATAATATTGACAGATACAAGACTGCTTTGGTAGAAGAGCCTAGCTCAAATAATAACAGTCAACAATGGTAAGATATAAAACACTCCTCTCTTTTGAAAGTTCTACACTTGACAATAACAAACTTAGATTAGGGAGGAAACCAGTACCAGGGAGGACCATGATTGAAAGGACAGTCCAGAGTTGACGACGGCAGTCGTTTTTGATTGAGAATTGATGCCACAAACAAAAATTTATTAAATATGGGCTCCTAGCTTTCAAGGTATAAAAAAAAAATTAGGGATGGGCTAATCAAATCTGCGAATCCTCGAATGCTAAGCAGGCAGGGATTCGAGATTCGGGAATCCAAATCCCAGTGCCCAAAACGGGGAATCAAATATTTCTAATCCACCAATCCCGTTTTGTTTTTTGTTTTTTTAATTGGCGCCTCTGGAGCCCACCGAAACCTGAGTGGCTGGCGGGCCCGGGGCGCTCCAAAATCAGTTTATGTATTTCCTCTCTTTGACGAACAACGTGTTAAATAAACTTCCTTTAAGAAGAAGCACTATATGGGTACATTTGCTCGTGAAAGTGAACTAAGATGTAATTTTTTTCTCTTTTTTGTTAACAAAAATATCAAATTCTGCTTCAAAACACTTTTCAGTAGAAGTGCTTTTTTCCCCCTGTCTTTTTCGAAAGATTCCCCCGATTTGAAAGATTCGTGGATTCGCAGAACCTTCCTTGGATTCGGATTCGGATTCGGAAAATTCGCCATTCGTCCCATCTCTTTAAAAAAAATCAAACCGCACATGCATATTTGGTTTCACTTTAACGGCTATGCAAGATTGGGCGTGCGAACTGGTGACTTTGATGCTTTGCAGAGGAAAAGCGAGAAAATGTTTGCCAGACAATGCCAGACAAAGGCACAACACAAGCCACACAACACTCGGTTGCACACTGCAATTTCAGTTTACAGGGATGTCAAAAGCAATGGTACTGGAGCCTACAAAAGTTGAATTCGGAATAACTAGGTGCGTATTTTTTCACCATATCGTGAATGGTGGTACGGATCACCATAAGAAACCACACGAAAATAGCCTCTCACTTTTAGTTCGGTTGCAAACCGTTGTTTCAATAAAGCTGTCAATGTCAAACTTCAATGAAATAAAAATAAAACAATGTAAAACAAAAGTACTCCCCAATATGTGCTGGTGGCGCATTTCAGTGCTACACCAGGAACTGTGCTAGGGCTGTGGAAGATATGTAATTCTAACATCAAGTCAAACACTGACACATTCAATTCAAAGGTTGAATTGTACAGTAGTGTTAAAAACATCCAGGCTGCCTCTTCAAACACTTCTAGTCAACTTCATATTCGGTGAGACTGGCACCAGGAGAAATATGCACACTGCCATAATCATGCAGAGCTGCCATTACATGATGAACGTAAACGATGCATCATCATCATTCCATCATCATGTTCCATGAAAACCAGTATGCTCTGAAGATCACTCTCAATCTGAAAACTAACACATTAAACAGAAACACGCATGAATTGTAGGGAGGGCCACACAAGAACGGACAGTTTTTAATTATTGTACGTAAAAATGTGCGTTAAATTTTATGTGGGCTTTTAGAGTGGAATACAGTCAAGGCATAAAATTACCCTCACAAAAAGATATCCTCAGAGTGTTTAAGGTAGTTCCTTTCAATAATTGTACTGCCTCTGTTCATGAAGATAAAAGATGAAGACGGAAAAAGACATCTTAGCACCCAATGCGGTTTCTATTTGACTTGTCAACTACCACTACTCAGTGCGCATTCCATGCAAAAGAATGGACTATGTATTAACACAGCCCTATAAGATGTTCCTGAAAATCCAAAATCCAATGAAAATCCAATGACATGCAGAATGTGAACAACTTGAAGGTGACATCACATGTCCGGCCTAAGTGCACTAATTGAGATTTGCGTGTTAATCTAGATGCATGCAAAGACAGTGTAGAATGCCTGTAGTTAACAAAGCAAGATGTGTTTCATGGAGGCAATTGCTTTTTGAAATCCTGATTAACAATAATACTAGCATAGATTTTCCACTGACACCCAGCTTCGAGTCTAACAGAACTATTGTCCTGCCGCTGCGTTCCTAACAGAAGCTCAAAAGCACACTTCAGGTGGAAATGTGTCAATGCAGTGCTCGGAGCAAAGTTCATTTTCGATCACTTATTACTAGGGTTCTTCATTTTCGGGTTTTATGATTTTTCAAATTCGGGACGGAAAGACCGGGTGCTATTTACGCAGAAGAATTCGGGGAGAAATCGCACACTTTGATCTCTGTTTGATATGCCACCAGGGAATTTTCGGGTGAAACGAAACGAAAGGCATATGAAACGAGCCACTGCTGTGACACTGGGACGAGGAACAAGACTCCTTATATAAATGCGCTCAGAACTAAGCAGTGAATTACCACTGACAAACACTTGCCCGAGCTCCAGAAGAGCTCGTCCTTGACTCCTGCAGGAGAGAATCATAAAAGGAGGAAAAATGCGTTGTCACAAAGTAGCTCTCTTTGCTGATATTATGATTCACTTTGCCCGACGGTTTACTGAGAACGACAACTTGAAGGACCGCAAGGATTTCGGGTAGATATCGGGTTTTACCCAAATTCTCGGCAATCTGTTCGGGGGGGAGGGGGGGAACTAACATGAAAAGTCAGGTTTAACCCTAAAACGAAGAGCCCTACTTATTACATGCATTACTTGAGTAGAGCGTTGAGTCTTGCAACTAATTTCTCAATCTTATGAGTGTACCAAAGACACATCTCATGGGGCACCCTCTGAACACAGACAAAAGGTGAAAGTTATCATACCTTACCCTACACCAACAAGAATGAAGATGGGCAATGCAAAATGAGATGATGTAAATGATAAAGTAAGCATAAAAATGTGTGCACCACACACGCTGCTTCGAAACTTGATTCTCTACTAAAAACACGTCTTGGCAAGGTGCTTTAAACGAGGTCCTGTACCAGCACAAACAAGGATGCCACAAGGTCACGTGCATTCTTGTCACTAAAAAGCAGGAACATTTGTCTGAAAACACATTATAAAATATCTATGCAATAACAGGCACAGGAACCTTTTGCAACATTTTACAGCCACGACCATAGAGGGCAAACGCCTGCCCCTAATGTGGCAGGCTTGGAGACCCTGCATACACAAGAGTCGCGACAGGCAAGGTACAAGGATAAGAACCACCTCTGGCAGCAGCAGCCATTTTTGGACAGACGATCCACGTTTTAAGTACAGCCTAACATGTTTTTACTATGTTATGAATAGGACCTGACATTTTAGGGTTATACCAGATTACACCCGATATCCCCAAATTCAAAGCAGCAAAAGTAGGGTTTAACTCGATATTTCCCCAAAAACTACTGGACCAGGGGAAGCCGAAGTCATCAACACCAACACAGAAGTTTGGAAATTGTGTTGTAAATGCATAAATGTGCTCATACAAACTGTCAAAACAGAGACCCTGCTGCCTCTTAGATGCATGGACTAAATATTGATACTCTGTGTCTGTCATATCCATTATGCTGAGTAAGCCGAAGATTTACACCTGATTCAATCCGATTACACTAAAATTGGGTTGAATCAGGTTCAGTTAAACCCGAGCACACCCAAACCATCGAAACAAAATATAAAGCGATATTTACCACCCCAACATTCCTGAAAAATATAAACAGTCAAAAAACAGTCAAAAAAGTATAACCCGAAAAGGTTAGGTCCTAGTTATGAATGTGTTTACTAACGTGGATACTAAACTGCGTGACTGACCTTGTGTGAACATGAGTGCAAAATGCTGCAACGATCTCTCAACACGTTCCCAAGTGCATCAACTCCAATGGACCCACTGTTCTCCAGAGGGCAGTAAGATCCCTGTTACATGGGCAGACTTAATTGATCATTGAAGGCAATGGTCAGTGAATATGTGTGTAGCGCCACCTAGCGTGCAACGTGTCAACTACCCAAAGAGCATCGGATCCAATGCTCTTTGGGTAGTTGACATATTACGCGCTTGGTGGCGCTACACACATGTTCAATAGCCGTTGGTTTCACATGCTTGTTGAAACACAAGTACTCTTGCAAGCACCAAAAGAGAAGTGACAATCATGCTACCAAAAAAAAAAAAGAAACCCAGGGACAAACTGGGACACAGACGTTAAAATCAGTTCTCTCGGTGTCCTTTCTCGCAGCACTATACAGAGTGCCATGTAAACACATGACACCGCACATGATATATGTATCAACCTTTCCAAAGATGAGGACGGTCATTGTGAAGTACTAGGAATGACATGCTATCTGTCCATATCACCTGCTGAGTTCCCTTGCTCACAAAATGCTTCGGGGAATTCCTTTTTCGTGCTAAACCACTAAGAAGATGGAACACTAAGTTGGTGCAGTGCTTCTGCTTGACCTTTGAGGTGAACAAATTCTTCCTGGATGGTGTCTGTGAAAGCCTTGCGTTGCTCCATCTGCACAAGAGAGTAATTTTTCTCCCCCATTAGACACTTCTCTGCATGTATGAAACAAAAGTTTGCCGATATATTGAACCAACTGGCTCTAGGATAGAGCAGCGTGCAATGATAGGCGCCACATCCGACAAGTTAAATGGGTTATGATACTTTGCCCCATGTTGTGCTGGATAAATATAAGCCACAGATATCTGCTTCACTGTGAACCATATTCCAAGTTTTACGGCAAAGGTAGATCCGTATAAAATTGGCACCACAGATATCAAAACTTATCAGTAAAGTGCAGATTTTCATACAAATGCAAGCTTGTTTTTTCCTTTTCTAGATATGGTTTCGTATCTGGACGATGAAAAAAACACTTTTGGTCTTGACTTGAGGCCAACTGAACCCGTGGATGTCAACAATAGGGTAAGTCGACTTATCCCCTTTTTAGTTTTTTTGTTGCTATGACATCTTCATACCAGTATGTACCTGCCAAAGAAAATTTAGGACCGTACTACAATTCATTGACGTGCGTGAGGGCAAGAAACGGGAAATGCAAGTGTGTCAATGGGATGGGCAATCAGATCAGGCCCCTTTTCTACGCACGCATACAAATGGTGTAGCTTAAATTCTGCTACGTTGCGGAAATGAAATGAGCTTCTGCTTTCACTCGAAAAACATGTTCTTCCTACCTCACATGACCGTGTCAGCGGTGCTTACTGAGCATTGTAACGGGAAAAACACATGCACTATGCTAATAAGTCGTACTGTGCTGGTCATCTTAGGACGTCATTTTGAAGTGTGTGCTCGTTTAGCACCGCAATCGGCCCCATCATGCTCCACTACAGTACTCCACTACCACACGGGTCACTTCATCCTACCTGGCATTATCACTGCTCAGCCACCAAAGTCTGACGTGAGAATTGTTTTCTTTCCGCATCAGAACCCTGTGCATGCAGTGTTATGTCGGAAAAAGGGATAAGTTATGTCCCTGGATTTTGTTCAGCTTCTGCTAAATCACACCCCCCAAAACTATGCTAATAGGACATGCATGTAGAGTAGACACATACATACATGTCAGGAATTTTGCATTTGCATTATTCGAGTAAACCCAGTTGCAATTACTTTACCAAATATTCGTTTGAAGTCTTCTCGGTTTGGGATTTCGCGACTTATCCCCTTATTGCACCCCCGGGATCAATTAGAAGAGTGCTATTATGTATGTGCATCCATGCTTGACACATTATCACATATTTTACAAGAAAATGCATATATATAGTGCATATTTTGCCAGATTTTCATATGGCGAGGTGTCAACACACCTATTTCCTTACCACACAAGGAATTGGCATACGTATCTAAGAATATAGTAGTCCAAAGGCCAGGAACAGTCATGTTTATTACTAAAAGGGCACAACAGCATAAAACCTTATTGAGAATTTCCAAAATTTCAGAACCAGTTGTGTTCACCAGAACAAAGTGGCAGGGCTGAGCTACCCATTTATTCATAGTGGCAGGTAACACTCCGGTAGGAGGCCAGAATCAGTGGCAGATCCAGGAGGAGTTCGCCTCCCCCTCAAAACACAGGGCTACAGTTTAGTTCCCCCTCTCCCCTCCTCAGTTACGTGCTTCGATAAAGAGACCGCCCCCAACCCACCCAAACCGGGGGTCTGGATCCGCCACTGGCCAGCATGTTTGTTCACAGACTAAAACCAACAAAAACTGTCAGTGCTAGGGAAACACGAAAGGACAAACACAACACAGGGCACTGAACAGACAAACAATCTTTACTGTACAGACAGCATCTTGTAAAACATGGTCCAAGCGACACCTTCACTTTGATTGGTTGATTATTTTATCATCCTATAACCCCTAACACTTGCTAGAATATTTTTTTTCTTTTCTTCTTACTACCGACCGTTGATAAGAATCTGTCCCATCATAGACTTCTAGAAAGGGCTGGCAAGAATTATATCTACCCCTCTACTAAGAAGTCCTCTGTCTTTGTGATGACATCACTGAGGGCGCGCTTATGCATCTGTCTCCCGACTTCTTCATTTGGAGAGCTTCTTGATAAAGAAGTGCTCCTGCTGCCCTAAACAGGATTTTTGGTCTTTAAACTTTGCAAAGCAGTCCTGGCACAACTTCAGATGTTCTGCTAGCCAGCTATAACCACTACTTTGAGAGTTCTTGTGTTCTTTTAACCTAAAATTTAGACACCTCGCTGTTTAGCCTATGTACTCTCTACTGCATTCCCAAAGAATGCAATAGACTACACCACTCGTGATACTCCACTCAACCCCCTATTCGAGCTGCTCCTTGAAAGCGGCTTTGTACTTCAAAAATCTACCTTGACTTGAAAGAAGCTCTGTTACACTATCCCTTTGATGTAGCAGCCACATGGCTGACCACAATCTCGTAGCACAGGACATAGGACACCGCTACCAGCGCAAGTAGAAAGTAGAAAGCTGTTAAGGTCAGCTTCAGCATGTGTCTGTGACCACTGCTCTGAACCTTCAACACCTTTCGGTGGTGAGGCTCTCACCCTGACAGGAGGACATCCCGTTCTACGGGACCGTCGGACGCCGCTCACTCAAGCGTTGCCAACCTGCGCACTGCTGACGATGACCCAATAGAGCCCTAAACACTTATTATTGATGGTACAGACACTTACCGCACTCTTGTTTTCAGCATTCATCTTTAGGCGTACGTGAGAGAAGTCTATGGGCTTTCCCACCATCACTGTGACCAGCTGAAATGGGATCAAGGTTCTCACTCAACAAAAACATACCCGGGTAACCTTATTTTCCACCTCAATGTGCGACAGAGAGAACCCACGCAAACAAGAGCGGGCTCACCCAACACCAGCACGTTCAGAGCCTTGTGTTCTAGGGTTAGACCCCCGTAAAACCAGTTTTTACCCCCTCGCCCCTTAAATTCTCGAAAATGTTTTGGGGTGCACGTTATGCACTGTAAATACAGTAAGTGCAACAATGTTATCAGAGATAGACCAAAATGCTTCAGTCATAAGTAGGGGGCGTAGCAATAATCAGCAATAGACAACTTCCGAAAATCCCAGAGTGCTTAGTGCCGCTTTGAACTGTGGGAACTTGCGTTATCGGAGAGGAGAAAGTCTCCAAATTGTTTCGATTTCTCCCCTCTCAGCCCACTGTCCAGGACGTTCAAGGTCAGCGAAAACAAAACGTGAAGGACCATTAAGCAAGCATTCAAGATGCAACATGTGCGCGAAGAGCACGGGGATTTCCAGGGTCTATACAGGGTGTTTCATGAAAAATGAGCAGAAGTTCAAAAATAGAATGGTTCATCACTAAGGCCCCGGGTTTTCCACGATTCCGCCAAATATCGCGGAATCCCGAATTCATCGCGGAATCCTTCGTTTGGCACACAATTTCACGGAATCCCTTACTTTTAGGGGTGTGCGGATATTCGAGCTCTCGAATTCAAATCAAATATCAATCACTCGAAGTATTTCATTCGCGGATCGAATAGTACTCAATATTCGGATTTCCGAATATCCCACTATTCGCAGAATATGAACGACACCTCCCGAAGGTGGGCTTCACCTGACGCTTTCCTGCATAAGGTGAAGCCTGCTTCACGAAATTGCCCATGCTGCAGGACCAACAGAGACAGATTGTAGTTTAGCTTAAGGTGACGTTAGCCCAAGTTTATTGTGCATACAGCACCTAAGGAAGGGACGGCGTCCCTCCTGTGTGCAGTTTAGCAGTGGCAGTGGGGGATTTTGATTTGACTCTTAAATAATGCCTACAGCCCAGAAATGAAAAGGATGTCCTAAAGATGTAACTTCCACAGAGCATGTATTGTAAGCTCCTTCCTATAATCTCCCTATAAAGTTCCTATAAACTCTGTAGATGCCGAAGATCTTTCAGCAAGTATAAAATGATTGCAGGCGACAGACGGCATTCTTTGTCAGAAGAGAACACAAGATATAATGTATGTAATGCTGAGCCACAACAGTGCTTCGAATGTGTAATTTTATAAAATATTTTTTGTTCCCACATTATCCAAGAAAATAAAGTGTCTCCCATCACAGAATTTACAAGTCGGTGCCGCAGAATTTTGAATTTGCCGCAGCAGCAAACCAGGGGCCTTATTCATCACACACCAAAAACTCTGACTGTATAGTGTTACCAGTGGCGTGAGGATACTCAAACTATTTTTGTTTTCTAGTTAATTAATTAATTAGTCGTTAGTGAAATTAATTAGTTTTTGTATTATAAGGATTAGAGGAAAAATGTCTGAGAAAGCTGTAGCAGGAAGATACAACGACACAAAACCCGTTGATTGCAACTTTGTGCCTCTAATGGATCATTTTTTTCCCGGTTCCAAAGACTAACTTTCGGGTTTGCAAAAACTCGATGCGGGACCCCTCGCAGATGCACAAGGAGTGCCGGATCACAGGGCTCGCGAACGTCCTGGCTAGTGACAGTTCTCACTGACATTTTGGCTTGACATTGACTCCTGGCACGTCCACGACAGATCCCGCCTCAATGTTTTGCAAACGCGAAAGTTAGTCTTTGGAGCCAGGAAAAAAAGGATCCATTAGGGGTAAAAAGTTGCAATCAACGGGATTCGTGTCGCTGCATCAGCCGCTACAACTTTCTCATTGGCATTTTGGCTCTAGCCCTAAATAATTAAAAAAACTGGCTAATTAATTCCACTAATTAATTAATCACAAAACAAAACGTCATTTCAGTATCCTGACACCACTCTAGTAATACTACGCAGTTAGTCTTTTTGGTATGCGATGAACCATTCTATTTGAAAATTTGGCACATTTTTTGTGAAACACCGTGTATATTGGACTATGGTAGAAGATGTCCACAAGAGCAGTACCCAATACAACCAACTACAGTTGAACCTCTCAATAACGAACGTCCATTTAACAAAATCCTCCGTTTAACGAAAAATTTCCGTTGCACGAGCGCGTCCCCATAGACGCCAATGTATTTTTGAGCTCGATTTAATGAAATACGTTCGTTTGGTCACCTCTATTTAACGAAGTCCCCGGGCTCTCCTGCGGGTGTCTTTACCCCTTAACCACAAAGAAAAGGAGGAGAAACTTTCCTTCTCCGTTGGTTTTACGCGAGTTTTCGTTGGTTACTTCGGTTGTCACGTGCTGGGGGCGCGAACGTGCCGACGTGTGCTTCGCCTCAGCCGGTAATCGGTGCGCCGATGCTGTGCGCCGCGACGGTGCGTCGCGCCGGCGCGAGGCTCTCTTCGCACCCGTTTTCGGACAAGAAAACACGCATTGCTGACATTTTTTGCTCACGCCTCGCGAAGTCTTATCTGCTTGTGTTGGTGACGACGACAGTACGTTGTGGTTTTGTGCCTTTTCATTACTTTTTTTTTGTTCGCGCCGCTAATGCTGACGGTGGTAAAATGGGCATGATGCCGCTGCCGTTCAAGGTTCCATCGGAGCAGGCGTCTACGCGACATGTACCCATTTCTCGTTCTTTTCTGCGGCGTACTATTGTTCTTTCCGGACGTCATGAGTGAAAATGAACCAAAGAAACTTCGATACGCGAGCGCGTAGGAAAAAGCAGTCGAGGTTCATCCGGAGTTACGAAGGTAATGAACGCTCAGAGCGACACTGTGCACAAATTACGTGTTACCTAGCATTATGTAATGAATAAAGCTTGATATTTTGTGCCCTTCTTACCTTAGTACCTGTTTCATGACAAATGACGTTTTGCGGAACGCGCGGCGCTGGTAGTGTGGCGGCCATCTTCGTTTAACTTGGCGTGTTCCATTTAACGAATATCTCGATTTAACGAAACAAAGAGTCAGCATTTACAAATTCGTTATATAGAGGTTCAACTGTACACCATTGTGATGCACGCTGTACCTGAATGCAAACAAGGTGCGAGTGATAAGAGACACCTTACCTGACCCCACTGTGGAACATATGGCTCCTTGTTTGGCAAGACATCATTCATTCCTGAAATATGTAAATGCCATATATTAGAGCACGACTCCTACCTACGCTGTTTTTATGACTGCCTTTCCCTCTTGGTTTTACCATTACAGAAATGCAGTTCAGGGGTGCTGGCGATGAAACTCCCCATTCATCATCATAAAAAAGAAGTTGTTGTTTATTCAAACCGCACAGGATCCATGAAATGTCCTAATTATCCGAATGCAGAAATATCCAACTGACAACAAAATCCGAGGTGTGCTTGCCGTTATGTGCCATTATATGCTGTGTGCTTGCCGGGGGGGCACTAATTTGTGCACCCGAAATAGCACTGCCACTGTATTGCCATTCCTCTACGTTATTAGTGGCCACTATTGGGTGGGACTGCGACGCCCTGTCGTTCCTGCCATCAACCACAATTACGAAGACGCGTCCTCTCAGGCTCTCCAGCATTGCATTTTGCGAGGCCGCAGCCATGTCACCGATGACGGCAGTGGTCTTCGTCCATCCACACCAGCGGCACTTCGCTTCGTCACATTTTAGGAACATCACTCCGAACAACACTCTAAAGATGAGTGTGGTGCAGGTATACCTGCGGATACCCGCACAAGTTTGTTCTTCGCAGGTGCACATTTCCGTGTCATCGCGGGTTGCGGGTAGACCCACACTGCGTCCGCGGACCACGCGGGTATACCCGCAATACCCACAGGCGCAAAGCCAACCCGTCGGATTTTGATGTATGACCCGATTCATTGCGAACATTTGGCCCAAAATACTTTCCAAGACGTTCTGTGTCCAATTCATCATCTCATGATAAGGTTGTTGTTGTTTGCCACATAGGGTTCATTTTGGCTATCTTTCGACACCACGATTGGTACGTTTCGCATCAGTAAGCTGGCAATCACGTCAGCAGTCGCCACAGCATATGCGTTGGAAAAGTGGCTCTCTGACGGACATTGTACCCCTCCCCCTCAATAAATAATTTCGTGCTGTGACAATCATGTGGCATAATTGAAACATGCGTACGCATTGGGCTGCGGGCATATTGGCGGGTATGCGGATACCCATTGGGATGTGTGGGTGCGGGTTGAGCCAGGGACATTGCTGGAGTGCGGGTCGTGCCCCCGTGGGTGCGGTGCAGTTGCAGGTACGAATTTTCCTACCTGCACTCATCTCTACCGCGGTCACATGTGGTCACTTACGCTCCGCGGCTGGCTGTGCTCAAAAAGGAAACCCGTGAAAAGGCACTTGGCACGTATGAGGAACATCTGCAGGTATTTCTTCTTTCTGGAGAGCGCCATCGGAGGAGACGAAACTGCTGTACACAACTGGACTGACGATAGGACGATAGCGCATCTTCTCGAATGATCTTGCGCGACCTCCAGCCACTGAAGGTCATGCCGCAAAACATGTGTTACGGGATGTCTAATTCTTCAGGAATGTGTTCGCGAAGCTTTTAAAGGAAAATGAAGAAGAAAAGCCCAAGGCCCCAATTTTGAGGGAGATTGGAGGGCGTGTCCGTTCCGTACAATCGGAAGACTGAACGAAATTCTGAAGCCTCCCGGATAATCCGGGAGAGCTGGCAGGTATGTTATTATTGTCAAATGTACGACTGAGAACGAGTAACGCCACCTAGACACAGAAGGCCTGCTTACTGCCTCCTCACCCTCCTTCTCTACGTGGACATATATACAGTCAGGATTCGTTTCCTACTGCGATTCGCCGTTGTGCAAATTCAAGAAATCGCGAATGATTGCAGCTAACTTGGAACCTGTAGACCTGAATCTGTAGACAAAAAGTGCAACAGGCTGTGCAACACGACCTGTCGCGTCAATTCTTTGCAAACCCGAAAGTTCATCTTTGGAACAGGGGAAAAAAGGATCCGTTAGGGGTACAAAGTTGCAATCAACGGGTCCCGCATTGTTGTATCCTCACGCTACAACTATCTCATTGACATTTTGGCACTAATCCTTATAATTAAAAAACTGAATTAATTTCACTAATTAATTACAAAACAAAAATAGTTTGAGTGTCCTCATACCAATGGTAACACCATGAGGTCCGTCGTTTTGGTGTGCGGTGAACCGTTCTTGCTTAAACTTAGGCTCATTTTTCGTGAAACACCCTGTATATTTATTAAAATACGTAGGCCACACGGGCAGCACAACAGGATAAAAACATTACTTAAAATATACAGTAATATATAAAATATACAGTTTTTAGCTACACCCTGTATATCCAAGCGCATGCTATATATGCATTCAGCTGAGTTGCACGACAATTCACTTCATATCTGCATCAGTTACGGAACTATTCTAATTATTACTACTCACTTTGTATTGTATAATTATATCCTATACTTATATAATCAGTTTGTAATTTTAAGCTGCCTATTTGCACAGACTCACCAACATGCCAGAAAGGAACGACAATGGGACACATCTTGCTCTCGGCGATCAGCCTCCCAACTCCTAAAAGGTAAAAAACAAAAAAACAGAGATCCAAGTTGTAGGTTGGAAATTTTTATAGGTTGAAAATCTTTGCAGAATCCAGTATGTAGCACATAGGTATATGTTTATTGCTACACGCTGGAGGTTTTCATGTACCCGTCAAACAGTTCTAGATTTTGAAATCTGACTGAACCCCCGAGACAAGGAAAACACAGACGATCACAAACACATTCTCGATCACTATCACCAATTAACCTGCATTTTAACTCGTTCTAGACTCCCTTTCACCTGTACAAAAAATTCCTTTTTTAGACCGAAGAAAAGAAATCCAAGCCTTAAAATGCTTCTGAAGGACCTCTTACAAAAAAATTTTGGAGGACAAACATACGTTAATGATTTTCCAAAGGTTGTTGGTGAAATAAATATATACACATAAATATAACGTTTGGGAAACTGTCTAGCACTACAAAATTCTGTCTCTCAGTTCAGAAGTCAGAAATATGCATGACAGACAAATATATTTAGGGTCTGAGGTTTTTTAGGGAAATATTTTTAGCCAAATTTGGGGGGTTAAAAATCAGGTAGACAACTGCAGCATCCAATTCGGGTGAATTCGGGTGTAACATTTCTGGAATATGATATGATACAGGTAAAAATCGGCTTTATCAGGCTTGTTATACATCACAAATGTAAAAAGAAAACAGCTTCCAAACTCAGTAATAACACTGTCTGCGACAAAATGATGACAGTGTTAAAAGCTCTATGACAATCGAAACCTGCATTGAATGGAATGCTAATTCAAGGCTGCATGGTAATGCAAACCTGCACATGGATTAAAGTACTGCTTCACCTAATGTGACGCTGTCACAAGTCCTCACGTGAGAACCATTTTCGTTTCCGCGTCGAAGTAGTAGAAAAGAGCGGCAGTTCCGTTACGTTCGGCGATTCATCGGCAATTCATCGGCAATTCTGCTTACTCCATTCTTTTCAGAACTATCTAAATTGCTACCATGTTGCTTGGCGCTGGGCGTTGTTTCGGCCGCGGGACGGTACAGCCGTCCCGAACGGGCACGAGAGACGTGGAACAGCAGGAAGCTACGCGCGCCGCAACGTTTTTCCGACCATTTGACGACGCGCGCGCGCGCGCTCGGCGCGCGTGTGACCTCGGAGACTGTATGCCGGAATCTGCCGGCTACTGACATTCGCGCGCGAACGCTTGCTGTCAACGAACGTGGCAACATTGGCGCGAGTCACTCGATCTGTCCGCGTCTCATGCGTTTCGGGTGATCGTCCGCGGGCTTAGTACTTTATTTAATTATAAATATAAGACTGACCAGAATTTTTATTAAAAAAAAAGCTATGAGAGCAGCACAGATGCTGTTTTTGCAGTTGAGTTCTACTGCCAGGCGGACATCTTCTCGAAGAAAGTTTGTAACTACAAGATGACTAATTACCTAAAATTAATTAATGAACTGTTTAATTGGGGGATTTCGGGCAAAAGCGAGATGGCAGATTGAAAGACTATCCTAGCTGCGAGCCATTTCACGTTTAACAAATCCTAAAACCCGCAAGTGCGTTAAAATATCCATCCCCGAATTTTGATAGCCGAAATGATGAATTAGCCGAAACCGCGGCGACAGGGAACGCTTACAGGGAAGCTTTTTCGGCTCATTCGCATACCAAAAATTCGGGGGTGGATATTTTAGAGCACGTGCGTGCATCAGGATTTTCTAAACGTGGAATGGCGTTCAACGAGGATAGCCTGTCAATCTGCTATCTGGCTTTTGCCCGAAATTCCCTAATTAAAAGTTTAATTAATGTATTTCAGGTAATTAGTCATCTGGTAGTTACATACGCTCTTCCAGAGGATGTCACACCTGGCCGTAGAACTCAACTGCAAGAACAACATCTATGCTGCTTTCATAGATTTTTTTTTTTTTATAAAAATTCTTGTCTGTCTTACGTGACGCACCCTGCATATATAGTTTCGAATTGTAAACATGGGGGTATCAAAGAATTGGGGGAGGGGTCATCATTACAGCTATATGGGATAGAAAAAATTGGGGGGGGGGGGGGGGGTCTAGATTCACAGCGCGGGGGTTCCATCGCCGCGCGCAGGGCCGCCGGGAGAAATCACGGGCCCAGGAGGATGACTCCGGATGAGCCCTGCCAGGGCCCCCTTTCCACGTCTCCTGATGCTAGCAACCGTCGGGCCTTGGGTCGGGCGGGCCCTTGTAGACGCCTGGGTCCCCATCCCCGCCTGGAATGCCAGGAATCTAGCGATTTTAGATGCTTTGGATCGCGGTCGCCCATCTTCGGGTTCCGTCGTCTGCTAAACCACGTGAACTTCGACGTGCTGCCAATGAGGGCACTCGCCATCCTTGCAAAGCGGATGTGACGACATCGGATATAGTTGGGCAACCAGCTGCTCGGTTGTTCGCAGACCAGGCTAAGAAAGTGCTAGCTAGCAAATTCCAGGCGCTTGGAAAGCGCCACGCGAACATGCGAGATTGCTTCGCTCTGACCAAGCGAACATGACTGCTCGGGATCTGGCAAAAAAAACTTTGCCCGAAATGACCACCCGAATTCGCCATAAGATGAACATTTTTTGTGCCTGTAGCGCCAAACACCCATCATCTTCCAGTCGGCTATACATCACAAACACATCAGCACACTGGAGGCCATTTGCTAACTTCAACTAGTCACATGTGTACCACGACACTGTATCACGCGTGGAGGGCGTGGTCAATGAGATGCGCAGCATAGCCGCAATAACGAGAGGTATCTTACCCCATTTGAGCCGCAAGAACTCTTGAGTAACCATGTTGACCTTCCCCTCGGGAAAGATGTGCACCCACATGCCCCGGTTGAGAAGATCCACGCAGTAGTCCATCCCCCTCTGAAACACTCCTTCCCCTCTGCACACTGGCACGGTCTTGCCCATGCCAAAGAAGCGAGAGTGCCACTCGTTTGTGAAGCAGATGTCATGCGCAGCCACACTCCACCGCATGCAGGTCTGATGGACTATGTGTCGCCATTCCAGCATTCCTGCCAAGGAGAGTGTGCCAATGCTACACGTGCTGGGACACAGTGTTTTTGTTGGAGATGTCACAAGAGTCGTGCTCACAGTATGTAGTGTAAAAGCAGTTAACCTTGCGACTTTATTAATTTGTGAATTTGGACAGGATCACCGTGGGAAACATTTTGTGGTAAATGTACATTGCGGCTGCACCACTGTGTTCTTCCGGGTATTACGCACATACAGAGTTGACAGAAAAAGCGAACGGAAAATACAGCAACTGAACAGCAGCCTTTGTTTTCTTTGTTTCGCCTTCAAATTCAGAGGGTTGGAATTTGTGGTCCTTTCTAAAGCTCCAGGCAAGTATAGCCGGCATTTAGCTCAGTGCCCAGTTTCTCTTTGTACAGTCATTCTTGTGTCTGTATTGTGATGTGAATACAGTTTGCACAAAATTTGCAAAAATGAGGTCCGTACGAAAATTACTACCCCTACAGCACTGCTCACCCACTCAATCAGAACATCCAATCATCAATGCATTATAGAAAATGACAGAATCAGCAGCCTTCACGAACACAGTGAGCATAAGCAGTCCCACTGTCAACACCTCAATCTTTTTTTCACGTTAGCGCCCACAAAGCAACTGTGGCTCTAAGCGACATACAGACATTAACAGACGGAGAGAGGACAGCAGGAAGGTGTGGGGGACAGAGGGGGTTAAGTATGCGTCCTGGGCCAACTTCAGGGGGAAACTGCAGACATTCTTCTGGAAAGTATGCTGGCAAACCCAGGGAAAACCTGGGACAGCACAGCCGGTGCCAGGATTCGAACCCGTGTCATCTCCCGTTCTCGACATGCAAGGCGATTACCCTAACCAAAATTCCACGCGAGCTACCACAGGGTGGTACATAAATATTACTATATTATATATACCATAATATATATATATATAGTGTATATAGTATATATACTATATAATATACTATAATATATACTATATCATTATATAAATATTCCTGCTTTCAGCGTGTAACAAAAAGCATGATGGATTGTCTTCAAATGCCACATCTTCTGAATTTTGATAGGATGCGGCAGACTGTACTCCAGAAAAATGTTGATATCTGCTGCAAGGGCAAGCCTACTGCACTAGAGTGCGACACTGTGTATGCACAACAAGCAAAATGCACAGTGACAAAACATGTGCAACCCAAAACAATCATCTGGACAAAGGGCAGACAACAATAGAATTAAACGACACCTTTCCTTGCAGATTAAGCAAGCAATTTCCTTCCCTTCCCGGTTACCTAAGAAAAGCATTCTGGTTACCTAAGAAAAGCATGCAATGCGACCCACTTTCTCCGAGGAAGGCAGTTATGGGGCCACCTCCTTCCTCATATGCACACTTTTCCTTCAGAATGAGAGTGACAACCGGCAGGAAGAAAAATGAAGCAACGGGTGATTCAACGCTCCTGACCTGGATCACAGTGCAAGGCTGGGATGCGTGCTTCTCTGAAAACAGCATTTTCTCAGAGACTTGCGTCACTCATTTCTATTTATCTTGACGAATGAGAGTTCTGCCAAAAATAGCTGTCAGCATGTATGCATATGTATGCAGCGGCGTTTCATTCCAATCGCCCCAAACTAACCACATCAAACTGGAATTTAGAAAACTGGAAAGCTGTCACTGTCTGGAAAAATCTCAAACATTTCATTACATACCAAGTATTGAAGGAGCCACTGAACTAACTTAAGAAGACAAAATAAATCCTGCTTGACCTGGATTGGTTAGTGTGCCATTTAATGGGAACAAGAGATGCTACAAATTACACCGTATCGTATACTTATAAATTTATGTGTAGCCCATTAAGAAATATTACGCATTCAAGAGTAATCATAGTAATCACATTAACACAGATTTAACGTACCCCACAAGAAAGGATCGTCCAGGCAAGAATGGTGGTTGCACACAGTGATTAGAGGTACGTCCTTAGGCCGGTTGTCGATGGCATTCAGTAGAACTTCCTTGTTGTACACGTTCACTGTATGGAACCATCCTAGTGAAACAAAAAAGAAGCACTGGATCAAATTAAGACAGTATTAAAATCTCAAAATTCTTGTCGGAGAACCTGCTGCGCATTTAAGCTCAAGGACAGCATGCACAAGCAACCATCATTTTTCTGTTTCCCTTTTCCTCAGAAGACAGAAATACAAAGTACACGGTGCAAGGGGCACAACGCTTTAGGCACAACATTTCACCTGTTATGCGATACAGAAGCCTGTCTAGAACGTAGAATCAGATCTATCTGTACAGCAATACAAGAGTCGTTCAATCTCCAAAAGAGCAGAGTGGTAGTGTAGACACGATGCACATAGCATTTCCTTGAGAATATAACGCACGGTGGAATATAAAAAGAGCTCGAAGTTTTTGGGTTTAACCCAATTCTTCTCCGAATTTGCACCCCGAATTGAAGGTTGCCTCTTTAGGGTGAAACCCGATTTTTACCCGGCAAATTGCCCTCAACGAGAAGTCTGTAGGAAAGCACACTAACTTGTTTGGCAGCAAACGCAGTTACATCACCATTTGCACCGAACCAGTTCAGTTAGTTTGAGTAACTGAGCTTGATTTCGCTCCGAATTTAGCGTGCTGCAAGTTTTTCCACCCGAATTTGCATGAGTACAGAGCACATGTTTATTTACCCGATTTTTACTCCCTGAATTTACGTAGATAAAATATTTCCCGAAAACTTCAGGCTCTAAATATTAAAGTGCAGAGCACTGCCCTATGCTCCTCTTAGTCCCTGTTCCGCCTTATCACTGCAGTATCCTCAAAGAGATGCCAGGAATGTTAAACCACGAACCAGAACAAGAAGGAGTAGACGCAGAAGACATTCTAATGAGCACAGGCAACAGAGATGATGAAATCCAGTTTTCACTCAAAAGGAGGAGTCTCCAGCATGCCCTTCTTGAAAAGATTCACAAGCCTTATAGAGCCTTAAGGCTTTCACGGATGTTTTTTCATTACATCATGCACGCATTGTACTGCGTGCCAGAGTACTGAGGGAGAAATAATTCTTTTTCCGCGTGCCACGCTTGACAATACACACACGTACGCGTCAAGCTCCGATGTGAGAGGAGCTATGGCCACTCCCCCAGTGGAAGTCGTAAGCGCGTGACCTGTCTCTCGCTGACAGAGATGCCCGTAGTGACGTCTACAGTTAGAGCTCGAAATACAGGTTTACATGGATGCAAGTATTTGTCATTCCTATTTATTTGGCACAACTTATGACAAACTGTCATCGTTTACAGACTGTCTCTCTGGGTTTCTCCATTTGCCGAAAAAATGCCGCAGAAACATCCGCCAAATGTCTTTTTGTAAATTGGACATTCCCAAAAGAAATTTGATGATGTATCCCCATAAGTCGCGAGCTGTATATAAAATATACCGGAGGTTATGGAACGTGCGGTGGTGTCACCCGGTGTGGGAGCTCTTTGCGTCACCCCACCTCTCCCAATAACGGACGCTTTTCCATATGTGTTACGTAACAGTACCATACCACAGCCAAAACAAAAAGCATGTGCTCGCACAGGGCTCGCCATGTCCCCGGAGAGAAAGATAAACCCCTTCTGTCATGTCACCAGGAGCCGACCATGCCCCCTAGTGGTGCCACAGGGAACGCGAAAGGATGCGATTATTTTCCTCGTCTAGAGCAGGAAGGAGAAATGCCAACCTTGTATATGAAAATGTTTATGGCTATCATGCACGACGATTCCTTAATGGATGACCTAAAAAAAGAACTTGAAGAGATAGCACTGGGGCCCCACTCAGTTTTGGGCTGGCCATGCATAAACGTAGCCATAAACATCAATTTGTAAAAACGTGCCCGTACGTATCCTTGCCATACCAGTTTCTAGTGTAGATGTAGAGTGTGTTCTTGAAACTGTGTGTTATGAACATGAAGCAGTGTGCTGCCATGTCGGGTGACAGCATCATGTATACGTGTGTGTCCTACAACAAGTACTAGGTTTTGACGAAAGGGTTTTGTCCATAAATGTTCAACATTTATCATTGCTGGCAGTGTTGAAGGGAGACAAGACCGTTCCTGCTACGCTGTCGAACCCCTTTGTATGTCTGCATCGTAACACAAATGTAAAAAAAGCAGGGCCACATACATTCGTTGGCTCATTTTTGTATTAATCTTTTAATTTTAACTACTTTTAATTCCAACATGACAATGACAAACATTATTTAACAGATTTTCCATGGGTGTGTTGGGATACCATTGTTTGCATACCTAAATGTGTGGGGGGGACTTGACTAGAAGGGGTACACTTGCACTGACCCAGAGGTGCAGACAAGGTTTCGCCACTAAGCACAGTGTGAAATCTCATACAACCACCATTAGTTTTCAGGAACGTTGTTAATGCTTGGGAAGGGGCATACTGCATGAAAAGTTTGATCGCACCAATTACATTGACTGCCAAGAAGAGCCTGCACAAAGAGTATGTTTGTGAACACACTGCGAGTTTGAGTAGACTACCTAAATTAGTGATGATGACGATAAATTAGCTCACCACCATAAATTAGAGGTGAAGCATTATCAGTATTACTAATGTAGGAACCAACACATTTATACACTACTAGTGTTGTCATGTTGACAGTGCACCGTTAGCAAATGCTCCAAACCACTTGAACCTTTCCTGGTGCAATTTAACAAGCAAGCAATGTGAGCCTATTACCAACTAGAAGCAGTGTCAAATATAACAGAAACTGCAATGCGAGAGATGCACTAAGAGCACGTGTGCGAGAGCACTGCTATGTGTACTACCAATAGGTGACACTTCCTCAGTACAAAGAAAAAAAAAACATTTTCTCTCTCTCTGGATTTTGCAGCTTATTTTTATATGTTATTTATTATTATTATATATTATTATTATTATTTATATTATTTATACTTTATTTATATATCGTGTGGATTGCGATACTGTTTTAAATCGGTGCCGATACTTTTTTAGTGCCCCACCCTTTCTTCACCGACCATATTTCTTACTCTTATTCATTGCCACTGGTACGCCTTGCGCGTGACAAGAAGCCTGTGGACACGCCTACGTGCTCCGTAACGGGAATTATACCAAACACATGTTCACTTTTTTCCTTCGGACCTGTAGGTAGTAACCGTGCTGCACTCAACAAAAAGAGTTGAGGTCAACAAACAGAGGTCAAGTCCCTGACAGTGCTCTCTGGATTCCACTGCTAAGCTGCTGTGTCACACTGAGTCACGCTCACACATACACTGGTATTGTAACTTCGGATAGGTTTCCTTGGTCATTGGACTCCACGGTATTTGTGGGTCTGACACTAACGTAACTGTCACATTGGCCTCTGTCAGCAGTGCTTCATCCCAGCCCCTGTAACACTCCCCAACACCGCCCCCCCCCCCCTCAAATTTTTTTCTTTACGACACGGATGATGACCCACGATGACCTACCATTTTTTTGCGACCCCCACCCCATGTAAATGTAGCCTTGTGTGCTGTGAATTAAACTTAGATGCGAGGTAGCAGTTGTACTGTCCTGCTGTGTCCTCTTGTCTGTATGTGTGTGTGTGTGTGTGTGTGTTTGGCTGCTTTCTTCACGATGCAGTCCTGAAAAACCAATTGTCAAAAATGCAAATGGCGGATTCCACGTTTCCGATAGAACAACAGCAAAATGTTCTTTCATCCAGTGTCAGAAAACGTGCTGCAGTCTCACTTGGCTACTGTAGACCATGGAGTCACACGACATATGAATGTCGACAAACGAGATTGGAGGCGTAGGTAAAGCTATATGCTGGTGTAGGATGAGAGGAGAAAGTTACAGTAACTTGAACTACAAAGCATGAATGAAACCAATTGTTAGGCTCCCGTGACATATAGCTCTTGCCTGAACTTTGTTCTAGGCAGAGGTGTGTACGTGCTGCTGCCAGATGTTCTAGCAGCATGTGCATGCAAATGCCTATCACACTGAATTATGATCTGACAAGATGTGTACAAAATACAATTGCACAGTTATAGTTCCTCAGACGCAAATGTCTCGAAGCTTAAATTCTTCAAGTACGCGGAGTTACGAAGTAATGAATGAAAGAAAGATTACGCAGTTGTCAAAAGAAATGACGTAATTAGGCCTTTAAAGACACGAACACGATTTGGATGCTGAATCGAAGGCATTAGTAGGGTTCTTCATTTTCGGGTTTTATGATTTTTCAAATTGTGTGTGTGTGCGTGCGGGGGGGGGGGGGGGGGGGGGGGGGGGGATCAGGTGCCATTCACACACTAGAAATCGGACACCACAATCTCTATTTGATATGCCATTGGGGAATTTTTGGGCGAAACGAAAGGCATGTGAAACAAGCTACTGCTGCGACACTACGGACGGGAAACAAGAATTTTTATCTTTCCGTTCGGAACTGGGCCAGTGAATGACACTTGTCCGAGCTCCATAAAAGCTCGTCTTTTTTTCTCCTGCAGGAGGGGATTATAAAAGGAGGACAAAAGGGTTGTCACAAACAGCTCTCTTTGCTGATATATCATGATTCACTTTTCCGACAGTTTACCAAGCACGACAAATTGAAGGACCGCACGGATTTCGGGTTTTACCTTAATTCTTGTTAAAACTTGTTCAGGGGAGATCTATCACGAAAAATCACGTTTAACAAGAAAACAAAGAACCCTCGGCATTAGTCAGTAGAACGGGGAATATCGGAAGGAGGTAAACATTATGGCATAGGTAGCCATCCACAGCCTAGCTAATACCAGTGGCGTAGCTGAGCGGGTTAAGGCGTCAATACTCCTTGGTGGTAGCCAAGGTTGTGCTGAACACTGGGAGGTGGTAGGTTCAAATCCTACCACTGGCCGTGTTGTCTGAGCTTTTCCGGCAGACTTTCCTGAAGAATGTCGGCACAGTTACCCCTGAAGTCGGCCCAGGATGCATACTACCTACCTCAGCACCAACCAACTAACACAACTATCAACCAGGTAACTGTTTCAAATTTGGACAAATTTGGGCAAATTGCTGACCAAGTTCCTCTAAAATAAACAGGTTCTATGTGGGTACGACCTCACAACTCCAGCACGTGCTGCACCACGTTGTGTACGTTTCCACAGGGAAGCTGCACTCCTGTAAAATGTTTACGAACGTAGTGAAGGTGGCCAAACTTTTTTGAGTCGCCTCCAAGAAAATCGGTTACGACATCAAAATGCTGCAAGCTGCTGCTTTTCCTGCATGGCAACAGCTGTCAGGTCCATTACAAAAGCCTCGTGGTGACATGATGACACATCCCGACGTGCTGCTTGTTCAATTCATCACAGTGACTTCGAGAGCGCATGAGGAACTTCTTTGTAGTGAAGTTGATCGGACCATTAAATGGCTTCTACCACACATAACCTATAGAACGTTCAAATTAAACACAACTACCTGACTCGGCATGCATGCAAGTACTCATACT
Organism: Ornithodoros turicata; assembly: GCF_037126465.1. Lineage (NCBI taxonomy): Eukaryota > Metazoa > Arthropoda > Arachnida > Ixodida > Argasidae > Ornithodoros > Ornithodoros turicata. Next base: position 23,928,031 of record NC_088207.1, read on the forward strand.
ATAGCATGATTGCTTCCCTCTTTCATATGCACACAGGAATGTTCAGTGTGCGACAGCTACACCCAAAAATCTCATCTTCCGCTTGTCCGTACTTTCTGTCATGGTGCTGGACACAGCTGCTTCAGAAATCTCGAACGCCCTATATATATATAGGACGTTCGAGAAATATCCTCTGAGGAATATAGAAATATCCTCTGCGGAACAGACCCTGCTCTTCTCTTCCACGTGCGTAATAGTACAGATCCAACGTTCACACAATCGATTCTTTCTTCTTTTTTTTTTCCAGGCTTGTGCCGAATATTTGTCTCCGCCACACCATTTTGATAAATTGATAACTGAATTAAAAGTCATTAGTAAATTGATAAGTAAATTAGTAAGTAATTCACTACAACAGTTTGTTCACCATCTTTGCGATAGAGAACAAGAATGTGTGGGTGCCCAGAGCCGCTTAGTTGGGACTGTGGGTCAGATTAGGACTACATCCACACATTCTGTATGTAGGGCTCCCTCACATGGTGTCATCCGCAAGAGAGCGCCATTGCCGCTAGCGGATTTGTTGGATAATGCAGGCCCTCAGGTTTTGACTGTCCAGGCCCTCACCCACATTGCATTCACTGTACAGTTGGTGTTTGAAAGTTATCGTACTGTGCAAATATTATTTGTACCATAATCCACATAATTTCCTGGTTTTCAACGCTAACAGTCCCGTAAATAGTGTCAACGAGCGAAAAAAATAAACTGTATCCAGTCTTAGGGAAACCTATATCATGGCGACGGTTTCACCTTGTCGAAGCTAGTGCCCTCTGGAGAGGAGAGACGTCACGGCGTAAACTCTATACAAGTTCACTATGTCAATGCTATACTATAACACCAATTTATTCTGAATATTTAATTAGCTGCATCTGAAAGTCAGGGAAAATTCAGCTTCTACGGAAGCTTAGATGATGCAAAACACAACCCTTAAGGAGACCCCTTGCACACTTATGACACATTGTAAGCAACAGCACAATGGGAAACATTTGCATGCAAGAACAAGCACACAACATGATGCATGCTGTGAATGTGTCAAGAGCAAGTCATCTGCATGCAGTGAAACTCAAAAGGGGACCTTTGAGTTCTGTCTGGGGGGGGGGGGGGGGGGGGGGGGGGGGCTCACCTGGTCTGGGCAATGCCCTGCCAGAGGTCCTCGCCCGCTTAAGACATCGAGGCTCTATCCAGCGGGGGAGCAAGCAATATGGAAAGGGAGGTAAAGTTACACATTGCCTCACTGCACCAAAGTCCTTTGCAATGGTTATGTATGGCTGCAAACATGATGTCTTACAGTACACATAAATAAACGTGATGATGCAAAGCATACGTTTATCTCGAGGATGCCACCCTGAATATATCTGGGCACGGAGACGACAAAATACATAATCATGCTCTCACATAAAAGAGCTGCATGAAATTTCAATCCCAAGAATGCGGTGAGAGAGACCGCCGTTAATGTGCATGTGTTACATGGCTTTGGGAAGGTAGCATGATCTGCAATGTATGAACAGATTCACTTGTGCAAGCCGACAGATATTTTTGGTGCTTGATAGTCTTTATATGCCATTATGTGCAAAATAAATTTGGGACACTGACAAAAGTTACCGACTTTTCGTTTCCTCCCTTTAGAATGCAAAACCCTACCCTGCATCTGACATGCAGACGTTTTCATGGCTAGGGGTTATGCATACGCTAACAGCTCAATTTTTTTGTCACAACACATTGAGTAGTGGTCATTGGAAAAGACTCCTGCTATTCCTTTCAATGTAGCAACACACAAAAGCAACAAATTCCAATCAGATGCATACTAGTGAAATCATTATTGCACTAATACATGCGTAGCACACAGGATCTTCCAAACAAGATGCTGCGAAAACATGCTGCAAAGTACAGTAACTTAACATTTTGGGTTTATGTGTATTCGAGTGCATCCAAAACCAAGGAAACAACGACAAACCCTTAACTAGAGGCTAATTAGGAGGATACCAGCAGAACATTATTCATGTATTCCACTGTCAGTTACACGCAGATGTCATATGAAAAATTTTGTCCACCACAGCCAAGTGGTTATTGGGACAAACAAGATATACAAACGGTTTATGGTTTCGTAAGCACGAGTTGCCACATCTTAGGAGCTGTCACACGGGCATGTGACTGAGGACAGTTTTGAGATACAGTAAAACCATAACCAGCAAGTTTTGTCGCAAACTGGAGGCTTGATTGCATGACAGAAGAAATCCCATTAGTCACTGACAATGATTTCATGCCAGCAGAGACACCCTGATATATTGACCCTGACACCCTGACACTGAAATATTTTGTGTGGTACTCTAAGCAAGGAAGCGTGTGACAACATTTCCTAAACTTTGGCTTCGGTCTCAACTGTTTCTTTAAGCTTGAGATTCCATTGGAACTTGGCCAAGTAAGCTTTGCACTTCCTTCTGCAATGGAGCTATTGCGACAGCAAGCATTACATATACGCCTTGTCTTATCTTCTTACTCATACTATAGCCCTTGGCCTTCTTAGTCTTTCTTATCTGCATCAAATATGGTCCCTAGACCATAGCTAGGAAGGACCATTAGTCCACACTTAAGTATAAACTAAATCCACATGAAGAGTTTGAAATAGTGGAACAGTGTATTTTGAAACATACACTTAGCAATGCTGACTATTTAGTGGGCATTCCTGTAACCCGACCACAACCCACGTGGCACTAGCAGGTTTTTCACCAGTACACGTAAACCTTTTGCAGTGTAACCACATGTCTGATAATAGCATGACATTTCATCCGATATCGCATCGCGGCAACAATAGCCATTGTGCCAGAGATACTCAGTACACCTGTATCTTCAAATGGAAAGCGAGATTTTTGGAACACGTCACGTCAGTACTGACTGCTACTCTTCTACCAACGTGGGGAAATGAAGCAAGCCCAATGTCACTGCAGAAATGCAAATGCATTCAGAAAACACTAGAACGTGCACTTACAACCTGTTTCAAGAATGATGTGAATCTGCTGCCTGAATTTATTTCTGATAAATAATGTTTGAGCTGGCACTCTGGTCCAAGCAGCTAGATAGGTACTTTGTATAGGGATGTGAACGTCACCTTGGCCTAGAGTGTTAGCTATTTCTGGAAGGTATTTAAAATAAATACAGTGTTTAAGAATGTGCAGTGCATGGGTTTTAGATGCAGGCAAGTTACTTTTCCACCACTGCAAAATTTAAGTGAATAGATTTCAGTTACCAAAAGAAAGATTGAATCCATTATTCTCTGAAGAAATATTAGCACAAATAAGATAAACTTGTTTTGCAATTAGCTTTGCATCATTAATTGCTTGTGGATTCACCATCCACAAGCGATTAAAGGGAAACATCTTCCCTCACATCCACTGAGAGACATCGGCAACAACAGTCGGAGAGAGCGCCCACAAGGTATTTATTTCAAACAAACAATTCCTTCTGCAGTCAAGGTGATAAACAACTGCGCTACTACCAACACGCATATATATACTACCAACTGCTGATTTATGAATAGCACAAACCTATCAGAAATTGTTAATAAATTGAGGGATTATGTAGAAACAAAACTTTTACGAAACCTCATGGAAGCCACATTCTCTAAAATACACGAACTGTCTTGTTCGGGTTAAATGTTAATTTTAAATTGAAAATACAAAATCCCTGTCTTCCGTAATGAAAATAAATCAGTGGCACTTCACAGCAACATAACCGATCGTCTCGTGGAGTTCAGAATTGCTGTCCGTTGTTTTCTTTCGAGACAGTAATATTGCTTATTCCCAGCTGACAGCCTTGCTCATCTTCTTGTGTTAACTTCAGAACAGAGAAGGGCAATATTTTTTACCGCTCTTGCCAGAGAAACCTGGGGCACTTTTCATACATAGTCTGATTGCCCCGGATCGTCGTGGGAACACTGTGTCTTGCTAAGCCCCTGATTGAGCCTATTCTCTTCCTGAATAGAGGTTGAAAGAACCTTCGGGGCGCTCCAGGTTCACTTCCCTAAAACGCGTCCACCGTCCAGAAATTGAGAGTGCATAAAGACGATGGAAAAGCGCATGAGAGACATCTCGTCCAACGAGTTGCTGGTCATAAATTGAGGGGACTCGTAAAATACGGAAATACGGGTTGATAAGTCGAAGGTCGCCTGTAGCTGGTCGTGTAAGAGGCTTAACGTGTAAGCAAGATCAGAGTACCAAATAGAGCAACGGTGCCCGAGTCAGTCCGAGACCTTTCTCAGCAGGATTTTTTGTCAATAGGGCTCAGGCTTCGAATCTCAATGGCTATGTAGAAAAAGGAAAAAGGTTTTCCTAAAAACACAGCCCTGAGCTTGACAGCCCTTTCCAACGGCATGTTTTCGTGAGCCATGCTAATGCCTGCTATTCCCGAGCTGGCCACAAATGCTGTATGTGACTAATGTGGAGAGAGCATACCGTGCAAACTGTGCCCATAGTTACAAGAATCATGGCTGTGAATCTGGACAAGATTTCTCGTTAACCGTGGTGCCCTGTCTGGCCACAAGCGATGTTTCGCTGCTCAGCAAGATGAAGGTCTCCAATGCGAAAGACCTTCGCAGCACAACACACGTCATCTTAAAAAAATTTCTGACACGACAAAAGTACATGTAGCACTAGCCATATCAGGTGGGTGTCACACCACCCCACTGGAATGAAAGTTCTGTCCGAACCCCTCTCTAATCCTAGACACAAATCACGAAAAGGTAATGGTGAAGTTGCCAGATCTGATTTAAAGCATTGAGAAGCCGGTTGATACTGACGTCAACGACTTATGAAAGCGTCTGGGAAACTAAAATAGAAAATACATATTCTATACCACACGAAGGTGACAGCCTTGAGAAATAATTTTACCTGAGGCTATATATGGGTGACCGCCGAGTAATACAGTGGAAAGAAGGTACAGATTACTACTTCTTGGGGTGATACACATCTCCTGATTTGAGTTAACAAGCAGTATAAGTATTGTGCAATACAGCATATACCGTATCACTCACGCATCCGACCTTCATCGGTACGCTTCTATACCGCAGGCTTTAGCAGGCAGTAGTGAGCAATTCAACCTCGAACGTACAAGGTGAACGAACCACAAGGACGACAGGTAGTACATACACTATGCTCCCATGCCGTCAGATAATATTACTCAGCCAGGGAAGTAGTTTTCGCAAATAATGTTGAGTGTTTCGTACCACCTATTAGCCTATGATACACTTTCATGTTTGAGACCTCTGCGATTGAAGACCAAATTCACGTGTCGTCTGAATCGCCCACAGCTTCTATGTTGTGTAGTAACGCATCAAGTAGTTATTTGTTTACTTACCATGAAACAATTTGGCGAGGGCTCCGACAGCAGGTACAACGAACGAACTTCCGAGCTGCCATAGTTTGCTCGGCTGATTGAGGTTCGGAAGAGGCCACTGAACGTCAAGCGGCATCTCTTTTCCAATAACTTACTAAATACGCCGTTCCGATTACCGCAGTGCTCGTGCCAGATACATGTTCACTCGCAATATCGCAATAGCAGACTGCAGAAACACGCCATAACCAAACTCGTGGTCCGATACATGATCCGATAGATAGACAGAGCCGTTTCGCACTTTCGCCAGCTTTCGCCCTTTCGCCAAATACATCACTCCCTTTCCACATGACTTTCCAAATGTGTCGCCCTCTATTGCGAAAAGAATGGAGAAAACTGGATAATGTAGATCAGGTTACAGTATATCAATATACTGGTTTGTAAAAAATCACGAAATAAACAGTATGTGTACATAACTATGTTTTAGTTCCTGTGGCGTAAGAAGTTTTGAAGATTTTACAGTTGGAGGTAGACGGCATGGCAACATGGCAACTATCTCCTGCAAGCCAAAGCCGATGCCAAAGCCAAAGCACGAGCCTTTCGGTGTCGGATTGTTGAAAGAAGAAAATTATCTTTCGTTTCACTCTGCATGTATTCATCGAATAAATGGCATATATTCGCGTATAATGGCGGTTAAGTTGCAGTGTCACTTTGCCGCGACCCGCACTATCATACCGGACAAATGACGGAAGATGAGAACGTTACGTTCCGTGATACGGATAGCTTTCGTTGGGATTACCGTGTATTCCGTGCTGTCATCAGTGCTAATTTACGTTTTCCTTCAATGGTGGTCAATTGGCGTATTGAAATCCGGCTCTGAAAAAGGTACCAGCAACAACACAAGTTCCTGCAAGCAAGGACGTCGCCCACTCAACGTACTTTCTCGCGACTTCACACCAAAGGATGAAATTGCGTTGCATGGCTGGTGGCAGGACCAGGCTACGGTCAAGAGTGACGTGCAGTGCTTTAACGAGCCGTGGGCCTTATGTTCGACTGCATTTTCCATAACCTGCAAGCCCACCACAGTGCGAGCTGTCTACCAACATGTATCATTCAGACGGAATCTCCTGCTACGCAGCTTTCGTCTCAGCGTTCGCGCTTCCGCGGAACAGCTCGAGTCACAGGCAGCTGACTCGTTCCTTGGGGCCTTGGTCCTCGTTAAGCTGAGTGACGGCTCCGAGGAATTCCACAGTGTGAGCTTCTCTCCGAGCACCAGTACACTGACGCAAAGAGATGGCCTCTACACCGTGTCGAAGCCGAGCTGCACAATTTTCACAGCCACAGTCATGCTCAGCTGCTACGGCTATGCTGGCACAATTCACTTCACAGATGTTGTCTTGACACCCATCACAGAGCAGGACAATTATTGTGGACACGAAAATTTTGTTGTAGAGTGTCCCGACGTCATGAAAGACACGCGTTTAAAGCCGAAGATACGCCACGAACTCGTACTCGGCAAGGCAAAGCCGTCTGCGCGTAAGCGGCACCTCACGAAGGACGTTGCTCTTGTGACGCAGCTTTCCATGGACAGGCTTCCAGTTTTGCAGCATACCTTACAGCATTGGGAAGGACCAGTGTCTCTAGTGGTGCACGTACCCATCAAACCTGGTCAGCCAGACGACGACTGGCAGAAACTGTACATACAGAAGAAGCTTCAAATTCTCAAGCTACACCCCGACAGCCACGTTACGTTGGCGTACGAGTCGGCCGCCTACGGAGATTACCCCATAAACGCTCTTCGGAACCTCGCCATTCGCCAAACCAATTGCGAGTTCCTCCTCCTGGCTGACGCAGACTTCCAGCCCTCTCCAGACTTCCACAAGCACTTTCTTCTTGCCACGCGTTCCCTCTCCGGTGCAGACAAGACGGCCTTTGTTGTGCCAGCGTTCGAGTACATTGACACGCCGCAAAAATCCGACGGCGTTCCGCAGAGCAAGGACGAGCTCATGCAGCTGCTGCACCGCCAGGATCCCTTTGTTCAGCCGTTCCGCCAGGACGTAACCCCCGACTCTCATCGCATGACCGACTACTGGAAGTGGTACCGCACGGATCGACCGTACCAGGTTTCGTCGTTCAGCGACAAGTACGAGCCGTACGTCGTGCTGAAGAACACTGTTCAGCTGCCCATGTTTGACGAGCGGTTTTCAGGGTACGGCATGAACAAGATCACGCACGTGACGGAACTCTTTGCAGCGGGCTACACGTTTTACGTCCTTCCGGATGTCTGGCTCATTCACGTTCCGCACAAGCCGTCTGCTTACTTTGTCGACCACGTCCAGAATCCCCAGCATCGGTTGAGAAACCGAGTGCAACGGTTCGAATTTTTAGTCGAGGTTCTTCGGAGGTACGGTCTCGGAAGTTGCGGCACCAGGACACTTGTGTCGCATTGATTTTTGAGGATCCTATTTAGGACATACGTACATTCTGCGTGGTAGGCATTCCGCGATGAACACTTTCTATATGAGGCACTCCTTGTGCTGCTTTCACGTGGTGGAGCGTGATGTCAACAAGAGCAGCGAGCGTCCCAACATCTCCTGCTTTCCCGTTTAAAATCTTGCATCATTGTATAGGATGTAGCACTTATGGACGTGGGTATACACCACCACTCTGGAAAATATGGAAGATACTCAGTGGCAAAAGTTTTCTCAGCAGAGGTTGTGTGCCGCAAGAAATATGAAAGCACCGATTGGTGTCACGTACACGGGCCCTCTTGTAATGTACAATGTTACTCAGTCCTTTAGGAATCTTCGAAATGACCTTTACAAAATATAGATGCCATCCCGCCATCCGGTTTTGATGTATCCTAAATATATTCAAGGGATATTTATAGTTACATAGTTTGTTGTTGCCTGTTTGGATGAAGGAGGACAGCAGAAAAACAGTTCGCTTTTGACAGCTTGTCAAGTACTGACCCCCATTCAGTAACTGACAACAACAGAACGAAAAAGTACAGAGCACCCATGTTAAATAATGCTGCACTCAATTGAAAATATTTAAATCTGGGTTCACGCTCTCTCAGTTTACTGGGTAGTTAGGCATTGTGCTGGGTGTAGAATTGAATCGTACAGCTTGTTAGTGAAAGAAGGAGAAGAAATGTCTCATTGGAGAGAGGCAGTCATCAGTCTTATATCCCCTTCGCACGGGCAACATTGAATGATTATTGACAGTACACCAATGGTCATTGAACTAGGGTGCATTAATTGTAGCTCCCTCTGCATAGGGGGAAGACAACCGCGTCGTCTGCTACGAATTTCCGCCATCTTGACTCCCATGCACAGCTCGCGACGCGCTCACAAAAGTGTAGCTTCGAGCCCCTAAATAAGCTTATTTAGTGACTCTAGTGTAGCTATATGCTCAGTGACACACTACATTTGTGTACCAGTGTACCACACAGCGATGCTCCGCGCCCTGCTGCGCCGCGCATAGGCTGCTCGAATGGGGTACTCGGCGCGATCTATCGCCGCTCCGCGCCACAAGTTAGTTTCCGCTGTCATCGTACAGAAAGTCAAGCTACCACAATAATACTGTATCGTATTAAAAAGCCTTGGGGGACCGTTTCCGCAGGTGAGCTATACGGCGGAGTCGGTGTTCAGTACAAGATGAGCAGACGTCTAATTACTTGAAATTAATTAATCATTTTGGAGATTAATTGTCACGCACATATGTGGGATTGAAGGTAGTCATTGTTTTTAGCTAGCTCGCTTTTAGAGGGGACAATTCGAAATCCTTATAGTGACTGTGTAAATAAGTTCGGCACATTCCTCAGACATGAGAAACAAAGTTGGTTCGGCTGTCGGGAACTCGTTAGTTGCCAAAAGAGCCGAGAAGCTTATATCGAAACTGAAACTCCCGAAGGCGACCTCTCCGGCCTCCTGCACCCTGCATATGCGTCACAGGTAGTTTCGCGCGGGCCTTTGGCTGTGTTTCGGACACGCGCTTGGTAACCTCTTCGTGTGACAAGGATGACAAGTCATCTGCTTCCTCGATTTCGTTGTGAAGTACTCGCCACCGGTAGAATGGACCCAACAGAAAGGCGCACTCGAAGAATGGATGGATTGTTGGTGCACCCCTGGTGGAGAATACAGAGGTGAAGCACAGTGTTGCTGGACCGCTCTTCCGTGGACGAACGTCGAATCACTCAAAGGAAAATATTAATTTGACAATTTTATTAATTTTTAATTATTATTATTTAATTTAATATTTAATTGATTACTATTATTTAATTTAATATTTAATTGATTACTATTATTTAATTTAATATTTAATTAATTATTATTAATTAATTTATATTGATTTTTTAAATATTTATAATTTTCTAATTAGTATACCCAGGTGACAGTCGCGACAGTCAACCTATAGTTACAGAGTCTGAATTTTTCGGGCTAAGCCCGCTTCCGCCCGATTCTTCCCTCACGAATCAGTTTCAGATCAGTTCGGGGAAAACCCGATTTCCCCGAATAGCCTGAAGTTTTCGGGCAATATTTTTCCCAATTAGGGGGGTAGAAATCGGAGGAATCAATATGTGCCCTAAAATCCATGCGGATTCGGGAAAACTTCCAGAAGGCAAAATTCGGGAGAATCTCGGAGTCAAACGAACTGTAGTAAAGCTAGTGTTCATTCCGGCAGACGTTTTAGTGAGGGCAATTTTACCAGGTAAAAATCGAGTTGATTGTTCCCATGCAGTCATAGGCGTACCGAGAAGGGGGGCAAGGGGGACGGCCCCCCTGGACCTCCAAGGTTACTTGCGATTTTGTCAAATGTAAAAAAAAAAAAAAAAGCATGTGAACACCCGCACAGTCCGCAACGTCCGTCGCCATGACCACGGACGGTGGTTTTGGGGGGCACGGTTCCCCTCCTTTATATCCTGGGAACGCCCATGCATGCAGCAAATGCTCTCCTGACTTATTTTTGACACACACAAAAAAATTTCTTTCGCGCCGTTGCCGCCTAGCTCTTCAAGATTCCTATGGAACAGATCTACCTGGTGAAAAAGAAAGAAGAACAAAATTACTTTTCGCAAATTCCAATCACATCTCTTCTGAGCGAAGGCAAAGCACAATACTTTCGTGCCAAACCCGTTGAAGGTTGATCGACACTTTTGATCGAGACTCTTGAATTTTTTTAATACTATTTGAACTGTTTAGTGCTGCTGTCTAGGAGGCATAGAACGTGTCAAAAATATTTTGAGGCACGCCGACTTGGAAGAATAAATGAAAAAAATCGAAAAAATCGTGAATTTCGGAAATATTGCTTTTTGCCGCATTTAGCCGTCAACTGCACAGTGAGAAAAGGTCCTAAGAATTATAGAAAAATTATCAGGTGGTCCTAATAAAAATATGAGACAAATTGAATTTGATAGACATTCGACATTTATTTTACAATGTTGCATCGAAACACTTTTTGTTTTGGTAACGAAAAAAATTCTAACTTGACCGGCCCCCGTACTCATCTGGCATCGCCCCGCAAGACTGCTTCACCCCAGGACGCGTCGCCGCCGCTGGAATAGGCAGACCTAAACCAAAACCGCTGCTTCCAAACACGCACTGGAGAGGGCCCAACCAATTTGCATTGCCAAATTAACAAACTCTAGTATGTACAAATTAACTTCAGCTTCAGGCTCTCATGAGAACGCGGCCAGTTCTGTGAACGCGCAGTATGCATGGAGCACCGGAGCGGCTAGGGGATCGACGTACTTCGGCGACCACGAGTCTGACCTTGATCGGAGGCGAGACCGACCCCCTGAGCTGGCTCCTTATATTGAATGACTTCACTTGGACAGTTTTCGTTTTCGCTTCTGTTATTGTATTCTTCGGTGCGTGCTTTCCCCGTTTATTAGAAACCCTTTATTGCCTTACACCGCAGAGTCAGTGATAAGCGTTCTGTCCGACATCGCTCGAGCAGGTAATGGTTGTTCAACAGCCCGCCAGTGTCGCCGAAGGAGCGTGCTGGACAAAAATTTACGGACCAAACTCCGGAACATTCCTTCCTCGACATACTATAGCAACGAATGGGACTGTACTGATTTATCCAGATCCCATATACACCCCTCTAACACCCCCAATTGTTCAGTCACAACCAGGCGCGGATCTACGGGGGGGGGGGGGGGGGGGATCCAGGGGTCCGGACCTCCCCCCACCAATTCCAGACTTGAAGATAGGGTTAAGTGGACAAATCCCAGCATTCACGTGGCACTTGTCCATAGCGGACCCCCTCGGGAAAATCCTAGATCCGCCCTTGGTCACAACCCCCTAACTTTTTCACCTGTGTGCAGCGGGTGTCCTTGCGATTTTAGCTTTAGACACATATGACGGCAATGATATGTTTGGCTGTAATGACGTATCTACAATAATGACCCCCCCTCCTCAATTTTTCCAAACACCTCCCCATGCTTGGGATTCTGGATAAGCCACCGGACCGTACGGACTTACAGGAAGTCCGTACGGTATCGTTCGCTGCTAGCGTGTGTCACTCTGAGGAAGGATGCGCTGAAGCGTGTTTCGTAAAACTTTTGTCCTGCACTGTGAAGGTGGGGTGAGATGATGTAGGTTGAAATTGCGGTCAGTATGCTCTGTAGTGGCGGCTCGATGCACCCAAGGGAGGGTGAAAGAGGGAGGGGAGGGATGATGGTGGCACAGGAAAGGGAGGGGGTGTGCTAACCCTCTTGCTCTGGGATTGGGTAGTCCAAGAAAACTACCCCCTACAGAAAACATCCGAGCATCCAATCTTCATTGGGATGCCCCCCACGGTAACCACATCAGACCTCTACCCCAGAAACGTCATCATAACGTTAGTAGACAGACTGAAATCGAGACAAATTGGAAGGGGAGGGCTGGGTTCCACGAATGGGCACGTGTTCGCTGCCTCCTATTGAAAGAAAAGTAGAACCGATAGTCGTGTCCCTTTTAGGGACCATCGGAATCCCCTCAACAACGTGGCTTTCGGGCGCGACATTGTTCGCCCCCTAGCTTTGAACGTAGTTCAACTCTACCAAATTGGTGGCGCTGCCGAATACTATGACGTCATTTGTTTACAGACAGGGAGAGGTCTATTAGAGAAGTTACTGCATTCCTCACTGTACATCCCTCTCCCCAGGTCCAGTGCTCCTGAACTGCGTCGCCGCAGTAGACTGTTCTCGTGAGAACCTCAAGCTTGGAGAATTAATTTCTATAAGTTGTTTTTTCCTTCTGTTTTTCGTTGAAGAACGCAAATCGGGTTGGACCGCTCCAGTAGGTGTTTGGCGGCAGCGCGGCGATGCGTCTTGGGCAGCCTTGCGGGGTAATGCCGGATGAGTGCGGGGATGATCAAGTGTCAAGCTCAAAAATATTTTTCCCTGCCAAAACAAAACGTGTTTCGATGAAACTTTGCAAAACAGTGGCGTACTATCAAACGCAAGTTGTTTCATATTTTTATCACTATCACCTCAGTGTGCAATTGTCGGCTGAATATGTAGTAAAAAGCAACATTTCCGAAATTCATATTTTTTTTCTGCGTATTCTTCCACGTCTGAGCTCCTAAAAATATTTTTAACACATTCTATGCCTAGCGAAAAAAATATTGCAGAGTTCCGTAAAAAATCCAAACTTTCTCCATATTTTACAGTTTTCTCAGAACTCTCGATAAAAAGAGTTGATCAACCATCAACGGGTCTTGTCATGAAACTGTTATGCTTTGCCTTCACTGTGAAGAGCTTTGGTTGGAATTTGCGAAAAAGCTATAATTTGTTAGATTTTCTTTTTCTTTTTTTCACCAGGTAGGTCCCTCAAGTCACATAGCAATCTTCAAGAGGCGGCCGCGGCGCGAAAAAAAAAAAAAAATGCGGCACAAATAAGCCGGGAGAGCATTGGCTGCATGTGAGCAATCAACCGCAATTTATTTGGAAGAAATCGTGGATGGTCGCGCAATGTCTGGGACGTTTGACATGGGATGACCCTATGTAACAAGGGAAAGGGTGCAGGCTAGCTGGTATAGATCCACGAAGAAGACCGGGAGACACGGACACAGAAGACGACCTCAGACATATGAGAGAACTTACGTCTTCTTCATTGACCCTATGTAGTCAACCCATTTTTAGCATATAGGATGGCAACATTGTGCCCGGCATATTGTACAGTTGTATATTGCATAGCCAAGCCAAGTCAAGGTAGCTTGAATCCGGATTCCGATGCATTCATCGAACGACGACGAAGAATGCGTGATCGCTGTACATATCGCTGCTATGTCAAGTGACGTCAGTGAAGCGAAGAAACTAAAACTTCCAGCATCTTTTCACAGTTTATAAGTGCATTTCTAAATGTTGCGAACTTCTGGTGCCACTATGCCGCTTAGAGTTGTCTTGAAGAACTTCCTAAACCACTTCGAGACCTTGGAAGCACGTAAGAAGCTCGGGGACGACCTTTTCGAAGCAGAGTTTCAGGTGTGTTCCGCCTTAAATATTCCTATTAGATCCATATGTGGCTTCCTTGGTTTGTTTGTAAACATGTTCCGCAGGTTCATGGTAAAATATAGTCCACCGATTGATCTTATTAGTGCTGAAATAGGTCAGTAGCTCATCGCCACTTACGCGCACAGGTGTCATCGCTTGTTTGAAACCCTTTAGGTTATGTAGAAAATAGCGTTGACTCGCCGATATTCTTACTTACACGACTACTACTTTTTTTGTTTTTTTGCAATTATACTTTGCTTATAATCTCGTGTTTGTTCCAGAGCTTGAAAGAACTAACAGAAAGCCTGAAGTGCGACCCCAAATATGCAAGTACAGAAGGACAGAAAGATGTTAACAGAAAAAAGAATCGTTACAAAGACATTCTGCCATGTAAGTTATTCGAATGTTCCAGATCCTACCCCGTTTCAAACTCCCTCAACATTGACGCAGACGTGAAATGGTCGGCACGAGATTAAAAACGCCTTTTGGATATATGGCGCAAATTTAAAATGATGCTCGCTTGTGCTCGCTGTTCTCCACTGTGAATTGCCAATCCTAATCGCGTGGATCGAACAGTAACCTGATTCCACTTTTACAAAGTAGACTCTGACAACACACCGGAAATGTGTACACGGTATACACAGTATTGAAGTGACACCTGGTTACACATATTGAAGGCAAACGGCACAAATGGGCGTTGATTGGGGCTTGTTTGACTTGACAGAAGCTGACAAAGAACCTAAGGAAATAACTAATGCATGCCAGAGAGTCAATCCGAACCCGAACCGAAAACTGTTATTAACATTTTATTTGCCGAACTGGAACTGAACCGGACCAAAACAGTCGACGCCATCTTGGAGCTGAACCGTAACTGAACCGTTAAAAAATACCGGTTCAAATAACAGTTCATATGAAACTAAGTGCAGAACTTTGTATGTTGTGCATGAACATAGGAACTACTTTTTTTTACTTTTTTGTTATTAGCTTCGTAGCCTTCCTGTTGCTGGCAGAAAAAGTTTTGCCCTGCGGGAACGTTCTGGATTTTCTGGAGTCATGAAATAACAACAAATATAACAACAACAACAATTCATGATTATGCTCCTGTCATAACCACTACTAATCTTGTCTTTCATATCGCGCAAAATCTTTCAATATCTTGAATTGTTGACGTCTTCGTGTCCAATTCAAGCACTGTACCACACAAATGGAAATGTGCTTTAAACTCCCTGTTGTGCTTCATGTGCACCCATGGTCCCCGAACTGGTTTGGGAATCGAACCGTTTGAAAAGAAAAAAAAACACGGTTCAAACCAGTATAGTTGCCTTCCGGAACTGAACCGGAACTGAACCTTTATCGTCGAACCTAAACCCGAACTGAACCAATAAACGTTTCGGTTCAACTCTCTGATGCATGCATTGCTGGAAGCGGAATGTATGGCCATAGGGAATTCGGCTCAAAATCCATTCAAAAACTGAGAGAGGTAGAGACGGGGGAAAAAAACGTGCTTCGTCTGTCGCACCGCCTAGGGACGAATTTCATCACGCATTTAACCTCACAAACATATCTGTGGCATATTTTATCTGTTAGTCATCAGAGCACTTCAAAATTGAACAATGTCGCTATCACACAAGTATTTCTTCACGTTGAACTTGGCACAATATGACCACCGTAGCTGTTCAACCAGAAAACCTTTCGCTCAGTTAGATCTATCAATATTTCTCCGCACGTAATTAAAATTAAGTTGTTAGGGTGAGGTTTTCCAGTTCTAATATACCTGTTGTGCTCAGCTTAAATGCTTGGACGCAAACAAAATCAGAAGTGACGTGTACCAATCGGCCAACGGCACAAAGAATGCTGTATTCTTCTGGAGCAGCTTTCTAGACCAGCTGGTATACTGATGTTTAGAAGTCTAATGTGTTAAACTGTGTTTGAATGGCCTATTTTGTGTATCTCTGCAGTAAACTAGGAGTCTTTGTCGATTACTGTGGTCTTTTCCTCATTAAAAACAAAGCAAAAAAACTTGCACACCTTTCTTTCGAGAAACATTCAGTGGGCTTTGAACAGTCATTGGAAGCTCACAAGTTATTTGACAGCAGAAGTTCTCTGCAAGTAGGCCTTCTGGCAATTTACAGATAAAAATATACATACAGGGTGTTATACAGGAGGTGTGCTAGGTTACAAGAGTGGTTGACAATATATGTGCCTGGAAACGGCAGTTTTTGCTACTTTTTTTCAGCTATTATCATTGTTGCCGGGAACATATTTTGGAATGGATTGGGATAAATGCGACATGGCACTTTCAGTTTCTCTCAAGAAACCCTGCATTGATTTGGCAAATTTTAGAGTTCAATGCAATAAATTAAATTTCTTTCAATTGAAACTGGATAAAATCACTTTTAGTACGTTGCAAAAGTTCCCTACAGATAAATGTCGCTGATTGCGTATTTTTCCACCGCATGCTTTTTCATAAATTTTTTTGGAGATGGTTATGGAACACCCTTTGTGAAAAAAAAAAGAAAAGGAGAGAGAGGTAAGGTTCGCATCGACTGGGACCTGCTGCTGCTCTTCAAAATTGCAGATACACCACTCAGATAAAAATAGTTTTGCTGATTATTTACCGATACTGAGTTATTTTTAGGGGTCTTGCAGCACGGTCTGTTGTTTAGATACAATACCCTCTATGTGAAATACGTCAGCAGGCACGTTGCTTCTCAGGCATGCATCAACTGGCTTGACATTTTATATAGTCGACTTGAACGTTGTTGTAAGCTGTATTTCTCTACTTTTTGTTCAGATAATTGCTCACGTGTGGTACTCTCTGAGTACCCTGGTGTTCCAGGCTCTGACTACATTAATGCCAACTTGATAAAGGTAAGTGTTGTCTTGCACACATGATTTGCCACTGTACCGGGATGCCATATTGGGATGTAAACAAAAATGATTTTTCAAAAGCATTCATTTTATTTGTTAAAGTTTGTTACCTGAACTATCTGTTCGCAAAGTATTTCACAAATTGAGGCTCAAATATTAATGAAACCAGTATATTTGCCTCCGGCTGACCGCGCCAAATCCCAGACTTCGTCTAATTTTGAGTGCTGGTTCCTCAGTTGAGGTTCTTAATCATCCTCTCCCTCCATTATCTGTCTCTCTTACGTTTTACTTGAGTAATTTTAATTTCCCAAATTATTTGGTGCCATTATGTTTGTGAATAAATTTTCCAGTGATAGAACCTATTTCCCTTGTTGAGAATTTACAGAATGACATCACTCTGTCATCAATTTTGAGCCTTCCAACTTTTGTCTACCTACCACTGAAAAATTTTAAAAGGAAAATAGTTTTATGCTCGGCAGTAACCTTCTAACTGCATGAAAACCCTGTTTCTGGAATTTTCTGTTGATTATTCATCTTAAAAAATTGTGCAGCAGTGAGAACTGTTTTTAAATTTAAAAAACTCCTAACTCTTTTTGGTAATGAAGCTATTAAAATCCAATGTCAACTTTGAGATCAGCATGTCAGGATACACATTGCTGCAAAGTTTCGTTACATCATCTGCAGAAAGATCTGCAAAGCTCCTGGTTTTAAGAGCTCCTTCAATTTATGCGTACCAGTTTATGGCACATTATTACAAATTTAATATGTAGGATTGCAAACATGACAGTACTACATCTCTTATATGTCCTATTATCTGAATAGCTCCACTTCATAGCTGGGTGTCACTTTTGTACTAGAGTAGGTGGCTACTAGCAAATTTATATACATTTTCTTTGCTACCTTCACATCATAAAATTTGCTAGTGAATGCATGTACATATCTTTGCAACATTTACCTGTATAATGTACCTTCATTTTTGATACCCCTATAATGGAGTGCTGTTAGGTCAGAGCACAGAATAATACTTAGGCAGTCTTATGCAACCCCTGTAGCATGATATGCATGACATATTATCTGTGGCCTGGATTTTAAAAAGGAGAGAGAAGGAGATGTATCATGCATGTCACAATGCTATGAAGCTGCATTGTCCTCGATTCCTTTTACATTTTTCTTTCTTCATTTACATTTTTTTTACATTCTTTTTACATTTACATATTTCCATTAACATTTTTACATTTATATATTTATACATATACATTCTATTTACATTTGGGGCTTACTGGTACGCATTAACATTGCGATAATGCGTTTGCATGTTAACTGCTATGTGTCGAAACAGTAGTTGTCAACGTATGACTACTACAGTATTGGAATTTGAAGTCCTCAAATTGATCTGATACATGGTTAACCTTATTTCATCATTGGAAACTTTTGAGTGCAGTCTGCCTTTAATCCAATTTCAGAAGTCCACATGCACACATGCTTGAACTTTTCCAGGGTGCAAGTGGGTCCAAGGCATATATTGCATCACAAGGGCCTCTGCCAACGACAGTCATGGACTTCTGGAGAATGATATGGGAGTGTGAAGTTCAAGTCATTGTAATGGCATGCAATGAGAAAGAGTCAGGCAAGGTGTGATATCTATTTTATTGCACCAATATTACTTTTAATGGTTCAGTAATATTACACAAAATGACCACCAAGATTTATCATAGTTATACTGTAGACTTCCATTAATTCGATCCTGACGGGAATGCGAAATTTGATTGAATAATGCGAAGGTTGAATTAAGAAGAGGCAGAAAAATTAACGAGGTCAGTGTCAGTTTTGTGCGTCGTCTGTTGTGTGAGCAGCAGCAGCATCGTCATCACCGCCGCTGTCCAGTCATAGTCTTCATCGTGGCATCGCCCATCCACTAAAGCAATGGACGCGAGAGAGGCCACGAGAGTTCATCTGCCAGCGTCGACGCATCAACATTTCATGAAGTCTTTAATTCGGCCCTTTACCAACCTAAAGCATTAATAAACGTCTATCTTGCCTTTGGTAACGTGCCTGCTGATCCATACCTTTATTCAACATCTGTCCTGGCCAACTGGGGACGTCATCTGGACCGCCACTTTGTCATCACCACCATCGCGACCAGCGGGACCACACGCTGTCTTCCCATTTTGTGCCTGACAGCTGTCGCTCGTGCTTGAAACTTGCATCTGAAAACATGCCACATAGAGTGCGTGCACGCACGCACACACGCTGTCAGCGAAATCGCCTTCAGTTTTGCTTCCGCCATCTTGCGTTGGCAAGATACATCCAACAACGATGTTATCCACTTCCACGAAGACATCGAACCTCGCCAAGCGCACGTTGTACATCGGACTCTTTTTGCACCGACAGATTCCGAACGAAAAGCGGAGAGAAAAAAACGAGAGAGAGGACATTTCCTCCTCGCCCAGGACTCGCGAGAACCGCGAACCGCTACCAAATGGATTGAGTTTTAGTGCATCGTACGCCATGGTCTTTGTGAAATGTGATGGTTCTGCACAATGCGCGACGCTCTATCTTTTGCGTGTGCACAGAACCACCACCGTTATTGGTTACGTACGCAAAGACGACAGCGTACAATGCACAAAAACTCTAGGTTATCGGTATAGATCGGTACCGTTCTCCCTCCATCTGCCCGTAGCTTTTTGTCATTGCCTCGACCTATAATTACAGTTTGTTCTAACAAGTGTTCTAATGTTTGTTCATGGTGTTCTTACAAGTTCGTTCTAACTGGCTCTACAATGTTCAGGCAAGTGGGTGCCATGCCTTAAGTTTAGAGAAGCTGCATGCTCCCCGAGTCGGCTGTTTAGGCAATGACTGGTCCGACTGATGTAGAGAGCTGCAGCGAGTGCTGCGAGAGCTGCAGAGCTGTAGAGAGTGCAGCTTAACTGCACTTTGTATACTCTCGTGACACGAGAAACAAAGGTAGTGATGTGCTTTTATTCGCACCCACTATCCTTGACCTTTCTTTTCAAATCGTGGCACACAGTGTTGACAGCTTTGATTGGGCTTATTTGCAAAGCATGACATCAAATCTTGAAACTGCAAGTTCTTGACATGATTCTTGGGAACTGGTCTTGGGAACTTGAATCTTGGTCCCTGGCCACTTCCAGCCCACCAACGCTCTGCCCTCAAAACTCTCTTCACCTTTCCGGATACCATACCGGATACCACAGGACTTTGATCCTTATTGTGAAGGAGCTCATTATTTCATTCCTCGCATCACCACCAGCAATGGCGTATAGTATCGCCCCTGGCGATGAAACTCCTCATTCATCATCTCGCAATAAACTTGTTGTTGTTCCTTGGGAACTCCACACTTCGTTGACGAAGGTTTCGTCGTCTGCCGTTCCCCGAGGTATTTTCTACGGGGCGGGAGAAATACAGTACTTGGGTAACCCTGTGCTTTTGGAAAGCTTCACATTATGACACTTTTTGCTATTATAAATGCTGATGGTCTTAATTTGTGTTCATTAGAGAAAACTGAACTTTGTTCCTTCCAGTACAAATGTGAACGTTACTGGCCAAACGAAGGAGAAACAAAGCAGTACGGCAACATTACAGTTGAATTGGTAATTATCCCACTTCCATTTTCGTAAACACATTGGAAGATTTAAGATTCTTGAATCCGAAACAAATACTAGGTTCATGCAGTTGAAGCGCTGACATGGTCATGCTTGCATAATGTTTCAGGGAGATTTCATTAGCAGACAGACACAGCTGCTTCAGCGTGTGCTATGTATTGTCTCTCTTTCCTCAGGTGAAGTGGAAACAGGTGTGTCCAGATTTTGTACTGCGGACATTGAAGGCGCGCTGTGGCCAAGAAGAGCGCACCATTTGTCAATTCCACTACTGGACGTGGCCAGACCATGGTGTGCCCACAACGGTGGGACCCATCGTGGACTTGGTGCGCTTAGTGCGGGATTGCCAGGCCTCTGAAGCACTCCCAGTGCTTGTGCATTGCAGGTATGGCACAGTGGACACAAATGTGTGTCTGCGTTACTCTTGGGGTGCGGCTGCAGACTAAAGTTTGCGTCTTCAAAATCCTGCTGAATTGACGTCGCGGAAGTGTTGCAATTTAAAATTTTGAGAAGTACATATTCAAAAAAAATACAGAAATGGCTGATCTCACCTTCAAGTGAGGATGTTGATGATGTTACTGCGATAGACGTGTTTAGTGGAGGCGAAGACGTGAGTTCGGCGACGATCGAGGCTGACGTGGAGTTGCCGTTTAACACTTCAGCTCCAGTGGCGTTAGCATCAATGCCGTCTTCAGCGGTAAGAACGTTTTTTAAGAAGTAAAAATGACGGCAGCAACAAGGACTTCGTTGGTGCACTCCCTTCTACAAGGGCAATCCTTGCTGTGGTTACTACCCTGTTGACACACTCACTGAAATTTGCTGCAACGTGTTTTTGCATGTTCACGCAGCGAAGTAAACACATACAGATTCTGTAAGAACTGATGTTCTGAGGCTGGAACAACATAGAAGGGACAAATACATACAAATGGACAAAACATACATCCCTTCTATGTTGTTCCAGCCTCAGAACATCAGTTCTTTCATGTTCAACAGTTGCCGCCTGCGTCGATCCCGTCGTATGAATGTGTGTATGAGTGAGCAAAAATGTAGGAGTGAAAGGAGGATGAGTGAGAGAGAGTGGCTGGTTTGTCCCTTCAGGTGACACACCCTGGAAGTCGCTGAGAAGGCGTGTTAGTTTAGCTCAATTGGTAGAGCCCTGGACCGGCAATCCAGAAGATGTGGGTTCGAGTCCTACAGCTGGCTAACCTTTTCAGTGACTTTCATCTTTCATCATACAGATTCTTTTCGAAATGGCAACATACTCAGCCTGTTGGTAGCTACTATGCATGATTGAGGCCCTGGGTTTGCCGCGATTTCGCGAAATATCGCGGAATCCGAAGTTCATCGCGGAATCCTTCGTTTGGCATGGGATTTCACGGATTTCCTTACTTTTAGGGGTATGCGGATATTCCAGTTCTCGAATTCGAATCGAATATCAATCGCTCAAAGTACTTTATTCGCGGATCGAATACCCAATATTCGGATTTCCGAATACCCGACTGTTCGCCGAATACGTAACGACACCTCCCGAAAGTGGGCTTCACGTGAAGCTTCCCTGCATGAGGTGAAGCCTGCTTTACAAAGCTGCCCTTGCTGCAGGACCAGCACAGACAGGTTGTAGTTTAGTTAAAAATAACATTAGCCCAAGTTTATTGTGCATACTTTGCCTGAGGAAGGGGCGGCATCCCTCGCGTTGCGGTTTAGCGGTGGCAGTGGGGGACTTTGATTTGATGTCTCTGAGTTTGCCTCTAAAGACTCTTAAATAACGCCTACGGCTGAGAAACAAAAAGGGTGTCGTGTAACTTCTACAGTGCATGTACTGTAAGCTCCTTCCCATAATCTTCCTATAAAGTTCCTATAAACTCTGCAGATGCTGAAAGGTCTTTCAGCAGGTATAAAACGATTGCAGGTGACAGACCTTTGTCTTTGTCAGAGGAGAGCACAAGATATCATGTATGTAATGCTGAGCCACAACAGTGCTTTCAATCAGGAATTTTATAAAATATTCTTGTTCCCGCATTATCCAAGAAAATAAAGTGTTTCCTATTACAAGCAGCCGTTGACTGCTTGTCGCGGAAAATCGCGGAATTTACAAGTCGGTGCCGCAGAATTTTGAATTTGCCGCAGCAGAAAACCGGGGGCCTTATGCATAGAGCCTGAAGTTTTCGGGAAATATTTTTTTCTAAACTCGGGGGTAAAAATCGGGTAAATAAACATGTGCACTAAATTCATGCGAATTTGGGTGAAAAAAACTTCCAGTGCACTAAATTTTGGGAGAAATCGGGCTCTATTACAAACGAACTGTACTGTTTTTGTACAAACGGTGATGTAACTGCATTTGCTGCCAAACGAATAAGCTATTGCATTCCTACAGACATCCCAGTGAAGGCAATTTGCCGGGTAAAAATCGGATTTCACCCTAAAGTGTCAACCTTCAATTCGGGGAAGAATCGGGTAAAACCCTAAAACGTCAGGCTCTACTTATGCATGATAAACAAGTGCAACGAAAGACAGGACAAGGACGGCACAGAACACACACTCAAGATTCTTTTGTTAAAGGAGCACTGAGGCAACGCCACCTACATACAGAAGGCCTGCTTATTGCCTCCTCTCCCCACCTTCACTAATTTGACATCTATAGTCAGAATTCGTCCGCTACTGCGAATCGCCGTTCTGCGAGTTCAAGAACTCAAAAATGATTGCAGCTACCTTGGAACCTATAGACCTGAATATGTAGACGAAAAGGGCAAGACGCTTTCCAGAAAAAACAGTTTTGAGAAAGATTGAGACCATTTTGCGATTTATTTTGAAATTTTCCCATTTAGTACGCGGGGACGTTCAATCACTGCTCGCAGACGACGGCGGTTCGTCTCCATGAGTACGACCCCTGAGAGCTCGTTCGTGATTGGCTACTGCCGTTGAAAACATGATCCTGATTGGCTGACTCTTATTTGTTACGTCACGTCGACGAGTAAGCAGGCTTTCTCTATCGAGGTGCTGTTGATTGAGGTGATCCCCCAAATATTTTTTCTTTTTCGCTGCGGCGTGTTCTGAAACAAATAAAATGAGCTCCTGCGAAAGAACGACGAGCGCAGGTGACCTACAGAGGGAGCGTGAGGCCTCTCTTCCACCCTCCTTTCAAAATCCTTTCCTGGTGAAAAGGGTGCATCGCAGAATGAGAGGACGTCTTGGCGTATCATGATGCCCGGCACGTGATTCGTGACGTACAGCGTCACAGCTTGAGCACGTATAAGCGACACGTGAGCTGAGAAGAAAAAAACAAAGAAAAAAAGGCTCAGGGGGCCTTGTCCACGTCGCGCGAGGATCGTGTCAGCTGTCTGCAACTGCCTTCTCCAACTATTTTTGTAAATACGATTCCACAGCTATAACGCCTAGGGTTGCCACCTTTCGTAGTGAAAAATACTGGCTGAGGGAGAGGAGGTGGAATAAAGGGAAAGGGGAAATGTTCGCGGGAAAGGGAAAGTAAGTGAGGGGTGAAGAGTATACAGAGAGAGAGAGAGAAAGAATGAGCGTACTGGCTCAAGACAACAATGATAATAATAATGAATAACTAAGAAAACGACTGGTGACTACGGAGTTGGGTCTGTGCTCCAGATTTATTCAAGCTGTAGTGGAATGTTGAAAGGAAAACCCCGTAAAAGCCCCTGTGAATGGTGTTGAGCCACAAATACCGGCAAAAGGCTGCCGGTATCACCTTCCTACCGGCAACCGCAGAGCGAGCAAATAACCGGCCGTGCCGGTAAAATACCGGCCTGGTGACAACCCTAATAACACCACAGAGCAGAAATATTTTGCATCGTGACTCCTTTTGGACAGCATGACAGATGAGGCAAGGTTTCGAGCCACGTTAAATGTCACCTCGTTGCTTGTTCAAATCCCTTTGAATATTCTGGGTGAAGGTTTTTGAAATAAAGTGGATTTATGCGGTGCACTAAAAATTTGGAGTGCCCGGTCATTCAGACTACATAATTTCGTGGCTCTTGGAAGTCCGAGAAATCGGTCGGCAACTGTACGAGGGGCATGGAGATGCCCCCTGTTGCTGGGGGACAGAGTCTGCACAAGGAAAGTCCGAAACTAGTTATGAATTTTTGCAGGTTCTTCGAGGAGTTGTGGAAGCGCGTCGTGTTCACTGCTGGCGTTTATGTTTTGTGTACCAAATCTTCGAGCGAGGTCCACTTGTAATGCGAAATAAGATAAATATGATTTATACAGTTCACAGAGGCACTTAAAAAATTTGCCTAAAGATAGTAGCAAGCTGGTGACAGTTAAGAGTACAAGTTGCTGAGACGGGTCCTCCTCCCTAAGGGACGCTAAATGCAATGTTCTGAGTGCATGTTAAGGAACATTGAGGTGCGCGGAGTTAGTAGCTGACCGATTTTTAGAACTTCAAAAATTCAGACTCTCTGGTTGTCCTGTTACTGCACCATCCAACTCTCCGTAGAACCAGCGTATTTTCGTGTCCACGATTTCGGACAAGTTACTTGAGGAACAGCTCGACTTGTCCTCCGGCAATCCAGTGTCCATGTCGGACTGTGCAT
Source organism: Ornithodoros turicata (assembly GCF_037126465.1). Lineage (NCBI taxonomy): Eukaryota > Metazoa > Arthropoda > Arachnida > Ixodida > Argasidae > Ornithodoros > Ornithodoros turicata. The sequence continues at coordinate 23,952,921 of NC_088207.1, forward strand.
TTCATGTCCTGATATTCTGAGCAGCGTCTGTTTGAGTACAGTTGAACCTCTATACAACGAATTTGTTTCGTTAAATAGAGAAATTCGTTAAATGGAACATGCCAAGTGGAACAAAGATGGCCGCAGCCACTACCACTACGTTGAATGCCGAAAAGAACGAGAAATGGGTACATATCATGTAGACATTTGCGCCAATGGAACTTTGAACGGCGCTTGTGTCATGCCATTTTGTTACCGTCTGCGTCGGCATTGGCAGCACTAATAAAAACAAGTAAAAAACAGCACAAAATCGCAACTTACTGTCATCGGCATCAACAAAAGCAAATTAGGCTTTGTGAGAGACCAACAATGCGCGTTTTCGTGTCCGAAAACAGGTGCGAAGAAGCCTTTGTGCTGGTTTCAAAACGGCGTCAGTGTACCGAAAATTACCGGCAGCAGCGGCCGCACATGTCTACATGCTCCTTTTACCCTTTTACTGCGTGCCTACAGCACGTGACAGCCGCAGTAACCAATGAAAACCCACGTGAGGATAATGGAGAGGGGAAGGTTCCTCCTCCTCTTCTTCGTGGTGAAGAGGAAAGACACGTGCAGAAGGCTTTCGTCGGCCATAGACTTCGTTAAATAGAGGCAACTAAACGAATGTACTATTTCGTTAAATCGAGCACAAAAATACATTGGCGTCTATGGAGACGCGTATGAGCGACGGAAATTCTTCGTTAAACAGAGGATTTCGTTAAATCGACGTTCGTTTTTGAGAGGTTCAACTGTATAGTGCATATGATCTCTTACATATGCATGCTCAAGTGCTGTCTTTCTTCTTTTTTTAAATTTTAGTTTTGCTTCAGTTTTTGATTCTGTACACAACACCTTTCTTGCAGTGCTGGTTGCGGTAGGACAGGAACTATTTGTGCCATCGACTACGTCTGGGGCCTGATGCGCGTTGGGGTTCGTATCTATCTTTCCAATTTGAAGGGCGGTGACCAAGTGCTGGCAGCTCACACACAAAACCTGGTGCAGTAGACCTAGGGTTCTTCGTTTTCGAGTTAAACCCGATTTTTCACGATAGTTCCCCCCGAACAAGTTTTCAAATATTCGGGTAAAACCCGATATCTACCTTAAATTCTTGCGATCCTTCGACTTCTCGTTAGATAAACTATCCAAAAAGTGAATCATAATATCAGCAAAGAGAGCTATTTGTGACAACCTATTTGTCCTCCTTTTATAATCCCCTCCTGCAGGAGTCAAAGACGAGCTTTTATAGAACTCAGGCAAGTGTTTGAATTCTGCGATCATTCACTGCCCCAGCTCCGAGCGGAAATATAAAGGTTCTTGTTTCTCGTTCCAGTGTCACAGCAGTGGCTTGTATCGTATGTCTTTCGTTTAATCCGAAAGTTCGCCGATGGCATATCAAACAGAGATTGTAGCACCCGATTTCTCCCCGAATTCTCGTGTGTAAATAGCACTCGATTTTCCCTCCCAAATTTGAAAAATCATAAAACCCGAAAACAAAGTAGGCCATAGCAACACCCCGTAGAAATGTAATGTCTCCCGTTCCCAGCATCATCCCCTCTTATAAAAGAAACTAACAGTATTGTCTGCGTACAAAAATGTGTAAGCACTTGTTAAATATTAATATGTCAAGCAGTCTACGTTTGTGGGCTGCCACACACTGGTTACCGTTCTTGCCAGTAATTGCTCTGCACCTCTGTGTGACTCCTGGTACTTTGTCCCCATGCAGAGACTGAGCGATGCTTTTAGCCTGTACCAGATCATCAGGGAGATGCGCATGCAGAGAATTGCAATGGTGCAGACAAAGGTAAGTATTAGGTGTTCTGCATTCATATTAAAGAACTGAATCAAAGGGCTAGGTATGCTGGGGTAATTGGTACATAGACATAATTCTATAACTGCTGCAAAGAACAGCACGTGTAAGAACAGGACGGACACAAGCACCAGCAGACCCTTGGCCTGGGGTTTTACTCTAAAACACAGGTATAAATACACAAGATAGGGGTCACTACCCTTTTTTTAAACCAAGCCGTTGGCCTAATTAATAAAATGCACCATGCAAAGTGTCTCATTAGACAGCTGCATACATAAAACACAATTCGATTTTAAAAATCGCTGCCGTGCACAACGGTGGCAATGCCTGCGACTAGCCGCCCAAGTCACTCTGACATCATCACGGTACAGACCGCTAACTTGTTTGGAGAAACGTCGTCTGCTACACAGGGAGAGAAAAGAAAAGTGTGGAAAGCGCCGGCCCCGGTTGGAGCGAAGATGAGTTCCTGCGAAAGAACGATGAGCACAGTGCAGGTGACCTACAGAGCGAGCGCAAGGGCTCACCTTTGAAAAAGCCCTTTTCCTCGTGAAAAGAGCGCATCACAAAACGAGAGGAGGCCGTGAAGTATGCTACTTCCCTCATATGACCAGTGACGTACAGCGGCACAGCTCGAGCATATATAAGCAGCAGAAGCAAGGAATCGAGTCGGCCGTCCACAGCTGTTTTTCGGATATTACAGTAGAATCTCGATGATACGATCACGGATGATACGAATTTTGGGATGATACGAATTCTTTTCCGGTCCCGGCCGGAATGCCTATTCTTCCCATATATTAGAGTTCGGATGATACGAACGCATTATCTTGCCTTTACGGATGATACGAATGAGCCGAGGATGCGACAGAGGTCATTCCCCCGTGACGCGAGAGCGCGCGAGTCACGCTGCTGCGTCTTTCGAAAAGGGAGGGTGATCTTCACCACGAACTCCCTTACATCATGCAGCTCAATGCAAGCAATGACTTTTCTTTTGGTGGTGGTGGTGGAGATAAGATCAAAGGGATTGAACGGTCCGGAGCCTTATCACCTTATCTCTGGTTTGACCTTTTTACCCACCTCGCAACAATAAACCGCGAAGCTGTGTGACATCGCTCTGGCGGAAAACAGCGACCAGAACACGTGGAGGGAACATATCAGGACAACTTGTGGCACCATTACGCGTCACCATTCCGCAAGTCGGCTTCAAATAACGCCTGCTTGCTTTAGGAGAAGCTCGCTTTAGACCACTGTCGCGCGACCCGCGGGTGAAAAGCACGTGCTACGTCTTTTGAATCATCTCGCGTATTTGGGCAGCATTGGCCAAAAACGGAGACACAAAAGCGTTAAAACCGACCTCTTTCATTGACAGTAATGGAAAATGAACAGTCACTGTCTATTTTCTTGCCTCAATTTTTATTTTGGTTTAATTCGTTTGATACGAATTTCAGATGATACGAATTTTTTCCGCGACCCCGTGAGATTCGTATCATCGAGATTCTACTGTATTATTTATTTTTTGTAATTTCGATTGCACAGCTATAATACACTGCAGAGCAAAAATATTTTGCACGGTGACTCCCGGTGGACAGCCTGACACGAGGCAGGATTTCGAGCGATGTGAATTGTCGCCTCATTGCTCCTTTAAACTAAGTAAAAGTCTACCTGTGTTGGTCCTGCAGCACTGGCAATTTCGTAAAGTAGGCTTCACGTCATTGGAGGGAAGCATCAGGTGACGCCCACTTTCGGGGTGATGTCATCCATGTTCGGGGAATTGGATATTCGATTCGCGAATCAAATACTTTGAGTGATCGATATTCAATTTGAATTTGAGAACTCGAAAATTTGCACGCCTCTAAAATTCTATGCCAAAACATTACAGCCACATAAATGATTGCGGATATGTAAATTTGACATCGAAAAAGCAACAACAAAAAGGATCAGGATGTGTGGTTCACAGAACAAATACATTGAAGGAGCTATTGCATAGGGAAACCATTGAATGAGTGGTGTCTGTCAGATCTTGCATTCCTATTGTGGCTGAACCTATTCTTACAGTAGATCGCATTTTGTTTCAGGAGCAGTATGTGCTGGTACACAGAGTAGTTGCAGCCCTGTTTGAGCAACAGCTACGTATCATAGATAGCCACACCTATGAGAACTTAGATGAAGATGGAGAACCTCTTCTTGGCAAGGGAATCCCTACCAATTCAGAGAAAATTTATGAAAACATTGATGACCTCGCATTCGAAAAGAACGACTCTTGTGATGAAGCTGAAAATGGTATGGCAAAGTGTTTTTCTTTTTTTTTCTTTTATCACTTTTAGCTTTCTCATGCAGCAATGTGATCATCTTCTATTCTTGCAAACAATTTGCAGTCTTTGGTGGTAGTCTTGTAGCTTTTTGTAGAAGATGGCAATGGAGATGGCGGGGAAGGTGGTGATTGTGCAACCTTACCTTGTTGCATTCACTGGTATCGACATGACTATGCAGCATACCGCTTTGTCGAAGTAGCCGGACTGTCTGTCTGATTCACCTGTGAACAGTTTTCTGTATAATGCTAGAACTAATGTACAACCTTTGGAGACATTATTTTAAGACCGACCTTTTATGTTTGGGTGTTTCTGGACAGGTTCCTTTTTCTTCTCCACTGTCATGCGGGTGTCTGATTTTTATTGCTCACTCACACTTCTATCGTTATGAACTCTAGATTCTCCGGTAAAGCCAAAAATAAGCAAGTAACTGAAAGCTGAATCCCTGTTGAAGTAATAAGCAAATCTAAATCTTGGAAAGAGCTAAAAAAAATGGTGTTCTTGGTGGAACACACATTTTATAGTTGTTGATCTCTGCATTATTGCTTGGACATAGATAAAAAGCGAATTCATTATATAGAGTATCAATAATCTCAATTACAGACGAGAAACACGACGAAGAGAAAGAGGTACCTCCTGCGGTGAATGAACCAGGAAGCTTGGCGAATGTGTCGAAAGCAGAAGACAGTGCACCAGGCAACTGGACAGTGCAGCCAGACGAAATGCATTCTGCTCACATTGACCGCGCGAGTCGTTCTTCCTCGTGGAGCCCAGAGCCGATCTCGAACGAAACTTCATCCTCCCTCATGTCACTCTCTGATCCGCGGATGAGCTCTCGCAGTTCCATGATCACCGACGATGAAGATAGTCAGTCCTGCAAAGAAGACCTCGCAAAGGCTACAAGAAACAAGGCAGTCAGCAGCAAGCCAAAAGCAGACGGTGAAAGTAACAGGCCCGAGAGGTTATCACTGAACAGGGCGCTCAGCCTCTCCACTACCAACATAGCGTCAACCCTTTGCATGTCCACTAACCAGGACGATGAACTGAGTAAGAAAGTCGTGGGAAAGGCTACAGTGATCCGCAGGCCTAGCATCGCTCGACTAAAAGCCCTGTTCGAGCGTTCCCTCAGCACGGATTCGGACGAGCCTGGCGGAGACGCCAGACGAAAGCGCCCAATCTTCCGCAGTTACAGTCAGAGGGTTACGCCCAACCAGCCCGCAGTTGCACGCACGCCAACGGAGAAACCTGCCACAAAGCAGAAGCCCGTCGTTGCGGAGCGGAAAACCCTGGGCCCATCCGCACGAAAGGCGAAGGAGTTTCGGGAGCTCGAGAAGAATCAAAAGTCGTCCTGTCACGGCTCATCGAAAGCTACTGTCTCTGGAAGCACTGCGTCGACCAGTCAAAAGCACGAGTGGTACGCCCTGGCTGGCGCGCCACCAGCGGAGCCAATGGGCACGAGGTCCCTGTACAAATCGTTGAGCAGTTCAAACATAGCTTCAGCAACGCATGTCAAGTGTAGCGCACCGAGCCAAGGCAGCTCTTCCGCACAGGCGAGGGACGACACTTGTGTTTCTCACGCTACGGATCTGCAACCAGAAGTTCCCCCCACTCTCCCGACCAAGAAACGCACAGCGCAAGCCGTATATGCCTCATTGACATCGCAAGCCATTGACAGCAGACGGAAATCCCAAACTTTGCCTGCACCGCCTCGAGTATTAGATGACGGCATGACCGTTGTGCCGCCGAAAACAACCATTTATGACTTCCTTCCAGGGAGCAACGGTCGTGTCGATGCGCCCCCGCGGCTTCCTCCAAAAAAGGTGAGGCCCTCTCAGGGGCTCGTGCCTCATGTTCCCCTCTCCGCACTGAACAACACGTACGTCAATGTTTCTGACGTGTTGATGGCAAGAAGGGAACTCTTGGCGCGACTTCGTGAGGGTCATCGTCGATTCAATGAACAATATACGAACGTTGCCGCGGAGGCGAAAGAAAACCGTGAACGTACCGTCGATCAGCATAGAGGAAGCAGCAGTAGAGATCTCGTGTCGAGAAAGTTATTCGAAGAGCACAAAGTCACGGTCCCAAAGTATGAGCAGATCTGGAATGGGTCACAGTTACAAGCGCCACAGGCAAGCAAAGACAGAAGCAATATGGAGCAGTGCTCTGCTTCTAATGCGGCACGGTGTAAAACGGTCATCACCGCATCCGAAAGGGAGAAGTCTGCGACTCTTCCTTCAGCATTCCGCTCTTCTGAATGCAGCGTTCATCACCCAACTCCAACATTTTCTGCAAACTGGCAGGGTAATCCAACCTCAGCATCAGATTTGGATACTTCTGACATCTGCACTACTACCGACGAACAAACGTGCTCTGGGACTGAGTACGACACGATATTCGTTGAATCCAGTGATACGGGCACCGATGTCCAGCACGACGATGACTTCTGGCATACGAATGACCATTTTTCCAATACTGCACCTCTTTCTAACAGCATGCTGCAAGCACAGAAACACACGGCACCATGTCGTATGGAGGATAAAATGAGCCATCCTCCATGTATTCCGGATACGGATGTGAAACAGCCTGCTGCAACAAACTCAGTACTTACCAGGCCATTTCTTCACGGCAGTGTAAAAATGCATACTTCTGCCCCGCAAGCATCGCCTTACGAACACATATATCCGACGTCGCCTCGAAGGCCAACTCCTCACAGTCCCTCAGAGAACCTGCCGTGCCAGCCTCCACCGAAACCGCCACGAACATTCGAGCACGGGAAGTTTGACGGCGGTCGCCTCATAGTGTCTGTGGTCTCTCCGAAGAAGCACTCAGCCGACCAAGGAAGGTCTCAGCAGCACTGCGCCTCATCTTCCGCGTCGAGTTCGGGACAGGGCAACGGCGTGCAGCAGCACGATTATGAGAACATTTACTCGGAATGGACGGTTCCGTTTACGAGCAAGGAAGTCGAGAGGCAGGTACGCCCGAGCAAGAAGATCGTCAAACATCACTCTGAGTACAGGCCTCACGGAAGCAAGCCGCACCTAGAAGCAACTTCGGAAAGAGTGCCCGCGACAGACGCTGGGAAGTCCCTGCATCACTCGCTGTCGGATGTCAGCATCTACGAAGTCTTGCGGGCTTCGCATCAACAGCAGCAACACCCTGAAGCGGTTGGGTCGGCAGACCCGCAGTACGCGGTTGTCGTGAAGCCGAAGAAACAACTGAGTGTGGCGGTGTGCAAGGAGCAGAAGTCTTCAGAAGGGGGTTCCAGGCCAGCAGCACCGCCCAGAGTTCGTAGACATGTTGAGAGGCTGGAAGGGCGAGGAACTGGGCCAGGTAAATGTTTTATCGTTTTTACTAGTGCATGATTTTGCGCGGTTGAGGCGTTTCTGCTGCTTTTAGTACGATACGCATGATTTCCCAAGATAAGGCGCTGCACTTTCTTCCGCTCTGTAAAAAAAAAATACTGCTGGCATGACAGACGTCGAAATCACCATCAGTTACGTATGGAGTGCTAAAAAATCACGTCATGTACGTTTTGCCTCCCAAATTCGATTCGGTAAACTAAGAAAAATTTAAAGTACTGTTTTCTAGGCAGTGTAAATACCCTATTCTGCCATTTCCTTAGGTTACTGGGGAATCGTTGACACTTTATACCTCTGTCAGACGGGCACACATACGGCCTCTAAGGCAACAGCATTAAGAAAAGGCCGTAGCTGAAATATGGCCTTAAACCCTGGGAAGCTGCCAGAGATATCCGTGAAGGTGTTTTGCCGGTGATGTCGACACTGATAAACACACATGCGGATGTTGAATGAAATGTAGTTAAATCACATTTGTTCTCACTGTGAGTACACGGAAACAACATTTGGTTTGCATTTAGCCAGTTTGAAAAACAGCAAACGATATTTTTTTAGAAGCAATTTCGATGCTTTGTTGTGCGTGCACAGTTTTGGATGCAGACGACATGGAGTGCAGTGATTCGAGGGTATCGCTACGAACTGGCGAGATATATTGAGAAGCAAAGTGCAAATATTCACCAGAAAAACTCAAGGCGTTGAGTACAGAAAAGTTTGGAGAACATTACCTCTCATAAAAATATTCTACTGTTTTGAAGTGAAGGAAATCTGTGCGATCTTGTTCATGGTGTTTGGTAACGAGACTTCGACAGTTTCGGGGGGAACGCCATAAACTGTCTTGCGAGAGCTTCGTTGCCCTTACACCTCAAGGTCCCTTACACCCTGTTGCAATGACCATATGGCTGACCATCTGGCAAGAATTTAATGACTGTACCCACTTGAGGCTGTAACCATTAAGGCCGTAAGTGCCCCCTGTCTGACAGGGGTATTAAATTAACTCCTCAGCACGTTATTACTAATGGTGAAGCAACAGAAGTGCATGTTATGCTTTGAAATTATGAAAAAAGTATAGTAGAATATAAGTATACTGTAGCAAGGCTCAGGCTGCTACAAAATTGTACAAGGCCAGATACGTGAGCCTAAGGAGCCAGGGTAGGCAATTAGAAATGTGAAGAAGTCAGCATTTTTTCAGTTTTATGCTTTATTGACAAAGAACTGAACAAAATTGCTATATTTAGCCTGTAAAAAGTCCACCCGCATCTAGCTTCCAATCTCTATTTTTGTTTATTTTAGTTTCATTTCAAACCCTCTAGATACTTTATGTCAGGAAGCCTATTTGAATATTTGAGCTTACCCCCAGTTTTTTTTTTTTTTTTTTTTCTGCTCTGACACCCTTTTACAGGTTTTGATGGGTACAGTTGAAAGCACAAAATGAATGCAGTATACTATAACTATTATGGCCTTGCAGAGATAAATGATTCACCTTCAGTTGAATACCAACATAGCTTAGTAGTGAACGTTGAGGAGACCATGAAATGAATGTCTATTATCCTGAGCAAAAATGCACCTCTATTGCATTGTCTTCGGATGGCTCAGCTTACCTTCAGTAACAAAGCATCGGAACAGTGGCAGACGTAGTGCATGACACATACAGAATTTATACTATATTTGGTTCTTCGTTTATGACATTCATAATGCAACAATGTAAATCATCTCAACCTAGCATGCTGTGACTCTAAAAAAAAGAAAGAAAAATGCATAGCAGACGACCTGTGAGTGTCGTCTGCTCCATAGTCTTTTTCAACTTAAGAAGGAAAAAAATCTAGTCCGTCAGCTCTTAAAATAATACTCCTCCGTGGATAGGATAGTGAGGTTACACTGTCTCCTTGTGCCAGACAATGTAATCCGTCATACTCACTTTGCTTCCGTATTAAGACTGGCCGCATGACACTACGCTGCGGCAGAAAGTGCGCCCCCCACTGATGGCACATGGTGGCGTGGCACTATTTCTCCTGGCGCGCTATTGCGTCTCTTTGTCTCCAACAGCATATGTAGTTGACAGACTAGATTTCTTTTCCTTCTTAAGTTGAACACAACTATAGGCCGCCTCGAAAAATCAGAAACTTGCAGAAACAGCTGCTGTTCTTTTCTTCTGTGTGCGGCGACATAGCGATGTTGCTGCCAGCACAGCATTGCTATGTCACCCCACACAGAAGAAAAGATGAGCAAAGTTTCTTTGGTTCTTCCAGGCTGTTTAGAGCAGACAACATTCAAATGCTATCCTCTCTGGGATTTGAAAATGATCAGGGACTATCTTTAGGACTACTAACTGTTTGGCCTTCTCTTTCTCTAGTTCTAAAAGTTCTGCTGTATTGTGTTTTTTAAGGATCTTTAACTAATTTTACATATAATTTCAAATTGTTTTGATGTACCCTAGCTGAATTAGCTCATTCTTGCAGTTTTGGTACCAGTTTTAAGTTTACAAACCTCTGTTTCCAGAGTTGCACTTGAATCATGTTCTATGGCTTTGGTGGTCAAATAGAACAGCTTTGATTTGATGTCTCGTAGTGTGTTTTAGGGCTTATTGTAATGCTGCATGAAGGAGCTGATATTCAAAGTAATATTGTGCATGTGCCTTGATGTCATCTGCTAGTGGCACTAGTCTTGATAAAATACTGTGAGACTCATTGCAGCTAAACATGTTACTGCTTTTTAACTGATTGGAATGATGCACTGTTGTTTGTTCCTTTTCTATTAGACACCTCTGATGCTTCAGCATGCAAGGTAAGATACCTGTTAACATGTCTAAATTGCTTGCACGGTGTTTGCATTGAAACTTTATTGTCTGTTTGTTAGTGCTTTCTTACCACTTGAAGTGCCACTGTGGACTAAATCTCGTAGCTTCAGGATTCTACCAAATTTATGCCATTGCGATCCTCGTGCCTCACACTCTCTTCTCACAGACCGTTGTTTCGCTATGTGAAGTGACGGGCAGTACTTGAAGTAACTTGGTACTTAAGTAGTACTTAAAGTGCTTTTTGAGGTACTTTTACTTTACTTCATGTAATCCTGCTGAATAATGTTAGTACCTTACTTCAAGTATACGATATACTTAAGGATATACTATAAGTAAGTTGTAATATACCTTGCTCTACTTTCCTACTTTGAAGTACTTAAAGTATCCTTCTGTGAGCCTTGCTAGCTTGCTGTACGACAGCCAGCACTGCATCCTGCCTGCCACAGTGGTCTTCAATTGCAAGTACTAAGTATTATGGCAGCTTTTAACTGATATCCATAATTGTTGTAACACAACGATTCTTGAGGAGTTGGTGATACACTATAGGGTTCATTCGTTGACGTCATCCCTCCAGAGGGCACTAGCCTCGAAAAGGCGGAATCGCCACCATGATGTAGGTCCCTCAAAGTTTGGTTCCGGTTTTTGTTCACTGCCGTGTAGAGCGTCGAACCAAACTGGAACAGAAACCAAAAACCAGAATTAACCATAATTTTTAGCTGGAACTGAACCGGAACTGTACTGTAATTACTAGTGCCATCTTGGAGTGGAACTGGAACCGAACCTATCTTAAAGCTTCGGTTACTGGTTTGGGATACCGGTTCGGTTCGGCTTTGTGCGTGGTGGGGGGTGATGTGGGGGTTCGAGCGGTTTGCCTGCCTAGATTGGCGGCACGTTGTTTGGGGAAGGGATGAAAGGGGCCCTGTTGGTCGAAAAAACAGAAATAAATGCATAAAAAAACGTAACTACGAGATATTGTACCATTTTTAGTGGCTACCTATAATTTTGTAGCATATTAGAACCTCAAACTGGTTCCGAACCGGTTTACAACCTCCGAACCGGTTAATTAATCGAACCGATATATGTGACCTCCGGAGCTGAACCCGAACCCGAAACAAACCAAAAAACGTTTCGGTTCGACTTTCTGCTGCCATGTGCTTTCAAGATGGCTATTAACGTTGAAAACATGGAAATTGTTTGGATTGTGGTAGAAATAATGTTCACACAGTACAGTGACATTGAAAACCAAATGTACTGTGAATGCAAAGTGGCTGGAGGCATGGACAGTCAACCGATGGACCAACATTACGGTGGCGAATCTGGTAGCGACAGTGCCGCTCTCCTGTGGATGACGATTGGTTAATAAACCCTATACGGTAGGAACACAGTAGGAAGCGGGACATATTTGCAAACTGAGCACATGTACTACATGTTGTACTCTGCATTGGGGCTAAATACTGTGCACAATCTGGGGAACAGTAATGACATGCCAGTGGGGGCAAGAGGAGAATGTTTAGTTGAATGGTGTGGCTATAATGAAAGGAATTGGCGCATGTGTGTAACCGCACACATATGCCAGTTTCTTTCAAATCCATCTGTGTTCCGCCACACAGTTGGCCATTAGATAGTTCTTTGTTATATTGTCAGCCACTGCAAACTAATGGAGAAGTACAAACAACAACAACAACTTTATTTAAAAAATGATGAGTGGGGAGTTTCATTGCCAGGGACGGTACACTGTGCCACCACCTGTGCACCCGTACACAAAAAAAAAAATGAAAAAAAAGAAAAGCGAGTGTATTTAAGAGCTACTGTCTCGTTTCAGTGTGACGATTCCTCTTTTCTGCTGGGGTTGTTTCCATTGTCGTTGTAGCAAACTTTTTTCTGTTGATGCAGGGAAATGGCAAAGATACCAACGCCCTGGCAGCCCATGTAAAAACCTCAGTGAGTTCTACCGCTGGAAAGAAAGGTGTGTGCTTGATATTTTCCCAGAAGACTGCAGCTCTCACGCATATCTGTAGTACTGCACTCCCCAGCGAATTTTGAGTTTGAAGTGTGTATCGATTGTGTCGCGAGTGATTCAGTGAAACAACATCCAGAATGAGGTGGTAGAGGCGTGTTGCACCAACCGGGGGTGCCGCAAAAATCCGACACATGTGCCGCCAATATCTGGGACCAGAAATTCTGTTCTGCCAAGCAATCAAGCCTCTGATTCGAGACAAACTTCGCCGATTACTTTTTATCGTATCTCGAAACAGTTCCTACCAACGTTATCTCTGTCACACATGCGTACAACAGTTATTTACAAATGAACTTATTTCCAGCACTTTCGTTGCCATAATGTCACTGATAGTAACATCTGGTTTCTGTCCTGCAAAGCAGTCAAGCCTCCGACAAACGACAAACATTTACTGATCACATTCTACCATGTTTAGGAACAGTCCTCAAATGGCTTTTATCTTTTTCGCACACACGTCTCCCAGAGTGTGGTAGCGTGTGCTTACGTTGCAGTGAAACCAAAGCTAGATGTGAATGTGGCTCTTCGTATTTCTTGTTTATCTCAAATGCTATGACACCCTGCTGGATGATATTTTGCATCTGGCATCACAAAATTTATAGCCGAATGTAGCTGCAATCCAATCAGTTGACAGCTCCAGAGTGTCTATTCAAGTGACTCATAGTTCCTGCACTGCCTTTCACCAATGCTGACCAGCAGAGATAGGGCGCACTCATTGTACAACTGTCCAGCAAGCAGCATCGCCTCTGACAACTGACCTACGCAGCGATATATTTCCGTAGAAGTTGGTCAAACTGCTGTCCATTAGCTTTTGTTATGTGAAAGTTGAAACTGTGTCACCTCAGTGACTGAACCGTGATCCCCCTCCAGCCTCAGGCAAGGACGGCAGCAGTGGCAGTGATAGTGGATCAATCTCTGGCACCCTGAGCAAGGCATTCGGGAAATTGAATCTTTTTTCTAAAGTAAGTACAAACACCTAGCAGATTCATTCTGCACCCTAACCCTAATGCTGTACCTGTGCCTGCAAGAGTGTAGCCAGCAGTGATGGCCGCTAGCTACTTCTACAGTAGTTTAACTATAACTATTAACTACTTTGTGATTCAATAGTTTAACTAGTAGTTCAACTACTTTTCAGGGGAGTAGTTACAACTACTTTTTTAAGTACTGCAATGTAGTTTAACAACATCTATAACTACTTAACGTTGTCCACCAACACCAATCCCTTGTAGTGTTCTTGGACACCTAAATATGGATCACAAGCAATAATAAACTTTGGCTCAAGCAATTGCTACGATCGTCAAATACAAAGCTTGCGGTGGGATTCTTTCTGTGCGTACGCGATACACTAAGTTGCAGAATTATTTCACAGCAAATGAGGCTTCACTAGACAAGCATTAAAAGTGAAGATTTAGTACACATGCACGACACAATTGCTCTGCACCTCCGTTCTCATCAAACAAGTAGCTCAAGGTAAAAGTCGGAAGCACAATCGTGCCGTAAAGCTTGCGGAAAAATCTGAATTAGTTGGCGCCTTCAGTAACCTAACTACTGTAGTTAACTACTCAAAATAGTAGTTTAACTAGTAGTTTAACTACATGTAGTTAACTACTGGCCATCACTGGTAGCCAGCACTGTTGGCATGTTTTACTCCAGATTGCTTTTTTTTTACTCAGGAGTTGTAGCTTGCATACATTCTTTTTTTTTTCCCAAGTCCAAGAATTTTGCTGTTGTACACTGGTGCATAGGGTTTATTCACGTGTCCAGTATACAGTCATACGTGTACAGTCATATCTCACTTATCCGGAGTTCAGATGTCCAGAAAACTCATTATCCGGACTACATTACTGGGAAGGAACGTGCTACCACTGGATTTTGTCTCAGTTATGCAGAATTCGTTATCGGTATCCGGACAGCAAGTCTGGGACCAATCTTCCAGGGCTTAAGTCATTCTGATTCACTTATCCTGAAAAGTGTCAACGTCCTCTGTCCCTGGCATGTGCTGTGTTCTCATTATTCCGGAAACGGGACACATCTCACCGGGGCGTTCTGTACTGTCTGGCTACCCTTTCTCCAGAGGTCACTCCCCTTTGGTGTGCGCAGCGCACGGTAGAGATGGTAGACGATAAGCAGATGAGGTGCACTGTATCCACCAAGTGCAAGGAATACACGTGTGATCGTCAGTGTCCAGGCCGTCCAAAAGCATCACCTGTCTTTTGGCCTATGCAAAAGAAACTGGCAAAAAGACAAAAACATGTGCATGGGGCCAACATTCTGGGACGTTACCATTCCTTGAAGAGCAGGGCGATGCAGCGGGTGCCGTGGATGAGACCAAAATTTTGTCACGCTCGTGCCTACTAGTTTCGAGCAGCTCACTTGGTATGGAAGTTCGAAGTACCGATCTTTTCATTGTTTCCTTTTTTTAGCTATAAAGATGTCTCCCAAAATTTTCGAGTTTTCCGAGATATTTGCTTGGTTCAGTTATCCAGAAACTTGTTATCTGAATGAAAGGGACGAATCCTGAGGTGTCCGGATAATCGAGACATGACTCTATTATAGTAATATGTATATGTAGTGTATACATATATATTTCTTCTTTTGCCTGTAGTTATGTTTGTTGGTAGACTCGAAATTATGCAGTGTACCAACAGCGTCAATGTTTTTGTTTCATCGATAGATAAACTCCTCCTCCTCCACCACCTCTGATGAGTCAAAGAAGATGGCATCGCCACCCAAATGTGAGCGTCATTTTTTATTAATGCATCAATGTTACAGTCAGTATTACAGTAACATTGTGTCCTCAAAGTAGTGTTCTTAAATATGACAGCAATTTCTGGAGCAGAAATTTTAACACAATATTATGGACTTGTGCAGATAGTACCCTTTCTTGCTTCATTCGCTGAGACACAATTGAGTGGTTTGAAGATTTTCAGTGCATAGTTGCATGCACATTTCGGGTGTTATTACAGTGAAACCCGCGTATAACGATATTTACGCTAATCGCGAATTCCATATTTATACGGGGTACATCGTTAAACGAGGGCTGAACTAAATAGCGCGTCTCCGAAAAGTCGCGCGCCACCCCGCGTGTAGCAAAAGTAAAAGAAACAGATGCTTAAAAAAAAAAAAAAAACGCGAAGCTGTTTGACATCGCAGTGGCTTGGGAAAACAGCGATCAGAACTCGTGGAGGGAACCAGACAACATTGCAGGACAACTTCTGGCAACACTACACGTCACCATTCCGCAAGTCGGCTTCACCTAACGCCTGCGTGCTTTAGGAGAAGCTCGCTTTAGAACACTGTCGCGCGACTCGCGGGTGGAAAGCTCGTGCTAGGCTTTTTGAATCATCTCGCGAATTTGAGCAGCATTGGCCAAATACGGAGACATAAAAGCGTTACCACCTACCTCTTTCACTGACAGTATTGGAAAATGAACAGTCTCTGTCTATTTTCTTGCCTCAATTTTTATTTTGGTTTAATTCTTTTGATGTGAATTTCGGATGATACGAATTTTTTCCGCTACTTTGTGAGATTCGTAGCGTCGAGACTCTACTGTATCTTGTCGTGGCGAAAATCGCCGCGTGGTTACGCGCACGGGACAGCGTCCAACATCGTTATACGAGTACTCGGGACCGCGGTCTCCATCGCTATACACGGGTCGTTTCCCCATGGAACCAATCTATATTTTGGTGGTAAAATCATGAACCATCGTTTTACGAGGAATATCGTTATACGCGATATCGCTATCCGCGGGTTTTACTGTAGTACCTACTATTTATCAGCGCTCTAGTGATTACTTCTGACTAAGTTACTTCCCAATGCTGGGACACTTGGTAAATGAAGCTGGGCTTCCAGCAATGCTAAATGCCACTTACCCTTACTTACTTTGTCGCTTACCCTTGCCACTTACTTTTCCCTTAATTCATACAGTCAAGGTAACTCCTTGTGTGTGTGTGTCAGTCATCACTGTGATGGGTGTGGCAGCTCACAACTTTTTGTTTCCCAGTTGTTGTGAAGAAGCCAGCCATTCCACACAAGCCTCCAACAGTCATCACCCTCGCGGCAGCTCGATTTCCATCCCCGTCGATCTTGAAGCCTCATCCACTCAACGTTCATACGTCCCAGATTCCTTCCCAGCAAGCTTCACCTCCGAACACAGAACACTGGACTCAAGTGTGACAAATCTGTCCTTCAATGTGTGGTTCGGCCCTTGATTGAACTGCAAGTGATTTTTAGGTGCTTCATATTTGTTATTTGTTGACACCATTTATTTATATGTTTTGTTGATTTATTACTTCCCGCTATGTTCCTAATGACTGCAGTGTGGCACGAGGAAAATGAGGCACATTGGTAGAACAGGTCACGGCTCGTTACATTGCTTCCGTAAGTGTGTAGCACCAATGGTGATTCTTTCTTTCTGGGTGTTCCTGCTGTTCCCATATTCTACGTTACCGCATTCCCCAGCGTTTCCTAATGTCCCAAAGTGTTCAGGGTGGCTTTGGAATTAGAAGTTTCTAAAGCCCAGTCTCCTGCTGGCTGCATGGGAAACATGCAACAAAATGCAGTCTTGCAACATAGTGTAGTAGCTACGACAACGATACCTTACAGGACCATTGCAGCACTTAAAGGGACTATCGCATCTGGAAAGGTGTGTATGAGGCCGACACGGTAATGTTGGGCATGGTTTCACGGACTACTTGGCCAAGTTTCTCTTCCAGAAACAGCGTACTTATTAAATTAACGAGTTTTAAAGAATCACACTTCCTCTGCAGCTGAGCCAGAACGACGTAAGCCGTGGAAACGAATGGGAGCAGCGCAGGTGATTGTCTCCGAGGCCGTCGTCTGCTTCGCGTTTGCACCGCAACATACTAAGTGAAAAGACTTTCGCTTACCACTGTCTACGCCACCTAGATAGAGAAGGCCTGCTTACTCGTCGATGTGACGTAACAACTAATAGTCAGCCAATCAGGACCGTGTTTTCGACGGCGGCAGCCAATCACGAGCATGCTTTCAGCGGTCGTGGCCATGAAAACGAACCACCATCGTCTGCGAGTTGTGATTGATCGTCCCCGCGTACTAAATGGGAAAACTTGGGAATGAAGCGCAAAACGGTCCCAATCTTTCTCAAAACTGATTTTCTGGAAAGTGTCTTGCACTTTTTGTCTAAATACAGTCGCCGACCGATTTTTCGGACGTGCTCGATTATTCGGACTCGTTCGCGGAACGGCCGCGGGTCCCAGAGAGTTGAAGTATAAGAACGTCCTAAATTTCGGACGCCGTGCAGCTCCGTCGCTCGATATTTCGGACTGTGTTTGCCCAACCCGCGAATTTCTCTCTTGGGGTGACGGAAAATATTGGTATTATCCGAAATTCGTATCAAAAGAAATCAACCAACTAAAATATTGAAGCAAAATAATAGGCAGTGATGATTGTTCATTCTACATTCCTCTGAGTAGAAGAGGTCTGTCGTAGCGCTTTTGAGTCTTCGTTTTTGGCCAACGGCCCAGCACGTGCTGTCCGCCCGCGAGTCGCGCGACAGCGCTGTAAAGCGAGCTTCACCTAAAGCACGCATGCGTTAGGAGAAGCCGACTTGATGACGGCGGTGCCTCTGACAGTGTACATTGACGAAATGTCGCTTCGGGAAATAGAAGCTGATGTTATCAGGCAGAGCTGGAAGTGCGTTAGGAAAGCATCCACAAATTTTTCCAGCCGACTAGGGCTTAGTAAAGTTTATTTAAGCGAAATTCGTTTTTTCGGACTGCTCAATTATTCAGACTTTTGCGCGATCCCCGCCGAGTCCAAAAAATCGGACGGCGACTGTATTTAGGTCTGCAGGTTGCATGTGAGCTACAGTCATTTGTGGGTTCATGAATTCGCAGAACAGTGAATCGCAGTAGCAGACGAATTCTGATTCTTAATTGAAAGATGGAGAGGAGGCAATGCGCACTTATCTAGGTGGTGTTGGCTGATACGACCATGTTCCGTAGAACACTGTGTACGCTCCTGGCTGTACAAACTCGTACGACGGTATCCCGAAACAGCGTTCCACAAACCGATCACCTTTCTGCGACCTGCGGACGCCATCACTCACGCCCAGCGATCAGACGCCGAGGTCTCTCTGCCGCTCCCTGATTGGCCTTGTCCGAGTCAAAGGGCGCTCACTGATTGGCCTAGTCCAAGAGTGACGTTTCCAGAGAGGGAATTCCGGGATGCTCTCAACATCCGTCGCCTGCCCTTGCCATGCATTACATCAAATTGTACAGAAACAACTCCACACTAATACGCGCCAAATTTTCAACGTCATTGTCGGTGGTGAGATGGCACTGTGGTTTCGGAATCGACCGCGACGGATGCGATTGTACCTTTATGTCTCACTGTGCCTAGTTGTGTACTTTGATCAAGGAATGGCAGTTGATGAGTGAGCACTGGCTGTGGGACTTTCATCCACACCCTCCAACAATTTCTGGTTTGAGGTGGTACGAGTTACGCCATGGAAGAACATGCGAACACGCTATGGAAAAACATGCGAACAACGGCGTTTATCTGCAAGGAACTTTTACCATGTGCTACAAGTAATTTTATCATATTTGAATGGAAAAAATTCAGTTTCTTGAATTGCACTCTGAAATTTGCACAGTTAATGTAGTGTTTTTTTTTTTTTTCTTATTCTTTTTTCTTTTTTTTTCTGCCAGTAACAGGAAATATATCTAAGATTTACCCCATGCCATTACAAAATGCGTTCCCTACTACAGCGGTAATAGCTTAAAAATAACATTGCAAATGGTCCATGGTTTCGACTGGTCCTTGAAACCCTTGAATACCCTGGAATTTGAAAATCCCATTTTCAAGGTCTGGAAAACCTGGATTTTTTTTTTCTGCAGTCCTTGAAAACCCTTGACTTTGCCTCTTTTTCTTCTTCTCGTGGAGCTGCATGTGAAAATTACGCTTTTCCGGAATCAGAACTGCAGCTTCGAAACCATGGGAGTTAGCACTCTTTATTGCAGTAGGAATCGGCAGCAAGAAATGAACGGCACCCTCTATTATATGTTTTATTATATATATTATAGTTTTTCTTTCTGTACTATGATCTTTAAAATTGAGTAGTTAAGTCGTGTCTGTGAACTGATATTGTGCAGACCCCTCGTACTTTCTCATGTGGTACCTGTAGTGTATAAATATTTCTGCAAATTATTGAAGCCGTGGTCATAAACTGTGTTTTACATACCAGACAAAATGACGTCTGAACCTCAAAAGGTCCTTGAAAAACACTTGAATTTTTCTTCAAAAATTCAGTGGGAACCATGACTGTCATTTCAAGACACCCAAATTGTCGGCCATTGTTAATTCTCCATCCAGAAGCGACGTGGGGGCTTCAGTTTCCATTTCAATCTCTAGTTATCACAGTTATCAGAAACAAGATTGAGAAAAAAATGAGAAAAGGCAGGTGACCATCTTCTCCAGACGCTTCGTACATTAACTTGGCATAGAACTGAGCATGACCGTCAATTTGAACGTAAAAAAAGAAAGTGAAAAAAGACAGTTTTTTTTTCTCCGCTATTACTTACCATCGTAGTAGGGAATATATTTTGTATTTTTGTACGCTGTAAATTTCCGAGTTCAGTTCCAAAAATTGAACTTCCTTCATTCGATGAGATTACTGTAGTGTGTGGCAAATGTTCTTTAGTCATTTAATGTCATTGATCGCATATTTTTGTAGCATATTTTTCTGACTTTTTTTTATGTGGTTAGCAAAATGCCTTGTATGTAAATGTGAACTGGCATAACTGGTAGCATCTCTGTCTGGAAATTGGAGGATGTGGAATTGAATCTCACTGCTGGTGTTTTTCATCAAGTCCATAAGGTCCATCAGGTCCTTCATTGAATGCTTCGCAGCACACTCATCTCCCAACCTGGGTACGATGTGTGGAAAAATTCCACATTTAATGTCCACAGTTCATTTTTATCAACTTCCCTCTAAATTAAGCCATTAAGTGCCATGACGCGAGTAATTTTTAATATTGTTTGTAGTACAACGTGGGACAACAATCTCCTCCAGTGGTGATTTTGCTTCCAAGTTTTCACTATTACTACTTGTAACGGTCGGTGTGCAGCTGAACCTGTGAACGCCTTATTAGTAGCAACTTTGACTATCCACGCAAGATAAATTTTGATTAGGGAGGCAGTGCATGTTATCCACCGACGCACGTTACGTATCGGAGCTTTTCGCCCCGGAGAGCCGTCCGCAGCGTGGTGTCGCACGACCACTAGCCTATGTGCTTCAACCCAGCCACATGAAGTGTGCATGAATCGTTGCGCATGCATCGTTAGAGCCTGAAGTTCCTCGAATTTGCACCCCGAATTGAAGGTTCACTGTTTAGGGTGAAACCCGATTTTTACCCGGCAAATTCCCCTCACTGGGATGTCTGTAGGAATGCACTAACTTACTTGTTTGGCAGCAGATGCAGTTACATCACCGTTTGTACCAAACCACTACAGTTGGCTTGAGTAACTGAGCCCGATTTCTCCCCGAACTTAGCATACTGGAAGTTTTTTCACCCGAATTCGCATGAATTTAGTGCACACGTTTATTTAAAAGATTTTTCACACCCCGAATTTAGAGAAAAATATTTCCTGAAAACTTCAGGCTCTATGCATCGTGCCATGTTCACTGAAAACTGGATGATAGCTAGAACAAGTACGTGAACAAAGAACAGAGGCACTGCACACCAAGGTAATGAAGTGCGTCCACGGGCCTTTGGATCCCGATCCAGAGTGCTGGCATTGTTGAAAAATCATGCGAGACAGCTCCGCGAGGCCGACACTGTCGGATCGGAGTTTGATGGCTTCAAGGAAACACTGAGCCTGTGATAGATTTAATAAAAAGAGCTCGTAGTCGACATACGGAATATAATTACAGTGGGCACCAATGACGATGTAGAGTTTACAGTTTCTGTCCAGTATTAACACCAGTATTTTCATCTCCGTGGTCCATGGTATGCAACAGGACACGTGGAACATTTTTGGAGTCTGCTGATCTTTGGATTATGCAGTACGGTAGACTAGAGGAACAAATTTAGATTAGACACACGTCGAATGCTTGCCAGTGCTCTGAGGGGGCATAAAAGTTAGGTCTTATGTTTGATGTTGTAAAACAGGGTAAAATCTGGTGATAGCGCATGAACGGGCAAATTTTTCTTGGGTGGAAAAGAGAGTGTGAAAAGACGGACACATCGAGGGTGGCGAGAGGCAGCGCGGATGGTAAAGCACTGTACAAACTGGTCAATTTGTTCTTCCAGAAAGCTGGGCACGAAAATTTATTTGTTTTTCCAAAATTTTCTTTTCCTGATTTTTCTTTTTATAATCTGGCTTACACTGTATTTGCTGTTTGCTTTTGTCCCTATATGTGGCTCAGTTTATAATTTTGCAAGCTCAGTTCTCATGCTTTATCTGAAGTGACTGTGATGCAAATCTGGCAAGGGGGATTTATTGCACTACACAAGGCTCTAGGTTCATGTCATGATTTGGCTCACATGGTGAATACTTCTTTCAAGAAAGTGGTGTACACTAACTACCGCAACAACACTGAATACCCTATATATATACTATGTGATGTACACTATATATATATAGGATATTGGGGTATCCAGTTGGTTTGTTGAGTGCGAAGGCTCATTCTACTACTACAGACTACTGCACTAACACATAACATGGCTCGTCCATGTACACGTACTTACCACTGTACAGTGTGCCCCATTACCACAATATTCTTCCCGAAAAGTGTGATATAGGAACAATATGTCATGTGCTTTCCACACTGCAGTGCCTATGGTGTCGGTAGAACATATTGCCTTTGGAATGCTATTGTACTTAACGCTAAGTATTTGCTAGAAAGATATTTTATGAGAGTGCCTCGTATTGGCATATGCTCAACATAGCTGTTAGTCACTGCCGTGCCACATTTTTTACCACAGTATTTTTGGCAGGTGCTGTTGCTGGCCCACATAGCGTGCATGAAGACTCTTATGGAGACTTCACACAGGATCAAATTTTTGTGTAAATGTTTTGTCCTCATGCCGCCTAATCACCCGTGATTGTGTCAGTTTCTGATTTGTGATTTTTTTGTGCATGTCTATGTGTATATCTTTGTGTTTATTTATTGCATCGAAGAGCTTAATAGTTTTACATTGGCATTCGGCAAAGCCCTTTCCTCGATGCTTTTACATTAGTTGATTTAAGCTAAACCCTGGATGGACTGTTGACATTTTGTATCATGCAATGAAGTCCAGCAGAGGTCATCATATATGTGCCACCACAAAAACATTCTGCTGGATTGAACTGCTTCAAAACACCGAGACTACTCCAAAAGTCGTAATTTTTGCGAAGACTGAATTTTTTAGAAATTTTGCTATCTCTTTTTTTTTCTTTAAAAAAAGAATAATCGTAATGACAAACAAAGAATGCTTCGACATTGTGTTCCGCAAAAAAATCACTTCCACAAAATGAAAGCGGCACACTGTTCTCAATTTGTTGTAGTGCTCCCACTACTTTAGCGAACAAGATTAACTAATTTAAATACCGTTTTTGCCCGTTTGTCTTCCACCGTTCTAACAATGACTCTAAGATCCATAAAAGCTCCGTTATGCAACCACACAGCTGTAGAGATGCATAGCAAACTTAGTATCCTTTGCCCCAAAAGCACATCCATCAGAGTTACCTTCAAGGCGATATAAATAACAAACCACTGCACATTGGTTTGACCCCTGAAACGTGCCAATCATACAATTGTGACTGTTCTTGTCCTTGCACATTGTGCCAGAGAAGGAACTTAGTGCTATACAACACGTTTCTTCACTCTGCTGTTCAGTTTACATTTTTGTTTTGGAATGTAGACAACATTGTTTTTTTTTATACATTTTACCATTTAATGTTTTGTAGTTCAGCTGACACGTGCATACTTAATGATCTCGATTATGGTGCCATTCAACTGCACATTGTCAGTGTAGTGTGCCTTAAGTCAGTACTTTAGTCTAGGATATGGAAAGTTCCTGTTTCAGTAGTTGTAGGTGAAGACGGGAAGAACTGTGACATTTCGTTTTATCTTGCTAATCCTCGTAGCTTGGGTGCAACGCGATAGGTGGTGTGTTAGCATAGGGTTACTTGAGGATTACTGGTTTGCTTAATATTTTCTGTTCCTTATTAATGCCTGCATAAAGCATCTGTTCAATGTCACATTTGTGTTCCTACATGCATAGGAAAGTTCAGAAGATAAAGTGCATGGGTTTCATGATTTCCTTATGAAGAAAATAAAGAATGTACAGACATAGCTGTGTAGCCGTTTCTGCAGTACGTAATACGAAATGTTCTGCTTTTAAGAAGTGGAACTGTGGAACATTCACTCGAGAGGTTCATAATCAATGCATTGAAAAACGGGTGCCTTGAAAAAAAGTCGAAGGTAGTATTTCGTTGGGAAGACCGTCTTTTCCTCTGACGTCATGCTTTACTGTGATGTGTTGTCATAAGTGTTGTGCTGTGTCCTCAGTCTCAAGAAAATGGTACCACCTTCAAATGTACATCAGCTTGCTCGCAGCCTACTTTTATGTTCAATTGAAAAAGTATTGTGTGCTTCCAACAACCAGACGATTGTTAGCTATCTGTCTGAACAGCACCCTTCCTCTCACACGGTACACCTGCCACGACTACATTTGTGTAAGAAATTACAAATGGTAGAGCTCTGCATACATACAATGTGACCAATCCGAATTAGCCGAGGCAAGCTAAAAACATGGACAACACAAACATATTTGCCTGCAATGCCCAGGATTGCAAGACGTAAAAGAGAATGGTACGAGTGTGGTTTGTGGCCTGCCCCTCTTGTACTTGAGGCACTCTAACTATGGCCGTACTGAGAGGGGCCAAGGGGCACATGCCTCCCCCCTATATCCAAGGTCACCTTGAAAATTTTGAGCTCATTAGTCAGGTCAACATGATTAGGTCATGATAGATTATGATTAAGATGAGAGATGACATAACATGAACCTCTCAACACCCGCACAGTCCACAACGTCAGTCTTCAGGAAAAGGGGGGTTGCACACTCCCCTCCCCGGAAAAAATCCTGGGAATGCCCATGACTCAGGAGAGAGCCATGCTGGTGTGGTGTGTAACTGTGGCATCTCTGATCGCAAATCAGCAGGGTCTTGGTTCCGGTCCCCAAGTTATCTCAATTACATTGTGCATATAATAATTTTAAAATCTAAGTGAACAGTTTTGTACCCAGAGCAAGTGCGAAGCAAATACAGTTATAACCCAATCGAATATGTATAGCGCATACAAACGGATATGCAGCACATATGCGTAATATGTGCGTACAAATATCCGTACGTACCCTTCTTCTGGAGTTTTTGCACTTGCGAGAGCAGCTTCTAAGTATTCAAATATATTAGACTTGGAAGAGACATCACTTCGATTTGAAATTTGTATATACACTTCAATGTTCAATTCGGAACTCAAATTGAATACACACGGTTGTACAGGAAGAAAGTCTATGGGAAATTTTCATTCACATGCCATGTACACACCAAGTGGAACGTCTTTGTGGGGCAGCTACTGGCATGTTCCTCGTGTGTTTCTCTAGGCAGAGACACAATTTTTGTAGTAATGAAGCAAGCCACTGATTTTTAACTAATTAGTGTTTCTTCGATTGTAAATACATGGCAGTATATTGAGGCCATATTAGCACTGCTTCTCTGAATGTGCATGGTTTTGATGTTTGTACCAAACTGCCTCATTTCCTAAGGTTTTAGCCAAGGAATCTAATAAAGTAAAAACAAACACGGTTGAACTGGTAGCTTGTGATTTGTGTGTATGCTAGCAGACGACAAACAGACTTTCTTCATTCGCACAACATTCACGAAGTTTAACGAGTCAAGCTGAATTTTTCACTTTATTAGATTCCTTGGCTAGAGCTTTAGGAAATGAAGCAAATTTGGTACAGATATAAAAGCCGTGTGCATAGAGAGAAGCACAGTTGTTATCGGCCTCGTACAATGCTAATGTATTAAGGACCCGAGAAATCTTAATTCGTTAAAAGTCTATGGCTCATTTGAGTCCTCCAAAAACTGTGTTGCTCCCTAGAGAAAAGCAAACATGCCAGAAACTGCCTCCCAAAGATATTCTGCGTGGCACGCGAACAAGAATTTTCCATAGACTTCTGAAGACGTGAGCCTGACACGCGAACGTGTGTGATAATAAATAGTAAAAAAAAAGGCAGTCCTGTTGCTTCAGTCGTTTGAAGAGTTTCACTTCTTTATGCTTAAATCATTCCTTGTGACACTACTTTTGTTGCAAAATCTGCGTCAAACTATAACACGTAGGAGAGAAAAGAAAGAGACAAACAAGGCACAAGTATCTTAAAGGCTAGACCCCTCAGAAACAAACTTCAATGCAATTTTCAGAATGCTTGCAGTACATTCTTTCTGCGAACATGTCCATGCCACCATGTCACCCTTTCCGCTGAATTTTCACTGCGATTCACTGCACCATGTCTGTGCACAGCAACAAACAGTAAGTCGGCTACGGAACTCCTGTACAACGAGGAAAATCGAGGAAATCCTTCCTGCCTGTTTCCAGGAAAAAGAAGGTTGCTTCTATTCAAAGCAACCGGATAATGACACTCAAAGGGAATTGAATTTAAAGCCCAACATCCCTTTGCCAGCCCACGGCTTCGGTGTAAGTACGACTGGCAGTATGTTACTTCGTCGTTTCACAGAAATGTTCAGCGGCTTGCCCACGCTATGGCGCACAACTGCGGCAATGTCATTGACGTTCTTGAAGTTTTCACCGTTAACCGATCCAAACTTTACGATCAAGTCATCCGACCGCAATCCTGCTAGCTGTGCGGGCGATCCTTCTTCGACATCAGTGATGACGGCAAAAGGCTTCTCTGTTCCCGAGGTACCTGCTAGCCCATGTCCAACTGAAGACGTGGCGTGATTTGCACTTGCAGAGGGTACACTCCCATGAAAACGGTGCAAGGCGGTCTCAATTTCGCGCATAATGGCTTTGTGGTCATTCATAAGGCAAATAATATTGTGCCTTGCATGGCGAACCTTATAAACGTCGATATCTGATCGCGGAAAACCCTGACTATCAATCAGCGGTTCGTCCATACCTATGTTGTTGGCATCTAAGATAGCCTTTTGAGCAGAAATTTTGTTCTCAATTTCCCGTTTCGTGGCATCCAGCTGCACTAGCCGTTGTTTGTGTTCCTCCATATTCACTGTTGTAGTAACTGTAGCACAACGGATGTTCGATTTCGTCATGCGTTGAGCTGACGAACGTGATAAACAACGAACCTGCGAGCTGCCATTCGCTTGTGACAATACCAATGCTACTCGCCCGTAGCTGGAACACTAAAGAGTTGTAATAAAGTGCAGACTATGTGTTGCTTAGGAAAAAGCTTTGAAAGTAGTAGATTCACATATATTTTTTATGTGGTATGTAAAGTATGTCTTGTACGCTGGTCGTCCAGTAAATTCTAGCAGACGGCGCGACAATCGGCGCGATCGACGCGCGTCTGCGCACTTTCAAAAGTGTCTTGTTTTTCCTTGAGATGTCAGCAGGTGCCTAGCAGTAAGCGTAGATGCTGCGGTTCTCCGTGGATTGCTCATGTCTTTGCTGTTGTGTAACATGCTCCGTGTGGATGTGACAAGTGTGTGCTCCGGAGTATCCTTCATCTTTTGCGATAGGAATGTGAAAGGATAATGTGCAACTCTGCACCCGTCTCCCCACAGCCCTCCAACTGCCGTCACTTGTAAGTCAACAAAACCGTGTCGTCTGTTTGCTGGAAAACGGGGGAAAGAAACCGTCTACACCGCAGAAGCTTTATCAAACGTCCCTCAGATACATGGGTTGCAGCAAAAGGTTGCGACCCTTCTTATCCTTTTTCCTTATCCACCCCTTTGTTGACCGAATAGCCAGTTCTCGGTGGAAGCAGGCTGCCGTTCGGACTCAATTTGGTTGTCGCACAACGTTCATAGGCCTATGCAGGTAAAGCACGGTGCAACGGTAGCTCCACGGCTGATATTCGTGGTGGTGTGTCGGTTTGCCAGGCAATGAAGGTGCCTGCAGAATGCGTAGCTAGCTAGGAACTGCTGGGAACTGGCGCTTCGACTGACGCTGTGTGTCACCTCCCTTCGTAACCCGATATGCATAGTGCACGTGTTCTGGTTGACACTCTACCCATTCGTTTGTTTGCACGCGAAAGTTTAGTGTGCTTTATGTCACGCCGACTTGCAGGAGAGCGTCGGCGGAGAAAATGCCTCGGTGCCTTGATCTTTCGCCTGAGAACCTGTCGCCACGGTGACCGTGCTACTTTCTAAACTCACTGGTAAAACCAGTTTGCAACAGTCCTCCTCCTTTCGCTGTAATTCCAGAATTTTATTAGAACGCTGCCCATTGAACTTTGGATATGATTGACACTGGTAACTAAACGCCAAGTGCACGCAGTAGACCACTGAAAGTCCGCGAGGGCTTTCGGACGCTGCAAGGTGTTTTTCTTCTTCTTTCTATCGTGCTATATTTATCCGCTAGAAGACGACATAGTGTTTGACACGCTTGTATTAATCGTATCTCCTGCCCGTACTTATGTATCACAATTATTAGCTTCGCAGTAGTTCAATGCAATAAAGCTATACGCTTATAAAGTTCTCCAATAGCAGCGGAGATACACCCGAGGGGGTTGTTGAGGGAAGGTGCGAACATGGATATGAAGTACCTATTCTAAAGCCTCTGTGTAGCGCACGTGTATATTGCGAAGTGGTATTTAGGTGCTCTTCAGAGCACTTCGAATGCATAAATAATATGAGCGACGTCATAGAAAAGGAGAAGAATGACACGGTTTTCCAGGCACCCGAATGATGTCTCCTGGAAAGACTAACAAATGGAAGGATGGCATGCATTCCTGTTATGCACACGTATGACGTCAAGAAAAAAAAAAGGAAGGGGAGGGGGGGGGGGGGGGGGGTTCAGACAGCCCGGAAGTCATACAGAGGATACGGGATGTTTTGGAGGAAGTCTACAGTGAATTAGAATATGAGTAATTTATATTACGCTGCAGCATACCTGGGTAAATTACTTCTAAAATGTAATTAAATTACATTACCCATTACTGCAATTGAAATGTAATGAAATTGCATTACAATTACTACGAAAAAGTAGTGACATTACAGAGTCATTACTGCGAGTATCGTAATGATATTGAGGATGTGGAAATTCATTGTCAGACAACACTACGTTGTAAAAAGAAGACACATTTTATTCTGTGCCGATTGAGTGCGTCACCGTTTATAGTGGGCGTTGGAATTCTTTTAACTCACCAGTCGACAACTCTCTTTCTGCCAAGTGCCAGCACGGAACACACAGTCGATTCTTTTGTAAAAAGTAATGAGTAATGTCATTAAAATTACTGCCAAAATGTAATTAAATTACATTACAAAGTACATAATATGAAAAGTAACGCATTACATTACAAATTACCAGGAAAAGTAATTTATTTCTGTAATTTCATTACAGTAATGACATTACTACCCAGGTATGCGCTACAGCGAGTCGGTAGTTAAACAGCAAAACGGAAGAGAGAAAATGATTAAGAGAGGAAATATTATCGATCAAAATATACGAAGTATAGAGCAGAGCACGGCGCTATACGCTGAATCTGGTTAGGTTAGTCACTCCGCTCAAGGAGCGTTGAGTTTCCGCTATTTTCAGACTCACCTCGCCTTCGTTCGAGGAGTCCACGTGCATCACGTGAAAAAAAGAAATGAAAGGGGGAGGGGTGGGGGGTGACAGGGACAAACTGAATTGTGTTGAACCTTTTATGTAACCACATGCAATGTTCACAGAAGCAATGTATGAAGACAAAGCAGAAATCATGCTGGGATACCAACGCGAGGAACATCCGAAGCCAACAGTTTGACAATTTTCCTTCCGACCGATGGTGCAGAGTATATCCTGTGACGATGAAACAGTCCGTTATCATCAAGTTAACGACCTACTAGATTATGGGGACCACGCCATTTGCGCCCTTCCTCGGCGCCGCAACTTGCCAACAGAGTTAGAAACTAGCGACAGCGCTGTCCATCAGCCCGCTTATTGCTTCCACCGATATAATTCCCCGTACTGACGCATACGGTGGAATTCTTTTGCGGGAATATATATATGATAGCAATCAACCATCCTACGCTCTTTGGTGGGAGTTGTGCTGTTCTCGTCTGCTACGAGTGTGTTTGTTTCTGCGGCTGAACTTCCAATTCGAACTGTTCAGTCACGATGCGTAGTCCTGCAATTATCGGAAATGCCATTTTTGCAATTTGTCATTTTGAATCTACGCTGTTATTTGTCATCCAGAACGCCCCCCCCCTCCCCCAATTATTTCTCTTGTATTTGCTTTCTTTATGTAAATATGTCATATGTCAATCCAATTAGTGTCACAAGAAGCCCCAATTAAAAATGATTACGAACAGCAACTGCTGTCATAGTTACGGTGTCCTAATTGGTAAAGATGCAGATACGAACGATTAAAAGCCTGGTAGACATGCTCGTACCTGCCAATCGTCATCCGTCAGGCTTATGTACTCACAATGGCTTTGTCTGGGACGTTGGAACGTGACGTTTCCTCTGTTCCCTACCCGTCTGCTTTGACAGGCGATCTAGAGCGCCTGCTCCATCTTCCACGGACAGTTTACCACTGTCGTGCTCCGAAACGTTTCAAAGGTCAAATTTTCGACCCAAACCAGACGCTGTCGCTTGCTTCCTTGTGGCCTACCGGAGTCACCATACAAAACATTTTACATTCCCATCCAATGATATATAATTGCATTTTATTCGGCTGTTGCAGCGAAGTTTGCTATGTTGAGCGCTGCGCCATTTCGTGCCCAAGCGGTCACGGATCCAAAATCTGCACCTTCGGCATGGCCTCGCTGGTTAAGGTGGCTCGTTGGTGGTAGCCAAGGGCGTGCTGAAGACTGGGAGGTGGTGGGGTCGAACCCTTCCGCCGGCTGTCCGTGGTTTTCCCTAGGTTTTCCGAAAGACTTTCCAGACGCACGTCGGCACAGTTCCCCCTGAAGTCGGCACAGGACGCATACTAACCCCCCATGTCCCCAACTCCTTCCTGTTGTCCTCTCTCCATCTGTCCACATCTGTACGCCGCCATGGAATAAAAAAAATATATCAAAAGGGATTAGGTGCAACTCACTTTCAACAGTAGGTAGCTTCATCAGCGAGTTCTGCATGGTGTTTCAAGACGAAAGCTACAAAACCCGCAGGAAATCCACAGGAAAAGCGGTGTATGTTGCCAAGTGCGAACAACTCGAAACCGTGTATACCTAAGAAAAAAAAAGGAGTAAAATGGGGAGTAATTGCAGCTTCTAGTCCCCTAGACTGCAATTACTTCCCGTTTCAGTCCCCTAACCCCTACGTTTACTCCCCAGGACTGCAAATTGTCACTGAACATCGCAAATGATCTTCCTAATGCAACAGTTTACGTACATATGTGCCCTTGGTCAATTTGATGGCATGAGGCTGTATAACTCAGCCAACGTAGCAATTTTCCGCCCACACAAAGTAAGAAACAGTTAGCACTTCTTTCTTCGCTAATTGTGCCCTGTGTATGTCAAGATTTTATATCACTCGATATATCACGGTTGACGGTTTGATTCAAAGTATTTTCATGCATGCAACACGAATTATGTACCTGGAACCCTTAGAACAGAGCGTGAAATACAGTCTCCACTCTGTGACTTTCATTTACTCCCGAAAGGGACTATTTTTTGTGGCAAGGCATTTAGGGCCGTATTCCCAAACCACCCGCAACTTCGCCCTAAGGGCGCCCGTAGCCCAGGGACCCTTGAGGGCGAACATCCCCTCAGGGCAGCATGCGTTTCTCAAACGTAAACGTGCACGCGCTCAGCGAAGGGCTGGCCATCGGGAGGCTCGAAGGGGATTCGGCCCGATTCCTCGTAGAACGAAGCAGAAGCGCATGCGCACGACCGCGCTTCATTTCCGCTTCCGACGGCTGTCGTCTGCTACTTTGGTATCTGCTGGCGTTTGTCTTGCAAACTTCATGTCAGTATTGTGTTCAGATGTTGTATAACTGTTGGGTATTGCGAATATGAATTGTACCCATCTCATCATCGTCTCTTTATGTGTGTATGTGTGTTGCGCTAAAATGGCAAGATTGTAACAATCACTGGATGGGCGGACAAGGGAAGCCACGATTGTTCATGCACCTCCTGATGATGAGACGTTGGTATGATGCACAGACGACTTCGATAAGCAGTATCTTTCTTTGAATTCATATTCGTCGTACCGCTCAAGATGGTTTTTCCCATTTCCGAATTCGTCGTACTGTCGGCATAAAACCGTTATAGAATCGCTCGACGCGATCCATGAATGAAATCGCATATGTCTTCCATGTTTGTTTCGATGCGACCGTCCCTCAGGGAGCGTACAGGAAGCTCGCGAGCTTGCTTGGCTGGCGCGCGCCCTTTGGGCGCCCCTTGCAGATACGGGCGCTTTGGGAAACGAAATTCTCCTCCCTCAGGGCCGGCGCTTACATAGGGAGCCCTCAGGGTTGTTTGGGAATACGGGGGTTAGTCCCCCAAAGGAGTACGAGTGTACGTATATATGAAACTGCCGCCGTCGTCTGCTAAGCTACCGCGCGTTGCATATTTTGGGGCGCCGACCTTGCTGCTCACTCGCACCACACACACATATACACACACACAGACAGGCAGACACAGACAGGCAGACACAGACAGGCAGACACAGACAGGCAGACACAGACAGGCAGACACAGACAGGCAGACACAGACAGGCAGACACAGACAGGCAGACAGAGACAGGCAGACAGAGACAGGCAGACAGAGACACGCAGACAGAGACAGACAGACAGAGACAGACAGACAGAGACACACAGACAGAGACACACAGACAGAGACACACAGACAGAGACACACAGGCAGAGACACACAGGCAGAGACACACAGACAGGCAGACAGAGACACAGACAGGCAGACAGAGACACAGACAGACAGACAGAGACAGACAGACAGAGACACAGACAGACAGACAGAGACAGACGGACAGACAGAGAGAGAGAGGACTAATCAACTGCCGGTTCCTGTCCTTTCAAGAGCAACCGATTCGAGACAACACTCGTTAATTACGATTTATCATACCCCAGAACGGTCCTCAACCACACTCTAAAAAGCAGTATATTTGGGAGTAATTGATTGCAGTTACTCACCCCACTTCAGTCCCCTGACCCTGAGGTTTATTCCCCCGCACTGCATATATAGTCACTCAACTTCGTCAAAGAGGTACCCTGAATGCAACAGTCTACGTAAATATGTGCGATATAGCTAGAAACAGTGTTGTGCCTATAGAGAGTGAGAAATATCTACTGGTTCTTTCTTGAACAAATGGGACCGCGATTTTGTCACAATGTCGCAAGATTTTACATTAGCGGTAGGGTAGTGATTACATCAGGGGTAGAGTATCGCCCCTGGCGGTGAAGCTCCCCATCCATCATCTCGAAATAAAGTTCTTGTTACAGTACGCGACCTGTCACAGGCATGTATTTTCGTTCATGCACGTGGATTGCGTGCAGAGGGCTGTGACGACAAGGTGTCACGTGCAGTCCCCACTGCGCGACACTCATTTCCAGAAAGGGACTAATAGTTCTGGAAATGGTTCCAGAACTAATGGTTCTGGAAAATGTGGAATAACGGTCCACATTTTTTTTTCCTCAGCGTGCACGTCGTTAGCATGCATGCGAGGAATTATCATTATCTTGTTTACGTTGAATTCTGTAGTGGATGAAGTTTTGCATCTGATACCTGCACCTAACTTATAGTCGAATAGTCTGAAAATCAGTCGACAGCTCCAGATTTTAAGGCGTACCCAAACCGAACCTTACAAACAAGAAAAGAAAGGATATGCGTAGCATACTTTTTTTTATGATGCTCAGGGTCATGGCACGAAATGTTTCACAGAGGTTCGCAGCCAGACGTGATTTATAACTGAATTTTAAAATCGGCGCTTTCGTTGATGTCACACTGTCAGTAGCTTCCACTATGAAGACCCCGGTTCGCAACAAGTGGCGCTGATTACGGTTTATCATATCTCAAAACAGACCTTTATCTTCGGCGCATGCCCCCGTGACGTGTGCCAAGGCACGATCACCGTATACGTCACTAACACTGGAAATAGATTTGAGCATGCCGCCCCCCCCCCCACGTGCCCTGTTGGACAAACTTTTGCACACGTGACTCACGGTAGAATACGCCCCTAATCTGAATATCGCAGTAGTCAACACCCAGGCAATTTTTGCACTTTAACAGCAACTTTATTTTGATGGTGTTGATTTAACGAACACAATATATTTAATGTAGGGTCTGACTTTTTTCGGATTAAACCAGATTACACCCGATTATTTCCTCCCGAATCAGTTTGGCACCAGGTTAAACCCGATTTCCAGTTCGGGTTAAACACGATTTCTCCCCGAATCCCAGTCACATTTCAGGTTTTAGTACGTATCACGTGCACCATTTACTAGCAGTTTATGCAAACGTGCGATTAACAATAAGTATGTGAAGTACATTTGATGTTACAATATGGGGTGCTGGTCCCTATAAATAGCGCGATATGTATTCTTAACCAATATATATATATATATATATCACTTTAACCGCGGGCGGTTTGCTTAACACAACAACAACAACAACTTTATTTTCGGCCTTGGAGAGTGGGGAGTTTCATCGCAACAGGCGATACTCTACCTCAGTGCTTGGTGGCTTGGTGGAAGCAAAAGGTAACAATCCGAGAACCGAATATGGCGGGAGCATCGGCTTTCACACCGAATTAAAAGCAGCACCCGATTTTTTCCCTCCCAAATCCGGTAAAGACATTTGACCCGCAAGGTGGAGAACGAAAAAAAAAAAAAAAAATTCTGTGCATGCAATCTCTCTCATTATCCTATGTGATGTTACAACACCCTGTTTTTTTTTCCTTTTCTCTTTTTTTCTTTTTCTTTCGTTGTTCATATAAACACGTGTTCTTTTCTTTTCTTTTTTTATCTTGTTAGAAGATGGTGTGTGCTTTGCCTTCCCCTTTTCTGTGGATGAGCCAGCGATGTTCTCCAGAGACGCCTGCTGCTGCTTTCCGTCTTGTTGGTTGCGTTTCTTCACCAGGGTAGGCACCGGTGCACTCTGCGACCTGCGTTTCGATACATACTACAACATGGAAGAAAAACTTCATGCGAGACCGGAAAAGAAGTATTGCGAGTATAGCGCCTTGTTCACGATTCGCACGATCACGCTTTGCCGGTAGCCAGACGTACTTTTTCGCCCGAAATGGTTGCCTGTACACAACCTAGTCTATCTGTTCTGTATCAACCGTTGTTCGAACATGCCTGCGCAGATTCCGAAGAAGCACGTGCAGGAAACACACACCAGTTTCCACGTTGCGAACTCTAAAATGTAACGCATATATATAGCACTTCAAAATCTTCATCCTACTATTTCAGTTTCGTAAATGGCGACTCCGTTAGAGTCGTGCCTTACATCCACTCGAACGAAGAGATTTTCTCCTGTTTTCTACACAGGACTCGTAACCGTCTCCTGGGAACAGAAAAAAAGAGAGGGAACGTGTCGTAGCAAGAGTAACGACCCGCTTCCACTGCCTTCTTACAGCTTTATGGAGGTGGGAAGTAGCCAGCAATCACCTTTATTTCTGCTGCACTCCCTTGTGACGTCCGTCAAGGTGTGGGATGGATGCTAGTAATGCTTAATGTCACCGTGAAACCGGATGTGGGCATGTGATTCGTGTTTCTCGTATACGTGTAGTTCACGGCGGTATAGAACTCCGATCCTGGAAGCCACTTGGCTCCAGACTTGAAACAAAGTATCGGTGTGCTGCTTGCGACACACTTGTCTGAAATCGCCGATCGGTGGACCCGCAGCCTGCGCTTCCTTGGTTACCCCCCGAAATGTTGTCAGTATTGTATTTAAAGGTAGACCGCATGCTGCACGTGTTTATTACTCGAAACGAATGGTCTTGCAAACACCTGTAGATGTAGGATGGAATAAACAGCGGGACGCTAATTCCAGGCAACCGTGTCGCGAGCAGTACTTACTCGAGCTACCCCAGACACCACCACCTAGATAGAAGAAAGCCTGCGCGCTCGTCGACTTGACGTAACAATTAAGAGTCAGCCAATCAGGATCGTGTTTTCAACGGCCGTAGCCAATCACGAACGTGCTTTCAGCGGTCGTGGCCATGGAGAAGAACCATCGTCGTCTGCGAGCTGTGGTTGAACGTCCCCGCGTACTAAATGGGAAAACCTGGAAATAAAGCGCAAAATGGTCTCGATCTTTCTCAGAAGTGATATTCTGGAAATCGTCTTTCACTTTTTGTCTAAATATTTAGGTCTGCAGTTTCCAGGTGAGCTGCAATAATTTCCGGGTTCTTGAATTCGCAGAACGGTGAATCGCAGTAGCAGACGAATTCGGACTATATGTCCACGTAGCGAAGGAGGGAGAGGACGCAATGCACAGGCTTTTTCTATCTAGGTTGTGTTGCCCCAGATCGCTTGAGCGACGTGACGTAACAATTAAGAGTCCGCCAATGACTGGCGAACATAGCAGACTCCAGTGACGTCGGTCCGCACACTGTTGCCTGAATTCAGTCGGGAGCACGCAGCCGGCTGCAAAATCCGATTAAATTAATTTTCTTATGTTTCCCACTGTTTCAAAACGAAATATTCCGGTTGTTATCTCAGGCACCCACTATTCCG
The DNA here is from genome assembly GCF_037126465.1 of Ornithodoros turicata. Taxonomy (NCBI): domain Eukaryota; kingdom Metazoa; phylum Arthropoda; class Arachnida; order Ixodida; family Argasidae; genus Ornithodoros; species Ornithodoros turicata. Next base: position 23,989,062 of record NC_088207.1, read on the forward strand.
ATTGCACCTTCAGTTCAACTGCGTATTTCATTTTTTGACCGGACACCACTTTTAAAGTAGCAAAGTGGTTCAAAACCTCGATGAAGTGTCGACGAATAAAGCGCTGTTTACGAAGCTTTTCATGCAAGGGACAAGTGACAAATGTACAGATCGGCGAACTATTTAGTCCCAAACTATGCTATTCATACAATGGACATGTAATAAAGATCCAGAAAGGCGAGCTATTTAGCCCTCAAACACATTCACGCGTCAAGGAAGCACAATGGAGCGCTTTCATCTACGTCGTAAACCCCTCGCCAGCAAACTATGCTCGATGCGCTCCAAAACAGACGCGACACGTGTCCCGCTCACCCACTCAAGCGCAAAATCGGTCTGCTGTGGGGGGGGGGGAGGCTCCCACTTTGTCTGTCGTCTGCATTCCTCGTTTCGCTTTCGATTGTTTCGTCTTCAGTTTGGCTTGGATTGGCTTGGCTTGTTTTCGCTTTGAGACCTTGCACTGCCAACTGTCTGTGTGTGCCGTTTCTGCGGTTTCAGTTGTCAGGTTAATTCATCCCTGAATGCAGCTCTCTGTTTGGGTGCGTTATTGCTTGCGACTACTGGACTTTCCAAGCTGCTGTCACTGTGGACACTTCGAAAATATGCGGCACGTCCGTCTCCATGGCTCACACTATCAACATTTCGGGGCTACACTTGGTGTATTGTAATCAGTTGCGATTTCGCTTCGGTTTTCTCTTTCTCAAATGCACTACCAACGGTTCGACTCCGGGATGCTTCAGCCCCAATCCCCTCTCCGCTCACGTCACTGGTGAACGGCGGTTGTGAAGGTACGTTAACTCAAGGAGTCACTGCAGATTTTTTGTTTTTTCACACGATAATAAACGTAGTTCAAAGAGTCGATGCGCAAAATCATCAGGGAACAACACTTCGCGTTTGCACGAAGTTTCTAAAGTGCCAAACTTCATAGTTTCAGATTCTCATGGTTACGTCACCGAAAGCTGTCTCCTATAGCAACAGCGCTCGATTTCCGGTTCCTGATCTCTAGAGTCACTACTGCTCTCCGCTCCACGTCGGAAAATTGCCTACAGCTCTATCGAGGAAGCGGAAATCAACCTCCGAGGAAGCAACGTCGTCAGACCTGTGTCGTATTGCGCACCCTGTATGACGTCATTTTCAAAATTAGAAATTTCTTCTACGACACTTCCGCCTTACACAGAGAAACATTGTGGAAGAATACGGTTAGAGACACGTCCATTGCAATGACAGGAACTCTGGATATAGGGCTCGGAAGATACGAGATTTAGTCCAATGAGGCGATATTTAACGTGACTCCAGACCCTGTCCCATTCGTCCACCTGTTCATCCCTGGGGTTGCCATACAAAATAGTTTAGCTCCGCGGTGTATTATAACTGCGCAATCAAATTTACAACAAACAGTTTGGGAAACCCTTCGCGTGACGTCGGCAGGTCCCCATGTAGAGGAGATGGTAGCCCTCTACATGAGTCCCGGCCGGTGATGACGGTGGCCTATCTCCATGGCCGCGCCGGTGGAACCGAGAAGAGGGTGGTCCAGGCGCGTGGCCATCTTCGTCGTTGTCCACTGCGTCCGCAACATCACTCCCCTTCTCAGACGCGTGGCGGCGATAAATCAGAGAAACCCACGAGTTCACTGGAGGAGGACAGCGAGGGCGACCGTGGATGACGTGGATGGTTGAACAGGTGCATGGCACGGCACACGTTGGCGACATGTCACAGATGGTGAGGACGGGAACAACGATTCCGATCCCGAGATCGCGGGTTCGAACCGGGCTGACGACGCCAGCAACTTGGTGGCAGGGTACAAGTTACTTAGACACGCCGTCTTCCGCGAGGGACGTTAAATACGGGCTGCCGTGTGGTGAGCTTTCATCGCTATAATCACTAATGATCACTAATAATTTAGAAATCTGCAGTAACTTGCTTAATAATCTGTAATATGAATTTCTTTAATTGCTGAATTGACTTTAAAGGGCTTACAAAGGCAGCAAAATGTAGGGATTATTTCTGTCACCTCGTTTACGTAACATCACGAATGTGGAGAGTTTTTCGTGACGAAAAATAAATTCACTACATGCAGGGTAGGACTTCGGTTAATTTCGACCACCCGGGGTTCCTTAAAGGAGTACAGAGGGCCATCCAAAAAAAATTCAGATTAAGACATCTGATGAAAGTGTGTGTGTCATTATACCGAATAGCGCGAAAGGTTTTGATGTGTGCAATTTGTTTCCCAGAAAAAAACTCACATAAACATAGCTCCGCGCCTTCACCCTTAACTCGCCACTCCAGCTATAACGAGGATGAGGAGGTATGATGGCACGTCACCGATGACGGCATAAGGAGACTCGTTCTGGTTTGCCGACCAGTGGGGGTCAGCGCATTGTTCCTTTGCCGCCGTAAACCTGTTTTGCCAGTTTTCCCGGAGAATTGGGGATACAAGGAGCGCCCGAAGCTTTACCGAGCAAGGAGAAAGGCTTTACCAGAACCCCGAACAGCCGAGTAGCAGACAACATTTTTCTAGGCCAATCAGCGAGCGAGTCCTTATAGCGTCAGCGCGAGGTTCCAGGCAGATCACAGGCTGGTACTGCTCTTCACCACCGTTGCGCACGGTCGCTTTTTGCGGCATATTTTAAATTCAGTTTCTGCGATAATTATGACTCTGTGGTGTAAATTACTTCGCATGGTGCATCTTACTGACAAACTTAACAGTTTTATAAGAAGAAAACTGGGTGTTAAAAATGACTTCTGTGCTACTTTAAAGGTACTGTAAAGCAGTAGACAAGCATGATATGCCGGTGATGTGACTAGAGACTTTGTTGCTTCTAAATACCATATGCGGAACCATACGACCGACAACGCGCTATAAATATTTTTAATTTGCCATGAAAGATGCGTCGTAGTGGAGCGACGCCTGGTGTCAAACAACCCCCTGTACAGCGGGCAACACTGAAAATTGGTATTACACACTATGACATCGGAACTTCGTTATTTTAGTAACCATATTATTAGTTTTCCTGTTTACCTATGCATTCTCAAACCCCTGTTAACAGTTTAACCTGTTAACCCCTGTTTTTGCGAAGTAACCCAGTGCTGGCCGATGTTCGATGGAGGCTCTCCCTACTTCTCTGCTGCGCCTGCGCGCTCCTTTTGTTCGCGGCCTCTTTCGAACGAACAAACTCTCTCTGTGAACCTCTGTGAACAAACAAGTCCCGACGCTGTCTGGCTTCTTGAACGTCTGACAATTTTTTTTTTTTTTTTTTTTTTCAACGGCTCAGCATTTCATTTCATTTCAGTTCGCTTATCCGTTTATCCTCAGATGTGGATCGTTGTGTGGATTGCACGGGCGGATTTTATGGTGGATTGTTATGTCGGGCCCAGTGTTATACGCATGCAATGTGGTTGCCGCCGTATGTGTCAGAAGTACGGATTCATTTCGAGTACCTAGTACAGTGTTGCCCGTAATCTTTAATTGTAATTTTCTTATTAACTGCACCGTCGATTGGAATGAAACTTGCAGTTTTTGTCCATTTGACACACGGTGCCGGAAGCAGTGTCTACCTCCGCCACAGTGTTGCCGGGATCGAACCCATAGTCCTGAGCTCAGGGACACTAAAGAAGCTTGCGCAGGATGCTTGCACGCAGTTATCGCAGGTGCCTAGAGTTGTTTCTTTGCATAATTTTCTCTTGTTTGTTTAATATAGGTTATAAGAGAGGGCAGCCAAGACAGGGCTGGCTTGCTACTGTATACGTGGGCATTTGAGGGTACCGTTATGTGCCCAGTAAAAAAAGAAAAAAGCGTGACTCAGTCGAATGCACTTTTTCTTTTTATCTGCTGAGAATTGCAGAAGAAGAAAAAAAGCGATTGATCCTCGCTTGGAGAGCAACTCCGGTGTTAGATGGACGGTCGATACAACCAACGCGCCGAATAAACCCAGTCAGTCGTACCGGAAGAACAAGAAGTCGTTAACCGGTGCGAGGCAGTCGAATGGCAGACACGGAGAACCGCCGGATGCGCGAAAAATTTTGATGGGAGAATTGGCCACTGGTCGGAACCGAAATGACAGGTACGTCGCATCTCGGCGACTACTGGTGAGGGGAATGGAAGACCCAAGTGAGCATGGAGAAAGAAAAGGTTCCCGAAGGGTATTCGAGAGACTAGAAAAGTAAGAACGGCGCGTGGCGGATGAATCCTAGCTTCTTTCAAACCCTGTAAGGGTTTCGTTACCCGACAAAGCCAATGTCGTGGCTCCCTGCTAATACCGGAACCGGAAACCAAGCGGTGACGTCACTGTCTCCCCCCCCCCCCCCCCAAATTTCAGCTTCAATTACTCATTGGAATAGTGTGCATCCTTTCATTATTCCCCCAGTGTAAGTGAGTGATAAGGCAGCGCCCCCTATAATGAGTCTCTCTTCTCTCTCGCTTTTGGGGGTGGGCTGAAATAATCATTTTGAGCAAGTATATATACGCGCTCAGTGTCTCGCGAAAGAATGTTCATAGGGATCGACATAGTCGTTTATTCAATTACAAAGCGAAGTATTATGAAATGATTGTATGCGACTTCAGACATTGAAGAATGCGCGTAGTCATTCAGTTTTGAGCAAAACAGTGCACATGATTCGCCCAAGGTTATAAAAAGTCGTCTATATAGACAGAGACGGAGACAACAGGAGCCGAAATGAAGTGATCTACAAGTGTACCATTTTGGATACCCCTGTCGCCGTTTCGCCCCACTTGGAATTAAGCAAAGTTAACATCGAAGATATAAATTGACTACAACTGCAATCGGCTGTTAACACTAGAGAGCATTTTATTTACCGTTCACCCTGTACACCTTTGGGAGATGCAAGTTCACACATACGGCAACGGCAGGGACGGCGAACGATAACGGCAAGGCGACGTGCCGCGGCCGCTTGTCGCCGTTGTTCACACTGTCTCTTTTCCTGCCGTGGTCGACTGCTTTTCCAAACAACACGGGTCCTTCATTATCATATCTTCTTCCCTTCCTTCTCTCCCATGGCTACACACGGCACGCGCAGGCAGTTTTCATGCGCAACACCCATTGGTCGATGGAGAGTGGGCGAGGTCACGGCACGGCAGAAGTTGAACATATGTCTCAACTTTCTTTTGCCGTGCCGCGGAGGCCATCACGGCATCACAACGGCGAGGAAATGGCGCGACTAGCCGTGCCGTCCACGGACGCCGTCCGCCGCTGCCGTATGTGTGAACCAGCCTTTAAAGAGGACGGACTTTCCTTGTTTCTCCTGAAGCGTGAACCGCATGACGCGAAAAACGTCCGAATTCTTTCCGGACCGAAATCTGGACCGAACCCTTTTCGGCGACTGGAGCTTTGGGCCGAATTCGGTCGGCTCTGCCGAGGCCCGATTTCTGCTCCGTCATCGGAAGTGTCGGCAGCCGAAAAACTTAGAGGTAGCCAATGACAGTGATGTGGTAAACTGCTGCCGTGTTCGCGACTTCTCCTCCTACGAATGCAGGGGTTATCCCATTGAGCTGGAAGCTGACCAGCTCTAACCAGCTCCGGTGGCGCAGCGGTAACGCGTGCGCGCGCTTGGAGACTGGGAGGTCCGCGGTTCGAATCCGCGGGCCGGCTGTGCCGTCTGGGGTTTTTCCTGGGTTTCCCGGCACAGTTCCCCTGAAGTCGGCCCATGGACGCAGCTATCCTCCCCCCGAGCGGATTCCGCTCGGTCTTCCACTTCACTCTTCCCTCTCATCCTCTCCACCACCCTTCCCGAGAAACATGCCGCCTAATCAGGCAGGCAGACTTCTCGGGTTCCTCCCAACGACACTCCTCCTCCTCCTCCTCCAGCTGGAAGCTGACAGGAGATGTTCCCCAAGGTCAGAAGCCTTCGGCCGAACTTCGCCTTCCAGTTCGGTAGCATGCGATGGTGAGCCCAAACAAAGCTCGGTCCCGATTTCGGTTCGGGCAGAACGCGGTTAGTTTTTTGTGCCATGATTTCGCAGACATCGGTCACCTATATCTAGTCTCCAATAAGATATCACCTACCTGTCTGATCGCTCATGACCCTACACTCCTAGATCCTGTGCACATGAAAAGATGGCGGACAACAGGCGATTAGAACGTTTTCATCTTCTTCGACCACTAAGCACAGTGGCCACAAGCCACACGGGGGCGATTGACCTGGGAATATTGAATGACCGTGAATATTTCACGTGTTTGTGCTTCGTCTTCTTCCGATGAAAAGAGAGCCTGCAAATGCGCTCCGAGCTCGTCTTCTCTTCACGTGCGTCTTCGCAAAACGCGAAATCCATGTAAGAGCAAAATGATCATTGTACGAACAACAGCTTGAAGTATTCGGGTGCACTGCGTTGTGGCAGTGGTGATTATGATGATGTGACTGCTTGCCGTAGAGTCGCTCAGGCGGGCAACATCGCGACTGTCGCAAGGGGCGGAATGTGCGTCCTGGGCCGACTTCACGAGGAACCGTGCCGACATTTGCCTTAAAGCGTCCGAGGGCACTGCGCTGTGACTCGGAGGTGGTCATGCGCCCGCGTCAGCCAATCACAGACGTCTTGAGATTTGTGGGCGGAGTTGAACTGTACAGGAGTTACCTTTTCTACAAGTATAGTTATCTCTCGATGTAAAGCCCCGAATTGTCGTTATAGACCTGTACCCGAGAAACGTCATCATGACGTTGGTAGACAGACTGAAACCGAAACAGATCGGAAGGGGAGGGCTTGGTTCCACGAATGGGCGCTGCTTCCTATTGAAAGAAAAGTAGGACCGAAGGTCGCGTCCCTTTGAGGGGTCATCGTAATACGTTCAAGACCGTGGCTTTCGGGCGCGACCTTGTTCCCCCATAGCTTCGAGCGTAGTTCAACTCTACCAAATTGGTGGCGCTATCGAACACTATGACGTCATTTGTTTACAAACAGGGAGAGGTCTATTGTGAATACGTATCTGTCTGAGTTGTGGGATATGTGTTCGTATGGTTCGGAAATGGACGTACAGGATGGAGAGAAGAAAAAGTAGTTCCGCAAACAAGGACGATGTGTCTTTTGCATAGAGGGTAGAGGCGACTGGTTGACCTTTACATTGTCCGAGATCTTGCCATTCATTATACCTATATGCTTTGCGCCATAATAACTCGCCTCATGTGAGAACTCAGTGTAGAATACCCATGATAAGATTGCAGTGCTTGGCGCTTCTAGCAGGAGCATGCGGGGGTGGTTGGCACCGGACCTCGTGGGGGAATACTGGCAGTGCGCCAGCATAGCGAAGGCGTCATTCCTGCGGTCGGAAGAACCTGGTTTCCGTTTCTCTGTCGGTTCAAGAGACTCGAGAAGGACATATAGGCCTGGGAAGTGAAAAGAAAGTTGTCGCGCATGGAGAAACAAGGTCTTTCCCGCGCTCCGTTTTACTGCTCGCACGCTAGAAATGTGGGAACATATTTGCGCTTCAAAGTTAATGATAGTTGGGTCAGTGGAATTTAGCTGCTCAGACAGAAGTTGCTTGGTTCGTGGTCAGATCACCAGTGCCCTAAAAGCACTGCTCTCCATTCTGCACAGTGTATAGGACTTAGGGGCTCACTGTAAAGCTCGTCATTATATCCTTCATCAAACTACCATGCGTTACATCTCGGCAATGAGTAATGCAAGTGCCATTACTTTCTGGTCGGGTAATGCCTTACGACATTGCTCATTACTTTGATTGAAAACTCGGGCATTGTCTGAAGCCAAGGCAAATTCCCAAGTTGGTTTTCCCAGACACTTCTGTCACTGACCGGGTCGCCAAGGAGGAGGACAGAGTCAGAGTGGAGTCAGAGTGGAGTCAGAGTGGAGTCAGAGTGGAGTCAGAGTGGAGTCAGAGTGGAGTCAGAGTGGAGTCAGAGTGGAGTCAGAGTGGAGTCAGAGTGGAGTCAGGGTGGAGTCAGGGTGGAGTCAGGGTGGCATTGAGCAGAGCAAAGCCTAGGACGTCCAGTAATAAACGGCGTCCAAATGCTGTTGTGGATGACTTCATGCAATATTATACTGTGTGACATGAGAAGTACGAACCGTACCATGAGTGGGTTCAGGTGCAAGGTTTGCAAAGGCATTGTAGTAACAAAGACCTATTATACGTTCGCTATGACTGTACGACAAATCAGATTTCTGCCTTATGAAACACCCAATTGTTTGAATATACCCGTATAGCCTGTTGCTATGTGTCCCTATAGATTGGCGCATATTGAAACACTCTGCCTCCAGTTGCATATTGAAAGTTTTTGGCGATATTGTCACAAAATATTCGCGTCATTTTTATTCCACAGTATCGGTAGGAATCAACGGTGCAGCTTGTGCACTAAAACTTCTACACCCCCAAGTACGTTTCCAATTACGTCGGTTTTCTGAAAAAGGGTTAAACGTTTGAATTTGCCCCCCGCCCACGCCTCAAAGATATAGAAATTAATTTTATGTCACTTCCGCGTTGCATAGACAATCAACATTTTTGGAGAATACGATGTATCCGAAATGTGGACTGCAATGGCGTAAATTTGGTATACTCCGAAGACACAAGACGTCGTTTACACATCTTATCGCCCATCAAGGGGAAAAAAATCTTCTGGCAACGTTGAAAATTACATCCTGCGATGGAATAGCAGTGTGTTAGTGCTACTAAGTAAACGTGTGCTGTGCGCGGTATACAATACATAGTGCACGACAGGTATACAAACAACCTACAAGCACAGACATAGCAAAGCAAAGACGTGCGTATATAAAGATGCAGATATACATATAGGGACTTGTAGAGACGTGAGCTATCTGTTTGAGTTGTATGAATGCATGTACACGTGTATCAGTGCAGTGGTGCTAGTCAAGCATATATACGTATATATATTAATACAGCTCTGAAACAGACAGCATGCGTCTTTACAAGTCCCTATGCACATCTACATATTTTGATTCGTACGTCTTTCCTTTGCTATGGCGAAGGAAAGGTGCGAATATAAACATGTAGACGTGCATGTCTGTGCTTGTACGATAGTTGTATAGTACATCTGTCGTGCACTATGTATTGTACACAGCACACGTTTACTTAGTAACACTAACACACTGCTATTCCATCGCAGGATGTAATTTTCAACGTTGCTAGAAGCTTCCCCCCCCCCCCCCTTTGAGGCGGGGATAAGATGTGTTTGACGTCTTGTGTTTTCAGACTCTACAAAATTTCCGTCATTGCAATCCACATTTCATATACACAGTATCCTCCAAAATGTTAATTGTTTGTCATTGCAATGCGGAAGTATCATGAAATTCATTTGTATATAGCTTTGAGACAAGGCGGGGGGGGGAGGAAGTTGAAACATTTAAGCCCTTCTAAGAAAAGCGTTCTAATTCGAAACGTATTTGAGGGTGTCGACCTTTTAGTGCACAAGCTGCACCGTTGATTTCTCTTTGTGCTGTGGAATAAAAATGGCGCGAATATTTCGTGACAATATCGCCAATAACTTTTAATATACAATAGAAGGCCTTCAATATGCCCCCTCCTTGGGGCACGTAGCAACAGGCTACGAGTATAAGTATTCGAACAATTGGGTGTTGCATACGGCAGGAGTCGGTGATTTGTCGTACAGTCATAACGAACGTATAATAGGTCTTTGTTACTACAATGTCAACGTGACCAGCCTTTAGCAAACCTTGCACTGAATCCACTCCTGGTACGGTCCTAGGCTTTGCTCTGCTCAATGTTTGCTGCGCCTTGCTTTTCTCTGCGATGTACATACCACCTTTACGCTTGCAAGTTGAAGCACTCGTTGCAGTTTGTCCCACAGCGGCATGCAATCGGTAAACGCCATTTTACCGCCGAGGGAGGCGTCATGAGTTACGAGAGTTTGGGAAGTTAACACTGCTAAAGAAGGACCTACAGATGCGTCCTGACCTTCGTGCTTCTCGTGCAAGCATTCTCGAGCGCACAGATAATAAGTACAGTTTGAGAAAATTTGCTTTGAGGCCAGGGACCACTTTTGGTTTTCTCGTGAGCGATTCGCCGCTCTATACGCAGCACCGTAACGTTGTTCTGAATACAATGTAATTTGTAGTGCCCTCGTGATACCTGTAGGTAGATGTGAGCACGGATAACGTTGAAAGTACACGCACTGTATACTCACGCATGTGAGATGTGGCCGCATCCGCAGCAATACTATAGTTTGCCATAGATGTGTCTGCATCCGAGCGGATATTGAATATATCCGCATCACGTCAAACGTTACGTTACAAGCGTTCTCTCTTTTCAGCGTGCAAACCACTCAGGAATATTACGTCATCAACAGTTAATTGTCCAATAAAATGCAGTTAAAGGTACATCAATGCAGTGGATAACACGGTTGCTTCGCGGTGCCAACACACAAAGGATGGCACACTTCGACACCACACTGGATGACGTTGCGTACAGGTCGTCGACAGAGATACTGATGCCTATTTGCGGATATCCCGCAGTTGTTTTATCAGCACTTTATCGGAGCGGATTCGTTATAGTATTTCTATCCGCAAACGAGGATGTAGCGCGGATGTCGCGCATGTGACTGCACCCGCGCATACTTCTGCATACAGGCAAGCAAAAGAGATGCAGCCACAAAACTAGTAGTAGAATATATATAATCATATGCAACAACTATAGGTAGCTTAAAAACAAGAAACCGCCAATCATAACGTCGACGTAAATTGCTGCTGAAACCCTAACTGTCTTTCATTTATCCTCCCTTTGGAGCGCATAATCACTTTTCATTCCCCGGCTGGCGCATAAAGAGCACCGGCACTCAAGGATTCCTCCTTACGTGCGCTGCCCTGTTTTTTTTTTCTTTTTTTTTTCTTTCTTTCTCTCCGGGTTCATCGCAAGAGGCTGAAAGCGACGTCTCGGATCGATGCAGCGTGTAAAATCACCATCATCGGAGCGCCTTTCCCTGGAGTGCAGTAGAACCAGCAGAGCTGGAAGCTACCCGCGTGATTCGTGAAAAAGGGGAGAAAAAAAAAAGGCGTACGGCTCGCGTCAAGGTTAACTTGAACACCGCTCCAGCATGCCAAGCGGGAAGAGATACACCCTCGCAGCGCCTCTAGCCGTGTCCAACTTAATAAGGAAAATAAATCTAGTCCGTCAGCTACATACGCCACTGGAGATAAGGAAACACAGTAGTGCGCCAGGAGCCGGTGGCTCTGCCAGGAGGCAGAGCCGTATATTAAAAGGGAGTCTGGCCATTAATGGGTCATGCCTATACCTGAAGCTCCACCCACTTTTTCAGCTTTCCGACCAATGAAGTCTTGAAATATGGGGCGCTCTCAATCAGCACATCCACACTATTTGTCTCCTTATCCAACATGGACAGCGCCATTTTGGGGTGGCAAGTGGATTGGATGGGATTGAAATGGATACCTCTCGCAATCTGCAAAAGTAGTGGATTGTTGGTGCAAATTTGATGAGCGCCACCTAGGGAGCGTATGGCACGTCGGGAATTGTCTGCTTCCGTCGTTGTACCGCTGCCGGCAGAACCACCTGTGTTGTCGGTATGATTTTTAAACAAATCTACGTGGATTGATGGAATATAAGAGGCAAGAATGTTTATATCCCTGAAATCCAGCAATTAAATATAATATTGTACAGCACAGCGCTGTTTTCGTTATGATTTCGTTGTGATCGCCGTGTTCACTAGGCCTAACACCGGCGACAAAACGTATTATTTTCAGTTAGATATTGATTGATGAGCATAAGTTGAAACTAATTTCCGAGAAACTTGTAGTATGATGTACATTTGCAGCGTAAAATCATGTTAATCTGTGAAAAGTTTTTGTTACGAAATCCCCGCTTCACTGTGTTTGTTTTCGTCGCCATTTTGAGTGGCAGTATGGTGTCGTGGCGACCCCCTTGGTAAAAAGCAAACCAATCAGAGGACCGAAACTGTGATTGACAGGTCGAGCCTCTTTTTGTGACTCCTCCCAATGGCCAGACTCCCTTTTAATATACGGCTCTGCCAGGAGGAGTACTGCAGCGCCAAAACGCGGCGTAGTGGTATGTGGGCGGCCTTAGCAGCCAATACAGAAGCAAAGTGACTATATGATGGATTACATTATCTCGCGGAGGAGCGACCGTGACCTCTGTGTCCAGCCGTCCCAAGCATCGCAACATCTTGGCCCAATATTGGCAATACCGGCCCAATATTGGTCCAACATTGCACCAATGTTGGCCCAGGATGTTGTGCAGCTTGGAATACTGTCTGCGGCGGAGTAATATTTTGAGGGCTGACGGACTACATTTCATTCCCTTCCTAAGTTTGCTAATGCAGAAAACAAAACGCCTTCATAGCGAAAGTCACACCTCTAACTGTAAATATAGATGATCAAAACACCCTCTATAATCAAACTCAACCCTCCGCGATTATTTTTACTAATCACCACCAGGGTCCGCATGCCGGAATGGCGTTCAAGTTAACTCTGATGCGAGCTCGACAAAGGTGTATTTAGCGGCGAATGTATATAAAATCTTAGAGGAACGCGAACTCTGCCTTGTCGGAGAAAGTCCACGAGTTTGCGGGCGTATATAGAGTTTACTTTGGTGACAGTTCGATTTTGTTACTTCAATCGATTATGAAGTCATTTACTTTAAAGGATAAATTATTATAAGTCGTTAAAATGCCATTATGTTCTTTCGAATAAATTCTTCTTTTCAAAGTTACGTTAACATTATTAATTTAATACTTCGCCAAAACGTATGAAACTTCCACGCCTTATTGAGTTTTAGATAACTGTTCCGGATTTCGTAACGAGACGACCGAAAGAGTTTTAGGTGAACCATTTGGCAGCGTTTTCAGAGGGTTTTCGCTCAATAGTTCAAGTCCAATGTATATGCCATCGCGCGGGGTATGCGCTCATTCCCGAAGCTTGCGACCTCACGTTGTTGAGTCGCCATTAACTCAGTGAAACCCACTGCCCGTGCTGGTGCAAAGAAATCCCCGACCCACCCGCCCGCACCCGGCGCACGACTCACAGAATGTCGCAAATCGAGACCCACAAAGTGCGGGTTAGCCGTAACATCAGGTCGCGGAGGGTTCTAGCAACGCCACCTACCTGCGCATTGACACCCCTCTCTTTTTCAATTAAGAGTCAGAATTCGTCTGCTACTGCGATTTACCGTTCTCTGAATTCAAGAAACCACAAATGATTGCTGCTTACCTGGAGCCTGCAGACCTAACATTTAGACGAAAAGGGCAACACGCTTTCCAGAAAAAAGTTTTGAGAAAGATTGAGACCGTTTTGCGCATTATTTCCAAGTTTTCCCATTTAGTATTTAGTATTTTCCCGCGAGGACGTTCGGTCACAACTCGCAGACGACGGTGGTTCTTTTCCATGGCCACGACCGCTGAAAGCACGTTCGTGATTGGCTACGGCCGTTGAAAACACGACCCTGATTGGCGGGCTCTTAATTGTTACGTCACGTCGACGAACGCGCAGGCTTTCTGTACCTAGGTGGTGTTGGCTCTGGCCGTGAGTCCCACGACTGAACCCTCCGCTGCTCTTTGGTTGGCTGGTGGTGATATCGAGTAGGGAAGTACCAGCGGTTCACACGAGGCTCCATGTTTTTGCGTCGTGGTACATCAAGTACTAAATTGCCGCCCATTCTGCGAGCGGCAAGATCTGTCCCCATCATTTGCTGAGAGCCATTCGTCGTGCTTGCGTGCCTGGTGTCCATCACACCGGGCGCGGCCATCATAGCTTTCGTCACGTAAGAGATGGGAAACGAGAGTAATTTTGAGCGTTCTCTGCGATGGCCGGTTTGCCTGCCGGTGATTGATCATTCGCAGGGAAGGCATGCTTGTTTGCTCAAATGAGCAAACAAGCATGCTTTCCCATATTGATATGCTTTCGCTACAGATTCATTTGTATTAAGCGCGAGCTCGAGTACTCGAGAGACGGCGCTGCCGTCGTTGTTGCGGAGAAAGTAGGATCACGTGACTCCCCCTTGCTTCTGCACATGCTATCGGAATGCACAGTTCACGCGCATTTAGCCACGCTATTTCGATGTTCTTTCCTATGCTGCTCGTTGCATGGTGCCCACACCGCGTATTTTAGCACTTTCTTGCCCCTGATAAGCAGTTTTTGCCACTCGACGAGCCTGCTTCTGGACTGGATCATCCATGCAGCTTGAGCTGTGAATAGGTCCGCGAGATGGCAAAGGATGGCGAGATGGCGAAAGGAGTGAAGAAATAAGAGAAAAAAGCCAAAAAGCAATTTTCTTGCCGGACACAGGCGGACAAAATTCGCAATTAACTGACACAATATTAAATCGCAACAGTGCATAGCTCTTGAAGCTGACTAGTTTGCTGTTTGAGCTAAATCTTTTTAGTTTCTGGCGTGCGGAGAGATCCTCAAGGCGATTTTAGAAGACGACAACCACAAATCGTATAGTAAATCATGGACGTGTCACTAAGCTCTAGACAAACCGTTGTTGACAACGATTCCACCAGGAATTAAAGTTCGCGTTCATAGAAGATAGGGAATTTTGCGATCACCACGGCGACATATGTATATGCTGCGAATGACTGCGTTGGCCGTCTCGGGCCATCCAAGGGCTCGTATACGAAGAAAGGAGACCAGATGAGCGAAAGAAAGCCCAGGAAATACGCTGCCAAAGCGGGCGGCGATCGAGCATGTGATCCTGCTTTCCACGTCAGGGATGCGCTTCCCACGGCTCTGGCGCTTCCTATACAGGGGCCGCCACCACATGCCCTCCCGCCCAATAGTTGTTTGTTGACCTACCGTTCACCTTAGTGACATCTGACACTCTAAGAGTGGTGGTGGTGATGGTGAAACGGCTTGCCGTTGTCGGCCTCACGTATGTGGGCAACGTCACGACTGACGCCCTGGGGAAATGTGCGTCCTGGGCTGACTTCTAGGGGAACTGTGCCGACATATGTCTGAAAGCGTCTGAGGAAAACCCAGGAAAAACCCCAGACAGCACAGCCGGCACCGGGATTCGAACCCGGGTACCTCCCAGTCTCGACGTCCCAGTCCCAGAGTACATGATGATGGTGGTAACACACTGAAGGCCAACCGTTCCACAGAACGATACCGCTGTCACTTCCAGTGTGCGGGGGCGTACTCCCTGTCGGGTAACTAACATAACTACGTAAGTGTCACAATATGTCCGCTTTTTATACGGATTTCAGACCTTAACTGGAGCTCAAAGAATTAACGACGAACAACGCTATTCGATTTTGCCCAAAAATAAATTTCGAAAACCCGGAGCCCCGTTTATCATATCGTCGTGCATATAATACGTACGATAAAGCAATAAATAAACGATAAAGACGGCATGAGTGACAGTTTGCTGTAAGGCGCACCCTCTGTATTCTATACTCGGATGGCTTTCCGTGGAGTGGTCAACAACGATATCTTTTTTCTAACAAGTACGTCCTCGATCTGACACTTCGTACAGATTTGTTTGCTTCCCGATAACGCACGAGTGGGCGTCGGCATAATGAGGGATTTTGTGTATATAGATCGGAAGACGTTCACGATATCGGGATCACGATCGGGATTGGGATCCGTGCAGAGTGCCGCTCATGTTCTAAAACTCCACTATCAACAACAAATTTATTTTGAGGTGATGAGTGATATGATTCGAGGGCTCATGGAAACAGTATAGTAGAGTTGTTTGCATATAGGCCCTCGAAATCTCAGCGATGTTCTCGTAAACGTTGGGATGCGAGTATAGCGGTACATTGCACAGAGCAATTTCTCTCAAAAAGTTCAATAATTGACGCAGAGCACGGTACAGGAGGCCAGCGGCATGGTCGAGCGGGCCAAGGTCGTGCTGAAGACTGATAATTTGTGGGTCCGAATTCGACTACCGGTTGTGCTCTCTGAGGTTTTCCCTGGGTTTTCCGAAGACTTTCTAGACGAATGTCGGCTCAGTTCCCCCTGAGGTCGGCACAGGACGCATACTAACACCCCGTCCTCCGCTCCTTCATGCTGTCCTCTCTCCACCTGTCCAAATCCGCACGCCGCTCATAGCTACAGTTGCTTCGCGGCGCTAACACGGAATCAAAAGTTCTCCTCGCGGAATGAAAGCTGCCGTTACCTTGAAAGCAATACAAAAGGAACGGGATTCATCGGTTGCGTCACCAGTGGTTTATGATCAATACAAAAGCCATGTACGGCTTCCTTTTCCTCTCCTTCTCAAGACGCGCGTGAATGCGGTGAGGCCTCCGATTGGTCTCTTCATGCGATCTCCCACGATGATTGGACAAATCGTTTGCGAAGACCAATGAGAAAGCACTCTGCATTGTCGGTTTTCTTGAGAGGGAGAGGGAGAACGGAAGTTGCGGGTTTCTTCGGCTCCTGATTCACGAACGACGCAGCGCATGAATCGTGTTCCTTTTGTATTGTTCTCAAGGTAACGGTAACTTTCATACGGGAAGCATAATGTTTTTGCACTTGAGTGTCCCTTTAAAGTAGATAAAGTAGTAAAGCAGATTTCTCTGCGTGGCGCGGAGGCACCGTAAAATTTATAAATTTGAGAATTATGACGTCATATAGGGTGCGTAATCCGCCACGGATCTGGCAACAATGACCCCTCTAAGGTCGGTTTCCGTCACCTCACAACAGCCGCCGACAGTTTTCCAACGTTGGGCGGAGAGCCTCTTTGCAGGGACGGCGTGTATTCCAGTCCGGAAAACTCTCGTCGTACGCTCTCTTGCGTTGCTGGGACTGCTGTGCTATAGGGACTGTGCGACAAATTGGTGGCGCCGCGCCGCGGCCTCCGGAGAAATTACCTTGCGTGATACTCGTCGGGTAGCCAGCTTTGTTTACATGTGAAGTGCGAGCGTCTTTTTCTTGCAACAGTGGGACTGCTGCATCGCTAACTGCGCAAGCACCTAAAAGGACTCTTCACTGGGCACAAGACTTCAAGGCAAGGATTTCAAGGCATCATTTCTCGTGATTTCTGTGCTTCCAATACCACCGAGAGACCCGCAGCGAATAGCGTTCGTGACGCGCGTTCGGCCCTTGCATGAGGGTGCGCAACATGATCGAATATAATCTCTGTTTTGTTCTAGTTTCGATGAAAGTGAATGAGGACCTGCAAAATGATCAATGATTTACAGTTGCCACTTTCGTGACGGTGAAACGCCGCTGGATACTGTATCATGCACCGTCGAATGCACCGATCAAACGACAACTTATTTCCAGATAATGATTGAGGTGTTTCCTCGTCAGTGCCCAGAGCAGATAATGCTCCCAATGATTGAGTTGACGAGTCTCACAGTGAGAACGGAGGTTTTACGTTGTACAGAACATTTAGTATTTATGCACTGACCATTTCACAACCGTCGTGACGAAATCCTATGGCGGCAGCCATTGCAAAAACTCGTATATATAATTTCTTTGAAGATCACTTTAGCGTTATTGTATCTGAAGATAATGGCAAAAGTGCAGTACAACTCCAGACAATACCTTGTGACCACACGTGTTTATTTGTATGGATAAAACGGATGCACGATGTAGATTTCAGTGACAAAGCTATGTGCGCAGTGATGTGCTAAAAGAACGAAAGGAATACGAGACTCAGTCGTCGAAATCATGATGTTCATCATGTTGGCTGGAGTCAGAGAAATGCACCTCTTCGCTAGCAAACCAGGATTTTGTGAGACATTGAATGACACTCGACGTATCACTTTTTGACACAGACAGACGCGAGTGGCTGTATCGCCTTCCGCACTGTTAGATATATTATAAATACCATGGTTGCCGAAGTGCATTTTGTCTCCATTCTCTTCGTTCGCGCCCCAGAAAGGTTCCACGTTATTTGCACTTGGAGAATTAGCCTGTAGCAGCAGCGTCATAATCATCACCAGCACCGCCATCGGTTACGCGCAGCACTGCGCGTGACCCGAGCTTTCGTTTTCGGTTCATCGCCATTAACCGTCATTAAACCCATCAACCTCAGTAGAGCCTGGTCGCCTCATTTCTCGCTCTACAACTGGTGACCCGAACGTGATGTCTTAGCGTCCCACCATCATGAACGGTGACCAGCATTCCACCAGCTCTTCGCCTCCCAGCCGGCCACCGCCACTTCTACCGCTTGAGGCTTCTGTGGCACCGCTCCGCCTGCCGCCTTTCTCCATCTCCGACCCTCAGCTGTGGTTTGCGCAGGCGGAGGTTCTCTTCGACGGACGCCGCGTCACTTCTCAAGCCTCAAGGTTTGGCTATGCCATCGCAAACCTTCCTCCCGAAGCTGCGGCGGAAGTCCGTGACCTAATAATCCACCCTCACCCCGAGTTGCCCTACGACACCTTACGGGACGAGTTAATTCGCCGTACATCTGCTTCGGAGGAGCGGCGATTGCAGCAGCTTCTGAACAGGGAAGAGCTCGGCGATCGACGGCCCACCCAGCTCCTACGCCGCATGCGCGACCTCGCCGGCAACCCTACCACGGACGACTCACTACTACGCGAACTCTTCCTACAACGTTTGCCCCACAACGTACGCATGATCCTGGCCGCCGGCGAAAATTCCCGCCTGGATGACTTGGCGAAGATGGCGGACCGTATTATGGATTTTGCTGGCCTTCCATCACCAGGAGCCGTTGCCGCCCTGGTCCCCCGCACCTCCCCTCCACCGACGGACGTTGCAATCAATGCCATCAGCACGTCGCTCCAGCAACTCCAGACTACGGTGGCAGCCCTGGTGAACCGGGTGGACGCCATTCCCCCGCAGCGACCACGTTCCCCTCGGCGCCCGTTTTGCCGTCGCTGCTCGCCATCCCGTCAACGGTCTCCTTCGCCCTCTCAGCACCACTTCTGCTGGTATCATCGAAAATTCGGCGATGCCGCAAGGAACTGCCAGGCCCCTTGCTCGTGGCCGGGAAACGCTCCCCCCAACCATTAACGGCTGGCATGGCTGGGGGCGACAACAGCCGGCTCTTCCGGATCACGGACCGCGTGTCCGGCTGTCGCTTCCTGGTGGATACCGGGGCTGACGTGAGCGTCGTTCCACCAACCCCCGCAGAAAAACGACACCGACAACCAGACTTGGCTTTGCAGGCCGTCAACAAGTCCACCATCTCAACTTACGGTCAACGCTCTGTCACCCTTGACCTCGGCCTGCGCAGAGTATTTCGTTGGGTTTTTACCATCGCCGACCTCCCCTTCGCAATCCTTGGCGCCGACTTCCTCCACCATTTCGACCTTCTTGTGGATATTAGACGCCAGCGCCTCGTCGACAACACTACTTCTTTGCACGTTTATGGAGCCCCAGCGCATATAGCCGCCATTAGTCCCACCATTCGGCTACCGTTGCCCACTGCTTTCGCCGACATTGTCACGGAGTTCCCCGCTGTCCTGCGCCAATCTCACGCCTCTTGCCCACCTCGCCACAGCGTCACTCACCACATCGTGACACGGGGCCCCCCTGTCTTCGCTCGCCCCAGACGGCTGGCTCCGGAGCGCCTCGTCATTCCCAAGAGGGAATTCGAGCACATGCTCGAACTGGGGATCATTCGGCCTTCCTCCAGCCCGTGGTCTTCCGCTCTCCACATGGTGCCCAAAGCAACACCTGGTGATTGGCGCCCATGTGGGGACTACCGTGCACTCAACATCGTCACGGTACCGGACAGATACCCGCTTCCCCATATTCAGGACTTCACCGCGAATCTTGACGGAGCGACCATCTTCTCCAAGATAGACCTCATCAAAGCCTATCACCAAATTCCCGTCCATCCCCCTGACATCCCGAAGACTGCCATAACCACCCCTTTTGGCCTCTTTGAATACGTGCGGATGCCCTTTGGCCTGCGTAATGCTGCGCAGACATTCCAACGATTCATCAACGAAGTGCTCCGCGGCCTGGACTTCGCATTCGCATACATGGATGACATCCTCGTCGCAAGTCCATCTCCGGAGGCTCATCGCGCCCATCTGCGCGCCCTGTTCTCGCGCCTGGAGGACTACGGAGTCTCCATCAATGCCGCGAAGTGCGAGTTTGGCGTTACCACCCTTACCTTCCTGGGACACACCATCACCCCGCAAGGCATCCGGCCACTCGCATCCAAGGTCCAGGCCATCCGAGACTTTCCTGCCCCCACTTCTCGCAAAGGACTTCGTTCATTCCTTGGCCTCGTGACTTTCTACCGACGTTTTGTGCCTCGCTGTGCTGCCTTGCTCCAGCCTCTCTACGCAGCTCTCGGCGCTGACCATCCGAAAGAGGCCCGTGCTGCCCCTCTGGAGTGGACACCGGCAGCAGAACGCGCGTTCGTAGAAGTCAAGCAGGCCCTGGCAGATGCTGTGCTGCTCCACCATCCTCGTCCTGACGCCAAGACAGCGTTGTTCGTCGACGCCTCCACTGCTGCTGTCGGCGCGGTCTTGCAACAGCGTCAGGATGGCAACTGGAAACCTCTCGGTTTCTTTTCCCAGCGCCTCTCGCCAGCAGAAACACGCTACAGCACCTTCGGGCGTGAGCTCCTCGCCGCCTACCTGGCATGCAGACACTACCGCCATTTTCTCGAGGGCCGTCCGTTTGTGCTGTACACCGACCACAAGCCTCTCATGTTCGCCCTGCGATCGGCCTCCCTCAACCACTCGCCTCGTGAAACCCGCCACATGTGCTACCTCTTGGAGTTCACGACCGATGTGCGACACGTCGCAGGCGAAGACAATGCCGCTGCCGACGCACTCTCGCGGCCGGACGTCAATGCTCTCCATCCGCCCCCCGCGGTCGATTTGGACGGCATCGCCCAGGCGCAACAGGCTGATCAAGAGCTCGCCGCCCTTCGTTCATCCCCCGCCTCATCCACCACTTTTCGGGAGATCTCGCTCCCCGGTTCGACGGCAAGTCTATGGTGCGACACCTCTACTGGTACCCCGCGCCCTTTCGTTCCCCTGGCCTTCCGCCGGCATGTTTTCAACGCCCTCCACTCGCTGTCCCACCCTGGCGTGCGCGGCACGCAAAAGATCGTCGCAGAGCGCTACATATGGCCTCGCATGAATGCCGACGTCCGTGACTGGGCGCGGGCCTGCCTAGCCTGCCAGCGGTCCAAAATCTACCGCCACACCATCTCGCCTCCATCGCGGTTCCTTCCGCCAGATGCCCGTTTCGACCAGGTCCACATCGACTTGGTCGGCCCGCTTCCTCCGGCCAAAGGCTACCGCTACCTGCTCTCGTGCATCGACCGCTTTACCCGCTGGCCGGAGGTAACGCCGATTCCTGACATCACGGCAGAGACGGTGGCCCACGCATTCCTCTTCTCCTGGGTTTCCCGATTCGGCGTCCCGTCCACTGTAACCACGGACAGAGGACGCCAGTTTGAATCGGCCCTCTTCCGTCACCTGTGCAGCGCCCTCGGAACCCATCACATCCGAACCACGGCCTACCATCCGGCTGCCAACGGCCTGGTCGAGCGCCTTCATCGGCAGCTCAAGGCGTCCCTCCGCGCCACTGACCACGGCGACACAACCTGGCCCGAGCGTCTACCCTTCGTCCTGCTTGGCCTTCGCGCCGCGATCCGCCAGGATGACTGCAGCGCGGCCCAGATGGTCTACGGCTGCCCGCTCCGCCTTCCCGGATCATTCTTCACCCCCTCGGCCCCACTCGTGCACGACCCTTCCTCCTACATCGACCGTCTCCGCCAGCTCTTCTGGGACCTCAAGCCCACGCCTACCCGCTCCGGTCCCGCAACACGCGTGTTCGTGAGCCCCGACCTTAATCAAGCCACCCACGTCTTCGTCCGCCGGGACTCTGTGCGCTCCAGCTTGCAGCCTCCCTATGACGGCCCCTACAAGGTCATCTCGCGAGCCGCGAAGTTTTTCCGCCTCGATCTTCCACGGGGACCTGACACTGTGGCCATCGACAGGCTCAAGCCCGCATTCCTGGAGTCGGCACCTCTGGTATCGCCCGACCCGCCCTCCCTACGTCCGTCCTCACCTCCTGTCTCCAGCATTCCTCCCCCTCCACGTCGAGTGCATTGGGCGCCGCAGCTCGCACACTACGAGCCGCCCGCCGCCTCGGGTCCGGCTCCTGCACTCCTTGGCCTCGGCGCCCGACCTTTCCGCCAACCTCGGCCCTCCTCGCCAGCCTTGTCATCCGCCACGGGGGGGAGCCCTGTAGCAGCAGCGTCATAATCATCACCAGCACCGCCATCGGTTACGCGCAGCACTGCGCGTGACCCGAGCTTTCGTTTTCGGTTCATCGCCATTAACCGTCATTAAACCCATCAACCTCAGTAGAGCCTGGTCGCCTCATTTCTCGCTCTACAAGCCCTTCTAATTACGTCGGTCGCCACGCAAGCTACGGTTCCACTTGAGAACGCATAGAACGGGCGGCGTGGGATCATGTCCGGGTACTTCCAAGACCGCCACTGGCGGCGCTGTCGCGACTAAGTAGCGCGCCGCCTTTAGGTGTCGCTCGGTGCCTATACTGTGCATTACACACCACGTCATCATAAACAGGCCAAAAAATAAGCTCTTAGTAAGCACGAAAAAAATATTACAGGTCAAAGGACCCCAGGAGGGCAATTTCAGGGTCTCTGAACAGTTACTTAAACCAGTAACGGCAAGTTCTTGAATTGATTCAGTTCCGACTCAGCTCCAAGGGCTCGGTTCGGTACTCTTGTTTCGAACAGAACTTCACTATACATCGTCTACCCGCGTTGTTGAAGTTTTTGCGCTTGAATTTAATGGGTAGCATGACGAATGTACGCAATATTGATGGAGCGATAGCTAAAGCATCAATTCATAACGGTTTCTAAAGTCTCCAACAGGTTGGGTGCATCGGACCTAAAATTATCTACCGTACGACACGGCAAACTGGATGGCATTCCCAGCGAATGACAGTCGCACCGAATGTCATTCGTTTGTCTTGCATCAAGCTACACCAAGAAACAGAATGTCATTCGCAAATGATGTCAATGCCGATAATTAAGACAACGAACATATGAAGCATTATATACAGGAACATTCGTTATATTTTTATTTATTTTGCTCGAATCTAGCGAAGCATTAGATTAGTTCACAACATCGTTGATTTTTCAAAGTCACTTAATTGGCAAAGTACCACAAGGATCCCAAGCAGCACAATGTACTGAAAGTCGAGTGCAATAGGGGTGGACTGGTAGGTGGACGGCCTTGAACAGGCTCGTGAAACTAAATAACATTGATAAGACACATACCATCAACCCCTATATTGCACTCGACTTTCAGTGCATTGTGCTGCTTGGCAAATGCGGTGCAGATTGGCTTCTTAGTTGTCTAAGAATCCAATCTGCACCGCATTTGTCAACGTGGCGACAGGGAACGAGGGTAGTTTCCGGAAAAGTGTTTAGCCTTCCCTGCTTCGTGTCAAAAGTTATGAAATTCGTGATAATGATAAAATACTGGAGTGCAACTTTTCGTTCGTCTTTCATTTCTTCAAACGGTTTATCATTGGTGTCTTTGCCACCTCTCTATACTGCGAGGGTACGCTGTCGGTGCAAGAGGGAAAAGCAAATGAGTTCCCCGAACTCATTGGCATGCATTGCCGTTTGATTTCACCGTGTGACACGAAACGAATGTCATTCAGTGCGAATGGCATTTGCTGGGAATGACATTCAATTCGCCGTGTGACAGGGATGTTAAAGTAGCCATTCGCGATTAACGGACGGCCAGTATGCGAGATCGTGCCTTTCTCGCGAGCATCCAGCTGTTTGCGTGACTCGTGTGTGTCGGCTCCCTAAGGTGTACCGTGTGTCGTACCTATATAGGTCGTGTATAGTAGCGTAGCAACAGCTTGACCCTCGTGTTCCTTGCGTGCTCTTCCCGTAATCGACTGCGGCCATATGTCACTGGATGGCACGAACCAGGTGTACTTTCCAGGAACACGGAAAATAAGTAATGGCCCGCGATCACGAACCTTGCATTCAGCCCTGGAAAGGGTCAGATTGACACTTCACCAACTGCATGAAGGCGGGCGTGTATGGTGTCCGACACTAACAACGACATCAACTTTATTTTAGTGATGATGATGATTTGAGTGTGTCAGGCTGTACTCTGTCCCATTGCTTGCGGTACGTACTTTGGTAAAAATCTAAGCTTGAGCCTTGAGGACCGATTGATTGAGATATATGAATTATGAAGGAACGAAATCTGCTCCAGAAAGCTTCGGTTTGGGGGCAGGAATTGGCCATAGACCAAGCTTTTTTTTTTTTTTTCTTTTAAGCGAGGGGACGACACGACAGTATGTAACTGATTAGGAGACTGTAGTCATGTTCAACTTACGAAGAAAAAGGAATGTAGGCAGTCAGCTCTCAAAATATTACTCCGCCGTGGATACGAAGGGTGGGAAACTTTTTCGGGTTCAACACGAAAAAGTCAAACAGTCTATATCGTGTTATAAACGGAGGATTTCCCATGGTCCTGGCTGGCGTATAAGATGACAAAATTCCTGTTTGGGGGAAACGCATTTGAAGCCTCCACAAAACGGTGCCAGAGAACTGATGCGTGGAAAATATTGTCATAGCTGGAGTAACAGTTACGTTAACCGAAAGTGGAAACTACAGCTAGAACTTGCTCTTGTAGAAAAATAACTAGTTACTGCAGAAAGTAATTATAGTCACAATTACAAGTTACTTGTAACTATAATGTGACTGTTTCCTCCGTACCGAAGTCGGGACGTTGGAGGGGGAGGTGGCAGGTGGACGAGCGGGGTGTCAGTCAGTACGTAAAATATCAAATACGTTTCACTTCGCCGCACCACCGGCTGTGCTGTCTGACCTTCCCGTAGACTTTCCAGACGAATGTCGGCACGGTTCTCTGTGAAGTCAGACCAGGACGCATACTTCACCCCTATTCGCTCCTGCGCTGTCCTCTCCCCATCTGCCCACAGTTGCTTCGCGGCGTTAACACGCGATAAAGGAGAAAAAAAAAAAAACTTCGCCACACACCCAGACATGCAAACAAACGATGTTGAGATGGGGCTGGCTCGCTGGCTGGCTTAGCTTCGGCAATACCCAATTCTTCATTGATTTTCCGTGTATATTCATTTGCGATTTATTTATCGTTTGCGATGCTGCTGAGCTCACACCTGTTATATACACCGTTTTCCCGTGGACGCCGCCATATTGAAAGCGCAGCGCCGTCTAGCCGGGGGAGCACGTTGAAAACTGTTTACCGCTCAAGCCAGAGAGAAGAAAAGCACACGTGGAGTGTGCTTCCTCCCTGGCATCGCTTTCCTCCTTGCTGGAGTGTGCTGGGTGCGAAAGCGCTGGATGTGAGGCTGGCTGGAGAACTGTGTATACTTCCACTAGAATATAATGTTTGCTATGTCTTTCTAATTTTAGATATGAACAGAAAATCTCGCCCCGAACTCGTTGAAAACTTGGACTTCCATTTCCTAGAGTATCGCCCCCGGCGATGAAACTGCCGATTCATCGTCATGAAAATAAAGTAGCAGGCAGCTTGTTGAGCAAAGCATGCGCAAGCAATCTTTGCTTTCAACGATTGCAAAGGGATGACTTTCGACATATAATAATGTTCCATTGACTAGATCGTGCAAGGATGTGAAGCGGAAGAGGGTCACATGGGAGTAGACAACCCTTGTTTAGCCGCATTTGCGGATCGTTCCAGCCAAAAGCGGGACAAAACACCGTCCCCAAGCAAGCTCGTGGGACAGCAGGACCTCTGGTCACATCACTTGTACCCTAGTTACTGCAAGACTGGCGTAAATTATACGGTGCTTCTTACGCAACAAGGTAGTACGTTCCTCCGAAGTACGAGAGCATCGGCTCACGTAGTCTTAGCGCCGGTGTGGTTATCATATCTTTGGGAGTGGTCAGCAGGTGCGAGGCTTCATTTGCAGACCTTCGTGTTCTTTACCGCGAGGATGTCCGATAGAAGTAATTACCGAAGTCGAAATACGTTTCAAATCGACGCGTGGAAACAACGATCGTTTTGTCTGCAAATCCTGCCGCTAATCATGGGTGCGGCCATTTTTATGGTCACGTGTATGTTGACGTTTTTAAATGACGTGTAGCTTATCCAGAATGCATTGCGTTCGCCCGGTACGCTATTGCCCATGAACCGATGTGCGATAAGGGTAGGACAGTTTCGTAGGCAGAGGAATATTTCGAGGGGGTTGTTTGGGGACTTTATAGTTCCCATTGTTTCCCTCTCCCAAATGCACTACCGCTCCTGGGTGGTACTGAACCGCATAATTCCCCCTGGCTACGCCCCAGGTGTCAGCCTGCGCTTGGGGCAGCAGACACGGACGACAGCTCAGTATGTGTTCTCCACAGTGGATCCCTTCCACTAGCTGGGCTGCGTGCGTCTATGCCATCCTCTCCGAATGTTTCGTTGACCATACACCACTATACAGACATTGTTACGTATCCTTTCGGCGATCAAGGCAAAAGGACGTGTAACAGTCACGGCCTTGCCATATTGCGGAATCCCTGAAGCGACCGTGTCCCAAACTAGGGCTCCAAAACCACACCGTCGCACGATTGCCTGTGACACCTAAGATTGTCGTGCAAAATATCTGAAGTAAATTCGCTGCAAGTTATTCATAATTTAATATTGTCACAAGACCCGACGGGGTCTGCCTATACAGGCGGCGGCGGTGGTGCTAGAGCTTGTGGAAGAGCTCGCCGTCGTCGGCCTCACAAAGGTGGACAACGTTATGACTAACGCCCTGGGGGGGAATGTGCGTCCTGGGCCGGCTTCAGAGGGAATTGTGCCGACCTATGCCTGACAGCGTCCGAGGAAAATCCAGGAAAAACCCCAGACAACAGAGCTGCCACCGGGTACCGCTCAGTCTAGACTGGCGAGTAGGGGAACGTGCTTCACGATACACATACCTGCGCGGTTCAATCGAAGCACGCTCGACCTCGTAAAGCAAGGACAAAGAAGAAAGAGGTTGGGACAGCCACACGTGACAATGAGACTATGAAAGGGAGTCACAAAGTGTGAAAGACGAAACAGAGTAAATATTTACTTGCGAACAGCCGGGGAAACCAATGAATGAAGCCCGCAGACAAAGAAAGATATGTTACACAGAACGGCTTCGAGTGTTTTGAACAGAAGGCTTTTCTGCAGTCGAATTAGGATAAAGGAACAAAGTCTTAGCTCGTGACGTGCTGGCAGCTGGCACTCGGTGAGGTCGTGTCGCTGTTGTAGTAAGATGTCCCGTCGGTGGTTGAAGCACGCGCTCACAAAGCGCAGTGACATTTCTGTGACGACCTAAAGTCTCGGAGGTTCCGGTGTCCGCTAGTCACTTCAGATCGATTCGAGGGAGCTGCACGCTCTTATCATATCCCTTCCATTGGCGTTGTTCGTTAGCTGCCAACGAAGCACTCCCGCTATGAGGTTTACGTTTCAGACCGGACCAGACGAAACGAAAAAGAACGCTCCAAATATTATTTCGACTAACCAAAACATCTTCGGAAACCCGCATATTTATGGCTTCCCGCTTTTTGCTGCAGACGTGCGTGAAGAACAGCCCGGGTTCGGAAACCTCGACTGTGTTTATGAAAGAAGGAAGTCACTGAAAAGGTTAGCCAGCTGGGTAGCCAGTGGGTTCCACACATGGAACCCACAGCTTCTGGATTACCGGTCCAGGGCTCTACCAGGTCGTTCTCGACCACGTGGGGCCGGAATGGGGTTTCCGGTTACACCAATCGCTCACGGTAACACGGTATCTCGTGTTTTGGAACAGAATCTACACGTTGATTCCAGGCGTAAGCTACCGACCGTGAAATTCAAATAGATCGATGAAAAAAAGTACTGCGATGCTTCTGTTTTCGTGTCGTCCATATTTTTAGCTTGTCTCTAGACATAGTGAATACTCATTCGTTCGTCAATTTAAATGAGGGTGGTGATGGTGAAAGGGTTATGAAAGGTGCTACGTTGTCGGGGCTACAAAACATCGTTGCATTCCACTCGGCCCGGTCGTCACTACACATCAAACGAATTCCCGAGCAGGAATGTCCGTACTGAATCTTCTAAAGCGAACAGTTATAATCATCAGAACGCACTTTACTCGGCAACTGCTTTCAATGTCAACTGCAGCTACCAGGCTGGCAGCTGCTTGCAGTGTCGGGACGGGAGAAACGTTGCACCGTTGCGCTGCGGTTGCGTCTACACCTACACAGCGTCAGATTGGATTTCAGTTCACACGTTGTTTGCGGTCCCTTTGACAACACTGGAGTCGTCGTGACTATGAAGGTGCAGCCAGATCTTCGTCAGTTGTGGAACTCTTGCCCTCCATTACATTTGAGCGGCCCAGAGATGTAGTCATACATGGCGGGTGCTTCAGATGTTCGGAACGCAGGTCTCGGATTGTTGCTACGGTTCAACGCGCGGTATATGGAGGCCGAGCATTGTCGTGCTGCAACAAGATACGCCCGTATACTCTGCAGTTCACGTCGTTTGGACTTGATGGAAGGGCGGAGATTATTTCTGAAAAGATCGGTGCGCGTTGCACCGACCATAGTAGTGCCCCTTGAGCTGTACTGGTTCAAAATCACACTGTCCATGTGTCAAAATCACACTGTCCATCAAAATCACAATGTTGTATCCCAAAAAGAGAGTCAACATTACCTTCCGTGCTGATGATTGAGTGCGGAATCCTTTCGGCTTCGACGACGTGTTATGCCACCATTGCTTGTGGGCTTTCTTTGTTTCTGGCTGGTGGTAGTGCACCCAGCTTTATCTCCTGTTACGATTCTTCACAGACAGCCGTGTCGCCTTCTGCTTCGGAGCGCTGTAAGAGCTCTTGACAGGCGTCCACACGCCGTTCTTTCCGTTCTGCTTTCGGCTGGCGAGGCACCCACCATGCGGACGATTCGTGGAACTGAAGGACATCGTGGACGATGTGGTGTGTTGACCCATGGCTCGCACCAAGATGTGTGGCGATTTCATCCACTTTTACGCTGCCTATTTCCTTCACGATGAGCTGCTCCGAATGTGTTCTGATGTCGGTCTTGGCGAGCGTGTTACTGAATGCGCTCCATCTATGAAATTTCTCGTCCACTCGTAGACTTGTGGCAGTGAGAGAGATGCAGCGCGTCATAGTGAATACTCATTCGTTCGTCAATTTCAATGAGGGCGGTGATGGTGAAAGGGGCTACGTTGTCGGCCTCACAGAGGTGGGCAACGTCACGACTGACGCTCTGAGGAATGTGCGTCCTGGGCAGAATTCTAAGGGAACTGTGCCGACATATGTCTGAAAGCGTCTGAGGAAAACCCAGAAAAAGAAAAAAAAAAACCAGACAGCACAGCTTGCACCGGGAACACACCACCTCCCAATATCACTTTGGCTATTGGCTACCACTAACGAGCGGTGCTTTTTTTTATCCACTCTGACTGCCGCTGCACTGCTTTTCGGTTTGTTATGTCACCGGAATACCGCCAATCATTTTCATCTTGCAGAGTTCGACTCTCTCTCTCTATTTTTCTTTGGAGCAATTTGTAACACCCGCGTTTCTCTTATTTATTCCGTTTACTTTATATTCCCCACTAAACCGCGTGCAAATGCCAACGTGCTTATGCTTTTTTTTAACGCCTTTCCGCTGGTTGATTGTTGACAATGAATGTTGACAATTGTTGATTGTTGACAATGATTGTTGATTGTTCGACAAAACATCGTTGCACCGTGCGTTGCATTCCACTCAGCCCGGTCGTCACCACACATCAAACGAATTCTCGAGCAGGAATATCCGTGCTGAATCTCCTAAAGCGAAACCGTTAAACATCAGAACTCGCTTTACTCGCGTTTACCGCTTGCATTGTCAACTGCAACTACCAGGCTGGCAGCTGCTTGCAGTGTCGTGACGGGAGAAACGTTGCACCGTTGCACTGCGGTTGCGTTTACACATACATTTCGGAACGCGGTTTTGTCTCACGCGAGACCAAAATAGGCCTACTTTTCTTTCTGAACAGTTTGAGCAGACGACAAACGTGCGTCGACGCGATAAGGCCCTTGCACTCGTTTGCAGACGACAACCGGTAAAAGGTGAGCTCGGGAAAAAGAATGGGGGCTTTCTCTTTATTTTTTGTTTTTGTTCAGAAAGCGTGAGCACGCATACGTTGTATCCCATACATTATTGGTGGTGCAGTAATTCTTCCTTTTATCGACCATAATCCTTGGAGGTGCTACGGTGGGCATCCTGTGGACTAATTTTGCCCACCTCACGGTTCTTTAAAGGTATCGTATAGAAAAAGCAGACGGGCAGTTTATGCCGATGGCGCAGTGTAACAGCTTGTTGCTTGTAAACCCATTTCAATAACTTGTACTGTGCCGGACAAAAGTTTGCGGAACGCGCTTCGGCGCATTCCTTCCTCAGAGTGAACGCTAGCAGCGAATGGGAACGTATTGACTAGCAAACAGGTGACTGGATTACCTATATTGGCACACGTCTGTAAGTCCATACGGTCCCGTTCGCTGCTGGCGTTTCACTCTGAGGAAGGAATGCGCCCGAGGAGTGTCCTGTAAACTTTTGTCCAGACTGTACAGGTGACAGAACGTTAAATTTTTTAAACTTCACAGCAAAATTGCGGTAAAACTGCTCGGGATGAGACCTGGCTTGAAATAATCCGCTATTCGTCATGTAGCAGTGATCGGTGTTCCCAACAATTTTTTTTGCGGGTTAGCGCCGCGTAGCAACTGTGGCTATGAGCAGCGTACAGATGTGGACAGATGGAGAGAGGACAGCAGGAAGGAGTGGGGGACAGGGGGGTTTAGTATGTGTCCTGGGCCGACTTCAGGGGGAACTGTGCCGACATTAGTCTGGAAAACCCAGGGAAAACCTCAGACAGCACAGCCGGAGGGGCTCCACTTTATAGTGTCACGCTACTTAAGTTATTTGTCAATTCCTGAAAATTTCCGGCTAGTGCATGCACTCTTAAACAACAGGGCGGCGTTGTAACCCCCCCCCCCCTTTTTTTTTTTTGGCAAGGTTAGTACACCCTTTCCACATATATCACTCCGTTTGGAGTGTACGATTACTCTACATTACTCTCGTTAAGGAATGGGGAGACTCCTTAACGAGAGTAACTTATTACGCTCCAAAGGGAGTGATATACGTGGCAAGGGTGTACTCCCCAAAAAGGAATTACAACCCCCCGCCCCTCCTTTTCTTAAGAGTGTGACTAACTAGACGTCGAAACTGCCAACTCAAAGTTGCTCCAGAAAGGTCCGTTTGTTGCATCATACCATCACTGACTGCGAAATTATTTATGGGCGCAGACAGAATGTCCTCCGACCCAAATGTGCCATTTCTTTTTCTTTTCTTTCCTTTTTTCTTTTTCTTTTCTTTCCTTTTTCCTTTTTCTTTTCTTTCCTTTTTCTTTTTCTTTTCTTTCCTTTTTTCTTTTTCTTTTCTTTCCTTTTTTCTTTTTCTTTTCTTTCCTTTTTTCTTTTTCTTTTCTTTCCTTTTTTCTTTTCGTTTCTCAGCATCTACGGATGTGTTGAAACGTTCCGGGGCCTCGTGCCAACGACCGAATCTGTCATCTTGTTTCTTTTTTGACTCGGACAGATGTGAATGCCTTGTCAGTCTGAATCACCTTGTAACGAATCCACGTCAGTGTTTCCAGTAAATTTGAATGCTCAGAAATTTCGTGATATATATGACACCTACACATAAGATCCCGAAAATGCCATTCCAGGGTCGCCTGGATGGGAAACCTCAGTAAATTTTAGTAGGGCAGGAGTCAAGTGCAAAATGGCTGTATGACACTCAAAACGATGACACACACTGGCAATGACACTGACGCTTTCTAAGTTTAATATGTACTTAATAAGCACGAGCTTTCGCGCGGTGGACCACGCTTCATCAGGTGTCCACCACGCGAAAACTCGTACATATTAAACTTCCAAAGCTTCAGTGTCATTGTTTGAGTTTTCTAACTGGTTAATTAATCGAATATGCACAGTGTCGGTAGTCGTGTGTTTTGTTGGTAAGAACAATGACCTGTGATTTGTATAATGACTACCACGCCAAGTGTCACTCATCATTCAGACAACAAAACATCACGGTCTTCGCACGGAAGCTAATGCCCGTTTGGGGTGATAGGACCCCAATAAGCGTGTCTTCACATTCAATCAAAGATCTAAGGTGCCGAACGCTGCTGCTGTTATATACGAGGGGCGTTCAAGCCAAACCGGGACTTTCTGTCCCCTCAGTGCACAAATGGCTTGCGCTACTTATTTTTCTTCATTTTCACACGCGACAGGCCTCCGCATTCACCACGTGGTGGTCCAAAGTTTGTGCAAAACAGAAGGCACGTGCTGGACAAGATGGCCGACAACGAGGTGAGCGCGCACATTGAACAGCGAATTGTCATGAAGTTTCTCATGAATGAAGCCGTAAAGTCATCTGAAAGTCACAGAAGACTTCAGGCTCAGTATGGCCACGATACATTTAGCCGCAGCAAAGCGTTTGAGTGGTGCAAACGGTTCCGAGACGGTCGTACATCGGTGCAGGACGATCCCGGCCGGGGCGGCTCAGAGCCCAGTGTCAGAGTTCCTGAGAACATCCAACTTGTGGAGCGCCTGATCCTCAGGGACCGACGGATAACATGTCTCGATATCAATAGTGCATATAGTGCGATCAATAGTGCATATTACTGCCAGGTTCTCAGGGATGAGCATAAGGCGCTGAAGCAAAAGCGGGCGGGCCTCATCACCAAGGGAGTCCTCCTGCTACAGGACAATGCACGCCCGCATACCGCGCATCTCACGACACGCACCTTACAGGAACTTGGCTGGGAGTGCTGCCACATCCCCCTTACAGTCCAGACCTCGCCCCCAGCGATTTCCATCTCTTCGGGCCCTTGAAGGCGTTCCTTGCAGGCCGCTACTTCAGCTGCGACGACGAGGTCAAGAACGCCGTCCGATCATAGTTGCTACGCGCCGGTAAGGATTTCTACGCTGCTGGCATCCAAGCCCTCGTGAAACGCTGGGACAAGTGCACGAGTGCAGCTGGCGATTACGTTGGAAAATAAAACTAATTTCTCGCCTATAAGTTCATTTTACTTTTGCGAAAAATGAAAAGTCCAGGTTTGACTTGAGCCCCCCTCGTACATATAGGGTGCACCGGTGTAGAGAAAACTAAATGCCATTTACACACGTAACTCATTGCCTACTTACCGGTCGAGCCGCTGGTGGTGCGTGACGACGTAATTTATGTGAGATAAACCTGCAGAAATAACGGAATTTGAACTAAATACAAACTAAATTGAACAACGCAAACTTGGCCTTTCGTGCATTAGAATCACAAAGGGTGCCCTCCAGTGTATTGCTCCATAGACGAAAGCGTGCTGGGCGAACGCAATGCATTCTGGACAGGTCATGGTCACACGTCACAGCAAACGTCAACGCGCACGTGACCTTAAAGATGGCCGCGCCCGTGATCAGGGCGGCCAACCCGTTTGTAAACAACGCATTTACTGTTTCTGTACTCCGTTTTGAACGTCCTTCGAGCCCGGTAATTATTTTTATCCGGTAATCTCGCTGTAAAACGCGCAGTCTTGTACATGAGGCCTCTTACTGTTGACCACTTCTAAAGATGTGATGACGAACTCGCGTTATCAGACACACTGAGCCGATGCGATGTACTTGAACTAAGGAGTAATGGGCTATCATGACGCTGAAGCATCGTAGAGATTACGCGAGCAAAATACATTCATCTCTTGGCTGTATGCCTACGGGAATATGTCGGGAAGCGCTAAAACCAAATGTAAACAAAGTCACATGACCTTAAAATAACGTTTCCTATTACCTGCAACCATGACAAGATGGCGGTTTTGGGAAAAACACCCGCTTGAGGGTCGCTTCAGAAATGCCCGGTTTATAATCATCCCAGTGATTAGTATAGGCTATATCGATGTCAACATGGCGGTCCTCGGACTCCCGTGTGCAGGAACCACCAGGGGCGCTGCCAATGCATATCAGAAATGAGCACGCATGTGGGACTCCGTTTCGGTTTCAGCTACAGTAAACCCTCCGACTCCTAGGTTGCAGAGCCAATATCTCCATAATTTTGCAAATACCTCACCTCACCTCACCTCACCTTGACGAATCCACTGTACGCTATGCAGTTAGGTCAGCTGCCTGCGCAGCTCCCCTGCTTCCCTCTCCCTCCTATTGGCCGTGGAAGGACACCCTTGTTGGTCCCCCTCCCAAATGAGGGGACAACATTTCAAGGTTGTTTTCTTTTGTGTCTGTGTGTGTGTTGGCCCATACCGGTTTACGAGTACCCCTTTATTTCTGCCTTGGAGTAGACAGATCCCTCGTCACATGATCCCTCCAAAGTTTAGCTTCTCCTGTCGTATAAAAGCGCATCACATTGTCGAAGGGTAGAAAGTCGCGTACCTCAAAACTTCTGCTTCTGAGGCGCCTAAAACGGGTAGTGAGAAGAGCAATTATGCTGAAGCAGGACTGGGCTCCGTTCCAAGTATATGCACGTAAATAAGATAATTTAATGCTGCCGTTTGATATTCCGAGGCTTATTTTTGCTGCTTCACAGCTTACGTTTATGATTAAAATAGTCTGGAAGCACAAAAATTTGCGCGGCCTGAAGGTTGGCCTCTGTGGGATCTTGAGCAGTGTACGCGAGTCAGAAAGGACGTTATCAAGTTCGTCACCGTTTTGCACATGCGTTACAGTTGACGTAATTCTAATTAAGCTACTGTAATTACTGTGCCTAAATGCTCTCAAAATGAGTACGAGTAATATAACGCTCCAGCTGTTGTCAGGCACCAGGTCAAATAAGTCACAATCCTAATAATTACATTTTGCCTGCAACTTGTACTCGATTGGAAATTACATGCTGCTGTGATTTAACGATTCTGCTGTAAATCCCTGTATTGTCGCTTTCCAACGGCTGAGTCTATATCCCACTGCGATCAGATTTCTTATATAGCGAGTGGTATTGGATAGGTTTTAGCGACCATTTAATATATGGTACGTGCTCGAACTGAGTATAGCTGTTTGTGTAGACACTTACCACACCCAAACAGTTATGCAGATTCTTTAAGCTGTCTTTTCATAAATTTCTTTTATGGTGAGATGCGTTCACTGCTGTAATGAGCCGTACCACGTCTATAGCGCCACAAAGGCGTCGATCGTAAGATGTGCTTTCTTGCTTCTGTGTAGCTTTTGGTTTCTGCGTATATTTATACAAATATGCTCATACAAATCATCATCAAATACATACATCGATATATTTTGCTCATACAAATATTTATATCGAATTAATTGTGTAAATTATGAGCTTCTGGCGTGAACGTTATTTTTAAATATGTTGTGGAGGGACCTAATATCTGGCCGGTATTAAGCGGTCACAGCCAGAAGTAACTCAGAAAGCAACTTAATTACATTTCATGGCTAACTGCAACTACCTACCTCAGTTACGTAGTCACCTATTCCGAGTAACTTATACAGCACTGCTCATGAACACGAGTTGTCCAGCAGGGCGTCTATGTTTTGCTAATTACATTAGTCGGCGACAGGCGACGGAACGTCTCTATATGTTGTCATTATTCTGGTGCCATACTGCTCGCATCTCAATAAGGAACTGGGCTAGTTGGTATTGGCAAGCAGTATTGTATGGGTATTGCAGCAAGAAGGAGAAACTATGCCAGAAACAAGGCCCGAGACCTGCAGAGTCATACTGCACAACTGTAAAACCTGAGCTTCCGCTGACTGACCTCTACACACCCCTATCTCGTAGCTCTATAATCAGCAAGAAGCAGTACTGGGATTATTTATCCAGTCTGCTAGTTTAAAACTTCTTTTTCTCGCCTATTTGCTCTGGAATATCATGAAGAGTGGCTTGTATAGTAGCGGAAAAATATCTGAAGTCTTAGTCGGTATAAGGAACACAATAGGAAGTTTTAGTCTGTATAAGGGACCAGCTCCCGTGGCATAGTGGTTAGGATGATCGCTTTCCACGTCGAGACGGGGAGGTGACACGGGTTCGAAGCCCGTCACCGGCTGTGCTGTCTGAGGTTTTTCCTGGGTTTTCTCAAGACTTTCCAGACGAATGTCGGCACAGTTCCCGCTGAAGACTGCCCAGGACGCATACTAACCTCCTTGTCCCCCACTGCTTCCTGCTGTCCTTTCCACTGTTGCTTCGCGGCGCTAACACGGAATTAAAAAAAGTCTTAGTCTGTATAAGGAACACAATAGAAAGTTTTAGTCGGTATAAGGAACACAATAGGGAGTTTTACTCGGTATAAGGAACACAATAGGGAGTTTTAGTGTGGCCACAGATTCGTCTTCCCACCCCACGGAAACGATACGGTAAAGTAACCTGTCACATCCAAGGTCAGGCATGTGATGTCAGTGAATTGAAAGGAGCAGCGCGATTGGCTTATCATGTTTTCGGGGCTGTTATTGTGAACACTGTTGTGATCTACTAAACCTCCAAGAATATCGAAATCGATACGAATAGCGAGTTTAGTGCATCGGAAGAATTCTGCGAAAACGATACGATACAGGAAGTTGGCACTGTGATGTCGGGTGTCGCCCGCCTTAAAGAGACGGCGCGATTGACTTATGTTTTCTGAGCCCCTATCGAGTACACCTTCCGATTAAAACTCGCTACTATACCAATGTTTTATCGACACATATCAACTACCGCAAAATATATACTTCCTTTAATATTTGATATGATGAATATCATTATATCAATCAATATTTATCGACATTCAGTGGTTTTCAACAAAAGCCGACCCTATGAACACCACAAAGCTTCGACACACGAAAACCACACAGACACACTGTGCGCGCTTACGCCGTCGTTTATGTTGCTACTTTGCACATTTACATCGATGCACGTATCGATTGTCCATATATCGATGATGTGATGTGATAAAGAAAAAAATGGGGATTTGAGTTTCGACGAAGTCGAACTGGCTACCCCAGTACACTTACACACAAAGTACAAACAGATGATGAGATGAAATACAAAGAGGTGATGATACCGATGACAGATGATGACAGACGATGAGAGATGATGATCGATGATAGCGATACAAATAGTAGTGTATTGTACGCAGTAGTGACTTTTCACCGAATTCCGTTCACTATGAAATCCTCAAGTGACGTTTTCACTGAAGACGAACAAAGGCCGTGTAACGTGTAACACATGTAAGAATGGCTCACTTACGTTCCCAGAAATACATCCATGTGTGCCAGTTCGATCTTATTATGTCTTAAT
This sequence comes from Ornithodoros turicata, assembly GCF_037126465.1. NCBI lineage: Eukaryota > Metazoa > Arthropoda > Arachnida > Ixodida > Argasidae > Ornithodoros > Ornithodoros turicata. The sequence continues at coordinate 24,026,285 of NC_088207.1, forward strand.
TATCGGTGGTAGGTCACAAAAAAAGAGAGAGAGAGAAAGACTAGGAAAGGTGTTAATAGTCAAAAGGAGAAACAAAAACATCTGAAGGCACGATTATCGCCCGATTTCTCCCCGAACTACAGATTAAAAAATAGCGCCCGATTTTAGCCCCCGAATCTGAGAAAAGCATTTAACGCGAAAAAGTCGCTCCCTAATATTATCGGAAGGTGTTCGTGTTAACGGTGCTGAAGGCGTGAAAAAGCAAACGCTGTGTTCTTGTCTAGTGGCTGACATCGTGTTGTTGATCTTTGATTTGACAGCTCCCTTTATCGTACCGCTTTCGTATATAGCGTTCCCGATCAACTAAAGCTCCCTTTTCATATATGAAACAAACTGGACTCTCACAAAATTGATTTGTCCTGTAGAGCAAGGGACCACGACAACCGCACTCTACAGTCCCTGGCCACATCCAGCCCACCAAAGCTCTGCCCCCCAAAAGCTCTTTTGACCTTTCTAGATACCATAGGACTTCAATCCTCATTGGGAAGGGGCTCATTATTTCATTCCCCGCATCACCACCAGCAATGGGGTAGAGTATCGCCCCCTGGCGATGAAACTCCCCATTCATCATCTTGCAGTAAAGTCGTTGTTGTTGTTGCTTTTCATATATCTTTCCATCCCTGCCAAAAGTAGCTCGCCATCCTTCGAAGTAAGCGACGCCATAGTCAGCCGCGTGCCACTTCTCTCCTCCATGAATTAAAAATTCTCACATATGCGAATGCGAGGTGTTTTTGCTCTTCCTTGAGCGCTGCCAGGGTGATGACGTCTACTCATTTCGCAACTCCTCCCCCGGCGACTGCGCGCGCGCTTTCGAAGGACGTCCGTTGTTTCTAAGATTTATCGCGATACACATCATCTTCCTTGAAGCGGGTAGCGCACGAAATGCTTCGCGCTTGAGCGAACCAGAGGCCGGAAATCCGGCACTATATAGTATACCGCGCACCGAGAAAACCCCCCGAACCAGTGCAAACTTTTAGCCGGCTACAGGATTTCTTGCCACCTGATCGGCGCCTTGTCGCGGTAGTAAACACACCTCGGTGCCGTTTGTTTCCCCGATTCGGTATTAAGTGGGGTTACTTCTCTCCTGGTGTGAATCATACTCATAATATGTTGTTTTTGATTCACGTTTAATGTAGGTTTTCTTTTAATGTACGTCTGATGTTTTGTCTGTGCGTTATGTTTATGGTGTGTTTTGTAATATTGGGGGGGGGGGGGGTCTTGATGTGCGCCAACACTAAGGCTCTCATGGCTGTTCTTGGACACAAATAAAATTATTATTAATTATGAATATTATGAAAAAGATGTGGACGTAGGCCGCACTTAACGCGAGACCAGCACAAAAAAAAAAAAGAGAGAGAGAGAGAGAGAGAGAGAGGACATGGATGGCAAGGTGTTAAAATAACGCCTCCTCCTCTAAGCGTATAAGTGAACGCTCTACAGATCGTTTACGTTTCTCGCAATGATCAAGTATGGCAAAAAGAAAGAAGATAAAGGCGCGTTTTCTAATCAGTTATCACTCCAAAGCGCAAAAATATCGTATCGGATCCATGGTTTGTGAAAGACGGCACAAATTTTGGAGTACCATCTGTTCCTATGTGCAATACACTCTTGAGGCCTAGTTGGGCTGAGTGTACCCCTTAGCAAGCATCGCGTTGAAACGGATATTTTTCTGGCTGTGCAGTGTAACTTCGTTCTTAGCTCATTCCCTTCTTTCGTCGAGACCACTTGTTGTCCCTAACAGGGCAGCGTGGCATAGAACGTGTTGTAGCACCCAGCAACAACTTAAGATGATGATGATGACGATGATTGGGGAGTAATGATGATGATTACTGGGGAGTTTCATCGCCAGGGGTGATACTCTATCCCATTCTTGGCGGGTGGACCTCGATATTCCCGGTTGCGAAATCCCCGATCTAGAAACTCCCGTTCTCGAAGCAAGGAAACTCTAGGAGAATTGCTTCGTAAGATGGTATAAATGCCGTGTTTAAAAATACGGTATTTAACCACCCAAATTCGCGTGTTTTCGATGCCTGTCCAAGTCGTTTTAGCGAAGGAAAGCCAAATTTTAGCGGCCGTTAGGCTTAGTGGGGCAGACACGACGGAACACCACATTGGTTAGTTTATTATTAGGCTAGTCCAAGATTGGTGTTTGCATTTTTCTGTCCAGGTTAGTCTATAGGTTCGCTGTTGTCAGTTTCCCGCGCGCGACTCTGCATTTTCTAGTCAAATAACGTTTATTTCCAGCGGTTTATTTTGCAGCTGGGATTTCGATCACTTTATTCCGAGGTACACCCTTCCTGACGGCAATGTGGTGAAATGGAATAATGGGTCTCCTCTTAGTGAGGGCCGAAGTCCCGCGGTGTCCAAAACGTTTACAAGTGCTTTTAGGGCGAGGCGTTGGTGGGCTGGATTTGGTTACAAACCAAGCAGTTTTGACATAGTGAGAGGACGAGAGTCCTGCTGTTTTCGAGACACTGAAAGCTGAAAAGTTGGTAGTACGCGCAATGGAGAAGTGTTTCTCTATTGTAGTATTTATCGCTGACGTCAAGACGTCCTCATCCCTCATAATAGCTCCCATATTAAATTGGAGACTATGAATCTATTTGAATGAAACTGCGACAAAGCTGGTTGTCCAGTTTTTTTCCGTGTGAGGGGATCTCTGGGGTCCTGCCCCCTCTTTTACCGAGCGATCTGTCTCCTGATGTGGCCGCATGTTGCTCGAGGGGATAGCGCATCCTGGGCCGACTTCATAGGGAACTTTTCTTAACAGCGTCTGAGGAAAAAAAACCCAGAACTCTCAGACAGCGCAACCAGTGCCGAGATTCGAACCCGTGCCACCGCCCAGTCTCGCCGTGGAAAGCGTTTTCGAACTACCAAGCCGTGCGATAAAACGGTCGACTTGCCGCAGCCAAGCCTTGAGATTTCGAAGCACAGATAAGCTGGTGTCCGCCCAGGACGCATACTAACCCCCCTTCCTACTGTCCTCTCTCCACCTGTCCACGTCTTGTTATTACTTCGCTCATAGCAACAGTTGCTTCGCGGCGCCAACACGGAACAAAAAAAAAATAAAAAATCAGCTGGTAAATGGAATCGCGGTTCAACGTCTGCAGTATATATCTACGTGGCCCGCACTCAGCGCATCGAATAAAGCAGCGGCAGCACTCAGATGCCTCCGTGCCGAGATTGAAACCACTTTGCCTGAGTGAGGTTGTTCAAAATGGATTGCGCAGTGTCACTCCCGCCGCTGTGCTCTTTTCGCTACGCACCGATGCCTCCGTCGCTCGCGTGTCCCCCCCCCCCCCCCCCCCCCGGGTGATTTGGCTTCCATTAGTGCTTGCCATATACATACGGCTCTCGCCCATGCATGCCTTTCTTCTTTTGTCTTTCCTTTTGTATGCGCATCGACGAATCGCGCAACAGGGCGGGATACATAGCGACTTTTACCCGTCAAATGTGACAGGCATTTGATGGTGGTTTCCTATATACAGGGTGTTTCTTTTTTTTTTTTTTTATCTGCAACACATTTTCATAAAAAGTGGAGTTGCCTTTAGAACGCTTTTACTCCTGTCATATTGGATTACTCGACGGGGCTGCTACTAGCAAACCATGTTTTTCGTAATTAGGGCACATAATTAACGGAGATATTTCGATCAACTTTTTAATTATGGACTTCAGGGAGCACATTGCAATTGCGATATCAAAGCCTGATGTCTGCATGATGCGCTCGGGGCTCTGCGATGAAGCACAGAAGTAATCGCAGCGCGCGCTACGGACCTAAGTATTTGACCGCTGTCGCCTACTGTAAACCGCAAATGGTCGACAAAAGAGCGTCAGCGACGTTGATATTTCCGCCCTCACTTAACGTCACAGAAAAACGTCATACACGATGTAGGGAACACCTATCGCGGTATGTTTCACGATCTTTGTTTCGTATTTCTTTTTCTACGTGCCATAGTTTGCGACACACACGCCCGCGAATCCGCGTCGAGCAGTGACGTCAGAGATGAGAGCCACTATACACTCTCCATCCGCAAGTAGGTGAGCTGTCTGCGCAGCTCCCATGTTCCCCTCTCTCCCCTATTGCCCGTGGAGCGACCATTGGTCAAACTGCCAAACACGGACAAACTGTCGAGTGCATGCGGATAACCATGCCGGCCAGCGAATACCCCCTTACTGATGCCTTGCGATTGGACGGGACACTTCGTCACGTGGTTTCTCCAAACCTTTCCCTCTGCTTTGCGCAGTGGCAAACTGTCGTAGCGTATTGGTTCTCTTCGTTCTCGAAGGCACGTGACGTCGCCCGCGGGCGCTTCGCCTGCGGATATTTCTGCCGCGTGGTGGCGCAGCCGGGTGACTTTCGGCATGCGCGATGCCTAGTGTTTTCTATACGCGTCTCTTGCAATAAAACCTGGAATGCGTGTTCTCGTCGACGCGATAAGGCTGCGCAATGCAGCAAGGCTGCCTGCATAAACCGCGGACTAGCGCCGCCAGCGGAGTGCGGTTTACAACATTCGGCCGTTGGTAGTAGTTACTACATCACTCTTAAGACCGGTGGGTGGTACAGGTTGGGACAAAAGTTTACGGAACACGCGAGCGGCGTACTTTTTCTTCGGTGCGACACCAATAGCGGCTGCCAGAAGCGGGTAAGTTCACTGTTTCGCAGGGATGGAAGGGTGTGCTGTTATCGACATACAGCGGTAGCCTTCACTTCCCAGACGCACCCAAGTACCCAGGCGACATCGGAACTACCGCTGTGTGTCGCTAACAGCGCACGCTTCCACCCCTCCGAAGCAGTGAACTCACCCGCTTCCGCCGGCCGCTAGGGTGTCGCGCCGAAGAAAAAGTACGCCGCTCGCGTGTTCCGTAAACTTTTGTCCCAACTTCTAGAATGCAATTCTGCCACTTAACGTGCAGAAACCTGAGGTTTTCCTCGTGGTTTCCTTGCAAACATTCCAGAGGTGTACCATCGGAGTTCCCGCTGAAGTTGGTCCAGAACGCATACTGACCACCACTCCTTCCTTCTGTCTTCTCTTCATCTGTCCAGTTATGCACACTGTTCATAGAGTTGCTTCACGGTGTGCTAACACGGAATGAGAAAAAAAAAAACATCGAAAATGTAATTACGTTTTAACGTAGAATACGTTGCTCACTCCTTCGTACGTAGACATATATGAAGTCGGAATGTCAACCAATCGCCGTAGACGATATCTTCTGTGGCTACCAGTGGCTACCCATGTGGCTCATGGCGACTCGTCTCCATAGCTACGGCCGCCTAAAGCACAACGATTGGCGGGTCACGTCACGTCGTTTAAGCGATCAGGCATTTGGTTCTTGGCCTGTAAGCCCAGGACGTTAGTCGTGACGTTGCCAACCTCTGTGAGGCCGAGAACGACGAGCTCTTTCACTACCACCACCAAAGGTGGTTTTGCGTGCACCCGCAATTTTATCGATAGCATGAGGCCAAAACCACCCATCTTGTCCCATAATAAAACTTCTCACACACACGTCATAAAAACACGCCCCGTAAGCAAATATCATTTTAGACCATACTTCTATGTTTATATTTGTTAACTGATCAAATGGAACGTTGTTATATTACGAGTATGCGCTTGCCAACGTATTCCCATCAGCATCAAACCAAGAGGTGAACAGATTCTGCAGGCGTCAATTATGCGATGCTTCTCACGCACTCATTCCTCCGAAATAAGAGTGCGTCGCATTATAGCTGAGTGAGTCTCGGCGCCGGTGTCTCTTTCGGAGTGGCCACAGGCGCGAGGCTTCATTTGCAAATCTACGTGTTGTGCTACCATCATAGGCGCCGACTGCGGGGGGGCGCGGGGGCCCTTGCCCCCCCCCGGAACATGAACTAGGGGGGGCGCCGCCTCCCCCGGGAAGTCCCGCTAAGAGACTGACACCAACCTTTGGGGCTCGGCGCGCCAGGGTCAAAAGAGCGAAGAGGCACCAACCCCAAAAATGCATCTTGCAATTTGTAAAATATGTATCCGCCCACCATACTCATTATCACAGTAGAAGGTGAGGCGAAGAAACACAGAGGATGGCACAACACATAGACTGAATTTCGCCCAAAGCAATCAGGTCAATGAAACGAAGCAGTCGAAAAGGTACCAGCAGCTGCGAGGTGTAACGGTAGGATCTTCGGAACGCATATCCGTTGGGAGCGGGTTCAACTCCCGCTGCTCCATTTCGTTGACCATGTTCATTATATTGCGCGCATTTCGGGTCAAACACCGATGATTCAATGCATTTTGTTCCTTTTGCACTCAGTTTTCAAAGGCGTAATGCCTTCAGTTGTGCACATGTTCACTGTTTACGTTCTCTCTGTTTTCTCTTCTTTTTTTCTCTGTTCCTCCTTCCTTTTATTTCTATACCAGTTCTGCATACATCATAGGATCCGCCGGAGTGTGTGATTCTTCAACTTTAGTTTTGTGTTCATTATGTTTCTTTTCCTTTCCTTTCCTTCTTTTTGTTTTCTTTTGATTTCTTCTTTTCTTTGCCTTTTTCTTCCCCCTTTCACTTTTTTGTTGGAATAACAAGCCGACATCCATCTGGCTTTCCTTCCTTTTTTTTCTTAATAAACATATCCCCCCCCCCCCCCGCCAGAGTACTTACTTCGCGGTGCGCCCTTGCCCCCCCTGGGAAAATAAACTCTCCGCCTCTGGCTACCATGGTATCTGATCTCACTAGCTGCATGGCTCGTTGGTGGTAGCCAAGGCTCGTGCTGAAGACTGGGAGGTGGTGGGTTCGGATCCTACCTCCGGCTGTGTTGTCTGAGGTCTTCCCTGGGTTTTCCGAATACTTTCCAGACGAATGTCTGCACAGTTCCCCCTGAAGTTGGCCCAGGACGCATACTAACCCCCCTGTCCCCCACTCCTTCTTGCACTCCTATCTCCATCTTCATCCATATCTGCATACGCCGCTTATAGCCACAGTTGCTTCGCGGCGCTAACACTGAAATGAAAAAGGAAGTATCGAAATAAGCTGCGAAACGGCACACAGAAACAGCTATCGCCTTGTTTACGAGCAGTTTGGCCGCCTATCAATGGAGCGGCAAGACCGGGACTCGTCTGGAACACATTCCGTATTCCCGGCACGCTATCATCTATGGACTGATGTGTGGTAGGGGGGTTGTGTTCGCCAACGACTGCAACATGTGCCTCAAAGCCTGCTCCTTCCGGTCGTCGATGATGTAATCCTCTGTTTCTGGATAATGGATACGCGGCAGCGCACTGTGCTACAGTGCGCCCTCTCGCAATGCACGGGGTGTCTCCGCTCGTGTCGATGAACGTATAGAATCGGCCTTGGCGTTCGACTATGAAGAGTATCTCGACCACACACACTATGCTTATTGGAGCTTCGAAACCAGTTACGTGTATTTTGCGTTCACCGGGATCTCTCGGTGAGATCATCAAGCTGCGTTTCTACCTGTCCTGGGAATCCTCGGTTCCACATATTTTATTCAGTCCTGAAAACAGAAAAGGGAGGATGTCGTACAAGACGGGTGGTTCCGTTCCCCCTCTGTCTTCCTTGTGGTGCGCTGATTGCGTAAAATTGCGTCCGTCAGAGGTAAGGACTACCGTACTTCTTTCATGCTGTCCTCTCTTATGTGAACGGTGTATCCCAGGACATCGAAAATGGGCCATACGACACGAGCCAGATTTAGGTGTCACCAACCGGTACACCCGTCACCGGTCACCCCATCCGGTTCAAATGAAAGATCCGGCGTACGAGTCCCTTGTCCACAGGGCAGCTTCCAAACTTACAAGATTTCTTCATAACCAGGTTGTGTACGAAGCAAAAGAAAAAAGAAAAAAAAAGAAAAGAAAGGAAAGAAAGGAAGTTAAAAGAGCGGCCTCTAATTGGTTGCCTCAAACGATTTGTCCAATCATGGGGGGGCGATCGTTTGAGGGGGCCAATCCGAGGTCTCTCCGCGTTGTCGCGCTTCTTGAGGATGAGAAGGAGAGCGTGCGTTGCTGTTTCCCCGATAAGTCACGAAGGACGCGACGGATGAGTCACGTTCCTTTTTGTGTTGGTGTAAAGGTAACAGTATCTTTTATTCCCCGCGAGAAAAAAATTCTTGCACTTTGGTGCCCTTTAAATTGTGTCCCGCGTTTTGGTTCCTGTACAGGTGTTATCAGATTATAGAAATTGCAGGCGAAAGAAAGACAGAAAAAGAAGCTTATAAATAAAATGGAAGTGTAAGTAGAATAAGTTGAAATAATTGAAGTGAAAAGCAAATGTGTATAAATTAATGAGGGCCAAGCGAGCACAGTAGAGCGTCGCTCTCCGTTGATTAAAGTAGGACTCCGCAACAAAATCACCACAAAGATTGTGACATAGCAGTAACACTTCGGGTGTCAGAAACATACATACGAAATATCGCGTTCCCAAAGCGCGCAGATTTTACTCGAACGAATTATTACCAAGTGAGCGCTTCACCTCTCTGAAGCAAGACTGCGCTGAAAGCAACACTGCTGACGTCATCCGGCATGGAAGAATGCAAGCTTTGTAGCAGACGACAATGCTCGGTGACGTCACAATATCTTCCTCCGTGCGAAACGCTCTGCATTTCGGTTTCGGTATGGTATTGTCATCATTTACGAATTACTCGCACAAAATGAATGCGAATGTTGTATTCGGTATCAAGGGAGAGCGGTCCCTGTTCGGTATGATGGTCACCTAATTTTTTTCGAATCCTTGCGTAGTCTCCCTTTAAAGGCCGTTTATTTTATTTTATTTTTTTCGTTTGTTCTCTGAATCGAGGAAGTTTAACCACACTCCACATGTTTGCTTTCCCGCTAGGATCATCGCCGAGAATTAGTCTACTGAAATGCTTATTTCGGTGCCCTAAATTCCAAGTGTGTGTTTTGCGCGTTGAAGGCATAGTCTCGAAAGTACTTCGCGTACATGTGCTTCGTGTTTTTTTTTTATCTTTTCTTTTTGTGAATCATCGTAGAGAGAACAAAAAGGAAGATTTTCTGAGCTAAGTGAGGCTGTAAAACTTAATGGTAAGGTGCTCGGCTTGTTGAAAGAAAGGAGATCGCTTTAATTTTTTGAGATTATAAAAGCCATCTAATTGATTGAGCGCAATAGACCATGAACAAGTTCAAATTTTTTTTCTCCTGACTTCTTTTTATGCGCGTGTGCGCGAAGAAGTGCTCATGTTTAAAAATCTATTTGGCAAGGAATAGCAAGCCGTCATTTCTGGTGAGGCGGCGTCGTGATGCTAACGGACCACAGATGTCGCTGTGTGCTCCCATTGTTATTGGCATGTTTATGTTCGCCGTCCTACATGGCGGGAACTGCGGAGTTCGTGTCGGGTCTTAGACACATGGTTGCCCGTAATATTAAATCCGAATCCTCTAAAAAAAACTATGAGGTGGATTTGAACGAAATTTGTATATACTGAGCACCCAGGCTGCAAATGAGCAAGTAGTATAAAATTATATGCCTTCTGCTTTACAATTCTTTCATATTTTCTTTTATTGTTTTTATATTACTTATATTTACATTATTTATTTTTATGTTATACATATTCATTATTAAATATTATTATATTTTATACAGTTCTTTTATAGAAACCATTTTGGAAACTCAGATACGTTGATCTGACATTGACAAAAGCGTCGACGCCTGCAGTATACCAGCCATACTTTTGTCAGCGCAGTATAAGGTTGAGGAGCCATGTGCGACTGCGATGCGCTGAACCCCCTGTCTGAATTTTATTATCTTCATTACCTCATTGAACTGCCCCATACACGTACAGCTTGCGACATGCCTGTCAGAAATATCGACAGCTTCCGGTTTATCCTGTGTCTGAAATCTACAGGTGTTGTAAGAATGTTTCTTCCGACTAATATACACGTACGACGTGCTACCCAGAACGTGTCTATTAGTCGAAGTCAATCAATCTTGCAACGTATACTGCATGCAAGCTATAGATTCGAGACATGTCGTAAGCTGTACACTGGGTTTCATATGCATACAGAAACAATAGGGGACCCATTTCCTGTGTAGGACCCATGTAAACGTCGTGTATTTTTTTTTTTTTTTTTTTTTTTAGCTAGTGCCATTGTAGTGTGGAATGTATTGTGTTGGAATGCGTTTTGTTTCTGGCGCTTTCTGTTTCAGACACACTTATTTATTTCGGAAATTTCGGAGTTCAATCCATAAAGTAAAGGTTTCACATGTTGACTCGGCCTGACCTGGAGCAGTAGATCGATGTAGATTAGGCCGAAATTTTGCGCAGACATTGCAGCTGTGTGTGATAGACTTTTCCATAAGATTCAATCCATCGGGACTGAAAACTGAGCACAATCAAAGCAGCTTCATCAGGTACAGGGTAAGAAGTCCGCCTATACAAGTATGTACTATATAGAGTTTACAATATGTCCCGTGGGCACATACACGACAAAAAGTGTGTGTGTGTGGGGGGGGGGGACACACTGAAAAAGAATACACTACAGAAGTTCTGTATTGTATTATTTTTCACTGTGTTCCCCCCCCCCCCCTCCCCAAAGTTTCGGCCTAATCTACATCGATGTACTGCTACAGGTCAGGCCGAGTCAACTTTACTTTATGAATTGAACTCCGAAATTTCCGAAATACATACGTGTGTCTGAAACAGAAAGCGCCAGAAACAAAATGCATTCCAACACAATACATTCCACACTACAATGGCATTAGCTAAAAAAAATAAAAGTACGCGACGCTTACATGGGTCATACACAGGAAATTGGTCCCCTATTGTTTTTGTATGCATATGAAACCCAGATGTACAGCTTCCGACATGTCTGGAATCTACAGCTTGCAGTATATGTTGCAAGATTGATTGACTTCGACTAATAGACACGTTCTGGGTAGAACGCCGTACGTGTATATTAGTCGGAAGAAACATTCCTGCAACACCTGTAGATTTCAGACACAGGATAAACCGGAAGCTGTCGATTCCTGACAGGCATGTCGCAAGCTGTACGTGTATGGGGCAGTTCAAGGAGGTAATGAAGATAACAAAGTTCGTACACGAAGTTCAGCGCATCGCAGTCACACATGGCCACCGCAAAGCCACCGGGCGGCTTTTTGGTGGCTTTGCAGTTGTTTCTGTATTGTATTCTTTTCCAGTGTGTACCTTCCCCCCCCCCCCCCATTTTTTCTCGTGTCCGCGCCCACGGGACATATTGCAGACTCTGTGCATATATACTTGTATAGGCGAACTTCATACCCTGTACCTGATGAAGCGTGGTCGCCCACGCAGAAGCTTGTATTTATTAAACTAAGGAAGCGTCAGTGTTGGTTTTCTTGATTGGGCTACATTTAAATTCAATTCAATTCTTTATTTCCCAAACAAGTTTTATTTCGGACTTGACTTCCCCTGTTTCACCCAGATTCTGCTAGCGACTGAAAATTGATCAAAGCGCTCATATGTCACGAGAAAGGCTCGCCGAGGGTAAGATACCGATGTCGCCATAATTTTCAGACAAGTAGTTGTGGTCAAGTAGGCTTTAATACGGAATATTGTGACACGTTACGTGAAACAGTCCCGTATGAAACTCAGTATTCTACCGGTTTCTACCATATAGATCCAGAAGATACGCGTCAAACAAGAACTCCTTACGAGTTAAGTTACCGTGTGAAAAATGTAACTATTTGTAAAATGCAAATACTAATACTATTGTAAAATGTATAACGAAGTTCTTCAGCCTGAAATGTGACTCGCTGTTAAGGAGCTACTTAAAAAAAGAACGAGGCACTTCCAAATTACTTGGGACACATAATAGCACTACACAGGTTGCAGCGCGCGTGAACAGTTGAATTAGACCTTGAGTTGCCTGCGAAGGTGTGCCACACGCTTAGATCGTTTTCGTTTATGTCCAACAATTCGAACGCTTTGCATCTTACTCCCTGATGTGGGCGCACAATGGTTCAGCTTCATTTCAATGGCAGCGGTTCCTACTTCCTGAATAGAATACTGCCATTAATTGAATATCACGTTTTACGGCATAAAATGCCATGAAAGAACCGGAGAGAAAGCAAGAAAATATGTGAACGTGAGTAAAAAGCGAATTAAAAGTAACTTGGAACTTCGCTTCAGTTACTCTGGCAAAGTTACCTGAAAAAGAAACGAGTTCCTCTGAAAGTTATCACGGCGCAAAAATACCGAGTTCAGTTACAAGCTCAAAACACGGAACTTAGTTACAGTAACGAGTTACCTGGAACCACAGGGGTGGCATCCAATGTATTCCTCCGTAGACGAAAACGTGCTGGACGAACGCAATGCATCCTGGACAGGTCCTGGTCGCACGTCACAGCTAACGTCAAGGCACACGTGATCTTAAAGATGGCGGCGCCCGTGATCGGCGGCCAAACCGTTTGTAAACAATGCGGTTGTTGTTTCTGGACGACGTTTTGGATGTTTTTCGATCACGGTAATTATTTTTATCCGATAATCTTGCAGTAAAACTCTGAGTTTTGCACACAAAGCCTGTTATTGTTGATTTCCAAGGGTGTGATGACGACTGCGCGTTAAGACTTACTGAGCCGATGCCATGTGCTTAAACTAAGGAGAAATGGGTTACCATGTTGCGGAAGAAGCACCGCATAGTTTACGCTGCCAAAATACGTCCATCTCTTGGAGTTATGACGACGGAAATATGTCGGTAAGCGGCAAAACGACACGTACACAAAGTCACATGACCTGAAAATGACGTTTTCTATGACGTGCGACCAGGACAAGATGGCAGTTTTGCCAAAAGCACCCGCTTGAGGGTAGTTACAACAATGGCGGGTTTGTGTCACCCCTGTGCCTGGAACACTGGTATCTACAGCTTTCAGCTTTGAGAGTGTACCGCCCCCGACATGTTTTTCCTCCGCCTTTCGACGTGTCTGAACTTACCGATCGCACGCCTTCACGGCTTCGTGCCGGCTACTTGCCGACAATACAGCGGGGTTTCTCTCTCTCTCTCTTCATGCCGTCGCATTCCCTGCCTAATCTGTTACTCGGTAGTCAACGCTCGTGCAGAGGCCCGTGGACGTATACGTGCGTATGATGCTACGAAGCAGCCTCCCACGAAGGGGGTCAGTTGCTGTGGCAAAAATATTGTTCCTCATTCATGCCGCGGCGGTCCATTGTACGGTCCATTGCATTGCTGGCTGGTTCACTATTCAACACAGCGGGTCGAGTAACTGCTTACTATCGACCTCTTGTCGTCCCGTTCGAGGGATACAACCACGTACGGACATTCTGCTGATCAGAGGTTGAATGTTGTTCAGTTCTGGGACCATTATTGTTTTTGCTATATAAAATGATATTGGGGTCAGTATAAATGTGAATATTAAACTCTTCGCCGACGATTGCATTTTGTACAAAAGTCCCTCGATGCTGTTGTTGGTTGGTGCCACAAATGCCAAATGGAAGAAAAGCAAAATTTGTTAGATTTTGATTACAGGATTAATAGCAGACGTCTCGCTCGTCTAAAAGCATTTTAAATACCTAGGTTTGCTCTTCAGAGACTATCTTAAATGGGACGACCATATTAAGGTTTTTTGGCTAAGGCTAATAGTCTCTATATTACCCTTAAAACATGCCGATTTCGAAACTAAGTTAACCGCATATAAAACCCTTTTCCGTTCCATTGTAGACTATAGTCTATAGTTCATAATTTGGTTTCCAGTGAGTTACAAAAATTAACCAAATGGAGCATGTACAAAGAAAGGCCATTCGTTTTGTGCTTACAAAGTATTCCCGGGTTGGATTTCTGACGCGCATGTTAGATATGCCTCAAATTCCAACTCTAGCATGTGTAGAGTTAGGGTTCAACGTCTGAGAACACTGTGGTTAATCTTGCATAATCTTACATGTATCCTCATCAGTGATTACACCAGGGTGTCGTGTAAATGTTCATCTCGTAATAAACACTCCAAACACATAGAACAACACCATTCTCGCACTAATTGTTTAAGAGATTCCGTTTTTCCCCACTGTGATCGCCGAGTGGAATCGATTATCCAATGAGGCTGTCATGTATGTCTTGCAATGTCTTACATGTTATGTGTTCTTGACATACTGATGATGCTCATTGCGCGTGGCGTGATTTGATTTTGTGTGAGTGATTTGTGATTTGTTTTTTGCTATGTATACTGCCCCTCCTTCTATACGGCATACCCCATGCCAGAAGTATAGGAGCGCCGCATCACAGTGCTCTCGAGCGCCCTGTTATCGAACGCAGTCTGGTCCCAGTTCTCATTTACATTTTGGCTTCACATTGACGCCTGGCGCGTCTGCGACAGGTCCCGCGTCGTTTTTTTTTTTTTTTTTTTGCAAACCCGAAAGGTAGTCTCTGCCCAGCCGGAAAAATAAAAAGGAAGAAAAGATCCGTTAGATGTACAGAGTTGCAATCAACGGGTTCATTCTCGTTGTAGCGCGCGCCACAACTTTTAGCGTTGACATTTTGGCTATAGTAATCCTTATACTTAAACTGACTAATTCATTACGAAAAAAAAAAAGTTTGAGGCCGGCTTCTTCCGTATTAGACCCAGTGGTACGCGCATGCAATGTCGTTTTGCTTTGCCGCAGTACTTGACGAACAATGCGCAGTTGGTGACTACTTCGACACAGTGTTGCCCGTAGTTCTCAATTTTAATTGTAAGAAAGTGTGACGTAAGAATACTGAAGGGCTCTGGCTATCGAATAGATGAATTTTTTAGGAGTGTAGCTCTACTGCTCTACAGTACATTTGAATCGGTGCCAGAAGAGTATCACAGTCAAGCTGTGATACTGTCAAAACAGGACTTCATCGCAGCACGTGCCCTGCTTCACCAATCACGGAGCCGAATGGAGTACAATTATCGCTTCTTGCTTGAGCAGAGAGCACGGCGTACGCCTGTTTGCGACGTTCCTTAAAATTGCCGCAAAATGGCGTGCGCTTTCCATTCTGACCAAATTAGGAACGAGAGGGGTATAATTCTGAATGGCAATTGGTTCTGAGGGAGCTAGCTACGTTTCCACTGCCGGTCGGGCCAAGGTCATGCCTCCTCTCCCTCAGAGTTCGTCTGCTACCACGATTCGCCGATGACTGCAGCTAACTTCGCAAATTTGAACGTGTAGACTAAAAGTGCAACACGCTTTCCAGAAAATTAGTCTTGAGAAAAATATGGGACCGTTTTGTGCTTTGTTTTTGTTCTCCCATTTAGTACGTGGGGACGTGCACTACTCGCAGACGACAGTGGCCCGTCTCCATGACTACGACCGCTTGGCTACGGCCGTTGAAAATACGGTCCTGATTGGGCGACTCTTAGTTGTTACGTCACGTCGACGGGTAAGCGGGCTGTTGGTCGGGCGCTCCCGCAGCGTGAAACGTAGGACGGCGACGTTCGCCGTACTCTCGAGGTATACCGATGCGAACGAGACAATCGCACGCGCTATGAGGCAATCGCTCGTTTTCATCCGCCATGAATGACAAGCCAGAAGCGTGGTTATATATGGTAACCTAGTGGTTAGCATGTGGATAGCGCAGCGAAAAACAAACAACGCGGGCGGAAACTGACCCTCGTCGTCTTGTTTGATTGGTTGGTCACTACCATCCGGTAGTACAATGTCCGGCAGTCGTCAGTCGCTCAACGGTCAGTCCCACCACTTGGACGACGCCGGAAAGCGAGCTGCCGGTGACCGTTTCTGCCGTTGCGGGCGTTCGCCTGCCAGTGCGAACGTAGGTTTTTGCAGCGAAGTTATGTTTCTCTTGTGTTGCTAACACGCGCAAGATGGAATGTTTTGGTAATACGTGGCGCTTTATTGCCGGGCGATCTACCTGCCGGTGTGGCGACATGTTACTCTTAGTGGAATCGTACATCCTGGGCCGCCTTCGCGGCAAACCTTCTCGGAATTTCCCTTGCGGCATCTTATAGGAAAACCTGGGAAGAGCACAAAGACCACACAGCCGTTGCCGAGATTCGAGCTGGAGTCACCTGGTATAGTCTCAGCGTGGACGGTGACCTTCACCAGACATATGCACATGGAACAGCGTCGCATTCATAATCAACATGGAAACGGTAGCGCGAAACATAAATAATTATCGTGAACAATATGCGTAGTACTTTCTAGAGCAAGGACGCGCAGTGAACACCGGTCATTTGTTAGTTTCGAGGCCCACTCCCTCACAGTCTCACACGAACCACAACTCGATGGCGTCCGCATATATTGTGCGGGAGCATGTGGGATTGTGTTAGGAACAGCGAGAATGTGTTCGATCGTCGGAAAAACACACGTTGATCTCGTTTAAACTGCAGAAACATCAATGCGCCAGGAAATATTTTTGTCACTTTGCGCAAGAAAAATGGGCACCAAGCGAAGCATATGCATGCATGGCTTTTGTCTGCCCAACGTAATCGTGTAGAGCAAGGAGCGCTTGATGGCTGAAAGCACTTTCTTCGTGGGAAATGTGGTCCGTGGGAAAAACACAATACGCTACTCTCTTGGCATGAAAGTGCAAGTACTTGTCGGAAGAACAGCGCAAAGAATCCCATGAGTGCGCGGTGTCTGTTTTGTTACGTGGGTAAAAGAAAGCGTTATGGGTTCCTCAACTAGGGTTAAGGGTCGTTAAGGGTTCGTCTAGATAGAAGCCGAATTATACATTGAAAGAATGATGTATTATTGCTAAAATTTCATATCAGATAATTCCAACTTGGGCCAGTTCTGTGCTAAAAAACAAACAAAAAAAACTGAACATTAAAAAACCGCTGTCCCCTTAATATTTTCAATTACGTATACTGCCTGCTAAGCCTTGTGTGTGCGCCGTAGTTTCGTAGCAGCCGTTACTTTGGTACGATATTTAATTTGCAGTTGTCTAGCAACTTCCAAGCGTAGTACGCAGTTTTGAGCATCGGCACCGGCGGGATTTTTTCGGGGTGGCGGGATGGTTGGGGTGGTGGTTTTCAGGCTACGGGATCTGCATCTAATTCTGTGCGTCTACCGCGGCCGCAACTACATTGTCTTGGGTCGGAAACCCTAGGTTTCTTGAACGCAGGGAGAGAGAGAGAGAGAAAAAAAAAGGAATCATAATTTGTGATCGTGTTGCAACGGCAATATTTACTTGCTCAAGACAGGGGGAGCGGCAACTGCCCCCCTTGCCCCCCCTTCCCCTCGTGACGGCGTCCCTGCCCTGCAGCGTTAATTGCAAAGTCCCGAAAATTCCCGTCAGCTCAAGAAAATGGCGGTACAGCGTATCGACAACGTTCAGGAACGAACGAACGGTACAAATTTTTGACAGGATTTTTTAGCGCTCCATGCATCATTGACGAAACTTCTGGCGTCTGCCGTGGCAGCGGTATGTGTCACGAAGCGGACGAAATACGGCGCTTTCTGTTTGCTAATTCTGAGCAGTGAACATTATCCAAAAAACAGAAGTGTACTGGCTTCATACCAGACAATGAAGTCAAGAAATCATAGGAAAAGCGGAGGAATGAACTTTTTTTTTTAATTTGCATTAAGACACCAGTGACATCCCTCGCCCTAGATTTGTCGTTTTTGGCTGCAGCGTGCTGTGCAACAACCACTAACATGCGGTCTAGGAAAAGAACAGTGATCGTATGGATACCATGTCAATTCCACCATGGATACCATGTGTCGTATGGATACCATGTAGCACGCGAGAGAGGTACACCCTCCCCTCCCCTCGTCTCCTTTCCTTCAGTGATGCCGACGTCACTCTATGACGCAGAGAGTCCGCCGCAGGTATATAGCGCGGCACAGTCTGAGATGTGTTTAGTGAAGAAGCCGTGGATTGTTAAGCCGTGGAAGAAGCCGTGGGGGGATATATAAGGGGAGGGGGTATGTGGGTTCCAGCTTCAGCAGGGGCATTTCATTGAACATAGTTTCGAATAATTGACATTTCATCGAAAGCCGTTTCGGGGAATCGGCGACGAGCGTTGCGTGGAGGATTCACGCTACCGCGTTAACGGCTGCGTACAGCGTCTTATACGTGTCCCTTCGTTCCATCCGAAAGGATGTTCCCTTGCAAGGGTTGGTTGTCAGCGGACGTAACACGCAAGCGCAACAGTAAACGCAGACTTTATACTTCGTGATAAACGCTTCATTCGTTACAGGTTAGATTAAACTAGAGAAGTAAGATAAAAATATGGAAGGAATAATCGAAGCAGGTTATTTATAAATGCTGTTATTTAGCGTCATCCACGTAGAACAGTTTACTTACTCCGTCCGTACATCTGGTGTCTTTGCTGAGATTATTACCACTTAGGTACATTAACACGGAAAGCTCGATAGGTTCTCGAGTGCGTGGAAAAGGCAGAAATTGAGAACTTTCGGGGAACGTTCTTTACATTTCTGCGCTTTTTGTGCGTAGTTAGTAGAAAGCACGCAACGCTGCAGAAACGAACAGGCAACGTTTCCGGAGTCAAATTTCACGACCACTTTTTATGCAGTGCATGTGTAACAGTATACAGGTACGATGCATTTGTGAGTATCGCTACAGCATAAAGGCTGATTCACATTATAGCGTCTACGGCTGCGTACAGCGTCTTACGTGTACCTTCGTTCTATCCTGAAGGAGGTTCCGCTGCAATGATTCGCTGTCAGCACAACGTCGCTGGCACGCAGCCGCACGCACGCATTGAAACGCAATAGTGTGAACCGGGCTTTTAACACTCCGTTTTTATAGGCCACTCCCACCCCAAGTTTTGAACTGCGTAATATCTATGCTGACATGCAGCTGTTATCAAGCGGTACAGTCAGCCGCTTTCCTTTTCTGTATTGCGCGTAAGCTCTTTACTGATGGCATCTTCGAGAGGCAGTGGCACGAGCTTTGGAGCGCGCCCTCTGTCTTCGACTGGTCAAAGCGAAGCGTTCTGGCTTAGAGCATTGGTACCCATACATTGGTACCGCCAGGCGAAGATAGCATGCGATAAATGGGGATATATCCTCCAGCTGGGCGGAGAGCACGTTGCTAGCGGTTCACAGATTTCTTGGGAGTGTTGTTGCGCTGTCACCTTGTACTACAAGTTTTTGTAACTTTTGCTCCTCTTGAATATCTCTGTGGCATGTCAAAAGCCAGGGTTCAAGTTAACCAGCTATACACATGTCACAATATCATTTATCTGGCTCCCCCCCCCCCCGGCACCCGCCACTGACACACGCTTGGGTACGTTGGTTTTCTTTATCGCAGAGAAGTAACACAGCCGCATCTTGAGGTGATGCAGAATGAACGATAAAGGTTTTCGCGCTTCAGTTAGTGTTAGGTAACACTATCACGATAATTGATCATCAAGTGATGAGTGACGGCACACAAGAAGTGGTGCAGAAGTCCATTGCACGCTCAGTGCGTTGCTGGTCGGCCTGGTGTCTCTCTTGTAACAGTACCGTACCTTCTGTGCAGGCCTTTGTTCCAGCTTTTTTTAAAAATTGGGTATATTTCACTTTTCGGAATTATGGCTAGCTAGTTTTGCAATTCGCTAGAAATTAGCACATTCGTGCTAATTGCGTACAGTATACACCGCAGACCTGTGGAAGCATAACTGGATGTAATGCATGAAGGGATGTAAGAGATGTAATGCACGCTGGATTTCTACCCGTCTATGGATGTAATGCATTTCGATAAAACTGCGTCGACGAGACGGCATTCGATGAAATGGGAGAATATACCCTATGAATTATCAAAGCTGCAACTGGGGTATTAAGTGTACTGGGGTAGCCAGTTTGACTTCGTCGAAACTTACATCCCCATTTTTTCTTTATTCACATCACATCACATCACATCACAGCTGCAACGGACGACGAAGTGTCTTTATCTAAAGCTCATTTTCTATTGTATGAAACTTGGCAATACTAATGGTGCTACCGCATTTTGCATACACGTGAATACCTTTCTCGTGTACTGTTTAAAACTGAAAACTTAAACATGCGTGTGGTTTGATGCATGTGATACACCATAAACATGTTTAAGAAAACTACGTCTCACGAACAACTTATTCGCCACGCAACACCTTTACTTTGATGACGATTAGAGCGTTTCAGAGACACAGGCAGTAGTTTACCGCACTGCAACAATGATATGATTAGACTACCGGAAATACGACATTTGTGCCATTCTCCTGAAGACGAGTGCTGCCCACTGGTCGTACAAAGGGGTTAAAGTTAAAATACGCAGAGAGGTTGATCGCAGCTATATAAGAGGACTTGCTACGCGTAGCAAGTCCAATGGATGCAAATGGATGCGGAGCTCCGCATCCATTTGCCGTGGCTGCAGTAGCCACTGAAACTTATGCGCGCGGGGTGTTATTTTGCATGCTATTCCTATCAATTTCCATGGCAACTGGTTCATTGGTTAATTCACTGTATTCCTTGTCTTTCCAAAATGCGAATTTTCACTTGCGTCATCAATGCCGTGATCCATTCAATTGATCTCAGCGGATATCATCTCTACTTTGTGAAACTCACTCGTTGCAAATTCCAGTGCCTTTATTTATTTATTTATTGTTTTTTTTTGTTTTTTAGCGTCGCAAAAAGGGCAATCGCGAAAGTGAGAACCTCGCGTCGTAAAACTGCCACTAAAAAACTGCTGCTTTTACTGTAATCGAAGCCACTTAGAAGGAGGGTGAGCAGGAATGCTGCCTTCGCGTTATCCACGAATCTGCCCCATCGAACTGGTAGTAATGGAGTGCGGACTTGTTTCCTCAGCACATTCTTCCCTGCCGGGGGTGCTGCCCCGAGTATTTTCTGTGTCATGTATCTGCAGACTCTTTCTGCTTCTGGGCATAGCTGAGAAGAAGCCGGAAAGACGAGGAGATGTAATCTTTTTCTTATCTCCGCGTTTTTCTTAGGAAGCTTGTCCCAAACGTTGCGGCTACCACACCCGATAAACTTATCCTTCCTGGCAAGCGTTAATTTTCTATCTAATCTAATTTGAAAGTTTTGTTGTTGTGACTTTGTAATGCTTGCCACGACATAGGCACCAAGGGGTAATGTCCAGTCAATGTATATAATATGCTTTAAAGGGACATCAAACCGGCCGCGGCCGGCTAACCTTTTCTTTCATATCGCAATAAACATATCCCCTCATACAAATTCTGTTATACCTATTGGAGCACGACGCCTCATCGGTCTATTTGTCCCATTATGAGGTCACACGCCATTGCGCGCTTTTTCTGTGCTTTCCGCGTCAACGATGCTCAACACACGATAGCGCCGTTTCGTTCCCAACAACGAAGGGTTCAGCGTTTCTCCCGGAAATATCCACACATCGCTCGCGATCTGGAACCTAGCAATATAGTGCCTGTACATGGCCGCAAGTTCAATCTTGGCTAAGCACGGGACCCATATTGGGACGATACTATCCGTTCCTAACAACGAATGTTGCCATACGCTTTGCTTTCGCGCCGCAGCAGACTATCCTCAGCAGCCAACAAAAGTGCGCGGCTTATCTGACGTCACAACACGCCACGGGGAGGCCTGCGCTCTCGCAAACTCTTGTTATGCGCGCTTCCCAAAGGGAATATTTTTGTGTGTCAATTCTTGCAGGTTGTATACGTTCATATTCCGCGTTCATGTTCATATTTTTTGTTCAGAAAAATGTGCGAGGTGCCTTCCGTGCTCCTTTAAAGTGAGCAGCGTTTCCCCGCGATCTTAGCGTTTATCCACTCCAAGCAACAAACCGACATTTATTCGCAATCATCGCACGCTATACTGCGGCGTGCAAGCCGCTATTATTAAATGCTCGTAAATGCTCAGTTTCCGTGCGCGTCCCTGACGCCGCACCTGCGACGGAGGGACGCAGCAACGGACTGACATAGGAAATCTCGCTCACTCAGATGAGCGATGGCAGTGGAGGACAGCAGGGCAGGAAAATCGGAGGTGGGAGGTGGATAAACGTTATTGCTTTACAACCGTAATGCACAGCACGCCGATTACGCTCTGCTTTCTCTCCGAATAGTAACCAAAATACGTAATTCGCGCGCGTCAAGCTAGGTGGCGCTGACTCTAGGAAAAGGTCAGTTCTGTGTATTAGAAGGGAGTTTGTTAATGGGACCTAGATACAGAAGGCCTGCTTATTGCCTCCTCTCCCTCCTTCGCTCCGTGGACACGTACAGTCAGAATTCGTCTGCTACTGCAATTCGCCGTTCTGCCAATTCAGGAACCTGCGAATGATTGCAGCTTACTTGGAACCTTCAGACGTGAATATTTAGACAAAGTGCAACACGCTTTCCAGAAAATGAGTTTTAGAAAAATTGGGGCCGTTTTGCGCTTTATTTCCAAGTTTTTCACATTTATTAAGCGGGGACGTAGAATCGCCACTCGCAGACGACGGTGGTTCGTCTTCATGGCCGCGACCGGTGAAAGCACGTTCGTGATTGGCTACGGCCGTTGAAAACACGATCTTGATTGGCTGGACTTTGTTGCTGGAATTGTTACGTCACGTCGACGAGTAAGCAGGTTTTCTCTATCTAGATAGTGTTGCACCTGCATATACCTGAAGCTCCACCCACTTTTTGACGTGTCTAGCCAATCACAGGTCGGAATAAAGTTCCCCATTATTGCAGGCCATCCAGTACTTATACCTCACCATTATTTACTGGGTGCCACCATTTTGGAGAAACTAGATTGATTTGGATTGAAACGGATATCACTGGTTGCAGTTCAAAACGACGGATTTTGCGTACACTTTTATCAACTCCATCTGCATGGAGAGAGGCATGTTGGGAAGGCTCAGAACTGCAGAAATAGTTGCTGGCGGAACCTATTCGCCAGGACGCCCAGGAGAGCGGCAGGACCTCCTCTTTGTAGCAGACGGCTGCCGGTATGAACTTTTAATCACGTAACTTAAGTAGATGGGATCGAAAATGCCCAAAGATGCATCTATAAATTAGATTCAACGATATAATCCAAAATCTTACGCATCAGTGCTGTCTTTCTTGCCATTTTCTTGAGATCGCGGCCTTCACTAGGCCTAACAGTAGCGACGAAACATGTCGTTTTCGCGTAAATAATGATGGCGAAGCGAGAGTTGAAGCCGATTTTGCAGCTGGATACAAGAGGATGTATGCACACCGAGTAAAATTAGAGCCGTTTATGAAAAAAAAAAAAAAAAAGTCACGTAATCTCCGTTGCGCCGTTCCAAGCACCATCCTCCATTTTGGCGAAAATTTGGTGTCATGGCGGCTCCCATGTAAAATGGCAACCAATGAAATGCGCCCAAGTTTGATCGACAGGTCGAGCCTCTTTTTTTAGGCTCCTCCTCATGGCCAGACACCCTTTTAATACACGGCACTGAAAAAGGTATAAGAAGGTGTCTAAGAGCGGTAAAACCTTAGTGCAGGGGAGAAATAATGGAAGAGCAGAAACACAGCACTAGACTCACAAACCACTGCGAATTTAGCGCTTTTAAACATGTTCCACCAAGCAGCCCGGTTTTTAACTCTGTTCAATGAAAGGGTGTACTGATAAAGGTGAGGGGAATATGAAGATTTATTGAAGATAAAAGGAAAGGTCAGCCAAAAGAGGTCGGCTTGCTATCTAAAAAAAGAAGATAAGGAAGGTGTGAGATGAGAATGGTGAGGGTTACATGCAGCACACACATATATACAAACGAAGCTTTTTTTATTGCGTGTTAGCGTCGTGAAACAACGTACAGGCGTGGACATATTGGGTTGGTTTGCGTCCTGGGCCGACTTCACGGCGAACTGTGCCGGCATCCGTCAGGAAAGTCTGCCGGAAAACCGCAGACGACACTGCCGGTGGTAGGATTCGAACCCACCACCTCTCGGTCTTCAGCACGACCTTGAAGATACCACCAACGAGCGGTTCTTCGTCAAAAGTTCTTGATGCGAAAATTCCCCTGTTTCCAAAAATATCATGAATGTATAAAAACGAACGAATGAAAAAAAAAAAAAATAAATAAAGAAAGAAACTCTGCAAATTTCATGTTTTTATCTTGACGGTACTTGTTTACGAACTCAGCATAATTCCTTCAGATCTGGAGCGTTTCAGCCCTGTCTGCGGTCCAAAAATAACTATCTAACATCGCGAAATTTAGCCGGTCTAAAATATACAAGCATCCTCTGATAAATTTTGCAATAAAAATGTGAGAGCGAAACGGTGCTTCAATAAACTGGGGAACGTGCTTTCGTAACTATGTAGCGGTTGTTTATCACCTATACTAGATATAGACGACTAGAGAAAACGACCGGCGAGTGAATGGCCTGTGAATATGCTCTTTTTTCACTAACTTTTCGTCGCCCGTTTTTTTAACGGAGCTGAAACGGTTGTATTTTCGAAGCAAACGGACGACAAAGAACGGTATAGGGTGAAACCGGCCTAAAGCTGCGAATGCCGTATGAAGTGGTTAATTTTTGCAGTTGCATTCAGTCGGACGGACCTTTAGGGAATATTTCGCGGGTGGTGCATATTCTCTGCGGTTGCACCGTAGAGCTCGTTTCGGTCCGAAAAATCTGAGGCATTGTTCGGCCTCCGGGAATTTCGTCCGTGTTTGCACGAGACCTCTCATACTATCCTCGGTGCAAGCTATCTGAAAACTCTGAGGCACAGTCCGGACTCCGGGAATTTCGTCCGTGTCTGCGTGAGACCTCCCAAACTATCCTCTGTGCAAACAATCCGAAAAATCTGAGGCACAGTCCGGACTCCGAAAATGACGTCCGTGTTTGCCTGAGACCTCTCAAACTATCTGCGGTGCAAGCTATCCGAAGAATCTGAGGCATATGGTACGGGCTCCGGGAATTTCGTCCGTGTCTGCGTGAGACCTCCCAAGCTATCTTCGGTGCGAACTATCCGAAAAATCTGAGCCGTAATCCGAATTCCGGGAATTTCGTCCGTGTCTGCGTGAGACCTCCCAAACTATCCTCTGTGCAAACAATCCGAAAAATCTGAGGCACAGTCCGGACTCCGAAAATGACGTCCGTGTCTGCGTGAGACCTCCCAAACTATCTGCGGTGCAAGCTATCCGACGAATCTGAGGCATATGGTACGGGCTCCGGGAATTTCGTCCGTGTCTGCGTGAGACCTCCCAAGCTATCTTCGGTGCGAACTATCCGAAAAATCTGAGCCGTAATCCGAATTCCGGGAATTTCGTCCGTGTCTGCGTGAGACCTCCCAAACTATCCTCTGTGCAAACAATCCGAAAAATCTGAGGCACAGTCCGGACTCCGAAAATGACGTCCGTGTCTGCGTGAGACCTCCCAAACTATCTGCGGTGCAAGCTATCCGACGAATCTGAGGCATATGGTACGGGCTCCGGGAATTTCGTCCGTGTCTGTGTGAGACCTCCCAAGCTATCTTCGGTGCGAACTATCCGAAAAATCTGAGCCGTAATCCGAATTCCGGGAATTTCGTCCGTGTCTGCGTGAGACCTCCGTAAACTGTCCTCTTTGCATGAACGAGCGTCGAATGACGGTGTAACGTCGGGACGTACGGTGTACCACTGCCTGTAAATGTTACCAAATCTTCTAAAACAGTGAGAGCACTGCAATAACTTTAGCTCAATTGATCAATGGCAGTTGAAGAAAAAGCACCAGCAGTGGGATTCTAGCCGACACGCCCTGATTGCCGGTCAGAGGTGCTACCAATTACACCATAGTGGCTATACCCCCCTCTTCAACGTACCAAAGCCCCGCCAGGAATGGCGGGATCATGCACTTACTCTCAACACATTCTCTCTTCCATTGTTGCCAGTTACTCCCACATTCACACAGACGAACACTCGTGGCGGACGGCATCTTTCTCATACAACGTTGTAGTGGGTGAGGCAATTAAACATAGGACAAACACGGCACAAGCCTCACAACGTCCACTTGCATACTTAAATTGAATGATACTGCAGCTCAAGTTTGTGAAACTCTTTCATTGCAAATGCCAGTGCCCATGTACTGCTTTTCTGTCGTCGTTAGCGATATTTCGCGCAAAGACGACACTAGCGAAAATGAGATCCTCGCGAGGCGAAAGTGTCGCTAAAAAAACTGCCGGAGGAGCTAAAGCGGGAATGCTGCTCTTAATTGCGTTATCTGCGAGTCTCTGCTTCCCTTGCATCTGGAAATGGAGTGCAGTGTTGTTTTTTCAGCACATTCTTCCATATCGGGGAAGGGCGAGTATTTTCTGGGTCGTTTGATTGATAATGAAAAAGAAAAGAAAAAAATGGAGGGACTTAGCTCCATGTCCTACATGGAGACCAGCTACTTAATCACACGTACTCAAAAGACACTCCGGGTGTACGTATACACTTGACGTAACATGAAAGAAAAATATAGCGAAAACGATGATGAAGGGTCGTAGCTCGGCAGGCTGTCTTTACTTGTGCGCACGGCAGGAAAGAGCCGAAAAGACTGAGATTAGACGGTAAAGGGGCTAGAGAGTGCGAAAAATTCCCCTCGCGAAATGAAACATCCCGTTACCTTGACATCAACGCAGAAGGAACGGGACTCATCCGTTGCGTCGTTTGTGATTTATGAGTGGAAGAAACAACGGTGTACGTTTTCCCTCGCGATAACGCGGGAAGCGCTATGCTCCACGTGCTCCTGAAGCGCACTGTTTCGGTTTCGGCTCATTTGCATACTCAGCATTCGGTTATTGGTGTTTCAGTGTACGTGCTACGTGCTTGTTTCAGCATTTTTTAAAAGAAAGGAATGCTTTCAACGAGGACTGTCTCCAGTTCTACTATCTCACTTTTGTCCCGAAGGATGTCTCCCCCTTGGCGTATCACTCAACTGCATGTGGAATATCTACAGGCTGCTCTCATAGCTTCAACCCAACGCTCTCTTTCCGCATCGGCCACGAAACACCGCTCGTCACGATGCTGCATTAATTCACCGGATGCGACTCGATGTGGCTTTTACAGCTCAGTGACGTTACCGCTTGAGACAAGTTGACTCTCCTAGCTGCTGTCACCGCCGCACTATATTGAAAATCTAGACATATTCTTCTTCATTGCCCGCACTAGCAACCTTCCCGAACCACGCTCTCCGGGTCTCTTAATCAGCTGGACTCTCGCCACCCCCCTCTCTCAAAATTACTTGGTGCCTGGCCAAATTCAGCCCACCAACGCTGCCCTGGAAGCTCTTTGACCATAGGTCACAGGACTTCATCCTTATTGTGAAGGGGCCCATTATATCAGTCCCAACATTATAGTCTCCAACGGAGACAGACGCTCCAACTTGTCCGCGTTGGTGTCACCCTTGGCCCGCCAGCAATGGCGCCATGACATCACTCAGTGGTCACTCCTCCATGCAGTGGACCCGTCATTATCATTTAAGATGCCAGGTGGCCTCCCTCGCAGCTTTACATCACTTTTGCGGCGTCTACGACTCAACGTCGCCTTTACCCCTGTGTTCCGGGTTAAGCTGGGTTACAGTAACGGCGCTGTGCATAGCTTGCCACACCCCAGCTACGATTCCCCATTTCATCGCGGACTGTCACCGGTACACGTGTGAACGCCGTCTATTTCGACGCCAACTTGAGCTCCTTCACCATAGACCGTTCAGCTTGTCAAAAATGCTTGGCCCATGAAGCTCCCTGTGGAGGACTTGTGGGCCTTGCACGCGCCAGGTGCGTGACTGCAGACGACGGGCCCGATCGTCAACTTGTCGTTATCCCGTAACGCGCGTTAAATGGTGGTGCTGGTGAAAGGAGTCGCCGTTGTCGGTCTCACACAGGTGGGCGACGTCACGACTGACGCCCTGGGAGAATGTGCGTCCTGGACCGGCTTCTAGGAGAACTGTGTCGACATATGCCTGAAAGCGTCTGAGGAAAACCTGAAAACCATTTTTCTTTTAAACTGTAGCTTTGTGTGAAGTAATTTTGTTTGAATTATACTAATTGAAACACGGACTTTTATTTGAGAGCAAGTTGTTTTTGCATTTTAGTGCCCCTTTAGGGCATCAAGGTTTCGTTCAGTGTCTGTTTCATTGCGATGTTACGAACATGACCGGCACAGACCGGGAGAGAGAAACTGCGCTCAAATTGAACGGGCAGCACTTTTTGCGTTATTTTTACGAAATTTTCCGCTGGTCAGGGGCAATAAATATGACGCA
The DNA here is from genome assembly GCF_037126465.1 of Ornithodoros turicata. Classification (NCBI taxonomy): domain Eukaryota; kingdom Metazoa; phylum Arthropoda; class Arachnida; order Ixodida; family Argasidae; genus Ornithodoros; species Ornithodoros turicata. The sequence goes on from NC_088207.1 coordinate 24,054,380, forward strand.
GGTTCACAGCGAATGACATGGGAATTGCGTAGTAAAAAGATTGAAGGGGCGGTCTTTACAATCTCCTAAATAGAGCGCCTCAAAATGGCGAGAAAGCGCATCTGAGCGAAACCCGCGTTCTATACCTACCTCTGCTCTTATTTTATATCTCGATACTCCCGGTTGCGAAATCCCCGATCTCGAAATTCACGTTCTCGAAACAATGAAAATCAACGAGAATGCTAGATTGCTTCTTGAGATATGTCGTATTTAAAAACACGGCATCACCCACCCAAATTTGCGGGCTTACGATGTCTGTCCAAGTCGTTTTAGCGAACGAACGAACGTTTTAGCGAAAGCCACATTTTGTAGCGGCCGTTAGGCTTAGCAGGGCGGACGCGACGGAACAATATGTTGGTTAGTTTATTATTAGGGCAGTCAACGTTCGGTGTTTGTATTTCCATGTCCTGGTTAGTCTGAGTTCGCTGTTGGCAGTTTCCCGCGCGCGACTGTGCATTTTAGAGTAAGCTAGATAACATTTATTTACGGTAGTTTATTTTGCAACGGGGATTTTGATCACTTTATTTCGAGGTACACCCAAAATGAAGACCCAAAGGTTCCGACCCTGTATCGTACGAACAAAAAGTGCGGCACGTTTTTCTTTTTCCGAAATTGTCGGGGACTTCGCAACCGGAAATATTGAGGTGCTCCCGTCTAAACCATGCAACACAACGACAGCTGTTCATAAGTTGAATGTCCTTGGAGTTACGCATACAGCAGCACGTGCTGCTGTATGGCGTAACTACAAGGGCAGTACAGTACTTTCACCCTGTGACATGCACTGTGCTTATTTCGTTATATGTAAGACCTTCGCTTGCACTGGATGCGCATGTTTAAATATCCCAGCTCTTCGCCAGGTAATAGTCGCGCCGTAAAGATAAAGTACAGTAAAGATTGCGCTGTGCCAACGTGTACCTTGGGAGCTTGGAACCCAGCGTTTAACCACATTTTGCGTGCGGAGTGGTTTGAGATTTGTCCCAGTGACAGGCAAGGGCGGTGAGTCAAGCGAACTTTTGAATTTTGCATTGTTGTTGCCAGTGTCGTCGAAGGGTGAAGGAGATGTGAGCTGCTGCCGCTGAGGCAACGGGAACCCTCCCTTCTTATTTTCTTTTGATGCAGCCAGTCTGGTATTGTTTCTATAAGGTTGACTTTTCCTGAATTCACACGTTTACTTTTACGAATTTTGATTACCGCAGGTCACACCTTTTAACGTAAGGAAGGGAAATCTCTAACTTCGCATAAACGTATTCACGGTACCGTACCTTCACTTCTTTACGCCAAACATGCTCCGAATTTAAATACGTCTATGTACCTGACACTTACACAGACAAAGACAAATTAATTAAATAACGTATTTGGGGTCATTCGGCACCGTGGGTAGCGTGCTTCACTGTACGAGAGGTTTCATTTCTTCTCTTTTTTAGTACAGAAAGTCTTCCTTGGAGTATGAAGCTCATAGCAATTACTATACCGGTAGTCATGATAGCCACGAAAAAAAGAAAGAAAAAGATTATTGTACTCCAGAATTGTCGTGTGCAGGTTCTGTCCTCGTGCCTTTTCTGCGTTTCCTTTCGTTCTGTTCTGGTAGCGTCAGAGTTCGTTTCCGTCGGCGTCTCCGCAACCGGTTCCCAGTCAGTTGTGCACTCCATCAAGATTGATAGTTCATTGGCTTCCTGTAATGGAATTCTGCGAAACACGGTGTGAGACACAACGGAAAATAAGCGGGACAGGAGCGCCGGTGCTGGCATCATCAACGTAGCGTTTTCGAAGCCAGCCAGTTGTCGCGGCATCATTACTCCTTAGCTGGCCGCTTACTTTACGTTGTGTCTAAATGTGACTATATAGCAATATCCGTTGCAGTGCTCCTTTCTTTTGTGGATCCTGCACACACAGCCTGAATGAGTTGCCAAGATGCGTTTTTGTTGTCGACGTATCGTAACCACCCTAAGCCATCGTGCTCTGCCACGCGAGATTACTTCGCCTTGACCAAGTGAGCATGACTGCTCGGGATCTGGCAAAAAAAAAAAAAAAAAAAAACGTTGCCGCGACATGACCGTAAGGTTACGATTGTACCCTCTCAAACTGTAGGGAGAGGTCTTCTACCGTGCCGTACCAGATTCGCACGTCATCCATCGGCCGCTACGGGCGCCATGCGCATACCATGAATACGGATATAGGCTTAAAAAGGTAGTCTTAATACGGATATAGGCTTAAAAGGTAGTCTTAATACGGATATAGGCTTAAAAAGGTAGTCTCGGATATAGGCTTAAAAAGGTAGTCTTAATACGGATATAGTCTTAACGGATGAATATAAATATATTTCGTAACAAATTAAATGTAATTTCTTCGATTTGGATTTGCAATCGAGTACACGGCTTGCGGACATATAGCAAAAACATGTAATCATTTTCGCACTAACTTGTCGTTGTTGACATCGTTAAATCGATGCGTTTTTGTGCAGCCATTTGTAAATGTCGGTGAACTGGAACGATTCTCACTTATTCTATTTCATCAGCTATCTTTATGAGTCTGCCGCAGATTGTCACCATCCTCCCATTACTCGTTCATTGAGGACGGAACACGATGTATCGAAAGCGGACAATGGTGGTTCAATCGTGCCAGGAAGCAGCCGCCAACGCCCGTTGACACACAATGGCGAACTGTGTTTTGTGATACCCATAATGCTGGTTAATGGTTGCGTGCTGCTGCATGCTTCCACTTTTCGCCCGTCATTTTGACGCGGCTCAAATGGGAACGGCGGATAGCGGAGCGCTGACGTCCCCTTTCTTTATAAGTCGAGCATTGATGAGCTCTGCTGGAAAAAAAAGTTCTTACATCTCTTCCGTCATTTATTTCGCAGTTTTTGTTGATTGATTGATTGATTGAAAGAAAGAAAAAATGGGGATTGTAGCCCTCATCACGAGGGCCGGCTACCCCAGATCACCTAAGGAAAGGAGTTTTTGTTGCTGTTGATTGATTGATTGATTGATTTGTGAAAGAAAAAAGTGGAGATGTTGCTCCCGAGCCACTCGGGACTGGCTACTCCAGGACGCGTTATTCAGAAAAGGAAGGGAAACTACTACTAGTACTACTACTACTGCTACTACTACTTTGTTGTTGTTAACATTAATAGTTCAGGTAGTGAGTTCATCCTTGTGCGACTCCCTATGCTGTGTATCATCTTTATTATGTGATTGACACGTAATATTATGTCGCGGTGAGCATTATGCCAAACGGCACACGTTTACAAGAAACGGAGCTACCCTAGCGTCATCCCAACGTGCCCTCCCAGACTGTGCTGCTTGCGTTCCAGCACTTGCAGCGACCCAATGCATAGAACGATCGTCATTTAGACGTGATGTGTGGAGGGAACAGATTGGCGTGATGAAACAAAAATCGATTTAAACTTTACAGTGAGCCCTTTGTCTGCTCGTACCACCCGGATTTCATTTCTGCTTATTGAGCAGGAGCGGAACAGCTAAAATGAGATCCCCATTTAATCGCTAATGGAGCGCTTTTATTAGCTCTGCAGGTCTATATAAAGGCATGGGAAGGGCGCGATCGATTGTTTCATGGATTACTTTGGATGTTATAGAAGGCAATGAAAATGGCTCGTTCTCGGCTGCGGAAATGCCTTCTTTCTGTTCTCGACTTCTTTCAGCGCGATGGCAGTTTGCGCTCGTATACATGCAGGTCATTTTTGGCGCTGCTCACGCGGGGCAGTTTGACGAGTTCGGCGTCGTATTTTTGTGCACGAAATAAGGTTAGTAGACAACTGTTCTTAAACGGTTGTTAGAATAAAGTAGGTCGAACTTATGGCGAGGACAGTCAGAGATAGAATGACCCGGCCTTTGTGTGTCATTGTTGCGACCTTTGTGTTATCCGCCGAGGTGATACGATCGTCTGCATTCGAAGACTCCAGAAGCAGACGGCGTCTCAAACTGTCGTCTGCTACGAAAACTGCTCGCTGCTTCGCCGGGATCGAGGGCGTGCACTTGGTCACATCTGGCTCTACTAGTATTCCATGCATGACTCTGCATGTCTCCCTGAGGATGGACGCGTCGAAATCGTCGACCCTGTAGGCACCGTTGTTCAGTAGTTACAGAATATCGTATTCCTCGCCCGAGCCGTCGTTCGGTGTCTGCGATTGGGCCGATCATGTCACGTGGTTTCCTAGAACTCGCCGTACGTGTTGAGTCATCTCCATGCAAAACCGTCTTCCTGGGTTGCGAGCTGGCTCGACCGCGCGTCCCCACCGGAGAAAGGGGAGATTGGGGTCCCATTGCTAGGCGACGCCGCCGCGCTTGACTCAAGATGGCGGTCTCGCTTGTCGGCGTGGCTCAGTGTCGCTACTGTGCTCCCTATTTAGTGACTCCATTGGTTTCCTGGAGTGGAGGTTTCCTATTTGGATGAGATAGGTATACAAGCAAGATTATATTTAAAGATGAGCGCCGATAACACTGACATAAGCATCCGCACTGTACCCGCGCATGTAACGTCCGCAACAGCGCGGATATTGAGTATATCCGCACATCCGTAGTCATTATATTTGTAGGAAAAAATCCACACGACAAAAGTGTTATCTTGCGAACGTTTTCACTGTTCAGCGTGCAAACCACCCAGAAACAGTGTCATCCGGAATTCTCCAGTAAAGTGCTGTTAAAGGGAGACTCCGGGACAATCCGAAACTATTATAATGACTATGTAAATAAGCTCGATACATCCTTCCGAAATGAGAAATACAGTTGGTTTGGCAGTCGGGGACTCGTTAGTTGCCAAAAGAGCTGGGAAGCTCAAAACGAAACCGAAACTTTTGAACGTTCCCTCTACTACCTCCTGTACCATGCGTGACGTCACCGGTAGTCTCGTGTGGGCCAAGGGCTGTTTTTCGGGCACGCGCTTTGTAACTTCTTCGTGTCGCGTGGATGACCAGTCGTCTGCTTCCTCGATTTCGCTCTAAGATATTCGCCAGCGGTAACAGCAAAACCTACAGAAAGCCGTACACGAGGAATACCGGTGAGGTGAAGCCCAGTGTTGCTGGGCTGCTTTTCCGTGGAGGAGCGCCTAATCACTCGAAGGAAATTATTCATTTTCAAATCATCTGGGCCACTTGGGGATGTGAAATTGTGTTCTCTGAAATATCATACGGTACGGATTGATGTCGCACTGTTACCTCAACACGTTTTTGGTGCGGAGTCTCCCTTTAAAGGCACAGCGATGTAAACGATGACACAAGTCGACACCGTTTTTGATTCTTTGTGTCAATTGAGGCTCCACGTGTGGCACGTCGACAGAGACACCTGATGCTTATATTTGCGGGTAGAATGCGGGTACCTGGGCGATCCGCAGATGTGCATGGTTTTTACCATACTTTATCCGCGTAGGTCCCGAAACGTTATATTTCTATCCGCCATCCACGATATCCGGGCGGATCCGCGGGTGCCGTACCCGCATACCTACGGGAGCCGGGACAATTCAGTGCGGAATAAGCTAGGGTTCCTCGCTTTCGGTTTTAACCAAAAAATACCGCGAAAGATACGCCGGTAAATTTTTCATCATTCGGTTCTAACCAAAAAACGCCGAACACAAATGAATGTCCGAGGAAATATCAGGGGGATTAATCGCTGCACACGTTAGATTTAAAAAAAAGAGAAAAAAGGACAAAAAAGAAAAAACGCTTTCACGATTTAGGTTCCACCACTTTGCTGTGGAGCAATGCAGCGTTTCTTGTGATGTCTCACAGGGGTTAATTTTGTATTGGTTTTTGGTTTTGAGGCTGCGCTGAGACAGAGTTCTGAAATTACATTGCGATTTATATTCGCCGATATCCGCAGGATAAACCATGTACACGCCGTAAATATCACCGGAAAACGCCAATTTCATGAAAATAAATAAGCACCGAAAAACGTACGCCGAATCCTCCCTAAAATAAAAACCGAACGCGCGATATAATAATCTTGCTGGTTTGCTCTTCTTTTGTTCTATTTCAATAAGGTATGTATACTTCGACGTCTGATTCATTGTTGTTTCGTTGCAGGCTGTCCAGAGTTCCTGTATCTGAACAAGATGCAAAAGGGAGGATTCCCTCGCCACCGTCGGATGGCATACTAAGTATGCATGTGAGTATATATTTCCAGACATAAACACCTGTTCTGTTATATCAACCGCTCATTGCTGATGAAGTGCTCTTCAATTGGGTTCGGAGTCCCGACCCGCTTTTACAGTCCCGGGGTTCCACGGGATTTCGAAATGTGGAATTCGGGATCCCTATTATCCCCAAGTATATTATGTAGTGCAACAAAACGCACAAAAAAGAGAAACTGCTCACTGCAACTGCACTGCAACTGATGTTCTATCAATCGCCTCTGATGAAATGCTCATGAATAGGGTTCGGAGCCCAGAGCCGTTTTTACAATCCCGGGATTACACGGGATTTCGAAATGTGGAATTCGGGATCTCGGGACGGGATCGGGATTTTTTTTTTTCTCAGCTATCCCAAGGTTGTCGTATAGGACTGTACATCGTGTTATCACAAATAGCGACACAGTGCGCGTTTCCTGTTGTCGCCACGTAATATTATCTGGTTCAAGAAAACGCACAAACAAAACAAAAAAAGAGAAACTGCTCACTGATACAACTGAAGTTGTATCACTCGCCACTGATCAATCAATCAATCAATCGCTCATGAATAGGGTTCGGGGCCCCGAGCAGTTTTTGCAACCCAGGATTTCGCAGGATTTCCAAATGTGATCTCGTGGATATTCTAGTGAACTAAAACTCGCGCACGCGAAAAAACAACAACAACAAACAAACAAACAAAGAAAGAAAGAAAAGAGGGAGAGAGAAACTGCTCACCGTGCAAACGTTTCGCCGCATATCATATTGAGCATTCGCACTATATGTAGGGGTATTGGCTTCGCGTTGGAGTGCGTCTCTTCTTGTTGTCTGCTACGGAATATTTCCCGCGTATATATGACGCTCAGCGCTTGTACCTACGGGGCAGCTAAAATGAATGACGTTTTTCGAATCTTTCGCTGGGGTACCCTGGAGTAAGTCGCTTGTGTGAACTGCGAATAAATGGAAGGGTGCGTTTTGCTCGTCTGTATCAGCCGAGTGTAGTTTTCTGAATAGGCTGTGTCCATTTTCACTTTCAAATACGCGTATTCGTGAGGATCAAAAGAACAAAAAAAGATTCATTGTGCAATACTTTGTATAGACTCATGGATCGGACGACACCTTTTGATTTCGCAGGAGTCTTAATGCTATACTTAGGGCTGTTCTCGGCTATGACTTGCGTGGTTCACATTAGTCAGCAGCTAACAAATTTTTCCTGTGTCGTGGACGATGAAATTGGTTCGATACCGGATCGCAAATCATATTTTTCTGGGCAGGGACGCTTGAAACTAAAAGTCGATAGGACACCGTTCTTTACTTTCGTACCACCGAAGAAACCGAAAATTTCCGAAAAAATCTACCGCAAAGGCAAATTTCCCTTTTTCTAGCAACAGACACATTTCCAATTAGTCTCACTGAGGCAGTGGAAGGCGTTACCTTGACGCCGACGCAAACGAAACTGAATGCAACTGTTGCGTCGGTCGACAAGGCGAAACGCGCTCTCATTGGTCTTTCCCCGAACGATTTGTCCAGTCACCGCGGGAGAACGTTTGAGGAGACCAATCGGAGGCCTGTCTTCATTGTTGCGCTTCTTGAGGAGGAGACGGAAAGGGTAGAAATTCTTGGCCTCCATTTCAATGCTGTGACAGAGCTGTCGAAGGACGTTGTTGTTGGCTGCACCGATTTTCTAATATGTTCGTTTCAGCCGTGTTGGCCTGGCTCGTTTCTTTTCCAGCAAACACTGTGCGTAATCATTTCTCGAACTGAAGCTGGAAGCGCATGGTGCGTATCTGAGCGCGAAAAACGCGCCGTAGTACGCTTGGCGCGAAATTTCGCTCGGAGAACCGGTTTCTAGGGCGTACTCGAGCGCGTCAGCAGCCGCAAGGCTGCGTTCCAAAACGAACCCCAGAGTAGAGTAGAGTAGAGTCACGTGACCATGGGAGTAGGGGAACCCGCGGGTAGGTCCTGGAAGGGGCCTGAGAACGATTCTCAAAATGGCGACAGTAGACGACAGTGACATTTGGGCCCCGGGACATCAGAACCGCTGGCCGCTGCTTCGCTTTAGTGTGACGGTGTTGACTATGGGGTCATCTGCGTGTGTTCGTAAAGCATTCACCGCGGTATTTACCGCGCATTCTCCGAGAAACGGTTGCGCTGTTCTGATCCGCAGTTAGCTCTAAAACGCGTAGAACCAGCCTTCGATCTTCACATGCAGCGAGCTGATGTGTGTCGTACATATGATTCCGTGCATGGTGCTCTGAAGAAAACATCAGGTCGGAAAATCCGCTGGAATACTGGAATTTCCGAGCGTCCTCCACGATGCAGCCGAGACAAGCTCTCGGGTTGACCCGAGTAAGTTCTGGAACGCAGCTCACGGAGACGGCAACGTGGCAGTCACAGCGTTGGCATGCGTACCAAGCTGGAACCATACGGGGCATATAGCAAGGCGTCGCGCTGGCGGATGTTTCGCCGTGAAATACGCGCCATGCGGTTCCACCTTGAGCCACATGCGTAAAATGTCGTCGCGTTTATTGTAATAGTAAAAGATGAAGTAAAACGAGAGAAGATTGAAGCAGTGGACGGTCTCCTGTGGCCGAAGAATGACGTAGTTTTATTAAGTCCTCAGTCCCAGCGACCCATCTAATACTTTGCTCTCCTCGACGAACTCGTGCACCCTCACCGCATCCCCATCCTTCATCCTCTATCCTCCATCCGTCCGTCCTTTGTGTTTTGTGATTTTTTTTTTTTTTTTTTGCTATAGTCGTGGCGACGCCCATGTCTGTGTGGCCTACAACGGCGAGCCTATCCTGCCATTACCCCCCCTCTCCATTTCATGCGTCGACACAGCTTCGTCTTCCTTCGTAGCACCCTTTACAGTAATAACCGAATGATATCGCGGCAAAACGCGGGAACGTTTCCAATAAATGTATACCAGGCTTCGTTTGCCAATGTCAAACAGTACGACAGAACTGGGAGTCTGTCGCAATTCCGTTGCTCATACGTCGAAGGATATTGAGAAAGCGATACAGAAAACCCTCCACCCGCGTTCCTCCCGAGCATATAGACGACACGTGGGTTATATGACTATAGGGTTCCGCGTTTTTAGTTTTGGGCGGATTCGGCGTATGTTTTTCGATGTTTATTGGTTTTCAAGAAATCGTCCTTTTTCTATGTTTTTCCTGGCGTGTACACCCGACAGTTCGCGGAGTATAGAAATCACAATGTAATTTCCGCACGACGCACATCACGTTCGCTACGGTGGCGTTTTACGACGAAGGTAAAAGTAAACTGACATTTTTCCCAACCATCGTATTTCTGTATTGTTTTCTGATCTACATCAACTTGCTGATTTATCTCCTGGAATGTCATTTACCGGAATGTCCCTCTGTATTCGGTGTTTTCCAATTAAAACCGAATGGGGAAAATCAATCAATGCATGCACTTACTACTCTGTGAGGACATGTTAGACGCATACCTTCTTATGCGTGAAATGATGCAATGTTGAAATACGTAGCACACCGATAATTCGTTCGTAAGCACAATCCTTCCTGAAGCACCTGTCGTAGATTACCCGTACATTACGCCTCTGGACATCTTCAATCATGTCAGCATTTTGTTTTGAAAGGAAATTCCAGGAAACATATAGATGAAAATCCCAACTCCATCTCCATTTTTTTATTTTAAAAATCAATCAATCAAAATCCCAACTTGCTTAGTATTGGCAAAGACGCACAATAATGGGTTATATTATACGAAACAATCTACATGATACGTCACCTTGGATAAGATCCTCGTGCACGTTGCTAAAAAAAATGAAAAAGAAAATACGTGGACTGTACACTTTCTTTGCGCTCTATAAAAACGAATGATCTCTGGTGTCAGCTGCGATCGAGACGCGACACGGTTCAGCTGTTTCTCGTCTGCCGTTGGACTGGTGGAGGCAATACGCCCTTTCCGGCTTCTGATATACACCCCTTTCCGGGGCAGGCTTCGATCAACGTCTCCGAAATTGCATTGGTTTTCCCTTCGAAAAAACGTCCCCACAATTTTTACCTTCGGCCTCCTTTCGGTTGTGCTCTGTGTGTGTGTGCTATCGAATGCCATGACGCAAGGACATGACCTTCACAGGCGTCAGCTTCATGTAATGCCATCGTCAAAACATGTCATCGTCCGCCCTCGCTATGAACACTTGCGGTCATTTCACTCACGCTGTCCTTAACTACGTAACATGAAAAACGGTTAGGAGCAACTAATATTTATTCGAACAAGAACTTTCGTGCAAGAGACTGCACTTCTTCAGGTTACACAACTAAGTGCAACTTAGTTGTGTAAGGCACTTAGTTGTGTAACCTGAAGAAGTGCAGTCTCTTGCACGAAAGTTCTTGTTCGAATAAATATTAGTTGCTCCTAACCGTTTTTCATGTTACGTGTGTGATTCCCTCTTCGCGGGCTCATTGACAGTGTTTTTTTTTCCCTTTTCGACGTGTCCTTAACTACTATAAAAACAGCATAAAAATGGGGGGTAGGCTGTGTCGGGACACGGCCGCTCACAAGGGGTGTGAATGGAGAGAGCTCAAATAAGAACGGTAAGTTTCAATTTCAGTAGCGCGGTATGACTTTTGTTCCAGTGTTTAGTACATATTTATTACAGTAAACCAAGGAAATGCAATAGTTTTATATTATAGGGTTGTTGCTGAAACAAAGTCTGTGAGGAAACGTTACAGCTATACAGTCGATAGTTTTGGTTCGGCGAGTGCGGTATCATGGGCGGACGAGTTTCGTCTCACCACACTGTTCTACAAAGGACGACGGTATACCGGTAGGGAGTGGCTTTTTCGGGTTAAATGCCTTTCTCACATTCGGGGGGTAAAAATCGGGCGCTATTTTGAAATCTCTAATTCGGCGAGAAATCGTGCGATAATTGTGCCTTCGGGTGTTATCGTGTGTTTTTGTTTCTCCTCTTGTCTATTAAGTCGTTTCCTAATATATATATATATTTTTTTCTTGTTGTTTTTTGCGGGATCATGACCTTCCAGCGGTAATTTCCGGAGGCATAGACAGTGTTGGCACACATGGGTGTATTGCTGGGAACGTAAGTGACCCGCTCTTACACTCTTACCGCTGTTACACGTGGCGACCTTTGTTCGTCTTCAGTGGAAACGTGACTTGAGGATTTCATAGTGACTGGAATTCGGGGAGAAATCTGGTTTAACCCGAATTGGTCGGAGGTCAGTTCGGGGGGGGGGGGGGGGGAATAACCGGGCGGAATCGGGTTTAACCCGAAAAAGTCACTCCCTAGGTATACGTGAGGTAAGACATGTAATTGAGGGGGCGCCGACATTTAAAAGCTCACCGTACAAAAGCTCACCGCTTTACTTGCCTCTTCTTTTGCAACTGCTTTCTTTATTACGTTCTTGGCCACAAACAAAAATCATTAGGCCAATCAAAGTCTCACTCTTTCAGTTGGCTGAGAGGGAAAATGAACTTTTTGCATCTGTCGAGGCGACTGATCAAGGTTAGGACAGGAGAGCTTTTTTATGGTATGCAGACGGACGAACCGAATGGTATAGGCATATAGGCTCGATCCTTATTTCTGCCAGACATACGTCACCTCACTCGCGAGCGCACTGCATGTGGTTGTAGATCCCGATGGTGATTGGGCGACATGTCATTCATATGGACGTCCATAATAGAACCGGAAGTCGTTCTTGTCGTTCACCATGTGCCCTCGATAGCGGTAACTCTACTCAGAGCAACGTAAACGTGCTGATGCTGTTGACTAGAGCCCTGCGCGGATGAGATTTTTGGCATCTGACCCGCATCCGCGCGCACGTTACCGCATCCGAAGCATACACAAGAGTTTACATCCGCATCCGATCCGCTGAGCAAAAGCACCATCCGCATCCGATCCGCAAAATCCGCACGTTTCGAAGGACGCGTAGAGACCGCCGGAAGCATGTTGGTATAATTTCGGATGTCTCCATGCTGTCACGGAAGGACTCTCGACGAAAAGCAAAGGTAAACAATTTCAATAAACGCGATATGGAGAGACTTGTGGAACGCGTGGAACGCTACCTCGCCGGTGCTCGCGTGGTTCAAGAGACTCGGCAAGGACAAATAGGCCTGCAGGCACTTCCCATGGGAAAAGGTTGTGGCGCAACGGGTTCGAGACGCCAGAATACCCCCTCTCCCGTCTTGGCCGTGCATGGTCAAAGGTGAACCCGGGCAATACAAATAAATTGCATCACGCGGTGTATCCGCGTCCGATCCGCTACCGACCTCGCGCCATCCGCATCCGATCCGCACACCTCAGAGTGCTAAATTTTCATCCGAATCCGCAAGTATCTTGCGGATATCCGCTTCCATCCGCGGATGGTGCAGGGCTCTACTGTTGACTGCTGTCGTACGTTTGAAGACTACCTGATGAAACGTACCTCCCTGTGTGCTGATCGCGCACGCCGGAACGACACAGTTTTACTGCGACCGATGCTGATAGTGCGCTTACTTTGATGGGCGTCCAGTCACGACTGAGGGTGTTGCTGAGAACGTGAGGTCGGGGTTTGAGTCGAAACTTGCGACCGATATGGACGTTTCCAAAGTAAGTCCATGTTCACGATGCGCTCAGTCGACCCACCGGTTTATTAGTAGAGTGTTGCGGCTCGTCGTCGCCGTCGACATTGAAATATTCATCCTCGAGGGTCTCTATATACTTGAGAACGCCTATGGCGCCGCTTACGAGGCCGTCCCCGTTGTCTAGGTTAGTGGTGATCATGGTCTGGTAATCGGTCGCAGGAGAGATCATGTACGACAAGCCGTCGCACACCGCTACAGTGATATGTTTATTCTTGGTTACATGGGTTACAGGGTACAAGTTACGTGCTACACGGTTCGTGCCGCAAGCCGCATGACTGCGTTGTTGTGTCTTGCGGACTTCGGAACGGTGAGAGCGGCGGCGCTGATGTTGCTCTCCGGCGCAGCCCGGTTACATTGCAGCATCTTCTGCAGCTTATGCCTGCCAAAGTTTCTTTTAAAGTTTCTCACGCTTTCTTCTGCGGGTCTCCATTCCTTCATTCTCCTATAGAAGTCGTTGAGGGTAAAAAATCCGGTTTGCCAGTGACATCTGCTCCATATTCTCTTCGAGTTCTTTCTTCTCGGGCTTCCGTTAAGTCTTGGCGTTGTAATCCATTCCTCGTACGATTTCGCCGCAGATAGTCCGACGCCTTGTTGTAGTGATTGAATTGAATCCCAAAAGGGTGCCCATGACGGTCCAGCGAACCGTTCAGCTTGCAGACTCTCGTGTCTCTGTGTACTGTCGTTCTGCAGAGTACAACTGGCTTCAGAAATCATTCGCTCACCATCCGGAACCGATGACCGGTAACGCTTGACACTGACACTGAGCGTAGCTCGGCTTATACAAGTGTTCGTCGCAAGATCCCGCCTCTTTCTCCATCTCATCTTCAGTGATGGCTGCTATATATGTGCGGTGCAGGTCAGCCAGGAGAGACGACTTGCGGTTAGCAAGTCAAGCTTGAGCCGCAGTTCCATCCAAGGCGGGGGCGTTCCACGCAATGCAGTCATGTCTTCTGCGAGCTTCGTGATGCAGGAACGAATAGAGGCTCCAAGTTTCCTGCACCCTTCCTGGGGTCCTCCCGGGAATTATTGAGACAACGGTTCCCGGGTTTCGGCACCAAAAATGCAAGGAAAGGACTCGGGAACGATAACGAACAGCTCTAATGCAGAATAGGTGATCCACGTTTTTCTTCAAAAACAAAACATTAAAAAAAAAAAAAAACGCTATCCGTATGTCACGAGCCTCTTCTTCACCTTCTTACATACGTATAGCGGATCGATGTTGCGGTCGTCACCTTTTTCGACAACCGTCTTATTGGCAGACGCCTAAACATGCGCCCTATATACGTATGTGTCTGTGCGCGGTTTATATTTTATAACATTTTAAAATAGTCTATATTTTCGGGACGCTGAATTTTTGAAACTGACATCACGATGTATTAGATGTATTCGCGTTGAGACGTTTAGGAACTAGTTCTGGTTTTAGCATCAGAAATCATGTCTGCTCCCAGCCTTGGACCATATTTAAGATGTACTTGGAAATCTCATTTTCGCTGGCACTGTTGACCCCAAGGCTGTACTTCGCGTACTGTACTGTTCGGTAACACAGCGTTTGACGTGACGTGTCCAGAGAACCGAGAGGTGGTAAGACGCTTGCCATAGTAGTAATAAAACAGCATATATGCAGGCAAGATGGTGGACAAACTCCATGTCAAACAAACCGGACCACTGGGCGAACACTGAAGAGAACACAAGACGGCTGAGCCGCTTTGGCAGCTTCAGCTGTGCCGCCTTGTCGCGTTATCTTCAGATTTCGCCCATTTACCATGCAGTAATTGAATAAGGTGCCTGCAAACAGCAGTGCGTATACAGAAATGCTGCGCACGCCTCAGCGGTGTTCGGAACATTCAAATCAGCGTTGCTGTCAAAGTCTGATTATGTTCGAAGCGCGTGAGAGTCTGGTAACATCCGTTTGCTAATGTGGGGTGTACAGCCCTATATGCGGGATCCCGCAGAAACCAATCCGGACCGACAAGTTAAACAATGATCGACTTGTCGAATGAGTCATATCAGCAGCATAGGCCGAGTGGATACAAGCGCCCCCTCGTTGGTCGTAGCCAAGGTCGTGCTGAAGACTGGATAGGTGGTGGGTTCGAATCCTACCACTGGCTGAAGCTTTTCCTGCAGACTTTCCAGACGAATGCCGGCACAGTTCCCCTTTGAAGTCGGCCCAGGACTTATACTGACCTTCCTGTCCCCCACTCCTTCCTGCTGTCCTCTCTCCATCTGTCCACATCTGTACGCCGCTCATATAGCCACAGTTGCTTCGCGGCGCTAACACGGAATGAAAAAAAAAAACAACGATCACAAATGAGACATATGGATTCAAATTCAGTATCTCTTGACGTGTGCAGGCACTGCAGGATGCTGATGAATGTTCCTGATGAGTCTCTTCTTCAAGCATTCCGGTTCCGCGAGCCTTTGTCCTGAGGTTCCGCCAACGGGACATACTGTTCAGCACCCGCGAGTGTCGCTTGACAGCGTATACCAAAGGTGGCTGTCGGACAGCCTTGTTATCAGACGGTGCTCGACGTTTGATCGTTGGGATTGGGATTGAAATCGAGATCGCAGGACGAAGACGCCAGCCGCTGCTGTCTTCATCTTTGTTGGCTCCACCCGCAACTGCACCCGATAATTTCGCCGCACCACGCTTTTGCTTTTCTCTTATGTTTCGAAAGCATTAAAAGCAATTGGAAAGTCGGAAGTACTTCGGAGAAACTTCGGAGCTACTCTGCTGCCCACATGGACTTTGTTTTCTCAAGCATCAGTGGCAACCCACTATGGGTTATCGTCGGGGAAGTATTGTGAAACAGTTTAAAGAATCCGGTAAACCTCAACCGTCGTCTTGCGACGAAACCATAAACGATTAAATAATCAGTTATACAGAATAAAAATTTCGTACTACATCTAGTTCACCTCACACGCCTCTTCACACTTGCCCCAGTGAAGTGTAGGCCCCTTGAGGTCGTGCTGGCACGATTATGGGTTCCCTCGGATAACATATAGGTTGAGAACCACTGGTCTAGATATACAGGGTGTCCACGCTATGTGTGAACAGATTTTTTAAAAATATATATAACACTTTTTCCAAGATGAAATCAATTGCAATATAGCATATGCACTCTCTAGCAGTGCATTAGCAAACTCCAAAGGCAATGTCTTAATTAAGTTTCATTAATTAACTTTTTAATTATAAAAGCTACAAAGTTGTCCCAATGAGAACATCTGTTCCTTTCGGTCACCTTATATCGTAGCCGTTTTCAGAACAAAAATCCGTTCGATAGATCGCCCGCAAAAAATTCGTGAAGGAACGCCATTTTTTTCTTTATTTTGTTCATTGCGCTTCTTAGAAGACGCGTATTTCCCAACGGGAGAGGGGGAAGGAGCACAGCGCCACCTCATGCGTCGAAGGTGAGCTTTAACTTGCGGAAACAAAACAAAAACAAATGTATCGAGTGACTCTATCGGAACTGGCCTTATCTTGGGTTGCATTTTCTGTTTCCTTTTAGTCTTTTTCCAGGACGCGAGAGGCGATAGTGTGCTCTTTCTCCCTCTCACATTGGAGATGAAAGAAAGACGCGTCTTCTAAGAAGCGCAATGAACAAAAAAAAAAAAAAAAAGGCGTTCCTTCACGAAATTTCTTCACGAATCTGTTCACACTTAGCGTGGACACCCTGTATATACGCTTGTGAAAGACCGAGCTTCCCATGACTACAGTCAGCCTTGCGCGGAGCTACTTTCGCTCGTACCGTGTCGTTATTTGTTCGCAGGACACAGCTAATGAGGTGCGGTCGCGATGTGGAAATCGTGCGCAGAATTCAGAGCACTTAATCCCTAAATTTTAATTACTGCGGACCGCCGCGGAGGACGAGCACAGGAAGGGGGTGACCGCGACGCCAACTTCGGGCTTATAGATAAGAATCGCGCAGAACGTCCAATTCGCGGCAGCGTGGTTTGTGCCAACGTCAATTCATCACCGTCGTCGAGCTGAAGTTTAAAGGGTTGGTACGTCAAGAACGTTTCCATAAAAAATAAAATAAAATAAAGAAATACAAAAATCAAATGAAACGTAGTAAAGTGACAGGTACTATTCGCAGTGCAGAATTCCCTCAAATATGCTGCCACGAAAACAGCTTCGCTTTACTGCACCCGTTACTTAGAAAATGGCTAGTCTTAATTTCTGACGCGAGTCGCACGATGTGAATCGTATATGGCCATGTTTAGGTTGGGGTGCGTTTCTTGTCGGAGGAGTATAGCGATGGAAACTCAGGCCAAGTAACAATGTTCTCACTGAACCAAGAAATAAAAACGTTACCTTGAACGTTACCGTAATCAAAATTCGTGCTGGCGCTGGATTTTCTACCCTTCTGCGTCCCTCAAACATAGTACCTCGAGTGTGGTATACGTACGGAAGAAATTCGTAAGTACAGGGAGCATCAAGTAGCGACCCAACTTGCAACACAGCGACGTTGCTTCGAGGGGAACTCTTCAGGGGAATTACTAATGCAGCGGCAGGGTTGAATTATTCAACAGGTATGGCGAATGCCACGCGCGACCTGCCTTCACTTTCGTCACGCAAGGGGGCGCTGCGTGTCATTGGGTTAGGGTTCTACTTCTGAAGATTGTCCTGGAAACGATATTCAATAGTGGGTAAGCAGATATGGATGGATGGATGCGTTAAATAAAATCGTTATTGGCTGTCAGCAACGTGTCAGGGCCACCTCAAAATTGTACTTTAAAGTACAAAGTGCCTGGCGCCATTAGTACTTGAAGTACAGTTCAAACTTCAAAGTACCCGATTGCAAATGTACTTCAAGTAAAGCACAAAGTACTTCAAGTACTCATCAAGTACATTGTATATTTAATTTTTATCACCTTGCATTTCACTGTTTGGCAATTATACAGGGTGTCCGGGCTAAATGGGAACCTATTTTTAAAAAATATATACGCATATCACTCTTTCCGAGATGAAATCAATTGCAATATAGCATATGCTGAAGGGCACTCCCTATAAGGGCATTAGCAAAGTTCAAAGGCAATGTCTTAATTAACTTTCATTAATTAACTTTTTAATTATAAAAGCTACAAAGTTGTCCCAATGAGAACATCTGCTCCTTTCGGTCACCTGATATCGTAGCCGTTTTCAGAACAAAAATCCGTTCGATAGATCGCCCGCAAATAATTAGTGAAGGAACGCCATTTTTTCTTTATTTTGTTCATTGCGCATCTTCGCAGACGCGTATTTCCTTCATCCCCAACGTGAGAGGGGAAAAGAGTACAGTGCCGCCTCATGCGTCGAAGATGAGCTTTAACTTGCGGAAACAAAACAAAAACAAATGTATCGGGTGACGCTGTCGGAACTGGCCTTATCTTGGGTTGCATTTTCTGTTTCCTTTAAATCTTTTTCCAGGACGCGAGAGGCGATAATGTGCTCTTTCTCCCTCTCACATTGGGGGTGAAGGAAAGACGCGTCTTCTAAGAACCGCAATGAACAAAAAGAAAAAATGGCGTTTCTTCACGAATTTTTTGCGGGCGATCTATCGAACAGATTTTTGTTCTGAAAACGGCTACGATATCAGGTGACCGAAAGGAACAGATGTTCTCATTGGGACAACTTTGTAACTTTTATAATTAAAAAGTTAATGAATGAAAGTTAATTAAGACATTGCCTTTGGACTTTGCTAATGCCCTCCTAGTGAGTGCCCTTCAGCATATGCTATACTGCAATTGATTTCATCCTGGAAAAAGTGTTATATATATTTTTAAAAAATATGTTTGCAGTTAGCTGGGACACCCTGTATATATATTTTAAAAAATATGTTCGCGTTTAGCTGGGATACCCTGTATATGTATATGTTTTGCCTTTTTAGCTAAACTTTAGCCCGCATTCTTGGCAAGTGTTATGAAGCCCTACCGGTTGAGTGCTTACCCGTGAATGTGAACTGAATCAGATGGTATAGTTTTCAGTTATGTGCACGGAGGCAGTGTGATGTAACGGTGCAGAACAGTGTTACACGACACCCTGACTGCTATAAATGTTATAGCATCTACATAAAGCTGTGGCTGAGGCTAGTAGTGACTCTTCCTAAAGGCTGCGCTTGGAGTCGTTATGGTGAACGTCGCAGCAGAAGACGCAGTTGTCCTCACCCTGCACGGAGGACGCGAGAGTCGATGTACAATAGTTGTTGGAATAGCCAGCTGCAACGAACGGCGGGGGGAAGATGGTGAACCCCGCGTTTCCTTCGTTCTCTGCTGCCCGCCGCAGTCGTTGCACGACGACAAGCGCCGCGGCGTGCCGTTCGAAAAGCGCGTAGCGCGGTTGGGTCTGTGGCACGCGGTTTGCCGCGATATGCTAAAGCAGACGACGCTGGGGCTTTGTGTCACACATTGCGAAAGAGGGAGCGTACGTATCGAGCGTCCCTGTGGGCACGACGGCAAAAGAAAAGTGCACCCTTGCGGGCTGGGTAGAGTGATTGGCATGACCATTTACACGTGTTGACATACCTGTTCGCACCAGGGTTGCTGAGTTGCGACTCCGGAGTTGGAATGATTCCAGATTTATCAGAGCGCGGAATAGAATTGGAATAGAATGGCGAAAAATGTCCTAGGAATGGAATTATTCTTTTTGGAGGAATGGAATTGGAATAAACCTCTACACGAGAAACGTCATCATGACATTGGTAGACAGACTGAAACCGAAACAAAATCAGAATGGGAGGGCTTGGTTCCACGAATTAGCAATTGTTCACTGCCTCCTATTGAAAGAAAAGTAGGACCGAAGGTCGCGTCCCTTTCAGAGACCATCGTAATCCCCTCAAGACCGTGGCTTTCGGGCGCGACCTTGTTCGCCACTAGATTTGAACGTAGTTCAACTCTACCAAACTCGCGGCGCTGTCGAACACTATGACGTCATTTGTTTACAAACAGGTAGAGGTCTATTGACACTTGTTCGCTGCCTCCTGTTGAAAGAAAAGTAGGACCGTATAGGTCGCGTCCCTTTCATGGACCATCGTAATCCCCTCAAGACCGTGGCTTTCGGGCGCGACCTTGTTCGCCTCTAGCTTCCAGCGTAGTTCAGCTCTACAAAACTGGTGGCTCTGCCGAGCACTATGACGTCATTTGTTTACAAACAGGGAGAGGTCTATTGAAGGGTGTGGGTGTCCCGGTGGTAGTTTTGGTTTCAACCCGTTGGAACCAACGCCTGCTTGTTTCAATCGTGCCCTTTGCACACACGCACCGCACCTGCACTCGGTCAAGAGTGAATACCATTGTCTTTGTACTTTTGCTGTGCTGAGTGATGTCAATCTCCTCTAGCACTGCAGGGCCAACCAGTTAGGGTTGCCACCTTTCGTAGTAAAAAATACCGGCTGAGGGAGAGGAGGTGGAATAGAGGGAAAGGAGGAAATGTTCGCGGGAAAGGGAAAGTGGGTGAAGGGTGGAGAGTATACAGAGAGAGAGAAAGAAAGAACGAGCGTACTCGCTCAAGACAACAATGATAATAATAATGAATAACTAAGGAAACGACTGGTGACTACGGAGTTGGGTGTGCTCCAGATTTATTCAAGCTGTAGTCCAATGTTGAAAGGAAAACCCCGTAAAAGCCCCTATAAAAGGTGTTGAGCCACAAATACCGGCAAAAGGCTGCCGGTATCACCTTTCTACCGGCAACCGGCAGAGCGAGCAAATAACCGGCCGTGCTGGTATAATACCGGCATGATGGCAACCCTACAGCCAGTATGGTTACCGCTCCCTTTTCTTTTATGATGGAATTAAAGGAATGGAATTGGGTTGTCAAGTTATTCCAGGAGTGGGAATTGATCGTACCTTTTCATTCCGAGGACTTGAAAGGAATGGAATTATCGCAAATCTCCATTCTTCGGAATGGAATCTGAATGGAAGACTCCATTTCGCAACCCTGGTTCGCACACGGTATATGAACGAAGAGTGGTGGTCAAAAGTCGAGCGGCACAGGAAAGAGACCGCTGCACCTTTAAGGATTTTTCTCGCACCTTTAGTCGAAAAAAAAAAAAAGAAAAGAAAGGAAGGAAAGAAATGCCAGAAATGCCAAAGTCCGAAAAAATCTGAAAAGTGTCTATGGTGTACAGTAAAACGCAAGCATTTCGACATTGGTATCGGAATTTCACAACACCTTGAATTCTCACAAATGACTATGTCTATGATGACTAAAATCTGTACTCATCTTGTTTGTAAGTACAGCTCGACAACGCAGCAGTTTAATACCTTTTGAGGTTCCTTTACTCATTGTTTCCCCTGTTTGAGGTTGTCACTTATTGTCTTTTATTATCAGAATTTCAGATGCCTGCCTTTTCCACAATACTAAGGGATAGCTTTGGCCAGGGGAACCACTCGGGGGCATGGTGATGCCCTCTTGGACGAACGGTCCATGCACAGCACGATGTTGTCAGCAGAGCCCGGAGGCTCATCTTCGGGCTGCCGACCCTCGCTCCCATCTTTCTGCCGAAGTCGTTTCTATCGACTTCTGGTGGCTGTTGTTGTCATCTTCCTTCTGGTCGAGTACAGCGTCAACCTGCTCGCCTACAGCAGTGCCTCCCTCAAGAATGTCTCCCCGGGTCTCACATGGTTCCTTGGGGCGGATCCACTTCAGTCCGAGGCTCACGTCAGTAGGACGTCGTTCAGCATCGGAGACTCAATCGGTGTTGTGAACCAGAGTAGACATCTTGTGAATGGTAGTGGTAATCAGACTGTGTTCAGGACAGACAACGTGACTGAAGTAGTTGCACCTACAAACACATCCGTGCTCGAACTGTGTCCTCTTATTCCTCCAAAGCTAGGTAAGTTGCTGAGCTCATTTTCTGCGGCGATCTTACCAGTTGCTTTGCGAAGCAATAGACCCCTATCCGAGAAACGTCATCATGACGTTGGTAGAGAGACTGAAACCGAAACAAATCTGAAGGGGAGGGCTGTGTTTCAGGAATGGCCAGTTGTTTTCTGCCTCCTATTGAAAGAAAAATAGGACCGAAGGTCGCGTCCCTTTGACGATGGTCCCTTTTAGGGACCATCGTAATCCCCTCAAGACGGTGGCTTTCGTGCGCGACCTTGTTCGCCCCCTATAGCTTCGAGCGTAGTTGAACTCTACCAAATAGACCTCTCCCTGTTTGTAAACAAATGACGTCATAGTGTTAGACAGTGCCATCAGTTTGGTAGAGTTGAACTACACTGGAAGCTAGGGGGCGAACAAGGTCGCGCCCGAAAGCCACCGTCTTGAGGGGATTACGATAGTCCCTATAAGGCTATAAGGGACGCGACCTGCGGTCTTACTTTTCTTTCAATAGGAGGCAGCGAACAAGTGCCCATTCGTGGAACCCAGCCCTCCCCTTCCATTTGTTTCGGTTTCAGTCTGTCTACTAACGTCATGATGACGTTCCTCGGGTAGAGGTCTATTGGTGGCGCTATCGAACACTATGACGTCATTTGTCTACAAGTAGGAAGAACTCTATACTGTACAACGCCATGGTTTGTTTTCTATATACAGTCTACCCCTTTATAACGATATTCAGGGGAACGCGAAATGCGATCATTATATCAGGGTATCGTTACACGTGAGCTCTTACCAAATCGCCGGTCACGTCAACTAAGTCTGTGGTGCAAGTCGGACGTCGCTGAACATGAACGTTTGTTCAGAGCACGAAACCGTTTTATCTTGCTCTAGGTTTACGCAGCTTTGTGACGAAAGCTTTTCCAAGGACAACATAACCGAGGATACCACGTGAAGCTCCGCACCTCTTGAGATCGACGACATCGTCCATTACCCGTCATCCAGTGCCGTACGTAGCCATAGTCGTTCTAGCTATCGGAACTGCGTTGTCCTATAGAACACGCCTCGTCAATTCGACACGTATTTGAGTGGCTACGCGCAACTGTCTGCCAGCTCACGTTTGCAAAGCACCAATACAAATCCATCGAGCGCGTCGAACTTCAAGTCGAGCAGTGTGCCTTCCTCATCTAAACTCGTCTCGGAACTGCCGACGTCATCGTAGCACACGGCGAATCAGAAAAAAAGAACAAAGAAAAGAAATCTTGAGGGTGAGCGAACGATGCGGAGAGGGTGTGGATGGCGAGGTGCATCTGATCCCCGTCAGTTATATGCGCTGCAAAACCCGCCGCGTTCTCACTTTAATGCTCATGGAGGCTCTTGAAAATGCCTCCTTGATGTTTTTATTTATGTTTTTGTGTGAAACAAACGGAACCTTTGCTTTCCGATTTTCGCGCATCTTACCGGGCGCCGGGAGAATTCCAATCGCAAAACGTTTTCACGATGATTGCCATATCTATATCCAAGCCTTGTTTACATATGTACAGCTCCCGTCAACCTTAATAATAACGGTGGAAAAACTTTTGTTCTCATTTCCGAGCGCGATAACAGCCACCCTGGGAGTACTGAGGGAATGTTAAGTGAACAAAATCATGGCGTTAAACTAACAGAATAATTTTGTTCCATTAAGATTTCCTCATGGCCCCAAGGGTTGCTGTGATTGCGCTCGGGAGCACGACCATATTTTTTCCAATGTTATTATTAAGATTGACGCGAGCTGTACTTCATTGGGTGAGCTGACAGGACCAATTTGATCATAATATCGGAGTTGTTATATCGAAGATCGCACATCTTCGTACTCATAGATCGAGAAGTTACCTGTCAAAAATAACTCTTTACGAGTTAAGTTACCGTGTGAAAAATGTAACTAAGTTAATAACGAAGTTCTGCATCCTGAAATGTAACTCGTAGTTATGGAGTTACTTAAAAAAAAGAATGAGTTACTTCCAAATTACTTAGGACACAAAACAGCACTACACAGGTGCAGCGCGCATGAGCAATTGAGTTAGACCTTGAGTTGTCTGCGGAGGAGTGCAACATGCTTAAATCGTTTTTGTTTATGTCCAAGAATTCAAACGCGTTGCTTTTTGCTCCCTGGGGGCACACAATGGTTCAGCTTCATTTCAATGGCAGCGGTTCTTACTTCCTGAATGGAATACTGTCATTGGTTGAATATCACGTTTTTATGGCATAAAATGCCACGAAAGAATCGGAGAGAAAGCAAGAGAATATGTGGACGTGAAAGCGAACTAACAGTAACTTGGAACTTAGCTTAAGTTACTTTTGCAAAGTTACCTGAAAAAGAAACGAGTTCCTCTAAAAGTTACCACTGCGCAAAAGTACCGAGTGTTCCGTGAACTTTTGTCCAGCACTGTACCTGCGAAGAAATATATAGGGTGTTTTTTTAAGCCTTTACAGAACCTTTATTTAAAAAAAAAAAAGGTATGAGAGCTGCATAAATGTAGTTTTTTCGGTTGAGTTCTACGGTCAGGCGGACCTCCTCTCGAAGAGTGTTCCACTACAAGATGACTAATTACCCAAAATTTGTTGATTAACTTATTAATTAGGGGATTTTTGGGCAAAAGCAAGATAGCAGATTAGGAGACTATCCTAGTTGCAAGCCATTTCACATTACACAAATCTTGAAGGTACAGGCTTCTGCTGAAGCTCTGGGTGTAAGACAGCCTTTAACCCTGTGTTTGGAGAGCGGACAGTAAAGTGCTAAATGTATTGGTGATCCCAAGAGGAAGAGCGTATCAGTCCTGTAGACCTGTAATGTCCGAGGCAACAAAGAAAGACTGAAAGCATCAGACAGACGTTAGCGCTTTGCCATGACGGGAGTGGACCGGTCTGCTTCCAGTTCGTGAGATGCATCCGTGAGTGTTAATGTAGTTTATCAAACACTGCCAATTCATGGGAACTGTACCTTGTGCTTTGTACCATTGCAGTTGGGCCTTTAAAAGTCTTGAAAGACTCACTGTCTTTCGAAGAGCTAGAGAAGCTGTTCCCTGACCTGATGCCGGGTGGAAGGTACAAACCCAAGGAGTGTGTAGCCAGGCATCGGGTGGCCATCATCATTCCCTACAGGGATCGTGAGGAGCATCTACGCGTTTTCCTTCACAATATGCATTACATGCTCAGGAGACAGCAGCTGGACTACGGAATATTTGTCGTGGAAGAGGTACGTGTCTTCCTAGTCGAGTCGAGCTGTCGGTGAACTGTGGAGCCTTAAGTTTTAGGGTTTAACCCGATTCTTCCACAAATTTGCACCCCAAATTGAAGGTCGCCTCTTTAGGGCGAAACCCGATTTTTTACCCCTGCCAATTGCCCTCATTGAGACGTCTGTAGCGACGCACGCTAACCTGTTTTGCAGCAAATGCAGTTACATCATCTTTTGTACCAAATCAGTACAGTTAGTTTGAGTAACTGAGCGGGATTTTCCCCCGAATTTAGCACACTGTAAGTTTTCCCGCCCGAATTCGCATGAATTTGGAGCACATGTTTATTTACCCGATTTTTACCCCCTGAATTTAGAAAGGAATCTTTCCCGAAAACTTCAGGCTCTAGTGATGCGTGTTTTCGTTATGAAACTTGAAATGCTGCTTTCCACAAGCTCTCATGCGAAAAGTGCAATGACGGTGGAAACGTGGAGAAAGCCATTGAAAGTATACTAAATCCTGCAGTAATTTCTTTGGAAAAGCTGGGAAATAAAAGCAGAAAACGTGTTATATCGCTGTCATCCCTTTGTAGTGGTCGTTGTATTTTAAGATGTGAAATATGCATACTCAACAGGTTTGGAAACTCATTTCGTGGAACTTTTGTTCTGCATGTGTATTTAGTTCCTCTTTTTTTGTTGTATGTATGCTGCCATTCGACGGCTGTTCTATAACCTCCTCGTGCTTCCTTGCTACCCAGCCAGACCCAGCGTCCTAGGTGTGCCATTGGGGTTACGTGTACCACGTTTGGGCTTGCTTTTCTTTCATGCCTGTGTTGAGATTCACTTCTTGCCTGTGGGATGTGGAAACACTCCGCGGGTGAAGTACGAGATGCTGACGATGAAATAAAAAGTGACGATCATTGCATCCGTGAGATCTGCAACATGCTGTAAGCTCCTGCCAGTGATGCTCGCTCCGAAGAGGGCCTCACATCTTTCGAAGATCGTGGCAGGATAGAAGACACTGAACAGACCTGTGCTGCAAACCCCATAGTTCTGAACACGACTCACGCAAATGAACAGAGCTGTGCTTTGCAGGCTCTGCATTTAGAATTACGTATAATATTTTCCTGTTCATTTATAATCAAGTACCGGCCTCGGTGCCTCAGTTGGTAGCGTGCTCTTCTACTGATCCTCTTTCGCAAGGGGCATGCTATGTGTTGCTCACGGTGTGTGTGTGTGTTGTGCTTAGATTTCACTGCACCTTAAAGAACCCCTGGTGGGCAAAGTTAATCCACAGACCTGTGGTGTCGCTCATTATCACAGTTGTCTCCCGATGCAGAACCACAAATTATTGCGGTAAAAAGAACCTTTGTATCTGATTTTGAGGGCCTTGTACATAGGGCCTGACTTTTTCGGGTTTTATTTTTGGCCAAATTCGGGGGGTAAATATCGGGTGATATTTTTCATTTGAAAATTCGGGTGTATTCGGGTTAAATCCCGTTACGGCATATTCTGTCGTCAGGAATTCGGGTGTATTCGGGTGATTTTTTTTTGTTTAATAAAAATTTGTCTTAACATGGAACTAATGTTTAGCAATGTTATCAAACTTTATTTTAATGCGCGCTTATGAGTGTGCCACGCGACCCGGATGTTTTCGGGTAGATTCGGGTTAAACCCGAATTTTACAGATTTCGTTCGGTGGGTAAATATCGGGCGGATACGGGTTTAACCCTAAAAAGTCAGGCCCTAGCTATGTGTTGCTCACGGTGTGTGTGTGTTGTGCTTAGATTTCACTGCACCTTAAAGAACCCCTGGTGGGCAAAGTTAATCCACAGATCTGTGGTGTGTCTCATTATCACAGTTGTCTCCCGATGCAGAACCACAAATTATTGTGGTAAAAAGAAGCTTTGTATCTGATTTTGAGGGCCTTGTACACTGTACTGCTTCTCATTTATGATCCGCTTGTGGTCACCCCACATCTTTCAGGTTGGCAAGGAGAAATTCAACCGAGCAAAGCTGATGAACATTGGCTACCTTGAAGCATCTGCACTCTACGATTACCAGTGCTTCATTTTCCACGACGTTGACCTCATTCCTGAGGACGACCGCAATCTCTACACTTGCCCAGAGCATCCTCGGCACATGTCTGTGGCCATAGACGTTTTTAAATATAGGTCAGTTCTCAGCCCTTCTTTTATGTATAATCTGAATAGTAAATTAAATGTTATTGATACTTAGCTGCATAGGTCTGTGGCTCCTTCGTTGGGTATTAGCTCTTACCAACAGCTTCCCTTCCCTTGGGATTTGTGGTAGCCAGCTCTTCAGGAGCCAACATCTCTATCTTTTTGTTCCTACACCTAAGCTAATTTGTTGGCACTATGTTTCTTTGGGGAATGGTGTTTGGCAATACCAGCATTTACGTAGATGAAATTACCATTTGTGGCCAGCTCACATGGAAACTAGGGGATTCTGCGGAGAGCTCTGTATAATGTGGCATCAATGTCAATCAAAGTTTTGTGTGTGTGATGACTCTTGTCACATCTTGGAAAAGGATGTAACAGTGTTACTTGACAGTGTTATGTTGAAATGTTAATTTAAGATTATTATCTATAGATAACAAGGATAGGATAACACGGATAAGGATCTATAGATAAGATTTATAGATAACTTGTTAACTTTTTGATAATTTGTTAATTTGTGCATTATATTTTAGATTACATATATAAGGTATGTATGCAATGAATTTGTAGCTTCAGTTGTTTTGCCATACTATGAGTCTCTCAAATACAGAGTGTGTGTATTGTTTCCAGGCTACCATATGCAGGCATCTTTGGTGGTGTGAGTGCTCTGAAGAAAGAGCATATGCAGTTAGTAAATGGCTTTTCCAATGAATTCTGGGGCTGGGGTGGAGAAGACGACGACATGTCATATAGGTAAGATTTTGAATAGTACGTACAACAACGTTCTTTGGTCTTTGAATATCAGCTTGTCAAGTTCCTCGCGGCTTTTTTTTTTTGTTCAGCTCCCCATCGAATCAATTCTGATGAAATGACGATGTCATTTGATTCAAATTGGATTAATTTCAAATTGATTAATGAAAACACTAATATGCTCTTTGCAAGTGGAGAGTTAGATGACGTTCGAGGAGGGCCTAAATGGATGCTACTGGCCCATACCTAGAGCCTGAAGTTTAGGGCTTAACCCAATTCTTTCCCGAATTTGCACCCTGAATTGAAGGTTGCCTCTTTAGGGTGAAACCTTAGTTTTTACCCAGCAAATGCCCTCACTGAAATGGCTGTAGGAATGCACACTAACTTGTTTGGCAGCATATGCAATTGCATCACCATTTGTACCGAACCAATTCAGTTATTTCGAGTAACTGAGCTCGATTTCTCCCCGTATGTAGCGTACCGGAAGTCTTTCCACCGAAATTTGCAGGGATTCAGAGCACATGATTATTTACCCCATTTTTATTCCCCGAATGTAGAAAAAACAATTTCCCGAAAACTTCAGGCTCTACCCATACCCCACTGTACTGCACAAAGAATAAATATACTTACTGGCAACATTGTAAAGGTTGTCAATTTCATTGTCTCAATATCCCGCAAATTTGTTAGGCGTTTGGGGAGTACTTTGCGGGACATTAATTTTGAGGTGCGTGTTACGTGTTGTTGTACTGTACCATGGATATCATCTGGCACAGGGTGCTCCAAGTCCGAGGCTTGGTCTGGACATTGGAGATGGACGATCCTCCCTCAAAATCTTACATAAACAACAACAACTTCACTTAAATGATGACAAGTGGGGAGTTTCATCGCCAGGGGCAATACCCTTACCCCATTGCTGGCGGGAAATCAAATAGTATTGAGTCGCCTCGCAGTAAGGACCGAAGAAATAAATTACGTAGAACCAAACCCCTGTTTGACTTGACGTCAACGATACGGCACATGTCATTGTACTCGGAAGGAACGTTGAGTGAGGAAATGATGTTCAAATGAATGTGGATTCTATGTCCAGCAGTGTAATACCCAAAACGCACTGATACAGGATCCACATCGCGTGCAATCGTGATTAGGCAGCAATTGTGATCGTTCTCAGGTGCGGACAAAGCGAGTCTCGGCGACAGAGATCAACAACGCAGACACGTGTCCGCCATTCGTGAACATGATTACACACTTCAAGAAGGGTTGGCGCAGGCGCAGTGGCTTCCTTTCACTTCTTCGTCTTCTCGCTACTCACACTGCCGGTTCCGGGTTTGCAAGATGGTGGCGATGACAGCGGCCCGCTCGAGGAAAACAATATCGACAAACGCCGAAACAGATGAAATCGCATTTGTATTAATGTGAATTTCGTTCAAGTAGACATCCTGGACCAGTGCTTTCTTTTAATTTTTGGTTCGGGAACCGAACTGTTTGGAAAAAATTGGTTGGAACCATTATAGTTTCTTTCTGGAGCTGAACCAGAACTGAACCCTTATCATCGAACCTAAACCCGAACGGAACTGATAAACGTTTCGGTTCGACTCTCTGTTTTGAATAGACGCAACAACAACAACAACAACACACCTTTATTTTAAGATGATGAATGGAGAGTGTGGTCGAGTGATGTGATGTAGTACTACCTCCTTAAATTCGAGTATACTGGAAGTATTTTTTGTTTGTTCTAGGTTGAAGCACTATAAGCTGCCAATTACAAGGTACCCGGCAAACATAGCAAGGTACACAATGCTGAAACACGAAAAGGATACCCCCAATCCTGAAAGGTGGGTTATGTACCTAAATCGTGACAGCCAGAGTATTAAGCATCAGTACTAGCTGTGAGTTATTGCTTGCCTGTTATTTGGGACTGCAAATTTCATTTCAGTTCTTGTAAAACAAGTATACGTAAATATACAGCAAAGCATATTCTTCTAGGAATCGTAATGGAGGTTGAAAGTTGGACATGCCGAAACCTAGCCTGACCTACTTTACCGAAGTAGTAATTAACTGAGGTACTGAAACACACAAGTACCAGATTTACTGCCATATTGGACTCATTTGTGTATTGAATGCATCTCAGCTTGAGTGCCTAAATGTTATGCTGAAATGCTTTTCTGTTCCCCGCACATTAAACGCATCCCGACTTTAGTAACACTGCCAAATTGTCTCGCACAACGCCAGCCAACCTATCGTACTTGCATGGCTGCTCGTATCGCGCAGTCAACTAGATGGAGCACCTGGCAGCAGAGTGATGAACGCCTAATGCGACGGACATCGTGGAGTATCTCGTCCACTCTTTATAGAACGGAGGATCATTTGATGTGGGTGAATTGCTACGTTCTCGAATAGTTCAAACCTCTTGCGGTGCCTGAACTTGTGGGACAGCGCCATGCCACCGTGTCCTGAACACCAAGGAGAAACTGGACATCATCCATACCGTCGATCAGTTTGCTAGAAAATGGAGACTTCTTGAACAGCTCGCCAGTAGTGTTGGTGGATTTGAAGCCGCGATCATTGCTGCAAGGCCGCCTCGGTACGAAGCGAAAATAACGGACTATCTTGTTGCAACGTGAATAAACGGCGATATCTAACCTAATTTTGCCAAACATGTTCTATTTTTCTTCCATTAGACAGGTACGTGGACTTGTATTTTGAGTTTTTGGTTAAGCCGTACTACCGCTTAGTACGTAGTTTTTTCGCGTCCCCGCCAGGTACGCATTAACGAGGTTTCACTGTGCATGCCTGACTGCCCCAAAGTTCTGGACGTCCTCTATTATTTACCCCATCATGCGGTCATCCGCAAAGAAGCAGTGACGACTAAGCTTTGTGTCGTCCTCGACGCCTCTTCCCACGTCAAGGGGGCATATCTTTAAATCGGACACTCCAGAAGGGACCGAATCTCAATGCGAACCTCCTATCACAGCTTATTGTCTTTCGCTGTGATCAAATCTTCCTAACGGCAGGCATTCGTAAGGCCTACCTTCAGATACTCATCCGACCTGAAGACCGTGATGCCTTGCGTTTCCTCTGGACAGCGCTGCCGCCCACCCCGAATGATCCGTGCCCTGAAGTTCAAGAGTGGCACATGACCAGAGTCCCCTTTGGCACATCCTCTAGTCCTTTCTTGGTCGCTGTCACCCTCCAGCATCATCTTACCAACGTCGCCCCACGTTACCCGCTTTCTGCCGAATGCCTCAGCACAGCTTCTACGTCATCGACTTAGTTGTCGGAGCCTCGACAGAGGAAGACACCCTCCAACTATATCCAGACGCTTATACCAGTCTCGCCGAAGCCGGTACGGACCTCCGGAAGTGGTCTTCTAATTCCCTGACACTCAGTCAGCGCTTCATCACAGACGGCGTGGCATACGACAATATCTCTGCTGATCCCACGGTAAAGATTTGGGGCATGATTTGAAACTGTCCATCGGATGACATCGCCTTTATCATCAGTAGTGTGACTACGTATCTTGCTACTGCCACACACATGAAAGGATCGAACGGTGCTACATGCTGCAGCCCGCAGATTCGACCCACTCGGGTACCTTGCTCCTTTCACCATTCGTGCCAGTCTGTTCTTCTAGTCGTCGTGGGCTTGGAGCCGAGGCTGGGACAAACTGCTGCACCCTAATGAGCAAGCAGAATGGCAGTGTTAATGCGCCGGACTCCCCCCTTCTTGACTCCATGGACATACAGCATCATTTGGGTTTCAACCCAGAAAAGAGCAGCTCTGCTCCTGCATTCCACATCCTCGCTGATGCCGGGCGTGTGGCGCCACGGTCTACGTTGGTCAGTCCTCAAGGCAAGCGAGGAACTGACGAAGCACAGCTGCTCATTGTCAAGGGACGCGTCGTTCCAGTGAACAGTGTCCCTCCTGCGTCTGGATATTCTTGCTTACCTCGCTGCTGCTAGGCTAGTCACTCACCTCAAGAATCTCCCCCTTCTCGCCGGCCTCCCAGTCTTCTGTTGGACCAGTTCAACTATTGCTGTCCACTGGACTGCGCCAGACAGTTTGTCACAGAAAGAATCTTAGTACGCAATCGTGTTATGACAATTCGACAACATGTGTCTTTCTGCACGTGGCGTCACTGCCCAGGCCAGGATAACCCCGCTGATTTGGTCTCCTGCGGCATTCACATCAGTCGACTACAATACTCGCTGTGGTGATGCGGTCCCCTGTTGCTTGAACTGACAGCAGAAGCTTGGCCATCCTCACCCACTGCACCACTTCACGACGCCTTATCCGACGCGCCGGTCGCCTAGACGTTCCTCCTCTGCCCAGTCCTTGGCCAGTACACGCTCCCAATTATCAACTTGGGCCGTTATGCCACTCTCCTCAGCCTTCTACGCGTTACGGTGTGGACACTCTGGTCCATCCACAACGCCCGCTCGTTAGCGAATTTGCTTCTCGGCCCAGTCACTTCCCATGAAATGCAAGCTAGCGAATTGTGCTGGCTGCGTTAAGTGTAGGCCGAAGCATTCGGGATGGAACTCTCCACCATGCGGCAAGACAGAGAGCTTCCCACATCATCCACCATTCCCCTTCTCTGCCCAGATTCCGATGATTTACTGAGAGTCGGGAGACGGTTGGACCGCCTCCACGACAGCAATGACATTAGACATCCTTTTATCTCTTCACGGGAATGCTTATCATGCAGACACACTTTCGCCTATGCCATGTCGGCCCCCAGATGACGCTCCTTGATTTGCGAAACCGCTACTGGGTCACACGTGGGCGTCAGACGCGTCCACACCACCTGTCTGCAATGCCGTCGATCCCGACTTCAGAGCCCCAACCCTCCTAGCGTGCATTTCCTTCTGAACACATAACTGAATCTGCACCCTTCACTGTGGTGGTTGGTGTGGATTTTGCCGGTCCCCTTCATGTGCGGCTCCCATTGACGTCCTCTAAGGCCTATGTCGCGCCCTTTAGTACTTGTGCCGTATCGTGCGCCGTTCACTTGGCGTTGGTCACAAACATCTACCTACGTCTTCATCCTTGCCCTTCGTTGGTTCGTCGCACGCCCGGGAATACCCTCCGTCGTTTATTCAGATAACGCTCGAACGCTTCACCACACGGCTCATCTACTCTCCCTCCTACCCGCAGAGCCCGTCCAGGACGTCGCTAGCGCCGTGTGCATTACTTGGCATTACTCTGGATGTCTGTGAACAAGCCATTCAAAGATGGGCTCCGGAGGCTGTATGCCGAATGGATGGCAACAGGTTACCAGCAGCTGACACCGACTGGCGGCTTAAAGCATGCATCACCGAGTAAAGCGGTGTCGTGGATTTTGGAAGCGTGGAGTGCCATCCCAGACACTGTGATTGTGCGTGTGTTCAGGAAGCGTGGCATCTCGAATGCAATGGACGGCACAGAAGACGACGCGTTGTAGGACGATTCCGACAAAGAGAACAGTGATGCGGACGACGTAGATGAATAAAGAGCCCAGTATAATGTATTGGACCAAAAGTTTCTTTTCCGCGTTTTGGGTGTTGTAGTGTCGGGGTCGTCTTGGAACCGTGGAGATAAAGTATCTCGTATTTTCGGATATGCTGTAGCACCGCTTAAAACAGTTTTTCTGTGTCCCTGCCAGGTGCAGTTTAATGGAGTTTTACAGTAACGAAGTACTGTATATGCCAGTGATGGCCAGTAGTTAACTACATGTAGTTAAACTACTAGTTAAACTACCTGGTTGTAGTTAAAAAGTAGTTATCAACTACTTGCTGAAATGTAGTGGTAACTACTAGTTAAACTACTATTTTGAGTAGTTAACTACAGTAGTTAGGTTATTGCAGGCGCCAACTACTTCCGATTTTGTCGCAAGCTTTACGGCACGATTGTGCTTCTGACCTTTACCTTGAGCTACTTGTTTGAAGAGAACGGAGGTGCGGAGCAATTGTGCTGTGCTTGTCTACTAAATCTTCACTTTTATCACTGCTTGTGATTCATATTTAGGTGTCCAAGAACACTATAGTATGGGATTGGTGTTGATGGACAACGTTAAGTAGTTATAGATGTAGTTGAAATACATTGCAGTAGTTAAAGAAGTAGTTTTAACTACCTCCCCTAAAAAGTAGTTGAACTACTAGTTAAACTACTCCATCGTGAAATAGTTAGTAGTTATAGTTGAACTACTCTAGAAGTAGTTAGTGGCCATCACTGGATATGCATACCCTGGTCTTGTTGCATGCCATGTTTTGCTGAGAGTTTAGGAATCACCATTGGACCGCTCTAGTACCGTATTTATGAACTTAAAGACGCAAACCATGATGGGCAGCATAATTCACTAAACTGTTCACTATTCTAAAAACATTCAGTTCTATTTGTGGTGTGTTGATGTAATAGGCTATCAGATGGCTCCAGGTAGACTGAGTGTGGTTCAAGTAAGGTGAGATTGTGCGATATGGGGGTGCACAAGATCTAAATCACTCAGTGCGAACGGATACACTCAGCATGTAAGCACGTACACAATATATAGGAGCCAGAGCGTATCTCACGGAGATGTCGGTTGTGCTGTTCAGGGTGAACCCCCCCCCCCCCCCCCCCCCCCCCAACGACATAACACTATATTTGACATTGGGACTATTTGATTTGTATTCGATCCTAAAAACACTATTCATGCGCCTCTTCTCGTTGGAGATGGGAAGGTGTCAGTTTGAATAGCATTGCTGGCACATTTTCGTCAGCTGCTATTCTTTGACATCGGCTGGTGCTAGCATAATGTTAGCATCTGATGGAATCAGCTACCTTAGAAAGTGCTAATGTCACACAATCATAATGTTGCAGTCCAAGCTATATCAGTAGTGTAGTACATCGTATGCGGTGTACGTTGTCGAGGATACCAGTTCCTCTGCTGCATCCTAGATGTCCATCCCTTTCGAATGAGTGTTTATGTGACTCTGACAGTGCGAGTGCGAGTGCGAGTGCGAGTGCGAGTGCCAGCGCCAGTGCCAGTGCCTGTGTCACCTAGACAAACAAAGCCTGTTCATGCCTCCTCTCACTCCTTCGCACGTAGACGTATATAAAGTCAGCCAATTACCGAAGACTATTTTGACACACAGGCTTTCTGTGGCTACCAGTGGCTTTCCATGCGGCTAATGATGGCTCATCACCGTAGCTTCAGCCACTGAAAGCACTGTCATGATTGGCAGACTCTTAATTGTTACTTTGCATTGCTCAAGTGATCAGGCTTGGTCTCTAGGTGGTGTTGCCAGTGCTGGCTTAGTTTGCCATCTTTCCTCTGGTTGTTTACCATTTTATGCAGCAATTACTATGTGTTGCGTAGAAGCATTTTCTCCTCCCCCCTTTTTTTTTTCAATGTGGAACTATTTTCCGCATATTTTATCTAAAAAAGAAAAATTGCGAGATTAGGTACTAGTGTATTGACAATACAGCTACCAAAAACTAAGTTGGTGAGAAGTAGAACCAAGTGTGGAACATTTAGTGTTCACCTGAGCCCCACTAAATACCCGCATTTGCGGTTTTGGGGACTTCAGTTCTTGTTTTTTTTTTAGGTTTTACCCGAAGTGATGATGGGGACAATTTAGTTCTACAACACGAGGCTATCTTTTTCACATTTATGGTTCACTGTAGACATGTGACATTTTCTGTGGGACTTCTGTATATAATAATGCCTTGTTTTCCCTTAGGTACAAGTTTCTACACAA
The DNA here is from genome assembly GCF_037126465.1 of Ornithodoros turicata. Lineage (NCBI taxonomy): Eukaryota > Metazoa > Arthropoda > Arachnida > Ixodida > Argasidae > Ornithodoros > Ornithodoros turicata. Next base: position 24,089,819 of record NC_088207.1, read on the forward strand.
AGGCAGATTACGCTACAAAACTGATGGGATTAATAGTGTTAAATACAAGCGGGTGGACATAGTGTTCAAGAAACTTTACACCTGGATCTTGGCTGATGTGAAACCCAAAGACTGAGCTGCAGACCTCAGACGTGGACTGCACCTCTTTAGACCCAGTGGTGTATCTGTGTGGTGAAATCGTTCCGCTATTGGGGTGTTCAGTGCCATTGCTGACACGGAGTTCAAGATCACACTGCATGAGATTCACCGTAGCTGTAGCAGTTGCCTTTCACAGCTGCAGGGCGGAGCATAATCGGATGCACTTCAGTCCTTGTAGGGTGTGCAAATGTGTTACAGGTTTGAAGTTGATTCACATGACAATGTGTCATCATTTCTCACATCTGATTTGGTCACCTTATGACAGCAGTATTTAATGAAGACCATGATGATGACACACTAATACGATCACTCTTTCTTGGGTGACCTCAGCATAATTACTGCTCCACATACACACATAAAAAGAAACAGATCACTACACATGCAACTTACTTGTTGGCATACTCATGAGACACATGGAGATTCTTTTGCCCACAGGTTGTCACTTTCTAGATTCTAGAAAATTGTGGGTTGCATAACATACAAAGCATTCACAGTGTGCCATTGGAAGTATGGTATACAGGGGCATGTCCTTATCAATAAGCGAAGGACATTTGGTATTACGTACTTAGCTTAATGGATCTAATCCGGACGTCCTTTATGCATTTGCACACTCTTGGACTTTTTAATGTGGCTGTTGTGGAGAAGTTGAAGATGCAGACTTCATCGCACCATTATTGTGACACAGTGCTCTGAGAATCTATTCACCATGAACTTGCAGAGGACTGAATAGTATGTGGTGCCTCATACCTTGAACTTATGAAACAACTTGTTTTGGTGCATAGTTCTTTTTTTTTTTAGGTTATACAAAGGCTGTTTTTATACCTCTGTTTTGAATTATATGAGCCATTGCATGGGACTGGACAAGCATTGCACTTCTATTGTGGGCAGTGAGACAAAACAAGATAATTATAATACACAGCGAACAGCTACATTTTCTCTTTGTCTGGCTGCCCACAACACAAGCATCTACCAACATGCCCAAGTTTTGTTAAGTATGTAAGCAATTGTACTTACTTTGATAGTGTACTAGGTATGCCATAAATCTTTCAGGGTGTCCTGTAATAGCGGGGAAGATACACATTAGTGTAGAAAATAATTGCAAAAGATCTGTGCCTTGTAGTCATGTTTTTCCTCATTCAATTGAAATCTGTTTTTCTGGCTTGCTCTTTTTTTAAGGAGGCAAGATCTCTGTCATTTTGCTTAATAACTCTTGCAGGTAATAATTACGTATTCACTTCCACCTATGGTGGAAGTTATGGTTAAAGAAACTTTCTTTTCAAATAATTTTTGGGGTAGCTTCCCTTCTCGGCATTAATTTGCTGTTCGACGTCTTGCCCAAGATCAAAAATGGATAAAGATCTGTTCTTGTCAGCTTAATATCTGAAACAAGTCCTACTTGGATGCACAGTATCGACAGGGTCTGACTTCTTTACGTTAAATGCCTTTCCAGATTTGAGAGGGAAAAAATTGGGTGCTACCGATGCACTCTAGCGTTATCAGGGTGCTGGATTTTTCTTAATGTACAGCAAGCCACCTGCAGTTAAAATGCATATACTAATTGGTCAAACACACTACGTATCTTGCCATTCATAGCGACAAACACCGGATGTCCAAACATCAAATGTGCTCCCCATAGTCTACGCGTATTATTGCATTCAAATAAGATTTGCATCGGACATGCATGCAAATTGCTACTAAATAGTGTATGTGATACGTCATGATACAACTCTATATACGTCATTGGAATTCTGGGAGAAATCGGGCTTAACGTGAACTGGTCCTAAACAGTTTCAGGAAGGGATAAACAGGAGGAATCGGGTATAACCCGAAAAAGTCAGACCGTAGATATTAACCATGTTTTTGGCACAAGCCATCGTTTCCAAAGCTCGCTTTTGCACCGTCAAGGCTTGTCCTTTTCAGTTTGTCACAAATATGCTGCCCCTTTTATGTTGCTGTGACATTGCCATAGCACAGTTCAGCTTCGCAAGGACAATTCAGTTACTGATTTTATCAGCAGTTAATTTGGAAGGTGTCCTACCAGGGCTGTTTCTCCTGCATACTGGTCCGTCCCGAATATGCATCCATTTGTGCATTTTCCCCCTGTTGCTATTGCAAGTGATTAGTTCTTGTTGTTTTGACTGGTCTGGTTACTTACACACTTCTCTTTACCGATGTTTTAGCTGTGATTGTGATCTTTAAATTTGAATTGTTAGGGCTAGATGTGTCTTGTCTGCCCTCTGAATGAATGCTGCTGCAGCAACAAAGGGAGTCTCACTACAACAAAAAGCGGGGCAGATGGAGGATCGAATTTCTGATTACATGACGAGTCTCAAGATGTGTGCAGCTTAAAGACAGTCGTTTACTGAACAATGAAGCATTTTTGACTATTCTCTAGAGAGCTGGCCTAGGATTTTCCCTCTCCCTTGCACGCCCCGCCCACCCGGAGCGCGCCAATGGGAGGACGCGTGGGCGGAGTCGACTTTCATTGCCATCTGGGGGCAGAGGTTCGAACGTAGACGGAGATGTGCTTTTCGCGATGCTACGTCCACTGGGTCGTTCCATTCACCATGGCCCTGAGTTGGCCCGTGTTCCAGAGATGGCACTGCATCGCCCAAGGACGCCGATCATGAAGCGTTTATTAAAAGCAAAAACAAGCCATCATAAAGCGTTCATTAAAAGCAAAAACAAACAGACAAACGCGAGCACCGCTCAGACACAGTACTTATCGCCGACCACTTTCGTGGTGCCAAGTAACGCGCGTCCCTAGGTTCACAGATCGAGCAGCGCCATCTCTGGAACACGGGCCAACTCAGGGCCATGGTGAATGGAACGACCCAGTGGACGTAGCATCGCGAAAAGCACGTCTCCGTCTACGTTCGAACCTCTGCCCCCAGATGGCAATGAAAGTCGACTCCGCCCACGCGTCCTCCCATTGGTGCGCTCCGGGTGGGCGGGGCGCTCGAGGGAGAGGGAAAATCCTAGGCCAGCTCTCTGAATAGTCGCATTTTTCTTGTGTTATACAGCAAAAGCATCTAACTATCGCTTAATCATCTGTGCTTCACTTACTGTACATTGGGTAACAGCAAGATATTTCAAAATAACTAGTATTTTGCATTTTTGTTGGGCAAAATGTTTGCTGTGCTCTAGAAGGCCACTATGGTGCAAAAATTTCTCGAACATACCTTGACACCAATACAAAAGGAGCGTGGTTAATTTGTTGTGTCGTCGCAGTTCCATCGTCGCGATTGCAAGCTTGCAAGACTGGCACAAATATTCGAGATTTATAAGAAAATTGTAGATTAGCCCGTAACAAGGAAGGGCTAATTTGGAACAACAGAGTTATTGCACACACATTCGTTAGATGATGAACATGCAATCTAGGATTAATATTTGACTTCTCCATATTTGTTTCACAGCCTGTGTGTAGTGAAGACCTTTAAAGAACACATTCCTTGAGCTGAGATAACATTGCCATGGCATGAACAAGTCCATATATTTTGCTTTTAATAACCTTCTTTTTCCTTCTCAATAATGTCCGGTTGCTCACTAATGACAGATGACTTGTTTAGTGATCTTATACTTCAGTGGAATTCTCAGATGTGTGATGCTTCAGCCTCCAGCTGTAGTTGCAAGAGCGCAGTGTTTTTGCACACTGTTGAACAACCTGTTATTTATTCTCCATTTGAAATAAAAGTGTCGTTGAATAGGAGCAGTTAATGGTGACGTTTCTATCTTGAAATTATAGCACCCTCATCTTGATGTGTGCAGGTGGAGCCAGAATGAATTACAAATGAGGTTCCGGCCTCTATTTAGACAGTATGAATGGTGTTGGTCAGAGTAATTTGTTCAGCCGTTTTTTTTTCTTTTCTTTTTTGAGCCATATTGCCCTTATGGGCAGAAAGAAAACGGGTAAGAAAGTTGTAGCCACAGCTACCTCACAGCATGAGTGCGGACCCAAACCTTCGTGGTTCAGTTCCATCTATCACGAATATATATAATTTATTAATTTATTTATTTACACTACCCTACTGCTCCACCTAAGTGGCATTGTGTAGGGGAGAGGAGATAACTTAACAACACAATCACAAAAGTTCAATTACTCTAACACATACATGCATAACTTTTCACAAAAAATGGCACTTGGGGAAGAAACAAGATCTCGTGGAAGTCTATTCCATTCCTCAACTGTTTTAGGAAAAAAAGAATTTCTAAAAATAGACATATGAAAACGATAGGGTTCAACCTTATACTCATGGTCTGCATGTTCTGAAATGTAACTCGGTGGGAAAAGATAATGCCCTCGAGGAATGCCTGTATGTCCGTGATATATGTGATAAAAACGTTTTAATCGAGATTGTCTTCTACGGCATTCTAGTGAAGGCCATCCCAGCATGGATCTCATATATGTTGATCTAACCTGAGTAATTATTACAAACAAATCTAGCCGCTTGGTTTTGTAGTTTTTCTAGTTTTTTTCCAAAGATTTATTTTCATTTATATATCTATAAATAAACAGGACTTTGCTCCACAGTGTAGAGTTGTTTAATGAGAAGCTACAGATGGAACCAAACCACAAATGCTCAGGGTACGCGCTCGTGCTGTGGGGTAGCTGGCTGTTGAAGCTGTCGCTACAGATTCATGCACTGCACATTTCTTTGGGGACAGTCATCCGTGCTGCATATCTTGGTGGTTAGCTGGTTCAGCAAAAATTCATTTTAGCCAGATTGCAAAGCACACCGCTGCTCCCATCAGAATTTTCCAGTCAAACATGGTAAAAAGCACATATTGTGGTCTCAGTAAGCAGTGGCAAGGTCAATGCTTCTGGCAGACTATGGGCCGGTTTCACCAACGCTTGTTAACTTTGAACCGAGATCAAGGGTTGCTGAAACTTTAAGTTAGGACTGAATTCTCTTTTACAAATGTTAGTTGTTGACACGATGAACATTTCAGTGACAATAACTCCCTTTAGTGAAGCAGAATTAGGCGTTCAAATGTTAATCGGCGTTGGTGAAACCGGGCCTATGCCAATCAGACTATTGTACTCATTTATGCCAAGCAACATTTTGACCACGGGAATTTGTGGTCCAATTGAGCACATGGTTGAAGTGACACACAACCACTTACTGTACCAGGGAATCTTTGCTTGTTAATGGCATCTGGGTTAGAAGATGAGCGTAACAGCTGGCAGTAGCGTACCGAGGAAAATATTCTGGGAGGGATTCTACAGCAACTTGTGGGGAAGAGAATTTTGTCCCACTTTTCCCCTTTAGGAACTCCAGTGACATGGTATATGTGTAAGGTTTATGCGTATGACAGTAGTACTGTAGCAAACAAATGGAATTATAAACATTCAATGCTCCTGTATAAAAAGAATGAACAGCAAAAAGTGACATTTAGCATGGTTCGAAACCCTGGTTTCATTCTTCAAGCAGTCTGCAGGTGCCACCATGCACAATATTCTTTCTGTGCAGTGTATTGTCAGTGTACAGTTAAATCTACAGAGAAAACATGCATCCACCCTACCCTAATTCGTTGCGCGACACCAGCAGACCCAGGGGAGCAGCAGGTACTTTGGTGCATCACGAAGTGACGTCAACTTGCCTCGGTCACTTAAACAATCTTTGAAGAAGTGGAGGGTTTCTAAGAGGATGTGCACCTCACGAGCTCCCCTCTGTTGAGCTACAGGTCAGCTGCACTCATCGTTCATTCTTAAAGGGGCACCGAAGTGCAAAATATTTCCCCTAACGGAATGGAAAATGCCGTCAACTTGACACCAACACAAAAAGAATGCCAGTCATCCATTGCGTCGTTCGTGATTTATGAGCGAAGGAAACCGCAACTTATGGTTCCCCTCTTTCTTACTCTGGCCAACAATGCAGAGTTGGCTCTCATTGGCCTCCTCAAGTTATTTGGCCAATCGCCATAGATCGTTTGAGGAGACCTTACCAGCTCCCGTGGTTACGGTGATTGCATCCCACGCCGAGACTGGGAGGTGATCCAGGTTTGATTCCAGGCGCCGGCTGTGCTGCCTAGGCATTTTCCCCAGACGCTTTAAGACTAACGTCAGCAAAGTTTCCTGTGAAGTCAGCCCAGGGCGCACAGCGCCCACCTAAGCGTGGCCGATTATGGCAAGCAGTTCCATCATCACCACCAACAGCTTTGAGGAGACCAATCCGAGGCCTCTCCACCGTCGTCCTTGCTGAGGAGAGGGAAAGCATACACTGCGATTTCTTTCGCTCATGTATGACGAACGATTTGATCCTTGACATGATGGGAACGCCAAAGGATGAGGACTGACAGAAACTGCGTGAACACAGTCTGTGCCTGTCCTCGTTTTTTTGCGTTCCCATCATGTCAAGTCTGAACCAACATGCTCTTTGTCTTAGTCCTGTTCCCTTTGTACTGGTGTCAAGGTAACAGCATATTTAATTCTCCAAGAAGATATTTTTTCACCTTAGTGCCCCTCTAAGAGCTCATGTTAGTTGTTGCACAACAGCGAAAACTGTCACTTCACTGCTCCTTTAGTGCCATGCTATTCGCTGCCCTGCCACAGTTTCTACAAGGCATTTGCAAGCTTTATTGCATACAGGAGTACCTAGACCCTTATTGCATGTACACACACACACGCACACAGTCCACCAGTTTCCACACATACAGCATGAATTATCTAGCAGTCTTCAAACCGCAGCGACTAAAAAAAACGCTTTTATGACCTATGTCTTGTGCAGGGCAAATCCCTGCTTGACAAGTTCTTTCCCAACGTTGATGTCCTCCGACCCATTAGTGTCCACAAGTTCCACGAGGTACGCAAAGCCCGGTGCACTCTCTTCCCGTTTCACTCTCCCAACAGGTTTTGCCATCACCACTTTCCAGAGACCAGCATACGAGAGAGATTCGAAGAGATCACATGCCTCCGCTGTCCATCTGTTCCCTTCTTTCAGTTCGACTCCACTCAGGCAACATTCGATGGCTTGGTAGGGAAGTTCATGGTACTCCTCCAAAAGCTTGCACACTTCTTTCAGCTTGAATGTACCCGTCTCGCCAAAGTCGACGTAATGTACGGCGACCTGAGTCTCGTCAGCAGAGTAGTCGCTCTCATTTACGGCAGTGATCCGTGCTCGGTACCAGGAATCGTCTTGCATGAAGCGTGCAGCAATAATGTCTCCCACGGCTGCCTTGGCGATGGAGGTGGCGTCACGCTGCTGCTCTTGCGAATAGCACGTGGTCATGTCGGTGACGAGCTTGTCGAGGGCGATGGACTTTGTGCCCACTAGCTGGACCCAGAAGCGGTGTGGTGACTCCAGCGCAGAGACATAGACCTCAATGAAGCCGTCCTTAGCTGTGGCCGTGAGTTCTTCTTGTGGGTACTGCTGCTGGCTGCCATCCTGTAAGAGAACAAAATAAGAAGGGACATAAGCGATTACTATCTGACAAGAACACTCTCACTAAGCTCTAAAAGATCTTTTACATCTAGTTTTGAGTGCCCTCATAATTGAGTACCCTGGGAACAAGAAGCTATATGAGTAGCTGAATTTGCACCTCTGGGAGTTCTAATTTTCAGGGTTTCCCAGGTTTCACCCGAAGTGCTCGTGATGCAGGTTGGGGGTAAAAATGGGTTTTACGGGGTTTAACCCGAAAAGACCACACTCTAGGGATTTATTTATTTACGATGGTACTTCGACCCCACGGGGCTTTCTGTGAGGAAGTGACACGTGCCAAAACAGATTGCATTACACTTTACACACAAAGGTACCTTGCAAGAGCATTCTTGAATGCTTCGTAGTCAGTAACAGTGACCAGCGACTGGGCAAGAGCATTCTATTCAATCACAGTCCATGAGAAAAAATAATATAAGCACTGCTGGAATCTACAGGGGAGACTGATGATTTTCAAGGCGTGGTCAACTCTGGGAGAAACACATGACACTGGATGCGAGTAAGCAGGGTCACTGAATATTCACTAGAAAGGAAAAATTTTTGAGCTCTTTCACGAATCTCAAAGTATCTGCACTTTTATGCATGCAAGTGCAGAAAACATGGTGCTTTCAGTGAAGATGTCCAGAGTGAAGTGTCCTTGACCGCATAAGACACAACAGTACATACAGGACTGCTAGCTCAAAACTTCCGCAAAAAAGAAGAAGAAAAAAAATGAAACACTGTAAATAGTACTACAGTGCAACCCTGCTTTCTGTGTCTGTCCTCATGATGCCTGCATATATAGTGTCTTTTTTCATTTCAAAAGTTAATATTACGGTTGAAGATTAGCAACGATACAGGAAAGCAGCACAGGCAGAGCTAAACAAACTTGTGTCCGTAAGCGAGGATGCTATGGGGAATGGGGTCTATCAATTAGGAAGGAAAGTACTTTATGGAAGACAAATTTCACAAGTTTTCTTTAAGCATTGTATCATGTGCATGGAATTTGTGGAAATAGACATTCTGCTGAAACCTGTTAGTACTGATAAGATAGTTGGTACTGTTTGGAGGTTTACTGACTGCTAAGCTTGCCAAGCTAGCTTCCATCATATTTTGAAAAAAATTATTAGTCACTTACGCAAATAGCCTCCATTTAATTGTGAATCTGCCACTCAGTATTTGGCTTGTGCATTAAAACATGGGATATCCATGCGTAGGTTCTTGTGTTTTTGGCTTTGATATTTTTTAATAACCGGGGATAACAAGCAGGCTCTATTTCGGGAGCTGTGGAAAAGCACATTTTCAGGTAGAAAATAAATAAAGTGCATAGCTCGCACTTCAGACAAACAGCGAGATGCCTAGTGGCCGTACTCATTACGCAGTGCTTAGCGTGTTCTCCAGTGCCTCTATTGGCGGCTGACTTTGACTTTGCACTTTTGCAAGTTAATTTTCAGGAATTTTCAGGTTTTACCCAAAGTGACGGTTTCAGTAATACAAAGTCATCTGACCCTTCATGTTCAAGAAACACATCCGCATCATTACATGACAACGTGCATCTAGCAGCACATCCTTTGTGATGGGTTTGAAACTAACTCGTGAAACTCACCTTGGCCTCCGTAGAAGCGGCTTTTATTGCCATGGGCCGTCCGCGGTAGAGTGCTGCACGCCCTGCAGAGGAAAGGGCTACTCGCTGTTGGAAAGCCTCTTCTTCAGCCAGCTTCTCGTCTATCATGGTAATGGCCACTCGGATCTGATCTTTGGTGCCAGAAATGTGGACGCACTTAAGGCTATTTGGATCATGTTCGTCCCCGGACCTATCCACCTTAATTTGGGCTCTAGATGTGCGACACATGTGCCTGCAAGTAAAGAAAATGTGTGAAGGTCTCTATGGCAATTCATGTTGAGAGGAAAGGTTTCTGCGAGAACTGACGGGGACAGTGCGCAGTCTCTATGTAACGGATACACGATTAAGAGGTTATTAACATAGTTGGGTTACTCCAGGCTATTTCAAACTCTACAACATGCTTTGATCTGTGATAGGGGGACGAGAAGAGCGTTGAGAAGGTATTAAGAGTAAAAAACGAGTAAAGAATGAACAAACCCTGGGGAAACAGCATGCACATACTAATGTGTAAACAAAACATGCCTAGTACCACTGCACAGTCTTGTGTATTGGGCCACCTATGAATGTTCAATTTTTGCACAGCTAAAACACTGATATAATAGAGCGGAGAACGGCTTCCTTTCTTTCCTTCTGTGCCACTACTAGGACTCGGACCCTAATCTTCCAGACTGCAAACACTTCGGCCCTAACTGATGAGTAGAGCATGGATAAATATGCACTAAAAACTGCCGAAATATCCATGCAACTGTGCACCGAAAATCTTAGAAATATGCACTAAGAATTCGCAACATATGCAATGCTTTTCATTGTTTTTGGTATGAAAACAATGCATTAAGTGCTTATTTTTTAAAAAGTGAGTATTTTGTTAGGGATAGTATATTAAAATAAAGCCGCACTCGTCCTGCAGAACACAGCAAAGGATACTTGCGCCACAGGTATAAATCATGGAGCTGAAGGCTTTGCGTTTGTGTTTGATAAAATAGCGTAAACACAGTCTAGCTGGTGGAAGAAACCCATGACGAAACAAGGCCTGAGCATGGCACACATGTATGTTTGTATTTTTTCGTGTTGCCCATGCTCGGGCTTGCTTCACCATGGCTTTGAGTTCGACACTGCATCATGCCGATTAAAATGCGAACTGCACCCGTCTTCTTAATGGTAATCTGGTGAAGGTGAACTACAACCCATCAGCCATGCATGCTGTGGATGATGGAGCAGCCGCGATACGGCATAAAAATCAAAACATGAAAAATTTAGATTCCAACCAAAATTTTCGCGGAAGACAATCCATGGCCGTCCCAAAACCAGCAAAGCCATTGCATGCATTGAAAAATATGCACTTTTCATGCAAACAGCACACATCACAACGAACAAAATGAGAATTTTTATGCACCACAGGATCCTTCGGATCAGTCCCAAACCAAGACAAATAGTGCTTTTTCATCGTCCGGATATGAAACCATATCGATAAAAACAAAAACACATGCATTTGCATGAAAGTCTGCGCTTTACTGGTGAGGTTACAGGACAGGGCCAGTTGGGATTGGAACCAAGAGAGGCAATCTAGAAGATACCTGCTCAATGCCTGGGAAAGGTACACACACACAATCCTCCAGTCTTTGCTGTTATATCCTTGGCATTTCAGACGTGAGTGGCTGTTCCAAGAAGTGAGCCGTCATCGCTTGTAGGTACTACTTTAATATTTTGCGGCTCTAACCTGCCAACGACTTTGTCTATACTAAAAGCTCAGTAACTCTTCTCACCTAATGTTCTCTCCATTTTTGCCAATGATACGGCCACAAGCTTTCACTGGAACAAACACAGTCTCAGTAGTAACGTTGGACTGGTCCTTGATGAATTCGGCAATGAGATTCTCAGCCTCTTGAACGTCGATGGATGTACCCCGAATGATTGCTATACGGTCGCCTTCTTCACCGGAACCTGTTTACGAAATAAAAACAAATTTCTTGAGTATGCAAGACCCATATTGATCGCTGCAATAACGAGGCATATCCCAAGAGATGGTGTGGGCGTCAAGCTCTGAAGCAACTGTGGTCGTGCAAGACAGAATGGCTGATGTTTTTGTTAACAGCCCGTCTTCCGAATGCCTCTTATATTTGTCTCGCATGTTCCATTTTCTGTCCTCATTTTTTACATGCTTCATTGACATGCAAGCCAAGGCGTGCCTCGAAGGCAGTAACTGAGTGACTGGTTAATATAAAAGAAGCCTCGAAGGTACTGTTTCATTTTATTTGCATGATAGGTTCATGGTAGGTAGGTTCACCTTTCGCATTAGCCTGACAGAAGAAAATTGTTTTTACCGGGACAACATTCTATTGTGTTACTGTATGTGATCGTGCACGAACGTTTATTATTAGAAGATACAAAAAGTGACAATGATGTCTTTTTATTGGAATTCTGACTTATGAGCAGAATGCCTGCGGTGTTCTTTCATTCTTGCATATTTTTTTACTTACACTGTGCCCATGAAAAAAAGAAAATGTGAAAACTTTTTCCAGGTGATTTGCAGTGGACACGTAGGGGGGCAGGGGCAATGAAAACGTATCTACAGATGTGGAGGGCCTTGCACTATGAGTGTGCTGCAAAATCTCAACTTTGGTTTTGCTTGCTAAAGCTCTTTCTAGATTATGTTGAGTGGGAAGAAGAGTTGGGAGCAGTTCCACATGAACGTCACGGAGGAAAAATGGGCTTCCGACAAACTTTTTTTTTTAATTATTATTTCTTTTGCGGTGGAGGTACTCTCCCGTTTCAAGTTCGTATAACTGCTCCGGCGAAGTTTACCTTGATGTTCAAAGTTGATCTTGGTGTTAGTTTTCTCCTGGATAGCTTTTATATTCGCGCCTTGCCTGCCTATAAGAGCTCCTATGACTTCCTTTGGGACTTTCACTTTAGCAACGTTATGTTTCACGGTTTCGACCTTCTTCCGCCTCACTTCGTACTCTTCCTCCTGCTTCAATAAAAGATACAACAGCGCAGTAGATACAGTTACACCAAGGCCAAGGCCAGCCCACAAAGCTATGGTTTTTGCTCTGGAGTCCATCTCGTCTAAAGTCTAAATACCAAATTGACACATGCGATTATTTACTTCGACGGCCGCCATAATGACTAGAGGGCAGCGTTGCCAACCTGCACCTGCATTTTCCCCCAGAGCGGACACTGAAGTTCCCCAGATGTCCCTAGACTACATGAAACTAACAGGCAAAAATGGGAAAAGTCTAGCACTCGCAAGTGAATAAGACAAGTGTTTAAAGAGATTGAAACATTTAAATAATTTATTTTACTACAGAACAAGCTTTCGGATGGAGTCCGTCCTTCATCAGGGGCGATAATGTGCGTGTGTGCGCGAATGTGTGTATAGAATGTGCGATATAGAATGTAACAGGAAACACATAAACGGATACATAATCGGACTTGTGTCCGTTTATGAGTTTCCTGTCGCGTTCTTTTTCATGTGGTATACCAACCAACATGCTCTACATCTCCTTGCGCTCTTGTTTCCTAGACTGCAACTCTGCGGAGTGGCGGACGTTCATCAGTGGCTATTTGCTTCGGGCTGTAACAGACCACTCACACGCGTTTCTTGCCCACTGTATAGAAAAAATTCATATCTACACGGATGCTTTAGTAACCAACAAATTGTCAACAAATTTAAATTAAAAAAGCATGCAGCGTATGAATTTGGGGTCAACGGTATTTAGTCCTGCTTGGTTTTTGCCTCACGTTGTTGTAGTTGCATTAATTAAGCTAATTTTGCTAAGTCAGCTAAAAAAAATTAGCCAATCGAAGTTAGTGTTTTTCTTCATGAATTCGATAGCTACAAAAATTTGGCAGCCGCAAATGGGCCACAAATGGGCTTTGGCAGCGCCAAAGCGCACTTGCTGAAATTCGAACCTGCATAACTGGACTTGAACTGCACCTGAAATATGTCCTGAATGTCATGAATAACAAGTCCTCGATCCAAGCAATTGACAAGCGATGCGACAGAAATGTCCTCGTCTACAAAATTCTCCTGACATGCAACGATGTCGCTGAACTGGGTCACCATGTAGCACTCCAGTGGGTCGCCTCCCACTGTGGGATACCAGGAAATGAAGCCGCGAACAAGGCAGCGAAACCAGCACTCAACAAGACAAAACTGAGCGCCATACCGTTTACCAAAGGCGACGCCAGATCATACCTCAAACGAAAGACCTCAGAACACTCCAGGGTGCTCTGGAAAGCAAACCTACCAGCAGACGACTATCTGCGCATAGACCCTGAGCTGACACCATCCATTCCATGGAACCTGGAGAAACCTTTCCAAACGATCCTCCACAGGACCCGCCTGGGAAAACTATAGTCCCAAACAACACTATATATCCAATGAGGCTCTCATCATCTCCAAGGTGCTCCGCCTGCAAAACTCCAGTGGACACGCTGCACGTGATCATCCAGTGCCCAATCCACGCAAGATACAGGGACCAACTTCAAAGCCACCTTGCGAGGCTCTACTCTCGCCCGTTCAGCCTGTGCAAAGCTTCTTGGTACATGGACGTGCCCTGCTCAACAACGGAAAGCAACTAAAGCGCTTGGTGTGTTCCTCAAAGATAGCTGCATCATGAACCGCTACTAAACCCGATCCCCTGACATATGATCGAGACTCAAAAGACACCCGTGACAACCATAACATTGTGCCACCCGTCCAAGCAAGTTGTGACAACATTGTCGCGATCTACAAGAAGTGGAGCTGCAGGTACCTGTCATGGTCACCACATACCCAAGCAGCGCAATGTACTGAAAGTCGAGTGCAATAGGGTTGGACGGTATGTGTCTTATCGAAGTTCTCTACCCAAGCAGCACAATGTACTGAAAGTCGAGTGCAATAGGGGTGGACGGTATGTGTCTTATCAATGTTATTTAGTTTCAGGAGTCTGTTCAAGGCCTTCCACCTACCCATCCACCCGTATTGCACTCGACTTTCAGTACATTGTGCTGCTTGGGTAGCTTCATCCACCCAGAAGATAAGAAGAAGAGAAGGTGGAGTGGAGAGAGAGGGTGTTGTATTATCAATCATCGAAAGCCTTCGCGCAACACATCACATCATGGCTGCTGGCCATCCTGGCTGATGGCGGCGTGACCAAGCAGCGTGGACGGTATGTGTCTTATCAACGTTCTTTAGTTTCACGAGTCTGTTCAAGGTCGTTCCTCCTACCCGTCCACCCCTATTGCACTCGACTTTCAGTACATTGTGCTGCTTGGATTATGTTGCTATTGCACTGGGGTTATGGCTCTTGGGCGAAGCGAATTGCACCGCAGCGGTAAATAGTAGTGAGTTTTAGTGCAACGTACGCTCTCGCCTTTGCGCACGTAAGGAATCGCGTGGTGGTCCTGCATAATGCGTAGAGCTCTCTTTTTGTTTAGCGTTTGCGCAGAACCACCACGCTATTCCTTACACACGCAAAGGTGAGTTTCAGTACGTCGTACGCCGCCACCTTTGCGTGGTGGTTCTGCGCAACGCGCAAAGCTCTGTTAATAGTGAGTTTTAGTATAACGTACTCTGTGCCCTCTGCGTACGTAAGGGATAGCGTGGTCGTTTTGTGCAATGCGCAAAGCTCTGCTTGTTTCTTGCGCGTGCCTATAGAGCCACCAACGCTATCCCTTACGTACACAAAGGCGACAGCGCGCGTTATACTAAAACGTGCGCATAATAACCAACGTTATTCTTTACGTACGCAAAGGTGATAGCGTACGATATACTTAAACTCGCTAATAGTGAGTTTTAGTATACCGTTGATAAAGTTATCGTCTCTATCGGAACCAATCGCACTCGTGCGTGACTCAGAATCTTATCCACTGATTGGTTCCGGTTGATACGGTGAGACGCTAGCCACGTTATCAACGGTCTGCTAAAACTCTCTAATAGAGAGTTATAGTGTATCGTACGCTATCCCCTTTGCGTACGTCAGGAATAGCGTTGGTTACTCTGCGCGTGTGCAAATAACCCAAATAACCCGTTGCACGTTTCATGTGGGACGAATATTGCAGTCCATATGGGGCCGATATTGGCGAACCCGGCAGCCCACATTGGGCTAATATTGGTGTGCTGCCTTGGATATGGTCCACTTTCAAATACAATATTGGCACAACATTTTCAGGCGCGACGAAAGTGACATGGGCTGCGGAACTGCCGACAGGCGATTCCAGACAACCGTGTCGCGAGCACTGCATTGATTGGGCCTACATTAACTTCCCATTTACACAGTATAGGACCAATGTGAGGCCAATATTGAGCTACTGCCTGGGCAATATGGGGTGTACATTGACAATACTGGAGTGAATATCGGCTGCCAATATCAGGCCTTACTTGGGCAGGGTTGCAATTGTAAAATTGGGTCAACATTCCGAATCCGAGATAGCCTATATTTGTCCAGCCTAAGGACAAACATTGGGGTGCTGCCTGGGTATTGATGCCCTTCGCTATAATTTTTGCGCCGTATAACAGCGGTGGTTATTCAGGTCGTGCGAGTCTGGTAGAGGTTCGAGGTTTGATTCGTCTCCTGTGCAGGCGTTCATTAAACGCCTCCAAAAATCTCCAAATCTCCAAAAATATGTTACAATATGAACACATCTGTGTGATGTAGTTGACCTTGTGTGGAGTGCTACTGGTCAGGTAATAACAGCATATAAATTACGTTTTACCTTATTCGCACGGAATGCCTTGCCTAATAACATAGATGCAGCAATCTGAGTTGATGCATTTTGAAAAAGTTTGAAAAGTTTGAAATTGAATATGTTTGATGATAAAAGCGTTATCGTGTTAAAGTATAGTAAGGTATAATGGGATGGTGGCTGTGCTACGCTACTGTATCCCAATCCGACATGGCCATGTAGGTTGTAGTACTGGTAAATAAAAGAAGGTTAAGCTACTGTAGAAGTGTTTTTTTCCGCGTACAAAAGATTTTCGCGGTTTTGGACAAAGCTGGTTTGAGGAATGATTAGCGAGAACTTAAATTCGCGACAGAGGATTCCGTGAGTGCTTTACTCTTGCCCTATCGTGCCGCTGTTAATACTCGGGCATATTGCGGCACGTACCAAGACATCCGTTGTTCACGGGGATGGCGGAGTTATATGTCAGTCCCTTTCTTCTCCTCACAGACATGGGAGGAAAACTCCTGTACAATGACCTTTAGGGACCATGCAGGAGGCTATAGTATTGGCCGTGTGCAGGGCAGCCATCTGAGTTTAGCAGTTCTCATTCATTATTACTCAGGGCAGTGGACAGTTCGGTTGAGATGTCGTACTATGTCATACAGGCTGGTTTTGAGAAGGCGGGGAAAGGCATGCTGCGGCTTCGTGGTATAGTTGTATATATATATATGTACAGTGGAACGCGTGTGTAGGACTAACAAAAGCGTGATCAATTTTCGTTTCCTTAGATCCTGCCTGATGGGATAAAACAGTCTTCTGCAGCTTGCTTTTACTACCTACGCTGTATGGAGTAGAAGGGGTCTTGGTATAGTCATAGTATAGCGTCGAGCGCAGCACGATTTTCGCCCTCAGATGGCCACCGTTATTCGCGGGAACTTAAATTCGCGATTTTGGAGGAATGAGCGAAAAATGCGAAAAATAATTCCACGCGAAAAAAAGAAGAAAACATACCACTTCTGCAGTAGTTCTGTTACACTGTAGTTCTGTCCAAAGGTAGGGTGGCAACGGCACGTGACTTATGCATTGTGCAATAGCACAGGTCGCTCGTTATAGGCCTGCGGGTGGAACAAATTGAAAAGTATCGCATTATCTTGTCAATAAGATGACGCCCAAGAGACAGAGCACCACAAACACAAGTAGGCATGACAGATAACACAGACAGGGATAATTGCGTAAGATCGAAGCTTCACAGCGGTGCAAGGTAAAGCCCCGTTCCGACATACAGCGCTTTGCTCCAGAGCACTGGAAAACAGCGCTGTTTCTCCCTACTCTCCCGGCTGCGACTCGATGGGAAACAGCGCTTGGCGAAGTCGAGCTTCGGTGAACTTTCCCATCGCTGTCTCCCAGCGATAGGCTCCCTGAACCAATGAGAACGCGGAGCCGCGTTCACGTGACGGTACGATCACGTACGGCCACGTGAGATCACCAAGTACAGCGCTGGGACAAGCGCTGCAAGTGCGAACCCCACAGTGGAAATACAGCGCTGTTTTGCAGTGCTGTGGTGCAGCGCTGTGGAGCAAAGCGCTGTATGTCGGAACGGGCCTTAAACGTCACCCATCTACCAACACACAACAAGAAAGTGGACACATGTCACAGCGGTGTGAACGCGGTAATACCGTGATAGCGGCAGCTCACCATATCCACAATCAACCAAAACAAAGCACAGGCGTAGAGCACCATGGCGCTTTGACGAAGTGCACACACACAACCAGAACACACAGACAGCTGATAATTGCAGAAGATTGAATCTTCACAGCATGCTAAGCGTTGCAAGTAAACACCTCCACCCATCGACCAACACACCAACAAGAAAGCGGACACATGCCAGAGCTGTGTAAACGCGATAATACGTCGATAATATGCCGTGATAACGGCTACTGAAAGCGTTGTAGATCACGATCTGCGAAGTCAACCGAACCAGAACCAAAACACAAGCGTAGCGCCATGGCGCTTTGGCGTCGGGATTTGTTTCTTTTTTTTCCCCCGTTACTCTACAACAGTTACTCGCTGTGCAACAAGCACCAGGTTTTGATGGGTCGCCTGCGCTGAAGCAGCCAATCAGGGTACGTATAGGTGCCCCATGCGTGCTGCTGGGTAGGTTACGGATATACGCTGCCTCGGCACCTCTACTTCCGCCGCCCGTTCACGACGTCGCGTCGGGCGTCGCTAAGTGAGAACAGGCCCTAAGGCTGTAATGAACGTTGCGGCATGGACTCCGAGGCATAGCTTTACACTTTTAGTCAGGACCCGCCGCAGAATAGTTTCAGCAGAGGGGCACAAGCCAGTCAAGACAGGAACGTGGCACGGCCGCATTGTCGAATTAGGGATAAGTGAAGAGCGAGCAGAGCGCGGCATGTCGAGCCCCAACGAGTACCGCAAAAATGTCGACGCACATTCAGTCTAGCATCGGCAAGAGCCGGACTTGAGCGCTCCAGGACAACGTGCGGTCCATGAAGAAACGGATTGTGGCTCACACTCCCGAGGGCGGCACCGTTAATATGTGGATTGAACCTAGGTAGCAGCCTGCGAGTAAAAGGCAAATATACCGTCTTCTCCTAGGAGACATCCATCCCTCGCTTCGTGAGGTATAGCACTGCTTTGTCAATAGCACTCTGTAGCCTGGCCTGCAATAACCAAATACAGATGTCATCCGCATGCATGCTGACGCGGACTTCCCGGGTAAGAACGCCAGGTAAGTCGGCGAGAACCAGATACAAACCTAAGTCATCTTGCTACCCATCGCAGTGTGATAACGCGTGTCTGTCTGTGTACCCAACTTCTAACTATACAGATCAACATGAAACAAATGTTAATAATAACTTGACAACATTTCCAGCCTATCAACAGTCGAGTTTCTCCAGAGAAAGTATACAGGTACTCAGAAATGTTCTTGAAGTAGTACTTAAGTACTTGGTACTTGAAGTATTCCCCATGCGCAGACAGTGTCTCAGCAAAACAGCCAGCGACACCTGTGAAGGCCGCAGTGCAAACCTGAAGGAGCATATACACTTGTGTTTTTTTTTCACGCCGTGTTAGCACCGCGAAGCAACTGTGGCTATGAGCGGCGTACAGACGTGGACAGATGGAGATAGGGCAGCAGGAAGAAGTGATGGGGACAGGGGGGTTAGTATGCGTCCTGGGCCGACTTCAGAGAGAACTGGGCAGACATTCGTCTGGAAAGTCTTCGACAAACCCAGGAAAAACCTCAGACAGCACAGCCGGTGGTGAGATTCGACCCCCCCCCCCCAAAAAAAAAAACAAACAAACTTCAGCACGGCCTTGGCTACCAACAAATATATACTTGTATATCTTATATACCTGTATGTTTTATATATATATATGTATATCTGTTCCTGTACACCAGTATACCTGCATCTATATACCTGTGTATCTGTATATGTACGTGTTTATAGCCAAAAGTATACACAAGTGGTGCACGAACGTCTTTTCAGACTTTGAATACAAAATTAGATACAAAATATATGAAGTTTATATAGGCTGAATGACTGTGAAATGGCAGCACCGAAAAATTTTAAATACTAAATTTATTCAGGAAGACGATGAGGCCTTTAAAAAGACACGAAGAAGCCGTTAGTGACAACCAGTTGACCGAAATCATGCACGTACCAGCACTTAGCCTTAAAACTGACTGGACATTCAAGAAAGCTACTCTCAATGATAATTGTGATACGTTTGCACAAGATTTCACTCCAACGCTGCACTCCGCCCCCGAATCTGCCACTTCTGCTCTCACTCCCGCTTGCTCTGCCGCCTTGCAGTTTCATCCGCGTTTAGTACAAGTAGTTCCCAATATCTAAACGTTTAAATGCATCAAAAGCTCAAATGTACACCCTCTTGGCGACATAAAATAGGTGCACTCTGTCACTCATTAATATTCACCAACACTTCTACAACATTGTCATAAGTTTGTCAAATAAGTTTGAATCTGTCGAAGCCTCCTACCCTTTCGCGCCATTACCGCTTCCACGTCGTTTTAGTGAACGAAGGCCGCGTTCGGGTACGGTGATCATAGCTGGGGTGTTCGAACTTCGCAGCACGTGTGGTTTGAACAGGTTGGGACAAAAGTTTACGGAACACGCCAGCGACGTACTTTTTCTTCGGCGCGACACCCTAGCGGCTGCCGGAAGCAGGTGAGTTCATTGTTTCAAAGGGGGGTAGGGGATGGTGCGACACACAGCGGTAGCTTCGTCTTCCTAGGCACACCCAAGCGACACCAGAACAACCTCTGTGTGTCGCACCCTTACAACGCCGCACTCTTCCCCCCCTCCGAAACAGTGAGCTCACCTGCTTTTCCGGCTGCGCTGGGGTGTCGCACCGAAGAAAAAGTATGCTGCCCGCGTGTTTCGTAAACTTCTGTCCCAACCCGTACGTTTTCATTGTAGCTGAGCCGTTGCAGCTCGAATGTGTGAAAGTCAGCGTATCAAGGAGTGATATCTTTGGCAAAGTGTTCTGTTGTAGTAGGTCTGTTGATACGGTACGTCTTAACTCAATCGCTTATGCGTCACCGTCTTTGTTGGAGGACTGAGATAAGGCACTTTTCTTATCATTTTCAGGCTTCATACTGTCTGGATTGGCAATAATGGTGTCACAGGTAACATCAACGAGTTATTCAGACTGAAAGAAAGGTGAGCTCATGTCGCCTCCCTCCGATTGTTTTGCAGTCAGTAGCTTGTTGCCTACGTCTGCTCCTTTTGGAGTTTTGTCGTGGGCGTCGCCCGTTGGAAGTTGAAGCGCCCGGAGGCATGATTCCAGTCCTGCGCCGTGTTGCCCAAGTATTCGGCTGAAAGCTCGCTAGGGAGTCTTCAAAAAGTCGCTAGATGTCGCTAAACGAATTTGTGATGCACATACGCTGTGCAAGTGCGTCTCTGCGCATGAGAGGAGGCAGTGATAGGGAAGAGGGAAGGCGCCGCCGTAGCCAATGGGGCTTCCCGAGTGGAGTAACCGGGAGAGGATATATGCGCAGAACGCTCGGTTACTTGCAGAGCGTATATCTAGACAATGTCTCCAGATTTACCAACCGATTTTTCAGATTTTTTTTTCGTGTCACCCACCTAGGGGGCCGATTATGCTGACACCACTTCCAAGATTTCTGCTTCATATTTTAATCCGAAGCGGGATATTTGACGCCCACGTAAAAACGCTCTTCGAAACACTGTTGGACAAAGGGACGCATTCGCCAGCAACACTGTTTCACGTACAGTTCAGTTTCGGACATCAAGTGTGGCGCGACTGCGCGTGCTTCTTCTTTTTTTTTTTTTTTACTAGCTAGAACTGCACGAGCAAGGGACCTATCATGCTCTGGCGTCATGGTGGTTCCAGAACGATGAAGATGGACTATATCGGAATCAGCGCGTACTTGAACAACAGAGTAATATTTGTTGACAACTTAATTGTATTCTTATCCAAGTAGGAATATGTGTGATTTAATATTGCCCCTTGGTGTGCACACACATCTCCTCCCAGAAACTCGTTATTCGCACAGCACAACCCTGATCCCTGAGATGTGCACAGGCGCAAGTCCTTTCATTTTAAAACTATACTTTCGACGAGAAATGAAAGTTTTCTCGTGATTTAGGAGCGCTTTACAAGGTTTCTGAGGGCATTGGCTGGCCGATACCACATTGGGCAGCTTACTGTTCAAGTCGCTATAGGTTCCCCTCTAGGCACCGGACACGTAGATGTGGTCTCTGGCAGAAAGACGCTAAACCTTGCGACAAGGCCTCTAGAACGTCAACACTGCTCCTGCGCAGGGGTCAGGGCGGCATGGGAGTTCCCAGGACTTTTTCCAAGGGTGGTAGAAAGAGTTTCCAGTGGGGGGTATCCCTCTCACCTCTTCTCCTGGATACGGAGGCTGCGTAGTGTGCGGGTGGTCAGAGGTTCATATTATTGTGACATCTGATTCGAAACGTAAGCCCCTGCTTACTGACGTTGTCCTGCATTTCGGAAGTGACACGAAGGAAGCTGTTCACGTGATAAAGATGCGTTATTCAAACGAGCGACATCTCCACCGAATATACTAGTCGAAGAAGAAAAAAAAAAGTAACAGGAAATCTGTTGATAGGGTGGGAGTTCCATCGCGTCTGATGTGGGTTGCTCTGGGAGGGGCGTACTGCCAACGCCACCTCGATATAGAAAGCCTGCTTACTCGTCGACGTGACGTAACAACTAAGAGCCACCTAGCCAATCAGGACCGTGTTCTCAACGGCCGTAACAAATCGCGAAAGTGCTTGCAGCGGTCGTAGTCATGGAGACGAGCCACTGTCAGTCGCATGGGCGGCCAGTCTCGTCCGCGAGTAGCATGATGGAAGGAATCACAAGGAGCAACCCCTCCAACAGTTTTCTATCGGGACGAGCGTAGCCGGCTTCGCATTGCATTCTGGGATGCTCCTGTCTACCACGTGACCGCTCACGTGACCCTCCAGACAGCATGGCGCCAGCAGAGCAGAGGACACGAGCTGTAGTTGTGTCACAGTTCAGATGGCGGTATTACGTTGAACGCGTGCTTGCGCTTTATTTTTATGTGTTCGAATGTTTACTGTTCTATTAGAAGACCAGCCACAGTGTGCAGAACGCAAAATGAGTACGCGGGACCGGAAACATCATGTGTGACAACGGTTACTTCAACGTATGTACTACGTTCCTTGATTAAGTGGTAAAGAATGCCGTTCTCAAAATACCATTAATCAGGTTTGTACAACAACAGAAGATATGAAATGAATATGCGGCACATTTTGAGGTCCCAAATGAACAATTCAAGATGACTCGGACACACACGGGCTACTAAAACAACTTACCGTGTACTTATACGAACAAAACGCGTTCCCGTGACAGAGCTACTTTCAGTTCAACGAGAGCCGCAGCCGGGACTGGAACACATTACTGTTGGATGTTCCCTGTGCTCTCCGTACGTGTACGTGCAATTGTATCCGAAGCTCTCCACGTGAGGGTGCAACGTACCTAAAGGCTGAGAAGCAAAGGGAAGCTCGTGTTACGTCTGACTCGGCTGACGCACAGTTTTCCTCAGTCGAAGCTGCTTTGGCAGAGCGAACTCATGTATCACGGGCGACTCGCCCGTCTCTTGCATATTGTATCCTCCTATTAAAGAGTTGAACCTAACAATTACCATACGTCGTTTCTTTACACACATTACCATACCATACTACTAACACCCACTACCATAACTACCGTACATACTAACACATTACCATACACGTTTTCACAATAAATTACTTTCAAAAAGCAAAATCATACGGAGAGCAGCGCGAGAAACAAAGCCTTGCAAAACAGAAACTTTAGAGGGGATCACGTGGTGGGTAGGAACTAGGAAGCAATGGCGATTTTGACTCCAGCGACCGCTAGAGGGTGGCTATGTCTGGAGCGAAGAGCCGCTCCTTGTGTTTCCTTCCTCCATGGCGAGTAGTGAACGTCCCCGCGCACTAAATGGGAAAACAAAACGGTCCCATATTTTTCTCAACACTAGTTTACTGGAAAGCGTGTTGGAATTGAAATTGCGAAATTGGAATTGGCTGAAATTTGGGCATTGCGACTTCTTGAACAGACCATTTCACGCCACCTCTAGTGAGAGTGTATTGGCATCCTCTAGTACGCAAGGGCTCATGGGAACTACGAGCGCCTTAGAGCATTACGAGACTGCCAGAGGCGGAGGTAGAAGAAGAACAACAACATTCCCGGTGTGCGCAGCAACAGCGTCAGCCGGGCTAAACCATAACCGAAGCAGACGGCGGAGCAGTGTCGCTCAAATTTCCCATGCTGCTCGGCGCTGCGCGCTTGGTGGAGCGCGCATCTTTGCAAAATTGTCTATTCGCAGAACGGCGCACCGCGGTAGAAGGCCTGCTTAGTGCCTCCTCTCACTCCTTCGCACGTAGACTTATAAAGTCAGCCAGTCGCAGCAACCAGTCAAGATGGCAGCCAATCGATGATTTTAAACACAGGCTTGTGGCGGCCCGTGTGTGATGACGAAGACGTGCCTCTGCTGCCACGCGCTACGGCTCTGGCACGGCAGTTCTACCGGCACCGTCCTAGCGTGAGGCCACGACCATCTGCCCGCTGGGACATTCCATCATCGCCGGTCAGGACTCATGTAGAGTAACACCACCTCCTCTACATTTGGTGACCCGAACAACGAACACCATGTTCGGCATAATTCGGCCCAGTACAATCCCAAATTTCTGCACGCCCACCTCTGAAGCCATCTCCGAAGGTACGGTGCATCGTTCTACCGAGGAACCGCTAGGCGACGACGTCAATTCACCGCGGCTCCACTCATCGCAACGCACGGCCGCGCAACACCATGGTTCTACCCAGCTCGCTCATCTACTCAGCTCGCATCGCCATGGTCTCTCACTCTGCGTCACGTCGCCACATGCTTCGCGATGGCACTCCTCGGGCTTTCACCAGCGGCACCTTCACGAGCATCACGCTCCCATACCGGTCGCGGTACGCCGCTGCGGCTGCATGGCCCCATCCTCATCGTCATGCCAGTCCCAAGAACCCTGCCCGCCTTGCCTTCCCACCAGGCTTCGATACAGACTGCTGGCAGCCCATCCAGTGGCGCTCAAGAGGCACCGGGACCAACGTTCCACCGGGGACCCGCACGGAGGCCACCGAGTGCTACTCCCGGTCTCCCCGTGCTTCGCGATGGTCCTCCCCGGCACTCTCCTTGGCGACAGTACGAGCTCACCGCTCACGAACCGGTCGCGGTTCTGTCGCTCCATCCTGCATTACGTTCTGCCTACCTGCCTACTCTGCTCTCCACTTCGGCCCGCCCCTGGAACCCTCCCGGCCAGCTCTTGTCCGCACCGTTCAGCCCGCCACTTCTGCCCACTCATCACAAGACGCAAGACGTCCCTGTACTGCGTGTCGCCCGTCTTCCTCCTCTTCCTGTATCGACGCGGAATCTCAACCGCCATCTCTACACCGCTCCGCGTCTGAGGGGGGGAGTGATGTGGCGGCCCGTGTGTGATGACGAAGACGTGCCTCTGCTGCCACGCGCTACGGCTCTGGCACGGCAGTTCTACCGGCACCGTCCTAGCGTGAGGCCACGACCATCTGCCCGCTGGGACATTCCATCATCGCCGGTCAGGACTCATGTAGAGTAACACCACCTCCTCTACAGGCTTTCCGTGCCTACCAGTGGCTGCCCAGGCGGGTGATGGTCGTGATTGACGGGCTCTCAGTTGATACATCACGTCGCTCGAGCGATCAGCATTGTGTTCGTTTATTCAACTCGTGCGACCCGCGAGTCGGAATTGTGACGTATGAAGTCATCGTACGTCATCGACTCCAGCAACCCATATTGAGAGTCACTGGGAGTCGACTCTCGAGCATCTCCAGTGTTGAGTCCTGGAATATTAGAACGGGAGCCACAGCAACGATGATGACATCACGGGAGCCGCGCTGTTGTATTATTTTCAACAAGAGTCCGTTCGCTCGACACTCGTATTACCTCTACGTTGTGTTTGTAGTGCGCGCACATTGCAGACGATACCATATCTTCCCTGTCGTCTGCTAGAGAATATGTTGCGGCTGAGCCGCAGGGTGTTCCTCATGGTTAGAAGAGTACGAAAAGACGTGACGTTGAGCGCCCGCGTTCGCGTGGCAGCAGAAAGCTATGACGTTCCGCCGGAGTATTCTGGGTACGGATGTGGTTCGTGCGCGTGCACGGATAAATTAATGCGGTGACACACTTCGTAATCAACAAGAGAATCCGAACGGCACACGCATATTAGGTAGGCCGCAACAGCCGCATCCGCTACTCAAATGCAGTAATTAGCGACGAACCAGCGTGGGCGAGTATACCACGCTCCACACGCTTTGTTCGCCCTATTCATACTTTAGTTTTTTTTCTCTCGGACGCTCATCAAAACCTGTGACGCAAATTACGCCAACGCTGCAGAACCGAGATTGCGAGCGCAATTTCCACAACCTCCTACCTCCTGGCGGCGATATTTTGCCTCCGCGATGCTGTCTTGCTCGCGCTTCCACAATGAAGTTAATTACCTCAGGCAAACGCGTTGCAATGACATTTCATTATGCAAATGCACACTGTCCAACGACGCGACGCGATTAGCATGCTAAGCATATATAGAGAGATTTCTTTTTCGCTTCTCTCTCTGTTTAATAGTACGGAAACCGTGCTGTTCTACTTCGGCTAGGTCTCCGGCGGAGTTGGAGAGCATAGAGTCCACTAGGTCTCCTTACCACGAGTTAATTACTTCTGAATTGGGGTGAGGAGCACATTATCAAGCAAGCTGGTCGACTGTCCGCAAGAACATCTTCCACGATTTCCTTAGGCATTGAATCAAAGCTGCTCGGGCCTATTTATTTATTTAGTATCAGTATTTTTTGTGATGGCTTCTGCCTATCGAGGAACGATGCCTTGCACCTGCTAATCGACAGAGCCACTGAGAACGCCTGCTCTTGTATAAGAACGATGATATTTGCAGAGCATAGCGTGCTAGACATAGCTTGGGGCGATGCGGCCCATCCCCTTTAAATGAAACAACTCAAATTTACTGGAAATCATTACCGGGCGATATTAATAATGGACTGCTGATCCTCGGAGATCACTTCGTTCCTTTCGAAATTATTGAGAAATACGTCATAGGATTAGTAGAATTTCTACTCTAAGAGGATTACTAACACAATTAATCTTAGGATTAGTCTAATTCCAAGTTAGGCGACATACTAAACGACGAGTCCATTTTACATGCTGACTATCGATTATTATTAAAACTTACGACATGCTTGCTGGGTTGCGAAGGTGAAACACAGTGTGTTGCAGTTTGAATAAAGACCTTTCTGCAATGTGGAACTGAACATCCTATAGATGAAAGAAGGCGTCAGCGTTTGGGGATATCCCCAACGGTGGACCCCATATATATATATAGGTCATCTGGCTGTCAGGTTGCTTATAAGATACCGGTATCATTTCTCGATGTGTTGTAAGAATCTGTCCAGCGCAACCTGCACCCTTCACGTGGCAGGTTGCACCATGTGATTTTCTTTGATTAGTACAAAGAAAAGCCTGCTGAACATTAACTGCAATACTGAAATCGAATCAATAATTTTTAATTTTAGAATATAAGGGACACGAGCACTTTGGGGTCGCAAAAAAAAAATAACGTTGTCGTCAGTACGCATGCTCAGAACCCAAACTGGTGTACGGGGGAAAACCTGCGTGAGCGTGTAGTCTATAAACGACCGAGAACATTGACGACGACAACATTTTCGTTTCAGGTTAGCAATTATTTTAAAAATATATACTTTTAAACGTAACACCAAAGCAACGCCCTTTGTTTACGAAAGGCGGTTTTACAAAAATGTTTCAATTGCCTTTCCTTTTCTGAGTCTTGATGTTTTGAGTCACGCTCATTCATATACTCTCATGCTCACTTACCGTCATCTGTTCACACGCCATCGCGAACATGGTCGGTCACGTATATCAATGGTATGCGCTCATGCTCAGCCTATGCTTGCCGCAGTGAGGACGCGTGAGATTACTCATGGGCAGATTTTACAGAGGTGTGAATAAAACCATGCAATGCAATTGGCACAACATGTCGTGGTTCCCCACACTACGGGAGAATATTACGAAATACGCCACTTCGCGGTAAAAGTCCGAGCTGCTGTATGTCGTATCGTGTCGACGCGGGATCTCGACTAAAATCTCTTTGGTACACAGTGCCTCTAACGAAAAAAAGAAAAGAAAAAAAAAGAGCAGGAAAACTATCCCTGCAATATGGAGCTTATCGTTACTACACAAAACGATGCGTACTGGAACGCTTTATTGATATCTCTCGGTACTGTGAACGTCACTTCGCCTGGTGTCCAGTGGGTGTTGAACTATGGATAATTTACTCCTCTGTTTGGTTCGAATTCACTTGTTCACTTGTGGCGAGAAACTATACGAAGGTATAACACACAGACACATACCTTGGATGATGATGAGGTGGTCAAATTATCGCCGCTGTGGCGGTACACTGCCCTATTGCACATTGGGGACCGATGAGAGGACGATGATGGGTGGAGTATACCGGTTGAGATCAGAGCTGTATCTAACGCGTTACTCGGTAACGCGTTACTATTCTTGGTAACTAAGTAACGACTCAGTTACTTCCTAAGAAAGTTTAACTAATAACGTACTTAGTTACAAAAGTTGATAACGCGTTACTGCAAGTTACTCGTTCCTTTTTTTTCCCTCACTGTCACCTACCACGACCGCCAGTTGTGGTTTCTCCCGCGCACTTGGCGGCATTCGACGAGGCAGAAGCACGTGGAAAAATCCACAGCGAAGAGCAAAGGATACCGGAGAGCCACGCTTTCTCATTGCTCTAGCGTCCACAGTGTTCCAGAAAACTCACTGTGTTCTTTGTGTTCCTCCTTTCAAGGATTCACTGCTCTCAGGGCGTTTAGTGCTTTGTCTCTTTGTCCCTTATACTTGGGAACTCATGTCAGCCAGCTTTGAGCACCAGTTGCTACTGAAGTGCAACCCATCATGGATGAGCTGAAAAAAAATAAAATAAAATAAAGAACTAAAGGACGCGATGCTTCCGTATTTCTGCTGTCTTGTATGCAAATGTAACGTATAAAGCAAGTCGTTACCTCCAAGTAACGAGAACGCGTTCCTTTTATTTGTTAGTAACGGGTAACGCACTTAGTTACTATTTTTTTCGAAGGAACGAGTAACGTATTTGGTTCCCTTTTTGAGTAACGTGTACAGGTCTGGTTGAGATCCGTCGCCAGACCTGTGGAGCGCAGCTTACTCCGCAAGAAGACGAAGACCTTGCATCCGGTGGGCAGCGTTCGACCACGGTCCGAGAATCTTCGCGAGGTTAAACGGCCGTTTCTCTACACACTGCATAGCAGCTTCCATCAGTGCACGCTCTCGGTGATATTGCCCACAAGCCAGGATGACGTGGCAGGGGTCGCCATGCACTCCACAAGTGGGGCAGAAGGAAGACGAGGCAAAGGTATAATGAATCGACGTAACTCCCGTTTATTCCGTTTACCGTGTATTCACGGGAGCGACATCCTAACTGAATATTCTGGTGGAAGAACAAGCGAAAACACTGCTCACGGAGCCGAAGTTTCGTCCCGTGTTATGTTGAGCATTCACACGGTGCGGAATGTCGGAAGTGACGTACTGCGCATTTAGCAGACGACACTTAGCAGACGACACCGTCAGCGTCTTTTCCTGTCGTCTGCTACGGAATATCTTTGTGGCTGTGTCGGAAGAGATTCCCCACGGTTAGCAGTGTACGTGAAGACACGACGTTGAGTGCTCACGTGACAGCAGTACGGTATGACGTTTTTCGCATCACCCGCTGGCGGAATATTCTGCGGAATGTCACTTGTGTGAATACACAGCTAGAGGAACGTCGTATGTGTCGTTAACGTGCAATATGACGTCCGCTGTTTACTTTAGGCGAACAGAATTTTACACGTTAAACGGTACACAGGGCGTGCGCTCTAACTATGGACAAAATTTTTTGAGGGGGGGCACCAAAGTGCAAAATGTCTCTCCTCACAAAATAGAAGATACGGTTACTGTTACAGCAATGCAGAGGGATAAGATTCCTTCCGTTGGGTCTTTCGTGATTTATTTGCAAACGAAACCGCAATCTTTCCTTTGCGAGAAGGGCAGCAATGCGGAGCATGCCCGGTTGAGGTTTCCTCAAATGAGTTTATCTAGTCATTGCGGGGTATCATTTGAGGAGACCAATGGGGCCAACAAGAAATTTTTGCAAGTCAGTGCACCTTTAAATAGTCAATTGCCTCGTTTTTTCAATTACAATAAATTACGATATGTTCTACTAGATCATGTTCGCCACCCTGTCGCTACCCTAGCAAGTGTCGCAGCAATCCTCACGGGCCGTTGTTGTCATTAATTTGGGCTAATGAACTTCTTAATTACGAAAGATAGAAGTTCGGCGCAATGACAATATCTCTTCCTTTTTGGTGCGCTCGTATCGTTGCCGTTCTCGGAAACAGAGTCAAGAGAACAAGAGCTTGGGGGATGTGTTGCCTTTCCTCCCCCCCTCCTCGCATTTAAGGGCAAGGTTAGGAAAAGAGAGCGTTTCTGGCGAAGCGAGGGCAGAAATGGCTTCCAAATTTGCCCTGTTTTCGGGGTTACATGCTAGCGGCTATATTGGCTAAACCCACTTGTATTGCTCCATTGCTGTCATTGCGCCGAAGTTCTATTTTTCATAATTAAAAAAGTTAATAAGTGAAAATTAATGGGGAGAACGCCCCAATAGGTTGTTCGTGCGGCCACAAGCTGGCTGACTTGATCTACAAGATGTCGCCATTTATTATAATCGAAGGAAAAAAAAAACATTTCTCCATTTCATAAATTCTATCCATTTAATCAGTGTTTTTTAAATCGTTGCATAATTTTTTAAATAAAAAGGCCACGAGAGGAGCATGGATGCCGGTTTTGCAGGTGGGTCACACGACGTGCAGGTGGACATTCTCTCGAAGACTATGTGACTACTAGATGACTAATTACTTAAAATTTATGAACACTCTCACTAGGGGCTTTCGAGCAAAAGTGAGACATAGCAGTATGAGAGACGAGACAACCCATGTTGAAAACCGTTCTATCGTGCCGTTCTCTCGTGCCATCTTGAAAGCCGTTCTCTCCATCTCAAAATAAAGTTGTTGTTGTTGTTATATATTTTTTAGATTTCTGAAACGAGCGCGTATACGTAGAAATACCGGGTGTTTAACAAAAGTCCCTCAAGAAAAAAAAAAAAAAAGGAAAAGAAAGAAAAAAGAACGCGTCGACACTTTTCATCGTGAGTATTTCGAGTAATTAATCGGTTTCTATATTTCTTGGGCGGAGCAGTGCAACAATGCACTCTTTGGATCAGCTATCCGGCTGTCAATTTTGTGTTCATCCGTCTGGTTGGCACACTTGGGTGACGGAGGATAACAGCAACTTTATTTTGTTAGGATAAGAAACAGACTCAAGACCGCAAAAGACACTTTGGTGTTCCTTCTCCTTCTCTACCCGACTAGTACAGGGCGCTCGCGGTACATTCACCGTCATTCATGATACGAACAGGGTATTCGCTGCGAGATCGACCTATAGGGGGCGACAGCGTCACTTTTCTAGTGTGGATAACACGCCGGCCGATGTTCGGAGTTTGTGGTTCTTTTCCGTAATTCTTGTGTATATTCACCTGAAGGTCATATATAATTAATTATTGATATTAATAAATAAGAAATATGTACGAACACAACTCACAACGAACGCTCACAACTCAGGTCGTAGCTGTTGTCTCAACGATCTTTATCAAAAAAGGTTATTCGTTGGTGCCACCTGTTTACGAATCATCGGGCTAAATAATTCGCGAACGGGTGCACCATTCGAATAACTTTCTTTTTTACAAGTATCTGTCCGGTGCCGCCTACAACCTACGCACCGTGTGAATGAGCGGGAGTCGCTCATTATTTAAATAAAAATTCAAATGAGTTTCATAAAAAACATTACTTCTAAAGCAGGGCGCGATCGGTATTAAGATGGGTACTATCCCTTTTGAGACTTTCAGTGGACACCTTTTAGAGAAAAATCTGTCACCGAAGCGGGTCATTTGTTGCTGTAATTAATTGGTTTCGGTTTACATATTTTTGTCGCGGCTGGTCGCAGTGAAGCGCAAAAGGACGCTCTTCCACTCCCTTATCCACCAATGAATTATGTCCTTACACCAATGAATTACGTCCTTTTGCGCTTCACCGCGACCAGCCGCGACAAAATATGTAAACCGAAACGAATTAATTACAGCAACAAATAACCCGCAATACTTTTCTCTAAAATGTGTCCACTGAAGGTCCCAAAAGGGATAGTACCCATTTTAATGCCGACAGACTTTAGAAGTTATGCTTTTTTTTTACGAAACTCATTTGAATTTTGATTTAAATAATGAGCGCCTCCAACCCTTTCACACGGTACGCAGCTTGTAGATGGTATATCAGACAGATCCTTTTAAACAAGGAAGTTCATTGATTAGTGCACCCGTTCGCGAATTATCTGGCCCGGGGATTTAACTGAAACACCCGGCAGGGTTAGTGCAGACAAACTGGGCAATGGCGTCACTCTCTACATTCTCGCACGAACGCGCACCTGTTCTTATAGGAATTCTCTGCTTGCCCATTTTATTAGTTACGATCACACTTCACAAACTTGAACACATACATCACCCTTGAACGGCTTGAAAAGCTCGACAGGCTTCCGAATTTAGCACCTCAAACTTGCCAAGAAAAATCTCTCCAGTTACATATCCATCATTCTTCCGATGCGCCATCTATACCGTTCCGCCGAGATGAACCCTTCTACTACCTGCAAGCGCACACGTGGCCTGTCCGGATACCCGCCGCATCCTTTTCTTAATATCATCCATATGTACTCCCCGTGGGACATATCCCTGCCGAAGAAATGTATCATATGCGGCGGACGACATGAGATCTCCTATTTCTCTTGAACGGTGACTCCGCTGCCAGGGGAGTCCGAGAGAGAAGTACGCCTTCATCAATCTTAGACCCTGCCTTCCACGCACACTGAGCAACAGCTGACGGCCGTTGGTTCGCGTTCGAAGGTATATGGTAAACACGCTGTGATTTATATCCATATATATTCGATTTTCGATAAACATCACCGTAGCTTGTTCTTTGCGTTGTTGAGAAGGTTTTTTTTTTTTTTTTTGGCGTTGGTTTATTCTTGGGCGGCCTTTGTGTGGTGCGTAAGAAAAGAAAGAACGCTTACACACTTCCTTCTTATCTTCCATCTATCACTTTCAAAGCAGAAAGGATGGCGTTTCTTCTTGTAACAGCTCTATATTATACAGGCGGGCAGAGTACAGAGCAGTTCCGAATTCGCGGCAAAGGCTCCTCGACGAAAACGAAGAACCCTCATGTGTTCCTCCGTATGAAGCGCTCGATTCACAACTATCAAAATAAAGCGTTATTGTTCTCCGCGGAATAACGTACCGTAGCGGAACATCCCCCACCATCGTTAAATTTGTATCATCACCATCATTTCATTAAAAGATCAGTTGTGCACTATTGCCACCTTCTTGAATGGGATTTATTCTTTGCGCTCCAACATTACGTTTTACTCGCCAAATCAACCTCAACTTCTAACTGCATGCAGTAGAGGAAGAGGAGGAAGTAATGGGAAAACAAGGGGGTGCCTTGTTGGAAGCTTACTGTCTCTCCGATAACAGGCTAGTTTTGCTTAGAGTCACCAAATAAGCTTCGCTTCAGAGTACCGACACTGAGGTCCAAGGGAGAGCAGGAGTACCATCTTGTTTCCGCAGCACACCGGTGTCAACGATGAAAGATGAAAGTCACTGAAAAGGTTAGCCAGCTGTAGGGATCGAACCCACATCTTCTGGATTACCGGTCCCTTCTATGTCGTTCCAGCCACGACCTACTAGATTATAACGACCATGTCACAATCAGAAAACCCTATGAGGAGCCTGTCCGCACGATCCGCCAAGGGCGCTACTGATCGGCACAACACGATTGGACGATGGAAATTTGAATTCTGAACGCGCAGAAGCGTGTGTACGACTACCGTAGCAGACGACAGCGATAGCCCCTATGAAAACGCGTAGAATGATGATGATAATCAACCTCAGAATGAAACATCTGTGGAACGTCCACCGCTTGTACAGAAATACTAAGGTAAGCTGAAGTACAAAGTATTGTAGAAGTTGAGGAAGCAATAACTGGGGCGATCAGAAGCGCCACCGCTACCTTCCAAAAAGTGCGGCGCATAGAAGGGGTGCGCCTGACATGGTCGTTATAATCTAGCAGGTCGTGGTTCCAGCCTCAGAACATCAGTTTCTCTCTTGCACACCGGTGTCATCCCCATTTGACGATCAAAGATGGCTAACAAATATTCCCTGTGGGATAGAGAAGCGTGTATATATTTGTTGTGCGATAATCCATGTATTGTCAACCAGAGCGTTCCGGAGATGTCAAGGTGAGCTCAAGGCCGTCAACTGCTACTTGCAAACGAAAGGAACATTTCACCCGCGCACGATAGATGGCATCGTTCACTAAAGTTCGCACTGCGCGTGCGCGTGGGTAGCGTGGCGCGGAAACAAGATGGCGCATGCTCGCTCTTGGAACTCAGTGTCGATACTCTGAAGCGTAGCTTATTTAGTGACTCTAGTTTTGCTTTGCCTCTCCTCCTTTCAGGAGCATCGGAAGACCCTCGTCACAGGAGGGGGAGGGGAGCTGAAGTTAAGAACGTTCTGTATGTACAGACAAATAAACAATTAAAAGTAAAATAGAAGAGAAACAAAAAAAGACGCAGTAAAGTTACTGGTGCTGCGGGCAGTGCAATTATTGATAATAGTGAGTTTTAGTATAACCACGGTCCCTCAATACTCTTTCTGGTCTGGAAACTCCGCTCGAATACAATAGACAAGGTCACTTAGGGACAATTGCTCCCGCATGGGGCGATCGCGTCGTTTGGGAGGAGACACCTTCGTGGAGCAGACGACGTTTCCATAGCGCTGCGTGTTTTTAGGGAAGATTTGATCAGCTACTTTTTAAAGTTCATTTCGGGTTTAGGGCAGAAATAATTCTCGAATAGGTTCAGCCCGCACATTTTAGTTCAGTTAGCGTAAATTTCCAGATTTTCCGCGTAGATTGCAACTTTCGTTGTTGTCTTTTTCTGGCACGGAAAATGTTGATTTTACTCTCACTCATATCTCTCAATGAAGGTTGAGAAACATATTGATTCATTCTGTTACACAATCACACAAACTATAGTGGTGTGTTATAAAGTAATGCCGCTTTCGGTAGTTATTTCGTGAGGGCGAAACTTTCCAAACGCGTGCTTTCCTTGTAGCATGCAGTTTGTTGCAATCTGAGCAGAAATAAAATTACGAGGTGATTCTATTTCAGAGAAGACATAAGACTTCATAAGAAGTACTTATAGAAATCCTGCGTTGTAATCATGATCACCTGAAAGTCGTCTCTGGTGGTATGAGAGACGGGGGATACACATGCTATAAATCGCATGACTCGATCGTTTTCGGTGAAGAAATAAACTTATGTTGTTTTTCGATGTGGTTGACAATAACTTTTTTTTTTTTTTGATTGGGTGTTAGCGCCGCGAAGCAACTGTGGCTATGAGCGACGTACAGATGTGAACAGACGGAGAGAGGATAGCAGGAAGGAGTGGGGGACAGGGGGGTTAGTATGCGTCCTGGGCCGACTTCAGGGGGAACTGTGCCGACATTCGTCTGGAAAGTCTTCGGAAAACCCAGGGAAAACCTCAGACAGCACAGCCGGCAGTAGGATTCGAACCCACCACCTCCCAGTCTTCAGCACGACCTTGGTTACCACCAACGAGCGGACGCCTTAGCCCACTCGGCCATGCCGCTGGTTTGACAATAACTGATCTATATTACACTATTAACGTATTGTAGATATCTTTACACACTTTGGGAAGATGTATCGACTTAAGAGCGCAGTGGCTCTCATGCGTTCCCTTTAAACATAATGCACATCATCCCATGATAATATTTCTGAAGAACCCTTCAAGTATTTCTACTATTTTTGCGGCTTGGACTGACTGACCAACCAGTTGTAATAAGGAGATTCCAACATGATTTAAGCCGGGTTACTAAATTAACAGGATAGAATTTCCGCTTACAGAAGTGTGGCCCTAATAGCACTTTTCAGCTATAGAAATTGGCTGACGAGATTCAGGTGTCAAATTCATCGCGTTGGAGATAGCCTCGGCGTATCAGTCAGATCAGTTCCAGGACGTTCGAATGAACAAACTATTTAAAATGATAAAATTGTAGCGGCGTGTGCTGCTACAGAACGAAGTTTTATGTGGGAGCCGCCACTGTTCTCATAGCTCGGAAATAAATTTTAGGACTGGCCAAGAACTACATTTACAAGAAAAACGTTGCAGTATCTGGTGACAAATAAATATAATAACCGGAAAGAGATAAGTAAGGAGAAATGCAGAAAATTTAATGAGTCAGTCTTTCGCTTGAAAGTAATGGTGAAGCCAAAGAAACGATATTTCGTAGCACTATACACGGGCATGAATGAGCTCTACAGTCTGTAGTGTATAGGCCGCAGAAAAATTTCACGTATTGCAGATCAGAAAGGAAAAAGAAAAATGAAAAGGTAAAAAAGTGAAAACATCATCCCTCCCTCTCCCCGCTTCCGATTCGGCAAAAACGAATATATAAGCCGTTATGTAAACGGGTGCATAAACGAGTAAACGGGTATTAGCTAACTTCGTTTACTGCTGCATCTTTCCTCGCAAGTTGTACCATAAGAAATGTTATTGTATTGACATCATGTTGAAAGACCTATCATTTGAAAATTTTACGGTTCTTATAGTGTTTGATGCTCCACAAATCACGCACATCGCAGTACACCTCCAATAAGGCTATTAGCGAATGGTTTGTATTTATTCCCGTATAACCAGGTCATCGCTGTTTTGTAGGCAAAGAAAAAAATACTTTCATTCACTTCTCGTAAAGTTAAGGCTCCGAGGAATATAGTCACTCGAAAATGCTGCGTGCTCGTATCAGTCTCCTTCATCTGTGTAGATCATTCTTACACACGAACAGAGTGCAAAGATTGCAGTAAATTTCAAGGATATTTTAAAAAATGAACCTCTGTTTACGCACGCAAAACGCAAGCACCACAAAAGAAGAAGTTCTCACTTCCAAACACCCGCAGAAACACATGCAATCGATACGCGCAGGCAGCGGCGGACACGAAAGTCTCCTCCCGAGCGACGATGCGCCGCCACGTGTCGTCGGGGCGCCCTAAGCGAACTTTTCGCGGGAGTTTCCTGACCAGAAAAAGTATTGAAGGACCGTGGTATAACGTACGCTGTCGTCTTTGCGTACGTAAGGGATAGCGTGATGGTTCTGGGCAATGCGCAAAGCTCTCTTTATGTCCTGCGCGTGCGCAGAACCACCAACGCTATCCCTTACGTACGCAAAGGGGATAACGTACGATATACTAGAACTCACTAATATGTTAAAGGAAGGGTAACGTGAAATATAACCACAATGTTTCGAGGTACCACCGTGTAGACCTTGGCTGTGTCATCACACACACAAGTCACCACCTCTCAGTTATTCATAATTTTCGCACTAATTTAATTTTGAACACTTTTAGAAATTGACACGTGGCGACCCTCCACGTTCGCGAAGAACAAAGTTGGAGTCTGCTCCGGATTGGCGTACAGACATCACGTGATATTGAAGTACAACGTAACGCGTTTGAGACAGTTCCGCCTCTCTATGTCCTCTGCTCGCTGTACCGCTGCTGTTTGAAAGCCCCAAGCGCTTTAACGCCCTCAAACCTGAGAAGGAACTACAGAAAGATTCTCCATGAAATCGCTTTGTTCTTGCTGAAAGTATCGAACACAACGATATATATATACAGGGTGTTTAAAAAAAACGTGTCATTCGGACTTTATAAAAAAAACGGGGCAACGGAAAAATACGGGGTAAACGGCATTTGTGTGGCAACTTAATTTGCCTCTTGCCAAAATATTTTCATTTGATTTTAATTAAAATAAATTGAATTTCTTTAAATGAACTCCAAAATTTCCCAAGTCAACTTAACGTTTTTTTAACGGAATTAGAGAGCCCGTAGCGAACTTAGTCAGATACACCAAGAAATCTACTCAATATTGCAAATGGAACTACCCAAAAAAAGTCCCGAAATTGTGGCTTCAAACTTTCGGGTGTTCAACGGCGCACAAAACCAGTCCGAAACATGCGCGGAAAGGAGGACATGTTCCTGCCCCCACGAAGCTATCGCCGAACCGGCGTGTTTTTTTTTTTCGACCTTCTACCTTTCATGGGGGCAGGAGCATGTCCTCCTCTCCACTAATCCTTGCGTCTGATTTGGTGCGCCGTTGAATACCCGAAACTTTGAAGCCTCAATTTCGGGACTTTTTTGGGGCAGTTTCATTTGCAATATCGAGAGGATTTCTTGGTGGATCTGACTAAGTTCGCTACCGGCTCTCTAATTCTGTAAAAAAAAACGTTAGGTTGACTTGGGAAATTTTGGAGTTCAATTAAAGAAATTCAATTTATTTTAATTAAAATCAAATGAAAATATTTTTGCGAGATGGCAAATTCAGTTGCCACACAAGTGCCGTTTACCCCGTATTTTTCCGTCGCCCCGTTTTTTTATAAAGTCCGAATGACACGTTTTTTGAAACACCCTGTATATATACAGGGTGTTTCAAAAAACGTGTCATATATAAGCGACCCGCGTTTATCCGGACGGCCTCGTTTCCCGTGAAGATGTCCGGATAGCGGGGAACCGGATAAGTGAAACACGAAAATCGAGAGTGATCCTTACACGACATCTTTATTGGCCATTACACAGAAAACTATCCATTCTCATCTGTTCGTTCTAATACACGCATCCAGTTCTTGCAAACCTTTGCTAATGGCATTAACTTGCGAAATATTGTTTTGTTCCTCGGAAAATACTAGGGCTGTTCTCAGTGCCGCCCGCGCATTTTTTTACCGTCAGAGCTGGTGCATCCTCGCTTTCATAATCAGATTCTTCTTGAACACTATCGGAAGCGACGACTCTAACGATGTCGTCACCTGTGACTGCAGCGCAGGGATCCTCGTTGCGGACCTTCTCAATCTGAAATGACAAGGCTGCTCAGTGGATTACTTTTGTGTAACGTGCAAAGTCGGAAAGGGAGAAAATTCTTCCTAGCAACACCCTATTTGTGTCAGTAAAAAGGAGGCCACGACCAGGGTCCTAGACCTCGCTTGACTAGGTGTGGGCCAAGTGCCCTTCCTGGACAATGACCGGATAACTGAAGCCGACTGTTGGGTATTAGTCACTTCTGCTCCCTGGAATTTTATAGTCCGAGTCCGGAAACTGAAGTCCGGATAAACGAGGGCGAAACACATGGGGAGAAATCCGTCCCTAGGCTTTTTTTGTCCGGATAGCGCAGGATCCGGATAAACGAAGTCCGGATAAACGTGGGTCGACTGTATAAGCACAGAGAAGGTAAAGAAGGATTCAGAAGCCTTGAGGGAGAGTTAAAAAAATAATTTATTACAACTAATTACGGGAGAGAACTAAGGAATGCAAGACTAAGAACTAAGAACCTTAGTTCTCTCCCGTAATTAGTTGTAATAAATTATTTTTTTTAACTCTCCCTCAAGGCTTCTGAATCCTTTCTTTACCTGTTCTGTGCTTATATACTGACGTGTCCATCCGTATCCCCCTGAATCATCAGTGTATATATATAAACCTAGAAAGCGATATATCAAATTGCAAGGAAGAACTGTGTAGTACCCAATCGGGCGCTACAGGTCTTGGAGGTTACGAAGGTCGCGAAGACGACTGCCATTTAGAAGGCACAGCACGTCGCGCTTGACGTAGCGAACCAGGGTTTTCCGTGGAAAGAGTTTGACAATGACCTCAAACAGTTCGTGAATGCGTACCACGCAGAAGAACGCAAATCACGCATTGACGAATTGTTTGCGTTCTTGTGTTCCGTAATACACTAGCCGTACACCTTCGCAATGAACTGCATACTGCACTCGCGAGAAACGCACTATCTCGTCTGATGTATCGTCTAGTTGCTTGCATTTTCAATAGATGGCGCGCGAGTCGCCTCAGGGTTGGGGCGCTTCTGGAGTCCGCTAGCTTGCTTTGTGCAGCAATCTTTGAAATGCGATTAGTGAGAAAATAGCAGAACTATTACGTATGTGAAGTGTCCAAGTTACAAGCTTTCAGAAAGCCATACAGTTTCTACAGGTTTGTCATTCACTTTGCAGTTCCTTTAAAACTGCATATACAAATGCCACAGATGCGTGAGATGTGGCGCCCTCTCGAATGTCGTCTGCTACTGGATGAAAACAAATGCACGTGAGGAGGCGCCGCGATTTCGTATACATATGTATATACACAAAATTGCTTGGTCCCTGGCCACATCCAGCCCACCAACGCTCTGCCCTCAAGGCTCTCTTCACCTTTCTGGACACCATAGGACTTCGATCCTTATTGTGAAGGGGCTGATTATTTCATTCCCCGCTGCGCCAGCAGTAATGGGGTAGAGCATCGCCCCTGGCGATGAAACTCCCCAGTCACCATCTCGTAATAAAGTTTGTTGTTTGTACAATCGTTGAAGCGTGTCTCGTGGAAGAAGGCATGAAGCAGGGCGATCTATTCATCGGCAATCATTCTTTTCTCCGCCATCTTGAGGACGACGCGAGCGCCTCTATAGGTAGTTGGAGAGGCGAATAGAGACTCAATGTGCACTCCGAGCGAAGCTCGTGCAGTTCAGATCCCTGAAGAGGGAAGCGCCCGGTAGCCATCTTTAGAAAGGGCTGCCGAAAAGATAGGGCTACCGGTAGAAGGGAGCAGAACAAGGCCATACAACCAATAATATGTAAGGAATTGCACAAAAAACTTACAATATGAAGAGCTATATTTAAACGTGGCTTTCTTGTGGCGGCGCTGTTGGACCATCTGACGTCATTTGTTTGTAAACAGGGATAGGTCCATTGCCGATGGTGAATTGCGGTTACATTCCGGCTACGGTTCATGAAAAAAATTGAGTTCCAAGTGGTCTTCGGTTCCGTACCGCGGTTTCAGTCTTTGAGTGATGCTGTATAGTGTCGAAAAAAACACAAAAAAAAACAAAGGCCAGGACCCAACCGGAGGATCGTTATGATCTCATATTCGATGCGCTATCCACAGAGAATACGAGCTAATCAAGATCAGAGCACCACATGGAAGGTCTTCCCCAGGTCTAACAGGAAATAACCTTATAGTGCGCGGACACAGGTAGATATCTTCATGGAAAGCCCTCCGGAAGACATCCCAGAAGAATATTGCGTCCCGACAGTAAAGAAATGCGTGCTTTAGGGTATCCTTCTCGGGGCACATCTTACAACTGAACTTGTCATAAGGAACCCAAAGTCCACGAATACGCAGCCACGCTCGAACTGGGACAGAACTTACCCACTTCTGTGTGGCCAACAACGGCGAGCCGATCCTGCCATTACTCCCCTCCCTCTGCTCTTAGACCGTAAGTTGAGAAGAGCGAGTCATCTCTCAACAATGAGCCAGCGAGAGAAGAAATCCTTATCCTTGCATCCCAAAGGGGCATCCGCATAACGGGAAGAAGGGCGTCTCTCCCTGGATCCATACAGAACAGGCTTCCGTACACAGGAAGCGGGCACAGCATATCGACAGAAGACCAGTACAAACGACAACGGAGGAAAATCAAAGACGTACTCAAGGGGAAACAAAGATAGCAGAAAATGAAACGCAGCAAAAACGAAAAACACTCTATTTTTGGCGCATTGCCAAACGCGTACGAAATAGACAACATTGCCGCAGACGAAGGGTGATCCATGCGCTGTGACCGTACATGATTTGCAACCGGAGATTCCGCTGCGGGCGATGCAGACGCGGTGACCCAAAATGAAGAACGTACTAAGCGGCGTGCGGCCGATAATGCCAGGAAGCGGCGTATGACAAAGCATGCAGCCATTACACTCGACCAGACGTTCAGAAATGAGCACCAAAGAGTACGGTGACTTTGATCAAGAGGTGAACGCGTTCCCAGGCGAAGCCGGTGTTTCTGCACGAGGCCCATTGCAATCTATGGTAGGATTTGTCGTTGCGCCGCACGCAAATCATGTACGGTCACTCACAGCGCATGGATCACCCTTCAGGACTGCTCCGACATATTACAGCGAGCAAAAACAGCGCTCCTCTTGCAAAGCGGCGCTAGAGCTATAATTTAGGGAAAGTTCGGCGATAGTTTCCTGTCTTTCCCGTCTTGGCGCCTCCGGTGTTCGACACAGCACGCGGACGAACAAGCTCGATCAACAGACGATTTCAGGAAATCCCAGCGCTCATTGCGCACGCATTGTATCCTGGGAGATTACTGTGATGCGGATAGGAGGACTGCCCTTCATATTTCGTTTTCGCTGACCTAGACAATGGGCTCAGAAAGGAGAAGCCGAAATGGTTTGGAGACCTTCTTCTCCTTTGTTATGAGCAAGTTTTCATAGTTCAAAGTGACGCTAGGCTCTCTCTGAGATTTTCTGAAGTCGTCTATTAACTGAACGAAAAATTATCAGACAGTTTGGACGACAGTCTCGCCAGTTCCAATGCGGTCGCCGTGTCGTGAAATGCGGAAGCAAAACAACTTCAAGACTCCAGCGGCGTCATCCCTGAAGGGACTCCTTATTGGCCAACACGAATGTAGTGCTATGGTCAGTTCCCCCATAGGGACGACGGTAAACAGTAACATTAACAGTACAGCTTAACGTAGCACCTGAAAAGAATAAAATCTTCGAATCATCTACCATCATGGTCTGTAATTTATTCGTGATAAGCATAGAACCCGGATGTTGAAGCGTCTACGACTTCACACAGGATCGCCGCAGTTTACCAGGGTTAATGATTTCATGTCATACTCGGTCAATTTTCATAGTTGATAATGTACATTTGGAACGAATGATAGGCATGTTTTCTTCCTCCTGGCGAAGTATCAGTCTCTGAAGATTCGTGAGTACACAGCACATATGAAAAATGTCTAGGTGCGAGAATGTGTAGCGCGTGTTGCCAAGAATCAATCAAGAATGTCAAGTTTGGTTTGGTTTGGTTTGAAGAAAAAATAAAATGGAGAGTTTGGCTTCACTAATGTGAGGCCCGCAACTCCACATCACTTGCGCCAGTTACTGTGGTGGAAAACTCGTGGAATGATGATGGCAATGAAGGTGAGCAGGATGATGGCGATGATGATGCTCAATGATGATGTCAAGTGAATCACTGCAACAGGTTTGTTCCATGCAAAAGAGGTGTCATATACTCCATCCCGATATCCTGCGGGAAGCAATATATCGGCCAAACGTCACAGTGTCTAAATCGTCGGATCCTCCAACACAGGGCAAAAATTCGAGCTCAGTCAGATGACATGCCTTTAAGACCAAAAGACCACATACGTTCCTGCCCTAGATGCACTCCTCTCTACTAACTAATACTCCTGTCTCACTACTCAGGGGTACTAATACCCCTGTCACACTGCAAACCGAATGACATTCCCAGCGAATGACAATCGCACCGAATGCCCTTGGTGCACGGTATTGCACTTTTCACGTGGGTTCGGACCTGAGCCCAGAGCTATGTGATAGTGTCTTGGTGTGGTTTGGTATTAAGCAAAAATAAAATGGAGATTTTGGCTTCATTAGTGTGAGGCCTGCAACTCCACATCACTTGCACTAGATACTTTGGTGGAAAACTCCCGTAATGATGATGCCAACGAAGAGGAGGAGGAGGAGGATGGTGATGATGATGATGATTAGTGGTGGCGGTGATTCCGATAAAACAGTTGCGCACACACTGAGATGTAACAGAACGCGCAAACACGCAACACGCAAACAGTCGAACAGAAAAACCCACAAAACACTCATGGACTCAAAACTTCTTGTCTGCATCATGTCCGGGAAAAATTTCACTACGGCGGAGAACGCCCGGTGTCTGAGACTGTGATTCAAGGGCCCAAGTACTTTTGAAACACTGAGCGGACGGCCGTCCACTGCTGCCAGCTCCGACTATAGAAGGCCACGAGCTTCAGTGTCGACCACAGGACATCAAAATGTGCTTGACATCTTTCACAACATCGCACATGGAGCAGTTTGCGGAAGCTGCTTTTCCGGTCATGTGTTAAAAGCGAGGGCTGTATTGGACCTTAAGACGGAACCGGTGGATTAGGGTCTCCATGGACCGAGGGAGCGAGGCTGGGACCACGAACTAAAAGTCTGGGTGGCTGATCAGTGGCGGCCTTGCAGAATCACTGAGCCACAGGTCTCTGCTTAGTCTCTTCGTTAAAGTTGGCAACACTAAACGGGTGTCAGTGGGGTAAAATACACCTTACGAACAGGACAGGACTGATGTGACCGGGAAGCCGCTGCATCTGCCGCGTCATTCCGAGGTATGCAGGAATTGCCAGGGATCCACCGAAGGATGATGTCATGTCCTTGTGCTACACACGCTTTGCAAGTCTTAATGGCGTCGTGTACGATTGAAACAAGACCTGCTGACCCACCCAGCGCTTGTAATGCTAGCAATCCGGTCTGTGGATCACTGTAAACAACCCATGATTTTGGCCCTTCATATACGTGCCTCTATAAATTGTATCGCCATGATCATCGCGTGGAACTCTGATATATGCACAAGTGGATCCTGGCACATTGTATACACATCCGTGAAAATGCACGCTCTGCCCCTCTGACTGTGCATTACCTGAAGAGCTTGCTGACGCGCAACACTTGAGGGCACTAACTTTCTCCCTGCGAGACCCGGTACTTTCGCGAACACCCGAGGCAGTAGCAAAGTCCAGGGAGGGCTGGAGTGCACTGGAAAAAGCTTATGCCGGGGGACGTAAGTGCGGAACGGCATAATAGCTTGATGAAACGTCGAAAAACTTCGTGTCGAGAGAGCACTTGACAACGGGTGCCGACGAAATCTCGTTGTCAACATTGGTTGGTTAGGCTAACAGACGGCGAAAGCGTTGGTTAGGTCGGTGCAGGGGCGGATCTAGGATTTTCCCGAGCGGGGTGTCCGCTTACAAACATTAAACCTGTACTAAAAAGCACGGTTATCGTCCTTCTGAACGGCGGGGTTGCTGCGCAGACAACGGACGG
Source organism: Ornithodoros turicata (assembly GCF_037126465.1). Lineage (NCBI taxonomy): Eukaryota > Metazoa > Arthropoda > Arachnida > Ixodida > Argasidae > Ornithodoros > Ornithodoros turicata. The sequence continues at coordinate 24,134,455 of NC_088207.1, forward strand.
AAACACGAGAAAGCACGGAGGAACGTAAAACCACAATTCCCATATCGGACCCAACTCCTGGGAACTAGGCCAACCGGAAGACCCGCGTACACTAATAATGAATAACGCTGTTGTTTGTAAATTTCCAAGTGAGGCTGGGTTGGTTAGGCAAACAGGCGGCGAAACCGTTGGTTGGTTGTTAGGCGAACGTAATGGCGCAGCATTTGTGTCCTTTCGAGATACGCACACTGCCGGGCATCCGTGGTTCGTTCAACGCTACCACCGGAAATGCAACGCGATGCACAAAATTTCTGAAATCTCCTAGCTTATAGCAAAGCCCATTGCAATTCCTCTGGAGAGTCGTAGTTTGAGGACACTTATTGTCTTTACCAGTACAAAGTTCATCAGCGGGGTCAGTATAGTACAAAAGCGTCTGAATTTCAGATGGAGGAGGAGTGTCGTTTTGGGAGGAACCCGAGAGGTCTGCCTGCCTGATTAGGCGGCATGTTTCTCGGGAAGGGAAAGGTGGTGGAGAGGAGGAGAGGAAAGGGTGAAGTGGAAGACCGCTCGGGGGGAGGATAACTGCGTCTATGGGCCGACTTCAGGGGAACTGTGCCGGCATACGCCTATTACACATCTGAGGGAAACCCAGGAAAAACCCCAGACGGAACAGCCGGCCCGCGGATTCGAACCGCGGACCTCCCAGTCTCCAAGCGCACGCGTTACCGCTGCGCCACCGGAGCTGGTGAGAATTTCAGATAAACTTCTCATGTGCGGCATACCGCTGACTATTGCATGAAGGGCAGCAAAAAGCATGGGGGCTATTATCTCCATAGACCCTTTCGTTGATGTTGTCCGCTCAATGCTCGATGCCCGATGTTGATGCTCAAACAAGATAATGGAGGGAAGAAAATGAAAGGTAGCGTTTTGGCGATAACGTTGGTTGAGAATCGGCGCCACTATTCCCCCTCACAAAGCGGCTTGCTCCATGCTTTGCGGACCATCTGATGTCAGTTGAGAAAGGGTGACACCGAGAGGGGGAGAGGAGAAAGTGGCCGCACAACTCTCGTAACGCCCGAAAATTGTTCATTTTCGCGTATTTTTATTAGGGCACATAAAAGTGCTGTGGTCTCAATTCTAGCGGACTAGGCTCCACAGGGTTGTGGTGTACAACTTTACCAATTACGCGGTCAACATATTTTCACTAATTATTAAGATTAATTATGAAGGTTCATTAACGGCTGCACTAATTAGTGATACACCACTACTTTTGAGTAGGTCCTATCGGGAATAGATGTATTCAACGACGTTTCCAAAAGAAAAATAAATCGCGAATTTCAAAAAACTCTGGCCAGCCTTACGTGACGCATCCTGTGTAAGCGGAGAGTAGCCTTTTTCTTTTTCTCTTTTTTTTTTTTTTGCGCTATGCACCAAATCGTTCTATGTCAGAGCAGGCATTCCTGCGCGCAATGTTATCGCATTTCGTACGCGTTTGTCAATGCGGCAAAGAGTACAGTAACTGTTTTCAAATTTTTAATACAAACATTGCGAGCGTTCTTTGAAGCTTCGAAGAAAGAATCACGAAAGGAAGCATTTCATTGCGCGTGTTTCTCAACCACAGTGTTTCTCAACCGGGGTTCTGAGAGCCTTGTCCTGAGGTTCCGCGAACAGGGTACTGTTCCAGCACCAGCGTGTCTAACTTGAGCGCCCTACCAAGACTCCCTCTCCGACAGCCCCGTGATCGGACCGTGCTCGAGATACGATCTTTTGGATTTGGATTGACATAGATATCGCAGGATCAGGTTGCCGAAGCTGACGGTCATTGCAAAGAGAAGTTCTCAAAGCAGAGCTATTCAGAAAGCAAGAGCTGTTCTGTCTGCAAGGAGCTCATCGGTTGGGTCGACCAGCAACTGAACCCGTCAATTTATCCGCACCACGTTTTTGCTTTTCTCTTGTGTTTCGAAAGCATGCAAGCACTTGGAAATGCAAAGCTACTTCGGAGAAACATCGGAGCTACTCTAGTGCCTACATGAACTCGGCATTTACAAGCATCAAAGTATTGCGAGACAGTTGAATGAATCCGACAAACCTCAATCGACATCTTGCGACGAAACCAGAAAAAAATGAAGAAATTATTATTCGACAGTGACACAGAACAATTCCCTACTTGTACAACTTCTTTTTTTTCTTATTCCGTGTTAGCGCCGCGATGCAACTGTGGCCATGAGCGGCGTACAGATGTGGGCAGACGGAGAGAGGACAGCAGTTAACAAGTGGGGGACAGGGGGCTAGTGTCCGCCCGGGGCCGACTTCAGGGGGAACTGTGCCGACGCTTCGTCTGGAAAGTCTTCGGAAAACCCAGGGAAAACCTCAGACAGCACAGCCGGTGGGAGGATTCGAACCCACCACCTCCCAGTCTTCAGAACGACATTGGTCATGCCGCTGGTTGTATACAACATCTAGTTCGCCGCACACACTTCACACAGTTGCCCCAGTGCAATAGGTTCCTCGAGGTCGTGCTGGCACGATCACTGGTTCCCTCGAGCAGCATAAGTTGAGAACCACTGCAACCAACCATACTCCCGAATGACCCTTTGTCGCCTCTCTTCATGCCTTGAAATGGGGAGGCGGACGCGATTCTGTGACACTTTATGAGTTATGTTCCCGTCACAAAAAAACGCGTACGCCCCGCGCTTTCTACACATTCAGTTTATCATCAATCAAGTCATCAAATAATCACGTGTCATTCAGTACCGTGATTGGCCTTAAAGGGACGGCTGCATCCGTTCTAGTCAATTTCGAAACTACAGTGCCATTTTATTCCTTTGATTGGGCAATCGCCCCTCAAAACGTCAGCTTGTACATTGGGTTTCCCTCTCTCCCCTCCCCCACTACACGCTCCGACAAAGGAACTCCCCCCCCCCCCCCAAACCGAGGGTCTGGATCCGCCCCTGATGACAAGAGTGAACGACCGATGTTGAGAGTATGCCGGAATTCCCTATCTGGAAAAACTAGAGAACGTCACTCCCTAAGAACCAATGAGGGAGCGACCGTGAGAAAAGGAATACCGGTCCTTGGGTTAGGGAGTGGCGTCACGTCGCCGGAGCCTCTGCAGTCGTGGAAGCAGCGTTGATCTTCAAAATTCGTTTATTTAATATCTAAGAACTTTTCGGACGAAAAAATAGCCAAGTACATTGTTGGTCGATGCCGAACATAGTGGTATCTGCTTCATTAATGGGTTTCCGGATCCAACCGTCCCTTTAATTCAGCCTGTTATGCGTGGTGAAGTTCTGTTTAAAGGGACAACCAAACGCGGTCGGATCTACAACTCCCAGTTGATATGTAGGCTCTAGAAGGGATCAAAATAAATCCTTAACGGGGCACTAAAATGCGAAAACAAGTTGATTTCATATCGCGTTACACCCTATGTTAATTTCGTACTTGTTATCATAATTCAAAACTTTGATTCCGTTACGGAGCTACAATCGAAATTATACCGGACTCTTTCTTGCTTCGGCTCTAAGCAGTGAATGTCGTTCAGCTCGTGCATCGGTGTTTTTAGTTCATGCTGCGCGTGCACGCACGTGCCACGCCATGAAGCAGTCTCCGCGAAAAACGTAGTGCGATTCGCGATGCGGACTGTCGTCGCTGTCCGGATGGGAAGATAAATGTTGTCAGTGGAACATTCATGAGAACTGTTGTGGGCTACAATTCAGTGAATCAGTATTCAAAAATGCAGTAGTGCGCATCATGCCGCGTATATACGGAACACTACGATCGGGCCCGTTCCAAATTCACACGGCCACGATAGCTATATGCGCGCGTTTCTCCTGCTGTCTCATTGGATGACGCCAATCTTTGCCTCCGGGGGGTCCCATTCGTTGCCGCCAAAGACGGCTCTGTTTTCATTGCGTTTCATTGCGTCGGCACAGTTCCCTTACAAGTCGGCCCAGGACGCACATTCCCCTAGGGCGTGAGTCGTGACGTTGCCCACATACGTGAGGCCGACAACGGCAAGCCCTATCACCACCACCACCACCACCACCATTGCGTTTTTCTTCTAAACGGTAGTGCCGTTTGAACTAATTTTGCTTGCAATACACTAATTGAAACACGGACTTTCATTTGAGAGCAAGTTGTTTTTGCATTTAAGTGCCCCTTTAAGTTCAACAACAGCACCAATAAATGAAGAAGTGAGGATGCAATTAAGCATTCACAACGGGAAATACGGAATTTTCTTACTTGCACAAGACGAGTGCCAGCGGTATGCAGCCAGCGCACCAGGTTTTCCTAAAAACTTGCTTCAGTTGGCGTGGTACACCCTGCATATACGTGCGTGCGTGCGCGCGCGCGCGCGCGCGCGTGTGTGTGTGTGTGTTGTACAGCTCGCATCAGAGTTAACTTGAATGCCATTCCGGCCTGCGGACCTTGGTGGTGCTCAGTAGAAATAACGCCTAATTGTGTTTTGGTAATATATTTACAGTTAGAGGTGTGACCCTCGTTATGTAGGCGTTGTTTTCTGCTATAGGCGCTGCCAGGGTCGCTTCGCAGGCTGGAGCGTTGTCCAAGTTAACTTTGACGCGAGCCGTACAAAAGACTTTTCGTTTTCCCTTTGCGTTTATTTCCCCTTCTTTTTCCTTTGTAAACCTCGCTATTCATCCATCACCAAAGAAATGTGATCCCGAAAACGTGTCACCAACCAAAGCAACTAACACCAACAGTTGCCTTCGCCGCAACGCTGTCATGCACCGAGTGCACGTTTTGCTGTCACCGCAGTAGGACGGTGCAGTAAACAGCATCAGCTTGTCCATTGCGTCGCAATTTATGAGTGAAAGATTTAGGAATGACGTCGCATGCGCTGAACGACGAGTAAAATGGTCTTTGCCTGCGTAGACGTCCAAAAGCGTAAGGCCTTCAGGTTTATCTCTGTAGACCTTCCAAGAAGCCAAGATAATCGAACCTGCACCGTTCTCTGTCAACAAAAGTGAAGATCACGTCTTTACACCGTGTAAATTTCAAAATACTTTTAATCAGAGCAATGCGCTTTACGAAAGCCAGGAACGTCGGGCAAAACCGAAAACACTGTCACGTCAACGCACCCGTGTCATACATCGCACTCAGAACTCCTAAGCGACACATTCACGTAGTTTGTTCATTTGGCACACTTAAGACACTGAAGCGTACGAAGTCCTTTCCTTGTCCGATCCAAACACTGGACGCTTAAGAAGAAGGCAGGCAGAGCTGTAGTTAATAGCAAGCGTGCTTCGAAGCCGTCGAAGAGTTAAGATAAACTTTGATAGCATATCCTCGTCCCCCGTTGAACAGCAGCTGCTGCTGTGGCGCCCCCTCGCGCCGGTACTTCGCAATGTCACATGTTCCGTACAAAGGAGAGAGCGACTCGTCCGCGTGACACTACGTAGGCGACACCGGAGGGAAGAGGGGGCACATCGGGGTCATAGATTGATGATGAGCTTCTGGGTGCCGGAGAAGTGCCACTTGTGATTGTGGCCAATGTCAACCAGCAGGTGTGTGTAGAGGGGCAGATGACGTTTGTGCACCACACGGTACTTGGCGGTGCTGAGTCCGTCACGGTTCATGCGGTACCAGGCCATACGAACCAGGGCCATCCTGCAAGATAGGAAGTCATGTAGAAGAACAGAACATGTACTGATGCTCACTGAATCCAGTTGCATTTGTGTGGTACGCGCAAGGTGTTTCATGTTTGAGGTTCGTTTCCCGGATGAACTATGTGCAATAGACCTCTATCGGAGAAATGTCGTCATGACGTAGGTAGACGGACTGAAACCGAAACAAATCGGAAGGGGAGGGCTGGGTTCCACGAATGGGCTCTTGTTGCCTCTCATTAAAAGAAAAGTAGGACCGAAGGTCGCGTCCCTTTCAGAGACCATCGTAATCCCATCAGGACTGTGGCTTTCTGCGCGACCTCGTTCGCCCCCTAGCTTCGAGCGTAGTCCAACGCTACCAAATTGGTGGCGCTGTCGAACACTATGACGTCATTTGTTTACAAACAGGGAGAGGTCCATTAGCTTGAAACATCAGTGTACATTATGTGTGGTCTTTTTCGAAAGCTAAGGGAAGAGCATGCAATTTCTTATGCGCCAACGCATAAACGTAATACGAGTTAGTCCCCTTTATAGAGTTATAGGTTTTGTGGCCCAGCTAATCAAGCAGAAGGGACATGTTCGATATATCAGACTCCAGACAAACGACAGAGGGAGAATTTAGGGTAATGAACAGCCCTCTAAGAGTACAACAGATGATGATCATTTCTTGCATGAGATCTTAGATAACATTTACATTATTTTTAATCGTCAGATCAAAGGGCATTGTGATCCTCTTTTTGTAGGAAATGCGTTGCCAGAGTTAATTCTGAGCTGGCAGATTTGAGACCCCACAGACCTTGTCGACGAAATCTCTTGTCAAGAGATAAGATGGACAATCTCTTGTGACAGGGCTTACCGACGAAATCTCTAGAACCGGCGTGTGGGCAGTATTGATTGATTGTTTAGCAATAGTGCGGAGAAGTTTTGGAATAATTTTGCAGTTGGGACTTCGATATGGCTGGTTCACAAGAGATTCGATCTTGGACAGATGTGCGGATGTCATGAACAACATTTCTGCATTGTCACGGCGTACGCACGCATGCATCGAAGCGACCTTAAATGCACCCCCGCAAATGGTGTCTGTAAAAGTGTGTGTGTTCAAGCGTCGCACGAAGGGCTTTAGCTCCAGGGCGCCCGCGGACATCAACCCACCCCATACTCGGCGACTCCTTTCAGACTGCAAGGCTCTAGTTAACGAGCACTTGCCTTGAAAAGCTGGCCAATGTTGCTCGGTGCGCGTCAAATGTGACTCACTTCCTGAAGCAGGCTCTTTACTTCCTCCACTTACTTCGGCGCGAAAAGATGCCAAATAATAAAATTCCCCGCTTTACTTTACGACGCGGCGCAGAGTGAAAGTAAAATTATATTGGCGGTTTTATCGTACTTTTACTGCTATATACACGTTTCTCCTGTTGGCGATAATCCAGAATAGAAAATCAATGGCTCAGTACGTGTCGCAGGAAAGCGGGAGAGCATGGCCGCTCGCCGGGATGTGTAACCCAATATTGAAACTGCGTATTTACTGTAAGACCCTCGATTTCGCGAACTCAATTTCTCGCGCGACGGGCACAGGACACACATTCGCGGCTGCCAAATTTCGCGAATTCTGGGTGCTAAAACACGGTGGCTTACTCCGTCGTGATAAGCTCGAGATTGCCCCCCAGCAAATTTGATCATAGCAACACTGCAGGACATGCTTGGGCTGTGAAACACTAAGAGTGCTTAAAGATCTGTTCCAGTCTATTTATCGAGTGTCATTTTATTTGTCTTCTTTTCAAGTGTTGAGGGAGAGGTAAGCCAATATTTGGCTAGTTTCTCTTAAAACAATTCACCGGACCAAAAACGAAAAAATCACACACACACACGCAGGCGCGCACGCACAAAATCACACACAGGAAAATGAAGATGAGCGGGAGCGCACGTGAGACAGGTCCCGCAGGTTTGCGGCCTTGAGGAACTGTAGCAGGTAGCCTACCGGCCATGCGGCATTTGTCGTCTGTAGACCATACATCGAGAATATTTGCGCAGTGGTAAGCGGCCGGTTGTCCAGTGTGGAGAAACGCTTGTCTAGGATCTTTCTCTCGTCCTCATATTTCGTGCAGTGCGGTAGTAGATCAGTGGATTTTATTCTTCGTGGATCACTGACCGCGGTATCGAAAATGCCACGGGAAATAGTGGCGTACTTTGACCGTTCATCGGTGGAACACAGAGCAGACGCCGGATGTTGAGAGTATGACGGAATTCCCCTCTCTGGAAAAAGGCGGAAACGTCATTCCCTACACCACCAACCAGAGCACGTCCTTGAGAAAAGGAATGCCGCTGACGTCTGGACGGCGCCTTTCTCCTGTGAGCGCCGCCCATCCGAACCGCCACAGCCCTTGTAACGAAGCAACGATGTTGTACGAAGATGAACGAGTCCTTGCTTTCTCGCTCGGGACCCAAGAAAACAGAGCAGCTCTCTGTCTGTCGGTAACTCCCGTTATTTTTCAACCTAACAAGAAATGTCAGGTCAGTTACTAGGCTAGGTGTACGCTCCATTAATACCACAGGCGGCGGGAAATGGCCTAAGCCTGAGTTTGCGACTGCACAAATGAGCCTTACGAAAGCGGATAAAGGAGGCGGTCAATCAGCCAGTGCATTTTGGTCTCCTGAGAAGCCGCAGCTCTTACGCAATGTGTGGTACCCAAACTGGTAATCGAATATCGGAGATGAAACGGCAAGGCTCATTGATCGGTTAGTGGCGTTTTACTGCCGAGCGGTCTGCATGCCGATATGGCGGCGTGTCTCTCTGTAGGATCATGCGTCCTGGGGCGACTTCACAGCGAACTGCGCCGACATTTGCCTTACAGTGTTTCGAGGAAGCGCCAGGGAAGACGCCCACACAACGAAGCTAAATATTTGTCTGATAGGGATGGAATGCCAAGACGAATAAGGATGGAATGCCAAGACGCAGTTCTTTTCGCCGTTTTCTTTGTGGTTCCGTTAAAACAGAAAGACGTTGACGCAAATGACTCGATCGCTTCCATGGAAACTGGGAGCAGTGACGTTTTGTGAAAGGATTGATAGCACTAGCTGCCTTTGTAAACATGGTAAGTAAACACGGACGTGGGCGTCTGGGAATGACAGACGTACCTGATGTTGTTTGGCGACTCCGGCCGGTGAATGTGCTTGATCATTGTGTACCTCGCAACTGAGGCAGGTGGGCGGATGATTTTTAACTTCTTGTGCTTGATCCTGTAGCGGGATGAATAATAGAGTCAATAACCTTTCTCGTACTTTTCGTAAGCTACATTTGCTTGATCAAACCGAAAATATCAGACACGTTGTGAATTAGACGCACGTGTAATTGAGACATTATTTAACTCGCTCGACATGATTGAGACTCGCGCTTGTAAGATCCGCGACCACAGTACTCGAGACTGCTGTATCCGCACCTGCACCCGCGCGGGTATTCAGTATATCCGCACATCCGCGTTCATTGCAATTGTAAGAAGGAAAAAATCTATATAACCCAAATGCAATACTTTTTACTTACAAATACTTTTACTTCTCATCAGTCAATCTGTTTGTCTACGCTTGACGAATAATTGCGATTAACTGCAGAGCAACGCAAGAGAAGACACTAACGCTTCGTTGTGGTGTATGAGGCAATTAAACACAGAAGGACAAACACAACGCACGCCTCGCAACGCCCAGTTGCATACTTCAGTTGAATGATGACAGTTGAAGAAAAGGCACCGGCTGTGGGATTCGAACCAGCACCTTCTGATTACAATCAGAGCGTGTGGGTTCGAATCGCACTGCTGACACTAATGATTGTTTGCGGATAAATTGCGGGTCGGTTTTCTCCGCGCGGATTTCAGAACGTTCTTTTTTCATCCCGGCAAGCAAGGATGTTACGCGAGTCGGCGTACATAACGGCATCCGCGGCTCTGACTGCACGGATATACGATAGCCACGCGGTAGTAACGACTACAGAAATTTGACTACATATTGCGCCACTATAGTCGTGTTAGCCCTGTAACTGTTTTCTCGACAATTTGTGGAAATTTCTAAACGGAGTGTTGCAGCGACCTGGTGCTTGCATTTTTACACTTTTATGACTTGTTGAAGCTTCATAAATGCATTTAAAAAATTATTTGACCATGCGTTCTATTTGCGCCAGTTAAAGGGTTAAGGAAAAGAAATCTAGTCCGTCAACTACGTATGCCGTTGGAGATAAGGAGGCGCAATAGCGCGCCAAGAGAAATACTGCAGCGCCACCACGTAGCGTGGTGTCATGTGGCCAGCCTTAATAGCCGATACGCAAGCAGAGTGAGTATGATGGGTTACATTATCTCGCGGAGGAGCGAGCGTGACCTCTCTGTGTCCAGCCCTTCTGTCTGTGGCGCAGTAATATCGTGAGAGGTGACGGACAAGATTTCTTTTCCTCCTTAAGTTGAGCACGACTATAGCGGAAAATGGTTGAGGAGGCTGCTCTCCCCGCGGAAGCAGCTCTCTATCTCTCCCAGCAGCCGGCCGAGTATCGCGCTGCTGAGAGGTGCGAGGCGACCGTCGTTCAATTCGTAATGAAATACGTCGCCTCGCGCCAATATAGGCGTCTGACATTCCTACCGTGCTTGCTAGAGTTAATCCAACTCTCGTTCGCTGCATTGATTCATCGGGTGAGACTCGCTGTCGCATTTACAGTTGCGTTATCGACAAGTTCGACATTGCGACAAGAGGACTCCTGTGGTCGCCTTGAAAATCGGGAACACGTCCTTCCCCATTGCCAACACTAATAATCCTTTCAGGACTAGAGTTATAATGCCGTTAAATCAGCCATTACTGTCGCCCTTTCACTATCACGAAATTGTTCAGTCCATGGTGAGATCCGGCTGACCAGTTCCACGCCCTAAAAGGTTTGTTAACCTCCCTGGGCACCTTTCTACACCTTGTCATCGGTACAAGTGAACTGCGGTTGCCGGTTCCAGGCTAGTGGAGACACAATTCTTTAAAATGAATCCAATCCAATCCAATTCAATTTAGGACTGCGGTCCTTACTGTGAGGCTCTTCTCTGATGACGATGACGTTGATTGCAGTTTTTATGGCACGACCAATTACCGCGACCCAGGCGGAAGAGCATAGCTCATTGCGGTGGGACACCGCACTCATTATCTCCCAAATAAACTGTTGTTGTTGCTGTTGTCGGCAACATGTTGCCCGGAGGTTGCTAAAATGTGTGGCGACTCACCGGTAGGCCATGTCGTCGTCTTCTCCTCCCCAACCCCAGTAGAGGTTTGAGAAGCCGTTCACTTTCAGGAAATGCTCTACCTTAATGGCGAACACACCTCCTACCAATAACTGGTAGGGAAGCCTGAAAGGGACAAATATGAAGAATTATTATGATATCGTTAGAATGCATTCGATTTTTGTTCATTGGTCCTTGATGTCGGGAGAAAGGTAATTTTGGAATTTTGGGTAGACGACCAATCTGCCTGCCCTGAGGCACGTCACCCGTGGGAGGTGGAAGTGGGAGGGAGGGCATGGTGCGTACGGTAGCTGACATTGATATCGCCAGCAAAATAATTTGATTACAAAACGGAGAGTAAAGAAAATAAAAAAGCAATGGACTTCCTGCCGTGAGGTTAGAATTGTTGAAAAACGTGATATGTTGATGATATGCTGGTATGTTCACAAATGATCGAGGCAAAGTACAAACGACGGCTGTCTTCAACCAGTTCATTTTCAACCGTTCAATGTGTTGCCTAGATCCTTTTTTATTGATTGAAGCACGACGATAATGTAAATCCATACATCATTCAATAAAAGGCACATATGAAAATTATAGTTATATTTCTCTTAACACCGCCTGGCACATTGACACCGACGTCCGGCATTTCGAATCTGTGTGCTGAGATAAGTTTTTTTTTTAAGTTCCATGTTAGTTAACAGATGGAGAGAGGACAGCAGGAAGGAGTGGGAGACAGAGAAGGGGAAGGGGGATACTTTGATGAGTTACCAAACGCGTGTCATGTACCGTCTGGAGGAAAACGTGAACTATGAAGAAAACAGGAAAAGAGCATGTTCTTCTGTTTCGCAATTGAACGCTGTAAGGCTACCTCAAGTATACTTCGTACGCTATCGCCTTTGCGTACGTAAGGAATAGGTTGATGGTTCTGCGCACTGCGCGAAGCTCTCTTTCTGTTATGAGAGTGCGCCGAACCATCAACGCTATCCCTTACATACGCAAGGGCGATAGCGTACGAAGTACTAAAATTCTCTAGTATCATATCATGCTCTGCGAGGCGCATGTGGGCCCAAAATTTAAGACGCTTTCTTAGCATCCTAGGTCCGACTCGGTTTTCGACTTCGAGTACTGGGCAACCATACCAATCCTACTCACTTCACAAACACCTTATAGTTTAGATTACTCACGTGTAATTGAACTTGTCTATCGCTACAGACATGTGTCGAGGACTCGGCGGACATGAGTACATGTTGCGGTCGTCCTCGGGGATTAAGTCCACGTCGTGAAATACGAAGCAATGGAAGTCGGAGTCCTTGAAGGCTTCCCGAACGGCGGCGTTCATCAGGACCCCCTTATTGAAGGTGTCGTTGCCGTACTGCGAGAAACAGAAATAACAGATATGTGTAGTCTGTCTGTCAGATTTCGAATACAAAACAACGGAGCATATTTTCTGAAAAGATGTCTTTAATAGTGGTGCCTTTTAGGAGGTACCGTGGCTCCCAAAAGACATTGGTAATTGCTACGTCAACAACAACAGAATGATTCTTATATAAGGAAATTAAATAGTGCTGAGGTAGGTGATGAGGATGAGAGAGAGAAAATATGTTTATTTACAAATAACATTGGAGCTGGGTGATACCCATCAGGGGTCTGCTGCTCCATTCCTTGAAAGCGTTTCAATTACGCATGAATAAAATAATCGGCGATAAAATAAAATGAATAAAAATGAATAAAATAAAATATATATACAGAAAAGAAGACACATGCGACAACACACACACACACACACACACACACACACACACACACACACACACACACACACACACACAAAATACGTATGTACCAGACTTGGGATGTGAGGTACATCCCGGTGCTGATGTGATTTAATTCACATTCGTGTTAGTAACGAGTGATGATACGGGGGATGATGAGGATGACATGGGTGATTTAGCGCTGGGGACTGCAGTATCCTACCCCACTACATGTGAGACATTAGGATGAGTCATGTAGTTCAGAGAACAATTGAGCGGTCCAGGGTGACTGTAATACAGAACAAACAGAGGGCGCAATGAAGAAAAGAGCACTCATTGAAAGGCACAATATAACACTAAAGTGTCTGGTGCAAACACGTGGTTGTCAGGGAGTCATAATCTTATGAAGACCCCGATGGTGTTACACAGGGTTCTGACAAGTGTCTATAACTGCAGCCAAGTTGAAGAGCTTCTAGCTGATGCTATTCAACTGAGTACGATGCATCCGCACCTCTGTTTCTCCAAGAGGCCGTGGTTTCGCATAGCTCACATTCTTCAAGTACGTGCACGATGTTCTTCGAGACGCCATAAGCCGCTACGCAGTATCTAATCATGTACCGGAATCATCGAGTGAAAGCTACATTGAAGCGACGTCTGTGCAGAAGGGCTGCAAAATGGCGTTGTAAACGGTTCGGAATGGAATAGGACAACTTGGTATACACCGAATACATGAAATTGAGTCGAGACGCACACATGCATTCCCTACTCAGCTACGCACTAGTACACTCAGGAAGGAGACAGTGGAATATCCGACAGCATGAACGCATATGCATCAGCTCCGCTTTCATGTCGCTTTCAGATACAGAGTACAACATGCTGACTGGTACATACATATAAGCTATTTCTCTGTGTAAAAAGAACAGGTCCCACGTAGGGGCGCAGTTGTGGATCACCATGTTATGATTTCATTTAAGCCTCCAACAAATTTCTCTAATAAAGTGTTCATAGTGAGAGCTTGTTCTTATTTGTCACCCTTGTGTCCGTGTTTCTACTGTGCACTTTTCCCGTTCTCGGTACTAACCTTATTTACTGGTCAGCGTAGCACACATCTCGTACAAAGGCCAATACGTTTTGCCAATAGCAGACGACACAGACAAGATGTACGCGTGCATAGTGCTTTCACTTTTTTATGTTGTGATGCGCATTATCGAATGTAAAGATTCAACTTTTCCATTTCCATATTGAGATGACCCAAGACTTGCCAGTAGCAAAAGTGATAAAAGATTTAATACAACATAGCAGCAAACAGAGATGAACAGAAGCAGCCGCTTCTGAGGAAACCAAAAACAAAAACAGAACTACGTGCACGCACGCACCCCTTCTTCGCGGCTACTACATCCCTCCCTCTTCAGCTGTAGCCATAGCGTTCCGGGCTTTTCCGTGTGCGGGTGGGATAACGCCGGACAGCATTGTCTCCGGACCCAGTTACATGCGGTGGTGGTCGACGGTCGATGCCGATACCGATGGCACCGCCATCCCTCGGGTGGTTCTCGTTCTCGGGCGCCCAGGATGCGTGTGCCTCCGGAGGAGGTAACGGCGGAGGAAACCGTTCACGCAGTCGAGAAACGGCAATGGGAATTGCCTGGTCCTCCCAAGACTCCACCGAGTTTCGCCCCTTGATGTGGTCCTTGTGCACCCGATGCCGAAGCTGGTGCTCATCTTCGAATACATAAATGACCGATCCCTGCTTAGCCACAATGATACAGATTCTCCAGTGCGCCTTCTTGCAAGGGTCCAACATCCAAACCTTTCGATTTATCTGAAAACTCCTGTTCCGCGTTTTCCTATTAAAGTTCGTCCTCTGGCGGTCCCGTGACGCGCCAACTTTCGCAGACACGAACGGCTGACACGGACCGATAAGATCCAACGTGTGGCGGTAATGTCGGCCGTTCAACATTTCGCGGGGCGGACGTCCTGTTGTGACGTGCGGTGTTACTCGATACTTGAACAAGAAGGCGCGAACAGTGTCCTTACTCCCCTCCTCTGTGGAGCGGCGAAGAGCCGTTTTGAAAGTGCGAACAAAATTATCCGTATAACCCGTTGGACTGGTGGTGGTAAGGCGGAGTAAGAATATGTTTGATTCCATTCGCTTGAAGAAACCGGCTGAAATCTTTGCTGGTGAAAGGCGGGCCATTATCGGTGACCAACACTTCCGGCAAGCCATTTCGGTTAAACATTTCGCTGAAGGCAGTGGAGGTGTGCGCAGCCGTGGTGCTCGTTAGATGCGATATCTCAGGCCACTTGCTAAAAGCGTCGATCACGATCAGGTAACGCTTCTCGTCCAGATCTGCAAAATCGGCATGCAGACGCGTCCAAGGCTTTTCGGCAGGTTCCCATTGATGAAGCGGAACCGGGACGTCCTGTGCCGCAACAGCAGCACATGGTCCACAGGACTTCACTTGCTCTTCAATGTCCCGATCTAGGCCGGGCCACCAGAGATAAGACCTGGCTAGCATCTTCATTTTCGTCTGACCTACATGCCCCTCATGCAGGATGCTCAAAAGAGAATTCCGGAACATTGGCGGAATCACTGTTCGGAGTCCCCAAAGCAGGCACCCTTTGTGCAATGTTAACTCCGTGCGGCGTACATGGTATGGCTTGACGTCTGCGTCGACGTTTGTTGGCCAGCCCTCGCTAACGGCTTCGGCCACCCTGGCCAGCAAAGAGTTTTGACGGGTAGCCTCAGCAATATCTTCTACCGTGATGGGCAAGGTGGAAACAGTAGGATCCAGGACAGCGTTCACTTCTGTGAGAAAGACGTCAAACACGCCCTTCTCCATATCTGTGTCGAAAAACTTGTCTGGGTCTTCCGGAAGTCTGGAGAGACCGTCTGCGTTTCCAAACTTGGCCGTCGGTACGTACTCTATATCAAACGTGTAATTCATGAGAATCAACGCCCAACGTTGCATTCGGCTTGCCGATGTCACAGGAACTCCCTTCTTCGAGCCAAAAATAAAAAAAGAACCAAGAAAGCCAAATCTAAAATGTTCAAGGAAAAGTTCAGTCACATATTAGTCATGTTCGAACTGTAAGTTGGTCCACTGGCTTACCCTTCCAAGATGCGAAGTCAACAAAATTGAGACTGAAATTAGCAGAAGGAGCTCACGACGCAGAAATCACATTCTCCGTTGTTCTTGCAATGGGGTGATATCAGCGGCAATTGCGGTTTCGTTGATTTCGTCGCGAGGCGAGGCATAGAGTTTCACTTCCTATATGCGCCTGAAGCACGCTGAACTTGGAATACAATGCTGGGCAGTTTCAGTAGCTACATTGTATTGCTCTATCCAACCGACGCAACTTCGAAATCATTCAAATGATACGCAGACATGGATTGGATTGGATTGCCTTTCCTTTCGTGTTTAGTGTTCCTGATGTGATACCCCAAGCGGATCCTGTCTAACCCACTCTGACTTTCAAAGTGGTTCCAGTTTAACCCATTAGGCTCTGGCCAAACCCACTTTGACTTCAGAGTGAACACAATTTAGCCAGAAAATGGTTCTATTTCGAACCACTTTGCCGACCAAGTGGTTCCAGTTTAGCCCACAACGGCTCTGACTAACCCACTCTGACCTCCACTTTGGCAAGATAATGGTTCCATTTCAAACCACTTTGCTGACCAAGTGGTTTCACCTTAAACCACTTTGCTGACAAAGTGGTTCCACTTTGACCCACTTTGTTGTTCAAGTGGTTCCACTATATCCCACTTGGGATTCCACTTTATTTTTTCACCTGGGAACGTTGCTCTTAAAAGTAGCAGCGTTGTCGGAAACCACAACTTTTGTTCCTTCAAACATTTTATAGACAGTGACAATTTAAGTCCTACAATTGGGACCGCCCACTCATCCGTGGACGGCTCCTGCGATTGGCTACCAGCCTTTGCACGACGCCCCCACTTCTTGATGTAGTGCCGGCGGTGTCCAGATCTCTCTCTCTCCCCAGTCCCCACTTGGCCACGCCGCACTACACTCGCGCGCGCGGGGCGATTCTTGTGTGGATGCGGGGTCAAGTGTATGACTTATGTTGTCACTGACTCTTGGCTCATGAAAGCGATGATAGAGTTGGAGTCCTCCTTTCCAGATATTGTTGCTACCACTCCAGTGCACTCGTCAATGGATACGAGGAAATATTGAGTTCTCCGCAGCCCTTCGGCTTTCTTCTTCAGTTCTGCGAAGCCAAGGTGCACCACTTCGAAGGGAACTGAGGAACGAGGTGGCAAAATCATCGTGTCTGGTTTCGGCCTGTACTTGGCTTTCTGTGTTTGGCATATGTGGCACGACCTAATGTAGTTTTCAACGTCTTTCTTCATTCCGGGCCTGGTAAACCTTTCGGTGAGCTTGGAATATATCCTATTAAAGCCGTCGTGTCCACCCGACTGAGGACTGTCGTTTATTAGTTTAAAGTGTTACCGTCTGCTATTGACTCTTCATCGCAGGTAGGAGGGCGGCCGGTTACAACGTTCACTGTGTTACGTTTCGGAAAGGAGAGCTGTGTTGCAGTGACACCAGGTCTTCGTTGTGACGTCCGTTCTTCCATCTTACGCGTCTTTATTCCGTAGGAGTTGGCAGTGCCCAATGTCGACTATACCACTTGCGCTGGTCAACTGACACGTTCTGAAACACGTCTAGGAGACTTTCAACAGCTGTTGGCCCCTGTTGGACTTGTTTTTGAAGCTCTTTCGGAAGGCCATGCACCATCAGAGATGACGGACGACTCTGGCTTCATGCGTTCAGCAATGTGCCCCCAGCAGCCTCCTCTTTTAATAAAAGTACTCCATGACTGGACCTCCCTTGTACTTGAAAAAGATAGCTTTGTCCTAGCTTTCAACTGGGTTTTCACGAAATGATCGGAGAAAGTTCGTCCTCCAGGTTTGCCAGGATTCTTGAGATTGAGTGATTCGTAGCTCATACGACTTTTTTTCTTTTTTTTTTTTTTGCAGCTCCGGTGAGAAGAAGACACATGTTCTTTATTTTGTCGTCATCTTTCACCCAGTGGTTCTTTTCGCACGCGTATTCGTAGAACGTTATTCACGCTTCAGGGCTAGATGTCGTCCCGTCGAACGGGTCCGGCTTCACTAGTTCGAACCGTGGTTTACTGCTGGTGTGTGGTGCGTGGTGTACCGTGGTACCAGCTGCTCCTACGATCTCACTAAAAACTTTTCGCTGGACGTCTAATAAGAATTGAAGTAAGGCATTCCCAATGTCTGATGTGCCGTAGTGCTGCTTTTGTGCACCATTTCCATTTCTTCCGGAGGTCCTCAACAGCGGTGTTACACGTATTCGATACATACCTGGGTAAATTACTTCTAAAATGTAATTAAATTACATTACTCATTACTCCAGTTAGAATTTAATTAAATTACATTACTCATTACTGCAATTGAAATGTAATGAAATTACGTCATAATTACTACGAAAAAGTAATGACATTACAGAGTCATTACTGCGAACTTAATCGTAACGCTATTGAGGATGTGGAAATTAATTGTCAAACAACACTATGTTGTAACAACAAGATATACTTTATTCTGTGCGTCACAATGGTTGTCACTCTCTCTTTTTGCGAAAAGGTCGTGTTGCGGCGTAGAAGCAACTGACTTTCGAAGTGACCGTCGTTAGGCTGCCCCTCTTATGAGGGAACGTGTCTTTAGCCATGCTGAAGACTCTCTCGACCGATGCAGACGATGGCAACGCGGTGTTGTACTCATAGTCATCATCATCCACACAAAGAATTACGAATATGGCGTACGCACCTTCGATCTCATCAAATCAGGAGACAGAGCGATATCATTACGAACGCCGGATATGTCCCACTCCTGCGGTTTTCGTGTTATGTGGTCAAGTTCTGTTTTTATAAAGCGCGGGCGTTAAAATCTTCCATGTTAGTAACACTGGACCACATGAGATGACTGCTTCCAGGACGACGAACAGGAAGCGACTCCACGGGAAAACGGCAGCTTCCATTGTTCGTGGCCCACAGACCTCGCACTCGACCCGTCCACACCGCTGGTCACGCAAATGTGTTAAAAACGAAAGCCGAGCTCTCTGGACGCAAACGCAAGAAACCTTCTTGCCTTCTCTGGTTGCCACCACTTCTATATAGCTGCCGACTTGACTGATGAGAAAGGAAGCTCGGTGAGACACCTCGCAAATGACGGCAATTTCCGATGCGAAATGAGGCTGTCGGTATCCCGTGACCTTTCCATACGCTAGAATAGCCTCAGACTCCCTGCAGATGGGTTTTGGGCATCGGGTGTCCGACGTGAAACCGTGAAATATACCTCGTGGCTTCGGAATATGTTCACCTTTTTTTCTTTTTTTGTTCATAACGAAAAGTTCATCTTGTGAGCTGGACTCTTTACGATGACCCGGATGCGTACTTTCGGTCTTTTTTGAGGGGCAAGGCTTACATGGTGCGTGGCCGTTTTGCGCGTTTTTATTTTGCTTTTATGAAAGACGCGGAGATGCTACGATATCGCGAACGAAGTATAGTGCGAAAGCGTGCGTAAAAGAGATAAACGAACCGAATGCACGGTAATGTCTAGGGATCAGGCACGTTGGTCTGTGGAAGTATACGTCATATAAACGATCCTATCCGGGTGCGGATATAAATATTCTCCTGTGTCGGTTCTAAAATCTTTGGCCCAATATTGGTGGGTGATATGGATGCCTATACTGTATACCATCCTCAGGTAGCTTTCCCATGACTGGACAGCAGACTTTTCGTTTCGGCTAATGCCCGAAGACAACAGCCTGCGGTCCAGGAGCATCAACTTAGCGGGTGGGCCCTCAGGAGCTTCAAAGTTAACGCACGCAGTGCGACTTTAGGGGTGACATCTGGTGCATTGCGAGGACGATTTTACGAGGGATGTGTCTTGTCCTGTGATGGCGTTTTTCTTTGAGAAACAAGAGAACTATAGCGTTCCGATTTACGAATCCTTCATTTCATTTTCTGCAAGAAATGGAAAAATAATTCCTTCGAGTCCTTGAGGGTGGTGTTCGGACAAAAAACGCGGTTGAATTGTTGGTATGATCGGAATGGTGAGTGCCAGAAATACATGTAACCAAAATATTTCGTTTTAAAACAGTCGGAAATATTAGAAAATGATTTCAATTGGATTTTGCTGCCGGCTGCGCGCTCCCGACTGAATTCAGGCAACACTGTGTGGCCCACGTCACTGGAGTCTATTATGATGGCAGGCTGTCAGTCACAATAACGCAGTCTTCCGACTCATAATCTGCTGCCGAACAGTCGGTAGAAACATCTGCGTTCATGCTTTCAGTGGTATCGGATGGCAACCAGCCCTGCGACGACACCAGCTGAGCGATTGGGAATCTCGCCGGCAATGCCAATTACGTCACCGGAAGAGTCGAAGCAGGGAAGGGCCGTTTCAACCGGAAGCTGCCAGTTGGTTTCGAATTCGATGTTTTTGATGTTTTATGAAAGAACATGAACAAATTTTGCGAATATTTTTTGGTGTTTTCTTCTTTGAAGGCATCTCCAAGTGGATATCACATTAGCTTCATAATTCGGGACTCGGACTAATTCGGACTAATTCGTGACTATTAAGCGGAGGAGTGGAACACAGAGGAGGAAAGGCGCCGTCCAGACGATACTGATGCAAAACTATCGATAGTAAGAAAACTATCGAGCTGCTAGTATTGGCAGCGGCATCTGAAAGCTTATTCCGAAAGAAACCCACACTGCAAATTTTGTGCGCGACAGAAAATTCGAAACATTTTTTTTAAAATCCCGACTGAAATTGCGGAGAAAAGACGCGAGACGACGCCTGGTGGGAAACAGTCGCCCATTCGTCGAGCAACAGTGTTACATGCCCCCAACCCTCTGTCGGCTAAGTCATGGGCTAAGTAGCCGGCTTCTTGCACTTTCTTTCGAAAGTTCGTTCAAGCGAGATAGTTACTGATATATATCCCCTCAAAATGCAGGAACATTGCTACGTCGTGGAAATCTGTAACATAACTGTCAGCAGAATCACCATGAGAGTCACCTACGCAAAAATGCACCACGTCCGGCGAGCCGGCACGGCGATGGTAGCGGTCTACAGATGTCGCTGTACGCTCCCATTGTTATTGAGATGTTTATGTTCGCCGCCCTCTATGGCGGGAACCGCGGAGTTCGTGTTGGGGCCTACACACAGGGTTTCCCGTAATATTAAATCTGAATTTTCTAAAACACTATGATGTGGATTTGAACGAAATTTGTGGCGTTTGCATACTGAGCACCCAAGCTGTCAATTGAACCAGCAATAAAAAAAAAAATTATATCTGCTGCTTAACAGTACCCATCACATTTCGCGTGTCATTTGGGGAATCCAGGAATTCTCGTGACGTCAATGGTTATTGAGCTACCCGAACAGGGACACAATTTTGTGGGAACACCCTGAAATGATTCCCGGGTCTTTGCAGACAGATAAACCCTCTCCCGGAGAATTGGAAGCCGTGCAGGCACACTATCTGTATTAGTATTTTCTTGATAACAAAAGTATCGTTTTGCAACAATAATTTTCAAGTATGGTTTCTGTAATTAATTTCACTCTAAAAAACACGTCGTGCCTTTACCTGTTCAACGACGTAAATGCGGTAATTGAGGAGTTGTCGCTGGAGTATAGGATGCAGGTAGTTGAGCAAGATGAGAAGATGAGGTCGACGGTCTCGGTAAGGCACCACGACGGCCACTCGATGGCGCGCTGTGCAGTGTGGAGGGGACCACAAGGGGGCACTTCCCCGTCCTGGACCCCTGGAAGGTACACCTTTTAGCCGAGCGGACGGATGCAGATCTAGGTCCACTTGGATGCGTCCCACTAGACATGGAAAGGAGAGAGAACCAGGTGTCAGTCGGGAACACAGGATATTCAACAGAAGGCTACGATGGCAATATTTCAAAACACGTGGCGAGTATTCAGTGTATCGCAGTATTAGCTAGACTGAAGTGGAATGCCAGAAGGTACAGAAGTCGAAGTCTTTATTCTGGGCTGCTCGGGTTCACGGTTCAGCCCAGTAGCAGCAGGAATGATTGAACCTATTCGAAGGATCTCATTTTTGATTGTACATCATTGATCATCATTGATTGTAGGTTGTACATATTTAATAAATAGTAATCACAACCAAATTTCTCAGTCGAATTTTGCCTGATATGTGTACCTATTTTTTGCAGTTTGACATTCTTGTAACCATAGTTTGCACGCAGAACATCTATGTTGTTATTGTGTTAGTTAAAAGCAAAGTGAATCTGAGCAGTTACTTGTGTACTTAGATAACCACGTTAATAAAATATTCTGAATAGCGTGAATTCTAATCAGTTGCGCAGTATGAACTACCTTGTGGCTGGATTAACCGTCTCATATCATATGAATGATGCGGCGCATTTTGTCGTATCGCACCAGCTGGACACCCCCAGCTCTCGTGTTGGTACACTCTTAAAAATGAAATTAACCACATCGCATGCTCCTAGCCAACCATCAACCCGAATGACATCGTTATTTCCTCTGATTTTTTGAAAACGGGAGGCGTACGCCTTTTTGTGACACTCACGCAGAAATGTCAATTGTCGCAAAAAAGGCGCACGCCCCACTCTTTCAACAAATGAAGAGTGATAGAAGTATCACTGTGTACAATGGTTGGCTTTCAGCGTGCAATGCGGTGAAGCTTTGTTTTAAGAATGTAGGACCTGGCTTATTTGCCAATAGATAACAACCCGTCGAGTGCAGTCCTTACTTTTAGTGAGCAACATTTCTGTATAACTAGTTTTTTACGTGTCACCCTCTCCCCTCTCTTTACTCAACAGTAAGAAAACAAAACAACCGAAAACTAGCGGTGTGGCTGAGTGGATAAAAGCACCTAAAAGCATCCACTCCTTGGTGGTAGTCAAGGCCGTGCTGAAGATCGAGAGGTGGTGGGTTCGCATTCTACCACCAGCTATGCTGTCTGATGTCATCACAGTTCCCCAAGAAGTCGGCCCAGGACGCGTACGAACCCCTCTGTCCTCCAATCCTTCCTGCTGTCCTCTGTCAACGTCTGTACACTGCTCATAGTCACAGTTGCTTCGCGGCGGTTACAAAGAATAAAAAAAAACGAAACAAAGACAAAGCTTCACCGTATAACACGCTCTGTGCAAATTATTGCGCCGAATGACGCAGCTGTCGCTTCTGACTTAAGGAGAGAGCGAGGCGTACGACCTTCTGTGACATAGTTTGTATTGCCAACTGTATAGGATGGGACAAGACGCAATGCTTGCCCACGTCGCAAAATGTTGCTGCCCTCGCCCTAAAAAGGAAGAGCAGGCCGCAGCGCAGACAATTTAACGTAACTGAACAAGTGTCACTAAAAGGAGTCCGCTTTGTTTTTCCCGATTTCTCTTCGAATTTACATGTTGAAAGTTTGGAACCTAAATGGAACCTCGAAGATCCTAATATTCACCCAAAGAAGTTGCATTAAAGGCTTTGCCGTGCCACAGCCAAAGTGCTCCTAGCGAACGAATGCAGAGCGGGGGTGAGAGGAATCTGTTGCACACGCTTTTAGATTCTTAATACACGGGATCTATGGGGAGATGAACAGATGGAGCCTGCTTTATATTTTGTTTGTTCTTGGGCATGAGAGTGGTGCAGGATCAACCCGGACTTTCATTTGAGAATATATACCTTCTCAGCTCACCTCCCCGCGCGCGCGATCCGAACATAATGGGAACCACCTAAAGAAGACTTCTTTTTCGACTGTATCCTCCCGGTACTTGTTGAATATTCAACATAGAGTTCTTAACATAACAAAAGCCTGCAGCAGCGAGCGTTCACCCACAACCTCCGAGAGCGGATAAAGGAGTGCAGCTTCGCATTGTAATTGCTGAGTCTACAATTTCCAATAAGAGGGAATCATAGATTAAATCTGTGCACAACGTGCGAATGATGTCCTAAACGACAACGGAAGCGAAATTTGTCAATTGCAAGAAAAGGTCCGAACGAGGTACAACAAGGTGTAAATCTTGGACAAAAGGGAGGGGGCGCAGATTAACTGATGTTTGTCTGCGTGTCCCGTGCCTCTCGGTTATTCGTTCCTTCATCAAGGTGGAGATCTTACGCAGAATTATGGTGCTACTAGTATTTTGTGAGTATGGGTGTTACGGATGGGCATATTATTGACGATTACGAGCTCGCTGGGCAGCACGCCCGATACGATCACCCATGGAACGAGCCCGCTGTCGCAAAGCATTGCAGGAGAATAATCTGAGGAGCGCGTGACGTCAAATGTTCCTCGTGCACCATGGGCGGCTGCCAGGTGAACGGGATAAACACGGAGAATTTCGAACAACGCCTCTAAACGTTCGATTCGGAGATCTCGTGGATGTCTGAAGGCGACATCTCCTATGAGAGATGGGTTCGTACCTATGTTTCTTTTTCGTCCCCCCCCCCCCCCCCCCCGCAGACGTACGCCGAGTCGCCACGTGGAAGTGAAGATTTGTGCCTTCCCTCGTTTCTGTGAAAATAGACCTCTGCCCGAGAAACGTCATCATGGTAATCCCCTCAAGACTTGGCTTTCGGTCGCGACCTTGTTCACCCCTAGTGGTCTCTCCCGTGGTCTGCTACGGCGGCGCGGCGACGCTCACCAGGGGCTCACAGCGCTCCCCGGCAGACATTTATATTGCGATTTTGGCAGTATTTCAACGAATATACGTAAATCTCAGTCGAATTCCTCATTGTTTTGGTACGCACCGTGATATGAGGGAAACAGCTATCCAGCTTATTTTCGTTTCCGTCGTATTTTAAAGGGACGGTCGCATCGGGAAACCCATCTATGAAACCGATACCACTGTGTTAGGCATCGGCCAACAGTCTACCTGGCTAATTTTTTCGTACCAAAAGTGCTTAGGTATTAACTAAACGGTTTTTAAAGATGAGCTCTGCCTCCGCGGCTACAGAAGCTCCAGCGGCATGACGTCACTCCGTAAACGAAGGAGTGAGAGGGCGGCGCGCAGAGGAAGAAAAGCGCCGTCCAGAAGCCCCGTAACGTTATGAGACGCCCGCACGGTCGCGGCATTCTTTTTCTCAACGGCGTGCCATCATTGGCCGGTTACAGAATGACGTTTTCTCGTTTTTCCAGAGAGGGAATTCCGGCATGCCCTCAAGTCGTCTGTTCTCGTCGTGTATTCCGTCGAATAACAGTGAAACTACACCAGTATTTCGCGTGGTATTTTCGATACCGTGGTCAGTGGTCCGCGAGGAATAGACCTCTGCAGAGGAACGATATCATGACGTTGGTAGACGGACTGAAACCGAAACAAATCGGAAGGGGAGGGCTGGGTTCCACGAATGGACACTTGTTCCCTGCCTCCTATTGAAAGAAAAGTAGGACCGAAGGTCGCGCCCTTTTCAGGGACCATCGTAATCCCCTCAAAACAGTGGCTTTCGTGCGCGACCTTGTTCGCACCCAGCTTCGAGAGTAATTCAACTCTACCAAATTGGTGGCGCTGTCGAACACTATGACGTCATTTATTTACAAACAGGGAGAGGTCTATTATTGACACTATAGTTTCGAAATCGACTGGAACGGATGCGACCGCCTCTTTAAGGTAGTAGTGCATCCTTGTATCTTAAACCACGCACGACAAGAGGATACTGGTACGACCTTGTTATGTTTGATGTACAGCTCTCATCGGAGTTAACTTGAACGCCGTTACGGCCAGCGGTCTCTGCTGGTGCCTAGAAGAAATAACGGCGGACGGTATTTGGATCATCTCGTTGCAGTTAGAGGGGTGACCATCGTTATGAAGGCGTTGTTCTCTGCTAGGCGCTGCTCTTGTGACTCTCTTTCCGCTTCGCAGGCTGGAGCGGTGTTCAAGTTAACTTTGACGCGAGCTGTACCTGCTATGTCACTACACTCTTAAATGGGCATTAAAATGCAAGAAGAACTTGTTCTCAAACGAAAGTCCGTGGTTTAATTATTATGGTGCAAGCAAAATTAGCTCACACAGCGCTACCGTTTGGAAGAAAAACACAATGAAAACAGAGCCGTCTTTGGCGGTGGTGTTGGTGAAAAGGCTCGCCGTTGTCGGCCTCACAAAGGTGGAATGTGCGTCCTGGGCCGACTTCTAAGGGAACGGTACCGACATATGTCTGAAAGCGTCTAAAGAAAACACAGGATAAAACGCCAGACAGTACAGTCGGCACTGGGATTCGAAGTGGTGGTGGTGGTGATAGGGCTTGCCGTTGTCGGCCTCACGTATGTGGGCAACGTCACGACTCACGCACTGGGGGAATGTGCGTCCTGGGCCGACTTCTAAGGGAACTGTGCCGACATATGTCTGAAAGCGTCTGAGGAAAACCCAGGAAAAACCCCAGACAGCACAGCCGGCACCGGGATTCGAACCCGGGTACCTCCCAGTCTCGACGTGACATGGCCAGCACGCTAACCACTGAGCCACGGGAGCTGGTACTGGGATTCGAACCCGGGTATCCTCGGGAAGTAAAAATTGGCGGCATCAAATGAGCTGCAGGAGAAGCGCGCGCATGCTTATCGTGTGCATCTGGATTTTGAACGGGACCGGCTGCGGTGTTCCGTGCATGCGCGGCATGATACGCATTGCTGCATGTTTGAATACTGATCTACTGAATTGTAGCCCACAACAGCTATCACAACCGTTCCACTGACAACAGCATTTTATCTTCACGTCCTTCGTTAAGCGACACCAGTCCGCTTCGTCGTAACTCGCACTATGTTTTTCGCCGGAACTACTCCATGGCGTGGCACACGCGTGCACGCGCAGCATGGACTAAAACAACCCGATGTATGCCCGATGCACGAACTGAGCGACGTTCACTGCTTAGTGCCGACACAAGAAAAAGTCTGGTATAATTCTGATTGTAACTTCGTAACTGAATCAATTTGAACTGAATCAGAGTTTTCAATTATAACAACAAGAGCGGAATTGACATTGCGTGTAATATAATTTGAAGTGAACTTGTTTTTGCATTTTATTGTCCCTTTAAGCGTAAAACGTAATAGGTACACTGAAGGGCACGTACTGCACAGAATGACACCGTTTTCACTACCTAACTATGGAAACAGCATGGTGTACGCCTCTTCGTGACAATTAACATAACTGGACAAGGCCCACAAAAAGACATTCTATACGCCACCTATTTTCGACAACTCAGGTGAAAGAGCGATGCCATATGGGGATGATGGCTGGCTAGGGGAGCCACGGCAAGGCGGATTTTTTAAAGCGTGTACGTGGCTCCTTGATTTCGTGTTAGCGCCGCGAAGCAACTGTGGCCATAAGCGTTGTACAGACACTGACAGATGGAGAGAGGACAGCAGGAAGTGGGGGGGGGGAGAGTAGGCGGCACCTTGCACCACAGGGGTGCCATCCAATGTATTGCTCCATAGACGAAAGCGTACTGGGCGAACGCCATGCATTCCGGACAGGTCACGGTCACACGTCAGAGCATACGTCACTGCACACGTGACATTAAAGATGGCCGCGCCGGCAAAACCGTTTGTAAAGAACGAGTTTCCTGTTTTCCTCCGAATACAATCTATTATTGGATCCGAGCCGTTACATACATCAGTATACCTACTTTCGCGCGAAGACGAGTGCAGAGAAACTTTTATGCTGCTGAATTTAGCGTGCTTATTTATAGAACAGGCGAAACCACTCGCTCACCCAATGTTACCTTCGATTCCCCTCTTGAAAAAAAAAAAAAAAAAGAGAAAAAAGAAGAAAAGTGTGAGTGCTTTTTGTAAATGTTCTCTTTACCACGGCGCCCCATCCCCTCAACTCTTGTGTCCCGTCGCCTGGCAGACTCTAATTCGGTTCGAACAGCTGCGTTCCCTAATGGGGATACTATGTTCGCCAGGCATGAACGAATCCAGTCGCCAATTCTAGCGTATGTCAACATTGACCAACTTGAAAGCACCTGCGTCGCGAATAAGGATGAAGGCATCGTTACCACCGTTGTTTTTATGAATGACCAGAAGGAATCCGATGACTGTGAGGAACCCAGTGGTGCGGGTCTTGTTTCGATGGATCTGCGCGTGGGATATGTAACGCTCGCTTTGCCGTGTTCTCGCGTCGCGGTTTCGGGTTTGCGCGAGGGGGGTCGGAACTATTTGGATATATAGTGGGTTTCAAAGAGACATTGACTTTGATTTAGAGTTCGAATTATATAAAAGTTATTCGCTTCGATGCTCGAAAAATCCAAATGTTCGCGCAAGGTGGTGGTGGTGATGCTGAAAGGGCTCGCCTCACAGAGGTGGGCAACGTCACGACATGTTCGCGTAAGCTTGCTTATAGTGAGTGTGTTTCTCGTGTGTAGTGACCTATCACTGTGTACGTTGAACTATGTAGTGACTCGCTTTGAACGAAGCAATAAAAGCTGGGAAGGCAAAGCTCGCTGGGATGCGCACATAGAAGCACACACTCCACTGCGCACATAGAAATCTACGGAGATAGGCTAGAAGGAAACGCGGGGAGGAGGATCGGAGGAGAGCAAATGACTTGAAATGGGCTCTTCCCTGTCGCGGATGTATGCGCCCGGAGGCAGCCATATTGAATCAGCCGAGGGAACGTCGCGTATTTCGGCGCAATTCCGAAAACTGTTGGCAACACTTGCTCCGCTGCTTCTGTTGGCTACGGATTTTGTCACTGTCCGCTCTTATCCAGGCTCGTAGCCAAGGCTGGCCGAGGCAGCGGCGGTGACCGTGTGGTGTGGGCGAACGTGGTGACCGTACCTTTCTTGCGTTATGTTTGATGTATGCTTTCCGGATTCTTTTGTTACAAGCGGTACGTATACCTCCTCAACTCCCCATACAACCTTTATGCGTAATGTACATAGACGTTTGGTGTGTGTACCGTTGACGTGTTTCATCTTTCAGGCCTTGTTTGCTAATAATTAGCGTGCTGTGTATACACGTTATGCTATCCGCTAAGCTTAGCGGCGGAACAGAGCGCAGCCACAGCAACGCTGGCTGATTCAATATATGGCGCTCCCCTCGCCCGTATGTCTCAGTTTCGGAGGATTTCCTTCTAGCATACTCCTTAAGATTTCCATGCGTTCGCGCGAAATAGCGAGTGACAACAAACATATTCTTTGTGTAAGGACCTTCTCGACGGCTGATATCAAAGCAGGCCTCATTTCTTTTTCTGTACTTTGATACGCATCATTACGTACAGTGGAAAAGGGTGAAGAGAGGAAAAAAACAAAGGAACAAATAGAGATGCATCTTTTTCTCGCAGACGAAAGAAGTTATATTTTATGCGCGAAGAAAGGTGAAGGATATTGGGGAAATTCACCGTTTCCTCGTTTTTCATCCCTCTCTCATACATATGAAGAAGTTCATTCTTGCAAGCGCATATCCCCTTTTGCCGGAGCTACACACCAAGCACGTCCCGCTCAACGCATATCTCAAGTCACGTTATTCTGACACAGCAGTTGGCCACCGCAAAATGTTACTATATAGCTTCGTATCGCCAAATATGGAACGCAGGGTCCGTTTTCGAAACACTACGGAGGCCAGTCACGTTGAGACCTTCATCCCTCGTTATTAAAGGAGTACAGGGGGCCATACGAAAAAAAAAAAAAAAAAAAATTGAGATTAAGAGGTCCGATGAAAGTGCGTGTGTCAATTTACCGAATAGCACGAAGGGTTTTGATGTGTGCAATTTGTTATATAAAAAAGAGAAAACAACTCACATAAACATAGCTCCGTGCGTTCACTCTTAACTCGCCACTCCGGGTGTAACGAGGAGGAGATGGTATGATGCCACGTCACCGATGACGTTACACAGTCCGCGCGTTCTGGTTCGCTAGTAAATGGGGGTCAGCGGCCTGTCCCTTTGGCGCCGTAAACCAGTTTTGCCAGTTCCCCTAAAGAACTGAGGATAGAAGGAGCAGCCGAATCATGCACCGAGCCAGGAGCAAGGCTTTTTCAGAGCCCCAAACAGCCGAGTAGCAGACGACAGACGAGTAGCAGACAACATTTATCTGAACCAATCAGCGAGCGCGGTCTCTGTAGTGTCAGCGCGAAGCCACGGGCATAGCACAGACTGGTACTGCTCTCCACTGCCGTTGCGCACGGTCGCTTTTTGCGACGTACTTCAAATTCAGTTTCTGTGATAATGATGACTCTGTGGTGTGAATTACTTCTCATGGTGCATCTTACTGGCTTGCTTAACAGTTTTCTAGAAAGAAAGCAGCGTGTTAAAAATGACTTTTGTGCTACTTTAAGCGAACCAATTCTCTCATTCCTCAAGGAAACACAGCTTGGCTTCTTCCGGGACAGCAAACAGCGTGCACCAATTTAAGTGCAGCTCCGTACGTTCTAATGCCGCACAACATAAACATCCACTGCACTCTGCAGTGCGTTCATTTCAAATTAACGGGGTACGTATATACCATTGTAAACCTTTAGCGAACGAAAAACTAAAACTTTACTGGGACGAGACGCTATATTTTATATTTTTGACGGGTCACAGGGCAGTAGAGTTTGGAAAACACGACCTTATAGCTTTCCTATAGCAGCCACACTCTCAGAAAAAAAGGGGCGTGAAACGGTGGTAACTTCTATAGTTATACCACCTAGGTAAGCATAGGGTCTGACGAAAGGGTGTAGAAGGGTGGTAACCTCGCCTGTTACCGCCTCTTTGCAGGTGCATCACAAAAATATGTGTAAGAGCTATTATTACAGCCACAGAAGCAATGCGCTTTCAAGGAGTGTTACTTTCCCAGCATTGACAGCGCAGTGGACATTCAGCACATTGTGCACAACGAAGATAACTGCAACTAAAATTTGTTTTTGGGGATTTACGCTAATCTGTTGTGCCGACTTCAACCAGGGAGAGGGTAGAACATTGCAACCATTTAGGCACAACATATGCGACAAGTATTACCTCCTAAAAGGTGTAACTGCTCTAGCCTTTTTTCTAAGAGTGCACAGGCCTACTGGGTGAGCTCAAAACCTTTGCCCTGATACCTTCGCGGGCGTGTCATGCTTACTCATTAAATGATATCAACCCAAATGCGCAGGGGTTGGGTCCCGCAGTCTAAGTGGGGAAACACCCCGTAACATCATGATTCATAATTTAATTGCGTGTGTTGTGCGTTATAACTGGCCAGCGATACGAGGTCACATTTTACGTCATACTGCTTCACATCGTACATATAAAAACAAAAGTTACGCTCGGGGGTATATTTATTAGAACAGAGAAAAAACGTCAAGAGGAGTAGAGGTCAACCAAACGGGATGTCGGCTTGCTATTCCGAAAACATAAGTAGATAAAAACAAATAAAAAATAATCATGACCAGGAATCCGCGACAGAGGTGCTTAGTTATGGGAGCAACCGCCACGTGGCGTACTGCGGATGAACTCTCCTCCGTTTTCCCTTCCATGTCATGTTATCTCCCTCTGTTTACTCTTTTCAACTATAGCCTCCTATATTGGAGATATAGCAGTATATTGGAGGCTATGCTTCAACCTAGCGTTCCCAACATGTTTGGGACCTGAAAGAGGTGGGCCACTTTTCAGTGAACAATACCGTTTATCTTTTGAGAGGATGCAATCTTCTTTCTGTGGCTCTTGGGCCCAGTGCTACAGAACTCTGTTGCATGGTGCTATAGTTGGCCATCCTGGCTCACAGCGAACTCGGATGGTTTACAGGTTTTGCAAGTTTAACCGGGAAGACTATCAGAGGAGTCTCAGTAATTTACTGATATTTTTTTGCAGTTAGGAACACTCTCAGAAAAAAAGGGTAGAGTAGTTACACCTTTTGGGGGCAACTGGACTGCTACATATGATGTTGTGCCCGAAAGGGTGTAAAGTTACACCCCATGCAATGGTGTAACATTTCCACATGCAGCAGGTAACTATGCCACTTATCGAAGGGTGTAATAATAATAATAAATATAATTCGGGGCTTTACGTCGCGACACAACTGCGATGACGGGCGACGCCACAGTGGTCGGCTCTATGGATTAATTTTGCCTACCTGAGGGCTCTTTTAACGTGCGCCGAAATCTCCAAGTTGCCACCGTACTCGGCAGGGTTTGAACCCGCGATCCTGGGATCAGCGGGCGGACAGGCCAACGACTGAGCCACTGAAGGCGGCTGCGCATTTGTGTAAATGTACACAGTCACCAGATTTTGCAAGATTTTGTCACCCTACCATGAAGGTTGTAACGAGGACCGTTACACCTCTTGTGGTTTTGAGCAAGGACGTGACGTAGGCATAAGGTGGTAACTTGTGGAGTTTCCACATTTTACACCTTCTTTTTCTGAGAGTGAAGATGAAGGATAAAAAAATGAAACTGTTCCTTATTGCGACAAAAATTAATGAGTCATCGAAAACCAGTGAAGCTGAGACGATAATCGTATTTGTAAGCACTGTATATCATCTAACGAAGCAGTCGAGCATTTTGTATAACGTGATATCCGAAAAAGGACATGACACGCCACCTATGTCATCATATCTTTAGGATATGGGTAGGATGACCAGACGTCCCGTTTCGACCAGGACAATCTCGTTTTAGAGGGTCGATTGCGCCGTATATACCGTCGCCTGGTTTTCGCGGAAGACCTTGTCGCGTTACTCTCAAACCACTGGTCCCCGTGCGCTCCGTAGCCTCGTTCCCAGCGAAGACACAACAGGAGTGGACTGCCAAAATTGCTCTTCACATTGGGATGAATACTGGTGGCCGACGTCTTTAATGAGCATGAGTGACGATAACGTAACATTGTTATCCGGTAAACATCAGGGTAGCGTATGAACGTTCGAAAGTTCAAGGAAGAAAAAAGATTGCTTGCTTCCGCGTACGTAATGCACAGTTGTTCACGTGAGGAGTGCTGGCCGATGTGATATCGTTTCTCCAGCGGTTCCCCAGCGGGAGAAAATGAACGGGCACGATACGAACACAACGGGCACGAAAACGAACGAAAAAACACACGGGAAAATGAAGGAACTCGGTAAACCGCAGTCCACACGTGCGCAGTTCCTGCGACTACCACGGGGTGGCAGCACTCATGGCGGCGCCCAAGCCTTGAATCGCGTTTTTGTGTATACAGCGAAAAAAAAACAAACAATGTTTGCAGTACTGAAGAAAAGAATGTTTACTCCTCGCGTAGTAGTATCTATTCAGCATGCCACGAAAATATTTTCTTCCGCGGAGCACAGTTCTATTGCTGCGTCCGTTGTTACATCCAATAGATTGCGCGCCTCCTTTCGCGCGGAGGTGGTGGCGCGGACACTTTCGTGGAGCCAGCTGAGTATAGCGCACTTGTAGAACTCCCTTTTGTTAATCTTCCGCCATTGTTCGGAAATTGCTGAAAGAACGTGCGCGCATTTTCAACGCGTTCTCCAATTTGATTCTGTGATAGTCAGCTGGATCTAGGGGCAGTGTTCCATGTCAAACCTCTGGTGTGTGTTTTTCTCTTGCGCATGGAGGCCGCGGTGACTTCGTTCAGGGTTGTAGTGTGCTGTTGCACGAAAGAAAACTATAATTTCGGAAGAAGAATGTTCAGAGGAATAGTCTCTGTTCAAATATCGTCGGCTTTCATGGCGGTGGCTGAGCTGCTGGGTACTCCTGCACTCTAAGGGGGGGGGGGGGGGAAGTGTGAATAGGTGGTAACGTCTGTAGTTACCACCTAGGTCAACATAGCATCTGATAAAGGGTGTAAAAGGGTAGTAAAAGCAATTATCACATATCCAAATTGACGCAAAAAGGTGTACGCCCCACTCGCTCAGCGATTCCGAAGCGGTAACCCTATCATTCATAGGTAGCTGGTTGAAGTTTGCAACGTTTTAGGTTCAACATACTCGACAACTATTAGCTCCTAAAAGGTGTAATGCTCCACCCCCTTTTTTAAGAGGGTGGTGGTTACAAGAGCACGAAAGCTCGTGATGCTGAGCGCTCGCGCTCAAAGTGGCAGAAGGAATTCCATTCCACTGGAGTATGATAAATGCTGTGTGTGTGAATGAATACACGGTAAGACGAAAGCCGATGCACATATCAACGTCCTCCCGTGCATTGCAAACTTTCGTTGCAGGCTTTCGTGCCCTCACAGAACAGCTGTTGACCTTTTGTCGGCTGTGGGTGTGTTGTTCTCTTGTGCGGCTCACGCGACACGTCGGAAACCATGCTCGAAAGCGCGCACGATAGAAGAGTAAAAGTGGAATCACACGACGGATAGATCCCCGGGATCGGTCCGCGGACAGCGTAGACGTCACAGGTGTCGTGGACAAAATGTGCGTTGTTCCCAGTCCACGGACATTTTGCCGCCGACCTACACACGGTCCCCCGGATTCGCGGGAGATCTGAAGAAGAAGCTGCGGTTCTTGACTCGTCTCGTCCTGGTTCGACTGGCAACCCACCCATCCACCCATTTTATAAGCGGAAGAAGAAGAAGAACCCTATTCCTTCCTCAATCGCAATGGGCGCGTTTTCTTATTCAACCCGAGTAGCAAGGGAGTTGGGTAACGACGTCAGAGCTTTTATCATCACGTGACTCCAGAGTAGCCACATTTGACCGTAATTTTCGAACGGCTAGAGTTACCCTGCGCTCAAAATGGCGGACTGGCCTGACAGGCGAGACGATGTGGAACTGGTGGCATACTGTCTAACAACTTACCGCAGATGCGTCCACTCTAGCAGATTTTGAAAATGTTCGACAGTTGTCAACCAGTCCTACACTTCGAAATTGAACACCACCCATATTGTCTGTCAACAGGACGGTTGGTAGCAGACGACGCATCGTCATCTGCTAGCTTGCGTGTGACGTCAGAACGACGGCTACCCTTCTTCAGAGCAGAGTAGAGTAGAGTAGAGTTGTCACTCCCCGGCTACTCTGGCTAATATTCGCCGCAGAGTTATGACGTCATTACCGCTAATCTGGCTACTCTGGCTATTTTTCGCCGCCTGAGAGTAACTCGGAGTTGCCAGAGTTGCATAAGAAAACGCACCCAATGGGGGCGAAATCTGTGCTATACTCCGATGAGAGTATTTTATTTTTTATTTCATCAGGGGGGGGGGGGTTGAACAGCTTCCTTCACTGTGGAATGTAGGGAACGAGATGTATCACAAGGTACATTTCAATCAAAAGTCGGTGTCACGCAGAGCACGACCTTGCAGGTGCCACGGTGGTCAGAGGTCCATTCGAAATTTTGTTTGTCCAGTTACACGGCCATTCCCAAAATCTTCCACTTCGGTCATTGTTTCTTCGACATAGTTCAAGCATCTACTCAATTCCCATCGAGTCCCTACAGCTCAATAAAATGTACTACCGAGAAACTGTCTCTTCGAGCAGGTTAAGATCACGCGTTCGAAGCCAACCAAAACCAAACCGATTTCGTCCGATCCATCCATAAATCCAACGTGAGAAAAGCAAAGCGATTCCCCACGTCAATGCTTACCAGTGCGTAGGCAATAGTTCCGCTTGCAACCGGATTGAGCGAATTGAAATCAATATCTGGAGAACGACTCCAGTGAGGTACGCAGGTGTCAAAAGCCAATACAGACAGTTTGCACAGAGATATTGACTGCGATCGATATTTACGAGCAAAGGGCGCTTCTTTTTTTACATTTTATACGCGCCTACGTTTGTGGACTGCTTCATTGCAATGCGACCTGGAACCAGAGCAGATGAAGAAAGGAAAGGTCTTCATGCGCATTTATTGACACGTACGTCAACGCTCGCATATCGCTGGTGGAGTAAAGCTTTGACTGTGACACAGTTCTTATTTGGGCAACCTTCATTTGTTGCTGCTCGTGGCGGATGTTTCTTTATATTTTTTAAATTCCGTGTTAGCGCCGCGAAGCAACTGTGGCCATGAGCGGCGTACAGACGTGGATACATGGGCAGCTGGGGGGGGGGGAGGATTCAGGTGGTTAGTATGCGTCCAGGGCCGACTTCAAGAGGAACTGTGCCGATGTTCGTCTGGAAAACCTGCCGGAAAACCAAGGAAAAACCCTAGAAGAGGGGATTCGAACCCGCGTCACCTCCCCAGCCTCTGCGTGGAAGGCGGTCACCCTAACCACTATGCCGCGGAAGCTGCTCGTGGCTGGTGAAGACTTCTTCTTTTTAAGTGTTAAGAGAGGTCAGCCAATACTTGGCTTGCTACTCTTTAGACAATTACTCTTTAAAAATCACGCGCGCACACACAGGAAAATTTACTTCACGGAACTTTAGGGAACTTCAGGGAATGAACACGGAATGAACAGGAATGAAGACTTGTGCGCCTCAATATAGGCGGCTACGTATTGTGGAACGCAACAAAAGTACCCTTTGACGCAACTCTGTAGGCCACGCAATTTGGTGACCGCGGAGTTCATTTTGTGTACGAAACGGCCGGCATCCGCGTTGGTGGTAGCAAAGGTTGTGCTGAAGACTGGGAGGTGGTAGGTTCGAACCCTACTACCGGCGGTGCCGTATCAGGTTTTACCTGGGTTTTCCGGCAGAGTTTTCACACGAATGGCGGCACAGTTCCCCCTGAGGTCGGCACAGGACGCATACTACCCCCTCCCCCGTTCCCCGCTCCTTCGTGCTGTCCTCTCTCCACCTGTCCACCTCTGCACGCCTCTCATAGCCGCAGCTACTTCGCGGCAGTAACACGGAATTCACAAAAAATAAAAAAATAAATAAAAGAGAAACGACTTGGATTGCGATTCTTGCATGCGCAGTGACGACTCCCATGCAGTTCCATTGGGGTCCTGCGGTGCTTATAGGTACGCAAAACATTTCGGTACTTCGTGCCTCCTATCAGGGCGATAGGCAATTCTTGGAAGATCGTTTCGTGCCAAGAGTTCCCAGCCCTCTTGCTCATCCTTAGAGACCTTGTAGATTAAATGGATGAAATTTAGGGACAAATATTGAAAGAAGAATAATTTCGTGTGTTGTTCGTTAGTGTGTTTCGTTATAATTTGCGGTGGCATTTCTACTAGAAAGACATATTAGTTCACGTGAACTATGTGCCCAACTATCAGTTGGGCTACATTCGTCTGGAGAACAACGAGAACAAGCTCCGCGATGAGAGCGCGTGGTTCCTCCTCTCGCCGCACCTTCTGCGAGTGCTTCTATGCGGCAATCAAGGAGGTGGGACTAAGGCAGCGCTTTTACTAATTGTTGCAGACTATTTCTGTTGCTGTTAATGGTTTTTGTTGGGTCTGCGGTGTGAGGTTCGCTTGGCAATTTTCAAAGTTCGACTGAAAAAAAGAAAAATAAATTCCCTGAATTAAAAATTGTCCAAAGTCTTCCTAAATGGCGGCAAAAGTTTCTAGAAGGTAATTGCCGAAAGTCCCGCAATCCTCCGGCGAGTACGGCGCCGCCCATTGGAATTTTTTATCACTTTAGGTGAAACACCCTGATTATTCGCGGCCGTATTCAGCGTTCATTTTCGAGCTGTAGCTGGTCCGTACGCGTGGGAAGAATGAACTATAGTTTCCTACAGGGTAGCATTCAGTTTATTTCCTCAGATTCCAAAACATGATTCCATTGTTGTCCCAGAGTGGCTTGTGATTGGTCTCCTCAAGCGCTCTCCAGCGATGATTGGACAAATCGTTTGAGAAGGGCGGCCGCTTCGCATTGCCGCCATTCTTGCGAATGAGACAGAGGAGGGAAAACGCAAGTTTCGTTATCGCATGAATCACGAACGACGCAGATCCCGTTCCTTTTGTATTGCTCTGAAGGTAACGACATCTTTCATTCCGCGTGGGGAAATGTTTGCACTTTAATGCACCTGTAGCGCCGCTGGTCATGTGTTAGTGTCCCCTCGTTCGTGGCAGGAGGCAAATGCTGCACAGACAAATGCTGCACAAATGCAGCACATGCAGCACAAATGCTGCAAAGGCAATGCGGCAAATGATCTCCTGCACAGAGAAATTTCCATGTGCTGCCATTAAAGGAATAGGTTGCTCCCGAACAACAGAAAAAAAAAAAAGAAAAGAACAACAACAAAAATAAATAAATAAACGAAAAAGAAACGCGCTGGACGTGTGCAATAGACAATGAACGACCCCCCACGCTCACCGTCAATCAAATCCGTTTGAAATCTATGTATTTTAGAGTTTTCAGTATTTTGCTGTGAACATCGGCATCGCTGCGGAGTAGCCGGGAGGAGCATATTACTGGAGGGGGCGGTCTGCGCACGTGACGCTTCGTGACGTTGCTCCAGGGCTGGCGATAGCAAACCGTATCTCGATGCCTGAGAAACGGGGACGCCCTCTTGTCGTCACACTGTTCTCAGACTGAGGTCACGCGCACGTCTTGCTTTGCGCGAAAACCTACACACTCTTAGCAAAAATGTTTGAAAATGTGTGTGTGTGTGTGTGTGGGGGGGGGGGTGACGTGACGTTCTAGTGCATGAGCCGTATGTAAAAACAGGAGTAAATCCTGTATAATACAGGTCACTCCGTCTCAACGTTGCCCGCACTCCATTGCTTTTGTATAAAATGGGCCAATCCAGCTCCCGCTTGTGTTCCAGCTGTGGCGTGATATTATTCCCAATCTCTTGCACTGCCAGAAGCACATTTCCCAACAGCAAGCCCTCCGTCGCTGTCTAATGCAGCTTGGGCGCAGCGCAACGTCCATGGCCACCCTCCTTGATCCCGTCCCTGGGCCTACACAGTGGGCCGTCACCACAGCCCTCCCCCACAGCCCGCTGTATGTAGAGTAGCAAGCCAGCCCTAGCTTGGCTAACCTCTCTTTTACCTCATAATAAACAAACAATAAACACCACAGCCCTGCTCCGCTTCCTGCAAGATTTGGACATCGCGTCCTCCCTCTGACTGGGCTTTCTCGTGCCTGTACTGCTCTGACTGTTCTTTTTGTTTTTCTTCTTTCTTTATTTGTTTTCTCGACTTTTCGTGAATAGCGAGCCGGCATCAGCGTGTCCGATCTTTTCTTTTCTTTCTATTAAACATATACCCCTACCCCCGTTCTAAACACGACAGCGTCGCTGCATGAGAGTTAAAGATGTTCTAACAGTCCGACCACACGCTACAAGTCCAGGTCTCATTTTGTTTCAAAAGTATACGTCTGTTTTGTGCTTCCCATCACGAAGAAACTTTTCAATTACCTCCAGACGAATCATTATATTGGACTAAAAGTGTCGCATTGCGGCGATGGTCATCGGATCACCCGCATCATCGAAGATCGATGTATTTGCTCTCACACGCACTTTGCCATCACTGTCGTTCATTTTGATCTCCTCCCTCTAGATGAGCAAATTAGTGGAAAGAAGCCTCGAGTACCTCGGTCTTTTCCTCTTTCTCTCTTTTTTTCACTTCATTTTTCTTCTTTTCTGCTACCACTATTGTAAGTGTCTTGAAGTGTTGGCTACGTAATTGGTTCAACTCATTAGTCTATAGCAGGTAGACAAGATGGTATAGACGCACGCAGGTAAGCTGGTGGATGTCATCGATGAAGACAACAGCCTGTGCTTGGGCTTTGGCTAGAACGAGCTAGCTTGCACTCGAACTATAACGAATTCCTCAAGAAGTTTCTCGAACTCAGAGGTAACGAGCTAAAGGGGTACTAAGGTACAAAAATTTGGCAGTTCACCTCCACTTTCTTCGAGTTTCCCAACGTTACCCTCTCGATTTCGTTCGTTTCTGCAAGTAGGCCGATACCTTGAATGCACCGACTCGGAACATGAATCGGAACACTTTGTGCGCGAACAACTATCGACACAAGGGTTATTCTTGTTTGAGCAGACAAGTGGTCCGAGATAGAGGCCATCTATCGGTATTCAATATAAGTGTCCTCATGGAGCTCCATCACTCGATGAGGTCGTCAGGCCGATGATCGACCGCGTGTCTCGATCAATGTATTGCAGCACTCCGTCCTTCGAATATCTGAAGACCCTGCACGGATTACCGAACCCTCCGGTGGACAGGGTCAGATAACTTAAAAAGAAGTTAGAGTTAAGTTAATTAAAAGTAAGAAGTTAAAAGTAAAGTAAGTAAGAAGTTAAGTCCTCGCTAACAGAGAAGACGGTTCCCCTGGCCGTTCTCTTTCTCGGGCAGGTTCTTTGGTGCTGTGCCGTTCGAGGAAATTTTTATCGATGATGAGAAATTTGGGGATTGACGTGAAATTTGATCGACGATAGGATATCGGTCTGTCTTCCGATTGTCAAAAAACGGGAGGAGTACGCGAAGTAAGTATCAGAAAACCGTTTCGCGTTTTATGCGGCGAAGTCCTGTTCAGGGAAAGGTACCGGAAACGGTACCAGAAACGGAAACGGTATTATACCGGAAATATAGCAGGTAACGGTAACAGAAACGGAAACGGATATCGCACAGTTAGAATACCTGAAACAGAAACGGAAACGACAATAATTTACGGTAATAATTCGGGTACCGCAGGACCCAAATTATTGCATTTCTTCACCATATCATGTAGATAAATTTATGAAATAAACCTCAATGAAGCAAACTAAAATTGACTGAAGAACTAAAACTAGAATTAACTATATCAAACTGGAGCATATAAGTAAGTAGTATACAGTAAACAGAAGAAGCATAGTTCTTATACGCCTATGGTGACCTGGAAGTTGCAAGCGTGAGTAACATTCCTGGAAACCATGTTCATATTAGCTGTTCGCAGAAATTTATTCAAAAATCATTGTTAAACGTTGTCTTTTGTATGCATGTATCCATGGAGTCCTCAAAATAGACTTCAGAACGTAGAGGGATTAAGTTTTGTCACGGTCACAATGATCTTATCTTAACAAAAAAGGAAAGAAAAGAAAGAAGGAAAACAAAAAGCTGGAGATGGGCGGTACCGAAAACCGAAACGGAAACGAAAGCAACAATGGTGGTAACCGAAACTGAAACAGAAACAAATAAGGGCCAGTAACGGAGGTGGTAACGGAAACGAAAAATATTCCGTTACCTTTCCCTGGCTGTTTTCAGAGTGTACTTTGTACGTGTTTTTTTTTCTTTTTTTTGTGTATGTTAAAGGAATTCGAAAGACGATTTGCGCGATCTTTTAAAAGTGGCGTCGAGTGAAAATCATCAGTCACGGCATCAGAAAATTGTCCGATGTTGTCGTTTGTTGCATTATTCAGGCTTAGAGTCTAAAACACAACTTCTCTAACACTGCGTTCTGTGTGGAGTAGTCGAGGACGTGTATCACATACTCCAAGACTACCCGATGTACAGTGCACACCGCCGTTCCCTTGTGTCGTCGCTGGTCTGCCTATGGCTAACCGCAGGTATACTCCACGGAAAAGGCTCATAGCCACAGTTGCTTCGCGGCGCTAACACCGAATATAAAATAGTCATTATTTCTCCTGATTTGTACAAAACAAGAGAAGTAACGGCTTTTTTAAGCTTCCGTGTTAGCACCGCGAAGCAACTGTGGCTATGACCGGCGTACAGATGCGGACAGATGGAGAGAGGACAGCAGGAAGGAGTGGGGGGACAGGGGGGGTTAGTATGCGCCTCGTGCCGACTTCACTAGGAAATGTGCCGACGTTCGTCTGGAAAGTCTTTCGAAAACCTAGGGAAAACCTCTAACAGCGCAGCCGTTGGTAGGATTCGAACCCACCACCTCCCAAGTCTTCGGCACGACCTTGGCTACCACCAACGCGCGGTCGGTCATGCGTGCTGGTCAGCTGTGGGAGCGTCTCATGCGGTGAAGATCTGACAGAGTTAATGAAATCAAACAGATCAGGAAAAAGGTGCTGACGTCAGGATTCGAACCTTGGCCTTCTGATTTCCGGTCGGATATGCTGCCGCTGCACCCAGAAGGCCCAGGTTCGCATTCTGGTGTCAGCACTTTTTTTCCTGAGTTGTTTGATTTAACTGATTCTGGGCACTGGAAGTCTACGTATATTTGTGTCGTCCATGTCTGCCTCGGCTAATTTCTCGTTGTTTACGTAGTATCATCTGATAGAGTGTGGAAATGAGACATGCGACGAGGAACATTTGCATCTTCGCTGCGTGAAGCGCTACTCTGACACAGGCAAATAGAGGATGTGCAAAGTTGTGCAAAGCGTTGAGGCAAATAGAGGTGTCAGGCAAATATAGCTTGCCCGTTCTCACCATTGCTTCCGCGGGTCAGCCGTCACCGCAATGCCATACGGTCTAATAAAAATTAAGCGTAGTCAGCATAAATCCAGTTGTTCCTTGGACATTCGCGAGGGTTGTGGGCGGAGGAATCCGGCGAAAGCCAAAAATCGCGAATATCATGTGATGTGATGTGATAGAAGAAAAAAGTGGGGATTTAGGTCACGACGACAAAGCCAAACTGGCTATACCCCGGACCACTTAGCTGCAATTAGCGTAAATAAAAAACAATGGGGAGAAAACCCAATAGCTGGGGGGCGAGAGACATACATCCCGAACTAGTAGGAACACTTGTCACAAACGAAGGACCAGAAAGTGTCACAAAATGCGCGAGTGTCGCGAATAAGATGACGCTGTGCTGTTGACTCGTTGATGCCATAATGGCGACCAGCTGTGAGTTCTCTCTGCGTAGTATGTCTAATAATGCGACATGTTCTTGTAAGACACTCTACTCTCTTTTGCCCCTTGGAAGTGGTGGTGGTGGTGGTGGTACGTACTGCTGAAACAGCTCGTCGTTGTCGGCCTCACAAAGGTGGGAGTATCTTACGAAGCACGGCGCTTTAGACCAATAATTACCCACTCTCGAAGGTTCCAAGAAACAGGAACTCATTGGAAACAGCTTTGCACGCGCCGATTTGGAGGCCCTGTGCTCAGTCACCGGGTTCTTCACCTGTTCATGGACTTTCTCTGGTCCACTAGGTTGCTCCAGACGCCTTAATTTACGTGCTTTCTTCCTTCCTTCATCATCTTCATATAATGTTCCACGTGCAATGGGGCAGCGGGTACCGCACCGCCGCGGTGAATGCCCCACGCCCCCCCCCCCCCCCACTCCCCATCTCATCATCAGCATCTATTGTTGTTGTTGTTGTTGGGGTCCCATCGGTGCGGTCACCAGTACCCGAAATTTCAAAACTACGCTATACTATATATACAAAAGAGAAAAAGTTGCAAGTAATCAAAGTCGCGAAAGCGAAACTCGCGAAGGACCATAGAGCCAACTGTACCGAAGCGTCACGCTGCTTTTCACCATGTACCAACACGAGCGACTTTAGGATACTCTTGGAATTTTTGCCCGCGGTGAGTCTTCTCTGTGTGTGCTTTGCTACTCGTTCTCCTTCGCCGATATCTCGCTCAATAAGGTCTCTCGTGTCACTACCCGGTCGGGAAACACAGATATCGCTATATGTATCACGAGACTTCATTTTGTCTTATCTATAAAAAGACATCCTTACCGAACTGCACGAACAAAAAGCCTGCACGTGAAAGATGAAGAGATGGACGACACATAAAGAGCTCAAACAGATATTTCATCACGGAGTTCATCGACCAGCTCGCCTGCGTCCACGCCATTTTCTCTCATCCCACCGAAATACGTTTCTCTTCCGTATAAGGCGAGTCCAAGTCCGACCATGTCGCCGCATTATCGCTTTACCGTCCACAACCGTGGCACTGTGGCTCTCTTTCTGGAGCAATCACGTAAGAGACAAAAAAGAAGAAAAAAGAAAGGAAAACGGAAGAATATAGCAAGAGACCGAGAGATGCGGCAGGACGCGCCCAGGCGCCTTGGGGGATGTAATGTAGTGATCTCTCATCAGGGATCGGGTCTTCGCTGCTCCTCCTAACTACCGTCTTCGTGCCATTTCGGTAATTGCGAGGTCCGGCGAAGCTAAGTATGCACTCTCATGTCGCTGTCCCTCTTTCGTCTACGCCCATGGGAAAAGGAAGCAACATGCGACAACCGGGAATCAGTTTGGGTCACCTCTGTATATGCTTTGTTGCATGCTCCCGTCCACTGAGACGAAGCTCACTGGGTACGTGATGACAGCGCTAAAGAAATCAGTTTGGTTCACCTCTGTGTGCTTTGTTGCATGCTCCCGTCCATCTGACAAGAAGCGCATAGGCCACAGGGTTCGTGATGACAACTCGAAAGAAATAAATAAAACGTCCGAATAAAGCGTCACAGGCTACGACACAGGGGGATGCAAGGACAAAGAAGAGAAGCGGGAGAGGTGTTGACGTTGTTTATGTTGGCAATAAAAAATAAATAAATATAAGGGAGAAATTGAATTCATTACGCGACGAATTAGACGAGGAAAGACTCAAGACGCGGAAGCATGCGCGGTGCATGTGTGTGTAAGTGCGTGGGGAGATATGTTCAATGAATTGGGTAAAAGAAAGGAAAGATTAGCCATACAAGATCGAGGCTTGCTATTCAAAGAGATAGAGAGAGAGAGTGCTCGTGCACTAGACGTTGTTCAGGCAGTCGCTGCAGGGAGGCATCACAAAGTGCACAAGAGTCCAGCGTCCCGAAGGAACCGTAGCATCGCAGTTGTGACTTCGGCTGACCACTCTCATCCCATACAAAGAAGAAGAAGACCTCAGCGTGCTCAGTAGCGCCAAGTAGTACTGAGAGGGAAAGCTCTATATGTAGCCCGGATGGACGAGATGGCGCCGGAGACTGGACCGGTGTCCTTCCTAAGGCTGGCAGTCGAGGAGGACGTGTCGCATGTCCGCTTCTAAGTGACACGTGGGACAAAGAGAAGAAGGCAGTTGGCTCATAAACAGGAAGAGTGGGGTTTGTGCGACGTTCAGCCGCGGCCGATGAAGCAACGACTCCTCGCTACGAGGCATGCACAACTTGGGTCATTTGCGGGCCAGTGTATCGCAGGGAGCTGTTGGTACGTATGCCCAACAGCTCAGCTTAATGGTTGCCCCTTTCCACGCGCACTACATTTGCACTGATCCGCAACAGCCTCCTCTCGTACCTCCCACAGGGAAAGTACCCCACGAACGCGGAGCGACCCATGATTGATTGACTGATGGAGATGTAAAAATATGGAGATGCGAGACCCGATTCTCCAGGCTACTCCAGAGCTCGTGAATATAAAAGCCCATCATAAAGATTGCAGGAGACACTTAGACTGCAATATGTAGAACATCACCATCTGAGGAATAACTAGACCACAAACTTTCAGCTGTTTTCCAGGACGACTTCGAAAGTATCCGTGATACTGTTTCAAAAATGATGGCCAAGAACTGCCAGCTTTGAAACTGTGTATTTATTGCGTCAGAATAATTTACTACGAGGCGCGACACGGCAAACTATATACCAGATCTGTTAACTAAGCAGCGTATT
Source organism: Ornithodoros turicata (assembly GCF_037126465.1). Classification (NCBI taxonomy): domain Eukaryota; kingdom Metazoa; phylum Arthropoda; class Arachnida; order Ixodida; family Argasidae; genus Ornithodoros; species Ornithodoros turicata. Next base: position 24,179,302 of record NC_088207.1, read on the forward strand.
ATTTTAACTAAATTACACTCTTAGAAATGAGGTGGGGTGTGGAGAGGTAATGGCAGGATCGGCTCGCCGTTGCTGGCCACACAGAAGAGGGCGTCGTCACGACTGTAGCAAAAAAAAAAAAAAAAAAAGAAGACGAAAGAAAAAAAAAGGGATGGAGGATGAAGGGTGGAGATGCGTAGAGGGTGCGTGAGTTCGTCGTGGAGTGCAAAGTGTTGAGCAAGAAACGAACTTCACCACATAGCACGCCCCTAGGCAACCATCATCTCGAATGATATCGTTATCTGGGGCTAGATTTTGAACTTTTCGCTATCCCGTAACGCTCGCTAAACGCTCGTGCTCCCCGGTTGACGGCCAATGCGCGTGACGGATGAACGCGCAAATTTTGAAAAATAGCTATAACGATCGCTATGTGCACATCAAGATTGAGCCCCTGCCCTGGTTTGTTGAAAACGTGGGGCGTACGCCTTTTTGTGACAATTATGCACAGCATAAATGTCACAAAAAAGGCGTACACCTCCCGTTTATTAATAATATCATTCTAGGTGATAGTTGGCTAGGAGCGTGCTATGCTGTGAAGTTCTAACCAATTCACAATTATTCAACGTTGGCTCTCTAGACAACGCAGACTGCATATATTGTCAGCAAATTGAAACTATCGAGCACATCCTACTGCATTGCTGCGCATATGCTGCGGTGCGGGAGAAATACCTTGGCTATTGCAGGAACTGTACGGTGGATGATGTGCTACATCCCAAAGGCTCTTTCACGAAAAGACACGCCAAAATTCGCAGCCTCGTCTACTTTCTCCAGGAATCTGGCCTCGCTCAAAGGCTATAAGTACTGCTCGGACTTCTCGGCAACTCTGCAGTGACAGCCCTAAATCTTAAATTTCAGCCGTCATCATTCCTTCATCTGTTATCACACCATATCATCTCGTCCTGGCTACAATCGTGACGCAGCCCATATGCGTGAGGCCAACAACGGCAAGCCGGTTCGTCACCACCACCACCATCACCACCACCACCACCTCTAACTAATTCACATAAAGAATGGCAATCTCACTGCTGATGCAACAACAACAACAAATACACTGATGATGGTGAATGGGGAAATTCGCCACCTGGGTTGTGGCCCACTACCCCAATGCCGACGGGACTGCATGAGATGTAAAATGACAATAAGGAGACGGTACGGAGGCCGCATATTAGGATTAAAGAACATGAGGGAGACCGGTGTCTTGGAGAAAATGCAACCAGGCGTAATGCGACGGCATTGCTGCTGATTTGCTGAACTAAGCAATTATACGCGGATAATTTAAAATTGTGGAACGCTTCGGGTCAAGCACAATCGTCCGCTCAACTCCCATCTTCTTAACATCATTATCGAGCCAAAAAGGATTACATAGTGAACATGGTGCTCCAACTCGATCGTTCACGAATTGCCGTCGGAACCCCTTTCGTTGTGTAGCAACATGCATAGCGCGTCCTTCGCTTCCCTGTCCTTGTCTTTGTCCGTATAGGCTCGCAATAAAGCAACGACGTCGCTCACGCTGACAACAGTTACGTAATCGAGCAAGCAACTAAAAAGAAGCTTTACACACTGAGAGATAATTAAGGAAATTGGCTAAAGAACCAGTATAAGCCGGCCGGCGAACAACCATTACTAGCAAGCTACACAATCAATCGAATAAGAATACACAGAAACAGCAAGAAAGGCACCAGCTGACATTTGCACTCACGTAACGCAGTTATCTGGTTGGTTTGGTTTGGTGTAAGGAAAAATCAAAGGGAGAATGTGGCGCTCATCAAAGCAACTCCGCAATACAGGTGCCCCCTATTGCCATAGGAAGCCAACCAGATGACAGAAATTTCTATATTCAGTTATTATTATTATCCATGCACAAAATCTATAGCAATGTGCATCAAATAACATGTATCGGGTTCTACAGCCAGATATCGGTGAGCGAAATTACTTTGTTGCGGTTCACTTAACACGGTGCTCAATGGGATTTCGGAAGGACACAAAGAAAGAAAATGACACAGAGTTACTCCACTACCAGAGAAGGTTTATGACAGAAACGAGGCGTTATCCGCGCCCATCAAGAAAGGCTTCCTTCAAATGTCCCATTTTCCCTTTCACGTCAGAATAATTGACTCAACAGAGAATGGAATATTTCAGGTGAACCTTTGTGAGAGATACGACAAATTCGAAGCGTATTTTTCCTTTTTTTTTCTGTGAAAAATCTTTGTGCCCGGAGTAAGAGCATTATACTGCCTAGCTTTTTGGTGTCCTCGCCACCTCGTCCTTCTACACTTTAAAAACAGAACTTCACCGCATAGCACGCTGTTCGTCAACCATTGCCACGAATGATAGGATTATCGCTTCCAACAACGCCGACAACGGCGCGCCCTTTCACCAGCACCATCTCCACCATCTATTTTAACAGTGTACCAACACCTTTATTGCTGTCTTGTGATTGGATAAACACTCGTCACGTGGTTTCTCCCAACTTTACCCTCTGCCCTGCACAGAGACAAACTGTCGTAGCGTATTGCAGTTTCGTTCGGGACCGCGGATCGGGCATGCGAGTGAGCGACGCAACGGATGAACCCCGGTCCTTTTGCATCGCTTTCAAGGTTACTCATCCCGCGAGGCGAAATCCTTGCACTTTTGTATCCCTTTAAACAGAGCTTCACCACACGACACGCTGAACGTTAGCCATTGCACATAATGATACCGCGTTATCACTCCAGATTTGTGGAAAGCGTGGGGGGTATACCCTGTTTTTTGTGACAGTCAACATAACTACACACTTAAAAATGATGGTGTTGGTGGTGCCTTTATGCCGTACATAATGGTACAAAATAGGCCCGCCTCCCGTTTTTTGATAGTTGGCTAGGAGCGTGCTATGCGGTGAAGTTCATTTTCTATACCCTATACGCTCCACGACAGCCGAGCAGCTGGCGATATTACATGCAGCAGCTGCGGTGCAGGCCAAGGGAATCATCAAGGCTGTCATCCTCACAGACTCGCGTAGCGCTCTCCAAATGGTGATGAACCCCGCATGCAATGGCATTCTAGCCGGGTGTGTCAGAACATCATGTGCCCAGCACAAGACAATTGGTGGGGACGTTTCCCTGCAATGGATCCCCTCCCACGTCGACATCAGTGGCAACGAAAAAGCGGACCAACTAACATCTGCTGCACACCACATCACCTTTCCATCATCATCACTTTCACATCCCTTCCACCAGCGCAATGGGGCAGTGTACCGCCATAATGGCGGAGAATATCCCGCCACATCATCATCCCATTTATGTGTGTGTGTGTGTGTGTGTGTGTGCACCACAGCACAAGGCCTAGTTTGCCAACCCCGGGTGACAGCGACAGAAAATTGGTCATCAATGAGATAGCTCTTATGCACCACCCTGGGATCCGGCATATGCCGGAAAATCATCGACTTGATCTCCCGCTGAAAGGACATTCCCGCAGTACACAAACTCTGCTCTTCAGGTTGCGAACAAGAATCGCTTTCACCAAATCGCCACTATTCAAGGTTGACTCTCTAGATATAGCGCAAACTGCATACATTGTCAGCACATTGAAACTATCGAACACATCCTACTGCATTGCTGTGCATATGCTGCGGTGCGGGAGACATACATTGGCCATTGCAGGAATGGTACGGTGGATGATGTACAACATCCCAGAGGCTCTTTCACGGAAAGACGCTCCAAAGCAGCTTCGCAGCCTCATCTGCTTTCTCCAAGAATTTGGCCTCGCTCAGAGGCTATATATGAGTACTGCTCTGTCTTCTCATCAACCCTGGCAGTGACCGCCCTAGGTCTGAACTTTCGGCCGTCATCATTCCTTCATCTGTTATCACATCATCTCATCTCATTCTGGCTACAGTCGTGACGCAGCCCTCATTCGTGAGGGCAACAACGGCAAGCCGGGTTACGTCACCACCACCATCATCATTTTTAAGTGTGTACATACTTGTCACAATGACGTATGCGCCACCCTTTTTCGACGGACAACACTCTAAAAACAGAGGGGGGGGGGGTCGAAGTAGCTTGCCGTTGTTGGCCGCACGCAAGTGGGCATCGTCACGACTATAACAAAAAAAAAAAAAAAAGAGGGAGAGAGGAGGGTTGACGATTCCAAAGTGAGGCATAGGCAGGATGACCGATACTGATGGGATGGAGGTGCACTGTAGGTGAGAGGTGCACTGGAGTGGTCTTTCCGCAAGGCCCGTTTCTTGAAGAAAACGCACGAGGCCGCGAGTTTTTGAAAGTCGTTATGCATAAGAACCTTCGGGGAAGAGGACGTCCGTCAGTATGCCAGGCCTGGCGTGGGGAAGATGAGTTTCCCGCATAGTATGGTATGTGCGGCATTCTGTCAGGATATGTGCGATAGTCTCTGGATGATTACAGTGACCGCAACTGGAGTCCTCCCTGGAGCCGATATTGAACAGTTGCGAGTTCGTGAACGTAGATCCCGTGCGTAACCGATGGAGCATTGTCTGCATGACTCGAGGAAGGTCTTTCGCGGGAAGAGAGGGGTAAATGATTTTGCATGATGTCCTGTATGCCAGGATGACGCACTTCAACTAGCTGTTTAACGGCCATGCGCCTGTCAGTAAGGATGGTAAGTAACTGGTAAGGATGGGCTGCAGCTGTGGTGTCTGAGGATGCTAGCTGGTCCGCTCTAAAAACAGAACTTCACGTCATAGCGGGCTCCTAGCCAACCACCATTCTGAATGGTATCATTCTGTGTCCTCACTGGTTCAAAACAGGGGGAGGAGCCTATCTGGGACACGCCGGTTTTCGGCACCTCCGCAACCACCTGGGACTCGCATAATGTGTCCAACATAGGCTGGAATGATGGTTGGCCAGGAGCGCGAAAGTGACTCGTTTCAGTGATATTTACAATATTAGAAGAGAAGCTAAAGCTGCCGACATATTATCATTGGGCTCGTTTGGTTTCGGAAAACTTCATTTGACTTATCGCTATAGGACCCTCTCGTATCGGAAACGGACCCGTATTGTTCTGCTGAGAGGAGACCGCCGTTCCATTCTGCGACGCCTAGTGACACCCCTGGCTTCCCGCCAACGGACAACCGACATTCTTCCCCCCTCTATGTTGAACAGAGTTGATCCCACGCTTGCTTTCCGCATGCCACGAAACACCTCTCGTCAAGATGCTGCATTAATCCACCGAATGCGCCTCGATGTGGCCTTTACAGCTCAGTGGCGTTACCGCTTGAGGCAAGTTGACTCTCCCACCTGCTGCCACTGTGGTGCTCTTGAGGATCTGGAGCACATTCTTCTTCATTGCCCTCACTACGAGCCTTCCCGAACCACACTCTCCGAGTCTCTTCGTCGGCTGGACTCTCGCCCTTTCTCCCTCTCGAAATTGCTTGGTCCCTGGCCCAATCCAGCCCAGCAACGCTCTGCGCTCAAAGCTCTTCTGACATTTCTGGACATCATCGGACTTCGATCGTTATTGTGAAGGGGCTCGTTATTTTATTCCCCCCATTCCATCCAGCAATGGGGTAGAGCATCGCCTGTGGCGATGAAACTCCCCACTCTCCAAGGTCGAAAATAAAGTTGTTGTTGTTGTTCGCTATAGGACTTCCTTTATTGTATCTGCAACGTAAGCTTGATCCAAGATCGCAATGGCAAATCTATACACGACATTTTCGGGTAAACATAAAGAAGCCCCCGCTACAGCTTCCGGTTGCCACGAAGGCTTCCGGTCCCTCCGCGACTACGGACGCTCGGAACCACCCGCCATGCAGAATTATATCTTTCGCTTTCTTGATTTGTTGCAAAATGGAGGCGTACACCTTTTTGTGGCAATTAGAATTGCCACAAAAAGGCGTATAGGACCCTCTCTCTCCTCAAATCAGAAGCGGTAGCTGTATCAATCGGCACAGTGGTTGGCGCAGAGCGTGTTTGCTGTGAAACCGGATGTCGTTTTGGCACCAAACCGGAAGCGGTGATAACGGCATGTATACATATGACTTCGCACATTTTATCCTTCGCTGGAGCGAAAAAGGGGAAATATGTCTGATGTCTAGGAAAAAAAAAAAAAAAAGAAAGAAAGAAAGAGAAAGGAAACGGTGTGTGTGTGTGTGTGTGGGGGGGGAGGTTAGCCATATACAAGAGGAACAGGAGCGAAAACTTGACTCTTCGACTCGCTAAAATATGCAAATATGCTCCACCTGTCTAGCTCGCTGGAGACTCCCTCATCAAGATATTCTTCACGTTCACGATTGCTAGAGAAGCTAATAGAGAGTGCAAAAGATTTTCTCGCTTTCTTGGCATTTCTCTCTCTCTCTTTTTTTTTCCAAACCATCAGGCAAGGCAAAGCTACGCCTGACAGAGCGTGCACACAGGCTGAGTTCATGCAGGTGGTTCCTTATTTAGAAAATCGAATCGGATTGCGGCACTTTTCATTCTCGCCTCGTTGCTCCAATAGGAGAAGGTGCTGTGCTACTGAAAAACCTAATTTCCTCTTCGCGCGACGTTCCTCTTCGTGCATCTTTCTCCCATCTTGAGAAAAAAAGAGAGGTGGGCCTTCATTGAAATGAAGCGAATCTAACAGCTGCTTCGCAGAGGCGCGCACGTTACAATCCGTTTCAGACTTCAAAGTTCGTTACCACAGCGAAAGTACGAGCTTTGTTTTTCTGCTGGGCTGCGCGTCGCGTTTCGTTTGGCGCCGGCGAGTCGTTTCTTCCGCGCGTGGAGGAGGCAAGCAAAACGCCAGTCAACGAAACGTATTAGCTTGAAGTGCAGGAGGTGACAAACAATATCTTCTACGCGCATTCGCTGAAGCTTTTTGGCTAAAAAGCCGTGAAAGCTGTGACAGCTCAGTCTGCGTTTGCAGAGAAACGAGACGGAGCCGGAAGCTGGGTCGAAGTCGTTTCTCATCGTCTTCTTCGTCCACGGATGCTTTCCTCTTTCGCGAACTATACACTGTTCTAACAGAATTTGTTTAATGTTTGGGAGCTTGTTTTTCCGAGCGATCTGCCCTTCGGTTAAAATAGAAGGTGGGTGTTGGTGTTGGGCGTAGCTAACTCTCCTGAGAGCTGTGGGCATCGTACGTCGGTAACTGTAGCTGGAAATGATGATGAGGCGATGATGAAAAGGTTAGAAAAGAAGTTCGCCGTGATACCGTTCTGTCTTCTCACTTTTTTAAAAAGAGGAAGTGTGCCCTTCTTTTGGACGCATCGCTTTTAATACGTCTTCGTCCCGCATGTGCTAAGGCCCAGGCCCTAGAGTACAAACGCATGGGGCCGCATAAACGAACCCAGATGAATCACCTGCAATGTCACAGAGACTTCCACTTATGCCTTGTCTCCGTGTACTGCGGTGCCTACTCTCAAGATGCAAGAAGCAGTATGCACACTGTACATGATATTGTGATCTGTGTGGGCCTAATCGAGCCCTCCTTAGTAGATATAATCTAAAGCATGAAAGATCGCTCAGCAAGAACTCCTTCCTTTCTGAGAGACACGGTTTTGCCACGTCCGCCATTAACCTAGTTTACGTGGTGCGTGTATTGCTTCCACGGGGGTTTTGTTGGGGGGGGGGGGGGCTGTGTTTCCATATCCGCCGTGGTCCACTACTGCACGTGCTGACTAAGTATCTCTCTGTTTGTGCAGCCCGGCCTGTCACCCTGACTGAGAACATTGTACTAGAAAATCTAGAAGACAAAAAATCCACATTCTCTCTTTTTTCTTTTTCGTTTGAGCAACTTGCCGCAGATACGGCAGGCAGATCCGCTCAGTAACAACGTCAGTCCAATCCAGTGTTGTACCCGTTACCGAAATATGGTATCGCGATACCGATACTCGTTGCTTGGTTCTGATTGGTTCTGATGGGTAAAAGGCTTCTGATTCGAAGGGAGAGGGGGGCTTACGCTTATTTGTGTCAGTTATCATACCCGTATATATCCAGATTGACACGTAAAGGCGTACGCCGTATTCGCGGCCATGGCTGCCGCACAGCGTGCAATGCTTTGAAGTTCTGGTTTTAGAGCCTATGTTTTCCCCATGGAAATGTACGAGGGGATGAGGTTCTATTTTAGCTCATCCCTAATCGAGCAATGGAACGACAAGGCGAAACGGCGGACTCGCGGTTGGAGCCGTACAGAAGGCTGCGTTCGCTCCAACGAGTACGCACCATTAATCTTCTTTTGTGCTTGGGTTTCTCTACTTTCCTTTGCTCTTGTGACTCCCGTTTCCTCGGGAAAGTTTCCTTTTTTATTATTATTCCTCGTTATTCTCTTCCCTGCGTGCTTACAGTCTCGATAGAAGTTCCCGCAAGAAGACGCAATTATGGCAAGCGGGGCAGCCGAGGTCCGATCGATTCTCGAATTGTTGAATAAGCTTCCCATAAGCCTTTCCCCCACAGAAACCCTGGGGAACGTCGTGTGATTAAAAGGAAGGACATTTCGACATTGTACTAGTCTTCTGTTCCTTATATTAGTCTAGGAACTTTACGTTCTAGCTGGAGGCGAAGCAAGCGTGGTGCAGTAATCACCGCGCGGTTCTGCGCATTTTTGTTCCACGGTGTGCGTGCGAGTTTGCTAGCATTAAAGGAGCGAGGACGCGACATTTAACACTGATCGAGACCCTACTTCATTCATCGAGCCGTCTACCAGGAGCAACTATGTATACAACATTTTCGCTGTACGTTTCGTTGCCCTCACTGGCTTGTCCGCGAAGTTTCCTGACATTTGATGTTGTATGTTCACTGCATTACTGAAATATTTTTTGATTAGTTGACTGATTGAACTTGATTCACTGCGCAAATCAATTGACAAAAACAAACAAACAAGGGTGACCTTGGAGTCTCGGGTGGAGTTGCAAGATTGGCTACTTCACTGTGACTGTCCTGGAGCCGAAATTCAAGCGATGGCGACATTGCTATTTTCTGCCTACTTTCCGGATACTTCTTGGTGCTACATTTAATACATCTGTGGGCCTACAAGCGGGTTAGTTTTGAGCGCGGTTGGGGACACATCTAATGTCGAAGTGCATACAGTGCGCTCATCTCTTGATGACCGACCTTCTCTTAGTCCGTACGATATGTCCTTCGGACAGCTTTGTTTCCATGCTGGGGGTGAAATTAGTCCAGCGACCCTCGCTCATGATCATAGTCATCTTGCTCCCCAACTGTAGCTATGAGCGGCACATGGACGTGGACATGCAGAGAGGAAAGAGTGGGGGCAGGGGGTTAGTGTGCGTCCTGGGCCGACTTCAGGTGAACTGTGCTGACATACGTCTAAGAGGCCCGCCGGAAAACCCAGGGAAAACCTCAGACAGCACAGCCGGTGGTATGATTCGAATCCACCACATCCCAGTCTTCAGCACTGCCTAGGCAACCACCGCAGCCTCGCTTGAACAGCTCTCATACTTTTAAAATACAAAACGTGTAACAAAATGAAAAAGAAAGAAAAGAGATAACACTTATAAGTAATCGAGACCTAATGTGCGTCTTTCGTTTGCTGCGTAGCCCTCGACGAAGGGTACCGCTAATAAAGGGGTCGAGGTATGTTCTTTTCCGTTTGCTAGTCTCTTACATTTTCAATCTCTTTTGCTGGAGCTTCCGGAACTAGATGGGTACGGCCAAGGATTTCGAAATCAGCGACCCGACCGCTGATCGTTTCTGTTCCCAAGTGATAACCTGAATGACAATGGAGAGCTTGACCTGTTTCATTGAACTCCTCCGTATATACTATATACTTCAAACTTACAAAATCAGTTTGATTGCAGTTTTGAGAGATGTTGAAGCTTAGAAAAGACGAGGTGTCTTGGAAGTTGCCGTTGAACGTGGGAAACGACGATAAAAAAGAAGAAATAGAAGGTGATGAGAAAGAAGGCGAGGTTTGATGCGGTATGACGTTCTCACTGGGTTCCCACACGTGGTGGTGGAGTACCCGCTATAGTTCTGACCTGTCGCTATAAACGCTTCGACCACTTACGAATTCCTCAAACCCTGACCACGACCTAGCCTGGATATTTTTTTTTAGTTGCTGGTGTGATTCCTTTTCAGCGCCAGGAAGCAACTGTGGCTAGGATCATGGACAGATGGCTAGAGGACAGCAGGAAGGAGTAACGGGCAGGGGGTGGGGATAGTATGCGTCCTAGGCCGACTTCAGGGTGAACTGTGTCAACGTTCCTCTGGAAAGTCTGCCGGAGGACACAGGGGAGACCCCATAAAACACCGCCAGTGGTAGGATTCGAGCGCACCACCTCGCAGTCTTCAGCACGACCTTGGCTACCAGCAATGAGCGGATGCTCTTGTTAACCACAGTTCCAATCCCAGTGCCCAAAACGGCGAACCGAATCTTTCGAATCCACCAACCACGTTTGTTTGCTTCTTTTTAAAATTGGCGTCCGGAGTCCGCCGAAAGCCTCATTGGCCGACGGATGTTTTCTTGTTTGTTTGTTTACATTGCAGAAACGTCACTCTAGACTGAAAGAGTTGAGGCAGGTACTATTACATTACAAGTTTAAATGTAACATGGTTTTGTTTTTGATAGATGCTTAGTTTTATGGAAATAATTGGGACTCGAGAATGTATGTATTTCTTGTAGTCATCGAACAACATCTTAAATAAATTACGTATAAAAAGATCTATACGGGTATACTTTCTCCTGAAACTGCACTATTATTTAATTTGTTTTTAATTAAACAAATGTATATCACATTCTGCTTCAAAACACTTATCAGTAGAGGGTTTTCTTCTTTTTTTTTTTGTGCTTTTCACACTCTTTTTAAAGAAAGGATTCGAAAGGTTCGAGATTCGTAAGATTCGTCGATTCGCAGAACCTTCCTTGGATTATCCGGATTCGGATTCGTAAAATTCTGGATTCGTCCCATCTCTATATGAAGTAGTAACACACAAGGATAACAATGGATTAATGAGGCTATCGCATCCGTGGCGGTCGATTCCGAAACTACACTGCCATTTTACTCTTCGTTCATCGCTGACAACAGCGACCAAAATCTCACGCGAATCAGTGAAGTTGTTTCTGTGCAATTTGATGTAATGCACGGGGGTGGCATCCAACGTATCGCTCCATAGAGGAAAGCGTGCTGGGCGAACGCAATGCATTCTGGGCAGGTCATGGTTACACGTCACAGCAAACGTCAGTGCACACGTGACCTTATAAAGATGGCCGCGCGCGTGATCGGAGGCCAAACCGTTTGTAAACAAAGCACGTGCTCTTTCTGTGCGCTGTTTTGCACCGTTTTCGATCCCGCCAATCATTTTTATCCGATAATCTCGCAGTAAAACGCACAGTTTTGCATATGAGGTCTCGTACTATTGACTACTTCCAAAGATGTGATGACGACACCGCGTTAAGACACACTGAGCCGGTGTGATGTACTTAAACTCAGGAAAGATGGGATACCATGTCGCGGAAGAAGCACCGTATAGTTTACGCTGGTAAAATAATACGTTCATCTCTGGACTTTATGCCAACGGGAATATGTCGGCAAGCGCTAAAACGACACGCAAACGAAGTCACATGACCTCAAAATGACGTTGCATGTGACGTGTGACCACGACCAGATGGCGGTTTTGCGAAAAGCACCAGCTTGAGGATAGTTTCAACAATGGCGGGTTTGTGTCACCCCTGTGATGTAATGCATGGCAAGAGCAGACAACGGATGTTGAGAGTGTAGAGGAGGTGTAGTTGAGAGGAGTGTGGTTGAGAGTGTAGGTGGTGGCCACCGATGATGACGATGTACCCCTTCTGCCACGAGAGCATTCCGGAATTCCCTCTCTGTAAACGTCACTTGGACAAGGCCAATCAGTGAGCGACCTTTGGCGCGGACAAGGTTAATCAGGGAGCAGCAGAGACCTTGGCGTCAGACCGCCGGCAGGAGAGACGGCGTCTGTAGGTCGCGGAGAAGTCCGAGATGACACATGGAACGTTGTTTCTGGTTAGCGTTGTACGCGTTTGTACAGCAAGGAGCACAACACCGTGTTCCATGGAGCATGATCACGTCAGCACTCATATTGGTCAACGAAATTCGGCGTATTTACCGGGGTCTTTTCACTTAGTATATAATGGACCATTTTGACATACGCATCGTATCCTAGTGGCTCTCCAGCGAACCACGCTCGGAGAGCGCCAAAACAAATCCACGTGCGTAGCACACAGGACAAAAACCGGTCCGGAGTGGGACCGACGAGGTCGCGCCGTCCATACGGTCTCCCCACTGGTCCCCACTTCTGTCGTCCTCATCCTGCGCCATCTAGTGAAGACTGAGATAACCCTCTCCGACGACTCAAGGCCATGCGCATGCACATAGAGCGTTGTGAAAAAGGTTAATTGCGGTGCGCACGCGAAGCAGACGACATCGGAGACAATCACTTGCACTGCGGTCCCGTTCGTGGGCCCAGCTTACGTCATTCTGGCTTAGATGCAGAGGGAGTCGGGATCTTTAAAACTCGCTTATTTAATAAGTAAGCTGTTTTCGGAAGAGAACCTTGACCAAGTAGACTGTGAAACCGTGCCGAACATTACCGTTATCAGTCTCATATACACACCTTTTCGGATGGGATTGTCCCTTTAAGCAAAGAAGGGACGTAACAACAGAACAACGTCGAACTGCGTTGAACCACGTTGAACAGACCCACCGGTCAGTGTGGCTAGACTGCCTAGACTGCTCAGCAAAAACGAAACTATAGAAAATTTGTAGTGAATATACGGTATGCGGGAGGCCTGTATTAAGTGGCGCGCAATAACCTCGAATTTAGTTAATATTGTGCTTCCTCCATAGTTCTTGACACGATCTGCAATTCATACAGAAGCAGAGACACAACGAGGGAATGCACACTGGTCCAAAACTCTCGTGTTGAATGAGCGGCTGGAACGAGAACACAGTAATCGTTGAGCAGTACCTTTTATAAAAGTTACTTTGCAAATAAAGAAAAACGAACAAAGAAAAAGCACACGCGGCTTTCGTTTAGAAGTTACAACGCCCCTATGAAGGGTACATTTTTATGTTACGACGTCTTCTATTGCTCCTACAGTGTCAGGTTACAAGTCGTTTTTAACCACAAAATAGAGGTACCGGACGCATAGGCGGGGAGTTTTCAACCTGCCGGTGTGGGTCCGGGGCCAAACGTCCCACCCCCCTTTCATGCACAGAGGTCGGGCAGGGTGTCTGGAATTCCTTGTTGCAACGTTGTGAGGCAAATTTTTACAGGATTATCATGATCACTCGCATGAAACACGCGATTCTTAGGATATCCCTCGAAACTTCCCGGAGGGGGTCTGGCCCACCCTGGGAAAGTTCCGGGGGGGGGGGGGGCTCAGGCCCCCCCCCCCCCCCGCAGTCTGCGCCTATGACCGGACGTGTAACTTCTACGATATTTTGAAATCTACGTCTATATAGAGGTTACACGCCTCTAAAAGTTACAATAAAGGGTGCCCAGTTAAGAGTGCAGACCCTAAAGGAGAGAACCTCACCGCATGGCAAGCTCATGGCCAGCAGACACTGAGAACGATATCATTTTTGTCCGATTGTTCAAAGCGGGAGGCGTACGCCTTTTCTGTAAGACATTGCATTTAACGAAACGTGTCAAAAAAGAGCGGCGTACGCCTCTCGTCCGCAGCGCCACCAGCGTATTATGCTGTGAAGGTCTGTTTCTAAGAGCCAGAGCGCAAAACTAACAATCTTAGACTTGATGTGTTCATTTCTAAGTCCTTCAATGCGGCCTCGGCCCATGGCCATATTCACTAAAAGTCACAAACAATCAACGGGACTAAACACCCGGAGCAAAAAAAAGAAAAAGAAAAAACATGAACGACATACATCGCAGTCGGACGGCTGACAGAATTTTATCGCGAAAGAGCACATTCCTAAGCTAATTTGCCCTTCGAGATAATTAATTCCACTGGGCAAGAGTTTTATCGAAGGGCTGCTAATATGGAGCGCTGCTAATAATATCCGCACACTGCGCCCGAAGCATCCTGGAGGGACGCACTCACCAAGCTCCACGTGTCATAACTTCCCATGCTTCCAAATATACGAGACAACTTTCAAAAAAGGACGCAGAGCTGTTCTGCAATGCAGTGTCTCCTTTGCCGGCGATAGCATCTAATTAACTGCACGCATCATTACCACCTGCTGCGCCAACTAGTATACGTAGGTCTAGCAAACGCTGTCCTTTTTCAGACATTTCAACTCTCTGCGCTGTGTTTGTCTTGGACGTTGTTTTCGCAGGGAGGCGATGGCAGATGACAACGAATATCCGGACGAGGTGAAAGCATTACATTCGCGCTGTCGTCTGCCATTAGTATAGGAAGGGCACATATCCATATATATAAGGGCGATGGCAAGGGCGCAACAAACCATAATCTTCGAACACGGAATATTGCTGCGGTACAGAGGGCGGCACTTAGCGAACGTCCGCTGTCCAAATACATAGAGATGGAAGTCGATTTCCGGCCTGTGGTACAACGGAAGTGAATCGTCCAGATGGAGATGGTTTGCTGATGCAATGAAGAGTCCCAATGATGACCTTTTCCTCCCTAGAGATTCGTAGGGCAAGCTCACAACTGCCGTTTGTTCAACGTGATGCACCAACTGTGGAGCGACGACGAGAAAGACAAGGAGCGTCGAGCTCGTGCGCGGGCCGTTGATGTGGACATGGTTCGGGGGGAGGAATACGAACGGTATAAGGTTCGAGCCTTCGCACGGGTTTTGCTCAGACGTCGTCAGACATATGTCGGCACAGTTCCCTTAGACATTCCCCCAGAGCGTTAGTCGAGACGTTGCCAACCTCTGTGAGGCCGACAACGGCGAGCTTTTTCACCGCCACCACCACCACCACTACCAACACCACCTCGAGTCTTCGCTCATTGGTACTGCCGGCACTGCTGGACAGAGTGCTTTGGAGACGTTTTGGACGTTTTGCCGTGGTGTGGGCAGGTAATAAACCCGTCTGTTTATCATGTTTCTTCGGGTCGTGTCTCTCTTCTTTCGGGCCACTGGCGAATGATTTGGAACCCCGGAGTGGGATGTTCCCCCCACAACTGGCGTCCAACGTGGGGCCCGAACGTATATGTGCCAGTATGCGTGCCGTGCTTTTTGGATAAATTGGATGGGGATGGGGCAAAATGGGGAAGAAGGGGGTTAAAGGTAAATAGGAAAGGAAGTAAACTGGGGAAGCTGGATGCAGAATGACTCTTCGCACGTCTCATGCACCTGATGAATGTCTGGCCCGACATGCGCGGGTGTATACCACGGCATCCTTTTACGCATTGCGTTTGCAACATGGAATTGGTTAGGAAGCCGCAGCTCCAGCGGTGATCAACCCTATGCCATCATAATAACGGACCTGTCTTTCTTGTTGATCTCCACTAGGGGTCCTTATCCAACCATCAACTGCAGAAGGTTGGCACCGTGAGAGTGATAGAGCCGATTGTGGAACACTCATAAAACAGTTAGCTTTACACAATGCAGACGAAAACAAACATATCCAACCCATTCGCTTCCCAAGCTGAACAGGGTTGCTGATGACCTCACGTGGAAACGTTCCCCATATACCTTTTGCATTAGCTGGAACGTACTTTGCGCTGCATAATAATATCTAGTCCTTTCACATACACAAAGTGACGAAGGTAGTGAAACTGTCTTGACGTCATTTTATATACAAACGCAAACCATCAAGGGACCACCTCGCCTTCGTTTAATTCAGTAGCATTAAATTATTAAATTCTCTCGAGCAAATGAAAAATCTACCACGTATCATCTGACACAAATATCCATCATACTAAGTTTACAGGAACTTTATGGAATTACGCGCACTACTGGAAGAGATTGAGTCTACACTAATCAGTTTATTGACGTAATTAGAGGAGCGCAACACACGGCCAGAGTTCCCACGGAACGCTCGGTAGCTCATTAAATTTTCTATGTTCTGTCGCGGTATGGCATAATAAGGGCAGAATCCTCTTCATATCTGCTAAACATGCAATCAGAGGGGAGTGAAAGGCCTCCATTATTTCCCGTACTTTATTCAAAACAACCAAAGGAACAAAACAGGAAGAAAGAAAAAGAAAGAGATGATGGCGCTTCTGGGGGAAGTTTAGACGTACATTACGGGCAAGTTTTTAAGCATAGCGGTCTCAGTGGGACAAAGTTGAGCTTGTGCTGGAACCGCATGGGGCGTATTTCAGCGCGAGAAACGCAACGTTGTACGCTCGGAGTAAGCTTTCGCGCAGAGAACCGGTTCCTACAGCGTGCTGGGCTTGCAACCTCCTCTCGTCGGACTGACAGCGATTGCACTCAAAACAGTCGTCGTGCGTTAAAGGGACTATGAAACGATTTTTTCTTCGTTTCGTTCGAAAGAAGACATTTTTCTGAGTCTAGAACCGAGATTTTACTTCCGTCGCGCTAGCGGATTTCTCGGGAGCGAATTTAAACGGAGCGGCGAAGGGAGGACAGCTGGCGCCGCGCCGTGGCGAGCTGCCGAGCGGAGACACAACGGGCAACTTGACGCGACCACAGCCGGCTCAGCAACACGTCATCGTGACGTGTTGCCGAGCCGAGGAATCCCGCCAGGAGCATGCGCCGTAGGATCCCACGTATGCGTTCATCGGGAGTGGAAATCTCCATGGCAGCAGCTTTCGCGCGATCGGCAGATTCCGGCAGTGGCGGCAGCCACAGCGCGAGCTCGCGGCATTACTTGCCATTGTGCAACACCGGTGACGTAACGGGGAACCGAAGTGCGGTCCGTACAGTTACACCATCGACAGGGAAATATGCGCGGGAGAGGAGGAACGCGGAAGAGACATTTCCAACGCGCGCTCCTCGCAGAGTGGAGCGATTTCGTCCGGAAAAATTTGTGGCATATTAGTTTCTCTGCGGGAAGAACAGTTTCCATCGAAAAAAAGTATGGGGGTTCGGGAAATTTCATAGTCCCTTTAAGCATGGTTCACACTAGTGCGTTCTGCTGCGTGCGGGCGCCTGTGTGCGTATGCGTGCGTTGTAAGCAATCCGTTCCTTGGTTCACATACCTGCGTCCGAATGCGTGCGTCACAAAACCGTAAGCCAATGAGCGCCGAGCGGGATTTTCGACGCCTTCCACTCCGGTGGCCGCCATGTTGAAAACAGTCTCGCAGAGAGAAACCTATTGCGCACGCTAGGAAGGCGGCCTCGCGATTCGTTCTCCGCTTGCGGGCTGCTGCGTGCGTCGAAAAAAGTTGCTCTCGTGCGAACTCCTTGCGCTCCGCTGCGGGAGGTCGCGCACGTACCTGTTGCCATGGTAACCAGCGCCCGAACGCATCCGCACGCAGCAGAACGCACTAGTGTGAACGATGCTTTATGCTCGGATGCTCCGAAAAACATGCCACATTCAGCACAATGTACTGAAAGTCGAGTGCATTAGGGGTGGACTGCTAGGTAGAAGGCCTTGAGCAGACTAGTGAAACTAAAGAGCATTGATAAGACACATACCGTCCACCCCTATTGCACTCGACTTCCAGTACATTGTGCTGCTTGGGGATGTTCGGCTATTTTTCCCGATGGGAAAGCTCCTGAATATCACTGTCAATTATCACGAATTTGAGTAAATTCGGCACGCTCTTCATATTGGCGGGGTAAAAACGTGACCTTTACTTGGCAAATTTCCGAGTTCAGTTCGCAAATATTTACATAACTAAACTTAACTGAACATAACTAAATGACATGTGAACATGTCATTCACATCAGAAGGTGACAAAAACCTAGTAAGAACAAATGCCGTTGACCGCGTGATTCTAGGTGGCGTAGTTTTCTATTATAATTCAATGACATATTTTCTTGGACACCGTGTATATATATATATTTTTTTTTTTCAACCAACCTCGTTCAAAGATCCAGTGCGCAAAATATAAACGCTCATTATTTTTTCTTTTTTTCCCAACGATTTACCAAAGAACTCGCAAAACTTAATAGTTTCGGACTCTCCACGGTTGGGTGACACCACAACGAGCTCTCGCGTCTGTCACCTGGCAACAACGCATGCAAATTGAGCAATGTTGCCGAACGGGTGGCAGACAGAGCGCACTCTGGCGTCATACTTCTGAAAACTATAAATTACGCATTGCGTATGCAACATGTAATTGGTTAGGCTGAACTCAATAGACTCATTGGTTAGACTCAATAGATTATTTATTGCCACTTCTGCGTCACGCTGAGAAATATTTTTTTTAGAGAACACAAGAAGAGACCCGTAAATTGCAGTGGCATAAATTCTGGAGGGTCCCGAAGATACAGTCTGTGGTGTCACTTTGAAGGGACTGCACTCTTAGAAATGAACTTCGCCACATAGCACGCTCCTAGCCAACCATCATCTCGAATGACAACGTTCTCGCCCCTGATTTGTTGAGAACGGGAGGAGGAACCTATTTTGTGCCATTATGCACTGCACAAAATAGGCTCCTCCTCCCATTTTCAACAAATCTAGGGCGAGAACGTTGTCATTCGGGGTGATGGTTGGCTAGGAGCGTGCTATGTGGTGAAGTTCATTTTTAAGAGTGTGGGAACAAATTTCTTTCTCGTTTCCGCCTGGAAGAAGTGATGTTCCTGAACACACAAGCGAAGTTTCACTTTCAGCAAGCGGACGATTTTGTCACGGGAGAATTCAAACAAAACTAAGGAAGTTATACGGAACTTCCACACTCTAAAAACAGAGCTTCACCGCGTAGCAGGCTCCTAGCCAACCATCATCTCGAATGTTACCTGCCCTGATTTGTTGAAAACGGGAGGCGTACGCCTTTTTTGTGGCAATTATAAACAGCATAAGTGTCACAAAAAAGGCGTACGCCTCCCGTTTTCAACAAATCAGGGAAGATAACGATATCATTCGAGATGACGGTTGGCTAGGAGCGTGCTATGAGGTGAAGTTCATTTCTAAGAGTGCACTCCTGGCGGTACGCCTATGATTGGTCTACTCCCCTTTGTGCGAGACCGTGTGCAAATCCAACGTAAGGAAGCGCCGTGATCACTCGTGTATGGTAGTAAAGAGGCCAGAGGAGGAATGAGAGAGGAAAGAAGAAGCTTGGGAGGGGAGGTCTGAAAAATATTTCCATGTATGCCGTGGAAAAAGATGCCATGGTTAAAAAACGGCGCACTTTGATCGGGAAAAACTTCTGGTTTACCAACTACCCGGTAGGAAGAAGTATTTTGAGCGGGAATTTTATGAGGTGAGAGATTTCATGATCCCCTTGGGCCAACCAACACCCAAGCTGACCGTGAACTCAGTAACAGTGTAAGCACCTTCCATAAATTGATTGTTTTTAGTTCCAGCGGTATGCACAGAAACAACATGCGTTCTTGCACTATAAAGACGACGATCGTACACTCTAAAAACAAAGCTTCACCGCATAGCACGCTGCGCGCCAACCATTGCCACGAATGATAGCGTTATCGCTGGTGATTGGAAGACAGAGTGGGGCATACGCCTTTTTGTGGCAATTTTCATATATCCAAATTGCCACAAAAAGGCGTACGCCCCCCTCTGTTTTCGATTCAGAAGCGATAGCCCTATCATTCGTGGCAATGGTTGGCGCACAGCGTGCTATGCGGTGAAGTTCTGTTTTTAGAGTGTAGGTGGAATGATAAACACTACGGTAATTGTAAACGATGAACGTTCCACGGCTCGATAATTCGCCTAGCCAATGGTGCTCTTTGGTGCAAGAAATTAGCAGTGCATGCATAGTTGATAAGCTGGTAAGTAAATTTAAAAACATATGGAGAAATTGAATTCGGCACCCGACGAATTCTGCAACTCCAACAAAAAAAAAAAAAAGAGAGAAGGAAAAGGAGAAAAAATAAATAAAAAATAGAAAGAACAGAAACGCGTCATAACCCACGCACCCACCAAAACGTAGTCCCGCGGCCACAATTATATACAAAGCGATAACACGTGCGCGACATCAACGACAGCGCAATAGCAGCAACAAAGATACGGTACAGCGGCAACAATCACAAAATCACACACCGACAGTGCACAGAACCTAATAAACGAATTGCAAAGAACACTGTGCAGTAAAATTCACAAGCGCAGTCAGAGCTGCATCCCTCTTGCTGGAGGGCCAAACACCTAACACCCTTGCAATGTCAAAAGGTCTCGACCGTCACGACCGACTGGACGGTGCATGCATAGTGTATCTCGTCCTAATATAAGGCTCGGTATGTCCATGGGCGCAATGTCCATCTTGAGACTCTCTGCTGTCCTTCGTATCTCTTGCTGAATTATTATGGGCAGATATATTGAGCCTCTGCGTCGTCGCTCAGGGAACAGTACGTTGCAACAGCCAGCCAACGGAAAAGA
Source organism: Ornithodoros turicata (assembly GCF_037126465.1). Taxonomy (NCBI): domain Eukaryota; kingdom Metazoa; phylum Arthropoda; class Arachnida; order Ixodida; family Argasidae; genus Ornithodoros; species Ornithodoros turicata. The sequence continues at coordinate 24,199,659 of NC_088207.1, forward strand.
GAAAACAGGAGGGCAGCAATCAACTCCCTCCCTCTGGAACATTGAGCACGTTATCATACAATGTGTTTTTTTTTTCCTTCGTTTTTGTTGCAGGCTCATAGACGCCATAGCACAGCCAACCAAGCACACGTCATGTGTTCCGTGAACAACGTGCAGTTAACTCATTTCGCCCTCATATATCTCGTCTAATGTTACACAGGTAATGGGGTAGGGTACTCATTCCCAGCGGTGAAACACCCCGTGTCATAGTCATCCTTTATCTGTTATTGCTGCCCTCTCTCCAGATACGTGTGCGCATCTCAGCCCTTCCTTCTTCAGCCATTGTGTCCATACCTTGTCGTGGTGGGGTGATGTAGGGGGAAGGTGCGGTCAGCCTGCTCTGGAGTGGCAGCTCGGTGCACCCATTGGAGGGAAAAGAGGGGAGGGTGAAAGAGGGAGGGGAGAGACGATGGTGGCACAGGAGAGGCAGGGGTGTGCTAACCCTCTTGCTCTGGGATTTGGGTAGTCCAAGAGAACTACTCACCACAGAAAATATGCGAGCATCCCTCAATAGGCTTCATCGGGATGCTCCCTGTACCACGTTAACCCCCAGGATTATTGGCGAAGTTATCCCATTCATGCCTTGTCGTTGTTGTGGGCAAGTGAGCTTCAGCAAAGCTTTTTATGTCATCATCTCGCAGAACTGATAGGAGGTCTGCTACCAGCTCCCTTGGTGTAGGCTGGAGACCTCAGTGATGACCTGCACCCGCCATTTCATTTTCTTCCTTTTTTTTTTTTTTGTAGCTACAGTCAAGCGGTCGCTTGTCGCAACAACAACTTTATTGTAAGATGATGAATGGGTAGCCCTTCGCTAGTCGCAAAATCACCATATTGTCATGATAACAAGTCGTATAGGCATCCTCATTTCGAAGTCTGTTTATATCGAATCCGAGCGCATTCCAACATATTCCCATCAGCATAGAACCCAAAGACGAACGTATTTTGACAGCGTAAAATATACCGTGCTTCTCACGCGATATGGTAGCATGTTCCTCCGAAGCACGAGTGCATGGCACCTGCTGAACTTTTCAGCAAAACCAACTTGGAAACAGTGAATGAAAACCACTTAACGTCAAAAGTTAGAAAATATATCTCACGCAAGCAATTTCGATGTCCTCCGGGTTCCTCTGACTCGTTCACTATTTCGACAACAAATTCCGTCTCAGAGTGGCACCTTGCAGACGACACTTCTGCTTTCCTATGGTCTTTCATCTTTTCATTTCGGTTTCGGTTCCAGCTTTGAAGAGTGCGATTCCATCTCGACTTTCCAATACGTCCTGGGGAAAGTCGCGTATCACAAAAGGCACTCAATATGTCAGATGCGAGCGGTGCCTTGAAGCGGCAGAAATATTTCTTGACTCCAGCGAAGCTTCTTGGGAAGACAGCTGTCGTCACTGAGATTAAAAGCCGGGTGGAATCTTGGCGCGAACATTGTTAGCGTGCTAGTTAATGCGGTGAATGAAGGGCTCGCTTGTACATGTTTTGAAGGAACCGGATAAAGCCTTGCGGCGGTGGAAGACCCTGTACGCTTGGAGTGTTGTATCAGTTCCTGCTCTGCGTGGCGGCGTTTAATTAGTTTAAGTCTTACCGCGGTCAGAGGAGTGGCAACACTGGCAAAAAGAAGAAGAAGAAAAAAAAAAACACGCCTGGTAAACATTATGTGACAGCGTAACCAATTATTGATTTGCCTTCGCAGAAGAATTTTGTGCTAGGCTGGACTGTACAATAAGGAAGTTGAATTGAATTGAATCTGAATTTTATTTCCATCTATTACAGATGTTGGAGGTGGGAGAAAAAGCTGTAGAAACAGCTTGTAGAAACTTCACAGCATAACACTCTCCTACACTCTTAAAAATGATGGTGGTGGTGGTGGTGATAGGGCTTGCCGTTGTCGGCCTCACGTATGTGGGCAACGTCACGACTCACGCCCTGGGGGAATGTGCGTCCTGGGCCGACTTCTAAGGGAACTGTGCCGACATATGTCTGAAAGCGTCTGAGGAAAACCCAGGAAAAACCCCAGACAGCACAGCCGGCACCGAGCCTCTCTTAAAAATGAACTTCATCGCATAGCACGCTCCTAGCCAACCATCGTCTCAAATGACATCGTTATCGCCCGTGATTTGTTGAAAACTGGAGGTGTACGCCTTTTTTGTGACACTTATGCAGTTCATAATTGTCACAAAAATGGCGTACGCCTCCCGTTTCCAGCAAATCAGGGGAGAGAACAATGTCATTCGAGGTTATGGTTGGCTAAGAGCGTGCTATGCGGTGAAGTTCATTTTTAAGAGTGTATACTCTTAAAAATGAGGGCTTGTGGTGGTACTGCGGCTTAAAGAGCTCGCCGTTGTCGCCCTCACAGAGGTGGGCAACGTCACGACTAACGCTCTGAGGGAATGTGCGCCTTTGGCCGACTTCTAAGGGAACTGTGCCGACATATGTCTGACAGCGTCTGAGGAAAACCAAGGAAAAGTCCCAGACAGCACAGCCGGCACCGAGCCGCACCATTTGCTGAAAACGGGGGCGTATCGACATGTTTATGGCATTATGCAGTTCATAATTGGCACACGAAAATTGCGTACGCCCCCCGTTTTCATCAAATCAAGGGAGGCAACGTTGTCGTTCCGGAGGATGGTTGGCTAGAAGGGTGCTATGTGGTGAAGCTCTGTCTTTAAAGTGTATAGTGAACCATATAGTGAACCGCATAACATGCTCCCAGCAAACCATCACCTCGACTAACATCGTTCCCTCCCCCAATTCGTTGAGAACGGGAGACGTACATCTTTTTGTGACACTTGTACGGTTACGATAACTGTCACAGAAAGGCGTACGCTCCGCGTTTCCCACAATTTACGAGTGATAACGGCATTCGGTTCTCTGCAGTGGCTTGCCTTCGGCATGTTACGTGGTAAAGTTCTGTCGTTGGAGTGTAAACCGAATGATACCGGTCTCGCTATTTGTTGGAAATGGAAGGCGCACACCTTTTTGCGACACTTTGCACCTGTGGTAATGGTCACAAAGAGACGCATGTCACTGAGCACTCAAAATCCTGTTCGCAAGTTCGAACCCTACGAGAATGAACTTCACCACAAAGCAAGCTCCTAGCCAACTATCCGCCCGAGTGACATCGTTCTCTCCCTACGCCTTCGTACGCCTTTTTGTGGCACTTATGCAGAAATATTAATTGTCACAAAAAGGAGTACGCCCCACGCTTTCCACAAATCAAGGGTCATAGAGGTATATCACTCTGTACAATCGTTGGCCTTCAGCGTGCTATGTGGTGAAGCTTTGTTTTAAGAGTGTACACCGTCTAAAAACACAACTTCCTCGTATTACACTCCCTGCGCCTATCTTTGCGCCGAATACTAGTTTTCGTTTCTGTTTTGAGGAGAGCGGGGCGTACGCCTTTTTGTGGCATTCAGCATATACATGTCTGAGCGGCCACAAAAAGGCGTACGCCTCCCATGTTCGACAAATCAGGAAAGAGGACAATCTCATTCCTAACGATGGTCGGTTCCGAGAGCGTTATACGGTGAAGTTATATATAGTTATAGTTATGAAGTTATACGGGGATGCAAAATGTAAGGCGCCATCTACCGTACACACCAGCGACTACGCTTGCCATCTTGGTTATGTCGAGAACCGTGAAGGAAGCTTAAGGCGTGAAGCATTGAAAGTATACAGACTGCGGTGCGAACGAAATTTTTACCCAATACACTTAAAGGAGCAATGAGGTGACATTTAGCACCGCTCGAAATCCTGTCTCGCCTGTCAAACTCTCCACCAGGAGTGACCATACAAAATATTTTCTCTCTGGGGTCGTTATAGCTGTGCAATCGAATTTACAAAAAAAAAAAAAAAAGACGGGCGGAGAAAGCACCCGCGGACGGCCGACACGATGCTCTCGTGACGTAGTGAAGGCTACGCGTGCCTTGTTTCTTTTTCTCTTCGCAGCTCACGTTCCGCTTGTACATGCTTGAGCTGTGCCGCTGTACGTCACTGGTCAGGTGAGTGGAGTGGCACACGTCACGAAGTCCTCTTGTTCTGCGATGCGCACTTTTCACGAGTAAAAGGATTTTTCAAAGGTGTGCGGAACAGAGCCCTCGCGCTCGCTCTGTAGGTCACCTACGCTCATCGTTCTTTCGCAGGAACTCATTTTATTTGTTGGAGTACACTCTGCACCGAAAAACTCATAAGATTTCGAGGGATCACCTGAGGTGACTCTCACATTCCTTTTTTCATCTTTCCGTGCGGAGTGATTCTCCAACGAATAAAATGAATTCCCGCGAAAGAACGATGAGCGTAGGTGACCTACAGAGCGAGCGCAAGGGCTCTGTTCCGCACACCTTTGAAAAGTCCTCGAGAAAGAGCGCGTCGCAGAACGACAGGACGTCGTGACGTATGCTACTACCGTTAAGGCCTGTTGCACGACGTTTGGGGACGCTCCGAACCATGTCCTTCAGCGCCACATATGGCTGAAAGCGCGCAACTCGGTCGCGTACCATTACCCGCGCAAACCGATTAGTTTCGGAATCATGTTGCGTCTGTACTGCGGGTTTCTGGAAATAAAATGCCTGAGTGAATTCCTTAGGGACTCGAGCTTACGGAAAGAAGAGGAACTAATTAAGCGTGTACTACGGATTAGAAGAAGAAATTAACGGCGACGTGACGCTAATCGAGGGGAAATGCATCTCGCAAGTAAAAAACAGCGTCAGCTACAACCTGTCTTTGAACGTAAGTACCACTTCCTCAAATCATTTACATAAAAGTGGGCGTGATCGGTAAAAAACACTTGAGTAAGTCCTAAATCCGCATTCCGTTAGAGTGTAGCGCACCTCTCTACGTACTGCACGTGCATTCACGCGCACATACAAACGCCTCCGGCGCTTGTGACTTTCGACTCAGTCTACAGCATGGGCGTTCACAGGATTTTTTCCAAGGGGGGGGGGGGGCAAAGCGTGCGTCCCCTCTTTTCCTGGAAATGGGCGCTGTGGACTGCGCGAGTTTTTGGTGGCTCATATTATGACGCCATGGAATAATCATGAGGACCTATGTCTAAAGGCCCATGATTTTCACAAGTGACCGTGGAGCTCCGGCGTGGGACACCCCTCCTTGCCCCCCTCTCCGTTCGCCCATGGCCCATAGCATCACGCGTCACAGTACAAGCTAAATCTAGCAAGTTCCTGCGACAACATACAGATAAGTGGCAACGTGAGTGAATGAATCACACAACAACATAGCGTTCCGATTTCTAGAGTCATACCCATAATACCTGAATCGTTTCCTGTACAGCAACACAAATAACGTGTTGGGCTAGGTGTCTATTCCCTACCACGTAATGACTTAACGTTTCTTATGGGTCTCACAAGCCCTTCGTACAGTGCGTTCCGCCAGTTGCACAGTCTGTAAAGCTGGCTGGCACAACTGATAAATGCAAGCATGCTGCAGCTGTTTGCTGCTACGTGAACAAAAGTGACGACAGTTCGTGCACCAGCAAACCGCAGCAATGGGAAAAAGCCAACCGGAAAGCCCAAGCGGGATATGCTGCTGTCACCCGCGTTTCTCACCTGCTTTTCTCGTATGGTTTGCCGGGGAAACGGTACGGCTTTACTGTAGGAATTCGACCCTTCGTGCTCTTCAAGCTGCTAGAAGAGTTTACAATACAACAGTATTGTGTACCAGACTTTCTTTTCTTTGGTAGAGATGCCATCCCAGTACAGCGGAATGGCGTGAAATACGATACACTCAATCGACTAGTACGGCAGCTGTACAACAGGGGCCTGATCGGCGCTGGGGTCGCCGAGCGAAACTTTAGTGGAACAGGCCTATGAGCGGAGCGTGAGCTGCGAAGAGAAAACAAAGAAACAAGGCACGGGCCCTTCACCACGTCACGGGAGCATCGTGTCGGCCGTCCGCGGCTGCTCTCTCCGACTGTTTATTTATTTATTTATTTATTTTGTAAATTCGATTGCACAGCTATAACGCACCGCAGAGCGAAAATATTTTGCGCGGTGACTCCTTGTGGACAGCTTGACAGACGAGGCAGGGTTTCGAGCCATGTTAATTAAATGTAATCTCATTGCTCCTTTAACGCAGCATAATGATCATACGTTTGTTCACCAAACAACGTGACGTCCAAATATCGAACAGCAAGTAGCAATGAACATGTGTGTCAGCAACTACACGCGCGAAGCACATGCACCGTGCCCGTCCAATTCCGTTTGTAGCATAGCCTATTATGCATGCTGAGTATAGTCATTTTCCCCTGATGTAAACGTGCCATTCATCTTCTTCTTCTCAGTTGCAATACGATTTACGTACTTTGAAGGCGCTGCGACACTGGCAAATGTCTCCTCGCGGAATGAAAGCTACGGTTACCTTGAAAGCAATACAAAAGGAACGGGGTTCATCCGTGGCGCCGTCCGTGATTTGTACGCGAACGAAACCGCCTCTTTCCCTCTTCCCTCCTTCGCAAGAAGCGCGACAATCCGAAGCGGCCTCCCATTGGTCTCCTCCAACGATCACCCGCGATGATTGGACAAATGGTTTGAGGAGACCAATGACAGGTCGCTCCGCATTGCCGCGCTTCCTGAGAAGGTGAGGGAGAGTTATATCGGCGGTTTCTTCGGCTCATAAATCACGAACGGCGCAACGGATCAATAGGAGGGATATCCACAAAATTATTCTGATATCTGGCAACAATGAACTTTGTCGGCCATGCTGGTTATGTCGAGTGGGCGATGCAACACACTCGTGAAATCGGAGCCGCATATAAGGGGGATGTTTTCCCGTATTACACAATAACATATGGAGAAATGTGCGTGTTACCACTGGCTGTCGGATAACACGTCTGGAACCTATGTGCGTTTACGGCGCCCTCCTCTTGAGGTGTACACTGTACCCGTACAATCTGCTTTCATTGACGTGGCTCTCAACATCGAAATCACCAAAGACTGCAGAGGAGAGACAAAAATGACAAAACCCTCTTACTGTGCGTGTTTCTTCTCCACAATCTCAGCGCCTTTAAAATATGGATGTGCCTTTCTCGTTTTCTACGCTCTGGGGGCCGCATAACCGTACGGGTACAGTGTACACCTCAAGAGGAGGGCGCCGTAAACGCACATAGGTTCCAGACGTGTTATCCGACAGCCAGTGGTAACACGCACATTTCTCCGTATGTTATTGTGTAATGCGGGAAAACATCCCCCTTACATGCGGTTCCGATTTCACGAGCGTGTTGCATCGCCCACTCTACATAACCAGCATGGCCGACAAAGTTAATTGTTGCCAGATATCTGAATAATTTTGCATATCCCTCCTATTGATCCGTTGCGCCGTTCGTGACTTATGAGCGGAAGAAACCGCCTATATAACTCTCCCTCACCTTCTCCGCAGGAAGCACGGCAATGCGGAGCGACCTGTCATTGGTCTCCTCAAACCATTTATCCAATCATCGTTTGAGGAGACCAATGGGAGGCCGCTTCGGATTGTCGCGCTTCTTGTGAAGGAGCGAAGAGGGAAAGAGGCGGTTTTGTTCGCGTACAAATCACGAACGGCGCCACGGATGAACCCCGTTCCTTTTGCATTGCTTTCAAGGTAACGGTAGCTTTCGTTCCGCGCGGAGACATTTCTGTACTTCTGCGCATCTATAAAAACAGAACCTCACTGCATAACGCGCTCGTCCTGGATTCCTGTTCCTGGCTTTCGGAAGAAAGTGGCCGAGAGTTATTCACACATTGGCGTGGAGAGCGGAAACAGATGAGTTCTTGCTTGCGGTTCGCTTCCATTAATTTCTTACAACCCACATGTCTGGAACGGCACATTCTTTATCCGATATTCGCTCGATGAGGTGCCTGAAATATAAATGATGAGCGGAGAGTAACGTAATGCTTCCTTCCGCTACGTATTGATACCATTTGTCTTCCCTTGCTGTGCAGGCTCGGTGTGGTAAAGGAACGGAAATAACATTGTTAGAAACCGCGTTGTGCAAAATGAATTTCTTTTTTTTTCTTTTTTTTTTTTGTGCGCGCATGTCTTCCAATTTTCTTAAGGATACGAGCGGACCTCATTATAAGTGAAGCAGCCATTGAATCATAAAAGCCAAACACTCTGATATGCTACGACGTAAATTAAACACGACAGCGCTTTTTTTTTTTGCTTACTAATTGTGCCACGTTTTGTGTCTAAAAGCGAAAGAGAAACAGGTCCACAAAATTCTGTCCTTCGGAAATTGCATCGAGCAAGGTACAATCAAATGCAAATGCTGCATCGTCTGACAGACACGGGTCGTTCATCCAGGTCGGTGAGCGTGGGGTTCCGTTCTTCCCGTTTGGCAAAAACGTGATGCCTTTTGTCCTCTTCTATTCTGGTGCATTCATTATTCTTTTTGCTCTACCCCCGGGTTGGTAACGGGCGAGTACATTCAACGGGAAGGGGGGTGGGGGTGGATATTTATTTTGCCAGGATAAGTCAGCCAGAAAAGACGGCTTGCTATTCCTTGGTAAATAATTCCTCATTGCAGTGGTCCTCCACTTATGTTATTCGAGGGAACTTGTGATCGTGCCAGCACAACCTCAAGGAACCTATATACTACACTGGGGCAACCGTCTTGGAGAGGGTGAGGCGAACCAGATGCCGTACAAGTAGCAAATGTTTCTTCCGTTTCACTACTCATTTAAATTATTTATTATAATTTATTTAATTATTTATTGCTTCGTCGCAAGATGTCGCTTCAGGTTTGCTGGATTCAGAGCCGTATATTAAAAGGGAGTCTGGCCATTGGGAGGAGTCACAAAAAGAGGCTCGACCTGTCAATCACAGTTTCGCTCCTCTGATTGGTTTGCTTTTTCCAAAAGGGGTCGTCATGGCACCTTACTGACACCCAAAAATGGCGACGAAAACAAACACAGTGCAGCGGGGATTTCCTGTCAAAAAATCTTCACAGACTACTCTGATTTTACACTGCAAATGTACATCGTCATATACGTTTCTCAGAAATCAGTTTCAATTGATGCTCATCCATCGATATCTAACCAAAAATAATACGTTTTGTCGCCGGTGTTAGGCCTAGTGAACACGACAATCGCGGCGATCACAACAAAATCATAACAAAAACGGAACCGTGCTGTACAATCTTATATTTAATTGCTGGCTTTCATGGATATAAACATTCTTGCCTTTGATATTCCAACTATTCATGTAGATTTCTTTGAAAATCGTACCGACGACATAATGTGTCCCAGCAGGTGGTTCTGCCGGCAGCGGTACAACGACGGAAGCAGACGACAATTCCCGGCGTGCCTTACGCCCTCTAGGTTGTGTTCATCAAATTTGCACAAAAAATCCACTAGTTTTGCAGATTGCGAGAGGTATCCATTTCAATCCCATCCAATTCACTTGCCACCCAAAATGGCGCTGCCCATGTTGGATAAGGAGGCAAATAGTGATGATAGGTTGATTGATAGCGTCCCATATTTCAAGACTCCATTGGCCAGAAAGCTGAAAACGTGGGTGGCGGTGACCCATTAATGGCCAGGCTCCCTTTTAATATACGGCTCTGGCTGGATTCACTGTTTCACAATACCACCCCGCAGATAACGTATTGTGGTTTGCCGCTGATGCTTGTAAATCCCAAGTCCATAGGTAGGAAGAGTCGCTCCAAAGTTATTCTTAGGTGCCTCCGTGCTTATAATGCTTTTGAAGCACCAGAGAAAATCAAAAGCGTGCTGCGGAGAAACTGTCGGGTTGAGTTGTAGGATGAGCCAACCGACGAAGACCACAGCTGCTGGCTCTACTGTTTGCGTTGACCGTCTGCCGCGGCAACCTCGTCCTGCGATATCGCGATGTCAATTCAAATGCCAACGATCAAATGTCGAGCACTGTCCGATAACAAGGCTGTCCGAGGGCAACGGCGGTAGGCGGTTAAGTTAAACACGCGGGTGCTGAACAGAAGAATCCCGTTCGTGGAACCTCAGGACAAGGCTCGCGGAACCCTGGTTGAGAAACACTGCCTTAGTGGGTAGTCAACTTCCTGTGGTAGTCAGAGTCATGCGATGCGGGGTCAGAGGTGTTCCGCCGATGTAACGGCACGTTGGATGTTATGGCTCGGTGGATGTAACGACACGGTGTGCATGTATCGGCACGATGGAAGGAACAACTGAGTCGATTTCACTGACATTGACAAAATTGACAAAATCCGTACTTCATGAAACCCCGCAAGGTTCAAGTATAAGATATCCGAAGCCCTTTATTAGTCCGGAAAGCGAGTTGTTACGTCCCCACTCAAAACAAGAGAAGCAACTGACCGCAGCAGCAACCCTTACTGGGTCACGTGGGCCGTGGCCCACACCGGCGACGGACATGTCGGAGCGCGGACGCCTCGGTGCACGGAGATCTCGGCGCACGGACATTTCGGCGCGCGTGTGGAAAAATAAAGGAAAGGGGCCTTCCTATGGTAGGCTCTTTGAGAGTACTGGATTTAAGACATAATTTGGTACAGAAATAGAATGTTAACGGAGGTCATGATGTATAGAAGGTTCTCAGGCAGTGTAATACGTAAACTATACGAGCTAGCCATAGAGAAATTCATTTCCATATATGTTATTTAAAAAAGCGTGCCGGTACCAGCTAAACAAACTCGGTTAAGAGTAACAATTAAAACGCTAAAGGTGAAAATTGAAGGTATAAAAATAAAAGTAAGTTAGTTAGTAAATTAGTAGAACAATGTAAACCTTGGAGCTTTCAGCAACCCACCATTGCTGCTACCTGCTCCATTGCGAGAGCTGTATAGCTATTACACACTGATTCAAAATACAGCAACCAAAACAAATCACAGCGGGATCCCTCACATACTCACAGGCACTCAATCAATCAATAGAACGGGAAAACAATATAGCACACTGCAGATCTACAAAATACGGTGTCAGCGGTTCACACTAAAATGGAGTTCGCACTTAGTCTTCACAACACGTTAGTGAGACGAGTCTCACTCAAGAAGGCTACCAGGAGACGGATTGCCTTCCGTTGAATTCGCGGAGTATCCCAAGGGCCCAATAAATGAGTTAGCTCCACTGGGCGATTCGTCATGCGTAAAATGACGGCAAGGAGTGACTGGCTTTCTAATCTGAAGTGCCGGCACTCCAGCAACACGTGACCGCTGTCGTCCACCACATCACACTCGGGGCACAAAGGAGACTCAACCAGACCCATCCTGTGCAGCACAGAACGGCAGAACGGGACGCCAGCTCGAAGACGGTGTATAAGAGTCTCAGCAGCTCGGGGTACGCCGTGAGGCTTGAAAAATCTTAGGTTGGGGTCCATCTGTCGCAGAACATTCAGCTTACGGCTACTGTCTGCAAACCACAGTCGACGAGAAACGTCGTACGTGACGCTGTGTAGTAGCCGGTGGGCGTCGTGCGCTGTGAATGGAATAGCACGACATCGGCGCATACTGTGTGCCTCTGTAGCGAGACAGTCAGCCTTTTCATTACCAGAGATACCGCAGTGGCTGGGTACCCACTGGAACCTAACCTCGTGACCGTCCTGGACAACAGCGTCGTGAACAAGAAGGGCGTCATACACCATCGAAGTGCACGACAGGGATTTCCCTACACCCCCCAGGGCGGGTGTACACCTTCCCTGCATTTTTGCAACACCCCCCCCTGAAATTTCTCAGGTGACCCCACCCAGCATGGCGACCAACATGTTCTGGTAGTGTGTCCGGCACAGAGAATTACATCCTGTACTGTAACTGGGGGCTGTAGGACCACAGTCATGCAGATGATCGTACCATGCATTTGTCCAAAATCATTTGAAAGTGACTGTTGAATGCATATATCGCGCGCATATACGAGCAAAAATGCGTGCAGGCACGCAAACTCAATGTGGATCATCAAGAACCATTTGCGCCCAACTCAATCAGGCAGGTATTCTGCTTTTTTCGTCTAAGGTTTTCACAGTTGGTTGCTAGGTATTCATTGCGATTCATGAGATAAGGTGCTAGTCTTTTTTCTTTGTCGGTCGTGTGACTATGCATCTTAATGTTGAAATGTCGTTCATAATAAATCTGTATTCTAATGTATTGTGTTCTAACGTAATAACATGTACAAATAAAACGGGAAAGTTGTGCAGATATGTCATTATTATTGTGCCACAATTCTTCCCGTGTCTAAGAAAAATTCCGTAAGTGGAACTTTCACCAAGCATACCCCCCCCCCCCCCCTTGAAAGCTCGGCACCCCCCCAGCAGTGAATTTCTGGGGAAATCACTGGTGCACGATGAGAATGGTTCGCGGCTGCGTATAGCGCAGATAGAGCGACTTTGCTGCCGCAGTACACGACCCAACGATTGCAATTTGCTGTCCTGATCTATCGAAGAGCTTGGGTAATGGCGTGAATCTCCGCAGCAGCAGACTATGACATGTGTGATAGGCGATAACGCCTTTCAACGCCTCTCTCGGGTACCACAAAGGCGGACGAAGAAGAATCCGATGTACATGACCCGTCCATGTAGACATGACAGTGGCGGCTGTGGAGCTCTGCCATCATCTCCGGGACTCGCTGTTTAATGACATCCGCATTGACGATAGGTTTACTTGGACATTCAGGCGCAGTCAGGGGATGCAGCTGGGTCCCGTAATATCGATGGTGCAACCGTTGGGAGTGCAGGCGGTTGAAAGTTTGTGGGTAGCTGGTCGACGTGTTCGGCGACGAGCGAGTGAAACTTAAGAGTGGCACCTGTCACTAAGCTCCCGCATTAGTGGATGTTTTTCATGCCGAGTCAGCAGGCGCAGGTAATGGCGCAGTGTCTCTTGCACCCTCAGGGCTTGTACAGGTGGTTCGTTAAAATAAATAAAAAATAAAAGGAAGGAGAAAGCACTAATGCGAAAGGCGAATTGCTAGCAATTTGATGGCAATTCGCCTGTTTCCGCGAGAGACATCAAATATAGGGCGTCTGTTTTAATAAAATTTAATGTTGTTGGTGAAGCACATTGCAATGGCACGTGACATCGAACGGCAAATACTTTTTTTTTTTAATGGGGGCGTTTGTGGTTTAACACTTTCTATCGTGCGAAAGAGCAACACCTTTTGTTTTTTGTTTTTTCGGGCTTGTTCTTTTTCTGTTCTGAAAAGACTATCTCGTAACTTCTTTCTCGTATAAGCACCCCCGATTTCTGACATTTATTTTTGGGTCGCAAAGTTGCCTCTGAAAAATAAGGCCGTTTTTTCCTTTTATTCCAGGACGTACTATAGAATTTCAGGTGGGCAAAATTAATATGGAGACTGACCACTGTGGCGTCGCTCATGATCTCAATAGTCTCGCGGAGTAAAACCGCGAATTACTATTTCATTACGACGTATAATTACCTAATTGGACATAATGAATTGGTTAACTTTTAATCCCGAATCCTTTTTCCCATTCTTCCGGGGATGGCGTAAGATCCCTTAAATACGCTTGTGTCAAAACTTCATCGTCATGGAGTAGTTGAGCCGTCAAGCCTCCAGCTCCTCGCCTGACCAGTCCGAAAATGAGTGAAATCCAGTGACAATAGAACAGCACTGTGATTGCTCACGTGAACAGCGAGCTGATCTATGGTGATCGTTCGGCATGCAGAAACTAGTGAGCGGCACAGACTGTGAGGCAGCAAAGCGCAATTCAGTACTACCACACAAACTCCACCTTGATGAGCCGTGCCAAAACTGAAGGAGGCTCGAACATTGCAATTCTCTGAAAACGTATCTATGCCTACATAGCCAGCAAAGTGAGTTTGTTGAAGCACGAGCACTTCTCTGGTTCCATGCACATCGGATCAGTTCAGCCTGCTTAACTGCAGCGCGGAAACCTTGGACATTGAGCGTCAATATGTGTGTGTGTGTGGGGGGGGGGGATATGTTTATTATATAAAAAAAGGAGGGGAAGGTTAGCTTGTGCTTCGGCGGCTTGTTATTCCCAGCAAAGAAAAAAAAAAGAAAAAAGAAAAGAAAGACAAAAAAAAAAAAGGAGAAAGCGAATATGCGTCAATATGCGAAGTGCCATTAATGGGTGTAGAATAGACTTGACATGTTTACCACACGTTACTGGTCCACTGGTTGTAGGACGGCACCAACGTGAGGAACAGTTCTAGGCTTCTTTCGGGAACGATTTGCTTGCTGTGTAGGTTCGCTGTCACCAGAGGACGACTGACAACAGTGCTTCACGGTAGCCCCTTGGAGGGCAGCTCCGTCCTTAAAGCAGGAAAGCCGATCGCTCGATGAGAGCGTCTCGTCGACATTTTGAGGCTGTTGCAAGGTCCGGCACGGGGAAGTCCGGTGTCAGACTCCATGACAGGAGGAGGAGCATGTTTGTGGCTACGATTGGGGAGTTCAACATGCGCACCAGACCGCTCTCCTTGGGCCGCTCCAGAATACGATTTCCGCATAACGCAATGGACTGTGGCCTGTCTATATGGCCGCATTGACGACAAGGCGCCTGGCAGCCCGCCGTATGGTGCGCGAACACAGCGCACCGGTCGTAGCGAGATGTGCGGCACTCACTTCGGATGTGGCCCTCTGTGCCGCATATTTTCTTTTTCCCCTTGTAATCAATCAGGGCACGATCGACACCGACCGTAAGGACGTTTGACACCGCCTTCTTCAATTCTAAATGTCATTTGAGTGCTCCTTTAACACTCCTGCGCAGCATTGCATTCGTTCAGCCTTTACGTGCTGTCAGAAAGAAAATTTATCGCCCCAGTAACAAACAAGTCACCAATGAGCACTGAGCGATCAGCACTTGAGAGTCGTCGTCCTGTCGACTTGTTTTTGCTCGAAGCCTATATCCACGACCAGAATGGATTCCGAAGCGACGAAAGAGCGTGGAAACGTGACAGAAATGATGGAAGGACCTGTCACTGTACCTCAGCGGACGATGTCAAAGACGACGACGGGTGCACACTTGTTTGATGCCGCGAAGACAGACAGAGAAGGATAACCTTTCAAGACGGGACGACATGAGAGATCGTATGGTGTGACAGGTTGCACTGTGAGCGTATGAGTTCTGCAGCTATACAGGGTGTCCCAGTAGACGCGCCACTAAATTATAATAAAAAAACTACGCTACCAAGAATCACGCGGTCAACGGCATTTGTTCTTACTGGGTTTTTGCCACCTCCTGATGTGGAGGTAATCCAACTTAAGTTTCCTTATGTCCGTTTTTGCTGGAGGCGTACGCCTGTTTTGTACCGCTTGTGCAGTACATAACTGGTACAAAAAAAAAAAAAAAAGGCGTACGCCTCCCGTTTTCAACAAATCGGGGGCGATAACGACGTCATTCGGGATTATGCTAGGCTAGGAGCATGCTATGTGGTGAAGTTCGTCTGTTAGAGGCGAGCCTTGCCCGACGACCCCTATAGCCCTTTGCACTCCCCGACAGACTCACGCAGCCCCTACGTATCTCCACCCTTCATCCTCGATCCGTTGTTTTCTTCTTTTTTTTTTTTTTTGCTATAGTCGTGACGATGCTCACTTCTGTGTGGCCAACAATGGCGAGCCGATTAATACATTACCCCCCCCCCCCCCCCATTTTTAGGAGTGTACGTATTATCGCAGAAAAGGGCGAACGTGCCTCTTCATGAGAGGTGCGCGTAAAACTTGTTGCAATGGTAACCGTCTACTCCTCCGCAGGATAATTCTCCGTTTGGCGTCGCGCTTTGTTTATCAAGCTTTGGAAAACTCTTCAATCTCTAAGTCTACCAAACTCTTTGCAATGTTAGTACAAAGCAGCAGTTACCACAGCGTGTACCCTTCCCCCTAAAAAAGGTGTGGCATTGTGCATTGAATATGCGAACTACAATATTGCAAACAGCGCATGAAACACATGAGTTTAGCATATGCTGTTTACAATGAAGCCTGCTGTTGCCAGCAGTCTTCGACCCTTCTGACACGTACACTCTTAAAACAGAGCTTCACCACATAACACCCTGGAGGCCGACCATTGCACAGGACACTCCTGATGTGTGGAAAGCGCATGGCGTACGCCTTTTTGTGACAATTAACGTAACTGCATAGCTGCCACAAAAAGGCGTACGTCTCTCGTTTTCAACAAATCGGGTAAGAGAACGATGTCATTCAAGAAGATGATCGGCTTGGAGCGTGGTGGGTGGTGAAGTTATGTTCTGTTCTGTTCTGAGGAAACCTTGGTCTCTTTCTGCAGGAGGCTGGTCTTGGTTGGTCTTGTCACAAATCGTGACAGAAAACGCTATCATACTGCGCAATGGCCGCCTTTAGCGTGTTGTGCGATGGGTACTTCCGATGCATACTTTTCTGGACAGCTTCTGCTCAGGAGCGGGGGTGGTTGTTGCGCGTTTCAATAATTGTTCGTTTAGTTTTCAGCTGAAGGAAGGTCAGTATCGCTGTAGAAATGAAAAAGAAGAAGAAAAGAGAAAAGAGCTATTGCGTGTTCCTTTTCTCCGCGATTTCTTTGCTGTTCCGATGATGGCACGACGCAACGTCGCTTGATATCAGGCAGGCAATGAGGGTAGGCAATAACGACACGCTTGCCATTTGCTGCTGCATTACTGCTAGGGGCCGTTTATGGCACTACTATAGGTTTCAAAATAGCCCACATGCCCTATCAGGGCTCGGAAAGAAAGCGGGAGGCATTTCAGCCGCTGCAGTTATACGAGGCACATCAGACAGCGCAGCCCACACAACTGCTATAGGTATACTGAAGTACACGTGCTACCCAAAAAAAGAAACCAGAAATACCGACAAAGAGTGCGTAATTTACCCCGGGCACCGCCAAATTTGGGCAACCAATGGGAAATCTTGGGCCTTTGTATTTCGATCCTTTCCTGACGAACTGGACGTCACACTACGTCACACTACGCTCCAGTTATGAGTAAATTTTCTAGGTTTAGAGAGTAGGTTAGGTGAGCTTAGGTTAGGTGAGTAGGTTTAGAATAGCGCAATTTTAGCACACCTAAGAAACGGAACGTACGGTGGACGCAAACGAAGGCAACGTGAAACAGCTTTAGCATAGGGTATTCCCGCCGCAACCCAAAACGCAAGCACCTTGCGTATCTGCAGCACAATTAAGTGATAGCCACAGTATTCCTTTTGCACACAAAGTTCAGTTCACTGAACACACACAAACACACACAAGAACGATATAGACGAGTTTTGTTCCCAAATATCGTCGTGGAATTTATGTTACCCCAAAGTATGTGCCAGTGGCATGGCCGAGTGAGTGAGCAGGCCGAAAAGCATCCACTAGTTGGTAGTAGCAAAGGTCGTGCTGTACACTGGGAGGTGGTGGGTTCGAATCCTACCACCGGCTGTGCCGTCTCAGGTTTTCACTGGGTTTTCTGGCGGACATTCTAGACGAATGTCGGCGCGGTTCCCCCTGAAGTCGGCCCAGGACGCATACTAACCCCACTGTCCTCCACTCTTTCCTGCTGTCGTCTCTCCATCTGTCAACGTCTGTACGTAGCTCATAGCCACAGCTGTTCGCAGTGCTAACACGGAATAAACAAAACAAACTAAACTATATGTGTGTGTCTCTGATGTGGCTTCTTTTCTGTGGCTCCAGATCTCTGTCAGTATCTCGCGCAAAGCCGGGCCGGGGACGCAAGTTCACTTTGCGGAGAGTTTGGGGAACCCCAATAATCCAAACACGAATTCGGTTATGTGCAGTGACGACCGTCAACAACTACAACTTTATTTTCAGAAGGAGAGTGGGGAGGCTCATCGCCAGAGGCGATACTCTACCCCATTGCTGGTGGGGATGTGGGGTATAAATACAGAGCAGCGACCTTCACTATCATTGGGGTCCCCCCCCCCCACACCCACACACACACACACACACACACATAAAGAAATGATGATGAGATGTGGCTGATGCTTGCCAGCGCCTGCCAGTGCCAATTCTAGAAAGCCAAATGAAAGATGATGGTGGATATGGCAGTTCAGGCGATCAAAGCATGGTGAAGAAGCTGGTTGATGACAGAAACTACCAAAAGTGACCTTGATACATATGAGCAGGGCTGGACCAGGGACCCAGCACCTTGCCGAGGGTAAAAGGGCGGTGGTCGACCGCATGCATCCTGTGCTGCAAGACCTCGCGTTCCCGCTGGTAGGCGGAGCAGTCCACAAGTAGATGGTGTAGGTCAGCGCACACAGTTCATGTGGTACAAGGGTCTGACGGCTCGCGACCTAGGCGCTGCCTCATAACTGGGGTAAACGCAACGTTAAGACATGCGCGCTGTTGCTACAGGACACAAGCTCCAGCGCTCCCAGTGACATCACCCGCTCTTGGGGCGTCCGAAGCTATCATAAGTTTTGCGGGTTCTTTCGATCGAAAATTCGTGGAAGCGTGTAGCTCTTATTGACTGCATTCATATAGTTTACGTACCGAGCCTTTGGGCGAGGTTGATTTACGATACGAAACAAAACAGATAACAATTTTTGATTCCCTAGTGGCACTTTCAAGTTCTCTATTTTTCTGTTTTGTTCTGTTACGTTCTTCACGCACCAACACTTGGTGGACCTTCAGCTCGTCCCCCCTGTGGTGAGGGAGTTTCGTTTGGCGCTTTTTTCTCTCGATCGCCATCATATAAAACAGCGCCTACCGTGCTAGCCCCAAAACACATGCCTCGCGCTCTCCTACTCCCTCTCCCATTCATTACAGCCTTCGACCGTTGCTTGTAAGCTAAATCGCACAAGCTCGGCTGCAACGCAGAATACAAAGCTACACGGTTCCAAGCTTTCCAACGCCGCTCTGACTAATGAGTCCCATAGCTCCTATTGCAAACTCTTCTTAACAACTGATCTCTTAATGGCGCTGCCGTGTCTCTACCGTATAAGTCCCAGTGGCTGATAGAGGGGGATAGTATTTGCTCGCCCCTTTGCGCTGGGCGTCCTCCTAACGAAATTTACGCGCGTGACGAGGCCGCGTTCGAGCACAAGGAGGTGCTGACACGTTTCACTGATTGTGTGGATTATCGACCCAGAGCTCCGCAAGGAGATGGGGTCAAAGGAGGGGATGCAACTGGTTTTTCCCCCGCGTTCAATGCCTGGAAAGAAGCAAACGTAGCGCGGTAGCGGATTGCCTTGTTATTATTATTACTTTTTTTTTTGCGGTGACCTCATGCAAACTTGCGGAAGTCAGCGTACACCCTTAGAAATGAACTTCACCGCATAGCACGCTCCTAGCCAACCATAATCTCGAATGATACCGTTATCTGCCCTGATTTGTTGAAGGAGCGTTGCTGAGGAGCGTGCTATGCGGCGAAGTTCATTTTTAAGAGTGTATATTTACCTCATTCGTAACTTTGGATACAATATATGGTACGCTGTCGCCTTTGCGTAGGTGTGGGATAGCCAGGTTGATCTGCGCAATGTGCAAAGCTCCGTTTATGTCCTGCCCGTGCGCAGAACCATCATCATCAACAACAACAAATAAGCAATGATGATGTAGTGGGATGTGTCGCCTCTGAGGAGGCACCCTATCCCATTTGCTTGAGGTGGAGAAGATGGTGAATGATGATGAATGTTCAGAGTTCACGTAGCAGCCCTGTTGCTGCTAAGAAGGTGACGAGGGCTTGAAGAGCTCGTAGCTGATGTGCAGATTTGACCGGAGGCCCAAGCAGTTGAGGAAAGGCAAGTGAGGGTGTCCCAGTGGCTTCAAGTTGGCGCTGGAGGACGCGTCACTGAGTGAAATGTCACCAACGCTATCCCTTACGTACGCAAAGGTGATAGCGTACGATATACTAAAACTAACTAATGTCGAGCACAATACGTCTATTCCATGCAGTATTTATTGAAATAGAAGCTGATATGGTATATTTGACTCACGACTCGTTGTCATTTGGCTTGGTTGTTGGCGCCGGGCCGACGCCGCACGACTCCAACAGGGGACCACGGCGGCCCGCTCTGTGACAGCAGCGCATAGGACTCGCGCAAAGGAGATGACAACGGGAAGGGAGTCCCAGCATCCAGCTCAAGCATATGCTCTTGCTTGCGGTGCAGAGCCCCGCTGATTCCGACCTGGCAGGGGAAGGTGCTCGCTTGCGGGAACGGGCCACAACAGTTGTTTGCAGCTTGCATGGCGCTAGGGAGTGAACTATCCATTTAAGTAGGCTTTCTGTATGTGCACGGATGTAATGATGTGCGATGGTCCATTTGTCTGTGCAGTTGATAGTGTTCGATATGCTCTCAGTAGAGCACTGCATGGGCCGCATGCTTTCGCCCAGGCCCGGCGACCTTCCTTGGATTTACCTGCCCGGCCTGGCCCGGGCCGGGCTCAATCCCAAATAATTTCTACGTTTCCTGGCCCAATCCCGAGTCTAGGCTTACCAGGGGGCTTAATCGTTTCACACGTTCAACTTAACGGCACGAGACAGCTGAACGAGTCGTTCAGGCTAACGAAACGAGCAACTTTATCGATGCTTTGCTGTGGTCACAATCTGTGCTCCTCGTGAAGCTTCTTCTTTGTGGTTATTTTGCACGTTGCGAGCGCTCACGTGTTGTGATGTCACCGACCTGAGCGAAGAGCAGGCTGGCAGCGAGGCTGCATCTTCTCCGACCAGTAGGACCGACAGTTTCATTTGTTCCGATAGCTCGCATTCTCGTGTCTCATACGTGCTCATTGCGTTCCAATGTTCGTTCCCAGGCTCGTTCATCATTCTTTTTCTTCCTGTCTCAATATATGGCTCGCTAGTCGTGTAAAATAATGAACAAACATATACGTCACTGTAAGGATAATCGTCGAGCAATACGCAAAAATTTTTAAATAATTTTCCTACCCTGACGATGGTGTCGGGTAAGAATGGTCTTAAGTTATCTACGAGAACTAGTGTGTGCTGAGTTCTAGGGCACGTGGGAGTCCGAGACCAGAAAGGAAAGACGTAGTGGTATCAGAAGTATCGAAGAAAGAGGAGGAGGCTGCCCGTTCTCCTCAACGTGTACACTTATTTCATTAACTTTATGTAAATTTTTCCTTCAATTAGCATGGAAGTACAACGCGCAGCCTTACTGTCAGGCTTCATAAACAGTGCGAACAGCATTTCTTCCCGGACGGAACAACTTTACAAAATCTATCTGGTCCAGTTGAAAGGCATCCTGACGCCTAAAATAAAACAAATTCGCAGTGCAACGTTTTTCTAGTGAGCTTGAACAGAACGTCAGTGAACTGTTTTAGTTCCATGTTAGCACCGCGAAGCAAGAGAATGTTATGGAACTATTCAAGACAATCGACCTAAGAAAATCCACAGAATCCTTTGCTCTTCACGTTCATTACTGCATCAACACTATGTCCGCAATGCACTATTAAAGAGAACGATTCGAACACTACTATATGCATCCGTTTCGCCTTTGTTGTTCATCACAACACCCGTAGCTATCAAGACGGTGTGAAGTACACGGTCGCAAGTCCTCACAAACGGTGCGGAGAGCGTTTCTTGGCGGACGGAAGAACTTTACAAAATCTGTCTCGTCCAGTTGAAAGGCATCCTTACGTCCATGGGGCACAGTTAGCCGCTTGTGTGATCGCCCAAGAGAAGAATCACTCCGCCATCTTTCTTGGGCAGCTCCAACGTCAGCGAGTCGTTACGAATAACGACACGAAGAAACTTATCGACGCCCTGCTGTGGCACAATCTCTGCTCCTCGTCTAGCTTCTTCGTTGATGCTATCGTGCTCGTAACGAGCCGTTACGTGTTGTGATGTCACCGCCCTGAACGAACTACAGCTGCCAACGAGGCTGCAATCTTGTCGACCAGGTTGTTTAATTTTGTTTGGATAGGTCGCATGGTTATGGTTTGTCTATCGCTTGTCGTTGTCACTTCTTCGTCTTCTTTCTCGTCTTCATCTGCATCTTCTCGAGAATATCTCACAGCCCTCATGTAACCACTGGTGTAAATACGATGAAAGGGGAGCATGTCATTTTGTACACAGTCGTGGAGTGATACATGTTCGTTTCTGCAGAAAATCCGTTTCTGCAAATCTCCAAATGAAGATGTTTCACATTCTAACGAGTAGGTAGACCCACTCGTTAGGCAAACGATCTCATTCGATAGTAACTGGACTGAGACATTAAGCCCCTGTCACTTTAACGAAAAGAGCGCGTCATACACCACGTGCTCGAGCTCCCGAGTGCCTCGCGCCTCGTTAGATCGTGAGCCATGTAGGCGATGAAGCCTGTGAGCACGTGAACACATTCGTTAGGCAGACGACACTGTCGGTCGTTACGCGAGCAAGAGATTATGCCTTTGTCCCGTTAACGAAAAACGCGCGTCACGCGAAACGTGTCACGTGTTCGTGTTATCGTGTTAATGTTGCGTCTCCGCAACATGTGCAACAAAACCTATTTATTACTTTATTCGCTGTTTGCTGCGATATCATCCTTGGCCTCTGGAAACACGCGTGCGAGCTTGGTCTTGATGTTCATTTGTGGACAGCATCGTCTCAACAACAAAATCTGCAGAAATTTCCAGATCAAGACCGTATTACACGTTCATCGACTAGTAAAATAACACTAGATGCCAACCTGATGAAGGGAAATAGATAGCCTCGAACCTGTTGATGAGGCGGGCAGTCGATAAATTATCGATCGCGAGCTTCTAAAGCCAGAGTAATTACAATCGATTATACGGCTGCTATGCCATGGGCTCGATAGAGCGAGTGGCATTCTAAGTGGCATATTTGTAATTGTGAGACATTATCGAAGTGTAAATAAAAAGAATATAAAGGAAACTCGCTGCCTCGATCACTTGTGAGCCTGAAATGCACAGGTAATGAGCACGGGCTAGATTTTGCTTAATGATTGCATGAAACCGAAATTGGTGACAATGATTGTTTGTTGTAAAACGTGTATAATGCATCTAAAATTTTATGTGAACAACGAAGAATGCACAACGGTACTTTGTTCTATTAAAGAAACAGCCGTGAAGTCCAGTCTGAGTTTCGAGTTCATATCATAGTTTGTTGATAAGGAAAACAAAAAAAAAAAAAGAGCAGAAATTGAACTCATCCCCCGACTTGTTCTGCTACTCCTAACATAAATTCTCACCCCCCGCACCTGAAGTCGAAGACGTCGGACTTTCGCCAATTTGTATGGAGGCACAAATTTCCCGTGCTCTGCATCGCAGAATTTGGTATCACCAAGGACTTTCAACTATCTAACTACCTTACGTTCGTCTCTGAGCCCTGTGGTAGGACAAGCTGCGCGGCGCTTTTTGTCCGTTTTGATATTCCGGTCATCCAACGCCATCTGCGTGTGACTGGGACTGTCTGCTGCACAGTTCGCTTCGCCCCTTTTGACCTCACAATCGTCTCTCTCTATCTCCCGCCGGCGGTCAACTATAACGTGAACGAACTGGGAACACTTATAGATGAGCTCCCTTCGTCTTTTGTGCTCTGTGGGGACTTCAACGCCCACAATGTGATTTGGGGCAGCCCACGCTGTGATGCAAGAGGTGAAAGACTTGCGGGCCTGTTTGCCGACAGGAGTCTTTGTGTTCTAAATGGTGGCTCTCCGACGTTTATTCACACGACGTACCTTTCATCGTGTCTTGACCTCACCGTTGCATCGCCATCAGTAGCCCGCCGGTCTGTATGGCGCTTGGATGCTGACACCCTTGCTAGTGACCACCTACCAGTTTTGATCAGTATACGACATGTCCGTCAGTCATCTGCCTCACATTGCGTTAGACGGACAAACTGGCAACACTATCAAGACGCCATCAGGATTGCTTCTTCAAGTGGTGGGCTCCGAAATGAGCAGGACTTCCGTCGCACCGTGGCTATTGCGACGCAGGAGGCTACAAGGACATTTCGGCTCCCTTTTCATTTCTCTGCAGTGGACGCCGAATACGAGCGGCTCCGTGCCCTTCGTCGCCGCTCGGAACGGCGTGCGCGACGCACCCATCTACCACACGACCGCCAAGAAGCGCGACGTGTGCAGAACGCTGTCCACCGGCACTTGTGTAGAATTGGACGGGATCACTGGCGTCGTTTTTCGACCTCTCTCTCTCCCCGTACCCCTATGTCTCGGATTTGGGGAGTGCTCAAGGGACTTTCTACTCCTGTGGTTGAACGGCACCCGTTCCGCTCCCTGTCCTTGGCCACCTCGCGCTGCATTTCGGAGGACTATTGCGTGCGCCTCACAGCGCAGCCTCCAGGCGTGCTCTCATCAGCTCAAGGTCTTCCACCCGGTATGCAGTCTTCGAAAGACCCGGCTCTGGACCTGCACCTTACCCTTCTCAAGCTCGACTCTCCACTACGGGACTCTCCTCTGCATACCTCCCCTGGAGCAGACTAAATCACGTATAAGGCCCTTCGGAATTTTCCCCTGTCAGGGCGAGCATCCCTCCTACGGATCTTCAACGAGAGCTGCAGCCAAGGGGAAGTCCCTAACGAGTGGAAGACCGCGATGGTGGTCCCTTTACTGAAACCAGGTCAATCACCGCATCACATCGGTTCTTTCTGCCCAATAGCTCTTACAAGCTGTGTGGGGAAGACCTTGGAACGAATAATATTCAATCGCCTGAGCTGGTACCTTGAGAGCGCGGGTTTTTTTCCTGAGGAGATGGCGGGTTTTCGCCCAGGCCGGTCAGCAATGGACAGCGTCATAACTCTAACCAGTAGGACACAACAGGCAAGGGCCGAAGGTTTATTGACAGCCGCTGTCTTCCTCGACGTCAAGAAAGCGTACGACAGTGTCCTCCATAGCGCAATCATGGCGACGCTTTCAGAAGCTGAAGTCGGGGGCTGTGCCTGGTCATGGATTAAAGACTTCTTGTCTAAACGCTCCCTGTTTGTGCGCACCGCTGACGGGGACACTGCGACGTTCCGCGTGCACCGTGGTGTCCCACAAAGGAGCGTCCTCAGTCCCCTCTTATTCAATATCATTATGGCTTCTCTTCCTGCGCAGCTTCATAATCACACTGACATTACAATATAAGCTGACGACGTATGTATCTGGACTCAGCTGTTCGGCGTGACACGATCCAACGCCGACTACAAGGTTAATTAAACATCATTTCAAGATACCTCTTGCGTCGCGGCTTGGTTGTCTCGCCTAGCAAGACAGTAGCCATGGCATTCTCACGAAGATCATTTCATAAGTACCCGCTTTTCATTGATGGCTCACCCCTGACCTTTGTCACGACCTGCCGATACCTGGGGATTACAATTGACCGCGGCCTGACGTGGTCCCAGCATGTGAAGCTGCTTGCTACCAAGGCAAACTGTTTGGTAAATGTACTCAGGCGTATTGCTGGTGCATCCTGGGGCCCGTCATGCTCTGACCTCTATCGTGTCCATCAGGCCCTGGTGTTGGGGACATTGCGGTACAGCTTACCCATTCTGCATGGTCTCAGTCGAACCCAAGAACAGGAACTGCTCAACATCCAGGCCCGTAGTCTCCGTGTCTGTTTGGGAGTCCCCAGGACAACGGATACGTATTCTATCTTGGCAGAGGCGCGAGAGCAGCCGGTTCACATACTGCGGGATGGTGATACCCTTCGCGCTTATACACGCTACATTACATGGCACCCGCTCCACTCTCTTTGTCGCATTGATGAGGACTGCCCGGCGTCTGCTTTCGGCAGTGCCATTGCCCGCCTGAAAGGGAGCATTCCATCTCCCGCATCTACACCATTCTATGCACCGTCGATGTGGATTCTTGAAAGACCCTGTATTCGCTCTAACATCCCTGGACTCCAACGCAAGAAAGACGCCCCCACAGTCGTGGCCCACCAGCTCACACTGGAGCACCTCGCCTCAACACATCGACTAAGTCGCCATATATACACCGATGGCTCAGCAACCCAAGATAGTTCGAGCGCGGCTTTCTACGTTACGGATGAAGACCTGGGGCACGGTTTCAAACTCCCCTATACAGTGTCCTCGACAGAAGCCGAACTGTTTGGTATCCTGGCAGCACTGGAGCATATTACCGAATCCGGACACGGAACGTGGGTCATTCTTACCGACAGCAAGGCATCACTAGATATGTTGTCGCCATCTCGCCCCAGCATAATAAGCGACTTGCATACCATGACGCTTCAAACTCTTCGCCACTGGTTACAACATCACGTTTCAATGGGTCCCTGGCCAAGTAGGTGTGTATGGAAATACCCGAGCAGACGCAGTAGCGAGACGCGCTGTTACTGATGACACTTCGGCCCTGGCACCTCTGCCGCTTACAGCCTCCACATGCCGTCTATACATACGCCGTCGGTGTGCCACATGTGCTCAGCAGTTCCGTGCCGAAACTACGACTTACAACTCATTCTTACGGTCTATCGACCCATTGATGGAGTTCGTCATCACTTGCCACCGCAGCCGTAAAGAAGAATCCCTTCTCCACCACCTACGACACAATGTTGCCAGTACACCCTCACTTCTCTTCAAGATGGGTCGGCTAAATTCACCAAACTGTAATGTTTGTGGAGTGGAAGCTGACATCCCACATCAACTCCTGTATTGCCAGCAGCACGTTCAACATAGGGACACCCTCCGCTGCCATCTGCTCCAGATTTGCTGTAACGACTTTTCGTTGGCCGCTCTTCTTGGCCCCGTCTTGCACCCCAACCAGTGGGCTGTCACTGCCGCTCTCCTCGGTTTTCTCCGAGTCTCAGGACTCGTGAACTTCATGTAACGTTGTGCTAGTGTTTATTCTCTTCCTTCTTTCTTTCTTTCCTTTCGTTTGTGTCTTTTTGTTTCTTGTTTTCTTTCCCTTTCCGTTCTTTTTGTTGCTTTTTGTTTTTCTTTCCTTCCTTTTTTTTGATTCCCCCGTGTTGCTTTTTTCTTTCCTTCCTTTGTTTCGATTCCCCCTTTTTCTCTTTTTCCTTCCTTTTCTTTTTTGATTCCCCTTCCCTTTTTTTCCCTCTTTTTTTCGGAATTGCAAGCCGTCTCTTTGCCTGGCTAACCTTTCCTTTCTTTTTTTCTTAATAAACATATCCCCCACCCCCACCCCAAAATACTGCTCATGTGCTCTATACTCGCAAGTTCGCTATTCACTATTTACATGTTCGCTATTCAGAAGTCGACTAGTCATATGTTCACTAGAAGTCCACTGTTCACGATTATCCACTATTCACAATGATCCCAAGATGATGCACAGAGACTCCTAGAAGGATGTATCCACCTCCATAGCTCTGAACAAATTTCACAAGTGCCGCCAAGGCAGCATCCCTCGTGTTCGCTGCCCAAAGTCCCAACACCTTCACTATATTGAAGACCCTGCTGTCTAGTCGAACAAGTGTAGCTTTCAGGGTAGCTCTTTGAGATGATACCTAGTGCAGTGCATTAGAATACGTATGCTCACTATCCTCCACCGTTGCACAAACTGAGCGATTCCCCATGTCGGCTCTTCCAACTTTATGAAGAAAATGACGGCCATAAGGCACACTCAGCCGACACCGGTGTAAAAACGTCTGAACAGAACGCGGTAACGTAGACGGAACACAGAACTTCAGCTCCTGATCTATTCGACGTAGCAGCGACGAATCAGTCTGCAATTGTACCCACCGTCATGTCATATCATAGTTGTTCTCATCGTTCATATTTATAAGAGTCAGTTCGTTGCGTCTATAATTCGGAGACGCGTACTAGACACGCATTATGGCAGCTAGAATAGCGTTGTGCTTATCGGCTTATTCAGCGCAAATCGGCTTATCCAGCGACAACAACGAATTCGATACGCAAAGTGTGACACCGTCGGGGACATGGCGCAATACGAGGGCTTTCGTGAATATGACACGCAACCATTCGTATTGATTCACTTTTCCAGTTCGCGCGAGAATACACAGAAAATATTGTATGATTGCGACACTGGTGCGCCCCGCGCTCTATAGATTTTTGTGAAACTCTGATGCGTATGTAACATCAACATACGAGTATAGGTTGGCAGTCGAATAGCGATTTCGTCACCAGAATTTCACTGCGAAGTAGGTGTGATTGTGGGCATCTTGAGTTCTGCGTTCATGTTGTCTGTCCTCTTCGACAGGTTTTCATTTCATGTCTTTCATTTTTATCCCCATCAACTGGTACATATTTGTTCTTATTGGAATATTTATTCAAAATGCAACTGATCACATTACACAATTACGCATCACTGTACACATTTCTCAACATCGGAGCGGAAGTCATCCCCATATCATCGTCATCATGTATTTCTCTCTCTCTCTCTCTCAACATCGGTAACCTAATCCCACGGGACTGTGTTGATCACAGTCGTCAATGAGCTGCAAGTAACTTTATTGATAAATTTTTAAGTAAAGGTGAAATGAAAGAATGGAAAGTAAGCCCATACGGATCATTACAAAGCATTTTTATGAATGACATCAGTTGTGAACGTTGCGCAATAAAAGCTGCATTCTCTTTCAAAACACCAGTCTTATAGAAGATAACGTTGTTCATTTGCAATACATTACACAACTTGGTTTGGTTTGGTTTGGTTTTAAGAAAAAATAAAATTGAGATTTTGGCTTCACTAATGTGAGGCCCGCAACTCCACATCACTTCCTTCACAATTTCCTTCGGAATTCGCCGTAACTGCTATACATTTGGTGTTACTCAGACGGGTGACAAACTTCTCTGTGATTTGTGCGTAAAATATACTTTTATAATTCTGAACTGTAATGATGTTGACGAATTTATACTGTAACACGGAAAAAAATATGGTTCAAAGAAAAGATGTTCTGACAGGTTCATCTGCTGCACCACAATTAATAGTTCGGAGAATGCCTGTAAATATCTTATCGGTCTTCGAATTCCAAGTTTACCGATGCATTTTCACATACACTATATGATGATAATCCTGAGCGATGGGCAAACTTACATACAGGACAACCAAAACAGAGCTGTTGCGGTTGCCCTGTGTGTAAGTTTGCCCACCACTCACGTTCATCACCATGCGATTTGTCCACCGGCTTGCCTGCGTTTATGCCAATCTCTCATTTTTCACACACTTCAGTTGCGTATCGTAAAACACGTCCTCCCAATAATACACGCCATTTTTCAGATATAGAACGCACAAATGTGGTCTCATTCCATGTAAATATTATGAAAATGAGACAACGCTGAGCTTCGTGTAAACATGCATATAGAACTTGTTGCGACAAATTGTAAGATTTATTGAAAAAAATGCCTCGATATTTGATACTTGAGGAAAACATTAGTCGTGTAGATTTACTTTACACGAACATGGGAATTTCAACCGTTTCTTTTTTTCCCCTGCGAGGACTTCCAAATAAACAAGATTTGTTTTCTCTTGATTCACAAATATTTTTTTGTAAAAACTGTATCGCTTCACAAGTCATACTAGGGATATGCCAACCGAATCCGCGAATCCTTGAATCCTAGGCAGAGATTCGAGATTCGCGAATCCGAATCCCATTGCCCAAAACAGCGAATTGAATCTTTCGAATCCACCACCCACGTTTGTTTGTTTCTTTTTAAAATCGGCGCCTCCAAGACTGCTTGGTCGGCGGCCCGCAGGGCGCGCAAAAAACTGCAACATAAAGCTCCGATAATAGAAGTTTAAAAGTAACACGGTTCTGCTTTGATTGTTTCTAAGTTTTATACAGGGAATTCGGACTCCTGAGTTCATGTATTTCCTGTAGTATAGATGAACACCAAGTTAAATAAGTTGCACTTACGGGAAGAAGAATATAATGGGTATGTCTTCTCCCGAATTTTTTTTAATTAAACAAATATCACAAATTCTGCTTCAAAACACTTTTCAGTAGGACAGTTTTTTCCCCTGACGTTTTAAACTCTTTTCGAAGAAAGGATTCGAAAGATTCGAGGTTCGTAAAATTTGTGGATTCGCAAAACTTTCGGATTTTTCGGATTTCAGAAGATTCGGATTCGAGAAATCCTGGATTCGTCCCATCTCTAAATTTTACTATGTTTTTTTTACCTATACAAGCACACAACATTTGGCTACCGTCGCTTTCAATAACAAGAGGTGTGTCAACTGCGTACTAAAAAATCATACTACGTCAGACTGTATAAGCAAGTGATTGATTGATTAATTTGAAGGAAAAATGAAATGGATATTTTGGCTTCACCACTCTCGGAAAAGCAACGGATAGTAAAAGTAAGAAAACGTTCTATTCTTGACCACTATTTTACGTGTCATCACCTTACGCTTGGGGCGATGACGGGTATATAGTAAGTGTCAAGAATCGTTCGTTTTCATACTGTTATTTTAAGCGGCAACGACTGACGGTTACGCCATCCGTCAAATGTTTACTCTTATATTACCGCCAATTGCAGCACGTATACCGCATAGCATGAGAAAACGAAAAAGCTCTGTAGCCGTCAACGGTGCAACGTGCCCTCCCTTCGTCCACCAAAGGCAGCATCGTGCTCCTCATGCGCTCGCATCGGCTGCAGCGCCAACAAAGAGAGACGACCTCCGAAGAAGGAACGTTTGTTGCCGCCTCATGCGTTCTATCTTGGTTCTGAAATTGGCAATTGCATCAAGGCAATTAGAGGAACCGATGCAACAGCTGCACCTATATCTTTGATAATGAAAAGCATCATTAGTGAAATTGAAGACAGTGGCATAATATCCTGCCAGGGCCTCTCATGGGCCCCTGACACCACCTAAATGCTGGAAAAGCTTAAGGCTGAGTCACCACAATGTATTCTCTATGGGCCACGCTTTGTCCAGGTATCGCGAACAGTCGCAGTTTTCACAGCGTCCTCGCAGCTGACCGACTAAGTCCGTTGGTGTTGTTTGTGCCATCTCTCCACTGGCGCTTGTACAACCATCACCTGTGCTTCGTATAACAACGAGGGGCATTCACACCGAATTAAACAAGAAATCAGCAGGGCTCATCCACGTGGTCCTGCGAAAAGTCTGTAACACTCACCTCCTGAACGCGCTCTACTTCACGACAGACGCACGTGCTTCCCGCTGCTCTTGAAGTCCAGGCTCGGCAGCCTAAACGTAAAACCCGTAAAACGGCACGACACGACGGAGTGGCGCTAGTGTCTATTTGATAAACATCGTCGAGCGGCCGCGAGCACAGTACACACCTGAGGGACCGCAGTCGAAAACTTTGGGTTGTTCGAAACGCGGAAGATCCAATCGAGAAAGCCTGCGTCCAAACTGTGCACGCACACGCAGACTTTATTGTTTTTTGGCAAGGTTCACAAAGAATAAGCGTAAAAGCAGTGACGTCATGAGTCCGAGGTTGGTTTATCCGTCGAGGGGAAATTCTATGCGTCAATTTCTAAGGGTAAATGCACAAATGACGGTGAAAACAAGTGCCACAACAGATACAGTGCGGGGTTTAACGGATGCTACAAGTAAAATACATGATAACGGATAGGGCAGTTGGCGTCGTCGTCGCATATTACGGTTACTAAGAGTAAAACACGGAGTAAGGGTTATTTTAAAAGTTGCTTTTCCGAGAGTGTAGTGTGAAACCTGCCACTCCACATCACTTGCACCAGTTACATCGTCCACCTTATCATCATCCAATGTATGTGTTTGTGTACTTCCACGCGTTACGAGCCAACGAGGTCGAGGCACTCGTCGAGAAGGGCACGTGATAAAACACGTGCACGGCGCTCTTCACGCGATACGTGGAGGGCGTGGTATACGTCACGCGCAATGTGTCACGTGCCCATGTTTTTTAATTTCCCGCCACTCGTTAGCTCATACCGACCGTAACGACGATGAAGCGATTAATACCCATGTCAGACGGGCGCAGTTACGGCCTTAACGGTTACGGTCTTAAGTGCATACGATCATTAAATACTTGCCAGACGGTCAGTCATACGGCCTTTGCGACAAAATTTAGGTGTAAGGGCTGTGGAGCTCCAGCAAGACAGTTTACGGCGTTCCCCCGAAACTCTCGAAGTCTCGTAACCAAACGTCATGAACAAGATGGTGCAAATTTCCTTCAATTCGAAATAAAATGCCTTTATGAGACGTAATGTTCCGCTAACTTTTTTCGTGCTCAACGCCTTCAGTTTTTCTGGTGAATATTTGGACTTTGCTTCACATTATTGTTTCTGTTCTGTTCGTAGCGATAGCCTCGAACCACTGCACTCCATGTCGTCTGCATCCAAAACTGTGCGCGCACAACAAAGCATCGAAATTGCTTCAAAACAAATATCGTTTGCTGTCATTCAAATTGGCTAAGTGCAAACCAAACGTTGTTTCCGTGTACTCACAGTGAGAAGAAATGTGATTTAACTACATTTCATTCAACGTTCGCAGATGTGTTTATCGGTGTAGACATCATCGGCAAAGCACCTTCACGGACATGGAGGTAAGAAACTAAGGAGATGCCCTAAGCGCCTCTCCCAATGCAAGCGAGCGTGCTGTGACCCGCG
Organism: Ornithodoros turicata; assembly: GCF_037126465.1. NCBI lineage: Eukaryota > Metazoa > Arthropoda > Arachnida > Ixodida > Argasidae > Ornithodoros > Ornithodoros turicata. The sequence continues at coordinate 24,232,033 of NC_088207.1, forward strand.
CATGGCATTGTGGTTAGTTGCCCACACACGTGACCCATAAACGTCACGGCAAGACGTCATAAAACATGGCGTTCTCCATGTCCGCGGCGTATCTTACCTGAATACAGAGACGAGCTGCGGTCGAATAACTAGTTTCCGCTTTCATAACATCTTAGAAGTTATCACACCCGTTGAAACATAAGATAGATAATCTCAGTGTGGAAGCAATGGATCACTAAATCGCTAGAAGACGTACGTACGTCATCGTGACATTGCCTGGCTTCTTTTCTGTTTTGCTCAACTTTTGCTGTGATTTATCACGCGGCAAATGTTGAAACAACCCAGTATTGTGCGAATTGACTCCTTGAAGGTAAGACGTTTGCTGAAGATGAGGTTTGCTAAACTTCCAGCATACTTCCAGGCCTCAGCGTAATGCCGAAACATGTGGGGATCACGTGACCGGGCAACTACATGGGCGTGGTATTGCCAGGAGCGACCGCTAGAGGGGTCCCACGGCCCTCGGATCTTGTAGCCCTCTCCTTAGTTTCTTACCTCCATGTTCACGGATATCTCTGGCAGCCTCCCAGGGTTTAAGGCCATATTTCAGCTACGGCCTTTTTTTAATGCCGTTGCCTTAAAGGTCGTATGTGTGCCCGTCTGACAGAGGTATAAGCCCCCTGGAACGATGACGATAATGGTGATGATTCTGACAAAAACGATTACAGACACAGAGTTGTCATAAAACATGCAAAATCGTTCAACAGCAAAAAACCACAAACACCCAAAGTTTCAAAACTTTGTGTCTGCACCAATGTTTCGGAAACATTTTGCCACGGCTGAGAAGCCCCGGTGCCTTACACTGGGTCCGAGTACTTTTGGCACACTGAACGAATGGCCGTCCACTACTGTCAGCTCTCACTGTAGAAGGCGACGAGCTTCGGTGTACCGTACGCAGAACATTATAAAGTGACATCTTGCGCAACACCACACACAGATCAAATGATGCAATTTACGCATACAGCTGTTTCACGCATCTAACCCAGAGGTTACCTTTTAAAAAAAAAGTTTTCCGATGCTAGGCTGCTCCTTCCCTCCAATTTCCCTTGACAAGGCCGAGGAAAGCCGGACCTGCTACTCCTGTGGTTCATATGTATACCCTTTATAAATGACCTTTGATCCCAATTAAAGCAAAGTGTAGCAAGGTCCGCTGCTATGAAATGCGTCCTTATGCTGTGAATGCCAGCATTCGATTTCGAAGCTGTTGCCGAAGCCAATGTTCGAAAACGATGGGGGCTGTCGAACATAGTACCAATGTTCTGGCCCATTATGACCATTGTTGCCGATGCCTCGCAAAAACTTGAATCATCACCATCATCTTTCTGACATTGTCATCTCAGGTGAGGATCGCTAAGCCACGCTAAATCCAAGACACTTTTACGATGTATATACGGAGCATCCGTTTTATACTTTTTTTCTGACTGCGTGTCAGCGCTGTGGCTATAAACGGCGTACAGACGTGGACAGGTGGAGAGAAGACAGCAGGAAGGAAGGAGTGGGGGACAGGGGGGGTTAGTATGCGTCCTGGGCCGACTTCAGGGGGAACTGTGCCGACATTCGTCTGAAAAGTCTTCGAAAAACCCTTGATACTTTAGAGAGTTTTTATAATGAAGTTATGAAAGCTACCTGGATGCGGTTTTCACAGGTGGGTGGGTTATGACTATTTTTTTTAATACAGTACTCACTGACCAAGGTCGCTGATCCATTATACCTCCGACACGAGCACTGGTGATGTTCTTAACTTTATACTTCACTATCAGGTGCATCGACGAATCTACTCGAAAAAAGAAAAAGAGATACGCGTATAGCGCTATTTAGTTGTTTAATACTAAGCAACCACATGTAAAGGACTGTAATTCGCAATTTAAACTTTCCCGCTTATAAATGCGTTTTACACTCCGGTTTTGGTCCCGACAGCTTCAGCCACATTTCTAAGCGACGTGCGCTGAAGAGAAACGCTTTAGAGAGACCGTCACTGGCGCACACTTCAAAGCCGTAAAGGACCCCTACTTCAAAGGTGTTCTAGCCTGTACGTGTGCCACGGGTACTTATTAGTGAACCGAAGATAATGTTGATCCTCGCCGGTATGAGTTTTTCGTGGCAAACGGCTGCTGAATAACTGATAACGTGTAAATGCATACCAACAAGGGGGTTAACCAAATGAAGGGGCAGGATTCCCTCGTAATTTGCACGGACGTGTCCTTTGTTTCGAAGCCTTATTTCTCTCCGGCGTGCAAGCCGCAGCTTATCTGAGGGTACAGCCCGCGGTCGGAGGTTGCCCCAAGTGCAAAAGGAGCGGCGCTGCGGATTGTCTGCGTTGCGGCTAATATGCGTCGAATTACGGCAACAAACTGCAACGGGACAAGTACTGTCCCACTTTGTCGTACAACTGCAACAACACCAACTGCTCCATTTTGAATACCGCCACAGGGAGACCACGCTCTAATAATACATAACTTCAGCACATGTCACACGGTGGATTTCAACCATTGCGCACAATTATACACTCGAAGAAAGAAAAAAAAAAGAGAGAGGAGTAATTGTACTCCTTTTGGGGGCTAAGTGCATTACAACAAAAATTTGTCCCTTGCGAGAGTAAATGCACGGGAGTAAATGGATGTCACGGAATTTCACGCTCTGTTCTAATAGGCCAAGGTACATAACTCGTGTGCATATACTTTGAATTAAGCCGTCAACCGTGATGTGTCGAATGGTATAAAATCTTTCGACGTGCATAGGTCACAATTTCGCAAGAAAGAACCGATAACTATTTCTTCCTCTGTGGCGGTGAAAAATTGCTAAGTTATATAATATATAGCCTTATTCCATCAAATCTACGTAGAGTGCATATTTACGTAGACTGTTGCATTCACGAGACCATTTTCGAAGTTCAGTGACTATCTGCAGTCCTGGGGAGTAAATTTCGGGATCAGGGGACTAAAACGAGGAGTAATTGCAATCAAGTGGACTAGAAGCTGCAATGTACTCCCCGTTTCACTCCTTTTTTTTTTTTCTTAGAGTGATACCGTTCTTGAGGAGAGTGGTGGACATGCGCCTTTCTGTGACAAGTAACAACAACAACCAGAGATAAATTAATGATGATGAATGGGGAAATTCGCCACATGAGGTGCGACCCACTACCCCAAGGCACAATGGGCTGGATGACAATTAACATTACTACATAAGTGTCACAAAAAGGCGTACGTCTCCCGTTTTTAACAAATCAGGGGACAGAACGACGTGAATTGGGATGACGGTTGGCTAGGAGCGCGTATGCCGCAGGCGTTATTACCCCTGTCACAAGGGGACAGTCTTCAATGATCATTGAAATCAATGTTCATTGAATATGCGCGTTGCGCCAGCTAGCGTGTAACCTGTCAACCTGTCAGGGAGCATTGGTTTCAATGTTTTTTGAGCAGCTGACACGTTACACGCTAGGTGGCGCTACGCACATATTCAATGGCCATTGGTTTGAATGATCATTGAAATCAACGGCATTTGAATATATGCGTAGTGACACCAAGCCTGTCGTGTCAACTGCCTCAAAGAGCATTAAATCCAATACTTCCTCACAGGTTGACACGTTACACGCTAGGTGGCGCTATGCGCATGTTCAATGGCCATTGGTTTCAATGGTCACTGAAGACTGTCCGTGTGAAAGGGGTACATGGAGGCGCCGACTGGTTTTGATATTGGAGTTGTATTCGACTTAAATGGCGAATACCATTGAGAGAGCAAATATTGCACCACGACTGGTGCGGGTCTGTCTCGTACTCCTGGCGGTGTTCAACGGATTTGCTCCTCAATGGAATGCTACCTGCCCTCGGCAGAAGCAAAACGCTTCTTGCAAAGCGCTGCAATCTGAGTGTCTGTTTCTTAGATTGGATTAGCTACGCTCTGTACATTGCCGCGCAGCCACCCTAGGATTACTCCGAATCATCTACTATACATTGCAGTGCCCTCATTATAGTGCAGTAATATTTTTGGATCTACCGGCAATAGAAAAACACCTTGAAAAAGTATCCGACGCTAGCGCCCTCATATGTGGCGCGCATGCCTGTTGTCTGCCGTACTATTCCGCGCGTTTGGCTCTATGTCAATTGGCGGGTCAAAAAGTATTGCTCCTTGCAGCAAATGAATTTCCCTGGTTCTCCCATTGCAATAATCCGCCACTGACGTCGTCCCGTCAATGGAACGATTTTTGCACCTTCCGTGAGCAACATTTTGATCCAGATCTGCCAATGGAATTCGCAATGATACGGGAACATGCCGTATGCAAAGCTTCATCCAGGAGAGCGTCGTCGTTTTAGAGAATTATTTAAAGCGGACGGCATGTGCGCATTCTGTTTCGGTTTCACTGTGACGTAAGCAGAAGCTGCCAGACGTCACAAGGGTGTGCGACGGAAATAAAGTGGATTGAGGTCATGTGTTGAGATATGATAAGACATGAAAATGGAGGAATAAGGCGTCCTGTTCGTTGGTGGTAGTCAAGGTCGTGCTGAAGACTGGGAGGTGGTGGGTTCGAATCCTACCACTGGCTGTGCTGTCTGGGGTTTTCCCTGGGTTTTCCGAAGACTTTCCAGATGAATGTAGGTACAGTTCCCCCTGAAGTCGGCCCAGGACGCATACTAACCCTCTTGTCTCCCACTCCTAGGAGTGGGAGACAAGACAGAGGACAGCACAGAGGACAGCAGGAAGCTTCCTGCTGTCCTCTGTCCACGTCTGTACGCCGCTCATAGCCACAGCTGCTTCGCGGCGCTAACCAGGAGCAAAAAAAAAAAAAAAAACGGAAACATGGAAATAATAAAACATATACTGCGTTTCCCATGGAATCCATGGATTCTATGCTTGGCAGACTACTGACAGCGGGGCGTCACACAGCGGGACCATAAAATTTAACGAGAAATAACTGGCTCGAATCTGGCTCGAACTGCGACCATCATAAACATAATAAACTGTGAGCATCATAATCACGATAAAGCATGTGACAGTGTCTTTGAAGTTTCTGGACTGTCGCTTTATGTAGTCGTTAAACACCCCGACACTGTCTAAATAATAAATTTCCCCATAACATAAAACCGACCGAAACGGCCCCATAGAATACCAAATGTATCCCACTAATAGAACGGGACAAGATGATTAACCGTGACAAAAGCTTCCGACAAATTTACGTGCACTGTGACAACTATCTTGCCGTCATCTTAGACCATACGATATAATCATAACATAAACCATATAATTCAAATCCTCCGGAGCGGTCTTAGCACTGATGTCTCCTATGGAACCCCGTACAGGGTGTTTCACATAAAATGACAAAAAACTGTAACTGGGAACTTTTGCCGCCATTTAGGAAGCCTTTGGACAATTTTTTAATTGAGGAAAATTTATTTTTCAATTGGGGGGAACTTTGAACATTGCCAAGCGAACCTCACTTTTTTTTTACAGAAATATGAAGTCCTCCACGGATAACTGCAGATCCAACAAAAACTATGCGCAGTATCGCAACAGATACAGTCCAAAAAAATTGGTAAAATTTACGCTTTAGCCCCTCCTGTTTGATTTTAGCAAAGAAGCGCGCCCAAAATGTCCCTCTAGGAGGAAGCCCCGCCTTCATTTGTTTGCCATCTTTGTGATAAGACTGTTGTCACCAGCATCAAGTTCAAAGCAGGGGAAAGAGAGGTAAAACAAGAGGCGGGGACACTTCCTCCTCTACACGCACATTTCGCGTGCGCTTCTTTGCGACAATCAAGCAAGCGGGGCTAAAACGGAATTTTTACTAACTTTTTTAGTCTATTTCTGTTGCGATACTGTGCATAGATTTTGTTGGGTCTGTGGTTATCTGTGGAGGGCTTCATATTTGTGTAAAAGAAGAAGTAAGGTTTGCTTGGCAAATTGCAAAGTTCAACTGAAAAAAAAAAAACAGATTTCTCTCAATTAAAAAAATTATCCAATGCCTTCCTAAATGGCGGCAAAAGTTCCCAGAAGTAATTGCCGAAAGCCCCACAATCCTCCGGCGAGTACGTCGCCAGTTAGAATTTTTTTCTCACTTTAGGTGAAACACCCTGTATACTGTACAAGAAAAACAAACAAACGAAAGAATCCACAAGAGGAACAGGTTTGAAAGTGTGCCCACTTTCACGCCGATGTCGTGGAGGAGGAGAAATGAAGTTAAAGTAACCCTGAGAGGATATTGTAAAACGTCACAGGCATCCGTATATGCCACCACAGGGCCCTTCTTATGAGATTGAAATTGTGGCAGTAGCCAAAAAAAAAAAAAAAAAAGCCGGACAGCAGCTCACTTTAAAAACAGGTGGTGGTGGTGATGGTCGCGGTGGTGTGCTATTTTCCGAACTATCTGCCTGCCGAACGGAACTTCACCGCATAGCACGGTCTGCGCAAACCAGTGGCACGAACAATCCTCTTATGGCTTCTGATTCAAAGAGAGAGGTTTGCGTGCGCCTTTATATGTCAATTTGGATAGCTTTGGTCAACCTTTGGTCAATTTGGCGACAAGCGTACCCCCCAAGCAAGCCCCCCTTCTCTCTTCGAATCAGAAGCCATAACACGATTCAGATATACGGTGAAGTTCTGTTTTTAGAGTGCAGGAATCGAATCATGCACCTCTGGATTGCCGTTCGAGTGTGCTAACAACTACTCTACGCTGGCAACGGCTTTCCAACCACTTACCAAGGGACCTCATTCAATGAGACGGGCCACGCACTCACTCAGGATTGGACTGGATTTAAAAAAAAAAGCGACACATTCGCATCCTCTCCTACACGGTTTTCATACGCAAACACACGCACATAGAGACAACGCAGGGTTAGACAACGGCGTTTGGTGAACGTGATGGAAAGCAACGGGTCCTAAGCTGGAACGCACAAACGGGCAAACAAAACACAAGCCTCAAGGTACCTAAGAACACGAGATTGGAATATGGCGGAGTTGTGCTATCTGTTCGTGTGCTTCAGCGCCAGAACAGTTACTCTCCTTGGGGCTTTTTATACTTGTTGCGAAGTATGGGCCTATCTGGGTCAACGCAGAGTGGAGTTTGCAGAAGAACGACGGAGTTCAAGAGCGACAGCTGCGACCTCCTCGTGTTGCAGCAGCAGCTCCTCACTCGTGACCTTCGAGCGTTGCTTGCTGTACACGACGTCTCGCGAGCGCATCATTGTGTGCTTGCTCCTTCGGAGCGCAATGTTTAGTTAAACACTGGAAGGTGGCGGGATTCACCGGATTCCATGCCCGATGTTTTCCCTGGGTTTCCTCGGGCAGACTGTCTATATAGGCATATATGCCACTGCAGTCGGAACGCATACATATACTATCAACTATGCCTGTCTCTCTCGCCCTTGTTTTCTTCTCTCCACGTGTGCACGTCTGTACACTCTGAAAAGAAAACTTCACCGCATAGAACGCTGATGGTCCACCATTGCACAGAATGGTAACGTTACCGCTTCCGATTTCGAAGAGAGAGCGGGCGTATGCCTTTTGTGGTAATTGAAGGGACACTGAAGTGGCAAAAATGTGTCCTCGTGGAATGAAAAATGGTGCTACCTTGACAGCCATACAAAAGGAACAAGGTTCATCCGTTGCGTAATTCCTGAAGTATGCGCGAATGAAACCGCCAATTTACGCTTTCTCTTTTCTCTCCCTCTCAAGAAGGTCTGGAATGCGGAGCGGCCTGTAATTGGTCTTCTCAAACGATCTCCCGCGATGATTGGGCAAATCATTTGAGGAGACCAATAGGGGTTATTGAGGAGGAGGCTACGTTGCATGCGCATAACACTGGATCTCACGTGGTGATGCCTATACGGCGCGCTGCGTGGAAACCAAAAGCACAACCGAAACGTTCTGGCTGCATGAGCGCCAGTGTTGCACGCTAAAATGAGGGTCACACAGACGAGGCGTCGCTCGACCGACGGCGCAAATTTCAGTACACACATGTTAATAATAATAGTAATAATAATAAAATAATAATAATAAAATTAATTTACTCTGCAGCTTAAATCACTACATACGGCGACAGCGGCGGTGGTTAAAACAAGCATATTGCAGCAACAAACAACGACATCAATTGATAAGCAGCAGATCAATCAACAGCAGTGGCCAGCAAACTCAACTACCCGAACAAGTAAGAAATAAAAGAAGAAAAAGACTAACCACGATTAACATCAGCACCAGAGTAACAAAGGTTCCGCAGCTCGTGTTTTAATTTTGCTTTCGAGTTTATTTCGCATAATACACAAGGCAAGTTATTAAAAATGCATGGTATATAGTACGACAATAGGATCCGTATCGAGTGAAGGTAAAAGGAACATGGTACTGACCACTACACGTTCTAACTGCTCTCGCTCTGGTAACAGGAACCCTAAATAAACCCAACCAATAGTATTTTAGAACCACACAGTATTTGAATAAATGTTTAAAGGGAGGAAAGTGAGCAACAGTAAATAAATCCGAGGTATCATACGTAGAAGCACGATAAACAACACTATTTAAAGAGCTTTCCAAAATGGAGTTGATTTTACGCTTCCAGGTTTCACTGCCATGTATAAAAAGAGTAATTCCACATCTAAGCACGCTGCACCCGATACTCTGAAGTATTGTTCTCCGAGTCGTTGGGGGAGTAGTGCTTCGAAACTGCATAATCGACACGATACTCTCCTCAATTTTGCACATATATAAGCTAAGTGCTCATTCACCTAATGATACCTATACCTAAATATTTGGCAGTTTCATGAAAATATAACGCTGGACAGGCGCAGCTCTCGCAAAATGAAAAGTGTACAAAAACAGGCAAAGAAGGTGGAAATCTTTTCGGGGGACCACGGAAATAAAATCAGTTGGGTTTTTGCAGAGTTAATCTTCATAAGATTACTTTGAAACCAGTCCAGTACTATACAGAGACCTCCCTTTGCAAGAGCTCCACCGATGAACCATAGCTAACATGTGGGGAGGCCAAGGCAGCGTCATCCGCGTATTGAAATAGATGACAATCTTGTTTAATGCGGGAAAGATCATTAGCGTATAGATTGAACAGTAACGCGGCTAAAACCGATCCCTGAGGAACGCCCGATCGGATGTGTACTATAAACCCATTGTTGCCACAAACGGAAACACACTGTACCCTATCCGTAAAGAAATTATGTAACTAATCATTTGATCCCCGAAACCCATAGGCATACGCTATCAAAAGCTTTAGAAAGGGCGAGGGGGTATATATTTATAAGAACAAAGGAAAAAAGAAAGGGGAAAGGTCAGCCGAACGGGACGCCAGCTTGCTATTCCACAAAGAAAAGTAAAGAGAAAGAAATGAAAGAAGAATAAAATAAATAAAAAGAATAAACTAACAAACGGTGATAGAAGGATGATATAGATTAAAGACAAAGATGGCAACAAAAAAAAAGATGACTAACAAAGGGTGAAAGAAGGATGAGATAGATTACAGAAGAAAATGCAAAAAAAAAAAAAAAAAAAAAACGTGAGGTTAATGCGTTAAAGGGTGAGAGTGCGGCACTGAAGAATGAGACAGCACGACCTGAGTTCACGGGCTGTTCAAAGGGCGAGGAATAAACAGGCAATTACCATATTCTTATCATGTGACCTGTAAATTAGATCAACAAAGTCCTCGAAAGCTGACTGAGTTCCTCTGCCCTCCACAAATCAGTTTTGCGATTTAGAAATAATATTATGTTTTTCTATGAACCTAAGCGTTACAGAGTACACATATCTTTCCGTCCGGCCCTCGATGGCTCAGTTGGTAGCGTGCCGGTAGCGCCTGCTGATCCCAAGATTGCGGGTTCAAACCCGGCCGAGGAAGGTGGCGACTTGGCGGAAGGGCACGAGTTGCTCAGACCGTGTGTCGGGATTTAAAAGAACGCACATTAAAGAACCCTCAGGTGGGAAAAATTAATCCACGGACCCAACCACTGTGACGTCGTTCATGTTCACAGTTGTTTCGCGACGTAAAGCCCCGAAGTTATTAATATTACATATTTCCACGATGACTGCCAAGACCGGAAGCAGTGAACCTGGTCCGTAATTATCTACCTTGTTTTTTTTTTTTTATCTCTTCTTATGTATGGACCTGACGCAAGCTGTTTTTAAGCCAGGGGGAATGACGCATGTAGAAAAGGTAGCGTTTAATATAAATAGCATACTACCTTTCAGTAGATTAAAATTACGTTTGATGTCAGCAACCCTTATTTGATCACATCCACAGGCCCTTGTTGATAGCTTGCCAAGCATGGGGCACACAATAGTAATAATAATAATAATCCAATTGAGTCAATTCAATATTATTGCAAATCAAAGAAATGACAACAGCACAAAACGGGTCCGCCTAAGCCTAGAAGGCTTGTGAGCGGGGACCGACAGACAGAAGCGGACGCCGAGTGAAAAGCACAATAACCTAGTGCATAACATGAAACAAACTGATAGATGAGAACATACGACAGTTATAGCAAATATTCTTAGGCAGAAAAATAGGCGATGTCAAGTTGCCGGTGGTGAGTAAATCAAAGAGTGATATTAAATGGCAGGAGCAACTTATTTATTTACAGATGGTAACGAGACTTTCGTGCACGAGACTGCACTTCTTCAGGTTACAAAAATATGAACATGGTACAGGCACATATGTACAGTTGACGGGGGAGTTTTGGCATGAGTGGGCAAAAGGGTGATGGAAAGGATGCAAATACAGGTAAAAATGAAAAGAACATGAATACAAACGCGGGGGTATCAGAAGCGCAACATAACGCGAGTCCAAGGCGTTGTGTTGCGCTTCTGATACCCCTGCGTTTGTATTTATGTTCTTTTCATTTTTACCTGTATTTGCATCCTTTCCATCACCCTGTTATCCACTCATGCCAAAGCTCCCCCGTCAACTGTATATATGTGCCTGTACCATGTTCATATTTTTGTAACCTGAAGAAGTGCAGCCTCGTGCACGAAAGTCTCGTTACCATGTGTAAATATATAAGTTGCTCCTACCGTTTAATATCGCTCTTCAAACCATAAATAATAGTGTTACAGATTAACGAAAGGCATATACTGTGTAATCTAATGAAGCTCTATTTACTCAACCGATCTTCTTTACGCTCTAAATGAAGCACATGCCGAAAACTCTACTCCAGAAAGACGATGCCTGGTGGAATAATAATAATTGTGAACCCATAGATAATAAACTTGTTTTTACTTCACATACAGATGCTAGGTTTAATAGATCTGTAGGAATGGCATTGAAGATATAACGGACGCATATAGTACTCTCGTTTGCCTTTTCCATAGTTCGTGTAAATACGTGGTAATGTGTACGATTCAGCATTGCGTAATGGCTGGGGGCAAAAAAAAAATATATATATATATATGTAAATAATCATCATCATAATAAATTTGTGCCACATAGGTCGTTCGTGCTACGTTGCGAGATATTTCTAAGCGAAGCTCTTACATGACACCAAACACATTGGTTGCTTGCTTATTGCTTTATGGCACATCCGCTGCCGACAGACATCGCAAACCTTCCGTCTGTACAGGCAGGCATGTTGTAGAGTGTTAAACCTCGCAGCAGCAAGCTAAGCGCTGTTGTAGCCGGATACATTCTCGTGCAAGTTAAATGGATATACCGACGAACGGGCAAACGTTTTCCTGTGAACGCGATACAGCGCGCGTTAAAACACCCCCTATGTTATTGCGCCGGGATCTGTGCCTGAGGGGTGAGAATGCCTTTCTCGATGGAAAACGGAAATGACGTGAAATTTATTCGTGGACTGGCGATAAGTCTTACTGCATAGTTCCGTGTGACCAGACAGGAAACAGGCCATTTGTTATCCCTCTAGTCTTCGTCCCCACCCACAATAAATACGCACAGCTACTGCGTCTAACGCTGGAGGAATTGATATTATTATTATTATTTTTTTTTTCGATTTGTCGCACGCTGATATCATTTTGCGCGCCTCGTAGGCATAATAGCGTAGCTTCCGATGCAAATAACGGCTTCTGTAGCGTATCAAAATTATAGTTTTGACATGTTTCGGGTGTAAGTGTGTTGTGGCGCACACTTTTGTGGCCTATAGGTTTAACACACACAAAAGGGAGAAACTAAAGCGCACTTCTGACGGGTATATCCTACACTATACGCCATTTCAAATCGCACATTCGATATGCACAACAGCATTTATAAGAACAGTGTGTTCTGTCTAAAACGCTGCGTCGGATGGGTTTTTCTCGTAACACATCTTGCAGCAGCGGTATTACACCGTTCACGGAATAAAAACGGAGTTTACGAAATAAAAACAAGTGTTTACGAGTATTTTCCGACCGATATAACGCGCCACCGACCGAAAAATTTCAAATAAAACTACCGCGTATAACGCGCAACGTGGTATAACATGTAAGTTTCTACCCACTTTGAACATACGCGCGGAAAACAAGGAAGCATCAGACCGATATTGAGATTTTTCTTTTGTCTTTGCGGAATAACAAGCCGACGTCCCGTTTGTTCTGACCTTTACTCCTTTTTTTCTAATAAGACCCTTGTTCTAATAAAACCATCCCCCCTCCACGCATGTCCGTTTTGCACACTGAAACGCGTACAAGAAAACTTACTGTGTAACAACATAATCACACTGACGAACTGCATTTTAGAAAGATGATATCGTTCTCTTTTCTCGAAGGCGTACACATTTTTGTGACACTTTTACAGTTGCGTTAATTGTCACAAAAGGGGCATACGCCCTGCTCTCTCATCCAGTCAGAAGCGATAACTGCAGTATACTTTTCAGCAACAACAACAACATATATATTGTGATGATGAAGTGGGGAGGTTTTCCACTCTAGGAGTGGAACGCTACCCCATAGCTAGGGGGTCTAATATGAGTGGTGACAATGATGAGTGATGAAGATGAGAGATGACGGGAATGATCGAAGTGGCGATGACGATGCTGGACGTGATCGTGATGGTGGGAATGTCCGAGGGCGCTGCTGGGGTCATAATGAGTCCTTTAGGCCTGTCGCCTCAAAGAAGTCAACCACGTGACGTAAGGCCGCCCTGGAGTCGGCCGCGGTGCCCCAAGGGCCGAGGATGGCAGCAGTGCTGATGCATAGCGTGAAATGTGGTGAATTGACGTTTGTAGAGTGTGCAGCGGGCATTCTACTGCGTGCATGTGTGTGCGTGTTTGTGTGTGTGTGTTATTACACACGCGTGTGTGTATTATTTTAACCTACGATTTCACACATGAGGGAACTATCGCCATCGCGGTAGGAGCTCGCGCTCAATCGCTGTCTTAACCGCAAGGGCGCGTCGCCGTGGATGAAACTTGGCGGCAACCCAGTATGCATTTGCACCTAAAAACCGCAAGCACAAGGGCCCACTTGCACGAACGTTGAGGTAAACCTCAGTGTTGCACTCGGTAGCCTCGGCAGTGCTTTCTGCACACAGTACTAACCTCGACGCTTCCCTTTCTTGGAGCACTAGCACGGCTACCAGGGGCAGCACTGGGGAATTGACCTTTTTCACATACGCGCGTCGTATTCTAGGGGCTCTCCAGCGCACCACACTCGGCGCGCGCCAAAACAAAAAATCCACGTGGGTAGCACAAAGGACGAAAACTGCTCCGGAGTGGGACCGACGAGCTCGCGCCGGTTCCTGTGGTCTCCCCACTGGTCCCCACTTCTGTCGTCCCATACAGCACCATCTAGTGGAGGCGGAGATAACCCTGTCCGGCGCCTCAAGGTCATGCGCATGCGCATAGGCCGTCGTGAAAAAAGTACATACAAGCGGGACCAGATCTGGTACAGAGATATTTTATTCTCTCTTTCTTTTAACTCCGTGACGTGCAGCTCGCAGCAGGAAAAATTTAAAAATATTACGATTTTCGCCTACCATTTGTAGCGGCGCTACCATCGCGCTACTCTATATACAGGGTGTCCCAGAAAACGTGCCATTGAATTATAATAAAAAAAACTGCACCACCTAGAATCATGCGGTCAACGGCATTTGTTCTGTTTGAGAAAATGTATTAGACGACTCATTAGACGACGGCATTTGTTCTTAATAGGTTTTTGCCACCTCCTGATGTGAAGGTCGTGTAACGTAAGTTTAATTATGTAAGTTTTTGCGAACTGAACTCGGAAATTTGCCAAGTAAAGGTCATTTTTTTACCCCACCAATGTGAAGAGCGTGTCTAATTTATTCAAATTAATGATAATTGACAGGAATATTCAGGGGCTATCCCATCAGAAAAAATAGCCGAACATCATGCTCTACGGAGCTAGCGCGCGACAAATTTTTCAGCGCAATCCTTGTCAGTCCGACGAAAGGAAGTTGGCAACCCAGCCTACACCTGCAACGCAGAAAGAGATAACACAGGTATGGCTTATCGCGTCCGACTTTCGCTGGGATCGCACTTTCCCTCTCCCAATTTCAGGAACTGTCACTTTTTCTACTATCACTCTGTGGGCTAGGTTTGGGACCTCCTTTCGTCGGACTGAGAGCGACTGCGCTCGAAAAGTCGTCGCGCGTCATGGTTCGGTGCTACGAAAAGCATGACGTTCGGCTATTTTTTCCGATGGGATAGCTCGCGAATATCACTGTCAATCATGAACTTGAGTGAATTCGGCACGCTCTTCATATGGGTGGGGTAAAAAGTGACCTTTACTTGGCAAATTTCCGAGTTCAGTTCGCAAGTATTTACATAATTAAACTTACGATACATGACATTCACGTCAGGAGTTGGCGAAAACCTAGTAAGAACAAATGGCGTTGACCGCATGATTCTAGGTGGCGTAGTTTTTTATTATAATTCAATGACACGTTTTCTGGGACACCCTGTAGAGTCGAATACAGAGGGTAGCAGTATTCGGATAATCAATATAGGTTGCGGGTACGAAGCTTATTATTGGCATCGAGAACCCTGAAGCCTCAGCTATCACGCTCGGAAGAGCGTGGTGATAAAATAAAGACCCATACGCGCATGTATCACATTGGACACCCATTCCTTTTTGTTGCTCCCTCTGTTCTTTAGCGAGCGGCATGGGGGGCACCGACAAAGGGTAAGGCTAAGTGGTCGCTGCTTTATTTATCTGCTCTGTCGAGGGGAATATCGTACAAAAATGCTACCCGGCACGCTCTCAGAGAAACGGAGTAAATAGAGGAGGTAGTTCCAGCTTGTAGTTGCAGCAAAGGTTGCAGTAACTTCCCATTTTTGGCCCCCGCCTGTTCCTGAAATTTACTCCTTCGTACTGAAAATAGTTCGCAAACTAAGCTCGCAAACTAAGCTCGCAAACGATCCCCTGAATGCTACAATATATGGTAAATATGTGCACGGCTGGAATTTGATGGAACAGCACAGCGTAAATAAGCCATTCGCTCCCTGCAAGAGATAGGTAGTTCTCTCTGGACAAACCTGTTTATGCACGTCGAGATGCAAGTCGAAGTACCTTCATTTATGCACAGTAGAATGTGTGCATGGGACTGCGAACACAAGGCGTGAAATGCAATCTCTGCTATGTGACGTTCATGCATTCACTCCCAAAATGGATTAAAATTACTCCTTTTGTTGTGATGGTGCACGTTATAGAGTGCACTCTATGCAGCATTCTACATTATCGAGCAAGACGTCAGTGTAGAAGTCTGGAAGTTACTCGTAATTTAACCAGCTTAAAGCAAAACTGCGAACCGTGCAAAGAATAAAGGAACTGCGTTCCCCTTAAATCCTCCGAAGTAAAAGACATTACACACAAGGGATGAACGATGTGCATAACATTCAAGGAGTCGCGTTTAAAGTGCGTTTTCTTTCTCTCTCAAAATTCTCTTCCCAAATTATCCATGGACTTGGAAAGGTTGGAAAGACATTTCGCGGCTGCCTTCGAAGGAGACGAAGTTAGAGGGCACTCAATGGGGATCGAGGAATGTCCTACGGGCACGTGCGGCTTAATTGGGTCCTTACTGAAGGGCTTGGTTTACTCTTGCGGTGTCGCACGAGAGCACTGTGTGTCAGACCGTAAAAGACGGTACGAGCGGCCGTGTAATAATGCTCAACGAAAAAGCACCGGTAAAAGTTCGAAGTAGCGACCTACTCGAGGGTGCTGTTTTATCGGATAGCCCTTGGGCTAATAACTGGTCGTTACGGCGTTTGACAATCGAAACTCTCGGACATGCCGTTACGGATGCACGACTTCTCTCTATATATATAGTCTCCAACGGTATCATGTGATGTCCGCGCTGGTGCGGTGTGCATTTGCGTGCACTCACACCAGCTCGACGCTGCTGCTTTCACTGTGGTAGCACCTGGTTCAGTTAGTAACAGTTAACATTTCAAATTCTTTGTGTCCAACTTCTGTGTGACAGCCATATTGCATGTTTCAACCATAGGTAGATGTGCTTGTCTCGGCACTTATACAGTTCTTTGTACCCGCAGGACAGCAGTCCAGGGGCTCACTTGGCGCCTCAGAACCTTCTGTGGTTCCAAATGAGGTAAGGCTTTCGTCTAAGTATTGAGCGGGTCGAGCACTCGAGCCACCGGTTGCAGCCACTGCGGAAGCCCCATAGAAGCAGTTGAAGGAGTCAGGCACAGACAACCGTCATGTCGAATAATCAGAAGGGAAACTTATTTATTATTATTATTTACCTATTTATTCTGGCCGTCCGTACCGGCCGTGCCCCGGCGCGCTCCTGGTAACGATGGTGCATGATGCGCCACTCACTCATTAAGACGTCAGTTGGTTGGTTGGTTGCGGCGTTTGGTTGCAACCTGGCGGCCGATGACGCCTGGAGATTGCTCGTCCTGTGCCGACACTACAGGACACCGTATAGACTACTTTCATCCATTTGTTTAATAGCCTATGATGCCTACTTCACGTATGCGTATGCTGCGGAATGATGGTTTTTCCTCTGACTTTTATTGATTTCGACCGTTGTAATAATTGCCCGCTATAATATTTTGTGCTAGTCTCCTTTTGTCATCCATTACTTAAATATGTCTACACTCTATATTTTCTGCCAATTTGTCTACTTTAAGTAGCCATAGATTCAAATTCAGGGTATCTATAGTGTATTCCAATTTTACTTCTCTACGTGGGTGCACTGCACAGCAGGTTATGATGACATAGCCTTGGGAGGGCACCAGACAAAAATAAAATTAACCAAATAATAGGGAACTGGGCTAGCATTTACCGTGAAACGTCTGAGGAAATCTCAAGGAAAACACCCTTACAGCACAGCCGGTGCTGGGAGTCAGCTCACAGCCTTGTTGTCAAAGTGCACCACGCGGGTAAGACTCATTAGTGGCCCATGTCCGCATCCGAACCGGATTGAAAATTATAGAATATTCATGAGCATAAGCTGTTCAGTTACATTATGGTGTTCATTTGAGCCTGGATACGCAACGTTTGCTCGTTGTGGACCCCTTCATGGAGATGGAATTTTGTATGAGCCATAGGTTCCGTGGCAGGGATGGGCAGTAATCGTAATACTTTTTTTTTTACTATCTCTCTAATAGTTTTGAGCACATATACTAATGTAACTTTATTTGTATTATAATACTCAAGAATATGTAATATTCACTGCATTTGCTTCACGAAATCCGTGAAGAAGCACGATATAACTTACAAAATGCTTTGGCCCGGTTTCACCAACGCTGGTTAACTTTAAACCAAGATCAAGGGTTGCTAAAACTTGAAGTTAACACTGCGAATTCTTTTCTACAAAGTTAGTTGGCGACGTGATGATTGTTTCAGTGACAATAACTTGCTTTAGTGAAGCACAGTTAAGCGTTAAATTCAAGTTCAGGGACCGCTGATCTCCGTTCAAATGCTAATTGGCGTTGGTGAAACCGGGCCTTTGTCAACTCAAAAGAAACGTCATGTCTTTGGTCGTCAACCATCGCGCTTTTCCGCAGGAGTCTTATAGTCTGGATTCAATTCACCCACCACTGTGGGGGGGGGGGGGGGGGGGGGGGGGTTGAATCCAACTCGCTTTCACCCTTTGATTTTAAATACAAGGACATGGTATGCAATGTCGTGTCCGCTCATCCACACGACGTGTGCACCGTCGAAAGCCTGGATGATGGAACAACCAAAACAGTGCATGTTACACAAATGAAAATATTCACACATCAACCAGACTGGGATACCAACATATATTTTCACGATTCAGACACTTCTTGTGTTGTGTATGTTATGTGTGTGTTGTGCTTGTTGTATAGTACCATGTGAAATCCGTCTAGTAAATCTCTCCCACACACAAGATAGGGCCTTCAGACGTCGACAGCTCTTCAGAACAGGAGGGAACAGGTATACACCACAATACACTCAGGGGTCGGAACCGAAAGTGAACCCGAACCGAACACCGCTGAACCGCATTCGTTGCACAAACAAACAACAACAACGACATGGTTTTAAATACATGACGTCGCGTGAAAGACATCCTGGAAATACAGCACTCTTAGAAATGAACTTCACCGCATAGCACGCTCCTAGCCAACCATAATCTCGAATGATATCGTTATTTTCCCTGATTTGTTGAAAACGGTAGGCGTACGCCTTATTTGTGACAATTATGAACCGCATAAGTGTCACAAAAAAGGCGTACGCCTCCCGTTTTCAACAAATCAGGGAAGATAACGATATCATTCGAGATGATGGTTGGCTAGGAGCATGCTATGCGGTGAAGTTCATTTTTAAGAGTGTGTCGACAAAATTGGCCCGAAAGTTAGCGAATAAACTCAGTGTTCTGCGGAGCGTGCTATTTAGCGTATAGAGATGCAATGGTGTATAACATCGTATAACTTTCATACAGGGTGAGTGAAAACACACAACGTCAGGCGTGAACGTTGCAACGTCGGAATAATTGAAGTAAGCGCGCAAAAGAATGGGAAAAGACAAGAAAGTGGTGAATCTGTACGTCAATTCATTTTATCCGCGAACTTATTACAAAAAGACGAAATAAATACGGGCGAGTGTTTGCAACACCTGCAACAACAAGTTAATACAAGACAATACAGTGAATTTCCTCCTTACGTACAGCGCGCTATGAATCGCGCATAACTGGTTGAGGGAGGTCGCGTTAAATTAGCGCATTGCTTGCACCGCTGTTGAGCGACAGAATGCCCGCAGGCTATTACACCGCATATCCATGTTTGATGTTGTCGGACATTTAACAAGGCGAATTTCGTTCTGTTTCTTTCGTATAGCATACAACATCCGCCTCGCATGGCCGTCTGATAAAGTATGCACAGCGCATTACCAGCTTTTCATATGCCCCAGGGCATATACCCTGTGACTGCAATGGAAGAACATCCCTCGGGAGGAGATCCAGATGGCGAACTAGGCTGAATACGGGGTTGTACGCGGCATGCACTGCAGGAGCTTTTTCTTTCCCATAATGCACGGCATCATTAAGCGCTTTATTGCGTATATATCGCGCGTATATAGAACGAAAGCAGCGGCGTTGGAAGGGCGGGTAAGCCGACATGCTTCCGCTCTCGATTCATGAGACGAAATGCACCGGTGTTTTCTCACGATGTTATCCCAAATGGGCAAAACGATGCGTTCGCTATTTGGATGCACTGCAAAGGCGAGCGTTCCTCTTGAACAATAACAATAATTATATTTTGACGATGAAGCGGGGAAGTTTTCCATTCTAGGTGTGGAACGCTACCCCATAGTTAGGCTGTCTAATATTAATAATGATGATCGGAGTGGCGATGGCGATCCTGATCGTAATGGTGGGAATGTCCGAGGGCGCCGTCGGGATCACAACGTTCTTCTTGAAATTGTCAAACATGTACGAAAAAGTATATAAGAAACAATGATAACGTTCCTGGATTCGTTTCAATCTCACTTTAAAAAAAAATTGGATTGAGCTCTGGCCAGTCTCCCTTTCACTATACAGAGTGTCCCAGCTAAGTGTATACAGATTTTTTAAAAATATATATAACACTTTTTCCAAGATGAAATCAATTGCAATATAGCATATGCTGAAGGGCACTGCCTAGGAGGGCATTAGCAAAGTCCAAAGGCAATGTCTTAATTAACTTTCATTAATTAACTTGTTAATTATAAAAGCTACAAAGTTGTCCCAATGAGAACATCTGTTCCTTTCGGTCACCTGATATCGTAGCTGTTTTCAGAACAAAAATCCGTTCGATAGATCGCCCGCAAAAAAATTGGTGAAGGAGCGCCATTTTTTCTTTATTTTGTTCATTGCGCATCTTCGCAGACGCGTATTTCCTTCATCCCCAACGTGAGAGGGGGAAGGAGCACAGTGCCGCCTCATGCGTCGAAGATGAGCTTTAACTTGCGGAAACAAAACAAAAACAAATGTATCGGGTGACTCTATCGGACCTGGCCTTATCTTGGGTTGCATGTTCTGTTTCCTTTTAATCTTTTTCCAGGACGCGAGAGGCGATAGTGTGCTGTTTCTCCCTCTCACATTCTTCCGAGTTCCATTTCTGCCGAGTGTCACTAACACAGTGTCGTGTGACAGCAGACGAATGACACTAAGTGCAAGTGTCACTCGTTGAGAGTGGTATTATAGTATGGCAAGTGTCACTCGTTGTGAGTGACACGGGATTTTTTAATTGAGAAAAAATAAAAATATCTCACGGATTTAGACCAGTTTGTCACTGATGTGGTCCACTGATTCAGAGGTTCTTCACGACCTCCATATTCCTCAGGAAGAGCAATACCGGATTTGTTATACTCCACATGCGTGCCCCTGTGCAGGGGGATGGGGTCCGCTGCAAGTGGTTAGTGGGCATAGATAAATATAGTGTTACTGTCCTGCACTACGGTTAGGAGCCTGCTTTCACTGCCTAGCGCTAAACTTTGTATTTGTTTGCTTCAATGATACAGATAAGCAGACATAGCTGTAGGGGAGCCAAAAAGCAGCACAGGCTGCTTGACCAGGGCGCCACCCCACTACACTAGTACTCATGTCGACAAGAAGACAACGAACAAATATATACATGAACAAATATCAATCTCCATAACTTGTGCAACGAAGCATACCTAAACGTCCGTGTCTCGTCCTATGTGTTAGTAACTGCCCTTTGAGTATCCAATTCGCCAGTTAATTGACGGAGAAGAGACAAATCAGAGCACGGGACAAGTTGTCACTCCGAAAGCCTGCATTGCCGGCATATACCGCTTGTTGATGCATCGTCTTATAGGTGATATGGGTGATATGGGATGGGCCTCATGAGTATTTCGGGTGGGACACATGGAGCGACAACTAGCGCGATTTTCGCATCCCTTGTCGCGCGAAGGGTCAGCGACACCGCTCTCTTTGTTTCCTCCGCGACGTCGCAAGCGACTGCCTCTGCCATATTTGATTCGCGGTCGCCCGGCGCGACGCCGGAAACAACAGTGAAAAGCGCCAATCAGTACATACCGGCAGTGGCGCCACCAACATATTCTTTCGATTATATTTATTTTCTTATATTTCTATGTATTTCTTTTCGAGTATATAAACAAAAACGAAAAGCGGCGACGAAGACGACGACAGAATACACATTACCCGTAAAACGAAAATGAAACGTTATCCTTTCTCTCTTGCTCCCCCTTCTCCTTTTCCCCCTTTCACAAAGGAGTGAAACTTGTCGCCTTGCCTGAGCAGGCAGACCACACTCCTCTTGCTTTGAACATCGTACCACCACCATGAAGCCGAAGTGGGGTGCGCAGTGCCCATTACGCACAGAACCCGTTTATTAGTCTGAGAGTTTGGCCATTGGGAGGAGCCTGTCCCAAAGCGCGCCATTTGACGTCACACGATGGGCGGCGCAAAGGCCAGTGGCACCATTTTGGATCAGAGCTGTTGCCTTGAAATCTCCCATTCCGCCATTTTGGAGCAGAGGCACAACCTTGAAATCACCCCGTGCCGCCGCGGCTCGCTTTTCATCCAGGTCAAGTAGGCGGAGCAATGACGGCTCTGACGTCACGGTGGCTCCCCATCTCCGGGCGGCAAAAGATCAAAGAAGGGCCAAACTCTCCTCATAACGCCATTTACAGAAAGTGTTGTACCCGTTACCGGGTCGCGTGACACCAATATGTGCAAGATTGACGATTGAAATTCACATTGTAAAAAGTAAAGAATGCTCCGGTTTGCATTCGACGTACCGTATCGCAATATATGGAACGCGCTTTCAAACGAAAAGTAACGAAACAAATGTGTATGTATCGATTTTTTATCGCGTAAAGGACGCCGCGCCGCCACAGTCCACACTCCTGGCACGTTAACGCGTTTCCCTTCTATCGATAGTGTATTTAAATGAGCTCTTGAACGCTACGTCGTGGTCCTGGAGTACTTTCATTGTCTGATAACACAAGCATCAGCAGCCGAGGTCCTTACGGCATACCTTCACGTTGCCTACAAGTAACGATTCGCGGGTTCGAAAAGAACAAAATAATGTCTGGTTGAGATAGCCTTCCTTGAACTCGCCTTTCTTATCATAGAAGCAGTGTTTTTGCATAAGACGCATCGGATGATGTTTTTCGCCTTTTTTAAATTTCAAAAGGCATGAATCAACCAGAAGCGCGCAGCTGTTATATCAGAGAGCTGTTTTTTCCCCTCCCGTTTCCTTTCATGCGAGCAATATTTAAGCAGGATTAAATATTGCGCGTGGCTGATAAGAAGGGCTTAACAACGTGGGCAATAAAGAATTCCCAAAATGTTTTGAGCACGTCGCAACAGGACGTTTCAAAATATAATGTTCCTTGTCGACCTATCGCATTCGAGTCAGCAGCCTGGGGCTGTGTTTCTAAGCTCAAGAGTTGCCATGCAGCTAATTCTCTTTTCGCGTAGCATTCAAACGATGGCTTCATTCTTCACGATATCATTCGTTGCTATGTTCGCGTTATTCTGTATTCAAATGAAGCGTTCCAAAGGGCTTTACAAGTCTCTTGGAAACCTAGTTAAGGAGGATCTTTTGCGTGGTACGTGCACCTGGAAACGGGATTTCAGTTCGTACGATAAGCGAGCTGTTCTGCAATGTACAAGACCTCTATAGAAAATACATCAAAGGGTCGGTTGCTACACATGGTACTTCGCAGAGCACGTCGTTGTTTACAAGGCATGAGAACACATTTGAGCGGTTCAGGTCTCGGGTAAGGTGCATCGATGTTTAGACGAATTATAGGATAGGCCGTACAAAATTGCGTCTTTCCTACAGTTCTAAGCAGTGATGGGCAAAGTACTTCAAAACCGTACTTGAAGTAAAGTACCGAGTACCTGGCACCCGTTGTACTTTAAGTACAGTATAAAGTACCACACTACAAATGTGCTTAAAGTAAAGTACAAAGTCATTTGCAGCGTGCTTTAAAGTGCTCATCAAGTACATTGCAAATTTAGATCGTATTGCTGGACCTTTCAACACTTGGTGGTGATAAAATGTGAGGTAATTACGCTTCGACGGCTATCTTTTGAAAGCTTGTATATAGCATTTTGGCCGAGCTAGAAAACATGGAAAGTTTACAGCTGACTCATTAATATGAACCGAAATAAATGATTTTGCGACAAAGCTTTGCGTTTGTATTGTCAATTGGGTACTTGAGTACTTGAAAGTACAGTACCGAAGAAAGCTACTTAAAGTGCACGAACTGAAATGTACTGTACGTAAAAAATACAAGTACTGGGAAATGTACTTAAAGTAATACTTGAGCACTTGATACATCACGTACATCCTATCACTGGTTCAAAGGACCATGTCCATGTTTGAATGATCCAGTCTGCACAAAAGTAAATCAAAGAAAAGCCTTTCCGCTTCACTTGCTGTTGAGTCTTTGCGCAGTGTCATAAATGGACATATTTCTTGTTATTTCGGCTATCAACATTGGCTTTCTTAACATCGCTTCCTGTCCGTCAAACTGCTTGGCCAGTGGCGAGTTTCAAGATGGAAGAGTTGTATGACAGCGCTTTGTGGTGCCGAAGGTGGAACTGGAGTTCGGTTTTCATCATCACTCACCATCTTCTCCCCCTCAAGCAATGGGATATGGTGCTGCCTCAGCGGCGAAACATCCTACTACATATATACAGGGTGTTTCAAAAAACGTGTCATTCGGACTTTATAAAAAAACGGGGAGACGGAAAAATACGGGGTAAGGGGCACTTGTGTGGCAACTGAATTTGCCATCTTGCAAAAATATTTTCAGTTGATTTTAATTAAAATAAATTGGATTTCTTTAATTGAACTCCGATATTTTCCAAGTCAACCTAACCTAACGTTTTTTTTTTACAGAATTTTAGAGCCCGTAGCGAACTTAGTCAGATCCACCAAGAAATCCGCTCGATGTTGCAAATGAAACTGCCCCAAAAAAGTCCCGAAGTTGAGGCTTCAGAAGTTTCGGGTATTCAACAGCGCACCAAATCAGTCGGAAAAATGCGCGGAGGGAGGACATGCTCCTGCCCCCACCAGCTCCGGTGGCGCAGCGGTAACGCGTGCGCTTGGAGACTGGGAGGTCCGCGGTTCGAATCCGCAGGTCGTCTGTGCCGTTTGGGGTTTTTCCTGGGTTTCCTTCAGATGTGTAATAGGCGTATGCCGGCACAGTTCCCCTGAAGTCGGCCCATGGACGCAGCTATCCTCCCCCCGAGCGGATTCCGCTCGGTCTTCCACTTCACCCTTTCCTCTCCTCCTCTCCACCACCTTTCCCTTCCCGAGAAACATGCCGCCTATTCAGGCAGGCAGACCTCTCGGGTTCCTCCCAACGACACTCCTCCTCCTCCTCCTGCCCCCATGAAGCTAGAACAGTTTATCGCCAAACCGGCGTGTAGCACAAGACGCGCAGATAACAAGGCAGGTGACATTCCACCATACGTTGATAAGCGGCAAACAAAAATGATTCCGCCTCTTTTTTCCCGCCCTGTGTTTTTTCGACCTTCTATCTTTCATGGGGGCAGGAGCATGTCCTCCTCTCCACGAATCTTTGCGTCTGATTTGGTGCGCCGTTGAATACCCGAAACTTTGAAGCCTCAATTTAGGGACTTTTTTTGGGCAGTTCCATTTGCAATATCGAGCGGATTTCTTAGTGGATCTGACTAAGTTCACTACGGGCTCTCTAATTCTGTAAAAAAAAACGTTAGGTTGACTTGGGAAATTTTGGAGTTCAATTAAAGAAATTCAATTTATTTTAATTAAAATCAAATGAAAATATATTTGCAAGATGGCAAATTCAGTTGCCACACAAATGCCGTTTACCCCGTATTTTTCCGTCGCCCCGTTTTTTTTTTTTTATAAAATCCGAATGACACGTTTTTTGAAACACCCTGTATATACAGGGTGTTTCAAAAAACGTGTCATTCGGCACGGTGTCACCGTGTATGATTCCCAGTCTCCCGTCTCGATTCCTCCGGCGCAAAACAACCGGATCATTTTCACTGCTCTCCCAATATGCATGTCCAACTTCCCCCGGTTGAGTGGTATAGTCCAGAAAAATGTATAACAGTACAGTGGTTGAAAAACAGGGTGCACAGTAACTCAGACTTGGAGGTATCTTGAGTACCGAACTCTAAATACTGTATCTTAAATACTTTTGTTGGTATCTTAGTATCGTACTGAGTACGCTTCGTGAAAAGTATTTGTACTGTAATTAAAATACTATTTTCAGTATTTAGTACTCAGTACTCTAATTACTCTTTCCTTTTAGTCGAATATTGAGATGGACATTCCTCTTTTTCTCTTTTCTTTTTTTTTTTTTGCCGCACCTGACGACAGTTGACCTTTCCAGGCCCTTTAAAAGGAAGTTCACGCTCTTATCATTTGGCTTGAAACACCACGTGTGTTCTGACCTTAAAACTGGGCTCTCAGTGCAACCACTCCTCTTTTGTGCGGTGTGTGTCCGATGTGTTATCCAAAATAGCTCAGCCTTTTATTGTCCTCTTGCATTGCATTCCAACTTCAAGTTCTACCCTACTTTTTTGTGTGTTACGTTCTGGGAGGCCTTTGTCTCATTTGCAGCCATATTTTGACACTTCTGTGCCTGTTTATTTTTTGAGTATCTTATAAGTCTCTTAAATACTTCTTATAGTATTTACTGCTCTACTCTAATTACTTTCATTTCTAACTATCTTTACTGTATTTTAAATACATTTTGCGCGCAGTATTTAGTAACGTATTTTAAATACTCTTTTTTAGTATCTTCTGCATGTCTGCAGCAAATCCTTTACCTCCAGTACGGTAGAGTAACTCCTCCGGTACAGTAACTCCTGTACGAGAGAGTAGTGTACAATTAGTCTCCAGTACGGAGTTAAGCGGACTTCTCACTCCCTCAAGGGAGTGAGGAGACTCCTTTTTGAGAGTAATTGTACTCTCCAAAAGGGATTGATATAAGTGGAAAAGGAAAAAGATATATATAATATAAAAGGAAAAGAGGTTAAAGTACACCCCTTTTTTTAAGAGCGTAGAATGGTTTTGGAATGTGGACTACAGGTCGACTGATGCAGGTACCAGCAAGTAGCCTGCAGAAGGCATATAGGTTAGGGCTAGGTTAATACTGCACACGGCCATATGGTGCAGGCGCGAGGAAGACGCCTGAGATATAGGGAAAGGTTTGGGATAGAGTAGTAGTGCATTCGGGTGGGACTGATGCAGGCGCGAGATGTAGCGGCGGTAGGGATATGCTAACAGTTGCTTATACCACCTTCAACGTTCAGTGTGCTTACCACTTTCCGCCTTTTGCTTTTTCGTTTAAATACTGTGTTATTCTTTCCTCTTCTGTTGCACTTATCCACTCCTTCCAGGAAAGAACCACAATTTGCCCCTTGTCCCCTCCCGAGGACCTAAGCAGGAGAAGTGTCATGGGGAAGCGGCGTGTTGGAAATGACACGGGCGATATGAGAGCGAGTGAATCGTGTTATATACCAACTCTGTAGTACCTTCTATCCAGCAAGTGCAGCCTGGTCCATGAGCTCGTCCCAGGACTAGGCAAGTACATTCACAAAACGACTCGGAGAATGCACGGGACGTGCTCCGCTAGGAACGAGATACGAAAGTGCCGCCGTGTTGGAACTGATGCAGCGAGTGCTGCCAAATCGTATTCTCTTTTTCTTTCTTCTTTCTTTTCTTTTTCTTCTTCTTTTTTTTTTGTGTGTACGCTTCACACACTGTGATTGAAGATTTTAAATGGTGCGTGGTCATGTCATCACAATCATCACAGCGTTTACGAGGGCCACAACAACGTGCGAACGGTATCGTACTCTTCGATACAACTAATAATATTGGATACAACTGAATTCTTGCTTTATCATGCTATGTATTGCATTACAGTATTGATGTGTACCGTGTTTATCTATTACAAACAGTGATAGTCATTATAGCGCTCAGCTTCACATCTCCGTACGTACCTCTAACATAAGTAAAGACGTTTTGCGCTTATGCCGGAATGTTAGATATTTGATTCACACAAAATTCACAAAACTCCCGCTGTCAATAATGAACAATGAATGTTGAATTCATTACTCACGCTCACCATTACTTGATCCCCTCACAGGAAAAGGAAGCTTAGTTTGACAATGGGAGCAGGCTTACCTGGAAAGAGACAACAATCACGGGCATTAGAGGTTAATAAAGACACAACATACTTTATACATCTCTTCTTCTTTGAGAGAGTTAGTGTGTGTGAAGATAAAAACAACATGGAGAAGTTTGCTTCATGGTCAAAGACAGGAAGCAGAGTTCACAAAGTAACCAGCGGATTAAACCCCTTGTCTACAAAATCCTACCGAATCTTACCATCAGTGCGGTCTCTACGTTTTAAGTTGCATTCTCCCCAAAACATCGTTCCAGTCACTGACTAGCTTCGCTCAGAGTATACTGCATTCCTTTTCCCCGGCACTATGCCGACATCCGTTTAGCAACATTCAAGGCGCCGCTCTTCCATTGGACAAGATCTAGAACTTGGCGGCAGTTTGATGACACGCCAGTGGAACCGCACACTCTTAACAATGAACTTCACCGCATAGCACTCTCCTAGCCAACTATAATATCTAGTGACATCGCTCTCGCACCTGATATGTTGAAAACAGGAGGCGTACGCCATTCTTGTACTAGTTATGTACTGCATAAGCAATTATGTACTGCATTTCCCCTAGTGGCGAGCAGGAAGGTTGCATAGAGGTCATCGGAGGCCCGCTTTCCGGCAACGTGGTAGTAAATATAGTAGTGCTGGATCAGCTGGCTGTTGTCGGCCTCACAGAGATGGGTAACGTCACGACTAACGCTCTGGGGAAATAAGTGTCCTGGGCCGACTTCTGAGGGAACTGTGCCGACACATGTATGACAGGGTTTGAGTAAAACGACCGGTGGTGGTGGTGATGGTGGTGTTGGTGATGGTGGTGTTGGTGAAAGGGTTCGCCGTTGTCGGCCTCACAGAGGTGGGCAACGTCACGACTGACGCCCTGGGGGAACGTGCGTCCTGGGCCGACTTCTAAGGGAACAAGCGACTGACAACCTTCGGACGGCAGTGGCCAACCAATCAAAGCAAAGAAGAAGACGAGGTTCTGCGGAGGATGCAAGGGAACGATTGCCTCGTTACGCCTGCGGAAGCCCCGCTTGTCTCGCTCTCGCCGGTGTATCTCGAGGGCACGTCGAACGTCGGCCTGGAGACCCTCGCCGTTGTCTGTTCGTCGTTGCCCGCTCTGAAAGCACCCGCCCGGGATTGGGGGACGTAGCTCTATCAAGCATGACTTGGGGCAAAGAACCACAGCCCTTTTTATGATGCCGAGAAGAGATGTGAAAAGATTTCTTGGCCAATATCGCCAAGATATTTCAACCACGCAGCTCTATTGTACTGAAAACTCCGCGATGTGAAAGGGAGGAAACGCCCGCGGATATTCTTTTGTTTGACTTGTGCTCTCACATTTTTCTTCGCTCTGCTAGCGGGGGCCAACGGCGCCTGGGAAGATCACCGCGTTACGACCACAGCCAATTCCAATGCGCGCAGTGTCTCACCCTCTTCTCACCCGCATTCTCCGGAGGGCACATAACGCGGAGCCTCGCGAGCATAGAAAGTGGTATAGTGCTCCGAGCGCTTTCGGCTGTGATTTTTCTATAATTACCTCTGTGGGGTTTTAACCCTTAGTGGTGCTGTAAAGAATTCCTGTGTTCTAGTCAGGAATGATTGAAGCACTTTACTTCTTGTTTTGAGACCTGCTGGGTACCAGACCATGAAAGACACGTTGCCTGAGTCGTCGCACACTCTTCTGCCATTTCCCGGAGAACACCGCGCAAAAACGAAGACAGGATACCTTGTGGTGAGGACAAAGAAGATAGCCACACGACCTGTTGTTGTTGTTGTTTTGGTTGGTTAAATAATAAGGGGAGGTTGAGTTCGCGCAAGCGAATTCTGCTACCCCACAAAGAAACAGAAAAAACAGAAAGAAAACAGAAAAAAAAGGGATAGAAAAAAAAACAGAAAAACAGACGACCTGTTGTATTGTCTTATACATCATTGTTGCATTGTTGACTGAGCCACAGAAGAGTGTGTGCTCATCTTCTTCAACTTCCGCTAACCATTTAGCCCGCTCGTTAACCCTATCCCGCCTATTTCTATTCCTGAGTCAACAACTGAGACAAGTTCCAAAAAACATTGCCACCTTTCTATCGCAGTGTAGTGTAGCATTCCACTGTATACTCATCACCGGAGACGCCATTATCGGGGGAAAAAGCTGGGACCTGGTGGGTGCTCACGGTGGCTCTGTCTGCTTCTTAATTAAAACCCGCTGTGTACGCAGCAGCGGGGTTTGCGCCCCATGCGGTTTGACAGGCGCATTTTTTCACGGTGCGCGGCCCCGGCCATGAGCAGTTTTACGTAGTGCGATATTCACGGAAACACGCACCATGCGGGCCGTCCTTAAAGCGTGCAAATAGGAGAAAGGTATATGTACAGTAGTGGCATCGTTGATATGGGCACCTTCGTCCCCGAGAAAAAATCGTCCATCAAGCGAATCGTCCACATTGTCGAGTATATTACGGAAATACATAACACAAAAATATGATTTAATAAAGTGAAGTAAAGTAGAGAATTAAAGTTGCAAAATTCATGTTTTGGTATGCTCCAACAGACTTTGTAAAGCTATATCCGCAAAAAGAAAGGCAAAGTTCTCGACATTACGATGCGACCAAGCCTTACCTAACAATGCACCAAGGGCTTTCTCTTGGAGCATCTCGACAGCTCAGAGTGCACGTACATTCCCAAACCACAGCATGAACGCTGCTTTCAGTTCTTCCCACGGCGGTGGACGACGTCAAACGACTGACGATATCGCGGTAGTGATATTCAGCCGTGTCTCGGCGTTCTTTAGAAAAACAGCAACGGTTGGCTTTGCAAGGCTGACTCCAAGCTTATCTTGAGCCCATCCCCTGACCTCCTGGATGGATTCTGATGGTCGCTGCCCCTTGCGTTCGCATATTTCGCGTTTCACACCGGCGTGCAGCTCAGTCTTTCTCTGCTTGAGGCTCGACATGAGTACCCGGCAAACTTATTGCATTAAAAGGAATGATATTTTCTTCACCTCCTAACCAACCATAATCTCGAATGTCATATTTCTCTCCCCTGGTTTGTTGGAAACAGGCGAGGTATGCCTTTTCTGTTATGTTCCGTATAACTATCACAAAAAAGACGTACGTCTCCTGTTTTTAGCAAATCAGGGGAGAGAACGATGTCATTCGAGATGATGGTTGGTTAGGAGGTCAAGTAAATGTCATTCCGTTTAATGCATTAAGTTTGCCGTGTGGCTAGGGTATAAGTCCGTTAGCGGAACGGCCGTTACTTCGCCTGTAGTCCAACCATAATTTCGAACGACATCGTTCTCTGCCCTGATTTGTTGAAAACAGGAGGCGTACACCTTTTTTGCAACAGTTCAGGCACCCATGTGACCCTTTCAACCCCTTCTACGTAAGATGTCGTATTTCCATGACAATGAACAGGTCGACGTAATCCTGGCCTGTTGCTGCAGGTCCCGTGCTTTCATTCGGCGAGGCTATAGAAGAGCATCAAAAAAGACAAAGAACAACTATGGGATATAGCGCGCACCTGCACAAGAGACAGGAACGTCGTTCAAAGGAAGGAGTACGCACATAGTTTTGATTAACTCGCCGGTGATTACCTGGGAATTTCCTGTCCCTCAAGGCTCGCGCGTCGTCGTTGGGGAAGTATCTTAACTCTCACTGTCGGGAACAGGCATTGCCTCAGGGAGTCTTTGAGGTGAAAATAGAGGGAACTTCTGTCAGTGCGGTCGCCAATTCGTTTAGACGGGCCATAGAAAGAATGGTGATGGCACCTGTAAGAGTGTCCGGTTTCAGTGTTGTAAGAATTATTCTGTCGTCTTCGCAGTGGGGTTGTCCCGCCCTTTTCCCTGGCGTTCTTCGGTTAGGGGCAGACTTGTACATATTTGAAGTATTGTATTTAAAATACTGTATTTTAAATACAATTTGCGGTATTTTGGTGCTCTACTCAATACTTTTTGTTTTGTGTATTTGTACTTTATTTAAATACATTTCATGGTATTTTCTACTCAATACTCTAATTACATATTTTGGATCTCCCTGTCAAACTTTCTGTGTCTTGTCTTTCCATTATCTTGCTTGTTCAGTGGAAATTACCTGAGTACCTCAGACTTGACCCGGATAGCAACCCTAGACCCGGACATTGACCCTTCTTGGAAGTCTCAATTTAGAGATCTTGCCCCGTGTGTACTAATCCTTGGGCAGTGAGGGTTCTGTTATATGTGGTGACGCCGAATTCTGACCTCGCCGATCAGGGACCTCTAGAAGTTTGCTTTGTTCTGGGTCACATATACTTAGTGGAGTTATGTGGTATCTCTTTGTCATCTTTTTGGAACTTGTGTTTAGATGACTCCTATCACACAGCGGCGGCTAGCGTAGTGCGCGGGGTCTAGGTGATTCATGCGACATAGCGGCTACTTGCCGCATTGACCCATGACCGGTGACTTTTTGCATTCAAGGATAAATGGTATCTTAATTGTATTTCAAATACTTTTTGAGGTATTTTGTACTCTATCTTAATTACTTTAATTTTCATGTATTTATACTCTATCTTAATTACATTTTAACGTTAGTATTTATTATCTTATCTTAAATACATTTTTGAGTATCTTGTACATGTCTGATTAGGGGTTATCCTTTGCGCGGTCTACCTCTCAATGCAGGGCAGTGTCTTTCGTGGCCGGTAATGCACCACGCATAGGTCGAGTGCCACGCATGTTTTGAACAGCACTTCACCGCATAACAGGGTCCTGGCAGACCGTCACACCGTCATCCCGAATGGTATATCTTTGTTGAAAATGGGATGCGCTTCCATTTTTCTGGCAGCCTATGCAGTAACGTTGTCACAAAAAGGCGTACGCACCACTGTCGCTATAAATCTGAAGAGATAACTGTACGGAAAGAACGTGAACTTCATGGGAACTTCTTCTCGGCATCAGGAACAAGAGGATACTCGAGCGGCAAAGAACGTACAAAGTCAACCACCGTGCTCCGGCAGTGATGGGCGCATTTCATGCCCTCGTTGCGCGACAGTTTTCTCCGGAACGCGCTGTACCGCACTCACACGGGTGCTTCGCCAAGAGAAGAAGAAGCAAAGAAAAACGGCGGAGTCTAGGGTCTGGGGAACCCGTCTATCACGTGCTATGGCCAGGCACGTACTCGAGGAAGCAAGCGTCACCCTGGTTCACGGCGAAGTATCAGCACATCAAAGCCAGCGCAGCTTGCCGTAAGCGC
Organism: Ornithodoros turicata; assembly: GCF_037126465.1. Taxonomy (NCBI): domain Eukaryota; kingdom Metazoa; phylum Arthropoda; class Arachnida; order Ixodida; family Argasidae; genus Ornithodoros; species Ornithodoros turicata. The sequence goes on from NC_088207.1 coordinate 24,264,804, forward strand.
CCGATCGCGCAGCAGGGCGACGCTGCACGAGCTAGACATTGAAGTATAGCTGACGAGGAAGTCAATGCGTATTCCGAACCTAAATGCTACAGATCCCGGAGGCTGGGATGATCGTCTTGTGAACTATGATACCTAAGGTCTTCAGGGACGGATAACCCATTTTCGGTCCAGGCATTCTCTCTAACGCCATTGCAGGGCGAAGCTGACACGAACATATTTCATGCCTATGGCGGCTCAATATATCTTCGTTTCCCAAGATGGTGCTTTGCCTCAATAATAAATGAGACCCTAATAAAATGCGACAATATGCTTTTTTTTTTTGCCTGTACACTGTTCCCCAGGGTAAGCAACACGTTCTCAGAGCAGTCGCTGCTGTTATATTGCCAGTTATCTTTTGCGTAATCCGATACCACCTAGCCAATCCACCGGATAGGTGCTACATTTAAATAAATGGTGCCCATTTATTTACAGAGTGACGCCACAAAGCTTGACCAAGGCCCTTAAGCAATTCGAGCTCGACGCTGTATGCGAACAAATGACCATCATGTAAGCTGGCAGGTCCAAGCAGGCTTTACGTAATCCCACATGCGAGGTAGAAGCTTTCCGGCCGCCGCAGAACCCATCTGTCTTCGTCGGTCCGACGCCGCATGCAAAGAGGTCGCCGGTATTACCGCACACAGCGATGAAATTAGAAGGCATTCAGTGCAATTCAGCAGCTACTCAGGAAAGTAGCCATCTCCCTTGAATTGTCATGCAGTCGCTATTTGTCCGTAGACTTTAGAAATCCATTAATCCTGCCCCCTAGCCTGTGCACTACTGAATTCGTCTCCCAGTACTTTACTTAAGAAACGCCTCCTTAACTATAATGCAATAAAGCTGGCAACCCATTCGTTCCCGTCTGAGCGTCCTCATACTGCATCCTCGGAGGCGCCTCGTTCATTATAATCCCAAACCATCACTTTCACCTGCGTCTCCAATTTGCAGTCGTTACGTGAGACTTCACTCTCGGGCAGCTATATGTATAAGCGCCGGTACAATCTGCATATCTCGCAGCGCCATGGCGCGGCGCTTTTTATCAAAATATCTTTGTATACCACCCTACTCGGCAGAGCACAAGCAATTAAGCACGGATTAGGCTCGAGTAATGAGTTCCTCCCCCGTCATCATTCGCCGGCTGCTTTTGTACCGCTCCCTTTGTTCTCCTACGCGCACCAATTTCGTGCTGGCAGTGACAACAATGTGAGTGAAACGGAAATATGCGCAGGGAACTAACGCCTCTGTAGTCGCCATCTTTCTTTTATTATTATTATTAATGCTTACCTCATTTGTTCGCTGATAAGTAGGCTTGGGAAACCACGGATGGATGGAATTGTCCTAAGCGCTGGGAATGGCGACCTAATGAGCTGGCTGTGAATTCGTCTCTCGGCGTAAGTTACAACACGAACTGCTCGAATCCGCTGTGAAATCGAAGCAATATGGTAATGTTCCGAAAGAGCATTAAACACGCTGCTCACCAGGCGGCGACATGGAGCGAGTCGTATCAGAGCCGTATATTAAAAGGGAGTCTGGCCATTGGGAGGAGTCACAAAAAGAGGCTCGACCTGTCAATCACAGTTTCGCTCCTCTGATTGGTTTGCTTTTTACCAAGGGGGTCGCCATGACACCATACTGCCACCCAAAATGGCGACGAAAACAAACAGTGAAGCGGGGATTTCGTGACAAAAAATTTTCACAGACTAACCTGATTTTGCGCTGCAAATGTACATCCTAATATAAATTTCTCGGAAATCACTTTCAACTTATGCTCATCCATCGATATCTAACTGAAAATAATACGTTTTGTAGATTTGTTTAAAAATCATACCGACAACAGAATGTGTCCCCGCAGGTGGTTCTGACGGCAGCGGTACAACGACGGAAGCAGACGACAATTCCCGACGTGCCTTACGCTCCCTAGGTGGCGCTTATCAAATTTGCACCAACAATCCACTACTTTTGCAGATTGCGAGAGGTATGCATTTCAATCCCATCCAATCCACTTGCCACCCAAAATGGCGCTGCCCATGTTGGATAGGGGGGCAAATAGTGAGGATAGGCTGATTGATAGCGCCTCATATTTCAAGACTTCATTGGTCGGAAAGCTGAAAAAGTGGGTGGAGCTTCAGGTATAGGCATGACCCATTAATGGCCAGACTCCCTTTTAATATACGGCTCTGAGTCGTATAGAACTATACACTGCAATCCCTGACGCTTCCGTGTTCTGCGTCACGTTAAAGGGGCACTAAACTGCAAAAACAAGTTCACAAATTATGTTACACGCTATGTTAATTTCGCACTTGTTGTCATAGTTCGAAACTTTGATTCCGTTACGGAGCTACAATCAGAAGTATTACCGCACACGTTCTTGCTTCTACACTAAGCAGTGAACGTCGCTTCAGCTCGTGCGTCGGTTATACATCGGGTGCTCTTAGTCCATGCTGCACGTGCTCGCGCGTGCCACGCCGTGGAACAGTTTCGGCGAAAAACATAGTGCGAGTTACGAAGCGGACGTGAAGATAATTGTTGTCAGTGGAACATTTGTGATAGCTGTTGTGGGCTACAATTCAGTAAATCGGTATTGAAAAATGCAGCAATGCGCATGATGCCGCGCATGTACGGAACACTCCGTTTTTAAAAATGCATAATGAGTACAACATAGGCTCCGCCTCCCGCTTTCAACAAATCAGGGACGAGAACGTTGTCATTCGGGATGATGGTTGGCCTTGAGCATGCTATGTGGTGAAACTCATTTTTAAGAGTGTACGACCGGCCCCGTTCCAAGTATACAAGCACACGGTAGGCATGCGCGCTCTTCTCGGCTGTCTCATTGGATGCCTCCAGCCTTTGCTTCCTGAGGATTCCGTTGGCTGCCGCCAAAGACGGCTCTGTTTTCATTGCGTTTTTCTTCTAATAGGAAGCGCAGTGTGAACTAATTTTGATTGCACCATACTAATTGAAACACGAACTTTCATTTGAGAACAAGTTGGTTTTTGCATTTTAGTGCCCCTTTAACTGTAGGGGGGTATTAAAGAGACATAAAAATATAAAAGATTTACGGGGCCCGCAGGTTCATAGACGGCGCTTCTCGAATGGCACTCAACTAATCATAGCTTATGTAAGAGCCTGCTCTCACGAGCAGCGCTTTACTTCGGAGTGTTTGAAACGAAGCGCTGTTTTGCACCTTCGTGTTCTTTTCACCTTCTTAGCAGCAACAGGGCTTCTGCGTGAACTATGAACATTCATCATCATTCACCATCTTCTCCCCCTCAACCAATGGGATAGGGTGCCGCCACAGCGGCGAAACATCCCACTACATCATCATTACTTATTTGTTGTTGTTGTTGTTGTAGCAAAGCAGAGCTCACGGCGCTCCGCCGGCTCGGGAGCTCAAGCGTCGCGAAATCTCATTGGCGACGTGACGCAACGTCGATTCGCCTTTGTTAATCTACGAGGACGCACAAGTTCAATTAGCTGGGCAAACAGGAAATTCGAAGCCATGTTCAGTTCAGCACGACACCAACAGAACACCGCAAAACCAGCATGCAACAATCACACGGCTTCCGCGACGTCGCGGGTAAAACAGGTTCTTGATTGGCCATCACAAACCAGCGATATAAATTAGCGCTGAGAAAGTTGACCGGAGCTCAACTCTGACAAGTGCTGCTTTCCACCAGTTCATACTTCATGGCAGTACGAGGAGGAAAAAACAGCGCTGTTTTCTAGAGCTGTATGGGGCAAAGCCCTGTATGTGAGGACAGGCCTAGGAACCATAGAAATCTTACGGGGAGAGGCTAGAAGGAAAGCCGGTAGGAGGATCGGAGGAGAGCAAAGAACTTGAACGGGACTCTTCCCTCTCTCAATGTATGCGCTCGGAGGCAGCCATATTGAACCAGCCGAGGAAACGTCGTGTATTTCCAGCCCGTGAAAGCAGCCACAGTTCCAAAAACTATTGCAACACTTGCTCGATTGCGCCTCTGCTTCCGTCGGCTACATATTTTGTTAGTGTCCACCCCTATCCAGGCTTGTAGTCAAGGCTGGTTGAGGCAGCGGCAGCGGCGGAGATGGCGTCCCCATGTGGCGTCCGTGTCGTGTCTGTGTGTATGTGTTTTCATATATCTTACGGTTTCATGGGTTCTGGCGGTGTGTTACTGTTCCAAAAACATTTTTGGCGTTATGTTTGCTGCATGCTTACTGGATTCCTTTGTTTGCGTGCGCCGCGGCAACAGTAGCTGATTCAATACGGCGCTCCCCTCGCCCGTACGTCCCAGTTTCGGAGGTTTCCTTCTAGCATACTCCTTAAGATTTCTATGCTAGGAACAGAGGTCTGTTGAGCGCAGGGCGCTACCAAAATTTGTGCAGCGCATCTAAAGAGACAAGCTGCCGCTTCAGTATAGCAATCAGGAGAAAGTAATCGCTACTCTTATGCAGTCAGATAAGCTAGTCAATTAAGTATGACCGTTCACAACGATGGCAAGCGATAAACCGAAGTGACCGTTGAAAAGTGCGTAATACGAATGCAGCCTTAATTTCCCTAATTCGGTAAATGGAGCTGAAGATGGCCTTCCGCAACGCAGAAAATATAAAATACAGAAACGTCGCAGAAAAAAAAAAAAGAAAGAGAAAAAGAAATGGCATGGCAAAGAGTCTTAATTATTGTCCCGAGCTATCTGATGCAGCGGCAAATCAGCTCGCGGCTCATCACGTTTTCTCAAATGACCGCTAAGTAGCACACGCCCCCTTCCTCTTTTTTCGGAAGGTCGATCGCAAAAATATTTGCACTGCCCTTCTTCTTGCCACTGAAGCATCAGTTGGTGTAACTTTTCAGCACTCATGCTTCAGGCGACACGAAATGCAGTTCATTTTTGTTTTCTAATGTATTTCTTTAATAACTTTCTCTACACTCACTTGGTCGAAGCTTTTGAACTATACGTGTTCAACTACATCATCATCTATGTTCATCATCTCCCATCCGTTTGTACTTTATGTATGTAAGCGTTCTAGGGTATAGCCAGTTGGACTTCGTCGAAACTTACATCCCCATTTTTTTCCCTTTCCACATCGCCATCGCTATCACCAGTCTTTCATACATCAGCATCATACTCTAAAAACAGATGGGGGCGTACGCCTTTTTTTGTGGCAATTTTCATATATCCAAATTGCCACAAAAATAAGGCGTACGCCCACCTCTCTCTTCAAATCAGAAGCGATAACCATATCATTCGTGGCAATGGTTGGCGCACAGCGTGCTGTGCGGTGAAGTTCTGTTTTTAGAGTGCAGAATGTTACGTTATTACTCAGCGATTTCTGTCTCTCTCCACATTTCATGGTTGGCTGGTTGGACATCGTGTAGGTCCTAAGGTCCCGGTGCCTGCAGGAGGCGCTACGATTTTAAGTCACTGGATATCGCAAAGTAATGCGAACGTGAGCTCGACCGTCTTCGGGCTGAAAAGTTGTTGATGGCTGATGGTGCATTTCTAGCTTGCACTCTGAGAAAACACACCCTTAGAAATGAACTTCACCTCATAGCACGCTCCTAGCCAACCACCATCTAGAATGATATCGTCATCTGCCCTGATTTGTTGAGAACGGGACGCGTACGCCTTGAACGGCAACATCTCCTCCAGTCTGAGGAGCAGCGAAGGGGAGGACTAGACAGGACGGACACGTGACGTCGTTGTCGGTTCCTGTCTCGTGTCTGTCCTGTCGAGTCCTCGCCTTCGGTGCTCCTCAGACTCAAGGAGAGGTTTCCGTTCACTCGTATACACCAGCTTGCTTGTCTCCTCTACTTATGTTCAACCGTACGTCTTGTTTGTGACACTTACGCATAATTGTCACGAAAACGGCGTACGCCTCCCGTTTTCAACAAATCAGGGCAGATAACGATCTCATTCTAGATGATGGTTGGCTAGGAGCGCGCTATGCGGTGAAGTTCATTTCTAAGAGTGCAGGACTTCACTGCATAACACGCTCAGCGCCGAATGATACAGTTATCACTTCTGATTTGGAGAGAGAGAGAGAGAGAGTGAGCGCGCGGAGCGTACGCCTTTTCGTGGCAAATAACATGCATCCAAATTGCCACAAAGAGCCCTGTACGTGTGCTCAGAGGGCCGTGTAAAAATAGACGTCGACAAAACACACACGAGACGACGCCTTCTACCGAATGTCTATATTTGACCGACACCCACGCCATTCTTATACAACCACTTTCCCTCGCTTATCAAGTTGCACATGAGCCTCCCAACAATATCCCTATCCCTATCTGACAGCCCTACCGGCGGCGAGCTTATGCAGTTATCGGCGTCTCTTTTGATGAGCCGAGCTTCAATAATCCCGCAGCACATCCTATAACGATGACACAATCCGCGTGTAAAGGGACGTAGAAGGGGTGAATGGGAGGCGCCTGAACAACCTGAAAAACAGAACTTCACCTCATAGCACAGAATTATGTCGTTATCACACTGATTTGTGGAAACCACGTGGCCTACGCCATTTTTTCTGACAATAACGTAACTGCAAAAGTGCCAAAAAAGGGGCGAACGCCTCCCGTTTTCACCATGGGAGATGACAGTGTCGTTCGGGGTGATGGTTGATTAGGAGCGTGCTACGCGGTGAAGTTCTTTTTTTTTTTTTTAGTTTAGTTCTTTTAGTTGACCTAGCACTCACTTTCCGTATGCCAGCACCTATCTCTCGTCAAGATGCATTAGTTCATCGAATGCGCCTCGACGTGGCCTTCACAACACAGTGGCGCTACCGCTTGAGACAAGTTAACTCTCCCCACTGTAGCCACTAAGGTGCTGTTGAAGCAGGGATGGGCATAAATACATTTTTTGAGTATTTAAATATAAATACAAAATACTTTGTTGACCGGGGTATTTAAATACTCTTCATAAATAGTTCTCAACATGAGTATTTAAATACAAGATATAAATACTGTATTTAAATACCGTAACTACTACCATAAATACTGTGAGGAAGATGTCATCTGGAATTACAGAAAGAATTCTGATCATAAGGACAAATCAGCATGAAAGAACAGCATTTATTTGTTAGATTATCATGGCGATTTTAATATTAGAAATTTCTCGAAGACTGCTTCTTTTAGGCATCTTCTGTTCGGCCGTACAATCAGATTCGCAAAGGGGAACAGCATCTCCACAGGTGCCGATGAACAAATGCTTGTATTGCCCGCCGCCCGCAGGCGCCGTCTAAAATGGTTTGTCGCATGCGCATGCTAGCGCAAACCCGGCATAATTGCGCCCCAAACTCGCCCTTCTTCCCGAAAGGTCAAATGCAGGGCAACTTTAAGATATGTGTCAGTATATTCTGTATTTAAGAGTATTTATAAAGTATTTACAAGAATAAATACCCAAAAATTGGTATTTAAATATAATTATAAATACATTTTTCAAGTCTGTATTTAAATACAAAATATAAATACATGTATTTAGAATTTAAATAGTATTTTAATTACAATGTATTTAAATATTGCCCATCCCTGTGTTGAAGATCTCGAGCACATTCTTCTCCATTGCCCACACTACCACCCTTCTCACTCCGTACTCTCCGCCTCCCTCAACGAGCTATGACTCTCGCCCCTTCTCCCTCACCAAATTGCTTGGCCCCTGGCCGCATCCAGCTCACCAACGGTCTGCCCTCAAGGCTCTCTTCGCCTTTTTGGACGCCACAGGACTTGGATCCTCATGGTAACGGGACCCATTACTTCATTCCCCGCTTCACCTCCAGCAATGGGGTAGAGTATCGCCCCCTGGCGATGAAACTCCCCACCCGTCATCCTGAAATAAAGTTTTTTTTTGTTTTGTTTTTTCCTTTGTTACATGAATGCGACAGAGGTGCATTGCATCGAGTTATCACACCTCCTCCCATCTATTCAGAACCGTGGATTCATTGACATGACCCTGTCCGGGAGGATTCGTTGAAGTCGATACGATACGCTTTTGTCACATTCGTGTAAACGTAGCTTATGAGATACATTTTCTTTTTGTTCACGGGATCCCTGACCAAGCCCGGCAGTGACCGTCCTTGCACCTTAGCAGTCGGCCGTTATCACCTCAACCTCATATCATATCATATAATTTCATCTCATCTCGGCTACAGTCGCGACGATGCCTACATGAGTGAGACCAACAAAGGCAAACTGATCTCGTCACCAGCACCACCATCTATTTTTAGGGTTTGTTGTGTTCGCATCGCGACGTTTTCGGCTACTCCATCACTTTTTAGGTGTTAGAGATTGTGTTTTTCTATCTGTGTGTCGGCCTCAGCTCGGTTAGTTTCCGTTATGTTCACCATCAGGCGCAACCTGACATTGTATGTGTGTGTGTGTGTGTGTGTGCGTGTGTGACAGAGAGAGAGAGAGAGAGAAAGAAAACACGTAGAAGGGATGGTAAAGAGAGGGGAATTGCGTATCCTGCCGGTCCGAAAACGGTCCCCATGGCAGGTCATTTGGAAGTGGGGTCTGCGTTATGTAATTGGCTAGCACACAGGACTGGCAATCAAGATGAGTGGGCTCGAATACCGCCACTCTCTCTTCGTGTTTTTTTTTTTTTTTTTGTGTGTGTGTGTTTCCTACGATTGCCTAATTTCCATATTCCTACAGGCCTTTGTGCTGTGCTTGTCTATTTCCGTGCTACACTATCAACTGAACATTACCGCGTAATGAAACAAGGGAAAGGGTGCAGGCTAGCTGGTATAGATCCATGAAGAAGACCGAGAGACACAGACACGTACTGGGGGGGGGGGGTCGTCTTCTGTGTCCGTGCCTCTCTGTCTTCTTCATGGATTACCGCGTAACACGTTAAACGCCAGTCAGCACTCGGAATGATACCGCTCTGTCTCCTGATTCATTGAGGACGAAGGGGGTAGTCAATTTTGTAACAATTAAAGGTCAAGGTAACGCTGTACAGTGTGCCACATAAACGTTCAACGATGATGATGAGGATCGTAACGGAGAAATTATAAAAGTCCTCGCCCTACTTAACGAAAACGAGAAACATTAAATACGCAAGTTCCACAGGAAACGGAAATAGAAACGGAAACAAAAATATTCTCGTTACCGGAAACCAGGCTGGAAACGTTAACGGGGGAACGGGAATTCACGTAACGTAATTTCCCGTACCTTTCCTCTTAATATGCGTATAATAATATTTTTATTTCCTTCATATCTAGAAAAAGCGTGTGCAACCACATTCCATCGTCATTGTTTTGTATTAATGCTGATGTATTCCATCGAATTATAACTAACCACCCTCTCCTCTGTAGTGCTTTACCTTGAGGGTGTTACTAAAAAAATAAAAATAATAAATAAATTAGCATTCTGTCATTCACATCTCATCTGTCATCAGATTGATTTAATGATGAAATCCATGAAGGTAATGCGAATGATTCATGCAGAGAGGTTCCAGCGGGGGGGCTGACAAGCTTCACGAGATACTAAAATAATCCGATACAATCCAACCGCATGAAACCGCAACGCAGTAAGCGCTGTGCGTAAGCTAACTAATTTCCGTCCTTATTATTTTACTGTTCCAATTATTACCTTTAATTTCTGTTGCTTTCCTTTTGAATTTTTTTTTGTGGAATAGCAAGCCCGCATTAGCCCGTCAGGCATTTCCTCTTCTCTCTTTTTTTCTGTTAAACATATCCCCCCCCCCCCCCCCGCTAGTGCGGTGCTCGCGTTTGTACCGAAGTTGTGCCAAATTTGTGCCGAGTTTGAGTGATCGGGGAGGACCACATACGCCTTCTGTGCTTTCCTGCTTCCAAGTATGTCATAGAAAGCAGGAGCTGTTACCCGAAACGGGAAAGTTAAAGGTACTGTAAAGCAGCAGGCATACAATTTTATACTTCTGGCTCATTTGACAGCCTGGGTGTTCAGTATACAAACGCCACAAATTTCGTTCAAATCTACCTCGTAGTTTATTAGAAAATTTAGATTTAATATTACAGGCAACCCTGTGTCTAAGACCCGACACGAATTCCGCAGTTCCCCTTGTAGGGCGGAAAACATAAACATGCCAATAACAGTGGGAATGTACAGCGGCATCTGTGGACCGCTACCATCACCACGTCGGCTTGCCTGACGTGGTGCATTTTTGCGTGGGTGACTCTCAAGATGTTTCTGGTGACAGTTTATTACTCATTTCCACGATATACCAATGTTCTTGCATTTTGAGATAATATATGTCAGGAACTATCTCGTTTGCACAAACGGGTGTATCCCGTTTGAAACCATTAAAAATAATCTTTCAAAAATAAACGCGTAAGTACCCACTGTTAAAAATATATCTCCTAGAATATACGCTTAAAAATAAACGCACCAATATAATCGGCGAAATATCCCCGTTTAAATATAAACACTAAGGAATCCACGGTTAAGAATATATCGTTAAAAATAAATCGTTTCAGAATCCTCCCAAATCCACCCTACAGTTGCTAGAGTCATGTGGTATGGCCCAAATCAAGGTGAACTGCAAGCAAGTGGCTTAACCTAACCTCACAGGACAAAACTAGCCTAAACTATCCCAAACTAACCAAAACCAAACTAAACTTACCTAACATAACATGATATAACCCGGCGTAAATTGCAATCAGACCTCCTCCGTGCTAGATGGTGAGGGGATTTTGAAACAGTTTATTTTTAATGGTGGATTATTAAACGGTGGTCTCTAAGCGGGGATAGTAACCGGTTTATTTTAGGGGATATATTTTTAACCGTGTATTTTTTAAGCGGATTATTCTTGAATGTTTGATTCTGAAACGTTTATTCTTAATGGTGGATTTCGGAGACCCCCCGCACAAACTTTTCAAAGAAAGTTCATGAAGCCGGCTACTTAGCCCATGACTTAGCCGATACAAGGTTGGAGACATGTAACACTGTTGCTCGACGAATAGGCGATTGTTTCCCACCAGGCGTCGCCCCTCGTCTTTTCACCGCAATTTCAGTCGTGATTAAAAATATTTAGAGTTTTCTGTTGCACATAAAATTTGCATTGTGGATTTCTTCCGGAATAAGCTTTCAAATGCCGCTGTCAATATTAACGGCTTGCCTGCTGCTTTACAGTACCTTTAAGTATCCAAACTCTGCGGGAAATGAAAATAGAAACAGAAACGCAAATATTTTCGTCACCTTTACCGAAAACCGAAACGGAAACTAAAAACCGCCGAGGAAACCGCTACCGAAAATCGTTTGGAAACGGAAACGAAAAATGAATTTCTTAGGCACCGGAAACAGAAACATTATTATTTTCGGTAACCAACCCCGGTAAAGTCATCAAATTAAGTGTCCTTCTCTATGACCTTTAAACTCTAGGGCGTTTAGCGTGCCCTACTCAAGAAACAAAGAGTATATATGATGACGACACGAGGCTCGACTGAATGAACCCAAAGAACCAAGGCACAGTATTCGCGAACTACACATCCAACATTTCGAAGGCTCCTCGACAAGTCGGATTCGTTCTACGCTCACGTGAATATATTCAAATATCCCAGAGCGTAATCGAATTTCTCTGACACACTTTGTTTTTGTGTTTGCACATGAACGGACGCCGTCGTACAGCTCCGACAGAAGGAGTTCTTTTTTCAAAACGAAATCTCGGAAGAATAACCAGATTGCGAAGTTCCCTCTCTTTGCTGTTTTTCTGTACTAAATTTAAACAGGTTATGAACTCGGCACTGAAAGCAGCATCGAATAATTTCTTTCTAGCAGTTGCGCTGACTTTCGCGAAAATCCGAGATTAGAGATTGATTGATTTTTTTTTTTTCGTGGGAAAGACGCCAGCTGCTCCTCTTCGCTTCCGTCAGCAATCGTCAAGTGAAGTGTGACAGAAATGCTGGCCTTCAAGCAATATCCTGCCGACAGAATGGAGCAATGGCCTGTGTTACAGCGAAACCACGTTTTCTGTGTTTTTCTTAATATGAGAAAGGTATATATACAATAAATGTCTGCGCCCCGCTTCTACACTTTGTGTTATATAGACAGTGCCCATCGATTTTCTCAAAGGGTTGGTCACAGAGGGAACGTCGTTGCGGTTCTACGGTGACGGTCCACAACACTGTGTGTTGACCAACGCTTGAATAAGAAGGCCTCTCCTATTTTTTCTTTTCAGTTCTTTTGTTCTATTTTTGCTGTGACGTGTTCTGCAATAAATTCTGGTTGTGTTCGTTTATTCAACTTGTGCGACCCGCGAGTCAGTGTCGTGACGTATGAGGGTCATAGTACGTCATTGACTTTAGCGATGTAGCAGAGTAAGCATTTGGGCTGGTTGGTTCATATTGAATTAAAAACAATTAAAAACCCCCAGTGCTGGGTAGGACAAGGACAGAGGATAAAAGGACAAAGTGCCGGTCCTTGCCGGTTCAGTGCCGGTCCTTGTCCTTTTATCCTCTGTCCTTGTCCTACCCAGCACTGGGGGTTTTTAATTGTTTTTAATTCGACTTTAGCGACCCGCATCGAAACGAGGCTCGCTGGGAGCCGACTCTTGAGCACCTCTAGTGTTGAATCCTCGAATCGTTCAGCGTCGCAACTCTGCTCCGTGTTTAGTGTCTCTAGGTCGCGCCATTCCTTTGCTCAAGGTCGCACCCTCGTTCGTTCTCAGGGAGTGACGTGTCCTCGTTTTTCCGTAGAGGGAATTCCGAGATACTCTCAACATCCAACGCCCGCACGCTAAAAACAGAACTTCACCGCACAGCACGCTGTTCGCCAACCATTGCCGCGAATGATAGGATTATCGCATTTCGAAGAGAAAGAGAGAGAGAGAGGCGTATGCCTTTTTGTGTCAATTACCATATATCCAAATTGCCACAAAAAGGCGTACGCCCCTCTCTCTCCTGGAATTGGAAGCGATAACCCTATCATTCGTGGCAATGGTTGGCGAACAGCGTGCTCTGCGGTGAAGTTCTGTTTTTAGAGTGTGCTCTTGTTGTTTTTCTTGTATTCCATCGAATAACAGTGAAACCACTGCACTCTTTCGCGTTGCATTTTCTGTACCGCAGTATAGAAAATGCCAACGAGAAGTAAAATGACACTATTGTTTCGAAACAGACAGGAACGAATGCGACCATCCCTTTAAATGACACGCCCCGCTCATTAAAAATAAATAAATAAATAAATAAAGCTGCACTACATCACACGCTGAGGGTCAACTACACTGTTAGAAATGAACTTCACCACCATCACCCCGAATGACAACGTTCTCGCCCCTGATTTGTTGAAGACGGGAGGAGGAGCCTATTTTGTGCTGTGCATAATGGCACAAAATAGGCTCCTCCTCCCATTTTCAAAAAATCTAGAGCGAGAACGTTGTCATTCGGGGTGATGGTTGGCTAGGAGCGTGCTATGTGGTGAAGTTCATTGTTAAGAGTGTATTGAATGATGCCGATGTCACTCCTGATTTGTGGGAAGCGTCGGGCGTACGTCTTTTTGTGACGATTTTTATATGTGCTAGAATTGTCATAAAGAGGTGTAGCCCCTTCCCCCATATTCAACGAATCATGAAAGAGGTCGACGTCGTTCTAAATGGCGGTGTGTTCCGGGCGTGTTATGCGGTGAAATTCTCTTCTAGAGGTGAAATCATTCATTTCTCAGGAGAACGGATTAAACCAATTAAGCGAATAGTTGTACAACCTGACCCGGATACGCATGGCTGGACCGGAATGTGTAGTAGCGCTCCCTTTTTTTTTATGCCCTTTCTTGTGTCGTTTTCTTTCTTATATTTAGTGACACGTTGATTCGACTCGAAATTCCCATATGTAATTCCGTATTCGATTCCGAAATAGAATCCAATACAGAATTATTCGCTGAGGTATTCAAAAAATTACAACGTTGGCACGTGCCTGGAGATAACGGATCATTAATTACGGTGCACTATAGAACGTTTTCGAGAATGGTGCTTGTGAAGATCTGCAGTCAGCATATAGTCGAGAAATTTTTCATACCACAGACACTCCAATATATCCTCGTAGTTCTGGTCCATAGAACATCCCGTACCTTCCTTCCTTCTGCTTTCATACACGAGTCTCTAATCCTCCAGTGGGCTGTGCGGGCACGCTGCTGCAGAAGTATTGTTACATGGCGAGCAATTCTTTAGTGAAGTGTGAAAATATACGATAAGCTGTCGGGGCCTCCTTTATGAGGTCGCGCCACATAGAATATACCTAGGGATATAACTGGCATATAAGACTGCCCGCTGCCAACACGTTTTCCACTTATGGTCAATAAACCTGCTTTTTTTTTCATATATGCTTCTGTTTTTAGGTAGACACTCCACTGCTTCTCTCCCGGTTATTGCTGCTGGGGCATGGTATTTCCACTATAAGAATATGCTTGCCACATTCCGCATTGCGAGCGAAGTCAATAATTTCTGCGTTCGGTCGCGGATTGGAATTGTACCGCTGCCGTGCGAAAGTTCTTTGATATTGCGACGTCATTTCACAAGGGCGATCGCAATACACTGTGCAAGTGCGTCTCTGCGCAAGAGAGGAGGCAGTGAGAGGGAAGAGGGAGGGCACCCCCGTAGCCAATGAGGCTCCCCGAGTGGAGTAACCGGGAGAGGAGATATATGCGCAGAACGCTCGGTTACTTGCAGAGCGTATACGCGGTAGCTGGCGAGTTTCTTCACACGGCGTTCACGTGAGTATGTCAAGTCGTGCAAGGAAAACAGGAAGCAAAGTATGTTTCTGTCTTATGCATAGCAGTGGAGGACGCACTTCAGTTGCATTCAACGACAACGCACGTAAGGCGATGTTGTATATATCGTTCGCATTGCATAAACTTGACGTCAAATTTAACTCCAACCCTGTTAAAGTATCGCTTTAAACGCACTTTCATGCGGTTCAAACTTGATTTCTAATTCTAAATCTGAGACGTCGAGCTACCTGTGCTATCTTCAAGCAGAGAAAGAGTCACCGTAAATGTTCCTCCTTTGCCCCGTGTAGCCCTCTTTTTATCGTGTCTTTATGTATGTCTCGGTGTATGAAAAAGTGAAGGTTGTTGACACTGTTAAATCGTTAGGTGTGTATTTTTCTGCCACGATGAATTGGGGTAACCATGTTCACTTTGTACGGTCAAAAATATCAACTGAAATAGGTATGAGTCAGAGGAACAAGGACAAATTACCAGTTAAAGTTATGTTCACTGTCTATTATGCTTTGATGCTGTCTCGCATAGACTATTGTTTCCTTGTGTGGGGTACAGCTGCAAAGAGTGCTTTTGACAGCATTCTTGTAAGTCAAAGAAAAAGTTCCTCCGTCTCGCGGAGGGTTTGCCATATAATCATACAACTGCATCCAGGACTGTTTAATACGTATCCATCCATAACATGTACCAACATAACAACGACAACAACAATAAATGAAGGAGAAGTGACGATGACATGGGATGTTTGTCCGTGGTATATCCACAAGACCCTACCTCACTTCACAGAGGTTAATATGAGAGGATGAATTATGGTGAACGCGAAGCGACGACAGGTTCGCAGTTCCGTACTAATATAAATTATCACTGATCTATAGAAAAGCAACTCTTGAAAATAACGCAGCCTTCTTTTGAGATAGCCAATCTCTCACGATGTGCTTACACATATTTTTTATCGCCACCCGCTAACCTGGATTATCCCAAAACGTAGAACAACCTATGGTGAGCAAAGAACACAATGTACACTCCCTGCTTTGCTCAATAATGTTGATATAGATCTACTGAAGTCCTCCAAAAGATTGGTTAAAGAACACTTCTCCAATTAAAAACTGAACTTGTTTTCTAATGCCTTGCCGATGCCGATGTGTCATATATCTTTAAAATAATTTGTTTTGTTATCTTGACACAAGTTTGTTTGTGCTGCTACGGCATGGGTGCAGATGCCTCGTCAAGTCACGAAAAGTGATTTTTTTGTGTCTGCTTCCAATCACTCGTGTGATCAAATAAATGTTATTATTATTATTACTATTATTATTATCCTGTATAACGCTTGGTTGTCAGCCGGCTATGTGGTGAAGTTCTTTTTTTTCTGTTATTATTTTTGTCTCGGTTTTTAGAGTGTCGGTTCCAGGGTGTCCTTGTGGTCGGAGCGATAATACGGTGGTAAGAAAAGAAAGAAAGAGAAGACAGGGGAAAGCTCTACTGTCAACGCACGAATGTTACCGTGGAAACAGCATGTCTAGGCGCATTTCTGTGGCGTTCGCCAGGGGTTAAAGGAGCATGGAAATCATTTGGAACACATATTCTTCACCGCTTGATATGAACATACTACCTTCATAAACTGTCACACAAAATATTTCCTTCGAAAAGCGCGAATTTCCTGAGAAAATTAGTTTGCAAGAATGCGCTCCGCGGCGACAGTCTCCCCCAAGCCGAGTCTGGCGTGTGGTGACGTCAGGTGGCCGAGCACTTCATTGGCTGCCGGAAACGTCCGCCACCCGCCAGAATCGTCTGACTGAGACTGAGAATTACTGACTGAGACGCTGTTGCTATTTATTTGCGTTTGACATTCACTTGCGTTCTTACATGATTTGTTTCGTACGTTTTGCATAAAACAAGACCACTAATCCCACTAATCGCTAGCAGATGAACTCTACTGACTTTATTTTGGTATCCATGTTGTGCTTGTGGAGACGTTTGGCTCCTGGCATGAATAAGATATGGTAAGCGCAATGTTACACAGCAATGCATTCATCTGTCCGCTCTTTCGCCTAGGAGAGGCCAGTGTCCATAGTGTTGACCACAACACGGAGAAGTTATGATGGTCGACGACCTCTTCAAATGAAAACACTGGTCACTGCGCCGCGTCTTCATGACTGTGCATTTGAAACCAAGAAAAAGCACTATATTTCAATCCGAATGTTCGTTCACACTTAGCAGCATCACTTACCAGCCTCCGGTAACATTCGTGTGGCGAAGCCGGAGCTGGCGGAGCTTAAGCTCCAATTCCATAAAACGTTTCGTCAAGAAGAGCAGACGTGTCGCCTAAAGAGCGTTCAGTTCATCACCTGTCCTTTCCACGACGTCCGATGAAGAACAACGCTTATTGCTCAGTCGGCTTGCCGGCGCGGCGACGCCGGAGAAGACGCAAAAAAGGAAGAAAAAGACGGCGCGGCCACATGACGTCAGCGGCTGGAAGCCGAGTGAGGGGGCATTTCTGCCGCGAGATTCAAAGCTCCCTCGCGCGCCACACACTAAATTCCAAAACACCCTTTTTGGTGTAATTCGGCGGTATCATAACTGACTCCCTTTTTGGTGTATATCAACACCCTTTGGAAAAGTTACACCCCTCAGAAAAGGTGTATTCCTTACACCCAAATTGGTGTATTTCAACGGTATCATAACTGACTCCCTTTTTGGTCTAATCCTACACCCAGTGGAATCTGTACACCCTTCTGGAAAGGGTGTAAATGGAGTGCACCATGTGTCGTATATCAGACACGGCGAAATGAAGTCCGCCAACGGGTCTGAGGAATGTCTGAAGATGCCATGGCTGGGCTTTGGAATCCCAGCAATCTAATTCCAGCAGCCACTGTAAGCCAAACTGATACAGATACATAAATGATACGGATGATACAGATGAATACATATAAATAAATAAAATAAAATAAAATAAAAATAAAATTAATAAATACAGATATTAGTACAAATTTTGTTCACTTGAACATACAGTTCTTCATGGTTTCGTGTTTGTTAGTGCAGTATGTACCCTTCTATTCGTTATGCAAATGCTTTCTTCCTCTGTTCTTTGAATACACAACGTTTTGCTCTGCCAATCCTTTATCGTAATTTTTTTTTGCTGAATATGCACTCCACTTGCTTACCACGCTGTATTGGGCTGACACCTGACATAATGTCCACAAAAACATTGGGCAGGACAAGTATTTTTTACTTTATGGTATTAGTTAATGATGAAGTCATGTCGTAAATATTAGGTACTGACAGCACAAGAAGGTAATTCGTTATTCGCCACATATCCATTCATTGTTTTTTCTTAAGAAAATGTCAAACTGGAACACATGTTTCACCCACTGTGGATATCCCCCAAATGAAAGTCTCATTAGTATATATGTTGTTCATTTACACCATATTTACACCAAAATGTGATAACACGTTGGAAAGAGGGTGTTTCGAAACACTAACACCCCATTAACACCACTTCTGGTGACTGTTTTTTCCATAGAAGGTGTAATAGGGGAGTATATGCAATGTTACACCCTAATTACACCTCAAACACACCAAAAAAGGTGTTCTGAAATTTACAGTGCAGGTTTGCGCGCTACACTCAAACTTTTTGTGCGAATATGTATCACAGGGCTCAGAATCGTAATTTCTACTTCTCCCGTCATATTTTATTCCGATCATTTCCATGCTCCTTTAACGAGGACAACCTGTGTAACTATCAGACTTGTACGTAACTAAACTACTCTATACTCGAGTACTGTATCTTAAATACTTTTGGGTGTAACTGAGTACCAAACACTTTCAAATGTTAGTTTTTATTATTCAGCCTAAATGCCGTTTGTTTGGAATTTCTTTAGTTATTCCCAAGCTATACTTCCTTTCATTACCTTTGTCTTTCTTTTCGGGGTTGGGGTGGAGGTGGTATAGGATGTTAGAAAAAATATTAGGGTGTTCCGGTTGGGAGACATGCCACTTACATATGCGTACGTTTACCCCCGATTTAATAGATGTGACTTCATCTCGACTTGACCAAGAAAATATCGCGAGAAAACAAGAGTATCCGAACGCGTACCCGCTTATTCTATCTGTGCGTGTATTTGTTTGCCAGTAAAGTTCACACATTGTATCTTCATAGTATCTTGAAAGTAGTGTGAGTATTTGTATTCTACACTCTAAAAACTGAACTTCACCGCATAGCACGCGCTGCGCCAATCACTGCCACGAATGATAGTGTTATCGCTTCTGATTCGAAGAGATAAGGGGGCGTACGCCTTTTTGTGCCTATTTGGATACATGGTAATTGACACAAAAAGGCGTACGCTTCTCTCTCTCTCCTCGAATCAAATGCGATAACCCTCTCATTCGTGGCAATGATTGGCGCGGAGCGTGCTATGCGGTGAAGTACAGTTTTTAGAGTGTAGAATACAAATACTCACACTACTTTCAAGACGGCAAGCCCTTCCAACATCACCACCACCACCACCACCACGGTTTTTAGAGTGTACTCCAATAATTGTTGTAAAACTTGTATTCTACTCAGATCAAGTAGTCAGTGCTCTACTGAGTCATTTTTTGCCCGATATTCAGTAACTTCGTTATATTTTTTAGTATCTTGTACAAGCCTGGTAACCAAATTTGTTTTGTACACATGAAAAGACGAGCGAAGTACTCATCATGCCGTATCCATATTCCCAGAAATGCGGGACACAGCTCCTTAAAGTTGGCTTGACCGACGTACTCGCTGCCGTCCATTGAAGCAATGCATTCAATCTGGTTTTGTTACAATATCTGTTGACCCTGAGCTTTACAAAGAAATGTCCACACATGGGTGTTGCTGTGAGAGGCCCTTCGGTGACGTACAAGTGGAATGGAAGCGCAAGAACGTCACAGTTTTGTTCCTGGATGACTTATTTTCGCCGTGTTGGCTTCGTGGCAGAATGCATTGGTATGCTATTTTTCTCGTACTTGGCCAAAACAATGAGTTCTGCAGAAAATGCCCATGTCAGACATTAATAATATTAATAATAATTGGGTGTTTACGTCGCGAGACAACTGAGATCATGAGCGACGCCACAGCGGTCGGTCTGTGGACTGCTTTTGCCCACCTGAGGGTTCTTTAACGTGCGATGAAAGCTCATCACACGGCACCCCGTATTTAACGTCCCTCGCGGAAGACGGCGTGTCTAAGCAACTTGTACCCTGCCACCAAGTTGCTGGCGTCCTCGGCCGGGTTCGAACCCGCGATCTCGGGATCAGAAGGCGAACACGCTACCGACTGAGCCACCGAGGCCGGTGCATGTCAGACATGAAGGATGAAGTTGTCTTTTACGCTTTGCAACTTTGTGCGCAACTGTAGGCCTCCCCAATGTTGTTCCCACGACAAATGAAGTGTTGACAAGCTCAGTGTGGCCAGCGAAGCGTCTGTATCTTCATTCCTGAAGGTGATAGGAACGGGCGGTGCTGACCTACTGGTGTCGATGTTGGTTATAACTTTTGAGGGCTGTGGTTCGATCCGCGGCTTGCTTAGTTTTTTAAAATTATTATTCTATTTATTTATTTTCTATTTTTTGTAGACGGAGTTATGAGAGTAACGGCAGGGCAAGAGCGTCATACTGCATGCTGTTCGGTTTGATTTAGTTGCGGTAATGCTCTGAGATCGCCTATGCACTTAATATGTCAATAGCAGATGACTTTCCATTGCACTCCGACTATACTTCACCGTTACAGGAATCCCAGTTTTGCACAGTGCCACGCGTGCTTGTTGTAATGTAAATGATTGTCAATCCTTTAACATGAATTTCGAACTTGCGGCTTAAACGTCCTTTGTTCCTTGTGAAGACACAACTAATAAAATTTTCATTCGAGATCGATGTGACGACGGAACCAATTATGCGGGTCAACTTTGACGCGCTCTAATGGTAAAGGAAACTGAGATGAACAAACTACCACGCGTGTTTCTTGCAGTGTAAATACGTGTCAATAATTTAACATAAATTGCGGACATGTGGCATAAACTTCCTTTATTCCTTAACTAGCCAAAACTTTCGTTCTCAGCATTGTGCAAGGGCGTAATCTCCTAACGGGTTAACTCGTACTAGGTACCAAAATAATGAATACGTTAGAAATATCATACGTGCTTATTGTCATATATACAGGGTACGTGACGTAAGACCGACTAAACTTTATTAAATCCGCGACGGGCTTTTTTGGTTTTGAAAAAGTCGGTGAATATATCTATTCTGGACGGGATGTACTCAACGGTGGTGGTGTATCGGCAAATAGCGAACCGTAAATTAACTTTCGTAATTAATCTTTATAATTAGTGAAAATACGTTGACTGCGTAATTGCAAAGATGTACAATACAACCCTGGAAAGTTTATCACACAAGAACCGAAACCACAACGCCTTTTTGTGTTCTAGTAAAAGATGTACGAAAATACAAAATAATTCAGCACTGCGCGGATTTTGCGGCCAATTCATGTTCATGCTCATGCCCATGAATCAGGGAACAGCCCACTTTGTCCCCAGGGGAATTAGTGGTGCCATTTCTCAGTCTACGTTGTCATTAAACATGCCGTATTTGATTTTCTTTCCGTCATTATCTCGTTTGGTCTGCTGAACACCTCCCAAGGCAGTTCGCGATTTGATGTGATAAATGTCACGCAATAAAACTACCCATGTATTACCTCGGAGATAACAAAAATAAAATCACCGATTGTGTTGCTCGTTAAGTGTGTACGTTCTACCAGATTTTAACAAAAGAAAAACAACGATATCGAGTAGGACGCGAGGTTGCCCCATGTCTTGGGGAACAACGTGATGTCAGTCTTGTCAAAGGTTGACAGTGAGAGAGCGACAGTGCATTTTCGCATATTTTTTTAAGGGCACAGAAAAGTTTTTTTTAGTGTTTAGTTTTTCCGTGTTAGCGCCGCGAGGCAACTGTGGCTATAAGCGGCGTACAGAAGTGGACAGATAGAGAAAGGACAGCAGGAAGGAGTGGGTGACAGGGGGGTTAGTATGTGTCCTGGGCCGACTTCAGGGGGAACTGTGCCGACATTCGTCTGAAAAGTCTTCGGAAAACCCAGGGAAAACCTCAGACAGCACAGCCGGTGACAGGATTCGAACCCGTGTCACCTCCCAGTCTCGGCGTGGAAAGCGATCATCTTAACCACTACGCCACGGGAGCTGGTCACAGAAAAGTGCTACTGTTTCTAATCTTGCTGACTAGACTTCTTAGGGTTGTGCTCTATAAATCTAGAATTGCGCGTTCAACTTGTTTTCAGGAATTGTGAAAATCATTATAAAAGTAATCAACTGTTGCACTAATTAGCGATACACCACCGCCATTGAATACGCCCTGTCTGGAATAGATATATTCAACGCCTTTTTGGAAAGAAAAACAAACCGCGAATTTAACAGAATTCTGGTCAGTCTCAAGTGACGCCCCTACTACATACAGGGTGTCCCAGAAAACGTGTAATTGAATTATAATAAAAAAACTACGCCACCTAGAATCATGCGGTCAACGGCATTTGTTGTTCTTAGGTTTTTGCCACCTCCTAATGTGAATGTCATGTACTCCAAGTTTAATTATGTAAATATTTGCGAACTGAACTCGGAAATTTGCCAAGTAAAGGTCACTTTTTTACCCCACCAATATGAAGAGCGTGCCGAATTAACTCAAATTCATGATAATTCACAGTGATATTCACGAGCTATCCCATCGGAAAAAATAGCCGAATATCATGCTTTTCGGAGCGCCGGACAATAGCGCGCGATGACGTTTTGAGCGCAATCGCTCTCAGTGCGTTCCGAAGCCAGCCCACAGAGTGATAGTAGAAAAAGTAACAGTTCCTAAAATTGGGAGAGGGAAAGCATTAGCCCAGCGAAAGTCGAACGTGATAAGCCGTGCCTGTTTTATCTCTTTCTGCGATGTCGGGGAGGGCTGGGTTTCCAACCTCCTTTCGTCGGACTGACAAAGATTGCGCTGAAAAATTCATCGTGCGCTATTCTGTGCGACCTCCGTAGAGCATGATGTTCGGCTATTTTTTCCGATGGGATAGCTCCTGAATGTCCCTGTCAATTATCATTAATTTGAGTAAATTAGACACGCTCTTCACATTGGCGAGGTAAAAAAGCGGCCTTTACTTGGCAAATTTCCGACTTCAGCTCGCAAAAATTTACATAATTAAACTTACGTTACGCGACATTCACATGAGGAGGTGGCAATAACCCAGTAAGAACAAATGCCATTGACCGCATGACTCTAGGTGGTGTAGTTTTTTTATTATAATTCAATGACACGTTTTCTGGGACACCCTGTATATACTAGTTATCACTCACTCTAGTTTCAGACGTCGCAATACAGGTCGTCATTTTCAATTGGAAGCGCTGCGGATTACACTCGCCATATAAACAGATTTTTATGTGCATCTGATATTTCAATCATTTCCAGAATTGCACGACACACCCTCCTCAAGTTGACTTAGGTACTTCTATGAGAGGTCCCACGTTGGTGTACAACTGGAATGGAAGCGCAAGTGCGTCAGTTTTTTGTATTTTTTATTTTCTTCCTGTGGTACTAATTTTCGCCGTTTCAAATGCATTGGCGTGCCTTTGTGCTTGTATTTCGAGAAATGTGTTCCCCAGAAAGTGTCGTCCTCTTCGAAAGTGTTCATGTCAGGCATGAAAGGCGAACCTGTATGATACGGTTCTTTTCGGGGAACTGTATAGTATGCCTCAGCTTTTTTATTTGTTCTTCTTTTTCTTTTTTTTACAACAACGATAGAAATAACGGCTGCTGGGTGTGCGTTCCGAAGCGGTTGTGCCTTGGTCCCTCACGATGACAATATTCTGGACTGGTGGTTCAGTGATGCAGATGTCGATTCCAGCTTTCATGTTCCCTAGTTCGATCTCAGGGATATATATGCCTTTCTTCTTTTTTATCAAGAGAATTTTGAGATTACGGCAAGGCAAGAGCGTCACAATTTTCTTCTTGAATGGCTTATTAATGGGCACTATGACCTAAGATGACTAGTATGTGAAAAGTAGACCACTTCTCATTGCATCCGATCCTACTACATCGTTATTGGAAGTGCCAAGGTGTTAACATTGCAGAACAACAGCAGACAGAGCATCTTTAACCGCTATCTTTACAACAGCAAGGCGCGTGGGGTAGAAGGGGTAGAAATTCTTGTTTCTCTTTTTAAATTGTATCCTTAACAATTGCTCTTGTTCGCACTCACAAGGCATCCCATGCATTTTAACAAAACTGTCATATCTATCCATGCACGTCCCACGGAGACTGCGGATTAAGCATTACAGTGCTTCCGACGGGTGAGAAAACTTGTACTTGCATCCGTGTTTTTCTTTACTGCTTCTCGCATAATACAAAGTGTCTTCATATGTCTGCGAGGACTGCGAGGAATGTCGTTGCTTTCTAGTTGAAGTTGAAGCGCATAAAAGCAGTTTCAGCAGACTGTTTGTAAGGATATCATGCTTGTCGGTGCCAATTTGATTTGCAGTTATGTAAGACTCAGAATCTTATCGACTGATTGGTTCAGGCAAGCCACGTTATGAAAGGTTTCCTAAAATTTTCTATCATGTTCACCCTATTTCACAATAAATAGAATTAGACGTCGGCAGAAATTCCAGAAGAATGGCGATTATCTGCGGAAAACATCACTGACGTTTGAGCGACTCTACTCTTGGTGGCGTAGAAAGGGAACTTTGATATGACGTCCATTAATTGCTCCCTACCATCTTATCACCTCAGTTTACGATTGCACCTTTCTTCCTTTTTCACGGTTTCTCGGACTTGTTTGAGCAGAGTTTACCTAACACCTCCAAGATAAGAAGAAGGCCCGCGCCGTGCGTCACACAGGAAGGCCCGCTGTTACTATTTTGGACGCTGCTCTGAAGTGAATGAAAGAGCGAACGAGAATAAAGCTCGAAGCAAAGCAGGACAGGCCTCCATAGGTGACGTAAGCGCGCAGGCCCGACGATATCTAGGAGGTGTTGGTTTACCAATCACCTTTTGTGTCAAACGTGACTCTGCTGCCACCTATAGATGTTCTAAAAATAAGCACTCCTCCGCTTGTTTGTTTGTTTGTTTATTCTTATATTTTTAGGGGAGGGTGTTGGTAAGCAACAAACCTTCTTGACGGTGGCGGGAAGAGGCTAACACGCAAAATTTGGAATTAAGCATTGAAATGTCCTCATGATAAGGACAAGAATAAACAAGTGTATGATACAGTGAAAACGGAGCAACAAAGTGAAGTGCAGTTACTGAATTCGTCTTCGTAGCTTATAGAGTTTTTTGTTTTTGTTTTTTCATCATAATGTAGGGTAATTTCTGACGTGTACCTCCGACGCTGTCACACATACACCGGCACAGTTCCCTTAGAAGTCGCCACAGGACGCACAAGTCTCATCGTCGACGGCATCCCCAGTTCTCACAGAGAGAAAACAAAAATGGATATTGACCAGCCTTACCCCCGAGTGCCAGTCATCCCGTTCCATACTCTACGAGTAGCAACCCAGAATTCTGAGCAGCAGTTCAGCAAAGAAAATCTAGGCAAAAGTTATCAGAGCTCATTCATCACGTTTTCATTCTGCGTTGGGCAATTGCTGCTGATAGCCAGGCTCCGCGCGCGATATCTGATGTACAAATTCCCTTTCTCGTCTGACAGCGCCTCTTTCCATCTTACTTCCTCCTCACCTCATACGTTTCTTTCAAGTTGGCTTTCTGACATGTTCTTCTGCTATCAGGCAGAACTAGGCACAACCTGCATCAGAGGAGGTGTCCCTGAATTCTGGTCGTGAGCTGTGCAATAACCTGCACTTCAGCATCTCTGTGCTTATAAGGGTTCTCCTGTACGTGGACAGGAGGCAATATGTTGCATTGACGTGAGAGAGGGCGAGAGGCTGCGAGAGACCACGTGCCGGCATTGCGAGAGATATAGTCTTCCACGCACTCTGGTGTTGAACAATAGAGGTAAGCAAGGGTATTGTGTTGCGTTGATGCAAAGCACAACGAAGGCCGTTTATTGGTTTTTCACATGTTTCTTCCCAGCTGCCAAAGGTTGTAACCTCTCGAAGCCTTCTTCCTGTCTGTACTGGCTTGATATATTTCGTGATACATTTCTCCGACGCTTGCTGCATTGTGTATTTAGCAGACGATATTGGCATTGTGAAACGCATAGCGCGCTAACTACATTGAGCTTCAAGTGCTTGATTGTTGCACTTTGCCATTCTACTTCGAAGAAGCTCCACTACAAAGCTGTTCGTCGGTGTATTCCATGATGTAAGCGCCTCAACGGCCACTTTTCTGCATAACTGAACACAGAGAATTAAAGTCGCTTATCGAACAATTTTTGACGTTAACCTTTGGATGAATAAACCAATAGCGAATCAATCGGAAGGTTAACCCTAAAGACAAGACATAAGAGAAGACATGAGAGTGCTCAAAAGTGCATGATGGCTAGATATGCATTAAATATCAAGATACTAAACGTGACAGAAAATAAATTGCGTGGTTTGCATAAAAGCTGGCTCATAAGCGATATGTGAACATAGAGTAAGCGAAATGAGCGTCGAAATGCAGGGTAGTTGGTAACAGTACATAATGATAAAGGGTATAGCAGCCAGGGACAAGGACAGCAGTTCATTTGTGCGCTTCCTTGTGCTTCATTATGAACATAGAGTAGACAGATGGTGGAATAACGCAACGTAAAAAAAGTGAAAATCGACTTTTTTTACACGCATACCTGATGCGCTGTTTTATCGAAAGACTTAGCGCCACAGGAGGGGTGACTTAATACCATGCGTGAGAGGGGGGATATGTTTATTAACAAAAAAAGAAAAGGAAAGGGCAGTGAGACGAAGGTTGGCTTGTTATTCAAAAAAAGAGGAAGGAGAGAAGGGGAAGAAAAGAAAAGGAAAGGAAACGAAAAGCGAGAAGACAAGACTAAAACTGAAAAGTCACACACACGGTCACACAATCACAAGGCGTTGACAAGGTTCGGAGCGTGGAGAGAGCTAAGGAGCGCAGTGGTGATGGCCCACTGGGTCGACCGACGAACGGGACCAAGTAATGTAGCCAGTGCCATAGTGCCGTAGCCAAGTTGGGATACACGACGACAGAGGGCGTCACGGTGCAGAAGGTGTTGCCGGCAGTGTAGGATGCAGTTGGAAATATCACCCACCACGCCACAGCTAGTGCAGAGGGTAGTGATAGATTGACCCATTTTGAACAGTTGCAGCGGTGTGCAGGCGACGTTTAGACGGAGACGGTGAAGGAGCAATTCCTCGTGACGAGTGCAGCGACACGTAATAAAGAAGTCCACTGCGGGGTCGATTGATTGCAGGTGACTGTTGTATGAGGCAGCCTCAGCTCTAAACTCTTGGGCCCGAGCAGTACACCGGCGGCGTATAGACATACGGCAAGCAGAAACAGTAGGGGTAGATGTACAGAAGCATGAGTCACAACTTGTAGAGCATGTCGTCAGCTGCATCTGCGCGTGAGCTACCGGATAAGCCCACATGATCGGGAATCCAGTGCAGAGAAAGAACGTGACCATTTGCACTGAGCCGATTGTATGTCTGGATGATCATGCTGGGCAGGTCACATATGATGGTTAGGTGGGAAGACAGCAAAAGAAGGAGGGACGCCCTGCTGTCAGTGAGGACAACCTAGGACGTCTCAGGTGGCAGGCCAGCAATGTATTCTAGGGCTGCAAGGATGGCATACAGTTCCGCCTCAGTAGAGGACGCGGGATAGGACAACGTGTAGGCTTGTTCTTGTTCCGCATCTGTGACGTAAAATGCTGCCCCTGATGTGTCGCGCACGCATCATTGAAGATTTGACAACAGCAAGGGTAGGTAGAGTTGATATGTGCCAAGGAGAGCTGATGAGCTACTACTGGAGGAGCTTCGTGTTTTCGAGGAAGGTCCGGGATTGCAAGTTGAATGACGGGATGTTTGAGGGTCCACATAGCTGGCGCAAAGGAGGGAGTAGATGTTGTGGGCGGGAGATAATCCCTTAGGCGGGCAATGGCAGTACCGAAGGCGGAAGCAGGGCAGCTTTCTGCAATCTGACAAAGGCGATGGGAAGGGTAGGTCAGACAGCGGGCGTATACGCGTAGGGTGGTTGAGTCCCGTAGGTTAGGAATAGGGTGTTCTCTAGCTTCTAGTGTTCTCTAGGACGGAGTAGGTCTCCGTTGTCCGAGGGGCCCCTAGGCAGACCTAGGCGGGCTTGAAGGTTGAGAAGCTCTCGGTCTTGGGTGGGGCTGATTCCATGTAGGATTGGGTAGCTATACCGTAGCGTGCCCAAGAGAAGAGCCGTATGGACTCGGTGGAGGTCACGCAGGAGGGGCCCCAGGACGCACCTGCGACACGCTTATGGACGTTAACCAGGCTTGAAGCTTTGGCAACAAGTGTCTTCACGTGAGGAGACCATGTCAAGCCTCGGTCAACGGTAAGACCCAAGTAACGGCAGGTTGAGACAAATGTGATGGGCGATCCAGCAAGGGATAGTGGGTACTTGTGAAATGACTTCCGTGAAAAGGCCATGGTTACAGTCTTGGCAGGTGAGATCGTTAGGCCTCGGTCGGCGAGATAATGACATATTGTGTCCAAGGAGCCTTGCAGACGACGTTGGATCGTATCACGACGAAGGGCAGACGTCCAGACACAAATATCGTCCGTATAGAGTGTAACGGGGGGTCCCCGATATCTACCATTAAGAATAAACGTTTAAGAATAACACATTCAAGAATAATCCGCTTAAACAATACACGGTTAAAGATATATCTCCTAAAATAAACCGCTTACTATCCCCGCTTAGAGATCACCGTTTAATAATCCACCACTAAAAATAAACTGTTTCAAAATCCCCTCACCATCTAGCACGGAGGCGGACTGATTGCAATTTACGCCGAGTTATATCATGTTATGTTAAGTTAGTTCAGTTTTGTTTGGTTTCGGTTAGTTTGGGATAGTTTAGGCTAATTTGGTCCTGTGAGGTTAGGTTAAGCCCCTTGCTTGCAGTTCACCTTGATTTGGGCCATACCACATGCCTCTAGCAACTGTAGGGTGGAAGTGTTCGCAAAATTGCATTATGTTGCACACTGTCATACGCCTTCTTAACGTCTAGAAAAACAGCGGAGGACGGGAAGGCATCCGCACGAGCCTCTTGCACTTCACTGACGAGGGTAAGGACACTATTAAGTGACGACCGGCCTGGGCGAAACCCCACCACTGTGGCCGGGAGAATACTGGTACTCTCTAGGTGCCAGCTGAGCCTGTTGAAGACCATTCGTTCCAGGGTCTTCCCCACACAGCTGGTAAGGGCTATCGGGCGGAAGGTGTCCAAGTGGTCATAAGATTGGCCGGGATGAAGCAGGTGAACTACCATTGCGGCTTTCGATTCCTCGGGAAATCGCCCTTGCCGCCAGCCGTCATTAAATATGCGTGGGAGACATATAGTCACCCCGCATAGGGAAAATGCCGAAGTGCTTTGTACGAGATCTGGTCCGCTCCTGGTGATGTATGCTGTGGTGATGCACCTTGTGCAGCATCCAGCTTCATGAGAGTAAAAGGCAGGTATAGGACTGCGTTGCACGTACATTGCGCTACATCAGAAACAGCTTGGCTTGACGCAGGCAAAGCGGTGAGGCGTGCACAGAAGTCCTCTGCAATTTGCTCTTCCGGCACGACATGGGCAAAGAGAGGGGGCGGAACCGGTGACGTTGTACAGTAGTCGAGAGTCCCTTAAGCACGCCCCAGATCCGAGACAGTGGGGTACGGGGCGAAAGGGACGACGTAAATCGACGCCAGCGGTCCCGTGTCAGCAGACGACGCAGACGTTCTGCAGACGACGTTGTATAGCTCCTTGTATGCGTTTCGTGGCCTGCCGGTCTTGGGGCTGGAAAGTGCGCCGTGCACGCCTTTCGGCACGTTGTCGAAGGGCTCGGAGTCGCTCATATTCCGCATCAACGGCTGAGAATTGGAGTGGAACACGGTAGGTCCTGGTAGCTGCTCGGGTTGCGCTGGATACAAACTGGCAGAAGTCCCCAGCATTGCCATATGCATCACTTGAAAGGGTTGACTCGAGTGCCCCTGCGAAGTGATGCCAATCGGTCCGCTAGACGGAGTGTGAGATAGGTGTTCGGCGGGCGCGTGGGATGTCAACTAGGACTCGTAAGTGATCGCTGCCAAGAGTGTCCACATCGACACACCAGCGGAGCCGGTGGGCTAGGGACGCCGACGCGACGGTGAGGTCGACACAGGAGGAAATGTAGGTTGATCCCATCCATCTGCAGATCACGTTGGATCACTGGGAGGTCGGCCCGGACAAAAATCGCGGCACGACTTGTCCGTCCACGAGGCTCAGACATAAATGTGAGGTAGTCTGAGAGATGAAAGTCTGCCCTAATTCCACACTCTGACAGGCACAGTACCGGGAATTTATGGCGCCACACGAACTGACGGAAGTCAGATAATTTCGAGGGCAAGCTGCGTCAATTCCATTGAAAGATCGTGGTTGTCTGGTAGAGGGCTAGTGTAATGCGACGGCGACCGTTATTCATTGTACGTAGAAGGGGATGGGCCTTTGCGTAGGAGAGGTTCAAGGGCAAGCACAGCTTGGACCGCAGGTAAGCCTGCTGCTGTTGGGAACTGCTTTTAAGGCGCTGAAAAGCATTGTTACAATTGTGCCATATGTATGGTGTCCCGTCCCTCAGACATGCGGGGTGACTGTGCGGCAGAACCAGGAGGTCGTCGTCCTGTGACCTCGGGCAGTTGGCGTGCAGCTTGTGGTACGGGTTGCTTCACAGCAGAGGCAAAGGACTGCGACGAGCCGTGGTGAGCGTGTGCGGGTGGCGCTGGCCTGCCAGTCAGGCGCGGGAAATCGGCAGTACCAGACGTAAAGCCAGGACTCAAGCAGCCACTTGATGGAGAAGTACTGAGTACTCGCCGTCGGTGCGCGGCCACTGCCGCTCTCGCGACGGTACAGGCACGGAAGGTGGCATTATGCTGACCACCACAGGTTGCACACGTGGGCTGTCGTCGCGAAGTACAACAACACGTACAATCTAAAATTTCCGCAGTGGTTGGAACAGAAGGCACAACCGGAAGTTATCTGGGGTTCCCAGCGTCAGCGGCTACATGTGGCGCCCCGCCGAGTCACTCATTTCAGTTAGACACTTTTGATATTTACAAATAGTGAATGAGTTTAACTCAAATGAGTGACAGGGCGTGGCGCCACATGCAGCCGCTGACGAATGGAACCCTAGACAACTTCCGGTTGTGCCTTCTGTTTGTGAACAGTGAAAGGGTGAATAGGCATTATTATCTACCTATGCAGGTTAAACTAACATCATAGAATTCATTGTTCCTGTCTCATATTCAATATTGTCATCTCGTATGGGGTACGTCACGTAAAAGGAACATACATGCCTCGTTTCTTTTACAGAAAAAGGCACTTCGTGCGATCGCAAATGGCGAATATTATTCAAGCACAAAACACATTTTTCTTGATCTATCCCCCACTAAAATATCCGATATGTATGAGTATCGTTTGATTATGACATATAGACGCTCCTACCTTCAGAACAATCCCAATTTCTGCAATTTAGTTGCACTTGAGGAATGACACTAACGCATATAAATTCCGAGCCCCTTTGCCCTGGCAGGTTTGAAAATCGCGTACGAACTACGGTACACCGTTAACATCATACACCGTACGCACACTATTAAACAAATATAAGGAAATGGATTTTATGTACCCAAGCGTCCAAAATATCAAACTCCTTTCCCTTGGCGCGTAACCGCTAACCCCATATTACTGTATCTCTATTCTTGTCATTATTGTTATTGCTGTCGTTATTGTCATATTTGTTATTACTGTCATTGTCGACTTAATATTTATAAATATACCCCTGAGGTGTTTATTATTCACGCATGGTATTGAAATGTATTTATGTCTACTGTTTCCGTTTCTGTTTTTCGCGTTTGAATACCATGTATTTTTATGCTCCGCTGTGTGAGGCGCAGGGTCTGGGGCTCGTCAAGCTACCCAGTGTAGCTTTTTTCCAAGTACTCTGGGTCCAATGTTGGGCTAAATAAAATTATTATTATTATTATTATTATTAAGTGCATTATTTATAAGCACGTGGGCCTGCGCACACCTTCAATCTTTGGGGACCGCAGCAGTCGCGAGCAAAGTGACCAAACTTGTGACAGTTGAAACATTCTGTGGGCGGTAGTACTGTATTCTGACACGGGGAAGTATGTGGAACCAAGAGGAATTTCCGCTGGCAGCGCGTGGCCAGGTTGAAAGGTTACGAGCACACTAGACTTGACGATGGCTTTCGCGTAGCCGTCACTCTCACGAGAATAAGCTAGTTCCCGTTAACCGCGGTGACACCGCTTGAACGAAAGTAGCCATGGAGCTGAGCCTCGCTGTAACGACGAAGGGCGCCCTTGATTCTGCCGGTGGTACGTAAGTAGGGCTGTGGGATAGACGCTTGGACTCCTATTCCGGCGAGTACCGTAAGGACCAGTAAGCGTTGTGCGGAGTGCTCGGATGAGACATGGACGATGGGGGTGTCATATTTATTGATTCTGTGGCGGAGGACCTTCTCTTGCGTCGTGGTGAGCACCTCACGAGCTATTAAGTTGGGGTTAACATTGCAGAACGAGTCCGACTCAGCGAGACATCTGAACACAACCGGGATCCCGTTTGGTCGCTTCTTCTTATACGTGACCAGCTGAATGAGCGATGCATCAGTCTCATGGGTAGGCTGAAGAGTAGGGTCAGGCGGAACATCCATGGAAGGAGTATCACCATCGTTCGCAGTGAGGACCCCCCTCATCTTGAGGGTCATCAAGAAGTTCCGTTTGCGAGGTCCCTGTGGCAAGCAAGCATCGTCTGACCGGGGAGCGACTCCTGTCACCCTCATTAGGCAGGTCAGGTCGGGTCAGGCCCGGCCCGGCCTCAATGTCGCGGGCTCCAGCTGTCCTGCGACACCGCCCGCTGCCTGTCATAGGTGCACCCCAGAAGTCGATAGAGGTTGAAGGTCACTGAGAAAACCAAGGTAAATCGTGGAGCGTATCGGAGCGCAACCGGGAGCTGTGAAGGATGCGTCCTTGCTGTTCCTCTTCTTCTTCTTCCCACAGCATAAACGAACGGTGGCGTTCATCACTGAAGGTGTTGTGACTGTTTCTGAAGGAGAATCACGTGCAAGCAGCTCTACTTCCAACAATACGCTACGGCGATTCGTCTATGCGTAGGGGAGAGGGTAAAGTTTGGGGAAACCACGTGACGAGGTGTCTGTCCAATCACAAGGTAGCAATAAAGGGGGTATTCGTAGAGCGGCATGGTTCCCCGCGTGGATCCACAGAAGAACCCGCCTGCGCCTCATCCTTCAAATATTACTCCCTTATTTGGGAGAAGGACCAATGACGTCGCTCCACGGGCAATAGATTAGAGAGGAAAACTGAGTAGCTGCGTAGAACAGCCGATATACTCGTATAGCCGATGCTGGCTCAGATCCCTATAATCGTCGCAAAGCCACCCTATTTTGCACGATAAACGCTGATGCCAATGCACTGGTGCTGCCGAGCAAGGAAATTTTGCGCCAAGCCGTTACCATATAATACCCAATGTCTCCGAAGGAAACTTCGGGAATAACCCGTACCGCCCGTTGCAGCGCACATTGATTGCAATATAAAGCTGATGGGCTTTTCTGTGAGAAAGACTGTCACGAACATAACAATGACTCTCTCCTGTCGCCCGCTGCACCATTCGGTAATACTGGTTTGCTCTTGCGCTGACTTGGCTTCATCTAATTAAGAAGCCAGTTCGGGCCACTGTCTCAAAAGGTGCATACGACCTTCGCAGTCTTTCCTTGAATACAAAGTCGGTAAACCTCCCGCTGCGACGTCTTCGAGTAAATCTAATTTAACCGGACTCTGATTCTGACTGTTCTTTCTTTCTTGAAGAAGCGATGTGCCTTCTTTACAAAATCCTTTCCAAGAGGGATATTCTTCTTCATTTGAAGCAGCGGCCGAAAGCTGCCGCCTTATGGTGTCCAGGCGTTACTGTATACGAGTTTGTGCGGGTCGATAGAACTTTAAACTTTGTTCCTCGCGACGTTGTTCAAATACCCTTGCAGGCGCGGGCTTTCCTCTAAGGGACAGTCTGGAGCAGCGGACTTCTTTTGATGTTAGTTTTTTATTCCACTGTAAGCTGTACATGCCATATACAGCAAGAAGAGTC
This sequence comes from Ornithodoros turicata, assembly GCF_037126465.1. Lineage (NCBI taxonomy): Eukaryota > Metazoa > Arthropoda > Arachnida > Ixodida > Argasidae > Ornithodoros > Ornithodoros turicata. The sequence goes on from NC_088207.1 coordinate 24,298,797, forward strand.
TCGGAGTTTTATTTTGTTACATGCACAAGGAAAAAACTTATAGGCGGCATTCTCCGTTGGAGAGGTGTGTGAGGTTTAGGGCGTCAAATGTATTTTACATTCCCAGAAATCCGGGACACGGTTTCTTAAAGTTGGCTTGACCGGCGTACTCGCTGCCCTCCATTGAAGCAATGCATTCCACCTGGTTTTGTTAGAATATCTGTTGACGCTGAGCTTTAGAAAGAAAAGCCCACACTTGGGTGTTGCTGTGAGAGGCCCATCGATGGTGTACTAGTGGAATGGAAGCGCAAGAGCGTCGCAGTTTTGTTCCTGGAGGACTTATTTGCGCCGTGTTGGCTTCATGGCAGAATGCACTTGTGTGCTATTTTTGTTGTAGTTGGCTAAAACTGTTGGTTCTCCAGAAAATGCGCATGTAGGACATGAAAGTTGAATTTGTCCTGTACGCTTTGCAACTTTGTGCGCAGTTGTGGGACGCTGCAATTTTGTTCCCACGACAAAAGAAGTATTGGCAAGCTCGGTGTGGCTTACGAAGCGTCTGTACCTTCATTCCCGTAGGTAGCGGATACGTGCAGCGTTGGCTCAATCGTAGAGATGTTGGTCACCGCTTTCGGGGGCCGTGGTTCGAACCGCGGTCTGCTCGGGTTTGTTTTTTTCTTCTTCTTCCTTTTCTTTTTCTTTTCTTTTTTGTAGAGGTAGTTAAGCAGAGGTAGGTATGATAGTAACGACAGGGCGAGAGCGTCAGAGTTTTGGCTTAATGATGCCGTACTGGACCTATGCAACACTGCATGGCGTTCAGTTTCATTTAGTTGCCCTAATGCTGTGCGATCGCCTGTGCAGTTAATATGTGAATAGGAGATGACTTCCCCTTGCACTCCCACTTACTTCACCGCTACAGGAATCCCCGTTTTGCGCAATACCACGCGCGTTTGTTGTAATGTAGATTATTGTCAATCATTTAAAATAAATTTCGGACTTGTGGCATAAACGCCCTTTCTTGACTGTAAACTCCAGGTCGATGTGACAACGGAATCAATTATGTGGGTCAACTTTGACGCGCTCTAATGGTAAGGGATTTTTAAGATGAACGAATTACCACGCGTGTTTGTTGTAGCGTTGATACATGATACATTTACCATAAATTTCGGACCTGTAACGAATGCAAACATCTCAGGGAAAAGAGCTGTAGCTTAAACGTCCTTGTCCCTGTCCTTGGATTTTCATGGATAGAGGACGACCTGAACCGGATTCGTCGTGCGGGTACACTTTAACGCTCTCTAATGGTGCCACGCGTGTTTGTTGTAGTGCATATACTTGTCCATCATTTACCATCAATTTCAAACATGTGGCTTAAACGCCCTTTGTTCCCTGTCAAGGCGGAACTCATCAAATTTTCATTGATAGAGGTCGACCTGACACGGAATCGTCACGCTGGTACACTTTAACGCGCTATAATGGGGAAACTAATTGAAATGCACAAAGTGCCACGCGTGTTTGTTGTAGTGTAGATGCTTGTCCATCATCGTAAACCTACCCGGGTACCTCCCAGTCCGACGACTTCACCACATAGCACGGTCCTAGCCAACCGTCATCCCGAATGACAATTAACGTTCTCGTCCCTGATTTGTTAAAAACAGGAGGCGGAGCCCATTTTGTATCCTTACATTATAGATACATAATAGGCTCACCATAGCCTTACAACTTTCCAGCAGGTACAAATAATTGCAAGATGCATCAGCACCTCGAACGCGTAAGGATACAGATGCCGATAGTTTAGGCCATGCAGGATATTCGCAAACACTGCGGGGTATATATTCGAATCAATCTTTTGCATCAATCATGTGCGGGGGCACAGACAAAAAAGTCGTGTAGTCGCAGCCTGATAACGACTCCCACGTGCAGCATATAACGTGAAATGAAAATGCATATAGTCGTGTTCAACTCGAGAAGGAAAAGAAATCTAGTCCGTCAGCACTAAAAATATCACTGCTCCGCAGATAAGATGACTAAGCACAGAGAGGTCAGGCTCGCTCATGCGCCAAGATAATGTATATAATCCATCATACTCACTCACTACGCTGCTTCAGAGAGTGCGCTCCCCTAGTGATGGTGTATGGTGGCGCTGCAGTATTTTTCCTGGCGCGCTATTGCGTACTTATCTCCAACGGCGTATGCAGTTGGCGAACTAGATTTATTTTCCTACTTCAGTTGAATACGACTGTAGTTGAGTGGCACATAATAGTACAGCAAGCAAAGTTGGCATAGAATAGATCCCTAGACAGCGCCAATGTTGTACGTATAGCAGTCGCAAGTAACGCCGTTACAGTAATCGATTCGTTTTCGGTATCGGAGTGCGTATCACGATACTTTTTAAAATCTGTATCGGAAGAGTATTTCCGTTACAAATCTATGGTAACGCGATTTCCGTATCGTTACCGATACGTATACTTTTGATTATATGTCAAAGCGTCCAACGTGCTTGTTGGGTGCTTCAGCACGTTGGATCCTTCAGCACCTTTGGATCCTTCAGCTCGTTGGAACCTTTCTCACGGTCGATTATGGTCGATTATCTAAAGTGCTAAAGCGTCCAACGAGTCGAAGGATCCACGGCCGCGCATTATTCACTGGACGTTCATGCATTAACGATTAATACAGCGTCCGCAATGAGTAAGTGGATTAAATGTCCCATGCGCATACCGTCCAGAAGTTTTTCTTGACATTTTGGTGGCTGTTTACCATCATAAAAGCCACTACGTGTTATTAGAAGGAGAATTACCAAATGAAGTCTTATTGTGGCGAACTTCCTGAAATGAGGATGTGCGTGTCGCGCCATGCGTTATCTCCTCTCATCATGTCAGTGTTCACTTAGTCACTAAACTAAGTTTTTCGATACTTTTCCTCTTTTCTTCTGTGCATTTGTAGCGTCAGCGTAGTCAGAGACGAAAGGGAGTATGGAGCATCGTGCATCTATTTAAAAAAAAAAAGAATAACGTGAGTAGAGATTGCAATAAATATGGGACGGCAACATTCCGATGTCTGCCACACGGCCCAGATATCTTACAACGCCGCTGAATGCGGCTTGGTAGCTCTCCAGCGAGGATCCAAACATCGCCATTTCCGAGGCCAGCCGTGTGTTCCTCCGCAGTACTACTTGAGACGCAGCAGGCTTGTAGCACGCAGTACACCGATAATTATTCACTGAAGGGTCCACTGGGTGCTTCGTCTTGAGTGAAAATTCGAAACAAAAAGAGAACAGTTACCGCACACGTTTTTGTTGCACATTACATGACCAAATCTGCATGATGCGGTGAAGTAAAAGGTAGATCAATGATAATTAAAGTTGCTGACAGAAAATAAATTGTCTGAGAGCGAGAGTGTGTTCGGTGTCGGAATTAAAGGGATCACGAAGAGACCCTCAAAACTTCTATATAAGCGTTTCAAATGGCGCCAATACATTCATCGTGCTGACTATATGAACTGAGCATTGTTCATAACGAAGATTAAACTAAAAGCAATGGCTAAAGAATCTGGCTTTTTCAACCAGGCTACGGCCGGCGTGACGGAGAAAAAAGATGTGACGTCACAAGCAGGTGACCTTCCTCACTGGCGGACTGACTTGGACTGCGACGTCGCGACGCTTGCAGGAGGTGAGTCGCAGTCACTCGTCGCGTTTTTCGAACGTGAACTGCGCTCGCGTGAAATGCAGTATAGCAAGAGTCACCTCTGAGAGGGTTTCTCCATCATGAACTCCCTGAGTGAACTCTGAAGACGTCTCAGAAATCTCGTCATTGTCCCTTTAAGGGCCCTTGTACCCTGGTCGCCGTTTCTTTTTCGTCATCCTTGTCGTCATCGTCATAATCATCGCCATTGTTATCGACATGTGAACATTTTCGTGGAGTCCGTGGAGACCCAACTTGTTTGCCGACATTTCCACGCCATCTCTTTTATCATCCACTTTCGCAAAAGCAGAAATGCAGCGTCGGTGCAATATCGTAATCCGGGTCGCGTTCTCTGAGCTGCTGTACTCATGGCGCCGTTCCGAATTAGTGGGGAGATGAGCCTGGCAGCCATGGCAACGTTAGCAACTCCGCTTCGGTCGCAGTGGCTTGGGAGCGACATGTATTCTTTCTGGTCATGCGCGTAGAGCTAATCTCCAAGAGGGAGCGTCCTGATCCTCCCTTTTGTGTTATTTCACCGGACGTGTCGTGCCTAGTCTCTTGTTTGCAAACATGACGCGCTCTCATCGAACTGCGACCACGACGAACTAACTGTTCCACTCCACAGGCAAATTACTGAAGCGTATACCCGCAGTGTAAACGAGACACTGACAGGTTAATTACACTGATACGGAAGCCGAGCCCCAGCGACGAACGGATGGCTTTTTCATCGTGGGCAACATGTCCCTTGAGTTTGGGGTGAAGACAAAGGGACAAATGGACAAACGTACAACACAGGACAAGTCTTCCTTCAAGACCTATTCGCACGTTGAAGGAGCATTGAAGTGACTTTTTTTTTCGTTGGTGGTGGTGGTGGTAGTGATAGGGCTTGCCGTTGTCGGCCTCACGTATGTGGGCAACGTCACGACTCACGCCCTGGGGGAATGTGCGTCCTGGGCCGACTTCTAAAGGAACTGTGCCGACATATGTCTGAAAGCGTCTGAGGAAAACTTTTTCGTTGTTGTTGTTGCTGCGGCGCGTTCTGCAACGAATAAAATGAGTCCCTGCGGATGAAGGACGTGCGCACGCGACCGGCATCGCAGGGGCCGTGCCCCTCTGGTCCGCACAATTTTAAAGAGTCATCTACTCTTGGAAATAGCCAATCGGAGGATGAGGGAATAACGAGGGTTCGTCGAGACGCAACCTGTTCCCATGGCACGTGACTCGTGATATAGACCGCCGTATAGACCTGAGCCCCTCACGTCACTGATTACGTCACGCCGCCGCGCAAAGCGTGCTGGTGGAAACTATCAGCTTTTTGAGCCTGTCAGCCGACGCGTTTTTCACGCTTCTTGCCCACCACAGCAAAATATAATCTGGAACTAGTCTTCTCCTGACGTCACATGTTTGTAAACTGAGGGCCGTCTATGAACAGCGCGTGAGCTGAAACGAAAGAAGCAAAAAAGAAAGGCCCGGGGGCTAGCCGACGTCAAGCAAGGATCGTGATGGTCGACGGCGACTGACTGCTTTCGTGGCCAGTTTTTTTGTAAATTTGATTGCGCAGTGATAATACACCGCAGAGCGAAAATATTTAGTATGTTGACTCTGATGGACGCGAGCCATGTTAAATGTCGTTTCATTGAGCTGTTGAATATTAAAGGGGCACTAAAATGCAGAAACAAGTTGCTCGCAAATGAAAGTCCGTGTTTCAATTAGTACAATTCAAACAAAAGTAGATCACACAACGCCACCGTTTAGAAGAAAATCCTAATGAAAACAGAGCTGTGTTTGGCGGCAACGAATGGAATCCTCAGGGGGCGATTGGCGGCATCCAATGATACAGCAGGAGAAGCGCGCGTATGCCTATCGTGTGCGTGTGGATTTGGAACGGGTCCGATCGTAGTGTTCCGTACATGCGGCATGATGCAGACTGTTGCATTTTCTAATACTGATTCACTGAATTGTAGTCCACAGCAGTTCTCGCGAATCTTCCACTGACAACACTTATCTTCACGTCCTCCGGACGACGACACCAGACCGCTTCGCAACGCGCACTATGTTTTTCACCGGGACTGCTGCATGGCGTGGCACGCGCAACATGGACCTGGAGGCGCCGTGAAGCCTCCAGGTCTGGTGTAATACATGTCGGCCCGGGCATATGAGCTATACTGCTCCTTCACAGTCGTCACCAGGAAGCGTGATGAAGACGGTGTCCTTGTTTGTTCGCATCGCGCTTGAGGGGGCTAGTATCATGACGACAGAAAGACCCGCGGGGGGGGGGGGATATGTTTAATGCAGAGAAAAAAAGAGAAAGGAAAGGTTAGCCATGATGTAGGCTTTGTATTCCCAACAAACAAGACCAGTGGGTCTGAGTTGTCACGTTGTATTTTTTAAATTTCGCGTGTCACACGGGCATTTCGATCCTTCTCGAATCCGATCTGCATCGAACTTCCCGAGCACGCTCGAGTTTTGACGCTGCTACACGGCCACTTTCAATGCGCATTGAATGGTTGACCTGTGCAAATGAATAAACGGAACTCATTAATTTCGCGTTTCCTATATAACAGCGCTCTATTAGTGGTAATTTATCGTATACCGATGTAAGCATCATTTGTAGCTTCGCGCGCATGTCCGTCTTAAGTTATGACAGTTCACCGGGGTCGAGGATGCAAATGGCGTCCGTCGAGCCGTCTTGAAATTCTCAATCCTGTTATGGGAACTGTCTTGAGTCAAGCAGGATCAAAGTTCGATCCTGCTTGGAAGCGGCCGTGTAGCACCATCCGATCTGCATTGGGTTCAAGCAGGTTCGGTCGAGCAGGATCGAAAATGCCCGTGTGACAGGGGTATATTTCCTTTTCTTCTTCTTCTGCGGTTGAATGATAATGGTACCTACGTTGCACGTAAAGCTTGTCTGCGCAGTGTTGCGACATGTTGCACGTGCCGCAGAGTAGGACTGTGCGTAATTTCGACCACGTGACCTTCTTTTGACTGCACCGGAAATCTCCGACACACGGTGCTGGAAGCAATGTTTACCTTCCCGCATTGCTACCGTCCTCGGCCGGGATCGAACCCGCGATCTTGAGCTCAGCAAGCCAACACGTTACCGACTGCGAGCAGCGCCTTCACCGTTCGCAGTGCCACACACGATAGAGTTTTAGTATATCGTGTGTTATCGCCTTTGCGTACGTAAGGGATAGCGTTGCTGATTCTGCGTATGCCCATAACAAAAAGAGAGTTTCGCGCAGTGCGCAGAACCACCAACGCTATCTGTTACGTACGCTATCGCCCTTGCGTCTACGATGTACTAAAACTCTCTAATATCGATCGGAACTCAATCATGTATCAATCACTCAATCATCTCGGCCCTAAAACGGACTACTTTTAGCAAACCAGTTTACAACGTCCCGCGGTACTGTACACTAGTCCACCATACGGTAATTCGAGCGATATCGAAAGCGATATCATGATACGCGAGACTGACGCTGCTGACGTTTGAGTACACGGCTAACGGTACGGTTAACTAAAAAGGGGACTAAAGTGATATAAGAGCAATGATGTATCAGCTGGAGTACGTTCACTTAACTCTGAAACATCTTTTCTTAAATTATGAAGGTCGACAACGACATAGTGTATCGCAGAAATTACAAAACGCGTTGCGCACTATTTCTTGGAGTTGCTTCGCTCTCAAAGTTCTTATACCAATAGGATTGACGTCATTTTGATCTGTTCGTGCGGTCCACCACTCATGTTCCTGCATTTTTGAATAAGTGTGTGCCCGATGACTGTCCGAAGACTCACGAGGAATGCCCTCCGACAACGTATTATTTGTATATCTTTTTCGGTTGCCTTGAATGACAGAAATAAGATTACTTTTGTAAGCCGCACTTATTCTTTCCCCAGCTGCGGAGCCGGAACAATGCGACAGCCAACAGGTTCGGCAAGTTGTATAGCACTAGACACTAGCACTAGCACAGTATAGCACTAGAGTCACTAAATGAGCTTATTTAGTGACCCCAAGTAGCACTGCGTTCCCGAGTTCTCCCCCGCGGCCGACTTTGGCTGAAGAGGCTGACCTTGTGGGATCCCGGGATTGGTTCACGATGCAAAACGTCATTCGGCGGTGAGTCTGCCCCGTTTGCTGTACCCGAGTGACGTTTGGTGACGCATTAGACGAAGGGGAGGGTTCCGCTGATTTCGCTCTTTCGTCTGCTTTTTTAAATAGTGAAAGCGCTTGTGTTACACAAAGTCTTCCACATATTTAAGTTGAGTGAAACCCCTGCTTTCAGTCTGTGCAGGTTTTCGATAAAGTACGGCAAACAGTTTAGTGCTCACGTCTTAGCGCCCCTCACGTGGTAAATCCCGAACCGTGAACCCTTTCGATGTTCGATGTTGCGGAGTTCTGTTATTGCAATCCATTTCCTAGCATTCACGACAGGGTTACTCGCAATCAACTTGGGCAGCATAAAAAGAAGTCATCTCTAGAAATCCTCTTTCGTGCTACGGGAGTCCGCACCTCCGCATTGTTCCTCTGTCATCTTCTTCTCGAGGGGTCTCACACAACCCGCGTGCCCTCTCTGATATACCAGTCAAACGCGATACGCTATCACTCGAGGAGGTCTGTGCCGGCGATACGCAAGCGGAGCTCCGATAACATGGCGCATGCGCCATGAGACCAACGCCGTACACTCTTAAAAATGAACTTCAGCACATAGCACTCTCCTAGCCAACCATCATCCCGAATGACAACGTTCTCGCCCCTGATTTGTTGAAAACGGGAGGAGGAGCCTATTTTGTGCCGTGCATAATGGCACAAAATAGGCTCCTCCTCCCGTTTTCAGCAAATCAGGGGCGAGAACGTTGTCATTCGGGATGATGGTTGGCTAGGAGCGTGCTATGTGGTGAAGTTCATTTCTAAGAGTGTACCGAGTATGTTATCAGTGTTATCAGCGTATATCAGCGTATACAGCCTTTGTATGTTATCAGTGTTTTGGAACCATGTATTTCTCTGAGACTGCATCACAGGCCTGCCTTCGCAGTCCCACATTTAACTTTGTGTGTTTGTTATATCAAATGAAATATTTTAATTGAGTATTGTATCGGAGATCCAAAGACAGTCTATTAAAACTCTCAATAAAAAAACGTAATTAATTTCAATTGATTAAGTAATTAGGAATAATAATAAAAAGAAAAACAGGGAAAACACCCTGATCCCTGCGAGACGACTGCAAACCAAATGCCGTTGGTTACCTTCGTATATTGCTCCGTATTTTCTTCAAAAAAGTTCCACCCCGGTATCGGGGAACACTTTGCGCAAACTGCGATAAAACGATACGCGATCGAACACAATAATGTGCCTGTAGGAGCAAGGTAATATCACTTAGGCTTTCACGAAACCCCGCTGAATTAGTCAAACGTACAGCCCCGGCTGCGAACGATCATACAAAACATTTCCAGTGGATGGTGTGTTATCTCAACACAATTAAATTGTCGAAGGAAAAAAAAAAGTGCCCCGAAAAACCAGCATTGCGTGGAGAGGCAAAATCTGGGAGGCCCGGCTCGATCCTGCAGCCGTGACCTCGAGGGATGATGAGCTCTCATTTGCCACCGAAAATTTGGTTGGCACGTACACGGTAAGGCGCTGACCACATACAACGCTCTCACGCAAAATGACTGCGTCGTTCGACCCTCTGAGCTTGACGATAAAAATTGCATGGACGGTGTTTGTTACGTAGACAACGCTTTCTTGATGAACTCGGGCACGATGAAATTTCGTTCAATACCACACAGTCAATTTGTTGGCATTTTAAGCGTGCAAAGGGGGCGTCCTTGTAAACAAACATTATTTATTGCACGTATTTAACTGAAAGGTGTATTGACAGCCTTGACCCTTCAAAAATAGTGTTTCAAACGGAATACACCCTCCTGAAACGGAGTTTTGTGTGCCGCTTGAAATCAGTAGAGACGTGACGAATCCAGAATTTTACAAATCCAAATCCAAATCCGGATCCGAATCCAAGGAAGGCTCTGCGAATCCACGAAACTTACGAATCTGGAATCTTTCGAATCCTTTCTTTAAAAAGACGGTAAGAAAAAAAAAAAAAACTTCTACTGATAAGTGTTTTGAAGCTGAATGTGGTATACATTTGTTTAACTAAAAACAAATTAATAATAGTGCAATTTCAGGAGAAAATATACCCGTATAGTTCTTCTTCTTAAACGTAATTTACTTAACATGTTGTTCAACGACTATACAAGAAATACATAAATTCTCCAGTCTGAATTATTTCCATAAAACTAAGCATCTATCAAAAGCGAAACCAGATTGCTTTTAAACTTGTAATGTATCAGTTCCTGGCTGCCTCAACTCTTTTAGTCTAGAGCAATGTAGACAAACAAACAAGAAAACATCCGTCGGCCAATGAGGTTTTCGCCGTTCTCCGGAGGCGCCAATTTGTAAAAGAAACGAACAAACGTGGTTGGTGGATTCGAAAGATTCGGTTCGCCGTTTTGAGCGCTGGGATTGGATTCCCGAATCTGGAATCCCTGTCTAGGATTCGAGGATCCGATTCGCGCATCCCTAGAAATCATGATTCGATCATGATTCGATCATGTAGGAGAGTGTTTCATTTCGCCATTTAGAAGAGTGTTTCTGAAGCTCCTTTCTGGATAGTATGAAATCTGCAGCAAAAAGGCGCATGTCATACACTGTTAAATTTTAAACATATTTTTGGGTGCAATTCAGCGGCACCCTAGATGACTCCTTTTGAAATGCAGGGTAAGGCGAAGCAAGCTGAGGCGCTGGGAAAAACGAGACATCTTTTTGCTTGACGTCATCTATCTCACGAAGGGGTCGCTTGATGATCTTCACACTTTACTGATAGGCGTCCCTACGTGTCTGCCTTATTTGACTTGCGTATTGTCGTGATTGATGCATGCGTCGAAGAGAGAGAGAGAGAGAAAAAAAAATCATCTCTTAATGCCTGGAGGGCGAAGACTCGCCAAAAGGCGCAGATTTATGTACTTCTTTTTCTTTTCAGAAATCAGCGGCGCTTTACAAGCTTACTATGTTCAAAGTAAGTTCACAGTTGATTCCTTTATTTATCTAGCTAGATTTGCGCAAAATCTATGCTCTCCTGTTCGCTGGTTTTCGTGTAAAAATATATTCAGTGAAGGGCATGCTCGGAGCATAGCGACAATATTTCATTTAGAGTGTCATGAGCCCGCAACTAATTCACGTTACGCTTGTTCCCGTAGTGTTTGTTTATCACTCGTCGCCTGGAATGCGTCGAAAAGACGAGAAACAAATAAATTTTGCACAGCGAAACATGACGATGAAGCAAAACTAGAATGCTTAATTTTACCACGAGGGTCTGGGCGATTATGAATTCTTAATTTCGCGGCATATTTTCGTCGTACCCTTCGTATACAGCGCTCACTTTTACAGGGCGGAAGCTCGCGACCTTTATGAACGTCCATGTATTTTTTTAAATTGAAAAAGACATAAAAGATAACGCCGAACTGCAAATTTCTGTCTCATTTCCCCCCACCTTACCCTGTACCAACACCCCCAGACAAGAGTAGCACTCGTCCGAAACTGTTTTTACTGTCGAATTTGTAACACCTTTTAGGGTGTAATTCAGAAGTTCTCTGGCTCCTTTTTAGGTGTATATTGACACTCTTCCAAAAGGGTATTCTGCAATGTTAGGGTCGTAACAGTGAAGCCGACTGTTGTCTTTTTAATGTATTCATGTAGTAGCTGTTACATAGTGGTAACTACACACAAAAATATGATCGCTCGACTGGAAATTCAATTCAATTCGAAGAACTTAAAATTAAATTTGAACATCCAGCAATCCAAAAGTTCATCCCAAAGTTTTTTTTTTTTTTTTTGAGAGAGTGTTTCGTGGATCGAAACCTTTATTTTTTTTATTCTGTTCGGGTTCAGGTTCAGGCATATTGGTTCAGTTCGGGTTCAACAAGTAGCAGCGCAAAATATGGTTTCGAACCGGTTCAGGAAAGTGAATTTTAAGCCATGGGTTATAGCAAGCACATCCTTACGATTCTCAAACAACACAAATGTAATTTTGTTGCTGTTGTTGCCGACAGAGCAGTGGATCACAGCAACACTGCGTGTGACAGATCTGCATTTCAGATGCGACGTTACGGTAGCATACTATACTTTCTATGTTCACTCATCGTATACAGCCTGTTACATCCTGCTCAGGGATTGGCCGTTTTTTTTGTTTTTTTTTCACAGCCCAAAGTGAAAACATGCGGTTGCTGGACGACACAAATCGCGTACAAAGAAGCCTACAACTGTCAAAAAGACGACCTCAAAATTAACACAACTGGATGAACACAATAGCTGCGAGGAGGAAATACCTCGTGCACTTGGGATGCAGTTTTGTTTTGTTCAGTTTCAGTTTCGAATTTGTTTGGCAACGTTGCTCAATCTACTCTGTAATTCGTATAGTTCCGATTTCTCACAACGCACATTACTTCTGAACCATTTCGCGAACCGGTAGTCGCCTAAATTTATTTTAAAAAAAAATTGGTTCGGTTCAGTTCCGGTTCAGCGAAAAATACGGGGTTTTAGCGGTTTTCGGTTCGGGTTCAGTTTCGGTTTCGACCCCTGAGTGTTACATGGTTATAAGCGTTTTAATAGCGTGTCACTAAACGTGTCCCAACATTGCACACCAGTTTTCCATGAGAGCCCACGTACATGGCATGCGAACTCTGCTTCGAAAGATATCACGTTCCCTTTCACCGTGGATGGGGCTCTTTCATATCAGTCGTACAGCATTTCGCTTTCAACGGCAAAATCAGTTCATGCTTCCCATCCTGTTTACACAAGCCCGTGTATGTGATTCTAAAAGCCTCAGAATCAGTTTTTTTTTTTTAAGAACCGTCTGGAGAACGGGCGTTTTCGGTATAAGGCACTGTTGCTTCCCTCATCATCACAGGCAACATCAACAACAAATAAGTGATGACGACGGGATGTTTCGTCGCTAAGGAGGCCCCCTATGCCATTGCTTGAGGGGGAGAAGATGGTGAATGACGATGAACGTTCAGAGTTCACGCAGAACTCGTAGGTCGAAGGGCTCGTATAGTTGATGCGCTGGGCTGGTTTGGGTTGGCCGTAAGTCAGGTTGCGCACATGCTTCACTGATAGTCAAAAGAGGAATTGGATCCTTGAGTAGCAACAATTTGGGGTCCGCTAACATAAATCGTAGTCCCCTTGCGTTCCATTGAAGAACAGTAGCACGCTTATAAAGCTGGTCAGTGACTGAAGGGAATCGACTTTTCTGCTCATCACAGGCAGTTTTGTTAAGTAACTGAGTAAAAGTGTCTGTGTACATGTGTCGAGATCCTTTTTGTATATGTTGAGGGAAGTATTACTCGTAGATACGTTTTCGTATGCGTATTCGTAGCTGTAACTCACTTTTTTCAGTAACCTTGTATCTTTCCTTAGTACTTTTTTAGAAGGTAAGTGATACACCAGAAATATGACTAACATGCCGTGGAAACCGAACTACATATTATAAACTACTGGGATAGGGGTAGACTGGCTGCTCATGGGGGGGGGGGTACGTACCATCTAGCGATGTACTGTGAATAAAAACATTTTTATAACGCGTTACTGATATGCGTATAGGATCTTTAAAAACATAAATCATTAATTTACAACTAAGAAATCCACTGAGAGGAACCGAGAAGATGCGCTTTGTGATTTAGTGTAACTCTTGGAGATGATGAAGCAGAGTAACTGCAAATGTATTGAGTGCTTTTTCGGTGGACCCGTAACTGAAAGATGAAATCGTTAATCATCATAGTTAATCATCGTTAATTTCTTAGGCAATTTGAGGCTTTGTATGTATTTGTCCCTTCTATGTTGTTCCAGAATCAGAACATCAGCTCTCTCAAACCCGTAATTGTCCCAGTGTATTTTTCCCATGGGGTACCTGTAATTCTAACGTGGGAGCTTTTAAACCCATTTATCTGTAACTGTAACTCAGGTACTTTTTAAAAGTGACTTTAACAACCTCGATCACAGGCTCCTGTTGTAGCAATAATCCAGTTCCTAATGGTGGTTAATACATCTACATCACAACATATGGGCAATGTCACAATATTTCAGTTTTCTTTTGTTTTTGTTTTTTCTCGCCAATACCTATATGAGTGACGTCGAGCAGAACTGGAGGGACATTGAACACAAGTAGAATGCAAGTAAACTGGTGTAGCTGAGAATAAGGTAGTCAACAACAACAGACCATTCGCACAAAGTTCCTAAGCTAAAAGTCAGACGTTGCCTTGTTTTACGCAAAGCGTTCTGGCAGTGAAATAACACTGCCAGAACGCATGCGTAAAACAACCCCTAACGTTTATCATACCGCCGTATTGGGAGAGGGACTAGTTTGCGAAAGGGGGTGGTTACATGATATGGGGGCGTTTGGAAAGTCGAATGATTTTATGGACAGGGTGTTTCACCTAACGTGTTAAAAACTGTGTTAGAAACCCACTTGTCAGAAAGTTATCGGGTCAACAGTATTTATCTGAATTCTGCGAAATTTTACCACGACTTACGACCACCTTGATAAATTTTCTGCCGCAGCAAATTGAATTTTGAGCTTTGAGAACCAGCTTAATTTTCCATTAATTTGAGAACCAGCTATTGATAAAAGTCAAGCAAAGTGTCCGAGCTACATAATAAATATGCTGGCTTTCTACTGCAAAACGGGTTTCTCCCAATTTGCTGTTATACAAATGGGGTGTTCACGTAAGCGAGATTTCAATATTGCATCAACTTTGTATTTCCAACAGGAGTATCGGGCAAATTATCGCGTTACTTTTTTTAGTAAAGGTAGCGTTACTGCGTTATTTTAAGAAAGAAATGTAGATATCGGTATTTCGATACTTTTTACAGAAGTAACGAGTATCGGTATCGCGATACCATATTTCGGTAACGGGTACAACACCGCACAGCGCACGTTAGACAGGGACGAAGTAAAGAAAATATACAAAAATTGCAGCGAACTGTCCTGTCTTTTCTTTACTTCGCCCCTGTCTTACGTGCGCTGTGTACCATGCTTCCCCAATATATGAACCGACTACCCCCCTACCGCACTGTACCAGTTCCTGTCTCTTTCCTGCTGCTTCAGATTAACAGCCTGTAACCTTACCGCCGTCACCAGCAGAAGCACGGAAAAGTACAATGAAGGAGCATATCCGTGTCCTCCTTCCGCGGAAGGAACTAAACTTACTTGCATGTCTTGCACGAGTGACGTAGCCAGAGGGGGATGGGCACGGGGTACGTACCCAGTCAGAAAATTCTGTCCCACGGATGTCCATCGGGTATACTTTCACGCAGATACGGATATCCGCAGGATAATGAAATTTCTCCAGCGGGTATCCTACGGAGATTCGCTTCGAACTTCCTACAAACGTCCACTTTGCGCACATAACCAGGAGGTACGTACGTAAGCAGGAGCTCTCTCGGATGCAGCATGTATCTCCAGCGAATGTTACTTTTTTTATTTTTTATAAAGTTATATATTTTTTATAAAGTCAGTATACGCTTTGTAGTAGAACAATCAGCGTCTTTCTGCCACTTCTTTTTTTTTTTAATATATATACATCTGCCACCGTCGACGGTCGTTTTATTTTCTGTTGCTCCGCCTTGTTTCCCAGGAGGGAAAATGAGCGCGGCGTTTCAAAAAAGTACGAAAAACAACAACAAGAGGTTGGTCCACTCAGCCAAAAACCTTTGGAAATGAAGTTGCCTTCACTTCTAAACAGAAAACGGACACTATACATTGTTATTCTCGCGAGCTTCTATACACATTCGAGAGCCCTGTTCGCCTGTGAGTCGAAATGAAGGATGAGCTGTCTAGTCGAATTCGATTGCGCACACAAACAACACTGAAGTGAAGAATTGCGTGGCGTAATAAGTCACCATGAAGATAACGTCTGTGCTTCTTACTCGTTTGGGTTTGAGAAAGTGAGAAGGTCCATGGGAAGTCGAATTTGTGCAGTGCTACATCGTCCCGCGTTTCTCACTCTCTTGCAATGCTTGATCCATACAGCATCCCATCACGGAGCTGACTCGGACAATTTGTGAAACAGCCGCGATAGGACCTCCTGCGGATATACAGCAACGTATATACGTCAAGGAATATCCCAGGGAAGTCCCACGGAGGTTAATTTCCGGATATGGACATTGGGATCTATATCGGACGTCCGTGGGAGATGGTGTTCTGTCTGGCCCCACCCCTCGAGATCGTACATTTGGTAGTGCATTTGAGAGAGGGAAACCAGGGTAAAATCATCCTCCCCCATGCAAAGTCCCCACCCCTCCCGAAATATTTTTTTTTTCTGGCTACGCCACTGTCTTGCACCGCGTGTTAGCTCTATATCTTCCTTCCGGTAGAAACCCGCCTCAACGAAAACTCCTGCGAAAGCTCCTGTGCCTCATTACGCCTGTTCGCGCGAGTCTGTTTGCTTACGACGCCCTCTAACTCTCGCTTCCGCAAACAAGAAGCTATGCACGATGGAGAAGGGATTTGCCCGAGGCCAGGGTTCCGCGTACTGCCACCGAATTTCGAAAAGCATTCAGTATAATCTTCAAACATACGGAAAATTACGACTCTCGAAGCCCTTAGCCAAGAATGTCTCCTTGAAATCGTTGTGTCATGGAAACATTTCGTCTGATTGAACCAGACTGAATTGGATTGGATAAGAAAGAAAAATATAGAGAGGTTAGTCCCGACCCAGTCAGGACCGGCTACTCCAAAACGCGTTTGTTGGTGGAACAAGTGAGACAGAAAAAAGAAAAACAAACAAACAGGAAAGATGAAGACTAGGTCAAGCAGAAAAAAAAAAACATAAAGGAAAAAGGGGGAAAGGAAAGGGGTAGACGTTAGGCAGCGAGAAACACTCACTGGTTCATAATGTCTAAGACCGCGCGAACACAGAGTGTCACAGAAGTTGTCACAGAGTGTCAAGCAGGTTCGAAACGGTGAGGAAGTCAACAAGAGCGCGCAATGCCGTCACCCGGTGACGGGCAGGCCAGTACCCGAGAACCTTCCCAACGGAAAAAACGGGCGGTTGTCGAGGCGGGCTAGTGGCACCGCAAGGGAAAGACAAGGCGCACTGTGTCGTGGTCAGGCCTGTCGATAACATGTTCTGTGTCCAGGCCAGAGATTGGGAGCAATGCATTACAAAGTAACGCATTACCGGTGATACAATACGTCTTGGCAATGCGCAATGCCGATGCATTATATTTTGTGGAGGAGTAATGAGTAATGCATTGCCGTTACATTTCGTCTAGGTAATGCGTAATGACATTACTCATACCCTGGGTTGAAAGTTCGAGCATTGTCGAAAACTGGCAGTTATGTATACGAGGAAAATCCTCAATATGTTTTTTTCTTGCCACCTTTGTCACCGATCAAGTCACCAAGAACAACAACAACAACAACTTTATTATGAGATGATAAATGGGGAGTTTCATCGCCAGGGGCAATACTCTACCCCATTGCTGGTATATAGTGATGTGGGGAATCACCACTTTCAATAAGAAGGAGGGATGCCAAGTGGATACTTTGAACACTAACTTCTTCTACGCTGCAATTAGTCTAATACCTCTGTCAGACGGGCACATATACGGCCGTAGCTATCACGGTCGTAAATGCATACTGTCATTAGAGAGTTTTAGCAGACCGTTGATAACGTGGCTACACTCTTAAAAATGAACTTCACCACACAGTACGCTTCAAGCCAACCATCATCCCGAGAGACATCGTTCTCTCACATGATTTGTGGAGAACGGGAGGCGTACGCCTTTTTGTGACAATTAACATTTCTGCATAAGTGTCACAAAAAGGCGTACGCCTCCCGTTTTCAACAAATCAACGAAGGGAACGATATCACCCGGGATGATGGTTGGCTAGGAGCGTGCTATGTGGTGAAGTTCATTTTTAAGAGTGTAGCGTCGAACCCTATCAACCGGAACCAATCAGTGGACAAGATTCTGAGTCACGCGCCACTGCGATTGGTTCCGATAGGCAAGTTAACCTTATCAACTAATACTAAAACTCACTATTAACTTCCTGCCAGACGGTCAGCAATAAGGCCTTTGCGACAAAACTGAGGTAGAAGGGCAACGGCGTTCCCGCAAGACAGTTTACGGCATTCCATCGAAACTGCCCAAGCCTCGTCACCAAGCACACCATAAACAGGATTTAGCACATTTAATTCAATTCGACATAAAATGCTTTTTACCCGACGTAATGTTGTCATCATTTTTTGTGTTTTTCTGGCGTTTTTGCACTTTGCTTCGCTTTTTATCTGAACTGTACAAGTGTTACGTTTGTAGTCACACCCTCGAACCACTGCACGCGGTATCGCACCGTGTCGTCTGCATCCAAAAAGTCGGACGCCACTCAAAAAATATCCAGAGCACGTAAAGCAAATATACTTTGCTGCTGTATTTTGAAAATACCAACAAAACGTTGTTTTCGTGTACTCTCAGTAAGAAAAAGCGTGATTTCGCTACATTTCTTAATGCCGTAACCTTAAGGGCAGTATATGTGCCCGTCTGACAGAAGTATTACCCTGATTGCTCAGTTAGGTTATACCACGGTGTAAGAAGAGAGAGAGGTGTCTGGACGGAGCTCCTCCGGCGGTCGAAATTGTGTTCGTTGTTCGCCACAATGACGCCAGAGGCGCTGCGCGGTTGAGGGCCGGATGCGTGCGATTCTCATGCTGCCGATCGTGGAGAAGATACTGATTCAGCGCACAGGTTGTTGCCAAACTCATGTCAACTTTTCGTAATGCACTTATGGAGGACGGATTACGAATAGAACTGCAGTTCTACGGCGTATGAATCGTTTCTACAAGGGGCTATGCACCCGAACCTCAACGGCGTCATTGCTTCAGGAGAATGGTGACTGCCTCAGACTGCCTCCCGTGGCAAGGAACATGCACAACCTAAGCCATCCTCAGAAATCCAATACATATTTACTGCACATGGACATGGGCAACAACGGAATTCCTGTCTGCTTTGACGGTGACTTTCGCCTGACCTGCGCACGTGTTTTCATCGATCTGTAATGGTTATCGTTCCCTGTCAGAAGCAACTCATACGAAACACCTTGCACGTCAAAGGACATACCTGCACAGTCACCATTCGTAGTTTGAGTATAGCACAACGATCGAATTCCTATCCACTTGTCGCTTTCTTTTCCTCGACAGCTTTGAGAGATGTGTGAGTTGTTGCTGCAGAGAATTATGTGCTCGAATGCCGGCGCCATCATCGACGCCTCCCGAGTAAATAAATACGTATTCGTCGCATACGTCGTTTTGGGAAAGCAATCGAGATATTTATTGCACATGGACATGGCAAATACAATGTTGCTGTGATAAGCGCTTTTGGAGGGGAGTAAAACTAAGCAGTGTTCACTACTTCCGGACAGAGGAAACGCAGAGCTGCTGTGGTAAACTCACGCTGACAACAGGTAAAATTATGTAAGATACTCAGTGCACGTACATAAAGGTAACACAAACTTGCTCTCAGAAAGCACGTTGAATGGCAATAAAATTAAGTAAGATACTCACTGCAAAAAATAAAGTGTTGAAAAGTGTGCAAAAAATAAACGTGTTGACTAGAAGTAACATTAAGCACAATGTTCCCTGCGCATAAGTGGAGGCAACAGAAAGTTGTTCTCACAAACAACTCCGTGAACAAACTCCGTCGTGAACGGCTGTCCAAGTTTTGACAATGTAACGCTCCTCGAAGTGCAGCTCACACACTTTGTCCTTGGCGCCCAACACACGATCTTTCCGCGGTATTGCCCGTCGTCACGCATTCAACCGATCAGGGTCTGTTGGGACAGAAAACAACGATACTATGTCCCTGTAGGACTTGGAACCGGTTCGGCGACCCGGCGGGGCGAAGCACTTTCCGACCATTTTTTTGCGTCAAAAGTTCCACCTGCAGTTGCGGACGCAGCCATCACCATAGACGTAGGAGGAAAAGAAGGCCCACAAGACGGGTCCTGCCCCTCGCGGCGCCTCCCCGAACAACGAACACATCTTCGACATCGGCTGCTCCTTCCGAGTATCGGCCGTTCGGACACCTCTCTCTTCTTACACCGTGGGTTATACATACTGCTCCCACCACTCGACAAAATCACTCATAACTATCGACTTTGCAGAAACTATAATTGTTATCACGCCTATGTAGAGCACGGGCTTTAAAACGGCTCTTAGAGACTTCTGGGTAAACATTAACGTCAAAGTAATATGATTACTTCATGAACCTGGAAAAGGACTGCAGCAGGTTTTTCCACTGTCCCTCTGCATCATGTACAATAGATACAAAAATAAATTATTCTGATTCTGAGTAATGCATTACTAAGCATGAAAGGTTAATGAATAATATATCTGTAACGAGTAAAGGTATGCATCACAAAATAAAAGTAATAATTTCCCCAACTCTGATCCAGACTACGTTGTTACTCTCGAAGGTAAAAGCTGCGCAGAAATGATAAGGTCAAATGCCGGTATCAGCCGGTGATATTAGTCGACTTCTATTGCGATGACATTCTGGATTGAATATACGTATTTATGTATTTATGTAATACAAAATAAAAGTGATGTGTTTCTGCTAGAAAATCGCTCCACACTATTTTTTTTTGTCGAGTCGTTGTGGATGGCATGCAAGCAGAGTCGGATATAAGGGGGAGGGGATGTTCAGACCCCCTCGATTTCTGTCGTTGCATAGAGTTTTAATTGACATGAGATACTGTAGTAGGCTGCTATTCAAGGTAGGACTCCACCCTTCTCACGAAAACCTGGATCCGCCTCGGTATACAAGTACACTCACTCTATTGACTAACCTTTGCTCTTCTTTTCTTTCCCCGTCTATCTTTTTTCAATAAACATATCCCCCACCCCTCACTGTATTTCACAGCATGTGCGTACTGAC
The DNA here is from genome assembly GCF_037126465.1 of Ornithodoros turicata. Classification (NCBI taxonomy): domain Eukaryota; kingdom Metazoa; phylum Arthropoda; class Arachnida; order Ixodida; family Argasidae; genus Ornithodoros; species Ornithodoros turicata. The sequence goes on from NC_088207.1 coordinate 24,319,437, forward strand.
ATGCATTATTAACGCAGCGATTTTGCGTATTGAGTCACTGAGAAAGGTTATAAACCGTACTATCAAATTAACAAATAGAACAATCAGTTTGAGACCGCAGTGGTATACTTTAAAGCATATTATGAATTGAGCTCCCGTGAAAACAGGGTAACGTTTCTTGTAAGAAGCGAAATACCTGTGACACGTGATCCCGCGCATCTTCATTTAGCCTCTGTCTGTGATTTGTGTGTGGGGGGGGGGGGGGGGAGAGGGGATTTTTTTTTGTTTTTGTCTGGGTGACCTTCTCTTTCTTTCTTTTTTCAAGAGTAGCAAGCCAAATATTGGCTGACCTCTCTCAACACTTAAAAAAATAAAAAAAAAGCGAAATATGCGTACGGCCGGTTTGTGCGGCTCGTTAAAAAATGTTCCCCATATCATACGTGAAAATAGATGAGCTACGCGGAAAAGTCAGCGCTCCGCCTTTGCTTTGCTGATGATGCGGCGCAAACATACCGAGTTAATGATGCAAGTGATCAAGCCACGCTCATGAACAATGTACGGGTCCGTCCATTCATTTCTAACGAGCATGAGCAGATAGGGAGGCTGTATAACGCATACCTCGGGCAGATAAACGTGTTCACTGTCCACTTTCTAGGCATTTCCATGATTAGGAAATGTGGTACCCGGATGTGAGAGTGCTCTGTCGAGGGCTATCGTGGCTGTTCACATTGCAAACAAATAAAAGATGAGATCAAAGACATACGTAAGCAGATACATCTTGCCCACCAGTTACCTAAACGAAGCCAAATTTTGGAGTAGGCTGAGGTTTCAGGACTCACACTGTTAAAACAGCGTTGGTTTGTCTAATTCCTTTTGTTTGCGTGAGTGGGAATCTCTGCATGCCTGTTCCTCTACTCGGGAGTAGCGGGTCTTGGGCCGGCTTCGCGGGGAACTGTGCCGACATCGTGTTCTCCCGGGGCTCGTGGAAAAGGGAAGGTGCACAACCTTTTTGTGAGACTTATGCAGTTCTGTGAATTGCCACAAAAAGGAGGTATACCTCTCCAATTTTAAACAAAGCAAGGGATAGAACATTGTCTTTCCTGCTATGCGGCGAAATTCAGTTTTTAGTACATATAATATGAAAGAGGAGCTTCACTACATAACCCGCTCAAAGCAAAGCGCTACTGCATAGAATGACACCGCTATGAGTGATTTGACGAAAGAGCAGGTCACACACCTTTGGTCCACCAGTAGCATGCACTCAAAATGTCCCAAGAGGGCGCACGCATCGCATTTTCCAATTTTCCACAAGCCACTGTTCAGAGTGTTCGTAGGTTACAGGAGCGTGCTCTGTGGGGAAGTTCTGTTTTTAGGATGTATGAAGCGGGAACGGCAACCCACGACCGACGAGATTACAACGACCATGTCATAGGCACCCCTTCCCAGCGCCGCATAAGGAAGCTAGCGGTGGCGCTACTCATCGGCCCGGTTATTACTTCCTCAATTTCGGCAATACTTTGTACTTCAGCTTTCCTTAGTATTTTCGTAGAAGCGGTGGATGTCCCACGGAAGATGTTTCATTCTAAAGTTGATTATCACCATCACTCTACGCGTTTTCATTGGAGCTGTTGCTGTCGTCTGCTACGGTAACCGTAGGTCCGCTTCTGCGCGCTCAAAATTCAAATTTCCATTGTCCAATCATGACATAGATCTCGCGGGCCGATGAGTAGCGCCCCTAGTGGATCGTGTGGACGGGCTCCTCATTGGGGTTGCCGATTATGACATGATCGTTATGATCTAGTAGGTCGTGACGGCAACGTCCAGTGTATACTCTCCGATGCAGAGCAGCACTTGGATTGGATTGGATTGAATTGGATATGAAAGAAAAATATGGAGAGCTGAGAGGCTTTGCCATCATGAGCGTCATTTGAGCAAGATAAACAAGAAATGTTGTTCGAAAGAGGGTGGGGGTGGGGGGGATGTCGGATGAGTGGGTAGATGTCGAAATGGTTTTCCTGCTCCGTTCGCTCTTACCATTTGGAACGTAGCTTGCTGTGGATTATGCATGTGCACATGTGGATACTTGTATGGACATATCAGTATTTTTATATATATTCTGACCGGATGTTGAAAACAATGTGCTGCATTGCTGACAGCGGGAAATCTGTGCACGATGGCGGAGTCAGTCACTCCTACACCTCGCTGCTAAAATAATAAATCACTCCATCAATCAATCGACGTATGGCTGTATGTATGTTGTTTGAACTGTTCTGAACGACAAATTCAGTTTGCCACATTGCGTAACACTATAGGATTGTCTTGCGTAATGGTACATGCACTTTCGTTACACGCTAGACGAACGTGAATCACCCCATGTCATAGTCAGGATTTCTTTGTTGTTATTGTTGTAGTAGTAAAGATCTTTAGTGCATCGTACGCTATCGCCTTTGCCTACGTTAGCGTTGGTGCTTCTGCGCACGCGCAAAACATAAAGAGAGCTTCGCGCAGTGCGCAGAACCACCACGCTATCCCTAACGTTCGCAAAGGCGATAGCGTACGACGCACTGAAACTCACTAATGTTTACGATTTTCAGGCATTCGTGCTAACGCTTTTCCCATCCCATCCCATGTCATCATCACTTCTCAATTTATAGTTTGCTGCTGTTGTTTCCACGTTAGTGGCCGAAAAACTTGAGAAAGCTTCAATCCAAATGGCGTTGAAGGAGATGAAAAAGAAAGTAGCTTTGACGACAGACAAGCTGTTTTTCTGAGCGTCGAAAAGCTGTTTCCTCGGGCGTCAGAAAGTAACACAAAAGAATCGCTTTCGGGCGCCTGCCTGGCCGTAGAGGTGGTGGGGTTGCGTAGAAAAAGAAGGAGTCCGTTGGCGCATTTCTGTAGCTGTTTTGTGCAGTTCTATTTGTAACGCTTTCGTCGCGTTTCCAGCTTCTTCCGAATTCGTCAGGGGCGCAGAGAGTAGCTTTTTTGTCTGTGCAAAACTGTGCCGTTGTGTACCGCAACTTTAATGCACGCGGTATATGGGGCGGGGGGGGGGGGGGGGCTTTTGGAAGGCGTCACCCTAAATAGCTCCAGCTGAATACGCAAGCGCACATAAAGTTTCTTCAACACTGTAAATATAACTGAACTTCACCGCATAGCACGCTGTCCGCCAACCATTTACACAAATGATATGGTTATCGTTTGTGATTCGAAGAGAGAGGGAGGCTTAGCGCCTTTTTGTGCCAATTATCATATGTCCAAATCGACGCTCCTAGCCAACCTTAAACTTCAATGATATCGTAATCGTGTCGTAATGATATCGTAATCGTATCGTGATAGGTGAAAACGGGAGGCGCACGCCTTTTTTGTGACACTCATGCTGTTCATATATGTCACAAAAAAAGTGGCACGCCTCCCACTTTCAACAAATCGGGGCAGATAACGATATCATTCTAGATGATGGTTGGGTAAGAGCGTGATATGCGGGGAAGTTCATTTCTAAGAGTAATTAGGCTGAATATCACATTTACAGCCATCATAATTCTTTAGGTTGACCGGTTGCTTGATTTTTCTATTATGACCTCTTCGAAAACGCAGGCACGAAAGAACTGAATGGGCAGGCCCTGTAGATTAGGCATTGATTAGAATTGAGATTAGGCATGCCCACAGAATGATATATCCCCACCGAATACTCAGCCATTTTGATGGGAGAGCAGAAGCAAGAGGTTGGCAATGTCAAGAAAGATGACGTGTGTCTCTGCAGCCATTTAAGCTCGTCCTCTATTTCGGTGCGTCAAGACAGGGCAATGTCAAGCGTGCTCGATAGTTCTGCGCACAAACATGATAGAATAGTAGTAATTAACTGCTAAAAAAATAGAAAAATGGCGGGGAGGACTTGGAGCAGAGTGGCTGCCCTAAGGGCGCTTGCCGCTCCATCTCGTTTAGGTCTGGCTTATGATATGTGGCTACTAGCAGTGGCTGTATATGCCGCTTTCTTTTAGGTAGACAGACAGCGCCTTGAGTGCCTTCGTATCTTGTTCCTTTGTGGGCTATCTTCCCATTACTTTGCAGGAAGAGAATGGTCTTTTGTCCAGTGTTTGAAGTGCCTGACACAGTCTTTCCCTTGCGTCTTCTTGTTCAGGGCACTGTATAAGTACGTGTAACGTGTCCTGCGGCACTTTGCAGATGTCGCACAGTCTTGAGACCACTATACCGAGTTGGAATTGGGTGGTGGCAGTATATAGCGCGCCGAGTCGAATCCGGTGAATAGCCGCGGTGGCGGCCTCGGCCGATGTCATGCGGAATTATTGCCGTGAGATCGGGGTCTATGTGAGCAGAAATATGTGTGCCGGAGGGCTTGCTTCCATAGCTTTTCTTGGACCGCCTGATTGTCGATTTGTGCAGGAATGTCTCGGCGTCCGATCTTGTGAAAGGTAATGCCGATAGCTTGGTTTTATCCAGTGCATCCTTTGCTGCCTGGTCAGCCACTTGATTTCCTGGTACTCCGTAGTGGGAAGGTACCTACTGGAGGGAGATGGTGTGCCCCTTTCTCACTGCAGATGTGTATGCTTTGTAGATGTGGTACAGCATCGTCCGTATTCTGTTTGATGATAGTGGCCAGGTCGGCTTTCGAGAGCAAGAGAGACCACAGTGTCAAGGAGACGTAGTTCCTTGATTGATGGCGTTTGTCCACATGTAACGAGGGGAGAGGCTGCGATTGCCGTCTCGGGCATTGTCAGCTACACGGTACGGACAGGAAAAATGCTTCACGGTGTCAAGAAGAAATAAAGATACATCAGCCCATAACACGGTGAATGTAAACCACAAAACAGTGTGATACCGCTATCACTCCTAAGCTTGCACACATCACATTTGAAAAATAGTACTGCTCTCGGCATAAAAACGGCTAGCAGGATAGTCGTATTGCCAACCTGCACCACCACCGCGACCGACAATGGCGAGCTCTTTCCACCACCAATTATTATCTGTTTTTATTGCGCTATGGCAACTGTGTGTTGACAGAGACACGTCGGAAGATGCCGCGGAAGAACGAGGTGCACGTAAACTTGAAAGTGGAGCTTACTATTTCATCATCCGTTGGAACTTGAGGCCTTTACCACCTGCGACTGCGTTCCAATTTCTTTATGAAGAGAATTTACAATATGTGCATTGACTGAGGTGGAGACTCATCATATCCATTTCCAACTATACGCCACGCACTAATGAGCTTTTTGCGGCACGGAAACAGGTCTTTCTATGACACGAGGCAGACGACGTGCGAATGAAAACAATTACGAATACGCCGGTGATTTATGACATTTAACATTCATTTGTAACTTGTCATCAAGACTGAGAAATTTCTTCCCTCGGTGGAAACAGTTACGGTGAGTGGTGCGTTAAAGGTACTGTAAAGCAGTAGACAAGCAGGATATGCTGGCGACGTGGCTTGAGACTTTGTTACTTGTAAATCCCATATGCGGAACCATACGACCGACAACGCTCTCTAAATATTTTTAATTCATCATGAAAAATCCAGCGTAGTGCAGCGGCGCGACGCCTGGTGTCGAACAAGCCCATGTGCAGCGGGCAACACTGTTGAATATGTATATGCATGCAGCACTATTTTGTCGCGTTTTGTTCTTTTGGTGGCTATATTATTTCGTATCATATTTCCATAGGAGTGCAGAGACCCCTGTTTAGTGTGTTTTTGCTAAATAAAATCAAAAAGAAACACAGCGCTGTTCGGCTGTTGGACCCAGTGTTATACGCATGCAACGTGGTTGCCGCCGTACGCGGCTGAGAGTACGAATCCCTTCCGAATACTAATACAGTGTTGCCCATAATCTTTAATTGTAATTTTCTAATTAACTGCACCACCGATCGGAATGAAATTCGCGCCGTTTTTGTACTGATGGCTTGGACTATCGAATAGCCACGCCAAATAAAATTCGGCTTCTGCTGCTTTACAGTACCTTTAAACGCTGTCCGGGTATTGCAGTTGTGACGGCAATTTTTCCTGTGTTCGTTTCCGAATACGTAGTCTAGAAATATTAACTCGCTAATGTGGAGGCTTATTGCTAAATGTAAACTGATCTCCTGGGAACAGATGGGTTTCCCGAAATTCTCGTCCACGAGACGTTCTCTTTAAATGTACACATTCTGCTACGTTCTACGTTGGGTATCTTACAGGAGCATCATTATCCACATTGTGGATACACAATCTTCATGTTATTTTAAACTCAAATCCAACACTATCCAAATCGTTATCCCGTTGGTACTTCGTTCGCGCGCGTGTTCACGCGTCGGCACACTTTAAAGTGACCATAAAACCAACCAGGCCGTAAAACATCGGAGTGGCATTTTCGCTGGAGAACGCGGAGCTAAAAGGGTATTTACGCAAGTAACTGCTTCCTCCTTTAGCTTCCTTGTTCCTGAAGAATATTCCGAACGGCTTGTGTACACGTGTCCGGAAGTATTTTGGCTGAGTCAAATAACGCCGTATAATCAAGCAAGTTAGAGATACAACTAGTACTTCTCGCTGCCGAATATTGGCTATATGTTGTCTGACCTGACTCGCACAAACCGGATGACATATTTGTGGTTCTTGTAAAGGGGATAGATGGGAGATGGGGGATATATTTATTAGAACAAAGGAAAAAAAGGGGAGAAAGGTCAGCGAAACGGGACCTCCGGCTTGCTATTCCACAAAGGAAAAAAAAAGAGAAATAAATAAAAGAAGATAAATGGATCTGATTACCATCAACGGAGAAGCTGGTGACAGTAGGGATGCCTTGTTAAAATTCCGTACTGTTCAAAACTGTAATAGTTAGTTGGTGAGTTAATAAATTAGTAAAATAAAGTAAACTGTAATATATGTTTAATATAGTGGCTGCAAAAACGTTTAACGGTTTTCTCTTCCCAGTAGAACCGCAGTATTATATCCTCATGATTTCATTACTGCTGAGATTTCCACCTTAATATGTACTACATACAAGAAGTTGAGAAGGAAAAATGGAGGAGTAGGCACTCATTACGAGAGCTGGCTACTCCATATCACTTAGGAACAAAATCACGGCTAACTACAATAAAAACAATGAGTGACAAAGACACTGAGTAAGTCACTCACACACACTGTCAGTTACACTGTGTCCACCAACTTGAAGTCTGCGCAAAAAGGAAATACTTAATCTAACCAGAGAAGTTCTGCAACATTGTTCCAATCAAGGTGCATAGTATTTTTACAGTTTAAGAAAAACAGGATCTCATATTCTGTTCTGCATTCATTAGCAACGCGAATCTTAAAGGGACCTCGAAGGTGTTAGAGAAATCCCTGACTGCGACGAGTATTTTCCCCACCACCATCACCACCAAGGTTGAAACAAAGCTACTGCGACCTCTGGGTAGCAATAGTATACCGGGTGTTTCAGTTAAATACCCGGGCTAAATCCCCGGGCTTAGCGAACGGGTGCACCAAACGGCGAACTTTCTTTTTACAAGTATCTGTCCGATACCACCTACAAGCTGGGCACCGTGTGAATGAGTGGGATGCGCTCATTATTTAAATAAAAATTCAAATGAGTTTCGTAAAAAAAACGTAACTTCTAAAGCAAGGCGCTGTCGGCAATAAAATGGGTACTACCCCTTTTAGGACCTTCAGTGGACACCTTTTAGAGAAAAATCTGCCACCGAAGCCGGTCATTTGTTGTGGTAATTAATTGGTTTCTGTTTACATATTTTGTCGCGGCTGGTCGCGGTGAAGCGCAAAAGGATGTAATTCATTGGTGTAATTCATTGTTGTAAGGACATAATTAATTGGTGGATAAGGAAGTGGAACAGCGTCCTTCTGCGCTTCACTGCGACCAGTCGCGACAAAATTATGTAAACCGAAACCAATTAATTACTGCAACAAATGACCCGCTTCGGTGGAAGATTTTTCTCTAAAAGGTGTTTACTGAAGGTCCCAAAAGTGGTAGTACCCATTTTAATTCCGACAGCGCCCTGCTTTAGAAGTTATGTTTTTTTTACGAAACTAATTTGGATTTGTATTTAAATAATGAGCGCCTCCCGCTCATTCACACGGTGCGCATCTTGTAGGTGGTATCGGGCAGATACTTGTAAAAAAGAAAGTTCGTCGATTGGTGCACCCGTTCGCGAATTATTTAGCCCGGGGAAACACCCGGTATACCCGTTAACACTTTTGTGTACATGCGATAATAAAGGCTTTAATATAATTCGTAGTGATTGATAGATTGAAATAAGACAAAAAAATATGAGAATGTAAGTCCCGATAAAGTCGGGACAGCCTATTACATTACACGGGAAGGACGGGAGAGTAGAAAAAAAGAGAAAAAAAGAGAGAGAGAGAAGCAAAAAGGCAGAACAAATGCAACCCAAGATGTCCAAGAGACATAACAAAGGACAAACAACAACAAACAACTAGTGAGTGAACAAGTAATCACATCAGTCTTCACAATAGTACTAATAATAAAAGCCTCACCACAGAGCATGCTCGAGGTTCGACTAAGGTAGTCTCTAGTGATGAAATAGTTCTCTAGCAAGTAGTTGTATTGCCAACTCTAGGATGGGACAAGCGAAAGCTTGCCCACATCGCATTTAAAAAATAGTACTGCCCTCGCCATAGAAACGAAGAGCAGGGTCAACTAGTGCTAGACAGACAGTTCCACGGAACTGCCAATGCCAAACATCCCTCAGAAGCATTCGTAAGCTCTAGTAAGTAAGTGCAGTTGTATTGTTGACTCTACTATGAGATGAGCCACAGAAGATTGTGTACTCATCTTCCTAAACGTTCCCTAACCATTTAGCCCGCTTCTTATCCAAATCTTGCCTCAACAGACAACTTGAGCCAACAACTCAGGCAAGTTCTAAAGCATTGCCACATTGCTATCGCACTGAAGTGCAGCATCCCATCGTAAGCTCATGTAAGATCATAGCAAGCTAAGTGCAGTTAATGAGACACTAGTTCAAAAGTTCGTATACGATAGGGCAATGGTCTCAGTTGTCTCGCGACGTAAACACCCAATTAGTATTTTTGCTGATAGAGCAATGGCTCACACTCTCAGAAAAAAGGGTGGAGCGGTTATACCTTTTAGGAGGTAATAGTTGTCGCATATGTTGTGCCTAAAACAAAGTTCTACCTGCTACCTCACTGTCAGCCACGAATGATAGGGTTACCGCCTCTGATTCGGTGAGCGAGGGGGGCGTACGCCTTTTTGTAGCAATTTGGGTATATGATAATTGCTTTTGCCACCCTGTTACACCCTTTATCAGACGCCATGTTGACCTAGGAGGTAACTATAGAAGTTACCACCTTTTCACACCCTTTTTTCTGAGAGTGCAATGCACACTGCACGATGTAGCTTGCTTCTATAGGACGGTAGCTGAGACACAGTGACTTCAGGGGGAGCCGAGAAGGTCAAGTTATTTCAAAAATTGCACAACCGCGTTCGTGGCCGGCACTTGGGAACCCACTTTTGTGAATGATCATTGTTTCAACGAAGCCATCTCGTACATTGTTAGTGCGTCTCCTTAATTATTCACCTTGTAAATCGCAAAAGTTTCGTCGATAACGTGGGGCGGTATGCTAATCCTCAGGCTTTGTCCTCGTCACGCGCCTATACTTATACGGTCGAGTCTCCAATTACTGGCCTCGCTGTTGTTAGGCAAAAACGGGGTCCAATTATTGGCGGAAAGAAGATTGACCGCACGCCTCAAGCAAAGTTCGTCCGAAATACCCCCGCGTTAATGTTGCAGAACCCATAGGCGGAGAGTTTTCAATCTGCCGGAGAGAGCCGGGGCAAACGCCACCCCCCCCCCCCCCCCTCAACAATTTTTGGGACGGTGCAACCGACACTCTCCGAAAGTGGACGTTAACTAGATCGCATGGAGGCCGCCTTAAACCAAAAGGCTATAAAGCAGTGAACTATTTCGCCGAACTTCGAGCGTGCTTTTTCGTGAAATTTTGTTGTTGAAGTGTTGTGCAGTACGTTAGGAAACTTCCACGAAACAATACCATTACTTACTACTGCGAAGACTGGTGTCATTACTTATCCTCTCGAGGGATACGGCATCAATGTAAAACACCTTGAAGGCTCATGTTGACGCGCGATACTCTTCATCCCAGACATATCTCCTTCAATCAGCCCTCAAGAAGAATGCCACCACTGTTGCGATCCAATAAACCTCCATTCCTTTCCGCGCTCACGCACGTGAGGTAAGAAAAAAAAAAAAGAACACACACACACACACAAAGAACGTATTCCGCGTCTGATGAAAGGTAGTCTGCAATCTTCAAGGAAGAAGGGAGTCAGCGGGCGTAATAAAGCCCCAACTGGACTACAGAATAACTGGCGATGCCTTTCCTTCCCCATGGTATCGCAAACGTGATACATAAAAGGCCGTCCTCCAAACGCAATCACAGCAGTCGGTGGCTGAAAGCTGTCTACGTCAGCAATAGGACAATAAAAGATCGTCTGTCGCATGCCATCCACGTGGCAACGCATCTCACGGAAGAAAAGACTCTCGAGCAAGGTTCCCTCGAGTATGTGCCGCTGAGAATACGGACATGTAGCAGATGCGTCGGGGAAAAAAGATCGATACATACGTATATTCGCTGGTCACCACAAACAGACGCCCGCCTCTCCAGCGCGCCTCTCTCTAAAGAGACGACGAATTGATGGCGCAGAAGGACGGAACGCAACGAGGTACGCTCTGTGTGCGGACAGAGAGGTCTCTTTATTTGTTCGCGAGCCTTTTTATTCCCGTCCGAAATTGTTGACACAGTCAAGGAAACGCCTCTCACTCAACGGAAAGTGGCATTGACGTTCAGGATGAAGACTTTCGGAGTTTTTTTTTTTTTTTTCCGTGTTCAAAACGTGTTTTTTGATGTTTATTATTTTACGATGGAGTTAATAACCGAAATTCAAAGAAAAAGCGGCAGATGTGAAGCGGATTACTGGCAAAAGGAATGAGAGGCTGTCTTGCAAGAACTATTGCTCTCGCGCAACTGGACTTGCACACAAGGACGTCTGTATCACAACAATCTGGTCACGTGAATATCTCGAAATCTGGATATTCCTCGGCATGGTCAGAATGCAGCATTAGCTTGCGTGACTCTGTGGACGTCCGACTATCTACGTTGCAAGAACTAGCTGTATTTTCAAAAAGGCGATTCGTATGCCACCTGTCTGCTCTCTTGTTCACATTGAGGAAGAAGGGAAGCCTGATCCACAGAAAAAAAAGAGAGGAAAACCCCAGGATCCTGGACGTTTGCCGTGTAGACCTGGAAAGTAGCGGAAATAACCCAAAAACATCCTCATGTGGAGTACAGTCCGGGACGCAAGGCTATGACTGTAGTCATCAGGGCATTACTCTTCTTGGTGAGCTTTTGGCACGAGAATTCCCAAAAGCAGCCTTTTTGTTTATTTCAGATAGCTAAATCCGTATATCGTCTAAAATTTTACCAGCGCATGTTTTTAGATTTTTCCGGATAAATCGGAAAACCTGGATCACTACTTATATTCTGCACACGCGCTGACATCCAAGTTGTCCAGTTGCTGTCGCTGTCCAGATTCTCGTTGTCGTTTTGGTGCGGACTGTACACGCACAGAAATATTTCGTTTGTTCGGTGGCATTCACTGGCGCCGGGCTTTCTGATCACGGGCACAAATTAGCATGGAGTTCTGTAACCGCTAAACGATTCTTTCGTCGCTTGACCAAATGCAAGGGCGCCTACAGGGCTCAGATTTCTTGTCGCCGCACAGAATGGCAAATACATACGTGACCTGCCTTCTTGATTCAGTCTTATTGCCTTTCTTTGCTTCCTTTGCTTTGCCATTCTTTGTTTCGCAAGCTTGGAACGAGAAAAGAACTCGAAATCGGCGCAGGGCTACTGAAAAAGAGCGTTGGATGACCTGATGTTAAAGAACATAGAGGAGGTTGGTCCAGTGAGAGCATGGCGTTGGAAGAAGTTGGAAGCGACTGCCTGCTAAAAAGGCACCCCAAATAAAAGTAAAATAAAAAAGAACAAAGAAAATGAAGAGAGAGCTAAAGAAACACAGCAAAGGAAAGGTTAGTGCAGAACAGTAGAATGCTCACGTGTGGGTCGCTATGATGTTATTGCCGCTTCCATGCGCTCATCGTTTTACGTTGTCGTGCACTCTGAGAAAAAAATTGAAGGACGGTTAATGTAATTAATGCGGTGGAAATACGTTAGCATTCAGCTGACCCGCCCACTACATGCGGGTCATGTATTGGGCGGTGTGTGTCTACTGAGTTCAGTGTGAATAGTAGTACTGGACATGTACTACTATTCACACCTATCCACCTCGATCCACCCCTAATAATCACTAACTGTTACGAAATACACAGTCAAAACAGCGGCACAAGCTTTCTTCCACGCCGACGGCGTAATTTTGAAACGCTGCTTTCGCCCTTGCCTCGTCTCGTTCGCCCGCTTTCGGCGCCGAGCAGCGGCATCCGCTGCCTGACGTTACCGTGTATTCACACGAGTCAGTTTTCTGCCGACTCACTCTCAGGTGGCAGGGAACGTCACCGCCCTTTGGTGCCACGTGACCGGCGCTTTTCGCCGCGTCACCACTTTCTGGTCTCCGGAGCGGCAGTCGGCAGCCGGATATCTTGATACAGATGCCAACGACCGACGGCGTCTGCACCCGGCACAAGGAGAAGGTGGTGACGCAGCGGATACGAAGCGCGTTTGCTTTTTGTTTCATCAGAATTGCTGTGCATGTGTCCCACACAACGGCCAATCACTGTACTGTGGCCAATTCTGAATTGGAACGCGAACGATGCTCGGCTTTGCCCCGAAACTGGAGCAACGACACACCAGCGCAGCAGTTATGCTTCGGAACAATTATGCAATGCATAGCTGGATGCCTACAATGCATAGGATGCTTTTTCTCTCCGTGAGGCGAAACAGACACGGAATACAAAGTATGAACTTTATAAACGCCGATATTTCTTTCGGTGGACCAACCTTGACTACTGATAATCGTTCGCTTGTACCGTCCCAATACATGTATAAAAACAAAATTGGAAGCTACTATTCCTACCGGGAGGAAAATAAAAATTGAATTGATTTAATTTAATTAATTATTGCCTACTTGCAGCTCAATGTCGCAGCGTCAACGTCAGTCGATCACTTGCCGTCACGCTATCGCACATATTGGTGTTCACCTTCGAGATACGCTTCATTTGTGGAAAATAAAATCAAATGTGTCAACGTCCATTCTCAAAATATTTCGACAGGCGTTTGGGTCGTCCACACGTTCAGACGTTCATTTCATGGCGCTTCTTCAGTATCTATTCTTTGGCCCACTTTTTCATTTGAATGCACCCTGCATCATCCACGAGCGCAAGTGCTATCAGTTTAATCTTTCATTGGTCCATCCTACGCTAGACAGACGCAAGCCCGAAGACGGAAACAGAAGGGATCGGGAAACGGATGGTCGTTGGAAAACTGACTCGTATGAATGCTAGACGACGAGCGGGCGTCTTCAGACGCGTAGATACCTCGTTTATCTCGGATATCTTCTTACTCCTTCCTGACTTGCTGCCGGCAGAAAACTGACTCGTGTGGATACAGGGTTACTTGCGGTGTTCCTCGGTTTCGGCAGCTCGTGGCCTTCGCTCAGAATCCGTCTTCTTTTGACACCTACTTGGCCCAGCACACGTACTCGGTTCGCACTCCATTGTGTACTTGAATTCAGTCCATACACGCCTTGCAAACCCGGAAGTTCAGACTCGCCCACGTATCTGGCGCGCCGCCAAGACCGCTTCCGCTCCGTGACCTACTCTCCCTTACTCTCAGCCATAGAGGAAAGAAGAAAAGGAGGCGCCGAAACGGCTCCTCGACAGAAGAGAGAAGCGTGGGGCAAGTGACGTGAGGATAGGAGGTGAGCTGTAGCTTCTTTGGAGCCACGCGAAGGTCACGTTACATGAATAGCCCAATGAGGTCGCTTTGCACATGCCACTTTCGGGGCCACTTCGGCGCGCTACCACCACGCCTCTCCAAGTATTCCGAAACTGTGTTGGGGGCTCCCATAGGGGTGTATGTAACTGAAACCGGAAGGCAAGCGGTGACGTCACTGGAGTGGTCCCCAATCTCAGCTTCAGTTCTCAGAGCAATAGAGCTGTTCCTGTCTTTCCTTCTTCCATGCTCTCAACCTTCCACTGCTCTCCTCCTCTCTCACGCGGCGTACTTCCCTCTCCACGTTTTGACCACCGATCGACACTGACACTTTTCCTCGAAACGCCGCTTCTAATGCTAGCGTATTAAAAGGAGTAGCGGGGGAGTGACTTCCCACTTTTACCCCATTTTCAGTCCCTATTTCAGTCACTTACTCCCTCTCTCTTCATGTATATGCCATGTAACTCCATCACTGCAAATGGTTACCCCCTCTTGTCGTCCAAATTTTAATGACCAGGTTATATATGTGACATCACTTTCCTTCTCATACGGCCTTTGATTTATGAACTTGTGTACCTCAGTGCAGCCATTCAGATGTTGCATCAGTTTTGTTGTATATTTCCTTGGTTTTGCATTGAGACTCTCAGTTAGTAGTAATCTCTCTCAGTCGTAGTTTACCGCGTTCGAGGGAGCTAGCCACAGCACTCGCACGCTTACGCTTGTCCCATCCTACAGTTGGCAATACCAGCACGGGTAAAACACCGAAGACGACACGGCACTACATTGAAGTGCCTTGTCGTGTCGTCTTCAGTGTTCGCCCAATGGTCGGGTTCGTCCACCAGCTTGCCTGCATATATAATATACCATTGCAGTGAAATCCAATCAGGTTTTTTATTTTTTTTACGGACCTGCGTTAGTCGCGACGTTGCTAGCCTTGCGAGGCCGACCACGGCTAGTAGTTACACCACCACCACCACCACCTTGTATGCCCTTTTGCCAATGAAGGTTGCTCACGTGTTCACGCCTCTGTTTGTCCGAGGTGGTTAAGGTACACAGTAAGTAATGCTGGCACCAGACACTAGTCTGAGATGGAGGAGAAGGTTGCTGAGGGAAGCTCACATGTTTTTTGTTTTTTTTCTCTGGCGAGTAGTTCTGTGGGGACTACCCAAACTTCACATAGAAGGGTATCGCACCCCCTACGTCTTCTACACCACCATAACGTTTCCCTTCCTCTGTTACGCACAACTCTTGCCCACCTCCATCGAACATGTACTACGACGCAGCAATTGAGCTTCGGCTTCGATTCCTTTTCTGCGGATACAGAGATATACCAAAGTCATAAATTTAATAGACGATCTCAAAGCAGCTGCAGAGGTACTGGCATAAACCCGTTTCATGGTGGGAAATAGAGCGAAGTGGAACTCGCTCTTGGACGGTGTAAGTTTTACTGCAGAAGCGAATGTTCTTAGGGACAAGCTACTTATTCCCCTAAAGGAGTTGTGACGGCATATTTTTCCATATTTTTCTTTCTTTTCCAATCCAATCCAATCCAGTTGTGACGGCACCTTTTTATTTTTATTTTTTTCAGAGGGGTGAATGTTCCCCAACGCTGTTAGACGGCTCCTATCAGGTCACTTTCCCACATGAAGTCCAATATTACCGTCATCGTGTCCGCACTGGTCCGTTTAGGCAAGCTAGGGAGTTGCAGCAAGACAGCAACTGGACAACTTGGATCACAGCGCGTGTGCAGAATATAAGGAGGGATCCAGGTTTTCCGATTTATCCGTTTAGTAGCATTTTAGTAGCGTAACAGTAGCGTAACAGTTATTGCGACGTTTCGCAATATCTGTGCAGCGTGAACTGTGAAGACGAAGCGCACGATAAGTAATCATAGGGAATCAATCAAATCATAGGGAATCAATAGGGAGTATAGCAAGGGTGCTGAGGATGCCCAAGTCCTCTTATATGGACAGACCGGACCCTTCTACACGCTGAGAAAGAAAAAAAATAGTAATATTGGACCGTTTTAGGAATAGATGTATATCCTGAATCGTTAGTCCCTTTAGAGACTAAATGCAAGGAAGGTCATGCAAGAGTTCGGGAACTATATTTGCAGCACTGTTTGCTCTGGGTCTGGGTGTTAAATTTCATAGGAGACTAAAATGGATTGTAATTGCAATATGGGGGAGTAAAAGCTGTAATTATGCCCTGATTTACTCCAAGTTCTCATAGAGCGTGCTCCTGCATCAAATAACAAATATATAATTGGCACGCACATATAATTGGTTGCTATTGAGAATCACATACATAAAAAAAAGCGTCAAGTTACTAAACTAGTATTTTATTACGAACGTACCGTATATTTCAATGGAAGTTCCGCGCACGACACTGTCTGGAACCCACCGAGTTTGTCCCATTTTCTGCCATCGTGTAGATAACCTTATGTCTCTGTCACATTCCGAGGGAACAGACCAATTAAACTGCTATTTGAGAGTGTCAGGCTTCGAAAGCCCTTGGCTCAAATTGCTTATGGAAGCAATATAGGAGCCCTGTCTAGGTCCCGTGAAAGCGTTGGAGATGCAAGACCCTCCTGCGCATTACTCCGTCTGGATACTCCTTAATTGTCACAAAAGGACGTATGCCCTATACTTTCTCCACGCATCCGATGCTATAACTGCATCATTTGGTGCACACTCTAGAAACAGGACTTATACAGGACCACGTAACACGCCAAAATAAATAGATCCCCACACACACACGGGGGGGGGGGGTCGAAGTAGCGTGCCGTTGTAGACCGTACACAAGTGGGCATCGTCACGACTATAGCCAAAAAAAGAGAAAAAAGGGGGCGAAGAGAGTTGACGAGTTCAAAGCTAGGCATAGGTAGGATGAACAATGCTGATAGGACGGAGGTGCACTGTAGATGAGAGGTGCACGATAGTGGTCTTTCCGCGAGGCCCATTTCTTGAAGGAAACGCACGAGGTCACGAGTTTTTGTAATTCGTTCTGCATAAGAACCTTCGGAGAAGAGGACGTCCGTGACTATACCAGGCCTGGAGTGGGAAAGGTGAGTGTCCCGCATAGGTGTGGTATGCGCGGCATTCTGTCAGGATATGTGCGATAGTTTTCGGATGATGACAGTGATCGCACCTGGAATCCTCCCTGGAGCTCATCTTGAAGAGCTGCGAATTCGTGTACGCAGCTCCCGTGCGTAGCCGATGGAGCCTCGCCTGCATGACTCTGCTAATTGGAGGTGATCTTGCTCTTCAATGGATCCCGTCTCATGTCGCACACCTCGTCAGCACACCATCCTCAGCAGACCTTAGCTGCAGCCCATCCTTACTAGTTCCGGCCGACACTGACAGGCACATGGTCGTCAAACAGCTAGTTGAAGTGCATCATCCTGACATACAGGAAAAGAAATCACCGACCCTCTCTTCCCATGAAAGACCTTCCACTCCCCCCCCCCCACACACACACTTAACACCTGGTTTTCTAACAAGGGATTCAGATTATGTAAATAGTGTAAATAATCACAACCAATTTTTCAGTCGAATTTTGTCTGATATGTGTACATACGAACGGTAGATTGTACATACTTTTAGCAGTGTGACATTCTTGTAACGATAGTTCACACGCAGAACATCTACGTTGTTATGGTGTTACTTACAAGCAAAGTGTAACTTGAGAAGTAACTTGTGTACTTAGATAATTATGTTAAATAAAATATTCTGAACACGCTGAATGCCAGCCATTCCAGTCATTTATCCAGCCGTATAGCATTCCTGATTTGTGAAAACAACGGGGGTGACAATTTGTGACAAATAACATATCCGCAGAGGTGTCACAAAAAGTCGTACGCTTCCCATTTTAAACAAATCAGGGGTGAGGACTGTGTCATTCGGGATGATGGGTTGAGCTAAGAACGTGTTACGCAGTGAAGATATGTCTTATATCAGATCATCTCATATCAGTGTGGCTACAGTAGCGATTCTGACCACATGAGTGACGTTAAGATCGGCACGACGGTCTCATCACCACCACCGCCGCCACCTCAACTTTAAGAATGTATCCAGAATTGCCTCACGGTGCCAACGGTGCATTGTTAAATATATACATATAAATGTGCATAACTAAAATATAAATAAAAAGGAACTGATAGGCAATTGCATAGGATTGAAACGTGGGGTAGTTGGAACACATACTTCGAGGTGCACCAGCGCCAAAACAAAACATGGAGAAGGAGACACCACAGAACGCTGACACTAACAACTGGTTTATTGTGAGAGGAGCCAGCCAATATATGCCTGACCCCTAGTGACATCATCCGGAAAGAACCTGTTATTCTCCTCCTTTATCTACTACTGATGAGTGCATGAACACCCGGCCTTTACTTCCGCAGTCCCTCCTAATCCCCCATCACCCGTAAACACTTTATCTCGTCACAGCTAATTGCCACAGAGGCTGAACTGACACTTAGGGACGCTAGGGGTCAGGTATGTGTTGGCTGGCTTAAAGCCCCTCTAGCCCCTTAGTCTGTCTTCCTTGCACAGTAAACAATTTGTTAGTGTCAGCTTTCCGGGTGTCTCCTCCGTTTTGTGTTTTGGCGCTGTTGCATCTCGAAGACAATGATAGGCAATACCTGCCACTAATACCCTAGCCACGCGACAAACTTAATGCATGAAACGGAATGACAATTGCTTCACCTTTTGACCAACAATCATCTCGAATGTCATCATTATTTCCTCTGATTTGCTGAAAACAGGAGGCGTACGCTTTTTTGTGACAATTATGCGGAACATAACAACATCAACAGCAACAATAAATGAAGGAGAAGTGATGATGACATGGGATGTTTCCCCGTGGTATAGCCACAGGACCCTACCCTACTTCCCCGAGGTTAATATGAGAGGATGAATTATGGCGAACGCGAAGCGACGACAGGTCGGAGTTCTGTTTAGAGCTCTTCAAGAAGTCAAGTGGCTTGCATGAAAGCAAAAAGGGAGCGAAGAGCCCAGCACTGATGCGCAAGGGAGCTCCATGGACCAAGTACTTTGGACAAGCTGAATTGTCTATGGTCAAGCAGCTGAAGTTGGCGTCGAAACACCCGGCGTTCACACGTATACCGGTCAGTCCTCGATTATATGGAGGATTGTAGCTGGGCTGTGGCAAGCTGGGCACAGCGCCGTGTTACTGTAACCCATCTTAACCCGGAACACAGGGGTGAAGGCGATGTTGAGTCGTAGAAGCCGCAGAAGTGACGTCAAGCTGGGAGGGAAGCCACCTGGCATCTTAAACGGTAAATGACGGGTCCGCAATTATGTTCCGCAAAATTGTAACAGGGGGGTAAGGGGGGTGGGGGGGTAATGACCCGATCGGCTCGCCGGTGTTGGCCACACAGAAGTGGGCGTCGTTACGACTATAGCCAAAAAAGAAAGAAAGAAAGACGGGTGGAGGATGGAGGATGAAGGATGGAGATGCGTAGAGGGTGCATGAGTTCGTCGGGGAGAGCAGAGTTTTAGATGGGTCGTTGAGACCTGGCTTCTGCAGAAGGAGAATAAGGTTTCTTCATTTAGCAGAATGTTCTAGAGAAGAACAATTTTGCGGAACATAATTTTAACAGAAAAGGCGTACCCCACCTGTCATTCGAGATGATGGTTGGTTAAGAGATGAAGTAAATGCCACTCCGTTTAATGGATTACGTTTGCCGTGTGGCTAGGGTAGAAGCCAACGCGACGTTTCGCAGTAACTGTGCAGCGTGAACTGTGAAGACGAAGCGCACGATAAGTAAAGATGAAGACATCTGTGCTCGCAAAAACACTGCCTACCAGAACGGCATCAACATTATGAATACCGTGGCTCCTTTCGTACCACACTCGCTTCGATCGCCCCAAACGCTAAAGGGTCCCAGTTTGGTCTAACTATCTTTTGTGTTTCTTTCGGCGACCTCAAATAAAAGCAAAGCCATCACGCGCTTGTGCTTTACGTTTGCCCCGTTGTGATGGCCGCATTGATCCTCAAGACCACTTAGGCCTCCGCAAGAGACATCGTAAAGAAAGAAATTCCTCGCTCTCCAACAAGAAGACTCGCACGAAAGAAAAAGGAGCCTGGCATAATCGATGAGGAACGAACGGGAAATACGCCTTTCTTTGGTTTTGCTCTGTCTGGGACGCGTTCCAAGTTCCTCGGAGAGACCTTGTTCAAACTACATGGGTTGCGGAATGAACGAAAAAAAAAATATAATAAAAGACGTGGATAAAGAAACATATAAAAAGGGGAAGCCTTTTTTGTTGAAAGACGACGAGTAAATCTCCGGGCAGTCTGTCAGCTTGAGTGGAGAGCAATTCTTCCCTCGCTTCCATTTAATGAGGAGCACAATCAGGGGAACGAGAATTAGCTGTGGGTCGACGAGATGGACGGCCCTTGAACTGTAAGTGTTTGCGCGTGGAAGAGCGGGACACACAAGAGGTGCGGTCGTCACGCACCTGTTCGCTGCAGATTGACATTTCAGATTGGCTTCAATTTATGCGCTTTCCCTCTTCCTCTCCTTCTGAAGACGGCCGACAATTCGCGGAGCGCGCTCTCATTGGTCTCCTCGCACGATTTGTCCAATCATCGCGGAAGTTCGTTCGAGGTAACCAATCAGAGAACTATCCGCATTGTCGTGCTTCTTGAGAAGGAGAGGGCGAAGGAAAGCTTACACTGCGTTTTCATTCGATCACAAATCACGAACGACGCAATCGATGAATTCCGTTCCTTTTGTATCGCTCTCAAGGTAACGGCATATTTCATTCACCGATGAGAAATATTTGCACCTTAGTGCCCCTTCATGTTTTGCTACCATCACTCGAAATTAACTGCCATGTCGGATGTCGAACCGTGGAAGGCATACAATTTCGCGAAAAACTAAGGAAAAAAAAAAGAGTAATTTTAGTTTGTTTGTTTGTAAAGAAGAGGTATTGGGGACGCGGACTACTGAGAGTCAGTTATCACACTTTGAGATGAACTGCACGCATTTGCCATGCGAAATTTAGGGTCTGTTTCCAGCACTGGGGAGTAAATTCCCGGGTCAGGGGACTAAAACGGGGAGGAACTGCAATCTACACTCTTAAAACAAGGTGTGTTGTAGCTCCTTTTTTTGGGGAGTATACCTTTACCACATATATCACTCCCTTTGGAGTGTGCAATTACTCTCCATTACCCTGGTTACGGAGTCGCCTCACTCCTTTCATAGCTGTGAAGGGAGTGAGGAGCCTCCTCGCAGGGGGAGTACTTCTCAAAAAAAGGAGTTACAGCACAGACATTTTTTTAAAGAGTGTACAGAGAACGAGAAGCTACAATTTTACCTAAACTCAGTCTTCTTTTCCTTAGAGCGTGTCCCATAAATAACATTGCGCACCGAAAACGTCGACATGATCCACACTACATCCAGCAAAACACGACGTACCGAATACAACAACAACAACACATAAGTCGTGACTATGACATGGAGAACACGTATGCTGAACCCACGTAACAAAAGGGCTCTGAGGTGAACTCCAAGCCTCCGAATACATGTGTGCATTGAACGACGCTTTCAGAGTTTCACCCATGTGTACCCTCGTGGTGTTTCTTTCTTTCATCCGGCTGGAAAACAAACAAACGAAACAGGAGTACGCAGAGCGACCACACCGGAACGAGAACGTTCCTAAAAGCTTCCGGTATCGTCCATTACGTTCAACGTTTGCTCTGTGCTGACTGATGGCTCCATTTTAAACGCCCCTCGAAAGAGTTCGCCTCGCGTATTGTCATCAAGCGGGAGTTTTCCTCGGCTATTTCTTCGATAGAGTACACGCGACCCCAACGCGCGGCCGCTTGTGAGGTTCAAGAGTGAGTAAAAGTGGATAAAAAGGCAACGTCTGCGGTGTGAAGAACAACAATGATTGGAACATCTGGTCTTGGCAGAAGGACGGGGAGCGAAACGACGTCGGGTAGACGACAGCGCCCGAGCTGACTGGTTATGTCGACTGAATGTGCACGACGGTTTTAAAGTGTTCATATACCGTTCTGCGGTCTGTGAACCGAAAATAGAATCGTAGAAACGTAAAGTCACTGCGTTCTCAAGAAGCGAAATAAGCGACATAATGAAATGGGCAGGGCACAGAAGGACACGATAGGAAATATTTTAAGATCAAATATCGGTCTCAGAAATCTTTGTCAAGCAGAATGTTACCAATATTTTCGGATATTTTTTTTTTCACTCAGTAAATTAAGCTGTTTACGTGCGACGGTTAATTCCAAAATCTCACGAGTACGTTCTGTTATCATTTAGTTCTGTTGTTATAAGTGTGCGTGTTTGAAACTTCCGAAAACAACACTGTACGTCTGCGTATGACGGCAACTTCAACGAAGTTTCTAATCGTGTGTAGTGTTGTGTAGACGTGGTGTTTGACGTTTAGCTACACAGACAGGTATTTCTATACAATGGCTGAGTGGGCCTGTTGGTACACTGCTATATGAAGAAACTGGAGCTATAAGGACAACGGAGCAGCCTGTCCCGTTTACTCGTGTCTTGTCCGTTGTCCTTATAGCTCCGGTTTATTCATATAGCAGGTAATTTCGCAGGGTTTTCATTTCATGGAGTTGCGTGACACCCGCATCTGCTAGGTTTCTGAACAAGACGGAACTTCACCACCTAGTACGCTCCTAGCCAAGCTCCATTTCGAATGATATCATTCTGTGTCCAGATTTGTTCAAAACCTGGGGAAGCGTCTGCCTATCTGGAAGATGCTTAATGTGTCCTTGTTAGGCGCCTCCTCTCAATTTCACAAATCAAGACACAGAATGATATCATTCGAAATTATGGTTGGCTAGGACCGTGCTGGGTGGTGAAGTTTCGTTTTAACAGTGTACTTCACTAATCTCAAAAATAGTAAAAGTAAACCGCTATTTCTGACCTACTTCTTCATGTGGCCGCATTAAAGCGCCATACATTGAATGGAAGTCACCCCAGCCCTTGCATAATGGCCCTTTTTCACAATGGCCTATGCGCATGCGTATGACCTGGATACGCCGGAGAGGGTTATCTCCGTCTTCACTAGATGGCGCACTATGGGGACGACAGAAGTGGGGACCAGTGGAGAGACCGCACGAACGGCGCGAGCTCGTCGACCCCACTCCGGACCGGTTTTGGTCCTTTGTGCTACCCACGTATATTTGTTTTGACGCGAGCCGAGCATGTTTCGTTGGAGAGCCACTAGGATACGACGCGTATGTGGAAAAGGCCCATTGACCGCCATGAGACAGTGTTATACCTCAGTCAGACGGCAAACCTAAGCCCGTTAGCGGAACAGCGATTACTTCACCTGTAATCCAACCGTCATTTCGAATGTCATCATTCTCTACCCTGATTTGTTGAAAATGGGAGCCGTATACATTTTTGTGACAATTATGCCGTTCATGACTGATAAAAGAGAGACTGGACGCTGACAAGCTGGTGCATACTTGAAGAGGGAGGAACCAGAGACACGGAGGAGATTGGGACGGACACAACAATTCTCAATTCTCTCTCAATTCTCACATTGAGAATTGTTGTGTCCGTCCCAATCTCCTCCGTGTCTCTGGTTCCTCCCTCTTCAAGTATGCCGTTCATAATTGGTGGACAACAGGTGAAGTAACCGCCGTTCCGTTAACGGCCTTAGGTCTTCTAGTACTAGGACTAGGGTATTACAGTAGACCGTCACGTGGCTTTCGATGTATCGTATCCACCGCACCCAACCAAGGGATAAGATTCCAAGTCATGCACGCTGTCATTGACTCAGATAGGAGATAAGTTCATGATGACGTTATCAGCGGTCTACTGCTCGTATGTCACTCTCTCTCTGTTGATATGCTTCCGGTATTAGGAAGACCGCGCGGCCTTATATAACATCTATGCGGAGAAAGATGAAAGTCACTGAAAAGGTTAGCTAGCTGTAGGACTCGAACCCACCTCTTCTGGATTGCCGGTCCAGGGCTCTACCAGGGTTGTATGTATTTGTCCCTCCTGTGTTGTTCCAGCCTCAGAACATCAGTTCTTTCATGATCTATACGGAGTCTGTGCCGTTGTACCCATAACGGATCAAGCCTCGTTCCTGCACAGGCGCCATCACACTGAGTAATGAGTAATGACATTCACTCATGCCACGGTTAGAGCGTTCTTTTGAAAAGGACTTGTCTGGTATTTTGCGACA
This sequence comes from Ornithodoros turicata, assembly GCF_037126465.1. NCBI lineage: Eukaryota > Metazoa > Arthropoda > Arachnida > Ixodida > Argasidae > Ornithodoros > Ornithodoros turicata. The sequence continues at coordinate 24,343,569 of NC_088207.1, forward strand.
CTGAGTTTCAAGCATACACATTACACTCAATGACGTCAGTCGAGTATAATGGTGTAATAACAGGATCAAGTAAGCGCAAAAGAAAAACGCCCTTTGAGAAAAAAGGAGAGGACAGGAAAAGATCGGAGGAAACTTTTTCAACTACAGAATTCCTGAAATTCCTGTTTATTTCGCATTTTAAGCTTACATATCCCCCTTCCGCCCTCCCTGACACTCCTGTTTCCGAAATTACGTCCGTGCAGGAAGCGCATTCTCTGTCATACGCAACAATTTAATTTTTGTTTCTCCTTTATTTTACATTCCATTCTTGCCACTTCGTTGTGTGCCGTCGTAAACGCGCATACTTCCGAGAAAATGCGTTGGCAACATTGCATGTGCAGGCGACGATCCCTGCGGGCCAGGGGCACCACCCTCGCAACCGATGACAAATGGTGGACATACCGAGCAGAGACCGCACGGTGATGGATGTGATGCGCGTTTCCTCTCTCTGTTTCGGTAGAAGGCGAATGGGTAATGCACTTTATGTGGTAGAGCATCACTCGCATGCACATCCTTTGCTCTACTAAGGGAAAATATTTGAAGCGAATTTTCGAAAAGTTTGAAATTCTTGAATTCTTTGAAGAACTCAGAATATTATACGCTGTTAACAATATAGACGATCAAAGTACACTGTGCAACAAGTAACTTGGTGCGTGCACCTTAGTCTGATGGAAGGCGTTGTGATTTCCCTTCTTCGAGTGCATGCGGACACTGTGCAATCGCTCTTCATTCCGCCCACTTTCACCTGGGATCCAATAGATGAAGCAGTGCCATCATACACATCACAATAGAAAGACAGAGACATTCTCATTTCTTTTCATGTACATTTCATGTTGTCAGTAAACTATGTAGTTGGATGTCAGCGCTTGTCTATTGTCCGTGTCTCACTATTATGATGTGTACTGGCGCTGTTTCATCTACTGAATCTATGTACCAACAACCCCAAAATCTCCGTCTTATAATTCGCATGGGAACCCAACGAAAATGTAAAAAACTCTCCACACACTCCCAACCGGGTCAGAGCCAAATATTTCTTGCGAGAATGATGCCCTGGAGGCCATTGTGCACCCCAGAAGCACCTCCCGCTTCGTGAGAAGCATGAGGGACCAGAACTCAGGCATAACGAGGCTGTCTTGGAGGCCTCTATGTATATCGTCCCAGGTGCAACACGGCTTTCTACTTGGAGTGCGGGACATTCACGGGGCCCACCTTCACACCCTCATCTTGGTTCCATCGTCACCTCATCATGATCTTCAGCTGCAGTTGTGATGACGCCCATGGCCAACGCCAACTAGATACAGAAGGCCCGCTTATTGCCTCCTCTCCTTCCTTCGCTACGTGGACACATAAAGTCAGACTTCGTCTGCTACTGCTGCGATTCGCCGTTCTGCGACTGCAAGAACTCGCAAATGATTGCACCTATAACTTTGAACCCGCAGACTTAAATCTGTAGACAAAAAGTGGAACACGCTTTTCAGAAAGTAATGGGACCGTTTTGCGCTTTATTTTAAAGTTTTTCCCATCTAGTTCAATCACTACTTGCAGACGACAGCGGTTCGTCTCCATGGCTACGACAGGTAGAAGCACGTTCGTGATTGGCTACGGCCATTGAAAACAGGATCCTAATTGGCTGACTCTTAGTTGTTACGCCACGTCAACGAGTGAGCAGGGTTTCTCTATCTAGGTGGTGTTGCCAGGTGCCTGCCTCGCAACACCATCACCACCGTTTCTCTATTTATATTTTTGTTTTGTTTTTCCATTTGTTTTTCTTTTTTTTTTTGTCGCCGTATTCTGACTTCCACATCAGGTACCCTATGAGCCTGGTACTCTTCAAGGGGCGCTTTCTTTCAACCGTGTCCTCGATCGCATTTGGTATCCCTAGAGACTAACGCTTCGAGGACCCTCTCTTTGATTCTCGAAGTGCACTCGACCGCAGCACCTTCCCTTACTGCTCCCTCCACTCAAGTAGGAATTGGAACATCTTCTCCAGCAACCCTTGAGTGTCCCGGGTAAGCTCCACACAGGGTGGACGACTGTGGCGACATTGTTTTTGAGCTTGTAGAGGCGATTGTAGAATGGGGGCTCCTGGGGTCACACCTTGATGGACTCGTGTCTTATCTTTTCTTGTTCACATCATCACCATGCGTAGCTGTTGTAGCGTCACATCTTCACTGCGCAGATTTTATTCCCACGAGAACAGACGACGGGTGTGCGGGTAAACACAATATCAAACCCAACATAGCCGCAATATCCGCACGGACGCGCATACGTATACGCCCATCTCAAATAGCGCGCTTGCGGGTGTGGTTGCGGATTTTGCGAACGCAGTGCCAAACACTCTCTTAAAACAAGACTTTTCTCCACGCTCCAAGCCAACCATCTGTAGAGGAGGTGGAGTTCCTCTACATGAGTCCTGACCGGCGATGATGGAATGTCCCAGCGGGCAGATGGTCGTGGCCTCACGCTAGGACGGTGCCGGTAGAACTGCCGTGCCAGCGCCGTAGCGCGTGGCAGCAGAGGCACGTCTTCGTCATCACATACGGGCCGCCACATCACTCCCCCCCTCAGACGCGGAGCGGTGTAGAGCTAGCGGTTGGGGTCCGCGTTGATACATGAAGTGGAGGAAGACGGGCGACACGTAGTACAGGGACGACTTGTTCAGAAATCGCAGTAGCAGCAGAATGGTTGGTGCGGGCAAGCGCTGACCGGGAGGGTTCCAGGGGCGGTGTGAGGGCAGGTATGCCGAAGTAATTCAGAGAGGGGCGACAGAACCGCGACCGGTTCGTGAGCGCTGGGCTCGTAGTGTTGTCGCCAAGGAGACTGCGGGGAGGACCATCGTGAAGCACGGGGAGACCGGGAGTAAAACTCACTGTGGCCTCCGTGCGTGTCCCCGGTGGAACATTGGTCCCGGAGCCTCTTGACCGCATGTGGACGAGCTGCCAGTGTCTTGTATGGAAGCCTGGTGGGAAGGCGAGGCGGGCAGGGTTCTTGGACCGCAAGCGTAGCAGATGCGGGTGGGGCGGTCGACAACGGCGTACCGCGACCGGTACAGGAGCGTGATGCTCGGGAAGGTGCCGCTGGTGGAAGCCCGAGGAGTGCCATCACGAAGCGTGTGGCGACGTGACGTGGAGTGTGGGACCATTGCGACGTGAGCTGGGTAGATGGGTACAACCACGGTGTTTCGCGGCCGGGCGTTGCGATGAGTAGAGCCGCGGTGAATTGGCATCGTCGCCTAGCGGTTCCTCGGTAGAACGTTGCACCGTACCTTCGGAGGTGGGCTTGCAGTAATTTGGGATGGTGCTTGGCCGAATTATGCCGAATATGGTGTTCGTTGTTCGGGTCACCAAATGTAGAGGAGGTGGAGTTCCTCTACATGAGTCCTGACCGGCGATGATGGAATGTCCCAGCGGGCAGATGGTCGTGGCCTCACGCTAGGACGGTGCCGGTAGAACTGCCGTGCCAGCGCCGTAGCGCGTGGCAGCAGAGACACGTCTTCGTCATCACACACGGGCCGCCACACATCATTCCGAATGGCATCGTTCGCTGGGAGCCGTACGCTCTTTTGTGACAATTAACATAACTGCGCAAGTATCAAAACAAGGCGTACGCCTCCCGTCTTCAAAAAATCAAGGGAGACCATTCCGGGTAATGGTCGGCTATACTTTGGTTCATAATGGATTCTCTGGAACGTACCAAGGGGATCAGTATGTACTGTCACTGTGCTGAGTGTTAGGGCCCAGACACATGTACACGACGCGTCGCAACGCAAATCATCCTGTGACGGATTCTGGCAAAATAGGTCGTCGCAGCAGCCCTCTACGACACGTCGCAGCGCGACAAAACTGCTTGGATATCTCCGCTTCCGACGGCGAGTTGTCGTGCGAATGTTGTGGCGTCACAAACCAAGCAGCCAATGATGCTCCCTCTCTGGTAGACGTAGGTGGGTCCGAGGAAAAATGGCAGAGAGTGCGCGTTCTGAATAAAAAAAGTGGCGGATTTCGTCGTGTTGCGCCTTGAAAGACAAATGAAATAAGGTATGAAGTGTTCTCGTCTACTGTGTTTTATTATGTGAGCAAATTTCGGTATGTTAAACAGAGTGTAAGCGAATGTATCTCTTGCCGTGCTATTGTAGCAACACGGCGGTTCAGGGGGACATGTCGAAGGGATGTCGCCGTGCATGCGTCTAGGAATGCAGCATGCAACAAATCGTGGCACGAAACTGTGCGACTCGTCGCACGACGTGTCGTGCATTTTGTAGTACACGAGTCTCGCCCTTTATGTGTACTGTTAGGGGAAGAGGGAGATGTACGGTGTCGACGACAACGACGCGAGTAACGGGAGCTCGTGACGAAGGATGGTCTAGAACTGGAACTCGAGGGAATAAACTCGTGGAGGCTTATTTAAGAGGCTTATTTATATGCTATCTCTCTTTCTCTCGCTCTCTCTGTGGAAGCTTGACAGCACACGGACGAGGATACTGCCAGTGGTTTTCTGCGCTCATCTTATGTCATCATAACCTTAGGTTACGTGGTAGGAAATGGGTGAGTCGTGTGGATGTGCCTCGCACGAACTATACGTCGCGGGAATACGCCATCGCCACTCCAACAATACCAACTGCAGTCTCACAGCACACCAGATTAATGTGCTGTGGGAGCTTCGCAAGCATACTTTTGTCCTTTAAATTCTCCATCTGCGAAACATGTCGCATCACTCTAGCCGTTTCTACGCCATCTCCCCACGACGAACGTTCAGCTGTTGAGCGCGTGGTGAGCCCGTGATCCCATAGCGCTTTCATAAGCGCTGTGCAAACAGGCTCAGAAATATTTTCCAACCGGTAATCCGAAAGAGACTTTGCGTTCGGAAGCCCGCAGAGTTATCCTAACAGAGGTAGACACCATTCAGTATTCCACTCCGCCGAAAAGTGTTTGCCATGGAAGGATTCAAATTTATGTGGAATATGTTTCAGATAGAATCGACGTCCCCCCCCAAACAGCTTAGGAAAACCCGTAGGAATTCAAAATAATCCGATTTTCTACATGTTCAAACTCTTTTGTGCTTCCGAATCACCCGAGCGTGAATTTTGCAAACGTTTTCTGCGACATCTTTTATGGACTTCGTAGGCACTAAGCGGGCAGGTGCTGTGCGTATCAGCACAGCACATGTACGACACAGACAATCGCGCATGCCCGGTGAACTTTCAATGTGTTGTGCTTCACCGGAACCGCCTGTTGTATCAATGAATACAAGCTTATACGGTAACTTTTTTCGGGTGAATGGTCTTCCCCTGAAAGCGAAAAATTGGGTGTCATTTTTTAATCAGTACTTTAGGGTGAAATCGGGTGCGATTGGCACATTCGGGTGCTGTTTGGTTATTTTTGTTCATTCTGTGAAGTAACTGGCCCGCGGTTAAACACGCATGTATTGATAAAACATGCATTCCTCGAGAATTATAGTTACAAACATATCATAAGATCAAGTGTGCTACTCGTAGCTTATTGTTGCACTAAAATAATATTTACATTAGACATACGCACAGATTGATATTCTGATATGATACGTGGTACCTGATTAGAATCCGGAGAGAAATCGGCTTTAACCCGATTTGGTTCGAAACTGATTCGGCGGGGAATAATCGGGAGGAACCGAGTTTAACCCGTGAGAATCAGCTAGACGCTAAGTATACCATATAAATTACAGAAACTTGCCCGCATACTGTATTGAAACGGAACATTTAAATTTTTCAAGGAAGTTACATTTAACATGGCTCGAAATCCTTTAAAGGTGCCTCCTTTAAAAGGCTTTAAAGTGCCACTACGGACTAAATCTCGTGTCTTCAGAATCTGCCAGAGTTCTGTTACTGAAATCTTCTTGTCTCACTTTACATTCCTGCAAAATATTTTGGCTCTATGTGACGCGAAAGCTCGCAAAAATTTTCTTATTTTTATTTTTGAGAACTGTGGCGTTATGCTAGGCTCCGGTGGAGCACTCGGTCTCATCTGGCAACGTTGTTGCCCTTTGTGTCTTCCGGGGGGCTCGCTTTTTGCACTCCGTTAGCGGAGCCCGACGTGACATATCATCCGATTGCTCCGACCTTCGAGACAACACAAAGGAGGGACACGTGACTTCTCCACAACATGACCCTTCCCGGACGCCGGCGTGGTTGTTAGGCGACAAGTGCCCTCTCCAAAACATGACATCACTGCAACCTGTGCACTTATGATTACGTCACCCGCTCCTCGCGTCATCGAAACTTGTGCAGGCTCAGCAGATTTTAAAAACTTTGCAGAAATGCACAGCGTTCGTAAACAGGATTGAAATATCGCGTATAAATTCCTTGAGGTACCTTCTTTTCATGGACTAAATAAAATGAACGCTGTTTTCCGAGTCCGCGGCGGCACTTTAATTCACCGACCAGTCTTTCAGGAGCTTCCTTGCGTAATATTTTCGTTGTTCAGTGTATTGTCACTACCGCTACCTAAATTTGTAGCAGAAAAACTCTTTCCGCTGACAATTTAAAATGTAACGGGAACGCTACTCCGTTACTGACGAAAAGTAGCGAATACGGTATAGCGGCTCCGTTGTATCTACAACACTCACTGCCTAAAAGCCTCAGTAGCTTTTCTGGAGAATGTAGGACACTGAGGCTCACCTTTATGTTTTCACCCCAATGAACACGACGCGGCATGGCCGGATGAATTAAAGAAGCATGGGCCCGTTGGGTGGCAGCCAAGGTCGTGCCGAAGACTGCGTGGTGGAGGGTTCGAATCTTACCCTGAGGTCTTCCCTGGATTTTCCGGCAGGGTTTCCAGACGAATGTTGGCACAGTTGCCCTGAAGTCGGCCCAGGACGCACGCTAACCCCACTCCTTGCTGCTGTCCCCTCCCCATCTGGCCACGTCCGTACATCGCTTATATAGCCACAGTTGCACTAACTATAACCATACTATACTACATAAACACTATGCACACGTGTACTAACCATTAAAAAAATGAACACAAAACGTGGGATAGAGTATCGTGTATGGAGACGAAACACCCCAATTATTATTAATGGACCATGTGGGCATTGCACCAAGTCAGTAACAACAGGTGAGAACGTTTCGCATGTTTATGTTGAGCACATGGTGGGAGTCTCTTTCACTTCTTCGACCCCGTCTACATGGTGTCCCTGCGCAGAGTGCTTTCAAGGTATTTCTGATGCTGTTGCTCATCGTTTGCCTTCTAGGACAGTGGCCCTCTCGCATCGTACGTATATATTCTCCTCCTCATCTCTCATCTCGCTATCTCCAGAGCCATTGAGGGTCCCACAACGTTGTTCGCTTATCGGAACCCATTGTCTCAAGGTTGAGTTCGGGAGACGGAAACTGCGAGCAGCTCACATTCCACGCTTCCACAATGGACTCGTCTTCTGCCTATACCGGGTGTTTCAGTTAAATTCCGGGGCTAAATAATTCGCGAACGGGTGCAACCGACGAACTTCCTTTTTTACAAGTATCTGTCCGATGCCACCAACAAGCTGCGCACCGTGTGAATGTGTGGGAGCCGCTCATTATTTAAATACAAATTCAAATGAGTTTCGTGAAAAAGCGTAACTTCTAAAGCAGGGCGTTGTCGGCAAAATGGGTACTACCCCTCTTGGGACCTCCAGTGGACACCATTTAGAGAAAAATCTACCACAGAAGCGGGTCATTTGTTGCAGTAACTAATTGGTTTCGGTTTGCATACTTTTGTATGTCTTAAAGGACGCTCTTTCACTTTCTTATTCGCCAACGAATTATTTCCTTACACCAATGAATTACATCAATGAACTACGTCCTTTTGCCCTTCACCGCGACCAGCCGCGACAATATTATGTAAACCGAAACCAGTTAATTACGGCAACAAATGACCCGCTTCGGTGGCAGATTTTTCTCTAAGATGTGTCCACTGAAGGTCCCAAAAGGGGTAATATCCATTTTAATACCGACAGCGCCCTGCTTTAGAAGTTGTTTTTGGTTTACGAAACTCATTTGAATTTTTATTTAAATAATGAGTGCCTCCCACTCATTCACACGGTGCACAGCTTGTAGGTGGCATTGGACAGATATTTGTAAAAAGCAAAGTTCGTCGATTTGTGCACCCGTTCGGGAATTATTTAAGCCCTGGGATTTAGCTGATACACCCGGTATAGCCCCTGACCAATTATGGATTGCAGGACCCATGCATAGCGCTCGTGCCATTCGATATATCACCAGAGTCATCTATATTCATAGAACACCAGTGAAGACATTCCAACCCGGAAATAATTACGGACGCGCTCGGCGGAGTTCGCATATTTTAGTGTAATTGCAGCTGAAGCCGCGAGTACATCGTGGTTACGGCACCAACTGATATGCATTTTTTTATGTGTGTGTTGGGGGGCATTGTATGGTCGCCAATTACGAACGCGAATACCGATTGGACGGGAAATTTCGCGATATCAATTTTCCGGAAAAGTCAATTAATTCGAGGGCGTCTGGCAGAGCTGAATTCAGCTGCAGATGAGAGCACGTCCTATCGTGCACGCTTTCGTGATTCATCCGCGTTCTTTTTTCTTTCTTTCTTTTTCTTTTCTTTTACAACAGTTTCATTTGGCATGCATGCGCATTCTGAATTTTCTCTCTCTAAGAGATACCTTCACTACTGCAGCAACATAGATTACGTCTGAATACAAGTAGGGTTCCGACTTTTCGGAGTTTTCATTGGCAACATTTTTTGAGGTGTCAAAGAATGGAACGTCCGAAATACTTGGAATATTCCAAAACTATACTGCTCCAAACTGAATACGCAACACATGCAATGTATCGGATAACAGAGTTATCGTGCGTTCTGAAGTGGCGGACAACATTATGCGATGTACGTCGGTCGCAGGACATGAGTGTGATATATGAGTGTATATAAGGTAAAAAGGGTCCAGCTGTGCTTTCGTAAAAGGAAGAAGGTGACAATTTTTACAAGATACGCTTCGTTATCGTATACATGCATACTAAAATTTTGCAAATGTGAATCTGTGTGAAATGCGACCTACTTGTGTGAAATCTGACCTCGTCCGTTTCATAGAAGACAGCGGAGAGTGAGACATCGGAATGATCTGTGACAAAAATTGTTGCACGACGCCTTTGGTGCATATTGGCTCACAAATACCGGCTATGGGCATGGTTTGCCTCTTACGCGATGTATTATGCGAAAATATCAGTTAATCTAAACCGAAACTACAGTCGGGGGAGGAGGCGGCCAAAATTTCTCTTTCCCAGAGCTCCCGCACAAAGCCGACGCATGACGTCACAGAGTATGCGGAAGCAGCAGATGCACGCGTGTGTCGCTGCCGGTCGTGGCGATTTAGGAGCAGTGTTCCTCATGAGTTCAGGCCATTACTGCCCTGTATCCTTTTCGTCTAACTCGAACGAGTGCGACGAAGTTTCTTCGGAGCTACAGGTGGACGCGGACAGCACACTCCGCGCTGCACGGGTGTTCGGCGCGTATATAACAAGTCCGCCTTCAGAGCCTCATCTACAATATACGTATACATATATATATATATATATATATATATATATATATATATAGTTCTATGAGACTTATGTCGATTACCAGATCAGTAATCAGGAGGTAATATCAGCACCACCTTGTATATTGCATATACCTCTTCTTTTTGCGTACATACTCCGTTGAGTTGCACTCTTAAAAATGAACTTCACCGCACAGCACGCTCCTAGCCAACCATCATCTCGAATGATTTCGTTATCTACCCTGATTTGTTGAAAACGGGAGGTGTACGCCTTTTTTGTGACAATTATGAACAGCATATGTGTCACAAAAAAGTCGTACGCCTCCTGTTTTCAACAAATCGGGGCAGATAACGATATCATCCGAGATGATGGTTGGCCAGGAGCGTGCTATGCGGTGAAGTTCATTTCTAAGAGTGATGGCACCCAGGAAGAACCTATAGGAAGGAACAGCGTGGCTTAGCAACGCTTTTCTTCCTTAGAAGACTCCGTACATCAGACGTGCTCTGATGTGTAACATCTCAGATTCGAAATGGTCGGAACAAATTCTATTCTGTGTCGAATCATTCCAGTCTTTCGGAGCGCTGCCCACTCACGGGACCCTTTTCATCTTTCGGGAAGCGAAAACAAGCGACACCCGACGTAGAAGTCGATTTGTTGCCGCAAATGTCTTGCCGCAAAAACTTCTTTGTAAGTGTTGAGAGAGGTCAGCCAATATTTGGCTCGCTACACCTAAAAAAAATAAGAAAAACGTCACCCATAACACGAACGAGTGCATCGTCAGAAGACTCCTTATGCTGCTTATAATCATCGATTTATCATCATCTCTATGGCTCCGCCAAAATCGTAACGTTCCCCGCCAGCGCGTGGTGAAGTTTTGCATGCCATCACTATCACCGTCACTGTACTATCACCGTCACCTGCTGCGTGTTGGCTGCTTGGCTTTCGCAAGGAGGCTCTTGCGCTTACTAAAGTCAACTTTATTTTTCACGTAGATATACAAACATGCGTAGAAGAACGGAACGAGCAACGCTTGACATGTGCCGTGCAGAAGACAAAAAGCACATAATCCAATATGGACACGTTTTTTCTTAAAACGTCGCCGTCAGAAGCCATTAGGGCTAAAAGGCGCTCAATTATCGAACCCATTTAAGACAGCGCCCCGAGAAAGGAATATTGGAAAAAGTAAAAGCAGGGGGGAGAGAAAGGACGGAAGCGCAAATGAGACGGGCAGGGAAAAAAATGGTCACTGTTTGGATGAAAAGTGACAGTGATTTAATTTACCCCACACTTCTGGGCTTCAGTTTAATTTTTTGCCCCTCCCAATGTCCTCAATAGAACGCAGTTATTCTTTAACTACTGCCACGGTTACGGTCGATAATGTATGTTCGACCATTCGCGCTTTGCGTTTTCAGCAACAGCGAAAAGGCGGCGCGGGTAAGTACAACGCGATAAAAATTGGGCGGGAAAAAGTTGAGGGCGGAGGCCTGAAATTTACAGCGCTGCAAGTTGAACCTGTTGCACTTATCGGAGATTAATGGGGGGGAGGGATCGTTTATCTAAAGAAATTTTAAAAAAATAAAGTGAGGGCGGTCTGCCTGCCGATACGGCGGCAAGTTGCCACAAAGACAGAGAAAAAAAAAGGAAAGAAAAAAGAACGGGACACAGCGTCTACACTCTTAGAAATGAACTTGACCGCATAGCACGCTCCTAGCAAACCATCATCTCGAGTGATATCGTTATCGGCCCTGATTTGTTAAAAACGGGAGGCGTACGCCTTTTTTGTGACAATTATGAACAGCATAAGTTCACAAAAAAGGCGTACGCCCCCCGTTTTCAACAAATCAGGGCAGATAACGATATCATTCGAGATCATGGTTGGCTAGGAGCGTCCTATGCGGTGAAGTTCATTTTTAAGAGTGTAGACACACACACATGGCGATGATACGTTCAGCGCAAAGTTCGGTGGCTGTGCCATCTGGTAGTCACCTTCAGCTCACATACGGTTCACCATAATCACTTTGAGTTGGTCACACACTCTTAAAAATGAACTTCACCGCATAGCACGCTCCTAGCCAACAATAATCTCGAATGATATCGTTATCTGCCCTGATTTGTTGAAAACGGGAGGCGTACGCCTTTTTTGTGACACTTATGCTGTTCATAATTGTCACAGAAAAGGCGTACGCCTCCCGTTTTCAACAAATCGGGGCAGATAACGATATCATTTGAGATGATGGTTGGTTAGGAGCGTGCTTTGCAGGGAAGTTCATTTTTAAGAGTGCAGGTTCGTTGTTCACAGTTGTTGGTAACTCAGTGGTAATATGGAGCATTAGAATAGACCGAAGCGCTTTAGTGCCCCATCGAAATGACGCCGTTGCCGTTGCCACCCTTCATGAGGTCTTGGTTGGGTAAGTGGTTCCTGAATGAATCACAGACGAGGGACGTGACACTGTCATTTATCCAGGCCACTCTTCCTACGGCCCCATAAACACTCAATGATTGCGCGACACACACTCTTTTTCTCAGTGCTCGAGGTAACTCGTTACAAGTAACTCATTACAGTAACTAAGTTTTTTTTTTAACTTGTAACTTAACTCGGTACTTTAGCGCCGTGGTAACCTTCAGAGGAACTAGTTCCTTATTAAGGTAACTTTGCCAAAGTAACTTATGCTAAGTTCCAGGTTACTTTTAATTGGCATTTCATTTGGATTTATTCGACGCAATAAACTCTGCAACGCACACGCATACACCCCCAGTGCCACACACACAAACGTGAGAACACATATGAACACATATGTACAGATGAACAACGATAGCATGCACACAGGAATGACAATGATAAAATCAGTCAGTCAGTCAGTCAGTCAGTTATAGTGGCGCTCTGATTAGGGAAACGTGGCGCCCCGCGCACACACTGAAGGATGGTGCCGCCATCGACGCTGGAAATCTTCCCCGAGCGCGAACAGCTGTCGCTGCAGGAGACCCGTTACAGACGTCCGCGTAATAGGTACTAGCAGGAAAATGGGGACATTGCGCCTCCGTTGCGCGATCGCCTTACAGCGGGCGGACCACAGCGTCTGGGCCCCACCGGCGATGATGAGTACGCTGATTGGGTGGACTGACCGTCTACGGTCGAGGGGCAGTGGGCACATTACATTCGTGTGACGCCGAACAAGCTGCCAGAAAACCCTCGCAATGCGGGAAACAACACGTGCGTGTTGGTCTCCACGCAGTCGCAATACGGGCACAGGTTAGTCGTGGTCAGATTCTATGAGTGAAGGCGGTCTCGCATTGGGTGAATGCCCCACGCGAAGCTCCACAGGATGTCATGGAGAGGCACAGGAAGCCAAGAACAAATAATCCTTGTCCAAGCGATAGATGATGCTTGCCGCAAATGGCTAGCCCAGTCGTCATTCGTACACAATGCGCTCCACAAGACTGACTGTGAGTGGGTGGGAGTCACTCAACTCGGCGCTGGAGAAGGAGCGCGCCGCATCAATCGCTGGTAGTAGGTATGGACAGCTGCATGGAAGCGAAGCGGCGATCGCGCTGCTGGATCGGAGGGACAGTATGACGGTAGTGAGACATGTTGAAGTAACGGGCCCATCCAGTACTTCAGGAGAACACGAGTCGGCGAGGTTGCACCAGAAAGAACTCGCAGGACAGTCTTCAGGGCGATCCCGCGGTTCATAAGGCCGACATCCAGTACGGCCAGTCCGGCCCGCGACAATTGCAGCAACAGGAAAAACCGGGCCTATAACGTTTCTTCCGCCACAGGAAGGACATGATGATGGCGTGGAGCCTGGTCACCACTGCGTGATAGATAATCAATCAGAATTGTTGGACATAAACGAAAACAATCTAAGCATGTTGCGCTCCTCCGCAGGCAACTCAAGGGCTAACTCAATTGCTCACGCGCGCTGCACCTGTGTAGTGCTATTTTGTGTCCGAAGTAACTTAGAAGTGACTCCGTAACCTCCCTCCCTCTCTCCTCGAATCTGAAGCGATAACCGTATCGTTCTTGGTAACGGTTGGCGCAGAGCGTGCTATGCGGTGAAGTTCAGTTTTTAGAATGAGCAAAAATCGAAAAACTAGTCCAGGGGGAGGGCTTTCGTTTTGCTTCGTTCTGCTTAGGTTCTGTCACAATGTGCATGAAAATGGCTATAAAACAGTGAAAGTAACACCGCCGAAATTAACTCTCCATATGTCACTTTCACTTTTCACTCATTCGAGCTTTTCAGGAGCGCGACCAAGCTCCAGGCTGGATACTCTAAAGCCAATTTCCGATTTCCAGCCGATTTCCAATATTTACATTGCTCAGTTTCTTGTCCTCTCCACATCGAGTTTGATCTTGCTCTTTCTTGAGGGTTCACGACCAGCTGCTCTTTTGTTTGTCGTTTTCATGCATGTCAGTTCTCTCTCAACTACAGAAAGTCCTTCGGTCCAAAGTTGCCTGTCAGCTTATCGGGCCTCCATCTGAAGAGTATGGGGAAGGAAAGTAAAATAAAGGGAAGGAAACACGGCAACGTGACGGCATGTCTTTAGAGGAAGGAGCAACGTCTATAAATGCAGCATCTGTTCTTATGAGGATGGTCCGTCCCGAATAAGCCTTCATCAATATTGAGCTGCTCCGAGGAAAGCAGGGAAAAGTGCAGATTTTCCTTTTTCTATGCTTCGCAAAGTACATCGCGCAGAACGTCAGTGTTCTTAAGAAGTTTTACTTTAAAGCCAAGCGGAATGCTGATCCGATATTGCGAATGTCGCAGAACTTCCCATGGCAGCGTTTCATGTATTATGCGATTAGTATATATAAAGTATGTGAGAGAGACGAAAATAGACCGGCAGTGCTTGAAGGCTGGAAATTGGAACCTCGTTAACCTTGGTGCTACTTTTTCACGCACCGAGCATTTTAGCGCGCCGTGTAAGAACCTCGTGTGCTCGATACAAATCAATCGATCGAGACATCTTCCTGCAAGGGATCACCTGCTGTTATATAGCCAGGTTTATTGCGGTACAGAAGAGGTTGACCAGGCTAGGCAGGCAGACCGCTCGTGTACCCAGCGTAATTTCCCATCCCCCAGAAGAGGTTACGGGAGGGAGGCGGGAAGGAGCAGGGCCGCACCGTGCTCGTGCAAGTACCTACCCCTACGTGAATGGGTGCGTTAAGTACATGCACCAACGCACTTGCTCGAGCACACAGAGCGCCACACTCCGGATAACTTAACGGTGAAACGAATCTGGACGGGACTCCATGCGCCACTCTGTATCATGTAACGGTCTACCGCCAACCAAGCGGCCCAGCGAGGGAAGTTCGTCACTCCTGACGTCACGTTTCATGATCCGTGCACCGCTCACCCACGAGGATTTTGCTGGAGCACACTCCGAAAGGCGCACTCTGTGATATGCTCCGCCCGTTAAGCGCATAGAGCACGCACTCCCGTACTCCGGAGCAGCTACTTAACACACCCACTGACTCACCA
Source organism: Ornithodoros turicata (assembly GCF_037126465.1). NCBI lineage: Eukaryota > Metazoa > Arthropoda > Arachnida > Ixodida > Argasidae > Ornithodoros > Ornithodoros turicata. The sequence continues at coordinate 24,358,614 of NC_088207.1, forward strand.
CGAGCGCACACAGATTGAACTAAGACGGTAACGTGAGCTCCCAGGGCAAGCAGATGGAATATCCAACACCTACCACGTCGGCATCCGAGTGGCAACGAAAAAGCGGATCAACTATAGCATCTGCTGCGCACCTCAGCAGTAGCCCCAGTCAGACAATTTGTTGTCAGTGAGGTAGTACAAACACAGCACCGTCAGGAAACACAGCACCAGGGAAAATCCACAGCTCAGGATCAAGGGAACTCTGCAAAATCCTCGACTAGATCTTCCGTTGAGAGGACTTTCCCGTAATACACAAACCCTGCTCTTTAGGATGTGAACAGAAGCATTTTCGCTAGATTACGATTATACAAGACTGGCTCTGTATCACGCAAATTGCAGACACTTTCAGCAAACCGAAGATATCGAAAACACCCCCGCATTGTCGATCATATACGCTTGAGGTCCGGGAACACCGAAGGAATCGTACGCTGAATTATGTCCTATACGTCTCAGACGTCCACTCTTTCACTGAAAGATAGTTCAAAACTCACAACGTAGTCTGCCTCCTCCAGGAAGCTGGTGTCGCCAAAGACTGTGACTCAGTTTATTTGCTCACGGGACTTTTCACCAATCCTAGCAGTGACCGGTCTATACAACTTAGCTTTCGACCGCCGTCATTTCAACATCCCATATCATATCATCTCATCTCATCCTGGCTACAGTCGTGACGCTGCCCACGTGAGTTCACTACGACCACCTAAGTTATCACTTGTACAGTTAGCAGCATGCTTAACAATAACGCAGTTTTATCGGCGGCAGCTGTAGCACCGTCACCAAAGCGGCGTTTGGGAAAGACGAATGGAGAGGGGGTCTGGGCCAACGCCACTTGTGTCAGAGGGAGGTCAATGGCGAACCAGATTAACTGGCTCCGAACGCAGCGAACATAGCCACGACAGACTTCCCTCTATCAGGAATGGCATAGCCCATACACTCTCTCCCTGTAAGTTTCCAAAGTGCCACTATGTTTCTCTACTTCGGACTACATAGCAAACTATGTACTACAAAAATCGTCGCGCGCTGTCCAGGGCAGAGAACAATCATGCCGAAGCCCTAGCACCCGCCGTGTTCTTTAATGACCTCACGATCCCGGCACCGCAGTGAAGCGCGGGAAAGGAAATTACACCGGATGCCTTGGAATATTTTCCAAGGCTTTGAGATGTGACGCTCACATGGATGGATACTGCAACTATTCCATTACCCGCACTGCGTGCCTGCCGACATGTATTACCTGCCGGCTTCAATAACTATACAGGGCCTCTTCAGAGGAAGCAGATTTTCTACACTACTTGAGATTGAGTTCCAAAGTCATGCTTACGTGCATCGAAGAGTCCTACAAGGACTTTGTTTAATTCTCTATCGTGCATTACTTTCTTGTTATGCTTAGAGAAAGACGATGAGATAGACATCCGGTGTTCCCAATTTGGAATGCAGAAGATATGCTACGATGCTTTTCTTCCTTTCTTTCCTTCCCCATTTTTGGAAAAACACATGTGCTATATAATGTCTTTAGACGAACTGGCATGTCGGCTATTAGTCCGGATAAGCAATCGCAAAGGTTGATTTGGCGACATTCTACGTGATTGTCGACCGAGGCACCCAAGGGCGCTGAAGAATTCAGTCGAGTTACTCGGCTGAGTCCAGGAAGAAAGTGGCTGGCGGACAACTGTAAGTCAGATTCTTGAGCGTCGTCTCTCCTGGTGGGTCAGTGTTAGCGCATGCGATATTAATAAGGTGCAGCGCAGCACCCAACAACAAAAACAACAATAGATGTTGACGATGAGATGGGGCACCGCCCAGCGCAGCACCCTTTGTAAATGGAAAACATTAAAAAAGCTTTGGAAAACGTAGTGGAAGGCACGTATCCTATTCGAAAACTGTAGATGCCTGCTTTCGCAGGACTGACGCTTTCATTGTGCGTTTGTGTTATGTGGTACACTATGTGAAATTGTGGATGGAGTAAATGACGCATTCCCAGCTTGCTCCTGTGGAAAGGCACACTCTGCTGCAAACATTCTTGACTTCAGCTGTGAAATGTAAGTCCTTAGTTATAACAAGTTGATTAATGGTAATCGAATTATGCTCAATTAAAATCGAACCAAGCTAATGTCTAACTAACATGAAGAATATCTGATATGGTGGCATATCTTTACGCTCATATTAACATGTCAGGTGGTAGCTCTCAACTCTTTCATCACGAACCTTTAACCTGGACCACATCTCTCCTTTGCAATAATCGTCGTCGTCCTGTGCATGGGGGTCGCTCCCGAGTGTGGGACAAGATGAGCGTAAACAGGAACGTTTAAACTGAAAATACACGAAAGCTCTCTTCCAACGTGTGCGGACCGCCCGCCTATCTGGGAAATGGGACAATCTATTTTACTTTGTGTTGGGCACGCTTCCAGAGACTTCTGCCTTTTTGTTTGTTTTCTACATTGCTGGTGGTGGTACGATCTACACTGCTAACGACGAAGAATGGTCATTCTGTTGTCGACATCCGTCCTGCTACACACGGTAAAAGCAGGAGAAGAAGGGTACTGTGCGAGAACGCGGGTAAACAATTCCGTTACGCCGTAATGCACCGTAATTATGCTAAGACTAAGTTTCCTCTCTCCTCTTTAATGCGTTAGCATTAGAGTCCTCGCTAGGCAAGAATCGCTGTGTGGTCTGTCTGTAGCCACGGCGCGGCGCGCATGCGCGGTGAGTGGAGAGGAAAGAAGTGAAGGAGAGGGTGCGACGAGGCGCCTGCGCGTCGGCAGTGCTAGGCAGTGCAGCTGTGGTGGTCGACTGCTTCGGATGTAGCTGCAAAGGCGCGCCATGAGTTTCGAAAGCTGTCAAACGGGTCAAACGTCATTGACTCAACGGCAGTCGACAGTGCCCGTGTAACGCGTAAAATATTCGTAAAATCTAAATAATCTCAATAAGAATCGTAAATACTCCTTCAAGGGGAGCCAGTACTCCAGAATTCTATCGTTATATCTACTGTTTTGAAAACGAGAGGCGTTTCTGTAATGTCGCCGTCTTGTATGATTCATTGAAACCAATGGCCAATGGACATGTGCGTAGCGCCATCTAAAGGGTAACGCGCCAACTCCTCAAAGAGCATTGGATTAAATGCTCTCTGGCAGGTTGACACATCACACGCTTGGTGGCGCCGTGTTCAACGGCCATTAGTTTCAATGATCATTGAAGACTGCCCCTGTGACAGGGGTAAAACACTTTACACGTATACACACAATGTCACAATGAAATGGCGTACGCCCTTCATCCCCAGCAAGTCCGGGGACAGAGCGATGTCATGAGCTCGTCGGTCTTGAGCGTGTTATGCGGTGAAGTTCTGTTTTCAGAATGTAGCGAAGAATGTAGACGTAAATTCGAAACGTGCCGGCAGAACGTTACTTTTGTAAGGTTTTGCATGGCGACAGGTATACTTTGTACTTCGTGTACTTCGTAAATTATATGCCACGGTACACACTTAAAACAGAACTTTACTGCTTAACATGCTCCCTAGCCAACCATAATCCTGGACGACATCATCGTTTTTGTGACACTTACGGAGCACCTATATTAATTGTCACAAAAAGGCGTACGTCGGGCACTTCCCGCACGGAAGGTATAACGGCATAGTTATGTGTAATGGTTGGCAGTTGGTTGATGTGTAGTTAGGGGTGGGTGTGGGATATGTGGTGATGTTCTGTTTTAAGGGGAACTAAAGTGCAAAAATTTATCCTCGTGGAATGAAGCATACCGTTACCTAGACAGCAATGTAAAAGGAACGTAATCTCTCGAATCTCTCGAACAGTTTTCGATTTATGAGCGAAAGAAACCGTTACTTAAGCTTTCTCTCTCGCTCTTCTTCTCGAGGAGCGCGATAATGCGGGGAGGCCTCGGGTTGGTTTTCGCAGAGGATCTCCCGGGATGATTGGACAAGTTGTCCGAGGGGACCAATGAGGGCCCGCTCAGCGTTGTCCGCCTTCTGGGGAAGGGTAGGGTACACGAGCAAGGTGGCAGCTACGAGAGGAAGGAGGAAAGCGTAAATCACGAGTGACGCAACGTATAAATCCCGTTCTTTTTGTCTTGGTGTCAAGGTAACGGTATCCTTTACCCATAGAGGTAATAAACTAAGGAGATGGCTATAAGCACGGAGGGCCGTGGGATTCCTCTAGCGGTCGCTCCTGGCAATACCACGCACATCTAGTTGCCCGGTCTCGTGATTCCCACATGTTTCGGTGTTATGGCGGTCTGCGCGGAGGCTTGGAAGTTTAGCAAACCTCATCTTCAGCAAGCCTCTTACATTCAAGGAGTCCATTTGCACAACACTTTAACCTTCAAAGTAATGCGCAAATATGGGGTGTTCCAACATTTGCCGCGTGATAAATCACACAATATTTCAGCAAACCAGAAGAGAAGCCAGGCAATGTCACGATGACGCACGTACGTCTTCTAGCGATTTAGTGATCCATTGCTTCCACACAGAGCTTGCATATTGTGTTTCCACGGGTATGATAACTCCAAAGATGTTATGAAAGCGGAAGCAAGTTATTCGGCCGCAACTCGTCTCTGTGTTCAGGTAAGACACGCCGCGGACATGGAGGACGCCATGTTTTATGACGTATTGCCGTGACGTTTATGGGTCACGTGTGTGAGCAACTAACCACAATGCCCTGCGCGGGTCACAGCACGCCCGCTTGCATTGGGAGAGGCGCTTAGGGCATCTCTTTAGTTTCTTACCTCCATGCCTTTACTCCGCGACAGAAAAATTCTGCGCTTCAGGGTCCCTTTAATAGCGTATAGCCTCGCAAGCTGCGGACGAAGTAACACATCACTGATCGTGCCACTGACGTGGAGTGAGGCGACCCGGTGAGTGGTTCATGACAATGGATTATATCAGCATCACATAGCGCGGCAACGCTGTGAGACGAATAAAATGGCGTCGAAGCATGGGTACGGCGGACAAGTTGGCAAGGAAACGGATGCCGTAGCCTGGATGATGAGCTGCAGAGCTGTGGACGAGCTGGACGACACACCATACATTAGGCGTCAAAAACAGAAAAACGGACAAGAACTTGAGCAAACCGCCTCAAGTTCTTGTCCGTTTTTTCTGTTTTTGGGCAGGGAACATATTTGTCACCATCAGGCTTTTTTGTTTCCTTTCCTTCTCGGGAAGAAAAGATAACGTTAATGGTCACTTTTTGTGATTGTTCTGATAACAACAACAATAAAAAAAAGGACAAGATAAAGTGCAAAAACTATCTTCGAAGTTTGCTACTCAGGAACCGAGAACCGAGGCTGTTCACGTGCGAACTGTCGCTTGAAAGACTATGCGCCGTAAAAGACGAAAAAGTAGCATCCCCACACCGTTCTGCAGAAAATACAACACAACATGGCAGTGCCGCTTGGGAATGCGCGTGACAAGCACAGACGATGCGTTTACGCGGTCGGCTGCCTGCGCCTCGCCCCGATCCCGCGGCCTCGAGGCGTTCGTCTCAATTCGACCAGACATTTTCGCGCCTTTTGTTTCTGCTGCATTGCACGTGTGGCTTTTTTGTGGTTGCAGAACTAGACACTGACACGATAACGTGGACAAAATAATCTCTTAAAACTTAACTCTTAAGCGATGCGTGAGGAATAAAGCTGACTTGATTACCTCACTTGGGTCAAAGCTCGAGCCACCAATTCCCGTTACTGCCTCACGCACAACCGACGCCTTCGCCACCACCGTAAAGTCGGAATGCTTATCCCCGGGGATGAGCTGCAACGCTCAACCAGTTATTAGAAGGTAATTAGCTAGAGCGCAATTACTCTGCCATCACGCGGACAGGATCGACTAATACATTACGTGCAAATGATGAAATGGCAAAGAAAGAAGGCGACCGATCTCTTATGACAACAGCACCCTATTAGTTAACGTAATAATAGTTAATTTATTAGCGTCTGACCGTTTTGGGTTAAGTGTCTTTCCCAGATTCGGGGGGGGGGGGGGAAGAGATGAGGTGCTATTCTGAAATCTGAAACTCGGGATGAAATCGGGTGCTATACGATCGAGTGTTATCGGGCTACTTTTTTTTTCTGTCCACCACCAAGCGGCTTTTAGCTAGAGGTGCACACTTGGTCAAATATGCATTCCTCGCAATTTATAGTCACAAACAGCACATGATGTCACATTAAATGTGCTTCGCGTACTTTATTGTTGCACTCAGGTAATATTTTCGTCAGATATGTACACAGATTGTTACTAAATCGTGTACGTAAAACAATGTGATACGTCATTATGAATCGAAGAGAAATTGGGTTTAACCCGAATTGATCCGAAATCGGTTCGGGTGGGAACAATCGGGCGGAATCGAGTTTGACCCGAAAACGTCAGACCCTAGGACGTAATTTATCCAAGTAACTTTCGTGTGTCGAAACTGGATGTTTCCACTTGGATGTTGGGAAAACGTTAGACGTAGTCACTGATTTATATGCCCTCCTGCTCTTTCTCCGCCTGCGGCATGGCGCGGAAACGTTATTACAACAACTTTGCTGTCCATCACTGCATTCAATTATCGGCACACACACGCACACGTCATCCAGCGTGATATGTTGTTGCTGCAGCGTTCTCCAGCGCCATCTGTCAATGTCAAGGCGCAAGTTCCTTGTATCACGTTTCTTTTTTTTCTTTTTTGTCATTCGTTCCATCTTTTTCGGATAAAATATGTCGTGACTACTCACCACTGCACGGCGTGAGATATTTTTCACAGCGGCATTTCATTTTTTTTCCTTTTTTTTTTATGACTAAGCAGTGCTCCTGTAAGAATGGTATTTACACATCCCCTCTGCGTGCCGTGCCTTCTCTGTATACGCAGCGCAGACATGAGTGATATGTATCGGCTTACACAGTAACAGCAGAGGTGAAGAACGCTATGCGAGCTCCACGACAAATAGGGGGAAAAAAAGAATGATGAAAGGGTAGACAGCGCGGGAGAGTCCATCATGAGAGCCTGGCATCTGGAGGGCACGTTATAAACCCGGACGGAAACAGAGCAATGTACTATATGGTGTTTTGCGCTTTTGTTTCTCTTCTCTTATTATAGAAGAATTATAGCTGAAACTTTAGTACGGGTTGAGATATTATGTTGATGGAATTCGTGGCATGCAGTAAAAACGGAATGCGAAATACATGCAGCATGCAATAAAACCGAATTCTTGAAGTAGAAGAGAAGCGCAGAGAAATCAAGTGCTTTCAATCGATCGCTTTCCTTAGTGAGATTGTATTCGTCGCTGACGCTTCGATCTGTCATTGAAGCATTGTTAGTTATTCGCCTTTCTTTTTGTATTAAATAATGATTCAGAGGTAGATTCATGGACTCGATCCATTTTAGAAACGACAAACTATATAGTTGCCGTTAGAGATCCTGTTAACGGTACGCGTATAGCAGAAGAGGTGCAATCTCAGAAAAATTGTCTATTCGTCTATGAGCCCTGCGTACTCTTACGCCCCAATTTACGTCCCAATTGCACACACACAAAAAACGGAAAATTAAAACAAATTTACGGGCAACACTGTGTCAAAGTGGTCACAAACTGTGCATTGCTCGCAAAGTTCGGCGGCAATACTACGTTGCATGCGGACAACACTGGGTCTAAAACGAGGGAAGTTGGCTATGTGTCGTGGCTACGTAGCCACCAGGAGAAGCAAATCAGTTATGAACACGGATGACTGTTCCTTGACGAATCGGGGATTATATCCAACCTGACTTCACTCCGAGTCGTTTTGCCGCAATTTCGCGCAAAAAAGAAAAATAAAGTAAGAAAGTGCTCTCTGTCACATGTATAACTTTTCGCGTTTGGCTTACAAGCAACAAGTTATCAAAGGGGCACTAAAAGGCCACCACAAGTTCACTTCAAATTACGTTACCCGCTATGTTATACCCCTGTCACACGGGCATTTTCGATCCTGCTCGACCGAACCTGCTTGAACCCAATGCAGATCGGATGGTGCTACACGGCCGCTTCCAAGCAGGATCGAACTTTGATCTTGCTTCACTCAAGACAGTTCTCTATAACAGAATTGAGAATTTCAAGACGGCTCGACGGCCGCCATTTGCATCCTCGACCCCGGTGAACTGTTATAACTTAAGACGGACATGCGCGCGAAGCTACAAATGATGCTTACATCGGTATACGACAAATTACCACTAATGTCGCTGTTATATAGGAAACGCGAAATTAATGAGTTCCGTTTATTCATTTGCACAAGTCAACCATTCAATGCGCATTGAAAGTGGCCGTGTAGTAGCGTCAAAACTCGAGCGTGCTCGGGAAGTTCGATGCAGATCGGATTCGAGAAGGATCGAAATGCCCGTGTGACAGGGGTATTAATTTTGCACTTGTTGTCGTAATTCAAAACTTTGATTCCATTACGAAGCTACAATCGGTATTATATTCTTTCTTGCTTCGGCACAACACAGTGAACTCGTGCACCGGGTATACATCGCCTGCTTTTAGTCCATGCTACGCGTGCGTGCCTCGCTATGAACCAGCTAGTTCCAGCGAAAAACGTTGTGGGCTTACGAAGCGCTCTGGTGTAGCTGTCCGAAGGACGTGAAGATAATGCTGTCAGTGGAACATTTGTGATTACTGTTGTAGGCTACAATGCAGTAAATCGGCATTGAAAAATGCGGCAATGCGCGGCATGCTGCGCATGTACACAACGTTACGGCAGGACGCAGGACCCGTTCCAAATCCACACGCACAATAGACATGCGCGCGCTTCTCTTTTTTAAATTCCGTGTTAGCACCGCGGAGCAACTACGGCTATGTACGGCGTACAGACGTGGACAGATGGAGAGAGGACAGCGGGAAGGAAAAGGAGGACAGGGAACTAGTATGCGTTTTGGGCCGACTTCAGGGTGAAATGTTTCGACATTCGTCTGGAAAGTCTTCGGAAAACCCAAGCGCGCTTCTCCTGCTGTCTTATTGGATGCCGCCAATCTTTGCTTCCTGAGGATTCCATACGTTGCCGCCAAAGGCGGCTCTGTTTTCGTTGCGTTTTGCTTCTTAGCGGTAGCGACGTGTGAACTACTTTTGCTTGCATTACACTAACTGAAACACTGACCTTGTTGAAGAAAGCACTAGAATCATTCTGGTGTTTTTGGTGGCTGTGATTTGGGACATTCCTGGTGCTTTCTTCTCAGATGTTAGCATCAGAATTCCCTGGTGTTCCTAGTGTCTGTTCTCTGATGACCCACACCAGGACCTCTGATGTGTGCGCTCTGGTGTTGCACACTAGGATCCCTGGTGTTCTGTGATGCTCCACTGTTGAACATTATGATGTCTCATGCGTTCAGTCCCGTGATGTACTTGGTCGGTCAGGAACCTCACAATGGACGAAAAGCTGTGCATAGCCGTAGACGTGTGTGTGAGAGAGAGAAAGCAGGACAGTGCAAGCGCGGCACCACAGCATGAACACGCTGTTAGTGCTGTCCTGCTCGTTATTCTCTAAGCGTTCAAAACTATGCACAGCTTTCAGAGCCTCGTGAGGGCGCTGAGCAGCCAAGTACCTCACGGTATCGAATGCGTGAAACAGCATAATGTTCAATAGTCGAGCATCATAAAACACCACGAAGGGATCCTGCCATGCATACATGAATGTGCAGCATTCAACCAACACGGTCTGCTCGTTATTCCGGTACTAAGGCTGCTTGGGATGTACTCATTAATGTTAGCGACTCATCAAACCAGTCAACAATTCAACAAGATATCAGAGGTTTCTTTCTACTGCAAAGGTGTCCCAGCTGTTAGCAGGCTACTAATTGTTTGCATATAGTATACTGAGAATCAGAAATAGGAACAAACGAGCACGTGTAACAAAACTGTCTATATTACTGCTGCCATTGATGATACACATTTAGGAGAAGTATGCACTCCACAATATAAAAGTACAAAAAGGAGCAATGTTATTTCTTCTGCGAGTGTGAATACATCACATGCGGCACAGTTATAATTTAGAGAGGCATACTCGATCAACTCTTCAGTCATTTTCCGTCCTCTCTTCTTGTAGTCCATATCCCATGAATAATCAGTTCACATGATGCCGAACGAAACGCACACAAAGACGTCACACCAACGACCAGTCGTCACATCTCTTTTGTATTTTCTCATACTTCCACTTGTGCACAGGTTGGAAAGCAAACTACGACATATAATGCAGAACTTCAGAAACACATATAGTTGTTCATATTCGTGCGCAATTTTTATGTTGAAAACCAGGACGGAACGCTACCCCAACCGCCTCGGCCAGCTCGTTGAGTTCAAAACAGACACTAATGCCGATGGCGCTGTCGCTGTCTTATGTGACAATGAGAGCGTAAAGTTTCTTTTTCAAACTCGAGTGAAAGCCGCAAAGCGTGTCAATTTCGACACTCGGGGGAATTATTTGCGATGCGAATTATCATTCCTTTGTAAAAGAAGTTGCGCTAAGGCACTCATGATCATTGTAAATAGCGGTTTTCATGGTAACAACGTGTAGTGCTCGTACCCTGGCGCCTGTAGGTCTAGTGTCTGTGAACCACACCAGACCGCTCTAACGGTTACATTAAAACACTACGTCTGTCTAGTGCGCACACCAAGCATTCTAGAGGGCACCAGAATCATTCTGGTGTCGTAATAGTCCACTCTCGTGCTGACACCAGGAGAACTCGACAACACCAGAATCACCCTGGCGTCACTCCAGAATTTTTTTTAGGGCACATTACAAACATCAAAAGAGTCTAGTGTTAACGCCAGGAACATCAGGAAACACCAGATTAATTCTGGTGGTGTTTTCGATCGCGTTCCACTTGAGAACAAGTTTTTTTTTTTTTCATTTTAGTGCCCCTTTAAACTATGTGGTCAAGACAAACTGTCTCGAAGGCTTGGGCCTCTTTGTGTTTTGTTAACAAAGCTAGCGGGCACACTGGAAGAGTGGTGTGTACAAGTTACCTGTTAAGTCATTGGTTCCCTAAGCTTCATTGTCATGGCCATAGGAAGCAATAGTTTATCGGTGGACGAGCTGTCCGCACGAGGCAGTGCAACATAGTAAGGGCTCAAACAGCTTTCTTCGCTCCCCGAGCTGTTTGAATTCGTTAATTGCTGGGCGCTTGAGGCTACGTACGTGTCTGTGTCGTCCGTAATTGCGGTCTGCCTTGGCCAATTCTCGTTGTTTATGGTAAGCGCATTACTGCGAATTCGAGATTTCACGGTAGTCGTCCTTGAGGCTTTCCTTGTAGGGGCTGCCCTCCAGTCCCTATGAGGTGCCATATGTCCTGTCCTTATGAGTATAACGTCGTAAACACAGCGAAAAATAAAATTGTCAATTAAATTTTGGGCGGGCTTTTGCGTGTGGCGTTATGCCCGTACCTGTTAGAGTAACTTCATAGGTGCCGAGGAACACCTCTTATTTTTCACCGTATGACAGTGCGGTCGCGTAGCCAGTGAAGGTCCGGTGTTTTTTGGAGTTCACGTCCCCTCCAATCGCACCATTAGCAGTGGATTTCGGGAAGGGTAAACGGGAGAGAAATCCTCCTCTCCATGTAAAGTTCTCACAGAGCCCCTCCCAAAATACTTGTCTGGCTGCCGCCGCTGCCCTATGAGATACCTGCGCTTTGAGTATAACGTCGTACACCAAAGCTCAAAAACAATATATCAATTGTACTTTGGGCACTGGTGTACGACGATACTACCTTCACCACTGTTACTTCGTAGGTGCCGAAGAACATTTTTTTTTTCACCCCTTTTCACCTCCTAAAAAACAACGTCGAATACTGCGCTGGACAACTTTGGCGAAACCTCGAATACGCGATATGCAAGCTCGCAATACTGCGATGCAGAAAGTCTCACACAATCATCAGTAAAATCATTTATATATATATATACTTTTAGAGCTTCTATCGTCTTCTATTCTCTTACCATATTTTGGTTGCATAACAGAAAGTTAGGTGGCGTAATGGTGCACTGTAAAAAATAAAATCCGTAATTTTACTCAAAAGTGACTGCTAACTGTAGATGATAAGTGATAATTCTGGATAAAAAGGGCTGACGCCGACGTCACTTCCCGTGGTAGCGAACATATTTCGTCAAGGGGAAGCCTGCATCCAATTTGCAGCAAAATTCCAACTCGTGCTGAGTGCCCGCCCGCCGTGGAACTGGAATCTCGTGCTTAGAAAACTGGCGCTGACAGCTCTGAAAGCACTTTTTCTCGAGAGGGAAGGCTGTTATGACTGAATTCTTTAATGAAGCGCCAGGAAGATAAATACGGCCACGAAAGGAGCAGAAGAACCACTCCTTTGCGAGACTTCAAATTTCCTCGAGAACGTGCCCGCTACATATGAGAAAGGTAAAGTGGAAAGACAGAGCACAACGGCATTCCCAGATACGCATTCATATGGTTCTTCGATTTCAGGTTTAGTGGTTTTTCAAATTTGGGTGTGCGTGCGTGTGTGTGTGTGTGTTGGGGGGGGGGGGGTTATTTACACAGGATCCAAGCAGCACAATGTACTGAAAGCCGAGTGCAATAGGGGTGGACGGGTAAATGGAAGGCCTTGAATAAACTCGTCACACTAAAGAACATTGATAAGACACATACCGTCCACCCCTATTGCACTCGACTTTCAGTACATTGTGCTGCTTGGGGAGAATTCGAGGAGGAATCGTGCGCTACGATCTCTGTTTGATATGTCATCGGGAAATTTTCGGGTGACGCGAAAGGCATATGAAACATGACACTGCTGTGACACTGGGACGAGAGACAAGAACCTTTATATTTCCGCTCGGAACGGAGGCAGTGAACAACCGCGGTATTTAAACACTTGCCCGTGCTCCACAAACGCTCGTCTTTGACTCCTGCAGGGGGGAATTATAACAAAAGGACAAATAGGTTGTCACAAATAGCTCTGCTGAGATTATGACTCACTTTTACGACGGTTTACCTAGAAGGACAAACTGAAGGACCGCAAGGATTTCGGGTAGATATCGGGTTTTACCTGAGTTCTTGAAAACTTGTTTCTTGAAAACTTGTTTCGGAGGTGGGGGGACCAGCTCCGGTGGCGCAGCGGTAACGCGTGCGCTTGGAGACTGGGAGGTCCGCGGTTCGAATCCGCGGGCCGGCTGTGCCGTCTGGGGTTTTTCCTGGGTTTCCCTCAGATGTGTAATAGGCGTACGCCGGCACAGTTCCCCTGAAGTCGGCCCATGGACGCAGCTATCCTCCCCCCGAGCGGATTCCGCTCGGTCTTCCACTTCACCCTCTCCTCTCCTCCTCTCCACCACCTTTCCCTTCCCGAGAAACATGCCGCCTAATCAGGCAGGCAGACCTCTCGTGTTCCTCCCAACGACACTCATCCTCCGAGGTGGGGGAACTATCGTGAAAAATTGGGGTTAACTCGAAAACGAAGAACCCTACGCATTCATAGTGGACCAGCCGGCCCACAAGTGAAGTTTGGATTTATAAATTCCAAATAGCTTCGGATAAAAGGTGCCGACGCCACGAATCCAACCTATATAGGCCATCCTGATTTCTGGTCAGGGGTGCTACACTGTAAGAAAATTTTCCGTAATTTTACTGCATATATGCCGTAACCTATATGCTGCAAATTCGTTTCGAGTGCACGCAGCACAATTCCGGACTAGCCTTTCCCAGTTTAATATACCTTTAATGTAAGAGGCATTCTTTTCGTTCATAAGAACCGTGCAGTGTGCACTCTAAACGAACTTCTTTCTTTTTATTTCATTTTTTTTTTTTTGCAATTTCTAGCGTACGGCATATACGCCGGCAACAGAGTTTGCGGTCACTTGCGCAGTAAAATTACGGAAATTTTTCTTACAGTGCTGCAGCATGCCTGACCGGAAATCAAGATGGCCTATAGGTTCGATTCGTGGCGTCAGCACCTTTTATGCGGAGCTATCTGAATTTTATAAATCCAAACTTCACTTGCAGGCTGGATGGTCCATTATGATTGCGAATCTGGGAATGCCGTTGTGCGTTGTCTTTCCACAACCTTTCTTATAAATATGTAGCGGGCACGTTCTCGAGGAAATTTGATGTCTCGCAAAGAAGTGGTTCTTCTGCTCTTTTCGTGAGCGTATATTTATCTTCCAGGCGGTTCATTAAAGAGTTCAGTCGTAACATCCTTCCCTCTCGAGAAAAGTGCTTTCAGAGCTGTCAGCGCCAGTTTTCTAAGCACGAGATTCCAGTTCCACAAGGGACACTCGGCACGGGTCGGAATTTTGCTACAAATTGGATGCACGCTTCCTCCTTCACGAAATATGTTCGCTACGACGGGAAGTGACGTCGGCCGTTTGTTCTCAACTTCCGAGCGTGCGGAGATTTCTTCCGGGGAAGTGGCAAAGTTCTGAAAGCGACAACTTTGTTGTGAAAGGAATTCGTTGCGTACAAGAATTCTCAGTCTTCATGCTGTACATGCTTTGCGGAGTCTTCTAAGTTTTCGCTGTGATGCGCGGCATTATTTCTACGGAAATACGTGCGACTTATTCGGCGTTAGCGCCGCGAAGCAAGTGTGGGTAAAGCAGTGTGTAAACGTAGACAGAAGGAGAGAGGACAGCCGGGAGCTGAGGAAGGATTAACGCGCGTCTTTCGCGACGTCGGGTACCACTCCCAAGATAGATCTTCGCCACATAACGCACTGAAGGGAAACCGTCGCACAGAATAATACCGACCGCTCTCACTCCTGATTTATGGAGAGCACTGGACGTACGCTTCTTTCTTTTTCTTTTTTTTTTTTGTGACAGTTAACATGACAGCATCGCTGTGACAAAGTGGTGGTGGTGGTGGTGGTGGTGGTGGTGATGGTGAAAGGGCTCGCTGTGACAAGAGGGGGGGCCACACAGAAGTGGGCGTCGTTATGACTATAGAAAAAAAAAGAACATGAAATGACAAAGATGGATGGAGATGAAGGATGAAGAGTGGAGAAGCGTAGAGGGTGCGTGAGTTCGTCGGGGAGTGCAAAGTGACAAGACAGCGTACTCTCCCGGTTTTCAGTGAATCAAGGTGCATAACGATGTCATTCGGGATTATGTTTAGAGAGGGGCGCGTCATGCGGTGAAGTTTGGTTTTAGGAGGCATGGAACTGCGCGGACATCTGTTTAGAATATCTGGACTTCTGCAGCATTCCCTTTTCCACTGTCATATAAAAACGGATAAGTTTCGGAGTCAAACGAGATCTTCGTCGCGCAAAATTGTCTTCCTTTATGCTCATGCATGTCACATTTTCTCTGCGTTTCTCGTGCTTGAATAATGCCGTGTACATTCATACACAAGAGGAAAGCAGCCGAAGCTCTGTGGCCGCACGTGGAAAATATGTTTATATGCCGACCGTGCCATCCCAGCTGCGGACGGCCTTTCGCTCTAGTCGGAGCTGATCGGCGCGGTTCAGGGAAGTGACACGATCTTGGGTCGGCACAAGCAGTGTGTCTCAGCGAATATCAGTGTTTCACGGTGACGGCGCCACCTGTGGAGGCCGCAGAGCGAAACGGCAGTTCGCGGCTGGGATGGCGCCACCGGCTTTTAAGCATATTTTCCACGTGCAGCCACGGAGCATCGGCTACTTTCCTCTTGAATATACACTTTCTGGCCTGCACTGCGGCATCCACAGGTGGCGCCATCACCGTGAACACTGATGTCCCGCTGTGACACACTGTTTGTGCCGACCCAAGATCGCGTCACTTCCCTGCGCCACGCCAATGAGCTCCAACTAGAGCGAAACGTGATGAAGCGTGAAGCGTGACGTGGGCAAGCATTGCGCTGGTCCTACCCTACAGTTCGCAATACAACTGCTGGGATGCCACGATCGGCTTATAAGCTTGTACACGGATGAATCTTATATAGGATTGGAAAGCTGCGCGAATCGGTAATGGTAATCAATAGCCAACTCTGAATTGTTAGTGATATTCAGTGATTCTACTGACTCCTGTCTATCCCCCACAGTCACGAACGGTTGCTTGCACACATCGCCTTTTCTGTCGATAACGTTATGTAACGAATCTCACAAGATACTGAGAAACATCAGCTGGTAAACGCTTATGCACGGTACACCACCATATTAAAAAGATGCCATTCTTGTGAGACGCAGCAGCGAAAAGCAGCTAGCAGGGTGCGCACGGGAGGAGTGAGGCACCGAGGTACCTTATAGGCGGCTTCAGGAAATTCCCAATGCCCCTTGCGCATGCGTTGCGTCCTCGTCGCATACTGTCATGGGTGAAGAGATAATAGAGAGCTTTAGCAAATCGGAATTCGCAGCTCCCGATCGGCAACAAATACGGTGAATGCGAACCGATCGTATCCGGGGAAACGCCAGCGCGAACACTTTTAGCAAACCGGAGTGAACCGGAGACGCGCTCGCCGGGGGCGAAGGGAAGACGCGTCTCTGAGATGCGCAATGAACAAAATATAGAATATAATGGTTTTCCTTCCCATTGTTTGTGTGGACGACCTATCGAACGAATTTTTGTTCTGGAAACGGCATTGGTATCCTGAATTGCGAGAGGAGGAGCTCTGTCCTTCCTTTTATGCCCCTCGTTGTGAAGGTTTTGCCGGAAACAATGTTTACCACTTCCGTAATGGAAGCCCATTTCGCCGGAGACTCTTAGGGATTCTCCGCGAGCACCTCGCGGAGTAGATGTAGATCGTCGGCGATTGTAAATCGCTTTCTGGCAGGTGCCACCGTAGCAGACGACACAGTTATGCTGAAGAGTACTACCGTAAATGTCTCCGGTAATGGCGGCTAGCGAGCGGAGCTCCGGCGACGACCGGAGAGATACGGTAAGGGTAACGTCATCTGAGCATGCGCAGTTGCGTAGCCGCCCCGACGGTAATCTACCGTGCGGGAGGACGCACTTTGCTAAAACTCTAAAGGGTAGTTCACACCGCCACGTTCGCGCTTACGGGCTACGGGTTGCGCTTACGTAGTACCCATCTCGTTGCCGGCTACCCCCCCCCCCCCCCCGTTCCTCCATCGTTCACATTACTACGTTTCGGCGCTCCGTTCCTCCAATGAGGACCGGCCTCCTAGAGCGCCATCCTTCGGAAGAAAAGTGAAATAGAGCCACAGAGAAGCATGGCGTCCAGCGTCGAGCACCTCGGTGCCAGCTGCTTTGGAAGACAATCAGACATTCCTTGACGATGTTCTTAACTGTTAGCTGTTAATGTTCTTAACTTAGCGCCATCGTCGATAGTGCACCGTACAACTCGCTGCTTCGGACAGATTCATTGAGTAAAGATATCACCTGACAGACCCACTGCCATGCTAATTGTCATCCATGAGTTTTCTTTTTTCGTGGCATCCCTGTAGTCGTTTCTTTTGCTATTGTATAGCCAGGGAAACTTGCAGAAAACTAGCAGAAGAACTAGCTTCTGGAAAACTAGCAGAATAAGAGCTTCTAAGACATCCAATTTTTCCGCCATCTTTGCAAGGAGATGCGCGAGACAAAACGCTTGCGCGGCATCCGAACTTTTCTGCCATCCTATTGGCCAGTGCGCTTACGGTTACGGAGCTTGCGGGAGAAAAGTTGAAGTTGCTTCAGCTCCTTGCGGAAACGATCTTGCGGGCGCCGTCTCTTCGTCGTCATGGCAACCCCCACCGTAAGCGCCCGTAACCCGTAGACGCAAGCGTAAACGTGACAGTGTGAACCAGCCTTAAGAGTTTTAGCAGACCATTGATAACGTGGCTTGCGTCGAACCGTATCAAACGGGACCAATCAGTGGACAAGATTCCGAGTCACGCACCACTCCGGTTGGTTCCAATAGGCATGATAACCTTGTCAACGGAATACTAAAACTCACTATTGGTTCTTTCACGTCTCGTTTTCGCTGGCCTTGACTCGTCGTGAACAATACGTCTGACAATACATCCGTGGTCAACCTAACATGTGAAGTATTTCATATAAATGCAATTACCGCGGATGCGGGTGCGTGCATATTCCAGTAGCGCGGTTGCGGTCGTCGATCTTAAGGTGGAACCCCGTGCCACGCTATGACTGCCACATTGTCGTCCGCGTGAAAGATCAGGATGCTTCTGACACGCTCTACCCAAGCAGCACAATGTACTGAAAGTCGAGTGCAATAGGGGTGGTCGGTATGTGTCTTATCAGGGTACTTCAGTTTCACGAGTGTGTTCGAGGCCTTCCACCTACCCGTCCACCCCTATTGCACTTGACTTTCAGTACAATGTGCTGCTTGGGTAGTACGCCCTAGAAACCGGTTCTCCCTGTGAAATTTCGCGCCCAGTGTACTACGGCGCGTTTCTCGCGCTGAGATACGCGCCATGCGAAAATCACCTTCGAAACTCACGATCACAATCATCTGATAAGGCGTGAGTTCGAGCCCTGCTACGAACTCACGTGAAGGCCGACATGGAGTATTGGTGAGCTCGATCATGCCGCATATTAGCGCACTCACCGGATAACATCACGCCTGCTCTGTTTACAAGTGGGATGTTATCCGGTGAGTGCACTAATATGCGGCATGATAGAGCTCACCGATGCGCCACGTCGCCTTTCACGTGAGTTCGTAGCAAGGCCAACTCACGCCTTATCAGATGATTGCGATCGGGAGTTTCGAAGGGCCGAAACGCCGAGCTATCGTTCCAGCTTCACATGCAGGGTGGCCTGCGGATGCTGTATATCTTTTTCCCGCTCACCCAGTCATGTGCGCCTGGCTTCTACCCTCATCGAGGCGTGCATCCACAAGTCTGATAAAAGGGTGAGAAAACAGCGATAATAAGATGGGGAATAAGAGGGCATTGGTGGCAACAGACTGGGCATGCGAGACTCTGCTGCCGCACGCTCGATGAAACAATGCCTTAAGGAAGCAACGCCCATCGCAATGTGGATGGACCTAGCCGAGCTGGCAGCTGCGTCCAAAGTGGTATTTCCGAAAGCTCTGTGCTGCGCTACCGAGCACGCACGGAATATTGCAACGTATATTTCCTGTACAAAATATCCAGACGCTAGCAGTACTCATCCAACTGTGGGAGCGCTGAGGCTATGTTTTGTTAGGGCTCTTCGCTTTATATTGTTGCGGGAGGGGTTCCGTTACGGGAAGAAGTCGGTGTGATATTTTGATATATGGCAACTAGAGAGAAGGCGGGTTTTTCTGGGAGCAATTTCAGAATACGATTTTTTTTTAATTTACTTCTTATTATACAGATGTGGACAGATGGAAAGAGGACAGCAGGAAGGAGTGGGGGACAGGGGGGATAGTATGCTTCCTGGGCCGACTTCAGGGGGAACTGTGCCGACATTCGTCTGGAAAGTCTTCGGAAAACCCTGGGAAAACCTTAGACAGCACAGCCGGTGGTAGGATTATACATATAGGATGTATATAGGATTAGTATATATATATACTAAACGTGTTCTCCCAGGCGACGTCCTTCCTTTTCCTGTGTATTTAGTTCCAAGCGAGTTAGCCATCACAAACCCAGCCAAACCCACCGCATCCCTGTACCACTCGTAGACGTGGTAGCTGTTTCAGCACACCTCAGCTGAAAGAACGCGCTCTCAACGCTGCCGCTTCTATTTGAAATACGCGATCGACGTCAGTCAAGCGTTTGCTCGGCTGGCTCCTTTTGTTGCACGGCTCTCTCCGAGCAGGTGGTGTTGCAACTCGTCCTACAGTAAACCTACCTTGTCCGCCAGTGGGGATAAAAGAAGCAATGTAAAGCAACAATAAAGAATCAGCGAGACGAGTCTGCATTGTCCGTGGCCCCGGCAACGAAGAGTCGATCCCTGGCAGACACTATACGCCAGCATTCATTGTATCCGAGGCTTCTATTTTCAATAGGAGACCTATACATCTTGTCTGGTCCTATCGAAGGGGGGGGGGGGGGTGAAACTTCGAGGCAGCAGCGTGTAATAAAATATGCAGGGCACAGCGGCTGACGTGTGAGCAATGTTGCCAACTCGATCGCTGCAGGTCTCCGTGCCGATGGGGATCGGCAATGGAATGGGTCCAGGCCACATACAGTCTACCCTCGTTTTATGAATGTTCGATCTGTGAATTCCCTCGCTTCATGAACACTTCGTTGTGAAACCAATTGTATTCTTCTAGTAGTTTAAGACCTCGTTTTGTGAATGTTTTTCTCGAAAAACATTCGCTGTTCATAAATCGAGGTTTGACAAAAGTACTTTTTTTCCGTTGCGGTACTTTTTCTTAATGGGACACTAAAGTGCACAAATTGGTTTTCGCGGAACGCTTTACTGCCCCTTCAGGTACTTTTTCTAAGTTAGTACTTTTTGTTTTCGGTGTTTGCAACTGATCATGGTCACACACCTTTGTTCAGTTACTTACACTACTATTTGTGTGTTATTTTTACTTCTTTACCTTGGCAAGGCATGGGTTAGCCGGCACTTACGTTGATGGAGCCTACATCTACGTGGGTTTTCTTTCTTTTTTTTAGTAATAATAATAATAATAATATTACTTTATTTATAATGGTGCAGAGCAGTGCACCTTCGTATATTACACCAAGCTGAGGTTTTGGTGCAGCTCCTGTCTAAAGTGAATAGAACAGGGATGAAATAAATCTTTCGTCTTTTTTTTTATTTATTTCAACTAACTGCGGCTAAGTGGTCTGGCGTAGCCAGTGTGACTTTCTCGTGACTAAAATCCCCATTCTATTTTTTTTTTTCATTTTCTATCCCATCACATCACATCATAAATCAATATCATTGTTCAACACATTAAAAGATGTTTGTATTCGTCGAGACGGTGACTGTCGAGCTGCCATAGCCTTAACATAGAACAGAGGTGTGTGTTGGACAGTACGAAGTGGCGCATGGAAACGTAAAAAGTGAATCACAGACTCTGCATGTATAATATTGTGAACATATTTGGACAGAAAAATGAAATCACGACTTATTCTTCGGCTACACAGAAAGGATACAGATGTGTGTTGCATGTCATCAAGTAGGAATCCTCGAGAACAGATCTTCATGTAACGCTTAAAAACTGCGTCTAGATGTGTAACATGAGTTTGTCCAATGCAAGTCCATGCGACTCACCCAAATTCTAAGATATAAGGTATAAAAAGAGATATAGAAGGAGTGCAAACAATCTGATCCGCTCAGATCACGAGTCATTCTAGAAATAAGACAAAGAATTCGGTAGGCTTTCTTTACAACGTCTTCAACGTGGACATTAAATGAGAGACGATGACCCAACCAGATCCCACAGTCTCTGACAGCGAACAGTCTATATAGCCCTGTGTTATACAGTTGATAAACAAAAACTGTAAAGTTTACTCTGTTGGTGAACAACAATACTTTAGTCTTTCCTGTGTTCAATACGAGCCCGTTGTGAAGGCGCCACGTATCAATAGCCTCAACATCGGTTTGAAGCAATGCACGCTCCGATATATCGGATACAGCAAGAAAAATTTTCAGGCCATCGGCAAACTTGAGCAAGTTTAGCCGAACTTACTACGTGATCCACGTCATTAATGAAGACATTGGATAATAACGGCCCCAAAATGGAGCGTTGGGGTACACCTGACTTTGCAATGTAGGGAAGCTCCGTTACAGACTCTCACAGTATTCAACCTCCCTTCTAACAACAACCACAATAAATGATGGGCAAGTGAACATGGGATGTTTCCCGTCTAAATAACTGACAAACCATTTACAAAAATTACAGGACGGTTACGACTCGTGTAACGCGAAATTCAGCATCAGCTGTGCGTGTGGTGAAATGAGGTCGAACGAAAGAAGTGTGTAGGCAAATTTATTTAAGCGTGATGAGTATTGATCTGCGGTCGCTGAAATGATTGGCGAGGTGAGTAGTGTCCTGAACGAGAGGGCTGTTCTGAAACAGCAAGTCTATATGCGTGAGCCATGTCTAGTTGTGGGTTGGCGGAGGTCGGTGCACAGCGTAAGCTCCAGCTGTACGGACAAATCACTTTGGAAAGTGGTGTTCTTAGCCAGTAAAACGTCCACGTTGAAGTCTCCGACGACGAGAATCTTGTGCGTGCAGTAAGGGGAGATTACAGACACACGATAGAGCGGCGCGACATTTCCTATACGCCATCGGCAAACTTTGCTGGCATACTTTGGTTTTTATCTCACTTTCCATCGATAGCGGTTGTAAACTGGGGTGATCCTTACTCCCAGCGCTGAGCGCACATGCGATAAGAGTTTTGTGCGGACATGCGAATGCCGACGACGCCGACGGCGGTCTCGCGGAAGCCTCGACTTTAGACTGTCACGTTGCTCTCAAACCACTAGTTTCCGTGTGTTCCTTGTTCCCAGCGACGACACAACAGGGGTGGATTGCCAAAATCGCTATTCCCATTGGGATGAATACTGGTGGCCGCCGTCTTTAATAGAGATTTTTAGCAAACCGTTGATAACGTTGCTTTCCTCGAACCGTATCAACCGGAAACCGGAACCAATCAGTTGATAAGATTCTGAGTCACACACGACTGCAATTGGTTTCGATAGGCCGGATAACATTCCCAACGGTTTGCTAAAGCTGCCTATTCCCAAGCAGCACAATGTACTGAAAGTCGAATGCGATAGGGGTGGATAGTATGTGTCTTATCAACGTTCTTTAGCTTCACGAGCCTGTTCAAGGCCGCCCACCTACCCGTCCACCCCTACTGCACTCGACTTTCAGTACATTATGCTGTTTGGGTTGAGTATGACTGACGATAACGTAACCTTCCATGTAACTAGTCGTCCGGTAAACATATCTGAGTAGCTTATCAACGATACAAAGATCAAGGAAAAAGAAGATTGCTCGCTTCCGCGTGCACAGTTGTTCACGCTAGGTGTGCTGGTCGATGCAATATCTTTTCTACACCGGTTCCCGAGCAGAAGATGAGCGGGCACGAAATGAACACGAACGGAAACGAAAATGAACGGAAAACGCACGGGAAAATGAAGGAACTCGGCAAACGACAGTCCACGCATGCGCAGTTCCTGTGACAACCACGGGGTGGCAGCATCACGACCATCTCTATAATGCACGAACATAACACTTGCACCTAGCCCCACCTCGCTGATTTAGTTTCGCCAAGCGGCCGCTGGAAGTTTGTGGCGCTGAATACGGCCCCCTCGGCAGACGATGCGGATACTATCGCTGCCGTTATTCGCGTTTTCTTTTGGCTGGTTTTCACACGTGGTCGTTGGTGTTTGTCTCCAGTGCATGGTTTGTCAGACGTTATAGTGTACTGCACCGTCTGTCGGACCCAAGTATTTCCTTCCCCGAGTTCCCCTCAAATGCTGCCTTACAGGTGAAGTGGCTGGAAATACATCGCGGCGTCCTGACCCAGGTAACTGCGTTGCGATTGTTTCATTTCATATACGGTATAGTTTATGGATGGCAGTGTGTACCATAAATGGTTTTATATAATAGCTGCGTACCTTTTACGCATCTCTCTCTGAAAGAACGAATGAACCATCTGGCCTCCGACAGACTACTCGACAGTGTGTTCTCGGCATTTCAAGGCCGATGACTTTAGCATCGGCGCCGAGCGCAAAATTCTCAGACGTGTCACTGTAGCTACGGTACCTCCGGTGTTTGAAAAATACCCTCAAAGACAAGCAACCTGCAATGACGGCTTCGCGACGTCGTTTCACCAGGCATTCAGTGGAAGCAGGAAGTAAGAGGAGGTTGTGTTCTTGAGCCAGTAAGCAGGACGTCCCATCTTCTTCTGACGTTGCCCGGCCAACATCGCCTCTAGGGGGTGACGATATACTGGCGACGTTAGTGATCACGAAGTTTGCAAAGGGAACACAAAGGGTGCGTTTTTTTATTCTACCCGGGTAACTCGGGGGTAACCCTTACTGGGCGAAAAATCGAGGGTGACTGAAGTGACGTCTTAACCTACCGGCGACTCTCGTCGCCCGAGGGTTACTCGGGGTACCTACTCTCACTGACCCAGCTCAGCAGGTGGGTAGCAGAGGGTTATGACGTCACACGACGTCCCGCGTCTTTTAACTTTCGGATTCCGAGCATGCAGGCATCATCCCCTTCATCTTCCCCTTCGTCAAATGCGTCAAGCAGCACAAGTGCCGCAACTTCTACAATCATGTCCTCGTCAGAAACGTCGTCTGCCTCTGCCGACATGTTCGCCGAGACGGGCGTAACTCGTAATGGGCGAAAATTTCTAAACGGGGGTACCTACCCACAGGTCACGTGACATCTCACTCGGGTCACGTGGTGCGTAACCCGGGGATTACCCGGGTAGAATAAAAAAAACGCACCCAGAGAAACATGCGCCACAAGGTAGCGTCGCAGAAAAGCCACCATCAAGAAAAGTTCTTAGTTGTTAAAGGAAAATTTATTAAACTCAAGAACGGAATAAGAACTGCTACTTCACACGTTAGTTGACGTACACCTTACATACACATATGCTTACAAACCACTCTAGATCCACTACTTCACACTTCCTTACATATATACATACAAACATACATACAAACATACATACAGTACTCCCTAAGACCACCACCCTAGATGTCTGCGATTATGTACAGTATGGAATGCAGTACATAATAAGTAGGAATATATACACAGGTGCAGAGTATTTACAGGGCAAATAAGAGCACGTGAATGACGATCATGGGGGCGCACCAGAGACGGTCACACACCCATTGTGATACAAGATTGAGGGGTGATGACACCATTTGCGCGCGAACCCCTGCACACCTAAAGCGAGTAGTTCGTGCTGTAACACTTTGGTGAGCAAAACGCGCACGTTGCGAACCAACAAGAAGATAGGCGTCGTCCGCTGACGTCGGGCCACAGCAGAACAACGAGCTTTCCACAGCACAGAAGCACCACACGCGGTGAGCAATACACTTAGCCGATGTGGCCACCTACGGTCGAACTGTACAGGACACAAGATGCGTGTGGACCGCCTGACTATGCTCCAGAACGTACGAGCAACGTGACACTCGAAGATGACATGCTGGTTAGTCTCCTGGTGCGTACAGTATGGACAAATGTCTGACGTTGTTACATTCCACGTGTGGAGACGGTCACGAGTAGGCTGGATTCCCCAGGCAAAGCTCCACACGACGTCCCGTAGAAATCCAGGCAGAGAGGCGCATACAGTTGCCCACGATATGTTTGCCGCATGCTCCATTCGTCTTCGCACACCGTCACATGTTGTGACACTGTTCTGTAGCACCTTCTTTGCCATGGAGGAGGCTGAAGCAGATGCCAAGCTGCGGACGGGGACAATGGACGACAGTTTTTGGTGATATGCGCGAACGGCTGCATGGAAACGCTGAGGTACCACTGCTGCTGGCGGATCAACGGCCACGTGCAGGAATTCACTCAGAAACGGCGCCATCCAGTAGGTTAACAATACCTTAGAAGGGGTGTCATCGACGCTAAAGAGACTTCGTAAGGTCGTACTCAGGGCGATTCCACGGTTCATAAGACCGAAGTCTGGCAAATTCACGCCGCCAACAGATTCGTCAAATGACAACACTGCACGTGCTATAGGCCCTCTTCGTTTCTTCCAAAAGAAAGAAAGAAAACATGAATGAATCCGGACCACAACTGCTTGTGGGGCTATTGAGATGTGGCTCAGATGCCACAAACGGCCTGATAAAATACACCGGAGAAGGTACGTTCGCTCCCGGTAAGAAAGTTCGTAGGGCGAGGCAGCTTCACATTTTGCTCGCAGCTCTTCAAGGGCCCTTGTCCAATTGTCAGCCGTAGGCCCACGATTGTCAAACACAACACCGAGTATCTTCAGCGAAGTGGCGTGCTGGAAGGGGAGAGACAGGTACTGCGCAGGATTCCCGAGGGGCATGAGCCTGGTCTTCTGGTAGTTCAGGGCACCCCCAGACACCGCAGCATAGGACTCGTACACACGCAATGCTTCGAATGCAGAGTCAACATCTCGTAGAAGAACCGTTACATCATCAGCGTAGGCAGTCACCTTCCACTCGCCTGATTGTGGGAGAGGGAAACCACGGATCCCCGAATTCGTGTCAATGTTCCAGAGGAATGGGTCAATTACTAGGGTAAACAAAGCAGGCGAAAGAGGGCAGCCTTGACGCACTCCTCTTGAAACAGGGATTTCTCTCGAAAACCTTTGCAAGATGTACAAGGAACTACGATGGTTGCGGTAAAGGTGTTTGATTGCATTGCAGATCCATTCAGGGAAGCCATATGTCTCAAGCACAGCGAACATGTAACAATGGGCCACACGGTCAAACGCCTTCTTCTGGTCAAGTGACAATAGGGACCCATCCGATATTCGCATGGACACGTAGGGTAGCATATCTCTCAAACCTGATAGTGTATCATACATTGTTCGCCCTGGTACAGTGCAGGTCTGGGAATGGTGCACCACAGAAGGAAGAACGCTCTGAATTCGACAGGACAAGATAGATGTGACAAGCTTATAGTCGCAGTTCAGAAGCGTTATTGGACGCCAGTTTTCGGGATTGGCCAAATCACCACAGTTCTTTGGGAGCAGCACTATGTGCCCGGAGCCAAACGATTCTGGCAACGGAGCACCATCCAGGCTATTGCGCACCACTTCGAAAAAGAACCACCGAAGAGAAGGCCAAAAAGTCTTATAAAATTCTGAGGGAAGGCCATCAGGGCCAGGACTTTTCCCTGGTACTGTTCTTCGCACAGCAGTATCCAACTCTCCGATACAAAGAGGCTGCGCCAGTGACTCTCGATCCACCTGAGGGAGGATTGGGAGTCCATCCAAAAAGGCACTGTGTCCGTTTTCAATCGGCGAATCAGCGTACAAGGCCCGGAAGAAGTCTTCAAATCCGCCGAGAACCTCATCAGGGTCTTCAGTAATGCTGCCATCAGATCGACGGAAACTGGAAGACAGTCTGTGCTCGGTCTGCCGGGAGGAATGTAGATATGTCACAACACCGTGACCGGCGAGGGCCTGCGCTTGCAAATGGTTTTGTCGCATTTTTCCAGGAGGTGACTGAAGGGCGAGAAGGTAACGTTCCTGTAGAGTTTCCAAGTATTCTCTCATTAGTGGCGTCAGCGGTGCCCCTCTTCTCACGATACGTATCTTTGCCGCCAGTCGTTTGAGGGCAGACGTCCGCTCACGCGCACGCTGACGACCCCATGACGAAAGTACGCCTCGCACCCAAAATTTAAAGGTTTCCCACTCCATTGCTGATGGCGTGCGAACCGAAAGGTAAACTAAGGTAAAGGTAAGGTAAGTTCTTAGTGGCCTCTATCCGAACAGTATAATGAAGGTCGGCAGAGCATTGTAATGGCAAACCGCAAATGGACCAATATGCAGCCAAACAAAACAAGCAACTGCTCAATCAAAACTGAAGTGCTTGCTTATCGAACAAATTCTTTTGGACGTCGTAACTGGTGTCAGTCATTTCTTTGCCAGGAACACAGTTTCTTCTTACGGTCGTCGGTAACTGCCCTGTATGTTAACACGGAACGCCTCTCACGCGAAACGTAAGCTATAACGCGCTTGCATCTAACAATCGTAAACGCATGGTAACAGGACCAACACAGAAGGTGCTGCTGCAAAGTTTATATGTACGATGTACAGCACATAGAGCGCTAGTTTTACTCAGTTTTACGTGCCACCTTACGCTGCAGAGCACAGCCCATTTTTGAGCATTTAGTTTCAAAACTTTTACCTCTACATGCACAGAGAACCTGCGACAATACACAAACATGTACGCACGAAGAATTAACCACAGGTACCACTCATATTGCACACAGCTGAGTTACAACAGGCGCTCTTCTGGGTACTACAAGTGGTGCTCCTGGCGGGCGCTCCGCGCGTAAATACGTCGCTTCCGCTCCTCGAGCTGCGGACGGGAGTCGCATAGGCGAACGTGCGACTGTTATGGGCATGTATTATAGAGATGGTCGTGGGCAGCACTAATGGCGGCGCCCATTCGTTGAATCACGTCTTTGCGTATACAGCTCACGCTGTAAAAGCGGAGCACACACCATAATGCCGGAGTTTGCGCACAAGAAGTGAATGGTTGGCAAGCTTAAATGCCTTGGTGCAGTCAAAGTAAACGCTATCCAACTGACCCTGTTTATGCAGATACGGCCCAACGTAATAAAGGAAGGTAACCTAGTTTGTCTCAATCGACCTTTTTCGTTTGCAAAGTTTGTGCCTGCATGAGTCCGAAACAAACACGGTTCCTTCTCTGCGTAATTCATGAATGCCCCTCCGTGAACCCACGCCGGCCAATTGCATCATGAATAATGAATACGCTACTTACATTTCCTACACTTGACTTCACATATCGGCAGATCGCACATACGAAGAACACCAGAGCTGCAAAGTAGAGTCACTGCTTACCTGAAAGGGAAAAAAGAAAAGTTCAGCATTACAGGCTTTTAAAACGCGTTATGTTTTATTGTTTTTGTTGTATGTTGTATTGTTTTTTATTGTTTGATTTGTATACACATTCAGAAAGACCGCAATACAAAGGTCACCCATGGCATTGTTGAACGAAAAATTATAAAGTTTTTCCTCTATACGATGAATTACCAATGATTATTTTTCTCCATAACTTCGACAATTCCTTCGCCATTTCGCCAATTCCTTGGAGTAGCGTTTGATAGGAGCCTTTGATGGACAGCTCAGGCGCGATCTATCGCAGCTAAGGCGAGGCCAATAAAACCGGTGTCGTCACCACGCCCTCGTCCGTCAATAAATGACATGACATATATGGATAGTGTTGGACTTCTGTCCAACAGCAGGTTCTACCATCAAGCGAAAACCAGCGAAAGGATTTTTAAGGAACAGTAAAGGCCCCTCCCATAAACTATGGGTTTCTGGCTGCGGTGTATTATGCAACATGCTCTTATACGTACGCTCTTAAAACGCTCACCTCTAACAGAGGCAAAAGATGTATATGCGTTTTCACCTCTAAAGGTAAAAGGTATAGGATAACATCTAACTAGCGTATCCCAGCATTGACACGGCATACACGGCACAACACTGAAATGAATTCTCAAATCTGCTCTTTCTCTGCGTTGTGTTCGCGGTAATGTATGTGCACAGAGCTTTATGAAATAGGGCGTGTCTACTTCGTCTAGCGGCAGAAACCTGAAGTATTCCGCTGACACAGTGTACACAGAACCGTCATTAGCGTTACCTGTTTACGAGTAACAGTTTGTTTACGGGGTACATCGAGCGCATTGTGATCGTGTAACTCTTGCGGGTTGTCATGACGCTGTTTCTAACCTCTGGGCACCAGAGAGTTTCGTTTATACGCTCGTTACCCCTTGTGCAACCTCTATACAACAGGAGTTACCCGTTTTCAGAGGTAACGTGAGAAGTGACCCTTCTAAGAGTGTACCTTTACTTTTAGAGGTAAAAACGCATATACGTTTTTTACCTCTACTACAAGTGGCTCTTTTAAGATGTATGAACGATCGCCGGAGCGGACCTATTGCGCGCGCGACAGACTGCAAGTCTACGATCTGAACATCCTTTATAAACACCCTCCCCCTTTTCAGAGAGCCGCTAAGTGGATGAGTGATGCTGGTGAGTAAGTGATCAGTGATGACTTTTGATCAGTGATGAGTGCGAAATGAGACATTCCGGCTGCTCACTTTGATGATGCTACGTCACACGAACCTGATTACGTCATGTGACGGGATCGGGCCGAGCGTCTGAGGTCACGCCGCACCGCTCATGAATACCATTTTAAAATGTTTGTCGTAAACTTAATTTCAGAGTAACAAGGCACATTGCACATTTAATTCAAAATGAAAGTTGACCTCTGAGGAAGTGTTGAAATTATAGCTATTGGACAAGTGCAGAGTAAGTGATTACTTTTCCGTTACTTCCCAAGATTGCTGTATAACGAAGGTATTGTACACGATGGCTCTTGCTAGATCGCTTGATGAGTGAAGTACGGTTTCGAACAATAGACAAGAGGCAATGGTTGATGCAGAGCGGGCCGAATGGTGTGTCATATGACTGCCCAATCCTCCGGACCCGCGAACTGCCAGTGCGAATGAATACAGGGTCGGTCGGGCATACGACACGGAGCAGCGCTGATATATCCGCCAGGGACCCATTCTGGGATGTCTCCTGAGGACAAAAAAAATAATAATAATAATAATAATAACGCGTCATCACTCGTGTGTAGGGCTTTCCATCGACTTGCTATTGATAGCGGAAACAGTAAGACACACAAGAATAGTGAGATACAAGAACAATTGTATAGCGTGTACGTGAGGTTTGTCTGCCTGTATGTGTGGCGACATGTTGCACGTGCCGAAGGGTAAGCCTGTGGATGATTTCCACCACAGAGAGTTTACACCGAGGAAGGCCTATACGAGGATGCTGCTGTCTAGTATAGGCGTGCCGCTCGGGGGAAAAACAAACAACCAAACAACGCGAAACACAGACGGATTATCTAGACGCCTCGGTAATTGCTTCCTACACTATATGTGTGTAGGTGGTTGATGTCCCCAGCGTTTCCCTCATACTTCATCAGACGCGAGCGTCACACAGACGAGTACACAACTATACTTTGGAGCGATTTAATGATCTCCCGGACGATGAATGCTCGTTGAGCACGCACTGCTGCATAAGTGGAAATGCACGTGACCACGGCGGGCCAGGATTGGGTGTTGAAGATAACCGTCTCCCGAGCTGAGACTGAGATGTCGTCCTGGATCATATTTCGGTAGCGGCTTTGCTTGTCCTGCTTCTATATATTTTGCTCTGACCTTCTCAGCCTTTTCCAGACAAGTCTTGACCCAGTTTCTTATGAAGCAGGATCAAGACTTTTGATCCTGTTAGGGGGGTGTAGGGGGCCCCTCCCTACACCCCCTTACAGCCCCCTCCAAAATCTGGAGGAGACCCCCTAAAGTTTTGTGAGATTGCGCAATATTTTGGTAAAAGCATGTAAATGCATCCCCTTACAGAGCCCAACATCCCCCGCATAGATGAAATTCTGGGTAAACCACCGAGGCTCAAGATGCACAATCTCCCCCTTCGTACTTGCAGCATCCATGCAGCATACAGGCAGACACTTCACTCAAAAGGGCACGCATGTACGTTCTTAACACACAAGTGAACGCAAAACACGCTGAAAGCCAACGATTGCACATAAATGATGCCGTTATAACTCGTGTTTTGTGGAAAGCGCGCGGCATACACCTTTTCGTGACAGTCATCTGAACTACATAATACCCTTGTCGGACGGGGAGTCTGCAGTAATCATTGAAGCCAATAGCCATTGAACCAGTGTAGTGTATACACAAAAGGGGTCTGCCCATTAATAGGACCTTCCTGTACCTGGAGCTCCACCCACTTTTTGAGGTCTCTGACCAATCAGGAGACAATATACAGTTCGCTATTAATCCGAGGCTATCCAAGCTATACAGGGTGTCTCAGTTAATCACCGGGCTAAATAATTCGCGAACCGGTGCACCAGTCAAAGAACTTTCTTTTTTACAAGTATCTGTTCGATACCACCTACAGGCTGCGCGCCGTGTAAATGAGTGGGAGGCGCTCATTATTTAAATGCAAATTCAAATGGAGTTTCTTGAAAAACATAACTTCTAAAACAGGGTGCCGTCGACATTAAAATGGGTACTACCCCCCTTTGGGACCTTTAGTGGACACATTTTAGAGAAAAATCTGCTACCGAAGCGGGTGATTTGTTGCAGTAATTAATTGGTTTCGGTTTACATATTTTTGTCGCGGCTGGTAGCGGTGAAGCGCAAAAGGACGCTCTTCCACTCCCTTATCCACCAATGAATTGTGTGTTCTTGAGCTTACTCCGCCGGTATTATACGTATTTTAGCTATGAAACATAGCAAGATTGAATCAGGAACGGGCAAAGGTGTCTATATGAATAAAACTCAAATTTTGGGACATCCGTAGCGTTTTTCTTGGCATTTGCTTGCGGTCGCTGTCTTTGCTATATAGCTTAACAAGGACGACGAAACATATTCTTCTCATGTAAACATCGACTCTGGAGCGTAATATAAAGGTGATTTGCAAGATAACTGCAACAGAATGTTCACTTACGAAATAAAATTGAAGTAATTAATGAAAATATTTTCATGAAATCCTCGCTGCGCCGCCATTTCCGGGAAAATTTCGGTGTCATGGCGGCCCGCACAGGAAACAGCAGCCAATGAAAAACGCTGAATTTGGTTGACAGGTCGAGCCTCTTTTATAGGCTCCTCCTAATGGCCAGACTCCCTTTGACATAGATCGCTGTGCATCGAACTAGAGCACTCGAAAAACAAGTTTCAAGCTTGTTTTTCTAATGCTCTACATTGAACATACGCGTAGTGCCACCTGGCGCGTAACGTGTCCAGCCGTCAGGGAGCACTGGATCCAATGCTCTTTGACAAGTTGACACGTTACACGCATGGTGGCGCTACGCGCATGTTGGTCTCATTGGTCACTGAAGACTGCCCGTCTGACAGGAATACTGTCGTGTATTCACGGATTCCCCAGAATACTCCAGCAGGCGATGAGAAAAATGTCCTAGCTTCCTGCTGTCACATGAGCGCGTACGCCGCGCAGAACCGCCTGCGCACCGCCTTACAGCCTAATCGAATACCCTGCGACACAGCCACAGGATATGCCGTAGAAGACAACAGGAAAAGATGCTCACGGTGTCGTCTGCCAAGCGTCGTCTGCTAAGACCGCAATACGCCACTCCCAACATTCCGGCAGCATGTGAATGTTCCACATAACACGGGGCGGGTCTTTTTCTTTTTCTGTTCTTTTTTTTTTCTTTTACTAGAATCTTCCGTGAGATCACCGCTCGTATGAACGCACGGTAAGCGTCACAGAAACGTGTAACAAAACTTCACTGCATAACACGCTGATGGTCAACTGGTATTCAGAATAATACAGCTCACATGACCCTACACAACGCTAGCGCAAGACAGCATTTGCAGCCAAACGAGCCTTTCGGGCTTACTCATATTCTGCTTGGCGGCGCCGCCTCGCAGCCTTCTTTCGCCGCCGCTCCTTCGCATTGCTTTCACAACCCATGGCGCGCCCACGCAGACACGTCTGAACCTGCCGAGCACCACAGCTGCACTGCTGAGTAGTGATGGGCGATACTATCGATAGTTTTGGACTATAGATTGTCCAACTATCGAGTGAACCGGAATTTCGATAGTATCGCGATAGTTTTCCGGACTATCGATAGTGTCGTGACTCGACTTCACGGAGCTTCACGTCACTTGAGCCGAGCCAATCCAGCACAGCTTCTGAATTCGCGTTTCGCATCTGCACACAATCAATACTTTATTGAGTTTGTGTTTTATGTATTTACGAATTCATTCCAAAATATTCACTCCGAATTTAACATTTTAGCTTGTTTCTTTTGAAAGCTAAGTATTATGCGAAATTTACGTCTCGCTGCTGTAAACCACCAATCGTTTGTTCACTAAGAATTTAAATTTTAGCATGTTTGTTTTGAAGACAATATCCCTCCCCCCATCTGAATTCGCGTTTCACTCCTTCAAACTATCAATTGTTTACCCAATCCGAAAATAAATTTAAGTGTTGCTCCTGCGAACGATCAACAGTTTCTTCACTCCAAATTAAAAATTTGAGCAGGTTTCTTTTGAAAACTAAACTTTCTGAATTCGCGTTTCGCTCCTGCAAAGTATCTATAGTTTATTCACTCCAGGTTAAAAATTTCAGCATGTTTCTTTTGAAAGAGAATCTTCCTGAATTCGCGTTTTGCACCTGGAAGGAAAAAGAAAAGAAAGAAAGAAATATGATCATGGGAAATAAACTACCAAGTTCATAAACTATGAAATATCGGAGTATTATACGTGTACGATGCTATAATGTGGGCCCTTTTGAGGAGGAATTAGCGGTCGTTAATTGTCACAAACCCGTATCGCCATGACAGTAACATAAAGTAATGATAGTCTGAGAGCGTACGCTACTGCTCTGATTAATGTTAGCCATACGCATAGCGCGCAATAATCCACGACATCTCTTTTTCTGCTTTGTTGGTTTAAGCAGAACAGAGGCTCCCGTCTGTTTTTCGGAACAGTTCCTCTGTTTTATGTATTCGGGTTATTCATGCTAACGGTCCGAAACTATCTAAAAATATCAATACTGTGCAACTATAAATAAAGGTATTTGATTAGATGATAATACAACGTGGAGCAGTCACTTCAACATTTTTGCAGCAAGCGGGTTTGGGCTGTGTCCAACTTACTATGGATAGCTTTGAGCAAAACTATCGATAGTTAAATGAGTAGTCGTCTCAACTATCGATAGTGTTTGGATGACTATCGCCCATCACCACCAGTGCCGAGTGCCGACGAGCCGGCGCCT
Organism: Ornithodoros turicata; assembly: GCF_037126465.1. Lineage (NCBI taxonomy): Eukaryota > Metazoa > Arthropoda > Arachnida > Ixodida > Argasidae > Ornithodoros > Ornithodoros turicata. The sequence goes on from NC_088207.1 coordinate 24,392,948, forward strand.
TGGTTACGTTGCACTCTCCACGAACCCGCTCCTTCCCTCTCCACTCACCGCGCATGCGCGCCGCGTCGTGGCTACAGACAGTACCACGCCACGATTCTTGCGTAGCGAGGACTATAATGAGGACGCATTAATAAATAACTGGCGTTTTGTGAAGCGACAGTTCATTTGGTGACACCGCTAAACACAACATCGCTCCGTTCCAACCGTGCAAAGAAAAAGAGGAACCGTTCCCTGGGGGGGATATAGGTTATTGCAAAAAAAGAAAGAGTGGAAAGGTTAGCCTGGCTCCAGAAGCCGACTTGCCATTCCCGCTTACAAAAAAGGAAAAATAAAAAGAAGAAAAAGACAGAAAAAACTAAAAGAGCGAAAGAAAAGAGGCGCAGTCAGAGGCTCAGCGCGAGCCTTGTGTCAGTGAGGAAGCGTACGAGTTCCCTTCCGACGCGCCACTGAATGGGGCGTTGCAGAGGGCCCAGTAGCGTTGCCAGCGAGACCTCCCTCAGCCCTAGGGCAGCCAGCCGCTCCATCAGAGTGGCACGGGGAGCGGCGAACAGGCGACAGTGGAGGAGTAGGTGGGAAGTATTGCCCTCGGTAGAGCAGGCTGCACATGTAGGGGTGTCAAGCGTGCTGAGCTGGAAGAGCCGTGTTGGCGTTCGAGCCACGCTTAACCGCAGATGATGGATAACAGACGCCGGATAACAGACGCCTCCCTCCTCGTGATGTTTGGGGGAGGGACGTATTGCATTTTTGGGTCGATGGAGTGCAGAAATGTATTGGGCGAGATGGCACGTTCTATGAAATCTTGGACACAGCGAGGGCGTAAGCGACGTATTTGGAGCAGGCAGGCTGACATTGAAAGCGGGATGCTGAGACTTAAGGCAGCCGTGGTATGGGCACGTTTCGCAGCAATGTCGACACGGGTATTTCCGGGCAGCCCGACGTGACTGGGTACCCACTCGAGCCGTACGCTGTGGCCGCAAGCCAGGAGCTCGTTGTATCCGGCGATTACAAGCGTGCGGAGATCGCAAATAGCACTGCACCGGTACGACGCCAATGTCTCCAATGCTGACTTGCTGTCCGTGAAGATGGACCACGAGTCGGCCTGTGAACCGGATATGGCGTTGAGCGCTTCATAGATGTCTGTCAGTTCCGCTTCAGTGGATGAAGTTTCATGCGGCAGCTTGAAAGCCTGCGCTTGAAAGAGAGTGTCGCTGTGAGGCATGTAGAAAGCTGCAGACGACGCGCCGTGCACAACCGAGCCATCCGTGAAAATTGCTTTACGCTGACCGTGGAACGAGTTCAAATGGTCAAGAGCAAACTGGCGCGCAGCGAGGACAGGAGTGTCGTTTTTGCGGGACATGTCGGGAATATGCAGGTCCGTCGGAGGCAGCACAAGGGTCCACAAAGGTGGGGCCTATAGCAGGCGCGACGGAGGAGACTGTGCCAGTCTGCAAACAGCAGCCACGAAAGCCGAGTTTTCATACAGTAGGTGAATGTCCCGTAGGTAGTGGGCAGCATGTCGTGTGCGGTACCGCGCACAAGAGCGCAGGGTCTCCATGTCGCGTAGGACGTGGGCTGGCGTCTCCTTCGCCTCAGCCAAGACCAGGAAGGTGTCGGTCGTTTTGGGGACACCAAGGCACACTCGAAGGCTTCGCGCCTGGATGTTCAAAAGTTCGCGCTTTGTTGCTGAACTTAGACCGTGCAATACCGGTAAGCTGTAACGCAGGAGCCCTAGGACGAGTGAGGTATGCACCTTGCGAAGGTCAGGGTATGATGGGCCCCAGGAAGAACCAGAGATGCGGCGGAGGACGTTCACGATGGTAGTCCCCGCGGTAGACAGGGCCTTGACGTGCTTGGACCAAGTCAGCTCCCTGTCAATGGTTATGCCCAGGTATTTGTGACGACGTACGAAGGCGAGCTGTTGGCCGTCAACGCGGAGGGGGAATTTGCGGAAGGATCGGCGGGTGAATGCCATGGCAACAGTCTTGCTGGGTGAGATAGAAAGACCACGGTCGGAGAGGTAAGATACGATAGTGTCCAGAGCACCTTGCAAGCGACGCTGGATTACATCCTGACGGGTGGAGGAGGCCCAGATGCGGAGGTCGTCTGCGTATATTGAGATGTTGACATGTTCACCTAATTGGGCAGGTAAAGCGGCCATGATGACGTTGAACAGCAGTGGGCTCAGCACACTCCCTTGCGGGACACCTCGCATAACTCTGTAGTGTGCGGTGTTTCCCTTCAGATGTGCGCACAAACAAGATGCGATCAACGAGGAAGTCCCGAATCCATGCGAGTGGGCGGCCCCCAATACCAGCCTCTTGGAGCGTCGCAATGACAGTGCTGTGCACCACGCTGTCATATGTTTTTTTTACGTCGAGGAAGACCGCTGCTGTGAGCTTCCCTTCCGATCGCGCTTGTTGTACACTAGAGACAATGTCGATGATGTTGTCTATCGTCGACCTGCCTTGACGGAAGCCGGCCATGACTTCAGGGAAGAAGTTCGAGGCTTCGAAAAACCAGTTCAGGCGAGATTGGACCATCCGCTCCATGAGTTTCCCTGCGCAGCTTGTAAGTGCGATTGGCCGAACAGAGTCGATATTGTGAGGGCACTTGCCAGGTTTAAGGATAGGCACGATCATCGCGGACTTCCAGTGCGGCGGGATGGAGCTGGCCTGCCAAGTTTCGTTGAAGAGGCCCAGAAGGAGCTGGCGGCCACAGAGCGGGAGATACCGCACTGCTTTGTAGGTGACTCCGTCAGGACCCGGCGACGTGTGCGCAGGCGAGAGCCCTACAGCAGATTCGAGCTCGGTAAGCGAAAATGGGACATCCAATGACGGATCTGCGGAGGACTCAAGGGCTACAGGGATGTCAAGGGGGATCACGCGAGAGGACCGGCAGGTGTCGACGTTAGGCGGGCACGGTACTGTTCTGCAACCTCGACTTCAGAGCACCCAGTGGCAATTGATAGTGAGCGGAAAGGACGCCCTTGGAAAACGGGAGCGGCGAGCCCTTTGAGCACCGACCAAATTCGAGACATGGATGTTCTAGGATATAGTGATGTCGCGAAGCTTCTCCAGCGGTCGCGTGTCAGCTTGCACAGATGCCTATGAATCACCTTCTGTAGTCGCCTCGCTTCACTTTTGTCAACTGGGAGATGTGTGCGGCTGCGCGTCGCCCGGCGCGGCGGCGGATAGCGCGCAGCCTCTCATACTCCGCGTCGACGGACGTGAACTTGGCGGGTATGCGGTGCACCTGGGTCGCAGCGCGTGCCGCATTAGCGACCACGTCGCAGAAGTCAGGGGCATTTTGGGGCCTCCAGCCTAAAAGAGAAGATTCGAGAATGCATCTGTAGGACTGCCAATCCGTTCTTTTAGCGGTGTGGGAGTGGGCTTGTGCTCGCGCACCTTGCATGCTGATCAGGACAGGAAGATGATCACTTCCAAGGGTATCAGCGCCCACCTGCCATCTGAAGCGATGTACAATAGGAGCTGACACAATAGAGAGGTCCAAGCAGGAGGAATAGTACGTTGTCTTCAGGAACGTAGGGGAGCCATCATTGAGTATTAAAAGGTTTCGCTCCTCGAACAGGGCTGCCAGTCGCTCCCCTCGCGTGTCCGAGCGCGCGCTGCCCCAGATGACATTGTGGGCGTTGAAGTCACCACAAAGAAGATATGGAGGCGGGACGTTGTCCAGTACTGCGGCCAGGTCACCAGTATCGTAAGCGACCGCCGGAGGAAGGTAGAGTGATACCACAGTAAGGACAAGGTCGGCTATGCGCACGATGCGCCGTTCCCTGGTTTTCTGCGACGTATAATCCGCTTGCCGCAAACGGTTCAGGAAAGATCAGCAGAGTGTGAAAACTGCCATCAAAAGAGCTATCTCGAATGCCCAGGAAAGGACCCTTACCGAGCAATCGGCGCCTTGTGAGCGATATTACATTTTCTTCGATCGTTGGGTTCTCGGCAGCCGAAAAAGTAAACCGGTAAGCAGCACACACACATATATATATATATATATATATATATATACAGAGAGAGAAAGTCCGAAATCTGTCCAAGGACCCATTCTGCTCAGCCGGCGCCGTAAAAGCCATCCTGAAGGTTGTCTGAATGGATGACCCCCAACAAAGAAAGCGAGACTGAACACGGGAAGGCCGTAGGAGAGAGAAATAAAAAAGAAAAAAAAATCGGAAGGAGACGGAGTGTGTGATAAGGTCTGAGTGGATAAGTTTTAAACGTGGAAAGCAATGCTTTAATCGTATCGTGATGTTGAGACGGCTGGGGGTAAAGTGAGGGAAGATGTAGCGTGTTTGCCGTTAGGGTTCCAGAAGGCTCGCACATCGGGTTTCTTCACTCTCCTGCATTTGGAACGTACAAGTAAGGCAAGAAGGCAGTTATTGCAAATGACAGGGCAGCAAACCTAGATACCAGAGGTAAGTATACTATTAAAACAGAAGTTGACAGATTTATCTGCTAATTAATAATTACTCGATAGAGTAATTACTCTAATAAGTCTTATTGATGGCGACGAGCTTAACTGTAATTTACTTGCTTAACTAATTACTCGAAGGAGTAGTTACTCTAATTAGCTTTGTCTAACTAATTTGCTCTGATTAAGTTTAACTGCTAATTACTAATTAGTCGACCGAGTAATTACTCTAATTACTCGCTCCAAGTTAAAGAATGACACTTCGCTCCTCTGATACGCAACTAATTCTAATTTCAAAACTGCTTTTTGTGACACTTGTACAGTTATGTTAATTCTCACAAATGGTCGTATCTCTGGAGCTTTCCCAAAGCAGGAGTGATTACGGTGTCGTATACTGCTCAATGGCCGGCCATGTGTGTGTTACGTGGTGAAGTTATGTCTCAAAGGGGTGTGGAAGCCTTGATAGATGCGGTTCATTACATCGTGCACACATTGTATTACGCACTAGAGTATTCATTTTCAATTTCTTTTATTTTAGTAGTAGAGTTTATTTTAGCAGAGTAGTTTTTTTTTCTACGTGTCGTCCCTGACGCGGTATGAACCCTTGAACACAAGTACTCGTTAACTTACGACATCAGAGCTCCGGCCATTCCCATTGGTACACGTAAGCACTTGGCCTCTCTCGTGCTTCTCACTGACGGAGACGCGACGTCAGAGCCGGTGGAGCGCACAAGGAACGTAGACAGAGAAGAAGTAGACAGGCAAATGGTCAGTGACGTAGTCAGATCTTCAAGGTAGGAGGAGCTCGACACGGAAATTCGTCCCTTGTCTCTCCCCCCCCCCCCCCCCCACACACACACACCGATTGCTCCTTTGTGCGCCCACGCATACACACATTTGCTGTGCATACAGCGAGATAAGAGTTGAAAATAAAGAATATTTGAACATTTAATCGTGCGATTACAAATGACCAGATGACCGCTTTCCACAGCGAGACTGGGAGGGGACGCGGGTTCGAATCCTGTCAGCCAGCAGCTGTGCTGTCTGAGGATTTCCCTGGGTTTTCCGAAGACTTTCCAGACGAATGAAGAATTCCCCTCCCCCACCATATATATATATATATATATATATATAATGTTTGCCTTGGGATTTGCAGGATTCGCGCTCAAGCCCCCCCCCCCCCCCCCGCCACTAGCCAAGGCCCTACTCGCGACTGAAGAATTTTAATCGGACGACCCAGAATTGATCAAGAGAGAAACTGATGTTCTGAGGCTGGAACAACATAGAAGGGCAGATACAAACAAAGCCTCAAATTGCCTAAGAAATCAACGATGAAAGATGAAAGTCACTGAAAAGGTTAGCCAGCTGTATCCAGAAGGTGTATCTGGATCTGGTGTATCTGGTGTATCTGGATCCAGAAGATGTAGGTTCGATCCCTACAGCTGGCTAACCTTTTCAGTGACTTTCATCTTTCATCGTTGATTTGTTGCAAGGGTGCAGGATGCGAGGATGCAAGGGTCTGGGAAGGGTGTGCTGTGAGCGACACGCAGCGGTAACTCCTACTTCCCAGGCACACCGAAGCGACACTGGAGCGACTACTGTGTGTCGCTAACTGCCCATCTATCCCCCCCTCCGAAACAGTGAACTCCCCCGCTTCCGGCAGCCGCTAGGGTGTCGCACCGAAGGAAAAGTACGTCGCTCGCGTGTTTCGTAAACTTTTGTCCCAACCTGTACCTAGCGCTCGCAAATTGCTAACCTGGCACCCACGCCAGGTCACGTGACAGTTGTCACCCGAACATGTGTGCCCAGAGGCTGCATCGAGGACTCGCGAATAAAATGTGATCTGGCGAATTCATGGTGTAACACCCTAAAAATAGTGTTCTACATTGAGAGTGCAACGCCATGAATTCACCAGCTTCATTCTCCGCAATGGTTGATCTTGAGCGTGTTGGGTGGTGAAGTTCTGTTCTGTTCTGTTCCTGGTGTGTTGTGTTTTAATGAATCTGTTCTGTTCGAATCGGGGCGCCGGATGTCCTGTTTGAGTATTTTCCCTGGGTTTCCCTCAGACGCTTCGAGACAAATGTCGGCACAGTTCCCAGTGAAGTCGGTCCAGGAAGCACGATCTCCTAACGCTGCCCGTCTGAGTGTGACCGACAGTTCCATCACCCCTACCCAACACTACTTCTGTTTTTAGACGGTAACCGGGAAAATCTGTGAAGGTTCCAACCATCGACTTATCTTTTATTTTATTTTTTTTCTAATCTACTAGATTTATCTGCTGCTGAATATCGTGCATGCACAACATACACCTGGGGAAAAGATCCTATCATATGGAAATAAATGAACATATACAGAAAATGTATATACACGCGGTGAATATGAGTTCCAAGCTAACACAGAGAGTAACATTGTAACACAAAGCGAGTATAAAAGCCTGTCCAGTGCGATGCCGCGTATAGTCTCAGCATCTGGGTCTCGCTAGGCTTTTTTTAGCCGTCTCGACAACGTTTCTTAGCATCCTGTAGGGAGTGATATTCAGAAGACAGTAGGACGCTAGCTGTTCGTACCCCGTGTCAGACGTTTGCCCATGATTTGCATGCTTCTGCATCCACAAGCGCAACGAAAGAAAACAAGAAGAAACAGCTCGAGGGGAACACTATGGAAATGTGCAGACGCATTCCCTCGAGGGGTCTGAGATATTCCTTATGTAGGCAGAACGACGAGACGTTCCTGCCTCACTGGAGGACGACTGAACGCGGTTGCGAAGAATGGGGGGGGGGGGGGGGGGCTTGCGTAAACACACTTACTTGGGAACAAAGGGAACGATGGAAAACGGCGACAGCACCGTCAAGTGCAAGACTCATATGTTCCAAGTTAGTATGCACAGGAGGCAAAAAAAGAAAAAAGAAAAATCTTCAGACAGTTGTTTATCGAATCACTGCTGTATGCAGGTTGTTATCCTCTCTTATGTAAATGATATACCTTTAAGGGATGGTCGCATCCGTTATAGTCGATTTCGAAACTACAGTATCATTTTATTCTTGACGGACCACTGACCACCACTATATATCCAAAATCACACGCGAAATACTGGCATACTTTCACTGTTATTCGCCGGAATACATGACGAGAATAGACGCCGGACGTTGAGGGTATGTCGGAATTCCCTCTTTGAAAAAACGAGAAAACGTCATTCTGTAACCAGCCAATGATGGCACGCCTGTGAGAAAAGGAATGCCGCGACCGTGCGGGCGTCTCATAGAGGGTTGTGCCTCATATGCACCAAATGCTCATAACCTCCAAACGCTCAAAACCTCCAAACGTCCATATGCACCGAAAAAAAGTTGGTGGTTTTGAGCGTTTGGTGGAAGTGAGCAGGAGGGGAGAAGCTGCTCATAAGCACCAAACGTCCAGAACATCCGAATGCTCATATGCACCGAAAGGCGGGAGACCACAAAGGCCGGGCCCTCTTCTCCCGCATTTAGAACAAGGTCGTAGGGTGAGAAAGGTGGAATGAATGGCTACTACCAAGGCCGCTTAATGTGTCAGTTTGAATGCAACGAATAGCGCCTTCTCGTTTATGAATTTCAATTTGAGCTTTAGTTCCATAAACATGGAGGCAGCCTAGGACAAAAGACTTGATTCTAGCTCGAAAGGTACTCTGCTCCCAGGGCTGTAGCAACAAAGAACGTGGCCCCTCCGAACATATGTCCGGGCTCACTTACAATGCAGAAGCTGGAATACGATATTCATGTAGGGTTCATGTTATGCATACATTGGCCTTCAGCCAATATTTACGCAAAACCCTTCTTTCGAGCCTTGTTCTTCGCAAGTTGCTTAATCAATGTGACATAGTCTAGAGATGATCGTTTTCGGTTGACTACAAACTCAGAAAGCCTGACATCTCTCATGGTTGAGCACAGGATATTCTTGATCGATCAGTTTCATTGTGCTGAAGCTTCTTTCAGCATGAGCGACAGTAACTGGTGTGGTCAGAAAATCCTGATGCAAATGCAAGAATTCAGATGTATCTCCTGGGGGCTTTCTTGAATGTGTACGTTAAAAATTGTTTGCCGTCCTCTCGTTTTCTCAATGACACAAAACGATATTCCATTATGAGTTCGTTGGCATCAATGTCTACCAGTTTTACTTAAAATTTTTTTGCTGCGATTCTCCAGTTCAAGTTCTCATTGACACTGCTCCAAGCTGTTAGCGTTTTACAGAAGTCCAAACAACTTTTACCACTCCACGAGTTGGTAGACAAAAGAGAAGATATGACCTGATGAGTGAGAATAAGAAAGAACTGCAATTTGAATTTTCGTTCTGCAGAAAGACGACTCTTAGCTTTTTTTTTTTTTTGTCACCTTTAGGAGAAGGTATTGGACATTGCAGAATTGCTTCCTGATCTTGTCGCGTTGTCTGTACTCCGGAAAATAAAGAGAGGAACAGAAAGAACAGACGCGATTTGTGCAATACAAGCGGTGCAGCAAACGAAACCACTTTTATGTTCCTCATTAAATGGCGTGCAGCGTTTATTGTTCATTAATGATGTTAAATTAAAGATTAATGTTAATTAAAAAGGCATGTCTTCCAATTTGGAACGAATTAGGAAGTCGAATGATAGCACTTGATTGGCTATGATCCGGTTCATCACAACGACGCTCCTGTATTTTTGTGCGCACGGGACCGCGCGGGACCATTTTTTCCGCCACGCAACCGGGGACGAATTTTTCCGGGACCAACTTTTCTGTGACTATTTTTTTTTTTTTTCGGAACTGCATCTAACATGCTCTACACATTCTCACTCCTATAGATCTTCATTCTTCGGTCTGGAAGATGACTCGCTTGGTTCTTTGCATGATTGGTTTTCAACTCATTTCTGTTTGCCCACCGTTTTAGGCATTCAAGAACGACGTTACTCCCTCTTATAAGTAGAACTCGGAAATGTACGTGCTAAAACCATGAAAATAGACAGGTATTTAGGCCCTCAAAAACACCGAAATCAGCAAAAACAGACACGTTGTAACACATGCCAAAACTACTTTTAATGTACGCTTCACTACGCAGACTTGATACTGTGGAACTGTAGCGAAATGCTACAGAACCATTCGATGACGCCAGTGCCTGACTGACGCTGTGCAGCGCCAAGCCTCCTTCCTGCACCGCTAGTTCAGGCTCACTGGGTGTTATCGTTGATCCTCTAACATATATTCAGTTTATTTCTTCAGTTTCTTTTTACTACTCGTTTTCTCTTATGTTTACTCGTTTGATTTAGCATATATGCAGCTTTAGCTGCTATGGAGTAAAACATCCCACATCATCATCATCCATGTTGTTGTTGTTGCTATGGAGTAGACGACGTTCCATGTTGATTATATTATCTGTCCATCGGCTGCATTTTACCTTAGACGTTTTGTCAGCCACACTCTACCTCAGGGAGGCGAATTAAATCCAGTGTGATGATGATGATGATGATGAAAGGTCTCTCCGTTGTCGGCCGCGCAGAGGTGGGCAACGTCACGACTGACGGCCTGGAGGAATGTGCATCCTTCTAAAGGATCTGTGCCGACATATGTCTGAAAGCGTCTGAGGAAAACCCAAGAAAAAACTCAGACAGCACAGCCGGAGGGATTCGGAGGAGGGACAGCGGTAGGATTCGAACCCGGGTACCTCCCAGTCTCGACGTGACATGGCCAGCACGCAAACCACTGAGCCAAGCGAGCTGTGGCATCGCTCATGATTACAGTTGTCTCGCGACGAAAATCCACCAATTAGGAACGTTCTGCGTGCTCATGACGAGAGAAGAGTGCCGGCGGACGTGGTTGTCACGTTCAAACACCCATTGACTCATGATAGCCCCATTCAAACCCACATGTTCAGCCAAATTCAAACTTCATAAACTTCCAAACAGACACATTAAGTGGCCTTGGTAGTCTCCATCCATTCCACCTTTCTCACCCTAATACCTTGTTCCAAATGCGGGAGAGGAAGAACCGGCCTTTGTGGTCTCCCGCCTTTCGGTGCATATGAGCATTCGGATATTCTGGACGTTTGGTGCTTATGGGCAGCTTCTCCCCTCCTGCTCATTTCCACCAAGCGCTCAAAACCACCAACTTTTTTTCGGTGCATATGGGCGTTTGGAGGTTTTGAGCGTTTGGAGGTTATGAGCATTTGGTGCTTATGAGCTACTACCCTCATAGAGTTACGGGGCGTCTGGACGGCGCCTTTCCTCCTCTGGCCGCCGCCCTCTCACTCCTCCGCCAACGGAGTGACGTCACGCTGCTGGAGCTTCTGCAGCCGCGGAAGCAGCGCTGATCTTTAAAATTTGTTGAGCTAATATCTAAGGTACTTTTCCGACGGAAAAAAATCGGCCAAGTAGATTGTTGGCCAATGCCGAACACAGTGGTATCGGTTTCATAGATGGTGACGAGACAGCAAGCTAGGTCCGTTCCAGCCAGAGGCTACGTCTGGACTGATTTATTGTTTGGCCAGCGGAACGATCGCGGCACGAGATGATCTGGGCAGATGACGATGAGCTGATTACAGCTGATTGTTTTGCTGTGAGCTCACGCCGGCAAGGTTGAACTGGGCCTCCGCTTGAAGAAACCAGACTGCCGGGTTACGGTCGAAGTAAGGCGGAAGTTTGACGGCGACGCCTGCCAGAGATGGTGGTTGGGGCTGAGCCGGGATTTCTGGGCTGATTTCTGGGCTGGGCTGGATTTCTGGGGCTGAGCCAGGATTTCCGGATGGGACCGTCCCTTTAAAGAAATTAGGATTACAAGCCCCGAGAATATTCGCACGAGAAGTACGACAGTCTCGCGGGTCGTAAAAGCTGCTTCCCTCGGCTGTCAGTCAGTCAAGTCAATCGCCCAATATAGACAGAAGTTATACCCAACTACTACCCAATTACGCCCAACTACTGCACAGAGTGATAGCATTATCACACACCCTCTGATTGCCAGTGTGAAAGATGCTACTAATTACACCGTGCTAGATATATAACCTCTCTTCAACGTACCAAGCGACACGGGGACACGCAGTCACATTCAACACATTCTCTCTTACATTCTTACCAGTCACCAAAAGAGAGAAGTAATATCGGTGGTGGATATTATACCGGATAATGCTTTATTATTAAACGGACTTCCCGTTGACGTTATCATGGAAATAGTGGCCTAATATGGGCAACATGACCTTGCCAATATGGACAGCCCATATTGGTCCAATATGGAGTCTGGTTGCACTCCCCGTCTTGGTCCCATATTGGACCAATATTGGTAATCCTGGCAGCCCATATGGGTCCAATATTGGCGTGCTGCTTGGGTTGCTTCCCCTATTTAATCACCATGGTTAGATAGCGCTTATGTATTAATTTCTTTGATGTTTATGCTTGACTTTTTTTTAAGGAGGAAAAAAAACAGAGGCAATTGAACTCGTCTCCTGACGTGTTCTGCTATTCCTAACATAAATTCTCCCCCCCACCCAAAAAAAAAAGAAAGGAAGAGAACACAACAGGAAACTACTACTTCTCAAGTGCTCTGCTCCCAAGTTCGATATTCACTATTCACGTGTTCAGATGTCCACTATTCATATGCTCACTAGAAGTCCACTGCTCGCAATATTCTCAAGATCACGCAGAGAGAAGCCTAAAAGGATGAATCCATCCCCACAGCTCTAAACAAATTTCACAACTGCCGCCAAGACAGCACCCCCTCCTGTTCTGCGCACGAAGCCCCAACACTTTCACTATACCGAAGACCCTGCTGTCCAGTCGAAGTGTAGCTTTCAGTGTAGCTGTTTGTGATGTATACCTAGTGCAGTGCATTATAATACGCCCACTATCCTCCACCGTTGCGAAAACCGACCACTTCGATGAGTCGGCTCTTCCAACCGACACCGGTGTAAAAACGTCTGAATAGAGCACGGTAATGTAGATGGAACGCAGAACTTTAGCTCCGAATTTATGCGATGTATGCAGCGACGAATCACTCTGCAATTGTACCCATCGCCGTCTGCACATTTCCTGCGATAATGACCTTAACGAAAAAAGATGTAACATCTGACTGTACATTACCGCGTGTATGGTTGAAGATAGGTGTGCAATGCTGGCTAGTTCGTCTGCAGCTTGATTCCCTTGACGTTTATTTGTTTTAGCTGCCTCCACTGGAAGCAAATATAGACTTCGCGCATTCGCCGGCGCATTGGCACCGACGCACACATCGTGTTGGTGTACCAGAAATATGGTACAGGAACCTCTCTGGTACAGGAACCAGTCTGGAACCCGGGTTCGAATCCCGGTGCCGGCTGTGCTGTCTGGGGTTTTTCCTGGGTTTTCCTCAGACGCTTTCAAACATATGTCGGCACAGTTCCCTTAGAAGTCGGCCCAGGACGCACATTCCCCAGGGTGTCAGTCGTGACGTTGCCCACATCTGTGAGGTCGACAACGGCGAGGCCTTTCACCACCACCACCACCACCATCATCGTGTTGGTGTGCTACTTCCGAGCCATGTGCCCGACGGCATGTTGCTCGGGGGGACACTGCGTCCTGGGCCGACTTCCCAGGGAACTGTGCCAACATTTGTTTCAAACGGTCCGTCGATACACCCAGATAAGACAGCTGGCACCGGGATTCGGACCCGCGTCACCTCCCAGTCCCATCCTACGCCAGACGCACGAGTCTAATCGGAATAGCGCGTAGTCGACACCACCAAGGCACTGTGCCCATGCACAGGGACGACGGAGCCAACCCATCCTGCGCAGCTCCCCAATAACTTTTACCATCACATATATGTCCGTTGTTTCGACGCAAAAAAGGCGAACTAGAAAATGTCAAACGTTGAATAAAGTCCTGTCCTGAAAGACTACGTTAATTTAGCAAATTATATATTTTGCCGCCATCATCTACAGGTTTTTACGGAAATCTCCAGATTATGTAATAAGTTATTTCCGTACTTTTGCTCCGACGCGTGACGCAACACTGCCGGTCACTCCCACATTCACACAGAGGAACACACTCGTGGCGGACGGCATCTTTCTCACGTATAACGTTGTGGCAGTGGATGAGGCAGATAAACATAGAGGACGAAACACAACGCAAGGCTCACAACGCCTAGAGTCACTATATAGGGAGCAGAGTAGCGACACTGAGCCACACCGGCGAACGAGGACGCCATCTTGAGTCCGGCGCGGCTGCGTCGCCTAGTAATGGGACACCAGTCTCTCCCTTCTACGCCGGAGAAACAATGCACAGTCGAGCCAGCTCGCAACAGGGGGTGGGCAAGAGAGGGCGGTCTGGGCCTGCCACAGGGGTGGCACTCAATGTATTGCTCCGTAAACGAAAGCGTGCTGGGCGAACGCAATGCGTCCTGGACAGGTCCTGGTCGCACGTCACAGTAAACGTCAAGGCGCACGTGACCTCAAAGATGGCGGCGCCCGTGATCGGCGGCCAAACCGTTTGTAAACAATGCGGTTGTTGTTTCTGCGCGACGTTTTGGATGTCTTTCGATCATGGTAATTATTTTTATCCGATAATCTCTCAGTAAAATGCGCAGTTTTGCACATAAAGCCTCGTACTGTTGACGACTTCCAAAGATGTGATGACGACCGCCCGTTTAAACTAAGGAGAAATGGGGTACCATGTTGCGGAAGAAGCACCGCATGGTTTACGCTGGCAAAATATGTTAATCTCTTGGCTTTATGACAACGGAGATATGTCGGTAAGCGGCAAAACGACATGTAAACAAAGTCACATGACCTCAAAATGACGTTTCCTGTGACGTGCGACCAGGACAAGATGGCAGTTTCGCCAAAGGCACCCGCTTGAGGGTAGTTACAACAATGGCGGGTTTGTGTCACCCCTGTGGGGCCTGCCGAGACGGGCGGCAAGTTGCCACCGAGAGAGAGAGAGAGAGAAAAGACCAGAAAAACAGGGACACACCAACAAGATACACGACACACAGCCATGTTCGCAACCGGGGTGCAAAGTTCCGGGGTGCAAAGGTGGAGAGGACTCAACACGGATGGCGCGTTCTTGGAAGGAGAAACCACGTGAGACGATCGGCCCAATCGCGGACACCGACCGGCTGCTCCGGCACGGAAAAGGAATGCGATACTCCGTACCTCTGTTTAGTGGCTCTAACAACGCCCAGTTGGGTACTTAATTGAATTGTGGCAGTTGAACAATTTTTAAGTTGAATCGAAGAACAATTAGGGAATACAACCGTGCGTTGTGAGGCTTGTGTTGTGTTTGTTCCTCTATGTTTATCTGCTTCATTCACTACAACGTTACGCTAACACCACCTAGCAACAGAGGGCGTGCTTATTGCCTCCTACCCCTCCTTCGCTACATATAAAGTTGGAATTTGTCTGCGGATCATGGATTCAAGAACTCTGAAATGATTGCAGCTAACTTAGAACCTGTAGACATGAATCTGTAGACAACAACAACTACAACAAATGATGACGATGAGATGTGGTGTTTCCCCGCGGTGGTTCGGTACCCTACCCCCTTGCACGTGGAACATTATGTGAAGATGATGAAGGAAGGATGAAAATACGAGAAAGAACTGAAGCGTCTGGAGCAATCCAGTTGACGACAGGAAGTCCATGAACAGGTGAAGAACCCGACGATGGACAAAAAGTACAACACGCTTTCCAGAAAATTAGTCTTGAGAAAGATGGGCTCCGTTTTGCGCTTTATTTTAAAGTATTCCCATTTAGTACGCTGGGACGTTCAATCACTACTCGCAGACGATGATGGTTCATCTCCATGGCTATTAGCGCTGAAAGCTCGTTCGTGATTTGAAAACACGCCGTTGAAAACACGATCCTGATTGGCTGACCCTTAGTTGTTACGTCACGTCGACGAGCAAGTACCGCACCCCCACCGCATCCCCATCCTTCAACCTCCTCTATCCTCCATCCGTCCGTCCTTCCTTTGTGTTTTGTTTTGCTATGCGTTTTCCCTTTCTTTTTTTGGCTATAGTCGTGACGACGCCCACTTCTGTGTGGCCAACAACGGCGAGCCTATCCTGCCATCACCCCCTCCCCCCCCCCCCCCGACGAGCAAGTAGGCTTTCATATCCGCTGCCCTCACAACTAATGAAACTTTTACTCAACATGCATGCAGTCCTTTTAACCAAGAATGAAAAAGCAGTGCCTGAATTCTACTCCGGTTATGAGAGTTTGCTGCTTCCTACGGTTATGAAAGACTGCGTCACGACCCACAGAACCAAGTATGTGGAATGCGACACCGACATGACATAAAACATTCCTCTAGATTGCGGGAATAACTACATCGGCCAGACAGGCAGGTGTATGAACACAAGGCTGGGGGAAACATGCTGCGATTGCGGTTGCAAACCAATCTGCTCTGAAACGTTCGTAATCGATAGGGCCAACATCCAAAGGAAAAGCGAACTTTTAGAAGCGTTCTACATAAACAGAACATGCCTTCAATTAGGTTACTACCAGCAGAAATAGACTAACTAACACATCCCAAACTCTGATAACCGGAGTAGAATTAATCCGCAACTTCTTTTTCATCCTCAGTTAAAAAGACTGCATGTTGATTAAAGTTGCATTAGTTTTGGATGCAGCGGATGTGTCGTCTCATCTTTCTTGTGTACGCCGTTATTTTGCGCTGCTAGAACGAATAGTTTCAGCCCGTACCATTAACTACCTCAACTGCGAACACTGGTTATATGAAAAAGATGAGTTTGAGTTTGCTTATAGAAAAAAAAACCGGAAAAGATTGAATTCGTCACTGACGAATTCTGCTACTCCCACAAAGGAAATGAAATGAATGAAAGGAGAAAGAAAACTGAAAAGATGAAAAGGTAATAATAGAAAGACATCACCCCTCCCAGTCACCGAACTGTACATGCATATGCGTAGCTACATCCCCTAGAAGTGCGCTGCAGTGCAAGAAACTAACAGGAACGGGGAACTCGACGACACATGCCTAGAATGCGGTCCTAAAATACAGATTCCATCTCACTGCTCACAATGAAGTTGACAAGCGCTGACAACGCCGCATCTCTCTTGCCGCCAGCCACGAGTGTGTTCGTCTGTGTGAATGTGCCCAAGCAGCACAATGTACTGAAAGTCGAGTGCAATAGGGATGGACGGGTAGGTGGAAGGCATTGAACAGATTCGTGCAACTAAAGAACATTGATAAGACACATACCGCCCACCCCTATTGCACTCGACTTTCAGTACATTGTGCTGCCTGGGTGGGCACGACTGGCAACAATGTGAGAGAGAATAGAAAGTTTCAGCAAACCGTTGGAAACGTGGCTTGCGTGGAACCGCATAAACCGGAACCAATCAGTGGATAAGAGTCTGAGTCACATACGACTGCGATTGGTTCCGATAAGGAAGATAACCTTACCCAACGGTCCGCTAAAAAAAAACAAAAGAAAAACTGCCTAATGTGTTGCGGGTGAATGCGTGTCCCCGTATTTCCTAGCGTGGCTTATGGTAGGTTGAAGAGAGGGTAGCTAGCATGGTGTAATGGACCTTTTTTCACCACGGCCTATGCGCATGCGCGTGACCTTGAGGCGTCGGAAAGCTTTATCTCCGTCTTCATTAGATGACGCAGTATTTGGACGACAGAAGTGGGGACCAGTGGGGAGACCGCACGAACGGTGTGAGCTCGTCGGTCCCACTCCGGAACGGTTTTGGTCCTTTGTTCTAACCAGTGTTGTACACGCTACCCGATAAAGGTAGCGGAATACCGATACGCGCTACCTGAGTAAAAAGTACCGAAATCCCGATAACGTTACACGTTTCTAAAAGTAGCGGAATACCGCTACCGTTACTCGTAAAACGTAACGCGATACTGCATGCGCTTCTTCTTAGTCTTTCTTTTAAAATAAGTAACCGTACCTAGTGACGAATTCGTTAAGAGGAAAAGCAACGCATAACAATTTTGGACGTGACACGTAGCTCTCCTCAAGGCTGTAATTTGGAAAACCATTTTTACAGATTTGCTAAAAGCCGCTTTGGTCAATATCCCGCGCGTATCTTTTTCTCTTCCCTTAAAGAAAATAAAGCACAGACAAGCCTAGCGCTAAAAGTTCTACAGCTTTGTTAGAAAAAGAACTGAGCTTGCCCGGAATGAGAAGTTAGCAAACGTACCTTGACGTGCTTTTTCAAATTGGAGTGAGCTAGGGCGACGGGGACGGCTCCACAATGCAGTACGAATGACCTCAGTTTGCGGACAACTCCAACCATACACGGAATCTCCAAGAAGGTTAATCCCAAATAGAGAACACGTGGAGGGCACAGCCTCTTTTTAAGATAACGACCTCCGTGCCCTCCTTTCGGGCTTTCTGCCCGGTCTTCGTAGAATGGACCGTGACATTGGGCAGCTTGTTCGAAGGTAGGCAGAGTGGAGGCTTGATGATAGGTCGTCGATTTGTCGCGAACCCGAGCTCGGAAAGTAGCGGTAGCGGTAGCGCTCTAAGATTGCGCTACCGCAAATTTGTAACGGAAGTAGTTCTGTCGTTACCAAATTAAAAAAGTAGCGCGATCTCTACTCCGCTACCGAAAAAAGTAACGGATACGGTAGCGCCGCAACTAGTAACGGCCTACCAGTGTTGTACGTAGCGTCGCTACTAGTAACGGCGCTACGAACAACACTGGTTCTAACCACGTGGATTTGTTTCGGCGCGCGCCGAGCATGGTTCGCTGGAGCACCACTAGGATACGACGCGTATGTGAAAAAGGTCCATTGAAGCGTCTCTAGGTTCGAATCCCACTGCTGGTGCCTTTTTCTTCAACTGCCATCATTCGATTAAAGTGTGCAACTGAGCGTTGTGAGGGTTGTGTTGTGTTTGTCACTGTTTATCTGCCTCATCCACCACAGCGTTTCTCCTGCCTTTGGTGAGAGGCTTGGAAGGACCGCGATTCCTTCATATCACTCTAATGCACTCTTGTTTTCTTTTGGTGCATTAGGTGGACGAGTAAAGTCACGTAAATGTTGCTCACATCTGATACCGTTTAATAGATTTTGTATGGAATAATTTTGAGTGCCGGTACCACGGCACAACGCGCTTCTTTTCCAACCAGCGCATATTACCGCTGCCCATTCTGCATGCACACCGTGTTATTACCTTTCCGACATTCTCCCTTCCGCCCTGTACTGACGTCAGCAACCGTCGCTCTTCAATTTATATGTGCCGTTTCTTTTCATTTTCGTTCCATTTGTTTCTCACAGAGCGAAACATTTTCAGACAGTCAAACACAGTACACATTTCCATATTTTTCTTTACACATCCATCCATCCATCCATCCATCCATCCATCCATCCAATGCACATGAATTCATGAGAATCCCAGCGCAAGTTTTGCTTTCAGAAGCTTTTTCTCTTATCTATTCTCTTTGTTTTCGGGGCAGAAAGCAATATTGATGGAAGGAACAGGAAGTGCCGAAGTAAGGAAGTTTGCTTTGCATGTCTCCTATATAGTACCGTTTGTTGGTGCAGCTGCCGCTAGATGTCCCTATAGGGACGAAGCGGTAGCCAGTTATGTCAAGAAGGTACATAACTTCCAGGACGTTGGTGTACAACGAGGTCCATCTCCTGAGTAGACGAATGGTCTATGTCTATACTGGCGGCATGGTTGCTCAGAGGGGAGAGGGAAGAGGAAGGAAAAAACAGAGCGAAACAATAAAGCAAGCCCTATTTGGAGATTATGAGCGTTCACCGAAACCAGCAAGAAGTTTTTCGATGGGGCTCGCGAATCACTTCATAGCGTTGCGCAAGTTGTTGAATAAACCATGGGAAAGCTTTGAAAGGTTCTGTCGGGAGAAGCGTTCTTTTGTTGTCGCGTGTAGTGTTACGTAAACTATGTCGTAATTTTGTACAAGAGCGGCCAAAATGCACTTCGAAGGGTGTCTCTAGCAGGTGCCATAATTTAATTTCGACTACAATTGACACATGTTCTAAAAGTGACGCGCACGAAAAGGACACGTGTTACAAGAATGAATCGCAGGCGGCGATGGGGTACGATGCAGTTAAAGGGATAGTTCGCGCGCCCTAACGAAACTGTAAAAAACCTGCTGGACGTGTGCAATAGACAGTGAACAACTCCCCGTCAATTCCTTTCGTTAGAAATGGATGCATTTACCGAGTTTTCAGTATTTTCCTGTAGGCACTGATAGCGCGGGCGTGCGGGCGCCTGGGGAGGTGCATATTACGGGAGGCTGCGATCGGCTCGCGTGACGTTTCGCGGCGTTGCTAATAGGAAGCCGCACCTCGATGCGAGGGGTACGGGAACGCCCTCTTGTCGTCACACTGTTGCCAGACTGACGTCGCGCGAACGTTCTTCTCCTCGGGAAAGCCTATGTGCGCGCAGACTTGTACGTATTTGGAGTATTGTATTTAAAATACTGTATTTTAAATACAATTTGCGGTATTTTGGTACTCTACTCAGTACTTTTTGTTTTGTGTATTTGTTACTCTATTTAAAATACATTTTATGGTATTTTCTACTCAATACTCTAATTACATATTTTGGATCTCCCTCTCAAACTTTCTGTGTCTCGTCTTTCAATCATCTTGCTTGTTCAGTGGAAATTTCCTGAGTCCCTCGGACTTGACCCGGACATTGGCCCTTTTTGGAAGTCCCTATTTAGACATCTTGCCCCGTGTGTACTAATCCCTGGCCAGTGAGGGTTCTGTAATGTGTGCCCTGACGCGGTGACGCCGAATTCTGACCTCGCCGAGCAGGGACTTGCTAGAAGTTTGCTTTGTTCTGGGTCACATATACTTAGTGGAGTTATGTGGTATCTCTTTGTCATCTTTTTGGGACTTGTGTTTAGATGACTTCTATGACACAGCGGCGGCTAGCGTAGTCACCGGTCACCTGAATCACCTAAACCCCGCGCACTACGCTAGCCGATGCCGCAAAAAATCACCGGTCACTGGTCAATGCGGCAAGTCGCCGCTATGTGACATGAATCACCTAAACCCCGCGCACTACGCTAGCCGATAGGGCATCGGCTAGCGTAGTGCGCGGGGTTTAGGTGATTCATGTCACATAGCGGCGACTTGCCGCATTGACTAGTGACCATTGACTTTTTGCGTTCAAGGATAAATAGTATCTTAATTGTATTTCAAATACTTTTTGAAGTATTTTGTACTCTATCTTAATTACTTTAATTTTCATGTATTTATACTCTATCGTAATTACATTCTAACGTTAGTATTTATTATCTTATCTTAAATACATTTTTGAGTGTCTTGTACATGTCTGTGTGCGTGGATCTCGTTGCTTTCAGATGTCTACAATAAATCATATACTGCTCAAGCTAACTAATGCACAGAACTTGACAAAGTTCGAAATGCACTACCGTGTGCAACAGAAATCAACAAACCGTTGCTTGGAGAGCGAACTATCCCTTTAAGGTAGCAGTAGATTGTAGTGTACGTTTTCACGCAGGAACAAAGAGTAGCAGACCTGCAGGGTGCACGAGAGGTCTTTTGACCTGCATGTGCTCCAGAGTACTTCGCACTCCTTTGGAGAACTGCATTGGGGGAGTGTAGTTGACGTCACCTCGTGACGATTAGGGGAACGGAAATGACGTGGCTCGTGTCGTGACGTCGACCCACTCGGTCTAACAGTCGCATGTGAACAGCGCCGCACTCTTAAGACAGAACTTTATTATAAAAAAAAACATGCTGGAGGCCAACCATTGCACAAAATGACACCGCTATCGCTTCTGGTTTGTGGAAAGCACGAGCCGTACGCCGTTCTGTGGCACTTAACAAGCTGCATAAATGGCACAAAATTACGGGATCGTGGTTAGCTAGGAGCGTGTCATGCGGCGAAGCTCTGTGTTAAGGGTCTTGCGCAGTGAGCCCTCTAACATGTCCCCAACCACAGAGCACATCATACTGCTTTCCCAATTCATCCTTACCTCATCTCCAACACTTCATACCTATACAACCCGCATACCTTCATCCTTTCAACAACGGCTAGCTGATATCGCCCCCTCTGTGTGCACGGCGTGTCCGTATAGGAGACGAGTTTTCAGCGCAAATGAGACATCTTCATCTCTCGCCGTCACGGAAGCAGCAGGAGCGTCGAGCCGCGCGCGAGTCAGGAGTCACGCGGCTTCGCACATTGCCCGTTTTTCTTGACGTGATAAATAGAAAAGCGCTGTGACTCACACCGTTCGGCGAAAGCATTTTGCGCTATAGGCTGCAGCACCAGATAGACTGCTTGGTGAATTGAGCAGAGTCTCGAATAAATATCGTTTCCTTCCTCCTTCTTGGCTACGTTGTCTCTCTCTCTCAGTTGAGTAACATTCAGGCCCACACTGCAGGTCGAAAGGCCTCCTTCGCTTTCGCATTAAAAAAATAATAATAATAATAATAAACTTACATTATGCTTGAGACCTCACGTGTTTCTTTTAGGCCTCCTCTCCCCTTCGTGACCTTCTCCAATACACTCTCGTCTCTCCGGGTATCGCCAATGTTGCGCAAAACAAGACGGTCTGGAGTTCACTGGTTTAGACAGCCACATTGACCGTTACGTCCGAATGTAAAACCACTTCACTGTCCAAAACGTTTTTTTGTTTTCTCTCTGTGGATGCAGAAATAAAGTCAAGAATCGCTCCTCCGGAGGCAACAGCGTGGCCATGTTTACTTTGGACTGTACGAAGCTTAACTTTTTGCTTGATTTCGAAGATTTAAACAACCGGCACATTTTCCGCTAAAAGGAACTTACGCATGAAGCTTAGACCGCGCCCACACCGTGGCTAACCTTTCCCTTCTCTTCTTTCTTACTTTGCATTAAACATATTCCCCCTCCCCCCCCTAGACCGCGCAGCTGAGAAACGGTTTACTGAGGCCGTGTGCGAGCGAAAACGCAGATCAGTATATTGCTGTTGAGAGCACCATGCCGTATATTGCCATCCATTTGGATAACTTCCTGTGTAGGTAGTCCCAGTTGCGTAGACAGGAACTCTACTTACACACCGAATAGAATTTGCTGTATCGCTCTAGATATTGCTTGTTACATCACTCTCTTGCAGAGGTGTTGGAGTTCGGAAAAATGCAGCGATGCTTTCCAGAGAAGCAAAGAACGTTTCTTTGGTGCTCGGAACGCATGTCTCTGTTTCCTCCGGCGCAGCGAAAATGCTATCATTTGTACGTCGGTTATCTAACTCTCATCGCGTGCTGTGGTTGTCGTGACGGTGATGATGATGGAGGCAGCATGCCGTTGTCGGCCTCAAGGCTGTGAGCATGGTCACATCTACAGCGATGTCGCGTACAATGTTATAGTATGCCATCCTAATGTAAAGTGCCTTGCGTGTAGGCACACTGAATGGCAGACATTCAAATATACCCTTAAAGCGATAGTTCGCTCCCTACCGAAAATAAAAAAATATAAAAAACTGATGGACGTGTGCAATAGACAATGAACAACTCCCCGTCAATCCCATTTGTTCGAAATCGATGTATCTCCCGAGTTTTCAATATTTTCCTGTGGGCGTCGGCAGCGCGGGCGGGCGGGCGCCGGGAGAGCAGCATCTTACGGGAGGTTGCGATAGGCTCGCGTGACGTTTTGTGACGTTGCTTCAGCACTGGCGATAGGAAGCCGCATCTCTTTGCCAGGGAAACGGGAACGCCCTCTTGTCGTCGCACTGTTCTCACAGACGTCGCGCGCACGTCCTTCTCCGCGGGAAAGGCCACTTGCGTGGATCATTTTGCTTTCAGATGTCTACAATAAATTGTACCTCTCGAACTGCGAGAAACTAATGCACGGACATGATAAAGTTCGGAATACACTACCGTTTGCAACGGAAATTAACGAATCAATGCTTGGAGAAATTCGGAGAATCAATGCTCGGAGGGTGAACTATCCCTTTAACTCGAGTCAAACCCCGGAATGCTTGGAAGATAACCCTGGGTTTTTCTCGCACATGCTTTATATCAGCGTGCGAGTTCCGGAGTCAAGAGGCGATATGAGGAAAGTGTAGGAGGGAAAAAGCGATGATAATTTAATATTTCCGTGCCTTCTTCAGGCACAACATGACTGGGTACCTCCAGCATGTATGCCACTCGAATCTAAAAGAGCACGTAAAGGCACGCACATAAATTTATTTTTGGTTGTATCGATCACACATATAGCTACGGGTTGACTTTGTTTATTTGCAGCTGGAAATAATGAAATCTACTGCCTTTGCACCGATGTCTTCTCTGCTGACTTGGGTGTGTTTTTCTGTTTGCCATTTGGGATCGCTAACCACGAACGCCTTCTCTTCTCAAGAGTATGCATCCAACAAAGATGCCTGATCCTTCAGGTGCTCAGGCTGAGCGCCTCGTCGCCACTAATATTCCCTTGAGAAACCGCGCAGAAACGATCCGTTGTGCATTTCGAGCACCAACTGCCACTGATAAGAATATATCAATGAAGATAAAAGATATTGACTTCATCATTGACTATGTGAAGCATCCTTTGTTTTCACTTTTCAGTGACGATCGAGTAACGTACTGTAAAAGGTGGTTAATTTCGCGGTCTTAGTAATTCGCCAATTCGTGTGGGAGCGCGTTTCGGGAATATTTCGCGGGATCTGAATTTCGTGTGGAAGCGGACGGAAGCGGAAATCGCGGGATCGGGGAAATCGAGGGTTCACGACACTGCATGTCGACAGTAAACAACGAGAATTAGCCGGCTTCTACATGCCAGCCTCTACATGCAGGCTCTCTTGTAGAGGCTTACCGTGAACTCCAATCTCGTAACAATTACATAAGTGCTGGTTTTTTGGAAAGCAGGTATCTGCAATGCCAAGTGGTACACTATGCGAATAAACTATTGATGTTGAAGTGGCGTCTCAGTTATAGAACGGTTTGAAAGGAACAAATTTGTAAGAATAAAGGTCGTCAAGTAAGTCGATTTGTCTGTGCGGAGCTCATATCGTCGCGAAATCCAGTGCCCATACTTTTCGATCCCCGCTACCTATAGTTCCCGGAACCTTAATTTAGCGAAAAACAGTTCGATCGCGAAATTCGCGAAAATGAAGTCCTCGCGAAAATTTCAGCTTTTACAGCATTTCGTTTCTTTTTTCTAAGTAACGAGTACTGGTCTAGTACCGGTAAGTCTGAGTTGCAGAGCACCGTTGCCGTATCTCATACCCGAACTCACGCATGACTACTTTGATATATCATCTACTACTTCGGCAACGTCCTTCATTGATCGTTCGAATCGCTTTGAGAATATCCAGATGAAAGAACGTTTGCCCATTCCGGTATGGAGAACCCAGTTCACAGAGAATATTCGCTGTGAATCGAAATATTTCCCAGTTGAGTGCTCCGGAACGAACACACTTCGGTGAATCCCTCTTTCGGAGAGATTACAATCGGAGCTTCTTCGCTATACAGATAACGAAAGGGAGAAATTAAAATTATCCGATAACCAGTATTTGCCTGTCTATGATCTCCCAGCATACGTTCCAGCGAAGACATATAGATGCAGTTTTTACCGCTTCCGGTTTGATGCCAAAACGACATCCGGTTTCACAGCAAACACGCTCTGCGCCAACCACTGTGTCGATTGATACAGTTATCGCTTCTGATTTCAGGAGAGAGAGGGTCGTATACGCCTTTTTGTGGCAATTTAAATTGCTACAAAAAGGCGTACGTCTCCCGTTTTCAACAAATCGGGAAAGCGAAAGATATAATTCTGCATGGCGGCTGCTCCGAGCGTCCTTAGTCGCGGAAGTACCGGAAGTCCTCGTGGCACCGGAAGCTGTGGCGGGGGTTTATGTTTATCCGAGAATGTCATGTATAACCCCACTGCGGTGGACGAGATAGTAGTTGCAACATATAGAAATAAATATCGTCTCGTTTAATAAATAATATTCTCCCTCCGGAGGTGCACTAAAGTAAGGCTCTGTGTATGAGAGAGAGAGAGAGAAAGTGCGCGAAGCTCAGCCCGTGGGAAGAGAAATATGAGTTCCTGCCCCCACGGTGTATAATTCACACGTCATAAGGGAAAAGTTTGCTCCCTGCCGTAAATAAAATAAATGTGTGTCGCAGGGCCATTTGGCAACGAACAACTCTTCTGCGAGCCCGCTCGCTAGAAATTAACATATTTCCAGATTTTTAAGAATCACGTAGTTAGAGAGCGTACCCGCATACCCCGGCAGGAGCAAGAAGAGTCAGGTCGTGTGACGTTTCCGTGGCGTTCTCGCCAGGACGGTCACGTGGAATGTCCTCAACACCATTAAAACTAAGGGAGGAGGTGATGCCGAAATAGTTTCCTGTCGTTGGCCCCACACGGGTGCGGGCATCGTCACGACTACTGAAAAAAAAAAAAAAAACTGATATAGGATGGAGGATGAAGGGTGGGGATGCGTAGAGCACGCTCCTAGCCAACCATCATGCCGGGTGACATCGTTCTTTCGCCTGATTTGCTGAAAACGGGGGCGCACGCTATTTTTGTGCCATTATGCAGTTCATAATTGCCACAAAAATGGCGTGCGCCCCCCGTTTTCATCAAATCACAGGAAAGGACATCGTCATTCGTGGTGATGGTTGGCTAGGACCGTATTTTGCGGCAACGCTCTGTTTTTGCAGTGTACTACACATCCTCCTGAATAGTTCTCGAAGCCTGGTGCGAAAGGAACGCCCTTGCGTCGTCACACTGACGTCGCGCGTACATCCCTCAGCGCGGGAGTTTCAAACCGTGTGGATTAAAAAAAAAAAAATCACCCAAGACCCTTACGGATATTACATATCGGGGTCCGAACGATCAGGACTTGACAACGTAGTCAACAATAGTAGTCGAATCAAACACAATGAAATAGTACACATGAACGAAACCAACGTATACATCACATTCTCGAGTAAACATAAACAAGCCGCCGCCACAACTTCCGGTGCCACGAAGATTTCCGCGACTAAGGACGCTCGGAACCAGCTGCCTTGAAGAATTATATAATTCGCTTTCCTGATTTCTTGAAAACGGGAGGCGTATACTACCCTCTCTCTCCTCAAATCAGAAGCGATAACTGTATCAATCGGCACAGTGGTTGGCGCAGAGCGTGTTTGCTGTGAAACCGGATGTCGTTTTGGCACCGGAGGCAGTGAAAACGGCATGTGTATACCGAAGATGCATCACATAAGTATACCGAACAGAGCCTTTTTAAACCCTCTACACTCTTAAAAATGAACTTCACCGCATAGCACGCTCCTAGCCAACCATCACCCCGAATGACAACGTTCGCGCCCTAGATTTGTTGAAAACGGGAGGAGTAGCCTATTTTGTGGCCTTTTGGCTCCTCCTCCCGTTTTCAACAAATCAGGGTCGAGAACGTTGTCATTCGCGATGGTGGTTGGCTAGGAGCGTGCTATGTGGTGAAGTTCATTTTTAAAAGTGTAGGATTGTTGGTTGTGACAAGAGATAAAGGTAAGGTGCTTCATTTGGAAACAGCTAATATAGGATGAATGACTTCGAAAACTTATAATGCTGATAGTGAATTATACCGCTCAAGTCGGCGACAAGTGAAGAACGGATTCGGTGAATGCACTGCCCGTGGAACCAATAATCTACAAACTGATGCTTGTTGAGCGAGCTACCCCTTTTGAAAATTTGTGGCAAGCGAGTAAGAGGCGCATTTGCAGCCGCAGGCCGATGTGAAACCGAAGATGGGTTTCGGACATGCGACGTTCACTTCGAACGCTACGGCATCCGAGCGTTCACAAATTTCGCCACTTATTCGTATGCTCTGAAAAAGGCGGACATTGGAACGCCAGTCAACGCGTCAACCTTAGTATAGAGGCATGTTCTGAGACAACGCGAGAGCTATACAGTCCCAGAGGTACACTTCCGCCACCGGAGAATGTAGTCCATGAATACATTGGGGGCGGCGCACAGGAGATGGTGGCGGAAACCGGAGATATAATGGTTTCGGTTTCCGTGGCAACGCGGTACCCTTAATATATTTAGACTTACTTCTACTATTCCGTTCCTTAGCACGTTTTAGTATCAAGAACTTGCAGAAATTATCCCGTTTTTACGACTTATATTCACGCCCGCTGGGGGAGTGGCATCGCTCCGTGTTCGTTTGCATCTCACGAGAATTGGTCATCTTCGTCAGCCGTTTACTCCGCGTGTAGCCGCATCAGTGTGCTTATACCTTCAGCGCCGACTGTTTGGCGCCGATAATTAGTTAGCCTTCACGTAGCATTCAGGCGACGAATCGGCAACGGCGATTGTTCGAACAACGTTCGTGGCCGTGATGAGGCTTCGTAAATCGAATAACACGTTTGTTCGCGAGTATTTTCCGTGTTAGCTTGAATAGCGTGCAAGTGTGCTCTAATTACGTCGTCTCTGGACGAGTGTTTTCACAACATGACCAGCAAACAAGTAGCAGCTTAAAGCACGCAGGCGTACTTCATGTGAATCACGAGTGTCTTCAGTTCTGTGTGCGGAGTAGACCTGTGGGGGTTTAAATTGCCCCGTACTATAGAACCGTAATGCTGCCGCAAGGTCGTTGTAATTAGGAATGGTCACGGTGCGTTGGTCCACTTTGCGTTGAATGTCGGCGAACATGTTGCTTCTATTGTTGACGAGACGCTGTTGCGAAACTCTCCCTCGTGTAATACATTTAGCAAGCTACACTTCTGCCATGCGCGTGCTTGACGTGAATATTGCGTTTGTTGTACGGGCCACACTCTGTAAATAGAGATGGTGATAGATAGTGGTGGTTGTGATGTGATGTGATGTGATAAAGAAAAAAATTGGGATAAGAAAAATGGGGGGGAAAAAAGGAGCCGAAACACAAACTGTGGTTCAGCTCCTTTCCGTCAGATGACGAAGCAGTCGAGCGCGGTGTTGCAGACGACATCGGACAATCGAACATGTGGAACTGAATGCAGACTAGTTCTCTGCGACGCCGCTTTCGACCGTGTCGCTAGCTGAGGAGAGTAGCTGGAACACAGGTATAGCCGATTAGGCAGCGGCGGTTTCTTAATTTTCACGATTTATCCGCAGAGTAACAGACCAGGCGGCATTCTGGACATAAAATTTGGGGGCATAATATGTCCTCTAACGTCTACTTTAACTTTCCGACACTGTTCTTATTTGTTTTATCTTCATTACAAACCCCGAAGTTTATCTTGGCGAACCCTGTACATCAGCCAATACGATTTGCCTACCGGTTGCTGACTGCTTACCGATTTGCGCGAACTCATGACGATGCCGCACTGTTTGACGGACACAGTTACAGTTTCGCTTTTCTAAGTTTCCAGAATGAGGCAGATATCGGCAATGTAACATTCTGCCCCATGCCTATCACTGTGCCTCACGTTCCCCTACTCAATGCTTGCAGCTCTGCTAAGATTCCTGCCTTCCAGCTTTCAGCACCAATGTAAAATTAACTTGTTGACGTGTTCCCGCGACATGTTATACCCGTGCATCCTGCAGCCCTCATCCTGATAAATGGGACATCACACGAGATGGCCATTTCTTATTGGCGAGCTGCAGGCCGACGTTGAAGACACCCTGATGAATCCCAGGCACGTCTTCGCGCTTTCAATTAAACCGTTCCTATTGACATGCGTGTGTCTCTTGGCTAAGCACTATACCGTCCAAGGGCTTCTAATTAGAAAATACCAACGTGCCCGTATAACCAGGCAAGAACAGATGAGGACGCCTCGCTAGCGATACAATGTACCGTTCGATACGAAAGCGTGCCTATGGAAGAAATATGCTCCGAGGAAATTGGAAGGTGGAACGAAGGCATGCTTCTCACCGCGGCCCCTTGTTAGGTGAAAAATACGAAGAGGTCAGGCGACATTGCGCAGGTGTGTCCACCATGCGATTAAGACCCTCACCTCGTAACATTCTTATCGTGCCGTGAAAAAACAGTACTTCACCGCATAGCCCGGTCTGCGGCAACCTTTGCGTCGAATGGTACATTTATACATTTTGATTTGAGCAGAATTCGGGATGTTCGCCTGTTCTTGACAATTGACATTCCTACATAAGTGTAAGAAAAAGCCGTACGCCTCCTTTTTTGAACAAATCATGGGACAGAATGATGTTGCTCGGGATTATGGTCGGCGAGGAGCGTGCTCTGCACCCTTAAAATAGAACTTCACCGCATAGCACGCTCCCAGCCAACAGACATCCCGAATGACATCGTCATCTCCCCTGATTTGTTGAAAACAGCGAGCATACAGGTGTGTGTGTGGGGGGGAGGGGGGATATGTTTATTGAAAAAAGAAAGGGAGGAAAGGTTAGTCAGGCGTAGGCCGACTTGCTACTAATAAAAAAAAACCACACACACACAAAAGGGGTCCTTAGAGGCTGGTCGAGAGGCCGGGGGCATGAAGAAATCTCAAGAGGGTAGTCGTAACCGCCCCCTGGTGGTGCAGGACTGGGCCGATTTAGAGTGGCCAAAGAGACGTGGCGTTGGAGGACGAGTCGTTGAGAGAGATACCGGTTGCAGGATAACAGGTAGTGCTCAATGTCGGCTTCCACGCAACAAGTCGTGCAATTGGTGGAGTTCAGAACAGTTGAGGATTTAAAAAGATTAACGAAGCGTGGGAACCGATGGAACCGATATAACTTGCGAAACCGATAACCACTATGTTCGGCATTGGCGGACAATCTATTTAGCTATTTTTTTTCGTCAGAAAAGTGCTTAGATATTAAATAACAGAATTTTAAAGGTCAGTGCTGCTTCCGCAGCTGCAGAGGCTCCGGCGGCGTGACGTCACTCCCTAACCGGAGGAGGGAGAGGGCGGCCCTGAGCAGGAGAAAGGCGACGTCCAGACGCACCATGACTCTGTGAGACGCCGGCATGGCCACGGCACTCCTTTCCTCAAGGCCGCACCCTAATTGGTTCTTAGACAGTGACGTTTTCTCGTTTTTCCAGAGAGAGAATTCCGGCGTACTCTCAACATCCGGCATCTGCTTCTGTCATTTTCGATTGAATAACAGTCAATCTATGCCACCATTTCGCGTGAGATTTTCGATACCGCTGTCCGCGATCCACGAGGAATACAGCGACACTATATAATTTCGTAATCGACTAGAACGGATGCGGCCGTCTCTTTAAAGGAGCTATGAGCTCTACCAAGCTAGCCCGCCGACTGTGTCGGCTCCAAACGGCGATTTTAACTTGTTGACTTTGACACATTTTGTATAGATGAATCTGACAGGCCCGTATCTTCACCACGTTTAGCGCGCTCCTAGCCAATCATCATCCCGAATGACAATGTTCTCGCCAGTGATTTGTTGATAACGAGAGGCGGGGCCTACTATGTATCCATTATGTACTGCAAAAAAATGGGCTCCGCATCCCGTTTTTAACAAATCAGAGACGAGAACGTTGTCAACCTCTATCCTCCATCCGTCTTTCCTTTTTTTTTTTTTTTTGCTATAGTCGTGACGATGCCCACTTCTGTGTGGCCAAAAACTTCGAGGCGATCCTGCCATTACCCCCCCCCCCCCCCTCATTTTTAAGATTGTAGAGCGGAAGGTTATGTGTACCTCCGCGTTGGCGTCTGATTGGGTGCTACAATTCTTCAAATGACGTAACAATTGATAGATGTATCTGGATGACGGTACGTCTACTCGCCGGTATCCGAAAAAAGTGCGTTTTTTTTATTAACGCTCCACACGTTATGAAGGAGAAGTATTGAATAATAAATTGTAAATAGAATTACGAAGCGTAGATGAACAATATTACGCCTATCACTCCCGTACCTAAATACCTGCAGATCAGTGTTCTTACCTCCTGTAAGCTGAACTGCTTCATGGCGCAGCTTGACTCTCTTCCTTTTGAGCCACGCCTTCGCAATAAACGATATAAATAGTTCGTATAAACATTGCTGATGCATAATCGTTCCGTCGTGAGCCAGGGGACGGTTAATGGCACACGTTCCAGCGCCGCGGCATCTCGCATGCCGTAGAAACCTAATGCTCAGTGAGGACAGGTCGTCAACAAAATGTCAGCCAACACCTAATGAGCGTGGCCCCGTGCGCAACAGCGTGATGCATGGAGGATGCGGCACCGGAATTATCCAGCGTCTTAAATGTCCGACTGCTGCTAAAGGCCGCCTGTACGTTCGTCTCGTATAAAACGGTGCGCTGAGGTTGGCGTAATCTGCATTTTAATGGCTCTTCCGGCTTGGCTCATTACACAAATTATGTGCAAGCATACCGCGAGAAGACAGGATGTGCGCATTTGCATTTCGGAACGACCTCTTGCATTATAGTGGCATCTGCTGTGTAACGGCAGAGAGAACAGCCTTTGATCAACAAGTCACAAATGCGCTCTTCGTCTGCAGAGGCAAAAGTTTCAGGAAGGTTCGCTTAGAATCCCTTCAAAGAATCTTGCAGCGCCTCAAGCCATCTCTGTAGCGCGCCTGAATGCTTCGACCGAGGGCGTTCTTATCAGATTTTCGAACAAAACCGAAAGAAACGAAAGAAGCCTCTGCTGATGCGAAACTTCTTCAGCAAATCCCTCTTCGAGGAGGCTCCGTACTCGGGAAGGGTGCCCTGGTGGAACAGAGCTTGGGTGCGTTGGAGCATCAAAAATCACAGCGCAGGGACTGCATGTAGGTTCACCTTTACTTTCTTTCTTTTCTTTCGAAACGTATTTATTATCGAAGCAGCTTTTCACGAAGCAGCGATGACGCACTCAGGAGTGGTGCTACGGACAAGATTGGACGGAGCTGCTCCCTTGAAGGGGTTGTGAAAGGATTCTCAAACTTTTGGAGGAATCATGTTGATGACGCGGACATTCCCTTTTTCATTAAAGGGACTATGGTTATGTTTGACGCCGCCTCACAGTCTACTCGGACAAGTTTCCATTCCTGAACCAGGTTACATATTAAATAAACGAGTTTTAAAGATTCGCACCACATCTGCAGCAAAGGAAGCCCCAGCGATGGCAACATCATGATGACGTAGGCAAGGCACACTAATGGGAGCGCAGCGCGGGCGATTGTGTCTGAGCTAGTCTGCTTCGCGTTCGCGCCGCAATACACTCAATGAAAAGTCCGCAAGCCGATCACATACTTCCCGCGACTTGCAGACGCCTCCTACCCTCAAGTCGCCAAAAGCAACGCCGTCTAGATACAGAAGGTCTGCTTAATGCCTCCTCTCCCTCCTTCACTACGTGGATCCATACAGTCAGAATTCGTCTGCTACCGCGATTGGCCGATCTGCGATCTCAAGAACTCGCAAATGATTGATGCTAACTTCGCAAATTTGAACCTGTAGACTAAAAATGCAACACGCTTTTCAGAAAACAAGTTTTGAGAAAAGTATCGGACCGTTTCGCGCTTTATTTTGTTTTCCCATTTGTACGCCGTGTGGTTCAATGGTCGCAGACGACAGTGGCTGCCCATGCGGCTGTCGGTGACTCGTCTCCATGAACGACCGCTGAAAAGCACGTTCGCGATTGGCTGACGTTTGAGCGAGTATGTGTTCCGGTGGTTGCAATCCTAATTTCTACTACTCCCCAAACACATTTTTTATCCCTTCCAAACCCCTTAAAAGTAACACAGAAGTCATTTTCAACACCCTGTTTTCTTCCTATAAAACAGTTAAGGAGGCCAGTAAGATGCACCATGAAAAGTAATTCACACCACAGAGTCATAATTATCGCAGAAATTGAATTTAAAGTACGCCGCAAAAAAGCGACCGTGCGCAATTGCAGTGGAGAGCAGTACCAGCCTGGGATCTGCCTGGGACCTCGCACTGACGCCACAGGGGCCACGCTCGCTGATTGGTCCAGAGAAATGTTGTCTGCTACTCAGCTGTCGTCTGCTACTCGGCTGTTCGGGGTTCTGAAAAAGCATTGCTCCAGCCTCGTTCATGATTCGGCTGCTCCTTCTATCCCCAATTATCCGGGGGAGCTGGCAGAACTGGTTTACGGGGGCGAGGGACAGTGCGCTAACCCCCACTGACCAGCGAAGCAGAACGAGTTGCCCCTGTAACGCCATCGGTGACATTGCATCATACCTTCTTCTCTTCGTTATACCCGGAGTTGCGAGTTAAGGGTGAACGCGCGAAGCCATGTTTGTGAGTTTTTTTTTTTTTTTTTTTTTTTCTGGGAAACAATTTGCACACATCAAAACCTTTCGGGCTATTCGGTAAAATGACACACACATATACTTTCATCAGATGTCTTAATCTGAAATCTTTTTGAATGGCCCTCTGTACTCCTTTAGACTTGCATGCGGGCTAGCAAAACAAAATAGAGGGCGCCAAGAGCCTTCGCCAACATTTCGTCGTCGTCTTTCTTCGTTGTTTTCTTTTCTACTCAGAGGCTTGTTTACTTTGTGCAAATGTGCCACGATCGGCTGTATGGAGTTATGAGTGTAATCTTCGCTACAGCTTTGCGACGGTGTTTTACTTCGACGTTCTTGTGCACGAGGATATTGGTTTTGCTTTTTTGCGGAAACTAAACATTCCCACTCCAAGCACAAGATGCGGTCGGCTTCCTTATGGTCCGCTCTGTGCCGCGGTGGGATTACGACATCTGCATGAAGCTCCCAAAATGAACCACCAACATTACTATGGATGGACGACAAGGGCCGTCGAAAGAAATTACGGGCCCTGGGGATGATTCCGGATGAGTCCTGCCCTCATCCCCATCCTCACGTCTTTTGGTGCTAGCAACCGTCGTGCCTTGGGTCGGGCGGGCCCCTGGAGAGGCATGGGCCCCGGGGCTCCGCATCCCCGGCTGACCTCCCGTCTCAGGGACTCTGTCGACGACGATAGAACTTCGTCGATTAGAAGACTGGCGAAAGGGTGTATGAAATCAAAAGCAGTTTGAGCCGTCGGAGGATAATACGAAACACACCGAAATTATATACGATGCAGGTTGGGTGGACGGACGTTCAAAGTGCCGCTGCGAAAAAAAAAAAAAGAACAGATATTTATTTTATTTTGTATATAAATCAACGTCGCTCAAAGACGAACTTAGCATGGCATAGCATGTACCGCATAAATATTGTTGACTAAGCTAGGCTAATGCGACCAAGCTATAACTGCCGTCGGCTAACGTTACGCGCTTCCAATTCTCGAATTGGAACGCGGAATTCTCGCGGAATTCTGGAATTGGAACGCGAATTCTCGAAAAGAAAGGCCGCAAAACTTCGTAGATTCGGATTCTCCAACAGTATAGGCGACGCCATCGAGGGTCCGTACAGCGCACTTCAACAGCGACACGACAAGATTCTGGAACCGCCCTGCAGTCTGCGCACTGCCACACTACGCATGTACAGCAGCACAAACGCAGACCACCTGACCTTACACAGTCTTATACGTCAACTCTTGAGGCGACGTTACTTTTCGAGATGAGAACTCCCTCAAGCTCCAGAAGCGTCACTATCCGGAAATGAGCACTGCACATCAGTCTGAGCAGGCGGCAACGCTTGGCTGCAGGTGCCGCTCTGCAACACTGGCTTTATGGTGTCTCGACTGTTAGCGCCGCTGACACCCATCGAGACACCCTACTGGCTCGTACGAGGAGCTCGCAGGCTGCTGCATCGGGTACCAAACGATTCCACCTTTAATCTGCCATTTTCCTTTTCTTTTTTTTTTTTTCAGTAAATCCCCCCCCCCCCCCCCACCGATTTCGAGCGTAGTGGAATCCATCTTTCTTTCTTTTTTTTCTTCTCCTTTTTGTAAAGGCCGTGGAAGAGGATCTGTACGCGGTTCATACACTTTGTCGAAACTCCCCATATTTTCCTTTTTTTTTCAATCAGTCAATCAATCAAGCAATTCATTAGTCAACGTCACCGAACCCCGCCGCCATGGCAGGCGCACAAATGAAATTGTACGAATCACGAGCATAAACATAATCGTGTTCTTAATGAACGAGATCCGCGCACCCAATTCCTCGCTTCGTTCGCTCAGCGAAGAATAGTTCTGGTCAAAATAAATCGTATCCCTACGAAATCCTGCCCGAACGAAGGCAAGAACGAAATAAAAGCGCGCAAGACATTGGAGATACACTCCGCTCCAAGCGATATTCCGATATGAGAGAAAGCTATTACCACGAAACACAGAGAATGTTATTCTTCCAGCCATGCTTTTGGTAGACCTCGTGAAAACGCAATTTCAAATGTAATCGAGGAAGCGGCGGAGCAGGGAATAGGCAGTGCCATACCATTTGCGTATTTTGTAACGCGAACATCCGATCCCAGCCTTGCTTCCACAAGTATATGCGCTACATTTAATAACAGTTCGTAGTCACATTATTGTTCATGCAGCGCAGATAATTACAAAGCATATTTGGGTGCAGGAAAATGAGGAGGAGCATATCAGTAGTTGCAGTTGTGCTTAACATGGCATAGGATGTACCGCATAAATATTGTATATAGCTTTGCTACTGGTGTTACCGAGCGATTCAATTGGTGATGTGGGAGCGTGTTGGGGGGGGGGGGGGGGAGGCTCGAGCGGCAGGACCGTGCTTACCGACATCACAGGAAATTGTGCCTACATTCGCCTTAAAGTAGCACAGAAGTCATTTTTAACACCCTGTTTTCTTCCTAGAAAACTGTTAAGCAGGCCAGTAAGATGCACCATGCGGAGTAATTCACACCACAGAGTCATAATTATCGCAGAAATTGAATTTAAAGTACGTCGCAAAAAGCGACCGTGCGCAGCGGCGATGGAGAGCAGTACC
The DNA here is from genome assembly GCF_037126465.1 of Ornithodoros turicata. Taxonomy (NCBI): domain Eukaryota; kingdom Metazoa; phylum Arthropoda; class Arachnida; order Ixodida; family Argasidae; genus Ornithodoros; species Ornithodoros turicata. The sequence continues at coordinate 24,429,044 of NC_088207.1, forward strand.
AGCCTGTAATCTGCCTGGAACCCCGCGCTGACGCTATCAGGAGGACGCTCGCTGATTGGTCTATAGAAATGTTGTCTGCTACTCCGCTGTCGTCTGCTACTCGACTGTTCGGGGTCCTGAAAAAGCCTTGCTCCTGGCTCGGTCGTGATTCGGCCGCAAGGGAATTAACGGAACGGAATCGGGTTGCCAAGCCATTCCAGGAGTGGGAACTGACCATACCTTTTCATTCCGAGGAATTTAAAGGAATGGAATTGGAACGGAATGGGGGACCCCATTCCGCAACCATGCTGCAGATACATAGTGGGAGAAAACACACTGATATACAGCTACAGACACTTCCAAAAATGTGCTCGGTACTTCTACAGTTACTGTTTCCATCAAATTGATTGGGTTGACTTAGCAAGCTATTATTAGTTGCATTAGGATGAATAAGCCAGGTCACATCCCTTTGGCACTTCCCGTACATCCAGGTTACACGATGTGATAGCACATACTCTTTTGCATTATATCTTTTATTTCTTATGGATTCCTCACATGCCCAAGATATGAGCCATTAAACATCTTTATTTGAAGAAAATAGACTGGACATTGACCAGATAGCACGCATTAACACACCAACAACTTTTCTCAGCTGCTTGCTTTCCTTCTTAACTTCACTTGCGTACCTTCAGTTTGCACGAAGGAGCACAGTCGTTTCAAAATTCTTCACATCTCACGCTTCTCGTGTAATGGGGTAGTGTACTGCTCTCAAGCGGTGAATCACCCCAGGCCATAGTCATGATTTAGTAGTAGTAGTAGTAGTAGTAGTCAAAATTCTTCCCCGCCGTCCGGGTTCGAAGATTTGTGCTGACGAGACCCTCAAGCTAAATAACCGCTCCATCGCACCACTGCTTGGCAACTCAGTGTTATATCTATACTCCAGTACTGGGAATGATTGCAAAGGACTCAAGTCGGGGTGCCTGGCCGAATTGTGCCACCTGTTGATGACGGCTGTCGCTCATGTTATTTAGTGTTTTTTACGAGGAAAAATACTCTGATAAAGAATAAAGGGTACTGAATAAAGTAACTGGGTTACAGATAAAAGTACCTCCATGAAAAGGTATGTGATATTTCACTCGAGACACAAAAAGTATCGAAATACACGTACTCAGTCACGCTTACTCAGTTACTTATCTTAGCTGTTAACTTAACTGTCACCTTTATTTTTCTCTACCTCTGGCGCTTTTGGGTCGAAGGAGGGCGAAGGAAACACAAAATAGCCTCTACGCCTCGAAGAAGAGATAAAGTACCAAGGGATTTGCTGTTTTGGACTCGCACTGGGAAAAAGATGGAAAGAAGAAAAAAAAAGGTCGCCGACAAGAATGCGAGAGACTTGCGCCGCCGCAGTTCCACATGGGTCACGTGTCCGCCGAGGAAGCCTCAGATGACGCTTTCTTCAAAATGAAGGGGCAGTATTCATTCCTTATGACGAGTTCGAACATTGGAAATCCAAAGTATGGAATCCCTAGGTAGCTACCCCACAACCATGGAAGGTGATGGAAATTGATGTTCTGAGGCTGGAACACAGAGGAAATGAAAAACGCAAAGCCTCAAGTGCCTAAGAATGATGAACGGAGAAACAAAGAAGCCGCTGACAAGGTTAGCCAGCTGCAGGGCTCGAACCCACATCTTCTGGATTACCGGTCCAGGGCTCTACTCCTCTAGAGGAGTCCTCTATAGAGCCGTTTTGCACACGCAACGCTCTCGTGGCTTAAAAGCCCGTTTAGTAGAGGCTCCAGAGCGAGAGGGACAGAGTGGACTGAGCCGTTACGCGCCCTCTGACTTTCTTTCCGCTTGCTTTCCTGCGGATGGTAATATTATTGGTCATGCTGTTGAACGATGTCACAGCTCGCGGGGTACCCTCGTCTTCGTAGAACCCAGTTGGTGCGCGCATTTCTTTCAGTCTGCAGGGGATAGCCTTCGTACCCCGAAAATACCGCAGGCGCATTCGTTTCGGAATATCATGCTCAACTAAACCCAGCCGAGACGAACAGCGTTCGTCCGCACCACAGCCGGAGGCATAGCTGTCTACTATACACAGATGGAAGCGAGGATACTAGAATAGAAGTAGAACGAAACAAATGGAACGTAGGGCGCACTGGTGCGTAATTTGGTGGGGCCATTCCAGCCGAAACCAGCCAGAGGTGTAGCTCGACCCTCTTACATTTCGCTGAAAAAAAAAAAAAAAGATTGTGTGCGTCCCTTTAGGGGTGTGTGTGTAGGATATAAACTTTATCTCTCAAAATTTTGTTTCGTTGAGCATTGGGGGCTCCTCAAACTTGACCCAAACATGAAAAAGTGTTGTCCCTTCCGTGCGCCCTTCTGATACATACAGACGGCATTTCTGCGCTTTCTTTATCTGGTGTTAGAGGAGAAGGGTCCATCTAGCTTCCCGAAGAGCATATGGAGCGAGAGCACATCCGGTGACATCGTAAGAGCTCAAGAACGGAGCGCGTTTTGGGCAAAGTTTACGATAAATTTTTGGCACGTTAGCATTCTTTCAGGAGCCCGAGATTATTTATGGTTATAAACCACTGTTTGGAGATTCGCTTCACGTAAAAATTGGAAGCTGCCCTGCGTTCATTGCTTAACTAAGCAATCGAGAATATCGACCCTTCGTAAAAAAATGACACTTTTCAGACAGTATTTTCACATACCTGAGGCCGTCTAGGAAATGAATGAAGTCGTGTCACTTGTAAGACAGATCCTCTCCTGTATAGCATACTGAAAATCTACAGGTGTTATTTTCTCTCTCTTTTTGTTTCTTACACGAGAGAAAATATTTTTTTTTCGTCACCATGCTCCGCTGTAGGTCATCCATTGGTTGAGGTCGTCTAGGAAGTAATATAAATGTGCCATTTTGGAAGACACCCTCTCGCATAACATTCTAAAAGTCTGCGTGCGTATTTTTTCTTAAAGGGGCACTAAAATGCAAAAGAACTTCCTCTCAAATGAAAGTCCGTATTTCAATTACTGTAATAAAAGCAAAATTAGTCCACACAGCGCTACCGTTTAGAAGAAAAACGCAGTGAAAACAGAGCCGTCTTTGGCGGCAACGAGTGGGATCCCGAGGAAGCAAAGATTGGCGGCATCCAATGAGACAGCAGGAGAAGCGCGCGCTTACCTATCGTGGCCGTGTGGATTTGGAACGGGTCCGATCGTGGTGTTCCGGACACGCGCGGCATGATGCGCACTGCTGCATTTTTCAATACCGATTCACTGAATTGTAGCCCACAACAGTTCTCGCGAATGTTCCAATGACAACATTTATCTTCACCTCCTTCGGACAGCGACGCCAGTCCGCTTCGCAACGCGCACTATGTTTTTCACCGGGACTGCTCTATGGCGAGGCACGCGCGTGCACGCGCAGCATGCACTAAAATCACCGATTCACGAGCTGAAACGACGTTCACTGCTTAGCGCCGAAGCAAGAAAAAGCTCGGTATAATTTCGATTGTAGCTCCGTAACGGAATCAAAGTTTTGAATTATGATAACAAGTACGGAATTAACAGATTTGAAGTGAACTTGTTTTTCGTTTTAGTGCTCCTTCAAGCGAGAAAATAAATCGTCAGTGCGTTATATCCCGTCCGTAACGTACCATAATCACTCTTTGAAGGAAGTTCGCCTTCTACTGTTAGTTCTACCGCGAGTACTCACAGCCGCCTCTTCGTAGCTCTTCGTAGCAGCTTTGTCGTCGTTTGTGATTACCTGACTCAATGCAGTGAACGTGAATCACAGTGAGGCATGCTCCATCCAGGGCACCAGGGGGTACTGTTACTTCGAGCTTATATCTTTTGTTCAGGTATATGCAGCGAAAACGTCTATTTCCAGTGAAAGAGAGACAGTGCGCGTGCAGCTTTTTCTTTTTTTCTTTCTTATTTTCAGTTGTGGGAGAAGTGTGCGCGAGATCATAACAATGGTTCCCAAACACTTTTGGTGATGGTGGTACTGCCGAAAGAGCTCACCATTGTCGACCTCACAGAGGTGGGCAACGTCACGACTAACGCTCTGGGTTGCGCATCCTGGGCCGACATATGTCTGACAGCGTCTGAGGAAAACCCAGGAAATTCCAAAGACTGTTACTTCGCGTTCTGCCGTGAGCCAATAGCTATGGTCAGCCTGCGCAGCGAGATCCACAGCAAACAATGAAAAAAAAATATGGCGATAATGGTACCTCATAGAGCGGATGCAAATGCGCTGACGAAGTTTTTTGGAGTTTAAGAACACGTACGCTAGCGGGTTCGTAATACGTAGGAGATGGTCTGTTCTTGAAATTGTGTGGTTATTTCACTTCCTGGAGGACTTGTGGTATGTGAACATAATCATGACGACGAATCTGTTACGAAGCAGCGACTATGAGCGTTAAGTTGGCAGAACTTGGCAGAACAGCAAAAGGCGAAATTCGTCCGCAGTGTGATAATGGTACTTTACAGACAGGATGCAAGTGTGCTGACGAATCTTTTTTCTTTTTTTTTTTCTCGCGTAAGTACAGATACATCTGTAGATTTTCAAAATTATAAAGGAGAGGGTCACAAATGTATCGCTTTTTACTTCCTAGCGGACCTCAACTAACGAATGAGCTACAGCGGAGTATGGTGAGGGAAAAATTATTTTTTCTCGTTTAAGGAAAAAAAAAAAACACCTGTAGATTTTCAGTATGTTATAGGAGAGGATCTGCCCTACAAACGGCACGACTTGTTTCTTCCTAGACGACCTCAGATATGTGAAAATACTATTTGAAAAGTGTCATTTTTTACGAATGGTCGATATTCTCGATTGCTTCGTTAAGCAATGAACCCAGGGCAGCTTTCAATTTTTGCGTGAAGCGAATCTCCATACAGTAATTTATGAGCATACATAATCTCGGGCTTCTGAGAGAATGCTAACTGGCCAAATATTTATCGTCAACTTGGCCCAAAACACGCGTTTCTTCTTGAGCTCTTACGACGTCACCGGATTTGTTCAAGTTCCATATGCTCTTCGGGAATCTAGATGGACCCTTCCCCTCTAACGCCAGACAAAAAAGCGCAGACATGCCGTTTGTACGTGTCAGATGGGCGCGGGGAACGGACAATACTTTTTCATGTTTGGGCCAAGTTCGAGGCTCCCCCAATCCTCCAATGCTCAAGGAAACAAAATCTTGAGGGGAAAAAAAGTCTGTATCCTACACACACACCCCTAAGGGAATGCACACATTTTGGGGGGGGGAGGGGGGAAGGGGGTAGGCGAAGAGGTTCTGGTTCTACAGTTCCCCGCACTACAACCGACCGTGAGGGTCCACTACCTTCAGAAAGTTCAGCAGGACTTTCTGTACAAATTTGCGGCGCTGGAGGCTGCCGCGCGGATGGGGGGGGGGGGGGGGGGATATGTTTAATGCAAAGTAAGAAAAAAGGGAAGGGAAAGGTTAGCCACGGTGTGGGCTTGCTATTCCCTGATGCTTTCAAGCAAACAAAAGAAAACAGCTGGGATACAGAAAATTATCAAAAAATACAGATGGATGGGCGATCTCCTCAATCTGTAGCTCTGATGTTCCAGGGTGCTGCACTGCTTTTTGGAGTTCCCGTCTGGCATGAAGCAGGACACACCATTATAATGTGTTCCTCCATTTCTGGCTCACCGCATTGGCGACAATTTGGACTGGAAGTGTGGGCGCTACGTGTAGGTATTACGAGATCGGATGCGAAGCAGGAGGGAAACCTCAGCCTATACAGGTCTATACAGTGTCTATACAGGATGCATTCCACATTCGAGAGTTCACATTCCTCTAACTTCCTTCCGCCCCCTTGCACCCTCTGCCTTTTCTCTCTTTCACTTGTGGAATAGCAAGTCCACACTTCCTTTGGCTGCCCCCTCCGTCCTTGTGTTTTCTTTTTTTTTCTTCTTCTTTGCCTTCTAATAAATATATACCCCCCTCCCCCTCGAGTGCTCTAGAGTAGTCGGTGCTACATTCGGAGAAAAACCAATCTCTATCGTACTTTTCACTTCAACAAAACTCAACGAGATGTGTGGTCAGTATATAATACGAAAGAAGCGCTGCGTTCATGGAGCCATGCTCTTACAGGGAGTGTTGCCGTATGTAACCGGAAGGAGAAAGATTTAGCTGTTGGACTACCATCTCATCATCCTCATTTCCTTCTTTTTCTTCCTTTTACCCTTTTTATTCTTTTTCTTGTTCCTTTCCTTCCCTTCTTTTCTTCTTCTTTCGTCTCGACAATTTCTTTCTTATTTTTTTACGTTACAGGTTTTATCGCAGCTTCCCAGTTCAAGCGTACATTGTATGAATCCTCATTTACACGTCTTGAGTAAGTACGGATGCGGAGCAAACGAAACACGTCTCCAACAAGTGCTCTCCAATTCCGAAACACTTAGTGCATGTTAATTTGGAAACGAAAAACTTAAAGGGAAGAACATTTCGCGTGGACAGCACAATTAGCGCGTGTCGTTCATGCCTAGCTCAGTTTCAACTTTCTTTCCCCCCTTTTTTTTCTTTTTCGCGAGATTGCAGGCTTAACGTCGGTGGAGAGAAAAAAAGAAGAAAAGGATTTAAAAAATAAGCTGTAGAAAATTTTACGACACACACAAAAAAAATCGCTCTGTAGACTCGTTTGTTCTGATTTGGGTAGCGCTATTTTATATTCATTTCACATTTCTTTAGAATCTTTAAACGGTCATGGCTTGACCTTCCAGGAGGCTCAAAATAGCCCGCGGTACTTATAGGGAAGATGAATTCCGTTGAATAAGAATACAAGTTCTTCCGGCATGATGTCTTGCGTGAAGTTATTACACGTGAGTACGTACAATGGGACATCGTTAATGAGACTGAGATTAGCGTGTTCCGAGTGGGAACGTCTGGTTTTGTACACGGGGTAGCATTTTCTCTGCTTCGGTGCTTTTTACGTATCTACTGGACCATAATTTATCTTTAATTAAAACTGGTGTTCCTATTCCTTGCAAGGAACGGTCGAAATGAAAATGAACGGTTGGTCTCCACAGAACAGATCACGAAAACAGAACTTCACTGCACAGGACGGTGAAGGCCGACCACAGAATGATATCGTTGCCACTCCTGATTTGCAGAAAGCACGGGACGTGCACCTTTTTTGTGACAATTAACATAATGGCATAAGTGTCGCAATAAGGCATACGCCTCCTGTAGGGAGCAGAACTATGCCATTCGGGATGGTGGTTGGCTAAGAGCGTGCTATGAGGTGAAGTCCTGTCTGGGGGAATGTGCCTTGGAGGACGCACATTCCCCCGGGGCGTCAGTCGTGACGTTGCCCACCTCTGTGAGGCCGACAACGGCGAGCCCTATCACCAGCACCACCACCACCTGTCTGGGGTCCCCCAGGGCGTCAGTCGTGACGTTGCCCACCTCTGTGAGGCCGACAACGGCGAGCCCTATCACCACCACCACCACCACCTGTCTGGGGTCCCCCAGGGCGTCAGTCGTGACGCTGCCCACCTCTGTGAGGCCGACAACGGCGAGCCCTATCACCATCACCACCACCACCTGTCTGATGCCCCTAGGGCGTCAGTCGTGACGTTGCCCACCTCTGTGAGGCCGACAACGGCGAGCCCTATCACCAGCACCACCACCACCTGTCTGGGGCCCCTAGGGCGTCAGTCGTGACGTTGCCCACCTCTGTGAGGCCGACAACGGCGAGCCCTATCACCAGCACCACCACCACCTGTCTGGGCCCCCCAGGGCGTCAGTCGTGACGTTGCCCACCTCTGTGAGGCCGACAACGGCGAGCCCTATCACCAGCACCCCCACCACCTGTCTGGGGTCCCCCAGGGCGTCAGTCGTGACGTTGCCCACCTCTGTGAGGCCGACAACGGCGAGCCCTATCACCAGCACCACCACCACCTGTCTGGGGCCCCCCAGGGCGTCAGTCGTGACGTTGCCCATCTTTGTGAGGCCGACAACGGCGAGCCCTATCACCAGCACCACCACCACCTGTCTGGGGCCCCTAGGGCGTCAGTCGTGACGTTGCACACCTCTGTGAGGCCGACAACGGCGAGCCCTATCACCACCACCACCACCTATCTGGGGTCCCCCAGTGCGTCAGTCGTGACGTTGCCCACCTCTGTGAGGCCGACAACGGCGCGCCCTATCACCAGCACCACCACCACCTGTCTGGGGCCCCTAGGGCGTCAGTCGTGACGTTGCCCACCTCTGTGAGGCCGACAACGGCGAGCCCTATCACCAGCACCACCACCACCTGTCTGGGGCCCGTAGGGCGTCAGTCGTGACGTTGCCCACCTCTGTGAGGCCGACAACGGCGAGCCCTATCACCAGCACCACCACCACCTGTCTGGGGCCCCCCAGGGCGTCAGTCGTGACGTTGCCCACCTCTGTGAGGCCGACAACGGCCATCCCTATCACCAGCACCACCACCACCTGTCTGGGGTCCCCCAGGGCGTCAGTCGTGACGTTGCCCACCTCTGTGAGGCCGACAACGGCGAGCCCTATCACCAGCACCACCACCACCTGTCTGGGGCCCCCCAGGGCGTCAGTCGTGACGTTGCCCACCTCTGTGAGGCCGACAACGGCGAGCCCTATCACCAGCACCACCACCACCGGTCTGGGGCCCCTAGGGCGTCAGTCGTGACGTTGCCCACCTCTGTGAGGCCGACAACGGCGAGCCCTATCACCACCACCACCACCATCTGTCTGGGGTCCCCCAGGGCGTCAGTCGTGACGTTGCCCACCTCTGTGAGGCCGACAACGGCGAGCCCTATCACCAGCACCACCACCACCTGTCTGGGGTCCCCGAGGGCGTCAGTCGTGACGTTGCCCACCTCTGTGAGGCCGACAACGGCGAGCCCCATCACCACCACCACCACCACCACCTATCTGGGGTCCCCCAGTGCGTCAGTCGTGACGTTGCCCACCTCTGTGAGGCCGACAACGGCGAGCCCTATCACCAGCACCACCACCACCTGTCTGGGGCTCCTAGGGCGTCTGTCATGACGTTGCCCACCTCTGTGAGGCCGACAACGGCGAGCCCTGTCACCACCACCACCTGTCTGGGGTCCCCCAGGGCGTCAGTCGTGACGTTGCCCACCACTGCGAGGCCGACAACGGCAAGCCCTTTCACCAGCACCACCACCTGCCTGGGGTTTTTCCTGGGTTTTCCCCGGACGGGCTTTCAGACATATGTCGGCACAGTTCCATCAGAAGTCGGCCCACGAGGCGTCATGACTGACGCCCTGGGGGAATGTGCACACCCTCCTCCCACCGACCCACCACCATGTAGACACCCTCCCAGGGCGTCAGTCATGACGCCCTCGGATGGGCGTCATGACTGACGCCCATCCAACAAATGGAGCGAGGGAGATGGGCTTCGCGCGCAGAATGGTATGCTAGGCAGTCTCGCAGGATGTGTTCGATTGTTTCGGGTTGTTGACAGTGGCCACAGCAGGCGTCACCCCTAGAGCCGACCTTGAATAGTTGAGAGTTGGTGAACGCACACCCAGTGCGGAGCCTATGGAGCATGGTCTGCATGCCTCGAGGAAGGCAGAACTTCCCCACATAACATGCTAAAGGCCAACCTGCTAAAGGCCACAGAATGGTACTGTGATACACAGGCGATAACGAACAGGTCAGTCAGTAGGATGAATAGTCGAGTCGTTTCCGAAGCTCCATTTGTTGGATTCGTGACGTACCCAAGACGATGCATTTCTCCCTTTTCTTCTTCACGTGAGACGTCTACCATAATGGCATGCATTAGGATGGATCTCTAGAGGCGAAAGTATTTGAATATCTGCGCGTTTAATGCACCCGTGAAGCTTTCTAAGCGTGAAATTCTTCCGAGAGCTTGATGGTCCCGGCTGATTTGCTGCGCTTTCGCGACAGGAGCCCCTTCAGGCGTGCTTTCAGACTGCAATTGCTCGGAAGGCAGTTAAAAAGAAATACGCTCTGCAAGACGACATCTACTTAGGTAACGGAGAAGAAAGAGTAGGCAGAGTCGTTTCCCGGCACCAGTGAACGTTGGGGGTCGGTATGTGATGAGAAGTGCTACTCTATCGTTCGCTATAATGAGTTGTCGTGCGAGGAAAGTTCAGCGGGGTTAGATAATTAGGAGAAGAACCTAGCGGAACTTCACCTCATCACAGGCTGAAGGCGAAAGAATTTCTGTAAAAGTAGTATAGTGACCTAAGTATCCCGAATTTGGCGATGGTGAGTTTTCTACGAATTTGAAGTTCCCCGATATATTTTTAACAATGACAGGAAAGTAGAGAATTTGCAACGAACGCTTTTCAATAAGTCGGAGTCGTCCACTGAGTGGGATACTCATTTTAGAACTATTTTTGTAAACAAAACTTTGACAGCGTTTATGTTACTCAAGATCGATCCCACGCCCATTCGAACATCGTTACGTTGTTCCACCCTCGTTCTCAACTCGGTAATGTATGCTTGAACGTCAACGCCAGGTTCACAAAGCAAGGGTCTGTCTCCACGTGGGTGTCGCAGAAGCACCGTCAACTTCCGATCCTGGGATAGCTTGAGACTTCCAGCATTCCGACACAGATGAGATTCACTCTGTTGCCCACCTGCTGCCCACCACGTAGAGCCGCCCGCGACATTAAAATCGACCTCCAGTCTGCATACTGTACGTCTTCAGGCCCTCTTCACGCTTTAAGACTTCGTGTCTGTCCCTTCGTGTTCCCTAGTCTCGGGGTTTTAGATTATGCATTAAAATCCCGTTAAATATTCCCTATTGAAAGAAGGGAGAAGGGAGAGGGTGCAGGCAAGCTGGTATAGACACATGGTAGGGGACCGAGAGACACGGAACAAGAAGGACGGACGACAAATTATCTGAGAATGTGTGTTTTTTTCGTGTCTCTCGGTCCCCTACGATGAGAAATATTCCCTAGACGTTCAGGCTATCTAATTCGCGGACTAGTAAGGCCGCTAAATTGACCACTTTTTAGGTATTCACAGTGATGATTTGCTCTGTCTTCCGATCGTTGAAAACAGGGAGCTTACACCTTTTGTGACACTTTACACACTAAGCGCTACAAAACGTACAATGCCCGTACGCCTGCCATTTATGCGAAATTGGACGGCGGAGCGATATGGGCCTTGTTTTTCGGTGAAACCAGCGGCATGGCCGAGCGGGTTATGGCGTACCGCCCGTTGGTGGGTAGCGAGGGTCGTGCTGAAGGTGGCGGGTTCGCATCTTACCACCGGCTGTGCTGTCTTCCGCAGTCTCTGCACACGCTGATATGAACGATAATGGCCAACTCCATACTGAAGAAACCCCGAGACGAGGGACACAAAAAAGGGGACAAACACAACGAAGTCTCATACACAGCTGAAAGGAGCACAGAATGCGCTCCAGTCACGACCATTTTTTTCAAACCAACCCGTTAACCTGGCTGCTAAAACGCACTATGCGAAGATTCACTTGACAGATGCATACATATCGTGGAATTTGATTTTGAAAATCGCTACCGCGCGCAGCGGTGGCTATGCCCGCAACTAGCCGCCAGAGTCGCTTTGCCGTCATCGCGGTACAACCCGCTAATTGGTTTGCTTGTTTGTAGAAGCGTCGTCTGCTACACTGCTACCTTAGAAGTCGGCCCAGGACGCACATTCCCCCAGGGCGTGAGTCGTGACGTTGCCCACAAACGTGAGGCCGACAACGGCAAGCCCTATCACCACCACCACCACCACCACCACCACCACTACACTGAGAGAGAACTGGGAGTAGAAACGAAAAAAAAAAAGTGCGAAAAGCGCCGGCCCCGATTGGAGCGCGGCCTCTGTTGTAACTGCGATGATATCACAATTCTCCTCCTCCTCCTCGTCCCCCCCCCCCCCCCCCCCCCGAGAGGGAACACGCCGTCGATGTTCGGGGACGTTTTATTTCAAGAAAAATACTGTGTACAGAGAATTTTTTTTTAGTTGTCACGTCAAGTTACGTCCTTTCGTAATTCGCCAGAAACAGACAACCTTTTGGATGGCTTGCTGGACTCCTTTACGGTTTCTAAAAACTGAAGTTCGCCGCATAGCACGTTCAGCGCCAACCATTGCTACGAATGAGGGGGTTATCGCTTCTGATTCGAAGAGAGAGGGGGCGTGCGCCTTTTTGTGTCAGTTTGGATACCTGATAATTGACACAAAAAGGCGTACGCCTCCCTCTCTCCTCGAACCAGGAGCGATAACGCGCTATCATTCGTTGCAATGGTTGGCGCAGAGCGTGCTATGCCGTGAAGCTCAGTTTTTAGAGTGTGGGGTAGAAGGAAACACAAAACAAGTTCCCTAAACTGTGGCTGAGGATTTCCCAGAGGACATAGCAGAAAGAGTCAGCTTCGACAATCTCTTAGTTAGGTCACCTTCCCTTTCTAACACCATATAGTCTCAGGCCAAAACGGAACACAGTTTGAAGGATCGTGTAAATGTTTAACAAGTTCTGGTGAGAAATCTTTGTGTTTTTACTGTAAGAGAATGCTCGCGCAAGCGATCGTTCAAACAACGCTTGCTCTGACCAATATACGAGAACCCGCAAGCCAAGGGAATAGATAGAATGGCGTAGATGCAGGCTATAGCTGGTGGATAAACTCCATGATAGGCAAGCCCGTTGTTTGCGTGTCTTGCCCATCGCTCAGGCTTGCCTATCATGAAGCCAAGGGAATTTCATACACAACATTAGAGCGGCTCTGTACAAACTTGTCTCTGTGATTCTTACAGGGAACCACTTTCTCAAACGGGGTGAGCGAGTCCAAGCGAAAGTTATTTCTGAAGACAAGATCAATGCCTTTTTTTTTCGACAAACAAAACAATTGATTATGAGAAAGCGCATGAAAATCCAGAATCATAACACGGGTTCTAGCCGCAGTTTTGTCATGCGAAACAGCAGAACACAGTTTGGTTTCCAAAGTTCTCATGGCACGGGACACCATGAGTTGGGAATAACCAGCAACATTTAACCGAGATAGCTGATGGGTTACAGAACAGTGTATCGGATGAATACAAAATTATTTAAGGGCATTAGACAGAAGGCCAGTGATCGCACCAAGTTTCACACTCTTAGAATGACAACTATTTGCGGGCAAAATTGGTTTAGGATGTGTCTTGCCATAACTCCTGCATAGGGATGGACGGAACAAGAGCTTTAGATGTAAGTACCGAAGTCAGCCATCAGCCGGATCATCCACAGTAAATACTAGTTCATGGGCAGCACTCCGGATAACATTGCGAATAACGCAAATATCAACTGATATTAACAGAAGATCATCAACAAAACTTTTTACAAAAAAAAAAAGAAAACCAGACAAAAACGATGTGATACCAGAATCAACACTATGTAGATAAATCTCAGACAACATGGATGCGATGGGAACTAATGCAAATTCCCTCCTTTTGAATGAACAACTTGTCGTCAATATATATAGCAGTAGATCTTAAGTACAACTCCAACAGACGCACAAAGTCTGTTACAGAAATTCCTGCCTTTGACTGAAACCGTACTAAGTGATATTCCAAACCTTTCACTCTGCCGACGAGAAGATTGACTTGAAGAGGACAGTACAAATCTTTGATATCCAGGGACAATGTAAAACACTTTTTTTCATGAATTGGTTCCAAAGCATAAACAAGGCTCTCTTTTTTTTTTTTTTTTAGTACAAGGGAACTAGGCTGAACACATTTGCTGAAGAGCTCTGACCGAACGTGGAAAGTATTTTCGTTAGTACAACAATTCTTACGGGCTGTCAACCTTGTGATCTTTTAATAGAAACTTTACGGACAAGGAGTTCAGAAAAGAGGAGCGTACACGTTTGCAAACATCTCCAGTGTCATTTTCAAGGAGAATAGAACAAACATCCTTCTAGATTTTTGAAGTTCGTCAGAAAATGGAACTAACAATTTCGCTACTGCATCACTTTTCTTTGATACAAGTGCATCTAGCGGGAGGACAGCAAACTTCGATGGCTTTTCTGTCTGTAGAAAAGATAAATCTCTGCTGTGAAGCTCATTTTTGATAACTATCAGAGGAAGAACATTTCGACTTCTGAGAGGAAAGCTATAATCAACAACATGTGACACCTCATTTACGGCGTTATGAGAAAAAAGATGCCTTTTCAGGATTCGCTATAGTGGAAGAGATTTTTTGGATGTAGGCAGTGACATCAAGACGAGATAAGACATCAGTGACATCAAGACGAGAAAACAAAACTTTGGTGCATTTGATAAAACATTTGTGGTACGGGAAGACAAAGGTACGTTAGTAGGGTTGACAATGTTGCCAGGCGAGGCACAGTTTTGTTTCTGTTTACATGACGAAGGATACAAAGAATTGCTTAACAAAGCAAATTTCGAAGAAAAAGCACAGTTTTTTTTAGGGCGTCCCAGTAAGCATAATGAACAATGTGTTGGTAACTTGAGCCTAGCAACAAAGTCCACAACACATCGGTGGAAGAGTGCAGACATTTCAAGTGTTCACTAATAACAGATCGGTGCGAAGTGAAGAGCTTTTTCTTTCGATGCCAGGGTAGATCAGAAGGAACGAGGGAACCGCAGATAGGAGACGCCAAACGCTAACTATTCTATATATGTGGCCAACTGTTTCTTTTGACAAATTCTGAACAACAACGTCAATTAAGTGATGAATTATGGTGCAGTGTGGTATTTCTACAGGTTTTTTTAATAAACTACACATGGATGACACTGTTTTTCTGTCTGTTACAATATATGTGAAATTAACAAAATTAGCAATCTTTGTTGCGCTCTTGGTATGTGAGTCCGAAGTTCTGCATCTTTTTGCGTTGTGCTTTATGCCAAGTTTGCACACGTTGGCATCTTTTTGCCACAATGAGTACTGGGGGATTCTCAGCTCTGCCGTACCGCCCGGGTAGCCTTCAAATGATAAATCATACGCAGGTGTTTTACGCACGAGATGCTTAAAAATTTTAATAGCGAGCTCATTTTGCCGTGCAAATACGGGCATTCTTAGAAATTCAGAGCATTTATTGAAATTCAAGCTCGTAAAAAAAAAAAAAAAAGGAATTGCTCTGGAATGGAATATATGGAATGGTCGCAAACAACGCAATGATAATGCTTTTTTGTGACACTAGAGTGCACGCTACTAGTCAATCACCATCCCAAATGACATCGTTCTCCCCCGTGATGTGTTGGAAAGCGGATGTGTACGCCTTTGTGTGACACTTGTGCATTTACGTTCATTATCACACACACACAAAAAAAAGAGGTGCATTCCCCGCGCTTTCTACACATCAGGGGTGATAACGGTATCCTTCTGTGCAATGGTTGGCCTTCAGCGCATCGTACGCGCTTCTTTTTGCTAAACGGGACATGTCCTTTGGCAGGGGGTGGGGGTCCCGCAATCCGACCCACAAGTCGGAGTGCTTCTCGCGCTCTCCACCCTACCTCCTGTCCAGTTGGACCTACACTCTTAAAAATGAACTTCACCGCATAGCACGCTCCTAGCCAACCATAATCTCGAATGATATCGTTATCTGCCCTGATTTGTTGAAAACGGTAGGCGTACGCCTTTTTTGTGACAATTATGAACAGCATAAGCGTCACAAAAAAGGAGTACGCCTCCCGTTTTCAACAAATCAGGGCAGATAACGATATCATTCGAGATTATGGTTGGCTAGGAGCGTGCTATGCGGTGAAGTTCATTTTTAAGAGTGTAGAGTCACTAAATAAGGAGCAGAGTAGCGACACTGAGCCGCGCTGGCGAGCGAGGCCGCCATCTTGTGTCCGGTGCGGTCGCGACGCCTAGCAATGGGACGCCAATCTCCCCCTTCTCTGCCGGATAACAGCGCGCCGTCGAGCCAGCTCGCAACCGAGGAAACCGGTTTTGGATGGAGGGGACTTAACATGGACGGTGCGTTCTTGGAAGGAGAAACCACGTGACGCGACCGGGCCCAATCGCGGACACCGAACGGCGGCTCCGGCACGGAAAACGAATGCGATACTCTGTACCGCTATTTAGTGACTCTAGTTGGACCCACCTGCACCTTAATTAATCTCTTTAGGCTTCAGACCGATGGATCGGAAGATGGCTGTACCGCGAAAGAACATTTCGTGACAATCAGAGTCCTACACGTGTACACGCAACTGCAGATGCCCCGGAGCGCGCCTGACTGTCCTGTTCTCGTCACCACCACCCAATTACGAGTGTATCAAATGGCAGCTTGGTTTTCCTTTTTTTTTTTTTCGACGATGGTTCGTTTTTTCCACATTTCACACTCATGCCTCGCGTTAATCCCGGTGCCGGCTGTGCTGTCTGGGGTTTTTCCTGGGTTTTCCTCAGACGCTTTCAGACATATGTCGGCACAGTTCCCTTAGAAGTCTGCCCAGGACGCTCATTTCCCTAGGGCGTGAGTCGTGACGTTGCCCACATACGTGAGGCCGACAACGGCAAGCCCTATCACCACCACCACCACCTCGCGTTAAGCACTGCGACTCGTCATCACCATAGTAATTTAGCATAGTGTCTGCGTTACCTGCTCCGATCGTCCACCTCGGCGTACGGTGGTACAAGTCGCTCAGACACGCCGTCGCAGTGTGCTGACTTCTGGCGCCCGATAAAGAGCCGTCGGCAAATTCAATTAAATCTGCCAATGGGCCAATTTGCCAATGGACAAAATTAATCCAGAGATTGGCCACTGTGGCGTCGCTCATGATCGTAATTGTCTCGAGACGGATCGCCAAGAAAGGAAAGAAAAAGGCGAGGAAGAGTGAACGAAAGGAGTAAGATAGATAAGTTTAACTGGGTTATGGGTAGATGGTATTCCGCTTTTTCGGTTTTTACTTTTGGCGAATTCGGTGTACGTTTTTCGGTGTTTTTTTCTCGTGAAATCGGCGTTTTTTCGGTGTTTTTGATGGCGTGCACATGATCTACCCGACAGTTATCGGCAAATATAAATCACAATGTAATTTCAGTGCTATGGCTTCTAACGCGTCTAACTGCGTCTAACGGTAGCGTTTTACGACTAGCGAAAAAGTTATCAAAAGTAAGTTATTAAAAAGTTTTCCGCAACCATCGTATTTCAGCATGGTTTTCTGGTCTGCATCAACAACTTGCTGGGCATGTGCCGCAATATATCTCTGTCATCGTTCCTGGAATGTCCCTCTGCATTCGGTATCTTTCGATTAAAACCGAATCAGGGAAAATTTAGCCGGCGTATGTTTTTCGGTGTGTTTTAGGTGGCTGTCCTAAGGGTACTAAGGGCGCCTGCATCTCCAGTTGTTACGCGTTAAAATATTATAATTGGGAGGGATGGCATTTAGAAGCGGTATTCTTATACCGCTCTCTCTAACGAAAACTCGTTGAGAGTTTTTAAGTGGGAAGGGAAGAGGATGAAAGCCGTTGAAGTATGGTGAGCATAGTACAAGGATCCCATCTCTGTTCTTTAGCTTGCGTGCTTTTTCCGTCATACCCTTAGTGACGAACCACAACAAAGAGACGATGACGATGTCTTTGCGTACAAGGCCTTGACCGTGGCACAAAAATATCGAGTTTTTCAACAGCAATGAACATCAATATTTAAAATATAAAATCAGTAAGGATTAATTAAAATGTCGATTGTGGATTGACATATGACGATCTTCGAAGAGAAAAATACACATCATCGATATACTGACTGCTTCATGCAGGTCCACAGACCGAATAGTCCGTAAGCAGTCCATCGAAACTACAAGAAGCTTTCATTTTTAGTCCTGGGACATCCTGAGACGTTCTTGAGACATTCCTGAGACATCTGCGAAGAACGCAGCAGTGAGCGGCTCGTTTCTATGCGGTCAGTAGTTATATAACAGTCCTAACTTTTAAAGTTTACTTCGGACTCTTTTTTAATTCGGAATCTTTCGGAGCCTCTATTTTACCGATCGGGACATTCACCGAAAAAGAGTTAAGAGAAAAACACACGCCGGCACTTAGTGCCTTTTTCGAGTAATCAATTAGTAATATATATATAATTATCATAAGTTTAAGTAATTATATAAGTAATCAATTTCGGTTTACATATTTCTTGCGCGGAGCAGCGCGCCAATGCGCTTCTTCGCTCAGCTGCCCGGCTGCCAATAGACATATCCCTGTTTGTAAACAGATGACGTCATAGTGTTCGACCGCGCCACCAGTTGGACTAGTCTCGAAGCTAGGGTTGAACGAGGTCGCGCCCGAAAGCCACGGTCTCGATGGGATTACGATGGTCCCAGCAAGGGACGCGACCTTCCGTCCTACTTTTCTTTCAGTATAGGAGGCAGCGAACAAGTGCCCATTCGTGGAACCCAGCCCTCACCTTTCGATTTGTTTTGGCTTCAGTCTGTCTACCAACGTTATGATGACGCTTGTCGGGTAGAGGTCTATTACGTGTACGTCCGCTGGTTCCGCGGAATGGTCTCAACATCCGGCGTCAGGTATTCCGTCGAATAACAGTCAAGCTACGCCACTATATCGCGTGGGATTTTCCATACCATGGTCAGTGGTAGTCCAGGAGGGATAAAATGACACTGCAGTTTCGAAATCGACTGGAACGGATTCGAAAACAAGGAATACTAACAAAAAGCACTACGTACACAGAACAGTAATTTACGTAACGTTTTACATGACGCATCGATAAAATATCGCCAGTTTTAAAACCGTGACGACTGGGGAAAATTGGCGTAATATCAATATCATTCCAACCCTGGGCACCGAACAAGTTTCTTCTAGAAGGAATTAGGAAGCAGCTCGTGCAATCGGCACCAACCCTGATTGAAATCGCTAATGTAGAACGCATCCCTAAATTCTCCAGCCACTGAAAGTACAGACACTACGCTCATCCTGCTCCGGCGTCTCAGCGACGAGCTCTACTCCAACTTCCTTTCGATACCTCTTGATTAATTTCCTTCGTCTTGCCTTTGACGTATGGCATCCGCAATCGGCTTTTCTCTCGCTCGGAGGGCTAAAGTTGTAATGTCAACGTACGCCTCAGATAGACCTCCTCACATCTAAAGAAGCACCGACCGGGCTGGGAACGACAAGGGGATAAAGAAGATGAACCCGTGTGATGCAGGGATACGGGCACGTAACGCGAGAAGGATAATGAGCTCCTGGACATAGCCGCTCTGTATGTCATCTGTTGAATTCCGACATGCGAGCCCCGTGTGGTGAAAGATAGAAGAAGCGCCGTTACGCACCGTCGTTCCAAGTCGCGCGTTTGAATACCCACTGAATGCACCGAGAAAAAAAAAAGGAGTAATTGTTGTCTTTCTGGGGACTACGTCGTTGCCACAACGACACTCTTAAAGGTAACGTAAAACAGCACAGCAGACAGGCTGTTCCAAATGTAGAGGAGGTGGTCTTCCTCCACAGTAGTCCTGATTGGCGCTGGTGGAATCTCCCAGCGGGCAGATGTGCGTGCTCCACGCTATAGGACGGCGCCGGTTGGACTGACGAGCAGCAGGGTCACATCGTCGTCGTCGTCCACGGGCCGTCACATCACTCCCCCACTCGGACGCGGAGCAGTTTACGTTGACGGCGTGGCTTGTTGTTTGTAAACCCAGTGCAACAACTCATATATGCGGCAGGGAACGCTTAATCTTTTTAATTTGCTAGCAAAATTGAGGTAACACGACTCAGGAGGACGTCTGGTGGTAAATAATTCCCAATTCTTCAAGCAACCGTGAACAATGCTGCCGACTGACTCGCTACTCCTGATGGCTACGTAGCCAACTTCTTTCGTTTTGGACCCAGGGTTGTCCCCATGCAATTTAGTTTTCCGCAGTACTTGACGACTAATGCGAGTTTGATGGCTACTTCGGCACAGTGTTGCCAGTAAGTTTCGATTTTAATTTTCTAAATAAAAAACTGTAAATCGAAAGGGGACGAAAATTATGTCGTGCGAGAGTACAGAGGGGATCAGGCTATCGAATAATCACCTCTACTGTGTTACGATACCTGCATTCCACCCTTGTTTATCCAGCACTGATCAGTGATACTGATAAGTCAGAATTGGTGACTGATAAGTAGAGGATAAAGAAAAATTTACGCTCGATAAGTGAAATTCGCGAGCAGGTGAGCTATCAGTTATCAACAAAGCCACTGTTTTCTTTGCAGGACATATGAATCGTTACAGATGAAGTTATACCCTTACAAAAACATTGATCACCTTTCTACAGGAAGTGGGTAGAACATTAATCACCCAGCCATGAGACTGTGTATAGAAAGTATCCAGACTGTCTACCACCCACGTCACCTTTTTATGGGCAATTGGAACACACCTTCCTGTAGAATGTCTACCGACAATTTGGTGACTAAAAATCTACCCACTGTCTGGCCGAAGTCTGCCCACCAGGGACACCCTGGGCGGCCCAGGCTCCTCCATTTCTTCTCCGTTTTTTAAATTTGTGGTTCTAAAAATGATATTGCAACTGTACAGGCGCACAAATGTGAAAGATGTGAGGAAGTTTACAGACAAGTGCCAGCTGCACTGCAAACAATATTCCCTGAAAAAAAAAAAAAAAACTGGAAATGCATGGTAGCTGTATTAATTGTGAACACCGTGAAAAAGACCGAAAAGATTTTTCGAGATATACGACACAAACTCGTGAAATTTACATGTCACTGTATTTCTACATTACGTGTTCACCCCAGCTAAAAGATGGGACAGTGTTCTTGTTGTTTAATGGCTAACCATTATTATGATTGGATACTGTATTATAGAAACACGCACCAGCCTGTAAACATTACTGTCTATCATTTCATGAAATAGTGTTTGGCCTGTATCATTATCAGACACCCACACCGCCTGTTATGTGTTCATAAAGCGATATATTCACTGAAATGTACAGTGCAGTAACTTTCTCCAGCACAACAGCTTGGAATGGCTCCTGAAATCAGAACAAAACATGAAATTAGGAACATTGAGTGTAAGACATACGAAAAGACAAGACATATTTATGTATTAACTGAAGTGCTCAACACACAGTTTGAATCTGTGCACTTTAAAAAGTACAATGCACATACGTGGACAAAGTACGTGAAAACACAAAAGTATTTCTGTTGTGCCCTGTACTATTCAGCTTATCCTAACGAACACATGCAGAAGATGCAAGGAACAATGCCAAGACTCAAAATAGGGCCTCAAAAGCACAATGGTTAATAGTCAAAAGTATGAAATTTTGGGAAATGTGGACCAAATAGAAATAATCAGCACCAAATTGCAGACTAAGAAAGGGCTAATGGGGATACCTACCTTTCAACTTTACCCCAGTTCGCAGATGAGTGACAGAATGCAAACAGGCATGCTACTTAAGCTTGATTACCATTGGGGTGCTTTGTTCCACTTTCAGTGCTGATGTGTCCAAAATAGCTGCGAAATAAAAAGGAGGGCATTTTTCAACAATCATAATTTTTCATGCTGCACCATGTCAGCTGCTGAACTGCCTTCAAAGCTTCATGTGCAGGTCGGCCATCTGTTCATGAATTAGAGAAGGCCACTAATTTTCTTCTGCCACCGGAACTGGCACAATAAAATTTGCAAACCTAGCTGTCCACAAGTCAATGTATAATAGCCAACTTTGCCAATAACACCACATTGCCTAGAGCAGCAGCAGGTTTTTTGGTATCTGTGAAACCAAGGAATAGAAAGACATAAAAAAAGACATTTGAAACAAATGTCCGTGAAACTTATTCTCACCCCACAATAAGAATGAACAATACAAGCACGAATACAGCGGAGTAGTTGTCGACTACGTGATAACGAGTTATGATACGATGAGTGTAATACATGAGAACGCATACCATTGCATGGATTGTAACATAACAAACGTTGGTGGCAGGCACTGCACATCGTAGTTGAAATACACTCCACGCTCCTTGCAGTTAGCGTTTTGTCATTGTCCAAGGGAAGAACAATGCCTGAGAAGAGTAGTAGTGATGACCCTATAAGAGAGAGAGAGAGATGTACAGTGCATTGCAGTGACTGCAAATGCTTTGAGAGCCCATGTTGCAGCTGCAGCACAGATTCTTGTTTTGTGACAGCATACTTACTTTCAGTTGCACAAAACATAAATATGTTTTACACAAAGAAGAAGAAATGACCACTGCAAGGTGCCAATAGCAGTAAAAAAACACTTCCAAGAAATGGAAGCACTCATACCAATAGCAGAGGCGTGGTGTTGGGGGTCCTCACTCTACAGCTGTCTGGCCAGCTTTGTGCTAAAGAAAGATTGGATACCTAACTCAGTAATGCAAACAATTGAACTCTCATATAATAATCATCACACATAAGAAAATATCCAACATTAAACAGAAACTAAATATATAATAAAAAAATAACCATA
Source organism: Ornithodoros turicata (assembly GCF_037126465.1). Taxonomy (NCBI): domain Eukaryota; kingdom Metazoa; phylum Arthropoda; class Arachnida; order Ixodida; family Argasidae; genus Ornithodoros; species Ornithodoros turicata. The sequence goes on from NC_088207.1 coordinate 24,451,393, forward strand.
AAGCATTGTGCGCTCGTTACTGCTTGCAAAATTTTTGCCGTATCACTGACAGACAGGAAACAGAGACAATGGAGAAAATCGCCTGTGATTGCCTAGTTGCTGCCTTTAGAACTGCGTGTCTGAATTAAAGTTCATACACCCTGCCCTGACACAATGTTCAGACATCAATCATACTACATTGATCTTTGACATTTCCTTTTTCATGTATGTCACCAAGAAATGTGTCAATGATCATATTATCACAGAACTCTCAGAATCAAGACAGTGCATGAGAACTTACAGTGTGGAACGAGGTGCAGACCTCATAGTCTTCATTAAAATATGCACAGACCGGCTTCAACACAAAGATATGTTTTCCTGGGCAGCCATGTTCACCACGGGAGCCCTATATGGGCTGCAGCAACTTTCTTGTTTGCGGCTTCCATTCCAGTCTCCTTGGGTACATGACACAGATACGTTATGCATAGATGAATGTATTTGGAAGTGCCTTTGATAGTCATAAAGGTATACTTGAGAAAAGGTGTAAGGGTACTCAATCTCGGTTGAGCGTTCAATCTCGTTAACCGGAGTTGGTGAACCCCGGCCTATTTCAAATGTCCACGAGGATGAACGAACACCCATCCACTAGTTCCAGAAAGTTACACATTGCTCATTTTAGTGGTTTGAGAAGAAAGTTTTAAGAACATGCATGGCTACGACATGGACAGTGTGACAAGTGAGAACACAGCGGAAGGCGACAACATTCCGTTGAAGGCGGCGCCATTCACTACTTATTTGGTAACACACAACGGCGGCGCATATTTCCCTTTATTCCAAAAAGCTGACAGCATAAAGGACATAATAAGAGTTCACATACCTTCAAAATCTTATTGCGAAAGCCCACGAGTGAGGCACAGCTTTGACTTTGACGATTTTGACAGTCGGGGCACACTTGCGTTCCTCACACAGGTGCCGGTTGCTGGAGGCCATGCAGATCCAGTGCGCATGCCCAGACACCTCCTCCCCCGCGAAATAACAGGAAACCCGCGTGATTTGAAAACACGGGATCGCGCCCGCGGCGATATGCCCGCATTTTTCACGACTATTTTTTACAGTGTGCTGTTGCTTTGTCAATCTCGTTTGTTGTCATTACGTAACCGTGACTCTTAACATATTGGCATTAAGAATTGTTCCACTTACTGTGATGCTTGAATTTCTATGGATTTCACTGATGCTGCCCCATTGCATAAACATCTGCAGTCCCTTAATTGTAGAATTATTTGCGATACAACTGTTAATAAGAAATTTAGTACTTTTTTCTTAGTGAATATAAGATTTTATTTATTTTTCTGGCGTCTCGCTTTGTCAAACTCTCTGCAAGTGAGTTGCGTGAGTTGCGTTGAGTGAGTTGCGGTCAAGGTCAAATTAATGTCACTAAAGTGTAATGTAATCAGTAACCACATTCCAAATTATTGCCATCCGCAATGAACAGCATGAAAGCGCTATTGTAGTGGTACATTAATGGTCTACCAACAGTCTGCATACAAAGTCGTTAAAACGACCACGGCGGTGAAAGCTAAAGGAAGTGCACAAGAGGTAGGTAGACTGTCTGTATACCGGGTACAAAGGAAGGAGCAAACCATAGAAAGGTGACATGGTATAAAGGAAGTACGTAAGAGGACCACTAAAAGGTGAAAACTGTTTTTGTAAGGGTAACGACGTCTTCATTCCCATCCGCGGCCCTGATGTCATCGTATCGATCGATGTACTCCTGTACCTTGGTGTCTTCCGCAGCTGTCGAACTTAGGTATCGCATGAGGCAGAGAAGGCAGATAGGGACTCGTACAATTTTCTGTCACTCAGTGGATCATGTGCAGTGGACTGGACCGGTCAATGTACGGTACGAGTGCCACAAGAACGGGGAAATTTCTCAAGGCTGTCGCCCCTGCTTTGCGAAATCCAGGTTGCACAACAACTCGACAGTTGGTAAGTGAAGGCGGTTATCCAGTCTTTTCCTCGGCGGTTTCTGGAAATATTTATCGGCATCCGGAAACTGATGCCTGGATATCTGAAGATAAATTGCATGAACTGTAGCTATAAAAGTTATACAACCGAATCGAACGCGAAGGAAATAGTTGTATAACCAGACCGGACCGGATGTACATACGCGGCACATAAATATGTGCACTCGTGTATCCGCGATATGTTCATACGGGTCAGAATATGACGTAGCGCTCACTTTTGTGCTCCCTGCTCGATCGGCAAAAAACGATTCGTTTAGAAATTTGAATATGAAATTCCGCATATGGATTCGGAAGTAGAATAAAATATAGAATTACGGCGATTTTTGTATTCGAAAAATTCGAATGTTCACACGTGCCTAGTGAACATATACATTCTATTTTTTTATTCCGTGTTGGTGCCGCGACGCAACTGTGGCTACGAGCGGTGTACACATGTGGACAGAGGACAGCCGGAAGGACTGGGGGACAGGGGGTTAGTATGCGTCCTGGGCCGACTTCAGGGGGAACTGCGCCGACATTCGCCTGGAACGTCTTCGGAAAACCTAGGGAAAACATCAGACAGCACAGCCGGCGAGAGAATTCGAATCCACCACCTCTCAGTCTTCAGCACGAGATTGGCTATGGGCCTGTTGCTCTGGGCCAGGTGGCGCGAGTGAGCAGCAACATCAGCGCCCCAAATCATGCAACACTCCCCAGTTTAGCAGACGACGCGGCACTTTCAAGTACTCGGTTTCGAGTTGTTCGCGCTTTTCAAGAAGCACCGCTTTTTCTGTTGATTTCCTACAGGTTTTGTAGCTTCCTTGGCACCATACCGTTTCGCACACCATGCAAAACCCGCTGATGGAACTCCTTACTGTTGCGATCCGCGACCGTTTGGGCCCGAAATGGCGCTGTGCAAACTTCACTGCAGCAGCCCCATACCACCAACATACGTCGTATTGTCAAGGTGGGGGTATCTAAATAGGAACCCACGTTGAAGACACACATGTGGGAGTCACGCAAGGGTGAGAAGGGACACTGACTCCTGATATGTCATTGAATATCTGAATGACTGATTCTGATAATGATTATTACAGCTATGGTTTAAAGGGACTCTGACCAGAAACTGTGGGAGCTCTTTCGTACCTGTAGTCGATAAAGCACCCAACAAGGACTCTCCATGCGAAAATTCACGCACTAAAACCCCACGGTTTCTCTAAACTCGAATTTTAAACATTCGACTTCATCCGAGTGCAGCACGCCTAGCGTCAAACCGAGAAAACATACGTTTATATAGAATATCCACCCCGGTCCACCATCAAGATGACGTCAACACGGGGGCCACTCGCAACACCCACAATTGGCTCAAACGCGTCACGTGGTCACGCAATATCTGTCAATTTCCTTCATGAAATGGCATTTCTACGTTAATATGTTTTTGTTACAGAGCCTCAAAAAGAAAAATATACCCTGCATTTATCACCTGCAACAGTTTCTACGATTTTCTTTTCAATCTGTACACGGCGTTCGATATATGCTTCCGTATCCGGTCAGCTGTAATGGATGCCGTATGCCGAGCTTGCGAACTGCGAACTTGTGTGACTCCCGGTTCATCCTCTTTGTTCGGGTCATTGGGTTGGTGTTGGAGTTGGTCACCATATTCTGAACGTTTCACCTATCGTTGCGGTGTACTGTTCTTGATCTGCTGCGAAGCGACGAACCGCAACGGCAGTCACTCGCCTCAGCGAACTTCTGTCTGCTGCATCTCAAAGGAGCATGGGGACCTGATGATACCTTCAACTAAAGAAACCAAATGTGCTCTCGTGTGGTCCTGACGGAAAAGTAGTATCAACAAGGTTAGCACATTTATTTTTCAGTTCCAAGTCTACGTACTGAAAACCATGCAGGTGCAGTCGATCATTCTCGTAGCTGTTGTGTAACGCGTATGCTTTCTTACATATCCCACAGAACCCTCCACTTTTTCGACCAAGTTATCGTTATGAGATCCTTCTGATGGCTTCTTACTAGGCTATGCCGCTCCGAAGCATTGAGATGACGAAGCGTCGTGGTAGCTGCACCTCTGCCTTCGAAAGATGAATCAGTCATTCCACACTGTGCTTACTGGCTTTGTGTAGAGTCTGGCAAATCCGACAGACTTGGACTGCCTTTTTCAAGAAAGTTTGAAATGTAAGTATGTGTATATTGGTTTCACATATCCACCACATAGTGAGCGTGTGTATGATTGTACTTTATATGCTACAGCGTATCAGCGTACATTATTATTCAACACGTAGTGTGGCAAACTCGACATCAGTCACACAAAGCGAACAATTGCCTTTTCTTCAATTGCTTATTTTTATCATATCATGTTTTTGTCTATATCTCAATTTACCAACCAACAAAGTATATTATTTTAGTATAATCGTCTGATATTTAACAAGTCACAGTTTTACCATGGTTTTGGCACACTATAGCCCGAGTTGCTTATGCGTCATTAAATTGAATCATCGTCATCTTCAACTGCCATTATTCAATTGAAGTGCCAGGTGGATATAATGATATGGCAAGATATATTTTTTTGCTGTCATCCTGGAATTGCTCATTTCAGAAGAATAGTCACCGTGAAGTTTGTTTTCGTTTTCAGAAACATTAAGAGGACTAAAACCAAACACTTTTCTTTCAGAGCATCCCATATGCACCTGCATTTCAATTCCAATCTGTATTACAAGAATGACAGACCACTCAACAGAGATGAACATCTGAAAGTGAAAGAGCTGGAATGAAGATACGTTAATCTGTGTCAAAGGTTCTTAGTATGTGTGCGAGTCGAGGACATAGGTCTCAAGCTTATTCCTGTCTTCAGAAGAGGTGACAACTATGCTCCTTCTATCTATTAACCAGCTCCACTGTTTAGGGTTCCCTGTAAACTAATGGAGCACATCATGTACTACCACGTTGTCAACTAAATTGACTCTGTCAATTTCTTTTTTTAAATTCCAGCATGGCTTTAGAAAAGGGTATTCAGGCAAAACTAACGTAGTGGAATTCGTTCACAGCATTTCAAACTGTCTTGATTTCTGGGTCCATGTAGATGTAGTATTCTTTTTATTTTGTAAGGGCTTTTGACACTGTGCTCTACGCTCGCGTGTTGGCCAAAGTAGCCTAATTAAAATTTGATCCTGCTACCTGGATATGCAGTTTCTCAACTAACCGTAACTGTGGCGACAACTCGTGAGGAGAACCTATCATATCGCCACCATGCAGCATTTGTTATATTACAATCGCTTCACATTTTAATCTAGTCAAAAGCAAGGCCTTTTGGTGATCGGTCTTGTATAATTACGTGCCCCTCCGTTATGTAACACCACACTGGGTTCTTCAACCTATGAGAGAGAAATAAATATATTGCAAAGTAAATTGTCTACAAGGCTCGTTATTCCATTTCGCCACACTACCACAAGCAATTGTTAGAGTAGTGGCCCAGGGTATGAAGCTCGCCACTAATCATCATTCAAACAAAGTTCATAATGTAAAATGCTTTACTCAGAACACTGGCTTAACACAACAATTAAGAATAAAGAGAGTAAACGTTTCATTGCCTATCCAGGTGGCATCATCCCTCCAACAGAGAACAATCAAAAACAACATCAAAGGAGTCAAATCGGTGGTCCGCATTCCTTTCATCCAATGTATTTCATACGCTATTTGGAGAGCACTGTGCCCATCAGGCATTTTGACTGTGCATATCAAGTTGAGTGCATAGAATCTGATGCAACCTACATTGGCGAGATAGACAAAAGACGTGGGACAAGACTAAAAGAGCCAGTTGCCAGGGCTACTAATGCTTAGCTTAACTAAACAGGACCGAATCAGTCTACCACTGCTGTCCTAAGGGACATATATTTTGATGGTGCAGTAACCTTTGCTCATGACTAGCGATGGGACCCTAGAAAGTTCTTAGAATCCTGCTTTATCAGGCGTGATGCTTCAGCCTGTAATACATACCGTGGCCCCCTATCGGATGTGTAAGATTCCCTCTTAGATAGGCTGATGTGCTCATCTTTGGCCTCTGTTGTACTGATGATGCCACCCGGATAGGCGACAAAACGTTTACGCTCTGTTTTTATTCGTTGTGTTGAGCGGTGTTTGCAGTAAAGGACGCTACATTATGAGTAGGGTTTGTGGTTTTCGGCATTTATTTTCAACCCAATTCGGGGGGTGTTTATCGGCATTTATATGGGGGACTATAAATCGGAATTTTTCGGCATCTCTATTCCGCCCAAAAAATAAATGCCCGAATACGGGCATCTATTTATTTCGCATGAAGGAAAGCCTATTTTGCGCGCGAAGGTAACAACGAACCGAAAAGAAGTCAATCGATTCATGGTTTCATGGATTCATTGTCTTTTATTGCCTGTGCCAAACCAGCAAACAAGGAGACTACCTCTTGTTGTAATAGATGCAAGCGTCCATCATCATGCTCGCATCTGTCATAGCGGCTGGCTCCTTGCGATTAACACGCAGTTTAGAGAACGCGCGCTTAACATTAGCGCTAGAAACAGGAATAGCCAGTATGCTTAAGGCGCACTGCGATAACAAAGGCCATGTGCTGCAACGGGCCGTCCAAAACTGAATAGGAGATATATCCACCTGAGGGGCAGGGCATACAGCATATTCGAAAAACTCGCGCTTTATATCATCCATACGAGATTCATCTCGTAGAACAAATAAGAATAAGTCCTCATACAGTGAAGTGCCTCGAAGTGCCTGGAAGTGCCTCACGAACGCAAACAAGGGTCACTCCAAGTCGTAACTGGAAGGGAGTAGATAGAGGAATACAAAGAACACAAAAATGAACTAGAAGGCTAGGGCAGGGGATGAGCGATCGGCTTTTGAAACCGTTTGGTAGCTCCGTACACTCGTGATCTCTTTTTAACCGGACAACAACAGACCACAAAGGTTCTGAATAGTAAATTCACTAAAGATAGGTGTGTCACTAAGTACGTGTGCTGCCAAAAGGCGGTCACGGACCGTACAACAGAGCTGAAGTCAGGGCACAGCCCGAAGATAATACCACGCTCGAGAAATAGTTGACAACGGGAGATTCCAAGGCGATTTCCCTTTGCGGTACCAGGAATGGCAGCTGTCAAGATACGAGAAATTCGGATTTTTTCGGAATATTCCGAATCTGAAAAATATCATTCGGGGGGTGTTTTCCGGCATTTTTCGGAAAATGCCGAAAACCACGAACCCTAATTATGAGGTTGTCACCCGGCTTTTGGAATATATTTTCAAATAAAGTTGTTGTTTTACAAAGCTCAATACATTGCAGAAATCATTCTTGTTGCCTATTGTTTTGGGGGTACCATTCTAGCAGTCACATGAAGCACTGAAGGGCCAATTTAAAAAGTAAAGGCAGTCTGATTTATGTTCTTGCCGACATGGCACAGCGTATGTACGAGGTAGTTCCATTTCAGAAGCCTGAGAACACTCAAAGCAGGTAGTGTGCTAGCATCAGATATGGTGTACAGCATTACATATTTGCTTTTGCTAGGGCAACTAAGAAGGGTGGATAGAAAGGCAGTTACAACCTGTTTCCACAAAAGACACTCAGATTCATTAGCAATTTCCTCTAAGAGAGCCAAGGCTTTTTCTAGATTACTAGAACATGGGTACCTGGTTATAAATAACAAGAATTCATCTACCAGAAGTCAGTGTTTCAAACATCCTGCTTTCCATCAACACTATTAAAAGGTGTGACCCCCAAACCTACACAAAATTCCTGGAGAGTCTTTACTGGACACTGTTGCTGTCCCTCTCACCAGGTGCTCTCTATGAACCCGATTCACAGTTCTGGATGCACTGCCTGAGCTAACTTCAGCATGCTTTCCCAACACGAATGGTAACTGCTATGAGGAGTGTTGTACTTACTGAAAGCAACATGAAATGCTGTACCTTGACAGGTAACGTTGATATCCTCCTTAAGACCGTAGAGAGATGTTCCTTGCTCCCTTTCTTCCAAATCTTACTATCAGACGCAAGCCCACTTGCCACCAAGCCAATGAGATGTGCCTCACAGTCAGTGCAATCAAGGGAATCAATCACTGAGGCTCAGAAAAGCTGTTTTCCATCGGGATCTGATCCAGCACTGAGCCGTGAGTAGCCCTGTGAAAGTACCAGGGTTTCTTCGAATTTTAGATGTGCCAGCATTTGTTTTCCTCCCCTTTTTCTTTTTATGTAGTAGCTGATTACTTTAGCCTTGTACTGCTTTGGAGATTGTGGAGATGATGTAAGAGGTGGAACTAGGCTTTATGCAAAATGAGGCAAAGTGTGACTATGTACAAATCTTCTGAGAATGTCTATGTATCATTCACACAAAGAGAGGATACGTGTTACATCTTTTTCCGGTTTTGATATTTATTTATTTATGAATATGTCTCAAAGGCCATTGCAGGCATTACATGAGGGGGGACATCAACATGGGTCACTTAACAAATACGGAAGTTACAAGGAACATACATATTTGGAAGACAAGACTCTATTTTTTGTTCGTTCATCAGTCTTGCTCAAGAAATTGTTCACTGTAGCAATGGTACACAATGTCACGAAAGAGTGCTCATCTATCGTTCCGCAAGACTCATTAAAAAGGACTAGTGTTGTGTTTCAACACAACATGTTGAACTCATGAACCATGCATCATCCTGAGAGCTATAGATCATCCTAAATACAGATGCTGAATTATTTTAAATGTGATAGACGAGCTGTGCGAAGAGGTACCCCCAGTTAGGATCTTGGGTACTTGAAGCCTGTGGCATTTTCTGTGGGAAAGGCTTGCCAGACCTCTTCACTGCACAGGCTGGGATGACCATGATCTTGTTTTTTCCAAGCTTGTGCCATACTCACCTTGCAAACTGGCGATACGCAGTGTATCTGCATCGTCTACACAGATGTACATAAAATATAGTTTAGGCAAATAGGTAACCGGTTACAGTACAGTGTGTGTGCATTGTCATTTCTACATGTACCTGAGAGTAACTGCAGTTTACCTGCCCACACCTTGTACATTACTACACATGCTGTGTTCTTTTAGAACCCAAAATTGTTTTGCTTTTCACTGAATCGACAATCAAGAACACTCAATATCGCTAAAAACCTACGCTAAAACCTTATGCACAGGGCAATACATAAAAACGTGACTCAGGTCACAGCACACTGACAATTACAAAACTGCCTATATTGGTTTTCTCCAGTTCAGAATCGTGTACTGTATAGCCTTTTTATGTGCTGCGCCCTGTACTGGAGTTTTTAACGACTCTATTGCAGGACCAAACCAGTTTTGGGCGCCCAAATTTTAACATCGTTCGACAAGGGCACATGTGACTTACTTGTGAATACAGTCGCTCATAGGTTCGCGCTGCCCACGGAGTTCAATATGCGACCTTCAGGACAGTCATATTGAAGAATAGAAGTTGGAAATCTTTGTGGCTTGTAATGCACTCATACTGCAGTCATTCGGCAGTGTTTTCGAGCTCCTTGCAGCACAAGCATTCGATCTCCTTCGGCATTATGACACACCAGCCACACCGGCACCATGAACAGCAAGTGCGCATTAGATATCAGAACATGAAATTTCTGAGAACGTTTACATGTTCGATCACAGTGTGCGTTAAAAAGCTCATCGCTTACCTGAAGACAGTCGACTCATGCTGTTTGCTTCATCTGTAACTGATGTTCGTAGAGCTCTAACTTCGTCTCACATTCGCGGCATCGGCGACGTTTCGAAAGCCTACCGAGCTGTTCAGCACGCAGAATTTTCTTCTCGATGTCTCGATCGCAGAAAGGTCAGAAAGAAGTTCCGGGCTCGAAGTCTCCGCATTTCTGCCTTCGACGTCCATATTGAACATCGCTTTCCGGACGGATGCCGGTGCTCTCACAAACTCACTAACAACAGAACTTCCGGTCCGGGCGCCCAATGAAACGTGGCCCTCGTGACTTCGTCACACACACGGAAATTGGCGGATGTCCACTGCAAAGAGGCTAGATTTCGGCCCCGATTGCGCGAGTTGAGGGGGAAAAGCGAAGCCGGTTTTCAGCTCCCTGTTTGGCAAACTTTGCCTCCGCGCACAGCCAAAATATTTCGCGTGTGGCTTGGAGGCATATTATACCTTCGTAATAGATGCAAACGAAATATTTGTCGAACTTCTGGTCAGAGTCCCTTTAACACTCACATCCTTGCATACAGGTCTTTTTCTTTAAACACCAGAACGATAATTTGGCGAGAAGATTGATTATAACATCACACACACAAAAAAAAAATCGAAAAAGCACAAGACAAATCACAAATTTCCGAAGTGCGACACCTACACCTGTAAAAAGGCAGCGGCAGAGTGCAATAAAGTTAATTTGTATTTACGAGATAAGCGTGCGGAACGACTTTCCTTCCCCTGACGACAGATAATGACCTCGTAAACATTTCAGATCACACCAAACACAGAAACAGAAAGGAGAAACAAATTCTCAGTGTTGGACGACGTCTTAGCGTATTTGCTGTCAGTATGATCGCTATACATCGGACAGTAATGAAGGCGTATCTTCCCGCTAAATGGATTTATGTCGGTCGAAACCATTAGCATGTACACGATGCCTTTCTTTCCGACCACATGCTAATGAGTGCACGTGCTGCCTCATTAGTCTATGCACCGCATTCCTCTATCTGTGCACCAGATTGGGTTGCCGTAGCTGATGGAAAGTTACTAAGGCGTAGCGTGTATATGCTCACGCAATAATGGCTATATGGGAAAGGAAGCCGGAGAATTTATTACGGCGTCATGTCGACGTTTCACAACCGCTTATTAAGTCGGCTTGCCGACAAGCGTCGTTTCGTAAGCGGTCTGTTGCTCTGAGATGAGGAGCTGTTTCTCTTGGACCACTGGCCGTCATGAGAAAAACGCGCATTCTTCCTTTTGAATCGCAGCGGTTTGAAACCAAAATCTGTACGCCTAAAAAGTGATTTTTTCGGGTTAACTGCCTTTCTCAGATTCCGGGGGTTAAAATCGGGCGCTATTTTTATGTCTGGAATTCAGGGCGAAATCGGGCGATAATTGTGCCTTCTGGTGTTATCGGGTGTTTTGTTTCTCCTCTTGTCTATTTGGTCTTCTCCCCCCCCCCCTTTTTTTTTGTGTGACTTACCAGCGGTAATCCCCGAACGCATACAGAGTGGTGACACACGTGGGTGTATTTCTGGGAACGTAAGTGACCCATTCTTACATGCGTTCCACGTGGCTATTTTTGTTCGTCTTCAGTGGAAACGTCACTTGAGGATTTCATAGTGAACAGAATTCGGGGAGAAATAGGGTTTAACACAAATGGGTCGGAGGTCAGTTCGGGGGGGGGGGGGGGGGGGATACCGGGCGGAATCGGGTTCAACCGGAAAAAGTCACTCCCTACACCGCCTGCCACCAAGTTGTGACCAAGTTGTGACCAAGTTCCAAGGTGTTGCAACTTGCATGATAACGGATTTACACAACACGACACCCAACGAGGCGGTCCCTTCTTCTCTGTGCCTCTTTTCGCTCTCGTTTTTTTTTTTTTTTTTTTTTTCGTGCAAACACCACGAAACAACTGTGCCTACTAGCCGTGAACAGATGGAGAAAGGACATCAGGAAGGGAGACAGGGGATCCGACAATCTTTCTTGTGAGGCGAATGTGTGGTTCTGTGGTTGTTCTCTTCGGATAACGTGTGCGGCTACGTGGAACGCAGAATTCGACCAAGTTGCCGAACGTTTGAAAGAGCAGACGACACTGAATACATCTTGCTTCACTGCAATCGATACAGTTCATGTTGACGTGGTCTTCAGGTGCCCCCTTTTAAACGTTGATTCCACGCTGTCCTCCAACATATGCAAAGCAGGCTTCCCTGTCACTTCACGCCCGCCGTGGGTCGACCTGGACGTCGCCTTTGCCGCTTTTCGCTTCGGCATGAGTAGGACATCAGCAACACAATATTGTGCACGACCTGTACTGTTCCAACTACCACTCAGCACAATCTCATGGCCTGAAAACGGTACACGAGGGAACGACAAACGTTAGAAGACACCAACGTGAATAGCGTGGAACCGACGGAATAGCGTGGCGGTTCTACGCAATGCGCAAAGCTCTGCTTATGTCTTGCGCGTGCGCAGATCTACCAACACTATCTCTTACGGCTGCAAAGGCGATAACGTATGATATACTAAAACTCGCTATTACCTCCAAAGTGCGATTTGGACAGCAAATATAGGGCTTAGGCTCAACGGCTCAAGGTTTTCTACAAGTGTGAATGGGACGACAGTGAACGTTCTGCTTCTTATTCCCCTCTTTTCACCTATTTACATAATGAAAACGCCAGGCCGCGGTTCCCAGAGCACACTCTTCTGCACTGGTTCTACACAACACATACAAAAGCTCACGGTGAGTGCATATGGCAGGCCTCAATACCACAGTGTTTCTCTTTCGTTACTGCCGTGGCAACCCACAAAGAAGTTACCGCCCGGCGAACTCTTTGAAGGGAATTCGACAGGAAGAAATAATATTAAACGCGTTCTCGAAATTCTCAATACTGAGCTTTAGTATAACGTATACGCTGTCACCTTTGAGTACGCAAGGAATAGCGTGGTGGTTCTTCTGGTGTCTTGGGCGTGCGCAGACCGACCACGCTATCCGTTACGTATACGCAAAGGCGACATTGTACGAAAAACTAAAACTCACGAATGTTCGCGTAGCTCGCGCTACATTGCACGTCGAGCAACAGTGCGGCCTTTTCACTATTTCTTCGGCAGTACTTATACGGAAAACTTGGGGTGCCCGAATATCAATCACTCGAAGTATTCGATTCGCGAATCGAGCATCCATTATTCGGTTTTCTGAATATATTCGACGATTCCCCTAATGTGAACGACACCACCCTGAAAGTGGGCTTCACCTGATGCTTCTCGGTATGAGTTGAAGCCTGCTTTACGAAACTGCCATTGCTGCAAGGCCAACACCATTTTTGTTAGCCAAAGTGAATTTATTTATTTATTTATTTATACGTGCCCACTAACAGCACATGCCTAGGAAGTGGAGCACTACTCGTACAAGGCAAAGTTCGTTATATATGCTTGACTTAGGAAGGGGCGGCGTCCCACTCACGCGCACTTTAGCGTTGCCGGCGGGGGATGTTGATTTTATGTCTGGGGGCTTGCCTTTAAAAAAGTTATAACGCTTAAATAATGCTCGCAGCTCAGGAGCGAAAACGGCGCGTCTTACAGATGTCGCTTACATTCACAATTTTAGCAACACAACTTCCCCAGGGGAAGCACACACTGCAGCAAAGCAGCTAAATGATGTTCATTGCAAAGCTGAGGCAGGACGTCAGTTTGTTTGTTTTACACGCGACCTATGGATGTCCAGAAGCAGTTACACAGCCTCATCCGTGTAACATGCCTCTGTCTGACATCAAATTTCGAAATAGAGATAATTACCTCAGTAAGTGTTGGCTCACCTGAAAAGCAAGAGACAGTATCGTGTAAAATAAAGAGGACGGGCTTCCCACAGAAGAACTGAGTGTCTCTCTTGTGAGAGATAATGCCAGAAAAATTACACTAAAGCCTTGGACTGCAGATTGCAAACTTTTAGTGAAAAAAGCATATATTGTAAAAGTTGCACAAATATTCGATATTCGATTCGGTATCAGGCTTTTTTTTTTTTCTTTCTCCCATTCAATGCGATTTTCGATTCGACTTGAAATATTCAGGTCCGCACACCCCTAGAGAAAACAACAACAATAAACTTACGAACATACACAACAGAAAACCTACACAAAGAGCACCTAAATTACCATACATAGCACGTCTTGAATGCTGATATTCCCGAGCTGTATCCTTCTGTGAGGTGCAGGAAACATAGTAGTGGAGGAAAATCCCAAGAGCAACAACGAATACAACAAATGGGATGAGTAGAGGATAAGGGTCATGCATAGAGGAACGAATGAGAGGAGGTGTTCTATTCCTCAATAAGTGAAACTGAAATTGCAAGGCAGACACGTGACGTCATCGGTAGTTTTCCGCTTGGTATTAGCAGTTGGCTGAGAACCCGTTGGAAGACTATAGTTTCGGAATTCCTGGATAGGTGTGCTCGTAGCATGCTGAAATGCCTCTCAAACTGCCACGTGCAGGACGTCTTGATCGTTGGCTCCCGCAGCGAACGTGACCCTACACCCTTAAAAATGAGTTTGACCACATAGCACGCTACTAGCCAACCATCATCCCGAATGACAACGTTCTCGCCCCTGATTTGTTGAAAACGGGAGGCGGAGCCTATTTTCTACCATTATGCACGTATGGTACAAAATAGGCTCCGCCTCCCGTTTTTAGCAAATCAGGGGGAGAACGTTGTCATTCGGGATGATGGTTGGCTAGGAGCGTGCTATGTGGTCAAACTCATTTTTAAGAGTGTAACAAAAGGTTTCAGAGAAGGTAAAACTCCTCCCCTCCTTCACTTACCCCACACTTTTCCCTACTCACGAATATCCCCCTACACTCTTAAAAATGATGGTGGTGGTGGTGGTGGTGATAGGGCTTGCCGTTGTCGGCCTCACGAATGTGGGCAACGTCACGACTCACGCCCTGGGGGAATGTGCGTCCTGGGCCGACTTCTAAGGGAACTGTGCCGACATATGTCTGAAAGCGTCTGAGGAAAATGAGGGAGAGGACGATGTCACTCGGGATGATGGTTGGCTAGGAGCGTGCTATGTGGTGAAGTTCATTTTTAAGAGTGTAGTCTCGGGGTTTTTACATTATGCATCATCTTCACCAGCTCGCTTGCTTCCTAGCCATTTTTTCATTGTCATATTCGACAAGCTTACTGCAGTTTTCCGGATCCCTGCAAATGAAAATAACGGCTTTGTCGTTTGCTAGCATGTTCTGCACGCTGTCGCCGATTATATTTCTTCCTGTTAGGATATTTCATATAACCAAGTAAACTTGTGTAGTACATGTTCAATACAGTTCCAATATAATGTAGCACAAACTAATTACACAAAATGCTTACACAACAGAAGTCACGCTCTAAGACAAGCTAAAACAAGTGTAATATTCCCAAAGAATCCCACAAAAGAACGCCACTAAGGGAGCCAGTGACAATTCAAGGAGACACGGCCGCGGCGGACACTTCCTTCTTCCTTCTTCCTTAGAGCGCAGGAGAAAAGCAATCCGAAGAAAACAGTTTTGCGACGATGCAGCCAACTCTTTCCGGAAGCGAACGTTAACTCGATCGTTAACTGACGTTAACATGAGTCCGCCTTAAACGTTACGCAATTTATAATCTGTAGTACACAACAACAACGAAAAAATCTCTTAACGCTGAATTATCCAATTTCATATTACCCTCGCTCTACAATGACGGCGCAAATGCATCCCCACACTGCATCCTCGAATCCTCTGCCCTTATCTGTAGCGAACGCCTCGATGCCGCTTTAGGAGCAAGTTAAGTGGTAACGGGAGAACACTAAGAAGCAATTATCGCGTGCGCTCAGATTACTGTTAGAAAGCGATTTCTAGCACACTTAATTGAGCGCTGCTATTTAAAAACGAGTGAAGGTATTCAATTGCATCTCTGTATGCAATAAGGGGATAAATCGACTTACACTCTTAAAAATGAACTTCACCGCATAGCACGCTCCTAGCCAACCATACTCTCGAATGATATCGTTATCTGCCCTGATTTGTTGAAAACGTGAGGCGTACGCCTACCGTTTTCAACAAATCCGGGCAGATAACGATATCATTCAAGATTATGGTTGGCTAGGAGCGTGCTATGCGGTGAAGTTCATTTTTAAGAGTGTACACTCTAAAAACTGAACTTCACCGCATAGCAAGCTCTGCGCCAACCATTGCCACAAATGATAGGGTTATCGCTTCTGATTCGAGGAGAGAGGGAGGCGTACGCCTTTTTGTGTCAATTATCATGTATCCAAATTGACACAAAAAGGCGTACGCCCCCTTGTCTCTTCGAATCACAAGCGATAACCCTATCATTAGCGGCAATGGTTGGAGCAGAGCGTGCTATGCGGTGAAGTTCAGTTTTTAGAGTGTATAACCTTTTCAGTATATTTGCTGCTATGACATTTACATACCAGTATGTGCCTACCAAAGAAAATTTAGGACCGTATTTCCAATTTTTTTGGCCCGCTGCAGGAGGGTAAGAAACGGGAAATGCGTGTGTGTCAGTGGAACGGACAGTCAGATCAGGCCCCTTTTCTACACACACATGCAAATGGCGTAGCCTAAACTTTGCTACGATGCGGACAGGAACTTCGACTTCCACTCGAGAAACACGTTCTCTCTATACCTCACGTGACCATGTCAGCAGTGCTATTGAGCGTTGGAATCAGAACAACGTGTGCAGTAACCAAAAATGTCATATTATGCTTTTTTTTTTTTTTGCCATGAATTCAATTTCTCCCCCTTTTTTATATATATTCAACTCAACTCAATTCATATTTTTTCAAATATTACCAAATATTTTACTTGAGGTTTTCTCAGTTTGGGATGTTTACACTATTTACTTATTGCATACAGATGTCCAATTGTCCACCCTTTCTGCACAATACTGTCGCGTCTCTTGACGAGAAGAGACGAGCAAACGCCTAAAGTGCTGTCTCCTTCGCGCTAACGACGGACCCTATGAACCCTGTTCCTTTTGTATTGCTATCAAGGTAACGGTATCTTTCAAGCTGCGAGGAGAAATTTTTGCACTTTAGTATCGCTTTAGAATGTTACCTGGGAAGGGGGGAGTGACATTCCTCCTGTTTGCAAGGAATACGCGCATCATGGACTGACATCTTTGCACACACGTTTGCAGACTGCGTCAAAAGAAGCGTCATTAGCGAAATTCAGTTTGTAAAGCATGTCACCTGGAATTGCAGCCCACTGCGCACAGGAACCATGTCTAAGGACGCCTAACGAGGAACGGGATCCAACGCTGCCTCGACTGTTACTTTGTCGAAAGAAGGGGTGTTTCTTGTTTGGTGACATTTCTTCGAGGCAATCCTGAAAGCTGCACACGTCACTTTCATGCGCTAATTCGATGTTTCTAAACAAGTCATCCTAGAGATCTCTTCTCGTACTGTGCACCAAACGGGAATGCAATGTTATCAGTTGTTTGATCGCAATTTACGTGTCGATTTACATCGAAATGCCGATGCAAATTACGAGAGACAGTGGATGTGTTCCTTCTTGAGCGTACTTGCAGAAATAATAAGAAAGCTTGCGAATACTAATTACGAGATGCGTTCACTAAATAGCCTTAAAAGTCGATTTGAAATTCTGCACGGTGCATCGTGTTCACTATTGTTGATGCAGATGATAGTTCACGAGGTTTAATCGCTTACATCACGTCTAACGAGCTAGCGAGCGGAGGAGTAATGGTTAAGATGGGCATGTGACGTATTGCCCGAGCGGCCCGCACGTAGTCATGTGACAACTGTGGAACAATGGCTCCCAGGCTGGACGTTTGCGCCAAAAAATTATGCTGGACGCTGCCAGCCTTGCTTCATCCACGGCGACCTGTCGCACATCGTCATCGACTGCCCTGAGCCCCAGCTGGCACGGGAACTAATGATGGCGCGTGGAAAGATCTGCAATCCCCTGTGTGACATTGGAATACATCTTTGTACCCGCAAAATCCCGCCCACATCACTCTTAATCTGGTTGCTTTTAGGGTCACGTTGAAAATGCTGTAACATCTAATTTAAAAGTTACTAGTTACTACGTTACAGTTACTTCTGTGGAAAAAGCACTTGATTGCCATTACCAATTACTCGACTTCAAATGTAATTGAGTAACGAGTAGAAAAGTAACGCGTTACTTCGTTCGTTACTCTGCAATCACACAAATTATAACCGTCTTTGTTGTGCCTCAGAAGAAAAAAAAAGAAAAGAAAAAGTTTCAACAGCGGAACAGCTGAAGTAACAAGACAAACAAAAACACGTAGACAAAGAGATCTGTACGTCTACTGTATTTATCGCCCGGGAAAACGTTGACCCGATTGTGGAAGAGCATTGCTTGCAATTTCCCCGTGACTCACTAAACCCCCAGAACTTCAGGTACCATCACACGCTGGTGTAGGAAGAGATTAGGGAGAGCGGCTCTGAATTCCAGAACGTTATTACAACCTCCGCTTGCTGTAGTAGAACAGCCTGGCACCAGGGGCTTGACTTCGGGCAGAACATCTGAAAGATAAGCTAATCTCTGCCGGAAAAGTAATCAATTACTGAGTAATCGATTACTCAGAAAAGTAACTGATTACTCGAAAAATTACTCAAAAAGTAATTGATTACAAGTAACGCATTACGCACAAGTCTGGTCGTGACGTTGCCCACCTCTGTGAGGCCGAGCCGACAACGGTGAGCCCTCTCGCCATCACCACCACCACCACCTCATTTTTAAGAGTGTAGCCAACCATTATCCCGAATGACAACGTCCTCGCCTCTCATTCGTTGAAAACGGGAGGCTGATCCTATTTTGTACCCATAATGCTACAAAACAGGCTCCGCCTCCCGTTTTCAACAAATCAGGGACGAGAACGTTGTCATTCGGGATGATGGTTGACTAAGAGCGTGCTATGTGGTGAAGTTCTATTGTAAGGGTGCATGAGGGAAATTTGCCGCCGAAGCTGAGCAGGCAGACTTCAGTCCGTTTGTTGTTGAACGTCCTTCCCCCCCCCCCCCCCCTTCACACACCAAAAAAGCGCTCCAGTCAGTCATCGGTTTCCTTATTCGTGAAGAAAGCGAAATACATTAGAAAGTGTTAGTACATCGTACGCCATCGCCTTTGCGTGCGTAAGGGATAGCGTTGGTGGTTTTGGGGACGGCCATTACAGAAAGAGAGCTTCGCAAAAGCCATAGCGTACGATGCACTAAAAGTCTCTATTGACATCCACCGTCGCATGAAATGGTATGGTATACTGCCTGCACATCGCTGCAAACAGTGTATAAATGGGGTCCTAAGTTCGCAGGAGGCAAAACAAATGCGTTGCGCTCGCGACGACCTCGTAACCCGCACGCTGCTGTAACGGTCGAAGCTATCGAAACCCTTCTTCTTCCTCCTTTTTTTTAATCACCTGAGTAAAATTGGTGGACATTATCTAGGGGACAAACATCTTAGCGACACATTTGAAGCTCATCATCAGAGCGAGACCTCGTTGACCGCTGGAAGAGAGTCTACTGCTGCAGCATGGCAATCCCTCCTGCATGCATCACGTATGACTATACTTCAGCCATCCGTGATCTTTGATTTAACTGTCTTCCACATCCGCCATATTCGCTTGACGTGGCATCGTTGGACTGTCACATATTCGGCAGTCTCAAGGAGAATCTTGGCGGTCGGAACTTTGGTTCCGAAGGAGACATCAAGCCAGCGGTGCATGAATGAGTGCACACTCGACTCAAAGGCGTCTTCTCTGCTGGAATACAGGGGCTTCCCAAGCGATTGCGCGACTGCATTTGAAAGCAGGGAGACCACGTAGAAAAAAAAATTGTACCATTTTTTCTATGATCTTAGATTTGGTTAACTGTCGAGAAAATATTTAAGGTTGGATTTATTCTTCGCTCCTTTTTTGTAACACTCGTAACAAATCACATCAATTATATATTGAAGGTTCGTCTTCGAAGCATGCATTGTATACCTCCACAGCATCGTGCGAAATCGGAAAGGCTTCCTCTCTTCCGCTTACTTACTTACTCACTCATCACAATGGTTAAAGGAGCACTGAACAGCTCGCCGAACATTCCCCAGTTATCACGCCCATACCTGGGTAAATGACTTCTAAAATGTAATTAAATTACATTACTCATTACTCCAGTTAGAATTTAATTAAATTACATTACTCATTACTGCAAGTGAAATGTAACGAAATTACCAGTCTTGGGAAAAGTTACTTTGAAAAGTAACTAGTTATAGTTACAATTACGCGAGCCAAAAAGTAGTTAAGTTATAGCTACAGTACATCGCGAAAATAGTAACTAGTTAAGTTACAGTTACTAGTTACAGTTACAAATTACAGTTACTTTCAGAAAATCTAGTAATGAAGATGATGTATTAAGTTTTATCGCAGAATTACTTTTATTACACATATCTGTACATATTGCACTTAAGGAGCAGCTGCTCGAAGTTCGCATCACTGAGTTTGCCTGTCTTAATTGCGAAAATATCCCGGTCCACGCTGAAAAGCCGCTCAACTGGGGCGCTGGAGGGAATGCCGGTATCATATTTAACGAATATTCTTCTTATAATTGGGAAATCATTCAGGGCAGCTAGGGTGCTGCGGCTGCCTTCTTTCCACCTCTCAAATGCCTCGGCCTCCCGTACAGTCCTTCTTTGTCCCGTTCTCATTTTCGTTGCTTCTTTCGCGTGTAGAAACTCAAGGCGGTCATATGACACTTCTTTTCAGTGGCAGCCTAGGGTGTGCCACGTTTATATTCTTCAAATATGGCAGTCCTTATTGGTTTGGGAGTAAGGAAGTACAGCATAACCGCAGAGCCGGTCAAAAGGTCGTTAAAAAGTGAAAAAGGGAAAGAGAAGACAAATTAAGTGTGATGCGAGGTGGCTCCGAAATGGAAAATCTGCGATTTCGAAAAGCACTAACTAGTTACTGTAACTTGTTACCCAGAAAGGTACTTATTTACAGTTAAAAGTTACATTTCCAGTACCAGTAACTAGTTACAGTCAATAGTTACATTTTTTTAACTAGTTACTTGTAACTAAGTTAATTCCCAAGACTGCACAGGGCACACACTCGATCGATTCTTTTGTAAAAAGTAATGAGTAATGTCATTAAAATTACTGCCCAAATGTAATTAAATTACATTACAAATTACATAATGTAGAAAGTAAAACATTACATTACAAATTACTAGGAAAAGTAATTCATTACAGTAATGACATTACTACCCAGGTATGACCACGCTCCATGAAAGAACGTGGCTCGCAATCACCAAATATGTCATTCCTTAATTTACTTGTTGCCAACGTATTTACCAAGAAACAATGCCATTAAAAGAGCATAATCCGCGTGCGTCTCTGTTTCCTTCTCAGAGAGCAACTATGTACGTCACACGTTTCGCACGTGTAGTAAAGCTGCATTATGCGTACATGAAATGGAACATTGCGGAAGTCTGGTACGGTTTGGACTTGCTATCTTGTGAGTTTCAAGTGGAGAGGTGCTTAGAATTTACCCAACTTCCCGATGTTACAATAAAGGAATATATAAGCGTCTCGTATTTTGACTGGTTGACGGAGCATGACGTCAAAATGACGTGTGGCTATTGTCGGCAGGGCATCGCAGCGCGGGGCATGAGCACGAAAGAGTGCAGCGAATATTGTGTTGGTTTAGAGACATTAATTACTTTTTTCTGCCAATAATTTTTGGAAAACGGTCACCTCCGTTAAACGTACACAATGCATTAGGAAAAAGGGCACATTGTATACCCATTTAGTGCCCCTTTAAGAGCATAACAGAGCTCTCTTATTTTTAGACGATTCTGTTTTTCGTTATGTTTTTTCTGGAGTAGCTTGTCCCACGGTGAGCGGGCTCACATCTCCATTTTTTTCTCCTACTATCATCATCATCATCCTCCTCTCTTCCTCCCTGCCTGATGTAGCCCGAAATCCCGCTGCAAATGGTCTTTGCCCCGCCGCTACTTAGTGCTAAGCCGACGATGAAATCTGCTCTGTAGAATTCCCACAGTAGGACTACCGCATCGCCAATAATTGATGCCTTAGAGGATTAGGCGGCAGACGCGAGGATTGCGTTAGTACGGGGGCGAAATTAGCATTCACTCTGCTCACCTTGCTGTGGGCAACTCAGAAATGCTCCTGTGATGAAACACTCAAGTCTGGAGGATTCTAACGCGCCAAATAGGAATGGCACTGTGAAGCTGTTTTATTGGCTCTCGCTTGAAACAAGAGCTTCGGCGGTGGCGGTGGTAGTGATGTTGTCTTGGTTTTCCTCAGACGCTGTCAGACATATGCGAGCACAGTTCTCTTAGAAGTGGGCCCAGGACGCACACTCCCCCAGAGCGTTAGTCGTGTCGTTCCCCACCTTTTTGAGGGCGACAACAGCGAGCTCTGTCAACAGTACCGCCACCACCACCGATGTTGTCAGCTTGGGCGGGAAACAGGGTGGATTGGATTGGATTGGAAAAAGAAAGAAAAATATGGAGAGGTTAGTCCCAACCCAGTCAGCACTGGCTACTCCAACACGCGTTTGTGGGTGGAAATTGCGCGGTCAATCACGCATGTGCAAGAGAGTCGTGCCGGGATTCTGCAATTCGATAAAAAGTTGACTGGATAGCATACGTCGGCATATTCATTCATGATGGCCATCATGGACATCATCATCGTTATCGTCATCATTATGGTATCACGATGGCGATCACATCAAGCACAACGGTGTGATGTTGAAATCGAAGTGGAATGATGGGCGAAGTTGATGGACTGTGTTGTTGTGATGCGATTGGCTGTATGTAAGGTGCACCATGATGCGGCGTTGAGTGAATTTGTGCGTAAAAGTAGCGACCTACGCTGGACAGCACCGCAGTCGTACAACCGGGTACTCTGACGTATCACATAACGTCTTGTTTGTGTACACTTGAAAAAAAAAAAAAAGGAACAGCGTGTTGATTGTCGCACGTTCGTGTAGCAATCAACACATCATCACACATTTGTTTCTTTTCTCATGGCTTGGGATGTTTCTCACGAGAAATATAAACTGAAGTGCCCTGATGAAACACGTCATTCCTTGATGGATGTCGATGCTCCAGAGGTGAGGTCAGACAATATCTTGAAGGACCGCTACACGTGACCACGGAAGCGCCATTTGTAACCTCTTTTTTTATTCAGTGTTAGCGCCGCGAACCGACTGTGGCTATTTGCGGCGTATAGATGTGGACAGACAGAGAGTGGACAGCAGGAAGGAGTGGGGGAACAGGGGGGTTAGTGTGCGTCCAAGCCGTCATTCTTCTGGAAAATCTTCGGAAAACCCAGGATAAAACCTCAGACACTGCCGGTGGCAGGATTCGAACACACCACCTCCTATAGTCTTCAGCACGACCTTGGCTACCACCAACAGGCTTGACGCCTTCACCCGCTGGGCCATATGCCGCTGCTGTGCAATCATTGTTCTTGTTATTTCCTTTGTATTCGATAATATATGGACGATTCGCTTTATGGACGATTTTGTTCGAGTACGAAAGTGTCCATATATTAACGAGGCATGACTGTAGTGAAGGTTCTCAGCGTCCGCGTTACTCTTCTATCCCATTTGGGACAATCACTCATTAAATATCCATTATAAAACGAGAAAATAGATAGGCAGCAAGCGAGCTGGTGGTATAGATCCATAACTTAAAAACCCGAGACTGGGGGGCAAAAAACGACAACACAGACAAGGTCTCATCAATTGTGACATTGTCTGCGTTGTCGTTTTTTGTTCTCCATTCTGGGGGTTTTAAGTTATAGCACTATACGACATTGTAAGGAAGTGGTTGTTGCAGTATAGACGTGGACACCAAAGCGGAAACAATATCATCTTAACCAGTTTCGCAACTATACGCTATCCCATCTCATACGAAACATGGTAACGACAGAGTATGCCATTTGACGTAATGGGGCGACAAATCTTGGGCCATCCATTATGGCTCGGCGCGTATTCTATTCGTGCATCCGACACTCCATTTATAATCTTTGTCTGCATCTCAGAACACGCCCGACTTGTTTAGCACGAAACCAGAGACCACAAGGAGGGGACGATCCGATGGGAGATCCCCCCCCCCCCCATCTGATCGTTTGTCCACTACATAGCGTACATCCCTTCCATTGACGTCGCCGGATATGAGTGTGCTCACGTTTCCCTTTGCGGCTGTCATTCGTCTTCACTGTAAGTTGCGCTCGTATACAACGTGCAGAAACCTGATACGCTGATATGACGTTACCAAGTGTAAGATTCGGTCTTTTAGGATCTTACGCGGTGTTGTATTGCAGCGAACATTTCGGGAAGCCGTCGTACCATGCGCCTTTGAAGACAGAGAATGTCTTCGGTTTCTACCGGCACTTGTTCGGGATCGCGCAACGTCTTGTCTTTTGGTGCTCTTCGAACCAGAGAATATCCTGCGGCCAGTGGTGGACGAAGTACCCTTAACTGTACACTCTAAGAAAAAAAAGGAGTATTTTTACTCCTTTTGGGGAGTAATTGCATTGCCACAAAAAATAGTCCTTTTCGGGAGTAAATGCACGGGAGTAAATGAATGTCACAGAGTGAAGACCGCATTTCACGCGCTGTTGTAAGAGTCCCAGGTACATAATTGGTGCGCATGCATGAAAATACTTTGAAACAAACTGTCAACGGTGATATATCGAGTGATATAAAATCTTGCGCCATACTATAGGGCACAATTTGCGGAGAAAGATGCGCTAACTGTTTCTTACTCTGTGTGGCTGGAAAATCGCTACGTTGTCTGAGTAATACAGCCTTATGTCGTTCAAATTGACCAAGGGCACATATTTACGTAGACTGTTGCATTCAGGAGACCATTCGCGAAGTTTAGTGACAATTTGCAGTCCTGGGGAGTAAATGTCGGGACTAAATGTTGGGTTAGGGGATTAAAATGGGGAGTAATTGCAGACTAGGGGAGTGGAAGCTGCAATTACTCCCCGTTTTACTCCTTTTTTTCTTAGAGTGTACTTAACGTACAGCACAAAGGACCTGGTGTCGATGGTACTTGAAGTACAGTGCAAAGTACAAAATTTTAAGTGTACTTAAAGCAAAGTACAAAGTAGGAGAGACCGGGGAGAGGGGTCAGCCACACGCTGTCTGTTAGCGGCACGAGCAACTGAAAAAACTTTCATTGTCATGGAAAGTATGATAAAGTGCACACAGCACAAGACTTAATTGTTTCAGTCGCGAGCAAGTAAAATTTTCCGTTCTTCGCAATATTCAAGTTTTGCACGACACACACTAAAGCTCTAAAGAATGCACGTGTTCGTAATATGTTTATTCAGCTTTCGGAAATCTTTTCACGGATTTCGAGCGCAATATGTTCCACATTGAAGTCCACTGCTGAGGTAAAGTCACGGCGGGTCTCGTAGGGCGGGGTCAGTTGTTCCATATCAGGTGGGGTAAGTTGTCACGTGCTTCAACTGGTAAAACGACTGACAGCGCAAACTATATCCGCGAGAAAGTGTTTCAGTAGCTTTTTCAGTGCATCTTAGAGATCGTGCAATAATTTAGTTCCGCTTTTTGCATTTCCAATGCCGGTCTACAGCCAGTAATGGCTAGCTTGCATGAATCACGTACAGCTACGACAGTCTTGTAAACATAAAATGCAATGGCTTAATATAATAGGTTCTTCCTTGCTCGTTTAGTTTGTTTTGGTCCACCAGAGAGTGCCGTGTTGCGAAAGCCCCGCTGCACCTTGGGATTTAGTTTTCATGAGTCAGAGAGAAGAAGAGCGCAAACGGTTTCGGTTTTCTTTCTCCTTCACCTCCCGCAACTTCGAGCAACAGGAAGCGAGCACGAATGTAAACCATTTCCCACGACGCATTGCGCGATGCCCGTGACTTGGGCGACGGAGGGCCCCCGTGCGGAGCACAAGGGCAATATCTGAAATCGTCTATTCGGTACACCTCCACAATAAAGACTACGAGAAAATGCAGCTGAGGCAACCTGCCCAGCTACTGGGGCGTATTGTTACACTTGACGACCTCCGCGCAAATGCTTTTTATATACTGTTTTTGAAAGCCAGCTTTAGTTTAATATGTGCGTGGTGGGTATCCAAAGATTGCACTAAAATCCAGCGTTGGTTTTATCAGCCGAACGAACGTTATTTCGTCACAACAAAATCAGAAGTAAAAATTGTGACAATTCTCCCTGTGTCCCTTATACTGGGAATTGTGCTCTAAAGTACTTGTCGAGCACATTGCAACTGTGCTAAGTCAGTAATCCAGGTAAGTTGGTACATCTGGAAGAGGGAAAACTTGCAATACATGTCCAAGTGCAAAAAATTGGATCAAAGAAGAGTGTGTGCTGCGTCTCTTCCTTAGTTCAAACTCCAAAGGTTTTTTTTTTCTTGGGTTGTGTTTTTTCCCTTGTACATCGCAGCATCAGTTTGCATAGCGCTACCTGTCATCGTTTAGTGGTGACAAAATTTTATAAACTGATCATTTGTTGATTGACTAAATGCCAATGTAAGCATTGTTTTGCAAACGCTACTTCTGAAGCCCAGCTAGTTTGTGCTTACCCATCAGTAAGGCTTAATCCAGTATATTTGCAACAGCAACTAATACCCCTGTCACACGGCAAATTGAATGGCATTCCCAGCGAAGGACATTCGTCATATTCGTAATGTCATTCGTTTTGGGTTGCATCGAGCTATATATACGCGAAGAAAAAGAACGCCATTCGCAAATGATGTGTCACTGTCGAATGTCGTACATTCGTTATATTTTTATTTGTTTTTCTCGAAACTAGCGAAACATTAGATTATTTCACAAAATCGTTGCGTTTTCGATGACGCTCAGTTGGACAAGTATACCACAAGCAAAGACAAGTGTCAATCAGACGGGCGTGGGAGTTGACTCTGAACGAGGGTAGTGCTCTGATAAAAAGTGTTAAGCCTTCATGTAAAAAATTATTAAATTCGTGACAAAAAAATTGAGTAGTCTTTTCATTCGTGTTTAGTTTCTCCTAAGGGTCTATCGTTGTTGTTTTTAGCTACCTGTCTGCTGACGAGGGTACGCAATCGGTGCGAGAAGGAAAAGCGAATCAGCTCCACGAACTCATTCGCAGGGCGAATGCCATTCGTATGTAAGGCCGTTTGGTTTCACCGTGTGACGCGGAACGAATGTCATTCAGTGCGAATGTCATTCGCCGGGAATGCCATTCAATTTGCCGTGTGATGTGTATCAACATAATGATCTATTGTGTAGCAAGAACAATGCGAAAGAAGACAGAAAGAGGAATTGGAAGAACGATAGGGACGCGTTAGCGTATTGATATCGAAAACAGCTCCTATGAACAAAGAAGGACACAACACACGCTACGCTCGCATAGTTACATATCAGTTTTCACATCAATGAAGTTCAAACAGTTTGATCCTGTATTGCATGGCTATAAATCATGACTGAGATAAGGAAAAGGGCGCAGACAAGCTGAAACACATCAAAATATATAGAAACCCGGAACAATAAGGACCATACGGGACAATTGACCAGTGTCGTCGTTATGTATCATTGTCTCTGGTTCCTACCCCACAATGGCTGACGTTCAGTTTGACCGATCGATTCAGCTATGAAACAAACGAACGAAAAAAAAAAGGCGTCGTGCAGAATCGGCTCAACACTATAAACGAATCCCAAAGGGATAAAGATTCTCAGAAGAAAGAGTCTCGAGACTGGCACTGGTTTATTTCCTTCTAATCAGTGTTTTCTCACGACCGCGAACCTGCTGTCAACAGTCTGCTATACGACGTGCATAAAGGACACCCGTGCTCGTATAAGATGAAACGGTGATGCCAAAAAAACAACCCAGAGAAAGGAATGAAAGATGTCTCAATGCCCAAGCAAACATTAGGAAAACACTTAGGGTCTCTTGCTCCCGAAGCACGTCGAGTAAGTTACTAAGTTACCTTGTATAGCACTTGCCCACATGGGCTTTGCAGGGCCCTCATAAAAGGACGGAATCACGAAAACATTTATAGGTGCGGTTTTATCGCCGGGGAGCGCGCAAGAGAGTGGCCGTGGCGTCTAATAGTCCCCGGTGCAATATTGAAGCAGTGGTTGCTTTACAACCAATCCATATTCGGTAAACGGCTCGCGTTGTTATGCTTCCCTCGAGACGTCGAAATGGCCCAGATTGTCCCCCACCGTGTGGAGCAGGGCGTGATCATTTTATGGCATCGAGCAACAGTTGCTCGTCGTCGACAGTCAGACGAAGCCATATGCGGACCAATCTGTCCAATGTTCCATGATTGCCTTCACGAATAAGGACTGTGTGTCGTGATGACATCGGCGGTAGCGCGTGCGGTTCCTTTACGTTGTTGGCTACCCAAGCAGTACAACATCTTGGTCCAATATTGGTCCAATATTGGTCCAACATTTTCCCAATATGTTATGCTGCTTGGGAGGTTGTGGTGGTGGTGATGATGGTGACAGCTTGCCGTTGTTGGACTCACAGCTGTGGGCATCGTTGGGGGTGTTATATGGTTTTTGGTGCTCATTTGTTCAAATGGTTGTTGCTAAACATTAATTAGAAATATTTTTTTTATTCCGTGTTTTATTCCATGTGAGGCAAATGTGGCAATGAACGGCGTACAGATGTGGAGAGATGCAAAGAGGACAGCAGGAGGGAGTAGGGGACAGGGGCTTAGTATGCGTCCTGGGCCGACTTCATGGGGAACTGTGCCGACATTCGTCTGTAAAGCCTCCAGGGAAAACCTCAGACAGCACAGCCGGTTGTAGGATTCGAACCCATGCACCACATCCCAGTCTTCAGCACGACCTTGGCTGCCACCAACGAGCGCGATGCCTTAACCCGCTCGGCCATGCCGCTGGTAATTAGGCGAATTAAATGCGTTTGACATTTGATACTGGTAGCTTTCTCTCGATGCTTCCTAAGTATTCCACTTTTATGAGGTCGTCAGCAAACCGAGAGCATCTCTTCATTCAGCAAGTGACGCTTTTGGACACGTACCGTTCGAACGTACCCTGACCAGTCTCCACCACGTGGAGCGGGCGAAGTTGCCAGCCGTATACGGACTGATATCCGTACTAGCGACTCGGTTTACCAGACGTAATTGCATATACGAGTGCGCTCGCTTCGAGTTTCACACAAAACCTCACATCTCTCTGTGGCGTCAGTCAGAGCCGCCAGCCGGAGTTCCATTAGTTTGTGCATTACGATATTACCGTGTTTTTCGTTTTTTTTTCTTTCTTTCTTCTTCATTTTCCCTTTCTTTACGGTGGAGCCGACCACAACCGTAAGCAATGTCGGAAGTGGTTTAGCAACCCAATCCACGCAATGTAATTGGCCTCGCATCCGAAACGTTCGCAACCGATACGGTAATGTTTGATACTGTTTCACAGTCTATACTTGGCCAAGGTTCAAAACAGCTTACACGTTAAATAAACGGGTTTTAAAGATTCGCACTCCATCTGCAGCTGAGGAAGCCCCAGCGATGATAACATCATGATAACGTAAGTCAGGCAGACCAATGGGAACGCAGTGCAGGCGATTGTCTCCGAGCTCCTCTGTTTCGCGTTCGCGCCGCAGTAGAACTACGCGAAAAGTTCACGGTAAATACGTCGGCTTTCGCTTATCACGGTAGCTCTGTATCACAGTAGTATCACAGTTTGAGCTCTGACGCGACCATATCGCATGGAACATGGTGGCAGAATTTGTGGCCCCGATTTCCAGAGAGGGAATTCCAGCATACTTTCAACATCCGGCGTCTGCTATGCCATGCATTATATACATCAGATTGCACAGAAACTACTTCACTAAATTCCGTCAGATTTTTGGCGTTATTGTCTGTGACGACCGAGGAGTAAAACACAGCTAGCTTCGGAATTGATCGGGATGGACGTCACGGTCCCTTCAAAGCACTCCGCCGCAAATTGCAGACACTGTCAACAAACGGAAACTATCGAACTGTAGATGATGTCCTCCATCACGTAGACTCATTATAGCCGCAGGATACCTGAAAGCACTCAGCCTAGTCCGCTTCCTTTAGGAAATGGGCCTTTCGCACGGAGTCTCTGAGTTTCTGAGAGCTTGTGACTGTGCGTTTACGGACACTTATTAATGGTACAAATGAGTTTATACCTACCCGACCTATCCACTCAGGAACCCTCATCAGCCTTCATCACTACTTCTCACCTCATCTCGACTCCAGTCATGTAGCTATCCACTTGAGTGAGGCCACCGGCAAGTCATCATCGACTCCACCAACTATGCCAAACAAACAAAACATGAAGAAGAAATAGAAGAGTTCCTGAGCGGTTTTAAGGTACCGGAAGCACTCTACGAAAAATGTATTACAGCGGAAACTTCTCTCAAATACAAGCTTGGCAAAGTGATGTCAGCCGCTTTAAAAGAAAAGCGCGATTGGTTTATCGTATTCTTGGAACCATCATCACGAACATCTTCCGGTCCACTAGAACTCGTTACTTACTGTGTTCTGCGCAAATTTTGTAAGCTCTTAGCGGAGCTGCAACAGCGCGGTCGAGTTTTGTGATGGGTGACATCCTATTTACCTATGTGAGGCCGTGGGTGTTGCTCGGGCTTGCCACCTCTTTAGACACCGCAGGGGTGTTTCGTTTGCGTGCTTCTATTTGCGTTCTATCTCATCTACGTCGCTCTCCTCAAAACAACCGAGATGATGAAACACGCTCCGTTTTGCCCCATGCATCGTTAAATATTCAAAGCTTATTTTTCCATTCACGGGAGGGTATACAGCATATGTATATCAACTATTGTGTGTTTGCACGATATAGTAGTAACCATACGAAGACTCGGGCATTATAATGCACTGCACTTGGTATGCGTCTCAAACAGCTACACTGAAAGCTACACTGAAAGCTACACTTGCTCGACTAGACAGCAGGGTCTTCGATATAGTGAAGGTTTTGGGACTTTGGGCACCGAACACGAGGGATGCTGCCTTGGCGGCGTTTGTGAAATTTGTCCAGAGCTGTGGGATGGATACAACCTTCTACAGGGTTAGTCTAACAAACGTTACACATTTGGAGTGGACCGGAAAAATAGAAGACGGGGTTTAGCCAACCCCAAACTTCGCAAGCTGGTAGCCATTTGTCTCTAGTTTTGTTGGAATTTTTTGTGAGCTCTATGGTTCTGTAGAAGAAAAATTGAAAATCAAGAAAAATCTCACTCTGTGCATTTCCTATGGCCTATCTCACTCAAAAGCCGCCATTTTCTCCTGTGTGCGCCTCATTTTAATTTCACCACACACAGGTGGCACCACCGTACAGAAGAAGAGGATGAGTGCATAACGTCAGAATCATGGTCAGAATGAGCATGACATCGTTGTAGGCAGCGCCGCCTGTGTGACGTGATGTGAATGTGAAGCGGACACAAGAAAAATGGCGGTGTTTGTGTGAGATAGGCCATTGAAAATGCATGGGGCGAGTTTTTGCTCGATCTTTAATTTTCTTTCTACATTAGCATTGTGCTTACAAAAAAATGCAATAAAACTTGAGACAAATGGCTAGCGGTCTTCAAAGTTTGGGGTAAGGTAAAGCCGTCTTAAAAATTTTACGATGCGATCGAAATGTGTAACGTTTGCTAGACTAACCCTGCAGTATTCTCTGTGCATGATCTTGGGATAGTTGTGAATAGCGGATAATTGTGGACTTCTAGTGAACTTCTGAATAGTGAACAGTGAATAGCGAACTTGCGAGTAGAGCACCTGAGAAGTAGGTTTTGGGGGTGGGATGAGAATTTGTTAGGAGTAGCAGAACAAGTCGGGAGACGAGTTCAATTTCACCTCGTTTTTTTTTTTCCTTACAAACAAACAAACACGGGCATTCTTCTTCTCTTTGATGTCGACCCTGCACCCGACGACACCATGAAAATCGCCCTCAGTCAAATATGCTTCGCAAACCAAAGCAAACCAAAGCAAACCAAACGATTTTCTTCACTCCTCTCCCGATCTTCGGATTACCTCCAAAGCAGACCCAACAAAAGCCAGCTCGACAGCACGATTGGTCTGTCATCAAACATCATAACCGGATTTCTTATTTCTCGATACGTCATTCACTTTTACGGTGGGACAGCGTTTTCTCCGCGTCTGCGTTTCGCGTGTGGAGCTCCTTCTCCGGGAGTCGATCAATTTCCTCCGTTTGGTCTCTGCCTCAAGCGATGTCACTCGGGTGAGAAATTTGTTGTTTTGAACGTGAGGTGACAGTCAAATTTAGCCCTCCGCGTGTCTCTATTATAGTGGTGGCTGTTATAGTGACGGGAATTGGGTCAACGTGAGGCACCGAGTCTGATCTGCGGTATATACGTAAGAACACCGTGACATCTGGAATGCGTTCTTAGGCTCGTACAGTACGACCAGTCCAGATTAAACGCCAGGTGCGTCACTCCCCTCGGCGTCCGTAGCCCTTCACGAAAGGGGGGGGGGGGGGGGCGAGCCCTAACCTAACCCAACCTAACCTAACCCAGAACACGTCATTGATGTGCTTATTATAGAAACGACTCGTCCATGCAATCCGATGAAAAATGGGGTGGTGGAACCCTCAGAGCGAAAGTTCAGGGGGGCGCACGACACACGCATCGAAAACTCTGGGGGAGGGGCGGCCGCTCCCTCTGCCCTCATCTTCCGACGCCTCTGATTAAATACGTTGTTGGTTTGGTGCGCATACGATGTTCATCTGTTCCGCGAAACTACATTATACTACATAGCTCCCGTACAACAACAACAAAACATGCGTGATGAAAATGACATGAAGTGCTGGCGGGAGACACTGTTGCATCACTTTCGACAGAGCGTCCCCTACTTTATCCGGTCACTAAACAAGACTGGGAAAGCAGACTCCCCCAAATGCTCTGTGTGTGTAGGTGTGGATGGTGTGGAGCACCTCAAAGTTGGCTGTGAACGTGACTACGCCGCCGCCTACAACATTGTCTTACATGGATTTAAATGCTTTGTGGTTTTGTTGGTTGACTTTTATAAACCATATATATATATCAATGTTTCGAACTCTTCACTAAATATATTGTGAACACAACCGAAGTTGGCACCACGGGCCTTTCAGAAGTGGCGATAAAACGGTTAGACCAGCCGGCATTTCAGTGTCAAACATTCTAGGGCCGTTGCATCCACACTGCAGGCAACGGGCGTTCTGCGCTCTAGTCAAATATTTCCGAAACAGTGAGGAGGATACCAAGTTCCAGTGCTCAGGAATCTCAGTGGAGTAAATCGTAAATTATCGAGCTTCGTTGCTTTCTATTCGCTTGTGGCCGTCTGTGGACAACGATGCGAAGTCACCCCGCTACAGACACGTTACCAGCAGCCAGGGGCGCCGGAACAGGGGGAGCAGGGGGAGCTACGGCTCCCCCTCATTTACGAATGGGGGAGCACGGCTCCCCCAGTGTCAGCCCAGAGGCGCAATCTTCTACGGTCTAACGGAATGGCACGTGCATGTGTTCTTTCGGCGGCCATAAATTTAGAGAGCAATAAACAGAGATCCTACCACTGTCACTGTGTGCGGAGACCGTTTGAGGAGATCTACATACCAATGGTGTCAGGTTCACAGGGTTCTGGAGTTGAGCATGGCAAGGTTTGTGGTACGAGGTGGACTGTTTCGAAGTGCAATAAATCAGTCAGAAAGTGTGTAACGGGGGGCGCGAGCATTACCAGACTCAATCCACAGGGCGGGGTGGGGTGGGGGGGACAGAGGCGCAAACGGGAATCGCGAATGGCACGCAAGACACCAGACATCTGGGGGAAATAAGGATACAAAGAAACCGAGTAGAGAATACTTCTGGGCGGGCATTAGGGGTGACATCAACCGTTATGAAGACAGAGGGTTGTTATAATGGCGGTTTGCGAGGCGCAGCCACAGATTTCAGTCGGTTGTGGCCAGGGTGCCCACTTCGAGCTGGCGTGTAAGACCTGTAGTACGACAAGTGCGATGAACTGAGACGAAACGTCGCACCGGTGTTGTGTTCATGTGTCGGCAGTCGCAACGTCGAGGGAGCGCCATCAAGTCCTCGACTGCAGCAGCATTACAGGATTATTCAATCCATTAGACATCGGAGAAGGCCACGCCTCTGGAAAGAGATATGTATCGCAGCTTGTTTGTTGTCTTATGTATATTATGTATATGTTCACCCGTCATAGTAAAATAATCTAACTGTTAACCTGATTGGTGGCTCCTCGCTTTCCACTGTACCAATGTCGAAAATTACCCACTGTTTTCATTTATCCGGCTTTTCTTATTGAGTCGCCCTGGAGTTATAACGACAGCGTGACACCCAGTCAAAAGGCTGGGTGTCAAAGGGACACATTCTTGCTGAGCTCCAGACCGGCCCAGGAAAGTCTGGTTTATTCGCAGAAGGCTTGCGGATCAGACAATATTCGCTTCCAGTCCCGGCACGCTTACATGCCGCGACGGCGATTCCCGGGGACAAGTTCCCGAAGTTCCCTACACATTAGTTGCCATAGAGGTCTAGGCACTGCGCAGAAGTAAAAAAAGCCGGACGCACTGAACTCATACCAACTAACCCACCACCAAGTGGTATTTAATTACAATACTTCTGCAATGTTATTTTAGATCTACTGTACAATTATGCACATGCCATTCGCTAGGTGCACGTTTACAGTTCGTGCAGCAACCCTGTATAACGCCAGCATGAGCCCTCAAGGAAAATAAGTGATGATGATGATGATGATATTTAAGGTAGCACATTTTTTCGCTCCCCCAGTGGAAAAATAGTTCCGACGCCACTGCCAGCAGCAGTAGTTCTGTCGGTCGAGAAGTCCCTCAGTACATCCGGCCCTCCGTGACATTCCATCATCGTCGATCAGGACTCATGTAGGGAAACACCTCCTTCTCTACGTTTGGTGACACGGACAATGAACACATCAGTGCGGTGTACAATTCCAATTCCATCGCTATTCCAAATTTGTCACCAGCTTCGATAACATGCTGCCGAGGATCGAACCGTGAAGGGCCATCCAGCTCAACGACGCCCTACACCTGCGCACCGACTCGGCAGCCGTCCACGACAACTCTCCTGCGACACCCTTCGAGCTTCTCGCTCATCTCCTCTACACTCCTCTACACCATCTCCTCTACACTCTCACCATCTCCTCTACACTCTCACAGCATGGCCCAGATCTAGAACTTTTACATGGCGATCGTTATCATTATAATAGAGAGTTTTAATAGACTGTTTTTGCATCTTTGATACGATACCCGCTATACGGCGTTGGTCTCATGACGCATGCTCGACGCTACCGGAGCTTCGCTAGCATATCGCAGGTGCGGATCTCCTCGAGGGATAGCTTACCGTGTTATCGGAGACGTTGTGGGGCTCGGTTGCGGGGCTCCGCGAGGAGAAGAAGAAGAAGACTAGGCCAACGAGCCAACTACGCGATCAGCGCATCAGTCTTGCTGCTACTCAAGGTGATTACGACTAACCCTTTCGTGGATGCAACGAAATGGATTGCAAACGACTCAACAGCGTAGCATCGAAAGGCTTCACTGTTCAGGGTCCGGCATTTGCCATGCGGGTGCGCTACGACGTTAATTAACCGTACCGTCTCCTTCCACGATGTACGAAAACCACAATAGCGTCAGTCTCGCGTATCGTCGTATCGTTTCGAATTATCGTACCGTGTACCGTACGCGGAACGTTACAAAGTGGTTTACTCAAACTGACTATTAAAGTTTGCGCGCTCCAAAGCCGCTTTGGTAGGCTCGCGCAAGATGTCGTGGCGAATCACGGGCCCCAAGTGATACATTTAAGTAACGAAATGGTTTCGGCGCGTTGGTCCTGTTGGTGTAATGTGCCTCAAAGAAAAAGTTGCCCTATGCACCACGTGAATAAATACCGTGAATGTGCCACTGGTGTTGTATATAAGTTTGGCATGTCATGCGGGAGTGAGTACATCGGCGACACTGGCCGATGTATTAACATACATTTAAGATAGCACCAAAGAGCAGGCAGCCTCCCCCTAACATTAAAACATCATGTTTCTGTATGTCGATGTAAAAAACAATGGGCATTCGCGGTCCTCTCATATCCATTGTTGCTGACGTGCTTGAAACTTGCAAGGAGCTGCTGGACCTGGCCCACTGCATAGTATTACAGTGGGTACCTGGTGATGTCGGTGTACCCGGCAATGAAGGGGCCGACCGGGCTTCCCTACGGGGTCATCAGATATTTTCAGCCTACTCTATCATCTTGCTCAAAGGTGATCGTCAGGCCCTCGTCCGTGCTCTCTCTGCAGACAAGACAAGATCACAGTGGCTGCATGACATTACACCCTACTCTCTGCTCCAAGCAGTGCATCTGGGTCTGTCTCTTTCACTGTCGCTTCCACATTGCCTTCTGCGACACTACGCTTCCCTTCTTCACCGCATGCGGCTGAATGTTACATTTACACCAGTTATGAGGCAGCGTCTTGGCCGTGCGCCATCGGACCTTTGTGCATCATGCAATGTGCGCGCAGACCTGCACCACCTACTTATGGACTGCCCGGACTACCAGCGGGAGCGCGAGATCTTGCAGCACGGACTGCATGCAATCGATCACCGCCCATTTACCATAGGCAATTAAGGTGCTGGGCCCATGGTCCAATACCGCTCATATGCACCAAGGTCTCCGTCCTGTCATCAACAGGCCTCTCTACCCTGCCTTGATTACCGGAATCCTCATCATCTCCATCATCATCTCTCATTACTTAAAAGTGGCACTGGGGCAGCGCCCAGCCTGCTGGTCGGCATTGGCCCCATCTAATCATCGTATCTTTGTGTGCGTGTGTGTGTGTGCGCGCGTGCTCGTGTGTGTGTGTGCGCGAGTGAGCGCGCGCGCAAACCCCTTTTTGAGGAATGTGAAATCCTGCATGTGTCATCTGATGTCATGAAAAGAGAGCTTGTTGAAGCCACAAGGATTAAAGGGTCGAAACAACGTTTCAGTACGGAATCTGTGCGTATCACAAACAGAGAACTAGAAAAGATCCGAGGTCCTTCAGTGGGCGTATCACAGACAGAGAGCCAGATAAGATTAGATGTGCCTTAGGGACCGTGTTTCAAGACAGGTATAAGCAAGGTTTTCGATTAATAAAAATTAGTTGGAAGTTAGTGCCTGTCCGTGTCTATTTCTTTCTGTCTCTGTCTTGTCGCACTTACCAACTATGGCTGATACATTTAACGCGTTGTGGGATAACGACAAGTTGAAGATCGGGCTCCAGGTGAGACAGCTATTTCACTCTTTTTCTTTTTACTTCTTCCTATATTATTTCTTCTTCACATTCCAATTGTTATCATTTCTTCTTCAATCCCAAGCAGCCATCGAGCATCAAACCAGGGACCCCCATTTGTAGAAACTACCATCTCCATACTTTTCTTCTGAACAGTGATCCAGGAGGTGTGTCACTACCGGACTTCCCTTCCCCCTTGCATGTTGTATATTACACGAGGGAGATGAGATTAAACGCCCGCGTAGTGGCACCTATATTGCGATGAGATTTTAATGGTTAACGGAAAGAGCTGCCACTCCTGTGATATACTGGCCTGTTTGCCGCCTGGGTACACGGAGAGTCACTTATAGGGTGACGCTCTTTCATACAATTTTACACTTTCACGTAATGGTGGGTTCGATATCCTGCCACCAGCTGCGCTGTCTGATGTTTTCCCTGGGTTCTCCTGCAGACTTTCCAAGCTAATATCTACTCTCTTCCCCCAGAAGTCGGCCCAGGACGCACAGTAACCCGCGTTCCCCACTTCTTCCTGCTGTCATCGTCCACGTCTGTATATGCCGCTCATAGCCACAGCTGCTTCGATGCGCTAACACCGAATAAAAAAAAACGTGATCACTGTCTCCGAAAATGTGCTGCTACGTCAAGGGCACAGTGTTTTTCTTTGTTACTTTTTACTGGGAGAAATTACGCAACAAATAACACGGGTGCTTGTCCAAGAACGATGATCGTCGGTGACTTCTAGCGCACAAGAGAGAGAGAGAGAGATATCTAGCGATCTGCACACCTACTAGAATTCCCTCCCCTCCTTCAAAAAGCCCGTAAGTGAATGAGTCATGTTGACGTTACTTCATGACGTACAGAGTATACGCCTTTGGTTCCGGCGCACCATGTCTGCAGCAGACGAATTTTCAGTTGGAAAGGAGACCTCGCGACTGCTCGCTACCCTGATACTACGTCGCGCAGGTCGGATTACGTCACGATAGGAGATCGGGCCGGCTTTCCAAGGTCACACCGCAACGCAAACATTTCTTTTTTTCAGGGTGCTTTTGTTAAATTAGACTGTGCAATGACAAGACACCGCACAGCTAAAATATTTCGCATGATGGCGCAGGACTAGAGTTATGAAAATCACTTTTACTCTGTAGGTCATTACGGCTTAACGTAACAAAACAACAATTTCCTTCAACAGACATTTCGTCCCCTATGCAGGAGACATCATCAGTGTGGGCACACACAAGAGAATGAATGCGGCAATGTGAATCGCGGTCCCCTCCCGGACATGTACAGCGATCTCCTCAAGTTGTGATTGTGTCATCCTCTTGTGTGTGCCCACACTAATGATGTCTCCTGCATAGGGGACGAAACGTCTGTTGAAGTAAATTGTTGTTTTGTTACGTTAAGCCGGTGTAATTATCTCGTTTTTACTCGCGATTCAAATCATGTCGCATAGATCCGATGTCGTAAAACATGTCACCCAGAGTTGTGCTAACATATACACTTCAAAGAGTCCGTGATATTAGACCCTTATCCTCGTCCCCACAGTATTTCTAGAACGGCACGCGTGACGTGACATTTATGGGAAAAACGGTCTGCTTTCCA
This sequence comes from Ornithodoros turicata, assembly GCF_037126465.1. Lineage (NCBI taxonomy): Eukaryota > Metazoa > Arthropoda > Arachnida > Ixodida > Argasidae > Ornithodoros > Ornithodoros turicata. Next base: position 24,489,997 of record NC_088207.1, read on the forward strand.
GAGATCGCCGCGCAACCGTTCCCGAAAACACGTTGCGTAACTTCCTCGAGAAAACCGCGTCCTCCTCATATTACAAAGCCGCGTCGAATTACAGCTGCACCGAAAACTTCATTGCTTCAGTACACTTCCATTTCGACCGCTACCCAAGTTCACGTCTGAAGAAATGGACTGTTCATTAATTATAATATGAGACTACACAACAGAGTGATTCCCAGGACGGCGAACGGAAGGGTTTCGTTCCGGTTTTCGTATCAATTCACTGAAAACGGTTCATTGCCGGTTCAGCTGCGCAGTAAAAAATAGATAAAAACAACGGTTCGAAACCGGTTGAGTTTCACATGGTGTAAGGAGAACAATTGATAGCAGCGAAAATAATCCCCTTCATTACTTCCAACAGAGAGAGAAATAAAGGGAGAGGTTAGTAGGCCCTACCAGGCTCCAACAGCTCCCCATAGAGCCCATAGTTTGAGATAATTCACACAACACTGGGCACACGACCAATGAAATTGCGACGTGGTGGATATTATGCACAACCAGTCGGCCAATCAGGAGCCTCCATGTCTGGCTGGCTTTTCGGTCGGTCCTGGCTACCATCGACTTCTACTGGATTTCAGGCCTGCCGCTGTTACTCTGTATTCAAAATAACTAAAGCGATTTTGGGGTAAAATAAAGATTTATTTGATACAAAGCACTAATTCAAAGATCTGATACATGGGCGCACTGTGCGTACAAAGCCCACTGCGTTGCTGACACACTGGGACAAAGTTCGAACATGAAGCAGAACGAACACACCGTTCAACTCCTAATACCGAGCCAGTCTCATGAGTGCGTACCATTTCATGATGAGCATCTTCTTTCGCTGCCTGCGGTGCATCCATAATAGCGAAGCGAAAAGCGCGTGTGGCACGTAATCCTGTTGTGAAATCGTTCGTTGGGGAGCTTCGCTCAAAGACAGGGACTCAAGCATTCCATCGCAGCATCATTTATTTGCGACCATGTCTCACGGTACCCGAACCAAGAATGACAAAAGTAAACACCAAAAAAACAGTTCACGTGCTCCCCGCACGATCGTTGTCTTCTTCCCTTTGTAACACGTTTACAACTTCAGCCCAAAAATGTTACACGCAAAAAATGTTCTAACACACTCCCCCCAAAATGGGCTAGCGCGCATTTTTAACCGTTGGCCAGTTCTAGCGGATACAGCAGTTGCACCGGTCTTCTTCGCAAAGTCCCATCAGGTAGGCGTACGGTGCAAGCCCTGACTTTCTCATCCCTGCCGCAGAATACGTCCACAATCCTGCACAACTTCCAGAGCGGCCGTGGTTGTTTCTCATCGTGCAAGATGACTATGTCGCCAGGTTTGAGCGCTGATGACTTGAAAACTCTCGACGAACGAGATGACTGCAGTTCGGCCAAGTATTCCTTGTGCCATCTTTTCCAAAAGTGGGCAAGACCCCTTTGTCGACTTGTCCAAATTTCGTCTAATGATAGTTTCGTTGAGGTAACTGTGGTTAACACCTGGGATTTCATTTCTTCAAGTTCTTCGGACGCAAACCGTGTCGTTGGGGGCCTTCCTGGCCACGAGCTCTCGTCGCTGACGATCCACGGTGGTCCCTTCCACCACAACTGACTCTCGATCAGTCGTTGAGCTGATATTCCTCTTGTCATTAAGTCAGCGGGATTCTCTTTGCTCGGACAGTAGTGCCAAGGATGCGAATCGCTGTTCTTTTGAATTTCGGTCACTCGGTTCCTTACGAATGGTTTCCATCTTGCTGCATCGCCCTGGATCCAATGGAGTGTGATCATACTGTCGGTCCAGAAATGCACGCCGCTAACGTCAAGCTTGAGGTTTCCGCCGATGTACTGAAATAGGCGTGATGCCACGAGGCTCGCCATCAACTCTAGACGGGGCAGCGTCAGTTGTTTTAGTGGAGCGATTCTTGACTTCGCCAGAACCAGTGTCGTCGTCGTCCTTCCTGTTAAGTCCCTTACGCACAGGTACACTACCGCGCCGTAGGCTGCGGTGCTTGCATCCGCAAAGACGTGCAGCACTCTGCTGTCGGCGACGTCACTTAAGCCATACTCGTAAAATCGCGGTACTTGTATCCGCGATAAATGTCTTAGGTCGTCGCACCAGTCAGCCCATTGGTGTCTGATGTCATCTGGTAGAATTTCATCCCATCCAAGTTTAAGTCGCCAAGTGCGTTGAAAACAGAGTTTAGCGGTTACGAGAAATGGCGAAATCAATCCCATTGGATCATACAGCCTTGCTGCTGTCTGTAGTACGAAACGTTTCGTATCTTTACGTTGCTCGGAGATCTGCCTGACACTGTCCACTGCGAATGTCAGGTTGTCCGTCGCGGGATTCCAAGATAATCCAAGAACTTTCAGTACACCCGCCACTTGACCCTGTGGCATCGCTGCTGTTGCTTCCTCCTCAAACAAGTTCCTCATGGTCGGACTATTGGACGCCCATTTGTGCAACTTCATAGAAGCAGTTTGGAATATGCTCTTCGCCTCACGGTAAAGTTTCTCGGCACTTCCTTCATCTGCTGCTCCAACCAGAAGGTCGTCAACGTACAGTGACTCGCTGAGCAACGTACACGTGACGGGGTATTCGTCTTTCAGGCTCCGCAGGTGGTGTTGTAATGTAGCTGCCAGTAGAAAGGGGCTCGACGTGGTTCCAAAAGGGACCCTGGTCATTCTGTACGTTTCGATGTCTGGCAAAGGTTGATCGTGTGTCGGAGCTTCCTTCAGCCACAGAAAACGTAGTGCATCTCTGTCAGCGTCGGTGACGCCAATCTGTAAGAAGGCCTTCTCGATGTCAGCGACCATAGCCACCCGATATTTCCTGAAGTTCAGCAGTAATGCCACTAGGTCACAGTTCAAGTTGGGGCCACTTTCCAAATTGTCGTTCAGTGACTTCGCCTTGGCATCGTGTGACGAGGCATCAAATACGACCCGCAGCTTTGTCGTGCTGGCGCCTTCTCTGATTACCGCCTGATGGGGCATGTAGTACGTCCTGCCCTGCGATGATTGATGTGGGCTTGCCACCTCCGCAATACCGCTGCGTAGCTGCTGCCGTATGACGTTGTCATACTCGCTCATGAGCTGTGGGTCACGTGTAAGCTTCCTCAGGAGTTGATGAAGTCGCTTTCGGGCGACGGCCTCGTTGCTCTCCAGATCCACTTCCGTTTTCCACGGTAGGCATACTTGATAGCCATCTTCGACCTTCACCACAGTCTCCATGAACGACGTTACAACGTCGTTATCCCTCGTATCATCGTTTTCTGTCTCACGTATTCCCAGGCTGTCCAAATCCCAGAACTTTGTCACGAGCTCTTCCAGTGGCCGCTCTTGCGTCACCGTCCGCAGCACTACCGTCTTGTTACAGTGTACAACATCTCCGCCTGTCGGGATGGGACCCTGAACACACCAGCCGAAGGACGTTTCGATGGCCCTCAGTCCCTTGCCGAGGTCTTCCACCTTCCCGCTGACGACTTCCCAATAATAGTCGGATCCTATGAGCACTGCGATCTCTTTGGAATCGGTCTGAATAACATCAGCTGGCTCCAGATTCTTGTCGTTCAGCTTGCTTTGTATATCTTTGTCAATCATCGGAAGAATCTGCTCGCAAATGCTGTCGGTTTCCAATGCTTCAATCTCGAAGCTCTTTTCTCCATTACGACTGCTCATTGACAATCGTACTCTCCTGAAGCTCCGTTCTGTGAGGTGGCCTCCAAACACTTCAACCGTAAGCTCCTCGGTCTCCAAATACTTGCACCCCAGTTTCTTCGCCATCCTCCTTGATATGAAGGACCGCTGGCTCCCGCCATCAAACATGATTCTGGCAAGTGTCGTGGATATTTCTCCAGCCAGCATAGCCGTCGCAGTCTGAAGGAGAACTGTAGCCCTCCTTGAATTGTCAGCAGCTGAATGTAGGCTAACGGACGTCGTTGGCGTTGCGACAGAGTCCTGATCCCCGTCAATTTCTTTCGATCCTTTTTTCGACGCGTAGCTTGGATCGCACATTGAAGCTGCATGTCGGCCTGTGCATTTCCTGCAACGCAACCTGCTCTTGCACTCCCTGGATTGATGATTAAGTTTAGTGCATCGGTAGCACCTCCGCTCAGCTCTGAGAATCTCCTTTTTCTTCGTTAACGGAATGTCAGAATCACAATTCTCCGTCTCATGCTGTTGTGACGAACAGAATGTGCAGCGTGTCTTCCCAGCCAAGTGCTGCAGTGCGGCTACTGAAGCTGTTGGCTGGCGTTTGCGGTCGTGAGAAGTCTTGTACTGTCCCTTGTCGTCGGTTTTTTGGGTAGATGTTGCCTGCTCCCGGCTTTCTACTTCAATTCTAACCAGTTGAAGTAGGTCTGACACCTTCTTCCGGTATTGCCTCACAGCGGGGTCAGAAATTCTTGCCGTTCCGGCGCTGTCTCCAGCTTGAATATCAGATGGAACTCCCACCGGGATGGATGCCATTGCCGATTTTCTGTGATATTGCAGCACAATGTCTCTCGGTAACGAGCGTAGCAGTACAGGGTACAGCAGTGAACAGTAAGAGTCTTCACTCACACCTAGGACATTCAGTCCGCGAATGTGGGCTTGGAGTCTGTCATAGAGCTTACGAAGCTCGCGTACGTCTTCGGACAATCGTACGGGACGAATATTCAAAAGTGCTTCCATGTGATCCTGAATGATGGCAGTTTCCGTCCCATAACGTTGCTGCAACAACTCTACTGCGTCCTTGTAGCATTCTGCTGACAAGTGCAGACCTGCTATAGCAGCTGCTGCCTCGCCGACTAATACCGACTTTAGGTAACTGAACTTGTCACTCTGGGTCAGATCTTCGTTCTGATGGATCAGCCGTTGAAATTCTTCCCAAAAGGCCTGCCAATTTCGCTGCTTGCCGTCGAACTTCAATAACTCCAATTTAGGGAGTTTCACCTTGACTGCCGTCGATCTCGTCGTAGAAGTGGTCTGTATTCCAGTTTGTACAGATCCATTCTTCTTGCATTTCAGTCTGGCGATGCAGGTAATCACACGGTCGTTGTATTCATATGTGCGCGTAAAATCCTCTTCGCTCTGTTCGATCTCGCTGTGTTCGATTTCAGCGTCTACGTCGTTAAGTTGCTGGTGACACGCTTGAAGCCGTTCGATCAACACATCGAGAGCGTCCAATGTGGCTTCTCCAGTCCCGCTCAGTAGACTGTTGGCTTCGGTGATGATTCGGGTCACTTGGGACCGGAGCACCTGACGTTTCTTCGGTAGATGAGACATGGCGTCCGCCGTGTTCGATTCCGTTGATTCGCTGCGTCGTTACCGTTTCAGCAGTGTTCGTCGATCAGAGTCCTTCAATACCTTCAGTCCTCGAAGATCCCGGGTTTCGGCACCAAAAAGTTATGTGAAATCGTTCGTTGGGGAGCTTCGCTCAAAGACAGGGACTCAAGCATTCCATCGCAGCATCATTTATTTGCGACCATGTCTCACGGTACCCGAACCAAGAATGACAAAAGTAAACACCAAAAAAACAGTTCACGTGCTCCCCGCACGATCGTTGTCTTCTTCCCTTTGTAACACGTTTACAACTTCAGCCCAAAAATGTTACACGCAAAAAATGTTCTAACACCTGTCTTTGTTGACAGTCCTCGAAGTCCAACGGTGCTCGAACTTGTTCTTCACGCTCCGACTCATGAAGCATTCCGCTACGGCAGTTGACAAATTGTTCGTGGTATAACAGTTGTGTCCAGAAACAGCACAACACGCGTAGACTCACAAGGACGAACTAATAAACCCGCGAACATATTTCTGCAAACTGTTCTGTCGATTGACACCACCGAACACAGGAGGACGACATGCCGGCCATGCTATTTCGAAACTATGCTGAAACGGCCGAGACGCTGTACGCACATGCGCGCTACAAAATGTGATTTCAAAACGTTCTCGACCAATCGGAGCGCGCGCACAGTCTAGGTCAATGGGCTTGCAACATGGTGTATGGGCGCAGTGGTACATACTCTACAGCCGCGTCCGCGGGTACCTGAGGAGGACTGGCCCTACCATGTGACTTAGGGTACATTTATGCTGCAGCATCGCTGCTCGCTGCAGCTTCAAGCACATCGCTGCTCGCATAACCGCTAGGGTGCGTTTACCCTGCAGATTGCTCAAGATGCTGCTCGCTTTCGCTATATCAGTCGCCTAGCAGCGTTCACTGTGGAAGGATGGAAACGAGGAAAAGTGGGAAGGAGGAAACCGACTTCATCACAACCAATCGCAGGTCGGATTTCAAGACGCCAGTCATCAATGATACCAGGAAGACAAACATGTTTACATTCCTAGGTGCAGCGAGCAGAGCGGCAAGCAGCGGTGAGGATAAGCGAGCAGCCAGGCTGCAAGGTAAATGCACCAACAGAAAGCTCTGTGTTTGACCTGTCATCGCCAGAAGTCAGGTAGTCCCCGGGCATGTTCAAACATGTTTGGCAGCATTGTTGTGGCGATGATCATGGCGTGCATCTTTGGCAAGCAGCGATGCTGCAGCATGAACGCGCCCACAGAGATACATGTGTTTGTTTCGTCATCGCCAAACAGCGATGTGCCATGTGCCAGCAGCGATGCTGCAGCATAAATGTACCCTTACAGACAAAAACAAGGAGCCCGCCTCGCGCTCTGGCACATAGTTTTAATGTGAGGTTTCTAGAGTTTCCTAACCGAACACCGATGGGTGCCATGTATCGTGCACTTGAGATCTTGCGTTACGTATCAGTGATGGCCAGTAGTTAACTACATGTAGTTAAACAACTAGTTAAACTACCTGATTGTAGTTAAAAAGTAGTTATCAACTACTTGCAGAAATGTAGTGGCAAATACTAGGTAAAGTACTATTTCGAGTAGTTAACTACAGCATAGTGATTACTGCAGGCGCCAACTACTTCCGATTTGCTGCAAGCTTTACGGTACCTTTAGGGTGAGTCAGTACCAGACTCGAGTACGGAAGGCACCACGCGGAACGTATTTTCAATTTGAAAACCTTAAAATACATTAAAATGTAAAAGCCTTAGTGTACCTAGTCGACTGTCCAGTCGACTGTAATTAACGCTTGTTGTGGGATCTTTAATGAAGTACTTCGAATGAATGTTACAATGATTTAACTGAATAATTTTCTTAAAGTCAGTTTTGCTCTAAAGAAGAATTTGCAACATTTCCTAAATGTAGCAGCCCAGCCCCTCGCTACAGCCTGCTAGTAAAAGAACACACAGCATTGTAAAGTCAATGTTTATTTTGTACACTAGCAAAACCAATCTAGCACACAGTAATAACGACAACCTACGCTGTTAGAAGAAAGGGTATATAAAAGGTGCAAAAAAGGTACGAATCAGGTCTAAAGTACGGCATTTATACGGCAATTACGAGGGATATTGTAAAAATACACGCAGTTGCCTCATTCGACCCGTAGTATGGCGCCTGTGACGCATCGACATGTTTTCGAGAGTCGCGAAGTTAGAAATTACTTCTGTGCTACTTTAAGTGTGTGTTTGCACGTTATTTTTTCATTGTTCCGCGTCTGAAAACCAGGCAATAGACGGGCTTTCATGATTGATGATAATTCGATTTTCCATTTCGATGATTTTCGATTTCGATGACAGTTCGTAGCTATACGCCAAGAGACAACTGTGATCATAAAGGACGCCACACTGGTCGGTCTGTGGATTCATTTCGCCCACCTAGGCGTTCTTTAACATGCGTTGAAATCTCAGGCACCGTGTTTAACTTCCCTCGCGGAAGACAGCGTACTTAAGCAACTTGTGGCCTGCCGCCAAGTTGCTGGCCTCCTCGACCGGGGTCGTACCCGCAACTTTGGGTAGAGCAACGATTTTCAACTGAGTAAGTAACGTGTAGAGAAAGTATAATTTTCGGTGCGCTCTTCAAAGTCTGCCGTTCACTTTGTAGGTTTCCATTGTTTTCATCATAACTCTTCTGTGTACTACTTCACCCTTTCTCCACATACCATCTCCACACACACACACACGTCTAATCTCTCACAGCCGTGGAACACCGCATATCATCACCATCATGTATTTCTTGTTGCTGATGTTGCACTATTCCCACCAATCCTTTGTCAGCAGCTCAAAGATATCTTGAGGGAAGAAAGTCACTTTGCATACTGCGCAACTTGCAGTTGTCCGACGGGGATGTTTCTGATTTCTCTTCCGTTGTGCGTTATCGTATATTGAAGACAACGCCTTTTCGCCTGAAGCGCATATAATATCCGCCGCACCATGAAAAGGGTGACGAAACCGTGCGGTGCCGTGTTCCAGGGATATATTCCAAGGTTTTTCATCTCGGAGGTGTTGGTGTTACGTATGTGGCGTTTTTGGTCTTTCTGGCATCGTCCTCCGTTTATGTGTGTGCCTTCCAGCTCATCGAACTCACGATATCCTTCCCGACGTACGTGAGAAGAATGCATCTGCAGAGTCAGTAGATTTTACAATTAACTTTCTTCCTGTCGTCTTCTTTTTTTTCTTTCTCTCTCACTCTTTTCGAAATCACTTTAACGTTATGTTCTTACTTTTTCGTTAATAATAATTGAATAAAGTATTGGAAGGTGGGCAAACAGAAAAACTATTTCTCATTGATATTCCTCTAAGATCCGTCTCTGGATGTGTAAAGGACACACGGTGTCTCCACCCTTCTTTCTTAGTTTCCACTCCCTCTCCATCTCTTTCGATTCTTCTTTCTATTTTTTAAAAAATTTAATAATGTTAACGCCGCGAAGCAACTATGGCTGTGAGTGACGTATACAGATGTGGACAGATAGAGAGGGGACAACAGGAAGGAGTGGGGGCACGGGTATGATTATGCATCCTGGGCCGACTTCAGGGGGAACTGTGCCGACATTCGTCTGGAACGTCTTCGGAAAACCCAGGGAAAACCTCAGACAGCACAGCCGGTGGCAGGATTCGAAGCCACCGCCTACCACATTCTTTTTCTGGTGCTACATAACGCTAAACGCGGAACGCTGGGATGAGAGGAGCAACAGGTAGCATATTTTGCGACTGCGTGTTCTTTCAAAATCAGCCCCTGAGCAACGTCGCTATAACGTTTTCATTGGCGCGTCATTTAATAACACCCATGAGGTCCCCTTCAAAGCGTATGACACGTCATGGCACGTTCACGGCCGGTACGACATCACTGTGCCTTGTGACTGTTGAAGATGACTTCAGCACACGGGATGGTTCGTCGTGTGCTTTTGTTGTCCCATCTAATGCAGTCGCACGTGAATATCGTCTGTCACATCGTACGTCATCAACATCGGCGGGGCTGACTGCCATTCTACTGTTTCTGCAGCAGATCTCCCAACTTCCTCCGCGTGCCTGGGTGGTCTACATCGATTCACGGGCTGCTCTGCAAATTCGTGGCAACCATGGGGCTTCGTGGGTCTCTAGCCTCCATCGTAGTAGACATTCGCCACCAAATTCAGCGTCTACATGATGAAGGTCATCATATATCCCTGCAGTGGATTCCAGGTCACTGCGGTCTAAGAGGCAATGAGGAGGCTAATAGAGTAGCAACGGCTTCCCACGAGTCCCAGACAGCCGTGCCCATTGTGTTGTCGAGAGGCGACAGAAGGACCCTACTAACTGCATGGTTTCGACCCTTGGCTCTGCAGCAATGGCGCCGGGACAATACGGCTCAATCTCTCATGTTTTCGGTAGACCCAAAGTTGTCGTTTTCTTTCCCTGCCCGTCTTTTACGCCGTTTTACCTCCCTCCTGCGTAGACTCCGCCTCAATGTGGCTTTCACCCCGCAATTCAAGTGCATGATCAGATGCTGTGACACGGGCCACTGTTCCACCTGCGGTGTCGTGGCGACCGCCCAGCACATTCTTATGGAATGTTCACTCTACTGCCCGCAAAGGCGGATATTGTGTGATGAGCTTGCCCGTATCAGCAAGAGGCCGCTCACCTTAGCTGCACGCATTGGCCCCTATGAAGGTCCTGTGCTCCATCGTTGGGATCCTCACCTGTTCATGAACTTGCTGTCGTCCACTGGGTTGCTCCAGACGCTTTAGTTCTTTCTTGTGTTTTCATCCTTCCTCCATCACTTTCACATAATGTTCCACGTGCAATGGGGTAGGGTACCGCACCACCGCGGTGAAGCACCCCATCTCATCGTCATCATTTATTGTTGTTGTTGCTGTTAACTTCTCCACAGTCACTATATAATTTGAGGGAAAGGAGGTTACAAAGTGAAGGCACCTTCAAAAATCATGCGTGTAAACGCGTTAGGTACTCGACGAATGCATCTGGTTTGTGCAAAACTTGTGTGTTCGAGAGGTTGTGTGTGGCGTGGCATTAAACTTTTTTGCTGATTTTGAGTCTGTGTGTGTTTCGTTGTGGTGCGTCACTCATAACAACATGCACGCGGTGTACGAGTGCATACAGTGCACCACAAAAATGGCGTGCGCTCCTTGTCCTCAGCAAATCACGAGATAGAGCCATATTATTCTGAACGCGGGTTGGCCGCGCGCGTGTTGTGCGGGAAATTATGTTTTGTTTGTTCAGTTTGTTCTCTTTCTGCAGAAGGCGGGTCTTGCTCAACGACCCCTCTAACACTTTGCTCTCCTCGACGAACTCATGCACCCTCTACACATCTTGACTCTTCATCCTCTATCCGTCTTTCTTTCTTTTTTTGCTAAAGTCGACGCCCACTTCCATCTGGCCAACAACTGCAAGCCGATCCTGCCATTGCCCCCCCTCCCCTTCTCTGTTTTGCGAATGCTTACGTTTCCTTCAGAAAGCGTGCTGTTGGACTGCAGGGCTTTATGGGCGCACCCACTGTTGTTCCTCGATGTGCCAAGCAGAGCCACCTACTCTTCATAAAACTTCAGCCCTTTACGACCATTGCTTCCTCGTAATAACAGATATAATCGGTGCACAAAGGTCGTTCAGGGCTTACCGAGACTTTTGCTCGAGAAAAAAACCTTCGGATGACGAAACGCAATCTTTCTCCTGTCAGCGGCACATGCAGCAGCGGCAGCTATCGTGGTGGGGAGCAGTGTGTGTAACTGTGGAACAACGATGCATAATCAAGTTCCTTGCGAATGAGAACGTCAAACCAGCTGAGATTTTGCAAAGATTACAGGCAGCGTATGGGGAGCAAACGATGTCAAGGGGAAGAGTGTACGAACGGTGCAGACAGTTTGTCGAAGGACGGGGTATGGTGACGTATGAACCACATGGACACGTTCGTCCGACTGCAGTCAGGCAGTGAACGTCGAAGGTCGATTGTTGAGTAAGCCATCCTCGGGAACCGGCGAGTAACAGTTGAGGACACTGCAGCCCAGTGTAATATTAGTGTCGGCAGTGTGGAGACAGTCATTCACGAACGTTCACTGTTCCGCAAGGTCTGTGCAAGATGGGTTCCCCGACACCTCATTTGTGACCAAAAGGGGGCGTGCATGGTAATCTCTGAGCAGCTGCTGAGCCGGTTTCAATCCGAGGGAGACGAATTTTTGCAATCAATCATCACATATGATGAAACCTGCATGCATCATTTCACCTTCTGTAGTCCATCTCATCCTTCTTTCACCGTTTGTTAGTCATCTTCTTCTTTTCTTTTTTTTTTTTTGTCATCGTTGTCTTTAATCTATCTCACCGTTCTCTCATCGTTTGTTAGTTTATCCTTTATTTCCTAATTCTTGTCTTTTTTTATTCTTCTTTCATTTATTTTTCTTTTTTTCATTGCGGAATAGCAAGCCGACGTCCCATTTGGCTGACATTCCCCTCATTTTTTTCCTTTGGTCTAATAAATACCCCCCCCCCCCCCAGAGACAAAAAGCAGCAGCATCATATGGCGAAGTAACAAACAAAAGCCTCCAAACAAAAGCAAGATGCAGCAATCTGCTGGGAAGGCAATGAACTATATCTTCTGAGACATGCGAGGTGTCGTCCGTGTGGACTTCTTGGAGCAAAGGGTCACGATTAATGCCCCCAGTACTACTCCACGTTTATAAAGGGTGCCGTGCAAACGTAATTCGCAAGAAAAGACCTGGGATGTTGTCCGGAAAGGTTATTTTTCTTCGCGACAATACCCGGCCTCACACGGCGAATTTGAGGGTAGCAACCGTGGCCAAACTGTGCTGGGAGATTTTGTCCCATGCCCCTTACAACTCAGATCTAGCCCCAAGCGATTACCATTTGTTGTTCAGAATATTTTATTAACACGATTATCTAATCACTCGAGCAACTAACCAAATTACAGTTTGCTTTTGTTTTGGGCCCGTTAAAAAGCACCTTGGAGGAAAACTTTCCACACAGATGAAGTCCACCAGAAAGGTGTGCTGCAGTGGCGACAGCTGCCCACTTCTTTCTATGCCAGAGGCATCGAAGAGTTGCCATAGCGATGGCAGCGGTGTCTAGATTCCGACGGTGAATACTTTGAAAAACTGACGTGTTTGGTGCTTCCCGAATTTTCCATTGTATATACAGAAATAAAAATCTCGTTCAATCTTGAACAACCTTTCTACGATTCAGTTAGGAAGAGGACAGACCAGCGTAATCGTCAGCTACACCTGGTGAAATACTGCCATAAAGAAACTGTAAGCCGGTGCCCCACGGAAAATATTTTAAAATTAAATTCAGTGTTAGCGCCGCGAAGCAACTGTCGCTATGATCGGCGTACAGACGTGGACAGAAGGAGCAGGAAGGGCAGCAGGAGAGAGTGGGGGTACATGGGGGGGTTAGTATGCGTCCTGGGCCGACTTCAGCGGGAATTGCGCCGACATTCGTCTGAAAAGCCTGCCGGAAAACCCAGGGAAAACGTCCCAGACAGCACAGCCGGTGCGGAGATTGGAACCCGCTTCACTTCCCAGTCTCGGCGTGGAAAGCGGTCAGCCTAACCACTAGCTGTCCACTAGCTAACCACTAGCTGTAATGGGAGCTGGTCCACGAAAAGATGCGTTTGCTGCGTTCTATCATCGCGTTATCCGTGTACTGAACTCTTTACCGCTTCTTAACTACGAAACTTCGAAGCCTTATTAATTCCAGCCTTCACGGGGGTCTAAAGATCGGCTACGGTTTATACTACCACGACTACGACCTCCCGAGTTAGATGTTGTGCACCTTGTGCGTTCTAAGCATACTCTTAAACATTAATTAATCACCTGCTGCGTTCGCTTATCCCATTAACGCGAGTACGTGGGACCTTAAACCCGGCACTTTACGACCACATTCATCGTCTCTAACTGTAAATTAGAGATCCCGCACGGGACTGACTACAAGGCAAACACACAAGCAGGAGAAATGAAAACCTGTTGCACAACGCCGTAACGGGGTCTTGGCAACATTTCATGAGGCATCATAGGGTATATCGTAGGGATCTGCGTATATACTTATCGGTGCTTTTGGATGAAGGGCCGATTGCGATGCGATAAGTGAAAACGAGTACCCGACGCGGACACAGACGACAACACATCTGAGAACTCGCAACGCATCATCGCACATCAACGCAGTGGTGCCGATTCCAGACGTCAACTGGTGCAATGATGTCTCGTATCTATTTAAGTGTGCAATGTGAATAAACTTGGCAGGTAGAAAGTTGTTCGCCTGTAGCCGCGTTTACATGAACTCGACAGTGCGGGTCGAGTTGACAGTCGAGTCGGGATGAGCTCGACCCGGCGCTGCTTCCACGAACTCGCTCCAACGGGAGGCAATCCCAGGTGAAAAATGTTTGCAGTTACAAGTGGCTTACGAAACAATTTCTACTTGAGACTAGGTACTTTGCACGTAAGCGGTTTAAGGCGCAAATTGTTTGTCATAAACCATTTGGGATTGCAGACATTTTTCACCTGGGACAGCAGAGTCGTGCAAGCGAAGCGAGTGCCCAACTCGACGGCGTTTACATGCATGTCGATTCAAGCGACCCGACCCGACCCTGCTGTCGGGTTGACTCGACTCGACATGGTGTCAAGGCGACCCGACAACGTTTACATGAACGAGGTGTGTCGACAGCTCAACTCGACCCGCTCCTGTCGACTACTACGATGGATCGCTCCTGTCGAGTTCACCGAAACGCGGCTTGTGCTGCTTAAAGGGGACTTCGACGGGACAATTCTAAATTCTTATAGTGAGTGTGTAAATAAGTTCAGTACATTATTTAGGAATGAGAGACAAAGTTGGTTTGGGGGTCGGGGACGCATTAGTTGCCAGAAGAGTTGAGAAGCTTATATCGAAACCGTAACCGTCGAAGACTCCTCTTGCCAGCCTCCTGGAACCCGCGTGACGCCACAGGTAGTGGTGCGGCTTGTCGGGTTGGTCACGTGGCAGAGTTGTAAAATGTGACCATGAGAATAAGGGAGCTCTCCGAGTTGGTTGGGGAACAGGCGCGAGTACGGTTCTCGGCATGACGACAGCAACATTTAGACCCAGGGACATCAGATCCGCTGGCCGTTTCTTTTTTTTTTTTTTTTTCGCTTTAGCGTGACGGTGTTGACTTCGGTATGGGGGTCATCTGCGTCTGTTCGTACAGCACTCACGCCATGAGTTAGTGGTATTTACCGCGCATTCCGAGAAACGGTAACGCTGTTCTGGTCCGCAGCTAGCTTTAAGCTAAGAAGCAGATTTCGACCTTCACATGCATCAAGGTGATGTGTGTTGTATGTATGGTTCCATTCATGTTGCTCTGAAGAAAACATCACGTCGCAAAATCCGCACTTGAATTTCTGGCGTCCTCCATCGTGCAGCCGTGATGAGCTGCGGCAAAAGCAGACGACCATATATATTTCTACGCAGACGACAACTCTGACGTCACTACTCGTTTTTGTTACAGGAAAATTTATTGACGACAACAGGCACACTAGTTACAATATGTACAAGCTCTATCTGCAGTCAGTACTACCATTTGTTACAATATATACAGTCATTCCGGCAAATATTTACATATGAAAGATAGAATGGGATGGGATGATGCGAATGAAATTCACGGAGGTAAACCAGCAATGCTCAGCTCTGACGTCACTACTCTTAGCTACCTCCAGCTGGTAGGGAGTAGCGCGAGTCGATCCGGAGTCACTACCATGGGGTAGGCGACACGTTTTAGGAACGCGGGTTGTGACGCAATCGGGTTGATCCTGGAACGCGAAGAGTAGCTACCCTCAGCTCTCAGGTGGGGCAACGGTCCGGGGTCGTCGGTTGAGAGATTAGATTCATATCTGACGGTGAGTCGTGCGCAGGTATGCAAGATTTCAACTGAACCTTGTATAGTCTTTTAGATAAAGAACAAAAACGAATAACCATATGTTCACGCCAGGTTTTGCGGTGACGCAAGCATAAGGTATCAACCTTCGTCGGCATCGTCAGTATGCGCGAGCGAGATAAGGGTCACCCAGGGCCGAGCACTATCTTGAGGTATGATAAAACACAATCAGCAAGTCTTATCTTGAATCGGTAGTTTTAAACCTTTGCAGAACAGTAACTTCGAACTGTTGATGGTGACGGCGCTGCACGGAAATTCGACATTGTACTTTTGGTAGTGCATTGGGAGAGTGATGAAAGAGTGAAATCCCCCTCCTTCGTGTAAAGTTTCTCTGGTACCCCTCCCGTGTTTTTCTCTGGATAAGTTACCTGCACGGACAACCACTCTAAAATGGAAAGGCACTGACCTAATCCTGGAGGTACCTCGGGGCACAGTGGCAACGTCGGCGGCATTTTCTCATTCCTCGCTCGTCGTCTTTTCTTGTTCCACAACACCCTACCGTCGTACACATCGGTCACCAACTGCCACGATCCGTTGACACGTGGTTCGCTCACACCAGCATTCGCAACCGGCTTTCCAGAGTCACTTGATGTTGCATTGACACTATCCCACGCCAGCACGATGCTTCTGATTCTCGCTGCGTTGGCGTAACCCATAAGAATGTGAATGTTACCATCTACGGACGGTGCGTTTCTGTCCAGGAGAGCTTCCACCTGAAGAGCGTTCGGCCGTGGTTTCGCCCCAACGTACGTGTTGTTCGGTTTCTTCTGCGACTCCTTCGCACGATGTGCGGACCACGCGTGAAAATGAGACATGGGCGACCCTTTGGACGTCTGTCCTGGGGTCGACGGCTTGGACGTGCTCGGCGTCTTTCGCTGAAGGTACAAGGAACGTCTGTGAGAGTGTATCACTGCAATCTGCACCAGAGTCACCAGGATGAGAGACAACACAAACACGAGAAGCAACGCCGACGGCAAGAGTCTCACGGCCCGTTTGACGGTGCAGCACACGATGGGGTGAACGTATGGCACGCGCACGCGGACCACGACCATGGTGACGGCGGGTCAGGTGTCCGGGCCAGAAGATGGCCCGGGCGCAGACGGCCACATGCCGAAGAGCTGCAGCTCGCACTAGCACGCTTTCGGAAGTGAGTGCTGGACGACGGCTGAGTACGATCGATTCGGACTTGTTTCCATGGCGATCAGCCTCCGTCTGACATCACTGGGGAAGCCCGACAGCTGGGTCCCTCTGGCGGTGGTTCCTTGTGTTCCTTGGACGACCGATCTCGGAAGTGAGGGAAAGCAGAAAGGTAGTCGATGGGGGTTGGAGGAGGGAAAGGAGCTTCGATGGCAGTTGAGTGTTGTTGTATTTTTCTTCTTCTTGTCCCGTGCATTTTTCCCCTCCGGGTCGTGTCAAAGGAATTCCGAAGAGTCTACGCACATACCACAACGACGACTATATGTCGTCTTTGAATAAGAGAGAGATGAGGCATGTTATGTTTTCGTGTACGCTGACAGCCCGCTGTCATAAATAAGACTAGAGAGATGCGTTCTTTGGACCGCGTCCAACGGCCGTTTTCTTTGCGCGCTTTGTGGCCTACGCGAATCTTTCCAAGAGCGGGTCGTGATGCGATTTCGGCGTTCTGTATATATGTAGTACGATATGGTAGGCTCAAGCGCAGTATTGATTTGTGCTCGCATCTGAGTAATTCAAGCGGACATATAGAACGGTACGCTGCTCCAAAAGAAACAGATGAAGAAAAAAAAGTCTGCGTGAGGCGTGAAAACAGGGTTACTTTCATTTGGCGCTTTTCGTGCAACTTGGAAATGGCTACGCGGATTCTTCTACATTGTCAACGAGCGCTGCTTTTCAGCTACTTGACTAAGTGCTACTAGTGAAGCAGTACCTGTTTCTTACTCAAGTAGCAGAAAAATACCACTTGCTTTTCTTTTATCGCTCGCTTTAAATATAATTTCCGGACACGTTAGAGCAAACACCCTGTGTATAGCTGACGCGTGTCACCGGTTTAACGTCGTTAAAGAAAAAAAACAACAACAACATTGCATTAATTTGAGTATAAGTGATTTATTTGTAGCGATTAATTGCGTAATTGATTAATTGTGCAATTAACTCAATGTAACTAGTACGACACACGTATTCCAGCAGTATGGACCACACATGCTTTCTGAGCACGTTAGTCACGCCTGTATATTATAGTCATGAGTAAGTTACATGAAAAGAGTAAAAAGCAACTATACTGTTACAGTTAGCTTTTCAAAATAGCAAATAAGTTCCAGTGACTTTTACAGCTACAGTCACCATTAAAGTAACTTAGCTGCTTCATACTAGTTACTTTTTGAGAAACCAGACGCGTGTGAACGGAACTCAACTCACTGTAACTTTATTTTACCGTTTATGCCGTCCAGCCGCAATTATATCACATCCTTGTTACATTTGAGCAGCGTTTGTTTTTTTTAAAGTTATCAGAAATCCTGAACGCTTCATCCCTGTCCCACAGTGAAAATGTCCGCAACCATCTTCACGATGAGAAATGGGTTTCCGATCATTCACACATAAATAAAAATATGGCGCTATCGCAGCAACTTAATTGCAGTTACATCTTAGAGTACACTTGTAACTCAGTTACTACACAAGATTGACATATTATACGTTCGATTAGGTCTGCACTGCCTGAACCAGTTCCGGTGGTGCTGCACTCGCCCGTTCTTCTCGCCAGTGCAGCCGAGCGCCCCCTGCACCGTCTCGTTCGTTTCAAACCAGTGCACGCCAAGTGTAGCCCACTCCCGCAGGGGTCAGTTCAACGGTAGTGCAGAGTAATGGCGGCAATGGCAGCAGACGACACAAGGCAAATAATAGTTAATGTAAATGCCCGAAGAGACGTTTGAATTCGAAGTCGAAATAACGATTCACTACAGTTTCGGTGTACATTGGTACACGGTTCCTGTCAGTTCGCAGAAGATTCAACGCTATCACGGTTACCAGGTCGTCGAATTCTTCGTCCTCGCTGTCAGAATCCACACGTTCCATGGCTGTTTGCACAATTGTTGAACAGTTCATTGTGTTCGAAATTAAAAAGCAGCAATGCACATGTGATTGAAATGTCACACATGTTTTTACATTCCGTAGCGGTGTTAAAACTCGCGGAGAGCAGAAGGCCTGCACTAGCGCTGCACTTCGATATTCGTTTCGCGGCAGCACTAGTGTTGCACCGTTGAACTGGAGCTGGCCTAGTGCTGCGCTAGTTCAGAACTGGCCCTGCACCACCCGGATCTGGTTCAGGGAATGCAAGTCTTGTCGAATAGACCTTATATCTACGCAAACACCACCACGCATACCACCCTGACATCATGCACCACCCACAACGAAAGAAGAGAAGAGTGGGACCGAAAAGAGCGCGTCGAGTGACACGGTCCATGTTACTCCCCACCGCTCCGAAAAGAGGAGAGGAGAGTGGGACCAAAAAGACCACTCTGACTCTGAGGTACCACTCTGACGTAACTCACCATGCACTGTCAGGCATAAACGGGAAGACGATGTGGCCCCGCTGGTCGTTGTTGGCCGGTGATGGTAAATGCGGTGGTCCAGATAACCTACCCGTTCAGCCAGAGGAGGTGTTGAGATGAAGGAACGAATCAGCAGGAGAATTTAAAGTGGGACTCCGCAACAAAATCACAACAAAGGTTTTACGATATATCTGTAACCTTTGGGATGTCAGGAACATGTGTGCGAAATACCTGGGTCCAAAATTGCGCAGATTTTACTCAAAAGAACTATTACGAAGCGAGCGCTTCGCGTCTGTGAGGCGAGAGGCCGCTGAGAGCAACACACTGCTGACATCATCCGGCATCCGGCAAGGGAGAAAGAACGCAGGCTTGGAAGCAGACGACAATGCTGGGTGACGTCACGAAATCCTCCTCGGGATAAACCGCCGTAGTATGGAGCTCTGTTTTCTGCTCTTCGCATTTCGGTTTCGGTGTGTCATCATTTACCAATTAATTACTCGCGCATTAAGTGAATGCGAATGTTGTATTCGGTATCGAGATCGAGGGGTGGGTTCGTGTTCGGTATGATGCTCACCTATTTTTTTTTTTCGAATTCTTGAGAAGTCTCCCTTTAAAGGGATGGTCTCATACCCCCTGCCTCTTTCATAAAGTGTACCATTCGATCGCCCTTTGTTGAAAATGGAATACTGCTAATTTACCCGATAAAACACCCCACAGTTATTAAATAACCGAATTAAATTGATAAAGATTGCAGAGCATGCCGCGATCTGTGTTGGCAACAATAAGAACGGCCCCGTCGCCCGGCGGGTAAGTCTGTGATAGGATACAGAAATCGTCTGCTTTTGCACACGCTAGTGCACCTGCGTGAGCAGACGACTTTCAGAAGTTACTGGGCACCGCGGCAATTCTCGTACATTTTCTTTCAGTTCTCAGGTGAAAAACGTACATTCTAAGAAGTGGCAAGTATGGTGGTTTAGAACAACTATGTTAATCCTCAGAGACAAGTTAAAAGTCGCAGGACAACCCCCTTCACAATCACAAATCGGAAGTAGCTGGCCATCGGCGCGCGCGGTCGCATTACAGCTCCGGCCAAAAATATATTACGCGCGCTTCCATTACACTCCCCGTTGTGCACTGATCATGCCTCGAAATGAAGTGTCGCTGGCGACGTACATGAAGAAGGAGTGCGTGTTTATTTAAAAACCGCACTAAATACTCGCGGAAAGAAAACACGTGACCTAGCTTCCACGTATCCGATTATGCACCACATTATCGGGGACCCCACAGTGAATGATCAGACTACATTCTCCGCTCGCGGAGGTATATGCCTGAGTGTCCCCACTTCGAGAGCAAAGGGAATGACTCACCCAAGGTGCTTCTGCAAGTTAGAATTACCATGACAACGACGACGTACCCGCAGGCCGACGTCATACGTGACGTATCCATGAGAGAAGCGCGGCTCTCGTCGTCTGCTATTACGGCACGTTTCGACAAATTCCTCGAATACGACTTGGTTATTCCGAATAAAACTTTGATGGTTGTATGCGTACAGTACTAGTGAAGCTAGTTTTGGCTAAGTTTCGGAATCGCCCCGGCCGTACGAGATCGTCCCCGCAAGACGGAAGTTTATTAGAACTTTTAGTTCTAATAAAGTTATATTAAGTTAATAAAAGTTAAGTTATGTAAAAGTTAATAAAGTAAGTTATATAAAAGTTAAAGTAAATTATTAGTTTATTAGGTGATAAATGGCAAAATTAAGAGTTAATGGAAGATGGTTACTGGTCGACGATGCGCAGTGAACTCCAGAACTTGCGTGGCGCTCGTTGCTTTTACATTTTACGCGTTGCTGTCACAATGGTGATGATGACGTGTCTGCGGAGGCAACTACCAGTTGCTACCAGGCTGCTACCAGTCGAGCAAACCGTGGACGAAATTCGCGACACATCAGTCTCATTTCTGTCTGAAAAATATTATACTATTCTTGTAGATTTACGTAACAAGGAAACTGCTTTTTCTGCGATGCAATCAAGGACAAATACACTCGAAAAGACGGTTGCAGACCAAGCTGATGAGATGAGAGACATGCATATCTCTCTGAACAACAGTGAGCAGTATAGCAGACACTTTAACATTGAAATTCAGAGTTTACCCTTTACACCTGGAGAAGACGTCCTACTGGCGAACCTGGCCGAGAAAGCGCACATAGCATTTAACAGAGATGACGTGCATATCGCTCATCGGCTCCCGGCAAAGCCCAACAAAACATCAGTGATATTCGTACAGTTTAAGCGCACGGAAGCTCGAGAACGCTGGATGAAGGCTATAGGAAATCTTTCCGTATCTATCAATCTTGTCGCGGAAGGGGTTTTCCTCAATGAAAATTTAACTCCTTTGAAGAAACAACTTTTCTGGCAACCTAGAACTAAAGCAAAACCTCAAGGTCATCGCTTTGTATGGATAAAAAATGGCAAAATCTTCGCGAAGAAAAATGAGGATGCACCTATCTTGCGTCTTATCTCGACTGACGATATCAAGCGCATTGTATAACTTTTGGCAATGTTATGACTGTATTACTTGATAATCTGTCTTCTGTGTCAGAGATTTTAAGTTCATGTTCCAGCCGTGATGCCTTGGGGTTTCTGCATGTAAACCTGAGAAGTGCAAGAAAGCACTGGTGTTTTTGATGTGATTGTCTTAACTGAAATAAATATTGCCGAGGACGAAACATTCATTATTCAACCGCCAGGCTTTAACCGTTCTTTTTTTTTTTTTTTTTTTTCATACACGCGAGGGTCGTAGGGGAGGTGGGATTGCAGTACTTGTAAAACTACGATGGTCAGTGGAACGGATAATGACGAGAATAACGAACTTTGAATGCATGGGGTTAAGGATATTTGACGCTCACCGATCATTTTCTCGATTAGCTATACATGGTCCGCCTAACTCAAACATTCTTCGTTTCCTGTCGGAACTTCGGCAATTTTGTCGAACCCTTGATCAAGTTAGTGATCTGTTTATGTTGGGCGATATGAACATTGATATTATGGAACCGAACAAATCCATTGTGGTGGACTACCTGCATATTTTAGCAGAGATTGGAATGGAGGCCACAATAACCATTCCAACGCGTGAAGAGCATAGAGGTTACAGCTTTGTGTCTTCGTGCCTAGATCACATAAATGTAAGAACGCGTGACGTGGTACTTTTGGCCGGTGTTATACCGCACAAGATCGCGGCTCCCTACCTATCATTGCTCTTCACCGACATCAAAGAAACGCCCACACTTCTTACTGATCAGTTCATAAGGATCGTCAACATAGCGATGCTCGACAACAGCCTTGCTCTGTGTGATTCGCCCTCTCTGCAGGGGTGTAGTGACTACCTTGAAGCCTTTGACAAATTTATCTCCTATTTTTCGAAGAGCTACGAAGCAGCAACAACGATTAAAAAGCTGCACAAACGACGACCTGAACTATGGCTAGTGAAATCTTGAATTTGATAATTCAAAAAGAACACCTTCGGAAGAAATGCCGCAGGCACCCAGCTGACCGGAGTCTTAAGACTGAGTTCAGAATCTTGCGCAACAAAGTAACTGCCTCAATTCGTCTTTCTAAACATAACTATTTTTTCAACGAATTTGGTGAATAGAAACGAAATCCCAAAGCGACTTGCGGCCTGAGGGGACACTCAAGTAAGCAGAACTCGGATGAGACATTAAAGAGAAATTTCTCCAGCTGAGCAATTTCATAATTTCATTGCCTCCATCTATAACCATACTATGTCTGGGTCTACAATTCCTGACGGTCTCTTCCAATGTATCAGACACATGTGCGCTTCCCTAACCTTTGGAACCGGAATTACGCCGCATCATTAATGGACTGTCGTCTATAGGTCATGTGGCTGTGATAATATCCGAATCTCTGATCTACAACGAAACTATCACTTAATTAGTGATAGTTTACTCATGATACTCAATAGTATTTTCGCGACAAAAAAATACCTGCTTCATTAAAACGGACTATTATTAGACCAATTTACAAAAAAGGTGGCGTAAAGATCAAATAGAAAACTACCGACCAATCTCCTTACTCCCAGCTTTGGTCGGGATTCTGGAGAAGTACGTGTTCCTTATTATGACTTCGTTTTGTGATAAGAACAATGTCTTTTCTAAGTCACAGCACGGTCTCATAGCTGGTAAAGGAACCACGCCCCTCCTCGAAGACTTTTCAGATCTGTTGTATAACGCCTTCGAAAACAACAAATTTGTTATATGCTTACTACTAGACTTACTACTAGACTTACTATATGACCTTACAAAGGCCTTTGACTCGGTTTCGCACTCTATCCTCTTGCAGAAGCTCCATGCATACGGCTTTCGTGGTCAAATCTATATATGGCTGGAAAATTACCTCTTTAATAGGACAAAGTACGTCTCCATCTGCGAGGAGCGTAGCCGACTAGTACAGGTTAGCTCAGGTGTACCACAGGGCTCTATACCCGCTCCTTTAGTATTTAATCTGTACGTTAATGATCTATCTCGCGTTGTCTCACACTGTCATCTATTGCAATATGCTGACGACACGGTTCTGGCATCAGTTCACGTGAATCATGCAGATGCGGCTGCGCTCCTTCAGAACGAGAACTGTCTGGTATGGGACTGGTTCCATAACAATCAAATTGGTATTAATCAGGAAAAAAACTCAGCTAATAACGTTTCACAACCCGCTCAAACGTATACTAGATCCTACTCCGGTCATTTTATATTCATAACGATGTGTCAACTGCAGCTGCAGTTACCTGACATACAATAACTCTGTGAAATATCTTGGTATTACGTTTGACTGTGATACGTCTTGGGGATAGCCAGCTGTCCTATCTGTGCGCAAGGCTGAGGCAGGTATGCTGCATCCCGTTCAATCTGCGTCATATCACTCCTATCAGGATCAGAAGAACTATCCTGGAGAGTCTTGGCTACAGCATTCTTCGGTACGGAATTACCTTGTTCAGTCATTGTAGCGAGACCTGGAAAATCAAAGTTAATGCTATCTTAAAAAGCTGCTTAAAATCACGGTGTGGCTCTCCTGGTCCTGCTTCGGTCGATTTATTCACCCTGAACAGGCTTCCGTGTTTTCATAATTTGTTCATATATACTGTTGTGTTAAATTATTTTTGGACGAACAACTACAGAGTGCGGGATGACACACCGTGGGGCGGACACGAAAGGGCACTTTTTATTGTACCAAGGGTCTATACAAGGTACGGATCGTACCATCGGACTTATTACATCCATTTGACTTTTAACAGCCTCCCTCCGGAGTTCTTTCAGATTACAGCAAAGTCCGAGTTAATACATGCTCTAAGAGACAAATACTATACGCACCATGTCAATTCTGTTTGAACCTGTAGTCATTATTTGTATTACCTGAGCCGTTATAAATTATCTTTGCATATGAATTCCTGTATAAACTTCTACTAATGTTAATCCTGCCGCCTACGGCAGGCCCAGCGCCACAAGCCGTCAGGCTTAGGCGGGCCTGTTTGGTATATGTACGTTATGTTGATTGCTAAATAAAAATAAAATGAAATGAAATTATTATTATCCATACAAACCCTGTCTAATTTAGATATCGTGGCAACGCTCCTCTCGCTGATTGGCCGATACATGACCAATTTCCGCTCGTCGACCGATTCCCACAAGCTCGAGTTGGTGGTGTCGGCCGAGTGCCACCAACTCCAAAGTTGGTCCGAGCAGGAGCTGAAAGTTGACCCACGTGACACTGCCTTGCACAGAGTTAGACAGAGCCGCTTACAGAGCCTTGTAAAACTTGAAATAGTTACGCTTCGTTGTACCGCCGTCGTTGTACGATATCTAGCGGAATGCGTTCTTTCTTACGCGCCGTTCCATCATGAAACTCTGTATTCGGGGAAGCCGAACAATCTCTTGGGGATCCAAAACACACGAGTCCTCTCTCGCTTGATCGATGCAACAGCAGTTGTTCTTCTGAATGTCTCCGGACGCTCGTTACTTCCAACTATATATCCTTGAAAAGCTCATCGTCGTTGTGCCTCGCTGCTGGGCACCGTTAACGGCGCTTTTCTCTTTACTTAGATATTTATTTATTTTATGTTTCCCTTTTGTACTCACACGAGATTGGGCAACCATAGTTGCGCTTGTTACGTAGATAACAATGTGAAAGTCCATGTTTCTTTCCTCTCCAGCGCACGTTTGCCAGCAAAAGAAAGAGGTCGGATGACCTTTGCTTTTTTTTTTTTTTCCTTCTGTTCTTCGATACGCTTTTCTTTTTCTTTTTCGAAAGAAATGAACGTTCTCGGATGCGATGTAATAAACATTGTGTGTGCTAGATGCAGACCATG
Source organism: Ornithodoros turicata (assembly GCF_037126465.1). Classification (NCBI taxonomy): domain Eukaryota; kingdom Metazoa; phylum Arthropoda; class Arachnida; order Ixodida; family Argasidae; genus Ornithodoros; species Ornithodoros turicata. The sequence continues at coordinate 24,515,151 of NC_088207.1, forward strand.
TATAGATAAAGAGACAGCAAGTGGTTTCAAAGTATGCTGATAGAGAGATGCACCTTCGTTTTAATCATCCTCTGGAGTAGGATGAGGCAAATGTAGACAGAAATTGAAGGAGAAGTTTGACTAGTGTATGTATATCTTTACGTCATGCGCCATTGCGAGTGCAAGTGGGGATAGACCTCTCCCTGTTTGTAAACAAATGACGTCATAGTGTTCGACAGCGCCACCAATTTGGTAGAGTTGAACTACGCTCGACTACGCTCGAAGCTATGGGCGAACAAGGTCGCGTCCGAAAGCCACGGTCTTGAGGGGATTACGATGGTCTCTGAAAGGGACACGACCTTCGGTCCTACTTTTCGTTCAATAGGAGGCAGCGAACAAGTGTCAATTCGTGGAACCCAGCCCTTCCCTTCCGATTTGTTTCAGTTTCAGTCTGTCTACTAACGTCATGATGACGTTTCTCGGGTAGAGGTCTATTGCGAAGCAAGCGCAATTCCCACCTGCAGCCGAACTCACCAGTATCCTGTATAGTATACTGGTAATACACTGGTGATCGAGTACGGAGAGAAAAACGGACGATGCTCATAATTTTGCGTAATGTCGATGACGATGGATAATAACGGTGCATCGGGACACCATCTTGTTCATTTTGCTCATACTTCCTGTATTACCGAAGCATGCGACTTTTTTGCCCATTTAATGCAAGTGAATTGGTTTGGCTTGAAAAAGAAGAAAAATGTGGGCAAGTTGGCCAAACTCTGCATTGGGCCGGCTACTCGAGATACAGTGTATTACAGTTTTCCTACACCACACTTTAAAAACAGAACTTCACCGCATAACACGCTCAAAGTTATCCAGCATTCACGATAATATCGGAATTTGCTGAGGACGGAGGCGCACGCCATATTTGTAACATTATGCGTGGTACACGAAAACTGTTACAGAAGAGTTCTACCGCTCTCTCGCTTTCAACGTTCAGAAGACAGAATGACGTCATTATGTGTTGGCCACACGCGTCTTACGCTGTGAAGTTCTGTTTTTAGAGCGTAGCATCAAGTGGATATGGCCGATGTATAGGCGCAAGCATTGCTCGTATTTCTGCCGTGCTTCTTGTGTCGTTGAAAAATTTTCGCTCGCATCGCTAACACTTGAATGTCAGCGAGTACGGGATATTATCGGTCAACTTCTACGAGTGACAGAGAGTAATATCGAACGTTTGATTCGCGGAAGACCACTTTATTGTTTACAAACAACAAGCGTCATCTGCGCATCTGCTGGGCTTGGTGTGGGCAAAACACACTGAACGCAGCTGTGCGAATGCTTTCCGCAAGTGCGACATCGAAGGCTGTGTTGCACTGCTACACGACTCTCGACTGTCTCTTTCCACAATACCCGATATAATTTAGAGCTCTGAAAGGATGAGACAAGTGTTGCTAGAGGACGAAGTAGTTTAGGAACGGTGTCGGTGTTGATGTTGAAAATACTAAGGAGAGTTCGAATTAGTCACACGACAAATTCGGCTACTCCCATAAACAGACCCCCCCCCCATGAAAAATAAATATAAAAGAGAACCCCCACCCCCACTTTCGCGATAACCATCGGCCAAAGGCCAAAATCCAAGATCAACGGTTCACGTAGTGAATTACCGCACTGTGAATTACATGGTCCTAATAGACTGACTCCAACGCACACCTCTGAATAAATGTCACAAGCGCTGACAAGGCAGCATCCCTCTTATAGAGAGCCCCTTCCTGTCCAACACATTCTAATTACATGCCCATTACATGAAAGTTATCGTCAGCATCATTTCACTGAATTTTATCGTTGCTCTTTCCCTCTTCATTCAGCTCTTTTGCTGGCTGATGAGGCTGTTGTTCCTTTTACTGGAGTACATAATTTTTTAAAGAACATTGGTTATCTTAACAAACTGTGAATTTCCAGTGAGCTCTTTTCTTGTTTTTTAAGCCACTACTAGCCAAGTTGTTTTAATATGAGCATTTCAAGTTTTTAACTATAGGTTCATCGCATTACCTTGTTGTTTGGCGCATTATAGCCCCAGTAGCTTTTGCGCCAAAAAACCCCAAATCATCATCAGCAGCTGCAGCAGCAGCATCCCTCTTGTCAGATGGCCAATGACCCAGCACTTTTACGAGGTCAAAGGTGCGGCTGTCCAGTCCGTCGAGAGCAGATTTCATGGTACCCCATTGAGTTGCGTATCTAGAGCAGTGCACGAACATGAGGATCCCTTTGCGCTGCACATCGACAGCCCAGCCACAAAACATACCACCAATTGCAATCGCATTGTAGCTTTTCGCCGAGCCAGTTCACTGCTGATACTGTGCAAGTGTACAAGTCACTGGAAGCACACAATTACTGCACCTCAGGCGAGGTGTTTGATCGGGGCGTTTCTCAAAACACCGCTGATTTGCTACCGCGCACCGATCCGTGTTAGCGGCGGCGTTTCAAGGAGAAGTGTCGGTGTCGATCCGTGGTCAAAACGTGGAGAGGGAGGTACGCCGCGTGAGGCGGCAGTGGAGAGTTGAGAGTATGTATAGGAAAGTAGGTCACGGAGCGGAAGCCAATGTACGCGATGGATGACGTCATGGAGGACGTCACGCCTGCGGAAGTGGTCTTGGCGCCGCAAAGCCTCACAGCTCCCCATACAACCCATAGTTTGAGATAATTCAGGCAACAGTGGGCATGCAACCAATGAAAATGACCTATGAAGCCTACCATTCGGCCAAACAGGAGTCGCTCAGTTTGGCTTCGCTATCGGCCGGTCCTGGCTCCCATCGGCTTTGGAAAATAAACATTTATTTGGTGTGTTGTACTGACTAAAAAGTCTGACACAAGTATTCACCGCGCGTGCAGAGCCCAAAGCGTTGCGTTCATTGACAGACAGACAGCAACCAAACCAAGTTCGAGCTCGGAAAACATACACAAAGTCTACCCCTAGAAGCGAGCGACGCTCACATGAATGCCTATGATTTCCCGGTAAGCATCTTACGTTGCTTGCAGTGCATCAAAGGTTACAACGAAGCAGGAAATGCTTGTGTCGCACTGACGCCGAATTCTGTCTCCGTTGTCACTGCATTCACTCAAAAGTGTTCCTAAGGCGTCAGCTCACCACTGCATTCCAGTTCTGAACTGGAGGGACTGTTCGTAGGACGATACTTGTGTCGGGAAACATCACAACACGCGCAGAGGACCAAATCTCAACAATACAAACCACACTTCTTTTTGAACACAGCAACAATACGGTCATACGGTGCTGCCAACCGACATCGTCGAGACTAGAGTCACTAAATAGGGGTACAGAGCTTCGCATTCCTTTTCCCCGACGGAGCCGTCGTTCGGTGTCCGCGATTGGGCCGATCGTGTCACGTGGTTTCTCCTTCCAAGAACGCGCCGTCCATGTTGAGTCCCCTCCATCCAAAACCGGTTTCCTCGGTTGCGAGCTGGCTCGACTGCGCGCTGTTCTCCGGCGGAGAAGGAGGAGACGGATACCCATTGCTAGGCGACGCAACCACGCCGGAAAAAAGATGGCGGGTTCGCTCGCCGGCGTGCTCAGTGTCGCTACTCTGCTGGGCTCGCCGGAGAGGTCGCTCTCTGCCTCACAGAGGTGGGCAACGTCACGGCTGACGCCCTGGGGGAATGTGCGTCCTGGGCCGACCTCTAAGGGAACTGTGCCGACATATGTCTGAAAGCGTCGGAGGAAAACCCAGAAAAATTCCAGACAAACGGGATAGAGAATAAGGGTCATGCATAGAGAGGAACGAATGAGAGGTGGTGTTCTATTCCTCAGTAAGTGAAACTGAAATTGCAAGGCAGACATGCGACGTCATCGCTAGTTTTCCGTTTGGTATTAGAAGTTGGCTGAAGACCCGTTGGAAGACTAGTTTCGGAACTCCTGGATAGGTGGGCTCGTAGCTTGCCGAAATGCCTCCCAAACTGCCACATGCAGGACATCTTGGTCGTTTTGCTCTCGCAGCGAACGTGACCCTACGCTCTTAAAAATTAGGTGGTGGGTGGTGGTGGTGATGAAAGGGCTCGCCGTTGTCGGCCTCACAGAGGTGGGCAACGTCACGACTGACGCCCTGGGGGAATGTGCGTCCTGGGCAATGTGGGGCCCATATTACAAAGCTTGAGCCAATATGGGGGAAACCCCGCCGAAACGGATCCCGCATTGGACCCGTATCGCCCATCGCCCAGCCAATATGGGTACAATATCGTGCGCTGCTTGGGGCATTCTTGGGGCATACCATTTGGCACAAGTACACCGACACGGGCAGGTACCATTTTCTCCCAAGCAGCCCGGCAAGATTGGACGTTGAAGCCTGTGAAATGCCCAATTCAATACGTCGTTACATCTAGCAACTTCCCGCAGATGATACACATTGTTCGAAGCAGTCAACGTACGTGACAATCCCACTAAGCGCATTCTTTTCACTTGCACTGGACTGCACTACCTTGGACTCCACGCAAGACGGGTTTTCGGGAGCTGCACTTTCCAGCTGAAAGGAACTTTATTAGTAATGCCTTTCTTTTCAACAGGAAAGTGCAGCACGCAAATAACCCAGTTCAGATCTGGTGCAGGAGGTGCAAACGAAAAGAATGCACCTACTGTAACATGCACTGCAACACAACTTTTCACTTGCTGCAAACAGCTGCCATCTTGCTTCACGATGCCAATGCCAATCGGTCGAACCGACTGAGAGCGTGGTTGTTTGAGCGAAATCACGCGTCCTAACAGCTAATGCGCATGCGCGACACTCGGATCGGACGTTTCATTCGGGCTAAAATGTCGCTGGTTCCTCTAATGACAACGGAATTGCGGCAGGTCAAGTAAACAAAACACAATGTTTGATAGGAAGGGATGTCTCTTCTGTAACGCTAGGTGCTTTAATGTTACTGCAGGCAGTGTAAGTTGCTGAGGCGTATATCCGTCACCGTCACGAAAGTGTTTCGCTCCTTTGTACTCTAGGAGCGGGTTTGAAATTTTTGTTTCATACACTATTGCGATCCGAATGAAGGCTTCTGAGGAATGTTTGACATTGGCAGTTCCGTGGGACTGCATGGGTCCTTCAGCAAAACGGGCGTAGCACCTGTTCTTCGTTTTTAGGGCGATGCAGTGTTGTCTTCGTAACGTTATGCAACGTGGATCAATAAGAAGATCTGCAGAAATGAAAAAGCAAAAAAAGAGAGAAGGAATATCGGTGGTGGGCATTATAGCGGATAATGCTTTATTATTACACGTACTCCCTGTTGGCGTTATCACGGAAATATTGGCACAATATGGGCAAAATGGGCTTGCCAATATGGGCAGCCCATGTCGGTCCAATATGGAGCTTGGTTGCTCTCCCCATATTAGCATCCAGGGATGGGCAGTAATAGTAATACTTTGTATTATAATACTATTTCTGTAATACTTTTGAGTATTTGTATTATGTATTATAATACTCATTTTTGAAATGTATTTGTATATGTATTATAATACACAAAACAAGGTATTACATGTATTATAATACTTTTGAAGGTGTAATACTTTCCCAGAGGTCGTAAGTTCGACCTGCAAAGTGTCACCCGTGCACTTTATCGGTAATTTTTCAGGTCCCACAGACATTTGAACACTAACAAGGCTCCTATTACAGTGTTCCCCTGCCCCAAATTATCCCAAAGCGGGTGCCTTTGGGGCCAGAGGTTACTGGAGGTTTCCTCGCATTCCTTCTACTTCAGTATCCGTAAGGATGAGTCATACCAGTACAAGCCCTTTGTCTTATGAAAGAGTGCGTCCAGTGCAGCCAGTCACCCCTGTACGTGGTTGCACTATGGGCAGTCACAGGTTTTTGAACGGCCCACATTTTATCGTCCAGAGTGGATGAAATCAGGGCTCTGCCACAGTGAGAGCAAGTTGTTCACAACGATCGAATTGATCAGCGCTATCTGATCTTATTCGGAAAGATCAGGCCATGTGCAAAAATGTAGGCGTGAATAAAACGTCATTGGAGAATGATTGTCTCAATAAGTAATGGGCATATATCTAAGCAATTCTTCTGTTCTTTTCCTTTTTTCTTCCCAAGTTAAGTATATTACAAGCGTATTACAAGTATTACTCGTGTAATACACAGAAGTATTAGTATTATGTATTATAATACTCATTTTTGAAATGTATTTGTATCTGTATTATAATACCGATTTCTAGGAAGTATTATGTATTAGTATTATAATACAAAATATTAGTATTACTGCCCATCCCTGTTAGCATCCCATATTGGACCAATATTGGTAATCCTGGAAGCCCATATGGTCCAATATTGCACCCATACTGGCGTGCTGCTTGGGGCCATACAGCACAGCCGGCACCCGGTTTCCTACCTGGATCACCTTCTAGTCTCGTCGTGGAAAACAGACGTTCCATCACCACATATAGTCCACTCCTAGCCAACCAACACTCCGAATGATGTCATTCTGTGTCCTGACTCGTTGAAAATGGGAGGAAGCGCCAATCTTGGAACCATTATACATGTCGAAATGTCGGCACACTTCCCTCTGAAGTCGGCCCAGGGCGCACGATCCCCCCGCCGCAACGATAGTCGTGACGTTGCCGGCCTCAGCGTGGCCGACAACGGCGAGCGGTCCCATCACCACCGACATATGTTTTAGCAGCTTCCATAACATTCCAAACGACATCTGTTACCATACAAGAGTGTACTTGACTTAGAACGCTGTCTGTTCACTCTAACAGGAAGCAGCGAGAAGAGGAAACAAAAAAAAAAATAGAAACGGAAGGATAGCACGACTCACACAAGAACAAAGACCGCCGTAGAGTGCATTATGCCGTTAGAAAGCCTATACCGAAACACGGTTTGCATACGCAACCATGCGAGCCAAATGTTGACGAAGAGAAATGAGTCCGTCTCTCCCTGCAGGCGATGCCCCGACGAACACTGCACATGCCATCCCAAGCAGTCGACGAAACAAGAAGCACAATGAACGCTGCATTATAAGACACAGAGGCAGCGTACGATCTTTCTTCTTCGGAACACAAACAAGGCTTTCCACGAATGTGGTAATGCTGAGGAAAGGAAGGCGAAAAGTCACAAGTAGACGCTGTTTGTGCGTTGAAGCCTATTTTTGCGGATTGGGGTGTTTATAAGAACGCATATTGCTCGGTATCTTTTTGCGGATGGGATAGTTTCGCACAAAGAGAGCAAAAGCTGTCGACGATGGAACCACGATGGTGGCGAACGTTCTCGGATGATTGCACATCTGCGACGTCGTTGCTCTTGACAACAAGTTCAGGAAATATTTGCTGTACAAGCTGTTGCTATTCCAAGACACGCTGCGGGATGTAAAAGAAAATTTGGGAATGTTCGGCGCTCGCAATATTGTTGAAGACTTGCGATATGTCTCAAAGGGAATGCTCGCAAGAACACTTGATCCTTTACTCACGAACGTCGCTATATCGGGGTGAGCTTGTTATAGAAGGGCGTTGTACAGCCGTGTGATGTTTTTAGATGCGTTATGAAACGCTATTTTGATGCCGTTGGGGTGCAAGACGATGGTGACGCTTCTCGAAGAAAATCGCTATTCGCCCCGAGATCGAACGGTGTCGGCGCACTGCGGAGAAACGATGAACTACCGTAGTGTGGGTAGCTTCCTCGCGTCGTCTGCTTTTAGACGTTTATTTTCCGCGTTCAGTGCAGTAGGTGGAGCATTGGGGAACCGAACAGTATCGTACCATCGCGGCACAAGTGATCTTCCGGTGAATATACACAATAATTGGGGAAAAGAACCATCAGCTCCGAACATCCGCCGGCGTGTTATCCACACTAGAAAGGTGACGGTGTCGCCCCCTATAGGTCGATCTCGCAGCGAATACTGATACTCATTTTCTGACTTCCCCGTCTTTAAACGTCTCCCCGTCTTCTATCGCCTGATAAACAATGTGAACTGCAAAAGACACTATGAATAACACCATACAGGGATGCCCTACAATGTACTGCTCCATAGACGAAAGCGTGCCGGGCGAGAGCAGTGCATTCTCGGCAGGTACTCACAGGTCACGGGACGTTCCACGTCAACGTAGACGTGCACGAGACCATAAAAATGGCCACGCCCATGATTGGCGGCTGAACCGTTTCAAAACGATTTTTGGTTCCATGCGTCGTCCAGCAACATCTTTCGATCTCAGTAATTAGTTTTATCCGATATCCTCGCAATAAAACACTTACATCCGCAAATGAAGCCTCGTAACTCTGAACACTCCCAAAGATGTGCTAAGACTCTCAGAACCGATGCGATGCACTTGGATGCTCTCAGATGTGCTTCGGAAGGACATGTTACCACGTCACAAGTGAGGCGATAAATTTCGTAGCAGTGTCGCTGCACGCTGTGAGCTTTTAAGAGAAACAATTACGCTTCAATTAAGCTTCACGATCGGCCCGATTTCACCTAGAGTCACTCAATAGGGGTACAGAGTATGGCATCCCTTTTGCGCGCCGGAGGCGCCGTCCGGTGTCCGCAATTGGGCCGATCGTGTCACGTGGTTTCTCCTTCCAAGAAATCGCTGTTCATGTGAGTCACCTCTATGCAAAACCGGTTTCCTGGGTTGCGAGCTGGCTCGACTGCGCGTTGTTCTCCACCGGAGAAGGGGGAGATTTGCGTCCCGTTGCTAGGCGACGGAGCCGCGGCTGACTCAAGATGCCGGCGTGGCTCAGTGTCGCTACTCTGCTCCCTATTTAGTGACTCTATGCGAGCCCTTTCCCCAACACCACCACCATCGGATGAGACTAAAAGAAAACAAAAATGCACACGGTGTTTAAAAGAATGGAACGCTGAGAAGTGGTAATTGAGTGCTAACCTGATCATGATATTTAATATAACAAAGTAAACATGTGTAGTACAAGCTCGATAGAATTCAATACAGTTTCAATGTAATGTAGCGCAAACTAAGTACACAAAATGCTTACACTACACAAGTCACACTCTACTAGCCAAACAAGTTAAAACACGCGTTATATTCTCAAAGAAACCCACAAAAGAACGCCACTAAGGCAGCCTGTGGCAATTCAAGGAGACACGGCCACGGCGGACACTAATGTACCGTGTCGACCACCTTCGGAGGATCTCTGTCTCTTCAAGTGTAAGAAACTGGGTCTCCAAGAAAATGACTACCTGCTCGTGGAGCGACAGCTAACCTATCGCGACAGCGAGTGCTAACCTATCGCTATCCCAGGCTACTTCCTCGCGCCTGCTCCAGTCAGCGAGCAGTGTGACGTCACAGGGACACCGCCGCCCCAGAAGCGCATTTTTAGCACTATCTTGATATCCTGACACTTATAGCATTATACGATAATTAAAAGTTGAACGTGATGAGCTGCAGATGTGTCGAAATGAGGGGAAACTACATGCCGGAACCGCAGAACACACTAAAATGGCAGCACACCGAGGAAATATTACCGAAGAGTCTCGTCAACCGCGAGACATAGCAGCAAGCTCTCCGCAGTGAGAACATAAAAGTTATGCTCTCTGCCAACATCTCTCGAAGTCCCCATACGCGCCGTGGCTTCGCGTCAGGCAACACAGTTGAATATATTGCCGTAGAAGACGATATGGAAGTACGATATACCGCTCGCGCATTCTGTATCCCTTGTCTGTTCTCCTCATGCCGCAGTAAAACATCGCCATCCAACAGTCTCTCTGCCTCATCTTCTACAAATGGTGCAGTGATCATGACAACTCGAATCGACTGCCCATTTATGCAACGCTGAACGAGAAGATTTCAAAGAGTTCTGCAACGGAAGGATATTCAACGTAATGGACAGATTGCAACTGACCAAGAAGCGAAAGGTCATACGTGGAAAAGTGACGACGGTGCAGAACGATCTCGAAGGACGCATCTCAAGCACTCTTCTACTCGCTGCAACGTTAAGGCACCACATCCGAAATGCCGCACAGTGATATCCACAACTTGCAAACCAGACTGAGAACTCCATATACGTTGACGACGTCGTCATGGGAGCACAGAACGTACAAGAAGCTGAAGAACTATATACTTTCAGGCCCAAGACCTTTTCAACGAGGCATCCATGAAGCTCCAAAAGTGGGGATCAAACAGTGATGGTATACGCAAGAAATTCAAAACCGACGCTGACGCTGTCTTGATCGGTAACGTCACAAAGGTACCTCGCATGTCATGGAATCAGGAAACCGACACACTGACCATTCCTCTGCCGGCCCCTTCGGAAGAAGCCAACGCAGGCCTAACGGCACTTGCAAGAATTTATGACCCCAGATGGGATTCCTTTTGCTGTACACGGTGTCAGCAAAAGTGCTGCTTCAAGAAATATGGAAACGAGGTGTGGATTGGGACAGTCAACTATCCCAAAGATCTCAATGACAAGTGGACTACATGGCATGACGAAAGGCAATATGCCGCACAAGACATAACTATACAAGACATAACTATACTTCGCTGCTATTTTGCCAATAAACATACGTATGAACTGCCACAGCTACACTTTTTCTCGGACGCCAGTCACGTTGCGTATGGAACAGCTGTTCACGCGTCTCGACGACGCTCGACTACTGGTCGCCAAATCGAGAATCGCGCCCATGAAACCGGTCACGCTTGCCGGGCTCGAACTTCTTGGCGCGTTAATCAGTCCTCCTCAGGTAGACGCGGACGCGGCTGTACAGTATGTACCACTGCGCCCATACACCATGTTGCAAGCCTATTGGCCGAGACTGTGCGCGCGCTCCGATTGTTCGGCAATGTTTTGAAATAGAATTTTGTACGCGCGCATGTGCGTGCAGCGCGTCTCTGCCGTTTCAGCATAGTTTCGAAATAGCACGGCCAGCACGGCGTTCCCCTGTGTTCCGTGGTGCCAATCGGCAGAACAGTTTGCAGAAATATGTTCGCGGGTTTATTCGTACGTCATTGCGAGTCTACGCGTGTTGTACTGTTTCTGGACACAACTATTATCCCACGAACGTTCTATCGACTGCGGAACCGGAATGCTTCATAAGTTGGAGCGTGAAGAACAAGTATGGGCGCTGTTGGATTTCGAGGACTGACAACAAAGACAGTATTACGTGCCGCACAAGCGCTTGTCGCTTCGCTGTAACGTATGATGCACCGCAAGCAGCGAAAAAAGATGTTCATCATGAAATGGTACGCACTCATGAGACTGGCTCGGTATTAGGAGTTGAACACTGTGTGAATCAGTGCTTTGTGTCAAGTAAATGATTCTTTTAGCAAAAAAAATCGCTTTGAATAACGGCGCCTGAAATCCAGTAGAAGTCGATGGTAGCCAAGACCGGCCGAAACGCCAGCCAAACATTGAGGCTCCTGATTGGCCGACTGGTTATGCATTATATCAACCACGTTGCAATTTCATTGGTCGTGCGCCCTGTGTTATGTGAACTATCTCAAGCTATGGGCTCTATAGGGAGCGCTGTTGTGGCCTGGCGTTAATGTCGTCTCGTCTCGCACGGTACCTACGAGACATCACAGTATCTACGGGACATCTGCGTATTTTTGGACGGACTCCACCATTCTACTGCACTGGATACGAGGCGACCCAACCCGCTAGGCCCTGTCCGTACGCAACAGAGTCTTGGAAATTCAGGACAAGACTGACAAAGAAGGGGGGGGGATATGTTTATTAAGAAAAAAAGAAAGACAAAGAAGGATGGTACTACGTACCAACGGATGAAAACCCGGCAGATCTGTCGACGAGAAAGTGCGGTCCTAGAAAGCTATTACAGGCCGAGATTTGGTGGATCGGGCCGTCATGGCTAAAAGCAACACCTGACTGATATGCGGACGTCACGCCTGACCAATTGCCAACCATGGAAATCGGAACGCCGACGACAAGCGCCAACATATCTGTACTTCAGGTGACATGCCCCAACCCGTTATGTGTATGGAAAGTTTGAGCAGCATAAACCGTCTTCACCGAACAACGGCATGGATCTTTCGGTTCGTAAAGAACGCAAGAGGGCAGCAGAAGCAAAGAGGGCCGCTTTACGAGCAACAGAAGTCATGTCAGTTGAACGTTATTGGATCGAACAGGTGCAACTTTTAGCCTTCATGGATGAGATTCATGCTCTAAAAAGCAACAAGCCGGTTCCTCAAACTTCGAAGATACTTGATCTTCGACCATTTCTTGACGATGGAATTCTACGGGTTGGATGACGGATGACAGCAAGCCCATTAGCGTTCTCTCAACGTCACCCTATAGTTGTCCCGGCACACTCGCACTACGGGGAGCTTTTGATTTCACAGTCACATCGTCAGGTACTTCACACTGGAGTGCGTGACACTTTAGTATAAGTTAGAGAGAGATTTTACAGGCACGTCAGCAAATTAAAACACGTTATACGACGGTGCGTGACATGCCAAAAGAACGATGCGAGACGCATTACGCAGCCTGACGCCCAAATTCCAGCAGATCGTGCAAATATAGGCCATCTGTTTCAGGTTGTAGAGATAGACTTTGCTGGGCCCGTGATGATCAAAAAGAAGAGGGCATACGAAAAGGCATATGTTGTTCTCTTCGTGTGTGCTGTTACTAGAGCAATTCACCTGGAGCTCTGCGAGGAAATGTCCGCCCACAAGCATTCGCAAAGTCCAAATTCGCATAAGCATTTCACCGCTCGCAGGGGCGTTTGCCAGACTGTGTCGAGTGACAACGCAAAAATCTTTAAAGCGGTTACCAAGAAAATACGAGAGCTGAGAGATGTTATCGTGGATCCAGACGTACTGCTCGACAAGAGGAATCCAGTGGAACTTCATAGCCGAAAGAGCTCCGTGGTGTGGTGGGTTTTACGAAAGACTATACTAAGATGCGTGAAGTCGGCCATCAGAAAAACCTTGTCAACAAACGTAATTGACCTCGTCGGGATGCAGACATTACTCACCGATGTTGAGGCGATGATCAACTCACGACCTGTAACGTTCGTTTACAACGACGACTCTGAACCAGTTGCGCTGACGCCAGCAAGCATGATCATTGGAAGACTTTTGATTTTATACCCGATGGAGTCACACCCTCCTGCGGGGGAGATGAGCCATGCCGCCAAATCAGGGGCCTTGTTTCGAGGGACATGGAAGAGGCAGATGGAGTATCTCGAAGCAACATGGAAAAGATGGCGCAAGGAATATCACACTGAGCTACGTTCCGGATACCACTCAAGGAAAACAAGCGAATGCGACATAAAGATTGGGGAGTAATGAATACATAACCTTCAAGGAGAAATGAGATGCAGGTTAGCTGACATGATGGAAAGGAACTGCGAGACGAGGAAAACACGTACGAAGAGACATCGCTGTCTTGTGTACGTTCCTTGTCTCGGAATTCCCTTCCAGCAATTACTAACCTTTCTACAAACGTATCACAAACGTTTTACAAACAAATTTGCAGACCGTCACAGAATGTTGCGACGTTTAGCGGCAATGAGATTGCCTCCCGTTCTGCTATCGCGCTTTCGCTCGAAATCGAGTTAATTAAGGAATCTTGGGTAATTAGTCATCTTGCAGTTACATACTTTATTCGAGAAAAATTCCGCCTGGTGGAAGATGGATGCAAAAACGATATCTACGTTGTCCTCGTGACTTTTTTTTTTATACGAATAGTATCTAGCGGATAAAAATGAACATCCTGCACCCTGAGATCTCAGTAATTTTTTTATTATATGTAACAACAACAACTTTATTGTGAGATGATGAATGAAGAGTTTCATCGCCGGGGGCGATACTCTACCCCATTGCTGGTGGTGATGCGGGGAATGAAATAATGAACCCCTTCACAATAAAGATCGAAGTCCGAAGTCCTATGGTATCCAGAAAGGTGAAGAGAGCTTTGAGATGCAGAGCGTTGGTGGCTGTGGCCTGGGACCAAGCAATTTTGTGATAAAAGGGGGGTTAGGGTCGAGAGTCCAGCTTGATAAGCGGTGCTGAGAGTACGGTTCTGGAAGGTTGGTAGTGTGGGCAATGGAGAAGAATGTGCTCTATATCTTCTACAGCACCGCAGTGATAGCATTGTGGAGAGTCAACTTGTCTCAAGCGGTAACGCCACTGCGCTGTAAGTCACATCGAGGCGCATTCGATGACCTAATGCGGCATCTTGACGAGAGGTATGTCGACGCATGCGGAAAGCGAGCGCTGGATCAACCCTGATCAGCATGGCTGGGGGGAGAATATCAGCGATCCATTGGCTGGAAGCCAGAGGAGTCACGAGGCGTCGAAGTACGGACCGACGATCTCCTCTCAGCTTCTTTGTGGCCAACTCCTCTGTGACAGCCATATTGCATATTTCCTTCCACTCCTTCCACACGAATTCAGGCTTCCACTCCTTCTCCGAATTCAGGCATTGCAGGGTGCTTGGCCTTCAGATGGGATGACGAATGCCGAGGCGAGCTTGCCATTTCAAGATGCGCCATCGGTGTATGCTGCGGCTGAAGTAGAAAACTTCGCGTCTACCAGAGCATAATAACGAGCTCGAAGGACTTGAGGGGGAACCTAATCTCTTCTTTCCAGGAGGACCAGAAGAGGAAGCCTTCGTCTATGCCTTGGAGTTCCCGGAATGGCTGAAACACGGCAAGCGCTGGCTGAAGTTGGTGAATTCGCGGTGGATGTTCTCCGTGAGCGTGAAACGATTCGGCACTTCCTAGGTTTGTGTGCGCACATTTCCCGTCACCCACTCCTCAGGAAAATTCGATACCGTCCTGAAAGTGATTTCCATCGAGTAGCGCAGAGGACACGCCATAGGCTCTCACTGGCTTCATAGCTAAGGACATAACGCCGCCGGACGCCCCCTGGTCTTTGAATTGATCTAAGAAATCTATAGACTATACTACTGTACTATACTAGACTATCCCATCTCATCTAATCTCATTCTTAACAGCGACAGAGCTCCTGCGTGAACCCTGAACATTCATCATCATCATACACCATCTCCTCCCCCTCAAGAAATGGGATAGAGTGCCGCCTCAGCGGCGACACATCCCACTAAATCATCACTACTTATTTGTTGTTGTTGTTGTTGTATACTATACTCTATATCATATTATATACCATAGACCAGCGTTTCCCAAACTTTTGGCGGTGACGGACCCCCGGAAGCGATGAGAACCAATTCACGCCCCCCCCCCCCCCACACACACACAAATATACCGGGATACGCGCTGTGTACACTGCATTGCAGACTGCGTTTAATATGCGCGACAGGGTATAACGAGGAACGAAACTAATGTCATCTCTCAAGATTGATAATACCAAACAGAGGTATCATCTGTAGTGCCACCATCGCTGCAAGAGGTCCCCAGGCTGCCAAATATAAAATGCGCTAAACACAGGAACACTCTCAGTCAGTTCGAACTCGAAGCAAAACGATATGACGAACTGTATTTCCCATACAGTTCCCAGTGCATAACCAGCAACCTCGTCAGCTGCTGCGTGCTTTCGATACAGCTTCAGAAACGATTCCGGACTGGTTTCTTCTTCTTGTTTGTATGTGTATGACTCGGACAAACGTGCATTGCAGGACTTTTCTATCAGAAATTAGAAGCTAGCCGTTGAAGCATGCTTGTAGCAATTTTGGAAGTTCTGGGTGTTTGGAAATCGGGCAGCATGTACGAGCGCGTGTTTGTGGGGACGAAAATCCTCACTGTAATGTGAGAGACGGTCGCGGACCCTCACGGACACTCTCGCTGACCCCCAGGGGTCCGCGGACCACACTTTGGGAAACGCTGCCATAGACCATATATAGAACAATGGAGATGTCTCTGCAGGCACTGAGGACTTTTTATTTTAATCTCCCAAGCTTTGAGGAGTTTTTGTTCTATCCTCATCAGCCATACTTGTCCACTACTTTGTCACAACAGTTTCCGACTCCTCGACGAGTAACTACATTTGTCCTGCGAAAAGCATCGTACAGAAAGAAGGAAGAAAACAAAGTCAACTCTCAGCTTTTCTGGTCTGCATCCAAAACCGTGCATTATGCATGTGACGCCCTCAGAAATGCCTTTCTGCACAATTGTAAAACCGCTACGGGAAAGACAGATAAGAAAAATGTCTCCCCTTGAGCGAACGCCTCCTTGCACTCCACAAACGCTCTCTTTTCGTTGTGCACTCGGATGCAAAGAAATAGATAGAGCCGTTTCCGGCGCCGCACTTCTTACGGTCAGTACGTGAGCCCTAAAAAAATGGCGGCCTCGCTGCATCGCATCATCTCAGCCGGATGAAATGGGCGACAAGTCTTTAATTGGGCGTTATTCGAAAAATTGTGTTTTCGGGCAACTTGCGTCGAAGAAAAAATTATGGACGGGTCTTTCATTGCTGCTTTAAAGTGTGCAATAAAAAACGACACTGTAAACCCCTTATTATTGGCGCATTTTCTTGAATTTCGCGAATCGAAACATTTGCGAATTCTAGGGGGGGGGGGGGGGGGGTATCGTTTATCGAAAGAAAGAAAAAATAATAAGAAAGAGAGGGTGGTCTGCCTGCCGTGACGGGCCACAGAAAGAGAGAGAAAAAAGGCAAGAAAAACGGAAAAACGAAAAACGGGATACACCAACAAGACGCACGACACATGGCCATGATCCGTTCAGTTCAAAGTGCGTCGTACTTCTGAAAACCATAAACTAATTTTGTGGTACTTCCGCGCCACGAAGAGTAACAACGTCTTGGGAGAGCACAGCGTGAAACACGTGGATTGGAATGACAGGAATCCTTGCTTCGGTAAAATTCTGAAAACGCGGGACATACCCCGTAGTGACACTTGAATGTTATAACTGCGTCGCAGTAACCTCGTCTGTCTTAAACGGACTGTAAGGTGAACGGCGAACCTGTAGAAACTGTGTGCTTCTTTGAAAGTTTGTTACTTGGACGCTTCAGGTAATAGCTCTGCTGTACGCTGAGCATTTTTTCATCAATTGAACTTCAAAGATTGCTGCGCCAATCAAAACTCGCGGACTCCAAGATGCGCAAACCCTGAGCAGTGCCGTGTATTGAAAGGGAGTCTGGCCATTAGGAGGAAACTAAAAAAAAGAGGCTCGACCTGTCAATCAATGTGATGTGATGTGATGTGAGTCAATCAAACTTAGGCGCATTTCATTGGTTACCGTTTTCTATGGGGGTCTGCCGTCAGTCCGTGAAAATTTTTTGTCACGAAATCCCCGCTTCACTGTGTTTGTTTTCGTCGCCATTTTGGGTGGCGGTAAGGTGTCATGGCGACCCCCCTTGTAAAAAGCAAACCAACCAGAGGAGCGAAACTGTGATTGACAGGACGAGCCCCTTTTTGTGAGTCCTCCCAATGGCCAGACTCCCTTTTAATATACGGCTCCGACCGTGAGGAGACTCGCACGCCATCTGTTGAAAAGGCAAGAAGCTAGGCGAGCCATCTCACAGGTCGTGGCCGCCGTGGCGCTCGGCCAGCTTGCAGTGTGCCTTCCGTCGTCGGAAGTGGACAGTGGGGGCATTCCAAGGTACTGGAACGTAAACCATGCAGGCATCCGAAAAAATCGCATGTTTTGCACCCAGCGGCGATACCAAGCGATTCTCACAGCTTTCACGTTCTGGTCACTGTACTCCCGCCGGCACCGTGGGTGACGAAGGACCAGACGACAGAGACGCGGAGAGAGAGAAAGGCCAATAGATGGCGCACATCGCATAGAGAGAGCATTTATAGAGAGAGTTTGGCCATTAGGAGGAGCCTAACTTGAACCGCGTCATGTGACGTCACGGCGAGAATACCTCCCTCCATGCACTTTATTGTCGTCCAGTCGCCAACCGGTCACCGACGCCATGTTGATGCAAAGCATTGTTCACGATGCAAGGGGGAAGACACGCACGTATCGCGTCCTTCGAGACCTCTTTGTCCTTGAATCCTTTCAGTTTGGTAACAAAGTCCCCCTAACCAGAGGCGCCCCAGCCGGCGATTGTGGTAGATTACGTTGAGCGCGACAAAAGCACCTGTCGACCAGCCGGTTGATTGCATCAAAATGGCGCCTATCTGCTGGCTGATAAGTGGATTTCGCTTGGATTCAGGCTTTTTGTGTGGTGCAACGGCGACTCTGACGTCAAAACAGGCTCTTCCAGTGAAGCGGCAAAAGACCAAAACATGGCCAAACTCTCTCTATATACGGCCCTGAGATATTTCTCACAGGCTACAACCGTTACAACAGTGTAAATCCGGCTTCTCAAGCGTTGCTGCTCTTCCGCTAAACAGCCATCGTAGTAAGCAGTGACTTGTCTCAAATGCGTTGCGTAATGCTTCAATGTCACTTTATATGTGTCCGCCAAACCGGGGACGTGTCCAGTTTTCTCATCGGCGAACGTAGAAGGCTGCCACCTTACAGTTTCTAAAAGTGTTCAAAATGCATTAGTACGAAAACTCTAAAGAACTGAGAGGTGATTACTGCTAGACTGCGGCACGTTGCTCTGTGGATATCAGGCAAATTGTACGAGGGTCATCATGGTCATTTGCTGCCCTCTGACTCTTCGCAGTCCTATTACCAGGACTGGCCCACACAATCCAAGCGCAACAACAGAAGCGAACCGTTCTGCGCAATTGGTTCTAACCATTTCTCTTATAGCCAATTCCATTGTCTTCCGCTGAGTGTTCCTTCGTGAGAGGAGAGGTAAAACTGTTTGCTCCAAGGGGTAATACAGTTAAACAGTTTGCCTCTGTGCAGGGGAGAACAAAAAGTTTGGAGAAACCGCGTGACGACGTGTCTGTCCAGTCACAAGGCAGCAGTAAGGATATTGGGGTATTGGCAGACCGGTATGGGTAAAAAGAATGAAAGTAAGGAAGACTAGACAGAGAGACGGGTAGACGATGTGTTTATTGGAACGAGTGCAAAAGGAATGAATGAGGTTAAAGCTCGTGCGTGGGAGGCAGGGGCAGATCGTTGTCCTCTTCCTATATAGATTCAACAACTTGCCGCCCGAGGAGTTGGTTGATGGGATGAATGCTGAACTTCAGCAGACTCTATCTTGTACAGGTGCTGTACTGGTCTACGTACGGTTGCACGATTGGCAGTGCGCAAAACACAGACTCTAACTTTACCGTCTGAACTAGGCAATGTTTCCTCTATGACCCCCATCTGCCACTGCAGTCTAGTGCTGTCGGGATCCCTGATGAGCACGACGTTCCCGACTTTTACGTCGGAAGCTTGCAAGCCCTTAGAGTGGTATGCTGATCTTAGCTCAGTGAGGTACTCTTTGCGCCACCTCTGCCAGACTTGCGCAAGATGTTCGTTTTGCTTCCTCCATGTGGTCTTCAGCAGATTGATGGACTGTTCAGCATCTTGTAATAGATCTGTGGAGGGCGCGACCATGTTAGATGACGACGGGGCCGTTAATCGTCGTCCCATTATCATAGAAGCAGGAGTCAGTGGTATGGGTTCCCTGTCTTCATTGTAAACGAATGTGAGAGGTCTGAAATTTATCATTGCCTCAACTTCAGCCAGTAAAGTTTGCTATGTCAGACACGCTACAGCCTACCCTATACCCTACCCTGTTGCGCTTTCTTCGTGCCTCCGGCCTCTGGGCCAGCCTCTAAGCCCCCCCCCCCCCCCCTCTGTGTGCATGTGTGTCCGTTTCCGTTTCTTTTTCTTTCTTTTTTTTTTCTTTTAGGGAATAGCAAGTCGGCCTACGCCTGAATAATCGTTATTCCATTCCTTTTTTGAATAAACATATCCCCCTGCCCCATTCGACAAATCTCTGAGAGCATTGTTGCTGCTGGCACCGAATTCAATTTAAAAACAAAGTGCAATATCGAATACATGGCACCTATGCTTAGGACACGTGCGTACGGAGAAGCACGCCTTACGTTTTCCGTTTTCGCCGCGTGGTAAAGTACAAAGTAGCGCAACAGAGAAAGCCACACAACAGGTTGAAGAATGTTGATTATCCACGAAGTCTTGCCTTTTGTGTTATCGAACCAGAATGGAAGACGTATATGTGCGGACACAAAGAAAGATATGAGAAAGAAAAGAAAAGGAATGCGGAGGGGTAACAAATGGTCTCCACATTCTGTAAGTAGCGAACTTCGGCAACAAAGGCTACATTCAATGGGGGAACTTTCGTGCCACTCTCAGAATTGCAACGGCCCTCCGGTGAGTAGCTGCCTTTTATATTTGCGTGACACGCGAAGCACCATCTAACAATGGACTGAGGAAGCTCACGTTAAGCAAAACGGCAGAGCAGGCATTCTGGAGCAGAAAAGAAACGAAAAGGTAATCGAGATTGCGAGAGACTTTATCCAGAAAGCCACGGTTTTCACAAGGCAGTTTCTTCGGCGGAGACCTTCAAAGGGAATGCGCGTACCAGTCTAAAAGCAGAGGTGGCAGGGATGGTGGTGTCAATGCCGGTCTGCCGTTGTTGCACTCACCCATTTACTCACGTCATAGACGGCGTCACGACTGTATAGCCGCGATGAGGTGCATATAATAATGAGTAGATTAATGAGTAGATCGGTAACTGTCGCGTGTGTAAGTAAGCACTGAGTCAGAGTCATCGGGCGAGTCCTGTTTCATGGAGGAAGTCTAGATGCGGAGAACAAAATTGAAGTGTAGAGTCAGAAGTATGAGGAACGATGCAGAAATACGCGGTGTCAACCGTAACTATAGAAGTAATTTTTTAAAAATAGAAAAATCACTTTTTCCCAGTTTTAACCAATGGCAATGTACTCTACGCCTAAAAGTCCATCTTAAGATGGCTCAGGAAAGCTTCAATGACGATGCATTAATTAACTTTCGTTAATTAACTTTTTAATTATCAACGATAAAAGACTGACCCAATGAGAACATCGGATCCCTTGGGGTCACTAGTAACGTTACCGTTTTCAGAACAAAAATTGAGGCAGTTATAGCGCCAGGAAAGGGCCTGGAAATAAGGTGCCCTGGTGGTCATTTTTCGACGCTCAAGTAGAAGTGCTCCCGTTTTCATTTCCTGTGTATGTGGGGGTGGGAAATAGTTGTCGCACCAATCTGTCTCCGCTGCGACAGTGTTTTCCCTCCCCCAGCACACGAACGAAAGAAAAACGGGAGCGCGTACCGGAGGTGGACAACCGGAAGTTGAGTTAGACCGGAAGTGCATACCGGAAGTCAAGCATAGACCGGAAAGGGCGCTTAATGCGAACATATTACTCTGGCATTTACCGCTAAATCGCCACTGAGTTTTTTCAACTGTTCATGAGTCTCTCCAGTCTGTTTTGGGGTATCTTCCAGTGAAAGGGGCTCTATCATGTAGAACATCAATGACATCACCTCAGCGTACAAGAACCCCAAGCAGCACAATGTGCTGAAAGTCCAGAACAATTGGGGTAGACGGTATGTGTCTTATCAACATTTGTTCTTTAGTTTCACGGGTCTGTTCAAGGCCTTCCACCTACCCGTCCATCCCCATTGCGCTCGACTTTCAGTTCATTGTGGTGCTTGGGGAAACAAGACGAATCGTGACTATGACACGGGGTGATTCACCGCTGGAGAGCAGTACCTGCGTACAATTCCTGCAGTGCCAAAGGCATTCATCTCGCATATAAGCGGATGCACGGTAGTAAGTAAGGACGTGTTCGATTGTTGTTGTAATATGCAGAAACTTACCCTATACGAGGGTGGTTCCATAAGTTTCCGGCCCGACCAACTTTTAATAGTCATAGAGACGAAACAAGTGTATCACTTTTCGACATAGTCACCCTTAACTTCGATGCACTTTTGACGCCTTTCAACCAGCATTCTTATACCCTTGAAAAAATAGTCCGAAGTTTTGTCCGCAAAATGCTGGAAAACTGCCTCTTGCACCTCACTATCGTTTTGAAATCTCCGTCCTCTAAGATCCCTCTTCAAGTTTGAGAACAGGAAGTAGTCACTCGGTGCCAAATCTGGACTGTAGGGTGGGTGGTGGATTTCTTCGAAGCCGCACTCCTTCAGTGCAGCCTTGGCAACAGAAGCCGTGTGGACAGGGACATTGTCCTGGAGCAACCGGACACCTCGACGCAACCTGCCGCGCCTCTTTTCCTTGATGGCGTCTCGCAGTCGGTGCAGGAGTGAAGCATAATAAGTCGCATTCACTGTGGTGTTCCTATCTTTGAAGTCGACGAGGAGGATCCCGTGACAATCCCAAAATATTGTTGCCATGATCTTCTTTGTGGATTGTGTGACCTTGGCTTTTCTTGGGGGTGCTTCTCCTGGATTGCGCCATTCCATCGACTCCTTTTTCGAAAGGGGATCATAGTAGAGCACCTAGTCTCATCCCCTGTGACAATTGACTTCAATATTTCTTCTTCGTTCTCTCGACAGAGCTCCAAAAACTCTTTGGCACAGACGACGCGCTGTTGCTTTTGAACTGACGAGAGTCAGAGTCAGAGAAAGTCGTGGCACCCATCTCGCACTGACCTTTTTCATGTGAAGGCCCTCGCCGATGATGCGGAAAACGGTTGTTTTGGAAAGCCCCAGCCTTTCTGAGATTTCCTTCACCTTCAGACGCCTGTCGCTTAGCACTTCCTCCTCGACAAGAGACAAATTTTCTTGTGCCACCACTTCCACTGGACGACCATCGCGTGGATCATCTTCAATGGACTCTCGCCCCAGTCGAAACTGCTTAGCTCAGTCTAATACCGTTGTGTACGACGGAGAGGCTTCCCTGTACACGTTGTCCAGTCGCGCTTTAATTTCTTAAGGCGAAAGTCCCTCTTTTGTCAAGAATTTTATCACAGCGCGGTACTCGATTTTTTTCCCATTTTAACTGAAGAGTACACAATGGCTGTTTGAAATGCCGCTCTCCAACCGACAAAAGCCTGGAGAGGGTTGAGGGTGGTACTTCGGCCCTCCAACAAATGGCGCCACGCGTCCTTCATCGCATTTTCAAATTCGCGCGCATTTTCTACCTTGGGCCGGAAACTTATGGAACCACACTCGTAACAGGGTCAAGACCAGTGACGTCCCTATGGGGTGCGAGGGGTGTGGTTAGCATCGCGTGACGCGATGGAGGGGGGTACCGCGCCGAACCAGTATCACCGATTTTTCTGCTTCTCTGCGGCGCGATGATGCCAAAAACAACATGAGGAGCCATCTGCGATCACGTGATGTTTGTCTGCGTGTAGTATAATGTCACACAAGTTTTCTTGGATATATTAAATATCCTGAACAGTATAATGTCGTTGTTTATCGTGTATCGCCTGGTCTAGAAAGCGATTCATATGGGGGGGGGGGGGGGGGGTGACGCAAAGAGCTCCCGCACCGGTTGACGCGGACTCTAGTAACGCCACCCACTACGCTATCTGATACTGTTATCACGATTAACGTGAGGTAGGAGCGGAAGCTTGTGTCACACGAATGGGAAGTGTCACAAAAAGCCTCACGTTTTCTACAAATCAGGAGGGAAAAGGACATAATTAGGAACGACGGTTGGCTGTATAGGAGCGCGTTATGTGGTGAAGTTCCGTTTTTAGAGCGAAGGTACGAGAGAGAAACGTTGACGGGGAGCTAGCTGTCACAGTGACTTCGTGAGGCACTGTGTCCTTAGTATTTCCGTGTATCGTCCAGCACATTTCGTTTCACTTTGATGTAAGGCTTCACTAACTTGTTCGTCGTGTGAGGCCCTGAATGAGGTCCAGCAAGAATGTTGTCTCATAGTAAACCCACTAGGTCTGAAAGACAAATGTCGCCTCGTAGGCCAGTCCCGAAGCGTGGTCCAGACGTGTCCAGACGGAACGTCGCGCATGTAATTTAAATAAGGCCCGTGGTCTTCAGCAAGTTGTTAGGGCCCTCGACGGATGCCACTCTGAGTGCCGCTCCACCCAAGTTCCCTTGGGTCTTGTAGATGTCGTTGATACCCACAGTGAAGACTCGCTTTGCTTCAATTGTTCGGTATGGGTATGTAGATGAGGTGGTGTTCCTCTACATCCATCCATCTGCAAGCTGGGACGTTCCATCGCGCCCGGCCGGGTCACCAAATGTAGAGGAGGTCGTGTTCTTGTACACGAGTCCTGACCGGCGATGACGGAATGTCCCAGCGGGCAGATGACCGTGGCAACACGATAGGGCGGAGCCGGTAGAACTGGCTGGCAGGCGCGGAGGCGTAAGCCAGCAGAGGCACGTCTTCATCGTCGTCCACGCGGGTCGTCACAGGTATACGGGGTTCAGGTACCATTGAAGAGATTGCAACTCAAAAGAAGGTACAACTCAAAAGAAGGCGAAACATCTCCTACGGAACATCATATGTCATCGTCCATATGTGCCTTCTTTCTTTTTCAGTCATTCGATAAACGTCGCCCCGTATCTATTGTTGCACACGTTGCTCGATTGACTACTGTTCCTGTTAGTCATGTGGAAAATGTAATATTTTACCGTTACAGATTACTCGGCCAGAACCGTAATAAAGTAACGGCTCAAAAATAACGCATTACTTTGACCGTCACTTTCGATCACTGCAAGAAAATTCGGTCGCAGTCACGTGGTCGCAGCATACCCCAAACATTGGTGGCCCAGTGAGACCGAGTACTGAAGGGCACAGAAGAATCACACCAAAGCAGTGCACAGACATTTTATGCGTGTGTCTGCATATTTACTTCCCTTACCACAAACACCAACAACACTCATAGCTATTCACGCATGTGAAAAGTAATATTTACGCATGAACGAAATCACTTCTTCGTGGGGGGGGGGGGGGGGGAATTTATTGGCAGAAAACAAAGAAAAAAGAAAGGTCAGCCATGCAGCTCGCCGGCTTGCTATTCCCAAAACAAAAAAAAAACATTAATAAGAGAGAGAAAAAATAACAAAAGAACAAATAAATAAATAAGTAAATAAAAGAAAAAGAAAGAAAGAAAGAAACTCTGCTCACAGGGAGCCCAGGAGGCAAGTATCACGCAGAAAGCGGAGCACCGCTTTTGTGACACTGCTTCGGAATGATGCAGTCGTTCAGCATGAGCAACAGTTGCCTCGCAGAATTGGCGTCCGTCTTTGGCCGAACTTGCCGCGCAGCTAAACAGTGAAGACACTCTCGCCGGCCACGGAACGTTCGGGTTATGCCGCACAAACACACTTACGTATTAATCGGTGCCCAACGAGAATTGTGAATGGAGCGTTGTCAGGGCAAGCAAAGTCACTTGGAATTTCCAAGTGGCCCACTATGTCCGAAGCACAACCTACGTACTACACATACAGTGATAATAATTGGGTGTTTACGTCGCGACACAACTGTGCACACACAGTGAAAGTTCAGTTTCATGCATTAGGAAGTCATGAAAGTAGATAGCCTTCGGGAAATGCCATAATGTTCACTTATTCTAGTGGAATAGCCGAGCAAGTAGGGAAAGACAGGGATGAAGCCTGCGGCGGAGGGATGGATTTCTCTCGGAGGGGGGCTTAGTGGAAAAAAATCGATAATCCGGTAATAGATCACCCGAAACTGTAATCAGATAATTTGAAACATTGCTCGCACGTGGAAAGAATCGATTACTATGATATGTATTCAGCAAAATAATTGGTTAGAGTAATGGAATTACGCTAACGCCTTACGTACAAGTCGCTGGCTGTGATAGACAGTATCCTGTTCCTTACACAAAAAATACCGTTAAACATGAAATCTAAAAATCTTGCTTTAAATTGTTATTTGAAACATTATTGCACACTTTTAGTGGCCAACTGAAAGTTATTAGCAGTACAGCATATTAAGTATATTTGGCACACAGCCAGGATGTCGAACCACAAAAAATACGGGTTCGGTTCGGGTTCGCATTGCTTAGATTTCGTTCCGGTTCAGTTCCGGTTTGGGCAAGTCAAAAATCGAACCAGTTCGCGAACCGGTTCAATGCTTCCATTTTATATCTCCCAGAGAACTGCTTTTATCAGGACATGCGCGGCTAATAGCTTACTGCTGTTGTCTGCATTGACGTTATTAGTGGTCAGGGACTCCCTGTAACGAGAGAAAGGAGGAATTGATGAACACTTGCAAATAGCGTCCATGCTGATGGAGCGGTATAGTCCTGATACTTTCTGTTCCGAAAATCTCTCTCTCTCTCTCTTTTTTTTTTTTTTTTTTTCACACGCACAGTTCCAGCAAGATACACTTAAAGGAAGTCCAACAAGATGGACAGTATTTCACATCGACGGCGGTACTTGCCGGCATACTGAATTCGCAGCGTGAATCGATCTGCAATCGTACTGAATCATGTTGAAAATAAGTCTTCAGGCCTTGCCCTGTCCGAGCTCACAGCTGTGTGCCAGTTAATCCACAACACAAAGGCGACGTGTGACACGACTGCACTACCAGTAAGCAGAACTATATTTACTTTTCAAAACACGACCAATCAAACAGGCAGCGTTCTGCGTGCGCGCCTTCTCCACTACCCATGTTTCTGTAAAGGGAAATTTTGGGCGGTTGCTTAATTACATATTCGTCCTATAGAGCTACATAACTGGCAAACTCTATTCCTGCTTCATTCGTCCGGGTGGCGCTTCCTCTCTGAAGAGCAGACGCCGCATCCCGTGAGTGGGGCGCTTGGGACCGCGCTCACAAGGACAATGCGCTTCACATGTTAAAAAAAGGCGCTGAGTCCTCGTTTGACCGCTAGGCGAAAATTTGCGAAATTCATCATATGGAGACCAATGTGTCCTCGTTCGGGTATTGGGAGGCACTTGAGGCTTCGGACTTCTTTTATGTCCGAACCGTTTTGTTGCGAACCGGTTACCGCTATTATTTTTCCGGTTCTGCTCCAGTTCGGGTGCAACAGTGTCATGAAAATTTCGGTTCGGGTTCAGGTTCAGTTCTGGCAACAACAACAACAACAGATGAATGGATGATGATGATGTGGGATGTTTCCCTGCGTTGAGTGCAGGACCCTACCCCATTCCAAAGAGGTTCATATGAGAGGATGACGAGGGAAGGAAATCCCTACAGTTCGTGAAGGAAATAGGAAAAAGAGAAAAGGAAGAAAAGCGCCTCAGAAAGGAAAGAAAAGCGCCAAGTGCACGGCACTGATGTCCAGGGTTACTCCATGGGCCGAGAACTTTGCAGATGTTGAATGGCCTCTGAACGAGCATTTCAAGTTGACATTTAAAGGCCCGTCGCTCGCATACGTACTGGCTGCAGTCTTCTAAAATGTGTCGGATTGCTGCCGGGACACCACAAGTTGTACACAGCGCCGTGTTGCTGTGGCCAGTTCTGGCAAAAAATAACGGTTCGGGTACGGTTTTCGGTTCGGGTTCGATTCGACACCCAGCACACAGCATGAAGAAGTCAAACAATTGGGAAGTTTCAAATGTGCACCAATGCATCTCGGTCGAAGACGGTCTTCGAGGATCACCAGATGTTGGATCAGCTAGAATAACGACGGACAACAACCGTTCTCGTTGGTAGCTGGAGCCGAACTGGCTGAGTTGCCGTTTAATATCGCGCGTCGCGATTCCAGTGCGCTGTCGATGGCGGTAGTGGTGCCGCTACAGTGGCGTGGGGAGTCCCGTTCCAAGCTAATTTCGACATTACCCCCCGTTTCATGCGCGCTGGCGACAACGTGCAACTTTTCCGTCTTGTTGTTCATGTTGCGTTAAGACACGTCTCTCCCAAGAGATTAGTGATTGTGAGGCTTCACAGCGCCAGGACGACAGTCCTCCTGCACACCGGACTCCGGAGACACTTACCCTGCACATGAAAGGCATGAATGGGGTCAAGCTTGATGATAATCCCTTCACCCTGGTGACCTATAAGAAGAATCTCTCGGAAGGCATTCTGGTCGTCTTCACACCCACTCCTCCTGGGGTATCCTTCTGGCTCGTCAATGCAAACGTCGTTGCGCGTGATATCTGCGCCGCCGCCGAGGAGCCTATTCGGAAACATCGTTTCAACACGGACGGCGAAATTGTTTTGTCCCACTGCCAAATTTGTCCCAAATTGTTTTGTTTTGTCCCATTGCCCCACTCGTGGAGTGCACGGCGACCTCTGTCATGTCATTGCCATTGTCTGCCACGTCTCGGCGGCTGCAGTAGCTTTCACCAAAGCCGCGTGAACGGCTAGAAGGAAGCGTTGATCACAGCCCCATCTTAAACCAGAAAGATGTTGAATTGCAGAAAGCCATCGCTGCACTTTGGTTTCAATGTGCTTAATGTAGCGAGCCCAGCGCAGGCCGGAGTTCATGACCATACTAAGGAACCGACGGGAACGAATAGGCTCGAGCTTCGTTACACCACGGTCCCTTGATAGCTTCCTATGAAAGCTATCAAGGGATCGTGGTTACACCAACCCAAAGAGGGAAATTAGTCATTGCCTTGCGGGTGAAAGGGAGCCCGACGCACTTTTCTGGCGAAAGGTCCACCCCAAGTCGCGTGAGGTACATATGGACGTTATTTAAGGCAGATTCATGCGGTCTAGTTAACGTTCGCTTCCGGAGAGAGTTGGCTGCACCGTCGCGAAATTGTTTTGTTCGCTTTGCTTTCCTCCCGCGCTTTAAAGTAGCACAGAAGTAATTTCTAACACCCTGTTTTCTTCCTATAAAAAATTTAAGTAGGCCAGAAAGATGCACCATGCGAAGTAATTCACACAACAGAGTCATAATTATCGCAGAAATTGAATTTAAAGTACGCAGCAAAACGCGACCGTGCGCAGTGGTGGTGAAGAGCAGTACCAGCCTGTGATCTGCCTGGAACCTCGCGCTGACGCTATAAGGAAAACGCTCGCTGATTGGTCTAGAGAAATGTTGTCTGCTACTCTGCTGTCGTCTGCTACTCGGCTGTTCGGGGTTCTGAAAAAGCCTTTCTCCTGGCTCGGTAATGACTGGCAAGGTGGCCTGGTGACAAGGTAAAGGGACAAGGCGCTGACCCCCACTGACCGGCGAACCAGAACGCGTTCTCTCCTTATACCTTCATCGGTGACGTGGCATCATACATTCTCATCCTCGTTGTACCTGGAGTGGCGAGGTAAGGGTGAACGCGCGGAGCCACGTTTATGTGAGTTTTTTTCTGGGAAACAAATTCCACACATCAAAACCTTTCGCGCTATTCGATATAATGACACACACACTTTCATCACACGTCTTAATCTGAATTTTTTTTGGGTGGCCCTCTGTACTCCTTTAAGGAAGTAATGTAATCGGCGCCAGCTTGCAGAACATGATAGCAAACGACAAAGCCATTATTTTCGTTGTCAGGGGTCTGGAGAACTGCAGTAAGCTTGTCAAATTTGTTGATTGCAATGTATTCCCTGACTGTTACTGTAAGGAATAACATCATTTTCACATAAATATCGCGGGCGGGCGTGCCGAGAGAAGCGATTTTGTTGCATCTCTCATAGACTCCCATGTATTGAAAATTTGACAAACTTTAATTCGCCAAAAATCAGTGCATCGCATCGGGCTTTCGAAAAGATGTCATTCCCTAGGTAAACTGTAGGGGAACGTGCCTGTACCTGTTTCGTGTAGAAATTTAGCGAGGTTTACGAGAACCCTGCGAACAAAAATTTCCCATAGACTTCATAAGAAGTGAGTCTGCCTTAAGGATAGCTACAAACGTCGCTGAATAGCTGGTCGTGACTTGCCTGCTGTCCAATTGGCAACGTCATCGAAATACACAGAGAATGCTTCTATTTTACGAGGAATTATCGATTTTAGACCCTCGATTACCACATTAAAGAGTGTAGGACTCAGAATGCTTCCTTGGGGTACGCCTTGATGAACAGGCCTCCTTGATGAAAAGGACGTAATCTTGACTTGTAGAGAATGTCACCAAGAGCGCGCACTCATGGATGTTGCAATGCAACGTATTGGCAAACGGCCGTTTAACCTCGCGAAGATTCTCGGACCGTGGTCGAACGCTGCCCACCAGATGCAAGCGCTTCGTCTTCGTGCGGAGTTCTTGCGCTCCACCGGTCTGGCGGCGGATCTCTGAAATTTCTCCCCCATCATCATCACCTCATCCCCTCATCCGTTCCCAATGTGCAATGGGGCAGTGTACCGCCACAGAGGTGGTGAATCGCCTACCTCATCGTCATCCAGTGTATGTGTGTGTGCGCGCGCGCGTTGAGACAATGCATTTTTCCAACAGATAGCCAGAATTTCATTGGATCACAGCGATCCACCAAAGAGTGTTGACCGCTTCGAAAGCTTGGCATGCTTGTAAGAGAGAAAGAGGCTTGCATGGTTTGCGTAATATTAGACATATGGGCATCGAAGCAGCTATTTTGGAGCTACAATCTCCGTATTTTTATGCATCCATCGATCCGAGGCAGCTGCTGTGTCCGAATAATTTTCACGTGGTCCTGTAAATTGAACGCATAATGTAAGATGTGCAAATGCGCCGTTACAGAACTCCATCGGAAAGCTGCATCACCTGTACGTGTTCCTTCCGTTTGCATCTGTGCACTTGACTGCACATTACTGTGTCCGACTTCCAATCCTCTACGTTACGTTAGGTTAATACATGTCCATTTCCGGCGTGTTCATCTGCTCCTTCATCATCATGACTTCACTCCTTCAGCGGCACTCAGACTCAAGGATATTTCCAGACGAATATCGGTACAGTTTCCCCTGAAGTCGGCCCAGGACGCGTACTAATCCCCCTGTCCCCCACCCCTTCCTGCTGTCCTCTCTCCATCTGTCTCCATCTGTATGCCGCTCATAGCCACATTTGATTCGCGGCGCTAAAAACGGAATCAAAACACGGAAAACACGGAACAAAAAACAATACGCAATGATATGTTGTTACCTTCTACATCTCGGGGGAAGTTGACTCCTACAGGCTAACTCTACCCACAAATGTAATGATGTTTGTGATTGGCATCTCCGAGTCGCAACGTATAGTGCGCTCGCATGCTTGCGCACTGATCATATTGCAAGAACACTCGTCGGGGACAACATATATACCTAGAGCACGTTTTCATGCTTTTAGAGCAGACACGTAAAATATTCGCGGTAACGAAACACCTGAGTTCATTTCCCGGTCTGCATGACGTCCGCCTTCTTCTCGCATGCCCCGCTCTCAATGTGAAGGCTACATTCTCAGCTGGCGGAGACGTATACATCTGTAACTCTTATTGAATATTGGCAGCTTAAAGGGACTATGAAACGATTTTTTTCTTCGTTTCGTTCGAAAGAAGACATTTTTCTGAGTCTAGAACCGAAATTTTACTTTCGTCGCGCGAGCGGATTTCTCGGGAGCGAATTTAAACGGAGCGGCGAAGGGAGGACAGCTGGCGCCGCGCCGTGACGAGCTGCCGAG
Organism: Ornithodoros turicata; assembly: GCF_037126465.1. Taxonomy (NCBI): domain Eukaryota; kingdom Metazoa; phylum Arthropoda; class Arachnida; order Ixodida; family Argasidae; genus Ornithodoros; species Ornithodoros turicata. The sequence continues at coordinate 24,546,369 of NC_088207.1, forward strand.
CGGAGACACAACGGGTAACTTGACGCGACCACGGCCGGCTCAGCCACACGTCATCGTGACGTGTTGCCGAGCCGAGGAATCCCGCCAGGAGCATGGGCCGTAGGATCCCGCGTATGCGTTCATCGGGAGTGGAAATCTCCATGACAGCAGCTTTCGCGCGATCGGCAGATTTCGGCAGTGGCGGCAGCCACAGCGCGAGCTCGCGGCATTACTTGCCATTGTGCAACACCGGTGACGTAACGGGGAACCGAAGAGCGGTCCGTACAGTTACACCATCGGCAGGGAAATATGCGCGGGAGAGGAGGAACGCGGAAGAGACATTTCCAGCGCGCGCTCCTCGCAGAGTGGAGCGATTTCGTCCGGAAAAATTTGTGGCATATTAGTTTCTCTGCGGGAAGAACAGTTTCCATCGAAAAAAAGTATGGGGGTTCGGGAAATTTCATAGTCCCTTTAAGAAAAGGTACCAGCAGTGGGGTTAGAACCCACACCCTCCGATTTCCGGTCAGATATGCTACCAATTACGCCATGCTAGTTATACCTTCATCTCATCGTGCCAAGCCATGCTAGGAAAACACGCACTCGCCCTTAACACATTCTCTGTTACATTGTTGCCAGTCGCTCTGACATTCACACAGACGAACACACTCGTGGCGGCCGGCATCTTTCTCATGTAACGTAGTTGTACGTGACGCAGTCATCGTTTTTCACACTCGCGTGGTATCCTAGCGGCTGTCCACCGAAACACGATCGGCGCGCGCCAAAGCAGGGCCGGCGCCATATTGGCGCCATCTATTGAATGTGTAGGGAACCTTCTCCTGCGCCGTCAGGGTCACAGAGCATGCGCAGAAGCGTTGTGAAAAAGGTCCATTAAACATGGAAGGACGAACACAACACACACCTCACTTGACAGGAGGTTGTGAGGCTTGTGTTGGGCTCGTTCTTCCATGTTTAACTGCATCATCGAATATTACTTTGTTGTCTTTTGTTGTCTCGGAGTATAGGTTAGGTTAGGTTGGGTTAGCCAGTCTTGACCATTTCGTGCGTGTTCGTCTCCTTGTTTATTTTTTCCCTCGGGCTCAATATGTTGCCATCTTCTACGTTAGGATTGGTTTGGTTATTATGTTAGGTTAGCCTAGGTATAGCCCTGCACAGCCGCAAGAAGACTACAGCGCTCATGGCGAGTTCATCTCGTCTTTTCCTTTGTCACTCCAACTTCCTTCCTGCACAACCCCATGCATTCCGCGTCCCCTGGCGATGCTATGTGAGCGACCTATTAACCCTCCGGTCTCCGAGCACAAACACATCTAGCGACGCGCCCGAGAGCGGCAAACCCGTCTTGACACATCGTGGCTTTGAATTACAGCCAAATGCCTACATTTCCGAAAAGAACAAAAGAAGAACAAAACGTCGGATGGAGCTGATCACGTTTTTTTGCGGCAACCAATGCGGGTTGCTGTGTTGGGCCTCCTTGCTCCAGGGGACGCTCTTTCTTGAGCGCTTTTGTTCGCATTGGGATTTGGCGCTCATGTATCTTAGTGCCTTTGCAGGAAGACAACAAGTAATAACCCTGTCACGATGGCTTCGTTTTCGATTACGGCCTACATCTGTCGAAGAACTGGAGAAGCGTTGAGGAAACGACAGCCGTAAATACGAACGTTGGAAGTATGATTGGACATACAACAACGGTCAGAATTACGTCCAATCGTGGATAAGTTTCTCAAAAGAAACAACTGAGCTTCGGCTGCAGCTAGTTTGTGAAAATGTGAAACCCTTTAAGAGTTAGCAGTTCTACCACATGAGCAACAACAATTACAACACATGCAAGTAACTGCAACAAGTACCTATAGTCACACCTAAAAGTAAATTGTTACACAGTCACTGCCCGCGCCCTATTTTATCCCAGGAGGTTCCGAGGTGCTCCAAGTCTACTTTTTCCTTCTTTTCTTCTTTTTTTTTTTGAAAGGTTCTTTTACGTAGGTCCCCATGCTGAATAATTCGCAACCATGTGGGGTTATCGAACAGCTTCATTTTCACTCATCATCCCTGAGGCGTCGGACAAAAACTGAGCAGTGAGCGGCTGATTTGCATACGCGTGTCAATTAAATAAATCTCTCCTAACTTTTAAATTTTACTTCGGACAGTTTCGGAACCTGTCTTTTATCGATCGGGATCTTAAGCGAAAAATATTCAAGAAAAAAAATCTCGCCGACACTTTGTGATTTTTTCGAATACTTAATTGGTTTCGGTTTACATAGCCTATTTCTAGCGCGAAGCAGCGTACCAATGCGCTCTTTCGCTCAGCTGTTTCCGGGTGCCAATTACGTGTTCATCCGCGAGGTTCACACGTGATGGCGGAGGAGAAGTAACAGATGGAAGAGATGCTTCTTCCTCTTTTTAAGTGTCAAGGGAGGTCAGCGAATATTTGACTCGCTACTCTTTAAAAAAAATAAAAAATCACACACACTGGAAAATGGAAATGCGCGGAGGCACACGTGTCATCGGTACCGCAGTTTGTCTTTCTCCGGTGTAGGAGCCCTCTCTTTCCTTTATTTCTTTTTTCGGTTCATGAGAGGTGGGGTTGTACACCGTAGTACGATTGAGATGTGGCGCTTGTTGAAAAAGTGAAACGCGTAGGAAGAGACGCTTCGGTGTTCCTTCTCTTTCTCTACCCGATTGGTACACAAATTGCGGTGCATTCGCCACCATCACGACCAAGGTACATTACGGGACAAAAGCTTTCGTAAGCAGGTCCCCCAAACTCACCTCGGAAAAGCGTGCAACGAAGAAGGCCGCCTCTAGATACCCCACTGTTGCCGTTCCGGATCACTTCAGCGCGCTAAGTTTAGCGGCAAAATGTTTTTGTTGTTTCTGCGAATGAATCTAGTCTTTATATGTCCAAATAAAACGCGTATAACAACTTTCTGTGTCGTGTTTCACCTTTTCGGTCCCGTTTTTAAACGTGTTGAGCGATTGGAAGGATCTAGTGCACGGCTGCGTGCATCACATAGCGTACCTGTCGTACCAGGCGCCGCTGGCGCAGTCGTTCATTTCTCCTTCCGGTAACAATGGGGTATCTAAGGGCGGCCTCCGGCATTGCACGCATCGGGATAGGAACAAATACATAGGAAAATGGCGCCCTTGGGGGACCTGGCACGAGCAGTGTATTTTCTCCTCGGCGCGACACCCTAGCGGCGGGCGGTAGCAGGTGAGCTCAATCGGTCAGTCAGAGGGGTGGGCGGGTGCGCTGGTTGCGGCACGCCGCGATAGTTTCGGTATTGCTTGAATGTGCTCGCGAAGTAGTTTGGATTGGTGTCGCAACCGGCGCACTCCTCTAGAACCTCTGAACGAGTGAACGAGCCGGCTTCTATACCCGCTGCTAGGGTGTCGCGCCGAGAAGGAAATACACCTCTCTCGCGTTCCATAAACTTTTGTCCGGCACTGTACACCATACCGAACGACCAGCACAGCGAGCGCTGCGTAGGATATCTTGTCAGCCTGCAGAGCGACTTCTCGTTTGTTCCCGTGAGTATACTACTGTATGTACCGTATTGTACATGATAGAAAATGTTCTGAGGCTGGAACACATAAACTGACAAACACTAGAGCACTAGAAAAACAAGCTTCAGAGTACCGTCAGCTTTTTCCCTCGTCGCCGCGACGGTTATTCGCCGAATCCACCCACGTGACCGTGATCCACCATATTCCTTCAATTTATTTATTCATTTCGTTATCTCTTGTACATGTAATGCTGCCAGAGATCACTGGCACTGTTGATTAAAATACTACAGTCTGACGTCTGTGTTTTTAAATCAAATTATTGTATAACTGAGATTATACTGTCCGTAGTACCTAGAAAAACTTGTAATTATCTATGTCGATATATCTGTACACGCAACAGTTTCTGTACCGTCCAAGGATCGCCTGCACAGGTAATCTCACGCGAGTTTACAAAAAAAATGCATTTGGCGCAGAGCGCTAACACAGCGTGCCCAATTGGCGTGGAAGAGAAATGGCGGCCTTGCCTGGTTGCGTGAGGCGGGGACAAGTCAAGCCAAGCAGTTGGCGGTACTCTGAAACTTGTTTTTATAGTGCTCTAACAAACACAACACAGGTCTCGAGGCGTCTTATGAGTAGGAGGTACTGAAATATCGCAGCCGTCGAAAAAACGAGACAGCTGCAGGAATCGAGCCACGCACCTCTTGATTACCGGTCAACCGCACTTTTTCAACAAGTGCCACCACGACTATACTAGAGACCTGGACAAATGGCAACCGCCTATGGGAGAGCCAGGTCATGGGTTAGTTACGCTAGTGGCCGCTGCAAGCGCCACTAGCAAGCGCATATTGGGGAGAGGAAATGACATGCGCACTACTATCCATCATTGCCACCGTCGTTCGTCTGCCACACAGGGCTATTATGTAGGGCTACTAAGCTGTTGCTAAGCACGCCTCTTCCGTACCACTTCGTCGTTGTCAACACACCCTATCATACATTGCCGCAGTTTCGGCAAGTCGCGTGGTAACGAATAGTGCTAACTAGCGCCAAATCCCATAGCGCGGCGGCAATTGCCAGAACTACTACCCCGGTGCTGGGAGCTTTGCGGATGTTCGAGTCTCTAATATAGTTGTAGGTCGTGAGTGCCACATCTCAACCGTAATGTGATGTACAACCCCACCTCTCAGGAACCGGAAAAACACACCCGATAAAGACAAACCTACCTACATATAAATGCGATCATAACACATTTACTGCGGTGTTTCCTACAGGAATTGTATATAATTGGACACGTATTTCTTTCGCAGCATCGTCATCGTATCGGCTATATGTTGTTCCTATTGTCCCTTTGCAAGCTATTGCACTCACCAGCATCACGTACACATCTGTCCGGAACCGTTCCACCGAAAAACACTAGGTGTTGTTGCTCGGGCTCTTCGTGCGTGAAGCTGATAGATCTTCGTCGCGAACACATGAAAGCAAACTTATTCCCTTCCATAAAACCTTGCCAGCCCAGCAGGTGCAGGAGGAACGCGATGACAGCAGAATCATGCTGAACGCTTTTGAATTGGCGCTTTTCCAACAGCGACAAAAAAAAAAAAATCTTATTCTCATTTCATCTATCGGTATCCTTCCTCTTTCGTTTATTTGTTTACTTCGTTATTTTTGCGTTCGTGGAGCAAAAAAAGGAGGGTGTACATGCGTTTGCGAGATGTCAGTTCAGTACCTTTCTTCTTTCTCTCTTTCTCTATCCTCCTGGGTCTAATGCAGACGCCACTCAACGTGAACAGCAGGGACAGGCGACATAACGCTTGTATGAAAGTTTCCCGTTACAGTGACTTTCACTACTCACATTTATTTCAACTGTTACACGCGAGCGAAAGGCCTCGGCTCGTGTCACTCGGGGTCCCTACGGTCATTGCAATTTATGCAAGACCGTTTATCATTCCCGCTCCTTTCGTTGTACCACTGTTTTACCCTTACATGAGTGATGAATGATACGCTGGAATAAATAACAATGTCTCGTGCTCACGTAAGAAAAATCTTGCGCGCACTGCAGAGGTCACATTGACACAAGAGGAATGACTTTTCTTCCATGTAGCTTCATTACATTGACGTGCTTTAGGACATAAGCGCCGCGTACAGAAAGGTGTTGTGTAAAGCTGGTTATAACCCTGCAGGCGGCGAACACTCCATGGTTTTGAAGACGTGTTCGTTTTAGTCAAGCAGTGATTGAAACTGTTAAGGGCACCGTAACGCAACGGGCAGACAGGTTATATGTTGGAGACGTAGTTTGACAGTTTGTTGCTTTAACAGTTCAAATTTAGCAGATCCAGCGCAAAAAGTTGCGCTTGTGAAAGACACACAAAAAGTTGCGCTTGTTTGTTGTTGCTTGTGAAAGAGCAAGTTCAATATTTTTAATTTGCTCGCAAAAGTCCGGTAAATGAACTTATGGGGACATATGTTAGGGAATAATCCCCACGTTCTCATGCAGCAGTGATCTGTGCGGTGGGCCGAGAATGGACATATGCGCCGCCGCGCCATGCTGCCGCCGGTGGTAATTTTCGGTACTCCGCCGCCGCCGTTTCCAAACTGGCGCGCCGAGAGCCTCTTCGTACTAGACGTGTGCGCCGATGGAACATTAACCGGCGGCGGCCGCCTCAAGGGCGCGAACAAATACAAGTCACAAACAGCATAAAACTGCAACCTACGGTCATCACTCATCAGCGTCAACAAAAACAAATTCGACTTCGCGAGAGAGCTGCAATGCGCGTTTTCGCGTGCGAAAACAGGTGCGAAGAGGCCGCCGCTTTGGGGACGGCGGCGGCATCGGCGTGCACGGCGGTACACGTGTCCACTTCGCACCATAGCCGTATATTAAAAGGGAGTCTGGTCATAGGAGGAGTCACAAAAAGAGGCTCGACCTGTCAATCACAGTGTCGCTCCACTGATTGGTTTGGTCTTTGTCAAGGGGCTCGCCATGACACCTCACTGCCACCCAAAATGGTGACGAAAACAAACACAGTGAAGCGGGGATTTCCTGACAAAAATGTTTCACAGACTACTCTGATTTTATGCGGCAAATGTACATCCCCATATACGTTTCTTGGAAATCAGTTTCAACTGATTCTCACCCATCGATATCTAACCCAAAATAATACGTTTTGTCGCCGGTGTTAGGCCTAGTGAACACGGCGATCGCGCCGATCACAGCGAAATCGTAACAAAAAACGGCACTGCGCTGTACAATCTTATATTTAACTGCTGGATTTCATAAATATAATCATTGTTGCCGTTTACATTCCAACTATTCACGTAGATTTGTTTCAAAATCGTACCCACGACAGAATGTGCCCCCAGCAGGTGGTTCTGCCGGCAGCGGTATAACAACGGAAGCACACGAAAGTTCCCAACGTGCCCCACGCACTCAAGGTGGCGTTCATCAAATCGGCACCAAAAATCCACTACAGGTTCTCCCGTCAATTTTAGTCCAAGTGCCATCTGAATTAGTCCAGATGCCATCTGAAATAATCCAAGCGCCATTCAATTTAATCCGGGCGCCATCTGAAAAAAATCCTCATGCTATTCAATTTAATCCGGGTGCCATTTGAATTATTCCATGGTGTTTTTAAGCACTATAACCGTGTTTGCACACGAAGGACATCCCTGTAGAGTATTCTAGTGAAAGGAGAAGTGAAAAAAAAAAACTGCTGATGGAAATGAAGTTGTGCCTTGTCTTATGTGGAACATTCGCACGACGCTGAGATATTGGGAGTTGGAGCGGAAGGATAGCAAACGACGACACTGGTGCTGTCGCCTGCTACGGTATATCCTCCGACTGAACTGCTGGATATTCTGCGCAGTTAGAAGAGCGCGAAAAGACACGACTCACATAGCAGACGACACCACTGCTGCTGTCGACTGCTACAGAATATCTTCAGACTGAACTACAAGATATTCCACATGGTTAGAAGAGCACGAAAAGGCACCACTCACATAGCAGGCGACACCACTGGTGCTGTCGTCTGCTACAGAATATATTCTGACTGAACTGCAGGATATTCCGCGCGGTCAGCAGAGCGCGAAAAGTCATGGTGCTCATAGCAGACGACACGAGTGGTCCTGTCATCTGCGAAGGAATATCTTGTCTGCTATTACGATGGTTAGGATGATAGTGGGCGGGGGATCCACTCAGTGGTACACATCCGGCTGATCTACATAGCTCCCGCGCTAATCCTGAGACTTTCGTTACCGCTCACTGCAGCTCCCGTTTGCTCACTCATGCTCGCTCCCTCCCTGCTCAGCTCTCCATATATGTTCACTCATGCCCACTTCCTAACCACTCATCTCTCCGTTCGCTGACTCATGCTGCTCAGCTCTCCATATGTTCACTGATGTTCATTCACTCCCCACTCATCTCTCGGTTAACTCACTTATGCTCACTCACTCCCTGCTAAGCTCCCCATATGCTCACTCATGCTCACGCACTGCCCGCTCAGATCTCAGTCATGTGGAACTCATTCGCCACATTGAGCATGGGTGAGCATGAATGAGCATGCTCATGTGTAGATTTGCCAAGATATACGGCCGCAACCACTCATGCAACGTATTGACCCGACCGTTATGGTGTCACTTTCAACGAGATAGAAAGGAATGCTTTAGGAAAGCGTAGATAAAAAAGGATTAAAAAAAAGCTGCGCTGGGAAAAGCCGCCCGCTTATGTGGAGACCAGTGTTGCTTCCATACGGCTCTTGCTTCACAGCGGCAGAGCGCCGTGAGCAATATGTTGCGGCACAGTCACAAGATATTCCGTAGCAGACGACAGGGTCGATGGCGTCGTCTGTTATGGGCGCAGTACACCACTCGCGATATTCCCGCGAGCAGTTTGTTGCCATGCTTTTTCTTCCACAGGAATATTCCACCAGAGTGTCAATCGTGTGAATACACAGTAACAAGAATATTTTACCTCTTTGATTTAGAAGCACGCAAATGTGCTCTGGGTGCTTCGCCTCCGACGAACTCTTTCGCAACAGGGTCGGTGTGCAAGCAACAGGTCGTAGAACGCTGCCGCACGAAGTTGTGACTGAGAGGCGCCATGCGCCTGCCTAATCCGATCGCTGACGACTTTAGTTTGTAGGCGGAGTCGACTTGTAGTAGTTAATGTGACTCCAAGTGTGGAAGGAGACGAATGTATAGTCTGTATTTCCAAGATTGTCATTAGCAAAGCATCTCTTGCTTATACCTTTGCGAGTGGAAATTTTCACTTCCCCCTCTCTGCAACAGTGGGTATACATAATTAGTGTGTTATATACTAACAAATATAGTAAAACTGTCTTTCTTGCTTGTTAGTATTGCGTACTCATACTAAAAGCTCTAAAAAAAGGAACGAAAACAGCAGAAGAGATGAAAATGGCATAAAGTAGATCGTGTCGTGTCGACCTCCGGTGTGTTCGTGGTCCCTTTTTAGCCTCCTGTATGTGATCACATTCCTGGTCTTCTGAAGAAAAACTCTGTACCTCCCGTTGTTGCTCACCAACTTACACTGGAGCACCTTAACTCAGCGTACTCTCAACGACTCCCTGTGTACACTGACGGATCAGTGTCTCAAGGCGGATCTACTGCAGCCTTTTATATGCCAAATGAAAACCTTGAAGTGGCTCACAAGCTCCCCTACGAAACATCATCTACAGAGTCCGAGCTCTTCGCCATACTGACCGCGTTGAACCACATAGCGGTATCACCGCCTGGCGCTTGGGTTGTGTTCACGGACAGTAAGGTGGCGCTAGAAGTTCTAGCAAATTATTGTTCCAGAACAATCGGCGGCCTAGACACCATGATAGTCGCAATATACAACCGACTTCTATCCTTTGGTCATAGCCTGTGTTTCCAATGGGTACCCAGTCACACCGGCCTGCACGAAAACACCCGCGCAGACGCCTTAGCACGTCGGGCACATGGGGACGGCACCTCCAATAACTGTCTCCTACCACTTTCAGCCTCATCGTGTCGGTTACAGACACAGCGGCTCCGTTACAACGGCACTCGGCAGTTTCAAGAGGACGCTGTCCGACTGAACGACCATCTCCGGTCTATCGACCCGTCGATGGATTTCGTTGCCACACACCACTGCTCGCGTCAAGAAACGTCCATTCTACACCGACTACGCCTTAATGCCGCCAGGACACCTCTACTCCTCTGTAAAATGGGTCTTCTCCAGTCGCAAAAATGCCCCACTTGCGCTGTTGTAGCTGATGTGCCACACCTTCTTCTCGACTGTCACAGATTCGACACCCCTCGAGCCACGTTGAGACGACGCCTACTCGAGCTGCGGTGCACGGACTTTTCTCTGGCCACTCTGCTCGGCCCAGTACGAGATCACACACAGCGGTCTGTGACCAAAGCAGTTCTGACTTTCTTGAGAGATTCAGGTCTGATGAACAGCCTGTGAACTCAGTCGTGAAATCTCATTCTTCTTCTGTGATTCATCTCATCATTCCTTCACTGTTTGTTAGTCATCTTTTTTTGTCATCTTTGTCATTAATCTACCTCATCCTTCTTTGATCATCTGTTAGTTTTTCGTTATTTCCAAATTCTTTTTCTTTATTTCTTATTTCTTAATTTTCTTCTTTTAATTCTTTCTTATTCCTTCCTATTTCTTTCTTTCTTTAATTCTTATCTTTTCTTTTTATTTATTATTATTTCTTATTTCTGGAATAGCAAGCCGACGTCCCGTTTGGCTGACCTTTCCCCGTTTTTTTTTTTTTTTCCTTTTCGTCTAATAAATATATCCCCCCCCCTTTTTAGCGTTTTAGCACGAGCACGCGCGCGTAATAAACCCCTCGCCTTTCGTTTAGAAATTATATCTCTTCTTTAGCCGATTCGAGAGATCTCGGCCAATTGACATCGTAAAATGAACACTGAAGTATTCTTTTTTGTGACAATAAGCGTGTCTGCATACGCGTCACAAAAAGGCAGGCGTACTCCTCCCGTCTTCGAACAAATCAGGGGAGAGAACGACGTCAGTCGACATCATGAATGGCTAGAGATTTGTTATGCGTCACCACCACCATATAGCCTGTTTTTTCTCCGTTCTAAATGTATACCAGTATAATTCGTTTAGTCCCTGCCGTTATATGGTCGCCCAGCCTCGACTCTCGCATTCTGAAATGGAATGCTGTATAAATAGTAATTTTCGCGAGGACCTATTTTTCGCGAATTTAAAGTCCCGCGAAATATCCGAACCAATGACAGAAAAATACGTGAACGAAATATATAAGGCATTTAACCCAGGACGCGGAAGCAACTTACGTACACGGGGTTTCTTACGTTATTACACTGCATTGCCTCGCAAAGTGTTCTGTTCGCCGCTGCAACTGCAGACAGTAGTCCCGCTTTCACGTACGAATCCGGCGGAGATGTAGGCCTCCCGTGATTCCAGTTCCTTGTAAGCCTGGATCATCCAGCAAGCCTGTATGCACTCTGCCACGCGCAGAGTAATTGTATTTGTAATTGTATCTGTAAAAGTTGTCGCATCACTATCGAGTACCAATCGCACCTGCTGGATGCGGTGACATGAATGACGGGAGACAGGGCAATTCGGCAATGGCACAGGTACAAGCCGAGCAGGAGCCCCTAATCGCTGCCCTTTCAGTCAGAACTGCTCAAAAGGAAGACAAATTGAACGAGTTGCCCAGTTTTGATACCTTTTATTAGCTTTTGCCAGGAAGTTCAAGGCGGAGGGCCTCGGTCGACGCACCGCGGTACCGCGAAATTAAGGTTCCGCGAATAATTGCCTGATCCCGGCTTCTCACAACTTCGCGAATTATTGAGCCCGCGAATTTAACCACTCCTAAGTATACTACGGTTTTCTCCAGATGAGGGTCTAAGCAAACCCTGAAGGTGCTCTTCATCATCATCACGATTCACAACACTTATGACAGCGCGGCAACACTGTATATGCCGATTACGAGAACAGGGGAGGGACGTATTGCTCGGTTACTTCTCCTGCATACACCAAGTCCGTGCAGTGAAAGCACGCTTCACAGGACGGGGCTACTCGTATAAAGGGACGACCACACTTTGGGCGCGTTAAGTCGCGGGTCCGGAGCGCAGGGAGCGTGCTCCTTTTTACTAAACGGGTCATCTCCTTATGCGGGGTGTGGTGCTCCCGCGCTCCTACCCATAAGTCTGAGTGCCTCTCGCGCTCTCCGCCCTCCTGTCCGCATTCACCTACGGCACCTCCTTTCCCCTCTCTTTCCCTTTCTCTCTTTTGCTTATAAACCCGGTTAGCTCCCGCTCAGGAGAGAGAGGGACAGAGTGGACGGGGCGCGCTATGTACAGCAGCTTCTTAACGCGCCCTTTGTCTGCGTGCACACCTGCATTCTAAAAACAGAACTTCATCACATAGCACGCTCTTAGCCAATCACCACCCCGAATGACATCGTCCTGCCCCTTCCCTGCCCCTTCCCTGCCCCTGCCCCTGGTTGGTTAAAAACGGGGAGGCGTACGCTGTTTTGGAACTTCTCGGCTGTTCAAAAAAAAAAAAAGGCATGCGGCCCCCGCTTTCGGGAGTTGTACATATAGGGTTGCAAATTTAGTATTACGGGAGTTACAAATCGGGAGTGATAAAGGTATTATTCTGTGTAATGGTTGGCCTTCACCGTGCTATGTGGTGAAGTTTTGTTTTTGGAGTATATGTGTCACTGAGCGCATTTGTTAGAGATCAAGTGCAATCCCGTCGTCTGGGCTTAAAACACAGATGGTGGTGGTGGTAATGGTGGTGATGGTGGTGGTGGTGGTGGTGGTGGTGAAGCGTCCCGCCGTTGTCGGCCTTACATAGGTGGGCAACGTCACGGCTGACGCCCTGGGAGAATGTGCGTCCTGGGCCGACTTCTAAGAGAACACGGTTGAAAACACAACTTCACCGCAAACACGCTGAACGCCAACCACTACAGAAAACGATATCGTTGTCGCTCCTAATTCGCAGGAAGCGCGAGCCATACGCCTTTTTGTGACAATAAGCGTGTTTGCGTAAGTGTCACAAATAGGCTTTCTCTTCCCACTTTCAACAAATAAGAAGATTGAACGACGTCATTCGAGACCATGCTTGGCAGGGTCGAGTTACGCGGTGAAGTTCTCTTTTAAGACCGCAATAATGAAGAGAAGATAAAAGATACAGGAAGTACAGGCTTTCCGTGTGGAGCTAGGATTGGTTGAACACGCCCCAGGGAAACTGAGACAGGGACTACTTTGCTGCAGTAATCTCCGCTCGTTGTCAGAAGATCCTTCTTAATCTGCCTGTATTGTTTTCTTTCCCACTTTCTATAAAGTGTGTTCCTGGTGGAATTACTATTGTTAGTTTTCTGTTCATGATGTCAAATCTTTACGTATTTCCTTTCAGTTGGAGGAACCATTGCCAGTGCTTTAACGAAAGAAAAGGGAGTATGCCGGTAGGGCTTGCGTAGTGGTCACGGATATCACGTTCTGAGTTGAGTTGAGTTTAGAACAAAAAAATGCTGAAATAGGCACTCATTACGAGAGCCGGCTACTCCAGATCACTTAGAAAAACAAAAATGGCTAACTGCAATGAGAAGAATGAGGGACAAAGATACTCAGTCAGTCACTCACACACAGTGTTATTCACACACACTGTCAGTCACACTGTGCCCACCAACTTTCGAGCCCGCGCAAAGTGGCACAAATTCCTGCGTGGCGTGGAACTCATTGGTTGTGATGATGTGGTGTGACTAGGGTTGTCAATCGGGATATCCCGAATCCCGAAATCCCGGGATCCCGGCCAATTTTTGACGTCCCGAAGTCTCGGGACTTCTTCCGGAAAATACCGCGATTTCGTGAGAACAAATATGACAGGAAAATCAAACACCTGTAGGTCATCAGGCAGAGACTCACTCCTTCGTGAGGAAACGGCACTTTTTATGACCAGAGGTGGCAGACAACCGCTGCCTCCACATGCGTACAGATATTTGCTGACTGTCGTTTCTTCTAGCGTAGAAGCTGAACGGACATTCAGTTCGGAAGCCAGTATTTGTACAAAAGCTCGCTCCCAACTGAGGGACACCACCCTCGACTGTCTGTGCTTACTCAGGTCGTGTGTTAATCATTGTACAAGGTGATACGCACGCAGCGACGGTGTTGTAAACCGTTTAGTGTTTCGTTCCTTTCTTTTCTGTATGTGTTCCTGTTCTTCATTCAAGTGGAATGTTACACCGTTTGAGGAAATTATTAAGTAATATTTCCTGTAATACTTCAACTGTAGCGGGAATGGCCTTCTTTTCACGCGCAACAGTGAAATGCAGGTAAATAAAAAAGAAGTGGCATATCATAGCAAAATAAATATATAAAATGTAACCATTTCGCCGTTACTATTTTACCAATCTGACTACACTGCGAATTTTTGAGTGTTTTCCTTCAGGAAAAGGTAGAATTCACAAAGCGCGCATGAACTGCGCAGAACACGCCGACGTAAACACTTGAGGTAGATGGACTTGGAAGTAGAGGCCTGCACGGCCCGCGGTGTCCGCGGGTGACCCGCATTTTGTTGCGGGTGGCGGGTATAGGTCTTCGGTGTCGTGCGGATGGCGGGCTGGGTGCGGGCGGCATTGTTTCGTATCATCATTCCTCAAGTCATAAACCAACACACATTTGCACCTTTTTGCCCCTTACGCTGATGTTGTCCAAGAAACCATGCACACAGACGTATCTAATCATCAGGCGTAGACCAGGGAGTATTCTGAGTTGGGTGCGGGTGAGCTTTTCGGAAAAAAATATGCGGACTGCGTGCGGAAGCGGGTGTAATTTGTAATGGGACGCGGTTTGCGTGTCGGCTGCGGATTTGCACACGCGGGTACGGCTTGGATGCGGGTCAAATAATTTTGAGCTGTAGGTATATCCACCCATTATTCAGCTACACACGTGTACAATATTAAATATGCATGACGTCAAAACTGCCTCGTCATTGCGAATGTTGTGCTCATCAGAGAGTGTACCAATAAGGTCATCAGATGTATGTATTCTAAAAGCGGGCTCGTCTTTGGAGAAAAAAAAATATGATAACGCCTTTTACTCGCCGCAGAAACTTCGTTTAGATGAAACGTTCTTGGCCTCAAAAGTGACTTCTCGAGTGCTCCATTAGAGGCCCTTCTCGAGCACTTTGCAACCGTGCGGCATAATGAGGACGATTTTAGTCGATTATCTTTTCTGAGAGCGCGCAAGCCGGTAAAGGACGGCAGCGTAGTCACCCTCTTAATTATGGCCAACGAGGGGCGCCGCTGCGATTATCATTATTGCGTGGACCAAAAAGGACAGGTAACGGGATTTCGTTAAAAACTCTTCGTAAGGTCACCCACAAGTGGGGTGGCCAGTCGGGGAAGTTCCAAAGCTACGTGGGACTCAGCATTGTCTTGCCTTATAAGCGTTAAGCTTGTTACATCGACGTCAGTGGGCTCCTCCGCTTAAAGGAGTATAGAGGGCCATAAAAAAAAAAGAAAAAACCTTCAGACTAAGACGTCTGATCAAAGTTTGTGTGTCATTTTACCGAATAGCGCATAAGGTTTTGATGTGTCCAATTTGTTTCCCCCCCAAAAAAAAGAAAAACAGAAAAAAAAACTCACATAAACATGGCTCCGCGCGTTCACCCTTAACTCGCCACTCCCGGTATAATAAGGAGGAGAAGTATGATGCCACGTCACCGATGCCGTTACAGGGGCAACCCATTCTGGTTTGCTGGTCAGTAGGAGTCAGCGCCCTGTGGCTTTACCTCAGTAAACCAGTTTTGCCAGTTCTCCCGAAGAATTGGGGATAGAAGGAGAGGAAGAATCATGACCCAGCAGAGAGCAATGCTTTTTTTCCGAACCCCGAACATCCGAGTAGCAGACGACAGCGGAGTAGCAGGCAACATAACTATGGACCAATAGACCTCTACATGTTTGTAAACAAATGACGTCGTAGTGTTCGACAGCGCCACGGATTTGGTAGAGTTGAACTACGTTCAAAGCTAGTGGCGAACAAGGTCGCGCCCAAAAGCCATGGTCTTGAGGGGATTCCGATGGTCTCTGAAAGGGACACGACCTCCGCGGTCCTACTTTTCTGTCAATAGGAGGCAGCGAACAAATGCCCATTCGTGGAACCCAGCTCTCCCCTTCCGATCTGTTTCGGTTTCGGTATGTCTACCAACGTCATGATGACGTTTCTCGGGTAGAGGTTTATTGGCGAGCGTGGTCCCGGTAGTGTCAACGCGAGGTCGCAGGCAGATCACAGGCTGGTTCTGCTTCTCCACGGCCGTTGCGCACGGTCGCTTTTTGCGGCGTACTTTAAATTCAGTTTCCGCGATAATTATGGCTATATGGGGTGAATTAATTCTTATGGTACATCTTACTGGCCTGCTTAGCAGTTTTATACAAAGTAAAAACAAGGTGCTAAAAATCATATCTGTACCACTGTAAGTTGATCGTCTTGCAAAACGAAACACAAATGTGCAAATAATGAGTAGCCAGTTTTTCTCTAACTGAAATTATTTCTACTATAATTGGATTGGAAACGAAAAATAATAAGGTTAGTGTCGCTGTACAGAAGGGAAGTCTGGAGGGGAAGTCATAAGTCTGTGAAGGGGCTCATTATTTCATTCCTCACATCGCCATCAGCAATGAGGGTAGAGTATGGTCCCTGGTATGAAACTCCCCAATATGAAAATCTTAAAAAATAAAGTAGTTATCGTTACGAAGTCTAGAAAGGCTAGCCTAGAACGCTTACGTGGTTAACTGTACGCAACGATCACTAGGGGTTTCCGGGTTTAAATATGGGGAGACAAGGGGGTGGGGGATATATTTATTAGACGAAAGGAAAGAAAACGGGGGAAAAGGTCAGCCAAACGGGACGTCAGCTTGCTATTCCGCAACAAAAAGAAAAAAATTAATGAAGGTGAAGAAAGAAGAAGAAGAAGCAAATAAATAAAAAAGAAAAGAAGAATGAAGATGAAGAAAGAAGAATAAAATAAATAGAAAGAAAAGAAAAGAACGAAGAAGAAAGAAGAGAAGAAGAATGAAGGTGAAGAAAGAAGGATGAAATAAATAAAAAAGCAAGTAAAGAATAGAATTGGGAAGTAAAGGATAGACCAACGTAAAGGCACGCAGAAGCATAAAAGAATGGAGCTGCAGATGAACACCATGGAGACCACTTAGCTCCTGAAGCCGTCTAGTTATTCGAAGAAGAAGAAGGGAATGAGGAAACCGGAAAGAAAAACGGATATCTTAAGGGTAACCTCCATGGAGCGAATTTCTCGCAACGAAGTTTGCGCGGCGGACTGCGCCACGCGCGTTCCGCCGCCAGTTGTTCGCCGGCACCAGCTCCATGGGGCGAAAAAAACAGCGGTCGGCGTGGGGGGATAGTCATGCTCTGATGTGGCTGTTGCCAGAGTACAAGGTGAAAGCTTTGTGAAATCAGTCGCTCGAAAACTATACTTAACGTAACAAATTTTGCAATTAAATCCAACAAAGGGTGTGTGCAGTATGTACCGAAAGGCATATTCAATATTGTGAAAAGAAAACATGTTTCGCAGAGATGCCTGGCATTCTAGGCGTGCGGTGCAGTGGGCGAGCAGACGACAGCACTACCATTGCAAGAAGAAGGAGGCGATTCACGAGACCGATTGCACGAGAAGTAATGATGGCGCAGTTGGACGCCCAGTTCCAATCGCCTGTGTCACATTGGAAGATACCAGTAACCGCAGTGGACGACCGCGTGCAGACGACAGAGCATACCCCATGGGCTCCCTGCGAGAGCGCCGAATCACCCAGTCGGCGCTGCTCCATTTCCTGAAATCTACAGGGCTGATCCAGCGACTGTAGCCACACCCTGCGATTCACCTATCACCCTCCACCCACTCATCAGCCCCATGACACACACATAGACCATCATCAACTGCCACCCAAGCAAAAGCCCACCCACCCCGGCCTGACCGGCCCACCCCCCCTTACCTCTCCCACTCTCACCCCCTCCCCTCTCTCACACTCACCTTCTCTCTCCCCCTCTCTCCCCCCCCCCAAGCGAGTGAAACTTGTCGCCGACCAGGCAGACAGACCCCACTTGCCTTCCATCCTACGATACTCCACCACCACCACGACAGAGCAGCGCAGCTGGCGCAGATTCGTAGCGGAAGAGTGCTTTGATTGGCGAGCCTCGTGTTCATCCGCAGTTGACGCTTCCAGAACCCTTTCACCACCACCACCACCACCACCACCACGCTTCCAGAATTGCGGACGCTGGCGAAAATATCTGTTATGGACAGGTCGCTGGCGAACGCTCACATTTTTGACGCCTCGTGCAGGGCGTCCGACACTGAACGAGGTTCGCAGCTTTTTCGCAGTACATTCACTCAATGGATCTGCGTGTGTTTGCTGTGTACGCTGACAGAGAGATGCAGTACTTCTGTGTACTTTTGTGCTGTGTTTGCAGAGCCCGCTGTTGCAAAAGGAGCGATAGGCGTTGCATGATCCTGAAATAGTTATATTTTGATTACTGCGCCTTGCGTTGCCTTGAGACACAGGTATTTCAGCCGCTCACAGCATCAGTCAATAAAACGGAATAAAGCATACATCCAAAGACTGCTGTAAAATATTTCCACGACATCCAAGTGAACACAAAGTCTTGGCGCGTGGCGACACCACGAAGAAAAAGTGGAACTTAGCGGCCACACATACTAATCAAATTTACGAGTCTGATTAGGACTATCGGCCTAATCGCTTGCACGCGTTAGGTGCTGACGATGGGTATGGGAATCCTGGTATGGGGATTGTACTGTTAAGAGAGCGCACGGTCAGCCGTCGGTACAGATCCACCTGAAGCCGGCCCAACGACACACACTAACCCCTAACACGGAATAAAAAGTTGGAGCCTACACTTTAAAAACTGAACTTCACCACATAGCATGCTCTGCGCCAACCATTGCCACGTATGATAGGGTTATCCTTCCGATTCGAAGAGAGGAGGTGTTTCAATTTGGATATACGATAACTACGGTGACGATATAACTGACACAAAAAGGCGTATGCCTCCCTTTCTCCTCGAATCAGAAGTGGTAACCCTATCATTCGTGGTAATGGTTGGCACAGGGCGTGCTATGCGGTGAAGTTCAGTTTTTAGAGTGTACAGCACAGGGCGGCAATGAGTTCTATCCAATGATGAAATATGTTCTGCTGCATGGATATGCTTGCAAGTTACCAAACATAAATGCATTCACACATGCTATTGACGCTTTCGAGAGCAGATACCGTCTTGAAATGAGTTATCGCTAGCCTCAACCATGATTCTACCTCGAAGCTGCCCTAAAAGCACGGAGGTTCAGAATAGCCGACTCAAGGCGCTTTCATGCCCGCCACACTCTAAGAAAGGAGTGTGTGAAAGAGCGGTAACTTCTACGGTTACCACCCAGACGCTATGTTTACATAGCGTCTCATTCTGATAAAGGGTGTAAAAGGGTGGTAAAAGCAATTATCATATATCTAAACTGCTACAAAAAGGCGTACGCCCCCCCTCGCTCGGTAACCCTATCATTGGTACACCCTTAAAAATGAACTTCACCGCATAGCACGCTCCAAGCCAACCGCCATCTCGAATGATATCGTCATCTGCCCTGATTTGTTGAAAACGGGAGGCGTACGCCTTTTTTGTGAAAATTATGAAGGGCATAAGTGTCACAATAAATGCGTACGCCTCCCGTTTTCAACAATTCTTGGCAGATAACGATATCATTCAAGAAGATGGTTGGCTAGGAGCGTGCTATGCGGTGAAGTTCATTTTGAAGGGTATAGGTGGCAGGTAAGGCTTTGCCACCTTCTAGGCACGACATATGCGATACCTCCTAGTATAACTGCGCCACCCTTTTTTCTAAGAGTGCATCTCAAAACCCAAACTGCACTTCAAGGTTTTGGTGCGCACTCTATTTTTCGGAACTAGTACGTGTGGGGCCCATCAGCTGGCTTGCGTCGCTTACGCGGCCAAGCGAGAACCTGCTCAGCGTATCGTCCATAAAAAAAAAGGGGGGGGGGAACACGGACAACAAAGGTTTTGTTTACGGTACCACTTGTTTTTACTACGAACGCCGCGATATGTTCACAAAAAGCCTTTTCTTTATATCTTGAATTATTTTCATTTTGTAAATCTGGGCCCATTTGCATGAAAGTTGAGTTCGAGTCTTCAGACTCAATCTCAATAGCTTCGCTTGCAGCACGAGCAGCGAGCGTGTGCTCAATGCACTGCCAAGGCTATTGTGATCTGTCGTACTCAACTTGTTCCACGAGAAGTAATGATGGCGCAGTTGGAAGCCGAATCCAATCGCCTGTGTCACATTGGAAGATACCAGTAACCGCAATGTCCTACACACACACTCTTAAAAATGAACTTCACCACATAGCACGCTCCTAGCCAACCACAATTTTGAATGATATCGTTATCTGCTCTGATTTGCTGAAAACGGGAGGCGTACGCCATTTTTGTGACAATTATGAACCGCATAAGTGTCACAAAAAAGGCGTACGCCTACCGTTTTGAACAAATCTGGGCACAGAGCGATATCATTCGAGATAATGGTTGGCTAGGAGCATGCTATGCGGTGAAGTTCATTTTTAAGAGTGCACACACCGCGGAGAGCACGCCTTCGCTTAATTCGTTAGACTGTCTTAAAAGGATACTTCGTAGCGAACGGGGGAAAAATTGCTGCACATCGTACACTCTTGAAAATGAACTTCACCGCATAGCACGCTCCTAGCCAACCATCATCTCGAATGATATCGTTATCTGCCCTGATTTGTTGAAAACGGGAGGCGTACGCCTTTTCTGTGACACTTATGAACAGCATAAGTGTCACAGAAAAGGCGTATACGCCTCCCGTTTTCAACAAATCAGGGCAGATAACGATATCATTCGAGATCATGGTTGGCTAGGAGCGTGCTATGCGGTGAAGTTCATTTTTAAGAGTGTAGTTGGTGCATAAGATCCACAGTATACCCGCCGTCAACTTTGTCTCTTTCTCATATGACGGATTACACCTCAAGTAAGCTAGCAATCAAAACGAAACAGGAACGTGGAGACGAGTCGCATAAACTTTCCATAAACTTCGCATAAACTTTGCATAAACATGCCACGCCGGTCGTAGCCGCTGTGTTGCATTCTCGAAACAAAACAATGGACGAAGGTTCGAGATCTGATCACTCAGACACAGATGGAAAGAAACAGCAGTCACCTGCTTTCCTGCGAGTCAGGAAACAGCACAGAAGTTGGTATGACTAATGCACGGTGACGTTGGCGGATCAGAGAAAGGAAGTAGAAGTACTTGCATCGAAGCTCGGTGGGAGCCGGACTTTTTTAAAATTTCAAAAGTCGTTTTTAAGATCCCACCTTCGTTTTCAAGTGAGATAATTCACAGCGGTGTTCAGTTCGCGTAAATGATTGTGGGAATACGGCAAGCTTGAAGAAATCCATTTTGTTGCGATGTCTCCCTTTAACTTCTGCTCCTTCCTTCTTTCTTTGTTTTATTTTCTTTTCTTTTTTCAGGAGTGAAATTTGCCCCTTTGCCTGAGCAGGCAGGCCTCACTTCTTCTTCTTTTTCTTATTTAACACCCACCCCCGTACTCACCTTTTATGCAAATGGCAGCTGGGCAGTTGGTCGTAGCGGTTATGCAAGCGAGGAGCTCAAGCGCGCAGCTCTGCGTCACGAAAACTGCATCCATGAACGGCGCTCGGGAAGAGACAGTTGCGTGCATTACTGCCCTTCCGTTTTGGGCGCCCTATTTTAAACACCCCGTACTGAAACTCTCTATTGATTCAAGCGTTGTCCCTGTACCTAGTCAATGGCAGCCAAATAAAATGGAAACTTGCGAAGACAGCCCTTTCAGGAAACCAATCCAACTTCTTATTCAACAGGCTTGACTCAACGAGAACTGTCTGACGCAACATACTCGGAGATAGTATCTCGCACAAACGAATGCAAAAGCTGGAGAAAAGCATTGTGTTTATCCCCGTCGGAAGCTGTTCCTTCGCCGGGCTGCATACTATAATGAGCGGCGCGACTGCTGCGAAAGGCATCTGCATTGTGAACGCGCAGTTCTGGAATACTGAATGCCTTTTAATACGTTTCTCTTTTCATTCATTGAAAGATGTCGTCGAAGAAGATTTTAGCCGCTTTGAGGAACACCGAACCAATGCCTCTGCTTTTTAAAACGTCACCCTTTTTTGCATTTTCTTGTGAAGGAACCTGGAGCAATCGTTTTTCAATGCTTTCGGTACACAGTATACGTCTCTCAGCAGGGGAGAGGGTAACTTTGGAGAAACCACGTGACAAAGTGTCTGCCCACTCACAAGGCAGCAATGAAGGGTGTATTCGTAGACTGCGGTCTAAGAAAAAAAGGTGTAATTTGACTCCTTTGGGGGACTAAATGTATTGCCACAAAGATTAGTCCCTTTTGCGAGTAAATGCACGAGAGGAGTAAATGAATGTCACGGAGTGGGGACTACATTTCACGCTCTGTTCTAATAGGCCAATGTACATAATTCGTGTGCATGCATGAAAATGCTTTGAAGTAAACCGTAAACCGTGACATATCGAATGATATAAAATCTTGCAACACACAAAACTTTCGTAACAAAGAACCGGTAACTATTTCTTCATCTGTGCGGGTGGAAAATTGCTAAGTTACCTAAGTTATATAGCATTACCCCATCAACTTCACGAACAGAACATATTTACGTGGACTGTTGCGTTCACGAGACCATTTGCGAAGTTCAGTGACTGTTGTCCCGTCGAGACTGACGAAGGTTAGGTCAGGAGACGTCTTTTACGTATTTAGGTCTCTTACGTATTTCACACGTTGGAGAGTACGGTGCGGTGAGCAGGTGGCAGGTTCACCGTGACGATTATTCCTGCGTGAGTGCAGTTCCTCGTACGAGATGCCCTGTGACGAGTTGGCCTCCTTGACGAGTTCACCTATGACCAGTTGGCCTCTGACGACCGGGCTTGTGACGAGTTCTCCTAAACCCACTCCACAGTTCCTCTACAAGCACCTGTCTCAAAGTTGCCGAGCATGCGATGTTTCTCTGACAACTGGACTGATGCTGTCACGTGACAGTTTATTTGATTGAAGGTTGGCTACAAAAATATGAAAATTATATATATCACACGAGTTCAGGTGCACGAAGTGGACATCACTCTTTGCAGATGTTCATGAACATCGTTCTGCACGGTGATGGTGATGGTGACGTGATAAAGTAAAAAAAATGGGGATGCAAGTTTCGACGAAGTCAAACTGGCTTCCCCAGTACGCTTACACGCAGAAAGTGCACACAGAAAGTTACACGCTTACAAGGAGATGATGAGATGATGACAAAACAAAGAGATGATGACCAGAGAAGAACATGGATGATGATGAAGTTGACCATGCAGTTCATAAGTTTCGACCAAGTGAATGTAGAATGCCGGAATCGCGGACATCACGCAATTTAGATGTGCCAGTAAGAGGACTTGCGAACTTTCGCATCACCACTTACAGATGGCGTAATTTATGACGGGCTATAAGCTATACTTACCCCATCGGAGATCACAATAACACTATACACTGTTCTGTGGCTTGTACCTCGCTGTGCGATATGGCAATGACGAGGCGTTCCAGGAAAGCGCAGTCCCTGCGCCGACTGCGCACTTCCTTTCCTGACCCCGCTACGGCTGCATTCAAGAACGGTCAGTCTGGCGCCATTGAAAACGTCCAGCGTCGTCGACATGACATGGGGCGAGGAAGACCGAAGCGAGTCCATTTACATCCGGTTCTGAATATCTCCCGTCGCACCCGGATATATCTCACTATACATCTGCACCAACCGTACAAGAGCCGTAAATTTCCTTACAACCACAGCATCTCCGCTCTTTATTGCGTGGATCATGACGGTGTCTCGAGTGAGATCGTGGTATAACGCGCTCTATTATGGCTCTGTTTCTTCTCTTTCTTGCTTGTGTACGGTTCTTCCGGAAAGGATGGATTGCTGTTTAACATCACTTTGTTTTCTTTCTTTTTTTCACTTTCTTTTTTGCGACAACGAATGGAGTGTTTCATAGGGAGAGCCGATGCTCTGCCATAGTTGTTATGCGGTATTTTCGTAAAAAATAAAGTCGACCGCCGTTTGTCCAGACTTGACCGTTCCCAGCGAAAATGTCCGGATAACGGGCGTCCAGAAAGGGGAACACGATGCTGTGAGCTGTCCACGATGCCTGCACTTTTGTTGTTGTTGTTGTTTTTTGTTTTGTTTTTTTTGTAATGCATATGAGTTAAGAGATAAGTTCTGCTAGCTCTTCCCATTTATGTGCGTGCGTGTACGTGTGTGCGTGCTTGAGTGCGTGCTAGCTCCTAGTTATGGCACTAACTTTGGTAACATTACCCTTGTGCTTAAAAACACCAAAACAGTTCTGAGTGCAATTCGGGCCTCTTGGCGTTTCACCACACGTAGTCCTCCAGTGCCGTCATCTATTTCACAGCTGTCGTCATTACAACCAACAATATCAAGACGTATTCTTCGGTAATGATGACACACGTTTTAATCGTGTCTGTCTACGTGCACGGACCAAAACGTATAGGCCTGTAGCACTTGTTTGGCACCGCCACTATAGGGCGTGCGTCAGCACCCTCTCGTTGCGAGCCCGTCGTTACCTGTGTGAACGAAGGCGACGTTGACCGTACACTCTTAAAAATGAACTTCACCGCATAGCACGCTCCTAGCCAACCATAATCTCGAATGATATCGTTATCTGCCCTGATTTGTTGAAGACGGTAGGCGTACGCCTTTTTTGTGACAATTATGAACAGCATAAGTGTCACAAAAAAGGCGTGCGCCTCCCGTTTTCAACAAATCAGGGCAGATAACGATATCATTCGAGATTATGGTTGGCTAGGAGCGTGCTATGCGGTGAAGTTCATTTTTAAGAGTGTAGGCACTGCATCGGGTCTCTCCGTTCTGCGTATATTAATTGGTTTTACATGCGCGTGTATTGACATCGAAGCGTTTTTTTCCAGGGCCAGAATATCAACAAGGGCGAGCTTCTGCTCAGCTCCGGCCCCGTTCACTGCGTGAATGAGGACACTCACCATCACATATATGGGCAGTGTGTTATCATATATGGACACGAGTCATCAGTCGCAATTGCGATTGATTGCGGGTATTTGTGGCAAGTGCACGAATGCGGCGGCAGTTGCCCTCTACATTCAGAAAAGCGCTGCTGAAACAAAGACAAGTAACCTGGGCACGTGGGGCATACCGGAACAGTTTAAAACGTATCGCAAAGCAGCAAGAGTATGTACCCCAGCGGTTCAGCTACTTGAAATCAAGTGTCCCAAGAGCCGGAAACAAAATAAGGTCTCTGAACTCCCATTTCAGTCAGAGCTACTTATGTTATACTCAGGAGCTTTTATTTTGCAAATCTCCGTCCAGTTGCATTTCTTGCAGAAATATGAAAGAGGAACAACACGTGTTCTTATACACCACCGTATGTCGACGTGCAACTAGGAATAAAAAGAACAAGCACAGCTTCATTTTGGGGTGATGAAAGGAATAGAATTGATAATATCGAAGGCTTTAGGCGTTGTATAACTCTCTCGACGTGAATTCTCGATGATAAAATCCAAATGATAAAGCTAATGATGCAAAATATATCTCTGCTGGGGCTTTCTTTCGTGCCTGTACTGCACTGCACTGCGTGCCTGTTTTTCTTTCATCTTTTCCTTTTTTTTATTTCTTTTGTTTATTCTCAGTTCCTTTCTTCATCTTTCTATTTTCTTATTTTTCAGTTCCTTTCTTTTTCTTTCCTTTTGTTTCTTTTTCAGTTTCTTTTTCGGAATAGCAAGCTGGCAATGCAATAGCCTAGATGACATTTCCGTTTTCTTTTTCTTCACTCTATTAAACATATCCCCACCTCTGCTGCTGTGTATAGGAAGCACGCGACAAAGATGTGGACAACAAATGTCCAGAGACTGTTGTAGCTAACCTTCCGTGCCTCTCAGCCAGGGATGGGCATAGAAACATTTTTAGTATTTAAATATGAATACAAAATACTTAGTTGAAAGGTATTTCAATACTCTGCAAAAATACTTTTCGATATGAGTATTTAAATACCTTAACTAAGGATGTCACCCGGAATTACTGATGATCATAACAACAAATCAGCAAGGAGCAATAGCATTTATTTGTTAGATTATCATCACAATTGCAATATTGAAAGTTTGTCGAACACTGCATCTTGTAAGTACCTTCTGTTCGGCTCTATAGAATCAGATTCGCAAAGACGAACTCCTCTCCACAGGTGCCCATGAAGAAAGGCTTGTATGAAATTTAATGAAGATGCTTCGTACAACACGGTAGTCGGGTAGTCCCGAACAACAACAACAACAACAGTGAAAATCTCGCCATCTAAAATGGTTTGTCGCATGTGCTTGCTTGCAAAAACACGGCATAACTCTGTTTTGCCCTTCTTGATTGATTGATTGAAAGAAAGAAAAAATGAAATTGCCCTTCTTACCGAAAGGTCAAACGCAGGGTAACTTTAAGATATGAGTCAGTATCTTGCGTATTTAGGAGTATTTACAAAAATAAATACCCAGAATTTAGGATATAAATATAATTATAAACACATTTTTAAAGTCTGTATTTAAATACAAAATATAAGTACATGCATATATATTTTAAATACTATTTTAATTATAATGTATTTAAATACTGCCCACCCCTGCTCTCTGCGATGCCTGTTTCCTGTACACCTCACGGAATATTGTTGGGTTGTAGTTGGGGCTGCTGGTTTCATCCGATGTTGCCGATGGAGTGCTTACTGCATATCCTGGAGATCGATGTCGGCAGAATTTCCATAGCTGCTGTTGCATTTCACGACGCAACAATTTACTTTACTTCATTTAACGGACGCCATCCCAAATACCGAGCGAGTTAGCCATGAACGCGGAACGCCGCGACGGATGGCGACACAAGGGACGATGCCACCGCCGACAGGGCGGCGCTGGTGCCTACGAGAGCAGGCTCCGCTCGGGGCCTATAGAGATGCAAAGCCTAGCTAACTGAAAGAACCTGTAAGTGTGGAAGCTTGTGTCATGAAAGCTTGGTAATATGCTTACAATTAATAAGAACATGTTTCACAAGTCACCACCAGTGGCACTGTCACCGCCACCGCAACAAATCACCTTTGACCCGTGTCGCAAGCGATAATGCGACTCAGCAATAAAAGCGCCATTGAGTCGTGTTCGAATAATTAACGCAGCATCCTGAGGAGGTCTGTCGTGTGTAATCCGGAGAGCGAGCATAGGGTCAAGTCTTGCAGGCATAGCAGTTGAAGGAATGTCGGTTGCCCATCGCCGCAAGGACACACACACATGCACACATACATTGAATGATAGATGAGGTGGGTGAATGGTCTCGGGACGTTCCATCAAGAGTTCTCATGCGTGAAGTGAACCCTGACTTTGACTCCACCATGCCTTCTCGTGTGCCTCGCTATTTTGCGTCGCCGATACACAGGGCTTTCTTGGGGTTGCTTTCACCCTCATTTCAAGCATTTGATCGGCCGCTCCGACTGGATGCTCTGCTCTCGCTGTGCTGTTTTGGCCGATACCAAGCATGTGCTCCTCCCTCGACTGCCATCTTTACACCTCCCAAAGAGCAGCTCCTACAGTGTCGCCTGCAGTCGATCACGGCCGCACCATTCACATTGGCAAGCATTCTCGGCCCTTGGTCTAACGAGATTGACCATCGCCGAGTATTTGAGTATTTCGTAGTAGTTGAGTATTCGAGTATTCGTTGAGTATTTCAAGATTTTTCTCCGGGACACAGGTCTCCTCTCTACCCTATGATCTGCCTGAGTAGCTGTGTGCTGTGTGTGTTTTTTTGTGTGCTGTGGTTTTGCCAACCGTTCTGATGTCTTACTGACTCCGCTGACTATCGACCCTATTTAGCATCGTTCATCACCTCATCATCAGGACACACCTCATCTTGCCCCATTGTGCCTTGGGGTAGTGGGCCGCACCTTACGTAACTTAAGTTATTTGTTGTTGTTGTTGGGGGGGGGGGGTATATATAAGTTTAATAAACAGGAGGTGGCGTCCACGTTGTTGGGGCTATTCACCGCCGCTGAGGCGGTACACTGTGAGGCAACGACTTGCTCGGTGCATCGAAGAACGGGACGGTTAGAAATGACATTCGAATGTCACGGTGAATTTGACGATCGCCACCTTGAGGACGCGACCCAATTCTACGGCCTCGTCCTGCGTGAAACAACGACAATGTCTTTTATTGGTTATGATGCTTTTGGCAAGCACTGGCTTGCCCCATACGCTTTAGACGCTTTTAGGTACTATACTATATGTCCTATTTTCATTTACTGATATTTTTGCGATTGTAATATTATCTTGATGTCTCGTTGATTTCTTAGGCAATTTGAGGCTTTGTTTGTATCTGTTCCTTCTATGTTGTTCCAGCCTCAGAACATCAGTTTATCTCTTGTAATATTATATGATTTCTTGCGACACGCAGTGCTCCTTTTTTTTTTCTTCTTCCTTTTTAATTCGTTGCCACCTGGAAACATTTTACTAGCAAACACTCAGGAAACAATTAGCGGAATTGTCGACCGAGCTGAGCTGTAGAGTCGCCGGTAGTCATCACTTCCTTCAGATATTGCGAATGCGGTGCATATAGGCTTCAATGATGGTCACAACACCTACGTCTCGTACACAGAGTGCTACGGGACGCAAGGTGTCGGTCTTCTTTGCTGATTTGGCCAATCCCCAACACCTTTTCAACGTTATGTGGCCGACGGTGGGACCTTCCCAAAGTCGCGCACTTCAGGGACTGTCGACTAATCAGGTATATCGTCTGTAAATAGATGCCCCGCGTCCTCCGGTGTACGAAAGGTGTGACAGTTCCGCGGGGCAGCGACCACAAATAACCAACCGATGGTCGACGGGACAACACTGAAACGTTTCGTTCATTTCGTGCGTACTACTTCAAGGAGCTTGTAAAGCTAGCGCGTCATTTTATTGAATCTGGTCATCGTCACCGTTTGTCCAAAGTACGGGAGGTAGCATTAAGCACTGTGCTCCTGGCGAACCCAACTGGATTTTTCTAGTGAACCGAGAATGTGACCTTGAAATACCGTTTAGGTAGGACATTTCTACCCTCAAAATTAACCCGCGTGCGCAACGAGAATAGTAGTTCGCGGCAATGATTCACGCTGGATTGTCTCTTTCGCACGTCGTCCACAGCCGCGGAGTTCAATGGGATGATGGTAGCGATGCAATTTATACCGTGTATTCACACGAGCGACATCCTCACAGAATATTCCAGTGGAAGAAAAAGAGAAAACTCTGCCTCACAGAGCCGAAGTTCCGTCCGGGGTTATGTGGAGCATTCACACGCTGCGGAATATCGGAAGTGGCGTACTGCGCATTTAGCAGACGACACCGTCAGCGTGTTTTTCTGTCGTCTGCTACCGGAATTTCTTGTGGTTGCGTCGCAGGATATTCCCTACGGTTGTCAGTGTAGGTGAAGACACGACTTTGAGCTCTCGCGCTCACGTGGCAGCAGAAAGCTATGACGTTCTTCGCATCTTCCGCTTCTGGCGGAATGTCGCTCATGTGACCACGGCTAGTGGCACATGAAGACCTAAATCATGGATTGTCTACAGCGATTCACAGACCGGATTGCGAGCGTTACGAGCTCCGGGCGGGTCAGCAGGTCTTGCTTCAATCGTGCACGATGCCATTAAGACTTACAACGCGTGCAGTGTAGCACAGGGACACGACATCATCCTTCCTTAGACCCCTGGGCATTCCTGCATACCTGGGAACGACGCGGCGAATGCAGCGGCTTCCCGGGCGCATTAGACCGGTCCGGTTTGTCATATGTATTTTACCCCCTTGGACACCCGCTTAATGTTGTCAACTTTAACGAAGAGACTGAGCAGAGACCTGTGGCGCAGTGAGTCTAGAAGTGATACACAGTGATTCCGCTTCTTCGGTCCACGGAGACCGTAATCCACCGGTTCCGTTTAAATGTCCCCTATAGTCACAGCCGTCGCGAGGCGAGTTTGCGCCCGTGGCAGGGTAAACGTGAAGCGCCCCCCCCCCCCCCCCTCTCTCTCTCACTGTCGTCTGAAGCTCTGTAAACAAAGAAAAGAAAACGCTCATTCGCACTGCCGAGATCGTCAATTCAAATCGTCTCCATTCCCGCTTCATACTGTACAGACAACATATGCCAGGGCCTGCCGTTCGGCGCCCTCCCTGGCGAGGGCGCCTGGGGCGGCTGCCCCCCTCCCCCCCCCCCCCAATCGCTACGGCACTGCCTATAGTCGTCTCTTTTTACATATGATCGGAAAGCAGCCTCCCCAAACTGCTCCATGTGCTGTGTTGTGCAGAATGTCGAGCACATTTTGATGTCCTGCGTACGGCACACCGAAGCGCATCGTCTTCCACAAACGGAGCTGGCAGCAGTGGACGGCCGTCTGCTCGGTGTCTCAAAGGTACTTGGGCCTTAGAAGTATCAGACACCGGGTGGTCTCCGCCGTAGTGAAAGTTTTCCGCGACATTGACGCAGACAACAAGTTTTGAGCCTATGAGTGTTTTGTAAGTGTGGGTTTTGCTGTTCGACTGTTTGCGTGTTGCCGTGTTTGCGTGTTCCGTGACAGCTCAGTGTGCGTTTGCAATTGTTCTCTGTCGAGTCACCGCCATAGCTAACCATCATCATCGCCATCATCATCCTCATCAGTGGCATCATCATCATCATCATTGCAGGAGTTTTCCACCAGAGTTACTGGTGCAAGCGATGTGGAGTTAGGGAGGCTTAAATATTATCGTCGCGTTTCTCGCCGACCGCGGTCTCTCCGTTTCACCCAGCAAGACTGTGGCCATGGTGTTCACTCGTCGGTCATTCACGAGGTTCCCGCTCGACATTGAAGGTTCACCACTGCCATTTGTCCCGTACTGCAAGTACCTGGGCGTGGTACTCGATCGTGACCTTTCCTGGTCTCGCCACATTAAGGCTCTTACAACCAAGATCAACAGTTACGTGGCGGTTCTTCGTTGCCTCGCTGGTTTGCGATGGGGCCCATCCTTCTCTGACCTCCGCCGTGTCCACCAATCCCTCGTGCTGGGTTCTCTCCGGTATAGCCTTCCCATCCTGCACGGTATCAGCCGAAGCAGAAATCGAGATCTGCTCTTTAGCCAAGCCAGGAGCCTCCGCGTCTGCTTGGGAGTCCCTTCGACCACCGAGACATACTCTGTCCTAGCCGAGGCACGTGAACCGTCGATCGATGTTCTGCGGGACGGGGCAACCCTCAGTGTTCTCGCACGGTACCTTACGCGGCACCCTCTCCACTACCTTCGCCACGTCGACGAAGACTGCCCAGCCTCTGACTTCGGTCGTGCTCTCGGTCGCCTCAAAGGGTCCGTCCCTGCACAGTTCTCCCTGCCCTTGCACGCCCCTGCGATGTGGACACTTGCAAGACCCGAGACCTGTGCCACTATTCCCGGCCTCCAGAGGAAGAACGATGTGCCTGTGACAGTAGCCCGCCAGCTCGCGCTCGAGCATCTCAGCTCGGCCTATCCTCTGAGCCGCGCCATCTATACTGATGGATCGGTAGCGAATGCGTCATCTGCAGCGGCCTACTACGTCTCGCAGGAAAACCGTGACCTCGACCTCCGACTTCCCTACACAGTGTCCTCCACGGATGCGGAGCTGCTCGGACTGCTGGCCGCTCTGCGGTATATCGCTAAATCTGTGCCTGATGCGTGGGTCGTCCTCACAGACAGCAAGGCGTCTTTGGCGCTCCTGTCCACATACCACCCGAGTGTCGTGAGCGATCTGCGTACCATGGTACTTCAGGAGTACGCCCAACTCTCCTCGGTCGGCCACCGTATCTGCCTTCAGTGGGTACCCGGGCATACAGGGCTACACGGCAACACATGTGCTGACGCGGCTGCGAGACGCGCCGCGCTTGATGCGGCCACGCCGGTGCCCCTACTACCGCTCCCGGTGTCTGCGTGCCGCCTGCTTATACGGCGTCTCTGCGGCGACGGCACCCGCCAGTTTCTTGTAGACGCTATCCGACCTAATGCGTTCCTGCAGTCCATCGACCCCTCACTGGAGTTTGTCATCGGCTGCCGCTGTACCCGCGAGGAGGAGACCCTTCTACATCGTCTCCGGCTGAACGTTGCCCTCACCCGTTCACTCCTGTTCAAAATGGGCCGCGTCTCATCTCCCACTTGCCCCTGCTGCGGTGTAGAAGACGATATTTCTCATCAGCTCCTCCACTGTCAGCGTCACCACCATCATCGGGCCGTGCTCTGGCAACATCTCTCAGAGCTTGGGTGCACGGACGGACGGACAGCCGTTTCTCTCGCAACACTCCTTGGCCCTGTGCAGCGAGCTAACCAGTGGAGAGTCACAAAAGCGGTGCTCCGCTTTCTGCGTAACACGGGTCTCCTGGGCTCCCTGTGAGCCCTGTGTTTCTCTCTCGGCCCAGTGGGCAGTCACCACAGCGCTCCTCCTTCGAACCTTGTCAACGCCTTGTGATTGTGTGACTGTGTGTGTGACTTTTCAGTTTTAGTTTTGTGTTTTAGTTTGGTTTTTCTTTTCCTTTTCTTTTCTTCTTTTTCTTTCTTCTTTTCCTTTTCTTTTCTTCTTTTTCTTTCTTCTTTTCCTTTCCTTTTCTTCTTTTTCTTTCTTCTTTTCCTTTTCATTTCTTCTTTTTCTTTCTTCTTTTCATTTCTTCTCCTTTCCTTTTCCTTTGCTTTCTTCTTTTCCTTTTCTTTTCTTCTTTTTCTTTCTTCTTTTCCTTTTCGTTTCTTCTTTTTCTTTCTTCTTTTCATTTCTTCTCCTTTCCTTTTCCTTTGCTTTCTTCTTCTCCTTTTCTTTTCTTACTTTTCCTTTCTTCCCCTTTTCTCCTTCTTTCTTCCCCTTTTCTTTTCTTATTTTTCTTTTCGTCCCCTTTTCTTTCCTTCCCCTTCCCTTGCCTTTTTGTTTGGAATAGCAAGCCGCCCTTCGTCTGGCTGACCTTTCCTTTCTTTTTCTTAATAAACATATTCCCCCCCCCCCCCCCCCGATGTGGAGTTGCGGGCCTCACACTATAGTGAAGCCGAAATCTCCACTTTATTTTTTCTTCAAATTAAATTAAATCAAATCAAATATGCCAAGCCGTATGTCATATTGCCACTTGGTTCCCTTAAGTATACATCTTTTGCGTGCACGACGATGAAAGTAATGTTTCGTTCTCAGCATAATTAAACTCCTTTCTTATTACATTTGCTAATAAATCATCAGAGAAACAGTGGACATAAAACTTGGAGCGGGAACGTCTTTTACAATGTGTACCATACAGCACAAAAGCATGAATCATAGTTCTCAGTTCTCAAGACCGTCAGCAATTTACCTCGATTATTAAAAGGAGAATGGAAGGACGAGAAGATCGGGGGGGGGGGGGGGGGGACGTAAACGAAAAACGACTGCGGTTTGCATCCGCTCGAGCGGGTAGCGCACAAGTGCGATCACTCAGATCGATATCACGAATATGATTTATGCTTCGCTGCCCTCCGATTTGAAAGAGCTTTACGAAGCGTTTGCATTTAAGTAAAAGAAAAAAAAGAGGAAGAACGGTATAGTAGAAAGTGAATACGACGAAAACCAGGATAGTCCTTTATTTTCACTCATCTGCGTGTGCGAGATGTTTTGCGGTAGGCTGGACGTCTTGCATGTCGATGCCTTTGATGCACGGCCTACACTCTTAAAAATGAACTTCACCGCATAGCACGCTCCTAGCCAACCATCATCTCGAATAATATCGTTATCTGTCCTGATTTATTGTGTTGAAAACGGGAGGCGTATATACGTATATATACGTATATACTTTTTGTGACAATTATGAACAGCACAAGTGTCACAAAAAAGGCGTACGCCTCCCGTTTTCAACAAATCAGGGCAGATAACGATATCATTCAAGGTGACGGTTGGCTAGGAGCGTGCTATGCGGTGAAGTTCATTTTTAAGAGTGTGCCATTGGCGATTGTCAGTTGTTGGACTCTAGAAGATATACTAGGAAGCAGCGTCTCACAAAGTTATAATTACGTATATAATTATGTATGACCTAGTGGTGACGGTGATGGCGATGGTGATGTAATAAAGAAAAAATGGGAGTTGCGACGAAGTCGAATAGGCTTATACACAGAAAGTACAAACAGATAAAAGATTATGAAGAGAGATGATTATGGAGTTCAACTTACTTAATTATGTACGTATTACCTATTTATTATTACGTATTTTACGTATTGCCCCAACGCCTATTAATTACTATTAATTTCTGTTCCTCTGCCTATAGTTACGCGGGGCCATAATTCTTTGCGAAATCGTGCGAAATTTCGTTCGAAATTTATTGCCCGTCGAAAGTGGATTCAGCCCACGACACAGTAATCCTGTCCTGAAACCTCTGATAAGGTTCCGCGATGGAATCACCAATACGTCAAGCGCGCAAAGAAAAAAAAAGTAAATCTGAAGCCTGATGAATGACCAGGGTCTTCCGAAGCCTCAGCGTTGGTTTTTGATGAAGAAACTTTGCTCTAGCTCCACATGCTGTCTCCAAACAGGGAGATAAATTATCTCGCGAAGCTAAAATCCTTCCTTTCGCGACTACTCTTTAAAACGTACACTCTAAAAACCGAACTTCACCGCACGGTATGCTGTGCCAACAATTCGGAACCGCACTCTAAAAACAGAGCTTCACCGCATAGCACGCTCTGCGCCAGCAATTGCCGCGAGTGATTGGGTTGTCGCTTCAGATTCGTGGACAGAGAGGAGGGTACGGCTTTTTGTGTCAATTTGGATATATGATAACTGACATAAAAAGGCGTACCCCCTCCTGTCTCTTTGATTCAGAAGAGATAACCCTCTCTTAAAACAAAGTTTCACCACATAGCACGCTGAAGGCCAACCGTTGCACACAGTGATACCTCTATCACTCTGATCTGTGGTAAATGTGGGATGTACGCCTTCTTGTGACAATTATCATTTCTGCATAAGTGTCACTAAAAGGCGTACGCCTCCCGTTTTCAACGAATCAGGGGACAGAACGATGTCATTCCAGATGATGGTTAGCCACACCCTTAAAAATGAACTTCACCGCATAGCACACTCCTAGCC
The DNA here is from genome assembly GCF_037126465.1 of Ornithodoros turicata. Classification (NCBI taxonomy): domain Eukaryota; kingdom Metazoa; phylum Arthropoda; class Arachnida; order Ixodida; family Argasidae; genus Ornithodoros; species Ornithodoros turicata. Next base: position 24,581,097 of record NC_088207.1, read on the forward strand.
AACCACCATCTCGAACGATATCGTTATCTGGATTTGTTGAAACCGGGAGGAGTACGTTTATACTCCTAGGAGTAGGTAGGGGTACTTCTTTGTGACACTTATGCTGTTCATAATTGTCACAAAAAATGGCGTACGCCTCCTACTTTCAACAAATCAGGATTTAGGATCCTACCCATTATTCTCCTGCCCAGTATTTCCCTAAAATATTGTTTCTCTGTGCGATACGGAACAGTCATAACATTCATTTTTATTTTGGTGAAGTTTGACTTCATAGCGTGCACGGTTCGACGTGCGTCTGGCAACATGCGTCTGGCTCCTCCAAGGTGGATTTCCCTCTCCTCCTCATAGCGGCTGGCAACCTTCCAACGTAGGGCGGGCGGCGGAGTCCGGGAAGGGGTCAGGGCATCAGGGATATGGCTAGGAGAAAACGGCCTCTCTGTGACGTCACTCGTGCAGAATACGAAACTATCAAGTTTATGGTGTTCTTTCGAGAATATGTGGGAGCCCGTAATGCCGACTAACGACGTTTATATTTCGTGCGCTGTCTTTTGAGTGAGGTTGGTTTGATTATAAAGGTCTGTTTATACTATATTATACGGGTTGTATTATAGCGTACTATAATATATTATGCTATATTATAAAGGTTGGTTTATACTTCAAAGTGCCGCTGTGTGTTGAAAAAATACTTATAATAACAAATGAAATACATATTTTTTTATCACAGAGCGGCACTCTAAAGTCGATGCGCTAAGTTTTTCCGAGGCGGCACGCGAATACGGTTGTGCCGAGTTATGCATAATTCTGAATTCGCGGGGGACTCGCAGTCACCCGTTCCAGCATTGTTTATGCGTCGGCACGCGTCAATTAGAGTAACTGAGTGAGCCTCTTATTCGGTTATTCCTTTGACTGTGGGGAAGAAGGGAGAATAGAAAAGAAGCCCATGGCACACCAGAGATAATACGATTATCTTCCTGCCGTCCTTGGCGACCAACGCGTAAACACTCGCAGTCAAGGAAAGTAGGGCTAAGTCATATCGTCAGTCACAGTAATATATAAATTACCAAGCACTATACGACTCAGACTTTCCCTAGGGCACAATGTTATTCCAAACGTATGAAGCCTCCATTTCGGAATATCTAATATAGGAGCTCGCACTCCAAGATAGAGTATTCAGGATCACTTCTCAGGGTGCTCTGTCTCGAGATTGTCTCACTCCATCGTGAGAAGGTTCTAACTGTTCATTATAAATATGTTGTGCCATTATGTACCAAGATTTGAGATTTGCCTCAAAACAGCTGCACACGATGATGTCGTCGTCACTCCTGCTCTGTGGAAAGCACGGGGATTATGCTTTTTCTGACAATTGATTGATTTAGATTGTTTTATGACAGGCACAAAAGCGTCGGCACCATATTACCACTATAATCACTTACTACGTTGTTTTCTCATCACAAATATCATTACTTTATTTTCTTAGAGCCTATAAGTTATGCATTAATAATTTAATCGCTGTTGTTTCATGCTCGCATTGATTGCCAAGATCTTCTGTTTCCTTGTTTCAATGTTCCAGCTAAGACATTACGACATTCCCTTGTTATCTATGTCGGCACGGGTCGTAACCACAGTCCCTTATCATATCTTATGACTAACTTTAATTATCTTCATCGACTTTTCTGGAAACTACACATCTTTCTTGCCTGCAATCAGACTATTAACATACATTTTCTTAATGCTTCACTAATGCCAGAGTTGTTATTTTTATGTTTCTGTTCTTTTAGCCTGTTGCACAATCACTTAGACCAAGCATTGTTGTTGTTGTCTCTCTCTCTCTCTCTTTTTTGTATTAAACATATTCCCCCATACTTGTTCATAGAAACCAGAAAAACAAATAAACGAATCGAATTGAACATAGCATAAGTGTCACAAAAAGGCGTACACCTCCCCTTTTCAACAAATCGGTAGCGAAACAAACTTATTTTATTATGGTCCCGTACAATCTTAAAAATTAACTTCACCGCGTAGCACGCTCCGAGCCAACCATCATTCCGAACGACATCGTTCTCCCCCCTGATTTGTTGAAAACGGGAGGCGTACGCCTTTTTTGTATACTGGTAATGTTACAAAAAAGACGTGCGCCTCCCGTTTTCAACAAAACAGGGGCGAGAACGATGTCGTTCGGGATGATGCACTCTTAAAAATGAACTTCACCGCATAGCACGCTCCTCGCCAACCATAGTCTCGAATCATATCGTTATCTGCCCGGATTTGTTGAAAACGGGAGGCGTACGCCTTTTTTGTGACACTTATGCTGTTCATAATTGTCACAAAAAAGGCGTACGCCTCCCGTTTTCAACAAATCCGGGCAGATAACGATATCATTCGAGATTATGGTTGGCTACTTGCGTGCTATGCGGTGAAGTTCATTTTTAAGAGTGTAGGTGGTGTTGTCCTATCCGCGGGGAATGTCCTGTGGCTCAGCCACAATGCATAGCAGACGAAAGCCGACAGTGCCGTCTGGTATTTGCGCAGTACGCCACTTCCTACCATTCTTGGGAGGCACTTTCGTCTCCTGATCAGTTTATTGCCACCTTCCAGTAGAATATTCCGCGTATAAATCGTGGATTCCCTGGTCATGAACACACGGTTACGGGATCCTGGAAGGAGTGGAAGCGATTCTAGAGGGTATGCAGGTATCAGAGCTGTCTTTCTGCGCAAGGACGCATGCTATATTTTGTTGTGAAGTCCCACTGCAGAAAAAAGCGAAGGGTTATTGCTGCAGTGCTCCTTTAAAATGTCGTCATGTGACCAAATCGACTAACGCCATCTCGTTGTTACAGAGTGGGCGACACAGAGTAAGTATGATAGTTTTCATCTCCGCGAATGTTCTGCATGTTTTCCTATTATAATACTACCTTTATCTAGATGGAATCGAAGGACAAGCCTCCGGTACGTTCCCAAGGCGCTTTACGCCACCCTAGACTAGCTTCATGTGCTGATATTGTTGCCGCTCTCTTTTGCTCATTTTTGCAGATCAGTGGGAGAAACAAAGTAAGTATCTTTTTGCCCATATACTATTCCAGTGTAACGGGAAAGAATGCAGGGAATGTAAGGGAAAGAATTTCATTTTCAGCTGTCCAACATTCCCGGTAGTTTTGTGTCTCTAACCCAGAACAATATACAGTCAATCCTCGCTTTATGAACACCCTTCGTTTCTCGAAAAATTGTTCATAAATCGAGGGATTCCCTCGATTTATTTTCTATTCGTGAATCGAGGTGCAAGGTGCGCGGAAGAGAAATGGACTGAAACAGGAAAGGAAATGCACTAGGTTATGCACTAGAAATGCACTCTATAATTGCAATCTGCATCATACATCCTATCTGATTTTTCTGCTCCGTAGTCATTCTTACCAGAATCCCTGTTTCTGCCTCTACTACTGCTGAATTTCCCCCTCCGAGGGTGGACATAAGCAGGTCTTGCCCTGCTGCGCGACGCAGAAGGGGCTGCGTGCTCATGGAAGTGGTCGTGAACGAAGATCATGGGTCGTCAACGGAGGAGGTCAGTGCCGGCGACACTGATTCGTCCCTTAGCGGCAGTACGATCCTCCTTCGGAAGCGGATGAGCGATAGTCCCGCGCTTATCTCCTCTGACGCTGACGATGATGAACGCCCCTTCCAAGATGTTGCCAAAAGGGCACGAAAGACTGCCCACCCCAGCCATGGACGGCCTCCCAAACTTGAGGGAACCACAGTGTTGTTCGCGCCACTGGACCCGGCGTCCAAACTCGCAAACCTGAATCATCTCAAGCTCTCCGAATTTCTTGCCTCTGAGCTGCCAGGAAGGATTAAGGAAATACGACCCAACTATGCAAAGAACATCCTTGCTGTGGAAGTCATTTCCCTACCGGCAAAAGCGCCCCTCATGAGGCTCGACAGGATCTGTAGTGTTCCTGTCCGCGCCTACGAACCGCGCCCCCTCAACTCGTGCTACGGTGTTATCACGGATATCGATGCCTCGCTCTCTGACGATCAGATAAAGGAGGCTATCAGGTCTGAGCCTCCGGTTCTTGCGGCAAGGCGAATACGGAAAGACGCAGGAGCTGTGAGACTCACTTTTCTCGGGTCACACAGACCGAAGGACATCAGCTTCCATCTCCTGACAATGCGAGTCAAGGACTACTTACCGCGCGCCCCACAATGCCGCAATTGTTTGAGGCACGGCCACGTAGCTGCGTGCTGCAGCCGGAGAAAGGTTTGCGCAACCTGCGGAGCGTCCCATGACTGTGCTGTCTGCCCGCAGAATGACCCCCTGTGTGTCAACTGTCATGGGAAACACCCAGCGACATCAAGCGAATGTCCCAAATTCAAGCTGCAAAGACGCATCGCCAGAGAGCGCTCGCGTTCTAGCAGCAGCTATAGAGCGGCCAAGGAACAAGTCCTAAAGAAGGATCACCGAAGGAACCGCAGACGAAGACGCCGAAGATCTGTGTCGCGGCCACCAGCCTCTACGCCTGCCGCCGAGAAGCAACTTGCCTGGAAGGACAGTCACTTCCCACCACTACCCCCCCACGACAGTGCGCAAGCACCACCGAACTCTGCACCCAAGAGCTGCACGGAAGCGACCCACTCCCAGGTAGCCCGCCGCGCAACTCCCGCTTCATCGTCTTGCACCCCAGCTGACATGCAATCAGTGATAATCAGGCTGCTTTTCGTGGCACTAAAGGCCATAGTCTCTGCGTGCCCCGAGTGTAAGGCGCTCACTGAAGTCCAATCGATCCTTCAACTTGAAAACGCAATCGCCCCCTTACTGCCAACCGAGCCGGTTGGGCGCTAAGCCCCGGCTGTGTGACGGCATCGCTCCCTGGACGGCGAAATGGCGGTGCCAACAATAGTGCAGTATCAGACGACAACAATCTTGCAGTGGAATTCAAGAGGCCTCCAATCAAAAATATCAGACTTTCGCCAGTTTGCGTGGCGGCACAAGTTCCCCCTCATGTGCATCTCGGAATGCGGGCTCCGAGCGGATTTCCGTCTGTCGAATTATATCACATATGTCTCACAACCAAGCGGAACAAAAAGTCGGGCAGCCATCTTCATCCGCTCGGACATACCAGCTGTGCAGAGGAACATTGTGGCAACGGGCGCAGGGGAATACGTCTGCTGCTCGATTCGAGTGGGCTCCCGGGACCTCACAGTTGTCTCCCTCTACATACCACCCGCTGTCCCATATGATGTGAGCGACCTGGAGAACATCCTGGACAGTGTTCCTACGCCATATGTCTTATGTGGAGACTTTAACGCCCATCATACCATCTGGGGCAGCGTGCGGTCCGACCCGCGAGGACAGCGGCTTGCTGCGCTGTTCGAAGAGAGGAACCTCCACATCCTTAACGACGGTTCCCCGACCTTTGTACAGTCACCACACCGATCGTCGTGCCTGGACCTGACGGTTGTGTCTGCTTCGGTTGCGCGGCACTTCACCTGGACTGTTGGCGCTGATATGCATGGCAGTGATCATGCCCCGGTATTAATCAACATTCGCGGAGCACCTGGGACACAGCTCAAGCGCGCAGTCAAGAGGACCGACTGGCAACGCTACAGGGCTGCCGTTGATTCCACCTTCCCAGACCCCGTACTTGGGAACGCCAGCCACGGCGACTTCTGCCGCTTGGTGGTCGGCGCCACACACTGTGCCACGAGAGTCTTTCACCTTCCCACCAAGTTCTTAGCGGTCGACGCGGAGTACGCCAGATTACGTGCGATCCGGCGGAGAGCAGAGAGGCGGGCCCGTCGCACGCATCTCTTGGCCCATATGCTGGAAGCGCGACGGATACAAAAAGCCGTTCATAGACACATCTGTAAATTGGCCAGAAATCACTGGAGGAACTTTGCTTCCTCCCTATCTCCGCGAACACCTCTGTCCCGACTATGGATGGTACTCAGAGGACTAGCCGAACCTGTTACCCAGAGAGATCCGTTCCGATCACTTTCCGTGGCCACAGGACGCTCCGAATTACAGCTGGCAGAGGAGTACTGCGGCAGACTTACGTCCCAACCCCCCGACGGCTCAGCGTCAGCCCGTGACATCCCGGTTGTCCCGGAACCACCAACTGAGCCCTCTCTGGATCAACCGTTCTCGCTAATGGAACTGGAATCGGCTTTGCGTCGCTCACCAATGCACACATCCCCCGGGGCAGATCTCGTCACCTACAAGGCTCTCCACAACCTCCCGCTGCGTGGACGACAGCTGCTTTTGCAGATACTCAACGAGTCTTGGTGCGCCGGCGCTGTGCCCCAGGAGTGGAAGGTGGCGGTTGTTGTCCCCATCCTGAAACCCGGAAAATCACCTCACGACATAGACTCATTTCGGCCGATAGCCCTCACTAGCTGTGTGGCGAAGACCATGGAGCGCATGATTCACGCACGGTTGAGCTGGTACTTTGAAACCACGAGGTACTTCCCCGAAGCCATGGCGGGCTTTCGGCAGGGAAGATCGTCCATCGACAGCGTGGTTGATGTTGTGTCTAGCGTTCAACAAGCACAGTCTGAAGGCCAACTCACAGCCGCTGTTTTCCTGGACGTCATGAAAGCCTATGACAGCGTCCTCCACAGCGCAGTTGTCGCAACGCTGCAAGAGTCGGGTGTCGGGGCCCGCATGACGGCGTGGATCCGCGACTTCCTGTCAGATCGGTCTCTATTTGTGCGCACCACGCAAGGTGACACAGCCCCGTTCCCTGTCCATCGCGGCGTACCGCAAGGCAGTGTGTTAAGTCCGCTCCTATTCAACCTCATCATGGCTTCACTCCCGATGCACTTGTCTGAGCGTACCAACATTACAATTTACGCTGACGACATTTGCATATGGACCTCTGCCATGCGACGTGACGCCATTCAACATCGCCTACAAGACGCCCTCAACACCATCGTGTTATACCTTGCCGATAGGGGACTACGTGTCTCCCCGAGCAAGACAGTCGGTATGGCGTTTACCGGGCGGTCATTCGCCCGCTACCCTCTTCATGTCTCTGGAACCCCTCTCCAATTCGTGCCGCACTGCAAATATCTCGGCGTAATCATTGACAAACGCCTGTCATGGTCCCACCACATCAAGGCACTCTCGGCCAAGACGTCCAACTTTGCGAACGTCCTGCGAAGGGTCTCTGGACTGTCGTGGGGTCCGTCTTGTGACGACCTGCGCCGAGTACACCACTCCCTCGTGTTAGGCCTGCTGCGCTACAGCCTCCCGGTGTTGCACGGCCTGAGTAGGACTGGCGAGCATGAGCTCCTAAATATCCAGGCCCGCAGCCTTCGAGTGTGTCTGGGCTTGCCTAAGACGACCGAAACATACTCAGTCCTCGCGGAGGCACGTGAACCACCTGCAAACATCCTGCGTGACAGGGAGACCCTCCGAGTCTACACGCGGATCCTAACGCAGCACCCCTTCCACTATCTCCGACTCATAGGAAGTGACTGCCCCGACTCTGCCTTTGGTGGCGCTGTCGACCGCCTGCGGGTGGTTGTACCCCAGCCCTCTTCTACCGTGTCCTTTGCCCCTCCTCTGTGGGCCCTCGACCGGCCCTTCGTGTGCTCCACTATCCCCGGCCTTGGGCGAAAGAATGACACTCCTTCAGTTGTCGCACGTCAGCTTGCCCTGGAGCACCTCTCCACGCTACATGACCAGCGGCTAGCAGTTTACACCGACGGGTCGGTCGTACCTGACAGAGCGAGCGCAGCATTTTATGTGCCCCACGAGGACATCGAGCGCACCTTTAAACTTGCAAACGAGACGTCATCCACGGAGGCTGAGCTCTTTGCCGTGTACGCGGCGCTTGAGCACATTTCCATCTCGCCACAGGGAAACTGGTCCATCTTTACAGATAGTAAGGCAGCGTTGGAGGTCATCAGCTCACACGGATCCCAGACGATCAACGACCTCCACGCAATGACTATCTCGTCATACAACTCCGTTCTCGCCTCCGGTCATAGCGTCTGGCTACAGTGGGTTCCCAGCCACATAGGCCTCCCTGGGAATACCCGTGCCGACGCTGCTGCAAGGCGCGCACATAGCTGTGACAGCCCCATCGCAAACCTACCGCTCACGGCATCAGCTTGCCACCTTAAAATCCGTCGATGGTCTGCCTCTGAAACCCGCCACTTCATTGCAGACGCTATTCGATGCAACACATTTCTCCGAGCCATCGACCCCGCGATGCAACTTTACCCCTCCCAACACCTTACCAGGGCCGAGGAAACCCTCCTTCATCGCCTCCGCCTTAACGTCGCCTACACTCCGTCACTCCTGCACAAGATGGGCAGACGCGGCAACGCAAACTGCGATGCCTGCGGCGCCATCGCTGACGTAGCCCACCTCCTGCTAACGTGCCCGACGTTCTCGGCGCCCCGTGCCGCCCTCGCCCGACGCCTCCAAGCCTTGGGCCACCACCCCCTCTCGCTCGCTACACTCCTCGGGCCTGTCCCCCGCCCTGGGCAACGGGATGTTACCAAGGCACTCTTCGAGTACCTCAAGGCCACAGAAATGATGACCGCCCTCTGAAGCACAGGCGGCAAGCCTCACCGCCCGCAGCACATCGTTCCCATCGCGGCTTCTCCCGCACCTGTTTTTTCCTCTTTCTTTTTCTTTTTTTAAGGAGTAGCAAGCCGGCACTTGCCTGGCTGACATCTCCTTTGTGTGAATAAACATATACCCCCCCCCCTATCTGTATTTAGTCTGGAACTTGACTCGTCCGCCTTGAAGTACAGTATCGCACTGTGGATGTGATTCCATGCTAAGCGAGCTGTCACAGCTCCGAACAGTCCTGCTGGTTATCTTCACTGCCATTATGATCACTCCTCTCGGCACCATCATTTGATAATTGCACTAAAGCACCATCACCAAGCTGTTCATATGTGTGTTCACCGTCAGCACCGTCGGTTCTGGCAATTCTTGTGGCTATGGGGCACTGCACAGGTGCTTGACCTTCATTCTTTGTTCATCTTTATTGACATGACCCCAGTACTTCCCCGTTCATAAATCAAGGTCAAAACACATGTGTTTTTGCAGTTCGTTCCCTGAAAATCCGTTCACAGTTCGGATACCGACGGTTCATAAACCGAGGAAGAAATACATAGAAAAAGTTTGGTTCCTTGTGACGCCATTCATAAACCGAGGGAATTCGTAAATCGAGGGTTCATAAAACAAGGGTTGACTGTAGGTGTCTTTCTTTGCAGGAAGGGAAGTTTTCAAAAGTACGCTGGCTAGCTCCCTGGTGGCCGTGAGATGGACTTGGAGTTGAAAGTTTTAGCGGGATAGTAAATGAGATTAAAGACGCCAAATTTAAACTTTGGAGATCATTCCAATAATTTTCAAGAACAGCAATAGACCTCTACCCGAGAAACGTCATCATGACGTTGGTAGACAGACCGAAACCGAAACAAATCGGAAGGGGAGGGTTGGGTTCCACGAATATTTCCTTCCGGTAGCGGTACCGCGCTACGTTTCGGAATGAGTAGCGGCGTTTCAGAGGAGTAGCGAATAGCGGTACTCAGCTACCTAACTGCCGACCGAAGGGACAGGGCGCAGGGCACACCCAACGGAGAATAATGCAACTCCTCAGCACGAAATTCAGCCAAACGGACACAATATAACCGTACGATCAACAAAAATACACGCGGCAGGAACCTGCGTATACGGAATCACGCACGGGGCCAACGTTTCTTAAGTCAGGGAGGTCAGAGAACCGCTACGTGATCATGTGATCAGCACATAGGAACCCGTGCCATCTCTCGGCAACCTCTTGCAACGCGAAGCTGCCGCTGGTTTCGAACGCGTACGGCAGATGGCGCTAGTCACCACATTTTCGGCGTTTCTGTGTATTTAGGTGTGCGATTTTGAACCACACAAGTTTATTTATTATTCTTTGATTTGGGATAAAACTTTGGACATCACTCCTGCTGATAATTACCCGCCCGCTGATCATATTTTCAGCCGAGAATAAGTACAGAATAGCCTTTTATGCAAGTGTAAAAGTAGCGTTTTTTTCTTAAATTTGATAGGCAATAATCAATTAATGACGCTTTACGCGAGTAAAAACGTTCTTGACTTTCCTTTGCATACTGTGCAACGTCACTTTGAAAAAAGATTGGCAGCGCTATCTCTTTTTGTGTTCGCGTCATCCTTGACTGAAAAACACCTAAAATGGAAGATATGGTCGTCCTTCTCGCTTTATAACGCCACAGCTGATCATCACATAAAAAAACCAGTTCTTGGCTTAGCTTGCCCAAAGAACAAGCTTTCCAACGGTACCAACATATTTCACGTAAATTTCCGAGAAGCCGTGTAACCTTTGACTGAAAATGACACTTTTCGGGTGATGAGTGGGACCGTAGCCTTAAAAGAAAAGTAGCACCGAAGGTCGCGTCCATTTCAGGGACCATTGTAATCCCCTCACGACCGTGGCTTTCGGGCGCGACCTTCTTCGCTCCAAGCTTCGAACGTAGTTCAAGTCTACCAAATTGGTGCCGCTCTCGAACAATATGACGTCATTTGTTTACAACCAGAGAGAGGTCTATTGACAAAAAGTCGGCGCATGCCTGTAGCCGGAATCGAACCTGCCGCATTCATTGCCGCTATTCGATAGCCTGGGCCCTCAGTTCTCTTCCGTTGCAATTTGCATCCAATTGCGCTTATAATTAATCTCAATTGAGAAAATTAAAAATTACGGGCAGCACTGTGTCAAAGTCGCCACCAACTGCGCATTGCTCTCCAACTGTGGCGTCAAAACTGCATCGCATGCACGAAACACTGTGTCGGAAACAAAAGGAGCCGGCTACGTGTCGGCTACGTAGTCGTCATGAACAACAAGCACCCTTTTTTCTACGAGTGTACTTCTACGTACCACGATGCACTGCTTAACTGTGGGGGATATCCTGCGCCGCAAGATGTTCCATAGCAGACGACAGGAAAATACTGTCGTCTAGCTGCTGAGTTACTCCAGAATACGCCAAGGGAATGTGCGTGAAACGTCACAGCCTTCCCATTCCACCTGAGCGCGATCGATCAACGTCAGGTCTTTTCAGTGCTCGTCCAACCGTTGGGGACATCCTGCGACTCAGCCCCAATCACGACCTACTAGATTATGATATGACGACCATGTCATAGGCACCCCTTCCTAGCGCCGCATTTGGAAGCTAGCGGTGTCGCTACTCATCGGCCCGGTTATTGCTTCCTCAATTTCTATAATACAGTACTATGTACTTCAGCCTACGTTAGTATTTTTCCACACGGGGTGGACGTCCCACGGGAAGGGCTTCTTTTTAAAGTTGATCATCATCATCATTCTGCGCTTTTTCATAGGAGTTGTTGCCGTCGTCTGGTACGGTAGTCGTACGTCCGCTTCTGCGCATTCAAAATTCAAACTTCCACTGTCCAATCATGATGTAGATGTCGCGAGCCGATGAGTAGCGCCCCTAGCGGATCGTGCGGACGGGCTCCTCATGGGGGTCCGTTTATGACATGGTCGTTATAATCTAGTAGGTCGTACTCAACATAACAGACGGTGGAGCTTCTACCCCGTGAGCGGCTTTTTCTTTTCGTTCCACTAGAAGATTCCGTCGGGGTGTCACTCGTCTGAGTAGACGGTAACGAAAGAACATGGAAAGAGGTACTAACCAGAAACCAGCAGCACTAGTACCAGCTGTAATGAGGGAAGAATATTTTATGTGAGCCACATTAGCAGCTGTAGTGACAACATTTGGTGTCTTAACCTATGCCATGCCAATCTATGTGAGTCAAGTTGCATTCTGTCTTTTTTCCTTCTGTAAGCGAAGAGGAAGTATTGTCATAGAATTAATTTCTAGTTTTAAAAGTGACGTCACGATACACGCAATCTACCATCTGGTCTGGCAACATTGCTTCTTGGAGAATATTGCCAGACCAGACCACTTTCCAGTTCCTAACCAGTGCAGTCGTCTTCGAAACGTGGGACGAAAAGCGAACACCAAGAGGGTGCCTGCGCTGTTGCTAGGAGGTAGAACCCAGAATTCATGGTGACGTCAGCTACACTCTTAGAGTAGCACAAGTCATTTTTAACACCCTGTTTCATTCCTATAAAATTGATAAGTATAGGTCAGTAAGATGCACCATGAGAAGTAATTCATAGCACAGTGTCATAATTATCGCATAAATTGAATTTAAAGTGCGCCGCAAAAAGGAGGAACAGCTGGAGGAACAGTTCCTCGCCGCAGTTGGAGGAACATTGTGGCTCTACGTCTCCTGAACGGTGTGTATTGGCTTTCCAGCAACGTATAACACTCTTACCCACGGAAGAAACCTACTGGTTTTACAGCTCCAAGCAGTAGGTAATCACATTTGAGAAGAATGCCTGAATTAAAAGCACAGTTTATGACAGGGAGTGATGTCAAAAACGTTGTTGAATGCACTTGACTCTTGCAGATGCAAGGACTAACTTTCAAGACACATCCTGGTCACCGTTGCAAACGTCGTACGCCCTGCTACACTTAATGGGCATGCCTCAAACACTTTGCATTTGAGTATAAGCTCCATCCTGTTCGCAAATAGAGGCTACTGGTTGGTGACAGTACCTCTATATCCAAACGGGATAGCCAAGAGGTCGCCCCCTATAGCCACTCCTCAGTAAGTGAAGCGGAGTTGGCTGCCAGTGGCGGACATGTGCTCGCAGTCAGCATGCATCTGTGCTCCGACGCAGAAAAAAGAAGAAGAAATAAATAGCGCACAAATACCTCCGCAAACCTCTTGCCAATATTACCTAAAGTCAGTGACAACTTAAGTCATACACTTGACCCCGCCGACACACAAGAATCGCTCCGCGCGCGCGATTGAGGTGCGCTGCGGCGAAGTAGGGACTGGGGAGAGAGAGACAGCCTGCACTACATCGCGAGGCGGGTGCGTCGTGCAAAGGCTGGTAGACAATCGAAGAAGTCTTCTACGGATGAGTGGCCGGTCCCAGTTGTAGGACTTAAGTTGTCACTGACTATAAATGTCGTCATAACGTTGCACTTGTGTGGGATGTTGCAGTTGTCATGTTGCAGCAATGTTGTAAGAACATCTTCTAGCAACGTTGTGTGTTCCGAAGAGGACATTATCGACGTTTACGCAACGTTTGAAGAAAACATTGGGGCAACGTTTCAGCAACCTAGTGTGCTAGAACGGTTTCTTGAAAACGGGAGGCGGAGCCTATTTTGTACTATTATGCACGTGCATAATGGAGCAAAATAGGCTCCGCCTCCCGTTTTCGACAAATCAGGGGCGCGAACGTTGTCATCCGGGATGATGGCTGGTTAGGATCGTGCTATGTGGTGAAACTCAACTCAACTCACTCAACGACGCCCACTTCTGTGTGGCCAGCAACGGCGAGCCTATCCTGCCATCACCCCCCCCCCCTCAACTCAACTCAACTCAACTCAACTGTGAACATCCCGAAACAATCGAACACATCCTGCGAGACTGCCGAGCATACCATTCTGCGCGCGAAGCCCATCTTCCTCGCTCCACCTCGTGCACGCTAGCGGACATCCTCTACCCCGCTGGTTCTTCTGCCGAACGTTCCGCCACAGCAAGAAACCTCATTCTCTTCCTGCAGAAGGCAGGCCTTGCTCAACGACCCATCTAATACTTTGCTCTCCCCGACGAACTCGTGCACCCTCACCGCATCCCCATCCTTCATCCTCCTCTATCCTCCATCCGCCCGTCCTTTTTTGTGTTTTGCGTTTTTTTTCTTCTCTTTTATTTATTTTTTATTTTATTTTATTTATTTTATTTTTTTGCTGTAGTCGTGATGACGCCCACTTTTGTGTGGCCAACAACGGCGAGCTATGCTGCCATTACTCCGCCCCCCCCCCTCATTTTTAAGACTACTCTTCGAGTACTCTTTGAAACTATAAAATTTTGCTCCAGAAAATTCGTCAAATTCGTGAAAATTCGCGCTTTGTTCACTGGCGGCATTTATATTTTGTGTATCGAGACGTTGAGCGCCGTTGATTTTTATACGAAGTAGGCTACATGGTACTTTGGGTAGTACTTCAGCTCATCGAATACTCTGACAGGAGCGACCATGCAAAGTATTTTCGTCGTACGCTGTTTTGTCACCGCGCAATTCAATTACTGAACAAAACGTCCGGAAAACCACGGCTGTCTCCCTATCGGCATGGCCCGATCTGCTGCTGTGAGCTCAGGAGCAGCATAGTAGGCAACCGTGAGCGAACCTCCTGATCGGTCGGCACTCACTTTCAGTCTTGAGTAGAAAAAAAGTTACAGTAAGGCAAAGTTACAAGTAACTTATTATAACTGTAACTAGTTACTTTTTGCAGTAACTATATGCTTTCTACTAAGTTAACTTATAACTGTGATTAGTTACTTTTTGCAGTAACTAGTTACAGTAACTAGATACTTTTCTGCAAAAGTAACTTGTAACTGTAACTAGTTATCACTTGTTGTCAAAGTTACTGTAAAATGTAACTAAGTTATTCAGGTATCGCGTTATAAATAAATTATACTGTACTGTACTGTACTGCACTGTTATACTGTACTGTACTGTAGTTACTGTAAAATGTAACTAAGTTACTCAGGATGTGTTATAAATAAATTATAACACAGTATAGAGCTATGCTTGGACAGTGCGAGTTCTGAAACAATGTTTGTGTTAAATTAATGGATATTTTTTCCCTATACAGGTAACTGCAAAGTAACTAAGTTACTTCAGTGCAGTAACTGTAACTGTTACTCAGTTACTATCTTTGATGGCAAACTCTAACTGCAACTTCGTTACGTTTTTTTTTCTTTTTGAGAATCACTTCCATCGGTTTGTGCATCGGTGAAGCGTACTTTGGGAAATCCGTGTAAGCACACTGACGGCGTTATGTTTTGCGCACTCCGTCTTTGGGCGTAGCTAATTGATAGCATGGAATAAATGTCATTCTTACTCCATAATGGCACTTAGGAGCGCATGGTATTTATCGTGTAAGGAGGAGAAGGAGTCTTTCAGGGACATAATTTGTTATTCCCAAGTCAGTTTAATGACATTAGCGCGTCAAAATCAAAGCCCGCTTGAAGCCTTTCTTCCTTGCGTATCCTTTTGCAAAAACGAAAGCACGCAAAAGAAAACTGAAAAGAAAAGAACACGCGTCTTCCCTGCGCTCTCCGACCCCCTGTCTGTGCTCACTTCATCGTGCTTCGTCTAGAGGGCACTAGGCGTCCACCCACAAAATTGGTAGCGCCACTTGCTTGCCCCGCTTGCAGGCTGCTGGCGACCGCCGGCGGCGCGTTTTCTAACTTCATGATGGAAGGGCGGCGATATGAAATCACCAACCGGCGAAAATGAGCTGCAAAGAAGCCACCGCACCTTAGGTTCCCAATGTGTCAAGCCAAAATTATGGCGTGTGTTTTTATAGCACTTCTGCGGAAAACAAAATCTCTTCGTTCTGATGCACTCTGAAAGTTACTGTTTCACCATACTGCTTCGCTTATACGGTTTCTACCTAAAGTCAATCGATGGAATTAAGTCCGAACCCGCACGTGACAAACGTCCTCCGATAATTTCGTCATTTATGCAATGGCAACCCCCGACGGCATAGTGCTGTTTCACTGCTATTATCCATTGTGAAGTTGTCAAGTGGGCACGGCCGACAACTCATTTCATCGATGATCGAACACGTTTGACACGATTACGTATTAGCACAGACAATGAGAGCTTTAGTGCTGCCGCGGTCACTCGACCGTGGTACTGAGTACCGCGTATGTAAGCAGTGGCGGATCAAGGCGGCGGTTTTTGAATTTTCACGATTTATCTCCAGAGAAACGGACCAAGTGACACGATCGACATAAAATTTTAGGGCATAATACGTCCTCTAATATCTACTTTAGCTTCCCGACACTGTTTCTATTTGTTTTATCTTCGTTTCAAACCCCGAAGTTTATCTTGGCGAACCCTGCATATCCTTCTGTACACAATGCAATTGCTTCCGCTACAAGCAAAACTCTCTGTTGTCACGATGTACAGGCTTACGAACCTACGTACATGCTTACCTTCCGACAGCTGAGCCCGGAACAAAGACTCCGTTTGTGCTTTAATTTGAGTCGCAAAAAACTTGAACGAGCCTCCGATAGTTACTGTATAAGTAGTAATTTTCGCGAGGTCCTATTTTTCGCGAAATTCGCGAACGCCCGTTTTTCGCGAATTTAAAGTCCCGCGAAATATTCGAACCAATGACAGAAAAATACGTGAAAGAAATATGTAAGAAATTTGACCCAGGACGCTGAGGCAACTTATGTATACGGAGTTTCTTACGCTGTTATACTGCATTGCCTCGTAAAGTGTTCAGTTCGCCGCTGCAACTGGAGACTGTAGTCCCGCCTTGACGTACGAATCCCGCGCGGATGTAAGCCTCCCGTGATTCCGGTTCCTTGTAAGCCTGGATCATCCAGCAAGCGCGTATGCACTCTGCCACGCGTACAGACCTTTGGAAATGTTGTCGCACCACTACCAAGTGCCAATCGCACCTGCTCGGTGCGATGACAGGAATGACGGGAGACAGGGCAATTGGGCAATGGCACAGATACGAGCCGAGTAGGACCCCCTAATCGCATCTCTTGCAGTCAGAAGTGCTCAAAAGGAAGACAAATTGAACGAGTTACCCTGTTGTGATACCTTTTATTAGCTTCTTCCGGGAAGTTCAAGGTGGATGGCCCCTAAGATGCAGGGTGGACGCAGCGCGGTACCGCGAATTTAAGGTTCCGCGAATAATTGCATGATCCTGGCTTCTCACAAATTCGCGAATTATTGAGCCCGCGAATTTAAGCACTTATACAGTATACGGAGAAGAGCGAATACAGCGAATTTTATTCGCTACCTCAAATTACGAGTTATCATTTCCAAATTGCGTGTATCTCCTACGGGCTACACCGACTAAAAATTGTCCGGCATGGTGCTACCAGATACACTTTGGAATCTAAACAGTACCAAAGATAAGGGAAAATTTTATAAGAGAATAGCGGACCCAAAATGCAAGTGCTATAACGCATGTAGGAGCCTCCGCGCACGACTTATAGATAGGGTTTCTCGTTTTCAGTTTTTATTTTTGGGCGGATGCGGCGTATGTTTTTCTGGATTTATTTATTTTCACGAAATCGGCGTTCTTCGATGGTTTTCCTGCCGTGTACATGGTTTACCCGAGAGTAATCGACGAATAGAAATCGCAATGCAGTTTCCGCACGATGCTCATTCAACATGACGTTGTTCGCTGCGGTGTCGTTTTACGGCTAACGGAAAAGTAAACGGACACATTTTTCCACAACCTTCGTATTTCTGTATGGTTTTTCTGATCTGCATCAGCAACTTGCTGGGCATGTGCAGCAATTTGTCTCTGTCATGTCCTGGCATGTCCCTCTGTATTCGGCGTTTTTCGATTAAAACCGAATTAGGGAAAATTTACCCGGGGTATGTATTTCCGTGTTTTTCGGGAAAACGCGGAACCTTACTTATAGAATAGGGTTTTCGGGTTTTTTCACAGCGAAGAGCGGCGCGCTTAACGTATTAGCCGACGTTTACAAATGAACCAATCACCAACATTTAGAAATGAAAAAGAAATAACAACAATATCGAAATAAAAAAAAAAAAAACACGGATAGAGATCGGTAACCATAGTGCTTCGTACGTGATTAAAAAAAAAACTTTTTATTATTATTAGTGAGTTTTAGTATATCGTACGTTGGTCGCCTTGCGCACGTAAGGGATAGCATGGTGGTTCTGCGCGATTTGCAGAGCTCTGTTTATATCTTCGTGTGAGCAGAATGAAAACAAACGCTGTCCCTTGCGTACGCAAATGCGATAGCGTTCGATACACTAAAACTCACTACTGCTGTCAACACTTGCGGCCGTGATGTGGAGACGTCATGCGGATTCTCGTCGGCCGTGGGAGCGACGCAAACCACCTTAGGAACCCCCGCTATTTTTTTGCAGAATAAAGAGCTTTAGTCTAGCGAACCCAAGTGTTCTGGGGCCACAAAGTAATTAGCGAGTTTTAGTGCATCGTACGCTATCGCCTTTACGTACGTAAGGAATGGCGTGGTGGTACTGCGCAATGTGCGAAGCCGACTTTTTGTTTTGTGCGTGCGCAAAAACAACAGCGCTATCCTTTACGTACGCAAATGCGATAGCGTACGATGCGTTAAAACTCGCTATTGCGTCGTCGTCATTCTTAGTGAACGGAAACAGCTCTTTGGGCTCCGAATGCGTGCACTTTCTCGAAAATCCCGCGTGGTTCCAAGACAGGCTTGCGCTGCTCTCGTGGACTCTAGGAATACGCATGAGCGTGTCGTCTGCAAACCCGAAAAAAAAAAAGAAAAGAAATGATAACAACAACAAAAGCAACAAAACGGTTTCGCTTCGCGATACCATGTACGGGGTGAATTTAGCAAAGGTTACACATTTTTATCGCGTCATAAAGAAGATGATGGTTCTGGCGCTTCAGGCTTTGCAGACTGATAGTCATTCGCTAGAGGTTTTATCCATATTTTTTTCGAATGCTATCACTTTGTACAAAAAAAGTTAGAAGCAAAGCAAATTCTCACCCCATGCATTTCCTATGGCCTATACCACCCGCAAACCAGCATTTTTTCCTCTGTCTGCTTCACGTTCACATCACCACGTATAGGTGGCGCCGCCTCGAAACCCTGAATCTGATTCATCTGGTTGTTGGTTGTTCCATAGGTTTTGGTTTTGCTTCGTCTCCAGGCAGCGCCACCTATACGTGGTGATGTGAACGTGAAGCAAACAGAGGAAAAAATGGCGATTTGTGGGCGATATAGGCCATAGGAAATGCGTGGGGTGAGAATTTGCATTGCTTCTATTTTTTTTTTTTTTTTCTACAAAGTGATAGCATTTGGAAAAAAAAATCTGAATAAAACCCCAGGCGAATTATTATCAATCTGCAAAGTTTGAAGTGCCAGAGACGTTATCTTGTATTTTTCCGACTCGCTCGAAATGTGTAACCTTTGCTAAATTCACCCTGTATTTTACGAACTACTTTTACTTGAATGAAATACCAAGTTGGGCCTGTTGGTCACACATGACAAAATAGCTAAAACCAGTGCTAAAAACACTAAGAACAAAACAGGACGGACGCACTACTTTTACTTATTTTACTAACTAATTTTACTTAGGGAAAAAAAAGAAGAAGAAAAAATAACCGTTCTCACGGTCACGTTCACGTTCTCGCGGTCCACTGGTAACCTTTGTACTCCGCACCTGTGTCCTCATTCCGTCGCCATAACCCCCTTTTTATCCTTAATTCCTCGAACGTCACCTTGGCTACATGCGTTCTGGCTTCCTGTGTAATCCCTTGGGCTCGCGTTATGCTGCGTTTCTGATACCCCTGCTTTTGTATTTATGTTCTTTTGATTTTTACCTGTGTTTGCATCCTTTCCATCATCCTGTCACACTCATGCCAAAACTCCATCGTCAACTGTATATATGAGCCCATACCATGTTCATATTTTTGTAACCTGAAGAAGTGCAGTCTCGTGCACGAAAGCCTGGTAAACAAGATGATGATTGATAATCAATCATCATCTTGCTTATACCATGCGTAAATAAATTTGTTGCTCCGACCGTTTAATATCACTCTTTAATTTTACATACTTTCTAGTGGCGAAGTAAACGAAAATAACTAATCACGAATAACGAGGCATCATTTTATAACACTAATCGTACTCATAACGACATATGCTTACAAAAGGCGATTATTATGAGGTTTCTTCATTTCTTTTTCTTTTGTAAGTCTCGGTTGTCCCTGCGCTGCGTGCATTATAGAGCTTGCGTTTTGGGTCATCTATTCTCATGCACGCTGTTATAATACTCTCTAATAGCATGCGCACCCTAAACCCAAAGCGCTGTTTGACATCTGAGCATGCGCAGTGGCGACGACCCTATTCCTTCGAGGCCCCAAAGCGCCTGGGTGCCCTATCCCACAACTTTCTAACGAGAATTTCATTGAGCCTCTTGAGAGACACCCCTGATATAGGCGCCAATTTGCGGACTGTACTCACAGATTAAACTTAATTTGTCATAGTTGCTTTTAGAGCCCTGCAAGGGCCGACTTTTCCGGGCCCGACCCGGCCCGGGCGCATCGAAAAATGGCCCGGCCCGACCTGGGCCAGGACCTTCATATTTTTATGAGGCCCAGCCCGGCCCGGCCCGGCCGGTGACTCGGCGTGGGCGAGTAGATCCCGGCCTAGTATTTCCAGCCGTGACGTACGCGTTTCTGGCGCTTATCAAACAAATTTATAAGAAAATTTATACGAAGAGAAGATAAGGCCACAAACATACAGGTGCTGGCGGTTTAACACCGTATAACAGCACGAGACCAAATTAAATCCAGAACGCACGTGGGCATGGGCGTTATCATTACACTGTCAAGTTTTTGCGGAGGTAGAGGATGCTGTCCACAAACTCCTTCTATCAGGCCCTACCCATTTCACCGAGCTTTGCCAACGTGATTGTGAAATACGTGAGGAGTGAGGAGCAATGCGAAGTGGCTTTAAGAATGTTCTAGAGGGTCGAATCATACGCAGTGTTCCTTGCTCGTCTTTGCAAATATATGCACAGGAATGACGCAAGCGCGTGATGATATGAACTAATAGTCCTCCATTGTGTGGAATTAGCTGCGTGACCCGGCCGAGCCTGATTCTCGGAAACATATTTGTCGGCCCGCGCCCGGCCCGGACCGCGGTGCCGGCGTATTTTTTCGGCCCGGGCTCGGCCCGGCCCGGAGCACACAGCCCATAACAAGCCCGGCCCGTGCAAGGCTCTAGTTGCTTCATCAGCTAACGGCCTCAACAACACCGAATATCCTCTGGATGTACGAATTATGTGCTAACGGATTCGCACGTCGGATGGATATCTGAGTGGCATTCATCGGACGTACGAAATATGCTGGGACATTATTCGTACATCCAGAGGATATTCGGTGTTGTTGGGGGGGGGGGGGGGGTTCCTCGAGGTGTTTACTTGTTGGCTAAAGACGACATGGTTAGCTGATAAAATTGGCAACACGTAGTTAATTTCTGGTTCGTTTTAGTATTCATAGACGTTTTCTCAACTGCTCATGGAAAGCAACGTGTTCGTTAATTTATTTTCATTTTGATTTTTTCTGAATTCACGACTGTGAAACGGCAAGCATGCCGCTTTAATCGTTCACGTGGTACCAATGGTAACGTGATCCAACTGGTAAAAATATGTGACTGATGCTTCTTTTGTGGTGGGACTGGCATGGAGTGGACGACCTCACGTTGTGTGCAGCCGACGTCAACAGTCAATCAAGTACGTACATTTAGTTACAGCATGGTGGCATTCATTTTTATTCAAGGGTCACTTGACATATGGTTCTGACGACACATATGCTTCTATAAATATCACAATTCGCCCACATATTCCTAGACAAAAACTTGACTCCTTTCGCGTTGTCCGGCGTCCTACTTCTTGAACTTCCTTTCTCCCCAAATTCCTTTTCCTACCTATCGGGCCCTGAAATTCGTCGAAAGACAGAACACGTGGGAGGAGAGTCGAAAAAAAGAATTAGAGGATACGGTTACAACAGGGCTGATTCTTTCATGAAAGAGCAAAACAGTTTCAAAGGAGCCCTTTTTCATTTGCAATCTTAGGAAGTATCTCGGTTTTAAGTAATCACTTACTGACCAATTGACCACTATAACTCTAATTAATAACTTCTCCTCAGAGAGAACAACATTAGCCGCGTTTACATGAATACGACACAGCGTATGGAATCGAGTCGAAACCGGAGAGAAGACGATACGACACCGTTTACATGGATGCGCATCGAGTCCAGACCGGAGATGGCGCCACGCTGTGTCATATCAGAAAGTTTGAGGCGCACTACCGCAAATACTGCCGTCCCGGTATCCCGCTACCTGCGCTCCGAACGTCATAACGTCGAAAACGCAGCATCTACGCCCCATTTTCAAGCGTACTTCAGAATGAAATCTGCTTTGCGGCTGCAAGCACTGCTGCTTCTGTCAGTGTAGACTGACCTACATATCCAAAACGGAGTGTGGCTGGGAACTCCCTAATATCACCATTTTGTCATCCCGACTAGGAGTAGCAGACGACGCAACTAGCCCGCAGACGAACGCCGCTTCCCATAATCCTCTATTCTTCCCTCGATGCGCATCGTCTGTTTACAGCCTGTTTACATGCGCAATCTGAATGCGCATCCACCGTCTCGATCCACTTCTGTTTAGCGGTTTGAATACTATACCTTCTCCTAGCGAATTGACCCGTTTACATGAGTGGATTCGATTCGACAAGTGGACACGGTACGCTTGTGTCGTATTCATGTAAACGCGGCTATTGATGTCGAATACCAGTCGGCAACAGGTAGCGAACGAAGATGGGCGGTCTCTGAAACAAGAGAGAATGACATGAAATTAAAAAGTAACTGTAACTAGTTCCTGTGTAGCTACAGTTAGTTTAGAATTTCGACTTAGTTCCCTATACCTGTCGCCGACTGGTATTCGATGTGTAAGTTGCTCTCTGAGAAAGAGTAGCTGTGGTAGGACTTTTTTAGAGTCGTGAAGAAGTGCAATGCGCTCTCCTAAAAAAGCTAGTGCAACCAGAGCAATATTTTTATTTCTTTTTTTTTGGGGGGGGGGGGCGTTTTGTGGGGGTTTTACGTGGGAAGGCGGGATTCCATCCCCGTTCACCCCACAAAAAACAATGCGGGGGTTTGAACACCCGCAACTCCCCTCTTCCGTGGTTGCGCCACTGCTGGGAAACCCTGCATTTGTAAACAAATTACCGTCTCCGTATGTCGTAGATATATCAAGGCTTAATTACACTGTAGCTCGATACTTTTCCGTCCTTCCTGAATCGCTGATAGCATAGTTCCTGTTGCGTGAGTAGAGAGCAGCAGAAAGACGCGAGCGCGCACGACTGTCACGACGCACCCGAGCACTCAAGCAAGAAACGCGTTTGAGTGAAGCGAGATTTCAGAAAGTAGCGCGCCACGTGACGTTGAACAACGTCACCATGCGCGCATCACGTGAGCAGGAATGTCCATTTCGTTAGTGGGAGATGTGGAGAGGAGGGCTGAGGAGGTGCGCTGCCCCCTGGCGCGGTTCCCGCTTACCCAGCAGTCGAAGGTGAACGACTGTGTGTTGTCAGTGCTGCATGCCATATCTGTCGTGCTTGACTGTTTTCAATGTTACGTGGCCCGTAGAGACTGTACTCTCTGCGACCCGGGCGCTTGTGTCTACACGTATTGTGCTCTGGAATAATCGCCAAGTGGATTTCACGAACGCGTACCCCCCTGGGCCACTCGTCGCCAGGTAAGCTAATATTTTGCTTCGCTGTCGCTGCTGTACAGTGTTGATTCCGTAGATGATGGAGTCGTGATTTTATCGGCTTCGAAATCGCTTCCGACTACGTTCAATTGAGAGTGTGTTAAGAGGGTAAATGGCACATTCCGATGACGCGAACGCAATTGCCGTACTCCATAATACAGCTGTTCTCCTTTGTTGTTATTAGAGCGTGCTGCGCCAGCGCTGCCAGCCGTTCTTGACAGCGTTCTTGATAGTAACTTGCGGCACGGATTGGAAGTCTCTGTAGTTCGACACAGTATTCGTGTCCGACTGGTCAGTCCTTGTGTCCTCCTCTACTAACAGCTGTTTGAGGCCTAGTTGCACATTGCACACAAGGGCTTTGTGACCCAAAATTGACAGGCACAGCATGGGGAGAAAGCAGACGACCTATAGTGTTGACGAACATGTCCCTGCCCGTCTTTAAACGCTTGATATTGAATTGTTCAGTTCTTTTCTAACTCAATCTCAGGAATTATATCAATTATATCCAGAACTGACATTTCCTGAACATAAAAGCAGAATGCAAGCAATTGTTCGGCGAAATTGGCAAAAATGAAATTCTGCAGCTATCACAGACTTCGTTGTGGAATTTGGAGCTGTTATGCGAGCGTTCAGGAAAATCAACATGTATGCGGTGAGCTGTCTATTCCTGCCCAGGCTTTGCAGTCACCTTCGCTGTGGTATGGCGGGATTAATCAGGTGGATGACCTTTCGAGGAAGATGTTTAATGTGCTCCTTCGAGTGTGGGACTGTGTATTCCCGTTACTAACGGCAAGACGCACAAACAACTTATTTCGGGATCCTTCCTCGTTTCGATTGGTCGCCTCAATCACGAATCCTTACGCGGCATCCGTTGCGCTGCTTCTTTGTGAATTCCACGTAATTCGGAGGACGACTATATCTGTAACGTGTGTAAGGTCATAACCTTCGTTCGCGTAATATTGCCTGTCGACCTTTTGCTAAGCTTTTTTTTTTTTCAATGTGGATACTGAACAGCATAATCTGCTCTTACTCTCTGCGGTTAGTTAAGTATTAAGTCATTAAGTGGGGTAACATATTGTGAACTGTTGTCGATTGGGTTAAAAGATATGCGAGTCTGCATGAGCATGTGTACTTTGTACATATTTGAACGGTTGCTTGCTGAACAGCTGAAACCTGCACGGCTACGTGACATTGGTACACTTTGTGCGCAATGTATTAGCCATCTGGATGCTGGTGGCAAAGGTTGTTTTGACCTCTGATTTGTGAAATCTAAGCCTGGCCAAATTTGCTGGGTTGTTTGATAGAAATCGAGTTTTGTTCAATCGCACCAGAACTTCAGTACGGGGTTGAAACCGCTTTCACAACAACATTGGTCTGCAATCCTCTCCGGTGTGATACATGACTTGAAACGTCTTACAAAGGTACTGCCAAGGCCACAGTGAAACAGGCCTGAGCATGGGTAACATGGAAAACATCGTGTTGCCCATGCTCAAAACCCCAGTGCTGGGAAGAATCACTGCTTTTTGTCATACCGACCTTTCATTTGTCCCAGCACTGGGTTTTTTATAGCGATTTTAAGATTCAGTTACAGTCATTCATCAAGTGATTCAGTTACTTCAGACTGTGCCATTTAACGTTGCAAGGTATTACGACATACTTAAAAATAATGTTGTTCCACCCAGAACTTTGTAACCATAGAACTAGATTATGTGGACAAGAAAACTTATGTGCAGAAGACAGAACGCCTAAACAGAACCAGGAAAGCACATCTAGCAGCAATGATAACTTACTCATTATGTGGCACTAGACATCATCATTAAAGTGACGCATGCATATCACCATGAAAACAAAAAGTTAAAACCTACGTGATTGATTTTGTGTGAGGAATGTCCTTACAGACAGTTAAAACCTTTGTCGAGTATGTCATGTTTTAAATACATGCTAAAACCAGTGCAAGGCCAGTAGCTGTAAGAATGGTGAAAAATCTGATCGCAGTCGAAAAGAACCAGCATTTGGAAAAATACAATGCCGTGGACAAAAATTTACAACAGAATCGTTATAACCGCAGCAGAAAGTAGCTAGTACTTGAACGCAAGTTACATGCAGAATGTAATCAAATTATTGTTACTCATTTTTGAAAGTACATGTTTGGGTACACTAAATAATCACCCTACCCTAATTACTTACTTGAGTGATTATTTACTTCTCAGCCCTGGTAATGAGGCATCATAGGGTATGCATAGGGTTCTTCCTTTTCTGGTTCAATCTGATTTTTCACAATAGTTTCCTCCCCCCACCCAGCAAGTTTTTCAAGAATCCGGGTAAAACCTGATATCTACCCGAAATCCTTGCAGTCCTTCAACTTGTCGTTCTAGGGGAACCACCGGAAAAGTGAATCATGGTATCAGCAAAGGGGACTATTTGTGATATCCTATTTGCCCTCCTTGTATAATCACCTCCTGCAGGAGTCAAAGGCGAGCGTTTGTGGAGCTCGGGCAAGTGGTTGAATACCGCTGTCATTCGCTGTCCCCCCTTCCGAGCGGAAATATAAAGGTTCTTGTTTCTCGTCCTAGTGTCACAGCAATGGCTTGTTTCATATGCCTTTCGTTTCACCCAAAAATTCCCCAATGACATATCAAGCACAGATCGTAGAGTCCGATTTCTCCACGAATTCTTGTGTGTAAATCGGAGCTGATTTCCCCCCCCCCCCCCCCCCCCTGAATTTGAAAACTCATAAAACCCGAAAACGGAGAAACCTAGGTATGCACTACAAAGTACATGCCTTTCATAGTTTACCTTTGTATCTTATTCTCTCTGTTCTCCTTTTGTGTTTCTGGTTTCACCCTTTTCTGCCACCATCAGCATGAGGAAGAGGTCAGACGAGACTTTTTATGTAGATTTCCTAAAAGATATACCTTACGTCGTGCCAAAAATAGTAATGGCGCGCAAGCGTTTCCAAGTTTTACGGGGCCATTCACATGTGGGAGTGCAGTGGAGAACTACAGCGAAATTCTTCCTTGCTTGAGTCTTCCCATTTGGGTTCATTGACAGTGTTTCGCCTTACAACGTAACTTAACCTTTCTCAAGGGACATGTTGGAGCCATGGTGACTGAGTAACTAAATAGAATGTACCAATATTAGTTCTCCTTGTCTACCGTAAGATTCCGTAATGTAGGACCACGTAACATCCCGATTAGCGTAAGTTCAGATAGTGCTGCCCCTGCAAACCCCATGATTTAGGAAGTCTTGTGTAGGTGGTATTCATGACTTCCTTACCCAGGTGAAAATTTTTTGCAGTTACAAGTGGTTTATGAAACAATTTCCACTTGAAACCACTTTGCACATAAGTAGTTTAAAGTGCAAATTGTTTCATAAACCATATGGGATTTCAGACATTTTTCACCTGGGTAGCTCGTGGCAAGGGTGAGAAGAGCGTGTGGCAAACGACGACAGGGCATTTCGCAAGGGGTGGGGGACAACTCTCTAATGACCTCTGGGCATCTGTCCCATCCTGTTGTCATTGAATTGCAAAGCTTACATATATTCAACATTTTATGACAGTTGAACCATTGCCAGATGCTAAAGATGATTATCAGTATTCAAACGTTGTCTAGTATATCTGTATTCTACGTGATTCACAACAGAGCTACCGGATTTGTTTCATAATGTATCCCTAACATTCTGAAGTCCTTTTCATCTCTGCATACTGGTTGGCAACCAGAGGCATGGCCGAAAGGGTTAAAGCTTCCCGCTCGTCGGTGGTAGCCAAGGTCGTGTTTAAGACTGGGAGCTGGTGGGTTATTCGAATCCTACCGCCAGCTGTGGTGTCTGAGGTCTTCCCTGGGTTTTCTGAAGACTTTTCAGGCGAAGGTCGGTACAGTTCCCCCTGAAGTCGGCCCAGGATGCATACTATTTACATTAACCCCCCCGTCACCACCACCTTTCTGTTGTCCTCTCTCCATCTGTGCACATCTGTACACCACTCATAGCTACAGTTGCTTTGTCGCGCTAACGCAGAATAAAAAGAGAACTGCTTGTCATGTTTTTAGTTTAGTGAATCCTTTGAGGAAGCAAAGCATGTGTGTCTCCAGGGATTTGTCATCGGATGAGCTTTACGTGAATACAGGACGCCTTTGATGCCCGCCAACTATGTAGATTTGTGTAGAACATGCGAGTTACAGAGTGTTCACTTGGACTGCTAAGACGACATGCTCAATATTACAGAGAATGCAAAAGGGACGACGGTGTGGTGCAGACATTGTTTTTTTGTTTTGTCTCTTTAGTTTGGAGCAGCATCAGGACTTACTCTGTTTCCATTTCACACGCTATTCTAGTACAGCAGGGAATTCGTCTTACCTCAGATCTGATTTGTAGAAGATGGCGCACTGTTTATCAGTATCAAACCCGCTAATGGGAGATCCGTCGATCTGAATGGAAAACAAAAATCCCGTCCCAACACTTCTGATTGAAGCGCATACGAATAAGAGACCGTTGGGCACTGAGATGGACAACTATAGCAGCCATCTGTCGTATCTGAGCGCAATCGGATGGCGCATTGTTTCGTTGTGGCTCGTCAAAATGTCTGCTCTTCTATCGATTCAGTTTCACAGGAACACGCGGCAAAGTAAGTTGATTTCTGGCAATTCAACACTGCAAATTAATTGCCACTGCAAAATTGTGTGTAATTGGGCTCAGTAATGACTCGGGCACACCGGGAAAGGAAAGATAGGTTGCATCGGTGTTACATTTCGAAAACTGGAGAGGCTGAATATTTGTATCTATTGTGACAGACTTTGGGACTCTAAGGCCCGGTTTAAAAATGCTGGTCGTCTTTGAACCTGGTTAAGATAGAGTAATTTGGCCCAATGTCCACAAAAATGAATGTTAATTTGTGAAATAATTACTGTAATTTCATAGAAAATGAGCGTCACTTTTTTCCCTTGTGGTTCCCTCAGCTTCAGAACGCCATTATAACAAAACAAAAACAAACAAAAAAAAACATCCGGTAGAAATGCACATGGGGTCGCAGCAGGATAATATGCATTTACATTCTTCTTTATTAGAGGCGGAAACATTTTGCTGTTGGCAGGCAAGTTACTCCACATTGGGTTGACCTGCGAGTTAACGTAACGGTCTGTTGACTGTATCCCAAATTTGCATCTTAGTTGTGCTGAAGTTGTAACGTCTCAGTGTCCATGACCATTAACCGACATTCCAGCAACATTAGCTTCCAAACCTAGCACGTGTTCTATTAGATCTTACAAAAGTCCTTGGTGTACTGATTCTTCAAACCTCACCTCCCCTCACAGCCCCTTGTGATAAGGGACTTCTGGCACCCCCGAATCACGCCCTGAATCACCCCTGGCACACATCAGGATTGACACGTGGTACCCGAAACACGTAGGACTTGTCAACCACTACAAATCTGCATAGAAAAAATGTGCAGTTTCTCGCTTCTTCCCTGAATTTGTACTCAAAGCGGTGGCACATATGAAAGTGCATGCACCTCACTGTGGAATTTGCTCCGCTCTTCTGTTTAGAAGCTTCTGTTTTTTTTAGTTAAGCTTACATGTAATGTGAGTCAATTTACATACGTGTGGCGACATGCTGGAGGTGCCGCAGGGTAGGACTGCTAGGAGGGAGGACGTTAACTCAGAGTTCAAGGTGACTCGTTACAAGTAACTCGTTACTGTAACTAAGTTCCTTTTTCTGGTAACTTGTAATTTAACTCGGTACTTTTGCGCCCTGGTAACTTTCAGAGGAACTTGTTCCTTTTTTGGATAACCTTGCCAAAGTAACTTAAGCTAAGTTCCAAGTTACTTTTAATTCGCTTTTCACTCACGTCCACATATTTTCTTCCTTTCTCTCCAGTTCTTTTATGGCATTTTATATCATAAAACGTCATATTCAATCAATAACAGTATTCCATTCAGGGAGTAAGAACGCTGCCAGTGAAATGAAGCTGAATCATTGTGCGCCCACAGGGGGTAAGATGCAAAGCGTTCAAATTGTGGCACATAAACGAAAAAGATCCAAGTATGTTGCACTCCTCCGCAGGTCTAACTCAACTGCTCACGCGCGCTGCACCTTTGTATTGCTATTTTGTGTCCGAAGTAACTTGGAAGTAACTCGTTCTTTTTTTGTAAGTAACTCCGTAACTGCGAGTTACATTTCAGGCTGAAAAACTTCGTTACTAACTTAGTTACATTTTTCACACGGTAACTTAACTTGTAACGAGTTCTTTTTGACGGGTAACTTGTCGATCTATGCTTTAACTGAGCTAAAATAGCACAATCAAGTTGAACGGAGTTCATTTGATATTTTAATCAGAAAATATGCTGCTCCGCTGCAGTGGCATGCAATCGAAGCGAATCGTGTGAATAAGAGCTAGAATCTTCATTTTTGTTGGCACTTCTTCTTACGTGGAACAGTCGGTTTTGATTTGTGCTACGAGTAGTTGCGCATATGGGCCTGTATGACCATTACTCAGAAATGCTCGCTAGTTAGGGTATTGGCTGTCATGTGTATATGTACAGCTATGTCGCCTTCAAGGTCTCACGTAATTGAATTGAATTGTTTTAAATCGGTTTTCTCCTGAGGTACTCACAAAACATATAGCAGTGCATTCTCATGAGAGTGACTACATTTCCTGCAATCTCTGCTGAAAATTATTATACATCCATACAAGTTTCTTTATTTCCATTCTTGGGGAAATGGAGGGGACCGAGACGAAAAGTGACATGAGCATCATGCACCCAGATGTTCTCGGTTTTCCCACACTTTATCCGAGGCTTGGTGAGATCTCTTCCATTAGACGGATAAAAAGTGATTACGATACAGACGGTACTCTTCCTGATCGTGCTTTTCAGTTGTCTGCATGATTCTCTAAACGATCAAGATCCGAGAAGTAGAAGGTGCAGGGTCTCTGCTTACAGAGGAGGATGATTGTGTGGCTTCGAGGAAATGCTAGTCATCGAAAATGACGCCTTAGGTACGCAGACTTTTCTTCTGCTATGGCGTTCGGATTGTTCAAAATATAGTCAGGGTGTAAGGCATCCTCCTTAGCATACCATTCCCGGTCACCTGCCTGTCCGATATAGCTGCCAGGTAGTAGGCTCATCACGACAACCGCCGATATTTCGAACAGATATGTACTCTCGTCCTTCTGGGCACTGTCCTCATCATCAGCGTGGTGTTTAAAGCGTTATGGATGATGTGTCATGGGTATTCTAAATGTTATAATTTATATTATATTCAAATATAATACTGGTATAACTGTAATAATGTATATGATATATCATGATACCCATGTACCCTTTATCACATCATCCCTAACCCACTAAATACCATGCTAGTGTTTCTTCTTGAAATATTGGTGGCTCTCTGTGCAGTGAGGAGGGCTTCATGTTTACTTGTTTCAATGTGCTCTGTCTGTGTGACTTATTACCGTTCCAAAACCTCAGCACCAAAGACTACACAAGTGTGCAACATAGAGATATATTTTTCCAATAGTTTTTCACCAGCTTTTATGTCAGGATGGGGATTGGGATATATATATATATATTGAATTCAGATGTATTAGATTTGGATATTTGATATTTATTACCCAAAAGTAAGTTGCAGGGATCGTACAGGCTGCAATGGTGCAGGGTGAATTTTCCTGGTTGCATTTGCAGATACAGTAAAACCTGCGATGTCGGACACCTCCCTACCACTGACAACTCCCCATGTCGGTCACCCCCCTATTCCCTGATCGAATTATATCAATCTCAGCCCGTCTTTGCACCGAAAAATTCCAATATGGGCCAGTGTCTTTGACTTCACCTTGTTTTCTTTTTTTTATAGTGCTCTGAGCATTTCGTTGTTTTAGTTATTGGAGTTCAAAATGGGGTACTGTCAGTCTACATTGTAACTATTCTTTAGTGTGAGCACTTATCCTCAGTTTGTCTAGATCCTTTAAATGTGCACTGCACCAAGGCAATCAAAAGTGGGCTGACACTTGAGAGACAAGTCCTTCAGCTTGATCCCAAGTGGGTTTCAACTCTCAAGCAAACTGCATGCGGCTCGAAAAGCTCTATAGGCAATGCCATTGAGTGGAATCTGCACGGAATTGAATCTTCAAAAATCAGCAATAATTATCAGTGAAGAGTGGGTGGAGAGGTACCAGGTACCACTAATGACCATGAATTGAAGAAGGGGGACAGTTCTGGCAACACAGCTGTGTGCTTCTCAGTTTTTTCTTTTTTTCACTTAATCTTTGACACCTCCCTAAGTAGGACACATTTTAGGCATGTTTCACTGTATATGTAATTTTGCAGCACACAAATACACTCAGCTCGGAATAATTGCAAGGTGAGTGACAGCTGGAACTACCAGTTGTTGGCACAAAATGACAATCTGTCAGTTCGTGTGATATGCATGCTTCCAAAATGCCAGACAAGTCACAGGTGTTCCTTCATAACAGCAGAAAGTTGTTTGGGCCAGAAATGGAATTGCTCTGGTCTGGTAACTTGACGCAGTTTCTCGATCGCTCTACATTTAGGAGCAACATCGTACACACGCAATTATAATGCCGTTGGTTACACATAAAGAAGGAAGAGCGGCATTGACAAAATTGCAATCTCCACTCTGAAACAGTGCATGTGTAGACGATAGACAATAAAGCTTAAATGAAATCTTAAAAATTACAGGACGGTTACGATTGTGGAACGCAAATTTCAGCGGTACCTGTTGTGTGTGGATGTTGCTTTTATATATTACTCTGATATATGCACAGCTACTTTAGATTGACGAGTTCTGCCTGGTGATCTGTAAAGTGAGTCGTAAACGGTTTTTATTAGCTTCAGATTACTTTAACCTGTTTTGCGTCACCGAAACCGACAGTCAACAGACAGAAGAAGAAGCATGGGGGGGTGGGGGGGATATGTTTATTGAAAATTAAATAAATAAATAAAGGGAGGAAAGAAGAAGCGGAGGGTATTGTTTTTCAAACCACAGCGATTTTCCAATACCTTCCCGTTAACGGCTACCCCTGTAAAAAGTAAGGTGCTGCGAGAATCCATATCAGTACTGTATTTCATTGTCCAGAGCGACCACAACTTCTACTCGACATCACTCGACAAAATCAATCATTCGAACAAGCCACTAGCCTAGTTCGAGGCAGTGGTACAATGATGCTTGAGAACAGTCTCTCTCTCTCTCTCTCTTTTTTTTTTGTTTTTACAAAAAAACACCTAACCAACCTTTTTTTACCTAACCAAAGGACTGTTTGATGGACTTGATACTGAAAAAACTTGAGTCCTTGCACACGTTGTCACTCTTTTCAGAACAATCCTTCTGTGCACAGGAACTTGTCAGTTTGTTACGTGTTGGGAAGTTCCGCTGCACCTGTTTTTGACCTTCGCTTTCGTGAAAGGTTGCCTCGATTGAATGGGCAGAGGACAATTAGAGGCGTGGCGGTGACAGTAAAATGGGAAGAGCGTTGGCCTTGAACGCGCTTATTCGAGGCGCCTTGGGAGACTGCAGGGGGAAGCATTCATGGTGTGGTTCGGGGAAAATGTCCCCGGGCTTACGTTGCTGGTAGGACCGCGCACCTCTGGATTGTCGGTCGAATGCGCTGACCACTACGCTATGCTTCCTTCCTTTCTTTCTTTCTTTGTTATGGGTTGTAAGAGGTTAGCCAAGCAAGGGCTGGCTTGCTACGCTGGCAACGGCTTGCCAAGGGTTACAACATTGAGCACGCGCAAAGATTGGCGAAAAGGCAGAGGATCAGTCGTACACTGTAATGTCCGGTGTTCTTCATTGTGACTAATTAATTGAGTTTGATTATATATAAAAAAAAACACGAAAAAACGAAGGTATTGAATTCGTCACTAGACGAATTCCGCGACTTCCACAAAGGAAATGAAATGAAACGAAAAAGAAATATGAAAACATGAAAAGAAAATAGAAAAACCATCACCCCTCCCGGTCACCGAACTGTACGTCCACATGCGTAGCTACATCGCCTAGAAGTGAACTAACAGGAACGGGGAACTCGACGACACATGCCTAGAATGCGGTCCTAAAATACAGATTCCATATCACTGCTCACTGAAGTTGACAAGCACTGATAACGCCGTATCTCTACTACTTACTTACTGAATTAATTAATTAATTAATAAGATAGGGTTAACTGGCCATGTTTTAAAATATTGCCACACACAAAGCGTGTATTGCTGAGAACACCTCCGTGTTCTCAGTGGCGCTCTATGACTTTCCATTTGACACATCGACCCTTAAAGCGAGGCGATAAAAGTTGGATAATTTGTGTTACTACTACTAATTAACTGCTCGGGCGCGATGAAAATACGTACCGGCTACTACGATACCTCTTTGTGTAACCCAACGAGCGTCTTCCGACAACCTTGTTTAAAATTGTGTAATACTTCCCGACTTGCTTCTGTTGTGAAGTGGAACGATCAGCCTTTTCGCTTTTGTTTGTGACAGCTCCTTAGTATGAGGAAAGTAGGGTACACTTGGTTGAGCAACTTCCTAGCGATTCACGGATTTCTTTTTATTTTTATTTTTACTTTTTCTTTTTATGGCGTTTGCTGCATTATTGTCTCGCATTAAGCGCTTCTGATTCCAACTTTCTTCAGTAAACTGGCGGGAAGACTGCAAGGCCACCATAAATGTCTCACAGCGGATATCATTTCTGTGTCGTGCGTCACACGCAATCTTGGATCAGTCGGTTTTTAGTACGGACATGCAACACTACCGTTGCGCTAAAGCGATACAGGATGTACGGCGGCGTTCGTCCTTGGGTCTTGGGTCTAGGACAGTCCTGGGTTTCTTCCTAATAGATAAAACTTTCAAGATAATTAATGCTGTTAATAAGTGATGGGCGACATCTTGCAACGAAGCTCCCGGAAGGTGGTTGCGTTGGAGGGCGTGAAGTTTCTCCTTTGTATAGTTGTTGCGGACATCCGGCCTTTCGAAGCAACAAATGTGTCAATTTTCTCGTCAGATGCGCTTCACTTTTTGCACTTTTGACTAACCACTTTTATTTTTCCCTATTATTAACCCGAGTTAATTTGATTATTGTTAAGCACATAAAGCGAGCACCGTGAATCTGGTGTAACGCATTTCGGTGAAATGCGCCGACCACTTGTTTCTTCTTTTTCCGCCCATTTCATCGAACGCCATTTCGTCGAACGCTGTTTCATCGACGCCTGACCAAGGTTAGGTCAAGAGAGCCTTTTACGTATTTCACACGTTGGGAAGACTGACCAGGGTTGGGTCAGGACAGAGCCCAGAAGAGCCTTTTACATATCTCACACGTTCGATGAATCGGCGTTCGATGAGACGTCCATTTTCGACGAAAATGGCGCTTGATGAAATGTCACGGAACCATGTACAACTGATATCCTGTACACGCGAAAATGCAAATTATATAATTTCTCTCATTTCATATTCGTGACTAAGCAGTTA
The DNA here is from genome assembly GCF_037126465.1 of Ornithodoros turicata. NCBI lineage: Eukaryota > Metazoa > Arthropoda > Arachnida > Ixodida > Argasidae > Ornithodoros > Ornithodoros turicata. The sequence continues at coordinate 24,615,958 of NC_088207.1, forward strand.
ACTATGACTGCACTTATAACTAGCACTTGTCAAAAAGACTCGTTATGAACTTGCTCAATGCGCCAGCTAATGACTTAAGTACCTTCTCAGTTGCTCAGTACTTTCGTCGCTACCAAATCGTAAAGCGTGGAGCGTTAAAGACTGCACACACAGTCCACTTTACGAGTATTAAACGTAGTCTGCGTTGTAGGTCTTACCTTACTTGTAGTACACTTGCTGTATGATAATTTTATACTCTGAATGTACGAACGATTATTATTTGTCACAGACAGTGTGAGAGCTTTCAAGTACCATACTCAGTCCCATAACATTGGATGAGTGTATTTCAACTGCTGTCTGAGCCTCTAGTGAGGATTTCTAATGCTCAAATTGGCCACATTTAGGAGTGTTGTGAGGTTACCGCTTTTACAGACTTACAGCTTTTGCGTAAGTAACTGCCAGACGGTAATCGCATAACCCTGTCGTTTGAGTGATAATAAATTTTGCGCATAACTGTTGCGTGCTCAAATAGTATGATATGTTAGCCTATGGATCGGATGGCATGTTTTGAGGCTTCGTTGAACGTTGAAGCTTTTCAGCGCACGCAGTAATACACCAGCGAGAAGCTAACGCGAGGATTGATCCAATAACGCGAGTGTCTTGACGAGGTGTCCCCGTCACATGTGCTCCATAACCCCCAAAACAGGTTGGAAATGCGATCATGCAAATTCGCATTGGGAGACCCGGATTACTAAACTCAACTCTCCTGCGCTGGCAACGTGATAGGCTAGTTCAGAAATATCTACTGCAACAGATATTTTCGCATCGCTCGGCCTTGGGCGCCAATGGGAAGAGCGGCTGCATTGTCCGTGCTCCTCAACTGCTATCGCGCACGGCTGCGTGTGCCGCGCGAATATGCGTTTACACAAAAGTCATGTATGCGAAACGACGAGTACAGCACCGTGCGGGTGCATAACCAGCCTGCGGCCTGAAAACTTCGCATAAAGAGGACTGGGCGAATCAGAGTGTATCTTATCCGGCTCTGCGCCAGAATAAAGTTACGTTCTTGCAAGGCAATCACCCTGCGCAGTTTTGGACTTTCTCTTGCGCGGAATCCGGTGGGTTTGAATGTATGGTCCTCATCATAACTTCGAGGTGACCTTTAGGGGCGACACGTGACGCTGTTGCATAGTAGGTATATATCCCGGGACGGTGATTCCGGTATAGGGATAGAACGATATTGATGTCATCGGTATCTTGTCATATATCGACAAATTGGTGTTCTCCTGTATTTATCTATATACGCAACGTATTAAAAATTCCTATATTTTTGCAGCATTAGCTTTCAGCTTTGTGGTTGGCTGGTGTGAGTGAGTGCGTTCGTTCGTACAATCTCGATTGCTGCGCAGTTTCATTTTTAGCTCGCCAGGTTTCCGCCAGTACCGGGAGAAAGGTACCTTACATTCGAATACGTCGGGTGACAAATTTCGTATCCCCCATTCATGCTTTTTATCACTCAACACAACTTAGACCACACATTACAAACATGATACACTCTATTGCGCAGTATAATATTCGCTGACTTCGTTTTTCGATGCGGGACTTGCGAAGAAACATCGAATTTTCTCTTCACAAAAGAACTTGAAAACGGTGTAATGTTTTTTATCTGGAAACCAGTTTCTGAGCGATGTCTTTCGTTGAGGTCGTTTCTTTTTGTTTCTTTTTTTTTGGGGGGGGGAGGGAAGAGATTATTTTTCCTGCCCCGTCATGCCGGTGGTGGCCTGCTGGTGGAGGCATTGGGTAGAGCAACACAGTGAACTTCCTGCTTTTCCATTTCTTGCGTCTTTAACCGTGTTGATCCCAAAGTTGTCACGGCAATCCGTTCCCCCGCAGATCCTCCTGGCTCCAAGCACTTGACATACTTTTTAGTCGCCTGCCCAGCATGCCATGCGCCCTCGCAGAGCAGGAAGGGCTTGTAGGTCAAGTTACAACCTCCCAGCTTGCTTACTTGTATATCTTGCAAATCTGTCCGAGATGTTGCATACTCACGAGGGCAACCTGAGGAACACTTGTGCGAAGGGTCCACGTAACGCTCTTTCAGTATACGCGTCGACGAGCGATTCTAAACACGGATAAAGACGAATGTACCTTTGCAGGCAGGCACAAGTAGGGTCCGCGAGCGGGCTTTCATCGTCGCTGCACCGTCTGTAATTATTGCACCGGATGTATTCACTTTTAAACCGGCAGTGTTGCTCTTTGAACGGCGTTACGAGGAAAATCGGAGCTTTTACCGAAAGGCTACTTATCAACTTGTCCAGTACAATGCTCTCGTATGCCTGCAGATCCGTATTTTGCTGCAGTACGCGGATGCAAGGCAGAACGGCCAGGACGAAGGCGAGCTGGTGGTGAGAGACATGCATACGTACTCAAAACCGTGAGATTGAGGAAAACAAGAGATTCTTGTTGTATTGTCTTCTGTGTTCCTCAATCAATGTGTTCAAGATAGTTGCGCCTTGTGGTCACACGGTGGTCTTTATCTTTCGTGCTGGTAGATTTTTGGCAAACTACAGGAAGTACAGGGACACCCTACGATTGCGGGTACTATGTCGGCACTATACGGTCGTATGTGGCAGGGATACGAATGTCCGATGACACTCCTCGAATTAATCGTGATAACAAAAGCCAGTAATTATTTTTAAAAAAAGTCTACCTTGCCAGTGCCTCCGGGAATATGTTTAAAATGTCTTCAAATCCTGGCACACACAGAGTGTACCTTGGAAAATTCCTGACGCGTAGAATAGTGCCATTTTTATTTATTTGACGCTTGTAGTACAAGCGGGCAGAAGTTGCTTTTAGTACACATTCAGTGAGCCGTCGAGGCATAGTTTCTCCCTCTCCCTTATATAGCTGTAAAACTGTCGGCTTCTTTTGTATCGTTGTTCTCGTTTCGCAAAAATGATTCCCCTTCCAGGCATTCTTTCTACATTAAGTGCAGGCGTACAGCGTACTAGAAGCTTACACGCACTTACTCTTGACATTGCACACTTCTCCTGGCTCCCCTGATGACCCTGTTCTTCGAGTTGTTCTTGGGAATTGACCACAACATATTCGTGCCGAGTATGTAATAGTACACTCCTTGTGCGTTTTTTTTTCCTCATTATTTTTTTTTTTCAAACCTAGAATGTGTTGTCTGACTGGCGCATGGGCGTGTATACCCCCGTCCAGTCACAGTTGTACTGCACTGTTCCCCCACCCCATTGTGTCTGTGTGTGTGTCTTTGTTCGTGTTCTTGTGGATGTTACAGCAAACCAAACTAGTTTATTTCGGTATCGCTACGTTGTAAAAACGGGCGTTGCAAAAGTAACTATGTAAGAAATCGGGGAAAACGTCTTCTTGAGTTATACAGGGTGTTCAAAATTAAGCTTTCACTAGCACTTTATAAACAGGCGAACAAAAGAAAACTCGTGCTATTTTTTCTGTTCCTTGAGTAAGGAACAGGTGCTACATAATTAGCAGCACCTGTTTCTTACACAAGTAGCGTAAAGTTATCGTCCGGTTTCCTGTCATCGCTGTGTTTGCGTAGCGCTCGTGAAAGCTTAATTTTGAACACTCTGTATAGTGGTAACTGCATCGGATACGCTATGACAAACAGTCCAGGTCCCCCCCGCTCCACACCTGCCAAAACAGCCCCCGATGACTAATAGATACGGGTCTCACGATCCCTGAATCCCTGACAGAGATCACCGAGAGTTATCTGATTCTTGACGCCAGTTGAGACGAATTAAATAGATAAATTACGCAATTTCCGTACCACCGTCATATAACACCCCTTCCGCCGCGTACCCTGTTATTAGCCATTCGTGTTTGTGTTCTCAGGTCTGTAGCAGAGCCATAAAGTGCGGAAGAAGGTTGCAGCTTTGATGCTCCAGCGTGGATTGGGTAATATGTCGTACCGCAGTAACACGACCTAATCTCGGGCCATCTGCCCGCGCGAGGCTGTGGTGTTGTAAAATAACTGAAACGCGTGTAAAACGCTAATGGCTCTTCATAAATCCAGTCATATAATCCTTCCGGGGAACCATTATTACTTTCATTTTGTTCAGCACCGCTCCGCGTGTACCACCGAGCGAAGATAATACGTATAAGCATCAAGGGGGGCGGGGGGGGGGGACACTGCAGAATGGAGTTACATAAAGGGCGAGTAGCGGCATGGCAACGTGGTGGTGTGCTATTTCCGAGCGATCTGCCTGCTAGCGTGGCGGTATGTTGCTCGAGGGGTTGTGCGTCCTGGGCGGACTTCACAGGGCAGAGTGGGTAAAGCATTTGCTCGGTGGTGGTGGCCCCAGGGACACGATGAACACTGTTAGGTGGTGGATTGGAATCCTTTCACCGATTTTTTTGCTGTCCGAGTTTTTCTGGGTATTCCCGTAGACGTTCCAGACGGTCCTCTCTGAAGTCGACCCAGTAGGCATACAAACCCATTTTCGTGTCCACTCCATCTGTGCGCGTTAGTGCGTTGTTCACAGCCACAGTAGCTTCGCAGTGACACCACGTAATCCCTTTAAAAAAAAGAAGAAAAAACTCAAGTTCATCGCACAACATACGCAGGAACAACCGTCATTCAGAATAATATAATTCTCATTCCTGATTGATTGATTGATCGATCAAAATTGATACGACAACAACAACAATAGATGATGAGATGGGGTGTTTCACCGTGGTGGTGCGTTACCCTCCCCCATTGCACCTGGAACATTATATGAAGATGGTGAAGGAAGGATGAAAATACGAGAAAGAATTAAAGTGTCTGGAGAAATCCAGTTGACGACGGGAAGTCCATGAACAAGTGAAGAACCCGACGATGGAGCACAGGATCTTCATAGGGGCCAATGAGAGTGCAACAAAGTTAAGCGGTGTCTCGCTGATACGGGCAAGCTGATCACACCATATCCGCCTTTGAGAGTAGAGTGCCGCAGTAGAGTGCACATTCCATAAAAATGTGCTGTGTTGTCGCCGCGACACCGCAGGTGGAACAGATGCTTGTGTCACAGCAAAATTGGTACACAGAGGTGTAAACATCCTATTCTCTGCAAATCAGCGAGAGGGAACGATATTCCGAATGGCACCTTGGTTCTTGGACAGGTGTGACAAATCCAAACCATAGCTGTAGAGACTAGCTACTCCGGCTTCAAAGTCACGCTGAAAACTGGGAGGTGGTGGGTTCGAATCCTGCCACTTGCTGCGCTGTCTGAGGTATTCTCGGCCGACAACCCAGAGCACAATTTCTCACGAAGTCTGTCCAGGACGCATACTATCCCGTGCGTATAACCATACAGTTGCTTCGCGGCGCTAACACACAATTAATTCCCAGACGAATGTCGGCACAGCTCCCCCCTGAAATCGTCTCAGGACGCCTACTAACCCCCCCCCCCCCCCACACACACACACTCCTGCCTTCTGTCCTCTCTCCATCTGTCCACATCTGTACGCCGCTCATAGCCGTAGCTGCTTCGCGGCGTCAACACGGAATAAAAAAATAAAATAAGAAATACACTTTGTGTGTGTGTGTGTGTGTGTGTGTGTGTGTGTGTGTGTGTGTGTGTGTGTGTGTGTGTGTGTGTGTGTGTGTTTCATTTACTCATGTTGAACTTACTGATTTTATCACCACCGAGAAATGTATTTGGCTCTACACTCTTAAAAATGAACTTCACCGCATAGCACGCTCCTAGCCAACTACCATCCCGAATGATATCGGTATCTGCCCTGATTTGTTGAAAACGGGAGGCGTACGCCTTTTGTGTGACAATTATGAACAGCATAAGTGTCACAAAGAAGGCGTAGCGTACGCCTCCCATATTGGACAAATCAAGGGAGCGAACATTGTCATTCAGGATGATGGTTGGCTAGGAGCGTGCTATGCGGTGAAGCTCTGTTTTTGAAGCTCGGTGGCAACGGCGATGTGCATGATTGTTGTTCCACAGTCTACGGCACTTTCTAGGTGTTATACACAATTTGTACGCCTCGGTGGCAAAACCGATTGTTGTCGAGTCGGTCTGACGACCGCGGGGGACACAGCACGTGGTACCTCGCTTCCGCATCCGCTTCCCGTTCTCCGGTGGCGGTAGTAGTATTTCGACTTATCTCTCTAAGCGGCGTACGAATGGGGAACCCCATGTTTTGTATTTGTCTGCTTGTTCGTTTATCTCGAGGAATGGCATTACACAGGAGGGTGGATTTTATACGAATTAAAGAGAGAGGAATACCGGGGTATCAATAGGATGGGATTTGGGGAGCAGTGATACGCACAGAACTAAAGAGGTAAATGATCCATGCATACAATGGTGCATATAATGGTGGTGGTGCTAATGAAAGAACTCGCCGTTATCGGCTGCACAGAGTTGGACTAACGCTCTGGGAGAGTGCGCGTCCAAGGCCGACTTCTAAGGGAACTGTGCCGACATATGTCTGACAGCGTCTGAGGAAAACCGGGGAAGAGCCCTAAACAGCACAGCCGGCACCGGGATCCGGACCCGGGTACCTCTCAGTCACGACGTGACATATAGTAGTTAAGAAGCACACGAAGGATGTGTTCCAATGATACACTGTAACGAAATGTTGAGTGCAAACAATATTAGGAATTGATGAGGGAAGGTGACTCCAATTTCGTAATGCTCTGCGAGGGACCAACGAATTGGCGAAAATGAATATATATAGAACAAGGTTAAAACTTATTTGCCTTCAAGACAATACCTTCGCACTGCACGCTTAGAAATGAACTTCACCGCATAGCACGCTCCTAGCCAATCATCACCTCGAATGATATCGTTATCTGCCCCGATTTGTTAAAAATGGGAGGCGTACGCCTCCCGTTTTGAACAAATGAGGTCGAGACTGGGAGGTACCCGGGTTCGAATCCCGGTGCCGGCTGTGCTGTCTGGGGTTTTTCCTGGGTTTTCCTCAGACGCTTTCAGACATATGTCGGCACAGTTCCTTTAGAAGTCGGCCCAGGACGCACATTCCCCCAGGGCGTCAGTCGTGACGTTGCCCACCTACGTGAGGCCGACAACGGCAAGTCCTTTCACCACCCACCACCACCACCACCATCATTTTTAAGAGTGCGGGGTTTTATCGATTTTGAAAATGAATATATATATTTATTGCGACGCAATGCTATGAAGGGGGCGTTTCATTGGGGGTTTCGGCAGTATTTACACGTAATCTTCAGTAGCCGGCGTGAAATCGAGCGAACGCGAGTTGAGGCATGCCAGTGAGAAGCAGACATGTAGAAGATACTAAAAAAAGTATTTAAAGTAAGTTACTAAATACTGAGCGCAAAATTTATTTAAAATACAGTGAAGATAGATAGAAATGAGAGTATTTAGAGTAGAGTAGTAAATACTATGAAAAGTAGTTAAGATACTTATTAGATAGTCAAAAAATAAACAGCCACAGAAGTGTCAAAATATGCCTGCAAATTAGGAATATGCTTTGTTCGCACGCAGTAGTAGCTGCATGTCAAAGTACTCACCCGACGACCGTCCCCTCTTCCTTTGAAAAACGTTTCCTGCAACACTGAAAAGAAGAAGAAGAAAAGAGAATGCCCATTTGAATATTCCATGAAAAGGAAAGTGTAATTAGTGTACTGAATTCTGAAAAAAGTATTTTAATTACAGTACAAATACTTTTCACGAAGCGTACTCTGTAGGATAAGATACCAACTAAGATATCAACAAATGTGTTTAAGATACAGTACTTAGATTACGATACTCAAGATACTTCCAAGTCTGGTGAGAAGGCACAACCGACACGAGGGCCGTAAGACGGAGGGTCGAGGTTGATCTGAAAAGCTGATCTGGTGTTAACGTAGTTCCGGCGTCCTTTCCAGGACAGGTCGTTGTCGGCCTTCTTGAGAAAAAGAGGAAGGCGGACAGCGTGAAGAGCGTTTTTTTTTTTGCTTCTTTTTCTATCGATCATAAATCACGAACGACGCAACCGGTGAATCCCGTTCTCCCCTTCTTTTTGTGTTGGTGTGTCATGGTAACGACATCTCTCGTTGCGCGAGGAGAAATTTTTCCACTTTAGTGAATTTGCCGTCATGTTCGCAACAGGCTTATGACACTGTCACGCGGGAAATTAAATGAAGTTTCTAGCGAATGCCATTCAATGTGAATGTCATTCGCTAAAAACTTCATCGTGCAGCACAAAGTACGTACAGCAACGAAGTGCCTGGGCCGTCTTTCTTCCAGAACGCTACAACATAGGCGTCGCGTTTATTCTCGACTTTGTCATATTGAGCATGACGGCCGGGCCGCGACGTGCACCTCAGATACGAGAGCGAGACTCGATGTGAACGTGTTGCTACAAGCATAAACCGCTTCTGAGGCTTCCGCGCTCCAGGTTCGTGTGTGTGGTCAACGCCTCCTATATAAGGGCGCTGGTGTGGTTTACGCTGTATTATGAGTCTCTATCGTATGAACTGAACCTGTTTGGCGGATCGCATTTTAAATTTGCCTATGCAGCTGTGGGGCGGGCATTGGCCGGACTGTGTTTTCGGCAGCCGGGTCGGGCAGTACTCCGTGGCTTGGGGTACGGACCGGGTCGGACCGGTAAATTCCGGCCGGTGCAGTGCTCCAGCACAGCGGACTACGACTTTCCACGATGTATTTTTGGATACCGACTCGATGACTCGCAACACCCTTCTCATTCTCGCGCCGAGACACCTCTTGAGGTTCATTCCGTCGCCTGCTGGGTACACTTTTTTTTATCTTCCATTGTTCTTCCGTGCCCCGCAGTCCGACTGTGCCCCAATCTCTTCTTACACGTCATTTGAACGCCCGAATTTCTTTCTCAAGGAAGCGCCACTTTCCCTCCCTCCCCCCTTTTGTGTTGCGCTAGAAGTGCAGTGCGTGCATTCTTGCATGCGCACTGCCGTTTCTGGAACTGCTGCGAGCACAATTAGTGCGTTCCCGATCGTTCCTGGGAGCGCTTTTTTTTTCCCGTTTCCAAAGCACTCGTATCGCGTTTGTCTTCTTGTCTACCAAGGAAGTGGTTGAGAAAAGAGGGAGAGAGAGACGGGGGGGGGGGGAGGACTGCGTGGTTCCAGTGGATGCATCCGTTGCAAGAGAAATGCCGAGAACGAAAGCAGGTCATCGGCCGCACCGGTCGACCGCCCGATAGCCAGACAGCGGTTGCCGCGGGCAGAAACTGGATTTGCATGGAAGTCTCAGCACCGTTTTGCCGAGCGCAACTTTTAGCCTGACCTTCGCTGCGGAGGTGGTGAGGACGAAGCAGGAGACAAGAGGGTATTCGCCTTTTTGCGGAGCCTATTTCGACGAGGCTCACCCCCGTAGTTGACCTTCGTTGTACGGGAAACCCGTGGAAGGCCTCAACGGGTTGCCAACTCGTTGGTGCGAGGCATAGCCGCCTCGGTGCCGCAGAAGAGCCAATAGTAGTCGTGCATATAGCCAATTGTAGCCAGCCTAACCTAACACTACACTCATAACACGGAACTTCACTGCATGTCACGGTCCTAGTAGCCAACCGACATCCCGAATGACATCGTTCTCTCCCTGGATTTGTCACTCTAAAAACAGAGGGGGGGGGGGGGGTAATGGCAGGACCATTGCCAGCCGTTGCACAGAGTGCCACTCCTGATTCGTAGAAAGCCGGGGCGTGCGCCTTTTTGTGACAATTATCGTAATCGCATAAGTGTCACAAAAAGGCGTACTCCTCCCGTTTCCAACCACTCTAAAAGCAGAACTTCATCACAATGAAAATGGAAGACATACGCCTCTTTGTCACGCCCATGTCATTATGTTAAATGTCACAAAAAGGCGTACGCCCCGCGCTTTCTACAAATTGGGAGGTATCATTCTCCCCAATGATTGGCATTCGCTGTGTGAGTACGTAATGCAGGAACAAGAACGAGTGAAAGGTAGAAACAAATAACACGACAACATGCGCACGCTGTGATGAAGAGTTCTTACTAACTAGGATAATGTGATAAAAAGATAAAAACACTGAAACTACTGTTTATTGACGTACAAGCTTTCCTGCAGTAGTCTGCATTTCGTCAAGTATAGGATAATGTCAAAATATATATCTTCCCACGCACTGACTATTGACATTGAGTATTCAAACCTACATACGCGCCAAGTGTTACAAGGCGGTGGTAACAACAGCTTGCCGTTGTTGGTTTCACGTGGCGGTGGTGATGGCAATATATATTGCCGTTGCCGCCCTCACTGCTGTGGGCATCGTCACGACTGTAGCTGAATACGATGATGAGACGATGATGACAAGTAGATGAGGACGCGAAGTAGAGAGGCTCGGTCGTTTTGTCGTCTTCCGATTAGAAACTCAAGTTGGGCCCGAGCCCCGAGTCCACATGCGCTTCGTCCTCAGCAAGTCATGAAACACGACAGTGCCGTTCTGAATGCTGCTCTGTGCGTGTTAAGCGGTGAAGCTCTATTTTTAGGATGTATAGGACAACGCAACATTTTATTTATTATATTTTATCTATTTTTATTTACTTACTTATTTATTTATTTATACGTGCCCACTAACAGCACATGCCTAGGCAGTGGTGCACTACAAATACAAGGCCTTCTCAGAACCTTCAGTGACAATGCCTACTCAGTGACTCGGTCTTCAATTTGCTTGCATTGCTCCAACGAACTCAATACTCATCTTCGGGATCACTGATGATACATCACATCACGTGACATGTCGTTGAACAAAACAAGAAAAAAGAGCGCTAGGTTCCCTAGAAATGAGAAAAAATAGATATAACAAAGAATACGAGGGGGAAACACACACTCACAGCACACAGAGCGGCCCTGTACATAGCAGTGCAGTGCTGACGTGCTCACATGCTAATTATGGTACGAACATTTTTGCTTTCTCCACCCAACATGAATACTGCACAGCAGACGCCGCCTGTTTCACCCCTACCTGGCAGAGTCGCGGTAGCGCAATCCTGCATTTCAGTTTGAGCCTTCGTACACGCTGTTCGCTTCATCAGTATTTAATCAGGCAAAGCGATTACCCACCGGGGGGACTGCATTGTGGATGAGACAGGAATCGATTTCTGCGCAGTGCGCAGTTCCTGCTGGCTTCACGTAAACGAAATCTTCGCTGCCCTTTACCAGTACCCTCCCCTGCATGTTACGCGTGTGCGCAAATTGTGAAACGTGAATGAAACACGTAAAATCGCGCTAGGAACGCGTACGCGAGGGCTTACGTGGGTGTGTTTTGTTTGGAGATACTTTTCGTCTTGTGGCATATTCGAGTTAGAGGCACCGCACAGTCTAAAATCAAGGTTTCACCGCATAGCAGGCTCTGCGTCAACCATTGCCGCGAATGATAGGGTTATCGCTTCTGATTCGAGGACAGAGGGGGGCGTACGCCTTTTTGTGTCATCTCATCTCATCCTGGCTACAGTTGTGACACTGTCCACATAAGGGATGCCAACAACGGCAAGCCGATTTCACCACCACCACCACCACCACCTTGTGTCAAGTTGGATATATGATAATTGACACAAAAAAAGGCGTACTCCCCCCTTTCTCTTCGAATCAGATGCGATAAACCTATCGTTCGTGGCCATGGTGGCGCTGAGCGTGCTCTGCGGTGAAGTTCTGGCTTTAGAGTGCAAAGTAGTAGATGTGCAATCTCATAAAATATATACATATGTTCCGATAGCCCGGGTACACTCTAGTCTTAGCCCTCAGTACTCCTACGTCACAGTGTTCCTCACAGTTGCAATAATCGTTTTTAAGAATAGTAACATTGAAAACTACGGGCAACATTGCATGCGCACAACACTGGGTATAAAATGAAAAAAAAAAAAAAAATACAGGACGGTTACGATTATGTAACGCTTATTTCAGCGGTAGCTGTTGCGTATGGACGTTGACACTTTTATTGCTGATGTATGCACAACTACACATCATTCTCGGGAGCATACACTCTTAAAGCAAAGCTTCACCGCATAGCACGCTGAGGGTCAACCATTGTACAGAATGATACCTCTATCTATCTTGATTTGTGGAAAGCGCGTGCGTGCGCCTTTTTGTGACATTTAACATTTCTGCATAAGTCACACAAAAAAGCGTACGCCTCCCCTTACGCACGTCACAAGTGCACTCTTAAAAATGAACTTCACCGCATAGCACGCTCCTTAGCCAACCATCATCTCAAATGATATCGTTATCTGCCCTGATTTGTTGAAAACGGGGGGCGTACGCCTTTTTTGTGACAATTATGAACAGCATAAGTGTCACAGAAAAGGCGTACGCCCCCCGTTTGCAACTAATCAGGGCAGATAACGATATCATTTGAGATGATGGTTGGCTAGGAGCGTGCTATGTGGTGAAGTTCATTTTTAAGAGTGTGGTGGGGAGAGAGATAAAAGCGGCTGCACACGGAATATTTTTTACATCTTCCCGACGTGAACGTCTTGCGCTATGCCCCCCCCCCCCCCCCGCCAAATGTTGTATTCTACATGTGCACCATTGCAACGGGCGTATATTCGACAGCAAACACAATTTCAGCGACGTACGTGTATCACATTTCAATCTGTTTCTGACGGGCGTTTTGCAGACACCTTTTTCAACACTGCACAATTTCGATCGATCCTGCAGTATAAAAACTGGTGTCTATTTACAGAGACACCCCTTTCTACCTTCTAAAAACAGAACTTCACCGCATAGCATGCTCTGCGCCAACCATTGCCACTAATGATAGGGTTATTGCTTCTGATTCGAGGAGAGAGGGAGGCGTACGTCTTTTTGTGTCAATTATCATATATCGAAATTGACACAAAAAGGCGTAGCCCCCTCCCCTCTCTCTCTCTTCGAATCAGAAGCGATAACCCTACACTCTTAAAAATGAGCTTCACCACATAGCACGCTCCTAGCCAACGATCAGCTCGAGTGACATCGTTCTCTCCCCCGATTTGTTGAAAACGGGAGGCGTACGCCTTTTTGTGACACTTATGCAGAAACGTTAATTGTCACATAAAGGCGTACGCCCAGCGCTTTCCATAGATCAAGAGTGATAGAGGTATCTCTCTGTACAATGGTTGGCCTTCAGCGTGCTATGCGGTGAAGTTCAGTTTTTAGAGTGTACACACCGAAAGCGTATCCAATTGGTATCATGGTTGAATATAATAACCGGCTGCGAGTTCAATTAAAACACTTTGCACAGTGACTGTGAACATTACGAGAGAGCGTGCGACGGCGTTTATTTGTTCGGTTTGGGCCTGGACTCTTCTTTTGAGCCCAATCTAATTTGGCCAGGAAGCGAGCATAGTTCCGGAAGTGTGCACTGGGCAGTAGGTAGCGCTCCTACGCTCTGCGTGGTCTCCGTTTGCATTGACCTCCGCCTTCACGCGCACTCCGCATTTTCCACCTCGGTGACGTTGAATAGAAAGCTTGGCTCTGTTGTTTGCGCTGTCTTTTCATAGACGCCTTTTGTGGTCGTTCAGAAGCGAGGCCCCCCCCTTTGTAACTTTAATTTAGTTACCTAGCCAAACGTAACTTCTACGCTTTTCAAACCGAAGTTCACCACATTGCGCGCGGGAGGTCAACCCAGTGCGCAGGGTGATACAGTTATCGCTATTGATTTGCGAAAAGCGCACGGCATACGCCTTTTTGGGATTGTAATTATTGCGACTGCGTACCTGTCACGCACAAAAAAGGCGTATGCCTCTTGTCTTCAACAAATCATGGGCGAGAACGATGTCATTTGAGATTACGGTTGGCTAGGGGCATGTTTACTGGGTGTAACTCGTTACCATATAACTAATACCCTATTCAGGCGGCAAACCTAAGGCCGTTAGCGGAACGGCAGTTATGCCCTAGTCAGACGGCGAACCTACGTCCGTTAGTGGAACGGCCGTTACTTCACCTGTAGTCCAATCATGATTTCGAATGAAATCGTTCTCCGCCCTGATTTGTTGAAAACAGGAGGCGTACGCCTTTTTTGTGGCAGTTATGAACTGCATAATTGTCACACACACAAAAAACGTATACGCCTCCCATTTTCAACAAATTAGGGCTGAGAACGATGTCCTTTGACATGATGGTTAGACTACCTGATACCTTCTAGTAAAGGGTAAAAATTTTGAAATTTTTACCCTTTACCCTCTATTTCAGAAGTTACCTTGTAACCTATGGGCAATACCCTCTATAAACGTTACACAGATCACCTATAAATAGAGGTTACTGTCTCCTAACCGCCACACCGACGTAAAGGTTACAGTTTCGCCAGGCATGGGTGTCTCTAAGACGCTCGCCTCTTCACAGACGCTACAGAACAAATGGTGCTCAAAATGAGCTCTCATCAGTGCAGAACGCATACTGTTATTCGGAACATATGGCTATAATATACGTAATTCATCTAAGGGCATCCAGTGGCGAAAAGTGAGTGATCACTACATGTACAGATTCACGTGCACAACAAAGGAAAGAAAGAAATAATTGCAACCGGAGCATATGTATTGTTTAATTGGCAAACCTGGAACTACAGTTGAGGCAAGAGCACGAGGAAGTCGCAATACCAACACTTCAGCTGTGGTGAACGACATTCAGTTTCAAGGAGATACAATCTTTGCAGTCCTCACGTTGTTGCAACTTCCTCTCCAGCACGCCGAAAACATTTCTATTCCTTTCTGATATGTCAGAATGACACATCAGCGACGGGGCTATGGTGAATCGGGAGCACATGAAGAAGTAAAACACAAGAATGGCAAATGACTAAGCAAATAACGGACGTAAGACACACACGTACACACTGTGTTGAACCGTTCAACCGTGTTAGAGAGACAGACTGTGCTGTGATTAGTGTTCCTAGACTGTCCAACAAAAACGTAACCACGTAAACTTTGTAGTGAACATACCGTAGAAATACCCTGATAAAGTTCCGTCACTTGACACTTGTGCTTTCTTCACAGTTCTGAACACGATCCGCAGTTCGTACAGACGCAGAAACACAATAATGTAACGCACACTGATCAGACACTCTCGTACTGAATGATTGAATGTGCGGCTTGAACGAGAACACAGTAACTTTTGAGCAGTACCTTTTATACAGGTTACCCTGCAAACAAACAAGAAAAACAAACGAAGGAAATTCAAACGCGGAATTCGTTTAGAAGTTACAACGTTCCTATAAAGTGTACATTTATGAGTTACGACGATTGGATTTCCGTTGAACACCGAAATAACCTCTATTGCTCCTCCAGTGTCACGTTACAAGTCACGTTTAACCTCTAAATAGAGGTATCGGTCGTGTAACGTCTACGATATTTGGAAATCTACGTCTATATAAAGGTTACACATTGCTAAAAGTTACAATAAAGGATACCGAGTTAAGAGTGTACAGGTGAAGTAACGGCCGTTACGAGTACAAGATCAAAATCATCAAATCCTTCCCTAAAGACGCACATAAATATAATCTTCTTTCGTCGTATCAGATATTGGTATAGTTTTTGTATATCAAAACTATTTTGAAACTTCTTGCATCGCCCATTGTGAGATCAAGATCTGAATTAACTATATAGAAAGGTCGAGAACTAAAAAGCATATATATTGGGTAGCAAGTAACTTGAAAGTAACTCGTTACTTTTTCGAAATAGCTTTGGTAAGTTAGTTATATCTCTTGCACAGTAACTTACCTGGTAACGAGTTCCCTTTGTCGAGTAACTTCCCCGTCTCTGTGTTTTGCGATGAAGTTCTCTTTAAAGGGTGCACTTAGAGGCACTCTTGAAGCAGAGCTTCACCACCATAACATGCTCAAAGCCAACCAATCGCTGGAATCACATCGATCGACACTAGTACACTACGACAGCGAACAGCCACAAAGCTAACAACGAACGATGAGAACCGTGAAATTGAGGGACTCTACCGTTGGAGAAGTTCTGGGCGTAGCATTTACTGTGTTAACAATTAATTTAATGTAGTCCAACAATTTCGTTTGCTTAATTTAATTATTCACATTAGTAATATAGCATGTGTACTTTAAAATTAAAAATATATTATGCCTGATTTATTATAGGAGCATTAGCTGGAAGAAATATCCTTAAAATGTCCCTCCCTCGTCCACTTAACGTCCCTGTGGATATCTTTCAGGCGTCCCAGAGGACCCCTTCTTTCTCTCATTTGGACATGCGAGTGTACCTATATTGGAAGAAACTCGTTATCTCCAGGGTATCCCAACATCCAGCTTCAGACATATATCGGACATCCCTAGGAGAGTCGTGTGTTGTTGGGCTGGATGTCTGTCGGACGTCAAAGAGGACTCCTGCTTTCTCTCATTTGGGCCTGTGAGCGTACATTGGATGAAACTCGTTATCCCCAGGATATCCCAACATCCAACTTCTGACGTACAGCGGATATCCATAAGACAGCCTTGTGTCGTTGAGGTTGCTGTACTGAATAACGGCGCCGAGACAACACGAAGAGCGAAGAGGCGTTGTGTTGTCCCACCATCTTCGTGTTAATTGTCTTGGTGCCGTTATTCAGTAGGTTCCGGACCGTATAGTGCATCACGTGTATATCCCGTGGTGCGTATCGGAACACTCTCAATGCCGCATGGATGCGTGACATTGCATCACGTGAGCTGGGAATGATCCCAGAAACAGATTCACCACACGACAGGCTCAAGGCCCTGCATAAAGTGATACAGCTGCCACTCTTGATTTGGAGGGGGAGAGGTGAGCATATACAACTTTCTGTGGCCACTATAGCACAAGTGCAGAGTGTCATAAAAAGTCGTGGGGATCTCATTTTCACAAAAAAAAAAAAATCAGAAAGGAGGAGGATGTTATTCGGTATGACACTCTAAAGGCAAACCATATCAAATAATGATACCGTTATCGCCTCTTATTTCTGGAAAACGCGGGGAGAACGCCTATTTGTGACAATTAACTGAACCGCATAAGTGTCACAAAAGGGCGTACGCGTTTTGTTCTCAACCAATCCAGCGAGAACGATGTCATTCGGAATGACCGTTTGTGAAAACAGGTGGCGAACGCCTTCCAGCGACACAAACACGTTATTCAGGAGCGATGGTGGTGGTGGCGTTTTATTTCCGAGCAATCTGACGGCATGTTGCTCGGGGGGATAGTGCGTCCTGGGTCGCCTTCACAGAGACCTGTGCCGACATTTCGCTTAAAGCCAGTGATGGCCACTAACTACTTCTACAGTAGTTTAACTATAACTACTTTGTGATTGAGTAGTCTAACTAGTAGTTCAACTACTTTTCAGGGGAGTAGTTAAAACTACTTTTTTAACTACTGCAATGTAGTTTAACTGCATCTATAACTACTTAACATTTTCCACCAACACCAATCCCATGTAGTGTTCTTGGACACCTAAATATGAATCACAAGCAATAATAAAGCCATTGCTACGGTCATCAAATACAAAGCTTGCGGCGGGATTCTTTCTGTGCCAACGCGATAAATTAAGTTGCAGAATTATTTCGCAGCAAATGAGGCTTCACTAGACAAGCATTAAAAGTGAAGATTTAGTACACATGCACGACACAATTGCTCTGCACCTCCGTTCTCATCAAACAAGTAGCTTAAGGTAAAGGTCGGAAGCACAATCGTGCCGTAAAGCTTGCGGCAAAATCGGAAGTAGTTGGCGCCTTCAGTAACCTAACTACTGCAGTTAACTACTTAAAATAGTAGTTTAACTAGTAGTTTAACTATATGTAGTTAACTACTAGCCATCACTGCTTAAAGCGTCTGAGGAAAACCCTGGGAAAACACTCAGACAGCACAGCCGGTGCCTGCATTCGAACACGGGTCACCTCCCGCAGTGTCGGCGTGGAATACCGTCACTGTAGCCCGCACTAAGGCAGCTGGTTCAGGAACGGTAGCATTCAGTGCAATGGTTGGTCTTCGGCGTGTTATGTGGCGAAGAGTACAATTCCGCATAACTTCACCGTTATAGAAGGTGAAACACCTTTTTGATAAAATAAAATAAAATAGAAGGGGGAAAACCTCCGCCTTTTACAAGGAACGCAACCCCGTCCTGCTTCTGCCACAGCGAACGAAGATATCGTACGAGCCGCTATATCCTAAAGACGCTCACGGCGGCGCTTGCCACCGCCAAGAGCCATTCTGTGGTAGCGAAAGGTGTCGGCGCATTCCAAATGTATCCTCTGCTACCTGATTGACCAGCTAGGCCGCTGTCGATTTCGAGTTGTGACCTCTTTTGTCTCTCGGTTGAATGGTTTGTGTGTGTGTGTCACTTTCCTCTTAGGCCAATGGCGTCACGATTGTGCTTTAGATCTAGCGCATAGTGCTGCAAGCCGTCCCCGCACGGTAATGACAAAGAATGGGAGTTGGAGGCAAAAGTTGCGTTTCTGGTGCTGATAGTCTTGCGTCCGAGCTAAAAGCGAGCTGAAGGAGAGTTTTGCATTTGGAGATCAACACGTGGGTACATCCATTCGTTGTATTATATTTTAGTTACTTAAAGGTATGGTAAAGGTTGACTTATCCCCTTTTTAGACTTTTTGCTGCAATGACATCTACACACGAGTACGTACCTGCCAAAGAAAATTTAGGATTTAGGACAGTATTGCAATTTATGGGGCCGCTACAGAAGGGGGGGGGGGGGGGTTAAGAAACGGGACATGCATGTATGTCAGTGGGACGGACACTCAGATCAGGCCCCTTTTCTGCACACGCATACAAAGGGTATAGCATAAACTTTGTTATGATGCGTACGGGAACTTCAACTTTCACTCGAGAAACATGTTCTCCCTACCTCACGTGACCGTGTCACCTGTGCTGTTGGGCGTTGTAATAATAATAATAAACAGAAAAACAATGTGGGCACTAATCTAATAAGTCATTATGCTTGCCATCCGGAACATAATTTTCAAGATTGTGTTCCTTTAGCAGCACGATAAGCTCGATCCTGGCTCCTCCACTGCACAAAGGTGACTTCGCCCTACCTGACATTACCATCAAAGTCAGACTCGTTAAAACTGTTTTTTCCTGCATGAAAACCCTGTGCGTGCCGTGTTACACTGAAAAAAAAAGGGGGATTTATTGGCAGAAAATAAAGAAAGGGGAAAAGTCGACCATGCAGCACACCGGCTTGCCATTCCCTTAAAAAAAAAAGAAAAAATATAAACAAGAAAGAAAAAGAAATAACAAACAGAGAAATAAATAAATAAATAAAAACAAGAAAAAAATGAAAAAGACACTCGGCTCACAGGGAGCCCAGGAGACCCGTATCATTGAAAAAGGGGATGTATCATGCTCCTGGATTTTGTTCAATTTCTGCTAAGTCAAACATCCGAACATGATGTTAACAGGATATGCATGTAGGGTAGAGACACGCGTTACAGGCATTTACACACATTTACATTTACGTTTTCATTTACATTTTCTACATGTACGCCTTTTTTTTGTGACATTTACGAACAGCATAAGTGTCACAAAAAAGGCGTACGCCTTCCGTTTTCAACAAATCAGGGCAGACAACGATATCATTCGAGATGACAGTTGGCTAGTAGCGTGCTATGCGGTGAAGTTCGTTTTTAAAGAGTGTCGTGCCTATAAATCCGCTATCTTCTCATGATAATGGTTCTCGCGAGGCAGAGCCAGGAGTTATCATTATTAGCGTTATTCTATACTTCCGTTACCGGTATAGTTAGAGTTTTCGCAGTTTACGAGCAGCGGTCATTTTCCCTATCAGTTTTCACAAAATATAATTGTAGAGAGCAGGGAGACGTGTAACGAGGAATTAATGCCCGTACGGCACGTAATACATGTACAAGGGCTTTCTAATTCCGGTGAGTTTTTATCGGTGAAGTCTCTGGGCCATCAGGCAAAAAAGTCATCGCTTATACGAGCGGGAATATGTCGTTACAGCCGCGCATTGAAAACCGAGGGTACGACGCGTCGGTAAAAAGAGCATTCGCCCGCGAGGAAATTTCTGTACGCGCGCGCGTCAGATAAGAGCGCACACATCGACGGCCTCTGCCTATATAGTTGAGCGACCACCGGAATATGTGTGGCCTATCGGTTACCTATGCACGCAACGAGCCAGGCCCCGTGGGGCATTTTCGTAAATTTTACGCCGATAATTTTAATTCTACTACGCGACCTTATATGGAGGGAGGAAGTATATACGGGACTTTTTCGTTTCACGAAACTCAGATTGGCTTCTCTCTTCTTCTTCTTCTTTTTTTTTTCCTGCCGTCTACACTTCCTGACTTCCGTCTCCCTTCTTTTTTTTATTGCACAATAATACCAGAGCGAGTGTTGTAATATTACTGATTTACACGTGCAAGAACCGTTTCCGACGCCCGAGGGATGTAGCACAGGTGTTGTCGCACTCTGAAAGATGTAATAGTCTATACACAGGGGGATGTTGCATCGATAACGTCACATGTCGGAGGCTGAAAATGTAGAGGCTGCTTACTCGATTTATTTTCATCGCATCGCTCGATTTTCCACTTCACGGCATTGCATGCGGGTATGTTGTTTCGGATCAATAACGTCGATTCACCGATTCCAGGCTCCTCGTAATAAACTGTATCGTTTAAAATTTAAACGTTTGACTGAATACCCCCCCCCACACACACACACACACACACGAAACAGCGATGTCGTTTGGGAATGGTTGTTTAGATGTCAGCCTGAGGCCTTGCAGGCAGCGAAGGAGGCAAGCTTAATTCCTATAGTGGAAAAACAACACAAACAAGGTATGCAGCATAACCGTGGGTCTGGGGGTGGGTTCAAACGTGCACCACAGGCCAATACTGAGACAACTTGCAAGATTTGTCTGTATAGTAGTGTCCTTCATATATGTAGGAGAAGGGCCCCTTGAGAGCGCGGTTCGCCCTCAGGGTGGACCGTGTCTTTGATTGCGCGGCCTATAAAACGCTCGTCGGGGCAGCATCCTTTGCGGTGCTGTTCTCAGGAAGATTTTTTTTTCTTCTTCTAAAAACCCACTTTGGCTACTTTCGGTTTCATCTGGCGCAGTTGGCTATATTCAGCCACTTTTGGCTACCCCTCCTGCTATGAGTATGGTCGTGCTGAGGAACACAACGAAACACAAAGAAAAGAGAGACTGCACGTTTTTCTTTCTTTCCTTCTTCTTCTTTTTTTTTTTCTGGTTTGCCCTTATCTTTTGGCAACTAGGTCCAACAGTGCTACACTGCAGAGAAGGGGACGGCAGGGATTGCTTCGGGGGACGATCATAAAGGTCAACGAAGTGCCTGAATATGTTTCAGCATTGTAACGTGGGTAACCGTTTTCCGCATGTGTAATTTGTGGTGAACCAATATCTCTTTTTTTCAATGGAACGACTATCATGTAGGTGGCGACAATAATTGGTTCCCCTCAGGAATTAGCAGTACACAGTTGCCTAAAACAGGGACTGACACACGCGCTTGACCAGTATTCGGTATCGATCTCTCTTGGCCTTGTTCGTTCGGCATTCATTCGTTCGTTCGGCAAACATTCGGCAATGTTTGTAGGCTCGTAAGTAAAGCTACTGCGGAAGGCGGAGATGAGAAATGTTGGTGAGAGAAGATTAGAATGCATTAGAGATGAGAGATCATGATGTGGTGTTAAGGATAATAATAATTGGGAGTAGGTTTACACGTATAGGGATGGGATGGGAAAGATTGTGAAGTGTCGATTATCGTTTTTGTTTACAGAGAGCCTTGCTTAGTTGGATACGTATTGGCTGCGTGCGTGCAGCTTTTAACATCTGGCAGCGCTGGACTCAAACCTTCCTTGCCGATTTGAGTCTTGTCGTCCCATGCTGTGTGTGTCGTTCATCTCCTCGTCTCCATGCACTCCAAACTGAGTTATATACTGCCGTCGTGATTTTCATAGCAGCTCGCTTGCATAATCCTTTTATCATCGCGGGACCCATAAATGTGGGAAACACGTGTCCCCTACGAGCACCGCAAGGTCCTGATTGCACCCTTCAACCAGAACTTCACCGCATAACACACAGGAGGCTAACCATCGTACACTCTTAAAAATGGGTTTCACCACATAGCACGCTCCTAGCAAGCTATCATCCCGAATGACAACGTTCTCGTCCCTTTTTGAAAACGGGGGCGAAGACGTTGTCATTATTCGGGATGATAGCTTGCTAGGAGCGTGCTATGTGGTGAAACTCATTTTTAAGAGTGTACAGAATGATACCGTTATCACTCATGATTTGTGTAAAGCGCGGGGCGTACGCCTTTTTGTGAAGTTTAACATAACTGCACTTTAAAACCAGAACTTCGCCGCGTAATACGGTCAGAGCTAACCACCACACACGATTGCCACATCACATTTTGGCTGCATTGTAATTGTCACAAAAAGGCGTACACCCCCTCTCTTTCTCCTCGAATCAGGAACGGTAACTGCAGTGGCTTGCGCACAGCGTGTTTGCGTTGAAGTTCTGTGTTTAGGGTCTGTCGCAAAGTGGCGTATACTCCGCTCCCCTGTTTTCAAGAAATCAGGGGAGGAAATGATGTCATTCGAGATGGTGATTGGCTAGGAGCGCGTTACGAACCTCTACGCATCTCCACCCTTCATCCTCCATCCGTCTTTTCTTTTTTCGTTTTTTTTTTACCACAGTTTTGACGACGCCCACCTCTGTGTGATCAACAACAGCGAGCGCATCCTACCATAACCCCCCCCCCCACCACCACCACCACCACCCCCTCTGTTTTTACAGTGTGTCACAAAAAGTCACACTCTTTCCGTTTTCAACAAATCCGGGGAAAGAACGATCCCATCCGGGATGATAGCTCCGGCTCCTCGTTTCCCCCGTTTTGCCCGTGGAGCGACAACATTGGTCCCTCTCTCAAGTTAGGGGGGTAACAGCTCAAGGTGAGACGCACGTGGTTTCTATGGACACATGCGGAGACCCATGTTTGTCCTTTCCTTTCTTTTTTTCTTAATAAACATATCCCCCCCCCCCCCCATGTTTGCTTGCTTGCTTTCTAGATGTTGAGAGAGGCTAGACGTATAAATAGCTTACTACTCCGCAAAATGGCGTACAGTAAATGCCCGATGTAAGATGGAAGTCACTGAAAAGGTTAGCCAGCTGTAGGACTCGAACCCACATCTTCTGGATTACCGGTCCAGGGCTCTACCAATTGAGCTAAGCTAACACGCCTTCTCAGTGACTTCCAGGGTGCGTCATCTGAAGGGACAAACCAATCACTCTGTCTAACTCATCCTCCTTTCACTCCTACATTTTTGCTCACTCATACACACATTCATACGACAGGGATCGACGCAAGCGGCAATTGTTGAACAAGAGAGAACTGATGTTCTGAGGCTGGAACAACATAGAAGGGACAATCACATACAAGGCCTCAAGTTGCCTAAGAAATTAACGATGTAAGATGGAAGTCACTGAAAAGGTTAGCCAGCTGTAGGACTCGAACCCACATCTTCTGGATTACCGGTCCAGGGCTCTACCAAATGTGATTGTCCCTTCTATGTTGTTCCAGCCTCAGAACATCAGTTCTCTCTTGTAAATGCCCGTCCACGGATATCCCTAAATTGCACGGACGCTTTGTTTGGTTTCTCCAGAGTTTACCTTGTCCCTTGCGTAAAAACAAGCTCTCGTAGCGTTGAAAGATGAAAGCCACTGAAAAGGTTAGCCAGCTGTAGGTCTCCCTTCTATGTTGTTCCAGCCTCAGAACATCAGTTCTCTCATGTCGTAGCGTATTCAATTTCACCTTCCGCCACAACTCGTGTTCGAGGTCGACCTCCAAGGTCTCTCCCACGCCGGCGGGAGATCCCGTGCAGTCGCGGGCTCAGGCGGCCTTCTATCAGGATAAGCTCTCCTTTTTCCCCTGACCGTGGCGGCGAGAATGACCTTCTGCCGTCCCAGGCAGAGGACAATCCGGCTCGAAGGCCGAGTGCGACACAGGTTCGCGGTTAGTGTTGCACGTCTTCACTTCAGGCGCGTTTACATGAAGGCGATAAAAGTCGACTGGACGAGACAAGTCGATTGCCCTCTGCATATAAACCGGCGTACATCGACTTAAAAGGGAAGTCGACACAGAGGAAGGAAGTCGCTACGATGGGGTGGTTCAGACGACAGCTGTCGACTGAAACCGCTCATGCAACTTATCCAGCAGGTTCCCCTAAGCTTCAGTCGAGCGCTGTGCGACCTTGGGAGTCCCAGCCGATTGTCATGTACACCCTCGCCATCCGACCTTGACGATTAGTCGACTGGGGCTTTCAATCGATTTATCAGTCCATGTAAACTGTCGATGTTCCGCCACCTTTGTCGCCGAACGTGAAAGCGTCGAAGGCGTGCCGTCTACGCCGCGTTTTTACGCGCACTTCAGAATTTGTTGTAGTTAGTTGTCTGCGTGTTGCCTCTGCCTCGGGATTACTTCTCGTCGTATAGTTAGCGTGCACTCCACGTTCAGAATGAACCCTGCAATGCAGTCCTGCTGCTTGTGCCAGCGTTGACTAACCTCACCGTCCGAAACGGAGCGTGTCTGGGAACCCCCTGGCAGTTGCAGACGACGCCACTGACCCGGCAGGAACGCCCGCCAACCCATTTTTTCCTATAATCTTCCGTTATTCGCTCGATGCGCATCTTCTCTTCACGTGAACTATCTGAATAGACATCTATTGTCCCGACCGATACGGCGTCAGTACCAGGCCGTTACGCACGAAATCGCCACTGGCGTCGCTGTCGATCAAGCGACCGCAGCGCCCTCCAACTAGTGCACGGTGCCTTTCGAAATCTTTTCCACATACGTAACGCGTAAGTGTTGTTGTGCATGATGGAAATTGGTGTTCTGAGGCTGGAACACGGAAGAAAGGACGAACGGGAAGTCGTTGGGAGGGGGGGGGGGGGGGGGGGGGTTAGCGGTGTGTGGACGGGTAATCCAGAATGTTGGGTCCGAGTCCTACAGTTGGCTAACCTTTTCAGTGACATGCTTCCTTCATTGTTGTGCATGTAACACATGAACGTTGACTGGTAATTTCTACTCGTTTCGCCAGCCTGCGTTTTCATAATCGCTCTGACTTCCCCGTGTCACGTTCAATGAATGGAACGCTGCGACTGTTGTCCCCATTCATGCCTTCTCCGTCTTCTTTCCGTACGGGGAGGTAGGTCGGATTTCGAATAAAAAGGTTCTTCATAGGGGGTGAGAGAAATGGTTTCCTCTCCCGCCGTCTCTCGGGGGTAGCCTTTCATGTCGTCGCCTTCTGTGCCCCGGCATATTTTTTGGAGCACTCTATCGAGAGGCATACTTTGTAGGGGCGCGTAGTATCAGCTGAGCGAGCGCCATCTACACTCTTAAGAAAAAACTTCACCACGTAAGGAGAAGGTACATAAAATAACACACTGGAAACGTGGTGCTAATGAAGGTTCCGTGACATTTCATCGAACGCCATTTCGTCGAAAAATGGACGTTTCATCGAATCGGTGGCCGCCGCTTTTTCTTGCAGCAACGTGTGAAATACGTAAAAGACTCTCCTGACCTAACCTTGGCCAGGCGCCGATGAAACGGCGTTCGACGAAAAGGCGTTCGATGAAATTGGCGGAGCTCGCCGTTATCGGCCACACAGAGGTGGGCAACATCGCGATTAACGCTCTGGGGGAATGTGCGTCATGGGCCGACTTCTAAGGGAACTGTGCTGACATATGTCTGACAGCGTCTGAGGAAAACCCAGGAAAAGCCCCAGACAGCACAGGCGGCACCGGGATTCGAACACGGGTACCTCCCAGTCTGAACGAGATATGGCCAGTGCGCTAACCACTCGGCCACGCGTGCTGGAATCATTCCCGATTTGTTGAAACCGGGGGGGGGGGGGGGGGGGGGGGCGTATACAATTCTGTAACAGTTGACTTAACTGCACGAATGTCACAAAACCGCTACGCTTCCGGTTTTCAAGAAAACGGGGGAAGAAAACGTTGGCATTCAGGATATGTCCGTCGTACGCAACGTGATTTTTTGCACGTGGCGTACGAGCACAACATTTCAAGTTTTGCGAGCTTATACACAAAAACGTGATTCAAGGAATGGGCGCCGCCATTAGTGCTGCCACCCCGTGGTAGTCACACGAACTGTGCACGCGTGGACTGCCGTTTGCCGAGTTCCTTCGTTTTTCCTTGCGTGTCTTCGCGTGAACAACTGTGCACGCGGAAGCAAGCAATCTTTTTTTCCCTTGATCTTTCGAACGTTGATACGCTGCTCAGATGTTTACCGGATGACTAGTTATATGGAATGTTACGTTATCGTCACTCATATATATACTCATTAGAGACGGCGGCAACGAGTATTCATCCCATTGGGAAGAGCGGTTTCGGCAGTCCACCCCTGTTGTGTCGTCGCTGGGAGAGGCTAAAGAGCGCACGGTGACTAGTTGTCGACAAGGTCTATACTGTGGGCCGATAGCGTTCCGCTCTCATGGCACCGCGAGACCGTGCTCACGCTCCCTTGACATGGACAGCGTAATATTCTCAGTTTATACTCGCCAGGTTGCGCCAGCCTTGCATAACGAACCCGTGCGGTGTGCGTAAACCGTGCTCGTATTGTACAGCGAAGCGTTTCGCTATGCGCTAACGCATAATAATGTACACTCAAAAGTAGAAGTAAAGGGTAAGGAGAACTTCACCGCATAGCACGCTTCTACTAGCCAACCATCATCCCGAATGGCATCGTCTTCTCCCCTGATCTGTTTAAAACGAGAGGTGTACGCCTTTTTGTGACACTTATGCAGCTATGTCAATTGTCGCAAAAAGGCGTACGCCCGGCGATTTCCAGAAATCACGGGCGTTAACAGTATCATTATGTGCAATTGTTGGCTCTTAGCGTGCTATGTGGTGAGGTTCTGCTTTAAGAGTGTACGCAAGGACGGAGAACGCTGTATTGGATCTAATGTCGTGGTGTCGCTTCTGCGAATTGCAGCAGAAAATTCGATAAACAGAAAGCCGAGAACATCGAGTGGCTGCTGATGCGGCTCGTGGTGGCTCGTTCCCATGGTTTGTGGTCACAGAAAGTACGGCTGTGATTGGAGGGTGCGCTTGGCTAACCTCCTCGCAGGCACTGGGCACCCATGGGGTTACCAGAAACTGAGTGCTCTATGAACGCCCCCCCCCCCCCCCCCCCCCCGGGCATCTGAATGGGCCCGCATCTACACTCGACGCTACGTGTACCAGCAGGACTCTGGCGTGGCCTTGTCCGTGGAAAACACCGAGCTCAATAGGCGACCTTGCTCCGAATACCTCCACCGAATACCTGTGCGGGCTTCCTTCATTGTATTATTGGTAGACATGCCAACCAGGAGAACGTGTGCACAGCACAGTACTTCTTGGTGTCATCCCTAAACGCACAGCTTCCCCCTCCCCTTTTTTTGTGACATATGCAACTAGAAAATAACGCATGTATTGCTGCAAACTCGGAGTTAAATAGCGTTCATGAACGACAGGCAAATTCAGCTTTTGCCACACGTAAACGTTTTCTTTGACTTGACTTCCAGAAGCTTGGCGTGTGTGATGGAAGAAAAAAAATCAACATACACAAAATGAAGTATTTCATTAAAGCTTCTTGCTGGGCCTGTTGGTACGGACTCATAATTAAAAGCGCCACACGAGACAAGGGCGACCGAAAAAGAGACACAGCACACACTCTGTCGTGTGTCTCTTTTACGTTCGTCCTTGTCTCGTGTGGTGCTTTTAATTATGAAGCATCCCAATATCGTTCTTCGACTTATATGGTGCCTGATGTTCCACCGCTTGCCGGCGTCGGGCGTGTTCATCATAATATGTCCTCCTAAAGCGGAACTTCACCACATAGCATGCTCCTAACGAACATCGTTCTCTCTCTTGAATTATTGAAAACGGGAGGCGTACGCTTATTTGTGCCACATACGCACTTATGCTAAATGTCACTAAAAGGTGCATTTCTCGAATCAGGATTGACAACGGCACCAATGACTGGCTTTGAGCTTGTTATGTGCTGAAGCTTCGTCTCATAAAGCTGCGCAGGAAAGATATTATACGAACAGATCGGGTGTGTACCTCGAAATAAAGTGATCGAAACCCCCGCTGCAAAGTAAACTACTGGAAATAAATCTTTTTTGACTATAAAATGCGCAGTCGCGCGCGGGAAACTGCTAACGGCGAACTTAGACTACCCCGGATCGACAAAGAAATGCAAACACCAAACTGAAGCTAATAATAAACTGACCAACGTGGTGTCCCGTCGTGTCTTCCCCGCTAAGCCTAACAGCCGCTAAAATTTGGCTTCCGTTCGCTAAAACGACTTGGACAGACATCGAGAACCCGCGAATTTGGGTGGTTAAACAGTGATACCGTGTTTTTAAACCCGGCATATATACCATCTTACGAACAACAACAACATAGATGAATGGATGATGATGATGATGATGCAATCGAAGCAATCGAGCATTCTCCTTGATTTTCCTTGTTTCGAGAACGGGAATTTTCAGATCGGAGATTTCGCAACTGGGAGTATCGAGGTCCACCCAACAGATCAATGAATCTAAATGCCTTATTTCGGTCGTTTTCCACACAACGTCCTCTCAGGTATAAATGTAGGATTTGGGCGTGTCTCGTTCGGAATCAATGCGGACTCTAGAAATGAATCGATCAAACCAACTCTCGCATTCTGGCCTCAAACGTCCACACCTCTGCTCCGAACTTCGTCAACAGTTTGCAGTCGTAGGTGCCCTCCACCTCTTCGTCCGTCCGACTTCCATTGTGTCCGTTAAACGTCGTAGGCGTGTTTGTACAGTATACGGCCACTCCTCTTGTTGCCTACTGAGACGAGAGCTCTCGATGTGCCAGTTTGACCTTCAGCCGATGGTCAGAGCTGTTCCACTTGTGGGTGCACCGCTAGGTCTGCGACGGGTGAGAAACCATTTAAACGCAATCTGGCTGTCTGGCGCGTGTTCTCAATTGAGTGAAGTGGCTGCGGCTTTTAATGGGTTGTGTCAGTGTATAAAGACGTGAGTGGACGCGGCTGAAAGCGACGGCGGAGGAAAGATATCATAAATGAATAAATGGGCGGTTTCACTGCAGTCCCTATACCTATACCACAGAGCAGCACGTACGCCGTTTATGTTGGCAGTGTAGTTTAACACTTCGTTGCGTATATGAAGTGTAAATCCAGTACAACAAGTTATACAAGTGACAGACTACTTTTGATGTCCTTACTTTGCTTGCCAAATTGCGATGAAATAGGGTGCCTTCGAGCCCATTTTTATGCTCTCGTAGACGCGAAGCTTTCTACCTCTGCCGCCGCATACACCGATGGCGCATCTCGAAATGGCAGGTCAGTGTCGGCATTCGTCATCCCATCCGAAGGCGTAGTTGAAGGACGTCGCCTTTGGCATCATACCTCATCCACAGCTGCGGAACTCTATGCCATACTTTTCTTTTTACGTACAGCACATCGTTCCCTTTAGTCTTTACCCCACGGAATTGGATGGTCTTGACTTACTCAACATCTGCGCTGCAAGCAATTGAAAATTCTGGCATACGAGGCTCCTCCGCACCGTTGGTATGGATGTGTTAATGGGTTACAAACTTGTCTGTCTACGAAGCAGGGCACAGTCTCGTTCTCCAATGGGTTCCAGCCCAATGCGGTGTCGAAGGCAATGAACAGGCTGACAGAACCCGCGAAGCAGCTCTCTCGTCTCGGAGATGGACGCGTATTGCACTGCTGAGAGGAGATCGTCGGTCCGTACTTCGACGCCTCGTGGCTCCTCTGGCTACCCGCCAACGAACCGCCGACATTCTACCCCCCCACCATGCTGACCAGAGTTGATCCAGCGTTCGCTGTCCGCATGCCTGCACATATCTCTCGTCAAGATGCCGCATTAGTTCATCGAATGCGCCTCGACGTGGCCTTCACAGCACAGTGGCGCTATACCGCTTGAGACAAGTTGCCTCTCCCCACTGCAGCCACTGCGGAGCTGTCGAAGATCTCGAGCACATTCTTCTCCATTGCCCACACTACCAACCTTCCCGAACCGTACTCTCCGCATCCCTCAACGAGCTAGACTCCCGTCCCCTCTCCCTCACAAAATTGCTTGGTCCCTGGCCACATCCAGGGCACCAACGCTCTGTCCTCAAGGCTCTCTTCACCTTTCTAGACACCACGGGACTTCGATCCTTATTGTGAAGGGGCTCATTATTTCATTCCCCGCATCACCACCAGCAATGGGGTAGAGTATCGCCCCCGGCGACGAAACTCCCCAGCCATCGTCCCGTAATAAAGTTGTTGTTGTTTTTGGTGCCTGAATACTTGCTCTCTCTCGGAGGGAGCTACTATTCAGGTAACCTAGCGATGAAATAAAGTCACTGGATTGGGGAAAGCAGCGGCATGCGTTCCTTTTCCCGCCTCGACCTTGGAACAACAATGGCGGCCGCTGCATGTGTTGGTATGCTACGGCCGCCATTGTTGTTCCAAGGTCGCGGCGGCAAAGATCAGAGGATGGCGTTACTTTCCCAATTAGGTGGCTTTACGATGAAAGGGCTCAGGGCGGCGTCTGGTGGGAAATAATTAGTTCGTCGAGCAAAAGTGATGTATGTTCTGTGCTCCTGATGATTACGCAGCCGACACATGGCCGACTCTTTTCGTTTTAGACTCAGTGTTATGCGCACGCATTGTAGTTTTGCCGCCGTACTTGACAGGCACTGCGAAGTTAGTGGGAACTGCGACCCAGTGTTGCTCGTAGTTTTCAGTTTTAATCTTCTTAAAAAAAAAAGAAATATGAACGCAACTGGGACGAAAATTATGCCGTAAGAGTATACGGAGGACTCAGGCTGTTTTATCTGGGGTTACACGACTACGGCTTCACGGTTTCTTCAACAGTCTTAAAGTGGGACTCTGCAACAAAATCACCACACAGGTTGTGATATATTCGTAATCTTTGGGATGTCAGGAACATGTGTACGGAATATCTCGGTCCAAAATTGCGCATATTTTACTCAAACGAACTATTACGAAGCGAGCGCTTCGCCTCTGTGAAGCGAGAGGGCGCTGAAAGCAACACATTGCTGACATCATCGGGCATCCTGCAAGGGCGCCGAATGCTGGGTGACGTCACGGAATCCTCCTCCTAACAAACCGCCGCAGTATAGAGCTCTGCTTTCCGCTCTCCGCATTTCGGTTTCGGTTTGCTATTGTCATCATTTACAAATTAATTACTCGCGCAAAATGAATGCGAATGTCGTCTTCGGTATCGAGGGTGTAGTTCGTGTTCGGTATGATGCTCACCATTTTTTTTTTCAAGTTCTTGCGAAGTCTCCCTTTAAATATCTTAAAGGGAGACTGGGACAATTCGATATTATGAATTATAAAATGTAATGGCCCATTATTATACCTGCATAACTGTCACAAGAAGGCGTACGCCCCTCGTTTTCAACAAATCGGGGGAGAGAACGACGTCATTCGGGATGATGCTTAGCAAGCGTTCCGTAGCAAGTTCCGTAGCAAGCCGTAGCAGACGACAGCACCAGCCCTGTCGTCTGCTACGTGTACAGTACGCCGTTCTTGATGTTCCAGCGCGATGCCCATGCGAATGCTCAACACAATACACTGCGAAACTTCCGCAGTATGCGCAGTTTTCTGCTTTGTCTTCCACCAGAATATTCCGTAAGGATGTCGAAAGTGTGAATACATGGTATCCCTATTATTGTCTGTCTGAAAATGAAGTAAACTGTAGCCTTTCGTCTTTTCTCTCTCGATCTACAGAAAATATACAATCTCTCTCCGTACGATCATATTACCCTGTTTGGAATCCTTTTTGCACTCCACAGTGAATAATTTGCACCGGTTCAAACTTCAATGCGCGAGTCGTGGTTATCATGCAGGTGAATCAGCCCTGAACCAGCACGATGCAGCCCTCGAATTCGTATGCAACTTGCTGCGATTAACGCTCGAATGCTCGTTGAGGTCAGCCGTGGGGAATACGCGTATCATTGTTGGAGCAGGCTGCGCAGACTGTCGCTTGCCACGCGAGTGCGACATCCCCCGTTATCGTGAAACATGATCAAATGCGACCTGCTTCTCATGGACAAATATATCGTGTGTGCGGGTGTATCTTGTGTGAGGCCAGTTTGCGATAGCCAGACGTTTCTCCATCATGAGGTCACATTATTACGGTTGTCGTGGTGGAAAGACACCTTATCAAAAACGTGTGTTAGCGTGAGTGGAATGACTGCGGGAAGTTTGTTTATAACGTTTTTGTTTATACTTTAAAAATGGAGTGATTTTAATCCCGGTCGGGACTGAACGCACGGAAGTTTCTGCGAAGTTTGTGACTGTCCGGAGTGCTGGGGGAGTATAAATTTCAGGATCGTGGAATAAAATATGGAGTAATTGCAATCTAGGGGTCTAACTCCTCCCCAATTCTTATTAGAATGTAACGGTGTTGCGATTCGAGGATCACAAATTAATTTATACAAAGTAGTCGTACCTGTAGTCCATTCAAAGAGGTTGCATGCACAGTACATTTCGATATCTAAAGGGGCGTTCTTGCACACGAACACTAATTTTTTTATTGTTTGCCGTTTATCAATCAGTTTAGTTACGATCCAGATAACTTTGAAAGTATTGCAAGTTATAACACCAAATAGATGTGTGTAAAAACAGTTTTCTTTTGTTTTTCTATTACAGGGCTGTCTTGATTGAGACTAAGTACGAGAAGCACTGGACTGCATACTGTGAACAGTCAGGTAAGGAGCATTCCAAAATATCATACGAGACATAGACACAAATTTCATTATAGATACATATTATACTCATAAATTAGCCCGAGGATGGAGAAACGCTGCTGAAGAAGCACGCGATTGGTGACTTGTCAGGTTCGTAACTGAATTCGATAATTTTTTTTTCTCGGTTGTCGAATCATCAACATAATTAATTTACATTGAAGGTGGTGACCAGTCAGTTGGTTTGACTTGTAGAGGCAGATAGTGTACCTCTATGTATGTATGTCTTTATCGGGACAGGGTGGCCTCTCAACTCGAGCTGAGAGAACAGAACCGTATATGGTCGTTCCGTAAGACGACCATATGCGAGGCGTGCTTATGGTCCAGCCGATCTAAACAAAAGCAGCATGCTACACTCTAAACATTAAATTTCACCACATAGCACGCTCTGCGCCAACCATTGCCACAAATGATAGGGTCATTGCTTCTGATTCGAAGAGACAGTGGCGCGTACGCCTTTTTTTTGTGTGTCAATTTGAATATATGATAACTGACACAAAAAGGCGTACGCCTCCCTTTCTCCTCGAATCAGAAGCGATAACCCTGTCATTCGTAGCAACGGTTGGCACACACACTCTTAAAACAGAACTTCACCACATGACACGCTAAGAGCCAACCGTCGCCCAGAATAATGCCGTTATCATACCTGATTCGTGAAGAGCACTGGGCGTACGCCTTTTTCTGTGTGTCACAAAAAGAGTACGCATCCCGTTTTCAACAAATCAAGATTAGCAGTGTGCTATGCGGTGAAGTTCTGTTTTAAGAGTGCAGAATGGTACCTCTTATTACTCCCATTTGTGGAAAGCGCGGGGCGTACGCCTTTTTTGGAACTGCATAAGTGTTCCAAAGAGGCGTACACCCCCCGTTTCGAACTGATCAGGAGGCAGAACGATGTCGTTCGTTATGGTGACTGGCTAAGAGCGTGCTATGTGGTGAAGTGCTGTTTTTAGAGTGTGGTTGGCGAAGATACAAAACCATTGAACACTTCCGCGTCGGTCCTAGTGGTTCTCGTAAGCAATTTGATTTCTCCCGCGGCCCCTCACACTCTTAAAGCATAACCTCACCGCACAGCACGTTCCTAACTAACCATCATCTCAAATAACATCGTTCACTCCCGTGATTTGTTGCAAACGGGAGGCGTATGCCTCTTTATGACACTTACGCAGTTATATTAACTGTCACAAGAAGGCTTACGCCCTTCGCTTTCCACAATTTAAGGGTGATAACGTTATTGTTCTGCGTTGCGATTGGCCTTGAGAGGGTTATGAGACGGAAGTTCTCTTTCAAGAGTGCACTGTCGGAGCTGCTCGCCTTGACGTTACCGTCGCATCAGCTTTGCCAATCGCGCTGCCGATTTGCCTCTATTACTCCCTTTGCTGTAAAACTTGAAATGCAGGTTCACGTCCGTTTAAGCAACCGTCTTCTATGTATTTATCCTGTGTAACTTCGGGCGAAGCGTCGCAATCCCTTTACGATGTCCTTTTTGCTTCGCTAGAAACGGCACACGAGCGCTTTGTTTCCGAACGGTAATTTGCAATTCTGCGCGGAACACGTGGACACCACTAGAGAGCACGCACTGTATGAAACAAAAAGCTGAGGGCGGAATTCGTGGGCGATGAGTACCAGTGATGACCTCAATATGCACCCTGCAATGAAGCCTGGCCGTATACTGGCCGAATTACTTTTGGAGACAATGGCTTCTTTGTCCACTGTGCCAAGCGAGGAGAGTGCATAGCCAACCGGTTCACCGGATGAGAACGGGCACGGATGCTTCGACAGCAGCTATTTTCCTACAGCTGGCAGGCTGACAGACCGATCCAAATGCTGCATTGGCTTTCTTTCTAGAGATCCAACGGTCACTTGACTTCACGTCAAAGAGGATCAGTTTGGATGGCCGTCTGAACAGCGTGTTGGGATGTGCGTTACTTTTACAAAACAGGGTATTTATAGGCGCGTCGGTCTTGTCGTTGTGGTTCCGATTAGATTCGACGTGATTGCGTCGCAGTCTATTTTTAGCTCCGTATGTACTAAGCGGTAGCGGCGAAACGCTCACGCAGCCTTCTTCCGGGGAGGTGAACTGGAGGTTTTCTTCTTTTTATTTAACTTTCGAGCCCATGTCTAACGCGGGACTTGACGCGAGGCATTGCTGTAGTAGCACGTAGTAATTGGTGCCCGGCCGGTTCAACAAAATTCCGCTGTTAGAGGCCTGTTCCCCATTTCAGCGAAGTGGCAGCGGCTTGTGTTACTGTTTAGGGGTACGATCGAAAGTGGGAAGCAAAGAAGTCAGAAAAGATAAAACAAATGCCGTATTTACCCGCATATTTAGCGCACTCGCCTAATTAACCCAGCGTCAACTTGGGGTCCTAATGTTCTTCCTTTCATCCCGAGTAGTATTTCACGCTCCCCGACTTTAACAACGCCGCCGGCACCACTGCGTGAAAATACGCTATGCAAGTACCGTATTTTCACGCGTATTAGCCGCGGCTTATGCGCGATTTTTTTTTCTCACGGGCGCCCTGCGGCTTATCCACCGGTGCGGCTTATCTGA
This sequence comes from Ornithodoros turicata, assembly GCF_037126465.1. NCBI lineage: Eukaryota > Metazoa > Arthropoda > Arachnida > Ixodida > Argasidae > Ornithodoros > Ornithodoros turicata. The sequence goes on from NC_088207.1 coordinate 24,651,247, forward strand.
TGACTATTTTTTTCTGGTATTTTCCCCATACGCCGATTTTAACGAAAGGGCCGACAGTGTCTCTGGAACAGCACTGTCCTGCCGATGCACGAACAGTGCGTAACAGCGACGGGTCCACATTCGAGTAGATTGATCTTCCTGGTGCATTCCCCCAAGCAGCTTTAAAGAAAGTGGTGACAGTGATTCACGTCTTCTGGAAGATCACTGACCCATCAGTCCACGAAAAACACCCGACAAGGGCACAATCCGATCTTGGTAGAACTCCAGAACTGACCTCCTCTGTTGTACACTGTGCCGATCCCGAAACATGGACCACAGGGTTTATGGCCTTCTCTATGGTCTCCTTTGTCGCACAAATCAGTCGTCTCGTATTGCCCGCGGCTTATCTGCGGGTGCGGCTTATCTGCCAGAAAATTTTCAAAACGTCCCAAAAAACGTGTCCTGCGGCTTATCTGCGGTGCGGCTTATACGCGTGAAATTACGGTAGGTCAAGGGACCCTGCCATCCCTCCAGCTTCCTCCTTTCCCCATTTGTGAAGGCTGTGCCCTCATTGGTTGTACTTAGGGTTGCCACCAGGCCGGTATTATACCGGCACGGCCGGTTATTTGCTCGCTCTGCCGGTTGCCGGTAGGAAGGTGATACCGGCAGCCTTTTGCCGGTATTTGTGGCTCAACACCTTTCATAGGGCATTTTACGGGGTTTTCCTTCCAACGTTCCACTACAGCTTGAATAGATCTGGAGCGCAGACCCGACTCCGTAGTCGTCAGTCGTTTTCTTAGTTATTTCTTATTATTATCATTGTTGTCTTGAGCCAGTACGCTCGTTCTTTCTCTCTCTCTCTGTATATTCTCCACCTCTCACTTACTTTCTCTTCCCCGCGAACATTTCCCCCTTTCCCTCTATTCCACCTCCTCTCCCTCAGCCGGTATTTTTCACTACGAAAGGTGGCAACCCTAGTTGTACTTCAAATAAGGAAAAAAATAATACAAGTTTGAGTTGGGCCGTGTGCATGATATGTAAAGGAGGATAATTTGCCGAGACGAGCGCCAAACAGGGACGACGCAGACACACAAGACGCCAACGAGCAAGAAAAACAAAGAAAATCAACAACGAGCAACAACAACAATGAAATGCAGCTGTGGAAAAAGGATACCCGCGTGGTCTCGGGAATGTCGACAAAAATGACTAAGCGAACAGGCGTAAAACAACGACAACGCGTCTACCACGAGCTGCCCCTTTACTTGATCAGTCACGTGACCTTTCTTCTGCTCAACTGTATCAGTGTCACAAAAAGAAGTATTCCCCGTGTTTCCGACAGAATCTGGGGAGAGAACGACTTGGTGATGTCTTTGTCTGTTGCTGCCCTTTATCACCAATCATATAACCAACTACCCTGACTTACTCCTACCTTGGAGAGAATGAAGCCATGATGATGGACTATGGAAGCGGGTTATGTGGTGATGTGTATTAACAGTATTGGTGGCATATTTTCTCTGTTGCGACATATTGACCAACGTGCAAATATACTTATATAACGTAAATATAATTATACGTAACGAACATGTATACGTATAACGACAGCACATGTGCGCGATGCAGCGTCATTCATTGTGTTCATTTGATGTATGTAGTCTTCCGGCTGGAGTTTCACAGCCGTTTTGTTGGGAAACGGACTTCATTGTTATCCTGGGTGCTTTTTGCGGTCGTGATTGATCTGTGAGCCACGCCTTCGCACAGCTGTACTTGATCGCCTGCTCTTTAGTCGAACAGAGTTGAGCACTGTTCCATTGCACTTCCGTTAGCTTGTGGTGCTGGTGCTTTACTTACGGAAGATGATTGAACTTTAAGGGGACATGAAAAGGGGCTCAAAAAAAAAAGGGGGTGGGGGGCTCTCGGCTGCATGTCTCTGACGTCATGTTACCCTCCCAATAGTAAGGCGCCCGCCTTCTTTTTTCTTTCGTTTTGCGGTTAAGTTTGGCGTCTGACGCTGAGCAGTCGAAAGGTACCCATGCTCCCAGCTGTAGCAGACGATTCTCGGCAGCCAATAACAATGCTCGGATGATCTGACGTCACAACACGCCAGAAGGAGCCGGGAGAGGTCGCCGCCGCTGCGTCAACTCTTGTAAAGTAATTATCTCAGGAAATGCGCGCTTCCCGCGTCACAGTTCCTGAAGGTAGTATGTGAAATGGCGGTCTTCGCAATTTTCTTCATCTAATACCTTATAAAATCTAATAAAGATCTTATCTAATAATAAAAACCTAATTTAAAAAATACCAGTGGCAGAGTGGTTACGATGACCGCTTTCCACGCCCAGACTAGGCGGTGACACGGGCTCGAATCCTGTCACCGGCTGTGCTGTCTGAGGTTTTCCCTGGGTTTTCCGAAGACCTTCCCGACGAATGTCGTCACAGTTCCCCTGAAGTCTGCCCAGGACGCATACTAACCCCCCTGTCACCCACTCCTTCCTATTGTCCTCTCTCCATCTGTCCACGTCTATACGCCGCTCATAGCCACAGTTGCTTCGCGGCGCTAACCGGGAATTTCAAAAAAGAAAGCACGAGGTTGACTTGACAGATTTCGGAGTTCAATTCAGAAAATTTCAATTTCTCGTGAATTAAAATCGATAAGTGTTCTCCGAAGTCGTAGCAAAAGCGCCCCCGAGGTAGACAGCGTTGGCCGCGTAATTTTCGGACGACAAGATTTTTAAATAAAATTTCATGACAGGTTTCGTGATACACCCTGTATATACTATTCGAACTGCCTTCCATGTTACTTTGGAGGAGCAAGGACCGCTTTCTGTAGTGCAGCCGCCCTGATTGTTCTGATTAGGCAGACGGACATTGCCCACCTGGCCTCGCCGTCGTGTAGGTGTTGGCTCGCTGTGATACGACCTCGTAAAGGTGAAATCTGTGCACAGGGGCGTGTGCCTTCTTTGCAATGCTAAACTATCGGTGGCTGGCCAACTGTTCCTGCCGTTAGCTGGTGTGCTGCTCGAAAAGGGGCGAATAATTATTAATTCAATGCCGCATGATATGAAAGCTCAATTAAAGGGGTTGTCACACTTTGATAGATGGGAGTTCATTTTAACATGCCCGCGTTGTGCCACACGCCGGAGTATTGAGGAAATTAGATTTTTTTTTTTTTTTGCGTGTTTTCGTTGGAGAGGCAGCTCTGACGTCAGAAGGGAGCCTCGGCCGTTGCAATTGGTTCTCGAAAGCGCGTGACCTGGCCCGCGGCTGCCTCACTTAGTGGGATTGCCTGCCGTGATGTCAGAGGTGGAGGATTTGCTGTATTCCTTTCAGAACCGTGCCGATTTTCAGATAATTTGACTATAGTCGTGTTCAGCTTCAGAAGGAAAAGGAAGCTCTCAAAGTATTACTGCGTTGCAGATAGGATGCGCTTTGCCATACCCGCAGCGGCATGGCCAAGCGTGTTAAGACGTCGTGCTCGCTGGTGCTGGCCAAGCTCATGCTGGGAGGTGGTTGGTTCGAATACTACCGCCAGTTGTGTTGTCTGAGGTGTTTCCTGGGTTTTCCGAAGACTTTCCAGACGAATATCGGCACAGTTCCCCCTGAAGTCGGCCCAGGACGCACACTAACCCCCCTGTCCCTCCACTCCTTCCTGCTGTCCTCTCTCCATCTGGACATAGAGAGGTCACGCTCGCTCCTCCGCATAATAACGTAACCCATCATATCTGCTTCCGTATTGGCCGTTACGACTTGTCACATGACATTACGCTGTGTGGTGGCGCTGCAGTATATTTCTCCTGGCGCGCTATTGCGTCTCCTTATCAATGCGTATGTAGTTGACTGACTAGATTTCTTTTCCTTCTTAAGTTGCACACGACTATAGCTGAAGTGTGGTAGGGGTATTCCTGAACCAGAGAAGAAAAAAAAATGAAACAAACAAATTTAAAATTGGAGTTGTTTCAGCGGCACCTCGAGCTACAGGAAATCCTTGAAATGACCTCGAGAAAGCAGGCTCCCCCGTTTCTCGAGGAGCGTGCAGATGCCGCCTACGCTCTTCCAACTAACGTTTCATTGTTCGAACGACAAAATCACAAATATCAGGAAAGAAAAAAAGAGAAATACGGTTTATAGAATGACAGTGCCTGCATTAGGAGTAGATTTCTGTTAAATGTTTCCTTTCATTGTTGGCGGTTTGGGATTATTTCTGTTCGCGGCACGCATATTGCGAGCGTGAGTGAAGGCGATTAGTTGCGTACACTCTTAAAACAGAAAAAAAAAAAAAAGCAATGGAAGGAACACGTTTAAAATGGAACTTCACCGCAGAACACGAGTGACATGGTGCTGAACCCTGATTTGTTACAAAAGGAGGTGTCGTACACCTTTTCGTGACACCTACGTCGTTATGTGGATTGTCATGAAAAGGCGTGCGCCCAACACTTTCCAAGAATCAGGGGCGATTACGGTATCGTGCTGTGCAATGGTTGGCCTTCAGCGTGTTATGTGGTTCTGTTTTAGTGCAGAAGGCGGGTCTTGCTCAGCGATCCCTCTAACACTTTGCTCTCTCCGACGAACTCATGCACCCTCTACGCATCTTTACCCTTCATCCTCTATCCTACATCTCTCCGTCTTTCCTTCTTTCTTTCTTTTTTTTGCTATAGTCGTGACGACGCCCACTTCTGCGTGGCCAACAACCCCCCTCTGTTTTAGTGTGTAAGGCAGCATTGTCAGAGTCCTTCATGAAAATCTCATTAGGAAGTGCAGACTTCGCTTATTTTGTCGTTCTTCTTTTTCTTTTCTTTTTTTCATAGCCGCTTTCATGGCTTCTTCAACGCTACAAAAGGTTACAATTTTTGAAACATTGAGAATAAATGTGGTCCCAGGCGTACCCATTTAGTGCCATTAAGTTATTATTAGGCAACATTGGACGCTCCTCAGCTTCTGATTATTCGATCCTAACCACTACATTATTCGATTTCGCTGCCTGCAAAGTGACGTTGTGTCACAAGGGCAAGCGCAGTTGATTGCCATCAACACCTCGGTCCCGGTCCACTGACGTCACAACTCGACACAGAAGTGTGATCGAGGGTTTGTATCTCGCAAACTACGACAGGTACCGTGTACTCATTCGAGCGACGTCTCCATGGAATATTCTAGTGGGAGAAACGACAAAAAAAGAAAAAAAATGAAAACCTGCTGACGGGAGGCAGAAGTTCCGCCGCGCGTTGAGTATACGGCACGGTGCAGACGAAACATAGCAGACGACACTGCACGGCAGATATTCCGAGATATTTCCCACGCCACGGCTAGAAGTGCACAGAAGTGCTGTAGAAATACCGCGCTGCGAGCACGAAACACGTTTCTAATTTATAAATCATGAGTCCGTCCCCTGTCTGGTCCGTTAAAAGACCGCCATTACGAGGCAGTACTTGCAGCCACGCGAGACGCTTTGAATGACTCGTTCCCCCGAAGCGCGCGGTTATGGAGCACCGATACCTACCTTGCGTGCGTGCACTATATACCATCTTGCTTTTATGGGCATTGCGGCGGGTTATTGATGGACGTGCAGAGAATTGAGGTTTGGAGATAACAATTGGTCGAGTACAGCAATTGTGGATGGACCGGTGCGCGCCAGGGAACGTTTTCCTTTTGCGTGCACGTTGTCGTCTGCTTAGATATACCTTGGTACATATACAAAGGAATGTAGATGCATTCGCTGCTATCGCAGTGCCGAATGTGAGTGGCTGAAAGAGAACAGTTGCTTCATATTCAAATCGATCGATCGATCGATCGATCAATGGTGTAAAAGAGTTGTTTTGCCAACCACTGCACTCTATAGAAGCAGACGTTCACCGTCGAACTCCCTCGGAACCAACCGGCCATCTAGAATGAAAATGGGAGAGCGTCTTCCTATAGCAGTAGAGATCTGTGTTAACATAAAACGGGGGCAAGTTGACAGGGATATTTGTATTGGTGCAGTGTTAACCCCCAATGTTTCTACTACTAAATCTGTGTACGAAACCTCACAAAAGCGTGCCACCCAGAACGGGGGATAATCACACAAAAAGAAGAGAGTGATCGTCGAGGAAAATGAATATGCAGATGTCACTCTTTTTTTTTTGTATGTGTGTGTTATTGAACGTCATCCTCCTCTCCCCCTCTCACACAGCACAATGGAAGCGGGTGTTTGTTTGTCATACCAACGTATTAAATCGCTGCCGGCGCATTCAAGTGGGACTGTCTGCAGTGTTGCACAGGGGAACAAAGAATATAGCGTGCAGATAAATATCATAAAAACTGATATGGCATGAGCAACAATTAGTAAACCGCAGTGGGATACAAATCAAAGTTTACAAAGCTCGGTCATAGGCTTGCTTGTTGTAGTTATTGTGCTCAGGGTCGCCGTGTGCGTATATATGTCATAGATTGAGAAGTCACCCGTCAAAAAGAACTCGTTACAAGTTAAGTTACCGCGTGCTAAATGTAACTAAGTTAATAACGAAGTTCTTCAGCATGAAATCTAACTCGCAGTTACTGAGTTACTTAACAAAAAGAACGAGTTACTTCGAAGTTACTTCGGGAACAAAATAGCATTACGCAGGTGCAGCGCGTGAGCAGTTGAGTTAGACCTTGAGTTGCCTGCAGAGAGAGGAGTGCAACACGCTTAGATCGTTTTCCTTTATGTCCAACAATAGACCTCTCCCTGTTTGTAAATAAATGACGTCATAGTGTTCGACAGCGCCAAAATTTGGTAGAACTGAACTACGCTCGAGGCTAGAGGTGAACAAGGTCGCGCCCGAAATCCACAGTCTTGAGGGGATTACGACACGATCCCTTGAATAAACGAGACCGTCGGTCCTACTTTTCTTTCAATAGGAGACAGCGAATAAGTGCCCGTTCGTGGAACCCAGCCGTCCTTCCGCTTTGTTTCGGTTTCAGTATGTCTACCAACGATGACGTTTCTCTGGTAAAGGTCTATTCGAACGCTTTGCATCTTACCCCCTGTGGGCGCACAATGGTTCAGCTTTATTTCAATGGCAGCAGTTCTTACTTCCTGAATACTGATACTGATAAAATACTGTCACTCATTGAATATCACGTTTTATGGCAAAATATGCAATGAAGGAACCGGAGAGAAAGCAAGAAAATGTGTGGACGTGAGTGAAAAGCGAGTTAAAAGTAACTTGGAACTTAACTTAAGTTACTTTAGAAAAGTTACCAAAAAAAGGAACTTAGTTACAGTAACGAGTTACCTCGAACTCTGGTATATATATATTTATATATAGATATTTTTCCTGCATTATATATATATTTATAAGTCCCAAACGTCGCCACACCAGCACTGGACAGCTGTTTCGACCTTATTGGGCCTTCATCAGCAATGCGTAGGTGGGCGACGTTTGAGTGAGTGGCGCCGGAAGGTGGAACGTGATGTCCTGCCGTCAGGGTGAGAAACTTGTTGAAACTTGAGAAACGACGTTTGGGACTTATAAACATATGTTCAACGTGCAGCCAAAGAGCCTCTGCTAATTGTCTTCACTTAATGCATTACTGGCTTCGCACTGGGCTTTCAGAGGAGAGTTTCTCACCCTGACTGCAGGACATCACGTTCCACGTGACCTTCCGGCGCCACTCGCTCAAACGTCGCCCACCTACGCATTGCTGATGAAGGCCCAATAAGGTCGAAACAGCTGTCCAGTGCTGGTGTGGCGACGTTTGGGACTTATAAACATATGTTCAACGTGCAGCCAAAGAGCCTCTGCTAATTGTCTTCACTATATATATATATATATATATATATATATACAATGCAAAATACGCATATTTGGATCCAGGACATTTGCTCCTCCCCCCACAAAGGCTCAAGGCGATCAAATGCTCACCAACCGTATCATTCCACTGTTATGTTGTCACCTAATTTGACATATTTCGTGGCATATATAGCAGCACAATTATTTCTATGAATATGTTCCGTTATTGGAAATGAATAAATGACTCAATTTGCAAAATCTAAGTGCATCTGAGATCTGACGTGGAGTTTGATTGAGTTGAGTTGAGTTTGAATGTAAAAAAGGGGGGGGGGGAAAGGAGCTTGATTCTTGAAGCTCGTTTCAATTCGTTTCTGTATAGCTCTCGTACAAATGCAAAAACGGTTGTACGCGCTTAGTACAAATGACGCTTGTCGTCGTTTATTGTTTCACATATGCGTACTGAAGATTTTTGTTTCTTTCAATGCGTATCATACAGTAATGGACGGTGAGAAGCTTAGCGGCATAGCCTTGCGGGATGATTCCATAGCTTAATCATACTGGAAGTGGAAATACCCTGGGTGATTGAATCTGAGAAAGGCCATTTTGAAGTTAATTTCTCCAGGTGTGCGAGGTTGAGTGCTTCCCTATGGGTTAGGAACAGTCTAAAGTTTCTGCCCCGTTTCTTGTGAAAGGTGAGTGCCTGTGGATGGCCTCGGAAAATTTTAAGTCCAGTACCTAAAAAAATATGAAGGAAGAAGAATAAGAAGAAAAGCGAGCCGGTGATCATACCTATAAAAGGCGAAAGTAACTGAATGTCTGAATCTCAGATGGTTTATCTGAGATTCAGACAACGTTGATTATGGAAGTCGTCGCCTCACCTCTACCAAGAGAAACCGAAGCTTCTTTTGGACAGCTGTCAACACTATGTCATAAGGTCCCTAAAGCTGACTGGATTTGATGGCAGTATTAGTTCCAAATGAGCAGAAACTGCGAAGGAGCACTCACGAGGAAATGAAAACCTCTCAGGGTGGGCTGTAGCGCATGTTATAATGAGGTGAGTAATAGTCCGGATTTGGCGTTTCGTTGGTAAGCAATATTGTCCGCCTGCCCCTTGGTTTACGAAGCTTCCATTTTCCGAACAGTGAACGCATGTTTCAGGGACGAACCTTGGAGACTCCACCCTTTCTGACCTCGATTTATGAACGGGGCAAGTCAACTCGTCCAGGTCAATAGAGGTCAACGAAGCTTGATGCGCTAGATTACTAACGTCGCTTCCGATAAAGATTTACACGGGAGAGAAGATGGAGGAGAGCGCTGTTACAAAATATTTTTCAAATATAAACGTAGACGTCACAGTGCATTTCCTATCGTTCTGGCGCTCGTCTGTGGATTCCTGAACTCCATTTATGGAAGATTTTTCGAGGAACGATAACTTAAATTCCTATTTTGCTTTTGCTAAGCAACCAAGCCACCGGTTCGCGATAAAACTTGCTGATTACGGTTTATCGTATTACTCAAAACAGCCCTCGATCAGCTTTATTTCGGCAGATCACACCGTGGTCACGTACCCAAAGGTGCTCTAGCCCCTGCGTACGTCACCACGAAGCCGGAACCGAACATGAGCGTGTTGTTACATTTTCCTTGGTTACTTATGGCGAATTCGCGTGGTCTTCTATATCCGGTGTCGTCACATCCGCACCGCGAGGGCTCGCATTGGCCCCAAACAGAGAGGATTGGCCCTGATTGGCCGGCACGCCGAAGTTAACATGGGTTACCAGACGACGGAAACGGAACACGAGCAACCGCGATGCCCCTAGTGGTCCAAGCTAGTAAAACCGCTAGCTTCAGGGCACCCATGTTCGGGAAACAAGTCACGTGACCTTAGGCCGTGTTGCCACATTTTGACCAAGCGAATTCGCCATTAAAAAAGAACTACGTCGCTCTACTGGAGTAAATTTTTCATGTGCTTTCAATATGAAAGCTGCAGTGGAATAAAACCCTAATCTCAAAATCATTCAACGGCTCTATAGTCAAACGGTCAGTCTTCAAGGATAAATGTCACCTCAATACGTTGTCTTATCTGCCATTGTACCTTACTGGCAAATTCCGCTGGTCGTTTTCGTGCATCGCAGTGTAGTGGAGAAACCGACGAAGAGCGAACGGAAGGACCAGTGAGAAAGTAACGCACGTTGCACCAGCGACCTTGTATCCACAGGAGTGACATTCTCACGGAAGGTTCTAGAAAAAGCGCAAAAACTGCTCACGGAGCCGAAGTTTCGCCCAGTGTTATGTTGAGCATTCACACGGTGCCAGAATATCGGGAGTGACGTACTGCGCACTTAGCAGACGACACTTAGCAGAAGACACCGTCAGCGTCATTTCCTGTCGTCTGCTACGGAGTACCTTTTGGCTGTGTCGGAGGACAGCCGACACAGCAGAAAGCTATGACGTTTTTAGCATCTTCCGCTGTAGTGTATTCTTTTGAATGTCCCTCGTGTGAGTACACGGTGACTGTAGCGAACATGCACATTCGAGCGAATGTAAGCTTTTCTGCACTACATCGTCCAATGGAACTAACCGTACGGCATACGGAGAGAGTATATGACGCACCTATTTGTCTAGATTTTAGTGGGCGTCTACCAGACTGCTCTACGTGTCAGAAGAAACTGCTGACAAATGAAAGTGACTGAGCTAGGCGGGGCCCGTACGTTGCGGGTCATCAAATAAACATACATGGGAGGTGTCATACACGGGATTTTACTTATTCGTAATTTTTTAGACGAAATAGTAGTCTTCCTGTTTTCCAAAAGAAGCCACGTAAAGAGAAACGTTGACTTGTTTGTCGTGAGCATGCTTCTAGGAAAGGCAAGCTAAGGAGTTCTATAAGCTATAACGGTGCTGACGTAACACATTCTTAAAGGGCCACTGAAGTACAAAAAATATATCGCGGAATGAAGGATGTCGTTATCTCGACACTAACGCAAAAGGAACAGAGTTCATCCGTTGCGTCGTTCGTGGTCCCCCTCACTGACAGTGCGGAGCGGGCTGTCGTTGGTCTCCTCAAACGATCTCGTCCAATCATAGTGGAGATCGTTTGAGGAGAGCAATTGTCGCAGAGTGTGAGGAAAAGAACAATTTTCGGTTTCTCTCGCATATAAATCACGAACGACGCAACGTGTGAATTGCGTTCCTTTTGTGTTGGCGTCAAAGTAACGGGAGATTGCATCACCGCGAATTGAAATTTTTGCACTTTAGTGCCCCTCCAAGGTGTTTATTGCGGCGCGGAGATAACTGAGGCTCTAGTCCGAAGACGGTTGGCCCACACAGCTCGATCGTTGCGCCCTCATTTTCCTCTTATCTTGTTATATTTCTAATCATCCTTTCCAAAACTGCCACCCTTACCGTGTGCTCACACGAGCGACATCTCAAAGAATATTCCAACGGAAGATGAGGAATACGTCATAGCCTTCTGCCGTTACGTGAGCGCGAGTGTCAAGTCAAGTCAATGTCAAGTCTTTCCGTACTTTCTTTTCTTCTAACCATGAGCAATATGCTGTAGGCTCAGCCACAACATATATCGTAGCAGACGACACGACAAATTCTGTGGCAGACGACATGGTCAGTGGTGTGGTCTGCTATATGTGCGCAGCACGGCACCCCCATATTCCTGCGCCGTGCGAATGCTCAACATGAGATGCGGCGTAACTTCCGCCCGGTGAGCAGTTTTTTTGCTTTTTCTTCCACTAGAATATTCCGTGGGGACGTCGCTCCTGTGAATACACAATTACCCTCCTTCCTTAGCTCCTAAAGAAGGTTATGGGGTTGAAGGTTTTTAGCGGTACCATTTGTCACTCCAGTAGATTTATGCGGTGCACCTTATGTAACATTATCTCGCAACGATGTCCTTAATGTCGCGAAGCCCTGCAGCACCGTTTTGCAAGCTGTTCTGCAGTCGATTGTCGCTTAATCGAAGCAGGCGGTGCGAACGAGAAACAAGAGAAACGGAAGATAGCGCTTGCAGAGGGCTCGCGTAATAAGCCATCGGATGATTAGCCGAGAAAATGATATTCTGTAACTGGTTTCCGGCAATGTCATGCGAGCAGCCCACGAAGGCTAACTGGGTCGTCCGGAGGTGTCGGCGCGGATCGGCATAGCAACTAAGTGGTTGCCGAGGGAGGAGCGGAAGCGAACGGCACTTCTTCCGTTACGTAAACAAAATCTGGACTGTTTAACAGAAACGAAAACAAAGGTTGAGAACCTTTTTACGTAACCAGCAGCGGTCGTTGGACCTCTTAGCGAGGCTTATGGCGTCTTCGATTGGCAGCCGCCGATCGCTCTATCGAGCGTTCCGTGGAACCCGCTGCCAATTTCTTTAAAAACCGAAATGAATTTTTCTAACAGTATACGCCATTTCGTTATTAGCGCATCAACTTACTTTTAAATCGTTTTTTTTTTTGTTGTTGTTGTTGTAATTCCTTTGCTTGTTGTCAGGCTGTATTCCCACACGACGTTGGAAATGATGCGAATGTTAAGCATTCTCAGGATGAAGATTGTACAGCTCCCGACAAAGTTAATAATAACGCTGGGAAAAAAATGTGGTCTCGTTCACGAGCGCGATTACAGCGACCCTCGGGGCCACGAGGAAATCTTTATTTAACAAAATTGTTCTATTAGTTTAACGCAAGGATTTTGTTCACTTAACATTCCCCCAGCGCCCCCAGCTGTTATCATGTTTGGAAATGAGAGAGATTTTTTTTTTTTTTCGGTGTCATTGTTAACTTTGACGGGAGCTGTACCTTAGTGGGTATGGTTTTGGGGTGGGGCCAGGGTGCTCATAATAGCACCTGTCATTGACCCTAGCTCCACTCTTTATCTTCGGTTTCTCGTTTTCGAAATAAATAAACAAAGAAATAATAAAATATCCTGTGAAATATTTTCATATATCTTACATCAGTAGATTGTGGAGAATTAGAAACCGTCCCGAGTGGCTTGGGACTAACATCTCCATTTTGTTTTCTTTTAATCAATCAATCAATCAATCAATCAGAAACCGCTTTTCCCTACACTGTCGGGGAATCCTTGAGGAGCTTGTAAGGCAAGAGAGTGGTAAAACAAAAGAACATATTATATGCCTCGAAATTGTTAAATAGTACGAGAAGTAAATGTTGTAACAAAGTTTAGGCTGCTACGAGACACCGCAAACTCGTCTATGTATACACGAAGTTTAGCAGGCGATGTGGGCCACTGGAAATAAGAGGGCAGCCATTCTAGCGATTTTTTCTACAAAGAACCTTTCACATTAAAGTCCTTGGCATAATACGTGCTACAAGGTGCGGTTTAGCTCTCTTTGTATTCACTTTATCTTCATTAAAAAATCTACTTTATCCTGCCATCTGTCATATCACCTGTCATCCTTTAATGGAAATTTACCTAGCAATCTCGCTGTGTGTGTGTGTGTGTGCTGCAAACATCCAAGAGGAGCTGAGTGCTTTCAGGAATTGAGAGGTACTATGCTATTCCCGCATCCTAGGTACCGCTTGGCAAAATGTCTCTTAGGCGGGTTAAGTACACACAGGTGGTAAATACGGTAAATGCACGAATACGGCACGAAGGAGTGCGACTCCTTTTGTGAATATTGCATTACGGCGACAGCGTCTGCGAACATTTCACTGCAACCCGTGGTAAATCTGAGTTAGACTGTGACGTCTGACTCTGAGCCGCCGTCTTTGTGTTTGTCACGCAAACGGGCGTAATATGTAATGATGGAGTCTTTCGCCTGGCCGTGAAGAAAAGAGAAGGCGGGCGACTATAAAGGCGCAGCAGCGATTTGCGCACAATTTTCATCTCGAAGTAGTGTACGGCTTCTGTGCACTTTGAAAACAGATGGTGGTGGTGGCGGTGGTGCGGGTGAGAGGGGTCGCAGTCTTCAAAAACAGATGGATGGTGGTGATGGTGAAAGGGCTTGCCGTTGTCGGCCTCACGTATGTGGGCAACGTCACGACTGACGCCCTGGGGAAATGTGCGTCCTGGGCCGACTTCTAGGGGAACTGTGCCGACATATGTCTGAAAGCGTCTGAGGAAAACCCAGGAAAAACCCCAGACAGCACAGCCGGTACCGGGATTTGAACCCGGATACCTCCCAGTCTCGACAGAACTTCACGGCATTGCACGCTCCTAGCCAACCGTCATCCCGAATGGCAATGTTCTCTCCCTTGATTTGTCGAAAACGCGAGGTGTACGCCATTTTTGTGGCAATTATGAACTGCATAATGCCGCAAAAATGGCGTCCGCCCCCGTTTTCAGCAAATCAGGGGAAAGAACGATATCATTCGGGATGATGGTTGGCTATAGGAGCGTGCTATGCGGTGAAGCTCTGTTTTTTAAGAGTGAAAGGGTGGGGACGTGACACCCATCTTTTATGGCTTTTTAAAAAGCGTTTCGACCTCTCTGGCGTTTCTTCTTTAGCGTTTTTCTTTTTCTTTTTGCTTTCTATGGCTTTCTGGCGTTTTCGGCGGGTATTTTCAGTCTCGTGTCGTGTGCGTTCTCCCTCAGCCTCAAGGAAGTGATATACCTACATCTAATTTACACCAGCTCGCTTTTACGGTTATTCTGTGTTCAATTTTGGGCAAGCTTTATAGGGGGGGGGGGGGGGGGGGAATATCCCAGGTTAAAGGATTTGTGAACTTGGCCTCTAGTTATCCGCAGAGCCCCATTTCCCCCTCCTCCAAATTTTTTCCCTCTGTCGTCCTTAGACAGTTTACGAAGACAAATGTCGGCACAGTAGCACTCTGTGAAGTCGTCCGAGGACGCACGATCGTTCTCAAGCAGTATGCGGTCGTGTGCACTCTTAAAAATGAACTTCACCGCATAGCACGCTCCTAGCCAACCATTATCTCGAATGATATCGTTATCTGCCCCGATTTGTTGAAAACGGGAGGCGTACGCCTTTTTTGTGACAATTATGAACAGCATAAGTGTCACAAAGAAGGCGTACGCCCCCCGTTTTCAACAAATCAGTGCAGATAACGATATCATTTGAGATGATGGTTTGCTAGGAGCGTGCTATGCGGTGAAGTTCATTTTTAAGAGTGTGGGTTTGGCCGGCAGATTGCTCGTGAAACCACACGTATCGCACGCGGGAGAGAGACGGAGCGATTTTCGTCCTTGAATAGTTTCTGGATCAGACTGCAAAGCACGTGATATCGAGTGGAAGTGTCGCCGGTTGCATGCGTGGGAAATGAATCTTGGCATCGCAGAAACTGCCACACACACACACACACACAAAAAGGAATGGCGCTCTGCGGTGGCTTCGCGTACGCGTTGACACCGGAAGCTATTTTGTGTTTCGCAACTTTATTACGAATACAAAAGACGGTTGGACCTTTGTGTTGCCGTGATGTCGCACGAAAGCTGCCAGCCTTGGGCACGCCGCTTGTGTCCAAGTGTTGGAAAATCCTCTGGAGCGGAGCGAATCGTTTCCGCCTGTATTTCGGTGTCCGTTCCAAAATATACAACAACGTGCATTGTCCAAGGCGTATTGAAGATCCTGCTAAGGCTATTATTTGCGTGTCATTAGGGAAGTTTGTTTGCCGATGACATGCGCGCATGCGCGGAGCCACACATCACAAACAAAGAAACAGAACTTCACCACGTGACACACTCGAGACGATCGAGCACTCAGAATATCGTTTTGTCTTCTGACTTGTTGAAAGCAGGCGGTGTACGCCTCTTTTGGACATGTTATGCGAAACGCAAGGTGTCCAAAGAGGCGGATCTCCTGGTATACATTATCTGCACACACCCTGTACTTCCATTTTTTCCCACCGTTGATTTTTGACGTGTCGTCCTCCCAGACTCCGAACCCCAAATCAATTATCTTCAACGACATTTCATCAGGAATTCCTAGAATGTGTTTACTTTTGTACGCGTGTTCCAGCGCATAATTCCACGAATGTGTAGTTCTCTGGAACTACATGATCCTGTAAGGAGAGGTCGCATTACGGGCCGTCGTCTCTAGAAAACCGTGTTACGTGGTGCTCCTCGTCGTTGACGCGACGCGCGGTGTAGTTAGCACTTTCCTCCGAGTTGCTATAGCTGCGTACTGCTCGATAGTGCTTTTGTTTGTTGTCCGCTGTCAGCACAATATTTACCGCCGCACGCAATCTCGGTTCTAAGTCTCGCCTAAATCGCCACTGGACCAACGACCCAGGCGTCTCCGCACACTCGATCACTTCACTCGCCGCGTTACGAGGAACAACGTCCATCGGCGCCAAAGGAATTGGAAAGAGGTCCGTGAACCATCTGGTATGTAACTCTTCTCCCCCCCCCCCCTTTTATGTGCGTCTCAAATAAGAAGAGCATCTGCGTCAGCTGTTTCAGGATCTCCGGCTTCCGCCTTTCGAAACTTCCCCTTGAGGAAGTGCGCGCCTCTCTCTCGGTCTGACTCTAAGGTCTGACGTGTATGTGTGTGTGTTGGTCTGGGGGGATATAGAGGCTGCTTATATTTATTGCGCGTTGTTCCGACAGAGTGACGCAATATTTCCAGGGGAAATCCCGCGGTCGTGACGAAAACAATTTAGTGGGGCAAATGAGGTGTGAAGGAAGGATGTGGACGCTGCAGTATATGGGAGAAGTGGTGAGAGAAGGCGATGGTAAAGCCGGCCTGAAAAACAAGTGCGACGCTGCGTGCTTGCTTCCGAGGCATAAACGTAGCCAGAAAAATATTTCCGGAGGAGTACTACGGAAGCTACACGGAGGAGGACATGGTCACTCTCTTTCCCTCTCTCCCTCTTTCCCTCAAACGCGCTACCGAAAGGTACGTTTTTTTTTTTTTTTTTTTTTTGTACTATAAGGTACGATATGCTGTAAAATGTTCAAGTGCTTGTGTTAGTAATCTGTACAACCAATTAAAGTTCGCGATCGCAGTATTGTTTTGGAAGTCAATCGTTGCTCGAAATTTTCGCGTGAAGCTTACAATTCGCGAATATTAGTGCTGCCCTACTGGTGAATTATTTCGCGGTCTTAATAATAATGCGCGAATTCGCAATGCGCGTCCCGAGTTATGCAAAATAAATGTGAAAGACGACTGTTGGCATCGATATATGAACCTGCATTCCAATCTTGATAGTAAAGACGGTAACAGACGCGTAGAAGATCGGCACTGCGAATTCCGGATCTCGTCCGGCCCTGACGTCACTGCAGGCGTCTCTGTCGGTGAGGCAGCGCGAGGGAGGTCACGTGCATAAGATTGCCAATGGCAATCAGCTGTGGAAGTAGGTCAGCTGGCTACACAGTTCCCCAGTTTCTCTCTCTTCCCTATTGCCCTCATTGGTCCCTCTCCCAAATAAGAGGGCAACGTTTCGCGGTATGGCATACATGGTTTCTTCTATGGTCCGATACCGGTCCACGAGTATCCCCTTATTGCTGCCTTGGTATTGGACACTTCATCATGTGGTTTCTCCAGAATTTCCGTTCTTCCCTGCACAGAGGCAAACTGTCGTAACATGTTACCCATGCTCTCACTTTTTCGGTGTCGTAGTTCGACGCGGGCGTGTGTTCAAAGGTTCAAGCTTGCCAAATGCAACACGCAAAAATAAGAAAAAATCATCTTTTTACTCAATACCCCAGCGTGCAGTAGAATGCATGCATGATGCATGCCGTGCACTCTATTTCATTCATTCTATGCATTCTATTGCAGTTGTGAATTTGATAGATGTGTTTCATACACATTATCAAATTCACAACTCTTTCAATTAAACGATGCATGTTCTGTGCAGTTTTACCATGATGCTCATCTGGGTTAGAATGCTGCAAGTCTGAGCCTTTGCCAGGACAGTTGGAATTGTTTGGGGTTGAGTACCTGGGGAGGTGGGTTGAAACACTCCTGAATTCATGCCTTTGCTAGTGCATTTGGGAAAGGGAGGTGAAATCTCCTCCTCATATGAAGTTCCCATAGAAGCCCGCTAAAAAATTATTCTTCTGGCCACTGGGCAGCAGGCGGCACCCATGTGGAACCAGACCTTTTCTTGGTGAACTTGATGGTCAAGCATACACTCTTGAGTTGAGAGCAACGGTGGCAGGGCAAAATGATGCTCGAATAAGTGTGTGACCAGCACAAGGGAGCAACGACGGGGTCGGGACCACCTCGATCTTCCCGGTTGCAAAATCTCTGGCATCAATTTTTGCGGTCTCGAAATAAATGAATTTCCCGATCGCTTAGTAAGTGTGTATATTTTTACATTCGCAGCTATTCCATTTTTGCTGCGCATTCCATAGCGTCACCTACAAACAGGTTTCTGCACCCATTATCTGCAGTCCTTACGTTCATTCGTAAGACGTGTACGCGTGTCTTGCATATCCTTCTATATTATTATTCATCCTTCTCTTTCATTGTTAATACTAAGAAAGATAAATTACATGTGATGTATTGCACATGCGTAACGCCACAAAACTGCAGAAAAAGTAGAATTACTGCATTTTAAAATACAGAGTATGTGATCTGCTGCACAGTGATGTGAACAAGAAACAAGAACATGAAAGAACTGATGTTCTGAGGCTGGAACAAGATAGAAGGGACAAATACATACAAAGCCTCAATTTGCCTAAGAAATTAGGCAAATTGAGGATGAGGGAGAGGAGAATGAGAGAGAGTGGCTGGTTTGTCCCTTCAGATGGACGCACCCTGGAAGTCACTGAGAAGGCGGCTTAGCTTAGCTCAATTGGTAGAGCCCTGGACCGGCAATCCAGAAGATGTGGGTTCGAGTCCTACAGCTGGCTAAACTTTTCAGTGACTTTCATCTTCCATCATCTTCCACAGTGATGCGCCTCTGTTACAGGACCCAATGACCAAACGCCAAGTGCTGACCAAGCCAGTTTAATCAGAAAAAGAACAGCGTAATTCGCTTTTAAAGAAACTGCAACAATGAGTTCAGTGGCAACATCACGTGGCACGCCACCCTCGTGCCCTTTCTTCGTTGTCCTCGTTGTCTCCTTGGCCAAGGCAAACGATGACGACGGTGCATACTTCTTCATACCGTCTTCATGGTACCCCTAAAGTAACATCACTTCATCGGATGACCACGTGCACTATATTTTGCGGAGAGTATGAATCCTCCCAACCTCACCCAGTCCAGGGAAGTTCCGCAATGACCTCACACCGACTGGCATCCAGTTAATGTGATGCTGAATGATCTGCTACTGGGTAATTTGTTGGGTGTCTTATGAAACTCCAATACACCACATTTTTATGTTGGTTGATCTGGTCTTACGACACAGGGCTATGCAGTTAAAGGAGCTCTTCATTTTTGCTGACTTTTTTGTTATGGAAAATGTTGGAATACTCATAGACTCAGCATGTGTATCACTTGAAGGAATTACATTACAGGAATATATAGTTACTGGGTGAACTGAACAATAAATGACATGCACACGTGGTAACTTGTACCACTATCTTTCTCGGACCATTGTAACCTTCAACTGGTGTCCGGTCACATGATGCGTGGACTTCGGAAAACTGTGTTCCTCATTTTTAGCGTAGTTATCTGCAAAGCTTTTTAGGCGGCATCACCAGTAAACAATTACATGCACCATACGATCGTTTGAACAATTGATCAACGAGAGTTACATTGCTTTGAGCTCCTCTTACATGATATTCCGTCATTTGCTTCCGGATATCAAATCTTTGCACGTCCCCCGAACTACATGTTGAATATCACTTCCCTTATATCTCTTCTTATATATCTTATATCTATCTTATATACCTCTCTTCTCTTCACTTATATCTCAATATCTCTTCCCAACAGAGCTCTGCAGCACCATGCGCTGCAGCCAGCGACACCGCAAGCATCTTTGTGTCTGATCTCAAGGGGTCTGTCCCTCCTCGGACAACCTGACGACGATGTCCTCATCAAGCTGCTTAGACGTGAATGCGAGGGTGATCGCCCCCTGCTTCACTACAAGAGATGACTTCCACTTCCCACCCCCCGCACCCCAACACTGGGCCCGCGGGCATCGCCGTACCAAGAGCGCTGGCAACTATGGTGTGCGCGATCCCAGCCTCTACACATGCATGGGGTTGTATTCCCATCATGCTCCCCTTTCGCCACTGGCCCAATCAGCATCCACTATTGCCCTGGCGGGAGGAGATGGGACGGCACAGTACAGTCGACCACACCATCATCACCACTACCATCACCATCATCACTACTACCACCTGCATCACCATGGTGTACCTCTGGTGCCTTTACAGCAACCAAGTCACGTGGCAGAAGTCACATACTGCAGTGGGGTTGATTTTGCAAGACCTGAGCATTATTCAGAAAGGTTGATGAGTAATGACAGAGGTAAGGTCTCTTCTTTTTCATTTTTCTTTTCTCTTCTTCTTTTCTTTTTTCTTTTACAATCTGCTTTGCAATAATCTATATATCCTCCTCTTGATACAGGAGGATATATCCTGTTTATATGTGATTATAAATATATAATCCTGTCATATGTGTAGCAGTGTTATCGCCTTGGATACATACAATAAGCAGGGTAGTGGTGCAGGTGATCTCTTGGCTACATTCATAATTGAACTTCTGTGTGCAATAAGGGGATAAATTGGAAATGACTGAAACAGGAAAACTTCAACTAAATATTTGGCAAGGCGATTGCAGCAGAAATTCAATAAATAACACTAATGAAAAATATGCATCATACATTTATGTATGTACATCAGGTACATCTGTTGAATTGGGCATGCTGCTTAGTAGGAAACAAAACAAAATCTTCAAACCTTGATGGCTAAACTATGGTGTGTCTAAGCAGGACAAAGTCACCTCTATATGGTGGAGCAATCTCTTCTTAATGAGCCCTCATAGCATGACAAAAATTAGCGTGATTGCAGGTGTCCTTGTTTCATTAAAATTCCTGGGATCTCCGCACTAACACTATGGAGTAGGGTAAACAAAAAAAGAAGCTGTTTCTGCAACAAGAAGATTAGAATGGCTTGATAGCGCCTAGGACTTCACAGAACTGAAACCAGCTGAAAACTTCAAATCACATATGGGTTGGATGGACATGCAGAAAAGCATTTGGAGTAACACTTCCAATCACAGATATGCATTTCCCATTTCTTACTCTCCTGTACTGGGTCAATAAATTATCATACTGCCCTGTATTTTCTTTATGAGCTACATACTGGTGTTCAAATGGCATTGCAACAATAATGCTAAAACATGGACAAGTTGATGTCATTTGTCAACGAAACGTTAAGGGGACATGCAACACTTTACAGCATGATAAAAATAACACATTGAATTATGTTTTCATCAATAACTGGTTGATCTGATCAGGACAGGGAGGGGCAAACAAGCAAATGCACAATGCAGGACAGGACTTGCAGGGTATGGGGTATGCTCAGACATATGTTGCCTGCGTCACGATTAATTTTGTTGCAGTTGGTTGATGCACGCAGGTAACCATAATGGCATTGCCTTCGAATCGCTTCCGACACAATTCAGCGTTTGGTTATCCCAAGTGTCGCTTCGTGCCTCGCTTTCAGTGTAAAACATCGAACTCCCAAAAACTCTGACCTGGAATGGAAAACAACAGTCACACACACAACGATATACCTCTACAGTGGTACTACATGTGGGCAATGAAGATAACTGGAAATGTGTGATGGCACACTTTGGCCAATTAGTTGCCCTTGTGCCATAAAAAACCAAAACAATACACAATGTATGAATACACAATGAATGAATACACAATGTATGTACAATTCAGCAAATTCAAATGAACAACAGTAGTACAGGAAGCAGCGGAATGTAATCCGGTTTGTACCAACACTCGTGGTCAAGGCGACTATTTTATTTCATTTATTTATTTATTTATTTTTTATAGGAAGTTTGTTGGAAGCAGTAACAAATGGTAAGTGAACGGGTGAACATGATGAAGTTGTAAAGGATTGCTAGCGTATGCATTCTGAATTCCACACCATGCCACGCCACTTTTCTGAGAACCTGCTTTGGCCGATATTAGCAACATTTTGATTTTGAAACCTTCGGTGTTTTGTGCATGGTGGCTGTGGTGTCCATGTTGGCAGTGCGTAAGATTTTTAATCGTTAGAAAAAAAAATGTTAGGTCATGTATTTATGTGTTCAGCCAAAAATTTGTCGCAAGCCATGTTTCTCTGCACAGTACTGCACCGTTTCGTTACGTTACGAAGATGTTTAAAAGAAATTATGTGGAACTTCCAGGTGTTTAGCCCTTTCCTCTGTTACTCTTTTAGATGTGGTTGACCCAAACCTTCGAGAGTGTGGCATCCTGAGCTGTCGTCCACGGTTTTTGCAGTACTTTGCCAGCATTCGAGTGTTTGTATTTCTAGCTTGTGTCCTAGTTACACTGCAACAGGCTCTTTCTACAGGATATGTAAATAGGTACGTACTGCTTGTCATCAAACCCTTTTTCTCTAGCATTCTTTCGCATCAGGTATTGCAGCCACAGTGTGAGAGTGGTGTGCAGTGGTACTTACATGCCAACATTGTGTTGCTTTTTCGTTGCAGTGTAATTACAACCATAGAGAAGAGATTTGATATCCCTAGTCGGGTCTCAGGAGCCATTTCCAGTTCTTTTGAAATTGGTAACCTCCTGACCATTATTTTTGTGAGCTACTTGGGAAGCCAACGTCACATTCCTGTGTGGATTGGCAAAGGTGAGCAAAGCTGAGCTCTGAATGAGTTGTTCTTGATGTGATTTAAAATATTGTACAGTCGTGCAATGCTAATATGGATGACACCAAATATAGTACATGCCTTTTATGGGGACTAAGGTCTTTCAGTGTACCTATGTCTCATCAAGCTACAACCAAACCGATGGAGCCCTATGTATTTTTGCCCTGCTGTTATAGACAGGCATCAGTATTGTTAATTTCTTCTAACTTTGTTAATTTTTGGGCATTAGAGGATTGAGTGTCTGTGATGTCCTAATTGTAGTCAGCCTCGGCTCATTCTCGTTGTTGAGGGAATCCCATCCATGATTTGGCAAACATTTCGCTGCATACAACACAGGGACAACTTCTTTGCAAAACAAGACAATGAGGACTGAAGATTCGTACCTTGAGCTTGAGGAGGACTGAAAGGATGACACGGCTACACTAACTCAGAATTCTTCAGAATGAATCTTCAGTCCAAGTCACACAGCCACGTCACAGCTGGCTTGCCTTATTCTTCTTTCAACAAGAAGGACATAAAATTCTGAGTGGAATGTTCCAGCCACAGAGATGGCCATTTAACTTGTCTCTAGAATTGACCACCAAATTACATTGAGTGCACGGGCATATCAAGATCACCATCACGGCTGTCATGGCTTGTGAGGCATTGCAAACAGAGCTTAATTTTTTTAGGACGGTGGCAACCGGTGTTGCTTGCATTTCATCTGCTGAGTTGCACATCGTTATGCATGTGAACTGTTTTCTTTCCTCAATAATTTTTTTTTTTCCTCTAATAGTCAACAATATGGACGACTCGCTTTGTATACAGCTTTTGTCGGGGACAAAGGTGTTCATAATAACGGGGCACGGCTGTACATAAGAGAGAAAACTGTCCGTAAATTGGTACACTAACCACACTTATTCCGTTTCTCATTTATTCAGGGACCATAGTGATGGCTATTGGGTCGTTTATTTTCTCCTTGCCATATTTCATTGACCAAACGAGCTTGTCTGGCATCTACAAGATGAATCTCACATTGCCCGAGGATGAGAACACTTGCCATATGCCTTCTGCTGCCATGGTGCCAGAGCATTCTAGGTTCGTACCATCGCGTTTGTCTGCTTCTTTATCTACAGAGTTGTTGTATATAGCATTGTTAGGGTGGGTAGGTTCTACCACAGTTGGAACCATGTGAAATTATGGAAGTGAATTCCACTGGAGCATAATGTGGTATTACCAGTAAGGCAGTAAGCTTGTCTTACATAATAGCTACCGAAGCAGCATAACACCTTGCTCCAATATTGGACCAATATTGGCAGCATTGGTCCAATCTTGCTCCAATATTGGACCAATATTGGCAGCATTGGTCCAATCTTGGACCGATATTGGGCTGGCATCGCCGATATTGGTCCAATCTTAGACCGATATTGGGCCGGCATCGCCGATATTGGTGCAGTCTTAGACCGATATTGGGCCGGCATCGCCAATATTGGTGCAATCTTAGACCGTTATTGGGCCGGCATCGCTGATATTGGTCCAATATTGAGCCACGATATTGTGCTGGTTGGGTATGTGCAACGAAGTTAGTGACCTTAGGGATGCAACATTTGAACTGTACTTATTTCCTTGGTTCTTGGTTATTTCCTTAAGTCCTTGGATAACATTTGGCATAAGATATGGTTAAACCGAAAACATCAGGTTTCAATTATATATTCCCCATCATGTACACTTGGTGCCTTTGGTAATGTGCCAAGTAAAATATAGGTGAAATTCTCAACAATCATATCGTAGCCATGAGTAAATGACAGGATAAGTGGGCATGCTGTATTTGGAATTGGCAGTGCTGTTACGCGATATTGGTCACATTGATTAATACTAACGAACAATGGCATAATAACTGCAACGCGATCTCTGTTTGTTCTCTGTTCACCACAGCCACTTCATAAATCCTCCGCTATCCCCTGAGGCAGAGAAGACCTGCATGGACGGGCGATCTTCCAACGGACTTTATATTTTTATATTTATGATTGCGCAAATTTTGATTGGTTGTGGGGGTACCCCCATATTTACACTGGGAACAACATATATAGATGACCATGTCAGGAAAGAAAGTTCCTCTATGTACATAGGTGAGTACCGTATCCGAAGTAATAAGCAAGTGGAGGGTAGCTCACGCTTACGTGGGTGCATGTGATATTTTTTTATCAGGCTGCATGTACAGCACAGTAGCATTTGGCCTAGTAGTCGGATACTTGCTCGGAGGCTACCTGCTGTCCCACCACGAAAATGCCTTTCTAGGGGGCATTGTGCCCCATGAAGTCTTCCACGGAAGCCAGAGATGGATCGGCGCTTGGTGGGTGGGCTTCGTCATCTGCGGGTTACTGCTCTTGTTCGTAAGTATCTGAAAAAGTGCTATTGATGATTGGTGCAGTATGTAACACTTTACGTGTAATTTCTCAAGTGTCACACACATGAACAATTTGATAGACGCAATTTTACTTAAGAAAGGAAAGGTGTCCTATTGAAAATGTGATTGTCGGCTGACTGTTTTCTAGGGATGTGTAAATAGCAGTTTTCAAACTGAAGTGAATACAATGCAAATAGTCTCATACCTGAAGCAAATAGAAAGCAAATTTTTATGTACTCGAAGTGAATACGTACAAAGTGACAAAGTACGCAGTCATCTCTCGCTTGTCCGGATGAGCGCAATTTCTTGTTCCTGTGGAACACCGTAGATCGCAGACTTCCCAAAAAGAATGACCAGTTCTTCTTTGGCCCAGGCTTGAAGGGTAGAAGTACTTTCACGTGGTTTGGATAGCCAATGCTTGCAACTGTTGCGCATCGCAACTGTCTGTCCATACCAGTCTCCAGTGACTGACCTCTGGCCAAAAAGGAATCTGAGAGTAGAACAGCACACAGGTGGTGACCTTCCTCGGGGACACTCCCAACGCCAGCAAGTGCCGAGGACTGCGGCCATTTGCATATTTCTGAATAAGCGAATCAGAGTGACACTGATCGTGGAAAATTGTTTCCAGTGCTTCATGTCTGGGTACTGAAAATGAATTGCAGATAACAGGACAAAAAACCAATTGTAGCAAGTTTGTTCCCGATCACATACTCCGGATAACAGCTTTTCCGGTGAACTGAGTTACAGTTAAGCCAGACATCAACTGTACAACCGAGCCAAACACACACACACAGCAGATACATGGATATACATGGATCTTTGGGTGCAGCTGCACTCACTTCGTTTTATACCCTCTCTTCTGGCATTTTTCAGCATACAGGTGCACCTTCAAAAAGCTTGGGCTTGTAAATGACCACACTTTAATTTGTTAAAGAGAATCATTTGTTAAACTGAATATGTCCAGAAAAAACTGCCCAAGCGCCGACACACGCGCCCCATTCTACGCTACGCCGTCATTACGACTGGCGTAAAAACATGGAGTGCATGCTTATTATTGAATGCCGCACAATTTTCAATGAGTACAAACGTCATCAGCTACTTGCCATTCAGGAGTAAAGTAAGTTTCGAAGAAAGTAAGTTTCACGTGAACAGTACTTTCAGACGTGGCAAGCACAGGATGTTCGTAAATCGCGGATAGGAGCGTCATTTTTCTTTTTGGCCATGGACCATGGACATGACATTGATTATCGCAAGTTCCTCATCAGCTGACGAAACCTTCGCTTTTTGGACCGTGCTAATCACAAAGCATCACTGGAAAACAAATGCAAAAAATGAATGCAATAGGGGAGCGATTGTGCAGTTCCCACAGCAAAAGCATGTGGCAAAAGCGATGAATGCCCGATTCGCTACTTACGTCATTTCACATGACAACGCCAGTAACCAATAAGAATGCATTGTCACGTTCACGTTACTCCTTCCCTCCCCTGTGGGTGGGACTCATCCTCTCTCTCGCCTCTCCCCTGCACATGGAGAGAGGCACGTGCGACGGCACAAAGGAGGGGTGCTTCGGGTGTTTCCTGCCTACAGGCTTCATTAAATAGAACGTGTCTAACGAAAACGCTTCATTGAATCGACTGCAGAAATGCATTGGCTTCTATGGGGAAACAGAAATAATACGTTAAAGGGACGGTCTCGTACAGCCGGAACGATTCCGAAACTTAGCCAAAATTTGTTTCACGAGTACTGTACACATACAACCATCAAAGTTTCATTCGGAA
The DNA here is from genome assembly GCF_037126465.1 of Ornithodoros turicata. Classification (NCBI taxonomy): domain Eukaryota; kingdom Metazoa; phylum Arthropoda; class Arachnida; order Ixodida; family Argasidae; genus Ornithodoros; species Ornithodoros turicata. The sequence continues at coordinate 24,677,840 of NC_088207.1, forward strand.
TATCCAAGTCGTTTTCGAGGAATTTGTCGAGACGTGCCGTAAGAGCAGACGACGAAAGCTGCTCCTCTCTCATGCATACGTCACCTATGACGTCGGCCTGCGGGTGCGTCATCGTTGTCATGGTAATTGTAACTTGCAGAAGCACCTTGGTTTGAGTAATCCCCTTTGCTCTCGAAATGGGGACACTCAGGCATATACCTCCGTGAGCGGAGAATGTAGTCCGAGCATTGACTGTGGGGTCTCCCATAATGTGGCGCACAATCGGATATGTGGAAGCTGAGTCACGTGTTTTCTTTCCGCAAGTATTTAATGCGGTGTTTAAATAAGCACGTTCTCCTTCTCCATGTACGTCGTCAGCGACACTTCATTTCGAAGCATGATCAGTGTACAACGGGGAGTGTAATGGAAGCGCGCGTAATATATTTTTGGTCGGAGCTGTAATGCGACCGCGCGCGCCGATGGCCAGCGACTTCAGATTTGTGATTGTGGATGGGATTGTTCTGTGACTTTTAACTTGTTTCTGAGGATTAACATAGTTGTTCTGAACCACCATGCTTGCCACTACTTAGAATGCGTGTTTTTCACCTGAGAAGTGAAAGAAAATGTATGAGAGTTGCCGCGGTGCCCAGTAACTTCTGAAAGTCGTCTGCTCACGCCGATGCACTAGCATGCGCAAAAGCAGACGATTTCTGTATCCTATCACGGACTTACCCGCAGGGCGACGTGGCCGTTCTTATTGTTGCCAACACAGATCGCGGCGTGCTCTGCAATCTTTATCAATTTAATTGGGTTATTTAATAACTGTGGCGTGTTTTGTCGGGTAAATTAGCAGTATTCCATTTTCAACAAAGGGCAATCGAATGGTACACTTTATGAAAGGGGCAGGGGGTACGAGACCGTCCCTTTAAATCAACGTTCGTTATGTGGAGGTTCAACTGTATTTGGTTCAGAATTCGAATCCAATGCACAAATATTTGCATTTGTATTCAACAAATCCGAATATTGGCAGAGCCCTACTGTCTTCTGTTTCTCGTAGGCATTAGCAGTATGAATTATGACTCTTAATCATAATTTATTGTGGTAACCCCCCGCAGGTGGCAGTGCCGTTCTTTGCATTCCCTAAGACACTTCAGAGGGAGCGAATGCGTCTAAGGCGGGAGGAAGAGTATCTCAACAGTAACAAGATGGCGGTTGGCATAACCCAAAAGATGGAAGTTTGGAAGCCACCTGGGGCTCAGCAGCAGAGCACCACAAATGACCCACCACCAGACAAACAAAACTATGGTAGACGAGTTAAAGGTAATGCGTAGTAGTGTCTTCTGCTTCTTTTATCTTAGTGTTGACCATGCAACTTGTTCGGCTGTAATGCTAGAACCTGATTTTGTGTTTGAAAAATATACAGCGTCGTAATTAAAAGAATGTTTCAAGAAGTAGCACTGGTCTACATATCTGATAGGACCGTTACCTCTTAGTGACCCCCTGGATAGATCTCTTAAAATACAGGGTAGCGACCTATAAAAGTTTGTCCATGCCAGCATGCAGTGGTCAGCAATTACTCAGTGGATATGGGTATTGCCTCGTCTACACATAAAGCTCTTAAAGTGATTTAGCCCTTGTAAGTTTCAGGGTGATTGAACATCGTAGCGCAAAATTTACAATGCAGAACGCACAAAGCCATTAGTAAAAAATTGAGGATGGCTCTCGCTGTTGGAGACGTCTGCAAGGTTTCGGGTGTAGAATTTACTTGGGTGACCTTTAACGTAATATAGATTATTAATTTTATTTGTATCATTTATGATATTAATTCAATTAAGTATAATATAGAGTATAAATAAAGGCAATATAATTAAAAATAAATTACATTAATTTCATTACTTTAACCCTATACCAAACTGTAATGCCAAAACATTGCATGGTATATTTTAACTGCCACCCACATAAACGATCAGAAAAATGTAAATTCTGTGTCAACGTCATGCAAATGGTGGCATTGCGAAGAGCAGTTGAGACGCTGCTCCCTAGACGCGTGACATTGAAGCAACCGTTATTTCTCACTGCAATCAGAGCCGCTTCACTTTTGTGTGTCTAGGGGGTAGTCTCAACTGCTGGTCACAGTGCTGCCATTTCTATTGTTTGATTACTGGGTCCATACATTTCACATTATAGCTCTGCACTGTGATGTTCAGTCACTTCTAACTCTGCCAGGATTGAATAGCATTCTGAGCTCCAATGTGCAGACACAATGCGCCATCTGCATTGAGTGATTGCTGAGCACGGGCAAACTTTTTTTTGTTGCTACCCACCTATAGTACAGTTTTCAGTTGTCTGTGCTCTTTTTGTGTGTGCACGATGCAGCTGCGTTTAGTTTGTGATTGTGTCATATATATGTTTAAGCAGAAAGAGTTATTCTGATATACATTGCAGACATCCCAGCATCCATGTGGCATCTGTTATGCAACCCCATCTACATGGTTACTTGTCTTGGCTCGTGCATGGAACTAGCCATTGTTAGTGGCTTTGTGGTGTTTCTCCCAAAGTATCTAGAAACACAGTTCAATATTGGAAAGTCTCAGGCAAATATTTTCACTGGTATGTTATATCTTTTCTATTTGTTTTTTTTTTAAACATGTACACATGTGTGCTACAGAATAGGACCTGACCATCACCAAAATGTGGAACTAGATAAAGTCAAACCACACTTACGAATTTCCTCACTTTATGAACAGCATCGCGTGGGACGAGACATCTCCCTTATATTTCTCCCTTGTTTTATGTATCCTCGCTTTCCAAATACATCTTGAGGGAACTATTCTGGGATACTGAAATATTTTTTAGCTCAATTCATGATCGGATTGAGCTTAGGGCCTTGTGTTTTCGTGTTTTATGCTTTTCTTTTTAAGGTCTTGGGGGTAAAAATTGCTTTAATTTAGGAGCTATAAAACAAGGTAAAATTCGGCGATATTGGGAAGTAAAGCAGATTTTCGGGTGGAAAATAAAAAAGAGAGCACTTCTCGCATTTCATGTGAACACAGGATGAGGAATGGCCGTGCTGAACATGAAGTGTTTAGCACTCTCCACTACCCCTATTGGTGGCTGAATTGGCACTATGCTAAGTTAGTTTTCAGGGTTTTTCAAGTTTTACCCTGTAACGGTGATGCAAGTCGAGGGGTAAAGAGTGTTTCACCAGGTTTAACCTGAACACTACTTAAGCTTCATCAGCCACATGTCACTAATGTGTCCGCAATAGCCGAGGACGAACTGGTTATGTACTCAGCAAAGTAACCTAGGTTTCTGGGTCAAGAGCAGGCAAAGCAACTGTGCTTCTCGGCTTTGAAACCGACATATCAGGAAGAGCAACACAAAAGCAATCGGCCATCGATAAACACACCTGCAAAGACAGAAGCAATTCATTTGGCAAACCTGAAACCTATGATTGCTCGGATTTGTCGGGGCTAGGCATTGCGACCTCAAACTTGTACAGAGATCATAACGACACTAATGGTGACTGTGCTGAATATGCTACTGTAGAGTATATAACTGATTTCATTACATAGAACCACGTACATGCAACAACGCGTTACGTTGAAGATGTGATCGACGAGAGAGAGGAAGGGAAACATACAAAAACGTTGTTACATTCAAGAGTTCACATTTTTTGTTGAAAATTTTGGCTTTCACCAAGTTCCACAAAAGTTCCATCGTCATTATGACGTGCCCGTTCCCATCCAGTGATTCAAAACCTCGATCCCCCGCATTGCTCAATTTATGAATGATTCCCGAGAAATTTTGTCCGTTCTTGTGTCATGGGTTAACCATACATGTTATATATTTTTCCTGTCAATAGGAGGAATTGCCATCCCTGGTGCCTGTGTTGGGATTTTCTTGGGTGGCTACGTGTTGAAGAAGTTTCAGATGAGACCCAAAGGTAATTTTTTAGGCTTCTTACGAACCCTTCAGTACAAGCACAGAATATACAAACTTCAGGACTACAAGCGTCAATACAAAAAGTACAAACCCTTGCATGGTGAACTGGACATCAATGCCTTTACATTTGAGAGTTTGAGGATGAGTGTGGAATGATGACATGATGCTCGAAAAGAACTTCAAGGACTGCTGTTGAGTCTATGCACCCGGTCCATGAAAGTGAAGTGAGTTTGGGGAGCTCACTAAAATAGTTAGTGCACTTTCTGTCGAGTCTCACTAAAGGATGCCATGTGACAGCACACAAACAACACTAAGTGCAAGTGTCATTCGTTGAAAGTGAAACTAAATTAGCCATTGTACTTCACAAGCAAGTGCTTCACATGATTGATTAACCAGATTTCTTATAAATTATCTCTCGTTATTATTATTATTATTATTCCTGATTTCTTCTTGCTTTCACGTTCCAGGAGCTATACAGTTTGTGCTGTTCTTCAACCTTGTCTGCATGGGTCTTTACACCCTCCTTTATTTCCTGGGCTGCGACAACATTCGTATGGCTGGTGCGACACTGCCTTACTTCAACAAGTAAGTTGAACACACAATTAATTCACTTCAGCTCTCTATTGCACACCTAATGGGTTTGCTTTCGTCATTTTTCTGTAGCAGTAGCGAATTGGACACATTTCAAGTGAACCTGACAGCGGACTGCAACATGGGCTGCCGTTGCTCTCCCAATGACATTGAACCCGTGTGCGGACGAAATGGCATCACCTACTTTTCACCGTGTCATGCAGGCTGTAGGGCCGGTGCAGGAAATGGTCCACATGTAAGTCTGGTCTTTCTGATGGCTTCATGGTTAGAGCCTGAAGTTTTAGGGTTTTACTCGATTCTTCCCCGAATTTGCACCCGATACTGAAGATTCACTCTTTAGGGTGAAACCCGATTTTTACCTGGCAAATTCCTCTCACCGGGATGTCTGTAGGAATGCACTAACTTACTTGTTTGGCAGCAAATGCAGTTACATCACCGTTTGTACCAAACCACTACTGTTACTTTGAGTAACTGAGCCCGATTTCTCCCCGAATTTAGCATACGGGAAGTTGTTTCACCTCAATTCGCATGAATTTAGTGCACATGCTTATTTACCCCGATTTTTACCCCCGGAATTTAGAAAAAAATATGTCCTGAAAACTTCAGGCTCTATTCATTGTCAATGGCTAATGCCTGAATGAAACGTACACATTTGTATTATTCGGTTAAACCTGGTAAAACCAATTTTTGCCCTCACCCCCCCCCCCACACAATTAGCATACAGTAATTTCGCGCGTATTAGCCGCGGCTTATGCGCAATTTTGTTTTCCCACGGGCGCTCTGCGGCTTATCTAATGACTGTTCTTCCCTGGTATTTTCCCCATACGCCGGTCTTAAAGAAAGGGCCGACAGTGTCTCTGGAACAGCACTGCCCTGCCAATGCACGAACAATGCGTAACAGGGGCACGTCCACATTCGAGTCGACTGACCTTCCTGGTGCCTTCCCTCAAGCAGCTTTAACGAAAGTGGTGACAGTGATTCATATCTTCTGGAAGGCCACTGACCCATCGATCCATGAAAAATATGCAACAAGGGCACAATCCGATCTTAGTAGAACACTAGAACTCACCTCCTTTGTTGTAGACCATGCTGACCCCGGAGTATAGACCACAGGGTGTATGGCCTTCTCTATGGTCTCCTTTGTCGCACAAATTAGTCGCGTTGTATTGCCCACGGCTTATCTGCCCGAAAATGTTCAAAACGTTCCTAAAAACGGGGCGACTTATCTGCGGTGCGGCTTATACACGTGAAATTACGGTAATTTAAAGTGCCACTATGGCCTAAAAAATTACATTTATTTCATTTCGCATTACAAATCAACCTCTTTCAAAGAGTCAGTATGCAAAATATAAATACCGTCAGTGAACATGACGCATTTCCGCTAATTTTCAAAAGAAGCAGCAAAACCCCATAGATTCAGACTCCTCAAGAGTATGTTGGCATCCTCAAGAGTTGGCATCTCTCTCCGAGCAACATCACCAGGGTCTTCGCTCTTCATTCAGCGTTCGAAGCATGACAGCAGCTGTGGAGACGAGGCAGAAATCGACCTTCGGGGAGCAATGTTGCCAGACGCATTGCTGATTGCGCACCCTACAGCATCATAGAGCTCAATACTAAAAGTTAATTTTTTGACAGGTCCCAAGTGTCAGTTCGAATTAAGAAAGTTTGAGTTATCAGGATTGCACCACATATGGGAGTACATACCATGCAAATGCACATGTATAACATATAGAGCAAAGTACTCTGATGATGCTATCAAAATAAACGCATGAAAAGCTCTATCCATTTTCATTACTGGAGGGGGTGGATGGCCATCAAATTCTCTAAATATACCAGGGAAAATGGAGGATGTACAATCTGTACTAAACCCTGTGCCAGCAGTTCTAGGAGTCCTAAAGGGAGTGCCATAAAATGATGCTTTACAAAGTAGCCAGTGAACTTTCACTTGGAACATCCTCCACCCTCACAGGAGTTGTCTACTGCATTATATGCCACATCACCCGGAACTGCTTGCACAAACATTGAGGAAATTCTTCAGTGGTGTCCTCAGTAGTTTCGGTAGTGCATTAGGCACGTGCCACTGCCCTCAATGTTCCTGGAGCACTGCAAAACTGCTGACTGCAAATGCACTGACGAATATCCTCAGCGTCCGTGCAAGCGTGCCCTGATGACGCTTCCCCTCCAAGTGTCACCTTCCAGTGCACTGTCGATGTGTGCCTAATTGCGCTTGCATGGTAATGTTTGAATTACTGTTATGATGACTGTTACGTGTATGTGTATTTCACTTACATCAGGAAAATCCTTTTTATGTAATGCAGCAAAACTACACCTTCTGCGCCTGCATACTGCCCAATGTGACAGTAAACCCTGAGGTCACAGCAGTACCGTTGGCCACTAGTGGACCGTGTCCTCAGCCGTGCCTGGCTTTCATACCTTTTATGGTGCTCCTATTTGCCATGACACTTGTGGTGTCCATAACACAGATGCCTCTGCTAATGATAATTCTACGGTGAGTACCCAGTTTGCCTTATACAGCAAACTACTGATAACTCGAACCTCAATATCCAGTGTGGCCAGTTTGACTTGGGGGTATTTTGACTTATGAAGTCTGGAGCAAATGTTAAAGTTTTCCCAAAAATGACTCAAATGATATCAGACAACATTAAAAGCCATTGGTTTATGTATTGTGTGCACTTGACGTCTGAGTTGTTTGAGTTATGCACGAATTTCTACTAAACCGTTTTCTACTTAAACCAAGTTTAATGTATGCACATTGAGTGATACGTCTTTCTCTTGAACACCAGCATTACCAGTAAAATTACGTGTGTCAGGCGAAACTCCATGACATACGTACTTCGACTCCTACACAGACTTTACAAAAAGAACAAGATAGTATTCATTTGAATGAGGTACATGGGAGCAGGTTTGAGCATCGCATGCCATGATATTGTGTTCTTTAATGTCTTTCTGCTGCATGTATGATTTTTTTAAACCCTCTACAGTCGCCGACCGATATTTCGGACTCCAAAAATTCAGACTTTCCGATTTTTCGGACAAAGCTCTTGGCAGTGTCAAACACCCCATAGAGCCATGTATTTGTGCTCCCAATATTTCAGACCGTGTTTCTGACGGACTGCCTGGTTTTTCGTACTCATTTCGCTTGGAGCATGCCTATTCTTTTTTACTTTTAATCTTCCAAGAGCCAAAACAGACACAGTACAGTGCGTTTTGGGCACTCGATATTTCGTTTGCGATTCGGGACTCGCGATTTGTGCGTTTCGGGACTCGATGCGTTATCCCGTGTCCGCGTGGCGAAGCAGTCCAATGTTTTTCAGTTATTTCAAATCAGTATGTGTGATCAAATAAAGTTTTTTTTAAACATTGCTTATTTAAGCCTTTGTCCATAAATTCGGACTGCTCGATAATTCGACTGATCTTGTGGCTCCTTCAAGTCCGAAAAATCGATCGGCGACTGTATCGCCTATTTCTGTCAGACCTAACTTTATGCGGGCAGAAACAATGGAACTGAATCAATGTGCTTTTGGAATTTCAGGTCAGTGGGAGAAGAAGAGAGAGCATTTGCCCTTGGAATGCAGTTTGTCATCTTCAGGCTATTTGGTGAGTGCATTTTGCAAATTGTGGTCACCGATGTAAGACGTGATCTCTACAAACATCTCTTGTTGTCTTTCTTTTCCTGTAGGCTATATTCCTGCTCCCATAATGTTTGGAAACGTGATAGATTCATCCTGCATCCTGCGAAAAGCACACTGTGGAATTCCTGGAGGATTCTGTTTGGTGTACAACATTGAACAGTTCAGGCTAAGGTAAGTTCTTGTTATTTTCGTTATGTTTGTAGGCCTGAGAACGTTCTTCATACTGGTTAACTTACGTACGTGTATCCTAATTCTCCTACACATTGTTTTGTGCAGTATTATGGGGCTTTGGTTATGAATAGAGCCTGAGGTTTTCAGGAAATAACTTTTTCTAAATTGAGAGGGTAAAAATTGGGTAAATAAACATGTGCTCTAAATTCATGCGAATTCGGGTGGAAAAACTTCGAGTACGCTAAATTCGAGGAGAAATTGGGCTCAGTTACCCAAACTAACTGTACCGGTTTGGTACAAATGGTGATACAGTTGAACCTCTCAATAACGAACGTCCATTTAACGAAATCCTCTGTTTAACGAAAAATTTCCGTTGCACGAGCGCGTCCCCATAGATGCCAATGTATTTTTGAGCTCGATTTAACGAAATACGTTCGTTTGGTCACCTCTATTTAACGAAGTCCCCGGGCTCTCCTGCGCGTGTCTTTGCCCCTTAACCACAAAGAAAAGGAGGAGAAACTTTCCTTCTCTGTTGGTTTTACGCGAGTTTTCGTTGGTTACTTCGGTTGTCACGTGCGGGGGGCGCGAACGTGCAGACGTGTGCTTCGCCTCTGCCGGTAATCGGTGCGCCGATGCTGTGCGCCACGACAGTGCGTCGCACCGGCGCGAGGCTCTCTTCGCACCCGTTTTCGGACAAGAAAACACGCATTGCTGACATTTTTTGCTCACGCCTCGCGAAGTCTTATATGCTTGTGTTGATGACGACGACAGTACGTTGTGGTTTTGTGCCTTTTCATTACTTTTTTTTGTTCGCGCCGCTAATGCTGACGGTGGTAAAATGGGCATGATGCCGCTGCCGTTCAAGGTTCCATCGGCGCAGGCGTCTACGCAACATGTACCCATTTCTCGTTCTTTTCAGTGGCGTACTATTGTTCTTTCCGGACGTCATGAGTGAAAGTGAACCAAAGAAACTTCGATACGCGAGCGCGTAGGAAAAAGCAGTCGAGGTTCATCCGGTGTTACGAAGGTAATGAACGCTCAGAGCGACACTGTGCACAAATTACTTGTTACCTAGCATTATGTAATGAATAAAGCTTGATATTTTGTGCCCTTCTTACCTTAGTACCTGTTTCATGACAAATGACGTTTTGCGGAACGCACGGCGCTGGTAGTGCGGCGGCCATCTTCGTTTAACTTGGCGTGTTCCATTTAACGAATATCTCGACTTAACGAAACAAAGAGTCAGCATTTACAAATTCGTTATATAGAGGTTCAACTGTATAACTGTATTTGCTGCCAAACAAGTTACCGTATTTACTCGAATCTAGGCCGATAGTTTTTTCAAAAATATGGGATGTTGAACTGGGGGGTCGGCTTAGATACGAGGATTCGGCGTCCCCGGCTCTGACGCCGCCATTGTTGTTTACTCTTTTCACTGCCGCCATCGGGTCGGAGCGCCAGCGCCCCCAACGGTGCCATAAATAATCTTGTGCACGTCCGCGTCTTGCCGGCCAGTTACGGTTCGCAACACATGGTTTCGACAACGTGCAGAAATGGCTCCAACAATCAAGCGATGCCACTACCCTGCAGCCTTCAAGCGAAAAGTCGTCCTGGCAGCAGAGCAGACATCGAATCTACAAGCCCAGCGGGACTTCGGAGTGGATGAAAAGAATGTGCGACGGTGGAGAAGGCAACGCGAAAAACTGTTCAGCTGCGCTGCATCGAGGATGGCGTTTACTGGACCAAAAAGAGGCCGACATCACGATATTGAAACTGAGGTTGCAGAGTTCATCAAGACACAGAGGGCAGCTGCACTTCCCGTGACCACTGAAACCATCCAAGCAAAGGCGAGGGAGATTGAGAAAGCACGAGCTGTGCCCAGTACCGTATTTAAGGCCAGCAGAGGTTGGCTCCAGCGATTTATGAAACGCTTCGGATTCGCTTTACGACGACGCACATCGGTTTGCCAAAAACTGCCGTCAGAGTTCGAGGAGCGGTTAGTCCAGTTCCAAAGGTTCATCATCAAGAAGAGGGAAGAAAAGGGATATCTTCTTGGGCACATCGGCAATGCTGATCAAACTCCCGTTTACTTCGACATGCCGATTGCGTGCACAGTCAACGAAAAGGGTGCCAGGGAGGTCAAGTTGCGGACAGCGGATTATGAAAAACAGCGTTCGACGGTGATGTTGTGCTGCACAGCTGACGGACGCAAATTGCCGCCGTATATCATTTTCAAGCGAAAGACTCTTCCTGCCAGGGAAGTTTTCCCAAGAAATGTCATTGTGCGTGCGCAGGAAAATGGATGGATGACCAGTGCCATGGTTGAAGAGTGGGTGAGGCTCGTTTGGCAGCGTCGTCCGGGCACCCTCCTGTGCAAAGACTCGCTTCTCGTCTTGGACTCCTATCGTGGTCATTTAACAGACGGCGTGAAAGCTACGTTGTCTCAGTGCGGAACTGATTTAGCTGTCATTCCTGGAGGAATGACGAGCCAACTGCAACCCTTAGACGTTTGTATCAACAAACCCTTCAAGGACAGGCTACGTAAATATTATACGGACTGGTTGACGGAAGAAGAGCACCAGGTGACTCCCACTGGCCGGATCAAGCGTGCTTCTTTGGGACAGTTGGCAAGGTGGGTGGCAGCAGCATGGGAAGACATACCCGCCGAACTTGTGGCACGAGCGTTCCGCAAGTGCTGTATTTCGAACGCGCTCAACGGGACTGAGGACAGTGCTCTTTGGGAAGACGAGAGTGACAAAGACTCGAGCGACGACAGCAGTGAAGACAGCGAGTCAGCATAGTTGAGAACACAATAAATTGTCATTTACACTCGGCTTGCACTTGAATCTTTTTTTTTTTTCCGCGATAAGATTTTCGGGGGGTCGGCCTAGATTCGAGGGCGGCCTAGAATCGAGTAAATACGGTAGTGTGCATTCCTACAGATTTCTCTGTGGAGGCAATTTGCCGGGTAAAAATCGAGTTTCACCCTAAAGAGGCAACCTTCAATTCGGGGAAGAATCGGGTTAAATCCTAAAACTTCAAGCTCTAGTTATGAACCAACTGCAGTAGATTTCAGCTTTGAGGTGCTTTCTGTGTTCAGTCATGTATCGTTGAAATGCCTAAATATCCTGCACCAGTTGAGGTTGTGCAGCTTTGACATCTAAGTCGGGGGTAACAAGCTGGGGCAAGCAACATGTTGTTTATAGGGTGTGTCAGAGTCATTGATATCACCACTCCGCTTTTGACCAAGACATCAAGCAATGCTTGGCTTTGATACACTTCAAACATTTTTTTTTGCTTCATCATTTAACTTGTCGCGTGTTGAGTGAGGCCAGGAGACAAAAGGCGTCAAGTCGGACCAGACTATTTTATTGACCGTTCGGGCCGGTCGCTCGAGTAGAAGAAGAAGTAACTAGCTCGCATCTCGCGAGCGCGAGGTGGCAGGGCAGAAACAGGGTCATGTGGCCAAAGGCGATCGTGGTGCAGCTAGTGCTGCTACAAACTCAATTGAACTTTTATTCGTTTTACACGTTCAGTTACAATGCTTCAGAGGGGCTGATCAAGCCTGAGGACCTGTGACGCAGGGCGCAGTGCCCGCAACAGTTTACAATGCAGTTACAATGCATTTTTATACTTCTTTTACAAGCACACAGTTGTTAGGGACATTGAGAAATGATGACAAGCAGTTTGTTCCATCCATGCTTGTTGTTTTCTCCTTTGTCTGGTGTCTCGTGGCCGTGTTTTTTTAAATTCTTTATGGGAGTTTTATGCACATCAGACCAGCAATGTTTAGAAAATAGCAGTACGCTTAAACATATTTTAAAAACGCCGAATTTGTACAAAAGTGAACAAATCAGACACATTATGCAGTGAAGGACATATAATATGCTGATCCAACGCGTTTGGACTAAATACCGTTTGGAATTTTCAAACTTTACAGGTATATCGCCGTGTGCTCAGGGCTTAAAGTAGCAGCAGGGCTGCTGTTCTTCTTCGATTGGCTGCTCATAACCTGGCGTCACAAGCAAGAGCTAAAGGAAACGCCACCTTTGACCATGGGAGAGATAGTCTCCTCCATAATATCCCTCGACCGCCTTTCTGCGCTCGGGTGGGGTGAAGCTGAACATCGGGACGACGCGGTTCCTTTGGATTGCTGTGCTGAGGAGGACGAGAACTGCACGCTGAACGGGTCAAACTGTCAGAACCACTATCCGCTGTTGAGGATATCTTCCCAGTCAGCATCGTCCGATGCCCATTGTTGAACGCTTGAAGGTTTCCCCTTTTTATGACACAGTACAACACCTGTCGAGATTGTTTAGGCCTTGCAATGACCCGTTACTTTGTGCGATAAGTCCTGGCCTTTTCCTCTTTTTTTTCTTTTTTTTTTTTTTCGGATGTATCGATGAGGGAGAATTCTCGCACATATGAAAGTTTGATGCCTGTAAATTATGAGATGAGTGGCATTTTTAAACTTATTTTGAGAACATAGATTTAACGATAACTGATAAGATCCTTTGTTGTGCTTGCATTGTTCAGTTGGACAGTGATTTTATCTTTTCTTGTTTGGCCCTTAGCAGGGACATTGCATTCACACAATAAGTAAATAATGTTGGGCTCAAAATTTCCAGACTCTCTCCCTGGAATATTTTTGAATAACGAGAAACTTTTGCACGAGGCACTATAGAAGAAACGGTAGCACTGTACTGCAGTTGTATTTTAGTCAGTCCTAGAGCATGGTTGCAGTTAGGTGTATGTGACTACAGTTGTTGGTGGTGCGATGCAATTAATTTAATTCAATTATTTACCAGTTTTCCAGCTAGCAGATGGCAGATTAGTCATTCTCATTTTTGTGGAATCACACATCGAGATCACAATTTCCTTTTCTTTTTTCTTTTCTGCCTCGTATTTGCGATGGTGCCGTGGACCATATTTGATGTGGATGTGAACAGAAGCTGTTTGCATTTTATACACTTGCTGGCATCTATGGTGACTGTAAAGTAGACATGAGACTATTGTACTTTATGTTAGGACATGTAGTGCTAAAATTGAAATCAACACTGTGCATGAATAGAACTATACTAACGGTTTCAGCACAATGTATTTTACCTCTCCACGAAATACTCACTACTTCATGCCACAAATTCATATCGAATCTCCACTCACGTCTTCCACACGGATGGAAAAGTTTCTTAAAATTCACTGTTATAGTAGACTGCACCAACTACTCTACTAACTACTCAAATTTAAACCGTTCATCTTGGGAGGGGGGGGGGGGGGGGGGTATAGATACATGTGGCCTGACCCTCAGCTTTTGCATGTGGTACTTTAGCTAGCTTACTTCCTTGTTTTCACATACAAAGAAGACTAGCGTGCTGTTTCCTCATATGTGCCTTCGTTTTCTGACATGGAGGAAATGGCACAATGCTTTACCATGGAGCTCATTTTTTCAGGGTGTTCATTATGAGTCATTTCTTTCCAGTATTCGTAAACGTAAAATATGTGTGCAGTTTTCACGAGGCTCGCAATAATGCTATGTAGCAACGCTCATGCGGTCACAAAACACTATTTAAGACTACGTTTGCGGAGGCCGTTTTTGTGTGAAGACGTACAGTTGTCACAGTTCGCCTATCAGCATGTGACATGTGTTTATTTTTTTGCTGTACGCCATACAGTAGATTGAACCGAATTGCCTTCATTTGGGGGATCTGGCTGCAAGTACTTCTTTCTGGTTCAACCTGGTTCGACCGGTAACCTTCGTACCGGTTTGGTTTATGAGCCGGATGAGAGCGACCGGCCATTGAACATTGCTTTCCATGACAGCATTATGCCTTTGGAAATATTATCCTGTATTCCTCTCCGTACGGTTGGGATGAAGCTGTAAAAAAGGTAGTGGATTCATTTTAAAAATCAATAAAACTGACCTGTTTTATTTTAATGTAATCTCCTGATTGAACTCATTTGTCCTCGAATAGTTACTATGGCACATACAATCATTACATTCCTTGCTCTCTTTTTCTCAGTTCTAGTATTAGCGCATGAGCCACGCAGGAAAGACAGCTCCATGGTTTGGACCAGTACATTTTGTTCCGCAATTTGCGTCTGTACATGCTAAAAACGAAACTTCACCGCGTTACATGCCCCTAGCCAACTGTCATCCTGAATGACCTCATTCGTTCCCCTGATTTGTTGAAAATTGGAGGCGTATGCATTTTTGTAACACTTACGCTGTTACGTTAATTGTCACAAGAAGATTTGCACCCTGCAAGCTTCCACAAATCAAGAGTGATAACCCTATCGTTCTGTGCAACGTTTGGCCTTAAGCATGTTATGCATTGAAGTTCTGTTTTAAGAGCATGCTTGAAACCTCAAAGATGGGACTTTAACTATACGCTGTGTTTCACATCTAGCTACAAATGGATATTTATATAACATGAAGGGTTTTGAACCAAAAAAGTGGTGAACCAGCCCAGAACTGTTTTGAGACAAGCATGCATTGGTGTCCAAGATTCTTGTATATATTAAAATAAAATAAAAAGTGTGAAGCACACAACTGAATGGTTGTTTGTGTCAAAAGTTTGAAATATTGCCAAAACATTGAAATACGGCAGTCATAAAAAAAGATAAAAAAGGAACATACAGTCAAGACCAAGTGTACGGTCCAGTGCACTAACCTGAGGCTTATGTTGTGTTAGGCAGTTTGTCTGTTCCAGCCTCAGAACGGTCACTTTCCATCATAATCGGGAAATCATAATGATGGGAAGTGACTGTTCTGAGGCTGGAACAGACAAACTGCCTAACACAACATAAGCCTCAGGTTAGTGCACTTGACCATCTGGACTGCATGTTCCTTTTTTTCTTTTCTTTTTATAACTGCTGTATTTCAGACTTTCTGCAATATTTCAAACTTTTGACACAAACTCTTCAAAAATATCGAAGAGACAAAATTCGTTGCGAATACTGTTCGAATAGAGTAAACTATTTGATTCGTATTCAAGAGTTCGAATATTTGCCCAGATCAAATAATCACATAATTTTTTCAAGATCATGAGCCTAAAATTAGAAATGAACTAAGCTATACGATTTGTGGTACAGCTTGGGACAATAGTTTACGGAACACGGCACTGGCGTATTTCGTCACCAGAGCGGCTACTAAACCGGGGATGTTAGTGCAGTGGTTGAACCTTATGAAAGCGAACCTGTTATATTAGAAGATCTGTCGCAAGGTATGCATAGAAACCTGGTCTAAGAATTGCACATATGTGGTGGACACACAGTGGTTTGAGGAATAACTACTAGCTCAAATATACAGAAAACTCTGTTGCCGACAGGTTTGCTGTTGAAACGTTAAGCAATAATTTTGCAACACTAGGTGCAAAAAGTTCACTTCATCTGACTATCATGCTTATGCTGTCACGGAGGAGAAAAATTTCTCAAATTTTAGTCTCAAGACTGTTAGTGTGCAAGCAATAGTTTCGTTATTCATCCAACACATACAACAGAACTCTCGTTCTATACTGGATTGGAATCATAGGCAATGGCACTGTTGACAAAGTATCGCACGATATGAAATTGTACTGCCGTCATTGATTCATGGCAGGGTCTTAATTGCTCAAGACCCTTCATTTGGTCCAAAATTGAAGCGGAGCTGGACAGAAATCCTGGCAATGTTGCTACTCCTGAAGAAGGACACAAATGTAAGCCATTGTTAAGCAGCAACAGGTATGCCTTTAAAAGTTCAGTTCAGTAAGTAAGGAAATTTGTTCAATGTCAGAGCCGGGCTACAAATGCTGTCTAATCCTGACTTTTGTCTAATGCTCATCCTTTGCTTGTACTGTCGTGTTTTCTTCTTTATAAAAGTGAAAAAGTAAAAACTGTTTCTCAGAAAATGCCTCACATAACTGACTTCTGACACGCATAAATTTCAGGCAAAAGCTGGACACTTCGAAAACAGTGCTACATTCGCAAGCTTCGTTTTTGCAGTTAGCCATACGCAGTTACTAGTAAGCAGTTGAACTGCTTTGCAGCACAAGCATGCGTAGTGCCGCTTTTATTAAATGCGGTAAAAACAGTCTCGGGCATGTCACAGGGTAGGCAAATTAAACCTCGAATCTTTGCTTCCAGATCTTACAAAATTTAGAGGCCATGAAATGTGTACGACTTTGCAAAACTTTGGAACACAAAATTTAAAAGGCTTTACAGTACGCAGAATATTATTCCTCCATCACACACCGGAAGCCTGATGGTCTGCTTGAGCTACTGGAACTAGCGAAGGAACCTGCATAACCAGTCTAACATATGATTTGGAAAATGCACGCGTTTAGTGAGGGACATTGGAAATGTTAAACTAATATCAAAGTTGCGTAGCGGGTACCTTTTGCATAATTTGGAGCCTCATTACATTTACAACGAAGGCACCCTGCATTGTTGCCATGTGTTACACATGTTAGATTTGTATTTTCGTACTGATATTCCATCGCATTATTTTTTAACTATATTTTATAATGCGTACTGTAATTAATGAACACAGTGTACTTATGGTATGCTTATGTACAATAAAGTATAGTATTCTGCATTTACATTAGTCATTGATGTTCACGAAATCACCTATTTGTGCTGCACTTCTGAGGTTCCCCCTCTGTACTAGCACAGCAGCAGACCTGTAAATTAATTACAAGTACCCAATTACTATAACTAATTCCATTCTCAGTAATTAAGTACTTCCAGGATTAGATATTATGTAATTGTAACTGTAATTCGGGGTTATTTTTAATCACTTTGCATGCAATTTGGCGTTGTACTTAATTGTTAAATCTTGAATAATTTTCACAATGTCCACAGAATGAGTGAGGCTGACGTCGCTTCGTGACCCAGAAGGGGAGTGCCAGTCAGGTGGAAAGTGGTGCCAACTGGGAATATGTTCCTAGCTGCGTGCCGTGCCCATCCAGCGTCACCTAGGTGGTGGTGGCCCATCGCGGACGAACTTGGAGTGGCCAATGAGAGCTTATCTCCCAGCTACGTCACTGCAGCTGATCGGGCCGCTTCGCGCGTTCCTGATTTTTCAGGGTCGTCTTGGAAATTGAATTGCGCAGTGATAATAAGACACCGTCCAACAAAAATATTTTGCATGGTCGCACCTGATAGACTGCATGCTGCTGCTGATGATGATTGGGGTTCATGTTATGCCCAAGAAACTAGACACTGATAGGTGAATAAGGTGGCAGTCGCCTGCGTTGTTGCTATATCGAATGTCGCAATGAAACAAGCTCCAGAATGTTTCGCGTAGTTCGACATTCAATTAGGCTAATTTTCTCTATCAAAATATGCTACGTATTAGCCCGGCATTGTCTGTACAGTTGTGGACGCTCCAGCGGCAGCGACTTCAAACGTGAGGTCCCTTTGAAGAGCAAATCAGAGGGCAGTGTGGGGTCAGCTGTTACGGTCGACACGTAGGCTGTAAGCCGCATTGGACTTGGTGGCCGATTCGATCGTGCAACTTTTCTAAAACATGTCGTCATCCCCCAACGTCGGAAAGTGTAGCGACGGTGGACGGCTAAATACTCGTATAGTTCTCGTTCGGGCGAGAAAGTAGGTAAACGTACCATAGGTAAATGTAGAAAAGTAGAAAATCCAGCGAACCAGTGGGGCAGGACGAGAGCAGCCATATACTGTTCTGATTTCGAACGCAGACTGTTATTGTTCTGGGCGCCCAGACGAAGAACAGTCTGTTCGAAATATCGGCGGCTCTCTTGCTGAGGCTGTTCTCTTAACACCATAGGCAAACGTCACTTACGCCGTTACCGCCATCACCAGAATCGACTTAGCAGATCTTCGCGCCTTCCAGGTGCTCGCCAATCATGTTCGTCCGGGGGCGCGTTCCTCGCAATTTCGTATCTTCGCAAGTTCGCTCTAGCTCCGCCTTCGCCCGCGCTACGTGGGAAGCTGTCGAATGGTCAGGTGCGTGTTCACAGTCACGTCGCAGATTCGCAAGTTTGCGTTGACTCCGCCCATCACCATGGCAAGAAACGGGTCATGTGGAACCAGGGATTCCCCCCTCCCCGAAATCTTGCAACACTCCAAAATTCCACCAGAAAGGCCAAAAACGTCAAGAAAGCAGCAGATAGGGCGTCAGACCGCCCTCAAAGTACCTCCCCCCCCCCTCGAGATGAAAATCCTGGGAATATCCTAGCGTGGGACGTTTCGCGGGGGTGAGCCCGAAAGAGCCGTTTCCTGCAAGTCCGTGCGCCTATGATCGCCGGCGTTGGGGGGAGATAAAACAACGAAACTATGTTCGACGTTCGCTTCGGAAATACCGCGCCCATGGGATGCCTTCGCTACCATGTGGGAGAAACTGTTGATTCTAAACCTATTCTTGTTGATTCTGAACTTGTAAATCCAAGTAAGCTATAGGCATAGTGCCATACCTTGACAAATGACGCGACTTGAGTGTCAATCTGAACCTGTATTAGATCTTCCATGCAAGATTCTCATATTGCTGCTGAGCGCTCTTCCAAGATTCTCATGAAACTTTAGCGTGAGTGGGTGGGGAGGGTGATGGAACTGCTTGCCGTAGTCGGCCACTTAGGCGGGCAATGTCACGACTATCGCAGAGGGGACCAAACAGGAAGGAGTGTATTGGCATCAAATGGAAGGCCGATCAACAACAAGCAACTTCGACATTTTACAAAATTTAAGACTTCGTGACAACGAGAACACCACAACCGATCTACAGCACCAGTAACTTTAACACAGACAATTTTGCCGGTGTGTGGGTTCTCTATTTACTGCTGGTGATGCCGATGGGTGGCACGCATGGGATGCGCTTCCTGTTATCTGTAGAACAAACAACTTGTGGAACAAACTGACTTTTCTCACATTCCGTGAACAAGATGCACTATCCTGAATCAAGAAAAGGTTCGCAAGTGAAATAAAAAAAGAAAGTAACAGTTGCGTTTCCATTCCACGCGTTGTCCTCACATCCTCCATCTTTATGCATGCCCCCTGGCCTTTAAACGGAGACACCGCACCAAAAACGTGTTGAGGTAAAGGTGCGGCATCAATCCGTACTGAATGATATTTCAGTGAATACAATTTTTGATCCCCAAAGTGGCACAGATAATTAGAAAATGACTATTTTCCTTTGAGTCACTCTGCGCTCCTCCACTGAAAAGCCGTCCAGCAACAATGGGCTTCACCACTATAGTTCACCACATCACCTCACCGGTATTCCTCGTGTACGGCTTTCTGTTGGTTTTGGTTTTACCGCTGGCGAATATTTTAGAACGAAATGGAGGAAGTAGATGACTCATCATCCATGTGGCAGGAAGAAGGTACAAAGCGCGTGCCCGAAAAAACAGCTGGTGGCCCACACGAGACTACCAGTGACGTCACGCAAAGTACAGGCAGCACCACCAAGAAACAGAAAGGTGGTGGTGGTGGTGATGGTGAAAGGGCTTGCTGTTGTCGGCCTCACGTAGGTGGGCAACGTCACGACTGACGCCCTGGGGAAATGTGCATCCTGGGCCGACTTCTAGGGGAACTGTGCCGACATATGTCTGTCGAAGAAACAGAAAGCCTGCGCGCTCGTCAACGGGACATAGCAATTAAAGGTCAGCCAATCAGGATCGTGTTTTCGACAGCCGTAGCCAATCACGAACGTGCTTTCAGCGTTCGTGGCCATGGAGAAGAACCACCGTCGTCTGTTGTGATTGAACGTCCTCGCCTACTCAATAGGAAAACTTGGAAATAAAGCGCAAAACGGTCACAATCTTCCTCAAAATTGGTTTTATGGAAAGCGTCTTGCACCTTTTGTCTAAATATTTAGGTTTGCTCAGTGCACGAAGGGGACAGAATAGGGTAGGGTGAGAGGGGAAAGACGATGGTGGTACAAGACAGGAAGGAACGTGCAGCCTCTCCTGCTCGGGAATTCGGATAGTCCCACAGGGCTACCCATCACAGAAAGCATGCGAGCATCCCTCAGTAGCCTTCATTGGAATGCTCCCTGTACACCGGTAACTGCAGGGATCATTTTTAGGGAAAAAATCTTCCCTGGAACAGCACCGCAGACAGCACTGCCCAGACGACAGCAAGTGATTGGATAATTGGCGAGGTTGTGAAACCTAGACCAGACTTAAGATGTCTCCACGGAGAGTGACGTCTATGTTCGCTCATGAAGCAATAACGGCGGTTCGCGCTCAGATATCAACGTGACCACGGCTTAATGGCTGCGATATCTTGAAGAGGAGCGGTTATCATCGTTATCATCGCCCATAAAGGAAGGCTCATGATGTGTCTCCTTGTCAGTTGCAGCGTTGTCCAGAATGATGTAATCTATGTCGCGATAAGCCTTTGGTGCACACCTGTGTACACTCAACAAAAAAACAAAAAAAAAGAACATCTCCCGCTTCAAGAGCACCGTCTCCAAGCCCGCCAGGTCAGGTAGACGTAGAGCTTTATCTCTGACTCGGTGTACGTCGTTTGTAGGTAATTGCTCCGTCCTTGTTTTGTCGCATTTGCTCCTGTCCGCCGGTGCACCCTGCTGCTGGTGCGAGTGACGGACTGCTCGTGACTCCGTTGCAGTAGGATGGACTGTCGTTCAGGAGTCATTGCAGCTATCTGCCTACTCGTGACCTTTTTGACGGGATCAACGATTAGGACACTGGGATTGTTCTACGTGACATTTCTTGACCACTTTAACTGGTCAAGGCAGCAGGTGGTGTGGCCCGTATGCGTGGTCACTGCATTACTGAACTTTGGAGGTGAGTAGCTTTCCCACAGAATGTCTCTTCACATATTACACGCAGGTCACTCTGCGCAGAAGTATAGGTAGTTCAAAATTCTTGAACATGAACATTTTTGAGCATGTACATGTGTGTGACTACAGGGTGGGACTGCGGATAATTTTCACCAGTTGGGGAGTTCTTTAACGTGCTCCGGAAATCTCTTACACACGGGGCTGGAAGCAATTGCTGCCTTTCTCGGCCGTGTATACTATGTAACACCGCGTTATTTGCGACGTTCCGTTTACTGCTACACTGCGTTACGCATGCTAAGTACGCGTTAGCACGCACATTAGGTGGTATACTACATTATTTGCCATTCGCTTCACGTGAAAGTGAAAGTGACGCGAATGGCGATGCAGTTTACACGTGTGCAGACAACAAAGAGCACGTCATACGTCACGTGCGCTCTGTCAGGTGTCCGTCTCAGCGAGCGGCAGTCCATCGTTTGTTCGCCACACGTGCAAGCGATTTTGCCCCCGATCTACGAAAGTAGCGAAGCTAGTGTTATCGCGATGCTTTGCGTCGGGGAGCTCGGCACGTCGCTTGACATGGTAGGCTCTCACGTTTTAGTAGGTCGCGTTGTCGGCCGTGTCGCGTTTTGGTTGGACAGAATTTGAAGCGAACATTGCAATTGGTCTTTGCGCTGGAGCTCGTTGGGGATCAACCATGGGGGAAGTGATGTATTTAACGCTCGCTATATGAGATATTGACAAGCTTGAAGATCTGCACCACTCGACAATGTCAGCGTGAGTTATGTACTTTAATGTCGCTTATGCATGCCTGCGGATCATATGAAGAATTGAAGATAATCCAAATGTGACTTGCGTGAAATGACACGTTTTGTGAAAAAGAGAAAGCCAGCCCAAAATACTACATGCAAGAAAATGCCGAAAACCCCTGAAAAATCAGCAGACACGGGGCCACTTGCATCTAAAGACTACTCTATTCTATTCTACTAACAACAGAGGTCACGCACCCCATAGAATACCAGCACTCCCTGAGATAAAAATAATGCCCAAAACCTTGACCCAATGGGCGTAGAACGGTCGTAGAACACATCCTCGGTGTGGACTGTGGAGCATTGTTTGGGTGACAAACAGTGAATTATACTGTTATTCTAGACTGTTGGTCGGGTCACGGTGGGCGACGACCGATTCTACGTTCATCGGCACTTTTCGGTATAGGACCAACCTACATTTGGATCAGTCATCCCTCAATCATTAGTCCCTAATGACATATACTCCCAATTATTGCTATTCTTCCTCTCGCGTAGCGCACCTTCAACTACAAGTGTGATGTTTTAATATTCAACAAAAAAAAAAAGGAAAAAGAAAAAAAAAACAATATCTGTCGTCTGAGACTATTCCCGTGGTCGTTAAAGCGTCAAACAGTATGAGGCAACAACGTATACACAGAGAGCACCAACACGACGAGCGCACTTTCAAGAATAGTTTAATTCACATGTCGCTTACAGCTTCTTATGAGCTCGAAGTACTCGAAGCAGAGCCAGTTCTTTCTCAAGTATGGTAAGAGAAATCAAGGAGAGAAAAGGCACGCAAGCAAAATGTGGTCCTGGGGGGGGGGGGGGGGGGGGGATATAGGTTTATTGCAAAAAAGAAAAAAGAACAAAGAAAGAGGGGAAGGGTTAGCCTGGCTCCAGAAGCCGACTTGCTATTCCCGCTTACAAAAAAGGAAAAATAAAAAGAAGAAAGAAAAAACGAAAAGAGCGAAAGAAAAGGTCCTGGTCCTGAAAAGTTGTTGTCCTGTATACTTCGTTCTCCTCATGCTCAAGGTGATACTTCCTACTTCAACATAAATCAAGACAAGTCAAGTCAGAAAGGTAACTAACTGCAAGCTGTCTTCAAAGGAGACCCCAAACAAAAACCAGTCATCAGACTGGTGAATGCGGGAGGGGAGAAATACAGACTTGGCATATATCAAACACACGCAACGCCCC
Source organism: Ornithodoros turicata (assembly GCF_037126465.1). Classification (NCBI taxonomy): domain Eukaryota; kingdom Metazoa; phylum Arthropoda; class Arachnida; order Ixodida; family Argasidae; genus Ornithodoros; species Ornithodoros turicata. The sequence goes on from NC_088207.1 coordinate 24,700,915, forward strand.
TCGCAACAGGCCAATGCGTTTATGAAACGCCCTTGTCATGAGGCGCCTTGTCGGCGTTTGTCCTGCTGCCTGGTCTTGTGTCTGTGTGCCCCCTCCGCGCTGTTATCGTTTTTGAATTGACAGCTACAAAATCCCGACAAATGACGGAACCTTATCTGAGCACACGAGAACCTGTGGTGGTAATGCTACATCCCAAGCAGCACAATGTACTGAAAGTCGAGTGCAATAGGGGTGGGCGGTATGTGTCTTATCAGTGTTCCTTAGTTTCACGCGTCTGTTCAAGGCCTTCCATCTACTCGTCCACCCCTATTGCACTCGACTTTCAGGACATTGTGCTGCTTGGGATTTAAGTAGAGCTGCGCCTATACATGAATGCGACAAACGCGTATCGTATCGACTTATTGCAACAAATCCTCCATTATGAGGTTTGTGTTGGGTTTGTCCCTCTATGTTTAAATGCCTCATCTACTACGCTACAGGAGTTATGGGAAGCTTTTCTAATTGCTGATAAGAAGGGTATATCTGCCAGTTTGCCGCTATTGCCTTGCTCGATAAGGAACTTGCTTTACGTGTTTGTCTCCCAGCTGCTCTGCGCTTTTAGAACTGTGATAATGTACGCATATACAGTCGAAGGAGCACAAATGTCGAGCAGGGGTGGCGGTGATGTTTCCATTCTTTTCTTTGTGGTTGATTGTTGTGAACATGCAGCAAGGTGATATCGTTTCCCTACGGAAGCAACGTAGGTTTAACGTTGCAGTGGATGAGGCAATGAAACGTAGAAGGACAAACACAAAACAAGCCGCCACACAACGCCCAGTTAGTCATGCTTCAGTCGCCATGGGGAATGATGGCAGTCAAAGAAAAGGCACCAAAGCAAATCACACTGCTGGTGCCATTTCTTCAACCACCACCATTCAATTAAACCATCACCACGTCTATGTTAGCCACCAACAAGCAATAATCAAGATCAAAATGTAAGTTTTTACGGTTCAATGGCACAAGTGTGATGCACATGTAAGGGATAATGATCTGCTGATTCTCATATAATGTTTACGAAAAGCGATGCCTTCTTTAAGTTCAAAGACACAGAGGAAAAACGCCGATGGCTAAAGGTCTAAAGTGCAGGCGACCTGGTGGTGGTGGTAACGAGATGGGCTTGCCGTTCCGTGCAGGCGAGGAAGAACGCCATGTCTCGACGAATCTTCACAGAACGCAATATTTAACGATGAAAGTTGGCAGTCACTGAAAAGATTAGCCAGCTGTAGGACTCGAACCACATCTTCTGGATTACCGGTCCAGGGCTCCAAGAAGATGTGGGTTCGAGTCCTACAGCTGGCTAACCTTTTCAGTGATTTCCAACTTTCATCGTTAATTTCTTAGGCAATTTTAGGCTTTGTATGTATTTGTCCTTTCTATGTTGTTCCAGCCTCCGAACATCAGTTCTGATCTCAGTTGTCTCGCGACGTAAGCCCCCAATTATTTATTTAACATCAGTTCTCTCATGTGCAATATTTAAAGTGTTGCTGAAGTCTATATCTTTAAAGGCGTGGAACACTAGAGTATATTGCGCTGTTTTGGAGAAAAACAAGAACAAAACTAAAATACATGGGGATGTGCTCCGTAAGCATGCCGTCTACTCTATAGAACTGATATCTGAGGGCTGCATGCTAATGAAAGGTGACAAAGAAAAATAATGAAATGAGTGTAGAAATATGTATGCGACTCTGGAGAAGAAAAAAGAACAAAGCGCGCAAAAACGCAGAGCCAAAATATATTGTCCGCCCCGGTACCTTGATGAAAGGACATCAGGGTGTTCGGAACAGGCCGCCTATGTGTGTGTGTGTGTGGGGGGGGGGGGGGGGGGGGAGCGTCCAACGCGGTCAAAATATCAGGGAAGTCTATAAGCCAGTGTCGCGAGCGAGGACTGAAGGCGACATCGAGCAGCAGAGTACCGCTCACACGAAATAGGAATATAACAGTACAACCCCGAGACTATAGGAAATATGTTATCTGTCCTCGACCGCGCCACACTCTCAACGGTTAGGGGACACCTATAGACGACCACTACAGGGAACGTTAAGGCGAAGCCAGCAAATGGGGCCAGTCCATTGGTCGAGGAACATATGAAGGAACGCGAAACGTCAGACTTCAATATTGTATAAGAGCAAAGAGAATCGTGCTCGTCCAGTAAGCCACATATGCTTGCTGATTCGCTGCCGCAGAGACAGAAGAATACAGATCTAGAGTACTTGAAACCCTTGAATCCCATGAACACACTGGAATTGGAAAATGCTGCTATGAAGGTCCGGAAAACTTTGGAATTGTTCGCAGTCTTTGAAAACCCTTCATTTTGCATCTTTTCCTTATTATTGTGGAGCTTCAGTGCAAATTCTGCTTATCCGGAGTCAGAACTATAGTTTTGAAACCACATGCAGTGAGTTAGCCACTCATTGCAACAACAATCAGTAGCGGAGGCAAACCATGTGCGAAAAATGAACGGCTCTGCTATATTCGTTTCTAGGACTATGATCTATTGCACAGTCCCCATCTATCTTGTCGTGTGGTACCCATAGGTTATAAATATTTTTCTGTAATGTTGAAGTCCCGGCCATAAACCGTGTTTTGCATCCCGGGATAGAAGGTTCTTTATACGAAGCAGATCCATTCACTGCTAGTGGCACTGGCGGAACGAAATGTGACCACCATTGCGTTATGGTTAGTAGGCTTACGTAATAAAATGGAACTTCTATAATCTGCTTTCCTACGCACGATAAACAATAGGACTTGTTACAGGTCTTGTACACGCCATCCTCAAGTCGAGGATATCCTGCAGCTCACTTGCCTTATTGGCCAGCATTGGGCATGCCTTCGGTGTGCTTTCCGCATACTTCGTTGATACTGTTCCCAGCATGGTTTTCACCTTCGGTGTCTGTACAGGTTAGTGCACTACTTCTTTCCATTTTTGTTCTTACTTATTCACAAGCATTTCCATCTTCGTGAGCGTGTACGTAGTGACTTGAAAGCAACACAGCGTGTCTAAAAACAAAGGTAGAAGGAATGGACAGAACACACAAACACCGTGGCGCCGCCTTCCTATAGCGGCAACAGACTTAGTATATAGGTAGACTATAACTCTATAAGCTTCCACCCCGTAGTATCTGTCTGCGTGTTGCATTCTATACACATCCATGCATACCAACTCACATCCAGTTGAGTAGCGTACCGCAGCTTAAGCGGCGAAAGGCCTCATGACATTGCCATCGTGTATTTGTCGTTGCTGTTTTTCGTCAGTACGAAGTGTCCACGTAAGAAATTCGAAATCAGTAAAAAAGGAAAAGAAATAAGAATAATGTGGTCGGATCAAACGGAGGCGTTGACAACAATTATGCCTGCACTTGCGGTCGCCTCGCGTAGGTTTTGACGGTACTTAGTACTGAATTGAATTATAACGAAAAAATCACGATTACTTTGTCTCTGGTTTATTTCGCAGTCATGCACCAGCTTGTCAGCGCCATTTCGCTTTTGACGATTACGATAGTCGATAATGCGAGCACGCAGCTCTTGAGGTCGAGTTATATACTACTGTTTTTATTTTCTATACATAGTACTTTCTTCAGGTAGCACTCCTATCCCAATTCGTTAAGCCGTTGTGAAGTCGTTGTCCACGCTTGGTGAGGCACAGCCCGGTTATGTCTGTAGCGCGACTCAGTGTCACGTATACCAACTTTTGCGGATGAGTCTTTGCATAGGAGTGCACGACTTTTTCACACGTACGATTTTGCGGCCACCACGGTTCCAGTAGCAAGTTTGGAGCCAAGCTCACCGAACCACAACCGGCTTCCCAAGCGTGCCCTGCTTCTTCACTTTCCTCCTCGCGCTTCATTCACTCTTCTTCTTGTTCTTCTTCCATCTTCACTCTCGCTGTACGCTCTCCCGTACTTTCATCCTTCGCTTCGCTCCTCGTTCGCTCTGCCGGTTACAACGCCGACGCCGCTCAACGCAGGAACGTGCGCCTAAGAGCTGCGCTCTAAAAAGGAGAGATTGAACGTGTCACCCGGCATATACCCCCACACTGAACCCCACTTCCACTTTCCAGACAAGGAAGCTAGTGATTTCAAACGTTCGTATGAGAATCGAACAATCGCTAGTCGGCTATCGGAATCAGCTATTGGGGAGCAGATAAAAATAGAAAAAGAAAATGCCCGATTCCTAAAAGTTCTACAATACAACTCAGAGCAGCTTTCCCTCCGACCCTGACCTTGAGCTTATGATGCTGCTTAAACCAACCGCAAGCTCACGTGATACTCCCTGCACTGGATTGACTTGCATTGCTGGCATTGACCGGCATTCTTTTCGTAGTGGCAGCCTTGAAAGTACATTAAGTACCCAAGCAGCACAATGTACTGAAAGTCGAGTGCAATAGGGGTGGACGGGTAGGTGGAAGGTCTTGAACAGACTCGTGAAGCTAAAGAACATTGATAAGACACATACCGTCCACCCCTATTGCACTCGACTTTCAGTACATTGTGCTGCTTGGGTATAATGTGTTCTACGGGATTGTGCATAAACCCGTCTGTGGGTTTAGACGGTTTCCGACTCAAAGAAGTCGTGTGTGTTTGTGTGCCTTGAGTGGCCCATGTTAACGCGATAGCACGATCTTGATTGCTGCTTTGTTCAGTAGGTGTTCCCATTAAATTTCCTGTAGCTGCTATTCACCGCATATGTCCTGTCTCTTTCTTCTGTTCTTGTCCTCTGGAGCACCGCGTTGCTTCGAAGTCACTTTTGTTTATTACTTTTCCTACATTACGTCGTTACAACAGACACAAATGTGACAATAAACGATAATATGATTTTGGGGGCATGGCCATTTCGCCATGTCAACCAGGGAACAGTAAATGACTGTTCAACAACGTGTTGGCTATTTTTCATTACACTGACAGACCCAGTTCGCGAAAACGAAACCAATGCCCTTCCCCATGTTCCTTAGGAGCAATGATGCGAAAATCATATTTTATTCAACCACGTGTTCTCAGGATGGTCGTCAAGGGTTGTCCCTGTAGATAAACATTTCAACGGTTCCGGCTTTAAAACCAGACGCGATATGTCGAAGGTTCGAGCGCCGTCACCACTGGACAGTTTAGGTTACGACATATCCAAATGGCTACCATGCCCAAGATTCGCGGACAAAAACTTAAAGCGTGCTTCGTCTGCATTACACCCATAGACGCAATGCATAAGCAACGCATAATTTCATTTTGGCGGAAAACGTCGGTACTTTTCACTGGTTCCACACTGGATCATGTGAGATCTACGTACAAGAAATTATACCGAAAAAGAATTACACGTATATCTATAAAGGCTTTTGTTCCCCCGGCGTTTGCCAATCTTACACATTGTACTCAATGGGACAGAAGCAGAATTCGCGCCACATCGTGATTTCACAGTCTTATACATCAAACGCTATCTGCTTTAGGTAATTTTCCACTACAGTTTCGCAATTAGAGGGACCATGGTTGGAACCTAAAGTGAATGTCTTGGTGATGCAGCGAGCCAATTTTGTTCCCGAGGGCATGAAAATGCGACTAAAATGTGAGACATCGCTCTTAAAGAGGGCTTAGCCTAACGACACGTCCGCATGTAGGAAAGCCGACTGTGCGTTCGAGCACGTGTAAATGGGAGGAGGAACGAAACTCGAAAGGGAGAGGAAGTATCAGAGTTCAGCCTCAGCGTGCATTCTCCTCTGATAACCAGCACCGCAAGACGGGTTTGATAAAAACATCTACAAAATAAGGTGTGCTTTGCCGGCCAAAGAGACTGAAGAACATTTCTGGTGGCTTAATTCTGCTTTAAAAACTGAAAAGGCAACGCTGCAGATACTGCTTGCACGTGAGGTTCGCGTTTTGGGAAATCGAACGCTCTCTTCTTCTCAGTATCAATTTTTTAAACTCTTTCTGGCATTGTAATTATGACGGTAAAAAGATGTACAAAAATTCTTATGACAGTAGTGTACCAGATATTACCATGTGATCTATCCGTCGGTGATTCCCTTTTAATCTTTACCTTATATGGTGACCGTCATGTTTTTTGCATGTATATAATGTATATGCTTATTTTTATGTTTCACACTTCTTCTTAATTTTTCTTCGCAGCACCACGGGGAAGCTTCGTGATGGGTTTCCTTAATAGCTGTGAGATTGTATACTTTGTCTAAAGACGTTATATATATACCTCTATTTATGAGAAGTGAACGCGAGGCAATTTTTCTTTTTCTTTTCGCGTCCACTTGTCTCGGCGACAGCGTGCTTAAATTGTGCATGGCTGAGCCGTTGCGCTTGCGCTTGTCTGGCAGCGTCATTCACGAACAAAATGTAATTGTCATCATATTCAACTCGCTTAAGCGCATCGAATACAACTGGGACCTGGCGCATATAATCGTGTTGTGTCCATGTTTTCTTGACTTCAAGCCGATCATGGCGACGTACCTGTGCGGAAACTTGATAATACATCGCCAGAAGCGCGCTTTTTTATTATTCCTTTAAGCAAACACTAGCAGATATGCATCGTTCTGTGAAACTGCCTGTTTATTTTAGCGGCATGTTTTCGCGTGAAATGTGCACCCTGGGCGATTTTTGCAAACACTCGAGGTGACGTTGTACTTCGCCTTCGACAAAATCCTGTCAATAGCCTAAGATAACGTTACCCATTATTCCCATCCCCATGGCCATATTCGATATATTTTTTAGTGTACACCTGGGCCGAACTCATCCGTGTCCGCGGGCCGCATTGAACCATGGAGGAACTACACGGGCCGCATACGACTGCTTTGGGGTAGCCTGCTTCTGATATAGATGCTCGAATTCACTCGGGAGATCACCATAGCCTACCGATCCGTTTCTGGTTGCTTCGAGGGCACTAATATTACAAATCGTCTATGCAGGATTTGCTCAGAAATTTGGTAGGAATGTACTACTGATGTAATACGGATGGAGTAAAAATCTGACGAAGAGACAGGTTTAGAGAGTCATCAGCCAAGACGTCGAAAGCAACACAGAGGCGGACAGGAAATGTCGAACTTTCAACTTCTTTATTATATGATTAGCGGTTACAGCCACTTTTAATAAGTTTCTGCGCAACGCAAAACGAAGAAATCGTTTCTTGTGTGTTGGAATCGTTTTGAGCAGGCAAACGGAAAGATTCCCTGACGTCGCATTTGTGAGATTCCCTCACGATACCTGTGTACATATAAACGTCGCTAACATGAACCGGTGCACCGTAGCAAATCGCTTGCAGGCTTGCACAATATCAGCATTATCCGACTCGGCGAAACTGACTCGGCGAAAATATTCTATAAACCACAATGCGATTGTGATCGGCGGCATGTTTTGTGGCTGGGCTGTCCAGTTGTCGATGTGTAGTGCAAAGAGATCGTCGTGTTGTATACCGTGCATAAACAACTTGGTCTTGTAGCGACACCCGTCTGATTCCTTCGTAGCTCTAAATTATTTGGTACTAGGCAAGGAGACAGTCGAGAGCGGTGCAGCAGTGCAACACAGCCGATGTCGCACTTGCGGAAAGAATTCGCACTGCTACGTTCCTTGTGTTTTGCCCACACCACCTCCGCGCATGCGCAGATAGCGCCTCTTGTTTGTAAACAGTAACCTTCCGTGCGCGTTTGTGCTGCTGTCGGGCGCCATTTCGAACGAAACTTCAGGCGCGCTTTTTTTCAAACCGGGAAAAAGAAAAAAGAACTGAGAGGAGGTACATAATCACGGATAAGAGAATCGAAGACCCCGTTCCCCCTCCACAAATCCGCCACTGAGTTTTGGTATAGTCCCTCCAGTTAAAAGGATCACAAATTAATTTCAGTTAACGAGTGAATTAACAAACGAAGAAACAAAACAATTGACTGAGTATCTCTTGACCGTTACTAACATTACGCATGTATTAAGTAGCATTTACTAAGTCTCGTTCAAGTGCAATGCATCATGTTTATAAAACAAAAGTTTGACTTATCTTAAATGAAACGCCCTGCACTAATAGTGAAAACAGAAAGTGTCGGAGGCATGATGGCATTGAGAGTGCCATTTTTACACCAGGGATACTCGTCGAAAAAGAAGTCTGGCATTTGAAAGCGATGAAGCACTTTGAAGAATCCTTATCAAGCTGGTCACGCAGTGCCCCTTATCACCGATCACAAGGAAGTGACCGGTGAGAAGTGTTCGCTCTCTCGTGTCCTCTCGGGTTTCACGCCTCCTCTCACCTATACACGTGTACAAACGTAAAGCTGTCTTACTTTCACAATACGTGCTATTAGGCTAAGCGCACTTTAGGGAGACGTGTCCACGAATCTTGGGCATGATATGTAACTTGTCAAATTTCCACGAGGGAACCACAGGTATCGCCGATTACTACATTTAGTGGGGCCGTGAAACGACCCTCCTATACTTCTGAATGAATCACTGAGTTAGAAGACATGAGGGTTCGTCCCCTCAATACGCCAATCAAACTCCTAAGCCGATGTGACTCCAAGTTCGGGGGGGGGGGGGGGGGGAGTAGCTTACCGTTGTTGGCCGCACTCAAGTGGGCATCGTCAACGACTCCAAGTTCGAAAGTTGTTGCACTATGACAATCTGTCACTGCGAGAGAGACTCTTCAAAGTTCTCTCCCACTGTCGTCACAGATGTATTACGTAGCTATTACAGATGTCACATATACTTCCGTGCCTGATGTATGTGCACTAGATGTATGCCGAACAGATTTGTTACATATTATCCCAGAAACCTCTTATATTAACCTCCTATTAACCTAGACATTTCTTGTAAATGACACCTTAAAACGGACGTGCTCTTGAGACAACTAATGTGTGATTTCGGTCCTTGCTTATACGCATTGTTGTTTGACTCGTTTTTACGTCCCTCATGGTAACGTTCTGTAAAACGTGCAGGTCTTGGAGCTGGAGTGGTGTTCATCGCAGTAGGTGCTTTCATAAAAGACTATTTCGACGATCGCATGCAGAACGCGGTGCAAAGCGCTAACATCGTTGCCTTCTGTATGGCTGGTTGTATTTTCCCAAAACTTTTGCTGTCGGCACGAACCGCGTACGGCTACGATGGATTCATACTCGTCGAGGGAGCGCTCCTGTCGGTTGTGCCGGTGCTCTGCTGTTTTCTTAAGTTTTGTAGCAGAAAACGAACTCCTCAGCAGCGCCCTCTGTCCACCGTGAGCACCATCACCACGTCCCATGAAGTATCGACTGCGGAGAAACCTCACCGGCCACAGTACACGTCCATCTTCCGTGCTCCCATGTTCTACCTGGTCACCGCATCAAATGCGGTGTTCATCTACACCCTCACTCTCTTCATGTCATCACTTATCGATGTCTCTTTCGACAAAGGTATAAAATCTTTTGGCTACCATGGTAGTATTGCATAGCATGCGCAAGAGAATATGACACGTAAAGCATATTGGATAATAGCGGGGCCATTTCACGGTAAATCATGCTGGTCGATCATCTGCGATTTTTTTACGTATAATACTGCAAACGTATTTTTATTCGCGATGTATAAATTTTCGCGAATTTTGCGACAGCTAAAAAATGGCGAAAAATTGTACTCGCGAACACAGCTTGACATTGATCCCGCGGAAGGAAACAGACCTGGAATCGCGGAATTAAATACTCGCGAATAACTTCCCAAATGCAATTCGCGAAAAGTCAACATCGCGAATAAAAATACGTTTGCAGTATACGTCTTTCCCATCCTTTTATATGGCTGACACTAGAAGGGGCGCTTTAAGGTGCAAGCAATTATCGCAGAGTTAAAGATGCCGTTACCTTCACAACAATACAAAAGGAACACGATTCACTCGTTAACGTCGTTCGTGATTTATGTACGAAGGTAACCGCAAGTTACGCTTCTTAAGAAGTGAGGCAATGCGGAGCGGTCTGTCACTTGTCGAACCACCTCCCGCGACGATTTGACAAATCGTTTGAGGAGACCAATGACAGGCCGCTCTGCTTTGCCACGCTTCTTGAAAAGGAACGAACAGGTAAAGCGCAAGTTGCTGTTTCCTTCGTGCACAAATTAGGAACGATGCAACGAATGAATTCCGTTCCTTTTGGATTGCTGTCAGAGTAACGGCACCTGACATTCAGCGAGGATAAATTGTCGAACTTTAGTCCCCCTGTACGAAAGTTCATGTAATGTTTTGGCATTACGATTTGGTGTAGGGATAAATTAAGTTAACGCAATTAACTCAAACTTTAGTTAATAAAAGTATATAATAATAAAATTAGTTAAAATAAGTCATCAAAGTAAATTCCAGATAGATAGATAGATAGATAGATAGAGACAGACAGACAGATAGATAGATTCGCCGAGTACTTGCTCGATGCCAAGAGGTTCTCTGACATATCTGTTCACTGCGCTCTAGCACTGTGCATGAGGTGCAATCTGGTGCCTGGCAAGCGGGGACGTTTCGTTTCCCAAACACTTTATTTTGTTCCACGTTTTCCATGTGTTTATTATGTTGTTTTGCATTTTGTTTATTTTCTAACAGGAGTCACTCCCACGTACGCCATAACCATAATCCCGATATATTCGGTAACAGACATTGTTGGAAGGGTCGTGGTTCCGGCGATCCTGCCGACTAAGCAGCACCGCCGGATAATCTTTGCGGTTGACTACCTGGTGATCGGCACTGTACTCCTTCTGGTGCCTCTTACATACGACTACGTAACCCTGCTATTTACTTGCCTGAGTATGGGAGTGTTCAACGGTTCAGTGATAGCCCTACAGAGCGTCCTCGTCGCCGATTATGTTCACAAAGATCTCCAGCACTTCGCAAACATTTTCATCAATATACTCACGGGTTGTTCCTTCCTCACCAAACCCTTTGTCGCAGGTAAGTTCGTGTCACCCTCGTGTCACCCTCTGCATACCATAAAAGAACACCATGCAACAAGCCAGGCAGTGCTAATTTATTTTGTTATCGATATACCCCCTGAAGAACAATAGCGGTTATCGAGAACATTGTCTGACTGTCGGCTTGAAACACAGAAGAAAAAAAAGGGGTGGATTGGTGTACCTAAGAGGGGAGTAGTGAAAAGAAGGGTGACGTTTCGAGGGAAAACTCTTCTTCGGACTCGAGGAACCGAATGAAGGCAATGTTGGGAAACATGCTGTACATATCGCCCAGCCCCCTAGAGGGCTGACACGGGATCCGTGTAAAAAGGGCGGCATGTTACAGCACGTGCCGACAAACTAGAATCCTAGAATGAGTACTAATCCTATGAATGAGAACCAGTTCTATTGTAGATAGTCATTTGTGTTTTCTTTAGTGATCTGGAGTAGCCGGCTCTCGTAATGAGAGCCTATTTCTCAATTTTTTCTTTTCTTATCAACTCAACTCAAAACTAGTTTGTCGGCACGTGCTGTAACACGCCCCCCCCCTTTATTTACACGGATCCCGTGTTAGCACCCTAGCGGGCTGGGCGATATGTACAGCATGTTTCCCAACATTCCCCTCATTCCGTCCCTCTAGTCTGAAGAAGAGCTTTCGCTCGAAACGTCGTTTCATTGCTTCCCTCTTCGGTGCACCAGCCCCCATTTTTTCTGTGTCTCTTATCGTTTACCTCGCAGCATTTTTTTTGAATTTTGGTTTTACTATCCGCTTCATAACTTCTTTACCGAGTACTGCATCAAAAAACGGAGAACGTCCCACCCTAGCCAAATGAACCAGCTTTCAAACAGTATCCGTATCACCAAGAACAGACACGCACGAGCGCCGAAATCCCTTTAAGACGTTGCCAGTTTTCAGTGTACGCGTGGGACCGCAGCCTTATCTCTGTAAACGACGATGCATAACCACTAAAACATCTCTCGCCGGAACGGATATCGGTTAGAAGATAATTCATAGCTCTACATCGCGAGACGGCTATGATCATGAGCGACACTGCAGTGGTCAGTCTGTGGATTCATTTTGCCCACTCCATGGTTCTTTAATTTGCGCCGAGATCTCAGTACACAACAAACGTGCTAGTGGACCTTTTTCACGTACGCGTCGTATCCTAGTTGCTCTCCAGCGAACCACGCTCGGAGCGCGTCAGAACAAATCCACGTGGATAGTACAAAGGACCAAAACGGGTCCGGAGTGGGACCTATGAGCTCGCGCCGTTCGTGCGGTCTCCCCACTGGTCCCCACTTCTCTCGCCCCCATACTACGCCATCTAATGAGGACCGAGGCAACCCTCTCTGGTGCCTCACGGTCATGCGCATACGCCGTTGTGAAAAAGGTCCATTTATGCTTTGAAAGGAGCAATGAAAGGCCACTCCATCTGTTTACATTTTTCGGCTGCAGCTCGTTATACAGATAGCATGCGTTCTTGCACAACCTAGCCTCCTTACGGGGTCTCATAAGATAAATCAGTGAGGTTCAAGTCACGGAGCGACGAAGTCACTGTTTCTCCAGAGCCGTCTGTTGGAAGCGTTTGGCCATTGGGAGGAGCCTGTTTCAAAGCGCGCCATTTGGCGTCACACGATGGGCGGCGCAAAGGTCAGTGCCGCCATTTTGGAGCGGAGCTACTGCCTTAAAATCAGGGGGGTCGGACTTGCTCAAGGAAACGTGACCAAAAGTGAGATGCAATCCGTTTGTCATGGAAGGGGTTGCCTTCCGTTGGCTGCTTCATTCCGCTAAACTTGACGTGCTCGTTTTCCTAAATTCATGACTTGCTGTCTATGCATAATACAAATCCCCGAGACTAGGGAACACGAAAGGACAGACACAACACGAAATCTCATTGAGACTTCGTGTCTGATTGCTCATTGCATTACTCATTGCATTGCTCATTGCATTGCTCATTGCATTGCTCATTGCTTCGTGTCTCATTGCAGTAAGACTCCGTGTTGTGTCTGTCCTTTTGTGTTCCTAGTCACAGGGTTTTACATTATGCATCATCTTCACCAGCTCGCTTGCTTCCTAGCCATTTTTTTTTCGTTTTTTCATTGCTATCTAAGTTCGGCGTACCATGTGCGTATCTCATATGTATTTGTTAAACAAATAAGCAATGAATATTTTTCCATTATATCACTCGCTTGTGTACTGTCGTTCGTTCGTCACTTTATTATCACGAAACTCGACAGACCAGCGCATGGAATGGCGGGTGATTTCGTTTTTCCATTTCCGGTTCCCGTTGGTTCGCAGAGCAGCATGAAGATGACTATTTACTGTGTGTATTCATCTTTGGGTTACTGTTGTCTTCGGAAATACGTGCCTACCGTTTGATATGACAACGTTTACCTTCTGATTCCAATAGCCCATCCCAAAGGTTCGTACGTATACTGAACGCAATTACACGGCTTGCCTCGCTTCTTACTTCCCTCCATAGGCCCGTTTCCCAGTTTGTTATCCCACGTGACTGCACAAGGTTGGCAACAGACACAACAGCTCCGCTGTAGTTAGGGGGCACAAATTGGTCCACTGTCCACGAAACACTGTCCACGACCAACGGATGGCTGCGCCCGGGCGGTGACGCTCGGGGATAGGAGATCCCACTGACGGCGTGCCAAGTACGTTCTCTAGAGTCTTCCTATATCGACTCTATGCTTAAAATCTCCCCGTGCCTTTCGTTCTGCCATTTTGGAGCGGGCCTTGATATCTCCACATGGCGCCGCGGCTCGCCTTTCATTCCGACCAAGTGGGCGGAGCGCTAACGGGTCTGACGTCACGGCCAGCCTCCATCTCGGGCGGCAGAAGATCAAAGAATGTCCAAACTCTCCCCATAAACGGCTCTGGGCTGCTCACTGCTGCTGCTACGTCGCGCTGGGTTCAGGGCGCCACTGCTGAGATCGGGCCATGCCGCGCTGCAGACGGCTGATTGTTCATGGAGCTTCCATAAATTGTGTGGTGATCAGACAAACACTCTGTGAAATTGCTGCGGTGAATCACCTCATCCCATAATCATTCATGTAGTAGTTGTTGTTGTTGTTCTGTGAAAAAATCTGCCATGTTCGCTCCTATCGACAGCTTTCGAAGAACATTCTAAAATCAGAAGTTCATCGCATAGCACGTTCTGCACCAACCATGCGACGAATGATAGGGTTATCGCTTCTGATTCGAAAGACAGACTGGGGCGTACACCTTTTTGTGTCAGTTTGGATATATGATAATTGACACAAAAAGGCGTTCGCTCCCCCTGTCTTCGAACGATAACCCTATATCATTCGTAGTAATTGTTAGCGCAGAGCATGCTATGCGGTGATGTTCTCTATTTAGAGTGAAGGATTTAGAACCACCCTAATGCCATTTAGGTGCTCCTTTATTTCTAGGCGTCTTCAGGGACGTGTTGGGCTCATACGACCCTATGCAGCAGATGCTCGGTTCCCTGGTGCTGCTGAGCGGGGTCGCTTGGGTCGGCGTCAACTGTGTCAGGATAACCTCCCGGAGAGCTACTTGGACTAAGGATAAGCATAAGCCACACACACATGAACCTACAGATGTAAGCCTGGTCAGGTATCAGCTCCTGTATGGATATTAGTCACTGCTCAGTCACGGGTATCAACTAAGCTCTCGATAAAAACAGTGAATGCAAAAAGAAGAAAATTCATTCAGTCGTTGACAACGACAATAAAAGAGAAGGCTTTTATCTCATGGTGGCAGTATTATGATTGCTTCCTCACAATACTCGCTTCACTGCATTTTTCACATTTTGATTATTGTTTCGTTGGCCAATTTTGAGCAATCCTGTACACCTGCGCTGCGCTCTACGTTCAATTGTGGGCTTCCCAACGACAACAGGCCTACTGGACGAACTATACAGGGTGTTTTTTTTTTTTTTTGCTCTTTACAGATTTTTTTAAATAAAAAAACTATGAGACCAGCATAGATACCGTTTTTACAGGTGGGTTACACGGCCAGGCGAACATTCTCTCGAAGAGAGTATGTAACGACTGTATTGTTAATTACCTAAAATTTATTAGGTAAATAGCAGTACCTAATTAGCAATTGCTAACTACCTAAAATTCACTATTACGTGTAAATCTACTCATTTTCAATTTTTTTCAAATTTTGTAATTTTTTTAGTTGCAGAATTGGTCGGGTGTAGAATTCAATTTCGCCATATTTTTTTAATTTACTTATCAACTTATCATATCAATAATTATTATATTATTATAAAATTCATTAAATCTTTTAATTAGGGGCTTTCGTGCAAAAGTGAGATAGCAGAATGGGAGACAGTCCTCGTTTAAATCATTTCCACCCTCAAAAAGAATCATGAAACAAGCACACGTGTTGAAAACTTGAAATATCGATCGCCGAATTTTGCGATGCAAAGAGCTGAAACCGCGCGCATCAGGAGCGCAGGGAGGACTGCACTCATTCCACGTCAGAGGGTCACGTGCTTTGGAGTGATGCAGAGGACTGGTGTAGATGCTGATCTGCTGGCCCGTTCAGCTTTGCGGCCCAGATACGCCCCCGTCGGCGAAGGTGATACGCTCGTGAGGTGCGCAGTTTTGGCTTCGGTTCATTTGCATATTCGAAATTCGACTATACATATTTCACAGCACGTGCTCGTTTCGAGGTTTTTAAAAGAGGGAGTGACCTTCAACTAGGATTGTCTTCCATTCTGTCATCTCGTTTTCCCCCGAAATTTCCTAACTAAAGAGCTGATGAATGAATTTTACGTAATTAATCATCTTGTTGTTACGTATACTCTCTTCCAGAGGATGTACGTCTGTCTGGCCGTATAACTCTACTGCAAAAACGACATCTATGGTGCTCTCGTAGCTTGTAAAAAACACCCTGTAAACCCTGTCTCATTTTTTTTTAAAGGAAAAAGAAAAACGCCAGGCATATATTTATTGACGATCTTGTACACATTTTGTAATAAACATCTAAATACTGCACACATCTGGACAAGTTTTTTATCAGGTTGTACAATTAGACGTTTGTTACCCTATTTTCTATACACCAGCGTCAAATGGATTGCTGTGCAGAAGGACTTCTGGTATACTCTTACATCCATTTAACACCCTACGCGCAGGTAGATTTTTACGAACGGTGTAATAGGGGTGTGTCGAAGCAAATACGCCCTAGTTCCTCCATAATTGCACCTAAAAGGTGTTTAAAATTTAGCAGTGTATTACAAACTAGAGACCCCGGTTCCACAAAGAAATGAGCGTGCAATATACTTCTGCGAGATTTCTTGTGTGCCTTCACATATCGCGTCGGTTACGTTGAAAGTGTTATCTAATAGTAACTGGAGGCTTTGTCCTTCATCCTGCATAGTCCCGACACGCTATAATGTTACTTGTCCATGATGAAGAAAACCGACGGATCCAATTAATCTTGTGTGTGAAGCAAGATATTATGAACGACATTTATGGTTTGCGGCTTTTTCAACTTGCACTCTGGCTTGTGATCTTGCGACTGAGCTATTCAAGAAAATCAAAATCAGAGCCATTTGATGCGAGACAATGACGTAACAACGCTCCCAAGAAACCTGTGAATTCCTGGAAACGCGCTAATCGCCCAGCTGGAGGATGCCCCTATTCTTCTCGGTAAACAGCTGTCACACAGAAAAGCTGGTGATGAGTTCATGCTTGATGGCGCATATGCGAACACAGAAAAGCAACGGGCTAATTGCACCGCTTGACAGCAGGTGCATGTCAGACGGTATTTCGCAATATGAAACATGCGATGTGCTATAAGGACTCGGAGTGGCTTATGAAAAATAACGCGTAATGCTGTAGCGATATTTAAAAGAGCTTGATCTTCACGCGTGCCTGTATTATTGCTTACACTGGCACTGCATAAAAAGCAGTTGCAAAGTCCGACTCTGGAACCGTTGCATGTATCGCTATTTGTTTCTGCAGATCTTGCGTGCGTTGGTGGCATGTCTCTTACTAACTACGCACAAAAAATACAAACATGTAAAGTATCTTGCCTTGGAAGTTGGTCTTCGCCGGGATAACTTTCTAATAACTTCTTTTCCCCCAATCAGCATGGGTTTCTCCTGTGATACACAATTGTCTTGTTCCACTCATGATATCCAAAAGAACCTTGATCTTAGTTTGCGAACAGACGCCATTTTTCTTGACTTTGCTACAGGGACGGATCCAGACCCCAGGTAATCGGGGGGGGGGGGGGGTCGGATTCTCTGTCGGAGCGCGTAGTGGTGGAGGGGAGAGAGGGAAATCCAATGTATAAACTGACGCCCCCCCTCCCCCACCCTGGATGCGCCCCTGTTTTGCTAAAGCCTTTCATACAGTCAGTCACGCTTTCCTCCTTCGTAAGCTTTCACAGCTCAACCTGAACCCTTTGCCTTTCGCCTGGTTCGAAAGCTAGCAACGGTATCGTTCGCAAGCAACTCTCATCAACTTCTCCATATTTTTCTTTCATTTCCGATTCAATCCAATCCAATCCAACTCTAATCAACTTCTCCCTCTCTCTTTCTTCGGCGTGCCTCAAGGTTCAGTACTCGGTCCCCTCCTCTTCCGTATTTTTATTACCAATCTACCCAATTCGTTATCCTCGTCCATTCATCTTTTTGCGGACGACTGCGTCATCTATCGTAGTGTTGCTACTACTTCAGACTAACAACTGTTTCAAAACGACCTCGATGACATATTCTCATGGTGCTCCACTTGGATGCTTTCTCGAAACGTTGCAAAATGCTCAGACGTTTCCTTTTCTCGTTCGAAGCAGCCCTACCCCCACTACTACAAATTAGGCCTGTCCTTGGTTTATAAATCGGATTTATATAAGTACCTGGGGCTGCATGTCACTCCCAATCTCAGCTGGACAAACCACATTAACTCCATAGTAAGTGATGCTAATCGTAAGCTTGGTTTTCTTCGCCGGAACTTGAGGCATGCCCCATCTTCTGTTAAACAACTGGCATATACCACAATCGTTCACTCGAAGCTAGAGTACGCTAGCTGTGTTTGGGACCCTCACCTTATTAACCTTACTATACCCCTTGAGACATGTCAAAACAGTGCAGCATGCTTTATATCGAAAACCTACAATTACCCTTCTTGTGTCACATCAATTAAACTTTCACTTTGTCTTGCTGAGCTCGCATTTCGCGGGAAATATTTTCGTTTTTGTGCTCACCACAAGTTTTTCCATAACCCTTCTTTGGGACCCTTCTTTATTATATCATCAAGGCTGCATCATCAGTTTAAGGTCAATCGCATCTTGTGCCAAACAATGCAGTTCCATCGCTCATTCTTTCCCCAGACGATTGAATGGAATTGTCTTCCGGAGCCGATGTGGTCACAATTGTGAACCATGTTGTGTTGAAATGAGAACAAGCTCGCTACCTCCGTATAGTGTAAATTTGCATTTTTTGTGTAGTTCACATTGTGCTTTATCTATGTATTTTTTGTTGTTGTTGATGTAACAAATCTTATCCCCACCCCTCAATGTAAAGGCCCACGGGTACCTTTGAGGTATCTGTCATAAATAAATAAATAAGTGCCGGACGTCTTTGCATTAGCTGGTATTTTAGTCGGAAAGCATTGCGAACATCGTAAAACATTGATAGTCTCTCAAGATTGGATGACGTCAAACGTGCCATACATTTCACAACAGCAATTTCTGTTCCCTACCTATACTCCTCAAACTATCGACGTCTTAGTGCCAATGTCAGTGGAAATAATAGCGGCAAATATGCTGCCCCAACTATAGCACGAGCGGAGTAATCTGTTCCCGTGGATGACGGCAAATAATGGCATTTATCAGCAGATAACCTCCTTTTCAAGGGAATAACAAGCTGTGATGTGATGTGATAGAAAAAGGGGGATTTAAGTCACGACAAAGTCTGCCACTCAGTCTGGCTATCCCAGGCCACTTAGCCGCAGTTAGTTGAAATAATTTTTTTAAAAAAGGGAGAAAATCCGGTAGGTGGGGGGGCGGAAGAAAAACATCCCGAACTAGTGGGAACACTTGAGGGACCAAAAAGTGTCAATCAGATGCGTTTCTTCGAGGTAACGTAAGAGCGCTTTCAATGCAGCCGCTTGATGATTGAATGGCTGAGGAGCTGACTCGCTAGGCTTTTCCTTCATTATTCTTCAAAATAAACATCTCCCCCTGCTTCAGTTATTTCTTCCACATTTTTGTTGTACGTTGTATAAGATCTAATCTAGTCGTTTGGTTACAATATTTGTGAGGCAACTCGTCTCATGTGTATGGAATTAAATGCTCCTGACGAAATAGGGAACAGATTCTCTGAAATGCCGTTAGGTGAAATGTTCATTTATGGATGAAACGGCGCTCGTGGCTGAGGGCTGACACCTGTTTCTGTTGGGGTCCAAATCTTGTACCTTACGTCATTTTGAGAGCATCAATCGGTGTAGAGACGTCCGAAAGGTGCCCCCGGACACCACTGTGTCTTCGCTGTCAAAGATAGGGCTTGCTGCTGGAGCATTCTGCCCAGAGCAGCTTATGACGTAGCTGGTGAAGCCACAGAACTATAGCAGAAGCAGGAGTTCCCGCACTTCGAGCTGGCACAACGAGCGGGCTGATGCCATCTTGGTCCCTCCCTGAGGCGATATGGAATAGGCCTCTACCTGAGAAACGTCATCATCACATTGATAGACAGACTGAAACCGAAACAAATCTGAAAGGGAGGGCTGGGTTCGACGAATGGGCACTTGGTCGCTGCCTCCTACTGAAAGAAACGTGGGACCGAATGTCGCGTCTCTTTCAGGGACCACCGTAATCACCTCAAGACCGTGGCTTTCGGGCGCGATCTTTTTCGCCCCTACCTTTCAGCGTATAGTTCAACTCTACCAAGTCGGTGGCGCTTTCGAACACTATGACGTCAGTTGTTCACAAACAGGGAGAGGTCTATTCTTGAGTCTGTGGTATGCTGGAGCGGACATGCGGTTCTTGCATGTTCATTCAAGTAGGAGGAGGGCCAGCGCGGGTTGCTGTGCTGGTCCATGCATTGAGAAATCCATGTGGACTCCGCTTGCATAGAAGGTAGGAGGGGGGCACGCACCCTGGGAATGCATGTTATACAGCAGCGACGACACCGAGAGCTGCATTCATCGGTCGTGTGGCCGAAGGTGGAGCATCGTTAGCAAATGGGAACCTTGCAAGCACTTGAAATACGACCTTCCTACTTACATCTCCTGGATAGTCACAGTAGACCAATGCATCTGTAGCGCTCGCTAATGGAGTCTTCTCACCGATTTTCATGACTGCCATTTTCTCGCCTGTTCGCAGCGTACCTTTGCTTGCGATCTTCCAAAGTGACGTAATCCAGTTGCAAAACGTTTCCGTGTTTACTCGGGGCCCGAGTCAAAGTATCACCCCTCATCACTCCTAAAACCGAGGGGGGAGGGGTAATGGCAGGATCGGCTTGCCGTTGTTGGCCACACAGAAGTGGGCGTCAGTGGCCACAGCAAGCGTCACCCCTAGAGCCGATCTTGAATAGTTGAGCATTGGTGAACACAGATCGAGTGAGCCTATAGAGCATGGTTTGTATGCCTCGAGGAAGGTTTTTCATGAGAAGAAGGGGGCGATGATGGTGCATGATGTCCCTCAGGGTGGCGCAGTTCAATAAGTAAACCGAACTTCCATATGCATGTGCATGCTGCACTCCAGCTGTTGCGCAGAAAAGAATAACAACTTTATTGTGAGATGATGAATTATCTTTAAATAAAGTTGTTGTTGATATGGCGAATGGGGAGCTTCATCGCCAGGGACGATACTCTACCCCGTTGCTGGTGGTGATGTGGGGAACGAAAAAATGAGCCCCTTCACAATAAGGATAGAAGTCCTATGGTGACCAGAAAGGTCAAAAGCACTTTGAAAGCAGAGCGTTGGTGGGCTGGATTTGGCCAGGGACCAAGCAATTTTGAGAGAGAGGGGGGAGGGGGCGACAGTCCAGCTGATTAAGAGATCTGGGGAGTGCGGTCCGAGAAGGTTGGCAGTGTGGGCAATGAAGCAGAATTTCCGCAGAATGACACCTTTATAACTCCTGACTCGTGGAAAGCGTGGGCGTATGCGTCTTTGTAACAATTACATCTGTTATCATATCATCTCATCTCATCTCATCCTGGCTACAGTCGTGACGCGGCCCACATAGGTGAGGCGAACAACGGCAAGCTGGTTTTCGACACCACCACCACCATCACCACCGTTGTAACGATTAACAAAACTGCATGAGCGTCACAAAAAGGCATACACCATCCAGTTTCAACAAATCAGGGGAGAGAATACGGTATTCGGGATGATGGTTGACCAGGATTGTGCTATGTGATGAACTTCTCTTTTGAGAGCGAATAGTAACAATACGTGGGCCCAATGGCTGGGCAGGGGCAATGGCAGGGCTGCAATGCGACCACAAGGTTGCTATCGAGGACATGATGAAGTGATAACAGCCAGGGGCGGATCTAGGATTTTTCCGAGGGGGGGGGTCCGGTATGGACAAGTGTGAGGTGCATGCTGGGATTGGTCCATTGAACCCTATGCTCAAATCTGGAATTGAGGGGGAGGTCAGGACATCCGGAACCCCCCTAAATCCGCCCCTGATAACAGCGTTGTTTCATCCATATCATAGAGGTTTCTTCCGAGATGGGAAGCACTCTAGACATCTCCTAAACCCACGACAGCGAGTACCCTGTCAAAAAGGACATCAGCTGTAGCGTGGTCCGTAATTCGAACTCTGAAGCACTACACCTGGAGCATCAGATTACAATTCATGTCTGTTTTTACGACATGGATTACACGGTCCCCCAGAAACGTTGCAAAATATTCGACGCGAAGGCGGAGGCAAATAATCTGCTATTCAAAACTAGAGGATAGGACAAAGCACTAGGCTTGACCAGATCGCGTTTCAAAAATATTACTATCCACGCCTTATGGGGGCACTACAGCGCAAAAATTTCTCCTCGATACCGTTACTTTGATAGCAATACAAAAGGAATGGGATTCCTCCGTCGCATCGTTTGCGATTTATGCGCGAACGAAACCGCTAGTTCACGCTTTCCCTCTTCTCTCCTTCTCAAGACCCGCGGCAATGCGGAGCGGCGTCCCGTTGGCCATAAGTGGTTCACGATGCACTCCGTCTTCCCAATGGCCCCATTAGTAGACGGGTGCGGTTCGTCGTCGCCGTCTACATCGAAATGTTCGTTCTCGGTGGTCTCTATATACTACTTGAGAACGCCCATAGCGCCGTTTACGAGAAGGTCCCCGACGTCTATGTTGGTGGTGATCATGTACGGGTAATCGGTCCCAAGAGAGATCACATACTGTATACGGCAAGCCGCCACACTCGGCTACACACATCTCGTGCAGCTTACGCTTGCCAAAGTTTCTTCTAAAATCTCTTCCGTTTTCTGCCGCGGACATCTTCAGTCCTTCGTTCTGTGTTGCTCCTAAAAGTCGTTGAGGGTCCAGCTGGTTTGTGGACGACATCTGCTCCGAGGTTTCTTCGAGTGCTTCCTTGTCGGTGCTTGATGAGTCTTGTTCGTTAAGCCTTGACGTTGTAATCCATTGCACGTACGGTTTCATGTAGGTTGAAGCGGGGTAGCTAGTTGAAGTACATACTACAAAGCAAAAACTGCAGCAAAAGGACGCGGACAAGCGGTAGCGGCATTAATGAGACCTCGCCAGCACATGGTACATGAAAGCTTTGATGCTAAGCTGACGAGGCTTAGGAATGCTGGTACGGCTATCCAGAATCTAGCCTAGAGAGTGTTGCAGTAACCTTGTTTAAAAAAACGAAATCCTTGGAGAGCCGTATTGCAGCGTAGCGCACGTTCCAGTAGGCCTGTGTGTATCCCTTATATACACAAAATCTCCCATAATTTTAAAAGGGTGGCAGCTAGGTATGGAGTTGATGCGGCTTTTCCTGCTCCACATGAACTACAGTCACTATGCCAGTGTATAAACTGTCCAAAGCAATGACAAAGTTTCCGAAGTGAGACTCAGGTTATCCGTTTGTGGAGTGTGATATTGCAGTGGTTTGCTCCATACCGTTGGATGGTGTGTGGTTTTTATATTGATCAGTCTGGTCACTGCCTCAATGTTCGGCTCCTCGAGCATGCGTCGTCTATAGGGTAACAACAACAACAAATAAATCGTGACTATGACCTGGGGTCGTCTATAGGACGCACTCCTGCTGGCCATTTGCCAGTGCATTGCAGGGACTGTTCTTGTTCGCCGGGGTTCAAAGATACTATAAGGTAATCGGCAAGAGCTCAGAAAAAAAAACTGTTCGTGAAATTCTGGAGGCATTCCACATCAGTTTGGATGGCAACACGTGCATAAGTGTGCCATCACTTTCCTTAACTGAGCCTGGAGAAAGAATTCCTTGCGTGTTAAGATTACACGTGTAATTTGGGTTTGAGTTGGAATATATATATATATATATACGTAGAAGTTGATGTGGCCTCATTTTCTGTTATCGCTCCACGTGTTAGCTACTGTGTTGCCATTGGTTGTTGACCTTGTGTGCTGTATATATGGTCTTTATCCATTCAACTTCTGCTAGTCGCGAGTCCGCAGGTCTATCTGTCAGTTACTGTCTTAACCTGCATGCTTTCCGCGTCCTTCTGCTGCAGTTTTTACTTTAGTACGCTCGTACGATTTCCCTCCAAATCTTCTGTCGCCTTGTTGTAGTGATTCAATGGCATCCTTTTGGAAAAGGATGCCGGTGACGGTCCAGCGAACCGTCCAACTTGCGGCCTCATATGTCTCGGTGCACTCGAATTCTGCAGCTGCAGCACTGGCCAGAACCGAAGACGGGTAACGCTTGCCACTGAGCGTAGCTCCGGTTATACGCTGTGCAAGTGCGTCTCTGCGCATGAGAGGAGGCAGTGAGAGAGAAGAGAGAGGGCACCGCCGTAGCCAATGGTGCTTCCCGAGTGAAATAACCAGGAGAGGAGATATGCGCAGAACGCTCGGTTACTTGCAGAGCGTATAGCCTCCAAGTATTGGTCGCAGGACTCTGCTTCTCTCTCGATCTACGATAGTGAATGATGACTGCTATAGTGCGGCGCATGTGAGGCCCTATTCAGATCTTTGTCGGTAGCGCGAACGTGTCGTTGGGAGCAAGCGCACGCGTGGTATCTGACGCAACGTAACGCTAGCGATGAGAATGTGGTATTCCCTGCGCTCCAGTCGCGTCGCCCGTAAACGACGCTGTCGCTCACGGGAACGACAGTCTTGACCCTGTCGTTACGGTGAGCTATACTGTTGTTAAGCGGAGCGAGAGCTGTCAAGGTGGCTGCAAGTTCGCGTGGCTCTTATGAACGGCGCCACGGCAGGCGCCGGTGTTTAGATCGGACGACAATGTGTCCAATGAGGCGTCTTTCGTGAAACCGCTTCACCGCGGAGGCTATTCCTGACTATCATACACGTCCACATTACCAGCGCAATAAGGTCTGCCTAAACCTTACATTTCTCCACTTGTCACCTGCCCTGACAGCTCCTTCGCCGGGAATTTAATATCGCGACTAATTCTGCCCACTCCTTTTGCCTGTCCAACTGCGTGTAGGCCGCCAGCAAAACGCCCACGAATAAATTGCGGTGCTCGATCATGAACTGCAACGCCATTTCATATTATTCGTGCGTTGGGCGAGAAGCGCGAGACTTCTCCATCGTCAACGGGTCGTCGTCTGCTTCCAAAACAAAGAGCATTCCAGGTGATTCTCCTCCTGCTGTGCTATTGGCTGAGAGCGCGAAGTCTCGTTCCCAGACGTCTTAACCTCTAACGACAGTCAACAGACCAAGCGACATGGGAATATCAAAACTGGCAGATGTCTCTCCCGGTGCTCGTAATCGCCTTCTACCGATACTCCTGTCTCGGCACTGTCGCTGGCGCTCGGCAGCGGCTCGGAATAGGGCCCCAGGCTAAAGAAGTCTACAAGGATGGTGATGTGATCAAGAAAAATACGTCTACAAGGAACGTTGCGGCTCCGCACTCGGGAAGCGCAATAACAGTGGTTCGCGATCAGATATCAACGTGGTCACAGCTTAATGGCACAGCAAATGATCTTGACGAGGAGCGGTTATCATTGCCCATAAATGAGGCTTCATAATGTCTCCTTGCCAATTACATCGCTCCTCTTGAATGACGTAATTCGAGATAGGCCTCTGCGTATACCTACCACAGGTCCAACCACCATAACAGGTAGGCATGACACTTGAGCCACAACCAACAACGTCCCGGTTATACCGCGCCACAATTACGCATGTGTTCCCAGGCAAAGCAGCCGCAAGTCAGGTAGGTGTGGTGCTCAACCTCCAACTCTATGTCCGTCGTTTGGAGGTATAATTGTGCCGCCCTTCTTTCATCGCATTTACTCCTGTCAGCCGGCGCATCCTACCGCTGGTTCGAATGACAGACTGTCTGGCTCCTGAGCATAGTATAGGATGGATTGTCGCTCGGGGATCGTTGCAGCTGCCTGCCTACTCGTCACCTTTTTAACGGCATTATCGGTTAGGACGCTAGGATTGTTCTACGTGACATTCCTTGGCCACTTTAACTGGACAAGGGAACAGGTGGTGTGGCCCGTGTGTATGGTCACGGCGCTACTGAATTTTGGAGGTGAGTGTCTTTCCCGCACAATGCCTCTCCAGATGTTGTACCTGGTCACTGTGTGTGAAGTATAGGTAGTTGCAAATTTTCGAATCGGGCAATAATTTGCGGCTTTAATACCACCGCAAATATAGCTGCGTTTTACCTATACGGTTTTCACTTTTTCGGGTTAACTGTATTTCAAGGATTCGCGGGTATATAGGGGGGAATCGGGTGCTGTTTTTGCATATGAAATCCCGGGTGAAATCAGGTGTTACTGGTACACCCGGGTGTTGGCTAGTTATTATTTGTCCTTCCGTCCCACGGCTTGTCCAATTGCAGGCGGCTTGACTGCAATTGAACGTTCATATATATTGGTCGAGCGCACATAACTCGCGGTAGTGACACTGAGCACCGCTGTATGCTGCATCGCAAGCATGCATCGAATGGGCTTCGCGTAGTTTATTGTTGCACTAAACTAATATTTAAATCTTCTTGCGTACAAATTGTTACTAAATTGTGCAAGTGATTACGTCAGTCGAATTCGCGCAGACATCGAGTTTTACCCGAAACGGTCAGATCCTGGTTATACTGCGTTGTACTACGCAGTTCATACAGAAACCGACACCGAAGATTTTTGTTTAAGTTTAATATGTACAAGCTTTCGCGTGGAGGTCCATGCACGCTTACTCAGGTACAAAGGGTACTTCAGGTACTTCACTACAGGTACTTCACTTTGTACCTGAGGAAGCGTGGACCTCCACGCGAAAGCTTGTACAAATTAAACTTAAACAAAAATCTTCAGTGTCGATTTCTGTATTTTGTTTAAGTGATCTACAGGACTTGACTCCCCTCTTCGTATACTCTTCTTCTACGCAGTTCATGTGAAAGTGGAGTGACGTGGCAATTGCACTTGATATATGCGTCGCTAACAAAGCTACATGTTCTCAAAAACGGCAGGTGGCACTGTAGTGACGAGTCAGCAAGTGACGAGAATACTGTAGTGACGAGTCAGCAAGTGCCGGTGGTCGAGCCCACACCGCTCTGATTGCCGGTCACGCGTGTGCTACCATTACAGTCAGTAACTTTTCGTCAACTGCCGTCCACCAGATCATAGCTTGGGTGTTGTTGAGGCAAAAATGTTGTGTTTGTCTTATTCGTTCGCTCAGTCTTTGCATTCGACAAAACTACGTGTGTAACCGATTCTCGTACCTCACTAGAAGCAAGTCTGGCTCGCCTGGACGCCCGGCCATTTGACCTTGTAAAGCTCCTGGGTCCTCAGCTATTCAATCATCAAGCGGCTGCATTGAAGGCGCTCCTACGTTTCCTTGAACAAACGCATCTGGTTGACATTTTGTGACACTTTCTGGTCCCTCGTTTGTGACAAGTGTTTCCACTAGTTTGAGATGTTTGTCTCCCGGCCCCCAACTATACTGGGTTTTCTCCCTGTTTTATTTATTTCAACAAACTGCGGCTAAGTGGTCTAGGGTAGCCAGTCTGACTTTGTCGTGACCTAAATCTCCATTTTTTTTTCTTTTTCTATCACATCACATCACGTACCTCGCGCTTTCGACAATTACAGGTTAAAAGCCTGTGTGTGACAGCTCGAAGACGTGTAGATGCCTGGAAGATTTTGTAGGAAGGGAGTTGCCTCAGGACAGAAGCCGCCGATATTTCGAACAGAGACTGTTCTTCTTCTGGGCAAGAAGAAGAAGAAGAACAGTCTCTGTTCGAAATATCGGCGGCTTCTGTCCTGAGGCAACTCCCTTCCTACAAAATCTTCCAGGCATCTACACGTCTTCGAGCTGTCACACACAGGCTTTTAACCTGTAATTGTCGAAAGCGTGAGGTACGTGATGTGATGTGATGTGTGAAGAAGAAGAAGAAGAACAGTCTCTGTTCGAAATATCGGCGGCTTCTGTCCTGAGGCAACTCCCTTCCTACATTCTACCGGTTCGCTGGATTTCTACCCATCTATGGAAGATTTTGTGGACGTTTTACGTAAAATGTTAGTTTAAAATAAGGAGCCGGCGCGATATTACCCGTCAATAAGGAACACGATGTTCCTATATGCCGAGGAAACGTTCGCCACTATAGCGTCGACATTTTTTTTTAAATTATTATTATTATTGGAACTCCTGTATATAATGGCAGCGATAATTGTGTTCAACCCAAGAAGGACATCACCGACGCTGAAGTAGAATTTTATAAATTATAATGTATCCCTATTACATTTAAATGCGAAAATAAATTTTGTCAGAAACAAATATGACCCGAAGAAATTCTAGATAAAACGTTTCGAACACTACGTTGGCTTCTGGCGGTTAAATATACGTAGATAGGGAGAAAAAGTGGCACGAGCAATGCCGTTCAACATATAGAAAAGTGATGTCTTAGTGGAGCACTAGAGTAGTCTATTTGTGCGAACCAATCTGTATAGCTTTATACGAACAGCTCCATTCATTGCTATAATGGCACTGCTTTAAACCAGCTCTGGACAACGCAATGCGAGCACCATTATAGTATTATGACTCATATGGTAAAACGAAGCTTCGATATTCTGTTACTCTATACGCACATGACCGGCCCATGTTACATATCATTAGCCCCCCCCCCCCAACACACGCACATGACGCATATTTATTACAGGCCTTGTACATGCCATCCTCAAGCCAAAGATATCCTGCAGCTTCCTTGCTTTGTTTGCCAGCATTGTACATGCCTTCGGTGTGTTTTCCGCATACTTCGTAGACACTGTTTCCAACATGGTTCTCACCTTCGGTATCTTTACAGGTACGTGAACTAATACCTTTCTCTTTTGGTTTTGCTTCTTCACAACTGTGTTCATCTGTGCAAGTACATGTGCCGCGCAGTTGGTACATGATTACTCGAAAGCACGGCACAGCGTTTGGCGATGCATCTTGGGGTGGAGCAGCCTTGCGGTTGCAACGCCGGATGAGTGCGGGGTTGGTCACGTTAAAAAATTTTTTCGCTGCAAAAAACAAAAAGTGTTTCGGTGAAACTTTGTAAAAGAAATGTTCAAGGGGCATACTATCGAATGCAATTTGTCTCGTATTTTTATCAGGACCACCTCAGTGTGCAATTGACGGCTGAATATGTGGTAAAAAGCAATATTTCAGAATTCATAATTTTTTTCTACGTCCTCGTCCAAGTCTGCCCGCCTCAAAATATTTTAACACGTTCTATGCGTCCTAGACAACAGCGCTAATCAGTTTAAATGGATCTGAAAAAATTCCAAAGTTCTCAAATTTTTAGTTTTCTCGGGGCATAAACTCTCGATAAAAAGTGCCAATCAAACTTCAACGGTCTTGGTACGAAAGTGTTATGCTTTGCCTTTACTCAGAAGAGATTTGGTTGGAATTTGTGAAAAAGCTATTTTGTCAGATTTTTCGTCGTTCTTTTTTCCTTTTTTTCACCGGGTAGGTCACATACCCCATCGCAACCTTCAAGAGGCGCGGCCACAGAGCGAAAAAAAATTTTTTTTGCGTCAAAAATAAGCCGGGAGAGCATTGATTGCATGGGAACAATCGACCACAATGTATTTGAAAGAAATCAGAGATGGTCAAGAGCAGTGTCTGTGACGTTTGGCATAGAATGACCCAGAAGGAAGGGACAGGACACGAAAACTAGGGAGTCTTTGCTCTCCCATCAGTAAGAAGTGCTGACGTAAGAGATGTGAAACCAGTCTCGTACGTTATGTACTGCGTTGTTGATTGAGGCTCGCTTTGTCCACACCTGAGGGCGATCACGATCGCTGCATAATCACGATTGCGCGCGACGTGGATCCTGTGTCAGTGCGTTTGTGATATTACGTGGCTCAAGACCGTGTTTCATTCGTGAAGCTGTTCATCAGGAGCCACCATGCAAAATATTTTCGCGCTGCGGTGTATTGTACACTGCGCAATCAAGTTTACAAAAAACAATCGGAGAAAGCAGCCGCGGACGGCCGACACGATCCTCGCGTGACGTAGGGAAGTCCCCGCCTCTTTTGTTTGCTTCTTTCTTCTGAGCTTACGCGCCGCTTATACTTGCTTGCGCTGTGCTGCTCCACGTCACGACTCACGTGCCAGGAGGCCGCGTTACGTCACGACGTTCCCTCGTTCTCCGGTACGCTCTTTTCACGAATGGAGAACAGTGCGGAGAACAATGGAGAACGAGCGCGGAACAGGGGCCTCGCGCGCGCTTTGTGGGTCCCCTGCACTCGTCTTTCTTTTGCGGGAGCTCATTTCATTCGTTGCAGAGAAAAGAAAGAAAAAAGATGTGGGGGAGGAGGGTCATCGGATGCACGGACTCCAATATACGAAATTCTGCATTAAATGAGTACAAAGGGCCATCCAAAAAATTTTCAGATTAAGACGTCTGATGAAAGTGTGTGTGTCATTTTACCGAATAGCGCGAAAGGCTTTGATGTCTGCAATCTGTTTCCCAGAAAAAAACACATAAACATGGCTTCGCGCGTTCACCCTTAACTCGCCACTCCGGGTATAACGAGGAGGAGAAGGTATGATGCCGCGTCACCGATGACGCTACAGGGGGAACTCGTTCTGGTTCGCCGGTCAGTGGGGGTCAGCGCCCTGTCCCTTTGCCGCCGTAAACCAGTTTTGCCAGTTCTCCCGGAGAATTGGGGATAGAAGGAGCGACCGAAGCATGACCGAGCCAGGAGCAAGGCTTTTTCAGAACCTCGAACAGCCGAGTAGCAGACAACATTTCTCTGGACCAATCAGCGAGAGTACCCCCTGTAGCGTCAGCGCAATGTCCCTTGCAGATCACAGGCTAGTACTGCTCTCCACCGCCGTTGCGCACGGTTACTTTTTGCGGCGTACTTTAAATTCAATTTCTGCGATAATTATGACTCTGTGGTGTGAATTACTTTACATGGTGCACCTTACTGGCCTGCTTAACAGTTTTATAGGAAGAAAACAGGGTGTTCAAAATGCTTCACCGTATTATTGTGCTATTCATTTTTATGTCCCTGATGACAATGTTCCGTAAAACACACAGGTCTTGGAGCTGGAGTGGTGTTCATCGCAATGGGTGCTTTCATTAAGGACTATTTCGACGATCGGATGCGGAACCTGGTGCAAAGTGCTAACGTCATTGCCTTCTGCATGGCTGGTTGCGTTTTCCCAAAAGTTTTGCTGGTGACACGAATCGCGTACGGCTACGACGGATACATACTCGTTATGGGAGCGCTCCTGTCAGTTGTGCCGGTGCTTTGTTGTCTCCTGGAGTTTTGCAGAAGAAAAAATGTTCTTCAGCAGCAACCGCCGTCCACCATGTGCACGATCACCATGTCCCACGAAGCATTGGCAATGCCTGCGTCCAAACCTCCACGACCACAGTACGGGTCTATCTTCCGCGCTCCCATGTTCTACCTGATCACCGTATCATATGCGGTGTTCATCTACACCTTCACTTTCTTCATGTCGTCACTTATCGACGTCGCCTTCGACAAAGGTATGGAATCTTTTGGGTACTGTGGTAACATATTGCATAGCACGCTCTTGGTAGCATTACACGCAGCACATTAGATTGGTCATTCCACAGTAGGACATCTACGATTAAAATAAAAATTGTACTTGAAAAGGGGGAAATATGTTTAGTATATAAAAAAAAATAGGAGAGAAAGGTAAGCCTGCGTTACGGCGGCTTGCTATTCGCAGGAAAGAAAGGGGGAAAAAAGAAAGACAAACAAAAAGAAAAACAAACACGAAATTGATCATAGTTCACCCAGAAGGCCACAGATGCAGATATATCAATGCGAATTGTTTCATTTTCCAAATACACTTTCCTTGTTTATGTGTCTATTGTTAGAGGTACTCTAAAGAAATCTCAGAAAATGTATCTATTCGATAGCCTGAACACTCTCTATTGCCAAATTTTTCCTTCCAATTGCGCTCATAGAAGTTTCAAAATTAAAATTGAAAACTACGGACAACGCTGTGTCGAAGTTGCCACCAACTTCGCATTGCTCGTCAAGTACGGCGACCAAACAACGTTGCATGCGCACAACACTGGGTCAGAAACGAAAAATAGTTTGCTACGTAGCCAGGAGCCAGCCGTAGGAGCAGCAAGTCCTTCTCGGGTATCGGGATCACTGTTGCTTGAGTGAACTGGAAATTGTTTCCCACCAGATGTCGCCCTAGCCCTTTTACCGCGCAAAATGCATTAAATGCATAAAGAGTGTTCCGTTACGTGTTTATATTGTTGCGCTGGGCTTACAAACAACAAACTGTTAGACCGGCCAACATAAACTGCCCTTCTTCTGCTTTGCGGTATGTCTTAGAATTATTGTTTATTTTGTGATGTAAAAGATGTAAAGCGCAAGTTGCTGTTTCCTTCGTGCACAAATTACGAACAATGCAACGAATGAATTCCGTTCTTTTTGGATTGCTGTCAAAGTAACGGCACCTGACATTCAGCGAGGATAAATTGTCGCACTTTAGTCCCCCTGTAAGAAAGTTCATGTCATGTTTTGGCGTTACGATTTGGTGTAGGGATAAATTAAGTTAACGCAATTAACTCAAACGTTAGTTAATAAAATTATGTAATAATAAAATTAGTTAAAATAAGTCATGAAAGTAAATTCCAGATAGATAGAGAGAGAGAGAGAGAAAGACAGACAGATTGATTCGCTCGATGCCAAGAGGTTCTCTGACGTATCTGTTCAGTGCGCTCTAGCACTCTGCATGGGGTGCAATCTGGTGCCTGGCAAGCGGGGACGTTTCATTTTCCAAACACACTTTTCCTTGTTCCATGTTTTCCATGTGTTTATTATGTTGTTTTGCATCTTTGTTTATTTTCGAACAGGAATCACTCCGACGTACGCCATAACCATCGTCCCGCAGTATTCAGTAGCAGAAATCGTTGGAAGGGTCGTGGTTCCCGCAATTCTGCCCACCAAGCAGCACCGCCGTGTGATCTTCATGGTTGACTACCTGGTGATCGGCACTGTCCTCCTTCTGGTACCGCTTACGTACAGCTACGTGACCCTGCTGTTTGCTTGCCTCAGTATGGGAGTGTTCAACGCGTCGGTGATAGCCCTGCAGGGTGTACTCGTTGCCGATTACGTTCACAAAGATCTCCAGCACTTCGCCAACATTCTCATCAACATACTCACGGGTTGTTCCTTCCTCACCAAACCCTTTGTCGCAGGTGAGTGCACGGTACCGGAAGAAAATATATTCAGCGGGGCAACGTAAAGCTGGCAACATTGTAATCTATATTAGTGTCTGTTAACGACGACACATAAACACCGAGAACTCATTGTCGTCGGCAGTAACTTCGGCTAAAGGATAATTCGTGACTTTACGCCGCGATACGACAATGATCATGAGCGACGCCACAGCGGTCGGCCCGTGGATCAATTTTTGCCTAGCTGAGGGTTCTCTAACATGCACGGAAATCTCAGCACACGACAGGCAGTATTAAACGTTCCACGGGGAGGAAGACGTACCTAAGCAACTCGTACCATGCAGCCATGTGACTGGACGGTCCTCGGCTGAGTTCGCACTTGCAACTTCAGCGTGACAAAGCGGACATATTACCAACTGTTTAACCGAAGTCGGCCAGTTAAAGGAGCATGGAAGGACTCGAGAACAAATATGTGGGGAGATCTAGAAATTAGGATTACAAGCCCTGGGGCACACATTCCCACAAATCTAAGAGTGCAGCGCGTAGTCCCGGGTGCGCGCGCGCGGACGTTTCCCTCGCAACACTCATGGAGTATCATAAAGGCGGTGCTACGCTTTCTGCGGGATACGGGCCTCCTGGGCTCCCTGTTCTTTTTTATTGACCGATTGTTTTCTTTAGTTATATTTACGTTTTTATTCTTATTTTTGTTTTCTTTTTCTCCATTTTTTTTGTTTCGGAAATAGCAAGCCGGCGTGCTGCATGGCTGACTTTTCCCTATTTCTTCCCCTTTTTTTCTGCAAATAAATTCCACCTCCCTCCTGGAGCGCGAGAAAGCTTTCAATCTCGCGGCTCAGATAAACTGCTCTCCTCGGCTGCCAGTCTGTTTTCTTTCTTTCTTTTTGCACTCGCTTTTTGCACCGCCTCCCTCACGTCCCGACTGATCGCTCTCGCTAGCAGATGATTCTTGGTGGCCAATGAAGAGCCTTTTGCCACCTGACGTCACGAGACGCGCGGAGCCGCTGGGCGAGGGCGTCGCCGCTGCGCGCTCTCTTGCAAAAGCAAAGCAGTAAATTCGCACTTCCCAAAGAAAATATTTTGCGTGACGGTTACTGAAGGTAGCATGCTCATATAATGCAGTAAAAAAAATATATGATCCAGGTACTTTCCATGCTCTTTTAAGAGACAGTAATCTCCACAGAGAAATAGAGAAGAAAAAAAAAACTGTCCACAATCGTATACAAAAACGGTTTCAGTGTTCCCATAGGTGCATCTAGCGGCAATTGAACCTCTGTATGCAATAAGGACTTAGTCGACTTATATCCTGTTCAATGTTTTTCCTACAATGACATCTAACTATCAGAATGTACCTGCCAAGGAAAAGTTAGGACGGTATTGCAATTTATTGACACGCTACAGGAGGGTAAGAAACAGGAAATACATGTGTGTCAATGCGTGTATCAGAGCCCCTTTTCTACACATACACGCAAATGGTCTAGCTTAAATTCTGTTACGATGCGGACATGAGCAGTACTACTGATCGTTATAATCGAAAAAACGGGTGCACTATGCTAATAAGTCATATTATGCTGGTCACCTTGGACGGTATTTTCAAGAGTGTGCTCGTTTAGCGTAAGATAAGTCCGATCGTGGCTGCTTCACTACACACAGGTGTCTTCACTCTATCTGGCATCACCACTGTTCAGCCACCAAAATCTGACTCGTTACACAAAAAAGAAAAAGAAAAGAAAGAAAGAAAATCTGCACGAAAACCCTGTGCATGAGGTGTTGTATTGAAAAAGGGGATACACCATGCCTGTGAATTTTGTT
Organism: Ornithodoros turicata; assembly: GCF_037126465.1. NCBI lineage: Eukaryota > Metazoa > Arthropoda > Arachnida > Ixodida > Argasidae > Ornithodoros > Ornithodoros turicata. The sequence continues at coordinate 24,735,431 of NC_088207.1, forward strand.
CAGTTTCTGCTAAGTCACACACCCTAAAGCAATGCTAACAGGACATGCACGTAAAGTAGACATATATGGTACACATTTCGCGTTATTCGAGTACCAGCTGCAATAGACCTTTTTAGAATAGCAAGCGCCACCAGTGGCACGCAAGAGCTCATAAGAACTTCGAGCGCCTTGAAGCATTACGAGACGGCCAGAGGCGGAGGTAGAAGAAGAACAACAACGTTCCCGCTGTTCCGCATTGAGTGTCTGTGGTTAAAAAAAACGGTGCAGAATCCCTCAGAGAGACTCTCGAAGACCTACAAATTTAGGCCTTTACAACAGCTGTGAAAGGATACGCCATGCATTTTAGTTTTTGGCTGTGGTGCGTTGTACAAATGTCACGCGTTCTTGCACGAGAACAATGATCCTCTAGCTGACATGTAGCGCGGGAGAAGTCCTCTCGAATCACCTGCCTTCCTGTCTGGATCCTATAAGTGAATGAGTGCGTTTGACGTGGTATGACGCACCAGGACCGGATGGAAGTCCCGGTTAGGAGGCTAGCTCAAGGCTGCTCGCTACGTCGCTGCTACGTCGCGCTTTGATCAGACGTCATGGCAGAAATTGGGCCGTGCCGCTCGACGAACGTATTTGGCATGTTCACTCCTGGCGATCTGTTCCACGGATTAAGAAGGGCTTCCAGCATTCTTTAACATAATTTCACTGTTCCTCTGCAGGCTTCTTCAGAGACGTCTTGGGTTCGTACGGCCCAATGCAACAGACGCTCGGTTCGCTGGTGCTGCTCAGTGGCGTCGCTTGGGCCATCGTCAACTGCGCCAGGGTAGCTTCCTGGAGAGCTATTTGGACTAAGGATATGCACGAGCCTCATATACATGAACCTATAGATGTAGGCCTTGTGAGCTACCAGCTCCTTTATGGGTACTAATGACTGTATGCAGAGCAACGAGCCCAATATCTTGACGAAATGTTGGCTCGACAACAGGAGTACTGGTGAAATACTGGACTAATACTATAGTCAAATATTCCGAATATTGGGCCAAGATGTCGTGCTGCTTGAGTAAGTCCTCGACAGAAAGAGAGAGCGAAAAAAGAGTAAAATTCATTCTTGTCGTTGATAATGACAATAAAATAAAATGATTTCCCCTCATGGTATCAGTATGATTGCTTCCTCATGCATGGAAAGACTGGAGAACAATAATGTCGGGAGAGCTAAAAATTAGGATTACAAGCCATGGAACACACATTCGCACAACTACGAGTGCAGAAGGTACAATCCCTGGAGTGCACGAGAGCTTTCAATCTCCCGGGTCAGAAGACCTGCTCCCTCGGCTGCCAGTCTGCAATGTCGTATGCCTCGTCAATACTGAGGCGAGCGACTTCTTTTTCGTCCCTTTCTTTCGTTCCTTTTTTTTTTTTTTAGTTATTCCTTTTTCAGTCACGTTTTGCGCCGCCCGACTCGCGTCGCGACTGGTCGCTCTCTCTAGCAGATGATTCTTGGTGGTCAACGAAGAGTCCTCTGCCACCTGATGTCACGAGACCAAGCTTGAAAGGACCAGCTGGTAATTTTGATTTAATTTTAAGATTTGCAATTTACAAAATTGAAGCTAATAATTTGCTGGCCGCGATGACCTCTTGCGCTCCGCCACTGCTTTCACCTAATACCTGGACTATGGCCATTCCAGTTTATACCTGTCGATACCATTGGAGCCGCCGCTCAGACAGCGGGGTTCGTCGACAGACTACAGCCGGTCCTATACCCTCATTACTGCCTTTCACCTTACTAAAGAATTATCAAACATGCTCATTACGTTTTCATAACCTGACTTTCATCCTATTCTTTCATTTGGCTAAACGGCGGGGCGCCAGTAAGAACTTCGCTTGTCGTTACTACTCTGGCTGGGAGCGTCCAGTGGTGTTGTCTTCAACTTCTGTGGACGCCTCACAGAGTTTATACGTGAACGTTGGTGCTCATCAAGTAAGAGAAGCACTTTATAAGAGGTACTCAGCAGTATAGGACTGGAATCAACATTCTCAGATCTCCGACCGGATGACACTGGTGTGATGGTCTACTTCTCTGTTTCACTGGCAAGAGACGATGTCTTCTTTCAGAGCCCTCATTGATCATCATCAGTGCATTTTTGTTCTTGTTGTTGTTCTTTCAGAGCTGGTGTCAGTTCCCAACAGTGGCGTCATGACATCACGGAGCGGTCTCTACTCCACGCAGTGGATCCCAGACTGTCCACCTGCATCCCAGGCAGAATTCCCCGCCATTTCACATCTTCCATGCGCCGACAGCGGCTTTACTCCTCAATTCCGATACAAATTCGGCCATGGTAACTATGTGCCCAACCGGTACTGTCCCAACCACCGTAGAGCGTGTAAATCCACATGATGACCTGTCAGTAACACACATGGGAAGGACATGCTCTTAAGTAACAGCTAGAAGCCACTGAGAATCGACTGTACAGTATGTCTAAAGCTACATTCCCACATCCGCTCTGGCACTCTCGGAGCGGGAAAAGCCCGTCCGCCGAGCGGAGAACGGCGAGAGTGTCCACGGCGACGTTCGACGTACTCTCGAGATATACCGACAGGAGCGTACGCAAGCGAGACTTCCGCACGTGCTACGAGGCAATCGTCGATTTTCGTCCGCCCCGGACCCTCGTTTTCTTTGCTTTGATTTAATTGATTTTGATTTGATCACTGTCACTCGGCGCCCGTCAGCCACGCAAGGAGCGACTGCTTGGACGGCGCCTGAAAGGGACCCCGCTGACCTCTAAGCGACCTCTCTGCCGTGCCGGACGCCGTTGCAGGCGCTCGCCCAGAGCCGTTTATAGAGAGAGTTTGGAAAAGGAGCCTTGCTTACAGCGCTTCATGCGACATCACGGCTGGACGACCTCCTTCGCCGAGCCCTATTGTTGTCCCGTCGTCAGACGGTCGCTGACGCCGTATTGATGCTGGCAGTCTTGGGAAATACTTAGTTAGAAGTAACTAGTTACTCGAAAGGTAACTAGTAGCTGTAACCAATTACTCTTCCTAAGAAAGTAACTTCCAGCTGTAGCTAGTTACCATTTTGCAGTAACTAGTTGCATTTCTTAATAATTTCGTAAAGTGAAAAGGGTGCAACCATCGGTGCTGCAACATGCTACATGCACGGGTGGCTCTGGTGACAAGGAACAGTTCTGCGGTGGTCAGCACTCCTAAGTGTAGTGATTTATCCAGACCCCCCTTACACCCCCTAACCCCCATCGAAATTTGGGAGACAAACCCTGAAAAAGTTTGTGAGATTACTCAATACATCGTCACGAAGAGCATAAATATACATGGGAGTAACTTGCATGTTGTGACGCCACGCCCCACCCCCCTGCGGACTCCCACACCCCCCCAGGGATGAGATTCAGCATAAACCACTGCCTAAGTGCAATATGGAAGAAGCGTTGGTCACGTCTTCCATTTGAGCGACTGCTCAAGTTGGTATACATGACTTTCTCAGATAAACATAAACAAGCCCCCACCACAACTTCCGGTGCCAGGAAGACTTCCGGTGCTTTCCTTGAGTAAGGACGCTCGGAACCAGCCGCCATGCAGAATTATATATTTTCCTTTCCTTATTTGTTCAAAACGGGAGGGTATGCCTTTCTGTGGCAATTTGAATTGTCACAAAAAGGCGTATACGGCATTCTCTCCCCTCAAATCAGAGGCAATAACTGTACAGTGCTTCTAGCAGAACGTGTTTGCTGTGAAACCGGATGTCGTTTTGGCACCAAAAGCGGAAGCTGCTCCAGTGCAAATTACACAAGTAGTTCACATTTCATAGTAAAGAATATAGAATAACCGCTTTTTTGAACTGGAGTTCTTGTGTTTGCATTTCGGAACGTAAGCCGTTTTCACCGCTTCCGGTTTGGTGCCAAAACGACATCCGGTCTCACAGCAAAATACGCTCTGCGCCAACCGCTGTGCCGATTGATACAATTATCGCTTCTGATTTGAGGGGATAGAGGGTCGTATACACCTTTTGTGGCAATTCAAATTACCACAAATTGTCTATTGTCGTTGTCTCACCCCAAATATGTTCCACCTTCCCCCATGCGTATGGCCGTAAAGTTGGTTTCCTTTCACGCAGGCGTGCAGTAAGGTTAAGCAGCCGGCAAGGATGATAAAGCATACTGAAGCGTGGTGAAAGGACACAGGCCGTTTCTACCTTCAGTCTGCATTGTAGATGATAAAAACATGACGACAGAAATGCACGAATAGCCCTTCCTCATGCTCTTTGATAGGAATCTTTCAATCGATCAATCAATCTAGCCAAAATTCTGTTATTGACTTTCCACCAAACCCATCCATTGCTCCCGAATCAGTTCTTGGTGTGTCGGCGTTTAGACTGTTAAATGGCCAGCTTAGATGTTCAGATTTGCTGTGTACGATGTTTATCTAGATCTCCTCTTTAGCCAAGCCAGGAGCCTCCGCGTCTGCTTGGGAGTCCCTTCGACCACCAAGACATACTCAGTCCTAGCCGAGGCACGCGAACCGCCGATCGATGTCCTGCGGGACGGCGCAACCCTCCGCGTTCTCGCACGGTACCTTACTCGGCAACCTCCTCGCTACCTTCGCCACGTCGACGAAGACTGCCCGGCCTCTGACTTCGGTCGTGCTCTCGTTCGCCTCAAAGGGTCCGTCCCTGCACAGTTCTCCCAACCCTCGCACGCCCCTGCGATATGGATGCTTGCAAGACCCGAGATCTGTGCCACTATCCCCGGCCTCCAGAGGAAGAACGATGTGCCTGTGACAGTAGCCCTCCAGCTCGCGCTCGAGCATCTCAGTTCGGCCTATCCGCTGAGGCGCGCCATTTATACTGATGGATCGGTAGCGAATGGGTCATCAGCAGCGGCCTACTACGTCTCGCAGGAAAACCGTGACCTCGCCCTCCGACTTCTTACACGGTGTCCTCCACGGATGCGGAGCTGTGCCTGATGCGTGTGTCGTCCTCATAGACAGCAAGGCGTCTTTGGCACTCCTGTCAGCATACCACCCGAGCGTCGTGAGTGATCTGCGTATCATGGTACTTCAGGAGTACTCCCAACTCTCCTCGGTCGGCCACCGTATCTGCCTTCAGTGGGTACCCGGGCATACAGGGCTACACGGAAACACCGGTGCTGACGCGGCTGCGAGACGCGCCGCGCCGCGCCGCGCTTGATGCGGCGACGCCGGTGCCCCTACTACCGCTCCCGGTGTCTGCGTGTCGCCTGCTTATACGGCGTCTCTGCGGCGACGGCATCCGCCAGTTTGTTGTAGACGCTATCCGACCAAATGCGTTCCTGCAGTCCATCGACCCCTCACTGGAGTTTCTCATCGGCTACCGCTGTACCCACGAGGAGGAGTCCCTTCTACATCGTCTTCGGCTGAACGTTGCCCTCACCCGTTCACTCCTGTTCAAAATGGGCCGCGTCTCATCTCCCACTTGCCCCTGCTGCGCCGTAGAAGACGATATTTCTCATCGGCTCCTACACTGTCAGCGTCACCACCATCAGCGGGCAATGCTCTGGCAACACCTCTCAGAGCTTGGGTGCACGGACGGACGGACAGACGTTTCTCTCGCAACACTCCTTGGCCCTGTGCAGCGAGCTAACAGCGAGCTAACTAAGTAAGGAGGATAAGGAGTAACGTCAAAGGTAGTCGTGTGCACATTATCATCTGAGCCTATAACGTCACGTCTTCTCGCGTATTCCCTGCGCCGCAGAAAGATTATGTCCGCTCGCCAGAGAAAATTTCACGTCTTCAACCTCTTGCACGTGACCTCTCGTCTGTTCGCGTCGTCTGCTAGTAGCTTCGTACCTTCCTTCGCGTTTTCTAATACAGTGTCTTACATCGTCTCCTCCAGCGCCTGTCCGATACCGCGTATTCACACAAGCGACACCCTCACGGAAGATTCTAGTGGAAGAAAAAACAAAAAATCTGATCACCGAGCCGAATCTCCGTCCCGTGTTATGTTGAGCATTCACACGGTGCCAGAATATCGGGAGTGGCGTACTGCGCACTTAGCAGACGACACAGTCTGCGTATTTTCATGTCGTCTGCTACGCAGACGACTACTTCTGGCTGTGTCGCAGGATATTTCCCACTGTTAGCAGTGCACGGGAAGACATGTGACAGTAGAAACCTATGACGTTTCTCGCATCTTCTGATAGAGTATTCTGGGGGAATGTCGCTCGTGTGACTACACGGATACTGTTGGCATTTCTTCTCCGGTAGCTTTTTCCCGGGTGTTTTCCCCCTCGCTCTCCTTCGGCGACATTTTATCCCACAAAATTGCTCGTGCGCATACTCTGTGAGTGACATCCTTCACCGTTCTCCAACGCTTTCTAGATGGAAATTCTTGTTATATTGGAGTCAAACATCAGTCGCTTGCATGCTGACACATTGATTCCCATTTTATTCTAGAGAAAATGTGACATTCATTTTAGTTCAACATTGTTAAACTTCAGGAACACGAACCTTCACCACACAACGCGCTGTTAGCCAACCATCAGTTCCCATATGAATACGTTTCCCTCCTCCTGTTTTGTTGAAAGTGGGAGGCGTGCGCCCTTTTGTGACACTTATGCGGATACGTTAAAAAGGCATACGCTCCGCGTTTGCCACACATCAGGTGCAGAGCAAAAAACAACAACTTTATTGAATCGATGATGAATGGGGACTTTCATCGCAAGTGGCGATACGCTACCCCATTGCTGGCGGTAATATAAGAAAATGAAATAATGAGTCGCCTAACAGTGAGGACCGAAGTCCTACGGTGTCCAAAAACTTTAAAAATGCTTTGAGGGCAGAGCGTTGGTTGGCTGGATTTGGCCATGGGCCAAGCAATTTTGATATAGTGAGAGGGTGAGAGTCTAGCTGATTTAGAGACACTCAAAGTGTGGATCTAAAGGTGGGGAATTTAGTGACAAAAAAAAAAGAGGAAAAGGAAAAAGAAAGACAAAAGGGGAAACGTCAGCCATGCAGTCTATTCTCTGAACAAAAATAAATAAATAAATAAATAAATAAATAAATAAATAAATAACGGGATGGGGAATATGTTTATTAAGAAAAAAGAAAGGAGAGATAAATTAGGGGCTGGTAGTGCGGGCAATGGAGAAGGATGTACTCTAGTTCTTCCAGATCACAGCAGTGACGGCATCTTGGATCACGGATTGGATTGGATTAGATTGGATGTGGAAGAAAAATAAGGAGAGGTTAGTCCTCACCCAGTCAGGACTGGCTACTGGACTGATATCAGGTGTGATAAGTACGATTGTGTGCAATGGTTAGCCTTCAGCGTGTTATATTGTGAAGTTCTCGTGAAGTATTGTGAAGTACAGGTGTGGCCTCAACTAGGCAACCCACACACCGAATGTCGCGCCCTCTCTGCTTTGCACGGGAAATGAGCGGCGGGTTACGTTATAAAGTACACGCGACCCCCATTCCTTGCTAGAATTGGGCTACAAAGCAGGTTACATAACCATATCGGATGTTGATGAGCAAAGTCGACGACACCAGCCAAAGCGGTTCATCGTCCTCTGCCCGTATATAGACCATTTTGGAGGAGAGAGTACGTAAGAGAAGTGGAGGACATGAGAGAGAGCACTTCCGCCGGTAAAGCGCAGTGAAGTTCTGGGTAGCATACATGCCGTGAGCATAGCAGTGCTTGAACCACAAAACACATAATGCCGTCATCCGTGTTTTAGATAAGAATTGGATCCTTCATCGTGTATTCATATCGAGTGGTACTCCCACTGATCTCTATAGTATGTGTATAGTATATATTAGTGAAGTATAGTATAGTATAGTATCGTATCCCTAGTAACACAAAATGTTGCCGGAACATTGTTGCTATGTTGCCCCCAAACGTTGTCAAAATGTGGCTAACGTCCTTTTGAAGCCACATCCTAGTAATGTTACATGCAAACATTTCTCCGGCATTGCCACAATGTTTAAATTTGCTTTGCAAAGTTGCTGCAGTGATACTGCTACATAATGACAACATGTTTTTAACATCGTTCCAACATTGCTGCAATGTTCCTGGCAGCAATATTCGGTAAACGTTTTAGTGTGACGTTGTGACGACGTTGCCGTGTGTAGAAAAATGTTGACCAACGTCTAGCAACGTTGCCACAATATTGTTGAATATTGTAAAACATTGCCCCACTATTTACAACATTCGCAACGTTGCAGCAACGTTGTGGCAACAATATGTGTTACTAGGGTATAGTTTATACATAAAGATCAACACGTATTCCCGAGAGTACTCCAGCGGACGACGCGCAAAATGTACGTCATAGCTTTCTGCAGCGACGTGAGCGCGAGTGCTCAACATCATGTTTTTTCGTTCTCATAGGGAGTATCGGCTCAGATACAAGACATTCCGTAGCAGATGGCACTACCGACTGTGTCGTCTGTTATGCACGGAGTACGCCACTCCCGATATTCCGGTGCACTGCGAATGCTCAACATGAGACGCGGCAGAAGCCGTTTTTTTTTTTTTTTAGTTTTTCTTCCACTAGAATATTCCGTGGGGATGTCGCTCAGTGTGAATACACGGTAACCAGAATGGACGTTTTACGTCTGACAGGGAAAGGTGAGCTGAGATACACAGGAAGAGTTGGGTAGGTCGTTTGGTAATACGTTGTTGCCGAGCGATCTGGTTGCAGGTATGGCAGTATGTTACTCGGGAGGTTCGTGTGTCGTGGGTCGACTTCACGGGGAACTGCGCCGTGTACTGTGCCCGTGCGCCGATATTTGCCTTTAAAGGCTCTGTATAGTCCGAAGTTCATCCGAAGCCACTCGACATGCGTCCGGAAGAGTTCCACAAGCTGCATGGTGCTTTCTATGTTTTCATCGTCGTCGTTCAGTATGGTAAAGGAAAGAAGCAGTGGTGCATTGCGTTACCCTTACCCGTCGCGGCACTCGGTAGCGCGGACCACGACACCACCCATCAGCCCCCTTCGCGATGCGGGTGGGTCAATTTCATGTGATGGTAATTAGTTGCCATTGCGCTCCTAAGAGAATAAACTAGTATTGACTTCCACTGAAGTTTATTTTAAAAAATATGCCGTTTTCAATCTCACCTCATTACTACGATCACAAGTTTAAGTACTGTACAAGCCCGAATAAAATTTAAACAGTTAGGAGCTCCTAATTTGAATGGCAAGTTTTCGTGCAGAATCTTCACTTCATCAGTTTACGTGACAAGCTTTCCCGCAGAATCTGTACTTCATCAGGTCCCCTGATAAAGTGCAGAGTATGCACGAAAGCTTCTCATTAAAGGGGTTGTGTCACTTTCATAGATGCGGTTCATTACACCATATGCACATTGTATTGCACACTACAATTTCGCGGTATTCTCTATTCCGGGTTTCTACCCCATTTTTCTGTAAACCTTGATAGAAATACTGGCACACATCGATGAAAATAATTGTATTTTACGTTTATCCGGAATAAGTGTCCGGAATAATAAGTGTCGCAACCCCTTAAAACTATACATGACCCTATAACCGTTTGCATTTTATTCTGACTACCTCATTGACGGCCCTTTTATATCTTGTATATTTACTGTATAAGTGGTTAATCTTTGGCTACGATAATTCGCGAATTCGGTTTGCGAAATATCTCGCGGTACCTTAACTTCGCCGTGCATGCTCCTCGCGGTTGTATAGTGGATCAGAGCGCCGGAGGTCAGAGGCCAATAGGTGAGAGATAGAGATTGCAGCAATCGCCGATGCTTCCTCGACACCGGTTTGGAACCAAAACATTTTTTTAGTGAATTCGACGTCGAGGCTCAAGCTTACGTTCTTCCACGTTCTTTGGAACGTGAAGATTGGGGCCACAAGTGGCCTTGGAATGAGTGCGGAATCGGTGTTGAGCGGTAGAAATATATACGTTGCCAAGACTTTGCTAAATGTCCGTTAAAATAGTTAGAGCTACAATACATTGCACCCAGTGAATCATTTCAAATCCCCGAAACTTACTGATTGCAAATTTCAATGTATATGGCATTGTGGTGTTGTTGACAATACTTTCACCAGATTTTAATTTCGCAGAAAAATGGGCGTAGCGAAAGCCTCAAAATGATCTACCTTTACAGTATACAGTCAAGCTCCTTTATTGCGAACACCTTTTTAACGAAAATACCACTACAGCAAATTTTTTTTGCGGTCCCGCTGGAGCCTATAGGTCCAATAATGGACATCCTTTTTAAGGAAAATACATTTATTGCGATTTTTTTTTTGCTGTCCCCTGAGTTTCGTTGTAAAGGAGTTTGACTGTACTCATAATTATTTCTTAAAGCTTTTAGCTTCTTCAAATATTTCAATGACATTATGATGGTGCTTTCCCACTTGACGACCCGCGTCAGCGATCGTGGAACTTTGAAGGACTTTGGAGCTTCTGCTAATTCACTCTTTCCACTTTTGTACCATAGCGGTACGCTACTGTTTTTTGATTTCATTGAACCTCAGGTCAACGTCCGATGCACCTCCCTGCGGCAATGGAGAAGTGCGGATGACAGGAGGCATTCGCTTCCGTTCCCGAGAAGATTACAGTCACGTGGCATAGTGCTAGATGACAAGGAGGAGACCCGAGACAGGGAAAAAAATTAACGGACAAAAATTTCTCAGACACAGCAGCGAATTTTAATAGCACACCGCGCTTATATACACAAAACTTCCGGAAAGGAGGAATGGGCACAAAGGATGGCTTGCTAGCGCAATTGCCACGTGTAGCTATCTCCAATGACTCCATAAGCAACCTACGCCATAAGTCCCTTTCTTTACATAATACATCAGCGCGTGGATGTAACGGTTGTGAACTCATTTTCTCTCAAACTGGTGTATTATGTAAAGAAAGGAGCTTATTTTTTCCACAGAAACGCAGGTATGAGGACGAAGAGGGGGGGATATATTTATTAGAAGAAAGAAGGAAGAAAGGGGAGGAAAGTTTAGCCAAACGGCATGTCGGCTTGCTTATCCGCAAAAAAGAAAGAGAAATAACAAAAGCAAAATAAATGAAAGTAAAAGAAAAAGAAAAGAAAAGAACTGGGAAATAAATGATAAACTAACAAAAGGTGAAACCAAGATAAGATAGATTAAATGAATAACAAAGACAAAGATGACTTTAAGAAAGAAAGATGAGGGTAATGCGTATGAGGGTGAGAGGAGAGGGTGGGAAACAGGAGAATGAGATTGCCCGACTTGAGTTCACAGACTGTTCATGAGACCTGTGTCGCTGAGGAACGTCAAAACTGTTCTTGTCACAGACCACTGTGTGTGGGATGTCGTACTGGGCCGAGCGGAGTGGCCAGAGAAAAGTTTGTGCTCCGCAGCTCGAGTAGGCGTCGTCTGTGCGCGGCACGAGGGGTGTCGAAGCTGCGACAGTCGAGGAGAAGATGTGGAATATCAGCTTCAACAGCGCAAGTGGGGCATTCGGGCGAGTGGAGAAGACTAATTTGATAGAGAAGCAGAGGTGTCCTGGAGACATTAAGTCGTAGTCGGTATAGTGCGGATGTAAAAGGCTGCTGTTGATCCGCCTTGAGACACTGATCCATCGGTGTATACAGGGAGTCGTTGAGAGTAAGCTGAGCTGAGGTGCTCCAGCGTAAGTTGATGAGCAACAACGGGAGGCCCAGAGTTTTTCTTCAGGATTTTTGCTGAGCCATTCGTATTCCGCAAATCGAGAACACCGAATTTCCAGCTGGCACTTTCAGTCTTTCAGTAGCCCGAAAAAAGCGTTCTTGCGGAATGCAGGTCGGATCGAATGCGAGAAATGCAGGGGGCTTAATCGCTTCATCGTCGTTACAGTCGTTACAAGCTAACGAGTGGCGGGAAATTCAAAAAGGCGGCGGAGAATTTAAAAAGGTGGGCACGTGATAAAACACGTGCACAGCGCTCTTCGCGCGATACGTGAAGGCCGTGGTATACGTCACGCGCAATGTGTCACGTGCCCACCTTTTTGAATTTCCCGCCACTCGTTAGCTTGTAACGACCATAACGACGATGAAGCGATTAAGCCCCCTGGTCCGTTACGGTGAAATATAGTTGGCCATTTGCAAGCCTCCTGCGTATTGTGCTTTTGTGAACATGCAGTAAGCCTCAAGAGCGAAACATCGAAAAGTCGGTATGGAATATGGGTATATATGCACACATTTTCCTGAATTTTGCGGAAGCACAGTGGTCCGGGTGACTACCTGCGTACCGCTCGCGTGGCAAAGTGGCACCACGAGGCCTAGCGCGTTTTTTCTTGACGTGGACACGGTAAGGTTCTTATTTTTACTCGCCAGGCTGCTCCACGACGCCTTGCGTAACGTCTGCGTGCGGTATACTAAAAATTCAGTGGCCATTTAGCGGTAAATGCGAGAGAAATGCGTGAGCATTAAGCGCCTTTTCCGGTCGCTTGACTTCCGGTTCCCCACCTCCGGTCTAACCTGACTTCCGGTTGTCCATCTTCGGTCTTTACTAGACTTCCGGTTCAACACTTTCAATTGCTACATGTAAGTCCACTTAATCAAACTTTAATTAGCCTCAATTACTTTTAATTACCCTGTAATTACCCTTTCATTACATAAGGTAACCGCAGGTTACATGAGGTAATAGTGAATTTAATTTAATTCCCTTTAATTACGTTTAATTGTTTTAATTACTCTCAATTCCCATTTAATTGACGCTAATTACTTTTACTTACCTCCGGTAACCTCTGGTTACCTTCAGTAATGTTACTTTTCATTTAATCTCTCTCTTAATTACGTATATCTTGCATTCATTGCCGTTAAACTCGACTTTCTCGCTATAATTGCCTTTAATTACCCCTAATTACCTTCAATTACTCTTACCTATTACTCTTAATTACCTTCGGCTACTTCAATTTCAAATCATTTGCCTCCATTTACATTTACCCTCTTATATCATCTTTACACGTCTACCTCTACCGCTGTCTCGAATCGATGAGGCTTCACCATCTCATACACGGACAACAGACACAACATACAGCTTTTTCCATTTTGACACTCCTAATGCTAACGCATTAGGTACGCATGCTTTGCTGATAGTATCACCAACGTGCTGCCAATCTAGGCTCGAAATCCTCCCCGTTATAGTATCACGGAGCGAAGCGTCGCCCAAGCGCTAGCGCGTAAAGTGCCTAAGGGCCGACAACGCCGCACTACGCACCCGCACTACTCTCGCCGCCGCCAGTCATGTGACGTGCTTACGGCTGCCAATGGGAATTGGCGCTCTGCTCGGGAGTGTGTTCCAAGGCTTGTATCTCAGGTTTTCCCGTCCATTTTAGTCCGAGTGCCATCTGAAATAATCCAAGCGCCATTCAATTTAATCCGGGCGCCATCTGAAAAAATCCAGATGCTATTCAATTTAATCGGGGTGCCATCTGAATTAATCCATGGTGTTGTTAAGCATTATAACCGTGTGTTCACACGAGGGACATCTTTGTAGAGTACTTTAGTTGAAGAATAAGTAAAAAAAGGATACTGCTGATGGAACTGAAGTTGTGCCGTGTCTTATGCGAAACGTTCGCACGACGCTGAGATATTGGAGCGGAAGTATAGCAAACGACGGCACTGCTGCTGTCGTCTGCTACAGGATATCTTCTGACTGAACTGTTGGATATTCCACGCAGTTAGAAGAGCGCGAAAAGGCATGACTCACGTAGCAGACGACACAACTGATGCTGTCGTCTGCTACAGAATATCTTCTGACTGAACTGCAGGATATTCCACATGCTTAGAAGAACAGGAGAAGCCACCACTCACATAGCAGACGACACCACTGGTGCTGTCGTCTGCTACAGAATATCTTCTGGCTGAACTGCAGGATATTCTGCGCGGTTAGCAGAACGCGAAAAGGCGTGATGCTCATAGCAGACGACACCAGTGTTCCTGTCGTCTGCGAAGGAATACCTTGTGACTCTGCCGCAGGATATTCTCTGCGGTTTGAAGAGCACGGCAAGACATCCCGCACATCCCGCAGCTTAGTCACAAGATATTCTGTAGCAGACGACAGGACCAATGGTATCGTCTGCTATGTGAGTCATGCATTTCGTACTCTTCTAACCGCGGGGAATATCCTGCAGCTCAGTGAGAAGACATTCTGTAGCAGACGACAGGACCAGTAGTGTCGTCTGCTGTGGTAATCCATGCCTTTTCGCGCTATTCTAACCGTGTGGAATATCCTGCAGCTCAGTCAGAAGATATTCTGTAGCAGACGACATGACCAATGGTGCCGTTTGCCATGCTTCCGCTTTAACTCTCGGTATCTCGGCGCCGTGCGAATGCTCAACATAAGACACAGCAGAATTTAAGTCCTGTCAGCTGCTTTTTACTTCTCCTTCCACTACATGTCTGTAGAATATTCTGCGGGGATGTCCCTCGTGTGAGTACCCGGTTATGGTACTTAAAAACACCATGGATTAATTCAAATGACACCCGGATTGAATTAAATAGCACCTGGATTTTTTCAGATGGCGCCCGGATTAAATTGAATGGCGCTCGGATTATTTCAGATGGCACTTGGACTAAAATGGACGGGAAAACCTGTAGAATTCTTTTCTCACTTTCGGAACAAGTTGAATTCTGTACAAGCAAAGCAATTATCCTTGTGTTTGCGGGATTTTTGGTTTTTGAGAATAGGGGCAGAAATCGGGTTTTATTTGAGATACTCGTCTAGCATAGGGTAAAATCGGGCGATACCGGGCAGAAAAGCAGATTTTGGGGTAGAAAATTTAAAAAAAAATTACTACGACTTGTCTCGCCCAGACGAACACAAGATGCTGAGCAGCTGTGCTGAACATGTCGTGTTTTGTGATCCTCACTGCTTGTATTGGTGGCTGGATTTGCAATTTCGCAAGTTTGTTTTCGGGGTGTTTCGGGTTTTACCCGAAGTGATAATGATGCAAACGGGAAGTAAGGGGAGGGCGAGAAAAACAGATACTAAACCTAGAACACAAGGCTGTAATGACATTTATTATAAATCATTGTGTAGTATGATATTGGGGAGTTTTACAATTATCAAAGTAATCGACATGCTGATATTTACGTAACACCTACACGACAGAATGTAACATGCATAGCTACGAGAAAATAGTACAACAAAGTTCTCTTCATTTGGATAGAGTCGCGGAAGTTACAGGAACTACATAATTAGCGTAACAATTTTTTCTTCTTAGTGACAGTGATAAATAAGCTTGTCCAGTGAGCCTTCATCACGGTGGTACTCTGCAGATCATACGCTGCACCTTTATTCCGTCAGCCTGCCCCGCTTTTTATGGCAGCCACATACCAGGGCAGTATTTCTACGCCAATATTCCGCAAAGGGCGCACTACATTGTAGTTCAGTGTTCGTCAGCGTCGTCCGCAGCATCGAATGTGCTCCTGTTATGCGGAAACACATAACAATGAGAAAAGGAGGGATCCGGGGAGAAAAACAGTAGCAGACGACACCGCTGAGAAAAGCAGAACGGTCAGAAAATGGCACGCGACACACTTTCACGACTCATTTGCGCATTGCGTGGTGTTATTTCCCAGCACGCAGCGTTAAATCCCGCGTTGCAAACGCCGACGCTATCGACGTTTTATAGAACCCCGGTAAAATTGCTACGCGACCCGATATTCAGCAAAAGCATTTACAAACAGAACATAAAGTGTGTCTCGCGCGATGCGGGTGGCGGCCGACCTCTCTCCACAAAAATCGCCCGCGACGACAGCGCGCATGCGCAGCGCGACAGCAGTGCCGCGTTGCGTTCGCTACCTGCTCGCGCCACGGAATCCAGACGACATCGCAGCGTCGCAGCTCTGCTCGTCGGCCGGGCTGTTGCTGCACAGGGGAAATATCGCGAGTCATCGCTTTGTATACCTTATGAGTGTCTCACGTGGATAACTTGTGCTCGTCGGCGTAATGTGGATATGATGCAAAGAACACATTGCAAGGGACATTCGACGTAGGACCTCGTTTATTGCTAGTCGGTGGTGACTTGGCGGAGTCTGCTCTGGTCCAACGTGACAGTGTGCGTCAAAACTCGTTGTATTGGATGTGTTGTGTTCGGAAGCTGTTCCAACGTGTTTCTTTTGGATAAAACGAACACCTACGGAGCGGATTAAACGAGAACACGTAAGTGAGTTCATGTTCATTTTTCGAATTCCTGTCACGCTTCGCGCGATTACGTATGCGGTTGGCTGGAAACAGGTTTTCCTTCACTAGATCTGATAAAAAGGCACGCATGTGCGCAGGAAACTTGGAGTCGTGCTCACATTGGCCCATCAATCGCCGCCAGAACGAGCCGCTGTGCCGCAGTTGTCTCTCGGGGTAAACAAACACACACGTATGAATGGGTTCCACCACTCGTGCACGTGCTTCAGCCACCGGCTGTTTCCGTTATTGATTGTACTTCTTCCCGGAAAAAAAAAGTAAACAAAAAGACAGGACAAAATACAGATATAAAACCCGAAACGACTCATAATTTCTCAAAGATTGATAGCGGTTCATCCAACGTGATGCGGTGTTCGAGAAATTGTGACGCAGTATGTTTATTTCAGTGTTTCCCTGTGTAAGTCGGTGGTGATACGTTTTTATTTATGTACGTATTTTTTAAAGCTTGGCTCGGCACCAAGAAAAACAGTGTGCCGCTATGCATATTCAAGGACGACAATGACGAGCCAAAAAAGAGAAAAGAAAACAGACCGCTTCGATAATAGTTTATGTGATGCAAGAAGGACGTTCAAGGCTCGCTCGAGAGAACTGTGCGGGATGCTCCATGTGGCCTCGTGAGCTGGTTTGGCCGGGGTGGCCCCATCTGAGGAGTGACCGCCCCGTCAAGCTGTCGGTACGCGTAATTTCAAGGTCAAGGTCAGGTGGACGCGCCTTGGTGAGCCTCGCAGGAAATGGGGCCGAAGATAGCATGGGCTTCGAGGACCTTGCATCCGGCCGCCGTCGTCTGCGTTCGTCGTCTGCAAAGGTTACGACTGCGGAATGTGTGCAACACACGTGGCACTTTTCCTGTGTGTGATTTATGAGCGGCTATTATCGGTGAGGAATTGGGGAGAAATGTTTTCGGAGGTGAAAGTGCTTCCGCTAAATGTGGGTGACACCCTTCGGCGTATCTCGAGAGCATGACACTGATATATGGAACAACTATAAATGTATTCCAGTACGACGTGTGTGATGTTGACGGTTGATATATAACGAGGGCTTCGGCCCTGCTCGGTTGTGTAGTGCCGTCGAAGGACAGAACGTTGACAAAACTACACAGAAATAAAAAACACAGGTGGCGAAAGTGACGTGAACGAGTGTTATACTATATATGACGCCGCCATTTCGGATTAGTGTCAGCAATCGACACTGCGTACGTACCGCGCGCCTGCAGTGCCTCTGTTAAACGAAATCACAACATTTGTTTAGTCGCGTCCCGCAATCACTGTAACACGGTTGTTGTTGTTTATCCGCTCGAAGTATGTTCCGGCATTGTGTGCCGTTTTAAAATGTGTTACCGAGCTGAATGTCTCTGGAAATTTTGGATCAACCCAAGTGGTCTATTGAGTTCCGGCAAGGGAGGGAGCAATGATAATAATTCTGGGAAGAAGGAAAAGATCTAATGAAAAACGTCATGTACCACTAAGGAAGGTTAGGAATATTTAGTGGTGGGTCGGCCTTCGTATGACATGATGCTTTTCGTATCACCAGTCGATACTAGTTGCACTCGACGCTGTTTCTGTAAATACTGTACAGGGTGTTTGATCTAACGTGTCTAGAAATTATATTTAAAGCGAGCGATAAAAGGAAAGCAAGTGGTACTTTTCTGCTACTTGAGTAAGAAACAGGTACTGCTTCACTAGTAGCACCTGTTTCTTAGTCAAGTAGCTGAAAAGTAGCGCTCGTTTCTCTTTTATCGCTCGCTTTAAATAAAATTTCTGGACACGTTAGAGCAAACACCCTGTATACTTGACGAACGAATAGACGACAGCCAGTCTGCCGAGAGCGATGTGATTTTATGATGAACGAGAGTCCGAGCTATCTTTCTCGACCTCTTCTTCCAATCGCCACATACCTTTGACGCTTCCCCGAATACACGACCGACCGACGTGAGGCAAATCACGACCCGCCTAACCAGCAAAATGAAACGGCGTCGATTTTGATAATTGTCTAGTCTGGTGCAACATTACTGGGCATCTCCATATTATTGCTATTGCATCATCCTAATGGGCTCAGTGCCCTGTTTCTGGCCGTCATCCAAGATCACGTAAGACCGTATTTGGTACCCAAGTGTGCAGATTGTTAGGCCTTACAGCGAACAAAAACGTGCGCGGAAAGAAAGATTAAAAAGGGTCTACGGAGTTCGTGCTTCGATAAGCACAAGGCGGCAGGCAGAGTGCTCGACAATAAAACGCGACCAGCCAGCCAACCAACGCAAGTTGAAGGACGTATAGGTTCACCCATGAGAGGAGAAAAGAAAAGAAGAAGAAAGACGAGAATAAAGTATTCGATTTGCTGACGCACACCATAAAAAAGTCGTGCAAGGCGATGAACGAAATCTGGCGCTGCCCTCGCGCGCAACAAAGCAAAGTTTTTATTTTATTTATTTATCGTACCTGGTGCTGTCCTCGCACGCAACAAAGCAACATGTTTGTTTTATTTATCTATCGTATGTTCCAGAAACACCACGGGAGGTGGGGGGGGGGGGGGGGTATATGTTTAATAGAAAGAAAAGAAATACCACAGGTTGCTCGACGTCTAAGGGCGTTTCTGATAGAGTAGCAAGCCATCCCTGTCTTGGCTAACCTGTCTTATCGCCCATATTAAACAAACAAACAAACAGAGTTAAAAGAAGACGAAGAGGATGTCATCGTTACACGTCAGTACGCTTGCACTTCAGACAGGGGGAGGGGGGGGGATATGTTTATTGAAACAGCTCATTCCACTGTGTAATGGTGTACTATAGTGTTGGCAGACGATCAATGAATTCCTTCAAGCAATAGTTTTAACCTAACATACACACGCACAGACAGCATCCCAGATATTCATCCTTCCTTTTCTGATTCCGTGCTAGCGCCGCGAAGCAACTGTGGCTGTGAGCGGCGTACAGATGTGGATAGATGGAGAGAGGACAGCAGAAAGGAGCGGGGGACAGGGAGATTAGTATGGGTCCTGGGCCGACTTCAAGGGGAACTTTGCCGACATTCGTCTGGAAGGTCCTCGGAAAACCCAGTGAGACCCTCAGATAACACAGCTGGTGGTTGGGTTCGAACCCCCCACCTCCCAGTCTTCAGCACGACCTTGGCTACCACCAACGAGCGGTATTCATCCTTTCTGTACCCGTATGGCACGTGACGTGACGTCACGTATCACGCTTAACGAGCGCGGAACAGTTGTGATTCCAGACCTTATTCGATTACGAACATCATATACGTCCAAGCACTGTGGCGTCGCGCACGATTATAGTTCTTTCGCGAGTTACAGCCACCTTAAGTAACACGCCAACTATTATAGAATCGATTTTCTCACGAAGAAAGCCTTCAAAACACGTTCATTCTATGCGTTGGAGCTGTTGCTGAGAGTTTTCTTGCGTCATTGACGGTTCAACATGAACATACACGGAACAAAACATGCGCGCTCCGGGATCAACGGACTCCGGAACTTGTCGGGCGAAATGTAGGGTAGACCTCGCCAATGCCATCTCACGGAGCCAAAGTGCAGTTCCAGAAATGCGTTCACGCTTGAGTGTATAGTTTAAAGTGCCACTAGGAAACTAAAGCTCGTGTCTTCAGAATCCTACCAAAGTTATGTTATGAAATCTTGTTGTCTCACTTTACATTCCTGCAAAATATTTTGGCTGTACGTGACGCGAAAGCTAGATAAAATGAATTTTTATTTTTGAGAACTGTGACGTCATGTTAGGCTCCGACACAGTGCACGGTTCTCATCTGGCAACGTTGTTGTCCTTCGCGTCTTCCTGGGGGGGGGGGGGCTCACTTTTTGCACTCTATTAGCGGAGCCCCACGTGAGATATCCTCCTACCGTTCCGACCTTTGAGAAAACACAAAGACCGAGAAGACATCTCTCCCATTTTCCCTTCTTTCGATCAGCATCACGTGACTTCTCCATCACGTGACCCTCCCCGGACGCCGGTGTCGTTGCTAGGAGACGAGTGCCCTCTCCAGCACATGACATCATGGCAATTTGTGGGCTTATGATTAAGTCACCCGCTCCTCGCGTCATCGAAACTTGTGGAGGCTCAGCAGATCTTCAAAAATTGACAGAAATGCACAGCGTTCGTAAGCAGCATCGAAAATTTGCGTATAGAATCCCTGGCACCTTCTTTTCATTGACTAAATAAAATAAACGCTGTTTTCCGAGTCCGTAGTGGCAGTTTAAGAAACGACTTCTTGAATTATCAGTCTATATCCTACATCCCCGGATGTTTTCGCTTTTTCTCGAGGCATGACTCACTCGAAAGTTTTGCTTCTATATCTGCCTGCGTTGACGTCTTGTTCGCACGCATTACATACCAGGACGAATATAGCTTTGTCCCACCTATACCGTGAAAGTTGGGGGCCTCTCAATAGAGCCATCGCTGTTCCTCGTCAGAGGCTGTGTTACTACGCTCTGTCACTAGAGTAACATAAGGACCAGCAGATGTGACACACAAGAACACATTCACGCAACCTTCAAATGCGTCTTCAAGCTGGAGCAAGTGGCTCGGGATTCCAGCTGCATCCAAATTCCGAATACATCGTATAGTCACAGTTATCGGTGAGATACCCAGCGGAAGACTTTCTGGTACATAGTTCTTGTACAGTGCTGGACAAAAGTTTACGGAACGTGCTCCGGGGCATTCCTTCCTCATATAGTGACACGCTATAGCTGCGAATGGTACAGTATGGACTTGCAAACAGATGACTGGGTTACCTAAGCACATGTCTGTAAATCCGTACGGTCCCATTCGAAACTATAGCTTGTCGCTCTGAGGAATGAATGCGCCGGTGCATGTTCCGTAAACTTTTGTCCAGCACTGTACCATTACAACGTGAACGAACTAGAGACACAGCGATCCCATATTTGGTGCCTTAGCACGAGAACCGCTCCAGAGCCATTCCAGAGGTCTTAAGATCCGGGTCAGTCGTTCTGAGGTGTTAGTCCTAATACAACGGCGAAAGACGCCGTAAAAGAGTCACGGGAGAAAGTCATTTCCCATTATATTAACAGAGACAGAAGCTTTGTGATAAACGTACGGTGTGAATGACCAGCAGCGAGTACTGCAAGTTGCACGAGCGGTCGACATGTGCCCATCAACATCACTGGACAAAAGCTACATAACCCATCATTCAGCATCCACTACAACGTAACATTCCGTCGCAGCTTACCACTCAGCATCACGTCATTCTCCATGTCCGTCTCCATCATGTCCATGATGGCCATCGTGAGTGAATTTCCCGACCAATGGGCATTGTCGAAGTGATACGTGCAGTTGCATACATCTGAGAGAAGTCCTCTGGGAAAGGATAGCATCATTCTCACAGTTCCCTCTGGACGGCCGTTACAAGGCATCATTGGGTTTCGCTATAGAGCGAAAGAAAAAGTCGGACGATTAAAACAAGCGGCGCCTCAAGGATTAATGGTCTGTGTGTGTCCGTGTTGGTGGTGGACTTGTTATTGCCGAGCTGTTTCCTGTTTGTAAGCCTGGCATGGCGGCAGATCTTGTGACCAACAGTATCTACTCTCTGTCATAGACCTTCCGAAGAAAACCCAGGGCAAACACCCAGACGAGCACAGCCGGTGTCGGGATGAGATATCTTTGCGCCAGAAAATCCTCAATCAAACTCGAACCCGGTGTCGGGAGTGGACCACGGCCGCCACCGGGTCTCGGCGCGCAAAAGGTCGTGTCCATAGCGAGCCCATCGAGATCCTTACCTACGTTTTCGGTTTTTATTTTTGGGCGGATTCGGTGTACGTTTTCCGGTATTTATTGATTTTCACGGAATCGGCGTTTTTCGGTGTTTTTCCTGGCGCGTACGTGGTCTACCCGACAGTTATTGGAGAATAGAAATCACAACGCGATTTCGGGGCGACGCTCATTCAGCATGGCGTTGTTCGCTGCGGTGGCGTTTTACGGCTAACGAAAAAGTAAACGGACTTTTTTTCACAACCATCGTATTTCTGTATGGTTTTCTGATCTGCATCAACAACTTGCTGGGCGCATGTGCAGCAGGTCATCTCTGTCACCGTTCCTGGAATGTCCCTCCGTATTCTGTGTTTTTCGATTAAACCCGAATTACGGAAAATTTACTCGGCGTACGTTTTTCGGTGTTTCTCGATTAAAACCGAATGACGGAAAATTTACCCGGCGTACGTTTTTCGGTGTTTTTCGATTAAAAACTGAAAACGCGGAACCCTACCTATCGCTCAACTGACTGAGCGCTGTTCGACAAGTAGACGGCGACGGTGATAGACGCCGTGGTGTCGTGCTGCCCCGTTGCATAAATAGATCGTTTATAGGTCGTTTATTCTGGTCTCGCATTGCGACATATCGCCTCGCACGCTCGGGCACTGTCGAAGTCAGAGCGAGTGCGCGCTAGGGCACGCAATTAAGGTACGCCGTGTCTCTAGGAGTCGGATTCCGCGCCGCTATCCTTTTCTCATGAAAGCTGCTGCTAGTAAGACGAGAGTAAAAAAATGATTCTTTGGTAAGACTACTAAAGTCCGTCTGAGAACACGTTCGGGAGTTCAGCGTCAAGATAACAGCCACTAAAATGCAAGCGTGCATTCTGTCGCGCATGGAGCCATGGTGCACTTTACTTAAAAAAAAAGATAAAAAAAGAAAAGTAGACGTAACTTACTTAGTCGCAGCTAGCGTGTGAAAGTAGTAACTGAGTTACAGTTATCTTTTTTTTAAATGTATTTAGTTACGTCGACAATTAGCAAGTTATAAGATTTGGATTCGGATTTGAAGAACAAATAATATGGAGAGGACTGCGGCTCCACAAAAGGAACCGGCCACTCTAGTGCACTAGAATGCGGTTGAATATGACAGACCACCAGGGGTTGGTGGGGATGATGATGTGATCACAGCATAATGAGTGTAGAAGATGTAGTCCATAGCAAGTCCACAGCAAGTCCACGGCTGTTGCAGCAAAGTTTTGCACAGCGCCATTTCGCGCCCAAGCGGCCACGGATCCAAACAGTAGGGAGTTTCATCAGCGGGTTCTGCGTGGTGTTTCAAGCGGTATGCCTCAAGGAGAGCCATAAAACCTGTAATCCACAGAAAAAGCGGTGCATCTTGCCA
The DNA here is from genome assembly GCF_037126465.1 of Ornithodoros turicata. Lineage (NCBI taxonomy): Eukaryota > Metazoa > Arthropoda > Arachnida > Ixodida > Argasidae > Ornithodoros > Ornithodoros turicata. The sequence continues at coordinate 24,758,732 of NC_088207.1, forward strand.
AATGCGAACAACTCGAGACCATGTATATGAAAGTGCCACGTCGTCTGCTAAACTACTGCGCGTTGTATATTTTGGGGCGTTGACGTTGTTGCTCACTCGCGTCACCTGGCCCACAAAAACAGGTCTAAGGGTGTGCTGTGCAGTCCACAGATTTGAGCTGCCACCATGTGTCAGAACCGCTTGTCCACTTCGATGTTTTTATTATTCCGTATTAGCGCCACGAAGCAGCTGTGGCTGTAAGCGGCTTACAGATGTGGACAGATGGAGAGAGGATAAGCAGGAAGGAGTGGGGGACAGAGGGAGGAGTATGCGTTCCGGACCTGGGGCTTCAGGGGGAACTGTGCCGACATTTGTCTTGGAAGTCTTCGGAAAACACAGGGAACACCTCAGACAGCACTGCCTGTGATGGGATTCGAACCCACCACCCAGTGTTCAGCATGACCTTGGCTGCCACTAACGAGCGGTACGCCTTAACCCGCTACACTCTTAAAAATGAGCTTCACCGCATAGCACGCTCCTAGCCAACCATCATCTCCAATGATATCGTTATCTGCCCTGATTTGTTGAAAACGGGGGGCGTACGCCTTTTTTGTGACAATTACGAACAGCATAAGTGTCACAAAAAGGCGTGCACCTCCCGTTTTCAACAAATCAGGGCAGATAACGATGTCATTCGAGATGATGGTTGGCTAGGAGCGTGCTATGCGGTGAAGTTCGTTTTTAAGAGTGTAGGCCATGCCGCTGGTCCGCTACGATGTCGCGGAAGTGTTTTACCACAGCGTCGAACGCACGATACCCGACACGGGGGTGCCACGGTCCGAGTACTTTATTGACACTAAAAGGTCGACTGTCCACTGTTGCCAACTTCGACTGTAAAAGGCGGTGGGTTTCCCTGTAGCGACCACATCATATTGTGGCGTATATATTGATGTATTACGACGTATGAATGAATGCCATTATAGTAGCTTATTTACTTTGCAGTTACCGTTGCAGAAGTGGTAGTCGAGTAAATGAAACACTCAAAAAACCTAATCTTAGTTCTTTTACTCTCGAACCGCGATTGCGTCACGTGCTTGTTACGCATGAGGAGTAGTTTCTCTGTTGTGGTCGTCGGTGCGATTCGTTATCGCTTCAGTCCAAACGTATCCTTTCCAACACGCGACAGCCCTCCAGCAGTATAGCGCTGGAGATGGCTTGTTGTAGCGTTCTGAAGAACGACCTAGCGTCTTGTTGGAACTCGACTTAAAAGAGTGCAAAAGGTATAAGCGAGAACCAACAGCAGCACAGGTACACACGGGCAGGATCTCACTACATCTGCTTTTGGAACTGTTGCGTTTACAGTTGGGGTCACGGTGAGTGTTAACTAGTTACAGCTACGGTTGGCACCTTCCTCCAAAACGACTCCTTACTGTAACTCTGTAGTCATCGAAAATGTAACTATATGGGAGGCTAAAGGAGGAGCAGGGGCAGTCTCAGAAATAGAAAGCACTGCCTTTGTGGCCTTGTGCTCCGGTTCGTCTTCTCTGCTTTTCACAGTGCTACATCGAGTGAGAACTCGATGATCCTGATATGGTATTGTCCTGTCGCTATCACTTCTTGTATGGTGCTTTGCAGAATCTCACATGCGAACATCTAAAATGAACTGAGGTGTAATGACTGGGCAAACTTGCGACACGTCCAATTTGATAATAATCACATAAATGATATATTTTGGAAAATTTGCGAATTGTCTGTTAAGACATACGTTTGAGTCTACTGCCCGCCAGAGCATAGGACGCAGACAACCAGCGTAAATTCTGTCAAAGATAGTGTGGTTCCCTGCATTACTTAATATAACGCTAGTCGTGCTTATCGTGCATCTATTATCAACGTTTGATGCGCTACGAGGCCTGATGAATAGCCTCACTATTTAAGGCGCCGTTCACGTTGGTAGCACCTCGTGTAGTCCCTGGCCCAATATCCTGCAGCATTCTCGCGCACTCCGTTTCGTCCCGGAATTTCGAAGGGACACTTGGCTCCATTTACTATAGTACACTCTTTTATAAACTCTTTACTAGAAGTGGATCAATATTGTGCCTTTTATGTTTTTGTGCGCTGTCATAATCTAGACATGAGGGCTTCATGTCATACTAAGGACAGCGATGTAATACAATTATTTATCCATCACCTTATCATTTCGTATCTCATACGAGCCAGCGTGCCCTGAGGGTAGTGAGGATTAGAATGGCTAAGTGGGCCTGTTGGTACATAGCTATACTGGCTAATGGAGGCTGGAACAAAAACTGGTAAAAGGTAGATTCAGTTCAAAAGATGAACGGATTTTTGAAGCATTCTTACTTTGGAAAGCAGGGGGAGAAAAATGTATCAGTGAACCCTCAATGGCACTTAGTCAAGATGAACTGACGTACTTAGATAGTAAGTACGGTGAATGATGGAGATATGCAATATTTTCTGTGTTGTTCCCATGTGTGTTTATTTGTTCCCCTCTGGTCACGTGACAAACCTGTGTAAAAGGAGTTACCTTGACAAATAAATAGTGGAGCAGCCGGTCCCATGTACGTGTGTTCTTTATGTCCCTTGTCCTTACAGCTCCAATTTCTTCGTATGGGTAGTGAGGCACAGATTAAGCGGCAACTTTCCGTAGTCATCGGCGCTAGGTGTATTTGTTGCTGTTGATGATGATGCAAAAAAAAAAAAGCGCTTTGATATTAGTAAATATTTACCTACCGGATGTCGCGCTGTTTCACCATGGAAAGGGGACATTTAAAATAGTATAACTTTGGATGTCTTTTATGCCAAGAAGTGAAGAAAATAATAATAATAATAATAAAGAAAGAAAACAATGGCGACGTGCTCATGTCTCGCGATATGTGCATCACTGCTGTTCTTAGTGAGTTGCAGCAGCTGTTCGCCGCGGGGAGGAGGATGAATTTCTCAGTGACAGCGCGTGAACAATGGCTTTGACCTTGTAACAACCCGTTATAAATCGGGGGAAATAGAGGATATGATGTGAGGCCCCGCATCCGGCCTCTTCAATCTCTTTTTGACACCAATCAAGGGAGTTCTTATTTTGACACTCTCCTCATCTTGCGAAATGCTCTCTCTCACGAAGATCGTTTTAAAGACAACTCGTTGACGAGTAGAGATTGACGCCACTTAAAGACGGTTATGGGGTCGACTTACGCTGTTTGAAAAATTTGTACGTTCTGAGTTATGAATGAGTTTGTCGCATGCGTGTGACCTTGAAGTATGCACGTGCACATTACTTATACTCATCGTAAGGTGGTAGAGTTACAGCTTGGGACAAAAGTTTACAGGCGACGGCACTGGCGTATTTCTTTATTGAAGCGGCCCCCGGCCAGCTATCAGGAAGAGATCGAATAAGAAACGAGTGGCTGGCTAATAAATAAATAAATAAATCAGCATGTGCGTCTGCTCCTGTTTGCTGCTAGGGTGTCGCAGTGGAGAAATACGAGAAATGCCAAGAAATCCCACACTCTTAAAAATGACGGGGGGGGGGGGGAGTAATGGCAGGATAGGCTCTCCGTTGTTGGCCACACAGAAGTGGGCGTCGTCACGGCTATAGCAAAAAAAAAAAAAAGAAAGAAAAAGAACGCAAAACAAAACACAAAGGATGGACGGACGGATGGAGGATAGAGTAGGTGAACATCATCGCATAGCACGCTCCTAGCCAACCATCAACTCAAATGATGTCGTTATCTGCCCCGATTCGCTGAAAAAGGGTGGCGTACGCCTTTTTGTGACAATTGTGAACAGCATAAGTGTCACAAAAAAGGCTTACGCCCCCTACTTTCAACGAATCAAGGCAGATAACGATGTCATTCGAGATTATGGTTGACTGTAGGACGCGGTGATGTTCATTCCTAAGAGTGCAATGAAATCCCAATCCCAATCCCAAGAGAAGTCCCAATGGGGAAACGCGACACCCCAGTGTTCCGTAAACTTTTGTCCCAAGCTGTACAATCTCAGATTTATCTAATCGATATCCTAAGCCCTCAGTACGCTTACGTCACAATTTTCGTCTCAATTGCACTCGTAGGTTTCAGAAAAATAAAACTGAAAATTACGGGCAACACTGGGTCGAAGTAGTCACGCATTGCTCGTCGAGTGCGGCGGCAAAACTACATTGCATGCACACAACACTGGGTCTAAACCGAAAAAGAAGGCCGGCTGCGTGTCGGCTACGTAGCCATCAGGAGCAGCAAATCATTTGGTGGGAACATAGATCACTGTTGCTTGAAGAATTGGTGATTATTTCCCACCAGAAGTCGTCCCGAGTCGTTTCACCACAATTTTGCTAGTAAGTTAACAATATTAAGCGTTCTCTGTCATATGTATACCTGCCTGTGTCTGCTGCTTTACGGCCAGGATCGGAACCTTTATTTTTTTCGGTTCGGGTTCAGGTTGATGCATATTGGTTCGGTTCGGGTTCAGCTACGCAGCATCGCAAAATATCGGTTCGAACCGGTCCAGGAAAGTTAATTTTGAGCAGATTACCATGGGTTAAAAAGCAAGCATGTCCTTACGATTGTCAAATAACACAAATGTACTTTTCTTGTTGTTGCCGACAACAGTGGTTCACAGCAACACTGCGTGGTGTTACAGATCTGCATTTCAGGTGCAACGTTACGGTAGCATACTGTGCTCTCTGTGTTCACTCATCATATACACCCTCTTACATCCTGCTCAGGGACTTGCCGTTATATTCACAGCCCAAAATGAAAACTTGGGGTTGCTGGACGACAAAAGTCGCGTGCAAGGAAGCCTACAACTGCCAAAAGGACGACCTCAAAACTAACACAACCGAATGAACGCAATGGCTGCGAGGAGGAAATACCACGCGTACTTGGGTTGCAGTTTTGTTTAGTTTAGTTTCGGTTTCGAATTTGTTTGGCAACGTGGCTAAATCCGATTTAAAAATCGTAGTTCCGATCTCTCACAATGCACATTACGTCTGAACCGTTTCGCGAACCGGTAACCGCCAAAATTTATTTCGGTTCAGTTCCGGTGCACTTCAACGCGAGAAAAAAAAAATTGGTTCGGTTCAGTTCCGGTTCAGCGAAAAATACGGGTTTTTAGGCGTTTTCGGTTCGGTTTCGGTTCCGATCCCTGCTTTACGGTACCTTTAACAATTTCATTTCGCGATTTCCCAATTTTTCGCGAATCTGGCAGCAAAGTTCGAGAAATCTACATGCGAAAGTTCGTGACTTGACTGGCTTACTTTGTGATTCGCCTGACGTGGCCCTCACTACATTTAATTATAGCTGCATTCCACAAGCTTGTGCGGCACAGAACTTCAAATGCTTACTAGAGCAACCGAACGTGAAAATATAATTTCGCGATTGTATCGTTTTTTTCGAAGTGTCAATCCTTGCTCGAAATTTTCGCGTGCCCTCGTTAAAAATTGCGAATTTTTGAGTTCGCGCAACTCGCAAAAATTAGGGGCGCGCGAACAGTATGGGAGTATTCAAACGTGAAAGGACGGGACGTTCCCACTTTGGTGGTTTTTGCAACAGGGATATGCTCTAAAAACAATACTTCGCGGCATGCAGTTGATATACACGGCATACCGCTGATATAATTGTCGCGGCTGATTTGAGGTTGAGAGTGGGGCGTACGCCTTTTTCTGCAGGCTTTTTACAGGCAGACATTCTCTCGTAGAGGGTATGTAACTGCAAAACGACTAATTACCTAAAATTCATTAATCAACTCTTTAATTGGGGGATTTCGAGCAAAAGTGAGATAGCCATATGCGAGACAATCCTCTTTTAAAGCCCCCCCTCCCCCCATTTTTTTTAAGAACCATGAAACGTGCACGTACGTTGAAATATCCATCGCCAAAGTTTGCTATGCAAATGAGCCGAAACCGAAACTGTGCCCCTCAGGAGCGCATGATCTTCGCCATCGGACGCTTATCTGGTGGTGGAACTACTTGCCGGAGGCTTTTGTGGCTCGCAAACCTGTTGACTTGGCCGGCAGATCAGCGTGTACTGCAGTCGTCTCCTTCGCTCCAAAGCACGTGGCCCTGTGACGTGAAATGAGCGCTGTGCTCCCTGCGCTCCCGACCGGCGCGGTTTCGGTGTCGGCTCATTTGCATAGTAAAATTCTGCCAGGGATATTCCAGTGCACGTGCGCGTTTCAGGATTTTTTAAAAATGGAGTAGCTTTCGACGAGGACTGCCTCCCATTCTTTCTGTCTCACTTTTTGTCAGAAAGCCCCTAATGAGAGTGTTAATGAATTTCAGCTAATTAGTCGTCTAGTGGCCCTATAACCCAGCTGCAAAAAACGGTATCTATGCTTCACATATATATTTTAAAAAATCTGGTGCAAAAAAGTAAAAGGGGCAACGGCTAGAACAACAGCAACAAAAAGGAACAACACCCTGTATATCGCAGGCAGATATCGGCTGGCAGATCGATCTGTAAGAGGTCCACCTACCATCCAACCACGGAAAGACCACAGTACGCTTTCAACGCGATTTCTCTCTGCATACACTTAGCTGCCTGCGTACCTATACTCCTAACTCACGTTCTTTTTCTTTTTTTCCCCATAGCCAGCGTTCTTTCGGAACTCGGCTTGACAAAGCCGCTTTTAGACTTCTCCAAGAAGCTTCCATGCCCTAGTCTCTTAATGCGCAGTGACGAAAAAAAAAAAGCAAAGAACAAAAAACATTAAGCGAAGCAAGATTTCAAAAAAAAATTCAACGCGGGCTCCCGCGACGTGCGCCGTATATTTCGGGCTTGTGATCCTCTTTTGCGGTGTGGGTCGACCTCTCAGTTCGACGACTGGCACAAGAGTGCCATTCGAATGCCCGTCTTTCTTCACCCGAGCGGGTGGCCGTAATTACAACCGCAGAGGGCTACAGCTGCGCCGTGACATCACTGGCTCGGGAGACGCTTTTTTTTTCCTCGTTTTTTTCTTTTTTTCCCTCGTTTTTTTCTTTTTTTCAGAAAGGTTTCGTTCTTGGTCGCAGGTGCGCGGGTTTTTCACGCGTCTCCGGGCAAACGTTGAAAGTTTAACGATGGTTTCGGACGATCGTAAAGAAAACATTACTGGTTACTGAATCACCGGTAGGGTTTTTAACGCGGGTCCTTCGTTTCGTTTGCGAGGCTCAAACAGGTGCCAGAGGCTTTGAGCAAGAGGCAAAAGATGTGTCGTAAACAGAGGATTGAAGACAACGTTTCCTATGAACCATTAAAGAAGCATGGAAGCAACAGCGTAGCCAGAAAAGTATTTTCGTTGCGAGTTCTGCGGTAACTTTACATGGGGGAGAGAATTTTACCTTCATTTATCCTCTCCTAAATGCACAACCAAAGGCGCAAAATAGTTGCTTTGGGAAGCGCGTTTCCAGAGTAAGTTCGTTTACGAGAGTGCGCACAGCAGCAGCGGCGGCGAACTTTCCCACATCTTCCCAGCGTGTTGTGACGTCAGGTCATCCGAGCGCTTTTATTGGCTGCCGAGAATCGTCTCCAACGCCGCGGAAGCAAGGCGGCCGGTCGACTGCTCTGCTTCAGACAGCACAGACGGCGTCAAATGCAGCTGCAAGAAGAAAGAAAGGAGAAGAAGGCTCACTATTGGGCGGCTGACTTGACGTCACAGACCGGCAGCCATAGGGGCGGAGGTTTTCTGACTCGCCAGATTGAAAGCTCTCTTGCGCACCAAGATTGCGCGCTGCACTTGTACTTTTGTACTTACAAGTATTTCGTACATTTTGTGCGAATATGTATACCAGGTTGGTAGTTCGACGTCTTTCTTATTTCGAGCCCTTCTATATGCTTCAAGGAGTTCCCGCGCTTCGTCCCAAGTTATGCCCACTAAATGGGAAAGACAATTAATTGAACCGATGAAGAACTGCATTCCAAGTTTTTGATCCAAAATGGGGTAGTAGACGCATAGAAAATTGGCACCGCAAATACCGAAACTCGTGTGGCTCTGTGGTGGTGGTGGTGGTGGCGAAAGGGCTTGCCGTTGTCGGCCTCACGTAGGTGGGCAACGTAGGTGACGCCCTGGGGGAATGTGCGTCCTTGGCCGACTTCTAAGGCTCTGGCTCTGGGCTCTGTCATCACTGCAGACGCGTGTGGGGTGGCAGGCCAGTGGGATATATAGCACGAGAGAAGTCACGTGCTTACGGCTACTAATGGGAGTGGCCGTAGCTAGTGCTCGTCTAACGTGAAAGCTCGACGCGTACGTATGTTATAGAACTCATGCCTCGCGATGGATCTTCCCGATCCGGGAATATCTGTGGCATCAGTGCTTGCAAGAAAAACCGATCAAGGGCAAATCAGCATACATGCTGAGGAAATACAACAAAATAGAAGAAAAGGCTATCATTCGACTTTCTGTGCAATGGAAAAAGACGCACGTACAAAGAGGTTTCCATTGGAGGTACACTCTTGAAACACAGGTGGTGGGCTGGTGAAAGGGCACAATTGACAACGTCACTACTGACGCCCTGGGGAATGTGCGTTCTGGGCCGACTTCTAAGGGAACTGTGCCGACATATGTCTTGAGACACAACTTCACCACATAACGCACTCCTAGCCAACCATCATTCAGAATGACATCTTTGTCTCCCTCGATTTGCTGAAAACTGGAGACGTACGACTTTTTGTGACAGCTACACTAATGGTCACAAAAACGGCTACGACTTGCGCTCTCGACAAATCAGGGGTGGTTAATCTCTAAAGAACTTCGAAGCATATAGCACGCTGTCCCACCATTGCCACGAACGATAGGGTTATCGCTTCGAAGAAGGAGGAAAAAAAAGGGGGGGGATATCGTTTATCTAAAGAAATAAAAAAATAAGGAAGGGAGGGCGGTCTGCCTGCCGAGAAAGGAGCGAAGGGTGTAAGCCTTTTCGTGCATTTATAATATATCCAAGTTGGCACAAAAGGTGTACGCCCCCTCTCTCTTGCGGTGAAGCTAGGTTTTTGAGAGTGTTGGAAACCGAAGGCATACACCTTTCCGTGACAACTAACGTATAACGGCATAAGTGTCACAAAACGACGTACGCCTCCCGGTTTCAACAACTCAGGGGAGAGAACGTGTCATTCGGGATGGTGGTTGGCTAGGACTGTATAATGCGGCGAAGTTCTGTTTTATGAGTGCGTTCTGTGCAGTGCTTGATCTTCAGCGTGATATAGGTGGTGAAGTTGTAAGACTGCGTCACCCTTGACTTTAGGAGAGAGCAGGGCATATGCTTTCCTGCGTGACAACTCACATAAACCGTCATAAAACGCGCACTCCCCTTATTTTCAGTATATCAGAAGCAAGCGATGTCAATCGGAATGTTTGTTCTCTAGGAGCATGTTATTCTCCTTACATGAGGGTTACACCTTTTTGTGGCATTCATGCTGTTGTGTTAGTAGACCTCTACCCGAGGAACGTCATCATGACGTTGGTAGACAGACTGAAACCGAAACAAATCGGAAGGAGAGGGCTGGGTTCCACGAATGGGCACTTGTTCGCTGCCTCCTATTGAAAGAAAAGTAGGACCGAAGGTTGCGTCCCTTTCAGGGACCGTCGTAATCCCCTCAAGACCGGCCTTCGGGCGCGACCTTATTCGCCCCTGACTTCGAGCGTAGTTCAAGTCTACCAAATTGGTGGCGCTGTCAAACACTATGACGTCATTTGTTTACAAACAGGGAGATGTCCATTGTCCCGCGTTCTCAACAAATCCGTGAAACAACGATGCCATTCGCGATGATGAGCATATATGGAGGCAGTGTTTTCTCAGAGGCATATAAAACACGCTGTCGTGACGTGTTCCACGCAACCACGCGCAACATGTGTTCTTACGTAAGTGACGATGTTAGTTGGCAGCAGCTGTATATGTACCCTGCATGTCGTGGACAGATGTTGGATCCCACGACCGTTGCACCTGCGAACAACTCCATTGTGGGGTGCCGCCATAACCCGTGATGATGGAACGGAACGGAAGCAGGAAGCCTTTCTTTCGCTGCACGTCTACACGCATGTGGCCTATTCCGGGCACGGCATTATCCTGGATTACTTCTCGCGAGAGGAAAGTCGCGGAAGACGAGGAGCGCGACCCCCTTCGTCGGGCTTCAAAGGGTTACGGGAACCCCTTCCGCAGCCATTGTACACGTCATCCTGCGGAAGATGAAGTGTAACGCTGATTTATAGGGGCTCGATGCTTTATCATGCGTTATGAATGGTTTCTTTCTTGCTCTCTTGCACCCCGCAATATCGTATTATGCATTTCACGCAGAGTTGTACACGTTACTCGAAAAAGTAATTGATTACAATTACTGTTACTACTGCGCAAAAAGTAATTCTTTGCCGTTACAAATTACTTCATCAAAAATGTAATACGTTACCGATTAAAAATGTAGGGCGGTACTTTTCCCGTTACTTTTAAATTGTGGGCCATAGCAAAGCCAGCAAGCCTGCAGTGAACGCAACCACGCAGCTCTTGTTGCAAATTCTAATATGAGACACCAACATACATGATGAGTGACATTCACAAATACATTTGGAAGCAACATACAAAGCACATACACGCGTTTATTACAGATTTGTATACACATTTAAAACGACATCGAAACATCCGCTTCGTTTTGTTACTATTGTTATGTTCAGCCCGCACAATTTATAAACACAGTCACCTATTTTACTGTTGCTCCAGTAGGTCGCGGTTGTAAGGGATTATCATATTACTGTGGTGTGCATGGAACACGTGTGGACTAGAGACGGCCGTCACAGTGACCTCACAGTGACAGTGATCTCAGTGACGTCACAGTGACCTCTGCGTCATTGTCTCAGTCGAACTCGTGGTGGCACAGATTGGGTTGCTGAAAAGGATTTCCATTGTTGACAGAAGGTTAAAAAAGTAATCGATTACTTAGTAATTGATTACCGAGAATTGTAATCAGATTACTTGGAAAATTACTTGCTCAGAAAATTAATTGATTACGTTAAAAAATTACTGAAAAAGTAATTGATTACTAGTAACGCAATTACTAGTAACGCGTTACGTACAACTCTGATTTCACGCGGGATATCGGAAGAAGCGTGCTGTGTACGGGGGAACTGGGTGGTGACCAATCTCCTTTTCAATGGGGGATGACGTGGTGTAACTTCATTCAGATTAGTTTCTCTAGTGATTGCGTTCCAGCACGATATACAGGAGGCGGGCGTGAGAAAATATGGGCAATGTTAGAAAAAGGTACCATCATCTTCCATTTTTACCACCACCTCGTCTCAGAATTGCTTCTTTGCTAAAGTTGGCTATGCACACAGCAGTGAGGTCGATAGTAGACCGCTCCCGGTCTGTAAACAAATGTCGTCATAGTGTTCGACAGCGCCACCAATTTGGTAGAGTTGAACTACGCTGGAAGCTAGGGGGCGAACAAGGTCGCGCCCGAAAGCCACTGTCTTGAGGGGATTACGATGGTCCCTGAAAGGAACGCGACCTTCGGTCCTACTTTTCTTTTTGAATCGGAGGCCGCGAACAAGTGCCCATTCGTGGAACCCAGAACTCCCCTTCCGACTTGTTTCGGTTTCAGTCTGTCTACCAACGTCATGATGGCGTTTCTCGGGTAGAGGTCTATTACAACCTGCCTCCAGCATCACCATCACGAGCACCAGGATAGGGTACTCATGCGCGCTTTGGGGCTCTAAAGAAATAAAGCGTCATCACCGAGCATTGCGCAGAACATTTATTTCGGTTGTGGACGTGCGTAGTGATGCCCCCGTATTCGTTTGGCCCCCAAAGTGCTTGGGTGCCGAAAGGTAAAGCTCCCTCTCACCTATGCCGGGCCTCGGTGGATTACCTATAGTTGATAGCGTGTCCGCTTCATCCCACGGGATTCGGATCACCACGTAGTCTAGCTCTGTAACACTCTGTAGCATCAGCCGAAGACATCCGAGGGAGCCCTGGTATAGGCACTTAGCCGTAAGACGGAGAGAACGATATAAGGGGTCCACGAACAAGTTCAAGATGAAGAAGGAGAAGTAAAGCAAGCACGAGGGCAAGTAAGCCGGGAAGGGGTCAAGCCATAAGCTTTCTCCATAGCTGGACCGAAGGTTCTGAACTACTTCCGTTTGTGTTAAATGTATATCGTTTGTGCAATCATCTGCTCAGCCTTGTTTGAGAACCTTGTTCGTGAGCACCTTACTTGCGATATGGACTTCTGAATTGATATGATCCTGAAACGAAGCAGTGGCCTCTTCAGAATGTCTCGCGAAATACCTTTTCGGTGTGGGGTATCCAAAGGCGCCAAGAATTTCTGCAACGACTTCTACGGTAGCCTAACAACAAAATTCTCAAGCGGAGTGATTGCATAAATTATACAATGAGGGAACACCTCGCGATGCTTATATCATTTCGCCCGTGTTTGATTACTTCAGGTCTAGCAATAGAGCGGACACACTCAGGATGGGTGGTAGTAAGGATTTGCGCAGGATTTTCATCTCAGAGTTGGGAGAGGGGAGGTTCTTGGATTCTGCACGGGGTGTGTGCACTCATATCTGCTGGCTTTTCGGGCTTTTTTGTCCTTTCTGGTAAGCATTTGGGGGATGGGGGTTCGTAAGGTCCTTAAGGGCCCTGGGAAAACCGCTGGGTGTCAGGCGCCGCGGGTGTGGGATGGTGGCGTGCCGCTTCACAGTGTTGATCGTAAACACGCGAACTGCCATTCGGCGGAACTACAAAGGCGATTGAATGACTGACTATGCTGAAGAACTGAAGGATTTGGACGTCAGCCAGCTCCATGAACCCCGTAGCTCTCTACTCTACTCTCTGAAGAACGGATGCCTCTGCTTGTATCGAAGTCTCCGATTTTTCAACAGTTCGCCACAGTTGGAACGAAAAAAAAAAAAAGAGAGATAACGTCAAAATGAAGAAGGCAGTTTTCGAAACGGGTTTGGCGCGTCAAGTTCGAAGCGATGCCGAGCCTCTTTTTCTTCTGGGAACAACATTTGATCAATCACCTTCGTTGCAATTCCCAACCGGAAGGAAGCCACGAGGGGATTCCCGAACCTGTCAGAACCTGTGCGAGAAACAGGCATTGCTTTCTGAGAGTGCGTGCAATAAATCAGACGGCCTGTACGCTGCAAATGTGCAATGGCTTCCTCGAAGCATCGCCTTGAATGAGGGATCGCCTCTTTAAAGAGCAGCCTTCTTTTGTCCTGTCGTTCTCACTATTCTACGAAACCCATAATGTTGTCAGCAGGTCTTCAACGAACCATCACTACCCAGGCGTTTATGCAGAAATCTGGAAGATCACCAAGATTCTGGTTCGCGGAACCGGAGGACATACTCTGTTCGAGAGGTACTGTTCTATGTAAAGCCTTTGGTGAGTTTCGCTACAGTGCGCGTCGTTCAGGAAGTTGAGCATGCGGTGTCTGCTGTCGGTATTGCGGCGAAATTTCCACTCTGTGGTTGTGAATCGTTTGGAAGGAAGGCACATCCAGAGCATGAAACCGAATTTTTTTCCGGTTCGGTTCGGCTCCAGGCATAATGGCTCGGTTCCGGTTCAGCTCCAGGAGGACACCTATATCGGTTCGGAACCGGTTCATGATGCTCTAAACCGGTTCCAAACCGGTTCCCTGCACAAGGTATATGCCCTAAAATAAACGGTAGGAAAGTTCCGAGAGCTTTATTTCTCTTCGCATGCCCCAGCAGGCCGCAAAGCCAAGGACCCTTGTCCACAGGGAAACGAAACTACAGAGCGGGGATGTCCGACGTTGTCTCCATCGATGCGGGCGTCCAGCTACGCATTTCCGCTTGTATTGAAGACTCGTGTTGCAAAAAATGTCGCATGAACCGGTCATTCTTGGAACAGGTCAGGGCACTTAAGCTGAAAAACGGTCAGCCTCGAACTCTCGATGCTTGGAAGCCGGTTTTGAAACGGTAACTGAAATTTTCTAAATCGGTTCGGTTCCGGTTCATCTCCAAGATAGCGGCGGTCTTTTCGTTTCGGTTCCAGCAAAAATAACGGTTTTTTCCGGTTTTCGGTTCGGGTTCCGGTTCGGTTTGATGCTGTCAGCACATCACGTCCTAGAGCATTACTAACAAAGTTTTATTACCAGTCCTACGCACAATAAAACTGTCCACACAAATCTTCCGTCTCTCCGGCCTCCGTGCCGTCCTTCCTGTTCTGCTTCCATGGCCCGTGCGTGCGCACTGCCTGTCACAGTCCCGTGCCCTTGCTCTGCTTATGGTGAGCTATACTCCGCTGTCCATACTTCTGCTTCTTCCTTCTCCTCCTTTTCCTCGCAGTGTATGGCCGCCTCTGTCAGTGAAGTAAATACCTAGAAGACATGAATGAGAGAGAGAAAAAACTAAAACCTAAATGAGATCATCGTGAGGCTACAATATACCTGTATGAAAAAGGAACCTTTGTTATGGTTTGACGTCAAATCTCTCGTGGAAGGGGGGGGGGGGCGATGCGTTGCTCCCAAAGTTAGGGACCAACTTTGTCTCGTATAGGCGTTGAAATGCCATTATCGTGTGAGTTTTGTCATGTCGGCCAAACGAAAAGTTGCTTAAATGATTGTTTAAACCGTACGCTTTGAAAGTAGGAAAAAAAAAATAGAAAAGAAGACGATAAAGGTCGGTCCTCTGACTGAATTGCCAAGCATCTTGCAACTTACATCTTCTAAGCGTTGTATATACATGTATTTCCCTGTGTGTGTGCACTTCTGTAGAAACTGATCAGAACCGACGGGGAGGGGGGGGGATATATTTATTAGACGAAAAGGAAAAAACAAACAACCGGGGGAACGGTCAGCCAAACGAGACGTCGGCTTTCAAGGGAAAGCCTCGAATAATAAACTACACTCTTATAAAAATGAACTTCACCGCATAGCACACGCCTAGCCAACCATCATCTCGAATGATATCGTTATCTGCCCTGATCTGTTGAAAACGGGAGGCGTACGCCTTTTTTATGCAATTATGAACAGCATAAGTGTCACAAAAAGGGCGTACGCCTCCCGTTTTCAACAAATCGGAGATGATGGCCCGAGATGATGGCTGGCCAGGAGCGTGCTATGCGTGGAAGTTTATTCTTAAGAGTGTAGGAGTGGATTTACACGTAATGTGAGCCAGCCCACACTTGTGTGCGGTTACATGATGCGCGTGCCGCGGGGTAGGGCTGCAGGTAATTTCGACCACCCGGGTTCTTTTCAACGTGCGCCGGAAACCTCCGACACACGGTGCTGGAAGTAATGCTTACCGGGCCCCCCCACATTGCTGCCGTCCTCGGCAGGGATCGAACCCGCGATCTCGAGCTCAGCAAGCCAGCACGCTGTACCCTCGCAATCCGTTCGTGTGGGAACTGTGTAACTGTGTCACTAAGTTTTCGCTGACCTTCGGCTCTTTGAGGAAGAAGTTGTTGCCTCTCTGCTTTTGGCCTTTGTTGTGCCTATATGTATAAAATTGGTTGTCTGCGTAATAAATGTTCAGCTGCGTTTGAGACCGACTTTGTGTGTGTATGTGTGCGCGTCCGTTTTTGCCCGCTGCTCTTTTTAAGTTTTACCGTCATGTACCCCGTTTGTTTGTTTTTTCGCTGCGAGTGCGAAGAAAATCTGGCTCCTCCCTACTTTGTGCACACGCGCTAGGGACAGGAACCTGCGGAAATAGGGGGTGAAAAATAGAGGCGTCCAAAGGAAGATTGAAGAGCGTTTGGGCAAATGAACGCATGAATATGAGGGATGAGCAAGCAGCAGCTTTCAAGGTGCTACCTGCAAATGTCAGTGTGTTAACTTTGCGTAACGTTGGGGCCCAAATTTGACACGCTATGCGTGCAGTAATTTAAAAGATAATAATGCGCACAGTAATAATAATAATACAAAAACACTCTTTCCAGCGCCTATGAAGACAACTGTGAAACGGAATCCGGAATGGTATAGGGGGTGACGTAACTAGCAGCTATGCCCACGAAATACGGAAGGGTAGACACTATGTTTAAGCCTTACAACGATCGTTCGCAAACCTTGATAGCTTAGGTAATCAGGACTGTTTATAAGGGGTGGCGAGTGGGGTCCACTGGAAGCTATTTGTATGATGGATGTCCTGAGATGCTTTGTCAGGAAAACCTCCGAACGGTACGAGCACAGTGTCTCGGCATGCTTCATCGAAGAATAACCCTCTCGCAAAAGAGAAAGAAAAGTGGCGGACTGACGGGAGGGACACCCCTGACCGGAGAGATACAGACGGAACCGTCTGCCTCAGGAAATTCAAAAGATCCAAAATTTCTCATCATTCAAGAGGAAAATGAAGTGTGTCATATTTCCACTGCTTCGCAATTTTGTTCTTCCCTCACTATCATCTATTAGAAGCTGCTATCCGATGTTACTAGCAATATATTGTCATTTGTTCTTTTTGTAATAGGTACCCCGTAGCATATGACTTAATTGATGCGTAGCTGGCATAATTAGTCCTCTATAAATTGATCTGCGGTTATCTGGTCATACTTTAATGCATGGAAACGCTTCCCTTCTCCATCCTGTGTATATTCGTCTGTACGTATTGTGTCGCGCGATTAAATAAACAAATAAATAGTAGGAAGGTATGTGGATTCGAGGCCGCTTTTCTTAATCGAAATATGCCAACTAGGCATGACGTCACTTGGCAGATCTCCCGTTTCAGTTTCACTTCTCGTTTAGTTTTTCAGTAGAGCTGAGCTACCGTTCATTTCGAATTTCTCGCATATCGTGGCAGTCTAATGGGTGAGTATCAATTTGTGGCTTCGTTCATTGCACGACAGAGCAGGGCTGTATGTCAGCCGTGTAACCCACATTATAGGCCTTTGCCAGATTCACTGACCCCGTTGCTGCAACCTGTTTCGCAGCCAATGGCCACTGGCAAGTGAGGAGAGGAGAGCGGGCAAAGAGAGAGAGAGAGAGAGAGAAACCCCTCATATATCCGTCACGTCGACATGCACAGTGGTCCCAGCAGGGCCATCATTGCGCTTCAGGAAGTTTTTGTGTTTTTCTGTTTTTTTTTTTTTTTGTTGGTTGCTGGTGTTCCACTGTCGCATCTGTCCACGTGTTCGGACAGTTATTTATTTTTGAAACACTACAGATCCAGAAATGGGTTCCACTATAAGATGGGCCATGAAAATTCGAATACTAAATCTACATTGAAGAACAAGAAAATAAGAACTGCCGCCACACAGCAAAGAGCAGAATGTCTCTAGCACTAGCAGGGCGATACATTTCACATTGAAATTCACACCTGCATTGAACGAAAGGCAACAGCAACGGACAAAACAAGCATTACCGCTACGTAACAGAACGATTAGAGGACACGATTCAAAGTGCATACTCCTCCGAGACCATCCATAAATGCTGTTAGAGACTGGTGAAAGACCTGAGTCGACGTAAGCGGGATCCAGTCACTGAAACTCCCTCCGTGTACAGTGATGGCTTGAACGTGAGGACCTAGTGCGTGCAAAGTTACGTATCCGAAATTCACATTTGAGCATGTCATACACGGAGTTGGGTACTTCAGGCACCAATCATTATGAACACACAGCTTCAAAGGCACGATTACGCCAAAGATTTATGGAAGTCTTACATTGTCCAGAAGGGTATCTGCAGCACAGTTTTGGTGTGCTGCACATTAGAGCACTGCACGGGCCGCGTTTTTAGGTCCAGGCCGGCCCGAGCCCGGCCTTCCCTTGATTTACCCACCCGGGCCCGGCCCGACGGCTGCATACCTAGCCCGGGCCCAGCCCAAGCCCGAAGGATCCAAAGTTTCTCGGCCCGGTCCAATGTATATCAGGCTGTAAAATTTGACCGTGGCTATCTAACAGAGGGGAGGACCGAGGCCCGGCAAATAACGGGCCCATAATGGTCAACCCCGAGCCCAGCCCAGGCCCGCAAAAAGGAAGCTTTACCCGGCCCGGCCCGGCCCACGGTCCGGGCCGGGCTCTAGTTTTCGGGTAAGCCCGAGCCCGTGCAGTGCTCTACTGCAGATACCTAATGCAGTATTTTGCACCATCGGGCGCGAGATACTTTTATGCAGCTGGGGACCTCATCATATCTGTGGAGCACTATAACGCCTCAATGGGGAAGAAATATAAAACGCGCCGTTCAGACTAACCGCTGCAAAAGCCAACCAGGTTTTTAATCTCTGTTACCCTCGCTATCCCCCTTTTCCTTTAACTGTGTTGCAAATACAGTAACGTAATGACCACTGTGTCTGTGTATGATCCCTGAGTCACCCACGTGAGTGAACTACCTGAATACATCAACATACATTTATTCAGATGACTCAATGGCGGAGTTATGCAATGACAGCTTTGTTACCGGGAAATTCCATAAGGAAATTTTCCCCCATATTTTTTTCTTCTTCTGTCACATCACATCACACATCCATCAGGACAAAACTCTGCGGTTTGGATTGCGTTTTGAGAAAGTGTTGAGTATTAAAGGTTAAGAAAATTACCGTTTCAATCTTCGAATTGAATAACGTTTGCAGTTTGCCATGTCAAGAACAGACGGTTTATTTTTAGTGAACAGCGAGCGTCCTTCAAACAGTTAACGCAGAGTTAGTCACATAACACGCTGAGAGAGAGGGGCGTACGCCTTTCTCTAGCAATTTGCAAGCCACAAAAAGCTTACGCCCCCCCCCCCCCCTTTCTCTCTTCGAATCAGATAACCCTATCATTCGTGGCATTGGTTGGCGCACAGCCTCTGTTTTCAGTGTGCTACCCAGTATGATACTGTTATCACTACTAACTTGTGGAAAGCGTTTGGCGTACACCTTTTTGTAACAGGTTACATCACTGCATAGTTGTCACAAAAAGGCGTACACTCTTAAAAATGAACTTCACCGCATAGCAAGCTCCTAGCCAACCGTCATCGCGATTGATATCGTTATCTGCCCTGATTTGTTGAAAATGGGAGGCGTACGCCTTTTCTGTGACAATTATGGACAGCATAAGTGTCACGAAAAAGGCGTACGCCTCCCGTTTTCAACAAATCAGGGCAGATAACGATATCATTCGAGATGATGGTTGGCTAGGAGCGTGCTATGCGGTGAAGTTCATTTTTAAGAGTGTAGGCATCCCGTTTTCAACGAATCTGGGGAGAGAGCGATGCGATTCGGGAAGATGGCTGCCGACATGCGTGTTGTGCGGTGAAGTTCTGTTTTGAGAGAGCATCTCCAATGGGAAACTCCTGACCAGTGCGTCGTCTTCCATTGCAGAAAAAGTCGAAGTCATCAACTTCTCTTCGAGTCCTTTCCAATTTATATTTACTTGTAGACTGATTTGCCCTCTATCAGTTTTTGTCTTCAAGCTTTGATGCCGCGTTCGTTCATCGGATGCGGCTCACTGTCGGTTTTACTGCCGAGTTGCGGTTCCATTTGCAACCAGTGGCCTCTCCAAGCTACTGCCACTGTGGTGACTTTCAAAAGAAGACGTCCTCCTCCGCGGTCCGCACTACCAGCCTTTCAATACTACACATTATACGAGCTGTCTCTAAATAAACTAGACTCTCGACCTGACGAAATTCCTGGTCCGCAGTCAAGTCCAGCTCAACAACGCCTTGCCCTAAAAGCTTCGCTCGGCTTTCTGGACATTTATAGTATAGGACCTCGGACCTCACCGTGAGGATTATAATTATGTTTTCGCCAAGCTGCATCTACACTCTTAAAAGTGAACTTCGCCACATAGCACGCTCCTAGCGAACGTTCATCCCGAATGACATCGTCCTCTCCCCTGATTTGTTGAAAACAGGAGGCGTACGCCTTTTTGTGACACTCATGCGGAAATGTCGATTGTTACAAAAAGGCGTACGGCCCGCGCTTTTCGCAGATAAAGAGTGATGAGGTATATCACTCTGTACAATGGTTGGCCTTCACCGCACAGCACGCTCTGCGCCAACCATTGCCACGAACGATAGGGTTATCCCTTCTGATTCGAATGGAAAGAGGGCATAGGCCTTTTTGTGACAATTGGGGTATATGATAATTGGCACAAAAAGGCGTGCGCCTCCTCTCTCTCTCTCTCTCTCTTTGAATCAGAAGCGGTTACGCTATCATTCGTGGCAATGGTTGGCGCGTAGCGTGCCATGCGGTGAAGTTCTGGTTTTACATTGTAGCAACTGGAGCATACACTCTTAAAAATGAACTTCACCGCATAGCGCACTCCTAGCCAACCACAATCTCGAATGATATCGTTATCTGCCCTGCGATTTGCTGAAAACTGGAGGCGTGCGCTTTTTCTTTTTTGTGACAATTATAAACAGTATATGTGTCACAAAAAAGGTGTACGCCTCCCGTTTTCAACAAATCAGGGCGGGTAACGACATCATTCGAGATTATGGCTGGCGAGGAGCGTGCTATGCGGTGGATTTTCACTTCTAAGAGTGTAGAGTATGGCCTCTTACGGTGACCATGACCATCAGTTTACGATCAGTTTGTCCATTGTTTTCTTTCTGTGTCGACGCCTTGATCGCTATATTTTTTATCCTCTGATTGTAGTTTTGTCGGTCTTTCTTTTTTGGAAGGTTTCTTACTGTTTGTTTGTTTGGTTATGACAGACGTTATCTAAGACATGGCTAGGGCTGGCTTGCTACTCGCTTCTTACTGTGTAATCTAATCTGTAGCGCTCACGTAATCGTCTTCAGCATCCCGTTGCTTGCTACCGTTGAGGTAGGACGAGGGTTCGGCGACGCGAGCCTCCTGCCATATATTGGAAGGTGGTATGCATTTATGTCTGTTACCATACTGGGAGGTCTATTTTTAAGGGATTCGGCCTGTCTGTCTGCCTTCGTCCCCGCTGTTGCGACGTACGTCTTTGAATACTTCCTGGTACGGCTATACTTGGCAGAACAAACGAAAGGGTGAAGTCTCGCATAAATCAGGCATTGCTGTTTGCTCGGTGATCTCCTTGTAAAGCCTGAGGGGCCCTCCGCTTGTGTGGTATATCAGGAGACCCATATGCAACGTCTCCCTACATCTTTCTTTCTTTCTTTCTTTTTTTTATTGCGTATAATTTATAAGTGTTTGCGATCGTTTACGTGGATGACACTTAACAAATTTCATGTAATGTTTAGCCGTTACGCAGCATATGAAAGCATACAGTGTCCGAGAGCAGAGAGTGCCGGAAAATTAGCAGAGCGAGTTTCGACGTCATATACGGTATAACTCTTCCGATTTCGTCCCCACCCTCTCAAACACGTTCCGTTAACGTCAGCTGCGGTGGGTTCTTCGATCGTTTCAGAACTGTCAACTGGCGCTGCAACTTACCAATCAAAGTCATCAGCTGATGAATACAACTAACATCATGAAAGTTACCAAAATAATTTTACGTCCAAAACCTACCGGACCTCTCCAACGGGTATTACTCCCCCCCCCCCCGCCCACTTTTTTTTCCCTTTGCGTAAGGGTCATGCGTAAGTCGTAGCGTGACTTTCTTTAATTCATTATAAATTCGAGGTACTCATCTGCTCGTACATTTAGGGTGGTAATTAACCGCAGAATGGGAAATACTAACGGGATTACATTGCCCATGTTGTAAGCGTCAATGCGTGAAGACACAGGTGACGAAAGAACACAGTACAAGTATAGCTGTATACGGTTCTAACTTCTCAGTTAGCTCGCCACATGGACATGCAGGCGCTGACTATATGCACGTCATGAAGGTACCGACCTGGGTTTGACGGTACAAAGGTCCCTTTTAGATCGCAAGATGCTCGCGTCATGCAACAACAACAGACAAGTTGATGATGATGATGAATGGGGGAAACGACAACGGCAAATATAAAGAGATTGGAATACCATAGGACTTCGATCATTGTTCTGAAGGGCTCATTATTTCATACTTTAAAAGCGATAAAACCCCGTGCCGGTAAACAAGTCAAAGGACGACACAAAGCACAGTGTGTTGTGTCGTCACTTTTAAAGTATGCTACACCGAACAGCCCAATTTTTGACCATTTTCATTATTTCATCCCCCACATAACCACCAGCAATGGGCTAGAGTATCGCCCCTCGAGATGAAACACCCCATTCATCATCTCACAATAAAGTTGTTGCTTTGCAATACCGCCATTTTCTCAACAACGGTGTGGCAATTTAAATATGTGAGAATTGATACAAAAAGACGTACGCCTCCTCCTCTCTCTTTAAATCAGAAGCAATAACCCTATCATTCGTGGGAATGCTGGGTGGAGCAGAGCGTGCTACGCGGTGAAGTTCTGTTTTTCGAGTGTAACTTGTTGAAAACAGGAGACGAGCCGATCTTCGGGCTCTTGCACTCGTTTCCGTGTCCTTGTAACTTCTTCCTCCCACTTCTCCCTTCACTCTCTCCACCACTGTTATACGGACGGGCCTGTACATCAGTGTCGACGTTTGTGCGCCCTGTAATGTTATCGCTTTAAACGATAGGGAGAAATTCACTCGTATTTAAATACTCTTCAAAAATACTTCTCAACGTGAGTATTTACATATACAAAATATAAAGAGTGTTTAAATACCGCGACTACTGTCATAAATACTGTGAGGAAAATGACATATGAAATTACAGAAAAAAGGATCATTCATCATAACAAATCAGCAAGGAACAATAGCATTTATTTGTTGGCTCATCATGGCGATTTTAATAGTGGAGGTTTCGCGAAGACTGCATGCATCTCTTAGACATATTCTGTTCGGCCGTACAATCAGATTCACAAAGGAGAACAGCATGTCCACAGGTGCCGATGAACAAATGCTTGTATTAAATTTGACTAAGATGCTTCGTACAACAAGGTAATCGGGTAGTCGCGACCGTTGTCCACAACAGCAGTGAAAAACTCGCCATCTGTGTGCAGTATATTCTATATTTAGGAGTATTTATTAAGTATTTACAAGAACACCTGAAAATTTGTATTGAAATATAATTATAAATACATTTTTCGAGTCTGTTTAAATACAAAATATAAATACGTGTGTTTATATTTTAAATAGTATTTTAATTACAGCGTGTTTAAATACTGCACATTCCTGGTTATGATACACTCGTAAAACAACTTCACCGCATTACACCTGGTGATACCTTTTGTCACAAAGTGATGAGCCGCGTAAGTGTCAGAAAAAGGCATGCCATCCGGGGCGATGATTTGGCTGGGAGCATGTTATGTGGTGAAGTTCCGTTTTAAGGTAGTTTTTACAAAAAGGCGTACACCCTCCTCTTCCACAAAAATAATGTGCGATGACGGTGTCACACAGAACAATGATTGGCCTTCGGCGCCTCAGCGCGTTATGTGGTGAAGTTCTGTTTTCAGAGTGTATCCTGGGCTATAAACTATGTATTGAAATAAGCAAATTATTTATAGATTTGTTTTATAATAGCGTCCCATATGTAGACAACAGTAGGTTGCAATGTATGACTTCCTGCCTCCAAATATGTTCTGCTACTCGCTTTCAAAGTCCTTTCCGGCGACGAGTGCTGAGAGAAACACGTCAGGGACATCGGCAAGCTTCTTTCAACAAGGGCTTCTTTGAAGCTGTAGAGAACCACTGCTTCGAAAGAGTTCTAGCCTTCCCGTGTGTCAGGGTATAACTGCATGGAGCTGGTATGAGTCAATCGCGGAGGGGAAGACATGCCTCGTGCCTATCACCGCCGACGGGGGTTCGTGAGACTTCTTTTTTTCCTTTCCTCAATTTTGAAGCGCCGTGTTTCTATCAGTGGCGGATCCAAGGGGGGGGGGGATCGCCCCCCCAAACGTCAATTTATATATTGGAATTCCCTCTCTCCTCTCCCCCACTACGCGCTGCAACAAAGAACCCCCCCCCAAAAAAAACAACAACAACAAAAAAAAAAACAGGGCCTGCATCCGCCCCTGGTTTCTATTCATAACTTTATATGTCTTCAAGCGTATTGCGTAGAGGCAGGAAAGCGGTATTAAAACAATAAAATGGACACTGCGGTACTTGACTATCTTCTAAACATCGGAGACGCCGGGATGCTGCGTTAATTCATCGGGTGCGGCTCAATGTCGCTTTACCGTGTATTCACACGGAGGACATCCTCACGGAAGATTCTAGTGGAAGGAAAAGCGAAAACACTGCTCACAGAGCCGAAGTTCCGTCCTATCCCATGTTATGTCCAGCATTCACATGGCGCCATTCGTGGCAGACGACACTCAGCAGACGACACTTGGCAGACGACACCGTCAGCGTCCTTTCCTGTCGTCTGCTACGGAATATCTTGTGGCTGTGTCGCAGGATATTCCCCACGCCTATACGTGAAGCAGCGTACGTGAAGACATCACGTTGAGTGCTCGCGCTCACGTGACAGCAGGAGGCTATAACTTTTTTTTTCTTTTTTTGCATTTGCTGCTGTATTCTGTGGAATACACGGTTACAGGTCACCTTCGAATGCAGCACGTGTCACGCTGTGTTTTGTTTTGATTGCTGTGAGAATTTTGATTCAGAGGATGTAATAGCTATACAGCTCCTGCAATGGAGCAGGTAGCACCCATGGTGGGTTGCTGAAAGCTCCAATGTTTACTTTATTTCACCCATTTCACTAGCTAACTAACTACAGCACGTGTACTCTGCAGTGAAGTTCGTGCACTCTAAAAACAGAACTTCACCGCATAGCACGCTGTGCGCGAACCATTGCCAAGAATGATAGGGTTATCGCTTCTGATTCGAAGAGAGACGGGGGCGTACGCCTTTTTGTGGCAGTTTTCATATATCCAAATTGCCACAAAAAGGCGTACGCCCACCTCTCCCTTCGAATCAGAAGCGATAACCCTATCATTCGTGGCACTGGTTGGTTCACAGCGTGCTATGGGGTGAAGTTCTGTTTTTAGAATGTATTCTCTAAATCAGAACTTCACAGCACAGCACGCTCCTAGCCAACCATCATCCCAAATGACACCGTTGTGCCCCCTGATTTGCTGAAGACGGGAGACGTACGCCTTTTTGTGACACTTATGCAGCACATAATTGTCACAAAAATGGCGGACGCCTCCCGTTTTCACCAAATCAGGGGTGGAACGATCTCATTCGGGATGATAGTGGACTAGGAGCGTGCTATGCGGTGAAGTTTTGATTTAAGTGTGTACACTCTGAAAGCAGAACCTCACCGCATAGCAGGGTCTGCGCCAATCATTGCCACGAATGATAGGGTAATCGCTTCTGATTCGAAGAAAGACGGGGGCGCACGCCTTTTTGTGTCAATTTGGACACATGGTAATTGTCACAAAAAGGCGTACGCCTACCTCTTTTCTCGAATCAGAAGCGATAACCGTATCATTCGTGGCAATGGTCGGCGCAGAGCATGCTCTGCGGTGAAGTTCAGTTTTTACAGTGTATGGCTGGGAGCGTGTTATGCGGTGAAGTTCTGCTTTCGGGATGCCTCTGCTTTTGTAATTCGGGATGATGATCATCATCCCGAATTACATGGCTCTCGCTTCTCCGATTTGTCGAAAAATGGAGGCGTACGTATTTTTGTGACACTTATGCACGGGTGTTAATTGTCACAAAAGAACGTACGTCCCGCCCTTTCCACAAATCAGGAATGATGACCTTACCATTCCGTTCAATGGTTCGCCTTCAGCGTGCTGTGCGGTGAAGTTGTGTTTTAAGAGTGCATTGCATAGAATAATATCGCTATCACTCCCGACTTATGGAAATGGCGGGGCTTATGATTTTTTCTGACAATTGTTGTAGCACCGTAAGTGTCACAAAAAGGGTTACGCCTCCTGTTTTCAACATATCAGATGAGAGAACGATGCCCTTCGGGATGCCTGTTGGCGTGTTATGCAGCAAAGTTCTATATTAAGAGCGCGAAGCACTTTCTTCCTTTCTGCCCATATTAGATAAGGATTACACTTACAGTGTCTCCAAATTAAGGGCGCGCGACCCCTTTCGGCCTCTATGGAATTTTCGATGCCTTGTTAAAATCGTACAACAACAACAAAAATATAATCATGACTATGGCCTGGGGTAAAATCGTACAGCTGCGCGAGGAACTGTTCAATTTGGGTTAAATACGTTCAAGCAGATATGTTAACAACGGTCACGTCACGTCCAGCCAGCACTCACGATGACATCGTTCTGTTTTCTCAATGTTTAGAACAGGAGGCGTACGCTCTATCTACGTTAGATACGATAAGTGTTACAAAATTGGCGTACGCCCCTCGTCTTCAGTAAATCAGGAAACAGAGCCATATCATTCTGAATGCTGGTGGGCCTCGAAAGAGTCATGCGGTGAAGTTCCCACTGCAGACAAGGATACCGTTATCACTCCTGGGCGATTCCACGCGAAATGATCCAGCGGACCTGCTCGTCCCTCATAAAACTATCGCGAATTTTTATGAAATTTTTTTAGCAGTCCCTAATAGTGCAAAGCGACACACCACGAGACATTTCTTCCCAAATCTCAATGTGGCGGGTGCTACACACGAGCAAAGTTCGCAGCGCTGGCGAAAACCGTGCCTGGCGTCAGCGGCAGCTGCGGCTCATAGAAAACACCTAGAACTGCGCGGTTTTCTTTTGCGTATAGAGGAAACAATGCTTTACACAGCGTTCAAATCCCGGTTGTCGTGCTGTAGTCGGTCCTGGTATACAAAGGCCGGAAGTTTCGCAATTTTCCTCCTACTTCGCGATTTTTTTGTGGAAAATCAAATCATTAAATTTTAATGAATATTTTTCTCTGACAAGGCCTCGTGGAATACTTCAACAGGAAAAATCGCGAGACACGTAATTCCTGTAGTCATTGCAGGAAAAAAAGAGGAAGTATGCGAGTTTTCGAAAATTCGCTACAATCGAGCGTAAAACACGCAATGAACAGGTCGGAAGAGACGCCTGAAACCAACGCAGTTTTATAGAACGACCCTTTCTCTACAACATATTAAAAAATCTCGAGGGTGTTTTTTTGTATACAGGAGAAAATAATTTTTTTGTAGTAGAGGGTGTTACGACCACAGTGACCCACGTTGCATGTGTCCAGTGGGGTGCTATATTTGTTTCTTGGGCTCCTGTTTTAATTCTTTTGATTTTCCATTTTTCTCTGGTCTGGTTGGGTTTTAATGAGCAAGCCATATGGTGTGGCACAGACTTCTGCAAGGTTATCATAGCCTTTGCTTCTGTAGCATAACACGCGTATTGCAATCCTGGGTGGCTAAGTTTATGGCATTGTTCCCGGTGTGCACGGTGCCGGCAACGGAGATTGGGGATTAGCGTTGATGGACAGGTCTAAGTAATACTTTTCGTCGTGTGAGCTAAAGCCCTGCGCGGGGGAGCTTTTGCACATTCGCATCCTAACCGAAAAATCCGCGTCTCCCACGGCAAGCAGCAATAGTTCAGTTCCTATGCTCGATATATCAGGCCAATTTTCCAGGAAATAAACGTTATTTCCCGTCAGCACATAGCCCCATAAGTGTCACAAAAAGGCATGCGCCTCCCGTTTTTCAACAAATCGCGGGAAAGAAAGATGTCATTCGAGGTATAAGTGATTGACGAGTCAAGATGTGTATCAGTGTCTTTTCACAGAGTCCCGTGTCTCCCACACACTGAAAACAGAACTTCACCGCAGAGCACGCTGTGCGCAAAACATTGCCACGAATGATTGGGTCGCTTCTGATTCGAAAAGAGAGGTGGGCGTACGCCCCTTTTGTGCCCATGTATCCAAATCGACACAAAAAGGCGTACGCCCCCTGTCTCTCTTCGAATCACAAACGATAACCCTATATCATTCGTGGCAATGGTTGGCGCACAGCGTGCTATGCGGCGAAGTTCTGTTTTGAGGGGCGGGTCTTGCTCAACCACCACTCTAACACTTTGCTCTCCCCGACGAACTCATGCACCCTCTTCACATCTCCACTCTTCATCCTCTATCCTCCATCTGTCCTTCTTTTCTTTTTTTTTTTGACTATAGACGTGACGACGGCCACTTCTGTGTGGCCAACAACGGCGAGTCGATCCTCCATTACCCCCCCCCCCCCCCTCTTGTTTTTAGGGTGCACACGTTAGGTCTATAGGGAATCGAAGTATCCATATTTTGTTGTTCTGATCCATTCATGTCACCATAACGCATATTCTCCAAGGGTTCGCGAATTCGCCCGAGTTCTGTTTTGAGAGCGTGTAATTGCGGGTGACTTACTTTTATCGAAGCAACCTATACCGGGAACACAGCCGGATAGTATCAAAGCCTACCGCTTATTATGAACACTGATACGAAGCGCATTTTGCAGTCACCGAGACGCCTCGCGCAAGGAGTCCGTTAAGCGTGACGCAAACCGCCGCGCCACATCCAGGCGACGCAAATATAACAGGCGTCGCCTAACAACGTGGGTGAATGGCCATCGATTTTTCGCCCCCTCCCCCATCTCTCTCTCTCTCTCTTTCTCGCTGGAGTACGATGCCACCGATCTGTGCGCGCGCATGTCTCCTACACGTGACGGGTCTACTAACCTGCCCGGTGTAAAAAAACGAAAAAAGAAAAATCCGAGACGTTTGCCGGCTACGAATATGACGGCGACGTTAAGATAAGGGAATTCGTAAGAGGCCGAGTTCACGGTCGAAGGAATCTATGCTGATTCAGGCGTCGTCGACACATCGACGATAATGAGACCCCCGATGTGAAGATTGACACGTAAGGTTATTGTATAGGACGGATTGATCGCTTTTGCGGATGGTTTCGTGATGAGGCCGATGCCTTGCGTGACACAGGTACTATAGGAATTGAACGGTGTCTATGTTTGTATCGATTTTTTTATTTTTTCAACATCGATGCTAAGGATGTTTGGAAAATAGAGTTTTAGTAGATGGGAAGGTGTTCGCCATAACGGGCCCGAAAATATATGATAAGCCAATATCACCCCTTTCCTCTGGAGTGGGTGACGTCACGTTGCTGATCTGTGTTTTCGCTTTCGTACAGTACGTGTTTACTAAAGCTACCTGTTGTCGGTACTTTATTGAATATGTCTACAAATATCGTTAAAATGTGAATATTTTTCAGGAGGATATCGATACATACGGCATACAGAGTGTCGCTACGAATATGCTCCAAGATAGAAAAATTAATAAATAAATAAGAAGACGGATCACTCCACACAAATGAGACCAGCGAAACGTTAACAGTTGCGCATCGTGGTCGCCAGTATTTTTAAAATTGACAATTAGATTATTAAAATTAACTCAGTTTTAATACATCGGTTTAAAGGGGCTGTGAACTCTACCAAGCTACTCTCTTAAAAATGAACTTCACCAAAAAGCACGCTCCTACCCAACATCAGCCCTGGTGACATCGTTCTCTCCCCTGATTTGTTGAGGCGTAGACCATTTTGTTGAAAACTGGAGGCGTACGCCTTTTTGTGACACTTGATGACGCGGAAATGTTAATTGTCATAAAAAGGCGTACGCCCCGCGCTTTCCACAAATCAAGAGTGATAGAGATGTACAATGGTTGGCCTTCCTCGTGCTATGTGGTGAAGCTTTGTCTTAAGGGTGTATCCTGCCGATTCTGTTGGCTCCAAACGGCGATTTTAACTTGTTGGATGGGACACCTTTTGTACAGATGAATCTGATAGGTCCGTACCGTCACCACATATAGCACGCTACTAGCCAACCATCATCCCCAAGGACAGCATTCTCCCAGGAATGTGCGTCCTGGGCCGACTTCTAAGGGAACTGTGCCGACATATGTCTGAAGGCGTCTGAGGAAAACCCAGGAAAACGCCGGACAGCGCAGCCGGCACCGGGATTCGGACCCTCCAGGTCTTTTAAAACGGAAGTTCACCACAAAGCACGGTGAAAGCTAATCAATGAACGGAATGATTACGTTATCGCTCCTGATTTGTGGAAAGCGTGGGGGCGTACGCTTTTTTGTGTGACAATTAATCATCATCATCACCTGCTACAGTCGTGACGATGGCCACAGCTGTGAGGCGGCCGACAACGGCAAGCTATTATCATCACCTCCACCACCTTGTGACAATTAACATAACTGCATAAGTGCCACAAAAAGACGTACGCCTCACTTTTTTTTACCGAACCATGGGGCAGAACGGTTGGTGGTTGGCTACACTCTGAAAACAGAACTTCACCGCATAGCACGCTGTGCGCCAAACATTGCCACGTATGATAGCGTTATCGATTCGAAGAGAGAGGAGGGCGTACGCCTTTTTGTGTCAATTTGAATATATGATAATTAACAGAAAAAGGTGTACCCTCCATCTGTCTTCGAATCAGAGGCGATAGCCCTATCATTCGTGGCAATGGTTGGCGCACATCGTGCTATGCGGTGAAGTTTGTTTTAAGAACAACAACAACAAATAAATCATGACTATGGCCTGGGGTTGTTTTAAGAGTGTAGGGCTTAGCAAATGGAATACACGTAATACACATGAAATGCACGTAAACGAAACTCACATGTGCGTATTGTCATCAAGTGTTTATGATGAGGAGTGTCCTCTTTTTTTTTTCTTTTTTTTCTATCACATCACATCACGATGACGAGTAGACAAGTCTACGTCGACGAAAGGGATCTGTGAATGGTACGAATGACTGATATCGATGCGCCTTCTGATGTGCTGAGGACGACGGGCGCATACCTTTTGTTCTCAACAAATCAGGAAAGAGAACTATATCATTCTGGCTGCTGGTTGGCAATGACCCTCACTACGCAGTGAAGTTCTGTTTTTAGAGTGTAGATCGGGTATATGAAAGAAAAAAACATGTTGGCGTTAGTCCCAACGTCGTCAGGACTGGCTCATCCAATACTCGCTGTTGCTTTAGTGCATTAGTTGCTTCGCGGATATTTACGTTTGAAAATATATACAGGGTGTTTCAGTTAAATCCCCGGGCTAAATAATTCGCGAACCGGTGCACCAATCGAATAACTTTCTTTTTTACAAGTATCTGTCCAATACCGCCTACAAGATGCGCACCGCGTGAATGAGCGGGAGGCGCTCACTATTTAAATAAAAATGCAAATGAGTTTCGTAAAAAAGCGTAACTTCTAAAGCAGGGCGCTGTCGGTATTAAAATGGGTACTACCCCTTTTGGGACCTTCAGTGGACACCTTTCAGAGAAAAATCTGCCACCGAAGCGGGTCATTTGTTGCAGTAATTAATTGGTTTCGGTTTACGTATTTTTGTCGCGGCTGGTCGCGGCGAAGCGCAAAAGGACGTAATTCATTGGTGTAATTCATTGGTGTAAGGACGTAATTCATTGATGGATAAGGGAGTGAAAGAGCGTCTTTTTGCGCTTCGCCGCGACCAGCCGCGACAAAAATACGTAAACCGAAACCAATTAATTACTGCAACAAATGACCCGCTTCGGTGGCAGATTTTTCTCTGAAAGGTGTCCACTGAAGGTCCCAAAAGGGGTAGTACCCATTTTAATACCGACTGCGCCCTGCTTTAGAAGTTACGCTTTTTTACGAAACTCATTTGCATTTTTATTTAAATAATGAGCGCCTCCCGCTCATTCACGCGGTGCGCATCTTGTAGGCGGTATTGGACAGATACTTGTAAAAAAGAAAGTTATTCGATTGGTGCACCGGTTCGCGAATTATTTAGCCCGGGGATTTAACTGAAACACCCTGTATATATATATGTATTGGAGCCTCTCCACTTTCTTTCTTCTCGCTCTTAAAAATAAATTTTACAAAAAACTTCAATGGGGCGCTTGCTGGCTACGTTCGCATTCCCAGCAGGCAGTACTTGACGAGAGAAGTTTGGCCCCTTTTTGATGGGCCTCTCTTGCAACTGTCGCCTGCTCTTCAACAATGACTGTGTGGTTGATGGTTCTTCCCTAAGAGGCCTTGGATTGCATTCTTCTCTTAGAGCATGATGCCATGTGATCGAATAGAAGTCCCTGTGCGAGGAGGCACGTATAGCTCGAGGTATACCTGCAGAGTCCCGCATTTCTTGGATGTTGTTGTTGTACGGTGCTTTTTACGCTTTAGATCCATATTTATGCGCTTGAAGCACCCCTACACTCTTAAAAATGAACTTCACCACATAGCACGCTCCTAGCCAACCATCATCCCGAATGACAACGGTCTCGCCCTAGATTTGTTGAAAACGGGAGAAGGAGCCTATTTTGTGCCTATTTTGTGCTAGTATGCACGGCACAAAATAGGCTCCTCCTCCCGTTTTCAACAAATCTAGGGCGAGAACATTGTCATTCGGGATGATGGTTAGCTAGGAGCGTGCTATGTGGTGAAGTTCATTTCTAAGAGTGTACTCTCTAAAAACTGAACTTCCCCGTATAGCACGCTGTGCGTCAGCCGTTGCCGCGAATTTTTGCCATGTACGCCCTCTTCTCTCTTCGAATCAGAAGCTATAACCCTATCATTCGTGGCAATGGTTGGCGCACAGCATGCTATGCGGTGAAGTTCTTGTTGTTGTGTTGCGGTGAAGGTGTTGTTGAATAGTGTAGCGTCACTGCTCACGTCAGTGCGCTGCTCTTCAGTGGTGGATCACCCCATGTCATAGTCACGATTTATTTCTTGTTCTTGTTGTTGTTGTTGTCGTTAACGCGGAGCTGTAGGAATTCCACAATATTTTCCTTCTTCCTGCGCTGGTGCTCCGAGACGAATCGACTTCATAATCTGCTGAAGCTCCGTTGTATACGAGTCGACGAAACCGGGACTCGGATCATGTATACGTATTGGGATTTGGTATAGATGCGAGTGCGAGAGTTTGTTGAACGACCACATTAAAAAAAAAGTACGACGGTGTTCAGTTCCGGTTGAGGATGGAGAATATGGCTCTCATTTCTTTTTTCTTTCGTCAGTTTACGACTTGCTGCTACGAATCGACAGAAACCCCACTCCTAAAACAGAGGGTGGTGGTGGAACTGAAACACAACTTCACCACATAGCACGCTGAAGTCCAACCATTGTACAAAGTCATACCTATCGCTCTTGATTTCTGGAAAGCGTGGGGCGTACGTCTCTTTGTGACAATTACCGTAACTGCATAAGTGTCACAAAAAGGCGTACGCCTCTCGTTCTCAACAAATCAGGGGGCTTAATCGCTTCAGTCGTCGTTACGGTCGTTACAGGCTAACGAGTGGCGGGAAATTTAAAAATGTGGGCACGAGATAAAACACGTGCACGGCGCGCTTCGCCCAGTACGTGAAGGCCGTGGTACACGTCACGCGCAATGTGTCACGTGCCCACCTTTTAAAATTTCCCGCCACTCGTTAGCTTGTAACGGCCGTAACGACGATGAAGCGATTAAGCCCCCAGAAGAGAGAACGATGTCATTCGAGATGATGGTTGGTGGCACAGTTCCCCTAGAAGTCGGCCCAGGACGCACATTTCCCCAGGGCGTTAGTCGTGACGTTGCCCACATATGTGAGGCCGACAACGGCAAGCCCTTTCACAATCACCACCACCACCACCTCTGTGGTGGTGGTGGTGGTGGTGCTGGTGAAAGGGCTTGCCGTTGTCGACCTCACAGAGGTGGGCACCGTCACGTCTAACGCGCTGGGAAAATGTGCGTCCTGGGCCGACTTCTAAGGGAACTGTGCCGACATTTTTAAGTGGGGGGGGGGGGGTCGAGGTAGCTTGCCGTAGTTGGCCGCACTCAAGTGGGCATCGTCACGACTATAGCCACACAAAAAAAAGGAAAGTGGGAGAGGGGAGTTGAGGACTTCAAAGTGACTTTAAGTGATGGTGAAAGGGCTTGCCGTTGTCGGCCTCACGTATGTGGGCAACGTCACGACTGACGCCCGGGGAGAATGTGCGTCCTGGGCCGACTTCTAAGGGAACTGTGCCGACATATGTCTGAAAGCGTGAACTTCAGGTGGGGGGGGGGGGTGATGGCAGGATAGGCTCGCCGTTGTTGGCCACACAGAAGTGGGCGTCGTCACGACTATAGCCAAAAAAAGAAAAGGAAAACGCATAGCAAAACAAAACACAAAGGAAGGACGGACGGATGGAGGATAGAGGAGGTTGAAGGATGGGGATGCGGTGAGGTGCACGAGTTCATCGGGGAGAGTACAGTATTAGATGGGTCGATCAGCAAGGCCTGTCTTCAGCAGGAAGAGAATGAGGTTTCTTGCTTTGGCGGAACGTTCGGCAGAAGAACCAGCGGGGTAGAGGATGTCTGCTAGCGAGCCCGAGGTGGAGCGAGGGAGATGTGTTTCGCGCGCAGAATGGTATGCTCGGCAGTCTCGCAGGATGTGTCCGATGGTTTCGGGTTGTTGACAGTGGCCACAGCAGGCGTCACCCCTAGAGCCTATCTTGAACAGCTGGGAATTCGTGAACGCGCACCCAGTGCGGAGCCTATGGAGCATGGTCTGGATGCTTCGAGGAAGATTTTTCGTGGGAAGAGGAGGGCGATTATGATGCATGATGTCCCGTATTCCAGGGTGGCGCTGTTCAACAAGGAGCTGAACAGACATCTGCCTGTCGGCGTCGTCCGGAGTTGGCAAAACATTGCTGCAGCCCAGGTGTGCCGAGGACGCCAGCTGGTCCGCCCTTTCGTTGCCGCCGACACCGACGTGGGACGGTATCCATTGGAAGGCGATATCGCCTCCAGCTTGTTTATGTTGGGCGCACGATCTTCTGATGCTTCGCGCTAAGATGTTGTCACACATGGGGTTCATCACGTCCCATAGAGCGCTTCTCGAGTCTGTGAGTAGGACTGCTCTGGCAAACCCTCGTACCTGGACCGCAGCAGCTGCATGCAGGAGAGCCAGGAGCTCAGCAGTCGTGGAGGATATCGGGTAACGCGATGATCTCCCTTGCCGAACTTCAGGTGGACTTCACCACATACCACGCTCCTAGCCAACCATCGTCCGGAATGTCAACGTTCTCTCCCTTGACTTATTTTCTGAAAATTGGGGGAATTGAGAATACGCAATTTTTCTGGCAATTATGAACTGCA
This sequence comes from Ornithodoros turicata, assembly GCF_037126465.1. Taxonomy (NCBI): domain Eukaryota; kingdom Metazoa; phylum Arthropoda; class Arachnida; order Ixodida; family Argasidae; genus Ornithodoros; species Ornithodoros turicata. The sequence continues at coordinate 24,793,574 of NC_088207.1, forward strand.
TAATGCCACAAAAAAGGCGCGCGCCCCCGTTTTCAGCAAATCAATGGAGAGAACGTTGTCATTCGGGTTGATCGTTGCCCAGGAGCGTGCCATGCGCTGAAGCTCTGCTTTTAGAGTGCATGTAGCGAAGAAATGGTGTTATACTAGGTATACATGGCGAAATGGGTAGCAGTATTTTCGTCGCCAAGAAGAAACAAAATTCGCGTCTTTCAGCACCTCAAGGACGGAGTTTGTGATTTTTCGTTTCGAAATGCAGAATTTACGGTCTGCCATGACCGAAATAAAAGTCCGCGTTTTTTAATCCGAATCGTCCGAATCTTTGAAAGAAAGGGAATCGTTGAATCCCAGCTCATGTGCGATGCGGTATTCGAACGTGCGGGATATTCCCGCGCGACACCGCTCGCGTGCATCCGTTCAGTTATCAGTGGATGGTGAGCGTACTCCTTAGAACGACATCTGTTTGTATTAGGAACGAAGGTCATAGGTGTGACGCTCAAACCTAATTTTTACAAATTCTTTTCTTACAGTCGGAACCGCAATCTTGGACAGAGGAAACAGGTGATGTCTTCAGCTGCCGCTGCAAGTGGGTATATCTCTTCTGTTGACGTGTTTCTGCTACGCGTCCTTCAATGCCACTTGATCACGGCCGCATGCACTGCAAGTAACACCTGCTACGTGTGTACTTCCTTTCTCATTGTCCATTGACATATTGATGGAGCGGGAACATGCGAAGGAACACGTCAGTTAAACGCAGAAATGTGGTAAAGTGTGGACTACTGGCCGTGGCGTAGCCAGAGGAGCAGTTGGGGGATTCACCCCCCCTCCCCCGAAATCTTACCTGTGGTAGAGCATTTGAGAGAGGGAAACAAGGAAGGAATCCTCCTCGCCCGTGTAAAGTCCCCATAGCACTTCTCCCGAAATATTTTTCTGGCTACGTCACTAAGTACGATCAGGGTCGTACAGACGGTATAGGCTTCACCACATAACACGCTCCGAAGCAACAGCCAGGCATGCAGAATGATATCGTTCTCTTTTGTGATTCGTTGAAAACGGGGACATACTCCTTTTGAAGTGAAATTTACGTCTTTTCGATCCTTTACTTGGCTGACACTTAAAGGGGCACTACACTCTAAAAACACAACTTCACCGCATGGCACGCTGTGCGCCAACCATTGCCGCGAACGATAGAGTTATCACTTCGGATACCAAGAGAGGAAGGGGGCGTACGCCTTTATGTGACAATTTGGATATATGACATATTCCACAAAAAGGTGTACGCCCCTAACACGTAATGTCCCTTTAAGAAATACGGTATTGTGCAGGGTTAAAATAATTGAGTTAATGAAAGTAAATTACACTTTAATGATTTAATTATTTATTTTAAAAAAAGGCGTACGCCCCGCGTTTTACACATATCAGGAGTTATGGCGGTGTCACTCTGTGCAACGGTTTGCCTACAGCGTGTTATGTGTGTGGTTTAAGCGCGTAGCAGACGTTGCTCTGGCTCAGTGCATGCGTTCAGCGAAAAAAATGAAAGAAAACCGCGTCACGGACGCGTCACGATTTCCATAATGCATGTATTCAGGTGCCCCTGAAAGCTCTCAGCCAACAGCGCGACCTCCCGCGCTTTTTGCTGCGACTTGTGAGTGCCGTTGGACAGCTTTCAGCCCGCTTGAACATCTACCGCTCAAGTAGCATACTTTTTTATGCCGTCGGTGTTCGTTGTGCCCCGTTACACGGATGGATGGACGAATGGTTAGGAGTACATGACTGCACCACCAGGGACGCGACCTACTACTTTTATACATGGAATCAATCACATTGACGTGCACACTCACTCATTATTTAAGCTACGTGCGTTTCAGCATGCTAAGCTGACACTTTTTTTTTTAATTGTGAGGCGTCATTCGTCTGCAGTATTGCTAGATCATTCTTTAGCCAGCCAAGTTCCTTGGCGGTGATGGACACGTCATTACCATGCATTAATCGCTGGGGCACTTCGAGACATTACGTAATTAAGCGTGCGAACACACATACAAATGTCTGCAGATGTAGCGGTGGCGTAAACGAAAAGGATATGATGAAATAAAACGTCTACATCAACAACCTTCTCGGTGGAATAGGGGCACAAAAAAAACTACGCGTAGACATCGCATTCACTCTGCATGGGCCTCACTCCCCTAATACACCTATTTATTTCTGAAGAAGTCATACGCCGTTTTTGTCAGTTGTCATTGAATGTCATGTACCGGAGAGCGTATATACACAGAACTTCTGCGACACCAACATCGATCTCAGAAAACCTTTCCATCACCGCACACGTGACACAGGGCCCTAGTAAGTAGACGAACGTATGGGCGTGGCGTAAGATGATCACAGCTATGCCCACTCATTTTGCGTGCGATGATTGTTTTGCGGAAGGTTGCTCTGTCTGCCACACAAGGCGCTGCAGTTGCGGCGCTTTACGAATGCATTTGCAGCGACCACCACCACAGCAGCAGCAGCAGCAGCGCGTTCAAGGCCACGAGGCTTCTCCCGCTATCATAGCCGCGTGCGAATGGGCTGCTCTTGATACGACACATAGAACTTTCCAAGCTGTAGCCAGACACGAGTGCGTTCCTTCGCCAGACGCTCGACCATTTTTCTTTTGCCCGTCTCCTTCCTGTTTTTCTAATGAGGCCGTCACGCATCTAGCTAGCGCCGTCTGGAGGACGACTGTGGTGCATTCTGGTCTCCAATGTAGGACGCTGCTGACGGTTGGGTCGAACAAGACACTGCTTGTCACCGTAGGCCCGATCTTGCAGCATTCTTTTGAAGTAGATGCCATTTTCCTAACCACTATGCCACGCGAAAGCATTAAGTTTAACATTAGGCTTCCCCTCTCCCTCCCCACGCTTCCAGAATGAAACAGCCGCCGCCCTCCCAAAGGGAGACTCTGGGTCCACTCCTGCCTGGAGCTCCAGGATCACCCGTGGAAACTGAGCCCTCTTTATTCGCAGGTCGTCATGATATACACACAGATGTGTCAAAGAAATAATCTGTGTCTTATCCACCGGATCCTCTGCATGTGAGAGGTTTCGATTGTCGTCACACAACTTCACAACTTCACCGCATAGCACGCTCCTGGCCAGCCATCTACCCGAATGACATCGTTATCTTTTCTGGTTTGTTGAAATCGTGAGGCGCGCGTTCTCTCTCTCTCTCTCTCTCTCTCTTTCTCTCTATTTCTCTCTCTCGTGACATTTATGCAGTTACGTTAATTGTCACAAGAAGGCGTACGCCCCGCGCGATCTACAAATCAAGAGTGATCAAGGTATATATCGTTCTCTGCCAAAGGTTGACCTTAGCGTCGTACACTCTATAGAAACAGAACTTCACTGCATAGCACGCTCTACGCCAACCATTGCCACGAATGATAAGGGAGCATCGCTTCTGATCCGAAGAGAGCGAGAGGGGGCGTAAGCCTTTTTGTGGCAATTTGGATATATGATAATGGTCACAAAAAGGGTTTTAGAGCGTGTGTGTGAAGTTCGGCTTCACAGTGTATAGACGACCCCTGTGTTTACAAACATGTGATGTCACGAGAAGACCGGTTCGAGGATATATTTTGCAGTGGTGGGCAAGAAGCGGAAAAGACGCGTCGTCTGATAGGTTGATCAAGCTGATGGTGCCCACGAGCATGCTTTACGCTGCGGCGTAAAGTAATACGCTGTATTACGCAACCCCTACCATTCCAATTTCAACCCTGCAACTTCTTGAATGCAACTGCAATGTAACGCTGAAACTAGTCCACTGCAACTCCGCAACTGGTAGCTTTGGATCGGCGGCTATGCTGTGATCTGCATCGTGAATGCAGCATATCTGGAACACGCGCGTGCACCAGGACACACTTGCCACAGCACCTGCAACTCACCAACACGGGCAGCATCGCGCTTAACTGTGTTTGTTGGGTAAATATATGCGTTGCATGGATGTTACGAGACGTCTGCGCCGTTTACTCATCTCGTTTTGTGTATACAACATTGCTTTCTGGAAACCACAAGAGGACCTTTCATAGCTCCGTCATCGCGCCACGCTGTTCACGTGTCGACCGAACGAGAGCGGCAAAAATGGCTCGAGACGAAGTTAGTAACTGAGGGTCGTACTTTACGCTTCTTTTGCTGACAGAGAGGAACTACGCTCTAAAAACAGAACTTCACCAAATAACAGGCCCAAGGCCAACCAGCGTTGACGATGATACCGCTCTATCTTACGATTGTTGGGGACTTTGAGCCGTGTACGCCTCTTCTATGGCATTTTGCAGACACGCAAATGGCGTATATGCACGATGGTGATCACCTTCCACGCCGAACTGAGAAGGTGATCCGGGATGGTATGCCGGCATCGGCTGCTGTACTGTCTGGCTGTTTCCCTGGGATTTCCTCAGGCGCTTTAAACGGGAAGAATTTCTCCTCGCGGTGTTGAAGATGCCGTTACTTTGACAGCGATGCAAAAGGAACGGGATTCATCGGCTACGCCGTTCGTGATTTGTGATCGATAGAAAAAAGAAAAATAAACGCTATTGCCTCTTTCCCTTTCCAACTCAAGAAACGCGACAATGCGGAGCGGGCTCTCATTGGTCTCTTCAAAAGATTTGTCCAATCATAGCGAAAGAACGTTTAAGGAGACTAATCCGAGGCCTCTCCGCATTGCAGCGCTTCGTGAGAAGGAGAGGAGAGGGAAAGCGCAAGCTGCGGTTGCTTCGCGGTGTCTTTGGGAAAGCGTAAATTGCAGTGCACGACACCTTTCATAGCGCGAGGAGAAATATTTTTGCACTTTGGTTCCCCTTTGAGGCAAATGTCGTCACTGCACCCTGTGAAGACTGCCCAGGACGCGCGACTCCTCACCCCCCCACCCCCCACCCGATCGCCACATGTCGCCACGGCGGTCGGCAATAAAGTGCCACCAAACAAACAACCCTTCGTTCTCACCAGATTGTCACGGGGCTCAGGGATCGTGCGTGATATCCCCCAGCTCCGAGATCGATGAAGGTATTCGAACTCAGCGGGTAGGGTGGAGATTGGCCAGTCGAGGAACAAGAGGACGAGGACACATTGCTTTCGTAACAAGCAACAACAATTTACTCTTTCGCAAAAGACAAAACATCCATCAACATAGCACACAACAGGAAATGCGCAAGTATCGATCAAGACACACAAATGAGACAGGTATCGCACCACACGGATGCTACCGACTAAACGCGAATAGACGATTTTAAAAAGACGCGCGCGCCATCAAGCGCGTGGCGCAAGGCAGCATGGGAACTTTGAGGGACACTGCTCCGTCATCTCTTCGGATATGGTTTATATCGGCTGACGCTGTGGCTGCGCACACCGGGAATGTTGTTGTTCTTCTTCTGCCTCCGCCTCTGGCCGTCTCGTAATGCTTGAAGGCGCTCTAAGTTCCCATGAGCCCTTGCGTACCACAGGTGGCGCTTGCTTTTCTAAAATGGTCTATTACGCACACATTGCACGGCTACTGTCTAAAATAGTCCCGCAAAGTTCGTACAATGAAAAGAAAAGTTCGAACAGTCAACTTATCTCTGAGGCGGACGATTCTTGGCGGCGGTTGGCTTCGTTGCAGTCGATACTGTCGGGCGGCCCTCTGGATCACGTCGGATGCTTTCCTTCTTCCTGGTCACGCTCACACACAAAACTAATTCTCACAAAATGTCGCAGCTTCCTGCGATGTCTTCGAAGCTCCTGGTTTCACCACTTACGTCGCAGCTCCCTGCGTTGTCTTCCGAACTCTGCCGTCACTCAGATCTTCGCCGATCCGCTCCTTCCGCACCTAACCGCCGCTATCTCGTTACGACTTTCACTATCCGGTGACCATGGGACGACAACCTACTTTCGGCTGGTCGCTCCTTTTTAATCCAAACTTCATTTAATGCCACATTCTCGGAATCCATGCCGAAGTCCCTTTTGGTTAGGTGAGAACCACGACGTTCTCACGGCTGTACCGCTATTCTGGTCCTCGCGATGGACAGGTGCTCTCTTTGTGGCTGACCACGAGTCTTGCATGTGATGGTCATGGGAAATTACTTGGTCGCATCTGCCTGATAACTGAAAATTTGTCGTCCTGTGACAAAGATCAGAGGACGAGGAGAGTGATATAATTCCGAATTGTTGTTGGCCTTGAGCATTGGTGATGATGTTTGCGAAAAAAAATAATAAGAGGGAGAGATTGAGCGTGTTATACAGTGAGGTCCTATTTTTAGAGCGTTTGCGAGAGAAGAAACTACATGCAATCATACTGCTCCGTTCCACGGTCCAGCTGCCCGGATGAGCGAGCAGAACCACGCAGCTTGTCGGGTGCGCAAAATTAAAAATTATATCTTGAAAAATGCAAAATGTGTAGACTGTGCTCGTACTTGCTTGCTTCAAATCGTGTATTTGCGATACGTGTCAGTGGCCTTTTAAAGCTTCGTGGATCATCAGCGTAAACAACATTTGCTACGTGATCCCTCGTTGGAACGGCTCCCGTGGCTTAGTGGTTAGGGTGGTGGTGGTGGTGGTGATGGTGAAAGGGCTTGCCGTTGTCGGCCTCACGTATGTGGGCAACGTCACGACTGACGCCCTGGGGAACTGTGCGTCCTGGGCCGACTTCTACGGGAACTGTGCCGACATATGTCTGAAAGCGTCTGAGGAAAACCCAGGAAAAACCCCAGACAGCACAGCCGGCATCGGGATTCGAACCCGGGTACCTCCCAGACTGGGAGGTAGTGGTTAGGGTGACCGCGCCGAGACAGGGAGGTGACGAATCCCCGCACCGGCTGTTTTCCCCCGGTTTTGCGCCAGACTTTCCAGACGAATGTCAGCACAGGTCCCCCTGAAGTCGGCCCAGAACGCACACTAACCCACCTGTCGCCCAGCTCCTTCCTGCTGTCCTCTCTCCATCTGTCCACGTCTGTACGCCACTCATAGCCACAGTTGCTTCGCGGCGTTAACGTGGAATTTAAAAATGTCCCTCGTTGGCTCGCTTGACACGACATGTGATGCTGGTTTGGCAGCATCGTCGGAACTATGGCGTGAGTAACAATTATGGCGTCATCGCCGTGTCCGCTTCTGCAAAATAGAACAAACCACTACCCGAGAAACGTCATCATGACGTGTGTAGACAGACTGAAACCGAAGCAAATCGGAAGGTGGTTCTGGGTTCCACGAATGGGTACTTGTTCGCTGACTCCTATTGTAAAGGAAAGTACGACCGAAGGTCGCGTCCCTTTCAGGGACCATCGTATAATCCCCTCAAGACCGTGGCTTTCGGGCGCGCCTCTTTTTGCCCCTAACTTTGAGCGTAGTTCAACTCTGCCAAATTGGTGGCGCTGTCGAACACTATATATGACGTCATTTGTTTACAAACAGGGAGAGGTCTATTTCTGCTGCACCCTCCGTGGCAGTGATTTATCCAGAATGGTAAGCACGGGGGGGGGGGGGGGGGGGTGTTGCAAAATATACAGGGGTGGGAGGTTCATTACTACAGATACGTTGTACGTAACAGTTGTACATATTATTACCGACTTTTGTCTAAAGCTGGGTTTTGGGAGGTTCACAGGAAGGAAGAAGTTCATCTTCCCGAACCGAACTCTCCGGGTCTCTCTTAATCAGCAGGACTCTCGCCCCCCCCTCTCTCTCTCTCTCTCTCTCTCTCTCTCTCTCTCTCCCAAAACAGCTTGGTCCCCGGTCCCTAAATCCAGTCCACCAACGCTCTGCCTTCAAAGCTCTTTTCACCTTTTTGGACACCATAGGACTTCGTCGATCCTTATTGCGAAAGGGCTCATTATTTCATCCCCACATCACCAGCAGCAATGGAGTAGAGTATCGCCCATGGCGATGAAACTCCCCATTCATCGTCTCAAAATAAAGTTGCTGTTGTTGGAAAAGGGGTCGCCAAAGATTTGAGGGGCGCTATGGGGGTTCAGGAGGGGGTTCTGTATAAATCACTGCGCCGTTGGCATTACAAGTTGTGGCCCCATCGACTCTCAACAATGAAATGATGACTCATCTATGGAATGACCACGAAGTTCAGGGGCCTTCGAGGTAAAATTCCTTGGGCTGCTGAAAACAATCCTCGGTGAGGGCAGTGTTCAGGGAGCCGGGTTCGGACAAGCCCAGTTAGCTCGTCGGAATTCCTTGACTGTATTCAGAATGTTCCCCGTAGTCCCGGTAGTCGGTGGTAGTCCCTGCAGGGCACCCCAGCAGGGGCGCATTGCTGGCATCGCCTGAAGGTCGCGGCGTCGTAACGCCGCTCATTGCACGTGCGCAGGCGGCGTTACAATGGTGCGATCTTCATGCGATGCCAGCAATGGGCCCCAGCTGGTCGCCTTCATTGCAGACAGTGCGGATGTACCCTTCAGTTGGAACACGAGTTGAACGAATGTGTTTATCGGGAATCGTTAGAAAGGGAGATCTCAGAGGCTTTAAATAATCGATAAACTCGGTACCGAGTGTATGTAAGTAGGACATCGGGATCGGTATAGCTTCTTTCCGAAGATACTACTTTCCTAGCAAGAGATAACAGTAGACTCACGCATGTTCAAGCACCCGTGGCGAAGGATCACAGGTAGCGCGAGAGAAGGCATCAAACGATATGTTGAAGGAGGCAATAAACTTCACTTGTGAGCTCTGCTTTGTCCGTGCCTGCCTTTGTCCTAGTTCTAGTTTGCGCTAGTGTTACCATGATGGGTTAGTCTGCTTCCAGATATGGATAACTATACATCGGGACAATTAAGTGAGCTCCTTCAGGTCGACTCCGCCCACAAATCTGAATACGTCTATGATTGGCTTAGGCGGGCGAGTGACGCCTCCGTGTCACAACGTAGTGCCCCCGCGTGCTTCAAACCGTTACGTGTACGACACTGACCATGTTGCGAAAACACCCGTATAGGAGACGACGTTCTTAAGCACCATTTGCTTGCTTTTGAAGCAAACACGCAAACTACTCGCGTTAACAAAATATATGAATCGGCTTCGCCGCCTGCCTCGTGTCCGCCGTCCTCGCGGGCCCGGCTCTGAATGTGCGCGGACTACGTTCTCTGCTGGCGGATATGTACCCCCGTAACTGTAGCTCTTACGTTGCCTGAGAGTATAAGTATATAGTTGTAATTGACACAGGACCGTCCCGAAGGAGCATTTACGCTTAGCAAGTTTTCCGCTGTATGCCTGTATTCATTTTATAAATGTTGATACAGGTAGGAAAAGAAAATCTCATCTCTCACTTCTGACACCACACTCAACATCGTTTCACGAAGAATGTATCTTTTAAGTTGATTTTGCGTGTTAATTCCCCCCTGACACACGTAATAGCTACAACCCCTTTGAGGTGAGATCCTTTACGATTTCGAAGAACTCCTTGCTTGAAGGAGTTCGTGCAGCTGACACACGACATTAAAGAGGTTTTCCCTGGGTTTTCCGAAGACTTTCCAGACGAATGTTGCCACATGCAGTTCCCCCTGAAGTCGGCCCGGGACGCATACTAACCCCTATCCCCCACTTCTTCCTGCTGTCCTCTCTCCATCTGTCCTCGTCTGTACGCCGCTCATAGCCACTGTTGCTTCGCGGCGCAAACACGGAACTTAAAAAAAAACACGACATTAAAGTGCAAAGATTTTATTTTCGCGGGATTTTGTTTTCTAAATAGATTTGTGTTTCACATGAAGTGAAACACCCTGTATATTATAAGACTCTCTATTGCCCAAGTTCGGGCACAGTTATCTACAAGGCGCAATCGCTCAGTCTTTTCTGGAGCAACACCGCCTTATCGTGAGAGTTGCGAGAGGGAAAAGTAGGTCTTTCCTTCTTTATTACTAGCGGGAAGGATACATCTTTCCGAATCCTGCCATTACTCAAGTAATTCGCACTAATTTAGGCTACAGCGTGACTGCTTTGCTATACGTTTTCGTCAAGACGTGTTCAGTGACAGCGTCTATTATCCGTCGCTATGCGGAGCTTGGGCAGAACTAAAGAATACGGCGATCCACAATAATCGTCGACGAAATGTAGGGACGAAGTGGCCACATGAACATAAACGGACGAGACCCCACGTAGACAAAAGGAGGAGGCCTGATCTTTAATCGGCGTGGCACAGTCGCTAAGAGTCCGCCAATCACAGACACTCTTTCAGCGGCCGTATTCATGGAAAAAAGCCGACATCGGTCGCATGAGGAGCCACTCCTAGCCGCATGGTTTCTGCGTTTGAAATCGTCTGCAGCAGTGTGTACCTGAAGCAGACGACATCCTGACCCTACTGTATATCCCCACGACGCAATGGAGGGAGAGGAGTTTTTTCTTTAGTCCGTGAGGTGTTGGCGATGAGCTTTTCTCTGTTGTCGCATTATGGCTGCGTGACCACTATGTATTCCAGCAGATTTCCACTTGTCATGTTCTAAATCACTACTACAAGTTTGTAAGGCCTGAGCTATATCCAAACATGTTAAGGTTTAGTAATGCTGATTTTTGACATTTTTGAGCATGTGTCAGTAAGGGGCGCCGCTAGACATTTTTTCTGGGAGGGGCGAAATCTCGGATCCGGGCGTCACTACACGGTCCCCACGGAGGAGGGTGTCGTTCTACACCTCACTCTTGCGGAATAATTCCGAGTACCATCAGTGATGTTCTTCATTAGAACGCTCCCGCTACTGTCCGTGTACAACTGTGCAAACTGTACAACTGTACTGTATGTGAAAAAAAAAAAAAGGTCTGAGCCAGGGGGGTGGGGGCAGGCCTCACACAGCTGTGGTGAGGCCGACAACGGCAGGCTGCAAGCATCACCATCACCGGTACGAAATCACGTCTCCTCGTGCCACACTTGCTCGGTACACAAAGCCAAGTACCGACAACCAACTGATTCGATGATCCTCATTCAGCAATTCGGAGGTTGTTTTGCAATTAGTTCACGTCAATTTCGGGCAAGTAAAGATGGTTGTAAATAAGGATGGTTGCCACTCGGCCTGGAACTGTGGAAGCACAGTGTGTTACCGGCCTCTTATGGGACAAGGCATGCTGAAGGATAACAAAGGTCCTCTTATCAGACAACGGCCCTACATTCTGAAGCAGAAAGCTTCACATTTGGGCATAACAGAGAGATCAGACTCCTGCCAGCACGAAGGGGCCTCGAAGCCACCTCAAGGCCTCTGGCTCCACCGGCATTCGTAGATTCGCTGATCCAGGCTTACATGCGGCGATGCCAGATTCCTTGCGAGTCATAAGACGTTCTGCACGTTGGACGATAATGATGTCACGGTTCGTCTACCCGTGAGATGAAACCCAATGATATCATGTAGAGGCGACGCTCCGTGCATATGTTCGTTCCGCTCGGCTCGGCAGGGGCGTTTTAATTAAACTGCTGGGGACGATGGCCGTACTAATTGTGTGGGACAGAAGAGGAATACTTCAGTTCTCCAAAGGGTAATTTGTCCAAAGAGTATATTTTTCGAGGCAGTCCCATTAGTAAGGAGGCAGTTCGCGGTGGCGCGTCCAAAAGTGCGCTGTGAAATGGTTAGAAGTTCTTCTGTTGCGTTCTACGCTTGGAACAGTCGTCGAGGAATCTGGCTAGGTCCCGCCTATGCAGGTCTCAAGGGCAGCAGGCGTGAGAAGGGTTATGCAATGTAAAAAAACAGGTAAATGGTAAAACCGCAGTGTACAGCCGTCGTCAGAGTTCTCCTCCGCCCTGCGATGATGCCATAGAACCACGGTACGTTGGCCTTTGGTTTGAGGCTGAGACATAAGCCTGGGACTGGTTGAGATGGACGACCGCTTCATTACAGTGACTGGTCGTAGCTCGGTTGCATGGATATACAATCAGTCTCCGTTTCGTACTCACGCTCGCCACGGGCTATGCTGCATGCGCGCCCACGCTGAGTCTCGAACTCGGCAGATATGGAAATTTATGATTGCCGCTCCAGCTTCCCACAATCCAGAGTAGTCTTCCCAGTCCCAGCCGTGCTTTAAGTGGCCGTAACCGTGGAAACGAGCCGCCATCAATCGCGTGGCCAGCCACTCGTAGCCAGAGGGCTTCCTGCGTTTGAAATCGTCTGCAACAATATTGGCCGAAGCAGACGACACCGTGACTCCACATGCTCACGAGTCTCGGCACAGGCAGAGCAGTCTCGTTGTTTTCTTCTGGTTTTCCCACAGACACTCACAGGCAAATGTCGTAACAGTTTCCTGTGAAGTCAGCCCAAGGTGTCTGACCCTCTCCAAGCAACGCGCGGCCATGTCGGGAAAGCAAACAGCTCGGTTAGCAACGACGAATCCATCACGAAGCGAAAGAAGAAGGTGTTGACTGGACGGTATCGTTAAAGGGGCGCTGTGTCGTCTGCGTGCGCGTGCGGGGGAGAAAAAGTTTGCGATACGAAAGAGCAGCGAGCCCAAAGGCGTTGCGCTGCCTGCTTGCTTCTCCACGCCGCGGCGACCCGCCATGGATGCGGCAGAAGCAGCAGAAGCAAGGAGCGACAGCAGCTTTCGCTCTCTCAGCGCCTTGCGAAGTTGTGCAAGACATTCAACAAGGCCGGCTTAATTATCTTCACTGGGCGCTGGAAGGAGGGGTGCTCCCGATTACGTCCCCGTGATGCCTCCTCAAGGTCGTCCCTCAGCCGGGCTCTCTCTACAACACCTACGACGGCACACGAGCGCCTCACTGCTGTCGCTGCTGGTCATATTTTCTCGGCACATTGGATACTCGTTCGAAGGAGGTGAGCCCCCACATGTTTTTTATATTTCCTTGCGCGGCTGGACGTCGCGGCCATTCCGACTGCTCCTCCTGCCTGGACTTCTGCGCGCGGAATTCCCATGCAGTGAAGTGCGTAACGAAATGACATTGGGTGTCTATACGCGCAAATTCGGACTGGAAGCCTGTGTAATCTGCGTGGATCCCAGCAGCAAAATGTACTGAAAGTCGAGTGCAATAGGGGTGGACGGGTAGGTGGAAGGCCTTGAACAAACTCGTGAAACTAAAGAACACTGATAAGACACATACCGTCCACCCCTGTTGCACCCGACTTTCAGTACATTGTGCTGCTCGGGATATTGCTGCATCGGTTCCGTATCCAGTGTAATCGCTCGCTCTATCAGCGCAATGCAGAATAACTGGTCAGTATACAGCAGATAATGGCCTCGGCTCTTCGTGGCGGTTGGATTGCCTATCTGCTGTATTTTTTTCTTCTTCAGGTTTTGAGATGCCATTAATGCTGTATAACGAGGAACACATAACTTGCATAGGAACGTACTGAATGAAGCGAAGAGGTGCCGAGGATTTTTCTTATTCCACACACCCCCCCCCCCCCCCCGAGGTTGTTCCGAAATGCTTCTAAATACTGCTGTACTGCATGCAGCAGTGTTTTTATTTCGTAATTTTTAATACTATTAAATTTCAGTGAGGTTGACAATACTCTCAGCGACGGGATAGTGATGGCGAGGGTAATTGATGAAAAAAAAAAAAGATTGGGGGGGGGGGGGGGGGGTAATCGTCGTTACACTTCTCGGTTACATCCATGTTTGAGCTTCGTGTTCAAGCTTGAGCTCATGTTTGAGCTTCCTTTCTTCTTCTTTTTTTTTTCTTTTTCCTTACGCGCACCGCGAAAGGCATGTACAACGCTGATAGAGAAAATGTTGAACACCTCCACTACACGTATGGTGTATTTCTTCTCAAAGGAACGCTGTTCTTTTTCTTCTTGTAGATGCGCTTAGAATACGTACACCGAATACGACCATGGGGTGCGCCGTCTGAAGACTGCTTTGCCTGGCAGTTTCGCGCATGTGCGTCAAAGCATAGATTTGAGAGTTCAGTCGCCCTCGCTTGAAGGACGCGTTGGTATGCCAACACTGGCAAATGCCATTCCTGATAAGATACTGGGCCCTCTCGAAGCTTGTTCTCGTCTCCGAAGCATTCTTATGTGGGTTTGCGTGACACCGATCGATTAGTGAGGTTTAGTGCATCGTACGCTATCGCCGTTGCGTACGCAAGGGATAGCGTGGTGGTACTGCGCAATGCGTGAAGCTCTCCTTCTGTTATGGGCGTGCGCCGGAACCATCAACGCTATCCTTTAGGTACGCAAAAGCGATAGCGTTGGTGGTTAAGATAGGGAGCTTCGCAGAGTGTGCAGAACCAGCGCGCTATCCCTTGCGTACGCAAAGCCGATAGCATACGATGCGGTAAAACTCGCTATCCCCTCAAAGAGGAGTTTTAGGGTTTTAGTTCATCGTACGCTATCGCCTTTGCGTACGTAAGGGATAGCGTTGGTGGTTCTGCACACGCGCGCAAAACATAGAGATCTCCGCGCAGTGCGCAGAACCACCGCGCTGTCCCTTACGTACGCAAAGGCGATAGCGTACGATGAACTAAAACATGTCCGAGTGACTCCGCGTCGGGTTCTTCAGTGAGTTGACTATACGCCGTCTTTTATTCGATTCTTACTAAGTGCCGCCCAGTTTTCGTGGTGATAACTGATAACGAACTAACAAAGTAGAATTATATGTGTGGCTATGGCTTGGGATATAGTATGATGATAAAGGTTTGGTAGCGCGTAGGAGTACACTGTTCAAACAGCAGTGGTGGTGGTGGTGATGGTGAAAGGGCTCGCCAGCGCTTCCCCGCATAACACGCTCCTAGCCAACCACCATCCCGAATGACCTCGTTCTTTCCTCCGATTTGTTGAAAACAACGGAGGCGTACGCTTTTTTGACACTCATGGGGTTAATTATCACAAAAAGACGTACGCCCCGCACTTTCCACAAGTCAGGACTGAATCCCCGCAATGCTTGGCCTTCTGGCTTGTTATGTGGTGAAGTTCTGTTCGGTAATAGCAGGAATCCAGAGAGAGAGATTGTCTCTGTTTAAATAATAATAATAATATTTTTTAATTTTTTTTTTTTGCGAACGCACGGGACCTGTAGCCCAGATTGTTAGAAAATTCAACGACGTTATTGTCGGTCGAGCTTAAACAGCCCTGCTTAAGCAATAATTACCAGCAATCTTTATAAACAATTCGAGCTCAATAACGTCCTATACGCTTGGCTATAGACAAACAAAGACCGCATGCTCGTTCGTGTGAAATAATATGTTCGTCTAATATCGAGAAGGCGTTCGATGCTGATACGCAAGTCTGAAGCTGAAACAAAACGCCGATTAAAAATATCGATACACATGCACGTCAACCTTGCTCACATGAATAAACAATTCCAGTTAATCAGCGCTGGGTGTCAGCTTCAGTGCTTGGTGTCCACACCTATACTAGTCGCCTTTGTTGGCTCAGATGCGTACCACGTGTCCACCCGCTGTTGAGCAAACCGGCTGAGTAAGGCAGTGCGGGTGTCAGCTTTAACATTCTTTAAATCGTTTGAAGTTCTCGATGTTTCGTCCCTGTACCTGCCAGGTGTCGCCTTACACATACTAGACGCCTTTGTTGACTCAGAAGTGTATCAAAGTTCCATCACGTGTCAACCAAACCGACAAACGTAGGATGTTCTTGTTCACGTTCAGTGCACTCTCAACAAGGTGACGTGGACGTTTGTGAGATGCCAAGATTATTTCGTCTAAACTGAGAGTCAGTTTCCATGCGGAGGCTACCAGGCAACAGTGACCAATAGCCCTATGATGATTCCAGTGAACCAGTCCAGCGAACATAAAGGTTGGCAAGCGGACACTGGTTACCAATAACGACCCTTCCACGTCCAAAGGTCCACAATAATTGATGCTGTGGAACCATCTTACGATGAAGCTACTTTGCGTCAAAGGGTGAAACATGGATGTTAATAGCAAGTTTCGGGATGCCATAGCTGAAGACAGCGCCCTATAGTTGGCTTCGTTGATTCCGTCGCTCTTCAGATTTCCCCAAGTTAATGCGGACTCAATACCTGAGCAAAAAAGTAAGACGCGTCCATATTCTTTGGCCATATTTGTGGCCAGCGTATTGCCCGTGACTTAATATCGGCGTAGGTCACAGAGAGCCAAGTCACCACTGGCAGCGCCATCTAGACTGCTCGACCTCTCCTCTCGCTCCTTCGTGACGCTAGCATATAAAGTCGTGGTGACGTCGGCTTCAACCAATCGCCACAGGCGATTTCCTACAGACGAAGTCTATGACTACAAGGGGCTGTGCACGCGGTTCGTTTTCATGACTAACGAGGCCTCTGGAAGTACGGGCAGCGTGACGTAGAATAATCGAAGACGTGACGTCCTTAAACGATGTGACGTAGCCATTAAGAGTCTGCCAATCAGGATCGTGCTTTCGGAGACCGTAGCTATATGGAGACGAGCCACCACCAGTCACATGAGCAGCCATTATATAGTTAGACACAGAAAGCCTGTGTTTGAAATAGATTTGCTGAGATCCTGACCTTATGGCGCGTTCGCTTATTGGACTCGAGAGCCGAGAGTGCCGACTCTTGGGGGGGGGGGGGGGGCAAAAATGCCGCGGTACGGCTTTCGTGACGTCATCCGTGACAGTGGCTGTCGTTCTAACGTTCGAGGATTCAACACTAGAGGTGCTCGAGAGTCGACTCCCAGCGACTCTCCCCTCGATGTGAGTCGCTGGAATAGATGACGTACGATGACTCTCATACGTCACGACTCCAGGTCGAGCGAGTTGAATTAACGAACGCAACCATATATGTGGCGAAGGTGAAAGAGGAGGCATTGCGCAGGCTGTCTTTGCGTCGGTGGCGTTAGCATTCACGGAATTGGAACGATTACTAAGGATTATTGATAAGTTAGGGTACCGAACAGACAGTGTGGTCCAGACAGCGTTGCAACTGGGTTGCCCGCTGTTGAACCTGATTAGCAGAGCACTCGCGCCGCGCACCTGGCAACAAAAATTTAGGCTGGCAGCCTCACCATCACAGAAAGGGATTGCGGACGCAGCGTGTAATCATGCGAGTGTCCCAAAAGAACGTAAACATAGTCCAGACCGCGCAATTGCACGTATTGACCTAGTTCTCTTGAAGCGTCCTCTTCGTCTGTGTAGTTGGCCTCATCAGTGTTGCTCCTCTTTTTTTTTTTTTCCTTTTCTTTTTTCTGTTTTTGTCGCCGGATCAGAAAGGCCTCCGCAGATAAAAACGCTCTCATTTCGAGTGTTCTTCCAGATAAGGAGATTTAATGGCGCGAAACGACGATCACATGACTTTCTCGAAATGAAATGGATGCTTCTTTTCATTCGACTGAACCTTGGCCTCGTCTCTGACAGATGGGTACGGAGACGAGAAGAAAAAAAAAAGCTGAAAGAAAGCTCGGGAAGTTGTTGATTATGTGTCTTTTCTGTGGCAATGACGTCAAAGGAGTGAGCTCCAGAGGAAAGAGACGTCCTTCATTTTGCCATGCTCTTTGTATAGCGTGAACACGGCGTGTGTTTATCGGATGATGGGTGGCTTGGAAATTGAGTGATCCTCCTCGCATACTTTTCAACTCTCCTTCCAAGTGTACAATATTTTCGCTAGCCAATGGCAACACACATCCCTCATTAGGGAAACCTGAGTTACTTCGGTATGTTAAGTATGCCCTGTGAAACATGGATCGTTGTTGGTGTTCTGGCTTGTCTCGTAAAATACGCGTTCAGCCTGTCCTCTGGGAGTTATAGCTGCTAGATTTCCTTAGCTCTTCAAGGGCAGCGAGACCATTGCATAGAGAAGCTTACGAGTTGCCCATCATTGATCAATGTTTCACACGGAGGTGGAACACGATATATGAGACAGCTTCGGACGGCCGTTGGCAACGTCAGCATGACGGTATGCCTACCGGAACCAATCACAGCGTTGTGTGCTCCGGAATCTTATCCGTCGATTGGTTGCGGTTAATACGGTTCTTCGAAGACCACGTAACTTCCTGCGTAGCAGGAGTTGTACTATATGCACGCTCAGCACCAGTTTTAATATGCGTTGCTGAATGCAAGGCAGGCAAGTGTAGTCCACATGGATTGTTTTTCGGACATCTAGCTTACAAGCGTTACACCTGTCAAGCTCCAACAACATTTGCTCGTTTGGAAGCTTTGTGCCGTTTATTAGTAACGGAACCCAACCTTGTTCCTATACTCGTCGGTAAGCGGTTAGAGAATATGTACCCTTCTTTCATTTTGCAATAGGCAACATTTTAAAATCGCTGAGACAAGACAAAGAATGGCGTTAACATAAGATATAAAACAATGTATTCCGATAGCTGTATCAAATAGCTCGCATATATCACACAGGCAGCTACCGGTGGTGTGAGCCAGACAGGTTTGGCTCCCCACGATTAATTTGGTATGGGTGGAACTTAGGCTATTACCCCCATCGCTACAGTCTCCACAACTACGCGCTCCTGAAACGAATGATTACAAATGGAACGTGGAAGCCGCTTTGCCAGCATTTCTCTGCCCCAGGAACAGTTACGTATTTTCAGCGCTACATTTCAGTAGCGTACAGAGTGACTCATTTCGGCCGCCACTGTTTATCTAGTGGACATAGCCGTTGGTTTGTAGGATTGACGCAGACATATTAAAGTACACATACTTTGATTTGCAGCACGTTACCTCCACATTACATCCACATGAGTGATGTTTTCTACCCCCGTGGCGTATGGCGTGTTTTCTCATGTTTCCACCATATTTGTCTTTCTAGACATGACGTGAATGAAGACCCGCAAGTAGAGCATGGACAACGACTCAGCCCACCCGAGGGCGAACAACGGCTGCCGGCCGGCCGACGACATAGTGAAGACAAAGAATGGTAACGGCTGCATCTTTAGTCATGACCACAAGGGCACCAACGGCGACGTTCTCTCCTGGAAGCAAAGCAACACCACCGCGCCTGCGGGCGAGCCCGCGTCCACAGACCCGGACACAGAGTGCGGCCTGTGGTTCTTCCGGCCGAAGTGGTTACAACCGTTGGCGAACAAAAAGGCCTTCTTGGCCGTCTTCTGCCTGACAAGTGTCCTACAGGGCATGTATTATACGTACTTTGTGAGTGTGTTAACCACGATCGAAAAACTGTACCAGATACCTAGTAAGACGACCGGTATCATCATGTCGGCCACGGAGATCGGACAGATTGGCGGCGCTCTCCTGCTCACCTACTACGGTGGCCAGGGGCATAGGCCAAAGTGGATCGCCTGTGGAATGGTGATCTTCGCCGTGGCATCCATTCTCTGTGCGACGCCTCATTTCATCTTCATGGACGACTCCATAGTGGCAACTCGTGCTGGTGCCAACGTGTCCGGGATGTCCCGGGATCATCGGCAAAAGCTGTGCCATATAGCGGACGAACTGTTGCCCCCTGTGGCGAGGAATTACGTAGACGTGACGAGTGACGTGCACCCGGTGGCGGACGCGCTGCGGACAGTGAGTTTGTGTGATTCGTCGGATAGGTCGCTCAATCAGAACCGGATAACACATGTGGTGCTCTCGGTGTTCTTCATTAGCTTGCTCTTCATCGGCATTGGCGCTACGGCGGTGTACACGCTAGGGATACCCTACATTGATGATAACGTGGCCACCAGGGAGTCACCCTTGTATTTCGGTAAGTTGCGTATTCAACTGTTGCGGAATTTTTTTCTTGTATTTTCATCCTTGCGCTCACGTGTCTTGTACGAACGAAAATCGCCCATAGATTTCTGAAGAAGTGATCTGCGCCACTGGCGTGGACGACATTGAGCGCGATTCGCAATCTCGTCTTGGAGGCACCCGTTAAGAAACACGTGAATGGTGCAGCCCCCTGAAAGGACTGCACCAGACATTTTATGCCAGAGGAGAGGGGGTACTCTCTGAGCCGACGTCGTGAAGTAATATAGAGTGCATTGGACAGACATGTCAAGGGATCTGACATCAAGAAAGTACTCGGTGGCTGGCCATGCAGCCGCCCATCAGCAAGCGGTGTTCTACACTGTTGTTCTACTCTGTGGTCTCCTTCCTCATGAATCTCGTGAAGCACACATACTTCTCGAAATCTTGCAGAGAAGCCAGCCACTCTAAGGGCACTGGAGTAGCCGGCCTGTGTAGAGTAGGGCCAATTTCTCCGTATTTCTATCATCATTAAAAGAAAAATCAAACCTCTGGGTCAACGCTTTCGTCGTGCAACAAAATAACAACTACTTTTTTTTTTTTTTTAAAGATGAGGTCACGCAACAAAAAGAGCCTGTCGTTAATGGATAAGCTGTCGCCACTTGAATGAGGGCGCCATAGTGGTGTAGGAGATACCACGAAAGTGAAATGCAAACAAGAGTAGCAGCATCTGTCGTCTGTCAATAACGATTTGTCTGGACGCCAAAAAGGGATACTGAAAGGAAGTCTCGAGATAAGCGCCGGCAAAATTTAAGCAGGGAAATTGCACAATATATACGATTGGTTACAGTGTAGCTTGAAAGGGAAACCTATAGTATCATTGGTCATCAGGCAACTCAAGGCCGAGGACCATGAACTTCACGTCAATTGTCAATAGGCCGGAAAGTGATGCAGAGACTGCACCGTTTTCCACGCATTCTAGGTCTGCTGCCCTTGACAACGTCCTGTGACTCGTCAACGTAGCGAAACGCACAAGCAGTCTTCCAACAAACAAAGAAATAGTTACACTCCAATTGTTCGAAACGGAGATGTGTGAATGACAGACAGGCCCCGGTATATAAAAAGTGGCAATGCTTGAGTTTTCATCTGCGAAGCAACGATGAAAACATAACAGTCGGAAGCTGCACGATGTCTACAGAAACACTTTTTAATGGTGCACAAATGAAGAGTGAGTTCCGAAAGTGTCATATTTTTCGGAATCGAGAAAAAGACGATTGTGTGCGCACCACCACCAGCGTTGTTTCTGTGTTGTTTTTGTGCCGTGTGGTAGGCATGGAGCTCTTTGGCGTACTCTGGCCTTCTCTACGGCTAGCAGGGCCTCTGGGGCCATCTCTTAGCCACCCACCCCAATATTGGCGAAAAACGACTTAGCTAATTTTGGAGCTCAGCTTTTCTATTTAAGCCGATCTCACCGGTGTGAAACCTGCTGGTGCCAATCAGGCATATGCAGGAAATGTCTCAGCAGCTTCTAATCTGTAACACTTTGTGGTATAAGATGGATTCCTTGCGACAGCAAAATGTCAACGCGAATATTCTGCCCAATAGACATGTTCCAGTTTATCGAAATTACGCCAAATACAAAGAATTATTAAATAATTATTTACAATTAATAACTATCGTTTACGGGCAAAAGATTTCATTATCTACGACCGCAATAATAATAAAGGTGACAAATGACGAAAATTGATTTGCTGTAAGGATACGAGCATTGAACTGTTCCATTGAGGTCTAAATAACTTACCTATCGGTTTGAATTTTGAACCTACGGACTGAGGTTGCCTGGTGCTCTTTGTTATTGACAGATATATGAGGCCGGTTGGTACATAGCTGGCAGAATGCGACAACAAGGAGCAAAGGACAGAGACGGGACGGGTCGCTTTTTAACGGCTATGTATAGCCACGCTGACATAGCCCGTCCCGTATCGTCTCTGCCCTTTGTTCCTTGTTGTCACGTTTTGCCAGCTCTTTGCTATGGCGGTTCTTGCTCTCCAGTTGCTCGAAGACGAGGACAGGCTTGTCACGGGCTCGTCTTAGTCCACGTCGGCTGCTCAAGATGCCCGCCCCTCCATAGTAGCCTCGTTAGGTTAACTAAACGTAGAACCCGAGACAAGGAAACAGGAAGGACGAGACGACAAGTTCTCAAATGCAGACGAACATTGAATAACAAAAACTTACACTCCCAAAAGTCTACGGACAGGTGGCAAAGGAGACACCGATGGAACACTGACACAGTTCCCTCTGGAGGAGATTTCCTTGAACTCAGGCAAAAGCCGGGCAAACGGGTGACACTTTGTCGAGCACAATAGCACAACAAAGGCATGGAGGAAGCACAAGAGGGTAGTCGTGACAGCCCCCTGGTTGTGCAGGACTGAGCATGGTTTGTTAGCCAACACATTGAGAGTTCCACGCAGTGGCGTATCTAGAGCTACCTGCACCCATGGCAACATGGTTAACATGATGTCCTTGGGGATGCGTTTTCGTGTTGTCCGCACTAGGTTTCACACTATAACCTCTCTAATGGCGGGTGCTTTAGATCATTTATGAATGTGCCAGGTTGAGTACCCGACCTGGCACATTCACATCCGACCACGTAATAGCGCCCCTGTTCACCTGGCGCCCATGGCACCTGTCCACACCTGCCACACCCTAGATACGCCACTGGTTCCACGAGCTGGATTGTGGAGACGTGTAACCGGGAGAGGTCCATGTCGAAGTTCAGAGCTACTCCGCTGTTTAACCGCATCTTCCTCCACTGGGGGCTCGCTGTAGCCAAAAGCGGGACAAAAGACGCCGTCCCACGAACAGGCACGCGGGGCAGTGGGACTATACCAGGGATGTCTGGTCACTTTACGTTGGGTACGTTACCTTCCGTCGCAAGTACAGGGCGGCGATTTTTAGCACCTTGTCCGCGTGATCGATCGGACGTTGAAGCTGGTAGAGGAGGAGGTTAAGATTTTCGGTAGCAGCAACAACAACAACATAGATGAATGGATGATGATGTGGGATGTTTCCCTGCGTTGAGTGCAGGACCCTACCCCATTCCAAAAAGGTTCGCATGAAAAGATGAAGAGGGAAGGAAAACAAAAGAAACTCCTACAGTTCTTGAAGGAGACCGGTGGCCCTCAGAAAGGAAAGAAAAGTGCGAAGTGCACTGATGTGCAGGGTTACTCCATGGGTCGAGAACTTTGCAGATGTTGAATGGCCTCTGATCCAGCAGTTCAAGTTGGCATTTCGCGTGCATACTGGCTACAGTCTTCTATAATGTGTCGGATTGTTGCCGGGAAATCACAGTTGTACAAGTTGTACTCCCCCACAGAGGGTGATGAGCGTTGATATGCCCAACAACAAGGAGCAGCAGCAGCAGTCCACGTAACCTCGAAGAATACGTCGACAGCCTACAACCCAACTGTCATCCTGACCCTTCTCCCGGGATAATATCAATTATTGAATCCCTGGCATGCTTCTCATCGTGCCAGGGTTACAAGGATGGTCAGAGGCTTTCATGCACGTCGGGTTTGGTCAGGCACCGAAACGTCCAATAGAACAGGTTTCCTCTGCGGCGATAATTCTTTTTGCAATAGCACTATACTGAGATCTCGGTGTCACACAGACGTGAGACGGGGAAGCACTAGTAGAAACTGCGGCGCCGCCTACAGCACCGATGACGCTGTCAGTGAGGCCATTCACCGATTAACAATGAATCGCAGGTTACGATAGTTGAGCTGTGTCGATAATAAAAGAAAAAAAAAGAGAAATAGGCACTCATTACGAGAGCCGGCTACTCCAGATCACTTAGGAAAACACAAATGGCTATCTACAATGAAACCATTGAGTGACAATAGATGGGTAGAAATCCAGCGAACCGGTAGAGAAGTACGAAGAGAGTTGCCTCAGGACAGGAGCCGCCGACATTTCGAACAGAGACTGTTCTTCTTCTGGGCACCGTCCTCATCATTGGCATGGCATTTAAAGGGTTAGGTGTGACGTGTTAAAGGTCCACGCGAATTGTGAGTCAGCATCCCGGAGGGAAAAAAGGGTCCGTACGGGCTTCTACGGCCGGAGTGAATGGCCGCTTTGTTAGAGTGTGGAGGGGATTATGTGAACGAAGTGACCTAGGCTCCGGACCGGTTACAGAAATGGGAGGTTCACGGGGACGGAACGGGACAACAGGCCGAAATTGGCAAGCATTTCGAAAGATAAGGAGGTTAGTGGTTAGTTAGTAGTTGAATGACAAAGACTCTCAGTCACACACGCTGTCCAGTCACACTGTGTCCACCAACTTGAAGTCTGCGCAAAATCGCACAAACGCCTGCATGGCGTGAAACTGATGGTCCAGTGTCCAAGGGCCCAGAACGTTATCGACATCAAATGGTCTGCCATCCACCCGAGCTAAGGAAGCTTGTAGAGATTGTCTGTGCTGCTGATACCGTGGACAGGATAATAAGATATGTTCAGTGTCCTCAACAGTCCCACAGGTGCCACAGTTGGGTGAATCCGCCTTTCCAAGCTTGTGAAGACGTCGGCTGTAGGGCACGTTGAGGCGGAGCCGGTGGTAAAGTGACGCAAACGGCCTAGGGAACGATGTCGGGAAAGTAGAGGCAAGCTCCGGGTCAACGCGGTGTAGCAGTGAGGCGCGAGCCCCGCCAGAGAGCCACTGTGCCGCAGGCAGCTGGCGACACAAAGCAGTCAACATGGCCCTAGCGTCGGACTTGGTGAAATATATGAGTCGTGACGCACGCTTCTGATGTGCTCTGCATGCCGCAGCATCAGCCACATCATGCCCAGGTATGCTGCAGTCTCCTGGAATCAATTGAAAGAACATGTCGTGTCCAGCAGCCACCGCCTCTGCGTGTAGTTTTACAACATCAGCAACTACAGGGTTGACAGCACTGGTAGTTCCTACAGAAACAAGGGACTGCAGAGCAACCTGGGAATCCGAGATAATAACCCACTTGGTCCGTGAATGAGCCGAAGCTATATATCCCATAGCCATGAGCAGAGCGTACAGTTCAGCTGCTGTCGACGATGTCGCATGGAACAAACGCACTCCACTTTCAACACTACAGGCAGGTATGACGAAGGCACTGGTCGATCCATCGTTGTAGTGGAGCTATCTGTGTATACTACCACCCGGTCTTGGATGTTATCTATTAAGTCGGCAGTCAGCTGCCGCTGGATAGTATGCATGTGTGCTACCACGGCGTTTATTACAGACGATTCTTTGTTGCAGGAATTACAATCGGAGTAAGAATATTTGGACCCGTCTTTGGATTTCTGCTGGGATCCTACTGCACCAGTGTGTACGTCAACTTCCCTTTTGGTAAGTGTGAGCTCAGTCACCGCAAGCGGTTCGCGCAGTCGGTACTACACTCGTTGATAGCCTTGCACCCAGCACTTCTTCCGGAAACACTCACTTAGAATTGACTACCTACAAGACGTGGTTCGTATCGTCCCCCTTCGATCCCACACAGACTCGCAGGGCAATGGCCATTGACGCCAGCGACTGTCGCGTCTTTATCTGATGAATGCCGGCGCCATCCAACTGCCCTTGATTGACAGAAGGAGGATTAGATTAGATGCCTTTGACAGGACTATCGATGATTATATTAGGCCGGCAGCTCTGAGGTGATTTACTTAGTCGTACTGTCGGTAGCGAAAGCAGGAATTAAGCGTCATGAGAAGATTTCTGCTACTGAACTGAAAATTAACCAAATCAACGTGAATCCTTGTCTCTGCACGCTCGAAGAGGACGACATGAGTCACGTTTGCCGTTGCATGTCACTATGTGACTCTATGCGCCTGAGGGACGTGCACTGAATATTCGCCTCGATTAACCTGGAGCGTGGTGTGAGCCGTGCTAACTCAACTGTGAAAGCTACCACAAACAGCAGAGTCATATGTACATGCTGAACAGAGGGCGGGCGATCTTAGAGCACTAGAGAAGACCCCTTCCGTAAGTTTATCGCTTTTGGCTGCAACATGCAGCCTGTGCTCTTGCACAAGAACGATGATCGCATTTGACTTGTAGCGCGCGCGATAGGCTTTCAATCTATACACCGGAAACCGCTCCCGTCATTCAGAGAGCTCGTAAGGGAATGAGCGATGCTGACGTCACGCAGTGACGTGAAAGAGTCCGCCGTGAGTACCGCCGCTCTGTACGTACGTGTTCGTAGCAGACCTCGCTGTTGCTCGCTACGATGAGGCTACGTCGCGCGGACATGGTTACGTCACGCCAGGAGACCGGGTTGGGCCTACCGAGGTCATACCGCGCCGCTTATGGCTACATTTTCAAAGCGTTCTTTGTAAATTGAATCGCGCAGTGACCAGACACCTTACAGCGAAAACATTGTGCATGGTGTCTCCTGGTTGACAGGTTCGTGAATGAAGCGTTCCTGCATGAAATATTCGTTCCACGTTACCGTGAGCAATAGGGCAGGGTATCGCCTGCAATGATAACACACAGTCATCACACAATAATCAAAATAAAGTCGTTGTTCGTGCGTTGCTCACTTAAAGCTGCTCCAAGCGCAAGTGACTGATCGTTATCCTGGCGCTATCAGGTAGTGCCAGAGCCGCAAGTACAACGCAAGCAAGGGGTGTTGCAAAAAAATGGGAGGGGAGGGGGTCATCATTGCAGTTACGTTTCAACAGCTTTATATATAATTGCGGACACGCGTCTTAAGCAGCCTTTCTGTATCTAGGTGTCGGTGGTGGAGGGGGGATCTGGATAATCCACAGCTACCAGGAAACCATGTAGACGACCTAAACAGGAGATCAGATGACCCAGGTTCGATTCCTGGCGTCAGCACCTCTTTTCCCTGAGTTGTATGAAAACAAGAACCATGTAGATTTCGAATTAAGCATTGTCTTCCATCGAGTACACGCCTTTAAGACACTTCCACACCACCGCAAAAGTTCGCTGGGTTGTAGAGAGTTCACACGAACAGTGTGACATTGACATACAGCACTGTGACACACCCGGCCAGTGCATTTCATACGCTAAATAAATTATGAACCTTCTTCAGAGACCTCGAACCTGAGTCCTGGCAACCCCCACTGGATCGGTGCTTGGTGGCTGGGCGTGTTCATCGTGGGCGCGGCGCTCATAGTGACTGCGGTACCCATGATGGCCTTTCCGCGTGTCCTGCCTCACCAGCGGTATGTGCCCCGCGTCTCTAGTTACAGGGTGCAGCCTCCGCTCGAGCTCCACCGCAATGGTGGTGGGTGCACCAAACGTCCTTCGCAAGCCGTCCAGCAGCCCCTCATTCCGTCTCAGACACCAGCACTTCCTTCGCCGCTGTCGCCGACGAGAAAACGGCGCAACGAGAAGCCAGCCCTAAGAGGTGACGTAAAAAAGACAAAGTGTTCTCTGTACGATACCGAATACGCCACTGCAACGTGCGTAACTACCAAAAGTTACGTAAATTGCAGAGCAATTTAGACAAACACAACATTTGAGTCTCCTGCGGCTCAGATACATGACATTCCGTAGCAGACGACAGAAACGATTGTGTCGTCTGCTACGCACGCCGCTTTCGACATTCGGGCGCCGTGCGAATGCTGCCCAAGCAATTATCTGAAAGAAGGCAGATGAGGAAAAGTCACTGAGTGCCGGTGACGAGACCCGAAACGATACACCTCCCTGATTGTCTGATTGCCGGTCAGGTGTGCTACTAAGGCGTTGGCAACATGTCCCTGAGCTTGGGGGAAGGACAAAAGACAAAACACAAAAACGAACAACACAAGTCTTGTCTTGTGCTGTTCGTTTTTGTGTTTTGTCTTTTGTCCTTCCCCCAAGCTCAGGGACATGTTGCTAACGTCAAGTATACACCGGCCCGCTTGCATTTTACCTCTATGTGCTATTAAGGTTTCCTTCGAACTCTTAACGCCGTAATGCTCGTGCTCGTTCGCTTGGGATTGCAGTCCTGCTCGAGAAATGGTATGCACGAAGACAACCGCAGCGTTCGTCGCTAACGTTTGCTCTGGAATGAAATAGGAGGTTCCTTCAGATAAGGTAACTTTCATGAGAGTATATACAGCGGCAAATCAACCAGGCTGATAAAATTTTACGGTGCTTGACCTCAGCGGCAGGACAAAGCATTATTTCATTGAGGGGGAAACGTTTCGTTGGTGCATTTTTGTGTCAACACTCAACTGCGAGGGATGCCAGATTTGGCCACTTTCGGATTGTAATGGCGCCTCGTGAGGTGGCGCGTACGTCTGTTTTCTCAAGTATGAGACAGACGTGTGAAAGTGTGGAAGTAAACGGAGCGGAAAAACACAGCAGCAGGTGTGTGATTAAACACAGTTTTTGCAGAATAGACCTCTTCCTTTTTGTAAACAAATGACGTCATAGTGTTCGACAGCGCCACCAGTTTGGTAGAGTTGAACTACGCTCGAAGCTAGGGGGCGACCAAGGTCGCACCGAAAGCCACGGTCTTGAGGGCATTACGATGGTCCCTGAAAGGGACGCGACCTTCGGTCCTACTTTTCTTTCAATAGCAAGTGCAGCGAGCAAGTGCCCATTCGCGGAACCCAGCCCTCCCTTTCCGAGTTTTGGGTTTCAGTCTGTCTACCAACGTCATGATGACGTCTCTCGGGTCTATTACTCACCCAGGGATTTGCGCGTGATTTTCATCTGCGTGGGCGTGCGTGCGTGCGTGCGTAAGGGAGTGAAAGTTCTGTTAAGTAGTTTTTAAGGTGTCTAAGGCGTTTGGCTGGGGATAGGGGGGCGGGGTGCTGGGAAAATGTTAGTTCTTCTGAGCGCCAAGTGTTCCTCTAAATACACGCGACAAGAATTACTGAGGTATCCGTGCTCGACTCCCACTACTGGTGCCTTTTGATCAATTTCTGTCTCTCAATCGAACTACTATACAACTGGGCACTGTGAGGCTTGAGTGTTGTGTTTGTCCTTCTGTGCTCCATTGCCTCATCTGCAACTACGTTACTCGAGGCTGCGTAATTGTGATCAGCGCAATCAATTGCGTGTATCATATATTTTTCAGATTTCCCATCCGCGATACGACGCCTGCTGAAGAATGATATTCTACTCTACCGGACTGCTAGTAGCGTTCTCCACATTCTTCCTATTGCTGGTCTCTACACGTTTCTACCCAAATACTTGGAGAGCCAGTTCCAGCAGACGGAAACGAATGCAAATATGATCGTTGGTATGTTACGACTCGGTTATTTACGACTATCGCATTTCGTGTTTATTGGCGGGGGGCGAATGCGATGACAGCAGGCGCCGCGGGGCGACAGGTCGACGCATCACGCTGTGGGTCCGGTGAGGTTGTACGGGCTGTACAGCCGCCTTCTGACTTAGCTAGATCGCGCGAGAGTGCTGTCGGAGGGCGCGGCGTTGACCGCTAAGCGTGAGAATTCACCACAAAGTTACTTCGGCACTCACGCAGCGTGAGTGCTGAACAAAGTAAGGTTGTAAGAGAGGTGACCGCCCAGTGTGAGATGGATTACACCGACCCTCATGGAAAGCGACTACACGTTCCTTACTCCTCTACAAAGCTGCCTCTTAGATCACCAAGCTCTCATCGCGTGGCGACTCACACGCGCTGGGGTCCAGCCTCAAACCCAGAAGCCAACTCTCCGTAGCGCTGGAACTTGCGCGGGCCACGTGCTCGCGCGGTAATGCCTGACGGTAGCTGTACGTTTTCGTTTCTTTTATTAGAGAGTTGTAGCAGACCGTTTTCGCATCTCCGATACGATACCTGATACGGCGATGGTCTCATGCCTGATGCTATCGGAGCTCAGCTAGCGTATCGCCGGTACGGATCCAGCAATAGCGTACCGCGTTTGATTAGTATTGCTAGCATATCCGAGATGTCACGCGGGTTGTGGGACCCTTCGAAAAGAGGAAGAAGAAAAAGACTAGGACAAGTACGAGAGATGGCGATGCGGACATTTCAATGTTGCTCGATGTGACTGCGAGTAACCCTTTCGTGGTTGCAAGGAAAATAACACAACTCCTCAACAGCGTAACATCGAAAGGGTTCAGTGTTCGGTATTTGCCATGCAGGAGCGCTACGATGTTAATGGACCTTTTTCACAACTCCCTATGCGCATGACTGACTATGGGGCTGACAGAACTGGGGACCAGTGGGGAGACCGCACGAAGGGCGCGAGCTCGTCGGTCCCACTCCGGACCTTTCCGGTCCGTTTTGGTCCTTTGTGCTACCCACGTGGATTTGTTTTGGCGTGCGCCAAGCATAGTTCCCGGGAGATTCGCTAGGACACGACGCGTATGTGAAAAAGGTCCATTAACCGTACCGTCTGCTTCCACGGTATACTAAAATCCTTGCAGCTTCAGTCTCGCGTATCGTGACATTGGTTCGAATTATCGTACCGTGTACCGTACAGGATATGGATAGAAATGTCATTACGAATTAAAGGAAGCAGGTATCACTTATCCAAGTATGATTGCGACGTGACTGGTGCCACTCTTGCAGTATATTCGTAGTCTACCTTACAATGAGAACATTGCGAGCAAAATAACGTGTGAGTACCTACCCAAGGTGCGCTTAGCAAACTGCGTAACTTTGCATCTCTGACCGGTTAGTACTCCTGGCACGTATGATAGTCTTGGCAACGCAGGGCGTTAAAAGGGGAACTAAAATGCAAAACTTTCTTCTCGCGGAATGAAAGATGCCGGCACCCTGAGGGGAATACAGAAAGAATGTGATTCGTCCGTTGCGTAGTTGGATATTTGAGGGTAAAGGAATGCGCAAATTTACGCTTTCCATCTTCTGTCCTTCTCAAGATGCGCGACACGGCGGTGAAGACTCCAATAGGTCTCCATAATAGCTTTCCCTTGATGATTGGGCACTCTATCTGCACTGGCATGTCGCGCCTTTAGAGAAAGAGCGAAGAGGAAAAACGTAAGTTTGCGCTTTCCATCGTGTTGTAATCACGAACGGAGCAACGGATGAGTCCGGTTCCTTTTGTATTACTGTAACAACATCTCTCATCCTGAAAAGAGAAATGTTTACGCTCAACTGCCCCTTTAAAGCTGCGTGAGACAGGTACGTTTCCTGCATGGAACCTCAATAGCAACCTGTAATTGAGGGCCCATGATACTGGTAAGCTTTCTACGTTGCCCTAGTATAGGGGAAGACGATTCAAGGTTCCTGCGCTGCTCAACAAAATAGGGCGGACATGTGCAAGTCGTCCGCGATGGTGTTAGCCCGTCACCTTGACTAATGAATCATTATATGACGAATGACTTTGTAGTTGTTAAACCACGAGTTCAACGAGGAGAACATCTTTTGCAGGTTTCGCCGGGATACTGGTTATGGGGGTCGGAATCTTTGCCAGCGGGACATTCATGCGGAAATTCAAGCCCAATGCTCGCTTCGTGGCCAAATGGATAGCTCTGTCTGCCCTAGCGTATTCCATTGGCATGGCTATCCTGATGTGGGTTGGATGCCCCCTGGGCGACTACGTTGGACTCAATGCCCACAAGTAAGCACAGTTCACAGAACGTTTATTTATGCAAGAAAATCAAAGCCCAGTTTTGAGCCACCCACTATTACGCCTGAAGGGGTACAGTTGAACTTTCCGCTTTCCAGATGCATTTGTACAACCATGGCAAATCTAGTACACGCGTTCTACAAAAACGCATTGCTCAAAATCTCAATATATCTGAAAATTTACGCAGATTCCGCCGACAAGTGTTTTTTAAAGTGTGGCACGTTGAGATTATTCTTTGAAGGGCAGAATGCAGGTGATCCAGTGTGTACAGTGCAATCCCGCTAATTCGAATGCGAAGGAGATGGAAGAGTCTGAAGGAGGCTGAAAAGTGGAGCTTGAGCTAAAAGGAGTCGTGCTGAATGAGGACATAATCAACACCACCTAGATAGAAGAATCCTGCTTACTCGTCGAGGTGACGTAGCAGCTAAGAGTCAGCCAATCAGGATCGTGTTTTCGACGGCGGTGGCCAATCACGAACGAGCTTTCAGCGGTCGTGGCCATGGAGACGAACCGCCGTCGTCTGCGAGTAGTGATTGAACGTCCCCGCGTTCTAAATTGGAAAACTTCAAAATAAAGCACAAAACGGTCCCATATCTTTCTCAAAATTGATTTTCTGGAAAGCGTGTTGCACTTTTTGTCTACAGATTCGGGTCTACAGGTTCAAAGTTAACTGCAAACATGTGCGAATTCCCAGATCGGCGATTCACAGTAGCAGACGAATTCCGACTTTATATGTTCGCGTAGAAGGAGGGAGAGGAGGCAATAAGCGGGCCTTCTGTATGTAGGTGGCGTTGACCCGACCCGCTGACAGCATATCGGTGACGCGTCATGGCTCGTTATAGGCCTTGCCGCACGTTCGTATACGGTCACGCGTGAAGCCGGAAATCAACGGGGCTGATTCATGTTTCAAAATTTATTGACAGACAAGCATCAAAACGTCTTCCGGACCGAAAATATTCCGTTACACGAATTTGCATTCCTTTCTTCTCGCACGACGCCATCAACAGCGTTTGCGACGTTGAATCCAACCAACTCAGGGAAAACATCGGCCGTCATCCACGACTTTTTGTTGGCTGTGTAGTCAACAGCAAGGGCCTGGATACCTTTTAAACATTGACGCTTAGTCGCGTTCCCGTCCACGAGTTCGCGACATCGGTCTGTCAGTCACGTTTGCGCACGCGTTACATTCGTACCTCGTTCCTATTTCTTCCGGTACAAATATCACCCCTATAAGTAGCGGTCATATAAGTAAGATTGACACACACACACTCACACACACACTCACACACACACACACACTCTCACACACACACACACTCACACACACACTCACACTCACACACACATAAAAAATAATAGTAATAATAATAAACGTGTCTCTGATACGCCAGCAGCGAGCCGGCGCGCGGCCTCACTCGGGCATAGTCGGGCGCGGCCCGGCACTCTCGTTCGAATAAGCCGCTATCCACCTTCATGTGTTTGAATTACCGAGCGTTTTCCCAATCGAAGTACACGTGACTTTGACAATACACGAGCGCCAGTTCGAATTATCCGGAAGTTAGAATTAAGCGGGTTCGAATTAACAGGATTGCACTTATAGTGTAACTGTGTAAAGTTGTATGGCTTAAAGTGGCAAAGCCGCTATCCGCCTTCATGTGTTTTAATTACTGAGCATTTTCCCCATTGAAGTACACAATACATGAGCGTCAGTTCGAATTATCCGCAAGTTAGAATTAAGCGGGTTCGAATTAGCAGGACTGCACTTATATTGTAACCGTGTCGAGTTTAAGTAGCAAAGCTTCACATATGTGTATATCACTCTTCTTTTAGCAAAGATGCCACATACATGGCTGCAAGTTGCAACAGCTCCTGCGAGTGCAAGACTGGCCTCTTTTCACCAGTGTGTCACGACCGTGTTACATACTTGTCCCCGTGTCTGGCAGGATGCGCAAAAGCATCTGGACCAGACGAACAGGTAGGAGTCCTCGTCACGTTGTCAACCGGCATAACGTCTGTGGGAGTGTGCTTTCACAAACCACATTCAAAAGTTTGCGGTGTTGAAGAGAGTATGTAAACTTCCTGAATGTTTGGTTGTTCAAATGTGCTGCTTCGCGGTGGAAATGCAGTCGCCGACCGACAGTTCGGACTTTCGAATTTTTTTCGGACAGAATTGTTTGCACCGTCAAACGCGCCGTAAAACTAATGTAGTTACGTGTCCTGTATTTCGGACCGTACCCATTTCGGTTCAAAGCTCCATGGTTTTCGGGACTTGCGGCTCCCGAGCGCAGGATGCGCCCGATATTTCGTAGGCCATTAAAAAGTGAAGGCCATTCCCGACGTGACGCATGCGTATAGAAGCGCGGCACGTGCTTGCGGGAAGGCGGAGCTTATTAGCGCGCGACCGAAACCGAGCCGGACGCTTCGCTTGAGACACGATGCGAGAGCTAAACTTTCGGAACACGTGTCTTCGACAACGACTATGTTTGAATCTCGAAAATAGGACACATTGAAAAATGCGCTACCTATGTGCAGATGCATACATAAGGAACCATAATTTTGTCGTGCAGCACATAGGTAGGCAAAATATTGCTAATTTAAACTTTCGATTGTTCACACAAAAATCTGTGGTCCCCCAATTTTATTTTCATTCTGTGTTAGCGCAGCGCAGCCACTGTGGCTGTGAGCGGTATACAGACTTGGACAGATGGAGAGAGGACAGCATGAAGGAGTGGGAGGCAGGAAGGGGGGGGGTTTAGTGCGTGTCCTGGGCCGACTTTAAGGGGAACTGTGTCGACATTCATCTGGAAAGCTGTGGTCCCTCAGGGTTTGAACTGAGAGTTTACCGTAACTGTAGCATTAAGCTATCCCACCTCTCCAACTTTCTCTAATTGTTCTCTACAGAGCATATTCTACTTATATGTAACTGTGGCACTTTTGTTTCGTGAAAAATATTGCTGAGTCCATGATTTGCCAAAAGGACGAGTTGGGTTAGAATGATGATATGAAATTCTATATTTTTCAGCCAAATTTCAGTGACTGCCACTGCATGAACGCAAACACGACGATTACCAACGGCTTCTGCTCACTGGAATGTAACAACCTCATCTGGTACATAATCATCTTTTCGTCTTTTGTACTCATCCATTCGACTTCGGAAGTGGGGTCCATGCTGCTAACATTGCGGTAAGAAAGCTGATCTGTTGAACATGTCAGCATCTTTTTTTCAACTGTGTATCACCCTGTCCAGTTTGTAAAATAAGCGCAACCATAAGCAGGAAGAATAATAAGTAAAGGTGAGCGTGGGTGTGTGCAGTATACCCGTAGCTACTCATGCATCTCTGCAACTTGTGAGTGGAAATTCAGTGCACCCACAAGGCGTCCGCGGACAGTGCGGGCATACCCATGTCACCCGTCACGAGTTGCCGCTGCGGGTAGCACACCTGCGGTGACATGCTTGCCCTCACCTCTAATGGTAAGGGGCTTCCCTGCAAAAACAAGGATAATGACTGTGGTGAGGAAAATTATCGGGAAAAGATTGAAGTGAGGTTAGCGTGATCTAGAATAGTGCTTACCTTTTCCTTGGTCAACCCTTTCCGGGGGTATTCTTTGGCATTTTATGTTTTGCTCTGTGAAGAGTTAACACTGACAGTGTGTGCCATTTTGTTTGATTTTGCAGATGCGTGGAATCCAATGACAAGGCTTTGGCCTTGGGTCTCATACAGTTTGCAATTGGTTTGTTTGGTAAGTTAGGATGAAGCAGGATTATCTCGTACTCGGTGATGAGTCATTATTTATATTTTCAGGTATGGCAGGTGTGTTGTCAGATACCTATTTGTATTTAATAATACAGTACACAGACAAGCACAATAAAGGGAAACAGAACTGTGCACTTCCTTCAGTGTCTTGCCGTAATTTGGTAGTCAGCAAACATAACGATTTTATACTGCCGAGATGCAGCATCATGTGTGAGAAGCCTTTCGGAGCGAAGCCGGCTCGCCGACAGTGCAAAGGGGACGAGGTTATGTCATTAAATAAGTTGAAAACTTCAGTGTTGGATTTTTGTACCGTTTGTTGCTTCAGGTGCACGTTGGTAGATTTAGCGGAACTTTTCTATTCATTTATTTGTGTTACGGGAAAGCCATCTTTAACCTATGACATCATACACTTTGTTTAGTGATATATTAGGTTAGATTAGTGTGGCTGTGGCAGCTTGCCTCGCACTCCTAACTTCATTAGCGAATAATTAATTAATTTCAACACATAAAAGAATTTTTTTTTTCACCCGAAAGTACTTTACTTCTCAGTATATCACCCGATTTTACGCTGTTTGGCAGGTCCTGATTTTCAACCCGATATTTACCCCCCGATTTTTACAAAAAATTAATCCCAAAAACTGAGCGCCCTAATAATACAGTACCATAGAATGCACTCTGCATTTGCAGATTTGGTCTGGATGACCAAGAGAGCTCTGCATACTTTTGTAGCATTAGACCAGTTCACCCTGGCTGACGTTTCTTTTGTTCTTCCTTTTTTTTTTTTTCTTTTTCAGGCAACGTGCCTTGTCCCATCATCTACGGTGCTGTTGTGGATTCCGCCTGCCTCTTCTGGGAGGACAACTGTGGAGAACCTGGCGCGTGCCGCGTCTACGACCCCGCAAAATTCCGCATGGTCTTCCATGGCGTAACTGCTGTCATCATGTTCATCGCCTTCCTCGTAGACGCTGTGGTCTGGTATAAGGCGAGTTCCATTCATATCCACGAGGAAGAAGACGCTCCTGCGGTGGTCACTTCGGGTGCCGTGCCAGAATCTGAGTCTGGTGTGTGAGACTGTCGTCTATGTGCCATTATACAGCCATACGACTGAAAATATTAGTGGTGCTATGTTGCCAGAATTGCGAGAACGTTTTTCGACGTGAAAGTGAACACAGCCACGCTGAGAACTGTTTCACTGTGCCTTTCACATGGTAAAAGACGTTCGTAGTAGGAAATGATCTGGTTGCGTATACCTCTTCGTCGACGTTGGACATGTATGTTGTTTTTTGAAGTCCTGTACTCAAGTACTTCATTCGGCAACCAGGAGGATGTCTTTTTCTTTTTTTTTTTTGCGCATTTTTGTTGAAAAAACAGACTCGTGCTTGGTATTTCGCAAAATGCGTATGCTGAATCATATGGCAGGTTTACAACATAGTTCTAATGTAGAAGATTTTTGCAGCCGGTACTGCAAGAGGAACGTTCACTGTTGTCGTCAATGATCCACATTGTAAAATATTACCCGGTGTATTGGGCTTCGATGAATTCAGCAAGACATACATACCTACTTTCTGCACGACTAGGTGGTGAAAAGCAGAATGCATATTATGCTGGTCAATCCAAACTTTCCACTGCGATCGGAACTCTGTAATAGATTCGTTAGTAGGGTTGTCAAATGTTGTCTGTGCAATTGCCTAGGTAGAAGTTTCTCACTGAACTGATCACTGTAATTTCCGCGTGCTTCTGCTTAGCAAAAGGGTATGTGGTTTGTACAGAAGGCATCGAGTTCTCAAACTGCTCAAAACAGTGGGCGTCACGTTGAAGAGATTTTGTTTGAGATTTATTTATTCTGTCCACCTGTATAGATCAGGAGAGGAAAAAAATAGGGAGCACATAACTTTCTGCTTGTTGAAGCCATTCAAGGTTCCTAAATTGCTTCCGTACTGTACTCAACTGAACTCTTAACTTTCATGAGTATGTAATATTCATGCTCTCTCAGCTTTTCCTGTGGTGATCATGCGTAGGGCAATCCCTTTCTCTTCCCTTGTGTTTAGGCAGTTTCAGTGCCATCAACTGAAATTTCCACAATTTCTAACATTATACTGTCACGTCACAGCACAGGAATCTATCTATTAGGCAAAATGAGCCACACTGATTGCCTCGTACACTCCGCCATAACAATGTTGATTCATGTTTGTGTATTGTGCCATTTTGACTTGCATGACGACGTAATATAACTGAGTGTATTCTATTGTCAGGTGGAGTTCTCCAAAGCCACTACTACAGTGCAATCACGTTAATTCGAACTCGAAGGGGACCGAAAATTTGTTCGAATAGTTCGAACTAAAGGGGCTGTTCTGAATGATTGCTTGATGCGTTCACACTAGCTGCAATCAGACACGCATCATGGCTCGCTAAGCCTTGCCGCGCATTCGTTGTCACGTGATGCTGGTAATGTATGAGACTCATTCATTCCAAAATAGGTATTTACGGGCAAGCATCAGAACATCTTAGAGTAGAAAGTAATCTGTTATACGCGCTTGCATTCATTTCTTCAGCTACAACTCAATCGACATTGTTTGCGATGTTGAGCCTTACTCAATCAAGAACCCCAACGCGAATAACGTTAACCCAATTCGAGAAAATATCGTCTGTCATTCACGCCTTTATCATCGACCCTTTCTTTTTACTTTTTTTTTGTTGTTGTTGAGTTGTTAACAGCAAGGCTTCTTGTTTTGCCCACCACGAGTAAGGACTTTTGTCATCACTACGCCAGCATCGCGCAGGGTGCTTCCGACCCGATGCGAGTCTGGAGTCGGGGCCCGAAAAAAAAATCGTTGTGCACGTTCATGCGTTTGAATTACCCTGCGTCTTCCCCCATTTAAATACATATGACAGCACAAGCACGAATTATCCGGAAGTTCGAATTAAGAGAATTCGAATTAACGGGATTGTACTGTATAAATATCTTCAAACGGACACAGGTGGCATGCATATCGATGCTGTTTATCTAAATGCTACATTAACAGAGCAGTAACAGACAACTTGGCAACCCGTGATAACAAATTACTAATCGTAAATGAGATGCCCGCTGCATCTTGTGCCATTCGTGAATGGAACACTTATATGCTGACAGATAATTCGTTCTATACCTGTTGAAATTGAAATCGTTAACATAACAAAGTGTCCCTCGCGCATAAAAGAGAGCTTAATGTATAAAGTATAAATCAAAACCAGTCTTGAATCACAGCTACTGTAGAACGTGCCCAAGGCAACCGCACTTGTAGAGTAGCCACTTGAGAGATGCTGGTATTAGAAACAATGTTTGACATGTTTTATTTATACAAATATTGATGGTGTATCGATGTTAATAAAATTATGTAAGAAGGACACAGAAATCAAAATGACGAAGATGACTGCTGTTTTATTCTCAGTATACCACGATCCAGTTGGTAGATGTGATCTGGTTCACGTGCTTTTGTAGTTTTTGTAGTGAGACTATTAAATGTGGCCATATTATTTTGTTATTTTTTTAATGGCTAACAGCTCGTATTTGCGTGCTCTTTGTGTATAAATTAAACTGATTTAGACTACTAGTAGACATCTGTGAAAGGCCTTTAGGGTGTTCGTTCTGAGGCCTATAAGGAGAGTAGTACGCGGGAAAACTGGTTGCCAGCGCCTCAGACCACTGTTGCTGTCACGCCAGAGAGTTTTAGTATAGGGGACCCAAGTGCTTTGGGTGGCCCAAGAAATAGCGTCGTCGCCACTGCGCATCCCCTGAACATAACGCGGTTTGGGTGGCCCCAAAGCTGACGCGCTCCCCTAGCGGCCGCGTGGCGTTCGCGTCGTCTGCCAACAACCGAAAACTTTGTTTTACGATAGGAATTATTTTTCGTAGTATAGATGTAATATACTTACAAAAGGTGATTTCTTTATTTCGTGATTTCTTTTCCCTTTGTCAGGCGTAGTGTCGCTGCAAGCGACGAACGCGAGCCTGCCGCTCTGGGTTATGCTGCATTATAGCGCTTGCCTGTGGGGTCCCCTATTATCATGCACGCTGTTCTAAATCTCTCGAATATGTGTTGTCCGGTTTGCCTCGTAGGGTTGAAGCGTACGTACGTGACGTTCATGATTGCAGGCACAAAAGCTATTTGTGCGGTAAAGTGCCATTTCTGGCCCGCTGCTGGACGTAGGCCTACAAAACATGGTTCATGCATTGAGACGGTTACGTTCGCATGAGTGAAATTCATGACATGTACACGAACCGCAGCAAGCTAATATCAACACCATGTCCCATCATTGGAGGTGGACGTCGCGCCCCATCATTCGACATCAACCTCAACATCCATATCACGTCATTGTCCATCATGGAACATCACATCACATCAACGCTATGACGTGAATGTGATGGTGAACGATGGCCATCATGAGTGGATTTCCCCATATACGTGGTTGATCCTAGCTCTTTTTCTCGTATTGATTTAATTCCGATTATGCGTGGTCTAACGTTGGAATAGCCGCAGCAGGAAGGCAGGGCACCTGATTAGGCACCTGATTAGCTGATTAACTGATGATTAACTTTGTGCGACTTCGATTACCTCGTGGTCTGCAACCAGCAAGAGCACAAGAACAGTAGTAGATTCTAAACAGTGCGCTGCGAATTATTTTGTGCCTATTCACTTTTGTTCGAGAACGACTCTGCTGTGTAAATGACTTTGCAGTGAACAAATTTAACTGGTAACGCAGCAAACCTGTAGAAACACCTATAGAATAAGGAACCCTTGGGACATTTTCAAGGGTCCTCCGAAAACACCATACGCTCACAATACCTGCGAAGAACAGGTGGTCAGCAGAACGTATTGTGGAGAACATATTTCTCCCGAAGATATTTTTTCTTTGTTTAATGCGACAGCAGTATTGTGGTACCCACAGAACTTTCTGCGCGATGTGAGCGAAAACTCCGTGGTAGCGCTGAGCAACGAGAGATCACGTCACGGGTGCCGCACTGGAGCAGCCTATGCGCGGCGCAGCCTGCGAACTCACTGGCGGGCCACTGCGGCTTGCGGCGCACTATCAGAACACGTTGCTGTGGGTTCAGGAGTGACGGGTAGAGTGTAACACCAGTTATGTGTACTGTGTTTAATAAAGAACAGAAGGTCGAGCAGAAAAGTAAGCATGCCAGGGCAGAGCAAGAACGTGCAAGAGAAACTCCCGAGCAGCGAGAGCGACGCCTTGCTTCGTTGTGGGCCTATCGAAAAAGAGTAGGGATCAAGGACGCGCCAAGCGCACGACGGAAACGGAGAGCAACTAGAAGTAATTCCGTGTCGTGCGTGGGAGCGGATCCTCAGTTTCAGTGACAA
Source organism: Ornithodoros turicata (assembly GCF_037126465.1). Taxonomy (NCBI): domain Eukaryota; kingdom Metazoa; phylum Arthropoda; class Arachnida; order Ixodida; family Argasidae; genus Ornithodoros; species Ornithodoros turicata. The sequence continues at coordinate 24,833,731 of NC_088207.1, forward strand.
TTCGTGAGCCACCCATTTGGAACGCCATGTTCCGTGTGCGATCGTTTGCGGATCTCCAATGACGTCAAGAAGGTGCGAGTTTCGTGGGCGTCTGCGCTAAGTGAAGCGCTTCTCGAATTTTAAATTATTCGCGTAATTCCTTGGCAGGTAAGCGAATCAGCAGCAAAGCTATCGCATTACGCCACGTTGCACCAGCAGGGAGACCGCCAGATTTTCTGTTCCTGTAACGCTACATCAGCATCGCGAAGCAGCTGTGACTGTAAGCGCTGTGCAGACGTGTCTTACTGGAGAGAGGATTGCAAGCAGGAGTGGGAGAAAGGAGAGTTGGTGTGTCATCCTGGGCCGAGTTCAGGAGGAACTGTGGGAAGCCAGAAAGAAACCTCAGACAGTACAACAGCTGGCAAGATCCGAACGTACCACCGCCTTCAGCGTGACCTTGGAGCTTCCATCAGCAAGAGGTGAACTTTGCAAGCCGCTGGTCGAAGGCAATTTGATAATGAGGTAAGCACATCACGCAATGTAATCTCCAGGTAGTTCTCTCTCTCGAAGAAGTACAAAGCCCCGTTTATAGTTCACCATACCCCGTTCATAAAATTTCCGTGTTTCGGCTGCGGCGGATTATGCAACGTATGCGTATACCTCTCAATGTTTATACACCAGTGGGCCACCCAGAATCGCAAGCACGAGGGGCTGTTATAAAAAATTCCGGTTTTGAAATACTGCGCAGATCGACGACCATGCGAACAATCAAGTCTCTAGAATGGTGATGGCGTACATTGATATGCTTTGTCCTTGCGTTGATGCCCTCACTATGTGCGATCTTGAAGCACCATGAATATCCTGGAAGACACATCTCGGTTCATGCACGTTCGTCCCAAATCCGTCCACCGCTGTCGCAACCACAGAACTTCCTCTAATGCGTGTGCTGGCTAAGACGTACTGGGCTTCTGTATATGACAGGGCCACGGAAAAGCTGGATGAAGTAGCCGCTGGTTGACTTGTGATCCGTAAAGTCTCCCGCGCAGTCCGCACCCATGTAGTAAACCAACTTCGAGCTTGGGTCTGAGGAAAATTTCAGCTTCAGTTCCCGAGTAAATTTCAGGTGCCGAATCAGCTTTTTGACAGCGCTCCAATCACGCTGACGCAACTTGCTGACACGCCGGACAGAGTATCCCAACTGCCTCACGGTAGAGTTCGTTGCTAGGCAGTGCAGTGAGTTTTAGCTAATCGGGGTCCATGGGTGGGACACTCCTTTAGCGTCTGCGAGGTTGTACTTCTCCAGCGCTACATTTACTTTATTTCTCTGGTGAAGAAGGAAACAACCGTCTAGCGAATTCTCGATTTCAATCTCAAAGTAGCAGCTGACGCAACCAAGATCATTAACCTCAAAGTGCCAGTTAAATTCCTTACCAACTTCGGTAATAACAGAACAGAGTCGCTTCCTCGACAGATTAGCAATATCGTCAACGTACATGTGTGTTCACAGTGTACAAGCATTGCTACCTTCATACTCATACATGGAATATAGACAGGGACCTCCCTGGCTACGTCGAAAGCCTCGTTTGAGAAGAATGTCGTTTGCTTTCATATTCCAAGCTCTGGCCGCCTCTTTCACTCCGTATTATTTCTTCAGCTTGCAAACAAGATGTTCTTCCCCCTCTGCGACTAACCCTTCTGGTTGCTTCTTATACGCCATGGACGTCATGGGCGATTCAGGCAAACCCTTATCGCGGTATGTTTCACGATCTTTGTTTTGTTTTTCTTGGCAGACACTTCCCAAGCAGCACAATGTACTGAAATTCGAGTGCAATAGGGGTGGACGGTGTGTGTCTTATCAATGTTCTAGCTTCATAAGTCTGTTCAAGGCCCTCCACATATCTTTCCACCCCTATTGCACTCGAGTTTCAGTACATTGTGCTGCTTGGGTTTGCGCATCCCACTACATATCAGCGCTTCCCCAAGCAGCACAATGTACTGAAAGTCGAGTGCAATAGGGGAGGACGAGTAGGTGGAAGGCGTTGAACAGACGGGTGAAACTACAGAACATTGATAAGACACATCAATGCAACTCCCCAAAAGCAATCTAAAGCAACTCCCCTTCTTATGAAAGTTTGTTACAGATGAAAAGAAACACCCTGGATATATCTTCGTTGATGCCGTTTTGACATCATAGTGACGAACCCTCAGTTTCTGTGTTGCTGCTATAGATAAAAGTACTGCCACAGGAGCAAACGTGGCGTCATGGTCCTCTCCAGAATGTCCTAACAACAATGCGACTAACCTGGCTCTGTACCTTACAACGTCCCCATCCTTCTCTCTTTTTGGTCTTGAATATCCACTTGCATCCAAACGGACATCTTCCCCTGCTGGAACTCCACAAGATCCTAGGTGTGCAGCTGATGCAGTGAATCAAATTCTTCCTTGGCAGCATCTGTTCACCTAATCTTTTCGAAAAGAGGAGACTGTTGCATCCGCTCCAACTCATGGGATCAGGGGTTGATGCTGCCCGTAACAAGTTTGCCAGACGATCCAGTGGTACTCCTTTGTTAGTCATCGCTGGTCGGCGAACCCCGGCTTGACCTACTGCTGCGGCGGTTCTGTGTGTGAAGGCGGCAGTATATGTGCACTTCGAAATCACCTGAAGTATGTGAACTAGTTGCGTGGTGGGAACGGGACTCTTCTGCTCCTTTCTGCTGTGGCTGTTCTTCCAGTTTTGACAGCGCGATTTCTGGGGTTTCAGAAAAAAAAACAAAAAAAAGATGCTCCATGATAAGAGTTTCATATATCACTACGCTTCGAGGTACCTCCGCCTTGTAGCATCCTTTGACAAGCACTCGGTTCCCCTTTTGACTTCCACTAAAACCAACTAGTAATACGCCTCTGATTGCATGAGCATTCCATTATGGCGTTCTTCTTTCGGAATGTGCATGTGAGCGTGACTACCGAACATTTTAATATGGTCCAGGTTGGGTTCCTTGTTGTGCCACAGTTCATAGGGCGTCCTGTCCACTGCTTTCCTCGGCAACCGATTCTGAATATAACAAGCAGTCATAGTCGCTTCGCCAGAATGTCTTCGGAAAGTCTGCAGAGCACACCATACTTCTAGCGCTCTCACAAAGTGTACGGTTTGTCCTTTCCGCTACACCATTTTGTTGCGGTCCGTACGGAACGGACGTCTGAAATTCCTTCGCAAGTCTACTAGGGACTTGCTACGAGCGTATTCTGTCCCCTTATCAGCACGAGGGATCTTCGAGTTTTCACTGAACTTGTTCCTTAGAAGTTATGTACTCGATCTTGAAGCTTCAAGGGAACCTCGTCCTTGGAATTCAGCAAATATATGGCCGTATATTTGGTGAAATAGATATCATTGATAACTCTCATAGGCCCACAAACATCCGTGTGAACCAGGTCAATTATGTGTTCAGCTCGTGATGAACTGGCTTTAGGAAACTGCCTTTTTCACCTTTCCCTTTATACAGCTGGTGCGTCTGAGAAAATGGTTGTACTTGTCTATAGTATCTGGATACCACTCGCTAAACCTTGCGTCTGTGCACAACATTTTTGCTGATTCCGGGTTCCGATGCCCTAGACGATGATGCGATACATGACTGCAGTTCCTGTGGTGCGAGACTTGAGTGACGTTAGCCGCTTCAGAATTACTTATCGCAATCCAGAAGAGATCGTTCTGAATTCTCGAAGTAGTCACCATGTGCTTGTCCGAAGCAATAACGCAGCGATCCTCTTACGTTGTTGTATCATCATTTTACCGAAAGAAGGGTACACTTCAACGAAGGAGCGTAGAGTTCATTAGTGACTCGAACTTTCCTGAACACCATAGCACTAAATCTGCGGTAAAGACTCCTTCAGAAGTGATGTACTGTATTGCCCATTCATCACGGTAACAACTTCAGCATTCTGCCTATACTATCTCGCGAAGAAGTTACGGTCATTGCACATATGACTCGTAGTGCCAGATCGGTCATACCAATACCGATACCAATGGTCGGTCGAAGAACCCCACCTAGAAGAAATGCACAATCTGAGGCACACAGCCGTTCTTGCCCGGTGACAAGACCTTTTTTGCCCTCTTCGAGCAGGACAGTTTTTCTTGAGGTGACAAACCTTCTTACAGAAGTAGCACTCTCGTGTGTCAGTCCGTGTGTCACACCCGTCTCGTGTGTCACACCCTTTATACCATCGTGGTCTTCCGTCCGAAGCGCTGGCTCTGGCTTGTACGCTGCAGCTGTTGTCACCTCTTGCTCCCTTTTATACTCGTCCACAAGCTTTCCTTTCACGTACTCCAAAGTAAAGGCATCATCTGGGCGTGCATCGAGGACTGTGACGAGTGCCTCGTAACTTTGTGGAGGTCCACCGAGGAGAAGATCACCTACCGGAAAGTATTATTTCATGCCCTACTCCTCTTACGCTCAACCAATTCCACAGTGACTCTGATGTAGCCCCGTAACTGTATATCCTTGGCCATATCTCACTTTGATTAGTACAGCTTCTTTAGCAGGTAGAGCCTGTTGCTGATTTCAGTGGTTTAGCCAGAATCCCAAGCACAGAGAAGTGTTGGAAAAAATGGGGAGAGGGGGTCATTATTATAGTTACATCATTACAGCTTAACATATCATTACCGACATATGTCTAAAGCTGAAATCGCAAGGGCACCACCTGTAGGGGGTACACAGGTGAAAAAGTTAGGGGGTGTCACTGAACATTTGGGGTGTGTTTGAGGAGGGGTAGGGGTTTCTTGATAAATCACTGGCTGATTTGACTCGTACGTGCACCTTCCGGAGTTCTGCCCACTCTCTGTCTCGTCGTTGCACTAATTTGACCGTCGTCATTTTTTTTAATTCCGTGATAGCGCCGCGAAGCAACTGTGGCTATGAGTAGCGTACAGACGTGGACAGATGGAGAGAGGACAGGAGGAAGAAGTGGGAAATAGGGGGGTTAGCATGCGTCATGGGCCGGCTTCAGGGGTAAACTATGCCGACATTCGTCTGGAAAGTCTTCGGAAAAGCCAGGGAAAAACCTCAGACAGCACAGCCGGTGACAGGATTCGAACCCGTGTCACCTCCCCGTCTCCCACGGGAGCTGCTCGATCGTCGTCAATACGCAGACAAATAATGCTCTGTGCTTTGCGACTTCCCGTAGTCCAAGGCGCGGTACGGTTCCCCGGTGCAGCATCCGCAACGAACGATCATACTTCTTCCCGAATCCCGGGAGCATCTTCATCCTAAACTTCCAGGCGTCAGTCAACTTAGCCATTGTAAACTACCCTGCGTATCCCATCCCCTGTCTTAAACAATGTCGAACGAACCAGCCAGTTCAAGTGCGCAGCTTCGAATACCTTCTTGGCCCATAACCTGTTGTGATGTAGTTGTATCAAAGGCAACCGTACGGTGCAACAAGAACAGGTTTGATGAGCGGCATACGCGGGGGTGTGCATGCGCTTTAGGTTTCGTCGTTGTCGCCTACTCCAACACAATGACGCTGTTCAAACGAAATACCTTGGAAATTTGTCTACATGCACGGAGTGATGTTCAAGAATCCAATTGATAAGGCGGACTTCTGTGTGGCGCTACAAGCTTCATAAAACATGACCACGTTCGCATAATACTCTCTTCTGTTGTTACACTTCGTCTTGGAATGGAGGCTCATCATTCAAATTGTCAGCATTGCTCATCCGCACACCCACATCGCCCGACCGGTTCGCTGAACTGTTGCCGTTTATAGCGGTTGCTGTGTACCCTTGTCTCCATGGGTACATTTGAACGACATCTGCGCATGCGTCGCACTCCGCTCGCTTTTCTCGAATCGCGCGCACCGACGACAAACACGCGCGCGTCGCATCATGTCGTGGCTTCCCCCGCCCTTTGCACCCTCTCAACCCCATTTTAGTCCACACTTCCGACGACAGCATACGACGACAGGGCCTCACAGATTGCTTTATTTAGACATTTAAGCGCAGGACATGTAAAATCAGCTGACAACATACCGTACCCATTGATATGGTCGGATGCTAAGTTTTCCCGAAGAAAATGTGACACATTTTTTTCGAAGCTTGTGGTCTCCTGCGGCACAACACCTTCATACCTGTCCTGGTGTCATGACGTGGATCTAAGGAGCAATCCCAATGACGTTCCACGAATACAGGTAAGTGTCACCCTGTGTCGCGTCCACAAGCCCGGGTCTTGCCTCTACAAGTTTCGCGCTGCGCTGACTGTGTCTGCTCGGTAAATGTTGTCCCGTTGCTAGGGTTACCGACGCACGCTTTTCCTCCGTTGTGCAATTAGTATGTACGTCGTGATGGCCGTGCTTTCTGCGTTTCTCTATGGAAGTTATGAAAAGTGTTTGCGTAGTCGTCTGCATGCGTTAATTGCTTAACTGCGATTCCGGGTCGATCTTGTCCTTCTAAGGAGGACTGCTGTCCACTACTGGTGTTGCTATTCGCTCATTCCCGAGGTAACAGTTCTCATTTTTCGATGTTGTCGTGTATCGAAATTGTGTGTCACCCTATCGTGTCTGTTTTTTTCTTTTGTGTGTGTGTACGTGTGTCCTAAATGTCCTGCCTACACCAACCATTTCAGCGTCTACGATCACTCTAGACGCTGCGTCAGTACGGGCGCAGTGTGACCTATGAGGTTTTGGCCTTGGAGTTCTGCGTCACTCCGGCTGATCAATGTTGTTCTGCCGCCAATGTATTCTTCCTTGTCTGTGTGCTCGTTGTGTTTAGTAGCAAATGTGGCAACTGCGTAATTTTGCTTCCAAGAGCACACAGAGGCAAATTGCGAAAAAAATGTTCACGTTGTCAGACATGCGCGAGTCTTTGTTCTTAGCGAACGCCCCCGCAATACGAGGTATGGAAACTCTCCTTTGTCAGTATTCGGATAATAAAAAAAAAAAAAAAACGCAGGCTGTTGCAAAGTTTCGACGTTTTGACGAAAGAAAGAGCAATAGAATGAGAAGAAGAAGAAAAAAAAACGGTGACGTAAATCTGTACTGGTGCGGCTACCTGAACGAAAACTCCTGGTTTCTTTTAGAGCAGCCTGCCTGCGTCTTTCACGAATCGCACCAGGGTGCGAAGCGCGAGATGTCTTTGCCGATCTGGCCTCTCTACTCTTGTGTGTAGTTGTTTCTCGTTCCGTAACGGTCGTTCGTCGTAGAACAACTAACAATGCAGGATGACCCACAGAGAACCTGAAGATGATGTGCAGAAACCGAAAAATGTTTGTAGCCTTTCAACACTTAAAGACGCACTTCAGTGCAAAGACTCCTCCTCGCGTGATGAAGCGTGCCTTGTCCTTGACACCAACACAAAAGGAAGGACATTCATCCGTTGCATCGTTCGTGATTGATGAGCGAAAGAAATCGCACTCTGCGCTTTCCCACTTCCTCTCCTTCTCAAGAGGGCCTACAATAAGGAGCGTGCTCACATTGGTCTCCTCAAACGATTTGTCCAAACATAGCGGGAGATCATTGCAGGAGACCAATCCGATGCGCCTCCACAGTGTCACACTACTTGAGAAGGAGAGGGAAAGTGCAAATTGCAGTTTCTTTCGCAATGTATCGCAATATGTACTTTCTCATCACGCCACCTCCTCCTCAAGAAGCGCCACCATGCGGAGAGGCCTCGGATTGGTCTCCTCAAGTGATCTCCCCCGATGATTGGAGAAATCGTTTGAGGAAACCAATGAGAGCCCACTCCGCATTGTCGTGGTTCTTGAAAAGGATTTTTTAAATTTCATGTTAGCGCCGCGAAGTAACTGTGGCTATGAGCGGCGTGCAGACGTGAACAGATGGAGAGAGGACAGCAGGAAGGAGTGGTGGACAGGGGGTTAGTATGCGTCCTGGGCCAACTTCAGGGGGAACTATGCCGACATTCGTCTGGAAAGTCTTCGGAAAACCCAGGGAAAACCTCAGACAGCACAACCGGTGACAGGATCTTGAGAAGTAGACGGCGCGAGAGAGCGCAACTTGCAGTTCCTTTCGCTCATAAGTCATGAACTGATGAATCCCGTTCCTTCTGTGGTGCTGTCAAGGGAACATCAACTTTCATTCCGCGAAGGAAATTTTTTGCACTCTAGTGCCCCTTCAAGGGTTCAACAAATGCTTGTGGAGTCCACTTTTCATGCTTCTGGCACTAGATGGCGGTGCGTGTTGGACTACGCCGGATGTGTACTTTCAAGATAAGATAAGATCAGGCGTGGCAAACATGTGTGTATTCGGCTTCCACTGATCTTGCAGAGGAAGAAAGGCTAAACCGTACCCCGAGGACGCGGTCACATGACGTACCAAATAAACTTCCCAGGGATAACGCCCATGTCAAACCCTTATCAGTACAGGAAAAATCTCTTTCCTGGAGCAGATGGAACACCAGACCGAAATTCCTCTCTCATTTTAGTGCCACAAATGCACAGGATGTGCGAAACAGCCTCTTGACAAGTAAAAAGAGCAAAGCCAGGAACTCTCTTTCCTGGATAGTTTGAATCCACCCAGTTCTCACCCGTGTTTAAGTGGAGCAAATATAGAACGGACTATATCATTTGCCACTAATGCAAAAAAAAAAAGCCTGCTACGTGTTGATGTGCAAATAATAAAGGTTTAGAGATAAAGACAAGAATGAGTCGGGAATAATCCCCATAGGACACGAGTATAGATAACTGTGACACATCTGGGCCTCTTGGTGGGACGCGGATTCCAAAAATAGCCCCGTATATGCTGTATAGCCCTACGGACAGCTCGCTTTCCTCTTGTGGGGTAAAACTATACTGGGAGGTTACGCAGTCGTCGTTTTGTACGCCTGTATTAAAAACGTGACGCAAGCAGAATCTTGGTTCCCCACCTGTGTAATCTATCGAAAATGATTTAGGCTGGACGTTCAGGCCAGGACCGTTTGCGCTTTGTGGACATAGCCTAACTGACCAGTTCTGACCATTACAGTATATGTATCCTTATCCCACACACGAGACTAGCCTACTTATTGGTATTGCGTATTAATCGCGTATTAGTGTACCGGCTATGGAACGCAAAAATTGGAAATTGCTACGATATACATTTATGCATTACGCAGATGCTGATGCTACCGTCTCTCCCTCATCATCACCTCATTATCATTTTACATCTCATTCAGTCCCGTCGGCATTGGCGTAGTGGGCCACAACTCAGGTGGCGAATTTCCCCATTCATCATCATCGGTGTATTATTTACATTGATGGGAACCCGTATTCCAACCTTTACAGCAAAGAGGAGGGTGAAGACGTTTAGAAGGTCGACGCCGTGAATTCCGAAACTCATCCGACTGTCACATCACGGCTGCATACGCGCGGAAGCCGCGGGCGGACTCACGAGCTTCCGACCACCAATGATACCGCTTGCGGTGCTGTTCCGGGAAGGTCTTTTCTTGATCTTCCTTAGCTCGCTTGCTTGATGGCAATACACTATGGTCTTCCTTGACTGGTCTTCCGCACCGATGCCAATACATATATGAATAGCCCCTGCAAATAGCAGGTATCCCTTCAAACCGCATCCTAATCGTTCGCCACAGAGGGTGGCCATTACAATGAGCGCCTGCTCTTCGTTTTTAGGGCAAGAGCAGTATTATTTTTGTAACGCGATGTAGTCAAGCATTGCGAATTGTCCCATCCTCAAGGTGTCAACACAAGGAATAACCGTATCCCTCACTCCTCGGACGTCAGAATAACGAACGAAGGAAGCCACTGGAAACGTTAGCCAGCTGCATGACTCGAACCCACATCTTCTGGATTGCCGGTCCAGGGCTCTACCAATTGAGCTATATCTAACACGCCTCTCCAATGACTTCCAAGGTTGCGTCATCTGAAGGGACCAAACTACACCCACTCACTCATTCATTCCACTTGTTCCACTTGCAGCTGGCTAACCTTTTTCGGTGACTTCCGTCTTTCTTCATTCATTGTTCTTAGGCACTTGAGGCTTTGTGTGTTTGTCCTTTCCTCTGTGTTCCAGCCTCAGAACATCAATTTCCATCGTAGTCAGAATGATATCTTTTTCGTCAGTGCTGTGGTGTGCACTACAATGCGTGTATGATGCACTGTGAAAATTGTGGGCCAAACATCGTGCATCAGCTGCAGAGTCTTCGCATCTTCTCATTTTCCTTCTTTCTTTCATTTTATTTCTTTTTTTAATAACATCCGTTCTGACGAACAAACTGCAACTTACTAAAGCAATTTCGTCATAATCATCGCACTAATTCTTGCCTCGAAGCAGAGATCAGCCTTCATGGCGGATGATAGTCTTCTCGTCATTATAATCATTTCTGGATACCTTTGCATGTGCGGTACTGCAGACAGGTGGCGTATAGGTGTTCTTGTTAGGCTATTCAATCGCTGGATCGAGACAGCTCTGGATTGGTGAGACAGTCGACCGAAGGAGAATCATATCAGACGCTTACGTGTTTTTGACATCTGTGTCTGCAGTTTGCCTCGTTGCTTACAGTAAAAGAGAGTTCTATAGAGAACTGGTCCAATCCGCAAAGATATCCCGCGCTTCACGTCCGGGTGCGCTTCCTGAAATACTCGTGCATGATGCCGCCTTCTAAGCATCACTTTCATATGATTCAATCACTTAGCAGATGATGACAATAACGAAAATTGAGACTTGAGTACGCACTGGTACAGCTGTAGCTGCTTCAGAACTTTTGGCGTAAATGAATGAGTCACCATAATCACTTGCAGATAATCACTTTCAGCTAGATGCACCATGAGTGCGTACTTAAGTCTCCATTTTCGTTTTCTTTTCCTTTTTTTTTTTTCTGATTTCGCCAGCTCTCTCATTCAGTGGGAAGAACTCTGCTATTTGCTAACTCCTTGAGAAGGAACACGGACGATGATGTATATGCTGATAAATAAGACAGGTTAATGCACATAAATTATCTTTTAAAAGTATTAGAGCTAACCATTTTCGGTAACATCACTGAGCACACTTCGTACGCGTAGCCTTCACCAATATGTGAAACATCCGCCATGCGGGCACCGATGCCGTGACGACCCCGAGCTCGCGACGCCGTGTTGGGGTTAACCCTGAGATAATGTATGGGGCACACGTTTCCCCGTATACGGTTGCGCATGGCATACGGCTTCCATGAACGACCACGGTCAGTGTCGTATATCGACAAAGTGCTTGATTCACATAGGCTTGGACTTTCTCTTGCACCGGCAACAACTCTACGTCAACATGAAGTTAGGAATGCCCAGAAAACAGAATATTAAGAGGAACGATACCGAAAAGGGAAAGCTGCCATTGCCACATTGTCTCGATTGTAATTGTGCAAGAATATAAAGAAGGGATCTGTATAACGAACGATGGACAATGTTTAATGGACACCTACGCTTATACGGTGAAGAACAACAATGAACGAGATGTTTATTGCAACAACGGCAGCAACAGATTCATGACGATGATTATATGAGGTTTTTCACCGTCGGCGTTGCAGCACCGCATTACGTGTTGGATATTTTCTGTGTGAGATGTGAACCAAATGCGTAGAGCACACACACAAGTACACACATGGCAGGTGAGGCATACACTGTGGCTACGGTGTACTGTAGGCATACGCCACCGAGTGGCTAAAAAGGCACTACACACAGTACATAATTTATGGCACAATGGTTGGAGACAGGTACAGTTAGTTCAGGTGACCAGATCAATAGTAAAAACTGTCCCCAGCGCTCAGTCCCCAGTGTAATGTTCCCAGGCATCGAGCTGTAACAAAATATAGAGCCCCGAACCTTCCGGCATTGCACGCATGGGGATAGGAACAAATACATGGGAAAATGGCGACCGAAGGTCGCGAAAAATCACAGTATGATGACTACAGAAATGTAATAGCAGAGGCTACTACGTCTAGAGCATCTGGCGAGCATGCCTGTGGTTGTTAAGAGCTTCATAAGTTATTAAGGACCCTGGCGATGTTGTACAGAGTTCTTGAGAAGGGGCTGGAACTGCAGCAAGGCTGAACGGCTTCCCAGTGATGTTATTCCATTGAGCTCGAAACGTCTGTCTCTCCGATTTGTGCAGGTCATGATCAATAAGGAGATGCTCAGCATTCGGCGCCACGCCGCAGTTGGAGCGTAAGCCTCTGTCGGTGTATCCGAGTCTGTGTTTGAGTTGTGGTGTGAAAGCAATGTTACGGAGAAGTCTGTGCAAAAAGCAGAGACAAAATAGCGTGGCACTCACTCTGGAACAGAAAATGGCAAAGTTGGATCGACGGAACACATCAGAGACCCGAGTCCGCGATGTCCCGGTACCGTTGCTACAGTTACTACACGGTTGTGCTACAGTTGTGCACACAGTTACTACTAGTTGCTACACGGTACCGTTGCTGGGTCGTCAACGACAAAATAGCCTCCTGTCGTCCTTCGTTATATGGTGGATACGGCCGTCCGGCACAGATGGGCAACCACTCCCACTCTATCAACCTCTTCATTCCTACTCAAACCACAGTGACCCACAGTGCAAACTGCAGGTATACGGAGTGGCCATCGTCGCTCAGACGCTGAGCATGAACGCAGCATATCATGACAGGGGCTCGAGAGCAACGAACGCCTGTATAGAGGAACTGTTGAGTCGGTATATATATATATATATATATACACATATATATTACCCAGGCCCGCGGACTGCCATGCGATACTTCCCGCAGAAACAAAAACAAGATGGCGTAGAACTCCGCCGCCTTTAATTCGTTGTATACGTTGCGACGTTGATCGATGTACGATGTGGCAGACGGTACCCATGAGACACCGAGTCAGTCGGAATAACAAGAGCGGCCGTTGAGGCTCAATTAGGAGTAGTGGCTTTATGAGTGAAGACTACAGTGTGCTCAGCGTACCTGCTTTGCATCATGTCCGCTGCCAGCACTAAGAGCTGATGTTGACATTTGATTCTTTTTGGCCAGGAATCGAAAAGGAAAGTGATGGCAATGGAAACGACAACGGAGAGTGTCGTTTATTGGCATGTGCTCTATGGAAGGAACGGAATGACAGTTTAGTTGGCTATAAGTGGTTCCTCTCATTGCGAAGCGAAAGGAACTGTACTGTTAGAACTGAACCACATAATGTACTCGGAGCTAGGAGCCTTCGAAATCACATCTCTCTGTCTTGCTATTTGTTGAAATTGAGAGGCAAACCTTGCGTACGTGTTGCTTTCTAAGCCGGATACGTTGTCTATTGGCATTCAGTCAGGACCTGCTGGTGTAAACTTATTTAGTGACCCTAGTGTAAACTGAAGAATGGGTACCGGCTGTAGCCAGTCCTCCTCAAGGATGGGAAAATGATAGCATACGATCATTGTAAGTACATCGACAGTACTAAGACAGTAAGAGTCAACTGGAGCTGTTAAAGTTTTTTGACGGTAAAGGGCCTTTCATATGGTCCTAGTTGGTCCGTGCCGCACGTACTTTCTATTTTAAGTGTGAAATGAGTTGCAATAGTTTGTGCGATCAGGCGCACTGTGCGACAGACACTTTTTGCGGCCACTAAGTTATGCCCATAGTCACTACGGTGGGGCATTCCTCGACGTACAGGAAGATGTCAGAGCTCGCCCTGACGACTCTGCCACACATGACAAAGGTGCCAGAGGTTCGGCTGACTTGTAGGAGGATGATAAAAGTGACGGAACCCCTCAGCTTCATTACCTATGTACAGCAAGTACGTGAGGACAGTTACACCAGACGACATTCCACAACATCCTGAAGACCATTCCCAGGATCTCGAGACCACCGAAACTCCACACCCACAAGAGCGCCGCTCCAGGACAATGTAATTGTTGTCTCGAGCTTCACTGCTATAGCCGGGATTACTGGAGCGGGGTACTGTACCGGGGTACTGGACAAGCCCCACCGCCACGCACTCCACGGGATGCGAAAGCCTCTTCAGCAGACGGAGGATAACGCAGTGACCGTTGGGTGCAAAGACAGTGCAGTGGGGGGCGATGGGTACTGTTGGGTAGACGAGCGTCCTGCCTGCTTAGGATGGCGGCTCGTTGCTCGTTCCCTGTTCGCGTTGGACGTGCTCGAACATTTTTCTTTTTGAACCCAAGCTCAGGAAAGCAGGCACGTGACTCCTCGACCTCTACAACGATTTGTAGGGAACACGAGGGAAGTGATTTGTGACCTCAAGGCGATAGTCCATGTCAGCGTTAGTCTTGAGAAAGCATGCATGGATATACCTGTCCAGAAAAGTGCGCACCGGTACCAAAGGCCTTATTTGCACTGAAGTTCTTACACCATTTCCAAGCAGCTCTGCAACGGCTCCATGCAAACTGAGACGCGTTCTTGCGACAGACCGTAACCTGTGCAAGACTTGAGTCAATTATTTCAGCCTGCAGGCTAACCGACCCAGCTAAGCATGGCGCTATAGGAGCTCCGTACATTTGGAAGCAGTGCCGTCGGCAGAAAATGTGGTGGTTATCGGCCTCACGGATGGCAACATCCTACTTACCGTGCATTTTCATGTACGAGAAGCAGCAGTGAACCCTCAGTAATACGCCCCTGCTCTAGATCAGAATCTCCAATTCCTGAAGTCCAAGAAGTCCTGAGAAGTTGTTGGGACGTCCTCTTGCACGACAATGAAAACGTGCGTCACGCAAACGTGACGACGACAACTTTGGCGTCACTGGTCTGTGATGGAAACTGGAAACCTGGTTCAGAGTGATTCCACTTGTTCGGACCGGTGAGAAGAACTCCGTAAGAAAGAGGTACAGCATAGATGGAGACACGGCTTGCAGACTTCTACACGGCTTCTCCTACAAGAGACTTTCACGGAGAAGGGACAGGGCTGTTAGGTTAAAGGCGGACTCCGGAGAAAGTTTCCAAAATATAAAAAGAGACTAGGGTAATCCCATAATTTCCAGACCGTGCTCTTATCAAGCCCTTGTGTCTCTCCTTCTGCCCACGGTCATAGCCACACTTGCTTCGCAGTGCTAACGCGCCATCAAATAAAAAATTCCTGGTGTGCAATAGAAAGTCCAGGCCAGCCTTGAACACTTTCCTCATATTGTCTGCACAATTGCGCAAGATTTGAAATGTTTATAAAGTAACGTCATGGCGGCCTCACTAATCTGTATCGCTGTCTTACAGGAACTGCTCCTGGTACCATGGATGACTTTGGTAAGCATATTTTTACAATTTAACATAAAATAAGTTTGTATGCTAATCCGCTGCAACCAACACAATATCTTGGGTATCTTTGTCACCGTCGAAGTCACTACAGCCTCATGACTATAGAGATGTACACGCTTCAGAAAGAAAATAAGAGAAAGAGGGTAACAAGAAAATTTTAGCTTTCTTTGCCGTTCAACGCTCTTATACGACAGAAATAGAAACCTATTGTTCTGACCTTGAGTAGACGGGACCAGGGTAAAAGCTTCTGGAAGGGAGGTGCCAACGATGCAGAGGAACCAGGCTGCACTGGGGCGTCAGTTCAGCAGTTCGTCGTTGACGTCGTAAGGTAACGATCCTAGACAATTCAATTCTTCACAACTGGTGGCTCAGGCGTTCCCTAGCACCCCAAGCCAACATCCCAAGTATCATTCCGCCAACTGCGTGATCAGCGACAGAGTCAAGGGCGAAGAAACCGAGAGGACAAAGACTTGAACCTGCAAGAATCTAGCTAGGTCCGGCCGGAGCGCCCCATTTGGTTAGCCAGGCGAATCCCACAGGCGAATATCGGGACTAATTCCGCGATATGTACTTTCGACTTGTGCGTTCACCCGAAGCACACCCTACCTCGTAAACAAGAACACAGAAGAACCCAAAGCAATGCGTACCTTGGACAATGTGCTTCGGGCCACGTGTGTGTGTGTGCGTGCGTGCGTGCGTGCGTGTGTGTGTGTGTCCTAAACAGAAACAAATATATACTTGAGAAACAGCGGTGCTTTTAAAGGAATGAACTAACCAATGCGTATAGATGCAACACATGTTACGAAATGATACGTTCTGCGTTTTGAGCAACGCTTACAAATCAGGTAAGAAGGCAACAAAGAAACAAACACTTAGCTACTGCTGGCTGAGGATGTTGGAGCTCAGGAGAGTCGGGTCATTGCTGGGCCGATGTTCGGTTGGTGGACGAAACACACACAAACGCAAACACTCACAAAGTCCTCGTTGACTGTTGCGTTGCAGTGTGACGACTTCTTCGCCGTGACACCCGTGGATACGTGAGACCACCGTTAGCTTCCGACACTGACCGCCCCTGCTTTCCGAAGTCACCAAAGTCCCGGTTTGCGCCATCCGCGTAAGACGGAATCGAGCAAGCTACATGTCCCCACCAAGCAGCCCGAGTCGAGTAACCCGACACCTCGGACGCGCCTATATGCATGTCCTCCAGGTCGCCTTCGACCACCATGGGTGCCACTCTCCGGTCGTTCCCACAGTCCACCGTTAATTTGCCTCTTTACCTTATTGGCCCCGAGGTCTGGGAAACATCTTCGCACCCCAGACATTTCCAGAAACAGAAGTAAATTATTGCACTTTACGGAAAGCGGCTGGCCACTGTTTTGTGACATAGTCCACCTTGCATATTAATCTCAAAGAACTTTTCAACTCTTTTATCCTGATGCTTGAGCACTCTCTTCCCAAAGGGTGCACTCTCTTCCCAAGTCAAAGCATAGCTTGCTTATGCATATATTTTGCTATGACGTCACAATCCTGAACGCCTACTTTACCTCCCTGCCAGATGTATGTAGTTATCACAGAAAGGCGCACATCTCTTTTCTTTAATCAAATGGCAGGGCGACGTCATTCTAAGTCGTGGTTTGTGAGCGTGTTATGTGTCGTACTGCTGTTCTATGCGTGTCTAGCGGACATACCGGAGTCTGTACTCACCTATGGACATCAGCGCTTGCCATGTCATATTGAACACAAGCGCGAACAAGTAGACACGGACAGAGATAGACGACAGGCCGACTTCCAACAGTCCGTTTAATTTGATAACCAACTACAAAACGAGTCGCGGCAGCCCCTGCCATCTCCCTAGCAGCGACCTTCACTTCTAGATACACCTTTTCTTTCTCCGATAAGTTGCACCAACACGCTCAGTCCTCCACCTTATGACCACGTCAGTTACTTACATGCCATTGTGAGATTCAGAACATGTTATCAAGAAGAGTTCGGAATATTTCGCTGCTATCAGTATCATTATCTGTTTCAGAGACACCACCAGTGGTATACCCGTGCCCGATATGCGGGCGAAAGTTCCGTCCAGAGGCCCTGGTAAGAGAGCATCTACATGGGTGCACATGGAGTACTACTGCCTCACGATTTATGCAGTATTCCTGCAGAGTACAGGACAGGACGGTCTTTACTTTTCACGCGATTATACGACTGCTTTGCAGGAAAGACACCAGCACATATGCGAGAAATCGAAGAATAAGAAGCGAAAGGTGTTCGACTCGTCCAAGCAACGAATTGAAGGAACAGAAATAACCCAGGTGAATAAGCATCAACCTCCAGATTCTAAAGTAAGTGTCCGTGTGAAAGTAATCCTCTCGCACTGCACTCAGGTAATATTCTGTTCTGTATGCTCTAGCTCCATTTTTGTTGGTTCGTTTGTTTGTTTGCCTTCTGCACCATACTGGACGCACAGCTTTGCATGACGTATGATAACGAATCCTACACGTATAAAGTTGTCTTGTTCACAACCTGTTGTGCAGCTCCCTTGGTTTACTTTCGTCGACTGCGGCCACGTTGCTAGGCAAACGGAATGCAAGCAGGATGATCTTATAGCGGCCCTTGATGGCCGATGACTTTCAAGAAGCTCAGTAGAGCTCTTCGGACGAGTTTTCGAGGTTTCGGAAGTTGCCACGAGGATGGACCATCTCCTCGAGTAGGGGTTCAGACGTGCCGGTGGGCTGCACAGCTTGCTGAAGCCTACGCTTTGCATCGGATGTGGTTGGGAAGCCTATATTATGACGTGCTCCTCCGTTTATGCGATGAAGGGAATCCTCATACCCAGAGAGGCCACGAGCCACACAGAGTGGTGCTGAAAATCCGTCCCTCGTTAACGTGTGAGAATGCAGCGTCCGCTTATGTCTCCTGATTGCTTTCGAGCAGCAGAAATTGCTCGGGGAAGCCTTTACTTTCGGCCGGGTTTTCATACCTGCTTTGGTCAGCACGTCAGCTTGCTTGCCCTTTTGGGAAGGCGTCCGCGGTAGTGCAACTACAGTGCCCTGGGACTCAAGCCATACAATTTGTATCCGGGACTTTCCTGCGAATCAGCATCTTTCGCAGTGATGGTCGACGTCGAAAATAAAGCCACGTGGGGCCGGGATGATGGTGATGATAGTTTTGCGTCTTCTGTAGCTTCCAGGAACTTTAAGCGACGCCGTGATTGTCACAGCTATTCCGTGGCTATCCATTTTGACTCCCCTATTAGACTTTTCGTCCAGTTGAGCTTGAACGAGGAGATGTAGTATGCCGTGCCGGTTATTCCATTTTTATTCACACTGGTATCTATAAGTAAATGTACGTGGCTCTGCTTCGGCGCTTCTTTTCATTTTGGGTTGCAACGCGTTATCCTTTGCTGAGTTGTGTACCTCTGATATACCCTGAAGGGTATGCTTCGGAATCTCAGTCCATTATATTGCACACTCCATTACAACAGCGCAGCAACATTTCGTCCGCTCGCTAGAAGTGCCGGAGAGAGACGCATCTTCCTTGGGTGCCTCTCCTGCATGCACATTGCTAGTGCAGTGAAAGCACGCTTCACAGGAACCACCAGGGACGAACGGACGGACAGACACTTTGTCGGATGTCACTCCCTATTTGTAGAGCACATTATGCATCACAAGCTTCCGAACTGCAGTAGCTAAGATGACCGCTTCACCTAAACTGAAAGGTGGCCTGGTTCGAATCCCTACTTCGGCTACACTCTCAGCGATTTCTCTTTAGTTTTCTACACTTGCTTTTATACACGATCCATTTGAAGCGAAAGCCTGCCTCATTACAACGATGTACTTGTCTATTCGAAGGAATAATTCCATAAAGTGGATCGGGGACTCAAATATAAGCTCTTAATGTTTCACACTGTTGCTCGAGGTATCACTCAGATCTACCTCAACACTACAATCCACCCTTTCCTTCCTACGGAACTCTAACCTTGAACATCGATGATGTCGTAGTTCCATCTGAGCACTTGTCCGTGCTACGGCATTGCAATGTTGTCTGGCTGTAGAAGTGTTGCAGCATGACGACTGTTGGAGAAGTGTCGGTGAACTTTCGTGTTATTTTAATTTGCTGCTTAGAGAAAAGTGATTGCACGTTCTTAATAACACGAGTTTAGCAGACATTTTACGGAGGCATGCCTTCTACACGTAGTTCACTTGGTTTCGCGTCATTTCCATAGTAGTACGAGAAGACCGTCTGTGCCATAGAAGGCATGTTGTTGCGTTCGTAGTACCACACCTCCACGTCAAGGAACAAATTGAAGAAAAGTTGAGCTGCCGAGTATCAGGAGCAGATTTTAGGTTGTTTGAGCGTGACGAAGAAAACGCACATAAGATACATTTAAGAAACACAATAAACATGAAGACCCAACATATCTTAATTGTGACGTTTGTATAACAGGATTTTAGAGTATGAGCACTCTCTCTCTTCAACAGTTGATGAACCTCTTAAAGGGACTATGAAATTTCCCGAACACGTCATAAAATGGTTGCTCAAGACTGTTCTTCCTGTAGAGCAACTCGTACACCAGAAATGTTTCCCTCCTAAAGTGCACCGTTCTTCAAGTAACCACGTAGCCACGTTCAAGTAAAAACGCGCGGTTGAAATCGCCTCATGACCTCTCCTCCGCGTTCCTCCTCCTCCTCGCGTTCCTCCTGTCGTTTCTTAAAGGAGCATACTACCTTCAGGAACCGTCACGCAAAATTTTTCATTTTGGAACTGCGAATTTACTGAGAAAATTGCTTTGCAAGAGAGAGCGCAGCGGCGACGACCTCGCCCAGCGGCCCCTCGCGTCTCGTGACGTCAGGTGGCAGAGCGTTTTTCATTGGCCACCGAGAATTATCTTCTAGCGAGAGCGACTAGTCGAGACGAGGGAAGGGCGGCGCTACAAAAAGAAAGAAAGCAAAAAAAGGGCGCTCTCCTCAGTATTGGCGAGGCACATGACGTTGCAGACTGGCAGCCGAGGGGGAGCAGGTTTTCTGACCCGCAAGATTGAAAGCTTTCTTGCGCTCCAGGATTACGCGCTACACTCACAGATTTGATCGAAAGTGTGTCCCAGGGATTGTAATTCTAATTTCTAGTTCTCGCGACATATTTTTGTCGAGTCTTTCCATGCCCCTTTAACTTCTGGACGCGTGTTCCTGGTGCCTCCTTACGTTGGGTTTGCACACGGCTCGCACAAAGGAGCATCGATCGGCCAATCCTTGGATTCCATTCGGTGCGCTGCGACGTACGTCGGTGACGTAACGGTGCGCACTAGTGGCAAGGTCAAGCTTCTCCCCACGATACCCTTGCCGCCGCTCGTCGCGGCGCATCGTCAGAGAGATCAGCTTCGTATAGCTTCGGTGCTTCGTTTAGATTCTCTCATGAGGAAACCGTTCTTTTGCCCATCTCTTCTGTCAAACAGAAAGGAAGAATCAATGGCTTTATAGTCCCTTTAAACTGGAGAAGTTTTTTTGCGGTGGCGTGCACAGGATCGCTGGTATATCGACAGTGATCAGAGGCGGATCTAGAGGGGGGGTCCGGATGTCCTGACCCCCTCCTCAATTTCTGTCTTCACATAGTGTTTAATTGACCCGGTATCGCGTGTCTAGCGTGCTGTCCAAGGACCCCCCACCCCCCTCAGAAAAATTCTATATCCGCCCCTGACAGTGATGTATACCGATGAGTGATTGTTTGTCGCCATCTTGGTAACAGATAAGAAACACTTTGTGCGTATATTTGTCTTATTGAAGTCTCAAAATGCAGTCATCAGGAAATATATTTTTTTTTTTTAAGCACGTCCGCCGGAAGAGGTATATATCAGCGGCAGAGGAAACCAGACTCTTGCCACGGATTTCTCTCTAAAGTATTCCATGGTAGCGAGCTGAATTGCTACATGATCTCCAAAACGACAAGCCAAGTGGGCTCTTGTTGCCTTGAGACGTGCAACATTTAGTAAGATAAAACGAAATAAGGGAGCAGAATGAAAGAAATGAGTACTTTGTTTCATTGCTTCCCGTGCTTTCTCGCTTAAGTAGGGGGAGATATTAGTGGACTTTGTATTCATTTACTATTATGTATTATGAATTTCATTACATGACATGATCTGTGATTCTTTGCGTGACTCCAGCACACCAGGCCAAAACCGAAGGCAGATTGGAAAGCAAAGCACGAAGAATTAGTCAGGACCATACGAGCAGCAAGAGGTGAAACTATCAGGGACGCTGAAGACGAGTGCAGCAGCGGAGGGAAACTCTCACTACCCGCAGGTACACATTTCTTTATGTTTTTTTACAAAGCCTCCGGAATCCCAATACGTGCTTCGTCCGTGTTAGCATTACATGGTTCTCTGCCCACACCGTAGACCTCTTACGGGTATTCATACGGGCGGCATCCCCACGGAATATTCTAGTGGGAGAAAACGTAGAACTGCTCAGAGGACACAAGTTCCCCCGCGTATGTTGGGATACTGGGAATGGCGTATTGCAATTACATACTGAGCAGACGAAAGCGCCTGTGCGTCTTTTCCAGTCGTCTGCTGCGGAATATCTTCTGGCTACGCCGCACGATGTTCCCCATGGGTACCTTACGGTCGCTTACGTTGCAGCAGAAGTTCTGTGACGTTTTTCGCATCTTCCGTTGGAGTATAACAGGGCATGTTGCTCGTCTAAGTACACGGATGTAAAGGCGTTAGTAGTATTGGGGAGGGTAGTGTTCCTGCCACGTTGGTTTTTGGGAGTGAATGGCGGTGCGTGCATTTAAAGGGGCACTAAAATGCAAAAACAGCTTGCACTCAAATGAAAGTCCGTCTTTCAATTAGTATAATGCAAGCAAAATTAGTTCACACAGCGCTACCGTGTAGAGGAAAAACGCAATGACAACAGAGCCGTCTTTGGCGTCAACGAATGGGATCCCCAGGAGGCAAAAGATTGGCATCATCCAATGAGGCAGCAAGAAAAGCGCGCGCATACCTATCGCGGCTGTTTGGATTTGAAGCGGGTCCGATCGTAGTGTTCCGTATATGCGCGGCATTATGCGCTCTGCAGCATTTTTCGGTACCGATTCACTGAATTGTAGCCCACAACAGTTCTCGCGAATGTTCCACTAACAACATTTATCGTCACGTCCATCGGACAGCGACGCCGGTCCGCTTCGCAACGCGCACGATGTTTTTTTACCTAGACTGCACCATGACGTGGCACGCGCGTGCACGCGCACGCGCAGCATGGAGTAAAAACACCATGCAGGATGCACCAGCTGAAACCAGTTCACTGCTTAGAGCGGAAGCAAGAAAGAGTCCGGTATAATTTCGACTGTAGCTCTGTAACGGAATCAAAGTTTTGAATTATGATAACAAGTAGGAAATTAACATAGCGTATAACGTAATTTGAAGTGAACTTGTTTTTTTGCATTTTACTACCCCTTTAAGCTATGGTGAAGCGGGATCTGTTTTCGAGAGCAGTTTTGCTTTGTTTCGGTCCTAGGCTATGTTGAATGTCCGACGTGCAACCGGAGCTTTAGCGAGCGAGCGGCAGAAAGGCACCTCGCTTGGTGTCAAGAGAAGAGGGAAAGCGAGAGAAAAGAGTGGAAAGGGAGCGGAAAGAGTCCTGCAAGTGCAGAAGCTGCAGAAAGACTTAAAGCAAGAACGAAGGTAAGTTGCCGTGTTGATATGTGATGTACATGTTAATATTTGGCGTGAGTGGGGCGGCTTTCAACGAGTGTATGAATCCAATAAGCGTTCTACAGGCACTCATTTATTTATACTTAAAGGGCTCACAATCACAATAAGCTGGGTTAAACAGGTCTGTTCTAGCTTTCCAACAAGATTCACGCAACTAGTGCACATTGTGCAATTAGTCCGTTCTTTCCAAACCCGTATATGTGCTAGTGCTATACTTACTGATGCCATTTATATGAACGCATCTTTATCATTAGCTGCTATTTCATCCTGATCAGAAACACTGGAACAAGGGGAGAGAAACTGTCAAATTTCGGAAGTACATTTTGCGATGCGAGTGCTTCACTACTGCCTATACAACCCACTTTTTGTTTTACTGTTGCACATACACAGGAAATCCAATACATTGATGGTGGCTGTTGTGTGCACCGACGTGGACACTTCATTGCTTCCAGAAAATGTGGTGCTATAATTATAAAGGAGTTACACTTACAGCTGTTTTGCAAGACTTGTCTGCACTAACAAGGTTGCACGTGTACGTGGGGTCACTGAAACAAAGACGGTTGAACATAGTGTGGGTGCTGGTGCTGGTGGCGGTGACAGGAACGGCTTGCTGTTGTTGGCCTCATTAGAGTGTTTTAGCAGACCGTTGATAACGTGACTTGCGTCGAACCGTATCAACCGGAACCAATCAGTGGATAAGATTCTGAGTCACGCACGACTGCGGTTGCTTCTGATAGGCACGATAACCTTACCAATGGTATACAATCAAACTCCTTTACAACGAAACTCAGGGGACAGCAAAAAAAAATTTGCAGTAAAGGTATTTTCGTTAAAAAGGATGTCCATTATTGGACCTATAGGGCTCCAGCGGGACCCCCAAAAAATTTGCTGTAGTGGTATTTTCGTTAAAAAGGTGTTCGCTATAAAGGAGCTCGACTGTACTATAAAACTCGCTATAATTGAAGACGTACGGGTAATAATGGTACAAGTTGTATTGGGATTGTATTGCACTTATACCATTATTGGCCGTAGGTCTTCAATTATGGGCAGCGTCAGTACTGTAGCCATCCATCCCAGTCACTGAACACATGCACCTGATCTGCCAACTGTCTGAAGATCAGCAATCTTATAGAGCATCTGGAATTCAACCATAATTGTAGCTGAGGTTTTCCCTGGGCTTTCCCGAAGACTTTATAGACGATTGTCGGCACAGTTCCCCCTGAAGTCGGCCCAGGACGCATACTAACCCCCTCTCCCCCACTGCTTCCTGCTGTCCTCTCTCCATCTGTCCACATCTGTACGCCGCTCATAGCCACAGTTGCTTCGTGGCGCCAACACGGAATAAAAAATATTGTAGCTTTTTTGCATGTGTGTTTAAGATGCATTTGGGATGCAGCTATCACACGTCAGTCATTGCCATGTTACGCTCTGAACAATCGGTTTACACATAGGCAATAACAAGGTGTCTTGTCAAATTTAAGAATTTTTGCCTGCTATAAAGCGTGAATAACAGAATTCAATTCTGAACATATGCTATCTCAGCGAATGTATCTTTGAACGAATACAGGTTCACTAAAATGAAAGTGACAGAACATTGAGGCCGCAAAGTTTCAGTGAGAATGATTGTACCAACCGCATTCTTCATTATAAGAACGGTACAACCACACACGCATTTCTGAAAATGATACATGACCAGATTAGGCAATGGTAATCTGAACCTATTTCTGAATCTATTTGAAAATGCATTGTTAGAGCAAAAGTCAGAAATGGATAGTGACATACCTTTATATTCATAAGGACATACCTGTGCGTGTGCCCATGCACTTTGATGATCTTGCACGTACAGGACGTTACACAGTAATTTAAAAAGTTCTCAAAACAGTTGATTGATATAGATTCGTTGCAAAAATCATCCGAAGTAGTACAAACTTGATTATCTTGTCTACTGCGCATTTTCAGTGTTACAAAAAAAAAGGTATTATGCTATTCATCCATGTTTCGCTGTGTCTGATGTATGATGGTCTCTAATACCCAGTACAAAGTACCCTTGCCCTCAAAGAAAGGAAATGGTGGAGTTAATGACAGATCCAGATTCACGAAGGAGAAGACGACATCTGGAACCCTGCACGAGCGCCAAAGGACAAAGTCCTCACCCTCAATGTTGGAAGCGGCTGGAACGAGGACGGGTGCTCCCAAGAGGGTAACAAAGTATGTCTGAAATTTGTTTCGCATCATGTTTGTATGCTAATGTATGATATGCTCTGTATAAAAATTTATATATACTATGTAATAATAATGTATAATAATCTGTATATTGTATAGTGATCTAATGCAATGTAATGTATAGTAATCTGTATAATCATGTAATGTATAATCTTTATATAATGTATGATATGGAATGTAATCGTATGTTGTGGTCTCCCTTCAAATCCACGTAAGCGGTGGAGGGAGGCAAATATGGGAGCCGGTCCCTCGTATACTGGAGAGGGTCCCCTTGATAACTCGGTCTCAGGGGCCCGAGGGTGGGCCGTGTCTTTGAACGTGTGGCCTATCAAACGGTCGTCGGGGCACCATCGCTCGCGGTGCTCTTTCCTAAATGTGTGTAACGCAGATGAAACTCCCCACTCTCCAAGGCCGAAAATAAAGTTGTTGTTGTTGTTGTGATGCGATGTACATATGGTACTGGTAATATAGGTTTCCATTGGACGTGTGCGTATAATTATTTTAGAACCGAAGCCAATAGACACATAGCCAAATCAAATACAAAGCGAATAGTTATATAACTGAATCGAATGCAAAGCTAATAGTTGTATAACTGGACCGGACACATGCAGTATGTGTACGGATATAACCACGTATACAGCGTGTTTTCGCAATCTATTCATGAGGATCCGAAAAAACAATGTCAGTCACTTTGTTTTATGCACTTTGTCTATGCTGTTCTCGGCCTTTCGGATTCAGCTTTGGAACTTTTCGAACATAGTACGGTTTGGAAGAAACATCGATTTGATTCGAAATTCGAATATTCGCACGTGCTAACACGGTCGGTAAATAATGAATGTATATGACAACATATGTTATTCTCACCATAATATTTATGAGGCTTCAGGCGCCAGGTTTTAGAGAAATGTGTCTGACCTTCAGGCAGTAACCCTCGATCTTTCCGCTTCGCTTTCATCTGTCCCGTTGATCAGGCGAGCAAACTACAAAAGTTGGGTGCAATATAATTCACAAACAAAAAACATCGTGGCACTTCACTTTTTCTCCTGACGAAACGTCCCGGGCGCAGAATGCATTCCACGAGTATATGTACGCCTCGGATTATTTTGGTCTTTTTGTGAAGACCCTCTTTGTTGTCATCTCTAGCGTAAGTTGCTGAAGCCTCTTTGCTGAAGATCTGTGGGAAAATACTCATTTTTACGCTGCTGCCGAACGCGCTCTGCCTTGGCTGTTTGATCTTACCTGGGAATCTGTCTTTCCAAAACGAACAAATCTTACTCGTCCACGTGCTACAACAACAACAACATATATATTGTGATGATAGAGTGGGGAGGTTTTCCACTTTAGGAGTGGAACGAACGCTACCCCCATAGCTAGGGGTCTAATATGCTACAAAAGCTGGCCGCAGGTAGCGAGAAAGCGCGAACCAAGTGAGCTTTCTGTAGGCATGCATACCGTGAGCTATGACTTCGCCAAACAACTAGCCGACCACATTAGCACCTGCAGTAGGGTGGGTACAAGGAGTGCGGATCGAGAGAGAAAGCGGAAAGAGAAGAGGGAACACCTGATATGGATGCAATATGAGCTTGTTGGTAACTGTTCGTGCTCGACATTTCTGGGAGCTTGGAAAGGAGAAGGGTCCGCCTGTAGAAGTGGCGTGGTGACGTAATGACGTATGCACCTGACTAGGACTGCATCGACGGCTGAGGAACGGATGGGGCAACAGGGCCTTCGAACGTACCAGGGGACGGGCCGGTAGTCATCGTGTAGGAGAAAAAACGATGCGTCACTACAGCGGTAGAGGCGATGAGTGCCTGAAAGTATCACGTCCAGGTCACCAGTTGTTGAGAAGAAGCGGCAAGGCAGTGCCACTTGTAGTACTTGGCAAAAGTTTCCCGAGATATAAATACACTTTAAACATACTTTTGTGACACGTTAGATGAAACACCTTGTATATTTGTGTGTGCAGTAATAATCAGTTTTTTAATATAAATTCCTTCTGTGATTACACCACGTTTTCCATCGCTACGTTTGGACTAATAGTGGCGCCCCGATGATGACGCAGCTTCTGATGTTTCTAGTGACGTAAATGGTGCTGTAACGCCTGTTCCATTATCAACTGTCCAGTGTCCACAGTCTAGTATCTAGTGATAGCCCAGGAACCAATGGCCCTCTTTTTCAGCAGGAGG
Organism: Ornithodoros turicata; assembly: GCF_037126465.1. Taxonomy (NCBI): domain Eukaryota; kingdom Metazoa; phylum Arthropoda; class Arachnida; order Ixodida; family Argasidae; genus Ornithodoros; species Ornithodoros turicata. The sequence goes on from NC_088207.1 coordinate 24,861,008, forward strand.
ACGAAACCCGTGGCAGAATCAAGTGCAAGAAAATCTAAAGGTGGAAGCGTCATGAAATTCAAGGAGAAATTCCCAAACCACGTCAGTACAAGGTACTTCTTTTGACGCTTGGACTTCTGTCATGAGCGGGAGAGCGAAAGACGTCACAGTCTTCGTTCTTTACCGAGTGATTCATACAAAAATTATTTTCTTAAACTTACTCATGTTAAAAAGAGTCGCCCTCTAGTGACACCGTAGTGTATATCAAATGTAAAGCAGGCCTTCGAATCTGATAGGGTAAATTGTTGTGGTGGTGGTGGTGGTGGTGGCACTGGGGCAGCGCCCAGCCTGCTGGCCGGCATCAGCCCCATCTCATCATCGTATCTCTATTTGTGTGTGTGTGTGTGTGTAGTGGTGATGCACAGAACAATGCCCTGTATACGAGAAGGCAACATAGATGACCACCAGTCATGGCACCCCGAGGCGGGAACTTTACGAAGTTTGAACACCCCAATATTGGACCAATATTGGTCCAATATTGGGCCAAGAGGTTTTGCTGCCTGGGCTAGAAACAGCGATATTGTATGGGATATGCATGTTCTGTTGGATTTTCAACTACACCTTGGAGTTGCGGCTTTGTTTCAGATATGGTGAAGACGGTTACGACCCGTACAAGAAAGCCGATATGCAAATGCGCGAACTGATGCGCGTTGCACCACCTGCCGTGGCCAAAAGCCCCAGGACTGTACCTGGAGTGCGTACTGGGGGCAGCAACACGTCCAATACCCTGGGAAGTGAAGGCAGTAGCCCTAGCAATTTTAGCAGGTAAATGTTTTTTCAAGTTTTGCCCCTTTATTGTGGGGACACCTGTGTCGTGTGCGCACGTGAACGATCACGCGCACTATTGGCAAGCTCCTCCTCTTCAGAGCTCACAAACGACTTCCCAGTTAAGTCAGACTTGAACACTTCGGCTGTAGCTTTTATTTCATTTTCTTTGCTATAAACGCTGCGAGCACCTGTGAGAAAGCTCGCAATTTCTTCTAGATTGGAAGGTGATTGTTAATACTTTTCCAAGGACGGCAACTGTGTGAGGAAACATATTCAAGAGCTGATTTGTAGTTTCACTAGGGTAACCACAGTTTCTCTAACAATGCCGCGATCGGATACAATAGTTCGTCACCAGCCGCGGTCTTTTCTTTCTTTTTTTTGACTCAGCTGAGCTGTTCGTTTGCAGTTCTTCTGAAAACCGCCTGGATGAAGAAATGAACTACATCAACATGAAATTAGCTAATCTCGGTCGACCTGGCTTCAAGGGAGAATTTACCAATAAGTGAGTATGACCAGTGGTGACACCTGGGTAGCATCACTTCCCGGTAATTAAAAATCTGTGTAGTATAAATGACGCCGTGTTGCTGTTCCCATATGCTATGACACATAATGTGTGTAAGAGAGAAAGAGAGAAAACATTAAAAAAAATAACACGTCCGAACCGCGTTCGTGACGGCGACGTTTGAATAGTATTTGAGAAATCATTTACTGCCCAAAGTTCATTAAACGCAGATTTAACATTGGGTTCAAGTATATCGAAAGAAATAGGGTGTGTGGTCTGGTTCGCTAAATTAAAAACTGTCCGTGGACGGCATCCAGTGCATCTCTATCTACCTGCATGCATCTTGCAGGCATCTATTAGCGCCCTGTACAACGTCCACACACACACGTACAGGGTGTTTATTTTTATCCTTTACAGGTTTTTTATAAAAACGCTACGAGAACAGCATAAATGTCGTTTTTGCAGTTGAGTTGTACGGCAAAGCGAACATCCTCTCGAAGAAATTATGCAACTACAAGGTAACTAATAGACCTCTCCCTGTTTGTAAACAAATGACGTCATAGTGTTCGACAGCGCCACCAATTTGGTAGAGTTGAACTACGCTCAAAGCTAGGGCCGAACAAGGTCGCGCGCGAGAGCCACGGTCTTGAGGGAATTACGATGGTCCCTGAAAGGGACGCGACCTTCGGTCCTACTTTTCTTTCAATAGGAGGTAGCGAACAAGTGCCCATTCGTGGAACTCAGCCCTCCCCTTCCGATTTGTTTCGGTTTCAGACTGTCTACCAACGTCATGATGACGTTTCTCGGGTAGAGGTCAATTAACTATTTAATTAGGAGATTTCGGGCAAAAGCGCGATAGCAGAATGAGAGAATATCCTCGTTGAAAGCCATTCCACGTTTTAAAAATCCTGAAACACGCGCGTCCGCCGGGAAGCGGTTTATCTGGCCAGCAGTTTATCTGGCACGTGGCCCTCTGACGTGAAATGAGCGCTGTGCTCCCTGCGTTCCTGGTCGCCGCGGTTTCGGTTCATTCGCATATCCAAATTCCGCGATGGATATTTTAACGCACGTGTGTGTTTCGGGATTTTTAAAACGTGGAATGGCTTTCAACGATGATATTCTCTCATTCTGCTATCTCGCTTTTGCCCGAAATCTCCTAATTAAACAGTTCATTAGTGAATTTTAGTTAATTAGTCATCTCGTAGTTGCGTACTTTTATTCGAGAGGATGTCCGCTTGGCCGTGTAACTCAACTGCAAAAATACTCTCAGCTTTGTTATAAAAATATGTAAATGATAAAAATAAACACCCTGTATATATAGGAACCCTTCCTATATGTGTATCCCACGGTTTACGATTAGTTCTATGTCTTCAATCCATGTTCTCTTATCTTACCCCCAGCTGGGCAAAACGTATCACTGAGAGCGGCCACGGCGTGGTCTCGAGCGACAGCGAAGTCCCAGTTGGCAGCAGCGGTAGCGACGGTTCTGTGACTTCGGCCCCTACCAACGGAAACCTGGACGACCGGTTGCCGTCTTTCTGCCACCAGTGTGCAACCGTGTACCCTGTACCGGACGCCAAGTACTGCTACGAGTGTGGCGTCAGAAGGCTGGGCGTGCTAGCGCTCCTGGGACAATGAAGTGTGATCTGCCTTTGTGGTACAGCCATCCTTGTCGAAGTGGCTAATGCAGATTTCTGTTAACATGCCAATGATTACTGCGCGAATAATGGAGAAAAACGTGTTGATCCGTAATTGCGTGTGTCGTACGCCAGCAGATGATGAGTGGAGTGGGTTGGGTTAGATTAGATTAGATTAGATTAGATTAGATTAGATTAGTCGGAATCTAGAATGTACCCACGCAATTCAGGAAAACACTACGAGGTGTGCTTCGGTCCCTTACGTCTTATGGGTTGTGTTACAACTTGATACAACAAGTTGGTATCGTAGCGTTCCAGTTTTACTGTTTATTGATTCATAATATGCATTTCAACGATAGGAAGGGCTTTGCACTTCTCGTAATATCGTGTGGTGATGGCGGCGATGATGGAGCTGCTTGCCGTAGTCGGCCGCGACTATCCGCCTTCCACGACTATCGCAGGAGGAAACCGTGCGAAAAGCGTCTGGGGAAAACCCAGGGAAAACCTAGGGACCCAGACCGCACAGCTGGCGCCCGGATTCGAACCCGGGTCACCTCCCAGTCTCGGCGTGGAATGCCGTCACCGTAACCACTATAGTCCACGGGAGCTGGTCGTGACGTCGTGTGGCTTCCTTCCTCACGCTAAGTACGACGCAGTGCTGTCTCCTCAAACGCGTTTCTTGTCGCTACAACTTCGCTTCACTGCGACCACGTGCGTATTCGGCTCACTGCTGCCACATGCTCTTGTACTGGCTTCTACTGGCCCAGTAGAAGTATACATTATTAGTTCACAATATCGACTACTGTCGATTTTAGGTTTTTGCTTGGACCTACAAAGAAGAGGCTGGTAGCATCATGCACTCTTGAAAATGAGGGGGGCGGGGTAATGGCAGGATCGGCTCGCCGTTGTTGGCCACACGGAAATGGGTGTCATCACGACAATAGCAAAAAAAACAAAAAGAACGCATGGAGGATAGAGGATGAAGGGTGGAGAAGCGTAGAGGGTTCTTGAGCTCGTCGGGGAGAGCAAAGTGTTGAAGGGGTCGTTGAGCACGACCCGCCTTCTGCAGAAAGAAAACAAGGTTTCTCGCTTGAGCGGAACGTTCGGCAGAAGAACCACTAGGGTAGAGGATGTCCGATAGCGTGCCCGAGCTGGAGTGAGGGAGATGGGCTGCGCGCGCAGAATGATATGCTCGACAGTCTCGCAGGATGTGGTCGATTGTTTCAGGTTGTTCACAGTGACCACAGCAGGCGTCACCCCTAGAGCCGATCTTGAATAGTTGAGAGTTGGTGAACGCAGATCTAGTGAGGAGCCTATGGAACATGGTCTGTATGCGTCGAGGAAGGTTTTTCATGGGAAGAAGGCGGCGATGATGGTGCATGATGTCCCGTATCCTAGGGTGGCGCAGTTCAACAAGCTGCTGAACGGGCATTTGTCCCTTACAAATGAGGGGGGGGGGGGGGTTATGGCAGGATAGGCTCGCCGTTGTTGGCCACACAGAAGTGGGCGTCGTCACGACTATAGCAAAAAAAGAACTTCACCGCATAGCACGCTCCTAGACAACCATCATCCCGAATGACAACGTTCTCTCCCCTGATTTGATTAAAACTGGGGGCGTACGCCATTTTGTGACAATTATGAAGGGCATAATGCAAGAAAAATGGCGTACGCCTCCCGTTCTCAGCAAATCATGGAAACGAACGGTGTCACTCGGGATGATGGTTGTCTATAGGAGCGTGCTATGCGGTGAAGTTCATCTTTAAGACTGTAGGCGAAGCTTCTCACGGGTAGGCTCCCCAAAGCACCAATGGTAGATTCTGGGTCGCTCATATTCATATACAAGGAATCAGAGTACATCATGCTATTGCTGCAGCGACAAATGATCAACGTTTATTACCAGCAGATTAGGTTTATTTCACGGGTTGTTAAATTTTCTCGTGCTCAGCGTAACGTAGATTACCGGAACTTTTCTTTTCCCTGACGCCAGCTACCTCTGAGCTGGCTGAGCTGGCTGGTCTCATCCCGACGTCATTCATGTAGTTGTTGTTGTTGTTGTTGGTTTCAATATTGCGGTGAACCGAAACATAACCTGGCAAGTGTAAATAACCTCTCATATACCTGGTTGGTATGCCCCATTATCTCACCATGTCCTCGCCCGGTGACACAAGTCATATCGCCTCGTACGTCTATTTTGTTGCTTAGGTCTTCCGCGAATGTTTGGAGGAAAATGTTGTCTTGTTGACGGAAGCTTCAAAAGTGCACTTATCAAACAGACAGGAGGTACAGGTCAGCAACACGAATGGTTTGGCTGCGAAGTCGTCCATGGTGCACTGACCTCAATCGCAGCCATTTTAAAGCGACAGTTTGATGAGCCCACCAACGTCAGAAGCCATGTAAGTCCGTCCGTAACAGTTGTGGAAAGAGAAGAAGGTGAGAGAGAAGAATTAATAGCAATTCCATTGTCTGTGTCGAAATATTCCACGTGTGCCTTACGAGCGTTCCACGGGAGCGTTCCCAATAATATATGTTGTGGTCGTACAAGCTGCTCTGAAGACATCAATATGTAGACGCTACATGAAGAAGAGCCAGTGTGTTCCCTGCAGCAGATTCTTCAGCAAAGGGTTCTCCATGTCGGTACAAGTATTTGTACGCATGACTCCTCGCCTTGACCATGACACAATTGTGTCATGGTCTTTATGTCGGAGATGGGTGACCTGCATGGGCGGGAAGGTCTTGAAACGATAGGCGCGTACTTTTGAAACGACAGAAACGAAAGTTCCAACTCATATCTCGTCGGGCTCCGAAAGCTCTTGGATTTCGTACATTTCATCAGCAGTGATCTATGTATGTACAGTTTGATTTGTCTCTTTCATCATGAAAGGTAAGCAGACGACCATAGGGCGTACGCGGGGACGTGCCGCCTACCGCGGGTTTGCGCGTACACTTGTATACAGTTTTCAGATGTTCTGCTTTGCTGCAGACTTCGCTGCGTATATTATAGGTAACCGGAAAAAGGTCTGTCCTATATAGAAGCCAGTTATTGGTCCTTGTGCATGGAACTTCAGTTCCGCAACGAAGTCGTACCGCGTTGTTGTTTATGGCTCCGCGTTAGGACGAGATACCTCGCTTAGAAAATTTTAAAGGGAAATTCACTCCCATATTTTTGCTTGCATACACGAATAAGAACGATCATCGCGCATGCATGTGAATCGGAGTGGCACATTTCTTCCAGGTGCGCGACACAGCTCTGAAGAATCGTGAGTAAAAGAGAAAGTAGTAGTTATCTTCTTTTTATGGCACTGCTAGTTGCTGCTATGGTAACCTATTGCCCGCCATATTGCTGCTAGTTGGTCTTGGTGTCGGTGGAGTAGGCAGTGTCAGCGCTCAGGACCTGTCACAGCATAACCTGCTTATTCTGTCGTATATTTATTTCTCTCAGCATGCTGTCTTTCCACCTCTCGAAGCACAGATCTGATGAGCGTATTCTTCTCCCTAAGTGTGTTCCTACTCATAGCCACCGTAAGAGTGTTAACTTTGTTTGCACTGGAACTGTGGAAAAAGAGGAAGAGGAGAAATCGGCGGGGAACAGTCCCCATTCTTGAACTTTCACAATAGCGATCGTTATCGTTATATTTAAAGTTCGCGCGCTCCAAAGCCGTTGTAGTAGGCTCGCGCAAGAGCTCGTGGCGAATCACGGGCCGAAGTGATGCATTTAACGCGCGTTATGGGGTAACGATAAGTTGAAGATCGGGCCCACTCTAGATTGGCGGCTTTGAAAAAGGAATCTTTTTGCATGGATGGCTGCCGAACTGCCGAGCAGAACCCTCGATTTCAGTCCAGGATGACTCGCTCCTTTTGCGCGATCCTGATCTTGGTCTTGGACCAAAGAACTTTGCTTTGCCACGTGACCAAATGACCACACATGCCAAATGACCACATGATCACTGAATTTAGTTGGGTCCGCAACTCCTGTTACCGCAGCTGAAGTCCTCGCCCGCAGCGTAGGAACGTGTAAGACCGTGTAGGAAAGCAGGATGTCAGGACCCCATCAAGCCTTCCCCAGAGAAAGTCTTCTCTCCTTACTCAAACGACACCCAGGATCTGCAGATGACCATGCATTTAGCGAAATATCACCAGCATGTCTTAAGGTTTCTTCATGTAGAACTTGCACCTTCGTGATGGCACACACAAGTCGTCACCTCTCAGTACTTCATACTGTTAGTACTTTTTTGTTTCTGAACACCTCTGGAAACTGGACAGTGGCGATCCTTTACATTCGCCGAGGAAAATAAACGGAACCCGCTCCGGAATAGTGGATGGCGGACCCGTATGATGTGATATTGAAGTACTATACGTAACACTGAAAACCTGTCTTGAAGAATAACAACAACAACTCTCGAGAAGTTCAGTTTAGACCGTTGTAACCTGTAAGAATACCTGCGCGTTGTGCGCCATCTGTTGGCCTATCTCTCTCTCTCTCTCTCTCTCTGTCTCTCCGCGTCTCCGTCTCGTCTGCTCCTTTGTCATTACCCACGGGACCGGCGTGAGTAAGTGACCAGTAGATGAAAGCAGTGAGAGTCGCTTGGTATCGCTACAGTGTGTAGAAGCTTGCATCCAGGCGATTTCTACGGGTGTCCAGTTCATGTTGTAGTGTTCCGGGATGCATCAACCGTGCACCTCCGACGACGAAGCGCACATTGCAGCTGGCCACGACCTGCCAGCAGAGCCGATCCAGGGGGTGGGGCGATCGCCCCCGAAACATCTGATTATACATGGGATTTCCCTCTCTCCCCTCCCCCAATACACGCTCCAACAAAGAAACCGCCCCCCCCCCCAAACCGAGGGTATGGATCCGCCCCTACCTGCCAGGTGGCTAACCTAGTTGCTTACGTTACCGATAGATGGCGCGCGAGTCGCGTCAGGGTTAGGGTGCCTAGAGCAGTGTATTGGGAATGAATCATGCAGTTCATCATTTCATTTTTCATCATGTAAGGTAAAGAAAGCTGTCGGCTGTAAGAAACAACCAACGCGCGGGCACGAATTAGGGCCAAAATGGCGCCCAATCTGAGAGTGTTGCTTTCCCGTCAAGCACGTGGCGTCAAGCTCCGCCAAATGGCCAAACTCTCCCTATACACGGCTAGAGGGTGCCTCAATACTAGATCCCTTTAGCTAGTATACAGGCACCCTGCTCAGGGTTGCCGCATCTTGGAGTCCGCAAATTTTGCTTGACGCAGCAATCTTTGAAATTAGATGGTCAAAAAAATGATCGATTTACAGCAGAACTATTACGTATCTGGAGCATCTAAGTTATAAGCCTTCAGAATAGCAAACAGTTTCATATAGGTTCGACATTCACATTGCAGTCCCTTTCACTCTTACCAAACCTAACTTATACCATTAGGTATGCCTCGTACTCATCCCTCGAGCCCTCCGCACCTTACCTCGAACGTGAATGGCGGAAACGCTCTGGGTGTACAAGTCCCCAACGCGCCCAACCACAGTGTTAACATTAGATTGTGGTTGTAAGCGTTAGCCATTAACGTGTTGGTGGTATTCCCACTCATCTGTGCAAGTATCCATATAGGCTATCTCTTTCTTCGCGTTTAGGGTCCTCTGTCCCCGAAAACGTTTGGCACCACATTCATGATTTGGACTTTGGGATAGATCGTGCGTCCTGGGCCTACTTCGGGGGAACTGTGTTGGACTTTGGGGAACCTTCGGCCACTAGCTTGTATAGTGTTCGGTACGAGGAAGAATTCTTTTCTTTTTTACTGCAAGAACCAGACCGCGAACTAATTAAATTGGATCTGCTTCCTGTTATAATGCACTTTTGTTCTCGTTTCTGTTTTGCTTTTGTTTGTCCGTGTTAGCGCCGCAAAGCAACTGTGGCTACGAGCGCGTACAGACATGGACTGATGGAAAGAGGACAGCGGGAAGGAGTGGGATGGGGTTAGTGTGCGTCCTGGACCGACATCAGTGGGAACTGTGCCGGCATTCTTCTAGAAAGTCTGCCTGAAAACCCAGGGAACACGTCTGACAGCACAGCCGGTGGTAGGATTCGGAACCCACTTCCTCCCAGTAGCAGGTGCTTTAATGCCCACTCGGTAATGCAGCTGGTAATGCAGTTTTGTCTAGAAAGTGTAACGTAGGGAGGGGGGAGTGATGTAGGGGGAAGGTGCGGTCAGCCTGCTCTGAAGTGGCGGCTCGGTGCACCCAGGGGAGGGGAAAAGGGGAGGGAGAAAGAGGGAGGGGAGAGATGATGGTGGCACAGGAGAGGGTGGGGTGTGCGAACCCTCTTGCTCTGGGATTAGGGTAGTCCTCTTGGACTACCCACCACAGAAAACATTCGAGCACCCCTCAGTAGTCTTCATTGGGATGCTCCCTGTACCACGGTAACCGCCAGGATTATTGGCGAAGTTACCCCATGTAAAGTGGGCCATATGCTCTCACTCTGCTCTCGCAGATTGACAGCGCCTCCCGTCCGCACAGCGGCTGCTCAATGCACTGACAAGGCTATTGAGAGGGCCCCTTAAGGTCCATTTGGTTCGAGGGGTTCCTGAGGACAGAGCCAGAATACGTGCGTAAGGCGCCGAAAAGATTCCAAGTATAAAACGGTTCGTGGCGTAATGTGGTCTTATAGCCCGTTCGCACAGCCACACACAATCTGGATCGGTACTCGATCATGATCGCAGCTACCCGGTTCGACATACCTACGCCATCTACGCATGACATTGAGGATTAAGGTTTTCGTCTGACGCCATCCGGCAGGGTGAGGGAGAAAGGAAGCCGCGACGCCTGCGCCAATCCTCCTTGAGGTGTGTAGTCCCGTTCACGAACGGAGGACAAAATGCCCGCGGGGTGTTATTTTACGTTGCGGAGGCACACTTGTCCCGCACGTAAGGGTGACCATGATCGCAGCGTGTCCACGATTGAGCACAACGTGGATTCTGCGTTAGTGCGAACGCGGTATTAGAGGGCCGACGGTCTACCTACCTTCCTACCTCCAAAGCAAGTTTTAAATTCTACTCAATTCCTCAAACAGAAATATTTGATCAGCCCAAATCAGTGGAAGGAAAGCGTCGGACCCGTCCGCGCGACTACATCAGTCAACCATGAATAAAAGAGCCGCCTTGAATAAAAGATACCTCTGCTTATGGCGGATTAACTACCAATTTGAAAATAGCTGCACGATACACGCCTTGGCCTAATTTAGGTGTAATCAACAACCACTCTCTGTTCTTGGTGGAAGGTGAAACTACCAGATCAATACCCACAGCGGTGTTGCGGAGCGTTTTACGGCTTTCAAGGCCACCGAAAACGAATCAGAGAAGCGTGAATGCCACGACCATGCCACCCGTCGACCCCCGAATAGACAGAGCCGTCGTTCGTACATGTGTTTGTGGTTCGGCCCTCGCAGGGTCAGTTGCCATGGCGCCTGCCCCGTAGCAACGTCACGCTCCCAAAAAAAGGGGAAGAGGGCCAAAAGAGGAACCACGTCGGAAGGAAAATAAAAGGGAAGGGAAATTTCGAAGGGCAAAACATGACAAAGCACGTGCACTGATGGTCCACGCCCTTTGAATTCGTACGTGCCCGTATAGGGCCATGACTGAGAGCGTCGGGTACATTATGGTTTCAAAAGCCGAGCAACTCACCGTAAGGGTTCAGGTTCCAGGATGGCGAGCGGTAAGTGGAATTATTTTCGCTCTTCCTGCGCATGCAGCATGATTATGCATGCGTGTGTTGCATGCTTGCAATTGAACTACCTGGTGTGGAAAGGATAGGCTGTGGCATGAACTGTGCGACGTGCTTGAGATGTCGAAGAGAAGGCTGACAACCCAAGAGATTCTTAAGAAGCCAGCTTGTCTAGGCTGACTTCTCCTAAAATTACTCATAACGAAAGGGGAGGAAAAAAGCCGTCTCCAAACGTCGCGCTTAAATTTATAATGATGTGGGAGGTTCTTCAGTACAAATATTTCTAAACGAGACAGCTATATCGCTATAAAATTACGTGAGGTTGGTACAACCGGGCTTATGGACATTCTATGACTAGTTGAATGTGTGCTGTGTGTGCCCCTAGCGATTCCGACATTTTACACACACTTGGTTGAAACTTTTGAACTACATGTTGAACTCCATCACTTTAACTCGTTCATCTGTTTGTATTTTCTGTGTGTAAGCGTCCTATGGGGTAGTCAGTTCGACATCGTCGTAACTCACATCCCCATTTTTCTCTTTGTCACACCACCGTCACTGTGTGAGCTTGGTATAGTCCGCTCCGCTACAGTAAACACGACCTTTCTAAACGCAGTTCGATGACACAAGTCGTGACGTAGTGATTGGCGGGTTTAAAATAAAGCAACAGATACACGAGGGTCACTAAATTATAACAATTATAACCGTACAACAAAAATAGTCAGTAGAATGTAATCAACAACGAACGTTGGCCTGGATCGCACTCAACTTTTCGCTTTGGAATTGAAATTCGTCGTCGACAGATATCATTCGCGTTAGGCTAGAAAGTCCGACATCCCTGTCAGTGAACATTTTTCGAAAGACATCTGCTCTGACAGCGCTGGTGTTCCCCAGGAGAATAAATATCGTTCAGCGATTCGTCCTCGTATACTTTATCAGCTTTCCTCAGTTGTACAATGAGCAAAAGAAAAGAAAGTGTCAGTATTTGGTTCGGCCGCACTTAGCTTACTTTCACAGGCCGCATAGAGTAATCTTGAACGTAAACATCTTCGAGTTAATTGTCTTGTCTTCGTTGCATTCTGAACGCTGAATAGAAAAATAATCTTAAGTTCGATGTTCGTTCATCTTCAATCAGTCTCGTGTAGTGACTAGTTACTTTTTGCAGTAACTTGTTACTTTTCTCGCCTGACGGATATCCTGCCCGGTATAAAACTCACTTGTGATGCATTGCTAACGCTAGAAAAAGGCAAAGAGGTCCGTTGTCTCTGAAAAGCAGGAATCGGAACCGAAAACCGCTAAAAAACCGTATTTTTCGCTGAGCCGGAACTGAACCGAACCAAAAAAAAAAAAATTCTCGCGTTGAACCGCACCGGAATTGAACCGAAAAAATTAGGCCGTTATCGGTTCGCGAAACGGTTCAGATGTGATGTGCGTTGTTAGCGATCGGAACTACAGTTTACTGAGCAGATTAAACCGCATTGCCAAACCGTAAAGTTGCACCTGAAATGCAGATCTGCAAAACGCAGTGTTACTGTGAAGTGCGAACCACTGCAACCGTGTGTGTCGGCAGCAACACAACAATAAAAGTACATCAGTGTTACTTGAGAATCGTAAGGATGAGCTTGCTTTTTAACTCATGGTAATCTGCTCAAAATTCATTTTCCTGAACCGGTTCGAACCGATATTTTGCGCTGTTGCGGAGCTGAACCCGATCTCTATACTAAAAAGTAACTTTTACTAGGGGTATTGCAATATTTTCCACGTGCTCGTTCCCTAGCGTCGTTTTGTCGAGACTTTAAATGCCTTGCCGTTTTTCTCAACCAGTAATTGACTTGTACCCGAGAAACGTCATCATGACGTTGGTAGACAGACTGAAACCGAAACAAATCGGAAGGGGAGGGCTGGGTTCCACGAATAGGGACTTGTTCGCTGTCTCCTATTGAAAGAATGTCGCGTCCCTTTCAGGGACCATCGTGATCCCCTCAAGACCGTAGCTTTCGGGCGCGACCTTATTCGCCCCTAGCTTGGAGTTCAACTATACCAAACAGACGAGTTCATAAAATCCCAGAGTGCTTAGCGTCGCTTTGAACTGTGGGAGTTTACTAATACAAAGGAAATGGGTGGGGGGGGGGGGGGCGCTCCACACTGTTCCGATTTCTTCCCCACCGGTCCATTGTCCACGACGTGTCAAGGTCAGCGAAAGCGAAATGTGAAGGATTATTCTTGGTTCCCCCTCTCAGCAAGCGCCCAGGATGTAATGCGTGCGCAAAGGGCACTAGGATTTTCTGAACGCGTCTATCGGTGGCGCTGCCGAACACTATGACGTCATTTGTTTACAAACAGGGAGAGGTCTCATACGCAGCCACGATGGCCTTAGGCTCCCACTGTGCTGTTGGAGCCCATGGGAAATTATATGTTTATAACACGGTATAACTGTGCTATAGGACAGTACAAGGAATAAAACAAAGTTTGCGCGAGTTACATTTCTTTGGGATTTTTTTTTGTCTCTTAAAAGACAACTCTAAAATAACTCAGTTAGTTTAGCGTGGTAACTGTAGCTGGTAACTATTTACATTTCTAAAACAGTAATTGTAACCAGGGGCGGATCCAGGATTTTTTGAGAGGGGGGTCCAGCCTTGACCAGCATGCTACATACACGATCTAGGTAAACTAAACACTGTGTGAAGACAGAAATTGAGGAGGGGGTCAGGACATCCTGAGCCCCCCCCCCCTCTTCTTGATCCGCCCCTGATTGTAACTAATTGCTATTTCTGCAGGCTAACTGTATCTTAGTTACTTTGTCTGAGTAACTTACCCACATGACTGTCTTCAAGTACCAATGGGATCGTTGTCAAAACAGTCCAAAAGACGGGAACGCACATGATAAAATATACGCGGGCTCCATAGCACAAAAAAAAATGAAGATAAAGATTTTAAAAAAATTGGAATGAAATTGAATTGAAAAACAACCAGGCTTGACGTATCAGGAATTTCAAATCGTGTCATCAGGACAACGCAAATTGCACCTCACAAAGCTCATGTGGTGGGAGTTGAACCCTACACCTCTCTGATTGCCGTTCAGGTGTGTTGCCCCTGTACGCCAACCGGTTGCCTTTCTTTTTCTTATTTTTATTATTATGATTATTCTCTTTCTTTCTTTCTTCTTTTTTTGTACTTAATGCACGTGTGACACCAATGGCGCAAACATTTCGCCACATTGGCTTCCTGACGCATGCTACGTATACACGGTAGGGACGTTCGGCTAGAGTTTGGCACAGCGACGCTGGCGCCAGATTTCTTCCCTGGTGGCGGGCTGAGGAAAAGTTTTCCAGCATATTCGACAAGAAGCGTAGAAGACGACGATGGCGGTTTCACACGTCATCGCGTGAATTATGTCTTGTGTTCGACCTACCTCAGTATATGCGAATAATACACGATGAAATAACTGCAGGAAACTGCGAAATAGCTGAACTAAATGCTGTAAATAACTTATCCTTGCTACCACAGGTGGCACTCATGGCAGCGAGCCTTGGTATGTCGTCGGGAGCACGATGTTAAATGACCAGCAATCAGAGAGGTTTTTTCTCGATCATCCACCACCGATACTCGTTTTGACATTTCGTCAACAGCAGTCCTTGTGGTTTTCTTTGACTTTCATTCCTATGAAATATGACCGGATCTGTTAGCAGACATCCCGGTCGGCCATGGCGGTGGTTGTGTTGACGGGACTGCTTGCCGTTGCGGCCGCCCCCTGTCAGGCAACGTAACGACTCTATCGCAGACGTGGGATCGTGCGTCATGAGCTGACTTCACAGAGAACTGTGCCGACATGAACTGAGCGTCAGAAGTAAACCCTGCGAAAACACTCAGAAAGCAGAGCTGACGCCCGGGTTCGAACCCGGGTCACCTCCCAGTATCGGCGTGGAATGCCATCATCGTAGCCACGACACCCGACATTTCATCGCCGACACCCGATTCTCATAGCTGGCCAACGGCCGGCTATGAGGATCTGGTGGTCCCGTAGCACCTGGATCTGAAATCGGAAGGAAACCGAAAACCGCTTGGAACCCAATTTTTTTCAAGAACCAGAACCGGAACCGAAAAATGTGATTTCGGTTACCTGTTCATACGAATCGGTTCAAGCGTGAACGCGAACAACTTTGAATGCGACGTTTGTATCGCTTTACAACTCTGATTAGTGATGTAGTACGTGTTTCTATTAAAGTAGACATCTTCGTCCGTGTTTTTCATTCAGAACAACAACAACTTTATTGTTAGATGATGAATGCGGAGTTTCATCGCCAGCATCGTTTCATCCAGAAGTTGTGTAGACAACATACCATTTTATGCGCTTGGTCCCATAATCGGTTGACATGCGTATCGTATGACATGTGTTGCGTATACATCCCTTATGAGTTACTTATGAATAGAAAGGTGACTTTTTCGGGTTAAACCCGATTTCTCCCCGAATTCCAGTCACTATGAAATCCTCAAGTGACATTTCCACTATCTGTGCCTTCGGGGATTACCGCTGGAAGGTCACGATCCCGCAAAAAAACAACAACAACAAAAAGCAAAAAAGAGAGGTTAGGAAAGGACACCCGATAACACCCGAAGGCACAATTATCGCCCGATTTCTCCCCAAATTACAGATTTAAAAAATGGCGCTCGATTTTTACCTCCCGAATCTCAGAAAGGCATTTAACCCGAAAAAGTCACTCCCTACTTATGAACTATATTATTGTGATTATTTAAGATGCGAAGCGTTGCACGCCGTTTGTTACAACATCTGTTTGCTTATCCACTGAACGTACTTTAACGTAAGTTACTTTTTGCCTTGTAGCTTGTTAGAGCACGAGCGAAATGAATCTGCACGAGATAATAGAGACCGCAACGAATTATTTTACGGAGAATGTCGCAAACGCCAAAAGTGCGTTGAAGAAAGAGTTCACTCTTTCTTCGATCTCGCAGGTGGCACCGCACCATCCTTTCGGAGCGCGACAGATAAATATGTTCATTTTGCACAACCCGTTTTTACCAGTTTGCACTTTGTAGCTAATCTTACAACATCCACGCAGCCTGCAGATACATCCTGGAGAAAACCGAAAAAAATACCGGTTCAGCTGTCATGTTACCGGTACCGCAAATGTTAAAACGGCGAATCCCGTAACCGTAACCGAACCGATATTCGTTATTGGTTTCAGTCCCTGCATAGCACGTCCACTCTGGAAAGGCGAAAGGAGAAAGTCAAAGCAGCAATGCTATGCTTAGGCGGCACAAACAACGGAACTGTTATGTCTAGGGAATGCCAATGTGTTACAGTATACGTGGAAATACGTGAGTCATCTACGTGCTGACGTTAAGACGTGCGCTATGGGGACGTATCAAAACGTTTAGCAGGTTATATAACAACGGTACATAAACAAATACACGAAGAAAATAGAAAGGAAAAACGTGTAATGCGGCTTTGTCTACTCAAGCGATCTTAATACGGACTTTTGGAATATGCGTGAGCATAGGCGCCGACTGCGGGAGGGGGCTTGGGGGCCTGAGCCGCCCCGGAACATTCGGGAGGGGGCGGGGGGGGGGGGGGGGGCATGCACCCTCGGGGAAGTCTACCTAGATGACACTCAATATGAACGTGTTTTATGCGAATGACAATGAAAATCCTGCGAAAATTTGCCTCACAACGCCTATGTGCGTCAGAACAGTAGATGTTCGAGTTATAATGCACGCAGCGCGCTTGCGTTCCTCGATTGCAGCGCCACTGCGGCTACAAACGAAGGCTTAAAAAAGAAACAGAACTCTAAGAATAAAATATCGCATTTTGTGTCTTTCGTGTTATAGTGCCACATTGAGCCAGCTGGTGAACGTCCAACATAATGAAATGGACAAAAAAAAGTAGTTAAGGTTTACTCAGACGTTTCGTCCGTCATGCGATGGACATCATCAGGGTCGCTATTTAAGGAGATGGGAGTTTTCTTTTTCTTTTTTTGTTGCGTAATGAAATGGCGCGAAGGGACAGGGACAAAGACGGGGGGGGGGGGTCTATTTAGTTAGCAGGAAGAGTTTTAAAAAATCCGGCTTGCTATTCCTTACGGGACAGCGCTGAACAACCGAGTCTCTTTTTCTTTTTTTTTATATATATACTGCACCCTTTATTCGCTGCTAAAGATCACTGTGGAGGAGATAAAAATGCCATCGATGAATAGCGCGCAGAGCCAGGCTCTTTCGTTATTGAATTAGCTGGCTTTTCTTTTTTTTCTACCCCTTCTTAAGATATTCTGTAAACACAGTACAAATCAACTTTGCTCCGGGAAGAACATGATAGTCATAAGTCGTACTGGACTCTGGACTAGAAATACTACAGGACTCCGTTCCTGTTTCGTAAACTGCGAGGTGCACAGTCCGTCGCTCTCTGCTTCGCTCAGCATCCGGAGCAGGTGGCGGCTAAATGACTCGGCGAGCTGTGAAGGATGTCTTTTATCATCATTCGCATGCAATTTTATCGCTCATTTTGCCTTCGTGGGTGTAGCCAATGAATCCCTAATACAGGTTCGTGTAGTAGGGCTATAAGGCCAAGCCCGCACCATGGGGTCAAAAAGTGATAATGGTAATGGTACCGTGAGGTTACACGTAACGTTTGTCTGCGCAGTGCGCGAGAGGCCAAAGGCCAAACCGCGGGTCAGCCAAAGGAATTCACATATTGAAAGAAACCTGAAAGATGATCTATCATACAGCGGGGAGAACAACAACAAAAATCTACAACAGCACGTTGGGCAGGTCATCACGAAAAGAGCTTCATATGTGTGGAAGCTGTTCGGAGATTTGCTCGGAGGTAACCAACCTAGGGTGCGGTTTGCTTTTGCAGCAATATTGGTAATGGGCACGCTTTATTGCAGGTTCGATCGCAACGTGACACCTAAGTGCTTGTATGACATCTGCTTGATGGAATGACAGCGTTAATGTCTGAAGTGAACATTGAAAATCTGTAACATGACTACAAAACGCGATGTGGCAGCATGTACCGACGCTTAGAGGCATTAACCGCACCATTGGTCCGCAAGAATCAGATCATGGTGGTGGAAGCAGTTTTTCTGTGCGCACACACTCGTCGGCGAACGGTCTCACGAACCGGCCACGGTATAGATCCGTCAGTGACGTGTCCGTCCTAGAGATGCAAAGCCCCGAAAAAAAAACCCCGGAAATTTTGAAAAAAAAAAAAAACTGTTCTTTTTTCCTCGTCTCCGGAAAAGTTGCCCAAAATTTCCAGGCGACAAAATTCGAAAATGTAAATTTTCGTGCCTTCGATGCGTTCCAACCCGCCAACAGTGGGTGCCTCTAATCCGCCAACAACCACCAACTTAGAGCTCCGTCTGGCTGCTCCAAGCGATCGCCGTCGCGTTCACATAATATCGGAGTTCATATAATGTCGGAGTAGACGGGGTTGTTCCAATTACCTATCGCTGAGCAGACAGCAGTCTCATGGGATGCTCTGCTCTGCATTTATGCCTAGAGGGTGAACACTACTAAAGTTTCTAACTCATTGTATGCTGTAACTCATTGTATACTGGTCGGCAATGCTTCGACTCAGCAGTAACCGCGTTTGTTTCCATTCTTTCAAATTTTTCGAAAAAAAAACCCGAAAAGAAACGTTTTTTGTTTCGAGCGATTCAAAATTTCCGGAAATTTTGCATCTCTAGCTCCGCCCGGCCACTGATCCCAAGGTTGCAGGGTTGATCGCAGCCGAAATACGCGGCCGGGACATGTCGTCTTTCGCAAGGGACGTGTGCCGTGTGCTGAGCCTTCGGCGCACGTTAACCTCATCTAGCCAAAATTAATCTGCAGACCTACCACTGTGGCGTCGCAGTGTGTCTCGCAATGTAAAGCCACGAAGTATAAAGATTATAGAGATGGGCCAACGGAGCCCGCGTATCCTATAGGCAGGAATTCGAGATTCGGGAATCCGAATCCCAGTGCCCAAAACAGCGAATCGAATCTTTCGAATCCACCAGCCACGTTTGTTAGTTTCTTTTTAAGATTGGCGCCTCCGGAGTCTGCCGAAAGCCCAATTGTACGGCGGGTCCCGGGGCGCGTAGCATGAAGCTCCGTCCGCACGCGCCGGAGGCTGTTCGGACTGAAAGGGCTCAGGGCAGGAACACTTACATTGCAAGTTCAAAAGAAACATAGTTTTTTCTTTCTTTCTTTTGATTGTTTCTTAGTTTTATGGAAACAAATCAGACTCGAGAGTTTATGTATTTCCTGTAGTCGAAGAACAGCGTGTTAAATAAATTACGTTATTAAACTATGTTTCCTCCTGAAAGCGAACTATTATTTTTGTTGTTTTTCATTAAACAAGGGTATCGAATTCCGCTTCCAAACACTTTTCAAAGAAGCGTTTTTTCCCTATGGTTTTGGACTTTTATTAATTTATTTATTTTTCAAGAAAGGATTCGAAAGATTCGAGATTCGTAAGATTCGCGGATTCCCAGAACCTTCTTGGATTCGGATGCGAAAAATTCTGGGGATTCGTTCCATCTGCACAATAAAGAATAATCTCACGCTCGGACTAACGCAGACAAGGAGGGTTACCTGTTGATATAAATCTTGAAAAGTAGAAGCCCGAGTGGTATGAGCCTTCTGCCTGATGAGACACAGCTAGAAACTGCGAGGTCCACGTGGATAGTACATATAAACAGTTTAACATTATGTTTACGGTATAAATATGATGGTGCCTTCGACGTTCAGCCGCAGTCAAAAACTTTCGAGAAGTCTAAGAAAAATGACGTCTCTCAAGTTTCTCAATGGTGATTATGGAGTTTGACATGAAAGCGAACGAACTAAATGAGTAGGAGTAGATATCCAGCGAAACGGCAAGGAAGTATGAAGAGAAATGCCTCAGGACGAGCCATCACCGATATTTCGAACTGTTCGAAATATCGGCGGCTCTCGTCCGAGGCACTTCCCTTTATATGAAGTAAAAGAGCAAGTTGCGTTTCGCATGAATTGTTGGACTGATAAATGGGATTGTATGGCTTTCTAAATATTTAACGCTGTTTGAATATGCATATGATGTATTTAAGAATCTTGGAAGGAACGCTCGTTAGTGAGATATAAGTCGATAATGGGTCGTTTTCAGTTTTTTTTTATTGCGTGTTAGCGCCGCGAAGCAACTGTGGCTATGAGCGGCGTGCAGATGTGGACAGACGGAGAGAGGACAGCAGGAAGAAGTGGGGGACAGGGGGATTAGTGTGCGCCCTGGGCCGACTTCAGGGGGAACTGTGCCGACATTTGTCTGGAAAGTCTTCGGAAAACCCAGGGAAAACCTCAGATAGCACAGCCGGCGGTAGGATTCGAACCCACCACCTCACAGTCTACAGCACGACCTCGTTTTCAGTTTACTGCCCCTTTTGGGTACAGGGAGGAATACCTGGAAACGCCTGTCAAATGACACGTGGCTTTGATTAAGATATTGAGTAAGCAGCGGGAGGCGTTCTTCGTATATTTCAATAACTAGGCTCTGATCCGAATTAGTATGGCATGTACGAACATATACATGGGTGTACTTTGTGGCGAATGCGATAGCAAAAGTATATACGGCTAATATTACGGAACATTTTTACGAGTCAAGCGCATGGGGCGAATCCAGGATTTTTCTGAAGGTGGAGGGTATATGATACTTGAGGCCAATTGAAACGCTGTGTGGCGGCTGATATTGAGTGGAGGTCAGGACATTCGGGTACCACCTTGATTCGCGCATGATCTCACGACATCGTCGTCGTCATAAGGTCCGAGGTGTGCCGCAGGTCAATGAGTTGCAAAAGTTTACTTGAAGTGGCACTTGAGCACCAGGATCCGCTTGCACGAAACCGATGGTTCGTTAGTGATTAGTGTGATTAGTGCACCCTGTGTGCATTGAGTGAGGAACTCATTGAGTATTTCCCTCAAACAATTTCGTGCAAGCGGGCACTGGTCGTTGCTTTTTGTGGCTGCTTTATGACCCTTCAAGTAATCCATACAAACGTCATGCTGAACCAGTAACAACCAGGAAGACATTTCGGTAGTGGTTACACTGGAACTTCAAATGGGAGAGGAGGACTTTACCATTGTTTCCCTCTCGTGCACTACCAAAGTTGCGATATCGGAGGGGGGAAGAGGTGAGTCAATCGGAAGCACCGCAGAGAGTCACCCGACAGCCCCTTAAGTCCACGAAATAATGCATGTTAACTAGTATGAAAAAAATGAAGAAATAGAAAGAGAGACGAAGAAGGAGAAACGAAAGAAGGAGGAAGAAATAAACGCAGAACAAAAAGGAGTTGCTTAGCTGCTGCACGGGCCACATCCCCCGCACGCCGTTGCGAATTTCTCATCGCATGCTCACATCCTGCACACACGGTCGTCCTAATTCTGGGCGTAAACCCGTAAGGTCTCGTATTCCCCTGATACTGCCTGGGACATTACTTAATTCTTTTTTTACGCATCATTTCCATTCTCTTGTCGCCACACTTAATTCTTTTGTAAACTGAACGATAGGAAGTTGTGAGACCTTGAGCAGGGGCTGGACTGGAAGGGGGCTTCACGTATGCGAGTGAGGAGGAAAGACCCGCCGGACGAGATCAGGGGTGCCAGACTTGGCTATAAACCGCCAAATTTGGCTACTTTTCGTTGCGTCTGGCGGGAAAATTTCAAGCTTGGCTATTTGGCTATTTTTTGGCTATTGCAATATTTTCCGGGCATAGTTTGCGGTTTTCTGTTTCCACAAAGCTGCTGTCTGCTGAAGGTCACATTCCGTAGCGAGATACAGAAAGAAAGGGTCCCGACGAAGTTATATGCAACCATGACGATTAAAGGTTGCAAAAGAAGGCCGTACCAGAAAGGCAGCGAACTCAAAAGACCAAATACACGTTGCGACCAGTGTACGGTGTGCGGGCGATCTCTTCTGAAGCCTGGAGCAGCCCCTCGCTCTTTCTGGAAGACGTCCGAGCGCAAAACACAAGAATAAAAAGCCTCTGAGAAAAATAAAAATAACCACGCGCGCGCGTGCATGGCTATACACGTGGTGCTGGCACTGCTCCAAGACTGAAGCGTGCGGACAGCTGCCCTCTTTTTTTCTTCGCACCCACGTTTCGGACACCGGCAAGTGACCAATTTGTAATGGCGAAGTGCGGAAAGTACCCACGGCGATACAGAAAGGAATGGGAGGAAGACGCAGATTTTAAAGGTAAATTAAACTGATACCATTCTGATATGCTAGAGTAGACCTGCATCCAATTTTGCCTTCGCTACACGGGCGTCCCTCTCGATATTCCTGCAGGGTGGCTTGCCGCCTCATCAACATCGAGCTCTGCTTTCTGCAAGGCATGCAGGACAGACCTGCGACCGCACCTACAAGATCTTAAGACACACAAGGACACGGCAAAGCACAAGAAAAATATGGCAACGCTGATGCCGGCAAAAAATGAGATGCGAATAGACGGGTTCGTTGAACATAAGTCTCGTCCCTGCAATAATGTTCGCGCAATCAAGATGATCGAGCTGCGGATCGCTGCGCATATTGCCGTGCACAGCACATTCAAGACGGCGGACCACATGACCCCAGTCATCAAGGACTGCTTCGCTGACTCAGCCCTGGCCACAAATATGTCCCTGTGCCGCACGAAGTGTGCCGCACTCATCACAAAAGTACTTGGACCCACTTTCAAGGAAGCCCTTCTTGCGGATATGACAGGGTCCAAGTACTCTCTAATCATTGACGAAAGTACAGACGTGTCATCGACCAAAGAACTTGCCGTCGTTTCACGTTACTTTTCTTATGGGCGTAGCAAATTCTGCACGTCTTTCCTCGGGCTCATTCCTGTTTATGACGCCTCTGCAACAGGAATATTTTCTAGTTTAAAGGCGTTCCTAGACTCGTGTAATATTTCCTTGGAAGACTGTGTTGGTGTTGGCACAGATGGTGCGAGCGTGATGTGCGGGCAAAATAACAGTGTATTCACGCATATGAAGGCGGAAAACGAGAACATGATACTAGTTAAGTGTGTGTGCCACTCATTACAGCTAGCATGCAGCGAAGCTGTTGCAGTGCTGCCATCACAACTAGACTTTCTCGTGAGGGAATCCTTCAATTGGTTCTCCCATTCCCCAAAGAGGCAGCAGACATACCATGCCATCTATGCTGCCATTAATGAAGGCTCCGCGCCGCACAAACTCATTGGCATGAGCGCGACACGATGGCTAAGTATAGCAGGAGCACTACGTACTATATTGACGCAATGGCTTGAGTTGAAGACATTCTTTAATGCTGCGAAGGCAGAGGAGAGGTGCTACACTGCAAGACTGCTGTCTGACATGTACAATGATGAGGTCAACCTCTTGTTCATTAAATTCGTCAGCCCCATCGTTGACGAATTCGAGAGGATAAACAAAGCTTTCGAAGCAGAAAACCCGGACCCTTGTCGACTGCACGAGGACCTACTGTTGTTCATCACGAGCCTCATGCGCCGGGTTGTCATGCCATCCTTTGCATCCCCTGGCAGCAACTGGGAGTCTCACATTCTACACGTTAGAGCGTGCGCTTTTGGAACGACATTCCGACAAGCACTTGAAACCGCGAACCTCGACGATGACGAAAGGACGCGTGTGATGGAGCGCTGCCGCCAGTTCTTGGTTGCAGCTATCAAAGCTGTGCTGAAACGTGTTCCATCAAACATTGACTTAATGGAGAACATGAAGCTTTTGCATTGCGATGCAATAGCAACAAGGAGATTTGGCGACATCTTCGAAGCTTTCAGGAAGTTTATTGCCCCGGGTGATGTATCTGTGATGGAGTCCGAATTTCTTCTGCTACAAGCAAACATCAACGAACTGCGACGGGGCTCAACGTGTGACTTTTGGATTAATGTGGCTTGCGCTACAAACAGTGCAGGAGAGAAGAAATTTCCAAGGCTCTCCCATCTTGCCTTAAGTCTCTTGACATTGCCTCTTTCAAACGCGTCAGTAGAAAGAGTTTTTAGCCAGGTTGCGCTTACTAAGACGGACATCAGAAACAGAATGTCTCACAATACACTAGAAAACACACTCCATGTGAAGTTTGCCTTACGAAAAGACGGGGGCTGCTGCAAAGACTTTGTTCCTTCTGACGAATTTCTGCGTAAGTTTACCAGCGAAATAATGTACGAGTGAACAATCTATTCCAGTTTCATATGCTTTTTCGGTGTATCCTTTTTGTTTTGCAAATAAATTGACCGTATGTTGTTTGGCTATTTTGGCTATATTCAGATTATCCCACTTGGCTATTTTTTGGCTATTTTCTGTCCTCACTTGGCGGGCTACGGCTTTGGCGTCTGGTAACCCTGGACGAGATTGCCAGCCAGACGTTTTGACGTTTTGCTCCTTTGTTGCGTGTTGCTACTCGGTAGTTTCGTGGAACCTTATGAGTCAGTTGCTGAAATGACATCGGTGTAGTGTCACTTTTCTTGCGGAAATTGAATATTTCACCCATCATTGTCTCTCCGGTCTTTGTCAGCGAGGCGAGTCGAGGTGAGGGCTTTTTTGGCGCTCTTCCGTAAGCATGTCGAACGGAACCGACGAAACTGCGTCGGTGTCTACGATGTTTGTGTGTACGAACGCGAGAAGAACATGTATGTAGATGTGGAACTGTTCTTATGGCTGGTTGGTTGGTTGTGAATGGTGCTTTGCAATTGACTAATTGCGGCGTTCCCATGAAACATGTATGTCGTACGTGGATTCATGTGCGGGGTGCCAAGGAAGTTGACAGGATGCCAGTGGCGCGTCACCGACCGCAATCTAGCCCAGTGATTTATCCATTTATCCAGACCCCACAATGTTTGGCGACACCCCATAACTTTTTCCCATGCACTGCGGCCCCTGCAGGGGTACCTTTGTGATTTCAGCCTCGGAATTAAACCCGTCGATAATGTATTAAGCTGTTACGACGTTAACTGTAATAATGACCATGCTGGCCGCCAAGCCTTCGATTATAGGCATATTTACTGCCATAGCCGCGTGCGATGCAAGAGAGTCTGTTGATGGCTGGGTCCCTTATTCTGTTGATTCCAGAGTTCCATTTTAGGTAGCGAAGAACACAATACATAGGTGTTCTTCTGTGCTATGTCAAACCAATCGTTTGCTTGAGTACGCTTTCACTGACTTCCTTGTTTGTTTTGGAGGAGTAGAAAGCGGGACAGGATAAGCGGCGAATAAAAGATGAATGTGTTTACAACCTTTTCCTGCAGGTGAACAAAAGTGCCATTCCGGTTCACGTCAGGAGTTTATAATCAGTTACATTCGGTGGTGCACAACATGTTCATAGGGCTGGGGGCACAAATCCTCGACTAAATCTCCATTATGGGTATCCCTATCTCTCCATTCTGCTGTTTGTTGCCAGCATTGCATATGGACTAAAAGCCACCAGGTTAACTGACTTTTCTTTAAGAGTTTCTCCTGAATGATTCCAACACGATAAAAAAAAAACACAGTGAGACAATACATCCTTCCTGCCGCACTGCACGTGATGTCTCCCTGACCAACAACCCACCTGCGAAAGCAAAATTCACATTTCCCTAAATGCCTTTTTATAAAAAATGTGTCCTGATAAAAAAAAAATGTATTAACCATTAAGATAGCACTGAGCAGACGTCCCACCACACAGTTCGAATAAATCTCACACGTCAGGGGGCTTAGTCTGTAATCAACACCAGATTATAAGGTTCAGAACTATTTCCAGGGAAAAACATACACCCTATTTTACCCAGAATCAGAAAAGCAATAAAAAAAAAAGACAAAGCAATCTTGTGTAGAGAGTATTTAGCCTTTACAGAATTTTTACAAAAAAAGCTATGAGAACAGCATAGATGTAGTTTTCACAGTTGCGTTCTTCGACCAGGCGGACACCCCCTCGAAGGAAGTGTGTAACTACAAGACGACCAATTACCTAAAATTAATTAATGACCTTTTTAATTGGGGGATTTCGGGCAGAGGCGAGATAGCAGATTGACAGACTGTCCTAGTCGCAAGCCGTTTCACATTTAACAAATCCTGAAACATGCACGTGCGTTAAAACATCCATCCCCGAATTTTGTTTGCAAATTAATCGCAACCGTGGTGACCAAGAACACAGGGAGTACAACGCTTATTTCACGTCAGAGGGCCACGTGGTTTGGAGCGATGGAGATGATTGGAGTAGGTGCCGCTCAGCTGACCAGATAAACAACTTTCCGGCCCAGATAAGCTTACGTCGGCGAGGGCGATGCACTCCCGAGGTGGCGCTTTTTTTGTTTTGGGTCATTTGCATACCAAAATTCAGCAATGAATATTTCATGGCAGCGCCTTTTTCTTGATTTAAAAAAAACATGGATTGGATTTCAGTGGGGATTATCTCTCGTTCTGTCATCTCGCTTTTGTCCGAAATTCCCTAAATAGAGAGTTAATGAATTTCAGGTAATTAGTAGTCTCGTATTTGCATACTCTCTTCCAGAGGATGCCCACGTGGCTGTAGAACTCAACTGCAAAAACGACATCTATGCTGCTCTCGTAGCCTCTTTATAAAAATTCTGTAAAGACTTTAAAAAAAAAAGCACCCTGTATAGCTGCCAAGTTCTGAAGAAGAAAAAAAAGGACAACACATGCACCTACACACAATAGACCTCTACCTGTTTGTAAACAAATGACGTCATAATGTTCGACAGTGCCACGAGTTTGGTAGAATTGAACTAATTGAACTACGTTCAATGCTAGTGGCGAACAAGGTCACGCCCCGAAAGCCATGGTCTCGAGGGGATTACGATGGTCTTTGAAAAGGATGTGACCTTCGGTCCTACTTTTCTTTCAATAGGAGGCAGCGAACAATTGCCCATTCGTGGAACCCAGCTCTCCCCTTCCGATCTGTTTTGGTTTTGGTGTGTCTACCAACGTCATGATGACGTTTCTCGGGTAGAGGTTTATATACTATGGTCAAACATGTGTGCGCGACAACCTGACAGTCTGTTGTGCAGCACATGTAATGTTTAAAACAAAACTTCAGTGCTTGGGTGAGATGGCCCAGTCTTGTAAAAAAAAAAGCCAAATTTTCAGCAGTGCTCATGCATGCATTGTACTGGTCAGTCAGGCTGTACAGCTTGCGAAGCACGTCTGAAACATGCCTAGTCTACGTGTCCATACAGTTCATGTTACAGAATGATCTAGTTCACCACTGGTATATACGTAATAATACTCTAAGGAACACCCAGGTATTTCAGACAAGTTTATCACAAGCTGCATGTGTCACTTCCTCTCTCTCTGAGTAACAACAATCTGACACTAATTTCACGTATTCGTGCCTCACGCTCTCATGTCTAACAAGCTCGTGTCTCTCTATCCTTTCTCCTTCTCTCTCTTTCCTCCAGCATTATTTCGTTGTGACCTAACCTAAGGCCATGGTGACCTTCAGCTGCCATGTCGAACCTTACCGCCGCCCATGACCTCGTGACACCCGAAACGGAAGGAGAGCACAATGCGACACTCCTCTCTACAGCC
This sequence comes from Ornithodoros turicata, assembly GCF_037126465.1. Taxonomy (NCBI): domain Eukaryota; kingdom Metazoa; phylum Arthropoda; class Arachnida; order Ixodida; family Argasidae; genus Ornithodoros; species Ornithodoros turicata. Next base: position 24,888,179 of record NC_088207.1, read on the forward strand.
TTTCCAAAGCCGGCATTCAACGCTGCACGAAACAACGACGCACCCGAGGCCACCAGCTCGTTCGGCGAAGCAGGGCCGGGCCTCGTCTTATTTCTCGGAGCACTCGCAGTCATCTCCGTCGGTGTAGTTGCCTTACTCTGTGGCTCAGTCTGCATAACTGCGTCCAAGAGGGCCAAAAGACGGGCGCACTTTCGAAACAAAATTCGCAGCCAGTGCCCCCCATGCCCAGAGTGCGGTGCACTGTGCAAGGAACCGCCGGGAGTGTTTCACATTGCAATGTGCGACGTTCACGGCCCGATTCCAACGACAGTCAGAACACGGAGTCAGACAAACCTGGCATTTGTGAAGGATGGCGTGGCGGATGGAGCGAGGGGGTCATCTCAGGAAGGCAGCAGGTTGCTGTCGTTGAGGGGCGTGAGCGAGGAGGAATCGCGAGGCAAAGACGAAGCCGTGGTACAAGTGGCAAAGCCAGTGTACTTCCAGACGCCGACTATCTTGTTGAACAGCGATACGAACGGTACAGGACACAAGATTGTGCACGGTGAATGACAGGTATGGCTGTGATTCAGAGTGGTGCACAACCGAAGCAGACGACGGCAACGTCCCTCAAAGTTCCCATGCTGCTTGGCGATGCGTGCATCCCTTTAAATTCGTCTATTCTGCTTCTTGACACAACACAACGGCAAACCCTGTTCCGTGAATTTTGCGAAGCAGGTATAACTTCACTGATATACGCTACTTTTTATTCTACCAGTACATTTTTTATCCTTTTCAGTGTTCTTGAATGTAACATTTAGAGGTGCATGAACTTTTTGCTACCCAGCATTCCAGGTTGTTCATCTTGTCACCAGAGAGCAGAAAAATTTGTACTCCTAAAAAAAAAGTTGGGAAGTTACTCCTGGAAATAGCTCGATTCTGAGAAATTTCGAGTTCTCGGCGGGTGGCCGTTCGATTGCCTTCCGCAAGCGGTCTGATGTCACTTGCATCCTTACCTCGTTCCGAGCCAGTCTGCCAACAGGGAAGATCACCCGCGTCTGATGTCACGTGTCTAGCCTCTATGTCGCGCTGGCATGGTTGCAGCAATCGCTTTTCTTGTCGTGGTTCTTCGCCAATATCTCCATTATTCTAACCAGTGTTTGGTTCATACTTTCGCATGGTGAACCTAGCGCCTAGGAACGTATTAGAGACGCTTGCTGAAGTTTTCAGGATCTCTTCGTGGTCCTTCTAAAGGGATAATAATAATAAGAAGAGGAGTTTATTTTTGTCAGGCACCCACAAACAACCTGAAGGTCTAGGAAATGGTGCACCAAACAAAGTTTCGTTTAATTAGGAGTATTCCAGAAATATTTCAGCAGGGATAAAAGCCACAAATTCTCGTGGAACAGTGTCTATAACGCAACTTGCATTCTGCTGTACACGGTGCAGTTTAAGAGTTTTGCCAAACGCCTTCTTTTTTCTCTGTTCAGGTTGAGAGACAGCCATGATCTTTGGCATCCTCCTTGGCATTGTCCTGTTTGTGGTGATCAGCGTGGCCCTCCTCGCCTTCTACGTGGCCTTCAAGCGCTACTGCTCGGACAGCAAGACCTCATACGGTGTCGTGAACCACGACAGCAAGGTGAAGCACGGCCGACTCTACCCGGCGCTCTATAAGGACTCGGACGAGGACGCCGGCGGTTCCGGTTCTACGGCGCCGTGCATCGACGAAGTCGACCTCCCGCAGGACAGACCAAAGGTGGGGGAACACGACGAAGGTCTCGGCCACGATAAGCACGAGGAGCACAAGGATGACCTCAACTGTACCCTGGTCGAGTGCGAGAAAGAGCCAGACTACGTTGTGCCGTCATCGCTGGCTAAGCCGTACGTGAGAGATGGAGGTGAACACGTGCCCCCGGCTAATTCGAGTGCCTGGAATCATGTGCAGCCAGGAAGCTCCAGGGAAGGAACCAGCCATTACAATGAAGGGTTCCACAGTGGTGTGGGTCCTCACAATGGCTACACTGATGACATTCACCCTGTAGATGATGGTGAAGTGTGAGCTGGTTGGTGTTTTTAGGGTGACATTTGGGTTGGGGCGGCACATGCATATGTTTGTCTGTTTATTCATGCCCATTTTAAAAGTTTCCTGCGAGGTATTCACGTATTGCGGCTGTCACTGTGCACATGCTACACCACTTTGTAACTGAGGCAGGTACTTATGGACGGTGCGAGGTATGGTAGGCGTATGGTAGGGCACACAGATGGTAGATGGACATATTCTTGTCACACAACACTTCCATGGGACCACTGATAATTTATACATTGGATGAAAACGTATGCCAAGGGACATCTTGTCCCTCCCACATCTCCCATTCTCCATGGCCTCGCTGGCTGGGCTCGAATAAGGGTTAAAACTGAGAAGCCTTCCAAATGCCTTCCAAAATGGCAGGTGGGATGAAGGAGGGGAACACACTTAACGTATGCTAGGGTGTCTTCTGCCACATACACACACGACTAAGCTCTCCAAGACTTGAATTCCATGTCGCCAAAAGCAAACATCTGCAACAGTTCTCGGTAAGTGACGTATCACGGAGAATGTTAGTACGCTGGCCAAATACTGTTTACTGCAGAGTTGTTCACTGTCTACTGAATTTCAAGAGGGTACAGTTCACAGGGTATGCACAAGCATGTCAGTGGTGCAAGTTTCTTTATGCTGTCTAAAAACGTGGAATAAGGAATGTTTTTTTGAGGTTCTCATTACCCCTGGTTTACGGAGGCCAAAAAATGTTCCATTCTATGCTATGCTATGGTGTTCTAGCAAGTTCCTGCATAAAACTCGACTAGAGTGTGCTTTGGTGATACTGTGTTACATACTGCTATTGTAGTTTATTCGCCTCTTACAGGAGCGTGAAAGGCACATTGAACATATATTTTTTTACTGCCTGATATGAACGCATTACCTTCAGGAACTGTCACGCAAGCTATTTCTCTTGTGAAGCAAGCATTTCCTGAGGAAATTAGTTTAGAAGCGTGCGCGCAGCAGCAGCAATTCCTCCCAGTACCACGTGGAGCGTTGTGATGCCAGATCAGTCGAGCACTTTATTGGCTCGTGAGAATCATCTGCTACAGCACGAGAACAAGGCGATTGGTCAGCATCAAATACTACTGGAAAAAAGAAAGAAAAAAAAGAAGGTGCATGCCTCACTTTTGGGCAACCGAAATGACGTCCCAGACTGGCAACAGAGGGCAGCAGAGGCTTTTCTGACCTGCGAGATTGAAAGCACTCTTGAGCACCAGGGTTGTGTGTTGCGCTCGTCCTTTTTGTCTGAATAGGTGCCCAGGGTTTGTAATACTAATTTTGACTCGTGAAATTAAAAAAAAAATGTTTACTTCTTGAACCCTGCCACGTTCTGTTGTGTGGCAGTACGGTTGCCCACACGGCCAGAAACAGAACGGAAGTATGTGATAAATTTTACGTGATTTAATGTCATACATTGGTCATTCTTGTAGCATATACGAAGACCATGTGCATTCATGCCTTGGCAGTTCCTTTACAGAAATCCTTCTTCTTTTTCTTTCTGGAAGAAATGGAGTGGCACCTTAGGCAATGAGACAGAGAAGGACCAACGATACTTCTATTCTTCCATACTTCTTCCATTCTGCTACCTCATGCAGGAAATTGGCTAAATGAAAATAAGTGATACGATACGAGAATTATGTGGCACGTCATCTTTTTTTTGCAGAATTGTTGGAGTATAGAGACCTTTCTGGACGTGTCGATTGGGATTGGTAGGCTAAAAAGCTCTAGCAACACACTCAACTGCTATGCAGTTTTAACACATTTTGCATTACGAATTGGTTAACAAAAGTTTGTAAATTGTCATCTAGAAAATATTTAAAAACAGCCTATCCATGATTAACAAAAAGGTCCAGGAGACCACTGCTGCCGATGTTAATATTTCAGTTGAAATTCGTTAAAATGGTTCTGCTTTGCAACTAACTTTGTTGTACTTCATCAGTATTTAACTTGACAGTGTTGCTAACAGGCCCCCTTGTGAGACAGGTCCATGCACCATCATTTTGTGATGGACATGTTTTTCTACGCGATTTATGCGTGTACTTTCAGACACACCGTTGCCTTCTCATTGTAGTGCTTTCTCTGAGCTTGTGTCATTGACTGCATTATTAGCCTGTAAATCGCATATTTCCCAGATGCTTTTCGGTTGTGTGCCATATACATACCTCCTGTCATGCTAAACAGTATTAAGCCATTAAAACATTGAGGTGGAAGACATTCATAAATAAACCTGTTTTGCTGTTGATGACCGATTTAGCGAAGTTTTTGTTCTTAATCCTATTGTGGTTACTGCTACAGCAACATCCCATTTTGGAAGGTTCTACTTGTGAGAATTTCTCCTCCAAGTAGCTCTTCCTTCGGTTTTAGGCTTTAATAGTCATGTTTGTCCCCCACTGCAAACAAAGAATGAGTCTGAGACATTGAATAGACTAACTGCAACACTTAATTTGAACAATGATGAGTATGGTGGTCTTATCATGATAGGCAATACTGTGAAATAGGATAGCTTGCATTGGGTGTTTCACCTTTTCATTCACTGTCTCTACTGGCCTCCCTACCTCACTTCCCAATGACCTTGATAGCTGGAACGCCAGGACGACTACCTTGTAGTGATGCAAAAATATTGAAACTTTCGATATCAATATATATATCAACATAATGGAAAAATAATCGATTAAAATATTGATATTTATAATGGTAAACTATCAATATTTTGTCGATATATCAGTATTTTAAAAAGAAATATCGATATATCTATTCTTGAAACACTGTCACACCTTCACTTGAACAATTGAAAAAAGTTGCCATTTTTTTATTATCCTTCATGTGTATTACCGCTGAGGCACGTGATAAAGGTGCCAATGAACAACATGCATTACGATGACTACTGAGGGTACGTCCTCAATTATTGCCACCTTTGCAATGAAGAGCAGAAGTCGCTGAATTACCGATACTTCTATCAGCATGCGTATAGATATCTATATCAATGTAGTATCGATATTTCTATCGATGTGAATATAGATATTTTTATTGATGAATATTGATATTTTAAATGTATCGATAACATCACATGCATAAAATATTGATAAAAATATCGATATCATTCATCCCTACTACCTTGGCTTGTGGGCAAATCCTCTTGCAGCGAGAGCGTTTTGTGGGACAACGGATACTGTGCCCTGATGCATATGGCTCAACAGCAACAGATTTTACATTAGTTCAGTTTGCTCCATTTTAACTGACAACAAAATGAACTACTTGCTGTGTTTTAAAGCAGTAAAATTATAAAATTTAACATCCTACATGTAATGAGAACGATAAGTCAGCTATGATTATGAAGGTCCATTATTATGGTCCATTAGGTTGGGGCTATTTTGCTGTCCATTGGACTGATCTTATAAACCAGAGTGTTCTTTGCCATATGCTCAGCAGTGCTCATCGGAGCAGTGAAAGATCACTCAACAATGTCGTGCTCAATGAGATTGTTCTAGCAACTCCAAATAGGATCAGAAGCAGATGCACCTTGAGGTTCTATATTACTTGCCAAAAAACCCTTGCTGGAAGGCCTTTCGTTTGTTATGAATCAGTGTATCGCATTTATGAGTCATGTCATGTTCAGGGAATGTGCATTACGTGGTGCGTTCAACAGTCATGTATAAAGTATATAGCAAAGATGTAAGCTCTATGCTTCAGGAGGCTGCACGCTGTACAGTCAGTCACAGACTACTGAGCAGGACAGGTGGTGAAACAGTGTGGAATGCAAAATGCTGTGTTGGAACTTGGCTTCCAACACAAGCTGGAATGCTCCGGGCTCTCACCTAAAAGACTGCAATTTGGCTAAAAGAGGTCACACAAGCTCCTCAAACGCTGCTGCAGTGTAGCCAAAGGACAAGGGCTATCTACTATATATGGGGTGCAGGGAATATGTGCTCTGCATACCAGTAAGCAAGAACTGGCAAGCCAAAATAAAGTTCTTGGGTACATTGGTAGGTCATACTAAAATCAGTTAAAATATCAGTGCAGCGGTTGATAGTGAAGACAAGGTTGCTGTTCACAAAGTGTTTGCTAGTACAGTGCATTGTCCTAGTCTTCTTGTACCATCCCTTTTCTTCATCACCCGCTGCACTGAGGTTTTAACTGATTTTAGTATGGAAAGGCAAGCGGCCTTAATTTTTACTGTAGACACATGTAGTACTAACTGCTTTTTATTATTATATATATACCACATATTCTTGGATTGCAAAGCAAGATTTCTACTTAAAAAATTGTTTACAAAAATAAATACAATGTTATGAAGTAAAATAGCACATATTGCTCCGATATAAATATATGTTATTGTCGTATGCTTAGCATACGTAAGCGACAGCTATCTTGGATGCTACATAGCCTCCACGCTGGGATTGATTGATACAAAAAATGTTACGTATCTTAGCAAAAACTGATGGACGGAAAGCAGTTTGGGTGTTGAGTTGACCACCTGTGTGATTGTTATCGTACTTCCTCTTGGGCAAAGCAACAGTGTTGTAGGATTGCCTCTGTCCCAGGAAGTTCATCACAGTACGTTCCCACTGGGTGGAAATTCATGTAGAGCCGAACTCTGCCATCCACTTCTCATATTTCTCCAGGTCTTCTTTGCTCACAGACTTGTTAATTTTTCGCACGGCTTCTGCAAAGTCATCGACACTAACGGGAAGCTCCAGTTCTTCCTTGGAGAGGTTGCGTATCTCTTCTGGAGTGAGGCCGCTGATTCTCCTCCTCATGGCCATCATAGAGGCATCCCTGCAAAGCAATACCAGGGCTCAGTATATTTGGCGTGTGTAACATTAGAACCGTCTTATTTTGCGCCCCCTTAATTTTTGAGAGATTCCCGAATTGACATCTTCGCGAAATTTAAGGGGCGCACAAAACTTTTGGCAAGAAATAGACACAGCACCGTGCGTTCAGACGATGGATTGCTAACGCGACGGACGACACTGTCACTCAAACTACAAGACAAGTGCAGTAAGAAATGCAGGTGTGGTAGACAGCACTGCTTTCGCGCTTACATTTTGCAGTGGTGAAAACGGCAGTTCCAGCTGTACCGGGAGCCCACACGAAGTGTATAAAATTTACCATAATTTTGGGAGAATAGCAGTTTGAATATCGTTACATATGCTTCCGCGCAACTTGCACACCCCCAACTTTTTAGACTTTTCAGGAGAGAATAAAGTGCGGAGATTATGTGTGTAGATACGGTACATGTGGGGGATTTGTGGGATAAGAACGGGGCATACCTGCAGACATTTGTTATGTCAGCTCCAGAGTAGCCATCCAGTTGGGCAGCAATGGTATTGACGTCCAAGTCTGGGGATACGTCTACGTCTCGTAGGTTGATCTTCAACAACGCTTCACGTCCAGAACCTGCGTACCCACATTTCATCAGAGTAAGCGGCATTGGTCATTCTCATTCATTGCTGTAACCAGACTGCAAAGGAATCTACAATAAAAATGGTTGACACGTTTTATTACTTCCAATAATGGACAAAATATGTCACATATACATAATGGGGTTTGACTGTAATGCAGACAGTATGGAGCAGAAGCTTTGTACTTGCACAAGTTAGGAAAGTGTTTTCAAGTGTTCGCCACTGGCGAACTATCACACCTTGTCCCTTTCTAAAACACATATTCCTAGTGGCCACCATTAAAAACTTCTTTGTTGAGGTTTTCAGTGAAATTCTAGATCTGTATAGAAAGCACTTCATCAGTTATAGTATACAAGCATTTCTGTTATATCACATTCCTTATCCCCTGTCACCAGGCAAATGCAATTCATTTGTGCTGCTTCTAGCTACACGAAGAAAAATAATGTCATTCGCAAATTATTTCACTGTCGATGATTAAAAAACCAGAGCAGAGCATATGAAGCTACGTATATGAGTACATTACTTATATTTTTATTTCTTTTTGTTGAAACTAGCAAAATGTTACATAATTTCACAAAATCATTGTGCTTTGGACGCTGCCAGTTGGCTAAGTGTCAAGAAGACTAATAAGAAGCCTATCTGGATTCTGGATGTTTGGCAACATGGCGACTGGAAACGAGGGTAGTTCTCTAAAAACAGTGTTAGGCCTTCCTTCATTCATGTCAAAAGTTATTAACTTTGCGATAAAATATTGGAGTACAACTTTTCATTCGTGTTTAATTTCGCCAAACGGCTTATCGTCGTTTTTTACCTCTCTACTGACGAGGGTACGCAGTCGGTGTGAGAGGCCATTCCAGAGGCCAGAGAATGCCATTCGCACGTATTGCCATTTCATTTCACCGTGTGACACGGAACGAACGCCATTCAGTGTGAATGTTCGTTCACTGAGAATAACATTCAAGTAATTTGCCCTGTGACAGGGGTATTAGTCTTACCCTACGTCACGGAGTTCTGACATTAAAATCTCTCCCCACATAACCCCAGTGCCTTGAGTCCCCAGCTGGTAGCTCAGTGCTATTATTAAACTAGCGTACGTAGTCATACTCTGCGTGTGTTTAATTGGAAAACATTTATTGCATGAGCGCAACTCTTTCAAACCAAATCAAAGCACCACTATAATGGCTAAACACCAGGAAATCTTTCCAACGATTATGAAAAATTGTCTTGAACTCAGTCAAATAAAAAGTAGAACTCAGTAACAACAAACTACAATCGTTATAGCAGTGGTGCGTTACATCATTGCACAATGCATCAGGGTATAACAGTAACAGCTCACGGAGTGCATCTAAATTGTTTAGTCCCTAAGCCACCACCATTGCCTCTTTCACAACACTAGTAAAGAGTATAGTCCTCCTGCACCTCACCAGTCACAAACACACCTCTGAATGTTGAACCTCCTTGAAAGGTATTAAAAAGGTTGCATAAAAGAAAAACAGTCAATAAGAAATGTGTACAACCAATTATCATTCATGATTGGCTGCTGTGCTGCATCTGTTTGACCAAATCCTTTAGGATTTCCTTTCCGCCTTTAGAACTTTGCAGAGTAACGCAAAGCATACTCACTATTTGGAAGTGGTATGTAGATACGCTTCTCCAGACGCCTCCTGAGAGCTTCGTCAATGTCCCAAGGGAAGTTAGTTGCAGCCAGGACCATTACCACTTTGCTCGGCTCATCATTATTTGTAATACCTGAGTGCAGGCAGTAGTCGGTAAGAAAAAACGTGCGGGCACCATAAAACAACATAATTGTTTAGAGGGGCTATCGCGAAAGTCCCTTTAAGTATCATGGTTGTTATATACGAGCACAGAGACTGGCACCATCAGCGGTTCAGGTTGGTGCCGCAAATCAAATTAGCACACACCATTTAGCCCCTCGTGTTTTGATGGTATATGTTTTTTCATTCAAATTACGTTTTAATTCGGGGGCCACAAAATGGACTTTCCCTGGTATAACCTTAAGACACAAGGCTCCACTCACCATCCATCTGAATGAGTAGCTCAGACTTGACGCGACGGCTTGCTTCGTGCTCAGAGTCCGAGCCACGACGTGAACACAGAGAGTCAATTTCGTCTATGAAGATGGTTGCCGGGGCATAAAATCGAGCCTGCAGAGCGACGCGAAAAATGTTTGCGAAGCTCGAAAACGGGGCAATTATTAAGCGGGAGAGGGACCTACCATTTCAAAGAGGAGTCGAACAAGCTTCTCACTTTCTCCCCTGTACTTGGAAGTAAGCGTGGAGGACGACACGTTGAAGAAAGTCGTGCCACACTCGGTTGCTACCGCTTTGGCCAGCATGGTCTTGCCAGTCCCAGGTGGGCCAACCATAAGCACACCCTGCGCGTGAAAAGATAAGGTGAGAAGATAAGGTGACAAGATAAGGTGAGAAGATAAGATCTATTACCCTTACACATGGGCAGACTTCAATGGCCACTGAAAGCAACGGCCATTAAAAATATATGTAGCGCTACCATGCACGTAACGCGTCAACTTCTCAGAGGGCAGAGGATCCAATCCACCCTGACAAGTTGACACGTTACACGCTTGGTGGCGCTACACATATGTTCATAGCAGAACTGTTTATAGAGAGAGTTCGGCCATTGGGAGGAACCTAACTTGAAGCGCGTCATGTGACATCACAGCTGAATGACATCCCTCGCCGTCAGCCAGCTGCCACCGACATTTTGATGCGGAGCATCGTTTACCATGCATAGAGGGAAGACACATGCGTACTGCGCTTATTCAAAGTCCTTTGTCCTTGAACTCTGTCAGTTTGGCAACAAAGCCCCCCTTATCACTGGCAGCTGTGAGCCATAAGCTGGTTATTCCTGTAGATTACATTCAGCGCAACCACAAAGCTGTCGACCAGCTGGTGGACAGCATCGAAATGGTGCGCAGCACATGACTGATAAGCGGGTTCCGCATGGCAGGCTTTTTGGGCAGCACAATGACGACTGACGTCAAAACAGGCCCTACCCATTAGGTGGCAAAAGGTCAGAGAATGGCCAAACTCTCCCTATAAATGATTCTGGTTCAATGGCCATCGGTTGAAATTCCATGGCAACCGGGTCCTGCGGCTTATACGCATGAAATTATGGTATCTAGTGCCAGATCAATTTCAGAACCTAGAGACATCAGTAATTGAGGGAGGGGTCAGGACATTCAGACCCCACCTCTAAATCTGCCCCTGGACGAAATGGGACTGTTTTTGAAGTGCCAGAAAACCCAGAATTGTAATTTACTATATTGCCTGGGAAACAGACGTCCCTGTGTGGTGAAAATGAAGCAAACGTTATGAAGATGATCAAGCAATTACCTTCCATGGTCTTCGTATGCCTTTGAAGAAGTCTGGCATCCAGATAGGGAGCACGACTGCTTCTTCTAACAATTTCTTGGCTTCTTGTAAGTCGGCAATGTCATCCCAGCGCACTCCTGGATTCTTTTGTAGGATGTCCCGCTCGAGCATCTCCACCAGGTCGCTGTCGTAGCCCGATCCATCGAATCTTTTCTCCTCTGGTTCCTGTGAGGATGCCTTTTACTGTCAATCTTTACTTTATATAGCAACTAATGTTGTAGACAACTTCAGAGTCAATATTTCAAGAACACTAAATTTTAGAGCGATGCGAATAGCAAAATTTGAAATTACGAATAGTTCGCGAATAGTTCACTTTCACTGCGAATCGAATCCGAATAATTTTTGCAGATGGTGAATCGAACTCGAATAATCAGAAAAGGCCCAATTTGAATACCTTATGGTGAAATATCTTGTGGAGAAGGGTCCCTCTGTGTTGTGTATGGTAGACTGCATTAGTGGGACGAACTGCATTGAGAGTATGTCAACATTTCCCATGCAGCCTGCTTTGTGTGAATCTCCTCATTTTTATGTTTACAATGTGAATGTCCCGGACTTTTTTTTTTAGAAACTGCACATATTTCCATCTGTTACTGAATGTAACTCATGAAGGTGGGAGTATATTTACTGGAACCTGCGATGCCCATAGTACACTGTTGACTAGGAGCTCACAAAAATTTGTAGACTTTAGTAACAGAATATTGTACACCAAGCACACCAAAACATTTTGTGCAATATCGTTTCAAAACAAACCGCTTACAGTACTTGTTTTTCCCTAAAGCCACTGATGAATGGAATAAGCTGCACCAGAAGGCCATTGATTGAGACACCCTCCCTTCTTTTGTCACATGTATTACTGAGCTTTATCGTGACTCATGATAGCATTTCCTTTTTTTATATTTTGAGTACAGATTCATGTTTGTTGGCATAGTGTTTTCCCTTTTGTGTGTGTGTGTGTTGTTGTTGTACTCTGTTGTGTTTGTATTGGTGCTGAAATATGTGCACAGTTCTTATTCTTGAATTTGTATGTCGCTCCTTCCACGGCGAGTCAATCACCACAAGTATTACAAACAAATAATAAAATTGTAAATGTAAAGCGGGCTTCACCTAACGCTCCAGTGTCATGATGTCAAGCCGACCTGCAGGATGAAGCTGAACACGAAAAGAGCAATGGCGGTAACGTGAAGTGGGCTTCACCTATCCCTTTATTGTAATGAGGCGAAGCCGCATGACAACAGGACAGCGATACCTCGCTTCAGTACTATTAGAATAATATTCTAAAATTTTGAATACTGAAAATATGTTGCGAATAGCATCAGGTATTCTTTTCATATTCGAAATCTCGAACATTTGCACAGTTCTACCAAATATGTATACTATTTGATTAAGTACCTCATAGATGAAGGCTCATTTTCCTTCGTGGCAGCTCAAACAGTGGGGTCCATACACGGCTCTCTATATTAAAGGCACCACTCAATTTTGAGGTGATAACTGCATCACTTACTGTTTTCTCTTCCTTGGAGGAGTCTTCTCTTTTGGCATCCTTCTTGGCCTTTTCTTCCTTGCGAGTGGATGTTTTCGTCTCCGTGCTACGCTTTAGAGTGGCTCCACTCGACTTGCAGGCCACTGTCCCGCTGCTCCGGTTGCTAGACGCCCGTGATGTCTCAGCGCGCCTCCCCCGGCTTACTTGGCGCACAGAGGGGCCGGGCCTGTGAAGAAATTAAATTGCAAAGAATTTATACTCAGGTTCACTTCTACAGAACTCGGGCAATTTTGATAGTGATGTCAGGCTTGTACGTCTTTTATTACTCGGAGGAGGAAAAAATCGGGTTTTACGTCACAAGCTGTAAAACGAGGTAGAATTGTGCGATATCGTGTAAAAGAGTAGATTTTCGAAGAGAAAAGAAAGGTGGAAAGAACAACACATGAGGTGGCAGGTCGCAGCATTGAGGACAGCTGTGAGCTTCGGAGAGTTCAGTTCTCCTGAGTTTTCTGGGTTTTATCTAAAGCGACAAGGACTCAAATCGGGGGAATAAATGGGTATAACTGGGTTCAACGCTGTGGTTTGGACACAGATGAAAACCTGTACAGTTGCTGCAACGATGTGCCACAAATTATACCATGCATCTCCCCAATCAACCAATATGGAAGAATGGTACTCAACGATCAGTATAGCTTGGGAGGTAGCTCTGGGGTATGTCATGACCTAGGAGACAATGATCTAATCTATACGGTAAATTTAGTGATCCTTCTACATTGCAATCATGTATCAAAAGTGCAACATGGGCTGGATATCACTCATCAAAGTTTGCAGAGCGATAGGCACCTGCTGGACGTTTAATTTCATCTACTTTTGCAAACCATCCTGCAGAAACAAAGCAAAATCAAGCATCACTTTCATGATCACTTGGGCATGTCTATGTCTAACACATGTCACAGTGCAACCGTTTTGCAAATGGGAAAATACTGAAGGAGAACTCACTTGTGTTCCACTGGCGTAGGTGCTGGCCATACATCGGGGTCCCTGGGCGCCAACCAAGCTTCAGGGTCCAGAGCATCTGGGTCGTACCCGACAGGGTTTGTAGGAATGCGTTGGTCGATGTGGCCGTCCGAGCGGAAGCTGCTAAGCACAGCCTGGATGTCTTTGACATATTCATATTCCTGTGCTATCTGCTGTTGGATCTGCACGAAAAACGACACGTACATTGTGCAACGAAAAGACAGCTTAAAAAACAGAGAGGGAGAGAGAAACACAGACAGTCCATATTATCACAACTTCGAAAACCATAGCAGAGCTCGCGGAGTCACGCATCTCGTGCTTAGATACCGGACTAATATTTCATAGCGCAAAGCACCCACCTGCTGCCAGCGGTCCTTTCTAACGGGATCCGTATTGATTGTTTGCAGCAAGCGGTGGATTTGTTGAACGACACCCTGGTAGTAGACAATCGCAGATTCGTAGTTACCGAGCAGGGCACACTCCCGGCCCATCCGGGTGTTCTGGCAGATGTCAGTAATGCTGATATTCATCACTGCAAGTGAGCACGTAGCATGAGCACGTACCACGTTTACGCCAGCCCACTGGCGTAAACGCCTAAACGTGACAAGAGAATTTCTCAGCAAACTACTGCAAAAAATAGCCTGTGCCACGGTCTCTTGACAACCCAGCAGAGGCTAACAGCAAGTTTGAAAGCGTTTGCGAGGCAGGTACACGCCGGAACACTCTAGAATGTTCCTGATGTTTTACCTCAAATTGACAGACCAGCAAACGCAGACAGACGAGGGTGCCTCGTAGAAAACACCCAAATTTCTTCGAACTGCAACCGTTTACAACGAGGGGCGCAAAGTAAGTAAATCCATCCCACACAGACAGCCCACAACAAACGTTACGGCTATATTACGGCCCCACTTGGCTCGCCACTTGGCACTTGGCTTCCAACGGCACTACGGTGCAGGGTTGCCAACTTGCTGACGCGATATATAGCGATATAGCCATCTGGGCGCCAAAAAGTCAAAACGTTACCAACAGTACCCATCGAAACAGATCGTGCCACGAGCGTGTCCGGCGTGTCTGCGAGCATGGCTGACAGCCCGACCTCGGCTCATCTCACCACCTCACCTCATGACTCCCGAGGACAGATGACGGTGAGGACCCACCTCACGGACATTGAGGTGAGGTGAGATGGGGGAAATTCCCCAAAAAGAAGAGAGAAAGAGATTGAAGTGAAGACAGGAAATTATATTGAGCTGACCGAGGGAATTTTCTCGGAAAAAGGATTGAGGGGAAAGGAGTGAAATTTTCAGGAAGAAATGGCTTAGATGAGGAAATATTTCAGATAAAAGGTTGAAGTGATGCAAGAGCAATTTTTAGAAAAAGACAGAGGTGAGTAAATTTTCAAGAGAAATGATTGAAGTTAGGAGATATCTTTGGTGGCAAAAATAGATACGCATTGATAATAAAAACCATTAACTTTTGAATTAATACAAATAAGCTGAACCCATGAAAGAAATGGAAAAAGACGTACTAGCCATCGGGTATTTCGAACTACCGCCACAGGACATCAGGTGAAATGAATTTTTCTTGGGGGGTGGGGGGGGGAGAGGAGCTCACTGGGGAAGGATAAGAGGGAAGACTAACAGCTTCTTTCTTCTAATTATCAAAGGTAATTAAAATAGTTTTGTATATTATGATATAAACTGCCAGCTGCTCTCGTAACGTGTCCACGCAACAATCGCAACAATAATTACCGCAACAATCGCAACAGAACATTACCGCATGACGCACTCCTAGCTAACCGTGAATAACGTCGTTCTCTATCCTGTTTTGTTTTTCTTCTTTTTTTTTATTGATGATTTTTTTTATTTGAAAAAGATTGTGGTGAGGAAATTTTTAGGTAAAAAGATTGAGCTAAGGTGAGGTGAGGTGGGGGGGGGAGGAAGGCTTTCAGAAAAGGGACTGAGGTGAGGTGAGAAAAAGTTTCCGGAAAGGATTGAGGTGAAGTTAGGTGAGGAAAATATTCAGAAAAGGTAGTGAGGTGAGGTGCCTCTGCTGGCAAAAATTGAGGTGAGGATAAAGATCGTGAGGGCATTTGCCCGCCATTGCTGACATCTGTCTCCATCAACAAAGAAGAAGAAGAGCGCAATTGACTGGACTTGCAAAATTAAGCGGAAAGCATCAATTATGATGCCATTTCAATCAATCAATCAAGATCCCGTTTCTCGAGATCATTTTTGTGAGAACAAACCTATACCCCGGTTGTTTGAAAACTTGCCTGCGCATAGCAGGTAACTTTTAAAACAATTTGCTGTTGAGAAACAAGAAGTTTAGCACCAAAAGTTGCTTAATAGACACGCAAAAAATTTGGTAGCCATCTATCGTGAGCTAGCAGGAGCTGGTGAGCATTCCAGCTCACCGTCACTACGAGGACGAGAAATAACAATTTTTGCGAAAAGTAGCCAGTGTTGGCAACTCTGTTACAGTGACTACAGATGTCTACTGACCGCCCCAACTTTCCTTTACATTGCCTCGTGACGCTGCTGGAGCGATTCTCGTTGGAAACCATTCTGATGTTTAAAAAAGAAAAACGAAAAAAAAATATATAAATAAAAAACTGTAACAGTACGTAAGTTGAAATATACATCGCCGACCTTTGCTGTGTAAATGAGCCGAAACAGAGAGAACGCTGCAAGGACAGCTCTCATTCCACGTCAGAGGACCACGTTCCTCGGAGCAACCGCTCATCGGCTCAGATAAGCAGCCAACCGTCGACGAAGGTCAGGTACTCCTGAGAAGCGCGGTTTTGGTTTCGGCTCCATAGCAAAATTCGTCGACGAATATTTCAACGCACGTACTGCTCGAAGCAGAGTTAACTGCAACGCCGCTTCGACTGGCGGAGCTAGAGCACTAGGCGAAGAGGGAAGAGAGCCACTCTAGCGGCGCTTAGGAGAAACAAAGGGAAAGAGTGGTTCCGACTGCCCCACTTGTGCTGCAGGGGTGTTCGCCTCGCCGTGACCTGTTGACTCAGCATTACCCTCAACTGTGGTTATCATCGCGACGTTTGTTTGGATTTGCGCTGATTATACGAGGGGTGTTCAAGTCAAACCGGGACTTTCTGTCTCCTGAGTGTACAAATGGCTCGCGCTACTTTTTTTTTCGTCGTTTTCACACGAGACAGGCATCCGCGTTCACCATGTGGTGGTCCAAAGTTTGTGCAAAACAGAAGACACGTGCTGGACAAGATGGCCGACAACGAGGTGAGCGCGCATATCGAACAGCGAATTGTCATGAAGTTTCTCGTGAATGAAGACGTAAAGTTATCTGAAATTCACAGAAGACTTCAGGCTCATTATGTCCACGATACACTTAGCCGCAGCAAAGCGTTTGAGTGGTGCAAATGGTTCCGAGACGGCCGTACATAAGTGCAGGACGATCCCGGCCGGGGCGGCTCAGAGCCCAGCGTCAGAGTTCCTGAGAACATACAACTTATGGAGCGCCTGATCCTCAAGGACCGACGGATAACATGTCTCGAACTGGCTCGAAAGACGGCCTTTGTGTGGGAACCTTGAACACTATCATTCATGAACACCTCCAATTTCAGAAAGTTAGTGCCCGTTGGGTCCCGAGGCAGCTCTCCGTGTTTGACCGACAGAGAAGACTGGAAATCTCCCAAGAGCTAGGGTACCGTTTCGACACTGAAGGAAAGCCGTTACTTGATCGGATTATCATGTGCGATGAAACGTGGGTGCACCATTTCACTCCTGAGTCTAAACGTGCATCAAAACAGTGGAAGCATCCGGGCTCGCCAGCTCCCAAGAAGTTCCGAAGCACCCCGTCTGCGGGTAAGGTCATGGCCACGGTTTTCTGGGACAAGGCTGGCGTTGTTCATGTTGATTTTCTGCCCAGTGGTACCACCATCAATAGTGCATATTACTGCCAGGTTCTCAGGGATGTGCATAAGACGCTGAACCAAAAGCGGCTGGGCCTGATCACCAAAGGAGTATTCCTCCTACAGGACAATGCATGCCCGTATATCGCGCATCTCACGACACGCACTTTACAGGAACTTGGGTGGGAGTTGCTGCCACATCCCCCTTAGAGTCCCGACCTCGCCCCCAGCGATTTCCATCTCTTCGGCTCACTGCAGGCGTTCCTTGGGGGCCGCCACTTCAGCTGCGACGACGAGGTCAAGAATGCGGTCCGATCATGGCTGCTACGGATTTCTACGTTGCTGGCATCCAAGCCCTCGTGAAACGCTGGGAGAAGTGAATTAGTGCAGCTGGAGATTACGTTGAAAAATAAAACTAATTTCTCGTCTGTAAGTTCATTTTACTTTTGCGAAAAATGAAAAGTCCCGGTTTGACTTGAACACCCCTCGTATAAAGGTGTATGCTGGCCGATGTCGCACGGATTCGATGCCGTTATCTCATTAGAGAGTTTTAGTACATCGTACGCTATCGCCTTCGCGTACGTAAGGGATATCATTGATGGTTCTGCGCACGCCCATAACAGAAAGAGAGCTTCGCGCAGTGCGCAGAACCACCAACGCTATCTGTTACGTACGCTATCGCCTTTGCGTACGATGTACTAAAACTCTCTATTGATACACGTGAAGGCGGATAGCAAATCCAATAAATTTGTGACTAGGCTCGGTGCAGCCTCTTTTGTTTTATCACAATGCTGATAATGCCCCACACAGCGAAAGCGACCACCTTTACGTGTATCATTGAGATAATGACATCGCATCCATGCGATATCAGCCAGCATATACATCTTTACATAATCGGCGCAAACCCAAACAAACGTCGCGATGATAACCACAGCTGAGGTTAATACCGAGTCAACAGCTCGTGGCAAGGCGAACACCCCGCAGCACAAGTGGGACATCCTTTTATTTCTCCTAAGCGTCGCTAGTGTGGCTCTTGGATACGGTCATTTGCATGGCCATAAATTGTCATCCAAGTTTCGAATGTTTGTGTGCAGCACAGGATGCTCGATTCGAACGTATCGGTACAGCCAAGCTGTATTAGGTAATCTCAGAAATTTCAGGTGGAATGTTGCAAAAAGTCTAGGGGGTGTAGGGAAATCTCAGGTTGCGAGCACTGTACATCTCGTCAGTGCACACCAACTCACCGATACCATCTACCCCTCGGTCAACATTGCATCGTTACACGAGCCATGACAAAATAAGCTGACAAGCCATCCCACATCCCTTCTCCGCGGGCAACGGTACGCGTTAGTCCAAGCACGTATTCTATCTGGTCGCACTACACCATCTTACCTTGTCTTTCTTATCGCTGACAGACGTTCTGGGAGCGCAACATCGGGGAAGGCCCTGGGATCGGTGCGTGAAGATTGTTTCAGCGTGCAAGGCGTATGCTTACGCCATATAAACAGAGTAAACATTAGCCCCAAGTAAGGCAGTAAGAAAAATTTTGCTATTTGGGTTCTGCCGTTGCTTTTTACTACTCACAAAACCAGATGACAAACAGGGCGTACAATGCGTCACCAGTAGAGCGACATCGGCAACGCCGCGTGCCCACACGCGGCAAGTGCGCGCGGCAACGCGTATGCGGGGCAGCAAATTATTGCCGCGGTGCGGGAGAAGACGCCTCCGCCTTCCGCTTTTCCTTGATCGCGACCAACCAGGCCGCTGCTGCAATTCGCGTCGGCCAATCAGGTGGTCAACAGAGATTGCGTCACACGCTTGCTTTCGTCCGGCCTCCCACGCAGTTTGGTGCACGTCGTCAGCGTCGATATTAGTGAGTTTTAGTATAACGCCTTTGCGTACGTGAGGGATAGCACAGAACCGACACGAACCGACGCGCAGAAGGCGACATGTCGCGCACCGTCGGTCAACTTCGGTCAACGTCGGTCCACTCTTATTTTCTTCTGGCTTCGCACGCAGGAATATAGCGTGGTTGTTCGGCGCAATGAGCAAAGCTCTGCTTGTGCGCGTGCGCAGAACTACCTACACTGTCCCTTACGTACGCAAAGGCGATAGCGTACGATATACTAAAACTGACTAGCGTCGTCAGCGTCGACATCTTTAGTGAGCAGAACTCGCCATACATGCCGCGCATACTCGACCAATCAGGATGTACTTCGCGGCAAGAGCCCACCGCGCCGCGTTCGTGTTTCCGCGCACGCTCTCCCCATGCGGGTACGCGACCCAATTCTGCCAAGCATGGGCAAGCAGACGACTTGTCCTCTGAAAGCTTGTGTGCTGAAACCCTCAGTAAGTTTTAAAAAAAATTCTATAGATTTTATTATTTCTTAACACAATACGATAAAAAATATTTACCATAAATACAGCTCAAAGGCACCTTGGCAAGTTCATCAGGCAAGATATCTCTCCTATACAGTGCACACTGTATTCTGTGCTTGTACACTGCCGTTTAAGGCACGCGCGGTACCACCATTTCAGAATGATGGCACACAAGTTTTGGCATTGTGCAACGCTCACTCAACTTTCCAAGAGTCCCGCACACTTTCTAGAACTGTCAGAGACAATTTACATTTCACACACACACACACTCCTGTACACTTTTGCGCAATAAGCGTTCCGCTCCTCTCAACACCACGACACCTTGGGCGCACAATCCAAGTCCGTCCCCGACACGGCAGAAAGCGAGGAAATCCCGCTATTTCGATGACTGCTCGGGTCTGAGTCTTCGCCACTGGTACACGGCGTACAGGGAGCTGTGGATGAGGTAGACATAGACCACCCGTCCACGGGTTTACCCTTGTGGCCACCGCGAGAAAATATCTCCTTTAGAGTCTGTATGGGATCGTACTTGTCCACTATCTCAAGCACAGGCTGTGACTTGAGCAACGCGGACGTCACCGTAGGAGACAGCCTCCCGTCGTTCGCCGCGTCCAGCTTGGCAGACCCGATCAAGTCCGAGCGGCGATCCGCGCCGTCGGAGTCAGGGTGATAGGTCTCTCTCGAGGATTCGTTTGTTGGTTCGGGGTAAAGTAAGGAATGTTGCTGTTGAATGTGAGGTGGTGGAAGAGGTAGTGGCACTTCGTAGCCGTCGGCGTCGACTGCTGCCTCGCCGTCGCACAAGAGTTGGAGGTATCTGGATGAGTTGTTGGTGTTCTGAGGGCTCCTGGTATTACGGCCCTGATAAGACGGTAAGAGAGGTCGCTGGATTATGGCGGATAAGGCTTGGTTTCGCGTGTTGCGAAGCGGGTCACAAAGCTGTAACAAAGATAAGACATTGCGTGATGTATAAATGATTACCGAGGGCTAGATATTTCGAGAAACGTATGTCTGTGGAGAGTGGTACTTCTATGTACAGGCTGTGTGCATATAAAGCATACCCACAGAAGGACGGCACAGCCGTTTCTCTCAACTAACGCACCTCATTTCTAACACATTGTATCAATGCAGTTACAGGAATAGAAAAATTTTCGCGGCAAAGAAAAAACAAAAAAATGCGACCAAAAATTCATTTATAAGATACCAAATCTGGGACTCGTTGAATCACATGACATAATTTCAAAATATCCAGTGCAACTATCAGAAAAAGGCCAACATCCGGTGTCATCGATTGATTGTATGTGTGTGATTGTAAATATTCATTATTGATGACAATTGATCTTTTTTCGGATAGCTGCCATATCTGAAGTTATGCCATACATGTTCTTTACAAATCTCTGGGCGGCTTTACACGCGCTTTATATAGTGTGGGGAGGACATGACAAGCGCCAGGTTTATTATCTTATAAATGCATCTTTCGTTTGGGTTTCGTACCTGGTCCGCCGTAGTCGTAGAGCCGGTGCAGCTCCGTAAGCTATCGCCCTCTTGCGATGACAGCAAGGAGTTCTGTTCAGGTGCGTTGCAATCCTTGCTAGTGCCTGTAAGAGAAAACGCGCGCGTTACTTCTACATGCGCTGTACTTCAAAAATCTGCCAAGCAGAACCATCTGTCTGCTTTAATAAATATTTTATGCAACGACAGAGTTTTGACAATGATCCACGCGGACAGGCACACTGGCACAGAGCCTGGAACGCGCCTCGTTGGAGCTATATAGATGTCGCATCTGGGGAACTTGGACCACGTTGGACGCGTCCTCGGCCAGGTTCAGAGCCGGTGAAAGATCGGTTAGAAAATTAATATATGAATACGTTTCCCTAATTCTGCGCTGAGCCGACTACCCCAGGGCCCAGATCCTAAACTTGCCGTCATCCGCGCGCTAAATGCATCACTTCGCCCGTGATTCGCCACGAGTTGTCAACGTTTATTTGAAATACCGGCCTACAGAAACAGTTTTCGCGTGCTGCCTTGTGTCAACTTGTGTATGAACTTGTTGTTATCCCATAAGGTGCGTTAAAGGAGCATGGAAGTGACATTTAACGTGTCTCGAAACCTGGCTTCATCTGTGCATCTATCCACCAGGAGTTAGCATGCAAAATATTTTCGCTCTGCGGTGTATTGTCAGTGGGCAATAAAACTCACAAAAGACAGTCGGAGAAAGCAGTCGCGGACCAGAGACACGAGCCTCGCGTGACGTAGGAACTGCTCAGTGCCTTTTTCTTTGTTTTTGCTTCTCGGCTCACGAGCCGCTTCTACATGCTTGAGCTGTGCCGTTGGACGTGACTGGTTACGTGCCGGAGCCCGTGATACGTCACGACGTCTTCTCGTTCGTCGATGCGCTCTTTGCATGTGGGGAAGGTTTTTAAAGGTGTGCGGAACAGAGTCTTGCGCGTGCTCTCTAGGTCACGTGCGCTCATTGTTCTTTCGCAGGAGCTCAATTTATTCGTTGCAGAAGACGCCGCAGCGAAAAACAAAACATATTTTTGGGGTGACTTCCATGCTCCCTCCATGCATCACTTTAGGTCGTGATTCGCCACAAGCACTTCCGCGAGCCAACGAAGCGGCATGCATATTTCTTCCTAAAGCTTTTTGGACTTGCGCGGTCCTGGGAGCTTTTATATTTGCTGTCATGCAAAATACGAGAAACGAACAAAGACGATAAATAAAGAATGATGTGGTGGCCGAGGTTGAAAAAAAAAAAAAAAAAAATGTCAGAAAGAATATTGCCGACTTTTTGAGTTGCGGGCCACAGATTTGCAAAGTCATTTTGAGCAACCCCCATTCAGAGAAACTGCAATTTTACACTCAAACTGCCAAAATTCCATACCAATTTCAAAAACATAATATCTCCATAAAATATCAATGTGCGGTCCAAGGTGCGCCCCAGCGGATATAAATCGGACGCACCACGGAGCCACTTTCGAGTTCAATTTGGACTTCTTCCAATAAATTCTACGGATCAAAACCCTGTCCCTGGGATATCCTAATATCCATCTGTGGATATCCACTGTACATTACCTGGACCGCGATGTGTAGTTGGTGTAACGCGCGTTATGGGATGACGACAAGTTGAAGATCGGGCTCTAGGTCTTTTAGGGTGACAAGATGGCGCTGCTTGATTTCTAGAAAGTCGAGTGCTCCAGAAGAGTCTTGAGGAGTAGGAACACATCTTGCCAATAGATGGCTTGTAGGTTTTTGAGAACCCTCACAATATGGAGGGGCTGTCGTGGAACGTGCCCATGGCTTATCCGGAGCACTTCTCTACTTGCTCTGAAGCGGTCGAAGTTCAGCATTACATGTTGTATGTTCTCTGGCACCCTACATGGTGTGCAGCCTGGTGAGGGAGCTATCCTGATACGGTGCAGAAACACCTTGCCAGAAGGACAGTTCAGCAGGAACCGATGACGCTGTGGCTCCAGTGGTTCGGGTGTCCGCAAAGGCGAACTTCGTCTATCGAGTAACAGTCTACCATATACTAAGCAGCCACTTTACTAGGGACATTGTTTCTAATATCTAGCAGGGCATCCTGTTGCTGCCAGGAGCGTCTGGCATCGAGGCATAAACTCCACGAGATGTCTGCAGCGCACCCGATGTAGCGCCTTGCCGCACGTCCTTCTGGTTTGACACTAACGGACTCGAGGCACGAGCAGCATGCTGTGCTTCGTAAGGCGCTAATTGGTTTAAATTCCTGATAGCCTGGAAGTTATTTAATGTCACGCACATTGGCTTTGCCTATTGCGACCGATTTGTATGGTAGAACGTGTTGTGCACTCGCAGATTTCCTGGGGATAGCAAAATGACATCTGTAAATTTTTTCTCGCAGCCATGGGTGTAGGTAGCCATGGCACGCGTGGATCAAAAGTACACCGTTCCCCACAACTGCCATAGCTTCCCCAGTTCTATACGAGCCTGAAGATGCGCCATAGTGTAACACATTTTATTATCCTGTTTCACGAACAGCCAAACACAACAAATCAAACCGGCTCACCATCAACAGACCTGCAATCAAGCACACTTTACCGCCACCACCACTGTTCATCCACCTCTTCCATATGCAAGCAAGTTAAGTGCAGAAAGAACACAGGAGCAACAGACATGTAAAGCAGAGGGTAGTTGTCGAAAATTCGAGCTGGGCACGTCATTTTCTACATTGTGCATTGTACAACTTCACCCCTTTTGCATCCTCATCATCCTTTCATATTGCTATATATAACGCCAGATATAAGGAGTTTATGCGGAATAATTCGAAATTCTGGGGCTGAAAACGTTGAAACATACGGGCATTTGTGCAGGATCTTGTGCGAAAATTTTCTATGCGTTCAATGCGTTATCCTTGAACATTGCTACAGTACAGCAATCCGTACAATATCTGGTATTCCCACTATGATCACATCGGCCTCGGTATAGCTTAGTCGATAACGCGTAGGCTTTCTAAGCTCAAGATCGCTACTATACTAAAGCGGAGGCGACACCACACGTGCTGTCGCAGAAGCATCCGACATACCCTGTACTTCGATTGAATGATCATTCAATTGAAGTATGCAACTGGGCGTTATGAGAGTTGCGTTGTGTTTGTCCTTCTATGTTTAATTGCCTCATCCACTACAGCGTACCATGTACGTTTATCCTATATAGTACACGACGTGGTCGCGCTGCGCAAGCAGTCAACGACGCCGTCTGCACCAGGGGTAACTGAACGTCCTCCCCTGCAGTCAGCATGTTGACCAGACATCGACAGAGAAAAAACGTTCACTATGCTGAAGCTGGAGAGCTCTGCACAGAATGTGAAGGCTCATAAGAGGGCTCCCCACATGTCTTCCTTATCGAGGTAGTATTGGGGCGTCAAGTTAGGGTATTGCGGAACTAGCCCCACTGTCGGCATAGTATGTACTTAGATAATGGTCGCGAACTATAGGCACTGTGTGGTAACGTTGTTTGCAACGTGCAGTTGTTTCCTCTACTGTATCGGAACAGTCGGGGTATCAGTGCACCGTCATATGGCTCTGCTTCCATAAGGACTTGGATCCACTTAAAATTTTTATTATAAATCTATATACCAGGGCCCATTCATGAGGCTTCAGGCGACTAGGCCTTCTATAAGACCGTATAACCGGCAGAAAGTTCTTCGATGGGTGCTATATGGTGAACACCCTTAGTCGGCATTGAGAAATTGGAGGTAAAACCTGCGCAAGCATTGCAAGCCGTATTAGATGCAGTCTAAATACGTTATTTCATACATTGTAACACGCAGCGCCCAATGTTGTGTCATGACAGTGAAATGTGCAGGAAACAGAGGTTCAAGACCACGCATGCAGTGCAAAAGTGCAGGAGGTTTCGAAAGCAAGCAGCTACCTGGCCGTGGTGATGGCAAGGGTCGCGGATAATGCTCTCCTTGGTAACCTAAATTGTCAATTCCACCTAGACCGAAAGAAGCCACGAGGAAAAAGATACGTAACGTTGCATTATGAACACACACTAATTCCTAAAGCCATTCCCTGTCTAAGATATTGCAGCAACAGTTACTATTTTCTAGCAAATATTTCTCAAACCATCGCAGACCAGGTACTGACCTGTGAATGTGTGTCCGATGTAGTTGTGATTGTGAACAGCAGTCATGAGATTCGTGAGCGAAATATACTTCTGCCGCAAATTCTGCAGCGTATCTAAGCAGAAGGCGAAGTCTGGTCGCTCCTCTGGATTGTACGCCCAACATCTGAGCATGAGGTCGTGCCTGCAAGGCAGAAATAAATAGTGCCTTCAGAGTAATCGATGGCTTTCATTGACTAACGAGGTTTCACAATTTCGTTGTTGGAGATACATTTTTCTATGCATTACCGAAAGTCTTAAGCTTTCTGATGCATACATTCTACGACATGAAATACGAAAACTACACTACGAAATACGAAAACTACTCTAAATACGAAAATGCTTTTTGTTTATAGCCAGGGTGTGCAAAATTAAATTGTAGCAAACTGCAATCAGGTAAACAATCCCATAGGCTTAGACCACACATGTTTAATGCTGTAAACATTTAATTATGAATGATTAAAATGATATGTTATGTTATCAGTCAAGCATCAACGCGACATACTTCCCAAAGGTAAACTTTATTCTAGTGAGATAAGAATTCTTATGCTAGCATGTTGGTTATGGCTCTTATAACCCATAGCGTAAATTCGACAGTACCAGGTATACCAGCGTTTCGGTTAGTGTTTGCCCTGATGCCGTCCGATTTGTACCATGTATCAAATGGGTAGAGAAATAATATTTTATAACAATAAAATGACATAGATGTATATCTCAACAGCATAAATTGAGTAGGCATCTGAAGATACAACAGATAGTCCAGAGCTGGAAGCATTAGCGCGCTGCTCTGTACTGCTTCTCCTCCTTTGGTTTATTCGTACAGGAGTTCCAATTACCCAAAGACAACGGTATTAACGTAACTTACAGGTCATCTGGGCAGCACTCCGGGTTGTCCAAACGGCCACCCTCCCGCACGTAATGCAGGACTTCGAGGTTCGTTCTAGCAGGATACGGCTGCTGCCCTAAGGTCATCACTTCCCACAGCAGAACTCCAAACGCCCTGTACGATAATTATCGGCCTTCTTACAACTGATAATACGCACTATGGAAACATGTTTCGTAGAAAGGTGATTAGATCTCTACCAGACGTCGGAGTGATTTGTGAAGACACCGTCCACCAGGGACTCTGGAGCCATCCATCGCACTGGAAGCAGTCCTTCTCCTTCCTTGCGATAGTAATCGTGCTTATAAATGTCCCTAGCCAAACCGAAATCGCCGATCTTCACAATACGAGTTGCCGGATCGGTACTCGACACCAAACAGTTCCTGGCTGCCAGGTCTCTGCAGAACAGTAAGGGCCAGTGTGACACCAGCATACGTGTCTCTGTACATGTACAAACAAAATGCACTAAGGCATTACCTGTGTACAAAATGCATGTCCTCGAGATATCTGCATCCCGTTGCGACATCAACACAAATACTGAGTAGGTCGCCAAGTGTCAATGAGCTGGGTTCGGTCTACAGGGAGAAACAAGAGCAACATTGAACAGTCACACTAGGGCTGTGCTTTCAACAGAGGGCATTGATAAGGGCCCTTAGCATTCTTTCAGTTACAGCTCGCTTGACCAGCATACTTGATAGGTACCCTTATCGAGGGCTGCATCTGTGAAGCTAACTTACCATTGTAGGCCTGTTGTTGCGTAGATAGGACAATAGGTCACCACCTTCCATCAGCTCTAAGATGATAAAGTGAAGACTGGTGTCCAAGGAAATTCCGAGTAGTCTCAAGATGTGCTCGTGCTTGAAGTTACTGCAGTACGAAACATATACTATGCATCAGCTCAATAATGCAGCTTGAGACATGCTCAGACACGAAGGCAACCTTCACGTTACGGGGACCGTGCGGGGATAACCCAGAAACTCGGCTCACCTCATGAGTTTGGCTTCCTTAAGAAACTCTGCCTTCTCCTGGTCTGTCGCACCTTTACGAAGGGTCTGGCAAAGTTCCGTGAACAGTGTGAGTAAAGTACGGGAACAACGGTGGTGCGTTGCTCTGATGTTGAGCGGATGCGACTCCTTCTAGCAATAATAAATAAGTTCAAAGGGACACTTACCTTGACAGCCACTTTTGTTGGAGGTTGTCCCTCCCCTCCCAAGTCATGCGCGATTCCCTCAAACACTTCTCCAAACGCACCACTTCCGAGAAACTTCGTTAGAATAATCTGGTCCCTTTCGATCAACGGCAGCGACGCGAGGATCTCGTCGGAAGGTATGTCCCTGCATGACAGTGCAGCACTCGTTACGCATCTTGCAGGTAACGCAACTTCAATCCCCGGGTACTATCCCGAACGCTGTCCACTTAAACTTACCCAAGAGCATACAGAGCATTGTTCTGCTGTATGAAGTTTCCGTGGTGGGGTAGTTCACTCAACGTTGCTAGTTCCAGGTCGGCTCGGATGTCCTGGACGTTTGCCTGCAGGCTTTTCTTGTCGTTTTCTCTCCTCTTGTGAACTACGTGTTCATGAAATATGTCAAAAAGAGAGCAGCTTAAGGGGAAGCCATCATAAAAGCTTGAGATCCATCTTATTCTCGCAATGCTAAGCTAGAGTACCCACTGTACAGTGCCTGACTGTATGTAAGCGTTTAAAGCCTAATGGAATTAAAACATTCTACTGCAAGGCCGTGCTCCAACTTCTGTAACTAACGGAAAAAATGCGATGGGGGGGATACATGGTATTCAGTCGCGACCTCCGCGTAAAAGACAGCATGTGCAATATCTATACCGTTTATGTTTATAAGTCCCAAACGTCGCCACACCAGCATTGGACAGCTGTTTCGACCTTATTAGGCCTTCATCGGCAATGCGTAGGTGGGCGACGTTTAGAAAGTTACAGGCGCTCAAGACCAACTACTGCACAGAGTGATGACATTATCAATCCTACTTTGAGGAGAGAGCCGGGCGTACGCGTTTTCGTGACGGCGGTCTTCACCACCGTCACCACCACCACCATCGTGATGTAACCAATGCGAGGTATCCCAAAAAGGCGTACGTCTTCCATTTTCAACAAATCAGGAGAGAGAACGTCATTCTGATTGACGGTTAGCAAGGATTATTTTATATGGTCAACTTTTTCAATACGCCTAGAATGCAAGCATAACGCGAAAGTCATATTTTTTCAATGCAGACATGTACAGTGAAAAGAATCTGGCACATCCTGTTCTTAATCTGAATACTGAATTGTCCATAGAGTACGGTACTCAAAAACATGTCCACAAGCTGCTCTTACCCAAGTAAAGTGAAATCAGGGCTACGCTGACAAAGAGCAGGATGCCAAGTACAATGAACATGATCACGCCACGCACTGGATCGCGCTCGGCATCTATGATAGCTGGAAATAAATTTTAAAAAATATGGTTAAAGGGGCAGTTAAAGTGCAAAAATTTCTAGTCGCGGAATGAAAGGTGAAGTTACCTTGACACTAACACAAAAGGAACGGGCTTCCGCGGAGAGACCGCAATTTGCGCTTTCCCTTTCCTTCTCAAGAAGCGCGGCAATGCGGAGAGACCTCGGATTGGTTTGAGGAGACCAATGAGAGCCCGCTCCGCATCGTCGGCCTCCTCTGGAAGGAGAGGGAAGGGGAAAGCGCAAATTGCGGTCTCTTTCGGTTGTAGATCACGAACGACGCAACCGGTGAATTCAGTTTCTTTTGAGTTACTGTTAAGGTACCAGCATCTTTCATTTCGCAAGGACAAACTTTCAGATTTTAGTGTGCCTTTAACAACAATGCAGCTGGAGACATGTAAAATCTTCTGATTGTCACATACCTCCTGGATCGGGAAGTACAAAGAGTTCACTAGGGTCGCTGAAGTTTCCTGCACCGTACTCATTCATGGCTTGCACCCGAAAGATATACTGGCTATGAGGCTCCAGGTTGCGGATGATCCAGTAGTTGTTGGTGCTGTTGTACGCTGTGAGCCAATCTGACTCTTTCCGCACGCTTTGAGCCTTGCCGTCCTCTGAGTTGTCGGATACGGTGTTGACCGTTCTTGAAGAAAAAGGAGAAATGAGTGTCTCGTTGAAACGAATTATTGTGGTGTCGTCGCCGAATGTTAGTAATGCACACGTCAGTTTGTCTCTGCGCAGAGAAAATATAGAGCAGGTCCGCCCACAAGGCAGCAACAAGGGGGCTTTCGTATAGATCGGTGGGGGTCCACCATAGAAATCATAAGGCTAGAAGAAAAGCTGGGAGAGGGAGTAAAAGAGGGAAAGCAAAGGACTTGTATGGAGGCGATACTTCTTCCCAGCGCCGAAGCCTGGGAGCCGCCATGATCTATATGGACACGGCCTTTCAACGCATGAACGCCAGTCCGCTTCGGCATCCCTGTTATCCAATCCAGTATCCAATCAAGGTCGTGTTTTTTTCGTTTACGAAATGTGTTTCTTTGTCTGCTTTCACCATGTGTGCTCTCTATTCCGTAAGGAACGGGTATTGCACTACTTAAACCTTATGCTGCGACATGCGAGAACGGCGCACGGGGCTTGTAGGGGATACCGTTCGTAACATGTTAGGCCTTTTCTACCATGGCGGCTCGCTTGTTGAGAATCTAGTTGGATTCCAGTTACTATGAGAGTTCTATGGCGTCCACAGAGGAAACGAACGTGCGCTTCAACCTTGAAACGTTACCCCCTTATTGGGAGGAGGTACCAATCAGGTCGCTCATTGGGCAATAGGAAAGAGGGGGAAATCGGGGAGCTGCGCAGCCTGCTGCCCTACTTGTATAGCGCATTGCCATCACAGCATGAGTACCATGCTGTGAAGGCATACCAGCACCGGCTAGAGGGCTGCAGATTTGCCCCAGATCCTCCGTTTTCCATAGCTGACACGATGTTAGATTCAGGATTACTTTGTGTATTTTGTGTTGGTATGCTGTGTACATTACACAGGGTTTTACAGTATATCGTTGTAGGTGTTGCATGGCCCGAGCGCGTTATGCGATGAAGTTCTGTTTTTGCAGCATACGATCAACTGGATCTGATTAAAATATAATATGGAGACCGAATATGCTCTGGTTTGCTACACTTTCAATGCGCACACCTGCACAGGCATCACTATCGAACGTATCGTAACGCACGTTAAATGCGTCACCGCTCGTGATTCGCCACGAGCTCTCGTGCGCGTGCCAATCACAACGCTCATTTTCGCCACTCCAGCTGACTGCTCGCCACCTAGCGCGCCCCAGCACAAGCACTCAGTGAATGATAGTAACAGCAAACGACAGGTATATTTCGCGCTACACTCTTAAAAATGAACTTCACCACATAGCACGCTCCTAGCCAACAATAATCCCGAATGACAACGTTCTCGATCCTGATTTGTTGAAAACGGGAGGCGCCAAAATGACGGTGTGCTAACGCATTGTCACTCTTATCAGCCGAAATGGAATATCTTGGAACGTGCCCGGATCGCAACCATCATGTGTTGAGAAGCTAGTTTGCTGTTTCTGCTATTGTGATAAGGTGTTGTCACATTCCTTGTGTCTTGTGTTTTTGTATTTAAATGTGTGTTGCAAGTAAACTTCTGTTAGTTGGAGTCAGCAGTTCGTTTGTGCACTT
The DNA here is from genome assembly GCF_037126465.1 of Ornithodoros turicata. NCBI lineage: Eukaryota > Metazoa > Arthropoda > Arachnida > Ixodida > Argasidae > Ornithodoros > Ornithodoros turicata. The sequence goes on from NC_088207.1 coordinate 24,919,006, forward strand.
CCTCGTCCGTGTCCCTGGCTGCGTTCTGTTTATCATTATGTACATTTACCAACTACTCCGCATTTCTACGCTCGTTCTTATGTCACTGTAAAATAAAAAAAAACACGACAAATTTCTGTATATAACAAAATTCTGTAGTCGAGCCCGTTTATTACGATATTCGATATAACGATAACTCCGATATTACAATCACATTGCTGGTTCCCGTCAACTCACCCACTGAAGTACATGTGAACAAGACATCGATATAACGATCGCCGCGAAAGCGCTTGCTCGCGTACTCCGGGCGGCCAGTAACACGCGTGAAAATCGAAAAGCAAGATTCCACCTTTTAATTGAAAACAAATTACGGTGGCATTCTCAAGAGTATTAGCCTCCATAAGCATTAAAGTGAGAAGGCCGTGCCTTTATCCGCGCATGACTGCTGGGGACTAGATTTGACGAGGAAAGTCACGAGGCTCGACCCGAAGTTGCACGTGCTCGACGGATTTTGTAGTGGTGCAAAACTTTCTTGCAAGGTACCGTGGCTTCCAAAATGTGAGTTGGCAGACAGTCGCCTGTCGCCACCCAAACACGCGTCGACGAATCATCCGTGGGCGATGCGCGTTCCGATGGACAATACACATCCGATAATGAGAATGATGATGACCTCGGCCCTACATGAAGCAATGGACGAACTCGTCGATCTCAAAAGGTACGGACCCTCACGTGGTATCGGCGGGGATGTTGTCATTGGAAAAGCTTTCGACACACATCTGTGTCAATTTAGAGCTAGATAAAAGCTTTTGCGCCCGCATCAAACGCGCGCATGTTCAACGGCGTTGTACTTGTGCCGTTCTACTTCGTTGATGTGATCCCGACCGACGATTTCGCAAAATCTCGTTTTTAACGATACTCTGATATAACGATCGGATTTTGCGTTCCCGTCAATATCGTTTTAAACGGGCTAGACTGCATCTACACGCATATCACAACGCAAATTCTAATCTCGAAACCAGTCGGCGGGCTCCACCTACTTCACTTGTAGCATGTAGACCAAGTACTCGCCGCCATTTCGTTGTACTTCTTCCCACTCCACTTGGTAGATATCCCGCCCTAGGTTGATGATACTCGGACTTTTCGTTTTGTCTGGCCTGTCTCCCAGCGTATGAAACGTGAAGTGTCCCACTTGCGGCCAAGCGAAGGTCTTGTTGACGGAACTTCTGTACGTAAGCCTCATCCGTAAGTTGTAGTCGGTCTTGGGAAGGAGCTTGCGAAGAGGAAATATGTAGGTCCGGTTGGGGACCGTGGGCTCGGTGGTCAGCTGTTGCCACAAGGAATCTCCAGCCTGAGAGGTAAAATTTCGTGTCATTTTTACTGTCCCTTTCCCGCAGAGTACTCAGAATTCGGGAAAATCATTTCATGATTCCTTTAATTGAATTTAACAGTTTCATTGCTCCAAATGAAAGCAACTATCGTTTAGTTACTGCACTCTGATAGAAAAAAAAAAAGAGTAAATTCCAGATGCTATGTAGTAGGTCGAGTCTCTTTTCCCGCGTGCTAGGGGACTGGCCTCTGGCCCTTCTTCAAAGTAACGGGAGACTCACAGTAACTGAGACTCACATGTGTCTGAAAGCGTCTGAAAGTGTCTGAAAGCACAGTTCCCTTAGAAGCATCTGAAAGCGGCTAAATCTGAGACTCACATATGTCTGAAAGCGTCTGAAAGTGTCTGAAAGCACAGTTCCCTTAGAAGTCGGCCCAGGACGTGCATTCTCCCAGGGCGTCAGTCGTGACGTTGCCCACCTCTGTGAGGACGACAACGGCGAGCCCTTTCATTCACCACCACCACCACTACCACCATCTGAGTCCCACGCAGCCTTTCCTGTGAAGGACCTCTTAGAGGCATGCAAGCACCTCCTTATTGCTGCCCGGTGAGCGGGCAGAAGCCTTGTCACAAAAGGGGACACGCTTTGTCTTTTGTCACGTGGTTTCTCCACGCTCTACCTCCTCTCATGCGAAGAGACACACTGTCATAGCGTATTGCCGTTTATCTAGTCGCCCAGACTGAAATTACTTCGACGTTTTAGTCCTCTGAACTTGAGATGTACTCCTCGGCAAGAGCAATAGTCCCTAAGTTTGGAATAAGGTGTGCGCACTCAGTCTCCAAATTAACTAATCGAGAACTAAAATTCCTGCTGTTTTTACAATGTAGGGGAAGCAAGTATATGCCAAGCTGGTTTAGGAGACACTTTCACACAAAATATTCGGATTGAAGATGTTACAGGTATCAAGAACCACAAATTGGACACATATTCTAATTTAATCTAGTCTAGAGACATATGAAACAAGAAAGGTGGTACCTGATAAAGGACACACGGTAAAAATGATTGCACTGTGGTTCCTATAAATGCCGACTCACTTTTTGATGCTCCAGGCAATGGCTTACAACGCTTGGAGTTCCTGGAGCAGTCCACGTGACGTCCATGTCGTGGGACGTAACCCTGGACATGGTCAAGTTTGCTGGCAGATTGTGCATGGCCACTGTCACGGGTTCACTGTCACTGTGCTTATCGCCGCCCTTGGAATATGCTCTCACCTGAAACGTGTCATTCATTGCTTTTAGGCAAACACCGATGGATAATCGAACAGTAACATAACGAGCCACCAAGGTTTCCTTACCAAGACCTGGTACTCTGTGCCTGGTGTCATGTGTCGGAGAGACAAAAGGTATTCATCCGTGTGCTCCTCGCGTGGTGTGTGCGACATGGAATGCCAGCTGGTCCAGAAACCGTGTTGACACCAACGGACCTCGTAAGAAATAGGGTGTCCGTTTGGTGTTTCTGGAGGGCCCCATTGGACGTAAATCGTTGTCGGGGAGACCACCTCAACAGCGACGTTTGTCGGTTGACTTGGAACTATATGGCATGTAACAGAAGGGCCATAAGTTATTGAACTATGTAGGCATCTCTGCGTTATGCGTAGGTGTGGGTTCTACCAGAACACCATATTGCAGTCCAGTAGACGATACATATCCCAAGGACGTCCATGGAATATTGGAAAATGGATATTCCGATATTCCTGGGACCTTCTGAGAGAGCCAAGGAATAACCATGGGACGTCCGGGTGATTATGCTTTTACCCAACAACGATGTCCCACGAACATCCATGGAACATCAATGGTAAGATTTGGGACATAAATAGGACATTGCCTAAACCATGCATATTTTACTTTAACATAAGCAAAATTTTCTTACATAAAAAAAAAAGCACGACAAATATTGAGCCTGAGACATGTTTATATGTTGTACTACTATGCTACCCAGTGGGATACCCACATTCGATGCCAGCAGGTACAGATAATGCAGATAATTCGATGCCAGCAGGTACAGAAGCAGATACAGATTGGGATGCCAGCAGGTACAGATATGAAAAGTAGCACGTTCTAGAATATGCTACTTCTCTTATCTGTACCTGCTGGTTCCGTTACAAGAAGTGATCTCAACTGAACTGAAGTTGTGAACTATTATCCAGGCTTACATACACTACAGGTCACATACATATGCGTAAATCGAACGACGATATACAGTAAATTCTCGATATATGAGCGGACAAAATCTCGTCTCGTCTTGAAGTCGTTCAGAAATCCAGATATTCACAAATCGAGAGTTTGAGTGACTATATGGACTAAAGTGATACAACGACAGAGCCGGCACTGCGAACCGTTGTAGCGCAGACGAAACACGTTGAACACAGTATTTGTTTTTGAAAATACTCAGTAATAATGCTTTACCTCATCGGTATCGTGCTTGCTCAGAAAAGACATTGACATGTTAACGTATCACTCGTAACTTTTTTTAATTTTGACCCAGCGGCCGTTGTGGCACACGGTCCTTGGTTTACGGTACGTTTGAGCAGAATACAGCGGCGTTCGGTAGTGTAATCACGGTAGCCGGTAAAACATTATTCTCATAATACATTGTGTGAGCCAGCATTCTAGATACGAGAGCTTAAACCTCGTACCTCCTTCGTGGGTCATGAAGACAGCAGGCTGTCCAGGTGGAGACATTCCAATACTGTAGAAATTGCTCATGGCGACCATCACGCTGTAGTTGGTAAACGGCTGAAGGTTCCGAAGTGCTACCGTCGTGTTGTAAGTTACCTAAGCACAAGAAGACACGCCGTGCATTCTACATATAGCTGACATTTCGATATAATTCCAAAGCTTATTGGCGCTGATGCTCACCAGAGTACTGCAGCCGCTCATATCCACTTTGCACTGCCACGTGTTTCCTGGGGAGATCGGTCCGTAGAAAAGGGTATACCTAATCGAAGCCCTGGATATTTTGCTGCAGACTGCAGGCCGTTTCGGTTCCGCAAGTTGTATGACAAGTTCTCGGGAAGAAGCACGTTTTAAACTTGGCAGTTCCACCGCCTCTGGTGGTAGTAGGCAAACAGCATCTGCAGGTTGAAAGACAGTTCGTCGAAAGTCGTCCCAGTGTACATCCGCGTTTGAGTTCATTTGTATCGGAAATTTTCAAGATACAATATTTGCAGCAGGGCCGCAGCGAAGGCCTGTGAAGAGCTTGTGGTATATGCAACCAGCGAGGACACAAGACCTTGGCACACAAAACGCGGGTAAAGTCTTCAGCCGTGACTTCAGCATAGAGTGGGACATGTGAGGCACACAGCATGTGTACCTCTACTGACAAATATAGCTTGTTTATGCTTTACCGCAAAAATGGTATAGAACTCCTGAAAACGCTGAAAGACTTCGAAATACTGACCGGGGTATGGCTGCAGATGTTCTCCGATGGCCCGTATGCCTCGTATGCCATGGACATCTTCCGACGTTACCCGACGTTTGTGGTGGGCCGCTACGAGAGGTCTCCCAGAGGAAACGTCCGTTATAATCCCGTACGTAGCCTTGTCTACGCTGTAAATCTTTCCAGTGGAAAAGTTGGACCAGTAGACGTGGGAAGTGTCGGCTGTTAACGATGCCGGAGGGAGCCCTGGAGATTGGAGAGTAATGCAGTATGCAGCTATAGAACTGAGACTAAAGGACCCGTCTGTTTCCTGTCATGTGGCATTTGTTTCACAATGCCTATTGCTTATTATCAGCAAATAAGTTTTGATGTCGACTGCAATTAGCTTGCATTTAACCAACACACAGATATACATTAGATGATGATGAGGTGGGCGATTCCCCGCAAGAGCACATAGATGTCACCACGTCTTCAAATTTTCGCCATCATTTCGAATGCTTCCATTATCCCTCCTGTTTTGTTGAACATGGGACGCCTACGTTTTTCATGGCACTTTGCATTTACGTGAATGGTCGGAAGGGCGTACGCCCTGCTCTCCCCTTCAAATCAGAAGTATTAACTGTATCATCCTGTGCTGTGGTACGCGGCGAAGTTCTGATGTTAAAGTGCAGTGATGTCTTCAAGGCACGTTTTCGAGAAAACCGCGTAATATACGCACCTGCATTTTGCGTATCTGTCGCGTTGACGATGAGCGAGCAGTAACAGCCGTCCAAGTCCGCTGACCAGATGTGACCGAACTCCCCGTCCACCCACAACACACGGGGACGGGCCTTATCGGAGCGATCCAAAGTGACCGTATTACCGACAGTTGCGTGTGGATCGCAGTCACACGGTTGACTTCGTTGATGGTCCCTTCTGTTGCGTCTGTGGTACGACACCCCACCAGAAGGTGAGCGGCGAGCGAAGAACGCCCTGGGGTAGGACCCGTCCGTGCCGGAAGTCATCAACGTCACGAAGCCGTGGGACGTCGTGTACGTGTACAGAAGTGAGCTGCGACGTGGAGAAGTAGCTTTGTTAAAACAACTAGAAAATGTAGAACAAATGTCCTTGCACATATATCCTTTAGACCAGTGGGTTTCAATATTTTTTGTTCTCTGCACCCGTTTTGCCCTTCATTAAAGCGTCATCTCCCCCAAAATGAACTCAAAAGTAACACTACGTATGCAAATGTAAAGTATTTTATCGCTTCATCCGAGTGTTTGAAGTGAATAATAACGTAATGATAAGACATCGACACTGAAAACATAGATCAGGTCCCAAGGGTTACTAGATTTATAGGAGAAACATGAATCCTGTAGCACTGAATTCAACAGGAATTCAACAAATTAATAGCTGACAAACAAACCGGACGCCTGGTTTGGGCACTGTATAAGGGTCCAGTGGTATAAAGTCTCTATTGCACCATACAAAATACATTTGTTGTGCGGTGTATTGTCGCTGCGCAAAAGAATTTACAAAACAGAAATTCTCAGAAACTAGATTCAGCCGACCGGCACGGTCCCCATGCCCGTTTCTTCTTTCGTCCTTCTCAGCTCGCGCGCTTATACCCGCTTTCACTGCGCCGGCCTCCGTCATGAGTCACGTGGTCACTCTGCCAGGGGTAATGTTGACGTCACGAAATACCCTCCTCCTCCTCCCGTTCTCTTACACGTTCTTTCAAGGCGTAGATGATTTTTGAAAGGCGTGCACAACAGCGGCCTCTCTCTCGTGCGCTGAAGGTCACTTACACTCGTCGCTTTCTCGCAAGAGAACATTTTATTTGTTGCAGAACACGTCGCTGCCCGAAAGAATAGAATTATGGGGGCACGTCAGTGCACCTTCTATATAACCACAGTGGAAGTGAAAGAGACACATTTGTGTGCTAACTATATCACTCAGGAAACAATGGCGATCTCCGGGACACAAATGGTGCGGAGACATTAAAGAGGCATACGTACCTAGAAAACGGATCCACCTCCACTGACGTAATGGGAGAGCTACTGTTGAGTACGCTGCTCAATCTGTAGCCTTGATTAAGGTCCATCCTTACGATGGAGCTTTGCTTTGTTGACCGGTCAGTTTCCGTCCAATAGAGGTATCGACCGACCCAATCGACTGAGAGACTGGTTCCACTAAACGGGAGGCTGTGAATCTAGATGGTTGGGTTAAGAAGGTTCTGTTTTTTTAAATCAGATTTACTTATTTCGTTTCAATGTTCATATAAAGCAAAATACAGAGAACGCAGTCAGAATGAACAGCTCAAGTTCACTAAGCTTCAGTATTAAGTATACTGACAGATCCCAACAGAACGTAGAATATGACTTTTTCTGTAGGCTTGTTCTGCATTGCGTTAAAGACTTGCTTTATACTGCGTTAACGTTGCTCGCCGTTTGCGAAGAATATAGTAGTTGAGAAATCGTTATGTAGCAGACCTAGAAGAACTACTAGAAATTGACTGCTAAGATGCGCTCTGCACTGCGATCACCCACGTCAAACCAAATGCGGTGTACACGGCAGATATACGTATATGCGCCGTTTGGACAAGCGGAATGCAGCATTGCGAGATAATATACAGTAGAACTCATGTGCATGCGCCGTCGCACGCGAGTTGTCCAGTCACAAAGCATGACAACATCGCCAACAGGAACGAGCAGGTTATGCTGCACACTCTGCAATCGTTGAAGGGACATACGTACAACCTCTTTCCGTAACTGCGTGTAACGTGGACGATGAAAACTGGTATTGCGGGCCCGAGAAAACACTGTCCGTCAAAATTATGCCCCCCAGGGGCAGGAGAATCCAGGGCCGAGCAAGCACATGCCCGAGGATACGCCAGCATTTTACCGTGTACGCATACACAAAAGAAAAGCAAGATCGAGGAGGGGCTAGACGTTGACTGTTTCGCGAATTGCTTGAATGTCTTGTATGCTACCTTAACAACGGGAAAGACAGTATAAAACCCAGTTCGTACCACGGTGATGTTGGAGCCGTCCAGTCCAGAGGAAACGAGCAGACCTTTTTCTTCGAGCCAGAAAACACGCTCGTCTTGTGCCAGGTATGCGACCGCTACGGGATGACTGGCCTTGCTGGAAAGCAACATCTCCTCGTGGCAGTCAACGTCCGAAAGTTTCACGGCGTCCGTCTTGGCGAGAAGCAGTCGTGGGACCGGACGCTCTTCCGAAGTGCTCAAGTGGACCACGTCGCTCATTGGTCCTTCTCCCGTTTCAGTTGCAGCACCGACCTGTGAGGGAAACCACATGTATCAAAAGTAAAACGTGCATAATTCATTTCGAGCATGAGGCCTGTATCCCTTAAAACATACTAAGGAACGTTATGTCTGTGTTTCGTGTCTGCTATCTCGTGTCTTCAGAGTCATACAGAATTCATGTTATTGCACACTACTTGTTTCACATTGTATTCCCATACATTTTACAGCGATAATCTTAACGGCTCAATTTCCTGAAGATCCTGCCCTATACGTACGTCGCATCGCCGAAAACCCAGCGCGCGCCGCAGGTTTCTCTTTTGGCGCGAGACGAAGCGAAGAAAAGTGATACGTGAAAAAGGCGCGAAGTGCAGATTGGTCATTTCGTAGAGTCACGTTGAACGTGACGTTGGCGTCACGTCCCTCAAAGGAACAGTGAACACTGAACAGTGGCAGCGGCGGCGCGGCGGTAGACGGTTTACATGCTTCACATGTCAGGCAGGGCGGCAGGGCATGGGAGGAGTTGCACAGCGCGCGTGCAGGCTCCTCGTCGCCAGCAGCAGAGACGGTATTGCGCGTGTGCGGGGTATTGCGCGTCCTAGGAAATGTCGTACGGAAGATCTTGCTGCGGACCACAATCGACAGAGCGAACCATGTAGCGACAGGCGAGATAAAGAGACAAATAAACAGCTCTGTCGCTGTCCTGTCGTTGATTTGACGCCATTGTAACTTGCATCATACCTGACAGTTTTTCTTTTACTTCTTTATGCGACGCAGACATATCATGAAATAAATTATAGTTCAGGGGCGTATGATGTCACAGAGTGCGCAAGCTACCACCCGTCTGGCAAGATTGCTCCTCAGGGGTGGCGCATTCCGTCGTCCAACTTGGGACACGGACCGAGGAGGTGCCTTGGCTGTTGCTGGGAGATAAACGCTAGAGCACGTCATGACGTCACCTATTCTTGGAGAAACCAAAGCTATCAAGTTTTGCGGGTTCTTGCGAACATTAATAGAAATGCGTAATGTTCACTGACGGCATTGATATTTAGCGTGCTGTGTCTTTGAACGAGGTTGATTTATGATACGAAGTAAAATAAACGTGTAGTCCGTTATGACACTTTAATACGTCTTCAATGATCATTGAAACCAATGGATATTTGAACACGCGCGTAGCGCCACCAAGCGTGTAATGCGTCAACCTGTCACGGAGCATTGGATCCAATGCCCTTTGCGAAGTCGACACGTTATAAGCTAGGTGGCGCTACAGGCATGGTTCAATGTCCATTGGTTTCAATCATCATTGATAACTATCCGTGCAACAGGGGTATAAATGCATAGAACAAGGGCGACATCGTGTCACTGACAGGACTGACAGGAGCGGCCTACACACCTCGAGGCACAGGCCATCCTGTATCAAATTGTGCAGAAGAATTGAAATAAATTATCATTGCTGTGTGAAATCAATGGGTTTCCGATGTGCTTCAGAAGGATGCTATGAACTGTTCTCGGAACTACTTTGGTTTGGCAACAAGCATTCCGCATGACATCAGTTCTCACTTGGAAGTAGTATGTTGTATTCGGGAGAAGCTCCTTGAAGTGGTACGACAGGCTGCTTCCTCCAACTTTGACGTTCCTGTAAGGCACGACCTTCTGTTGTCCCCTGAAGTACCAGCAGTCGATGCGATAGCCACTTATGATTCCGTTGGGGTGCTTTGGTGGAGCCCATCGGAACTCGGCTCTCACAACTATCTCTGACTCGAAAGGCGATGTTCTGTGGCTTGAGAACACTCTGGGCTGGAGTGGAGCTGTGGGAACTGAAAGCGAGGCAAGAAAACGCGATAACTGTATAGGCATCAGGATGTGAATGCCTGCACTATATCAATCCACTGAAGATCGGACTATAGATCTATACATCTATTACAAATAAATGTACAAGGTAATGTACCTTTAAATGTTTGCGGCTTATAGTGTTTACAGTACAGCACGACGGGTCTTCGGGGACCCAATCCAGTATCGATATACAAGTCCGTTACAGCTTCCTTGGGCATGGCATGTAATTACCTACTGCGTCTAAGCTTACGCTGCTCGATGATTCATGGATTACCGAACCATCGGTATAGTTGTAGTGCCATAACTCCGATACGTAATAACGTGGTGGTGGTGGTGGTGGTGATAGGGCTTGCCGTTGTCGGCCTCACGTATGTGGGCAACGTCACGACTGACGCCCTGGGGGAATGTGCGTCCTGGGCCGACTTCTAAGGGAACTGTGCCGACATAACGTCGCTTTTGAGAGCCAACAGCCAACCAGGCCAACAGGTAACCCGCTTGTGGCGCGCGCCTCTTTTTCGTCTATGTTATTCTGTATGTTCTGCATTTCTCTTTCTGCTGGTTTCATGTTGCGTCCTTTCAGAAAGGACACGCGTAAAAGAGGTATCTTATCTTGGGAAACAGCAGGGTCCCAGGCTCTTACCGGACATTGGCGAGAAGATTATCGCTGTGGTCGGCCGCGAAGATGCCCAGTATGTGTAGGCGCGTACGGCCACTTCCAGTAGAGTGTATGGTTGTAAATGATGAGTCAGTGGGTAAACGAATACATTCTCATTCGTCACCTGCACATAGAACATGTATCCGTTGTCCATGGAACCATCGTGTGCTAACTAAAGCAACGACCATTTCCAACTTCACACAACGCAAAGTTCGAGTACAAAAGAAATGTTATAGCTTGCCTTTGTGTATGTTCCTCCTTTGCCGTCGGTGATCTTCAGTTCGTAAAACACTTTTCCGTAATTGACCTGGCTCTCCATCGGCCACGTTATGTTGAAATTCTCCCATGTGCCGAGGACTTTTATTCCACCAGCAGGAATCAAGCCTGGTACGACATTTATGGAGGACGGTTCCAATCCACCTGCTCGTGACAGAAAAGTATATTATGCAGACGACTCCGCCACCATTATACATACTTTTATTACCATCACCAGACAACCATCATCATCGTCACTCATATCGCAACGTTGCTAATTCTGTGTACTGAGCTACAGTTACAAGAGGACACTAATAAAAGACCGACCTGGATAGGGATGCAAAGAAGGATCCACAATAGCTAGTGCTCTGAGGCCGTGTAACCCACTGCCTTTCAACGTGGCTACATTTTGTCCCAACATGTTAGAGATGCTGGCTTCTTTCTGCTGATGAATCCAGTACAGTCGGTTGCTGAAGTACCATATAGGACCCTTCCTGAAAATTTCGGTATATAAGCATATGCAGAGATTCCATTCCAATGTGAAAAGGTGTCATTGTTTCGTGTGTTCGAACAGGACGAAGAAAAAACAAATCGTTGACAAGCTAGTGGTACCTGAAGAAGGTAAAACCCTGAGGCACAGAAACGGAGGCAAGAGGTTGCTGATTGTGTTTCATGACATTAAGAGAGGAGAGACCCTTCCATTCCTGTCACCTCCTCGCTCTCTCTTAATGGTTTAAGCACTTAAAACTAGAACCTTAAAACGTCCTGGATGGGAAGGAACTTTAGGTGCTTCTGAGGTTTTGCTGGTCTTAGTTTCTCTGTCTCGGGTTTCCTTCCTACCGCAGGTCTGTGTTCCTGCCTACTGCGAGTCAGGTCATCGATGCCTACTAGCCGGATACCTCTTACGAACTGCTGTTATATCAAGTGCTAAGCGACGTACATATCTGATTCCGGAAGAGGCCCGATGAGCTCCTCGGTAGGACTGTTGATATAGTTTCCATGGGTTCTTAGTGAAGCTTTGAAAAGGTTGGACCCTTGGTAACTTCGCACCATCCAGTAGACCTTCTTGTGCGTCAGATCCAGTGTTAGTCCCATCACTGTCAGATTGGTAAAACAGAAGCAAATGTCATGTTTTCTTGCATGCACTCGTAGACACACTGCCAGCACTGTTATCGTTACGAAAACCAGGTTGTGTACGGTCTCTGGAGCCTTCAGTTCCGCTTTGCTTACCTATTGCTGCCTAAAAAATAGGGATGGCGCGACAGGGCTGCTAGCCGAGGGAACATAAAATTATTCTGGGGCATGTATTCAAAATAATATGCGACCGCTGGAACCAGACGCGCAACCATAGAAACAGGGACTCGATATAGCCCTACAAAGATAGCACCGACACCAGCGTACAGGAAGCTTACCATTGAGGCATGCTGGCGTCTGAAATGCGTGTACCAAAAAGAAAGGAAAAATCAATCCAAGTCAGCTCTTTACTTTCGTTGTACTTGTTACACTGGGGTTTACTTCTGCATAAGAGATGTGTATGCAACTGTACCTTGCTTTCCAGAGAAGAGTCCAGCTTGGAAAAATGCCTGCCTATCTTCGCCGTTTAGTCTGGCGCACTCCACGCTGTGAGTGGTTGCCCAATACAGGAATCCTGCTGGGGCGTCGACAGCGATCTCTTGCGCCAGCGTCAGCAAAGGTAGTGATTCAGGATACGTTCCGTTCAGGTTGGAACGCAAGATCTACACGTAAAATATGCTGCGATGATGGATCAACAGAAACACAAACGCTGATATCTCGTTTTGTGATTGTGATAAGCGTCTATGCTCTCGTAAAGAGGGTTTACATAGCGATAGATTGATAGGGTCAACCACCGTTCGCAGTAGTATAGGTCCGTCCGTGGCAGAGAGAGTGTGCGTGGAGATAGAGCGCGGGAGGAGAGGGAGGCGTGTGAAGGGCACGGAAAGTGTAGACGGGAGGAGCGGAAGAGCAGATGCGTGTCAGCTGTGCCACGAGATGCGCCGCCAGCAGATATTTGCGCAGCGGCGTCGGAGAGGGAGTGCGTGATGTCAGATGCTTACATTGAAAAGCGCATATAAACTTTCCGCGTGCGTCCGTATGTAGTACTGAGCCTTTACAATGCCACCAAAACGAGTGCGGGCGCCCGAATGATCAGGCTGTCGCCAAGCACGAGTAACAGTGGCGCAGAGAAGCACGTAAACGACGTACTCGTCTGGGTGATTCGGGTCGTGCGGCAATGGCAGAGGCCAAGCGACAGCACCTTGCCCGACGGCTACAGGAAGCGCGTCGAGCTCGAGAACCATGCTCGATTTATTTTCACACAATGAGTGTGGGAGAGGCTTGAGGCAAACCAATAACGCAATATCGCAAAGGCACCCTGCAGGTTCCTGACCTTGATCCAACCGCAACCTCTAGGTCAATGACAGGGACCAGAAGGGTGTCTTTCCACGACTATTCTAACATATCGTCCTGATCGGCATACCTACCATTTGTCTGATGGGACTTGACCAATATAGCTTAGGAGCTAACCAGTCGACAGCAACGGCTGTAGCATGACTGACGTTATGCAAGCACTGTGAGGTACGAGAAGATACGTTGTAGGTATACACTACGGAAATGTTCGTGTTTAGGAACAGTTGCCCTTGGTACCACGTGATGTCTGAAACAGAAACAAACACTTAGGATAAGTATGCGTCGTCGGTCGCTTGTTGTCGAAGAAAAACAAAGCGGGATCCGTACCTGTGACGTGGGCATTCTCAAAAGTGCTCCAGTGAATAAGAGGCTGCACGTTGTCTCCAACAATGTCTGACCTTAGAAGAGCTTCATTGGCGCTCCAGAGCATGTAAGGATAACCGGGCGTTTTCGCTGCAATTTAGAGGAAAATACAAAGCATACTTCAAACGACGACCGACCACACGAAGAAACATTGGGCGCGTTAAGTAGCGGCTCCAGAGCGCAGGAGCGATCTCCTTTTTACTGAACGGTGTCACTCCTTTTCCGGAACGTGGCGCTCTTGATGAACTCTCACGCTTCAACTTACAGGTCGGAGCGAGTAAGTGCTGCTCTTGCTGCGTGACAATCGAGGAAGGGGAGGCCGGAAAAACCAATGAGCCGCCTTGGAAACTTCGCCTGCGCGCGTATCGTGCTCCTCATGTCTCTGCAAGACCGTTTAGTAGAGGTACCGGAGTACGAGGGACAGAGTACACCGAGCGCGTTGGATAGAGCCGCTGTTTAGCGCGCCCTGGACAGCAAGGTAGCACTCACGTCACGCACAGCTATCGCGGCGAGGAACACGGAACGTAACGGCACGCCGAATACGTTCTCGGGCTCATGACGTCATTTTCGGTTACAGAAGTATAAGAGAACGGGAAAACGAGGGAACTTGATAGGTATTCCTGAGCCTATAAGGTTCTCGCTATGTGAGCTTTCTGTATAGGTCAACACGGAAAAACATATATGACAGAGATACGCGTAAATGGTATAAGACAGCGTGCCGTGTTGCTAATGCTTTTAACGAAGCGGTTAAGGTAAAAGTCGGAGATCCGTCATACTTGTTTGGAGAGTTCTCCCGATGAAGTCTGAAGACCATGGTCCTTTTCCGCCGCGGCTGTAAGCACGGACTTTGACAGAGTACACCGTATTTGGTCGCAGGTTGCCGACAGTGGCGGAAGTCTCCGTGATATTCAAGCGGAAAATGATGTTTCTCGTGGAATGGTCTTGAACTTGCAACTCGTACAGCCATTTTTGCCAGGCTCCTTTCCCTGATAAAGGCAAAAGGGGACGTAGAGTTACATCGCGTACGCTGCTGCTCGGACAACACGTCCGCCACACATATATGTATGTTCCACAAAATGCACTTGTAGACCTTCTCCCAAATTGCCTATGTGGGACGCCTGCGCGGAGGTACGTTCCTGTGCTGTTAAAAAAGAACTGCACCACACAACACGCGGGAACCATCTCTCCCATTGACGTCGTCCGCTCTTGAGAGACTGGGATGCATACGGCTTTCTGGGACACTATTTGTATTTTCCATTGACTGTCAAGAAAAAAGAAAAGCGAGAGAGAAATGTGCATTTCCATTTGGTTCTTATTGCGAATCACCCTAAAGTGTTGCCGAAGAGGACCAAGAACGGTAGAGGATGCAGGGATGTTCTCAGGACTTTAATCTCACGCGTGTGTGTGTGTGAGGTCCCGTAGAGGGGTGTGTGACGTTCATATCTGCTGCTTTCGTGGCGTTTTTGGCGTTTCTGGTCAGGATTTAGGGTGGGTGGGAGTGTAACAAGATTTTTAGGCGGCGTTATGGGGTGGGGGGTTCTGGGAACATCTCTGAGAGGATCAACTATCGGTCCATTGTCGCCATCATCCCGTCATCTTAGAAAAGTAATGTGCGCTGTACCGTTCATCGTTAGCCTTGTCCTCATCACTGTCGTTCGTGTCTACCAACAAATAATCTACAAAAACTCACCAAGGCCTCCAAGTAGTCTTGGACTCTTCCACGCAATTTTCGCCAGGTCATCCTTGAATATCGCTTCAACTGCACGCACAGGATTTACAGGTACTGCAACCCCACCAAGAACAACCAGTCAGCATTAAAGACTACAAGAACGTTAACGGGTAAACAAGCGCGTGTCTTAGCGTGCGATGTTCACATGAGGATGGATTTCGATTACTACGCATGGCACTTCAGTATGTAAACCGATTGCTCATCGACATGCTTCTCCGTATAGCCTCGTCTGAGAAGGTTGTGGCTTTACTAGTTCAGTTGCGGAAGTTTGCCTGTGCAGGGATGCTCTGTCTAGAGAGTCACTTTTCTTTATCACAACCAAAAGCCCTGCTTCATTCATATAGAAGAATTTTCTCTTTATCTAGCTTGTCATATGAGGCATCCTTTATCGTGACTTCTCCGGTCCAGTGGCAGTTGCCTGTCTGCAAGGAAGATATATATATATATCTTTCTCTGTTCAGGCATTCATCCATACGCTGTCCTCGCTTTTTGGGGTTTATGGTTTCGATTGCGAAGGTCGTCTTTCCTCCACAGCCCAAAATATTTTTCTTTTAGAGAAGCGTAAAAGAAGTGATGGAAAATGATGTTCTGAGGCTGGAAAACGGGAACTTTTATCTCAAAAGAAGTGTTTCGTGTCTCAAGCCCCATGGCGACATAGTGGACGTTGTTGCTGTCAACGCAGTTTATGCCAAGCTATGTATCTCTTACCAGTTTTTTTACTCAACAACCATGGCCCGTTGGAGCGGGAGAATTCACGCTGCTGCATTATTTATTTATTTATTTATCAACGGAGGAAAATTTAATGGTACGCGTTCTGAGTACGTTACACTATACGAAACCGTCAGTAGAATGAAAGACACTTGGAACTCTTTTATTTTATTTTTTTATTTTTTACTGCGTCATAAGAGCATTCTACCTTCAGGAACCGTCACGCAAAATACTTTCTTTGGGAAGTGCGAATTTACGGAGACAGTTGCTTTGGAAGAGATCGCCCAGCCGCTCACCGCGTCTCGTGACGTCAAGTGGCAGAGGATTCTTAATTGGCCAACGAGAATCATCTGCTAGCGAGAGCGACCAGTCAAGACGCGGGAAGGGCGGGGCGAAATGCGACTGTGGAAAGAAAGAAAGAAAAAAAAAGAAGGCACTCCCATCAGTAATGGCGAGGCACATGACGTTACAGGATGGCAGCCGAGGGAAGCGCGTTTTCTGACCCTCGAGATTGAAAGCTATCTTGCTCTCCAGGACGACGCGCTGCACTCGTAGTTTGTGTGCGAATGTGTGTTGCAGGGCTTGTTATCCTAATTTCTAGTTATCCCGACATATTTGTTCTCGAGTCCTTTCATGCTCCTTTAACGTACCGTATTTTCCGGTGTATAACGGGCACTCGTGTATAACGCGCACCCCTAAAAACGGGCCGGATATGAAAAAAAAAAAAAGTTCGATGTATAACGCGCACCGCAATGGTGCTACAAGCTTCTGTACTGCTACCAGTATACACAATAAACCAAAGCGGTGCATCATGTGTGCATATGCTATATTTGAAAGACATTTAGTCAAATCCATAAAACTCCGATGCAGCAGCGTCGCTGTCGTAGTATAGTACGTCAGTGTCATCTCTGCTTTCCGTTTCGCGTCCATTCTCAATCACGCCATTCTTCTGAAATGAATTCAAGATTATTGACCGTTTATGAAGTCCAGTGTCCTTTCGCGGTTTTTCCAACTGACCCTAAGAGATATGGGAGAAAGCCACAGCACACCCTGAAAGTGGCTAGAATTTGTACGTCACTGGCCTGAAAAGGAACTCCGCGGGAAAATATTTCCGTGTATAACGCGCAGGACCTCTTCAGAGCACTTTTTTACTGAATAACGCGCTCGTCATACACCGGAAACTACTGTACACGAAATTAAATGGAACTAAATGAAATTCAAGATCACGTAACCTGCGGTTACCTTCGGTAGTTAAAGGGTACTTACAGGTTAATTGAAAGTATTGTTGTTGTTGAAAGTATTGTTATATCGCGTTATTGTATAACGCGCGCGTTATACACCGAAAAATATGGTGATACCAACCGCATAGTCAATTTCTACCAAAAAATGTTCTATTTATCCACGGGGCCGAAAGGCCACGACACCGATACCGACTTAATTCTGTTGCAACAACAAATAAATCGTGACTATGACATGGGGTGATTCACTGCTGGAGAGCAGTACACTATACCTCATTAGACGCGAAACATTAGATGTGAGATATGAAAAATGAAGTTAAAGTTACGTACAAGCACAACAATTAAATTATCCTCCACTGGCTGCGCTATGCCACAAAAAGGAAGATGAAGAAGAGAAGAAAAAAAACTGATGAAAGAAGCACCAATGGTCATTGTAACCGCGTGCAGTGCAGTGCATTCACTGGCTTCTGCAGCTTCCCAAAAAAAATGAAAGAAAGGCTTACCAGGACAAAGCTGCGACGAGGCGTGAAATACCCCGATGTAAGTGCACCGTTCTTCGTTGGGGTAAGCAGTGTGGTAGAACTTGTCACCTTCTCTGTGATACTCTTCTCGGACGACCTCAGAGGAAGTAGTCCAGAAGAGACTGTTCATGTAGTAAGCCATCCTCCTAACGTCTGTAAACTTCCGATTCTGCGAATTGCTCCGTATGTCACTTTCGTCGGTACCGGACAGGGACACCGACACTATCGTGTTCAGCTTCTTTCTTGGTAGTAGTAACCGGTAGTTTCTGTAGTCGACCGTAAACGCGTGAAGGTCCTCGTCCTTCACAATCAACTGAGCTTCATGCCGGGCTACCGTCTCTTTTCCGAACTTGCCGAGGTCGATACGATACAGTCCTCCACCTGTAGCATTTTGCAGCACCCAGTATATGTACCTGAAAGAGATGTGAGATCCATGAAGCCGAAGCTTCGTTTCACGAACGTGCAAGTGTCGTGCGGGGCATGCCCCTTTACCCCTGGGGCCATACTCCCGTCAAAGTAATCGACGTTGTATTGCAATTGTACTGCACCAGTGTACTCTGACTCATTAAATATCCTGAACAGTAATCGACATCGATTACTTTGTGTCTCTCCAGTCACTGGTCGTTACGTGAAGGTGGCGTGAAGAACAGAAATGAATGTCACGCGCCCTTAACCAATAGTCGAGCTCCTGAGTGCAGGATCAAGTGCTCGACTATTGGTTGAGGGCGCGTGACATGCATCGCTGTTCTTCACGCCTTCTTCACGTAACGACCAATGGCAGGGGAGGCACAAACTAATCAAGGTCGATTACTTTGACGAGAATAGGGCCCTAGGTGATCCTCATCGGTTGAACTTCTCTCCTTTCCATTCCTTTTCATCTTTTTTCCCATTGGCTACCTCTAGATTAGCATCTAGAGGTAGCCATACAGCCCGGCACTCTGGCGACCTGCGTCCCTTTCTTCTTCTCTCTTTGTTCCCGTCGACATCGGCTTCGTCGCGGACAATGGAGAGTGGAGACACTTACCCGTTATACGGATCGACTTGCATGTCGGTGGGTCTCTCCTCAAAACCCGAAACGACGACTTCGTAGTTCTTTCCGGAAAAGTCGCATAAACTTATCTGAAACAGCAAAAAGGGATATCGGTTATCTTGTGCCGAACTTGATCCTTGCATTCATGGAAGGAATGTCTCTCACCTGATTGTCCTCCACCATGTACAGCTTTTGATTCAGCCAGTCTGCGGAGAGAAGGCCAGGTCGGTGGGGACTGCCGTCGATAAGAGTTGTCATGTTTCTCGTATTTCGGAACTGGATGCTCCGGACTGATCCTTTGGAGTCCGCTATGAAGATCATGCCTTCAGAAATGTGCATCGCCACGCCTGCGCAAGATGGACAATGATTAGAACAGGACACAGCAAAACATAAAGCGTCTTGAGACTCTTCTCATGTCACTGTTAGGACTTGCATAATGATGAAGCGGTTGATGGTGTAAGGCTAACTTTCCTTGGTGAAAGATGAAAGTCACTGAAAAGGTTAGCCAGCTGTAGGGATCGAACCCACATCTTCTGGATTGCCGGTCCAGGGCTCTACCATTTGGCTAACCTTTTCAGTGACTTTCATCTTTCATCGTTGATTTCTTAGGCAATTTGAGGCTTTGTGTGTATCTGTCCCCTCTATGTTGTTCCAGCCTCAGAACATCAGTTTATCTCTTGTTAACTTTCCTTGTTACTTTCAGTTGCCAAAAGAGTCAAGATCTAGTTCGCATATGGGACAGCAATGAGCAGCTCAACAAGTTGTTTGTTACATTTCCTTGAGTCTGGAGAGATTTGGGCGAAGAACAGACACAAACGGACAAGACGAGACTCGTATCGTCTGTTTCTGTCTGTCTTTCGTGCATATCTGCCTTGGCTCAGGGAAACGTTAGTAACAACTCGAGTTCAGTTAATCGATGTTTATAAGGGAACTGGTGTTCGCTTCGTATTTCATTCGAAACGAAGGTCCACTGTTCGCACATATCTATACTCAGTTTGCTCCGTAACAACGACAACAAAAAATAAAAATACTAAATAAATAAGTGAAGATGATGTAGTGGGACGTTTTGCACTGTAACTGAACGTTTCATGTGCCTGAATGCAGCTGCTGCACGTGTAATCACATTGTAACATTGTACCTCATCATAAGTGTGAAATACAGAAGAAATCATTCAATATTTTCGCACACGTATGAACATACCGGATGTGTGCAGATAAACTCCAGTGGCTCCCAGGTGCTTGTGCAAATGCCACTGGAGTTTATCTGCACCCTGTATATTAGAGGTGCTGTACCTGTTATCTCCGTTGAATCCGGTACAGTGCTGAATATCACAGCCGGGACATCCATGATGCTGATGTCTTGCTTCAATACCTGAGATTTTGTGGCGATAATCAAGCTGGGCTCTGGAGTTGGCGACACTGCAAACGTAAAGATCAGGAAACGTGTAAGACACAGGGGAGCTTTTTTTTTTTACTCTAACAAATTGAAGGGAAAAGGCTCGTCAGCTGATTGTGTCACGGTGGTGCGGACGTCATGACGGCCTGAAGCTTTAAAAGAACAGGTCAGGAGGAGTAGGAAGTAGGATTACAAGCCTTGGAGTACATATTCGTACAAAGGGTACAAGTGCAGCACGCAATCCAGGTGCTCAAGAGAACTCTCAATCTCACGGGTCAGGAAAGCTCCTTGCCTTGGATGAAAATCTGCGACGTCACGTCACCCACCCAATAGTAACGCGCGCGACCTCTTTTCTCTTTCTTTCTTTTTGCGGTTGTGTTTGGCGCTGCCAGTCACGCGTCCGATACAGTTGACCGGTAGCCTTGCTCCCTTGCTGTAGCAGACGACGGACAATAAGCCAATAAAAGCGCTCGTATGATCTGACGTCACAACACGCCTGGAGGAGCTGGGAGACATCGCCGCTTGTGCGCGCAAGTCTTGTTCGAGGTGCGTTTCATGCTCCTTTTAAAGAACCTTAACACGTACAATGGTCAAGGTCAATGTAGAGACCCTGGATGGGGACAGCAAACAGAAAGACACTATCGTTCACCTGTACTGTTGACATCAGCGGGTGTGGTGACGTTCCTCGTAGTGTTCGGTCCAAGACCCATGTTGTTGTTCGTCGCCAAAGAAACCGTATAGAGTGTGTCAGCACGAAGACCGCTGAACATGAAGTACAAGCCCATAGACACATCAGAGATATCCTAGAAACAGAACAAAGCATGAAAGGGTTAACGGTTTCAGAGTACTTCATTCCGAGCTGTACAGTAGTCGTCCTACCTTAACCATAGTGAAGCCACTGGGATGCTCGACGAGGTACAAAAGATAGGACGAAATGGGTCCGTTTGGGAAGGACGGCGGATCCCAACTAACAGCGATACTGTTAGGGCTAATGGCCGTCAAGCTTGTGATGCGAGGTGCAGTGGAGGGCACTGCAAAGATCGTAACATTTTACCGCTTGATCAGCACATTGAGCTAACCATTTCCAAACTCAAACAAGACTTGTAGCACGAGGGATAATAACACATTTCACTCACCACCATGAGGAAGAGTAGAAATCACAACGCTTGGCTTGGAGAAGAGAGGACTATGGTTCGGCAAGAGTATCCAAGCTATTCTGAACTGTTCAAAGCACCAGAGAATGGAATCAGTCATGACACCGATGGTGTGGCCTCGGGGAACATTGCCCAAAGACCATGGCTTTGTCGTAGCCATTCAGGATGGCACTTACCCTGTACTTTGTGTAAGGATGCAGTCCGTCTACCCGTACTGTATTTGTTTGAAGAGGTAATTGAGGCTTGTAGTATTCCCAATCCCCAGGTAATGAGTCGTACCTCCATTGGACTAGATATGAAACATTCCTCCACGGCGACGGTACCCAGCGGATCGTCACCGTGTGGTAAGTAGCCGAGTCGGCCACAAGGGACGGTTCCGTTGGCTCACCAACTTGTGCTGCAGATTGACACGAGCAAGTTAGGAAAGCAGCCAGTCTTCTCATTCAATAATGGGTAGAGGAGCTCTATAGGAGAACATCACTCGACAGGATGGAATGTCGTGGAGGACACGAAAAAAAAAATGGAACGGTGTAACGGTTTTTCTTTTACCGTAGAATACGTATTTGTGGCGTTCGTCCCGCGAGCTCCTAAGCGTTACCACACCGTTACCGCCACTGCTATCCTCCTCACGAACATCTCCTTGTACAGACAAACCGCGGGAATACCCCCTCCTGGGCGAACATGTGATGCTCAGACGCTCAGATCTCTTCGTAATGGGCGAGGTGGTGGTGGTGCTGGTGAAAGGTCTCGCCGTTGCCAACCTCACAGAGGTGGGCAACGTCACGACTGACGCCCTGGGGAATGTGCGTCCTGAGCCGACTTCTAAAGGAACCGTGTGCTGAGGAAAACCCAGGAAAAACCCCAGACAGCACAGCCGGCACCGGGATTCGAGCCCGGGTACCTCCGAGTCTCGACGTGACATGGCCAGCACGCTAACCATTGAGCCACGCATCCCGAATGGCATTGTTCTGCCACCTAATTGGTCAAAAACCGTACGCCTTTTTGGAATACTTATGCAGCTCCAGAGAAGGGGTATACGCCTCGCGCTTTCCACAAATCGGGAGTGATAAAGGTATCATTCTGTGCAATTGTTGGCCTTCACCGTGCACGGTAAGGCGCACTCGAGCCCGCAGTGCACACTAAAACTGCGGGGTCGAGTGCGCTATCCAATTTCCGGCTGAAGGTCAACCATTGCACAAAATTATACTTGCATCACTCCTGCATTGTCGAAGACGTGGGGCGCACGCATTTTTGTGGTGTCATTCCTTCACTCCTTTCTGGCGTGACGATGCCCACTGGAGGCGTGTGGCCAACAACGGCGTAACCCCCCTCCCTCCCTCACGCTTCAACTGCACAACAATTCTAATTTATTTATTTCTTATAATACTTTTTTTAGTTTGAAGCATGGTGATATGAACACGGGGATGTACACCTCGATACAAACTCTGCTGATCGGTGACCTGCATTCGGAAAATTCAGAAAGTGTTCTTGTGCCAGAAGCGTGTCGAATTCAGTACCCTTCCAAACAAAAACGCCATGCTTTTTGCTTTCACTTGGCATGTCACACGGGCATTCTCGAGAAACCAATGGCTATTGAAGTAAAAAATTTATATTGAAGATGCGTGTAGCGCCAGCTAGTGTGTAACGTGTCAACTTGTCAAAGAGCATTGGATCTAATGCTCTTTGAGAAGTTGACACGTTACACTCTAGGTGACGCTACGCGAGTGTTCAGCGGCCATTGGCACAATGCTACATCAGAATATGTAGGTAATTAAAAGGAACAAGGGAAATAACACTTAACATTCCTCGAAAACCGTTAGTTCAAACCCTGCTATCAGGAGCCACCATGCACAATGCTTCCATGCGATGTTTTGCGTCAGATCGTCATGTCGCGTCATGTAAAATTTGATTTACAAAAAAAATAAAAAGAGAAGAAAGTTCCGAAAAAGCAGTGGTGCAGCGTGACCTTGAAGGCCCGGCCCGATCTCTTGGCGTGGTGTAATCAGTTCCATGTGACGTAGCGTCGCCGCAGCTAGCAGCCGCGAGGGCCATTTCCCATCGGAAATTGTGTGCTTGCGCAATGCCACCTAGATAACAGAAGGCCTGTCCACTCTTTCAATTGACGTCACGCACCTTTCCCCGCTGTCGCTGTTGGTGATAGATAGATGTGACGTCACCGAAAGAGCGAAGAAGAGAAAAGCTGCCCGATTGAAAATGTAATGCAGCCAGTTCGAGGACATTATCGAAAGAGCGCTCATGCCTTCTGTTGTCTAGGTGGCATTGGCTTGCGACGGACTCTCCACGTCACCGAGTGACGACAGCGTACTTGTCACGAGTTATCTAGAGGACGAGAGAAGTTTCCAGTGTGCGCAGATACTCGTTCTTGCGCAAGAGCGCATGGTACTTGTTACACAATACGCCTTAGCCAAATATCACTGGTCCCTCTTTTGCACTCACCTTTAATACTTTCGAGGTAGGCACTGATCGCGAGGTTGCAACCCATGAGACAGAAGACGTCCTGCAGATGAACAAAATAGAGAGCCGTATACAACATCTGCAACACTCCTTCGGAATATTTCGATGTCTTCTTCTCTATCGTGTGAGGCACAAATATCGCATGCTCGAAAAGCCGCTATCTTACAGTTTATTCAACTTTTACGCACGGAGCAAAGGACTTATACGACGAAATGAAAGAGAAAAAAGAAAGACCAGTACGGTTTCTGCTTTCGTGCATGATGCCGAGTCCTAACTGCATGTGAGTGACGCAAAAGTGACACGGGGTTAAATTTCTCCCCGCTTATACGTATCAAGTTTAACGCCTCTTTATAACCAACATGACTGCCCTCTTCTGTCGTCACATATCGCTAAAGATAGTGCGGTCTATCGAAAACGCGTCCCTTCCATCCTAGACGTTGGGGGAAGAGGCGAGAGTTTTCGTATAGCCTTGCGCCCCTCCGTGGACGTTCGTTTTTTGTAAGCGTGGCCGTTATTACGTGATCATTGCGGAACTCCGCAGTGCATTTCTCTTCTAATGTCCTACGGAGTCTTCCTCGTCGAACACAGGACACGGATACAGGTTGAAAGCCATCAGCCGATGACAAGCAAAATAGCGACAGCCTTGCAAAAGGAAAATGAAAAGCTTACACTCTTAAAAATGAACTTCACCGCATAGCACGGTCTTATCCAACCATCATCACTAATGATATCGTTATCTGCAATGATTCGTTGAAAACGGGAGGCCTACGCCTTTTTTGTGACACTTATGCTGTTCATAATTGTCACAAAAAAGGCGTACGCCTCCCGTTTTCAACAAATCAGGGCAGATAACGATATCATTTGAGATTATGGTTGGCTAGGAGCGTGCTATGCGGTGAAGTTCATTTCTAAGAGTGTAGGGCTGAGTGGAGGCTCGGAACTTTCGATATATACCAAATATATTCGAATATAGTTCCAAAGCTGCACGCGTATGGCCCGTATCCGGAAAACGCCACACGGTACGCAACAAAGTGAAACAGATAAAGTCGCGCAGATACAGGTAAACTGGGGAACAAGAGGAACTCCCGTAGTGAGTGATACAAAGAGCAGTTACAACGCGTATATCACGTATGTACATACTACATACGTACACATGTATGCAGTTCGGCTACATCGCCGTTTGTTTCTTATTCCCCACATGCCATAGGGGTATTCCCATCATGTCATGTATACAGGGCATTTTCTATATCCGCGACAGATTAACAAAAAGCTACAACAATAACACCAACTTTATTTAGTGATGGTGAATAGGGCGCTCCATCGCGAGGGGCAATACTCTACCCCATTGCTGGCCATGATGTGGGGAAAAAAATCAATGAGAGCAGCATGCATGCGGTTTTGCAGTGTGTCACACGGCCAGCTGGACATCCTCTCGAGGAGAGTCTACTAGATGAATAATTCCTTAATTAACTCTTTAATTAGGGGTTTTTGGGCACAAGTGAGATAACAGAACGAGAGACAATCATCGTTGTAAGTCATCCTATTTCTTAATAACTCCTGAAATGAGCACGTACGTTGCAATATCCATCGCCGAACGAGCCAAAATTAACTCAAATGAGTGACACGGCGTGGCGCCACATGTAGGCGCTGGCGCAGGAAACCCTAGACAACTTCCGGTTGTGCCTGCTGTTTGTAAACAGTGAAAGGGTGATATTCACGCTATTCCAATGTGCACCTACTCCAATCATCTCCATCGCTCCAAAGCACGTGACCCTCCGACGTCGAATGAGCGCTGTCCTCCCTGCGCTCCCTGGTTTCGGTTTCGGCTCATACGCGTAGCAAAATTAGAAAAATTGGGCGGTGGACATCTTCAACGCACGTGGTCGTATCACGTTTTTTTTTTCCTTTCAAATAGAATAGCTTACAACAGGCACTGCCGCCCATTCTGCCACCCCACTTCTGCTCGAAAGCCCCCTACATAAAAGGTTCATTAATTAATTTTAGGTAATTAGTCATCTAGAGTATATAGTTACATGCTCTCTTCCAGCGGATGTCCGCCTGGCCGTATAACTCAACTGGAAAAATGGAGGATGATGGAAAAATGGCATCCATGCTGCTCTCATAGCCTTTTTAAACAAAATCGCCTGCGGATTAAAAAAAAACACCCTGTATACTGTAGTTGTTGCTTCGTACTCGCTTTGGTTACTCTACTATTCGCTTCGTGTTTGCTTCCGTTTTACACGTATTCCTTTCCGGGTTCAAAATAACCTTTCGCACAGCCTCGGAAAAAGGGAGACTTGCAAAAGAAAACAGCCAAGAAGCTAGTTGACCTCTTCCAACTTTTAAGAACTGGCGCTCTTTATACATTGCTTTACAATTGTACTTATTTACAACTATTATAGATGCACACAGGCGAAATTACTCTGCGGGATATCACAGTTTGCTGTTGCCTGTGTGGTCCAAATATTCTGGGGTAAAAAAGAACGGCACGAGACATAGCATAATGTGATTGATTTGATTTGATTTTAAGAACAAATAAAATAGCGATTTTGGCTTCACTAGTGTGAGGCACGTAACTCCACATCACTTGCACCAGCTACCCCTTATACACTTTTTAGACTTTTTACCCTGGGAAAATGATGCCTCAGCAGGTTGGAACTGAGACTGATCAAGAAAACTTTACGCAAAACGTAATGAGAGATCACTCACCTTCCCTTGGAAAGAAACTGTCCCGTTCTGGAACACAAATATTGGGAAATACATGTTTACCTAAAGTTGATAATGGCTTGAGGATAATGCCCCCCCCCCCCCCCCCACGCTGTACCGACCAAATACAGGATCGCCTGTTACACATTGATTTTATACATTACACATTTTTTTTCTTTTTAGGTGTACTGGGGTGGCCAGTCCGATTCCGTCGCGGTTCACCTCCCCCCCCCCCCCCCCCCGCCATTTCTTCCTTCTGTCCGTTATCATACTCATCATGCTAAATGCCTCCAATTTACGACAAATCAGGAGTGAACAGAGACAATATTCAGAGTGATGGTTCCACACTGTCCACAAGTCAGGACCGCTAACGCGGTATATCATTCTGTGCGGTGATTGGCCTTCAGCGTGTTGTTATTGATTGATTGAGAAATAAAAATTATGTGCAACCCGACAAAATCGTGTCAGGCTATGCTTTAGAACTCGTGAATAGGAAATAAAGTAGGAACGCCAACCTCAAGATGACCAAGAGGAATTTAAAAAGAGGAAGATGAATAAAAAAGAGCAAATGTTGTTATCATTCCCATGAATGATGTTTGCCTAAATTTCGATTGTTAGCTTCCACCATGTTGCATCTTGTTTAAATAGTTCATCAACAAATAAATGGTTCTTTAGTGGTGTTTTCTGCTACTTCTGTTCGTACCCGACTTATTTCGTAAATGCATCAGATTCCTTGGAATTGCCACATCATTGCACACTTACGCATATTTCTTGACACGAAGAAGACATGGAGGCGTGCCACCTGTCACAACCATCACGACACTGAAAAGAGAAACAAAAATCAAAATCAAACTTCGACATAAACAGATAATGCAGAGCACAGAGCCATAACACTGATAATACGAGTACGTGAGCTTCCATACGTTATTTTAACGCATACATTAATACAGGCAACAACGACATTCAGTTCTGCCACTCCTACATTTCCTTACGAATGCCGTTTGTTTGTTTTTATTCCGTGTTAGCGCCGCGAAGTAACTGTGGCTATGAGCGGAGACGTGGACAGATGGAGAGAGGACAGCGGGAAGAAGTAGGGGTTAGTGTGCGTCCTGGTGCTCACATTTGTCTGGAAATTATGCCATAAAACCAAGAGAAAACCTCAGACAGGAGACAGGTACACTCTTAAAAATGAACTTCACCGCATAGCACGCTCCTAGCCAACCATAATCTCGAATGATATTGTTATCTGCCCTGATTTGTTGAAAACGGGAGGCGTACGCCTTTTCTGTGATACTTATGCTGTTCATAATTGTCACAAAAAAGGCGTACGCCTACCGTTTTTCAACAAATCAGGGCAGATAACGATATCATTCGAGATTATGGTTGGCTAGGAGCGTGCTATGCGGTAAAGTTCATTTTTAAGAGTGTAGGATTCGAACCCATTACCTCCCAGCCTTCAGCACGACCTTGCTGGCCCGACCCACATCAACAACAACAACAACAACAAAAATAAATCGTGACTATAACCTGGGGTGATTTTCCGACCCACATCGGCAATGCTGCCAGTGCAGGTTACCGTACCAACGGCACACTCTTAAAAATGAACTTCACCGCATAGCACGCTCCTAGCCAACCATCATCTTGAATGATATCGCTATCTGCCCTGATTCGTTGAAAACGGGAGGCGTACGCCATTTCTGTGACACTTATGCTGTTCATAATTGTCACAGAAAAGGCGTACGCCCCCCGTTTTCAACAAATCAGGGCAGATAACAATATCATTCGAGATAATGGTTGGCTAGGAGCGTGCTATGCGGTGAAGTTCATTTTTAAGAGTGCAGGTACCGTTTTTGATAACAGGAAGCTCAGAATAGGTATAGTTTTAGTACATCTGAAGCGCACCATACCATACCATACCATACCATACCATAGGACTTCGATCCTAATTGTGAAGGGGCTCATTATTTGTTTCTCCGCATCACCACCAGCGCAATGAGGTAGATGGGGACCCTGGCGATGAAACTCCCCATTCACCATCTCACAATATAGTTGTTATTGTTGTTGAAACGCACGAAGAAAACGAACGATACGGTAGAGGCTGTCCAATCCAAGATCAGCAACGTGATGACAGGTAGTCGAAAGAAATAACACGATTGGCTCATCGCGTTGTCTGAACACCTGTCCTGAACAGCTTCCGAACTCCTTAAACTCGTAACAGTCTGAATGATCTGTAACAGCGCGAAAGCACCTCTTAGTTGACATGCACTCTTAAAATTGAACTTCACCACATAGCGCGCTCCTAGCCAACCATCATCTCGAATGATATCGTTATCTGCCCTGATTTGTCGAGAACTGGAGGCGTACGCCTTTTTTGTGACACCTATGCTGTTCTTAATTGTCACAAAAAAAAGCGTACGCCTCCCGGTTTCAACAAATCGGGCCAGATAACGATATCATTCCAAATGATGGTTGGCTGGGAGCATGCTATGCGGTGAAGTTCATTTTTAAGAGAGTGGAATCACCCGAAATGCGGAAGTACATAAGCGCGCGACGATCAGCGACATGGCTTCATGTTACCACATATACCTCATGTTTTCGCGACTGCATTACTCCGCCGCGAGTTACATGTAGGAGATTACTGAAAAACGATAGCACGTCCTTTCGGTACGTGGAGGATCACTTCTCCCATCAGCAATACATCCATTGCAAAACACACCTCCACTTCTGTAGCAGCGCCTGGCGTTTTCATTGGTCGACCACGGAACAGGCGAGGTCTTGTTATGACTACGCCCGCCGCACAGTCTCCTCTTACAATGCACTAGCGGCGTCGAATAAAAGAATCGCTATTGCTTTGAGATTCCAATCATTACGTCAGTCTCTGCAGTTTAGCTGTTTATAACGTTCGGTTCCATTGTATGGACCCATACACTGTAAAAACGTAACTTCATCACATATAGCATGCAGCCATCTCTTGCGCAGCGATAATTCCGAATGATATCTATTTATCTCCCGATCTCATCGAAAATTAGATGTAGACATGGGTTGAGACTTGTTCCTTGGATAGCGATGCACTCTTAAACCAGAACTTCATCATCACGTTCCTATAGCCAAACAGAATTCCAAATAAAACAGAGAAAAAAAAACAGCCAATCCCGAATGACACAGCACTCTCTCTTGATCTGTTGGAAACGGGAGGCGTACGCCCTTTTGTGACACTCATGCAGTTGCGTTAATTGCGCTTTCCACAAACCAGGAGTGATAATGTGTCAGGTGTCACTCGGTGCAATGGTTGGCCTTCCGCGTGTTTTGTGGTGAAGTTCTGCTTTAAAAAGAGTGATGGTCACAAAAGGGCGTACGCCCGTCTTTCTTCCAAATCAGAGATGAGGAGGCTTTCATCCTGTGCATCAGCCTTGACCCTGTTCATTGACGTTACTCATTCAGCAGTCTGCCGTTTGTGTATATTATATGTGTATCGTACGTTCATCACAATTGTGTATTGTGGGCTTTATCTTCCCAATATCAAATCATATCATCGTCCCATATATGGACATAGCCTCCTCGAGCGTGGTCATTCACACAATGACCACGGTCGTGCATCGTCATGTACATGTAGATTATTCGTCACTGGATGACTGTCAGGCCTTTTACCTGCCGTGGCCACTCAACCGTTCCATTTGGTGGAACGCCATTTTTGGTGAATTTTCTTGTTTGTTTCCGGCGTTCCAAAAGCATCCGGCCGCTCTGATGGCCGGACGTACCTATCATATACAGACGTTCCCAATAAATTCTTGCCTTTGAGAAGGAAAAATGCGGAATGTCAAACGCAAGCGCGTGTAGTTATCATTATCTGTTCATTGCATCGGTATTTTAAAGGTCCGGAGGGGCCGGCTTCGGTAAAAAAAAGGTATTGGTGGCAGATGTTAATAGAACATCACGCGCATTGAAGGTGAACACTTGCAACAACAGACATCGTTTTTTGGGAGAACAGCATGTTAGCTCTTATATTTACACCAACAAACGCTGGTGTTTTAAATTGTTTTGCACATATCAAACTATGGCTTTCAGCAAAACATTGTGAAGGAACGCCGCCAGGCCGGCGCGAAAGTGATTTATTCTTCATTCCTTCAATCTTGCAAAAGGTATATTCACTTGGCGAAAGCCGTGCTACACTAATATTTACAGACGTTGTATTTTATTTTCATGTTCATTACTAAGCGTTCTCACTTGAGCTAAATATTTCTCTTTCTATGTGTTTCGTATGAGTGTTAGATGAAAGGGAAGAGGGACATGGCTCTCACCTGTCCTCCCAGACCCTTTGATGGACTAGGCACGTCGCTCACCTTCAACACGTTAGCTAGCGGTTGCAGCACAACCTTGATGTCTTTCAGTGTCAGACAAGAACGAACACGAAAGCTTGCCCGAACGCTGAGAAAATTCCTCAGTGGTATCCTCAGTAGCTTCTGTGGCGCCTCGAGCGCACTCTCCAGTCCTCAACGAGGCCTCGCTGCTATACGCTACTGAGAAAGGCACTGAGGAATTTCTTCAACGTTCGTGCGAGCGAGCCGTGGCTCTCACCGGAGCTGGTGGCCCTATGACACTCAGAAAGGCTATGGCAAGTCAGTTAACCTCAACTGAAACACTACGCGTCGCCTATACACTATCCTCCTCGTTTGGTATTTGTCTTCTTTTCTTTCCTTTTATTTTTTTCTTAGAAGTCCCTATGCACTTGAAACGTTCCGAGAAGCTGGTATGGCGGAGAGAAGCTATCCCAACCAGTGGAGGGTCTGGGCCGAAGCCTTCAAGGATCCCGAAATCCTTATGTCCACAGTTCTATAGCAATGGAACATAATAGTGCGCTCCTTTTAAAAAAAATGTATTAGCGCCGCGAAGCAACTGTGACTATGGGCGGTGTACAGACGGAGACAGATGGAGAATTGACAGCATGAACGAGTCGGAGTTGTTAGTATGCATCCTGGGACTAGTTCAGGAGGAACTGCGCCGAAATCTGCATGAATTTTCCGCCGGAAAACACAGGGGAAACCTCACGCAGCCGGTAGAAGGTTTCCAACCCGCTATACACCTGAGTCTTCAGCATGGCCTTGCACTATCAAAAGAGAACTTCACCGCATAACACGCTATCTGTTACGTCGTCGACGACGACTGGGACGACGGACAGCCACGCTATACAGCTGCACTCTTAAAAATGAACTTCACCGCACAGCACGCTCCTAGCCAACTATCATCCCGAATGACTACGTTCTCGCCCCTGATTTGTTGAAAACGAGAGGCGGAGCCTATTTTGTGCCGTACATAATGGCCACAAGATAGGCTCAGCCTCTCGTTTTCAACAAATCGGGGGCGAAAACGTTGTCGTTCGGGATGATGGTTGGCTAGGAGCGTGCTGTGCGGTGAAGTTCATTTTTAAGAGTGTGGAGCTCGAAGGAGCATCATTAAAGAATTACTGAATTTTCCTGGTTGTTCCGCCTCTGATTGTCTGCAGGGCAAACTTGACTGTATCCAACCATCACCCAGAACGACATCGTCTCTTCCCTGATTTGATGGAAATGGGCGGCGTACGCCTTTTAATGACGCATGTGCAGTTATTTTACTTGTCACAAAAGGAGCGTACACTCTAAAAACAGAACTTCACCGCACAGCACGCTGAAGGCCAACCATTGCACAATTACTAATACCTTTATCACTTTTGATTTGTGGAAAGCGCGGGGCCTACGCCTTTTAGTGACACTTAACATGACTACGCAAGTGTCCCCCACAAAAGTATACGTCTCCCGTTTTCAACAAATCGACAGTGATAAAGGTATCATTCTTTACAGTGGTTGGCCTTCAGCATGCTATCTGGTGAAATGAGTGTCCACTTTTCCATGCAGTAAGTACACTCTTAAAAATGAACTTCACAGCATAGCACGCTCCTAGCCAACCATCATCGCGAATGATATCGTTATCTGCCCTGATCTGTTGAAAACAGGGGGCGTACGCCTTTTTTGTGACAATTATGAACAGCATAAGTGTCACAAAAAAGGCGTACGCATCCCGTTTTCAACAAATCAGGGCAGATAACAATATCATTCGAGATTATGGTTGGCTAGGAGCGTGCTATGCGGTGAAGTTCATTTTTAAGAGTGTATACGCTCCTATAGCCAACCATCATCCCAAGTGCCGTCGTTCTTTCCCCGATTTGCTGAAAACGGAAGACGTACGCCACTTTTGTGGCATCATGCAGTTCACAATTCCCACAAAAATGGCGTTCGCCCCCTTTTTAATCGAATCAAGCGAGATAACGTTGTGATTCGGAATGATGCATGGTTGGCTATAGGCGCGTGCTATGCGGTGAAGCTCTGTTTTTCGCGTGTAGGGAGCACACAAATGAGAGCGGTCATAATCTCCACCATTGCTGCAATAATGCATGCCTCGTTGCCCCAAGGCAGCAACAATTCCACTCGGAGCCTGACGTTTCAAACCACACCTAAGAAATATATTTTTCTAGAGACACTCCATTTCCTAAAACATTTGTTTGTGCAGTACACAACTATTTTCATTTATAGTGTTGTTCCAAAAAGGCTCGGAATGTGGCTCGACTGTGCAAGACTTGTGCTATAAGCAGAAGAGTGCTGACGGCTCCCCGGACGGCCTTGCACAGGCCTCGTCCGATTACCACTTTATCAGCGCTGTCTGCCCGGGGTCCAGCTATCCGAACACGCATCACTTTCTTATAGGCGAGGCCCGGGAGAACGCTTTCATATTTCTTAGTGTTCTTCTACATACCACGGTCTTGTATCATGCGCTCGGGAGATATGTGCTATGGTCTATAATGGGGTGCATAGATTGCGAAGCTCCACGCACACGTACATAATGTGAGAACGAGTTAAAGGTCTCTGGCACGTGTTTGAGGATTTCTTTCTTTTCTGCTCCCTCTCTTGCTTACAATGCAAACTAGGCAACGCCTTATCCCCAGTATACTATCTGTAACGTTACTAGCGTTACTGTTGAGAAAAGATGCAGCCAGCGACTTTGGACACACTCTTAGAACTGAACTTTACCGCATAGCACGCTCGTAGCCAACCATCATCTCGAATGATATCGTTATCTCCCCTGGTTTGTTGTAAACGGGAGGCGTACGCCTTTTTTGTAACAATTATGAACAGCATAAGTGTCACAACGTTTTCAACAAATCAGGGCAGATAACGATATCATTAGAGGTGATGGTTGGCTAGGAGCGTCGTTTTCTTCTTCTTCTTCTTCGCCCAATCAAAAGACGGTCGTAACCCCTGTTTTTATTCACACTCAACGTCGTTATCGTCGTCTTTGCGACACTATCGAGAGTCTTGTACCAAATGACTGGAAACTGAAGAAAAGCAAACGTGCCTCAGAAAAACACGCCAAATGGAAACAACGCGATGAGGTATATCTGTACATCTGCGAGATAGCAAAAAAAAAAAAAAAAAAAAAAAAAAAGCTTATGTCATAATTACTTCATTTGTAACTAGATTGCAATGTGTTGTATTTACTGTGCTGGGAAGAATAAAGAAGGCGTACACTAGGCTAGAGTGCTATTAAACAACGTCTGGTATAATCCTTCTTGTACATGTTAGTGTCTTTATTCTTTTCCCTTGAATTAACTTGGCTCTAGCTTGCGCTCACTTCCTTTCTACACTCTTAAAAAATATGTGTACAGTAACTCTTTTTTGGGGAGTACACCCTTGCCACATATATCACAGTGTACAATTACTCTCCAGTAGGGAGTTAAAGGGTCTCCTCACTCCCTGAAGGGAGTGAGGACACCCCTTTTTGAGACCAATTGTACTCTCCAAAAGGCAGTGATATATGTGGCAAGGAAAATGAGTTAAAGTACACCTTTTTTTCTAAAGAGTGCAGTAGCGCACATACGTTGCTCCGATGCACGTCGGACAACCTAATCTTCACGTCTTTGTCTCGCTTTATTTTTACGCTCCTTGCCCCGTTGCCGTCGCCGCACAACAACCACACACACACACACACACAAGTGCAGGGGCCACCAAACTACACCGTTATCCCAACTATTTTGCCCACATGTACCACTCCCAATCTCGAGACCACGTGTCGCCTCGCACTTCATCGGCCTCCGATCACTCCCAGATGCAGCCTCATTCCCCATCGGATAGCCACCCGGCGACCAGCGCACGCGACCCACCAAGATGCATCTCGTAACGAAGGCTGAGGTGAAAGGCCTCGTTAGATTCCCCCCATATTCCTTCACTCAACGACTAACACGGTCCAACAAGAGACTCCGTTATGTGAGTCCTTCGCACAAACACGTGATCTGCACGACGAGGCGCGAATCCTCGATCAACGGAACGGCGTCTGCATCAACGGCACTGAGTCGTCCGCGCGATCCATCACGTGAGAACCATTCACGTGCATCTATGATATAGTGCGTGGTATATGGTAGTGGATGAGAATGAAAATAGATGCACGCTGAGGACTCGTTGCTCCGCGTGGATTCCCGTCGTATATTGTTGACGTAGAGGGGGAACCCTCGAGTGTTTCATGCAGTCATGGCCGTGAACGCGACTGAATGATGTCTTCTGCGGGACGATGTGATCATTGATCTCGTATATAGTGCAGGATGATACAGGAAACACACTGAGGCTTCTATTTTTGGGACGTGTTTCGGTAGTGACGTAATCCGATGTCACCATATTCGGGAGAAATACGGGACGTTCGCTCATAGCTCCGCATAGCACGCTCTTAGCCAATCACCATCCCGAACGACATATCGTAATAACATATGGTTAATAACCAGAACACTCATGCAGTTCAAAAAAAGAGGCGTAAGTCCCGCGCTTTCCCCAAATTCGGAGTGATAAAGGTATCATTCTGTGCAGTGGCTGGCCTTCACCGTGCTATGTGGTGTGGCATGTATCCGTATATGTGAGAGCTCAAGTTTGCGGGCCGGTCGAGTGCGTTAAGCTACTTGCTCACCTCAATACGTAGTCGCCTCTCTAACTCCATGGCTACGCGACGTCATGCAGCACTCGCTCCCCACGCGAACGCTGCAAGCTCGACCACAACTGCACCCACTGCCTCCCATCTAAGATGCAACGGTCGTTGGAGTCTATTACCAGCGACTCAACGTCCCGTTTACAGTGGCATTCCTTCATAAGGTAGGTGTCGTTAGCTCGCTGAACTGCTCAACTTGCGGAACCCCAAGAGGACACGAAGCACGTGCTCGTCACCTGCCGTCGTCGCTTCGACTCTTGTCGGCAAACACTGAAGAACGCCCTCGATAAATTAGATCATCGACCTTTTGGCGTTGAGAAGGTGCTGGGGAGCTGGCTAAAGCAGCACCGACAACCCGCGCTACGTGCCCTGGCGAAATACCTCAAGACTATAGACAGCCATGACGATGCACACTCGCATGTGCGCAACAACGGCGTGCAAATATCGCAATCGCCCCACACTCCTCTGTGTTTAGGGGACCTCGACATAAAATCCGAATATTTCACCCTTGTATCGACCTATATGCAAGGTCAAAGTGCGGTACGGTTGATGCCCCGGGACGCCTCCGTAACAGGGAAGAAGATTAAGCGGGCCCCGTTGACGGCTGTATTGATAATCTGGGCGAATCTCAAACCGCCCCAGTAAGCGAGCTCCGAGACGGTATCACAGAGGGTATCCTCTTGATATCTCGCCTAGCCAGATTAGGCGTTGGGGGGCTCAAATTACTCGAGGTCCCACGGTTGGATGCCGACGAGACAAATCTGAGTGCCCTCGCGCCCTGCGCGGCACGGGCGGGTGACGGGACAGTACAATCGTGCTGTTCTTGCTCAGAGGCCTGAAGTCACGCAGAGTCGACCTTTGATTACACGTTACACGTGCTGCAGAGTTGCATGTCATTAACGTTCGACACACACGGCGATGGCGCTATTTTTTTTTTTTTTTGGCTCCCAAAACGCTGAAGCCCTGTTCCAGAGCTTTCTTGTTGAAGGAAACCATGACAACGAAATACCGATCTGTGTCTTCTCTTCCAAGAGACTGCACTAGACCTTTTTGTGTAATATATTTAGCGGTATGATGTAAGTTTAATAGCATCGTTATTTTTCTGTTAGCACAGACGCTTTCGTCGCCGCAACTTGGCCCGTGCCCAAGCGATACAGACAGGCATTTTACATGTTCTTCAGGCGCAAATAGGAAGAATTAAATCTCGGGGAGTTGACAACGAGTTTTGTGGACTGCACTAACGTTTACCAGGAAACGTTGCGCAACAAACAGATACAGTCACGATAGGGTTCTTGACTCGAGACTGATGACCGAAGGATAGAGTTGCACGGCTGTAATTACTCAACAGAGATCCTGATGATTTCGAGCGAATCAAGGACCTCTATTGTTAGATGTACTACGTGGAAGCAGCGGAGGTCTGCGACCCAATTGCACCTAATGAGGAAGTGCCCATTAACGAAAGCCAGGAGCCTGGGACGGCTGATGACGTTGACGCAGTCTATATTTTGTGACGTAGCCACGGTGACGTATAATTCTGTTATGTACACTGTGCAGAGCTCTCTCTCTCTCTCTCTCTCTCGATGTCAATGCACGTTCTAAATCAAGACCACTTCATTATCAAATCGTCTGTGCGTTCTTTCAGCGATTACGTTGTGCTCCTCTTGCGGCCGATAACAGAAACGAGGCAATACCAAGCAACATCGTATACAGGGTGTTTCAGTTAAATCCCCTGGCTAAATGATTCGCGAACGGGTGCACCAATCGAAGAACTTTCTTTTTTACGCGTATCTGTCCGATAAGCTGCGCACCGTGTGAATGAGTGGAGTGCTGAAGTGAACGGGTATAGTGCTGAAGAAAAAGTGGAAAGCATGTGATATCAAGGTATACTACGTGACATACCTGGGTAGTAATGCCATTACTGTAATGAATTACTTTTGATATTATGTAATTTGTAATGTAATTTAATTACATTTTGGCAGTAATTTTAATGACATTACCACGGTCCCTTGACATTACTCATTACTTTTTTACAAAAGAATCGACTGTGTCTTCTGTGTTGGCACTTGGCAGAAAGAGTGTAAGAACGGTGACCCACGCTACCGGCACAGAATAAAATGTGTCGTTTTTACAACGTAGTGTTGTCTGGCAATGAATTTCCACATCCACAATATCATTACGATTAAACTCGCAGTAATGACTTTGTTACTTTTTCGTAGTAATTGTAATGTAATTTAATTACATTTCAATCGCAGTAATGAGTAATCTAATTTAATTAAATTCTAACTGGAGTAATGAGTAATGTAATTTAATTACATTTTAGAAGTAATTTACCCAGGTATGCTACGTGATGAATAGAGAGCGAATTTTTAGGCACTATACACTCTACAAGTAGAACTTCACCGCATGGCACGCCTGTGCGTCAACCATTGCCACGAGTGATAGGGTTATCGATTCTGATTCCGATTCGATCGCTCCCTTTTTGTGTCAATTTGAATGTATGATAATTAACACAAAAAGGCGTACGCCATCCTCTCTCTTCGAATCAGAAGCGATAGCACTATCATTCATGGCAATGGTTGGCGCACAGCGTGCTATGCGGTGAAGTTATGTTTTTAGAGTGTAACAGAGGGCGCTCTTGACCGCATAGCACGCAATATGCCAGTCATAATCGCGGATGATATCGCTCTCTCTCCTGATAAGCTGAGAAAGGGGGTGCACACCTTTTTATGTATCAGCTCTCTTTCCAATCAGAAGATAAAACGATACAACTCTGGAGGTTGGTTGGCCTACAGTCTAAAAACAGAGCTTCACCGCATAGCGCGCTGTGCTCCAACCATTGCCAAGAATGATAGGGTTATCGCTTCCGATTGGAAGAGAGAGGGGGGCGTACGCCTTTTTGTCGCAATTTTCATATATCCAAATTTCCACAAAAAGGCGTACGCCCCCATCTCTCTTCGAATCAGAAGCGATAACCATATCATTCGCGACAATGGTTGGCGCACAGCGTGCTATGCCGTGAAGTTCTGTTTTTAGAGTGTAGAACGACTTATGCCACGAAGAGCGCTAAAGACCCGTTCTCTAGACTGATTAAATGTGTTTCGTCCGTGCGATCCTAATAGAGAGATGGCGCATATCAGTCAGACAAGCGGGGTGGGGGACTTGCGAAGCCTGTCTGACGCCGTTTTTCTTCGGCACTCCCCGTTGCGAAGTAAGCTCAAGAACGCGTAATTCATTGGTCGATAAGGGGGTGGAAGAGCGTCCTTTTGCGCTTCACCGCGACCAGCCGCGAAAACAAAATATGTAAACCGAAACCAATTAATTACTGCAACAAACGACCCGCTTCGGCGGCAGATTTTCCTCTAAAAGGTGTCCGAAGGCTTTAGAAGCTATGTTTTTCATTGGAATTTTTATTTAAATAATGAGAGCCTCCTACTGATTCACATGGTGCGCAGCTTGTAAGTGGTATCGGGCAGATACTTGTAAAAAAGAAAGTTCTTCGATTGGTGCACCCGTTCGCGAATTATTTAGCTCAGGGATTTAGCTGAAACACACTGTATGCACTCTAAAAACAGAACTTCACCGCATAGAACACTGTGCGCCAACCATTGCTACGAGTGATAGGGTTATCGTCTGTGATTGGAAGACAGAGGGAGGCGTACGCCTTTTTGTGTCAATTTTCATATATCCAAAATGCCACAAAAAGGCGCACGCCCCTCTCTCTCTTCGAATCAAAAGCGATAACCCTATCATTCATGGCAACGGTTACGCACAGCGTGCTATGCGGTGAAGTTCTGTTTTTAGAGTGTAACGGTTACGTTAATTGTCACAAAAAGGCGTATACGCCCCGCGCTTTCCAGAAATTATAAGCACGTTAACTAACAGTACCATTCTTTGCAATGTTTGGCTTTCGGCGTACTCTGTGGTGAAGTTCTGTTTTAAGAGTTCACGTGAGGCGTACAACGGAAGCATACATCACCAAACGAGCATGAAAGCAAATGAGCTCCTGGCAAGTCGGTGGCATATGATGATGGAACCGCTTGCCGTATATAGAGTCGGCCATGCTCAGGCGAGCAACATCACGACTATCGCGGGGACGGATCGTGCGTCCAGGGCTGACTTCACAGGGAACCGTGCCGACATTTCCCTCACGGGCTCACAGTGCCTGAGGAGAACCCCCAATCACATCTTGGCCCAATATTGTACCAAGATTGGGCCAATATCGCCAAGATTGGGCCAATATTGGGACAATATATTGTGCTGCTGCCAGGGGAAACACCCAGATAGCACATCCGCTGGCCGTATTCGAACACGAATAACCTGCCAGTCTCAGCATGACATGCCATTATCGTAGCCCAGTTTGCCACGGGAACTGGTGGGGGATGCCACGATATTCCACCGTTAAGAATCCACAATTTAAAATCCCAGATGTTCAAAATCCCTGATTTAAAGCTTTAATATGAAGAATGGCTGAATGATAGTGTTGAATAATACATATTACTGACACACCTCGCAGTATTGCGTCATTTTGACGCCAGTTGAAGTGATTGTCGTTAATAAAAACCAGGTTTTTGGCGACCGCAAGGCTTAGCAAGGCGGTCACATCGGAGCAGCAAAAATTATTAGAATGTGGTTAGGTTAGGTTAGTTTTCAGAGGTTAAGTTAGCTTAGGTGTTTTTTGACAGCTCGCCACGCTGTTTGGGGGGGGAGGGGGCTCCCCAAAGTTGGGCACGCACGCAACGCTACGATAGCGCCGTTTGGGATTTTGAGCATATGGGATTCTAAACGGTTGATTCTTAACAGTGGCATTTCGGGATACCCCCAACTGGTGTGGCAAACCGGAGGCATGCGATGCAAAATGCATCTCATACCTATTTGCATGCGGGGCGGGCTTTCATTGGTCCGCACAAACAATTTGTCCAATTATCATGGGAGAGCGTGTGAGGGGATCAATGAGAAGCCTCTTCCCTTTTGAGAAGGAAGGAAAGGGAAAGCGTATATTGCGGCTTTTCAATTAAATCACCAACCAGTCAACCGATGAATGTCGTTCTTTTTGCGTTGGTCAAGTTAAGTGCATCTTTCATTCGGAGGGGAGGAATTTCTGTACTTTAGTGCCCTTTTAATTTCACAATTTTCGATTAATTGCTATCGAATTCCAAATATGTTGCATTCAAATGCATTTCTTGTGACCGCTGTCCCGTCGCTTCGTAAGAATCAATGTTATGTAAACTGCGACAAGTACTATATCCTGACAGCAAATGTGAACGGATGTTTGCTCGTGGCTGAATAGCTGAGTCTAAAGACGCCATGGGATATTCTTGCGCGGCATCACACCCATATTTGACGTGGGGGCGTGACAGTAGTTCGCTGGCGGTTGTTTTTCCGCATTTTGCGACGCCTTTCGTTCTATGAAAAACCTCGGGTGAATGTCATTTGTAAAAAAGGAGGAGCCTACCTTTTCTAGCCTGCAATCCTCGCTGCAAATAATGTTGAAATCCTCTTGCTCCAGAACCTGCAACAATAAACGAAAATGTGTAAGTGTTTACATTCTGCAATATATTATAAGAATAAAGACGGGGCATTATGGGAGCGACCACGAAAAACACGCTCCACAACTGCGCACATTTCGAAGGTATGACGTGCGACGGTGGCAGCTTCGTTGATTTTTGCGAAATTGTATCATGATATGATGAAGCTACCATGCAGAGTTGTGCCTAACTCGTTGCAAGTAACTGGTTACTTGGTAACGGTTACTTTTTTTGGTAACGAAGTAACGATTCAGTTACTTTTTAAAAAATGGTAATAGTAACGGAATCAGTTACAAAAATTGGTAACTCGTTACTGA
The DNA here is from genome assembly GCF_037126465.1 of Ornithodoros turicata. Lineage (NCBI taxonomy): Eukaryota > Metazoa > Arthropoda > Arachnida > Ixodida > Argasidae > Ornithodoros > Ornithodoros turicata. The sequence continues at coordinate 24,960,320 of NC_088207.1, forward strand.
CGTTACTCGTTCCTTTTGTTCAGCGCGGGGGAGCACATTTCGGCACTCCATGTGGCGCAATGCGTGGACCTGCGTGACACCCACGACCACGTGTGACTCAAAGTATTATTGCAGTCCCTCGTTGGATGTGTTGACGTGCTGAATCGTCTTAAACGAAGGCCCTTGTCTTTTCTCTTGTTTCCGTAATCTCCGACCATCACTCCTTCCCAAGGATGGGTACCAATTGTGCTATGGCTACAAAAAACGCGTTTCGACTTCTAGCCTTTTCTTGTCTTTGCTAAGCTTCTGAGAGCCCTAAATTATGACGCAGCCCCTCGTCTGTTTTTGGGAACCGTTGGTGATCGGTGGCACGAAAGCCGGTGTCTTTTCTTGTGTTTTCATAAACCTCCGATCACCCCCACTTCGGCAGCAGACGTCATCACACGAAAGAGAACGAAGATCACTTATGTAAATTTCGAGTATCAGGTTCTTGTGAAGTGCAATTTCTCATTAATAATGAGTTGAAGGCAAGTGACGGCATGTTTGTTGGCTCCTTTAACTATGCGGCGGTAACGAAAAAGTAACTCATTACTTTTGTATGTTGGTAACGAGTAACGTATTTAGTTACTTTTTTCTGAAGTAACGGGTAACGGTATTTAGTTCCTATTTTTTGGTAACGGGCACAAGTCTGCTACCATGTGGCATGAATTAGCTCTCAATCGCTCTCGCTTCTCCATTTTTTTATTTCTCAACTCAACTCAACTCAACTCTCAATCGCAAAACCGCGGTCGCCACACACAACGCCAACGTTACAAGTTCCAATGATTGTACAACATGCGTGGTCGTGGACACTGCAGCGACTCAAGCTACAAGTTGAGGGGGGAGGGGCATATGTTTAATGCTGTTTGAAAAGAAGGGAAGGGAATATTACAAAAAGCATGCCAAAGGAGCACACGTGATAGTGACCCGACCTAACCTAAACTAATCACAAACATGACTTCGTCGTATTACGCTATCAGAACCAACCTCCATTCAGAATGATAGTTTGTTGGAAGTGGTAGGCGTAAGCCTTTTTGTGACAGGGGAGGAGGGTTGCAAGAAATTGGGAGAAAGATCGCTATTACAGTTACGTTAAAGTTGTAGCTGCCTTACGTATCATCACGGATATGTGTCTATAAGGCTGTAATGAGGGAGTCCCTCGTATAGGAGATGCACCGGAAAGAAAGGGGGGTCTCAAGACATTTAAAGGGTGTAGTGGGGTCTTCATAAATCATTGTGTAACACTCGCGTGTACTATACGAGATATTCATATTTTATACGGCCCCCTGCACACGAAATGCGAGGAGCCTAAGAGTAGCATTTCATTGGCCATTATAACACGCTTCAAATCAGGCGCCAGAGAAAGGACCACCTTCAATGCCAACACAGAACAGAGACATAACACAACAACGAAGAAAACGAGGAAACAAAAGCGAAAAGCGCAACGGAGAAAAAGAAAATGCGAGTGGGGGAAAATTCCCAACGAGTCCGACAAAGTAAATAAGGGCGCCTGGTACCCCGCACAAAAAACAAGGGTCGCTTGTTTCTGGTCTAACCATTTCTTTGGGGCACTCGAGGGGGGAACTCGACACTGATGTTTCCAATGAGCCGAGACACAGACATGCGCCAGTCACTTGCGCATGAACTGGAGGGGGGAGGAGACAAAGCAATAAAAATAAAAATAAAAACGAGAATAACGGCCTTTGCTGCATCGTTGCCACCGAGAAGTTAAAACAGAAACGTAAGAAATATGAAACTTAAGAAACGGGTTTCTTCTCCGAATGTGAGAGGATTCTATTTTCGCGTACGTCCACGAGGAAGTATCACTGCACACAAGACACTGTCGTGGTAAACAAGCCCGAGCTGGGGCGAAGCTCCTGTTTGTTTACCACCGTCCCCGCCCCCTCCCCCGTGTTTGTTTACTGCGAAGTTTGTCTACCAGTTGCCTCCATTTACGCCGTTTTATCTGTCGTGGTTTTGCTCATTTTCTCTGCAGTGTGCACATTCTTAAAACACAACTTCACCACGTAACGGGCTCCAAGGCCAACCATTATACGGAAAGCGCCGAGCGGCATACGCCTTTTTATGACAAGTAACTCAACTGCATAAGCCAACCATTGCCACAAATGTTGCTTAAATCCGAAGAGATAAGAGGCGTACGCCTTTTGTGGCTGTGAGGCACAAACGACAGGACGTTACTATCACCACCGTGGCAATTTATACGTATATACGACAATTGCCACAAAGAGGCGTACGCCCCCTCTCGCTTCGATTCGGAAGCGATAAGTAGAGAGCGGATTTTTAGGCACTGACAGGTAGCGCTGTTCGTCGCGTAGATCATTCTGGGCCAACCAAGCTTCAGAATTGTATCACTTTATCTTCCCATTGGAAGGAAAGTTTATATATAAAAGGACGCGCCCCCACCCCCCTTCTCAGCTTATCGAGAGACAGGGCGATATCATCAGTGATGATGATTGGCATACACGACGTGGTCAAGAGCGTCCCATGTTACTGCCTAAAAAACCGCCCTCTAGCGGCGGCCCATAAATGGTTGGCGCACAGCGTGGTGTATGCTGTGAAAGTCCGTTTTTAGAGTTTTTATTTTTTATTCTGTGTTAGCGCCGCGAAGCAACTGTGCTTATGAGCGGCGTACACCTGGACAGATGGAGAGAGGACAGCAGGAAAGAGTGGGGCACAGGGGGGTTAGTATGCGTCCTGGGCCGACTTCACGGGGAACTGTGCCGACATTCATCTGGAAAGACTTCGGAAAACCCAAGGACAAACACAAACCTCAGACAAACCTCAGACGGCATAGCCGGTGACAGGATTCGGACCCATGCCACCTCGCAGTCTCGGCGTGGAAAAGCGGTCATCCTAACCACTATGCCACGGGAGCTGTTTTCTTTTTTTTTTTTTCCTTCTTCTTCTTTTTTAATTGTGTAGTGGTTCGTGAAACAAATGCAGAGTTCATTTACATCTAATGCAAGTCCCTGGATACGTTGTGTACCGCCATAGTATACGCTGGCAGAGGCACTTAGCGAATAACAACCTCTGGGGGTCATGGACATCAGGACATCCCGGGAGATCGCGTTGCGGTCGGCGCGAGCAGTCAAACAGGCGTCGGCCAAGGAGGAGACTCCACTGGCCGACGCCGACACTGCTCTGGAGATCATCTCTCCACCCTGCCCTCCCCCACCTGTTCTTCGTCTAAAGCGCCCATGTACACTACGTAGCTAACGTCTCGGCCTCTGGTCGTCTGAGGAGGAGGAGGGGAGGGGGGATATCTGTTTATTTACAAAAAATTGAGCTCGGGGCGACATCGTTTTCTGAAACGTCGTAGATTCACTGAATCGGTAGGACTCTGTGTGTAGGCTACAGGAAAGCTACAATTCTGTAGAATACATGAAACAGACTCTAGCGGCACTGGACAACAGGCCTTTCTCCTTTTGCAAGATTACCGGAAGATGGCCCACAAGGCACCAACAATCCAAAGCACTGAAAGCGCTCTGCGTTTTCTTAAAAGACAGCGGTATAAAAGACCGCTTCTAAATTCCATCACTCCCAATTATTATATTTTAACGCGTAAGAACTGGAGCTGCAGGCGCCCTTACGGCAGCCACCTAGCTCCAATACACCACAATCCAGTTAAACTTATCTATCTATCTACATGAAACCACAATTCTGACTATGCGAAAGCTACAGTTCTGTAGACTACAAGAACAACAATAACTTCAATGATGACCAGTGGGTATTTTCATCGCCAGGGGGCGACACTCTGCCCCACTGCAGGCGGTATTGTGGTGAAATGGAATAACGAGTCGTCTGACAGTGAGGACCGAAGTCGTACGATGCCACAAAAAAGGGTTAGAAGCGGTTTTAGGGCAGAGCATTGGTGGGCTGGATTTTGTAGTGGACCAAGTAATTCTGACATAAAGTGAGAGGGCGAGAGTCCAGTTGATCGAGAGACACTGTAGCCTACAAGAAAGCAACAATTGGGGCTACAAGAAAGTTACAGTTCTGACTACAAGAAAGCGAAACAAAGACGAGGTAAGCCACAGAAGGTTGAGCCACCTCTAGTAGGATTTAATAAACGAAATTTAGAAGTACTTATCAACTCTTGGAGCTCTATAGCTCTGCTTTTGTGTTTTTACGCATCGAGACAACTGTGACTATATGAGCGACGTCTGCGATCCTGTGAGGATTAATTTTTGCACTCCCGAGAATTCTTTAACGTGCGTCCAAGTCCCAGCAGCATACGGCACACCGTATTTAACGTCATTTAACGTCAAAAACAAATACATATGGAGGAGATAGAGGGTGAACGGTGGAAATGCGTAGAGGGTGCGTGGGTTCGTCGAGGAGTGCAAAGTGTTAGAGGGGCCATTGAGCAAGACCCTCCTCCTGCAAGGAACTTGAGAATGATCTTCACAGCATAGCACTCTCCTAGACAACCATCATCCCGAATGGCATCGTTCTGTCCCGGAATTTGTAGAAAACGAGAGGCGTACGCCTTTTTGTGTGACTGTTATGCACTGCATAAGTGTCACAAAAAAGGGTGCGCCTCCCGTTTTCAACAAATAAGGGGCGAGAACGATGTCATTCGAGATAATGGTTACCTATGGAGGTGCTAGCCGGTGAAGTGAAGAGTGTGGTTGATGCACGCAGCGTGCATGCGGTGAAGTTCTGCTGTTAGAGTGCATCATCCCGAATAAAAAGGTTATAGACAGGCCGATTTATTGAAAGCGTACGCCAACCATTGCCACGAATGATAGCGTTATCGCTTCTGATTCGAAGAGAGAGGGGGCGTACGCCTTTTTGTGGCAATTTGGATATATGAAAATTGCCACAAAAAGGCGTACACCCCCCCCCCCCCACTTTCTTCGAATCAGAAGCGATAACGCTATCATTCGTGGCAATGTTTGGCTCACAGCGTGCTATGCTGCGAAGTTCTGTTTTTAGAGTGTGTATCATTCGTGGGAATGGTTGGCGCACAGCGTGATTTGCAGCGAAGCTCTGCTTTTAGAGTGTTCTGTGCAGTAGCTGACCTTCGGCGCGTTATGTGGTGAAGTTCGTTTTCAAGGAGTGTAGAGTGTAGTTTACGAGAACACGCCAGTACTCGGAAGTGACGCCGTAGCAACAAAGTTTCTCGAAGGGTTCGCTATATACGCTGAACGGAGTAAATATTGCTGATATATACGACCTTTTTTTAGCTCCGTCTTTCGAAGAGACACAACCATAATGGGCATAACTCCCATCTGGCTTGCCGACGGGGAGATGAAGGTCATCGGAAAAAGCAACAATTCATTGAGGCCCGCTCAAAAGCAAGCCTGCGCTTTAGCGCAATTACGTTCAATTGAAAGACCGCGTTGCTTCGCACAACGGTCGCTACGGACTATAGATGTGCCAACTGAAGATGCACCACCCCTGCGGGAGTCCGCAGCGTGGCGCTGTGTTTCTTTTTGTCAAACCTTAGTTGATGTGAGCTGCTCTTGTGAGCTCGTATCAGTTCGCTACGCATGTTATACCGTCGTCGCGCACGGGAAATTGGATGTCTTTTCGGGCAACATTCATTCTCTGCCATATAGAAGGCACTTACACAATAAAAATACAGAACTTCACCACATAGCACGCACGGGCGAAGGCCTGCCATATTGCACAGAACGATACCGTTATCATTTACGATTTGTGGAAAGTGTGGGGCGTACGCCTTTTTGTGTCAATTGACATAACGGCATAAGCGTAGTGAGCCAACATGTGTTTGGTGAACTCATTATATTCACTATATTATTCATTCACTTATTATATTCACTATAGCAAAAAAAAAGAAAAGAAAGAAAACAAAAGACGGATGGAGGATGAAGGGTGGAGGTGCGTAGAGGGTGCGTGAGTTAAAAATGAACTTCACCACATAGCACGCTCCTAGCCAACCGTCATCCCGGATGGCATTGTTCTCGCCCCTGATTTGTTGAAAACTGTAGGCATACGCCTTTTATTTTTATTTTTTTTGTAGAACTTATACATGCAGCACATAATTGGAACAAAAAAGGCGTACGCCTGCAGCCGTTTTAACAAACCAGGGGGCGAGAATCTTGTAATTCGGGATTATGGTTGGCTGGAACGTGCTATGCGGTGAAGTTCATTTTTGAGCAAGTTACGGCAAGCTATTGCGGCATCACCCCCCCCCCCCCCCCCCTCAACAACAACAATAGATGATGACTATGAGACGGGGTGTTAAAAACAGCAACGTCAAATGATAATAAGCAAAAAGGGTAAGTTAAAAGTTGTTAACCGATATATTTTTCGCAAGTTTTATTTTCACATTGAAGAAAAAAAAGATGACTACCCCGGACAATTTACGAATCATAACTACCCTCGTTCCCCGTCAACCTAAGGGCACGAGTTTCATGCCGGCCATACTTATTTGTTGAGTGTGCTTTTAACCTGTTTTGCCCATAGATATGGTTCATGTTCGGTGAGGCTTGGCCATGTTATGAACATTTCGTTAACAATTGAAATATTCTATTCATAGAATCACAAGCAGTTATGACTGAAAATTCGGATGCGGGGATGTTTTTAAAAAAGCCAGCAAAAAAAGGCAAAACAATAATAAGTCGACGCACCTAGCCTAGAATAATGGTGTCGTAACACTTTATTGATGTTCAATGTATTTTGTATACTGATACGCCGTCTTGGGAAGAAATATCGTTACAAGTAATCACTTGCTGAGCGAATAACCTGTAACCGGTAACTGGAATTAACTGCACCGTAACTGTAACCAGTAACTGTAATTTCTCAGTGAGCGACTTTCGTGATGAATACCAGTCGGTGACAGGTATAGTGGACACAAATACGACAACTCCGCAAAACTAGAGAGATAAGCACTAAATTATAAAGTAACTGTAACTATGTTGCTGTCTAGTTACAGTTACATTGAGTTAACTGGTCAAGTTCTTGGTTATGTTCTGGCGATACCTTAGATCCGTCCTGCCTAAAGCGGATTAGATTTCCAATCGCAATCATTGAAACGAACTCGCACCAGTAGTTACGTATAAATATAATAAATGCAAAATAACGCTAAGACGGGATGCTTCGAGCCTGTCGATTTTGCAGACACACTATTCTAAAAAATACAACCACGCGCGTGAAATTATTTCCTTCACTGGGTCCAATTTCTCGTTGTGCAGCTGCAGCCCAAGGGTCAATCGCTAAAAGTTCTCAGGCCTTTCAGCGTTCAATGAGGATGAGTTTCTCCTCCTCCCCCCCCCCCCCTCCTCTCCCTACTTCCCGCAGCATTGCTCCATCGTGGTTAATGGCTTGCGAGTCAATAAGGGCGTCCTTTGCCGGAGGAAGTCCGTTGATGCGGGGGCGCTGCGGACACTTAGTTAGAAGCTATATGGCCCAAGGTGGTCCAAACCGGATGGACAGCGGGGAATAATGAAGAAATTCCCAGGCCTGTCCGATGACGGCCGTCGTTTTCGTCCCCAAGTAACTTCACAATGATTGAGTCCCGGGGTTTCCGCCCTGGAGTTTCCGCTCGTTACGAGTATAGGTTCTCCGCGTGCGACAGATTGTCTTGATGTTGAAAGATGAAAGTCACTGAAAAGGTTAGCTAGCTGTAGGGCTCGAACCCACATCCCTGGACTGGCAATCCAGAAGATGTGGGTTCGAGTCCTACAGCTATAGCTAACCTTTTCAGTGGCTTTCATCTTTCATCGTTAATTTCTTAGGCAAATTGAGGCGTTGTATGTATTTGTCCCTTCTGTGTTGTTCCAGCCTCAGAACATCAGTTCTTTCATGTCTTTATGTTCCCAGACTTGACGTGCTCGGCCGGAGCAGCCTTCTCGGGCGCGAGTGGCATTCAGTTGAGGTATATGTGTATGCCTGCGCTCTTAAAAATGAACTTCACAGCATAGCACGCTCCTGGCCAACTGTCATCTCGAACGATATCGTTATTTGCCCTGATTTGTTGAAAACTGGAGCCGTATGTTTTTTTTTTTGTGACACTTAGCCGGCATCAGCCCCATCTCATCATCGTATCTCTATTTGTGTGTGTGTGTGTGTGTGTGTGTGTGTGTGTGACACTTATGATGTTCGTAACTGTCGCAAAAAAGGCGTACGCCTCCCGTTTTCAACAAATATATCATTTTCAACCAACAAATTTATATCGTTTTCAACAAACAAACGATATCATTCGAGATGATGGTTGGCTAGGAGCGTGCTATGCGGTGAAGTTCATTTCTAAGAGTGTGCCTTACGCGCTTCGGGTGTCGAACATTGAAGCCAGAGATTGCCTCAATGTGTTAAGCATGCGCGAAAATGGCACGACATGAATAGTTTAGTAGCTTACTATTTTCGTGACAGTAAGCGTTTCATCCATCATGAGAGAATATATTTGTGAAACCATTATGTACCAGAGCATACGCTGCACACACTCTCAAAACAGAGCTTCATGACATAACACGCTGGAGGCCAACGATTGCACATAATGATACCGTTATCACTCCTGATTTGTGAAAAGAGAGGAGCGTATGCCTTTTTGTGACAATTAACCTCTTCAAAAACCATTGGGTTAAGCGTTAGATCCCCCATCCCCAAGCGCATCCGCCTATTTGTGTTCTTTTGGGTTCGTTGAGGTAACAATAGTTATGTATAGGGTTCGTGTTATTCGGCATTTTCCGAAAAATGCCGGAAAACACCCCCCGAATGATTTTTTCAGATTCGGAATATTCCGAAAAAATACGAATTTCTCGTATCCTGACATGCTGCCATCCCTGGAACCGCAAAGGGAAATCCCCTTGGAATCTCCCTTTGTCGACTGGAGCGTGGCATTATCTTCGGGCTGTGCCCTTGTTTCGTTGTGCGTAAGCACTTATAGGAGGATGACCTCAGCTCTGTTGATGAATCTCGTATGGATGATATAAAGCGCGAGTTTTTCGAATATGCTGCATGCCCTGCCCCTCAGGTGGATATATCTCCTATTCAGTTTTGGACGACCCGTTCGAGCACATGGCCTTTGTTATCGCAATGCGCCTTAAGCATACTGGCTATTCCTGTTTCTAGCGCTAATGTTGAGCGCGCGTTCTCTTAACTGCGTGTTATTAATCGCAAGGAGCGAGCCGCTATGACAGAGCGAGCATGATGATGCACGCTTGCATCTATTACAACAAGAGGTAGTCTCATTGTTTGCTGGTTTGGCACAGGCAATAAAAGACATGTTTATGAAACCATGAATCAATTCACTTCTTTTCGGTTCGTTGTTACTTCGCCCGCAAAACAGGCTCTCCTTCATGCGAAATAAATAGATGCCCGTATTCGGGCATTTATTTTTTGGGCGGAATATAGATGCCGAAAAAATCCCATTTATAGTCCCCAATATAAATGCCGATAAACACCTCCCGAATTGGGTTGAAAATAAATGCCGAAAACCACAAACCCTAGTTATGTAGAAGATGCTACGCACTGGACACTATAATGGCATGGAATACAAAGCTCTGGATAAGCTTGCATGTGTAAAGCTGAACGCAGTTGTGAACGACGTTGCGTTAGTGAAATCTTTACCTGTGCTTGCTTCTCTGTTCTGTTTCTGCCGTGAAACACCTCATCCCATCGTCATACATGTAGTAGTGTTGTTGTTGTTGTTATTCTGCTCTGAGGAAATCATTTCTGCTAACGTACCAAAGCTACTGTGCATGCTCAGCAGGCCTGCTGCTATGGGCCAACCTCTCCTCAATCCCCTAAACAAACAAGCAAACAAACGTCACTCGAACGAGATTTTTTCCCCTTTTTTCTTCTGATTTGTGAAAAATAGCAAGTGCACGCCTTTTGGTATCAGTTTCGATGGATCTTAAGTGATACAAAAAAGATATACCGATTTTCAACAAAACGGGGAAGATAACGATATCATTCTGAACGGATTATGCAGCGCATAAAGCTCTAGCAATAGATGACCCTCCGTTTACAAACATGTGAGGTCACGAGAGGACTGGTTCCATGTTATGTTTTGCTGTGGCGGGCAAGAAGCGCGAAGAACGCGTTGCCTGATAGGCTGATAAAGTTGATAGTGTCTAATGCACCAGCATGCTTTGCGCGGCGGCGTTACGTAATCGATGACGTAGGGGCGTCTATATCAAATCGGACGAAAGACAAAACTGAGTGCTTCCTAACGCGATTCAAATTTTCGCAAAACGAAAAAAAAAAAAAATGCCGGGAAGTGGTTCAGCCTTATCTGTTACGATTAACGGATGAGCGTGTAAAGCGGATTAAATAACAAACACTTTTTTTTCCCTTTCACTTCCGCTGAGCATGCTTTCCATCCCATGCAGGTAATACGGGGATGCGGTGTACTATTAGCCCATTGTAGTGGTCACGTGGACGGAAGTAGAGGCTGTACGCACTTCCTCCCTCGTCGACCGGATGTTGCTGCATAAAACCGCGTGCGCGTTACGGCCACAGAGGCCTGCGGAACCGTTTCCGCTGGCCGCTTTGTTCCTAATTCTAAAGGAAGAAGTGTACGCACGGGAATTGCTGTCAAAACTACGCATCGCTCATTGGGTACAAGGGGTCGGCCACAGGGGTTCGCTTTTACTGGCATGGGTATGTAGCGTCCACAAATACTATTTTATCTATTTATTTATTTATTAGTGCCCACCAACGGAAATAATCCTTATGAGTGGTGCACTTTAAACGAGAGAAAGAAAGAAAATAAACGTAATAAGTAAAGACAGATAGCACCCTGAGTCAAAAAACCGATGCTAAGCATCGGATAAGCACCTAAGTACATCTCCTTTCAACATCAGCGTCACGAGCAAAATCATTGAGCTCACGTTGTACACTACTCAATGGACAATGTCGGTACAATGTGTACTATATATATGTGGTGCGAATATTCGAATTTTTCGAATACTGAAGCAAATAATTCTGTTCTTCGATTCGATTCATTTCCGACGGGATTATCCATTCGAATTTCGAATCGAATCGGTGTTACTTCCAAAACGAATAAATACGAACGATTTCGAAACTGCACACGTAAGGCCGAAAAGGGCACAAGAGAGGGTATGAAACAAAGTAAGCGCTACTTCATCTTCTGATCCGTATGAAAAAAAAAACGTGTATACGTGCTGTATACATGTTTATATCCGTACATGTGTTGCATGTGTTTTGAAACGGTTTGAAAATAATTATTCGCAACGCCTAACTAATACTAAGGACGTTTTACCCTCTCCGGGATCATCAATTAAGCAATGTAGGTAGTTACTCCCATAAGGTCCTGGTAAGGGCGTCACTTCACATGCGCAAATGGTGCCTTCAGTTTTCCTCTATTGTCGTGAGTCCGTCAACTATATACGCCATAGGAGGTAAGGAGGCACAATAGCGCGTCAGGAAAAATACTGCAGCGCCACCATGCGCCATCAGTAGGGGAGCGCACTTTCTCTCGCAGCGTAGTGTCGTGCCGCTAGTAGCGAAGCACAGCGAGTGTGATGGGTTACATTATCTCGTGTAGGAGGGAGCGTGACCTCTCTGTGTCCATTCCACCTATCTGCGGCGCAGTAATACTTTGAGAGCTGACGGTCTATTGCGTGATTCTAAAAATATCGTTCCTCGATATGTGACGGGAAAGCATCATAAAATCAATTTTGTCTCGTCCCTTTGTGTCTACCCTTCGTGCATCTGACCCCAGATTCAGGGAAATGTTGCCAACAATTAATGAATTATGGGAGCGTAATTCTACGCGTCAGGCGACATTGTACCTCCAAGGTTCAATTTCCATTTCCTCACCACAGCTGCTGGCAATCTTCCAACGTGAGGTGGACAGCACTGTTGCTAGGAGACAGACGAAAGAGGTCCCGATGACGTCACCTACTTTTGGAGAATCCGAATCTATAAAGTTTCGCGGGTCCTTTCAAAAACAGACCTCTACCCGAGAAACGTCATCATGACGTTGGTAGGCAGACTGAAACCGAAACAAATCGAAAGGGGAGGGATGGGTTCCACGAATAGGCACTTGTTCGGCGCCTCCTATTGAAAGAAAAGTAGGACCGAAAGTCGCGTCCCTTTCAGGAACCATCGTAATCCCCTCAAGACCGTGACTTTCGGGCCCGACATTGTTCGTCCATAGCTTCGAGCGTAGTTCAACTCTACCAAATTGGTGGCGCTGTCGAACACTATGACGTCATTTGTTTACAAACAGGGAGAGGTGTATTCGTTGAAGTTCGTTTAGTTGGGGGGGGGGGTATGTTTATTAGGACAAAAAGAAAGGAAAGGTTAGCCAGGCAAAAAGCCGGCTTGCTATTCCAAAAAAAGGGAAAAGAAAAAACAACGGAAAATAAAAGAAGAAAAACACGGCGTTCATGAGATACGTACTGACTATTTGAGTGAGGTTGATTTCTGATACGAAATGAAATAAATACCATTTTTAGTAATATCACTTTAAACTGCGCATTCGCGTAATCACTTCGTACGCTTTCGATTAATGTTTTCAGGTCCCGAAGAAGATGGCGCTTTCAGCGAAACATCGCCTATGTTCCATGTATTGCTTTTTGTCAGTAGTGGGCAAAGTACCTGGAGATACCTGATAACTTAAAGTAAGTACTTGTCACCTGACATCACTGATACAGTGCAAAGCGCAGTACAAAGTACAACACTGCGAATGAACATCAAGCCATGCAGTTAAAAGCACTTGGCAAAGTAATTCAAAGTACGCTTCAAGTACGTTGCAGATTTGTTGGTATCACAGCACGTTTCACAGTTTGCTCGTGACCAGCAGTGTGAAAATAATTATGTTTTGATTGAGATTCACGCACAATTTTTAGCAAACATTCTTCACTCGTGCTATAGCTACGACGTTCTAGTTATGCTAATTTACTGCTTCATGAGTAGGTACCGAAACGGATGCCTTTAATTTACATACAATCAGCTATATGTTTGTGTAAAGTTATGGTTGAGCCAAGAAGCCGTACTTGCACACAAAAAGAAACGACAGAAAACGAAAGAAACTATGGACATCAGTACTCGCAGCTGCATAATGACATAAGTCACACACAAATTATCATTATAAATATTACTTACAAAATAATAAGAAGCATAGTGAAAAACCTCCAGCGAGCCGGTAAGGACGACCCCGTGACGAGAACAGTCCATATTTCGAACGGAGACTGTTCTCCTCTGTTCGAAGTATCGGCAGCTCCCGTTAACATATCCTTTTCCTACAGATATGTAGAAACATAAACAAAGCATTGCGATACAACAACAACAACAACAAATAAGTTAATGATAATGAATGGGGAATTCGCCACGTAAGGTGCGGCCCACTATAGTAGGCCGCACCTTATCCTGCCCCATTGTGCCTGCCGCTCATCCTGCCCCATTGTGCCTTGGGGTATACCCCAAGGCACAATGGGATGTCTTACTGAGATGTCTTACTGACTCCACTGATTATCGACCCTCTAGCCTCGTTCATCACCTCATCTTCAGGACACGTTGCGATAGACAGAAATCAGTATGATTATTGCATATAACGACTGGTAATGGACGAACAATGTGTTTAATCGTTTATTGATATTTTTTTAATTCTGTGTTCTCATGACCAGTTGGATAGTTGAGTACTAGATCTCAGATTACTTACAGTACAAGGTATAGACAATCTGAAAGGCGCCGTAAAGTTCAGTACAAGTTCTGAGAAACGTACCTAACGTATACGTATTTGGTACCTCAAATACTCTATATCACTACTTTGTCGCGCCCTTAGAATTATGCACTTCCCATTAAGTTATTTCCACAAGTTTATAGCGCACACAACATTCCTCCGAGCATCCGCCATGTGTCCCATTCGATCATCTGTTTCTGTTACTTCGTGGCCGTCTCATCTCCTTTTCTTTGTTTCCCTTCTAACTCAGTATAAATAGCCATCGAATGCCAACGCATGGATGGGAGACAGGGCGGATACTTCGCTCCCAATACAACCTATATTCGTACTGATTCGCACAATGTACTGATTCGTACGACCAGTACATTGTGTACTGGTCGCACAAAAATGTACTCGACCGAGTCTTCCAAACGCGCGACACCCGCATAGCATATACGGTAGCGTGGTCCATACTTTCCAAAGCTCCGGAAACACCTTAACGTACGCGGTCACGAGTAAAGTGATGCTGAAGGAAAGATGACTGAGCGCAAATGTGGATACGGCCCCTCCATGACGACACTCCTGTCATCAATGAAAGAAAACTTTTTTTTTTTCAATTTTACTTTCTTCCTTCGTTCAGTGACGCAATCCCATTGAGTAGTGTTATCCATTTATATTTTTCCCCCGCTCCAAAGAAACTGCGTACACGCTACGTTTCTTGCGTGTACGCTCGTAGTGCCACTTCCCTCCTTTCCTTCTCGCATTACGCACCAAGGTCGTACGTACCGTACCTCTATTTACCTTCTATGTCCGCCAGGTGAAGGGGAGAGTTCGTTTTTCTTTTCTTTTTTCGTCAAGGAAGGGAGCGCCCAGCTCTTTGGAGTGGGGAGATGTTCGCATGCGAGCGCCAGCTGGTGCACTTGCTTCCGCATGGTGTGTGCATATACGGAGTGTTGTACGTCGGTCGTTTGCAGTGATTTAAAGGGACGGTTGGCAATATCGCGTTTTCACGCGTAACTGAAAACGAATTTGGAAAGTCCAATTTTTATATATATATATATATATATACTTTTTTTTTTTTTTTCTGGGTACGTGTGACGTCGTATTTTCCGACTGCGACGCACCGCGTAGCAGGAGTCAATGAGGATCGGCCGGGGAGAATCAGCGTGACCCGGAACTGCCGAAAACATTGACAACAACAACAACAAAATTGCTCTGTCTTGCAATACAAATTATTTTTTCTACTTCCGACGCAATGTTTACAAACGGCGAGTTCTTTTTTTTTGTTTTTTTTTGTTGATGTTGTCGAAAAAATAATAGTCTTTTTTTGCGGTTTCTTTGTCTTTTGTAAGTCTTTGATTAGTCGTAGCTGCGCTATTAGCGAGGAACGCAACAACAACAATAGATGATGACGATGAGATGGGGTGTTTCACCGCGGTGGTGCGGTACCCTACCCCATTGCACGAGGAACGCAAGCGCACTGCTTTGCGTTGTGAAAAACCGTATTTCAAAAGCCTGCACGAGGAGAGGCTGCCGCGTGCACCGTAGCGCTCGCGTTTGGGGCCTCTACTCTCACGCACCCTATATGCTCAAAAACTCTAGAATGCCAGGAACTGCCCCGCCGGAGAAATAGAGGCTGCAGCGAAAACACGCCATCGTTCCCTTTAGTTCCTCGCTTTTTTGCATGCGTCTTTCTCGCCCACTATACACGATAGCTCACGTCGAACAATTCTATCATTTCTCAGGCGAAAACAATTCAATGTCTACGAAGCATATCCGCGAAGTATCTTCGTATTGCTTCTATATACTTTCATAACTCCACGAATTATCCGATACACGCTGTTCCAGCATCCCGTTCGGCCAGTTTTGTGTTCAAAATAAGTTTCCGGTAACAGAGGTCAAAAGAGGAAGACCAGCGATGCCGTAAATTTGGAGGTCTGTGGTTCATAAAGTATACGTCGCACACCTGGCGTCATTCATGGCTTGCACACTACCAGAACAGAGCCGCGTCTACATAAATAAGATGAGAAATACATTGTTGTTATATCTATCAGAAACGGAAATAAGATATCTGGAATGAGAAGGGGGACAAGCACCACGATATAGCCAGCCTTCTATTCTGTAACCACTTTCCGCAATATTCGGCAAGTCAAGATTTAGAGTAATGGGACGAGGATGTCTAATTGATATATTGACAGGAAACGCGAGGGTAAATGTATAAGGCACCGCACCTGTGCGAGTGTTTTATTAAATTAATTATCCGTTTATTCCTCGATGGCACACTTTATAAAAACCCTATAAAAACACGCAGTTTTTCCGGTTAACTTTTTTTCTTTTTTTGCTGTGTATTTCTTTAACTTCTACAAGCACTGAGGGTACTGTGGTCCAAACGATGACACCCCATGTAAGGAAAATGGGAAATAAATGTGTTGCCACAAAAAGTAAGGAGCACAGCAATTACAGAGCGCCCATGGAACCCTGGCTGTATAAGTAACATGACGGAGTGTAGACTGGCATGTTAAACTACGTACGTTGTGGCCTATTTCGGACAAGTATGCCCACTGGGCTACGTTGGATTTTTTTAAAATTCTCGAAATATTAATTTCTCCCACGAGCCGCGTCAGGAGTTATTTGTTCGAGCTTATGGATCAGCCTAGCTTGATACTGATTGATTGATTGATTGAGATATAAAAAATACTGAGACCTGGCTTGCCACTATTCCGCTTATGTCCAAAGGTTCCGTGCCGGAGCTTCACACGGCGCTTGTAGCTGACATCAAACAACCACGTTTGGCTACGGTGCCTCCCCCTCCTCCTACTGGAACGCTGTGACAACGACCAGCAGAAACGACAGCACTATCTTTTCAACGAAATAAAAATAATGGATGTAATCTTGCAGATAGCTCAGCTTATCTGGACAGATACCTTCTCACGCAATTCAATTACACGACTGCCGTGTGCACGCTGACACACAGGACCCAGGACTCCGCCAACGTCATCAATCAACGCCCCCTATAAAGCGGAGAATAAATAAAAAGCGATCGCGCTAAACTGCGTAAACTTAACCACAAAACCAGTCTCTCTCATTTCGCCCCTCGACGCAGGCTAATGAACGCTCCCATGTCTCAAACACTGAGCCAGCACAGAAATCATGTTTGCGTCATGTGTCCGATGACAGCAGACCATGTGCTCAGATGAGCGCACACTGTTAGGGCGGAGTAATCTGTTACTGGATCGGCATAATATTTACTGTACCACTCGACGCAACGACGGCGATGATGGCTTGCTTCCAAACAATGTTTCCTTCGGGTACGACCACTTCAAATTACCGTTCTCATGGAGCTCACGAAGGGTTCTTCCCCATTAGAGACAGTTGCAAGGTCTGGCACGGTCGTGCCGCGTTGTGTAAACTGTGCATAATGAGTAGAGAATATCGAGGGGGGAATATGTTTATTAAGGGGAAAAAAAGAAAGGAAAGGTTAGCCTTGCAAAGAGCCGGCTTGCTATTCCCAAAACAACGAAAGAGAGAAAAGAAAACAGAAAAGGGAAGAAGGAAAAGAAGGAAAGAGACACTACAGCAACGCCACGTGCAGTTCACGAGTCGTGAGACTCGGAGAAAACTGAGGATATCTAGGATATGCAATATTAAGTATTGTTAGGCAGAAACGGGTTGACAGCGCAGTTTATTAAGTATTGTTAGGCAAAAACAGGTTGACAGTGCAGTTTATTAAGTATTGTTAGGCAGAAACGGGTTGGCAGTGCAGTTTATTGGCTACAGGACGAAGGTCGCAGAGCATGAGCTCGCGAGCGAATGTGATCCAGCATATCCAGCAGCTCAACCTGATGACGATGATGCGCAGGACCACTGAGCTCGTTTGTGTCTCACAGTATATGTAATATTGACAGTCGGCTCTCGAACAATTTCGCACCTCTTTCACGCTGGTATACCGTGGTAAGTTAAGGACAATGAGAAGCCTGTGAGTCACGTTGCCCGACATCTGGTAGCAAACGTAAAAGTTTTATTAACGAGGTATTAGCTAAGATGAGTACTTAGAGCAAATATTTAAATAGGTAAAATGACCTGTTGGCAAAAGCGCGATGCTGGAAGAAGGCTTGTCATAAAACAGGAAGATAGAATGGAAGAGTTCAACATGTGGGATCCGAGCAGCATGCATAGTCCATACAGCGCTACCTGTCTCATAATATTCCTTGACCGGCATTGATGACTCATTTCATTTAACAGTCCGGAGGATAACGGCACTGATATCACCGTTATCTGTGTCTCGTTGTTCTTTCTTCCCCAGAATATATTTAATGGATAGCTCAAAGCGTTGTCTTCTGCTACTTTTCTTTTTTTCGTCTGGGTCTAAAAGTTATTCCATCCAGTCCGACAATGTGCAGATTGTGTTGGTTAAGACTGAACCTGATGCGAACGCAATGAAACCAGGAACAGTCCATCGCTTGTTTACCGTGGCGAATTTCCCCATTCATCATCATTAATTTGTCTGTTGTTGTTGTTTACCGTAATGCCAGTACCGTATAAAAATAGACCGTTGATAACGTCACCTGAAGCTACCCCATTCATCATCATCAATTTATCTGTTGTTGTTGAAGCTACCGTACCCATCTGAACCAATGGCAACGTTTATCCAGAACCGCATGCTCGGGGGCATCAACTGACGTTTGTAAAAGAAGAATTGAGTGTTAACTTCTGATTTTAGCAACCCTTGATGTCGGTTCAAAGTTAACCAGCGTCGGTGAAGCCGTGCCTGATCAGAATATCTTATCAGTTGATTCGGTGCGATATTGACACGGTAACTATACGACTACGGTCTACTAGCACTCACTAGTATAAATATCGTGCGCACGACCATGATAACAAACACCCGCAACGCCTGCCCCGTCTTACTGACGCCTCGACTTACGGAGGCAGTTCCTGTAAAGTGCTCTTCTCCGTATCACTTCCGGAGCTTCGGCCCGTGCAACGGAGTATCTTGGAAGGGCAACAGCTGCCAGGAAAGGCGGTCAGGAGGGGAACAAGAAGCACGATTCCGGGTCCTGTCCCACTGTCCAGCTGTTGCTTCCTCCTTCCCACAGGGCATGTACAATGCTGGCGCGCGTCCGCCTTCTTTCTTACCTGCCCTTTTCCCGAGACCGTGGGAAAGTTCGCAGTGCACACTCCTTATACCCAGAGGGGGCATTAGGGAGTGCCAAGAAAGGGAAGCGCTATGGTGGGAAGATGGGTTTAAGACGGGATAATATGGGAGGCTGGAGTTATGGTCGTCGGGCCATATATCCTCGAGTGTACGGCATCGATACGTCGTTGCGTCATTTCCAACAGGCATGATAGCTGTCTAAGAATGAGTGAATGAATTGGAATGAGCTGAGGAAGCTACGTTATCTATATATCTCGTTATCTCGAATACGTTATCTACACTGTTAAATCAGAACTTCACCACATAGCGCGCTCACAGCCAACCACCATTCCGAATGATACCATTCTGTGTCATGATTTGTTCAAAACAGGGGGGAGGCGCCTATCTGGGACAAGATAATCTGTCCAAGATAGGCGCCTCCCCCCTGTTTTGAACAAATCATGACACAGAATGATATCATTCGGAATGGTGGTTGGCTATGAGCGTGCGATGTGGTGAAGTTCTGTTTTAACAGTGTACCATGCCCAAACGTGGGGCGTACGACTTTTTGTGACAATTAACATACCTGCATAAATGTCACAAAAAGGCTCCCTCCCATTTTTAACCAATCAGAGGAGACAACGATATCATTCGGCGTGATAACGCTGCGAAGCCGTATTGGAAGAACTTTGCTGATAAGACATTAGAGCGAGTTCTAGTGCAGCGTACGCTATCCTCTTTGCGCACGTAAGGAATAGCGTGGTGGTTCTGCGCAATGCGCGAGGCTCTCGTTTTGTTTTGCGCATGCGCAGAGCCACCAACGCTACCCCTTACGTACGGAAAGGTGATAGCGTACGTAAGGGATAGGTTTGGTGGTCCTATATTATCCCTTACGCACGCCAAGGCGACAGCGTACGATGCACTAGAACTCGCTCTAATGTCTTATCAGCAAAGTTCTTCCAATAGAGCTTCGCAGCGTTATCACCCCGAATGATATCGTTGTCTCCTCTGATTGGTTAAAAATGGGAGGCGTACGCCTTTTTGTGACACTTATGCAGGTACGTTAATTGTCACAAAAAGTCGTACGCCCCACGTTTGGGCATGGTAGATAACGTATTTGATTCTAGTTCCGAATTGAATTGCAGAATTCTGCATTCAATTTTTGAATGGAAAGGGTGTCTCTTTGGCACCGAATGTACCCGAATATCTCCGAAGTTGCACCCGTAAACCCGAAAACCCGACAAGAATGGTAAAAAAAAAACAAAATGAATGCCGTTTCACACGAAGATCGGTATGCACATATCACATACCCGTGAGCTGCATTATTATGCAACACGTTCGACCACGTTACTACTCACTTCGCCTACATAATATTCGCTTCCGTTTTAAAATAACTTTCCGTGCAGCCCTTGAGACAGCGGGTTTTGTATTCGTCTTGGGCCGACTTCAGGAGAAACTGCGCCGGCATTCTCCTGGAAAGTCTGCCGTAAAACCCAAGTAAAACAGCTAACGTCACAGCCTACGGTAAGATTCGAACCAACCGCCTATACCAGACTCTAGGATAACCTCACCAATGAGAAGGAAACTTGAAAATATCTAATCACTACATGTCTAACTTGATCTGAATCACGCAACATCACGACTGCAATAACAAAGGAATAAACCATCTCGGTGGATATCCTACCGGACGATTGCAGAGAACAGGACGTGCTGAATCACGTACCCTTCGCTCACTATAGGCGGTGATCGTCCGAGTTGCGCGATGTTACAGTAAGAGCGTGAAACAACTCGACATTGAAGACGGTTTTTCCCACGATGCCTTCTTGGTATCCCGTGAAGCCCGTGAATGAAAGGAGCGCAGCGGTGACGCTGTTTAGACACGGTCAGTTGAGCAGCGAAGCCCGGCGAATAACAGGTGCTGCCGAATTACGAAGCCAGAACGAACGGCAGCCTGCTGGAATGCAGCGGATCGCTGGCCACGTATGTACAGCGTGGGAAAACATACGCGTCGAAGTATACATTCAGACAGGCAATGCGTGTTGTTCGTTTCTCTATCGGAACTACATAATACAGGCGTATATATACATCATACCGTGAAGTGGTGTGATAGAAAAAAGAAAAGGGGGGTATTTAAGACATCATCATATCGTTATAGGTGAGCGTGCTTTTTAATATATCCGTATACTTATATTGAAAACGTAAACATGCGCTTCCAAATCAGGGGTAATTTTATCCGTTTTATCTTCTCGCGCAATTGCTAAAATATCTTGTACTATCCCTTCGTTAAGAAACGTCCATTCTACACCGACTACGCCTTAATGCCGCCAGGACACCTCTACTCCTCTGTAAAATGGGTCTCCTCCAGTCGCCCAAATGCCCCACTTGCGCTGTTGTAGCTGATGTGCCACACCTTCTTCTCGACTGTCACAGATTCGACACCCCTCGAGCCACGTTGAGACGACGCCTACTCGAGCTGCGGTGCACGGACTTTTCTCTGGCCACTCTGCTCGGCCCAGTACGAGATCACACACAGCGGTCTGTGACCAAAGCAGTTCTCACTTTCTTGAGAGATTCAGGTCTGATGAACAGCCTGTGAACTCAGTCGTGAAATCTCATTCTTCTTCTGTGATTCATCTCATCATTCCTTCACCGTTTATTAGTCATCTTTTTTTTGTCATCTTTGTCATTAATCTACCTCATCCTTCTTTGATCATCTGTTAGTTTTTCGTTATTTCCAAATTTCTTTTCTTTATTTCTTATTTCTTAATTTTCTTCCTTTAATTCTTTCTTATTCCTTCCTATTTCTTTCTTTCTTTAATTCTTATCTTTTCTTTTTATTTATTTATTATTATTTCTTATTTCTGGAATAGCAAGCCGACGTCCCGTTTGGCTGACCTTTCCCCGTTTTTTTTTCCTTTTCGTCTAATAAATATATCCCCCCCCCCCCTTCGTTATGGGTTATTTTTGGGTACTCAGCTCAACACTGCACTGTATAAAACCTGTAGGCCACTATACGATTCAGAAGTCGAGACAACGTGCATATAATCGAAATACGTGACGATTAGCTTAGGTTATAAATGAAGCTAGGTTATGTTAGGATAGGATATGATATGATAGATATAGTAGGAAAGATTTGGTGCTGTTGCTCCCACAACCAAAAGACCTTGCTGCTTCAAATCACTTATGTAAGAAGAGAAAAAGCTAACTATTAATAATTTCGATTAAATGTTTGTATTTGAACTATTAACCATTTAACGTAACTGTTAAAATGTGGAAGGAGCTGTAATGTCCACAAGAAATTTGACAAGGGGGGATTTATTGGCAAAAAAAAGAAAAGATAAAAGGGGAAAGGTCAGCTATACACAAGGGCTCCCAAACGCTACACAGTGATTAGCCCCGTCAAGCTATCGCTTTGTAGCTAGTACGGTCAGCTACACTATTACATCAAGTACATACTATACCACGTAGCCAACAACAACACGAGCACACTGCCATACAATAACAAGTTTCTAAATTTCGTCTCCAATGCAAGATAGATCAGCGAGCATTCTTGCTATGACACTTCAAGTGCTACGCAAGGCTAATAGTATAAGAAACGCTTCAGACATAACGACAGAAATCAGACGTGTCACAATCAGTGAGGCAGTGCATCTCTTCGCACCACAAGGACACGTCCCAAGCGTGGTTCTGCCTTGTGTAGCCTTCGCTTCTGTAACAAAGACAGACTACCGGTACTACACATCTTCAAGGGTTCGCTCGAGCGCAGTCAAGCGACTCCCAAGAGCTTCGCACGAATTCTACGGCGTCATTCTTCAGAGACTAATAATGGGTTGTTGATGACGCATAATGTACAGTTGTACTGCACAATGGTGGACTCGAAACAAAGCTAATCGGCATAAGTATGACGTAATTGAGCCCGGGTGGAACAAAACCGTAATTTGTATGCTGCCCGCCAGAATGGATTTTGGAGTGTAACTTTTAATGACAGTTCTGTATCTTCCGAGAAATATAGCTGAGATTAATTTCGTGCTGGAGAAGATGTAATCCTTTTGTAGGGTCGTAGCTCTCGCGAACTTCGCGATGATCGTTTCTTTTTTCTTTTTCTTCTTTTTTTCTTCGGGAAGATCCCGAGAACTATTGGCAGTGAAGGGGAAAAAGCGTTAACTTTTGAGTTACTTGCAACGAATACGCTTCACAATGTCCAAATGTCAAATTTATTTTGACATCAAAGGTATTCCCTTAACGAGCTCGACTCCCGCTCCCCCCACTCCCCCTCTCTCACAAAATTGCTCGGTCCCTGGCCACATGCAGCCCACCAACGCTCTGTCCTCAAAGCTCTTTTGGCCTTTCTGGATACCGTGATCCTTATTGTAACTGGGCTCATTATTTCATTCCCCGCATCACCACCAGCAATGGGGTAGAGCATCGCCCCTTGCGATGAAGCTCCCCATTCATCATCTCGCAATAAAGTTGTTGTTGTTGTTGTTACTTGCTGAGCGCGCTGAGCGTATTGTGGCATTATTTTGGAACAACTTTGTTACTGTTTTTGCACACCTGGTAACATTTTTAGCCTCATGAACGTCGATGTCAAGATATCATTGGAAGATAAATTCGTCATCGTACACTAGTTCTCAACTCCCTAGTGCAGGCCGGCACTCGTGTTGTTGTCGAGATCCACGGGGATGTCGCGGAAACATCGGCAGTTCCCGGTGTACTTGCTAGAGACATAAACGCCAAAGGAAAGAAAAGAGAGAGAGAGAGAAACAAAGAGAAACGAGTGAGAGAGAAACTGAATGTTTGCTCTTTCATGCGACTGAAAGTGGACAGAAACCTACAAAATTTTCTATCGGAACTTCTGTTAGGATATTCTCTCGTTGTGCGCTGTTAGTTTCGTTTTCGTTTTCAAAAGGCAATAAATGTGATTTAGTGCAATGCAGCGAAAGAATGCGATCGTCATTTTCTGATGGCACATACACGTTTCTGGGCATTTTCTCTGTGAGCTTTTCATCTTTACAGTTTTCTTTTTCTTTTCTGTGTGTTTCATCTATTTAGTGGTTCTTTATAGGAGTATCAGAATTCGTCAGGTGACGAATTGAATTTCCTCTCTGTTTTTCTTTTTTTTTTTTTTACATTCAAATTTAATCTCAACTTTCTGTGAGCCAGTGACGTAGCCAGAAAAATATTTCGGGACGGGTTCTATGGGGACTTTATACGGGGAAGGGGGATTTCCCCCTCGTTTCCCTCTCCCAAGTGCACTACCTGGGGGCATCGGAAACGTTCGTTCGTGGCACACCGCTGACCAGGTACGAATCAACAGCTCTGCAAGGCCGTAAGTCTAAAATAGTGTCAAGTGTAATTCCTAACATCTTACGAGGTGTAACCTAACATCTTACATCAAGCGCTGGAAGGCACCTGCGTCACGCGACGAATGTCGTCTCAGTTTGGAAATGTTCATTCCAAACTAAATTCAGAAATGCATTCTAAATTCTGAAATCATTAAAATCGGGAAGTTAACCACTAAAAACTGTTTTGGAAACGTGACACACATCTCTGTACACCACCAAATCTTTTCTTCGCACTTGAGCACGAGAAATCACCATGCATATAGGCTAAGGGACAGACATGGCAACGAAGCAGCAGGTTGTTGCCACTCGGGTGCGCCAGGCACAGCCTGAACCAATGGGAAAAGGGAAGGAGGGTTCGTGTGGATGGCCGACATAACACAGACCCACTTCGTGCGCCGTCATTCCGGCGTGCTCCACATGAGAAGGGCGCCGCTTTGCAAACGGCCCCAAATTGCCTGGAAAGCCTCGACTGCTCTTCGTAAGGAGCGCTTCTACGGAGCCTCGCTGGGGGCAATGGATGTCCCTGCCAACGAACCCTAATTGGACGAGAAGTATACGAACTGAGAGAGAAAGTCGATCAACTCGGGGCGCAAACGTTTCCGGAATGCATACATAGAAGCCGTGTGGCATAGCTGCGCTACACGACACAAGAAAAAAAAAAAAAAAAAAAGCGTGTGTTTATCGTTGCGTTTCAAATTTAAATTATGCGAACGAGGCGTTCGAAATATTGTCGACCCATGGCAATAAAAACCGATATTACTTCTTTGCCCCACATTCTACTTGCTTTATTTATTGCTTGGTTTTCAGATCTCGTCAGATACGAATTGCCTTTGATGTGAATTGCCGTTCAGATCTCAGTTTGAGATCTCGTCATTGCTGTCTTTTTACCGCACCACCACGGTGAAACACCCCATCTCATCGTCATCAAAAATTGTTGTTGTTGTTGTGCTGTCTTGTTATATGTTTACTGGCCAAGTTCAGGCAATTTTCTTTATGGATCACAATCACCAGCTTGCCTGCGTCTGCGCCATGTTATTTATTTCCCGCGTTATCGCGATTTTTTTCTCATCACTGCACATGCTCCGTTGAACTACGCACGCAATGCAAGCTGAATGTTAACTCACAAATTTTTCAAAATTTCACATTTTTTTCACTTATGTCAAATTTTCAAATCTGTTAACGCCCGAAACGTATTCCGCAGAAGACGTTAGACTTCAATGCGAAGTCTGCGGTTTCTAGATTTCAAAGTTTGTGACACGCACGACGCTGGTTCCATGGTGTCATTTAACTGCGCATGCGTGTACATCGCGGTCAACAACGAAGCCGTCGCGTCGTTCGTGCGTCGAAAAGCCGTCATGACGCGGGCGTTCCTTCAAACGGAAGTTGACAACGGACAGTTTTCCATCGCAACAACCGCCTTGCGCGCCAGTCACTGACGTGTGACGGCCACAATGCTCCCCTCGGTTTCCGACTGGGAGTTTCACC
This sequence comes from Ornithodoros turicata, assembly GCF_037126465.1. NCBI lineage: Eukaryota > Metazoa > Arthropoda > Arachnida > Ixodida > Argasidae > Ornithodoros > Ornithodoros turicata. Next base: position 24,985,923 of record NC_088207.1, read on the forward strand.
TTGTCGGGGAACTGCGCTACAATGATTTTTAGCTCGCAAGCTCACTCCATAGATGTCCTTTCATATATAAAAAAGAAAAGAAACGTAAACAAAGAAACAAAACTTAAAATAGAAGTCCCAACAACGAGCTGGAAGGTAGGGTTGAAACCGAACATGGCGACAAGGTCGAACTAAACTGCATTCCACGACACGTTCGTGGTCGACGATCATTCCCCTGATTTGTTGAAAACGGGGCGTACGCCCTTTTGCAATGCGCCTACGCAATTATGCAATTACGTTAAGTGTTACGGACCATTGTTAAGTGCTGCGCTTTTCATAAATCAGCAGTGGTATAGCGGTGCAATCCTCTGTAACGGCTGGCCTTCGGGGTGCATGTCACGTGATGGAGTTCTGTTTTGGCTTTCTCCGTGAAGATGTTTGTGCTTTGCTCCGTACATAAACATTCAGGCGGACGACCGGGAACAATCTGTTAAGCAACCAAAATGTTTGATTGCTACGTGTATCTGGTGATTATACATATTGTCAACTATATCGTGTCCAGAACTTCACCAGCCATTCACAATGATATTGTCCTCTTTATTCGTTGAAAATAAGAAGCGTACGTTTTTTTCTTTTCTATATATATAGTGTATATGTCCAAATTGGTTGATTAATGGTAGCACACCCTCCCCGCGTAAAACGACAACAGCTGGATCTTGACCAGCATATTTCGCAATTTGGCCCATTTCATCCGAATATGCTCCGAACGATGAACCGCTTTATGGTTTCGGAACAGAATTCTTCCCCCATTTTTTCTTTGAGTCATCATCATCATCATCATCATCAGAATTCTTTTCACTGTATACACACAGACTACATGCACACACACAAACGAATTGTGTTGCTGTGCTCCACGAATGTCGTATTCAGATGTTCATAGATTCGAATGCTCCGTGGATCTAATCACATGGGTCGTATACAGCATTCCCAGAAAATGGTGCAGATACTAATATCAGCGAAGGCCGACAAAGGGTCTTCTTGTCTCGATTGATCGCGCCCACTGAGTAAGAGGGTGAAAGACTGCATACATGCAGTTCTCCCAGAAGGTGACATTGCCAGTTCTTATACTGTGACGTCAAAGTTGAAATCTCGTGTGAATCAAGATATACTTCCGAGAAACACGGTGACGGTTAAGTGAAATATGCACGAGCAAGAAAAAAAAAAAAGAAAATTAAAAAAGAAGGAGTAATTGCGGTCGTTGGGGACTGGATGCTTGGAAGTTTTATGGGAAGCATATAGGGACCATTCACAGTGATAGGAATAAATTTCAGGGTCAGAGGAGTAAATTGAGGAGTGACTACAATCTCGGCGGCTATACAAGCTGTTACTACCCCAATATACTGTTGTTGTTGTTTGTTTCTCTCTCTTAGAGCGTACGAGAAGGAATATTTCGAATTTAGGCTATATACTGATCGCACCGCAGCGGGCAGGACTGCACTAAAGCGTCATTGCGTCAGGCACAACTCGTTGTGGCTTTCCAGCAATTACAGGACACCGTGGAGGCATGTCGCAAAGTTTTCTGCGTATTTCGCAAGTTTCTGATCATTAAATACACACATAAGCACAAAAATGTCTCCGCGCGTAATGAAAGATGCCGCTAGTTTGACTACCAACACGAAAGGAACGGCATTCATCGGTTACGTCGTTCGTGATTTTTGGGCAAAACCGCAATTTACTCTTTCCCGCTCCCTCTCAAGAAGCGTGAGAATGCAGGGAGGTATCGGATTGGTCTGCTCAAGCGATCTCCCACGATGATTGGACAATTCGTCTAAGAAGACCAATGAAAGACAGCTCCGCATTGTCGGCTTTCTTGAGAGTGAGAGAGACGGAAAGGGTAAATTGCGTTTTTTTTTTTTTTTCGATCATAAATCACGAACGACCCAACCGATGCATCGCGCTCCTTTTGTATTGGCGTCAAGGTAACGCCGCCTTTCATTCAGCGAGGATAAAGTTTCTCACTTACACCAGCCATTGAATTTACATAGGTGCGAAGCGTGCGTCCTCTCCATTGTATGTAAATGTCAAGGAATGTAGGATGAAGCAAAAAGTCTATATACGACTATGTAGTTTGAGATACTAACTTTGCGAAGAGCAGAATGGACTGTGGTGTTTTTTTGTTTTTTTTTTTTTTGGGGGGGGGGGAGTTAGGGACAACAAATAAAGTGTACGCAACTCATTTATAGCATTGAGCTAACAATGGACTCATTGTAATTTCTTAAAACATTTCGCTCGCGATGAAATAAGTGGAGAATGAAATAAATAGCGAAGTGAATCTTCGATCTATACATTGAAAAGAGCGCGGGTGCTTGCATGTTGGTTATTATCGTGGGACGACACGACACAGTTGCATGTGTTGTGTCGTGTTGCCGGCGTGCTGCGCCATGTCGTCCCACGATCTGTACAGCATTGCTATTTATTTACTTTTATTCATTTATTATAAGCGAAGGATCCTTCCTAGGGAAGCTGCAAAACGGAGAGCAAGCAATAAAACAGCGCGGTGACATAAAAACCATGGAAGAATAAATAAAGGTAATACGTCAACAGCAGCACGAAATAGTCAATGAACGATTACTTAAAATCGGGAGATTTTCCGAAGGCTCTCTAGCCTGTGAGTGTTTATCAGTTATTTGAGTCAACCCCTGTTGTAATTACTTCATTTTCATGGTAATGACCGGAGTATTTCATGCTCAAGAGAGTTTCGAATAAAAATGTCTGTAAGGAGTCCTTGTTGCATGCTGGCTCGTGTCCTACTTTCTTTTTGACTCACTGTTAGCGCCGCGAAGCAACTGTGGCTATGAGCGGCGTACAGATGCGGACAGATGGAGAGAGGACAGCCGGAAGAAGTGGGAGACAGGAGGTTAGTATGCGTCCTGGGCCGGCTTCACTTTTCCTACTTTAGTCTCAAGAAGCAAATGGTCATAGTGGTCAGCATGGTCATCATTATAGCGGCTGCTCATAAAAGCCATGCAACAAAAAAAAACTTTATAGAAAGATACTCGCGAAAAATGTCTCGACTTCGGAGGTTAAATACGGCCCAATATTTTCGAAAGTACAAAAAAGGTCGCAGGTTTTAGCTTTTTCTTTTTTATTATTATTATTTGTGTGTGTGTATGTGTTTGTGCTCATTTCCCTTGCAAACTGAAGAGACTGCACGCGTTGTCAAGCGGGTGGGAGCGACGTCGTTCAACACTTGTCAAGCGACAGGAAGACAAACGCATTCTTTTGAAAGAGTCACAAAGAATATTGTGGAAGCCAAGAGAAGGCATGAGAGCGGCTAAGAAACACGCTAGCATGAAGAGTTCACCCGGGACGCAGAGAAAGACCCACTGAACACGGCGCTGTCCTCTGTTTGTTTGTAACAAAAATTTAATACATACGCATATTGTATACGCAAGAACAAGCTTCTTGCCTTCGACACATTACGAAGTGTTTGGGAATTATATAAGGCTCGATGTATTTCAGGGCAGATTGATTATACTGCAGAATATTCGTTGATCACTATATAGATGAAGTACAATTCCACCAGGCTCCAATGTTTGTAAATAAACAGATATTTCCCCCTCCTCCTCTGCTTTTTACCCTTGCATTGAGGTGGTTGCCTATATTCTGTGCACGTGATTTAGTTAGTACAGTTAGTATTAGTATAGTTTGTAATTCTTCCGCTTATCGGGGAAAGGTTTCGCGTCTTGATCTTTTTCATTTATTACTTTTATACACGTTCAGTGCTTGCACCGCGAAACAACTATGTCTATAGGCTCTGTTAGACCGCCTCTGTAAATCCGTAAGTATACCGTAGAAATTTTCCCAGCGTATCCTATAGCGAAGAAAATTAACCTTGTCTGGTGTGTCTTTTAGTAACGACACAGTTTAGTATTTATGCCTGTTCAATTTATACGCAATTATGCTCCTTCGGTTAGCATATATGCCTGTCTGGATTCGTTGCTAAACAACGTGTTATTAATCAACGGTGGCTTTTGTATGAAAACACTCTCGCGCAGACCGTCCAGGTGTGCTGTCGCTTTTGCAGCTCCACCTGAGCACTGACATACTTTATCTAATCCATCGCAATTACACCATCGCGATCAAACTTACCTGAGCTCACAAAACCTAACCTAACCTAACCCAACCAAACTTTTGTTTGTTATTTGCTTACCCATAGTGCGCTTTTACCCTTACTTCGCATATCCACAAACAACTATCTATTTTCCTATACTGAGATACAAATCGTCAAGAAAATGCCATGCCCTTTCGTGAGAACAACCGCTGCAAATAGCACGAACGTCATGCTTCATGTTTTCGCCGAGGCTTCGACGAACAGCTGACTCTGCAAGCAGAACTGACAACTCACCAGTCGGGAACCACAGGCGTCGTAACACTTGGAAGTGACGTCCACTGCTGTTGCACGTCCAGTACATCCACACAAGAACCACAACACAGCCAGCAATCGCAGCACCGTGGTGTATGCGCGCCAGTTATCCGTCGGCGAGAGGTTCATCGTGCAACTTCTTCAGCGGACCGCGCCATGTTCGCCAACGAGAGGACAGACCTCAACTACGGTCCGGGACGTCCCGTTGGGGAGAGCCCCATCGTGGAGGGAGAGGAGCGCGGCGCTCCGTGCGGACGGGATCGGAACTGTCAGCCAGTGTCTCTCAGTGGTTGGCGGGGTGCATGGGCCGGGATGAAGTCGGGGATTTTCGTGGGATTTTAACCTCGAGGGGGATGTTGGTATCCCGTAGAGGTGGGGGGGGGGATGGCAGCCAGATCTGCAGGCATTTCTCGAGCAGGATATCTCTGCAGGCTCTCGAATCGGTGTTCACAAATATTCATTTATACCTATAGGACAATATCTGACTGGAATAATCTCCCGAACTTCCTAGCTACCTCTATAGTAATTTCTCGTCAGAAACTGAGAAATAGAGTGGTATGATGTAATGTCCTTGAGTGGTTGATTGTATTGCATTACTATGCATAGTGATTGTACAAGGATATTTCTCTGAGTATCGTGTTTTCCTCGTGCACTTTATTTTTGTCATATCAGTGTGCTCGGATCGTTTGTTTACATTTTTGGCATTTGTGTATTTTCACCTCCCTCATGCTTTGGCTGCCAAAGGGCGGCAAGCATTATGGATAAATAAAATAAAATAAAATAAATAAATAAACTACGGGTTTGTTGGTCTTTCTGGCAGTTTCTTTTTCTTTCTTTTCTTTTTTATTGAGGGAAAGGGGCGTTGTGATATCTTTCAGGAGTGTCCGCCCTATTGAAAAATCCCGTATAAGACGCATATGGTTCCTATATCAGTTTGTACACGATTCCACGTCAAGAGATCCAACGGGTCAAGAGATCCATCGAGTCAAGAGATCCATCGGTGGACCTCTTGACTCGGTGGATCTCTTGACCCGGTTGGATCTCTTGACTCGTCTGCAGTGTTGTACGTAGCGCCGCTACTAGTAACGGCTTTTAGGTACGTGTAACGATATCGGGATTTCGCTACTTTTTGCTCAGGTAGCGCGTATCGGTATTGCGCTACCTTTTTCGGGTAGCGGGTACAACACTGCTCGTCTGAGGGTTCGCAAGACTTGGATCTTTTGACCCCTTTGTGTTACGGCGTTAACTCTAACATCGCTAAGCAGAAATTACTCGTATCGAAATACGAGGGACTCGTTTTACGTCCGGTATAAATAGAATACAAATGCAGGTGGCAAATCAATATCTCATTTTATTGACTTAGTTACTTACTTTACGTCCCCATATCATCGTCATCATGTATCTCTCTCTCTCTACTTACTTTGTAACGCATAGCGCAGTCAAAGAAAAGCCGACAGTTGTGGAAGGCAGTTGTGGCCGTTCATTTGTGTTAAAAACAGGTGGTTGCATTTGTAAGATCAACCTGTAAAAACGTAAATGTAATGCCAGAGTAATGCCATTACTTCGTTAATATGTATATATGTTAATATATTACTTCGTAATGGCATTACTAATACATTACTAATATTCAAAAAGTAATGAGTAATGTAATGCATTAGTTTTTTATACAAGTAATGAATAACGGTAATGCATTACAAAATAAAAGTAATTTCCCCACCTCTGGCTAGGGGCAATGGGCATAAACGTGCAACTGGAAAAGGGGGACTCGCCGCCATAACCTACAGCACAACCTCAGGATTTTCTCACTTACTTTTTTTTTCTTTTGTGCGTGTGCATGTGTGGTAAGAAGAGAGAAAACACCGAAAAGTCTTCACTGTTACCGGGCATATTACTTCCTAATTGTACGTACAGCGCAATCGTTTTGCAATGAACAAGGTAAGGGATAGACTTTCTTTTCTGTCGGGAATCCTGACCAGTATGACGCTTTGATGGTTGGATCTCTTGACTCGCCTGTCACGTGTCCGGTTGGGTCTCCTGACTCGATGGATCTCTTGACTCGTTGGATCTCTTGATCGCGTTGGAACTCTTGACGCTTTGGATCTTTTGACTCGCCTGTCACGTGACCTGTTGGATCTCCTGACTCGATGGATCCCTTAACTCGTTGGATCTCTTGACCGGAAGCGGTTCCCGTACGGATTCGTATGGGTCCTATATTATTACATATGGGCCGCGTATGAAGTCATATGTAGGCAATATGGCATTCTTACGGGTGCCGTACGGAGCCATATGGAGTCAATATGATACTTATGTGGGCGTCGTATGTAGTGATATGGGACCGTGTACCACATATCTTTCACCCGTATGAATTGATGTGGCAGCAATATGGGTTCCATACGTCTTCGTATGGGACAGCAATAGTACACATGTGGGGCCGTTGATGCACATTAGGATAGTATGGGGGATAGGAATCACACATGACACATAATTCGAAACGTTGATTCTGCCACATAGTTATGATTACAATCATGCCAAACTCGTTTTTGAAATGGGCCACTTAATTGCGTCACGCAGTTTCCTTATAAAAATGGATTGTGCGAACCAAATTTGTGTCCCTGTCCTGGAGGAATGCGCAGATAAATAAACTCACTGCTACGTTCCTGTGTTAGGGACTAAATAGTAATGGACGAACGGAAACAATGCAGAAATAGGATACACGCACGAACGACACGTGAGGTGACACACATGACTAGGTTAGGTCAGGTTGGATGAGATTAGTTATACCCTAGCATGGATTTGTCCTGCTTTCTAACCTGTCCCCGTACTCAAAGTATCGATGCTTCAGGTATTTATCTGGAGTACACGGATAGCCTGCTCAAGACGCTTGGGGACCCTAGTGGTTCATGGCAGTAGTGAGTCTCTTTCGACTGACGGTGGTCTCGCTTGATGGGGTTGTGCGTCTAATATAGAGGCCTAAAATGGTCCTATCAAGACGCTATTTGTTGTGACGGGTTCCGCATTCCTCCCCCTTCACGAGCACGGGCGAAGTTTGTGAGAAATCCTGACGGTAGCCGACAAATGCGGAAATTTTTGGCTTCCATCAGCACATATACGACACGTTCGGAGCGCCGTCACTCCCGCAGTGTTTGTCGGATTCACGCCAAAATTTGCGTCCAAATAGGTCTCGAATAGTTCTATGACCAGCCAAATCAAACCGCGGTCCGATCTTTAGCGGTTCGGAAATTGCGGGTGAAGACGCGTTCGCGACGCTGTTTTTGCAAACTTTGGGGTCATTTTTCGGAAGGAAGCTCGCGTCCAACGATGTTCATTTTTTTAGAACCTACTGTACGTGACGTACCAAACGTGACAAAATTGATCGCAGCTCTGTAACTTTAGCAGTTCTCCAGTTACCGGTTTCCGTGTTTTCACTCCTCACAATGCATGGGATGGGCGGCTGCATTTTCCTAAAACCGCCCCAGTTGCAGCTACATAGTCGTGCGTAACATAGTTTTGAAGGTCTCGACGTGCTCTTTTCAATCCAGTGTGTCCTGTAGGCCCGCCAAGTTTCATTCTCCAAGATAAGATATTGGCTTTGCAGTTTTTCGACGCCGGCGTGTCTGGGTAAAGACCACCGGAAACGCTTCCCGCTGTTCAGTGTTGTAACTTGCTTACCTAACGCCCGATTTACCCGAAATTTTGTGTGTGCATGCACCATACCCTGCACTACAACTTTTCTATTCGGACCACCCGTCAATTTCCAGCTGTCGGGCCCGAGCCCGACTCCGCCGGCCCGCCCGTACCCGACTGTTTTCTGCTCAGGTACGGTCCCAGCCCGCCTCTCCTTTGTCTGTTCTCGAGGTTCCGAGGTGTATTTAGATTTACTAAAGAGCGCAGCGCAGCAAGGAAAAGGACGCAGCTAATTGGTGGAGAGTCAGGAGGTATACGCGAACGGAGCAGCGGCTGTGTTTCTCTGCCGGCATGCCGTTCTATGCTTGGTGCTTGCTTGCTTGCTTGGGAACGCAGCGCGCAGCGGCGTATGACTCGCTAAACACGCAGCGCGCAGCGGCGTATGTAGATTGCGGTTCAAGAGAGACTTATCACCGCTCTATTGCACATGCTCCGGTGTTAGTTTCTCTTTCTTGGACTCTCACGCGAACGAAATATATGTCAGAACGCCCAACCTAACCGACCCTCTGGCGGACTCTCATAAAGACGAAATATGTCAGAACCCTCGGGCCGGGCCCTCACGAGAACGAAATATGTCCCAACACATAACCTCACTGACGCTCGTGCAGGACCCTCAGCGCTCCCGCCACACCAATCGTCCCCAAACGTGTGTGAGTGCACGCGTGAAATCCAGACCCATTCACGAAATATGCATGATCACATGTAAAAAAGTGATAGTTCTCATATGAGAATACCTTATATTCCATACAATGCGAAAAAAAAAAAAAGTAACATGAAAATTCAGCTGTCCGGTCTCCTGAAATATGTTCGCGTACATGCCCGACCATATCTGGTGTTGCCAAGCCCGTACCCGACCCGGGCCCCGTGGCTGAAATCCGAGCCCGGCCCAGGCCCGCCTAAAAACCGCTCCCACTGTTTGCGCAGGATAACAATTATACTTTTGCATAAAACCACTTTGCACCGTGCAGAATCAAAATTATTTCATAATTTGAGGTAACACGAGTATTCTCAAATGATAGAAAAGCTGGAATTGATTGGCCAGCAAAATCAAAAGACCGCGTGGCAGCGCCAAGGGGATGGCATCGACATCATGGCGTTTAATATCGTTACAAACTCACGTGTGGCACGACCTTCGTGGGTAACGCCACGGTAATGTCATTCGGGATCCTAATGGCATTAGACGATAATGTCATTTCGTATGCCTGCGTGGAACAGGTACAACAGGATTTACGAAAATACCTGAGTACGTTGGACACTGCAACCAAGCCGCGGTAAATAATTCAGTCATCACGTGTCCCTGGAACGCATTCCACGAAAGCAAAAATCGCGAAAAAAAAAACGGCTGTGTTTGCCAGGAAATGAACGCGAGACAAATATCTCAAGTGTAGGCGAAAAGCAGCCAGGCGACTTTTCGGTTATTTTTTTCTACCGCATGTTTGTTTTCAAACATGAGTCACGGTCGAGGTACATAACTTCATAATTTTCTCGCCCTTATCATGGCATTCACGACATGTAAAATGATATGTTAAGTCCTCTCTAGGTACCCTGCTAATCTATGGAAAACAACGAAAAGAAAAGGAAAATCGCAAAAAGCATACATTGCAAAGCTTTAGCAGACACTGAGTGTATTTTTTGTGCGTACTCAGATATCTTCTGGTTCCTCTCGAACATGTGATGTTTCCTCAGGACAAAATTGAGATTGCTTCAGTTCCTTAAAAATTTCAATCTAAGAAAAAAGGGTGTGAAAAGGTGGTAACTTCTATAGTTACCACCTACACTCTTAAAAATGAACTTCACCGCATTGCACGCTTCTAGCCAACCACCATCTGCCCTGATTTGTTGAAAACGAGAGGCGTACGCCTTTTTGTGACAATTATGAACAGCATATAAAAATTCTCGGCTTCCAGTTTCAGTAAAGCAGTAAACCACACTTTTCCATGCGGTGGCAATAACCTATTCATTCTTCAAGTTCTACAAGGCACATCTATTCAGATTTTATTTCATGAGTGCTGTACGAGCTAAACCTACCCAAATAAGCCGACGAAAAATTAAACTACCTAGGACCCTGCAATGCTAAATGCACTGCAAGGAAAGAGCTTACCAAGAAGCTCAAATAGTAACCAAATGTGGATGCGCGCGTTGCTTTTTGCAACACGCACACTCGCGTCGTACATTCCATAAACGATGCAGTTCAAAGATTATTCGCACGTGATCTTCACAGACCAGTCTCCAGCGTGACGATGGCTTGCCTGCCGGTATCCAGGCAGGAGTCGGACCTTTGAAAGGGGGCCAGCTTGGGCCGCGGTGGCACCGACGTGTAGCCACCGGCTCTCGTGAAGTTGTCTTCATCTATGTCCTCTTCTTCCTGGCACTGCCAGTTGCGTAGTGCCAGCGTTGTCAGTACCGTGACCACAAGCAGGGCCAGGAATGCGGCGGACGCGAACGTCCCTCTGACAGGAGGCACGATATCCGGCTTAGCTGGCACGCATCTCTTGTCCACCCGCAGGAAGCCTCGCATGCAGGTACAGCGAAGGCGGTAGCAACGGACGCCAAGGCCCCTGCAATGGACGCCGGGGCCGCACTGTTGATCCAGCTCGACCACGTGTCCGCAGCGAGTTGCCCCCGTTTGGCTCGCGCACTGGCAGAAGCCGTCCCGGCACTCGGAGTTCGGGACACTGGCCGAGCACTCGTGATTGTACTGGCACGTTTCCCTCAGAGCGCGCCCTCGGTAACAGACTCCGTGCCAGGGGTCCAAGTGAGGAAAGGGGGCTCTGCAGGCACAGCTGCTACCGGACGGGAGGACGACGCAGGAAGATCGGTTACGATTGCACGGTGGATGGCACGCACCGGTCGGAAGAGAAGGTTCCACGCTGAACGAGAAGTTATAGGTAACGTGGGAAGAGCGAAGGAATACTGTAGCCATCACAGTCCCCGTGACGGGGTTTGTGGCGCGTAGACTCATCAGGGAGTCTTGGTTCACGTACCCTTGTCCCGGGTCGCTGACTCGGCTTGCAATGGTCATGGTGCAGCAGTTGTCCGGAATCACTCGCCACAGGAAGCTGAAGGCAACAAGGTGGTAAGTGCCACATGTGAAAAGCAGTGTCCCGTCCACAGCGTTGCGACTGCGAATCGCACGGCACGCGGTACTATTCCCAGCGTGCGGAGGACCGTCGCCGCTGTACCAACGCTCAAAGCCTTTCACCGGCAAAGCAAATAAAGCCATTGAAATGGTTCCAATAGGTCTCATGCTCGACGCGCCGTTGATATTCCGTACGATGCAGCCACGTGAGGATCCTTCTTCTTCTTCAAGGGATATTTCAGAGTATATACAGGGTGTCCCTGCTAAATGTGAACATTTTTTTAAATATACGTATCACTTTTTCCGTGATGAAATAAATTGCAATATAGCAAATGCTGAAGGGCACTCCTTAGGAGGGCATTAGCAAACTCCTAAGGCAATGACAACTTTCAGTAATTAACTTTTGAATTATAAAAGCTACGAAGTTGTCCCAATGAGAACATCTGGTCCCGTCGGTCACCTGATACCGGAGCCGTTTTCAGAACGAAAATCTGTTCGATAGAGTATCCGCAAAAAAATTCGTGAAGGAACACCATTTTTTTCTTTATTTTGTTCATTGCGCATATTCGGAGACGCGTCTTTCCTTTACCACCAATGTGAGAGAGTGAAGGAGCACAGCGCCGCCTCATGCGTCGAAGATGAGCTTTAACGTGCGCAAAGAAAACAAAAACAAGTGTATCGGGTGACTCTATCCGAACTGCCCTTATCTTGGGTTGCATTTTCTGTTTTCTTTTAATCTTTTTCCAGGACGCAAGAGGCGATAGTGTGCTCTTTCACCCTCTCACATTAGGGGTGAAGGAACGACGCGTCTCCGACGATGCGCAATAAGCAAAAAAAAAAAAGATGTTCCTTCACTATTTTTTCTTTTTTTTTTGCGGACGATCTATCGACCAGATTTTTGTTCTGAAAACGGCTCCAGTCTCAGGTGACTGAAGGGACAAGATGTTCTCATTGGGACAACTTCGTAGCTTTTGTAATTAAAAAGTTAATTATTGAAAGTTAATTGAGAGATTGCCTTAGGAGTTTACTAATGCCCTCCTAAGGAGTGCCCTTCAACGTATGCTATATTGCAATTGTTTTCATCTCGGAAAACGTGATACATATATATATTTTTAAATATGTTCGCACTTAGCTGGGACACCCTCTATATTACCATGATACTATCACCGTGAACGCTGCCTACCAGATGACGGTCACTGCTGAAGTCACCAAGACATTGAAAAAGATCGAAACGCTTGTTAAACAAAGGTCTCTAAACACGGTAAGTTTTATTTTCTGGACCGTAACTTTCTTTGTGGACGATCTTGCACGATGTTTCCACGATTCTAGTTCCCTCGATGAATGTATATGGCCACCAGCGGCATGGCCGAGCGGGTGAAGGCGTCCCGCTCGTTGGTAATAGCCGAGGTCGTGCTGAAGACTGGGGAGGTGGAGGGTTCGAATCCTGCTACCGGCTGTGCTGTCTGGGGTTTTTCCTGGGTTTTCAGAAGGCTTTCCAAACGAATGTCGGCACAGTTCCTCCTGAAGTCTGCTCAGGACGCATGCTAACCCCCCCTGTCCCCCACTCCTTCCTGCTGTCCTCTCTCCACCTGTCCACATCTGTACGCCGCTCATAGCCAGTTGCTTCGCGGCGAATAAAAAAATGTATGGCTATACAGGGCGTCTTTTTTGAATCCTTTAACTACCTTGATGCCGTTTTCGCAGATGGGTTATGAGGCCAGGTGGACGTCCTGTCCCTAGCCGTATGTAACTATTGATCGATTAGTTACCTAAAATCCACTAATTAACATATTAATGAGATGTTTTCGAGGCAATGCGAAATAGCAGAATTGCAGCCAGTCATTTCTTTTCATCAACACTCTTTGTAAAATATCCTGAAGCGAGCGCATACCTTGCGTATACAATGGTATGCAAATGAGCCGAAACTGAAAACACGCACTTCTCGAGCGCAAGAAGAGCGACGGGCGATCGGGTCGGGCGCTAAAATCAATGGACCTTTTTCACAACGCTTCTGCGCTTGCTCTATGATTCTGACGGCGCCGAAGAAGGTTCCCTATATATTCGATAGATGGCGCCAATATGGCGCCGGCTATGCTTTGGCGCGCGCCGATCGTGCTTCGGTGGACAGCCGTTAGGACACGACACGAGTGTGAAAAACGTCCATTAAAAACCCCAGTGCGGCAGGTGATGACGAAAAGGTGAATGGTGTCGGATGGCCACGCGTTTTGTAGCCATGAAGCTGAATGGAGTAAACGCTGATCTGTTGGGCAGATAAACCGCTTTCCGGCACCGGTCGGTAACGTGTTGGTTTGCTGAGATCAAGTGAGAACAGTGCAGGGGGAAGTAAACATTGCTTCCTGCACCGTGTTAACCGTGTGTCAGAGATTTCTGGCCACAGGGGTGACATGCAATGTATTGCTCCGTAGACGAAAGCGTGCTGGGCGAACGCAATGCATCCTGGACAGGTCCTGGTCGCACGTCACAGCAAACGTCAAGGCACACGTGACCTTAAAGATGGCGGCGCCCGTGAACGGCGGCCAAACCGTTTGTAAACAATGTGGTTGTTGTTTCTGCGCGACGTTTTGGATGTCTTTCGACCACGGTGATTATTTTTATCCGATAATCTCGCAGTAAAACGCGCAGGTTTGCACATGGGGCCTCGTTCTGTTGACGACTTTCAAATATGTGATGACGACCGCGCGTTAAGACTCAATGGGCCGATGCAATGCAAATAAAAAGAAATGGGCTACCATGTTGCGGAAGAAGCACCGCATAGTTTACGCTGGCAAAATACGTTCATCTCTTGGCTTTATGACAACGGAAAGATGTCCGTAAGCGGCAGAACGACATGTAAACAAAGTCACGTGACCTCAAAATGACGTTTTCTGTGACGTGCGACCAGGACAAGATGGCAGTTTTGCCAAAAGCACCCGCTTCAGGGTAGATACAACAATGGCAGGTTGGTGTCACCCCTGTGTTTCGGGCGCAATTTATCCGCAGTCCTACCCTGCAGCATGTCGCCACACTAGACTGACACACCTATCTGCTCCAATTATTTATCGCTTTCCGGCATAGATAACTCGAAGGTCACGTGGTTTCTGAGCTCGAGAAGAGCGCAGTGCTGGTTTCGACTCGTTTGCATATCAAAATTTGGCGATTTGTGTCTCAAATTACACGCTCGTCTCGGGATTTTTCAAAAAACAAAAAAGAGGGCGGATCCAAATAACGATTGTCTCCAGTTCTGCTGTCTCGCATCTTCCGGAAAATACCCAAAACAACAACTTTATTTTCGACCTTGGAGAGTGGGGAGTTTCATCGCCACAGGCGATACTCTACCCCATTGCTGGATGGAATGGGGGGAATAAAGTAACGAGCCCCTTCACAATAACGATCGAAGTCCGATGGTGTCCAGAAATGTCAGAAGAGCTTTGAGCGCAGAGCGTTGCTGGGCTGGATTGGGCCAGGGACCAAGCAATTTCGATAGGGAGAAAGGGCGAGAGTCCAGCTGACGAAGAGACTCGGAGAGTGTGGTTCGGGAAGGTTCGTAGTGAGGGCAATGAAGAAGAATGTGCTCCAGATCCTCAAGAGCACCACAGTGGCAGCAGGTGGGGGAGTCAACTTGTCTCAAGCGGTAACGCCACTGAGCTGTAAAGGCCACATCGAGGCGCATTCGGTGGATTAATGCAGCATCTTGACGAGAGGTGTTTCGTGGCATGCGGAAAGCGAGCGTGGGATCAACTCTGTTCAACATAGAGGGGGGAAGAATGTCGGTTGTCCGTTGGCGGGAAGCCAGGGGTGTCACTAGGCGTCGCAGAATTGAACGGCGGTCTCCTCTCAGCAGAACAATACGGGTCCGTTGCCGATACGAGAGTGCTGCTTCTGCGGCGCTGTCGGCCTGCTCGTTCCCCACGACACCACAATGGGCTGGAACCCACTGGAGAACTAGCCTGTGGCCTGCGGCGTAGATAGTGTGGTAAGCCATTAACACGTCTGTGACTAGGGGTGCGGATGGGCCTCGTATGCCGGAATTTTCAATTGCTTGAAGTGCAGATTTGGAGTCTGTAAAGACTGCCCATTCCCGGGGTGGAAAATCAGCGATGTGTTGTAGAAAGAAAAGGATGGCATAGAGTTCCGCAGCTGTGGAGGAGGTTGGATGTGAAAGGCGGCTTCGGTGCACGACGCCTTCGGATGGAATGACGAAGGCTGAGGCGGACTTGTTGTTTCGGGATGCGCCATCAGTATATGCTGTCGTAAACGTAGAAAACTTCTCGTCTACCAGAGCATGAAAATGGGCTCGGAGGACTTGAGGGGGGACCTGATCTCTTCTTTCCAGAAGGTTTGGAAGGCGTACAAAAGTGGGCGGTACCGGTAGAGACCAGGGGGCTTCCGGCGGTATAGTGTCCTTAGTTATGAAACCAGTGAGAGTCTGGCGTGTCCTCTGCGCTACTCGACAGAAGTCGCTTTCAGGGCGGTATCGAATTTTCCTGAGTAGCGGGTGGCGGGGAATGTGAGCACGCAAACGGAGGTAGTGCCGAGCCGTTTCCCGTTCACGGAGAACCTCAATCGGGAGCTCACCAGCTTCAGCCAGTGCTCGCCGTGTTTCAGCCATTCTTGGAACTCCGAGGCATCGACGAAGGCTTCGAGCAAACAGGGACCGAAGCGTATTTAATGAAGTTGTTGATATCCTGTGCAGAATAGGAAGGCTGTAAAGCACAGTTGCCCTCACCAATGTCGCGTGAACCGCGAGCAGGGAACGCTGATCACAGCCCCATCCTGAGCCAGAAAGATGTTGAATTGCGGGGAGCCATCGATGCACTTTAGTTTCAAGGTGTTTAATGTGCCGAGCCCTGCGCAAGTCCGAGTCGATTACCACGCCAAGGAAGCGGTGAAAGCGTACCGGTTCAAGCTTCTTTAAACCAAGCCAAAGAGGGAAATTGGCCATAGCTTTACGCGTGAAAGGGAGCTCGACACACCTTTCGGGTGAAAGGTCCATCCCGAGGTGCGTGAGGTACGTATGGATATTGTTTAAAGCGAGCTGCAGGCGGCGCTGGAGAGCCGGGCGTGATTTTCCTACTGTCCAAAGGACGACGTCTTCTGCATACACGGAGAACGACACTTTGCGAGGAATTAGTATGGGGTAACTTCGCCAATAATCCTGGCGGTAACCGTGGTACAGGGAGCATCCCAATGAAGACTACTGAGGGATGCTCACATGTTTTCTGTGGTGGGTAGTCCCCTTGGACTACACTAATCTCAGAGCAAGAGGGTTAGCACACACCTCCCTCTCCTGTGCCACCATCATCTTTCCCCTCCCTCTTTCACCCTCCCCACTTCTCCCTCCCCTGGGTGCACCGAGCCGCCACTTTCGAGCAGGCTGACCGCACCTTCCCCCTACATCACCCCCCCCCCCCCTTACTGATTGTAGGCCGGCCATCACCACGTTAAAGAGTGTCGGGCTGAGAATGCTTCCTTGGGGGACTCCTTGAGGAACAGGATGCTGAGGGCCTTGGCCTTGGGACGTACGGACAGCGACAGTTCGGTCCGTAAGGAAGTCTTGGAGCCAGATGAAGAGCCGACCGGATACTCCAAACGAGCGCAAGGCGTGCAGCACACAAATGTGCGAGACGGTATCATATGCGCGCTTGATGTCGAGGAAGACCGATCGGACGATCCGTCGATGGGCTCGAGCATGTTGAACTGTAGAGACTAGGTCGAGAACTGGATCCATGGAGCTTCGGTGGCGACGAAATCCAGCCATTTCGTGAGGGAACGCACGTTGTTTTTCAAGCCACCAGTCGAGGCGATGCAAAACCATTCTCTCCATCAGTTTCCCCATACAGCTTGTGTGGCTCACCGGGCGAAAGGAGGATAGGGCATTTGGGGGCTTGCCTGGTTTCAGGATGGGAACAACCAATGCCTCCTTCCATGTATGTGGTAAAGATCCTTGTTGCCAAGACGTATTATAGACATGAAGGAGAGCTTGGAGTGACCGGCCGTCAAGGTTTCGTAGGGCGGCATAGGTGATTTTATCGGGCCCAGGAGACGAGGCGGCGTTCACAAGCTTCAACGCTGCCTTTAGCTCGATTAGTGTGAAGGCGCGGTCCATAACTTCCAGGGGACGGGGCCAGTCGTGGTGAAGTTCAGCCGTCAAACTGTGGACAAAACTGCGGTGTAGGGGCGTGGTCGAGGCAGCCGCCGGAGTCGTTAGTACCACATAGTACTAGTTAGTAGGGGCGAGGCAAACTGCCAAAGCCGCACTCACCTAACCTAAATTTTCAGTAAACTAAGCTAAAACATAATACATACGTTAAACTAACTTCACTAAATATCACTAATCTAACCTAAAATATCATAAACTAACCGTCATCTCCGGGGCAAAAGAGGGGACAGGTGAATGCATAGGACTATCCTTGCATTTGCTGACCAAGAGCGAGGGAGACACCGCTTCCTGGATGCCTGCCAGTAGGAGGACGCGATGGCCAGCACTTCCTAAGCCTCTGCTCTCGCCTAAGGAGATGGCGCAGCGTTACCGTTATTTCTAGAGTCACTGTACCCGGGGGAACAGTGACTCTAGTTATTTCGCCTGCCGCAAGGCTTCTGCCATGGCGCACCAATCTAACCAACTGCTTCGCCCTCCGTCAACATGGCAACGAGGCCAAGCGGAAGTCGCGCATACGCCGGTTAACGGACGGCGAAGCCCTTGGTTAGATTGGAGCACCATGGCAGTCAACTACAATCTGTCTGTGTTTGTCCTAAAGCTTGGACAATTTCGTATATCAGGCATCAATTTTGTAGTGCTGACTTTCCCTCATGCAAGGAAGCATCAGGTGAAGCCCACTTTCGGGAGGTGTCCTTCCTATTCGACAAATAGCCGAATATTGGTTATTTGATTCGCGAATCGAATACTTCGAGTGATTGATATTCGATTCAAATTCGAGAACTCTGATATCTGCACATCCCTAAAAACAAGGGATTCCGAGAAATTCTGTGCCAAACGAAGGATTCCGCTATTAATTCCAAATTCCGCAAACTTTCGCGGAATCGCGGTAAACCGGGGGCCTTAACTGACACTAATGAGCTCTACAAAATCAAGCTGTTTAGCAATGTGCCTTTGTATAAGAGTGACAAGTTGTTTTTGTTGTTGTGTGTTTGTTTTTCTCTGCCAAGCGGCAACACGTTCATCATGCCTGTGGTCGACGGTTGTAAACGGTCAGGGTAATCGTCTGAGTCTTCAGAGGCGAAAGCGCCCAAACCAGGGTTCAATCTATATCAGAGGGCCACGTGCTCTGGAGATCATTGGAACAGGCGCTAATCTGCTGGCGAGATCCACCGCTTTGCGACCCAGATAGGGCTGCGAGGGCCAAGGACACGCACTTCTCGGGTGATCAGTTTCGTTTTCGCCATCATTTGCATAGCAGTGTTTGGCGATGGATATATTAACGCACGCGGTCACTTCGGGGGATTTAGAAGGTGGAATGGCTTTCGTCGAGGATTGTCACACTGAACACTCGCTTTTATCCTAAGTCCCCTCATTAGTGAGTTAATGATATTTAGGTATTGAGTCATCTAGAAGTTACATACTGTCTGCAGGAGGACGTCTGCCTGGCCATATGACTCAACTGTAAAAACAGGATCGCTGTTGATCTGTTTTTATTAAAAAGTGTGTAATTAATAAAAAAACTGCATGTTGTTTTACTACACTGGCAATATTGAGTAACTGCTCTGCATTTCATATAGTACTGTGACTGCAGCTGCAGTTCTCTTTTACGAGGTTCGGTGTTACGGTGTTCAAGTCAAACAGGGACTTTTCATTTTTTGCAACAGTAAAATGAACTTACAGGCGAGAAATTTTATTTTTCAACGTAATCTCTAGCTGCACTAACGCACTTGTCCCAGCGTTTCACGACGGCTTGGATTCCAGCAGCGTAGAAATCCTTACCGGCGCGTAGCAGCCATGATCGGACCGCATTCTTGACCTCGTCGTTGCAGCTTAGGTGGCGGCCCCCAAGGAACGCCTTCAGTGGCCTGAAGAGATGGAAATCCCTGGGGGCGAGGTCTGGACTGTAAGGGGGATGTGGCAGCAACTCCCAGCCAAGTTCCTGTAAGGTGCGTGTCGTGAGATGCGCGGTATGTGGACATGCGTTGTCCTGCAGGAAGAGGACTCCTTTGGTGATGAGGCCCGGCCACTTTGGCTTCAGCACCTCATGCACATCCCTGAGAACCTGGCAGTAATATGCACAATAGATGGTGGTACCACCGGGCAGAAAATCAACAAGAACAACGCCAGCCTTGTCCCAGAAAACCGTCGCCATGACCTTAACCGCAGACGGGGTGCTTCGGAACTTTCTGGGAGCTGGCGAGCCCGGATGCTTCCACTGTTTTGATGCGCGTTTAGACTCAGGAGTGAAATGGTGCACCCACGTTTCATCGCACGTGATGATCCGATCAAAGAACGGCTGTCCTTCAGTATCGAAACAGTACCTTAGCTCTTGGGAGATTTCCAGTCTTCTCTGCCGGTCAAACACGGAGAGCTCCCTCGGGACCCAACGGGCACTAACTTTCCGAAACTGGAGGTGTTCATGAATGATAGTGTTCAACGTTCCCACAGAAAGGTCCCTCTTTCGAGCCAGTTCAAGACTTGTAATCCGTCGGTCCTTGAGGATCAGGCGCTCCACAAGTTGGATGTTCTCAGGAACTCACTGAGCTCTGAGCTGCCCCGGCCGGTGTCGTCCTGCACTGATGTATGGCCATCTCGGAACCATTTGCACCACTCAAACGCTTTGCTGCGGCTAAGTGTATCGTGGCCATAGCGAGCCTGAAGTCTTCCGTGAATTTCAGATGACTTTACGCCTTCATTCACGAGAAACTTCATGACAATTTGCTGTTCGATGTGGGCGCTCACCTTGTTGTCGGCCATCTTGTCCAGCATGTGTCTTGTGTTTTGCACAAACTTTGGACCACCATGTGGTGAACGCGGAGGCCTGTCGCGTGCGAAAAAGTCGAAAAAGAAGTAGCACGAGCCATTTGTACACTGAGGACACAGAAAGTCCCGGTTTGACTTGAACGCTCCTTGTACGCTTCAGTGCCTCTGCTCAGTCCTCTAATTGCTTTCAGTTGTGGGTGGTAGCTTGTGCGGTATTTACGGTATTATTTTGGTTCACACTGACTTTCTGCAAAGAAGGTGTACATTTTGTGACGTGCCACACATCGAACTGGTGACAAATGTTTCGATGTGCGGTACGCATGTATTTGATCACTCCGGGGTGGCGATTCGTGGCGAAAGGTTTTACCAGCACGTTGTAGTCTGCCAGCTCCTCCAGGCCCCTTTTGTAATGCTTCCAGCTCCATGTGAGAACTTGAGGCTACTTCCTTTGACTGTCAAGGAAAGCCATGGATAAACATAGTTCCATCGTAGCTCCAGATTAAATAAGAGGGCTAAGATTGAGGATAAGGATTTCTCTCACCTGAACCTGTACACAATTTTATTCGGGTGTTCGTCATGGAAGCTGTGGTACCTTGAGCTACGGCCGGGGGAGTTGCAGCGACCATCTCCAGCGAAGTGCGACTCTTTCCCTTGTATTTCTGCCAGCACTTGTGTCTGATGTCTTGTCCACACCTGCACGAAAAGAAGTTCAGCAAACAAAACTAACGAGGTGGGAGTCAATTCACAAATCTTACTTGCTTTATGGCTGGAAGCAGATATGATCGTTGGTAGAGAAAGAAAGTATGAACACAGAAGGACCTGGGGAGGACAAATAGCAACTCAGCCTCTCAATAAATCTGCATGTTTCTCATTTACATTTTATGTTAACTGTACTGTTATTTATTTATTTGCAATTCCTATATATATATATATATATATTAAATTTAAGTATTACATTAAAGGGACCATGAAATAATTTTCGCAAATTCCAAGCAGTCTGCCGGAAATCGTTCTCTCACCATCATACACACATCGGCTTTTAACTGTATTCAGTGCACCGGGGGTGCAGTTACCATGCAAAAATAGCGGGGCGTGACCTCCGGATACATCTCTTTGAGGAGGGCTTACATCATCGACATCCAGTCCTCTCAGTCAATTGTGGATGACCAGGAGCACACCCCACGGGACCACGTGGGTGCATGGTTTCGGTTTGGACAACAACGTCGTCGTATATCTGCCGTCAAAATAAGTAGAAATATGGCAAAATCAAATTGTCAGCAACAGAGGAAGAGATTATGCGACGCACGCAGCGTCTAGGAATCATTCTGCGCACAGCAGCTCCCAAAAGGCCACCGACAGAGGCATTTTCTGATGAAGCAGCAGCTCAGAGAGGAAAACGTGCTCCGGTAACCATGCTGACAATCAACGGCTACATTACACTTCTGGTAGGGTTCTGCGTCAACGATTACATACAATCTTAGCTCAAGGTCACATTAAAACATATTTCAATGCAAAGTTTGTAAGATTGCTTGCTCATTTTGCAATTTGCTCGCATGTTGTCGATTTGCGGATGGTTATACCCGCAAATTGGCAACATCCCCTGTGTATAATGTCATGGCCAGTTCACCTCGCAGGGGGGTCGTAGCAGCCGCCGTTCACGGCCATGGTCAATATTGAATATTTTTGCTGGTTGAACAATTTCAACTTCATATTTAGAAGCGTGAATGCTTTAGTACAGAGGAAGAAATTGAAAATGATTGTAGGATTGTCAAATATCCTTTCATGGTCCCTTTAAATCAAAACATCTTACTTTGTTGGTTACTTTTGTGTTCTATACAGATGTGATTCCTTGATAGACATGAACAACAATGGGCAAACAATCATTGTATGTCTTCACTTCACATTTAAGAGCTGCAGCATTCTCAGTATTGAAATTGGCCTTCCTTTACTAAAAAGGATGGCTGCAGAACAGTATAGGTTCCCAACAGGCTTGCTACATATATGTAAGGCTGGCTTTCCCAGATGAATGTGTGACCGTCCTTACAGCAACTTTCAGCCTTGACCAGGGTTCCCTCGAAGGAAAACTTTGTGTCACACCTTTGGAGGCATGTTGTGCAGTTGACAACAGCTCTCTGAGCTGACTCTCAAACACAATCCATTTAGTATTCTCCTCTTGAGGGAATGCAATAACTTCATCAGTTGCATCAAGATAGGTGTGTCAGAATACTCAGTATGGCTACCATAACATGGAAACATACGTAGCAAGCAAATAATTGTTACCTGAATGTGCTGTCGAGACTATGCATGCACGGTGAGCCATCATCTGAGACATCCAGTAGGGTGAGATCATGTACAGTGGTATCTGCGGCATCTTGTGTGATCTCACATTGCTGCAGTGTTGGTATTCAGCACCGGATTGGTGACGGTGGAGGATGTGGGTTATCCACGAGATTCACTTGCACGCCGGTCTCCCTCCGTGATTTCACGCAGAAGTCCACCTGCGTACCTGAGTTTGAAAGGCAAATTATACTGCTGCCCCGCATACTTCTGCAGAAAATAAGCAAGAAATTAGAGCAACATACCTTCCGTGTCGTACTTTATCGACATTGTCTGGATCGCTGCATCAGCCCTCATGGGGCATTCAGGTATCACAGACTTGTCAACAGTTTTGTCATGTGCCTGCGATGATACCTGTTGTTAGATCCATTTGCTACTTTCGTTTCTGTACTCTCTGAAGCAATATACACACCTCCTCATTTGAAGCTGGGATATCTTGGCGCATCAAGTGTTGCTCTTGCAAAGCTTGCGCACTTTGCTGCTTTGCAAATGTGGACATCTAATGTTCCGAGAGAATGTGCGTTGCTTTATATATAAAGCGCATTGTGGTACCAGCTAGGTAAAACTTTACCTCCATGCTGTGCACTGCTGGAACACTAGGTGTGTCATGCTCCACGGCTGTTTTGGGAACTGTCTGCAAAACTTCCTCGCTATACGGCTGAGTAACCTGCACAACAAATAATGTTCGTGGTTGAAGATTTATTTTACCTAAATTTTTTAATTCCCCAGAAATTATGTTCAAACATCTCCCTCGTTACCGCACAGATTGTGGTGTCTGCAAGGGAGGGCCTCAAGTTACATCCGCATCAGACAAATTTTGTAACACATACAAACATGTTTGGGGACAGCTTTGTTAGGCAAACTTACTACCATATCATCAGAATCACTGGTTCCCGTGCAGAGTTGAGAACGCGGTGGTGCAGCCTGCAGAGGGCAAACTGAGATTGATGATTACTACGAACAGTGGTGTTGAAAGACCCTCACGGCAGGGGAAACCCTAAGCTAACCCGACCAAACTTAAGAGGAGCCATTAATGTGCACATTAGAAATGACTCGTCCACGCGTCATCATTTCATTTCCCATCAGTCATTTCTGTGTCATACATGTCAACCTGTGGAGGTCATAACGTAATGGGAAGGCCACCTCGCGTTCTCGATTACGTTGAACCGAAAAAAAAAAAAGGAACTGTCATTTGAGCAGCACAAACTGAAATATTGGTTGATGGTTTCATTAAGTGTGATAAGACAAATAGAAGTATGTGAGCGGTGGCATGTTCTTTTATTTTTTTATTTTTGTTCTTGTCAAAAGCGCTGTGGTTTCATCTACAAAGGATGTCATAACTGTTGATCTAAAAAGGCTCTGCCGAGTGTTGTGGCCATGGCTCAGGCTTTTCTAACCTCGAATGTTTTACTGCGCTGATCAAAAAACAAGTTGACCTCCTTTGCTGGAGCTATATCTGCGTTTTTGTGTAAAGTAAAAGTAGGGTTCCGGGTTTTTCGGATTAATCCGAAAAACGTACACCGGTAAAAAATTTTGCCCATCGGATTCATCCGACACAGTCCTCTTTCGTAGGGTTAATAGCAAGTTATCTGAGTTATCAGCAAGAAAGTTGTGAACTAAAGACTTATTTACAGTATTTCATGTTCTGCCACGAGTTCCTGGAATCACGCACCATCTCAAAACTTCCACAATCACGTGGAATTTTCCTTGTATGGGGACACTTATCACTTTTCCTTTGCGTGTTCTTTCTCTGGGTGTCACATTACAGCAACAATTTCTTCCTCCAGATTTCAGGGACTAACCAAGGTAAAGAAACATAAAACGCGAAAAACTCTGATTCATCAAAAAATCGTAAACTCCGAAAAATACCCTCCGGTAATGACCAAACATAAACTCCGAAAACCCAGAACCCTACGTATAAGCAAGGTTACTGAATGGAGTGTCGCTACTCTTCATGCAGCAGGTTTACACACGCAGTATCACATACAGTAATTCGGTGTATAGTACCTATTCGGGAAAATTTAGTCATCTGCTTTTTAAAGGGGTGTTCATTTTCACTCTGTGAGATAACAGAGCTGAAGGTGTCTGTCCTCAATGACACCTCAGTGGCGTATCTAGAGCTACCTGCGCCCATGGCAACATGGTTAACATGATGTCCTTGGGGATGCGTTTTTGTGTGGTCCGCACTAGGTTTCACACTACAACCTCCCTAATGGCGGGTGCTTTAGATAATGTATGAATGTACCAGGTTGAGTGCCCGACCTGGCACATTCACACCCGACCACATAATGGCGCCCATGGCACCTGTCCACACCTGCCACACCCTAGATACGCCACTGCGACACCTACAGTGAAAAAATGGGATGGCGGGAACCTCAGAGCGAAAGTTCAGGGAGGGCAAGGCCCCCGAAGCGAAAAGTCGGGGGGGGGGGGGGGGGGGCAGCCCACTCCCTTCCGACGCCCCTGACTGCAATCCACTTGACCGCTGGTTTCCTTTTCAAGGTCGACCTACCCTTGGTTTCGAATCGGCGCTAGTAGAAGCAGCTGCACGCCGGTCTTCAGTCTTGCGCCGTTTGCTGGACTGACTTGTTGCGCCTGGTAGATTCAGCGACGGAGTAACCCCACGTTTCAAGACAGCGTCGAAGTTCACCCCTAACGAGCGCGCAAGGCTTATGTTCCTCACATAGTCGTCAGGAGTGAAATGGAGGTGACATATTTTTAATCCAACGCCAGGAGGAACATCATGCCGGCCAATCAGTTTGAGCCATGTGCCTCTTGCTGGCTCGTTCTTAGGTATCCTGTGCAAGAGACGGTTCGTGGATGTACTTCCTTTGTTTACGCAACCCGGAACGGCGCACGGCATCGCCTTTCAAATTCAGTGCGTGGTTATAAATCTTACGCTGGAACTCTATTACATATGCTAAACACACAGGCACAGTACGCTTCACTAAATCACGACACCTCAACACAATCGGTCGGACGACTGTCTCGGCAACACCTAGAAGCCCAGGCACACCTTTCACACTGCCCGCGGTCTTGCTTTATGCAGAATGAATGAGAAATCATACAAGACACAATCGAACGTCAAACGCAAATAAATAGCTGCAGCATCCAATGAACGCAGAGCAGTCGATTAATCGCCCTATCAAACGGATTGTGGCGGGCAGAGGACGGAGGACGCGTCTGGCAAGGTGACTGGACTGGCTACCTGACGTCAGCACACGAGAGAAGCGGCTTGGGCAAGACTGCTGCCGCCGAGCGCATTCCTGTAAACTAATTTTTTCAGGACATTGGCACTTCTCAAATGAAATATTTGGGTTACAGTTTTTGAAGGTAGTATGTTCATATCAAGATATAAAGCCGTAAAAAGATATATGTCCCAGATAGAGGTGTACGCCGAGTTGTTTTTGTCGGCGGCGCCGTTGGGATCATTCTATCTTGACCGGCGGCAGCGGCGTGAATCGGCGACGAGGCGTACTCATTATTGGCACTGCCGCGCTTTTCGAATGACTTTATTTCTTTTTTTTTGCAAAATACTTAATAGTATCTTCGATAAAACTGTTTCGAAGTTGCCCCGAAACCAGTAGGGTGTGTGGAGAGCTCCACAGTCCACACCGGTGGCATCCAGCAAGGACAATATCGACAATATCGAAGATGAACCTGAACCGGCGGTGCTCGTAGCGATGGCCACCTCATGTTTCGCGGAAAAAAAAACAAAAAAATAACAAAAAAAAACACTTATGCTTTTTGTTTATGGTGTTTCGATCAGATGTAGCGCGCCCCAGTTCTGCGTAGCAACACGTGGTGACAACGCAAATATGTACTCGGCGGACGTTATTGTAGACGGAAGAAAAGATCATGTGTTGATGTCATGGAGTTATGAGGACTAGGATGAGGTAAGCGGCAGATGCACCCTCGAGATGCAATATTGCGTCTGCTTTCCATGCTCTTGTAATTTATAGCATTACAGGGAATGGAGTCATCAAAGTACTACAAAACCAAAATATGAAACGTCACTCAAATGTCATCGCACTACAGGAATAGCCATTACCCGAATTCGATACCGGACGATAAATTCGTTTCAGTTTCCGCTAATGCAGGACCGTGGTATGCGTTTCCGTTACCATCTCCAATTTCGGTAACATACCATTTCTGTTTCCGTTACCATTACCGTTACCCTTCCCTGGTCGGAAGTCCTTCCGGCAGGGAGGAGGGCGAGCCCAAACCCATCCCAACCTATCATAACCTAGAGGAGAGCACTACGGTGCATGGAGTTCTAGACTGAGAAGTGCAGTAAATACAAAACTGGGAGCCATTGGTGTGCTCATTAGAAATGACTCATCTAAGCAATCCGATGGCGGTGGAGGGTGTAATGGAGATAGGGAAGACCATCTCGCATTTTTGATAACCTTGAGGCGAAAAACTTGGCATTAGAGTAGAAACTGAAATGGTTTCTATGAATGGAGCAGAACAAGGCCATACAACTAATAATAAGTAAATAATCACAAAATATCTTACAATATGAGAAGTCACATTTAAATGTGGCTTTCTTGTGACATTGATTTTTTGACAGTGTAGTTCCAGTCTACCAAGTTGTCAGCGCTGTTGCACAATCTGACGTCGTTTGTTTGTGAACAGGGATCGGTCTATAGTCTATCGCGGCGTGGTCAGTCTGTAGCCACTGCGAGGCGCGGTGAGTGGAGAGGGAAGGAGGGCCGCATGGAGAACGCGCGACGCTACGCAGCGGCCAGTGCAGCTGTGGTCGTGGTGGTCGTGGTGGTCGACAGGTTCAGTCTTATCAATGTGGTCGCGCCACGGGTTCTGAAAGCTGTGCGTAGGAGCACCGACGAAAGTAGTAGAGGTTGTGCCGCCAGCAGAGTCGAAGGAAGCCCTAAGGCTCGTTTGGCTGCGGTGCTGTCTTGCGATAGCGTTGTGCAGGGTCGTATGTCGGTTGTGAAGGGTCGTTGAAAGGATGTGTAGCGTTGTGAAGGGGAGTTCCAAAGGAGTTTTCAAGTTTTAATGCTAACGCATTTCCGTCGGATCCGCCACTGGATCGACCATGTTTTTGTAAGAAGTAGAATGGGGGAGGGCTTTCAACGAGAATTGTCTCGCATTCTGCTCCTGATTAGTTCAAGTTAATTGATGAATGCTAGGTAATTTGTAGGGCCCAGCAATTTAGGAACTAAGAACGATGAAAATATGCCCCCCCAAAATAGGCAATAAAAAGCAAAAATACGCTCGTCAATCTAGTACACTCTTTGGCTTTGTTGGTGCTTAATCAAGCAAAACTGGCCCGTTTAGAGGCTATGGTAGCTTTGACGTTTAGTACACGAATGCTGAGGTGGCCCCTAGAAGCACGCTAAACTGAACCTCTTTAAAATGAAACATTTGTTTCCATGGTCATAAATACTTAAAAGGCTCTCTTGACCTAACCTTGGCCAGTCTCGACAGGTGCCAAAAGTCAATTTTCTCCCTCAGCCCCATTGCAAGCCTCATCCTGATATTTTGACGAAATTACCTCAACCAACAGGCACAGTGGCTCCTGTTATGAGGAAGCAAGTATTTTAATTTTTAATGACTATTTTAGCAGCACAGCTGTGATGCAACCTGCACGTTTCGTCTTTATGTAGTGTCTGTAAAGGCATGTACAAAGATAGATGAAAACAGACCACTTGCAGGAAGTGCATGCTGTCAAATTCGAAGTTGTCGAACACTAGCAAACTACAGAAATCTAAAAATTAATCCTGTCGTAACAGCAAGACCCTTGTGAAAGAACGGATTATGTAGTGTATTTGAAGGCAGAGATGCAAAGAATGCAAAGTACTATTAAAGGACAATATACTCTCTTATCCAGGTTGCAAAATATTAGTCACGATTCTTTTGGCGATGTCACCGTTGTACCCAACTTTAATGTGGGACCATTAAGTAGTATTTAAATGTTTGTAGTTTGTTGTTTCAAAGTAACGAAAACAGCCATGTAGCGCTTCGTGTAAGTAGACTTCCACTGTGCCTTAAGTCAAGTAATATTCCACGTCTGCCCTTGCGAACAGCTGTTGCACTTTGTGGGACATCAAGATCACAATCTCTG
Source organism: Ornithodoros turicata (assembly GCF_037126465.1). Classification (NCBI taxonomy): domain Eukaryota; kingdom Metazoa; phylum Arthropoda; class Arachnida; order Ixodida; family Argasidae; genus Ornithodoros; species Ornithodoros turicata. Next base: position 25,014,439 of record NC_088207.1, read on the forward strand.
TTCTACGACAGACAATGGGAATTCGTTTAATTGAAGGTCCCCTAAGTAAAACAAAATGATATTTCTGCTCTAAACATTGCATCATACAAAAGAGAAAGGCAAACAATTTTCTTAAGAAATGCATCCTGAGCTCCAAAGACACACCTAGCAAAAGTCGCTATGCATATCACATCTCCTTGCATATGGCAAGGCAAGAACAAAGTATTCTACGTACAGTACTGTCAGGGACCTACAAATACAAAGACTGCTTCTTACAAAATGCCACAGTACATTCCAACTGCCACATTGCATTTGTGATAGAAAAGATGCAAAAATACTAAAACATGGATAAGGACAATGAAACAATTATATGCTCAAACACTGTGGCATAACATTATGCGCACAATGACATACAATAAAGTTGTGACTACTAGTTCTAAAACTGGAGTTGGAGTTGTTCAATGCCACAGAGCTACTAAAACAGCAACTAAAGAATAAATGCCAGCGCCTCGGTCATCACATCTCATAGATAATATTGACATTATTTAATATCAGAATATGTAAATTGTGACCTAATAATGCAAACGAAATTGTGTCTGCTATAACACAAGCTAAAGAACACTCTAGCTAGCAAATCGAAACACACAAAACGTAAATCGAAGGTAATAAAAGTCGAGCTAATCATGACATCATGGAAGACAGTTAAAAGACCATTTCCTCAACAAACCTACTGTATGGCTGGTAGACTCACTCACTCTTTCTCTGTCTCTCAAGGATAAGAAATCTCAGAGTATTCGAACAAGCAAAAATTGTGGCATGAGTACATGATGTGATTGAGTAGAGCATGGCTGGGTGGCCCAAGTTCAGACGAGAGGGTAGCTAGCCTGGGTAGCAATGCCACACATGTTGTCATCATTCCTCTTCATGTACACATATCCTTCGTCACCCCACGTTGTGCCCCAGCTGAAAAATATAACGGAAAGTTAAGCCACATGTAATTTATTTGTGGCAGAGAGGATGTAAACACAAAACAAAAGAGCCACAAATGTGTGGATCATTTACAAATTTACAAACTTTCTGTTACAGGAGCAATTGATAAAAAGATAAAAACACACACAACACTTTATCAATGTCCGTATAACGTTTTTAACTTTTTATCACCTTGAGGCAACACGAAAGGAACGGGATTCATCTGTTGTATCGTTAGTTTTCCCAATCATAGCGGCAAATCATTTGACGAAACACAATCGGAGCGCTTTCCGCATTGTCGAGGTTCTTGTTGCACTCTCTCTTCATTGTCATGGAGAGCGAGAGCTTAAATTGTGGTTTCTTTCGTTCATAAATCACGAACGATGCAACTGATGAATCCAGTTCCTTTTCTGACCATGTCAAGGTCAGCATGTCAGCATCGTTCATTTGCAATCTAGTTCCCCTGTAGCAGTATGTTTGTAGACTTAAAAGTAATCTACTGTCACGTCTCGATGAGTCGTCCCTTTCCGTCCGGATAACGAATTTCTGGATGAGTGGACCAAACGAATTCCCGGGGGAAACCCGAAAAATTTGCACTAAATGCAGATAAATATGCACTAAAAACTCCCGAGATATGCATGCAACTATGCCTCGGAAATCTTTGAAATAGGCAGTAAGAATCCTCAATATATGCAATTTGTTTCAATGGTCTTCTATGTATGTAAGGAATGCATCAAATGCCTTTTTTTTTTTAAAAAGTAAGCATTTTATTAGGGATCACACAGTATTATAATAACACTGCCTCCGCTCTGCAGCACACAACAAATAACACTTTTGCCACAGATATAGATCATGAAGCTACAGTAGAATCTCGATGATACGATCACGGATGATACGAATTTCAAGATGATATGAATTCTTTTCTGTCCCAGCCGGAATGCCCATTCTTCTCATGTATTAGAGTTCGGTCTCCTCCTGATGATGCTCCAGCGGAGTGTTTGCCCGGTGACCCGGGATTCGTCACGCTGGACCAATCACGAACTCTACTACAGGAGAACACGCGCCATCTGATAGAGCGAATGCGAACGGGATTTTCCCGCTACAGCTATCTTAACGTTCCAGTCAAATACCTTCGACATTGGCAATTACAGAGACTGAGGCGCTAGTGACCGACTCGGTTGTCCATTTCGGGTCTCCCATGCAACTACACTCGGATCGGGGTCCTAACTTCGAGTCACAGGTCTTCCACGACATGTGCAGGTGTCTTGGTATTGTGACAACTCTCACTACGCCGTTACATCCACAGTCTGACTGTATAGTTGAACCTTTCAACGTTACAGTCAGATTGTGGATTTTGTGGCCGAGAACCAAAAGAACTCCGACGACCTCATTCCCCTGTTTCCTTTCTCCTACCCGACAGCACCCCATGAAGCCACCAGGACGCCACCGGCAATTATGCTTACTGGCTGCGTCTTGCACCTTCGAAGCGACTTAGCCCTTGCGTCAACTCCAGATACTGAGCATACCGCAACCAGCGCCTAAATCTACCTTCAGACATTGCGCACACGACTGGAGATTGTCCACGGGTTTGCCAGGCACCATGTGCAACAAGCCTTCACCCTTATGAAGACATGCTATGACTTGAGAGCGTCTGGCGGTGGATTCTGGGAAGGCCAGTCTGTCTGGTTATATAACCTAATGCGGAAACGTGGGCACTTGGAATGTGTTATTCATACTGTTAAAATGCCTCACTATTCCTATTCTGTTACCAGCTTACGTAATTTTCTACTTCTTGAAGCTTACGTAAACGGCATGGTATTTGTTCATATGCCAATACGGCAACGGCCGTGGTCACGTTAACTGGTTTCGACTGTATTCTGTTACCAAAAATAACGTGTCAGTAATGTCTGCGTAGACGAGTGGCATAGCCAGAAAAATATTTTGGGAGGTGTCCCATGACAACTTTACATGGGGAGTGGAACTTCGTCCCCATTACCCCTTTCCCCAATACGCTGCTCCCCGGGCTTTGATCAATGTGGAATGGCACCGAAAACAAAATTGAACACAATGACACTGCGTTGTAAGCTGGCCTCCTCCATACTATAAAGTTCTGCAGTAGTAAACTTCATTAATATGGGCAGTGATGTATACCACCTAAAGCACATACAGCTACTGGAGGCATAATTTTCTTAGGGTACAGCACTAATCCCATACTCTAAACAGATAATGCACTATCACTGCGCATAGAGAGGTCATCACGAGTTCTAAATTCAGCTTTATAAGAGGGGGAAAAGAATTGTGCACTTTATGTCATGCCTCTTACCTGTTCTTGACCAACCAGTAAGGTATGCCATCCAATGTTCCATAGCCTACCACAAGCACTCCATGGTCAAGCTCCTCAGAGTCACAGTCAGGTTCATCATACACACCTGCAGATTATAGGCTCGCTATATGAGGAAATGGCATCCGAAGCAGTGCTTGCATAATCTGTTTTGAAAACAAAATATGGGGCACGTTCTCTCTCCCTCTCAGAGCATTAGACCCGCATATTTTTGGGTCTTATACTTTTTCAAAACTGGGAGTAAAACTGTGTAAATTTAGATGATTTAGTTGAAAGAGCAGATTTTTGAGTGGAAGTTGCTAAGGCTTTAAAAAATCATCCTGAAATCTGTATTACTGAGATTCCAATGAAATATATGTGGGGCCAGTTGCTACATGGCTGATAAATGCGACAATGACACACACGGACAGGAACAGAATGGAGTAAGCTCCGGGGACACCTCTGCATCACGCATGCCGACGCATGCAGTGTCCAGCGGTTGTACGCCAGACTTTGCAGCCTCTCAGGTTATCTTTAACTCTAAGAATGTCCACATCAGGCAAGTGGTTGAGACCTCCCATATAAACAAACAAGAGGAACGATGTATCAGCTCACCTAGTGCTGTATTACAGAGAACACACACACACAGGAAGCTCTTATCAACAAAGATGTTTGGTCTAGTTGATTGTGGGTTGTGTTACAACGAAAAATTGTTCGTGTCCGCCGCGAGGGTTCAGCTCGGGTGTCTAGTTTACAATTTCATTTGTGTTGCACCCTTTTTGTAGTAAAGGTTGAAAGAGCGAATCGTTTTGTTTATGCCCGTGTGTGTCAATTTGCCCCACTTGTCCCAATCGAAGCGCATTTCCTTGCATCCGTAAGGGCCCATGGAGAACGACAAAGTTGCCAAGCTACATACACATGGCACCAGAAGAAGCTCGAGTTGTATTGGAAATGTCCTGGAGTGAAGACAGAGGTAAAGAAGCTCCCCAGTACACCCAGCCCTCTGGGACATTCCATCATCGCCGTTCAGGGGTCACATAGAGGGTCAATGTACAGGTCACATCAGAGTTAACTTGAACGCCATCCCGGCCTGCCGACCCTGGTTGCGCTTAGTACAAATAATGGCTGAGGGTGTTTTGGTTATGTATTAATCGGAAGTGGAATTAAAACTGAGGACCTTAGTTTTGGTTATGTATTTATATTTGGAGAGGTGACCCTCGTTATGAAGGCGTTTTCTGCTAGGCACTGCCAGGGTGGATCTCTTCCCGCTTCGCAGGCTGGAGTGATGTTAAAGTTAACTTTGACACAAGTCGTACATGCAGATTTTTACCGTGCATCAATATTTTGTTCCAGCTTTTCAAGCTATCATGCTCCTTATCTTCGCATGGTACAATCCTACCCCATTTGGGGTCATGATGTCAAAACAGCAAAGTTGTACAGTGTGAAGCAGAAATAAATAATTAATATCTGATGTCTAATATTAATCATCATCTAGAATAATCCTATTTAAATTTTGTAATATTATATTACTAAAAGCATAATACCTAATATTAATGTTCAATTATGAGCTGCATACCTTCAGAATAAAACTGGAAGGACTCGTGGCTGGCATCGATAGCCACAGAGACGGGTCCAACGGTGGCCACTGCTCGCTTCAGCTTCAGCTCACTGCCACTCTCAATGTCCACAAACCCAGAGTCAGTTGCTCCAACTCGGCTCTTGCGGAACTCGCACGTGCCCTCCTGAATGAATAAATGACCAGAGAGAAGTTGGGGGAAAAACAAAAAGGTATTGTTGGATGTGTCACACTTGTTGGTCCAGACAAGACAGACCCACTTTCAGTCATACCCTGCTTATTCAAATGCAGTGAAACTCTTGTTAACATGACAATCCGCTTTATGACCAAAATCTGCGGGAACCGCAGTGGTCATATTAACGAGGGTTCACTGTACCGCGAAACCCTTTAAATTAATGACCCCACTTTCTCGTGAGTCTGGGTACACATTTTTTGCAGACACTAAATTTTGCAAAATCTAGATGCTAAAGTGCGTGGCTTGATTGCTTCACTATGTGATATGCCTTGCATTGCTCTTACTATGTTTTATTAGAGCAGTACTGAACAGACTTTTGCTGTGACTAAGCTCAGATGGTTACTAGCGACGAAGTGCAAAAATAAACTGAGATTGTATCATTTTCTTTTGAAGTTCTTGCTCTAAATTTTTGCGTGCCCTTAAAATCCGTAAATTTTTCAATTCACAGTATTCATGGAATTCACAGAACATTCACAGTACATTTGATGCTTTTTATAACCACCATCTTATAACAAATAGTTTTAACTATATTAACTATATTTTTCAATATATGCCCAGTAACTATTACTTTGCAAAGTATAATAATAAACAAATGTCCAATTTCTATGTGAACAGCCAATTTCAGGATAAGCAAATTAAGTGCAAAGAAGTATCCTGTTTCATGAAAGCCATTCTGAATTCGTCAGAACGCGGACCGTCTAAAGACCTGCTGCCATTAGATTTCTTATGAGGCCTAGAATAGTACACCTGGTTTTAATGATAATTCGGATAATTCATGATCATTCAACTACTGCTCTGTCTGTTGCTGCATGCAGAATAAGTTGCCATACCGTGCCATTATACGGGTAGCTCTTCTCTGTGTCAATACCGCCATTTTCCTTGATGTAACGGAATGCGTTGTCCATCAGTCCTCCATTGCAACCGTTGTTGCCAAACGATTTTGAACAGTCAACCAAGTTTTGCTCACTCAGGGACACTAACACGTGGGTCTTGCGAAAATGTTGTCCTTCAAGTGATCCGGTCTGTGATGAGAAAGTCAAGAAGCAGGCGTACAAAGGGCATTACAAATAAGGAGTGTATATCTGATAAGGAATAAAAGGCAGGTAACTGGTTTGAACAGAAATATAATGAACTGCAGCGAAGCAGGACATGCATAGCACACTGATTACACCAACTGACTAGATATTACCAACACTGCATGGTTCCCTTGCCCTTAAGTGTGAGGGAGAACCAGCAGCAACTGTCAATCTCCATCGCGTTTATGGGCAACGGAAAATCACAGTTCTGGGGGAGGGACGACAACTCCCTCAAAATTATTATGTATTTTTTCCTCAGAGTCGTTTCCTCGCCTATATAGGCTCCTATATAGGCCTATATAGCCTATATAGGCGAGGAAACGACTTGAAACGAGGAAACGAGGGAGTTGCGCACCTGATAGAATGGTAGAAAATAACTTCGGCGAATGGCTGCACAGGGCTGTCGATACGATAACTCACATTTTCAAAACTTTTCCTGATAAGATTTTGAGACATCCGAACATACGATGCATGTGTGTTTGGTTCTGTTTTCATAACTATTTGCTTAGATCCAAAATCCCAATTTGCAGAGGCCCGGCTGTTGGCTACAGAATTTTCTGTGTTCATAAATCAAATAGGTCGATAGCCCTTTTCCCGAAAACTTATAGCATTTGATAGAGAATCAATTTAGCCACATTTTCACATACAGCAACATGTGCTGAAATTGCACTGTCATTCACAAAACCAAACAAGGGACCCAGAACAACCCAAAAATGGCTATCTTTCCTCCAGTACTGTTGGACTAAGCACAGGCCTCAACAGTCATCACACAGTAGCAGACCATAATACTTACAGTACTGAAAGCCCAGCAAGATCCACACTGTCCCTGGTTCTTCACTGGCGTTACTGCTCCCTCTTTCCTCCAATCTACAGTGTGTGGCAAGTGGGTGTCGTTCACATTGGCTGGCTCCAGGTAGGTGCTTCCACTGTTCCCAAATTCACGATAGTTACGTTTGAAGCCGTTGCGCGTACTCACAAACTCCTGATGCAACTGGAAAGAGGGACATTCTCCATTAGCAAGGTAAGGAGGGTGTGCACAGAGCAGTCAAGAACCAATATCCTGCTTGTTGCGCCATCTGCCAGCGTAACCAATGATTAAGGCCCCGGGTTTTTCGCGATTCCGCAAAATCTGGAAGTTATTTCAGCAGGTACAAAATGATAGCAGGCAACAGACCGTATCAGAGGAGAACACAAGATATCATGTATGTAATGCTGAGCCACAAAAGTGCTCTGAACCTGTAATTTTATAAAATATTTTATCGTTCCCACATTATCCAAGAAAATGAAGTGTTTCCCATTCCAACCGGTCGCTGACTCCTTGCCGCGGAAAAGCACGGAATTTACAAGTTAGTGCCGCAGAATTTTTGAATTTGCAGCAGCGGAAAACCAGGGGCCTTATCAATGTTTACCAAGGTCAAGTTCATTTTCAGGTAATAGCCTAGAGAGAGAGATAAAAAAAAAATAAAAATAGCACGGTTTCTTACTATGCTCAGAGTAACGCGACAAAAAAAAAAAAAAATTAAAGCAGCAATGAGGTGACATTTAACGTCGCTCAAAATCCTGTCTCATCCGTCAAGCTGCCCACCAGGAGTCACCATGCAAAATATTTTAGCTCTGCGCTGCGTTATCCGTGTATTCACATCAGCGACATCCTCACAGAAGATTCTAGTGGAAGCAAAAACACTGCTTACAGAGATGAATTTCCATCCTGGGTTATGTGAACATTCACACGGTGCGGAATATCAGGAATGGCGTACTGCGCACTTAGCAGACGACACTGTCGGCGTCTTTCCTGTCGTCTGCTACAGAATATCTTGTGGCTGTGTCGCAGGATGTCGCAGCTGTGTCCCCATGGTTAGCAGTGTATGTGAACACTGGACGTTGAGCGCTCGCGCTCAGAAAGCTATGACGTTTTCTGCGCCTTCCGCTTCTGCGGGGAATGTCGCTCGTGTGAATACACGGTATAGCTGTGCAATCGAATTTACAAGAAACAGTCGGAGGAAGCAGTCGCAGACGGCCGATGCGATTCTCGCGATGACATATTGAAGGCGCCGTGCCTAGTTTCCTTGCTTTTTTTTTTCTTCGCAGCTCACGCAACGTCCATACGTGCTTGAGCAGTGCCGCCGTACATCACTGATCACGCGAGGGGAGTAGCGTATGTTACGACGTCCTCTCGTTCTGTGATGCGCTCTTTTTGAAGGTGTGTGGAACAGAGCCCTTGTGCTCGCCCTCTAAGTTGCGCTCGTCGTTCTTTAGCAGGAACCCATTTTATTCGAAAAAATACAAAACAAAAATTATTGGGGTCACCTCAGTGACTAGAGTAGCTTGATGGGCTTGTTGGTACATGACTCAGAGAACAAGGAGCAGTCAAAAACAGGGACAACGACACAAGAAGACACCTCACACACAAGAAGGAGCCTCTGTTTGTGTGTCTTCTTGTGTCGTTGTCCCTGTTTTTGACTGCTCCTTGTTCTCTGAGTCACCTCAGTGCTTCTTACATTTGCAACAAATAATTTATGAGAGAATTTCACAAACTTTTTTGCACAACCGTGACACTGCTGTAATTGGCTTCCCATTCCTGACCTACCAAGCAATCAAGCCGCAGATACGAGACAAAGCTTTCCAATTATGGTTAATCGCTAGAGCCTGAAGTTTTAGGGTTTAACCCGATTCCTCCCCGAATTTGCACCCCGAATTGAAAGTTGCCTCTTTAGTGTGAAACCAGATTTTTACTTGGCAAATTGCCCTCACTGAGACGTCTGCAGAAGTGCAGGCTAATTTGTTTGGCAGCAAACGCAGTTACACCACCATTCGTACCGAACCAGCTCAGCTAGTTTGAGTAACTGAGCAGGATGTCTCCCATAATTTAGCGTACTGGAAGTTTTTCCACCCGACTTTGCATGAATTTAGAGCACATGTTTATTTACCCGATTTTTACTCTCCGATTTAAAAAAAACATTTCCCGAAAACTTCAGGCTCTATTTATCGTGTACTGAAACAGTCCTTATTATTGGCTCTCAATATTCTGTTCTAGCAGAGCTCTAGAGTACCTACCAAGTCACCGAACTCATTCATGGCCAACTTGTACGACACTTCATTTCGTGCAAACTTTGCATTATGACGTGCAACCTTGTGACTGTTCTCCATGAATATCTTCTTCCTGAAGTGTTCTTCGGTCTTAGATTCATATTCTTTGCCTGTAAATAAATAGCACACTTACAACTGCGCTTAAAAAGATGCGTATTTCATATCGGTATTCTTATCACCAGCAGAAACATGGCAGATTAGAAGATAGAGATGCACATGTCCAGATCCCAGTGAAAAGCATTTGCATTGGATGACAAAAGCATGGTTTAAGGCTCAGTCCTCATTTTGTCTGGGATGTAAAACAGTCTGTGACCAGGGCGGCATTATTTCACAAACACATTTATAAGCTACAAGTATCACATGGAGTATGTGGGGACTGCACAATAGTGATCTGTTCACAAATGTGACTGACGGCTCTTGGATGAAGATCATAGGACCGAAAGAGAAACTGATTAATTTAATGGAGGGCTACGCTAATTTATCGCTGCTGATACCTAATAGAAAGAGTGCTAAAACTTGTGGTTTCAAAGCTATTGTTCTGATTCCAGATAAGCAAAATTTGCACAGCAGCTCCATCAGAACAAGCAAAAGGTGCAAAATCTAGGGTTTTCAATGAGTGTGAAAATTTCCTGGGTATTCAATGATTTCAAGGACCAGTGGGGACCATGCAAAATGCAAGAGCTCACAAGGGGTGCACGTAAAATATTGATGATTTTGAAATATCTGCAAGACAAGAAAAGAGAAACACAAATTCCATAGCTTCTATGTTCATGAGCAAGTGAAGTATATGTGCAATGTAATATTATTTAGTGTTCCCGGATGAATCAGATTAATGTCCACTAAACCTATTGCAGGAATATCTTGTGGACATACCAACTCAAAGGAACAACCTGGTACTCAATCATTACATCAGTAGTCCAAACATTCCATCTAAATGCTATCCTTTCTCCCAGAACAGCAACAGCAATGGTGTCAGCACACAAAAAGGAACAGATGATATCATTGCACAAAACTTGTATCTCTCATAATAAAAAAGTTAATTGGTCAAAATTATTGAGTACAATGTCCCTGGAAGTTAGTGTGGCCACAATATGGACAGCTCAACTTAGAATATATCATCATTTGTTGCAATTAAAAAAATCAAAATTCTTCGTGTTACAAAATTCTGTCAACAACGTTAAAGTGGACACCTTGTATGCACAGATAGAAAACATGCACAGTGTAAGTTAGAAATAGATTAAAACTACTTCAGTTTCATATCTCTTGAAAAAGAAGACTCTTTAGAATATCACTTTCTTAATAGCAGCATATTTTTCTGTAAGGCCTGCTTGTTTATGACAGTTTTTAACATCCTGTATGAGCTTCAGGTTCAGGTTGAACAAAATTCAGCAAATGTACAGACCCCAGTACCGGTAAAGAAAACATAACTCCTTAAAAATCAACAGTGCAAGCACTTCAGAACCAACAGCAGACGCCAGCCAAGGACACTAAAAGGAAAGCCCTCATTAACTGGTTCTAAATTGATTGGTGCAAGCACAGCAAAAAAGTAAGACATTTTCTTCATACTATCGCAATTTTACATTAGTGTGCTTTTCTGCTAGAGCCATGCGACAGCTCGAATGAGATGGCGCAAAACATGTCAAGATATTAAGAAAATTATGAAAGATGATTTCCCCATACTAGGCAGCAGGCCTAGTATATGAGAGGTGATCAACAGAAAACACTTTCACAAGCCAGAAGCCATCAAAAGGAACTCTTTCCTAATCTTGACACAGCCCTGCAGCACTTCAGTCATGCGCCAAGACAAACCCACGTGATGAGTCAGAAGGTCCATTGACTTTTGCAATAGATTACGAAGACTAAGTGGTTTATAACTTGCAGCCCTGTGCATGTGGCACAAGATAAATGGTCGTCTAGCGTGATTTACACAATGGAATGCACCAGGAACGTCACTAACCATGAGTTGCCTTGAAGGCTTCCCACTGTGCTCCAACAAGCTCATGGTAGTCCACAGCGCAAGCAATGGCGAAGAGGGTCAGGAACACCACACACCACCTCATGTTGCTCTATGTCCTCTGCAAAGTAGCAAAGAAAAGATGCAACAAATTTTAATATGACCACAACCGCTTCCGCAGATACTGATCATAAAGCAGACTGTCATACTAATGAAAAGCAAACGGATATGAACTTAAAAAACATTGAGAGATACGAAACAGTCACATTTTGATCTGTAGCCTTTCTAATGACACTATACTTCATGGTCAATTGCACAAGTCTAGAAAAGATCTGATTGAGTGCATCCCTTTTTGTTTTCCCCAACTAGCAGGTTTTTTTGTCACGGACATCCTGCTTGTCTTTCTTTTGCTCCACGTCTTTCTGCTGCTTCCGTATGGCTGCAGCAGCACATGAGTCAGCAGTTGAACAAGAGAAGAATTTCCAGGCTGTCTAATAGCTGAGTGTGCCTACTCGCAAAATCAGTTGGCACTAGTGTTGCTTCACCAGCAAGAGCACTTTGGCATCCTCACTTTTGCCAGGGAAGGCCCTCAAGCACATCAACTCCCTTTTTGCAGTAGGCTCTGGCTGCAGCGTCTAGCACTGAGTATCACTTCTGGGTTTGTTAACGCCTGCTCTTTACAAGTATATACAATATTGGTTTCCATAGGTGTGGAAAGATTTTGTAACCAGAGTAAAAGTAATCATGTCCTAAAGCATACAATTTCCTCTAGCAACGCAAGTATAAGCAAGCCCTCTAAGTATAACGTGGTGGCGAGCAAATTCAAATTTTTTAAACCTGCCAATGTAACTCTATCGAGACAGCATGTCCAAACTCACATGTCATGTCCACAGACCCCTAAAAGAGCTGCGACCAAGCGCTCCCTTCATGACAAAACATGCGTGTTTTCAAGCAAGTTATTCCCCAGTTTAATGAGAACACACATAAGAGTTAGGCTACAGAAAAGAATGTTCTAATGGCCGAAGAGCACAGAGAAATCTGCCTTGGCCAAACAAGTATGATGCGAAGATGGGAACATGACCCTGGGTCAGAGGACGGCAATTAGGAGCAACATAGACACGGAAGGCTTAAAAGTATAATGCATGACACCGGTACGAAAGTTGAAGAAACATCTGAAACAGGCAGAGCCTCTTCAGAAAAGACGTCCTTCAAGAAGCCAGGCACCTTGCTTGATAGCGAGATAATATATCACCTCCAGACTTGGGCTCTTGGCAGCTTTTTTTGTGTGTGCATGTTTGCAAAGGTTGCTTAGTGGCAGTCACATAGTTGTGACAAGGACTGCTGAGGAGAAGAGCACATGCAGTTTGGTGTTATCGGCTTGTCAAGGACTGATAGGAGCGAGCGGCATGGACAGAAAGTTATCTTCAGGGTGTGGTCACGCTGATCCCGTAGTTGCATAAGTTAACAGCTTTCCAGTAGGGGATGCAATTATGGGTAACGGTTCTTGAACTTTAGATTTAGAAATTATATGCCATTTTACGCTAGACCAGCAGAATGAGTCATGCCAACAGAGCTGCCTTGTCATCAGACTCCATTTTGGCAGCTCTTATCCACGGTACCTACAAAGTACCTTACAAACTATGTCCTTGTGTACCTGATTGAGAATGAAGGGCTGCCACACTCCTTGTAGTATTCCTCAGTATAATGTACTGCTCTGTTCACCCACTTTTAAAGAAGCTTTGCAAAAAATTTAGGATGTCATAGACAAATAGTCGAACTTAAGGTAGTCGATTTTGTGATGTAGAAAGAGTATGTGGAATAAACTTCATGTCACGTAATGACAGTCTGACAAAAAAAGATATGTGCAGTGCACTCGTCATGTGATATTCAGAAACCACCTTTCTAATTATCACCGAATTTCATTTTTCATTCAGCATTTGAACCATGGGTCTCAAGCAAGACCCAAACTGACACATCCATAAAAGACCCAGAAAAGAAAAGAGCAAAAGATACACTGAACAACAAGCGAATTTAACCTCTACAGTATCTGCAATTTTCGAAGTGTTCCAGAAACGAAACAAGAATGACGTAACCGCTCGGGCGTCTTTCGAATTACTAAACAACAACAACTTTTTAAATGGTCAGTTTCATCGCACCGAGTTACCAAGAGTGGTTTGTGCTTCAAACATACTCTAAATAATGTCTTCACAAGCAACACAACAATATGTGGCACAATATTGGCTGGGTACTGGCAATACTGTTCAATATTGGTCTAGTATTGGACCAGTGTTGCCAATATTGGGGCAAGATATTGTGCAACTTCAGAAATTGATGCCGCATGCATTACCGATGACTGGATGTTATCATGATGACATGGAGCCAATCTGCACCCTTTCACTGTTATTGATGTTATCACATCACATTGGTACACATTATTTGCCCCCTGTTACAATGCAATTTCTTATATGTGAGAAATTCCCACTCAATGAAGCGGTGAGGAACTAGCAATAATCGATAGCTGATCTTTTTCCAATCCTTTGCCCGGTTATCTAAATTTGCTCCGCCAAAAACTTGACAGTGCAGACAGACTTAGCAGCAGCTTCCGTACACACAATTATTATGAATTGGCATGACCCTATTTCGACATGTTCTCAGGAATGGTTTACACTGTACCTTCACATACATATCCATTTATTGCTAACCATAATGACAAGATTGTGAGGTTGGTACAATGTTTACATTGGACAAACCCGGCACCTATATTCCTAGCTTTTTCATTATGTACCCCTCTTTGCAGTACATGCTACCGTCCAAATCATACAAACTCAAAGAAGCACAAACATTCGCCCTGGTAGACTCGTCCCCGTTATCCAAACAACTTCGTAGTCCCTGCCTCGAGTGCAAGCATAATCACAAGCTCGAGAAACAAGACCGGTGCCATAATTGCACGCTTAATGTGGTTGCTTGAGGGGTTTCTTCACAGATTTACAGATAGGTGGGTAACTGAACTGATTATGAATGAAATGGGAGCACAAAGGATTCCTGCGTGGAGTTCCACCGGCCACAACGTTTGCAAGCTTTTACATCATCATAGTGTGGCACCCAGTATAGAGTTCTGAGAGATACCTTGACAAATTAGCACAATCCTGAGTTCAGCGGGAAACAACTCAAGAACGAACAAAACAACCAGATTTATAAACCAAAGCATAAAGCCTAACCGGATACAGAGTCTAAAAATGAAGGCTCATAAGACGATGAAAGAAGCTAGGAAATCATGAGAACTTCCAATGTCAAGTTCATGTGTGCTTGCCACATGGATTACAAAGAAAAAAATTGTGTGATGTCCAACACAACGTACTTGACAAAATATGGATGCATTGTGCATCACTTAATAAATCACAAGCGAAAATTAGCAGAATGGCAAGAAAGTCTGTTTCGCATTACTGTGATTCATATCTACAGTACAGCTACATTTCTTTTATGTATTTATTTTTCTTTTTGCGAGGCGTTCTCGTTGCGAATTATTTTGACGTCAACGCTCTTGCTGAGGCTTACGAAATTCTGCCAAGCAAACACTCAAAGCAGTAGATGTTTCCTTTGTGAGAAAAGGGTACAACACCGAAAGGTTTCATATAGAGCACTGATGAAACGTGGCACAAGAAATTCTACTGCTGGACCAATTAATGATGGTGATATCGTCATCTTGCCTTCCTGTTTTCATAACAGGAACACGGTCGGAAGTGTCATGCTGTGTCATAGTAGGAGTTGTTGACCGGCCGTGAGACAGGCAGGATGACGCAATGAACGTGACAAACGCTTTCTCTCAAATTTCGTGAGATGATACTTCTCCAGGCATTCATTAAGTTTCCAAACAAAAGGGAGGGCGCAATGAATGAGATAGTATGTTTTCTCTTTGGCGTTATTGACGCTTCGTTTTGAACAGATCAACACGGGTGCTCAAAGCAAAGAAAGACTAAACTGAATGCTACCCTGCACTCCCATACAATTTGTCCCACACAAAGACTGTTGTTACATGCGTTCTCCTAGGCCTTAGCGCTTTTACGAAGTAAGATAATAATTGCATATCGAAACTATGAGTTCTCACCTAGATCTTACTCCAAAAGCCAAAACGAGGACGAAAGGATGCCGGTGACGAATTCAGACAATACGTACCGAGTACAAAAGTAGGCCAAATAGGTTGCACGAGTCCCCTTCTGCAAAGAACAAACTTTTTCAGCGGACTGTTCACTGTTCTTCGGGACTCCTCTGCCACCTCCACTCTGACTCCAGCCGCTTTCCCCTCTGCGTTCGTCACGCCCGTGCCTCAC
This sequence comes from Ornithodoros turicata, assembly GCF_037126465.1. Classification (NCBI taxonomy): domain Eukaryota; kingdom Metazoa; phylum Arthropoda; class Arachnida; order Ixodida; family Argasidae; genus Ornithodoros; species Ornithodoros turicata. The sequence continues at coordinate 25,029,963 of NC_088207.1, forward strand.
GTGCTTCGCTCGGGCAAAATAGAATCACATGATCCACATATCTTCCTCCTCGCATTTCGGTTCGAGAGAACCGAGAGAACATATCTTGTCTTCTACTGGCTTTATAGCCTGGTTTGCATAGCCAATTGAAGGTTAGTTCCGAATTCATGTCTAATTATGCGCATCGCACGCATGTGCGCGTAGCTGCGGTCGGGGGGGGGGGGGGGGGGGGGGGGGGGTTCTAAGGGGGTGCAGTCGGGAGGGGGATATTTCGGGAGGGGTTCTGAGGGAACGGCGTAGGGCTAGTTCGTGACGTATGCGCCGACTGCGTGGTGGCCTGAGCCCATTGATTTATCCAGATCCCACCTACACCGCCCCCGTAACACGCCCTAAAATTTGGGGAGACCCCCTACAATTTTGTCAGACTGCGCAATGTTTTGTGAAGATCATGTAAATACAACCCCTTGCAGAGCCCAACATCCCCCAAGAACGAAATTCTGGGTAAACCGCCTGAGCCCCCTCCCTATCCCTGCACCGCCCGGAGCTTTTCAGGCCTCTCCGAGAAGTCTACCCAGCTGACACTCAAAATGGACGTTTCGATGGATATTCTAAGAATCGCGTGTTTCGTGAACATGACCCTTTGAAAATTTGCCTCACATCGTTACAACAACACCGAATATCCTCTGGATGTACGAATAATGTCCTAACGGATTCGTACGTCCCACGGATATCTGAGGGACATCCATAGGATGTATGAATTCGTCAGGACATTATTCGTACATCCAGAGGATATTCAATGTTGTTGGGGACGGAATCCCCGACATACACTGCCCGACTATTGCAAGTGGAGGCACCGGTGCGATAATATTAAGATTTAGGGCTTCTTCAACCAAGTTATTTTACGCAAATTTGAGTTTTTCGTTGACATTTTAAATTTTTGCAGCAAACGATGCCACGAGGTTTCGGTAGCTCATCATGTTTTTGGGCCTTGCTGTCTAGATGGCGCTGGTACATTTCCTGCCTTCCTTCGCGATTCTCCATTGTTTCGCCCTCTCCATCCCACTCCGCGTGCGTTGCGCGTACTTTCGTTGCGCGTTTCGTCCCGCATGACGTCGTCTGTCACCGATTTGAGTGCATTTCTCTGCGTTCCCGGGTTCCACAAGAAACATGCCATACAAATGTTGCGTAAGCAGATGCAAAGGAAATTACGAGAAGGGGCAGAAGGTTACGGTGTTCTCATTTCCCAAGGACCCAGTACTACGAGAGAAGTGGATTAGCGTGGTGCCAAGAAAGAGCAAGAACACTAAAATAACCAACTCAACAAAGGTGGTATATTTGTTCGTGATTGCTCGCGATGCATGAATTACAATTTCCACCAGAATACTTATAAGATCAGTGAGGGCACATGCCTGATCATGGACGTTTTGAAGGTGCAGAGCAGACGACGATAGCAACGGCAGTACCGGCAGTACGCAGCGCCTTGTTGCGGCGACGGCTGCTTTTACATACAACATAGGCGTGTTTATCGGCAACGTCACGTCACTTTGTTCATGCTGCATCCAAATTTTCATTCCCTGAGAATGTTCCTCTTCCGAACATAAAGAAAGATACAGTGCTTAAGCATCATTGAACGGGGCAACGATGCCTACCCGCTGTTGCGTTCCACGATGTCGTGGAAATTTCACTGGCGGTCCCAGAGTTCGTGTGTTTTCTTTCCCGGTCGACGAACCGCGCCGAGGGGAATGGATACGACAAATAAGACGAAAGGATTTTACCCCGATCAAGTCGTCAAAAGTGAGCACACTGTTCCAAGTATCTTTACTCGTGGGAATATTCACCGCAAACAAGGACTGGTGGAGTAAAAAAGTGAAATAAACAAAGAAAACAAAGTAGGAATGTTTGCCGCCAAATGCCGTGCATTGTCAGTGCGGGAGCTGGTTTATGGCACGTCTTCGCCTTTATTTATGGTCCGATGTATTTCTGTGCCGTCTTGTCGCAATTTTTTTTTTTACATCTTCGACGTAATGTGACATAACGTGCCGTGTTCAAGACCACAGGAATCGTTATAGAAACACGGCATCATCAAAAGCTTTGCGAGCAAGCGTAATGGAATGGAAACAAAAAATGGTCAGGTGGTGTTGAAAATGGGTAATCTTTCGTTTGGCATCGCATGCACAGAATGTATCTCATATAGAAGACAAAAAAAGAAAAAAAAAGTGGAAGTCAAAGCAATCATACAAACATATTTTGGTCCTTGGTAACCCTGCCCTCTACTTTTCCTTTCTGCCCAGATTTACAAAAGTTTGCACGGGAAGACAACAGCATGAAAATGTAAGGGGATGTGTTACTCACACATTACAGTGTCAACAGCATCAGCCACTCGCAGTGCTCTAAATTGGCATTCGCAAAGGAAAGAGCTAGTGATAATAACTCTAACATAACTAAGTTGCATAATGACTAACTAATAATTAGTGAAGCTCCCTCAGCAGGTGAAAACATAATACGACACAGTCAAACGTCAGGATGCATGACTTGGACATGCTATTACGTTTTGCCAGCATTCAACATATAAAGGAGGTCCGAATGAAGCCATAACCAATTTTTTTCTGCTCTACTATCCATTGGTTGTGGCTTCTACCTGCAGTTGGTACTTCAGCGTCCAGCGGGAACTCTTAAAATCGTGTCTGGGTTATGCGACGGCATGTGGTTGTTGGACAGCGTTGCTCAGAGAAATAACGGTAACAAAGAAATTAACCTAGTCCTGGCTGCTTTATGAGATAAGGAAGGCTTACCAGACTTTTTTACCACTCGAATTAAAAGAAAACGTGTCGTGACGAGTTTGATAGCCAAAACATAAGTAAACATTGCTTGAGGCGAAGAAGTAACTGTGTGGTTATTAGACATTTACAGTATTTTAGAGCGACAGACTGGACACAAACCAAAGCTAAACAAAGTGCTTTCTGATGCCCAGCGTCACTCTGCAAAATGTTTCAATCAAATTCCCTGGCAATTATAACTGAATTTTATGGCCAATGGTTTTGCTTCCTTGACAACACTGTTAGTAACTTTCTTTTTCTGTTCTGCTGAGTGTTCAAGTCACTAATTCAGAATGAAACTTACTGATTACACATTATCATATTTAAAAAGAGTCTTCAATGCTCACTTGTGACGTGCGTTAGCTCATGTTGGTGTTACCTCGAAAGCGAAAGTGGATTTGATGAAATTTTCACCTGGTATCCATACATAACTTGCAGTTGAATGCAACTCTAACAACAAAATCAATACTACAGCACGACAGAGAGCGCGATTAAAATGCCACTTTGGAGTAAACAAAATATATATCTATTTGATTTTGTATTATAGATCGACCTCACTGAAAGACTCAATACGCAAAACATAAACACTATAAGTGAAAATTACGAGCTCACACAATTTTTTTAAAGAAGCTTCAAAACTCCATAGACTCGGATTTTCCAAGAGTAGGTGATTTCATGGAGAGTTGGTGTCCCTCTCCAAGCATCAGTACAAGTGTCTCCGCCCTCACTCAACGTTGGAAGTCTGCCAGCAGCTGTGGTGGGGCTCGGATGTCGACCTTCTGGGGAGCAAAGTTGCCAGATGCATTTCAGATTGCACACTCTATAACGTCGTACTTCTCAAAACACGAAATTATTTTTATATTTCTGCGTCACATAGAGGAACAATATTTTGGGAGGATACCGGGTGGGACACGACAATTTTGCAGGATTCACAAGATTTTGTATGTACGTATTGGCACCTTAAATAACCAAGTTTATCTTTACCCATTCTGTACATGTATACTCTCGTTAGTATGGAGTCTCGCTGTCATAGTATCGAGGCACAAGCAGAAATGAAAGTGGCGTGAATAAACCGATGGCAATGTGTGCACAAAACTTGTAGCTTCACTATGGGTGGAACGCTCAACATTTCGAAGGTGCATTTCAAACTGCCATGATGTTGTGTCCGAAAGCATATCACTCTGTATGTGGACTGAGTGGTGTGCAGAGAACAAATTTCCATTACTGAAGCTTTTATCTTTGGATTTTAGATAAACTTTGTGGAAGATTTACATACATCCCATCCCTCAATCATTGGTCCATTACGTGCACTAATTTCTCCTGCTATCTGTTCGTACTTTGAATACAATGTGAATTGCTTTGGTAATGCTTAGTAGAAATATTTAAATGTTTAGGTATGAAGCTCAGCAGTTGGCTTTTGACTGCCACAGACCGCCTGACTCACTCACAGGCCATTCAGGGACCTCCGACTACAATTGATGCATTGTGATTCAAAAGCAAAAAAAGTCTTTACTGCTTTATTGTAATGCAAAATTTTTGCATCGTATGTCATGCTTATTGGAGTGTTTCGTATTTCTTGCTTTACAACGTTTATAATCTCTCACCTGTGCTTGTATCTTTCCAGGTTTGCGAGCGCCACTTTGAAAAACGCTACTTGCTGACGACGTCTCGCTACGAAGACAAGCGGACCGGTAGGGTCCTCGAGGCGCCCCTCAGCAATGCACGACTTGCACCAGACGCAGTTCCAACAATATTTCCCGAACGATCTGCTCTATGTAACCGCACTCTACGTCTGCCAGCGGCCCAGAACGTCACAGTGCAAAAACTCATTCTAGTCCCAGCCGCTATTCAGCCCCGCCTGACTGTGGTGCAAGCTCCTCAGCAAGAGGCCAAAGCCAGCCCTGTCGTCGATGCATTCGGTGCCATCCAAAAACTGAAGACCTCCAACTTCTGGACTGTGATTTCTACGGATGCGCGTGTCATGTTCCTTCACGTCGTACTTGATGGCTGCCCGACAATCAAGTATTCCGTAGTTGTTGAGAAGCACCTCACAGTCAAGTTCTTCATGGCGCATGCTCAGATGTTCAAGGTCGGGGATTACATTGTTCCCAGTCTCATTAAGGATCACGTGGACGTCACTTTCCTTCTGGACAAGGTGGAAAAGTTTGACGAAACCGCCAAGAGCTTTTCATACCAGGACAAGGTAAACATGGCCGTGCCGTTCGTGTTGTCCACGTTCAATATGGTGAAGAGGGAGGCACCGGAAGAGCAGGCCGACACCCTGGACTTTCTGTGCGAACAGATTCGTATATTTCAGACGCAGTCACCTAAATATTCATCCACGCTCCTCGTATTTGCATGCCTGCTGTACACGCTATCATCTCAAGCGTACAACTTTCTCAGGAACTCTTCGGGTTTAACTTTGCCGCACCCGACCACAGTGAGGCGAATCTGCCCGGGACCTCGCAAGGACAGCAAAGACCTCGGCAGCAAGAAGAGTGAAACTCATCTCCTGTCCTACATACGTGAGCGCGTTAAGCACCTGGCAGAACACCAGAGGGTGGTGACCTTGCAGATGGATGAAATAGAACTGAAGGAATACTGCACCTCTAAGGCCAAGAGTGGGTCACCCGAGCCCATCACGTCTGTGCATGTGTTTATGCTTCAAAGTGTGCTGACCGACAACAGGGAAGTTGTACACGTCCTCCCCGTGACGAAGCAGACGGGCGTTGATGAGTTGCACTCTGTTGTTAAGAAACTCATCCTCGGTCTGGAGAAGCAAGGACTTACTGTGATCGCAGTGATCGCGGACAATAATCCGACCTATAAATTGGTGATGTCAAATTTTGCGACGCCATCTCCGAAGCTCGACATCGTTTATCCGCATCCCACAAACTGCAGCCGCCCGCTGTTCTTCATCATCGACCCCGTGCACCTCTTGAAGTGCGTGCGGAACAACTGGATCTGCAACCAGAACCTCGGCCGGCACTTGACCTTCCCAGACTTCGGTACCACTATCTCTGCGTTCAAAGCGCGGGATGCCTTGACAGCATCCTACGAAGCTGTTCAAAAGTTTCAGAACCACCAGGACCCAAATATGTACAAGCCTCGAAATGCTGCCATGGACAGAACGTTCAACCCTACCCGGTTGGAGCGTCAGAGTGCAGAAAAGCTTTTCGCTACTGCCACGGCTCATGCACTGAGAGCAGAGATGAAAAATCTTAGCTTGGAATATGCAGCCGGGACGGCTACCTTTGTGGAAATAATTGCAAAGTGGTGGTCCGTGGTGAACGTCAGAACTGTCAATGACACACGGACGTCGCAGAACGAGCTGCAGTCGCCCATAACATCGATGGAGGGACCGCAGATTGAGTTCTTGAGCGAGTTCATAGACTGGCTCGATGCATGGGAGGAAATAGACGGGGTCGCTGGAAGGCTGGAACGCGACACGTGCAGTGCGTTGCATCTAACCTGTTACTCTTTGATCGAACTAACGAGGTACTGTCTGGAAGAACTTAGGTTGGGAACCGTCCTGTTGGGGAAATTTCAGACGGACCGGCTGCAGGACAGATTTGGATCTCATAAAGTCGTGTGATTAGGACAGTGTGGACCCCGTACGAGTGCGGTTTGTCGTGCGTGTAGGATCGGTTGTATGATAAGATCTTTCAAAGAACTTTCACTATCTTTGCGTTTGCTGACCAAGTGCGAGGGAGGCTCCGCCTCCTGGATGCGGGCCAATAGGAGGACGCGGAGGGCAGGCACTTCCCAAGCCTCTCCTCTCGCCTAAGAGATGGCGCAGCGTTACCGTTGTTTCGCGTGTCCCAGGGCTTCTGCCATGGCGCACCAATCGAACCCACGGCTTTGCCATCCTTTAGCTGGTTTCAACCGGCGTACGCGCGACTCCTGCTTGGTCTCGTTCCCATGTTGACGGACGGTGAAGCCGTTGGTTGGATTGGTGTGCCATGGCGGAGGCATTGCGGCAGGCGAAATAACGGTAGCTCCCCTCCTGTCTAAGCCTCATTCAGCCGTTAGTTAGATTGGTGTGCCCTGGCAGAAGCCTTGCGACACACGAAACAACGGTAACGATGCGCCATCTTCTAGGTGAGAGCAGAGGCTTGGGAAGTGCCTGCCCTTCGCGTCCTCCTATTGGCCCACATCCAGGAGGTGGAGCCTTTTTCGTTCTTGGTCAGCAAACGCAAGGATAGTCAAAACTCTTGCTTCAATTTGTGTCTGTAGAACCTCTTTATAGTGAAGTTGGTCGTACTGCTAAAGAACTTCACTGTATCAGTATCTTCACTGTAGCAGCAGGCCATGGTTGGGGTTTCAACACATGGGGCAGAAGGTTTGCTTCTCTAATTGTTATCTTCACTATGTGTAGGTTCACCATGCAGAGGTTCTATTATGACGGCTAGCTTTCTGTGCAGCATAACGTGAGATTAAAAGAAAAAAAATGGAAACATAATTATTGCACTGCATGAACCACTGGGCAGGTGCTCATTTATACTTTCAACTAATAGTACAAAGAAAAGGTTTGTTGGCAGGGTTGCAGTTCTGTGGTAGGGGAAGTGCGTAAATGCTACAGCAAGCAGGAAGTTGCACATTGTGGTTCTTGGTGTTCTACCTGGAATCTGAGAGAGACTTATACTGAATCAGTCACTCCGTGTATGCCATGCTCTTTCGGCACGGCGGTCTGCATGGTTTCTAGTGCAACTGTAAGTGTTCCTAAAGTGGGTGGACTCGAATTTTTCATGTAGGTTCCTCAGCATGGTATGACTGTCTCAAAAGAAAAGAAAAAATCTTTTTAATCTCTGCACAATGAGTCACTTCTTTTTCACTTGCATCCTATGACTTGTCTTGACAATCAGAGTTGAGTGCAGACTTTCACACTTTTGAAATATGCTTTCCTTAACTTCACAAGTACCCTCCTCGAGCAATTAATATGTAGAAGGCGTTTGGCGTTAAGCTGTTGCATGAGTACTGTGGGGAGTACTATAAGGAGGGTACAAGAAGGTGGTGCACCAACATGCATGCATATATGGACGCAGGCTGTAGGTGGCGCTGCTGGGCGTATGGATGTCCAAACATCCTCCCCTTTGGTGAGGTTTGCACATACATATTAGTGTTCATGATGCAAATGTCCTTAAAATGGTGGGGCAGCCTTTTGTCTTTCTGCAGATGTCAGTGGCCCTCTTTTTGTACTGCAGGCGATGGTTGTCACTATCATCTCCTGCAGCTTCTGTGATCTGCAGGTCACTGCGATATGGGAAGGGTTGGCTAGGTCGGCCTGCCTGCTAATTCAATGCCTCATCGTATTTCACTGTTGGGTGATAGGGCCTTGGCTTCTTCGTACTTGTTTTCCCCGTGACATGTCCGAGGGACTTCACTTGCATCAACTGGTCTTTCCACCATTATGGATTTCACATGAACACGGTCCACATTTTCGTTTTCACTGTTTCATGTTTCCACTTGGATGCGGCTGCTGGAATGGGCTGTATTGAAACAGCTTGTTCCGATAATAAGCCACAGAGCTCTGTTGTTGTACTGAGCACCCTTTTTGCCCGTTGAAGTTACTTTGTAGTATCTTTCATGGGTATCCAAGGGATCTCCAGGCTTTTCCTCCATTCAAAATGTCCAAAGCGTGATATCCTGCAGACGTACCTAGGACATCTGTGATTTACTCGATAAAATAGAAACGCGAATTCGTTCTGGGACATACCACAGATATTGCATGGATGTCCAGATATTCAGGACGTTCACGACCTTGTAAGGATGTCCTAGGGATATTAGTGGTTTACTGGGCAAGTTCCCCGACAACTGCGCACTGCGTTGTGTCACAATGACTGTTTCGGTATCTTGTATGATCACCAGTGGGCGGTTACATGAGTCGCGTATCTGTCGTCGATGTAGATATCCTTGCTGTATATTTGTCTTACAAATACAGCGGTACACTTACACAGCTTACAGAACGGTATGGATGACGTTCTGCTAGGCCCTTGCAGAACGCATATATATGTGGGGCATCGAGGGTATGGCCAAGACTTGTTAAACGTACGTGTTGACACACAGAAGGCTCCAAGAAAATTAGCACTTCATGTCGAATGGGAACACCCCAAGTGGAAATTGCCGACTACCAACCATCAGCCAGTGGTTGGTTTTTGGTCGGCAAGCGACTTAGTCGGCCACTGCACATTGGACCAACGTTGGTCTGATGTCGCTCACAGCGGTGGTTGGCGAACGACGTTGGGCCGAGAACATTGTGCAACGTGTTGCGGGCGTGCTGTTGAGAGATTGACGTAATAAAGACGGACCAATGCCGGCCTGCACTGCAAACAAGCTCGAAAAGAATGCAGCTGAAGAAAAGACACTTGGACGGTTGGCAAAACGTCGGATGACAGTTGGCCAACGACTCTTTCGGCCAGCGAACGTTGGCGCAATGTTGCATAGTGATAGGCAGAGAGAGGTTTGGCAAGCCGTCGGCCAGGCGGCAGTTCTATTTTTCTTAGAAAGGGGCGTCCCTTTCCTACATTAAAAGGTTCTGCGTTAGTTTGCGTGAATATGTACGATATAATTGAGCATCGCAAAGCACGGAAATACAGGCGATTTGAAATTCCCGCGCAGATGAGACGTACACGCCACGTTATGTAACAACAACACAGGCGCACCGAGGGCGTTACCATGCCACTCATCGCCAGTACGTAAGGCCATGCATCGGCCTCGCGCCTTCTTGTTGGCCGTCAGCTTCGCTCCCACTTGACCACCGCAGTGTCAACGTCACGCAACGTCATGCGAGCGGATGAGAGGCTTTCTACTTTTCTCCTCTCTGTGGTTCTGCCGGTGCTGGAAGCTCTCTCGACCCAAAATTCTTTGAAGTATAGTTGCGCCCCATAACATCTCAAGACATTAGCTTGTGCCTCGACCGTGCGTGTCCGCAAGGTTCGGTGTTCCAATCACCATTCGAACTGATACGTAATGGACCCCAGTACACGGGAACCGAGAAAGGAACTTCGTCAGAAGCTAAACACATCAATGATAATCACATCCAGCCCTTGCGACCCCCGGCGAATATGTGGAAGCCGAGTAAACTGCTCAAAAACGACTCTTTGTTCTAAAGGCAACTGAAGTGAAATGAAAGATGCCGTTACCTTTACACCAACACAAAAGGAACGAAGTTAATCCGTTGCGCCGTTCGTGACTTATGAGCGAAAGAACCTGCAACCTCTAGTTTACGCTTTCACACTTTCCCTCTCCCTTTCCTTCTCAAGAAAGATGGCGATGCGGAGCGCGCTCTCATTGGTCTCCGCAAACGATTTGCCCAATCATAGTGGGAGACCGTTTGATGAGATCAACAAGGCGTTCCATTTCATGGCTCCTCAAAGGAAACGAACGCGAGCGAATCCACCGCTTAAATGAGCCTCAGCCAATCATGATCGAGAAAGATCACGTGGGGGACCGGAGCCAATGAAAAGTATAGAGCTGGGATTTTGGCGGGAAATGCCAGCGACACTATTTTCGCAGCGGCGAAACCCGCTCACTGTGCCTCCCCTGCCGTTGCCAGAGACACCGCCCTTTCCACAACATGACATCAGTGTTTCTCGAGATGACGCAAACAGCCTCTGCGCCATCGAAACTAGAGAAGAGTCTCCGGACCTTAGTAAAGTTCGGAAAACTACAAAAATTTCGGAAAACCTTCATTCTTCGCGTTTTGCATCTTTGAAGCGTGTGTTTTCAGTTCGTAAAATAAAACAACCATACGCTTTTCGAATATAGTGGCACTTTAAATAGTGCGTGTTTTTTAATACAACTCACTGATTGTTGTTCCCATTCCTCTTCCTGAATGCCCATTACAATATGGCACCCAGCGCTCCAAACTTCAATGACCGCCATCTTGCTCCAACCGTTCCAAAAATCCGGTCGAACGTGGCTGCTCTGGGATCGCGTGACGCTACGTGATACCCAACTCGCGGGTTACTCGATTTGAATAAAAAAAAGAATAAAGAAAGAAAAAGACACGTCCTGCACGAGTGTACCTGCGCGCTCTGAACCACAATGATCCACACTGTGATCAGCAGCACGGCCGATCTTTAGATGCCTGACACTCCTAACGCTCCAGGCTCAACGTAAGAAACCGTCGTGGCTTCCCTGATACAATTCATGGGCCAGCCACTAAACGAAAGTGGTTCGGACGCATGATGGAGTTAAAGGTGGACACAGCTGTCCCGTCTGGGGGAAACCAGGAACATTCGCCGCAAATGGAACGCCCACTGGCACTGACGTCCTGCTTTCGGGCAGCCACGGTGAAGAATTGTCTACACACGGAGATCGTCGCCTACTCTGTGCTTGGGTTCATCTTCTTCGGATGTCTTCTCTATTTTCCGTACAATTTTCTACAGGCAGCGGTGAAGGCTTGGAGAGAAAGTGCATGATGTACTCATGGCTGGGACTATGCGCCGGCCTATCCTGACAACGACCTTACAATGCTTTCCAAGGCACTTCGTGCAACGTGATATGGAGTTCAATAAACCAAAATTCCAGATGTGGCTTGGGTGACGTCACTGTTGCCTGGCGAAAGGGATAGAGAGCGTTTCAGTTCGAGACCCACTAAGATAGACGATTTGAAAAGATGCGCGCGCCACCAAGCGCGCGGCGCAAAGCAGCATGGGAACTTTGAGGGACACTGCTCTCTCGTCTGCTTCGGTTATGGCTTACCCTGGCTGACTATGCTACTGTGCACGCCTGGAATGTTGTTGTTTTTCTTCTACGTCCGCCTCTGGCCGTCTCGTAACGCTGTAAGACGCTCCAAGTTCCCATGAGTCCTTGCGTGCCACAGGTGGCGCTTGCTTTTCTAAAAAGGTGTATTGAGACACTTTCAATGTTGTGCACTACCAGTTTGAGAGATAGCAGGGTCTCCTGTGGCGGTAGTAGATAGCGGGACGTAACCTTGCAGATAGGTATATACGAGTAGGTTTAGGAACATACCTCGACGAAGCTTACTCCCGAGCATGCTCATTCATGCTGAATGCGTCGATGAGCTGATCATGGAGTTGCGGGCGTGTACCACTAGGTAGATCCCTCTCCCATTATCACCCAGTGTCATGTATTGAAAGGGAGTCTGGTCATTAGGGGGAGCCTAAAAAGGAGGCTCGACTTGCCAACCTATCTTGGGCATACTTCATTGGTTGCCGTTTTCCATGGAAGCCGCCATGTCACTAAAATTTCTTCAAAATGGAGAATCGTGCTTGGAGCGGCGAAGCGGAGATTTCGTGACAATTTTTTTTCCATAAACTACTCCAATTTTATTGTGTGAGTATACATCCTCTTATAACTAGCTGCAAAATCGGTTTAAACTTTCGCACCGTCATCATTATTTAGGCGAAAGTGAGATGTTTCGTCGCTATCGTTATATATATACATACATCTTTGGACATTTTTGATTCCATCTACTTAAGCTACGTGATTAAAAGTTCATACCGACAGCCGTCTGTTACAGAAAAGTGGCTCTGTCAGCAACCATTTCTGCAGTTCTGAGTCTTCCCAACATTCCTCTCTCCATGCAGGTCGCGTTGATAAACTTGGGCGCAAAATCCGACGTTTTGATCTGTCACCAGTGATATCCGTTTCAATCCAAATCAGTCTAGTTTCTCCAAAATGATGGCACCCAGTAAATAAGGGTGAGGAATAAGTACTGGATGGCCTGTAATAATAGGGAACTGTATTTCGAAATTTGATTTTCAAGATACCTCAAAATGTCGGTGGAGCCTGCGGTTTTCCCAGTCTCGGGTTTTCGTCATGTATCTTAGCCACCAGCTCGCTTGCTTTTTAACCATTTTATCGGTATATGCAGGTCCCACTAATGGCCAGACTCCCTTCTAATAAACAGGACTGCTGCCACCTTAATCAGCATAATACCCATTAAGTCCTCGATGTTCTGAACAGTTGCAATGGTAGCATAAGACCACGGGTGAATGACAGTCTCATGGTCAAAGCGCCTGCTGGTGCTACATGGAGGAATGTATACGTGGTATTCCTGACAAAAATAACAGTCGTGAGCATGCTCACTTATGTTTCAATGTGGCGAATGAGCTGAGCATGAGTAAGTGTAAACGGAGAGCTGAGCTTAGAGTGAGCAAACATGAAGCTGGGCGGGTGATGAGTGAGCAGGGGCTAGCAAGTGCCGACCTCTGGTTAGGGGTAAGCCTGACACTGCATGACAGTCGCTCCTCTGGACCAGAGAAAAACTTCTGACCTCCACTATATTCGACTATGACGCCGTCTCTTACTACGACTTTGGAGGCCAACAGCGGAATGGGGAACATCAATGCCTGTCCTGTCTGTTAGCATGGAGACTTTCATCGGTGCACGTTATTTAAATTCAGGAAATGTACCTGGCAACTCATCGGTCGAGCCTAGAAGGTCAGATGTCGCGCAAGCTCTCCGCGCATGTTTATACACAGTCGACCCGCGTTTATCCGGACGGCTTCGTTTCCTGTGAAAATGTCCAGAGTGATCCTAAAAGGACATCTTTATTAACCATTACACAGAAAACTATCCATTGTCATCTGTTTCATTCTAATACACGCATCCAGTTCTTACAAACCTTTGCGACTGGCATTATCTTGCGAAACATTGTTCTGTTGCTCGAAAAATAATAGCGCTGTTCTCAATGCCGCCCGCGCATTTTCTACAGTCACCGCTGGTGCCATCCACGCTTTCATCATCAGACTCTTCTTGAACACTGTCGGAAGCGACGACACTGACGATGTCGTCATCTATGATTGCAGCGCAGGAGTCCTCGTTGCGGACCTTCTCAGTCTGAAATGACCAGACTGCTCAGTGGATTACTTTTGTGTAACGTGCAAAGTCGGAAAGGGAGAAAATTCTTCCCAGGAAAACCGTCTTTGTGTCAGTAAAAAGGAGGTCACGCAAAGGGTTCTCGACCTTGCTTGACTAGGTGTGGTGGGCCAAGTGTCAATCCTGGATAATGGCCGGATAACTGAAGCCGATTGTTGGGTATTAGTCACTTCTGTTCCCTGGAACTCTCGTCCGAGTCCGGAAGCTGAAGTCCGGATAAACGAGGGCGAAATACATGGGGGAGAAATCCGTCCCCATGCCTTTTTGTCCGGATAGCGCAGGATCCGGATAAATGAAGTCCGGATAAACGCGGGTCGACTGTAATACGTCTTGGCGACAGGGATCCCTACATATACCTGGAAGGAGGCATTAGTTGTTCCCATTCCGCAACCAGGCAAACGCCCAAATGCCATATCCTCTTTTCGCCCTGTGAGCCTGGTTGGCATCACATCACATTCACAAACATCTGGGAAAACTGATGGAGAGGACGGTTTTGTATCGCCTCGACTGGTGGCTCGAAAAGCAAGGTGTGTTCCCTCAAGAAATGGCTGGATTTCATCCCCACCAAAGCTCCATGGATCCTCTCGACCTAGTCTCTACAGTCCAACATGCTCGTGCTCATCGGCGGATCGTCGTATCGGTTTTCCTGGACATCAAGCGCGCATATGATACTGTCTCGCACATTTGCGTGCTGCATGCCTTACGCTTTTTTTTTTTTTAGTATCTGGTCGACTCTTCAGCTGGCTCCACGATTTCCTTACGGACCGAACCGTCGCTGTTAGCAGGAATCAGCTGTGCACCAACCATAGCCTCCTATGCACCAACGATGTCATGTTTATCGGTATTATCTTTTGGAGCGATCCATAATGGAAGGTGGTGTAGCTCTGTTGCCACTGCCACTATTATTTTATTGTATCAATCACTCCGTTTTTGACTTTGTCCAAAGAGCAGAAGTGTGTGTTTTCCTATACTCAGAGCCCTAGTGTTTTTGTTCCTTGACGATAAAAACGCTGAAAGAGACGAACAGACGAACACAGAGGACACAACATAGAGCACTACTTTCAACAATATAATGGACTGTCAAAACATCTTCATTTCTGCAGCAGGAATTCCCTTTCCTTCTCCCATAGTCTGATACTCTCTGTGGTGGTGGTGGTGTTGGTGATGGTGAAAGGGCTCGCCGCTGTCGTCCTCACAGAGGTGGGCAACGTCACGACTGGCGCCTTGGGGGAATGTGCGTCCTGGGCCCACTTCTAAGGGAACTGTGTCGACATATGTCTGAAAGCGTCTGAGGAAAAACCAGGAAAAGTGATACTCTCTGTGCTAACACATGTGTCACCACCTTTACCAATCAGCAGGGCTTCCCAAATCTCTCTCTCCCTCCGACAGTCCATTAAATTGTTGAAAGCAGTGTGTCGTCTGTGTTCGTCTCTTTTAGCGCTTTTATCGTCAAGGAAATGCACTCGTACCAACAAGCCCAAATGGATGTAGTAGTGTTTTTGTATATCACGAGCCCTGGCCAATCTCCCATTGCGGATCAAGGCCAATGGACGAGGAAGAAGAAGAAGAAATGGAATGAAAACGTATCTGAACGGCCAGTATCTGTGAAGAAGAAGAAGTAGAATTGGAACGTGGTGGCTTGGAACATCGGTCATTTTGCGACTACATCCCGGTTGACGAGGACTTCCAGGAACCATTGTCTGCATTCCCACTGGATCTCAATGACCAAGAAGAAGACTGGGCGTTCCAAGGTGACGAGGAGCACGGTCAGCTCCAAGAGAGATGATGCAAAGAGTGACCACAGTCGGCAACTCCTGGAATTTGCTCCTTCATCTCATGTCGGTGAGTCACTCATTCATTCGTCCTCTTATGCAGGACCTGAAGTGCAGTGGGTACTTATATTTGTTACGCACACGCACTAACACAATTTCGCCGAACTCATCTTATCTGAAAAATAAAATTCCTTCGTTTCCGCATCGATGCCACTGCGAAGCCCGTGCGAAAGGTTCGCGCCATGCAGTAGGGCGTGGTTCTTCAAGGCACGCTGTTACTCATCAATTTGAATTCGATCCCTTTGTTGGTGTAGACGTGACCACAATTAGGCATTAGAACGCCCATAACGGTGTATTCACACGTGCTACATCCTCACGGAAGATTCTAGTGGAAGAAAAAGCGAAAACACTACTCACAGAGACGAAGTTCCGTCCTGTGTTATGTTGAGCATTCACACGGTGCGGAATATCGGGAGTGGCATACCGCGCACTTAGCAGACGACACCATCAGCGTCCTTCCTGTCGTCTGCTACGGAATATCTTGTGGCTGTGCCGCAGGATATTCCCCACGGTTAGCTATTGGGAAACATTCTTCAGGAACTGGCGACATTTATAGGCTGGTATATTATGCTGTGCTGGCTACTGGTATATTATGCTACAGGGTATACGAGGTGCAGCATTTTTTTTTTTTGTGTGTGTGCCTTGCTTTAGTGTCGACAGCGGAAGCTTTCGGAAAATTATTGGCGATGAAAGCACAGAATGCCTGCAAACAGAGAATATGCACTGCAGTCTCTCGGTCTCATGCTCCACCCTGTGATACCTTGCTGAACGTCATTTTGACGTTGCACGCGACATCAACCACTCACCATACGGGACGCTTATGCATTTATTTATTGCCGACACGAGAAATTAATTAAATTGGAAATGTCTTTGCACACGGAACCTGCGCAAGCCAGCATGTTCAAACCACACCGAATATCCTGACTCATTGCACGCGCGCAGCATATTTCTAGCGCCGTGTCGTTCTGCGAACAAGGATGAACACAGTCATGTGGGAGTGCAGTTTCTATACAGGGTGTTTCAGTTAAATCCCCGGGCTAAATAACTCGCGAACGGGTGCACCAATCGAATAGCTTTCTTTTTTACAAGTCCGATAGCACGTACAAGCTGCTCAGCGTGTGAATAAGTGGGAGGCGCTCATTTCAATAAAAATCAAATAAGTTTCGTGGAAAAAGTAACTCGAGCGGTGCGCCGTGGGCATTAAAATGGGTACTACCCCTTTTGGGACATTCAGTGGACACGTTTTAGAGAAAAACCTGCCACCGAAGCGGGTCATTTGTTGCAGTAATTAATTGGTTTCGATTTACACGTTTTTGTCGCGGCTGGTCTTCGATTGGTGCACCCGCTCGCAAATTATATAGCTCGGTGATTTAACTGGAACACTCTGTATAGTAGTACCCGGTGCGTTCTGGCGAAGTCACCCCGGTTCTTTACGATTCTTTAAAGGGGCTGTTGCATCCAACCTGGTCGATTTCGAGACCGTGGCCCTGTTGCTCTCCTCGTTCATTAACGACAAGAAAGCCGAAAATCCAAATTGACGTACTACGTTCTGTGCACTTTTATTGTAAAGGATATGGCAGGAGCAGATGCCGGCTGTTGAGAGTTTGCCGAATTTCGCTTTGTGGAAGTCATGAAAACGTCACATGGACAAGTCCAACCAGGGAGCGCCCTTTGGGGTCGCGAAGAGGGCCCGTGATAATGCCATGAGTGTCCCTTCTGGGACAGCGCCGGATGTGTTCGTAGGTACACATCCATAACATAACCACTGTGTTCCAGAACTCTCATGAGCGAAAGATGGCGTATTTACTGAGGACCTTCCACTGAGTTTATTGCGGTGCGAACGCGAAGCAGAGCAGCTCCGAGACAATCGGCTGCGCTGCGCTCCCATTCGTGTGCGTGACCCATACCTGGTCAACGTCACCATGATGTTACTATCGCTGGGGCTTCCTTAGCTTCAGAGGCTGTTTTCGTAACAGAAACTTTGCCAAGAAGTAATGCTGAACATAACTTATCGGTTTCTGCCTGCATAGTCCCTTTATTGGAACATGAGCGCTCTTGTGGTCTGAAGACATTCCAGGACTTCCATTCCTAAGGCAGTAAACTGCACAAGGGGCTGCCTGTCTGTGTGACGTGAAATTTAATTTGAAATTGATCCTGCATTGCACAAAACCCTTGGGGTTGATAGAATCGGGACTCTCGCTAGATATCAGCTTACGTTGTGTTTACGGATTATTTTACGGGTTTCACGAGGTTTTATGCCAATGCCATTATAGCTGCTGTTATGGTAGTCTTTAAAGGAGCAAAGAGGTGCTTAGTCTGTCAAGCTGTCCACCAGGAGTCACCGCGCAAAATATTTTCGCTCTGCGGTGCGTTATAGCTGCGCAGTCGAATTTACAAAAAAAAAAAAAAAAGAAGAGGAAGGAGAAAGTTAGCAGCCGCGGACGGCCGACACGATGCTCTCGCGACTTGGTGAAGGCTCCGTGCCTTGTTGTTTTTCCTTCGCAGCTCACACGCAGCTTATGCATGCTTGAGCCACGTGGCTTGAGTTGTGCCGCTGTACGTCACTGGCCACGTGGGAGGAGTAGCATACGTCACGGCGTCCTCTGGTTCTGCGATGCGCTCTGTTCACGAGGAGGAGGATTTTTCAAAGGTGTGCGGTACAGAGCCCTCGCGCGCGCTTTGTAGGTCACCTGCGCTCATCTTCACATGCGTTCTTTCATAGCGACTCATTTTATTCGTTGAACACTGTGCACCGAAAAAACTAAAGATAGAGGTATGGTCACCTGAAGTATGAGTCACTTTTCTCTCTTTCTATTTTCAGAGCATGAACCAGGTTTAGAACTAGCACTCGGCGCAAAGCGTATTCTAACTGGTCACCATGTGCCCTCTTCGACAACCCTCCTTATTGTCTTCTTCTCTACCGCACTTGCAATGATAGCCTTCGCTGTGATCGCCTACAAGTACATCTTGGACGTGGGCTCGTCTCAAGTCATCCAGTTCCCTTGCACGTCCACCGAATGCAAGGCAGCCAACGACTACCTACATGGAAAGCTCGCCAAACACATCGATCCTTGCACAGATTTCTACACCTTTGTGTGCCACTCTTGGATGGAACACAGCGGATCGTTTGTCGAAGACACGAGGAGGAATTTTGCGGAAGCGGTTCATAACGCCCTTCTTCGTCAACGGCGTCCGGAGGGCAACCAGTTCGGGATTCATCTCCTCTTCGATTTCTACAGGTCATGCTACGCATACATGGACGCGAGGCTTGGAGGAATTCCGAACAACACTCTCGCGTACCTCAAGGATTGGAATCCCGTCAAGACGCACAAGGGTGTCCTCTTAAGGCTCTACCAACTTTCCCTAGACAAAGGAATATCGACCATTTTCACCGTCAACTTCGCAAAGGTCGGGCAAGAAGAGCTGCTACGCGTCACTACTGGGCAGCCCCTTCTGTTGAAGACTGTGTATCGCCCCGTTGGGCAAACGTTCAAGGAATACATCGACCACATAATCCGAAGCCTTATTCACGAGCGTGATCGTCCTGAGATCCACCACGATGTACGCGACATCGATGTAACGGTGCACGCTCTGTACAAGAAAACGCCGCGTATACAACCGTACGTGTTCAGGCAACTATGCGATCTGATACCTAACACAGATGAACACGACTGGCTGGAGCATACCAACAAGAACCTCGGCTCCCTGCGACAAAAGCAAAGCACGACCAGCGACATCTTGATTGGTGGCAAGGAGCTCATAGTTGAAGTGGTGCAGGCCTTGGAAAACTACAGCATCGATAGTGTCCACATGTACTGCAGCCTCCAGCTGGCAATGGAGATATTGAGATACGATTATTTTCGCCGCTTCGAGATAGTAAACCCTTTCGACCGCGTCTGGATGTAAGTAATATTTCTCATGGAAGTGACCAGAGAGATAGGAAAGTTTATACCGTTGTGGTAATTTCGTAATTTTTGTAACTAATTACTGCTATCGGTGGTAACGAAGGATTTGTAGAGTCATGCGTGCCTCATGTTCTGTGTAAAGGTGGTATAGTGGAAACACCGGTTCCGTACAGAGAAATAATTGAAACTCACTAATTCACTTCGCAATCGCAAGCAAGTTTAACCAGAACATCGAACCTGACCTTTCCTTCACCGCAAGGGGCCTATGACCACGCTTGCCATCATTCCACGCTTGGCATGTTGATGGTACACCTCTGTTATGGAGTGACTTAGTCAACGGCTTCACTTTTCATGCGTCTTCGAAGTTGCGTGGCTCACACCAGTGCCTGCAGCGTGGGACTGAAACCAGTCTAGCTTCTCAGAGGCTATTTGGGGTTACTGTATACCTGCTAAAAATCAACTTAGCCTCAGGCTTCTCAGGAGAGACCATGGAGAATATTTTCGATGTCTTATCACTTCGCCGCGCTACACGCTCGAAGCCGGTTGTCACAGAAAGTGGTGTCTTTCTCTTTCCGGATTTGTTGCAAATGGGAGGCGTACGCAGCCTTATGGCAATTTAAATGCATATTAATTGCCACAGAAAGTCGTAAGCCCCGCAGAAGCAGTAACTACACCAACTGGCGTAGTGGTTCTCGCAGAGCTTGCAGTCAAGTTCATCGTTTTATATAGAGTGCATAAAACATCCTAAAAATCGAGGATGCCCGAAGCGACCCGATCCTTCACTGAACCATTGCTACGAATGATAGGGTTATCGCTTCTAATTCGGAGACTGAGGGGGCGTACGTCTTTTTGCGTCAATTTGGATATACGTATATAAATGACACAAAGGCGTACGCCTCGTTCTTTCCTCGAATAAGGAGCGATAACCCTATCATTCGTGGCAACTGTTGGCGCACAGCGTTCTAAACGAAGTTTTTTTAGAGTGTTTGCCGTGACATGGGTAGTAGATGAGCCTTTATTGGCCACTGAAGATGTTTCACGCGCCGCTGACCGACCCTTCTAGCCGGCGCGCGCGGCAAGCAACCTGCCTCCTCCCACTGAGTCATTCAGTGACGTCGGCCCCCCCCGCATAGCACGCTCCTACACTTTAAAAACAGAACTTCACCGCATAGCACAGCTGTGCTCCAAGCCTCCAACCATTGCCAAGAATGATAGGATTATCGCTTCTCATTCGAAGAGAGGGGGGCGTACGGCTTTTTGCGTCAATCTTCATATATCCAAATTTCCACAAAAAGGGGTACGTCCCCTCTCTCCTCGAATAAAAAGCGATAACCCTAGCATTCGCGGCAGTGGTTGGCGCACAGCGTGCTGTGCGGTGAAGTTCAGCCGTCATCCCGCATGACGTTTTGTCCCTTTATTTGATGAAAACGGGGGGCCGTACTCTATTTTCGTGTCAATTATGAACTGTACAATGCCACAGATGGCGTACGGCCCCCGTTTTCAGCAAATCGGGTGGGGGGTGGGAGGGGGGAGAACTGTGTCACTCGGGATTATGGTTGGCTGGGATCGCGCTACGTGGTGAACTTCATTTTTAGGACCGTACCGGGTCTCAGAACGAGGGAGAGATTGTAGAGCAGGTGAGGTGAACAGAAGAGGTCATGTGACTGGTCAAATGAGGGGAACCCTCAAATGGTCGTTGTCTTTGTCGCCGATACCTACACTAAAATGAACACTTGAACGTAATTGTTACAATAGGGCATACTCACCGCGCTTTCCACAAATCAAGGGTGATAGAGGTATCACCCTGTACAATGGTTGGCCTTCAGCGTGCTATGTGGTGAAGTTTTGTTTCACGAGTGCTGAACACGCACACAAATGTTTCTCCTTATATGAAGCTCAACCAGTGAGTGCAAGTCCTTCACAAACTGGGAAAGGAGGAAGCAAGAACGATGTGTAGCAATGCACTTGCCTTAATTTCATGGGGTACAGGGTCTCACCATGTAAAAGTCTACCAGCATGTCACGCTCGACAATAACTCAATGCAGATGGAACATTGTGTAATCCACCACAAAAGTTGTGAAGAGGACTCTCAATCCTGGTAAATTTCAAAGTCACTGAGCATCGGGCCGCAAAGTCCTAATGGAAGATGTATGAATCCCGCGTTCAAAACAATCAAAATGAACAGCGTTTCAGATGCCGCTCCCCAGGCGCACGACACTGAAGCGACTGTAATTGTACAACAGCTCACTGCGATCCCCGCGCTCTTAAAACCGCGTAACACGTTCTGCGCCAACCATTACGACGAATGATAGGGTTATTGTTTCTGATTCGAGGAGAGAGGGAGGCGTAGGTCCCCCCTTCTCTCTTCGAAACAGAAGCGATAACCAGTCTTGAGAAAAATTTGGAAACAGCCCATCGCAACACGGCGGTTTTGATTGATCATTTTATTTTTGGTTCATGACATGCGGACAACGGTAGCAGACATTGCGGTACAAGTGGGCTATGATTACTACTTTGTGCATCTGCTGCACAACCCACAAAAATTCTATGGCGTTTTCTCTGGTCCTTTTGACGTAGTTCTGGCGCGAGTTCAACAGCTAAATATTCTCTGTCCCACGTAAATTTATCGTGGAGACGTGTATTAACACGATATCATTGTCTCTTGCGTCTGTCTACGCAGGTGTTTGTCTACGACCATGGCATACATATCCTACACTTGGCCGTTCCTTGTAGCCAGCCTCGCGACGAACGTTACAAACTACAATCTTGTAAACATTACCTTCAACGCTGCGAGACTTGCCATGAAAGCGGGCCTAGATCAGATTCAATGGATGGAGTTGCCCTCAAAACTGGACGCGCGCCAGAAGCTGGAGAAGGTCCTACTGCTCATTATAGAACCGTCGCACCTTTACCACCTCAGCAGCCTCGTGGATTACTACAACCCGAAGTCCCTTCCAAGCGACTTCATCGAGAGCTTCGACATCATGTCTAGTCTAAGCGCCAAACTGCACCAGGTAGTCTTTGGGCAAGAAAGCAACGTAGATATAGGCCGCTACCAGCTACGTGGTGTTGTGCAATATTTGGAGTCTGAGAACACTATCGTCGTGCCCACCGCCATGCTCATGCCGCCCATGTTTTACCCGCACAACGTGGACAGTTCCTTCAATTACGGAACGCTGGGAGTTCTTATCAGCAAATTGTTCGCGTCCACCATCGGACCGTCGGGGTCCCTTCGTATGCCAGACGGAACGGAGGACGACTGGTGGACTGAGGACACACGAACTGACTTCACGAAGCATATAGAGTGCTTGGTGGTCCAATATACTCTACTTGAGACCAGCACAACGCCGTCAGACAACGTTGTAGACCAGTTGTTCCTGTGGACCTTCGCGTTGAAGCACGGGTACAACAGGTGAGTCTTCCATTGTGCATGCAGGCTTCTTGTGCATCTTAAGATCCTCTGATTCAGACTCCGTGCCGCTGTCATCCAATCGGAGCTCAGCACGCTGAGTCGGAGGCTGATGCGTTTTTCTAAGCGTAAGAGGGACTCCCTTTCCGAATCAGTCTCGTGAAATCTCGACTCTAACTCTCGTCGCTCGACCACTATTTCGGGAACCTCACGGTCAACGGTGAACGATAATTTAGCCATCATTTGTAGAGTACCTGAAAAAGAGATGAGCTAGTCGGGATCATACCATGGGAGGCATGGGCGCCGTTAAAGGGGCTATGAACTCTACCAAGCTAGCCCGCCGACTGTGTCGGCTCCAAACGGCGATTTGTACGTTATGTGTACCTCCGCGTTGGCGCCTGTTTGGGTGCTACAATTATTCAAATGACGTAACAATGGATAGAGGTATCTGGATGGCAGTGCGTCTACTCTCCCGTATCCGAAAAAAAGTGCGTTTTTGTATTAGCGCTGCACACGTTACGGAGGAGAAGAATTGATCAATAAATTGTAAATAGAATTACGAAGCGTAGAACAACAATATTGCATATATTAAACCCTTAACTAAATACATTCAGGGCCCCCCTAGGGCCCTGCCTACGTGGTCAGGGCTGCACATCTTTGAAAGTTCCCGCCGTATTTCTCATACTCTTCTTTTTCGTTCTGTCGCACGCGAACAGCACACGACCGGTCCTAAATAATGTGCTGCAGTGTCCAAGCAATGAAAGCTCTGGCCACATAAGGTACGCGTTGCGTTACAGTTAATAAATTGGTGAGAATATAATCCACGCTAATGGCACTGATGGTACTCGGGAGTTACGGCGCCTTTCCCCGGGGGGACCGTGCAGTGGCGCTCGGGTCAGATCTTGCCTCTCCCTGAAAAATTGCCCCTGATGGGAGGGTGCTCGTTTCACTTAAACAAGGATGCTTCATATCAGATTCGAAAGACGTGTACACCCTAAAGGGTGTAAAAGGATGGTAGAAGCAATTATCATATACCCATATTGCTACAAAAAGGCGTACGCCACCTCGCTCACCGAATCTGAAGCGGTAAACCTTATCATACATAGGTAGCAGGTAGAACTTTTCCTTTTCTTTTCATTTCTTCTCCTTTCCTTTTCCTTTCTTTTCTTCTCTTCCTTTTCTTATTCTTCTTTTCTTCTTCTTTTCTTCCCTTTTCCTTTCTTATTTTTCTTTTCTTCCCCTTTCCTTTCCCTTCTCCTTTTGCCTTTTTTTGTTTGGAATAGCAAGCCGACCTTCGTCTGGCTGACCTTTCCTTTCCTGACATATCCCCCCCCCCTTGCAACCTTTTAGGCACAACATATGCGACGACTATTACCTCCTGAAAGGTACAATGATA
This sequence comes from Ornithodoros turicata, assembly GCF_037126465.1. NCBI lineage: Eukaryota > Metazoa > Arthropoda > Arachnida > Ixodida > Argasidae > Ornithodoros > Ornithodoros turicata. The sequence goes on from NC_088207.1 coordinate 25,054,148, forward strand.
ACTGTATAGCACTTGCGGACATGTAACCAGACGCGCGTTGGCTGCACGACGACATGACCCATCAGTGAGGGAACGCAATGCGGCTGCCCCCGAGACACGAGTGGAGCCGAGAAGACCCGAAAGCTGTCTACGTGTGCGTGCCGAACAGAACCGCGAGCCGCGTCTAGCCCTTATACATATTTGGCGTGGACGATAGATGCAACTGGTGAATTCGGGTGGTCATTTCATGGCAAGACTGCCTAGCGCTCGCGTGGGATGACGTGACCGTTGCCACCCAAACATGAGTGCTAGGAATCTAGTGGATTAAGCCGCTTGGATCACGCTAGGGGCATCACGGTTGCGTGCCTTTGGGCTCCGTCGTCTGCTAATCCATGTGAACTTTGACGTACAGGCCAATGAGGGCCCTCTCAATGCGAACGTGATGGGGGGGGGGGGGGGGGGTGACGTCAGTGCGAATGTGTCGAGGATGTGTGTGTGTGGGGGGGGGGGGATGATGCAACGTGCAGGATACTCCCACGTACTTTTATGCTCTTCGACGACATATCGTGCAACCTCACAAAGGTTTAGGAGGTGGGAAGGGTCACCGCCGCTGCGCGCACTCTTTCGCAGGACACGCAAAATATTTTACGCGACAGTTCCTATAGTCTTGTTCCAATTAAGAAGGAAAAGAAATCTAGTCCGTCAGATAGGATGGCTGGGCACAGAGACGTCACTCTTCATCCTCCGCGAGTTAATGTAATCCATCACACTCTGCTTCCGTATTGGCCCATGGCGGCGCTGCAGAATCTCTCCTGGCGCGCTATTGTCTCCTTACGTCCAATTGCGTATGTAGATGACAGACTAGATTTCTTTCTCTTAAGTTGAACACGAGCGCGGTAAACACATGTATATGCTCCAGGTGCCTCTCACCCTGCAAGGATCTCATACTGCGTGATATGCTTCAGTAGGAGTTGAGTGATATCCCGCATATGGTACCCCATGGTTCCCGGAGGGCCTATAGTACTCTAAGGCGGACTCACTTCGGCGGGAAGTCTATGGGGAATTTTTGTTCGCAGAGTTCCCGTACACCTCGCTAAATTTCTGCACGAAGGAAGTGCAGGCGTATTCTCCAAGTTTATCTATAGGGAATGACACATTTTTGAAGGCCTGGTACGATCCACTGATTTTTGGCGAATGAAGTTTCTCAAATTTTCAATACATAGGAGCCTATGGGAGATGCAACAAAATCGCTCCGCTCCATTCGCCCGCCCGCGATATTTGGGCCAAAATGTCGTCATTCTCGAGAGTAGCAGTCTGGGAATAGATTGCAATCAACATATTCGACAAGCTGACTGCAGTTTTCCAGATCGCTGCGAATGAAAATAATGGCTTAATGGTTCGCTGGCATATTCTGCACGCTGGCGAAAAACAAAGCGAAGAAAACAAATTTGGAACGGTGCAGTCAACCCCCTCTGTGTTCCTTTCTCCAGGTTCCGGAGGCTCCTGAGAGGTGACCTCAAGTCCCAGCTGAGACTAGCACGGCAGCAGACCTTCTTCATACGTTTCTGCATGATGTCTTGTGACTCTCACAACGAGAAAAGCGATGAGCGGCTGCCTAAGAAGTACCGCTGTATTTTACCCCTAATGAATGTCCCGGCGTTCACAGCTGCCTTTAACTGCAAACCCGGCTCCCCTATGGCGCCTCGGAAGCGTTGTCCCTTGTAAGGGGCTTCAACAGAACGTGTCTGGTCTGCTACGCAACGATGCAAAAAGAGACTACCTACACGCATTGATCGGAAGGACACGGCTTTTGTCCACCTACCATATTGTACGCCTAATAACATACGATTTTTACTCTTCTGCTCGACTTTGCTCTGGTTCCTTCACTCTCCTGAGATTCGCCTTCCGCTATGATTCCCGTTCGACTTTAGGCATTGCAGTACATTGCACGGAACAGCAAAAAAAAAAAAACGTAATTGGAAACAACATTCCTTCATTTTCTGCGGCAGTTATCAACCGCATAATGCCGCAGAAATGGCGTACGTCCGCCCCCCCCCTGCCCCGTCTGCAAGAAATCGGGGGCAAATGTGGTATGTGGTGAAGTTCATTTTGAGTACACTCATGGAACCGCACGTTGTAAACGGCCGGCCTTTTTGGAAGAGACTCAATGACTCCAAAATAGAATAAACAAAATACAAAGTACAAAAAATACGTATACAGCTAGGACTTGAGATGTGAGATGCACCCCGGTGCTGAAGTGAGTTTATTTACATGCGCGGCGTGGAGTCTTTTGAATAGTGAAATAAAGGTTGAAGGTTGCGTATTCGGTATGCACTCATACTTCCTAGGACCAGCCCGTACCCGTTCAGGGCCTAGGGCCAGTCCTTATTGTCAAGTTCGATGGTATCCAGAAAAGGTCAAAAGAGCTGTGAGGGCAGAGCGTTGGTGGGCTGCATTTGGCCAGGCACCAAGCAAGTTTCACAGAGGGAGCGAGAGCACAGTAAAAAAAACGAAAGAAAACATTCCTTGGAATATATTGCCACCTTGTTTCCTTCGGGCCTACTGCGTATCAGTCTTCGATGATGACAGACTAGGTGACTCATCAACGTTCAGCAGCCTGCCCGAAGTTCAGCTCAACATGTGAAAGAGTGATCGATGGAGTGCCCTCGCAATGAGGGACTGAAACCCTGTCTAGGTAGACAGGTAAAAAAAACAAAAAAAATTATGCATTCTTTTCTTCCGACCAATGAAGAATACGTCGGAGAATTCTCTCGTTGACTGGCGCAAAACATGCGAGGCATGTTTTGTACAAACGAGCACAACAACATTCGTGGCAATGCACTGAGAGATGAGGAGGTTGACAGAAGCGGCATATCCCATTAACCTTGTATTAAGACCTCTTCCGTGTGTTTGTTTGGCTGCTCACGAGGTACGAGTCCTTTAAAAGGGAGATCCGAGACGAGCTGAAACCATTATAATGGCTGTGTAAGTTTGACACATTCTTCCCAAATGAGAAATAAAGTTGGTTTGGCAATCGGGGACTCTTTAGTTGCCAAAAGAGCTGGGAAGCTCAAAACGAAACCGAAACTTCCGAAGCTTCAGTCTCCCACCTCCTCTACCGTGCGTGCTTCGTGGTTAACTCTAATGGGGGCGAGGCTAAGTCTGGATGTATGGAGGTAAAATGGTCTCTTGGGTACGAATAATACCTCATGGTCCTCGCTCAGGCTTCCTTCATCAAAAATTTCCACAGTTGTTATTCGTCTGAAGCAGTGCCGGCGTCTACAGGGGGCGGGGAGGGGGGTTATTGCCCTCCCCCCGGTACGGACAGTAGGCGACGGCCTTAGTCTGAAGGTACGCCCTCAAGCAAACGTCATGGTACTCTGCTTGACGTCTTTGCAGGTTGTGTAACTTTCCACTATTTTCAACTCCTTCGTTTTCATTCGCCGGTACAGATATAACAGATATAGCGACATATTTTTCCTGCTCCTGGTTCATCTCTCCAGAATACAGTGAGCTACAAATATGGGTAGTAATCGCGTGACAGTAGTGAAGGGCACAGTTTTTCATTGGCCACATCATTGTGCAAGTTGGCTTCACCTTACGCACGCGAGCGATGGGCAAAGCGCGCTTTACAGAACTGTCACAGCAATCAGCAACACTGTTGAGAGACTCTCTCTACTCCTGATATGCGTGAAGCCTCGTTCGCAACGGCTTTATCCGATGTTGCACAGGTATGTCGTGGAGCGGCCACTATTGTAACCACCATCAAGTGGAAGCTTGTGAAAAAAATTACCCTTTATTCCGTTCGCTTTCTGTTCCGTTTTGGCCCCTTTCGACATAAAAATCGAGGACCAATATTTGCCTGAAGCGAGATGGGGGAGGTCACATCTGCATGAAGCTTGCAAGCGGTAAATGAAAGCACGGACTGAGAGCAGAGGAGTGCACTGCCAAAAATTCAGTGGCGATTTAGCGGTAAATTCGAGAGAAATGCGTGCCTTTTCCGGTCTATACTTGCCTTGCGAGTATCCACTTCCGGTCTAAACCCGACTTCCGGTTGTTCGCCTTCGGTCTACACTTGACTTCCGGTTCGACACTTTCAATTACTATATGTAAGACCATTTAATTAACCCTTAATTAGCCTCAGTAACTTTGTAATTACCCTTTAATTACCGAAGGTAACCGCAGGTTATATGAGGTATTCTTGAATCTCATTGAATTCCCTTTAATCTCGTTTACTTGCTTTAATTACTCTAAATTTTCCGTTTTCACGTTAATTACACTTCATTACACTTTTATTACATTTACGTATATTACATTACGTACAACATGTAATTACATTTGATTAATTCGGTGATTTTTAATTTCATTTAATCTTTCTGTTAATTACATATACCTTACATTCATTACCTTTAAACTAAGCTTTCTTGCTCTAATTACCACTGTTTACGTTCAGTTTCTCTTGGCTCTTACATACATTACATTACATACAAAATTTAATTACATTTAATTAATGCGGTGATCTTTAATTCCATTTAATCTTTCTCTTAATTACATATATCTTACATTCATTACATTTAAACTAAACTTTCTTGCTCTAATTACCACTATTTACCTTCAATTACTCTTTCCTCTTACATACATTACATTACATACAAAATTTAATTACATTTAATTAATTCGGTTGTCTTTAATTTCATTTAAATTTTCTCTTAGTTACATTCATTACCTCTAAGCTAAACTTTCTTGCTCTAATTACCTTCAATTACTCATGCCTCTTACTCTTGCACTACTTAAATTTCAAATAATTTACTTCCATTTACATTTACCCTCTTATATGCCCTTTACATATGTCCAGTTATACCGCTACCTCGGTGAGGCTTAACCATCTCATGCACGGACACGCACACATACATACATACAGCTTTTTCCATGACACTCCTAATGCGAACGCATTAATATTAATATTGTTCCATGTACAATATCGTGCCACACGAACAAAATGTAATCTGCTGAGGTCTTTGTCAGCAGAGACTCCCACTCACTCATATTTACTCATTCGCCACGCAGTGTTTAGTCACTGATGCTCAACGCATTCGCTTCACTGAGCGAGCGTGCCCATGAGTGTGTTTCGCCAAAGTGTTCTGATGAGACGACACTGGAAGCCTCACCATACAGGTGGTCATACAACTGGCGGCACCAAAACCGTTTTTAAGCAACGTGATTGCTGTTTCTGCTCGTCATTTCTTGTCATGTGTTTAGAAATTCTTGCAGTAAAACAATATGTTTTATAAAGGCTGCCTTTTATCGCACGCCACTCCCAAGGATGTGATACGAACACTGGTACTAAGACTCACTCACCAGGTGCACTCATGCATCCGAGGAATAAGCTACCAAGTCAAGCTACCGTGCTTTCACACGACCCAGTGCCGTGTATGCCAAAGGGAGTCTGGCCACTAGGAGGAGCCTAAAAAAGAGGCTCGACCTGTCAATCAAACTGAGCGTTTTTCATTGACTGCTGTTTTCTATGCGGGCGACCATGACACCAAAATTTTCCCGAAAATGGTGGCGTAGCTTGGAACTGCGAAGCGAGGATTTCATGAAAATTTTTTTTCACAAATTACGTCAATTTTATTCTGTAAGTGTACATTCTGTTGCCATTACCTTGCAAATCACCTTTAAATTACGCTCCAGTGTCGATGTTTACCTGAAAATAATATGTTTCGTCATCCTTGTTAGACCTAGTAACGACAGCGATCACAGGCAAATAGAAAGAAAAACGCTACGGATGGCCAAAAATTTGCATTTTATGACATGCTTTTATTCATATACACACCCCTTTGCCCGTTCTTGATTCAATCTTGTTATATTTCGTAGTTAAAATACGTATAAAACCGGCTGTCTAGTCCAAGCAGCGGTTCTGCCAGCCAATCAGCTCTGCGAGCAAGCACATCTGCTTCTGCTACTTCTGCACTTCTGCTATTCTGCGTCTTCCCGACATGCCCTTCTCCATCCAGGGAATATCCTATTCAATCCAATCCAATCCAATCCAGTTTCCCTAAAATGTCGGCACCCAGTGAATACTAGCTTGGATAGCCTGGGATTAATAGCTGGGATTAATAGCTAATAGCTGGGATTAATAGGCTCGTGATTGGCTAGAGAGCTGAAAAAGTGGGCGGAGCTCCAGGTATAGGCAGGTCCCATTAATGGCCAGACTCCCTTTGGCATACACGGCACTGACACGACCGACATTCTCCACGATACTCCAGCGGAAGATGCGCAAAACGTCATAACCATCTCCCACGTGTGGCGCTCAATGTTATGTCTTTCATCGGGAATATCCTGCTGCACAGCTACAAGATATCCCGCAGGAGACGCCACTGGGCCTATGGTGTCGTCTGCTGTGTGTTCTGTACCAACGCCATCTACAGGTTTTCCCGCCCATTTTAGTCCAAGTGGCATCTGAATTAGTCCAGGTGTCACCTGAAATAATCTAGGGGCCATTCAGTTTAGTCCGGGTGCCATCTGAATTAATCCATGGTGTTTTCAAGCACTACAACCGTGTATTCACACGAGGGACATCCACATAGAATATCCTACAGACATATGTAGGGGCAGGAACAGTAAAAAGCTGCTGACGGGACTGAAGTTCTGGAGGAGGAGGAGGAGGAGGAGGAGTGTCGTTGGGAGGAACCCGAGAGGTCTGCCTGCCTGATTAGGCGGCATGTTTCTCGGGAAGGGAAAGATGGTGGAGAGGAGGAAAGGGTGAAGTGGAAGACCGAGCGGAATCCGCTCGGGGGGAGGATAGCTGCGTCCATGGGCCGACTTCAGGGGAACTGTGCCGGCATACGCCTATTACACATCTGAGGGAAACCCAGGAAAAACCCCGGACGGCACAGCCGGCCCGCGGATTCGAACCGCGGACCTCCCAGTCTCCAAGCGCACGCGTTACCGCTGCGCCACCGGAGCTGGTCTGAAGTTCTGCTGCGTCTTATGTTGAGCATTCCCGGCGCCGAGATATCGGGAGTTGCCGAGCAGTAGTATAGCAGACGACACCATTGGACATGTCGTCTGCTACGGAATATCTTGTGACTGACCTGCACGATATTCCCCGCGGTTAGCAGAGCGCGAAAAGGCATGATGCAATTGTGACTGATCCGCAGGATATTACCCGCGGTTAGAAGATAACGAAAGTGCATGACGCACATAGCAGACAACACCATTGGTCCTGTCATCTGCTACGGAATATTTTGTGACTCAGCCGCAGGATGCTCCCTGAAAGACATGACGCGCGTCCTGCAGCTGAGTCACAAGATATACCGTAGCAGACGACGTGACCAATGATGTCGTCTGCCATATGCGTCGTCTTTTCATACTCTTCTGACCCTGGAATTTTTACTTAATATCCTGCAGATCAGTCACAAGATATTCCTTCGCAGACGACAAGGTCAATGGTGTCGTCTGCTATATGCGTCATGTCCTTTCGCGCTCTTCTGCCCGCGGGGAATATCCTGCAGCACAGTCACAAGATCTTCCATAGCAGTTTTTTTCCTTTTCTACTTTTCCTTTCAATATAATATTCTGCGGGGATGTCCCTCGTGTGAATACACGGCCATAGTGCTTAAAAACATCATGGATTGATTCAGATGACACACGGATTAAGTTGAATAGCACCTGGATTATTTCAGATGGCACCCGGATTAAACTGAATGGTGCCTGAATTATTTCAGATGGCACCTAGATTAAATCAGACGGCACATGGACTAAAATGGGCGGGAAAACGTAGATACAAATTCTGGTCGCTTGGGCGGCGTGACGTAACAATTGAGATTCAACCAACCACACCGCGCTTTCAGTGGCCGTAGCTATGGAAACGATCCGCCATCAGTCGCATTGGCGGCCACTGGTAGTCACAAAAAGCCTGTGTTTTAAAATCGTCTGCAGCGATTGGCTGTCATCATGGCCTGCTGCAGCTATTGGCTGACTTTATACGTCTACGTGTGAGGGAGTGAGAGGACGCATTAGCAAGGCCTTCTGTACCCAGATGGTGTTGGCTGTACGCACTGATCTCTAAAAATGCTAGACGCGGATGGGAGAGAGGATCGCAGTGGAGAGGCATACGGATAACGGCCGCCATGTTGGTGGACTCAAAAGGGCGGTGCGTTTTCATAGAGAACAATAGGAAGCAAGCAAGGAAGCGTGAGTATTTATTGCGCTCCAAACGCTCTTTACTGTTTGTTACCACACATATCTGTAAGGAGCACTGATGTATTCTAACCATGTTTCACGTGTGTCCCTGCTTTTTACTCTCAACTACATTATGTTTTGTATTCTGAAACTGTGACGGCAGTGTCAGTGCAATGCAGCTGCTGAGAGGAATACTGGTCACTCCCTTGCCTTGTGGTGGCCGAAGCTCCATAGTTCATATTTCAGTAAGAAGCAATGTCAGTTCCACAACCACCATGCCTCTCATAAGACGGAAGGAGAAAATGGTCCCGTACACTCTTAGAAATGAACTTCACCGCGCACGCTCCTAGCCAACCATCATCCCGAATGACAACGTTCTCATCCCCGATTTGTTGAAAACGGGAGGCGGAGCCTATTCTGTGCCGTGCATAATGGCACAAAACAGGCTCCACCTCTCATTTTGAAGGGTGTATAGTCTTGTACCTCTGTTTTAGGGATGTGCATGCGTTTAGCATGATTTATATCAAACATCGCCACAGAAAGAATCTTTTTAGTGAGTGAAATCGTTAGACGCAAGGCCTCGCAAATTGGACACACCGCAACAACCAAAACAATTAGTTCCGTAGTTAGATTACGTCTGTTATATGTTATGAGTTCGTTAAGTTTGGTCAATTAACTCTAGTTACTGCTTAGGTAGAAAAAGGTAAACTTTTGAGTTTGAGGAACATACAAGACGATGAGGACAATACGCAAGACTTGTGCATTCCTCATCGCCTTGTGTCTTCCTCAAACTCAATGAAATGTTACCTCTTTCAACAGTACACCAGCTCGCTTGCACCATTCTAATTTTTGCGTCATATGTTACTTATGCCTGTTTTGATAGGTTGGTCCCCGACGGACTCATGCACCCTCTGTACGCATCTCCAGCATTCATCCTCCGTCCCTCCTTTTTTGGCTATAGTCGTGACGATATAATCGTCGACGTTACAAATATCTTGGCAGGCAATCAATTATTATTATGGATGGCAGTCATTGCAACAAGCTGACAACAAACCTCAGGCACAAAGGAGCTATCTCAGTCATACCACCGCAAAGGAGATAACAGTCCTTAGTCACCGCGGCATTCTTTTGGCAGGCGTCACCATTTCAAACTTGTCTTCACCTAACACTTCCGTGTAGTACGGTCAAACCCACTTCAAGGAACATCCAGCGTTGGTTAAGGCTGCGTTTGTTTTCCGCTAAATTTCCGGAGCCTTTCGATTCATTTATTTGTGTTGTGGGAAAACGAAATTGAAGGTACCGTGAACTGTGCACTTGTTTCTTTGCTGTTTAGCATGATTTTTGCTGACTTCTTCGCCATTTTCGATACGAAACCAGGGTATTCGTTTGGTTGACTTTGCTATTGTATAAGTCGGCTTCATGTCATCATCAAAACGGAGTTGGGGGGGGGGGGCAAGGGAAGCTGCCATGGCTGCCATGGAAGCTGCAATTAATCTAACTTGAATTATCACTAAACGAACCAGGTCTATGATGTGAGGTTAGGTTAATGGGGCCATCGCAGCTTGCCTTGCCCCACCAAATCCGTTTTGATGACGACGTGAAGTCGACTTTCAGAATGGCAATGCCAACAAAAAGAATACCGAAACCAGTCTTACGGCACTGTGTGGGTTGCACCTTCTTGAATCGAGCTTGAGCACGGCAATTTCCTCAGCAGCGGGACTGCACTTGTATTTTTTTCGTTCTTTTTTGTTGGATTATTGTATTGAACGGAGCCTTAAAAGTGCCTTTTCAGCAGCACAAATAAATGAATCGAAAAGTTCCGCTAAATTTAGCGGAAAACAAACGTAACGTTAAGCAACGCTGGATGTTCCTTCAAGTGGGTTTGACCGCAGTACACAGAGATGTTAAGAGAAGTCAACCTTCAAATGGTGACAGGAATGCCATCACTGCTCATCCATGAAACAGTAAACCAATCATCCAACCCAAGCTTTGCACAGAAAATCCACGGCAAGTTTAGCAATTTTTACTTTAAAATTACTTTAAATTTTAAAAATAGTGCATAATCTGACTCAATGCAATACTTGTCGTGGATTTTCGATGTAAAACTCGGGTTGTAGAAAAAAATAACTAAACAGAAAGGGAGCAGACAGAGAGAAACAATTTATTTGAAAATTAACGACGCCATCTTGAAAAACGTACTCCGGTGCGGGCGGCTGGGGTAGGACGCTTGCAGAGACAGATGGCCACGTAGTTGCGAGGCATCACACCGGATGGCGCCGCTTTCATAGCTCTATGCGAGAAATACAGAGAACAACGAAATACAAGAGGCAGGTAAAATTGCAACACTGCTCGACAAGTCTAAGCATGCCAGAGCGCGGGGAAAAGGCCTAACCGCTACTGCTAAACAGCACGGGAAAAACACTACACATCGGGGAAAAGGCTTAAGGCAATCGACTAGGCCTAACCACAGCGTCATCACCTACAGAATTTAACAGCTAACACAAGACAAGAACCACAAATTTACTAGTCACACAACGCTGAACATGCTACAACACGAACAAAAGGCCGCTACGGGTCACTGCTAAACAAGTCTAAACATGCGCGTACAGGGAATATTCGTTACGGCGAACATGCGAGAAAAGGCTTAACACGAGCAAAGAGCTAGGTAGAAGTGTGTCAAGACCAGACACATCGGGGAAAAGGCCTCACCGCTACGGCAAATCGCTCACCTTTTCCCCCGCGGCGACGGAGGGTCCGATCCTGACGACAGCCAGGGATCAAGTAACGCAGAGCGGGGACGACGGAGCGACCGACCGCACGTCTTCTTCCTATGAGAGCCAGCGGCCGACTGACCCAGGGGACCCAGGCGCCACTCTACGGGTGCTACGCATGCGCACACGCTTCTAGCGCCCTCTGCGCACTCCTAGCGCCATCTGCGGCGACCACAAGTGAAAATTAACACGACCGTAACTGCGAGAGGCTAAAAGAGAGGTGAACCGCCCTCTGCAGGCCTTGCTCATTGGTCATGACGTCATCCCATTGTCCCAAGCCTACAGTGTTTTTTTTTTCATTAGCAGCCAACACAACTGCTTGGGACAAGGTCCACCTGCAATGAAGCCATGGCATGACTTCATCACTCAAGCATGCAGCTGCATGATTCAAGGGCGCGTACGCTGTAGGGGACCTATTATTTATTGAATCACTAGTCAAAGATTATTTCCTTTATTCTTCTCTAACGATTGCATAGGAAGCAGAAAAACTATTGCAGAAAAGCACCATGCATGAAAGCTGATCGTAGGAATTCCAAAGTCTTACTAAATGAGACTTGCAAAAGAACAAAATATCCTAACACGTAACTCCATCAATGGCTAATAAGAGGACTAGGCATTCAACAAATCAACACAGAGTATGGGTATCAAGGAGTGCTGAACGATGCGTCTACTCCATCTGACAGCCAGGCACGGAACTAAATCGTAATGCTTTTTTCTCCTCTATAAAGTGATGCATCTGTCCCTCTTGCGGTTACTTTGTGAACTAATTTCATCGCGAAATTATTAAGAATCGTTCTGGTATTATTCCCATTTAAATCAAGGGTGCAGCAGCATTAGCGTCATCATCAAGACAAGAACGATCAACATGCGTCAAAGCGTCAAATACAAAGCGTCAACAAAGGAAAGCATGCAGGTCAGGACATGCCAGGAGCGCTGTTAAACGAGGAAAAATCACACCACTGCCGGGCAACAGAGGAAAGCAAACAGAGAAAAACACTTGAACAGAGTGAAAAAGACACTCATCATGTGACACGTACAATGCATTCCCTCATTGTAAATCCCCTCATAGCCACGTAGCCGCATGCTTGGGTGATGAACGTCATGCCGCGGCTCTTTTGTTTCAGGTGGACCTTGTCCAGTTGAGCATTAGTGGAAAAAAAACAGTCTAGCCCTGAGACAATAGGCTGACGTCACGACCAATGAGGAAGGCCTGCAGAGGGCACAAGGATTCACTTCTCTCTTGGACACTGACGGGTGTGGACGCGTTAATTCTGTTCCTAGCAATTCTGTTGGCCGTTAGTGGAAAAGAGTAGCCTCGGGTGGGATGCAGTTTGCTTCTGATGGGTACGGTTGTGTGGTTCGTCACTGGTGAATGGTGGAATTTGTGTCGAGGGGATTTACAATGAGGGAATGCAGTGTACATGTCCGATGATGATGAGTGTCTTTTTCACTCTTTTCAAGTGTTTTTCTGTGTTTGCTTTCCTCTGTTGCCCGGCAGTCGTGTGATTTTCCCTTGTTTAACAGCGCTCCTGGCATGTCCTGACCTGCATGCTTTCCTTTGTTGACGCTTTGTATTTTGCTTTTATGGACACGAAAGGTTCATGTTGGTCGTTCTTCTCTTGACGATGACGCTAATGCTGCTGCACCCTTGATTTAAATGGGAATAATACCAGAACGATTCTTAATAATTTCGCGATGAAATTAGTTCACAAAGTAACCGCAAGAGGGACAGATGCATGACTTTATAGAGGAGAAAAAAGCATTACGATTTAGTTCTGTGCCTGGCTGTCGGATGGAGTAGACGCATCGTTCAGCGCTCCTTGATACCCATACTCTGTGTTGATTTGTTGAATGCCTAGTCCTCTTATTAGCCATTGATGGAGTTACGTGTTAGGATATTTTGTTCTTTTGCAAGTCTCATTTAGTAAGACTTTGGAATTCCTACGATCAGCTTTCATGCATGGTGCTTTTCTGCAATAGTTTTTCTGCTTCCTATGCAATCGTTAGAGAAGAATAAAGGAAATAATCTTGGGATAGTGATTCAATAAATAATAGGTCCCCTGTCTACAGTGTACGCGCCCTTGAATCATGCAGCTGCATGCTTGAGTGATGACGTCATGCCATGGCCTCATTGCAGATGGACCTTGTCCCAAGGAGTTGTGTTGGCTGCTAAGGAAAAAAAAACACTGTAGGCTTGGGACAATGAGATGACGTCACGACCAATGAGCAAGTCCTGCAGAGGGCGGTGCACTACTCTCTTAGCCTCTGGCAGGTACGGTCGTGTTACTTCTCAATTGCGGTCGCCACGGGTGGCGCTAGGAGCGCGCAGAGGGCGCTAGGAGCGTGCGCTCATGCATAGCACTCGTAGAGTGGCGCCTGCGTCAGTCGGCCACTGGCTATCGTAGGGAGAAGATGTGTGGTCGGTTGCTCCGTCGTCCCCACTCTGCGTTACTTCATCCCTGGCTGTCGTCGGGATCGGACCCTTCGTCGGAAAAGGTGAGCGATTTGCCATAGCGGTTAGGCCTTTTCCTCCGATGTGCCTGGTCTTGACACACTTCTACCTAGCTCTTTGCTCGTGTTAAGCCTTTTGTAGCATGTTCGTCGTAACGAATATTCCCTGTACGTGCATGTTTAGACTTGTTTAGCAGTGACCCGTAGCGTCCTTTTGTTCGTGTTGTAGCATGTTCAGCGTTGTGTGACTAGTATTTTTATGGTTCTTGTCTTGTGTTAGGCGTTACATTCTGTAGGTGATGACGCTGTGGTTAGGCCTAGTCGATTGCCTTAAGCCTTTTCCCCGATGTGTAGTGTTTTCTCCGTGGCGTTTGCGGTAGTGGTTAGGCCTTTTCCCCACGCTCTGGCATGCTTAGACTTGTCGAGCAGTGTTGCAATTTTACCTGCCTCTTGTATTTTGTTGTTCTCTGTCTTTCTCACATAGAGCCATGAAAGCGGCGCCATCTGGTGTGATGCCTCGCAACTACGTGGTCATCTCTCGATCTCTGCAAGTGTCCTGCCCCAGCCGCCCGCACCGGAGTACCGTATTTTCACGCGTATAAGCCGCAGCGCAGATAAGCCGCAGGACGCGTTTTTAGGAACGTTTTGAAAAATTTCCGGCAGATAAGCCGCACTCGCAGATAAGCCGCGGGCAATACGAGACGACTCCTATGTGCGACAAAGAGACCATAGAGTAATGCCATAAACCCTGTGGTCCATACTCCGGGATCAGCATAGTGTACAACAAAGGAGGTCAGTTCTAGAGTTCTACCAAGATCGGATTGTGCCCTTGTTGGGCGCTTTTCATGTATTGATGGGTCGGTGGTCTTCCAGAAGGCATGAATCACTGTCACCACTTTCGTTAAAGCTGCATGGGGGCAATCTACTCGAATGTGGACCCATCACTGTTAAGCACTGTTCGTGCATAAGCAGGGCAGTGCTATTCCGGAGACACTGTCGACCCTTTCGTTAAAATCAGTGTATGGGGAAAATACCTGAAAAAAAAAAGTCATCTGATAAGCCGCACCGGTGGATAAGCCGCACAGCGCCCATGAGAAAAAAAAATCGCGCATAAGCCGCGGCTAATACGCGTGAAATTACGGTACGTTTTTCAAGATGGCGTCGTTAATTTTCAAATAAATTGTTTCTCTCTGTCTGCTCCTTTTCTGTTTAGTTATTTTGCTTTCTACAACCCGAATTTTACTTAGAAAATCCACGACAAGTATTGCATTGAGTCAGATTATGTACTATTTTAAAAATAATGTACAGTAATTTTAAAGTAAAAAGTGCAATACTTGCCGTGGATTTTCTGTGCAAAACTTGGGTTGAATGACTACTACTACCCAAAAAAAGGCGATCCTCTCATAAAATGAGGCCGTTGTTGTTTGTCTTTATGACTTAATACTGAACGTGCACAGGCTGATTCGAAGAGATGACTGTGTACTCCCTTGTGTAGAGAACACCGCGTAGCGGACCGGCAATGCATACAGTGTAGTCCTCGAGTGGGTACATACACCGATGACAACACTGCAGGTGTAGTGTAGCATGTTCTCCGTACCATGTTATGCACTCAAACTATAGTTCCCGCGTGACACCTGCTAGGTGTCACGAAAAACCGTATGCACCGCGCTTTCCACACATCAGAAGTGATAAATGTAGCACACTGCGCAATGGTTAGGAGTACGCATATCGGCAAGCGCTACAGCGGAAGATATCAACGGATACCACTGTAAGACTGACTAATTTACAACAACAACTTTGTTTTTTAATGATGAATGGGGAGTTTCGGACTAATTTAGTGTCACTTTCACCGAATGACACTTGCACATAGTGCCTTATCCCTTATTTCCTTTGTGCAAGCCCCTCATACTGGCTTGAAGTGATTGTTCAGTAGCCTGTGATATAATCCTGGCTCTGTTATTTTACAGTAGAGAGATGGTATAAAGTTCTTACGTAGCCATGATTGAAATCACTATGCGAATATTTTGGATGGTAAGCAACGTGGTATCTAACGTATAGATACAAACAAAGGGCATCCAGCAGCAAAGTGCTTCCAGGAGGAGTACAACAACAACAATAAGTGAAGGCGAAATCATGACGACGTACGTTTATACCCATAAGGTTCAAATATTCTATTCTAATATTCAAATAAACTGCACTCTGGGTCATATGTGTCACCTTACTGCCGCACTAGCAAACCTCTGGGGCACTGTCCTAATACATTTTCAATCACTTAACTTTGAACAATGAGAGACAGAAGGTCTGTGCAATGACCACATCTGTACCTTTTGGAGCGCCTGCGCTCGTTTCCTTACACTCTTAAAAATGAACTTTACCGCATGGCATGCTCTTAGCCAACCATAATCTGCAATGATATCGTTATCTGCCCGGATTTGTTGAAAACGGGAAGCGTACGCCTTTTTTGTGGCACTTATGCTGTTCATAATTGTCACAAAAAAGGAATTTTTCCAGATTTTTCTAAAAAAAAATTCAGATTATGGTTGGCTAAGAGCGTGCTATGCGGTGAAGTTCATTTTTAAGAGTGTAGGCAGCGAGTGAATTGCCCGGAAAATAAAGGCAGGCATGGTGGCCATCTTGTCGCTCTGCCACGGTACTCAGCATAAGTTTCGAATAACCACTACAATGCAAGAGTTCCTCCTCGCTGAATGAAAGATGTCGTTACTTTTACACCAAGACAGAAGGAACGGAATTAATCAGTTGCACCGACGAAGGATGCAACCGATGAATTATGTTCATTTTATGTTAGTATAAAGGTTAGGTTAGTATAAAGGTAAAAGTATAAAGGACATGCTTGAACTGATGCTGTAAAACCATTGCAGGATTTTCGTGAATGTCTTAAAAATGGCGCAGCGAAACGGCGAAAAAATTACCTTTTAGCATGCAAAGCACGACAAAGAACGTACGCAGTAATTCGAAAAGTAACTTCAAGTGCATAACAAAACTACTTGCAAACGCAGCTAAATTAGTTACAATAACATCGAAAGTAATCCCGGAAGCAACCAATCACTGATAATGTAATCAATAACGGCAATCGGGTTTCTCGTAATAAATTATTCGACACTCACTAAATCACACCAGAATAACTCAGAAAAACGAAAAAAAAAAAAAAAACAACGACAAAAAAAAAAAAAAAAGTATTCGCGGGAGCTCTCAAATTTTCGTTCTCCACACCCAAACTCGACTTGTGTCACAGCATTCAATTCAGCATCGCATTCCATGTCGTTTTAATGACTTGCTTGCAACCTGGGAGCCCTTGATTTTGCCCGACGGCCGTTCAGCCATCGAGCGCAGCCAACTTCGCCGCAAGAGGTTTCGTCTTTTGTAATCGCCTCCTCTTTTACCACCCGTTGTTATCAAATTACAAGCATCGTTGTCCATTCTTCTCCGCGTTACACGAGGAAGTGACAGTCCATGTGTACGAAGCGTTCTCCTACGCAGATCTCTCTGTCGGCGTTTCGCGAAGAGACGGTGCAGCAAAACACCGGTAAGTTTTTCTTTTTGCAAATGTGATAAGTATGACAGTTCACGTTGTACTCAGTTGTAGCCTGTCCTGCTATGAGGAAAATGTGCGCCGCGGAAACGCAGTGCTGACCTTGGAACGCTCGCATCGTATTTACGTTTGTAGCTCCGCATTGTGTAATACACAATTACGCAGCAGCATGTGTTAACTCTACAGGGCAGGCAAAGTGCGTTTGCTTTCGATATGTTCTTCTAAACATCGCGTCAAAAGAAGGACGCGAAGGCAGAGCAGGGTATCCGCACGGTGTTGTCAGACCTGTAAAGTAATTAACTGCAAGTCACCCAATTAGTTCTCGTATTACTTTCGACGGAAAAATAATTGTTGCTCTATCTTAACTGCTGTTGCAAGTAACTTGCAGAGCAGATGGAGTTACTTTTGGAGTTACTCTGCGCGCGATTTGTGATTCAAATTCATTTTCAATTGGTTTCAATTTGTTCCAGATGGGTGTTTTGTCAACGCTTTTTTCGTCACTCTTATTACACCTTTCAGTTGAGCCTGTGGTATAAAAGCGGGTGTTTA
Organism: Ornithodoros turicata; assembly: GCF_037126465.1. NCBI lineage: Eukaryota > Metazoa > Arthropoda > Arachnida > Ixodida > Argasidae > Ornithodoros > Ornithodoros turicata. Next base: position 25,071,632 of record NC_088207.1, read on the forward strand.
TTCACGAAAACTGCCTTTCTACAGGCGTGAAAGGCGTCAAAAACGTCGTCTACTCCCCACCAACTTCCCCAATATGCCAACAGATCGCGTGCGGTTAGAAAACGCATAATTGAAGATCTGTGGAGTATCAGATTTGAATGTTCGAAGTATCGAAGGAAGTGCTTACCGTGGTGATGCCTACTTTGAAAACCGTAGCGCGTGGCAGGTGGGCATATTTTTCTATTACCATAACAAAAATTTTCGAATATACTCTGATGAGTGGGCCTTTCGATTGGCCCATGGATTGCAGCGTGTAGCATATGGCATAACAGAGAAGCGCTGCATTTTACTTCCAATTTACGAACAGCGACCATCGTTTCCTGTAGCACCCGACTTCTACTATCATCCTGTAGGCGAGAGCATCCTGTTGCATAAGCATATGACGTTTCTTTTACGCTTCAAAGGACAACGCGACAAGCATGCATCTCTATTATTTACGCCCGTGTAACCCTGGGTGTCGGAACCTGATATTTTCTAACAACAGAAAAATTTTGATTTGGATTGTTAGAAAAGAAAAAAAAAGGGGGGGGGGGAGGGTGAGAAGAGAAAAATATACAGGCGAAAAATATTTTGGGGGGGCTCGGAAGACGCAAACTATGCGGGAATTTGGACATGTCCTATGCTATATACAGGGTGTTTCAGCACTCCCCGTTGCGAAGTAAGCTCAAGAACACGTAATTCGTTGGTGGATAAGGGAGTGGAAGACCGTTCCTTTGCGCTTCACCGCGACCAGCCTCGACTGAAATATGTAAACCGAAAAACCAATTAATTACTGCAACAAATGACCCGCTTCGGTGGCAGATTTTTCTCTAAAAGGTGTCCCACGAGGGGTAGTACCCATTTTGATGCCGACTGCGCGACTGCTTTAGAAGTCACGTTTTTCACGAAACTCATTTGAATTTTTATTTAAATCCTGAGCCTCTCGCCCTCATTCACACGGTGCGCGGCTTGTAGATGGTATCGGACAGATACTTGTAAAACAGAAAGTTCCTCGATTGGTGCACCCATTCGCGAATTATTTGACCCGGGGATTTAACTGAGACACCCTGTATAGATATTCACATTTCAATTTTTATGCATGCCCCATGACGACACCGCTCCGGGCATTTATCGATAGGAGCGACCAGAGCCGTCCACAGGCGAGTTTACGCACGGAGCAGGGTAAACGTGCCCCCCCCCCTCTCACTGCCGTCAGAAGCTCTGTAAACAAAGAAATCGCTCATTCGCACTGCCGAGGTCGTAAATTCAACAACGACAACAATTCTATTGTGACAATGGAATGGGGACGTTTTCCACTCTAAGAGTGGAACGCTACCCCATAGCTAGGGGGTCTAATATGTGTGATGACGATGATGATCGGTCTGGCGACGGTGATCCTGATCGTGATGGTGGGAATGCCCGAGGGAGCTGTCGGGGTCACAATGAGTCCTTTAGGCCAGTCGCTTAAAAAAAACAAAAAACTACATGACATAAGGCCGCCCTGGAATTTTTCACGCGGTGTCCCAGGCGCCGAGGATGCACGACAAGTTGAACGTGCATCCTCGGCGCCTACACTCTTAAAAATGAACTTCACCACATAGCACGCTCCTAGCCAACCATCACCCCGAATGACAATGTTCTCGCCCTAGATTTGTTGAAAACAGGAGGAGGAGCCTATTTTGTGCCGTGCATAATGGCCACAAAATAGGCTCCTCCTCCCGTTTTCAACAAATCAGGGGCGAAAACGTTGTCATTCGGGATGATGGTTGGCTAGGAGCGTGCTATGTGGGGAAGTTCATTTCTAAGAGTGTAGGGTGGCAAGCTGTGATTGCAGTGTACGCCTTCCGTTGATACCGTAAAATCAAATTCTCCTCATTCGCGCTCTATACTGTACGAACAACATACGAGGACCTGCCGTTCGCCGCCCTCTCTTGCGAGGGCGCCCAGGGAGGTTGCCCCTCTCGCCCCCCACCATTGCTACGGGGAGCGACACTCTGTTATCGTTCCGTATCCGTTATGTGGGAGCGACATTCAGTTATCGAATGATAACATTTCACAACCAATAAAGTTGATGAAATAAATATGTGCTGCCTTGATCGGCTCATCGCGCGAGTTTTATTCGCGAACGCCTCTGTGCAGGAGTCGTACACACTGATACATATACTACCGTACTCGCAAAGAAGGCCGAGCATTCGAGCCCCTCTTATCCGGAATGCAAATCTATGACGTCGGAGATCGTGAGCGCGCAGCGGCTATCGATCAAGTGATACGCGGCCGAGTAAATATTTTCGATGCAAGATAGCGACACAAAGGGTGCCCTTCTGTTGACAGGCCTCGCTTGTCCCCGTCTCAACTATCGCTATACTCCTTCAGGAGGTCCAGTCGTCTAGCCATCGTGAATAATCGCATTGGAGGCGGCGTCGGCCGATAGAGGATGCCGCTGTCAGTTCTTCAACACGACGACCTACGCAAGAGCACAATGATAGCCCTCCTCGGCAGGAGTCCCATGTTCCATCGCCGAACGCATTCTGCGTTTGGAGCCTTCGGAACCCACACGTCCAGTTCGCCTTTGCTGCCAACGGCGGAAGCGCTCGCCGTGCAGGCTATCGTAGTCGGATCCGTCGGCGTGAGAAACCTTCCGGAAAGCGAAGCACTGAATAGACAGCGTCGACCGGCATCGCTTATGGTGACGAAATCGAGCGACCCACAGCGGCCGTCGACTGGGCAAGGGATCCTGCCCAAAAACAGCGATTGGATTAGGTAGGCCCACATTTTATATCCCCGTCACACCCCAAGCGGCACAACATCTTGGTCCAGTCTTGGACCAATATTTTGCCGGTATTGGGCCGGTATTGCCAATCTTGTACAAATATTGGGCCAGTATTGCCAGTATCGGACCAATCTTGTACCAATATGGGGCCGGTATTGCCATTATTGGACAAATCTTTGACCAATATGGGGCCAGTATTGCCAATATCGGACCAATCTTCTACCAATATGGGGCCGGTATTGCCATTATTGGACAAATCTTTGACCAATATGGGGCCAGTATTGCCAATATCGGACCAATCTTGTACCAATATGGGGCCGGTATTGCCATTATTGGACAAATCTTTGACCAATATGGGGCCGGTGTTGCCAGTATTGGACCAATATTGGGCAAAGATGCTGTGCTGCTTGGGATGAACTCATTTAGTGCCAATTTGAGCGAGTGACTTCTAGTGTCATTCGTGTTCTGTCACATGGCATCTTTTAGTGACACTCGGCAGAAGGTGCACTAACGATTTACGCGCCTGTCACCCGGGTTAATTTAGTGTCATTTTCGTGAAGTGCATTCCGACCAAGCGAACGTCACTTTCACTATGCGTGCTTGCTACACGGCTTGAGTAAGTGTCACTTAAGCAATGATGGCAGTTTCGACAGATAAGAATAAAGAGCGGCAAAATTTTAGGCGTGCGCCACGATACCTTCCTCATGATGTTTTTTTCTCTTCATTTTTTATTTAGAAACACCTCCTGCAAGTCTTCTTCCAACATTAAAAAATTGCCCTCATACATGTGCCACAACAACAATGGCCGCCGCCGGATTTCATTTCCCATGTATTTCTTTATTTAAACATGAAAAAGATGCTAGAACCGGGGCCCTGTAGCAGAGCCCTCTTTCTAGGATCGCCGAGAACGCGAAGTTCTCACTGGCTGTTAACGAGAATAATGACATCTCTTTTTTGGCAAAATGTCACACTGTACTAAATAAATGAAACTAAATAACTACTAAATAATAAATAAATAAATGTAACTGAAATAATAAAACACAAAATAAAATAAATAAAACAATAAAAAATCTAAAAAATAATAAAACAATAAACAATGAAATATTGTGGTGTCGGGACCCCTCGCCTTTTTTCTCAATATTTTTACTTGTACCACAAAGCCTGCTGTCGAGGCTACGCACTCGGTTTGCCGAAGTGAAGCGAGTTTGGGGAACTCACTAATACCCCTGTCACAGACGGAGTAATTTAGTGTTACTTTCAACGAGTGACGACACTTGCAACTAGTGTCATTCGCGTGCTCTCACACGACATCTTTTGGAAGTAGAGGAAGAAGTTGGAGGAAGATTTGCCGGAAGTGTTTCTAAATCAAAGAAGAGCATTCTCAGGAAGCTATTGCGCACTCTAAATACAGAACTTCACCGCATAGCACGCTGTGCGCCAACCATTGCCACGATAGATAGGATTATCGCTTCTGATTCGAGGAGAGCGGGAAGCGTACGCCTTTTTGTGTCACTTATCATGTATCGAAATTGGCACAAAAAAGCGTACACCCCCTCTCTCTTCGAATCAGAAGCGATAAACCTATATCATTCGTGGCAATGGTTGGCGCAGAGCGTGCTATTCTGTGAAGTTCAGTTTTTAGTGTGCGACCCACGCCTAAAAAATTTGTCCCAGTTTAATCTCATCTACCGTGATTGTCATCATCGCTTACGTGACACATAGGCCGTGTAGCAAGCACGTAGTGAAAGTGGCATTCGCTTTGCTGGAGTGCACTTCTCGAAAATGACACTAAATTTGCCCGTGTAACAGTACACTCTTAAAAATGAACTTCACCGCATAGCACGCTCCTAGCCAACTATCATCTCGAATGATATCGTTATCTGCCCTGATTTGTTGAGAACGGGAGGCGTACTCCTTTTTTGTGGTACTTATGCTGTTCATAATTGTCACAAAAAGGGCGTACGCCTCTCGTTTTCAACAAATCAGCGCATATAACGATATCTTTCGAGATTATGGTTGGCTAGGAGCGTGCAATGCGGTGAAGTTCGTTTTTAAGAATGTAGTTTATATCCTGCTTCAGAACACATGTCGTAAGTCATTGGATGCGTTCATTTGTGTCGCGGCACGGCTCTCGTGACGTCATCCCCGTCCCGTGACAGTGACTCCCGCTCAAGAATTCGAGGATTCAACACTCGAGGTGCTCGAGAGTCGACTTCCAGTGACTCTCCCATCGATCCGTGTCACTGAAGCCGGTGACGTACGGTGACTCTCATATACGTCACGACTCTTGACTCGCTGGTCGTGCGAGCTGAATGGATGAACACAAGCATAGTGGCTCACTCCAAGAAACAAGAAAGGAGCAGTTACTGGCTTGCCTATCAGGCTTGCCTATCATGGAGCAATTACAGCTTCTATGCAGTCGTGTTCAACAAGGAGGGCACTTTTACGCCTCACCCTAATGCTTGTTTTCCAGTTTGCTACAATAGCTAGCAGCGTCAGTCTACCTCGTTATACCTGGCGCTGTAGTGTAAGTTTCCTCTGCAGGGGAACTCCGCTAGGGTTGACGAACCACCACAACACCAACTTTATTTCGAGATGACGAATGGGGATGTTTCATCGCCAGGGGCGGGCGATGCTTTACCCCAGTGCTGGTGGTGATGTGGGAAATGAAATAATCAGTTGACGAACCACATTTCTCGATGTTCTTGCGTTTAACACAGGTTGTAGTCATGAAGATTGCCATTCCTCCCAACTTTAGTCCCTTGACCACGAAATCGTGTCCCCTGCATTCCAAACGGTCGCTAAGCATCGCAGACTTCCGTGAGAGCAATGGTTCTGACGCTGTATCTAGTCCACACGAAGACGAAAGTTACTCTTTTTTTTTTTTTTGTCCTGGGGTGCAGTAATCAGAAAGGCCACTGCGTAATGGTCCTCGTGAGAATACATTAAAACGCATTCGTTCATGGTAGAAGTGCAAGGGTAGGCGAGCTGGTACATTATAAAAACGACGAGCTAGCTCGCGTGACTCAGTGGTTAGCGTGCTGGTCATGTCACATCGAGACTGGGAGGTACCCGGGTTCGAATCCCGGTGCCGGCTGTGCTGTCTGTTTTTTTTGCCTGGGTTTTCCTCAGACGCTTTCAGACACATGTCGGCACAGTTCCCGTAGAAGTCGGCCCAGGACGCACATTCCCCAGGGCGTTAGTCGTGACGTTACCCACCTCTGTGAAGCCGAACAGGGCGAGCCCTTTAACCACCACCGCCGTAAGAACGATGATAAAACCTGAGACACGGAACAGAAAATAACAACACGACACGTTCGTGTTGAGGACGTGTCGTGTTGTTATTTTCTGTTCCCTGTCTCAGGTTTCGTCGTCGTTTTTACATTCGCTCATCGATAGAAAAAACGTTCCGCCATAAATGTACGCAAATAATGTGTTGCAACATCGCTTAGGAGCTTATTCGAAATCGAGTCGTCAAGATGACATAGTATTTGGAAAACTCGATCGCATGGGGTAATTTATCTTCTTCCTTTTTCGTTTCCTGTTATTGATGTTATTTCACTGAACTAAACGAAAACTCTTTCGTTGCATTGCACTATAGGTCAGTACGAAATGCTATTTTTAGGCTTCGAATAGATGAGCTTGGACTTTCTGTACCGAATTCGTCTGTCTATCAAAATTGCTTCGTGTCTGGTCAAATCCAACCCACGAGCGCTGTGGCCTCAAAGCTATTTTGGCCTATTTGGACACCGCAGGACTTGGATCCTTATTGTGACGGGGCCCATTATCTAATTCCCCACATCAACACCAGCAATGGGGTAGAATATCGCCCCTAGAAACTCCGTAAACACCCCATTCATCATGTTCAAATAAAGTTTTTTTTTGCATTTTGAATTTAGAAAAACGCCGTGGTATCAATACAGAAATCGTTGAGTTTATGCGATCCATTTGTACAATTCTAAGCAAATTTATGTTCAACGTGCGCATATCAAGAGCTACGTAAATTTCATTTCATATTGAAGTTCGAATTTCCGTCGCTCTTCTGATTATGAAACTAATCTCGAACGTGTTTAACGTGGCAGACTCCAGAAAGCTATCCAGTCCCTGTTCAAGTCTGGACGTGTCAGCCTGGGTTCCGGAGAACTGGCGATGTTGCACGAGAAAGTCCGGTGAGCACATTTTTATTTATTTTTTTGCTGAAATTAATTTTCTTTGCTAACGAACAGAAGCGTTAGAAACACAACACAACGCATGCACAATACTCCACAACACAACACACCATATCACAGGACAGAAGAGCAATTTCGTTTACGTCCACGAACAGCAGCGCCCTCTCTTTTCCATGCGACTATGACGTCTTCTGGCCCGAGAAACGTCATCATGACGTTGGCAGACGCACTGCAACCGAAACAAGTCCGAAGGGTAGGGCTGGGTTCCACGAATGGGCACTTGTTCGCTGCCTCCTATTGAAAGAAAAGTAGGACCGGAGGTGGCGTCCCTTTCAGGGACGACAGTAATCCCCCCAAGACCGTGGCTTTCGGGCAAGGCCTTGTTCGCCTCTAGCTTCGAGCGTAGTTCAGCTCTACCAAATTGGTGGCGCTGTCGAGCACGATGACGTCATTTGTTTACAAACAGCGACAGGTCTATTTGCAGGTACTTGTATGTAGGTGCACGCCAACTGAAACAACGTCCTGACACCCACAACGTGAAGCGAACTTTCATGAACACTTTGAAGGAATTCTAACGCTTCTGCTCTATAGTTATGCAGGATAGATGCAAAAAACAACCTGCACCGCGAGTTCCGAAACTCATTCGGCTCTGACATCACTGCCGGCGTGTCCGCCAGTGAGGCAGAGCGAGCGATATCACGTGCGTACGTCTACCAATGAGAATGGCCTTAGACCCCTCGCTTCTCAGACGTCATGTTTTGATACATCCGTGTGTGTGTGTGTGTGTGTGTAAGGACTTTTATCTCAAGAGCGATACGTAGATATCTTTTGCAGTGCTCATGAGCAGGTACACACTAAAGTAATTGGATTGGGAAAAGTAACGTCCGCCCCGACCTAGGAGCAACAATGGCGCCCGCAGCATATGTTGACATACTGCGCCATTGTTTCCCCATGGTCGCGGCGGCAAAGATAAGCTTTTTATAGTTTTCTATTAGCGCCGCGAAGTAACTGTGGCCATGAGCGGCATACAGATGTGGACAGATGGAAAGAGGACAACAGGAACGAATGGTGTACATGGGGGTTAGTATGCGTCCTGGACCGACTTCAGGGGGAACTGTGCCAGCATTCGTCTGGAAAGTCTTCGGAACACCCAGAGAAAACCTCATACAGCACGCTCGGTGGCAGGATTCGAACCCACCACCTCCCAGTCTTCGACTTGACCACGGCTACCAGAAACGTGCGGCACGCCTTAACCCGCCCGGTCATGCCGCTGGTCTACAATGCATGTATGAAACATATGTATCAAACATGTATTGAAGTGTGACAACCCCTTTAAGGTGGTAGTAAAGCGCAAAAATATGTTCTCGCGAAATGGAAGATGTTGTTGCCTTGATACCAACAAAAAGGGAACGGAATTCATCCGCTGCGTCGATCGTGATTTTTGAGCGAAAGTACCTGATATTCACTCTTTCATTATCCCTCTCCTTCACAAGGAGACCGACAATGCGGAGCTAGCTCTCGTTGGTCTCCGCAAAGGATTTGTCCAATCATCGCGGGATATCGTCCGAAGAGACCAATCAGAGGTGTTCCTCTTCATTCTCGCGGTTCATGAGAAGAAGAGGGAGAGGGAAAACCTGACTTGTGGATTCTTTCGCTCATAGATGTGGTGGCCCGTGGACGACGTAGATCACGAATGACGCAGCGGAAGAATCTCGTTCCTTTTGTGTTAGTGTCAAGGTAACGGCATCTTTTCATTTTGCGATGAGAAACGTTTTCACCTTAGTGGCCCTTTAAGCTCTTCCAGTCAACCAATGACCTCACAGAGAAAGCAAAAAGGAAAGACAGAAGCGAGTCATTGGAGATGCTTTCTTAGACCCTTCTGTTCTTAATATTCTTAAAGCACTTTATGTTAGAGGGACTAGGACACTTTGACACCCACTCTGCCTCTTTTCTGTTTGTTTGTTTTCTCTCTTTTTTTCTGGCTCTATTATTCCACCCACAAACACGTTTTGGAGTAGCCAGTCCTGACTGGGTGGGGACTACTATCTCCATATTTTTCTTTCATATCCAATACAATTCAGTCCAATCCAACACTTTGATAGATGTGGTTCATTACATCACGCACATTTATTGCAATCTCCAGTATGGAGGAAGGAATTGTTATTTTCTACGTCTCGGACTTGCCGAAACATAAGCCCTCGAACTCACGCACTCGAAGTTCTGACATCAGAGCTCCGGCCATTCCCACTAGTAGTTGTCTTAAGCACATGACCTCTATCGCGCTTCTTTACTGGAGGAGGCCCCTGCTGTGACGTCAGAGGCGCGTGAGTTTCGGTATTCGAGGAGCCGGTTTTGGAGTTGGAGTTAGGAAAGACAAATATGGAGATGGCGCCGCTTTTCTACGTGTCTATTACAACATTTCCTGTAAAACTTGTTATGAATGTTCCTATCAATGCAAAATAACTGCATTTTATATTAATCCGGAATAACCTGAGACGAAATGATGTCGGGGCCCCTTTTTGGCACTAGTATTCAAACGATAAGTCTCTCACGAAGTTCCTAAGCAGAAAATCGTGGGTATCGACGACGGGTTACGGGTTCTCATGCTGTACTATTCTGCCTTCAATTATGTGGAATTTAATTAAGTGGCCTTGGACCGCAGCAGAAGAAGTGCCATACGCAATCAGTGTTCGACTAGAGTTCAATTATCATCTCTCTTGTTGCTGCATGCCTCTTTCGAGTTGATCTCCATTCAAGAAAAGTACGCGCTTTTTTATCCGGTTACGAACAGCGAAGTCGAGGCTTAGTAGTACGGCGGGACCTTATGGTATGTCTTGAAGAGTGTTGTCGAGTGTGTTGCGCTTTCAACGGTTCAATGTCTTTCTTCAATGATATTTCAGGGCACTTAGCATGTCCAAGGCAGCACCATTCATCTACGATTCCTTCAAAGTAAGTTACCTATGATTATACGCATAAGATAGTTCTGGCCTTCGATGACCTCCTCCTTTTCTTCTTGCTATGCTTTTCTTCGTACAACCACTCGGTAACATCTGAAGGGTCCTGAAGCCAACTTACGTCTGTGGTAGAGTGACCGTGTTTTCTTGACACCAACGTTGCGACCATATAGGTGGGGTAGGCGGTTCATTCATGATCGCCTTCACAGACATCATCCGCCATCAGAATGATGTGATGTTGTCTGATGGCCTATGCTGTGTCGTAGCTCTCAGTTGTCTCGCGACGTAAACACCCAATTATTAATTAATTAATTGTGTCGTAGCTAATCTTCCATGAATGGCTACAATGAGGTGTGATGTGGAAGTCCAGTGACGATGTACACTTGAGTGCCGCCAACAACGGCAAGCTAGTTCGACCCCCCCCCCCCCCCCAGTGATGGGCTGTGGGTTGCAATGGCGAATGATGGATTGTGATGTTGATGGGCTCTAAGTTGATGTCGAATGATGGATTATGGTGGTGGCACGATGTGGCGTGAGTGGTGGGTACGGCCTGCCATGATGTGAGCCTGAATAAAGTTTTGGGAAAGGGCCGACCTATAGTTGCGGGATGAAGCCCGACCGAGCACAGCCGACAATGCAGATCGCACAGCCGGTGTGAGTAAAACCGTCAGGATTGATACTTCCACGGGGTTCTGCATTCCGCGTATCTGCATTCGATCGGCTACCGAGCCCCTATTGGCGGATTCTGCTGGTCGTTTTCGCGCAGCACAGTGTAATGTATCGGTGTGGCTTGAATGTAGAAACGAACCAGGAGAGAACGGAAAGATCAATGAAACGCAAGGGACGAAAAAGTAAGCTAGTGTCGGATGGTAGAGCGAAATAGTTCAGTGTTACGCCATTTCCGGGAAGAAATATGCAAACCGAAACCAGTTAATTACTCGAAAAAGTCACTAAGTGTCGCAGCGTTTTTTTTTTTTTCGTCCCCTGGAGTATGTTTCCGGTGAAGGTCTCGGTACGCAAAATGGAGGTACTGAAAGCGTCCGAAGTAAACTTTAAAAGTTGGGATGTTTAGTTAATTAACGAGCGTATACAAATGAGCCGCTCACCACTCAGTTCTTTACGATATCGAAACCAAGTGAACAAGCGGAACTGAATATAAAGGACTACTGCGCGAAGTCGTCTGCAACGCCGCGTTCGACCGTGTCGCCATCTGACGGAATCAGCTGAGACCTTTACGAAAAAGAAAGCCAGCGCCACCTGTTTACGAATTATCCAGTCCAGGGAGGGGGGAGGGGAGGGGAAACGTGCAGTTGCCGCGAGGAATGAATGGATCTGGTCAAGTAAGTGATATGTCATCAATGACGGCAGTGTCGGCGGCGGCTGCACTCAAATATTTGCGAAAAAATGATTATTTTTCTAAAGTGTCTCACTACAGACGATTAAGATGTGTTTTTGTACTCTTGCCGTTGACAGCTGGAGTTTAATATAACCTAACTTAGGAAGGGCTGTGCTGCTGTTCTTAGGTAATCTCTCACGTGGTCGACAGTCTTCCAGCACATATGTGCGTGTGCTACGCAAGTCATGTGCTGCTTTCGCAACAAATGCGACCCTATGTCATCATTAATCGAAAGTTTATTTTAATTCCAGCATTCTCGCTCCTCAGTGAGTGAACATTTGGAAGGGACATAAAAAAAAAAAAAAGCAAGGCCAACTCTATAGTGTCTCCCTGTACAAGCAGGTGCGTTCACTCTCCGAGAGACCTATTCACCCGTTCTTTTATGCCAGCTGCATAGGTGCCATCGGATGGGCGTCAGAGTCTTTTCTGTTCCCATTCTGGTATGCCACTACAAAGACATAGATGCTGGACGGATATTCACTGAACACCGCTACGCCTATAATTCGAGCATCGCTTCTCGTAGTCCAAATACTCTGTTGGTCTTCGCACTTTCTTTCACCCAGCGTTGCGCTCAGAACCATTGTCCGAACGTAAACACAGACAAACACAACACGTAAAGAACGAGAACGAGCCTCAGTCTTTCAGTTTCGCCAAATTTAGTGCTTTCTGCCGCCGCCGAAAAAGTAGTAATTGATGACGTCACCGACTTGACCAGTATCAACCAATGGTGACAATGGTACTGTCTACCATTCCTCTATGCATGGAGGAAAGAAGAAAAGGACGCGCCCCAACGGCTCTTCGACAGAAGAGAGAAGCGTGGGGCAAGTGACGTCATGATAGGTGATGAGCTGTAACTTCTTTTGAGCTACGCGGGGGGGGGGGGGGGCACGTTACCTGAATAGCCCAATTAGGTCGCCACTTTGGGGGCCACTTCTCTCCACCACACTTCTCCAAGTATTCGGAAACTCTGCGTTGGGGGCTCCCATAGAGATGTATGAAACTGAAACTGGAAAGCGAGCGGTGGTGTCATTGGAGTGGCCCCAATCTCGGCGTCACTTCTCGAGCAATAGGGCTCCTCCCCTTTTTCCTTCCTCTATGCCTCGAAGCAACTGCCTGTTTAAAGAACCATCAGGTGGGCAAAATCAATCCACAGTTCCGACCACTGTCCGCAATCGCAAGCCAAGCGCATGCGCACTGTATGCGCGGTGAGAACACTGTATCTGCAGAGTTTCCATTTTCCCTTTTTTTCCCTTTTCTCCCTAGCGGGTGCGCTGTGAACGGCGCTCGTTTAAAGAGGTCAGAGTGATCTAGGGACTTTACGCTCGTTCAGTGGAGCGACGTAAAGCTACGACGCGATGATGTGAACGGGGACTGCGACAGCGATAACGTGAACCTGTTTTGACGATGAAAAGCCTGTAAACGAAACTTTTAGGCGCAAACGCAAAATGCAACAGCGTGGAGTAGCCTTTACTCCATCTGTCAGACTTATCTGCATCTGCACCCAGCTCGTAGCCACAGTTGCTTCGCAGTGATAACACGGAATAAATTAAAACGGCTGCATCTTCGGGCATTGTACAGTGAGGTGTAGCTTTATAGGACCATTGTTGCACTGCGGTATGTTTTCGCAAAAATCTTTGTGTCACGTGATGTGGTCCTATTCACGTGGTCCTATAAAGCCACAGACGGTGGTTGGCCTTTTAAAGCTGTCTTTAAAATAAGTGCTCTTGGGTATTTCGTCGCGCCTATTTTTATTCCCCAAAATGCAGAAACACAGTGAGCATTTCCGTCCCGATCATGCTGATTATGGCCCCCTTGCAGAGAGAAGTGGAAATGTGCTTCGGGTCACTGCACGAGGAGCTCTCACAATTAGACAGTAAGTATTTAATTCAAATGTAGTGTTTCTCGTTTGTGCTTACAAAGCGTCAGATACACTCGATAGAGTCCCTATAGGTAGGAAGTTGGCGTGGAATAGATCTATAGAGAAAAGCCAGCGCCGCTGTGGCGCCCGTGGTATCACGGGAAGGTAGAGCGGCGCAGTTTCCTGTTTGCCGCCGCCGGCGCATGCGCAGACGCTGTGCAGATTGCAGACGCTCTGGTTGCACCTTTGTGAAACGTGATCGTTCGATTGCGTTTTGTGTTAGAATTTGTCAATTGTAACGGACGCGGAAGAGGTAGCGAGTGTATCAACAGCAGGCCATTGTACTCTTAGCACGCCTTAAACACTCAAAAGATAGCAACAGTACGTACGCGACATTGTTCACAAAGTACAACAAACGCTAAACATATCACATCCCACGTGGTCTGTCAGGATGCAAAACAACAACACACACACAACAGAGTATCGTCTCTCAAACATCCCAACTTGCGCCGCTCACTTGGGGGCGCGGGCGCTTTTCTCGAAAGGTCTGTTCTATATTCGGTGTCAACCAGCGCTATCGCTGGTTTATGCTTATACATAGTGACAAGATTAAGTACAACGGAGACAGGAAACATGAAACGACAACAGAAAAATACGTACTCCATTCAATAGAACACAAAGAGAAGCAACAAAACTGTGTTTGCTTTGTCGAAAGTAAGCAAACCGAGGCTTTTGCTGCCATGGGCGAAGAAGGCAGCTTCATTCATTGGGCTGGCATATTCAAGAACACAAACGGAAACTGATCTCAAGGAAGCAGGGAGCACTGAAAAGAAGGAAAAGCTAAGAGGAATAGTGATCACATGGGAATGCGTGTTCTCGTCCTGATAAGGGTACTCGCATAGAACAAGGATGTGTGGAATATTCGTCACTATTTATCGTTGGTCGTTGATATGAGAAGTGCTCTCTATTGGCGAATTCGCTTGGCCAAAACGTGGCAGCACGGCCTAGCGGTTGGAAATTGCTTGCCTGGCGACCGCGTCAGGTCACGTGACAGTTGTCGTCCGAACATGTCGAACACATGGGTGCGCAGCACATGGGGACAAGCGGTCGCTCGTGCTCCGGTTCCGTCGTCTGCTAACTGTTAAAGGGGTTGCGACAGTTCATCCCAAGTTATCCCACAGATAAATTTGAAAAAACGGTGCTTTGTATCGATGTGAACCTCCATCGAAACTTTCACGGCGAGGGGGGCAATAGAAACGCAGAAAATAGGCAGCGTGGATACCGAAACTCGTGCGGCTCTGACATCACAGACCTCACCGGTCGCCAGTAAGGCAGCGCTCGAGAAGTCACGTGCTCATGGTTGCCAATGGGAATGGACGCAAATCCGAGTTCTGTAACGTCTGCGCTTTGATCGGGAGTGCGTTCCAGGGCTTGTATCTCGATAAGTACAACGCGTAGAAGAATAATTCTTTTTTCCCTGTGTATTCTGGCATACGATACAATGCGTCCACAATGAAACGAACCACATCTATGAAAGTGTCTCAACCTCTTTAACCAGGGATGTGCAATTGTTAAACTACTGCATGGTAGTTAAAAAGTAGTTAGAAACTACTTGCAGAAATGGTAATTACAAGTACTAGCTAAACTTATTCTTTTGGTAGTTAACTACACTAGTTAGATTACAGCGGGCCACAACTATATATACTTCGCATTTTTTCACTTAGTCTTCCGTGTGCTTCACGGCCTTCTTTCTTGGCATCATACAACATTATGGAATCCTCACAACAGACAAGGACGAAGGATGGGGACAACACCGGCGCAACTCACAACGCGGTTTTAATGTGACCAAGAAAACAAACACTCACACAAGCACGGCGGGAACGCCGCGGCGCCACCTACAGCAATCAACAGCCTCAATCACCCAAGCAGCACAATGCACTGAAAGTTGAGTGCAATTGGGGTGTGCAATGGGTAGGTGGAAGGCCTTGAACAGACCCGTGAAACTAAAAAACATTGATAAGACACATACTGTTTAGCCCAATTGCACTCGGCTTTCAGTACATTATGCTGCTTGGGTAGAGTCATCCCATACGGAGATAATGGGTTTCCATGCGCTGCTATCAAGGAAGAATACCTCCCTCTCCGATAAGGCCACGGACGGCTGACTAACGCACTTAACACCCATCTTCCTGATAGCATAGGCCTCTACAATTTCCCTCGTCAAGGCACTAGGTGACACAGCAACAGCAACGGTGTCTTGAAAAGTCGCACTGCGCACCCACGTCTACTACAATGCAGGGCCAGATGTCCCGAGGGTGTGCCACCCAAAGATGACGCATGATCTCTGAGCCTAATATTGAGACACCGACCCGTCTTGCCTATATAAAATAGACCACACGAGAGGGGGATACTGTACACCACACCTAATCTACATGACACAAACGGCTTAACATGATTGTGCACCTCACAAGGGCTTTCGTGCAGGACCCTTGACAACCAAAACAGCACAATAACCCCAAAACGTTCCCCCAACTTCTTTAGGTTATGAGACACAGAGTGGCCATACGGGACGACGAGGAACTTCTTACCCCTTGTCTCTCCCTCCTTGTCAATAACAGTTTGATTCTTACTCACCCTCAATAATGTGTCACAAACACTCTGGAGCAAAGAGAGCAAGAGAGCTTCTTTCTTTGTGCTTACTAGCGGCACCTATGATATTCTTTTCAATTTGCGTATCACACGCATGCAGCACTCGCAAGCAAAGCGTGCAGAAGTATTGCAATAAAGAGTACGCATTTTACAGAGCGCACTGGCATAATTTTCTGTTTCAAATGCACATGAGCGGAAAGTACGTCTTTTGCGTTAATCAGGGTACATAACGATCGACACACACAGCACATTCAAAAAGCGTACGCTCCCTCCGTCGTCAGATTGGAGGCCATGTCAGTATCATTGCATGACATATCACTACATCAGTATTGCATGGAGGGGCGCGTGCTGTGCTATGATTGTTCCGAGTGTGGGAGCTCACTGTCTTCTAGCTTCCCATGCACACACGCGCTATTTTTACGCCTAAGTGATCGTAGACATAATGACGCGCACAAAATATCAGAGTAGTTACAAATGTAGTTAAACAACTACATCCTAGTAGTTTCAAAGTAGTTTTAACTATATAGTGCGGCTGTGATGTAGTTACACTAGTTAAAATACAATTTGACGCAGTAGTTAGTAGTTATAGTTAAATTAATATAAAGGTTGTCACAGCACATCTCTGCCTGTAACTTCTACGTGCGGATGTGACGACACCGGATATAGTTGGACAATCCGACATCGGATACAGTTGGGGAACTCACTGGCCGGCGAAGCCCTGCGAAAAAAGTGCTAGCTGGCGGATTCCTGCTGCCAAGAAAGTATGGCAAAGAAATGACGACGACCATGGCCAGGAAATGGCCACGCGAATTCGCCGTATTGATTTGGGAACGTCTAACACACGCTAAAAAAGCAACCGTTGACAACATTTTGCAGGTGTCTTTTCCTTTTTTTCCTCCAGGGTGTGGCATGCACGATGTGTTCAGCATGGCCATGATGCAGAGAATGTCGATATTTTGCTGTAAATCTAACATTGTGTTTATAATGATTGCTCCCAATCACAGTCTCTGCTTAATGAGATCGTCATAACACATTCGCCAATGAAATATCTACCCTCGTGCAAAGCGTGCAACCCCTTATGACAGACATATTATTATGACATCTAAGAACAATCATGACGGCCTATGAATAAACAGTGCACAATTTTCACAAGTGACCTTCCAGATCGGAGGGGGGAGGGGGGGGCATCCCCGTCTCGGTATACGCCCATGTTCTCGTTCATCTCTTCTTTGCCTGCTTTCTCTTTCCCTCACCTCATTAGAGATGTGCTCAAACGGTCACTTCCTCACTTTCTCTTTCTTCTCAGGAACATTATTGCTCACCGTGCTCGCGGAAGAATGGGAAAAATTACACAACCATGTTCTTCCAACAGTGGACCTCATCATGTACGCCGTGAAGGTGAGTAACGTGACGTCGCACTTTGTTTACGCTACGGCGTACTGTATTATAGCAGTACAGAGCAGTATTACAACATTGGTAACATTAAAGGGGCACTATAGCGCGCAAAAATGTATCCTCGCGGAATAAAAGATGCGATTACAGTGATACGAATACAGAAGGAATGGTGCTCATCAGTTTGTGACAGTCGGACAACTTTCATTCCGCGAGAAAAAAAATCCACTTCGGTGTCCCTTTAATTGTATTACGACACTACATTCTGTTGTTTGCACGCAACTAGTGAATGTAAACACAGTGATTTGTACATCTAATGGTTTCTAATGAGTTTTCTTTTCCTCCTACCATAATCATCATCATCGGTTTCTGCATAAAACACGTATAGAGCAAGGGAGGCATCACGGTGAGGCAATGTTTCCTTGTTGCCTTTCGAGACGTTGTCCTCACGAAGCTAGAGTTGGAAGGTAAGGTTTGTAGTCTGTCTCGTTTTACGTTGTATACTGAACCAACGGTCGTTAACAGATCTACTGGACAACGCCAAGTGTACGATTCCCCCCGGCATTAAACATATGCTGTTGACCGTTTATGTAAGTATACTGCTTACACAGTTGCGATTTATGCATGTAGGATGTCTCGCTCATATAGCTGGAGCGTTATACAACGATGATGCTAACTGGATTTGGTGCAGTCGTCTTGCGCAAATCAGGGCATTCTTTATTTCTTATAATTATGTATTCTTTAAACATCAACCTTATGGCAAGTACATCTGCTCACGGCGGCGTTGTCACACATTTTTTTTATTTTTTCTTTCAAATTTCTCGTGCTCCTCTAGATTCTGTCATGTTGGATTCGACTTGTGGAGTAACAGGAACGAAAAGTTTAAATTGCCAGCAATGCGATCACATTTCAACCATAAGGGAATGTGGAAAGACTGATGTTTGTGTGTGAGGGGGATATGGCGAAAAGTACTGAAAAAAAAAGCCGTTTGTAATAAACTAAGAGCTGCCGCCATTTGAACGGAACGACTGATGGTGTGGAAGGCAAACAACGCCTCTGCAACAGCCACGATGTTCAGGGTTTAGTCGTTATTAAGCAAGAACGAGGAAACACCGGGACTCACGGATTTGTCCGCTGTAAGTATAATGTCGCCAGTGTTCATTCTCTGTCCTCTCCCGAAGATGACGAAGACCATGACTGCTCAACCGTCGAACATTGAGGTGTTGACATATGATGCCCGCAGTACACCAACAAAACATCCACAATAAAAACAGTACATCGAAACGAAACGCAGCTCGGCATCTCTCGTCGTGTGTGCACCGACTTCGAAACAACATAGCTCTCCACAGAGAGCGCAGCACTGACTAAGATAGAGGAAACGCACCAGAGACACCTACAAAAGAAACCAGCAGTCAAGACCGCGCTATCACCATGCTATCATCTTCACGTAGGCTATCGGTGGATGATACACCACTTATCTAAGACCGCTGCCTCCTTCCTGAACAAATTGATAAACGTTTACACTACACATTCAAAATTTTTCTATCTTGTAACGTATGCCTTAATTTTTTATGCTTTCTGTTACTCCATGGTCCTTCCTATGATTATAACCCAGGCATGTACCTTCTAAAATCATCCGCCATACGTTTCGATGGAGTTCATCCTACAATGATCCATGTTGCTTTCTAACTCTTGTGTTAACCGCCGTGCATACTGCCGTTAAACAAGTCATATGGTTAAATGTACACGGGAAATCCATGACGTTGCAGCAAAGTGGTGTGCTCAGAAGTTTGCTTCGAGTTGACATATCGTCACGAAATAGCCGCCTTGATTTTCAAGAGCGATCCTGAGCCACAGCTCGACGCTTCCTTGCTTCTGTTGTTGAAATTTAACGCCACTACCAGAGCGCCTTCCGTAATCAAACTCAATAAAACAATTATTTCAAAAAAATATTTACGACCCTGATCTTGTATTTTGTGCAGATACGCGGAAGGATTTGCTGCTTGTGCTTGCGCCGCCATTGATCCATACCAGCTTTCAAATTCTGTTTTCAGAATGTCTCAGAAACATACCCGCCGTCCAAGTCGAAACTGAAGCTGGAGGGTCTCGTCGCGAGAGTGGTATCTCCATTCCTCGGGTTTCTAGGCTTGTACGAAGGAAGTCCACAGCCCGTGATCAGATCCTCAGAACATGATTACGTCACGAGGAAGAAATCAACCGGTAAGCGGACCTTTACCCATTCACAAGTGTCTTGTGACTTTCATGTAATGCATCAGTAACGCATGTTGTCAACAGTTCTCCACTCTATCCAACTTATGTTCAGAGTTTGTCTTTGTTGCAGATGATGTTCCAGTCGTAAGAAAGATATCCCGCCCCATGACGGGTCAGCCGCGCCAGATCGAAACCCTCAACGAACTTTTCTTAACAGCTTTAAGAAAACATCCAGATTTCTAACGGTGGGCCTGACTTTATACGACACCGCATGAGGGAACATGCAAGTTTCATTGCTGGCTACAACCAAGACCTGTAGTGCTTCTCAGAAGGCACTAATTGACCAACAGAAACGGTACAGAAGGTCCTTGCCGTAGCCCTCATTTAAGTGCCATCGTGGGTCTGATCTCATCGACTGCACTGCAACCACCACCTTGCTAGGGATGCTTTATTTATGCCATCATATTCGCGTCCATAAGAGTAAGACAAGAACATCGTCTGCGTTCAACATGACAGCACTGACATGTGTGCATTCAACGTGATAACAATCTGGTTGTTTACATCTTCCTCCTACTCAGCGTGGACTGCCAAACTCTTTGTTCCACTATATGCTCCGTGAGTTAACACCTGTTCGAGGATACAGATTCAATTCCACTTGGTTAGGACGACACTCGTTTGACAAGATGCGTGCCAGCACGGGCTCTGTCGAGGAGAAGATACCATCAAATGCACCGAAAAGAAAGTGAGGGGCCCCTAGATCATTGCTGCTCGGCTGTGACTACCAAAGATCTGTCGAATGAAAACGGAGGGGGGGGGGGAGCACTGCTAAATGTCAGATGACGTTCTTTAGAGAGCACCAGCGATCGTTGGTTCGTTGCGTGCTCTTATACCGAGTGATCCGAGTGACAGCGTGGTGTCATCTTGCTCTGGGGTATTGTGCATGCTGGCCCACCAGGGGTGGTGGGCTTTCCTAGGGTCGCTTCACTAGCGGCTCTGCGTACAGTTCCTGTTACGACAGTCCTGTCGGCTGAACTGAATTGTAGTTGTCTGTATATCCACTGAGCATGAATGACACATTTTATATTCGTCCGCGTGTGCCTCCAGCCATAATATGCCACACCTGTAGTGTGCACGTGTGTGTGTGTGTGTGTGTGTGTGTGTGTGTGTGTGTGTGTGTGTGTGGTCCACGCATTTCTTTCCCACATCGATCCTGTGTATATCCCGCGTATAATGGAATGGGTTACCGCAGTTCCAGCGATGAGAAATTAACACCACTATCATAATGTATTTGTTACTGCTGTTGTTGCACCGGGGGGCACTGGCCTGAAGCCCAGTGATGCAGTATTTAGAGTGACAATTTCTTATGTGTTAAACTGAACTGTTTTATATTCTACTCAGGACCAGAGGATGGGACGATAAGCAATATTTGACCGCATCGTACTTCAAAGATTATTGTCCGTACAGGATTCTCACGCGGAACCACTTGAGTGGATTGTTACGTTATGTCACCGCGCTCCCAGAAAACATTTTTGTTACTATGTATTAAAAGCAAATCTCGACTTTTCCGCTGTCTACTTTTCAATTAGCACCACAATAGAGCTCCAGCTGAAGACATTAATCAGCTTATCTGATAAGATAAAAAAAAAGAAAAGAACGATATAGGTTACTTGCAGACTTGTACGTATCTCGAGTACCGTACTCAAAATACGGTATTTTAAATACTTTTATCGGTATCTTAGTATGTCCATACTGTCCATTGTGCCTTGGGGTAGTGGGCCGCGTCTCATGTGGAGAATTTCCCCATTCATCATCTTTAATTTATCTGTTGTTGTTTGTATGTTACTTCAGCACTTCTTGCGAAATGTATTTGTGTACTCTGTTTCAATCGCGTAGTATTTTCTAGAGCTGTGCGAATAGTGAAGACCCACCCGGGGTCATTCACCCGAGGGCACAGGTGATTTGCCAACTCATATTTTGTAACTAGCTCTTGCTCCGTTGGCACGTGACCCTGTCAGCTTTGTTCGCTATTTCATCTTGGGGGAGGGGGGAAGGGGGTTATACCTGTAGCAGTGCCACTCACGATTGGTTTATTCGCGGCTTGTCTATACACCTGCTTCCATGGTCTGCCGCACACCACAGCACTAGCCCTAGTTTGCCAACCCCGGGAGACAGCGACAGAAAATTGGTCATCAATGAGGCAGTTCTTATGCAGCACCCTGGGACCCGGGACATCCTGGAAAATCATCGACTTAATCTCCCGTGGAAAATACTTTCCCGCAGTACACACAGCCTTCTCTTGAGGTTGCAAACAAGAAGCGCTCTCACTAAATCACAATTACTCAAGATTGGCTCTCTATAGACAACGCAAACTGCGTACATTGTCATCAAATTGAAACTATCGAGCGCATCTTTGCTTCGTTGCTGTGCATATGCAGCGGTGCGGGAGAAATACACTGGTCATTGCAGGAGTTGTACGGTGGATGACGGTCCTACATACTAGATGCTCTTTCACCAAAAGACTCTCCAAAAATTCGAAGCCTCGTCTGCTTTCTCCAGGAATCCTGCCTCGCTCAAAGACTATAAGTACTGCTCGGACTGCTCACCAATTCTGGCAGTGACCGCCCTAGATCTTAATTTTCAGCCGTCATCATTCCTTCATATGTTATCATATCATCTCATCTCATCCTGGCTACAGTCGTGACGCAGCCCACTTAAGTGCCGAAGCAGCACAATGTACTGAAAGTCGAGTGCAATAGGGGTGGACGGTATGTGTCTTATCAATGTTCTTTAGTTGCACGAGCTTGTTCAAGGCCTTCCACCTACCCATCCACCCATATTGCACTCGACTTTCAGTACATTGTGCTGCTTTGGTGAAGTCAACAACGGCAAGCCGGTTTTCGTCATCATCACCACCACCAGCTTCCATGGTCTTTTTGGTGTTTTCGATCTTGTGTGAGGACAAGAATTTAGTCTAAGCTCTTCTTTCTCAAGTAGATTATTTTGCAAATAGAGAGAGAGAGAGACTCACTGATGGGCGCTGTCAAATATGGGGGCAGCCACTCAAGTAAAGAAGCTATGTGCAAGGTCTCATGTGACTTGTTGTGGAATTTAGAATGTACTCAGAAGTGAGAATGAGCTGTGACAGAGTAGGCATTAGAGCAGCAACCTTTCGGGCGTATCTCAACTGCATGAAATGCCCGTGGCAAGTTGCTATGGAGCTGCACGAGGATTGTCGAGGCTGTTTTCCTTGATGCCAAACGTGCCTATGATAGGGTCAGCCACACTTATGTATTGCACACCCTCCTCCGAGCTAGAGTGTCTCGCAGGCTTTTTGTCTGGGTGGCTGACTTCTTGTCCAACAGAACCATTTTCGTCCGCACTCGGGATGGTGACACGCAAAAAACAGTTTTGACCCAAGGCGTGCCTCAAGGAAGTGTATTAAGCCCCATCCTCTTCAATTTGGTTATGGCGGATATCAAGCGTTGCGTTCATCGCAAAGTTCAACTCTCTGCATATGCAGACGATGTGTGCATCTGGACCACCGGTAAATCAAGGCCAGCGATTACACGCCGCCTTCAAAACTCGTTGGATGCTGTTCAGCATTACTTCACCAAGGCTGGCATGGACATCTCGGCTGAGAAGACAGTTGTGCTCCCGTTCACGCGGAAACGCATGAGCGCCTTCCCTCTTTCGCTAGGCAATAATACACTCAGCCAAGTGAAGTGCCACAAATTCCTGGGTGTTATCTTGGATGCCAATCTCTCGTGGAGCGCCCATATCAGGTACCTGGAAGCGAAAGTTCAACGCTGGACCAATGTCATTTCTCACTTCGCTGGCGCTGCATGGGGGATTGATCAGGAAGCGCTCCTATCGATTCATGGGGCATTGATTCAGGGAGCCATTCTCTACAGCCTCCCGGTCTTACACGGCATCTCAAGAACATCTGAACAGAGGCTTCGGTGTATGTTGGCCAGAAGCTTGAGGATCTGCCTCGGTGTACCCCGCGCCGCTGAAACGCGCATGGTGGTGGCAGAGGCCCGCGAGCTCCCAGTAGAGGTCTTACGTCTCAGAGAAACCGTGCGCCATTATCTACGCCTCGTCGCGGAACACCGTCGTCACCCCTTGGTTTCGAAGCTCAAAAGGCGGAGGCAGAGCAACATTTCTCACTGCATCGCTGCTGTAAAGCCCTTGCTACCGGCGTTTGTTGGAAGGTCAGTCGTCCCCAGGTCCCCTCCGTGGGTCTTTTCGATACCTTCGATCTCCA
This sequence comes from Ornithodoros turicata, assembly GCF_037126465.1. NCBI lineage: Eukaryota > Metazoa > Arthropoda > Arachnida > Ixodida > Argasidae > Ornithodoros > Ornithodoros turicata. The sequence continues at coordinate 25,095,313 of NC_088207.1, forward strand.
CTACCATTCCTGGGCTCAAGAGCAAGAGGGATCACGTTGCAGCACCCGTGTTGAAACAACTTGCGCTAGACATGATGCACTGCCGTTACCCTTCACACACTGCAGTATTCACAGATGGGTCGACCAATTTACACTGCTCCACTGCTGCCTTTACAATCCCGACTATGTCGTCGTGCCACGTATACCGTCACTCGCACCGCACCTCATCCACGTCTGGAGAGTTGCATGCCATTCTGTTCTTCCTCAAGCACATTGCATCCGCCGCTAGCAGCAGCTGGGTGATATACTGCGACTCCAAGGCAGCTCTCCAGTGTATAGCGAACATGGGTAATCGTGGATCACTTGCGCCTGTGGTGGTGGACGTACTGGAGGAACTAAGCCGTCTTGAGATCAGCGTACACTCTATCTATACTTCCAGTGGGTTCCTGCACACTGCGGCATCCACGGCAATGAAGAGGGTGACGAGGCTGTAGCAGCTGCGTATCATTCCCGACCAAGCGTGCGGATTACCCTCCCCAAAGGCGACAGGCGAACCTTCCTAAATGATGTGGTGAGGCCTCTCGCACATGCTCAATGGTCTCGGGACGTTCCATCAAGAGGTCTGATGCGTGAAGTGGACCCTGACTTTGGCTTCACCATGCCTTCTCGTGTGCCTCGCCATTTTGCGTCGCTGATACAAAGGCTTGGTCTTGGGGTTGCATTCAACCCCCATTTCAAGCATCTGATCGGCCGCTCTGACTCGATGCTCTGCTCTCGCTGTGCTGTTTTGGCGGATACCAAGCATGTGCTCCCTGCCATCTGTACACCTCTCAAAGGGCAGCTCCCCCCCCTCCGCCCCTACAGTGTCGCCTGCAGTCGATCACGGCCGCACCTTTCACATTGGCAACCATTCTCGGCCCTTGGTCTAACCAGATTGACCATCGCCAAGTTCTTTTGTATTTCAAGATTTTTCTCCGGGACACTGGTCTCTTCTCTACCCTATGATCTGCCTGCGTACCTGTGTGCTGTTTGTGTGTGTTTTTTTGTGCTGTGGTTTTGCCTACCGTTCTGATGTCGTACTGACTCCACTGACTATCGACCCTATTTAGCATCGTTCATCACCTCACCATCAGGACACACCTCATCCTACCCCATTGTGCCTTGGGGTAGTGGGCCGCACCTTACGTGGCGAATTTCCCCATTCATTATCATTAACTTATTTGTTGTTGTTGTTGTCTTCCACATATGAGGGGGGGGATATACGTTTATTTCGGAAAAGTCAGCCTGACCTAAGGTCTGCTTGCTACTCCTAAAAAAATATAATACAAAGATGAAGACAAAACAAAGGTTAGATAACGAGGGCGGAGTGAGGTGTAGATGACATGAAAGGCTTGTGGTCAAATCGTAATTGGTCCATGAGGTCTGTACTCTGGAGGAAGTCGAGCAAGGCTCGAGTTATGCACCACTGAGGGGAGTGGCGCACAGGGCCAAGTACCGGAAGGTCTATGTGTGCGTGTCCCAGTGCAGTCAGGCATCTTTTGAGGGCGTCGCGAGCAGTGTTCTAGCGTCTTCAGTGCAGTAGTAGGTGCGCTATGTCTGCTTCCTCCCAGCAGGCTGCGCATGCTGGGTGCACGTCTTTGGAAGTCGTCAACAGTAGGAGGCCTTATGTGCAAAACTGCGCGCTTGACTGCGAGATTATCGGATAAAAATAATTACCGTGATCGAAAGGCATCCAAACGTCGCGCAGACAACCGCATCGCTTACACACAGTTTGGCCGCCGATCACGGGCGCCGCCATCTTCAAGGTGACGTGTGCCTTGACGTTTGTTGTGACGTGCGACCAGGACCTGTCCAGGATGCCTTGCGTTCGCCCAGCACGCTTTCGTCTATAGAGCAATGCACTGGATGCCACACCCGTGCATATAGTTGTCGCACGGTCCCTATACCACTCACATTGCATGTGAGTAGTACAGTCAAACTCCTTTATAGCGAACACCTTTTTAACGACAATACCACTACAGCAAATTTTTTTGCGGTCCCGCTGGAGCCCTATAGGTCCAATAATGGACATCCTTTTTAACGAAAATACCTTTACTGCAAACGTTTTTGCTGTCCCCTGAGTTTCGTTGTAAAGGAGTTTGACTGCATATCTTTTCTGTGCCTTATCTGTGTGTTTTTATGGGCAAGCTTCTGCGTTAACGTGCTCCTGCGAACCTTACACACATCATTACGTAGCACACAACTTTAAAGCCTTGAAGTGTGAAAGGGTGAAGTGTCAGCCAGAAATGTCAGGATTTCGTTGACATATTTCTGTATATGAAATGGATTTACAAGACGGCGCAGATAGAATTATTTGTGTGCGTTCTTTATTGTTCAGAATCAGTACCTACACTCAATCAGGGAGAGGGTGTCTTGCAGTCTTGGTTGACCTTAATAAAGATAACGAAAAAGGTTACATTTTTCTTTAAAATTTAAATGTCAGTTCACTATGAAGCAGTATGTGTAATACATGCTAACGAAGTGTACCAATCATATTGGGTCTTCACTTGACCGCGTCCTCCATACAGTTCTGAAATGCAACACATCCAGTGAGGTTATGAGACCGTTGCCCATCTCTACGATAGTAATCGACAAGAAGAAATCGTACATATCTCAGAGTATACCGGGTATTTAAGGAAAGTCCCCGGCCGAATAATTCGTAAACAGGCGGAGCTATCGGAAAGCTTTCTTATCAGTCATCCCTGAGACACCGGCCAAGAGCTGTGCAGTGAGCAGCTCATTTGCATACGCTCGTTAAATAAATCTCCTAACTTTTACACTTTACTTCGAACACGTTCGGAGACTTTGTTTCACTGATCAGAACATTCAGGAAAAACTTTCAGGGCCATTTTAAAAGTTAGGGACTTCATTTAATTTTTGCGCGTATGCAAACGAGCAGCTCACGGTTCAGTTCTTGGCCGATGTCTCAGGGATGATCACGAAAGAAAAAAAAAAGTTTTTTAATAGCGCCACCTGTTTACGAATTATTCAGCCGAAGGACCTTTGTAAAACGCTCGGCATGGTCACAGAGTTCAAGAGCAGGCAGCATTACAACAAATGACGAGGTAACTTCGAGCCACCACTGTGGAATTCAAGGAAATGACGCAGCTGACGCTGCAACGTGTCGGGCACACCAGCTGGTGTCTACGCGGAAGGTGTCCTTTTTGCGATCGGACGCGAAATGCATTCGTTCCCTTCGAGAGCGGTTCAGTAGGAACCTGTGGTTTTCTAGCAGTGCGCGGTCCTCTGTGCTGTTCACCATCGACCCTGAGTTAAATTTCCGCGCCTCTATTAGTCTCTTCCTCGTCCCATGGAGTGCCTTATCCACCGGCTCCGGCTGAATGTTCCCTATACTGCTCGGCTGCTTCACAAGTTAGGGAAGGCAGACTCGCTCAACTGCCCTGACTATGGCGCCCTCGAGGATTCAAAGCATATACTGGTGTTGTGCACGCGATACTCTGATGACCAATCTAAACGTCAGCGCTCGCTCGCGGCCCTATAGACAGCCGCCCTCTTTGGGTTATCTACGGTTTTGGGTGCCCGACCCCCGCATGAAAGTCTGTTTGCGCTGCGTGCCCTGGTCTCGTTCCTGCATGATATTGGTGCCGACGATAAGTTTTGACTTTTGTGCCTTGGTTTCCATTTCTTTTCTTTTTTTAAATGTTGACTGTTCTAACTTTGTGTGACTATTCGTATCTGAGTCTAGTGTATGTTTTTTGAGTTGTCTACGTGGTATGGAGTATAGCTGGCTTACAGGTTGGTGGTGCCAATTCTCTCTTTTTTTTTTCTTTTTCATTTACTCGCTCACTCAGCACTGTATCTGAAGCCCGTTCCCGTCCCCCGAAAACCCTTTTTGCTCCCGTATATCCTTCTTTTCCTCGTTCTTCGCGGCGGAATATTCTTGTTCTTCACGGCGGGTCTGTCGTCACAACCATATGATGGGCGCCACGAATCAGGCAAATGTCGACTAGTCTTACTCATCCGTCACTGACGTCCATAACAGACGGCCCCCAACCAAAGCTGAACAAACGCTGTCAGACGCTTTCTTATAACGCCTACAGTCACCGTTCAAAACATTTCAATTAAACTCGCAGCCAAATATTGGTAACTCAATTTTACAGTCAGGGCTTTCGCTACCGTGACGTCACTGGCAATAACTTCCGGTTTCTGTTCTGCGAAGCGATCAAGCGACCGAGACAAATGTTGCTGATAACGTTGCGCCCCATCTCCAAAGCGGAAACAGCTCGACTCCAAAGTGTCCTCAATCATCATTATCTCAGTCGGGCACCGTTGCGACAGCAGCCCACATGCTTACGTCACCACGAACCCTAAACAGGGTGGGAACGTGTTAGCTACGATCGACCACAACTCTAACCTCAAAGTCAGTCGACGGCTCCGGGACTTGAAGGTCCATCGCGAAAGACGACGTTCGCCCATAGCCGTTGGGTTCGTGCTACAGGTTTCAAAGCACTGGGAAAGTGCAAGGTTCGGTGCCCCTAGCTTGTACCTTTCCGAAACGCATGTAGCCCGCATAGCGCTGTCGGGTCACAACATCCTTCGAATGTGATATGTTCGTCACATGTTGGTTGACAGAGGGCGCTACCTGGCGGCAGAGCGTCGAACCGAACCGGAACCGAAAATCGGAACTGAACCGTAATTTTTAGCTGGTGCTGAACCGGAACTGAACCGTAATTACTAGCGCCATCTTGGAGCTGAACCGGAACCGAACCGATATAAAAACTTTGGTTAACGGTTCGTGATACCGGTTCGGTTCGGGTAGGCGTGTGGTGGGGGGTGGTGTGGAGATTCGAGCGGTCTGCCTGCCAAGATTGGCGGCACGTTGTTTGGGGAAGGGCTGAAAGGGCTGTTGGTCGAAAAACAGAAATAAATGCATAAAAATGCAACTTGAAACGTGAGACATCTTGTATCGTTTTTAGTGGCTACCTATAATTTTGTAGCGCAGTAGAACCTGGAACCGGTTCCGAACCGTTTTACTGCCGGAGCTGAACCGGAACCGAACCTTTACGGCCGAACTCGGAACAAACCGAAAAACGTTTCGTTTCGACGCTCTGCCTAGTGGGACGACGCATACTAACGCGTGATGGCTTCGAACGAGGACGTGAAATCTATAGCTCGCAAGCACTCCGTAAACGGTTGCAAAATAACGCTCTTACCAACACTGTGTGGACACGAGGCAGATGTTCGTCCCCCATCAGGACCTGTTATTGAACGAAGAAGGGGATCATTACGAAAGAAAGGCGCAGCCCGACGTCGTTCGTGTGCGGTGGCAGCCAGAAAACATTCAAGTAGCAGAAAGCATTCAAGAAAGGAAACACCGTATTGAGCAATAGACGGCAACCATTCGCGCCCCTAACATGCACATCCTTGGCTGACATAAGGTTTTAAACACTCTGCAGATTGTAAATTCACATTTTGCACATTTCAGACTGAAATCGGGATCCCTAGGAGGACACAAAACCTTGCGACGATAGTCTAGAATTTCCCACGCTTGATCGTACTCTGTCGTGGTATATTTCTTTCACCAAGGTGGCGAAAGAAAGGGCTGATGCACGGGCTGTATTACGGCAGCAGGCACCTACACAGGCTGTACGCGTGGCTGAATCCCTCACATTACATTACATGCGCCTGGCAACACGGTACAGCAGACACTCCTTGGCCCGCTAAAATCCTATGCCATCCCGGACGAGCTTTAGCACGCGTCCGTTCTTTTAATCATCACACGGGATACCCCACAGCTCGATACTGTGAATGCTACTCAAAGGCCCATCCCCTGGACGCTGGGACTAATTGCTCAGATTCCTGATCTCAAATGAACGAATACCGCACCTAGGCCCGTCGTTACGCAGTACATGATTGCACACTATTACAACACGCCATGCCAAAAGGCGTGAAGTGTAAATTGGAATATACCGTTTTGAAACAGTTGGAAACGAAAATGAATTTAATCGGATTTTGCAGCCGGCTGTGCGCTCGCAGCTGAATTCAAGCAATAGTGTGCGGACCGACGTCACTGAAGTCGGTGATTAATGCAGGCTGTCCGTTACAAGATACGGTCTTGCGACTCGTAATCTGCTGCCGAACAGTCGCTAGAAACATCTGCGTTCATGCTTTCAGTGGCATCGGATTGCAAGCCAGCCTGGCGACGCCGTCAGCTGAGCGCTTGGGAATATCGCCGGCAATGCCAATTACGTCACCGGAAGAGGCGGAGCAGGGAAGGGCCGTTTCAACCGGAAGCTGGCAGTTGGTTTCGAATTCGATGTTTTTGATGTTTTACGAAAAAAACACTGACGAATTTTGCGAAACTTTTTATAGGTTTTCTTCTTGGAAGGCATCTTCAACTAGATATCATATTAACTTCATGATTCCGGATTCCTCGCGGGCACCACCTTTAAGGGCGGACACATTTTGCGGCATGTAATACGCTGTGTAAGAAGGTCACCTGTCTGCGCAGCTCCCTAGTTTCTCACTTTCCCCTATTGTCCGCGGAGCGAACTCATTTGACCCTCTCCCAAATAATGGGGAAACAGCAAACAACCCTTGAAGTGTCCTATGCTAGCGAACGGTATAGAGTGCTCACCCTGTGGGCCAAATAATATTGCGGCCGGCTGTACACTGTTCGTAAAAGTCTAGCTATCTGCCTGTCAACTCAATACGGCACCCAGGCAGCACAGCGGGTGCCTGGATTCGAAAACGGGAAGGGACCCGGGTACGAATCCACGTGCCGGCTACGTTTCCTGGATGTTTTTCCTGGGTACCCCCACATAGTCTAAGGCAAGTATCGAAATCGATCCCCCCCCCCTCCCCGAGGAGCGTGCAGTCATAACAGGCAAGCAAACAGTGCGCCGTCACCACCCACGACGTCACCACCACCGTCGTTCCCAGTATAGCACTTGCCGTCATTTCCTCGCTTCTGTAGCAACGAACCATCTGAAACAAGGGTATTCATGTCACTAGTGTAGCAGAGAAAGGTCAACAAGAACAGCAGAATATGATGAGCAATAGCCTTCAATAACGTTCACACACACACACACAGACACACAAAGAAACGATGATGACATGGAGCTGATGCCGGCCAGCAGGTTGGGCGCTGCCCCAATGTCATTTGTGTAATAGTGAGAGATGATGATGGAGATCAGGAGTCAGGTGATCAAAGCAGGGTGGAGAGGCCTGTTGATGACAGAAAATCCCAAAGGTGACGGATAACGTCCAATAACATACAATAGCCTTCACAAACAACTTTATTTTAATGATGAACGGGGAGTTTCATCCCCAGGGGCTATACTGTACCCCATTGCTGACGGTAATATAAGGAAATGAAATAATGAGTGGCCTCACACTCACAGCGAGGACCGCTGTCATATACAGTAACATGCAATGACCCGCAAAACCTGCAATCTACAGACACTTTTTTCCTTGAAATTTTCAGGAGTGGCGACGAAATCCTGATTATGATTTCATGGGTATATGGGTTTATAGGTATCGGTTTATGATTTTGACGGTTTCATCGATTTATGGGATATTTTGGTGTGGACACAGGGTGTTTCGCGGAATGTCCCATTAATCCTACTGTAGAAACCGCGACATTAAGAATATTTAAAAAGAATATACACAATGGACGCTCTGGGTTAATGTCCTACGTTTTCATTCATATATATGTTCCATCTAATCTGTGTACTAACGTGAACTGAGGTTACACACGTCACATATCGTCATAAATAGATCTCATCGAAAGGGGCAACTACACTGGCGTGATACACTGGTCGACCGGGATTGGCTTGGCGTGTTTCGCCGGTCGTTTGAGATCAACTGTCTCCACGACGGAGAACTCTTTCTTGCACTGCGGAGGAGGCTTGTTTACACGCGGAACTGCAAAGAATCACTGTCGTCACTTCCGGATCTTGCAAGGTCGAGCAGCAGCGAGCATTGGGCGAACTCGCCGAGTTTTCCGGATGTGCTTTCGCCAGGCCCTTGCTCAGAGCTTGGTCACCAGTTTCTCTCTCTTCCCTATCACCCGTGCAGGGACCTCATTAATCCCCCTCCCAAATAATGTGGCAGAATTTCAAGGTGAGCTGCACGTGATTTCTCGTACACCCATGCCAGTGTACGAACACCGCTTGATTGCCCCTTGTGAGTGGGGAGACACTTGGTCAAGTGGTTTCTCCAAACATTTCCCTTTCCCCTGCATAGAGACAAACTGTCGTGGCGTATTCTACGGCAAAGCTCAATAGGCCTAACGATCGAAACCACATTGCGGGAAGCTCCGGCACATATATGATGGAGAGAAGTGCAATATAATCTTTTCTCGTAGCGGATCACAGTCTATTTAACATGTTTTTTGAGTCCTCTAGACAGCGCCAATGTGGTAAGTGAACTAAGTGAGGCTTCGTTTCGTTGGAGCCTCCGTAGAGCATATAGCGTCTTTCCGCTGAACTTGTATTGGTTCGCATACCTTCAATGAGCTCCCTAGTTCACAGAGTAACCTCTTCAGACGAGAGTTTGTTACTCTGTTCATTTCTTGTGTTTTTTTTTATTCTGTGTAACCATTGTGCTTATGCTTTCGTTTGTTTTGGCTGCGAGAGGGCTCCTTCACGTGCGCCGAGATCTGAGCATACGGCAAACCGTTTTTCACGTCTCTTGCAGAAGACGGCGTGTAGAAGCAACTATAGTATGCACTGCTATCTAATTGCTTCCTTTGAACCTTTGAATCAATAGGGGGGACACGCCACCAACAGGTCCACCGAAGCAGGAGAGTTCACAAGACAGGTGTTGCTCACAACTTAGACAACCAATTCCAAAGCTTTGGCTCACATCTATAGTGAGTACACTTTAATGTCTCCTTCCCCTCCTGTCTGTCTGTGTGACGGATAACGAACGTCACGTATACTACCTCTCCGAACGATCCATCCATGACGCAGTCCTGGCTGTAGTCGGGATATCCTTCATCCAGTGCTTTCTTGAAACACTTAACGTTCTGCAACCAAAGGCTGCCATCAGGTCATGATTATACTGTTCTGGCAAAACTAAACACTCCTTACTATAAGGACATTGAGCAGAACGGCTGCAACAAGAAATACGTGGCATTGTTAGTCCTTAAGGGAATAGTCAGCCCTTCACAACAGCGCAACAGCCACCCGTACTGCTTCCGAAGTGACTGGGAAACTAATATTAAACACGTAGCGATCACAAAGCACCTTGCCTATCAGAACCTGTGAGGCGCTTGACACGGAAGCGAGGACACTGACGTCATTTCGGCTCGAAATTACGGGTGACATGTTAACCCTGCTGACCTTATGGAGAAGCTGTTCAGCATGGGGGACGTTCGTCTACGTTTATAGTGGTACCCCTGGTTTCCCGTAATGGAAAAAACAACATTCTTCCCCATCTATGCTTAGAAGGGTTGATCTGTTACGACTCGCTTTTTCGTCTTCCTCCCACAACTCGGGAAGCCATCTTCCCCACAGCTCGAGAGCCCATTCATGAGGGTCTAAAGAGGACACAACGAGGTCAGCTTTCCTGGAACCACTGCCGAGAACTAACTGCTGAACTGCTAAGATGAGAACTCTTGTATACTTCTGTAAATACACTTTCTGTTTCGTTGTACTCCTTGCCTCTGCCTACGTTCCTGCCCCAGGGTGTTGGGATCGGCCTCGCTACAATCCGGCGGTTCGCAACAGATCCGATGCTCGCTTTCCGGATGCCATGAAACACCACTCGCCAAGGCGCTGTGACAGCTCGGTAGCGTTACCGCTTCAGACAAGGTGACTCTCCCAGATGCCTCCACTGCGGTGATCTGGAAGATCTAGAGCACGTCCCTCTCCACTACCCACACTACTCATATAGCGAGTTCGGATGGTCATTTCGTAGCAAAACGGCCGAGCGCTCGGAAATTGCTAGGTCGGCGACCGAGCTGGATGACGTGACCATTGCCACCTGAACATGATTGCTAAGAATCTAGCGGTTTTAGGTACTTGGATCACGCTAGGGGCGTCGCGGTCGCAAGTCTTCGAGTTCTGTCGTCTGCTAAACCACGTGATTTCAACATGCGGGCCAATGAGGGCACTCGCCACCGTTGCAGTGCGGATGTGACGACACCGGATACAGTTGAGCAATCTGCTGCTCGATCGTTTTGAGACCGGGCAAAAAAAGTGCTAGCTAGCAAATTCCGAGCGCTCGGAAAGCGCCACGCGAACATGCGAGATTTGCATCATTTTGACCAAGCGAACATGACTGCTCGAGATCTGGCTATGGTGAGCTCACCATAATCTGGCAAAAGAGGTTGCTCCCAAATTACCACCCGAATTCGCCATTAGAAGAAGAAGAAGAAGGAAAAAGGGCTAAGTACTTATACGAGTCCTCCTCAGGTACCCGCGGACGCGGCTCTAAAGTATGGACCACTAAAGTAAAGTATGGACAAATCGCTTTTTGTACGCGCGCATGTGCGTGCAGCGTCTCGGCCGTTTCAGCATAGTTTCGAAATAGCACCACTGCACGGCACGGCCGGCACGGCGTCCTTATGTGTCCTGTGGTGTCAATCGACAGAACAGTTTGCAGAAATATGTTCGGGGGTTTATTCGTGCGTGAGTCTACGCGTGTTGTGCTGTTTCTGCACACAACCATTATCCCACGAACAGTCTATCAACTGCGGAACCGGAATGCTTCATGAGCTGGAGTGTGAAGAGCAAGTTCGGGCGCCGTTCGATTTCGAGGACTGACAACAAAGACAGGATTACGTGCCACACAAGCGTTTTTCGCTTCGCTGTAATGTATGTTGCACCGCAAGCAGCGAGTCATGTCAACAAGTTCGCTCTGCTTCAAGTTCGAACTTTTTTCCAGTGTGTCAGAAACGCAGTGGGTTTTGTACGCACAGTGCACCCATGTATCAGATGTTTGAATCAGTGTTTTGTGTCAAATAAATGTTTCTTTTAGCCAAAAATCGCCTTAGCTATTTTGAATACCGGATAACAGCGGCAGGCCTGAAATCCAGTAGAAGCCGATGGCAGCCAGGACCGGCCGAAAGGCCAGCCAAACATTGAGACTCCTGATTGGCCGACTGTTATGCATAATATCTACCACGTTGCAATTTCATTGGTCGTTTGCCCAGTGTTATGTAAATTACCTCAAACTATGAGCTCTAATGGTTGTTGGAACCTGCTTATACCCTTAAGCTGGTAACGGGCTATCAACTCTCCACTGTGCCGAAATAGAGGGAGTGGCGCATACTGCGCAGTTAGCTGACGACACTTATCAGACGACACCGTCAGCGTCTTTTCCTGTCGTCTGCTACGGAATATCTTGTGGCTGTGTTGCAGGATGTTCCCCACGGTTAACAGTGCGCGTGAAGACACGACGTTGAGCGGACGCGCTCACGTGATAGCAGAAAGCCACGACGTCTTTCGCATCTTCCGCTGGAGTATTTCGGGGAATGTCGCTCATGTGAATACACGGTTAAGGTAACGTCATCTCTCGTTCCGCGAGAAGCCAACTCAAAAGTTGTACAATGCCGCGAGAAACACGTACCTACATGACCGACGTGTTTCCGACAAGGTACGTGCCCTTGGTACCGCGTCCGCATTTGCGACCGAGACTATATATGTCACGTGAACGTTCAGCTCCGCTTACCGCTTACTGCTCCATGCCTGCCGTGCAGCAGTCAAACAAATCTCCACATCTTTCGTTGCGGACACGTTTATTTGTGCATAGGTGGATTGTATACTAACCACAAACTGGTCCCACTTTTCTTCCACTACATCAATGAGCTTCATAAGACCAATCAGCTTGTTGAAGCATTTCTTGAAGACTGCGTGAAAAGATCAAGAACCAGGCGAATCAATGGTAAAGAAGTTCTGCGGCACATAGAGTCATGCACGTATGACTGTTTGAAGTGTACATCACCTTAACCCGGTCTGTTCGGACTCTTTTGCCTCCCATTCATACGGGTAGTCAATGAGTGGTATTTGTTGCAACCAACCAATCTTTTCAATTTTGATAATGGGTATAATAATAAAAAAAGATGATGATGGTTTGGAGTAGAGAAAATAAGATGGTGATTGGAGTTTGATTCTGATCTTTATTTGTCCGTCGCCTAGAAGTTTCGGGCAAAACAAAAGTCAAATCGGTTCGTACCTCCAGAACCAGGCTATATTTGGCTGGCTGGGACGAGCGGCGCTGAAACACTGGGGTGTCGCACGCATTAAAAAGTGGTGGTCGCATGAAATTTCAGATGCAGCTGATATCTAGATAGTGAACCAAAAGCGTAACGAGACTGTACTTCTCCACTCATTTAGCCTGAAATAATTTAAATGACACTCCTATTTGAAATGGCTTGATGTATACCAAGCTGCATCGAAGGTAGAAAAGCTACATCATTAGAAAACACGGCGAAGTTACGTTGTAAATGCTACGTGCCGGACACTTTGAGAGAGAGAGAGAAAGAGAGAGAGAGGAAAAGAAAAAAGAAAAACAACGGGAGTCAGGGGAAGTTATTTGCGCCTTTGACCCCTCTCCCCCCCTTTTTTTTTACCGTTGACTCCCTGGCCCCGTTCTCCTTTCTCCCTCTCCCATCTATTTGACTCCACCGTCCCCTGTCTTGAGGAGTGTGCGTAGAATGTATGGGGAGTGAGGGGAGAAGTGGAGGGGAGAAGGGGAGGGAGAAGTGAAGTGATACTCGCGTGATCTCTGATGCAATACCGCTACACCGCTGCTACCATTGCAGCGGAGAGCTATTGCCATGCAGGGTGGGCAATACCAACAGAGTTTGAAGTTTGTGAAGCTTTCAATGGGTATACGCCTCTTCGGTAACGAACACACTGCTGGTGCCATCGGTCTGTGGTCAAAATACAGGTAAATGGTTCCTAGGTAAATGGCGATACCTTCGTTTGCTGGCGGTCGTTTTAGCCTCTATTGTTCTTGCGGTCGCTTCAGCCTACTGAGTTGATGAAAATGAAGACGAACCTGTCTAATGCTGGCAATATACGCGTACGTATTGTCGTGCCCGTGATTCTTTTGATTTGTGATTGTGATTTATTTGACCTGGTGCATGACAACAGCTGGAATAGAGCCTACAAGTGAGTACACCAATACAAAGCAGACATGTAAATTATCAATTGTAAACGTGAACAAGCACAAGTAATGTCACAATAGTATGGGAAGGAAATGTAAAGCCAATTATCTTTCCCCGACTTGGGGAATATTCGGGTGGCTGATACCTATAATGCACGGCCTTATTAGAGACGACTAGGGAGATTGTAATGGCCAGAATAATGACACTAAGAAACGACAAAAATGAGTAATGTAATTCATTACTTCTGAAAAGTTATCAGTTATGGTAATAGATCACAAAATAAAAGTAATTTCCCCACCTCTGCTTGCAAAGGCGCCCGAGGCTTTGCCGTTCTCCCTTTGAGCAACTTTGGCATTATGTACCATCCAACGCGTTACAGGTAAAAATATGCGTCGGCTGGGTAGAACTGTTAATCTGCACATTTGCCTTGCCACGCAGAAGGAACTGGCTGGTGTCGACGTCATTCTCTTCGTTTCTCCATCATTTCTGTACTGCTTTTATTAGTGTGTCTCGGCGGCAGAACTTGACTGGTTAGGGTCAGACATTTCCCTCCCCCAAAGGCAGTCACATGTGATTCTTTTTTTTCCCCCATAACGTCCAACCTTAAGCGCTTCAGCAATAGAAGGGAGCAACGTAAAATGTAGAGGCTGGACGAACAACAAATTAGAACAACACAACATTTAAGCCCGATTAAGCCACGACAGAACATCAGTAGAGGAGAGACTTGAGTGAAACCTGATATTTGATCTGGTTTGGGCTGTTGTATCATAAAGTGCACGCAAACCCCAACTTTGATGTCGCCCCCCCCCCCCCTCTCAGTCCGTAAACCCCCCCATTGTCATCCCCACTTGTCCAGCTTCCTCAGTGTTTCCCCCCTTGTTTGGCACGTCTAGAGAGGACATCAATTATCTTTACATTCCCGTAAGGTTAGATTGACGGCCACTGTCATCAGTTGGAGGAGGTCAACGTACCATTGCACCCGTAGATGATAATTATCGTAGAATCCATTTAACCTACCTTTCTTGCAAGCGGGAGTGAACGTAACGGGGTTGAAGCTGAGCAGTTTCTTGCGGAACGTGCTCTGATCGGTTGGAGTCTGAGCGCAGATTGCGGAAATCAATCCGACGGCCACAAAGACAGCGGCGAACATCATACTGCCTTGCACTCCGTCCAGCTTCTCTGGGAATCGCCGAATAATTTGAGAGCTAAAACTGAGAGCAAGAAGCGAGGTTGATGGATTGGTCGCGTGAAGTCTTCGGGAGAGCACCCTGTTATTGCAGCTGGACACTCGGCGAGAAACTTTCCAGTTTGGTGTACTCATACAGCTATGGAGTGTGCCCAGTTGTCAAGGAACTTCTTTATTTACTATAAGCACATCTTTATAAACAAATACTGAGCTCCTCCATATGCTCCTTCCTGCTGCGAAAGGATTAATGCCGCACGTGGACTCGAAATACTCCCTTGAGCAAAAAAGAGCGCGAGCGTCGTTAGCAGAGGACCATCAGTATTAATTAAAATTGGTAAAAAGCTAGAACCCCCCACGTGCTGGGACGACACACACGCACACACGGATCACTGAACTGGTAGCGAAGATTTTATTTCCCGAAACAACTTGCTTTTACACCCCCGTTTTCCCTTTGTTAATTCTCCCTCCTTCCCTCATTTCTTCTGATAAAGTAACTCTTCGCTTACACACTGGGGATTCCAGGTTTTTACAGATTTTAGTTACTATATAGTAACTAAATCTGTAAAAACCTGTATATACTGTTTTTTTTTTGTATTCGACAGAGAGTTTTTACGAAAAAGTTCTGAGAGCAGCGCTGATGCAATTTTGGCAGGCGGGTTATGCTGCTAGGCAGCCATCCTGTGGGACAGTGTACTGTCCCACAGGCGGGAAATCAAGGGTGTCACGAGGCGTCGAAGAAGGGAACGACGGTCTCCTCTCGTCGATACTCGTCCGTCTCCGAGACGAGAGAGCTGCTTCTGCTGCGCTGTCCGATTGTTCATTCCCCACGACACCACATTGGGCTGGATCCCACTGGAGAACCAGCCTGTGCCCTGCTTCGTACACAAGGTGCTAAGCCATTAACAGATCATGGGTGCGCGGATGAGTCTCGTACGCCAGAATTTTCAATCGCTTTCAGTGCAGATTTTGAGTCAGTGAAGACTGCCAACTCCCGCGGGGTAAAATCAACGATGTGCTGCAGAAAGAAAATAATGGCACAGAGTTCTGCAGCTGTTCATAAGGTTCGATGCGAAAGGCGTCGTCCTTGCACTACGCCTTGGGATGGTATGACGAATGCCGAGGCGGACTTGCTATTTCTGGATGCGCCATCTATATATGCTGCTACAGACGTAGAAAACATCTCGTCTACCACAGCATAAAAATGGGCTCGAAGGACTTGAGGGGGAATCTGATCTCTTCGTTCCAGAAGGTTCGGAAAACTTGCGAAGGTGGGTGGTACCGGCAGGGACCAGGGGGCCTCCGGCGGTGTTGCATCGCTAGCCACAAAGCCAGTGAGACTCTGGCGTGTCCTCTGCGCTACTCGATAGAATTCGCTTCCAGGGCGGTGTCAAATTTTCCTGAGGAGTGGATGACAAGGAATGTGCGCACGCAAATGGAGGAAGTGCCGAGCCGTTTCACGTTCACGTAGAACCTCAACCGGGAGTTCACCAGCTTCAGCCAGGACTTGTCGTATTTCAGCCATTCTCGGAACTCCAACACAGCGACGAAGGCTTCGAGCAAACAGGATCCGAAGGGTATTCAATGATGTCGTGGAAATCCTGTGAAGGATTGGAAGGCTGTAAAGCACAGTCGCCCCCACCAAAGCCGTGTGAGCTGCTAGAAGGGAGCGCTGATCACAGCCTCATCCTGAGCCAGAAAGATGTTACATTGCAGGGAGCCATCGCTGCACTTTGGTTTCAAGGTGTTTAATGTGGTGAACCCAGCGCAGGTCCGAGTCCATGACCACGCCAAGGAAGCGATGGAACCGTACAGGCTCAAGCTTCTTGACACCACCCAAAGAGGTAAATTTGTCATAGCTTTGCGTGTGAAAAAAGGCTCGACGCACTTTTCGGGAGAAACCAGTGCGACCTAGGTCGCCATTGTTTTCTTTCTACTTCTATTCTATTCTATTGGGCGAAATGTCCATCCCAAGTTGCGTGAGGTACTTGTGTACATTATTTAAAGCTAGCTCCAAGTGGCGCTGAATGGCCGGTCGCGACTTTCCTACTGTACAAAGGGCAACGTCATCTGCATAGACAGAGAACGCGACTTTTCGAGTAATTATCAATTTTAGGCCCGCCATCAGCACACTAAAGATTGTCGGACTCAGAATGCTTCCTTGAGGAACTTCCTGATGAACATGATGTTTAGGGTTTTGGCCTTGCGATGTACGGACAGCGACAGTTCGGTCCGTAAGGAAGTCTTGGGGCCAACTGAACAGTCGACCGGATACCCCAAAAAGCGTAAGGCGTGCAGCACACAAATGTGCGTGACTGTATCATATGCGCGCGTGATGTCTATATAGGAAAATCGATACGACGGTCCACGACGGTGAGCACGAGCATGTTGGACTGTAGAGACTAGGTCAAGAACGGGATCCATGGAGCTTCGGTGGCGACGAAATCCAGCCATTTCGTGAGGAAGCACACCTTGCTTTTCGAGCCACCTGTCTAGACGATGCAAAACCATTCTCTCCATCAGTTTTCCCATACAGCTTGTCAGGCTAACAGGCCGGAAGGAAGATATAGCACATATGGGGGCTCGCCTGGTTTCAGGATGGGAACAATTAATGCCTCCTTCCAGGTAAGTGGTAGAGATCCTTGCCAAGACGTATTATACACATGAAGGAGAGTTTGGAGTGACCGCCCGTCAAGGTTGCGTAGTGCATCATAGGTGATTTTATCGGGACCCGGGGACGAGCCCACGTTCGCAAGTTTCAACGCTGTCTCTCACGGCCACGGTCCATAACCTCCGGTGGACTTGACCAGTGTTGGTAGATTTCAGTCGTCAAACTCTGGACAAAACTGCTGTGTATACCGGAGAGTCGTCCAGGCAGCTGCCGGTGTCGTTAGGACCACACAGAAGTCCGTCGCTAGCGTGTTTTCGTCCGCACCCTTAACGATAACCAAGGCTGCGAGATGATTCTTTTGAGGGGCCGCCTTCTTCAGAGGTCGAATTGTCCTCCAGATCTTTGTGGCCGGGTCAAACGGTGAAAGGTGTTGGCAGTACGCCACAATATCAGTAATTTGTCTTGTCCGACGAGCCGTTCTTTCTGCGACGTAATGCTTGAGAATGACCGACGTGTCCTGTCACCCTTTAAACGTGACCATCGCGTCCCGAATGCCGCAACTAATTGCTTGCGAGAGAGCCTCTGGTGACATACCGGTGTGCACAGATGTTCTGAGGCCTTCACAAAAGAGTATCCGGTTCGTGAAAGAAATCACTCCAGTAGTTGCTGAGAGAGGCACTTTATCGTGCAAAATATATAGAGGAAAATGGTCGATGCCTTTGGTGTCGACATCCGTAGCACACGACATGTGGCGATTATGTCCACTGAGCACCACGAAAGGTACAACACATCGAGTGACTTTGGTAATCGCATATTAGTTGGTTCGCGATTGTTTGGTAGGCACATGTGACGATTCTCCATTGCTTCCAACAACCTCCTTCCCTGCCGTCCGTCGTTCGGCTTCCCCAGACCGTATGATGAGCGTTGAAGTAACCCAAGACTAGCGCCCGGGCTTCCAGTGAATCAAATAAGCCTTCGAGGTCACTCCACGGAACGTGTAAAGCGCGACGTATATAGATGCTCACGACTGTTAACAGCATGGGCCCAAGTCGGATCTTGCAGGTGACAATCATAAGCGTGATGACTGACTGACCCTATTGGCGCAGCAACGAGGTAATTACGATCGTATCGCTGTTCTGCTCTCAGAGGATTGATGAGATCGATAGATTGTGTATCCGTTAACGCGATGTGCAGCATCCATGCCGTGTTCGCATACAGCTATGAAAGGGAACTTACTTGAAAAAAGGAATGAAAGGGAACTGCTGTAGATGTGCTTTAAAATCAGGGAGCTTGTTACGCAGGCTTCGAGGATTACACTGCGTCGCTATGGCCCATCTATGCCATGCTGTCATGCTGAGGTAAAGATAATGCCTCCAGTACCAGAAGCGCTTGGACCTCGGTAAGTTGCGACGCACAAGGAAATGCAGTGACAATTGCCTTAAGTGCCGCGAGTATACTGCAGAGAAGAGTCCCAGAGAAGGCACATCTTGAGTGGCTGATGATGGTAACTGTCTTCTCGTGCCTGCTGGTTCCGCCAGACTGGCTTAAGTGCGTGTAATCTGCGTTGATAGACCAGGAAGTGTTGGGTGGCTGCTTGTGATGGGATTAGCTGCGATAGTGTTCTGCGACCTCCATTCACCTCGTGCCGGTCGAAGTGGGGGTGCAGGAAACTCTTCTGCATTTATAGCAGAAGTAAAAGTAGTACTACCACCCTTGGGAGCGTCAGACGGAAGTCGCAGTATCCGATCTTGGTGTCTTTTGGTCGCAACGGGTTTCACAGGACCTAAAGAAAATGATGCGGTATGGCCGGATTTACAGTTAGCACACGTTGGCTCTCTTTTATTGTTGCCGAGTCTGATCTTTGGTGAGGCCCAGCGCATATACCACACGTAGTAGCACCTCTGCAATTTCGAGCGATATGGCCAAATCGTTGGCAGTTATAGCACTGCATGGGTCCCTATATGTACTACTCGCGACACGATTGTCTGAAATCGTCTGTCAGTAGTTCTGTAGCCCATATTTACTTGACTGCCCTCGAAAATGTTTTCCAGTATTGTATTTAAAGGTGCATCATATGCTGCACGCGTTTCTTACTTGAAATAACTGTAGCACCTCGCGATTTGAGATGAAATAAACCACGGGGTGCTATGATTTCAGACCGTGTCGCAAGCAGTAGTCATGAACAATGAAGGTCTGAAATCCGAGGGCAATTCGGTGGGGAAGATGGATTGTGGGCTGAAAAGTCAGGATGACGCTGCGCAACAGAGTGAACACATTACCCCCATTTTTTGCCATGGAATGCCGAGTCGGTCGCCTTGCAGATATAACCCCTGCGTCTTTGAGGTAGAGCAAGATATCGTCGTTCGAGGGTTCTTTCGCGACATAATAAATCTTGCCCATATTTCTGGCATACGATAAATATTGATGGTAGGAAAGGAAGGCCAGCTAAACCCTTGGCTGGCAAAAGGTTGCGGGCAGCCGCTTCAGACCGTACGAAGACGAAGAGAGAACCATCTCCGTGGAAACGGAGCAGTGTTGGCAGCGTTCACCTCATCTGTCCGGTGGGGCGGTTGGTACCGAATTGTCCATGGGGTTACCAGAAACATTCATGTCTTGCGGATTGTCGGCATCACCTGTGTCAGGGCTCTCCACCCGTTGTCGTTTGGCACAGCTTCCAGAAGTGAATCCAAACGTGGATCGTTTAGTGTAACATACTGCCTGTTCCATTGGGAGAGCAAACTTTGCCCCAGGCTGGGCGGGTTTGCTTCTTCAGTGGAATGCTAGCATTCGTTCAATGTGTGGCGCTCTCTCGGCGCGTCGTACGTGCCCCTGTGTTTGCTTTGGCCATGCGGGCTTCAGCAAACAGTTTTGGAATCGCGGCATATAACTTGAAGTACACACAGCGGGATGCGCCATGTTCCTGAAGTGCAAGAGACGCACGACAACCTGCGCGACTTAAGCTTAAAGAAAGAAAAAGAAAGGGAAGGCACCAACATATCACTAGTCTCACTTACCGGCTGCGCGCATGCATTACCTTCGTCGTGTTCCGCTGGCATTGCCTCAAGCAAATCGCTGGGTCAGAAACTATTACTCCTCTGAACACGTCACGGACATCCTCAGCGACGCTCAGCGTCTCTGCGACGTAGGTCACTCCATCACTTTTCAGTGGATCCCAGGTCACTGTGGACTAAGCGGAAATGAAGAGGTTGACAGAGTGGCTGCTGTTGAAAGACAATGCCAGGCGGCGATACCGAATACGTTGACCCGTGGTGACAGGAGGGCATTCTTGTCGGCGATGAGCCTACCAATGGCGTCCCAACAATATCGCCGGGACATTACAGACAGGTCCTTGTTGCACGCCGTCGATCCAACTTTGTCGTTTTCCCTCCCAGGCCGTTTGCTCCGTTGTCTCACCTCCCTTCTGCATCGACTTCGCCACACTATGGATTTCACACCGCAGTTCAGACACAGATTAGGTTATGCTCCAAACAGCTCGTGTTCCAACTGCGGCATATAGTGGCAGGCATTCAACACGTCCTCATCGACTGCCCTCTATACAGTTCGGAGAGGTCAATGCTCCAGTCCCAACTGACTCGTATCAACAACAAGCCGCTCAGCCTTGCAGCAATCTTGGGTCCTTGTTCTAACCCTGTGCAGCACTGTCAATGCCTGCACTAATTCTATGTGTTCCTGACGTCTTCTAACCTGCTTGAACTCCTGTGACCTCAGAGCTGTTGCCATGAATGCGGAGATGTGTTCTTCACAGCATTTCATCTCCGGTGGCCGACCGGATGAACTACTATCCCCATCAGTTACGACGCGCCCGCGTGTGATATCTCATTTGCGTGTGTCGTGTGTGTGTGCGAGTGTGTATGCCTCATCTTTTTCATCGTCATCGCACTCATACCGTATATTAACCCACATGCACTGAGGTATGGTACCGCAACCGAGGTAGCAGAATGGGAGACAATCCTCGTTAAAAGGCATTCCTTTTCTTTAATCCTTAAACGTGCACGTGCGTTGAAATATTCATCGCCGAATTTTGTTCTGCGAATGAGCCGACACCGACACCGCGTCGATCGGGAGCTCAGGGAGGACAGCGCTCATTCTACGTCAGAGGGCCACGTGCTTCGGGGCGATGGGGATGGTTGGAGTAGGCGTTCAACTGCTGGTCAGATCAACCACTTCGCGGCCCCAATAAGCTTCCGTCGGCAAAGGTCATGCGCTCCTGAGACGCGCGGTTTTGGTTTCGGTATTTCACGGCACGCGCTCGTTTCCGGCTTTTTGAACGATAGAATGACTTTCAACGAGAATTGCCGCAGAACCCACCTGCAAAACGGCCTCTTTGTAGCTTTCATACCTTTTTTTTTTATCTGCAACGGATAAAAATGAACACTCTGTATACAGAAAGGCTGTGAGAGTAGCACAGATGCCAGCTTTGCAGGTAAGCTACACGGTCAGGTGGATTTTCCGAAGCGTATTACTACCAGATGACTAATCACTTAACATTTATTAACCAACTCTGTTACTTAGAGGTCTTCGGCAGACGTCCTGAAGACACATACATAAAGAGACGACGATCAAATGGGGCTGATGCCGGCCAACAGGCAAGGCGCTGCCCCAACGAGAAGGAAGATGATGCGGTAGATCAAAGCACGGTGGAGAGGCCAGTTGATGACTGAAACTCCCAAAAGTGACGGATACCTTGATGCATATGAGCGCGACTGGGCCAAGGTCCCAGCACCTTGCCGAGGGTAAAAGTTAAATAAACTTATTAAACCTATTGATTTTGCAGAAGGAATGAGAGAGGGATGGCTACGAAAAAGTGTTAAAACAACACGTGAACAGGTTACCTGATATTTGGAAATGACAGACATCTTAGA
Source organism: Ornithodoros turicata (assembly GCF_037126465.1). Taxonomy (NCBI): domain Eukaryota; kingdom Metazoa; phylum Arthropoda; class Arachnida; order Ixodida; family Argasidae; genus Ornithodoros; species Ornithodoros turicata. The sequence continues at coordinate 25,117,089 of NC_088207.1, forward strand.
GAACGCTGTATAAAGATTCATAAATCAGAGTAAACTCAAACTCACGGCGAAAAACAGCTGGCGCTGATCGTATAAGCACATACGTCCGGCGGCTATACGCGGAGGAAATATACTCGATTTTGAAAAGCGGATGGTCGTAAGATGTAAACGAGGACCGAGTGACTTGACTCCCCTCGCAAAGTGAAAAGCAGGATAACTTGCATAAGTACCGACACACGCATGCGAGACATGTTAAAAACGAATAATTGGGCGTGCGAAAATGTACTAAGGCAACGAGATTTCAGAGTTTGGGAGTACAGAAACCGAAACAGCTTATCATTGTCCGCCATCTTCTCCTATGACCCACCCTCAATGGTTAAGCCTCTCAATATGCGGACTACATTCTCCGCTGGGCGGAGATATACTTTTGTGACTGTAGCTCTTACGTAGTTCGGGATTGGTAGGGAGCGTGCATTGTCAGTTCAGGTATACTGCGAATATCACTTAGCACTTAGCGTAGGAGGATGTTCCGGTTTATTGGAGAGAGCGGTAAGGTGGTGGTAAAAAGTGAGAATTGAAAAGGGGGTGGGGCAGGTTGCGGTGGCGCGACTACATAAAGTTGTTCGGATAAGTGCGTCGGGGCGAAGATGCGATAGTGTAACGGACGGGACACTCTCGACAAAATCCCTCCGATACAGGAAAAAGTTTTTCCTGTGCTACAAAGGGACTAGAACGCAACCATAACCTCAGAATTCCCTGCAGTTTATACATCAACCACTGCTGGGTAGTACTTACTTAGGAATTGGGGGAGGGGGCTGGGTGAGGATGATATCTCCCCGACATTCGCGCCATGAGAGCGTTTTTTCTCGCCCTTTTTTAATTTTATTTATTTATTTATATACTGTTTTGTGTGTGGTTGCTGCTGCACATGTTTGAGTGGGCACATTTATTCGCAGCAGAATTGCTTCATGTAAGAGGTGAAATGGCTGCAGTGAACCATGGTTTATTCTTGATCAGATTCGGACATCCCACTGGAGTATGTCAGAGAGGTAAGAAGGAGGAGGCCCGCCTCTGCTTCACGACATGGCTTCTTCCATGCAGTCCTGCACAATTATCATGTCACATGCATACATATGCGAATGCAAAAGGAAACGTCTTAGGAAAGAAAAGTAAGGAAAATAAAAAGTAGGAAAGGAGAAAATTAACGGATTAACTTCGGGGAGATTTCTCGAGGGGACCCACAGCATCATCGGACTGGATATATTTATTAGAAAACAGAAGAAAAAGGGGCAAAAGAAAGTCAGGCAGACAGATAGGAAAGGTCACCCTAGAGTCACTAAATAGGGCTACAGAAAATTTCATTCCCTTTCCGCGCCGGAGCCGCTGTTCGGTGTCCGCGATTGGGCCTCCGATCGTGTCACGTGGTTCCTCCTTCCAAGATCGAACCGACCATGATGAGTCCTCTCCATCCGCTCCATCCGAAACCGGTTTCCTCGGTTGCCAGCTGGCTTGACTGCGCGCTGTTTTCCGGCGGAGAAAGGGGACATTGGCGTCCGATTGCTAGGCGACGTAGCCGCGCCGGACACAATATGGCGGTCTCGCTCGCCGGCGTGGCTCAGTGTCTCTACTCTGCTCTCTATTTAGTGACTCTAGGTCAGCCAAACGGAGTGTCGTGCCAAGTGGTCCTGCTCTGTGTGCGTGTTACGAGCAATGTGTTAACCACGACCTGCTAGATTATACCGACCATGTTATAATCGGCAACTCCTATGCAAGGGCCGTCGGCGCTATCTGCTAGGGGCGCCACGCATCGGCCCGCGAGATCTCCATCATGACTGGACAGAGGAAATTTGAATTTTGAACGCGCAAAAGCGGACATACGACCGTTGCAGATGACAGTAATAGTTACTGTATGCATAAAAAACTCGTAAAATGATGATGATAGTCAATTTACAACTTCAGCAAGTGCGTATCTCTCGTGGGACATCCACCGCTTGTACAAAAAAAACTAAGGTGAGATGAAGTACAAAGTATTGGATAGACATATGTCGTCGGCGTACATACTAGTGTGCACATTTCTGGGCAGACAATGTGGTAAACGTGCCGTAACCACGTTGAAAAGCAGGCGCTCAGGACGCGGCCCTGAGGCACTCCGCTTGAAAGATCGTGATGATCACTATCTGCATCTCCAGTATGCATATACACTGTCCTGCCGCTGAGGTAGTCTGCTATCCAACGGAGGGTCCGACCGCGGATCCTTCGGCCGTACAGAGCATAGAGGGCGTGGCTGTAGCTGACCGTGTCGTATGCTCGTTTGATGTCAAAAAACGCAGCCGCAGTGATACATGACGAGCACGTTCATGTTCCACAAACGTCATCAGATGCAATACTCCGTCCACAGTACATCGGACCGTACGGAAAACATTCTGGAAGCAGTTTTTCTCTCTCTAGTGCCCATTCTAAGCGGCTGAGTACAATTTTTTCCATAACTTTGCAGACGCAGCCTGCAGACACAGCCCGACATACTTATAGGTCTGGGCGATGCCAAATCTCGGGGGTATTTTCCAGGTTTCGGAAGTTGAATCACCTTGGAGATGTTCCAACTGGAAGGCAGTTTTCCCTCTATCCACTTCTTATCGATAATACGCAACAAGGCTTCCTGAGCAGTGAGGTTGGATAGGTTGATAGGTAACACCGTAGTAGCAGAGTGTTACGGACTGTGCAGAACTCTTTTAACATAATCGCTCTGGAGTAGCCTGTCTCGAGCTAAGTAGGGCCTACGTCTCCATATTTTTCTCCGTCATCATCATCATCATCATCATCACTTTATTTTGATGACGGTTGGGTTGTTTCACTGCTCGCGATACTTAATCCCATTTTACGTGGAGAGAACTGAGATGATGGCGGCTAGCTGGTGAAGATTTATAGTGCAAGAAAACCTTGAGCTTGAGCCTTCGTGTGTGTGGCGTCTTTTACGCAGGGAAGGATAACGGACATATTTTGGTTACCGTTTCTATTTTCGTTACTGCTATATTTTCGTTTCCGTTATCTGTTTCTGATACCGGCCCTTCAATTTCGTTTCCGTTAGGTTCCCGTTACTGTTTCCGGTAATGGAACGGTTGTTACAGAGCTGCGAGAGGGCAGCCCTTGCAGCTCTGTCAGCACCCTGTTTTGCCCAAGTGCCTTCGGTGTCACGCGTACACACAACACAAGTAATTTTACGTCGTTGTGATGCGCAAATTTTGCAAGACTTAAAAAAATGTAGGAACATGTCTTCAGTCACTCGGAGTCCAGCAACACCAGATGGGCGTAACCTTCTTTCAGTGTAGCATTCATAAGGAGACGCTCTCAGTAGTAAATAATGCTGTCATGGCCACGGTGAAATTTAAAAAAAAAGAACAAAGTACAAAATAAGTAACTAAATAGTAGGCTGTCATCCACGTGCTATGGTGGAGTATAGCGATGTGTTGATGTCATGGAATTATGAAGACTGGGACGATGTAAGCTACGGATGCAACGTTGAGATCCAAAATTGCGCTTTCCTTCCGCGCTTTCGTGTAGTATTTAGAGCATTACAGGGAATGGAGTCATCAAAACAAAAACAAAAAATGAAAAGTCACTCAAATGTCATCGCACAACAGGAATAGTCATTACCCGAATTCAATACCGGACGATAAATTCGTTTCCGTTTCTGTTTCCGGTAATGGCGGACCGTGGTATGCGTTTCCGTTTCCGTTATCGTTACCACCTCCAATTTCGGTAATATACCGTTTCTGTTTCCGTTACCATTACCCTTCCCTGCTTTTACGTTCCTCGAGCTCAAGGTGTTCTTGCATTATGTGGAGAGATTCGAATTAGTTCTGACCCAGATGTCCCCTGCAATTCTGTTATGAGAAATCCTCCCCGCACACACATGCAGTGATGTGTAGTAGCTCACATTGATTTCAAACATAAGAGAGGAAGGGTGAGATTACCAGGGCTGGATTAAGCTCTGCCATGTCTTCAGGTCCTGCGTACTCCTGCAAGCGTACGAACACAATGTCTAATACCCATGTCATACGGCAAATTGAATGTCATTCCCATCGAATGATATTCGCGCTGAATGACATTCGTGTCACACGGTGAAATCAAATGGCAATACATGCGAATGATATTCGCCCAGCGAATGAGTTCGGGGAACTCATTCGCTTTTCTTTCTCACACTGACAACGTACCCTCGCAGTAGAGCGGTAGCAAAAACAGCAACAATAAACCGTTCGAAGAGATGAAAGACGAATGAAAAGTTGCACTCCAATATTTTATTACGAATTTGGTAACTTTTGACACGAAGGAAGGATGTCTAAACGCTGTTTTTCGGAGAACCACCCTCGTTCCCAGTCGCCACGTTGCCAAGTGCGGTGCAGATAGGCTTCTTAGTGGTCTTTGCTTGTCGTACTTAGCCAATAAAGTGTCTTTGAAAAGGCAACGATTTTGTGAAATAATCGAATGTTTCGCTAGTTTCGACCAAAATAAATAGAAACATAACTAATGTTCCTGTATAATACTTCAGATGGTCGGCCCTGGTGTTTTAATGATCGACATTGACATCATTTGCGAATGACATCCTGTCGTGTAGCTCGATGCAAGACAAACGAATGACATTCGGTGCGATTGTCATTCGCTAGGAATGCCATTCAGTTTGCCGTATGACATGGGTATTACAGGCACATAAAGAGTCCAGCTGAAATGATGTAATCCCGAGACTGGCAGAATATGAACTCACCGCAAATGCCGGACTTCTGTAGCACGATATGAACTGAAATGTTTAATGTTTTACATGTGGCATTCGGTAGCAAAAGACAAAACAACCGATAATTGCCTATAGTCATAGATAGATCCATAACTCGGGAATGCGGTGATACTTCCATTCCTATACATATTGGCCGTGGAATAAGGGAAGGAAATTATCACTGCGTACCCAATCACGAGGCAATTAAGCAAACAATACGTACCTGACCCATTATAGAATTCATCGCACATTCTACGGTGTAATCAGGAAACCCATCGCTCAGAAGCTTGCTGACGCATTCGATTTCCTGCAAATAATAGATCTGGGTTATACTTTAGTTGTGTTCAAAAGAAAGAATCTACTCCGTCAACTACATACGCCGTTCGAGATAAGGAGACGCAATTGCGCGCCAGGAGAAATACTGCAGCGCCACCAGGCACCATCAGTATAGGCGAGTGGCAGGGAGGGCTCGCGTGGTGTCATGAGGCCAGTCTTAACAGCAATGCGGAAGCAGAGTGAATATGATGCATTACAGTGATGTGGCGAAGGAGGGAGCATGGCCTCTCTGTGTCCAACCATCCTATCTGCATCACAGAAATATATTGGGAGCAGACGGACTACTTAAGTTGAACACGGCTTTAGAACCATTACTCCCGGGTGTACACCATTGTGCCCGTCTCCTCGCGGAATAATAACATGTCATATCGCGTGGTCGTAATCCGATTGGAGTAGCACGTAAGGCGCGTCCGCCTATTTGTGTGTCGTAAACAGAACAGTATACCCGCTATTATTAAGGATCTTAAATGCTTTCTACCATGCCACACACTGAACGACCTGCAGGCATTCTCATTCCATCGAAGCACGAGCGAGAAGTGTGCAAACGAGCTGATTAACTGTAGAAAGGGACAACATTTTCCTTGAGCCTGGGGCAGCGATCCACCGGGCCAACTTCCTGCACCTACTCGGACCAACCTTCGGAGTTGGTGGCAGTCGGCCGACACCCCTAACCAACCGTGACCAGCTCGTGTTGGTGGGAATCGGTCGCCGAGCGAGGTGGTGGTGGTGGTGATGGCGATAGGGCTTGCCGTTGTCGGCCTCACGTATGTGGGCAACGTCACGACTCACGCCCTGGGGGAATGTGCGTCCTGGGCCGACTTCTAAGGACTTCAGCGAGGACTTCAGAGGATGGTCGTGCATCAACCAATTAGCGAGAGGAGCATTGCCACGTGACAGCGTCACATAGATACCGGAAGTGCATTCCTGAGGGCGATGTGATTTCGTTCGTGCACACTCTAAGAACAGAACTTCACCGCATTGCACTCTGTGTGCCAACCATTGCCGCGAATGATATGGTTATCGCTTCTGATTCGAAAAGGGAAGTGGGCGTACACCCCCTCTCCCTTCGAATCAGAAGCAATAACCCTATCATTCTTGACAATGGTTGGAGCACAGCGTGCTATGCCGTGAGGTTCTGTTTTTAGAGTGCAGTACTACCTTATGATAATAAATTGCATTGGCTACAAATGGTGTAGGAGTAGCTGAGAAATAATTGTTGTTTCTTAATTAAAGAACTAAACGCCGTACAACCACACACATAGGCATTTTTCAAGCGAATGCTGCTCTCGCGACGAAATAAGCTGACGTAAGGTTGTTTGTTGGGGGAGCTGCCGAGCTGGTACGTGAGAACACGAAGACGGCACCGGTCTCGAAGTTGGTCGTAATACGTTGGTCCGAGTTGGTGAAGAAAGTTGGCCCGTGTGAACGCTGCCTGAGGAATACAGGCAATATGCGTAGAACGAAGTATACAAGACAAGAAAAATGTTTGCCCCCATTCTAAGATATGTCATATTACCGTATACTTGCGCCATGCATCTCCCGTGAAGTCCAGCATCTTCATCAGTCCCACCAGCTTTGAGAAGCATTTCATGAAGACTAGGAGTACCATGCATGAAATATTCGTGATTGAGCAACACATTTTCAGCTCCATCCCACGCTACACTGCTGCACATGCTGTCACCAATAATGCGTGTAATATGAAGCAAGAGAGGATCAAGCGCGGCTGCACATGTCACGTGGTGCAGTCGCAAACATGAAAAACAAATGCTCACTGCTACACCGAATGTCAGCAGAGGGACACGAACCTATACCGTTCTCAAAGTCTTTTAGCAAACTGTCCTTCTTTAATCAGTTGCTGCGGGAAGATTCGTTCAGTTTATTCACTGACGTCACTATTGTAGAGGCTAATAGCAACCCCACAGAGAAACCTGGGGCGCGTTGCTGCTGCGCTCCGCATCACGTGAGTCGTCGAAGTTGCTATAGCAACGGGGCTGTCACGCGACCGCTTTCATCTTTGAGACGCCGTTGGTGGCCACGGCTCTCACAACGATGCTGAAAGGAAGCTGTCACAAAAACGCGAAGGCCGCCATCGTTGCAGTAGCAGAGGAGTAATTTTTGCAGACAGGCCCTTGGTAGAGCCCTGGACCGGTAATCCAGAAGATGTGGGTGCGACTCCTACAGCTGGCTAACCTTTTCAGTTTCTTTCATCTTTCAGGCCTTTTTCCCCAGAAATCGACCTTTAGGGTCACGGATGCATGTTCACAGATATATGCATTGGTTTGCCGAACAACGACAAGTAACTCGTGACTGTGACATGGGGTGATGGGTGGTGCCCGAGCTGTATCGAGCCATATCAGAAATTTCAGGGGGGGGGGTAACAAAAAACCACTAGGGTTGTAATGAGATCCCTGGCGGACACCGTTGCTGGCCGTGTCGCTTTCGTCGCGATTCAGAGAGGAGGTCGTCATGAACGGGCAAAGTTCTCGGTTAAATTTGCCGCCGCTTTGCTGCGGTGTCGTCGTAAACGTGGCAGACTTCTGTGCACTTTCCGATAGTCGGGTGACTCATGTGGATCGGAAAAATATCGCGGTGAAATATTCTGTCCCTGTGATTTCAAATGATATGAACATAGTGCAAAATTTGTAGTGAGCGTAATTATTTCATGGGCTAATAATAGGTACGCACATATAGTCATTATTATTAAATCGAACTGGATTATTATTAGCACACAGTTGAGCTGCAGCAATTATAAAGGGTAATTTTGTTGTAACAACACAACAACAACAACCTTATTGTGAGATGATGAATAGGCAGTTTCATCGCAAGGGGCGATACTCTACCCCATTGCTGGTGGTGATGCAGAGAATAAAATAATGAGCCCCTCCACAATAAGGTTCGAAGTCCTATGGTATCCAGAAAGGTCAAGAGAGCTTTGAGGGCAGAGCGTTGGTGGGCTGGATGTGGCCAGGGACCAAGCAATTTTGTGAGAGAGAGGGGGGCGAGGGTCCACCTCGTTAAGGGATCCGAAGCGTACGGTTCGGGAAGGTTGGTAGTGTGAGCAATGGTGGGGTAGTGTTTTAACAACAACACTACCCCAAAGTGTTGTAAAAGAATAATTAACTGTGGGAAAGTTATGCAGGTAGAGTCTTAATAGAGGTCCCACCTAACCAATCCAACGTGAAAAGTGAAAAAAAAAAAAAACGACAATAAATGTTCACAAACAAGCGCAAAATGACCTGCAGCCACTGAGTCACATGGCTTCACCGAGCGTCAACGAGCTCCACTGCATACACTCTCTAAAACAGAGCTTCTCCGCATAGCTCGCTCTGGGCCAACCATTGCAACGAACGATATGGTTATCGCTTCGGATTCGCAGTGAGATTGGGCGTACGCCTTTTTTGTGTCAGTTATTATTAGAGAGCGGAGTTTTAGCACCAACAGGTAGCGCTCTTCATCGCATAAAACGCTCTAGGAAAACCAACCTGCAGAATCATATCGCTTTATCTTCAGATTGGGAGGAAAGTTGATACATTAAAAGGTGCGGGCCAACTTTATCAGCTAATCAGGACACAGAGTCATATTCACGATGATCATTAGCATAGTGCGTGCTATGCGGTCAAGAGCGCCCCTTGTTAGTGACTAAAAATCCGCTCTCTAGTTATCCTATATCCAGAAAAAGGCGTACGCCCCCTCTCTCCCTCCTTAATCGTAAGCGATAACCTGTTAATCGTGGCAATGATTGGCGCAGAGCGTGCTATGTGCTGAAGTTGTGTTTTTAGAGTGCAGGGGGTAAAGCTGTTCTAGGAAAGAAGTCACGTGACCCCAGAAGGGGGCTGGTTATACAGTCAAACTCCTTTATAGCGAACACCTTTTTAACGAAAATACCACTACAGCAAATTTTTTTGCGGTCCCGCTGGAGCCCTATAGGTCCAATAATGGACATCCTTTTTAACGAAAATGCCTTTACTGCGAATTTTTTTTGCTGTCCCCTGGGTTTCGTTGTAATTATAGAGTTTGACTGTATATCTGTCAGGATTACTGCTGGCTCTCGAGCAGTGGCTAACAATTTAAGTGACTGCTTTCCATGTTCTACGATTGTCGTACTGAAAAGGAATGATCAGACCTAAGACAGTGTACTACCACTAACAAAAGTAAATTTGCTGATGTGTTGTTCCAGCCTCAGAACATCAGTTCTTTCATGTAAATTTGCTGTTTGCATTACCCGGGGGAGGATGAGAAGGTTACGGCTTATTTCTTTAAACACCAGGCTTTCGATCCCTTACATTTCATAAAATAATACGCTAAAGAGCATTGTAAATTTGTAATACAAGAATTCCTCGTGTGTGGGCCGAGTTGTGCACAGGCAAAACGATGCCAGTGCAAGTAGTTATCGCACGCATTCCTTTTATTGTCTCTCAATCTGGATCTTGAAATCGTGCGTGCGAAGTGGAGAGCTGTATTTCTCACAGCCCATCTAATTGCTTTCGTATTTCTATAATCACTTGTAATGTCGAGACTGCAATTCAGCGTGCTTCCCTCGAACAAAAGGCGATCTTAATCGATATATGACTCATTCTATGGTAATCCAGATTAAAATTGCACGATGCAAAAAAGACGAAACGGTGACGGTTCCGATAATTGACCATTCTACAGATCCACGTGCCAGGTTACAGCAACTGGACTCACTATGGAGCATGCACAACATGCTGCAATTACAGGATGTATAGACCGCGAGGCCACATGGATGTCGCCAGGACGTCCGCAGAAAAAAATGTCTCCCCCATGCGGAGATCCGTGTTTGCGAGGAAGGATATCCCCTCGAAGTCCATAGGTGGTTTCGTTCTGTCTGGGAAAGGTCCTCACTGTTCATGCCCAGAAACACGCGCGTGTTTTCTGCAGCACGCAGTGAGTATACTCATTATTTCTTTGGTGCCCCAAAAGCGCTTGGGTAACTATCCTGACGCCCTCTGTTATCCTTAGCTACGCCAACCAACTTTTTCGTTTGTTTGTTTGCTTACTCTGGCCTTCTCATTGGAAGAGAACTATTCCCCTTACCTTTCTTGCAAGATGGCGAGAATTGTCCAGGATTCATGCCCTTGACTCTTTTCAAGAATGTTGCCCGGTCGTATGCAGAGAGACATACGACGAAGCAACATCCTAAGACGAACAGGGAAGGCCCACGCATTTTCAACTCCAGCTTCCAGATACGTTGCAGCACAAGAAGCGCAGACATGAGCCTAACACTCATCGTATTGAGAAGCTCTAACATAAATAAAAATCAAACAATGACCTTGGGAGGTGATACGCAGGGAACGTGTAAAGTCGAACGGCAAGTGCTGTGTGCAGAGCGAAAGCTGAACAACATCATCAGCCTTGCTCCAACAGCCCATCAGGAAGGAAAGTGCCAATATGAAAAGTCATCCGTCGACTGCAGGTAGTGTTCTAGTGCGAGGTGAGCAAACGTATCTGGGTTACTCTCTGCTTTATTTGCCCGTCGAATTCGAGCGAATCTCTGTGTTCCACGTGCGTTTGTTCACCGTTCAATCAACACGGTGCACATCATCTTGCACTTCCATGTAAACTGATCGAAGTCTACTTTGCAGAACAAACTTGAAAATAAATGGTTCGTGGTCCCCGCGCGCTGTAAAATAAACGGCTTAAAAACAATTACGGAGGCCTGAGGCATATCCAAAGAACGCACTGCGTTTGTGGTTCATAAAGAATTCTACATGCAACATGTAGCCATGCAAATCTGGGCGGACTCACCTTGTCATGGTAAAGGACATTGTGAGGAAAGAGACGCATGGGTGGTGAACAGGGGCACGAGATCGAATAAAGATGCAGACGGGCTTCAACAGCGATTGCACTCTGGCTGGCAAGAGAACATCGTTCCTCGAGGCAGTTTGTAGACCTTCATGGGCGACTTGCTTCTGCTGACGCTTGGGTTAGTGCATCGTCGCATCAACAGTCGCTCCCGGCTTCCGGTGCACAGCCCCGGAATTTTTCACCGACGCAGTCCCAGACTTGGTCTCAGTACCCGGCCCTGCGGCGCCACACCAGGCTCTCCAAAGCACTCAACCTGGCACTGACATCTCTCCAGTTACAAGAGAGTAAAAGTTTCTGCTCTGCCGTACCGTCTCTGTCTCGTGTTGCCTCTAAGCCATTACCGTGAATCTGGTCGTCCTCCCTTAATGCGGGCACTATGAGCATGCCTACCCTTGTCTAGGTGTCCTCACAGGCCCCAAGTCCTTACACACCTTGCGTCCCAAGAAGCACAATGTATTGAAAGTCGAGTGCAATAGGGGTGGTGGAAGGCCTTGAACAGGCTCGTGCAGCTAAAGAACATTGATATAAGACACATACCGTCCACCCCTATTACACTCGATTTTCAGTACATTGTGCTGCTTGGGGTATAAATCTACTCCTAATTATGCAAAGAGTTGGATATGCGGAAGATGTTATCCAAGTGGGTGCCGAAATGGTTGAATGTCCATAAACATCGCGGAATGGATGCTTCCAAATGGATGATACAACATTGTGAGCGTGCCAGTGACACTTTCATTGAACGACTTGTTACAGTTGACAGAGCATGGTTGCGTCACTACAATCCTGAAGCAAAACGACAGTCCATGGATCGGAGTCACAACTCAACGATCAGTGGGAAATATCATGACCACAGTTTTCTGGGACAAAAAGAAGGTATGAATGACTATCTCGAGAAGGGTGCAACAGTTAATGTAGCATACTACTGTAGCTTGCTCTGCTGGTGAAAGTAGAGTCACTAAATAGGGAGCAGAGTAGAGACATTGAGCCACGCCGGCGAGTGAGCCCGCCACCTTGGGTCCGGCGCCGGTGCATCGCCTAGCAATGGGACGCCAATCTCCCGCTTCTCCGCGCCAACAGCGCGCCGTCGAGCCAGCTCGCAACCGATGAAACCGGTTTTTGATAGAGGGGACTCAACATGGACGGCGCGTTCTTGGAAAACCACGTGACACGATCGGCGCAATCACGGACACCGAACGGCTGCTCCGGTGCGGAAAACAAATGCGATACTCCGTACCAATATTTAGTGACTCTAGCTTTTAAAGAAAACTTCGCGATCAGCTGCGGAACGACGTTTTCCTCTTGCAGGACCAGGACACTTCATAGACTCAGAAAGCAGGCAAGACAATGCAGGTTCTGAAGGAGCTCGCTATTTGAATGCATTTAACGTTCGTATTACTCGCTGAATCTTTCTCCATCTGATTCTTTTGTATTTTTTTTTTTTTTTTTTTGAAACCTGGAACCAAGTTGTATAGGAGACATTCTTGAAGGGGCTCATTATTTCATTCCCCGCATCACCACGAGCAATGGGGTAGAGTATCGCCCCTGGCGATGAAACTCCCCATTCAACATCTTGTATATAAAGTTTTTGTTTGTTTATACCTCGATCGTATCTCTTCATCATCTCTTCGTTTCTGGTAAGCCTCTTTGTCAGTTGACCAAGCCTCTTCAGAGCAACTTCCTGGTTGTTTCCCAGATTGCTCGTCCTTGTTTGGAAGTGACACTTCATATCGTCCATCTTTCTGTTCCACCGTCTCCCTAAAGCGTTGTAGAACTGAGTCGTCCGCATCGCCGTCTTTTTCGACAGGTATTCCAATGGCTTCGAGTTCCCAGAACTGTTCGAACGACAAACTTCTTTCGACTTCGTCCACTGACAGTCTGAATACCAACGCCTGGTTACAGTGCTTTGCTGACTGACTTTTCATACTTTACCATGAACGAGCTTGATCATTGTCCGTTCGGGTACCACTGCCTCAGTATCAGGTTCCAGTTGCCTCACAGTGGAAGATGCAAGTTCGTACGCGTGCTGAGGCATGGTTGTAGTCTCCCTGTCGTTCACGGTAGGTTAGACCATTAGAGCTTCCATATGACTAAATTTACTATTTCTACGAGGACTTCGCTGTTCGGCCTAAATAGTTGCCTACTCCGCGAGACCGTAATTTGAACACAATGAGAAAAATGTTTGCAGGATGCTCGCGCGAGCGAACTTATACGAGAGCCGAATAGTTCAAACTTCAGCAAACATATTGCATTAAACTTCCGTTTGTCTTTCGTCGAGAAACCAAGATCATCCCCAACGAAAAGTGCGACCTCTAATACAGAAATCAGAGCCGTTTTAGCCCTTCCGGGGTCACTCCGTGCATCGAATGTTCCTTTGTTTGCCTTCTTGAAGCGCGCACACGGTTCCTCCGGCCAATCAGGAGCGTCTTAAAAACGTCACCGTGACGTCATGCGCATTGACATCGCGAACTTGCGGAGCGAATAAAACGTTTCCTCGCGCCTTCGCGCATATCTCCTTCCTTCTTCGTCTTCTTCCCATGGAGAATGGTCATTAGCCGTAATAGCCGCAAGGCAGATTACTTATACTATGACATGACGATGACAATCTGGTCGGAGAATGTGACGGTAGCTTCGGTAGTGCTTTCTGCGCACGGTACTTTCCTCGACGCCCCTCTGTAATCTAACGCAGGCAAAAGTACCAAGGGCAGCACTGAGGAGTAACCACAACGTTCGTGCAAACGGGCCCAGTACTTCAAATGACCTGTCTCAGATTCAACCATCCAGGGAATTTCCACTTCCTCTACAAATAAGCCATGAAATGACAGCGACATGTTGCACGTGCCGCACTTGGATTTAAAAAATCTTTTCAGGAGCAGTACTGCAACAATACTGCCTCGAGACTGTACAGCCGTAATCGAAGACACGGTACAGCAAGGACCCTTACCTCTTACTCTTAATTACCTACGACGACTTCGAGTTCAAGTCATTTACCTCCATTTACATTTGCCCTCTTATATCCGCTTTACATGTTCACTTATACTGATGCCTCTGTGAGGCTTCACCATCTCATACACGGACAAACACACACACACATATATAGGTATAGCTTTTCCATTTTGACACTCCTAACCCTAACGCATTAATAAAGAGGACGTTTGCTATATGTGCGAGTTCAATCAATCACGAGTTCAAGACTCTCCTGTTCGCGGTTCACTTGCCTGACAAAGCAGGAAAGCGACAAACCAACAATATGTATTTCACTCGGGTAGAACAAAAAAAAAGGAAAGGTCAGTTGAGATCTCGGTCTTCCAAGAACTCGTATTCGAAGGTGAAACCTTCCCTGCGCTTCTCAGTCCACGTCTCGTAGTCGAAGTAGATGTACGTCCCCTGTGGATGAAAAAGGGGAAAGGGCTACAACGGGGACAAGATCGCGCTGGAAGGAGACTATATTACCTGTTCATACTCGTCCGTTATGGTCTTGGGTTCCTCGTGTCTTTGGAACCACATCATGTATTTTGTGTGGAACCTCCACGCTCTCTTTTTGAGGACTTTGGCCGCCATGTATTGCGCCCTTGTCCCCTGGTGGTACACCCCAAACAATTTACTGCGACCCTTATGCATTGCTCACTCTAGATTATTATGTTTTGTCGCGTTCAACTTAAGAAGCAAAATAGGTCTAATCCGTCAACTACATACCCCGTTCGAGATAAGGAGACGCCATAACGCGCTAGGAGAAGCACTGCAGCGCCACCATGCGCAAGCAGTAGGGGAGCTCACTTTCTGCTGCGGCCTGGTGGTGCTGGTGAAAGGGATCGCCGTTGTCGGCCTCACAGAGGTGGGAAACGTCACGACTGACGCCCTGGGGGTATGTGCGTCATGGGCCGACTTCTAAGTGCCGACATATGTCTGAAAGCGTCTGAGGAAAACCCAGGAAAACCCCCAGACAGCACAGCCGGCACCGGGATTCGAACCCGGGTACCTCCCAGTCTCGACGTGACATGGCCTGCACGCTAACCACTTTCTAACCACTAAGTCGACTTCTGGGAGATCTGTGCCGACATTCGTCTGGAAAGTCTTTGGAAAACCCAGGGAAAACCTCAGACAGCACAGCCGGTGGTAGGATTCCAACCCTCCACCTCCCAGTCTTCAGCACGACCATGGCTACCACCAACGAGCGGAATATACCAACGAGCGGCACTAGCTATAAGTTTGGGAAAAGATAGAAACGACAGTAAGCTGGGCGAGTTCGCGAGGCGTAATATAACATCAAGGGGAGTGCGTACAACACACGAAAGACGTGGAGACCGCAGCTGTCCCGTCCACTTCTTTCATGCGCGTTCTGTGTGTGCTCCCTTTGCTTATGAATTAGAAACAGAGGGCACACGCTCCATGGCGAAATCGTTTCCCTCACTTGACACAGGAAAGGAGTGAATGCACGATCCTGCGACACCCGAAGTCTGTCGCCCGCAAGGTCACAGCGGTATAGCAGACGGAAAATGCGTGCTCATTTCTAACAAAATTCACGGCAAACGCGTGGCAATTACTTCATCGACCATGCCAACCTGAGTCGCACATTCAGCACGGCGACAAAAATAAAGTATGCCCATAGCTGTCTTCTTGTTGCCAGTTTCCGAGAAAAGAACCTCTGACTTACCTCCATGTAATAAAAGGCAAAAAAGAGAGCCTCGGTCGGAATCCTCTGGAACAACTCTATCGTGTTGCCACGAGGCCATGATATGGGATAGCAGCTCGGCACTGCGCACTGATGTCGAGTTGTATATATCCTGAAATGCACATACGGTCCTAGGCCCAGTCCAGGCAAAACACACTACACCCAAACACAGAGGACATTGGGAAGCACGTACCGAATTGATTCGGAGTCCGATGGGTGAGGCATGTGCATGGACGCAGCATCAAGCATGCGCAGCTGGTGGCAGCACTCCTTGGACAGGGGCACAGTGCCTAGGGGCGCTATCCCTAGTAAAGGCGGTATGTGTGCCTCCGTCGTAGCCGACCGCTGTCCTGACTGACGGGATGATGCTATCATTCCCTTGGCAGCACTGGAGGCATGAGATAAATCATACCAGGAGAGGCCCCCGAACAAACCTAATCAAGGAGAATAAGATGCTGAGACGTTCTGTATGAGGCAACTCGACCATTAATGGTTGGAGACTCTTCCTCGGCGGAAATTGTGTTGTCGAAACGCGTCAAAAGACTTTGCATAAATGTCGAAACTGACCCAGAATTGAAAGATTACGTTACCTTGATTATACGAAGCGGGGGGCTGTGTCTGAGTAGGTTGAAGTCGGCTCGGCAAGCCAGCGCTGAACCCCATCAGCTGGGGCTTGATAGGTTGCACTACCATCTACCAGTGATAGGATAATGAAATCGGAGTATATGTTAGCACACTACAGGTATTCGCCTATGAAAGCCTAAACATTTCTAGGAATTTCTCTTTCTCTCCTATGCTTTCTGGTCAGATGTGCAACGCTAGCAGAGCTGCTCGTCTTTGTCCAAGATGGGGCACGGCGCAAGGCGTTACCAATGCTGGGATTACACATAGGAAAGTTCGAACACGTCATCGTAAGCCAGTCAGTATTTTGCTAGAATGTGGCGTGGCCGACCCCTAATCCTGTGGTCGGACTTCCTTGAAGTAGATATCGGCTGAAAACCAGCGTTGCACAGCTGGCCACGTAAGAGGTTCGAGTAGTTACCTCTCCTCTGTCAGGCAAGTGCTCGCTCAGGGCGGCGGTTCGCGTTCCAAGGGATTCCCTATTGGCCGCCTGGGTTGCCAAACTGTACAAGGTGGAAAGGGGAGCACTGCTTACTCCGTCTTGAATACTCCCCGTCCTTGTAGACGCCCCAGCTTGTACTTCGGAACTACATGGCTTCGCGTCGTCGTTATTGCGCTGGACAACAAAAAAGCTAACGTTCGACAACACACACACACACACACACACACACATAAAGGGGGTGATGATGTGGTGGGTCATTCGCCGCTGCTATGGCGGTACGCTGCCCCATTGCTCTTGCGGAAGAGATGAGAAACGGATGATAATGGAAAAGTGCCCTATTAGAGTTCGTTCATTGGTCCAGTGCTGGAGAGGAACTTAGCAATAGCCTTGCATTTGATGTCAGGGGTCTGATACAACAAAGTCATACAACAGTGGAAAGAACAGGTGAGTTGGTGAAACTTTCATGTCGGATCGTAATCGCGCGCAAGGGAGAGGGAGGGTTTTTGATAAGCGCATGCACCCTCTAGAAAGCTGTCAGCTCATTCAGAGATTCCGCAAATGAAAGAGTGACGCCGTCATTTGGTGACGTACAGAGTTAACACCACCAAGACACTCAAGGGCAAAGCAGTCATCTTACTGGGATGGGTGTCGGTTAATTACTCGAAAGCCCGGCTTTCCAGTGTCCCGGTGAAGCAGACGACACCATCAGTCGATCATCCGAGTAGGCTGACGTCATCGCGTGGGCGAGGGAGTTAGAGGCCTTCTTCGTGTTGACAGAGTACGCAGCATGTAGCGTCGCGTCGCGTCCGTAACATTTCTGTGGTAATAAGTCTTCGCAACTGCACGCTTCGCTGACGGACGTTACACCGATTAAGTCACGCCTAGAGATCGGGTCGGGCCCCCATGAACGCCGCAGTCATGGTTGGCTTTTGATTGCGTTTTTTTTTTTTTTTTCATATTAATTTGTGCAGTGGCAGGAGCCCGTTCTGCAAAAAATATTTACATTGTGGCTCAGGATGGGATTCTTGACGCACGAAACAGGGTTACGAGAAGTACTAATAAGTGTCTTTACATTGCCCCTTTAAATAAGCAAGGACGTCGTGATAAGTTATATTTCTCTCGAATTCTGAAGATGGATATATGATTGGCTCTACTTAAATCACATCCGCCATGATGATGATAATGATATGCTGTGGCATCGCGAGACAACAGTGGTCTTGAGCGATGCCACATTGGTTGGACCCTGGAATAATTTTGCAGTTTGTGCCATGCCACCAAATCCGATTAGATTAGGTCAGATATATAAAATTACTTTGCACACGGCCGCAAATCTATTAGGGAAGCATTGAACTGTGGACTTCCGTTGTGAGACAACAATAATCGGTTAAAGGGGTTGCGACAGATCATCTCTGATTATCTGAGAAAAAATTTAAAGACGGTGCTTTTTACGGTGTGAGCCTACATTGAAAGTTTCACAGCGAAGAGGGTAATAGAAGCGGAGAAAATCGGCAACGCGAATACCGAAACCAATTAGCTCTGTAGCACAGCCCTCGTCGCCGCCAGTGAGGCAGCGCACGAGAAGTCACGTGCTTACATCCGCCAATGAGGATTGAAGCAACTCTGTCCTCTCTGACGTCAGCGCATTGCTCGAGAGTGTGTTCCAGGATCCTGTACCTCGCTGAGTACGACACGTAGAAGAATTTTTTTTCTCCCTCGACATTCTGGCGTGCAGTACAATGCGTCTATGACCCATTATTTTATGACCCATTTATCAAAGTGTCCCAACCCGTTGTAGGAAGTATGGCGCACGAATTACGCCATTCCTCTTTCTAACTCTCTCAACCGGTGATTCAGGTGGAGTTGGAGTGAACGATTCTCAAGAGAGGAAGGAAGGAAAGTCCAATTCGTTCACTGCTGTTGGCACATGCTTACCGTGCTATGAAGTGACGACTCCTCGTGAATTCCTAGTGGTGAGCATGAAAGTACAGCGTCAAGAACGTCTTCTTCAGAGTGTTGCGGTGTGGATGTCCTCTGTTGTTTCAGGTTCTTAGCATGTTGTTTCGCACTTGACGGCACCGTGTTAAGGACTCTGTGTGTTTGCGGCGGCGCTGCGTACAGATAGTGGGTGCACGCCACACTTAAAACGGCACCATAGAACTCGTTTTCGAGAAAGCCAAGCACTACAAGCGAACAACTTTCCTCAAGGCTGTAACGCGAAAGTGGAACATCAAGAGGCGTTGGGATACGATGCAGAAACTGTGTATGCTATCCTATACCAGCTTTACGGTGAAGTGATGTGTGAATGTGTCTGATGTGATGCTGAGCCCGTATTGTAATGCTTAAGATTGATGTCAACTTCGCTGTGAACTTATCGATCGTGTCCAATTGTGCGTACCGTTCGTATACAGTGAACCCTCGTTAATATGACCGCCGATAATCTGACATACGCGCTTTACGACCATACTCCTGGGGAACAATGCAGTGAAACCTCTGCAAATCACCCCAGTTAATGTGACAATTCCGCGTTATGACCAAAATTTTCGGCAACGACCATGGTCATAATAACGAGGATTCACTGTATCTCTTCTTTGCTTTCGCCATCCTCGGAACGCTTCTAAAATGCACACCGGCAACAACAACAACAACAACTATATATACATGAATGATTATGGGACAGAATCACACTCCCCTATACGAAATGTAGAAAAGTCAATCGAGAATTCGCAAATCGAAAACCAGGTGGTCGGTAGAAATTGCTGGCATATATCTCACTTTTCTTACAATGTCGTACGCGAGACATGCGAAATATAGACACTGTAGTACATGCGTAACCGAGTGTCTACAAGAGCGACTTCATTTAGCGAGATATCGGCGGAGGAGAGAGAGAGGAGGAAAGCACGCTCCAAGAAGGTATCGTGGAAGAAATGCCAAAAGTGTAATCGACATTGGAAGAAACGAAACAAAATTAGTACATGAAGAATGGCGTTGAGACCCTGAGATCGGGGATTCTAGCACTCCACACGAACGGATTAGCTGCGGAAGGCGGAATATTCAGTATCCTCCTGCGGCGAAAGGAATACGTAATGCTTAGCTGGTCACGTGCAGTCAACTACCTCTGACGTTGCTGCTTTCATACTCACTTCCGATGATACCTCGCCCAAAAACGTCGCCCGTGCGGACGACGGAGCTCAGTTTTCTCTTGGACGATGTCCACCTCGGTTTCAGCCCATATGTAATGGGACAGGGTATAGAACTTCCTGCGCTACCTACCTATCTATCTCTCTATACTTCCAATCATCTTCCTGTTTTTATACACAGTTTTCCAGCCAGCTTCACGCCCAGCGCTTTTGCAGACAGCACAACCCTTAGAGGAAGAAAACGATACCAGGGAGGAAGCACACGCCCCGTGTGCTATCCTTCTCTCTGGGGGGGGGGATATATTTATAAGACGAAAAGGAAAAAAACCGGGGAAAGGTCAGCCAAACGGGACGTCGGCTTGCTATTCCAGAAATAAGAAATAATAATAAATAAATAAAAGAAAAGATCAGAATTAAAGAAAGAAAGAAATAATAATTAATAAATAAAAAGAAATAAAAAAATAAGAAATAAAGAAAAAGAAAAAGAATTAGGGAAATACCGAAAAACTAACAAATTATGAAAGAAGGATGAGGTAGATTAAAGGCTGGCTGGCTGGCTTGTGCGGTAAACAGTTTTCAACGCCATCGTTGCAAAACGACAGAGCAACATTTGTCGGCTTTGTTCTTGAGCATCAAAGGTTACGACGTGATATGATTCCCCCTGTCTTTAAATGCGTTAGCATTAGAAGCTGAAATTTGAAGAAAAGCCGGTGTAGTAGCGAGGTGACTGTGGTGTCCGTGTACAGCGCGGAACGTGACGGAGCAGAGCGAAGCAGGTTGCGCTCCGCAAGCTGATTCGCTCTTCTCCGTCACGTGGAAGCGCGGAGCTCGTCAGCTGGAGCCATCGTCAGTTGCGCGTTGCGCCTCGTCCCTGGACGTGTTCAGACGTGTCGCGTGCGTTCTCCGAGAGTTTCGCGAGCAGGTGAGCTTGTGTCTCATGTCGTGAGGCAGTTTAAACTGCGACGTTCTCCAATGAATCCCGGACCTTCTACTAGTCAAAGTATACAAATATATAAGAAGCAGAAAAGAAACATAAGAGAAGCAATTAGAAGCAAGACTACAGTTTAATGCTAACGCATTGTCATCCCATTAGTTGCACTAATCGCCCTCAAAATTTCTTTCTGCACAGGCTGATTCCTGTGTTCTTTCCAAACCTGAAAGAGGACACACAAGAACAGCAGGGCCTACCGTGACTGGTTCTTGCCGCAGGTGCGGCACGTGGCGGACTGTGGCTTTCAAGCGAACTGTCCCTCAACGAGCCGACGTTTGGGGCGCCACAATGGGGCAGCGGGATGCTGTAAAAAGTAAACACTGTGATCGAGATGCTGACTCGTGAGCAAAGCATCTGGAACGTACGTGCTGTCCCTAGAAGACTGTCGTTCCACGGGAGGGTTGCTGCTCTGCTTCGTACTGGCCGTAACTGGCACGTGAGAGCCCACCGGCACTTTTGTTGCTTTGTTCTCTCTCTGAAGAAACGAAAGCATCGTATTACAGGGGCACTAAAACGCGGCGAGGCCTCCCGACTGGTCTCCTCAAACCATCTCCCGCGATGTTTGGGGAGACCAATGAGATCTGTGTATTGTCGCACTTCTTGACAAGGAGAGGGAGAGCATAAATTGGCGGTTTCGTTCACTCATAAACCGCGAATGACGCAACGGATCAACTCCGTTCGTATCAATTTTTCGTTCCACGAGGAGAATTTTTGCACTCAATTTTTGAATTTTTAATGTCTTGCGCCGAGAATTAATTCGAAAATTTCCTCGCTCATCGTTCACTAGATGTATTTGTTGTTCTTGTTGTTGCGCCCATATCTTTCGCACTTTTGTTTTCTTTTTTTACCCAGCTTTTCTTTCGACCTGTTCCCTGATGACGTTGTGGTGTACGGATCTCACCGTCGGGGCTTCCTCACTGTGACAAGGATCGCAAGGTCCGCCTTCGCTGAACACGCTGCACTCTTGAATTTTCTGCGGCGAGCTCGTTATGTCTGCTGAACCGAGGACTGGATTGGCGGTTCCATAGGAAATGGAGATGTTTGAGGGTTCTATTCTGCTCTCTCCACTGTCACGTGCATCATCCACGATTTCAGACATTGGGAGGTCTGCTGGGTTGGCAACCTCAGTAGGGTTCTGTAAGGCACTTAGCTGTCCCGCTGCACCTGCATAGAGTCATTCCCTAAGCCACGAAGGGTTGAAGAATCAGGTCCATCGTAAACATAATCTTTGTAAGACTGAGTGTGATACTTGTAGATGCTTGCCGAACTAGCGGTATGCATAAAATTGATACCATTGTTACAGATGAACACTTATCAAAGTTTGTCGAACTACGTTCTACTCGAACTAACTTGGGGTTTCTAATACTATCTTCCCTAATCATACGAGTGCCGAAAACTTTTCAGAGTGCCAGGGACAACCAGTGAATGACCCCCATGAATACGAGCTAAACGCTCGTATTCATGGAAACATATTTTAGCTGCTCGAACTCACAAGACTTTGCACCTGCAAGCGTTACCCAAATGTTAAAACACGAAGCCTTCATAGTGGATAATTGTGGACTTTTAGTGAACATGTGGATAGTGGACTTCTGAATAGCGAACATATGAACAGTGAATAGCGAACTTGCGAATAGTGAATAGCGAACTTGCGAGTAGAGCACCTGAGAAGTAATTTTTTGGGGGGTGGGGTGAGAATTTATGTTAGGGGCAGCAGAACAAGTCGGGAGACAAGTTCAATTTCTCCTCGTTTTTTTCCTTACAAACAAACAAACGAAGCCTTCAGTGGAGTTAGTTAACGCTCTCAAAAATGTTCTCCCGAAAATGTAGAGGTAGTAACCCTGACCGAGGTCAATAGCAGATGCAGATCCTTTGGACAAGTAGTCTGCCATATCCTGCAGGTCGAGGTCGTCGTAGATATACTCATTCTCTACGAAGTCTGGTTCTTGGCATGATTCGATATAGTTCTCAATGTCCTCTTTTATCGTTCTGATCTTGTCTATTTCTACAGTGTCATTGTCCAAGGCGCGCATGACGGTCTCAAGCTGGAGGATGTGGTACCGGTGCCTCTCCAGGAGGCACTTCAGCTCGTCCACGCGGTCCTGCAATGAAAGTCACCCAATTTAGAATGACAGTCGCAGACAAGAACTTGTACCTTCCGTTAACCGAAAATTTATATTGATTTGTGAACTGAATGTCTCAAAGTGCCGTTAAGGATTAAGAGGACTGTCGCATCTCTTTCAGTCGATTTCGAAACTACAGTGTCACTCCATTCCTCGTGGACCACAGACCACGGTATCGAAGATCCCACGCGAAAGAGTGGCCTAGTATTCGATGAAATAATGCCAAGAACAGACGGCGGATGTTGAGAATATCCCGGAATTCCCTCTCTGGAAAAACGATGACATGTCACTCCCCAAGAAAGAATGAGGGCGCGACCTTGAGAAAAGGAATGCCGGGCAGTGGCGGTGGTGGTGGTGGTGGTGGTGAAAGTGCTCGCCGTTGTCGTCCTCACAGTGTTGGGCGACGTCATGGCTGACGCCCTGGGGGAATGTGCGTCCTGGGCCGACTTCTAAGGGAACTGTGCCGATATATGTCTGAAAGCGTCTGAGGAAAACCCAGAAAAAAAACCAGACAGCCGCCGTGATTCGCCAGAAGCTCTTGCGCGAGCCTACGAAAGCGGCTTTGGAGCGCGCGAACTTTAAATATAACGATAACCGGCTTGCTATGTCAGAGCTCAAGATCTCGGCCAGCTAATGGGATTCGAATGCATATGAGCGGGACTGGACCAGAGGCCCTGCATCTTGCCGATGGTAAAATGGACGGCGGTCAACTGCATGCATCCCGCGATGCAAGATATCGCGTTCCCGCTAGTAGACGAGGCAGTCTATAAGGAGGTAGTGCAGGTCAGCGCACGCAGTGCATGTTGCACAAAGGTCCGACGGCACACGACCAAGGCGCTGCCTCATAACTGCGGTAAACGCAACGTTCAGCCACATGCGGTGAAGAAGAGATGCCTCCGTCACTTTTGGGAGTTTGACATCAACGGGCCTCTCTCTCCACTGTGCTTTGATCACTTAAGCTGCAATCTCCATCATCATCCTTCATTCTCTACAATTGGCACTCGGGCATCATCCCCATCTCATCATAGATTCTTTTTATGTGTGTGTGTGTGTGGTGGTGGTGGTGAGGGATTCCAATTTTATCGAACCGCTGCTGGAGCAAAGTGGTACTCGCCTGGTTGTCGTTCTTTTTCTTCTTGGCGCCAATCATGAGGGATTCGATCTCGCACTCGAACTGGTCGACGTGGATGTTCAAGCTGTCGATAGAAGTTGCTAGCCAGTTGGTGATGTCTTCTTTCTCTTTTTGCGCAGGGTCCACCTTCGGAGCTCCTCCAAGCCCTTCTTTGGAGTACGCCTTAGTCTTCGTCTCGCGCTCCACTATCTTGAACCGCTCCATTTGCTGGGGGACGAACAAGCAGTACTTTCAGGAGACGGACAGAGTCTCGCGCAATCAAAATGGTGAAGCACAATCATATGAGCACCGCACATCCCTACAACGCCTAAAGGGGCTCCAAAGTGCGAAAACTTCGTTTGGCATAATGAAAGATACCGTTACCTTGACAGCAATACAAAAGGAACGAGTTCATCCGTTGTGTCGTTCGTGATTTATGAGCGAAAGAAATCGCAATACACGATTTCCTTCTTCTCAAGAAAGCCGTCAATGCGGAGCAGGCTCTCATTGGTTTCCTCAAACGGTTTGTCCAATCATCGCGGTAGTTCGTTTGAGGAGACCAATCAGAGGCTTCTCTGCACTGTCACGCTCCTCCAGAAGGAGAGGAAGAGGGAAATCGTACAAATGCTTGCACTTCGGTGCCCGTGCAACAACGCCGTTGGAGTTCCAGGGTATTGAGTGAAAGCCAATTAGTGTTTGTACGTGCCCTAGTTCAGGAGACAGAAACCTTTGAACACACTTCCACGTCAAGCTCTGACGTCGCACGGGCGAGAGCACCTCCCATTCCCACTTGTTCTCGAGACCACGTGACGTCATTGTGTGTGGCCTATCACAACAACAATAAATGGAAAAGTGATGATGACATGGGACGTTTCCCCGTGGTAGCCACATGATATGCCACTTCAAAGAGGTTGGCCTATCACGCTGAACATCGAAATGTAAGGAAAAACGACAAGTGAGGCAGCACAATATATTGACCAATATTGGATGGATATTGGCAGTACTGGGCCGACACTGGTCCAGTATTACCGATAGTGAACCAACATTGAGCTAAGATATTGCGCTGCTTGGGACGCCTGATGCAAAGTTGCATGCCTGCTGTCATAGAACAAATTCTAAATTCGAGATACTAGGCCGAAAGTACTAGAAGAGCACCTGAATGCTTTTTTAGAGTAGACGCGTTCGTCGAATGTAACATTTTGATACCTACGGTCTCGATCAACTTTCTGTTGTCGATGAGCGCCTGCTTGTCCTTGATTTCACTGGATGCCATCCATGTTTTAATTTGGTCTCGAAGCCTCTGCGAGGAATAATGACAAAAAATAGGTATTAGAAACCACATTTTGGAGTTTGGAGGAAAAGCAATAACGCTCTGGAAAGGCTTCTCACCTGCAGCTTTTTAATCTCTTTCTTGAGATCAGTCTCGTGTTTTTCCTTCTGACTGGTGTTTGTGGCGCTGTAGACCTGAAGCACGAAAATATAAGCGCCACAACAAAAAATAAAGACGGTGCTCATAATTGCATTGACACGTGGAATGTATACACGGACTGGAAGACACATCAACGAGAGGCTCAGAGAGCACAGGCTGACATCGAAACGGACTGCGAACGCTCACAAGGGGCCTGCATGACCAAAGGCTGCGACTGCCTCCGCTCTTTCAATAATCTTCCATAGGGGGTACTCTCACAAAACGACGGGAAATATTTCTTTTTCGGCATACTTCTCTAAGCTTGTGTCACACTCAGTGATTTTTTTTTTATTCCGTGTTAGCGCCGCGAAGCAACTGTGGCTATGAGTGGCATACAGACGTGGACAGATGGAGAGAGGTGGCAGCAGGAAGGAGTGGGGGAGAGGGGGGTTAGTGTGCGTCCTGGGCCGACTTCAGGGGGAACTGTGCCGATATTCGTCTGGGAAGTCTTCGGAAAACCCAGGGGAAACCTGAAACAGCACAGCCGGTGACAGGATTCGAACCCGTGTCACCTCAAAGTCTCGGCGTGGAAAGCGATCGCCCTAACCACTATGCCACGGGAGCTGGTACACTCAGTGATGATGTCACGACTTGGGTACATATACTCGCACAGTAAAGTTTGTTGACAGCCGAGCTTGGTGCGTTGGTCGATTCCTGTCCTCTTGACTTCTTTGATAATAATGCTGAATAATGATGATTATATTCCGTCCATTAGGGCTCGTCATAACCCTTCAAATGCATGCTTCAACTGACAATGTATGGGAGGAAGCTCGTTCAATATGGCCAAGTATTAGCTGAAGAGGGGCTTCAAGACTATTTCTTTCCGTTCTATCGTGGCAGCCGCTATGCCTGTGTCTGCGATACGCAACCAATCCACCTTTCTACTTGTTATGAATAAAGGTTTTTGCAAAATTCACACACATTTTTGAACAAATTTCTTCCAGCCGTACAGCTCGAAGCAGAGGTAGCTGGAACGCCGCTTCGACCGGCGGGGCGTGTAGAGATCCACCCTAGCGGCGCTTAGGAGAAATAAAGGGAAAGAGCATTTCGACTGTTCCACTGGTGCTGCGGGGGTGTCCGCCTTGTCATGAGCTGTTGACTTGACATGACCCTGAACTGTTATCATTGCGACGTTTGTTTGGTTTTGCGGAAATTATGTAAACGTGTATGCTGGCCGATCGCGCACGGATGCGAAACCGTTATCTCATTGATACGCGCGAAGGTGGTCGCGGTCGCTGAGAGGGACATTTTCAGCATAGATGCACGGAGTCTAGTGGCAAATTTATTGGGTTTGCTGTCCACCTTCGCCTGTATCAATGATGATGCTGATGATGATTCGGCTTTTAGTGGCGCACCAAGTACCTGTACCAATGAGGCCTGTACCAATGAGATAACAGCATCGCATCCGCGCGATAGTGGTAGCACAAGAGATCTCCCCTTATTTCTCCTAAGCGCCGCCAGGGTGGCTCTCCCCCTGCTCCGCCGGTCGAAGCGGCGTTCCGGTTAACTCTGCTTCGCACTGCACAGACAACCCACCTTTTGCCAAATGTCCTCAAACTGTTCCACGCCCTCGTTGACTTTCTTTATACACCGGTCTATTTCTCCTATCAAAAGAAAACAAAAGCAAAAAATCGTTAAAGTAATTTATTCACACAACACCTCTACCTTGTACTACACACCAAAAGCACACTACACTTTATGACCTGAGCACAGGTGCAGCCAATAAACTAGAACTTCGAAATATTGATGTAGGCTCTCGACATTTAAAAGCGTGCAGAGCTGTCAACAGGTCTAGAGACTCTAGTACGGATCGACAGAGGCCTATCTGTACGGAAAGTGCAGATATTTCGGCGCCGTGCAAATGTTCGGGTTGAGAAAGTTCCGCCCCGTGAACAGCTTTTTCTTTCACAAGAATATTCCGCGTGGATGTCGCTGGTATATGAATGCACGGTTTGCTTAATGAAATTTGAAATGAAATTTCGTAGTTGGCATTTACAAGTATTTTACTTTGGAATATAAGTCACGTCTCTAAATCAGTCGACAGCTCGAGCCACGGATGCAGCTGATCGCAACACAGGAAGAGACACTGGCATCTGTCTAAGACCCCTCGCTTTTGTACTAAGTATTAGCCCCTTTCAAATTTTAGGATTTCTTATAATATTTTTACCCAAGAGCTTTTTCTTATTCTGTGTTCGCGCCGCGAAGCAATTGCGCACAGATGTAGAGAGGACAGCAGGAAGGAATGGGGGATATGGGCGTTAGTATGCGTCCTGGGCCGACTTCAAGGCGTACTGTGCCGACATTCGTCGTAATGCTTTCGAATTTTCCGAGGATAATGGTCGATGAGTGATAATCGATTAGTTTTGTCATCTCCTTAGGGTAGTATACAAAACCTTTAACACTACTTAATCCTTTTAATCCATCTGACCTTCATACTTCAAACAAAACTCCAACGACTGCATTGCGCATCATCTTGGAACAAGTCGAACATTCACTGTAGAGGTTGCGTGAAAATCCAAAATTTCGCGTGCCTTGGACAGCCTTACACCTAGTGTTTGCAAGGAACAATAGTGTACAGTGCAAAGGTGGCCAGCGATGGAATATTAAAGCCGATCTTCCTGCAGCTACCACATAGCATACACATGCACGGGTGCACATGCAACGAAATAGATAAGGCGACAACCCGTTATTTCTGTCTGTGGCACTGTACATATGACAACATCCGTTCCTTACCTTGCAGCTTTCTTCTATCGCCCATGACTGCAGGACAGGCTGTCTACAAGACTAGTGCGTCCACTGGAAAAGCACGTCGGTTCTAGCGCACCCTATCGGCTACTAGCGTGGCATTCGGTATCATCATCTTCCGACCTTGCTAGAACCTCGGGTCAGCGCTTATCAAAGGCCATAGGTGTTCGGTGCTGGCAACGATGCATCACACCTGCTATGATCGTGTGCCTCTGTACGTACCATGATAACACGTCATTTTCTTTCTTCTTCTTATCACCATCACTAACGGCAACAAGAGTCCCATGCACTCGTGCACCTGAGAAAGCCTCGAGCGGGCTAGCAGGTGAAATCTTTTGCTGATCATTGTTGTCTTTCCTTTACTATTTTGAGTTTTGAGTTTGACCGTCACGAGTCTTATCAAAGAAAGTAGGCTATGGCGTCGTCAGACATCTGCGCCGTTTCGTTATCGCCCGTCGGCTTGTCGGTTGTGGTGCGTACTAGTGCGTTCTGGGTACCTGTATTACCACAGTATTATCATTTATCATTATTAGTATTATCGCAGTTTAGTGCATTCTGGTTACCTGTATAATAGCTAGGGTTCCGCGTTTTCGATGTTTATGTTTGGGCGGATTCGGCTTATGTTTTTCCATGTTTATTGATTTTCATGAAATCGGAGTTTTTCGATGTTTTTGCTTGCGTGTACATGGTTTACGCCGAGAGTTATCGGCGAATAGCAATTACAAGTGCTGCAAGAAATGACCGGAAGACGTTTGCTTGCCTTGTTCGTTACGAGGATTCTTCAGATTTACGTGGCGCCGCGATCGCACATGCTCCGATATGCGCGCCGCACCTCTTCCACAGCCACAGCCAGCATAACTGTCACGCGACAATACTTGCATACGACAACATCTTCCTTGGCTTGGAGTTCAAAATCTTGATTTCCGCAAATGATCCGATGCCCTCTTCCTTTTTCTTCCCATCTCGGGTGCCACGGAAAGACGACCGCCGTACGTGGAAAGTGGAGGTGTATGTACTGTCCCAACCTCTCCACTAAACAACAAAGGCTGGTGACCGAGATTCTACTTGACGTCACGTCCCTAAAAAGTTCACAAGCGCCGTGGGGCACCTACAATGGCTGACAACAACTATGACAACAACTGACTACAATGGGGGGGGGGGGGGGGCTGACACATCATGAAAGAAAAGGGGAAAGAGGTGCAATGAAAACTACACTATTTATCATGCCTTGCACCCGTCCTGGGACTGATCTGACAGTGTGATATGCAGCGGCTGTACCCAACGGTTAATTTGTATTTATTCCGTCTAGTTTAGACTTCTTCCCCGTTTATCTTTCTCGTTCCCAACACTACACTCAAGGATACGTTGCCCTCTCAAAGATGCTCGTTCACATTAACCCTTTCGCGGTACTTTGGCGTTGAATTGACACGCTCATGTCCGCTTCTATACAGAGGAAACGGAAGGACAGGGAGGAGGAATGCACCAGGATTGCTCACTAACAACAGCAATAGATAAATGACGACTATAACAAGGGGTATTTCACGGCTGGGGAGCAGTATACCCTACCCAATCACACGTGTAATTAGATAAGTGAAGATATGAGGATCAAGCGAAATGAGCTAAGTAGGAGCCGTTCACGGAACAACTCAGGTGTTCTCTCCCTATAATTTTTTTTCCCGCCAACATCAACATCAACTGAGGTGTTCTTTGTTGTTTGTGCTATGCCAAAGAAAAGAGGATGCAATGAAAAAAGAAAAGAAATGACAACACCGAAAGGAGCACCGAGAGTCATTGGTAAAGAGAGTATAATACCCTTGTCAAGCGGGCAGTCTTCAATGAAGATTGAAGCCACTGAACAGCGCCACCAAGCGTGTAACGTCTGAATCTGTCAATGAGCACTGGATCGAATGCTTTTTGGTAAGTTGGCAGGTAACACGCTTGATGGCGCTACGCGTATGCTCAATGCAGAGCCGTTTATAGGGAGAGTTTGGCCATTAGGAGGAGCCTCACTTGAAGCGCGTCATGCGACGTCACGGCTAAGCCACCTCTCTCTAAGCACGTGCTCTATTGTTGTTCCGTTGTCATCCGGTCGCCGACGCCATATTGATGCTGATCGTTGTTTACCATGCAAGGAGGGAAGACACGTGCGTACATTGTCCTTCGAAAGCCCTTCGTCCTTGAACTCTTTCAGTTTGGCAACAAAACCCCCCTTATCAGAGGCGGCTGTGGGTCATAAGCCGGTTATTCCTGTAGATTGCATTCATTGCGACAACAATGCTGACGGACAGCATCAATATGGCGCGCATCAGATGGCTGATAAGCGGATTCTGCTTGGATTCAGTCTTTTTGGGCGGCGCAACGATGACTCTGACGTCAAAATAGGCTCCACCCACGAGGCGGCAAAAGATCAGAGAATGGCCAAACTCTCCCTATAAATGGCTCTGGCTCAATGTAGGGTGCACCCTAGTTTAATACAGTGTCGTGCATTAAAAGTTAGTCTGGCCATTAGAAGGAGCCTAAAAAAGAGGCTCGACCTGTCAATCAAATTGATCGTTTTTCAATGTCTGCTGTTTCCGATGCGGGCTGCAATGACACCGAAATTTTGTCCTTGAGGTAGTTCGCTAGGGCACACAGCGCAGGTTGTTGGTACTGCTTTTAAGTTACTCAGTGCTTTCACACATCAAGCGTCCTACATTTCCTTTTTTTTTTCTACTACTAATCTAATCTAATCTACCAAAATTTTCCCGAAAACGACGGCATAGCTTGGAGCGTCGAAGCGATAATTTCATGACACATATTTTTCAAAAATACTCTAATTTTATTCCGTAATTGTATATTCTCTTGCAGTTATCTTGCAAATCACCTTTAAAGGAACTATTGCGTCGGTCCTGATCGATTCCGAAACTACAATGTCATTTTACTCCTCGTTCATCACCGACAATGACGCCGAAAATCCCACACGAATTAGTGGAGTTGTTTCTGTGCAATTTGGTGCAACGCATGACAAGAGCAGACGACGGATCTTGAGAGCATTCCGGAATTCCCTCTCTGCAAACGTTGCTTGGACAAGGCCAATCAGTGAGCGCCCTTTGACTCGGATAAGGCCAATCAGGGAGCGTCAGAGAGACCTTGGCGTCCGACCGCCGGGCGGGAGTGATGGATGGCGTCCGCAGGTCGCGGAGAGGTCTGAGATCGGCTAGTGGAATGCGTTCGTGTTTGCACAGCAAGGAGTGTAACACCGTGTTCCACGGAACATGGTCATGTCAGCACCCACACACTGGTAAGCGAAAGTCGGCTTATCACTCTTCAGTGGGTCAGTTTCGGTTTCGGTATGACCGAGGTCTGATCACCTAGTATGTTTCGGAGCGAACGCGAAGCAGACGACCTCGGAGACAATCACCTGCGCTGCGCTCCTATTCGTGTTCCCAGCTTACGTCATTCTGGCTTAGCTGCAGAGGGAGTGCGAAATTTTTAAAATCCGTTTTAATAAGTCCCCAAGCAGCACAATGTACTGAAAGTCGAGTGCAATAGGGGTGGGCGGTATGTATCTTATCAATGTTCTTTAGCTTCACGAGTCTGTTCAAGGCCTTCCACTTACCCGTTCACCCCTAATGTCAGCGCCCTGTCACTTCTTTCGACCCCTAATGCACTCGACTTTCAGTACATTGTGCTGCTTGACTTGGCCAAGTAGACTGTGAAACCATGGCGATCACTAGCGTATCGGTCCCATACACACCTTTCCGGATGCTACAGTTCCTTTAAACTACGCCTCAGTACGTGTCTCAGTACGTGTACTATGTTTCTTCGTCCTGGTTAGGGGAGGCGGGGGATATATTTATTAGAACAAAGGAAAAGAAAAAGGGAGAAAGGTCAGCCAAACGGGACGCCGGCTTGCTATTCCGCAAAGGAACAAAAATAAATAAAATAAGAATAAAAAGAAAGGCATTAGGAAATAAAGGAGAAACTAACAATCAGTCAAAGAAGGATGAGATGGCTTGTTATGCCTAATCAAGGCAGCTATCATGTGCAAATAGCAAGAAAAACATTGCGGACGCCCCAAAAGCCTTCCAATCACTCTCTCCCACTGTTGTCTCTTCTTCTCTTCTCTCCACGTCTGTATGCTGCTCATAGTCACCGTTGCATCGTACGCCTCACAGTGTCAAATAACATGCCTACAGATTGCCGTTATTTCTATACTCCTGGTTGTTGATTGTTCCGTTTGCATGAACGGCCTTCGCTGGCTTTGATGTGGAGTAGACGTAACACAAAGGAATCTTGCCACGGATAAGTTGCTGGGCTGAGACAATACGTTTGCGAATACACTCCCTGCTATGGAGCATGTTGTGCTACTGTTAGGATTTACTGCGCATCGTTATCTTGCTGGCATCTCCATGTCCCTTCCCATTGAGATTCATTAACAGACCGTTCCATTGTGTCCCACAATTTTATTGCGAATGTTTGAACCATTCTTCTTCAGGCCACAGCTTCCTCCATGCATTTCTGAAAGTAATAATATAAAATTGTCAGCACATTTTCCCAATGTAACGCGCAGCATCGCCAGAAAGTAACCTGTCGCCCTGCACATTAGCGAAAAAAACCGCAACGCGCGCTTTCACTCTCCTTCTTAAGAAGGCGAACAATGCGAAACGCTCTCTCATTAGTCTCCTCAAACGATTTGTCCAATCATCGTGGGAGTTCATTTGAGGAGACCAATCCGTAGTCTCTCCGCATTGTCGGGTTTGTTGAAAAAGAGAGGGAGAGGGAAAGCGTACATTGCGACCCGACGGATGAATATCGTTCCTTTTGTGTTGGGGTCAAGGTTATGACATCTTTAATTTCGCGAGAAACTTTGGCATATGTTACTGTCTTTTTAACTGCTTTCCTGCTGACAGCAGCGAAATGGAGGCGGAAACAGGTAATGATCCGTTGCTTGATAAGTTGTGCTGATGTGTAGCAGCTTGATCACTCGATTTTTCTGACGACTCCATGCACAGAAAACGACCCTGCAGAGTGTCAGCGGGACAACAGACGACGCGTGAAGAGAAAATTTTACAGACTGTGCGACAATATGCGAAACTTCAGCGTAGGAGACCTCGTACTTTTGGTTTGCCTGGGTCACCGTTCGAATGACGCCGTGTATAACGTCCTAGCGACCAAGGATTGGTGAAGCATCGGGACATCCTGAAGACATCTAGAAGAAGAGATCTACCGGGTCTTTTTATTCGTTATAGATTTTTATAAAAAGCTGCGAGAGCAAGGCATCGATCCCGTTCTTTTTTTTGACAGGTGGGTGTAAATGTTCCCGGATTTCGGATTAGTCCGAAAAAACGCGAGAGATATATTCCAGTAAAACTTAGAGCAGTTCGGATATATCCGAAAAACTCCGCTTCAGGGATATAATGCGGGTGAACTCCATCCTTGCCTAGAAGTACCTCGACATTGGAGTCACAGAAGAGGGTATCCGATTTGGTGACTCTCGTCGTGACTCGTCGTGAGGCCTTCTCGAGTTCATTTCAGCCATTTTCCAATTCTACTTCGAAAACTTGATGACAGCGCGTATTTGTAAAACGTCCAACGTCTATAAAAAGGTTCTCCTGTACCGTTGAGTCATACTTCTCCTCCTCCTCAAAGTGGACGAGAGATGATATAGAAATTGTCTTCTTGAGAGTACAGCTAGTTGTTGCAACGCAGACAGTAAAGATAGGACGCAAACGTAGTCTACCTTTCGACTTTTTAACGAGGATTATCCGGATTTCGAGATGTTCACACCGCGAGGTGATCGTGAAACAGATGTCGCGCAAAGTATAACTTATTTCATTTGTGAGTGTGTCGTTACACAGCTGTCGCTTCGTTTCCCCGATATTCGGATATTAATTTCGATGTAAAAAGTAAACGACGAAAAACTCCGATTATTTGAAAATAAAAAACTCGTGAAAAAATATCGTTCGAATATGCCAACAAAGAAGCTCCCAAAAACAAGGAACCTTAGTTATACGGCCAGACGGGCATTCTGTCGAAGAGAGTATATACGTGACTCCTAGATGACTAAATATTAAATATTCAATAATTAATTCCATAATCGGGGCCTTTTGGGCGAAAGTGAGACAGCAGAATAGGAGACGATCCTCGTTGACAACCATTCTGTTAAAAAAAAAGAAAAGAAAAATGCTGAAACGAACGTACGTTGAAATCTCGTCTGGGTATCCAGTCTTCACGACATGGTCCATGCCACCGTAAGGACGAACATGAGGTCTTCCTGTTCCGACCACCGAAGTAAACTATTCGCAGAGAAGAGTCGACGCGTAACGTAAAGCGCGCGGAGAAAGGACTGTCAATTGACTGCGTTGTGTGTGAAGGGTAATTCGAGGAAGGGTATACCATGAGGATTCTTCGGCACATCATTGGCGACGAAAACGTTGAAATTCCGAGGGACAGGCCGCTGCTAACGGACGATGCCGTTCCAGCCCTGTTTCCGGACGCGCCGAAGTATTTCACAAAGGACGTGCGCCCATCAAAATAAACCTGGATTCTGGTGCGCAGGTGCACAACTTCAACCTGTTGTGCATCAACAGTGATGGAAACGATTTTGCAATCTCTGTCAACGTACGGCGCATGAAAGAATGGTCAATGACATGACGCATCAGAAAAAAATGAAATGGAATTCCGTGTTAAAAATTCCCTTTTTGCTGCACACAGACTTAGTCTGGACTGGTTACAACACGGAAAAATTGCCGTATAAAAGCTGTATGCAGTGTGCTTGATACAGAATTTGATAAGGGCTGGTTAGAAAGTGGTTAAGAATTCCTGTTTAGAAAATGTATACAGTGCGCATAATAAACCCTGTACGCACCTTTATTCAGGTTCCTGTCTGCTAGATTGGGAGCGGATAGGCTGGATAGGTCATGGTTATAAGAGCTGTATATAAACTAGAAGATCATTTTCATAAGCCGCACAGATCCAAGAAAGTGAGTTCACCAGCTGCTTCGACGTCTACTATACCCTGGCCATGGACTGGCCAAGCTCATTTCAGTGCTGGAAGCAGCATTTACGTTATATTTTTCCACTCAGAAGCTCTACGCCCCCAGTATCTTTGACTTCAGTGTGCAAGTCATGGTAGAAAGCGCACAAAAACACGGACTAGAAGAAGAAGACACAAGACAGCGCTGGTGTTGTCGGCTTCTTCTAGTCCGTGTTTTTGTGCGGTTCCTACCATGTCGTGACCAATGAGCCCAACGTTGTTTGTTATTTATGCAAGTCCTTGACCAATCTAAGGCTTGAACAAATTGGCTGTGACGTGCACTGCAATGAACTGATTAGACGTGTTCTTCATATCTTTTTAGTCACACGACTGCATTCTCTTACAAAATCTCTTTTTTCTTTCTTTCTCAAATTTTCTTGAATAAGGAGAATGTGTCAAAAAGAGAGCGACGGAAGCATTTGAAAATACGCTTGAACAGAAATCAACGAGATGTTTCCGTTCAATCGTACATGTATACAGCAGCTCGCTTGCCTCCTCACTTATGTTCAACGAAAATACGCTATTTTTGCTTGAAAATATGCCATTTGAAAATATTCACTATGACGTCTCGGTAAAATATAAATGTGTTCAGTACTGTACGGTCATAACTCTATTTTTTTTCTTTCTTTGTTTAAAAATTGCGCGTGCTCGTGTTCTCGTAGTTATCGCTGCATAATTAAGAGGACATGAATCAAGTACCAACAAGATTCCTTTTCGTGAAATCCTCGGGTTTAGTGCCGAACTCCGCAACTTCCCTCCTAGGAGCCCTTCGGGAGGTAACTCGCATACTGCGACCAGCGCCACCTGGACCTTTCATTGCAGTTTTGTGGGCTTATTTCCCGGCGCCCGGCACACTTCTCCTTCTAGCCACTGTAGCCGAAGTTTGATACAAATGAGCCGAAACCGAAACAATGGAATGATCGCTGTCCTGCCTTGCGCTCCTGATGCGCACGGTTTCCGTTTCGGCTCATTTGCGTAGCAACATTTGACTATGTACATTTCAACGTACGTGCACACGTTTCATATTAAGGAAAATTAAAACGGCTTTCAACGAGGATTGTCTCTCATTCTGCTGTCTCACTTTTGCCTGCATGCGCTTAATTAAAGAGATAATTGATTAATTTTGAGTAATTGGTCATCTAGTACTTGCATAGTATATCGATACCGTGTAACCCA
Organism: Ornithodoros turicata; assembly: GCF_037126465.1. Taxonomy (NCBI): domain Eukaryota; kingdom Metazoa; phylum Arthropoda; class Arachnida; order Ixodida; family Argasidae; genus Ornithodoros; species Ornithodoros turicata. The sequence continues at coordinate 25,153,493 of NC_088207.1, forward strand.
CCTGCAATAACGGTATGCTACTCTCATAGCATTACATATATATATATATATATATATATATATATATATATATATATATATATATATATATATATAAAGTCTGTAACGAATGTTTAAAAAGCAGCCTGTATACAGGGGCACAGGGGATAGAGGAAGGAACGACCACCGGAAACGTTGTCTCTTGCTATCACCACAGGGGATGGGTTGCAAAGCGTTCGACGTAAATGGTAAGAAGAAAAGAGGCTTGGTAAGAGAAAAGAGGTGAATTTGTTTACTGTTGAATGCCATAATGCTATTTACAATTTGTGAACTGTAATAGTAGACACTGAAGTTCTACACCGAGACTGGGAGGTGAACGGGGTTCGACTCCCGGCACAGAAGTCCGGCATGTTTCTGCGAGCTTTCCTCAGTCGCTTCATGGCAAATGTCGGTAGTTCCCTGTGGTCCCGACCCAGGACGCTAAACTGACGGGGATACCACACTCGCGATAATATTCCAATAATCGGCGTGTCATCAGACAAATGTTCCTGAATCCAGTGTGTCATCCCATGCTGTCTGTGTTTCAACGTATGAAGCGTAGTTCCTTACCAGAACAGACTTGAGGGCCTTAGCGTTCTCGTCACCTATGAACGCCTGCGTCGCGAACGAAACAAATGAGGTCACCAACATGGCAAGGAAACAAAGGTCCCTATACAATAGATAACTTAGTTATCGTCGCGACTCTTTTGGCAGACTAGAAAACGGGCCCGATTCGACTGCGAACCTTGGGGGGGAAAAAATAATTAAAAATAAATAGAAATCGGGTGCTGTTTTCAAACCTGGAATTCGGGTTGAGAGCAAGTGCTATTGATGCAATCGAGTATTATCTGTTTTTTTTTTCTTTCTTTCTTTCTTTCTTTCTGCACAGCAAACTGTCCGTAGACTAAACGGTCACATATTGGCCAAACCTGCATTCCTCTCGAATTATTGTCGCATATTAATGGGCTTCGCATAGTTTATTGTTGCACTCAAATAATATTTTCACCGGATGTGTGCACAGATTACTCCTAAGTCATACGTCACGTAATGCAACACAATACGTGGTTTGGAAGTCGTGGAGAAATCGCGTTTAACACGAACTGGTCCGAAACTGGCTCGGGAGGGGATAATCGGGAGGAATCGTGTTTAGCCTGAAAAAGTCATACCCTATCAGTATAAGGCTGTTTTCCTTACCGAAACATCTGGACCACCAAAGCACACGAGGGCCTGAAAAGAGTGAGTACGTTATTCCAGCTTTCAAATTTGACAAACAGCAGCTATGAAGTTTATGGCGAAGACCATGCCCCGCGCTCGATGGGGTTTCAGTGCATGCTCCCGGCGGCGTCGCACGGGTTTGCTTTGTCAATGGAACGCTAGTATGCAAAGTACGATGCGCGCTATGCATAGAGCGCGCATCGTACCTTGAATACTAGCATTCCATTGACAAAGCAAACCCGAGAAAGCAGTGCTTTCTCGGGTTTGCTTTGGCCACGTGGGGTTTAGCAAACAGCTTCGGAACCGCACAGCACAAAGGGAAATGCGCCATCTTTCCGCTGTTCAAAAGGGACGCACGACCACGACCTACTCGATTATAACGACCATGTCAGGCGCACCCCTTTTATGCGCCGCATTTTTGGAAGGTAGCGGTGGCGCTTCTGATCGTCCCAGTTATTGCTTCCTCAACTTCTACAATACTTTGTACTTCAGCTTACCTTGGTATTTCTGTACAAGCGGTGGACGTTCCACAGATATTTCATTCTGAGGTTGATTATCATCATCATTCTACGCGTTTTCATAGGGGCTATCGCTGTCGTCTGCTTCGGTAGTCGTACACACGCTTCTGCACGTTCAGAATTCAAATTTCCATCGTCCAATCGTGTTGTGCCGATCAGTAGCGCCCCTAGCGGATCGTGCGGACAGGCTCCTCATAGGGTCTTCTGATTGTGACATGGTCGTTATAATCTAGTAGGTCGTGCGCAGGACGGCCTGCGCGATACACGAGTAAAAATTAAAAGAAAAGAAAGCTCGAGCATCACGTCCTCGCTTATCGCGCGACTGCTTCTTTTTCGCTGTCGTGCTCCGCTGGCTTTGTCCCAAGGAAATCGCCGGGTCAAAAATTATTGGTCCTTGAAGCAAATTTTTTGCTCCTGCTCCGCCAACTTAACATTCAGCGCAAGCCCCGATTCTGCCAATGGAACAGTTTTTGCTCCTTCGCGTGGCAAAACATTAACCCAGCCCTGTCAATGGAATGCGCCACGGCAATGATGACGATGATGACGACGAAGACAGTGATGGTGCTGGTGGTGCTGGAGGCGGGGAAAAAAGTGATAGGCTGCACTAGCCGCATCGATCGTATGGCGGACAACTATAGCAGTACTGTATAAGCGCATTTGGGTAGCATCATTTCTACGCTATTTGGCTTTCGTCCTAAAACGTCCTTAAAAAATTGAAGGAGGGCTGAGGTGACCCCAAACATTTTTTTCGGTTTTCGGTGCAGGGTGTTCTCCAACGAATAAAATGAGTTCCCGCGAAAGAACGATGACCGTATGTGACTTACAGAGCGAGCGCGAGGTCTCTGTTCCGCGCACCTTGGAAAAGTCATTTTCCTCGTGAAAGGAGCGCATCGCAGATCCAGAGGACGTCGTGACGTATGCTACTCCTCTCACGTGACCAGTGGCGTACAGCGACACAGCTCAAGCATGTACAAGCGGTGCGAGAGCTGCGAAGAAAAAAACAAAGAAACAAGGCACGGAGCCTTCAGCACGTCACGGGAGCATCGTGTCGGCCGTGCACGGCTGCTTTCTCCGACTGTCTTTGTAAATTCTTTTGCACTGCTATCACGCACCGGAAAGCGAGAATATTCTGCATGGTAAAATGAAAATATCGAATGAAAATATTTTGCAAAAGCTGACGCGAATTAGTGTAGTTTCTGTGCAGTTTGATGTAACGTATGGCAGGCAATAGCAGACGCTGAACGTGGGGAGCATGGCCGGAATTCCCTCTCTGGATATCGGAGAAAACTTCACACGAACCAGTCCAAACAGGGATCGCCCTTTGGCGAGCGGCGGGCTGGCCGGCGCCTGCAAGCCGCGGAGATCTGTGATCGGCTTGTGTGGAACGTCGTTTCTGGATTCATACAGCCAGGAAGGTAGAACCGTGTTCCACGCGACATGGTCGCGTCAGAACACTCACACTCACAGTGTGAGTCAGTCACACAGTCACACAACAGTCACACTCTTAAGCGAAACTCGGCGTATTTGAGGAGGACTCTTCACTTATTGAGGTGCGAACGCGAAGCAGATGGGCTCAGACACAATCGCCTGCGCTGCGCTCCCATTTGTGTGCCTCGCTACGTCATCATGATGTTACTACCGTTGGGGCTTCCTCAGCTGCAAAGGCAGTGCAAATCTTTAGAACCCGATTTTTTAATGTGTAAGCCGTTTCGGAAGAGGAATTCGGCCAAGTAAGACTGCGAAGCAGTGCCAAACATTGCTGCATCGGTCTCATACCGACGTTTCCGGATGCGATAGCCCCTTTAAAAGACCAGTGAAACGCCCTCCATACTTATTTATTTAGTTTTAGTTTTTGGCTGCGACGTGTTGCTCGTGTCATAGCCCAGCGCAGCAAAAGCGCAAGAGCGGTTCGCAGACGAATTTTTTGTGTTGCCAATGAGAGCTCATAGCTGCTCTCCACGCAACCAGCGGGTCTGCTGACGTCACGAGAGGAGATCGGGCCAAACCAATGACTGATTTCTCCTGACAGTTTTGTCAATTTGATTGGCTCTCGTGGCTCCTGACAGACTGCTTGAAGAATGGAACATGGTTTCGAACCTTCTCACATGCAAACTGCTCCGCTTGCCAGGCTCCGAAAAGGGGTGTGACACCTCATAGTAAAAAAGGAGCGCACTCCATGCGATCTTGAGCTGCTACTTACTACTTGGAGCAAAAAGATACGTGCTTACCTCACCGTATATGTTGCCCATCTCACACTCACGGCTGTAATCGGGAAAGCCTTCATCAAGTAGTGTTTTCACGCACGGGATTTCCTAAGGGGCGGAAAGCAGAGACATAGATTGGTGTATTCATTTACAGTTTCAGCGAAAACATAATGACACGCAATGCTCTTGACCGCTTACAGTTCCCACAGTTTGTCAACATCAAGCTACGCCACCTACCCTCTTAGCTTGGTGTACGTTCAAGCCACCCATATGTGCTGCGCATTCCTGTTCTCGGATATGTTTGAAAGTTCAACTAGCGTACATAGCAAACGGTAGACTAAATCGTGAATTAAAAAGTAACGTCTTCACGGACCAAAAGAACCTGACGTACGCCTTGTCGTCCTCTGGTACTGGGTACACCCCCGGGAAGTCCGGCATCTCTCCTTCATATCAGAATTTACCACCGACATCCAGCATATCAGCGGCGCGGTTAACACTGTTGCCGACGCCCTCAGTCGCCTGAGCTCGCTCACTCAAGTCGAGCGCACTTCCACCCATGAACCACTCTCGCTCGACACCATGGCCCAGCTCGTTGACAGTGAACTCGCCGCCTTTCGCGCTTCAACCTCAACCTCCCTGGTACCACGACGGCTGTCGCCTGCGACACGTCCCAGGGCCGCCCACGTCCTTTTGTCCCCGTTCCCCTTCAACGTGTCGTCTTCACATCATTCCACCGCCTTTGTCACCCAGGCATCCGCGCTACTTACACTGTAAACTTTTTCACACCTTTAAAGGTGTGCGCTATGAACATTCAACCTGGTGGCGTAACATTGCATCTCCAGGGTGATATTTTACAAAATTTGGAAAGCATTACTAAAGATCGAGTGTCAGTGCAAATCTTGCTTTCATTATGTCTTGGATATCGTAGGTACGAGCTAATGCATATGTGCATCGCTATCGATAATCGAGCGCGCGCAAGTGTCTACAATACTGTTGAACAATGTTGAGATGTTGCAAGACTGAATTTTTGGAGGACAGACAACACTCGAGTAAAGAAAATTTGTGCGAAACCGTGCTGCCTATCCTGTCAGCGGAACAAGATCCATCGTCACACTCGCAGGCTCCTTCCGCTTTCTCACTTCCGTCGAGCCGCTTCGATCATATAGTACATATAGACCTTGTTGGAGCCCTACCATTTATTAACGGTTTCCGGTACATTCTCACCATCGTCGACCGTTACACGCGCTGGCCGGAAGCCCTCCCCATCACTGATTCTACCACCCCCACCATCGCCCAGGCGCTCATCAGCGCGTGGATCTCACGCTTCGGAGGTCCCCTCTGTCATCACCACTGACAGAGGTCCTCAGTTCGATTCAGCCCTCTTTACCAACCTTATGCGGATCCTCGGTACGAAGCGTTCCCGCACAACACATCCCGCATCCAACGGACTCATTGAGCGACTCCATCGGCAGCTGAAGGTCGCCCTCCGCGCCGTCCAGCACACCCCCTGGCCAGAAGCTCTGCCACTCGTCCTCCTGGGCATACGGACATCTTTCAAGCCCGACCTTGGCTGCACCACTGCTGATCTTGTTTATGGTGCCGCCCTACGCCTTCCCGCCGATTTCCTTGAAGCCTCGCCTAGCCTGCCGCTCCTGTCTCCCGCCAACTACTTGTCCCGTCTCCGGCACGCCATGGACGCTCTCCGCCCAACCCCTGCCCGCTCCAGTCACATCTCCAACTCCTTCCAACGCCCCGACCTCGACCGCTGCTAGCATGTATTCGTCCGCTGCGACGCTGTAAAAAAAAACGTTACAGCCACCCTACTCCAAGCCCTATCCCGTCGAACGGGGGACTCCAGCGTACTTCACGCTCCTCGTCAACGGCAAGGAAGACACTGTTTCCCTCCACCCAGTGGCGTCGCTAGGGTACGCGTCACCCGGGGCGGGAGCTCTTTGCGCCACCCCCACCCCACCCCATGCCCCCATTAATGGATACCTTTCCGTACCAGGCGATTCACGATAAACATATTACATCACACTCAGAAAAAAAAAGTGCTTCGCAGAAGGCTCATCTTGTTGTTTTTGGCGTCATCGTGCCACAGAGAACGGGAGGAAGCGGCAGTATTGGTGCGGCGCGTCACCCCCTCCGGCGCTTCACCCGGTGCGGACCGCACCCCCCTAGTGACGCCACTCCCTCCACCGTCTAAAACCTACCTTCATCGACGCCTCCACCTTGCAGGCCGTCGCATCGCTTGGTCCCTCCACCCCGTTTCCCACCAGCCAGCCTGGGGACCCGTCGCCAGCCCCTTCGACCCCTTCCCGTCCCCATGTAACCTAGTCCAGGCGCCTAGTCACCAGTCGTCGCTTTACGGCGACTCCCTAGGAGGGCGGCAGCTGTAGCGGCACCACTACCGTCATCGACAGCGCACCCCGAATCGTGGCGCGCTATATTAAACAGCTGAGTTCGGCTCTGGCTACAAACTAGAACGGTTGTTGTCCGTCGTTATTCTAGTTGAGCCAACAACACTATGCCTACCGGTACACTGAATGTCAAACTTCTTAACAGAGTTTAATCGTTGACGTCACTCCTCCAGAGGGCACTAGCTTCGAAAAGGCGAAATTGCTGCCATGGTGTAGGCCCCTCGAAGTTTGGTTCCAGTGGTAGTTCGCAGCCATTTGTTACTTAGAGGACTAATGACGTTGCGAGAAAAAAAAAAGGGAGAGATTGAATTAGTCACACGATAAATTCGGCTACTCCCATAAACAGACCCCCTCCCCCCAAAGGGAAAGAAATAGTAAAGAAAAACCCGCCGCTTTCGCAACAACTATCGACCACAGGCAAAATCACCGGTTACGTAGCGCACAATGGATCACACAGTCCTAATAGACTGATTCCAACGCACAGCCCTGAAAACATGGAAATTACTTGAATCATGGTACAAATAATATTAATGCAGTACAGTGACTTTGAAACACGAAGTGTACGGTGAACGCGATGTGGGTGAAGGTCTGGGCGGTCAAGACCTGTGGACCTACATTATGGCGGCAAACCTCGGCAGTGGCGCGCTCCTGCGGATTACGTCACGTGAATAAACCCTGTAAATTACCTCTAGACAATTATCCACATCAAGTATGTCCATTGCACCACATTGTGCACAAAATGCTCGCTGTTTCCGTCTTAAGCCCTAGGCGTGCAGGAAATAATATCAGCCCTTCTTTTTGCAGGGAATGATATCGGCCCTTTGAAAGCCTTTCCATTACTGCAGTGACCCTCCCTATCAATACACCTCACACTTCTGAGAGTACCAGGGCGATTACCCCTTCACAGGTAGCCAGTATACTTACGTTTTATTGAAGAGCTGACCAATATTATAGTGCTAGCAAATATTTTAAGTTCAAATAAAAGTATAAGGGACTGGCTCTACCGAAAACTCGTCCAGCTTGTGGCTGATCAGGTCAACTACTTTCATTATCCCGAACAGACGGAGGGCGCAGTTGTCGAAAACTGAAAGAGAAAGAAGCCGTGATGAGTTAGTTCGTCGTACAACTCTAAAAAGTTTATTAAACACCCGACTCTTGTTCTTTTCTTACTAATATCTCCCATAAAGAAGCATGGAAGCACCTCGAACAAAAGTGCTCGCATGCAGCGGCGACTCTCTCTCCCATCTCCTGATGGCGTGCGGTGACGTCAGATTATCCGAGCACTTTTATTGGCTGCTGAGAATCGTCTTCTACAACGATGGAGCAAGGCGACCGGCTGACTGCTCTGCGTCAGATGCGAGACGCGCTCCCCGGACTACAACCGCAAAAAGAAGGAAAGAAAGAAAACGCGCCCCTCACTAGGGAGTTTTCGCCTACGTCACATTGTGACGTGGCAGTGAAGTGGCATGCTCGTAAGCTCCTGCCACTGGTGCTCACTTTTCGTGCTAACGGCATTGAAAGATTACGAACTGCACTATATTCCAATACGACAACCATAGTTTTCATAAAGGAAAATGTAAGAACGACAATGACGAAGTGTCTTCGCGATAAAAAAAAAAACGGTACTGACACGACCGGATTTCAAAACACCATTCAAAGCTTCGTTTTCGAGCAATAATCTTGGAAACTGCGCCGAAAAAGTGACCACCACCACGGCGGCCAAGCGCGCTCGTTTGACGTCATGTGAAAACACCCTATTGGGCGGATGAGATGACGCCACAGACTGGCAGCCGATGGAGGCAAATATCTTGACCGGACCAGAGAATGATGGCTCATTACATTGGCAGACTGAGGCAATGTTTTGCCCCTGGAAGGGGCAAAAACTCTTCCATTGGCAGAAGTGGGGCATACGTTGAGTGTTCCATAAGTGGAGCGGGGGGAAAATGTTGCTCCGTGCAAGGAGCAATAGTTTTTGACCCAGCGATTACCTCAGCAACGCGACAGAGAAGAGGAGGCATGCGCGCGATAAGTGAGGTCGTTATGTTCGAGCTTTCTTTTCTCTTTCATTTTACTCGTGTGTCTTACAGGTATAGTACAGGTATAGTCGCGCGTATAGGTATAGGTATAGACCGCTGTGTATGATGCTGTAAATACTGTACAAGTCCCGCTGTGTGCGATTCCGAAGCAGTTCACTGAACCTCACGTAGCCAAAGCAAACCCGAGAAAGCACGCAGGTCACGCGCTATATGCACAGCGCGCACATCGTATCTTGAACGTTAGCATTCCATTGACAAATCAAACGTGTGCGACCCCACTGGGAGATGCACGAGACCCTTCCCAGCGCGGGACAGAAATTGCTCACCCAATGGAATCCGCAATGAAACTGCTCTTGTGCAGCACGCATACTTTTTTGAGCGAATATGCGTCCCAGCGCTTGTGATCCCAATTTCTACACCTCCTGAAACATTTCTTTTCGAGCCCTCTCATGAATAATCTAGAATACGAGGCGTATAAGAGACGTAACAAAACGTGGTGATCCATGACGAGCAAAGCCAGAGCTTGGACACGAAAATTAAACAGCAGTACGCAACGAGCGCTGGACAGCTCGTTCTGTTTAATTTTCATGCTCAGCCTCAGCTTCAGGCTTGCGTCGTCGTGGATCCACCACCACGTTGTTCACCGGCTCGCACGCTTTTATGCTACTTTACCTGGAACTTGCTGATCTTCCTACGGGATACCGTCCTACACAACTGGCACCTTAACTTAGGCCTATACGGCAAAATAATAATAATAGTTAACTGTCTATGTGTGCTGAGCTTTAGTCCTGCATGTCTAGGCTCGAGATGTGTGGTAAGTCGTTTATCGCCAAGTTGTGTTCCACTCTGTGATTTCTTTCCTTAAGACTTTCCTTTTTCCTCTTTGCTTAGGACTCTCGTGGATCACACATCCTTTCAGAAAGCTCTTAAGGTGTCTCTTAGGTGTCGATAACTTAATCATCTCTTCACATTGTTCTTTCTTTAAATCAGTCATTTCTTCAAATATTTTCGTGACAGCGCACTCCACAAACCGTCTTTTTCTCCTCCGTTTCAGACTCGTGTCCGCTGGACAGCACTAGACTGCTGAGCACAGTAGCGACGTCAGACCCTAAGCAGTGAGGGTACCGGCCCCGGATGTGCTGTCTGAGGTTTTCCCCGGGTTTTCCGAAGACTTTCCAGACGAATGTCGGCACAGTTCCCCCTGAAGTCGGCCCAAAACGCATACTAACCCCCCTGTCTCCCACTCCTTCCTGCTGTCCTCTCTTCATCTGTCCACGTCTGTACGCCGCTCATAAACACAGTTGCTTCACTGTGCTAACACGAAAATTAAAAAAAAAAAGCAGTGCGAGCACCATATCAGGTGGACTCTGTACGCATAACGCACCTTTCTTGCAACTCTTTGTCAGCGTGCTGTCATCGAAGCTCGTGAGCCTCTTCGTGAAGGCTTTCACATCGTGATTGGCGTTGCACTCCACCAGGCACAGAGCAACTAAAACAACCAGAAACACCATTATAAAGCTGCTTGTTGGACAGGGCGATACGTTTTCGTCTGCAGCACCGTTGATATTGATGAAATGCACTTAGGTATGAGCTGGCGGCATCCATGAACAACATTTGAGGCCGTCCATGAGAATACACGAGGATGTTTGCCAGGCACCATCTGGATACACAATAAGCCTTCAGGAAAATGCGCGCTAGGTGTCATAGCCTGATCTTCTCCAGTAGTGCAAACATCGACTGTCTTCCTGTAACTGTTAGTTGTGCTTCCAGCTGTGACAGTCTCATTCAGGTCAAGGCAGCGAGGAGGCGGCGCGGAGGAAGTGTACGTCTCCAAAGGGTTCAATAGGTTGGTTAGACAAAACTAGGAACTGCTACTTTGCATTAGGGGTTTGTTATCTGTTTGCAGATGGAGTCAGGTGCTGGGAAAATGAAAGCGGGTGTGTCCGGTTCGTGTGATGCAGCTAAATGCACCGCACAAGCATTCACATCATATGGCACGCTGAAAGACGACAGACCCGTCCTGTGTCAGCAAGGAAGTGTCCAAGACCTTCCATTAATCAAACGCTGAAACGATGCGATGGTCCAAGGGACAAGTATACCTCTCTCAATCTCATTAGACTTGCTGGAACGTTGCCTACGGGCAAACACAAAGAGGACCGCCGTCGTCGTTCGTGGCCAACATATTGGAGGAGCACATGTTCCGCGTCTGCAAGCGTTCACAGGTTGGATGATTCGGAGAGTTATTTTCCCGAATGTTGTACATCCAAAGCAGTGTATTATATCATGGGACGACTTACCTGGTCTTCTTCCCTTGTCCGTGCATCCTTGCATGACCATGTCTCATAAACACTTTGCATTGTTTTAGGATAGGATGAACGAAATCCGTGCAAAAACATACATGAACTCAGGGTCACAAGAAAACCGCCTTCAGCGACAAGACTGGGCTGTAACCACTGGTTTGTATTCCAACACCGTATGTACTGTTTGGGGGTCTACCACAGACTCATTGCTACAATCGTCGATCTCGACAGAGCAGAGCAGCGTGCTGCCGCGTGACAATCAAATCGCTCATCGCTATCGAGAAAGAAAGAAGGGAGGAAAGTAGTTTACTTGCACTTTGCAGGAGGGCTTGTACTCCGTTTGGATTCAGGGAGACAGCGTGAGAAACAACATGGCCTATGATTTTGTTTTTGTCGAAAGCAAAGTTGCAGTTCTTCATGTTTAGTTGAAGACCGATACATTCAGACCTAATTTCTAACGGCAAAACGATAGTCGCCGGTCTAAAATAAACACAGAACAAGAAATTCAAAAATGGAGATTGTCTCATCTTGCCCCAACCGTCGGGGCAAGATGAGACATTGCGGGGGCCAAGATAAGACACGCCGTGGTAATGAACTATACAAATTACATTTTGCAATCCAAGCTGACAAAGTAAAGCCCGTTGGCCCCTACACAACCCCCTTGAGCCCACAGCCCACATGATGTGCCATAAAACCTCACAGAACCCGGTGCTATTTTGCTCCATCGTCCTTTGCAAACAATGCGCCTATAGTCTGATGTGTCGCTGGTGCGTGCGCTTCTGCCTTGCTGGAAATATCCTATGAAACACGAAAATTTGCTGGAAAATCCTAGGTAATATGCAAAAAAAGAAATCTCTGAGGAACAACCATAAAGCCACCTAATAGTTGACTTGTCCCTTTCTAAATTACATTAAATTTAAATTGCATAAAATTTAAATTACATTAAATTGTCGCGTCTTGCCCCGTGCATGTCATCGGATGCATTAATTTTTCTGTTCAACACCGGATAAGCAAGAGTTCCCATATTTTGCATTTATCTAGATGAATGAATAAAGAAATAGAATGTCGACTTACATTGACAGGATAAGCCTGCGAAACGCCGCTGCACAGATGTCGAGAAAAAAACAACAGAAAATCGCGCCTTTTTCGAGGGTCTTGCCATTCCACAGGCAGAAGAAACCGATTTTGTTCCTCTCTCTTTCTCTTCAATGCATAAACCAACCCGGACAATTCTCACGTGCGATAACACGAGCATGCAGAGCCACCTATGAGTAAAGTTTCAAGCACATGGAGCAACGCGTCCCTAAGACAGGCGGCGTCGAGCAAAGAATGTCACGTGTCCCCCCTGTCTCATCTTGCCCCACCTTACCCTAATATGTAAACAGTCGGAAGAACCTCAAAAAGCACGCCATAGTTTTTCATGGTACATACGAAATAACTCAGGGGATTACAATTATCCCCCTCGAAAGTACTTTTGCAACGACGTATAATATAGCGTGCCCTTTAGATATGTTCATCGACATTAGAATTGAATTGAATTGCGAGAAAAGATTCGCGTGCGGTTCAGCACGCGTGGTGCATATAGTACGACGATGAGCGTCAAACTAAGGCTATAACAACATGTGTCCGGAATCGTGAATACTTTACTCGACGCTAGCTTGTGCATCAGTCTGAGATTATTCAATCAAACCTCGAGCGTAATAACAGACTCATGCGTGTAAAAAAAATAAAAAGGAAATAGAAAAGAACACATTAGCTTTGTTTCGAGGCTATATATATAAAAAAATAAAAACTGTTCAGAATGAAAGAGCGATATTGCCACGTATCACCTTGTGAGCTCCCAGTCGGAGCATTCTTTACCTTAGTTCTGTCTAAGAACTACCGTTCTTGTGTTAACCAGCTAAGCAGCTAGAATAAAGCGTTCGCCAATTATTCGCCGTCTCGCTCGTCTGTTTTCATCCGTAACAATATTTTCTTCAGTTATGCAACAAAAATGATTTCATATCACACGGAGGACACAATGTGACATTTTTAATTTCCGATTCAGAGTGGAAGGGGGGGGGGATATATTTCTTAGACGAAAGGGAAAAAAACGGGGGTCAGCCAAACGGGACGTCGGCTTGCTATTCCGCAACAAAAAGAAAATTAATGAAGATGAAGAAAGAAGAATTAAATAAATAAAAAAGAAAAGAAGAAGAATCAAGATGAAGGAAGAATATAATAAAATAAATAAAAGAAAAGAATGAAGAAGAGAGAAATGAAGAAGAATGGAGATGAAAAAAGAAGAATAAAATAAATAAAAAAGAAAAGAAACGAACTGGGAAGTAAAGGATAGACCAACAAATGGTGAAAGAAGGATGAGACAGATTAAAGACAAAGATGATAAAAGAAAAGATGAGTAAGAAACAGTGAAAGAATGATGAGATGGATTACAGAAGATGACTTTAAAAGAAAAGCATGAGGTGCGTTGAGCGTGAGAGTTGGGCACTGAGAGTGACATTGCACAGTGGTATAGACGAATAGACTGGTATAGCGCAACTGGGTTTAGACTAGGATTCTTTTCAGTATTGTTGTTGGCAGTTATATACAACATAAATCTCGCTTAATATTGCGACTGCAACGTACTCAGTCAGTAGTTTATCCAGAACCGCGAGCTCAGGGGGTGGGTGTGCAGTTACATTTAACAGTAGTACACAGGGGGAAAAAAGGGGGTGTTGTCAAACATTTGGGGGAGGTGTTGGGGGGGGGGGGGGAGGTGTGGATAAATCACTGCTCTCAATGCTCGTATGCAGAGCATCACATTTAAAAGCATCGAAAGCTGCAATTCCATCCTCGAATATGATCAGTTTCACACAGATAGCGTACGCTTCATTTTGTCTTCAAGTAGCATAACAAGTAAAATCAGCAGCAATCAGCACCAACCGAGACTCCATCGTTTGGAAAGTACACACACTCTGCCGCACTGTCGCTGCTCGCTGTTCAGCGTGTCACACAACAAGTTCGGCTGAGAGGCAACACACTCGGTGCCAGATGAGGCTTTGTTTGTATCTGTCCCTTCTATGTGGTTCCAGCCTCAGAACATCAGTTTCTCTCTTGTTCACTCGGTGCCGCTGACTTCTCCTCCGTGCTTTTGATATTGGCGCTCTTGGCTTGCTTGCTTGCTACGCCATGGATATCCCCCCGGCCACGGCGCCTCGATCGCTCCACTCTGCTCCGATCGAGGATCGAGGGGCCGTGCCTCGGCGAACCTCGGCGAGTTCTGTAGCGTCATGACGTTGCCATGGTAACGCAGGTTGCCAGGTCATCAGGTACCATCCGCTGAAAACGCGATCTGTTGTACTGGGTGGAGTTTTGGAATCACGCCCCCAAGCGGTATTGGAAACAATAACCTTACTATCCACGCAGTGCCTTAGATGATGTGGTTCCCAACCAAAGGTCCGGTAACTTGATAGTGCAAATCCCCCCCCTCCCCCCATTTGAAGTCGTTCTGACAGTGTAAGGGAATCCGCTAATTGAACAAGTTGAAAACCGCTACTTCGCAGGAAGTTTTGTCAATGCAGTCTCCGGTTTGCAACTTTCCATCTGCCTTTTCTTGAAGGGGTCATGGGGAGATGGGAACTCCTGTTTTGTTGGTTGGAAAGTTTGAGCTTGGAAAGAACCAGTGCAGCCAGTGTAGCATTCCAGGGTAGCATTCGAGCAGCATTCGTGGAAGGCTCGCCATCTAGTGGATAACTCACTGACTGATGGGCCCTCGCCATGGCCCTCGCCTTGATGGCGCTACGACAGAGGGCGGCGCTGCCTTTGGATTATTTCTAGGCGCACATGCTTGACGTTCTGCATACTGGTTGTGCTGGCAGTTCTCCCGTGTTGTTTAATTGCTGAAGTGTAACGGCGTGAGTCACTGAGTATGTGTAGGCAAGTTTCCGCCGCGCCGAGCAGAATGTTGAAGAGCGCGGTGCGCTTGGCAGCACTGATACGCAGTGCGCACAATCACCTCGGGATAAATAACGCATGAACATAGAAGTTGTACGCAAGCAGACACAAGCAGATTTGACGTACGTTGCACCGACAAAGAATAGTTCGTTTCTTTGTTTATATCGCCTATTCTATATCTACCACCCCTCACATCCCAAACCCAGGGATGTGCAGCCCACGTTGGGTAACTGTATGCTTAATGCACGATGACACATTTTTGATTCTGCTGTGACATTAAATGTTACTTTTGAAATAAAATTGATCTTGATCACGATTCACGAAGTGTGCATATCAGGGGCCGATATGGTGCGTCTAAGTGAACGCCGAATGCAAACAATTTAGGCGTCCCACATTAGCCAAAAAATGATAATTATAGCAGCAAGCAATATTTATTGATCAAACTGAATTTATTTCAAACAAAAGATATGAAAGTATGGGACACAGGTCACCTAGCACTAAAATTCGAGCAGGTCGGCCAAGGCACTTAGCACATTTCGCATGGTAGGACACTGGGGAATGTTGCTTCTGTGCGCACTGAATGCCCCTTTATCTTGCAGTGAGCAATATTGAGCAAAGTGGGTTGACTGCACCAATATAAGCAATAATATACTGACTTATTCTCACTCTATTTTTTTAGTCGCATCTCCTTGTCATTAGTCCGAATTCAATTTCATATTCGCTCAGGTGTTCGTTTAGTTGGTATTCCACCCCTGTCGTGGGCCATAGAGTTTTTTTTTTTTTTTCATTCCCTTTTTTTTGTGTGTGTGTGTATGCATAATTAATATGACTATTAATATTCACGCAGTTTCACTTTTAAAGACCACAAATGTCGAAGAATCCCATTGCCAAGAACCGCTGTTAACTCGAACAGGGAAAGTCGATCGATTTGCGTCGCGATCCAAACAGCGTGTTTCAAACGATCATAATACAAACGTAAATGCCGTATAGAGGGTAGATGGTGGTGGTGGTGGCGATAGGGCTTGCCGTTGTCGGCCTCACGTATGTGGGCAACGTCACGACTCACGCCCTGGGGGAATGCGCGTCCTGGGCCGACTTCAAAGGGAACTGTGCCGACATATGTCTGTAAGCGTCTGAGGAAAACCCAGGAAAAACCCCAGACAGCACAGCCGGCACCGGGATTCGAACCCGGGTACCTCCCAGTCTCGACGTGACATGGCCAGCACGCTAACTGAGCCACGGGCGCTGGTATAGAGGGTAGAGACCTCCGCGTATCAGTGCTTATTTGCACCAATTACATTAGCGCCAAGAGGGTGAAGCCCAATGTTTCCGAGAAGGGAGCGGGTCACTGCCGAGGTGGCTGATCACGGGTGTGCAAAACAGCTAAAGACATTTTAGAACGTTCCCGGTGCCCAGATAAGTGTACCGAATAATAACGGAGTGCATTTCTTCCTGCACTGTAAGAAAAATTTCCGTAATTTTACTGCACAAGTGACTGCTAACTCTGTTGCCGGCATGTGTGTCGTATATGCTGCACAGAATCCGTTTGGTCGTGTGCACGTTGCACAGTTACGAACTGGGCTTTCGCAGTTTAATACCCCTTTAATGTAAGTGGCTCTCTTTTCGCTTATGGCAGCATGTGCAACGCGTGCTCAAAACGAAGGTTTTTGCGATGACTACTTTACTGCACAAATGCCGGCAAGACAGGTAGCAGTCACTTTTGCGTGAAATTAGGATTTCCTTCTTTTCTTTTTTTAAGTTTGCGCTTTTGTATACATATTATGTATTAATTGGAACTGGAACAGGACCGAGCTGTTCCTGAGCCTGTTTTATGTTTCTGTGAGTGTGTGTGCGTCAAGCTTCATATGTCGCGTTTCTGTACAGCAAATACAGAGAGGATTATCTTATATGTATTAACACCAGTTGAAAAAAACAAAAATATTGGGGATAACAGTCAACATCCATCCAACCGAAACATATCAAGGTAATGCGTAGTACTTTGAGAGGCCTCCTGCTTCCGGTCTGCAAGCGCGGACGCAAAGAAGAAATGTGCACGATACGCATGATCAAATCTCACATATGGAACTCTGCGGGCCAGTAAATTCTCATTAAGCAATAAATAACTTTGTCAGGCTAGCAAATGTCTTGCACATTTTTTTCTTTTTCTTTCTTTTTTTTTTTTTTTGCTCTTCTCTGTCTGCACCCTAAAAACAGAACTTCACCGCATAGCACGCACTGCGCCAACCAGTGCTACTAACGATAGGATTATCGCTTCTGATTCGAAGAAACAGGGAGGCGTACGCCCTTTTATGTCAATTTGGATATATGATAATTGCACCAAAAGGCGTACGCCTCACTCTCTCTTTAGAATCAGAAGCGATAACCCTATCGTTTGTGGCAATGGTTGGTGCAGAGCGTGCTATGCGGTGAAGTTCTGTTCTTAGAGTGTGCAGTTCAACAATACGCTGCGACAGTTCATCTCTGCGCAGAGGAGAGGGCGAAGTTAGAAGAAGCTACGTGACGAAGTGTCTGTCCAATCACAAGGCCGCAATGAGGAGAAGTGGGACCAATGAGGTCGCTCCACGGGCAACAGGGGAAAGAGGGAAACTGGGGAGCTGCGCAGACAGATGACACACTCCGTATTGTATTGATATATACCTTGGTTGGATAAAAACCGAGAGTGTAGAAAAGGACGAAAAGAAACCCGAAGGAAACAAAAGGGAAAGTACCATATTTTGGATATGTCCGAGAGATCCGTCTCATGAGGCCAGCAGTCGTTGCTCATCATTTACAAAGTCATAGCCTTCAGGTTGTGCAGTTGTTTTCAAAGCTGTCGCGTTGCATGCCGTATGTATATGAGCAGAAAGGCATAAACACGCCTATGCGTAGATGCGTAGGTTTGAAGGGTAGTGTATATATGGTATCATCCAGAGCACTGCACGGGCCGCATTATTATGCGCGTGCCCGGCCCGATCGAGCCAGGCCTTCCTTTGACTTACCCGCCCGGACCCGGTCCGACGGCTCCATACCTGGCCAGGCCCGAGGCCGAAGAATTTCTAGGTTTCCCGGCTCAGGCGCGGCCCGAGCACGAGAAATGTATAGACTACCCGGTCCGGCCTTATCGGTCAGGGTTTCAAACTACGCGACCCGGCCAGACCCGGTCCACTGTAGCGGGCTGTAAAAGTTGACCTTGGCTAACCAACAGTGGGGTAACCTAGGTTCGAGCCCGACCTAGGCGCGACTTTGTACGGGACCGGGACCGGCCCGGGGCCATAATGTCAAACCCGAGCGTGGCCCAGGCCCGCAAAAAGATGGCGTAGTCCAGCCCAGCCCACGGCTCGGACACGGCTATAGGGCTTTCGGGTAAAAGGAGCCCGTGCAGTGTTCTAGGTGCAATAACAGCGTTTAAATGATGTGTTTACAAAACACCCACTTGAAACAGTGTTATGTTTTAAATTAACCCCCTTCCCCCCTTTAAATGGTGCTCTTTCTAGAATACACCAATTAGAACGGTGTTTACAGAACACCCCGTAACACCCGTGCGGTAATTGAACTTACGCCACAAAGGTGCCTGCCGAAGAACTAGACACATTTACACCCGAAAGGTGTAAACATTTACTGTGTACACATTCGAAGATAGAATGGAGGATGAACAAAAACGTACAAACCACGGAAGAATAAAAGAAAATAACCACAAACACAGAACACACCACAGAAAATAAAGCAATAATAAAAAAGAAACAACACGTCGCCAATATATATGGCTCGTTCACCCATAGCGCCGCGTATACGGTCTTGAGTTCTCGACGTGGTCTCTACCTGTGACTCACGTATGACAGTCTCACGAGTCGTATATCGCGAGCACACCTGTCACTATATAGCACTTATGAGAGCCCCGTTTCTTTTTTTTTCTTTTTTTTTTCTCCCTCCTTTTTCTTTTCTTCTTTTTGTTATACGTGCCACGTGAAATAAATAAGTCGTGCAAACATTTCACAGGGCGTGCATACACAGCAACCTGTTCGCATTAAACCAGAGCAAACTGTGTACTTTTCTCGCCTATTACAAACGACCCAACCGCGACAGAGCGACAGTAAAAACACCAGTCTGCCATCTGGCGGAGCAACACGGAGGAATGTTGCTGTTCGGTTCCGGAGTCATGTATTTATGGCGGAGGAAATTATTTATTCGGGGTGACAGTTATAGGAGTGTCGCATATATACGGTGTGAGAAACGGTTTTATTATCGCCGGAAGGACGACGAAAATGGTAATATTTTCGTAAAAACTACGAACAATAAAAAATGAAAAAGAATGAAGGGGTGAAAACAGTGTATTGCAGTCGGAGCTCTCGGACATTTCCTTAGAGGTACAGGACTGCCCTCTAGCGTTTAACAGAATATATAATGTGAATGCTGGTGCAATTGCACGCCCCTACATTCAATTTCGTAATCCCTGGCCGGATCATGTACTAGCAGCAAACAGCCCATGAATGCGGTGCGGGAAATCATAATTTTTTGTTACCTTCTGTTACCAACCTCATTGCATACCGCTTTTCTTTTTATGTCTTGTGAAAATCGAGGTAAAACTGCAGCAAATGAAACAATAAAAAAACACAACGATGATTGGAATGACATTCCATGTATCACTGTCGTAAGCAATCAAGATGCTCTACATTTCACAAGTATTGTCACTGACCACCTGGTTCGTGATTCAGTCTGTTATTTTTTATTTTTGTGTACAATATAATCTTCAACGTGATCTATAGTAACATTGTGCAAGTACCCAATCCCCACTGACGGTACTGTAAACAAATGTACAACAAACAAATAATGTAAATAAAACGAGAGCGGGAGGTCAGGACAAGATGCAACCGCCTTTCAAACAGGGCGGATTAGATGTTTCAACATTCCCAGGCAGGCATTCCTTGATAAAAGCTTCGCAAAATTGTCCATCACGCATATGGTGACACTCGCGACACAGAGTACGGCCGAAGTCTCATTACGGCCGAAAATCCTTTAATCCCCAAGTGCCTCATTACGGCCAAAATCTCATTATGGCCGAAGGTGTCTCATGACGACCAAAAGTAGTCTCATTTCGACTGAAGACTACCTTCGGCCGTATTGAGATTTTGGCCGTAATGAGGTACAATCGAGTACAGCGGCATGGCCGAATTAATAGAACGTCCTCTGGTGGGGTACGTGCGAGGTCATCACAAAGGCTGGGTGTTGATGAGTTCAAATCCTATACCCCCGGCTGTGTGGACGCTGCTCATGGCAACAGTTGATCCGCGGTGATAAAACTGAAAAACGAAGAAGAAGAAACCCAGACTACCTGGGCTTCGAGCTAAACGGAAAGAGATTTCGCTTTGAAAAGCGCACATTACCCCTGTGTTTCCATTTATGGCAGGCTGTTTGCGTTTCTTGTAAAGTAATGAAGCCACTTTGTATGCGGAGAGCGGACCGGGAGGTGACTATAACATCACTGAGCTGTAGCATAATTCCACCGTAACTCTCACCAGTTGTCACTGCACCATTCCCACCAAGCAAACACGACTTCACGCTCTGTGACGACAGTAATGTATTTCTTTCTTTCTTTCTTTCCTTTGCGGTTGAAATGTACAGTCTGTATGCACTGGCACCAAGTGCTCCTTACATGTGTCACGTGGGACATCCGAGTTTTATGAAGGGGATGGGAACGAGCAAGAAAGAGTCGGGGGAGTTAGTGAAATATGCAGGCGTATTATCAGGGTAAAAAGAAAAAGAAAAAGGAGTGGGTGGCGGTTATGGTGGCTGCTATGGCGGTTATTGGCCGTGTCTTTGGGCATGTGTTAAACGTGTTTATGTATCGTAACTTCTTGTGGAGCCATATTCCGATCCGTGATCCTGCTTCTCCACTCTCTCTTCTCGTGAACTTCTCTCTCCACTACTGTTACGTACGGACCTACAAAGTTGTCGCCGTTGGTGATCGCTTTTGAGCTGTTGCTAGAAAAGAAGAAGAAGAAGGAAAAAAAACTATGTTGCCGTTCGCCACTGATTCAGGCTAAAGCGTCTCTATAATGTGGGACACATAGGGATGTGTGCCCATACGCTAGCCTTAGAGGGCACCACCGTGGTACAACAACAAAAGATAGAGACAGAAAGAAAGAAGGAAATACTAGCATTGCATTGGCAGTTCTTCAGGAGGACTTTGAAATTCAGGAAGGTATATTCTCGAACTTGGGAACGTACATTATCTCGCTTAGTCGGTTATTCGTTTCGTAAAACAATTGTGTGTAGTAACGGCTACTTGGTACGCTATATAGGTAGCGCGATCAAATCAGATGAGGATCAGAGCATCCTGGCCACCCGCAATCACACTCTGATTTTCCCCAATACCTCCCGAAAAGGGTTGCTGTGGGATCCACTCGTCCACTATCACAAAATCATGAAACAGCGTGCCATCTCCACACGTAACTGCACGCAGCTCAAAGTGTTCTTTTTGTGCAAAAGAAATTTTGGCATGTACGTTACATGCGCCGTATTGAAGGCAGTCTCTCTCTCTCTCTCTCTCTTTCTTATTCACATTTTCTTTCTTGCTCTCTACCGGGGCTCCTCGAGTCAGTACACACTCCATAAAAAGTAACCCCTTATAGATGTCGCGACATTGTGTAGCGATTCGTAACGCCTTGTTAATTTCCCCCCTCCCCTCCCCGACAAAAAAAAAAAAAAAACATCTGTGACACAGAACCCTTTTGTGGCGAAATCTTCCTGCGATATCGAACTCCGCCATGGCGAAGTCATTGACACTGGTACGACCGACGGCGGATGCTTGTGCCATACATATGCGTGGTTGGTTGATGAAACGTATCCTGCATTGCCGGGGCCTCTTCAATTGACAGTTTCTGCGAAGTGGAGGGCAAAACAAACTTAGCAGATCGAGGTCCTCGTTCCGTGACAGTGATGGAGTGTCTTTCTGCAAGTACAGCCACTCCAGCCTGGAAGTCAGGCCACGCAGCGGGAAAGCGAATGACTTCGTGAAATTTCTTCTGGGTTCTTCTTATGTATACAAGTGATGCAGTAGATGGCGTCGCCTAGAAGTCTACGCAAACAGAAAACATCCGTTTCTGTACACGTCGAGCTGCAGGTGAACAGAGATTCAGTTTTCCTTTCGTAAAGAAGAGACAGTCGGAGTATCGTCTTTGCTTGAGAGCCTATGTAGACTCAAGCTATGGCAAGCATACCAGACATTTTCTTCTTCTTCTTCCACCTCCCACCAGTCTTGCGTTACTCTTCTTCCTTCGTACACTCCTTCTTTTCTCTTTTTATTTCTTAGATGAATAAAAATATGTGCGTGTGCACTATAATCCTTACATGCTCAATTGCTCTCTATGTGACCCTGCCCACTGTGCCATCCCAGTGTGTTGCATTATGCGTTGTTTGTTCCCTGTGCGCCGTATTGTATCTATGCTTGTTGTTGTTGTTCTATCCATTATATCAAGCCCCTCCCCTTGTTTGTGCCATTGTGGCCCTGAGGATATTGAAAATGAATAAATAAAAATATTTTGAGATACAAATCTATATACAAAACCTAATATGAAACGCGTTCAAAGTTTGTGGGCAGTTGCTGCAATGTGCGACACAAAATACAAAGTCGTATTCAAACATAGTACCGCCTGTAGAGACGAAACACTCCAATCATCATCACAAAAATAAAATTATTGTTGTTGCTGCATCAGCTTGAAGTTTCACCGTGAACCAACGGAATGTCTCGAGTTGCTGTGAAAGCGCTAATCGTTTCGCTGAGAGCATAAACTTACGAAACTGTAGCTTTTTGGTTTTTATTTATGTTTATTTTATTTATTTATTTTTCATTTTTTTGTGCTTTCGGTACTCTACGCATTTCGTCATGGCACTAGCAATAATCGGAATCCTATTATGAACAAACTAAGGTGGTGACTGTGGAGGCGAGGAACGTGTTCCAACTGCACACTCTCAAGACAGGCTGCATAAACACGGATGCCTTTTTTAACTCCATGCTAGCGCCGCGAAGCAACCGTGGCTATGAGCGCTGTACTGACGTGGCCATATGAAGAGAGGACAGTAGGAAGCAGAGGGAGAAGGGGGGTTAGTATGCGTCCTGGGCCGGCTTCAGGGGAAACTGTGCCGACATCCGTCTGCAAAGTAAAACCCAGGGGGAACCTCAGACATGCACAGCCTATGTGTCAGGATTCGAACTCACGACCTACCAGTCCAGAGCAGCACCTTGGAGGACCAACCAACGGATGCTTCTATTCACTCGGACATGACGCTGATGGACGCCTATTTTTTTCGTTTTGGCAATGTTTTGCGATGTTTTGGGACGTATGGCCAAATTGCCACGAAAACGCGCCTATTTACGCCTCTTATTTTCCACACGTCAAAAAAGAGAGCGATATCATGCCGGTCATGCCACGAGCGTGTCGTGCGGTGAAGCTCTGTTCTTAGAGCAATGAATCGTAATCATAATGGAGCCGTGATCCCTTAAAAATAAAAACATAAAAAATGAGGTGGTGGCGGTGACGAAAACCGGCTTGTTGTTGTTGGGTAAAAAATGAACTTCACCACATAGCACGCTCCTAGCCAACCATCATCCTGAATGACAACGTTCCCGCCCCTGATTTGTTGAAAACGGGAGGCGGAGCCTATTTTGTACCCACTATACGTACGTAATACAGTACAAAATAGGCTCCGCCTCCCGTTTTCAACAAATCAGGGGCGAGACGAACGTTGTCATTCGGGATGATGGTTGGCTGGGAGCGTGCTATATGGTGAAGTTCACCCTTTCATCCCTACGTGAGGCCGACAACGGCAAGCCCTTTCACCATCACCACCACCACCATCACCCTTTCATCACCACCACCACCACCATCATTTTTAAGCAAGCTATTTCGCCCCCCCCCCCCCTCCTTTTTAAGAGTGCACACTCTTAGAAGTGAACTTCACCGCATAGCACGCTCCTAGCCAACCATCATCACGGATGATCTGATTTGTTGAGAACGGGAGGCGTACGCCTTTTTGTGACAATTATGAACAGCATAAGTGTCACAAAAAGGCGTACGCCTCCAGTTTTCAACAAGTCAGGGCAGATAACGATATCATTCGAGATGATGGTTGGCTAGGAGCGTGCTATGCGGTGAAGTTCATTTTTAAGAGAGTACAATCAAACGACTTTGCAGGGCGCATTGCACGGCGCACTTGCAAAGGCTCTTTCCCCCCAAAACCGCATTTTCTCGCATATCCTCGCTGACTATTTAGGTAATCGTTGTTGTTATTGTTCCCAAAACGTTCCCAGAACGCGATCCCTTTTGAAGCTGGGACGATGAAGGGCGTTCAAAGGAGAGGAAATTAATGTTCCTCGGTCTCAGCGTGAACGAACCTTGAACGGCGAGAGTAACCGGCAGGTGAAATATCGTCTTTCGTTTCAACCCCGCCCACTGTTTAAACAAAGCTTCCCCCCAGCGCGTTCTTTCTGCGTGAGCGCGTTCTTGTTTATGCTGCATTCGTTGATGGACGACTCCGCTTTCTTTCTTTTTCTGCTTCATGGACGTCTAATTGCTTCGGCAGCGGCTTCGGCTCGTTTCGGCTACGAAGATTTTGAATGCCGCGTTGACAACGGACGTTCGACGGAGGACGGAAGATTGGTTATGTGCCCTGCAGCAGAAGACTACTACTATATGGACTCAGTAACGCGTGCTTCCGTAACTACACTGTTAAAACAGAACTTCACCGCATAGCACGCTCCTAGCCAACCATCATTCCTAATGATATCATTATGTGCATCGATTTGTTCAAAACAGGCAGAAGGCGCCTATCTGGGACAAGATAATCTGTCCCAGATAGGCGCCCCCCCCCCCCCCCCCCTGTTTTGAACAAATCAGGACACAGAATGATATCATTCGGAATGGTGGTTGGCTAGGAGCGTGCTATGCGGTGAAGTTCTGTTTTAACAGTGTACCCGATTATGTGTGTCTGTTGAGGACACATGACATGTCTTGTCTCTTGAAATCCCAAGCAGCACAACATCTTGGCCAAATATTGGGCCAAGATATGCTGCTTGGGATGCATCTCGCATGCTGAGTTCTGCTCTATATATGTACTCGTACTTCCCCAAGTCTAGCGCTAAGTGTATGCAGACCCTTGAACTGTGTCACCAACTGGCTAAAGAACACAGACTCGCCCCTTCTCTTATGCACTTGGGTATGCCCAGAATTGACTCTTACCTTATGCCGCCATCTCTTTCGAAGTCGTTCAGCACGCTGTTCCACCGGCTTCGTGTGTCCTATACAAATGTGTCCTACACTGTTAAAACAGAACTTCACCACATAGCACGCTCCTAGCCAACCATCATTTCGAATGATATCATTCTGTGTCCTGATTTGTTCAAAACAGGGGGGAGGCGCCTGTCTGGGACAAGATAATCTGTCCCAGATAGGCGCCTCCTCTCATTTTCAACAAATCAATATACAGAATGATATAATTCGGAATGATGGTTGGCTAGGAGCGTGCTATGTGGTGAAGTTCTGTTTTAACAGTGTATGTGTCCTATACAGTGTGTCCAGTGTCCAGCTGATGTGTCCTATATAGGAGAAGACCACTAAATACACTTAGGAAGGAGGACTCTCGCAGCTGGCTAAATGTGACGCGGTTCTATTGACAACACCGAAGATAGTTTGCTGTCTTCCTGACGATACCGTCAGCATCGACAACGTTCCCAGGAAACATTGACAACACAGGACCGCAGACTTTCTGCCGTGACGAAGCTTCTATAGGTTCCTGACATGCAATGAAACATACCAAAGTCCTGCTTGCTTTTGTGCGGTTTCTTACAGACAGCAAGTTGGTGGATTTACATTGTCCACGAACGCGATTTCAGTGGTCCCTGTGTGCACTGCTTCTTTTTTTTCGTTCTTGTATTTACTTATTTTCCTATTCCAATTCCGAGAACTGGAGTAGTCGGCGCTCTTAATTGAACACCATCCATTTTATTTTATTTTTGACCACCATCTCCATCAACCTCCCACGAGCAAACAAAGATTGGTCATGAGTCTTTTAGTACCCCTACACATATACTACACACATACCCACAGTACACATACACACACATACAGATACCACTGAGCTGCGAGTGATTCGCAGCAAGTCGTGACGTTCTCCAGGATGCCTTGGTCAGACGCGACACCGGCCATCTCGACCTCAAGTAGGTACTCGGTGACTAGCCAGCAGCACATCGACATGTTTCGCACTCTGTGATGTCCTTCGTTAGGACTTTCGCCTCGCTTCTATGAGCGCACTGGAGTAGGCGGCCCAATGTAGAGTTGGGCCAACATCTCCATATTTTTCCTTTTTTTTTTTTTTACCAACCAACCAACCAGTGCTCCTCGTGCTTGTGTTAACCGTTGAACTGCGTGAAGCACAAAGCTCGCGTACTTCAGTTTCCGAGAAATCATAGTGCTGCAAAAATACTGCAGCTCTTGGATATCCCAGTAATGGGGTAGAGCATCGCCCCTGGCGATGAAACTCCCCAGTCATCATCTTCTAATAAAGTTGTTGTTTTTGGATATCCCATTGCTGGTGCCTTTTCTTCACTGCATATCATTCAATCTACGAATACTTTGTTCTGACGGCTATTTCTCCTCCAAATTTGCGGAGCATCAGAAACGCGGTTGATAATGATAGTAATAGTAATTTGTGACGTTACGTATGGGAAAAAAAACCGTTGTCACGAACGACACCATTTTGTCCGTACGAGCGATTCTATTGCGCGAAATATGTTGGTAGAGCCGCAAGCGCGTTAGCGCCGCGAAGCAACTGTGGCAATGGGCATTAGTCGCTTCACGTGACCATTTGTGCCTTACGTCATGCCCTGCGCATTGGAAAGATTCTCTCTGTTCGACACAGAATATTTCTTCTTCCTCTGCTCGTCTGTTCGTGTAGTCTGCTAGCACCATTGCTTTGAGCGCTCTCCTTCGCGTTTTCTAAAAATTATTCCAAATTTCTTCCAGCATCGTTTGAATAGTATTGGCTTTTCTTCGGTGATATTTTCATGGCGCGATCTTTCCTCCTGGCCCTCCTCCTCCGATGCCTCGCATGATAAAGTCCCTTTATTGGACATCTTTTGATTGGATGAAGGAGAAGAAGTAGTCGTTGTCTGAGCAGGCAGACCTCACTCTTCTTCCTTTGAACAATGTACCACCACCAGCACCACCATATGGAACCCCGATGTTTAACGTCACTCACGGAGACGACGTGGCTAAGCAACTTGTAGCTTAATTGTCACAAAATTACTTGCTTCCTCAGCGGGTTTCAAACCCGCAACCTTGGAATCAATTTTAATAGTAACGTGGGAGCGTCTATATCCGTATATCGTTCTATTATTCACTTACGAACTGATGCTTAGGGAGTATTAATATTTTATGATCCCACACTCTAAAAACAGAACTTCACCGCATGGTACGTAGTGCGCCAATCATTCCCGCGAACGATAGGCACTTTTGATTGGAGAAGAGAGGGAGGCCTACGCCTTTTTGTGGCAATTACCATATACCCAAATTGCCACAAAAAGGTGTCTTCTCGAATCGGAAGCGATAACCCTATCATTCCTGACAATGGTTGGCGCACAGCGTGCTATGCGGTGAAGCTCTGTTTTTATAGTGCACCTATGCCGTAGGTTGCGCTACACTCTTAGAAATGAACTTCACCGCATACCACACTCCTAGCCAACCATAATCTCGAATGATATCGTTATCTGCCCTGATTTGTTGAAAACGGGAGGCGTACGCCTTTTTTGTGACAATTATGAACAGCATAAGTGTCACAAAAAAGGTGTACGCCTTCCGGTCTCAACAAATCAGGGAAGGTAACGATATCATTCGATATGATGGTTGGCTAGGAGCGTGCTATGCGGTGAAGTTCATTTTTAAGAGTGTACAAGCTCAGATAAAACTCGAGAAAAAATAAGTGCACATTAACTTGGAAAGATAGGTTCAAGTAGAGTCACACTAGAGTTCAACTGCTTTGCTTATCTCCACTGCCTTTCATATATTTCTCGATAGATAACAAAAATCTGAAAATAAGATCTCAAGAACACCTCGTTTTCAGACTTCTTCAACAGATAGTAGAAGAACGTATTTCTGCTATACCTAATAACACATGTCTATGCAGATTTCCATTCTGAAAAAAATTAAAGAAGGAAAAAACAGTAGAGGTGGTGGTGGAACTGCTTGCCGTAGTCGGCCACGCTTATAGCCGGGCAACGTCATCATGACTATAGCAGGAAGGGACCGTGCTTCCTGGGCCGACTTCACAGGGAACTGTGCCGACATCCGACGACTGTGCCCAAAAGCGGAACTTCGCTGCGTAACGTGCACTCTGGCCAACCATCAATCCGGATGACGTCGTTACGTTCCCTAGCAGATTGTAAACGTGAGGCGTACGCCTTTTGCGGATACTTTGCATTTGTGTTATAGGGACATTAAAGTGTAAAAATCTTGCCTCGCCGAATGAAAGATGCCGTTACCTTGATAGCAATACAAAAGGAACGGGTCTCATCCCTTGCGTCGTTTGTGATATATGAGCGAAAGAAACCGCAATAGACGAGTTCAGAAAATCCCAGTGCTCTTTGCGCACACATTGCATCATGGGCGCTTGCTGAGCGGGGGAACGAAGAATAACCCTTCACATTTTGCTTTCGCTGACCTTGACACGTCGTGGACAATGGACCGGCAGGGGAGAAATCGGACCGGTTTGGAGGCCACCCGTTTCTTTCGTACTAGTAAACTCCCACAGTTCAAAGCGGCGCTAAGCACTCTGGGATTTTCTGAACTCGTCTATTACGCTTTCCCCCTTCCTCTCCTTCTCAAGAAGGCCGACAATGCGGAGAGGCCTTGGATTGGTATCCTCAAACGTTATCCCGCGACGATTGGGCAACTCGTTTGAGGAGACCAACGGGAGCCCCCTCCACATTGTCGACCTTCTGGAGAAGGAGAGGAAGGGGGAAAGCGTAATAGACGAGTTCAGAAAATCCCAGAGTGCTTAGCGCCGCTTTGAACTGTGGGAGTTTACTAGTACGCTATATACACTAAATAAGTAAATAAGTACACTAAATAAGCTAGCTTATTTAGCGTAGCTTATTTAGTGACTCTATGGAGAAGGAGAGGAAGGGGGAAAGCACAAATTGCGGTTTCTTTCGCTCATAACTCACGAACGACGCAGCGGATGAATCCCGTTCCTTTTGTGTTGGTGTCGAGGTAATGGCATCATCAAAATTTCATTCCGCGTTGAGAAATTTTTGCTCCTTTAATGGCGCGGAAAGACGTACGCCCACTAAGTATCTAGTTTCGTTTCCAATGGAATAGCAAATCGACCTTGCGTTTCACTTTAACCTTTCGTCTTTTCTCTTCTTTTTCTCTCAATAAATATGCATCTCTCTCCCCTCACACTCTTTCCTCAAATCACTCACGACAACGTATCATTCTGTGCGGTGCTTGGCCTTGACCAGGTCATCTGGTGGCGGAGCTGTTTCGAATTATGACAGTTGAAGAAAAGGCACCAGCAGTGGAATTCGAACTCACACCCTCTGATCAGAGATGCTTCGCACGTCGTAACGTATCAACACCAACATCTACCGTCTTAAAGTGTTTTTTTTTTCTTTCTATACTTGATAGCCCGGTTATGTTTTTAAAAATATGTCTTGGACTATAGTTATTTTAGCTGTTTGTTTGTTGTTATTGTGTTTATTTGTCTCGTTGTGTTTATCTTTCGCAGCGCGACTAGTGTTCTCCCTTTATGTAACTCCTTATTGGCCCTGCAAATAATAAAATGAAAATGAAGTGAGACGAAATATGCTGCCGATAAGAGCGAACGGTTCACACATGGAGCACTGCCTGCAGGAGATATCCCGATTATGAAGCCATATCCCCGATGACAAACAAGATGGACGCGCCAGAAGCCATAAACCAACAAGCGCAGCAGTCAGTCCACCCTTCTTTCCGATCCAGGTGGAATGAGGAAAGGAGCACGCACGTTCATCCCATTAATCACTCGGTTAACTGCGTTATACCAGGATGTCTCCCTTTCCGCCTGCCTGCCTGCCTGCGGCACTCCTCCTCAACCTCCTTCTCTCTCGACGGAGGACCCCACACCGAAGACCACTTATAGTCGCCACATGCTTTTATGAGATAGATAGTATTCCCTTTCCCATCCGATTATAAGAATAGTCGCCATTATCTCGAAGCTCGCGTCTTCCACTAACCACCCTCCTCGTTGGTCCTTTCGATTGTGTGTGTATATTTTTTTTTTCATTTTGTGTGTGTGTGTGTATCTGACTCCAGGTAGGGCGGTGGAAACAATATAAGCCTTAATGACCTTTCCAGAAGTAACAACAAAAATATAAAACAGTGAAGCTTTCCTTTAATGGATACGAGCTTTCATGCAGGACTGCATTTGGTCAGGTACAAAACACCAGCATTGGAGTTACAAATATATATACACTGGGATGGCACACACGTGAACATACGAAAAGGGAGAGGGTAAAGGATACAAATTAACAGAGGGATGACAAATACAGTATTTGTCATCCCTCTGTTAATTTGTATTTGTCATCCCTCTGTTAATTTGTATTTGTCATCTCTCCGTTAGTTTGTTAACCCTTTGTTAACCCTCTGTCACCCCTCTGTTAACCTGACGAAACACAGTCCACTGCATGAAAGCTTGCATTCATTAAAGGAAAGCTTCATTGTTTTATATTTTTGTTATTACTTTTGCCAAGTGGATCTTGACGTGGTATTTGTCATCCCCCTGTTAATTTGTATCGTTTACCCTCTCCCTTTTCGT
Source organism: Ornithodoros turicata (assembly GCF_037126465.1). Classification (NCBI taxonomy): domain Eukaryota; kingdom Metazoa; phylum Arthropoda; class Arachnida; order Ixodida; family Argasidae; genus Ornithodoros; species Ornithodoros turicata. The sequence goes on from NC_088207.1 coordinate 25,183,983, forward strand.
ACGTTCACGTGTGTGCCATCCCAGCGTATATATATTTTAAACTGCATAGCTGTTGTTTTGTACCTGACGAAATGCAGTCCACTGTATGGAAGCTTGTATCCATTAAGGGGAAAGCTTCAGTGTTTTATATTTTTGTTGCTACTTTTGACAAGTGGACCTTGACCCAACCCTCTACATTCTTCAACTGCTCTTTCCAGAAAAGGAACTCGGTATTGGTACGACCCTAGAGCAGAACCTTACGAGATAGGAGGAAAAGCATATTAATGTGGAGCAGAATGTCACCTATGAGGCGCAGAGCGGCACTCGATTTGGGGGGATGTGTTCAGTAGCACGAAATACAGGCCCGCATTAACTGCACGTGAACTCAGTCTACAGGGCTACATATGTCGGTGAGGAGCAATTCCGTGTGAGTAACATCTTTTCAGTTACGAATTTCAAGACTCGCACAGAGTTATGCCTTTGTATAGAGATACACACTCGTCCTACACCGTTTTATGACTCGTGATTTCAGTATAGCGGAACGTACCCTTTCTATAATCATTAACATACGTGCAAAGCATTACAAAAAGGCGTATGCCCCCAATTTTCACGCTGTTAGAGAGAGAACGATGTCTATATATATATATGACGGATGTCTATATAGGAGCGTGTCATGTGGGAAAGTTCCAGCACATCGTAAAGCAACATCACCATTACTATATCACCCTTTTCGGTAATAGGACCATTTTCACCTTTCACTTCCTATCACTTATTTCCCCTATACCTTTCACTTCCTATCTTCCCCGTTTGAGACGCTCTATTATCAAAGCCTTGCGTCGTAAAAAGTATATTTCTCAATTTTGTTTGGCCTTGGATTGTACTATTTCGCACTAAAAATTACGACACAGTACCAGACACACTATACAATAGTCCCCACCGCAATAAAAGAGACAGGTCGTTACAATATGCAGTTACAATAAGAGCAGACGAGAACGAGCAGAACACACTGATGATAATAATAAAAAGGAAAATGATGTACGTATTGGATTCACAAGTAGATTCATCCGTTTACGACTTTCTTTTTCTTTTTTTTTTGTGTGTGTGTTAAATTATGCATAGACACTCCGTGGTCTACCCCCGCAATAAAACTGACCAAACATTCACCGATGCATCTTCTCTTTAAAATATCACCACTGTAAGACAGTCGCCATCCCGGATACTGCAACGCTCGAAACCGAACACCAAAAGATTCTTTTTCTCGAAACCTTCAGGTAGGCCCGTGGGAGCAGAACGTCTGATCAATTTGTCATGTACACCCCAAAGCAAACAAATACGACGCATTAATGCTCCAAAGTAAATTGAGCTCGGGCATGAGAGGGAGTTCGTTCCCCCCCCCGGGGCGAGGAGGGGGGAAGGAAAGGGGGGCGAAAATTAATTCGCCGCTGAACCGAAGGTGGGGCCTCGGTGCTCCATGCATGCGCTATGCATGGCGGTCAACGCTGCTTCAACGCTAATTGATGGGCCTTTCGAAAACAAGACACGAGTGTAGTTGTTTAAAAAACGTGGCCACTCTATCACAGGGAGCTGACCGGGTCCAGCAAATCGAGCTCGGCCAAATGTATTGCCCTATGCATACCTAACATTCTCTTTCCACTTATCTGTGCTGCGCGTTCTCGCCTCCTTTGTAGTGTTTGCCAGTCGTGACAGTGTTCAAATAAATTTGTCTCACAGAACGGGTTTCGAACTATGTCCTCACTCCGTTTGCCGCGACGTATGTACAAGGCAGGACATCCAGAATCCTGTATCCAGATCCAGAATGTATAGTAGCAGCATGCAAGCTATAGCTGCATGGTGTAGTACATTTTGCAACGACTGTGCCATCTCCTGGTGTTTCAGCAGTTTAGAACGATGACAAATTGTGCGATGAAACAGCGAAGGACAGGACGAGACCGACTTTTGTCCTTGTTTTGTCCTTGTGTGAGATACTACGCTCTTAGAAATGAACTTGACCGCATTGCACGCTCCTACCCAACCATCATTTGGAATGATATCGTTATCTGCCCTGATTTGTTGAAAACTGGAGGTGTACGCTTTTTTGTGACAATTATGGACAGCATAAGTGTCACAAAAAGACGGACGCCTCCCGTTTTCAACAAATCAGGGCAGATAACGATATCATTCGAGACGATGGTTGGCTGGGACCCTTGCTATGCGGTGAAGTTCATTTTTAAGAGTGTGTGAAAGACACGTAATGTGGCGAACTTCGATGTGAGCTCTCTGTGTACCTACAACCGGAATAGTTCCGACAAGGGAAAACATAACATGTCGGATTTTCGCGGTTCTGTCGTCGTTGCCGTTCAAGATGCCCCGTTCAAGCGTTTCGGCGTTAACGATGTCCTGGTATCACGCGGGGATTTCCACGGGGACTTTAGCAGATGGGTAATGCTTCAGTTCCCGCGAAGGCGGTTCGTCCGGGCCCAATGGCCCGACTTCCTCCTCGCGCTCACCCACGTGTAGGGGGAAAGGAGGAAATACCAACAGAGAGAGACATGATGCACGCACAGGCCCGCCCCCCAAATTACCATGGCAGATTGCCGGCATTCCAAAGCATGCTGAAGCAGCACTCAAGATGCTGATGAGCCCGGGACGACTAACTACCTCTCATGAGCAGGTATATGATTAAAGATGCTTGCTCAAACAACGCTTGGTTAAATGTTGCCTCTGACCTGCAACATCGGCTTGGAGGAACCTGCTACGGAGCGTAGCGACCTATACAGTATAACTTACTTGGACTTCATTAATTACATTCGTTGTCGTATATCGACTCCGTTCGTTGGCCGTCTTTGTACATTGTGTCCTCCGTTGGTAATGAGATACATGCACGCACAAACCACAATTTAAATGTACTGTAAAGTAGACGATATAGGCGTTTGGGATGGCGTGCGTGAGAAATAGGGAACCCAAGACGAAAGAGTCCTAACGAGCGCAACAACAATAACAACAACAATAAATGATGGAGAAGTGATGATGGCATGGGATGAGACGAACGCAGCGACCCCGACTGGAATTGGATTTTCGGCTTTTCATAACGCACAGCAGTGCCCTTGCAGCGCCGTTACGGCTAACAGTGAACAAACAGAAAAAAAAAGTTGATCAGCTGATAAGTCAAGAAAATAATGGAAATAGCCTTTATAAGCATATTACGTAAAAATAACTGCTATAGTAAAAGAAAGCCTTTCTGTTGTTGTTGTCGCCGGCCGTCTGCAGACTATACGTTTGCGTGATTTCTCGCTGCCAACGAGGGCAACGCAAGCCTGCTTTCATGCCGCACGCTATTTTACAAAAACATGCAAAAATGCATCCGAAACTCAGCATTGTGTTGCTGAGGCCCTATATACTTATTCCAAAACAAAGGGGTGACGGCGACGTTCACCATCAGTCTACGCACGAGAGAGACGTAAAGTGGTCGGAAAATCTGCTTGCCAAGTTGAAAGGTTAGTGTGGTTTACCTTAAATATCGCGTTATTCAGGTACAACAACGGTGGTACAACAACGGTGATGTCTTCATGATCTGAAAGAACAAGGGATGGACCTTTCGGTCGCCATATCCCAGTGACGATACAGACCGAGCAGTTTTTCACCGTCAATGTTCCCTGTTAATATAGGCGTGAATTCCGTGGCCGAGATCCTTCCAGGAACAACAGAAGGCGAAAATATAACGTGGTACACATCTGGTGGACGCCTGGGAGGAACATGGCGTCCAGCGGACACAACGAACGACTAAATCATGGAGATGATGCGGGGAAATTCTTTGCAGTGGACATGGAATGTCTCAACACCACCAGATATTTCGAGGGATATATTTTAATTGTCTGGTACCATATAATATCTTCAGTGTGGTATTCAATGAACAGGCTCCAATTCGAAAGTCCAGTTGATATACTCCCTCCTCTCTTTCTGTTTGTTGAAATAAACTTGTCCAAACACAAAAAAAAGAGAGAGAGAAAGAAAGAGAAGAACGTGTCATCCCGAAGAAACGCTGCAAGACGGAAAGGAACCAGACCCAATTCTCCGAACGCATTTTATCTCACTAAAAGAAACAGGCATAGCGAAAATTTCAAAAATATCGAAAGAGAAACGAAGCGAGATGGCTCCAAACTTCCCCCAACTTCTGAAGTGATTGATAGTTCGCGATAGATATCTGTGGTCTCAGGGGCAGTGTGACGTCTGGCTCTGGGGACTGCTGCAGTCTCTCGTCTCCCTCTCCCTTGAAGGCAATACAAACAAGCTGCACTAACGCAGCATGCAGCTTTGAAACGCCCCAGGCTAAGTTGGTCGACACATACGACCATGGAGGGGGAACGCTTATCGTTCCAGTTTGCGTGGACCGCGGTGATTCTTGGTGACCCCCGTGGTCCTACGCTTGGTCTCTTGGCTGGCTAAATCTTGGAAGTTGGCAACAGTTCTCGAAAACGTGGTCGAGAGCCGGAAAAACGCGAGATTTTTAGACGTACCTGTCTTGTTGGTACCTTAAGAGAAATTTCAGGAACGACTAGTGAAGAAATTGTGTACCAATATAGTTGCATCTTTGTAGCCATTATTTTCCCGCGACCTGCAAACTCAGCGTATACGACAGCATCCGTATGTAGAGTGAGTGAGAGAGTAAAAAGAAGGGGGGGGGGGAATTGAGAAATGTGCACCACCAACGTGGAAGCCGGCTACCCCGAATGTAGAAGTAGAGAGGCAGCAGTATAGCATTTTTCATGTGTGGCGTCATCGACATCAAAAGAGACAAACAACAAATAAATACATCATGACGGTGTCCGGGGATGTCTCATCTCTTGAAGTGCCACTATACGGACTGTAAAAAAAAGTGCAGGTGGACTAAAAGGAGACGGTATATGCAGAGAGAGGAAGGGGTGATGGTTTTCTCTCTTTACGTTTTGTTCTTGTTGGGTTCATTATGGGAGTAGCGGGAGTCGTTGGGTCTCGAATTTAGTTTCAGTTTTTTTTTTGTTGTTTTTTTTCATTCGAACTCCAGCTCAAGTTTACCGAAGTAGGCCTGTTATCGTTAGGAAGTCCAGAATTCAACCACTGAGAACAACAACTTTATTGAGATAATAATGATGCCCGGGGATTCAACCGCTGAATTGGCCATAATTCCCCGAATTTACCGATCGTTACCCAAGCTTCAGTTGCAAGGGACAGAGACAAGTTCCGATCGAACATTTAGTTCGCAAGTATATTTTTATATGATTGGTTTCAATTGACCCAGCTAAAGACAGCGCTCTTTGTCAAAAGTCCGAATGACCTCGTCTATAGCGCATACCGTGCGAGGAACATGTTCTTTTGACATGCTCTCTGACTGTAAAGTTCTAGTCTTAGAACAACGAAATTATGGATGATGAAAGAAAATGATCTATTGTTATAACTATGAAGATCTTTGCAGATAACGGAAGTTTATGCACACACACACACATAAATGTGATGATGATCTGGTGGGGGAAGTTTATGCAAAATTTGGGAGAGGTACGGAAATAGGGGAAGAATAATTAGTTGCCGAAGTTGGTTGGTTGGAATGCGAGTTAAAGTTTTGGCTTCGTATGCTCAGAACAAGAAAAAAAAACTGAAAACATGTGTACACGAAGGGCAACAACCTGCAGTGACATACTGAAAAAGTCCACCATTCCTGTAAAGCCCTGATGGGCATGAGATTGAAGCGGAAGGCTCGAGGCTTATACGCAGCTCGCCGCCTGGATCAGGTACACTGTTAAAACAGAACTTCACCACATAGCACGATCCTAGCCAACCATCATTCCGAATAATATCATTCTGTGTTCCGATTTGTTCAAAACAGGGGGGAGGCGCCAACCTGGGACAAGATAATCTGTCCCAGATAGGCGCCTCCTCCCATTTTCAACAAATCAATATACAGAATGATATCATTCGGAATGATGGTTGGCTATGAGCGTGCTATGTGGTGAAGTTCTGTTTTAACATTGTAGATACCATTCTGAATGGCGATTCGTTCTAAGGATTCGCCATGCATACAACACATAACGATTCCCCTTTGGTTCCAAACAAGACAAAGCAACAACGCTAACAATTGAAAATATAGTGAGCTGAAGCAGACGAACGATTATGCACAGAATGGCGTAGATGCAGGCCACACTCTTAAAAATTGACTTCACCGCATAGCACGCTCCTACACTCTTAAAAATGAACTTCACCGCACAGCACGCTCCTAGCCAACCATCACCTCGAATGATAACGTTATTTGCACTGATTTGCTGAGAACGGGAGGCGTACGCATTTTTTTGTGAAATTATGAACAGCATAAGTGTTACAAAAAAGGCGTACGCCTCCCGTATTGAACAAATCCGGGCAGATAACGATATCATTCGAGATGATGGTTGGCTAGGTGCGAGCTATGTGGTGAAGTTCATTTCCAAGAGTGTAGCCAACCATCATCTCGAATTATATCGTTATCTGCTCTGATTTGTTGAAAACGGGAGGCGTACGCCTTTTCTGTGACAACTATGAACAGCACAAGTGTCGCAAAAAGGCGTACGCCTCCCGTTTTCAACAAATCAGGGCGGACAACGATATCATTCGAGATTATGGTTGGCTAGCAGCGTGCTATGTGGTGAAGTTCATTTTTAAGAGTGTAGCTGGTGGAAACCCCACGATAAGCAAGCAGGACCGAGCAAGCCAATAGCTCAGGCTTGCCTGTCACAGACGATTCTACCGACGATACACCTTGAAAACATGGGGGGGGGGGAGTAATGGCAGGATAGGCTCGCCGTTGTTGGCCACACAGAAGTGGGCGTCGTCACGAAACATAACTTCACCACATAACACGGTCGGAACCAATTACCACGCAGAACAAAACTGGCAGTGCGCACTGTTCAAATAGAACTTCACCATATAGCACGCTCCTAGCCAACCATCATTCCGAATGATATCATTCTGTGCCCTTATTTGCTGAAAATGGGAGGAGGCGCCTATCTGTGACACATTATGCATGTCTCAGATAGGCTCCTCCCCCTGTTTCAAACTCCTGTGGTTGGCTGTAGGAGCGTGCTATGTGGTGAAGTTCTATTTTAACAGTGTGGGTACAAGCAGGAATGCGTGCCTACCGTTGTCCTCAAACTAGAGGCGATAACGGCACCTTCAGCCAATATAACGGCCAATATCTGGGCCCTTGTAGCTGTTCTTGGTCACCAATAAACTCTTATCATATCATATCGTTCTGCGCGATGGTTATCACGAAGTATGTTACGCGGTTAAGTCCTGTTGTCAGGGTGCAGATCCTATTCACCACCACCCCACCGAGCGTCCGACAGATCAGCAGTCCCTGCTCGCGAAACGACTCATCGTTTAGCTCTGACAAAAACGGCACGCTATTGCCATAATCGAGGCCCGCTTGATATCCTGCTGAGAGCGAGGAGGAAAAGCACATCCCATGTTAGCTCATCGGTGGTGGAGGGTCCGGAGGGAGGGAATGGCCTTGATCCCGGTCTGACCGCTCAGAATCCCCTCATCGAAGCCGACAATCGTTAAACAAACAAGTTTTCATTTGTTCGTCTCGTTTGGCCGGATCGCCACCAGGAGCAGGTACACATTCTCAGCACACGATGCATTGTTACGTGAACCGCACGCGTAAGCGGAAGGAAAAGAGCAAAAAAACCTGCTGACAAGTTGTTTGAGTTATGAGGCGGGCCGCGGGATTCCTGGACTTGGGCGCTTCGCAGACCGTTTTGCCCAGATGGATGCAACCTCTAATGGTGGCCCACGTAAGCGACTGGCAAAGGACGTCCAGTGTGCGTCAAAGGATGAAGAGTCTGCCGCCGTGCTCTTAAAACAGGACTTCACCCCCGTAGCACGGCGTAGGGAAACCATTGTGTACAGAACGGTATTGTTTGTCACTCCTCATTTGTAGTAAGCGCGGGGCATACTTCTTTTTGTGGCAAGGTAACTGCGTAAGTGTCACAAAAGGGCGAGCGCCTCTCGTTTTCAACAAATCAGGGGAGAGAACGATGATGGCAAGGAGGGCGTGACGTGGTGAACATTCGGTTTGGGAGCATGAGCATTCCGAAAGAGAACCTTACCACCATAGCACGTTCCTAGCCGTATTCACTTGAGCGATATTCCCCAGAATACTCCAGCGGAACACGCGAAAAACGTCATAGCTTCCTGCTGTCATGTGAGCGCGAGTGCTCAAAGCGTCCTCACGCACTGCTAACCGTGAGGAATGAGCGTCATGGGCCGACTTCTAAGGGAATTGTGCGGACATATGTCTGAAGCGTCTGGGGAAAGCCCACGGCTAATTTAAGCGTCCCCTGTCACCCGCTCTCCTACACTCTTAAACATGAACTTCACCGCATAGCACGCTCCTAGCCAACCATAATCTCGAATGATATCGTTATTTGCCTTGATTTGTTGAAAACGGGAGGGGCACGCCTTTTTTGTGACACTTATGCTGTTCATAATTGTCGCAGAAAAAAAAAAAAAAAGCGCAGCCTCGGGTTTTCAGCAAATCAGGGGGCTTAATCACTTGCACGCGTTAGGAGCTAACGAGGGGCGGGGCCAGTGCCGGAATTAGGGAGGGCAGACGGGGCACTTGCCCCGGGGCCGTGTCACGTGCCCATCTTTTTGAATTTCCCGCCCGCTTTTTTTGAATTACCCACCGCTCGTTAGCTCATAACGACCGTATAACGACGATGAAGCGATAAAGCCCCCAGGACAGATAGCGATATCATTCAAAATGATGGCTTGCTAGGAGCGTGCGATGAGGTGAAGTTCTCCCTCCTTTATTTTTTCTCTCTCTCTCTTTTTCTATAGTCGTAACGATGCCCACTTGAGCGCGGCCAACAACGGCAAGCTACTTCGACACCTCCCCCCCCCCCTCATTTCTAAGAGTGTTGCTAATCATCATCCCAAGTGGCATCGTTCTCTTCCCTGATTGGCTGCAATCATTTTCTGTGATGCTTAAACAGTTACTTTAAATGTCACAAAAAGGGGTACGCCCGGTGCTCTCAACAAATCCGGAATGTGATGACCGTATGGCCATCATCGTGTTGCGTGGTGAAGTTCTGTTTAAAGAGTGACGGCTTTGAAACGCATGCCTGCTTCAAATGGACAAATTCTTGGCTGAAGCCTCGCATCTTTTGCAACAACGTCTTCTAAGATTACGGACGCTGCAAGCGCTTATCGGCGGCCTTTTTCAACAGAGCGCGTCCGTTTCATTAGCCCCGCGTCCCTCATATCTGTGGGAAGTCCTTTCGCTGCGCCCCGTTTTTGAGTGGAACGACGAGTGTGAGAGAAAAGTGCAGTGCAAAAATGGGCGGTACATCTCTTCGCATGGCCGACTGTCTGCTCATTAGTGCGTTAAAGAAAAACCACGCCCTCAATTACTCGCTCTCGCACTCCTTCCCTTGATTGTTTTTCAACGAGCGTTACAATTCGACGACGTCTCGCTTGCCCGAAGAAAAGGTAAAATAGTTATGGGCGTTACTTAAAGTAAGTATGTTGCCGTCACAGTAACGGGGTACCCCATTGATCCTTAATAAAAAAAATACTACGCTGTTCAAAACAGATGGTGGTGATGATGGGACTGCTTGCCGTAGTCAAGCAACGTAGCCGTCGCCGTAGCCGTAGCAACGTTCATGCGGTCAGTAAAACAGAATTTCATCAAATGGCACATTCAAAGCCAACCATCGCACAGAATGATGCCGTTATCAGAGTTTGCGGAATGCGCGGGGCACTCGCCTTTTTGTGACAGCTGCGAGGCCAGAACAACGGCAAGCTGTTACCATCACCACCATCACCACCCTTGTGACATTTGTGCAGTAATGTTAATTATAGGGCTTAAGATACGTTCCTAATTGGTTTCTTCGAAAATAATTGCGTCTCGAAAATGGTTTTAAAACAAAACTCTTTCGAATGCACCTTATCACTGCACCCAAACAGGCCCCATTGAAACGACTACTACTCCCTAGAAACAAAGCACTTCACTGTGCAAGACGCTCAGCAGAAACCGTTGGATTGGATTGGATTGGATATTGACCGTCTGAACGTTCGGTTTCCTGATTTATGGAAGCTGGGAGTTGTACGATTTGAATATGCGACAAAACTGTACTATACGCACATAACTGCACAGTTCTGAAGTGAACGTAAACAACGAGTATTAGCCGAGGCAGGCTATACAAACACGGGCGACACTATAACACGTAAGCCTCCAAAGCCCAGAATCAACGAATCCCTGATCGGAAATCTGGAGAGTCTTGATCAGCTTGCCCCGCGGTGAGCGGGCTTACATCTCCAAATCTTTTTCTATTACCATCATCAACATAAGATGGAATAGAATAGAAATAGAAAGAAAAAAAATGGAAACGTAGGTCGCACTGGTGCGACCAGCTGTTCCAGGACGCTTGACGTGTGGAAGCACTGAACGAATTAAAAGATTATGTCAGCACGTATGTCCTTGAGGTAGGTCGTGAGTGCACACAGCGCAGGTTGCTGGTGCTGCCTTGGCCAGCTCCCCAGTACCTTCTCAACACTCAATGGTCGGTTGTCAAGTTTCGCGAGGGCGTTCTCCAGTATTCGCCGACTAGAGTCACTAAATAAGCTACGCTTATTTAGTGAACGCGTAGCTTATTTAGTGACTCTATCGCCGACTAGAGTCGAAGCATCGGCAGGTGACCAGCACGTGCTCCGTGTTCTCCACAATTACGCAAGTTGAACAGTTCGGCGATCCAACGACACCTATGTTATGAAGGAATGCTGCTCCGAACGGGACGTTGAGTCGCAGGCTATGGATGACGGACTCTAACGGCCTTGGCATCTTCGGTGGGAGGCAGTAGGTGCAGTTGGGGTCGATTCGCGCGAGGAACGAGTGATTCATGACGTCGCCTGTCCACATGGTTTTAGAGAGGCGATCACGTAAGGAGGCCAGCAAGTACTTCGCATCGGATTGCGTGAAGTAGATTTTGTGAGTAGTTCTTTTATGGTGAGCAATTCGAGCAGCCTGGTCCGCCTTCTCATTTCCACTGATACCGCAGTGCCCTGGGATCCACTGGATGATGATGTTGTGACCCTTTGTTTCGGCAGAGTTGTATGCTGCGATAAAGCTGTAGACGACCGGCGCAAGTGAGGATGTCGTCGAACCTTGCATTGCTTTGAGGCCAGATTCTGAATCAGAAAAAATAACCTTGGTCTGATCTGATCTGGTCTGGTCTGAAGTGGTTTCTTTTGACGCTATGTGTAGGAGAGCTGCCTCGATGGCATAGAGCTCTGCCGCAGTTGAGGACGTCCTGTGAGACAGACGTATCGCACGGTGCTCTCCCGATGACGGAATGACGAACGCGCATGTCGACGACTCTTGCGATGTGGACGCATCTGTAAATATCTGCTGGAGTTCGGAGTACTGAGAAACCACATCCCGTGCGAGCTGTATTACAACAGGCCCTGGAGTATCCTTCTTTGACTTGAGGCCTGGCACCTCTGGTGACACTGGAGGGAGTTTCACCGTCCAGGAGGGAATGGGAGCTGCAGGCAGATGCTTGAACCGAGGTATTTCTTGGAAGTATAGGGTGCCAGAGCTTGGTGAATTATCGACCTTGTTCGCGTACGAATCCAGCGGGCCAACGGGTCCAGCCACGGGTCCAGCGGGACATGTCGAGACACCAAACCACTCTTAAAAATGAACTTCACCACATAGCACGCTCCAAGCCTACCATCATCGCGAATGATACCGTTATCTGCACTGATTTGTTGAAAACGGAAGGCGTACGCCTTTTTTGTGACACCTATGCTGTTCATAATTGTCACAGAAAAGGCGTACGCTTCCCGTTTTCAACAAATCAGGGCAGATAACGGTATCATTCGAGATGATGGTTGGCTAGGAGCGTGCTATGCGGTGAAGCTCATTTTTAAGAGTGAATGGGTATAATGTCTGAGCGATTCGGTTACTCACACTCTTAGAAATGAACTTCACCGCATAGCACGCTCCTAGCCAACCATAATCTCGAAAGATATCGTTATCTGCCCTGATTTGTCGAAAACGGGAGGCGTACTCCTGTTTTGTGTCACAAAAAAGGCGTACGCCTCCCGTTTTCAACAAGATATCGTTATCTGCCCTGATTTGTCGAAAACGGGAGGCGTACTCCTGTTTTGTGTCACAAAAAAGGCGTACGCCTCCCGTTTTCAACAAATCAGAGCAGATAACGATATCTTTCGAGATTATGGTTGGCTAGGAGCGTGCTATGCGATGAAGTTCATTTCTATAAGAGTGCACAAAACATATATAGGAGCGTTTAGGTTCGAGTCCTGGCGTCAGCACTTTTTTCTTGAGTTGTTTGATTTCACTGAAGTGAGCTCCACACAACGATATTGTTATCGAAATACGTAGTCGCTTGCCAAAGTTATTGAAAACAGAACTTCACCCAACAAGTACACTTCCTACAGCCAACTAATTCTGAATGCTATCGTTCTCATTGCTGATTTGTTGAAAGTGGGAGATATATACGTACGCCTCTTTAGGACACCATGAATTTACTGGAGTGGTCACTGAAAGAAACACGCCCAGCTCCCATCAAATCAGAAGGGGTGATAACGCTTGGTTGGCCACGCATAACGCAGCTGTGATAACGCATTCTGGTTGGCCTTGAGCCTGAATGATGTGTGTTAAAATTCTAGAGTATAGGAAGGGAAGAGGGGGACTTGAGATGGTGGTAATCAGTCACACAGAAACCTGGTTTTGAATGTTAGCGTGGGAATTGTGACGCAGATGGACAGCCTGCAGTCTCATCTATAGCCATCTGTCCTTCCTATTGGATGCAAGTCGGCATCGGGTGTAACTCTGTTAAGACGTGGACTTCCCTATACTCCCCTTCCTTTCCAAAGGCCAGAAAGCAAGAAGGAACTGCCATTCACACCCTCGACCTTCTCGGACCAACCCCCCATTTTCTGCCACAATTCGTACCCAGTCACGGCTGTTAGAGGCGTGAGAAATGTCCACAAACACTTTCCATATTCCCTCTCTGTCCATCGGAGGCTGTGCACACGTAAATAAACGCATTACTTCAAGCTTTTTTTCTTCGCAAACTTCCGGTCTGACCCGCGCTGGCACCTGGCGCGAAGGATAATATGCTCAACATTTCGAACCCATCCAGGGTTTATTTTTCGCCAGTGAAGTGTTTTTCCGAACGCTATTGTCACGTCAGCGTGAAGAGTGCTGGGTTTGGTGAAAGGGTCAGAGTTCTGTGAGGAGAAAATGCCCAGTTTAAGTTGCCTTCTGCGACCTTGAGGATGACATATTGCACGTGCGAATCGCTGCCTGTGGTCCTCCACTCTGGAATGCGTTTGTTACGCGTTAAAACGACACTTCAGTGGTGGTCGCGGCAGAAGAGGTACTGAGGGAGTGCATTTTTTTCTGCGTAAATATTGCTATTTCGCAAGGAAAGAGAGGGGGGCTATCTTTCTGTCAAAAGCAGCACGCGACCAACAGGTGCTGATCTGGAATAACTGTCTTTACGGTGTTTCCACCTATAGGACAGCCTTCGATCAGTCGTCCTTTGAACTTCAAATTAATGACAGCTGACAGAACTGTTGATGAGAGTGAGATTGAAAGAATAAATGAAACGTACAGAATTGACTGTCATATCGTCGTGCTGGCAATGTGTGCACATATGGCGGACTTCCTGACCACGGTTGTGCTCCAGTCATGTTTGTTTGTTTGTTTGTTTGTAAGAAAAAAAAACAAGGAGAAATTGAACTCGTCTCCCGACTTGTTCTGCTACTCCTAACAAAAATTATCACCCCACCCCACCCCCCAAAACTACTTTCCAGGTCCTCTACTCTCAAGTTCGCTATTCACTGTTCAGAAGTCCACTATCCACATGTTCACTAGAAGTCCACAATTAAACACTATTCACAATTATCCCAAGATCATGCACACAGGATGCTAGAGGGTTGTATCCATCCCACAGCTCTGGACAAATTTCACAAGTGCCGCCAAGGCAGCATCCCTCGTGTTCGGTGCCCAAAGTCCCAACACCTTCACTATATCGAAGACCCTGCTGTCTAGCCGATCAAGTGTAGCTTTCAGTGTAGCTCTTTGAGATGCATACCTAGTGCAGTGCATTATAATATGCTCACTATCCTCCACTGTTGCACAAACTGAACAATTCGATGAGTCGGCTCTTCCAACTTTATGAAGAAAATGACGGCCATAAGGCACATTCAAGCGACACCGGTGTAAGAACGTCTGAACAGAGCGTGGTAACGTAGACGGAACACAGAACTTCAGCTCCGGATCTATGCGATGTAGCAGCGACGAATCGCTCTGCAATTGCACCCATCTCTGTCTGCACATTTCCTGCGACAATGACCTTAATGAAGATGTAACATCTGACTTTGAGTATGTCACCGGATGTAGTGTTGAAGATAGGTGTGCTATGTCCGCTAGTTCGTCTGCTGCTTGATTCCCTCCTATACCCACATGCCCAGGAATCGATTCAAAAGCCGGACTCCAAGCCATGCTTTCATTCTTGGGAAATGGCTGTATGACACCAACAGTTCACCAAATACTCCATGAATACAACAAATGTAGAGTCGCCGGCCACAAAGTAACTCTGCAGTGCTCCAGTCATGTTTTCGACGCTGAGGTGAACTTCTGTGTATCGCGTGCCCCTCACCAGTGATTTCCCCAGAAATTCACTGCTGGGGGGGGGGGGGGGGGGCGAGCTTTCAAGGGGGGGGGGTATACTTGGTGAAGGTTCCACTTACGGAATTTTTCTTAGACACGGAGAGAATCGTGACACTATTGTGATATATCTGCACAGCTTTCCCGTTTTATTTGTACATGTTATTACGTTAGAACTCGGTACATTAGAATGCAGATTCATTATGAACGACATTTCAACATCAAGATGCATCGTCACACGACCGCCAAAGAAAAAAGACTAGCACCTTATCTCACGAAGCTCAATGAATACCTAGCAACCAAAGGTGAAAACCTCGGACGAAGAAAGCAGAATACCTTGCTTGATTCATTTGGCGCAAATGGTTCTTGATGATCCACATTGAGTTTGCGTGCCTGTACGCATTTTTGCTCGTATATGTGCGCAATATATCCATTGAACAGTCACTTTCAAATGATTTTGGACAAATGCATGGTACTATCATCTGCATGACTGTGGTCCTACAGCATAAGTTTGACAGTACAGGATGTAATTCGCTGCGCCGGACTCACGGAACTCCCAGAACGTGTTGGTGGCTGAGCTAGGTGGAGTCACCTGAGACATGTCAGGGGGGGTGTTGCAAAAATGCAGGGAGGGTGTACACCCCCCTGGGGGGGTGTAGGGAAATCCCTGCCCCTCACAAGGACGCGTGTATTCTGCAACCGTTTGCCTGCAACGACTCGCGAATGCGGAGTAGCAGATCCTGCGTTGGATCTTCAGAAACCTGCTTGCGTGACAAGCCGTTTCCAAGGATTCGTCTTGTATACAGCGCAAGGACAGTACATCCCCAACACAGAACATCACAGCATAAGGCATTTCTAGTAAACCACCGGATGATGTCATTCTAACGAAACGGGGCGCACGCCTCTTTGGGACACCTGTCATTTACGGCAATGTCGTCGAAGGGCGCATCCAAAGTAAGTATGTAAGTAAGGAAGTGATAACTGTACGTGATGGTGGTGGTGGTGGTGGTGGTGATGGCGAGCACGCTCATGAGTCCTAGCCAACCATCATCTCGAATGACATCGTTATCTGCCTATAAACCTGCAAATGCAAATTTGTTAGAAAGGGGAAAGAAGGGGGTTAGAAGGGGGAAAGGGGGTTAGAAGGGGGCGAAAACAGAAGGTGTACGTCTTTTTTGTGACACTTATGCTGTTCGTAATTGTAAAAAGAAAGGCGTACACCTCCCGTTTTCAACAAATCGGGCCAGATAACGATATCATTCGAGATTACGGTTCGGTAAAAGCGTGCTATGCGGTTAAGTTCTGTTTTTAGAGTGAAGCGTCACAAAGAGCATTATACACTCTTAGAAATGAACTTCACCGCATAGCACGCTCCTAGCCAACCATCATCACGAATGATATCGTTATCAACTCTGATTTGTTGAAAACGGGAGGAGTACGCCTTTTTGTGACAATTATGAACAGCATTTCAAACAACATGTACTATAGTCGCTCAAACATAATTTAATCGTGCGTGGACCACGCAGGACGAAAAGAAAACTCTTGTTAGTCCATTGCCAGAGTCGTTCGCGTCATAAACCTTGACGGTCCCTTCACATTAGGCCCACTGAGCCGGTTCGAGTTGCCGAATGCGGCAAAGTCGTAAACACTCCATTTACGAGCGCCACTAAACAGACCGCGTTACGATTATCGCCGTTCCGAAAAAGATAAATAAAGAAAAAAAGAAGACGCGCACCGATAAAAAGGGCTCAGCCATTCCTCAATCAAAGTGCGCCGCTGCGCTCCTTCACGAACCGCTTCTATCTCCTGCGGTGGCCCTCGAGTCATTCTGACGGGGCTGTAAAAATGCGCAGCATCATTTTAGTTGCCTTCTTTCAGGTGAATACATTCGGCTATTAAAAAAAAAAAAAAAAAACGTTGATATTGCAAGGTCCATCAGAGGGAGGAGACGTACGTGTCGTCACATTCGCGGATTGTCGAAAGATCGTGCAAAATTTTTGTGCGGAATGGACCTGGTTCATGAATGTGAGGAATGCTGGGATGCGAGGGGGATATGTTTAATGCTGATAAAAAAAGAAGGGAAAGGGTAGCCATGACGTAGGCTTGCTATTCCCAAAAGCAGAACAACGAGGAAAATAAATCAGGGGAGACACAAAAAATTAAGAAGAAATACGTGCATGCATGCGGTGGAATGGCATGCCGGACGAGATGCATGCTAGATACATTCCGCGGCGCGTTTCTTCGGTACGTACTTGCTTGACCACCCAGTGGGATTCATTTCTTCGGCTCGTCTTTTTCAAAATATCGATAATATTTCTAATAAAATGTTTCTGTGTTCTTCCTTAGAACCACTAACAACAACAACAATAGCCAGGACGTATAGTGACGGTGAGTGGGAGATCTGCTGAGAACTGCTAACAACAACAAATACAAGCACTGATTATGAAAACTACTGTTTGCACTCCAAGTGTCTATCTACGTAGTTGTTTACGTGGTATGAAGTAGCCGGCTTCCACGCTGGTGGTGCCAATTTGTTCTGTTTTTTTTTTTTTTTTCACTCACTCACTTACTGTTTTTTAACAAATAAAAAATAAATGAAAACTATGTCAGTCATGTTCTCGAGCTTTGATATTTAAGATCCATAGTGCTGATTTTAGATCCGGGTGATAATAAAAGAGTCGTGTGAATTCAGTACCTGTTTTGCACAGCGTCTCAGTATAGTGATTTTAGAGAAGGAATGAACTAGTCTTCTTGCTGACTTGTAGCGTGAAAAGTCAAGTAATATTTAATCTGCGACAACCCCGACTTCGTCCGGAGTGAACCAAGCACTACAGCCACATACCGAGCAGTCCCAAGAGCAGGCACGTGTAGAAATGCGACAACTGCAATTGCGCAGGGAATTATTTTACGCGTGTTCATGTGACTCGTCAAGCTTTCTGCTGGGGAAGTCTTTTTGTGGCGAGGATTCATCACGAAAGCGCGTAATTGCTTAGGCTAATCATCATGAAAGTTGTTGTTACACGAAAGTTTACCCAACGCTATACAAAAATATCAATAGCATCTATAGTTGTGCCACTGCTTGACGCATAGCATCCTGTCTCCTGAGAACACGTTGAACGCAAACTTTGCTCATACAAACTTTTGTGTAAGTATTGTTGATCTCTGGTTACCAAGCATCAGGTTCTAACTCAAATACAAACAAGACAAATACATTATGATGATAATGATGATAATGATGATGATGATGATGATGATGATGATGATGATGATGATGATGGTGGTGGTGGTGGTGGTGGTGGTGGTGGTGGTGGTGGTGGTGGTGGTGGTGGTGGTGGTGGTGGTGGTGGTGGTATGGAGAGTTTGAGCGCTGGAGCTTCGATAACCTTCTCCATTGCGTCGTGGGTATTACTTGAGTAAGACGAGAATCAAATGGATGGCTACGACACATGCAGCAGCTATTATCCTTAAAACAGGAGAAATCTGGAAAGCATGGTCAACATAATACACCTAGTCAAAATAGAGTTCAAAAGATCATAGAAGAAGAATCTGCAGAATCTGAACTTATCCTGATGAAGTGCACACTCTTAAAAATGAACTTCACCACATACACTCTTAAAAATGAACTTCACCACATAGCACACTCCTAGCCAACCATCATCCCGAATGACAACGTTCTCGCCCCTGATTTGTTGAAAACGGGAGGCGCACGCCTTTTTTGTGACAATTATGAACAGCATAAGTGTCACAAAAAAGGCGTACGCCTCCCGTTTTCAACAAATCAGGGCAGATAACGATATCATTCGATATTATGGTTGGCTAGGAGCGTGCTATGCGGTGAAGTCCATTTTTAAGAGGACAACGGCAAGCCCTATCACCACCACCACCACCACCACCATTTTTAAGAGTGTAGCATGCTCCTAGCCAACCATCATCTCGAATGATATCGTTGTCTGCCCCGATTTGTTGAAAACGGGAGGCGTACGCCTTTTTTGTGACAATTATGAACAGCATAAGTGTCACTAAATAGGCTCCGCCTCCCGTTTTCACTAAATGAAGGGCGAGAACGTTGTCATTCGGGATGATGGTTTGCGAGGAGTGTGATATGCGGTGAAGCTCTGTTTTTAGAGTGTAGATTGAAAGGCTTTCCTGCCACAATCTGCACTCTTAAAAATGAGTTTCACCACATAGCACGCTGTGCGCCAACCATTGCCACGAATGATAGGGTTATCGCTTCTGATTCGAGGAGAGAGGGGAGCGTACGCCTTTTTGTGGCAGTTTGGATATATGTGGTAAGTGCCACAAAAAGGCGTACGCCTAAATATTTCCTCGAATGAAAACAGATAGCCGTATCGTTCGCGGCAATGATTTGCGCACTACGTGCTATGCGGTGAAGTTCTGTTTTCAGAGTGTAGGTGTTCCTATAGAAGTTGATCTTTATTCTGACCACCTCTTTCGTGGACTTGACGTCGTTTTTGCATTATTTTTACTTTTTGTGGTGCCTATACACCTCCATATTCTTTCTACTATCATCACCATCGTCATGATAACCATAGGACAGACTTGACTGCGGTAATATCAGCAGAGTAGTATCAGCCCCACGGTGCCTTATCATTTTGAACTGTAGACTCGCATTTAGGCTGTCGAAATAAATGATATGTACAGGGTGGGTGCAGATAAAGTAGACCAACATTTTTGCGCGTATGGCGTTCCCTGCTTACCGCATGAACTTCCGGTGGCGCAGGATGACGCATTTATCCGGTACAAACGCACAAAAAATCGTAGTAACTCAACTCGACGTAACAAAAATGTTTCCACGCTAACGTTGCTCTCCGTGCATCCCGATTTTCCTATGCAGAAGTCAATATGGCGGTCACGGCACAGTTGCGTCTAGCTACCGCTAGGCGTAACAGATCACGTTTTGTTTCTGTGTAGGTGGCACCCCCAGCGGTAGGGCGATGCAACCGTGCACACTGCAATGTCCCATTGGAAATACGCGGAGCGAAGTTCACGTTGCTAACGATTTTATTGCGCAGAGTTTGGTTACTACGTTTTTTTTCTTTTTCTCAATTTGCACCGCATAAATGCACCGTCCTGCGCCGCCGGAAATTCGTACGGTATGCAGGGAACGCGCTAATGCGAAAGTGTAGGGCTACTTTATCTGCACCCACCCTGTATAAACTTTAGTGCTATCTAGAATTAGCTACACGTTCCTTTACGTTTTCGTACAGTGCTTTGATAAATTATCAGCGAAGTATTCTAGAAACTGAGGTTGATTATAATATCAGGTTAATATTAGTATTAAACTTATGTTTAAAAGAAAATAGGGGTACCCTATACGTGGCACACATTAACCATCGGGTACACAGTTCCCGCTACGTTGTAGAGGTCTGTACCCCTATAACGTCACCATGCCGGCAACACTACACTCTTAAAAATGAACTTCACCGCATGGCACGCTCCTATAGCCAATCATCATCCCGAATGACATCGTTCTTTCCCTTGAGGTGCTGAAAACGTGAGGCGTACCCCATTTTTGTGGCATTATCCAGTTCATAATTGCCACAAAAATGGCGTACGCCCCCCGTTTTCATCAAATCAAAAGAAAGAACATTATCATTCGGGATGATGGTTGGCTACACGAGCATGCTATGAAGCTCTGTTTTTAAGAGTGTACAGACTAAAGCAAGAAACCTTGCTTTCTTTCTGCAAAAAGCGGGTCTTGCGCAACGACCCCTTTAACACTTTGCTCTCCCCGACAAACTCACGCACCCTCTACGCATCTTCACCCTCTATCCGTCTTTCTTTTTATAGTCGTGACGACGCCAATTCTGTGTGGCCAACAACGGCGAGCTTATCCTGCCATTACCCCCTCCCCCCCTTGTTTTTAGAGTTCATTTTTTCTACTCTTCCATCGTTTTCCCGCCAAGTTGCAGGAGATCCTGTCGTCACCTATAACAGGATCCACCTGTGGGTTTTCTTCACTCGCAACCGCTGGCAACTCCGTCACGCTCATTTCACATTCCGTGGACGTCCGAAATCCCAGCAGAATGTTTTATTGCCGGAGACGCATCCGTACGTGCCGGCACCTTAAGTGTTGCATAAAGCCGCTTATCGCAGCCCCGCGATCGAGCGACTTTAAAATGAGCGGCCCTTTCCGCGAAATCTGTCTTCCCTTATCGCTCTAATGTCATTCCTCTGAGTGCACAGGGCGAGTGATACGTCCTGCCTGGGAATAAAATTGATGGAGGGCTTCCTTTTATTAGATACGACGAGGAGGCAGGAGATAAAACGTATTAGTTTGAGGGCGAAAGCAAATAAAACGTGCGCACTCGCAATTTGTGCGCTCCCCAGCGGGAACCAGATTCCTGGTGGAAGTGAATGTATTATATAGAGAAGAAGGACTCAATGATCTGCGAAGGTTTGAATTTGCCTCACAGAGTGTATACGTTATCTTACGGGAGGGCGAACTCTAGCGGGAAGGTGTATCGAGGAGGACAGCTATGCCATCTTCCTTCTACTTTTCTTTTTTCTCTTTTTGTAAGGGCAGTGCACTCTAAAAACAAAAGAATAATTGGGAGTACATTTACAAAAACTCACCGCATTAGGTGCTAAAGGCCTACCATTGCGCAACATGATACCGTTATCACTCCAGACTTGTGGCATAGCTTGGCATTTCGGGAGAACATCCTGGATAACGTCCCACTTGTAAACAGAGCAGGTGTGATGTTATCTGGTGACTGCGCTAGTATGCGGCATGATCGAACTCACCGATATGCCATGTCGACCTTCACGTGAGTTCGTAGCCGCGGCTGAATTCACGCCTTATCAGATGATTGCGGTCGTGAGTTTCGAGGCCCGAAATGGCCGAGCTATGCCTTTGCGTGACACTTCGCATAACTGCATAACTGTCACTAAAAGGCGTAAGTCTCTCTCCTCCCGCGTTCTACATAAACCACCATCTCAGCGGGATGTATTCTCTCGAAAACACTGTTGTTTCAAATGGATTTTTGCGTAACACCTTTTTAGTACTGTTATGACAGTGGGTGATGGATGACTGTTGTCCATCGTGCTTTTCACCTCGTGACTGTGAAGTGGATCTCCCATATTGTACACTCTCAAAAACGAGGTGGTGGTGATGGTGAAAGCGCTCGCCGTTGTCGGCCTCACAGAGGTGGGCAACGTCACGAGTGGCGCCCTGGGGGAATGTGCGTCCTGGGCCGACTTCTAAGGGAACTGTGCCGACATATGTCGGAAAGCGTCTGAGGAAACCCCAGGAAAAGAAAACCAGACAGCACAGCCGGCACAGGTGGTGGTGAACTTCACCGCATAGCACGCTCAGCCAACCATCATACGGAATGACGTCGTTCTCTCCCCTGATTTGTTGAAAACAGGAGGCGTACGCCCCGCGCTTTCCACAAATCAAGAGTGATAAAGGTATCACTCTGTATATGCTTGACCTTCAACGTGCTATGTGGTGAAGTTCATTTTTAAAGGAGTACAGAGGGCCATCCAAAAAAATTTTCAGATTAAGACGTATGATCAAAGTGTGTGTGTCGTTCTATATCGAATAGCGCGAAAGGTTTTGATATGTGCAATTTGTTTCCCACAAAAAAAAAATTAACATAAACATGGCTCCGCGCGTTCACCCTTAACTCGCCTCTCCGGGTATAACGAGGAAGAGAAGGTACGATGCCACGTCACCGATGACGATACAAGGAGAACTCGATCTGGTTCGCCAGTCAGTGGGGGTCAGCACCTTGTCCCTTTGCCGCCGTAAACCAGTTTTGCCAGTTCTCCGGAAGAATAAACCTCTACCCGACAAACGTCATCATGACGTTGGTAGACAGACCGAAACCAAAACAGATCGGAATGGGAGAGCTGGGTTCCACGAATGAGCAATTGTTCGCTGAAAGAAAGTAGGACCGAAGGTCGCGTCCCTTTCAGAGACCATCGTAATCCCGTCAAGACCGTGACTTTCAGGCGTTCGCCACTAGCTTTGAATGTAGTTCAACTCTACCAAACTCGTGGCGCTGTCGAACATTATGACGTCATTTGTATACAAACAGGTAGATGTCTATTGGGGATAGAAGGAGCGGCCGAATCATGGCCGACCCAGGAGCCATGGTTTTTCAGGACCCCGAACAGCCGAGTAGCAGACGACAGCGGAGTAGCAGACAACATTTCTCTGGACCAACCAGCGAGCGTGATCCTTGTAACGTCAGCGCGAGGTCCCAGGCAGATCACAGGCTGGTACTGCTCTCCGCCGCCGTTGCGCACGGTCGCTTTTTGCGACGTACTTTACCCGTTGCCCACCAACCCTCTGCCCTCAAGGCTCTCTTCACCTTCTGACCACCACAGGACTTCGATCCTTATTGGGAAGGGGCTCATTATTTCATTCTCCGCATCACCACCAGCAGTGGGGTAGAGTATCGCCCCTGGCGATGAAACTCCCCATTCATCATCTCGCAATAAAGTTGTTGTTGTTACCTTGTATACGTCTCTGAAGCCTGCAAGCGTGTTTGGAAATCCGTCGCTGTTGAAGGGACGAGGAAAATGTCTGTCTTTTTGAAGTCCCTCGTTATAGGTTACGGGAAAGTCTCTGGTCAGCAGCGGTCGATGCTTCGAACAAAACACTGTTCCCCTGCTGTGGCCTTCTCTTTGAAATATCAGCGCCTCCTGAAATCAGGTGAGGTGAGGTGAGGTGAGATCAACTATCACACCACCAGAAAGGCAGTATAATAAATACCCAGCTTCCCATACTGCTTTTTATTCTTTATTTTTTTTTATCTACACTCTTAACCATCATCCCTAATGACATCGTTCTCTCCCCTGATTTGGTGAAAACGGGAGACGTACGCCCTTTTATGACACTTATGCAGCTACGTGAGCTGTCCCAAAAAGGCGTACGGTACGCCCTTTCCACAAAAGGAGCGATAAGGTATCATTCTGTGCAATGGTTGACCTTCAGCCTGTTATGTGGCGAAGTCCGCTGATGTTGTAAGAACGTGCAGGCGAGTTGTAAAGTCTGTTTGTGACATACAGAAGAAAAAAAAGAAGAAAAACAGAAATTAACTTGAATGAGAGGGGGGGGGGGTATTAAGTGCCTACTAAACATGTTTCCACGCTGTGCAACTATTATTCCACTGTGGCGAAGCTGCACTCTTAGAAATGAATTTCACCGCATAGCACGCTTCTAGCCAACCATCATCTCGAATGATATCGTTATCTGCCCTGATTTGTTGAAAACGGGAGGCGTACGCCTTTTTTGTGACAATTATGAACAGCATAAGTGTCACAAAAAAGGCGTACGCCTCCCGTTTTCAACAAATCAGGGCAGATAACCATATCATTCGGGACTATAGTTGGCTGGGAGCGTGCTATGCGGTGAAGTTCATTTTTAAGAGTGTACACTCTTAAAAATGATGGTGGTGGTGGTGGTGGTGATGTTGAAAGGGCTTGCCGTTGTCGGCCTCACGTATGTGGGCAACGTCACGACTGACGCCCTGGGGAAATGTGTGTCCTGGGCCGACTTCTAGGGGAACTGTGCCGACATATGTCTGAAAGCGTCTTAAAAATGAACTTCACCACATAGCACACTCCTCGCCAACCATCATCCCGAATGACAACGTTCTCGCCCCTGATTTGTTGAAAACAGGAGGCTCACGCCTTTTTTGTGACAATTATGAACAGCATAAGTGTCACAAAAAGGCGTACGCCTCCCGTTTTCAACAAATCAGGCCAGATAACGATATCATTCGATATTATGGTTGGCTAGGAGCGTGCTATGCGGTGAAGTCTATTTTTAAGAGTGTAGCACGCTCCCAGCCAACTATAGTCCCGAATGATATGGTTATCTGCCCTGATTTGTTGAAAACGGGAGGCGTACGCCTTTTTTGTGACACTTATGCGGTTCATAATTGTCACAAAAAAGGCGTACGCCTCCCGTTTTCAACAAATCAGGGCAGATAACGATATCATTCGAGATGATGGTTAGCTAGGAGCGTGCAATGCGGTGAAGTTCATTTTTAAGAGTGTGTATACAGGGTGTTTCAGTTAAAACCTCCGGCTAAATAATTTGCGAACGGGATGCACCAATCGAATAATTTTCTTTTGTACAAGTATCTGTCAGATACCACCTACAAGCTGCGCACCGCGCGTGTGAATGAGTGGGAGGCGCTCATTATTTCAATAAAAATTCAAATGAGTTTCGTGAAAAACAGAACTTCTTATGCAGGGCACCGCCGGCATTAAAGTGGGTACTACCCCTTTTGGGACCTTCAGTGGACACCTTTTAGAGAAAAAAATCGAAGCATGTCATTTGTTGCAATTAATTGGTTTTGACATATTTTTTTCGCGGCTGATCGCGGCGAAGCGCAAAAGGACGTAATTCCTTGGTGTAAGAACGTAATTCATTGGTGGATAAGGGAGTGGAAGAGCGACCTTTTGCGCTTCACCGTGACCAGCGACGACAAAAATATGTAAACCGAAAGTAATTAATTACTGCCACAAATGACCCGCTTTGTTGGCATATTTTTCTCTACAGGGAATGTCAATGAGGTGGAGCAACGACGGCCCGCATGGCGCTGAAATACGCGCGCCCAGCAATTTGTGAGTCCCAAAATGGCGGTTTTTGCATTTCTTTTTCTTTCTCTCTTTCTTTCTTTCTTCCTTTCTTTCTATCTTTTTTTCTTTTCTTTTTTTTGTCTTGTTGTGCTTTTGCTGTGGTGCTGGATGCCTTCAGTGGTGTTTCGGGGTAAATCGAAATTGCGCTTTCCATTTCCGTTGGAAAAATGTGGGGTTGACTAGGCAAAAATTAGCGAGATCAATTTTAAAAAGTTCGATATATTGCAGTTGAAAATTGACAAAATCATTCTTTCCTGGTGACAAAAGTGCCGCAATGATCAATGCTACAAGCGGCATTCTTGTACAACGTCTGCATTTTTAAATATAATTCAGGGACACGTAACAGTAAACACCCTGTATGTGTCTCCAATACATGCCAGTCTGTGGGATTGTGAATATCGAGAGGGGCACTAAAATGCAAAAACAAGATCACTTCAAATTACGTTACACGCTGTGTTAATTTCGTGCTTGTTATCATAATTCAAAACTTTGATTCGGTCACGAAGCTACAATCACAATTTTTACCGGACTCTTTCTTGCTTCGGCGCTAAGCAGTGAACGTCGTTTCAGCTCGTGCGTCGGTGTTTTTAGCCCATGCTGCGCGTGCACGCGCGTGCCACGCTATGGAGCAGTCCCGGTTAAAGACATAGTGCGCGTTGCGAAGCGGACTGGCGTCGCTGTCCGAAGGACGTGAAGATAAATGTTGGCAGTGGAACATTCGCGGGAACTGTTGTGGGCTACAATTCAGTGAGTCGATAGTGAAAAATGCAGCAGTGCGCATCGTGCCGTGGATATACGGAACACTACGATCGGACCCGTTCCAAATCCACACGCCCACGATAGGTCTGCGCGTGCTTCTCCTGCTGTCTCATTGGATGACGCCAATCTTTGCCTCCTGGGGATCCCATTCGTTGCCGCCAAAGACGGCTCTGTTTATATTTGCGTATTACGGACTGTTATTTGAGAGCAAGTTGTTTTTGCATTTTAGTGTCCCTTTAAAATCCAGTTTTCAGCAAGTCGCAGGAGATAGACCGATATCATTCGAAACGGTTGATTTGCTCTTTCCTTTTCCTTCTTCATCTTTTTTTTTCCTTCATGCTTCCTCTTTTCCGGCCTCTTTCAGTCTCATTTTTATCAAGAGCAACAATCGTGGTTATGGAAAATATGTATCGCTAACAAAGCGATGCATGCGGTCGCGAAGGTATACGTTTTGCTGTTGTTGCGAATGTTGTTGCAAGCTTCTGAATGCCTGTACCGTTCGTACTCGTGGCGCCACCTACAACACTTCATTCGTATTTTCCTCGAAAGTCGAAAGCAGGCAGCTTATTCTGTCCTGCTTGAAGGATCATGGTGAGTGACAACGCGGCAGAACATCAAAGCGGCGTCAAGTGGCCGTGCTGATGGTGAGGTGCTGCCGATGCAACTTCTGCGTGCCTGTATCAGTGCGGCACCGTTTCATGTCCATTAAGCCTGTATATTGGAAGTGATGCTATCGCGTGCGCCCCTCTTGAACCTGTTATCGTGCTACTTGTTTGTCAGAAGATTCACTTTGCGATCAATGCTAGTCTGCTTTCGTCAAATGGCGGGACTGCGCCATGAGACCCTCAATGGTTGACGAGACACGGCTATGGGAACATGGTTCCAAGCTGGATCATACGCGATCGATCGATGACGACAGAATCCTTATTCCTTTCTCTCTTTTTTTTTCTTCTTTTTTGCTTAACCAGCCGCCGAATTGTGACGTGGGGAACGGAGATAGTTAAAAATGAACTGAGATGGTTCTCGCCTATTACACTCTGTCATGTATCTATTGTCGTAAATAAAGTTGTTGTTGTTATTATTACCCCCTACAGCATTCGCTCGTTGGTGGTAGCCAAAGTCGTGCTGAAGACTGCGAGGTGGTGGGTTGGAATCCTAACCCCCGGCTGTGCTGTCTGAGGTTTTCTCTGCTTTTTCCGGCAGACTTTCCAGGAAGAATGTCAGCCCAATTCCTGCTGAAGTCGGCTCAGGACGCATACTAGCCCCCCCCCCCCCCCCACGTCTCCCCTGTCTGTCCCCAACTGTCCACGTCTATAGGCCGTTCGTAGCCACCGTTGCTTCGCGGCGCAAGCACGGAGTCCGAGAGAAAAATTCCTGTTCCAGTATTGCGGAGCGATGTGCCTGCCGGTGTCGCCCTGGGCCGACTTCACAGGAAACGGCCTTTAAAGCAGAACTTCACCGGATAAAACGCCGAGGAACATCAAGGGCGCAGAATGATACCATTCGCGCTCCTTATTTGTGAAAAGCGCGACGCGTACGCCTTTTTGTGACAATTACCATTATTGCATAAGTTTCACAAGGAGACGTATACGCCCCCGTTTTCGAGAGATCATGGGAGAGAACGATGTCAATCCGGATTATGGTCAGCTCTCATGGTATGCGGTGAAGTTCTGTTTTTCAGAGCGCAACATTCAGATGTCGCTCTGCTCCTGATTCGTAGGACAAGGGGGCGCACACCAATTTTGTAACACTCTGCGTTGTCAACAAGCAAAAGAACGACATTACTGTGACCGTGGGCGTGTTGCGCGGTGAAGTTATCCCCTTTATAGACCTTTACCCCCTTTACCTTGCTCATTCCATTACTGGGATGTTGGCTGATATCCTACGCTGAACAGCCCCAGAAAAAAAAAACTCATAACCTTCACTGAAGATGGAGCCTGACCCTGGCCCAACACCGAGGAAGCTCGTATTCTTCCGCCCGTATTGTGAAGCTCACGATTCTTCTTCAATGGATGTTCCCCAGCAGGTTGCCTTCCTTTGTGCCGTCTTATCAGACTTGTAACTTCGTACGAACCTTACGCAAAGACTCATCTAACGTACCCCCCAACCATAGTGCACATCGGAGTACTTTCCCAATTCATCCTCCATTCACCTTTCTTTTACCTCATTTCCATACATTTGTAGAGGAGATGGTATTCCCCTACACGAGTCCTGGCCGGCGACGATGGAATGTCCCAGCGCGCAGATGTGCGTGGCCTCACGCTAGGACGGTACCGGTAGAACTGACGGGTCAGTGCGGTAGCGCGCGGCATCAGGTTCGATCCGTCGTCGTCGTCCACGGGCCGCCACATCACTACTCCCTCAGACGCAGAGCGGTGCTTGCGGTTGAGGTCCGCGTCGATACCAAGACGGGAAGTATGACGAGGGCACGTGGACGAGGAACAGCTTGGCATACTGCTTGAGTTCGTGGCAGTGGGTAGGGCAGCAGCATGATGGCATAGGGAAGCACGGTGTAAGTCGGTCAGGTTCCAGTGAAAGAATGGAGTAGCGTGGACTAGAGGGTAACACTACCGCAATCGGTACTCGGTGAACTCGAAGTGTTGTGCACCAGGAAAGTGCCGGGGAGGACCGTCGTGAAGCACGGAGAGACCGAGAGTACTCCACTGTGGTATCCGTGTGTGTCCCCGTTGGAACGTTGGTCCCTGTCCCTGTGCCTGTCCGGCAGGGGGTGGTCAGCTGCTGGCTTTGCCAATAGGAGAATCAATGTGAACGGCCAAGTGCGAAGGCAGCGCGGGCTGGGTTCCTGGACCGGTAATCGAAGACGAATCGGACCTGCTGCAGGGCGCTACCGCACTGACCCGTCAGTTCTACCGACACCGTCCTAGAGTAAGGATAACGCTCATCTGTCCGCTGGGACATTCCATCATCGCCGGTCAGGATTCGTGTAGCGGAACACCATCTCCCCTACACTTTCATCACTTTCTAGCCCCAGTTCCTGACAATGGTCACTCGCGCTGTGGCCAACGAAGGCCAATATCGCCATGTCATCCGCCCCACCCCCAACCTCTGCTTTTGGAGTGTACACTGTTATCCTGCTGACTTCCCTGCTGATTTGAGGAGAGTAGGGCATACGTCTTTCTGTGACTATTAAATATTCGTATAATAAAATTATATTTCTTAGTGTTTTGTAATGTTTTAATAAAGTTTTAAAAGCTATCTGTTCTTAGCGCGGTTTCCAAGTTCTCCAGAGTGAAGGACGCAAGCATGTGTAGTGAACAATATATTACTTGGCGACCCGACGTCGAACTCTCATCGTCTTACACCGTGCACCTTGCGTCCGTGCGCCTTTGCACCGCGACCATGACTCATCCTTTCGAAGGCGACCCCTAGAGCGCTCCTGTTCCATCAGTCTCCATTGCTGCCATGCCTGATCGACTTCCAGACTTTTGGCCAAGCGACCCGCAATGTGGTATGCTCAAGTGGAAGCGCAATTCTTTGCCCACCGTGTCGTCAGCCAAGACTCCCGATACAATTGCTTCTGTCCTTCCTCCATCCATCGCTATGGAAGTCAGAGACCTTCTGCTCCATCGTCCTGAGGAACAGCCCTACACCAAGCGAAAGAATGGACTTATCAAGCGCACTCAGCTTACCCCCCCCCTTTTTTTTTCTTTCTCCTACCATCACCACCATCAGCAGCAGCTTCCGAATGCCGTCGCCTACGGGAACTGTTAAGTGCTGAAGAGCTTGGCGACCAGAAACCCACTATACTTCGGCGCTTGCAGCATCTCTTGGGGGACAAACGTGAGACTGACGAAGATGTTCCTCGGGAACTATTCCTGCAGCTCCTCCCCTACTGGGTAAATGTCAAAGGAGACGGTCTTCCTCTAGGTTACCATACTTCCTCTACGCATGTATTGATTCGCATACCGGAGCCCCAGAAGCAAATCCGTGGTGCATGCGGACCATAGCGGTTGATCATCAACCTTCACCCCTACTGATCGACGGGGATGCGGGTGTCTGTGTAGATACATGATTTGCGTTGGGTGTGCTACGGTGTTTGCGGGGATTATGCCGTGGCAAAATCGGCCGCATGGTGTGGACACACGAACACCATCGAGAAAAAAAAAACGCTAGAACAGGAACACAAGCACGCAAAAAAAAGGGGGTGCAGAACATAAAGCTCAACCGTACATTTTCCATAAAGCGACATATTTGGATGGGTTGCCACATGTAGATTTCAGAAAAGAAGGATTAATGTTAAAGCTTAGAGAAATGATTGCCGTTGTGGTATAGATTACATGCATTATTATTACACGTTGCACGTGAAGTATATTACATGGAAACATTCGTACATATTGCATGTATAGATGCTATGACAATGTTACATGTTATTAAAATATTACGTGTATTGCACGTGTTATGCACATTATTACAAAGTGGACAGAAGTAGTATAGGCTGCGCCTGACAGTCGAATAATTAAGTGGGAAGCGGTATTGCACGTTATGATTACGTAACATCACACGGACGTACAATCTACAAGAGTTGTTGCCATCCTACAGCAATTCCAACTGCATGAAAATGCCTCTGCTTGGTCACGTCTAGGAGTCGTGCATCTTTGCTGTTCTGCAATGTCAGTAATGGATACAACGTACATGTGGTGCTCTTGTCTGTGTAGACATCTTACAATTTACGTATGGAATGTTGTTAGCTTCCTGAGAGCTCCTCTCCTGGAATGGAGGGATACGACGTACTCAAGAATTGGCGGGAAAACTGTAGTGGTTCAGATAAGGCGAATCACCTCCACACTACAATTGAGGAAATTTGCCTCCAAGTGCCTCCGCGTCCTCCTTTTTCTTTTTGTTTTTTTTTCCTCTCATCGGCAACGCGGCAAAACGGACGGTCTATTGCCGGGGCTTTTCGCGTTACCCTGACGTACATTCATCCACATGCCAGAATGGAAGAAAGTCTGTCACGCGACAAGCCCATATGGCTCTCGCTGCTGCAATGACCACCGAAACGCGACCTTGTGTTCGAAGTACACACGAATCTCGTCCTCAGACGTTCGGAATAGACATCTGAGAAATAATAATATTTCAGGACTTTATACGTCTCTCGAGACAACGGTGATCATAAAAGACGCCACACTGGTCAGATCTGTGGATCAATTTTGCCCTCCTGAGGGTTCTCTAACGTGCTTCCGAAATGTCCACACACAGCACAGCACCCACGCAGCACAGCACAGCACAGCAGCACCCTCACGAAAGACGGAGTGTCTGAGCAACTTGTACTCTTCCGCCAAGTTGCCACCGTCCTCGACCGGGTTTTTGAACCCTCGATTTTGGGATCAGCAGGCGGACACGATACCGACTGTGTCACCGAGGCCAGCTATCGGAGAAACGCAGACCTATACAAGGCGTACATTGGTGAGTAATTACACCCTCGTAGTCCCCTTGTTTCTAATTACTCCCCACTCTATAGACACAAGAGCCTGAAATTTACTCGCGGTCCAACACTGCTTACGGCTTCCCAAACAGTACACTCTAAAAACAGAACTTCATCGCATAGCGCGTTGTGCGCCAACCGTTGCCACGAATGATAGGGCTATCGCTTCTGATTCGAAAACAGAAGGGGGCGTACGCCCCCCTCTGTCTTCCAGTCACCAGCGATAACACTAACACTCGTGGCAATGGTTGGCGCGCAGCGTGCTATGTGGTGAAGCTCTGTTTTTAGAGTGTACTCTAATTGCAAGTCTACACTCTTAAAAATGAACTTCACCGCATAGCACGCTCCTAGCCAACCATTATCTCGAATGATATCGTTATCTGCCCTGATTTGTTCGAAACGGGAGGCGTACGCCTTTTTTGTGACAATTATGAACAGCATAAGTGTCACAAAAAAGGCGTACGCCTCCCGTTTTCAACAAATCTGGGCAGATAACAATATCATTCGAGATAATGGTTGGCTAGGAGCGTGCTATGCGGTGAAACTCAGTTTTAAGAGTGTACGTATAAATATGTGTTTGTGAGCTTGATGGAACAACGCAATGCATGCTGTTTTCACCGCTTCCGGTTTGGTGCCAAAACGACATCCGGTTTCACAGCAGACACGCTCTGCTCCAACCACTGTGCCGATTGATACAGCTATCGCTTCTGATTTGAGGAGAGAGAGGGTCGTATACGTCTTTTTGTGGCAAATCAAATTACCGCAAAAAGGCGTACGCCTCCCGTTTTCAACAAATCAGGAAAGCGAGAGATATAATTCCGCATGGCAGCTGGTTCCGAGCGTCCTTATAGCCGCGGAAGGCCCGGAAGTCTTCGTGGCAGAGGAAGTTGCGGCGGGGGCTTGTTTATGAATACCCAAGAATGTCATGTATATAATTGAACTTTTTTTTCTTTTTGCAAATGGAGTATGAGGATTGTGCTTATTTCCTGACCAAGTGTGGCCCGTGCATGTCACAAGATGTTATAATTTGACGTATCAGTCCATCTCAAAGTCAAGGCATTCTCATCTCTCCACACTCTTAAAAATGAACTTCACCGCATCGCACGCTCCTAGCCAACCATCATCTCGAATGATATCGTTATCTGCCCTGATTTGTTGAAAACGGGAGGCGTACGCCTTTTCTGTGACACTTATGCTGTTCACGATTGTCACAAAAAATGCGTACGCGTCCCGTTCTCAACAACTCTGGGCAGATAACGATATCACTAAAGGATATGGTTTGCTAGGAGCGTGCTATGTGGTGAAGTTCATTTTTAAGAGTGCATGTCCGTATAGGACTGTGAGGAAAAAGCGCGCAATGCAGTCCCCGCGTTATGACAATCACTTGCCCCATGTAAAATGTGCCCGAAGGGACTCCCCGAAAGGACTAAAATTACTCCTTTATTTCTTGGAGTGCATCTATGTCGTTCGTTGTGTGCCCCTATTCGAGGCGGTGGTTCGTCGGGAGTCATTCAACATGGCTAGGGCGAGACCGTGATCCGGGCTAAGCAAACAACTTCCAGCGTGGTATTGTGAAGAGTCGGCATTGCAATTACGCCTCGTTTGCGTCGTATGCTTGGAAAGGCGAAGCAGTTACCGCGTGTTACACAAAACGGCGCCCGCTGACGTCGACCCGGTCGCCTCTCTAATTATCCCTTTCGCCGCCAGGCGGAGTTCTACGCGATTCGCCTAAGGGCGCGGCCATTTTGCTCGCTGAAAGCTCGTTTTCGATGTATATAAATGACGCGATGAATTGCTTCACATGAGACTGATTTCTTGTTTCTCTTTTGTCTGCTTGACTGTCTTGTTCTGAAGGTTGCATCTCTCACGGCACTTGCATTGTATGGGGTAGGCGTTCGAGGTCATTGCAGGATGACTGCGCTATCATCCGTTTCATTGTTTGGGACGAACATAATTGCTTCGTTTCGTGTTCTGGTACGTTTGTCCTGTGGCAGATTTGAGGACTGAAACAAAGTAGCTGAAAAGCGCTCACAATCCTATCACGGTTTCCAGTCTTTAGCTTACTTTACACCCATAAACTTGGTCCCGTACTCCGTGAAGGTAGTGTCCTCGAGGAATACGGGATTCTAAATTTAATGTGATATCGACTTGGAGATGCCTTCCAAGAAAAAAAAAGTTTCGCAATACAACAACAGCGTTATTTTGAGATGGCGAATGGGGAGTTTCAGGTTTCACAAAATTCGTTCGTGTTCTCTCATAAAACAACAAAAACACCGAATTCGAAAGCAACTGTCAGCTTCCGGTTGAAACCGCCCTTCCCTGCTTCGCCTCTTCCGGTGACGTAATTGGCATTGCCGGCGAGATTCTCAATCTCTCAGCTGACGTCGTCGCCAGGCTGGTTGCGATCCGATACCACCGAAATCATGAACGCAGATGTTTCTAACGACTGTTGGGCAACAGATTGCGAGTCGAAAGACCGACGGACATCCTGCCTTCATAACCGACTCCAGTGACGTGGGTCCCGCACATTGGTGCCTGAATTCAGCCGGGAGCACGCAGCCGACTGCAATCCGATTAAATTCATTTGCTATCTGTTTCCGACTGTTTCAAAACGAAATGTTCCGGCTACATGTATTTCAGGCACCCACTATTCCGATCGCACCTTCAGTTCAACTGCGTTTCTTTTTTTTTCTTTTTTTTTTCGAATACCGCCTTTAAACGACAGTATACTTAGCCTTTTCCCCACCCTGAATTTCAAATAATGTCGACCCGACTTCGAGGTAACTCGTTACAAGTAACTCGTGACTGTAACTAATTTTCTTCTTTTTTTTTTGGTAACTTGTCACTTAACTCGATACTTTTGCGCCGTGGTTCTCTTTCAGGTAACTTTGCCAAAGTAACTTAAACGAAGTTCCAAGTTACTCTTAATTCGCTTTTCACTCACGTCCACATATTTTCTTGCTTTCTCTCTGGTTCTTTCATGGCATTTTATGTCATAAAATGTGATATTCAATCAATGACATTATACTATTCAGAAAGTAAGAACCGCTGCCATTGAAATGAAGCGGAACCATTGTGCGCCCACAGGGACTAAGATGCAAAGCGTTCGAATTGCAGGGCATAAAAGAAAACGATCTAAGCGTGTCGCACTCCTCCGCAGGAAACTCAAAGTCTAACTCAACTGCTCACACGCGCTGCACCTGTGCATACCTGGGTAGTAATGTCATTACTGTAATGAAACTACAGTAATTAGTTACTTTTTCTGGTAATTTGTAATGTAATGCATTACTTTTGACATTATGTAAATTGTAATGTAATTTAATTACATTTGGGCAGTAATTTTAATGACATTACTCATTACTTTTTTAATCGGCGCGTGGAACGCCGGTTTCCTTCAACGAGCCAGTTGCCTTAGTTAGGGCACCCACAAGTCAGGTCAACGGATGGTTGCCTTGTTTGTGGGTCCCGTCCTCCGGACAACGTTCCTGTTGTCGTGGTGCATTGTGTCATCTTCGTCTCTATACATTATGGAACATATCGTCATACGTGGCACACTAGGCTTGACACGTAGAAGAGACAAACAGAAGAGTACAAGCCAACTGTTGTTACACTGTCAGGATACATTTCCCCGAATTTCGGGGAAGGCAAGTTTCGTCAACGTTTGTGTTTTCGTCCATTGTGTCTTCATCAAAACTCGGGAACATGTATGCCAGTAATGACTTTGTGATGTCATTTCTTTTTCGTAGTAATTGTAATGTAATTTCATTACATTTCAATTGCAGTAATGGGTAATGTAATTTAATTACATTCTAACTGGAGTAATGAGTAATGTAATTTAATTATATTTTAGAAGTAATTTACCCAGGTATGCACCTGTGTAGTGCTATTTTGTGTCCGAAGGAACTTGGAAGTAACTCGTTCTTTTGTTTTTTTTAAGTAACTCCGTAACTGCGAGTTACATTTCAGGCTGAAGAACTTCCTTATTAACTTAGTTACATTTTTCACACGGTAACGAGTTCTTTTCGACGGATAACTTCTCGATCTATGTAAGACCTCCTGCAAATAGCGGTGATAACAAAACGGAGGTGTCATTCTAAGCTGTTGATTTCACCTTAAAACAGCGATCACACCTACATGCGGGAAACCTGATTTAATCACCATTTCTGCCCCATACATAGGTAGTTTTTTCACATGCAATACAGATACCCGTATGACCACGGCATACCAAAACGAGAACTGTATGTTTTTGTACAATTTATGTTATGGGAAGATTTATTAAATCAAAAAAAATCTTGTGGCAATCCGTGCACAGAGCTGCTCTTGCACAGCACAGATATCACGCTTGTGTCCTTGCAGAGTCATTATGCTCTGTGTCCACGTTGTCGTACGCTGCGCTGTTGATAACGCCCCCTTGAAGTCATCCTACAAGCGGACCCAAGGGTAGCGTGCGTGACTCAGCATCTTTTTTGTTGGTTGGGCGCCGTATATATAGGTACGGTACGCATCGTAACGACGGTACCGATCCTTACGGTACGATACTGATAGATACGGTACTTTGAAGGCCACGTCAGCAACGGTCTACTAACACACTCGGTGATGGTGGTGATGTGATGAAGGAAAAAATGGGGATTTGAGTTTCGACGAAGTTGAACTGGCTACCCCAGTACGCTTACACACAGAAAGTACAACCAGAGGAGAGTTGATGAACAGAGATGAACAGAGATGATGATAGAGTTCAACATGTAGTTCAAAAGTTTTGACCAAATGAGTGTAAAATGTTGGAATCGCTGGGGGCACACACAGCATACATTCAGCGAGTCATAGAATGAACACCCCCAATGAGCGTTGACCTCACCGTTGCTATATATCTCGGTGTACCAATGTGAGGTTACCAGTCACGCGAATTGCTAGTTATGTTACAGTTTGCAGAAAGCAAAATTTGATCTCCTGTAGCCACCGAACAGGCTTGGTTGCAGTCAATAGTTGTAACAGCTCAATGCATCATTGCCGATATGCGTCTACATTCGGTGTTTACAGCTAGAGGTGTTCCTTTTAAGTGTCGTATATGGGATTATTATCAGACCGCGCTTATCTTCATAGGCGACGGAAGCTCAAGCGTTGCACCGTTCGCCGTTTGCCAAAGACATTACAGTCATGTTAAGCAAACAGTAGTAAGTTTCGTACTCCGGGAAAACGCAACAGCTTTATGGTGCTCCGCGAGCAACGTTCCCTGGCTTACATGGCTTCCCTGTGCTCACATAGATTATTTTTCAAAACGATATCTTCGTAAGGTCAACCGCCACGTGGCGCCCTATAAACACACAAAATACGTTGAAGGGTTTTAGAGGCGAGCCCGTCTCGTGCGTGGACTCCCGAGCCTTCGACATCGCGAAACTGTTAGATCCTCAGTCGTCCGACTGAGGGCACTTGAAGATTTTCTACGTACAACCGAACTTATGGACATTCTATGACTTGCTGAGTGTGTGGTGCTGTGTGGCGCCCCTACTGATTCCGACATTGTACACTCACTTGAGTGAAACTTTTGAACTGCATTCGTTACTTTAAGAGGGCACACCAGCTCTCCGTCCCAATGTATTTCCTATGGAACATATTTTATGCTTTTTCTCGGTAACCACCGCGCAGATTTTAACGCGGGTGGTTTCACTATAAAGAGGAAGACGAGATGAATACGATAACGTTTATACATTTCTGATACGTGTCGTATGCACTTTACGGCGACGTCACGAATGTGAAAAAATACACAATTTTTCTCGTCCCTCTTTGAACAGGTTTTTATTAAACTTCTATAGCCATTTAAAAAAAAAGCTTACTTTTACTTTCTCTCGAAATATTTCAGGAATCGATAGACACCAAATTTATATGTCTACCACTTTTCGTTTTTATATAAAAGCATGAAATATGAGTACATATACACACCGACTGAAAGCCCAGTGAACCATGTTAAAACCATGTCACTCTGCGGCGCCATCTGGTGACGCAAAGGAAAAATCGCGCGGACCGTATTCATCCGTTTGTAATGACGATAAAATTAAAAACAGGAGCGTTCGGAAGTTAAGCTAATATGCAGCGTGATATACGCTGAATATATTCGTATAAAAATTATGATGTTGTCCATTTCGTTGTTGAAAAATCGTGAACAACAAAAGAAAAACGCCGCCCTCTTTGAAAAGGACACTACAGTGCAAAAAAAATTACCATGGAATGAAAGGTGGGGTTACCCCGACATCAACGCAAAAGGAACGGAATCCACTGTTGCGTGAAATAATAATGGGGAAGAAAACCGCAATTTACACTTTCTCTCCCTCTCGAGAAGGCCAACAATGCGGAGCGGGCTCCCATTTGTCACCTTGAACGATTTTGTCCAATCATCGCGGGAGACTGTTTGAGGAAAGCAATGACAGGCCGATTCGCATTGCCGGGCTTCTTGGGAAAGATGGAAAAAGGAACGGGTACATTACGGTTTCTTTCGCGCATGAATGGATGCCGATGAATTGCGTTCCTTTAGTATTACTGTTTTCAAATAACGTTACATTCTACGAGGAGAAAAACTGACTTTTCACAGTAAAAACTCCGTAAGGATATTTATTTTGCCGTGTTTTTACGATTTTGATGCGTAACATCCAGTTCTATTGTTACACTTTCTTTCGAAAATAACTTTTTTTTTTTCAGTTCTTCAGCATGTCCGTACTTTACACCTTTAAGAGGTTCTTTAAAGGAGGTGGCTAAGAAGTGGCTTGGAGGTGGCTAACGAAGAGATGTCTATAGCCACCTCTTCGTTCTTGAAGACAGGAAAGGTTCAGAGAAAGGTTCTTCCACACCGAAGAACTATTGAGGGACGGTTAAACCTGGTCCGCACTATTGCGTTTCAATGCGTCCGTATGCGAACCGACACAAACCCCTTCGAAAGCGACGGACGCATAGGTTCGTCATGTTTTGTTTTGTTGCCTCGGTAACCAATGCCGCCGCGCGCTCTTATCTTCTTTTAATTCACTTCACGTAGTCGGCTGCAAGCCCTTTCTCGTACAATATCAATATTATATCAATATATAATGTAATATATATAATTATATATAAGAAACCCATGTGTCCGTCACACAGTGACGCTGACGGACGGACGTATTGAAACGCAATGGTGCGGACCAGACTTTGCACAGAACTGAACAGTTTCAACTTTGAACTGACAATGCATAGAAGGGTGCGGTATGTGATTTTTCATAAATTTGTCAAAAACAAATCTGGAAGCTCTCCATATATTGTTGATGGAAATTTTGGCGCCAGTCGTCCCCGCGGTATTTTCTACGGAATGGAAAATATACCGTACTTTGTCCTTGGTAACCCTGTACATATTTCATTGCAGCAAGTGGAATGCACCCGACATGGTGCATTTACACTGTTCTCCGTCGTATTTATGACGAGCGCGCACACTCATAAATGAACCTTATGGTGCAGCACGTTCCAGTCCTGTTCCCAGCAGTCACTCATATAGTGCACCTGTCACACCCCGCTGCGACTTCATTTTCTCCCGCATTACGAACATCCAACGATCAATATCGTTTGAGAAGGCGACTCTCTCTGGATGCGGCCTACGACCCCCTCTCCCTTTCATGAATCTTCCGAATCTGAAGAAAGAAAAAAATCCTCGAGCCCAGTTGTTGGCTGCAAAACAAAACGCACCGCAGCCATCTGTTGCGCTTCACTTTAATATGCTGGGACGTTGTGACAAACGACGCCTGGCGGGAGGTCCGCGCACGAATAAAGTGTTGTATGTTACGAAGCGCCGCCGTCAGGCGACCGAGGTTTGGCTCGGTAGACATAAGTCTTCGCAGAAGGACCCCTCTTGAGGGGAGAAACGGCGTTACTTGCGACTGGAACCTTTATTGGCGAACATTCAAACGATTCGCCTGGTCCGATCTGCCAAAGTTGTCTTCCGCAAACCATTCTGAGGACTGAAGCAAGCAAGGAATCTCCCAACACTCCCGTACACCATCCTTGTAAACCCGAAAGGTCTTACGCAACATCCGCACCCACCCCGCAAAAAAAAAAAAAAAGAAATGCCCCCAAACAAGCAAATACGGGTGTCACCCCCACCGGATTCCAACACCACCCAGAGACAGAATCCCAAGATGAAGCCCTTATACATTTCCGTATGTTCTCAAATTACTTTTTGATGTTTGGATTGGCTTCGATGCAACAACAACAACAACAACAATAAATGAACGAATAGTGATGATGACATAGGTTGCTTACGGTGTTCGAGGGACCCTACCCAACTTCAAAGAGATTAATATAAGACAACAAGTTAAAGAGGAGCACAAAGAGATGACAGGTCGGAGTTTTAGAGTTCGTGGATGAAGCCGGTAGCTTGAAGGAAGGCAAAGAGGGAGCAAAAGCCCAGCGATGATGCGCAGCAGTGCTCCATATGCACCAAGGACAAGCTGGACAAGCTGAGTCACCAGCGATTCAGGAGTTCATCTTGGCGTCTAAGCACCCGTTGTTCACACGTGTACCGGTCGCGGACCTCGATGATGTGCTGAATCGTGGCCGGGGGTATGGCACGTTGAGCACAGCATCGTTTTACTGTGAGCCAGCCCATATAGCGCAACGCAGTGACAGGGGAAAAGGCAAAGTTCAGTCGTAAGCGACGCACAACCCCAACAACACCGAATATCCCCTGGAGGTACGAATAAAGTCTTATGTCTTTATGAACGGATTCTTCCGTCCAGAGGATATTCGGTGTTGTTGAAGAAGTGTTGTGATGCTGCGAGGGAAACATCCTGGCGTCTTGAATGTCCAACCATCTGCATAGAGAAGTGACCATAAGTGATACCATGATTCCATTGCTGGATGCTAAGGGTAAGCGTATAGGAGAGTATAACGCGCGGTTAACGATGGACTGTGCCGCAGCAGCCGTCAAATCTTCCACCTCGTTGTCTTGAACTCCGAAGGGTCAACTGGTGTCTCTTTTCCACAGAGTCTGGAGCACCATGAGGATACTACCGCCGAACCCAAAGAGCCGCGGATGCACACGTTTCCAATGTATTGCACACTGTAAGAAGAGACGGATTGAAACGGGGAGTAATTGCAGTTTGCAGTCTCCTAGATTGTAATTACTCCCTTCCCCTGATCCCCTGATCCATGATTACTTCCGTCCCCTGATCCCGAAATTCACTCCCCAGGACTGCAAATATAGTCACTAAACTTCGCAAATGATCTCCTGAATGCAGCAGTATACGTATATACGTCCTCTTCGTGAATTGGATGGAGTAAGACTATATAACTTGGCTAACTTAGCAATTTTCCACCCACACAGAGTAAGAAATACTTCACGTTTCTTTTTTCCGAAACTGTGCCCTATGCATGTCGCAATATTTAATATAACTCGACATATCACGGTTGACGGTATTTTTCATTCATGCGCATGAACTATGTACCTCGGTCTGTTAGAACACAGCGTGAAACGCGCAGTCCCCACTCTGTGACATTCATTTCATCCCATGCATTTACTCCTGAAAGAGACTAATTTGTGTAGCAACGCATTTAGTCCCCTAAGCGGAATAAAATTACTCCTTTTTTTTTCTTAGAGCCCTGCGGGGCTGATTTTGAGACAGCGTGTATCATACAGAAGCGAAGACGATGGCCCAAAGCAGACTTCAGGAACAACAAGATGGCACACAGCTCCGCAGATCTCGATGAAATACCGCGCGACAGGCGAAACCTACATGATACGGGCTCGCACGGTATACGACAAAGGCAGCGGATGAGCCATGTCCGTCGAGAAGGAGCGATCTGTAAATACCGTGCAGCCTCTATATTTTATATCTATCATTTCCAACATAGCTTGCTTTTAAGAACGGGAACAAAAATCTGGCCTTTCGACTCCTTGAGGCCAGAAATGTGGGTCGAGAGGGATGGGCTTGGCAATGTCCTGGTACCATTGAAGGGGCGGCCGGGGAAAAAGTATTTAGGTAGGGATGCAGCCCGTTGTAGCTTGAACACACATGTCTCAGCAAGGCACGTCCGCGGCCTGCTTGCCAGTGTACACCGAAGCTTGTGTGCAGACATGGGTGATAGGCAGTGCAATGCGGGCAAGCTGTATAACATTGAGCCACGAACAAGCGCTTTGTGGAGAGTATATATACAAGTAGCTCGCGGTGCAGCTCCCAGCGCGTACCGCCGAAATAGCAAATCACGTTTCTGCAGCGCTGGGCCTTTGAGACGGTGTAGTCAATGCGCCTTCTCAATGAGAGGTAGCGATACAAGACAATTACGAGGAAGCTGCGGTACCTGACTTGTCGGAGAAGACAGTAGTCCATTAGTTAGAAGAGCAGCAGCACACAAGGACACAGACGTAATAGACTATTACCGACTGCCCCGATTGAATACCCTTATACGAAACAGTAGCCCACTCGCGAGTAGCCTACGCATCTCTCTTCGGGATTGGATAAAGCGACACCGGCCTCGGTGGCTGAGTCGGTAGCTTGTTTGCCTTCTGTTCGCGAGATCGCGGGTTCGAACCCGGCTGAGGACGCCAGCAACTTGGTGGCAGGGTACAAATTGCTTAGACACGCCATCTTTCGCGAGGGACGCTAAATACGGTGTGCCGTGTGGTGCGCTTTCATCGCACGTTCAAGAACCTTCAGGTAGGCAATGCACTCCACAAGCCGACCGCTGTGGCGTCGCTCATGACCTCAGTTGTCTCGCGACGTAAACCCCCACATGTTATTATGGATATTGTGGTTTCACGAATGCGGAGCCGCCTACCCCAGAATGCTTACGTTTCACTGCGCAACGACCACCAGGAGTTGGAGGCGTTGATGATGAAATGACAGGAAAGAAAGTGAACGAGTGAGAGAAAGAAATGAGTGCTCAATGGCATCAATTCAAAGTGCCATACAAAAAGTCTTAAGGCCTGTTCCGACATATGGCGGCGTGCTAATACAGCGCTACAAAACAGCGCGCAAAAACATCACTCGTTGTTATCGAACGGTTCACACTTGCAAAGCGGTGATAGCGCTAAAATTTAGCGGAAGTTCGGTGGTCGTATCCGGTCTCTCCCATCGTGGCACCCCCGTAGATCGATAATATGCGGACGACCAAGTTCAATCAACTGATTGAACGAAAAATTACGAGACATTTCGGATGACAGACTCGCTGGTTCCAATGCGGTCGCCGTGCCGTGAAATGCGGAACCAAAACAACTCCACGACTTCCGTGACGTCATCGCTGAAGGGCCTCCTCATTGGCCAGCACGAATGTAGTGCTAATATTAGCGCTGAAAAAGTTGCCATGAGCTCAACTCCCGCAAGTGCTAATTTTTAGCGGCTTTGAGCACTGCCAGGAAGAAAATATCGCCCTAAGCAAATCGCTTTATGTCGGAACAGGCGTTTACACATCCCATATTCAACAAATCAGCCTGAATATCGTTCGCAATGATATAATTGGCTAGAAGCATGTATCTTTCCACGATGTGTTGTTGCCGGATAAATTTTGCCACCAACGCGGTCTTTTTTGTTTGCTTGTTTGTTTGCCCCCCCCCCCCTCCCTCCCTCCCAGTAATGCCGTGGGGTTGGTGCCGTGTCGGGACCAGGTCCCATGAGGCCCTGTCGGAATGCCGAGCTTTCCGTTTCTCATAATCAATCAATCAATTCAGCTCTCCAACAACGTCACCCCTGTTGCACGAGGCGTCTGCCAGCCACATGCCACTGACAAAACGCGTAAAGAAACAAAAATCTGCAGCACTGTATCAGCTCCGCCCGCAAGAAAGACGTGTTTGTATTATACTCCAACTCCGCAACATCGTCCCCTACCATAACATCACATCTCTCTTGTCCCATACAACCATGAAGCTGTCAACGAACGACAGGGCAGCATCCCTCGGCGTGTGGCAACTGGAAGACCTCTGCAAAGTAAGGAGACGCCGCGCGGACCGCACTCGGCCTAACACATACAAACGCAACTCTCAGGAACCAAGTGTTTACATTTACAGCACGCCCGAGTGAATGTTAGCAGCGAACGCATCCGCTGTAAGGTTAAAAGGGTATATCCATATTCACGGCCGCGTAAGCAGAATACCGACAAACTGCCCCACATACCGCGGCGTTAGTGGACGCACAACACGGCCATTGTTTGGCTTATACGAGCGTAAATTAGGCTTGATTTACGAGCGACATTCTTGCGAGGCAAAGTGATGCTCCAGCAGACATTGCAGCAGGCAAGGTGGTGATGGAAGGCAGCGGATAGGAAATTGATACACCGAAACCATCGCACGCCATTCACTCAGCACGTCGGCTGTGGCCTATGTTTATAATACGTGAGAAAAGCCGATAGAGTGTTTGTGT
Organism: Ornithodoros turicata; assembly: GCF_037126465.1. Taxonomy (NCBI): domain Eukaryota; kingdom Metazoa; phylum Arthropoda; class Arachnida; order Ixodida; family Argasidae; genus Ornithodoros; species Ornithodoros turicata. Next base: position 25,227,853 of record NC_088207.1, read on the forward strand.
GCGTTCCATGTCGAGCGTGTGCGAAGTCTTGCAGAGGCACCCTCGCAATGGCTTGGACGGCTTGGACAGGGGAAGTACATGGTGAACGATTTACGCGCGAGTGTTTTGTACCGGGCATCACGAGGTTTCAGACTGCGTTGGACATGTGGTGACAGGAATTTTTCCAGAACCAACACCCTCTAACATGACCCTCCCCCAAAGTTCTTGCAATACTCCATCTCCAAAAACCAAAACCTGTCAGAAAGGGCAAACAAGCCAGAAAAGCAGCAGATGTGTGTGTACCTTCCCCCAATGAGAACCCCCCCCCCCCTAAATTTGACCCCTTACCTCAATGTCCGTGAGGTGCCGTAGCGATGGGGGAGAGGGGGGTGAGAGGGGCAGCCGCCCGGGGCGCCCTTGCAGGTTGGTTGGGCAATATAAAGCGGGAATGGAGTGAATTTCAATTTACGATCTCGGCAGTGCAAATAAGCGTTTTCCTTTCTTTGTTTACAGAGGTTCTGACGACAGTGAGGGGGGGGGGGGGGGGCTCACGTTTACGCTGCCCTGGGCGCAAACTCGCCTCGCGACTGCTCTGGGTGAGGGTGAGGACATTCTCATCTGACCATCGTGACCAAGCCCGCTTCTGGCTGGTATACCAGTGCAAGAAGGAAGACATTGTTTGTTCGCCTTATGCCGCCTTACGATCGTTGCTTTGGAGATCACGCTTGCGGCCACAGCGAGTTTCTCTCGTACGGCAAAGGTCAGCGTAGCTTCCTACGAAGGCGGCCCAGTGCGCCAAACCCCTACACACGTAGAGATGCCCCCACAGGAGCTGCATACCGCCATATCAGCCGCATGAACAACACGGTGATGAAGACATCACCACTATCAGATACAGTAGCGGCAAAATAGCAAGAACAGTGCGCAACTCTTATTCGTTTGCGGTAGTGGCGTCTCGTCGCTCTCCGAAACTGGTGGCGGCGCTAGTGTTGCGCTACTTCTGAGTGGAGTAGCGCTATTTCATTAAGTACACCTCCGTTCATCATATGCGACCTCTCCTATCATTGCCTGTGTCAAATCTATCGTCTTTTCGACGAGACCTTGGTACAGACAGAAGAAAAGGAGTGGAGGACACAAGCAGGATAAACGCATATAGCAACAAGGAAGAGTGAAACCTTCGTATAAAGCACAGCCTGTTTCTGTCTTTATTTCTATGCCTTCGTTTAGTTCCTTCACATCTTGCTCTACTTATTTTTATTGGTTGCTTGAAAAACAAACACAACGCAGTTTTAGAATAGGGCACAAAAGCGCTTTAGAGCCCCAAAGCATACTTATTGCGCATGCCCAGGACACAAACAGCGCTTTGGACAGTGCGTAGTGACCACTGTACTTATCTCTTTGGGGCTCCAGAGCACATTGGTACCACGATTATAAAACTCTCTATATTTCCGACGTGAGCTTTACGTGATTGCGGCGTCATTTTTCTTTCTTTTGTCTAGACCATGCTAACTGCCAAAGGTCCGATTAGATTAGATCAGATCAGTCGAGAAAAAAAAGAAAATGTCCATCTGCTACTCGGGACGGGAACTGACTACTCCAAAACTCGTACTCTGCGAAAGTTTGTATGAACAGTTAGAATGAGATAAGAAAGAACGAACAACAAACGTTGGGAAAAGTTCATAGTACACAGAACGCGACATCCTGCATGAAATTCGCAATATCAGAACCGTATCTTGTTGTTCGAATTTGCCCACCATCTTACTTTGTTTGTCTGTTTGTCTTGGGATTGATGAACAGATACTGCGGTTTTTCCCTTTGGAACGGGCGACCGATTGCACCACATAGCCTAGAATTGAAACATTGCGGTTTGAAAATTCGTTTACTACCTACCGCCTGTGTGCGTTTTATAATTCAAAAAATTATTCCCACACCACGAATCACTAAGTCGGTTTTACGTATTTTGTATTCCGTTAATGTTACGTTCGCCTCTACCGACCCAGTGCTTCCCGTAAGACCACATCTGTCTGTCACAACCCTTACGCCAAATTGAAATACCATCATTTTAATATAACATATTTCGCAGTCTCGTCTTCCTTCCCACATATACCACATGGTAGCTAACGTCCTAGCGACAAGAGTCGCTAGGAAGCCGGTCGGCAATAGTAACTCACCGGCAAGCCCTTTCAACATCACCACCACCGGTCCTGTGGTTATCGTAATGAAAGTCATGCAATGCGAAACCGAAACCGAAACACGCGCTCCCTGTTACCCTGGTGGGGGCGCGTGCGTTCCCTGCGCCGGCGCAGTTGGAGGGTCAGTGCTATCGGTGTTAGGGCGTACGTTCGTTTGTGCTTTCAGAAAATGGGACTTTTGAGCGAAGGATCACCGCTTAGCTGGCCAGAGACGAAGAAATTAGCGGATCACGTAAGAGAACATGCTGCTATACAGTTTATAAACTTGTACAAGCGCCTTAAAGACCGCGAGAACGACTGTTTGAAGTGGGGCGACGAAGTCGAGTACATGTTGATCGAGTTCGATCACGTCAACAGGAAGGCGCGTGTGAAATTACGTGCCAAAGAAATCCTCGCCATTCTTCAGAAAAAGGAGCTGGAAGACCCAAAGCACGTGAAGTCGCTTTGGCGACCGGAATTTGGTGCTTACATGATTGAAGGAACCCCGGGTCGGCCGTACGGGAGCCTCATTTCCCACTTCAACATTGTGGAAGCCAACATGAAAGCTCGACGCGAGGAAGTGGCGGCATTGCTGCACGAAAATGAGGAACTGATCTGCTTAACGTCCTTCCCCATGCTCGGCTGCCCCGACTTCACGTCTCCACCCTCGACGCCTAGTCCGAAAGACAGCAATCTTCGCTCCCTCTTCTTCACGGACGAAGCCGCATACTCGGGCCACCCGCGATTTCACACCCTTGCACGCAATGTCCGAGAGCGAAGGGGCAAGAAGGTAGTCATCAACATTCCTATTTTTAAGGACACCAACACTCCTCGCCCATTCATTGAAGATTTTTCCAAATTGGGAGACGACGGAGAAGCAGCAAAGGCTGCGCTGCCTGACCACGTCTACATGGATGCTATGGGATTTGGAATGGGCAACTGCTGCCTTCAGCTGACATTCCAGGCGTGCAACATTCAGGAAGCGAGGGTACTGTACGACCAGCTGGCCCCCATGGCTGGAATCATGCTCGCCTTAAGTGCTGCTTCGCCAGCGTACAGGGGCTTCCTCACGGACAACGACTGTCGGTGGAATGTCATCGCCGCCTCCGTTGATGACAGGACAGACGAAGAAATGGGTCTCAAACCCCTCTCGGAAAACAAGTTTGTCATAAACAAGTCTAGGTACGCCAGTATAGACTGTTACATATCTCAGTTAGGAGCAAAATATAATGACATTAAGGTTGTGTACGACGAGCAGATATACCAGACACTACTGGAGGGGGGCATCGACCACCTCCTAGCTCAACACGTAGCTCACATTCTAATAAGGGATTCCATTAGCCTGTTCAGTGAAAAGGTCGACCAGAACGACGAGGAAGACACGGATCATTTCGAGAATCTCCAGTCGACCAACTGGCATTCCATGAGGTTCAAGCCTCCCCCTCCGAACACGAGCATCGGATGGCGCGTGGAGTTCCGGACGCCAGAAATCCAGATGACCGAGTTTGAAAATGCCGCCTACGTTGTGTTTGTGGTGCTGCTCACTCGCGTTATTCTTTCGTATCGCCTCAACTTTCTCATTCCAATCTCGAAGGCCGACGAAAACATGGAAGCGGCTCAGAAGCGAGACGCCGTGCGCAAGGGAAAGTTCTGGTTTCGTCGAGACATTCTCACGTGCAACAGCCCTCCCATCTTGCCACCCGGCATGGCATCTCCGCCAGTGGGCGCCGCCGTAGCCCAGCAGTTTCTCACGCAGATGACCATCAACGAAATCATTAACGGCAAGGAAGGCGAGTTTCCGGGCCTCATTCCAATGATAAGAACGTTTGTTTCGAGCATGGACGTGGACGTGGACACTCAGTGCACGATTCAGCAGTACCTGAACCTCATTCAGAAGCGTGCCTCGGGTGAGCTGATGACAACGGCACGTTGGATTCGGTCGTTCATAATGTCGCACCCAGATTACAAACACGATTCTGTGGTGAGTGACGGGATCAACTACGACCTCTTGGTGCGCATGAGTCGTATACAAAAGGGGTACATCGGTTGTCCGGAACTTTTCGGTACTTCCGTCAGCAAGACTAATGATCGCGTCCCCAGTGCTATTCTGAAAGCCTCTGGTGCGCAAACTCCGCAGAGTGTTGAGTAGAGGACATCTTGGAATGTTTCGATTTTTATTTCGTGACCACAACACAATGCACACCAGGGCTGCTAATCGTTGACACAACAGACCGCTCAGGCTCACCGTGAAGCACGAATACATGTCGGGTTTTGAAAAAAAAAGTGATTTTTTTCCCTTCGACCATTTGATTGTGGACCATTAAAATGCAACATATTGATCGTGGGTAGATAAGCTTTGCTCCACTAATCCCACCTGACTAGTCAGCTGTTATGTTTGGTGTCAAATGTTTAAACAGATCTATTATTTCGCAAATTGTTAGTGTATATAGTAGTCACATTGGTACTTATTTTAGTGACACTGAAGATATTGATTAAAGCCACACTGATTGTTAAAATAAAAAAATATTTTATACGTTGAGGCGCATTGTTTCTTGTGGATTATGGTGTATGGTGAAATTCGCATCTGTCACCAGTGTCTCGCTTGATTAGGCCTGACCTAATTCAAGCTCTAGTCTGGATTGATATGGATGTGCTTTTGATAGAGTCACGTACGATTTTTGTGCAGACAGGGATGTTGGTTTTCATTGTTTTATCCAAGACATTGGTTTGGTTCTGCAATTTTCTGCTCTAAACAGGCTATGTTGTTCCTTTCACATCCATAATGCTGAACAATTGTGTGCTTGATTTTCTTTTTTTTTTTTATACATCAGATAGGCTTAAGAGAAATTATGTGCATGTGAATTTGATTACTCTTGAAACGTCAAAATGTATTTGTGACTGTCGTTTGAAAACAGATTTGCAGGTCAGTAATGTCTTTATAACATTTGATGTCACCTGTGTCACTGCGTGATGCATAACTGATGTGTAGGCTCGATACTGCAGCATGCTTTCGTAATACACATTCGGGTTCCCTCAGCACAGGGTGGTACACCATCATAGTTGACTTCTGCACAGAAACATTTCACGGTTCAGATAAGTTCAAAATGTGATTCGAGAAAACTGTTAGGTGTCACGCGAAAGCCTCAATAGCAAGGTTTGGTGGACAGGCAAGTTTTCAGGATAAGCCAAATCGCGCTGTTCAGACTTTCGAGTGGTTTACATTGCATTGCTGAGTTTCGTTTTTGCAGAGTGCGTGCATGGTACAACGCGCTCATGTGATGCTGAGGCTATGGCATAGGCAGAGATTGGGGAGGTGGTGAGGAATTGAGAGGGGTAGTGTGTTTGAGAGAGATTCACTTTCATGTTGGTGCACATGAGAAGTGCGTGCGACGGAGATAAAGGGATTCAGGGCTTTATTGTGATACATGGCATAACGGTGATGATCGAGAGCGCTGGCTGCAAAAATTTAGTTTTAAATGTTGGGCACCAATAACGTTTTGCAGGGTGACTCCAAGCATCACAGGAAAAGTAGCGACACCGCTCGCTTATCTTCTGCTCAAATCCGGACTGTTGCTTCCTTAATCGACGTTATCTAAAAATACGTACTTCTTTTACAACCAGTGTTTGCAGTGTCATTCTACACAATACGATGCAGGGGGCCCATGGCTCAGTGAATAACGTATTCTCTCGAAGTTAGAAACAATGCTTCGCGACGGCTATGATAATGGAAGCACGTGTGTCTACATGACGTCAATGTTTTACGTCGTAACAGGATATTACTACAGTGTTAACAATAGTGACTGTGGAAACATCACGCAACCTGCTAGTATGATCTATAGAAACAAAGGATATATTATCTGTTACCTGCATTGTACGTTAAAGCACACAGAATTTATATTCCGCCAGTGGGCTTTATCGGCGTCACCTCCCCCTAATGAGCACCGAATAGATGAGGGTATCGAAGACAGCGTCTCATTGTTTCTCTCCGTAGAGTGATCCACTATATTCAGCAACCGCGGAAGGTGTGTGGGTAACGCTCTACATAAGCCTCGGAAGGCACTCACACGGTTCAGCATGTCCCACTGACGTGGAATGTTATCACATTCGGTAAACGAGTCTTCGTTGCTACGCAGATAAGGAGGCCCTGCTCGAAGGCATTTCCGGGTATCAATACGGAAAAGCACAATTCCCATATCGGACCCCACTCCTGGGAACGAGGCCAACCGGAAGTCCAGCGTACGGTAGTAATGAATTACGATTACGCTGTTGTTTGTAAATTTCCAAGTGAGGTTAGGCTAACAGACGGCGAAGCCATTGGTTAGGTCGGTGCGCCACGGCAGAAGCCTTGCTGCATGCGAAACAACCGTTACAGAGGCTAGAATGCCCTTCTAGCCACTGTACAACCGTTGCTGCATCAGCTACACTTGCGTCTAAGTCTCGTTCCCAGTGCTGATTGTACTGCATTGTGTCGATTTTTTTTTTTTTTTTTTTCACGTGCCTCAGTTAACGAGGTAAGAGCCCTTGAACAAACTCCGGCGTCGAGCGCTGAATTCAGAAGGGCAGTAGCCTCGGCCACACCTATTGGTTCTAGTGTAGCACGTGACCTCTCCCGTCGTCTGTCGTGATGTCTGTCTTGACGTCACAGCCGGATGAGTTTGGGTATTCGCGGTGCCGGTTTTCCAGACGTCTATTGCCCCCTGCGCTGTAAAATTCAGCATACATGCTTACACGGTTGCAAGTAACTACCTTTTGCATTTGTCCGGTACAACTTGTGGCGAAGTGTCATAACCGCTTTAAGCTAAACCTGCTGGTGTTTGTGGAAGCGACCGAGCGAACCACGCAGCCCGGGACGTGCACCAAACAAGACCTTCTCGTAAAATCTGCTCCACGATCGTCCGACGCGAAAGACGTGCTACGCTCTGTATGGGATCGACTCGGAAGGGCCATGTCGCTAAGTAGAGCATGTACGAATTGACTCCAACTCCGGCTATCTTGTGATATGCTACGATTCTTAGCCTCCGCCAACCTAGCAAGAAGACAGTTCATCCATCAGATGTGGCTCAGTGCTACATTTAGCGGCAGTACTTTGCACAATATCGGAGACGCTGCGAACACCGAATTGTCAAACGTGTGAAACAGCGGGTGACGTTGAACACCTAAGGCATGTGTAGACGTTTCACTTGTAGCGAACGGTCTCTGAAGAGTGCCCTGGATACGCTGAACCGTCGACCGTTCAACGCAGACAAGGTGCTGATGGGCAGGTCGAGTCTGCAAAGATTAAATCCGCGCGTTTTGTGTCGTGTATTCTTTCTGGAGAGCATAGATGGTGTGGCCATTGTTTCTCGCGAGATATTAAGGATCTGATTGTAGACTTGTTTACCACATACGCACCACCAAGTATTCTGGAACTGTTGACAGAACCGGCAAGGCCTTACGTATGGCTGAAGTTTTTGTTATCAACCTCTTTCTCTGCATATGTAGTGTGTGGTGCGCCTCCCCTCTCCTTATGTTGCACTGAATCTACGTAAGGCTCAAAATTATGGAAATATTTACCACCACCTTCCACCTTGCTTCCACCTTCCTTTACGCGACAAACGACAACTGTCCTACGGCTCAATATACCGTACAGCGCACGTCTCCTCTTCAAAATCGGAAAGCGAGACTCTCCGAACTGTGTGGCGTTGTAGAGGATGTAGAACACATCCTTCTCAGGTGTCAGAAGTACGTCGATGCTCGAAGGGCATTAGAGACAAGCCTCTCTCGTTTGGACTCCCGAGCCTTCGACATCACGAAACTATTAGGTCCTCCTTCGTCCGACAAGGCGCTAAGGGCACTTGAAGACTTTTTGCATGCAACCGGGCTTATGGACATCCTATGACACGTTGAATGTGTGATGTGTCCTGTGTGTGCCCCCGGTGATTCCGCCACTTTACTCTAACTTGGGCGCAGCTCTTGAACTTTTGACCTACATGTTGAACTCCATTATCATCTCTGTTCGTCTCTGGACATCATCCTTTTGCGTTTTCATCATCTCATCATCGGATTGAACTTTCTGTATTAAGTGTACTGGGGTAGCCAGTTTGACTTCGTCGAAACTCACATCCCCATTTTTTCCTTTATTCACATCACATCACATCACATCATGGAAATATTTTCTGTTATGAAATCATTTCGCTTTTATCGCAATAGCAACAGTATAGTTGAGAGAATAGATGCAAGCCAGTTAATGGACAAACTCTGAAAAGCATGAGTCTGTCCGTCCTGAGTCGTGTGTTTTTGCTGTCCCTCTAGTTGTTGCTCAGACTCAGGCTTTTCACGTCATGGGGTAGCAACAGTAGGTTCCCTGAGGAACAGAAACGCAGGAGCACATGATAATGGCCCGAGCCATGAATCCAGCCGCGTCCGATGCAAGGCTTCAGCTAGCTCTGCGGACCAACGCCAGGTCCAAACCTCAGCTCGAGGAGATAGACTTGGAGGCTCATCCAAAGAGCTCTGCTGAGCTTCTTGAGGGCCAGCGACCTTCAAGGGCGGCTAGAAGACCATGCTGCTAATAAGCATATAAGTTAAAGAGCCTTCCCATCCCACTTCTCCATACGCCATCAGTGCCGCCAGTCTAGGCAAGCAGACCGCTCATCTACCAGAGAACAATGTCAATGCCCTTCCTCTGGGTCTGACTCATACCACTGGCACTGGCCGACTTGTCACCAGCTGCCCTCGTTGAGATACTTGTCGTTTCAGCCACTGTAATTTACGCTTGTATAACTAATGTCGTCACACCCAGAAGTACCCCAGTAACGAGGCGTTTGGATATGTTCAAAATCAGGATCATAATAAAGAAGGCTGTCTTGCCCCTTGTTACTTTTACTTATTTGACATCTCACACATCTGCTACCTTCACCCATCATCAAACTTAACTGTATACGGGTTACCAATTTGGGATCGAAATTAAGTCATATATGACTCTATGTGTTATGTATAAGTATTTTCGTTGATCCGGTGACATCCCGAACGCTGGTCCTCACCGTAAGTTCCCTCCCGACGGAGTGGATCCAGATGCATTCCCTTTGACGCCGACAAGCTTTGAAAGTTCCTGACTCAGAAAATCCTTCCCTCGCGAGGACGGAGCTTTCATGCGGTTCTCCTTTTGTGGCCTTCACCCCGTGGCCCTTTACGTTTTCTTCCGCTCCAGTGGGCTTCAACCCGGGTCTTTGTACTTGTCTTTCATGCGAGTGCCGCTGCTTCCCCCCGGACTTTGAAGGTGCTGCAAATGCGATTACGGCCTCTGTGACGTCCGGATCCCACCAGCCATGACCCCGCGGCTTCGCAACTGCGTGCTTTTTCTCTGTCAGGTTGCCGTAAACAAATCGTTAATCATGACCTGCGATGTTTTTGTGGTGTGTTTGCGTGCCGAATTCGCGAAAGATGCCGCCGCAAATGTGGGGGGTTTTGTGTAGAAGAATTCGTCCTGCTGGTGTCTGAAGTATCAAGTGCGGGACCATCATGTGTGAAATGTGTCACGTTCAGAGCAGGTCGATCGTATTCTATATGCGTCCCTTCACTGTGTAAGAGCGCATGGAGAACAAGTGCCGGGGCAATGATGGGACAACCAGTGTAATGGAGGTACTACTTGTAGCACCTGCTATTGTGTCACACTTAATATAAAATCATCGTACGCAGAACACGTCTTTGTATAAACAAATATCGGTGCCACTGCTTGAGGCTCGGGCTAGGAAGCGATACGCTCGAGTATCACGTGGTCTTTGAGAGCGCCAGCTGCGGTGAGGCGACGTATCACATGGGAGCGTGAGGACACGGAGTCCAGATTGTTGCTTCCCCGAATCAGTTTAGGACCAATTCGGGTTAAGCCAGATTTCTCCCCGAATTCCGATCACGCGTCACGCTGTATCACGTGCACTATTTTCGCAACAATCTGTAGACATGTCTGACGTAAATATTATTTGAGTGCAACAATACACAGTACATTTGATGTGACAACATGTGGTGCTTGCGACAATACCGATATATCTCGAACTACTGGGCAAAAAAAAAAAAAAATACCCGATACCACCCGAATGTATCAATAGCACCCAATTTCACCCCGAATTCGATATCTAAAAATAGCACTCAAATCCGGGAAAGTCATTTAAAGTCGGAACCTATCGTATATACCGGTACAGGGGTATATCTCAGTATACGGACGTTTCGGTACACCAACATGTCGGCATGCGGACGATAACCTTTCTAATTTTCTTCGTTTTGTGCCCCTTGCCTTCTTCCAATGCTGCCAGCGTCAGCCAGTGCGCCACGGCTGTCAGGTTCTCGTCCGAAAACACTCTGACAAAAGTCCGCATAAAAGTTACCGAAAGAAACTCCCTGCATTCTCTTCCTGGCTTTTTACATCCTTTGAAAGGAATGATAATGTTCACCCGTCGCCCCCAACCAAGGTGATACAGCCTTTCGCACATGGCAGAGTAGAACCATATGGCACGACACTGGTTCCAGATCCTCTAGTTCCGGGAAGCGTGGAGGGAAGGAAGGCAGCGCGTTTAATTACACTCAACGCGGCTCGTGTTGCACAGCCTGCGAAGACGCAATCATCGCTGGGAACAGTAAACACTTGGGAACTTCAGCCCCGAAGGCGGCCTCCCTTTGCTCAGGTCACGCCGCAGGTCATGCGCGAATCGAGATCGGATGACACCGGAGGGGTGCCTGCGATGTGCACCGTCAGAACGCGACGCACTCTCCTATGTGGACCTTGGAATGACTCGGTATACGATGCGCCGGTGGAGCCCCGTGGCGTGAAGAGTAACCGTGTATTCACGTGAACGACATCCAATATTACTGTGGAAGAAAAACCAAAACGGGACGGAAGTTTCGCCACGTCTTGTGTTGAGCATTTGCACAGGTACGGAATATCAGGACTGGCGTACTGCGCACATACCAGACGACACGTTCCGTCCCGTGCAGAGTTACCGTGTGTTCACAGGAGCGACATCCCCACGGAATATTCTAGTAGAAGAAAAAGAAAAAATATATGCTCACGGGGACGGACGTTCCGCTACGTGTTGTGTTGAGCATTCGCACGGTGCCGGAAGATAGCAGACGCGCACAATAGCGCACGTAGCAGACGACACCTTCGCCCCTGTCGTCTGCTACGAAATCTTGCGTCTGATTCGCAAGATATCCCCATTGCTTAGAAGAGCATGAAAATGCATGACGCTGAGCGCTCGCGCTCATGTGGTGGCTAAAATCTATGACGTTTTTGCGCATCTTCCGCTGAAGTATTCTGAGGAATGTCGCTTCCGTGAATACACGGTTACAGGCACATTGTTGCTTCCTATTGACACTCCGGATCGTGATGGTGCTGCAGGAGCAACCTGTTAATGTGACCTGCATCTCAAGTTTTGTACCAGTAACAACTTCCCTCCTGCTAGAAGCAGTTTTTAATGAAAAAGGTAGCACGACGGTGCTATATAACTAAACTCATAATATTGCGTCGCTATTCACGACCACCGGTCCAGGCTATCCAGCCGTGCACCTCGTGACATGGAGTCGTACAAGTTCCCGGCGTCGTTTTCTTGATTTCGTACGTGTAATAATTGAATTTCCTCGGACACCCAAAGTGTTGTCGTCCTCCGGGCTCCAGTGCTGCTGTCTGGCTAACGAACCCTATACAGTTGAGGTTCAAATAAATTTATATTTTAATGTCATACCTTTAGATACTTTATTAATGGGTCACGCCGGAACGAAAAGCAAGATTGGGCCTGTGGGAGTCAATATAGAATGTACGTCATGAATAATGGCGTCTACGCAGGAGTTGACAATAAGCATTCGCATCTGATTCTACCGTGCTCTGTTGGTCCAGCGGACGTGGCCATATGCTTCCCTGCTTCCGGTGGTCGGAAGTGGGTCATTTAGGGAGGCGGAAGCGCACGGGAGGAAGAGGTATGCCCAGCAAGCTGTATCCGTACTGTACTCGCCTCGCAGGAACAGGTGTGAGCACCGGGTGGATTTGCAGGGCACCCCCTCGCCTCTGCACAATCACGAGCCTTACCACGTCACACTGTGGCACGGGTGAATGCAGGAACAGGACATTCGACCCACATATGGGACGTAGCGCCGAACACCAGATTACAAACATTTTTAAAATAAATAAGAGACGAACGGGGACGGTTCGCACATAACAGCAACAAAAATACTGTTATCAGCAGCATTTTGACCCAATTCATTGAAGGTTAAAAGTTCGACTACATCATAGTTCGACGCCCAGTCTGTCTCCGTGTCACCTTCGTCGTTTTTGATGTTGTTATTTTCCAAATATTTTATATTTGAAGCGCAGTAACAGCTTTGCAGCCCTACTGACGTTGCACTTGGTGCAACACTTTCGAGCAACGAGGAGGGCATTGTTGTGGGATATATAGCATGGCAGATCACTGTCACGGAACGGCAGCTTGCGTTGTCTTCTTGCGGTGAGCATTATTGCACACATATAAGTTCCGTAGCCTAGTCTGAAGGGCGCACGTTTCGATGGTGCCGTTTCGTTGCCGAGCGATCTTCCTGCCGCCACTTACCTTCTCAACGCACGGAGAAAACCCGGGAAAAACGGCCAGAGGCAACGCCATCTACCTAGGTAAAGAAGCCCATCAGAAAGCCCGTGTTTGAAATCGTCTGCGGCAGTACGCTTCTATCAAAGAAACGTCGCCGTTTAATTATGACGTTGGTAGACATAGTGAAACCGAAACAACACGGTTTCAGTCACTTCGGTGTCTTCACATACAAGCGCTTCGCACTCGATGACCACGGCGGTAAGAACAGAAGGCTCCCAAAGGGCTGCATCATCTCCAAAGTCGATGTCATAATCTCGTGCGGAATGTGGTTCTTTAGTAGGTTTAGTTCGTGCTTGTAGGGAAATACCACGTGTACTCTGAGGGGAACGCATACTAGTATAGCAGTATCCGGTATAGAATCCGGTAGTAGTATATAGTAGTACCGGGTAGCTATCTTGAGAATGGGTCGCCCAAAAGGTAGGGCTACCGGTAAACTGGAGCAGAACAAGACTGTACAACTAAATAATATGTAAGAAATTACACAAGATTCGTAAAATATCAAGTGCTATATTTGTTGTGACTTTCTTGTCACTTATTGATTTTCTACCACAGTAGTTCCAGTCTACCAAGTTGGCGGCGCTGTTGTACCATCTGACGGCATTTGTTCGTAAACAGGGAGAGGTCTGTTGGGTGATGCAGAAGGAGTGGGGAAGAGTCATTAAGCATGCCCTGTGAAGTCGGCCCAGGACGCACAATTCCCCCCCCCCCGATACTCGTGACGTTGCCCGCCTAAGCGTAGCCGAAAACGGTAGGCAGTTACATTACCACCACCAGGCTGTCACCAGCAGGCTGTCTGTGCCTAGGTGGTGTTGACAGAGAGTACTGCCCAATTTTTAATTTTATTGGATGCATGAAAAAAAAAAAAAAATAAAGGACACGGAGGAGCGGATTTGGGTACGTCTGCCTATTTGGCGCCACCAGAGATACAACTATCTTTTCCTGTGCGGCTCATAAGCTAAACAAATACTGGTTCGATGCTAATGACCAACGAACTCTTTCCGTAGAGAACTACTGCAGCAGTCTTGGGTAGTAACTAAGTTACTTTTAACTTGTAACTGTAACTAGTTACTTTTGGGGGTAACTAGATAGAGTAACTAGTTTAATTTTCAGAGAAGTAGCTTTTAACTGTAACTAGTTACTATTTCTGTGAATGTAACTGCAAAATGTAGTTACTAGAATAAATGTCGGCCTTTTTTTTTTCTTTACCCTACCTTGTGGTTACCTTGTGGTTTTTTTTTTTTCTTTACCTTACCTACAGTGTGGGATAACCGCGTATTAACTTACACTGTGTCTGGTTAAGTGTAAGACAACTTTTATCGCACTTCAGTAAATGTAAATAAATGTATGTTATTAACAATTGGATCACCCTCTCATGGTCATTTCTATAAAAAGTAACCGTAATGTAACTATAAGTTACTTTCTCTCAGTAACTATAACTGTAACTAGTTACTCGTCCACGAAAGAAACTATAACTGTAGCTTAGTTACTATTTTTGCCAGATAAACTGTAATTGTAACTCAGTTACTTTTTAGAAGTAACTTACCCAAGATTGTACTGCTGTATCCCTTCAGGGACCCTTCGATGCGGGTCACGACAACAGGCGATTTTCGTCCCCCCGCGTAAAAGCAGAGGAACATTTGGCGCGCAAAACTGACAGACATTGCTCGGTCGGTCCAAACGTATGAACTTCGAAGAGTGCCTGCCCTGTGTCACGAGGAACTGGAGGAGGGCGCGGGGAAGCGGAGAGTCTGACAGACCATTTGTTAAAGGACAGCGTCTGTTTTATGGCTCGGGAGCTCGAGGGAGCAACCATTTACTTTTTACGTTTTTCATTACAGTTTCTAGTCTTCGTGCTGAAGTCGGGTGCTCGAAGCGCCATCTCGCTGCGGTGATGAGTGGCAGACAACAGATTGCGAATGAAGGGGAAGGCTTTGCAGGGCCTGCGTCCAAGAGTCTGCGAAAGAACAAAGGTGTTCCCATGTCCAGTTTTATGTATGCCATCTGTTTTGTGGGAATGGGTTCGTATGGCTTGGAAGTCTGGAACTGGGGCGGGGGGGTGCTGGCCACATACTCGAAAGATAATTTCTCTTTTACACCCTTTTTTTCTGTTTTAGACGACTTCATTGACGTCAACTTGAGGAAAAACGAGGATGTGCCTGACAGCTGGTACCTAATGTCAACTGATCACCCTTGGATCTTCATAACACAAAGGTCGCACCTACTTGCGAGCACGCGATCTGCTAATGCTCTGCTTTGATGGGGCGTACTAGTTAAGATATTTCAATCAAGAACAGGACGAGACTGCGAATCAGCTAATTACGATCCTGTTGGGTTGGGTTGGGTTGGATTGGAAATGAAAAAGAGGAAGGGGTAGATTCCTCAGCCGACGAATTCTGATAACATTCTTGTAGTCCTTTGACGAATCCCAAGATGACTCCTTCGCAATGAGAATTGTGTTTGTTGTGTTGCATTGAAAGTTCCACAGCGATGAGGGTAATGGAAGAAGAGAAAATGGGCATCGCGGGTACCGAAACTCATGCGGCTGCGACATCAGAGACCTCACTGCCGCCAGTGAGGTAGCGCACGAGAAGCACGTGACTTAGGAGAAGTCCCGTGCTTAAGACTGCCATGGACACAACGGGAATGGACACAACTCTGAGGTCTGTGACAGCGCTTTTCTCGGGAATGCGCTCGAGGGCTTGTATCTCGCTCGGTACGACACGTAGAAGAATAATTCTTTTTTTTTCCCCTCTGTGTTCTGACATGCTGTACAATGCGTCCATGATGTAATGAGCCACATCAGTGAAAGTGTCCCAACCCCTTTAATTGGAGCACCGGTCGAACATCGATCGACCCTTAGTTTCCTCCTATACCCATCTCCTTTCATCATCGCCCCTTTCGAAATGTAGGTACAGTTCCACCTGAGGTTGGTCCAGGACGCATGCTAACTCCCCCCTGCTTCCTGCTGTCCTCTTTCCAGCTGTCCACGTCTGTACGCCACTCATAGCCGGAGTTGCTTCGCGGTGCTATCGCGGATTTAAAAAATTCCGTTTTCATCTTCCAGAGTTCTATAGTCGTGACGGTGACGATGAAACGAGGAAACATGCACATATAATACGTGTTTTTACGTCTGTATGACACAAAGTAGCATGACAAGCACGTTCTGCAAACGCACACCCTCTTGAAGACGGCCCTCAGCGCAGTCTTTGAGAAAGGTCCTCAAACCCATGGTATCCACGTTATTCACACTACGAAAATAGGGATATGAACTTTATCGGTGAAATTGCATCCTGTAGGTATCAGGAGCCATGGGCGTACCGAGAGGGGGGCAAGAGGGGTCCGTGCACCCCCCCCCCTGGAACTCCAAGGTCGCTTGTGAAAACAGTGCACTCTTTAGTCAGAGGTCGTAATGATTATTCTCAGATGTCATAATAGGAACCTCTAGACATCCACACTGTGCGCAATGTCCGCCTCCTGAAAAAGATGTGGTAGGGGGTAGGGGTTTGCAATCTTGCCCCCCCCCCCCTAGAAGCGCTTTGCCCCCCCCCTTTCTGGAAAGAATCCTGGTAACTCCCATGTCAGGAGCCACCGGATAACGCTAACAGTCGATGGACTACATTCTCTACCTCTATGACTGTAGCTTTTACACTGTCTCGGAGTATAGGTCTCGAAATCGCATAGTGGCGCCACCTAGACATCTCCTCATCTCCCATCTCTAAATCCTACGAGCCCGCCGCAGAAGACTCTATATACGAAAACTCGCCGGTGCCACAAAGCAAGCGATGCTAAAGATTGTGGTAAAACGCGCTTGGAGTCTGTCTACCGGGTCGAGCCGCTGCCTTGTTAGCTGTCTCCTCCCGTACTGGGTGATTGACAAGAGTCTCTGTTTATTCAGCTGGACAGACAGGTTTTTCCGCCCTCGCGTCACTTTCTCCGAGTTCCTGGTAGTATATACCTCGTGCAGCTCGTGAATGACACGCACGCGATCGCGTTTCATCTCCGCATTCATCAACGCTCACGAAGGCCGCTTACCCGGACGAACGCAGTCGAACATCAACAAGGGTATACTTTGTGACAGGCACCAATGACGTGCTGGATGTTACGCCGAGAACGGCGACGGCCCTGAACCGGGATGACTTCGGTCGCGTGTTCGCATCTATCGAGATTCTTATTCGTGCATGAGAATGCTGTACATTGTTGAGTGCCGGCGCGTTTTCTTTTGTAGGTGATTAATAGGAGAGGTTATAGGAATCGAATAAACGGGCGAGCTTTGTGTTCCGAATGGCCTGTTGAGCGTGAAGAGGCGCTCTAAATCAGCGCGTGAAAACGGGGTGTGTTGGTACGAGTTCATCTGGGATTGAGTGTTTCGAGACGTAAAGCCACGAATTATTATCATCATGATCGTCTTGAATAAAAGTTGCCAAAGCATAAGGAGAGTAGATGAACTGGAAGGTTTATCAGCGAGATTATTTTCTTCTTCCCTCCCGTTTTCTTTTCGCTTTTTACTTTTCCTTTATTTCAGTGGAATAGCAAGTTGACCTCGCGTTTGACTGACCTTTACTCCTTTTCTTTACATCTATATTGCCCCCATGAAAGGCTTGCTGCTAGAAAGTGCAAAAAGAAAAAGGGTCCTGACAGAGGTGGATCCAGGATTTGTCTTGGGGGGGGAGGGGGTCCTGCCTTGGGACAGCATGCTGTTACACTACCAAGGTCACTTGAAACTCCATGTAACGACAGCAGTAGAGGTGGGGTCAGGACATCCGGACCCCCCCCCCCCCCCCTAGATCCGCTCCTGGGTCCCGAGTAAACGGGCAAAGTCACATGCAAAGGACGGAACATGAGAATGAGTTGTCCTTCTGTCTGCCCTTGAGATTTGACAGTGTAGGTGCCCCGAGCTTGAAAGCGGAGCTGCGGTAGAGAGGAACGGTATGTAATCTTTTGATTCTAATGCTGTGTGATTCCGCTTTTTCTTCTTCTTTTTTTCTTTTTTTTTATCTACTACAGTCATAACGCGTAGGATTCAAGTCACTATTGTTGTATACCACAAAGAAATGTCATCAAAATATTTTTTTCCTCGTCGAAATAC
Source organism: Ornithodoros turicata (assembly GCF_037126465.1). Classification (NCBI taxonomy): domain Eukaryota; kingdom Metazoa; phylum Arthropoda; class Arachnida; order Ixodida; family Argasidae; genus Ornithodoros; species Ornithodoros turicata. Next base: position 25,245,696 of record NC_088207.1, read on the forward strand.
GTCCGCCAATACGACTTGCCTGCCGATTGCTTGCCGATTTACGTCAACTGATGACGATGTCGCACTGTTTGACGCACACAGTTACAATTTCGCTTTTCGAAGGTTCCCGAATAAGGCAGATATGCATAGATTGAGAAGTTACCCGTCAAAAAGAACTCGTTACAAGTTAAGTTACCGTGTGCAAGATGTAACTAAGTTAATAACGAAGTTCTTCAGCCTGAAATGTAACTCGCAGTTACTGAGTTACTTAAAAAAAAGAACGAGTTACTTCCAAGTTACTTCGGACACAAAATAGCATTACGCAGGTGCAGCGCGCGTGAGCAGTTGAGTTAGACCTTAAGTTGCCTGCGGAGGTGTGCAACACGCTTAGATCGTTTCCGTTTATGCCCAACAATAGACCTCCCCCTGTTTGTAAACAAATGACGTCATAGTGTTCGACAGCTCCAAAATTTGGTAGAATTGAACTACGCTCGAAGCTAGCCTAGAGGTGAACAAGGTCGCGCCCGAAAGCCATGGTCTTGAGGGGATTACGACATGGTCGCTTAAAGGGTCGCGACCCTCGGTCCTACTTTTCTTTCATTGGGAGGCAGCGAACAAGTGCCCCTTCGTGGAACCCAGCCCTCTCCTTCCGATTTGTTTCGGTTTCAGTCTGTCTACCAATGTCATGATGACGTTTCTCTGGTAGAGGTCTATCCGAACGCTTTGCATCTTACTCCCTATGGGCGCACAGTGGTTCAGCTTCATTTCCATGGCAGCGGTTCTTACTTCCTGAATAAAATACTGGCATTGATTGAATATCACGTTTTATGGCAAAACATGCCATGAAGGAACCGGAGAGGAAGCAAGAAAATATGTGGACGTAAGTGAAAAGCGAGTTAAAAGTACCTTGGAACTTAAGTAAAGTTACTTTGGCAAAGTTACCTGAAAAAGGAACGAGTTCCTCTGAAAGTTACCACGTCGCAAAAGTACCGAGTTAAGTTACAAGTTACCAAAAAAAGGGAACTTAGTTACAGTAGCGAGTTACCTCGAACTCTGGATATCAGCAACGTACGTAACACACTGCCCCATGCCTCACTGTGCCTCACGTTCCCCTACGCTTTCGCTGGTTTTTCCCGCCCCTGGATAAGGGTCCACACTTTCCAACCGTCCTGCGTGGGCCTCGCTGTTGCGCGCGTTAACTCTGATGACGGCTGTACAAACGAGTATTAAAGGTACTATAAAGCAGTCGAGGTCGAACCTATGCAATCAGCATGACGTGAGAGTGCTAGACTCAAAGGCTCAGCACAACAAGTAATATGCGCAGGAGTTTACTCTAAGTATTTTTAATTGGTAAATAAAAACGCAGTCAAGAATGTCGCGGCGACGCCTGGTGGGAAGAAGTACTCAATTTGTCAAACAACCCTGTAAACAAGGAGACCGATAAACATACTGCTTTCCTGTTGGGATTTGCAAATACTACCTTTTGAGAAAATGTAATTTGTGTGAAAGAAAATAAAGAAAAGCCGAATCTTGCACTCGGTAGCTAAACGTCTATACCTGGGCCTTGTTTCACCACCGTGGCGCTGCTATCGTACGTCGCTCTGTTTGGCCCAGAGTCGTGCGCATGAGACATTTTCGCCGCCGTACTTGGCGGAGTTGGCATTTCGTCGGTCTGCTTCGCCACAGTGTTGCCAGTAGATTTAAATCTGCATTTTTTCGGGAGCTATAACGTCTATGTGAGAAAATTTTGCGGCATTTTACTCCTGAGGACATACACGATTCAGGGCACACAAAACATGAGGTTGCACCTCGACTACTTTATAGTACCTTTAACGTGTTTAGGAATCACGCGCAACATATCAACAGTGAATTATAATTTCGTTGTCCAGCCATTTTACGAATGATTTTGCCGCTCACTCGGACTCCGCGCACCGTGGAATGTAGGGACAGCTGCTTGGCCAGACGACGTGCCCGGCTGTATCGGAGACAATTTCCCAGCAGCCTAAACAAGACAAGGCAGCGTTGATGTCCCGAAGGAGCAGCAGATTATGGTAAATCGCACACTGATTATCTCTCTCGCCTTAATTGATGCTGTAGTCGTTCCGAGCGTAATGACTGTATATTACATTAATCACTCCCCATCTGTGTTTGTACAGAGCCTGGTACGACGCGCGACCGACGGTTTCTCGTCTCGCCATATCCCCTGCAGCGCTCGTCGTTATAGCGGTGATTTACATGCATTTTAAAGTTGAAATCGTCGTTTAAAGCGGATGTCATTATATAAAGTGGACGTCTTATCGACCGCGTCTTCATCGAACAGGAAAGTGCGTCCATAAATTGCGGGAATGCTTTAATTATTAGTGTCGCCGGTCAAGAATGAGGCTTGTATATAGTTCTAGGGTATTGAGTCATTTCAGCATTTCGAGAAAAGTATTCGAATGCGTGATTCAGTACTCTGATCCTGATCCAGTAATCCTACTGAAATTATGCCACGGCAATCCACGCGTCTCACATTCTTTTTCTGCCAAAATATTGGTTGTCTATGTGAAGCGAAAGCATCATAACATTCATTTCTAGTTTTGAGAACAATGACGTCATAAGGTGTCGCAATCTGCAATGCGTCCGGCAACATTGCTTCACGATGGTCGACTTCCGTCTCCTCAACACCGCTGTTGGCACACTTCCAACGTTGAACGAAAGGCGAAGACGCGCTCGTGCTGTTGCTAGGAGAGAGACGCCAACTCTCGATGTCGTCACCTATTCTTGGAGAATCCGAAACTATGGAGTTTTGCAGCTTCTTTCGAAAATTTCGTGAAAGTGCGTAATGTTCACACAAAATGCGTAATGTGGATTTATAGTTTGCTTGCATTCTGAGTCTTTGAACGAGGTTGATTTATAAGACGAAATAAAATAAATATTTCTTCGTCTGAAGTGGCACACTTTCAAGGGCCCTCAGGACGACCAGGACGACTTTAAAGGCACTCAGAAATACAGAGAAAGATGCTGTGGCAACGCCCATGAATCGACATAAAGTCACGAATTATCATTAAAGTAGCGCGGAAGTAATTTTTAGCACCCTGTTACTTCCTATAAAACTGTTAAGTAGGCCAGTAAGATGGACCACGAGAAGTAATTCACACCAGAGAGTCATAATTATCGCAGAAATAGAATTTAAAGCACGCCGCAAAAAGCGACCGCGCGCAACGGCGGTGGAGAGCAGTAGCAGTCTGTGACGTGCCTGCGACCTCGCGCTGACGCCACAAAGTCCGCGCTCCCTGATTGGTTCAGAGAAATGGTGTCTGCTACTTAGCTGTCGTCTGCTACTCGACTCTTCGGGGCTCTGAAAAAAGCATTGCTCCTGGCTCGGTCATGATTCGGCCGTTCCTTCTATCCCCAATTCTCCCGGGGAACTGGCAAGGCTGGTTTACGGCGGCAAAGGGACAGGATGCTGACCCCCACTGACCAGCGAACCAGAACGCGTGGACCCTGTAACGTCATCGGTGACGTGGCATCATGCTTGTCCTCCTCGTTATACCCCGAGTGGCTAGTTGATGTGATTTTTTTCTTTTTTTCTTTTTTTTTTCTGGGAAACAAACTGCGCACATCAAAACCTTTCCTGTTATTCGGTAAATTGACACACATACTTTCATCAGACGTCTTATCTGATTTTTTTTTTTTTTTATGGCTCTCTACTCCTTTAACACATAATAATGGATCACTTTGGCACCTCTGATATTCGCCGGTTATAGCGTCCCACTATAAAGAGAGAGTTATCTCTTTCCACGCCCAGACTGGGAGGTGATGCGGGTTCGAATCCCGACACTGGCTGTGCTGTTTGAGGTCTCCCCTGGGTTTTCCGGTAGACTTTCCAAGAAGAACATCGGCAGAATTACCCCTGAAGTCGGCCCAAGACGCACACTAACCCCCTGTTCCCCACTCCTTCCTGCTGTCCTCTCTCCATCTGTCCACGTCTCTAAGCCGCTCATACCCACAGTTGCTTCGCGGCGCTAACACGTGTAGGCGGCTTTATTCACGATAACTTTGATTACATAGGTTAAAAGAGTACAGATCGGCTAATACATGTCCGGCCGCTATACGGCGACGTCAGAAGGAATGTTCAAGTACACAGCTGTACGTGCTTTTTCTTCTATCGAATCTTGGATGGACTTCGCTCCTTCTGCTCCCTTACCGGGGCTCCCGTGTTGGTGGGTTACAACACACGGAATTCAAAAAAGCGAGAGAGTTTTACTTATAGTCAGTTTTAGTAGTGCGTATGGCAATCGCTTTGGGTATACTCGCGCGTAAACAGTTGGTGCGCTCTCCGCATGCAGTGACCTGCGATGCCACGGTATCCCCACTGCTAAAAATTCAACGTTTAAAATCCGAGATGTTCAAAATGCTAGATTTCTAAATTAAAGCGTTAATATGAATAATGTCGCAATGATAGTGTTGAATAATACATATTACCGACAAAACTGCGCCGTGTGAACACGCCATTTACTTGCGTGCGCAAGGAGATTGCGTACGCTACAACTCAAACTCTCTACTGTTCCTCAGTCAGCAGTACGTACGTACGTGGAGAAGCACCCAACAAACCCACATAGCAATCGTGGAATAAGCGCCCACCACAATAAAAATGTAAGTGCCTGCTGTAAATTGGTGATTCACACGCTATTTGTCTGATGTGCTGCGGTGACGGGGCGCAGGTATCACCAGCGTTGCCCCCAGGCTCAGTCACTCAACAATGTCGCAGCTAAGCACTTTGTTCTTTACTCGGGGGGGGGGGGGGGGGGGTATAAGTGAGGAGACGACGGCCACCTGCAGGAGATCCTGCTAGTCACTAATTGGATGTAGTCGTGCCTAGTGGCGAGCGATGTAACTGTCACAGTGCTAGTGCCAGTGTGGTCGGTATACCGAACGAGGATTAAGTTTGCCGACCTGAATTGAATTGAATTGAATTGAATTGAATTCTTTATTTCCACGCCGTTACGATGTGGGGAGTCAGGGCAAAGTACTGCTGACAGCCGCTTCTTTAGGAGGCTTCTCTGAGGGTTGTTTATCGTGCGTTGAAATCTCAGTACGCGACTTTTAGCGGAACAGTGAAGACCCAAATTAAAGCTAGGAAAACACCGTTACATGCTTTCTTGTGATGTTCAGAGGTGCCACGAGAAAGTATTTCAACCAAATTTGCGGACAACTATTTAGGATTATATTTTATTGCTAGCGCTTTCATTGCATTCACTGCACACTCTAAGAAAAAAAGGGTGTGAAAAGGTGGTAACTTCTATAGTCACCACATAGGTCAACATAGCGTCTGATGAAGGGTGTCAAAGGGTGGTCAATTATCCTATATCCAAATTGTTACAAGAAGGCGTAAGCCTCCCTCGCTCACCGAATCAGAAGCGGTAACCTTATCATTCGTAGGTAGCAGGTAGAACTTTGCAACCTTTTAGGCGCAACATATGCGACAACTATTAGCTCCTGAAAGGTATAACTGCCCCACCCTTTTTTCTAAGAGTGTGCTTCAGTCGATACAATCTAAAAACAGAACTTCACCCTATCATACACTCTTCGTCAAAACCATCATCCCAAACAACATTCTTTGCCCTGATTTGTTGAAAACGGGAGGCGCGTGGCTCTTTGCTTTTTGTGACAATGAAAAAAGCTGCATAAGTGTCACTGGCGATGATGGTGGTGGTCAGTAAAAGGCGTACGTTCCCGTTGTCAACAAACCAGGGGACAGAACGGCGTCACTCGAGATGATGGCTGCCTATAGAGTTTATTCATTGACGTCACACCCCTCCAGAGGGCAGCTTCGAAAAGGCGAAATCGGCGCCATAATGTATGGCCCTCGAATTTTGGTTCCGGTTCTCGTTCACCGCCATATGCTACTTAGAAGGTTATTAACGTTGAAAATATGGAAAGTACTTGGATTGTGGTACGAGTAATATTCAGACAGTACAGTAAATTTGAAACACCAAATGTACGATGAATGCGACGTGGGTCAAGGCCTGGATAGTCAGAACCTGAGGACCTACATATAGCGTTTATTCACATGACGTCATCCGTAGGAGTCCGCCACTGTCGGTAGCAGGCAGATGTGCTGCCATCGGCCGCCATATTGTAGGTATCATCTAAGCGGTCACCCATATCGCACTCACCGTATGTTTGGTGTTTCAAAGTTATTGTGCTGTGTGATTTGTGGCACATCCAAGTAACTTCCATGTTTTCGACGTTAATAGTCATCCGAAAAGCATATGGCAGCGAACGAATGCGGGAACGTAACTTAGAGGGACCTACAGTATGGCGGCGAGGTGACGTCAGGGAATAAATCCTATTATGGCGGAAAATCTGCTAACGATAGTGGCGCTCTCTTGTGGATGACGTCATGTGAGTAAACCTTATAGGAGCGTACTATGTGGTTCTGTTTTAAGAGCGCAGTCTGAGGTGGTAATGTTATTAGTGAAAGGTAGCAGGCACGGGATCACCTCGAATACGAATCGTTTAACCCTTCCATACCAATTCTCGGAAGAAAACACGGACTACATTATATCTTCACACCCCACGTTGAAGGCTATTCGAGAACGCCTCGAGGGCAATGACAACAGAAGAGCCCCTCACTACGGAGCTCTGCACGAGCGTAAGCAAATCTGAAAGAGCAGCTCTTCCTTTGTACGCGCACTGCTGGAGCCCCAGTGGTCAGCAGCAGCACCTCAACTAAGCCTTTTATGTGCTGAACATACTAAAGGTCGAGACTGAAAAGCCCGAGGGAGAAGCTCATTCTTGCAAAGTGAAATAGTGGCAGCCCATAAAGGCACAGATGCAACGGGGGAACGAAAGGTGGGGTGGGACACAATTGGGGAGAGAACACACCTGTCACCGTGGATCCCGGGGTTTTAGCGTTTTTCCTAGACCCTTAGGCTTAACAAGCAGGAATTCTTATCAGGCCCTTCTTCGCCGGGGAGAGAGGAACCTGGAAACTGTCAACAATTCTGGGAGCAGATAGGATCAAGTGCTTTGTGTGGGCGAGTTATCGCGTGAAGACGTCTTCCCAGAACAGTGTCAGTCACTTGCTGGCTGGACCATCGTTATGGATGTGGGAACGAAGGCGCGAGGCTGGCGCCACGTTCTTAGAGACGGTTTTCGAACGTTAGTGACTTTCATGAGGCCTATACGTTGCCTCGTGGTGGTCTGATTGCAGAGTCTCATGGGAGGATATATACCGGGTGTTTCAGTTAAATCCCCGGGCTAAATAATTCGCGAACGGGTGCACCAATCCACGAGCTTTCTTTTTTACAAGTATCTGTCCGATACCACCTACAAGCTGCACACCGTGTGAATTAGTGGGAGGCGCTCATTATTAAAATAAAAATGCAAATGAGTTAAGTAAAAAAGCGTAACTTCTAAAGCAGGGCGCTGTCGGCATTAAAATGGGTACTACCCTTTTGGGACCTTCAGTGGACACCTTTTAGAGAAAAATCTGCCACCGAAGCGGGTCATTTGTTGCAGTAATTAATTGGTTTCGGTTTACGTATTTTTGTCGCGGCTTGTCGCGGCGAAGCACAAAAGGACGCTCTTTCACTCCCTTATCCATCAATGAATTACGTCCTTACACCAATGAATTACACCAATGAAATACGCTCTTTTGCGCTTCACCGCGGCCAGCCGCGAAAAAAATACGTAAACCGAAACCAATTAATTACTGCAACAAATGACCCGCTTCGGTGGCAGATTTTTCTCTGAAAGGTGTCCACTGAAGGTCCCAAAAGGGGTAGTACCCATTTTAATGCCGACAGCGCCCTGCTTTAGAAGTTACGCTTTTTTACGAAACTCGTTTGCATTTTTATTTTAATAATGAGCGCCTCCCACTCATTCACACGGTGTGCAGCTTGTAGGTGGTATCGGACAGATACTTGCAAAAAAGAAAGCTCGTGGATTGGAGCACCCGTTCGCGAATTATTTAGCCCGGGGATTTAACTGAAACACCCTGTATACATATTGCGACGCTTCCTGGCCTGTGGCCCCATGGGTCCTGCTTGGGACCAACTAGAACGTTTTATTTTCTTCCTGTGTCTTCCTCCTCGTTCCGCCCCCTCTTCTTCCTCTTACATATATGTATGAAATATATTGTATGTGTGTACGTATATCATAGTCTTTATTCACATGATGCTATCCACAGGAGGGCGCCACTGCCGCTAGCAGATTTGCCGCAATAATGTAAGTCCGTATAGGTTGACTACCAGGCTTTCACCCACATCGCATTCACCGTTGGCGTTTTAAAGTTACTGTACTCTGTGAATATTATCTGTATCATAATCCAAGATTTTTATGTTTTCAACGTTAACGGTCCACTAATTACCGCATAGCAGCGAACGAAAACCGAACCAAACTTCGAAGGACCCACATAATGGCGGCGATTTCGCCTTTTAGAAGCTAGTACCCTCTAGGAAAGGTGACGTCAGTGAATAAACACTATATGGAACGAGTCTGTTCGGCCCATGTTGCGAAATGTGACAGACAAAGACGAAGATAGACAAAGCTACAAAGTGTGATAGAATCTAACACACAGTGTGACATATCTTTCGGATCCAAGTTGGACACATTTTTTAGCTTATTGTTTTAGTGGTAATTATGTGATCGTGGTTGTGCTTTTAAATTGTTGGGCAAGACAGAGTCGTACAATCCTGGAGATGGATACTTCTTTGTAATCCTCACCGTCATATGATATTTGAAGGAAACTGGATGAAAGGCATTGCATTGCGTTTATGTGAAGGTGACGGGTCGGCAGGTGAAGTCAACTTTAAGACAACGTGTCCCTCAATTCTGAAAATGAGTCGGCACTCAGCAGTTCTGATTTGGAGTTGGAAGGCGTTGTCTTTAAGGCGGTGATGGCCGTGGAGCAACAATGTTGCCCGGCATTACGCATCCTTCCGCCATATTTCTTAAAATTAGCAATGAGTTTTCTACAAAACTCTCGCCTCATAAAGAGAAAAATACATATGTATTGCGAGAATACACTGCGAGACTAGGTCTTGGCAACATGGTCCCATCATCCCAGTCGCGCGCTGGAAACTGCCAACGGCGAACTAAGACTAACCGGGACATATAAATAACCCAATTGATCTTTCTTCCATTTCTTTCCGGAACCCGCAGACTCTGTATAAGAAGAAAGTATCGCATAGTCAATCGATCAATAATGAGAGTAAAGGGAAATTATATTCATTGTACTCACAGCAGCATAGTCGATTTTGTTTATCTTTAGGATAGGGAGCATATCATTCATATATACAAAGTGGTAAATGATGTTTTTTGTGACCATCATTTTTACATGACATTTTTATATCCCTCCACATTCTCTAACTACGTTGGTTGGAAAAGATTAATAGATGGAGTACATTAGCGTAACCACGCAACTATACTTATATATTCATATTTGCGGGAAACACAAACGCAAACTCCCATGAAATGGTGTAAACGCAAACGCAAGCCCGATGGTGTAATCGCTACAGCACGCTGTGACGTTTGGCGATGTTTTTGTTTTCCTCCAGTAATATTTTTTTCTCGTGAATTTTTTTCTCGTGAATATCTTTTCGCCCGCACCGAACTCAATTGCCCCCGGAACATTAATATCTCATACTTCGTGGCCTCCCCAATTGGACTACTTCATACCGTTCTTGCGCAAATTATATCAGCACCTTTTTTTCATTTTCATTTTTTTTTCATGCACTTTCTATAGCTGCATGCATAATGCCTTTCCCTTTGAGACTGCCACGACACCGCATTCCACGCATATAGCAATTATCGATATGCGTTTTAATACTTAATCCATGCTTCTACATCGCCCCCTTTGCTTTCGTACATCTTAACCCTCTTGACAAGACCGCCTGATGATATATCTATCGTCCAGAGGGGGCAGAACGTTTAATTAAGCTCGTAAATTAATCAGATGTCGCGAGGTCCGCCCGCCGGCCACCTGTCCCCTCCAGACGGCAACACGGTGCCAACAACCCTCCAGCTTACCATGTGTATAGCGTTTTCTTTCAACCCTTGCCATCATTGCAGACTGCGACCGGAGCATCTCATGTCCGCTGTTTTACTGCCACCGGCCGCTTGCCTTTCTCGGGCGTGACTTGGACGATGGCAACACTGGCAGAAGGTTTTCGTTTTGTTATATACCTTGCCACTCGATTTTGCGTAGCATGACGGAGGACATCAAGGTTGGAAAGAGGACGGACCTTGGTTGGTTGGCTGGGAAAATGAAAATATCAGGATATCGGTTTACAGACAGGTCATACCCGCACTATAATCGGCTGTGCGTATTCGTTACATAATTTTTATTAAAAACCCAGCAGAGCAAAATAGCTGCCGGTTTAGCAGGTGGGTTTTACGGCCAGGCGAACATCCCGTAAGACACCGTATGCAACTACCGGACGCCTAATTAGCTAAAATTCGTTAATTACCTTGTTTATTAGATGTTCTCCAGGAAAGGCGAGATAGCAGAACTGGATACACTTATTATTCGAATCCATCGTCGTTATTAAACACCCTGAGAAGCGAAGGTACTTCGAGATATAAATTACAAAATTTCGCTATGCAAATGAGCCCAAACCAGAACTACGCACCACTCGAGCGCAGAAAGAGCGACAGGCAATCCACGTGAGACGGTCACGTGCTTTGTAGCGATGAAGCTGATTGGAGTAGGCGAAGGTCGCGTCGCTTCTGCGCTCGAAAAGCGTGTAAGTTTCGGTTTCGGCTGATTTGCATAGCGAAATTTGACAATTTATATTTCAAAGTACGTTCGCTTTTGCAGGGCGTTTAATAAGGACTGCGAATTTCAATAATGACTGGCTCCAATTCTGTTACCTCGAATTTTCCAGAAAATATCTAATTATTAAGTTAAATAATGAATTTTAGCTAGTTAGTCGTCCAGTATTTGAATACGCTGTCGTACAGGATGTTCCCCTTACCCACCCACCCACATGCTAAAAAGCGTCTATTTTTCTCCGCTAGTTTTTTAAATAAAAATTATGTAACGAATATAAAAAACACCCTGTGTATATGGTTCATAGCATGCCCCAGAGAATGCTGTATGCTCCATTTGACACATGCTCCACGTTCTGACAGCCGTTTTGGGGATCGTCGTGACTCATTCCGAAGTTGTGGCCCAACTCGTGCGCTATAATGTGGGCGAGTGAGTGTCGGACGCGAATCCTCGTCGACGTTGCGGCTGGCACATCCCCGCCACTTCAGCCAAGCCCAACGTATTGCAGGGCTCACAATTACGGATGCACATTTTGTACCTGTTGACAATGATTAAAAAATGATAATTTGAATGTCCAGGAGCCAAATACTGTAAACGTATTTTTATTCGCGGTGTATTAATTTTCGCGAACACAGCTTGACGTTTATGCCGCCAAAGGAAACATCCCCGGAATCGCGAAATTAAGTACTCGCGAATAATCATTTAGTGAGCGATTCGCGAAAATTAATACGTCGCTAATAAGAATACGTTTACATTATCGACTTCCGAGAGGCGCATACTCAAGTGGTTGATCGGCTTGGTATATATGTTTATAAAGAATTAGGGTTTCTAAAATTAGTGTGTAAAAATCTTTAAGACGACGTTGAGTCCTGCGGCTTGCTTTTTACTGTTCCCGATCGTGGAACGTTCTGGATGGCTACGAACACTGCGTTTCAGATTGGACTTGGATTGGATTGGTTTCGTAGCACACTATAATCCGCTGTGAGCCAACATCAGACAAGTTCTACTTCGACCCAGATTTAGGTGCGATATTTTTCATGATTCAATGAGTCAGCATATGGCTGCCGCCTGCGTTTGTCGCGTCGAATAGGAAGAAATGCATGGGAAAATTGCTACTTCGGTCCATCTGACCCGCACTTATATCTGGGTAGAAGTAGAAGTGCAAGACGGCAGTTAACATTTGCATTACGTTACCAATGGACGTCACGCAGAAGTAGAACTGCTCTGAAGTTGGCTCATAGCGGATTGTAATGTGCTACGAATCCGATCCAAGTCCAATCTAAACCGCAGCCGCCGTTCCGCCGTAACCAGAACTACCCAGAATGTTTCATGATCCGTTTAAACCGCGATGTAGCACCACACGGCTCAATGTTGTTGTTTTTTCACTCATTTTAGAGACTTTCCTTCGATGAAAACTCTGAAAAACAATAGACATGAAACGACCACATCATTGAGGTTTCTTTCACACAGACTAGAGGGTTTCGCATATTCTGGCAGGGCAACTTCGGGTCACAATGTACAGCGGCTTCATGCAGTCATTTGGCTAATTTGACTATTCGACGGGGGCTCGCCATAACCTTGGGTCACCTGACAGAAGTAGAAAGGCTCAGAAAACACCTACCCCCCAGCAGGATACTTCTGTCTTCTCTCTTACGGGTAAAGTTCAGAAGTCATTGTACCAACTACCAAGATATTGTATAGATCGAGCTTTTCATATCTACCAAACTAGAATGCACAATGCGGGCCACAAGGCCTGAGCTACAGCTACTATATAAAGCTCTTTAATGACTGTAGACTGAACCTGAACGAAGTGGCTCAAAGCTACGGGGCTCACTCTCCAGTAACGTAGACCTGAGAAACCCTAGCCTTCCGCCCTGGTGCATTCCACTACATGTGTCCCGACTTCATGTGGTCCGACTTTTTTCTGTCACCTTTGTACCCAATGACTCTATACTAAGCACGTGTAGCCCAGATATGCTTCATATCAGTTACCCTATTTCAAGGTCGCGAGTTCGCAGGCATTTTAAGGAAAACATGCAGCTTGCAGGCGTCCGTACGCGTCCTTCCAACGCCAGCAAACGACATTTTAACGCGAGAAGTGTCGTGTCACAATAAAGAATCAATTGGTTCCGCGCGTCTTACTTACACTGTGTGCGTTTGCTTTTTGGTTGCTGCATATAAAAGAGAGCAGTCCACGCCGCGAGCGCCTCATAGTGTGGAGGTGCGATGCAAGGCACAACGATGGTACAGGTGAGTACACCTGTTTCTGTGTTGAACCTGCTATACCCATCAGTGGAGCATATTCAAGGTATCTTGTGATGGGACGGGCTCAGTCTTGTACGTGCCTTGAGTACGAACTCAAAATACAGAATTTTAAATTCCCTTTTCCGGTATTTTGGTACTCTACTCAACTTTTTGCGACAAATATTTTTAATGTATTTAAACTTCTTTTTTTTTTAAGTATTTGCTACTCAGTGCTCAAACTACTTCCTCGTCTAGACGTATCCAGCACACTCCCCCGCCCTGCTCAGATTTTCAGCTCACTAGAACTTCCCCTTTACTTTTTTCTTTTAGGGGGGGGGGGGGGGGAATTCGCGCATCTATCATTTATCCTACTGTGCAATAGGCTGCTCCAACGCTTGGCCTTGCTTTGCCCGACCGCTTCGTCAGAAAACGGTTCCTACATTCATATTTTTTAGGTGAATCTCCCTGGAGATAAGGTATGACAGAATCCCGGCATTTCTTTCCTGTAATAAACATTCGCCAGAAGTTGAAAGACCCGAGGTGACATACAGGAGGGGTTACGGAGTTTTGGGTCAGAACATATCACCAAAGTTTACCTGAGTTCACCAAACATTATTCTTGACACCGAGACCTTGCAAATAAGTACGGCCACGTTCAGAATACGCATTTATCTTACTGCTAATAGTAATAATGCTTCGTAGAGTATTTAGTACTCTTGCCGTAAAATTAGTCGTCTTTGCACTTTCCAAATATTTACTATATCATAGAAGCATGTACTGAAGTCCTCTCTGCTCCTTTCTCTTGTATGCATCCACCACGAATAGACCAGCTGGTATGAGTTGCTCCGGTATGAGTTGGCCTAGTATGGGCCGTACTAGTATGAAATGTCATTATATATGAGTTGCCCCGGTATGAGTTCAGTGTGGTATATGAGTTACAATGTCTTAATATGACTTGCCCCGGTATGAGCTTGGGCTGGTACGAATTGTCTGATATGAGCTGCCCTTGGTATGAGCATCGCTTTCTAGCTGACACCTCTTTTGGATCATATATGATATCTCTTGGTATCAGTTTTCCTGGGTATACGGACGTTTCGGTACAGGACATTCTTGTACAGACATGTCGGTACACGGACATTTCGGTACGCGGACGTTCCGGGCAACGGACATCCTGGTACATGGACATTTCGGTGCACGGACGTCTTGGTACATGGAGATGTCGGTACACGGGCATCTGGGTACATGCATGCGCGGGACGCGGAGCTAGCGCATGCGTTGTGCCAGTGGAGTTTATAAACGTTAAACGTCCATGTACCGAGATGTAAGTGCACCGAAACATCCGTGTACCGAGATGTCCATGCACCGAAATGTCCGTGTACCAGCATGCCCTTTACCGAAACGCCTGGTACCGAAAAGTCCTGGACCCTTTTTCCTGGTATGAGCTGTCCTTGTATGAGTTGTGCCGAAATAGGGTGTCCTGCGGTTATGAGCTCAGTGTCACCCTTCGAGTCCCGGCCAACGGTGCTTGCTGATGTCTCATCTGAGTACTTTTGATTTCTGAGACGCTGTAAAGACCTCTACCCGAGAAACGTCATCATGACGTTGGTAGACAGACTGAAACCGAAAGAAATCGGAAGGGGAGGGCTGGGTTCTACAAATGGGCACTTGTTCGCTGCCTCATACTGAAAAAAAAAAAAAGTAGGACCAAGGTCGCGTCCCTCTCAGGTACCATCGTCATCCCCTCAAGACCGTGGCTTTCGGGCGCGACCTTGTTCGCCCCTAGCTTCGACCGTAGTTCAACTCTACCAAATTGGTGGCGCTGTCGAACACTATGACGTCATTTGTTTACAAACAGGGAGAGGTCTATTCTCTACCAACGGCCAACTCCTGCGTCACACAAACCTCGGTGAACAAGAACACTACCACCGCACCCGCACTATATGGCCTCCTCATGCAAACGTATTTCAGAAGATGTTACGACCCAGCCGAGCCTGACCTTATGACCGATTGTGGCGTTATGGGAGTCATTATGGCGTGGTGTATTCGGGAAGCTGGCAGATAACTTCTCAATAAACAGCGTCGTTACAATGGCGTGCTAGCGCTCATAAACGCCTTCCAGATGTCTGCTTTCACGTCGGTAGCAGTACACGAGTTGTCAGGGCTGTATGCAGATGTCCTGCCTCCGTAACCGCCGTGAATTGTCTGCGTGTCCCGAATTAACATTTTATTTAATCGGATTCAACATGTCTCTTTTGTGCTACATAAAATATTTCTCTCTCGAGGACGAGCAGTGTTCATAAATTCCATTCCCAAGAGCCAGTTATTAAATATTATCAATAAGAAGTACAACATACTTGTATGGAATCGACAGTCTACGGTTTATCCGGCATGGAATTTCCAGGTGTTGCAAGATTGTTTGTTTCGACTAATGAACACCTACTGGGTAGCATGCCGTGCGTGTCTATCTCTCTCGTAAAATGGGGTGTGAAAAGGTGGTAACTTCAATAGTTATCACCTAAAGTCAACATAGCATGACGAAAGGCTCTAAAAGGGTGGTAACCTCGCCTGTTACCGCCTCGTTGCAGGTGCAGCACAAAATATGTGTAAGAGCTGTCATTACAGCCACAGAAGCAACGCAGGGAGTGTTGCTTTCCCAGCATTGACAGCGCAGTGGACATTGAGCACGTTATGTACAACGAAGATAACTGCAACTAAAATTTGTTTTTGGGATTTCCGCTAATCTGTTATGCCGACTTCAACCAGGCATAGCGGGTAGAACTTTGCAACCTTTTAGGCACAACATACGCGACAACTATTCCCTCCTAAAAGATGTAACTGCTCCACTTTTTTTTTCTTTTTTCTAGGAGTGATATTAGTCGGAGAAGTATTCTTGCAGCACCTGTAGATTTCAGACAGGATAAACCGCAAGCTGTCGATTCCAGACAAGTACGTCGCGAGCTGTACCTTCAAGCGACGTACGCGTCTTCATCCGAAAACGTGCCATTAATGCCTCACTGATATTTACTTCACAGATCCTCGCACTCACCCTGGCATGTCTCTCGGCATCATCATACTCGTCCGCAACGCGATATGACCAGCAGCACCACGGCAGTAACGCTCGCAGCGAACGGTACGCAGCCGGAGAACCACAGCTCGACCTACGCCCAGCAAAGACTTCAGAGGCCACGACTCCGCTGCTCAATCCCGAACTACACCGCGCCATCGAGAAGATAGTTCACATTGTTTTGGAAGTCCAGAAGCAGTCCAACGATCGACGCGACCTCTGCGCTGAACGCGGAATCGGGTTGCATGGAACATCTCACAAAATACGAAACACCCAAGGAGACATTCATAACGCTGAACAAAGCGCTGTTCAGCTGCGAACATCTTCCACTAGTCGAAGCGTGGGGAGGACCGAAGAGATTCCGTACAAGACGCAGAAGCGGGATCCTTCCGAACCGGTGTGGCACGCTGTTCCTCTACAAAGAGTCGCAAAGGGACGCGAGTCTTACTCGTTTGAACCGAAACCATTTCACAAAGCCCAGCTGCCGTCTCCATCAAACGTCCTGGACCCGTACCGGGGGATGATACTTAAGAAGCATGGTATGTCTCTGCCCACTAGTGGACCACTTCGTCAGTCCAGTGCTCCGGATACAAGAACTGCTGATCCCAGCCTAAATCTTGCAGCCCTAGCCGCATCCAATAAAGTGGAACGTCATGCAACGATGACAAGTAATTTTCTTCATGCCCCGGAACAACCTCCGCTAAACAAGGTTGCAAACAAAGCACCAATGTCCCGTGTTCACCCCAGCACGGAACTAGGATACCAGCATTCATGGCAGAAGAAGGATGATCACCTTGCTGCACCGGTACCACATACATTCGGGGAGGTTACGAACGATGTCCATCAACGTCCAGGAAATGGTGACGACCCTTCTGAGCTCATTTTCATTGAAGATTGATAACATCGCCAATCTAAGCTGCGTTGAACTTGAATGTATACGTCGCGGCACCTGGACGACCTACCAAAGTGATGAAAAGGAACGCCATACTTGCTAACGGAAGGACACGTCTATGGGATCGCTAGTACAAACTATGAGTGCGAGTGATAATGATGATAACAATGACCAGTGGTGGTAGCAAAAAAGATGTTGAGGTGGAGGCCCATACCTTGCATAGCACCGACTCCTCAAGAGCGATAACAGCACGTGGCTAAAAATCATGAGGTCTTTCTCTAGGGTCTTCAGAAGTGAGCTGACGCTACACGGTTTGTCGGTGCATGGTACCAAGGCAGCCAGGCGGTGTTGTTGCTGTTGATTCGTAGGTCATTCTCATCTTATGTTTGTGTATAGTAAAAAGATGTGAGTTCAGGATTATGTTGTACGTTTACTCTTTTTTCGGCTGAACAGTGTTACAGTCTCTACGTCAAACGGATTGTGGTAGCGCCTGTGCCGGCCAGTGTGAAAACGATCACACTCTGTCAGAATGTGATGCGAATCTTCTGTCCCTGCACGCGTTGAGCACGTCGATGATGTTGCGATGCCAATCTTATATGGAAACGCGTTCCCGAATGGGACATTTATTTGCCAGTGAAGTAACGCTTCCAGCGTTCGGGACACGATGAGACAACTCGAAGCGAGTTTTGAAACTTTGGGTGTTTGTGGGTTTTCCTGTCGAACTATTTGTGTGTGTGACAACACCATGGTGAGCGTTTTCGTTGGAATCATCAACATCGCTATCATCATCGTCATCGTTCCAATAGTTTTCACCAATGTATAACTGGTGCAAGTGATGTGGAATTGCTGGCCTCACACTATAGTTGAAGACGAAATTTTCATTTTATTTTCCCTTAAAATCAAATCAAATCAAATCAAAGCAATCGAAGCGAGACAGGGGTCTCTACAGCAGCGATGCAGGCGCTGCTTCGCCAAAGCATATGCCTTATTGCATCTTCTCTCTAAAATATGTCTTATGCACGGGGGGGGGGGGGGGGGATATGTTTATTAAGAAAAAGAGAAAGGAGAGGTCAGCCAGACGGAGGTCGGCTTGCTATTCCAAAATATTACACACATTAATAGGATGATGATAATGGTAGTGACAACGAAGACAAAAAAAAAAGAGAGAGAGAGAAACACGTAAATGTTGGGCCCAATACAAGCGACGTTATACCTATGCGCCGTCACAAAAAAAATAATAATAATAAAAAAGTAAGTCACACGTTCGCAGGCTACTACGCCACTCCTGATAGACGGGAGTCTATCCTGAGCCAGATGCACGGACCGCACGAACAACTGTTGCCGTTCGGTGCGGTATCACGGCAGCGGTTGTCAGCGTTTTTGATGACTCGCAAATTGCATGCTTGCTGACATCGTGGGCAAGCGATGTCGTAGCCCGGACCTATCTCTCCCTTTTCCTTTCCCAAGCGCCGCTATGGCGGCCCTGCTCCAGCTCCGGATGCCGGAACTGCGGTATTATTAAGTATGCTTCGAGATGTACATGCGCGCCATACGGCGTGTTTTTCTGTCGATCAATACAGCCCTGGTCAAAACTAAAAAAATCCGTCGTGCCTGGAGTTGTTAAATGAGTTAATTTGTTCTTAAATACTGGGGGGTGGGGGGAGGTAACACATTTCCCAGCGTCGTTGGGCATCACATGATACTGTGGAAAGGAAGCCAACTTGTCAAATTTTCTTCTGAAAGGCAACCTCATGCATGTCGACCATTTATATGACATCTGATAGTGTCTACTAATGACAGACACAACTTTCCTGTTCTCGCACTCAGTGAGCTTCGTCTATAGTAATGCCATTTTTGATTGTCGAACTACACGTGGTATATCACTCGCAAATACCTCATAGCCCAAGCCGGACAGTCTTGTGTGATAGTATCCCCTTTGAATTTCTCACATGCCCTTATTTAGTGATTCTAGCCGCCTCCGCCTCCAGAATCAAGACTGGTATCACAATCGTGAGTGCATACATCACCCCAAACATTATTATCAGAGACGACGTAATACGACAGCTATTCGGTCGCTTTAATAATTTGCAGGGAGGTCAGCTCCTTAGCAGTCTTGCAGAAAAACTGAACGCCTTGACGCCCAACGGCTGCTCTCCTACATCGATGATAGGCATTGCCATAGCCGCATACCTAATGAGGCCCGTAAATTCCATACTCGGTTACGAAATACACCTCTTTTTGTGCGAAGCACGCATCCCGTACGACCGCTAAATCAAATATCCTTCCTTTTCGCGAGCGCCTTCTCATCTGATCCACCTTCACCGTGGAAGCCCCAGCCAAAATGTTAAGCATCCTAACGAGATGACTTGCGCTCAGACAGGATGACAGGAGGAGCAAGTGAAGCAGGCCGCCGCTCCAGTCCATCCGGCAAGCTATTGACTCAGCAGCGAAAACGAAGCCTGCCTAGCCCCTTTCGCAACGAGCTGACCGGCAAAATATAAAAAGCGTATAAGGCAAATATCCCGGCTAGTTCATCATGCTCCTTTGAGTAGCTTTTCATCGTCCGAAACCGGTCCGTGGGCCCCCGCCTGGTCAAACAAGCGACCGAGGGAAAGAAAGTCTGCCTTTCCGCGCCTCTTTTCTTCTTGGCGAGCCATTTCGATACGCCCTGTTCGCCCTGGCAAAGCAGCGTAGCGAATTATAGTTTCTTTGCATTTCCATAAGGGAGCATTCTCGTCTCAGCGTGGGTTCCTCCGGCCCACGGCAGCGGAAAATAGTTGGCTAGATTACGACGTTGTTAGCGGGAAAATAAATACGACGAGAGTGAGAGAAGAAATATACACGCGTGTGTGTCTCACTCTGTTTGTTTTATGAGACCATGAGTGAGAACGCGTTGAATAGCGTTTATATGGCCGCCACCGCCTTTTTGGGCGGTGTGAAATGTCTGTGTGAACGCGGTCTTGCGTTGTGTGAATGGTGCCGTGCATGATCGAAGCGCTATACGGCATGGGGTCTGTTCAATAGGAATTTATTTCTCGGCGTTTTTCGGAGTTTTTCTTCATTTAAAAAAAAATCGATTCATATCGGTGTTTTTTCTCGCTCGTGTACCCTGTGTTCCTTCAACGCACAGTGCACGTTCCAATTAAAGTTGTCTTGGTGGTGCTGGTGGTATATGGCCATTTTTCTTTCTGTTTTCTTCCGTCTCGTTTCTGAGGAAAAGACACGGAATGTACACGGGTGCCCTTTCTCACGAATGTGACTGTTTTCATATCCGTCTTTCCTTTAAAAAAAATGAAAGAGAGAGAGAGAGAGAGAGAGAAGTCACGTTCGGTGAAAGCGCCCCAAAAAGTTAGTACGGTACTGAGGAGAAAACCGGTGCTACTTCCTTATTAGATTTCACTGTTTCAACACACTGTCTTTCTGTCTCTTCCTCTTCTTCTTTATTTAGTGGGAATACATGAGTATAACCGCACTGTCGCCCCGCGAGCTGATTGCAAAAATGATGCCATTGGTCATGCTGGTAAATGCTCGCGTGAAACGGTTCAGCTGAAACTAACCTTCGAAAATATCTTCTAATCTTCCACTTAATATTTGGAACAGTGACAGTGATAATTAAATGATGAATGACGATGTCGTGGTGTGTCAACGCTAGACGTACAAGACATGCGTGCTCTTCACTGCAATATTCGAGAGACATTAAAGTGCACAAATTTCTCCCCTGCGGAATGAAACAAAAGGAACGGGGTTCATCCGTTGCATCGTTCGTGATTTGTGATCGACAGAACAAAAGATAAAAAACAAAACACAATTGACGATTTCTCTCTCCTACTCAAGAAGCGCGACAATGCGGAGTGGCCTCCCATTGGTCTCCTCAAACAAATTGCCGAATCATAGCGGGGGATCGTTTGAGGGGTCCAATAGGAGCCCGCTCAGCACCGGCGCTCTTCTTGAAAAGGAGGGAAGAGGGAACGTGCAAGGTGCGACGCAACGGATATGACTCCCGTACCTTTTGTGTCAAGGTAACGGCATCTTTCATTCTGCGAGAAGAAATTTTTGCACTTTAGTGCCCCTTTAACGTTTGTAGCAGTCTTCTATTCCCATTTTGCATGCGGCTTATCGCTGATCAGCTCTTACGGCCAACTGGTGCACGCGAGATTAAATAAAATGCAGCAGGGGAAGTGATCGTCGAGCGTACATGCAGATAGCATAACACTGTTCCAGATCAGGATTATGCCTGTCGGGTATTTTGTTCAGTTTAGTAGCAAAGCTGCAGAGGGCATACATTTTACTTTTAGCGTGCTCATGAACAAGACGAACTTCTATAATGATGTACGTAACAGAACGTAACAGAGTGTGATTTACAGAGGAGTGATTCAAGGAGACTGCTAGTGCGCCCGTGAGAGTACTTGGAACCTGGGCACTGCAGGCAGGGGCGGATCTAAGATTTGTCTGAAAAAAAAAGAAAAGGAGGGGAGGGGGGAGTCCTGCCTTGGACAGCATCATATCACACTACCAAATGTCAATTGAAACTCTATGTGACAACACAAATTGAGGGGGTCGGTACATCCGGACCCCCCCCCCCCCGCCCTAAATCCGCCCCTGACTGCAGGTGTCATTTGTTCTTGCTCTCAGATTATACGCGAACATGGCGCACTCCAACCACAACGAGTGAAATTAGATTTCTTCATGGACACACCGAGAAAGATTATTATTAAAGAAATTATTAGTATTTAAAAAAAATCAAATACGCTAACAGCCTTTTTCGGCAAGTCGACTGCCTTAATTCCATAAACTCATATTCGTTCCTTCTTGCTGGCGTAGACACCAAAAGCGCACGGCGCTCTAAATCAGGTAACCAGCCGTTGATTATTTTTCTTCTGCCATCTCGCAATCTGTATACATACACAGGTTCTGCGAAGCGCACCACGACCACTGGAAGGGGTCGCCACATACACCGCTGCGCGCAGAATCAGCAGGCTTCCGCGGCGGGGCGACCCCTACAGCGTGATTGATCTTCGAGGTGGTCTCCAAGGCAAGAAGAACGTCAGGCCGGGGGAAACTGAAGAAATATGTGCGGGCCTCAGGTGAAGCACGAGGTCGGTCGTCCTCTCGAGACAGACACGGCGGACCACAGGAACGCACTAGTCCATCAAGTATCGTCCTCGTTTGCAGTGTCTGTGGAAGACACATACTGCGTGGGGTTCCCCGTGACGGCCAGTGACTGTTGGAATGAGATATCGTGTCCTCTGGGAAGTTTTCTTTCTTTTGTTTCCACCTGTTTTGTGGCAGGCTTGCAGGTGGGCTGCTCTTGCATGAGAAGCCGTGACATTGGTCCGATGTAACCGTCGCTCACCGAAGCGGATCTCTGAAGAGTGCTTTGACGAATGAGTTTGTTTAATAGAAGGTTATGCAAGCAAACCAGTGGACTTCTCAACCTGTCATACGTTACGCCGCACACTCAGAGCCAATTAGCATTCAGACTGGCGTCTGACAACGAAAGGCGTCCTTCGTTCGTGACATATTTTGCATCATACGTTAATTTTCAACGAGTAGTCCGGGTTGGTTTTCAAATCTGAAGCGATAGCGCTATGATTTACTATATTGCCCTAACGCAAACGTACATTTTGTGGGAAAGTGAAGTTTAGTGTGAAGTAATATACCTGACACACGGCAAACCGAATGACATCCCCAGCGAATGATAGTTGCACCGAATGTCATTCGTTTGGCTTACATCGAGCTACACAAAGAAATAGAACTGTCATTCGGAAATGATGTCAGTGTCGATAATTAAGATTCCAGGGCCCAACATATGAAGACATGTACATTTCAGTAAGACATGTAACATACAGGTACATTAGTTATATTTTTATTTCTTTTACTCGAGACTAGCGAAACATTAGATTATTTCACAAAATCGTTGCTTTTTCAAAGGCAAGTATACCGCAAGCAAAGACAAGTAAGAAGCCTATCTGCACCGCACTTGGCAACGTGGCGACTGGGAACGAGGGAAGTTATCCGAAAAACAGTGTTTAGCCTTCCTTACTTCGTGTCAAAAGTGATTAAATTCGTGATAAAATATTGGGGTACAACTTTTCATTCGTCTTTTATTTCTTCAAGCAGTTTATCGTTGTCGTTTTTGGTACCTCTCTATACCGCGAGGGTACGCTGTCGGTGCGAGAGGGAAAAGCGAATGAGTTCCCTGAGCCCATTCTCAAGTATTGCCATTTGATTTCGCCGTGTGACGCGAAACGAATGTCATTCGCTGGGAATGACATTCAATTTGCCGTGTGACAGGGGTATTAAAGGTGTGTGCCTCCGGGAAAAAAATTACTGTTTAGAGAGTCAATGTCCGTCCATCCAAACGAACTCCTCTGTCCTGCAAAACCCACGTTCTCCCGGCAACATGTGCGGGTCGAGAGAGATATGTTTGAGTTGCTAATCACGAAGGGGGGGGGGGGGGGGGGGGGGGGGGGGGGGGGATTACGCTGAACGCTGCTCATGCGCAGCGACCACGCGAATCTGCAATTGAAGCAGAACCAGCAACGTACCTGTCGTCTCCATCTGCTCCGGGCAAACTCCCATCGTCATCATCATCATTACCGGTCGTTTCGTTACGTGAGCAGAACAGGAATTGGGTAGAAAGACAACAGTCTCCTGTCGGCATAATGGCTCGCGAACACGCACCGAAGCATCATCGGCGTGCCATCGCGTTTACGTCAGACATTTGTTCTCAGATAAGTACGTATGCTGGTTTCTTCCTGCGTGTTAAAAGACAGCAATATGCTTTCTGCCATAGACTTGCTATAGACTTTCTGCCATAGAGTTGCTATAGACTTTCTGCCATAGACTTGAACGTAATGAGAGGGAAGGGGGGAAGGAGGGTAATTAATGATGCAGAAATACGTCACGATGAATAGAGCGATTACAGAAGGCACAAAAATGCGGTAATGCGATGAAAGGCTAACAGCAAGGACGTTATCGTAGAATAAGGTAGAGAAGCGCTTTGGGGCCCCAAAGAAGGGGTCATCACTGCCCTTTACGCAAAAAAGAGAGAGAGAGTGAGAGAGAGAGGATAAAAACACGCCTCAGCTGGACCTGTCACATCTCTACGCGGCCAGCGGTTCCACTGGCTTTCCACGGAACATCTCCCAAAGACCTTACGACAATGTTAAAAAATAAAAGAGAAACTGCCAGAGAGACCGGGAAAAGCCCGAAAATCCGGCAGGTATGGCTGTCACAGGCACAACCCCACCTTGACACGGAATTTCGACTTCCCTCGACACGAAAATCCTGCGAGGATCCGTGAGCTGGCTCATATCACCCTCGTGCACGAAACTGGAGTATATCCGTACTGCACCTGTGGGGAGTTCCCACAGAGTCACGAGATCGTTCGCTCCTTCTCTGGCATATACTTTTCAAGCTTCACTTTACGTTGTAATATGATAAAGGCTGGGAATGAACACGTGACGCGACCGCGTGATGTTCCGATCTGGAACACGTGGAAACGTAGAAAGGGGTAAACATGCTCTTGCAACAGATTTTCCCAGCACACCCTTAGCCCCCCCCCCCCCCCCGAAATCCCAAAGAGATATCGCATATACCCCTCCCCAACCTCCAAAAGAAATTGAGAAAGAAAAAAATGTTGACGCCGCATCTGTATTTTTAGGTATTGTGTGAAACGCGTTACTGTGATGACAGCAAAATTTTGGCGCGCCGCAAATACCACCCTGGTGATCAAGTGGTGGTGGCACGTGACAGGTCACGTGGTCCTATGAAGCCACGGACGGACCTACACGGTAGATGGCCTAAAAAGCTGTCGCTTGAAAAAGCGTACATAAAAAAATACAGTTTGCATGAATATGCATAGCAGTACAGGGTGTATGCTATAAAAGGTCAGTCACATTTTCGTGCAAGAAGTGATACCTCCTTGATGCTATACCTCTATCACGGAAAGACTTCCTCTGCCTCAAAGTGAATAATTTATGCTAGAGGAACCTACGAAACGATTGTGGTTACCTAGCACTGTGTAACAAAATAAATATGACCATGCAAACTTTCACCTTCATTCATCGGTATTGCGCATAGGAAACACATGAAGACGAAAGTTTCCGTGGCCGTGTTTATTTTATTACGCAGTGAATGGTAACCACAATTTTTTCGTAGGTTTCTCTGGCATAAGTGATTCACTGTATGGCAGCACAAGTCCGTCTCTCAAATAGATATAGTGTCACGCGCGAAAATGTCACTGACCTTTTATAGCATACAGCCTGTAGTTCGCTGATACGGGTGTCCAATAACGTGGAAATCTGTCAAGCTCCTCTCCGCAAATCTGGCAAGCACCTGCTCTTGAACCCACTTATTATTATTTATGTCTTTTTTTTAAACCAAACTTTGAGCACAATCACATTTATAACAAGGTAACTATCTGTCTGTATAACAGAGGTCAACATTAATGGACAGCCACGTATGGCACACACATACTCAGGCGTCACAGCCGGTGTACTGGGACCCCCTCTGCGAGGAGAAAGAACAATGGCGATTTCATCTGACTCGTTATAATGCAAGCGAATCCTGCTACGAGCCAATTTCCTATCCCGCCTGCATAGCTGCTACAGCGTCTGTGCCCCGCCACTGAGCCGATTGCGGCACTGATAGTGGGGAGATGGGCAATCGACCTGAAACCCGAATCCGCGCTCAGATTGTAATCGCTCCTTCAACGGCTATTACAAGACAAATACCGCCACGACCCCAGCATGTCCGCCAGTTCCTCGCATGCATCGTCGTGAGCTGTGCGAAGGGATGCGCCTCGTCAAGTGGCTTTGATTGCACAAACGAACGCTTTTGCAAAATGGCCAAGAGACTTCGTGCGAGGCTTGCCGAGGATCTGTCCGCGTCCAACACACAACGAGCGAGGAATGTGCATCGCTGTCGTCTGCTAGGCGAGACCCTGAATGGTGCGCCAATTTGGTGCGGCGTCTTCCATTAACACGATGTTGAAAAGTTTGTTTACCGTACCGCACTGTGGCATGCCGGAAACGGAAGATGTTCTCTTACCCTGCGTATACCCTGTGTAATACTCCAGCGGAAGATGCACATAACGTCGTAACTTTCTGGTGGCACGTGAGCGCCGTCACGTCCTTTCGCGCTCTTCTAATCATGAAAAATATCCTGCGGCTCAACCACAACAAAACAGACGACAGACGCAATCTTTCGTAGCAGACGACACACACCGTGTATTCACACGACCGACATCCTCACGGAATATTCAAGTGGAAGAGAAAGTAAAAACACTGCTCACGGAGCCCAAGTTCTGCCCCGCGTTATGTTGAGCATATTCACACGCGCCTGAATATCGGGAGTGACGCACTGCGAACTTAGCAGACGACACTTAGCAGACATCCTTTCTTGTCGTCTGCTACAGAATATCTTGTGACTGCGTGGCAGGGTATTCCCCACGCTTAGCAGTGCAGGTGCATGCAGGTGAAGACACGACGTTGAGCGCTCTTGCTCACGTGACAGCAACAAGCTGTGACGTTTTTCGCATCTTCCGCTCCAGCAATCTATAGAATGTCGCTCGTGTGAATATACAGATACTCCCGATGTTTTTCAGCGCCGTGCGAATGGTGGAACTTCCGCCCTACGAGCAGTTTTTTGCTATTTCTTCCGCTAGAATATTCCGGAGGATGTCGCTCGTCTGAATGTACTTTTGCTGCTCTCCTTTCTCCACGTCTCTCCCGATGTCTGTTGACCGAGCGATCTACCTGCCACCAGGTGACATGCTGCTCGGGAGGGGCCGCGTCCTGGGCCGACATCACGAGGGATTGTGGCAGCATTCGCTTCGAAACGTCTCAGGGAAATATCCAGATAGCAAAGCCGGCAACGGGATTTAGGCCCGAATCCGATGACGCTGCAAAAGAATTCATCATGCCGGCTGTGCTATATGTGCAACTGCAGTATAGGACCCGTAACCGAACAGTACATAATAAACAGTAATTTAATTGTCCATGCATAATAACGACGCAGCGCAGAGCTGCTGTCACTCGCGCGCGGCAGGAATGCTACCAGCTATCCGTCACTTGTCAAAAGAACTAATTAGAATTCCCCTTTACTATACAACCATGTAGAAGCCCATCTTCATCAATCCCGAGGTGGGATACCTTCTTTGGACCGAACAGGAGAGAAATAGAAGAAAGGAACGACAAAAAAGAAACCAAAAAGCGAAACCCAACGCAAAGAAGAATGGAACTTCCCACAAACAAAAACGATGCTCACCCCCTCCTACTCGAAATACAACTCTTTGCTTTCTCCTTCTTTTTTTTTTTTTTTTTTGTCTTTTCTCTCTCCCGACCCCGTCCGTCATCCGTTTTCTTCGCAGTAAAAATCTTACCACCATAAGGAAACACTGTGCACCTGAGAGTCGCCTGCTTCCCAAGAGCAGACGCCCTCCCGTTGGAGACACACAAGTTTTCAGAAGAAACTGCCCGGGGGAGCAACGATTTCGAATCCCCCCCCCCCCCCCCCTAGCGTACCGTGATTCCTTTTCCAGTTTCTCGATGCTTGACGAGAGGTGGGGGGAGTGGAGTGGGGGGCACGCCAACGAGGAAGCTGCCGACGGGGCCCGTATCTGCTGTTCTTCTCCTGTTTGTCCTTGACTGGCCATCAGGAGAGGCGAGGCGAGGCGATGCTCCCTGAGCAGGAGAGAGAAATGGACCATAGAAACGCACCTTCCCTCGGCTCTCCGCTGGCGCTTCTCGTTCACGAACACGTATTTGCGGCCACCGCGATGTATGCGAATATTTTTCTTTCCCTATCAGTTACGACGACGTAGTTGTAGATGTATACTTATCGTCGAAGTGCGTGTGTTTGTTTTTACAATGGCTATTTGTGCCTCGCTTGCGTAGTTTGCATCTTCCTGCTGGGGAAGAAGATATGTTTATAAAGTGAGCTTACGTTAACGAATGGTCCTCGACTCACCAACTTAAAATTACAACAGAAACCAACGTTGAAACGGAACTTCACTGCACAACGAAGCTCCTTACCCTACCATCATATACATAACGCTTAGGATTCTCCCGCTAAAAGGGGCATCAAAACCTCGCAACATGTCCGTCGTGTTCTGTTAAGAGCGAACGAGATATGATGCCGTGAGAAGTGCACACACACACACACGGCCTTTCTCCCCCACGCTTGTGACGAAGTCCTTCCTGCTCTCTCTCCTCTTTTGTTTCTCTTATTTGCCCACTGGGGTCGCTGCCTTGTTTGTCGTACTGTCGCTTCCGACTCAAACGCACCACGTGCTTCTCAATCTGTTTTGACAAGTGTTACGCAGGCCTGTTTATTTTTCCTCTTTCGAGAGCATACTTAGGATTGAATGTTACGAACGCCATGGGAAGCTCGGCAACGTCTGTCACACAAACTTGTAGCAAACCGTGTCAGTGAGGTTCGATTGTGAAGCGCCCACCTAACTGTGCAGATAAGAAAACATTAAACATTGGCTGTTGTTTTGCATGGCTGTGTATCTTTCCTCTTGATAGTGCTCGCCTCCATAAACTCGTTTACTCTAATTCCGACACTTCCGTTGGTGAGATCTTGCGCAAATTCCTGATTGATAGCGTGGAGGCAGATATGCCTGCACAGAATGAGAGTTTGACTGAAGCAAACTACATTGTATTGTGAAACTGTCATCTTCCAAACGCTTACAGGTAATATGCATCGTGCGCGACAGACGTTCAGACGTTACAAGATACCGACTGGCGTTTTGAGAAAGCTAGCCACAAGTCTCCTATCGTCCAGAACTCGGAGCAAACACTTCATGGAACGACGGGGTTTTTCTGTTTTTCTTCGGCGCAGCAGCCAAAAGAAAACAAACTCTCGAACCTTGGACGAGCTTCGTGCATCACCCAGCAGCAGCAGTGGGCTTTAGATAAAAGCAAAAGAAGACGCAATCTTTACGGCCAAGAATAATGTGCACAGGCTGAACGGAGGAGCCCTGTTATCGTCATAAATCATCCCCGCCAAACTTCTCCTCCAAGAGTACACGCAGTGGATGCGATAGAGCAGCGTTCAAACTAGACCTAGGCCGTTTTTGGACTTGTCCGAAGAATCGTGTGCGCTTTGAGCAAGACTGCGCTGCGCAGGTGTCGAGTGGCGAAACAATTGCGTAGTTTCGTAGGTACGCCGAAGTCTGCTTCTTTTTTACCTAACGTATGCGAGGGTCTATTTGGGGAAGGCAAGTTATTATTATTATGATGAAGGGGAAAAAATGACGACAATCAGGATGACGGAAAACATTGCTCAGTACCTTCTCAGACTTTAGCTGTGCTCCCGGCGGAGAACTGATATTGAGCATGCGCATACGACATCTGATTGTGTCAAAAAAAACTTAGTTCAACCGGTGAATTCAACGCTGTCCGGCGAAAAACAACATTTTTTTCCGCAGCTGTGTATGGCGACATAGCGTGCAGAAATAAGCAGACGACAAGAGGAAGCAGACGATAAGTAGCAGACGACAACAAGTAGTTGCGGGGCGCGATGATCCCAAACAGAGCTACCGCGTGTAATTCATTCGCTCCCGCCATCGGAGCGTGCTCATCGTTCATCAAAGCTATACATGCACGGGATGACCACCTGTGTGGAGTTCGTAACGTTTCAGGTTTCTGCAAGCCCTGTTGACAAGTCACATACATGTTGGGCAAAACTATATTTCCACAAAAAAGACATGTACTTCAGGCTTCTGTATCAAACATTTCTTTATGTTCAATAAAATAATTAAATACACTTATACTACACTCTGTACAATATTTACAAAACTTATTTACAACGCTATATATCAGTTGTTCATATAGCAAACGCTGAAGGAAATTGCTCTGTCCTTAGTGATCGACGGCCTAAGCCTGCGACTTTGATAGTGTCTGATGGAGTATGATAGGATGAACTGTACTTGATGAGGAACAGTCAGTGGTCAGCAGGCTTGCAGCGTTGCGCGGGCACTCACTGAGACGAAGCACGTCTGGACGATGACTGGCTTTGCGTCCGGCGCAGAAGTACTATCCTGATGACTCTCTTCTCGAAGCTGTGATTTACGGGAACGAACGACTTCATGCACCAAAAGCGGAACAGTCCGCGAGGTCCACTGCGCTTTCTTGACTTGTTGTAGCAGCTTCGCTCAACATCGCCGTTGTCTTCGCGGACACATGGCAGACAAACGCTGCTTAGCAGCGTAACTGTTCGTTGCCCAGGACTATGTTTCCTTTCACACAATGGTCTCAGAACCAGATTTTGAGCGGCACTTCCCTTTCTCCTTGGACCCAGCCATGTACTTTGGGATCATAGGAACTTGCTGATGGTGATGATGGTGATAATGATGCGCCGTAAAGACGGCAGGCTTATAGTCCATGTAGGGAGCAGGCTGCGGCCGCCTGCACGCGTTGAGGGGTGCTTTACCCGACCACGTCCAAAGTCCCGACGTTATTCCCACCACAAGTGACATGAATATCTTCAAGGTGAAGACCTCTACGTTAGGTCTGAACGCCGAACCGGCCGCCAGCCACGACTCTCTGAAGGAGAACTCGTAGATGTTCGAGGCCAGAACGCAAGCAGCTGGCACCATGTAGAGGACGGCGAAGATTCCCATGCGAAACATGAACAGTTCCACTTTATCCGTTTTGGGGATGACGCTGACCGGGGCTGGTGTCAGGGGCAAATGCTGAGCTGTGACTGCCTTGCGCGACTTGAGCATGGCGACCAGTCCCCAGATGAGGAAGAAGGAGCCCAGGACCAAGTAAACACTCGAAGGCACGATCACGAATCCCAGCAGCGTGTCCGTGTTCTGGGTGCCCACGAAACAGGTGCCCGTGAGTTCGTCGGCGTCGACAACCCTCATGACCAAGATGGCAATCGTCTGAACTGCGGGCAGTACCCAGGCGAACAAGTGGAACGCCGTGGCTCGTCGCTGCATCACTTCGTGGCTCCATCTCCGGCCTACAGAGAGGAACCAAGTTGCCGTGAGGACGACCCACCAAGTTGCACTCGCCATGCCGAAGTAGTACAACAGCATGAACACTATCGTGCAGTTGATGTTATCCACGCCTTCTTGGACGAGGAGAGGCACCTCGTGCTGGCTGTCCACGTGACAGGAGACACTCGAGCGTCCCAGAACCATCCGTACTAGGTAGGCAATGCTGTATATGTTGTAGCAGCTGCTCATGTAAATTATGGCGCGCTCAGGGTACTGGAACCGGCGGGAGTCCATGCAGAATGTGGCCAGCGTGAACAGTGTGGACGCAAAGCAGAAGCATGCCCAGATGCTCATCCAAATCTCGGTGAAGCGCTTATTGTCTTGCGTGAAGAGCACGTCTTTATCGCACAAGTGAGCGCATCGCTGCGTCCTGTTGATGTAGAAGTAGAAACGGTCACCGTAGCGATACGAGTCGCACAGGCCGCGAGGACGTTCCTCTGGGACCTGTGGAAGCTTGCGGTTCAGCTTCGGAGGCTTTGGTCGCACTCCAGGCCGCTGGCGGTCACTCTCGTCCGGCTTCGGCCCGTCCATGCACATGTGTCGGTGATCATTCTGAGGTGGGAACTTGGAGCAGTTGAGGGCTGCAGGCCAGGGGAATCCGAACTCTTGTAGCACGGGCTGACAGCGCGACCGCACGCTTTCACAGAGCGGCCTGCAAGGGCCGATGGGCTGTGGAACTTTCTCCGTGCACATGGGAACGTACACAGAGCACAGGAAGAATTTAAGTTGGGATGCACACCCGTATTGGATGAGAGGTTTAAAAGTCTGCAACTGCAACTGAGCGTCCTGTTGAAGTTCGTGGCCCACCAAATTGGGCATCCCCGTCACGTTGTATCCAATGTCCTTGCACATTTCGATGCGTATAGGTTCACAAGTGCGGCCGAAATCCGTCACGGCAACACAACAACGCAGCATCACCGCCGCAACTAGGAGGGCGACGGCCGTTCGCCGAGTAGCAGCCGACATCATCGTGGATGGGGCACTCGAGTAAGGTGTACACCGATGCAGGCAACGTCCAATGTCAGTGTCGGAGGTGTGCTAGGGTATGATCCTGTCGTAGTGCCATGCCGGTATCCAAGTGGCAGGAAGGTACGACTGCGAGTGATACGAGCTGCACGAAAACATCGCTTTTGACGAGCAACATACGCATTCTTTCTACAACTCGGGAGACCCCGCGTTACCCTCGAGACAGGCACCAAGCGCAGCCAGCCAATGAGATGGAGCCGCCGCGGCGCCCGAACACGCCCATCTTCCTCTCTTGCGCGCTCTCTCTCTCCACCAGGGGGATTGAACGCACAAGAGGGGAGATCAAGGAGCAGGGACCGTGCGCTGCGTACACATTTCGGTAGATGGCGCCACCGTACTGCCGTGTTCAGTGGCTCATTCCTGTTCTGCCTCTTGACCAGGTGAAGAAAGAGTGCTCTGGTTTGAGTGACGGCCGTGACGCCTGGGATGATACGCTTGTGCGCCACACCGTTATGGAACTCAGTTGGTTGACGTTTAGAAGACCAGCGCAGACAGTATCCACGTGCGAGGTGGTGCAGCTCACTTTGCTGTGACGTGGAGCCACATGATAATTTTTTTTCTTTTTTATAATCAATCATCAACCATAAGTTGTCAGCGCCGGAACACGGCAAAAATGTTGCGGTTGGTACATGTTATACAAAGCGAGGAGCGAGAAACACTTCAGTACTTCTATTGTTCCCGCAAATATGCTCACGGGTGTTTTATATTTTCATAACGTTATGAAAATATAAAACGGCATTAACGAGATGAAAATCAAAAGATGTTAATTGATTTCTGATCACCTGGCGACGATTTACTAACGCCCAATGCGCAACAAATTGCTCTGCGTGTTTAATAAAGACTTAGTTTCCGATTTCATTCCTGCGAAATTCCCACATATCAAGGGTGGGAAACAAAGCTGACTCCAATCTGTCGAGCAAACGACCTAAAAAACAGGTCCTGGAATGGCAATCTTGGTTAAAAAAAGAGAAAGAAAACGAGAGAGGATGAGTGAGAGTCCTGCCTCACAGTCATTTGGCAGGGTCCCTGTTGCATGCGCATGTCTACAGAAGGCGGAGAATCGTGATGGGCCCGGCGAGCCTTTATCGCAGGGATAATTTCCCCTGCAGAACAAACACGCGAGGAAAGCATGTCATCATGCATTTTTCGACACTCTAATTATAGGGCCGCGCAGGTAATGACGAGCCCAAGATCACCAACAAGGCATGTTTAGCCTGGTTCACCGAAGGCAGGGATACGTGTGTGGCGCCATCTGGTAGAAGTTTTGTGCACTACAAATCTTCTGTTTTTTTTTTTTTTTTCTTGTTGTCTGTGTGGTGCGTGGAAGCGAGAGGAGGCTTCATTTCACGATAGGTTTCTTGAGGAGTTCCGGAACCGCCCAAACCGATGTATGCAGGATTTTTAATTTGGATAATGCGTGTCTTGACTTTCGTGTTGCTTGTCTTCGAAACGCGTGCTGCGCGCATTGCCAGGGTTCCGTTGCTTTTCTTTTCTTTTTTTTCTTTTTTTTACCTGTGGTCATTATACACGATTTCAGCAAAAATCAGAAGGCTTTTCGAAGCACTTGCACAAAACTTTGACTCATATGTCGCCTGCCGAAGCGCGCTCGCAGAAATTTCCGTTCGCGCAACTTCTCGCATTGACAGACAGGTTGATAAGGACGAAAGCTGTGCTTGCGTTGTGGTCTGTTTTCTTGTTGCAAGCGTTTTCGGATGGGAATTTTTTGCAGAAACCACAGAAAAACTAATTTTGATGGTGTTGTGGTCACAGGCTTCCGAATTCATGAAGGAAAATGCTGCCTCCGTCTGTCAGTTCAATTAACGGAATTAGCTTCATTAATGCACGAAGCAAATGCAAACCGCTATAGTGTGTGTCAAAAATATTTATAAGTGTCACCCTGTTGAAGGCGGTGAATTTTTATGCCATGCTGCCTATGAAACTGATATCACTATGTTCGGCATCGGCCAACCTGGCAGATTATTTTCGTCAGAAAAGTGCTTAGATATTAACTAAACGAATTTTAAAGATCAGCGCTGCCTTCGCGGCTGCAGAAGCTCCAGCGGCGTGACGTCACTCCCTAAGCGGAGGAGTGAGAGGCGGCGCGCAGAGAAGGAAAGACGCCGTCCAGACGCCCCGTAACTTTGAGACGCCCGCACGGCCGCAGCATTCCTTTTCCCAAGGCGTGCTATCACTGGCCAGTTACAAAATGACGCTTTCTCGTTTTTCCAGAGAGGAAATTCCGGCATACTCTTAACAACCGGCGTGTATTCCGCCGAATAACAGTGAAACTACACCAGTATTTCGCGTGGGATTTTCGATACCGTGGTCATTGACCTCGAGGAATTAAATGACACTATAGTTTCGAAATCGACTGGAACAAATGCGATCGTCCCTTTCTCTCTCTCTTTTTTTTTTTTTTTCAAGAACGCTACATCGGTGCGCATTAACTTGCTGCCTAGAAAACGGAGAAATTGCATTGTAATGTTTTGACATGAATCCATCAAAGAGGTTGTAATATGGTTGCGTAGAAAATTTCAGCAAACGCCGACGCTGGTGCCACTGTGATGTCAGGACAGCACGCTCCGTCAGTGAAAAATGCAGTGGGCGCGTTAATTGGCTGCTCCGGAGCGCGAGTGTTTGGCATTCCC
Source organism: Ornithodoros turicata (assembly GCF_037126465.1). Taxonomy (NCBI): domain Eukaryota; kingdom Metazoa; phylum Arthropoda; class Arachnida; order Ixodida; family Argasidae; genus Ornithodoros; species Ornithodoros turicata. Next base: position 25,280,327 of record NC_088207.1, read on the forward strand.
AGTGGTGATGCGCTCGGTACTCCGAGTTTCGTACGCGAGCGCGCTCTTTGGAAGTCGGTGGGGTAGGGGAGGGCTCGACCCTCCGTGACGGCGCCCATGGAGAACGCCGGACATGGGGCCGCAGCTGAGCAGAGAGAGTAGAAAAAAAGAGAAAGGGAGAAACGGCAGCACAGGGAGCGTGTTCACGGTTCAAGCCTCCAAGTGCCGTTTAATAGCCACTCCAGGAGCAAGAAAGCAGATACTTAACATGCCCAATGCTCCCTCGTGCTTAGGCGTGCTCCTAACGCTAACGCTAACGTTTCCCTGGCGTCATCGCCGAGGACGTGGGTGGGTTCAAGCATCTGCATAGCGCGTTAAATACTAGCACTTTTTCTGGGCATTGGCAACGCTGGTCAAATATTGGACAAGTATTGCCGATAGGCAGACAATATTCGGCCAATATATTTGCTGCTTGTGCACTTCACGTATATACAGGGTGTTTCACCTAACGTCATAAAAAATCGCATTAAAAAATCTACCTGTCTGAACATTATGAGGTCAACGCTGCTCATCTCGGGGGAGGTTTTGCCATGACTTCTGAGCAACTCAATTCGCGAGAAAATGAATTTGCCCAATAAATCTCTACCCAAGAAACGTCTTCATGATGTTGGTATACAGACTGAAACCGAAACCGATCGGAAGGGGAGAGCTGGGTTCCACGAACGGGCATTTGTTCGCTGCCTCCTGTTGAAAGTAAAATAGGACCGAAGGTGGCGTCCCTTTCAGAGACCATCGTGATCCCCTCAAGACCGTGGCTTTCGGGCGCGACCTTGTTCGCCCCTAGCTTTGAACGTAGTTCAACTCTACCAAATTGGTGGCGCTGTCGAACACTATGACGTCATTTGTTTACAAACAGGTAGAGGTCTATTGAACTCCGAAAATTGCGTGTCAACCTCACGGCTGCAACGCAGTTATCTAAAAGAAGATCGAGAAGGAAACAAAGAGGGGCGGATGACACTTTTTCCTCTGCCGCGTACTTTGCATTACCTTGACGGAGACCCAAGCTCGGTCGATAATTTGCGTGCCTCGACACGACGGTTTTCATAATTTTTTTTCCGGGTGTTACCATGGTAGGGAATGTATTTTGCAATGCAATGGGGTAAATCCGACGTGCGCCTTTCAGTTTCTTTTTTTTAAGAAAGAAAAAAAGTGGTCGACTTGGCAAATTTCGGAGCTCAATTGGGATAATTCAATTTCTCGCGAATTAATTTGATAAGTGTTCAAAAGTAATGACAAAATATCCGCCGAGATAAATAGCGTTAACCCCACAATGTTCAGAAACGAAGATTTTTATATAGGATTGTTATCACATTAGGTAATAAACAAGCTGTATGTATATATAGCACACTCCTTAGTCAACCATCATCCTAAATGACATCATTCTCTCCAATGATTTATTGCAAACGAGAAGCGTACGTCGTTTTGTGACCTATGTAGTCACGATAATTGTCACAAAAGGCGTACGCCCCGCGTCAGGAGTGACAGTTGTATCATTCTGTGCAACGGTTGTTCTTCACCGTGCTATGTGATGAAGTTCTGTTTTAGGAGCGCGGCGGGAAGTACGAAACCCATCGCAATGTCCTCCACTGTCGATCCTACTGATATCTTCCGGTGGACGTTTTTTTTTTATTGCCGCTAATAGCGAGTCGGGGAGTAGAAAGGGACCTATTGATTAATGGTCAAGAGACAACAACAGTCTACGACTGAAAGAGAGCGCAAAGTTAAGAACACGATGTTAAGAACATTTTGAAACACTGCAAGGTTCATATTGCAAAGTACAAAAAATTCTCTGCGGAATTAAGGATGCCGTTACCTTGACATCAATACAAAAGGAACGGGATGCATCCGTTCCGTCGTTATTTTTTTTCATTCGAGGCCAGCATATTAAATCTGATGTAAAGACTGAACGAACAAAGAGATATTGTAAAAATGTTAATGAAATCAGTGCCATGGAATTATCGCTGACCACTTGGCTCCTCCTAAGAGATGTCTTCAAATTCGGCGGCTGAGACAGCCCCTACTTCTTTTCCCAACATGTTTATTTGCCAACATCTGAAAGCAACACTTGCCAATTCACATTCTCCATTCTTCCACTATCCACAACTGTGCCCTACATTAGACAGCCAATCGCGTACAACAAGACTCCTTCCAATATCGTCGATTACAACCAAGACAAAAGCAGCAGTGTTCCACAACACAATCATTTTAAACAAGATTAAAGGATGGCAGCAACAAAGAACTAATACAAGACTCCCTTCCACCCCCCCCCCCCCCAAAGCAGGAACATGCTTTATACCTTGTGCATAGCTAAAGTCCAGATGCAGCCATTCTTTACAAGCTTAAAATACTACCTATTCTGTACAGCCTCGTATGTACACCCTATCTTTTATACAGCAGCACACACATACCACAACAAGCCACACTTCACGACACACACACAGGCACACACTCTAATGACTTAGTCAATACGTAACTGAACCCTGCTTTAACCAGCTGAATGATATGTGATGGATGCACAATGCTGGTACCTGAGGCATCCCATCAGAGCACTTCTGTATCTCATATCAGCTTTCTCACACAAAAAGCTTTAAAGTAGTTTCTCACAAATATGCTCTGCCCATTCCCCTAACGCATTAACAGCCACTACCTTTGTGTATCGGTACCGCGTTAAAAAATGCAGAAACCTCATACTCTAGAGGAGGCAATATTTTTTTCATTGGCTTGATTGGAGAGGGTACTAATCACGTGCTTGCCTACAATAATTTACTGGGACCAGTTCCATCCTGCCGGAGTCACAAGCTCTTAGGGGATGTCATTTGACACATGCCCTTTGGCACATCAAATGCTGTGCAACTGCAGTATGTCATGTCTAGAATATTTGCTGCTGTGCAGTGAAATGAATCTCACAACCTTTATCGTGTGTAGTCTGTAACCACCATGCATGGAGCCAGCAGAAATTTTTGATTGAGCCCGCCACGAATATTACCCGAACTTGAAAGGTATACCCCATATATAGTAAAATGCCAATTGCTTGCAAGTATTTGCAGGACCATTGATTGACGGATAGAGTCAGCCTCTCTGTATGGCACCACACTTGATGAGAGATGAGGCTCCTGTCTCACGGCAAACTGAATATCATTCCCAGTGAATGACATTCGTTCCATGTCACATGGCGGGGAAAAAAAAGGTAGTACGTTCGAATGGAGACTGTGTACAGAGTACACAGAGTACTGAGTACGGAGTACAGAGGTAGCAAAAACAATGATAATCCCGTTGACGACTTTGACATGGGGGAAGGAAGGCTTAACAGAACTACCCTCGTTCCCAGTAAGCCCCCACGCTCCTGCGATTGACACATCGCAGAGGCTTATTTGCCTTCGCTTGCGATACTTCGCCAACTGAGCGTTGTCCAAACCGCAATGATTTTGTGAAATCGAATGTTTCAGTAGTTTCGAGAAAAAGCAAAAATATAGCAAATGTACTTTTATCAAGCTTCATACGTTCGGCACTGCTGTCGACAGTGACATAATTTTCGAATGGCATTCTTATTCTTGGCGTACCTTGATGCAATACAAACGAATGAGAATGTCATTCAATTTGCTGTGTGACAGGGGTATATGCCAAACTCCGTATGGTGAAGTCTACCGTGAACACCTCTCGATATCGATAAGCTTTTCACAGGCGCTCACAGCACTTGTGCTACAATTCATTAACAAGCACGAGAGTGCTTGCATTACCTTTTAACTGTAATTGGCAACTCTTTCTCCTAGCAATTTTCATGGTGAGTACCAGCCAGCAGGAGGTGGCAGAAAAAAGATGCAGAGAGTTTTTTAAGTTAGAAAGCCAAAGTACCTTTGCTCACTACCTGTTGCTGATTAATCCTCTGGGAGGGAGTTACTACTACAGTTACTGGTGATTACTTGTAAAAAAGTTGCTTCCCAAGACTGCTTTTATCCTCCCTTCTACAGCTTCATAACCTTGAAAAGTCAGCAGAGTCATGTCTTTACGCTTATAAAGCACATCATGTGCTATCTGATGAAAGCTGGGAAAGACATAGCAAATTTCCAGTCTTTGTTTCATACATGTGGAAGAACACACCAAACGATATACTGTGAGGCAGCTGCAAACCTGTCTCATGTCCCACTGAACATCAAACAGGAATTCAAAACATTAAATGTTTGCAAACAGCTAGGTAAAGGTGCAGAGCGTTCCCATCACGAAAGCAAAATATGTGCAACAACCAAGCTCGACACCTTGTCTACAAACACCATTCAAAAACATTCAACAAGGAATGTTTCGAGCACATTTACCAGGCTTCTGTGAAGACCAACACCAAACTCAACGGAGCATTCGAATAAATGGAAACTACACTGATTCCTTCCAAAAAGCTTCGCTTCATTTCAGCCTACCCCCCGTGTGGTCATTATTAATTTTGGATTTCATTTCAAAGCATGAGGCATGCACTCAGCACGAGAAAGGCTTCAGGTTTTCCAGTTGGATCTCGAGGGCCAGACGCTCCTCCGTGGCTTCTACCAGCTCCTGGTTGAGTTCACTGTTGAGCAGCGAAAGCATATTGTTGCGCTCTCGATGGGCTCGAACTGCCTGGGTTAGCTCCCACTTCTCATTGGGAATCGTTCTGCAATGTAAATGTGGAAGTGTCCAAACTATTCCTCGGGCAAAGCAAAACACAACAAGTCAGTCGCGTCCTTAGGCATAAGAAGATGCGTGATGTCAGGGTCGGTTCATATGATGCAACTTCTTGCTGCAACTCTGTTCCCGCTACAGTTGCGCGCAACCGAAGTTGCACCAAATAGGTCCCTTTCATACGGCGAGCAACTTGGAATGTCGTAGTGGTCACCGCGCTCGCGGGTTGGCGCGAAAAACGCCGCAGTCATCATTTTCTTCAAATCTTACTGAGACTTCCGCTCGTTTCGACTTCAATTTGTTGCGACTTCCATAATTTTGCATAATTTGCACCGGTCAGTGATAATTTCATCGTCACGCGTACTGCCGGTGCAATAACTGTCACATCAAAGTCTTCCTGATTGGTCGCGCTTGCAAGGAGGAGCCGTGTGATTGACAGCTTGCAGGCTAGAGTTGCAGGAGAAATCGCTCGTGAAGCGATCGGCTCTGAAACTCCTGCAACTCGAGTTGCGCAACCAGAGCTTTGTATTCACACGGCTTAACCTGGTTGGCGTAACCTGGTTGGCGTAACCTGGTTGGCGTAACCTGGTTGGCGTAACCTGGTTGGCGTAACCTGGTTGGCGTAACCTGGTTGGCGTAACCTGGTTGGCGTAACCTGGTTGGCGTAACCTGGTTGGCGCGCAACTAAAGTTGCATCGTGTGAATCGACCCTTACACCTACCGCATCCGAGAAATCGGCCATGTGTGCCCGTAGGGAGCCACACAACATTTCTATGTTTCTGAGTACTGAGTTAACTATGTAGTACTTTGTACTGTTCTTGAAGTACCATATTTATTCTCATATTTTAAGAAAAGAAAAGAAAGTAAGAAAATAAAATATTGTGCAACTTCTGCCCCCGCATTTTCGTCCACTGATATCTGGCCTGCAATCCTCAGAGACTGTTTTTTGCAAAGCCGTTAGTCCTGCCGAAGTTACTGCGGTGCTTTTGTTTGATTTGCACCCATGTTCGGATGATGGCCCACTGACGCGGTGGATGATACTGTAACTCGAATAACAAAACAAACGCGGAACCAAACGCTGGACAAACATGCCATGAAGTTGGCAAACAACATAGCGTGCTGTCGGTTTTCAGTGCGACTAGCGGCATCTTCCAGCAGAGTTTCGCCGTAATTAACCGGTACGATGAGCGGTAATGGGCCCGGTATTTTGCCTTCCGACCATCACCGGTTGCGCTGTAGGTAAGTACTTCTTTTGCGCTTGTGTAATGCAGTGATAACGTCAATACCGGCTCTACCCGGAGCCTACAGGAATGGCACACTTAAAATTTTTAATTTTGCGGCATTCGAATATTGTTACCGATGTTCCCGCACAATTTTATACCCCCCACATTTCCAACTTTTTTTCGAAGAAAAAGTGAGCAAATTATGCGAGTAAATACTGTACTTTTTTCAAGTACTTTCCTGTCAAGTAGTACCCAACTGAATTATTCTCCCTTGACTTTGGTCTTTTTCCCCGAAATTATGGCTCGCATATTATTCCAGAGATTAGCACCAGAACATAGCTCACTGGCGAGATGGATCAGACAGTAAATAGCAATGCCTTGCACTAGCAGGGCAGAACTGATTATCTCTGTGCATGTAAATGCAAATTACGACATCAGGCTCCGTTCATATTCACAGTTCTGCAGTTAACAAGCAGGGCTTTATAACAAGGAACTTGCCAGAAATGTTTGCCAAAATTTTGCTAAAAGCGTAATTACTCGCACTTTCTGCAACTGCCAAACAGTGAAGCACTATGTGATATACACTAAACTTTCAATGTACTCTAAGTATATTTGAAGTGCGGTACTTCAGGTACCAATGATGCCATGTACTCGGTACTTCACATTAAGTACAGTTATGGGGTACTTTTCCCATCACTGCATTTAGCATTCCTAAAAAAACTTTGCTTTATTCACCAAGCAGTCTATTGGGAGACGAAATGGTGGAAACTGGAAATCAGGTTAAAAGGGTTTGGGAAAACCACGTGCAACCCACTAAATGTACGGATCCGTTTCATGCGTTGTAGGTTCATGGATTCGATACGGAAAGTCCCACATTCATCAATCTAACGTTTTTTAACTTTTGGTTTCTTAAAACTTTTTTCAAGATACCACTGACTGTGGTGTCTTGAGTGTGGTGTCTTGAGAGAGATGGAAAGTGACATTTTAGCCGTGCACGCTCGCCCTAAGTACTACCCAAAGGTCACCATAACGAAGGCCGTTCTCCGGGGCCCACTCCCTTGACAACCACCTGTGTCGTCATGGAAACGGAAGGTGTGTGCACGTCCTTTCTCCACTCTGAAACATCACTCGAAAAACACGAGAGGAGATGACGAGTTGCGAGGAGCTTGTCCAGCACGAGACCTTCGGAGTGCAATAGGTTCGTAATGCCAGATCGCAGAAGCATAGCGTTCAGATGCGCATGTTTAGCAGACATATATCAATATATACATTATTTCTTACAAAAGTTTTGAAATTGTTTCACAACCAACCCGAACTGGTCTGAAATCGATTTGGCGCGAGGAATCGGGTTTAACATGAAAAAGTCAAGACAATTACGTTTACTCTCGGTCAGCTGAAGGATCACCTGGTTTCACTTTTCAGAACCTAAGGACTGCACTAAGATCTAAGGCCATAACCATAACTGAAGGTGCTGATGAACAAGCAACCTCATGTAGAGGACACATACTTCATCTCAACAGCTGCCAGTGCAGGTGGCCGTCCAGAACGGCGCTTCTCCTTCTCCTTGCTCTCGGCATCGTCACATATCAACATCGCTGCATCATCCGTTGGGGCGGGGCATTCATCCTGGAAGGACACGTTCACGTGTATCTTGTTCATATTACATAATGCGTGATAATGGCATACATCATGCGTTTTCCTGCGACAGATTAACAGGGAACCATATTCCACAGTTTTCATTTTCAAACACACTTGTTTTTGCACGTGCCAACTCAGAAAGGTTGATGAAGTGATAAAACGTGAACAAGCTCAGCCACTTACACAGGCATGAGCAAACATGAATAAAATGCACTCAGTGCTGCCTTTTGCCACTTCATGTAATAATATTCTCACAACATTTCTTTTGCAACTGAAAATCTGCTCTTTCATGTGATACAGCCAGATCTTATCCTGTTTTACCATTTCTAACACACAGCCTTATTATCATCCACCAGATTTAGAAGAAAAAAAAAAACATTAAACCTGATAACATGTCTGTTCACAACAACCAATAATGAGGGTTTGAGATTTTGCAATCCCATTAATTTGAACTTTCTTGCCATTCAAACTTCTGGGTAATGCGAAATGATGCTGGAGTTCTGTTAGAGTCACGTGTATTTGACCGAGGATAAATGGACAGAAATTTGCATAAACAAGCGCAATGGTTATATTCAAACAAGATTGCGCCCCACAAGTGCTCCGGCCTGTGGCACCCTGCTGGCATGTCACAGCTCTTTAAACCCTCTACACTAAGCTGTTTTAAGCCTATACTTGCGCTGGAGGAAAGGGGAGCACGTACAAATCACTCTAATGATGTGCGCAAACGTGACATGCACAAAATGCGATCAGCTAAGCAAATAAGCAATCTGTTTTAAGGAGATCAACACATTTTCTGTTAACCACACAACAAAAAAGTGTGCATGAGGGCAATATGTTTTCAGATCATGTTTACGGCAATCATGATTGCATTGGGTTCAAAGTAGCAAACGTCGATACAGTGAAAGGACCAATTCATACGCATATACAGTGATTGATTGATTTTTAAAAGAAAAAAATGGAGATTTTAGTCTCGAGTCACTCGGGACTGGCTACTCCAGGGCGCGTTATTAAGAAAGGGAAAAAAAGGGGAAGAAAGGGATATTACACAAAAGCTCTTGATTCAAACTTACGGATAATTCGAACAGACGTCCGGGTCCTGGCAAAGCCATGTGTATTCAATAGGGGGAAACATCCGGTAATTCGAACACACAAACGTGCGCACCGGTTTATTCGAACAATTTCCAACGCCGCACCTGACCATGCACCGACTCTGAGGCGCTGGCGGGCGCGCTACTGGAATGTCGGGGACACCTTTACTTATTACCGTAGTTTCACACGTATTAGCCGCGGCTTATGTGCTTTTTTTTTTTTCACGAGTGCTCCGTGGCTTATCTGCCAGTGCGCTTATCTGATGACTATTTTTCCCTGGTATTTTCCCCATACCCCAACATTAACGAAAGGCCGACAGTGTCTCATGTTTTTGAGAACAGCCACACCCTGCCAATGCACGAACAATGCGAACAGGGGCACGTCCACATTAGAGTAGACTGACCTTCCTTGTACCTTCTCCCATGCAGCTTTAACGAAAGGCGTACAGTGATTCATGTCTCCTGGGAGAGCACTGACCCGTCAATCCACAAGAAAAACATGCAACAAGGGCACAATCCGATCTCAGTAGAACACTAGAACTGACCTCCTTTGTTACACCATGCCACCCCTGGAACCTGCATAACTGGTTTACTGTACAAATCAGTCACTGCCCGTGGCTTATCTGGCGGAAAATTTGCAGAATGTTCCTAAAAAGGGGTCCTGCGGCTTATACGCATGAAATTACGGTTGTCCATAGTTCATAAACTTCTGCCAGGGGGAAGAGGAGTACCACCATAACAGTGTGCGCAAACAAGAACTGCGTGGAACGATGCTGCTCACACTGTCGCCAATGCCGGTAAAGGGCACGGTTTTGAAGGGATCAAGAGTTCCCATTGACTACATAGCCAAGAAAAAGGTATCAATTTGATATTTTCTTGGATCGGGTTTGCAACATTCGAGTTCGTTAGGTTAGCGACCTGGCGCAAAAACGTCACCGCCAAACAGATGAACACAAACACATATCAGATTATTTTTAGGGCCTGACTTTTTAGGGTTAAACCCGTATCTGCCCGATATTTACCCCCCGAACGAAATCTGTAAAATTCGGGTTTAACCCGAATCTACCCGAAAACATCCGGGTCGCGTGGCACACTCATAAGCGTGCATTAAAATAAAGTTTGATAACATTGCTAAACATTAGTTCCATGTTAAGACAAATTTTTATTAAACAGAAAAAAATCACCCGAATAGTACACCCGAATTCCTGACGACAGAATATGCCGTAACGGGATTTAACCCGAATACACCCGAATTTTCAAATGAAAAATATCACCCGATATTTACCCCCCGAATTTGGCCAAAAATAAAACCCGAAAAAGTCAGGCCCTAATTATTTTCTATCCCGAGCCGTGACGATGCTCCTTTGCAAATAGGTACAGCCGCCGACAGATTTTTCGGACATGCTCGATTATTCGGACTCGTTCGCGGAACGCCCGCGGGTCCCATAGAGGTGATGTATAAGAACGTGCAAAATTTCGGACGCCGTGCAGCTCCGTCGCTCAATATTTCGGACTCTGTTTGCCCAACCTGCGAATTTCTCTCTTGGGGTGACTGAAAATAATTCGTATCCTCCGAAATTCGTATCAAAAGAAATCAACCAACTAAAACATTGAGGCAAAAAAATAGGCATTGATGACTGTTGACTTTCCATTCCTCAAGAGGCCTGTCGTAGCGCCTTTGAGTCTTCGTTTTTGGACAACGGCTCAGCACGTGCTGTCTTCCCGCGAGTCGCGCGACAGCGCTGTAAAGCGAGCGTTAGGTGAAGCCTACTTGCGGACTTGATGACGGCGGTGCCTCTGATAGTGTACATTGACGAAATGTCGCTTCGGGAAATAGAAGCTGATGTTATCAGGCAGAGCTGGAAGCGCTTTAGGGAAGCATCGACAAATCTTCAGCCCAATTGGGGCTTAGTAAAGTTTATTTCGAAGCGAAATTCATTTTTTCGGACTGCTCGATTATTCGGACTTTTTGCGAGATCCCCGCCGAGTCCGAAAAATCGGACGGCGACTATTCTAGAAAGAAACAGCCCCTCATAGTTCCACCATCGCATGGCCACGAACGTGTGGCAAGGCATAGCCAGCCGCAACGCTTCTCCGACGTAGCTAGCACACGGTGCCAAGGCATCAAACCCTCGTTCGGAGCGACTCCCTTTAGTTTGAAGTCCACTTTATTCGTACCAGACACCTGCCCCTTTCGAGTTCAAATTGATGGGATTGCGCTGTAACAGGTTATTTTTAGCAATGAGATGTTTTGAGGCCTGCGTGTAAAAGAATGCCTTGGAATATGAATAAGCCTCTTATACGTCTGGAACTGCACGACCACAAACATGTGGCAATGCTTCACGAGTCTCCGACGCAGCTAGTATGTGCTGCCAGTGCATTATGCCCTCGTTCAGAGCAACTACCTTTAGTTGGTCCCCTTTGAGTTCAAATTAGCATCAATTAACGTATTAAATTAACATATTAATTTGCATCATGCTCATTGTACCAGTTTTATTTTTTATGTTTTCTAAAGTGAGACCGGAGATCTGGTTTCACATTCACTTCACGAGGTTTTCATGTCCGATACACTATTTCAGTAAAAGCAAGGTAAGCAATAAAATTCCCTTCAGATTAGAGCATCACAAGTTTATGAGCATGTCACTTAGGGCTGTGCAATAGAATGTTACTGTACTCACATCATCTGAGTAACTAGTATCTGATGAAAGCCTTGAAACTGTAACAAAGATAAATGTAATTTAATGGTTTGCTCCGTTAAGCTGGAGTAGAGTGGAAAACAAAAAGTAGCAGTATTTTTGTGGGAGTTCTATACCTGCAACTCAATGTCTTCTACTTGTCTAACTAATCAGGGCCGTCAAGAGAAATTACGGGCCCCAGGGATGGGTCATGCCCGGGCCCACTCCTCACGTCTCAATAACATAGTCTACAAGTATTTATACGAGTACAAGTATACGAGTACAAGTATTTATATATAAGTATTATACGACGGGCCTTTGGGCCGTGCGGGCCCCTGAAGAGGCTTGGACCCCCGGGACACCATCCCCGGCTGCCCCACCCTCTCGCCGACCCTGCAACTAATACCCATGCCACGGGAGCACAAAACGTGACAAAGTGCCTAATGCATTAAGTTTCAACATCACTCATGCAGTGTCACATACAGTTTAAATGACATTTTCCCTTAGTGCCATTTTCGGCTCAACGGGTTCGCCATCACTAATTCATCCATGAAACGCCTACTCTCGCTCCCATCGTTTGCTCTGAGCACAGCCTCTTTCTATTGAACACAAAATGTGCTCTTCAATTTGCTTCACCAAAGCAATACTATTCGAATTTTAAGGAATTGACTCTGACAAAACCAAAAGACACAACACACAAGTGCAGACACCAAGGTTTGAGTTGGCAACCATGTGTTGAGAGCACCTGGTTTTTAGACACATTAAAGCAGATGCCCATAAAAATAAACATTTCTTTTCAAACAAAATATTAAATGCATTTCCAATCTGGAAACTACATTGTGTTGCACAGATTTTGCTTTAGTTAGTGGTCCGCATCATCTGCAGTGCATTTAAGCTATGTCGAAGGGTGTCATTAAAAAGGAACACGTGGCACAAGCTTCACGAATAATGGATTAGAGATCCAAATGACATTAGAGGATAACATCATTTTTCTTGCCTGTGTGTCACGGGTACAACTGTGTGTCACGGGGAAGAACTGAATGATATAGCACAGCCTGTATTTGGCACTTACTTCGGTCCGCAGAAGGCTTCTTGTAAGGCTCAAAAGCTCCAGACTGTAATAAAAGTTACTTTTATTGGTACGGTGTTGTCAATAGTAAGCAGATGAACAACATACCTCAAACTGACGTGGCGGGGTTAAGGGGTCCTCACTACGGGATTCCGCGAAGTGGTCAAAGTCGGCAAAGTTCATGAATGACGGCACGTCATCTCCCGTGATGCTCTTTGACAGCTGCGGAATAGACAGTACGCATGGTTTCCAAGCAGAGCAAAGTGAAACGCACCTTGCTATCAATAAAAAGTCAGGAGAAAAGCTCAAGCACCCGATTTATACTTACGACACCACCGTCTTCCTCTTGTTGCTCTTCCTACAGAAGACTCTGTGTAAGTCTTGCTCAGACTTAGCCAGACACAGTAATACACAACTCGGTAATTATGCAAAACATTCTCGGATATACTCAACCGATAATCTCAGGAAGTGTAACAAATGGGATATACACAAATTTATATTGACTGAGCAGATCTGCACGAGTACACAGAAATGACATGCAGATTCACATGCACTGAAACTCCTATGACAGGGCCATGCTAGCCAAAGAATAAAGTTTTTATGCATAGGTGCTACACATGACTGAAATGAGTGCTTACTAATTGCATTCGTGTGTCATGCAACAATAAATTTACCACTTTCGCCCTGCTGAGTGTAACATCTGAGGAGCATAAAATGCCCATGTTTTCCTCTGTGTGCTACATATCTTGATCAATAACACAATTTAGACTAAGCCACTCTAGCCTCAACCACAAGGCTGGAGTGGAGATAACTAGGAGCAAGACCTGCCAGCCATAGCTGCGCAGCACCTAATCACTGGATGCACAAAATTACTTACGCTTCCTGGTGACGCTCTGGGAGGCACTGCAGGTGGGGCACCCAGATTCTGAGAGCTTGATCGACCTAAAAAGTGTTTCATAACAATGTCATCCAAGTTCAAGTTGGAAAAGCCAAACATGCAACACAAAAAATGAAGCACAAATATTGTGGTCCCACAAGGAGTCAAACTCCGAGATGATTCAATTTTCTCTTCCTAGTGATACAGTGATAGCACATTTAACTTGAACACCAGAAAACAAATCCGATTTATGACAAACATACTTAACATATCATACATTTAATCTGGTTAGACCCTATGAGTAAAAAAATGAAGCAGACATGGCTAGACCTGCTTCAGGACACCACTATATTTAGAGCCTGAAGTTTTAGGGTTTTACCCGATTCTTCCCTGAATTTGCACCCCGAATTGAAGGTTGCCTCTTTAGGGTGAAACCAGATTTTTGGCTGGCAAATTGCCCTCACTTGGATGTCTGTAGGAATTCACTAACTTACTTGTTTGGCAGCAAATGCAGTTACATCACTGCTTGTACCAAACCACTACTGTTACTTTGAGTAACTGAGCCAGATTTCCTCCCGAATTTAGCCTACTGGAAGTTTTTTCACCCGAATTCGCATGAATTTAGAGCACACGTTTGTTTACCCGATTTTTACCTCCCGAATTTAGAAAAAAATATTTCCCGAAAACTTCAGGCTCAAGCTATATTGCACCACTACGTTGACCCACACAAAAGACACTACTAGGAGAAGAAAAAAAAAAAAACAGAAAACATGCATTCCGCCGCACATGCTGTCCGGTTTGTACTGTCTACAAGATGCACGCTGAGGCACAAAGGACTTGCCTGCCATTCTGTATTGGTATCCTATGTCCAAGTTCCAGCAGGGACAAGAAAATTTGGAAAACATTTCAGATAATGGTAGGAAATCAACCTGTGGTTTCCTGCCCACTGAGTATTTCTAGCACAGGCAGATTATATTAGGTGGGGCACTGGTCCTCCACTCACCTAGCCTGTTCAGATCCAGGGAGGAACTGCGGGCATGGTTGCGTTTTGGCCTGGGTGGAGGTGGGGGAGGAGGTTCTTTTGGTCCTCCCTGTGCAAGTTGACCCTGGGAGGGTGTCGGAGCTCCTGGTGCACCCGCTGCTGTTGCCGCTACACCAGTGCCAGAGTAGGAGCTGTAAAGTTTTGGGCAATACTTTCTCTTAGGAACCCCCGGTCTATCATGCGCTTTGCAAATTGCCACTCCAGTATAACATAAGTTGGAGCCTAACCAATGGAATACATTTACATATGATGAAAGAATATTAAATGCAAGTAGAATGGAGACTCAAAAATTACTGAGGTGCAAAACCTGTCCAAATTGAAACCAAGCTGCATTCTCTTTTCTGAAAGAATCTGAGGAAAAAAAGAAAAAAAAAAGGTGACATCTAGAGTAGGAGGATATTTTCATATCCTCTTAAGAAAAGGACGGGACCAAACATCCAAAAGTACTGAAACTTAATCCTACTGACCCCCTTATTTAATCCTATTTCATTAAAGGACGAAGCATTATGCATGTGGATGTTGCATGCGTGATCAAATGGCAGAGGCACTAAGCCAATCTTTACCAACTTGATATTGATTAATTTGAACACTTCTTCCCAGACATGCGAGACACAGAAGTATATGAATGTTATCAACTACCACAGGTGTAATTCTTAGTCTAATCATGCACTGCTGTGTAAATGATTTATCACAATTTTTCTTACCTCCTCCTCAGATCTCTGGGTGCGTGCACAAAATAAGGGCAAAAAGTGGGCAATACTTGCACTAAGCAGGACACAAACACTAATACAGTGGTTTAGAGGAATACATTTTCTAGACAACAAGTGATGTAAGCACACATATGTTGTAGCAAAGAACCTGCGAATTCTACCAAAGCATCGCAAGCCTGGAACTGAAGAGGCATACATTTTCAATATCCTATATCCCTCAAATGTCACCCCCCCCTTTTTTTTTCTAGGCTTCATGCTCACATCACCACACACAGATGGCACAACATGCAGAAAAGTGAATAACATAAGGACGTTGCATTGTACACAGCACCACCTGTGTGTGGTGATAAAATGAAGCTGACATAGCAAAAAGTGGCACCTTTCAAGTGAGATAGGCCACTGAAAATACATGCAATAAGATAAGACCTAACAACATGAACTTTTACAGCAGTAGTTGTCAACTAGGCTTCAGCGGCATCCATGAGCGGATTGTGTGTGTATCATTTTATAGTTTAGCGATTGGTGCACTGAAGACGTGCTGACAAGATAGCAGGTCTTGAGGCAGGATAGGCAGGGGCTAATAACTAGAGATGGGCAAACAGTAAAGTTTTCATTGCGAACCAAATACAAATATTTCAGATGCACTGCAAATACATTTCGAATATTTTTTTTGCAGTTGCGAATCGAATCGCATAGTTGTTGAGCTATAGTGGTTGAGCTATAGTGGTTGAGCTATAGTGGTTGAGCTATAGTGGTTGAGCTATAGTCGTTGAGCTATAGTCGTTGAGCTATAGTCGTTGAGCTATAGTCGTTGAGCTATAGTCGTTGAGCTATAGTCGTTGAGCTATAGTCGTTGAACTATAGTCGTTGAACTATAGTCGTTGAACTATAGTCGTTGAACTATAGTCGTTGAACTATAGTTGTTGATGGCAGATCGAATATTTCAAATAGCTAATTCTTGTCCCAGCATGTTCATCAGCAAATAGCTATTGTTCATCCATGGCATTTTCTGTCACAATATAAACAAAAAAGTAGAAAACAGTCTCCTCTACTTCAGGCTTTGACACGCACATTATGTTGCAGAGATGAATTATGTTGGCATTCATGGTATACATTATGCAGCAATGCATATTCCTGACCATGACCTTCAGCGTGCTATGTGGTGAAGCTTTGTTTTAAGAGTGGAGCTCTACCAATAACAATTGTTATAGGAAATGCCAACGTACTGCCATTGTCATGCTAAGGTAGCACAGCAAAATGTGCCGAGCAATGCACAATTAATTGAGTTACAAAGAAACCAAACAGAGGACATCAAGGGAGACTTACTTATTTGGGTCGCCACCCACTTCTGTGGTAACAACATAGGCCAGTGACTGCTGAGGGCCAGTGGGAACAATTGGCCCAGGAGCTGCATGTGCATTTTAAGAATGTAGAAAAATTGCACTAGACATGCTAGAGGAGCCCACTTAGAGCCAGGGTTCAATCTAGCAAAACTATGGTTAAATCCAGTTATTGCAACATGCTGCAATACCTACCAGACAGCTTTTTCAGAATGCTTTTATGACCATCTCCTGCAGCATCTGCACAACAAACACAAGGTCAGCAGCATGAATGTTTTGAAGCGTTTAGCTGCCTACCTCCAGACGCAATAGCTCTGTCCAGATCATTACTATAAGGTATGGCATGTCCGTCCGGAGACACACGGCGTGCAACTGGGTGTAGAATCCTAGGGTTCTAAATAAGAAAATGGCGTTATGACGAAACAAGGGCAGTATGAACATGAGACAATTGATGTTCTGAGACTGGAACACATAGAAAGGACAAACTTCCTTCAGTTCCTTCTTTCATCACTGAGGGCAGTATGATATATTTTCTAAAAGAATGGCAGAGTAACAAAGATAATGCCCTGTGAAAGTCAAGGCAGTGTTAGCAACAATGGTAGCACAGTGCAGGTACTGATACAAAAGCAACATATTTGACTTGTGTTTTGGGGGTTAAACTCTAAAATCCACCAGTTTGCATAAACTGAAGGGACAAGAAAAGGCGGGAAAGTTGAGTAAAAATTCATAATAACCTAGTGCAAGAGAGACATCCTGCCAGTTTCTTTCCATACTCTCTCTTTCGAGCTTAGTCAGTACTAATTTCCATCATTGTCACTTGAGTGGAACCAAAAAACCAAAAAAAACTTGGCAATGTGCCAGTTACGCCAACATTTAGGGGAGTGGAGAACACTAAGCACTGCACATTCAGAACAGCTGTTTCACATCTCGTGCTTATTCGAGATGCAAGAAATGCCCTTGTTTACTTAAAGTCTATTTGAAATCAGGTTTTAAGCCAGAAAATGCAAAACAGGGTAAAATCGTTCAAAATCAGGAGGAAAAGCAGATTTTCAGGTTTAAAGGAAAAGGAAAACAATTCTCGCATTTCAGACAAACATGCACGGTGCTTTGCATTCCCCAGTACCTATATTAGTGATTGAATTGGCACTTAGGTATTTTATTCCAAGTGACGACAATGCAAATCAAGGAGGAAAAATTGGTTTTTATGGCGTGTAACCCTGAAACACCTGGCTAAAATAAGAGTGTAAAGCATTCTAACAAAGCCACTTTACATGTTGTGCCCCAGTTTCATTTGAAGCACTTTTGACGATAAAAGCACTTGACACGTTCAACTGAGATTACACTGACCTGCTCAACAGACGCAGATGAAAAGTCGAAGTTGACTGGTTTCATGCTGGGAGATGACACGCTGCTTGTTGGAGAGTCATTGAATTTGGTCCACTGAAAACGCGCAACAAAGTGAAACACAAGTCAGTCGAGTTCCAGTAAATACGCCACATCTCGTGAAAGCATCGTGAAACCATGCTATGATTACAGTATTCCACCGAATGAAACAATTGTCCCACTGTCATCTGACGCACACTGCTGAGTCCTCTTCGTCCGAGTTTTTTGACATCTATTGCTCTTGTTACTTTCTTGTGGGTGTGGTGAAGAATAATGCATAGTTTGGAACAGTGTGTTCATTACTGCTGTAAAACCGCAATCCTCAACGATGTCATACGGCTGTGCTTATCACACACAATCGTGCTTTTTCATTTTATCAAAAGCCAGAAAAGTCTTGCTATGATCTGTAACAACAGTGGGTCATCCTCGTTGGTATTTTTAACCTGTGGTCACATCCCAATCCTGGATTATTGCTGTCATCTCACACATCCATGATTCGATTAGATATCACTGGTGACTGCTTCGAGCTTTGAAGTACAAGGGGGCGCTGATAAGTCCCTGGCTTTGCCCCCTTCCAGGTGAAATAGAAAAACGAGTGTGGGGGCATATGACAGCCTAATAGCTTAGGACATAAGTAACTGTGCAAATATCAGGTGTTTGCGATTCTTAAAACAATTTTTTTCTTTTAGTGAGAAGCTTTTATGACAGAGGCACAAGCAAGTTCCACATCATGAAGTTTTTCTCTCCACGGAAAGTCAGCAAAAGACATTCATACTGAGATCTCGCAAGCACTGGGGGTGAAGCGTCCCTCCTACAGCACTGTATCTCGTTTCAAGACCAGGCATTTCACCGTGGAAGATGAGCCCCGCAGTGGTCGCCTCCCAACCTCAACTGAACCGGCAACCTGCGATGCTGCCCCATCAGCTGATTATTGAGGACCGGCGAATATCCGCAAAAAAAGATAGCCCAGATACCGGACATCTCGCGGGAGCGTGCAGAGTTTGTTATCAGCACAATCCTAGACATGTGCAAGCTTTCAGCTACGTGGGTGCCGAAATGTTTGAACAGTGATCAGAAGAAGGAACGAGTTCATGCAAAGCCGTTTTGGCCCATTTTGAAGGTGCACATGACTTTTTAGCTAAGTTAGTGACTGAGGATGAAGCATGGCTCCACATCTACGATCCTGAAACCAAGGAACAGTCAAAGGAATGGCACCACAGTAGGTCCCCGTGACGAAATAAGTGCTGCACCCAGAAATCAGCCAAAAAGTCATGGAATGGTTTTGATTCATGAGCATTCCAAGAAATAAATATTCGATTCAATCAAACCTTCGCTACAGTTAAACCTCTCAATAAGGAATGTCGACTCAACGAAATCCTCTGTTTAATGAAGAATTTGTTGCTCGTACGCGTCACCAGAGATGCCAATGTATTTTTTGCGCTCGATTTAGCGAAATGCATTAGTTTGGTCACCTCTATTTACCTTCTGCACGTCTCTTTCCCATTCACCACAAACAGGAGGAGGAACCTTCCCCTCTACATTGTCCTCTGTCACGTGCTGTAGGCGCGCCGTAAAAGGGTAACAGGAGCGTGTAGACATGTGCGGCCGCTGCTGCCGGTAATTTTCAGTACACTGACGCAGTTTCGAAACCGGGATGAGGGCAAAACGTGCATTGTTGGCCTCTCAAACAGTCTAATTTGCTTTTGTTGATGCCAATGACGGGTTTGTCCAGTTTGTGTTAGCGCTGCTGATGCCGGCCAAAGTTCCATTGGCGCAAACGTCTATGTGATATGTACCCATTTCTTGTTCTTTTGGGTACTCAACGGCGGTGTAGCTTCGTCCTTTCCGGAATTGTGCATCATGTGGTGATGAGCGCAACTGAACCAACCAAGAAACATTGACACGCGAGCACCCAGGAGAACCGGGAGAAAGCAGTAGAGGCCATCCAACAACGAATTTCTCTATTTAACGAAAGGGCCAGCGTTTACAAATTCGTTATACAGAGGTTCAACTATATTCACTCAGCCCTCAAATGCCTTTGCGTTCTCAACAAAGGTGTACGTTCGGCGGCATTCTACTTGTACGACTATCAGATTTCGCATTCCCGTCAATATCATCTGTCATTTTGACAACTTATTATCCCAGCAGAAATGCTTCACAATCAACTTTACAGTGCAAGAAGACACTGACATTGCAGAGATATAATGCCCCTCTCAAGTCCCCCTGTACGCAGCAATTTTTGTGCTGAATTTATGTGACAGACACAACAAAATGCTTAACATATCTGGAACCCACCTCCTTATTCTGGGGAGACAGAGGCTCCTTGAGAGGGTGAGGAGGAGCTGGAGGAGAGGCATTTCCTGCGATCGTGTGGTTCGCAACTGCATGCTGTGTGCCTGCAGGTAGGGGTGGCTGAGGTGGAGCTCCAGAAGAAGTACCCTTCACCTGATAGTTACTGCGAGGACCCTGGCCTGAAACAGCTGAGTTGCACACACCCAAGTAAAACAAAGGAATGTGCACAAAAAAGTGACAGCCAACAATACCCATCACCGAACCTGAGGCTTTTGCGGTGAAACACTAGTTAGAAGTTAGGCTCAGCACACTCATTTTGGGAAATTTTGAATTTGTACATTGTGGCTTGTTCCTTTGGAGATCTCCATATAGTTGTAGTGGAATATAGCGATTTACTGACATTCACAAGGCAAACGAGATATGCTCAGAAAAGCAGGCATTACAGTGTTGTGTGTACAGTGAAGGTACTACAGTCCTGTCCTAACAAGTTCCTGTGGCTCCCTAATCAGAAACCTCCAACTTACAAAGGGATACTGAAGGATTTTCTATAAAGAGCACTTTGTTTGTAAGACTGGAGCATTAATGAAGGAAACTGGAGTTTCACCTAACCAGAGACACACACACGGGTAATATAAAAATAAAATATCTAGCCAGGGCATTCAGAAGTAAGCACATCTTACCCTCTGCAGATTTCTGCAAAGCTGGTTGTGGTATGCTGGGTACCAGCGCTGCGGGCAGGACATCAGGAATATTGATGTTGTTTCTTCTAAGTACAACCAAGTGCATGGCGGTGCAGAATTCCTCCAGAGTGAGGGCCCCATCCTTATCTATGTCCGACAGTTGCCTGTAGAGTGTACCAGTTAGCAAAAATCAAGAGATGGGAAGGAACGAGGAGTGGATCGAAACGTACCAGATTTTCGATAAAACAGGAACTGGGAGTTTTGACTTCTCAAAAAACTCCTTTGCCACAACACCTACAACAAAAAGAATGCTTATGCACTTGCTGCACAAGGTGTTTCACCTAATGCTTTAAAGAACTGCTAGTCTGAGAAGTATGAGGTCAACAGTATCTCTAGTAAACTTTCGCCATGACTTACAACCACTGTACTTGTACCCGTAAATTTTTGTCACAACAGACTCAATTTTCTTAAGTGGACTCCAAAAGCCGCCAAGTGAAGCTAACATTATGCCGGAAACGGGAAGCACACGTCACAACTAGGGTTCCCACCTTTTGTAGTGAAAAATACCGGCTGAGGGAGAGGAGGTGGAATAGAGGGAAAGGAGGAAATGCTCACGGGAAAGGGAAGTGGGTGAGGGGTGGAAGAGTACACACAGAAGACAGAGAGCTCAAGACAATACCAGGAGACGTGTTCCTGTGTGTAATAATAATAATAATGAGTAACTAAGGAAACAACAGCGGAGTTGGGTCTGTGCTCCAGATTTATTCAAGCTGTAGTGGAATGTTGAAGGGAAAAACTCGCAAAAGCCCCTATGAAAGGTCTTGAGCCACAAATACCGGTAAAAGGCTGCCGGTATCACCTTCCTACTGGCAACCAGCAGAGCGAGCAAATAACTGGCTGTGCCAGTATAATACCGGCCTGGTGGCAACCCTAGTCACAACAACAACTTTATTTTTGACCTTGGAGAGTGGGGAGTTTCATCGCCTCAGGCGATACTCTACCACATTGCTGGTGGGAATGTAGGGAATAAAATAACGAGCCCTTTCACAATAACGATCGAAGTCCGATGGTGTCAGATTTACCCAATAGTGGTACCACTAAAAAATACATTCTCTGCACAATAGCTGCAAGCTAGTTTGGGCATGCTGGTTCTGATGATTGAGTAACTGGATTTTAGGAAACTACACGTATTCACAATCTGTAGGTAAGTAGGACACTTGAATTTTAGATGTTTTAGCTTTGCAACCACAGAAATATTGCAACTGCCAGCGTCCAGTGCCAAAGTTCAAATTAACCACTACACTACAACCTCAAAAGTTGCTGCCGCTTACCGGTTATTTTTCCCTTGAGGTCCGATTGCATGGTTTGGAACTGCTTGGTGTAGTATTCTCGCTGGTCGTCTGCAATGCACCACACATCATGGTCATCATCACTTGAATGCTTTTCACTGCTGTCCTCCTCATTCCCTAAAAGGTGGCGGTGTTCTTCAAACTGGCTCCAGTTTAACTGTCCATCTGTTACAGAAAACAAGCATACATGTAACATGTAGAGCCACCCTGAATTGAGGGGACTACTCGGGGTCTGTCTACTCAAAAAGTAGTTCCATTCTAAGCAAGGAGAGCGAAAACCGAGCAAAATCTCATTGTGTGAACAAATTTATGATTTATTTATTTATTCAACATACCAGAAAGGTGCAGGCAAACATTACGTCGGGAAGTGCGACAGTACAGTCAAGAATAACACTGTCAAGCAGCTGGGAATGTTAGGTATATGGGACAAATAGGAGGTTGTGGGTAAGAGGTGCAAGAGGAACTCAAATAAAAAGGATTAGGCATGTTCAGGAAAGGAACTCACGCGGTTTATCTCTTTGGCTTAGGCTAATTCATGGGAGCGTTACATTAGATAACACGGCAACACAGTGGCACGGTAATACAGTGGAACCTCGATACAACGAAATTCACTGGTATTAAAATTTCTTTTGTTGTATAGGGTATTTTGTTGATTATGTTTGTAAAGATTTAGGTGACCAATTGTGACAAGACAAGCAGATGTGTACATAAATGTGTACATGCAGTAGAATCATGATAATACAAACACAGCATTTTTCCAAAGTTCGCGTCGCTATGAATTTACAAACAGGCTGAGACACAAACAGGCTCAGAGATGCGAATACGTGTCAATATTCCACAGGCACTTTGAAGTCTTCCATTATTCACCACTAGACAGGGAGAAAGCAACAAAAAAGAAAACCAGACAGCGCTGACCTCCATGGAACCGTTGCCCTTTTGAACCGTAATAACATCAGCAATGATGTTTTCACCTAGTTTGACCCTGCAGGAGACAGACGAGCAGGAACGCATGTGGCGATGTCAGAGCTTTTTTTTTTAATGAAAAATACAGTACAAGCTTGTTAATCCAGTCCAGTGGTGACACAAAAAAGTCCAAATTACAAGAACTAACAAAAGACAAAGAAACAGACACATGAGGCAACAAATGCATGAGGAACTGTCAAAAGCATTTATTTGTGAAAGAAATCAGCTATTGACTTTTGCCCTTGACCATTCACTGTGACGAACTAAGCACAGTCAAGCTTTGTTCAAGTGCATGCACGTGCCATAGCACCTTTGCCTTCCTAGAAGCTGAAGAAAAGGTGTGCGATGTTCAGTGCAGCCGCGACCTGACACCCTTTTTTACGGCCAAACAGGCGCCTCTTCCATTTCCTCGTCCGCATCACTGCCCACAGGTCCATCTTCTGTGGGTTTGCCTCCGACGGAGATTTGCGCAATCATCTCCTCATCCGTTAAAGTCCCACAAACTGCCGTGGAACTGTCTGCGTCTATGTAGTCTGCGAAGCCAACACCTTGGTGCACCTCACGCACGGCTGCAAGAACCATCTCTTCTGCTTCAGGGTCGGACTCCTGTAGGCTGTCTTCATCCACGCTTGCACAACTTAGGGCAACAAACCCACAGTGGCGAAAAAAGTTCACAACTGTGGTTAGAGTGACCTGTTCCCACACGCGTACCAGCATGTGCAGGCATGTTCTTGATGATGCACTGATCCATCGGCTACAGGGCTGCTGTCATGTTGAATGGAAGGCTTAACAGCCTTTAGCTCCACGTCCACCTTGTGTGGAGAGCAGTTGATGGAGAGCAGTTGATGATGAGCAGCACCTTCCGCTTACTGTGCTTCATCTTGTGATCCAGATGCAGTCTAGCTGGCAGATGATAGGCAGGGCTGAGCGATGGGCAAGACACGTAAACAACACAACACTATCATGGACTTCCTCGATCCAGCCTCTCGCCAACCACTGCCTGAACAGCTCTGCTGTCATCCAAGCTTCCCCATTGGCACTACACTCTGTGGGAAGTGTGCCAATGTTTTTGAAACACTGTGAGTTCAGTGTTTGTTTGTTTGTTTATTTCCAAGAAGAATACAATAGGCAAATAACATACAGGATGAGGTCCCGTAGTTTAGAAACTAGTGATTTTCCAATCACGAAAATTGTAATCTCTTCCACACCACTTGTGCTTGCTGCCAGCAACACAAGTCACTCGCTTCTTGCATCTCATTCCCTCGAGCACAGTTGCCCCCTTTGTAGGTTATTGTCTTCTCCGGAAAAAGTTTGTAAAAAAGAGCTCTTCGTTGGCGCTCAAAATGTCACAGGGCAAATACCCGAAGAAGGGGAGAGGAGAAGCCCCACTTGAGAGAGGCAGCGTTTCTATTGGTCAAGCATGGAATTTGATGGCGTCTGCTGGCTGGAAGAAGGCAGGAGAGGACCTACTAGCTCGGCCAAGCCACGTAGAGGCGGCCGCAAAAGTAGAGGAAAACAAGCATTTCGATTGTGTTGCACAGTTCAAACTCTGGAAAGCTGCCAGCGGCAGCACACAGCTGCGGACATGCAGTTAGAATAATCCGTAGCGAAGCCGATTTGAGTGTGAATTAGCAGGCTACTTTATAGATTGATGTATATGGGAGCATGGCGGGACCATGATGACTTGGTGACATGATGGGGACTTGATGACGACTTCGGGACACGATGGCTGGGACGTGGCCCAGAAATTCAAATTAATGAGGTGGGAATCAACTAGCTTTTACTGTATCGAGTACAGAGAAAATTTGTGCGTTATACCCCTGGCACATGGGACAAGTTAGTGTCATTTTCGTGAAGTGCACTATGACCAACCGAATCTCACTTTCACTACATGCTTGCTACACGGCTTGAGTAAGTGTCGCTGATGCAATGATGTCAATTACGAAATATGTATGACAATAAATGGCGGCAAAAATTTTCAGACGTGCACCACAATACCTTACTCAGAATATTTTTCTTTGATTTAGGAACACCTCCTGTTAATCTTCTTCCACCATTAAACAAACTGGCCCTGAACATGTGCCACAACAAAAATGGCTGCCACTGCAAAGTTCTCACAGGCTGTTATCGAGAGTAACTAGTATAGGTTTATTGCAAAAAAAAAGAAAGAGGGGAAAGGCTAGCCTGGCTCCAGAAGCCGACTTGCTATTCCCGCTTACAAAAAAGGAAAAATGAAAAGAGCGAAAGATAAGCGGCGCAGTCACAGGCTTCCCTTCCGACGCGCCACTGAAGGCCACTCAACACAATGTTAATACCAACATACTAGTTGACAGTGCGAAGAAAATTGCTCTTTCCACAACAAAAATTAGGCACATCTCCAATGTCCTGGTGAACATTATGCTAAAAAAGAACAGAATAAAAAACAGCATAGAAGTTTGTACTGTTCTCTCCAGATTTGCTGAAAATACTAGACGGAAGTAACAGAAAAGTATTCTTCACAGCAGCTTCCCTTGAGTGCATTGCAGTGAAGTTCTGAGTGTAACAGGGACAGAGAGCGTGCTAACCCCCCACACACTAGGCAGAGTGACCATTGAATGCGACAGACCTGCAGAGAGGAATGTTGTCCATTTTCTATCGTGGCCAGCTGCAGCTATCTGGGGTGAAGCAGCAGCATCACCATTAGGTCCCACCGGTGCAGCCACTACAGCCTCTGGAGAAGAGTCTCTGGAACCAGCAACTGGATGACCACGGCTTGCTATCTGCTGTGCATAAGGCTGTCATGAAAGCAATTTAAATCCATCAACCTATGTTTGCAGCAGGGTACACTGACTCTTAGCACGGGTAAGTAGGGGACTCTTCTGAACATACAGCTAATTCACTGGAAGCTTGGCTTACATTCGATTAAACGGTTAATTCGGCACTTTTGGCAAGATGGTATAACTAGTCTCTAATCAGGCTTTCGCTTCAGAGTGACGACACAGAGTTCCACAAGCGAGTAGGAAAGCCATTTTGTTTCCGCACCACACCAGCGCCATCCCAGTTAAGGAGCAGAAACTCATAACAATGATTGCCGTGGAGGTCGTGGGTTAGGTAGCGTATGTGACTGTCGTGCGGCATCATCTATGTATTGTCCACGAGAGAGCTCCAAGGAGGTCAAGGTGAGAACAAGGCTGTCAAGGTATCTTCTACCTCAGTGAGCTGCTTGCAACAGGAGCAACATTTTGGAGCATGCTTGATGGGTGGCATTGTGAGCACCGTTAGGTGACATTAGCACATGGCATGGCATGGCAAGACATGACATGGCACAGAAACAATATGGCCTCTCCTTTCCTCTCGTGCTCACCTGTGGAACGCTGTGTCGCTGCTCTGAAGTGAAGCTTATTTGGTGACTCTAGATGTAGCTGCAGACTAGTCCCAGTGTCTAGGGAGGCTACTCATACGGAAGCACCTCGTTCGTACACAAAAAACGGATGTGGGTAGTACTTGCACCTTACCTGGTGAGATGGTGAACTAGGCAGATCCTTAAGGCTTGCCTGCCGGGATGCCTTGTTTTTGCTTGACACTGGAGGTGGGGGGAGGGGACCTGAAAAAAATAGTTTTAAACTTATGAAACAAGTCACGCTCACAAATCACTATCACAGCTGCCCCCAAAGAAGGTAAAGCCCTAGGTATAACCCGTTCAAAGACCAATACCAGATATAGCGCATAGATGGGCAACCTACACTTACGGCCTGCCACATACAAAGAAAGCAAACATCCTGTACAAGCAGCACTCTCTCATATATGAGTCATTGAAACTGACAATATGTACAGGGTGTGTGCAGATAAACTCCAGTGACATCTGCACCCATGGCTTATAGTCTATTTGCCTGACTAACTTTTCTATAGGTCTCGCACGGATAAATACTAGAGCTGGGTGAATACTAGGGCTGGGACTCAAAATCTTGACACAAAACGTATAGTTTACTCTATTCGAATAGTACTGGAATATATCGCGGTACCACTCGTACATTCTTTGCAAGAGGAACCAGTGTTGCTAACACTGCCTTGACGTTCACAGAGCATTATCTTAGTAACTCCACCATTCTACTCTTAAAAAAATACTGCCATTGTTTCCTCATAACGCCATTTTCTTATTTAGAACCCTAGGATACTACATCCAGATGCATGCCGTGTCTCTCCTGATGGACATACCATGCCTTATAGCAACGACCTGGACTAAGCTATTGCGTCTGGAGGTAGCCAGCTAGACGCTTCCAAATGTACATGCTGCTCGTCTTATGATTGTTTTACAGATGCTGCAGGAGATGGTCATAAAAGCATTGTGAAAAAGCTGTCAGGTAGGTATTGCAGCATTTTGCAATAACTGGATTTCACCAGAATTTTGCTGGATTGAACCCTGGCTCTCAATGGAGTCCTCTAGCATATCGACTGTAATTTTTCAACCCTCTCAAAGTCACATGTAGCTCCAGGGCCAATTGTTCCCAGTGGCCCTCAGCAATCACTGGCCTAGGTTGTTGCCACCAAAGTGGGTGGCAACCCGAATAAGTAGGTCTCCCTCCATGTACTCTGGTTTCTATGTGACTGAACTGTGCATTGTTTGGCACATTTTCTTGTGCTACCATAGCATAACAATGACATTTCCTATTACAACTGTTATTAGTAGGGCTTTGTGAATATTCGAATACAAATAGATTACCCTATTCAAACGGTATTTACAACGAAACTTGTCTATTTGATATTTTCGAGTAGATTTCAAATAGCGGCACCACTCCGTTGACGATTTTCGGTCCAGTCGACATTGTCATTATCATCATGGTGGGTGAGTGAGTCCCGCAGTTTCACAGAGCGGTTCACATGGAGGACGAGGGGATGTTGACGAGCCACCGGCAAAAAGGAGAAGTGCCATATGGAAGCACTTAGGCTACTCCAAATCCGCTGGAACATGTAAAACATGTGGTGCAACACTAAACACGCCTGCATGTCTCATGGCACAAGTCCCATTGACCATTTGAAGTGGCACAGGTCTGGTTTCGACGTTCCAGAAGGACCAGTGCGAAGACACAAATCAGCAAAAGATAACTGACGCTATGAGGCGAGCGAAAGAGGCACTCGATACTAGAGTTGCAATAGACTTGCGGCCGTCCTCCCAGCACAGTTCTCAGCAGCATCTCCCCGTGCTAGCCAAAGCAGCATCACTTCAAGTGAGCATCTCTTGTCTGCGTCTGGGAATGTGTTATGGAGAACTTTCCTGCATGACAACTTTTAGTGCTCGTGATGCGTTCCTGTCTAAGTTCACAAGCACAGTTCTGCTGCATATGTGTGACTGTGTACCTCCACTGCATATTATTATAGTCCCTAATGTACAATGTACACTACAGCTCCCAATAAACATATTCACAGCTTCGAACTATATTCGGCAATACAGGAAAATATTCATACCAGTGTAGCTTGTAAGCTAATATAGTTTCGAAACTAGACAGAACGCACTGCTGCAGAATGCACTGGATCTTCAGACTCCCACTGCCAACATAATTCATCTCGGCAACATAACGCACATGTCAAAGCTTGATGTAGAGGAGCCTATCTTTTAATTGTTTATTTATATTCTGACAGAAAATGCCATAGGTGAGCAGTAGCTGTTTGCTGATGGACAAGAATTAGCTATTCAAAATATTCGAACTGCCATCAACAACTATATGATTCGATAAGCAACTGCAAAAAATATTCTAAATGTATTCGCAGTGTGTCTGAAATATTCGTATTCGAGTTGCAACGAAAATTTTGCTATTTGCCCAGCTCTAAGAAAAATGCACTGTCTCATGCCTGAGGAAGGTTCGTCAAATAATTAGTGCAAACGCGTAATGGGTGCAAATGTCACTGGACTTTATCTGTACACACCCTGTACTAGCATTTTATTTCATGTCACTAGATCTCCATTAAGGCCTCCCACATTACCTACCTGGTTCGCTTGGCCTTTGAAGCTTTGGAAGAGGAACATCAACTCCTGAAACAGAAACTGGCTGGTTATATCCCTGGTTATTTCAACTGCTGCGACAACACACACTACCTGAAGTAAGTAATTCGGGCTTGAGGGGCATTCCAGCCTGAGCTGCTCCAATCAGCCTCAGGGCCAAATAAAACTGAGGGCGACCAAAATGTCCCACTCTCTTTGCACCGCAAAGCTCAGTGATCTAAATAAAAATGGGCAGTAGTGTGGTTGGTACCGGAGAGTAACAAAAACAATGGCATCCGTCACTTCAGAACAATGTGAATAATGTGAGCTAGAGTGAGTCACGGAAACAACTGTTTCACACAAGAGAAAGCAAGACAGGAGCTCATGTTACAATCTTTTGGCCTTTGGGCTGGCTGCATGGTATGTGTGAAGGGTATACTACACGTTTATCGATTTCATCACAAATCATGTCAGTCAAAGTAACAGCCGAGCATAGGAAATGAGGCCCTCGTCTGACAAAAAGTGGAATTCGCGGGGGATTACCTGCTGAAGTATTTCTGTCGGCAACTGAGTTGCTAGTAGGAGTTCGGACGCTTTCTGCCCGGATACTCTTTCTTGGTTCTCGACATCGTACGCAGCGAACAATTCAGCAAAATAACGCTGCTCTGCCTCAGTCAACTTCAGTCCCTGGCTATCCATGTTAAGATAATCTACAAAACCGGTACCTTAAAAGAGAACGAGTGATAATCCCATTAAATGTGAAATGACGTCGCTTTCTGTATCACGGTGTAGCTATCCACTAAACAGTAGTCACCGAGTCAGTACTCAAGTCAACAACTCGCAGTATCGAACAGCGAGAACGAAAATAGATGAGCGATTTCAAAATCGAACACATTATTATGTGCGTGATAGAATGGAAAGGCCTAAAACATTTCGAAGTTTGGTTAATCTGAGCAACAACTACGTGCCCCCAGAGCAAGGGTGAATTTATGTAACATCCCATGAAATCCTATAATGGAAGAGCTCACTCACCTCGCCTGTCATGCACGGAGATTCCTCAGCCGGTGGATTTGGTTTTCATGAAATTACTGGAACGTGCGGTTTAACCCATACTTCTTCCTCTACAGCACCTGCAGTTCACACGTTTTCCACTACGACAAGCCCTTATCTCTGCTCTTTTTGCCTCGAATAAAGGCGGGCAAATAATCTACTTCACGAAAAGCATTATTCGTGCATATTTCTCCGCCTTATCAGGTTTGGAAAGATAAGGAACTCTCGCCTTCCATTTGGCTATGTAGCCGATATAGCCAACGTAGCCATAAAACTTGCCAATGCAGAAGACTATTTATCAATTTATTAGAATAGATGGTGCCACAGTTGGCTTTTCGTGCTTCGTGCTCATAGACAAACCATGGTGTTTCAGAAATATTTTCTTAGTTCGAAAACTCTAAATTATCTTAATTGCTACAGTGTTCGATATGCTGATAAAAATAAACTTTATACAGTGGCGCCATTATTGCTCTTACGGCTGTAGACGGAATTACTTGATTACCCATAATCCTCTAAATTTGGCGCGAGCAAATATTAACGTCGCCGCATCTAATCCAAGCTGGCTTTGTTTCTTTTGATGGAAGTCGGCGCACAAAATCAGCAACTATAAGCATCCATTTTACAGAATTCGACTCATATTGCGGCCCTGTATTACACGTTTGTGACTAAGAACAGAAGAAAATGGCAGACAAAGACGCAGGTAAGATTCGTGGCTTCAAGAGAGCTCCCGCGGGACCTGACGAAGCCTTATAAATTGTAACGGTTTACTATAAATTCGCTTCGAGGTGTTGCTACAACCTAAAACTGGTTCGTCAGTGCCTAGAAGCTTATTGTTCAGTGCTGCCGCAATGAGATGAGCTAGCCAGCTGAAAAAAAAAAAAAAAAAAAGGGCAGATATCTTTTGTACTACAACTGTCCAAATGGATAGGACGAAACAGCTGTTAAGTGAGCTCGCGCGATTATTAAGGGACACACAAGGGTTCTGCGTAAAAATAGAGTATTTTCTCAAGTCCGTCAGCTCACTGTCTCAATGACTTGGCTGACTTTTGCTGTGGTAATTTTTGCTTTGACCGCGAGCGCAGCCACAACCAAGATTTCTTGCAGTGTTTCAACATACCTAAAAAAATATTTGTGTCTTACTGTCGTCCTTCGTCACTGATGTGAGAGGTAGCAGGTCGAGGTGCCGTTGGAGAATAAGCACAAGACAAATTTTAATGAAACCAGTACGCCAGTGTGTAGAGTTTGGTGAACCTTCATGTATGTTTCAATGAAAGCTGACATAAGCAATTGATAATGCTAAATAGTGCAAAGAGAAACGAGACCACTCACAGCAGTTGACATTTCAGTTGAAGAGAGAGTGATTAATGAGGAGTACAAGATATGGAAGAAGAACACTCCTTTCCTCTATGACCTCGTCATGACACACGCTCTGGAGTGGCCCAGCCTTACAGCACAGTGGCTCCCAGACGTGACTCGGTAAGTGATGGGGCGTCTGCGTTGACCCACCGCACCAATGCATGCTGCGTTGAAGCAAACAGGCACACGCAATTAGGTCCGACGATAGAAATGTACAGAGCAACACAAAAGTCACCCTGAACAGCTTGAAAGAAAATGTCTGTCACGTAGGAGAGCATGCTTCTCTTTCCAGCTTAGGACTTGGTTGCAGTGTTGTAGCAAGCGCAACACTGTGGGCGCAGTATACATAGCGAGACTTGTGCGTATTTAGAGTATCGTATTTAAGATAATATATTTTACATACTATTTATGGTATCTTTGTATCTTAATACTTTTTCGGGGGAGTATTTGTACTCTGTTTCGAATACATTTTGTGGTATCTTCTGTTCGATACTCAAACTACTTTTCTGGATCACCTCTCAGTTTTCCCATTTTCTCTCTCTCTCTCTCTTTTTTACATTTGCATGCTTCCTCTCCGGGAATTTCCTTTTCCTGTGTCCATTCGACCCCTTACGTTGACCTGCAGAATGGAGCCAACGAAAGAGGCGCGTCCGCTCCCCTGGCCCAACCTTAGTACGTTTTACAAATATGTTTCGGAAACCAATAATAATATTTCAGTCAAATGCAAGCTTTGCTTACGTAAAATGATGCTTTCTATTGGGAAGACATCAAACTCAACTGTTTCAAATGTGTGTGAGCTGAACAGCCCAAGCGTTTGATAATTCAGCCACAGGGTGACCTGCTTGACATGGAATGTATCGCCTTTCATTGTGATTGAACAAAAGCAACATTTCCCAGCTTTATGAAATTTTGTCCGCAGTTCGGGCACACGCCCTCTATGTGACAGTACTAGCACTTCTCCTGATTTCAAGACAAATGACCGTCTTTACCCGCATATTTCAGCCCTGAGGGAAGGGACTACTCCATTCACAGACTTATCCTGGGGACCCACACGTAAGTCGGACTGTGCATTACCTTCTCTGCGTTGCTTATGTAGTGTTAGACGAGGGAGAGTTGCATTTGATTCCCAATAAGGTCTTCGTGTCCCAGGTCGGACGAACAAAACCACCTGCTCATTGCGAGCGTCCAATTACCAAGTGAGGATGCACAATTTGATGCTACTCACTATGACAGCGAGAAAGGAGGTAATCTTTCACTTTTGCACTTCTGCTGTTAAGTGGGAATTCTGTAAAGTGAAAACGTGTAGTACCGGGTGCAATCAAAATGTACCCTTGCTCGAGAAAGCGTTGAAAAGGAAAGCCCTGTGACCTCAGAGGGAACGTATGCGGTTCATTCGAGTGAAAACCGCAAATGTGTGAATAAACACTGAAGGCTTAGCAGAGCAGCATGGTAGTGTGGTACGGTGCTCCCTGAAAGTGGTTTCGAGCCAAATCAGCTCAATACAGGGGTTGCAGGAACTTTTTGTTTCCCTTGTTTCATCAATTTGATATTGTGCCACTGTCCCTATTTCTCGTTTGGGGTAATTCACACTGTACCTCCTTATGTTTTCGTTTAACATCAGTAAATGAAGAATGTTTTGACGAGAAAACCTAGACAAGAAGTGTTCAAGAAATTGGGTGTGTAATTTTGTAGCTGTTAATTAAATATTTTTTGTTGCCTTCAGAGTTTTATATTAATGTTCACTTGAAATAGAAGCATAGTGGGTATGCGGTTCTGCGACTTCTGTTAGAAGCTGTTGATATTAGTTTAAACGTGCAGTCGTAAAAGATATTAAAACATCATTTCTGGAAATCTTTCAGAGTTTGGTGGTTTTGGTTCTGTGAGTGGGAAGATTGATATTGAGATCAAAATCAATCACGAGGGGGAGGTGAACCGAGCACGATTCATGCCACAGAACCCATGTATCATTGCTACAAAGACACCCTCCAGCGATGTGCTCATCTTCGACTATACGAAGCACCCCTCAAAGCCAGGTATGAAAATTTTCAGCCTTCGATAAGTAGCGTCACTTTCGATAGCACCCTAAGCACTGTATGTGTGAATGACATGTCTGATTTTAATCATTTTCAACACTATACAGTAGAATCTCGATGATACGAATCTCCAGACGTAGCAGAAAACATTCGGATCATCCGAAATTCGTATCAAAAGAATTAAACCAAAACAAAAGTTGAGGCAAGAAAGTAGACAGTGACTGTTCATTTGCCATTAGTGTCAGTAAGAGAGTTCGGTCGTAACGCTTCTGTGTCTTCGTCCAATGCTGCCGAAATTCGCGAGATGATTCAAAAGGCCCAGCACGTGCTTTCCACCCGCGAGTCGCGCGACAGTGTCGTAAAGCGAGCTCCTCCTAGAACAAGCAGGTGTTAGGTGAAGCCAACTTTCGGAACGGTGATGCGTAATGTTGCCAAAAGTTGTCCTGATATGTTCCCTCCACGTATTCCAGTCGTTGTTTTCCTAAGCCAGTGTGATGACACATAGCTTCCAGATTTATTGTTGGAAGGGGGGTAAAAAGGTCAAAACAGAGATAAGGTTCTGGGTCGTGTAATCCCTTTGATCTTGTCTCCTCCACCATCACCACCACCAAAGGGAGTGTTATTGCTTGCGTTGTGCAACATGATGTTAGCTAGTTCGTGGTGAGGATCTCCCTTTTGGAAAGGAGGAGGAGCACGACTCGCGCGCTCTCCCGTCATGGGTGAACGACCTCTGTCGCATCCTCAGCTCGTTCGTATCATTCGTAAAGGCAAGATAACTCGTTCGTATATATCCGAACTCTAATACATGGAAAGAATAGGCATTCCGGCGGGGTCCGGAAAAGAATTCGTATCATCCGTGATCGTATCATTGAGATTCTACTGTACTACTTAATAGAGAGTTTTAGTACATTGTACGCAAAGGCGACAGCGTACGTAACAGATAGCGCTGGTGGTTCTGCGCGCTGCGCGAAGCTCTTTCTGTTGTGGGCGTGTGCAGAACCATCAACGCTATCCCTTACATACGCAAAGGCGATAGCGTACGATGCACTAAAGCTCTCTAACGTATAACAGAGCATCGTAGAACGGCCCACAAAATGTCTCAATTATGTTTGATAGGATAACCCCCCTAAAAAAGAGCACGTGTTCCAATTATAGTGCTACACAGGATAGTCAGCAGTGCTTACTGTGGTGACCATCACGCAAATCACGTTAAAGGAGCAGTGAAATGGCATGTAGGATTGCTCTAATTCCCGATTAATTAATCTAGCAGTTCGTCAGAAGCTATAATGTAAAATGTTTACACTGAACTGTCTTATCGGTGTGCGCAACCAAATTTAGAAAAATTGAAAAGAAAAAAATTGGCGTTTATAAAGACGTGTGACCTTGGAAGTGCAGCACAACCTGCTGCCCCCCCAACATGGGGAGCACACCGTGGATGAGTCACCTGCTCGAAGTTCACATCAGATCCCTGTCGTGTCACCGCAGCCAAAATCGAAAAATTGGTAGAAGGGTGTTTCACCGCTCCTCTAATGTTCTTCAGGCCTGCAAACTTAATGTGTGATGTGGTCTTAGATCCCAGCGGTGAATGCAGTCCCGATCTCAGGCTTCGTGGTCATCAGAAGGAAGGGTAGGTACCATGCTGGCACTCTTCAATTTGCATTTATGCGTGCACAGGCTATTGTACACTAAAATCTTTTTTCCCCCAGATACGGTCTTTCTTGGAACCCCAACCTGAACGGTCATCTGCTGAGTGCCTCAGATGATCATGTGAGTGAAGTACACCCGTACAATACACCAATGTCCCGTTTGCTCCACAGCAGTGGTGTCACTTCCTTGCCTCTATCGTTTCTTCCTTGTTTGTTCATGTGTGCTCCAACAACATTGGTGACACACATGGTATGTGTGTGAGCCCAAGAGAGGGTCAAATGTGTAGCTGCTGCAGATACTTATTTAGGCGGCGGTGTTGAGAAAATAAATGCCTTTAATTTCAGACCATTTGTCTCTGGGACATCAACGCTACCCCAAAAGAGAATAGAGTGGTTGATGCCAAAACCATCTTCACAGGTCACACAGCTGTTGTTGAAGTAAGGTCTTGCTTTTCTTGGCTTGTTTCTCTGTGTAGCCCATCAAAGTAATGTAATTCACCGTTTTTCTGTAGGATGTGGCATGGCATCTGCTTCATGAGAGCCTATTTGGATCTGTAGCTGATGACCAGAAACTAATGATGTAAGTGGCTACACAGGCCAAAGTCTGCACCTGCTTTGTAAGATACGATACACCTACGATACGATTAGTGCCTAATCCCACATGTATGCTACTACAAGCCTGAAATCACCCAGTTGGGCCACACTTAGTGCACTAACCTGCCACATTGACGCCGTCTTCATGGCCCAAGAAGTTAAGCAGACCGTGACCACCTACAAGAAGTGGTTGTAGTTTGCCTCCCTCCATAATGGCAATTGCATGCTGCAGCTTCCCCTAATGTGGCTTCATTCGTCGTGTGCACCACTCATGTGTTCTTCGTTACCGCTGTGTCATCGAGCAAACGTTATACCTATTGGGCGTTGGCATACGATACTAATTTTAAGTACTGTAAAGGATAGCCGTCGGCCATACCTTGGTAAGACTCACTTATGAGCATGCTCATTCATGCTTACTAATGCTCAGTGTGCCGAATGAGTTGAGCATGAGTAAGCAAACAGAGAGCTGAGCAAGGAGTGTGTGAGCAAACAGAGCAGTAGTGAACGGCAACAAAAGTCTCCAGACTACTGCGGCCGCTATGTAGATCAGCTGGATGAGCACCACTAAGTTAATACCTCCCCACTATCAATTTAAACATAGTAATACAGTCGCCGTCCGATTTTTCGGACTCGGCGGGGATCGCGCAAAAGTCCGAATAATCGAGCAGTCCGAAAAAACGAATTTCGCTTCAAAATCAACTTTACTAAGCCCTAGTAGGCCTAGTAGGAATTCTTGTGAACAAGTATTGCGCACTCATCCCTGTGCTCTACAAGGACTGTGTGGCAATCTACCTTTGGATTATGGAATGGATTTGAATTTCTCAGTCTGGATTTTTTTCTCTACCAGTTGGGACACCCGTTCAAGCAATACCAACAAGCCCAGTCACACCGTGGACGCACACACGGCGGAAGTGAACTGCCTCTCCTTCAACCCTTACAGTGAATTCATCCTTGCCACCGGCTCTGCTGATAAGGTTAGTTTTTCTTTACCTGGTTCACCGTCCCCGTTCAGTTGTCCGGACGTCCCCCCTTTTCTGGACATTGCTAGAGCTGTGCGAGTAGCGAAATTTTGGTTTGAATCTAATATTCCTACATGCGCAACATAGAAAGCTATTTATTGCAAGGTTTTAGTATCCAGATTTTTGATGCATATGCTTATACAGCAAATATTTACTGTAAACCCGTATGCAAAAATACTGAGGTAAGCTGAAGTACAAAGTACTGCAGACGTTGAGTATTCAATAGCCGGGCCGATGAGTAGCGCCACCGCTAGCTTCCAAATGCGGAGCTGGGAAGGGGTGCCTATGTCATGGTCATTATAATCTAGTACGTTGTGGGTAATACTAAAGATAGGGGAGAGTTTTAGTACCTGACCCTAACTGGGGATGCACTCAAGACTTACATATTTCTGTCTTCCAGACGGTGGCCCTCTGGGACCTGCGCAACCTAAAGCTGAAGCTTCACTCATTTGAATCGCACAAGGACGAGATCTTCCAGGTACAGTGGTCACCGCACAACGAGACAATACTAGCCTCGAGTGGCACAGACCGCCGTCTCCACGTGTGGGACCTGAGCAAGATTGGAGAGGAACAGTCGGCCGAAGACGCTGAGGACGGACCTCCCGAGCTGCTGGTGCGTTCTCGTTTGCCCAGTGTACTTTCCTGTCACCACTGGTGAACGACACGTGAGTCGCAGAGTGGACGAGATGATCACCATTCTTTTGTGTGTTTATGCAGTTCATACATGGTGGGCACACTGCAAAGATATCAGACTTCTCTTGGAATCCAAACGAACCCTGGGTGATTTGCTCCGTGTCTGAAGATAACATCATGCAAGTCTGGCAAATGGTAAGTGCCAGCACCACCTAGATAAGAGAGAGCCTGATCACTCGTCGACGTGACGTAACAGCTAAGAGTAAGCCAATCAGGATCGTATTTTCAACGGTGGTAGCCCATCACTGAGGCCCCTGGTTTTCTGCTGCGGCAAATTCAAAGTTCCACGGCACTGATTCGTAAGTTCCGCGATTTCCTGCGGCAACGTGTGAACGGCTGCTTGAGGCAGGAACTATTTTCTTCGATGATATGGGTACAAAAAGTATTTTATAAACTTCAGCATTGCATGATACCTTGTGATCTCCTCTAACAGTGAATGCTGTTGTCAGTTAGTCATTTTACACCTGCTGAAAGACATTTCAGCATCTGCAAAGTTTATAGGAATTGGCAAATACTTGATCGAAATAGACGCTAAATTTGGAGCAAGCACCCTAATTCTGTTCCGAAACCCAATTATCGTATTTACTCGCATAATTTGCGCACTTCTTGTCGCTAAAAAATTGCAAAATTTAGGGATGGGCGAATTGCGTAGGAACGTGTGTTACGATATTCAAACGACACAAAATTTCAAAATTTTAGTATGCGGATCATATCGGCTTTCGGTAGGGCCGATACTGACATTATCACTGCATTGCGGCAGCACGAAAGAAGCACCCAAATACCGCGCAACTGCTGATGGTCGGGAGGCAAAACGGCGGCCCACTACTGCTCATATACCGGTGAAATACGTCGAGAAGCTGCTGGAAGACGCCACTAGTCCGCACTTGGCAACCGAAAGCACACGATGTTCGCAAATTTTGTCATGTTGTGCTGTAAGGTTTGTGCAGCATTCCTTTCTACGTTTTGTAGTTCGAGTGACAGTATCATCCATCGCGTCAGCGGACCATCACACGAAAGTGTGCAGTCAAAATCGCCAAAATATAACTTCAGTAGCACTGACGGCATTGCGTAAGGTAATCGCCACGGTTGTTGAGACGCGCGTGCCAGATATTCACGCATGTGCATGTACGGAACATCATGTGCATGTTCCGTATCATCCCAAGATATGTACTTGTACTGAGTCTTTCTTGTTTTTTAACAGGCTGAAAACATCTACAATGACGAAGAGCAAGAAACGCCGGCCTCAGAGTTGGAGGCCACTGCATCATAATCACCTGCTAGCTGGTCATCTCCATTGGGCTTTAACTGTGTCTGGACTTGTTTTTCAGTATTTTCTTATTGTTTAAAGGCTTGCACCTCACGATTGGAACCATCAAAACACCGTGTATTTATCACCTGTTTGATATCAACCATGTTTTTGATATGTGTATCGTATTGTGCACCAGTAAACTTTGATTGGAACGAGTTACAAAATTATCTTGTTGAAGTAATAAAGGTGTTGAAAATTAGACTTATAACATCTTGTTTCCGTGTAGAATTTCAGCTGTGCCACCCTGTTCTCCTACAGCCTTCCCTATTCCTTGTTTTGGAAAATGTCTGTCTGTGTGAACCACAAGGCAACTGTGGTTTTAAGTGGTGCACTAAGGTGGCCAGATGGACGGGGTGGGATCTATTTATTTTTACAGGAAAGGTCAGCCAGATGGCTAAAGATTGTGTGACCGGCTACACAGAGATGAGGCGACCACAGCCTTCTTCCCGAAAAGGGGATAAGACATTTCTCAAACAATTTTTCTCGTATGAAAGAGCATGGAACTCGAAAAAAAAAAAAATGTCAGCAATAATAGAAGTCTGGACTAGAAGCCTTGGGATATACTACAGAATTATGAGAGCAGTGTAGATTTTTGCAGCTGAAGTATACGTAAGAACCTCGGTTTTCCGCGATTCCGTGAAATTTCGCGGAATTCAGAATTACCGTAATTTCACGTGCATAAGCCGCACCGCAGATAAGCCGCAGGACATGTTTTTAGGAACGCTTTAAAATTTTCTGGCAGATAAGTCGCGGGCGATACGAGACGACTGATTTGCGAGACAAAGGAGACCATAGAGAAGGCCATAAACCTTGTGGTCCATACTACAGGGTCTGCATAGTGTACAGCAAAGGCGGTCAGCTCTAGAGTTCTATCAAGATCGGATTGTGCCCTTGTTGGACGTTTTTCATGGATTGATGGGTCCGAGGGCCTTAGTTATACGGCCAGGCGGACATCCTCTGAAAGAGAGTATGGAAGTACAAGATGACTATAATTACCTAAATTCATTAACTGTACAATTATTCCGGGCAAAAGCGAGAGAGCAGAACGGGAGACAATACTCCTTGAAAGCCATTCTATCTCGAGAAAGGAGCGCATGCCGTGAAATATGCATCGCTGAAGTTTCGGTTTCGGCTCATTTGCATATCAAAATTCGGGGATGGATATTTTAACGCACGTGCGTGTTCCAAGATTTTTTTAAACGTAGGATGGCTTTCTAAGAGACTAGTCTCCTATTCTGCTATCTCTCTTTTGCCCGGAGTTCCCTAATTAAACAGTTAATCAATGAGGGTGTCGCCTGGCCGTATAACTCAACAGATCTCTACCCGAGAAACGCCATCATGACGTTGGTAGACATGCTGAAACCGAAACAAATCAAAAGGGGAAGGCTGCGTTCCACGAGTAGGCACTTGTTCACTGCCTCCTATGGAAAGAAAAGTAGGACCGAAGGTCGCGTCCCTTCCAGAGACCATCGTAATCCCCTCAAGACCGAGGCTTTCGGGTGCGACCTTGTTCGCCCTTAGCTTTGAACGTAGTTCAACTCTACCAAATTGGTGGCGCTGTCGAACACTATGACGCTTGTTTACAAACAGGGAGAGGTCTATTGCAAAAATGACATCTACGCTGCCCTCATAGCTTTTCTTTTTTTTTTTTATAAAACTTCTGTAACGCTTACAAACAAACACACTGAGCACAAAAAGTATGACCGCGGCGCGCAATCCTGTGGCGCGCAAGAGGGCTTTCAATGCTTTCAATCTCGCGGGCCAGAAATGTTCCATCCCTCTGCCGCCAGTCGGCGCGTCGAGTCAGTCACCCAACAAACAGAGCGCCTTCTTCCTTTTGCTCTTTTGCGGCTGCATTTCGCGCCGCCCGCGCCGCGTGTCGGCTGGTCGCTTTCGCTAGCAGACGATTCTCGGCAGCCAATAAAATGTGCTGACGGACTAGATGTCACTATACGCCGGGAATTCCTGCCATGTCACTTTATGGGAGAGCTTGAGCAGAGGTTGATGCCGCCATAGCAAGCATGGGCGAGATCACCGCTGCTGCGCGCGTTCTTGAAAACTATATTTCTCATGAAATTCGCACCTCCTAAACGGAATATTTTGAGTGACGGTTCCTTAAGGCAGTATGTTCATGTCACGCGGCAAAAAAGAAAAAGAGGAAAAGGTCCAAGCGCCTTCCATGCTCCTTTAAGGTGCACAGTTGATGTCGCCTTCGAACCTCTCCTCCTTCCTGCTCTCGACTACTACACGCGGGTCCCCGGGCAGCATCGTCTATAGCCAGTGACAACGTAAGTCATACACTTGACCCCGCCCCCACACAAGAACCGCTCCGAGCGCGCGAATGTCGTGCGGCACGGACAAGTGGGGATGGGAGAGATAGAGAGCCTGCACTACATCGCGAAGCGGGGGCGTCGTGCAAAGGCTGGTAGCCACTCGCAGGAGCCTTCCACGGATGAGTGGGCGGTCCCAACTGTAGGACTTAGGTTGTCACTGACTATAGATACAGAAAGGTCCGTCACTGTAACTTTACTGTGAAACACAGATCCCGACGGTGCTAGGGAGATGTCGCTCGGCGGAGAGGATCAACGGAAACATTTATCAACAGGATTCCACAATGGCAAACATACCTCTCGGTGAAGTGAAGTTCGATACTTCATCTGCTGGACAAGGGGGATCTCTGGTGCTGTAAAGGCTAGAGTTCCGGCAGCCTTTTCTTTCGTCGACGGGATGGTTATTAGCCGAATCCACCCATGTGACCGTGATCCACCATATCCCTTCCATTTATATATATAAACCTCTCCCTGTTTGTAAACAAATGACGTCATAGTGTTCGACAGCGCCACCAATTTGGTAGAGTTGAACTACGCTGGAAGCTAGGGGCGAACAAGGTCGCGCCCGAAAGCCATGGTCTTGAGGGGACGATGGTCCCTGAGAGGGACGCGTCCTTCGGTCCTATTTTTCTTTCAATAGAAGGCAGCGAACAAGTGCCCGTTCGTGGAACCCAGCCCTCCCCTTCCGATTTGTTTCGATTTCAGTGACGATGTTTCTCGTGTAGAGATCTATTCATTTGGGTATCTCATATACATGTAATGCTGCCATAGATCGCTGGCCCTGTTGGTTGCAATACTACAGTCTGACGTCTGTGTTTTTAAATCAAGTTATTATATAACTGAGATTATATTGTCCCCATATGAATAGCGCCTTTGTGCGTATAATCTTATAGGATATGTATCCGGTAAGACCGGTACTGCTGCGTTGCGGAGAGACTTTGCCGTGACCTGGCGTTCCACGTCGTGTTGGCAAGCTGTTCTCTATCACCGGGACAAGAGCACTCCCCACAAAAATATTGCCAGCTTTGGCAAACATTGGTTTCCGCCTACAGACCGCGACCATCTGACTCCGCATCTTCATTGAGAGCCTTTCGAACGCTGTGTCCGTTTACATTCTCCCGGGAGGTTCCAGACTCATGTTTACTCGTTAAGGAGACAGAAGGCTATGCATCGAAGGGGAATGGGGGCCAGTTGTAAATCCGATGCGCATAACATATATGTCCGGGAACATAGCACACACAATACATCGTGTTCCATCCAAGATGGAACCAGTGGTATATCTGCAACGCAGTGGTGTATAGTCAGAAACTTCGGGAACCATTCTATGGGGACTTTACATGAGAGAGGAGGATTTCTCCTCGTTTCCCTCTCCCAAATGCACTACTAAAGGTACGATTAAAGGTAGGAGGTACGCGGGGGGTGGGGGGGGGTGAACACCCGAATCCAGCTTGTGGCGTACGCCACTGTTGCAACGCGTCACTCACTCTGCGCAACCTCTCCCACACGCGGAAGACAGCCACAGACGAAATAGTCGACGACGTGCTTCAGGTACACAACATAGGACAATGATGCCTACAGTCTGCTACTCGCGAACTCACAGCTATATAGGCATCGAGAGACTTCGTGGCTGATGCATATTGCAGCACACTGGAACCACTGAAGGCGTGGCCGCCGGCCGTTACATGTGTTTGTCCTTTCCGTGAACTACGAGTGCAGTTCACCTCCAAGTACTGGAATTCCAACCACGTTCCTTGATGGTGTACACCGATT
This sequence comes from Ornithodoros turicata, assembly GCF_037126465.1. Taxonomy (NCBI): domain Eukaryota; kingdom Metazoa; phylum Arthropoda; class Arachnida; order Ixodida; family Argasidae; genus Ornithodoros; species Ornithodoros turicata. Next base: position 25,323,095 of record NC_088207.1, read on the forward strand.
CTAAAGCGGTACAGCAGTGCACGTATAGGGGACATGGATCCTGCATAAACCACTGGTCACCAGTTCGCTCTGCAGTGGATCCCTGTCCATATTGGAATACGAAGCAACGGCGAAGCGGTTTCGGTGGCTCACGACATCCATGAAGTCGTTTTCAGCATTATATCAAAAGGTGATGGGCGATCCCATCTTTCAGCCATGGTGTCAACCCTGGCCGCTCAACAGTCGCGTCAAGACAACACAGAGTTGTCATTCCTCCGCGCGGTTGACCACACACTGTCAAGCAGACTTCCTCGTCACTTTATGTCCCTTGTGCGTCGGTTGCGACTGAACGCTGTCTTTGCCCTGTTCCGCTATAGGTTGGGCTTCAGCAACATAATGCTGTGCGCAATCTACGCTGTCCCGGCCACCATTGAGCACATCCTCATGACCTGCCAGCGCTTCAGCCGAGGATCTTTGATCTTGGCGCAATCACGCTCCAATGCTGAGCTTATACGACGGGTGTTCGAGTCAAACCGGGACTTTTCATTTTTCGCAAAAGTAAAATGAAGTTACAGGCGAGAAATTAGGTTTATTTTTCAACGTAATCTCCAGCTGCACTAATGCACTTGTCCCAGCGTTTCACGAGGGCTTGGATGCCCGCAGCGTAGAAATTCTTACCGGTGCGTAGCAGCCATGATCGGACCGCATTCTTGACCTCGTCGTCGCAGCCGAAGTGGCGGCCCCCAAGGAACGCCTTCAGTGGCCCGAAGAGATGGAAATCGCAGGGGGGCGAGGTCTGGACTGTAAGGGGGATGTGGCAGCAACTCCCAGCCAAGTTCCCGTAAGATGCGTGTCGTGAGATGCGCGGTATGCCATTGTCCTGTAGAAGGACTCCTTTTGTGATGAGGCCCGGCCGCTTTTGCTTCAGCACCTTATGCACATCCCTGAGAACCTGGCAGTAATATGCACTATTTATGGTGGTACCACTGGGCAGGAAATCTACATGAACAACGCAAGCCTTGTCCCAGAAAACCGTGGCCATGACCTTACCCGCAGACATGATGCTTCGGAACTTCTTGGGAGCTGGTGAGTCCGGATGCTTAAACTGTTTTGATGCGCGTTTAGACTCAGGAGTGAAATGGTGCAGCCAAGTTTCATCGTACGTGATGATCCGATCAACGAACGGCTGTCGAAAGGTACCTTAGCTCTTGGGAGATTTTCAGTCAAAACAAGTTTATTTTGGCTTTGGAGAGTGGGGAGGTTGGTCGCCACAGGCGATACTCTACCCCATTGCTGGTGGGAATGTGGGGAATAAAATAATGAGCGTGATGCGGGGAATCAAATCACAATAACGATCAAAGTCCGATGGTGTCCAGAAATGTCAGAAGAGCTTTGAGCGCAGAGCGTTGCTGGGCTGGATTAGGCCAGGGACCAAGCAATTTCGATAGGGAGAAGGTGCGAGAGTCCAGCTGACGAAGAGACTCGGAGAGTGTGGTTCGGGAAGGTTGGTAGTGGGAGCAATGAAGAAGAATATGCTCCAGATCCTCAAGAACACCACAGTGGCAGCAGGTGGGAGAGTCAACTTGTCTCAAGCGGTAACGCCACTGAGCTGTAAAGGCCACATCGAGGCGCATTCGGTGGATTAATGCAGCATCTTGACGAGAGGTGTTTCGTGGCATGCGGAAAGCGAGCGTTGGATCAACTCTGCTCAACATAGAGGGGGGAGGAATGTCGGTCGTCCATTGGCGGGAAGCCAGGGGTGTCACAGGCGTCGGAGAATTGAACGGCGGTCTCCTCTCAGCAGAACAACACTGGTCCGTTTCCGATACGAGAGTGCTGCTTCTGCGGCGCTATCGGCCTGCTCGTTCCCCACGACACCACAATGGCCTGGAACCCACTGGAGAACTAGCCTGTGGCCTGCTGCGTAGATAGTGTGGTAAGCCATTAACACATCTGTGACTAGGGGTGCTGATGGGCCTCGTATGCCGGAATTTTCAATTGCTTGAAGTGCAGATTTGGAGTCTGTGAAGACTGCCCATTCCCGCGGTGTAAAATCAGCGATGTGTTGTAGAAAGAAAAGGATGGCATAGAGTTCCGCAGCTGAGGAGGAGGTTGGATGTGAAAGGCGTCTTCCATGCACTACGCCTTCGGATGGTACGGATGCTGAGGCGGACTTGTTGTTTCGGGATGTTTCGGGATTTTCAGTCTTCACTGCAGGTCAAACACGAAGAGCTGCCTCGGGACCCAACGGGCACTAACTTTCCGAAACTGATGGATAGCGTTCAACGTCCGTCTTTCGAGCCAGTTCGAGACATGTTATCCGTCAGTCCTTGAGGATCAGGCACTCCACAAGTTGAATGTTCTCAGGAGCTCTGACACTGTGCTCTGAGCCGCCCCGGCCGGGATCGTGCACTGATGTACGGCCGTCTCGGAACCGTTTACACCACTCAAACGTTTTGCTGCCAAACGCTTTGCTGCGGCTAAGTGTATCGTGACCATACTGAGCCTGAAGTCTTCTGTGAATTTCGGATGACTTTACGCCTTCATTCACGAGAAACTTCATGACAATTCGCTGTTCGATGCGTGCGCTCACCTCGTTGTCGGCCATCTTGTCCAGCACGTGTCTTTTGCACAAACTTTGGCCTACCACGTGATGAACGCGGAGGCCTGTCGCGTGAATGACGAAAAAGAAGTAGCTCGAGCCATTTGTACACTCGGAAGACAGAAAGTCCCGGTTTGACTTGAACACCTTTCGTAGCTTCGTTTGTAGGCTTATGGGTCGCTTATGGCTTTTTCTCACAGCCAGAGTCGTTCCGATTGGGGCGGGGCAGAGGGGCGGCCGCCCCCGGGCGCATTCGCCAGTGGGGGCGCCGAACAGTGGGTTCCGGGAGCTAGGTTGGACTATGAAACGAGAATCACTAGAATTTTGAGTTCGGAACTGTATATGAGCTTTTTCTTCTTTTTGGTTTACGGGACGTCTAGTGCGGGCGGATGACGTGACGTTACAGACCGGCAGCCAAGGGGAGAGGAGCTCTTCAGACTTGCGAGATTGAAAGCTCTCTTCACGAGGATCGCGCGCTGCACACGTGCTTCTTGTGCGGAGGTCCCAGGGTTTCTTATCCTGACATATTATGATATATTAATTGATTGATTGATTGACATATTTCGATTTGTTTTTATCCCCTCCATGTTGCTTCCAGTGCGCTGTTAGGTGCTCACCTGTGGACAAAATTAAATTCACGTAGTACCAACCACACTCTAAGAAAAAAAGGAGTACTTTTACTCCTTTTGGGGAGTAATTGCATTGCCACAAAAAATAGTCCCTTTCGGGAGTAAATGCACGGGAGTAAATGAATGTCACAAAGTGAAGACCGCATTTCACGCGCTGTTGTAAGAGTCCCAGGTACATAATTGGTGCGCATGCATGAAAATACTTTGAAGCAAACCGTCAACCGTGATATATCGAGTGATATAAAATCTTGCGCCATACTAGGGCACAATTTGCGAAGAAAGATGCGCTAACTGTTTCTTACTCTGTATGTCTGGAAAATTGCTACGTTGTCTGAGTTATACAGCCTTATGTCGTTCAAATTGACCAAGGGTACATATTTACGTAGACTGTTGCATTCGGGAGACCATTCGCGAAGTTTAGTGACAATTTGCAGTCCTGGGGAGTAAATGTCGGGACTAAATGTTGGGTTAGGGGACTAAAATGGGGAGTAATTGCAGACTAGGGGAGTAGAAGCTGCAATTACTCCCCGTTTTACTCCTTTTTTTTCTTAGAGTGCACAGGTGTGGCGTGCAACAATAGCGGACTGACCTCACGCTTCCCCTCCGACGAAATCTCCCCAGGTGCAGCCTGTCTTCATCTCAGGACCATCGCCTCCATTTTATTCATTGTCCTTTCAATTTCGTTCCAGAGTGCCTGCTCTAGAGCCTTCCAAGGGCCCCTGATCTTGCCACAGTTCTCGTTGGCCGCGAAAAAGATGCTCAAAATCACACCTCTCCAGGATGGCTCGTTTGTACTACAAAAACCACGCGCACATTATTGCTTGCTCCGTTCGCCGAAGACAAGAAGCCGCGGGCGTTTTCTCTGCCATTTTTTTTTTCTTTTTTTTTGTCGAGCGAATTCTCTGGAGTGGAGAGAGAAGCGGACGGTGCGCCGATTCGTCCACGGTCAACCTGCTCGCCGTGCTAGGCTAGGTTGCGCGCCCGGCAGACCAAGATGCACGCGTAGATGCTGAAGGAGTGTCTCGGCTGTCTTTTGTGCTCCGTGCCGAAACGTCCATTTTCCTCCTCGTGTTTTCGCTGGGATTTGCGCGACTCCTCTAGGATATTATCCGGATAGTGTGGTTGGTGCTTGTGTGTGATTGTGTGTGATGTCGTCGAGGATCAGATGCACGCTGCAATGAAATGGATGAACGATGAATAAGGATGTTGCATACCGTGAGCGGTGAGCATGACTTCTCTATAACCAGACACTTTTGCGCTATACGAATATCACTCGTGGAAATTAACTCGCTTCTCTCCCTTTTAAGCGCGATAATTTTGGGTCTACGAGTAAACTCCGGCTTCTTTTCAGGTGCTTACCGCAGTACTCAAATATACGTCACGTTTGCACTGCTCGGCGTTTTCTAATTTCTTAGTTGCTGCCGCGTCTTAACTTTTCACGCTCCAAAAACTAACTTCGCCGCATAGCATGCTCTGCGCGAACCATTGCCACGAATGATAAGGCTATCGCTTTTGATTCTAAGACAGAAGAGGGGGGGGGGGCGTACGCCCTTTTGTGTCAATAATGATATATGATGTTTGTGACAAAAAGCGTACGCCCCATTCTGTCTTCCAATTAAAACAGAAGGCGTAAGAAGGGGACCACAGCGGGCGGTTTGAATAACGTGCCGTACGACTCGTAAAATATTGTCGAAGTCCAGCTTAGACGACGGCGTACGCGAGGCTCGCTTAGTATAGAATCGTGGCCGTGAGACTACGTTTTCGTGGGTACGTGTGTTACGACGCGTTTCTGTTCTTTCTATTTTTTATATTTCACTTGTTTTTTTTTCCCTTCTTTTTTGAGTTGCAGAATTGGTCGGGTGCCGAATTCAATTTCTTCATATTTTTGAAAATTTACTTATCAACTTATCACCGTCCTGAATGAAAAGAGCAAGCGTCAATGTGAAACAACAACTTTATTGATACTTACAGGCAGAGAAGCCATCTAGTAGCACCGAGTATAACTATTCCATTCTATATGGGACTGCTGCTGAAAGCCTATCGCGGTGCGATGATATGTGGTTCCGGAAGGCTTATACCAGTTACTTTAAAAAGTACCAGGCAAAAACATAACTGAGTAGAGGAGTAAATACTCAACCTAACCTAGAAAGTATTTGTACTAATTCCCCGTAAAAGTAACCCGTTGCTTTCAAGATAGTACCACGTTACCAGTTTGTGATGTTTACTGTCAAACAAATACAAAGTGAAGATCTTTTCTCGACCATCCTGTAAAAGTATTTGTAAGATAGCAAGTTACTCCCAAAAGTGAGTAGTAACTTGAGTAGAAAACTTCTTTCAAACGTTCTCAAAAACATGTCAATGCCATTCTTAGGATGTTCTAGGCTATGTAGTATAGTGCCACACAGCGAAAGGCTAGAGCGGAGCTGTTCGAAGGGGAGCGAGAGGGGCAGCCGCCCCTTGCTCCTTTGAGAAAGAGGGCGGGATGGCAGATCTCGGGAGCTTATAAGGTTTTTATTCCGTGCCTTTATATCCACGCGGGCATGCGGCAACTTATAGGTTAGGTAATAAAGCGAGAGCCCAGATAATTTTCCTATAGAGTTTGGCCCACATTTCACTACAGTCCACTTAAAATTTCCCAGTAGATATTTGAAACGCGGAGCGTTGGCGTCCCTGTTCTGCACACGTAGCTACACTGTTAATATAGAACTTCACCACATAGCATGCTCCTAGCCAACCACCATACCGAATGATATCATTCTGTGTCATTATTCGTGCAAATCAGGGGGAGGAGCCTATCTGGGACAAGCATAATGTGTCCCAGATAGGCGCCTCCTTCCATTTTCAGCAAATAAGGACAGAGAATAATATCATTCGGAATGATCGACGGTTGGCAAGGAGCGTGCTATGTGGTGAAGTTCTGTTTTAACAGTGTAACTGCGAATAGAGCATACGTAAATTCTACGCCTACACTCCTAAAAATGAACTTCACCGCATAGCACGCTCCCAGCCAACCATAATATCGAATTATATCGTTAGCCGCCCTGATTTGTTGAAAGCGGGAGGCGTACGCCTTTTTTGTGACACTTATGCTGTTCATAATTTCCACACACACACAAAAAAAGGCGTACGCCTCCCGTTTCCAACAAATCAGTGAAGATAACGATATCATTCGAGATTATGGTTGCCTAGGAGCGTGCTATGCGGTGAAGTTCATTTCTATGAGTGTAAATCTTTTCTATTCTACACTCTTAAAAATGAACTTCACCGCATAGCACGCTCGTAGCCAACCATCATCTCGAATGATATCGTTATCTGCCCTGATTTGTTGAAAACGGGAGGCGTACGCCTTTTCTGTGACAATTATGAACAGCACAAGTGTCACAAAAAAGGCGTACGCCTCCCGTTTTCAACAAATCAGGGCAGATAACGATATCATTCGAGATGTTGGTTGGCTACGAGCGTGCTATGCGGTGAAGTTCATTTTTAAGAGTGTAGCTGTCTTCGCGTGTAGCCTCTTTCAGGATGTATTTCTCGTTTATCCTGCTCTACAGTCAGAAGTTCACCTCGGCACAGCTGTACACTAGAAAACCTGCTAGGTAGGGAACTTCAAACGAAGCGTGCTTCAAACGAAAACATCGCGTTGTATAATGTTCTTTCCCAACAGAAACTGACCGACCATGAACGCACCTTAAGTACCGCTCAGGATCACCATTGCGGAACGACTGGTGGACGAAACGCAGGCTAGTCGCGTTCCCTGTGTGCCATGACTCGCCGCGAAACGACAAAAACTACAAAGAATGAAGTACACAAATGTCTCGATTATCAGGACATCTCGGGAGTCGTCCCTTTTCGTCCGGATAACGAATTTCCGGATAGCCGGACCATGCACACACGCACAAACACACACATTGGATGGTGATGGGGTGGTGGACCATGCAAGCTTCCATGGAAACCCGAAAACATTGGGAGACCTCTTTATAGCTGCAGAATGGGAAACAAGGAAAAGATCGTTACGTCATAAACTCACGTGCAATGGGCTGCTTGAAATTAGTAGGCACGCGTGTGACTGAATTTTGGTAACAGACACACTCTAAAAACAGAACTTCACCGCATAGCACGCTGTGCGCCAACCATTGCCACGAATGATAGTTATCGCTCCTGATTCGAAGAGAGAGGTGGGCGTACGCCTTTTTGTGGCAATTTGGACATATGAAATTGTCACAAAAAGGCGTAAGCCCCCATCTCTCTTCGAATCAGAAGCGATAACCCTATCATTCTTGGCAACGGTTGGCACACAGCGTTCTATGCGGTGAAGTGCTGTTTTTACAGTGCACGGCACCCGCTGCATCACCGTGCTATTCAAAGAACACTCTTAAAAATGAACTTCACCCCATAGCACGCCCCTAGCCAACCATAATCTCGAATGATATCGTTATCTGCCCAGATTTGTTGAAAACGGTAGGCGTACGCCTTTTTTGTGACAATTATGAACAGCATAAGTGTCACAAAAAAGACGTACGCCTCCCGTCTCCCGAAAGGGCCCCGCCCTCTGCATTCACACTTTCGGTAAGCTGTGCTGTTGGAGGGCGTGCATATTTGAACCTGGAAGGGGAAAAGTCAAGCGATACCGCGTTAACGTCAGAGCGCCACTGCGCGTTAGGTATAATCATTATACTTACACTCGGTCTCACATTGTGTTTGCTCTCGTACACTCTTAGAAATGAACTTCACCGCATAGCACACTCCTACACACTTAAAAATGAACTTCACCACATAGCACGCTCCCAGCCAACCCTCACCCCGAGTGACATCGTTCTCGCCCCTGATTTGTTGAAAACGGAAGGCGTACGCCTTTTTGTGACACTTATGCAGATATGTTAATTGTCACAAAAATGCGTACGCCCCGCGCTTTCCACAAATCAAGAGTGATAGAGGGATCACTGTGTACAATGGTTGGCCTCCAGCGTGCTATGTGGTGAAGTCCAGTTTTAAGAGTGTAGCCAGCCGTCGTCTCGAATGATGTCGTTATATGCCTTGATTTGTTGAAAACGGGAGGCGTACGCCTTTTTTGTAACACTTATGCTGTTCATAATTGTCACAAAAAAGGCGTACGCCTCCCGTTTTCAACAAATCAGGGCAGATAACGATATCATTCGAGATGATGGCTGGCTAGGAGCGTGCTATGCGGTGAAGTCCACTTTTAAGCGATGCTGACATGTTATCGCTGCACTAAGTGGCTTGCAAAACTACGCGAGGGCAGCAGAAGTAGAGTAAGTATGATGGATTACATTATCTGGCGCAGGGACAGAGCGTGGCCTCTCTGCGTCCAGCCGTCCCATCTGCGGCGCAGTTAATATTTTGAGAGCTGACGGACTAAATTTATTTTCCTTCTTAAATTGAACACGAATACACACGCTTTCCTATAGTTGGCATTCTTGCTCCCTTTGTAGGAAGCCGCCGTGTCTCTTCCCTTGTGTGCAAGAATGCGTCTTCTACTGATCTACACCCTTCTCGGCGATCAGCCAGTTCTCATTCCCTGCTTCACCTTTCAGCGCTAGACGCGTAACTTAAAGAACATCTGATCACGCAGTTTCAATGTCCTTTTGGTTCCTCCGCAGATTTCCTGGAGCGCTTACGCAAAACAAAAGACGCGTATTTTTCAAACCTTCGTTTGCTGTTTCAACGCACTGGTGCACTCCGCGTCCGTTTGTATTGGATGTTCTCGCGGACCACCTATTTGCTGTGGGGCGGTCCCATCGGTCTGGCTGGATTTGCTCTTCAAGGTCAACGCAGCTCAAGCGGTATCGTTTGCCAAGGTCAAAAGCCTCCCAGCGGTCGGCCGTCTTTCGTAAAATCGGTTGGGATGATTGCGATCACTTTCACCACATAAATACCGCTGGAGATTAGAACGAAACATATACTGTGGTTTTGCTCTTTGAACGGAACAACAACAAATACGTGTAGTGACGATGAAAGAGGAAATTTGCCACTTAATTTATGGCTCACTACCAGGACAGATTGTGTAGTTTGAGATATGAAGTGATAAGGTGATGGGTTGAACAATGATAGTACATCAAAATATGAAGCTTTCGTTGCCAGATATCGCAGGTAAGGGACCTTGGGGTAAAATAAAGAAACAAATAAAATAATGTCAGTACACGAAGGCATAAAAATCACAATATGGGTCCAGTTCTACTGAAGAGTGTAAAGAAGACTAGTGTCCCTTAAAGATACCAGGGAGAAAAGCAGTGTGTGGCGCTGCGGTATGAATATGATATCGGGCAAGGGACCTAAAACCTTAGAAGAAAACTAGAAGAACCGACCAAGGGACCGTGAATGGTGCCTCGGCGTCGGCGATATATTGCTAATCTAATCTCCTACCGCCTCCCTTGCATTATACTACAGATTATAGTTAATGATCGCATGCTCGATATCTGCCAACACAGCACATGCACTTGGAGCGTACAGTATATACCGGGCACACAGGGTCTTCATGTATGTGGAGCCAGTTTTCTCTGTGTTTTTTTTTTTCATTTTTATAATCAATCAATCAATCACCGAACACATTACAGTACCACTTGCTGCTTGAAGTGTAGAATAGGGCGGTTCCGACAAGATTCCCATTCATTTGTAGACAAGAGCATGGATTTGTGTCGGCTTCTTTCCCGTAGACTTTCCAAAAGTGGTGTGTATACTGGCAAGCAAAACAGTTTTTCAGTTTTGCAGACTTGGGACCCAAGGAATCTGATACAAGTGTGGCGGATAAAGAAATGACAAAGGGAAAGAGCTCGCGCCAAAGAAAATATATTATTTTGATTGAGTTAGGTAGGAACGAGTGAAATAATTTGGATATATGCAAATTGCCACAACAAGGAGTACACCCCCTCTCTCTTCGAATCCGAAGCGATAACCATATCATTCGCGGCAATGGTTGGCGCACAGCGCGCTATGCAGTGAAGTTCTGTTTTTAGAGTGTAGATTCACCAGATTCATTCAGATACGATAATTGCCTTTACCACCCTTTATCAGTCGCTATGTTGACCTAGGTGGTAACTATAGAAGTTACCAACTTTTCAAACCCCTTTTTCTTAACTAGGACCTTTCCTGAGCACAATAGACGCCCTCTGTATACAAACATGTGACTTCGTGAGAAGACCGGTTCGAGGTTATATTTTTCTGTGGTGGGCAAGAAGCGGGAAAACCGCGTCGGCTGATAAGCTGATACAGCTGATAGTGCACACACCAGCATGCTTTGCGCGGCGGCGAGACGTAATCGATGACGTTGGGGGGGGGGGGGGGTGCAGGTCGTCTATACTGACGTACACGACACGATTGGATTATTCTATTCACGACGAACCGGGACTCCATTAATGCGAAGAATGCTCGGGCTCGTGTCACCCACATTTTCGTCGCCTACTTTCGTTCCCTTCCAACTGTCGTATAAGGTTTGGCCGTTTGCGCATCGGAGGCCCGACCGACACAACCGTGTGGGCGCCATGTCTAGACGGAGAAAGTTCCGTAGATATGATTGCAGAGCTGCCATGCGATGACACGTGGAACTGCGTTCAGCTTCTCTCTCTCCCACTCCCCCCACTTTCTAACTCCATTCCATCTGTACGCTTGTAATGACTATCAACCGTGGACAGCTCTCTGGCAGTCGGCATAAAAGCACGATTGAGTGACGCTGACAAACCTGTCACGGAAGAGAGAACCACGGCAAGATCACTTTAGGTGCCAATCAAGCTGTTGTTTGTTTTGTTACGGCTCGCAGTTGGCACATTCCACGTTTCGCGAACGCATCCGACATTCCCGGCAGGACGTGCAGCCGTTTCAATGGACGGCGAAGACCACAGCTCTTTGCAGGATTCCATTGGAAGCTAGGAGCCGTATAGTGCGGTCCCGGATAGCACGTTCGGTTCTATAGTCCTAAATATTATTGAGCGCTGACAGACACAATGATGACTTTGACGCTCTCATATCGTCTGGATAAAGTCGTCCTGAAGACCGGGAGCTAGGTGGTAGGTTCGAATCCTACCACCGGCTGTGTTGTCTGAGGTTTTCCCTGGGTCTTCCGGCTGACTTTCCAGAAGAATGACGGCACAGTTCCCCGTGATGTCTGCCCAGGACGCATATTAACGCCCCTGCGCCCCTCCTTCCTGCTGTCCTCTCTCCATCTGTCCACGTACTTGTGTACGCTGCACATAGCCACAGTTGCTTCGCGGCGCTTACACGGAATCAAAATTTTAAAAAGTCGTCTTGTCCTCCGTTTGGCTTCGATTGCTCCGCAAGGCCAGTGACTTCACGCGTTACGTACATCTCCATTTTGCTCGGAACTATATATGTACCCGCGTCTCATTAAAGCTGCGTAATTACTGAGGTACGACGGGCTACCGTAGTGGCCGCGTCAGGTGAAAACAATGGTACGGCGTCGAGCGCTTCATTTCCGCTTAAAAAGAAGAAAGGAAAGAGTGGCATCTGTCGAGTGATTTACGAAGAAGGAGAGATGAGAGCCCTGGCATTGTGTTTTGGAGGCATATAATAGGTTGATGTCGCAGATGACAGGCACGCTGATGAGATTTCAGTCATCACGCGAAATTTAGCACCCCTTGTTTCGGTCTTTGATTCTGTCAGCGAGGCGTTATCTCTGCTTCGTAAGCCAAAACGACTCGTGTGCACGAAGAACAAAGCCGTGTTGTACCAGAAAAAGAAGAAAACAAAAATCAAATAAGAAATAAATAAATAAATACAAATAAAAACGAGAGAGAGAGAGAGGCTCGGCCACCTTACACATCACGTAATTAGACAAAATACTTTCATAGTGATCCCGAGGGCCATAAGAAAGTTTATGACAGCTTTCCTTTTTGCCTTGGTTTCGGGATGCACTGTCGCTTTAAGAAAACCCCAGGTGGACAAAATTTATGAGCGGACCGCCCATCATGGCGTCGATGACGGTCACGGTTCTCTCGCGACGTAAAGACACAATTTATCATCATGGAAACGAGAGAGAGAAAGCAGCGACGAGGCGCCCGCGGAGTGTCATAGCAGCACAGATATACCGCAATACGTAGTTCCCTATTACGTCGCTATTATAATTACTTACGCGCAAAAACGGGGCTCGCAGGCTCATATCAATCTATAAGAGTCGTTATAGGATGCAAAAGTGGAGCAGGCACACGGCAACAGTGGTTCAGGGGAACAAGCTAATTGCAACGCTCAACTACGGAGTAAGACGGATGTCGCTATCTTACATCTATGCATGACTTTTTTTTTTTATTGCTTTGTGGCGAGTCCGGGTAACGAGTGATCCTAACTGTTAATGGAATACCATTATCGCAGAAAGTATCGGTTTCTTTCGTTTGGTGGATGAAAAAAGTATAAAGGTAAAAAGAGCGTAGCACCTCGCATGAAGAGGGACTGCTATACTACAGTTCCCGGAATTGGAAGAAAAAATAAAATAACTTAAATAACACAAAAGCGTTAAAAAATTACAAGATTCGGAGGATTTGCATATGTGTTGTTTGGCACACTCGTATAGTACAGCTTGGGACAAAAGTTTACGGAACACGGCATCTGCGTATTTCTTTATCGGAGCGGCGCCGTGCTAAACATCAGGAAAAGACCGAAAAAGAAACGGGTGGCCGCCTATTCCACCCATCTCTCAGTATGTGTGTTCACTCCTGTTTGCAGCTAGGTTGTCGCTCCATTGCAGAAATGCGATACCCCGGTGTTCCGTAAACTTTTGTCCCAAGCTGTACATCTTGTTCATCCTCACGACCGTCTGGAGGCTCAATCCCCTTACCGTGGCGCATGCGACCTGTAAACAAAGATGAGTGGAATGTAAGCAGAGGAATGGGGTTATTTTCGGGAGTTTACGTCGTTAGACCCCCATCCAAGTCCCAGATGGCTTCACGCTGTAAGGCTGAAGTGTAGGTGGCGCTACTAAGCAGAAATTAATTCTCTCTCGTAGGTCAGCACGACAAGATACAAGCGCTCAAGTTGTTCATGTTATCTGATCTGAAATTATGGATCGTTCTGAAGGCACTCGTGCCAGTGTCTCCTGCAGTTATCTCACCGTGCTCGCTGTGTCGCAGTCATTAGGAATCGTGCGGCCTCGTGCACCGTGGCTTTGGAGGGCTTGCCATTGCGCTATTAAGGACAGCACCACCCTTCATCCTCTACTGCGACTTCCCGGCGCCGCAAGGAATTGTTCAACTTCTTTGGTGTGGTGATGTGATAAAGAAAAAAATGGGGATGTGAGTTTCGACGAAGTCGAACTGGCTACCCCAGTGCGCTTACACAGAGAAAGTTCAAGCAGATGATGACAAATGAGATGATGAGAAAACAAAGAGATGATGACCAGAGAAGAACAGAGATGATGTTGGGAGTTCAACATGTAGTTCAAAAGATTCGACCAAGTGAGTGTAAAATGTCGGAATCACTGGGGGCACTCATAGCACACATTCAGCGAGTCATAGCTCAACTTCTTTGGGATATGTATTAGCTGGTATATTTCAGTGATTTCCAGCACCCAATGAGGGTATATGTTCGGTTTTGGCCGTTTTAAACTTCCTACAGTGCTAAGAAGATTACAAAAAATGGCGTTTCTTACTTCGTTTACTTTTGTGATCGCTCACAGAACAAAGACGCCTCAAACGCATCATTCAAGGGCATCATTCTCAAATGCCTCATTAAAACTATAAAAAAATGCCTAAAATCAATAAATCTAGAAAGATTTTATCTGCATCGAGCCATAACGTGTATTCACACGAGTAACATTTCCCAGAATACTCCAGTGGAAGATACGCAAAACGCCATGTCTTTTCGTACTCTTCTAACTATGGGGAATGTCCTGCTGCTCAGCCGCAAAATATCTCGTAGCAGACGAGAGGGCCAATAGTGTCGTCTGCTATGAGTGCAGCACGCCACTCCGATATTCCGACGCCGTCCGAATGCTCCACATGAGAAGCGTTAGAACTTCTGCACTGTGGACTGTTTTTACCTTTTCTTCCACTGGAATATTCCAAAGCGATGTCACTCGTGTGAATACGCGGACGCTCGTACGACAACAACAACAACAGTTATATTCTAACGATGAAGTGGGGAGGTTTTCCACTCTAGGAGTGGAACGCTACCCCATAGCTAGTGGGTCATAGAGGGGACGCTGGTACATCCTCCTATACGAGCCTTTGTTTTGTCAGCTAGAATAGAATAGAATAGAATAGAAGTAGAAAGAAAAAAATGGAAACTTAGGTCGCACTGGTGCGGCCAGCTGTTCCAGGACGCTTGATGTGTGAAAGCACAGAATTATTTAAAATATTATTTCAGCACGTATGTCCTTGCATGTCCTCGTTTTGTCAGCTACGGTTAGCCGACAAGATCGACTCACTGAGATTTCGGTTTCAAGTTAGATGCAAGGTGTAATAGTCACATAACGGACATAACGCATATAACGCAAAGCAGGGTAGTAACGTCACTAACAAGGACGAATGCACGACCGCTTGAAACTTCTGGAGCCCGGAACCAGGAGGACCGACTGTACCTCCATGCATTCGCGGCTATACAAAGGGCAGGGGTCGCGACCAGTGGCCCGGACACCATCATTGAGCAGACTACGTGGAGCACTTAGCATTCGTTATCTGCACCATCACTGGACCTGCCCTTGATTGATGTACTCTGGCAACGTGTCTCGTTCAATGACTTGCCATTACGTCAACGACCGTTTGCGTTCCATGGAACGAAAGAATTACGTTGCACGAAATAAAAGTGGGCGGAACTTCTCGGCGCGTGTTTCCGAACACAAGTCGGTGATAAGCGTCCGCTGTCGTTAAAGGGACACTGCGCTGTATGCTTAGTAATTCCATGCTGGGTCGGGTGGGGCGTTCCCACTGCTCTCGTACCGCTGGAATGGCCGTCCAGCCGTAGCGCCGCCTATTGCTTAACTATGCGTATAAAAAGGGACCACACCGCGTGCGAAAACTTGACGGGCTACTTGGCGCTGCTAAGGTTGACGAATCACGGAGTCCACTGCAGATCAATGGATAGCCACCTGTACGGTGTGAACTTTACGGCATAACAGGCTCCAAGCCATCCATCATTTTTCTTTTTCTTTCTTCTTCTTCTTTGTGTGTGTGTGCGTGCGTGTGTGGAATAGCAAGCCGGCTCTTTGCCTGGCTAACCCTTCCTTTCTTTTTTTTTTTTTCTCAATAAATATATCACCCTCCCATCATCCCGAATGACATCGTTCTCTCCCCTGATTTGCTGAAAACGGGAGGCGTTCGCCTTTTTGAGACACCTGCGGAGTTATGCTAGTTGTCGCAAATAGGCGTATGCCCCGCGCTTTGCAGTGATCAGGAATGACAACTGTACCATTCTCTGCAGTGGTTGGTCTTCAGAGTGTTAAGCGGTGAACGCCAGTCATTGCGTTGCTTTTTTCCTCAGACGCTTTGAGACATACGTCGACACAGTTACATTTGAAGTCGGCCCAGGACGCACATTCTCCCAGGGCGTTAGTCGCGACGTTGCCCGCCTCTGTGAGGCCGACAGTGGCGAGCGCTTTATCCACCATCACCACCATCAGCCATTGCACAGACCGTTATCACTGGTAATCTCTGGAAAGCGCGCGGCGTACGTCTATTTGTGACAGCTGAGTGACTGCATAAGAGTCACAAAAATGTCATTCGCGACCATAGTTGGGCCAGAGGTGTAGTCAAGGTCAACCACTCCGCAGAGTGATTTTTATCGCTTCTGATTTGATACGAAAGCGAGGTACGCGCGTAGGCTTCTTTATTTTGTGCCACAAACATAAAAAAAAAAAAACGTTCCCGCATTCAACAGACAATGGAAGAGGACGAAATCACTCGGAGTGAATGTTGGGCAGGAGACGTTATGTTATGCGGTGAAGGCCTACTAGAACTGCCTATACTATCGCGGTGATCCTTGGGGAAACCAACACGAATCACTTCCGATTAGTCTCACGTGCGCGTGATGCACGAACACCGTCGCTGATTAGCCCGTGGTCGCATAATCACACAAGCACTGGTATAGCTAATTTAAAGAAACCCGTTGCAGCTCTATTCACTCTCGCAGCACAGAACAGCGTCTTGATTTGTAGTCGTGAGTTTGGCGAGCGTAGTTTTCCAGAGTGACTGATTGTGCCGTCACGAAATGCCGTGTCCCTGGTCTCGATTTCTAGCCGTTCTGAAGTCCGCCCAACGAATCTCCATTCGACAAGTATACGTCGTGAGAAAACGCGGTTCTTGACCCCCTATTTTTTGTTTATCATAATAATTCTTTTTTTTTATTATTGGCGATTGGAAACAGTGTGTGGTTCGCTGCGTCCAGCCAAGAACGCAGGATATGCCTGTTCAACAACAACTTTATTTGAATGATGATGAGTGGGGAGTTCCATCGTTCATCCATCAACCTGTTGAGTTAAATGTTATCCGCTGTATCTTACAGCAATTCAATGACTTCAATGTCACGGAGGACGCAGAAAATACCGCTTCCACTTCTAGGCAGCTCCACTGGTACAGGGCACCATATCTCGAAATCGTTGTCGGTCTGTTCTTACGAAGCAGAAGCAATCCTAGCGATGCAATCTCCCTTCCTATTTTTCTTGACAGTGCAGTGTCCGTGGGCATCTGCGATAAAAGTATAACGCCGATCGCTTAGATACATGTATACGTGCGTTTCTTGCTCAGGCATGACGTGACTTGCTACTGCTGTGGCAATTAACGCCATCTAGATACAGAAGGTCTGCTAAGTACCTCCTCTCACTCCTTCGTCACGTGGACAGACGGCGGCAGGTGGTGGTGCTGCCGCTGAAAGAGCTTGTCTGCCCCACAGAGGTGGGCAACGTCACGACCAACGCTCTGGGGGAATCTGTGTCCTGGGCCGACTTCTGAGGGAACTGTGCCGACATATGCCTGACGGTGTCGGAGTAAAACCCAAGAGAAACGCCAGACAGCACAGCCGGCATCGGGATTCGAACCCGGGTACCTCCCAGTCTCGACGTGACACGTGGACAGACAAAGTCGGCACGCCGTCTGCATCAGCACACCACCGCAGACGATGCCAAGAACAGGCTTTCTCTGGTTACCAGTGGCTGCTCATGCGGTTGATGGCGGCTATGGCTGCCGAAAAAGCGGTTTTGTGATTGGTGTTTTTTTAATGACTACGTCACGTTGGTAAGGCGACGAGGCTATGTCTATCCAGGTGGCGTTGCCTGTGGCCTTGTGTGCTACCACAAGCCATAGCCCAGGAGAACCGAGAGAGGATTTTTATTCTGCCATTTGCAGTTAATGTCATGGAGATCAGTATCGCGTTATCACGCAGGGGGGAAAGGAGTGTGATATATGTATGATTCTGGCGCCCGAAAGTCGTGTACGCGTTATGGCCTGCCATGACACCTGCTGTTCTGCTGCGAAAACATCATCCCACGCGCATTTTTCTACCGTTTCCAGCAGTTCTGTTGAATAAATGATCAGAGGGCCACACCTTTGACCGGCAGGAACTCTTTCCTCACTGAACGCGACCCCTTTCGTTTGTTCCTGGGTGCTTTCTCAGAAATCCTGATAACACGTGTGTCAGTTCCAGGCGTGCACGTAGTACTGCATGGAAAACCGCACCGTGGGCGTGGACAGGTCATTTCTTAGGGAGGTCCAATGCTACATATGACTAATGTGCCTCACATAAAAGTCATGGGCAACGGAAGCAAAATAATTATAGCTAGGGCTTTCGGTTTTCGATATTCTGCGGAAAATGCGGGAAAACACCCGTCGAATGTATTTTGAAAATTTTGCTGAGTTTTTTTCGGAAGTTCACGCCCACTCTGTGCCGAATATACCGGTAGCAATGGAAAGTTCCGGAAAGCGAGTATTTTCCTCCTATAAAAAAAAGGGGGGGGGGACATATACGTTTATTGCGGAAAGGTCCGCCTGCACAAAGGTCGGCTTGCTATTCCTTAAAAAAATACAAACGTAAAGCAAAACAAAGAACGAACGAAGGTATAACAAGAGCGAAAAGAAGTGTAAATGACATAAAAGGCTGCTGGTCAAGTCATAATTGGTTCATGAGGTCTGTCGTCTGGAGGGTACAAAAGGGAAATCATAATTTTCTATACACTCTAAAAACATAACTTCACCGCATGACACGCTGTGCGCCAACCATTGCCACGAATGATAGGGTTATCACTTCTGATTCGAAGAGAGATAGGTGGGGTGTACGCCTTTTTGAGGCAATTTGGATATATGATAACTGCCACAAAAAGGGGTACGCCCTCCCCGTCTCTTCGAATCAGAAGCGATAATCCTATCATTCGTGGCAGTGCACTCTTAAAAATGAACTTCACCGCATAGCATGCTCCTAGCCAACCATCATCTCAAATGATATCGTTTTCTGCTCTGATTTGTTGAAAACGGGAGGCGTACGCCTTTTCTGTGACACTTATGCTGTTCATAATTGTCACAGAAAAGGCGTACGCCTCCCGTTTTCAACAAATCAGGGCAGATAACGATATCATTCGAGATTATGGTTGGCTAGGAGCATGCTATGCGGTGAAGTTCATTTTTAAGAGTGTGGGTTCCGGCACAGCGTGCTATGCGGTAAAGTTCTGTTTTTAGAGTGTAAGGCAAAGTTATCAGTTGTCATATGCGGTGGCCTGGAAAAGTACTCGGAGTATATCTTGTATGCTTTCCCAGAGAATGTCGCTGCTCTCACTCGGTTCTGAGTATGTCATATGCTCCATTGCTCCGTATGCTCCATTGTCATATGCTCCAACATGGCGCCACTAGCATCAAATTGTCAATATGTATCTCAACTAAGCATCCTTGCCATTTCTAGTCCGTTTACATTCTCTCGTGTAAATGCAGAACGCACATTTTCGGAACTGTTCGTTGTAAAGCAGAAGAAGCGTGCTGCCATGCCGGATCATAGCATGATGATGCACACTCGTGTGCACCACAACGATGTTGATGTTGATGTTGAAAAAAAATAATACGGAGTTCCTTGAGCAAGGCGACAAAAGCAAGGGACACAGACAACGACGACGCATGAAGTGGCCCTATCAGGCCTGAGGCCCACATACGGAGTTACACGGGAGTTAATAGGGAGTTTGTGATACGAGACATAGTATTTTCCTCACTTATAATTTTTCTATGTTTGTGCCTTCTGCGTTGGCATCTCGTGAACCTTTTTCCTGCAATGTAGTATATCCACGCGAACTCATTTTTATGGCGCCGGTAGAGTTATAGTGCCCATCGGCGTCGACAGCCGCGTCCGTCCGTCCGTATAGCTGTGGAGAGAGAATAAGAGGAGGGGGAAGAAGTTAGAATGGCGCATAAACGATAGAGTGTGGGCGCGCGCCCTAAGATCTGAGCCCGCTTGCCTATGGACGCTGACTATACCAGCTCGCGTGGCTCAGTGGTTAGCGTGCTGGCAATGTCACGTCGAGACTGAGAGGTACCCGGGTTAGGATCCCGTTGCCGGCTCTGCTGTCTGAGGTTTTCCTGGGTTTTCCTCAGACGTTTTCAGACATATGTCGGCACAGTTCCATTAGAAGTCGGCCCAGGACGCACATTCCCCCAGAGCGTTAGTCGTGACGTTGCCCATTTCTGTGAGGCCGACAACGGCGCGCCCTTTCACCAACACCACCTCGGGGGTGTTATCCGTATAGTTCGGGTACGCACGCCAATGCCCTCAACGCTGCTCGTTCGTAGCACTGCAAGCACAGCAAAGCTGATGACGGCACTAAGGAGTTTCCTCAATGATTGCGCAAACGGACCCGGATCGGGAGATGGCGCTATAAAGCCACCGCAAAAAAGAAAATACAGGAAAAGGAATGCGTCTTGCTGAATGTCCACTGATTCAGCCATTTTTTTTTATTCCTCGTATTACTGCCGAACAAAAGCCAGATTTTTCTGTACGAAACAATTGCCGATAGACACCTTCCGAATTTCCGTAAACATAAATGCCGAAAACCAGAAACCGTAATTACAGTACACGCAACACTGGCGATGAATACAGCACGTATCCTGCAGGTGACAAGGTTTCTGCAACGCGGCACTCGCCTGTTGTATCCTGTCAGCCGATGTTAATTAACTTCGCGATTGTTGGTATTTGGCTGGTGCGGGAGGAAAGGCCACACCCAACACGGCGGGGAAATTAACCGTACTCTCGCTTCCTAAGCTGCTTGGCAGACGAGGGCCGCCTGGCTCTGATGGGGGCTGATAACCTCTACGAGGGACCTCATCTGCATAGTAACGTTGCCTATTACGGGCAAGCCAAGTTCGTTCTGCCTTTTAGAAGACGGTTGGCCAGAGAGGGTCTACGGGAAACAGGAAATTGAACGGTAGCACGTTGTCCGACCGAGCGAGTTATTTGTTCGTTTCGCGAGCCAGTGTAAACACGAGACGAGACGTCTGTGCGAAGGAATCTTTCTGAAAGGCACGGGAGGTATAGTAGAAAAAGAGGTTAGGGGTTAGGTGCCACTTGTGCACCTTGTGGCGAAAAGTAAACGGAAGTAATAAAGGTATGGTTTAAACTTGGCAGACGAGGAAGCAGGTGTATATGCACGAAGTGGGCAACGTAGCCTCGAGCTTGAGGGCTGAAGAAGGACAAGGAGGTGATTTACATGGGTTGAACTTTCGCCCTCTCAGTTATACATCCTTGTTCATCTTCTCTTACTTCTTACAAAGTAGGACCGCTGTGTGTAGGCGATCCGACGAGGTCGCGATCCACGTCCCCATTGTTTTATTGCGATCATAATCATCATCATCATCTGCGTTCCTTATATCATCTTTCAACGTCCTCGGTAGCTCAGTCGGTAACGTGCTG
Organism: Ornithodoros turicata; assembly: GCF_037126465.1. Taxonomy (NCBI): domain Eukaryota; kingdom Metazoa; phylum Arthropoda; class Arachnida; order Ixodida; family Argasidae; genus Ornithodoros; species Ornithodoros turicata. The sequence continues at coordinate 25,344,137 of NC_088207.1, forward strand.
GCTTGCTGAGCACAAGATCGCGGGTTCGATCCCGGCCGAAGGCGGTAGCAATGTGGGGTAGGTAAACATTGCTTCCCGCACCGTGTATCGGATGCTTTCGGCGCACGTCAAAAGAACCCCAAGGTGGTCCAAATTATCCGCAGTCCTACCCTGCGGCACGTGCAGCAACACTGCGCAGACAAACGTTACGTGTAACATCACGGTACCATTATTATTATCGGACAGTTTGCTTTGGATGAGGCAACCAAACGCGGGTAGAGAGATGAAAGTCACTGAAAAGGTTAGCCAGGCTGTAGGGATCGAACCCACATCTTCTGGATTACCGGTCCAGGGCTCTACCAATTGAGCTAAGCTAACACGCCTCCCCAGCGACTTTCGGGGTGCGTCATCTGAAGGGACCGTAGTATCTGTCTATCTATACCGTTGTATCTGTCCCTTCTATGTTGTTCCAGCCTCAGAACATCAGTTTATCTCTTGTTCAGTGGGTAGAGTTTGAGGTATCGTTTGTAGCACGTACCCATTAGAGTCACTAGATTTAGTGACTCTAGTACTCATGGGAGCATAGCATCGGATACATTATGATGGGACACTACAGACAGTTCGTGTTGCACACCGTGGATCCAACTTTGTCGTTATCAACCCCAGGCCGTTTGCCCCGCTGTTTCTCCACAGACTTCGCCTCAATGTCGCTTTCACTTCACAATTCATACTCCGATTAGGGTACGGCTCAACTAGCTGCTGTTCCAACTCCGGCGTGGTGGCAAGCCTTCGACACGTCCTCATCGACTGTTCCGTATGCAATTCGGAGAGAGCTATGTTCCAGTCCCAACTGACTCGCATCAGCAGAAGGCCATACCTTTCCGCACTCTTGGGCCCTTGCTCTAACGCTGCGCAGCACCGTCAGTGCCTGCTCTTATATTCCATAACTGCTTGACGTCTTCCGGCCTGCGTGATCTTCTTTAACCTCACCACATGTGGTCAACTGCATGAACTGCTAACACCGATAGTTACGGCGCCCCCTTACACGTATAGTCTCTCATTTGCTGTTCTGCCATGTGTGTGTGTGTCCCATGTGTTTCATTGCCATCCCACTCATATATTAACCCATCGTGCACTGATGTATGAGGCTGAGGTATGATATCGCAGTTGCTGCGGTGAAACACCTCACCCCATCGTCATTCATGTAGTAGTAGTAGTTGTTGTTTGATTATGATGACATGCCCGTGATCCTTAAAAGTTGGCGCAAGGCAGCGACGTTTCGCTTGGCTATTTTATTTCGGCGCTGTGTTATCAGAGCGGTGTTTCGAAAGAGACACGTAGTACATTTCACTGAATGTGGCTCGTTGTTTCCAGCGTATACATGTTTCAATGCGATTATCGGATGAGGAAGTGGCGTCTACTGAAACCCAATTCAACAGTAACTCCAAAAAGGCACTAACTTTGGAACGATAAATATATAAACAAGCCTCGAGCACGAGCTACAAGCTAGCACGAAAATGGAATCACGTCTAAACATCCAGCCATCGCAACCGAATCCCGTTCTTACGATTCGAGACAGCTCTCAGTCAAAACAGGCGCATTTTTTCCCATTCTGGCATTTCGACTCCTTTTTCCTGAACACCGGTAAGGCACCCTGCCTCCTCTGACGTCCGATCTCTTCTATTGCTGCCGCCGAATCGCGGTGTGAATGGCATTTACTTCCTGCAACATGTCCTAACGAGTTGACAGACGACAAGAACGTGGACTCCGCATACCGAAGGACACCCGCTGTGGCACCCTTGCTCCCCCTCTATAATGATGACGCCAGTCATATAAATATTGAACGCTATGCAATAGTTGCTTATTCGGCAGACTAAGGGCGCTCCTCTTGACTTCGGAGTCGTTGCATTTTCTCTCTTCCGAAAGAAAGACATCGACTCAGACTGTTGTTGTGGCACGATCGCTGTGCAACTTTTGAAACGGAACAAAATTCCCTGCGTGTACGAAAAGTTTCACAATTTCAAGCTTGAAACATTGAATTCAATTCATTTTTATTTGAACACCGACCCTCCTTACCCCACAACAACAACAATAACAACAAATAAATCATGACTATGACTAGTGTACTGCTCTCAAGCGGTGAATCACATTACCCGACAAGCCTTCTCAGCCCCGATGTAAATGGGTATAGTTCTCACCAGAGTTTGCGGAATGGGGTATCCCATTCCGTTCCAATTCCATTCCGAGGAATGGAGATTTCCGATAATTCCATTCCTTTCAATTCCTCGGAATGAAGAGGTATGATCAGTTCCCACTCCTGGAATGGCTTGGGAACCCAATTCCATTCCGTTAATTCCCTCAAGAAAAGAAAAGGACCGGTAACCATACTGGCAAGTCCAGCAGCGCTAGAGGAGATTGACATTACCGAGCACGGAAAAAGCACAAAGACAAAACGTTATTTCACTCTTGACCGTGTGCAGGTGCGGTGCAAAGGGTGCGAGGGCAGAAACCAGCACGTTGAAACCAAAACTGCCAGACCATTCCATTCCCATTCCTACACTCTTAGAAATGAACTTCACCACATAGCACGCTCCTAGCCAACCATCATCTCGAATGATATCGTTATCTGCCCTGATTTGTTGAAAACGGGAGGCGTACGCCTTTTCTGTGACAATTATGAACAGCATAAGTGTCACAAAAAAGGCGTACGCCTCCCGTTTTCAACAAATCGGTGCTGATAACGATATCATTCGAGATGATGGTTGGCTAGGAGCATGCTATGCGGTGAAGTTCATTTTTAAGAGTGTAGGACAGTTTCCGCCATTCCATTCCATTCCGGGCTCTGCTAAATCTGGAATGATTCCGGAATCATTCCAACTCCGGAGTGGCAACCCCGCAACCCTGGTTCTCACCCACACTCTGAGAAAAAAGGGTGTGAAAAGGTGGTAACTTCCAGTTACCGCATAGGTCAACATAGCGTCTCATAAAGGTGTAAAGGGTGGTAAAAGCACTTATCATATATCCAAATTGCTACAAAAAGGCGTACGCCCCCCTCGCTCACCGAATCAGAAGCGGTCATCCTATCATTTGTACACTGTTGAGAACTTCACCACATAGCACGCTCCTAGCCAACCATCATTCCGAATGATTTCATTTTGTGTCCTTATTTGCTGAAAATGGGAGGAGGCGCCTATCTCGGGCACATTATGCTTGTCCCAGATAGGCCCCTCCCCCTGTTTTGAACGAATCATGACACAGAATGATACCATTCGGTATGGTAGTTGGATAGGAGCGTGCTATGTGGTGAAGTTCTATTTTAACAGTGTAGGTAGCAGGTAGAACTTTGCAACATTTTAGCCGCAGCATATGCGACGACTATTGCCTCCTAAACGGTGTAACTGCTCCACCTTTTTTTTTTTAAGAGTGTGTGACCGTGGAAGCTCTCGGACATTTCTTTTCTAATCTTTTTTTTTTCTTTTTCAAATTATCTTTGCATATAACATCTTTTACACAAATTATCTGCTCATTTGCTATTAACTATATGCCACTATACGCTGGAGTCACAGAAAGAAAAAGACGGTGGTTGGAGAGGTCCGGTGTGTTTTTGGGGTAGAATTTACTTCGATGACTTTCGTGGTGTTGATTGTGTTAACACATGGATCACATTGACTGGTAAGCCGCAGTATATTGTGTTGACAGTTCTGACACAGCTGAAGAGTCGCTCGCATACGACTACGTCATCGACGGACGTTGCTTGGTGTCTTGGTGATCGAGCGTATTTGTATGAGAGCGTTTGGAAGAGCCGTATAGGCGTCGAAGGTTTCCTCTGCAGATTTCTGGTTCTATGCTCTCGGATACGCTATGCGCATTAGCACCAAAGCGTTACATGAAGTTTCGTGTCACGATCTGAAACACGTAAATTCTATGTAAAAAAAGAAAAAAATCTACTGAGAGACGCCGTAATTGGGACTTCTTAGTTTTTACTGACAGATGCCTTTGGGGACTCTTCGTCGAAATATATATGCTAGTGATCCAATGGCCATGTCCTATACCGACAAAGCTCGATAACGTCAGTGGCGGATCCAAGGCGGGGGGGGGGGGGGGGCAGTTCCCCCCCAAAACTTCAGTTTATACTTTGGATTTCCCTCTCTCCCCTTCGCCAATACCCTCTCCGACAAAGAAACCGCCTCCTCCCCTCAACAGAGGATCTGGATCCGCTCCTGGAACGTACAATCGGTCCTTGTCAATCGTGTGCCGATCACGTACTACAACGATGTCATTTGCATCCCAACACCCAAACAGTGCATCAATCCACACCTAGAACGGGTCCCGTATTTGCAGGGTTCGTTGTCAGTAGAACCGAGCGGGATAATCTTTTGCTACTAATACCAACTCGTGGTGAAATGATACGGTCTGACGTATACCCATAAGACGTTCTAAAAGGTGAACGTCTACCAGTCCATTTCCTGCTTTTCTAGAGGTGGCGTTGCTTCGTGACGCGGAACTGTGCAACGCCTCGCCTGGCAGAACAGTATCGCCGTGCGCGCCCCCCCTCGCGCATGATTGGCCACACACAATGGCGGATATTTGTATCGGATATCTTCATCTGCGAGAGCATTGACCACCGTCTTTTGTGTATCGATAGTGCTGCTACCGTCCCTGTTACTTTGCATGTCGCCACGCACGCGTCTATGCACTGCGTGGAAGTTATTTAGTGTATCCATGCGTATAGCATGCATCAGGGACAACGACGAGAGGCGGGGTGGACGTTACACATGCTACACTATAACGACCATGTCATCACGATCCGCTAGGGCCGCTGTGCATTTGCATGCGAGATCTTCATCGTGATTGGACAGTGAAAATTTGAATTTTGAACACGCAGAAGCGGACACACAGCCTTATAGCTAGGGTTTGTGGTTTTCGGCATTTATTTTCAACCCAATTCGGGGTGTGTTTATCGGCATTTATATGGGGGACTATAAATCGGATTTTTTCGGTATCTATATTCCGCCCAAAAAATAAATGCCCGAATACGGGCATCTATTTATTTCGCATGAAGGAAAGCCTATTTTGCGCGCGAAGTAACAACGAACCGAAAAGAAGTGAATCGATTCATGGTCTCATTAACAATGTCTTTTATTGCCTGTGCCAAACCAGCAAACAAGGAGACTACCTCTTGTTGTAATAGATGCAAGCGTACATCATCATGCTCGCATCTGTCATAGCGGCTCGCTCCCTGCGATTAATAACACGCAGTTTAGAGAACGCGCGCTCAACATTCGCGCTAGAAACAGGAATAGCCAGTATGCTTAACGCGTACTGCGATAACAAAGGCCATGTGCTGGAACGGGCCGTCCAAAACTGAATAGGAGATATATCCACCTGAGGGGCAGGGCATACAGCATATTCGAAAAACTCGCGCTTTATATCATCCATACGAGATTCATCTCGTAGAACAAATAATAATAAGTCCTCATACAGTGAAGTGCCTCGACGTGCCTTGAAGTGCCTCACGAACGGAAACAAGGGTCACTCCAAGTCGTAACTGGAAGGGAGTAGATAGAGGAATACAAAGAACACAAAAATGAACTAGAAGGCTAGGGCAGGGGATGAGCGATCGGCTTTTGAAACCGTTTGGGAGCTCCGTACACTCGTGATCTCTTTTTAACCGGACAACAACAGACCACAAAGGCTCTGAATAGTAAATTCACTAAAGATAGGTGTGTCACTAAGTACGTGTGCTGCCAAAAGGCGGTCACGGACCGCACCACAGAGCTGAGGTCAGGGCACAGCTCGAAGATAATACCACGCTCGAGAAATAGTCGACAACGGGAGATTCCAAGGGGATTTCCCTTTGCGGTTCCAAGAATGGCAGCTGTCAAGATACGAGAAATTCGGATTTTTTCGGAATATTCCGAATCTGAAAAAAATCATTCGGGGGGTGTTTTCCGGCATTTTTCGGAAAATGCCGAAAACCACCATGCCACTACATCCAACGTGCCATTACATCCAACGTGCCATTACATCCAAGAACGAGCCGTTACATCCAACATGCCGTTACATCCATCGTGCCGTTACATCCAACGAGACGTTACATCCATTTTTGGCCATTACGTCCACGGGTCATTACATCCAACGAGCCAATTCATCCAACGAGTCATTACATCCATCGGGTCAGTACGTCCAACGAGCCATTACATCCACGGACACAGAAAACTCGGTCAATGGTCTCGATGTCGGCGGCAAGGTCGTTGATTTCGTCGGTGTTTTGTGCTTGTTACGCAGCACATGTGTGCCAGAAGGAGGAGTGGATAGAAAAAAAGGAAGCATTTTTTCCTTTACGAAAATGACACACTCGCACACAAAACAGTGTTCCAAGAAGTTTCCCCCCACGCCACATCTGGGATTACCGACCTGCGGAACGTCCACCTATTTGAATCTCACAAAAACTGCATATATGCTGCTACCGACTGAACATTGTTTTCTCTTCAGCGACCTCTTCAAAAAGAAGGTTGATCACCCCCGTGCCCAAGCTGTTTGGCCAGGGTGTAAGGGCTTAATCTGGTTTCCCGTATACAGGAGGTACTAGGAAGAGGTCCGGAAGAACCACAGAAAGGAAAAAGGACATCTGTCATTTCGTGGCGAGTTTTTCGTCGTGCCACTTGCCAGCTAGCAGTTCCAAGTGATTCGCAGGCCATGGACCTGGGAGACGTGAAATTCGTACAGTCGAAGCGACGTTCCCGCCACCCAGTTTTACAGTACCGGAGCAGAAGATGGCAGGGCGCCGTTCTTGAGTTTTCGTTCAAGTATGTGAATCCGAGGGACCCATCAGTCATGTATTATCGATGCATATCTTGCTATGACCTCAGCACCAAGGCCAAGGCTGCCGGCGACACGTCGCCGGTTCCAGTGGCCCATGTTACGTTGAAAAACAGCATGTTTCAACAACATGACACGGAGTAAGGTTTCGGAAAAATAGCCCATCCTCCGCGGCTACCGACGTTAAACTTACTTTTACGCAGTTGATGAGCAGCATTATTTTTGTTCCGTATTTTGTTTGAACTCGGTAGCTGAAACCGTCAGGGGTAAAGCGGTGCAAGACTTACTCAATAAAACGTGAGTTTTCTAATGGCCGGTTTCACCACCACCGATTAACGCCAAAGACCTGGCGCCTCGGAATGATCGGATCTCAGTTTATGTTAACGAAAACTGCGTTCAGAAGCTAATCGCTGTGGGTGAAATCGGGCCTATAAGCATTTAAAGGACCCCTTAACACTTCCCCGAATTTTTTCTAGTTTTCACGCTCAGCGTCAATAGTGTCGCGCGGACGAAAGCTCGCCCGTGAAGTGCGGAGCACGGACAAAAGCTCACCAGTGGTAATTTCTCATTTTTCAAACTTCTATTATCCCTTTCCAGCCATTGTGACATGTAAACGTGCGATTTACCAATTATTTATTGTTTATTAGTTCTTATTACTCCGATAATAGTTGAGCAATTTGTACAGCTTCCCCGCTCACGAGACGATGCTAGCAAAAAACAAAAGTTGTTGTCTATGTTTCGCCCGCTGATCAAGGGCAAAGATTGATGATGATGATGATGATAACAATAATAGTAGTACTCTGAAGAACAAGGACCACAAATGCTAATGTAGCAGTACTCTGAAGAACAAGGACCACAAATGCTAATGTAGCAGATATATGCCCGCTGATCAAGGGCAAAGATTTATGATGATGATGATAATGATAACAATAATAGTAGTAACTCTGAAGAACCAGGACCACAAATGCTAATGTAGCAGATATATGCAGATAAATGCCCAGGAATTCTAACTCATTCAGCCTCCGCCATGAACTTCTGAATGGGGCCTGAACAAAGGGGACCACTCCATAATCTTACGTCCAATGTGCCATTACATCCAACGAGCTGTTACATCCAACATGCCGTTACATCCATCGTGTAGTTACATCCACACCATGCCGTTACATCCAACGTGCCATTACATCCAACGAGCCGTTACATCCATCGTTGGATGTAACGACTCGTTGGATGTAATGGCACGTTGGATGTAGTGGCCGTAGTTCCCGTAGTTCGTAGTAGTACCCGTATTTCGAAGCTTCGAAACGTTCGAAGCCCATGAGGACGCGTGCAACGATGATGATAAATCAATGTTCTGCTTCTGCAAGAAACCGTGTCCCACTGGTGTACATGTACTGATTGGGCGAAAATCCTAACGTAACGTAACCTCAGTTTGAAGAAGCAATAAGCGGGACGATACTAGCGCCACCTCACGCTAGCCTCTAAATCTCAAATTGTGGCGCTGAGAGGGATGGGTGCGAAGGTGCGAATGACATGGTTGCATTGGTTGCAAAAGCAATGAGGCAGAGTTTCAGAACTATAGCCTCAGTTGTTGATTTTTTCTGTAGAAAATTGAGGAAATTCGATCTGCGGTTAGACGTTATATATACAATATACATATAACAAGGCTCAATGTTATATGTAACGTTGTTGGTACCACAGCAATGCACCAAATGCCTATTTAAAAAAGTGAGTATTTTGTTAGGGATAATTAACGCGGTAAAATAAGGTCGCCTTCATTCTCCAGCACACAACGAAGAATACTTGCGCTGAAAGCTGAAGGCTTTGCGTTCGTGACCGATAAAATAGCGTAAACGCAGGATAAGTGGTGGACGAAACAAACCCAAGGATGGGCAACGCGAAAAACGCGAACATACATGTATACGTTCGCGTTTTTCGTGTTGCCCATCACGCTCAGGCTCGTTGGGTTTGGGTTCGGCACTGCATGCCGGTTAAAATGCGAACGCCGCACGTCTTAGAAACGCTAATGTGGCGAATGAAGTAGGGCCCATCGGCCATGCACACAGCAGAAAATGTGGAGCAGCCAGGGTAAGGGCTGAACACCGCACCTCATCCCACCAAGGAATAGCAAGCTGTACTTTCTGGCTGACCTTTCCTGTGAAAATAAATAGACCCCCCCACCGAAGCACGCAAAAATATTCGATTCCGACCAGAGTGTTCGCGAAAGACGACTCAGTTTACGCCGTCCCGAGACCAGCAAAACTATCCATGAATGAAGAATGACAACAACAAATGAATCGTGACTATGACCTGGGGGTGATTCACCACTGGAGAGCAGTATACTACCCCATTACACGCGAAACATTAGATAAAAGAAGTGGTAAGCTCTCGCACATGAAACTATGGCAAAATGTGCACTTTTCATACACTTCCATGCGAAATATGCCACATCGTGCAAAACATGCATTTTTATGCACCATATAGAACCCTTCTGATCTGCCCCTAACCAGATGCGAAACCATATCGAGAAGAAGAGAGAGAGGGGGAAAAAACATGCATTTGCATGAAAATTCGCGCTCTATAGTCATGTCCTTTTGTGGTATTCAAACCATGGGGAATATCCTACGGCTCAGCCACATTTGGGATGATGGTTGGCCAGGAGCGTGCTATGAGGTGAAGTTCGTTTTTAAGGGTGCCCATAATATTCCGAAGCAGACGACAGGGTCGATGGTGTCGTCTGCTACGTCACTCCCGATATTCCGGCGTTGTGTAAATGCTCAACATGAAACGCAGCAGAACTTCCGCCCCGTGAGCAGGTTTCTTTTTGTTGCACTAGAATATTCCGTGGAGATGTCGCTCGTTTGAATATACACGGGATTTGTCCTTGGGCGTACGACGAAAAGTTTCATAATGTCATCCGAAGTAAAAAGTATAACGCATACAAGTACATTCCGCTAGTAAAAATGATAGCGATAGCAATGGCAATAGTTCCCATCTTCAACAGATCCTCCCTGTGGTCGGAACTGCATACGTACCTTCAGTACAGCAAGATTGAACAGAGCAGTAAAAGGCTAGCGAGCTGGTGGATACGCGAAGCGTGGAAGATTTCCTTGCGAGTCCGAGGAGAAAATATATAGGGACAACACAAGTAACGAAACATTGTGAGTGTCTATGTCCACTTCGGTACTTGTGCTACTGTGTCACTTGCGTTTCCCCGTATAAGTATTTTCTCCTTAGACTCAAGGAAATGTCCCCCACTTCAAGAGAGAGAAAAAAAAAAAAAACCATGCACGGTGGAAGTGCGTGCAAAATCGGCTGCTGATCCCAAGACACAGGAGCGGCTGTGTCGTAGCCGAAACTCGAAGCGCGGATTTTACAGCGAGTCAAGTGAAAGAACCAGGCGCAATTTGAAGTGAACCATAGATAAAGAAAGCGCGTCTCTCAGCGTGAAGCAGGCAGGTAGAGACCGGTGGGGTGTTGTTTTCCTAGAAATCTCCCCCTCACGTGCAGGTCAGTTGAGCTGAAAATTCTTGGCTGATGGGCTCTGCTCCTTCCGTCCCGTCCTTTGTCTGGCCCCAGGGTTGGTTGGTTGGTTGGTTGGTCCAGACGTCGGGTAATTATTTCTTGCAGACGGGACGCCGTTTTCTGGACACTAAGCAAGAAGAAAATAATATCGACACGGAGAAAATAAGCGGACGCAGAAAAATACCGGTTTTTCTCGGTAATACGAGTTGCTATGTATCCACGCAGCTGGGAAAAGGGTGAAACTGTTAAAGTCGGTCGAAATAGGGCGAGGTCGTTTGTCGCGAAAATGATCAAAAAGTGGAAGCACACGCAGCATCTTTGCGATATATAGGGTGCTTTTTGTTATTTAAAAAATATTTACAGTTTTTCTTATCCTGTGGGATAGGGCATACTCCTCCTGGACGATTAATTATCTAAAATTCATGAAGTTTTAAATGTGTGTTTTCGGGAAACTACGAGACAGCAGGATTGGAGGCAATCATTATTTGAATCCGCTTGTTTTTCTTTTTTTTTTAATCCTGAAACGAGCACGTACTTTGACAGATCTATCCTCAGACTATATACTGCATGCCAATGAGGAGAAACCAGCAGAAACTATGCAGTTCTCGAGCGCAGAAACGACAGGACCTTCGACTTATTTGGGTGGGAAAGCAGTCTGTCCTCTGTCTGACCATCGAACCAGCGCCTATACTCCAATCAGCTCCATCGCTACAGAACACGTGACCCTCCTATGCGAGCAAAAGAGAAGTGTGTGCATGGTTTCGGTTTCGGCTCATTTGCATACCAAAGTCTGGCGATTTATATGTCGAAGTACGCGCTCGCTTCAAGATATTTAAAAAAGAGGGTGGATTTAAGCAATGACTGGCTCTAATTCTGTTACATCGCATTTCACCGAAAACCGTAATTCATTAAACATTAATTAACAAATTCTAGGTCATTAGTCGTCCAGCTGTTACATACGCTTTCCGGGAGTTAACTCACGTGTGGAAACCGCATCTAGGTAGCTCTCACTGTTTTATTATAAAAAAAACTTTGTAAAGGAATAACACAAAACAACCTGCATACTAACGACGTTCTTGTTTCTTGATATTTGTCGTATGCGCGAACAGAAACGACAGTTCTCACAATAAAACCCATCCACCGGCGTAACCTTAACCTCCAAGTCACGCGTCGAATATATAGGTGCAAAAATACGAGAATCCGAAATACAATCTATAAACAGCGATTTAAAATATCAGTTAGAAATGATTGATACGCGATACGTACATATCTCTGCCAGTGTCTCCCACCGCAAGTGTGGGTAAATAAAACTATCGACATCTTTTATGTCACCGAGAACATTTTTATAGATATTTCTTGTTCGACAGGACACCGATATTTTTAAAACATCGGTAACATCGATTGGGTAAAATATCTATATCGTTCCATCCCTATACTAGGGTCACGTGCTTACCGGAACCAATAGGAATGGCCAAGGTACTCAGTCGTTTCACGTCGGCTGACTCGAGATGTAGACTTTTTATTTTTATTTTTTTTTTCCATCAGTGCTCTTGAGTAATGGAACAATGCGTACATCATCAACTGCATGTATCGATGTGTCACTACCACGCTAACATGGATGGAAAACAATGAACAAAGAAGACGAAGAAGAAAAAAAACTAACCGATAAGCCAAATTTCAGTCGACTGAATGTACAAAAAGAGAGAGTGACAGTGAGAGAGAAAGATGTGGTGTAAAGATGTGAGACGAGCTCTCGTTAAATGAAAGAGCCCCGCACTTTGATATCCGCAGATATTGAGTTGAGTTGAGTTCGAATGTAAAAAAAAAAATAAAGAAGTAAAAAAGGAGGAAAGGGAGGGAAGTTTATGGTTCTCGTTGTTTGATAAAGATTTTAGCGCCCAGCGTAAGTGCTTTTATGTCAGTTCCAGCTCGTTCACTGCCATGTGGCAGCAAAAAGAAAACTACGAGGTGCTAACAAAAAAAAAAAAAAAAAAAAGCGCGCCCAGAGCAAACGACCAAAAAATAATAAGGAAAGAATGTGGCCGTACAAAAAAGCATAGTTCACAAACCGTTCTCCCCTTCCCCCTCCTGCCCCCCAAAAAAGAATCTTTATATGCTTTACCAGAACCATCCATTGCTCATAACATGCAAGATTTTGCCTGCGCAAACTGATTTCTTCACCGGCATGCCTGGAAAAAAAAGGGGGGGGGGGAAAGAAGGAAAGGAACGTGAAGCGCAATGGATGAAGCTGTCGTCTTAAAGGCGTCGGCGTAAAAAGGATATTGTAATTTAACCCCACCATGGCAACTTTCAGGTGTGCCTGAGGAGGCACGCCGAGCATTTAGTGCTCGTAAAAGGCTCTTCCGGCGCTATGATGGGAGGCATGCTTACGTTTTATGATCTTCCTGATTTAATGATCGGCGGAGTGAGATGTCTGGATGACAAGGATTCTCAGAAGAAGACGTTCACTTCATTCAGATTCATGGAGAGCAGTAATCGTATACCCGTAATCGTATGTCTGCGATTGATTTCTGTACGGACGTAGACCCCGGTAGGATAATTATATTCGCTCTATGTCCTGAGACGCACCGCGCGATGTGTCACCATTTGCGCAAAATAGCATGCAAAATTGTGATGACTACACTGCAAAATTCAACAGTCTCAGTTCAGTTGGCCCGTTCCGTTTCCAGAAGTTCCCAATGATGAATTACTTCTACTTCGAGAAGAACAGAAGACCGGGCTATATTATACATAGCTTATTCAAGTCACTCTCCCTGGCAGAAACAAGGACATGTTTCTGCCAAGTAAATGTGTGATTTCTTCTTCCTTCCTCACACTTTATTTTCTTCTTGCCATTCCTCCTCCCCCATCTTCCGGAAAAATATTCCCAAATAACTATAAATAGTTGTTGGTAACATTTCTCTGAGTCTGGGGAGTTATGAACAATGGACAAACATAAACGGATCAGACGGGTTGTGGGATATGTTTATTCACACGTACGTCTCCCTCTCTCCTCGAATCAGGAGCGATAACCCCATCATTCGTAGCAGTGGTTGGCGCAGAGCGTGCTATGCGGTGAAGTTCACTTTTTAGAGTGTGGATGACATCATTCTGTCTCCTTAAATCTTAAATCTACACTCTTAAAAATCTCCTTAAATCTCCTTAATTAATACTTAAATCTCCTTAAATCTACACTCTTAAAAATCAACTTCACCTCATAGCACGTTCCTAGCCACCCATCATCTCGAGTGACATCGTTCTTTCCTCTGCTTCCACAGTGCTTGTGTCTGTGTCTGTCTTTTTAGCTCCCGGGCACTGGGGTTTTAACGCTTTTAATTATGATTCTTTCCTCTGATTTGTTGAAAACGGGGGTGGGGGCGTACGCTATTTTTGTGGCGTTCATAATTGCCACAAAAATGGCGTACGCCCCCCGTTTTCATTAAATCAAGAGAGAACGTTGTCATACGGGAAGGTGGCAGAGATTTATCCAGACCCGCCAACACCCAGCACCCTCAAATGTTTGGCAACACGTACTCCCAATTTGTTTCCCTGTGTACCACTGTTACAATGTAACTGCACTGTAACCCCCGCCACAACTTCCGGTGCCACACAGACTGTACTTCTGCAACAATGTTTCCAATGCAACTGTGACGGAACATTGCAGCAAGGTTGCTGATACAATGTTGTGGCAGTGTCACAGGAACATTGCTAGCGCTGGATATGAAAAAGGACGGAGTAATCAGAAAGGAGCAAAATGACGCTGACAAGCAGATAGGCGGCGGTTATTGCTTTCGTGTTTTCAGTGCAGATGCACTGCACATGCGTAAAATGTTGAATTCTAGACTGTAGGATATGAGGGTGTGATTACCGGTGAATGTTGTTCCTGTAATGTTGGTCCAATGTGTCAGTGCAGTGTTCCTGCAGTGTTGTTTCTATAATGTTGCTGCAATATAACAAGGGTGGACATTAGCAATATAACATCAATATGATATGGCAACATTGCTGCAATATTACTGCAACAAATTTTGTTGGCGGGGGCATGGTTAATTGGCTACACTCTTAAAAATGAACTTCACTACATAGCACGCTCCTAGCCAACCATCATCCCGAATGACAACGTTCTCGGCCCTGATTTGTTGAAAACGGGAGGAGGAGCCTATTTTGTGGCATTATGCACGGCACAAAATAGGCTCCTCCTCCCGTTTTCAACAAATCTAGGGCGATAACGTTGTCATTCGGGGTGATGGTTGGCTAGGAGCGTGCTATGTGGTGAAGTTCACTTTTAAGAGTGTAGGAGCGTGCTATGCGGTGAAGCTTTGTTTTTTAGAGTGTATGTTGAAAACAGAAGGAGGAGCCTCCTTCGGACACGCATAATGTGTCCCAGGTAGGCGTCTTGTCCCATTTTCAACAAGTGATGAGACAGAATGATATCAATCGTTATGGTGGTTGGCTGCAAGCGTGTTATGATCAGGAGTGATAACGGTATCATTCTGCGCAGTGGTTGGCCTTCAGCGCGTTATCCCGTGAAGTACTATTCTAAAGGAGGTAAGAACTCCGATCTGCATGTATTTAGTTACGGGTTTAATAGATGTAATATTGTTCTGCTACGCTTCGTAATTCTGTTTGCAATTTATTGTTCAATTCTTCTCCTTTATAACTTCTGCAGCGTTAATACAGAAACGCACTCTCTTTCGTATTCGGGCGAGTAAACGCACCGCCGTCCAGATACCTCTATCCATCGTTACGTCATCTGAAGAATTGTAGCACCCAATCAGACGCCAACGCGGAGGTACACATAACGTTCTGCCTTACCCTTTTCAAGATGAACATCACTACATTTGATTTGTTGAAAACGGGAGGCGTAGCCCATTTCGTAGCCGCGCATAATAGATACCTAATAGACTCCGCCTCTCGTTATCAACAAGTCATGGTCGAGAACGCATTCGGGAAGATGGCTGGCTAGGAGCGTGCTATGTGCTGAAGATACGCACCTATCAAATTCACCTATACAAAAGGTGTCACAGGTAGCACGTTGAAATCGCCGTTTGGAGCCGACGCAGTCGGCGGGCTCGCTTGGTACAGTTCATAGCTCCTTTAAGAGTGAGCCTCATTTCGAGCCATTAAACTGAATGGTGTAGCGCCACTGCCTCTCCTACGGTTAAAGTTACGCCGATTTGCCCCAATTTCCTTCACGTATAGTAGTGAACGCAAACTGGATGCGACGCTAAAATCGGCGCACTGCGTGTGCGGGAGGCGCCCGCCGTTCTCTTTTACATGATCATGCGAATCACGTCCCCCGATAAAAACCTGGGACGTAATGGCTTTGAAAGGAAACAAAGCCCTCCGTGCATCACGTTTTTTCTGCCTCGCGTTGCTCGTGACCAACTTTTCCCTACGCCCCTCGTACGCTGCTCTCTTTCATTTTCTGCGAGATGTGAAAAGATCTGGAGCATCGGTTGTTGGCATCTGTAGCACGTTTTCAAGACCCGTAACAGGGAACGGTCGACAATGGACAGCAGGTTACATGTTGCGCACGTATGTGAATTTGTGCAACGGCCACTAGTGTGTTCGAACAAACAATGACAACACCTTATATCGGCAACTATATACGAGTGGGGCGTTTCATTGCGACGTGCGTTGCCCTATCCCATCGCAGGGAAGCGTCTTCAACGTAGAACACGTTCTTGGGATCGTAATACTAGTGTCCTGCGTTCGTGCGCTGGAGCGTGCGTTACGGAAGTGTTAAGAAAAAGGACAGAGGGGGTATTAACCGTGTATTAACATTCCCTAGAATGCTAGAATGCTCCAGCGGAAGATGCGAACGACGTCATAGCTTTCTGCTGCGCGCGACCGTTTGACGTCATGTCTTTTCGGGCCCCTCTAACCATGGGGAATTTGCTGTCTCTCAGTCGCAAGCTATCTCGTAGCAGACGACAGGACCGATGGTGTCGTCTGCTATGTGAGTGCACGGTACGTCGCTACTGATGTTCCTGCACAGTGCGAATGTTCCACATAACGTGTCGGAACTTCTGCCCGGTGAGCGGCTTTTTGGTTTTACTTCCACCAGAATATTCCGTGGGGATGTGGCTCGTGTGAATCCACGGTAAGTGTCTCAGCGCTACCTATGGCAACGTGTGCAGCAATGTCGGCTGGCCCCTGTCGGTGAAGATGTCACCCTCTGTTTCTGGGAACACGTGTACGAAGGCGCATGCGCGGAGGGCATACTGTATACACTGTCTCCCAATCAATGCTCACGGTATCTCCGGTCACCTTCTTCATCCGGTTATCTGCTGATCAACCTAGAATCTGTCTTGATCCTTAATTACGAATGCTGTCTCGTCAACAACAGTATGCGTAGAAGTTTTGCAGACCAAGAATCTATTCCTTCGACGTATTCCAGAAATGCATTCGACGAAGAAAGGATTCGTTCGTCAAGTTGCGTTCATAACTGCGCAGAAGCGCACTGACCAATTCTTTTTTGTAACGCACAGCAATGCTACTTCGCAATAACTATACGTTGTTCGATCGCGTCTCAGGACGGTAGCAATGTGGGAGAGGTAAACATTGCTTCCAGCGCCGTGTGTCGGAGACCTCCGGCGCACGTCAAAAGAACCCCAGGTGGTCGAAATTATCCGCTGTCACGTGCGGCACGTGCAGCATGTCGCCACACAAATAGGCTGACTCACCTTACGTGTAAATCTACTCCCAATTTGATTTTATACAGATTATCATATAGTCACGTGAAACTTCTAATTGCTTCAACAACGTTAAATTTGTAGCCTCGCAATTTTGACTTATGATATGAATATGGAATCTTATTGATCTCTATTTCGGTTACATCTAATGTAACCGCAAGATTAGTTTCAAGCACTTGTTTTTCGTCCAAACCATTGAAGACTGGAATGGGTTGCGGGTATCAGTGGTATCTACGGATAACACCGTAAAATTCGAGAAAGCTCTGATTGAGCTCAATAATGATTGACTTTTCTGATAAAATGTGTCTATGTTTTGTATAAGTGTATGGTTTTGTGCAACGCCTGGTATGTACCGCTCCTGTTTGGGCCTAAGGGCCGCAGTATACCTTAAATAAATATATATATATAAATGTGTTACACGATTGCGTAGCTAACTTCATAATTACTTATTTATTTTTATTATTATTATTATTGGCTATTAGTTATTATTTCAACATGGAACGATAGACTAGCCAACATAGTGAATGCAAGCGATCTCTATTGTTTAACACTGACTACAGCAACGCCTAGATTCGCGCAAATGAAAAAATGAGCTGATACGCGATAAATGAATTAAATATCCTCAAGCTCTATACGGTCTCCTTTTCAAATGACTTTATGGTAATTAGCATTGACCTACTTTTGAGGCGTTCATTCCTGCTGCTACTGTGTGTTCAATGGGCGGGACGCTACTCTTTCATGACTGTGTATCAAACGAACTAACGTACGCATTAACCTTAATTGCCTAATTAGCGCCTTTAGAACTGAACCGGACTCTATAGTAGGATGTATCTGCTCGATGCTTATCGTTGCGCAGTAAGTTTGATACAATGATGGGAGAGTGCATGAAGTACAGTAGGTGGTGCCAATTTTCTCCATTTTTTTTCTTCTTTTTTCACTCACTCACTCACTCACAGTAGGAAGCGAAAAGTGCCTGCAGGAAGGCTTCGATGGGATTCTGTGATTCTCATAATGTAGATCGTATATATTATATATTTATACACGGTAAATCAGCTGGGCAAGGAGCATTATGCAAATGCGTGCTTGTTCTATGGGCTTCGTCTAGGCTATCTCATAACTGCACGTACGCGTAACCAGGCACGCCTTTGACGCCACATTAATGCCTGCAGTTGTGTTCATGAAAGGATAGGCTGATAGGTGGCGTTACGTTAGTTTTAATAGATCGGAAGCACCCATTCGAGAAAGATACGATAAAGGAAGCTGCCAAATCCAAACTCATCCCCATTTTTCTTCTTCTTCTATCACATATCAGGAGGAATGTGATTTCACAGCCGCTTCAAAGAAAATGCGCGACTATGGCTTATCGCGTTTGCGGGACCATTATCGTGAACGTCTTCCGATCTGCTAGAAATCACAATTGAAACGACTTATCTGAGCGAAATTCGTTGTTAACAATTTGATTCCTAATGACAGACTTAAGACCAGATTTTTGAATGAGACTTCCTTTCCTTAGGAACTCACAAAGCTATACTTTCGTCAGAAGGTCGCCTTTTTTATCTCGTGATAGTTTTGAACGCCGCTTATGCTTTCCTAACGAAAGGAATCCTGAGTGCTTCCAGCACCGCGTCTGATAGCGAGAGCACACAGCAGCGGCATAGCCAGCAAGGGTTTTTTTTTTGGGGGGGGGGATCAACCCCCCCCCCCGAAATCATGTCTGTGGTGGTAAGTTTAGGTGTGGGAAACGTGTTGAAATCCTTCTCCCCCAATGTAAAGCCCCCAGAGAACCCCTCCCGAAATATTTTTCTGGCTACGCCACTGGTATACAGACCATATCTTTCCTAACCATATCCTAAAGACAACCTATATCGTCTTTTATTGTGAACCTAAAAATGTTTTAAAGTCCGACAGTCACGATCGTGCTATAGCCGGCCGTAGCCATGGAGACGAGCCACGCGGGTAGCCACTGGTAGCCATAACAAGCCTGTGTTTGAAATTGTCTGCGGTGATGGGTTGAAGCAGACGACACCGCGACTGCACACGACCACCCAGCGAAGTACAGCCATGGCACAGCGAAGCAGAGCAGGCATCTAGCGGGTCTTCCAAGGCGTTGCCGTTTGTATACCTCTGATGCGCTCCTTCGTCTCCTAAACTGATTAAGCCGTTAATGGAGCACTATTTATCAGCGGAGACATTTTCCTCTTCGGTCTGCCCATTTTCTGCAGATTCCCTAAAGGTAACTTTCCGTCCCTGCATATTTTCCCATACTTACACGGTGCTCGTCGATTCAATTAAACGCTAAAAAAATACGAGTTAATGACTTCGTTCGCGTCGGAAGATTAACTCCTCCGTCAACGCCCTCTAATGGAGGAGGTCAACGACAAGAAGTATATATTCAAAATAGGAGATCGCTTAAAAGAGAAATATAATCCCAGCCTGCCATATACTAGTAGCATCGAAGAGTAACCGCCCATAACTGCCTTACTGTCAATTAATTCCTTCGAAAAATTCTTACGAACCCGACGGTATAAATTATGCGTAAAGAATGTCATTAGTCCGTAAAGGCTTACTGCCGCTGATTGAGCTACATATCAAGGCATCATTCGCGGCACGCTTATCAGATCTGTTCCGCAAGCCATGAAAAAGGGTACCTGCCAGAAGTCAACTAACTGACTTACGTCGCGACACCACAGTTTTACCAGCTGCATGGCTCAAGGGGTACACTGGTGGTACTACCTTCGAGTTGATGTCGAAGACTTGGAGGTGGTGTGTTCGAATCCTCTCACCGGCTTTTGCTGCCTGTAATTTACCCTGGATTTTCTGGCCGGCTTTCCGGACGGACGTCGGCAGTGTTCCCGCTGAAGTCGGTCCAGGACGCACACAACCCTTCCCCCTGTCTCCCATTCCCATAGACAGATGACAGCAGGAAGGAGTGGGGAACAGGTGGTTAGGACGCGTCCTGGGCCGACATGCGCCTGGAAAGTCTTTGGAAAACCCAGGGAAAACCTCAGACAGCACAGCCAGTGATATGATTCGAACCTGCCACCTCCCAGTCTTCAGCACGACCATGGCTATACCACCAAGGCCATGCTGCTGGTAGACGGGTACGTGCTTTGAAAGTTTTACACCAAGGGGTACGTAATACACAAACGATAATACCCAAGTGCACCCGATATTTAAAAGATATAATTCGCGAAAGACGGTGTCTTTGAGCAACTTGTACCCTTCCACCAAGTTGCCACCGTCCTCGGAAGGGCTTGAACCCGCGAGCTGGGGATCAGAAGGTGGACACGCTACCGACTGAGCCACTGCGGGCGGCCCTAAGTGCACCTGAATAGCACTAGATTTCACCTTGAATTCTAGAGAAAACGGAAACAGATTGTCCTCATTCCTCTTCCTGAATGCCCATTACAAGTTGGCTCAAAGCAGCTCTCGAAAAACATACAACGTCCGCCATCTTGCAGCGCAGCGAGCGCGGAGTAACTCCAGCCGTTCGAAAAATCCTATCGAAGGTGGCTACTCTTGGGTCACGTGACGCTACGTCATACCCAACTCGGGTGTCGTCACATCCGCCGCCGCCTGTCGTGGTTTTGGCGTGCTACCATAGCTGTGCTTTGGAGACTGCAGAGACTCTCCAGTGGCCTGTAAGCATCGCTGCTGACAGTGATATGCTTTGCCGTCGCCAGCATACACAATACGATGTGTAAGCGTCTATCACAGAGTAGCAAACGGCGGAAACCGGAAGAGCCGTGGCGCCCCTAGCAGCATCCAAGGAAGTTAAACTGGCACTCATGTTCGGGTGTCAACGGTCAAGTGATCCAGCGCGCGCGAAAGACTAGTGATTTCTGAGCGCTAGGCCGTGTTGCCACAAAGTGACCGCGCGAAGTCGCCATTTTGTTTCTAGGCGGTGTCAAGTAGTCGCGGGCGGGGTCACATGCTTTCGAGAACCAATGGGAATGACCGAAGCTCTCGCTCCTCTCACGGCAGAACATGACGCGAAAGTTCGTTCAAGGGATCCTATCTCGCCAAGTAAGATGTAAAAAGGTTACCTTCTCCTCGGTACTCTGGTTCGTGGTACAATGCGTGTATCACGTAACGAACCACATCTATCAGAGTGACACAGCCCCTTTAATCTTACACGCCTGGGGGTTGCCTACCTTGCACTGTATATCAGCGCACGGTACCGTAGCGTTTTACGTAGTGACCCCGATGCCAGAAAAAAATAATCGACTGAAAACGAATGACGAGGCTTACTTGAACGACAACCATCACGTTCTTCATATACTGGCATAAAGGCGTTTTCGGAATTTCGTCTAGTTTCGGCGACATTGTGGAACACCACGAAGAAACCAGTTATGAAAACAGACCGCGATAGACGAATGAAGACAAGAAAAAAAGAAGAAGAAAAAGGGAGACCCTTAGTCGTGCTTTGTCGAAATGGCCACCACTCCTGTGAGGACCGCAGTAAATCATCTCCCGTATCGCGTTTCGAGGTTCCATGAGAAGCGCTCTTGGCAGTTGCAGCGATGATGCATGGGATAAGGTCTCTTTTAAGACCTCTTTTTTCCATTTACTTCACACGAAGTCGATGAGAAGAAAACATTCACGGGAGCGACTATTTATCCTGCCAAGAGGGATTTGCAAGCAGGTACGCTCTTTAATGGGTCGCACGTCGAACGCAGAGGTTATTGATAAAGGTATAAGGACACGGTATCGAAGGAGCGGAGAAGGCCGTCAAAGGACTACTGCTCCTGATATCAGAGCGTAAGTGCCTGTAAAACCGCAGCTGAATGCTTTTTTCACTAGAGTTTGCAAATCTATAGCAGCCTTCAAATCTTCATAGGCTCCCATAGGCATCAGCGGGAGCGCGATATCTTGCAGCACGGACTGCATGCAATCGATCACCGCGCATTTACCATAGGCAAGGTGCTGGGCCCATGGTCCTGTACCGTTCATATGCACCAAAGTCTCCGTCACCTTTGGGGTTTCCTGTCACCAACAGGCCTCTGCACCCTGCTTTGATTACCGGAATCCTCATCTCCATCATCATCTCTCATTACCTACAAATGGCACTGGGGCAGCGCCTAGCCTGCTGGCCGGCATCAGCCCCATCTCGTCATCGTATCTTTATACAGGGTGTCCCGGAAAACGTGTCATTAAATTATAATAAAAATACTACACCACCTAGAGTCATGCGGTCAATGGCATTTGTTCTTACTGGGTTTTTGCCACCTCCTGATGTGAATGTCGTGTAACGCAAGTTTAAATATGTAAATTTTTGCGAGCTTAAGTCGGAAATTTGCCTAGTAAAGGTCACTTTTTTACCCCACCAATGTGAAGAGCGTGTCTAATTTAGTCAAATTAATGATAATTGACAGGAATATTCAGGAGCTATCCCATCGGAAAAAATAGCCGAACATCATGCTCTTCGGATGTCGCGCAGAATAGCGCACGATGAATTTTTCAGCGCAATCTTTGTCAGTCCGACGAAAGGAGGTTGGAAACCCAGCCCTCCCCGACATCGCAGAAAGAGATAAAACAGGCACGGCTTATCACGTCCGACTTTCGCTGGGATGACGCTTTCCCTCTCCCAATTTAGGAACGGTTACTTCTTCTACTATCACTCTGTGGGCTGGCTTGGGAACCTCCTTTCGTCGCACTGAGAGCGATTGCGCTCAAAAAGTCATCGCGCGCTATGGTCCGGTGCTCCGAAAAGCATGATATTCGGCTATTTTTTCCGATGGGATAGCTCGTGAATGTCACTGTGAATTATCATGAATTTGAGTGAATTCGGCACGCTCTTCACATTGGTGGGGTAAAAAAGTGACATTTACTTGGCAAATTTCCGAGTTCAGTTCGCAAATATTTACATAATTAAACTTGGAGTACATGACATTCACATTAGGAGGTGGCAAAAACCTAATAAGAACAAATGCTGTTGACCGCATGATTCTAGGTGGCATAGTTTTTTTATTATAATTCAGTGACACGTTTTCTGGGACACCCTGTATGTGTGTGTGTGTGTGTTCATATAGGCTTCAACCCTTATATATTTTTACTATTCCGTGTAAGCACCGCGAAGCAACTGTGGCTATGAGCGGCGTACAGACGTGGACAGATGTAGAGAGGTCAGCAGGAAGGAGTGGGGGACACGGGGGTTAGTAAGCGTCCTGGGCCGACTTTCGACATTCGTCTGGAAAGTCTTCGGAAGACCCAGGGAAAACCTCAGACAGCACAGCAGGTGGTAGGATTCGAACCCACCACCTCCCAGTCTTCAACACGACCTTGGCTACCACCAACGAGGCCATGCCGCTCGTGCTTCAAGCCTTGCATTAGCCTAGCGTCTCCCTCTGTGATTTCTGTGCACGCATTTTGACATTTGATCACTCGGCGAGCCCTGATACTCGTATTCGCGCGCACAGATTTTCCATGTATGAATACGTGGGATTTCATTTAATACAACATGACTTGTACTTGGGACATTGAGCGGGAAGAGTGGACCACTGGAACACTGTAAAAAGGCACATTTCAGCTCAGCTACATTAAACTACCGCAGCTATGACGGAATAACAAAATTACAATGATCGTCTTCGATAAATACGTTGAAGTGCCGAAATTCGGTAGAAAGTCACAATGCTTGCACGTGCATTGAACGGAAAAGCAAGCCGGAGATGAGCAATACGTAACTTCGCCATTCGAACTGGATTGGTAGAGTGTTCAACGGTGCCGACGGAGGCTGATCTTATCCTTTATTTATTTCAGCATTTTTTTTTTTTTTTTACAAATACGTAAAAGATACTGGGCAAGAACAAAAAGCTACTGTGTAGCAGCTTGACGATGTTCTTGCCCCTTGGTTTGACAGTGGAATGTAGCATTCATACAAAACAACAACAACAACAATTCTATCGTGCAATCGCGACTGCTGGAACGGGTATCCGCGTCAGCCAAGCATCTCTTGCATTGAGTGGATATGAGATAAAATTCTTATATCATGCTGTTTATAGCGGCAAATGAATGTGGTTGCATTCCACCTGACGGCTCTGCTGGGTGTGGGGAGAAGTGGTCTCGTCTATTTTGTTGGATTTCAATTTGCGCCGTTATTAATTTGCTACCAACCACTTTATTTGAATGATGATGAGTGGAGAGTTTCATCGTTTATACAAAACCGTTGTAACCTATTGCTATGAAAATATGCACACGCCTATACAGGAACGCATACACATAATTACTATATACAAGACAACAACTATGAACTATGAACGCATTGCTTAAGTAATATTCTTTCAGTTTTCCTCTACAGAGAGTTTTATATCTGTATTTTTTTTTTATATTTAGCAAACTCAGCATACGATACAGCATACCATGGTTCGTTCGTGAAAACGGGAAAAACCAGATGCTCTTTTCCCTTATGTTGTATAGTGGTCCTGGGGGCTACATCAAGACACATTACTTAGGAAAACTACGTTATTGTACTTGAGACTTTGCTTATTATACTTTAGAGGAAGATTAAAGAATGTGTCAGGTTTACAAAATAGGCGGTACGAAGGAGCCATGCTTAAATAATGAATCTGAAAGAAACGGGAGGGAAAGCGATAGTAAAAGGAGGTAGGAATGCATATAGATAATACACGCAAAGTAAAAAAAGAAACAAAGTTAAAGCGAAAGAAGTGAAAGTGTACCTCTGATCCCACGACCTTAGTGGCGGCTTTGAAAGCAGATCTTGGGCAAGTCAATGTGACTTTAGTCACCACACAGGTGTTTATTGTATATTATAATGTACGTTGCGAATAATTTTATGAAGCGAATAATTATGAATGTAACCATGAATTGCTAACGTTCCATTATACTTCAGCACAGACACTTTTGCCTTGTTCAGTGCCAACAAAGCCACTAAAATAGTCGTTATTTGTTTGTCCTTTGTGTGTAGATTCGAAGTTTAAAACTACAAAAAAAAAAAAAAAACTATTCTCCGCCCATTTTCTCGGCGTAACAAGTGAGTCTCGAAACCACAGGAAACACCTGCCGAGAGCATATTAACTCAGAGAGCGACGTCCAAGACGGAGACCTCCAAAGGTCGACCGGAAAACGACCATGGCCAGAAGAAGAACCGGAGCGAGCGACCACGTGGGCAGCAGCGGACGACGCCACCATTATCATCATCGTCATCATCATCATCGTGGCTGCCTCTTGTTCTGCATGGTTGCACTCTACCAGCCAAAAGCGGCTTCAGAGACACGGAAAGCTATCTGTCATGCTTGGCTTAGTGTACAAGGACGGCAGGAATCCTGCAAAGCACGTTTTCTTCGGTTGCCGTTTTTGTGCCCCCAGATGAAAATAATCTCCTCCCGAGAGATTTCTTTTGTGGCCGTTTTTAAGGGGATACTCTAATGGGTCGTTAAGTGCGTCAACGCGGATGGAAAGCGGGGTATCTACCACGTGAATCGGAAGTGAGGGGCAAACTTTATACTGGGTGTGTTTGCACTGAATAGAGTGCATGTGCAGAACTCGTGCAGTGTCAACAACTGCCATACGGTGCCTCTATCCTTTCCACCCTCTTGTCTGCTTTAGTGGTGGACGGCGCTTCAGGTGCCACTATATCGCACGGTAACCGTACCGGTGACTCGGAATGCCAGGTTGACGAAGGTTCCTAGCGGATTAAACCTAGATTAAACCCGGATTAAAAACCAGAGAGCTTATTCGCTGACGCAACCCCTCTAGAGGGTACTATAGTCGTGTTGAACTTAAGAAGTAAAAGAAATCTAGTTCGTCAGCTCTCAAAATATTGGTGCGCAGCAGATAGGGTAGCTGGACACAAAGACGTCACTCTCCCTCCTCCGCCAGATAATGTAATCCATCACACTCACCCTGCTTCCGTATTGGCTGTTAATACTGGCTGCATGACACTACGCGAGCCTTCCCCCATGGTGGCGTTGCAGTATTTCTCTTGGCGCGCTACTGCGTCTCCTTATGGCGTATGTAGATAACGGACTAGATTTTTCTCCTCCATCATGTAGGTTCGGCAAAACTGGGTTTTAGTTTTTCCTTCGCTGGCTTATGTTATTTAGAAGACTACTAATTTGTGAAAATGGTTACGGCTGTGGCTGTGGCACTGTTATACACAGTACAGGAACGAAGACACACAAAATGAACGTCGAATACAATGACAGTGAAAGTCTGGACAATCAGGACCTCAGGACTTAATCATGGCGACAAATCAACTAGGACTGCGGCGCTCCCCTGTGAATGACATCACGTGAATAAATCCTGTATATAGATGGAACTCTAAAGAAAAGTATGCGCGTTCCATAATGTTGCATAAGACTCAACGTGCTACGGTATTTGTACCATGAAGAGCGAGCAATGAAGACGAAGGAAATGAAAAAAAAAACAAAAACAACAACAACAAGAGTCGATGTTGAGAGACGTTTTTTAATAACTCGGTGCAGCTTCATATGTATCTTTTTTGATGAGGATGAGTCAAAGCTTAACTCGCTATGTGAGTGATGCCTTTAAGTATATAATGTACATGAAGTTTTTAATGTGTATAAAACATACCATGATGCTTTAAATATGACAACGTAATGTATTGTAATATAGGACGCGTAATATGGCATAAATGCAGGCAAGCTGGTTGATCAATTTGATAGTTTGACAAGCCTGAGCATGGGCAAACACGAAGAAACAACGCACCACAACAGCTCAAAAGCAGGCTGATTTTGAGCTGTTCTGGTGTGTTGTTTCTTCGTGTTTGCCCATGCTCGGAGGGGGGGGGGGGATATGTTTATTAAGAAAAAAAAAAAAGGAAAGGTCCCATGCTCAGGCTTGTCTATATTATGGATCGTACTATGGCGTGCCCCTCATGCTGCGGGATATTTTGTTTAGCTTACAAACAAACAAACAACGAATCCGTACAATCCTTTATATCTGGACATGTCGTCCACGGAACGATGATGCTACAAAATGGACCCACGTGCTTTTTGGGAATAGCAAGCCTCGTGTATGGCTACCCTCTCCCCTTTCTCTTCTTTTTTCCACCCATTAAACATACCTCCCACGTGCAAATAGCCCTGCGTCTAGGTAGAATCAACGTATTTCTCAGACAGGTACAGAGAATACCTCCGGTCTGCAGCCGGTTCTATTTCGAACACAGGACAGTTCATCTGCTGAATCATGTAGAAAGGGAGCCCTCCGAGGCCTAGCTATCCGTCTGGTCACAGCCGGTCTAAGTTTTTTGTCCAATTAATTTATTTGGTCTTTATGCGATTTTCTGGTCACCAACCTACTACCAACTCCACACTGCTCACGTTGTTCATCTGCTGTACGACTCAAAGGCCAACAACCGCTGCGTGTTTGCTGTGCACGCGGATGACGGGTACGGGATACAACTTGCACAAAGATCGCCAAGAGAAGTAAAAGGAGGAACAGGCGGACAGCCATTGTGACTCAGTGTCCACAAAATATAGGTGTGTAAATCTACTATGGCCTGCAGCCCATCATAGAGTCCATTGAACAGCACATAAACCACGTCACGCGCGCTATTCAAGGGGCGGGAAAAAAAAAATTTCGCCGCACACGTTGCCTGATAAGGTGGACAACAACGTCGTTGTTTGTCTGCCTCGCGCGGCAAACCCGACAGGCTGAAACCTAGAAATTATCCACGGGCCATCACCAAGACTCGCGTACTTCCTGGCCGAGCGACGAACACGTTCAATACCCCTGCAGAGACGCACCCACAATTATTACTCCTCGAACCGGACCATGGGATCGTTCCGCTTTCTCTTGATAGGTAGTGTCCGATAACTCGCGCTTGGTATGTCGCCCCCCCTTGCATATAAGCCCGAGGAATGGCTCTGAGGATACGCTACCAAAGCTCACCCGCATCCCACGGATGACGGCGATCGTGTCTGGAAAACGCAATGCATTCGATGCGCTCTGACGCCTAATAACAGTCGAGTAGGAAACCATCTCGAATGTTTCCGCACGAAAGAGCCGCGGGGTACACGCTTATTATGAATAGAAAGGAGTAGAGGGGACGCCGTTCGAATGAGGGATGCCGTTTACTGCTTATCGTATTGCGCATTCATTCGTCACTCGAATAAGGCCTGTCGTTGTGCATGATGGAAAATATTTGTGCCCTGAGGGTGGAACACAAACGGATCAATACAACACAAGCATCAGGGTCCTAAGAACATGGAAGATTGAGATGTGACAGTCGTCGAAAAAGCCAGACAGCGAGCGCACTTGACAGGAAATCGAGAGGAGCATGGTTCGATTGTCGATGCTGTCTGGCTTTTTCGACGACTGCCATGTTTAGAAAAGGTGTCGTTGTTCATAGTTTCGTAATGCAACAGGGTCCTTATGTCCGAAGTCTGGTCGGGGGGAGGGGGTATATGTTTATTAAGAAAAAAAGAAAGGAAAGGTGCTATTAAAAAAACAAACAAACAAGCAAACGGAAAAGAAAAAGAAGGAAAGCCAAGAAAAGAAACAGTGGTCTGGTCGGGTACTGTATACTACTCCTGAGGCGGTGAAATACATACACCGTGCCATAGTCATATTGAGGTCTTTTCCACGGACCATGACTAGACAGCAATGGCTACAAGGCGGCGGGAACTCCTCGTTGCTCCGTCTAGTATAAACCCGGAACTGAAATTTAGAGTTTCGTCCACGTTACCTCGGTAATTCCAGACGCTCTTGCGCAGGTTTCGTCTGAACGTCCCCTGTATACGGGCGCTAAACAACACCGCATAACAACATAAAATTGGGAAGGCTGATTCAGTGAACCGTACACTTTGTGCAACCGTGAAGAACACTGATCACATTCTCGTGCACTGTTCTAGATACACATCTCAAAGGGCTACCAAAGCATGGCAAAGGGCTACCATGAAATCAGCTCTCGACCGGCTGGACAACCGCAACTTTGACCTCGTAAAAGTGCTGGGTCCTTGGCCACCTGACAAGAGATGCTGCCTTGTGACATTTATTCAGAACAGTGCGTTGGAGTCAGTCTATTAGGACCGTGTGATTCACTGTGCGCTACGTTAACCGAATTTTATTTTGGCGACGATTTGGCCATGGCCGATATTTATCGCGAAAGCGGCGGGCTCTTTCTTTCTTTAGGGGGGGGGGGGGTCTGTTTATGGTAGAGCGTAGCTTATTTAGTGACTCTAGTTTATGGGAGTTGCCGTATTTGTCGTGTGACTCATTTTCAATTCATTTAATTCATTGATTCACTCATTCAATTTTTCCCTATTATTTTTTTGTCAACATCAACATCATCATTTACCTGTTGTGGTTCTTGTTGTCCGAAGTCGATATATTGCACCGCGGGTGCGAAAATTGTGTGTGCCAAAGAGGTGCCAGGAGGACTAAAGGAACGTTTTCGCTTTTCGCTAGATTTCTTTATGTGTACGCATGTGTGCCTGCCTTCGAAGGACACCAGGTGCATTTCATTGCCACAAGGGACACGGCGTAAGGACGGCCCCCTTCGCACTATTTAGTACAATAGATTGGTTCAATAGTGATACTCGTGAGTACAATCACGTTGTATTAATTGCACCGTTATAAAACTTACATCGTGAAAATATACCTACTCTATCCAGCAATCGAATATTTCTTTGTATTGTATACGCAGTGTTTGCAGAAGAGAAAGTTCTGTGATGCATGTAATTCGTTTGAGAATGTCAGGTTCCCGCAGGCCTTGAACTAGAACTTATGATGTTGAAGTGCCTATGCAAATGAAACGTGATGCACTTAATCACTAGTGCTTACACTTGGACAACGTCGATTAGCTCAGTCATTAGGAAAGTCAGTTATAGCTACTCTTTGAAGCGGTAGCTAAAATTAGCAAAAAAGGTTCCATTATGAATCCTGCTATATGAAGAATCATCTCACTGAGCTTCAACCCGTCAGGTTGTTCGATTCTTCGCAAAGTGTTCCTGTTCCTTCGGGTAACTCTTTGTATAGTCAGAAGAGTCCCAAAAAACGAAAGTATGGTTCACACGACGTAATGCTCTTTTGCTTCTTCTTTACAATCCAATGCCTCCCTGTCAACACGCCAGGCTCGTCGTTTCTTTGACAACAACAACTATCGATGGGATGAGATAAAGATTCCAGTTCCCTTGGATAACCTCTTGGATAACCAAGGTACTTCATTCATGTAACATAATGATTTTTGTCTTTTTGTTGCTAATTTAATCCAAGCTGTGTGTGTGTGTGTGTGGGGGGGGGTGATGTAGGGGAAGGTGCGGTCAGCCTGCTCTGAAGTGGCGGCTCGGTGCACCCAGGGGAGGGAGAAGAGGGGAGGGTGAAAGAGGGAGGATGGGAGAGATGATGGTGGCACAGGAGAGGGAAGGGTGTGCTAACCCTCTTGCTCTGGGACTAGGGACAGAGAACATGCGAGCATCCCTCAGTATATAGTCTTCATTGGCATGCTCCCTGTACCACGGCAACCGCCAGGATTATTGGCGAAGTTACCCCATGAATCCAAGCTGGCCTTTCCAAGCCAGTCGAAATACGTACAGTGCTGGACAAAAATTTACGGAACACGCTCAGGTGCATTCCTTCCTCAGAGTGACACACTATAGCAGCGAATACTACTGTACGGACTTGAAAGCAAGTTACTGGGTTACCTAGGCTTCATGCCTGGAAGACCGTACGGTCTCCTTCGCTGCTAGCATGTCACTCTGAGAAAGGAATGCGCCGGAGCGTGTTCCGTAAACTTTTGGCCAGCACTGTACAAGTAGTAGTTCTGTATAGCGGGCTACCCATACCATGTATATATATCTTCTCGAAACAATGAAACAGATGTGACAGCAGAACGCTTGTGAAGACAGCAACGTAACTACACAGTTACACTTCCAATGGGAAATGCTGTTTTGTGGCATCGTTGGACATATGTACGGAAGACACCCACGAAGAACGCAACGAAAAATGTCTGCAGTCCAGCCAGCACGACGTGACGTCTTGCGAAACCTTCAGAAGGGATTCCGACATCATCGATAGGAAGCATTCAAGCATTACAACACTCCATCATTCTTGTCGTCGGTGCTATGAATATGAGCCTAATTCCCTTGCCTGCTTTTAATCGGCGGCGGCTTACACAGACAGACAGAAGCTCTTTCACGCTATCGCAACAGTCTCAAGAAAACCGTAGCCAGAGGCTTTGCTTCGGTACAAGGATCGAGAGTGCGTGAGACTAAACGGCCTCCCTTGGAAGCAGGATATGCGTTTGACCGTATCCAGGGCGTGCAGAGGGACCAACGCCGGAGCGTGCAATCGCCGTGCTTGTCCACAGGCGCGCCACTCCCGCCGGCCTTCGTATATACGGACGCTCAGCCATTTAGGCCTCTCTCTGCCCTCCTATGTCTTCACGCATCAAGTCACGGAACGATCAACTGATGAACTGCAGCGCCGCCTTGATCGCCACTACCGATATAAGGGCTAATAGTACAGGAGCCCATTTGTCAGGTGTTCCAGAGACAAGGGGGTAGAGCTCGCGAAGACACGTTTTGATGGGGCTAATCGCCAAGGATGGCCCGTATCCATTGTGCGGGTTGGACATTGGGGACAAAGCAATGAGATGTATACGATTGCTCGTGATGATAAACCGGGAACGCGATTGCGGGATACGTAATTCTACGGGGCGACAAATGTTCGCTCCGGGGGACTCGCGCGGGACTTTCGTCTAAGGGGGAGTTAGCGGTTCCGTACATTTGAGGGATGACGATATTGACTGGCCGTCGTCGGCCACACGCGATTGCGCGTCTTCACGACTATAACTAGAAATGGATGAAGGTATACAGTCAAACTCCTTTATAGCGAACACCTTTTTAACGAAAATACCACTACAGCAAATTTTTTTGCGGTCCCGCTGGAGCCCTATAGGTCCAATAATGGACATCCTTTTTAACGAAAATACCTTTACTGCGATTTTTTTTTTGCTGTCCCCTGAGTTTCGTTGTAAAGGGGTTTGACTGTATAGGAGGTGCAGGGGTGAAGGGCCTCTTAAAACAGAATTTCACCGCATTAGACGCCCACCAGCTCCTGTGGCATAGTGTTAGGATGATCGCTTTCGACGCCGAGACTGGGAGGTGGCACGGGTTCGAGTCTCTGCATCGGCTGCGCTGTCCTTCCAGGAGCTGCAGACCTTCCTGACGAATGTCGACACAGTTCCCCCCGAAGTGAGCCCAGGACGTATACTAACCTCCCTGTTTCCTACTTCTTCCCGCTATCCTCTCTCCATCTGCTCACATCTGTTATACGCCGCTCATAGTAACAGCTACTTCGCGGCGCTCACAGCGAATTTTAGAAAAAGACACCCCTAGGTCAGACATAATTTCAAATGGCATAATTTTCTCTTCTGATTTGTTGAAAACAAGAGGGGCGAGCTTTTTTGTGGCACTAATGCAATTTTGCTAATTGTCACAACAGGCCTTCAACCAAAGGGAAGGTTGTCCTTTAGTGAGTTCAGTTGGTGTAGTGGGGGAGGGCGTGATATTCGTATCAGCTGGGGTTGAGAGATTCTTTCTTATCTGTCATCACTCCCTTCCTTAATTATCCGCGCCGTTGCGCCACTATTTCGCTACGAATTTGTGTAGCGCGATAAAGGCCTGTTCCGACATATAGCGATTCGATATATAGCGCTACAAAATAGGGCGATATTTTCCTCCTCGTAGTGCTCGGAAACGCTAAAAATTAGTGCTTGCCGGAGTTGAGCTTCAGTCAACTTTTTCAGCGCTAATATTAGCACTACATTCGTATTGGCCAATGAGGAGGCCCTTCAGTGGTGACGTCGCGAAAGTCGTGGAGCTGTTTTGCTTCCGCATTTCACGGCATGGCGACCGCATTGGAACCGGCGAGTGTGTCATCCCAAATGCCTGATAATTTTTCTGATTGTCCTTGATAAGGTGTTCAGTCAGTTGATCGAATTTTTCCGTCGCTGTCGAACTCTGGAGGCGTCATGCTGGGAGAGACCGGAAACGATAACTTCCACTAAATTATAGCGCTTGCGCAGCTTTGCAAGTGTGAACCGTCCGATAACAGTGAGCGCTGTTTTTGCGTGCTGTTTTGTAGCTCTGTATTAGCGCGCAGCTATATGTCGGAACAGGCCTTAACTGACGTAGATGCAGTCGAGCAGGTGGACAAACCATTTTGGGCCGCTGTGTCGTGTTTGTTCTTCTGTGTGGCCCATTGCTGATCTTTTTCCTCGCGAGGTCAATCACTAATTTCATGAAAAGGGGCAAACGTTAAATTCCAGCACGGAAAAGTGACAACAAACTTATATCATAAAATATTATGAGAGCAGCAGAATGCGTCGGGTGACGAATTGGATTTCTCCCTTCTTTTTTCACTCAAATCAAATCGAAGAATAAGACGCAGCACTTGAATATAGTCGCGTCGAATGCCAACGGCACTGTAAAAACAAATCTATAGTATGAACAACAACAGCCAGGGTTCAACCTGTTTCTTCTATCTGCGTTGTCATGGTGTGACCAGGGACTGTTGTTCATGATAGTCACGGCGAAACCGGTTCACCAGCTTGACACCGCGACATTATACATAAGAGCCTATTTTGTGGCAGCAGACGGCGTGAGACGATGCACAGCCTGACACGTCTATCAACTTGCCATCTGACGACGGAGGGCGTTTCGGATCTGTATTGCGCTCTTCTCGTAAACGCTGAAGAAACGTTTGCCCTTCGCCCCCTTTTTCTTTCACAGGGTTCGTTTTATTGCGGCTGCAAATTCATAATGGAACCGCGGTATAGGAAGTATAGGTATAGAAGTCGTGGACCTTTAATGACATTATCGGAACGATTTATCAGCTGTTACTGACATTATTTCTAGTCTATCTGTTTTGTTGTATCGATGCCACGACATACCGCAGATAAGTACGCGGGCACACGGAAAGCTCCCGGCTCCGAGGTTGTAGTTCCAGCGGTCGCCGTTTCGCGAAGGATTTGGCGCAACTTTGCGTCTATATCTTTAACTCACGTGACCTGCTAACCGATTACCGTTAGGAGCGACATATTAAAGGCAAGGAAAATGTGCAGAACTGGCAGCAGATGAACTACGCAGTAGATATGGTGATGATGATGTACATGCACGTGGGGTGTACAACCCCCGTCAAACTTAACTGTAACGCGCGAGCGCGTGACATACGCAGCGCCAGGACTGCGGAGCGTTTGTTGCAGGGTTGGAGGCCGTGCGCGAAGCAGAAGCTGCGGCTGCAGCACCAAACGGAGCATGCCAAGCTGTTGTCATGAGGCCGTGTATGTCTCAACCCAGCCTCGGGCTCAGTTTCAAACCCTCAGGGTAACCGTTCGCTGCGTTCGCGTCCGCGCAGGCTACGCACTTGCGCGTTACTATTAAGTCTGACGGTGATTGTACATGTCACTTGTTTTCCATAATAATGTACAGTAGCGCTTTTAGCAGCCACTATCGCGACTAACCTTTAACCCACCCATCCCTCCCGCAGAGGACTGGCGTATGTCCAAGTCTCTATCTACAGGAGGTCACGATATATTCTTTTGCTGATGCACTGGCTTTTATCTTGAAGTCCGGAAGATTACAACTACAGTAGCCACTCATCATAAAAGAAATATTTTTCAGTGTTCCTTCAAAATGCATTGTGATAAACGAAACAAAAAGGGAACGTTAATAAAGTAATAAAGCGACGTTGATATTATCGTCTTCGTTAATATTAATATTTTCTTCGTTGCGTTTTCCGCGCGAAGATAAAGAGACATAGAAAACATGCCATCCGTTTCGTTTTTCATGCACAGCTGCCCGGGAAACGACACGCAATTTCGCATGGTATACGCACTCAGAATGAGAAGGAATGTTGACGCTGCGAAGACGGTTTTCGAAAGACCCCGTGAATAGGGTGAGACGTTCGAACGGCAGGTGGTGTGGACATGCAGGGACGCACTTCCGTTAAGAGACAAAATATGAGGGCTTTCTGACCCTCCACATTGGTGTGCCTCTCGCATGAACACTGGGGTCGTTTTTTGGTAATATATCATAGGTATTTTTATCATCTTACCTTCTGTGGCCGTCTGTGGTCCTGGAAGGGGCGGTGAAACCTCGAATGCTCTATGCTCGCCCTCATGTAATGCCTCTCATCAGTGTTTCCCTCCTTTTTGCTTTTGCAGGGGAACGGTGGAGGTGCGGTGGTGACCATGCTGGAGAGTTTTCTTCCCAAGCAGTCAACGCGGCCTGACCATGATGTGAGGTCGAAAGAGAGCCTGGGCCCTTAGGCCATGACGACCTTCCTTCCGGCCCACGAGCGTGTGTTGACGCTCGCTGAGAAGTTGTACCAGGCCGCAGTCGCCGGACAGACGGAAAAAGTAACGGAACTCTGCAGGCTTGGAGCGAAAATCGAGCCCGATTCGGTATGTGGTCGTTGTGGCAACACCCTTGAGCTCGAAAAACGGGACATTTCCACATAACACGTTCAAGGCCATCCACTGTAAATATATCGTTATCGCTTCTAAATACAGTAGGGAGCTGGACGTACGCCTTTTTGTGACCATCGATACAAACACGGAGTGTCACAAAAAGGTGCACGTCTCCCTTTCTCAACCTATGAGGAGAAAGGACAATATCATTCGAAACGTTGGTGTGCTATAGTAGTGTGTTATCTGGTGAAGTCCGGTTTTTAAAGTACATTTCATGATGCCTTTGCACTTATATACTGACTTATATAAAGGAAACATCCAATGTAAAAACAAACACGTACACAAAGAAAGAAAGAAAAGCGCAGAGAGAAGGTTTTGGAATTCTTATGGCACTTACGCTGTTGAAAACAGAACTTTGCCACATAGCGTACGCTCCTAGCCAACCACCACTCCGAAGGGTATGAATGGAAGGAGACACCTACATTGGACACATTATTGGCGAATTGGGGTGGTCATTTCATGGCAACACGGCCTAGCGCTCAGGAATTGTTAGGTCGGCACCCGCGCAGGATCACGTGATCGTTGCCACCCGAACGTGAGTGGCAGGAATCTAGCAGTTCTTATCGCTGGGATCACGCTATAGGGGCATCGCGGTCGCTCGTCTTCTGGTTCCGTCGTCTGCTAACCCCATGTTGACTTCGACGTGCGGACCAATGGGGACCTTCGCGATGCGGATGTGACGACACCGGATATAGTAGGGCTATCCGCTGCACGGTCGCTTGGAGACCGGGTGGCGCTCGGAAAGTGCGACGCGAACATGCGAGATCTGGTAAAACTGGCGAGAACAGGCGGGACCTGGCAAAAAGAGTTGCCACGAAGAGACCACCCGAATTCGCCATACGTATGTCCAAGATAGGCGCCTCTTCCTGCTTTCAACAAATCAGGAGAGAGACCGATATCGTTCAGAATGGGTGGTTGGCTCGGAACTATTATGTGGTGAAGTTCTGTTTTAACAGTGTATATATAGTCACAAAAATGTTTGTTGTCAACGTGAAGCCTTATTTTGTTTCTTTTTGTCTCGCATGGTTGCATACTTGTACATAGTGCAGCGCAACTACTGTATTTGCTACTTCTCTTTTTTTCTTTTTTTGGTGACATTGTACAGCCGCAATCAGGCTTAGCTGTAACGGCCATGTGCAGGCGCTAGCGTGGCGGGGCGTTACATCTGTTTTTCGTACTGCGTCCGAGGCAGTTCCGAGACTGGGTCTCACCCCATGTCTCACCCCATAGTTCCGTGGCTGGGGTGAGACATATGCACTGCCTCACGAACGCGCGGCAAAAAAACGAGATTTTGGGGACACAAAAAATATCAGTGTGCCGCCAAGCACGGATTCTTTTCCAAAATATTACGATTGTATTTATCGCATTTGATACGGGAGAATATGTTTATTAAAAAAAGAAAATTAGAGCACTGAAAGGTTAGGCTTCATAAGGGCTACTTTCCCATGGACTTTCTTGGCCAGACACATTCTGTGGTCACATTTCCAAAAGAAGCGCGGGAGCTATTCAAGATCGGTCGTCAAAGGTCGTCGATCCCATATGATTGATGAAAACGGTAATGAAAAAAAAAAAAAAAAAGAACTGCTCTTTCCAGTTCTTTTTAGTCGACTGTTCGCCGGACATTCATAAATCAGAAGAGCCTCACTCTCCAGCCAACAGCTATACCTTACGACTGATGGTGGCCTCCTTGTTGCCATGAGCTTTTCGTCGAGCTCACAGTAGCGCTTGACAAGCCACTAATCCGATGCAGATCATGTGCGCGCAGATGTGAGCGTGTTTTATTTTATTGCGGATCTCCTGTCTACGCTTATATTGACCTTCCAAACTAACGACCTAAATGCTCCCGATATCATGAAAACTAGAGACACAAAATCCAGACGAATCCAGAATTTGCCGAATCCGAATCCAAGGAAGGTTCTGCGAATCAACGAATCTCGAATTTGTTTAATTCTTTCTTAAAAAATAGTTGAAAAACCCAGAGAAAAAAAAACATATATTGAAAGTGTTTTGAAGTCTATAGATTATGATATCTTTGTTTAATGGAAACAAATTAAATAATAGTTCACTTTCAGGAGGAAACATACCCATATATTCCTTCTTAAATGTAGTTTATTTAACGTGTTGTTCATCGACTATACAGGAAATACGTAAATTGTCGAGTCTGAATTGTTTTTATAAACTAAAAAACAACCAAAAGCAAAACCATGTTACTCTTAAACTTGTAATGTAAGAGTTCCTGCGTGAACTCTTTGAGTCCCGCAGAACAATGTAAACAAACAAACAAGAAAACACTTGCCGGTCAATAAGGCTTTCGGCGGACTCCGGAGGCGTCAGTTTTAAAAAGAAACAAACAAACCTGGTTCGTGGATTCGAAAGATTCGATTCGCCGTTTTGGGCACTGGGATTCGGATTCCCGAATCCCTGCCTAGGATTTCAAGATTCAGTTCTCACATCCCTGCTGAAAACTACACTAACCCCAAATCTGCTAGCCACTTTTTCTTTTTCTTTTTTCAATCGATGAGAAGCACTTCTTGTCCTTCTCCACGTTGGAGGTTGATTAAAAAATTGGGCAACGATAGAGTGACCAGCGTGGAGAAGGGGAAGTGCCTCGGAGTTATTACATCCAGCTTCTCATCGCTTGCAAAAAGTGGCTAACAGATTCGGGGTCGATGTCGTTTTCAGGAAATCGGGAGCACTTAGGTCTTTAGTTTGGAAGGAAATAGAATTAGAATTGATCCTTTGCGCCCAGCCTTGCTAGTCGAGTTTGGCGTTCGGGAGTTTTGCATTATTCCTTCGTCCATCCATATAGCACCGAATACCTCCTTACAATTAAAATCTGAGCCGTCAGCTCGATTATAAAATATTCGGATAAACTCCTAAGGTCTGGTAAAAGTTCTTCCCGTAATATAGTCAATGCCCATTAGTCACTGCGCGGCGAGTACAGGGTCTTACCCTATAAAAGTCTACCCGCGCAGGCATGCCGTGCTCGTCAATTAATGCAGTGGCACATTGTGTTAAATACATATAAAACTCATAAGGACATTGAATCATGGTACATATCGAAGTGACTGAGCAACCCAATCGCATAGTTATAGCGCAAAATGTGCGATTCCCTCAGCCAAGATGGCGGTGTTGCGAAGCGCAGTTGTGACGCAGCTTCCTATACGGCGACATGTCGCTTTCGCAGGCAGGGACGTCTCCGCGAAATGTTATTAATGCGTTATCCTTAAAGTCCTCGGTACGCAACAATCGCGGCGTGGTATGTCTGTAGCCGCGGCGCGCATGCGCTGAGATTGGAGAGGGAGAGGGCGCGTGGAGAACGCGCGACGCTGCTCACTGCTCACAGGTTCAGACGTGTCAGCGTGGTCGCGCCATGGGTTATGAAAGCTGTGCGTAGGAGCACCGGCGAAAGAAGGCAGAGGCTCCGAGACGGCGCTGCCAAGCTGAGTCGGAGGAAGCCCGGAAGGCTCGTTTGGCAGCGGATGCTGTCTTGCGTTAGCGTTGTGTAGGGTCGTGTGAAGGGTCGTTGCAGGGATGTGTAGCGTTGTGAAGGGGATTTCCAAAGGGGATTTCAAGTTTTAGTGCTAATGCATTTCTGTCGGATCCAACAATTGATCGACCATGTTTTTCACTGCCTTTCAGTATAAGCCGACGGTATCCGTTTTGGTTATCGTCTGCTAATTTCGTCGGCTATTTCGTTGCTCACGTTGCTCACTTCGGGAGCGAAATACATACGACAGTTACACGAAAGCGGAATGAAAACCGCAGTTCCATCCTGCTGGCAGGATATGCGACACGTCGCCGTCGTATGTATATGTAGACCGCACAATGTGCCCCCTGCATTCAGTAATTGCCGAGCACGGGTAGACTGCAATAGGTTAAGACCCTAGATGTTTCACCAGTAGGTACTCAGAACGGATTTTATATTACGGTTTGTGCATTACATTGCGGTTGTGGTTTTCTGTATTTTATGTATGTACCTTTCACTTCTATTTGTTTCTGTGTTATGTAGTGATCCCACAAAAAACACTATACGTTCGTGGCCTAATTGCTACTTCAGTGCCTACTACCTGTTAGGTATGGGTACTTTTGGATATATTTCCGCACCGAGATTGCTATATATTTCGTGTCAGGCAGCTGATAACTTTAGTGTCTGAAACTGTTCTACTGTACCACCAGTAGAAAAGAGTCATTGCTAATGGAAAGTAAAAATGCTGCCCATTTAATGCTTCAGGAAGGACGTACCGCTCTGCACCTGGCGGCGGCCAACGGATACGTGGACACCGCAAGGGCCCTCATTCTTGCTGGCGCCAAAGTGAATGCCGTGGATGCGGTGAGTCTTTAAGACGCCATTACTGTCACGCATGACGAGTGCAAAAAAATAGCTCGCACTATTTCTCGTAGTGCGAGCTAAATAATGGCAGCGAGGCTTCGTTCACAAATGGAAGCATTACGTTACGAGCGTATACTGTATGCGCAAAATAAGTATTCAGACCGACACTATTCGAATGATTCCTCAAGTAGCAAAATATTAAGAGCATCACGACAGTACAGAAAGAAGCCAAAGGCTAAATAGAAACACTCTCACGTTCTTTCTTACGATGCTCAGAGTCACCGTGGAAGACATGGCAACTAAATTCGCAGCCAGCTTGTGCAGTGACGTTACGTTTGGTCACGTGACATGAGAAAACATATTGCCGCACCGGAGTCATGCCGTGAGTATAGTTTCTGCATACACGTGCAATTAGGAGAGCACATTGTAGAAACACACGCTGCTGCCTCATTGGGCCCGTAGTATGACGCCTGCGACACATCCCCATGTTTCTGAGGTCACGTGGCTCAAAGGCTGCCCGTGACGTCATGTGGTATCGCTGCCCGACAACACCGTCAGTAGCTCCCCGTTTTCTTTTTGCTAACAATTCAAATCTTCGATAAAAAAATAAAGAGAACATGTTGACCGTATCTCAAAGTGTTCCTCAATCACCTTTATCTCGGTCGTACACACTGGTGACGTCTGCAAATGTTCCGTAGCCCATGCGTACGTCACTGTAAAATGGAAACCAGATCTGAGCGTGACGTTTTGTTTTCTGCTGTACCTCAAAAACTACCACGGTCTGTACAACGGCATATTTTCTGGGCTTAGCCTGCAGTCGGATACAACACTGGTCTCCCAAAACCACCCAATAAGAAGATGATGATGATGTTGATGTTAGCGAAAAAATAATAGGGAGAGATAAGAAGAAGGGTACTTTCCGTCTGTTCCCTAGCATTTTGTGCGAAAAAGTTGACATATAACATTTGTACTATATGAAGTTGCTTCAGCGTAAGGCTTGGGTACCTTGACGGGGCGGTGAACGATTGCGGTTAGAGTGGGTCGAGTCGAACTCGCTCCAACCGAAGGAGATTGCAGCGGCGCCTAGCGAGTCTAGCGTCGAGCATACTATATCCCGAACGTGTCTAGTCGAGTCAACCTGCCCCCTGCGTCGGGTTGACTCGACGTGACGCGAGTTCAACACGACCCGACAGCGCTTACATGAGCGAGTCAAACCCGACAACCCAACCCGACCCGCTTCTGTCGAGTTCATGTAAACGCGGCTATTGTGGGATTGTTAAATGAAAGGCGAATTTTCCCACTGACTTTTGAAATTATCACATTTCCATCCCATATAGTAATGCACGTATTATGTCGTTGCTATCGATTGCTCGTCGCGTTGTGCGTTACACTGCAGGTCTGTAAGGTGCATAAAAGTGTAGTTTCTTAATTCTAATCTGCAGAAAAGAAATGGACATAACATAAGGCTAGTATTCATAAATTGGCTGACTGTTTTCAGCCATAGTGCTGCAATACACACAGAAAAAAAAAATTGAAAAAAAAAAACGGCACAGCTTTATAACAAATCCGCGGAAGCTGAGTGACTGCCGTGTGAACCCAGGCCAATGAGCCACACAGCCCGCCTGCCAACGTCTTCTTAGTTTGCAGGTTGCCCATAGCAGCTCAGTTCACGGAGGATGACATAGTATGTGTCAGTGAAGTGTGATATATGTAATCTGATTCCACAGAGGGGTTGTCTCCGCGAATACAATGCCCGTAACGTAGTTCTAAACTGTCTACGCTCTAACGTATTACCTTCCTGTGAAGAGGATTGTTCCCACACGGCCATAATTCCACCTCAAGCGTGTTGCTGTCCGTACTTATAGCACCTGCTCTGCTTAAAACTACAGAGTGTAGTTGAAGCCTCCATCTCAGCTGAGAGGTCACAGCATAGGGAGGCGCCCCACCACCGGGCGACTTTCCGCTTACGCGCACAAACAGAAGAAGAAAGAAAGGAAGAAAGATAAGGACTAGTACTACTTCCTTGCGATGTCACGCCGGACTAATCAGCGAGACAACCTAATTCCTATCAGTTGATAACTCTTGTGTTTTTATAGCTCATGGTCATTCGGTTCTTGCGTTACTCCCCCCCCCCCCCATCTCTCTCTCTCTCTCTCTGTCTACACGCTGAATGTTC
Organism: Ornithodoros turicata; assembly: GCF_037126465.1. NCBI lineage: Eukaryota > Metazoa > Arthropoda > Arachnida > Ixodida > Argasidae > Ornithodoros > Ornithodoros turicata. The sequence continues at coordinate 25,386,118 of NC_088207.1, forward strand.
TTTTTTGGATCTGGAGAACTAGGTGTCGTAAAAGTTAGCACGTTTTATCTTTAATGGCATCACTCTGTCCACTGGTGAACGTTTTGAGCTTGTCTGCGACGTTACAAAAACGTGATTGACTCGAATTTATAGCTTGCTTCGAGTCACACATATCGATCGCCACCAAATGGTTCTTGTTGATGATGATGGAAGTAGAAAAAGTACCTCCAACTGGCCAGTATGCGTCGTGGCTAGCCAGTGCGCGTTCTTGGGTAGGCTGGCTCCTGGGCATTTCTTTTTCATTCGGGACGCCTTATTCCTTGTAGATGTTATTAGGAAATAGCTCTGGCACAAACAAGTATGGAAAGTGCGGAGCACCATGGGAATAACGAGAAAGAAATAAACGTGTCAGAACACATTGTTCCCGTTACTGCCGTCCCCAGACTTGTGGAGACCAGAATGTGGACCATATCATTTTTAATTCAAAACCAATCCAATCCAATCCACGGTCGGATCCAGTCCCTCAGTTTGGGGTGGGGGGTTTCTTTGTCGAAGCGCGAAACTTGGGGGAAAGCAATGTTTTTGGGGGGGCGATCGCCCAACCGCCCCTCCCCCCCCTGGGTCCGCCACTGATGCAATCCACTAACTGCCATTGCGCAGGAACGGACCCTCGCTGACTTTACGGACACTGTCGGCTTCGATCATTCGTACGCGTTCCCTCACCTCTTACACCATCTAATCGCATCCATTCCTTGGTTTACGCATTCTGACTTGCCCTATATGTCTATTTGTCACTTGTGTGTTACCTTGTTTTTAGCCCCTGTTGTCTCGGCTTGCTCATCTATGTTTCGAGCTTATTGGTAAATTAAGCACCCAGACAACGAATATTGGAACAGCCTGCCTGAACCGTATATCCATGTTTTTTTTTTTTTCATACACAGTCAGAACAACACATAAAAAAATAAAGTAATCAGCTCAGAATAAACAACCTACTGCTTCGGCTGCTGAAAGAACAAAAAGAAAGACGAACACACGGAAGCAGAATGAGAAAAAGGAAAAGAGCAGGCATATCAGAGCTTGATATCCCCCCAATAAGGATATCGATGGCGTGCTTCCAAAACCATTTCTCCAATTTCAACAGATCTCCACTAGAGACGTGCCCAGAGAAAACGATAACACGTCCAGAAACTGCACGAGCATTTCATGAACATTCCATCCTTCGGAAGGGCAGAGAGAGCTGGCATGGCGTGCGGAGGACTAGACGGGCAAACGTGACAGATGATCACAAACGCGTCACGATACGGCGGGAAGCTACGTGTGTAGAATGCAGGACGCAGGGGGACACTAGTCTCTGCCGGCCACACTCTGCGCAGGCTGCGAGGCCAAGCGACAGGTGCTTGATAATAGTGGCGTCCGCTAAACACGGCGACCATGGCTCTCGGCGGAAGGCTTGCGGGCGATAAGTGGACGGCGTCTGGCATTCGTTCACTGCTGCTGCTGGAACTGGAAGCATTTTATGGAGCGCAGTGCTGGTACAGCGGAAAGTGACATTGACAAAGAAGGCCTAGCATATGTTGGTAGGGAAAAATTGCCCTTTCTTTTTCGTGGTTCTCTGGATGATGTATATGGCTACGGGTTGGTTTGTTTTAGAAAGAGGAAAATATGCAGATGTTGATTGATTACGGGAAAACAATAAACCGGAACACATATCCATTTATCTACCGATTGTCTTCATCACATCTATTTCTCGGCAATAACTAAAGTAGGGTAATGTGGGGCAAGATGAGACATAAATTTGCAATCGAATATGAAATTTTTATTTTTCGTGTTTTTCAAAAACACTAGCAATAGACATATTATTAGGGGTCTATCCGACCTGTAAATGCAGAACAGATTTTACCGGTCTAAAATAAGCGCAGAATAAGAAATTCAAAAACGCAGATTGTCTCACCTTGCCCCAACCCTCGGGCCAAGATGAGACTCGCCATCGTAATGAACTATACAAATTATTTTTTGCAATCAAAGCAGACAAAATAAAGCCCGTAGGGCCCTACGCAACCCCATTGAGCCCATCGTCCACATGATGTGCAATAAAACCACACAGAACCCGGTACTATTTTGCTCCGCCGTTCTTTGCAAACATGGCACCGACAGTCTGATGTGTCGCTGGTCACTCCCTGTTGCGTGCGCTTCTGCTTTGCTGCTAGAAAACAGAAAAATTTGCTGGAAAATTCTAGGCCATATGCAAAAAAGAAATATCTTATCAGTTTCTAAATTACATTAAAATTAAATTACATTAAATTGTCCCGTCTTGCCCCGTGCATATCGTCGGATGAATTATTTTTTCTGTTGAACACCGGATAACCAATAGTGCCCATATTTCGCGTACATCTAGATGAATGAATAAAGAAATAGGATGTGGACTTATATTGACTGAATAAGCCTACGAAACGCTGCTGCACAGATGACAAGAAAAAAAGACTTCAGAAAATCGCGCCTATTTTGCTGGTCTTTACATTCCAGGCAGAAGCAACCGATTTTTTTCTTCTCTTCAACGCAAACACCAATCCGGACAATTCTCACGTACAATGAAGCGGACATGCAGAGCCATCTATGAGTCAAGTTTCAAGCGCATGGAGCAAAGCCTCTCTGAGACAGGCGGCGTCGAGCAAAAAATGTCGCGTCTTTCCCCGTGTCTCATCTTGCCCCACCTTACCCGACTATAGGCAAATGTACGGTGGGAGAACGATCGACTTCCGCATGACGATCACGCTGCTCTGCGCTGAGTGAGTGAGTGAAAATATGACACATAAAAATAAATAAATAAATAAAGTAGAAGAAGATAGAGAGAAATTAGCTTTATCTACGTGGACATAGGCTACTCCACATCGCTTGCAGACCAGAACTCAGTGACAGTTATCAGTGCTCATCCGGGCTGAAGTGGACAACGAGCATGACATTCGCGTGAACTGCATTTTCGGTTGCGTTCAACGCGGGCCACTATGATTCCATATACAGCGATCAAGTCAAAGCACCTCACGGTTTGGACATAGGGTTCCTGCAGTTAGCAGCAGAGTGCAGTGGAAAGAAAGAAAAAGAAAGAAAAAAAAAACGTCGGTGACACGGCTGATGGTCCGACGACGTCACAGACACACCATGTACAGAGTAGCGACCTGTAAAAGTTTACCAGCGCCGCCGTGCCTGAAGGTGCTCTGAAGGTGATCGGGCCCTGGAAATTTTCAAAGTGATTGAGCCCATACTTAGAGCAATGTTATAATACGACACGTGCGAAATAAGTAGTCGAAACGACCTCAATTTTCCCGTAAAAATGGCAGTCGCGGAATTCGCGAAAATTATTACGTGTCCAGTAGCCCGGTATGCTGTGGATAAGCTTTACGTAACCTTCAGTAAGTCCAAAAGAATCTCCGTCGTTCGATCACTACCAAATTAGTGCACAGGAGCCTGCGGAGACAGCAACTCTTATCAGGGAATACATCGAGTAGACGCAGGGTGAGCGCAATTAACGGGGTAAACGCTGCGACAAACAGGGCGCCATTGAGACAGAGACGTCCCCTAATAGCCCCTTGACGACGCAATTTAGGCCCTAATGAGTCGACCAGAAGGGGATCATTTGAATAACTTTATCAGTAAGTAGTACTTCCCTGCGGTGAAAGACCACCGTCCGATGTTTGAACAACTTTGACGTCGCACGTGGTCAGGTAGGACAAAGGCTTCCTTGGGGAAAGGCTTTATTCTATACAGAGTATTCTTCAGCCTGCAGCCTTACTTGTCTGGGCGCCCACGCTCGGGCTTGTTGTTAGTATGGACTTTTTTTTTCTCTCTCTCTCGCGGGATGTTTTATGAGCATTGATCTATGGCATCATGTTTGCTATGATGTTAAAGTACTGTGCCACTTGGTGAGGACGTTTCTTGGACGTCTCTTTTTTTTTTCTTGCCTTTTGCTGTGGTGTGCTAATAAAAGAGCTCGCCGTTGTCGGCCTCACAGAGGTGGGCAACGTCACGACTAACAACCTGGGGGATTGTACGTCCTGGGCCGACTTCTAAGGGAACTATGCCGACATCTGACAGCCGTCTAAGGGAGAGCAAAGGAAAAACCCCAGACAGCAGGGCCGGCACCTGGATTCGAACACGGGTAGCTCCCAGTCTCGACGTGATCATATGGCAAGACCGCTAACCAGTCAGCCACGGGAGCTGCATGGTCGGTTTGCTTCGTCGTATCAGCTGCAAAGCGCACAGGTAGCGTGCCGTACGTTGCTCCAATCCCAATTCTCCAGCCCTCCCTCTCATCTCCGCCTCGCCTTCGAAAAACCCAATGCTCCAAGTTCAATCAACTGATCACAAGTGCATTCTTGTTTTCCTTTCCGATTATGACACTAAAGAGCAGACTCCTCCGGTCCTCTAATTTCCTCGTGTATAACTTCCCCCGTATACTAGAGGGTATGCGAATGTAGGCAGAAGCCTTTGGCGGAAGGAACACCTCAATTACATGCAATCCCGTGTAGAGGGAGGCGTGGCAAACCGATGCACTCTGGATGAGCGTCGTAACAAGCCTCAACACTCCCAGCAGCGACGCATTTTTATGTCCTGGACAGCGTAATTGCGGACGGGGCTGAGCAACCTCAGTGCTGGCGAACACCTTGTCGCGAATTGCAACGTGTTCCATAGCCTCAGATTAGTAGCCGTTACCTTCTGATGGATCTGCTAAAATTGGCCTTCCGTAGCCAGTTCGGTATATCGGCTATAAACCGTAGAGAAAGCTTGCAAAAGCATTGATGCATCGAGTCAGTTGGGAAGGGCAGAAGTGAAAACGGCTATAATACTTTATCCGTCCAGAACAGGCATAATTAGTGCTGCATGCTTTAGTAGTGTTATTATGTAAGAAAGCTGGAGTACCTTGACGTGATAGTAGCATGATGTGAAAGTGCTGGGGCACCTCAGTACCCTTTCACAGAACGTCGTTAAAGGAGCGCAGAAAGCGCTTCAGTCACGACAATTTTTTATTTTTGCAAGACAAGCCGTTAACCTGGCTGCTAAAATGCACCATGCGAAGTGATTGGCGGTGGTGGTGTGACGTCATAAGGAAGAGGAGTGAGGTCTGCCTGCTCAGACAAGGCGGCAAGTTTCGCTCTTTTGTGAAAGGGGAAAGGGAGAAGGGGGAGTAAAAGAGAATGGATAGGGGGGTCAGAAATTAAAAGAAATAAGAAATTAGAAACATGGAGATAAAGAAATTAGTAAGGAGGGAGGGAGAGAGAAGGAAAGCGTTCACGACAGTCCCACAGAGGAAGCGAAAGCTAGGAGCGCGTCTCGCGCTTTTCTACGGATGCGGGTGTGATCCTACGGGTACAAAATCTCGTCTAGAGAGCCACAGGGAAGCGATATAAGGCACTGAAACTCGAGATCAAGGTGCCTCTGGCTGCTTGAGACTCTGCACAGTCCGTGATGACGTGCGCGTAGGTCACCAAAACAGAAACAAGTGATTCACTCGACGGTTGCAAACATTTCGCGGAATTCGATCTTGGAAATCGCGACCGCGCGCAACGGTGGCAATGCCCGCAACTAGCCGCCAGAGTCGCTTTGACGTCATCGCGGTACAACACGCTAACTGGTTTGCTTGTTCGAAGAAGCTTCGTCTGCTACACAGAGAGAGGACTGGGAGTAGAAAAGAAAGAAAGAAAAAAAAAAGTGCGAAAAGCGCCAGCCCCGATTGGAGCGCGGTTTTTCTTGTAACCGTGATGACATCACAATCCTCCTCCTGGCGCACGGTACAGCGATTCAGTTTTTAGTTACATGAATTACATTTGAACCGCACGACGCTTTTATTGTTCAGGATATTTAATGTGTCAAAGTACACTTGTGTAGAACAATTTTATTCTTTGCACTATATGAATGTATGTATTATAATGGGTGGCCTTGATGAACACGTTTTGGAGAGGTGCCTTTCACTGTCTCACATATGGTTAGGCTAAATTAGCTTGAACAATGAGAAAGCCTAAAGGCTGTTGAACCGCATTGTCCTAAAAGAATCCAGAAAAAACAGTCATCGCATTCGTAATGATTTTTTTTTACACAAAAATCCGTCTCCCGCCGCATCATTTCAACATCGCAGAGACTTTCGGTGTAGCATCCATCACTTCTGCGGCACCTAGACATCAGTCTGCTGAAATGGAGTGGCTCCCTGTGGCTTGTATATACGAAAAGCTAAAAGTAATGCGCGTCTTCTAATATCGCACAATCCCGCTGTGCCCTTTCTAGGTCATTTTCTACTTGGGCAGGTGAAATTCGATGAGGTGGATATTCGATGCAGTTGCAATAAGCCCACCGCTTTTTTTTTTGCTTTTTTTTCTGCCCTGTGTGAATATGGAGAAGGGGAATGTGAAAGGATGAGTCATGTGCTACACAGTTTGGACGCGATCTGAAATGCCGTTCAACGTGAAAAGCAATGAAGCGAAGATCATGTTTGTAGATCAAGTTATATTTCACATCCCACCTTCAGGTGAGCTTGTCTCCCGAACTTGTGCTGCCATAATTTAGACGCATAAAATTTTCCCCTTGGAATGCATTTTAATCATGAACTGACAGACGCATTGTTATGAAAGCCTCGGTTTAGATTTAAACTATATGTCGAATTAGCACCCGACAGGAAATTCAGTTGTGTACACAAGTCTAAATTATGGAACAGATTTTCTGACACAATTCTTGCGGATACATCATCAAAGAAAAAGAAACAACAACAACAACAGCAACTTTATTGTGAGATGATGAATTTCATGATGAGTTTCATGATTGATGATGAGTTTCATCGCCAGGGGCGATACTCTACCCCATTGCTGGTGGTGATGCTTGGAATGAAATAATGAGCCCCTTCACAATAAGGTTCGAAGTCCTATGGTATCCAGAAGGGTCAAGAGAGTTCTGAGGGCAGAGCGTTGGTGGACTGGATGTGGCCAGGGACCAAGCAATTTTGCGAGAGAGGGAGGGGGTGCGAGAGTCCAGCTCGTTAAAGGATCCGGAGAGTACGGTTCAGGAAGGTTGGTAGTGTGGGCAATGCAAGGGTATGTGTTCTACACTCTCAGAAAAAAAAAGGGTGGAGCAGTTATACCTTTCAGGAGGCAATCTTTGTCGCATATATTGTGCCTAAAAGGTTGCAAAGTTCTACCTGCTACCACACTCTCTGCCACGAATGATATGGTTACCACTTCTGATTCGGTGAGCGACGGGGGCGTACGCCCTTTTGTAGCAATTTGGATATATGATAATTGCTTTTACCACCCCTTTTTGCGCCCTTTATCAGACGCTATGATGATCTAGGTTGTAACTATAGAAGTTACCACCTTTTCGCACCTTTTTTCTTGGACTGTAGGTCTTCTACAGCACCGCAGTGACAGCATTGGGGAGAGTCAACTTGTCTCAAGCCGTAATGCCACTGCGCTGTAAAAGCCACATCGAAGAGCGTTCGATGAACAAATGCGGCATCTTGACGAGAGGTATCTCGAGGCATGCGGAAAGCGAGAGCTGGATCAACTCTGCTCAGCATAGCTGGGGGGAGGGGGTCAGCATGTCAGAGGTGCATTGGTGAGAAGCCAGAGGAAGCTGATAAAAATATGCAATACTATTTATCGACATAAACAAAACTTCAGTAGTATTTACAGCAACCTAACTGTGAGGCGATTTATTATTCCGTTTCACCGCATTACCCGCCAGCAATGCTGTACAGTATCGCGAGTGGCAATGAAACTCCCCAATCACCATCATTCAAATAAAGTTGTTGTTGTTTAACCTAAGATTATTCGATTTTTCAACAGGGAGGCCGTGTTGCCACAGAAATGACCACGCGAAATCACCATAAGAGGGCGCGAAAATAATACGATAAAGGAAGCTGTCAAATCAAAGTTCAGCGCAGTGTGACGTCAGCCACTTCAAGGAAACGACAACAACAATTAAGCTATATGAACCACGTGTCCGGTTATCATGTTTTCGGAGTGTGTTATTGTAAATGCCTTCCGATCTGCTAAAAAACCATGGTTTGTACTTGACGCTGTGTCGTACGCTGGTTCTGGTATATTTTAGGCTAATAGTCTTGCTCAACGTGAGAACGGCACATTTAAGCCGCGTCCCATTATCGTTCCAATGGCGCAATGGGCTGCGCCACTCTATACGCCGCGAAAACTAATTCGCCGACACCGAAACTATAGGAGCCCTAAAGGCGGCACCTGGTGTCCTTTCACTATAACTTTTCCGGTGGAGTAACTCAGTTTCTCTGTTAGGGTTGACGGACTACAGTGCACAATCGAATTGGAAATTGCATTGGTCATGACACCCAGTATAATTGAACTGCATTGCAAAAAACAAAAACAAAAAAGGAATTGGAAACCGATATTGCTTTATTGAATTCCGATATGTTACTAATGGAAAGCAATAATGATTTTCTGCATTCCAATATGTTGTAACTGGAAACCGGTTTGAGTTTACTGGATTCCAATATATTCAAATTGGAAGTGTATTGTAAACCAATATTGGTGTGCTGGATTCCAATACGTACTGATTTTTTGTTTCAAGTTTTTTGGAGTAGCCATCTCCTGTGTTTTGTAGGAGCAACCATCTCCATATTTATCATAGCACCAACCGTAGCTCCGAATGCTACCGTTATCACCCATTTGTGGAAAGCGCGGAGCATACGCTTTTATATTTTTCTTTAGGTATAGCAAGCCGACCTTCGGTCAGGCTGACCTTTCCGAAATAAACGTATATCCCCCCCCACCCGCTGAGAACTGCATAAGTGTCACGTAAAGGGCGTAAACATCCCGTTTGCAACAAATAAGTGGATCACCGCGCGCTGTGCCCCAACCACTGCCACGGATGGGTTATCGCTTCTGATTCTTAGAGAGGTGTACGCCTTTTTGTGTCAATTTGGATATACGATAATTGACACAAAAAGAGCGGTGGTGAAAGGGCTCGCCGTTGTCGGTGTCACACAGGTGTGCGACATCACGACTAACGCCCTGGGCGGACTTCTATGGGAACTGCTCCGACATATATGTCTGAAGGCCGTCTGAGGAAAAACCCCTGACAGCACAGCCGGCACCAGGATTCGAACCCGAGTACCTCCCAGTCTCGACGTGACATGGCTATAGCACGCTAACCACTGAGCCACGCGAACTGGTGCACAAAAAGGCGTACGCGGTATACCCCCTCCTCGAATCAGAATCGCCGAAATGTCTGTAAGAGAATCGATAACTGCGGCCAAAATAGTAATCCCTTTCTCCCCTTGTACTTTCGACTTCAATAGTCGTGATAGCGGTAGATAGTAACTGAGAAAGTCCCACGCAAGCGAACGGAACACGCCGGCTGCGTAACCACTCCTTCCAGCGTGCCGCAAGGGTGTGGATTCTGCGGGGTTCATGACCCAACGCGCACAGAGAATAATGGGAAGAACAGCAGCAGCTAGGCTTAGACCGGTTTGTTTAAATGCTCGCTTTTCGAGTCGGTACAGCGTACACCGGCGGGGCGCTGACCCCTGAAGATCACAATGGCGTGTAGGGTATCTCCTTGGACCGTTCATTCAGAGGGATCGTTTGTCGGCTATAGCCAGGTACATTTCAGGCTGCATCGTTATTGACAGCAGCGGAGAATACGGCGACGAAATCGGCGGCATTCTGTCCTATTGTGTGCCAACACAAAAATGGAGCCCGCGAACGACGTCCGCAAAAAAAGACACCGAATTGGAGACAAGATACTGAGCAGAAAAAAAGCAAAGGAGAATCGGTGCGTGAAATACGGTGCCATTGTGTCTATGAGCTAAAGTTGATTGTGCTGTACACGGACATCATCCCACTGCATCATCATAACTTATTTGTTGTTGTTGTTGTTGTTCTACAGGAACGTAACGGGAGGCGTCGTCTGTCACTCGGTGTTCTGGTATTGAAACTGAGATAACAATTCGCTTGTCTTGCTTCATTTACTTCCAGACATCTGGCTCGTCTGAGCAGTGGAATAGGTCACAGACTGTCATTTACGTACGAGATCTGAACGATCCACTGGTTATATTTTGGTTTGCTATTTTATTCTGATCTGCTTCCTACTGCCCCCCCCCTCGGTGCCTGCTTCCAAAATCGCCACAAAACCTTGGGAGGTATTGAACTGCATGTGCACGTCGGCGGCACCACCTGCAGGAGAAACGCTTTGCAGCTGATATATTGCTATTAATATTGTTTTTTTTTTCTATTGATGGATATGAAAAGGAAGAAGAACTACGAAGTAGAAAGGGAGGATGTCGGGTTCGGCGCGGAAGCAGGGTCCCTAGCCCGCCGTGCATGGGTGCTCTAGAAGGCTAGATTCGGAACAGCAGTCTTCACAGGGCTTTATTTACAGCGCTGTTGCGGTTTATAAGCACACGTTCATGAACCAACGCAACGAACGACATACTCCAGCGTACAAAAAAAAAAAAAATCTCTATATCGAGGCTCGGGGCATGCACGATCTGTATTATTATTTGTATGTATTGCAGATATTTTCAGTGTTTCGCGATACCCACTCTTCTAAGCACAATAGGGATGCATGGTGCCAACGCAGAGGTCTGCTTTCATAACGTCGCACTCGGTGTAAGAAAAGAGGACATATATGACAAAACTGAGTGAGATGTACCACTAAACGTGAATTCGGGACGTCAGATCTTTTAAAGTCCAGCTGTTTCGACAAAGCTACCGGTCCCGGACTTTGTGTTTACAGACGAGGGTAATAAATTACGTAGTCACTGTACCGGAGAGTGGGCTTGTCGTATCAAGAAGTCTCGGATTCCGGATATGTGATAAGGTTGACCGAGTGATATTGGTAAAACTAAAACCGGATAAGGAAGGGGGTTGCCTCAGGACAGAAGCCGCCGATATTTCGAACAGAGACTGTTCTTCTTCTGGGCGGATAAGTTTCATGTACCCGTCCAGTAAAACAGGTGCCGTCCTATTTATGCCGTATACAATTGCACACAAACAAACACAAAACAGCGATCAAGATCCTCGAAAAGAAAAAAAATATACTCCAAACTTCGCGTTGAGGCGCCAGTATCGATGTTAGGAGCGTAGTTTTTTTAATGCTATCCGTCACGGGAGACGTATATGATCTTATCTAACTCGCGGCTTTACGCCGCGAGACAACTATGACCGAAACGTTGATCTGTCATCCAAACATTTCCTCGTCGCTCAGTCATCACCGAGATATGCAACTCGCTACGGAACAGGACTGCCATCACAGGGGTGGCAACCAATGTATTGCTCTGCTGTTGTTTCTGCGCAACGTTTTGGATGCCTTTCGATCACGATAATTATTTTTATCCGATAATCTCGCAGTAAAACGCGCAGTTTTCAACACAAGGCCTCGTACTGTTGACGACTTCTATAGATGTGATGCGATGTAATCTTGCGGAAGAAGCACCGCATAGTTTACACGCGCCAAACACGCCCATTTCTTGGCGTTATATGACGACGGAAATATGTCGGTAAGCGGCAAAACGACATGTAAACAAAGTCACATGAATGCAGAATGACGTTTTCTATGACGTGCGACCAGGACAAGATGGCAGCTCCCGCTTGAGGGCAGTTACAACAATGGCGGGTTTGCGTCACCCCTGTGACTGCCATGGATGCTGCACATTGTGCTCGAAGGCTTCCGCTCATTGCAAATCCGCCTTCCGCAATCTGAAGTGGTTCTCAATCACAGAAGGAAAAAAAGAGTCACATTCGTGATGACGCCAAAGTGGCATCAAATTAGCAATCAGCAACAGGGGTAAGCAGATTCGTAACATTCAAAGGCAGCCGACAGACTGAATTACAAATGGAACGAGCTACTGCAATGCGACGCCCAATGGACACCTTCGGCGTCTCTGTATAGTGATTACGCAGCGGCTTCTCCTTTGATATAATTACCTCCCGTTGCTCTTCTGGGTATACAACGACGTCTGCAAGGCGACGGACATAGAATATTTGAAGACACGGTTACCAAAAACAGAGGTAATTGCATCGTGTGTGTTGACGTTCTTTAGTGGCGGCGTACGACAGAAGGCGTTCGCGTAGTTCCTCCAGCATGCTTCAAGACTGTTGCCCTGCCCTCGATAGTTCCTCGTGGAACTTGCTGCCCTCAAGAGACTAAGATTGCCCCACCCAATGTACACAACTAAGGAACTCTCTTCTAGACGGAATCGTATAAGAACGTGTAACATCTGTGTCCATGATGGTTTCTGTTTGGCTCGCTTGCTCAAGCTTATTACACTTTAAGCGTACGGAATGAAGCATACCAGACTGATGGTTTTCTTTTAAATAATCAATCAATCAGACTGATGGGTCGAAATGAAGAAACCAGCGGCATGGCCGAGGGGGTTAAGACCTCCCGCTCCTTGGTGGTAACCAAGGTCGTGCTGAAGACTGGGAGGGGGTGGGTTCGAATCCTACCACCGGCTGTGCTGTCTGAGGTTTTCCTTGGGTTTTCCGAAGACTTTCCAGGCGAATGTCAGCACAGTTCGCCTTGAAGTCGGTCCAGGACGCGTACGAACCCCTCTGTCCCCCACTTCTTCCTGCTGTCCTCTCTCCATCTGTCCACACCTGTACGCCGCTCATAGCCACAGTTGCTTCGCGGCGCTAACACGGGATAAAAAAAAACATGCAGAGATTGAAAACAAAGATGACAGCAATCACGGTACCTTGAAGCCAAAGTGCTACTTGGTTAATAGCGTTCCCCCTGCCCCTCCATACTCGATCTTGGAACAGGTGGTGTATGGGAGGGGTGGTGCCGTGGTGGTTATGGTGGCGGCGGCCGTGCTTTCAGCTGTTGGCCTTACGTTGTGAGCGGCGTCACGACTGTGGTCGAGGTTAGGTGAGAGTAGAAGGAAGGATGAAGGAGGAAAGGTGATGAGCAGATGGGTTGACGTCGTGATTATATATAGTAGGAAGCCCTTTGCGCATGATCAGGTGTGCGGTGACGCCGTGTTTCTAAAATGCGGAGACACGTTTGTATAGTTTTTCCTTTTACGGAATTAGTTTCTTGAAGCGACAGTATGGACGATCGAAACCGAAGCTTAAACAAAAAAAGCTGTTACATGGTTTCTGTGGTATTGGAAAATTTATTTACACTCTAAATTTAGAGCACGCTGTTTGGCTAGTTATACTGTTGGTTTGTTATGGTGCTGAGAACCACCGTACAAAATATGCTTGTGCCGTCCGCGAGTGTCCTCGAGCTCATAAAACTGAAATCGAATGCGAGCATGCAAACATGCGATATTCTTCTTTATTAAGAAATAACTACGCTTCTATAGCAGAACTTCTCCGCACGACACATTCTTATAGTCAAGCATCATCCTGAATGACATCGTTATATCTCTCCAGACTTTTTGAAGACGCCAATCTTACACTGTTTTGCGACACTTACGGGGTCACGTTAATTGTCACAACAACAACAACAATAAATGATGAAGAAGTGATGATGACATGGGATGTCACAAGAAGACGTACGCTCCGCATTTTCCATATCAGTGATGACAAAAATATCATATACTGTGCAGCGTGGCTTGCCCCTTCAGCGTATTACGCCGTAAAGGTTGTAGCATCTACACACAATAGACTTCTCCCTGTTTGTAAACAAATGACGTCATATAGTGTTCGACAGCTCCACCGATTTGGTAGAGTTGAACTACGCTCCATGCTAGAGGCGAACAAGGTCACACCCGAAAGCCACGGTCTTGAGGGGATTACGATGATCCCTGAAAGGGACGCGACCTTCGGTCCTACTTTTCTTTGAACAACGTCCATTCGTGGAACCCAGCACTCTCCTTCCGATTTGTTTCGGTTTGATTCTGTCTACCAACATCATGATGACGTTTCTCGGGTAGAGGTCTATTCATAGTCGAACACAACTCGAACTTAAAAAGTCAGTGTATATCAGCTCTAGCTACAGTCCCTTCAAGTTACTCCGCAAAGACAGAATATGTCACACTCTGCAGCACAGCGTGTGAAGGGACGTGTCCTCGTTGCCTGAAAGGTCATTCAGAGCGTCTGCCCCGTACGACCAATTTGATATTACACTATCGTCAAGTGGACGTGCACTTCGTAACAACAAGCAGGCTCAAGTATGTTTGCGCCTGCCATCGTGGGATGCACTCGACCTCTCCGGGGTCAAGAAAGGTTCCTAGGCCAAGGCCAAGACTTTATTTATGTCACGACCTCTGCGCACATGCGGTACTCAGAACCTTTGGTCGCCGTATACTTACAGTTTAGACACGGGGGCGCCATTGGAAGGATCGTGTTGCCGGAAACCGGGTTGACATCGCTAATCTCCATACTCATAGGGCAACAAGGAGCAGCCCGGAACCATTCAGAGTCACGGTTCGTTCACGCGGGTGTCGCGTGCCAGAAAGTAAGGGTGGTTCGAGATGCGTGCACATCCGTAGCGACGCTGGTAGAATGCGTGAGGAGTCGAGGACTATCGCATCCGGAAAGGTGTGTGTGTGTGAGACCGATACGGTAATGTTCGCCGCAGTTGGTTTCACAGTCTACTTGGCCAAGTTTCTCTTCCGAAAACAGCGTGCTCATTACATAAACGAGTTTTAAATATTCGCCCTCCCTCTGCAGCTAAGCCAGAATGGCGTATGCCGGGCACACCAGTGATTTCCCCAGAAATTCACTGCTGAGGGGGTGCCGAGCTTTCAAGGGGGGGGGGGGGGGTATGCCTGGTGAAGGTTTCACTTACGAAATTTTTCTTAGACACGGAAAGAATCGTGGCACAACGGTGACATCTCTGCACAGCTTCCCCGTTTTATTTGTACTTGTTAATACGTTACAACACAGTACAGTAGAATACAGATTCATTATGAGCGGCATTTCAACATTAAGATGCATAATCGCACGGCCGACAAAGAAAAAAAAGACTTTCACCTTGGCTCACGAATCACAATGAATATCTAGCAACCAACGGTGAAGACCTCAGACGAAAAAAGCAGAATACCTCGCTTGATTGAGTTGGGCGCAAATGATTGCTTGTGGTCCACATTGAGTTTGCATGCCCGAACGCATTTTTTCTCGTACGCGCGTACTATATGAATGGAACAGTGATTTTCAGATGAATTTGGGCAAATGCATGGTAGGATCACCTGCATCACTGTGGTCCTACAGCCCAAGTTTGATAGTACAGGATGTAATTCGCTGCGCCGGACACACTACTACGAATGTGTTGGTGGCAGAGTTGGGTAGTGTCACCTGAGAAATTTCAGGGGGGGGGGGGGTGTTCCAAAAATGCAGGGAGGGTGTACACCCCCCCCCCCCTGAGGGGGGTGTAGGGAAATCCCTGGGGCACACTATAGAGTCACTAAGTAAGCGGACTGCGGATGCTGCTGCGCGCCGAACACTTCAACAAGGTCATGTACGAACAAAGGCCATTTATTTCACCATAGGGGACGCAAAGATAATGATAGGTGAACTGAGACAACAAATGTGCAACTCTTCTTGGCTGACAGGATCTGCTCGATCTTCGCTGTTGTACAGGGTCGACCCGGAGCTACGCTTCCATGTACTTCCGTCGTTTCCTCGGCAAGCAGCGTGACTCGTGCACAGGCTCCCTTCTGAATGTCCCGTACAGCGGTCGGTTGCTCTATAAACTGACCAAGTGCCCTTCTCCAAACTGCAGTGAGTGCCATGTTGTCGAGGACACAGAGCACATCCTCCTCGGGTGCTCCAAGTGTGCCGACAGTCGCAGGACACCAGAAATAAGTATGGCTCGCCCGGACGCCGGGCCATTTGACCTTGTAAAGCTCCTGGGTCCTCAGCCATTCAAGCACCAAGCGGCTGCATTGAAAGCGCTCCTACGTTTCCTCGAAGAAACTCACCTGATTGACTTTGTGAGACTTTCTGGTCCCTGATTTGTATCAAGTGTTCCCACTAGTTCGGGATGTTAGTCTCCCGGCCCCCAACTACTGGGTTTTCTCCTTCTTTTTATTTATTTCGATGAACTGCGGCTGAGTGGTCTGGAATAGCCAGTCTGACTTTGTCGCTACTTAAATCCCCTTTTTTTTCTATCACATCACATCACATCACTAAATAAGCTTTGCTTCAGAGTATCGACACTGAGGTCCAAGGGAGAGCAGGAGCGCCATCTTGTGTCTGCACCACACCGGTACCACCCCGAGTTGAGGATCAAAGACGGCTAACATAATGCTCGCTGTGGGATAGAGAAGCGTGTGTGATTGTTGTGCGCTAATGTATTGTCAACCACAGCGCCCTGAGGACGTCAAGGTGAGCTCAAGACCGTCAACCTTGATGAGCTGCTTGTAAACGGAAGGAACATTTCACCCGTGCACGATAGATGGCATCGTGCGCTAAAGTGCACGTGGGTAGCGTCGCGCGGAAACAAGATGGCGCATGCTCGCTCTTGGAGCTCAGTGTCGATACTCTGAAGCTTATTTAGTGACTCCAGGGCATACGAATGGCAGCGCAGCGCAGGTGATTGTCTCCGCGGTCGTCTGCTTCGCGTTCGGTAACTACGACGACTTTCGCTTACCAGTGTGAGCTCTGACATGACCACGTTCCGTGGAACAACGGCTCCTGGCTGTACAAACACGTACGACGCTAACCAGAAACAGCATTCCACGAGCCGATCTCAGACCTCTCCGCGACCTGCAGACGCCATCACTCCCGCCCGACGGTCGGACGCCGAGATGCCAAGGCCTCCCTGTCGCTCCCTGATTGGCCTCGTCCAAGTGACGTTTTCTCAGATTTCCAGAGAGGGAATGCGGGAATGCTCTCACCATCCGCTGTCTGCTCTTGCCATTCATTGCATCAAATTGGACAGAAACAACTCCACTAATTTAGTTCGCGTCGGAGTTTCAGTGTAACAGACTATAACACATGATTGAGAAGTTACCCGTCAAAAAGAACTCGTTACAAGTTAAGTTACCGTGTGCAAAATGTAACTAAGTTAATAACGAAGTTCTTCAGCCTGAAATGTAACTCGGAGGTACTGGGTTACTTAAAAAAAAGAACGAGTTACTTCCAAGTTACTTCGGACACAAAATAGCATTACGCAGGTGCAGCACGCGTGAGCAGTTGGGTTAGGCCTTGAGTTGCCTGCGGAGGAGTGCAACACGCTTAGATCGTTTTCGTTTATGTCCAACAATAGACCTCTCCCTGTTTGTAGACAAATGACGCCATAGTGTTCGACAGCGCCAAAATTGGGTAGAATAGAACTACGCTCGAAGCTAGAGGTGAACAAGGTCGCGCCCGAAAGCCACGGTCTTGAGGGGATTACGATATGGTCCCTTAAAGGGACGCGACCCTCGGTTCTGCTTTTCTTTCAATGGGAGGCAGCGAACAAGTGCCCGTTCGTGGAACCCAGCCCTCTCCCTCCGATTTGTTTCGGTTTCAGTCTGTCTAGCAATGTCAAGATGACGTTTCTCTGGTAGAGGTCTATTCGAACGCTTTGCACCTTACTCCCTGTGGGCGCACAACGGTTCAGCTTCATTTCAATGGAAGCGGTTCTCACTTCCTGAATAAAATACTGTCATTGATTGAATATCACGTTTTATGGCAAAAAATGCCACGAAGGAACCGGAGAGAAACCAAGAAAAATATGTGGACGTGAGCGAAAAGCGAGTTAAAAATAACTTGGAGCTTAACTTAAGTTGCTTTGGCGAAGTTACCTGAAAAAGGAACGAGTTCCTCTGAAAGTTACCACGGCGTAAAAGTACCGAGTTAAGTTACAAGTTACCAAAAAAAGGAACTTAGTTACAGTAACGAGTTACTTGTAACGAGTTACCTCGAACTCTGCTATAACAACAAGCAGGACCATGCTACAAGTCTTTGTGGACAAGTCTCAGTCTCTTGACAAAACTTGATATAAAAGTTTGGAGAATACAAGGTAATGTTCGAAAATTCTAACCGGTGACGTAAAATATTTCCATCAGCTTATGACGACGTCCGAATGCCAGACTTGAACAGCTGCTGCAACAGTGCAACGTAGCTATAATGACTACGTATACGGAATGTCACCGTCTGACGTGCTGATTCGCATCCGTCTGAGTAGCATCCGTTATCTCCATTGGACGACAACAGTTATTTTCAGACATCCTCTTTACTGTGCCAGTTCGAGTTCTCTTCGTTCCTTTTCTTTCTTTTTTTTTTTTTTTTTTTGTGCAAGACTGAGAAAGAAACTTGCTTGGAACGACTTTGTTAATTGAGGGAGGAACGCGTACGACCTGGACGACATTCCTTCACCGTACGACGGAAAAGTGATTTGCATACAATGTCGGCGTCCCGCGTGCCACGAATAGCACGGGCGGCCAACGCCACTGGGAAAAGCCGCGCCTGGCGGCCAGTCTGCTGGAATATTCAATGGAACATTCTCCGATTTACTCACATGCATCATTATTTCGTTCGAGGAATGAACGTCCGTCCACCGGCATGTCGAGAGAAGTTTTACTTTATTGTTTTTGTTTTTTTTTTCTCTCTCTCTCTCTCCTTCGAGACCATCTAACATAAAGAGACTCCCAACGATTTTCGGTGGGCGCTTCTTCGCGAGATTCGTCGCAATGGCAACTTCTGGGCGAGGAGAAAACCGTTCACGGAATAGTCACCTTCATATTTTTCAGGTGTTGACTGAGAGACATGTGCGCGGGTAGATTTCAAGTCGCGCGGATTGTGTGCTCTCTGTATTTCGTACCCATCGGCAGGGAAGGGTAACGGGCGTATTTCCGTTACTGCTATATTTTCGTTTCCGTTATGTTTCCGTTACTGCTTCCGGTAATGGAACGGCTGTTAGAGAGCTGCGGGAGGACAGCCCGTCCGGCCCTGTCAGCACCTTGTTTTGCCCAGGTTCTGCTTCGGTGTCACGCGCACACGCTACACAAGTAACTTTACGTCGTTGGGATGCGCATGTCTTGCAAGATGATTGAAAGAAATGTAGGAACATGTCTTCAGTCAGTCTTCTGTCTTCAGTCGCTCTGAGATGGGCGTAACCTTCATCCAATGTCGCATTCATAGGCGGACGCTCTCAGTAGTAAACAATACTGCCACAACCACGATGAAATGAAAAAGTAAAAAATAAATAAATAAATAAATAAATCGTAGGCTGTCATCAGCGTGCTATGGTGGAGTAGAGTGCATCGAGTCTATATTGTGTAAGTCCCATGTGTTGATGTCATGGAGTTATGAGGACTGGGACGAGTAGGTAAGCGAGGGATGCACCCTCGAGATCCAGTATTGCGCTTTGTTTCCATGCTCTCGTGCAGTATTTAGAGCATTACAGGGAATGGAGTAATCAAAATAGCAAAATAATATGAAAAGTCACTCAAATGTCATCGCACAATATAGGAATAGCCGTTACTCGAATTCAATACCGGACGATAATTTTCGTTTATGTTTTCGGTAATGGAGGGCCGTGGTATGCGTTTTCGTTTCCGTTATCGTTACCTATCTCCAATTTCGGTAATATACCGTTTCTGTTTCCTTTGCCATTGCCATTCCCTGCCCATCACGGTACCACGGAAACCACGACGAAGCTTCACGGGAACCTCAGAGCGAATTAATCGCTCATAGTTCTCGCGGTCCTTTACCAAAGTAAAATTTTGTTCACCGTGATATGTATCCTTAGTTTACCTGTGACACGGAAAATTGTTGTGCAAAGGACGAGCAAAATGACGGTAGAATTGAAGCTTGATACACCCGCGCGAGGCCAGCGTCACCTATAAACAAAACAAGGCATCAAAGCATTTGGACGGACGATGCCATGGAGACGTACGAGACGTCATGAGCCGTTTTGGCAGCCACTTCTAGCCACAGGCTTTGTTTGAAATCGTCTGCAGCGATTAGTTGCAGCAGTTTTCTTTCGAAAAGAATGGACCTACAGAATGCCTGCTTAAAGTAGCACAGAATTCATTTTTAACACCCAGTTTTCTTCCTATAAAACTGTTAAGTTTGCCAGTAAGATGCACCATGCGAAGTAATTTACATCACAGAGTCATAATTATTGCAGAAATTGAATTTAAAATACGCCGCAAAAAGCGACCGTGCACAACGGTGGTGAAGAGCAGTACCAGCCTGTGATCTGCCTGGAACCTCGCGCTGACGCTATAAGGAGAACGCTCGCTGATTGGCCTAGAGAAATGTTGTCTGCTACTCCGCTGTCGTCTGCTACTCGGCTGTTCGGGGTTCTGATAAAGCCTTTCTCCTTGCTCGGTAATGCTTCGGCCGCTCCTTCTATCCCCAATTCTCCGGGAAAACTGGCAAGACAGGTTTACGGCGGCAAAGGGACAAGGTGCTGACCCCCACTGACCGGCAAACCAGAACAAGTATCCTTATGCCGTCATCGGTGACGTGCCATCATACCTCCTCATCCTCGTTATAGCTGGAGTGGCGAGTTAAGGGTGAAGGCGCGGAGCTATGTTTATGCGAGTTTTTTTCTGGGAAATAAATTGCACACATCAATACCTTTCGCGCTATTCGGTATAATGACACACGCACTTTCATCAGATGTCTTAATCTGAAATTTTTTTGGATGGCAGAGACACACAAAATTTCCGCCGATCGCAGAAGCCATCCAAGACGTCAGCCAATCGCCGCAGACGATTTTGAAACCCAGGCTATAGTGAACTATACCCAGGCTTTCTGTGGCTACCAGTGGCTGGCCATGCGGCTGATGGCGGCTCGTCTCCATAGCTACAGCCGCTGAAAGCACGGTCGTGGCAACACCACCTAGATAGAGAAAGCCTGCTGCTTACTCGTCGCCATGACGTAACAATTAAGAGTCAGCCAATGAGGATCGTGTTTTCAACGATCGTAGCCAATCACGAACGTGCTTTCACCGGCCGTTGCCATCAAGACGAACCGCCGTCGTCTGCGAGTTGATTGAACGTCCCCGCGCACTAAATGGGAAAACTTGGAAATAAACCGCAAGAAGGTCTCAATATTTCTCAAAACTGATTTTCTGGAAAGCGTCTTGCACTTTTCGTCTAAATATTTAGGTCTGCAGGTTCCAGGTGAGCTCAACCATTTGCGGGTTCTTGAATTCGCAGAACGGTGAAGGAGGGAGAGGAGGCAATGTGCAGGCCTCCTGTATCTAGGTGGCGTTGGTCGTGGTTGGCGGACTCTTAATTATTACGTCACGCTGCTCAAGCGATCAGGCTTTGTCTCTAGGTGGTGTTGATAGAGCAGAGCTTCTCCTAGGATTGTGACGCCTGCTTTTTTTCTTTTTTTTTGTGTGTGTGTGTGTGGTGCGCGCGCGAGACCCACGTATAGAATACCAGTGACGCGTACTTACGGGTGCAGGTACAGGTAGGGACACCTAAATGAACCCAGGTGCTATCTAAATTAAACAACCTGCCCTCTGCATTTATCCAAGTGCCATCTAAATTAATCCAAGAGCCATCATTTAATACATCCGCCCTGTGATTGTCATGTCAAAAATAGCTACCCCTCCGATTTCAACTAAGAGCACGTATTCTCGATCGATCTTAATGCCTCGATTTGCATCCCACTAAACAGGGGTCATTGAACGCCGATTGACCAACCCTTGCACCAATCACATCCCTGTAAAGTGAAAGCAATTACACGACATCTTTTGCTTCAGAAACCAAAAGCAGGACTTCAAACAACTTACTCGGGCCTTTCGCGCCGCTGGGGTGCTGTTTATTGAAAAGACACCGTAAACTTTTGGCGTCATCCGTCTTGATTTCAGCGGAATGTCGTCGTTGTAATTAGTGTCACGTCTTCCGACGATTCTCCGGGTGATGCTCCGGGCTTTCAGAGCGTCGATTGCATCATGCGTGGCGGGTTAACGCTCGCACTTTTCACTTTCAGTCATCAACGTTTCCACGTTGGTTATTCGAGCTTGCGTCAAGAACAGGAGATCACTTCTGTATAACTTCCGTGCGGAACACGCCCCATATAAGCGATGGGAATTCATTTATTGTGCGGAGGGGTCAGCGACGCCAGCCTCAGAACTACTCGTGAGGTCGTTTATATTGTCCGCGAGTTGAGCAGGAAAAATGATAACTGCTCCAGAGAAAAGGTAACGAGTTCAAGATGCTCGAGGATTTATCGTTGATTTCATGAGCTTATTTGATTTATCGTCCGTGATACTGTAATGCGATTTTTTTTTTTTCGAGAGAAATCCGAATGGACCTTTTGGTAGTTTTCACGAGGTATCTTTGAGGTCACGTGCTTCGTTAAAGGAGTGGTTGCAGATACTGACTCTGTATCCCCCTCACATGATCATAATGAGTACGCAGGGCACATTTTTGTGGTGCTGAAATGAAAAAAAAGGAAATATATAAAATAGAAGTAGAAATAGAAAAATAAAAAATAAATAAATATGTAAATAGCATGGCGATGTTCAGGGTATTAACTAGGGCAGCTAATTAAATATATAATTTGAGATCTCTAAGACGTACACGGCAACGGCTTCACGTCGCTGTATCGATATGAAGTCTTTTTGTATATAACAGTGCTAAGGACAAGAAATTTTTTCTGCCGCGTACTGGTTCGTACTTCAAAATCAAGCGCTAACAGAACAAGGACAGAGAAAGTTGACGGGACAGAGCGCTTCTGTGCCAGCACACGCCCTGTTAACGTCTTGTGTCCTTGTTCCGCGGGCATCTTGAAGCCGAGTGTTACTGTAGTTGGTATCTGTGCCCTGCGCTGCCTTGTCTATTATCACCGGAGGTGTTACAAACGAAAAGATACGAACATCACACCTTTTTCTTCTTCTTTCGCAGTGTGGTTACTCTCCCCTGCACCAGGCGGCGACAGAGGGACACGAAGAAGTGGCGCGTCTTCTGGCCAAGCACAACTGCCACGTGGACATTCAAGACGAAATGGTATACACCGCACTTTTATCCGACATTTGACTCCACTCCAAGCGGGACAAGAGTAACTCAATTCAGTGACACCTGTGTCGCCGCGTAAAGCCACAAATTATCATTATAATTTCAATGACCGTTTCCAATCACTGCTTTGTGTATGTAGGGGGGGGCACTATTCCTTTGGAAGATTCCTTTGACGATCAGCAGAAACGTCACCTGTGTTGACCCTATATCCCGTCTTTAAAGGGACCGAAAGTTCAATCGTAGACCCACGGAAACTAACCCCCGAATTCGTAGATGTGGCTTGATCTCGAGTTGACTTGCAGATGCCTTGGAAGAGCGCCAACGCACTTCAGAAACCCTGCTCGGCTTGCAGAGTTTCTTAGGCAGCGAGTTCGACTTGACACGTGTGGTGAAAATGTCCAGTCAACGCTCGGGCTACCTTGAACCCGACTTGGATAACGCTCCAGTACGGCAGCTTCTGGAAGCCACATGACACTCAGAACCTTGCCTTGACATGGCTTTACATGAGCTGATGCGTCATCAATAGATCTCTAGCTGAGAAACGTCATCATGACGTTGAAAGCAAACAGATCGGAAGGGGAGGGCTGGGATTCCACGACGGCACTTGTTCGCTGCATCCTATTGAAAGAAAAGTGAGATTGAATGTCGTGTCCCTCTCAGGGACCATCGTAATCCCCTCAACAGCGTGGCTTTCGGGCGCGACCTTGTTCGCCCCTAGCTTCCAGCGTAGTTCAGCTCTACCAAATTGGTGGCGCTGTCGAACACTATGACGTCATTTGTTTATAAACAGGGAGAGGTCTAATAGACCTCTCCCTGTTTGACTTTGGACTTTGCACGAGTGTTGGTGCCAGATGACAGGTGTGGCACATATTATAAGTCCTGACTCTAAGAAATCTCGCTATCAGACGCAGTTAAAGTTAGCAACGTGCGGCTTGACGAAATGAGCCAGCGGGAGGGTTCATGAAAGGCGCTAACCGTCTTGAGCGAGGACAGGTCTTGGCGCAAACTTGCAAAAGTCAAAATGCGGCTTCAGGTCGAGTAACAACTCTGAATTCGGGGGAAACGCTCTTCCGTAACTTGGATACGTAATAGCTCATTGAGTAGTCTCCTAGCAATAAAATTTCAAAGATTGCACCGGCAAGCGGGCACTCCAGACACCCTTTTCTAGCAACACTGACGCGACTCAGAGCGCCGTCTATTGAGGACGCACGCAACAACGCTCGAACCACTTTCGCTCTATTGTTCTTTCGAATTTTGTGATGCAAAACGCCCTCTGTCGAACAAACCCTGTTGGGCGCATCCAGGAACACTGCTGCAACGTAGTCCAAGCAAAAAAGAAAAGAAAAGCGGCTTCAACGTTCTGGTCACGCCAACCACGCCGGATACTAACAATGGCGAAAGGAAGCAGACGACGCGAATACAGACAGGCAATCAAGAGAACGCTGATTTTACCGCAGGTTCCAGGTTCAAAAAGACTGCTAAAAACTGTCGTCATGCTTCAAATAAGCTATAATTAGTAATCAGCTGCAAACGCTCGAGGTACTATTTTACTATCGCGGTACCTATCCTCCAATCCCGAACGGCCTCCCGATATTTCTCTCTACGGACGTCTGAGGGCGCTGTGATCAGTTGAGGCTGGCCAGTCTTGGAAATCAATCTTGGAAGTTCATTCATTAGTATGAAAGATATGCAGGAGTGAGGGCTCGTTCTTTGCATATGTCATCACAAATACCAAAAACAAATACAGGTACATGGTGGTACATAAAAAACTTTTAAGATCCACTGGTGGTCATTTGAAAGTTAGCATAAGCCTTTGGTTCGTTCTTGTGCTTCGTCCTGTCTGTTTTGCTTGTTTTCTTCAGATTGCTTGTTTTGCTTCCCCCTTTCTGTTTTGCTTCTATTTTTGTTCCTTCTTTTCTTTCCTCCTTTTCTTTCTCTTAATTGTATATTTTTCTTTGCAGAAAGAAGACGGTTGAGAGCATCTAAATTTTAATGAGAC
The DNA here is from genome assembly GCF_037126465.1 of Ornithodoros turicata. Taxonomy (NCBI): domain Eukaryota; kingdom Metazoa; phylum Arthropoda; class Arachnida; order Ixodida; family Argasidae; genus Ornithodoros; species Ornithodoros turicata. The sequence continues at coordinate 25,410,966 of NC_088207.1, forward strand.
GAGACTTTCGTGCAGAAGGCTGCACCTCCTGAACAGGTGCAGCCTTCTGCATGATAGTTTTGTGTCATTAAAATTTAGATGCTGTCAAACCTCTATCTTTCTGTTGTGAATCTCTGTCGCCGGATACTTGCACATTGCTCTTCTGCGTACTACGATGCCTTTTTCTGTGGTTCCTTCTTTTGCTTCCTCTTTTCTCTTTTGTTTCTCTTGTCTGGTTCCTTCTTTTGCTTCCTCTCTTATCCTTTTGTTTCTTTTCTTTTGTTCCTTGTTTTTCTTCCTGTTTTTGCGTTTCGGGGTTCGTGTTAGCGGTTACCGTAAGGCGCTTCGAAAGGGTTATGCTGACACATTTCCAACGGATCCACGAATAGATCTTCCCAAAGTTTTTTTAAGACCTGCGCCACTCTTGCGCCACCCTCAGTAACAACCCAGAGGCGTCGTTTGGTAGATGTGGTCCACGCGCGTTCTTCGGTCAGTGGAGATGGAACCTTTGGGGACGGCAGAACTGACAAAGCACAGAGAACGTATATCTAAGGCGAACTGGAAGTCTTTCACATCGTCTTGGTTGAAGTCTCGCTACCATGACGACCCACTCCTGAGTAAGCATAACGCAGTCCATCGTGTGGTTTACAGCGGTTGCCGCTTGCCTGTATGTAATTCCTGGGTGGAGGTACACAGTAATGACGTTGATATGTGTGGGAAGGCGTACTGCACGGGACTCACCGTATTCCGTAAACGTTGTTGCGAATCTCTCGAGGTGTAACGCTGATGCCACCCTTAGGGTAAATGGCAACTCCGGCCTTTCGGTTTCAAGGACGTTTGGCTCCAGTGATGTAGGCGAATCCCTTGATTTGGATATGCACATCAGGATCCATCGCAGTCTCTGAGAGTCTAAAGTCGCAGTCACAGTCTGAGTCTAAAGATAACATAACTCGCGTGTCGTTTTCCGAGCTGTCTTAGTTGTTTTTGTTCATGCTGCTGATTTTATTTGATATGTAAAAGATGGAGATGTTAGTCCCGAGTCACTCGGGACTGGCTACTTCAGGACGCGTTATTCAGAAAAGAAAGGGAAACTACACAAATCTGTAAACTTTGAAACGAAATGGATGAAAACATCACCACGAAACTTGGCACCAAAAGCAACAGTGTAGGAGAGTCCACCTGCTGTTCATGCTGTTCCTGTGATAGGATCTCGTTCCTTCTCGTTTCTTTCTCGTGTCCGCAGATGGACACTGCTGTTTCTCCTTTGATACGAGGGGGGGGGGATATGTTTATTAGACAAAAAGGGAAAAAAACGGGGAAAGGTCAGCCAAACGGGACGTCGGCTTGCTATTCCAGAAATAAGAAATAATAATAAATAAATAATGAGCCGATGATGATGAGCCTTCTATAATGCTAACGCATTAATAAATACAACCGCTATTCGATTTAACTTTACAGCCCCTTTGAAGCGTCTGACTAAAACGAAAGTTGAAAAAACGCTGTCACAGGTTATTTTTTCTTCTTGTGCTTTCTTTTCTTTTATTGTGGCGGAATTTCATATTCAGCGCTTTTGTTGCCATGACGTTACCATCAGAAGCACCCGATTTTTCTTCTGCCACGCAATCAAGTCATGGGTTCGTGACCGACAAAGCTTGCTGACAACGGTATATCTGATAATACGATAATTCCCGGCTTTACGTCGCGAGACAAGATAACGGTTTATTATATCTCAGAAGGTCCTGAAAGGAGCACGGAAGGGTTGAGAGAGAAAAAAGAAAACACCATGAGGAGTAGAAATTTGGATTACAAGCCTTGAGTACAGGCCCCGACAAAAGTTTACGGAACACGCGAGCGGTGTGTTTTCTCCTCGGTGCGACACCCTACCGGCCAGCGGAGGGTGGTGTTTACTCGTTCAGAGGGGTGAGCGAGTGCGCTGGTAGCGACACACCACGGTAGTTTCGGTATGGCTTGAATGTGCTCGAAAGGTGGTTTGAATTAGTGTCGCAGCCGGCGCAGTCCTCCACCCCTGTGAACGAGTAACAAGCCCGCTTCCGCTTGCCGCTAGGGCTCGCGTGTTCCGTAAACTTCTGTCAGGACCTGTACGAGTGGGAGTAGCGAGTGTAATATCAGTCACTGTAGTATGAGTGCAGCGCAACTCCGAGACGCAAAAGTATAATCTCGCGCAGGTCAGAAAAGCTGCTTCCTCGGTTGCAGGCCTGTGACGTCACGTCTTCGGCCCAATTGTGAGGCGCTTGTCTTTTATTTTCTTTCTTTCTGCTGTCGTGTTTTCGGCTTCCCGACCGGTCGCCTTGCTCCCTCGCCGTAGCAGTCGCTTCTCGGCAGCCAATAAAAGAACTCGATTATTTTGACGTCACAACACGCGAGACGGAGCTGAGAGAGATCGCCGCCGCTGCGCGCGCTCTTGCAAACTAATTTTCTCAGGAAATGCGCGCTTCCCAATCTTGCGTGACAGTTCTAGAGGTAGCATTTTCATATCACACGGTAAAAACGAAAAGGAAAAAAAAAAACAGTAACGACAAAGAAAGAGGATGGAGGATGAAGGATGGAGAAGCGTAAAGGGTGCGTGGGTCAGGCGGGGAGTTCAAAGGGCTAGAGGGGTCTTTTTCCAAGACCCGCCCCCTGCCGAAAGAGACCAAGGTGTCTTGCTTTAGCGGAACGTTCGGCATAAGAGCCACCGGAATAGAAGGCTCTGTAAAAATGAACTTCACCACATAGCACGCTTATAGCCCATCATCCCGAGTGACATCGTTCTTTCTCATGATTTCATGAAAACGGGGGGCGTACGCCATTCTTGTGGCATTATGCAGTTCATAATTGCCACAAAAATGGCGTTCGCCCCCCGTTTTGATCAAATCAAATCAAGGGAGAGAACGTTGTCATTCGGGATGATGGTTGGCTAGGAGCGTGCTGTGCGGTGAATCTCCGTTTTTAGAGTGATATAAGGATGCGGTAGCCCACGCTTACGTCGCCGTAAAACCGCAACCGGATGTCTGCATGCCTTTCGTTTATGTCGTTTATCTCAAAAACTACAACGCTCTGCCGGAGAAAACTTTGCATATGCACGTAACTCACAGCTGTAATCTCAAAATCACTCGACATCCCTTGGACTGCCCTACACGGGTGGTCCATAGCTGCCGAAACAGATAAATAGCCATCTTAAAGCACAAAGCAGGAGTAAGTTTTTAAACCTGCTGGGTTAATCGTTGAGCTAAAATACGGATAGCGTTCGTTGCGGTAAGCCGCCGGCATCGCTGCGCAAAAAGAGATGCGTGATGATCCGCAGACTCCAGTGATCCGTTATCCGACGACGGCCGCCGTCGGATTAGTGTTAAAAATGCAGACAGCTTCGTACACATGGAGGCGCTTTCTCTAGTGCGGAAGAAACTACTTGCAAAGAGCTTTCACTTTGCATGAAGAAGCGAATAGTCGTTGTCCTTCTTATGACAGGTTGTTCCGTTGAGTGGGAGATGTCGAGACAGCCGTAAAATGTGATTGACACATTGTGACGCACCACTTCTATTTTGGTTGTCGTCTGCTAAATGTTATTGGGCACGGCTTCACCCACGAGATGTAGTACGGTGTTTATAACAGAACTAAAACGAATAAAAAAGTGTTTTGACGTATATTATATACGTTCGAGGACGTGTCGTACGATTGAAATTGACATACAAATTATTTGGTCATTTATTTGGACATTTGATCCACTTCTCTGTCGATAACTTATCAACATTATTATACATTATATTAGTACTTTCTTCTTAAGATTTCCGGTGGCCTGTATCGTTTGCTAATTCGTCGATTGTATTGGGGTTCGCGTGCTTTCCTAGCAGTCCGTGCACATGATATTTATCTTTGCGTGTTTTTATTTTTTATTTCGTAGCAGAACACGCATTTTTGTTGTTCCACCTTCAGCAAATAGTGTTAACTTCTTAACTTCTTCTTAACTTCTTCTATAGTGTTAACTTCATAGCTACAGCTATTCAACGACACCTAAAAAATGCTGAATAGGGTATTGTTCACACAGTATTAGGAGAGCACTTTGAAAATTTTTATTTATTCGTTGAAACAAAGTGGGAGCCTCAGAGATTTTCACACGATTTTTTGAGCATAGCATAGATAGGTACACAGCACGAAAGTTTCCATGTCCGCGCTCTCGGGGCCGACGGGGCTCTATCTTGATGAAAAAGCTGACACGCGGATCACACCACTGCGTTACAGGTACTGCCCAAGCAGCAAAATGTACTGAAAGTCGAGTGCAATAGGGGTGGACGGGTAGGTGGAAGGCCTTGAACAGACTCGTGAAACTAAAGAACATTGATAAGACACATACCGTCCACCCCTATTGCACTCGACTTTCAGTACATTGTGCTGCTTGGGTGTAAGGCAGTGTAGCTGCAATCTCAGAAAATTTATCTATTTATCTAGTGGTCTTACGTCACAAGTTTTGTCACAACTGCGCTTATAGTTTTTCTTTAAATTAAAATTGAAAATTACGTGCAACACTGTGTGGAAGTCGCCGTCAACTGTGCGCATTACTCGTCAGGTATGGCAGCGAAACTACATTACAAGCGCATAACACTGTGTCTGATACAAAAGAAGCCGGCTACATATCGGCTACGTAGCCGTCACGAGCAGCATGTCAACCGGGAACGTAGATCACTGTTGCTTGACAAATTGGGGACTATTTCCCAACAGACGTCGCCACGAGCCGTTTTACCACAGTTTTGCTAGCGAATTAAAAATATTTAGCGTTCCCTGTCACATGTATAGCTTGTTGTGCTGCGTTTACAAGCATAAGTTGTTAAATTACATAACCTGCCTGTCTGCTGCTTTACGGTCTCGTTATAGTAGGTCCAGTTGGTACGTGCTTCGACAGTTTGTATCTGCGCAGGGGAGAGGGTAAAGTTTTAGACACCACGTGACGAAGTAAAACATTGTAACAAAGACCGGGCAGGTCGGTACATATTGCGACGTCGTCTGTCTCGTCGTTTGTGTGTACGTCGCGCCAGTCAACAACGTGACGAAGAGTCTGGCCAATCAGAAAGCAGGAATAAGGGGGTATGCGTAAAGAGGCATGGGTCCACAGAAGAAACCACGTGCTCCTCACCTTAAAATGTTGTCCCCCTGATTTGGGTGAGGCACCAATGAGGTCGCTTCCCAGGCAATAGGAGAGAAGAGGAAACTGAGGAGCTGCGCGGTTAACTGACAATACACAGCTGACCTACTTGCATAGCGTACTGCTTGTAAAGGCAACGAGAGACGCGAATTCACATACGTATTCTCATCATCAGCCTACCACATGTACAGTCCTCTTACACACGTCTATGATTTCGCCATCCGTACTATACATTGAAGACCCATCTGCTCGTAGCTTTCTTCCTTCCTTGTTTACACACTTCCCACTTTTCTTGGAGTGTGTTCTCGCTCGTTAGCACAGTCATCCCATCTTCTATTTTTTTTTTTTTTCAGCACGGCAATACCGCGCTCCACGAAGCTGCGTGGAAGGGGTACAGCAGAACAATAGAAGTGCTCTGCAAACATAAGGCGAACGTCTACATCAAAAACAAGGCAAGTTCACAACAGACCCATTCCCATCTTGCTTTTCTTTGTGCCGACAAATGTCAAGACACCAAAGTGGCTGGAGGCGGAAATACGACGATCCGACATCGCTATATAAAGCCTGACCGTATTCGATATACCGAGGCGTTTGACGCACCCTATAGGCATTAGCTCCAAACGTGTTGCCAACGTCTGCCTTTCTGGAGTCGTATCTCGAATCCTCACAATTATTATTATTTTTCCCCTTTCTTTGCTTGCTTTTTTCGTCAATAATACGGATGTTGACCCTAAAAAATTTACGTGCGTCTATCATCTTGCGTAAATCATCCGTCTTCCGCTAGGGCGTACGCAAAGTGAGAGACAGCAGGAGGGGGAAAAGACGGTAATTCACCGAAGACGGCGTTATTTATTATTCTCCGCTTTTTCCACCCCATTCTGCGTGGAAGGCCCAAGTGCCATTCATACACCCACTAGGCAGCATCTGTCGTGGCTGTTATCATCCTTGTTCTCTTTTAGGACAAAGGCTTACTTCCCTGACTATGTGCAGATATATGCCGAATGGTGTTACGAATAACATTGCACTTATAAATGTCTTTTAAGAGTCTTTTTAATCGTCTTTCAAATGTATTTCGTCTTTTTAAATGTCTTTTAGGAGTCTTTTAGTCTTTTAAGAGTTAATGTCTTTTTTTTTTTTTTGTACTTAAATGTCTTATAAAGGTACAGATCAGCCTACTTAGCAACCAAGACATCGTAAACCTCCGGCAGAGGGCCACGGTTGGCATTACTGTTGGCCCTCTGCCGGAGGATTACGATGTCTTGGTTGATAAGTAGGCTGATCTGTACCTTTGGACACATTGTGTACTGATGATGCCGACTGAATAGGTTGGCGAAACGTCTACGTTTTTAATTGTTTTTTCTACTGTTCTGTTAAGCCGGAGATAAAAGACATTTTAAGTATGCCTCTTCCCGGCTTTTGGAATATATTTTCAAGAATAACATAGTATTTCAGACGATGATTCGATTGGATACGAGGAGGGATTTTCACAAAGTAATTGTTCAATTCAAATATTCCGTCGCCGGTTCGATATTAATGTGTCCGTTGTCTTCGAAATTCCATATAGAAAAGAACGGGGGGCGGGGGGAGGTATCGCATAAACGGGCTGCGCGATGTGTGGAGTTTTCTCTCTATATTGTTTCTAATTCATTAATTGATTTGTCTGCTTAGGGTGGTTTCACTCCACTACATCTGGCGTGCCAAAATGGTCATAATCAAAGCACGAGGATCCTTCTCCTGGGCGGATGCAAACCAGACATCAAGAACAACGTGAGTGGCGGTGGTCCAATGTACTCGTTCTGTCCAATAGTCGCGATAAGTCTACTGTGTTCGAATTAACGAGTCCATGTACAATGTAACCATTCCTTCCGGAGATATACTACACAGAGCACGTCTGTAAAGGCCGCCTTATAGAAACCCGATCTCAACACTTTTCCTTTGTCGTTCTAAGCGTGGGCTTTGCATAACACCGTTCTTTTAGTCCACGTACATGAAGCCTAAACCTGAAAATAGGTAACTGTCCAGGATCAAACTATCAAAAGGTGTCCTCGTATAAGTAGCGAAGTTGGGTTTCGTGTCGTGTGCAAACTGATGCGATGTTATGCACCGGCCGTCGAGCCTTGCCGAAGACCGCACAATGGCGAGCTTTTCACCAGGGGGGATGCGATATTTTGCAGTGGTTTCATTGCTAGAGGAGTACATATGTTTAAACTTTAAACTGAAACTAGCTTGATGAGCCTGTTGGGAAACGCCAGGTTCGAATGCAATGCATACGACACTGGTCGCGCCCTGACCAAGCAAAGGTGCTTAGTCAGGTTTTCCGAATAGGGCCCTCCATGACGAAGGGGGGGGGGGGGGTTATATTTATTGAGAAAGAAAACCAAGAAAGAAAGGAAATGTCATGACGATGGGTCTCGCATGACGCTGTAGGTAACCGACTGGTCACGGACCGATTGTACGAGAGTACCACAAATAGCACGCGTGCTTACACTAGGATAATGATTGTAGCTGACCCGTAGCGTGTAGCGCCACAGGTCTTTAATGAGCAAGTATCCCTGACACATCTTCCGAACCAGTAAGTTTGACGTCGCTCGATGCCGATGAGGGAAGCGCCAATCGGGTGGCTCGCGGCGTGACGTCATCCGGCTCATCCGAATCAGCCGGAACGTGTGTAGTCAGCTCCGCGCCATGTCGGTAGCAAACGGATTTTCAGTGATGAAGGAGAGCTCATCTTCCCTTGGCGTCATGGCAGCAGGATCGGGCTGTTCCACCAACGTTTCTCCGGTCCGGGCATTGCTGAATTTTTCGGGGTGCTGTTGCAATGCTGAATAAACGATAAATTCCGCAGTGACAGAATGCCTGGTCAATCAAGCAGCGTTTCGAGCAATCCTATAGTATGTCACTTCCTCGCTTATGTGGTGTTTTCTTGCCTTTCAGTATGGCGACACTCCGCTACACACTGCGTCTCGATACGGCCACGCTGGCGTCCTGCGTATCCTTATCAGTGCTTTCTGCAACTCCTGCGACGTGAACAAAGTAAGTGGACTCGTGTGTTCATATAGGTTCGTCAGAATTACCGAGCGTCTAGTTGAACCGTGCCATTCTTCTCTCTCTCTCTCTTCCCTGTTGCAGAATGGTGATAGTGGACTTCACATCGCTGCTGCGATGGGTCGGAGAAAGTTGACTAGGATACTGCTGGAGGCTGGATGCGACCCTAATATCCGAAATAAGGTAAAAAGGAAGTGTGGAGATCGTGGGGTAGACGGTGGAGTACCAAGTCTTGTAGCCAAGTCAATCACATTGGCGGATCCAGGCGGGGGAGGGCAGTTGGAGGACGCCCCCTCTCCCCAAGTCATTATGTTAAACATTAGGTTTCTCCCGCTCCCCTTTCCCGCTACGCGCTTGATGCCCCTCCCCCCGACAAAGCCAGGGTCTGGATCCGCCCCTGGCCAATCAAGACCCCCTTCGTTCTTCCATATAAAGCTTCCATGAGGACTCCTCCACATTGTTCTTTCCAAACGAAACCACAAATCCTCCGGAGTTACTCGAGATATAGTGCCGTATTTGCCGTATTAAAAAATACCTCTGGTGCGGCAGACCCCGCAGCTTTTATCAATGATCTATTTGAATGATCTGTAACTGTTACTTTTTTTAAGTAACTTACATATGACTAATATTTATTAGTGTCGGTCTTTCCGCTGCTTATGACGTATATATCGCAGGCGACGGCTTATTCAAACAAGTAACTTACGGCTATCGAAATCTGAAATGTGTGATTGATTGAATTTCTAATTCTTCTAATTTGCCTCTCATGTGAATCGGCATAGGATCTCTCTCTTATTCGCGCTCTATTCGTCTCTGTATGAGCAGCAAGGAGAAACGGCTGCCGACATTGCGAAGCGCAAGGCCTTCAACGAAGTCGTCGAGATACTGGAGAATCCTCCTCCGCGGGTCATCGCCCTGCAGGAGACATCGCCACAGTCTGACAAGAAGGTAAAAAAGCGGGAGAAAGACAGTGGCACATCCCAAGGCAGCAAGGACAGTGGACACAAGCACAAGAAGGACAAACATAAGAAGGTTTGAGCCGTTTTCCTGGGGGATTCTCAACTATAAAGGGCGTTTGGAGACGCGCAATTCTAAAGTAGGATTCACACATGCGTTTCTTGACACGTCGCCGCATCGTCTGAGACGCGTTGCGTTTCCAGTCGGTCTTCGCAAGCTGATTCGTGCTACGGATTAAAACGCGAAACCGCAAACCATCTGATACAGCCAACAGACCTCTCCCTGTTTGTAAACAAATGACGTGTTCGACAGCACCACACCAATTTGGCAGAGTTTAACTACGCTAAAAGCTAGAGGCGAATAAGGTCGATCCCCGAAAGCCACGGTCTTGAGGGGATTACGATGATCCCTGAAAGAGACGCGACCTTCAGTCCTACTTTTCTTTCATTAGGAGGCAGCGAATAAGTGCCCATTCGTGGAACCCAGCCCTCCCCTTCCGATTTATTTCGATTTCAGTCTGTCTACCAACGTCATGATGACGATTCTCGGGTAGAGGTCTATCGGAGTGCTGACACCAATATCCCGAGGGCCTTCCGAGCACAGTGCGGGGAATATTTTTCTTTGTTTCTGCGTTTGATGCAATTGTTTGCGTGTGCGCGAACCACAGCTTGAGCGAGCGAAAATTGGTCTTCAAGGTCTTCAACCATGCATGTTGAGCTCCGCAAAGTAAACATATCACGAGGTGTGCGCGGGTGCGGCTGTACCCGCACGGATATCCACTCGACATCTTGGTTTGCGGGTGGAAATCGGACGTTTTCAAATTCGCGCGGACAAAAGGCGGTTACAACCGTGTGGATATTCGCGTCACTATCCGCAAGTACGCATTTAGCACCTTTGTTGATGTTCCCTTGTACCAGCAATTTAGAATACTTTCCAAAATGGCATCTCTACGTATGTCATCCGCTGCACTGCTGCGCAGTTGACCGCCATTATTGGACAGCTGTGAGTGACGTAAAATTATTCCTAGATACTTTGTATGTTCACAAGTAAAAGCGCTTGCCAAGACACATGTTCATAAGGTAGATTTCCTTCCTATACCTATGCAATGATCGCGGATGCACGTATTTACATACCGCCGCTCCTTCTGGGCGCCTGCGGTTTCCAAGGAGAATGATTATCGTAGCAGACATGGTTCGCAATGTAAGAAGTCTCCTTAATAACACTGAAATAGCAGCAACAACGAAAGTGTGGGACTGACTCCTCTCGGCGGAGACGCAAACACTGATGAAGCGCCGCGTTTTCAAACGCATGTGTGCTTAACAATGGATCTCACCTTGAGCAGGTAAAATACTTATCAAGTGTCTCTGCATTTCATTGCAGAGCAAGCACGGTCACAAGGTCCACTTTGAGGATGTGAAACGCAAAGAGACGGGCAAATGGAGTCCATATGGATGTCACTTGACGCCCAACCTGATCGCCTTTCCATCGCCGAAACTGGAAACGCTCCCCCCTGAGCCGCTCAACAAAGGCGAACAGTATTTCCTCGACTTGGCGGGAAACATAAGGAAGGTAATTATGCAGGGCCCACACATTGTCTGCGTGCCACAAAAAAGCACTGCTTGGCTTTATAGCTAGGCTTCTGCATGTAAAACATGTGCCACTTGTTCATAAGCCGTTTCTCGTCAAGTGTATCCCATGGAGGAAGGAAAGAGAGGAGGAGCCCTATTGCTCTGAGAAGTGAAGCCGAAATTGGGGGCCACTCCAGTGACATCACCGCTCGCGTTCCCCCCGGTTTCGGTTACATACATCTCTATGGGAGCCCCCAACGCATAGTTTCGGAATACTTGGAGAGGTGCGGTGGTAGCGCGCCGAAGTGGCCCCCAAAGTTGCGGGTGCAAAGACACCTCATTGGGCTATTCAGGTAACGTGACCCTCGCGTGGCTCCAAAGAAGCTACAGCTCACCTCCTATCCTTACGTCACTTGCCCCACGTTTCTCTCTACTGTCGAAGAGCCGTTCGGGCGCCTTTTTTTCTTCTTTCCTCCATGAGTGATCCAGTGGGGTCGCTCCACGATCTACGATCATTTCAAATAATTTCTGCATTGCCGACGCAGATGACAGCTGCAAAGTTCCCAGCTCGAAATAGAGTCCCCCTAAAGCCTCCACAGTTCCCTGTGATGTCGTTCCAGTACGCACGGCGCCCGCCCTCGAGCAACATCCCGCCACACCGCCGGGCATGTGGTGGTGGTGATGGAACTAGCTGTTTGCCGTGTCGGCAACGCTCAGGAAGGCAACGTCACTCCTATCGCTGGGGGGATCGTGCGTCCTGGGCCGACTTCACAGGCCACTGTGCCGACATTTATCTTAAAGCTGGGCATGTCACTTGGTACAATAACGCGTCACCAACCAACCAATCATCGAACCAAAGTTTGGGAAGACCTGATAGGTGATGTGAAGTGCGCATACCACACTTCGCTTTTCAGTAATTTATTCCATCGCGCTTTCTCCGATACGTATCCTAACGTGATTTTTATATCATATGGCCCGATACCGTGCATAGATTACTCGAACGAGTCCCCCATCACCCTGTAATGGTGTCCTCGCAATTTCAAGTGGATTTGTCAATTTTTCACGTCTTTTCCTAACAGCTTGTGACGGAAGTGTTCGTGTTCCCTTATTAAGTAAATTTCACAATCTAAAAGAGCGGGCAAGTAGCAATACACTGAATACAGTACGTTCCGTACGTACGAATGCCGCCCGTACAAAAAATTATGCAAGAATTCATGCCTTAGGGCTTGACGTAGTAGAAACGAAGAACATGGGTTATGAAAAGTGGATATTCCGAATTCGCATAGAGAAATATCACTCAACACTTGTCATCAAGTTCTGTGGAAGTACTACAAATAAGAAATTTTTTTTTTCATTCGAAGGGCCCTGTAGGGAAAGGATACACTTGCTACTGTGCACCCTTCTTCCACAACGTGGAGAAGAAACTGGAAGCCGACAAGCAGGAACTCATTGACCACATCGACAACGCGCACGAGGATCTCAATGCCAAAATTGCCCACCTGGAACGCAAGACCCGAAATCAGTTATTCAACCTCAACCAGTCAGTGAGAGAAAAGCTAGCTGCCGAGAAAACAGAGTGTCTGGACCGAGTCGAACGTGTAGCGCTCCGGGAACGTACCGACAGGGAAGCCCAGCACTCGAGTCAGCGTGAAGAACTGGAACAGTTTGTGCGCGAGAAAGTAGCCCAGGCAAGCTACCGAGTCAGCCCGTTGGGACAAAGTGCAGATTCCAATTCCAGAAGCAGGTTCTTCGAGTCTTCACACTGGTCTAGGCGGCATCGAGCGAACAAGGCCTCCTTGGGTGTCACCAAGGCGAAATCAGAGGAGGTACTTCACGCACAGTGTTACGACGATCACGAACTGTCACCTCCGCCATTGTTCGGAAACGAAGTGGGTCTGCCGCCTCCTCCAGCACACTTGGCACATCGCCATCGGGGTGGAGATTTCGAGAAACAAGGCGCAAAGCCCAAGTATCCATTGTGGGAGCAGGCGCCAGGAGACGGGACGTCGTACCTCTGTGGCCGGAGGGAGCAGGCAGCGGGCCAAAGCCCCAGGACTACCCTGGAAGATTCTCCGGTTAGAGGTCCGGAACAGGGACACGAGGAAAGCACTGCATCTTATAAGAAGGAAGACTTCCAAAATGAAGAGAAAGAAACAGAAGACTTCATACCCGTTGAAGCGACCGGAATGCCTCCTGTGGCGAATCAGGTTGAACAAGTACAGTTTGGCAACACTGAAGACGTGACCGTTCGCATTCCGCAGCCTAAGCCACCCTTACTCCCCCGCCCGATTCACGTGCCACCATATCCGAGCCACATCCAACGGTACCTTACGCAACGCTCCACCCTGAACGGTGCCAGTAGCCAAGCGAGGCCTCTGAGGACAGCTTACTCCACGTCACACGTTGATTCTCATCAAGCTCCTTACGCTATAGCGACACGGGACGGAAGTGATCAGGAATCACCGCGACGGAGCAGTGGCAGTGCAAATGGTGCAGTAGAGGAACAGCTGTGCAGACTGAATGAGGAGCTGACTCTGGATCCTGACGACAGGTGTCCCTCAAGTGAAGTGTGATTGCGTGTGTGGTATCGGACATTGAGAATACATATTTATATCATGTGAAGCAGTGCGTACATCCTTATGCCCATCATGAAACTTTGAGGGAAACAATCTCCGACCAGTTCTTCGGGGTTTTGTGCATAATTCAAAGACTGCCAATTGGTCGCACCATGAGTCACTGAGGACAAACCTAAGGTAATCCGCGTGCGCGGTTGTTCAGACGATATCACTACAGTGATAACGATTCTTGAGCAACAAAGACGCGAATGCAAGAGGGCAGACCATGTCTTATGGCATTAGCCTTTGAGGTTATACGTAGTAAAATCTGCGTTTGTAAATAAGGTGGCATTGTGTTTCTGGGCGCCAGTGCCAAAACTTGTCAGTTTTCATCGTCACCGCATGTGGACGCCGCTAGTTCGTATCCAACACATAACTGTAATAAACGTTTAAAGTGAACGCTTTTTGCGTGCGTGGAACTCTGTGGGCCCCAGGAACTTTCACATTTCATCGTTCGTGTGATGAGACCCGAGCAGCACCACATCTTGGCCCAATATTGGCAATGTCGGCCAATATTTAATCAAGACGGCCAATATTGGGCCAAGATGTGCGGTTTTCGGGAAACAGGGGATCCAATAGATCCGTACGATGTTGAGTTCATTTTCAACACATGGCATAACTTGTGAACATTCGCAATGTCGGCCCAATATTGAATTAAGACTGGACCAATATTGGACCAGTATTGCCAACATTGGTCTGATATTGAGCCAAGATGTTGTGCGGTTTTCGGCAAACACGGGATCCAATTGATCCTTACGATGCTGAGTTCATTTTCAACACGTGGCATAACTTGTGAATATTGGCAATGTTGGCCCAATATTGAATCAAGACGACCAATATTGGACCAGTATTGCCAATATTGGTCCAATATTGGGTCAAGATGTTGTGCTGTTTTGGGGAAACAGGGGATCCAATGGATCCGTATGGTTTTGAGTTCATTTTCAACACATGGCATAACTTGTGAATGTTGGGAATGTCAGCCCAATATTGAATCAAGACCGTACTAATATTGGGCCAAGATGATGTGCTGTTTTGGCGAAGCAGGGGATCCAATAGGTCCGTACGATTTTGAGTTCATTTTCAATACGTGGCATAACTTGTGAATGTGAAATTCTCATCATGATGCAATAAAGCTGCATTTTCCCGATGTGTCACGGAAAAAAACACAGAAAAGGTGCGGCGTCCGCTAAGAAATCCGCAGCTCTTTATTGATAGTATAGGAGCCAAGAAATGATCTTAACACCGTGCTTGAAGAAGCACTAAAGTGCAAAAATGTCTCCCCGCACAATGGAAGATGTCGTTACCTTGAAACCAACACAAAAGGAACGAGACTTGTCAGTTGCGTCGTTCCCGATTTATGAGCGAACTCCTTCTCTAGAAGTGCGACAATGTGGAGGTGCCCCCATTTGGTCCCCATTACCGCAGCCAATTTTAATTTCTCTCGCACGTGGCTCAGTGGTTATAGCTTTCTGGCCATATGTCACGTCGAGAGTAGGAGGTGTCGGGACCGACTGTGCTGTCTTGGGTTTTTCCTGGGTTTTTCTCAAACGCTATCAGACATATGTCGGCACAGTTCCCTTAGAAGTCGGCCCAGAACGCACGTTCCCCCAGAGCATTAGTTGTGACGTTGCTCACCTCTGTGAGGCCGACAACTGCGAGCTCTTTCAGAACCACCACCACACCGCAGGACTCTAAAAGTACGACACGAAGGCGAGTCTGAAATGTGAGAGACAGGTTGTGATATACGGCACATGGGAGGTGCTCACTCGGTTGCAATGACGTCTGCTACAGTGTACGGACACGGTGCAGCAGCGATGTGTGCCGCGCTGCCGCACCGAAATGTGGAGAGTCGGGGACCTGCGGCGACCGGCACTCATAGCTTTCTAGCTGGTGACTGAAAGCAAGGAGCAATAAGCAACCATTTAACTTATGGTTCAAAACACTGTCCCATTCATCAAGCCGTCCATCGGGAGTCACTATGCAAAATATTTTCGCAGTGTGCTGTATTGTTACTGACTGGCTTGGTCTGCACCTGAGCACGATGGCAATCGCTGCCTAACCACGATTGCACGCGATGTAGATCCTGCGTCAGTGCGTTTTGGGTACGCTCCATCCAACACAGCAAACAAGCGCACCCTGCGCCAACAGTCACGAATTACACAGCTTAACACGGATTGGATTGGCCTGTGTAGTCCGAGGTGCGCCTTTACAGCCGGATGTGAAATGCGAAATGCTCGCTGGATTCTGAGAAGCCTCACCTGCATCACGGTCCCCCTGCAAGTCGTCACCACGGTGGTCGTGACGTTGCTCGCATAACCGTGGCTGACTATGGCAAGCAGTTCCACTGCTACCAACACCACCACCACCACCACCACCACGGTCACCATACTACTCACAAACCATCAAATCTGATTAGCTGTATTTCGCTGCAATACGCTGTGAATACCGAAAGGAGAAAGAAATTTGTGTAGTTGCCCGTTCAGGGATAACTGCGGTCGAAAAATAGATTTCCGTTGTGGTTACTGACCTTTGAATAGTTTTTCTGTTGCGGTTTCTGGACCCCGATCCTCAACATTCACTTAGCGATCGTTATCGCTTTGATAGGCTCGCGCGAGAGCCCGTGGCGAATCACGGGCTGAAGTGACGTATTTAACGCCCGTTATGAGATAACGCCAAGACGAAAATCATGGCCTTGGTAACGGCAACGAAAATATTATGTTTCTGTTTTTCGTTTGCTATGGAATTCAAGTAGACACCTTTTCTCGTTTCCGTTTCTGTTTCCGGTAACAAACCCTGGTGCATATACGAGTCACGTGCCAAGGGAACAGGCTACGTCAGGACATGCCCCCTCATTCTCCGATACGCGCTATCCAAAAGCTGAGGACATTTGAAAGGTGCGGAACGGAGTCCTCGTGCGCGCCCGTTGTTCGCTCGCAGGAGCTCATTTTACTCCTCGCAGGACACGCTTGTTTTTCTGCTGTCGCATCTGATGTTGTGAAAGGATCTATATCGCTATAGGACCTCCACAGCATCGAGGGTGCCGTTCAGCGCATTCCATGGAATTTTGCATTCCACAGAGATATATACTGCATTATGTAAAATATATATGTATACTGACTATGATGACTAACAATATTTTGATTGGCGCTGAATGGCTCGTACTCCAAGCAAACCAAGACGTGGCAGAAGACAAAGACGCGGCAGCTTTGTAGTGTTAGTTACTCGTCCCGTACCGTTTGCACGGTACCCAAGGTAGATGGCCTTGTTAGCTTGCACTAAAACGAAAAGTAATCCAAGAGCTGCCAGGAGGTCGAAATCACGCTGTGTAAACGAGAACTCGGAAGGCTGAAAATACTATTGTTCGAATAAGAGCATACACACAAGTCGTGCACGCCATACAGAAACGTTTATTATGAACTGGTGATGGAGCGAGAAACTAGAATATATTTCGAGGGTGCGCGCACGGGGCCCTCTGTACGAAGTCCCAAACTACACGAACACATCCGTTACATATACCAGTTCGTCTAAATTCACAAACGTTGTCATGTTTGCCGAAACAGTGCCGCGTAACGTTTTCTCAGGAGATGAGGTGACAACCTCGTGAGTTCCGTCTTCATCGGGGTTGGCGGTGACGGTGGTTCGTTTTCTGTAAAATTCTGATGAATATCCGTAATCTTTTCTAATTTTACTCATCGTATTATGCTTGGAAACCGAGGTAGTCGAAGCCAGTTTGGGGTGAAGTGATATAGGGGTGACAGTGACCGTTGAATGCGTTGCAGTTGTGACAGACTTGACATCTGGCAAAGTTGGAGACGAGGTGGCAGGAGTCGCAGGCCTTCCTATGGATATAGCAATGGTGACAGACGGCCTTCGGACCTCAATGCTGGCCTTTTGTGTAAAACCTCCAGTAGAAGTCACAGGAGATGTAGTTGTGCTTTCGTAAACGGACGGCGAGCTGCTTCTGTGTTCCTCCGTACTAGTTCCCCGATTCAAAATATAGGTTATTCTGTGTGTTTCGTTGTAATATTCTCGATCAAAATGTTCTGTAAGCTGCGTGGATTGCGACTCCTCAGATCTCATCGTTGCAATACTTGGAGATTTTGAATATTGGTCATGTGACTCGGTGCCTTGGGATGTAGCCGTGGTGACCGTAGTCGGGATGTAGCTTGTGAAGGGCGTCGCAGTCGTCACGCGTCCTGTATGTTGAACGGTAGCTGCAACAGTTGATCTAGTGTTAAACGGTGTAGCACTCAGGCTTGCTGGCGATGCCTTCGTGCTTATTGTCTTTGTCGTCGTTTGTTTTCGAGACAGTGAAGTGGTATTGTCTGTCTTCGTCCACGAAGCAGTAGACAATGTGGTCTCGCGTGCTGGTGTGTTTGTGAACGTTGGTTTCGCAACCGGACCACTTGAAGTATGTTTTCTTCTGTCGCTTTTCGCAGTTGTGAAATATTTTGGCACCATTGTATCGCTTACCGGTTTTCGCTTTGGAACTGCCGACCGTTTCCGCGTTGTCATATTTCTGTACGGAATGCTTGTCCCGTATGGTCGCCGGGTAGCGTGAGCTGTCCGCGCCTTTCTGGAGGTAACATCACCTCGTACGACACTTGTAAGTGAACTGGTTCGTCCAGGACTCTTCGTCGTGAACGAGATCCCGTGCCCTCTGTAGCCACCACTCGCTTTCTTTTCTCCGCTGTGATTCCGCTCCTTGGTTCCTCCACTCTGTGCACCACTGCTCCTCTGTGTACCTCTAGCTGTTGAGCGTTTTGGTCTCTGCGCAGAATGACCTGCTCTTTTTGTCGATCCTACAATGCGACTTCGCGTTGTGGGCACTCCACCTGCTGGAACTTTACGTTTAGTCTTAGGCACGCCTATTGTGGGCTTGGGCCGTCCTACTGGAGCCGTCCGTCTCGACTTCTTGCGTTGCATTGGCGTCCCGGCAGATCTCTTGCGTGTGACGACCTCTGAGGCAACATTGCTTTCTCTCGTTGTTTCTGCCTCCGTCATCGTCACAGTCATACTCGTGGTCTTCGCATTTCTCGACTCCTTATTGGTTGATTTCACGAAACGTGCCCGAGATGTCGCATAGGACTTCGTCATCCGTATTGCGATATTCGTGCGTTTGCGTTTCTTCGCCGCGTCCTCCGCACGTCTGCCATTTGTGACTCGATTATGTGACATTGTTCCCGTAATGCGTCTTCTGTACGTTGTCACACCCTTGACTGTGCGTCGTGAGCTAGAGGCTTCCTTCGTTGTTCGGTGCATTACGGTTGATAGGTGCGTAAAAAGGCGTCGCCTAGTGTAAGGCTTGACGCGCGGGCGTGTAGCCCTACGACGTGGACCGCTTGGGACGAACGTAGTCTTTCGCGATGTTCTGTTCCTTTGTATGCGTGGCCTCGTGTGGTTAGCCGCCCAGTTGCCAGGAGCAGTAGAAGTGGAGTCACTGGAAGGATCATGAGCATGCAAATTTGTTGAGCGCTTTGTGTACGGCTGTCGCCTAATGCGCATTGTGGTGATTTTCTCTGTGGCTTTGGTCGTTGATTTCCTTCGAAACCACGATTTGAATTTAACTACTGTCCTGGTGGTAGAACTTGGTACGGTAATAGCCAATGAAGGTCGACTCTGCAGGACATTAGGTTCCTCCGAGGACGCTGCCGTTGTCACGCTTTTCCAAGAAGTCCTTTTAAATTTCCTGTTTCTAAACCAGGTCATTTTATACACTGACGCACTCCTCGTAGGAGCAGCAGTAGTAGGTTCATATGGAGCTACGTTGCGAGATGTGAGTTTAGTGGTCCTCCTTCTAAACCAAACAACATTCTGCGTAGGTGTGCTTCTTCTAGCAGAGTCTCCACTAGGAAAAGAGGTCGCCGATCCCCTAGTCCTCTTTCTGAACCATGTTGCTACCTTGGGAACCCGTGTAGGATAGGACGTCCTCCTTCGTTTCCTGCCAGACGTTTCCATGGCATGAGTGTCGTAGCTAGGGTTTCTCGAGGTCGACACGCTTTTATATCTACGTGCAGTACGCGCTCCTGCTGCTTTTGTAGCTTTATGGAGACGTCGGTTGTTCGGAGTTGTGCCCCGCGTGCGACGACGTCTACGTACTGTGGGCGAGAGTGAAGGACCCTCAGATGGAAATGGCGTTCCCTCGGTCCGCGTCGTCCTCCACAGGTCATAGTCGTCCGTATCGCTTGATGCTGTTACATGCTGTTCCTTTAGCTGATCTAGCATATCTGCAAAATAGCACGGGTAACCTGTAAGCTATTTGAGCAAGATCATCTCTCCGCCGCCGAACACAGAGGGAAAGTGCTACCACGGGAACGAGGTCCGCCTCATCCCCATCCTCACACAACCGCAATAGTGATAAGTGAACTACTCGGCTGAAGCATTAACCGAGTGGTCAGTATAGTCCTAGTCCTCACTTGCAAAACTATACTGCGGGGATGTCGAATAAAACCGAAGTATATAACCGAATAAATAATATATATATAATTAAAGTATATAACCGAAATTATATAACCGAATAAATAATATATATAAATAAAGTATATAATCGAAAATAACCGAATAAAGTAGTATAAGAGAAGCAATACACAGCACAGGAGAATCATTTTTGTACAATCGGTTTAACCGGTGATCACGGTCGCCATAATTTTTACGGTCACATGCGCGATATACGCTTGCAATGACGTGTGACTAGGGCCTGTCCAGAATACATTGCGTTCGCCTGGCTCCATCGCCTATGGACGGATACATGTTCGTGAACGTACCACTGTGTCTACCCGGCCTCCCGTATCCGTGACCTGGCTTTCATGCGTATTTTTCTGTTCGAAGAACACTGTTCCCGATAGGATTAAAATAGGACTGTCGAGGCCCTCCCACGCATCGCATTCACCCTACATTTGGTGCTTCAAATTTATTTTACTGTGAGAATATTATTTGTACCATATCCAAGTAATTTCCACGCTTTCAACATTAATAGTCAGACATCCAGGGATCGCATGGCGGCGATTTCGTCTTTTCGACGCTATGACGTCATTGACCCATGACGTCATTGAATAAACTCTTGTCTTGGCACTCCCCTTGTTGTCCGCATTCGCCTATGCGACACGCAAGACCGTGCCGGCGTCCAGCCCCCTCCCCCACCCCTCCAACATGTCCAATATTGCTTTCATTGCTCGTTGCGCTCTAGACGTGCGCGTATTGGAGCTAGGTCACCGAAACGGGAGATGGGTAGTGACGACGTTTGCAGTTTCCCACAGCACAGTTTCGCTGGTCATACTCACTGACTCTGAATCCCAGGCTCTGCACCTCGTCATGAGGGACTCGATTATCCACGAGTCCAGGCAAACGCAGGAGAAGGGTAATGGTGACCGCTGCCACTGCGAAAGTGCAGCTTATGCCCGTCATAAACGGTACGTAGGACACGTTCGTCCTGGTTTTACTAGGTACTTCTTGCGTAGTAGCACTCATTGCAGAAATATCACGAATGGATAGCACAAGATGAACGTTCAGGCACTCAGATTCTTCTTCTCCACATAGGAACAGTGCGATTGAAGAACGGAAGAACGAACGCGGGAAGAATCTTCTTCTTCTTCGTCCAAGGAGATGATGGCCGTGAGCCAGTTCTTGTTCTTCCTCACATGTCCATGACGAACATCTTCTACTACTTGTTGGTGTGGCATACAGCCAAAGGGCAATAGGCCACGGATGGATGAGAGGATAAACTGTGAGGGATGAGATTCAACCGTCCAGGCAACATTGTCAACGACGCGTCTGGCAACACTGCAACATAACCACAGCTGCTGGCAGGATTCCACGTTGGATGAAGGGGTGAAACACTCGCACAGTTGTTGGGAGAGAGACGCCAACATCTAGATGACGTCACCTACTCCAGGAGAATCCGAATCTACGGAGCTCGCGGCTTCTTTTTCGCGGTTTCGTAGCTTCTTTGAAAATCCGTGGAAGTGCGTAACGTCCACATATCGACTCTCGACTGGAGAGGTTCGGAACGCACCGAGCCCTTGGTGATGAATGGGGTCTACAGCATTCAATACAGATTGACGGCCTGCACCGTAGACGATAGACCCATAATCTATCTTAGAACGAATGCATACATAGTATACACATGGCGAAGTGTCTCGTGGTTTGCACCCCAAGGTCTGTGAGAGAGGATTTTCAGTAGATTCAGTGACATTGACACATTTTGCCTTCAGGTTTTGAATATATGGGGCTTGAAAGTGAGCTTGGAGTCGAACGTGATGCCAAGAAATTTGCATTCTGATTTTACAAGGATGTCTGGTTCATTAAGTTGGAGCGTAGGAGACAGAAACACTCCTCCCATTCTCGAGAAATTAACACATACAGATTGTTTTCTCAGGGGAGAATTTAAACCCGTTATGTGAGGACCATTTGCATTTTATTTATACAGAGCTGCATGTATGATATATAGAGGGTGGGATGACACTGGCTATAGAGTTGATTTTGATAAGGAATAATATGACGCTGAGAACGGATCCCTGTGGGACACCATTCTCCTGCACGAACAAATGGGATAGGGTAGTTCCCAGCTGAACTCTGCATGTTCTGTGTTCAAGGAAATCAGCAATTCATTTAAAAAGACGACCCCTTATACCGAATGAATTGATATCCTGGAGGGGACCGTATCGCCATGCAGTGTCGTATGCTTTTTTCCCCCCAAGTCAAAGAAAACTGACAGGCAGTGTTGCCTCCTGAGAAAAGCTTCACGAATGGTTGTTTCTAGACGAACGAGGTGATCCATTGCGGAACACCCCGTTCGAAAACCACATTGAAATTCAGGTAGGCACTTATTTACATCAAGAAAAGTGAACCAGTCGGTTGTTCACCATTCGCTCAAAAGTTTTACCAATGTAGCTTGTGAGAGCGCTAGGACGGTAACGGTGCAAGGACGGGAGGCTTCATTTCCTGGTTTCAGGACAGGGATTATGGTGGCAATTTTCCATGCAGACGATAGTGTCCCCTGCATCCAAACATGGTTGAAGAACTGAAGTAAACATTTTTTTTATATGTCAGACAAGTTATCAAGCATTGAGTATGTAACAGGTCTGGACCTGGAGCAGTTGCTTTTGCTGACAACAAGAAGCGTGACAGTTCCACCATGATGAAAGGGGGCTGATTATATGCCAAATCGTCTCCACCATTTACTGGAAGTTTCTGTTTTCCATGCCCTTGTTTAAGTTTACGGAATTCACTGCTATAATGGGAGGAACTTGAAATGCTTTGGAAGTGTTCCCCGAGTGCATTAGCCTGTTCTTCTGGGCTTTCACATACCTGACCGTTAACTTCTAAAACAGGGATTGAATGACTGATATGTTCTCTGATTTTGCGAAGTCTGTCCCATACGATTTTGGATGGGGTATTATAAGATAGAGAAGATACGAAGGTTCTCCAAGAGGATCTTTTAGCTTGTTTGCGTGTCTACCTGGCCTTCGCTCTTGCCTTTTTGAAGGGTAGAATATTTTCTTATGTGGAGTATCTCCGAAGTGTACCGCACGCACGATTTTGAAGTTTGCGAGTTCCCTCGCATTCATTATTCCACCAGGGTTTAGGTCGGTTTGGGAGATGACCAGAAGTCTGGGGAATGGCTTCTGTTGCTGCATCAAGTATGACGTTGCTGATAAGACAGTTAGCTTGTTACACTATCGATAGTAATTAAAGCCAGGTCACTTTAAAAAAAAAAAACTGCTTCCAGTCGGCTAATTGGAGTTTCCATCTGGGATGGCACGTCGTCAGATGGTTCGCTAAAGTGATATATTTTAACACCACTGGGAAGTGGTCACTCACAAGTGGGTTTTCTTGTACAGTCCATTCTATCTATTGAAACAGTGATGGACTGCAAAAGGACAGATCTAAGGCTGAGAGAGACTGACTTGAAGAATGTATGTATGTGGACGTCCCTGTGTTTAAAAGACAGATGGACATCGATAACAAGAACTTCTCTAGCATCTTCGCTCGAGTGTCGGTTCTCGTACTGCCCCAGAGGGGATTGTGGGCATTAAAGACACCTAGTAGTACGGTATAGAAGGATTTGGAAGCTGGCTGCACAAATCTTCCAAATCTTTTTGTGAAATAGTTTCAGATGGTGGCAAATAGACTGAGCAGATGGTGACAATTCTGTGAAGACACACCTGCACAGCTACAGATTCCAAGTCTGTAGCTAGGTGAATTGCTATGGTTGGGAGAGATCCTCGTGTGACGATCGCTCCACCACCAGATGTTCGGGTGGCCATCAGTTCGATCCCTTCAAAAAACGTGTGTCTACGCAGTGGATTTTATGTTGGTGTGTTTAAATATGGTTTCTTGAAGACAAAAACATGCTGCGTTATACTTCTCGTTGACGTCATCTAAAGTAGAAAGTAACTCTCGACAATTCCATTGGAGGATCGTGTGCTGCATAATGGTTGCGGTACATATGTCGGCACAGTTCCCTTAGAAGTCGGCCCAGGACGCACATTTCCCCAGGGCGTCAGTCGTGACGTTGCCCACCTCTGTGAGGCCGACAACTGCGAGCCCTTTCATCACCACCACCGGTACTAAGAAGAAGTACGTGTGTCAGAAACTTTTGCCGACCCGCGCGCGGCCTTCGGGGTTTCTTCCGCGCAGCCGCAAGCTCCTTGTCAGATATGCCGAGGGAGTGACCCATCCCCTACAGACTATCTCTATTCTTTTTGGGGTCTTGGGAGCTCGAGCTCGCACAGGAGTGCTCACACTCTAAGAAAAAAGGGTGTGAAAAGGTGGTAACTTCTATAGTTACCATGCACCTAGGTCAACATAGCGTCTGATAAAGGGTGTAAAAGGGTGGTAAAAGCAATTATCATATATCCAAATTGCGACAAAAAGGCGTACGGCCCCATTGCTCACCGAATCAGAAGCGGTAACCCTATCATTCGTACGTAGCAGATGGAACTTTGGAACCTTTTAAGCACAACATGTGCGACAACAAATACCTTATAAAAGATGTAACTGCTCCACCCTTTTTTCTAAGAGTGCAGAGCTCGTCTCGTCCTCGCAATCCATGGATGTCATCTCCGTGGACTGTGAGCACAGAAGTGGCGTCGGCGTTAGTGACGCCACAGGAGTTTCAGTGGTTTGAGGTGGTTCTGCACTGCACCTCCTGACTTCATTTGTGTTTGTCTGTGTGATTACTGATTGCTCGGTTTGTGTGTAGTGTGACTAGTTTTGCCTTCTGTTTTACTGCTGTGGCGAAAGACTAAAAAAAAATGGGAGCAACTTTTTTCCTGGCTTCTGGGTAGCTTTTTTTTTTGTTCATATTTCCATTTTGCACATGATCTCTAGTAAGACGGGTGTTAGGATGAGCAGTTGATACAGCGGTCTGGCCCTTTGCACTCATTGGCCTCGTGGTCAGACTTGCCACACCGTCCACAGCAGGCAGAGCCACGGCACGAGTCTGCAGCATGCCCAAACCTGTTACAACGGAAGCAGCGCAATGGGTTTGCAATGTGTGGGCGCACATCGGCTGAGAGATACCCAACTTTCAACTTGTCTGGTAGAGTGGGGTCGGGTCAGGGGTGGTGTGGTGTGGTGTGGGGTAAGGATATTTCGTGTTGTAATGTACTCTTTGTTCTTCCTGATCTTTATTTTATTGACATCTATCAATCCCTGGTCTTTCAAGTTTACAAGAATTTCTTCAACAGGCACGTTGATAAGTTCGGATACAGAGATGACGCCTCGGCTGGTGTTTAGTGTTTTGAGATGCTGAAATTCTTTTGCCCAATATGTCATGTGCATTCAAGATGGTATCACAGTCAGTTTCTGAGATACATTTTATTAGCAAATCACCCGATCGCGTCCTCTTGATTTCTGGAACATGCTCAGACAAAGATGCCACCGCCTTCTCAATGAAGTACGGCGACATCTTACTGCCTTTTCTTTGTCATCTCCTGCAGCTGCAAGAATGATGTATTTTGCACCGAAGTTTCTAATAGGTACTTCGGTCTGGGGACACTTCGCGTTCCCGATCCCGACTTCGAAGAATTATTAAACATATACAGTTTGGTAACTAGGCATTCCACAGGTCGCCCACACTTCATGCCAATACACGTGGGAAGGTCCCAGAGTTTTCAGAGAACCCGTCAGCATGAGCTTGACCAAGGCCCCGACCGCTACCGTTCAAGACGTCTACCCTTCGCCTTACATCCCCTCGGCACGGTACAGATTAAGACTGGGGGCTGGGGTCCGTGGTGGCGCCACTCACCAAACACCAGCCGGAGCTGGTGCCCCCTGCAGGGTCTTCCGAACTCTACGGACTACTCGACGTCAGGAGGAGCATGGACAATCGTGGCGGCCCTTTTCCGCCCGTTCAGCAATTGTCGCAATCTTGCAGTTTTAGTACAAATCATATCCGCAATAGTTGTACAAATTTTGCTTACCTACTCGGTACACGGAGGTTCAGCTGTGGCATCACCTGCAATGACCTCTCCGATATTGGGTCGCAGGAGAAGCTTGCCGCCCCGCTGCCGGTGCCCCTCCAGGATTTGTCTTTCTTTGCATTGGCTTTTATGTTTCTAGGAGCTTCTTTAATTGCCCTATGACTGCCCTAATTGGCTGAATGCCCTCCTCTTCTTAGCTAACTGGGCGGGAGTTGGAACTTTGTGGCTGCCCAAAAAGGACGCCTGCAGCTCCATTTCTTGTGAGTGTCGCCAATATGGCAGTGACTATCATACGAGACACTCTGTAGTGAGCATCACATGTACTATCGTGTCTTCCCTAACTGACTGAATGGCTAGCAAAGTTGCTCGTCGAAGTGACGGGCAAATTAGTGATCATCGCGATGCGGCAATCATTTTAAAGTGTGAACTGATAAGCAGCGCTTAGTGTTGCCCTGTGTCTATGTATATTTATTGCCGCCAACAACAGAACAGCAGTAACAATCATCACGATGAGGATACAAAACACAGACATGGACAGAACAGCGTTCTACTGGCACCTGAAGTTTATTTTCCTAATCCACCTACTCCGGAAGGTCACTAGAAAGAAAAGCGAGCTCGAGCGGGGCGACAGGTTGACAGACTTTTTGGTCGGGGAGTTCAATGGACCATTTTCCTGAGATGTGGCGCCCTCTCGAATGTCGTCTGCTACTATGGCCCGTTTGGCACACCAGTCCTTCTAGCCCGCCATACTGCTACTGGCTGAAAACAAATGCACGTGAGGAGCGCTGCGGTTCCTGTGTTCGAGGCCTATTCCTGCTGCTTCTCCCTAGCTGTACAAAGTGTAAGTGTCCGTTTGATGTATGCAACATGACCCTGGAGCAAACCGTGTCCGTGTCATTCCATGCCAGACCAATAAGCTGTGCACAACTGTGTTGAAGAAGAGGAAGAAGAAGATTCTTGCGCTTGATGAGTGCAGTGCAGTCATCCAGCACTAAAGCTATTCGTTATCGTTCTTGGGTCCTCTCATACATTTCTGGTGCCGAGAAGCGTAGCCTCACTCATTGACGGAAGCAATCCAGGAACGGGAAAATGGTGTATAGCAGCGTTAACGTAGCTACGGCTGTTTTTAGCTATGGTTTCAGCTATGGTTCCATTGTTTTCAACCAGAAGAGCAGAAGACGCGGGATGCGCATGCGCACAGCAATCGCGTGAAAATGGCGGATGGGGATGGCCTCCACGATCTCATGGCCTAACCTTGAACCATGCCTTGAACGGTGTCTGTAGACCAATGTTCGTTTCCTGTATCTGATAAATCAATGAAAAAGCGAAAAGAAGCTTTTTTCACCGTTGCGGCGTGGTTCCGAGTGGAAAATAGCAGACGACGTTCCTCTAACCCAACCAACGGTTCCCCTTTCCTTGATGTCAAAATGACGCGGACGGCTCGTCGGCTCGTTCAGGGCATTGCCACCGTTGCGCACGGTCGCGATTTTCAAAATCGAATTCTGCGATATTTGTGCCTCTATTGATCGAATTACTTCACATGGTATATTTTAATAGGCAGGAGAACGGCTTGGTTTTAAAAAATGGTAGCGATTTTAAGTTCACCAAAATGGCAGGGCGGACCTGTTGGTACATGACTGAATAAAACAGGAGCTAGAAACACGGACAAGAACACACGGGACGACACTTGCTCCTGTTTTATTCAGCGATTTAAGTGCTTTCCAAGCTCCTTTAAAGGAAATAAATTTTACGGGCAAATAAATTAAAGCAAATAAATTTTAATAGATTTTTAAATTGAACAAGTTCACTGATTCAAAGTGGTTCACCGGTAGCCCTTTCCTCAGCACTCCCACTGCTTTAGCACACATGCCAAGCTGGGGCGTATCCAGGGAAGTTTCTCTGAAAACAGCTTACATATTAAATAAACGAGTTTCAAAGATTCGCACTCCATCTGCAGCGAACACCATGATGACGTCAGCCGAGCAGACGAATGGGCGCACTGCGCAGGCGATTGCCTACGAGGTCATCTGCGTGGCGTTCGCACCACAACATATTAAACTGCCTCTCCGGGCTCGGAAGACAGCGTTTATATTATTTAGTCCATGAAAAGAAGGTGCCCCGAGGCTTCTATACGCGAAATTTCAATCCTGTTTACGAGCACTGTGCATTTTTTGTCATTTTTGAAGATCTGCTGAGCCTCCACAAGTTTCGATGATGCCAGAAGCGGGTGACGTAATCATAAGCTCATAAATTGCAACGATGTCATGTTCAGGAGAGGGCACTTGTCTCCTAGCAATGACGCCAGCGTCCGGGGAGGGTCATGTGGTGGAGAAGTCACGTGACGGTGACCGAAAGAGGGGAAAATGGGAATGTCTTCTGCCTCCTTTGTGTTTTCTCGAACGTCGGAGGATATGGCACGTGGGGCTCCGCTAACGGGGTGCACAAAGTGAGCCCCCTCCCCCGGAAGACGCGAAGGGGCCAGATGAGAGCCGGGCGCTCCGTCGGAGCCTCACATGACGTCACAGTTCTCAAAAGTAAAAATTTTCTCTAGCTTTGGCGTCACGTAAAGCCAAAATATTTTGCAGGAATGTAAAGTGCGCAGTTCGGAGGCGTCATGTGTTCGAACGCCGCTGATTTCCAGAGAAATAATTTCCAGCTTGTCATTATGTGTGGCGAGAGGCATCCAGACTCTTTTTTCATAAAACACGGTAGTTGCGTCACTCCTTGTGGATTTGCCTATCTGCCAAATGCAGCCTACGTACGACTCCGGCTGCGTTCCAATACCCCGGTTAGTCGACTGCCTAGCGGTCTAACCGGAAGTGCCGCCATGTTAAGTCTCGTTCCAAACCTCGCCAAGTTCGCTATTCAGTCGGCTACCGCTTAGTGCGCATCGATGCAGTCTAGTTATACGCCTGACCATCTGACAGCCGGGATGGAGACGCGCGTTGACGGTACCAGCATGCCCGCTGTTTCTGCTGGCTTTAAATGTAAGTTGCACATAGTGGTATGTTTTTTAAAACCAAGAGATAATAATGACAACAACGCGGGAAACGCTAGTACCTGCTGCGCTTGCGCCGTACGCATTTCTTGCGTGAGCAACGAGATGGCGCCACAGGCGCCTCGGCTAGGCAAGCCTGTTCCAATGGTGACAAGCAAAGGGGTCTACTCAGCTGCCTAGTCAGGCGGCTTCGCGGGTGCGAGGTATTGGAACGCAGCCTAGGAGCAAGTTTGCGATTGTAAATAGCGATTATCTTCCGCATGGCGGCAGGGCGGTCGCTCTGCACGTCGCCCAAAGACGCGCGCGCATGCGTCTGTCCGAAACGGAATTTTTTGCGTGCGGACTCCAGTGATTTATAATGCCGATAATAAATTATACCGCTAAAGTAGACGGAAATACAAGCGAGGATTCGGTAGAACAGGGAACGCACTCCGGTGGAAACAAAAATATACAGGGTGTTTCACCTAAAGTGTTAAAACATTCTAACTGACGACGTACTCGCCGGAGGATTGTGGGACTTTCGGCAATTACCTTCTGGAAAGTTTTGCCGCCATTTAGGCAGAATTTGGAGAATTTTTAATTGAGGTAAATTTATTTTGTCAATTGAACTCTGAAAATTGCCAAGCGACCCTCACTTTTTTTACACAATTATGAAGTCCTCCACGGATAACCACAGACCCAACAAAAACTATGCATAGTATCGCAACAGAAATAGTCGGAATAAGTTTGTAAAACTTCCGCTTGGGCCCCGCCTGCTTCACTGTCGCAAAGAGCGCACGGATGATGCGGGGAGAGAAGGAAGTGTTCCAACATCTTGTTTTACCTTTCTTTCCCGGGCTTTGACCTTGATGCTGGGGACAACCGTCTTATCACAAAAGAAACAAAACAACTCTCTTATATACAAAGAAGGCAAAACAAACGAAGGCGGGAACACTTCTTCCTCTACACCCACGTTTCAGGCGCGCTTCTTTGCGAAAATTAACCTACGTCCTAGAACATGCTATTGTGTTCCCTGCCAGATTTCAAGCACTTGTGCCAGGCTCTAATCACCAGCTTGATGCCCAAATTGCCCATATGTCCAAATAATAATAATTCGGGACTTTCGTCCAATCAGTACAGACTGTGACAAGTAACAGTTATTATTGATTTACTGAACACTTGCTTACTACAGCTTATTTACGCTGCCTGTAGACAACAGCAAGAGCATTGCATTGCAGTGCTGTTGCATTGCACGTAATCACTCATGCTAACGAAGCTGTTACAGCTTGAATCAAGTACAATGACATGCTCACGCATGTGTTATAAACTGCTAAGACGTGACATATGCACAAGTGAGACATTTACATTTGTATCTACAGCAGTATAGTGCTGGACAAAAGTGTACAGAACACGGGAGCACCACCATTCTCTCCCTGGACACCTGGTGGTGGACGGAAGCGGGGACGTGGATCGGATAAAGCCCCTGGAGGCTTTAGTGGTGACCTTAATTGGATGAGAGTAACCCGACGACTTCAAATGATGCTGCTCCATGTCCCGTAAACTTTCGTCCAGCATTGTACAAGGTATGCCTTCAGTAGGTACTCTACGAAAGGCTGGATATCGATGAGTATGTACAGGGGTGCTATGGATTGTCCATAAAAGATGCACCACATCACATGCCAAGTAAAAGATGTGGCACACTTATAAAAGAACTGCACAATCACATTTTCAAAGTTGAATGCTATAAAACTCTAATTCCCGCTCTCTCATCACACTTCAGCTATGTGCTCAAGGCAAACAAAAGTGAAGAGCTATTCCAGCATTTCCAACATGAGCATCTTGTGATGTGCAATGTCTTGTGACATGTTGCTGACAGGGCAGTGTAGGAAATGTGCATGCTAATATGATTTATTCTATAAAACACAAATTTTCAGTGCTCCATGTGAACATATATTCCAACCGGTGGTGCATTCTCAAGGAACACTTTCCTTGTGTATCTAGAAGTTCTTACCGTCAAATAAGAAATGACCATTGATGTAATGATGAAGAAAACATGATTTGTGTCACTCCCGTGCACGCATTATGGTGGTCTCCCGGTCAACACTATTTACAGACGTGAATGGTGAGACTAAACCTGTTTAGAACATTTCAGACTACCATGACGTAGTGTCAGATGAAACGACTGTTCTCTCTGCTCACGGCACACACTATGCACACGCTACATCTTTCTGTGGCATAGTGAAGTAGGAATAGTATGCAACTGACTTGACACTGGAAGTCAAAGCACAGATGCATAATATGCTGGCCAGCAGAACAAATGCGCATGATTTCTGCATGTCAAATAAAAGACATGGTAATTAAACGGAAAGGAAACAAACTGATTTAACACATCACAGGCAGTAGTGAAAGCAGAAAAGATCAGTGCACTGCCCATTGACCAGAAAATCTGGTCATACACCATACTTACTAGAAAAGGAATCTGAATACTAAATGAATGACACACTCATATAGCACATCCTATCGCTATTGTACATTTCAGTTTGTGAGCTCACTGGCCCGAGGAATAATGACTACTTTGGTCCTAGTAAAGACAGCTTCAATAAGTTTCCCCAGTTGCATTAATGATTACTTTGATTCGTTACCTTTTTCTTTGGTTATCCAATCTAAGCTCTGTCAACAAATCAAGCACTGGTACAGTGCCTTATGCAAGTATAAATGCTCAGGCTTTGAACAGTAACCAACCAGAGTCTCAAAATGCACAGTCAAGTCACTGTGTCAGTAGGAAATGTCCTTCCTTTCTTTAGAGGTGGCACTAAAATGCAAAAACTTTATGTAGCAGAATAAGAGATGCAATTACGTTGACACCGAGACAAAGGGAACGGGATTCATCCGTTGCTCCCATTGGCTTCCCCAAATGACTTGCCCAAACATTGCGGGAGATCGTTTGGGGAGACCAATCAAAGGCCTCTCCACATTGTTGCGCCTATTGAGAAGGAAAGAGAGAGGGAAAGTATAAATTGCAGTTTCTTTTGCTCATAAACCAAGAATAGTGCAACCAATGAATCCCATTGCTTTTGTGCTGGGCATCACAGTAATGGCATCCTTCATTCCGTGAGGTAAAATGTTTGCACTTTAGTACCTCTTTAATTCGACCTCTAATTGGACTAGGAAGTTTTTGTGAACATTTCTCAACGACTCAGGTGGTCTGTTCTCCATCAGCCGAAGCACGTTTCGTTTTTCTTCTACCAACCCGTTTTCCCTCTCCAGAGCCGTCCTTATTCCCCCTGAATTTTTTAGCCACGACTACGGTGCTGTGATCGTCACTTGGTTTACTGTGCCTCGCGGATCGTGAACAGCTGGCTGCCTTTGTGGATGTTGAACACCTTGGAGAGATGGAGCAATCTTGCATACCTTGAGCCACCGAACCTGCATCACTCCCCGCGTGCTCGCTGTGCTCGTGTGTAGCGTCCGGCTGTGTTCCAGGTCCTTCACTACGAGGTCGTTCTGACCGCGGTGGTTGCGTATCACATGTCGAGTGAGAGTCTTCTGCCGCAGAGTGCGGGCCTAATTCTTCTCCAGAAATGCCAGTCACACTGCCGTCCACTGCACTTTGTGATGTAACTTGTCTTTTGTTGTGAACATATTGCTGTAATGTGGACACCGCTGCTGCATGAGTTGCACCTTCTGCAGATCCCTGTAGACAAGAAGGGCAAGACAGGCATCGTAGTCAAAAAGGCACTTAAGTGAGGACCTTATGTGAATGACAACATCCTTTACAAAGATTAAGATTCTCAGGCCTCGACACTTAAGAACTTGAATGCAACAATAGGTTCATCCATAATAAGTCCATCCAGTTCACCCATAATATAAGCTGAGGGCCATCTTGGCTGCACTAATGAAACGATTAGACTCTGATGATCTGTTATCCAGGGTCCATACGATAGTATGGAAAATTTAAGGATTTTTAAGGACGTATGCATGCCTTGAGAGTAATATCTCTTGTCGCAAGGCTGTGGTATGTGTACTCTACTACTACAGCAATGCAGGGAACATTGTTCTATAAATAATTGCAATAATTGTGCACTAACTGTTACAACTCTTCATATCCATCTTATGTGGTTGTTTTGTAAGACCTCCGTGGTCGTTTTTGGGTCACCTTAGCAAAAATAGTTTTAGTTAGTGCAGTTTTTTTAATGCTGGTTTTTAACTTCCTTCAATGCATACTTTAACTTTGTTGAGCCCGTTTATTACGATCTTCGATATAACGACAACTCCGATATTACGATCAAATTGCTAGTTCCCGTCAGCTCACCCATTGAAGTACTTTTAAATAAGACATCGATATAACGATCGCCGGGAAAGCGCTTGCTCACGTATAGCGATCAGAATTCTCCCGGCGGGCGGTAAAACGCGTGCGAATTGAAAAGCAAGATTGCACCTTTTCCTTGAAAACAAATTACAGTGGCATTTGCAAGAGCATTAGCCTCCGCGAGCGTTAAAGTGAGAACGTAGTACGTTTATCGCGCATGATTGCCGGGGATTAGATGCGCGCGTTGCAAGACGCGCGACTTAGAAAGAGCGGAAGGGGCTCGCGAGAAGTAGAGGAGGTTGCTCCCCTCCACATCGTTTTCTTTTTTTGTTTGCTGCGTGCTACGGCTGCGTCTGCGGTTCCAAGACGCTTTTTGACGAGGAAAGACGCGTGGATCCAGCCGAAGTTGCACGTGCTCGACGAATTTTGTACTGGTGCAAAACCTCCTTGCGAAGTACCGAGGCTTCCAAAACGTACGTGTGCTGGCCGACAGTTCCGTGACGCCACATAAACACGCGTCGACAGATTACCCGGTGGGGAGGCGCGTTCTGATGGATAATGCAGTTCCGATAGTGAGAATGATGATGACTATGGCACTGGATGACGAGCAATGGACGAAGTCGTCGATCTGAGAAGGTGCGGAGCCTCACGTGATATCAGCGGTTATGTTGTCCTTGGACAAGCTTTCGACATAAAGCTGTGTCAATTTAGGGCTAGATAAAATGCTTTTGCGTTCACAGCAAACGCGCATGTTCTGCGGCGTTCTACTTGTGCCGATCTACTTCGTTGACGCGATCCCGAGCGGCAATTTCGCGAAAGCTCGTTTTAACGATACTCTGATATACCGATCACATTTCGCGTTCTCGGCAATATCGTTATAAAGGGGCTCGACTGTATGCGCACTTTACATTAATGTCACACCTCTCAATACAGTCAGATAGCATCAAACAGCAAGTGCATGGTGAACATGCGGACTCAGGTGGACACACATGCAGGTTTCTACGAAGGGCTGCCAGATGACGTTTACAACAAATGGTAACGGGCAGAACTAGACGCTCTTGGAGATCCCAGTAAGTGTGGACAGACAGAGGAGCAACATCTGTCTACATTCGGTTTGGTAGATGAACACATTTACACGGAACGCTTAGTCTAGGAAGCAGACGGAAGGGGCAGTTCAAGCTGTGGTGATATTCGTTAAATGAGAGCGTGAAGAAATACAAAAAAAAAACTCAAGGGCGGCTTCAAATTCAATGGCTTAATAGGCTTTGAAATATGGACTTTCAGGTTGAAGTGTTTTCAAGGGTTTCAAGGCCCTGTGCATACCCTGGCTATCATTACCACATTTACTAGCATAATGAATGGACTTTTTAAAAAAGGCTCTTTCTCAGCCTGAGTGCCTTAAAGAGCAACAGTAAATTTGCATAGTTTTCCTGAACGTTTTGGATGCATGCACCGTGCACTGGAAATTTTCGTACGTACATCTGCACTAAGGTATCACCCCATGTGCAAGCTGAAAACACAATGTGTGTATCTGAGCATGTTTTACTTGAAGCAGCTCAGAAAGCCATCTAAAAAAATTTTAGTTCAGAACGCATTGTGGAATTGAGTAACTTAACCTGATGATTCACATAAAGATTTTCTTTGTACGCAATATTTTTCATAGAAAAATAGACACTTGAACATCGGCGTGCGCGTTACTTGACCGCGCGTATTGGACATTACTTGGCTCTGTTTGTCTGTGCGACAGCCAGTGGATATCCAACGCCTTATGCTGCGACGAGCCGGAGACGGCATATTGCGATAGATTTTACTGGATTGTGTCTGACAATGTATCGGCAGGAAAACTCCTCCGGCTGAATAAGACATTAACTGAATGGCTAGCAAAGTTGCTAGTTGAAGTGACGGGCAAGTTAGTGATCATAGCGATGCGGCGATCACTTTGAAGCGTGAACTTATACTTATAGCTTATAAGCACTTATACTTATTGCTGCCAACAACAAAACAACAGTAACAACCATCACTATAAGGAACACCATACGAAACTTAGACATGGAGAGAACAACATTCAACTGGCACCTGAAGTTTATTTTCATAATCCACCTACCCCGGAAGGTCGCGGGAGAGAAAAGCGAGCTCGAGCGGGGACGGGTTGATCGAGTTTTGGTTAACGTTGTTCGGGGAGTTCAATGAGGATGAACGAAATCAGACAGTAGTTTTACTTTGTCAGGGACCAGTATGTAAGATGAGGATTGCTTTTCTTTTTTTGTGTGTGTGTGTGTGTGCATTTTTGAAAAAGGGAAGTTTGACCTATCATGACTTTATGAGGCAACGTAAGAAATGCCTCACCTCCTCGCCTTGCACAGCCGCCATGCCCGTCGTCGTTCCTTTCGCGGCATTATCCTCTTCCAGCCTCTTCAAATCAAAGGCCACCTCACTTGCGGTCGTCTTATCCAGGCTGAGTATCTCCTTCACTTCGTTCTTGTAGTCCCTCATGAGATCCCTGAGGAATAACAGAAGATGACGCAGAAGAGGCGACCTCTCATCCTCCAGGCGGCGTTTCAAAGCTATGACCACTGGAACCACGTTTTCCAGTACATTTTGTTTGACCACACTGCTTAGGATGCTCTTCTTGGCAGCCAGAAGGATCGCTTGGCCCACGTCATCTTCTGCAGCCTCTTCTTGGGCTACGATGGACTGCAGTTTGATCTCCTCAAAGCAAAGAACGGCGAGCGCGTCCCTCAACAAGAACGGGCACTGTCTTATCAGGGTGTCATCTTTGTCGGCACAGGGTGCAAGAATGTTCTGCGTGATGCTCAGATTTAACTTGAAGCGTTCCTCATCAGTCACATGCTCCAGCATAAACTTATAAATGATGCTGCGCCTCTCGAAGTTCTTCAGTCCACTCATCGAGAAGGGGTCTGGTGGATCATTCACATCCCTGGCGAGCGTTTGGTTCTTCTGGAAGTCATTGAAGTGGTACATGGTCTCAATAAACTTTTGATAGAAGATGTGCGGATGGCGTGTGTGCACCTGACATCCCAGACCGTAAGTTGCAAGTTCCTGGACAAGCTTCGAATCGTCGACGAGCGTCGTAAGCAGACGGTAGAACAGTGACCCTTTCAGTTTGATAAAGTCCTGTTTGAGAAGCTGAAACAACGACTCCAGGGTCAGATGGCGCAGCTCTGGCTCGTGGTCCTTGAGGCAGGCGGTGACGTACGGAAGGTAAGGATCGACGAGGATGGCATAGCGTTTGCAGAGGTCGGAGAGAATAACGATGACGTTGTTCCGTATGACGAGATCATCACTGAGCTCCAGTTCCTTAGCAACAGCAGCCACCACCTTCTTTGCGAACTCTTCGTTCTGCAGGCACATTTTACCGAGCGCAACAAAGGCGTGTGCACGAATTCGACTTGTCACAACCAAAGTGTGCCTCTGACGCTTGGGCTTTTTACGAGGAGAATGTTCTCTTCCTTCTGCAGCAGCAGCACCTGCATTGAGATAAGGTGTGTCTGTGACCAGCTATTGAGGGTTGGGCACTATGATTAGAGGTGAGTGAAGATAAGATTAGCACAATAGGCATCCACACAGTATTCATGGATGTCAGGTCCGCGACAGCATCCGCATGAGCCCTGGTTGAAATAGATGTATCCGCACCTGCGTGGATGTTGTTCTGCACATCCATTTATTTGTAGGAAAAAATCTGCACCACGAAAATGTCATGGTACAAACGTTTTTACTTTCCAGCATATAAACTTTCTCAGAATGTTATGCCATTCACAGTTGCCACAGTATGCCATAGGCACAACAATGAAAGGGATGACATACTTCAATGCCATTTTGGATTCACTGCGTTCTCTCAACTATGGCTCCGCCTAGGGGACGTTCACGGTTGCATAAGTGCCCTGTCTAAAAAGGGTTTAGGAACTAACTCGCTATACACTATACTATCTTTGCTTGTAGATAGAATGGGAATGTCCGCACGCAACGTAAAACCCAGCAGTTTTGTACACATTTTATCTGCACAGATTTCAAAACATGATATTTCTACCCGAGAACCAGGAAGTTGCATGGATATCCGTGCAGATCCAGGCATTTAACTGCACCTGCACACATCTCTAAGTAAAGTTTTGCTGGATCTCGAAAAAGAAAAGAAAGAATCTAAGAAAGAAAGTACTAAGAAAGTTAAGAACTCCAGGGTTCTTAACTCGTGCACACAAGAAACTTACCAGTGTCAGCAACTGTCGCAGACAAGCAGCTTTGGACCAGTAACTGCATGTGATTGGTGACTGCAGTTGGGGCTGCTTGTGATGCTTCACCCAAGAGCACCAGGTGATGAATTAATTCATCTTCAGAGCAGTCTTCCAGCTTCGTAGACTGCTCCAGCAGCAGTGGTGACAAATAGTCACTGCAATGCTATTGATACAGCAGAAACAATACATGATTAATGTTTACAATGTAAATGCAAGTTTAATGTAAATACAAACATAATACATGTTTGTATGTAAAACATGTTTGCCTATGCGAGTTTGTGACCAGGAGCCAAGTTCGATTGTGATCAATAGGTATTTTTCAATTCTACAACTCAGTTCTACAATTGAAAAATGCTAATAAAGTCAACAATGCTAATGAACAACTAGCACAATATCACTGCCCCAA
The DNA here is from genome assembly GCF_037126465.1 of Ornithodoros turicata. Taxonomy (NCBI): domain Eukaryota; kingdom Metazoa; phylum Arthropoda; class Arachnida; order Ixodida; family Argasidae; genus Ornithodoros; species Ornithodoros turicata. Next base: position 25,448,631 of record NC_088207.1, read on the forward strand.
TGTGATGCTGCAAGTTTCGATTATGTAGAAACGCTGCAAAATTGGCTCGTGGCAACCACCATCTGGTTGAGATCTGTTACCATATCAACGAGTCAAGAACCCTGAGAATCAGAACTGCCATTTGAGCCTGCTGGTGACTGACTGAGTTCCCCTGAGAATGTAGGCCAACACAAATTTCAGGAGGAAAACCCTAATGTGTTTCTGTGTCTGTACACTTACAACAAATTTAACATGATGAAGCAAGGTGGAGAAAGCCCCATGAGCAGGGAGAACAAATGTAGAGAAGTACCACAGTGGACCCTTCTGTCCTACTTTGATCTCCTTTCTCTGAGTATCCCTTCAATATGCACATTACTGCTTCATAACAAATGTCACGAGGGACACACAAAGCAATGCTACACTTGCAACTGATACGTTGATGGTTCAGGCATATCTGAGAAGGTGAATTTCCATTCAGGAAACATAAAAGGAAAGCTGGTAACCTTCAGTGAACTGTTAAAAGCTAGAAAGGTTAAAGATTAAAATAAAGTGATGGATGTTATGATGAAGTGCAATAAACATTGCATTTGAAATGTGTTATACAGATGCTGAGAGTACAAATGCACTATAAAATAATAGCTTACTTTTGTGGTCATGTATCGCACCTCTTCATCTATCGGTGTACTGCAGAACACAGTCTTATCACTCTGCCAAGGGGACCTGGCTCAGGCAGTTGGACGACTACCCCCCAAAACAGTAGTTTAACCATTAAGTTTCCCCCTTTCCCCTCCCCCACTATGCACTTGGAGAAAGGTCCCCCCAAAGTGAGGGCCAGGATCTGCCCCTGGGTCAAGGCTGCTCCAGTGCAATGGACACTTATCTGCTTGCCCTTGTGCCAAAGCTAGGATTTGCATGACTTGTTTGTGAGAAATATCAACAAATAGTAGCTGCAAACGAGTATCGCTATTTATATCACAAGGGGGGAACGATAGTGGCGAGAGTCACACTGCATCAACCATGGTCTGAGATACTTCCGCTAGACCTAATAGCATTATAAGCATGTCCTCTGCCAACGAGTGAATAGGAGCAACACATGCACTCACATGCAGCGTAGCCTTTCCCCAGTTGGTGATAGCTTTCTGCCCCTCCTCCTCTTCATTTTTGTGAAGGAGCCACATGAAGGCACACAAGCAATCTACAGCCTTTGGAACAGTCTCCACACATAGGCTTCCTCCTCTCAATTGTCTCTCAAAGTCCACTGCAATGTCACATACCACATGCATCAACCTGATGCAGCTGAATGAGTAGAACACATTTACAACTATATTCCAATTGTCATATGAGAACAGTTAAACTATTTCTCTTGTTTTCAGTTATCTTGTGTGATCTTGTTAGTCTCCGAACAACTGAAGACACAGCAGCAGCAGTGCTAATAGGAGTTTGCTACTTTAGAGAGCACACTTGCACATTGAGCCCCGACATAAGAGGAGCAAGAGCGTCGACCACTCCTATTGATTCGTGTAAGCATGTTACCTCTCCTGCAGCCACCCCACTGCACCCAAAGCAAATACAAAGTGAATAGGCATATACCCAAAGTAAATACAAAGCAAACAGATGTATACCTCAAGCAAATACGAAGCGAACAGGAATATGTGTCAATTAAATACGAAGCAAACAGATATGCACCCAAAGCAAGCAGTACAAAGCAAATAGGCGTATACCTCAAGTAAATACGAAGCAAAAGGATATGCACCCAAAGTAAATACAACGTGAATAGGTATGCACCAGAGGCAAATATGAAGTGAATAAGCATGTACTCAAAGTATGCATTAATAAGACAAATACAGTATTTCTTTGAACTCTCAGCATCTTACCAATAAGTTCTTTGAGTTGGACTTGAGATAAATGATGGGCAGTCTTCCGTATTACCAGGAGGACACAATGCAGCGTCTCACTAGAGTTTGGATGCTGAGTTCCCGTGCATACCTGCTTCCAGTACTTCAAGGCGAATTCAGCTTCCCCTACGAAATTGATAAATAGGCAGGAATTATACCTTAGGCCAGTTTTGTAATGGTACGTGCAGCTCGGGACCATACATGTTGCTTAAAACAAACACGAAGAGCTCATGAAAGGCTGCCTGTTATGGATGTCATGACTCATGAGGACTGAAAAGCTTTACAAAACTTCACAATTTTTGTTGATATAAAGTCATTAATACTAAGACACCATTCCTATTCCTATTCCACTATTCCTATCTTTGCTAAGACACCATGGTGTGCAAGAAGCTGCTGCAGAAGACATTTTAACCATGGCCTCTACAGACTGTTTCTTATTTCCCCAACAAGGTCAAGTTGGGGAAGGAGGGTAACAAAAGAGTAACAGAAAAGGTCTTAGTACTGGGTATTTTCAAGAGCAACGTTCCCCAGAATACTCCAGCGGAAGATGTGCAAAGCGTCATAGGTTTCTGCTGCCACATGAGCGCGAGCTCTCATGTCATGTCTCTTCATCCTCTTCTAACCGTGCGGAACATCCTGTGGCTCAGCCACAAGATATTCCGTAGCAGACGACAGAGCAGATAGTGTCTTCTGCTACGTACACCGTGCTCAGTATGTCACTCCCCATATTTCGGCACTGTGAAAATGCTCAACGCAAGGCGCAGGGGAACTTCTGCCCTGTGAACCATTTTTGTTTTTTTTTCTTCCACCAGAATATTCCATGAAGATATTGCTCATGTGAACATACGGTTATACAACATAAGGTGCACTCATCCTGTTGCACCTTCTACGTCACAGATATCCACCAGCAAAGCCACTTCGTATTTTCCAACTTTGCAATGGCACAACACATCTTACTATGGCTTGCTAGGGAAAGTAGGCAGGTAGAAATCCAGCGAACGGGTAAGCAAGTATGAAGGAGAATTGCCTCAGGATGAGAGCTGCCGATATTTCGAACACAGCCTGTTCTTCTGGGAACAGAAGAAGAACCAGAAGTCCCAGAAAAAGAACAGTCGCTGTTTGAAATATCAGCGGCTCTTGTCTTGAGGCGATTCCGTTCATAGGGCTTGCTAGGTTTTTTGCAAGAATCTGATCCTCGAGCACCAATGTTACCGATGTCAAAAACACCAAAAAGCATAATTATTCACATCCATCAGTGTGAATGAGTTGCCCAAATCTGTATCGGCAGTAGGGCTGTGCAAAATGTACCTGACTAAAGGGGCCGTAAACAGGCTGTCAAACGTTTCACAAGTAATGGTAGGTAGGTTTCACAGGTAATGTGCATAAGTATGCCCTAATGAAGCAGCACTCATTTTGGTTTATACCTACTTTTCTGGCATTTTGGGGCTTACAAGTGCAACTTTGGAACTATGTGAATGTATTCACTTTGGAAGAGAGATTGTTTCAATTTGAAATTCGAACAAAGAATTCCATATTCAACCTGGATTTCGAATCAAATTTACCATTATTTGATTCGGTATGTTAAAAAATCTGAATATTCACGCAGCCCTAATCTATGGGCTATAGAGAATGTGGACATAAACTGCCAATGTGTAATTTAGTGATGCCAAGGAAGGTGTCAACAGTCTCTAGCAACTAATGCAAACCGTAGCAGAGTGACCAACTGGGGATTCAGAACTGAGATCTGGGGCACCACTGACAACAGTTTGAACAGTTACCTAAATCACAGAAGAGGGAAAGCTTAGACAGAAGAAGCCATGCTGAAGAATCATTTGGTCCGGATATGTAAGGCTTCAGTCGTTTTAGCATACCATGCCTGAAAGCAAGTTTAGCATCATTTATTCCACTGCAACAGTATGGAAAACAGGACAAGCTCCATTAGTACAGCTTGTCGTATTAGTGCACAATGTTACAAACATAATCTTGGTACATTTCTCTCAGCGATGCTTTTCTTACTTCTGGTTGCAGATACATTCCTGGGTCAGTTCGTATTAATGTGTGGGTACAGATAGATTAAAATTGGTTCCCACTGCGTTCCCATCACTCTGTGCTTCTGGAGCATATAAAGCGCAAAAACTCACAAACATTAGACACAACTGTAGGCATGCACGATGACTGTAACAAATACATGGCAGAGGGTTATCATTAGAGTCTCAAGTTTTAGGGTTTAACTCGATTATTTCCCAAATTTGCACCCCGAATTGAAGGTTGCCTCTTTAGGGTGCAACCCGATTTTTTTCCGGCAAATTACCCTCACTGAGACGTCCGTAGGAATGCACACTAACCTCTTTCGGCAGCAAATGCCGTTACATCACCGTTTGTACCAAATCAGTACAGTTAGTTTGAGTAACTGAGCCCGATTTCTCCCCAAATTTAGCGTACTGGAAGTTTTTTCTCCCGAATTTGCGTGAATTCAGAGCTCATGTTTATTTACACGATTTTTACACCCCGAATTTAGAAAAAAATATTTCCCGAAAACTTCAGGTTCGTTATCATGCACCTCAAGAAAATGCATGCTCATTACTGTGACCATAAGAAGGATGTCGGCTCACACATTGGCACAACATTGGCACAACATTTGTACAGTGCTGGACAAAAGTTTACTGAACATGCTCCAGCACATTCCTTTCTCAGAGTGACGCACTAGCAGTGAATGGGTAGGGCCCCTGGTTTTCTGCTGCAGCACCGACTTGTAAATTCCGCGATTTTCCACGTCAAGCAGTCAACGGCTGCTTGAAATAGGAAACACTTTATTTTCTTGAATAATGCGGGCACAAAACTATTTTATAAAATTACAGATTGGAAGCACTGTTGTGACTCAGCATTACATACATATCTTGATTTTTCCTCTGACAAAGACAAAGGTCTGTCACCTGCAATCATTTTATACCTGCTGAAAGATCTTTCAGCATCTACAGAGTTTATAGGAAGATTATAGGAAGGAGCTTACAATACATGCCCTGAGAAAGTTATAGGATGCCCTTTTTGTTTCTGGGCAGTAGGCATTATTTAAAAGTCTTTAAAGGCAAACTCCCAGACATCAAATCAAAATCTCCCACTGCCACCGCTAAACTCCACACGGGAGAGACGCCGCCTATTCCTCAGGCGAAGTATGCACAATGAAGTTGGCCTAACGTTATCTTAAGCCAAACTACAATCTGTCCGTGTTGGTCCTGCAGCATGGGCAGTTTCGTAAAGCAGGCTTCACCTCATGCAGGGAAGCTTCAGGTGAAGCCCACTTTCGGGAGGTGTCGTTCGAATTCTGCGAACAGTCGGATATTCGGAAATCCGAAAATTGGGTATTCGATTAGCGAATAAAATACTTGATAATTACTGATAGTTGATTCGAATTCGAGAGCTCGAATATCCGCAAACCCCTAAAAGTAAAGGATTCCGTGAAATTCCGTGCCAAACGAAGGATTCCGCGATATTTCGTGGAATCGCGCAAAACCCGGGGCCTTACGAATGCGGCCGTACGGACTTGCAAACAGGTGACTGGGTTATCTAGGCACGTGTCTGTAAGTCTGTATGGTCCTATCTGCTGCGTCACTCCGAGGAAGGAATGTGCCAGGGCATGTTCCGTAAACTTTTGTCCAGCACTGTAGGGCATATCAATAAACTATCAGCGCACTCCACATATAGAGCACTGGGTCGACTGCCAACTAGGCGTAACTTGGCACAGTGCAATGTAACCTAGCAAGACTCTGATTATCCCCACCCAACATAACTTGATCTACCCTGACTATCACCCCTCAGCCCTCACCTCACTTAACGAAGCAGCCTCAACTAAATTTACCTAACTAAAGTGTTTACACGTGGGCAAAACGGAAATGAAATGAGCTGTGCTGCCATCAAGGGTAAGTTACTAAGCTTTGAATACGAAAATGAAAGAATGAAAGATTGCTGCCTCGCATAGTCAAACTTGAATTTCAGGGAAACTTTCAAAGTTCCGTAATCATCAAAACTATACAGTGGTCCACATCCCCCCACACCCCTGGACAGGCCCCTACCCCACCACAAACACTTTGGCAAATGAGATATTGTGCAAATACATAAATGCTAGTGCAGCACGGACTCTCGAGATCTCAACAGGTACTGGTAGACCGCTAAAAACAAGCATTCACAAAAACAAATACCAGCGCAGGACACTTCACACTGAAAAACCAAACAGACATTCCTAGTTTAACGATTAGTAGCTCCGCAGAACGCCACAGTGGAAGGCAAACCTGAGCTTTCCAATCCTGGCAAGGATGGCGATAGCCTTCTGCAGGTACTTGTGGTAGCCCAGAAATTGCTCCCCAGCTAGGTGTTCAAGCAGGCTCCATGACAGCTTGCTGGAGCCATTGCCTTCCGCAGCACAGAGTGGTGCGAGGAGAGCACACTCGACCACTTCAACTGCTTTCTCCTGCAGGAGAGGGATGTGCTCCACATATTACATAAAATTAGCAAAACAGAACAGACGACAGGGTCCACGGCTCTATGTAGGTACACTGGCGTAAAGGAAGTGATGACCCTATCAATCCATTATAGCTCTGACCATCGATCGATGAGCCTCATCGATGATGCAATTTGCAATTATGCAAACACCACTAAAAGTTAGATATATAAAAAAATCATAGATCGAGAAGTTACCCGTCAAAAAGAACTTGTAACGAGTTAAGTTACCGTGTGAAAAATGTAACTAAGTTAATAACGAAGTTCTTCTGCATGAAATGTAACTCGCAGTTACGGAGTTACTTAAAAAAAAGAATAAGTTACTTCCAAGTTACTTCCGACACAAAACAGCACTACACAGGTGCAGCACACGTGAGCAGTTGAGTTAAGACCTTGTTGCCTGCGGAGGAGTGCAACACGCTTAGATTGTTTTCCTGTATGTACAACAATACGAACGCTTTTGCATCTTACTCCCTGTGGGCGCAGAATGTTTCAGCTTCATTTCAACGGCGAGTTTCTTACTTCCTGAACACAATACTGTCATTGGTTGAATTTCACGTTTTATGGTATAAAATGCCATGAAAGAACCGGAGAGAAAGCAAGAAAATACGTGGACGTGAGTGAAAAGTGAATTAAAAGTAACTTGGAACTTAGCTGAAGTTACTTTGGCAAAGTTACCTGAAAAAGAAACGAGTTCCTCTGAAAGTTACCACGGCACAAAAGCACTGAGTTAAGTTACAAGTTACCAAAAAAAGGAACTTAGTTACAGTAACGAGTTACCTCAAACTCTGAAAACAATAACTACAGGGTCTTTCACGGAATAAAGCAAACAGCTTCATACTGCCATAACTGCCATAAATCTACACGTAGTGGCACACATCCCACATGTAAAGCCGCAGGGTAGCTCATTTTGAACTTGTGGTAACATGTCTGACTGGTAAACTGCACCTTCAGATAACAAGAGTGTAGTATGCTGGAGGAATGTCAGGCTTTAAAAAAAAGGAGGTGCGGATAAAAACCAGAAGGTAATTCACTTTTGGCATGCATTCACGCGTCATTAGACATACAGTATATTCGCATCAGGATTGATATTGCGCCGCTTTCGAACAACTGTATACTCGTATGTGCTAGGGTAAAAAATTGTTCCCAAATCGCTTTTCTGAAAGCATGTTAGATTTGGAACACCAGTTCAGTTATCTCCACTTGGGAAGCCCATGTTGGGAGTTTTTTTGTTATTTTAGGACACTGTTTTCTTCCCTGTTCCTGAACCAAAAGATGGGATGCATTGCATAAGGTCACGTCATTCCAGCGGACCTTGTTGTATCTCAGTGGGGGGATGAAAGGTCAGTTATCATTAGAGCCTGAAGTTTTCGGGTAATATTTTTTTCTAAATTCGGGGGGTAAAAATCTGGTAAATAAACATGTGCACTAAATTCATGGGAATTCGGGTTCCATCACGCTAAAATCGGGGAGAAATCGGGCTCAGTTATTCAAACTAACTGTAGCGGTTTGGTACAAACGGTGATGTAACTCCATTTTTCTGCCAAACAGGTTAGTTGGTGCATTCCTACAGACATCCCAGTGAGGGCAATTTGCCTGGTAAAAATCGGGTTTCACCCTAAAGTGGCAACCTTCAATTCGGGGTGCAAATTCGAGGAAGAATCGGGTCAAACCCTAAAACTTCAGGCTCTAGTTATCATCCAAGACACATGAGTCACAGCAGTAACAGGCCTGTCTATGCTCTGCCATGTCAGGCTGAAATTCCAGGGAAAGACCACTTTAACAGATTATCTGCAGCTTGGCATGGGAAGACTTTTTTTCAACAGAGTGTCCCAACTAATGCACGAGATATTATAGTAGAGCAGAAAGAAGAATTAAATGACTAATTTCTAGTAGTGCACTCTAAGTCTATTTCTTCCTGTCATCTTTTATTAACACATGCTGAGCCATCTTCATTTGTTTGTTTGTTTATATTCTCACTCTCTGTCACATTTCACGCCTTGTAGTGACTCTCCACTATTTCTACACGCTAATCAGTAGGAATCATGCATTACCTGTACAGATGTCTCTGCATCAAAGACTGACGGCAGAGCACCTCCAAGCCAGAGGTGCTGCAACCAGGTGCAGTGAGAGTGGGCTTGCAAGCATCGGGTCAGGCACTGCAAGGCCTGCTTGCGCACCAGCACTGCTGGGTCCACACACTTTTCCTGAAGTGCCTAAACCAACACGGAGGAGGAATAATTCTACTGATTCACACAAATAAGGGTTCACCTGCATGCACTCCACGTTATAGGATGCTCTTTTTGTTCAGCTCATTTTTCCAAATATGAAACTAAAAATGTGACCGAAAGCAACTGTTTAGAGACTGGAAAACACAAACGCTGGAACACAATAGAAGCTTCAAAGTGTTGAAGAACGTGAAATATTTATCTGTCTTAAAAACTGATCATTGGTAGAAAAAGCTATAGGTCTCACTACAGTGGGAGACAGGTTTTTTTTTTCTCTCCTTGTTTACTTGCCCTTCTTGCACGTTGTTTACGCTGCCCTCGTTTTTATAGCATTTTTTTTATATCGAAGTTCGTATCGAGACAAGGCAGCCCTTTGTTCGTGCTAAAAAATTTTCTTTCTTCCTCACAATTTCTAGGGTAGGAAGTAAGTCTAGTACATATATATACATACATATATATATATAAAGTATATACATATACTTTATATTATATACTTTTACAGACTTTAACAAGCCCACAGGTGTTGTGCTTACTTTAACATACTCTTCCTTGAGGAACTCTCCACCAGCACACAGCACGTTCTCGAGCACCACAAGTGCTGTACGCCGCACGTGGACTTTGCTGTCGTCTACGCGATGCATTAGCATCTGCATCATCTGTACAGATCTGTCGTCTTCAACGGCCACGCAGCCGCTGTCTGTCTCACCGTCCTCCGCAGGACCGTTTTCCTCTCTCGCCCCCTGTAGAAGTGGCAACCACTGCACGGGCGACTCATTGCTGACCGCAGCCAGGACTCCCAGGGCTTTTGTCTTGACGGTGGAAGCCTTGTCATTACATCTTCGCATAACTCCCAAGAGTAGACTTTCTCGACTGGAAATAAAGCAAATAGCGAGAGTCGTGCTGATGACTGAATTCCGACACCATTTTTGTACCGAGATGTTGCAAATTTTTCAAAGTGCTAAGACAGCAGGCCATAATACATACATTACAATATCATTATTCAGTGTAACTGAAGGGGAAAAAAAACACTTCTTTATTTCTCAAAGTTCTATCCATACCATGGACACCATACATATATATTAGATTACTACCAGTGTTATTCAATCAAAAGCCTGCACAATTGCTTTATGAACAACCCTTACCTATCTACGACTCTCTCGTTCCAAATCAGAGCCGAAATCATTTCCAGAGCGAACACCCTTTTGCTTGAGTGTGGGGAAAGCATTAACCTCTCAAACCACTCTACGAGTGCCTTATGCCTCGCTTCACTCAATTTCCTCATCAGTGTTGCGATGGCTTGACTGGTTTTCACTCGAAAGTCCGTCTTGTCCACTGCTTGTAAGGCCACATTGTGAATAAGGACATGAACCACCTCTTCAAAGCCTTCCCGGTTGTCATCACTGCTTTCGTCGACCATAGTAGTAACAAACGACACTGCGTGGTCACGAACATTCAGAAACTGACGGGACACAGTGCTCACGTTCCCAGCTCGATGCATCAAAATATGAGGCATCAAGTGTTTGGCTATGGAACGGAAGTTCTCGGACGGGTCTCCATGCAGTGGAAGACAAAGTAGCTTGAGGGCAGCATAGGCGTACGTCGGTAGATTGCGATAGTGATAATGCCGGGACTGTAGTAGGTCTAAACTGATATCAAATCTAACGTGTGAGCCCGGAATATCGACCTGCGTTAATTCACACAGCTGCTGTACTACGTACTCAGTGAGCTCAATATATGGCTGCAGGCTGAATGACTGCAACATCAATACTAAATCCCGCAGTGAGTCCGTCATGAACGTCATGTGCTCAGACAGTGCTTGCTCCGACAGTTCCTCCACGTCTGGGCTCCCAGACGGCTCCAGAAAGTCCGCATCTTCTTGCTGAGTTGACTGCTTTCTGCGGCCGCTTTGTTTTTTCGTCGCCTGAGATGATCCCCGGCTCCCCGTGTCGTTCCCCAACAGCGGTGTACTTCGTTTAGAGGGTTGTCGAAAACATTGCAGAGCAAGCTGGAACAAGCTTTCTTGGAATATTCTGTAGGCTGTACTTCCAGGCACAAGTAGCAGGTTGAAGTACAGTTTGGCAAATCGAAGCGCGATGTTTTTGCGTGTCAAATTTGACGACACTGAGGTGCCCTGTGAGATAACACCGTACAACAGTCCCAACAGAGTTTTACAGTGCACCCCATTATCCATTAGAGTTTTCCATAGCCTGTCGCTGTCATCACCGTCATCATCCAGAGAGTACAGACGGAACCACTCTTGACAGACTTCGCATGCGGCTAATGCTTGATCGATAATAGCACAGTTTCCATCGTCCAAATGATCAAAGTTGATATCGGGCGGCAGAACGTCTGTGTACTTGCTATTCCACGCAAGCTCGATCCATTCTTCTTCCAGGAGATCGAAAGGAAGTTCCGTGAAAACAGCCACAGTATTGCTTACTAAGCCGTCAAAGTCGGCCATAATCAAGTTAAGAACTGTGCTCTCCTTTGAAAGGATACGCGTTGTTCATTCCCCGAACCAAAACAAACCGTGCACCGCCATTTTTTTTATGGCTTAGCTAGCTTGGCTTGGCTTGGCGCTTGGCTAGAGGTCTTGTAAATAGATATGGACGGGAGTAACTGAGGCATGGCGCGAAGTTGAAATTCTCCTGAGCGTGTGTGTGTGTTTTACATTCTATAGTTGTTCTGCAGCTTTCAGCAACAGCCCATCGCTTGCTCCTTTGGACGATTAGCGTCATTAGCTCCTTTCCCAACCAGTGGCCACCCGATGTGCCTTCGTTGCATGAGTGGGAGGAGGTAATGATGGGCGATCAGTAGTACCAGCGCCTCGTAGTACTATCGATGGTTGAGATGACTACTCATTTGACTATTTGTAAGCTGGACACAGTCCAAACCCGCTTGCTGCCAAAAATGAAAATGAATCACTGCTCCTAGTTGTATTATCAGTCTAATGAGATACCTTTACATAAGTTACACTGTAGATAACGAAAACCGGACGGGGACTTCTGAGAAAAAAAAAGAGTATGTGGATTGTTTTGAGCTATGTGCGCGTGGTTAAAATTATTCAGAGCAGTCGCATAAGCTGTCAAACTATAAGAAGTCTATGTTACTGATACAGTGATACGCGTTTGTGACATTCAAGGGCCACTAATTCTTCCTCAGAAATGCCAACTTTATAGCAGTGCAGACGTATACTACGATATTTCATATTTCATGAGCTTCATATTTGATTTCCCATCGCATTTCTTTTTTCTCTGACAGGTAACTATCAATCACGAGTGAAACGGGATCGTCGACCTCATGCGAAAAACGAGAATTCACAAGGTATTGTTTCCTATGAATATACTTTTAAATTGCGAAGAGCTAAACGATAGTTTGCATGAGCGAAACGCGAACTCAGAAAGTTTGGTTTTCAAAAGAAACCCGCTTAGATGTTAAATTTGGAGTGAAGAAGCTATTGATAGTTTGCAGGAGACAACGCGAATTCAGAAAGTTTCGTTCTCAAAAGAAACATGCTAAAATTTTAAATTCCCAGTGCTAAAATTTATTACTCGCACTGAGCGAACTGCTCATAGTTTGCTGGAGCGAAAGGCGAATTCAGAAGGTTCCACTTTCAAAAGCAACATGCTAAAATTTTAAATTAGGAGTGAATAAGAAAAGAAAAAAAAAAGCTATGGATAATTTGCAGGAGCGAAACGCGAATTCAGAAAGTTTCGTTCTCAAAGGAAACCAATTGGTGTCAATTTCTCCATGTTTTCCTTTTTTATACTCACTCACTTCTCAACTTTTAAATTCGGAGTGGCGAAATTGTTGATAGGTTGCAGGAGCAAAGCTAATATTTAATTTCGGATTGAGCATACCATTCATAGTTTGCAGGAGCAGAACGCGAACTCAAAAGAATTCAAAAGAACATACTACTGGCAGCTTGCTGGAGCGAAACGCAAATTTCGCATAAAGCTTCGTTTTATAACAGTAATGGGAAGACGGTTACAGGAGCAACTTTTATTTAAAACGTTAAAAGGAAGATTTTCGTGCAGAGCCTGCAGCACTTCATCAGCTCACTTCATCAGTTAACCTGATGAGTCTTGTTTTCAACGTTTTAAATAAAAGTTGCTCCTAACCGTCTTCCTATTATTGTTGTAAAACGAAACTTTCTGCGAAATTTGCGTTTCGCTACATAGAAACGCGTATTTTGGACATCGCCTTGTTATCTGTTTTGTCGAAAGTTTCGTTAAATTCGGGGTGAATAGAGTATTGATGTGCCATTCCACGCCAAATGATCCAGAGGTGCCATTCGACTCCCCTCTCCCTTCTCTGGATTTTTTTTTTTTTTTGTTCTTTATGACTCGGAAAACAACAAAACATAGGTCATGAGACAATTGATGTTCTGAGGCTGGAACACATATGGAAAGGACAATTACATACAAAGCCTCAAGCCTCATCTTTCATCAAAACATAGGTATTTGCTGACGAAATTGAACTCAATGGGATGCAGATCCACTCAAAGGTGCGGTGCTTAGTGGAAACCTATGTCGCTTTAAGCAGACATTATGGGGGGGGGGGGGGGGGGGGGGGGGGGGGAGGCACGTACGGCACGGAGCATGTTAGAAAGCGTCTTATTTGATAGGGGAATTCATTTTACCATATTAAGCAATTTGCATCATCGCACTCGACGGGCTGAACGCTTGTGGCATGCACGCAATTCGCAAAGTCCGTGCAAGTTTACGGATTTTTTTTGCAATAAAAAAATTATCTGAAATTTCTTCCTCAAAAATTTTTGCCGAATTTTTTGCCGAAAAACTTCCATAGGAGTTCTATGAAATCGTGAGCGCCCTCCGACTCCGTATCGCTGTCAGTCACCCAAGCAGCACAATGCACTGAAAGTCGAGTGCAATAGGGGTGAACAGTATGTGTCTTATCAATGTTCTTTAGTTTCACGAGCCTGTTCAAGGCTTTCCACCTACCCGTCCACCCCTATTGCACCCGACTTTCAGTACATTGTGCTGCTTGGGTCAGTCAGATGTCAGCCACTCCAAAGTAGGGCTGTGCGAATAGTGATTTTTGGGTTCGAATATCGAATACGAATCGAATAGTAAAATCTTCGAATAGTAGCGAATCGAATAATGTCGAATACCACAAAAAAATGTGTGCTTATTGCTGAATAGTAAGCAAAAGCTTGCATTGAAACCTGGTGCTCAGTTGTAGTTTGTGAGACTGACTGCGAACTATATACACATATTTCACTGATGAATACGTTTGTGCTAGAATTGTCCTGAAAATTGTAATTCCAGAGATAAAGTAGCTGGCTGTGTGATTAAATCCCTCTTTCTATGGCGTCATAGCTGGTCCAGCCAAAGCTCAAAATAATTAAACTAACTTAAACATCCCTGCCAACATTTGCTAAAATATTTCTCAAAAGTGGCAATTTTCAGTGATCCCTCAAATCGCACTTTTAAACCATGCCTGCAACCCTGCGGCACTGGCAGAAGTGTAAACTAGGCTTCGCCTGATGCTCGGAGACATGAAGCGAAGCCAACTTGCAGGATATCGTCAAGTCCGCACGCACAAAACGGTAAAGTAAGCTTCACCTAACACTCAGAAGCATGACGTGAAGCCACCTTGCAGAATATATTTGAGGCACAGAATTGTAAAGTAGGCTTCACCAAACGCTCAGAGGCATGAGTTGAAGCCAGCTTGCGGAATTTCGAATATATTCGAGTATTCGGTGCAATGTTATTCGGTTCGAATAGGAGTAGCGCGGTACCGTTATTAGGTATGAATATCGAATATTTCGAATATTCGCACACCCCTACTCCGAAGGAATCAGGCGATTGGCTTATCATGTTTTCGGAGACGTTATTGATATTCCGGTTCACCCGACAGTTGGACAACCGATAGCCAAAAACAAAGGATAGTATCGAATGCTTTCGCCCATCACTACGAGGAGGCATCGAGCGGGCTATCTTTGGAGTAGGACGTCCCTCAGCGATCTATGCAAAACATTTTCTTGCACCGCAATTTAATTATGTAAATACTGCCACCTTCCATCGCCGTCCAACGTCGGGAGCAGAGCCTCTCCGCCCTCTCCGCACTCCTGTTGGTTGGAATATCACATAAAGAGAAGTTCCAAGAAGCACGGTCGCGAGAGCAAGGTTATCGCAGAACGTTGTTGACTGTGTCGCGTCTGTGGAAGTTCGAGTCACGTGATCGAGTCACGAGTTGTAGATCGAGTCACGTGAACAAGCGATACGAAAGCGAGAATACCCCGCCGCATTCGCAAGCTTGCTTTCACTCGACGGGAGCGACCAGGAGCTATGCCGAAAACGCCGCTGAAACTGGGCTACTGGCAAATCCGCGGACTCGGGCAATCGATACGATACCTCCTCAACTACGCCGGTGCCGATTATGTCGAGAGAACGTACACCTTCGGAGATAAATTCACCCGTGACGACTGGCTCAAAGAGAAGTTCACTCTCGGTCTAGACTTTCCCAACATTCCATACTTGATCGACGGCGACGTGCGACTGACGCAGAGTCTGGCTATCCTTCGTTACCTCGCCCGCAAGTACGGCTTGATGCCGCAGTCTGACGACGACTGGCTCCGGGCCAGCGTCATCGAACAGCAGGTAAATGACATGCTGTGGGAGAACGTCCGTTTGTGCTACGATCCTTCGTACGACAATGACAAGAAGGAGGCGTTCCTCAAGACTTTCTACAGCGACCGCCTGCCGGCGTTGGTGAAGTTTTTGGGCGACCGGAAGTTCTTCGCGGGTGATCAGCTGTCGTACGTCGACTTTCTGGCGTATGAAATGTTCGATCAACACAGGACCCTGTGGCCCGAGGAGCGCAAGGCGTTGGAAAAATACCCGACAGTTGTGGAGTACCTGAAGAGGATGGAGTCGTTGCCCCGTTTTAAGGCTTATCTCTCGTCTGATAAATTCATGGATTGGCCCGTCTGGAGCGAGATGTCCGCGTACGGTGGACCCAAGATGGCAAAGCCGGCATAGTTTGCTTTTTTTATTTCATTCTTGCTCCTTCCGCCGAGTTGCGGCTGCGTTCGCGAAGGTAATAAAGGCGTTTGGACAAAGAACCACTTATGGTTGCGTGCTATCGTTACTGAACTATGAAAGACACAATTGCTGACCAGCGAAATTTCTTCGCGGTCCTTGTGGTTCACCGGCAGTGGTTTATCCAAAATTTTCGTCCTTGGGCGAGGCTGTTGGGCTCCGCAAGAGGATGTATTCACATGCTTTTAACGAAATATTGTGCAATCTCACAAAATTTTAGGGGTCTCCTCCAGATTTTTGGGGTGTTTCGGGGTTGTAGGGGGATCTGGATAAATTACTATTCACGGGTCACAGGAAAGTCTTTTGGGACACCGCCACAGCACAACCGTCAGGAATGGGGGGATACAGAAAAAAAAACAGATAAAAAACATTGAAGGCTACGTTCATAATTTGCGGAAAACTCAACATTTCGGATAGCTGTTGTCACGTAGTGATAAACAGGTTGGTTGTTTTTCACAATCTCAGAGAACCAGCTTGAAAAGGCACCATGCAGCATTTTCATAAGTAAAACTTAAAACAAATAGCATATGACTCAGCAATGAGGAATGGTGCTTGTCCAAAACGGGACCTTGGATTCTGCGGCTTTATTCAGCCATGAGCTATTGTATGCCATTTCCGTCTTTCAAGAGGTAGAAAAAAGAAGAAAAAGGCAATAAGAAACTAAATAATGTAAAAACCCCGAGACTAGGGAACACGAAGGGACAGACACAACACGTGTCTGTCCCTTCGTGTTCCCTAGTCTCGGGGTTTTTACATTATGCATCATCTTCACCAGCTCGCTTGCTTCCTAGCCATTTTTTCAAAGAAACTAAAGTCTTCAAGAAAATGTCGTAGGTAGCGGCATCAGGCGGCACTGGATAACACTAGGCCTTCCATTGGAAATAATGCATGTACATGTAACGTGTGTATACGATACGTTGAGCTGATCTCTACGAGGTGGCGTCACATGCAATGTTGCAAGCATGAACGGCTCTGTGCTTCACTCGCAGCAGAGTGGCAGAGTCAGGGACGAAATCAGATCAGTCCCTCTGTCCTCCGGATTATACAACGCGACCTCTGACCATCATGGTTCCGGTTTTAGGCTACTGGGACATCCGTGGCTTGGCTGAAGCCATTCGCTATTTGCTTGCATATGCTGGAGTGGAGTATCAAGATAAACGGTAGGGATCCTCTATTTATTTACTTTTTTCTGTTTAGGTAATGCAGACTACTGATGGGCGATAGTCATCCAAACACTATCGATAGTAGTATCGATGGTTGAGATGACTACTCATTTAAGTATCGATAGTTTTGTTCAAAACTATGGATGGTTTCACCTATCGATAGTAAGCTGGACACAGACCAAACCCGCTTGCTGCAAAGATGCAGAAGTCGCTGCTTCGAGTTATTTATCAATCTAATCAAATACCTTTATTTATAGTTGCACAGCAGATATCTTTCAAATAGTTTCGCATCGTTAGCATGAAAAAAAAAAACAAAAAAAAACGATTACATAAAATAGAGGAGCCGAAAAACGGACGGGAACTTCTGTTCTGCTTAATCCAAACAAAGCAGAAAAAGAGATTTCGTGAATTGTTGTGCGCTACGCGTATGGTTAATATTATTCAGAGCAGCCGCATACGCTGTCAAACTAACTAGTTTATGTTACTGTCACAGTATAATACGGGTTTGTGACAACCAAGGGCCACTAATTCCTCCTCAAAAATGCCAACTTTATAGAAGTGTGTAGATGTATACTCCGATAGTTCATATTTCGTGAACTTCATATTTTATTTTTATGATAATGTTTCTTTCTTCCGAACCGTCCAGCGCTGTGAGCACCAGCAAATTTTTAGGCTCTCAATTGTATCATTTTTTTAAGGCACATTTTGAACAGTAAAGTGGACAAGTGTTGTAGTGTGAACCATGACTCCGTCGGTTTATATGGGACTACATCCGCAGGTAGAGTTTTCCTATACCTGATGACAATAGGCACCCTCATCATATGGGAAGACGAGAGCAATACGAGGCAAAAGGATGAATTCTTGGAGTCCTTCCAGGATCGCTTTGCAAGATGCAGTGTCACAGTCACTTCTAACCAATTTTACGCTTCCGTTGCCACTGCCTGGGCTCCAATAAGCGCTTGATTGGTGGCCATCGAGGGATGGATGTACTCGTCCAAGGCCGACGAAGAGTGGCTGACTGACTGTCGCATATCCCAAGCAGCACAATGTACTGAAAGTCGAGTGCAATAGGGGTGGACGGTATGTGTCTTATCAATGTTCTTTAGTTTCACGAGTCTGTTCAAGGCCTTCCACCTACCCGACCACCCCTATTGCACCCGACTTTCAGTACATTTTGCTGCTTGGGATACGTGTAGGGTTGCCACCTTTCAGAGTGAAAAATACCGGCTGAGGGAGAGGAGGTAGAATAGAGGGAAAGGACGAAAGGCTCGTGGGAGAGGGAAAGTGGGTGAGGAACGTTGTAGCTGGCTCGACACAACCACCAACAGCTTTGCACAACCACTGCTCTTATCCCCTCTGAACACAAGACAATGATAACAATGATAATAATAATCACAATGAATAATAATGATAATGATTAATTAAGAAAACAACTGGTGACTGCGGAGTTGGATCTGTGCTCCAGATTTATTCAAGCTGCAGTCGAATGTTGAAGGCAAAACCCCCATAGAAGCCCCTATGAAAGGTCTTGGGCCACAAATACCGGCAAAAGGCTGCCGGTATCACCCTTCTACCGGCAACCGGCAGAGAGCGCAAATAACCGGCCGTGCCGGTATAATACCGGCCTGGTGGCAACCCTAGATACGTGTGCGAACAGGCACACACGAGAAAAACGGGGGGAAAAAGAAAAAGGTGTGGCATGGAAGCTTTATCTGTGGCATCCCTCGGAGATCGCTTTACGCTAAGCTGGCACTTATCTTACACAATTAAACGGAAGTTATGTTAAGCAACCGTTTGTTGCTAAACGCAGTTTTTTTCTTTCTTTCTCTTTTTTTTTTTTTTTGCTGCGTAATTCTTTTAATACAAAAAGCTATGAGAGCAACTGGGGTGCCGTTTGTGCAGGTGGGTTACGGGGCCTGTTGATGTTCTCTGGAAGAGAGTCTGTAACCACAACATGATTAATTACCTAAAATTCATTACCTCTTTAATTAGGACTGCATGACCTTCGCCATCAGAGGCAATTATATGGGCTGCAAAGTGGTGGTGCTCCCTCATAAGATGTGGGTAACGTCACGGCTAGCGCTCTGAGGGAACGTGCGTCCTGGGCCGACTTCAAAGGGAACTGTGCCGACGTATGTCTGACAGCGTCTGAGGAAAGCCAGGAAAAACCCCAGACAGCACAGCCGGCACCGGGATCCCAGTCTGGTTGGTTTAGCCAGCAGATGAGCTTCTACTCCAATCATCTCCATCGCTGCAGAGCACGTGACCCTCTGACGTGGTATAATAAACGCTGCCTTCCTGCGCTTCTCATGCGTGCAGTTTCGGTTTCGGCGTACTTGCTGATCAAGATTCGGCGCTAGACATTTCGATGCACGTGCTCGTTCAAGGATTTTTTTCGTCGTGCTGAAGACTGGGAGGGGGGGGGGGGGGTTCGAATCCTACCACCAGCTGTGCTGTCTGAGGTTTTCTCTCGTTTTTCCGACGAATGTCGGCGCAGTTCCCCGTGAAGTCGGCCCACGACGCATACTAAACCCCCCCGTCCCCACTCCTCCTGCTGTCCTCTCTCCATCTGTACGCCTCTCATCGCCAGAGTTGCTTCGCGGCTGTAACACGGAATCAAAAACAAAATCCGTCGTTGCAGCACAAGGCGGGTGCTGGTGGACACAATATTAATGGAACAGCTGCAGACGAACAAAAAGAAGAAAAAGTTTGCCGTTGCTTCCAAACGCTGTTTACGCCTATCACCCTACGCGTCCGGCTGAACTATACTACACGCACTATGCCCAGCAACGCTCTGCCCTAAACGCGCTATAATACTAACCTTTTGGACAAGCTTGGAGAACGACGAATTTGACTTTTGAAATACGTTGGAGGCGTATCATCAAGTGCGTCGGAGAGTCCGCAAAGAAGAGAGCTCCGTCAGAAACGACTCGAATGTACGTTTGCCAAACGCTCATCCAAAGTTGCCGACTTTTCCAGCGTCTCAATGGCCAACGACACAAGATCTGTGGGGTCGTGTTAAGGAAAGACCGTACGCCCTCGAACACTTTAAAAATACATAACATTACAAACTTAGCGAAGGACAACACAACGAACGGCAGCTGTGCGGCAGACAACATTTGTTGGGCACCCAAGAGGGAGGAATTCGTGAAAAATGTGAGACGAGTCGCCCGAATGCCATGCCATGTTTTCACGTACAAACAACGGACCATATATATTGTGCCTCCTTAGAAGGGCACTGCAGTGCAAATTTCTTTCGCGCTGTGAAAGATGCCGTTACCCTGAAACCAACATTAAAGGAATGGGACTCATCCGTTGCGTCGTCCGCGATTTATGAGCGATAAAAAAAATAATAAAACACTTCACCCTTTCCCGGCTCCTCTCTCTCTCTCCAGGCCAGTGCGTAGCGGGCTCTCATTGGTCTCCTAAAAAACGATTTCTCCAATCAACGCGGGAGATCGTTTAAGGAGACCAATACGAGGCCTCTCCGCATTGTTGCGCCTCTGAAGAGCGAGAGGGACTGAGAAAGCGCAAACTGCGATTTCTTCTTCGCTCATATAAGTCAAGGACGACGCAACCAATTAACCATTTTGTGTTGTTTTCAAGATAACGGCATCTTTCATTCTCCGAGGAGGCATTTTTGGACTTTAGTGCCCTTTTTAAGATAAAAGAGCAATGCCAGTGAGCCTTCTTATCGATACCCCTCCATAAAGAAAGCCTTCTGGGTGACATTAAGATAGGATAAGCGTCCCACAGAGATGCCCATGAAAGAACGCTGGAAGAAATGTCTCGCCGTCCTCGTCCGCAAACTATTTGGAATTTGTTGCGAACATAAATATCGTTCCTTCGCTTTTCCACGGGAGAAATCATAATTCCTAGCTCTGCGTAAGGAGAAAACTGTGTTTATGAGCGATGACACAGTGGTCGAGCGGCTGGTGCTATATGAACTGGACACGCACATGCAGAGCCTGTAGACATCTTTTGTACGCCCAGTAGATGACCATTTGTCCCACTTTTCCCACATCCACGGAACGTCCCACTAACTCAACTAATGGACATTCGAAAATGGTTAAAAATTGGAATGTTCGCTGTAGCATATTTTAAAAGCGATAAAACCCCCGTGCCGGGAAACAAGTCAAAGGACGACACAACACACAAGCACAGGCCGACGAACAAGGATTTATTATTGTCAAACCTGCTATACTTATATATATCCTGAACCAACAACGCCCTCTTCCGCAAGGTTCCTTATCACACCCTCAGCCTGCCTAGTGGCTTTGTTTGAACCTTCCAAAAACTCGACTGGAGCAGTTAGCAGCACTAAGGCACACTCACGCACCTGGACCCTGCATTTTTCATACGTAAAGCTTCGCGATATAATAAAGCACCGCCCTTATTACTCTTATATAAAATTATATATATATAAATAATAAATAAATATAAAATTTTATATATATATAAAATAAAATATATATGGTCGCTCTTAGCGCGCTCTCAGGTTTCCGGACGGCCGAGGAGAGAATCAGCGTCTCGGCCTTGCATCACAACCGACGCTCTATGGGAATCCCCATACATTTTTCAACTCCCGTAGCGCCGCGAAAACTTGGTTGATCTCCGTACAACTGCTTTTAAATGAAAGACGATGCTTAGATCTAGTGCGTGATCGAAGCAGATTTTGCGTTTTAGACTCAGAAATTTTTATATCGTCGTCGAAAGGTTTGGGAAAAGCTATATTCGAGATTCCGCTCTCTTACAAAATAGAGCCGCCCAAAATCGAAAATCGGGCTCGATCACGCACTAGTAAAACATATCAAGAACCAATACCAACAAAAAGATTTCATCTATGTTAAGCCGTTGGCTCGGCACACGAGTTTTTGTCAGGTATGGTCATCCGTGGAGTACGCCGCTTCAGAATGGGCAGCGCAGTGCTGCCATCTCCCATCGAGTGTGTCGTCACAAGCAACAACAATCTGACCGCTGGAAATGCAATACCGCTGCACGTGGCCGGAAGACGACGAGGCCGACGTTGACCATGACGCGGGAGCACGAGCACGGGCAGCGTAGCCCAGCTCCAAATTTTGTTTGTTTGTTCAACGATGCTCATTTTCTCGGGGGATAGTAGATGAAACTTATTTATCTTGGAATTCCCAGTCGCAGCCACAGAAATGTGGAAGGATCATGCTTGTAAAAAAAAATAGTGGCGCTGGATAGGTTATACAGTGAAATCTTTTCTTTTACACTGGATGCCGGAAACATGACAGCGCTTTTAGCACTCATCCAGTAGGATGTCAACGGGAAGGGGGGACAACTTTAAGTGCGGTCCCCTAGACTCTAAGCATTTGGAATTTCGGGCGATGGATGGAGCTGGTTGGAGCAGATTTCAGACACGTCCATACCGTTTAGTGTACAATAAAGTACAGCGGACAATGCTGATCTGTACTTGGGCGAAGAGTGGGGCCGTGGTTAGTGACGACCAAGATGAGCACAACAGATCCGAATTATATACCCGACCAAACTGGAAACCTCCATTCGCACTTTACGTTCTAAGCAGCTGCATGGACCACGCACACATATTTTTGTCCTCTACCCTGCTTTTCTTCCCTTTTCGTCTTCTGTTTTGCCTTTCTCCTCCGTCTCCTCCTCCACTGATGTCCAAGGATGTGGGAATCTCTAAGCAAGCCTCTTTGCAGTCTTATTTCATTTCCGTTGACTGTGGAAGTAAATGAAGCTTTTTGCACCACCACAACGTGGTCTGAAATTTGTAAGCCCAGGGTGAGAGGAAATAAAGAAAACAGGTTGCGGTTTCGTTTCGCAATTTCCGCGTAATGTCGGTAGGCTATAACATGCCGACACCAACTTGTTTCAACCGCGTCGTGTCCAACCTAGGTTTTTTTGTGCTACGAGAGATTTCGTTTATTATATGCGCAAGCATTGCAGAAATCACACGAAACGACTGGTGACTAACCCTTCGCCCGACAACAACAGAG
The DNA here is from genome assembly GCF_037126465.1 of Ornithodoros turicata. Classification (NCBI taxonomy): domain Eukaryota; kingdom Metazoa; phylum Arthropoda; class Arachnida; order Ixodida; family Argasidae; genus Ornithodoros; species Ornithodoros turicata. The sequence continues at coordinate 25,471,444 of NC_088207.1, forward strand.
CACGGAACAGCAGCAGATCGACGAAGAAGTTCAGGAGACAGCTGGACAGCCTGTGCGCATTCAAAAGCCGCGCCACTAATTGTTCCGTCTGGCCGAGCGCGATATGCGTGTTTACAGTATTGGACTTGGGTGAGCACGAGCGGTCATATGTTTGCACAAGATTTCGCTTGACCCGTCGCGCGCCAAGAGAAAACGAAAATAACACAGAAAGAGGACGTTACATCAGCGGTACTGCATATCCAAGCAAGCGCCATAATGTTGTGAAGCGGTGACTGCGCAAACCATTTCGCTCGCTGCGCCATCCCTTGACTGTAGACGACGAAGTGCCGGCTATGATGCATCGCCTTAAGCACGAGCCATATGCACTCTAAGTAAACTGTTCCCCTGCCTCAACTCATAGTACCATTTTTCGATACTCCCGGGCCTGATGGGGCGGAGAAAAGTCGGTTCGTGCAGGGCTCTACCATGTACGCCACCATGTTATTGTTCGCGTCCTTACCGTCGCGGGTTACGAACCCGCGACCTTGGGTTCAGTAGGCGGACAAAGGAGAAATGACTTTTCATTCCAATCCAGGTACGGCTTCGGCAGTGCGCCAAACTGGACATGTGAGGAATGGTTGGCCGAGAAATACAACCTAGGTCTCGATTTCCCAAACCTGCCCTATTACGTGGATGACGACGTGAAACTGACGCAGAGCTTGGCGATCCTCAAGTATTTAGGCCGTAAGCACGGGCTTGCTCCAGAAACACCGGAAGAGCAGCGTCGGGTGGACGTCGCGGAGATGCAGGTGATTTCCTTTGTTTAGAACGGACACGAATCTCGTGTCTTGGGAATCCTACCCAATTTGTGCCTTTGCAATCCACATGTCTTTTATTGCATTCTCAAGGGCTCGAAAGCGTTATTTTTTTAAGTTAGGTTCAAGTTCTGGTTCAAGGTTATCGGTTCGGTTCGGGTTCAGCGCAACCAAAATAACGGTTTGAACAGATATCGGTTCGAACCGGTTTACGTGTGCTATGTTAATCAGTGTACCACACGTGAAAGGTAACATTCAGTTTCCGGCGATCCCAAGCAGCACAATGTACTGAAAGTCGAGTGCAATAGGGGTGGACGTGTCTTATCAATGTTCTTTACTTTCACGAGTCTCTTCAAGGCCTTCCACCTACCCGTCCACCCCTATTGCACTCGACTTTCAGTACTTTTTGCTGCTTGGGATCGCTTGCTCCTTCTTCCTTCCTCTTACACCCGCACCTCTACACTTCATAGGTACAAAGAACCATGCATTTCACATCAGATCATCCTTTACTGTACCGAAAATTGTGGGAAATGGCGTACATCATACCACAGAACTCCAGTGCGAAAAGCTATCGCCAATTTCCAAATAAAAAAAGAGGTCGCGTCTCTTCGATCGGCGTCTAGTTGGTGCCAGAGCTCGACGCTCTGCACCATGCCCTGGACCACACGCCAACCTCTTTCCCATGATCGCTAGTTGTCCGCGTTGCTTGTGGATGTCACTGTGAACTATTAAAATTTAAAGAGGGATATTAAACGGAAGGCTAAAGGTAGGTTAAGGTAAAATTTACGTCGCCTTCACACTGCGACGCTGCATGAAAGGAAGCAGCCGAGGCAACAATGCAAAGCGTATAGCCGTCGTGTAGCAAATCTTTCTTTTACACCCCACTCTCTCTATACAGGGTGTCCCAGCAAACGTGTCATTGAATTATAATAAAAAAACTACACCACCTAGAGTCATGCGGTCAATGGCATTTGTTCTTACTGGGTTTTTGCCACCTTTGCCACAAATTTTGAAGGGACACCATAATGCAAAAACAAGTTCACTTCAAATTACGTCACACGCTACGTTAATTTTCTACTTACCATAATCAAAAACTTCATTCCGTCATGGAGCTACAATCGAAATTATACCGGACTCTTTCTTGCTTCGCTAAGCTAAGCAGTGAACGTTGTTCCAACTCGTGCATCGGTGTTTTTAGCCCACGACCTACTAGATTATAGCGACTATGTCATGCGGACCCCTTCCCAGCGCCCCATTTGGAGGCTAGCGGTGGCGCTACTCATCAGCACAGTTATTGCTTTCTCAATTTCTACAGTACCCTGTACTTTTGCTTACCTTAGTATTTTTGTACAAGCGGTGGATGTCCCACGAGAGGTGCTTCCTTCTAAAGTTGACTATCATTATCATTCCACGCGTTTTCATAGGAACTGTTGCTGTCGTCTATGGTGTGCGTTCACGAATGTTTTGCGGACGATCTACCGAACGGATTTTTGTTCTGAAAACGGCTACGATATCGGGTCACCGAAAGGAACAGATGTTCTCATTGGGACAACTTCGTAGCTTTTGTAATGAGAAGTTAATTAGTCATTTGACGGTCGAGCAACATATGTCCCAAGAACGTCCGCCGGCCCAGAGATGATAGAAGTGAAAACAGCATGGCTATAACGATTAGTTCCTTTTATGGAAAACCTGTATCGCCTAAAAAAAAGACACCCTGTATATAGTATATCAATGGAATCGGAGACCATAAGGTTCCTTGCCTGTTCGAAAGAAATTAGGTGGAATTAGCCGTGTAGTAACTACAGTTGGAAGTAACCTGCCTTCAAATGCACTGCCGTTTTCCCAATCCAGGAATTATACAAATGTTTGCATCTCATACGCAGCGCAGCCCATTTGCTGAGTCTGGCCCATATAGGAAATAGAACTGGAAAGTAGCTAAGCTACTTTAATGTGGCACCGTGTGCCAGGGCAAAGTGCACTTTTTGACGAATCGAAGACAGTTATTATAGGCACGCATTTTCTTTGTGAATCCCCAATACTTTGTCTGTTTCAGGCTTTCGACTTGATAATGTCAAATCTCCGTCTGTGCTACGACCCGGCATACAACGATGAAAAACGCAAGGTCTTTCTGGAGGCATTCCAAGAGAAGGCTGATCAGTTCTCTCGATTCCTTGACGGTCACGCCTTCATTGCCGGGGACCGTGTCACCTACGCTGACTTCCTTCTGTACGAAGCCCTGGAAGGCATCCGCGCCATAGATCCCGGTGTCCTCAAGAACCACCCAGTCTTGCAGCGTTACACAGAACGAGTGGCGGCTGGCTTCCAAGAGTACCTGCAGTCGTCGCGCTTCAAGTCGTGGCCAATCTGGAGCCCTTTCGCTAAAGATCTCGGGCCACAGCACGCCAGAAGGGATTAAAACATTAGGAAATAGCGTTCTCTTTGTTCCGCGCCAGTTGGAGAAAATCCTGTACGATTCATAGGAACCGACTGCCAATTACCGTACATATAGCATTTTACACATCTTTCATATTTCTAACGTGTGGAACACGACAGCCTGACTTCGTTCAAGTGACTTATACTTGGTCGCTTCTGTTTGTCTGTCGAATACCACGGGGAATCCCGGAACAGATTCATCTTCAAGACGTTTTCACCTTGGTCTTTATGTCTTGCGATGGGGCCGATGCTGGGGTGGATTGCCGTTGCTTGGTCGGATTTGTCGCTCGGAATCGAGAAAAAAGTGTTGCTGGATTGCTGTAATTCATGAAAGAAAGCAAGGAAATGATGCGGTTGCTCAGCAAACTCCTTTGAGACACTGTCAAAGCAGAACCGCCACCGAGGGAAGTATTCAATTGTGCTTTTTTTTTTTTTTTTGCAGACAACGTTCATAACTTGCAGAAAAACTCAACATTTCGGAGAGCGAGATATGCTGTTACGTAGTGATGAATATGTTGGTTGTACCTCACAATCTCAGAGAACCAGCTTGAAAAGGCACCATGCAGTATTTTAATAAATAAAACGTAAAACAAATAGCATATGACTCAGCAATGCGGAATTGTCCTTGTCCAGAACGGGACCTTGGACTGGGCGGCTTTATTCAGCCACGTGCTATTGTAGGTTAGAGTCACTAGATAGGGTGTCACTAGAGTCACTAGTTAGTAGTGATGGCCACTAACTACTTCGCGATGGAGTAGTTTAACTAGTAGCTCAGCTACTTTTCAGGGGAGGTAGTTAAAACTACCTCTTTAACTATTGCAATGTATTTTAACTACATCTATAACTACTTAACGTTGTCCATCAACACCAATCCCATTCTATAGCGTTCTTGGACACCTAAATATGAATCACAAGCTGTGATAAAAGTGAAGATTTAGTACACATGCACGGCACAATGGCTCTGCACCTCCGTTCTCATCAAACAAGTAGCTCAAGGTAAAAGTCGGAAGCACAATCCGTAAAGCTTGCAGCAAAATCGGTAGTAGTTGGTGCCTGCAACCTAACTACTATAGTTAACTACTGGAAATAGTAGTTTAACTAGTAGTTGCTACTACATTTCTGCAAGTAATTCATAACTACTTTTTAACTACAACCAGGTAGTTTAAGTAGTAGTTTAACAGCAGTGACTATTATATGCCATTTCCGTCTTTCAAGTTCAGGTTGAAGAAAAAAAAAACAGTAATAAGAAAATGTAGGCAGCGGCATCAAGCGGCACTGAATAACATTAAGCCGTCCGTTGCAAACAATGCATGGATATGTAGCGTGTGTATACGATAAGTTGAGCTGATCTTTACGAGGTGGCGTCACATTCAACGTTGCAAGCATGAAAGGCAAGGCAGGAACAGCTCTGTGCTGCACTGGCAGCAGAGTCGGGGACGAAATCAGATCAGGCCTTCCATCCTCCGGCTTCTACAACGCGACCTCTGACAGCCATGGTCCCGGTTTTAGGTTACTGGGACATCCGTGGCTTGGCTCAAGCCATTCGCTATTTGCTTGCACATGCTGGAGTGGAGTATCAAGATAAACGGTAGGGATCCTTTACTTTTTTTTCTGTTTAGGTAATGCAGACGCCATGGTTGCTACCCACTCGTGAATCTGGGGGGAGGGGAGTCCACTTGTCCTGACCGCCTTTTAGCCTCTGTCATTGCAGAACATGTAGTACAGTGGACTCTCGTTAATATGACCCCCGATAATCTGACATACGCGCTTTACAACCATACTCCTGGGGAACAATGCAGTGAAGCCTCTGCAAATTCCTCCCCGTTAATATGACAATTCTGCACTATGACCAAAATTTTCGGGAACGACCATGGTCATAATAACGAGTGTTCACTGTATATGCTGTGCAAGGCTATACCCCGCGCCCCCCTCAGAAAAATCCTGGATCCGCCCCTTACGCCTCCGCCCCCTCGATCCTCAGATCAGTTAACGAGGGTTCTCGAAGTGATTTGTTCAGGGTCCGTATTTAAAACTCGAGTGTTGCTTGCGTGAGGAGGGAATGTCAAGGTCGCTGTCTTTCAGATTCGTGTGCTAAACCGCTGAGTTATCAATAGTTATCAATACGTACTGTGCATATATTTTCGCTATGTGGACGAACCGTCCAGCGCTGTAAGCACCAGAAAGTTTTTAGGCTCTCAAATCGTATTCTTTTGTCTTCTGGAGGCGCATTTTGAACAGTAGAGAAGACAAGCGTTGTAGTGTGAACCATGACTCCGTCAGTTTAAATGGGACTACATCCGCAGGATGTGGTTCTTGGTAGGATGTAGTTCTAGTTCTTGGTGCTTCAGGTAGTACTTGATGACAATAGTCACCCTCATCAAACGGGAAGACCAGAGCAATACATGGCAAAAGGAGGAATTCTTGGAGTCCTTCCAGGAGTGCCTCGAAATATGTGGTTGTCAGTCATTTCTAACCAATTTCCTGCTTCGTTGCCTCTGCCTGGGCTCCAATAAGCGCTTAATTGGTGGCGAACGAGGGATGGATGTACTACTCGTGGAAGGCCGACGAAGGATGTCTGGGTGATTGTGCGAACAGACACACGCGAGAAAAACGAGGAAAAAAAGAAAAAGGTGTGGCATGGAAGCTTTATCTGTGACGGCCCTCGGCGACCGCTTTACGCTAATCTGGCACCTATATTACACAATGCAATGAAAGCTGTGAACTGAAAGTTGCTGGAAAGTTGTGCAACGAGTTGCAATGAAACCGTTTGTTGCTAAGCGCAGTTCTTCTTTGTTTTTTGCTGCATCATTTTTTTAATACAAAAAAGATAAGAGAGCAACTGTGATGCCGTTTTTGCAGGTGGGTTACACGGGTGTGTGGATGTTCTATGGAAGAGACTATGCAACTACATCGTGACTAATTACGTAAAATTCATTAATTACCCCTCTAATTAGGAGCGCATGACCTTCGCCATCAGAGGCAATTATCTGGGCCGCAAAGCGGTGGTGGTGTTGCTGCCTCATAAGAGGTCGGCAAGATCACGAGTACCGCTCTGGGGGAACGTACACGTCCTGAGTCGACTTCAAAGGGAACTGTGCCAATGTATGTCTGACACCGTCTGAGGAGAAGTCAGGAAAGACCCCAGACAGCACAGCCGGCACCGGGATTCGAACCCGGCCTGGGTTGGGACAAAAGTTTACGGAACAAGCGAGCGGCGTACTTTTTCTTCGGTGCGACACCCTAGCGGCTGCAGGAAGCGGGTGAGTTCACTGTTTCGGAGGGGTGGAAGGGTACGCTGTTAGCGACACACAGCGGTAGCTTCCACTTCCCAAACACAACCAGGCGATACCGGAACTACCACTGTGTCTCTGGCATCGCACGCTTGCACCCCTCCGAAGCAATGAACTCACCCGCTTCCGCCAGCCGCTAGGGTGTCGCACCGAAGAAAAAGTACGACGCTCGCGTGTTCCGTAAACTTTTGTCCCAACCTGTACCTACCAGTCTGCTCGGTCTGGCAGCATATCAGCTTCTACTCCAATCATTTCCATCGCTGCACAGCACGTGACCCTCTGTTTCTTCCGAAGACTTTCCAGAAGAATGGCAGAACAGTTCCACCTGAAGTTTGCCCACGACACATGCTAACCCCCTGACCCCACTTCTTCTGCTCCCCCCTCTCTCCATCTGTACTCCGCTCATCGCCACATTTGCTTCGCGGCTCTAACACGGGATCAAAAAATAAACAAAATCCGCCGTTGCAGCACAAAGCGGATGGTGGCGGACACAATATTAATGGAACAGCTGCAGACGAACAAAAAGACGCGTGTCCTGTACGTGCGTCCACGCATGATGACTTCGAATAGTAACACGCCGCGTTCAATGTACCAAGTGCAATGTCGTCGCGGGAGATCACTCGAGGAGACCAGTACAAGGCCTTTCCGCATTGTCCCGCCTCTGGAGAGCGAGAGGGACATGGAAAGCGCAAATTGCGATTTCTTGAAAGAACTGATGTTCTGAGGCTGGAACAACATAGAAGGGACAAATACATACAAAGCAAGTATGTATTTGTCCCTTCTATGTTGTTCCAGCCTCAAAACATCAGTTCTTTCATGTTCATCCGTTGCCGCCTGCGTCGATCCCGTCGTATGAATGCGTGTGTGTGTGTGTGTGTGCAAAAATGTAAGAGTGAAAGGAGGATGAGTGAGAGAGAGTGGCTGGTTTGTCCCTTCAGATGACGCACCCTGGAAGTCACTGAGAAGGCGTGTTAGCTTAGCTCAATTGGTAGAGCCCTGGACCGGCAATTCAGAAGATGTGGATTCGAGTCCTACAGCTGGCTAACCTTTTCAGTGACTTTCATCTTTCATGCGATTTCGTTTTCGCTTATAAGTCATGAACGAAGCAACCAATTAATCCCTTTCCTTTTGTGTTGTTTTCAAGGTAACTGAGTCTTTCGTTCTCCGAGGAGGCATTTTTGCACTTTGGTGCCTTTTTAAGACAAAATAGCAATGCCAGTGAGCCTTCTTATCTATACCTCTTCGTAAAGAAAGCCTTTTGGGTGACCTTAAGATACGATAAACGTCCCACAGAGACGCCCATGAACAAACGTTGGAAGAAACGTCACGCAGTCCTCGTCCGCAAATTATCCCAAGCAGCACAATGTACTGAAAGTCGAGTGCAATAGGGTTGGACGGGTAGGTGGAAGGCCTTGAACAGACTTGTGAAACTAAAGAACATTGATAAGACACACACCGGCCACCCCCATTGCACTCGACTTTCAGTACATTGTGCTGCTTGGGTTTTTTCCTTGCCATATCGTCGCGGCTCTCTCATGCTGAATTCAAACGGAAGTGTCAGCTTTTAGTCCGTTGCGTAACTCGTACCAGCACCGAAGAGGAACGACAATTTCATTTCCTCTTAGTTCATTGTTCAAGTTCATTGTTGTTGCGGCTGGCACTATCATCAATGCGCATAGAAGCCAAGATGCGGTACCCGGCGTGATAAGATGTCTGCGTGATTTCGAGTGGAGCGAACCATAGGGGGGTATATCTTTATACATATCTATGGGTACATGCATTGGTGGCCAAGCAGTGTCAGACGTGCATTGTCATTCAGACATGCGATAACACACCACCGAACGCGTTTCAAAATGAACCCCCCCCCCCCCCCCCAAAAAAAGCTCACTTTCTGGTTTCGTCACTGATTTTCCTTTCCCACACTTCAGCCAATAAAGTTTTCCTACCTGCGGAAGGCAAAATCTCACATGGGACTTTAATTGAGGAACTGCAACATCTGTTGTAATTGTCTGTTTTTGTGTTGTTGTAAATTCCCGTGTGACCTATAGCCACCGGCGACTATACCTCCAAGTATGGGTAAACAGTATTGTAAATACACTAAAATAAAATTCACTCAGTGTTCTCTACTTCTTCGCCGCCTCGTGTGTCGGTGACCTTTTGCATTCCTACCCACTGCTTGGATTTGGGAATATACACGTCTTCGATTCTGGTATTTAGTTCTGCTCCAAAATCTCTGGTCCAACGAAGTCGCGTTTGATCAAATCATTGCCACTCGCAGACGCCGCCACTCGCATCGCCACAGCACTCGCAGACGCCAAATTGTCCATATCTTACATTTCATTTAGTAACAACTCTTGATATAAACCTGATATCGACGATGTCATCATTTAATTACGTAGTCTGTATATCCATGCTTAATAGCTACGAGTCCGCGACCCATACCCGTTTCCCTTGCTAGAGCCTGCGAAGTAGCGTTTGGTCAAATCGTCAAACAACAAACAAACAACAAACAAATGGTCAAACAAACTGGAGACAAGATCACACACAAGTCGCTCTGTTCCCCCTGTCTCCCACTCCTTCCTGCTGTCCTCTCTCCATCTGTCGACGTCTGTACGCCGCTCATAGCCAGTTGCTTCGCGGCGCTAACACGATTTTTTTTAAGTCTCTCTGTTGTTGTCTCGTGCTTGTTCTTTGGTCGCTTGTGGATTTACACCAACCAGCCCAATCTACAGTGAACCCTCGTTATTATGACCATGGTCGTTCCCGAAAATTTTGGTCATAATGCGGAATTGTCATATTAACGGGGGGATTTGCAGAGGTTTCACTGCATTGTTCCCCGGGAGCATGGTCGTAAAGGGCGTATGTCAGATTATCGGGGGTCATATTAACGAGGGTTCACTGTATATACTTCAGACATTTTGCCAAATCGTCGCCCAAGTGGCACTCACTGGCGCCAAATTGTCAGATTCCTCTATTTTAGCTCATAATAACTCTTGATACCAACTTGATACTGATGGTATCATCATAAAATTACGTAGTATGTGTATCGTCTGCGGACCGTAGCTGCTGTCCTTGCTGCACCCTTAGAACTCGCATTTAGCCAATTTGTCGTCCAGAAGGCTAAGGCGCCAACCTGCCAATTTCATCCGGCAATCTCCCGATATTTGGAAAGTCTCATGCTCGGTCCCACAGTTATACATCACGTCTTATACCCCTGTTACACGGGCAGCTTTAACCGCTATTACGCTTAACAGCAGTTAGCCGACCAAACCGCTGTTACCTTGAACCACGGTTCGCTGCTGTTACACACAAATCAGTCAGACCGTTGACGGAGGTCACGTGGTTTTCTGGTGGTTTCCTATCTCGTGCATTTAATGCCGTCTTACTCAATTGATTTTGTTGTTAGCTCGCAATTGATTGACGATGTTTGCTGCGTGTTCTTATAGGATCCTCAGTGTTATTGTCTGCATGATATTTTTCTTTGTGCATCCTTAATTTTGTGAGTTAATATCAAGTGGTGCACTGAAAGTAGACGTGCGGACGTTGCAACTGAGCGTGAAAAACCCCATTAATAGCGATAAAAGCGCACACAAAATGACACAAACGCTTGTCATTATGTCTGCTCTTTTATCACCTTTAGCATGAACTTCTACCGACAGGCCCAATGTTATGTTCTTAAAGGGGTTGGGGCACTTTCATAGATGTGTTTCATTATATCTCGGGCGCATTGTGCTGCACGCCAGAATACTGAAGAAAAAAGAATTATCCTTCTACGTCTCGTACTTGGCGAGAAACAGGCCCACGAACACACTTCCGAGCACAGCGCAGACGTCACAGAGTTCAGAGTTGCGTACACTCCCATTGGTAGCCCTAAGCCGTAGCCGTTCTCGTGCGTTGCCTCACTGGGAGCGGCGAGGGCTGTGACGTCAGAGTCGCGTGAGTTTCTGTATACTCGCGAGTCTTATTTTCTCCACTTCTGTTGCCCTCTTCTCTGTGAAATTTTCAATGGAGGTTCACACCGGCACAAAGAACCGTCTTTACGTTTAGCTGGCGTAACCTGGGATGATCTGTCGCAACCCCTTTGAAAAACGATGGCGTAGAGCAAGCCTTTGCATGACAGCGCAGATCAGGATGACGAAAATGAAACCGTGAACCATGTACGGCCCTTTACCGGGAGGCAGCCCAGCATTCAACGGTTCAACTGATGGCCAATCTCCCTTACCTCAGTTCGGAGGGGTGTGCCACCAAGATATCTTCCTCACACTTATCAATGTAAGTCAGCTCTCCCAGCAAAACCCAGCAAGTCTTCAGCAAGCGTCCGAACGTCAGCGATTCAGCGAGCCACTTCTTCTTCTTCTTCTTCTTCGTCTTTCTCCGCGAGCCACAGAACGTGCCAAAACATTCTCTACTTTATTTTCCTCGCTTCCCAAAAGTCGGACGCTTTGCTAACCATGGTAATGGCGCTGTCATACCAGGCTGAATGAACACAATAAACGTGATCTCCGTTCAGCTGAATGCACAATTGGAGCTTTCTTGAGTACTCCTAAAATGCTATGACGGACAACAAAGAAATAATTATATCAAAAATAAGGACAGCAGCAAATGTAATGGGCCGAAATCGGAAAGCGCGGGCAAATGTACGGTAGGTAAATGTGCTAAGAGGACCGGGTAACACTGCAAATTTTCTATGTATCGCTTCATTGTGTTCATGATGTAATGACGTATTACGTTTTTTACTGAACAAAAAACTCTAAGGCAACGTATTTAGTGTCATTTTATTATATCTCCCGCATCAGTTTCGCTTTTGAACGCGGCGCTCCAACGCCCGATGCATCCTGACACGAAGGGAGCCTAAGCCTAACGACGTCGGTATAGTCTAATGCAAATGCATGGGATCAGATTTTCTGCACCTTGTAACTCCCATCGTATTGACGGTAGAACATTGAAGGTGAGCTCAAATAAAACGTTTGACAGAACTACAGCACTGTGCCAAATTTCGTTGTGATTGTTATTATGTGCAATTTTAATGACGTTTTGAAATTTGTCCGGAAATCTTCTCACACCCTGTATATTTTGGGTCTGACCGTTTTCGGATTAAATCCATTATCCGTCAGGTGAGCCGTTGAGTACTTCGCAAGCAACACCAACAGTCACCGGAAGACAGGCGAGGTGCAAAACAGGGCAGGGCGGAGCCGTTGGACCGGAAGCTGGCAGCTGTGGTGGCGTAGCCAGACGAGGGGGTAGGGGTTCGGGATCTCAACCCCCACCCCACCCCACCCCACCCCACCCCACCCCACCCCAAAGTCATACCTTTGGTAGCGCAGTTGCGAGAGGGAAGACGAGGGCGAAATCCTCTTCTTCGTGCAAACTTCCCTTACAGCTCTTCCCGAAATATTTTTCTGGCTACGCTACTGCATGGGCAGTTGGTTTCGGAATTGATGTTTTATGAAAAAAGAAAAAAAAAAAACAACAAGAAAACGCGAACAAATCTTGTGAAACTTTTCTGGTGTTTTCTTCTCGAAGACGCCTCGTTTAACGCCCTCTACGGCAAATGGTGTGTCTAAGGGACTTGTGCCCTGCACGCCACCAAGTTGTTCGCGTCTTCGGCCGGATTATAAACCCGCGACCTTGGGTTCAGCAGGCGGACAAAGGAGAAATGACTTTTCATTCCAATCCAGGTATGGCTTCGGCAGTGCTCCAAACTGGAACCGTGACGAATGGTTGGCCGAGAAATACAACCTGGGTCTAGACTTCCCAAATCTGCCCTATTACGTGGATGACGACGTGAAACTGACGCAGAGCTTGGCGATCCTCAAGTATTTAGGCCGTAAGCACGGGCTTGCTCCAGAAACATCGGAAGAGCAGCGCCGGGTGGACGTCGCAGAGATGCAGGTGATTTCCTTCGTTTAGAGCGGACACGAATCTCGTGTCTTGGGAATCCTACCCAATTTGTGCAATCCACATGTCTTGCACTGCACTCTCTCAGTATATTGTTTCAGTCTTGTGCCCTCAGACTGAATTCAATGACTGTTCATTTTTCACTCTTATTTCAATCTTAATTATAATTGTAATGAAGTGTTCCTACCCGTTTTATGCCTTCTCTCAGCGTAATCACAGTTACTAGGACATTGGCATTGTTTTTTACTTATTGTCGGGATGTTGTTTATTACTGCTTGTACTGAAACAATACAGGGTGTTTCCTTTTATCTGCAACAAATTTTCATGAAAAGGGAAGTTGCCTTAGGGCGGGTTTACTTTTGGCATTCGATTACTCGACGGGGCTGCTACTAGGAAACCAAGTTTTTTGCTCAATTAGTGAACTAATTAACAAAGATATTTCAATCAACTGTTTTTAATTATTGACTTTAGGGAGCACATTGCAATTGCAATATTAAAGCCTGGTCACCACATGATCCGCACGAACCACTGATGAAGCACTAAAGTAGTCTGAGCGCGTGCTATAGACCTGAGTATTTCAACGTCGCTCTTTTTGTGATCACTTTCTGTTTCCAGCGGACGGTCGAGGTGAAATACTTGGGTCTATAGCACGCGCTGAGCTTTAGTGCTTCATCAGTGGTTCGAACGGTTCATGTTGTTCAGGGTTTCTCCCTTTTGTACCTGATCCTCGTTTCCAATGGAAATGAAATAAAAGGCATACATACATACATGTGATGATCAGGCTTTAATATCGCAATTGCAATGTACCCCCTAAAGTCAATAATTGTTAATTAGTCCCCCAACTGAGGAAAAAATTGGTTTCCTAGTAGCAGCCCCGTCGACCAATCGAATGCCAAAAGTAAAACCGCCCTAATGAAACGCCCCATTTTATTAAAATTTGTCGCAGATAAAAGGAAACACCCTGTATATGTATTGGGAGGGAGCAGACGATGGCACGTACGGCTTTCAAGTTAATGGTCAATTTTCCAGACTTGTGCCCGTTACTCGAAAAAAGTAATTGATTACCGTTACCGCTACTTCTGTGGAAAAAGCAGTTGATAACCATTACCAATTACTCGACTTCAAATGTAATTGAGTAACGAGTCCATATAGGAAGGTCCTCCATTTATAACACTGTATAACTATACGCTTGGACAGCACAAGCGGGAAAATTATTTTTGTCAGAAGTAGAGAACCTATTTTAATGTGGTAACTAATGTAGCACCGTGCGCCAGGGCAAAATGCACTTTTTGACGAATCGAAGACAGTTATTATAGACACGCATTTTCTTCCAATGTGAATCCCCAAGACCTTGTCTCTGTTTCAGGCTTTCGACGTGATGATGTCAAATGTCCGTCTGTGCTACGACCCGGCATACAACGATGAAAAACGCAAAGTCTTTCTGGAGGCATTCCAAGAGAAGGCTGATCAGTTTTCTCGATTCCTTGACGGCCACGCCTTCATTGCCGGGGACCGTGTCACCTACGCTGACTTCCTTCTGTATGAAACCCTGGAAGGCATCCGAGCCTTGGATCCCGGTGTCCTCAAGAACCACCCAGTCTTGCAGCGTTACACAGAACGAGTGTCGGCTGGCTTCCATGAGTACCTGCAGTCGTCGCGCTTCAAGCCGTGGCCAATCTGGAGCGGTTTCGCTCAAGATCTCGGGCCACAGCACGCGAGAAGGGATTAAAACATTAGGAAATAGGCGTTCTCTTTGTTTCGCGCCAGTTGGAGAAAATCCTGTACGATTCATACAAACTGGCTGCCAATTATCGAAATTGTGGCGTTATATAGAGTGTTTACGTGTTTTTGTATATTTCTAACGCGTGGAACACGACAGCCTGTACACAAGTGATCTATGGAACAAGATACCTATACTTGATCGCTTCTGTTTGTCTATCGAATACCATGGGGAATCCCGGAACGAATTCGTGTTCAAGACGTTTTCACCTTGGTCTTTATGACTTGCGATAGAGGTCGATATAATATAGGAGCGGATCGCCGTTTCTTGGTCTGATTTTTCTCTCGGAATCGGGGAAACAAGTCTGGCTGGATTGTTGCAATGCATGAAAGAAAGCAAGGAAAAGGTTTTCCCTGAGCGCACCCAGTCCGGTTGCACAGGAAACTCTTTTGTGACACCGTCACAGCAGAACTGTCACTGAGGGGGGGGGGGATGAAAAGAACAAGCCAACAAACAAAGAACATTGAAGATTATAGTCTTCAATATTCTTTGTTTTTCCACACGTTCATAACTTGAGGAAAACTCAACATTTCGGAGAGCGAGACAAGCTGTTGCGAAATGATAACTATGTTGGTTGTTCTTCACAATCGCAGAGTACCAGCCTGAAAAGGCACCATGCAGTATTTTCGTAAATAAAACATAAAACAAATAACATATGACTGAGCAATAAGGAATGGTGCTTGTCCAAAACGGAACCCTGGACTCGGCGGCTTTATTCAGCCACGAGCTATTGTAGGCTAGAGTCATTCGATAGGGAGTCACTAGAGTCGCTATTTAGTAACTCTATTGCATGTCATTTCAGTCTTTCAAGTCCAGCAAGAAAAAAAGAAAAAAAAATTGCCATAAGAAAATGTCGTAGGCAGCGCCATCAGGCGGCACTAAATAACCCTACGGCGTCCATCGCAAATAATGCATGTATATATAGCGTGTGTATACGATAAGTTGAGCTGATCTTTACGAGGTGGCGTCACATTCAACGTTGCAAGCATGAACGGCTCTGTCCCAAGCAGCACAATGTACTGAAAGTCGAGTGCAATAGGGGTGGTCGGTATGTGTCTTATCAGAGTACTTCTGTTTCACGAGTGTGTTCAACGCCTTCCACCTACCCGACCACGCCTATTGCACTCGACTTTCAGTACATTGTGCTGCTTGGGCGTGCTTCACTGGCAGCAGAGGCAGAGACGATGTCAGATCAGGCCTTCATCCTCAGGAATATACAACGCGACCTCTGAAAGTCATGGTTCCGGTGAGGTTACTGGGACATCCGTGGCTTGGGTGAAACCATTCGCTACTTGTTTGCATATGCTGGAGTGGAGTATCAAGATAAACAGTAGGGATCCTTTATTTATTTATCTGTATTTTTGTATATTTCTAACGTGTGGAACACGACAGCCTGACTTCGTTCAAGTGACTTATAGTTGGTCGCTTCTGTTTGTCTGTCGAGTACCACGGGGAATCCCGGAACAGATTCGTCTTCAAGACGTTTTCACCTTGGTCTTTATGTCTTGCGATGGGGCCGATAATGCAGGGGTGGATCGCCGTTTCTTGGTCTGATTTTTCTTTCGGAATCGAGAAAAAAGTCTTGCTGGATTGCTGTAATTCATGAAAGAAAGCAAGGAAAAGATGCGGTTGCTCAGGAAAAAGCAGAACCGCCACTGAGGGAAGTATGCAGAAAAAGAAAAAGAAAAAACCACAATTGAAGACAACGTTCATAACTTGCGGAAAACATTTCGGAGAGCGAGATATGCTGTTACGTAGTGATGAATATGTTGGTTGCACCTCACAATCTCAGAGAACCAGCTTGAAAAGGCACCGTGCAGTATTTTAATAAATAAAACGTAAAACAAATAGCATATCACTCAGCAGCGGAATTGTGCTTGTCCAGAACGGGACCTTTGACTGGGCGGCTTTATTCAGCCACGTGCTATTGTAGGCTAGAGTCACTAGATACTAGATAGGGAGTCACTAGAGTCACTAGTTAGCACAGTGATGGCCACTAACTACTTCGCGATGGAGTACTTTAACTAGTAGCTCAGCTACTTTTCAGGGGAGGTAGTTAAAACTACCTCTTTAACTACTGCAATGTATTTTAACTACATCTACAACTACTTAACGGTCTCGCGACGTAAACACCCAATTATTAATATATTATTAACTACTTAACGTTGTCCATCAACACCAATCCCATTCTATAGCGTTCTTGGACACCTAAATATGAATCACAAGCAGTGATAAAAGTGAAGATTTAGTACACATGCACGGCACAATGGCTCTGCACCTCCGTTCTCATCAATCAAGAAGCTCAAGGTAAAAGTCGGAAGCACAATCCGTAAAGCTTGCAGCAAAATCGGAAGTAGTTGGCACCTGCAACCTAAGTACTGTAGTTAACTACTCGAAATAGTAGTTTAACTAGTAGTTGCCACTACATTTCTGCAAGTAGTTCCTAACTACTTTTTAACTACAACCAGGTAGTTTAACTAGTAGTTTAACAGCAGTGATAGCCAGTAGTTAACTACTGGCCATCACTG
The DNA here is from genome assembly GCF_037126465.1 of Ornithodoros turicata. NCBI lineage: Eukaryota > Metazoa > Arthropoda > Arachnida > Ixodida > Argasidae > Ornithodoros > Ornithodoros turicata. The sequence goes on from NC_088207.1 coordinate 25,488,167, forward strand.
CTAGTTAGTGACTCTATTATATGACATTTCCGTCTTTCAAGTTCAGGTAGAAGAAAAAAAAAAACAGCAATATGAAAATGTAGGCAGCGGCATCAGGCGGCACTGGATAACACTACGCCGTACGTTGCAAATAATGCGTGGATATGTAGCGTGTGTATGCGATAAGTTGAGCTGATCTTTACGAGGTGGCGTCACATTCAACGTTGCAAGCATGAAAGGCAATGCAGGAACCAGGAACGGCTCTGTGCTTCACTGGCAGCAGAGTCAGGGACGAAATCAGATCAGTCCCTCCGTCCTCCAGATTATACAACGCAACCTCTGAAAGCCATGGTTCCGGTTTTAGGTTACTGGGACATCCGTGGCTTGGCTCAAGCCATTCGCTATTTGCTTGCACATGCTGGAGTGGAGTATCAAGATAAACGGTAGGGATCCTTTACTTTTTTCTGCTTAGGTAATGCAGACTGCATGGTTGTTACCCACCCGCGGATAAAACAGCAACAGGGTAAAACAGCATCGTTGTCTCCTCTGTACTTAGGGTTGCCACCAGGCCGGTATTATACCGGCACGGCCGGTTATTTGCTCGCTCTGCCGGTTGCCGGTAGGAAGGTGATACCGGCAGCCTTTTGCCGGTATTTGTGGCTCAAGACCTTTCATACGGGCTTTTACGGGGTTTTTCCTTCAACATTCCACTACAGCTTGAATAAATCTGGAGCACAGACCAAACTCCGCAGTCACCAGTCGTTTGCTTAGTTATTCATTATTATTATTGTTCATTGTTATTATTATTATCATTGTTATTCATTACGTCTTGTGTTCGGAGGGTACAAGAGCAGTGGTTGTGCAAAGCTGTTGGTGGTTGTGTCGAGCCAGCTAGGACGTTCCTCACCCACTTTCCCTTTCCCACGAGCCTTTCGTCATTTCCCTCCATTCCACCTCCTCTCCCTCAGCCGGTATTTTTCACTCCGAAAGGTGGCAACCCTATCTGTACTAGTAGTCAAATTGATTGTCTTTGATAAGCTGACACAATGCGAGCAGAAGGCGTGAAAATCCTCCAAGTTCACATGGCACCCGCGTGCGCATGACGTTCTTTTCAAAAGTGGAAAAGTGGAAGTCAAAAGTCTGCTTGATAAGGAGGGATTTCGAACGCGGTAGAAAGTGGACAGTAGAGGAAAATTCGCGAGCAAGTGCTGAAACTATAATACTATACTATATAATACTATGCTACTATACTATACTATATAATACTATGCTACTATACTATACTATATAATACTATGCTACTATACTATACTATATAATACTATGCTACTATACTATACTATATAATACTATGCTGTATAATACTATAATAACGGACAGTGCTGATGTCGAACGAGTCTACACAAGCCAACCGATGGCCAAGAACGGCTCAAGTATTGGTGTTGCTTCGATCAACATCACAAGTTTTGCCCATTCAATGGCTTCTACACAAGTTTCTCTCGCGAACGGCAATTTTCTTTCCAAAGCTTCGATTCCGCGAGGAAACTGGCACGAATGAGCAAAGTCGTTATGCAGTGCATAAGTGGGCAAACAATTGTGCGAGTGCAATTGCGTGTGCCACAAGAAAGGCGTATACTTTTTGGCAGCAAATCATTGGAGAGAAGTGTCATTCGGGATGATGGTTGGCTGAGAGCGTGCCATGCGTGAGAAGTTCATTTGGAAGAATATATATATAAAGAAAATGTATTACATTAACCTGATATGTAGAGTGCAAGCAGTAAATAACAGTGGTATATACAGTGAAGCCGGTTAATAACATACAACGAATGACAATGGTATATACAGAGAAACCAGTTGATAACATAGAATGAATAACAACAGTATATACAGAGTAACCAGTTAATAAGATACAATGAATAAACAGCGGTAGATAAAAAGAGACAGCGAAGAACAGTGCATACAATGAACCAGTGAAGAACATTACATTACATTGCATTACATACATTATATGCATTACATTACATTACATGCAATGAACCACTGAAACTATGAGAAAGAAAACCTATACAGCGCTAAATTAGTGAAGAGAGAGGACTAAGAAGGAAAGATAAGACCAGCTTTCATTTGATGTTTTAACACTGTATGAAGGAGAGTGGTAAGACGACTCAACAGTGCGTGAAAAATATTAAGGAATTTTTCACGGTGAACACGTTCGTGGCTAGCCACGTCAATGAGAAAGCAGAGAGGTCCAATTGGTGCAACTCACGGGTCAAAAAGTTTCGCACCTCACCACGAAGGGATGCTACTGCTTCCAGGACCGGAAGGAACCTCGCACGTCTCACCACCGTCCTGTTACGGGCCCTCCATGCAGAGAACATGAAACCCTAAAAAAGTAACCAAGCAAGAATGCAAAGAATGCAAGTCGCCTGGTGTCATACAGCAATTTGCACTCGTCCGACTGCGGTACATCGAGAGTCTCCCCCAACACAAGCTACTTGTCTCGTTTCCCCTCGTACAGGCGCGCTATCGCAGTTACGTGACTGTCGACGTAGCTGTAAAGAGAACTCGGGGAGATGAGTAATCGCGGTGCAACCGGGTTGTATAGCGACGCATTCGGTGGGTGTTGCCGTTCAATGCAATACGAAACCCGGATTCCATGGTGAATGTGAAACATGGCAGCGGTGGAAACCGTCAAGTACTTCACAGGTTTCAGCACGGATATCAACTGGCGCTCAACGAAGCTCGTCAGCAGCTTGCAGCGCATTCGCTCGTGCAGTCTGTGCGGTGTCGTTCCGAATGAAACTCAAGTGTTGCCATGTTCTCACGGTTTTTGTGCGCCTTGCTACCAGAAGATCCGCCAAAGGAATCTGTGCTGCCCAATAGAAGGGCTTACGTTCACCGAAAGTCAGGTAAATCTTATGGAATTCCCGGAAGAGCATCTACTCACTCGTCAGGTTCATTGTTGGAATGTGGAACACGGCTGCCAGTTCGTCGGTTCGTTACTAGAGGTCCACGCTCATTTTCATCGGGAGTGCTCCTTTCATCACGTGATATGCACAAGGTGTAATTGCTACGTCTTGAAGCGTAACATTCTCGACCATTACGAGCGAGGTTGTAGGGAAGAGAATGACGGAGTGAATGTAATGGTTAACGATATCTTACGAAGCAGCAAAGCCACGGAAGCCATTTTGACGCGGCTGGAACACATCCAAGCCTCTCTTCAAGATAGCGTCAACAAGCTTTCTGGGGAAGCGCTGACTGGAATACGTGACGTGAAATCGTCCGTTGCTATACAAACCCGGAAGCTGACCGAGATCAAAGAGAAACAGGCCCAGCTCCATCAGTCGTGTTCGGTCAGTTTAAAAAACTTGGACGCCTCCGTACACAGCATGCCAGCGATATTCCGCCATCGTGATTGGGTCAAGAAGCTGGCGTCTGCGATCTTCAATATCTCTAGTTCCAAAATCTGTTGGGTTGTTACCGATATTGAGAAGCATAGGAGCGATGCACGACAGAGTCCCGTTCAAGTGATCAGCGATAAGTTCCTCTTGGCAAACTACACGGCCCGGCTCTGCCTCAAGTTCGTTCGAAACGAAGGCGACGTTGACACGAACCTCTTCTTCCATATCTGTCGGGGTCCGGATGATGATAGTTTGGAGTGGCCCTTTATTCTGCCTTTGCAAATCTCATTGATTCATCCGAAGGACCGTCAGAAAACGAAAGCGAGAGGGATCGATCCTTGTACGAGCTCTTACCCTGAATGTTATTATAGGCCCGTTGAGGAAAACAATGAGGGCACAGGTGGCATCATTTGTATAGGTGGTGATTTCGATGAGTTTATCATCAGCAACTCCGTCCTGTTATCCGCTGAACTACGCGCAGGTGGCATGCTCTGATGTAGCTTCACTTCGCCTCAAGCTGTGTCGGATGGATGCAACTCTGCATTACAATTAAGTTTTACTTCAAATAGGGTGATTGGTCCGGCTCACGTGCTTTCGAGGACCAGTGGGGAGCTTCCAACAACAACGACAACTTTATTGTGAGATGGTGAATGGGGAGTTTCATCGCCAGGGGCGATATACTCTACCCAATTGCTTGGGTGTTCCATCTCGCCCACGATATGTTGAGTCCTAAGGTGACCGACATGTCGAATGCCGAAACGCGTTCCGATCGAGTCATTGGCCATGAAAGCATTCTTGGAAAAAGACCCTGGATTTTGTGTGTGTGTGTGTGTCAGTGTGTTATCTCCCACCTGCTTCCAATGGAGTATACTAGAGTAATTAAACTTGCGTAAACTCGGATTCTGAGATGGCATTGTCATTCTCTGTTGGTTCGTCGTGTTGTTGTAAAGTGTGTTCACCTGACCTGGACTACGAGGTCCCGGGTTTGTTATATGCAGCTCGTGCGTGTCATTAGCCTAGCAGCGTATCCCGGCAAGAATCCTTAGTCCCTGCATTTTCTCTCCGACCTCCACACTTGTGGGCTCCATTGAGGATCACTCGTTGTATTATAAGATTGCACAGATAATAATCACGTCAGTGTGGCTTGGGTTGGGGTTCAGGGTGAAAGCTGCAAAGCAAAAGGTGACTGGAATGCAGCATTTTAGTGTCTTCTTTGCCTTCCCAAACCAAAATGACGCAGTACATCCCACATGTCGCATTCGAATTTGCAGAAGCGTGCTCAGGTCAGCGTCTTCAATTTTTTTGTTAGCTGTAGCAGAATTACCATATCAATCGAATACTTCATGGAGCCAATGCCGTGCACGGAGGAGGTAGCCTGAGAACTGTGGCTCATTGATGTTATACAACAGCGGGTGGGGGGGGGGGGGGGGGGCATGTTTACTTAGAACAAAAGGAAAGGGAGGATCATGCAAAAAGCCAGCTTATAGACGTTGGTGAAGCGTTATCAGTTCACATAAACGCACAACTGCGCAGACGTCGTGTGACCTCCTAACAGTGGTGCAGAAATAAGGGAATCAAGGCAGCTGTTCGTACTTACAACGTTCGTAAATTACAATTGGTCGATAGGGACTTCTCAAAACCTTCGTGTGTCAAGTCATATGACTTGACACACGAAGGTTTTGAGCAGTCTTTCGCAATGACAGAGAATTTAATCGAAGAGTGGGATATTTTCTATATGCGCTATAACACAATGTGGATTATCCTTGCCGTGTAGAATAATAATTACGAATATTTTTCGGATGAAATTTACGTAAAACTCGAAGCGTATACGAAGAGGGGAGTCAAGTCCTGTAGATCACATAAACAAAATACAGAAGCCGACACTGAAGATTTTTGTTTAAGTTTAATTTGTACAAGCTTTCGCGTGGAGGTACGCTTCCTCAGGTACAAAGTGAAGTACCACTTCACTTTGTACCTGAGGAAGCGTGGACCTCCACGCGAAAGCTTGTACAAATTAAACTTAAACAAAAATCTTCAGTGTCGGCTTCTGTATTTTGTTTATGTAAAACTCGAAGAAAGGGTCATTATTCGGATTACTCAGTATTACCCGATTATTCGGACACGTTCGCGGAACGGCCGCGGGTCCATAGATGTGATGTATAAGAACGTCCAAAATTTCGGAGTCTGTTTGCCCAACCAGCGAATTTCTCTCTTGGGGTGACGGAAAATATTGGTGTCATCCAAAATTCGCGTCGAAAGAAATCAACCAACTAAAATATTGAGGCAAAAAGTAGGCAATGATTGTTCATTTTCCATTCCTCTGAGTAGAAGAGGTCTGTCGCAACGCTTTTGCGGCTTCGTTTTTTGCCAACGGCTTGATTCAAAAGTTCCAGCACGTGCAGTCCGCCCGCGAATCGCGCGACGGCGCTGTAAAGCGAGCTTCACCTAAAGCACACATGTGTTATGTCAAGCCGACTTGCGAACTTGATGACGGCGGTGTCTCTTTTAGCTTAGCTCAATTGGTAGAGCCCTGGACCGACAATCCCGAAGATGTGGGTTCGAGTCCTACAGCTGGCTAACCTTTTCAGTGAATTTAATCTTTCTGCTCTTTTTACAGTGACGAAATGTCTCTTTCTCTTCGGGAGCGCGCATATGATACCGTCTCGCACATTTGTGTGCTGCACGCCTTGCGCTCGTTTGGAGTATTCAGTCGGCTCTTCATCTGGCTCCAGGACTTCATTTCATTTTATTGCACCTGAAGGCGCCCTAAGGGGCATTATATCAGGGGAAGGGCATTCCTTACGGACCGAACTGTCGCTGTCCGTACGTCCCAAGGCCAAAGCCCTCAGCATCCTGTTCCTCAAGGAGTCCCCCAAGGAAGCATTCTCAGCCCGACACTCTTTAACGTGGTGATGGCCGGCCTACAATCAGTAATTCCTCGCAAAGTGTCGTTTTCCGTGTATGCATATGACGTCGCCCTTTGGACAGTAGGAAAATCACGCCCAGCTCTCCAGCGCCGCCTGCAGCTCGCTTTAAACAATATCCATACGTACCTCGGGATTGACCTTTCACCCGAAAAGTGTGTCGAGCTCCCTTTCACGCGTAAAGCTATGGCCAATTTCCCGCTTTGGCTTGGTACAAAGAAGCTTGAACCGGTACGCTTTCACCGCTTCCTTGGCGTGGTAATCGACTCGGACTTGCGCTGGGCTCGGCACATTAAACACCTTGAAACTAAAGTGCAGCGATGGCTCCCCGCAATTCAACATCTTTCTGGCTCAGGATGGGGCTGTGATCAGCGTTCCCTGCTCGCGGTTCACGCGGCATTGGTGAGGGCGACTGTGCTTTACAGCCTTCCTATTCTGCACAGGATATCAACAACTTCATTAAATACACTTCGGTCCCTGTTTGCTCGAAGCCTTCGTCGATGCCTCGGAGTTCCAAGAATGGCTGAAACACGGCAAGTACTGGCTGAAGCTGGTGAGCTCCCGATTGAAGTTCTCCGTGAACGGGAAACGGCTCGGCACTACCTCCGTTTGCGTGCTCACATTCCCCGCCACCCGCTCCTCAGGAAAATTCGATACCGCCCTGAAAGCGACTTCTATCGAGTAGCGCAGAGGACACGCCAGACTCTCACTGGCTTCATAACTGAGGACACCATACTGCCGGAAGCACCTGGTCTCTACCGGTACCGCCCACTTTTGTACGCCTCCCAAACCTTCTGGAAAGAAGAGATCAGGTCCCCCCTCAAGTCCTCCGAGCCCATTTTCATGCTCTGGTACACGAGAAGTTTTCTACGTTTACGGCAGCATATACCGATGGCACATCCCGAAACAACAAGTCCGCCTCAGCATTCGTCATACCATCCGAAGGCGTAGTGCACGGAAGACGCCTTTCACATCCAACCTCCTCCACAGCTGCGGAACTCTATGCCATCCTTGTCTTTCTACAACACATCGCTGATTTTACACCCCGGGAATGGGCAGTCTTTACAGACTCCAAATCTGCACTTCAAGCAATTAAAAATTCCGGCATACGAGGCCCATCCGCACCCCTAGTCACAGATGTGCTAATGGCTTACCACACTATCTACGCCGCAGGCCACAGGCTAGTTCTCCAGTGGATTCCAGCCCATTGTGGTGTCGTGGGGAACGAGCAGGCCCACAGCGCCACAGAAGCAGCACTCTCGTATCGAAAACGGACCCGTATTGTTCTGCTGAGAGGAGACCGCCGTTCAGTTCTGCGACGCCTAGTGACACCCCTGGCTTCCCGCCAACAGACAACCGACATTCTTCCCCCCTCTATGTTGAGCAGAGTTGATCCAACGCTCGCTTTCCGCATGCCACGAAACACCTCTCGTCAAGATGCTGCATTAATCCACCGAATGCGCCTCGATGTGGCCTTTACAGCTCAGTGGCGTTACCGCTTGAGACAAGTTGACTCTCCCACCTGCTGCCACTGTGGTGCTCTTGAGGATCTGAAGCATATTCTTCTTCATTGCCCTCACTACCAACCTTCCCGAACCACACTCTCCGAGTCTCTTCGTCAGCTGGACTCTCGCCCTTTCTCCCTATCGAAATTGCTTGGTCCCTGGCCCAATCCAGCCCAGCAACGCTCTGCGCTCAAAGCTCTTCTGACATTTCTGGACAACATCGGACTTCGATCGTTATTGTGAAGGGGCCCGTTATATTATTCCCCCCATTCCAACCAGCAATGGGGTAGAGTATCGCCTGTGGCGATGAAACTCCCCACTCTCCAAGGTCAAAAATAAAGTTGTGTTGTTGTTGTTTTTCTCTTCGGGAAATGGAAGCTGATGTCATCAGGCAGAGCTGGAAGCGCATTGAGAAATTTTTCCAGCCTACCGGAGCTAGTAAAGTTTATTTTGAAGCGAAATTCGTTTTTTTTTTTCGGACTGCTCAATTATTCGGACTTTTGCCCGATCCCCATCAAGTCCGAAAAATCGGACGGCGACTGTAATTGCATAGCAGCGGTAGTGAAACAGATCACGTGATCAGATTTTAATGTTCTTTCCATGTCAATAGTCAGATGTAATTTCAACAAATCGATAATGAATCGCGCGATATGCACCGCTTGTATATAACTTGACCTGACTGCTTTTTTGGTGAACGGAATGCCCTTGCGATGTTTGCGATTACATTTGGTGTCGAGTACTCCAGTTCTTCATTAGCCGACCTCAAAAACTCCACCATCAATCCCAGTGGACCTTCCGATCCTGATGTGCCGATACTTTTATAACTATTGTATATGCGGCGTACAAATTCTTGCACCTTCAATTTTGTAATTTCTGCCGTATCTCCGAATACGACCATGTCTATGACGTATCGAAAAGCAGCAATAATGGAATCGTTTCGAGGCTCTTCGTTTTCAAAGCAATTTTTTATCACATCCTCCCACGACTTATGGTATCGAGTGAGAGATCCATCTCTTCAATGTAGAGTAACCGTTCGTTCTGCTTCACAGAGTGCTTGCACGCAACTATGAACTGAAACCTCTAATGATATTGCATATCTATAAAGATATCTATGAATAAGATATATATAAGATATCGTATCTATAAAGATATTGCATTGTACTTGCTATGAAAGCACGGCACCCAATACACAGAATCTCACGTCCTCGTACCATGGCCATTCTGCTCGGTGTGATAACTAGTAGAGACATTGAGTAGCAACAGCAACGTTTATTCCAAGGTGGAACCGCGACTGGAATGCAGCGCGGACCAGCAAACAAGCACACACACACACAAAAAAAACCACTCAGCGCGAACCAAAATCAACCTTAGCTTCGTCACCTGAAGCACTATCATACTCGGGAATCATTCCGTCCCCACGTCAATCCTATGCGTGTTATACTCGCTCAAATGACAGTTCGTTTATACTAGAGCTACCAAAACTAGTCATACAAATACAGGAAAAGGATATGCATTCTGTCCTCGATAATATAGCTGACCTGCTCATGGGTTTCCGTCTTTCCGATGACGCGCACGTCAAAGCTCACTCACGAATTTCAGGATGACTCATGATGCTCTTTGTGGCAATGGCCACTATACCTGACACGGCAATGTCCTTGGTTACCTGGCCATTGGGACCCGGTGCGGACATAGGCACGGAGCTAACAGCCATAACTACGAAGCGAACATACGTCTGATCTGACAGATGACGCTGAAATAAACAAGTTTAGAAACAAGGCGTCGAAAAATCCAAATTAAGTATGAATGATGAAAATGTGCGTGTGACGAGTTCTTGAGTGCCGATCGAAGTAGTCGTCGCTACAATACATTCCCGTCTTTCCAAGTATAACTTCATGGTACGGACTTTTGATGGGACCTTTTCTCCGGGGGCCTTTTCTCCGGTCCCCTAACTTCGGGGTAGCGTAGCAATGACAGAGTGAGTCCCCCACCCCTGGAGGGATGAGCAAGTGGAGTTGCTTTGCTTTGACTATGAGAGAGAGAGAGAGAGTGAAAAGCGGGAGATGGCTCGCCTTGGTTCGGACGTTCTTGGTTCGGATGTGTGTGGTGTGCCACACACACACAAACACCTCATCAACGCCATCACTCCGGGGGAATGTGCGAAAAATGGGGCTCTGACATCACATAACAGCCCTTCTGGCGTATCTAGGGTGTGGCAGGTATGGACAGGTGCCATGGGCGCCAGGTGAACAGGGGCGCCATTATGTGGTCGGGTGTGAATGTGCCAGGTCGGGCACTCAACCTGGCACATTCATAAATGATCTAAAGCACCCGCCATTAGAGAGGTTGGAATGTGAAACCTAGTGCGGACCACACGAAAACGCATCCCCGAGGACATCATGTTAACCATGTTGCCATGTGCGCAGGTAGCTCTGGATACGCCACTGCTTCTTGCCGCCAGCGAGGCAGCGCACGAGAAATCGCGTGCTTATACGGCTGCCTATAGGAATAGACGCAACTCTGAGCTCTCTCACGTCTGTGCCAGTGCCCCGAAACTCGCGAGCTCCTCTGCGGGGTAAAGTGAGGCGCTTCATGCGTTGCACGGTAGTGGGAGTGTGACGTTGCCCACTTTAGCTTTCCCAACTCTGTGAGGCCGACAACGGCGAGCACCGCCACATGAGTTTCGGTATTGGCGGTGCCCATCTTCTTCGCTTCTATCACCCTTTTCGGTTTGAAACCTTCAATGCTGGTTCACATTGGTGCAAAGAACCGTATATTACTTTTATCTTGGATGACTTTTCGCAACACCTTTATTATCCAACCCGAATAGTGATAGCATAGGAAAAAGGTATCTTCGTTTTGATGAGATCCAATTTATCTTCAGTTTTTTTGTAGCTAATGAACTTGTATAATCTGGCAGCGTAGTTCTGTTTTGTCAAGAAGGCCAGCCGTCGAAGGTACTGTATAGCTTGGACATGGCGCAGCCCGGGTCCCTCTTCGTGTAGCCTTCTCGGGAGATCGCTCACGTACACATTGAACAGGGTTGGCGATAGTGGGCAGCCCTATCTGAGTCCTGTAGAAATTTTCACTGGCTTTGATTTGAGGTCGGCCAGCTCGAATATAGCCTGGTAACCTGCATATAGACTTTGTAGTAGTATCATGTTGTCGTCACCTTAAGTTTGAACCATAAAGTCTGTCTTGCTGTATGATGAGTTATCTATAGGTAGGTTATCTATTGGTCCAAGTGTGTTAGGTATAATTCGGAGTTATCTTGCTGATTGCTTATTCGATAGCTTGTGTTAGTATAAAGATATTGTCGCTGGTCCTTCTATTGGTTCTGAACCCATTTTGAGACTGGTGCAGTAGATTTTCTTTTTCAAGGCTTGTTGCAGTCTTCTATTTAGAATTTGAGTGAAGAGTTTGTAGTTGTCCAATACTCGCGGGTCCTGTCCTTTCTCCTTGTGCAGTAGCTTTATCCTTGCTTCTTTCCAGCTTTGGGGGATGTTTTTTGAGTGCAAGATGGCGTTGAAGGAGAGGTGTTTCCCGGAGAGTTTCTACTGAGGCTGGTCGTAGGGATTTCAAAAATTCGTTTGGGATTTCGTCCGGCCCTTGTGCTTTGCCATTTTTCAGGGCTTGAATGGTCCGCGCCATCTCACTTTTTGTTATTGGCTCTGTGATGTCAAGATTTAGGCGCTTCCTCGGCCTCTGTTATATCCCTGTATTTGCATTGGGCTGTTCAGCTGACATTGCTGGTTGCTGAGGTACCTTGTCAGGTAGTCATCCATCTCTTCTTTCGTAGTCAGCGACGTACGTGTCCCCATGTTTCAGTTCTAGTTTCCAGACATTGGTCTGTCTTCTGTCCCACCTGTTTTTTCTTTTTTATATATATATCCTGTTCGAGTTTACGGTGCTAGCTGTCAATTTTAGGTACCACAATCTTTCTTACTTTCTCTTTTTGTTCAATATAGCGATTCGAATTCGCATAAACGTCGATTCATTATTTCTTAGTTTACTTTGTAGCCCGTCGATGCAAAGAGGCACCAGGGGGCACTACTATCCAACCAAACCGTCACTTGAGGTGTACAGGGAATATAAAAGGGAAATACAGTCGGGGGAATTTTCGACAACTCTAGAGCAAGCGCGCTGCTGTTTGAGGCAAGGACAGGAATGTTACGAACGAAAACTCATGTCGCAAAATATACAAAGGTCTCATATAAAACATGCGGTATATGTGGACAAGAAGAGGAGACTGCGGAGCATGTCATACTGGCATGCGAAGGTATTCAGCCAACGCAGGGCGATGTGACCTTATGGGAAGCACTATACGGAGTGTGCGACAAATTGGTGGCGCCGCGATGCGGCCTCCGGAGAAAGTACCTTGCGTGACAGCCACTGGGTAGCCAGTTTTGTTTACATGTGAACTGCGGGTGTCTGTTTTTTTTTTTTTTTGCCACACCGGAACTGTTGCATCGCTAACTGTGCCAGCACCTAAAAGAACTCTTCATATTAGGGACCTGATGTTTCATTTCTCGTGATTTCTATGCTTCCAATACCACCGAGGGCACTAGACTGGCAGCGAATAGCGTTTGTGACGCGCGTTCGGCCATTGCATGAGGTGTGCACAGCATATTCTATTTCTTTTGTTCTAGTTTCAATGAAACTGAATGAGGACCTGCAAAATGATCAATGATTTACAGTTGCCACTTTCGTGACGGTGAAACGCCGCTGGATCGTGATACAGATTGAGGTGTTTCATCGCCAGTGCCCAGAGCCGATATTGCTCCTGGTAATCTGGTTGACGAGCCTCACAGTGAGAACGGAAGTTCTACGTTATCCAAAAGATTTAGTTTTAGTATTAATGCACCAACCATTCCACAGCTGTCGTGCCGCAAGCCTACGGCGGTAGCCGAGGTAAAAACTCATACAATTTCTTCTTTGAGGATCTCTTTAGCGTTATTGTATCTGAGGATACTGGAAAAACTGCAGTACAAGTTTAGACAATAAGTTGTGACCTCATGTCTTTATTTGTATGGATAAAACGGACGCACGATGTAGATTTCAATGACGAAGCTATGTGTGTGCAAAGAGGACGAAAGGAATACAAGACTCAGTCAAAAACATATTACAAGTGTCTGGAATCAGAGAAATACATATAGCCTTCGCTAGCAAGCCAGGATTTTGTGAGTCGACAAGTAACCTTCCTCTCGACGTATCACTTACAGGTGTTTTGACCAGACAGACGCCAGTGGCTGTTCTCCTTCCGCACTGTTATATACATTATAAATACGGTGGTTGCTTCTGTGCAGTTTGTCTGCATTCTCTTCGTTCGCGCCCCAGAAAGGTTCCACATTATTTGCACTTCGAAAATTAGCCCTTCTAATTACGGCGGTCGCCACGCAAGCTTTCCACTTGAGAATTAATAGAACGGGCGGCGTGGTATCACGTCGTATACTTCCAAGATCGCCACTGGCGGCGCTGTCGCGACAGAGTAGCGCGCCCCCTTTAGGTGTCGCACGGTCCCTATATATCTATATATATGTTTCCGAAACGATAGGGGCGAAGTTAACCTCAAAGTACAAAGGACCGACTAAATGATTGGTGGCATAGGAATAATGTAGTTGTCTCCAATGCAAACACCGGCAGTGTGAATTAATTCTGATCATCCGAAGCAATCCGAAGTAATTTCATCTCAGTAATGTGTCAATTCTAGGCTAGGTGGCGCAAGCTACCGCCCGCTCCAATGGGAAAAGCCACAGTAGCCACTGTAGTAGCCACTAGCCATCCATCCATCAAAGATGGCGGCGCGCCGACTTGTGTCGAGTGTTTGGAAGTAAAAAGTTCCCCCTTTTTTTGTAGTTTTTGAGGACCCTCATCGAAGGTGAATCAATGAACGCATCCTTTTAGGGGAGGTGAATCGATTCACTCAGTTCAAGCTACTCATTCGTTCACTGAGAACGAATTATTCACTCTCGACCCTCTCGCCCCAACACTGGGTCAGATCTCCCGCCAGGCACACAGGAAAGCGCAACATGTGGAGCAGTTTTTGCATCTTTTGGGGGCGAGCATGACTTGCATGCTTGCATGTATGTGACATGTTTCGATAACGAAGTGCTACAACTGTGTAGAGTGTAAATAGAAGATGCGGTAGCGTTGAGTGAAAGGAAAAGGCAACGAGTCTTCGAAACCGGTGTCGCATCTAAGGCGACTTTCATGGCAAGCTGCGAAATCTCACGATTGCGCGCTTTTGAAAGCATAAGCATTTTGGAATAATGATACAAATCAGGTCATACGTACTAGTGAAAGTGCGTCTGGTCGGGATCGTTGTCTGCCATGAGCATTGTTCCTTATTCGAAATACAATATTATCCACCATGAGGCCCTTTTGTTCTCATCGCTTCTATTCTCGGAAATGTTCATCTCTTGGACGAACGGGGAGACGCTAAACATCGTTGCAATTCACTTTTCAGACTACTACTACTATGGCCTACTGCTGTGTGCCTCTGTGCAAATCTGATGGGAAAAGACCAATTCCAGGAGAGAAAATCACGTTCCATGAAATACCCGCGCAACTGGATATTCGGGAGAAGTGGTTGGCTGCTATCCGAAGGGATGACTGGTCACCAAACTCAACCTCAAACTACTCGAAAGTATGCAGCAGACATTTTCTTGCTTCGGACTTCCTGGAAGGCAAGAGGCGGCGACTTAAGAAGGATACTGTCCCATCTGTCTTCAAAAACTTCCCATCCTACCTCCAACCAAAGGTCACGAAGGAAAGGAGCGAGACTAGCATCCGAAAGCGGGCACGTTCACCTCCACCCGCTGTACCCAAGAAAAGGATCCGCTGCGAAGCTGAGTCACCACAAGGAGTAGGAGAAGTCTCAAATGAGCTGCACACGCAGGAGACCACGTACGACCTTGCACCATGTCCTGCCAAACAGAACTCTAGCCATTATGAAAGCGCAGGAGGGCCTGACACCTCTACCATGAGAGGAACTAAGGTTCGCTGTGGTGGCGGCCTGTCGTCAACACCAGCAGTAGCATTGCTAACGAGAGATCAGTCAACCCAGGCAGACATACGGAAGACGCAATACGCCACTCAGCTGGGGCACCGTAGGTGTACTCGGAAAGCTAGAGACTTGAGAAGGCAGGTCGAACGACTGCGAAGAACAGTCGACAGCTATAAAATGGAGCTGGAGAAACTATGCGAAGACCAAGATGTGGGAACCTTCTTGTACATCAGAAACAAGGCTGCAGATAATGATAGTCAGGCGACATTAATCATAGATCAAGTGCGAAACTTCCTTGCGAAGCGGAATCTATCCTGCGCAAACTGAATGAGACAAGACAAGACTACCTGCCTAGCCTTTAACTGTCAACCCACGTTGGGGCTACATTGCTCGCGTCGTGACTGAAAAGGTGCACTGCGAAAGCTGTTGTCAGCTTGTGCTTAAGGCGAAGTCGAACCAGGCTGCTCAGGGGCTGACAATACCATACCTGCCAACTCTCTCGGATTATCCGGGAGACTCCCGAATTTCGTTCAGCCTCCCGATTGTACAGATACGCCATCCAATCTCTCGGGAAAATTGGGACCTTTGGGCTTTTCTTCTTCATTTCATTTCGTTTTTCATTCAAAGCTTCACAGACACATTCCTGAAGGATTAAGACAGCCTGTAACATGTGCTTCACGACATGACTCTCAGTGGCTGGAGGTCGCACCAGATCGCATGTTTCATTGTGTCTGTGCTTCTCCAAAAGACATGCTATCGTCCTATCTTCAGACCTGTCTCGTACGATAGTTCCGTCACCTCCGATGGTGCACTCCAAAACGAAGGAATACCTGCAGATGTTCCTCATATGTGCAAAGTGCCTTTTCGCAGGTTTTCTGGTTGAGCACAACCAGACAACGCCTCTCCATAATTGTGGTTGACGGACGAAGCGATAGGGCGCCGCAGCCCCACCTGATAGTGGCTACTAATGACGTAGAGGAGTCGCAATACAGTGGCAATGGTATTTCAGGTGCACAAAGTTAATGAGTTCCCCCCCCCCCATACCCCCTTGCACGGCGGGCAGTCTTCCGAATTTTAAGTTCGTCAAGTTGGCAGGTATGCAATGTATCAACATCGAGGGGGGCTCCTGTACCCCTTAGATGACCTTGTTTACATGCTGTGCGTTTTGAGGCAATTTGCTGAAGGTGGTGCTCTCCAGTCAACCGAAACCATCAAAACCACTGGGCACGCTGCTGCGCTTTGCAGTGCCTGTAGTCTGTGAGTGCCCCCTACTACAACACCCAGAAAACACTAGGGAGCACAGACTTGAGCTTGTACAGTTGATCTGCTCGAAGTTTTTCTGGCCACTTCTTACAAATAATGCGTTCCATGTAACCGACAGAAATGACGCCACAAAAACTTCTGTCAGGAGGCCCCTCTCAAGAGAATACCTGACACTGAAGTGACTTCTGGCTTTCCAGAATGTACAAGCAGAACTCACTTCCACTAGAGTATTCCAGTGCTCAGGCTCTCTACCTGTTACACATCTTGTGGCAGTTCACTACATTGCGCTACAATTACTGCATATTTTCTTCCCTTTCCTGGAGTGTTGTACTTGTGTGCTATTCTTTCCCATGCTGTTTTTTTTTTTTTTGCAAGAAGTTGTACGCATATAAAAACAGACAAGCTGCGTCAATTTATTTTGAGTGGCCTACTGCACTCATTTACTTTCAGTTTTAAAGATCTTGTACGTGGCTACAGCTTCACACACGGGTTCACATTCTGCGTGGCTGGCATAGGGGCGTCTGCATTTTGTCAACAGGTGGTCAAAACAGAATCTCACCGAAGTTCATTTTCATGCAAGAAAGGCAAGCTGGACAGTGCATCGCGAATCACCTATGAAACACAGAAGAGCATAATCGCTATGGAGACCAGTGCTTCAAGATGTTTTTGTCGGTGCTGTGTGGATATTGGGGATACATATCCCTACGAATTTACTCATTATGGATTTATGTTGTGTGTGTTGATGAGGGACATGCTTTCAAAACATGTAAGTGCCGAATCAAGTTTCAACTGTTGTTTTTTTTTAATAGGTCTTGCTAGCGATTTTCAACTGCTTGGTGAATATCACACTTATACAAAACATATGAAATAACTTTCACCTTTATGTCTGCCACTTGTAATTTTTCACATCTACTGTATTGTTACATATGTAAGAATAAATGTTTACGCAGAAATGGCATCGAGTGTAATTTTTTTTGCAGCAAAAATATGCTTACTGCTCATTTGATGCAATCGAATGTTACTGCATATCCAAATGGTGCATCGACAATGAGAGTTTCAGGGTGACTTTAATGGGAAAATCCTTGCTGTGGGGCTGGTTGGGCTAATGGGAAACTAGGCTTGCCTCCAAAGGATGTAATTGAGAGTGGTTCCATTTCGTTCCCATTGACATTTACACTGATTTCTTATTGAAACTCACTAAATTCCCGCTGTTTTCATTATGGTATTGGTCCAAAATTGTCGATTGGGAATGAGAAATTTTGGTCACTTTCAATGAGGACTGTGAATGCGATATCCAAAACCGTATGATTTCTGGGCTGTTTTGAATAGACCTCTACGAAAGAACGTCATCATGACGTTGGTAGTCAGACTGAAACCGCTGAAACCGCAACGAATATTAAAGGGAGGGCTGAGTTCCACGAATGGACACTTTTGGAATGAAAAGTAGGACTCGCAATCTCCTCAAGACCGTGGCTTTCGGACGTAGTTCAACCAGTTCAACTCTACCAAATTCGTGGCGCTGTCGAACACTATGACGTCATTTGTTTACAAACAGGCCCACAGCTTCCACCCTCCACCTCCTCTCCAACTTCCGCATTCGCGTGGTGCTCCTCTTGGTAACCCGGGTGACTCGCTTGCGCCGTGAAAAAAATGACTCTGAAGGCATACAAAGCAGGTAAATTGTCTGCACGAGTGACGAATCAACTTATTGCTGTGTATTTCAATGCGTACCTATTAAACGCTCATTTGAAAGGGTTGGGAGGTAATCTTAGGTCGTTCACCTCAACTCGTAGAAATGCCTCCACCTCCACCATTCGCACCGAAGTCCGCGGTCAGGTAGTCAGGAAGCTTCCCAGTTGTGAACTTGAAACAAATATGGGATGTTGAATGAAGGGCAGCTCTTTGGGGCTTTTGTTGGTGCATTACGTACTGAGAACGGGAACAGTGCGCCGTAGTAACACGAGGTAGCGACATTTATGGCTAACAGTCTTTATCAACACTTTATTATGGAAAGTTGGTGGACGCATTTTTATACAAACAAAGTAGGTCATCCACAACTGCGTCCCCGTGACCGGTCTTTTCACTCAAGCAATATAGCTTCCGTCTGTCAGTCAGCGTATGTTACACTCCCTCTGAAAGCGATACTGAAGCCGAACTGATGCAAATTGATCAAGGATAAAGCCTGTCAGATATGTTTATCTTCCACTATCTCCCTCCCTCCCTTCCCGGACCCCCGACCCGCCCCCGACCAGGCCCGGTCTTGTTATTGGCTCTGTGCTCCGGGCCGACAAAATACGCCGGCACAGCGGGCCGGGACCGGGCCGACAAACATGTTTCCGAGAGTCAGGCCCGGCCGGGCCACACAGCTAATTCCACACAATGGAGATCCATTAGTTGATATCATCATGCGCTTGCGTCATTCCTGTGCATATTTTGCAAAGACAAGCAAAGGACACTGCATTGTGCATATGATTCGACCCTCTAGAACCTTCTCAAAGCCACTTTACATTGCTCCTCATGTATCTCACAATCACGTTGGCAAAGCTTGGTGAGAGGGGTAGGGACTGGGAGAAGGTGTTTCTCGACAGCGTCCTCTACCTCCTCAAAAACTTGACAGTGTAACGATAGCGCCCATGCCCGCGTGCGTTCTGGATTTAATTTGGTCTCGTGCGGTTACGGTGTTAAACTGTCGTCACTTGTATGTTTGTGGCCTTGTCTTCTCTGCTTATAAATTTACTTATAAATTTGTCTGATAAGCCCCAGAAATGCCTACGTCACGGCTGGAAATACTAGGCCGGAATCTACTTGCCGAGTCGCCAGGCCGGGCTCTACTCACTGGGTCAACGCGCTGGGCTGCGTAAAAATATGAAGGCCCAGGTCGGGCTGGGCCATTTTTCGATGCGTCCGGGCTGGGTTGGGCCCTGAAAAGTCGGCCCGTCCAGGGCACTACTTGAGATGGTGGAAGCTACACATCTCCACTAACACGCCCCTGTCAGATATGTGTAGCTTCCACTGTTTCCCTCTATAAATAGTGGAAGTGCATATCCCACAGGCTGGATGCATGAGCTTGGCTTCCAGGCAGTACCACACATTGACTGATACAGACGATCAGGGGTGCAGTTGTGGATGGTAGTTTAACGTTTGTATTTAATGGCGAATTCGGGTGGTCATCTTGTGGCAACATGGCCTAGCGCTCGGAAATTGCTCGGTTGGTGCCTGAGCAGGATCACGTGACCGTTGCCACCCGAACATGAGTGCCAGGAATCTAGCGGTTTTAGTCACTTTGATAATGCTATGGACATCACCGTCGCCCGTGTTCGGGTTTTGTTGTCTGCTAAAGCACATGAAGCACGACGTGTGGGCCAATGAGGGCACTTGCCACCGTTGCAGTGCGAATATGGCAGCACCCGATCAGGCCCCCTAAAGCTATATTTAGGCATAATTATTACGCATTAGGCATTATTAATTGTTACTTCTTGAACACCGAATATTGACCACGACAACACACCCAACAGGTGTACGGCCAGCTGGTGCATTCCTATCGGAAATGATTGAAAACACTTTGCTGTCTGAAGTATCGCAGTCTGACAATATAGCTGTCGCTGATGCATACTCCTGCTTTATACACCTGCAACTGATGTTTCCAACTGTTGCGATGAATTGGACGGGGAAGTGACAGAAATCTTGCCGCAGGCTCGATGGCTTCCTGCATGATCAGTTGCAGATGACAAGGCATAAGTTGCATCTGTTCCTCGTAATGCTGTTTCAGCGTTCATCTGCCAGTTTTTGTAACCTGGAGCACAGAGCACAGCCTACCTGAAAGCAACAGAAGTCAAACTACTAGTGAGACCGACAGCCGCCAAATGCGCACTGTTTCCAATTCCCCGCAGCTCTCGCTTTCTTGCATGGTCCCCGACCTGATGCCACAAAAGTTAGCAATGTGTCACGACAGTGAGCTGCTTTCCTGAACTGAAAGTGCTAAAGGAGCTGTATCAATGCATACACTGGTCATATACACCATGTTAATTAATGCTTGAATAGCAACACTAATTATCATACCCATCGCACAAGGTATTACACTGTGAAGGGTAACAACATGGATGATGATACAACTTCCTTAGTCTATCCAACAGCCATCACTGATTGTATAATCCAGAGGAGTTAGATATATCGTTTAAGGGTATTCTATGAAGCTGTGCATGACATCAGCTCTGGTAGTTTTGCTACAAGACAATAACGGGACATCTGTAGAACACACTTGGGAATATACTCGAGTAAATGTCACGTGTAGCAAGCAAAATTCATACGGTGAACATGTAAATCCTGTAAAAATCTCCTTTATCGGACAGAATACCACACATCCTGCCCAACCTTCATACATGAAAGTAGGGTGAGGCTCCTTAGTCTTGGTATAGGGTACTGCCCCACCCTGAACCCAGGCTAAGGAACCTCACCACCGTTGCCCCCATCTTCTGACTCTCCTGACCTCCACTGTTCATAGTGCAGATCAGTGTTGCCTGTTGGCCAACGTTCAATTGTTGTGTTAGTGTCTCAAAGATGACAAATTGTTGCTAACATGCTTGTATTGGTTTTGCAACTTTATAGGATCTCAATTTCCACCTCTGCAACCTGGAAAATTGCGAATCTACAGCATGCGTTTTTGTCCCTTTGCTCACCGGGCCCTCATTGTCTTGGCAGCGAAGAATATTGAGTGAGCACTTGTAGTATATCACCATTTCTATTAAGATTATTTCTGTGTTATTGCATGTTTGCATTTTGCTGACACTTTCTCACAATCAGTCAATGGAGCGGTAATGCCGGCATTAAGAACAGTAGTCTCGGTACCTTCTTCCGAAAGAGTCTTATTCAGAGAATTCCGCTAATTCCTCCAACCTGTCGGAGAACCAAGCTCATGGTGGGGTTTAACCCAATGACTTCGAGATAACCGGAGACACTGAACAGAGATGACGACATAGACAAGCGTTCACACACAGTAATGTTTATTTTACGGAACATACATTCTTGCACCCAAAAGCCTCCGAATGGGGAAAGAGGGGGCCAAGGGAGGGCTTGCTCACGCAATTCCCACGCGTAACAATTTCGATTGATTCCTTGAACGGGCCGTAAACAGGCCGCCAAACATTTCACAAATAATGGTGCCGCGTGAAAGAACGTAGGTCAAAATAGAGCCGCATCCGACCCGCATCCACACACACGTTATCCGCATCTGCAACATACAAAACAGTTCACATCCGCATCCGATCCGCGGAGCAAAACGCGCCATCCGCGTCCGATATGCAAAATCCGCACGTTTCGAAGGACGTGTAAAGACTGCCGGAAGCATGTTGGTATAATTTCGGATGCCTCCATGCTGTCACGCAAGGACTCACGACGACGAGCAAAGGTAAGCCCTTCAACAAATGCGATATGGAGAGACTTCTGGAATGCGTGGAGCGCTACCTCACCGGTGCTCGCACGGTTCCGTCTTGGCCGTGCATGGTCAAAGGTGAAACTGAGCATGCGGTCACTGTCGGTGCGCAATACAGATAAATTGCTGGTGGAAAAATTACAGCTCGTGGTATATCCGTATCCGATCCGCTACCGATCCACTGCCTTCGCATCCGAATCCGACCTCGAGCCATCCGCATCCGATCCGCACACCGCAGAAAGTGCTAAATTTTCATCCGAATCCGCAAGTATCTTCCGGATATCGCGGATGGTGCAGGGCAGCTAGGTCAAAACACCCAAATGTACATTTCGTTCGGCTCGTGCCAGCACAGTGACCCATATAAATGCTTTCAAAGATGAGTAACCTGCGCACCTCTCTCCACCATGCATGCGTCACGTGGCTACGTAGCCTTTTGCCGTCCAATCAGGGTGGGTTGGGGGCGGGGTGCTCCGCTGAAGGGTCAAATCACCATGGGGTATGTGAAAAAAGTATACTTGTCAGGTATGTTTCTCGACGAAAAATGGAGAAATGCAAAAATTAACTTGCAAGTTAGGGTTACAAATGGTGAGTTAAGTGGGTGCAGGTAGTGTGGGTTCACCCGCGCTTCCCACAGACCCATTGTGGGTACACCCACATTTTAGGTGCGACCCACAGCAACACTGAATTTTCTACCCACAAATCGCAAAACTGCATCTTGCATAACCATCATGCTGAAGTTTTGAATATCTGAGCCAACAGCCGGTGCACTTCTCAGTAAGCCACAAAAAGTTCCTATAATTTTACCCAAGGAGTCCTGAAAACATACGAACACTTATTAGAAGGCTTGACACGTTATGTTATCTACTTTAACGTATATTGTACATCAAATAGTGGTTGTTTCTATGGTCTGCAGTGGCAAGCACATCTGTTAACAAGCTTTTTTGTAATTTGATAGGCTTTGTTATTTTGTTTCTTCTGCTTTCCTTTGATTCTATCTGGTGCCCCATCCTGTGTTGCTCCCATTAAGCATTTGAAGTTCTATTCCAAAGGTACAGTTTCCTTATGAAAACACACCTTTCGTCTGTTTCAGCCACGAAATTGTGAATATTGATTTGAAGAACAAGCCAGACTGGTTCCTTAATGTCCATCCAGTTGGCAAGGTGCCAGTGCTGCAGCAGGATGACAAAGTGATCAACGAGTCCCTTATTTTGTCTGAATACCTGGACGAGGCTTACGGTTCATCCAGGCTCCTCCCTACGGATCCCTACCTGAAGGCTCGGGACAAGATGTTTCTTGAAGTTGGTTGTTCGGTAAGTTTATTGGGCTCGTGGAAATACATGTTGTATTAGTGTATAGCCGGCATGCAAGCTATTGCAGACAGCTAACCTGTATTGCTTTTACGAGAGAAACATCACGTATGCTGTTTACACGTTTACACACGTCTGCAGTGTGGAAGTCAGAGGCACGACAATCTCCCCTGCCGTCTTCTTTCTACTCGACTACGGCCATTTATAATGTTACCGAGCGATGTGTTGATAATGAATGCGGCCTGACATATCTTACTGCACATTTGGGTGTATCACATAGAGATTATACTGCTTATAGAGTTCTGAGGAGGAGACTAAAGAGAGAATAAGAACCTTGGTACAGTTGAACCGCGATATCGCGTACCTCGATTCAAAAACGAAATCCTTTATTCAACGTACGATTTCTGTTGTACGTACTCTTCTCCGCGGAAGTAAATGCATTTTTGTGCTCGATTTAACGAAGTTTCTTCGATTGACGTATTCTATTTCACTAAGCCTGCAATACAAGAAACCAGACAAAATGTATTCCAGCGCGCCAGAACTGTAACTGTACATGCAATTGCATGTACTTGCATCAGAAAGGATGGTTCAGGCAAAGCTTTTTTTTCTGTGTGCTCCTGAATGGCACTGTAAGTACAGCTATGAGGTTTGTGCTCTGCTAAACTTGCATGATAGTAGAGCACAAGATTGCTGTTCGTATTTTTAAGGCAGTCTTATGACAAAATGACGTACGCTAGAATTGCCTGCGTGAGTAGGCACGTCAACCTTTTTTTTTTTTCCGGAAGTTCCACTTTCATTCAGTTCGAAAGTTCGAATTCAGTATACATGACAGAAGCAGAGTTTTCAGCTTTAGCTGCTCTGCACCAAATTAGCTACTTTCCTACAGATGTGGCACTGCAACTTGAGCAATTGCAACTTTTGGCTTTTGTGGATGCGTTTTGACTTCGCATTTTAGATTCCTGTGTGCCTAAATCTGGAGAGATATTTTCATTGTGGCACCACATGTAAAACTGAAGAACATTCATTTCTCTCCCCCTTGGTGATTGACCCTCTCTCAGTCGTTGTGATGTCCCCCAGATTGCTTTGTCTCTGTGCTAATATTTTGACACTCGTTAAAGAACCCACAGGTGGGACCATGTAATTCATCAACACACTGACTCTGGCTTCCCCGGTGTTGCATCTAGAGAGAGTCACAAGTTATTATGCGAGTTCTGAACTGCTTTCTTCTTGATTTGACAGCGGGCACTAGGCCACTCTTGTATTGATTCCTAGTTATGTTGCACGTGAAAACTAAAGCATCATGCACGTCGTTAGAAGAGCAGCAACACACAAAGACACAGACATGGAAACAATGCAGTTCTTTGGCATGAATTGCGCATACTATTTCAACTTCAGGCTGCCACATCGGTCGTGAAGATATATTACAACAACGAGGACAGGCTGGAGATCTGGAGTAACTGGATAGAAAAGTTGAAGGTCATCGAGGAAGAACTAGCTTTACGGAAAACGCCATATCTATCCGGTAAGTGTGGAAACTTGTGTTTGTCACAGATACGAATGCCTTTCATGGACCGCATTACAGAAATAAGATGTACAGTAACACCCATTATATCAACGGCGCACAGACAAAAAAAGAAAGAAAAAGAAAATGCATAAGGCAAGTTGACTAAAATTGTACCTTTATTGAGCAAGGACAAGGGTGCAAGAGTGCTAAGGTTGAAGAATATCACTTAGCCAGGTCTGGAGCATGCAGTAACTGGTGTCGGTAATAACAGTTTCTTCAGAGCAGCATGTCAGGCCCATCAGGTCACTGTGTACACCATTCACTTCCACAAAGCTGCGCACAACAGTAATCGAAGCGAATGCTGTGTGAGGACGTTCTGCTTGCTTTTCAGTACAGTGGATTGAAGACTGCAGTAAAAAAAGGACAACGTCAGGACACCAAATTGATATGCAAAGTGTGTTTTTGCACATGCTCCATCCTTTACTGCATCAGTGATGGCTACCTTTGATTTTATTGTGAGAGCTTCATACTTCACCATGGCCTACTTAGCATTGCAGCCGTTGTTGTGTTACTGACGTTACGACGACACAAAGTGACAGACATGACGTGGGGCCCTGCAGCTAACTGCAGGAGACAGGCGAAGGCGAGAAGGGTATGCTAGCTGACAGGCTGCTGCCTGCAATGCATAGACAATGGCATAGACATGGGAAGTCTGTGAGCCGCCATTTGTTCATGTTGGCAGGGCCACATCACGATGAAGCAAGACGTTGCCCTCCCGCCTTGGTAGTCTCACTTCAGGTGATATAATACAGCATTCCAATGCCTGCAGCGGCCTTGTGCTATCCTCACCTAGCGTACATGCCCAGTGCTGTGAGAAGGGGAAGGGTCATGCTAAACACCCTGATGGATACATCAGAGCATTTCAGCACGTGTATCTAACCTACGTATATCGATGTAATATCGATAAGAATATCCATATCGTTCCATCCCTACTTTGTCGATGACTGCAATACTTCAACTGGCCATTTTCAGCTGCATGCTCTTTGATAGGGAATTCCAACTGTGACATCAAAGTATCTTGAAAGTTACTTTTAACCCCTTGCATGTTTTGGACGAGTCAATCTTGTCCTCCAAGTTCAACCCCTTAACTGCTTTGGACGAGATTTTGGATGATCTTTTTGGTTCTGTACGGGTAAAGTGCAGCACGGCTGTTTAAAGCTAAACACTTAGAATGAGCTGGCAACACAGGTTTTTCAACATGGCGTTCTGAGGGTCGTCGTCACATCTCAGGCATTGTGGTTATTGCGAAAAGAATTGATCACGAGGTTTTTGAGGGTTCGGACAGTGACTCGATTTAGGTGTGCCTGGGAAGTGAAGAAGACGACAGTGATCTGGAATCTTTGGTCTCTTCCATCAAAGAGGATGACGATGATACAGCTAATTTAGGATGCAGTTGCCAGTGGTGTTCCGTAAACAAAGATGACCCACTGCCTGCGCCTATCCGGTTCCCTTTCTAAGAGGCACCTGGTAAACATTTCAATGTTTTGGGACGTATAAAGAACTGGACGTCAATAAAAGTGCTCCTACCTTTGCACCTTCGTTTCACCCCCTTGCTAGAGGACATAATATACCCGCCATTGTTTTAGATAGAGATGAAATTTTTGTGTTAGCTTCCACAGAATGCCAAATGCTATGACTGTCACATTGCTTAAGTGATCAGAGTTTGCTCCCAGGTTGTGTTAACAGTAGTTAGACTTTCTTTCCAGCACAGAGTAATGTATAATTTTGAAGAGTTTTAAATCATGAGTGCAAATATGCACCCTTGTGCAGTACTGTATTCTGGGTCAATAACAATACTGAGCATGAACAAGTATACAATTTCTCTTTCTCTAGGTGCACGTGCAGGCTTCACTGACTATATGACTTGGCCCTTCTTCCCAAGAGCCGCGGCATTCTCCGCGGTATTTCCAGAGCTCAAAATGCCGTCCCCTTCTCAATATCCACTTCTTGTTTCATGGATGAACCTCATGAAGAACGACCCTGCTGTGGTGGCTGTCATAAACGAGGCCCATCTGGTTGAATACACAAAATGTGTCTTAAATGGAATTTTTGATTATGATGTGGGTCTGTGAACATTGCGATATATCTGACTTATTCCTTTACATTATGCTAAAGCCCTATGCAATTACGTATTTTCTACATCTACAGGGCTTTACCATTTGTTTGTCTGTGATAGTTTTCTTTCTGGTCGCGCATGTTGACAACAGGGATTCATGGTTGCTAGATAATATGAAGTTGGAGGTTGTTGCTTGGCCAAAACATATCCATTTTTGTACACTGTAACAAGATCTGCTTGCTTATGTGGGTTCCTTACAAAGGGAGACACTCGCAGTTTATTCAGGGTGCTTTGTTCAGGGTACCATTGTTATTACTTATGCCACGGTTTTGTGGATACCGTTGTGATGAGACAGTCTTATACTCTATGCAGCAGATATACAAATACATAGTCCTCTATGCTTTCCTTTTTAAGTGAGATTTCACTACTCAATGCAGTGTGAGTCATGCGCATCATTTACATTGCTTGTCAACTGTATACACTGTTGTGCTAAACAGAAGAAATATTTTTTTAAGGGATGGAATATAATAAAGCCATTGTTAACAAAGCCCACTGTACGTCACATTTTGCCCGTTGGCATTACAAGTAAAGCAGTGGAGGCTGTCTGCGACCGATTCAAATTTCTGCTTTCTGCTAGGACGACAGTCATCATTGTTATGACCTTAGGGGGTGACATCCAATTTCTACGGGTGTGCGAATATTCGAATTCTTGAATTAGAATCGAATATCAAACGCTCGAACTATTCGATTCGCGAATCGAATATCCAATATTCGATTTTTCGAATATTTGACTATTCAACGAATATGAACGATTCCACGAATATGAACGACACAACCCGAAAGCGGGCTTCACCTGATGCTTCCGTGCATGAGGTGAAGCCTCCTTTACGAAATTGCCCTTTACCGCAGGATCAACACAGGCTGGACGGTGTTTAGTTTAAGATAACGTTATCCAAAGTTACTTTTGTAGACATCGTCTGTGGAAGGGGATGCGCCCCTCCCACATGCAGTTTAGCGGTGCCGACGAGGGACTTTGATTTGATGTCTGTGAGGTTGCCTTTAAAAAGTTAGGACTCTTGAATAATGACTACAGCCCACGAACAAGAAGGGTGTCTTAAAGATGTCTTTTACATCTAAATTTTCAGTAGTGCAACTTCCTAGGACGAGTGCAAAGAAAGTAAAGAGTGTTCATGGCAAAGCTGAGGCGGGATGCAATTCGTTTGTTTCACAAATGGCCTGTGGTTGTCAAACAATTACAGCCTCATCCGTATAACTACTACTGCCTAATGCTACTGCCTGACAAAATTTTGAAATGAAGGTAACCACTCCAGTACTCCATAAGTGTGGGCTCACCTGAAAAGCAGGAAGCACTCTCATGTAAAATTAAAGAGTAGGGGCTTTAAACAGAAGAATTGCATGTCTCTCCTGTGACAGTTAATGCTAGAAAAATTACACTAAAGCCATGGCCTACAAAATGGAAACTTTTAGTGCGAAAGTCACGTATTGTAAATTTTGCACGAATATTCGATTCGGTATTCGGAATTTTTTCCCTCCATTCAATTCGATATTTGATTCGACTTAAAATATTCAGATTCGCACACCCCTACCAATTTCCAATCCTATCCAGTCCTTTTCCTCTTTGGTGATCAAATGTCAGATGCAGAGGGGATGCATAGTGAGGGTCTTATGTATCTGTTATATATAAATTAGTCTGTACTGTATTATTTTTTATGAATAATACAATACATGCTATGTATTACCTAAACATGTCTAAGCTCTGTGCACCACATTCAGGTGCTCCCCCTAGTGTACATCTGTTCAGTGTCCAAATATAAATCTTGATAGTACAACAAAGACCGTAATTGCAAACTGTGTCCCACACAGGAAACATGCTAGGCATTTCAAATGGAGCTGCACTCAGAGACACCGATACGGCATCACAGGGTCTAAGGCCAGTGCCACACATTCAGATGCTCCCCCTACTGTACGTCTGTTCAGTGTCCAAATATAAATTGTGATACTACAACAAAGACCATAATTGCAAACTGTGTGCCACACAGGAAACACGCTAGGCATTTCAAATGCAGCTGAACTCTCAGGCCAGCTGATACGGCATCACAGGGTCTAAGGCTAGTGCCACACATTCAGATGCTCCCCCCACTGTACATCTGTTCGGTGTCCAAATATAAATTGCGATACTACAACAAACACCATAATTGCAAACTGTGTGCCACACAGGAGACATGCCAGGCATTTCAAATGCAGCTGAACTCTCAGGCCAGCTGATACGGCATCACAGGGTCTAAGGCTAGTGCCACACATTCAGCTGCTCCCCCCACTGTACATCTGTTTGGTGTCCAAATATAAATTGTGATACTACAACAAAGACCATAATTGCAAATTGTGTGCCACACAGGAAACATGCCAGGCATTTCAAATGCAGCTGAACTCTCAGGCCAGCTGATACGGCATCACAGGGTCTAAGGCTAGTGCCACACATTCAGATGCTCCCCCCACTGTACATCTGTTCGGTGTCCAAATATAAATTGTGATACTACAACAAAGACCATAATTGCAAACTGTGTGCCACACAGGAAACATGCCAGGCATTTCAAATGCAGCTGAACTCTCAGGCCAGCTGATACGGCATCACAGGGTCTAAGGCTAGTGCCACACATTCAGATGCTCCCCCCACTGTACATCTGTTCGGTGTCCAAATATAAATTGTGATACTACAACAAGGACCATAATTGCAAACTGTGTGCCACACAGGAAACATGCCAGGCATTTCAAATGCAGCTGAACTCTCAGGCCAGCTGATACGGCATCACAGGGTCTAAGGCTAGTGCCACACATTCAGATGCTCCCCCACTGTACATCTGTTCGGTGTCCAAATATAAATTGCGATACTACAACAAACACCATAATTACAAACTGTGTGCCACACGGGAAACATGCCAGGCATTTCAAATGCAGCTGAACTCTCAGGCCAGCTGATACGGCATCACACGGTCTAAGGCTAGTGCCACACATTCAGATGCTCCCCCCACTGTACATCTGTTCGGTGTCCAAATATAAATTGTGATACTACAACAAAGACCATAATTGCAAACTGTGTGCCACACAGCAAACATGCCAGGCATTTCAAATGCAGCTGAACTCTCAGGCGAGCTGATACGGCATCACAGGGTCTAAGGCTAGTGCCACACATTCAGCTGCTCCCCCCCACTGTACATCTGTTTGGTGTCCAAATATAAATTGTGATACTACAACAAAGACCATAATTGCAAATTGTGTGCCACACAGGAAACATGCCAGGCATTTCAAATGCAGCTGAACTCTCAGGCCAGCTGATACGGCATCACAGGGTCTAAGGCTAGTGCCACACATTTAGGTGCTCCCACCACTGTACATCTCTTCGGTGTCCAAATATAAATTGTGATACTGCAACAAAGACCGTAATTGCAAACTGTGTGCCACACAGGAAACATGCCAGGCATTTCAAATGCAGCTGAACTCTCAGGCCAGCTGATACGGCATCACAGGGTCTAAGGCTACTGCCACACATTCAGATGCTCCCCCCACTGTACATCTGTTCGGTGTCCAAATATAAATTGTTATACTACAACAAAGACCATAATTGCAAACTGTGTGCCACACAGGAAACATGCCAGGCATTTCAAATGCAGCTGAACTCTCAGGCCAGCTGATACGGCATCACAGGGTCTAAGGCTAGTGCCACACATTCAGATGCTCCCCCCACTGTACATCTGTTCGGTGTCCAAATATAAATTGATACTACAACAAAGACCGTAATTGCAAACTGTGTGCCACACAGGAAACATGCCAGGCATTTCAAATGCAGCTGAACTCTCAGGCCAGCTGATACGGCATCACAAGGTCTAAGGCTACTGCCACACATTCAGATGCTCCCCCCACTGTACATCTGTTCGGTGTCCAAATATAAATTGTGATGCTACAACAAACACCATAATTACAAATTGTGCCACACAGGAAACATGCCAGGCATTTCAAATGCAGCTGAACTCTCAGGCCAGCTGATAGGGCATCACACGGTCTAAGGCTAGTGCCACACATTCAGATGCTCCCCCACTGTACATCTGTTCAGTGTCCAAATATAAATTGTGATACTACAACAAAGACCATAATTGCAAACTGTGTGCCACACAGGAAACATGCCAGGCATTTCAAATGCAGCTGAACTCTCAGGCCAGCTGATACGGCATCACAGGGTCTAAGGCTAGTGCCACACATTCAGATGCTCCCCCCACTGTACATCTGTTCGGTGTCCAAATATAAATTGTGATACTACAACAAAGACCATAATTGCAAATTGTGTGCCACACAGGAAACATGCCAGGCATTTCAAATGCAGCTGAACTCTCAGGCCAGCTGATACGGCATCACAGGGTCTAAGGCTAGTGCCACACATTCAGATGCTCCCCCCACTGTACATCTGTTCGGTGCCCAAATATAAATTGTGATACTACAACAAAGACCATAATTGCAAACTGTGTGCCATACAGGAAACATGCCAGGCATTTCGAATGCAGCTGAACTCTCAGGCCAGCTGATACGGCATCACAGGGTCTAAGGCTAGTGCCACACATTTAGATGCTCCCCCCATGTACATCTGTTCGGTGTCCAAACATAAATTGTGATACTACAACAAAGACCATAATTGCAAACTGTGTGCCACACAGGAAACATGCCAGGCATTTCAAATGCAGCTGAACTCTCAGGCCAGCTGATACGGCATCACAGGGTCTGAGGGCAGTGCCACACATTCAGATGCCCCCCCCCACTGTACATCTGTTCGATGTCCAAATATAAATTGTGATACTACAACAAAGACCATAATTGCAAACTGTGTGCCACACAGGAAACATGCCAGGCATTTCAAATGCAGCTGAACTCTCAGGCCAGCTGATACGGCATCACAGGGTCTAAGGCTAGTGCCACACATTCAGATGCTCCCCCCACTATACACCTGTTCGATGTCCAAATATAAATTGTGATGGTACAACAAAGACCATAATTGCAAACTGTGTGCCACACAAGAAACATGCCAGGCATTTCAAATGCAGCTGAACTCTCAGGCCAGCTGATACGGCATCACAGGGTCTAAGGCTAGTGCCACACATTCAGATGCTCCCCCCACTATACACCTGTTCGATGTCCAAATATAAATTGTGATGCTACAACAAAGACCATAATTGCAAACTGTGTGCCACACAGGAAACATGCCAGGCATTTCAAATGCAGCTGAACTCTCAGGCCAGCTGATACGGCATCACAGGGTCTAAGGCTAGTGCCACACATTCAGATGCTCCCCCCACTGCACATCTGTTCGGTGTCCAAATATAAATTGTGATACTACAACAAAGACCATAATTGCAAACTGTGTGCCACACAGCAAACATGCCAGGCATTTCAAATGCAGCTGAACTCTCAGGCCAGCTGATACGGCATCACAGGGTCTAAGGCTAGTGCCACACATTCAGATGCTCCCCCCCACTATACACCTGTTCGATGTCCAAATATAAATTGTGATACTACAACAAAGACCATAATTGCAAACTGTGTGCCACACAGCAAACATGCCAGGCATTTCAAATGCAGCTGAACTCTCAGGCCAGCTGATACGGCATCACAGGGTCTAAGGCTAGTGCCACACATTCAGATGCTCCCCCCACTGCACATCTGTTCGGTGTCCAAATATAAATTGTGATACTACAACAAAGACCATGATTGCAAACTGTGTGCCACACAGCAAACATGCCAGGCATTTCAAATGCAGCTGAACTCTCAGGCCAGCTGATACGGCATCACAGGATCTAAGGCTAGTGCCACACATTCAGATGCTCCCCCCACTATACACCTGTTCGATGTCCAAATATAAATTGTGATGCTACAACAAAGACCATAATTGCAAACTGTGTGCCACACAGCAAACATGCCAGGCATTTCAAATGCAGCTGAACTCTCAGGCCAGCTGATACGGCATCACAGGGTCTGAGGGCAGTGCCACACATTCAGATGCCCCCCCCCCCCCCCACTCTGTACATCTGTTCGATGTCCAAATATAAATTGTGATACTACAACAAAGACCATAATTGCAAACTGTGTGCCACACAGGAAACATGCCAGGCATTTCAAATGCAGCTGAACTCTCATGCCAGCTGATACGGCATCACAGGGTCTAAGGCTAGTGCCACACATTCAGATGCTCCCCCCACTATACACCTGTTCGATGTCCAAATATAAATTGTGATGCTACAACAAAGACCGTAATTGCAAACTGTGTGCCACACAGGAAACATGCCAGGCATTTCAAATGCAGCTGAACTCTCAGGCCAGCTGATACGGCATCACAGGGTCTAAGGCTAGTGCCACACATTCAGATGCTCCCCCCACTGCACATCTGTTCGGTGTCCAAATATAAATTGTGATACTACAACAAAGACCATGATTGCAAACTGTGTGCCACACAGCAAACATGCCAGGCATTTCAAATGCAGCTGAACTCTCAGGCCAGCTGATACGGCATCACAGGATCTAAGGCTAGTGCCACACATTCAGATGCTCCCCCCACTATACACCTGTTCGATGTCCAAATATAAATTGTGATGCTATAACAAAGACCATAATTGCAAACTGTGTGCCACACAGGAAACATGCCAGGCATTTCAAATGCAGCTGAACTCTCAGGCCAGCTGATACGGCATCACAGGGTCTAAGGCTAGTGCCACACATTCAGATGCTCCCCCCACTGTACATCTGTTCGGTGTCCAAATATAAATTGTTACAGTACAACGAAGACTAATTGCAAGCTGTGTGCCACACAGGAAACATGCTAGGCATTTCAGATGCAGCTGCACTCAAGGCTCGTGGCATGACCCATCTCCTCCTGCCAACAACATTTGTCACTGGAGTAGGCCCCTCCGATGCCGCTGTCACTGTTTTTGCGGGGGCTTTCGATGTCGAGCTTCCGCTTATATCGAATTCTACCCGGCCCCGTTCAGTTCGTTATGATGGTGCTCTGCTGAACTCACGAAAGCTAACGCTAAATAACGCTGCACATTTGGACTCCCTGCATGCACAATTCCAAAAAAGTGAACCGGCATGTTTCACGAACAAAAATAATTTAATTTCAACTTTTATGCATCCAGGTGACAAAATTTTTACTCCTCACGGTACTGTATAAATGGGGCATCTCACAATTTGTTGTTTCAGGTGGTGGCAGCGCGTATAGAGGGTGTTTCACGAAAAATGAGCCAAAGTTTAAAAAAAAATGGTTCATCGTGCACCAAAAATACGGACTGCATCGTGCTACCTGCATGTCGTGTGAGATACTGAAACTATTGTTTTGTAATTAATTAATTGAACCTAATTAGTCAGCTTTTAATTAAGGACCCGGTCGCCTTTCAGGGACCATCGCAATCCCCTCAAGACAGTGGCTTTCGCGCACGAATTTGTTTCGCTTTGTCCACCTCTGTCTTTCACTAGCTTCGAGCGTATAACTCTACCAAATTCGTGGCGCTGTCGAAGACTATAACGTCATTTGTTTACAAACAGGGACTATATTTCAAGCAGGGATGACCGCAGTGGTGTTACATGCAATGCAACCCATGCAACCATTCCGTATGCACCCTGAAGGTGGCATGACATTTTTCTGGTCGCTGCCGGTAGTTCGCGTTTCCGTGATACCACAGGGTGATACCTTCCTTCCGTCCACTTCCGATATATTTTTTTCAGCGCCTCCACCCCTCCACCTCCACCACCTCCATCCTCTACCTC
This sequence comes from Ornithodoros turicata, assembly GCF_037126465.1. Classification (NCBI taxonomy): domain Eukaryota; kingdom Metazoa; phylum Arthropoda; class Arachnida; order Ixodida; family Argasidae; genus Ornithodoros; species Ornithodoros turicata. Next base: position 25,522,418 of record NC_088207.1, read on the forward strand.
CTCTCCAACTTCCGCATTCCCGTGATGCTCTTCTTGGTAACCCGTTTGTAGTAACGTTCGTTTTTGGTAACCCGGGAAACTTGCTTGCGCCGTGGAAAAATGACTCTGAAGGCATACAAAGCAGGTAAATTGTCTGCACGAGTGACGAATCAACTTATTGCAATGTGTTTCAATGCGTACCTATTAAACGCTCATTTGAAAGGGTTGGGAAGTAATCTTTTAGGTCGTTCACCTCAACCCATAGAAATGCCTCCACGTCCACCATTCGCACCGAAGTCCGCCGTCAGGTAGTCAGGAAGCTTCCCAGTTGTCAGCTTGAAACAATAAATATGGGATGTTGAATGAAGGGCAGCTCTTTGGGGGGCTTTTGTTGGTGCATTACGTACTGAGAATGGGAACAGAGCGCCGTAGAAATACGGGGTAGCGAACACAAAAGGGTAGCGACAAAGACTAACAATCTCTATCAACACTTTATTATGGAAAGTTGGTGGAGGCATTTTTATACAGTAGAGGTCCTCCACAACTGCGTCCCCATGACCGGTCTCAAGCAATAACCCGTCTGTCAGTCAGCATATGTGACACTCCCTATCTGAAAGCGATATGGAAGCCGAGCTGATGCATGGATATAGAGCCTGTCAGATATGTGTATCTTCCACTATCTCCCTCCTGTGTGGGCTCCCTCTTGAGATAGTGGTGGCTACACCCCAGGCAGCACAATGTACTTGAAGTCGAGTGCAATAGGGGTAGAGAGGTAGGTGGAAGGCCTTGAACACACTCGTGAAACTAAAGAACATTGATAAGACGCATACCGTCCACCCCTTCAAGTACATTGTGCTGCTTGGGGTACATATCCACTAATACGCTCCTGTGAGATATGTGTAGCTTCTACTGTTTCCCTCCAGAGATAGTGGAAGCACATATCCCACAGGCTGGATGCGTGTGCATGAGCTTGGTTTCCAGAGAGTACCTCACGCTGACTCATAGAAGACGGATAAGCTATTGCTCTGTATAGAAAACAGTCACGGGTAGGGGGTGCAGTTGTGGATGATCGTCTTATGTTTGTACTTAATGGCGAATTCAGGTGGTCATTTTGTGGCAACACAGCCTAGCGCTCAGAAATTGCTAGGTCAGCGCCTGAGTTGGATCACTTGACCGTTGCCATCCGAACGTGAGTGCCAGGAATCTATAGTCAGTGACAACTTAGGTCATACAATATTGGGTCTGCCCACTCATCGGTGGAAGGCCTTTGCAATTCGCTACCATCCTTTGCACGACTCCCCCGCTTCGCGATGTAGTGCCGGACTCCCATTGCTCTCTCTCCCCCCAGTTACCACTTGGCTGCGCCGCACTACATTCTCGTACGCGAAACGATTCTTGTGTGGAGGCGGGGTCAAGTGTATGACTTGTATTGTCACTGAGTATAGTGGTTTTAGTCACTTGGATAATGCTAGGGGCATCGCAGTCGCCAGTCTTCGGGTTCCGTCGTCTGCTAAAGCACGTGAACTATGATGTGCGGGCAAATAGGGGCACCCGCCACCGTTGCAGTGTGGATGTGACGACACCGGATATAGTTGGGCAACCTGCTGCTCAGTTGTTTCGAGACTGGGTGGAAAAGTGATGGCAAATTCCGGGCGCTCGGAAAGCACCACGCAAACATGTGAGATTGCTTCGCTTTGACCAAGCGAACAAGACTGCCCGGGATCTCTTTCTCTCTAAAAAAAAAAAGGTTGCCACGGAATGACCACGCGAATTCACCTTCAGCCTGCACCAATTTTTCATGGAAAAGTGCTGATATGTAAAGCTATATTTAGGCATAATTATTTCACACTGTCAAGGTTTGAAAATAAGAGGCTGTCACTGCTTGAAAACGAAATATTGAGCAAGTGGACACTCGGTTGTCTCACGACGTAAACCCCCAATTATTATTATCAAGTGGACACGCATGCACCAGGTGTACGATCTGGTGGTGCATTCAAGTCGGAAATGCTTGGAAACACTTAATTGCTGTCTGAAATATGTCAGTCTGACAGAATAGCTGTCGCTGATGCATACTTCGGCTTCATACATCTACAGCTGATGTTTCCAACTGTTGTTTCCAACTGTTGTGATGAATTGGATGCGGAAGTGACAAAAATATTGCTGTAGGCTGAACTGCTCCCGGCCTGACCTGTCGTGGACAAGGCATAAGCTGCATCCTCTCCTCGTAATGCTGTTTCAGTGTCCATCTGTCAGTTTTTGTAATCTGTAGCACAGAGCATAGCCTACCCGAAAGCAAGTCAGACTAGTCATACTGACAGTTGCCAACTTCCCGCTGCTCTCGATTTCGTGCATGGTCCTCCACCTGGCCCTACGTAAGCTATCAGTGTGTCACGAGAGTGAGCTGCTTTCCTGAACTGCAAGTGCTAAAGGAGCCATATCGATGCATACACCGGTCATATACACCATATTAATTAATGCTCGAATAGCAACACTAATTCTCATACCCACCGCACAGGGTATTACACTGTGAAAGGTAACAACATGGATGATGATACAACTTGCTTAGTCTATCCAACAGCCATCACTGATTGTAGAATACAGGGAAGTTATATATCCTTTAAGGGTATTCTATGAAACTGTGTATGACATCAGCTCTGGTAGTTTTGCTACAAGACAACAATGGGACATCTGTAAAACACATTTGGGAATATACTGGAGTAAATGTCACGTGCAGTAAGCAGAACTCATACGGTGAACACGTAAATCCTGTAAAAATCTTATTTTTCGGACAGAATACCACACTTCCTGCCCAACCTTCACACATGAAAGTGGGACGAGGGCCCTTAGTCTGGGTACAGGGTGCTGCCCCACCCTGAGCCCCTGGCTAAGGGATCTCGCCCCCGTTTCCCCCATCTTCTGACGCTCCTGACCTCCGCTGTTCATACTGCAGATCAGCGTTGCCTGTTGGCCAATGTTCCGTTGTTGTGTTGGTGTCTCAAAGACAAAAACTTGTTACTAACATGCTTGTATTGGTTTTGCAACTTTGTAGGATCTCAGTTTCCACCTCTGCAACCTGGAAAATTGCGAATCTACAGCATGCGTTTTTGTCCCTTTGCTCACCGGGCTCTGCTTGTCTTGGCAGCGAAGAATATTGAGTGAGCGCTTGTAGTATATCACCATTTCTATTAAGATTATTTCTGCATTATTGCATGTTGCGTTACTGACACTCTCCCACAAAATAATCAATCAATGTAGCAGTAATGCCGGCATTAAAAACGGTAGAGTCTCGGTGCCTTCTTCCAAACGAGTCCCATTCAGAGAATTCCTCCAACGTGTTGGAGAACCAAGCTCATGGTGGGGTTTAACCCACTGTGAGACGACCGGAGACACGGAACAGAGATGACGACATAGACAAGCTTTCACACACAGTAATGTTTATTTTACGGAACATACATTCTTGCACCCAAAAAGCCTCCGTATGGGAAAAGGGGGGCAAGGGAGGGCATGCTCATGCAATTCCCACGCGTAACAATTTCGATTGATTCCTTGAAGGGGCCGTAAACTGGCAGACAAACATTTCACAAATAACGGTGCCGCGTGAAAGAACATAGGTCATAATACCCAAAGGTACATTTCGTTCGGCTCGTGCCAGCACAGTGACCCATATAAATGCTTTCAAAGATGAGTAACCTGCGCACCTCTCTCAACCACGCATGCGTCGTGTGGCTATGTAGCCTTTTGCCATCCAATCAGGGTGGGATGGGGGTGTTCCGCTGAAGGGTAAAATCATCATGGGGTATGAGAAAAAAGTATACTTGTCAGGTATGCTTCTCGATGAAAAGTGGGGAAAATGCAAAAATTAACTTGGAAGTTAGGGTTACAAATGGTTAGTTCAGTGGGTGCAGGTAGTGTGGCTTCACCCGCGCTTCCCACGGACCCATTGTGGGCACACCCACATCTTACGTGCGACCCACGGCAACACTGAATTTCTACCCACAAATCGCAAAGCTGCATCTTGCATAACCAGCATGTCGACGTTTTGAACATCTGAACCAGCAGTCTGTGCACTCCTCAGTAAGCCACAAAAAGTTCCTATAATTTTACCTAAGGAGTCCTGAAAACATAAACACTTAGTAGAGCACCTGACACATTGTATTATCTACTTCACCATATATTGTACATCAAATAGTGATTGTTTCTATGGTCTGCAGTGGCAGGCACATCTGTCAACAAGCTTTTTGTAATTTGATAGGCTTTCTCATTTTGTTTCTTTTACTTTTCTTTGATTCGATCTGGTGCCCCATCCTATGTTGCTCCAGCATTTGCAGTTCTATCGAAAAGGTACAGCTGTCTCATGAAAGCACATCTTTTGTCTGTTTCAGCCACGAAATTGTGAACATTGATTTGAAGAACAAGCCAGACTGGTTCCTTAACGTCCATCCAGCTGGCAAGGTGCCCTTGCTGCAGCAGGATGACAAAGTGATCAACGAATCCCTTATTGTGGCTGAATACCTGGACGAGGCTTACGGTTCATCCAGACTCCTCCCTACGGATCCCTACCTGAAGGCTCGAGACAAGATGTTTCTTGAAGTTGGTTGTCCGGTAAGTTTATTGGACTCGTGGAAATATATGTTGTATTATTGTATAGCCGGCGTGCAAGCTATTGCAGACAGCTAACCTGTATTGCTTTTACGAGAGAAACATAACGTATGCTGTGCATGCACGCACGAATAAGCCGCCTTTTTGGATCCGCTTGCCACACGTCTGTGGTGTGGAAGTCAGAAGCACGGCAATCTGCTCTGCTGTCTTCTTTCTACTAGAGTACGGAAAGATGATCACGTACAAGGGTGACGGCTGCGGAGGCTGCAAGAGGAGCAATGAACGCATGACCGTGCTGCTTGGAGTCAATATGAGTGGCACGGAAAAGCTTCCTCTGTTTGTGATCAGGAAGTCGTCGAAGCCACGGTGTTCTAAGAGCATTTGAACCCTTCCTACAGAATACACATCCAACTCGAAGGCGCGGATGACCGGTGAATTGTTCGAGTGGTGGCTCAAGAAGCTTGACAAAAAGTTCGAGCTGCAGCAACGGCGGGTGCTGTTGATTGTGGACAACTGTTGACAACTGTTGAGCTCGAGTCAATTGAGATTGCCTTCCTGCCTGCCTACCAACACGACGGCAGCCCTGCAGCCGATGGACCAGGGTATCATCACGAACGTCATGTCCTTCTGCAGGCGGCATGTCCTGGAGCGTATGATATTGTGCGCAGGAAATTACGGCGTTAACCTGCTCTCTGCCATGCATATGCCAGCGTGAGCGCGGGACCAAGTTACTGCGGCAACGATCTCTAACTGCTTCAGGCACTGTGGATTTGTCGTTGCCGACACAGAGGCTTCTGACAGTGCTGCAGTGCTGGAGGTGGCCTGTGAGGATATCAGCGATGTTCTGCCTGAGGCGCTCCATGATGCGAACTTCAGCGATTACGTCGATGCGGACAGTGGTATGGCGGTCTGCGGTGCACGGACCGACGAGGACATCATTTGTCAGGTTGTCAGCAGCAAGGACGCGGCTACGGCCACGACAATGATGAGGCTGAAGAGGAAGACCCACTGGTGCGCCCGTTTGTGTCGCAAGTGATGGAGGCACTCACGTTTTTTCTCTTGTGAAGAGAGCGAAGAAGGCTCACTGCGTCGTGTTCATGCGCTTGAACGAAGTTTGTCAGCGATTGTGTTCAAGGAAAAGAAGCAGAGAATGATCACCGCCTTTTTTTTTTTCGAAATAAACTGCCGATTCCGCTATTACCGGCGCTGAGTACGTCTCCATATTCTTGTTCATTCGTTAATTCAAACTTTTTTTTTGTTCCTGTGCAATTCGAATTAACGAGCTTTTACTGTACTGTGTGGTATAATGCTGACGCTAAAGCCAGTACACCTCAATATTCGGCGAATAGGCCACTGATGGCTCAGCGACTCTTCGTAGCATACAAGGTTGTTCTTCGGTTGTATTGCCAGAACACTGCAACAACAGTTTTGCACGCTGCTTTCATCAACTTACAGCATATACTTCACACACGCACACATGCGTGCGCACACACACACAAACAAACACAAACAAACAAACAAAAGTGCTAGCTCCCAACTTATCCTTCCAACTCCCCACCAAGTGCTGTATCATCATGCTGCCTCTCCCACCTCTTTATTTCACATAGTTCTTTGCAATCATTCGTACGTACTGTACATCAAGAAATGTGTCATGTGGCAAATATGCCATACCAAGACCAGCAACAAGGAAGTAATAAGCGCTGCGTTTCCACAGCACAATATTCATCCAACAATCAAGTTCCCATTTCTTTTTACCACAGTATATGCTCATTGAGCTCATCTGAAGTCGATGTCTTCCATGTTTTGCCTCCTTTTCTTAGTTGTGCAACTGTTAGGAATTTTCATTAGGCATTCTGCGTGAAACCCTGAGCTTCGAAAACTGTGGTTAATTCTGAAACCATTCTCCTGTCGTTCATCAGTGTTAGTTCCTCTTCCGGATTTGAAATGGGTTTGAAAAATCTGGATTTAGAAAGGGATTTGATTTGGAGTGCTGAAAATAATTCCCGATTCAAAGTGAGTTGATTTACTCGCATAAATTTAAATCCGGACTCGATTTGGTTTAGCGCCTTCTGCAAACTGTGGATTTGATTTAAATCCGGTTTGTTCCCTGAAGTCCAACACTGGCTGGACCCAAAGGTCTATTGTGCATGGAAAGTTGACGTAGTTGGTTGGTGTACGTTGGAAACAGAGCGAGAACACAAGACAACACAGGACACAACGAACTAGTAGCTACAAGGTTTAACTACTCATTAAAAACAATAAAACCACCGTGCAAGGACTACACCGGGAGACATCCAATTTGAGAAGAAAGCTGTGAGAGGGGTTTGTCAATATATGTGCTGCTCACAGTTTGTGAAATAAATTTGGCTTGTTGTCATCTTTTAGTGTCGTCCCTGCACTGGGGTTAAGCCTTGTAGTTACAAGTTTAAGTGCATCTTGTGTTGTCGAGCCTCCAAATTGTTGCAGCCATGGAACAGGCAAAAAGAAAACATGCAGAACACACTGTAAAACATAACTTTTCTCATAGTCTAGTGGTCATCGTCTTTTGCCGCTACTACAGTCTCTGCTGAAAATTCCTGTAAGTGTAAAAGTAAATGTCCTCATTATTCTTGCCCTTCCAATGCTGCCTTCACTGCAATGAGTTCTTCACTTCATGAGGATGTAAAAAATCTGCGCTTTGTTACGAATGAGGGTACTTTTTACGAACGTTACGTCTTTGTTACAAATCGGGGTAGTCGGTAGTAGTCTGCTAGTTAAAGGACCGGCAACACACAAGGACACAGACGTGGAAACAACAAGGCAGTTCTTTGGTATGTATTGCACATATATTTCAATTTCAGGCGGCCATATCGGTTTTGAAGATATATTACAACAAGGAGGACAGGCTGCAGATCTGGAGTAACTGGATAGAAAAGTTGAAAGCCATCGAGGAAGAACTAGCTTTACGGAAAATGCCATATCTATCCGGTAAGTGTGGAAACTTGTGTTTGTCACAGATATGAATGCCCTTCATGGACCACATTACTGGAACAAGATGTACAGTAACACCCTTTATATCAATGTCGCATAGAAAAAAAAGAAAGAAAGAAAAAGGAAACGTGTGGTTGACTAAAGTTGTTGGCTGAAGTTGTACCCTTATTGAGCAAGGGCAAGAGTGCTAAGGTTGAAGAACATCACTTCTCTAGGTCTGCAGTGTGCAGTAACTCGTGTCGGAAATAACCGTTCCTTCAGGGCAGCATGTCAGGTCCATCAGGTCACTGTGTACACCATTCACTTCCACAAAGCTGTGCACAACAGTAATCGAAGCGAATGCTTCTGAAAATGACGGCCCCTCAACAACCGGAAAAGTTTGTTTGAACTTGCGAATGCTGCGAAGAATAAGCCCTACCATACTTTGTGAGGACGTTCTCCATGCTTTTCAGTACTGTAGAGTGAAGACAGCGTCAAAAAGAAGAAAAAAAGAAAGATAGCATCAGGACACCAAATTGATATGCAAAGTGTGTTTTTGCACATGCTCCATTCTTTGCTGCGTCAGTGGCTATGATTTTTTTGTGAGAGCCTCATACTTCGCCATGGCCTATGTAGCATTGCAGCCGTTGTTGTTGTGTTACTGACGTTACGACGGCACAAAGTGATGGCCATGGCGTGGGACCCTGCAGTTAACAGCAGGAGACAGGTGAAGGCGAGAGGGGTATGATGCTAGCTGACAGGCTGCTGCCTGCAGTGCATAGACAATGGCCACCAACATGGGAAGTTTGAGAACAGTCGTTTGTTAATGTTGGCGGGCCCACAACATGATGAAGCAAGACCTCGCTCTCCCGCCTTGGTAGTCTCACTTCAGTGGCAAAATGTAGCATTCCAATCCCGCAGCTGCCTTGTGATATCCTAACCTAGCGTAGACACCCATTGCTATGAAAAGGGAAAATATCACGCTAAACACCCTGCTGATTCATCAGTTAAAGTTACCGATATTTCAGCACATGTATCTAATCTATGTTGATGTAATAGTATCGATATCGATAAGAATATCCATATCGTTCCATCCCTACTTTGCCGATGACTGCCAGTCTTCAACTAGCCATTTTCAGCTGCACGCACTTCATATTTCTTTGATAGGCAATTTCAACTGGGACATCAAAGTACTTATCTTGAAAGTAACAAGTTACTTTTAACCCCTTGCATGTTTTAGACGAGTCAATCTCGTCCTCCAAGTCCAACCCCTTCGATTCTGACTTGTCCACGCAATGTTTTAGTTCTGTATGGGTAAAGTGCAGCACAGCAAGTCTTGGAGCGAGCTTTGTGTCACTGTTGGAAACTAAACACGTGGAATGAGCTGGCAACATGGGTTTTTAAACATGGCATCTTCATGGCCATCGTCTGCATCTCAGGCAATCAGGTTATTGCGAAGAAGAATTTATCAAGAGGTTTCGGAGGACTAGGACAGTGACGCGATTTAGTTGTGCCCGGGAAGTGAAGAAGACGGCAGTGACCTGGAATCTTTGGTCTCTTCCAGCAAAGAGGATGATGAAGATACAGCTAATTTAGGAAGCAGTTGCCAGTGGTGTTCCGTAAACAAAGATGACCCACTGCCTGCGCTTATCCGGTTCCCTTTTTCAGAGGCACCTGGTAAACATTTCAATGTTTTGGGACGTATAAAAAAACGGACGTCAATAAAAGGGCCCCTACCTTTGCATCTTTGTTTCACCCCCTTGCTAGAGGACGTACCGTATTTTCACGCGTATTAGCCGCACCGCAGATAAGCCGCAGGACTGGTTTTTAGATACATTTTGAAAATGTTTTTGTAGATAAGCCGCACTCGCAGGTAAGCCGCGGGTAATACAACGCGACTGCTTTGTGAGCTAAACCAGTGATGCACAAACAAAATCAATAGAGACTCTCAACGCTCGTCGACGCCGTACTCCCTGCCAGCTGCCCTGTTCCCGTACTGGTCTGCGACGTCGACGACTTTTAGTTTGAAGCCGCTGTCGTAGCTGCTGTGCCTCCGCGTTGGAGCCATGCCTTACCTCTAACTGCCGTGCCCGTGTCCATGAATGCTGCTGCTCAGGTCCAATAAGAACTGACGCTTAGCTGACCATGTTTTATCCTGATGTCAGGTGTATTGAACCCTTCCTGTGGGTCTGCCTAAACATAGTGCAATCGCTCCACATCTTACGAGACAAAGGCGGTACAGTTTTCTAGGTAAGTTGTCAGGCTCTGCCGTCGACGCCTTGAGCAACACCAAGCGTGCGGTTACATCTGCTCTGGCTCATGCGGGACTACAAACAGCTCTTAAGTTCTTTGAAGACAATAGTGATGAGTAGCAGCCTCTACGTGTAGCCGACGTTTTGCTACGCTTAAATCGATGTGAAACCAAGTATACCTGCAAGCATTTTCCATAAAGCTTCATCATTGTTTTTGTGATTTCCTTGGTATTCGATAATACGGACGATTCGCTTTATGGACGATTTTGGTCGGGGACGAAAGTGTCCATATTAACGAGGCACAACTGTATACAATTTCTCTTTCTCTAGGTGCACATCCAGGCTTCATTGACTATATGACTTGGACCTTCTTCCCAAGAGCCGGAGCATTCTCCACGGTATTTCCGGAGCTCAAAATGCCATCCCCTTCTCAATATCCACTTCTTGTTTCATGGATGAACCTCATGAAGAAAGACCCTGCTGTGGTGGGTACCGTAAATGAGGCCCATCTGCTTGAACACACAAAAGGTGTCTTGAATGGCATTTTTGATTATGATGTGGGTCTGTGAACAATGCGATATATCTGTGACCTATTCCTTTACATTATGCTAAAGCCCTATGCAATTATGTATTTTCTACATCTACAGGGCTTTGCCATTTGTTTGTCTGTGATAGATTTCTTTCTGGTCGCGCATGTTGACAACTGGGATTAGCGGTTGCTAGATAATACGAAGGTGGAGGTTGTTGCTTGGCTTCAACATGTTCATTTTTCTACACTGTAACAAGATCTGCTTGCTTATGTGGGTTCCTTACAAAGGGAGTCACTGGCAGTTTATTCAGGGTGCTTTGTTCAGGGTACCGTTGTGATTACTTATGCCGCGGTTTTGTGGATGCGGTTGTGATGAAACAGTCTTATACTCTATGCAACAGATATACAAACACATAGTCCTCTATGCTTTTTTTTTTCACTGAGATGTTAAAAATGTTTGTCACTGCTCAATGCCATGTGAGTCATGCGCATCATTTACGTTGCTTGTCAATTGTATACAATGTTGTGCTAAACAGATGCAATTTTTGTATGGGATGGAGTATAATAAAGCCATTGTTAACAAAGCCCTCTGTACGTTACATTTTGCCTGTTTGCATTACAAGTAAAGCAGTGGAGGCTGTGTGCGACAGATTCCAATTTTTATGCTTTCTGCTGGGACGATATTGTCATCACTGTTATGGCCTTATCGGGCGAAATCCAGTAGCCAATCCAATCCAATTCGTTTCCTCTTTAGCGGTCAAATGTCAGATGCAGAGGGGATGCATAGTGATCGTCTTATGTAAATGTTATATAGAAATTAGTCTGTATTGTATTATTTGTTTATGAATAATACAATACATGCTATGTACTACCTCCATGATTATGCTCTTTGTGCCACATTCAGATGTCTCCCTACTGTACATCTGTTCAGTGTCCAAATGTAAATCGTGATAGTACAACGAAGACCATCTTTGCAAACCGTGTGCCACACAGGAAACATGCCAGGCATTTCAAATGCAGCTGCACTCAGGGCACCCGATACAGCATCACAGGGTCTAAGGCCGGTGCCACAAATTCAGATGTTCCCCTTTCTGTACATCTGCTCAGTGTCCAAATATAAATCGCTATAGTACAACGAATACCGTAATTGCAAACTGTGTGCCACACTGGAAACATGCCATGCATTTCAAATGCAGCTGCATTCTGGGCAGCCGATATGGCATGACAGGGTCTAAGGGCAGTGCCACAACTTCAGATGATCCTCCTACTGTGCGTCTGTTCAATGTCCAAATATAAATCGTGATAGTACAATGATGACCGTAATTGCAAACTGTATGCCACACAGGAAACATGCCAGGCATTTCAAATGCAGCTGCACTCAGGGCAGCCGATACCGCATCACATGGTCTAAGGCCGGTGCCACAAATTCAGATGTTCCCCTTTCTGTACATCTGCTCACAGTCCAAATATAAATTGTGAAACTACAATAGAGACAGTAATTGCAAACCGTGTGCCACACAAGAAAAACATACCAGGCATTTAAAATGCAGCTGCACTCAGGGCTGCCAATACTGCATCACAGGGTCTAAGGCCGGTGCCACAAATTCAGATGCTCCCCTTACTGTACACCTTACTGTACATCTGCTCACAATCCAAATATAAATTGTGAAACTACAATAGAGACAGTAATTGCAAACCGTGTGCCACACAGGAAAAACATGCCAGGCATTTCAAATGCAGCTGCACTCAGGGCAGCCGATACAGCATCACAGGGTCTAAGGCCGGTGCCACAAGTTCAGATGCTCCCCCTACTGTACATCTGCTCAGTGTCCAAATATAAATCGCTATAGTACAACGAAGACCGTAATTGCAAACTGTGTGCCACACAGGAAACATGCCACGCATTTCAAATGCAGCTGCACTCTTAGCAGCCGATACGGCACCGCAGTGTTTAAGCAGGTGCCACAAATTCAAATGTTCCCCCTGCTGTACACCTGCTCCGTGTCCAAATATAAATCGCGACAGTACAACGAAGACCGTAATAGCAAACTGTGTGCCACACAGGAAACATGCCAGGTATTTCAAATGCAGCTGCGCTCTTGGCAGCCAATACGGCACCGCAGGGTTGAAGTAGGTGCCACAAATTCAAATGTTCCCCCTATTGTACATCTGCTCACTGTCCACATATGAATTGTGAAACTACAACAAATACCGTAATTGCAAACGTGTGCCACACAGGAAACATGCCAGGCATTTCAAATGCAGATGCGCCCAGGGCAGCCGATGCGGCATCACAGGGTCTGAGGCCAGTGCCACAAATTCAGATGCTCCCCCTACTGTACATCTGCTCACTGTCCACATATGAATTGTGGAACTACAACACATACCGTAATTGCAAACGTGTGCCACACAGGAAATATGCCAGGCATTTCAAATGCAGCTGCGCCCAGGGCAGCCGATGCGGCATCGCAGGGTCTAAGGCCAGTGCCACAAATTCAGATGTTCCCCCTACTGTACATCTGCTCACTGTCCACATATGAATTGTGGAACTACAACAAATACCGTAATTGCAAACGTGTGCCAGACAGGACACATGCCATGCATTTCAAATGCAGCTGCGCTCAGGGCTCGTGGCATGGCCCACCTCCTGCCAACAATATTCGTCACTGGGGTAGGCCCCTAAAAAAAAGTGGAATATAGATGAGCCTGCAGTTGCCTGTAGATACCTGCCACGGTTTGTGGTAGTGTGGGTATAGAAATATAGTGTTGCTACGGGTTGTGAGCGTAGTGGGTGTGCTCGCACCGTGTCCGTGGATAGAAGTGGCCAGACTTTTACACTAATTTGAGTAGGTTATTGAAGCTGTGCATCTTAAATAATAATTGGGTATATATCTTGCAAATACTTTCAAAAGTTTTTCGATTACTTCTACTCATTTTCCTTCTACCTTATTTCCTTCTACTCCAAGTTCCGACGGCACGTCGTTCTTTTTATGGGAAGGGGTAGTGTGCAGTGCCTGGAATTTATGAGCACACATGAGGCGATGGGTTGTCCTGAAGGACATGCAGGTAATGGGTAAGGGAATGCCATTCAATCTGCTGAATAACAAGGGCATAATTTTTTTGTCCATCACGCTTGCATCACATGGCTTGCACGTGACGTCACAGCATAGTTTATCATAGCTTTACCGGTGCTTCCCTCTTTTTGGTGAACCGGTGCACCCCGCCTATACGCCTGCTTCTTTTCCCTCTTTCTTGAGAACCGGTGCAACCCATCTGTACTGTGGTATTGTTAACTTCAGATAGGTTACCTTGGTCATTGGGCTCCACGGTATATGGGCCTGACACTAACGTAATTGCCATATTGACCTGTGTCAACTGCCGGACAGGCCACGGCCTGCTAGGATGGCAGAATAAAACTTTGAGAACCAGCTTGATAAAAGTCAAGCAAAGTGTCTGACCTACATAATAAATATTCTGTCTTTTTACTGCAAACTGTCTTCTTCCAATTTGCTATTATACATATGGGGTGTTCACGTAAGCGAGATTTCCATGTTGCATCATCTTCGTACCAAAAATATCGAGTAAAGTATCGTGTTACTTTTTTAGTAACGGTAGCGGTACTCCGTTACTTTGAAAAACAAGTATCGATATCGGTATTTCGATACTTTTTACTCAAGTAGCGAATATCGGCATGGCGATACCATATTTCGATAACGGGTGCGACACTGATTCTATCCCTTATACTCCTGTGTATCTACTAAACGGCCTTTTCAGAGCCACCAGCTTGATACGCGCTTTGGCCAAGTTTCAAAGGCTGCTAATTGGTTATATTAGGCTACACATCAGCAATACAATACAATACAATGCAGGAAATCGACTGTGAGTACATTAAGCCCTCTGTATAGAAACCACTATATTCGAATTATCGCCTTATTCGAGGTTTTATGCTGTCCTGGCCGAAATACATGCGTTTCGAGTCACAGTATTCGAATTGTACCGACAGCCATCTCCGCTTACTGCGGAGGGTGAGCCGACAGAATGCCGTATGGGAAATCCAGCCTGCATCTTTTCCCTTTGTTGCACCTAAATTAGGGTTTGCTAAGGCGCTCATCGCCAAAATTACTTTCCTTGCTTGCATCCTTTTGGGAAGACGACTGCTGCATTGTTTCTGCGCGCCTCCGATGCCGCTGTCACTGTTTTTGCGAGGACTTTCGCTTGTGTCGAACCGCCGTATACATCGAATTTTACCCGGTCCCGTTCAGTTCGTTATAATGCTGCTCTACTGAATTTCTGACATGAAGGCTAAATAACGCTACACATATGGAGCTCCCTGCATGCAGTTAAAACACCAATTCCAAACAGTGAACCGACGTATTCCACGAACCAAACTAATTTCAATTTGTATGCACCCAGGTGACAAAATTTTTACAGGTACTGCATAAAAGGGGTAGCTCACAATTAATACCATGATGTTTCAGCCATGATAAATTTAGTTGAGTGCCAGTGCGTATACAGGGTGTTAAACGAAAAATGAGCCAAAGTTAAAAAAGAAGAAAGAAGGTTCATCGCGTATCAAAAAGATGGACTGCATAGTGCTACCAGTCGTGTGAGGATACTGAAACTATTTTTGTTTTGTAATTAATTAATTAATTGAACTTAATTAGTCAGTTTTTCATTATAAGAATTAGAGAAAAAAATGTCCACGAGGAAGTTTTGGCGCGTGATACAACGACATGAAACGGGACATTTCGGGACATTTTAAGACATTTTTTTTCCTTCTAATTGACATTTTACGAAGCCTATCTGACAAAGAACGAAGATGATAAATATAGGGGCTTCGGAACGGCACCCTTCCAGGGCTTTCGGGCACTAGCAGCACAAGTCACTTCTGGGAGGCCGCTGGGAGGCCGACTACAGGTGGGCTCACGCAGACTTGTACGTATTTGGAGTTTTGTATAGAATACACTGTATTTTCGATACTATTTGTGGTATCTTGGTAACGCGGGTAACACATATTTTGGCGCATTATACTACTAATACAAAAAGTTTGTGAAAATGTGTATTAAAAACGCAATACTAATACAAAATGTATTACTAATACATGCCCGCCCCTGCATGCATCCTGAAGCTGGCGTGGCGCCTTTCCGGTCACCGCCGGTAGTTCGCGTTTCCGTGAAACCTTCCGTCTACTTCCGACGTATTTTATCGCCTCCACATCCTCCGTGTTCCCGTGATGCTCTTTTCTTGGTAACTCGTTTGCGTATGGTGAACCATACTTTGCGTTTCCTGCCTGAACGATTGAAGTACTTGCTTCTGGCGCCGTGGAAGGATGACTCTCAAGGCATACAAAACAGGTAAATTTTCTGCACGAGTGAGGAACCAACCAGGCTTATTGCTCTGCATTTCAATGCGTGGGTATTAAACGCTCATTTCAAACGGTTGGGTAATCATAGGACGTTCACCTCAACACATAGAAATGCCTTCACCGTTAGCATCGAAGTGTGCCGTCAGGTATAGTCGGGAGACTTCCCAAGTTGCGAACTTGAAACAAACATGGGGTGAAGCGTGAATGAAGTGTAGCTCTTTGGGATTTTGTTGATGCATTAAGTACCGAGAACGGGAAGGGTGCGCCGCAGAAACACGAACAAAAGGGTAAAGACAAGGACTAGCCAGTTGTTGAAGAACGCAGACCCAGCGACCAACCGTTTAATCCATGGAACCGGAAGCAAGTTACCCAAAACCCTCACGCCGGTCCGCAGCGCGCAACCTCTAAAGATCCCTCTTCTTCGTCTTAATCCGTAACTTAGTACCGTAACATCGTGCCCGGAACGGTCTGTGTGATACCCTGGCCAACGCACGTTGGATATACTGTCGATAGTCCTGTGGAAATCTCACAGGATATCACTGGAGTACTTTGGGTACAGTTTCTGGCAAGGCCTTATGGGTACAATATATTTGGAGCACCATAACTATAGCTCTCAGAATCTTTCGCATAGTTCTTTTTATTTTTGCCATTGTCAGTTCCATGTGACTTTCAGCTGCACATGTAAATATGTCATTAGAGAACCTCATAAAGCTATATTTAAGCTATGGTTGTGACAATTAAAAAACAACAACTTTATTACAAGATGATGAATGGGGAGTTTCATCGCCAATTAAAAAAAAACAGCATTTACTGCTTAAAAAAACGAATATCGACTAAGGCGACACGCCCGAACCAGGTGTACGATCTGGTGGTGCATTTAAATCGGATAGTCTTGAAAACTCTTTGCTGTCTGAAACTGGCTAGAAGCTAGGGTTGTGCGAATATTCGAGTTCTCGAATTCGAATCGAAAATCAATCACTCGAAGGATTCGGTTCGCGAATGTAATACCAAATATTCAGTTTTCCAAATATTCGACTATTCGCCGAATATGAACGACACCTCCCGAAAGTGGGCTTCGCCTGATGCTTCCCTGCATCAGGTGAACCTTGCTTTACAACACTGAAGCCTGCTTTACGAAATTGCCAGTGCTGCAGGACCAGTACAGACGGATTGCAGTTTATCTTAAGATAACAACAAGAAGCTAAAAGGCGTTCACGACAAGCCCTCCACTGTTCATAGTGCAGATTAGCGTTGCCTGTTAGCCGATGTTGCGTCGTCGTGTTAGCGTCTCTAAGACAAAAACTTGTTACTAACATGCTTGTATTGGTTTTGCAACTTTGTAGGATCTCAATTTCCACCTCTGCAACCTGGAAAACTGCGAATCTACAGCATGCGCTTTTGTCCGTTTTCTCACCGGGCCCTGCATGTCCTGGCAGCAAAGAATATTGAGTGAGCACTTGTCGTATATCACCATTTCCATGAAGACTATTTCTGTGTTATTGCAAGTTGCATTGCATTGCATTGCTGACACTTTCTCACGTATAAACAACCAGTGGAGCAGTAATGCTGACACTAAAAACGGTAGAGTCTGAGAACACTTTCCGGAAGAGTTCCGTTAGGAGAAATCCGCTAACTTCTCCAGCCTATCAGGAGAACCAAGCTCATGTAGGGGTTTAACCAGAGACACGGAACAGAGACGACGTCATAAAGAAGCTTTCATACACAGTAATGTTTATTTTACCAAACACACATACTTGCACCGAAAAGCCCCGGAATGGGAAAGAGGGGAGCAAGTGAGGGCATGCTCACGCAGTTCACACAGGTAGCAATTTCCGTTGATGCCTTAAATGTTCTACGTCAAATTTGCCAGTGTGAAGGGTGCCAGTGTGGTCCGCTGAAAGGGTCAAATGATCATGGGGTATGCGAAGAAAGTATATACTCGATGAAAAGTGGGAAATATGCAAACATTAACTTGTAGGTAGGGATCCCAGTTTTCGGTGTTTATAATTTTTGAAATAACCCGAAACGCTGCAAAAATGAATGTCAAACCAAATTACAGTAGTACAAGATTGAATTGGCTCATAATAAACCTCACGAAATAACACGATTACTTCTCTTTCTCGCTGATCTTCGCCTTATCTCGTAATACTTCGGAATATATAAACAACACCGAAAATCGGAAACCCTACTTGTAAGTTATAAAGGAAGTGCCCCAGGACAAGAGCCACCGATATTTCGAACTTCCCTTCGATAACTTCCAGGCACTTCCCTTCACACTTCCGTACCAGTTCGCTGGATTTCCTTGCTCGGGACGACCTCGGTATTCTTGGTTGCGAAATCCCCGGTATCGATTTTCATGGTCGCAGGATAAATTTGCTTGCACTTGATTGCGCAAAAACAACTTACCCTCAAATTAAAGTCCGTGTTTCAACTAGTAGTACAATTCAAACAAAATTAGGTCACACAACGTTACCGTTTAGAAGAAAAACGCCATGAAAACAGAGTCATCTTTTGCGGCAACGAATGGGATCCCCAGGAGCAAAAGATTGGCGGCACCCAATGAGAAAGCAGGAGAAGCGCGCGCATGCTACGTATGCCTATCGTGGGCCTGTGGATTGGGAAAGGGTCCGATCGTAGTGTTCGATCGTATATGCGCCGCATGATGCGCACTGCTGCATTTTCCAATACCGATTCACTGAATTTTAGCCCACAACAATTCTCGCGGATGTTCCACTAACAACATTTATCTTCACAGCCTTTGGAGAGCGACGCCAGTCCGCTTAGCAACGCGCACTAGGTTTTTCACCGAGACTGCTCCATGACGTGGCATGCACGTGCACGCGCATCGTGAACTAAAAACACCGATGCACGAGCTGAAATGACGTTCTCTGCTTAGCGTGGCAGCAAGGAAAAGTCCGGTATAATTTTGATTGTAGCTTCGTAACGGAATCAAAGTTTTGAATTACGATAACGAGTACGAAATTAACATAGCGTGTAACGTAATTTAAATTGAACTTGTTTTTGCATTTTAGTGCCCCTTTAATAAGTGCGAATACACCTGCTTTGCGGTCACGCAATGGCTACTAAGCGCTGCTCACCCAATAATGTCAGGTACAGCGAGTATTATATGGCCATTGTCATCAATTGTCACGTCTAATCGCACATGTACACGTGGCTTACATCTCCTTGTTCATTATGATGTTGATGATGATGTTGATGAAGCTAAATAATAGGGAGAGATTGAATTCTTTGCACGACAAATATGAAATATCATATCCTTTGTCGTTGTTCAGAGAGAGGTTGCCAACATGTTATGCATTGCTGACATATAACACCACAAAACTGCTGAAAAAAGTACAATTGCTGCATTTAAAATACTCTGTGACTCTGTGACGCTCTTTTTTTTGTGTGTGCATTCAGATTTTCACACGTGAACACTCCTACACTATTGCCTTTGGTGCCAAGTTTTGTGGTGATGTGTTCATCTATTCCGTTTCAAAGTGTATATAGATTTGTGTAGTTCGCTTTCTTCTTTTCTGAATAACGCGTCCTGGTGTAGCAAGTCCCGAGTGGATCGGGACTAACATCTCCATTTTTTTCTTTTACAAATCAAATCAAAACTTGCGTCATCGGAACCGCCATATTTGCTGGCGGCGGACGGTTACATGCTGGCATGCCGGACCTCCTATATACCCTTTTACTTGTAAGTTAGTGTTAAGCATGGTTACTTCAGTTGGCGCGGGTAATGTGGATTAACCCGCACCCTACAGGACACCCAACTGAGTGTTACGTTGTGAACTCAGAACCGCGGCCCTGGGCACTCGCCCCCACTGCAAAGAAACCGGCCGGTTTTTTTTTCTTTTTTTTTTGCTCCACCAGGGCGTAGCAAGCCGACATAGGTCTGGCTGACCTCTCCTTGCGTGGACGCCACCTCCTGTTTATTAAACTTATATATACCCCCCCCCCCGCACTTCCAATGGATTCATTGTGGGTGTACCTGCATTTTACCAGCGACCCACAGCAACACTTAATTTCTACCCGCAAATAGCAAAACTGCACCTTACATAACCAGCATGCCCAAATTTCGAACGTCCGAGCCAACAGTCGGTGCGCTTCTCAGAAAGCCACAAAAAGTTTCTATAATTTTACCCAAGGGGTCCTGAAAACATACAAACACTTGTTAGAGCACTTGACACATTACATTATCTATACTTTAACATATATTGTACATCAAATAGTGATTGTTTCTATGTTCTACAGTGGCAGGCACATCTGTCAACAATATCTTTGTATCTTGATAGGCTTTGTTATTTCATTTCTTTCACTTTTCTTTGGTTTTATCCGGTGCCCCATACTATGTCGCTCCCATTAAGCATTAGTAGTTCTATCCAAAAGGTACAGTTGCTTCATGAAAGCACACCTTTCATCTGTTTCAGCCATGAAATTGTGAATATTGATCTGAAGAACATGCCAGACTGGTTCCTTAATCTCCATCCATCTCGCAAGGTGCCAGTGCTGCAGCAGGATGACAAAGTGATCAATGAATCCCTTATTGTGTCTGAATACCTGGACGAGGCTTACGGTTCATCCAGACTCCTCCCTACGGATCCCTACCTGAAGGCTCGAGACAAGATGTTCCTTGAAGTTGGTTGTTCTGTAAGTTCATTGGACACGTGGAAATACATGTTGCATTGTTGTATAACTGGCGTGCAAGCTATTGCAGACAGCTAACCTGCATTGAACGTAATGTATGCTGTTTACACGCGAGCAACCTTCTGGATCTGCTTGCCACACGTCTGCATTGTGGAAGCCAGAGACACAATAATCTCATTTGCTGACATCTTTCTTCTAGACGAGGGCCATTTATAATGTTACCGAATAATGTATTCCCAAAGAGAAGAGCAACTCGCGATCCCGAGCTCAGAAAGCCAGCACTCTACCGACTCAGCTACCGAGAGCGATCGGAAGGTATAACCTTCATCTCCTCTAGAAATAATGTTACAAGCGGAAGAAATTTAATTCAGATATGTTGAATTCGAAGAACAAAGACATAGCGTATTTTCTTTCTTTTTTGTTTCGAGTACCAGCTGCGTTGTTCTCGAGATCGTTTGCAGTGCAGGGCCGACTTTGGCCTGCCTTTTATTATGCCAAACTCTCAATACGCTGTGCAAGTAGCCGAGCGTTCTGCGCATATCTCCTCTCTCGGTTACACCACTAGGGAAGCCCCATTGGCTACGGCGGCGCCCTCCCTCTTCCCTCTCACTGCCTCCTCTCATGCGCAGAGACGCACTTGCACACCGTATAGCAGGCCCGCAGCACGTCGCACAACGTTCTCGGTCGAACGTCGTTCGCCAACCATCACCGTGAGCGACAGCGACGTTGGTTCAAAGCAGACTTGTACGTAACGCGTTACGAGTAGTTGCGTTGCTAGTAATCATTTACTTTTTCGAGTAATTTTAGGAGTACGTGATTAGTCTTCCGCGTAAGTAGCTTTTCAAGTAATCCAGTTACAATTTTGGGTTATCGATTATCGAGTAATCGATTACTTTTCAGCTAAGCTTTATTCATAGACGAACCAAACCTACAGGCTTGATCACAGCTTTTCCTATCTGCTTTGCATTCCACTATCATGAGTGGGGGGTCATTGCTATATGATTTCGCACATGCATTTTGAGAGCCTGGGGCGAGGTCTGGGACACCTTAACTACAATGTATAGTAGGTCAACCTTCACGTACTGAGTCACCTGGAATTTCCAAGTTAGAATGTAGTCCCGTGTTGCCGAACCCCCAACGTGCTGCAGCCGTGGAACGAACGAGAAGACAAACGGTACACACTGTCAAACATAACCTTTTTCTATATAGTCTAGTGGTCATCATCCTTTGGCGCTGCTACAGTCTCTACTGAAAATTCCTGTACTGTAAAAGTAAATGTCCTCATTATCCTTGCCCCTCCTATGCTGCCCGAGGTGAGTTCTCTCATTTCTCGAGGATGCAAAAAAAATCGCTTTGTTACGAATAAGGTTATTCAGTCGGGGTAGTCGGTAACAGTCCATTAGTTAGAAGAGCAGCAACACACAAGGATACAGACGTGGAAACGACAAGACAGCTGTTTGTTGTGAATTGCACATATATCAATTTCAGGCTGCCATATCAGTGTTGAAGATATACTACAACAAGCAGGACAGGCTGGAGATCTGGAGTAACTGGATAGAAAAGTTGAAGCTCATCGAGGAAGAACTAGCTTTAAGGAAAACACCATATCTATCCGGTAAGCGTGGAAACTTGCGTTTGTCACAGATATGAATGCCCTTCGTGAATCACATTACTGAAACAAGTTGTATAGTAACACTCCGTGATATCAGTGTCGCATGGACAACAAAAACAACAACAAAAAAGGGAAGAAACAGAGAAAGAAAACAGTTTAAGGCAAGCCGACTAGAATTGTACCTTTATTGACGAAGGACAGGGGTGCAACAGTGCTAGGTCGAAGACAATCGCTTATCCAGATCGGTCACACGCAGTGACTAGCGTCGGCAGTCACGGAGAGCCCCTTCACCATCACCATCACCACCCACCCACCCACCCACCAATCAGAGTTTGCTCTCAGGTTGTGCTAACAGCAGTGACCAGGGGCGGATCCAGGATTTTCTGAGGAGGGGTTCCAGCCATGGACAGCATGCTAGATACGCCATCTAGGGTCCATTAAACACTATGTGAAGAGAGAAATTAACGATGAAAGATGAAAGCCACTGAAAAGGTTAGCCAGCTGTAGGACTCGAACCCACATCTTCCTCAGTCTCAGAACATCAGCTCTCTCATGTGAAGAGAGAAATTGAGGAGGGGATCAGGGACATCCGGACGCTCCCTCTAGATCCTCCCGTGGTAGTGACGCACAATGTAATGTGTATGTTTGAAGAATTTTACATTATGAGTGGAAATGTGCGGCTTTGTGCAGTACTGTACTTGTACGTTATTTGTGTCTTTACCTGATGAAGTCCATGTCCAGGCTTGTGAATATTAAAGTTTTATTCCAAAGAGTGCTTTATTCCCTGGATATATTGTGTTTCGACTACTACCAGACTGGACTATGTATTTTTTCCTTCATCGCCAAAGTGTATGAATAAATACTGAGCATTGAACAATTTATGTAACAAGTGTATGAATTTTCCTTTCTCTAGGTGCACGTCCAGGCTTCATTGACTATATGACTTGGCCCGTCTTCCCAAGTGCCGCGGCATTCTCCACGGTATTTCCGGAGCTCAAAATGCCATCCCCTTCTCAATACCCCCTTCTCGTTGCATGGATGAACCTCATGAAGAAAGACCCTGCTGTGATGACTGTTGTAAATGAGGCCCATCTGCTTGAACACATGAGAGGTGTGTCAGATGGCATTTTTGATTATGATGTGGGTCTGTGAACATCGCAATATGTCTGCGATTTATACCTCACATTATGCCAAAGCCCTTTGCAATTATGCATTTTCTACATCCTCCAGACTTTACCATTTGTTTGTCGGTGACAGCTTTCTTTCTGTTCGCTCATCTTGACAACGGGATTGACGCTTGCTTGATAATATGAAAGTAGAGGTTGTTGCTTGGCTTAACATATCAGTATTTCTGCACTGTAACAAGATCTGCTTGCTTATGTGGGATCCTTACAAAGGCAACGACTCGCAGTTTATTCAAGACCCTTTGTTGTTCAGGGTACCATTCTTATTATTCATGTTTGCTGTTGTTATTGTTTTTCATGGTTATCTGTAGATGCTGTTGTGATGAGACAGTCGTATACTCTATGCAACAGATATACAGTTATTTCTCTATGCTTTTTTAAAACGGAGGCATTAATAATGTTTCTCACTATTCAATGCAATGTGAGTCCTGCACATATACATAAGGTGCTTGGCAACTGCATACACTCTTGTGCTAAAGAAACAAATTTTGTATGAGTTGGAATATAATAAAGGCATTGCTTAAAAGGCCTCCTGTGCGTCACACACACGCACACACCTAGAGACTATGATTAGCTGTGGGTCACATTTTGCCCGTTAGTATTAAAAGAAAAGCAATGGAGGCTGTTTCCGACCGATTCCCATTTCTATGCTTTCTGCTAGGATGCTATTGTCATCACTGTTATGAGGTGATATCTAATGGCCAATCCTTTCTGGTCCTTTCCCTCTTTGGTGATCAAATGTCAGAGGGGACGCATAGTGAGGGCTTTAACTCTTAGTCTGTGTTGTATAATTAATTTATAAGTAATACAATACACGCTATGTATTACCTAACATGTCTAAGCACTGTGTGCCACATTGAGGTGCTTCACCCTACTGTACGTCTCTTAAATATTAATCGTGATAGTACAACGAAGACCATAAGTGCAAACTTGTGTGCAACACAGGAAACATGCTTGACATTTCAAATGCAGCTGCGTTCAGCGCGGCCGATACAGCATCACAGGGTCCAAGGCCAGTGCCACAATTTCAGATGCTCCCCCTACTGTTCACCTGTTCAGTGTCTAAATATAAATCGTGATAGTATAACGAAGACCGTAATTGCAAACTTGTGTGCCACACAGGAAACATGCCAAGCATTTGAAATGCAGCTGCGTTCAGCGCGGCCGGTACAGCATCACAGGGTCTAAGGCCAGTGCCACAATTTCAGATGCTCCCCCTACTGTTCACCTGTTCAGTGTCCAAATATAAATCGTGATAGTATAACGAAGACCGTAATTGCAAACTTGTGTGCCACACAGGAAACATGCCAAGCATTTCAAATGCAGCTGCGTTCAGCGCGGCCGGTACAGCATCACAGGGTCTAAGGCCAGTGCCACAATTTCAGATGCTCCCCCTACTGTTCACCTGTTCAGTGTCTAAATATAAATCGTGATAGTATAACGAAGACCGTAATTGCAAACTTGTGTGCCACACAGGAAACATGCCAAGCATTTGAAATGCAGCTGCGTTCAGCGCGGCCGGTACAGCATCACAGGGTCTAAGGCCAGTGCCACAATTTCAGATGCTCCCCCTACTGTTCACCTGTTCAGTGTCTAAATATAAATCGTGATAGTATAACGAAGACCGTAATTGCAAACTTGTGTGCCACACAGGAAACATGCCAAGCATTTGAAATGCAGCTGCGTTCAGCGCGGCCGGTACAGCATCACAGGGTCTAAGGCCAGTGCCACAATTTCAGATGCTCCCCCTACTGTTCACCTGTTCAGTGTCTAAATATAAATCGTGATAGTATAACGAAGACCGTAATTGCAAACTTGTGTGCCACACAGGAAACATGCCAAGCATTTGAAATGCAGCTGCGTTCAGCGCGGCCGGTACAGCATCACAGGGTCTAAGGCCAGTGCCACAATTTCAGATGCTCCCCCTACTGTTCACCTGTTCAGTGTCTAAATATAAATCGTGATAGTATAACGAAGACCGTAATTGCAAACTTGTGTGCCACACAGGAAACATGCCAAGCATTTGAAATGCAGCTGCGTTCAGCGCGGCCGGTACAGCATCACAGGGTCTAAGGCCAGTGCCACAATTTCAGATGCTCCCCCTACTGTTCACCTGTTCAGTGTCTAAATATAAATCGTGATAGTATAACGAAGACCGTAATTGCAAACTTGTGTGCCACACAGGAAACATGCCAAGCATTTGAAATGCAGCTGCGTTCAGCGCGGCCGGTACAGCATCACAGGGTCTAAGGCCAGTGCCACAATTTCAGATGCTCCCCCTACTGTTCACCTGTTCAGTGTCTAAATATAAATCGTGATAGTATAACGAAGACCGTAATTGCAAACTTGTGTGCCACACAGGAAACATGCCAAGCATTTGAAATGCAGCTGCGTTCAGCGCGGCCGGTACAGCATCACAGGGTCTAAGGCCAGTGCCACAATTTCAGATGCTCCCCCTACTGTTCACCTGTTCAGTGTCTAAATATAAATCGTGATAGTATAACGAAGACCGTAATTGCAAACTTGTGTGCCACACAGGAAACATGCCAAGCATTTGAAATGCAGCTGCGTTCAGCGCGGCCGGTACAGCATCACAGGGTCTAAGGCCAGTGCCACAATTTCAGATGCTCCCCCTACTGTTCACCTGTTCAGTGTCTAAATATAAATCGTGATAGTATAACGAAGACCGTAATTGCAAACTTGTGTGCCACACAGGAAACATGCCAAGCATTTGAAATGCAGCTGCGTTCAGCGCGGCCGGTACAGCATCACAGGGTCTAAGGCCAGTGCCACAATTTCAGATGCTCCCCCTACTGTTCACCTGTTCAGTGTCTAAATATAAATCGTGATAGTATAACGAAGACCGTAATTGCAAACTTGTGTGCCACACAGGAAACATGCCAAGCATTTGAAATGCAGCTGCGTTCAGCGCGGCCGGTACAGCATCACAGGGTCTAAGGCCAGTGCCACAATTTCAGATGCTCCCCCTACTGTTCACCTGTTCAGTGTCCAAATATAAATCGTGATAGTATAACGAAGACCGTAATTGCAAACTTGTGTGCCACACAGGAAACATGCCAAGCATTTCAAATGCAGCTGCATTCAGCGCGGCCTATACAGTATCATAGGGTCCGAGGCCAGTGCCACAATTTCAGATGCTCCCCCTACTGTACACCTGTTCAGTGTCCAAATATAAATCGTGATAGTATAACGAAGACCGTAATTGCAAACTTGTGTGCCACACAGGAAACATGCCAAGCATTTGAAATGCAGCTGCGTTCAGCACGGCCGGTACAGCATCACAGGGTCTAAGGCCAGTGCCACAATTTCAGATGCTCCCCCTACTGTACACCTGTTCAGTGTCCAAATATAAATCGTGATAGTATAACGAACACAGTAATTGCAAACTTGTGTGCCACACAGGAAGCATGCCAAGCATTTCAAATGCATCTGCGTTCAGCGCGGCCGATACAGCATCACAGGGTCTAAGGCCAGTGCCACAATTTCAGATGTTCCCCCTACTGTACACCTGTTCAGTGTCCAAATATAAATCGTGATAGTATAACGAAGACCGTAATTACAAACTTGTGTGCCACACAGGAAACATGCCAAGCTTTCAAATGCAGCTGCATTCAGCGCGGCCTATACAGTATCATAGGGTCCGAGACCAGTGCCACAATTTCAGATGCTTCCCCACTGTACATCTGTTCAGTGTCCAAATATAAATCGTGATAGTGCAACGAAGACCGTAATTACAAACTTGTGTGCCACACAGGAAACATACCAAGCATTTCAAATGCAGCTGCATTCAGCGCGGCCTATACAGTATCATAGGGTCCGAGACCAGTGCCACAATTTCAGATGCTTCCCCACTGTACATCTGTTCAGTGTCCAAATATAAATCGTGATAGTGCAACGAAGACCATAATTGCAAACTTGTGTGCCACACAGGAAACATGCCAAGCATTTCAAATGCAGCTGCATTCAGCGCGGCCTATACAGTATCATAGGGTCCGATACCAGTGCCACAATTTCAGATGCTTCCCCACTGTACATCTGTTCAGTGTCCAAATATAAATCGTGATAGTGCAACCAAGACCGTAATTACAAACTTGTGTGCCACACAGGAAACATGCCAAGCATTTCAAATGCAGCTGCATTCAGCGCGGCCTATACAGTATCATAGGGTCCGAGGCCAGTGCCACAATTTCAGATGCTTCCCCACTGTACATCTGTTCAGTGTCCAAATATAACTCGTGATAGTGCAACCAAGACCGTAATTACAAACTTGTGTGCCACACAGGAAACATGCCAAGCATTTCAAATGCAGCTGCATTCAGCGCGGCCTATACAGTATCATAGGGTCCGAGGCCAGTGCCACAATTTCAGGTGCTTCTCCACTGTACATCTGTTCAGTGTCCAAATATAAATCGTGATAGTGCAACGAAGACCGTAATTACAAACTTGTGCGCCACACAGGAAACATGCCAAGCATTTCAAATGCAGCTGCATTCAGCGCGGCCTATACAGTATCATAGGGTCCGAGGCCAGTGCCACAATTTCAGATGCTTCCCCACTGTACATCTGTTCAGTGTCCAAATATAAATCGTGATAGTGCAACCAAGACCGTAATTACAAACTTGTGTGCCACACAGGAAACATGCCAAGCATTTCAAATGCAGCTGCATTCAGCGCGGCCTATACAGTATCATAGGGTCCGAGGCCAGTGCCACAATTTCAGATGCTTCCCCACTGTACATCTGTTCAGTGTCCAAATATAAATCGTGATACTGCAACGAAGACCGTAATTACAAACTTGTGTGCCACACAGGAAACATGCCAAGCATTTCAAATGCAGCTGCATTCAGCGCGGCCTATACAGTATCATAGGGTCCGAGACCAGTGCCACAATTTCAGATGCTTCCCCACTGTACACCTGTTCAGTGTCCAAATATAAATCGTGATAGTGCAACGAAGACCGTAATGGCAAACTTGTGTGCCACACAGGAAACATGCCAAGCATTTCAAATGCAGCTGCGTTCAGCGCGGCCGGTACAGCATCACAGGGCCTAAGGCCAGTGCCACAATTTCAGATGCTCCCCCTACTGTACACCTGTTCAGTGTCCAAATATAAATCGCGATAGTATAACGAAGACCGTAATGGCAAACTTGTGTGCCACACAGGAAACATGCCAAGCATTTCAAATGCAGCTTCATTCAGCGCGGCCTATACAGTATCATAGGGTCCGAGGCCAGTGCCACAATTTCAGATGCTTCCCCACTGTACATCTGTTCAGTGTCCAAATATAAATCGTGATAGTGCAACCAAGACCGTAATTACAAACTTGTGTGCCACACAGGAAACATGCCAAGCATTTGAAATGCAGCTGCGTTCAGCGCGGCCGGTACAGCATCACAGGGTCTAAGGCCAGTGCCACAATTTCAGATGCTCCCCCTACTGTTCACCTGTTCAGTGTCTAAATATAAATCGTGATAGTATAACGAAGACCGTAATTGCAAACTTGTGTGCCACACAGGAAACATGCCAAGCATTTGAAATGCAGCTGCGTTCAGCGCGGCCGGTACAGCATCACAGGGTCTAAGGCCAGTGCCACAATTTCAGATGCTCCCCCTACTGTTCACCTGTTCAGTGTCTAAATATAAATCGTGATAGTATAACGAAGACCGTAATTGCAAACTTGTGTGCCACACAGGAAACATGCCAAGCATTTGAAATGCAGCTGCGTTCAGCGCGGCCGGTACAGCATCACAGGGTCTAAGGCCAGTGCCACAATTTCAGATGCTCCCCCTACTGTTCACCTGTTCAGTGTCTAAATATAAATCGTGATAGTATAACGAAGACCGTAATTGCAAACTTGTGTGCCACACAGGAAACATGCCAAGCATTTGAAATGCAGCTGCGTTCAGCGCGGCCGGTACAGCATCACAGGGTCTAAGGCCAGTGCCACAATTTCAGATGCTCCCCCTACTGTTCACCTGTTCAGTGTCTAAATATAAATCGTGATAGTATAACGAAGACCGTAATTGCAAACTTGTGTGCCACACAGGAAACATGCCAAGCATTTGAAATGCAGCTGCGTTCAGCGCGGCCGGTACAGCATCACAGGGTCTAAGGCCAGTGCCACAATTTCAGATGCTCCCCCTACTGTTCACCTGTTCAGTGTCTAAATATAAATCGTGATAGTATAACGAAGACCGTAATTGCAAACTTGTGTGCCACACAGGAAACATGCCAAGCATTTGAAATGCAGCTGCGTTCAGCGCGGCCGGTACAGCATCACAGGGTCTAAGGCCAGTGCCACAATTTCAGATGCTCCCCCTACTGTTCACCTGTTCAGTGTCTAAATATAAATCGTGATAGTATAACGAAGACCGTAATTGCAAACTTGTGTGCCACACAGGAAACATGCCAAGCATTTGAAATGCAGCTGCGTTCAGCGCGGCCGGTACAGCATCACAGGGTCTAAGGCCAGTGCCACAATTTCAGATGCTCCCCCTACTGTTCACCTGTTCAGTGTCTAAATATAAATCGTGATAGTATAACGAAGACCGTAATTGCAAACTTGTGTGCCACACAGGAAACATGCCAAGCATTTGAAATGCAGCTGCGTTCAGCGCGGCCGGTACAGCATCACAGGGTCTAAGGCCAGTGCCACAATTTCAGATGCTCCCCCTACTGTTCACCTGTTCAGTGTCTAAATATAAATCGTGATAGTATAACGAAGACCGTAATTGCAAACTTGTGTGCCACACAGGAAACATGCCAAGCATTTGAAATGCAGCTGCGTTCAGCGCGGCCGGTACAGCATCACAGGGTCTAAGGCCAGTGCCACAATTTCAGATGCTCCCCCTACTGTTCACCTGTTCAGTGTCCAAATATAAATCGTGATAGTATAACGAAGACCGTAATTGCAAACTTGTGTGCCACACAGGAAACATGCCAAGCATTTCAAATGCAGCTGCATTCAGCGCGGCCTATACAGTATCATAGGGTCCGAGGCCAGTGCCACAATTTCAGATGCTCCCCCTACTGTACACCTGTTCAGTGTCCAAATATAAATCGTGATAGTATAACGAAGACCGTAATTGCAAACTTGTGTGCCACACAGGAAACATGCCAAGCATTTGAAATGCAGCTGCGTTCAGCACGGCCGGTACAGCATCACAGGGTCTAAGGCCAGTGCCACAATTTCAGATGCTCCCCCTACTGTACACCTGTTCAGTGTCCAAATATAAATCGTGATAGTATAACGAACACAGTAATTGCAAACTTGTGTGCCACACAGGAAGCATGCCAAGCATTTCAAATGCATCTGCGTTCAGCGCGGCCGATACAGCATCACAGGGTCTAAGGCCAGTGCCACAATTTCAGATGTTCCCCCTACTGTACACCTGTTCAGTGTCCAAATATAAATCGTGATAGTATAACGAAGACCGTAATTACAAACTTGTGTGCCACACAGGAAACATGCCAAGCTTTCAAATGCAGCTGCATTCAGCGCGGCCTATACAGTATCATAGGGTCCGAGACCAGTGCCACAATTTCAGATGCTTCCCCACTGTACATCTGTTCAGTGTCCAAATATAAATCGTGATAGTGCAACGAAGACCGTAATTACAAACTTGTGTGCCACACAGGAAACATACCAAGCATTTCAAATGCAGCTGCATTCAGCGCGGCCTATACAGTATCATAGGGTCCGAGACCAGTGCCACAATTTCAGATGCTTCCCCACTGTACATCTGTTCAGTGTCCAAATATAAATCGTGATAGTGCAACGAAGACCATAATTGCAAACTTGTGTGCCACACAGGAAACATGCCAAGCATTTCAAATGCAGCTGCATTCAGCGCGGCCTATACAGTATCATAGGGTCCGATACCAGTGCCACAATTTCAGATGCTTCCCCACTGTACATCTGTTCAGTGTCCAAATATAAATCGTGATAGTGCAACCAAGACCGTAATTACAAACTTGTGTGCCACACAGGAAACATGCCAAGCATTTCAAATGCAGCTGCATTCAGCGCGGCCTATACAGTATCATAGGGTCCGAGGCCAGTGCCACAATTTCAGATGCTTCCCCACTGTACATCTGTTCAGTGTCCAAATATAACTCGTGATAGTGCAACCAAGACCGTAATTACAAACTTGTGTGCCACACAGGAAACATGCCAAGCATTTCAAATGCAGCTGCATTCAGCGCGGCCTATACAGTATCATAGGGTCCGAGGCCAGTGCCACAATTTCAGGTGCTTCCCCACTGTACATCTGTTCAGTGTCCAAATATAAATCGTGATAGTGCAACGAAGACCGTAATTACAAACTTGTGCGCCACACAGGAAACATGCCAAGCATTTCAAATGCAGCTGCATTCAGCGCGGCCTATACAGTATCATAGGGTCCGAGGCCAGTGCCACAATTTCAGATGCTTCCCCACTGTACATCTGTTCAGTGTCCAAATATAAATCGTGATAGTGCAACCAAGACCGTAATTACAAACTTGTGTGCCACACAGGAAACATGCCAAGCATTTCAAATGCAGCTGCATTCAGCGCGGCCTATACAGTATCATAGGGTCCGAGGCCAGTGCCACAATTTCAGATGCTTCCCCACTGTACATCTGTTCAGTGTCCAAATATAAATCGTGATACTGCAACGAAGACCGTAATTACAAACTTGTGTGCCACACAGGAAACATGCCAAGCATTTCAAATGCAGCTGCATTCAGCGCGGCCTATACAGTATCATAGGGTCCGAGACCAGTGCCACAATTTCAGATGCTTCCCCACTGTACACCTGTTCAGTGTCCAAATATAAATCGTGATAGTGCAACGAAGACCGTAATGGCAAACTTGTGTGCCACACAGGAAACATGCCAAGCATTTCAAATGCAGCTGCGTTCAGCGCGGCCGGTACAGCATCACAGGGCCTAAGGCCAGTGCCACAATTTCAGATGCTCCCCCTACTGTACACCTGTTCAGTGTCCAAATATAAATCGCGATAGTATAACGAAGACCGTAATGGCAAACTTGTGTGCCACACAGGAAACATGCCAAGCATTTCAAATGCAGCTTCATTCAGCGCGGCCTATACAGTATCATAGGGTCCGAGGCCAGTGCCACAATTTCAGATGCTTCCCCACTGTACATCTGTTCAGTGTCCAAATATAAATCGTGATAGTGCAACGAAGACCGTAATTACAAACTTGTGTGCCACACAGGAAACATGCCAAGCATTTCAAATGCAGCTGCATTCAGCGCGGCCTACACAGTATCATAGGGTCCGAGGCCAGTGCTACAATTTCAGATGCTTCCCCACTGTACATCTGTTCAGTGTCCAAATATAAATCGTGATAGTGCAACATGCTTACAGTGATTACAGCTATAGCATGCGTCCGAAATACACATCTGTCGTGCGTATACGCACGTGTACGTGGTCTATCCATCTGATTCATATGGTAACCCACATATATTCATATTGTACCACGTGTAGCGAGGCGCGTACTTCCGCAAGCCCTGCTGTGAAATATTTCATGCCGTGACCATCATGTATTCGGGCACGATTGTGTTGTGCAAGGTTAATTCGTGCAATCGTCCCTATGTATCCGTGAAAAAAAAAATGAAATAAATGTTTAAATAAAATAAAAAAATGCCGAGATAAATGTTTTTCTCACCACACAGTACCTCAGGAGCTTGTCTTGAAAGAGCATTTGGTACGTAGCATGGGCTAGCAAGGTATTCCCAAGGTTTTCATGGGGGACACGGTAAGGGAAGTGGTTGACGCTTTTTTGGAATTTCTGACCGGTATTTTGGGGGTGTCGACTAGCAACTGTGGGAGTTCATATTGCGGTGGAAGGTATAAACACCTGCTGCGACTGTTTTGTGTTGCAATTACGTATGCTGTGTGTTGTGGCGTTCAGAAGACGCTTATGGGTGTACAACCTGTTGTCACTCAGCTGTCTTATTTATTCTTTCCGCATACACACGGGCAGCAGCGGCGCGCTGTGCTTTCTACTCTCGGTCTTCGGACGGCATACGCACTTTGTGTGGCTCCCCCTTTGTGAGGAGCCTGGTACAATCGCGGCAAGCGCACAGCTTCCGATTTATTGCCCTCTCCCTGCCAATTGACAACAGGGCAGCGCAGTGACGATGCTGCAGGTGTTGTGATGTCATATGTGAGTGACGTCACTGCTAGTCACATTCACTATGCCACGTGACGTTGTGACGTCATTTCATTTCGGCTACTCGCCACAATCTCCATCAACGCCACGAAACTTCCCTTACAGAGCTATGGCTGTAAAGCAGCCTGCGAGCGGACAACCCTACAGGTTATTGTGCTCTACCAGACCGTTGGGGCTCGCCCTTATTCCTGCTTGTACGTATATTGCGTACCGTGCTCAAAATACTGTATTTTATATACTTTGTTAGTATTTTAGTCTCTTAATCCGCTCTTTTTCGGAAAGATATCTGCACACTATTTCAAATACTTTTTGCAGTATTTTCTGCCCTCTACTCTAATTAGTTTTCGTTTGTCTGTTCGTCTTCATAGCATGTTCAGTTTCACACCAAACTACCCTTGCTTTCATGTTTTTTTCTTTCTTCTTTTTCAATGCATTGTGGAATGGACAACTTATTGACCAACTAGGTTATTTTTCGAAGAAAGATAGGCAAGCTGCGTAACGAGCATTGTGAAATGCAACTCCTACAACGAGCCAATAATGTCTATATACTTAAATAAATTGAAAACAAACAAACGGTAATCAGTTTCGTGACCTATTACTCGAATATCTGAAACTTCAGTTCTTTTGGGGCGATTGCTACTCTACTCGAATTACTTTCTTTTCCAAGTATTTCTACTGTATCTCAACTACGTTCTCCTTTCCGTAATTAGCATCGTACGTGTCTGAAATACGTTTCTATAGTAGCCTGTACATGTCTGAGCATATCCTACTACTGAATGCCCAGACGCAAGCGTCTCTGATGAAACCTACCGTGTGAATGACTCCCTCGTGCGTCGTGATGAGACGATCGTCCTCCAGACGGCTGGGTTGTTTCACTCCAAATGAACCAGTCGGACGGCTCGACCATCTCCGATATTTTTCGGATAATGTATGCGAGTCGAGGGCCCGCGCAGATTACATAGTTGGTTAGGAGCTTGAGGTAATTAAACGTATCCCTGAAGTGTCCACTGTTGTAAAAAAAAACGTGTATTTTCTCGTGTATGTCAAATAGTACTTTTCTGGTCTATCGAATGACGATTTATAGATATTTTGATCTTGAGTACGTCTTGATTTTCAGCAAATCAGGAGATACAGTGTTAGTAATTCTGAATGATAGTTGCCATTGAATGCTTTGTGTGGCGATGTTCTGCTACCGTCACCTACTCTTATTATTGACGGTCTGTCACGATGTGCTAATAGTTAATTAATTAGTTAATGGTTAATAAATTGGATCAAGTAATGCTAATGATTTTCCAAACGTGACTTCTCTGACACGCTCATGAGCCAGTATACGCGTACTTCACGAGAGTCCATGCTGGTGTTTTAGAATGGGTTGTACACAAGACCAGAAATTTTGGGGGCTCGTTTTCTGGAGCCCGCATGCGTTAGCTTGCTGGTGAAGTGCTTAAGAATACCCTATATGCCAACGAAACGAAGCCACGGAACTGTGTGTAGTCGCACGCTGCCATATGTTCTACACATTCTTCTTGAACATGACAATAAGATGGAATCGAGGAATTAAGAATTACCTAAGGGCCTGGGGTCTATAAAAGGAGAAACTTGGAACACTTGACATGTGCTCTCAGAGCCGAAGAAGCACGTGGTTCAAGTATAGACCCCTGGTGTGGTTCCAAGACCGGAGATTGGGGAGTCGATGTGCGTGTGTGTACGGGGGAAGGGGACAGTCTGTTGACGTATTGGCTAGTCTGCGTCTTTGAAGCATGGCATTCCCGCAGTATAGGTGCTGGGTGTCAGCAAGTTCTCCTGTGAAGCACCTGCATGTGCCTGCCTGGTTGCCTGGTCTAGCACCGGTGGCAGCGTTGTCGGGATAGTCGCGTGTAATGGGGTAGTGTACTGTTCTCCAGCGGTGAATCACCCCAGGCCATAGTCATGATATATTTGTTGTTCTTGTTGGGATAGTTGGACATGCTACACAGGTCAGTTGTATCAATAACTGCTCTGGCGCCTTAATCCAGCTTGCTAGGGAGAACGAGCAAGTTTTATTCTTTTCGTTAACGGAGTTGTAGTTAGGAAAAAAAAATATGGAGATTGTGGCTCCTACAAAACACAGGAGCCGGCAACTCCGAAACACTTGAAAGTAAACCAGTAAGTCTAAAAAGTTAGAGGCGCTGCAACGTCCACAAGAAATGTCATTAAAGCAGCTGCCGTCTCTATCAATGCCTCCTTTTGATCGTTAGGTTGATTCTGGGGAAATAGCGCATAGAAATTGTTCGCTATGTGCAAGAGTTGCGCTCTAGGAATCTACGTTTTGGTATCGCAACACAGGGCAGAGGAAGAGAAACGACGTAAGATATGGTCACGCCAAGTTAGTTTCGGATGTCCTACTTTTGCCACTTAGCTACAGGAAGAGGCGCGTTTTAGACGATACGGAATTTCCACAGACAGTCTCGTTTTCCGTGGGGTGACGGTTCAGCTCCTAAGTAAGTTTAGCTTAGCCTATATAATGCACAATACCTTTATACGTATATCTGTACATATAATATGCCCAGCGTGTTTGGGAAATAGCAGAAGGAAATACGTGCATCTATCGAGTGACAGGGACAGATATGTTACGGCTTAGCGCAATTTTTTCCTTCTCGTTAAGGTCCAGCAACAACAGTGAAAAGCTGCATTATTTTTAGTATACAGGATGTAGTTATATGGACAGGAAATTGATATTCTGAGATAATTTTCTTCCCCTTTGGAATATGGTGCGAGGGAAATGAACCGTGGCCCTTTTCTGTGAGTACTTAGAGGTTGGCAGTTCTGGTCGTACGGTGTACATTTTTACCGCGCAGACGTATCAGATGATGATGAAGTTCATAGAATGTTGGCATATCTGGCGTATAACGTGGCGTAGCCAGACCTCCATGGAAGGGGGGGGGGGGGCTCCTTACAAAAACCCATTCCTCCCCCCACGCATCCTTGTGTACAGAGAGAGATGAAAATACAAAATATTTGAATAACATAATGTTTAAGTTTAATAATGCTTTTGCATATGGCGTGTAATGAGCGGTGAGGCCGCCTCACGAGATTTGAAATTGCTCAAAAAGCACACAGGTTCAAAAGTATTCAAGTGTGTTGCTTAGATAGACGCCGGTTAACTGCAGGAGCTTTTACTATCGTCACGCTGCCCCCCCCCCTTTCCGCTATATAAATTATTTTTTTACTCCTCGGATTTGCAGGATTAGCGTGGGTTGGTCTGTGGCAGGTAGGGGGGCTCCAGCCCCCCCCCCCCCCTCCCCCTAGCCCCCTCGTGTGGCTAAGCCACTGCATGACACGAAGAGCAGACGAGATCCAGCACTCTTAGAAAATAAGGGTGGAGCAGTTACACCTTTTAGGAGGTAAGAGTTGTCGCAAATGTTGTGCCTAAAAGGTTGCAAAGTTCTACCTGCTACCTCACTCTCAAAACAGAACTTCACCGCATAGCACGTTGTCCGACAACCATTGCCACGAATGATAGGTTTATCGCTTCTGATTCGGTGAGCGAGGGGGCGTACGCCTTCTTGTAGCAGTTTGGATATATGGTAATTTCTTTTACCACCTTTTCACACCCTTTTTTCTTAGAGTGAGGTGTGCAGGAACTCCCAAAAGAGGACACGCAGGGGCATCCCTCTATCATACGCGCTTTGGCAAATGCACCCTTGAGGGTGACTCGGATAGTGCCGCTGAACTCTACCTACACGCGCAAAAAAAGTAGAGAAAACTTGGAACTCGGTGAAGTTACCCTTACCAAAAGGGGGAAAGCGATCAATGGTGACGTCCAGGATAAGCGTGATACTAGAAAGTTCTTCGTGCATCTTACGCTATCACCTTTGCGTACCGTGCTCTTAAAAATGATGGTGGTGGTGGTGACGATGGTGAAAGGACTCGCCGTTGTCTGCCTCACAGATGTGGGCAACGTCACGACTGGCGCCCTGGGGAATGTGCGTCCTGGGCCGACTTCTAAGGGAACTTAAAAATGAACTTTACCACATAGCACACTGAAGACCAACCATTGTACAGAGTGATACCTCTATCACTCCTGATTTGTGGAAAGCGCGGGGCGTACGCCTTTTTGTGACAATTAACATTTCTGCATAAGTGTCACAAAAAGGCGTACACCTCCATATTTTGAACGAATCATGACACAGAATGATATCATTCGAAATGGCGCGGTTGGCTAGGAGCGTGCTTTGTGGTGAAGTTCTATTTTAACAGTGTATGTGGTGAAGTTCTATTTTGTTTTTGTATAAATTCATTCATTTTCAAGAGTGCATGTTGAGATTGTGTACGGAAGGGATACCGAAGTTCTGTTTATGTCAACTTCCTTGGTAGCGCTAAAATACACGGACGACACTGGATGAACACGTACACAGGCGCTCTCTTTATGTTTTATGCATGTCCACAACCACCAACACTACCCCCTTACGTACATAAAAGCGATAGCGTACTATGCACTAAAACTCACTAGTATCTGTCGTTGAAAGCAGACTCACACGTCGGTGGGTCTGAACGTGTGTGTGTGATCATCGAATCGCGGGGGTACACATGTACCAGGGGTCAGAAACCTTCACAATTCCAAGGGTCACATTTCACCCCTTCCCCACTCGTCGACGTTTTTCCAGGTGCTTCAGAAGATATTTGAAACCATTCTAAAACAAGACTAAATTAGCCTGCCGAAGCTGTTTATCGCTGCTGAATAACAATGTGAACAGTACTTTGTAACTATTACAGTGTGATAAGTGTAACTGTTACGAAAGCTTGCATTTTCGATGGCTCGTTGCATTCACAAGGTTATGGTAGGAGAATACGACTAACACGTTTTGTTAATTTTATTAGGAGCGGGAAAGGCAACAGAGAGAACACATGTATGCATGTTTGCGTGCAGCGTTTACGTTAGCAGCAGCTAGACGATGTTCGTATAATTGATTGATTGATTAGAAAAAATATAATACTTAATCTTTTTTTCTTCTTCTTACACATGTCTCATGACTTGCTATACTGAAACATCTGGTTAGCATGGTTTAAAGCTCGATATGTTTCCCTTCAGAGAAGAACCACAACGAGCCACATGACAAGAGCCACGTCGCTGACCCGTATGCAGTACTATTTGAAAGGCGCCAAAAGCTTGAGTATCCTCCAAGGATGCAGCATGGACGGCATCTAAGACTTGGACGAAACAACGCTGTTCTGCAGGCGTATTTCAATAGTAGAGCAGCATTTACCGACACGGTCCGTAGCGCCTGCGTGGCAAAAACAGAGCGACAAGCAGACTTGCGAGCAACGCTTTCGGGACCTGCGATTAGCGATTATGGGTTTAATGGCACAAAGGCGGCAAATGCCAAAGAGCGCCATAACTATGGTGAGTGTGAGAGAGACGAGGATGAGACAGAGGAGGAGGATGACGATAACAAGTGAGTTTGGCAGTTAAAAGGTATCCGGAAAAAGAAAAAAAAAAGACGTCTAAAAAGACGAGAGCTCAGGTATTCCCTTAACGAATGTGATGAGTGAGCGCTGTGCACCCTGACGATGAATCACAGGTCATTCGCCCAGCACTTTCACGACGCCAAAGGGTCGACTATCAAGGAGGTCCAGTGATCTCTGAAGTTGCATACGTGCAGTGCGAAACAGCGCACATTCGAGAAGAATATGTTCCGAATCTTCACGCCCACCATATGTCCTTTCGAAGAGAAGATATAAGCACTAGATGACTAATAACCTAAAATTCATTTATGAACTCCTTGATTAAGGATTTTGGGGCAAAAGTCATATAGAAGAATAAAAGACAATCCTAGTTGACAGCCATTTTATTTTATTTTTAAGTCCTGAAACAAGCACGTACATCAAAATATCCATCGCCGAATCTTGCCATGCAAATTGGCCGACATGGAAAAACCGCGTGGATGAGGAGCGCTGGAAAGACAACGCTCATTTCATGTCAGAGGGCCGCGTTTCCCCCAATGTTTCCCCACGTTTCCCCCACAGTCCCCCAATGCCTTCCTGCTGTCCTCTCTCCATCTGTCCACATCTGTATGCCGCTTCTACACTCTTAGAAATGATGATGGTGGTGGTGATGGCGAAAGGGCTTGCCGTTGTCGGCCTCACGTATGTGGGCAACGTCACGACTGACGCCCTGGGGAAATACGCGTCCTGGGCCGACTTCTAGGGGAACTGTGCCGACATATGTCTGAAAGCGTCTGAGGAAAAGCCAGGGAAAACCCCAGACAGCACAGCCGGCACCGGGATTCGAACCCTCTTAGAAATGAACTTCACCACATAGCACGCTCCTAGCCAACCATCATCCCGAATGACAACGTTCTCGCCCCTGATTTGTTGACAACGGGAGGAGGAGCCTATTTTGTGCCATTATGCACGGCACAAAATAGGCTCCTCCTCACGTTTTCAACAAATCTGGGGCGAGAACGTTGTCATTCGGGGTGATGGTTTGCTAGGAGCGTGCTATGTGGTGAAGTTCATTTTTAAGAGTGCAGTCACAGTTACTTCGCGGCTCTAACATGGAATGAAAGAAGAAAAGAAAGAGAACCACGTGCTGTGGAGCGATGGAGATGATTGGAGTAGGAGCTGATCCGTTGCTCAGATCCACCGCTTTGCGCACTGCATTCCCCAGGGCGTCAGTCGTGACGG
Source organism: Ornithodoros turicata (assembly GCF_037126465.1). Taxonomy (NCBI): domain Eukaryota; kingdom Metazoa; phylum Arthropoda; class Arachnida; order Ixodida; family Argasidae; genus Ornithodoros; species Ornithodoros turicata. The sequence continues at coordinate 25,562,410 of NC_088207.1, forward strand.
TGCAATCTCTGTGAGGCCTACAACAGCGAGACCTTTCACAACCACCACCACCACTTTGTGGACCAGATAATACTCCTCCGACAAAGGTCATGCACTCCTGACGCACTCGCGGTTTCGGTTTCGGCTTCGGCTCGTTTCAACGTACGTGCTCGTTTCAGCATTAAAAAAATAAAAAATAAAGTGGTTTTCAACGAGGCTCGTCTTCCATTCTGCCATCTGACTTCTGCCCGAAAACCCCTCATTAGAGAGTTTTTATGAATATTATATAATTACTCATATAGTATATAGATACTCAATTCTAGGGGATGTCCGCCTGGCCGTATAACCCAGCTGCAAAAACGGTATCCATACTGCTCTTATAGCTTTCGAAAATGATACGCCGAAAAAAAAGAAGAAAAAAAAAAGAAAAGAAACATCCTGTACATTTGACTGTTGACGTGTAGATATAGTGCTGAACGTTCCAAGCTCTTTTTTTTCTTCTAATCTTAATGTATCTATCTGTTGACGTTAGGAAGCCCATAACTGACCGAACAGCACAGCGCCGTTGTACAGGATCGTGCCACGGTCCAATGACTTTAAGCATATATAGTGAACAATTCTACTACTAATCGCTTCTAGCGTCTGGAGGACTAGTTCTGCCTGGGGAAGGATATGGCCTTGAAGCGTGGGGGAAGCACTGTCTAAAAATTCCATAATAGTCAAGAAAAAAGAAAAAGAAAAAAGAAGGCGTACCGTTTACGTATGCCTCTGTCATCTTTAGCTACGCACGTGTGACCAGTAGCTGGTCCCGTTACATAAATATTCTGCACTTCAAAGCTCTACAGAAAAATTCTAAATGAAAGAAAAAAAAAAAGAAACGAAATGAATAGATAATGTCTTTTCTAAATTCTACAGCGCAAATTGTCTCGGCCTTTGTCTTATTGCTAAACAGTATTAGCACATAGGACCTCTATCATCTGGCGCCCCCTCTGGGAAGTGCGCGCCCGCGGCGGTCCCTCCCTGATGGAGCTGCATGGAGGGGTGTCGCCTAGAAAAGTAGGACGCCTCCATGCAGAACGATGGCGAGCGCTAAGCAAATGACCAAATGCAATGAAGAGTGGAAAGGCTATTCTATGGCGTTTTGCTCTTTCTCTAAGTGCAACACACAGAGCGCTGAAAAGAAAGAAAAATCGTGGGAGGTAAAAAGACCGAGGCACGCGTACCTTGGCCTTGAACAGACACACATATCCTTGTGCAAGACCTATTCGCGACGGGGAAAGTTGTCAGCGTGTCAGTGCCGTCAAACCATTTTTCTTGCGACATCGTTGCGTGCGACTTCTTTCATGTCACGCGCAAGTTATCGTAACGCCTAGTATTCTATATCGATGTCGAATCTGTCAGTGACGTCGGTACCGAAGTCGTGCGCTCACGTCGTCTTCAACGTGTGACCTGCCACAGGGAATGATGCGTCCCACGTGTTTCGGACATGCTCTCGTCCCAGGACAAACTTTGTGTGCTCCAGTTGAATGTGAGCTAAGAAGACGTTCAGGCCTTATGCTCCGTTCCGCGTAACGGAAAGGCTGAGCGCCGTGTTCTGTTTTTTCTTGCAGCTGCCATATACCAAACCGTAATTAGTGCTTGAAATGAGGGGTGCCGGCGCACTAGACGTCATTTGCAGAAGTTTATTGGACATCGATTGCAGTTTGGGACATAAAGGGCCTTATACTTGACGATTGTCATACGCGAATGACCTTAATGTCTAACGCTTAATACTCACCACGACTTGCACATCTTAGGACAAGAGACTGAGGACGAGAACCGCCGACACTGGATAGGAGAAGAATGGTTTCTGATGGAAATATCGGCGGCTCCCGTCTTGAGGCTGTTCCCTCAACATTTTCTTACTGGCTCTACGTTTCCACGACTTGCAAAGTAAGTTTGGATTGATGTGGAGTTTTTAGTACGTTAAGGGGTGATTCTTGATCTACGGAGCTAACTATCAAATAGGGAAACAACAAATGGATTTCATTTTATATTGAAGGTGACAAGGAATGCATAAAGGTCATCCTTCGTCTTTCACTTGACGAAGAACATGACAATGATAAATGCCGCGTGTTAGCGCCGCGAAGCAACTGTAGCTATGAGCGGCGTACAGACGTTGACAGGTGAGGACGGGACAGCAGGAAGGAGTGGAGGACAGGGGGTTAGTACGCGATCTGGGCCGACTTCAGGGGGAAGTGTGCCGACATTCTTCTAGAATGCCTTCAGAAAACCCAGGGAAAACCTCAGGCAGCACAACCGGTGATGGGATTCGAACTCATCACTTCCCGGTCTTCGACAGCATGACCTTGACCGCCACCAACCAGCGGGACGCCTTAACCCGCTCGGCCATGCTGCTGTTTTTGTTTTTGTTTTTTAGAAAAAAAATGAAATAAGGCGAAATAATGACTTTTTTCTTGTTTTGTTTTGACTCACCGGCGGCATGGCCGAGTGGATAAAGACGTCCGCTTGTTGGTGCAAGCTTCAAGGTCGCACTGAAGACTTGAAGGTGGTGGCTTATAGAATGATTCCACCGACTGTGCTGTCCGAGGTTTTCCCTGGGTTTGACGGCAAGCTTTCTATGCGGATGTCGACACAGTTCCCCCGAAGTCGGCCTAGGACGCATACTAACCTTTCCCCCTGCCTCCCACTCCTTCCTGCTTCCCTCTCGGTCCGTTCTTCTACGTCTGTACGCCGCTTATAATCGCTGTTGCTTCGCGGTGCTTGGCATCAAAACATTATTTTTGTAACACTTATGTTCACGGTTATGCTACTTGTCAGAAAAAAGCGTACACCCCGCGTGCTTTCCACAAGATCAGGAGTGATAACAGTGTCATTCTGAGCAATGGTTGGCCTTCACCGTGTTATGTGGTGAAGTCCACGGCGAGCCCCCTCACCAGCACCGGCGACACCACCACAACCTGTGCCTGTACTGTCTGGATGTTTTCCCTAGGTTTTCCTCAGATTGGGGGACTTCAAGACAAATGTCGGCACAGTTCCATGAAGTCGGCCCAAGACGCACGGTTGCGATAGTCGTGATGTTGCCCGCCTAAGCGTGGCTGACTACGGCAAGCAGTTACATCATCATCACCACCTGTTTGAAGAATGTAGGAGGTAATTTGGGTTCCAGTCCCGATATTGGCCGCGCTGTTCTGGTGTTTTTCCCGGGTCTTCTTCATGCGGCCCTAAGGCACACGTCGTCACAGTCCCTTATGAAATCTGCCCAGTACGTAGGCACGCAACATGCGGCCATATCGACAGGCAGATCGCGCAGAAATGAGACGACATAGCCAACCAACCATTCCGGGTGTTAGGCCGTCTCGCTTCGTTGCGGAACGTGCACACGTCGCAGTGAGAAAGGAAAGGCTCATAAAAAGTGCTTCCATTTCCGTTTTCGCTCCCATGGCATTTCCGGCATACCGCACAAGACACGGTACAGTCAGTGAAGAGAGCGTCCACCATGTAGCGCATTTAATTACAACTTCCCATAGAGAGTAATACACACAGACGCGCATCATCCCCATGAACCGGGAAGTGGGTATCTCACCGTGAAAGACACGAGCACGTCAGCAGGCGTAAGCTAAATTTATCGAGAACATATACGGCGCCTTTGTTGTAGGAGAAAACGGCCTATGCGTTGTCATTGATTTCCACCGCAATATACAACGACGGCATTCCGGCAAAGGGTCGAAGGGCAAACAAGAACAGGAGGAAGAAGTGGTCTCCTGGTGCACGCACCCCTGCCGTCACGCTGTTTTCCTTCTCGTGACCGTTGCTGAAGCTCTTCCATGTCTCTTCACCGTGTTTGGCGTCTGCGCACTATTCTGAAATAGTGAAAGAAGCGTGAGTAGTAATGGTAGTAGTAGTAGTAGTAGTAGTAGTAGTAGTAGTAGTAAACAATTGAGAAAAAAGAGCGAAAAGCTGAAGAAAAGAAAAGCTGGAAGAAAGGAGCGTGAAGCTCACAACACAAGCTGCTCAAGAGATTCTACACACGTGACCCATGCGAATGCCTGCCCAAGCAGCACAACGTACTGAAAGTCGAGTGCAATAGGGGTGGACGGGTAGATGGAAGGCCTTGAACAGACTCGTGAAACTCGAGAACATTGATAAGGCACATACCGTCCACCCCTATTGCACTCGACTTTCAGTACATTTTGCTGCTTGGGTGCTTTTCTCTTTTTTTTCTCTTCTTCATCTTTTTTTTCTTCTTCTTCTTTGCTTTAGGCATTCGGTTGTTCCGGATTGTTAGTTTTGGCTAAGACCACGATCTAGAGCCGGGTTAAGGGTTAGACACGAATTATGATATCTCACACATTATCGTCGTCGTGACTACCGTCATTCGTCTGCTGCTTGCTACGATAACTGTATTCTGAAGAGCTTAAAACCCTAGGTCAGGTTTTGTCTTCCGGTGGTGCGGAAAATTTGAATTGCTGAAGTGTTGGAAAGGAAAGTCAGTGACGAAACCAAAAGAACAAGAAGATGAGGTTTTTGGGCTGGCCCGTTATCGCTATCTCTGAATGATACACGTCTGCCGCCCGCCGCCTAGAAAGGAAACATTCCCGTGACGTCATTCACCTGATGAAAGTATTTCTACCGAGGCGACATTCGTCCCATAGAACTACGATTGTAGTGTACAACAGATGCATTATGCGGGACTCATTGTATTCGGCAGTATAGTTTATGCGTGGAAAACGTAAGGCGCTCCAAAACTAAACTGCATAGCACCCAGCTAGTTTCTATAAACATGAAAGAAAAAAAAAGCAAGAAAAAAAAAAACGCTGGTTAATAACGCGATACCTCATTCAACTGCAGCGTACCTTTCAACTTGGCCCAAATCCTTATTGCAGATCTCCAATAACCCAATGCCCATTTGCATGGATCCATGGTATGAAGACCGACATAGGGTCAGTGTTGTACATATCGGCGCTACTAGTAGCGCTGATATGTACAGCGCTGATATTATGTCGGTCTTCTTACCATATTCGCTACTCTTTTCAGTAGCGGAGTTGCGATCGCTCTACATCTTAAATCGGCAACGGAAAAGTATTTCCGCTACACATATGAGTATTGGCGGACTCTTTCTTTGCTACCGCCACCGCTACTTTTCATAACATGGAAGACGTGGAGGGGGGAAAATGAGATAACGGCGAAGCATAATGTTTTCTTAATCCTTTTAGCTACTTGCTAATCAGACGAACTCATATGACGATCTTCGTCAATTTCACAAACTTTTATAAGCTAAGCGCAACAACAACAACAACAATAAATAAAGGAGAAGTGATGGTGACTGTGAAGAGAGTGGCGAAGCTAAGCGCAATCGAATAGTTTGGAATATAATTTGTGTTAATGTGTGCAGTTTAAACTTTTGTATCTCACATTTACGAAACACAAACAGCTATGTATAACATATTGCATAACATGGTCTAAGGATAAGTTAGTTCCCATTATACAATCAGTTGCAAAACTAATGTGAGCGTGTTGATAGCCCATTTAAAACTGTTTTTTGCAGCTTTATTGTCCGGAGTCGATAAGGAAACCGTCGTGTCCTTTGGAATAGGTATACGAAAATATATCGGAAACGCTCCGAGATATGGTTTCAAACTCGTTATTGCACTCTAAACGCACCGCCGACTTTGCTTCAAGGTGTTTGTGCCGCAGGTGAAGCATTTGTCGCAAGATAGAATTACCTTAGCATATATACAGGTTGCTGAACGCGATGTAGTTATTTTGTCAAATTAAATGCGTTACACTAGTACAGGGTGTATGCTATAAAAGGTCAGTGACATTTTCGCGCGTGACACTATATCTATTTGAGAGACGGACTTGTGCTGCCATACAGTGAATCACTTATGCCAGAGAAACCTACGAAAAAATTGTGGTTACCATTCACTGCGCAATAAAATAAGCACGGCCACGGAAACTTTCGTCTTCATGTGTTTCCTATGCGCAATACCGATGGATGGAGGTGAAAGTTTGCATGGTCATATTTATTTTGTTACACAGTGCTAGGTAACCACAATCGTTCCGTAGGTTCCTCTAGCATAAATTATTCACTTTGAGGCAGAGGAAGTCTTTTCGTGATAGAGGTATAGCATCAAAGAGGTATCACTTCTTGCACGAAAATGTGACTGACCTTTTATAGCATACACCCTGTATGTGAGCCACACACACACACAAAAAAAAAAAAAAAAAGACAGAAAAAAAGGAAAAGAAACAATAATATTATTCCGGAGTCAATGCATGTCAACATGCTTATTAGTGCTATTTACACACTTGCTTAGTGACGGTACACATGCGATTAACTTTAAAGCAATCGATTCTTGACAGCGATTGAGAAATTGACATGTTCAGGGAAAAGTTACGTGACATTTTTTCTCTATATGCTTCATTGGGGAGGTAGTATCACACGGGTAGACTCGTTTTTCGTATACAGTCAAACGTTTTGTAAGAGAAGTCGTCGTTTGGCCTGAAGAATGGAAGCATGCGGTAGGCAACAACAGTAACTTCTGATTCCTGTGAGACCTAAGCTTTGGTGCCGTATATGCTAACAGCACGAAGTTGGCCCTGGCGAGAGCAAATGTCATTCACTGAACTTTTTTACGGCCTATGGTAGCCACTATGGATGACTCGATGAGTGGTCACTTGATCAATCCATCGACAGGAAGCAGACGGGAAAGACTGAGATTGGGATCCGCGGATATTGCGGACAAAATAATGGAACTGCAGAAAAATCGTTTTGTCTTGTATTCTGTCGGGAAAATTATTGCATTAAATTATTTCTTAAATGTGCATCATCGCAAGGTTAAGATAAATGTGAAGAAATATATATATTGGCTGTAAGTAGCGGTGTACCTTATGCTGCACGTCGGCTATGTGAGTCATCTTCAGACATATTCGGCAACGAAATGCGGCGAAGTGTTGCATAGAGAAAGGTACGGTAGCGGATAAGTAGCGGTATAATATTTACGTTACTTTTATTTGGTAGCGGTAGCGGTATCGCGTTACTTTTTCAAATTTGTAGCGACGCTATTATTCCGCTACTTTCTATGGAGTAACGGGCAGCGGTATTTCGTTACTTAGTTTTGGTAGCGGATACAACACTGTATAGGATAGAGTATATAGAGTAATAGAGACTGGAATAGGGTAGAGTATTGTCCTGTGGCGGTTAGGCACTCAATCATCGTAAAAATAAAGTTGCTCTTGAGTAGAGTTGGAGATATCGCAAAACAAGTGCTACGCGCTCTTGAGTACATTATTTATTTATGAATGAAGCTTAAGCAATGCGTGGATCAGGGTAATCAGTAGCGTCACACACGCGGGCCGCATGTGACCAGCAGTCAGCTATTCTGTGGCGCAAGGGCTCTTGACCTCTAAAGAGAATATAGCTGCCCTCCCCGAAATAATGAAGAACAGACACATGAAGGAATGAAACAGGGTTTTCAGGCATTGTTTTTACACTTGCTCGCCGTAGTGTAGAAAGATAATGTTAGGAAGCACATACACATTTGAGCCGTTCTTGTGGCTCATCACCTCAACGAGCAACAGCGTACCAGATAAACAGCGTTGGGTCGGGTCCCACTCAAACAGCTAGACAACTCGATCTGCTCCTGTCGGGTTCATGTAAACCAGGCTATAGTGCAATCATTTCGCGCCTGACGAGAACAACGCCAACTCTCCCAGCATCACGGCGTTTCCTTTTACCATGACCTGCATCCCGTCAGAGTCTCCGATTTGACAGAGGGCAGCAGAACATGTTTAATATCGTTCTCGAAGGCCAAGGATCCTCATAAAGGTTTCAGACATCCCTCAGTTATGTACATGTGGTTCTTCAGCAACGCACGCTGGGCAGTGGAAATATGGGCATTCATAGGGGCTCATTATTTCATTCCCCGCATCACCACCAGCGATGGGGCAGAGTATCGCCCCTGGTACCGAAGTAGCTCCTCAAACATCATCTCCCAATAAAGTTGTTGTTGTTGTTGGGCATTCCTCTTGCTCTGCACTACCTTCTTCCTCTTCTTCTTCCTCACACAAAAATGGCTGCGGACCACGCAGAGAGGTTGACAAGGACTATATATAACTATGTAAGATTGACGTATCGCTATGAACCAGGGTCACGTCCCAATCTGCCGAATCCCAGTTCGGCCCAGTCGACAAGTCGACGTCCAGAAGTCGGCTCAGGACGCACATTCCCACAAGAGCGTTTAGTCGTGACGTTGCCCACATCTGAGGCCGCCAGCGGCGAGCTCTTTCAGCACCACCTCCACCACCATCATCCTCTTTCATCTCATCTTCATCGTCCCCTTTTATCGTCGTCACCTCATATATACCAGCTGCAGTCGTGACGATGAGCCACCGTATGACCTTGTTGACACTACGCACACTACAGACGATGCTCCGTGCTCGCTCTCGGCGATCGAACTTGACCCTGTCCTCTTTCCTTTTCTGGCCCTTGAGGTCGACGAACCTCATGCCAATGAGTGGCTTCTCCCATTGCACTACCACTTTCTTCGGCATCGGTTGACGACCATTCGTCACGCCCTTTCAAACGAGCACGGACGCTTGTTATAAGGCACTTGGCTTATTATTAGGTATTGAGCAACCCATTGTCTTATACCACATATGCAGGAAGCGCTGGTTGGATTCTGCACGGTGGTGGTCATCAAGAGGGTGGAAGAGGCAACTGTTAGCGTAATTGTGCTGTAAAGGTAGCGTTATGGGTGACAGAATGGGATCACTTGAGTAATATCGGGTATTTTTTTTATTTCTCTCGTGGTTGCTCGAACTGCTGCTTCGCAGTAATCGTGTGGAAGCGAATGTACACTCTACGAACAGGGGAGGGTTGTGGTTACGGTGATGGTATGGGCAGCTTGCCGTTGCCTACCCAACCGTAGCAGTCCGAACTTCACCGCATAACGCACTGAAGACCAACCCGTGCACGGAATGATGCGGTTGGCATTCCTGATTTGTGGAGAGTGCTGGGTGTACGCCCCTTTTGACAAAGCAATTAGCATATCACTCTATAAATGTCAAAAAAGGCGTACGCGACTTGTTTGAAAGAAATCAGCGGCGAGAACGACATCATTCGAGATGATGGTTAAAAAAAAGCATCACAATAAAAGATTTAAAAAGAGTCAGACGAGCAGAGGGAGCACACTGATCATCCACCTTTTTTTTTCGTCTATGAAGCAGGTCCTTTTCTCTGTAATGCTATTAGCGTTGCCAGGTTTACTTTTTTCTTCTTCTGTACACCAATGGGAGATACGAATTAATCAATAAAAAACAAATGGATAAATAAAACAACGGGGCGTTGAAGCGAAGCTCGTCATATCAGAAAGGCGTTTTTGACTGCGGACTACGCTGGCACGATTCACCACGCTTTTCTCTGAACCCGAACGTTTCCCACGTCTTGGCTTTCGAAGTGTTTCACATTTGTAGCGCTTTCTGTTGTTTCCTCTCTCCCGCGCTTATTTTCACATCTCGAGGCAACTCATGCACCTATACTGTGACCTCCGCCTCCTGTAGCCTGCAACAAAATCACGCAGTCGACAAAGACCCAGAACCGGACTATAATCGTGCGAGCATCGATGTTTCTCGTAATCAAAAACGAAATGTCAGAAAACGAGCATCCTTTTCAAAGAAGTAATTTTTTGTTGTCCGTGGGCGAGAGTCCGGGCGACCATGGGGGTCACGTCACATGCCGCTGAGGTGAAGTTTGATTCGCAACAAGCGAGAGAGGGTCACCGTAAAATAAGTCTACCTCAGCGCTACCCTCGTACACAGCGGTGTCAGTGGTGCCAACGATGCAGGCACAATTCCGATTTGATTGTGGTCAACTCACTGTTGGGCTTCGAACGAATAAAACGAATGGGAAACTAAATCACGAAAAGAAGCTGCTCAGCTTGGGTACGAGGGTAGCATGCGGATAATGGATCACCTACAGCGCTTTGTTGTGTGCTGTCTACCTGTGACCTGAATGAATGCATCTGACGCTACACTCTAAAAACAGAGCTTCATCGCATAGCACGCTGTGCGCCAACCATTGCCGCGAATGATAGGATTACCTCTTACGATTCGAAGAGAGAAGGGGGCGTACGCCTTTTTGTGGCAATTCGGGTATATGGTAATTGCCACAAAAAGGCGTACGCCTCCCTCTCTTCTCGGATCAAAAGCGATAACCCTATCGTTCGTGGCAATGATTGGCGCACTACGTGATATGCGGTGAAGTTCCGTTTTTAGAGTGTATACTTGGAGTGAAAACTGTGAAAGTTATGCGTGAGTGGAAGATGCACTATCGAAATAGAGGGTGGTGCCGGTGGTGATGTCATGTTCATTGGCCGAAGTTGGCCACCCGTTTCAAAGGAGCACATTGCTACATATGACACTCTGAGCCAACAGTACAATTCCGAATGACACCGTTCTCACTCCCTGATTTGTTGAAAATGTGATGCAAGCGCCTTTTCTTTCTTTCTTTTTTTTTTACACTTTGTATTTTGCATAATGTGCCCAAAAGAGGTGTACACTTTCCGTTTTCAACAAGGCAGGGTTCGGGACGACGTCTTTCTGGGTGACGGTTTTCTTCCCGAGGACGTTTAACGGTCTACACTCTCAAAGCAGGTCTATCTCTGTGTCCACTTCGTTTTGTTTTTCCTGTTAGGGTTGGTTGGTATAAAAAGAGAAATATGGGGATGTTGGCCCAACTCTACATTGGGCCGGCTGCTCCAGTACGCTAACGGTAGCCAGGTCTGGCTAGATGGTTAGATGGCTAGAGGCTGGGTCTGGCTGGATGTACAGGCGGAAATCTCTGTATTCGTGCTCCTCTAATGCCTCCTAAAGCAGATAGTGGTGGTGGTTGTGAAAGGGCTCGCCGTTGTCGGCCTCACAGTGCTGTGCAACGTCACTAATGACGCCCCGCGGGAATGTGCGTCCTGGGCCGACTTCTAAGTGAACTGTGCCGACATATGTCTGAAAGCGTCTAAGGAAAACCCAGGAAAAACCCCAGACAGCACAGCCGGCACCGGGATTCGAACCCGAGTACCTCCCAGTCTCGACGTGACATGGCAAGCACGCTAACCAGTGAGCCACGGGAGCTGGTCTCCTAAAGCAGAACGTCGGTGGATAGCGCGCTCCTAGGCAACCGGCATCCCGAATGACATCGTCCCCTTCCCTGATTTGTTGAAAACGGGAGACGTACGCCTATTTTTTATAATTACTCAGTCTTGTTAACCGTCACAAAAAGGCGTACGCGCCACGCTTTCAGCGAATCACGAGTGATAACGGTACCGTGTTGTGCAATGGCTGACCTGCAACTTGTAATGTAATGATGTTCTGTTTTACAGTGTATAGGAAACGCGATTGTAACTGATCTGTGTTCATGCAATAAGCTCGAAAAACAGATGGTGCACTCTTAAAAATGAACTTCACCACATAAGGTGCTGCTAATGAAAGAGCTCGCCGCTGTCGGCCTCTCAGAGGTGGGCAACGTCAAGGCTAACACCCCTGGTGAATGTACGGCCTGGGCCGACTTCTAGGGGAACTGTGCCGACATACGTCTGAAAGCGTCTGAGCAAAACCCAGGAAAAATCCCAGACAGCATAGCCGGCATCGGGACCCGAACCCGGGTACCTCCCAGTCTCGACATGGCATGGCCAGCACGTGGCATGGCTTATACGAGAGTAACATGCCCCTACTGGAGAAACAGCTTATTACATTATACTTTGGTGAGCAGATACTGAACGTACCATAACATTTTTTTATTCATAATTAAATATTACAGTATTCAACCGTTATGTGTGTAGCTTAAGCTATATGGTAAAGCTACTCAAAATAGTCGTACAAGCGACTACTACTACTACTACTATATAGGATGACGTATACGCAAGCTGGCAGGTGGACGAATTCCATCACTTGAAACCTGAGTCTGGGCAAACAACCACACACACGAGGAACAACCTGCTGTTCCTCGTGTGTGTGTGGATGTTTGTCCAGTCTCAGTCTATGGAATTTTACTACTACTACTACTACTTTGTTCGTATTACTACCCTGTTTTAAAAGTGCGTTGTTATTTCTTCTTTGCAGGGTATCAGATCTTTTTCGTCCGCCCCGCTTACTTTTTCGCGTGCACTCTTAAAAATGAACTTCAGCGCATAGCACGCTCCTAGCCAACCATTATCTCGAATGATAATGATATCATTATCTGCCCTGATTTGTTGAAAACGGGGGGCGTACGCCATTTCTGTGACACTTATGCTGTTCATAATTGTCACAGAAAAGGCGTACGCCCCCTGTTTTCAACAAATCAGGGCAGATAACGATATCATTCGAGATAATGGCTGGCTAGGAGCGTGCTATGCGCTGAAGTTCATTTCTAAGAGTATGCGGTTAATCGTATACAGGGTGTTTCAGTTAAATCCCCGAGCAAAATAATTCGCGAACGGGTGCACCAATCGAAGAACTTTCTTTTTCACAAGTATCTGTCCGATACCACCTACAAGTTGCGCACCGTGTGAATGAGTGGGAGGCGCTCATTATTTAAATGAAAATTCAAAACGAGTTTCGCGGAAAAACCCACCTTCTAAAGCAGGGCGCCGTTGGCATTAAAAAGGGTACTGCCCCTTTTGGAACCTTCAGTGGAAACCGTTTAGAGAAAAATCTATCACCGAAGCGGGTCATTTATTGCAGTAAATGATTGGTTTAGGTTTACATATTTTTGTCACGGCGTACGCCTTTTTTGTGACATTTATGCTGTTCATAATTGTCACAAAAAAGGCGTACGCCTCCCGTTTTCAACAAATCACAGTAGATAACAATATCATTCGAGATGATGGTTGGCTAGGAGCGTGCTATGCGGTGAAGTTCATTTTTGATTGATTTTAAAAGAAAAAAATGGAGATGGTAGTCTCGAGCCAAGTTCATTTTTAAGAGTGTGGTATCGGACAGATACCTGTAAAAAACAAAGTTATTTTATTGGTGCACCCGTTCGCGAATTATTTAGCCCGGAGATTTAACTGAAACACCCTGTATACCCTTGGCAAAATTGAGAACAACATATTGTGCCTTCCAGGGCGGAGCATAATTCTCGCAATCCTTTTTTCACAGCATGAAAGCATGAGTATCAGTGTATAAAGAGTCAATGAAAGCATAAGACGGACTGTATAAGAACACCAGAGAAAGAAAAGGAAAAAAAGCATATAAACGTGGCATACCTTCCCCGATTTCCTCTCTTCCAGAGTCGCAGTATACAGGCCACCATAGCAGTACTTCCTCTGAGCACATATTTAATTGGCGTCTGCCGCGTAGACCGCGTCTAATCTAACGCAACACAGAGTCGGCTGGTGGTGTGTTATTTTCGAGCGGCGCACGAAGTGCGTGTCCCGAAAGGAGAATGCCAAGCTTTCTCAATTGGCTATTGAGCGCGGGGTGAATTGGCTGTGACCAAGGCGCGTAATGTCTACGCCCACTGTGCAACAGGAACGCTCCCGGAAGTAGACGTTCCGGTACACTGGTCAACTTTCCGTGTATTCACACGAGCGACATCCCCCACGGAATATTCTAGTAGAAGGAGAACCGAAAATCTCTGCTCGCAAAAAAAAAAAAAAAAAAAAAAAAAAAAAAAAAAGTTCCGCCGCATGTTATGTGAAGTCTTTGCACTTAGCAGACGATATCGTCTTCTCCTGTCGTCTGCTACCTAATATCTTGTATCTGCGCCGCAGGATATTCAACTACCACGGCTAGCAGTGTACAAAAACATGTGACTTGGCAACAGAAAACTATGATGGTTTTCGCATCTTCCGCTGGAATATTCTGGGGAACAGCTTGTTGGGTCTTTATATCGCATACTACTTATTGAACTTTCATCGGCGGTGAGCTGGAGATGATCTTTTAGCGCAAGCGAAGGACCAGCATGTAAAGATGCTACCCATGGATGCAGTCAACCAACGTGAACTTGCACTTCTGGGGCGGGAAAGCTTGCATAACTTACGTCTTGATTGGAACAATTGCTCTGTGAGCCAGGCACAGATATGACAAAGAGGCACTTTCTGATTCGATCACCCACAATTAGAACTGCACCACAAGACAACTCTCTGAGGCTCGGTTCTCTTTTCTGCTTCGGAAACTTGTTGAACATGTGATGTTGTGTTGTTCGTAACAGTCCTTGATGAAACACCGAATAATCTTGCCAGAACAACGCGGCTATATTTGCGGATTTAGCCATACCGGCCATCATTCATTTGTCTGTTTATGAGAAAATAAAGTCACGTCGACTATCTCACAAACATACGGGGACAGATGGCACGTATACGTCTTTTTCGCCGATTGCGAAGTAAGTAAACACCACAAAAGGTGCCTTTAAGAACAGTAAATCCCACCTCTGGAATCGAGCAGTAGCCCGATCTCTCAGGAGACGAACAACAACAGCTACATGGACGACGGCGGGGTGAGATATTTCACCGCAGGAATTACGATACCCTACATCAGTGCGTGTGGGGTATGGGATGGGAATGAAGAAGATGAAACATACACACGCATGCGCACATGAAATAGCACGTTGCAAGTGAGATACTGTATAGGTGGAGAGACAGCGTAACTGGTCGGGGGTTAGCAGGTCATCCAGTCGATCGCGCGTGGTGTGGCAAGATGAATTCCTACATATCACGTTACCATGACACTATAGAGCCACACTCTTGCAAAAGTTGTCACTGAGGCTAAAGGAGTTCAAGCGGACCGGTGGACGTGAAGAACAGGTGAAATAATTTCAGACACTGACGGTGCTGCGCAGGGCTAAAGCAAAGGCAAAAAAAATGCGGCAAGGCTGAGCGGTCCGTAATATTGCGCGCTCCTAACTTATGTAGGTGGCCTTCAGTGAAGACGCGTTGAAGGCTTCCCACCATGCCGCAGTTGGAACAGGAGCTCGTAGAGGTGTACCATAACCGGTGTCTGAATTGCGGAGTGACAACCATACTGAGGCGATCCAAAGGGAGGGGAGGCAGCAGAATAGAGTGCGGGAAGACAAATCGTCAGTTTAGTTGTAATAATAACGGTGATAGCAATGTCAGTGGTAAGAAAATTGGAACAAACGGATGACAGTCACAAAACATAATTTAACCGCAATGAGAGTTCTGAACCAGCCACCGCGCCGCAAGCATCGCCCTCTCTATAACCCGTTACACTTTAGTCGTGAGAGCCATCTACAAATTATCTTTTCCTTTTTAGGCAACGGATTCCTAAAAGCAAAAGCAGATTAACGAGCGATGGTGCTGCCACCTGGTGCCTTTCACTTGCCGTTATCGTCTACGGCGACGTCTCTCGCATCATTGAGGCCTTCGGGCCAATTATCCACGACTAAAGCGAGAGCAGCAGTGTAATGTGGTGCGTCATTACGCTATTTTCGCTCGGCGACAAATGGCGCACGGTGATCGGAGCCAGCGCCGTCTAGATTGGTGCGGGCGGTCAGACGCAATCTTTGCTTGCACTTTCGCCCTAATAGCCACCGAGGCTATGATCACGAAGAATTTATTTCCTCTGACAGGGGATTATAGAGCGTCTCTCGTTTCTGTCATCCGTTGCGCGACACCGGTGACGCAAGCCGTATTGTTTTTTCTTCTTCTTTTTTTCGTGCATGAAGAAAAGAAGTACAGCCATCGTACGGATGTGTGGATTGGCCAGACAAAGAAGCATACCATGGAACATTAGAGTGTTTAAGGGTAAGAGTTCGAATACGGGACCCAAACTGCAACCGTTATAATTCACGCAGCGGCCTCTCCCCGCGTCCTCGGCTTACGAGTAGCTTTCATCGGAGCGGTGCTCGTGCGTTTCTCGCTCGCAGCACCGCTACGAATAACAACCAAGACTTACAAAAGAAAAAGAAATGAAGAATAAGAAAATTGCCATTAAAAAAAAGAAAAGAAAAAAAAACATTGCAAAACAAAACAGAGAGAAATGTTTGCGCGTGAAAAATTTCTCTTAGTTTCCTTTTAAAATTACTTGCCGAAGACGGCGCTGAGGAACTTTCTATGTGTCACATACAGTATAGTTGTGGATGCTCACAGACAGATATGGCCTGAAAGCATGCAATCACTACACGAAGGCGCAAGTTATGTTTGAGGAAAATTTAATATAGCATGGTATTAGCATGCAAGTATGAATAAGACTATGTACAGTTCAGGAAGGGAGTTGCCTCAGGACAGAAGCCGCCGATATTTCGAACAGAGACTGTTCTTCTTCTGGGCACCGTCCTCATCATTGGCATGCCAATGATGAGGACGGTGCCCAGAAGAAGAACAGTCTCTGTTCGAAATATCGGCGGCTTCTGTCCTGAGGCAACTCCCTTCCTACATCTCTACCGGTTCGCTGGATTTCTACCCATCTATGTACAGTTCAGGATGTTAAGATCTACAGCATAACATTCATCCAAATATTTACAGCAAACCTTACAACTACAAAGAGCATACAAATCAGACGACATACTGTTCAGGACACGCAACCTTTCCGCCAGCGACATGCAACAGCAAAACTGTCAGCCAAGTATTTACAACAGAAACAACACAAAGAGGGTACACTACATACAGCAGCAAGACACCAACCCGTGTACAACAAAACCGCAACAGAAAGGTACAGTACGTACACCAAAATAACGATTTCTCATCAAAACATCTTATGAGGTACAATATGTACAGTTAGGGAGGAGCGCCTGCCACGATGACACGTCCATCAACGACACGAACAGAGGGACGCGAACACCACAGCCGCTGGAAGGTGAACCGTCCCAAAGCAACCAAGTCCCGCTGCAGGATGTTGACGCAGGAGTATGCAGGATGCAAGTTATTAAAACGATAGAGGCGGCCATTCTCTACTTATTCTTCGGTTTTTCGGAGACCAAGCCTGCGTGCTTTTGATGCGAACGTCTTTACAGGGGTCCGTGCATCGCCAAAAACGGCGCTTAGGAAAATAATTATTGTTTTCCTGCGTGCTCTGGCGTGCAGCATAATGCGTGCGATCTGTAATGAACCGCATACACGAAACTGTCACAACCGCTTTGAGATCACGTTGTTCGGGACCTATTTCGTAGAAAAGGAAGTAGCTCCATATATTCTCAAAAGGAAGTATGTTTCATTTTCGGGGGATAAGGGTCAGTCCACGGGCATTGTTGGAAGCTCATTGCCAGCTTGAAAATATAAGCGAGCACCGTTTAATGACTATGCAGGTTTAATGATGATAGTTTCCCTTTTGTCTACCTTTTTCCTCTCTGACCGGTCAAAGTGCAAATATGACACAATCCTTGACCCCTCTTCACCTCGGCCAACGCGACATACAGACAGACGGAAATCCGCATTTCATTTGGGTCGTTCCGGTGACGCTTTTAGTAACGGCTCACGAAAAGTGCAGTTTCTGCTGTCCTCTCGTCGCGCACGTGAACGTTACGTAGACGTTAGAACGTTACGTAAATACTTTTATTTCCTTATCATTTATCATTATTCATTTATCATTATTTATTTAATCTTACTGTGGGTTCCTCGCGTAGGGGCTGTTACAGGGACTGAGCAAAAAATCAGGAATGACAGAAACATAGCTGACCCATACACAATAACGTTATGCGCGAGACGAGAATAGAGAGTTTTAGCAGACCGTTGATAAGGTGACTTGCGTCGAACCGTATCAACCGGAACCAATCAGTGGATAAGACTCTGAGTCACGCACCACTGCGATTGGTTCCGATAGGCACGATAACTTTATCAACGGTATTCTAAAACTCACTAAGGCTTCGCAATACAACTATACAGACTATGAATAATACCCTATAGCCACACTGCAAATTAATGCGTTAAACGGAATGACATTTACTTCACCTCCTAACCAACCATCATCTCGAATGACATCGTTCTCTCCCCTGATTTGTCGAAAACAGGTGGTGTACGCCTTTTCTGATAGAATTATGTTCTGCATAATTGTCACACAAAAGGCGCACACCTCCCGTTTTCAACAAATCGGGGCAGATAACGATATCATTCGAGGTGATGGTTGTCTAGGAGCGTGCTATGCGGTGAAGTTTATTTTTAAGCGTGTGCTTGCCGTATAGTCGGCCACACTCAAGCGTGCAGCGTCACGACAATCGAGGGGGGATCGTGCATCCTGGGACGACTACACAGGGGACGGTGTCGATATTTGTTAAAGTGTCTCAGGAAAGCCCAGGGAAGACACCTAGACAGCACTGCCGGTGCCCGGATTGGAAATATAAGGGTGACCTCCCATGTCTCGACTTGGAATGCCATCATCGGTAAGTTTCACAAAAAGGCGTACGCCCCGCGCTTTCCCACAATCAAGAGTGGTGACGGCATCATTCTGTGCAATGCTTGGCCTTCAGCGTCCTATGTGGCGAACACCGGCAAGCAGGTCTCGTCACCACCACCACCGCCACCTCTGTTTTAAGAGCGCTTGTAGCTGCTTTGGGAAGAGAGGTAAGAAGTACCTGTCTTTATCAACATGACGTCGTTCTTTTTCCTGATTTGTTGAAAGTAGAAGGTGTACGCCTTTT
Source organism: Ornithodoros turicata (assembly GCF_037126465.1). Taxonomy (NCBI): domain Eukaryota; kingdom Metazoa; phylum Arthropoda; class Arachnida; order Ixodida; family Argasidae; genus Ornithodoros; species Ornithodoros turicata. Next base: position 25,580,960 of record NC_088207.1, read on the forward strand.
TATGACACTGTCGTGCCGCATATGAAGCTATGCTAATGTCACAAAAAGGCGTACGCCCCGCTTTTCCACAAAATCAGGAGTGATGACGGTATCATTCTGCGCAATGGTTGGCCCTCAGTGTGCTATGTGGTGAAGTTCTGCCGTGGCTCAGTGGTTAGCGTGCTGGTCATGTCACGTCGAGACTGCTGGGTACACGGGTTCGTATCCCGGTGCCGACTGTGCTGTCTTGGGTTTTTCCTGGGTTTTCCTCAGACGCTTTCAGACATACGTCGGCACAGTTCCCTTAGAAGTCGGCCCAGGACGCACATCCTCCAGGGCATCAGTCGTGACGTTGCCCACCTCTGTGAGGCCGACAACGGCGAGTCATTTCACCACCACCACCACCACCATCTTCTTTAAGAGTGTTGGGTTTTTCCAGGGTTTTCCTCAGACGATGTCACACATATGCCGGCACAATTCCCTTAGAAGTCGGCCCAGGACGCACATTCTCCCCAGAGTGTTAGTCGTGACGTTGCCCACCTCTGGGAGGCCGACAACGGTGAGCTCTTTCAGCACCACAACTAGCACCTCTGTTTTAAAGGGAGACTCCGGGACAATCCGAAACTATTATAATGGCTGTATAAATAAGTTCGACACATTTCTGAAATGAGAAATAAAGTTGGTTTGGCAGTCAGGGGCTCGTTAGTTGCAAAAAGAGCTGGGAAGCTCAAAACCAAACTGAAACTGTGGAAGAGCGCCTAATCACTCAAAGGAAAATATTCATTTTTTAATTATCAGCGCCACTTGGGGATGAGAAATTGTATTTACTGAAATATCATACAGTACCGATCAATGTCGCACTGTTACCTCAACACGTTTTTGGTGCGGAGTCTGCCTTTAAGTGTCTATGAGGGAGGGACAGAGAGAAAAGAACAAGCAGATTGAAACAAAATTAACGTTTTGTGGAACTCTTACGAAATTACGTCCAAGCCAAGCTTACTCATCTTTTTATGTAACTTCATGAACGGTCTTAACGTTCCATATGCCTCAGAAGGACAACCGTCCATCGTTCAAAGTCCTTCGCGTGTGACGGCATTACGTCGGTGCCAGCGCGACGAGTGAGAAGGAAGTCACGACTGACGTGACATGGACAAAAGCTCACGCGCGGTGAAAGTGCATAAAAACGCAGCCGTTTCATATCTGCCGTGCAGGGGGGCGAAAACGGAATAAAACGGGACGATTTCCTCTCTCGGATGTTCCCGACGTGTCTTTCATGGATCACGGCTTCGTTGTACAGCTTCTCCGTGTAACGCTAGCATTTACTTATTTATTTTTTGTGCACAAACGGTGCAGTGTGTATTCGTCCGAGGCAAGGAAACGTTGTGTAAAGGTTCTAACCCCTACACGGCGCCTTTTCTATTTGTGCTTTTTATTTGTGTTTGATATTAAAAATTGCGATTTTTGTTATACTTGATTTTTCAAAAGTTTTTTTTTCTTCTTTTTTTGGCGTTCACGAGGTTCGCGCTATTCGTTTAGTATGACCGCTTTGCAGACCGATAGAGTTTATGCAGAGTTTCATACTTTATGAGAGCGGCTTACGCATTTGTTACTTGGTGGTGTGCTCTGTAATGAGAGACGAAGGTCGACAACATGCCGTTCCTCAGTGTTGCGGGTGGGGTCACCACTCCTGCAGAGATGGGATGAAGTGCGATGAAGATAAGGTGGTATTGATAAAAAGGTCGGACATGCGGTAATGATCAGTTGTCAGCAACTTAGAAGGCAAGAAACAATGAGATAGGATGGCTAAAAACGAAGTTCATTACATAACAAAGATTAATTAGCCAGCCATGATTCTGACGATATCACTCTGTCTTTTTTGTTACAAGTGGGAGAGCGTTACCCAAAAAAAAAAAAAAAAGGAGAAGAAGAAGAAGGAAAAGGAAAGTGAGTCCGGATATGTGAGTCATAAGAAGTTAGAATCCTTCATTATTTGTTTGCGCTCTTAAAATAAGATTGTGGTCGTGCTCACTTATTCTTAATGCAGACTTCAGAGCACAACACACTCTATGAGCCAACCATCATCCCGAATGACACCGTTCCCTCCCGTGATTCGTCGAAAACAAAAAGGGGCATTTTCTCTGACACTTGCGCGGTTATGTTAATTGTCACAAAAAAGGTGTACGCCTCGCGTTTTCCTCAAATTAGGAGTATTATAGCGCTACTACTCTGTGCAATGATTGGCCTTCATCGTGCTATGTGGCACCTGTTCTATAAGAGTGCACTGTCAGCAGATGAGCCAGGTGCTACTAAGAATGTACCTGTGTCCAACTAGCGTCCAGTGATACACGCAAATGCATCGTGTCTGCACTGAGACGACAAGTCGTCAGTAAGGAGTGTAAGTAAGTCGTGTCAGCAAGGAAGTCGAAAAAAAAGCTTCGATTTTCGATTCGAAAAAGTTTAAAAGACCTTCGATGCTCAAATACTGTAATGATCCTGTGTTGAAAAAATATACCGGCCAGACATAACATGAAAAAAAAAAAAAAAAAAAAAGAGGAGAAGTTTGGCGCTTCGTTTCGATGCCTTTACAACAACATCATCAGCATATGGACAAACCACTATCAGGGTTCCGTCCTGGTCCAACGTGCGACGATGAATTGACACGACGCTCCACCATTGCGCTGAGTGATGACGTTATCACTCCTGATTTGTGTAGAGCGTACGCATTTTTTGTGACAATTAACGTACACTCTTAAAACTGCACTTCACCGCATAGCACGCTCGCTAACCATTGCCACGAAGGATAGAGCTATCGCTTCTGATTCGGAGAGAGAGATAGAGAGGGAGGGGGGGGGGCGAACGTTTTTTTGTGTGTCATTTTAGACGCACGATAATAGACACAAAAAGGCATACAACCCCTTTGATAGTTGGAGTTCTGTTTTGAGAGTCTAGGGTGAGCTCAGGTCATCGCTCTGTTATTGGCCCTGGGCGTGTTACGTGCTGGCGAAAGTGTTTCTTTCTTTTTTTTTTTTTCTATGGTCGTAACGACGCACTCACTTCTGTGTGGCCAACAACGGCGATCCGATTTTGCCACAACCCCTATCCACCTCTGTTTTTACATTGCACGCGCAATTATTCTGTACTATTTTATGTCGTACGAGTTTATAAAAAAAAAAGGAGCCACCTTTGCTTTAATGCAATTCTTCAAACCGAATTCAGCTGTTGCTGCATATACCGTTGGTGACCTCCTCGGAACCGCTTTCGAACATCGAGAGCGTCCTGCAGGATACATGCGAAGTCACATTCCGAACGTATAGTCGGCCTAACCACAATTTCCTTCTTCTTTTCACTGGAACGGTCGACATTCATTCAGCGAGAAAAATACGCCACAAAACGGTGAACGCCACCGGACTGCACCAGCTTTCAGGAAACTCAACTTGCATTCTATATCTGTCGTCAGAGAAGAGTATATCTTCTTGCCTTTGGGAACGAAAACGGGCACAACATAAAACTGAGAGCTTTCGACCTATAATTCGGCGACTGTAGAGTTACTTTCCTTAGTATACGAGAAAAAGACACTTCGAACTTGGCTTTGGGGCACTTAGGTCTTATCGGAACATCATAACTGATGCAATTGGTGTGTCTCCACTGGCATTGAACTTGTGGATGCGATAATGTCACGTGGATTCTCGGAAAGTTTTCCTCCTCGTTTTGAAAAATACGTCGCCTCGATAGACGAAGGAGAAACACGGAAAGAACAGAGTGACGATGAGTGAACATGCGAAACAACAACAACAACAAATAAATTATGACTATGGTGAAAGAATAATAACATACAATCCGTTCCCTGCGTTTTGCATAATTTGTCTCTCCGATGTGTCACTGCAGAGAAACCGAGAGCGAAGAGAGAGAGAGAGAGAGAGAAAGCGGCAGAAAGAAGACAAACAAGCACGACAACAACAAACAAACAAATGGTTCGCGCCTGAAATAAGGGTGTCAGACCGAAACGTTTTCGGTTTTTATCTTCGTTCCGCTTCGAAGAAAATCGGCGGCTTTAGTTACGAAGTAAATGATAGAGGTTCGTACTGGTATTAACCGGTTATCTATTTAAAGGACAAAAAACAATTAACGGACTCCTATACAAAAGAAACAAACCCCATGTGTTTCTACCAGAGATTCCAATAACATGTACACTCTTAGAAATGAACTTCACCGCATAGCACGCTCATAGCCAGCCATCATCTCGAATGATATCATTGTATGCCCTGATTTGTTGAAATCGGGAGGCCTACGCCTTTCTGTGACAATTATGAACAGCATAAGTGTCACAAAAAAGGCGTACGCCTCCCGTTCTCAACAAATCAGGGCAGATAACGATATTATTCGAGATGATGGTTGGCTAGGAGCGTGCTATGCGGTGAAGTTCATTTTTAAGAGTGTAGCAACAAAGTAAGAAACCGGGCATGTTGGTGTTGATCTTGCATAATGATCTAGCACTGGGAACGGCGCCTGTCCTGTGCCGAGTGTAGGTCGAGCTACCTACAGCTGTCGACCCCGCACTCTAAAAACTGAACTTCACCGCATAGCACGCTCTTCGTCAACCATTGCCACGAGTGATAGGGTTATCGCTTCTGATTCGAAGAGAGAAGGGAGGGGCATACGCCTTTTTGTGTCAATTTGGACACATGATAATTGGCACAAAAAGGCGTACGCCTCCCTCTCTCCTCGAATCAGAACCGATAACCCTTTCACTCGTGGCAATGGTTGGCGCAGAGCCCACGATGCGGTGAAGTTCAGTTGTTAAGGGTGCGGGCCACGGGCCAGGTCTGAAGATGCAACAGAAAATGAAGGACGACAAAAAGATCTCCACTGCTCACTATAGGTCACCTAGCTTCCTCTATAGCTCCGAATGCTCCCGAACAGAGAGAGTCTGTGCTCCTCGGCATCTACAAAAAAAAAAAAAAAAAAAGAAAGAAAGAAAAAAAAGAAACGCTGCTTTTTATAGGTGTGCGAGCCCTCATAATCCAATACGGCTGATAATGCTGATAGTCCGCAACCCCGAGAAAACCTGATTCGCGGTGTGTTGTTGTCTCGCGAAGAGCAGAAACAGTGAAAGGAGCTTCGGCGCAGCTGGCAAAACAAGCAGCAATATATATTGGCCCAATATTGGCTGAATATCTGCAGTACGTGTTTAATACTGGACCAATACCGGACCAGTATAGCCGATATCCGGCAAATATCAGTTTTGCGGCCAACACTCAAGTGTCTTACATGTATCTCTCATGTACTATACTCTAAAAACAGAACTTCACCGCATAGCACGCTGTGCGCCAGCCATTGCCAAGAATGATAGGCATGAAGAAAAAAAATGAGAATGAAAAAAAAAAAAGAATGATAGGGTTACTGTGATTCGAAGAGAGAGGAGGGCGTACGCCTTTTTGTGTCAATTTTTCATATATCCAAATTGACACAAAGAGGCGTACGCCCACCACTCTCTTCGAATAAGAAGCGGTAACTCATCATCAGCGGTAACTCGTGGCAATGGTTGGCGCACAGCGTGCTATGCGGTGAAGTTCTGTTTTTAGAGTAAGTACTTTTTGAAGAATTTGCTACTGTACTGTAATTACACTCTTAGAAATGAGGGGGGGGGGGGTGTCGAGGTAGCTTGCCGTTAGAAATGAACTTCACCGCATAGCACGCTCCTAGCCAACCATCATCTCGAATGATATCGTTATCTTCCCTGATTTGTTGAAAACGGGAGGTGTACGACTTTTTTGTGACAATTATGAACAGCATAAGTGTCACAAAAAGGCGTACACCTCCCGTTTTCAACAAATCGAGGCAGATAACGATATCATTCGAGATGATGGTTGCCTACACTCTTAAAAATGAACTTCACCGCATAGCACGCTCCTAGCCAACCATTATCTCGAATGATATCGTTATCTTCCCTGATTTGTTGAAAACGGGAGGTGTACGACTTTTTTGTGGCAATTATGAACAGCATAAGTGTCACAAAAAGGCGTACACCTCCCGTTTTCAACAAATCGAGGCAGATAACGATATCATTCGAGATGATGGTTGCCTACACTCTTAAAAATGAACTTCACCGCATAGCACGCTCCTAGCCAACCATTATCTCGAATGATATCGTTGTCTGCCCTGATTTGTTGAAAACAGGGGGCGTACGCCTTTTCTGTGACAATTATGAACAGCATAAGTGTCACAGAAATGGCGTACGCCCCCCGTTTTCAACAAATCAGGGCAGACAACGATATCATTCGAGATAATGGTTGGCTACGAGCGTGCTATGCGGTGAAGTTCATTTTTAAGAGTGTAGGAGCGTGCTATGCGGTGAAGTTCATTTTTGAGAGTGTACTTTCTTTTCCAAGTGACTGTATGCTGTAACTCGAATACGTTCTCGCTGCAGCATTTAGTATCGTATTTTAAGTGCATTTTTTATCGTGCCTCGTAGATGCCTGGCCAGAGAGCAATAATAGAGCTCCCGTCACGCGCATTCACCCCTTTGATGCATGTACACCTAAGAAAAACAGCCGTCGGGTGATGGAAACCCGCAGACTGTCTGGACGATGGCGAGGGGGTTGTTGTCCAAACACGTATCGTACTACATTCTTCCTATTTCCTCGGCGACTTTTCCCGTTTCCTTTACATAGAGAGAGAGAGAGAAAGAGAGGCCGTCTAATATGCAACCCGTTTCGCCACTTTCGCTGCTGCACGACCTCAATGAAGTTCTCGTTATTTTTCTTTATGTATAGCGAGCGACTGTCCACCAGAACGCCCCCGTATATATAGTGTCTCTCTCTTCCATACATCTCCTTGGTGAGAGACGGAAGATATTTCTGTATTGCCTCGAAAATCTTAGCACTTTTCACGCTTCATTCAATGCAGTGCTGCTTTTCGGTGATGGTTTTCTTTTTGTGTGGGCGTGCGTTGCGTGCGTGCCAAGGTTCTTATGGGCTTTCGTGGAAGATTTGCACGTTTTCTCGAAGTGAGCGACGATTATTGGCGCTGTTTACGTTGTTTATTTCGCGGTCTTAAAGGGGCACTGAAGTGCAAAGATTTCTCCTCGCGTATTGAAAAATGACGTTACCTAAACACCAACATAAAAGGAACGGGATTCCTTCGTTGTGTCGTTCCTGATTTTTGAGCGAAAGAAACCGCAATGTACGCTTTCACTCTCCCTCTCCTTCTCAAGAAGTCAGAGGCCACTGACTGGTCTCCTCACACGATCTCCCGCGTTGATTGGACAAATCGTTTGAGGAGACCAATGGGAGTTCGCTCTGCATTGTCGGCCTTCTTGAAGGGGAGAGGAAGAGGGAAAGCGTAAATTGCGCTTTCTGACTGCGCGAAATTTACCTCAAAGGCGGCGAGAGAGATAGAGAGAGAGAGAGAAAAAAGCACGCACAAGTTCAGTGCACTCTAAAGACAGAACTTCACCACATATAGCACACTCTTAGCAAATCACCATTCCGAATGACATCGTTCTGCCTCCTGATCGGTTAAAAACGGGAGGCGTACGCCTTTTTGGAACACTTATGCAGTTCCAAAAAAGGCGTGCGCCCCGCGCTTTCCGCAAATCGGAAGCGATAAAATTATCATTCTGCACTCTTGAAAATGAGTTAAAAATGAGGCGGAATCTATTTTGTGCCATTATGCATTGTGGTAAAAAAAAAAAAAAAAAAGACTCCGCCTCCCATTTTCAACAAATCAGGGGCGAGAACGTTGTCATTCGAGACGATGGTTGGCTAGGAGCGTGCTATGTGGTGAATTTCTGTTTTTAGAGTGTACGGTCCCGAACAACGAAGGCACCTCGTTTCATCCCACGTGAGATAGGCGCTTTTATTCATCATCCTAAAAATGATGTGAACAATCACAGAACGTGTTCCAGGATTGAAGACTGACAGTTGTTCCAGGAACGTGTTCCTATGGTACATGCGCCAATGTTCTCCGTCTTGCGACTTCGTATGCGTACACCAATCGTAAACCTAAACGCAAAAAAAAAAAAAAATAAATAAGAACAAAAGCTTTGGCCAATCTTTGTGAAGTAGTTCGCTACACTGTTAAAGCAGAACTTCACCACATAGGACGCTCATAGCAAACCATCATTCCGAATAGTATCATTGTGTGTATTGATTTGTTGAAAATGGGAGGAGACGCCTATCTGGGACAGATTATCTTGTCCCAGATATGCGCCTTCCCCTGTTTTGAACAAATCATGACACAGAATGATATTATTCGGAATGATGGTTGGTTAGGAGCGTGCTATGTGGTGAAGTTCTGTTTTAACAGTGTAGTTTTCAAGATTACTAATGCCAAGGTAATTCGCAACTATACCTCTTCTACCGACATTTTCTGTCCTGCTTGCGATAACAACAACAACAACAACAATTATATTTTGACGATGAAGTGGGAAGGAGTCCTGGCTGCGATACTATAGCTACAGAATGCCGTAGATAATGTGTCCCAACGCTTAAACCCGTCGTAAACACTCTAAGGTCCTACTACAGTCTTAGAAATGAACTTCACCGCATAGCACGTTCCTAGCCAACCATAATATCGAATGATATCGTCATCTGCCTTGATTTTTTGAAAACGGGAGGCGTACGCCTCCCATACGCCTCCCGCTATGCGGTGAAGTTCATTTCTAAGAGTGTACCTGAATGACACCTTCTGGCACCACCTCGCGGAACTTCCCGTACTCGCCCAAATGCTCCTGGTTACTCGACTGCATTCTGCAAACACACACAGCCAGAGGGACGCCCAACACTCTAAAAACTGAACTTCACCGCATAGCACGCTCTGCGCCAACCATTGCCACGAATGATAGGGTTATCGCTTCTGATTCGAGGAGAGAGGGAGGCGTACGCCTTTTTGTGTCAATTTGGATATATGATAATTGACACAAAAAGGCGTACGCCTCTCTGTCTCCTCGAATCAGAAGCGATAACCCAATCATTCGTGGCAATGGTTGGCGCAGAGCGTGCTATGCGGTGAAGTTCAGTTTTTAGAGTGTACAGTCGGATGCCCTGCACAGCCTACACTCTTAAAAATGAACTTCGCCGCATAGCACGCTCCTGGCCAATCATCATCCAGAATGATATCGTTATCTGCACTGATTTGTTGAAAACGGGAGGCGTACGCCATTTTTGTGACACTTATGCTGTTCATAATTGTCACAAAAAAGGCGTACGCCTCCCGTTTTCAACAAATCAGGGCAGATAGCCATATCATTCGAGATAATGGTTGGCTAGGAGCGTGCTATGCGGTGAAGTTCATTTTTAAGAGTGTACACCCGCCATTTTTGTAACTACCCTAAAGCAAAAGGGAAAGGGTAGGCGAAAGTCACCATCTTGTCCTGGTCAACATAAGGTTGATGATAACTTTGAAAACGCTGGATAGCTAATTAACGATTTAGTTAATACATCGTGCACTTATCCAGACGCATATCAGTTGTGCATTTGAGGTATACGGACTCACCTGACGAAATGCAGTCCACTGCATGAAAGCTTGTATCTATTAAAGGAAAGCTTCAGTTTTATACAGGAGAGACCACCAAGACTTGTGCTGTCGCTACATTAACAAAACTTCTGCAACGTTGACTTTTTCCTTGTTTTCAGTGAGTAATATTTTCAATCTGGAATTGGAAATGAAAGAAAAATATGGAGATGGTAGTCCCGACCCAGTCAGGGCTGGCTACTCCAAAACGCGTTTGTGGGTGGAACAATAGAGCCAGAAAAAAGAGAAAACAACAACAACAACAAACAAACAGGAAAGAGGTAGAGTGGGTCTATCTCTTAAATATAAAACTTGCAATTCTGGTTTATAAATTTATTAACGGGCTCTGTGGCTCCATAACTACACTGCATCTTCATTCTTCTGTATACTCACTCCGAAATGATAATCTTACTCTTAAAGAAGCACAGAAAGCACTTCAGTTACCAGCCCTTGTTTTTTTTTATACCAAGTGGTTATCCAACCTGTTAGAATGCACCATGCGAAGTGATTTATTCAGCAGATGCATAAATATCGACGCATTCGATTGTAAAAATCGCGACCGTGCGCAACGGTGGCAATGCGCGCAACTAGCCGCCCGAGTCGCTTTGACGTCACTACGGTACAGTCCGCTGACTGGTTTAGAGAAAAGTCGTCTGCTGCACAGGGAAAAATGAGAGAGAAACGAAAATAAAAAATAAAAATGCCGGAAACGGCGACCCGGATTGGAGTGCGGTCGCTCTTGGAACCGTAATGACATCACCGGTGACGTTTTCGTCCTCCTCCTCCTTCTCCTCGTTTCGCCCTGCAGAGAGAGTTGAGCGGGAGCGCGCGCGTCGTTGTTCACGCGCATTTTTTATAGAGAAAATATTGCGTGCAGAAAATTGTTTTTGCATTAGTCCTCAAATCAAGCCATATCCTTTCATAATGCGTCAGAAACAGAAAATCTTTGAGATGGCTTTCTGTGCTCCTACAACTAATTTTGTACTGTTTACTATCGCGTTCCATGGTGCTAAAGTTTGGAATATGTTGCCTTTAGTTAAACGACAGGCTACGTCAGTTCGTAAATTTAAACAGGATGTTAAACAGCTTTTTGTGCTGGTCCTCTTAGCTTTTTATTTTGTAATTGTTGAATAGTATGTTGTCGTTGCTGTAGATGTACGTACAGTATACTGTATGTGTGTAGTTACTCGTGACTGTTCCTCACGAGATAATATTACTTTGTTGTATGACGTTTAAATATGGGGCTGCATTACGTGCTTGCCCTGCAGCCGTAGTTGTTACATCATATTCTTTTTTTTTGCAAGATAAACTGAAACTGACGTCGTGTGACGTTTTAGCGCTTGCCGACATAAAATCAGGAGATTAACGTACTTTACCACAGTCAATTACACGGTGCTCGGTATATTGACTTGATACGTGACATTGTAGCACGTTCCTCTGAAGTTCTTCTTTCGTTATGGGAATTTGTTGAGGAGAGGTTAGCCAAAGTTGGCTGGCTTATGAATACATCTTATCGTATCGTGAGTCTTAGCGGCAATGTCGTTATCGCGAACCTTTGGGAGTGGTTAGCTGTACGAGGACCCATTTGTAAATCTACGTATTTTACTGCAACGATCATATCGGATGCAACTAGTTACCGAGATCGAAACAAGTTATAAAATGACGAACAGAAACAGCAATTACATTGCTTACAAAAGAATTTGGCCGCGTAATCATGAGCCACATTTTTATCGCCACGCTTGCGTTGACGCCTGCGATAACATGCGAACAGGATCTGCCCAGAATACATTACGTTCTCCTGGCATGCCATCATCTATGGAACGATACATGGGAGGACACCCCTATATGTACACTACAACAACAGTCTACTTTCCTCGCTGTTACCCACAAACAACACTTCATTCATACTCTAATGAAGGAAAGCAGCCGAACGTAACAAATACGATCGTTTGTATGTCCCCTTTCCCATATGGGATGGCATTGTCTCCACACGCGTTACTCACGGACGTCGCTGTCGCGCACTAAACCGCCACTAGTGTTCTCGAGAACCTACTTTCTCCAACAAAATTACTTCGAAATTCTGGAGGAACGCGACTGACCGATCGTTGCCCCCGCCTCCAGTTCGGTAAATACCGTTCGCTCTCTTCTGAGCGAAGGCGAGAGCTGTGCCCGCGGCTGGCTGGTCTGCCGATGATAAAACCGGGATGGATGGCACATATTCTCTGCCGGCCATTGGAATGTGGGTCAGCCGTCCCATCGGTTGCTGACCCTGACCGTGAAGAGAGAAACCGTTCCTAATAACGGAAGAGGAGGAGGAGGATTCACTTCCGAACAGACGCGTCCCAATTTTGCTCTCGTTTCGGCGATTGGGCGAATTTGGGCGAGAAGGATCAGGTCCCGTATAAGACCCCTGTGCTTCCTCAATGGAGGTTTAGTCCTATCTTTGATTGGGTGGCGTTGTGTGTTGTGTGTGTTCTACTCCTGGATGTTCGTCATGGCGAGAAGTCCGCCGGTGAGTAGAGACAACTTTGTGGCTAGGCTTCGCGACTGTGTGCGTCCGACGACACGGATATTCAGGTGCTCGTGATAGAACGGTATACGTGCAGGCTAGCTGATGGGGAACTTCATACTGAAACAAGAGTGAGCGTTACGGACAAGAAGAAAAAGAATAGAAAGCAAACTATACAACGTAAACGATTTGATCGAGTCGTCTGTCGTTCTGCCTTTTTGTTTTTCTTTCCGTGCTCGTACGCTAAGGCTTTTTCAGTGTAGAATCGTGATCATGGTTTCGTCTGTGTGTGAGTATAGGTGTGAGGTAGGATCGTATTAACTCTTGTGCGGTGGATGTCGGAGCGGCACTCAAGGGAACCTAAGACGTGTATTTTGTTAAGCCTCTAGGAAAACGAAAGTACCGCATGGACACCGAGAATAACTACAACACTTCATCGCGCCAATGATATGCGACAAATAACAAGTCGTGTGTACAAACCTCGTGTACATATGCGTTCATTTATTGCATGATTGCAAAGGAATGCCAAAAAAAAAGAAAAGCAAACTGACGATAAATGGCTAGAATTTCACACGCTTGCACGCACTAAGGGGTTCCGGGGTGGCCTGACCCGACTTTGTCGGGTCTCGCATCCCGATATTTTTTATATCTCAATCAATCACTACCGAACATGCCAACAACGCGCGTGACTAAACGGATTGGACGACTTTCTGAGCAAAGACTAGGTTAAGTGAACCGGGTTCGAATTCCGGTACCATGCGTGCTGTCTGTGTGTTTTCTCTGGGTCTCCCTCGGACGCTCTAAGGCAAATAGCAGCACAATCCCCGTAAAGTTGGCCCTTGACGCAAAATCTTCCTCCATCTACAGTATAGCATACTGCCACGTCGGTGCAGAGACAGCTAAATAGGAATGCGCAATTTTATTCACAGTAATTACCCAAACAGCACAACATCTTGATACAATATCCAACCAATATTGGCAATGCCAGCCCAATATTGATCCAAGGTTGGCCCACTATCGCCAATGTTGGGCCAAGATGTTGTGCTGCTTGGGTAGCTTCAACCCTCACGTTGCGTCATTTAACACACAGGTATACTGCAGGTACCCTTAAAAAGAAAACACATCTTCACCGCCATATATCGCCAATGGCTGCCATGAATGATATGGTTATCGCTTCGGATTCGAAAAGAGAGGGGGGGGGGGGGGTACGCCCTCTTTGTGGTGTGTGAATTACCATATACCCAAATTGCCACAAAAAATACACCCCTATCTCTTTCTCTTCGAATCCGAAGCGATAACCCTATCATTCGTGGCAATGGTTCGCACACGGCGTGCTATGCGGTGAAGTTCTGTTTTTAGAGTGTATATGCCAGACGTTGTATACATAACATGTCGTTGCTATAACGAACATGATCTTTCCTCTCACGTTTCTATGGCATCTTGAGTTCGTAAAAAAAGGGGAACGTTTGGAATTCGAGCCAATCAAGCTTAATTGATGAAAGCACGACACATGCCGCCCCAAGTGCAGGACACGCATATTCCGCTCATCAAATACCAACCTGCAAGAGGTCGTATAAAGGAACGTCCTTTAAAGCGCTATGTTTGTATTGATTTCTAAAGGGATAATGGCGTGTGCTCAGACGGAATATAGAATAGAATATATATAAAGAGAATTGTCTTCACATTGATCGACGGGGAGAGCTGAGGTCATGGAATTTCTCATGGGTGCGCTCGATATGTTGTAAAGTTATTCGATTTTTGGTCCTTTTGCTGTACCGAGAGCCCAGGCCTTAATTTCAACTTGTCGGTATACCGTAGCAAGCGATTACAGCATCACCTCCCTCGTGATTCGCAACGGGTTTTCGCGCGAAGGCCAATTACAACGTTTATTTCAAGCTGTTTGAAATTATGAAGCTGTCAGCACCTACAGAATATAGAACTCCCACTCCCCGTAAAAATCCTGCGCTGACCCCTGCCCTGCACTCTAAAAACAGAACTTCACCGCATTGCAAGCTGTGCGCCCACAATTGGGTTATAGCTTCTGCTCCGAAGAGAGAGGCAGGCGTACGCCTTTTTGTGTCATTCATTATATATCCAAATATTATTCGAGATGATGGTTGGCTATAGGAGGTGAAAAATGCCATTTCGGTTACTGCATTAAGTTTGCCGTGTGGCTAGGGTATAAGGGTGACACGGGATCCAAATACTGCATCGGCCGTGCTTTCCATGTGTTTTCCCAACCGTTTCTTCGGGCGGTTTGAAGAAACGCGTACAGATCCCCGTGAAGTCAGCCCAAGAGGCAAGATTCCTGTCGAGTAGCATGCGCGCCGTGGCAGGCAGATCGCTTGGTAAGCAGACATCGAGAGAAAGAGGGAGAGCCCTGGTAATAGTTGCATAGGGTGGGAACAAGACTGGTGACACTGCTGCCCATTGACAATGACAGCCTGCTTGTGCCGAAGTACGCCTGTTACTCTAGATGCGACACAGAAGGGATTATCACAGCATCTAATCTTCGGGACCTGCAAAGCTTTACGAAGACCTCGCTCTTGTAGAAGGTGAATAAAATGTCCTCGGATGACTTCGCCACAGTCGCGGGCGACGGACTTCGAATTTCCCAGCGGTCCTCTGGTGAGTGCCCCGTACAGTATGTATAGTCGACTCTAGAGCCAATAAATAAGCCTATTTATCGACAGTAGTCGACTACTGTACAAAATCGGGGTTATTGCTTCTCCAAACTTTTTTATTCCGTGACCGGCCTCGGTGGCTCAGTTGGTAGCGTGTTCGCCCTCTGATCCCGAGATCGCGGGTTCGAACACCGCCCGAGGACGCCAGCAACTTGGTGGCAGGGTACAAGTAGCTTAGCACTCCGTCTTCCGCGAGGGACGTTAAATACGGGGTGCCGTGTGATGAGCTTTCATCGGACGTTAAAGAACCCTCAGGTGTGCAAAAGCAATCCACAGGCCGACCGCTGTGGCGTCGCTCATGATCTCAGTTTTCTCGCGACGTAAACACCCAATTATTATTATTATTAATATTATTTTATTCCGTGTTAGCGCCGCGAAGCAACTGTGGCATTGAGCGGCGTACAGATGTGGACAGATGGAGTGAGGACAGCAGGTAGGGAGTGGGGGACAGGGCGGTTAGTATGCGTCCTGGGCCGACTTCAGGCGACGAACTGTGCCGACATTCGTCTGGAAGGTCTTCGGAAAACTCAGACAGCACAGTTGGTGGTAGGATTCGAACCCACCACCTCCCAGTCTTCAGCACGACCTTGGCTATTACCAACGAGCGGGACGCCTTCCCCAAACTCCAGTGGGTGTGACGTCATCTACTGAATGGTGGCAGTCAGTACAAAACCGAGACGAAATGAATGTTTCAACGAACACGTGGAAATATAGTTCCATAAATGTGGGACCATCTACTCCATAACGCTCCATGAAAGATGGCTGCACCGTGGCCACTTGGGCGTGAAGGAAAAATGAAGAACAAAATTAGAAACGTGACGAAGCAATGAGACAAAGAGAAAAAAGTAAAGAACGAGTGAAAATGCTGTCGGACGAGTGTATGGAACTATAAAGCGACGAAGCCGGAGAAGTTCTACTTTCCTTCAGTAAGGACCCAAAGGATTAGAGCTGCCTTACTCCATGATAACGCATGTGGCATCAACCCAAGCGTTGGCTCTCGAAATGGACATCAAGGCGGCTTTCTCTTTTGGTATTATATACGGTGCCTCCTGCTATTCTGAACGGCTGAAGTAATGCATTTCGAACTATACACCCGGAATATAATGATATAACTTTTAATTACTGTGATGTCATCGCTACTCAGCTATGCTGGGCAGGGGGGTCTATTTATTTTCGCAGGAAAAGTCAGTCAGAAAGGCAGCTTGCTATTCCTGGTTAAATAATCCCTAACTGCGTATTCCTGGGGTAGTTATAGAGTAAGGCGATGTGGGGTCAGAGGTCTTCCGCCGTCCCACACACGATGACTCAGGCTGCTGAGGAGACCGGTATCACGCAGGTAGTGGAGAAGCGCCGCGGTTATACCACTGCTCCGTGTGCCAAGTAGTATTGCGAGAGAGATGGAGTATCCGAGGCTGGCGACACTTGAGCTTGTCGCGGAAGGACTTGGAACTGCGGCAGGCGAAGAGAAGGTGACGAATATCTGCCTCAAAGTTGCAGGTAGAACGTAAGGGTGTGGGTTGCTGGTCCATCTTGAACAGCAGTGATGGAGTGCGGGCGACGTTGAGGCGGAGTCGATGTATGATAGATTTTTCCTTCCTTGAGACACGGCTGCAGATAGTGTACTCCATCGTTGGGTCAATGGACATCAAGAATGGGTTGGTCCTGGCAGCGTCCTTGGCAAACAGCTTTGTGTTGACAGTAAGGAGGCGGCGTCGCTGCAGTTGGCAGACGGATGTCGAGATGTGTATTCCACCAAGCGGGTCTAACGCATGGGCACGTTTCGTTTAATCAACGCAAGTATACATTGACGAATTGAGAGAATGCTACGAACCACTTTCACTTCTGCGGATAAACATATGCATACTGGTGACGCACGATTTCCAGGCGCTGAAATTTCAGCGCCCGTATTATCAGGTAGATAATCCACGGATAATTGCGGCTTCCCTCATTATCATCGTCGTCTCGCGACGTGTGAATTACATTATTATTGCAACGGATTTTCAGAACAGCGCATAGAAACGGACTTGTACTTCTGGGTAGGAATGTAAATCAGTTAATGGGTCAGGAACCCTCACTGTATTCCAGCCGTGCATTCTTCTGAATTCTTCTACATATATCCAGTGTATGCAGTGCCGTATACTGCTCCAGGACTAAGAGATCTCCTGATTTCTAAATGAAAAAATTGCTCGGTCACTGAATTGCGGATATAGTGAAGAAATATTCAGAAATATTCATTGCACAGTGGGAAGTCTTAGGCATCGAGCTCTGGGAGCGTCTTCGAAGCAAAGTTCGCACGGCACACACATACACGCATACCGAAAAGGAGAGCCACGGAAAATGAAAGAAGGAAACCAGTTGATCCATGGCACTGTTCACTGAACTTTCCTTTAACCTTCCACAGACTGCGAATTGCTTTTCACACATAGCGTTATCGAGTCTTTATTAAGCATGCACACCTCATATGTGCGTGCTGACAAAGCGTGTGGAACGGCAATATGCGCGGGGTCGAAATATGCATAACGGTATGCGACCTGCATTGGGTCAAGAGTATTCTGCCTTGTGGGGGTCAGGTCTCGTATATGAAGATTACACGGCCAGTCATTGTACGGCGGTAGTCACCAAGTTGCGCCCAGTGCGTGACCCTTATATTAGGTTCGACATGGAGTTGCTCATCGAGCATGATAGCGAGAGTGCTACGAGCCCGCTGCAGAGCAGACGGACAATGCTGCATATTTATGGCATGATGTGGTCCCCGTGCATAGCCGTTCGTGTCGTCTATGTCTGTAGCTTGCCTCGGCCTATTCTCGCCGTTGATGGTCACGTTGAAAATGAGCATTACCTGCTGTAGGTCAATACTCTGAGAAAGCAAAAGTTTCTCTGTTGGTGTCGTGCTTCTCAAGGACATTCACTGCATTCACGTAACCTCTCTGTTAATGTACCTAGATACACAGTTAAAACAGAACCTAACAGGAGGAGGATCTTTGACATGCATGATGTGTCCATAGGCGCATCCTCCCATTTTCAACAAATCAGGGGACAGAATGATACTGTTCGGGATGGTAGTTGGCTAGGAACGCGTTATGTGGGGAAGTTCTGTCCGGTCTCGTCACAACCATCATCACAGCCGCCACCTGTTTCAACAGAGCGTGGCCGACCACGACAAGCATCAGTTCCATCACCGCCACAACTACCCTGTTTCAACAGCGCCTAACCACGAACGCTCCTGCGTTAGTCGTGACGTTGCCCGCTACAAGTGTGGCCGATCGGCCACGGCGAGCAGTTTCATCATCATCATCACCATCACGTGACCACGAACCGACACAGTTCTTGCAGGCATACTTTTTTTTCTGCAAGTTGTAGCTTCCCGCGGTTGCTTTTCTCGAGGAAGATGCATTCACAAAATTTAAAATAACACTCTGTCATACTCTACAGAACACATGTTCAACAGACCATCTTCCCGCATGATGCGAGTCTCTCTCCCGATTTGCTGAAAATGGGAAGCACATACGCCTTTTAGTAACGCTTTGCATTTTTGTTAGTTGTCACAAAAAGCCGTACGTCTCTCCGCTCTCTGAGGAGCCGCTCTCTCCTCAAGTGGGGAGTGCTAACACAGCAGGAGGTCGACCTTGAGCGTACTATGCGGTGAAGTTGTCTTTCCAGAATGCACAGAAGAGAGCGCACGTTTCGAGCCACCTACACTGCAAGACGTCTCCCGTTCTTGCAGGTTGTACGGGATCAGAATTATCTCGCGAGCGTACTTCTTCGCCACTTAATATTTCTCGGCAGTAGCTCCGCGAGCCACCATTCTTCTCCATTAGAGATGTGCGTCGGACATATCTGGCAGACGTTCTCGGAAAACAAAAACGTTCGTAGCGAAGGAAGACCAAGAAGGCGAAGGCCAGCTCTCTCTGCAGGAAGGAACGTACCCTGATAAGGACCCCGTACACGCGAGGGCCCATCAGGCGCCCTCTTCGAACGTCTTTCTCCCTTTTTTTTAAAATCGTTCTCAAAAAGCCCGGTATCGCAAAATTGATGTCCCTCATTGTCCTGCAGTGCACAGGAATTGATGGTCGGTCATTCATTATAGACGATTAACAATGCACGGCGATGATAGTTAAGCGGGCAAAGCCTTCCGGCAGGATATCACGCTTGTTCTGCAAGACGTACATATATAGATCATATCGCAAAACGATAACTGCGGCTTATAGCGTCTTACACTTTTGCATAACGTGCATGAGCATGACTGAATATATACGTCCATTGTACTTCTTCTGGGATATCTTATTTTATCCAGTGACGTCAAGCATCGAATAGAACAGTAAATTTATGCATGTTTTCATTTTCTTTCGCTAAGCGTGTCGTGGAAGCATTGCAGATTGTCTACTTGACAGTATAGTTGTCTCAGCAAAAGTTAGTGGCCCGAAGCCCTTATACTAACTTAACTTTCGAAATTAACTTTCGATAAGCAACATTAGAGCGTTTTAGTGCATCGTATACGCTATCGCCTTTGCGTACGTAAGGGATAGCGTTGGTAGTTCTGGGCACGAGCAAAACATAGCTTCGCGCATTTCGCAGAACCACCACGCTATCCCTTGCGTACGCAAAAGGCGATAGCGTACGATGCACTAAAACTCTCTTCTGACGTGCTCAGTCGGGTTCAATCCGCCAACCTTAAGAACACCATAGGCGTACATGTTACACGTTGATTCACGGAAGTCAGTAAGTATTGGGGAGTTGGAGTAGAGTGGAAGCATGCAAACGGAAATGAACAACAACAACTTCATTTTGATCACAATGAACAGGATGTCTCATCGCCGCGGGTGATCCTCTACGCCATCGTTCGTGGTATAATATAATGAACATGTAATGATGAGTTTCGCGCTGAAGACTAAAGTCTCACAGTCTCCAGAGAGGTGGACCGAGCTTTTAGGACATGCTCCGAGCTTTAGGAAGTTGGATTTGAACCATTTTTGTCGTAGGGCGATAGTCTAGCTGACTAAGCTGTAAGTGCAGCGGATGGGTTCCAGATCTTGCAAGCTGTCACAGTGGTGGCAGCTTGATGAGTCCACTTGTCGTAAGCAGTAACGCAACTGAACACTAAAAGTGCCATGAAGTCGCAACCGGTGACTTAATGCAGTGTCCTGACGACAGGTTCGCGATATTTGGAGAGGAAACATCAGCGCAACCCTTCCAACCGTTGATGATCGAACAAAGACGATATGATAAAGGAAACTGCCAAACCAAGTTCAGGAATGTTACGACAGCCACTTCAGCGCGTGGATTTGCCCTGTAATTTCATCTCCAGGTGCTTTCGCACCAAAAGATGACATGTTCATGATGGGTACCTCCCCGTCGAGACTGGGGCCTCAACTTCCTGGAGCGCTAAAATTCCCCATTATTGAATTGAATTGAATTGAAACTTTATTTCACATTGTAGCAAGAGCAATGTGGGAGGCCCCGTGCAAAAGGCTGCAAGAAGCAGCTAAAAAATTTAATTCAGGCGTCCGATTAAATCCCACTCCCATTACGTTCGTCGGTATACCGTCATTCTGAATTCGGACACAAGGTGATATGGCAATATTTACGCGATTATTATTTGCAACCCCACTTCAACACACACACACACACACACACATCAAGCAGATCAGCCATGCAAGGACGGTCGTTCACATGCAAGAAAGTTATTGCTTCGCTAACTTTCATCTCTCTTCTCCGCTTCTGTGAATGCGAATACACGAGCAGACGTAATGTTATGTATAGGGAGGGCTTCACTGAACTGTGAATGCGCGCACCAGAAAGTAGGTTCCTCACGAAGTTCTCTGGCGTAACAGATTATGCCGCCCCTATCCGTCGTCGTCTGCGTTCTAAACAGTTACGCAGTGCCTGAAGCTCCAAAGGTTATGCAAGAGAAGAATGCTCGCGGCTCAGTCGTGTTTTTGTTATTTTTTCCGCACAAATTACGCGCGCGAGGAGATTGAATGCGCCCCGGTTGTTTGCGTCGTTCTAAAAGCTAGACGTTTTGTTCCAAATGGGGGAGTTACGAGTTATGGCGTGAGGGGATGAAGTATAAGTAAGTTGAATGTACTAGAACGAGATGATGAATGCCGTGGCGTCCATATTTTTCCTGAATGTTTCATCTCTACAGTAGCACTTAAGAAGTATTTTTGCTTTTTAATATTTGGAGGTGAGTGGCGGACAACATTCACACGTCCGCATCCGCGCAGTGTCCACGCTTCCAGCATCCGGTACTACGCTGCTTGAAATTGTTTGGTACTGAGTGTATACTTGTATATGCGCATCCATATTATTACATTTGTAAGAAAAAATCAAATTGACGGGAATGTTACGTGATAAAAAAATTTACTCCTGAGCACGCAAACTGTCTACACTCTTAAAAATGAACTTCACCGCATAGCACACTCGTCCTAGCCAACCATCATGAATCTCGAATGATGGCGTTATCTGCCCAGGGGGCTTAATCGCTTCATCATCGTTACGGTCGTTACAAGCTAACGAATGGCGGGAAATTCAAAAAGGTGGGCATGTGACACATTGCGCGTGGCGTGTACCACGGCCTTCACGTATCGCGCGAAGAGCGGCGTGCACGTGTTTTATAACGTGCCCACCTTTTTAGATTTCCCGCCCGCCTTTTTGAATTTCCCGCCACTCGTTAGCTTGTTAACAACCGTAACGACGATGAAGCGACTAAGCCCCCTGATTTCTTGAAAACGGAAGGCGTAAGCCATTTTTGTGACACTTATGTTGTTCATATTCGTCACAAAAATGGCGTATGCCCCCCCCCCCCTGTTTTCAACAAATCAGGGCAGATAACGATATCATTCGAGATGATGGTTGGCTAGAAGCGTGCTATGCGGTGAAGTTCATTTCTAAGAGTGTAGGAACATTATCGCATCCACAGGTATCATAATAGCAGAAAGCTGCTCAGCAACGGAACGGATGACAGAATGCATATTTGCGAATAGCCACGTGGTTTATAAGTTATAACCTGTGTGGGTGTGGGGGGTGTCCGCGTTGTATCCGAGCGGTCGGTCTTCGACATGTGAGGAGAGAGGAGGATATTTGGCCCCGCGGTGTTATGTGGTGAAGTTGGAGAGTGTAGAATTCTGTGCGTTTCTCACCATGTCCAGTGCCAACCGACATGTCTTCACCTTATTGCGCTCTTGTTGCCGTTGTCCGTCCCTCAGCTCAAGATTATGTTTCGCACTACCTCCGTACGCAATCTTCCTTGGATATTTTTGTGCGTTGTTTTTTTTGTTGTTTCCTGTCATCTTATAGTACATGTGCGGTTAGTGTCTGAGAAATGTGTCATGTACACTCCTACTTGGGCCTCCACGGGCGGCCAGTATAGTATTTCCAAAATAAACTAAATAAAATATCATGGACACGATGGAAAGTAGCTGTTCCGAGGCTGAAACACACACACACAGACGAAAACAACACAAGCCACAAGGGTGGCTACGAACATGAACAATTGAAATATGGCAGCCGTCGAAAAAGCCAGGCAGCGCCGGGAATCGAAGCGCGCACCTCTCCTTGTGCTGTATGTATGTGTGTGCGTGTATGACAAAAAAGAAATGTGGGAGTGAATGCGAAAGGGAGCGAACGCGTGTACCGTTAGTTGAAGCCCCTTAGTAAAAGACGTCGGAAAGCAGATGCCAGCGTAACATAATTGGTCAGCGCACTCTGCCGGCGGTCGAGAGGTGCGCGTGTCTGCCGCATTTCAACTGACCACTTTGCTTGTCTGTTACTTCTAGTGTTTACACATACCTATACCACCGGTGTCACTTAGTGTTGACTGAACGAAACTTCACCGCAATGCACCATCCTATAGCCAACCGTTACCCGGAATAACATCGTTCGCTCCCATGAATTTCTGAGAGGCGTGTCCATATTTTGTGACACTTATGCAGGTACGGTAATTGTCCCAAAAAGGCGTATGCCGCGCGCTTTTCACAAATCACGAGTGATAAGCGCATCATTCTGCGCAATGGTTCGCCTATGAGCGTGCTATGTGGTCAAGTTGTGTTCCAAGTTCTGTTCTGTACACTCTTAAGACAGAACTATACCACATAGCACGTTCCTATCTAACCATCATTCCGAATGATATCAGTCTGTGCATTATTTGTTGAAAATGGGAGGAGGCGGCTATCTGAGATACATTATGTAGATGGGTTGAAATCCAGCGAACCGGTAGAGATGTAGGAAGGGAGTTGCCTCAGGACAGAAGCCGCCGATATTTCGAACAGAGACTGTTCTTCTTCTGGAAAAACAGTCTCAGAAGAAGCACAGCCCAGAAGAAGAACAGTCTCTGTTCGAAATATCGGCGGCTTCTGTCCTGAGGCAACTCCCTTCCTGAGATACATTTATGCTTGTCCCAGATAGGCGCCTCCCCCTGTTTTGAACAACTCAGGACACTGAATGATATCATTCGGAATGATGGTTGGCTAGCGTGCTATGCAGTGAAGTTCTGTTTTAACAGTGTACCAATTTGCGTGGCCTAGTGTTTAGCGTGCTGGCCATGTCACGTCGAGACTGGAGGCTCCCCGGGATCGAATCCCGGAGCCGGCTGTGCTGTTACCCCAGACCGTTAGTCGTGGCGTTAACCCACACTCTAAAAACAGAACTGCACCGCATAGCACGCTGTGCACCCAACCACCGCCAAGAATGATAGTGTTATCGATTCTGATTCGAAGAGAGAGGAGGGCGTGCGCCCTTTTGTGGCATTTTTGGATATATGGTAATTGCTAGAAAAAGGCGTACGCCCACCGCTCTCTTCGAATCTTTTCGAATCTTCGAATCGATAACCGTATCATTCGTGGCGTAGAGTGCACCTACACTCTTAAAAATGAACTTCACCGCATAGCACGCTCCTAGCCAACCATCATCTCAAATGATATCGTTACCAGCCCTGATTTGTTGAAAAGGGAGGCGTACGCCTTTTTGTGACAATTGTGAACAGCATAAGTGTCACAAAAAAGGCGTACGCCTCCCGTTTTCGACAAATCAGGGCAGACAACGATATCATTTGAGATGATGGTTGGCTAGGAGCGTGCTATGCGGTGAAGTTCATTTTTAAGAGTGTATGCGAGACCTACAACGGCGAGCTCGTTCACCGGCGCCACCACCATATCTTTCAAGAGTGCATCTGACCTGCGGACATTTTGAGATTGCGGCCGCAGGTGTGGAGGACAAAGCCGGTTGTAAACACGACGCGGCCTGTTTCGCCATTAACTCCGCAGTGGCCGATGGCTATTCGGGACGTTCAATCTCTGTCTGCGCGCGCACGTTCCAGCTGGCAGTTATTGAGGGAATGCGTGTACTGTTTTCCTACAGAATTGTTGACCCGCACAAATAACAACACGGGTGAGAGCACCTCCGGACAGGGGCCATCAGCACCGCTCACTCTAAATACTGAGCTTCACTGCATAGCACGCTCTGCGCCAACCATTGCCACGAATGATAGGGTCATCACTTCTGATCCGAATAGAGAGGGGGGCGGGGGGGCGTACGCCTTTTCGCGTCAGTTTGTATGCACGATAACTGACACAAAAAGGCGTACGCCTCCCTCTTCCCTAGAATCAGAAGTGATAACCCTATTGCTCGTGGCAATGGTTGGCGCAGAGCGTGCTATGCGGTGAAGTTCGGTTTTTAGAGTGGCTGAGGCAATAATCTTCGCCCAAGTCCCGCACGCTTTGTTAACTTTGTTCGAACAGTGATGATAGCGTCTTGCTTTCTTTTTCTTTTTTTTTCTCTACTTCGTTTCTTTCCATACGCATGTTTTGTGGCACTAAGACGTGCCCCAGGATCTTACTGTAAATTGGAGAGGGCGGGGGGGGGGGGGGGTCATTATTACAGTTACATCATAACATCTTCACGTATCATTGCCGACGTGTGCCTGAAGCTGATATAGCATGGGCCCCCCTGTAGGGGGTGCACAAGTAAAAAAAAAAAAGTTAGGGGAGCCGGTGTCGCCAAACATTTGGGGATGTAGTATGTGTGTCTGGGGGGGGGGGGGGGAGTCCGGACAGATCACTGAGGCTTGCAATCCCGTGGATGTCAAGTAGATTCGCGGCCTACTGAACTGAATATTGAATTTTACATTCAGCGGTTTTGCTGATGTGACACACACACACACACAAACACACACGCGCACGCACGCATAAATGGGGTGATGATGTGGTGGGTCATTCATTCACCGCTGCTATGGCGGTACACTGCCCGATTGCTCTTGAGGAAGGGATGAGAAAAGGATGACGATGGAAAAGTGTCTTAAACATTTTAGGTAACTTCGAGTTCTTTGTTCTTGCTGACCACGAAGTCACGGATTCGAGGCAAAACATGCCGAACGCACAGCTCAATACGGTCCTCAACCACATTTGCCTCCACAAAACAACCTAGTAAAGTCCGCAAAGGTGCAGCAGCCCATGTTTACGTCACCGTTAATCCGAAACAGGATGGGAATGAGTCGTTCATTTTCCTTTTTTGCATAATTTAAAATCCAAGAATGTACTATTCAACAAAATATTACATATGGCCTCTGCAAGTAAATCACGATCGAATACTATACCCTAGTCCCAAAACCAGCCGATGGCCCCAGGCTGTCCCTCTAACAGCTCTTCATGTACTGCTTACGACATATATACTTGCCTGAAGTCGACAGCTCGCGGTTTATCCTGTCTGAAATCTCCAGGTGTCGAAGAATTATTCTCACTAATAGACACGTACGGTATACACTGCCCACCCTGAAACACAATAATGGTACATCTCCTCCAGGGGCAGCCAAGCCAACACGGGCCGCTGTACCTTTCAATGAAGGTTTCAGACACGTGTGTCGCAAGTAGTACGTGTGCCATTTTTTTGTAGTTTTGATGCGTTGAAAGAAAGCTGAAAGAGAACAGCCAGTTTACCTTCATCGGTCAGCGAGCAAATGGTGAGCATCCGCTTTTGAGAACGCATGTTTCGGAGCGATTTTATCGCAGCCACGGCGAGGAAAAAGCATCGCTCCAGATGACACGCAACATCGCATCTTTGGGCACGCCTCGGTGCTCCTGTTGAAGCCGCACGCAATGGCTTCGGTTACCTGCTGAAAAGACTTCTGGGCCGCGTCAACGGGAATCGTGCTACGCGGAATGCACACGATGCATTATCGTCAAATTTCTCCTCCGCGCTTCGAGAATTGCGCTCTTCGGTAACAGCCTAACATCGCCTTTCCAACTACCTATCGCGCGGGCGTCGTCCTCAAGACGGCGGAGAAAAGAATGCTAATAATAATAATAATAATAATAATGGTACCGTGATGTTATACATGTAAGGTTTGTCTGCGCAGTGTGGCGACATGTTGCACATGCTGCAGGGTAGGACTGCGGATAATTTGGTGATCGCCGATGAATAAACCGCCCTGCTTAATGCCTTCTTACACGAGACACGCTTCGAAACTTGAATTCTCCGCAGTAGTTTGGCGCTGCGGAATTGAACACTGCTGTTGCTGTTTGAGTTCTGTAAGCCGGGAAACTCCATCGCGCAGGAAGGGAAGTTGCGACAGTTTCGGGTCAGCGCGAAATATACTTGTCGTCTGCTGTTACTATCATTCATTGAGCGCTTTTCCTGGGGTCCGCTAGGTGGCGAGCAGCCAGCTGGAGAGGCGATATTCGCCAGATGGATTTGCCGCTTACTCGGAACCAATCCTCTTCTGCTTCCATGCAGCTGCCTTTCTGCCGACGCTCGGCTATATTCGTCTGTTTTCCGGTGCTAACAATTTTGTGAAAGGTTTATATACTTCGGTGAGTGATCTTCTGCAAAATAAGCGGCCTGCTTCCTTCTCGCGAGGGTAAAGCTGGTTTTTCACTGGCTGGATAAGCTAATGCTAAAACAGCTCGCGCTGCTAAATGCTCTCGATGCTATCGAGCAGTACCTGTCACTGGCGGGCTTAGACATATCGACGGAAAAGACAGTAGTACTTCCTTTTACAAGGCGGAACATGAGGCCCTTCCAGCTTTCCGTTGCTGGCATACCGTTGAAGCACGTGTCTCACCATAGGTTCCTCGGTCTCGCTGTTGATGCTAGGCTCTCTTGGCGGAGGTATATTGCAAGCTTGGAGATCAAGATTCACCATTGGATTGCAGTGATCCGTCGCTTGACAGGCATGAGATGGGGCAGTGACACGAGCTCTCTGTTGGTCGTCCACAGGGCTTTGGCTCGAGGGTCCCTCGCGTACAGTTTGCCGGTGCTTAATGGCCTGCCGACATCTTCAGATCATAAGCTGCAGTGCCTCCTGGCGCGCAGCCTTCGTGTGTGCCTCGGCGTCCCCCGAGCAGCAGAGACCCGAGCAGTTATTGCTGAAGCAAGGGACACCCCGCTGGAGGTTCTTCGCTACGGTGAGACCTGCCGACTTTTCCTCCGCCTTGTATCTCATCATCGGCGGCACCCGCTCGTATCGAAGATCTTGAGGCGCAAGCACTGCAAGGTTCGGTCGGTGATGACTCAGCTGAAGCCTAGCGTCCCGCGTTTCGTAGTGAAGACAGTGGCTCCCAGTGCCCCTCCATGGTCTCTGGCAAGCCCAGTCACCCGCCTAACTGTTCCTGGCCTGCATGGAAGGAAAAGGGATACAGCCCCGTGTGTCGCCAAGCAGCTTACCCTGGGCATGATGAACGACAACTACACGGCGTCAGCGTGAGTTTTCACTGGCGGGTCATCTACTCGGGGTGGATCGTCCTCGGCATTTGTCATTCCATCTCAGTCTCCTGTGGTCACCGTCTTTCTCACAGAACATCGCCTACGTGTGCCGAGCTTTACGCCATTCTATTTGCTATGCAAAAAATATCAGCCAGTCCAACTCAGTCCTGGGTCGTCTTTACAGACTCAAGACCCGCGCTCCAGTGTGTAGCCAACTTGGGGATACGTGGACTCCTCGGTCCTGTTGTCTTTGACATCCTGCAAGCTTATAAGAAGGCGACCATTGCAGGGCACACTGTAGTATTGCAGTGGATCCCCGGACATGTCGGTATCAGCGGCAACGAAGAAGCAGACAGAGCCGCATTGAACGCCCACCAGCACGCAGCTTTTTCCCCGATAATGATGTCGTCGGGCGACGGAAGACACCTCCTCTCGTCACTCACCGGTCCCAAGATGCAGGCTCAGTGGGAACACGACATAGCTCACTCCCTTCTCTCTGATGTAGACCCCACGCTTTCTCTCGTCCTTCCTCCGCGACTACAGCGCCTCTTAACTGCTCTCTTCCACCGCATGAGGCCTAAGATTCACATTTAAGAGAAATCATAATATGATTTTTCTTAAATGTGAATCTTAGGCCAACGCCTTCTGCAACCCCAGCGTCACTTCTTTGAAATCAAGTACGCCATACGTGTTGTTTTTCCCACGGTCTAAAGAAAGCTCGCGAAATTTGAAATCTTCTTCCGCGCCAGTACGTGGTGACAATGGCGCTCTCAATTGCGCTATGAATAAATGTAGTCCGCTCCTATAGCATGGCTTCACGACCTCGTGGAAGTGGTATGAAGGAGCGGTCTTCGTTCATCAAAGGTTATTATCATGATATCTTGCATCCGAATGGTGCCATATAGCATCAGGAGTTGGCGCTATTTGTATCACAACGGTCTCACGAGCTGGGATCATTTACGTTCCTATAGGGTCACGCACGCGAGCTAAAACCAGCTAAGCGTGACGTTTACACAAACCTTGCTTGCACATAGAACAAGACAAAAGACAGACAGAGAAAGTTCTGTATAGGACTGGACGCGAATGCTGACAGGCTGTAATGATCGATCCGCCATGCAACTCAAAAGTCTGTGTTCTATTGTATTAAAGAGAGAGAGAGAGAGAAGCATGGAGATGTTGGCCGTTATCATGGATGCCGACTACTCAGTAGCACTTATACCTGCGTGCGGCATGCTAATGACACAAACTGTCTGCCAAAAGACTCATATAAAGTCACATAAGGAAGAATCTAAGAACCCGTAGAGTCAAAATACATAGTCCACACCCGACATCTTGAAGAAAGGGTATGCGTGCATCCAGAGCATGTGACCTATGGAGCGTGGCTCAAGTACCCAAAACCGCTAAACTATTAGAGGGACGACTAACCAGTCCCGTGAGCGAGGACTGGAGGCGACTCCGAGCGTTAGAGTATGCAGCACACGCGACATAATCATATGTTCTGTGTCCTCGAAAGTGCCACATGCCAAATAGTTAGGAGACGCTGCTTTACCCATCTTGTGAAGCAGCCAGTCACTATAGAGAAAGTTAAGTCGAAGGTCGGTCATGATATGGTCTAATAATAATAATTGGAGGTTTACGTCGCGAGACAACTGAGATAAAGATGTGGTCTCGTGTCCGAGCGCGACTACAGCAACCCTTGGGGTCACGAAGAAAACTTATTGAAGAAAATTATTCCGTTAGTTTAACGCGAGGATTTTGTTCATTTAAAATTCCCCCAGTGCCCCCCCCCCCCCCCCCCCCGCCCAGGGTGACTGTTATCGCGCTCAGAAATGAGACCGAATTTTTTCCAGTGTTATTATTAAGGTTGACGTAGGCTCTACTTTCAGTTCAGGACGTTCATACAGTAACAGCAGGATTTGTAACACAGGTTATAGAAGCGCGATAGTTCTCACGAAACAGACGATTACTATTCAACTTCGTATACCGTATCCATTATGTGACCCTCTATAGGAACTGCTCTTGGCTGAGAGTGATATCCTCTGGCGTCTTTGTGACACGTGCCTCGCCAAGAAACGAGGGTATAGCGAAACGTGATTTCGTTTTCGCTTTAAAATGGTAGACCCCCGCCAAGCGGACTTTCTTTTCCTCAACCTATCATCACCGATGAAGGCCAGCCACTGAGACAACGTGCTTCTTGACGCCGGGGGCCCCGCCTGACCTAGATAGGCTTCACTTTCTATCTTTGACACATTCCAATGTAGGCCGCCAGACCCTCCATTGGCGGTATTTTTTACCACGCTACGTTCTCACAGTCCGCATATTTACACTACTCAGTGGGCGTTGCGGTGACCTTTAAGCCGGTAGGAATAACGGCGGGCTTTCAGACAAAGTATATATGCTGAGCTATAGTATGGGCACGCTCTGAATACAGCATACGTACTTTGTGTACACACAGCGGCATGTGTACTTTGTGTACACACAGCGGCAACACAGCAGTACAAATGACACGTGAGTTGTCGTATGAGCTCACTCTGGTTCAGCAAGATGGCTGATACTGTATGCCTAAGTCGGGACGGGCAAGAGCTAAAAGTATAGACGCTCGATGTGGGTTTCAATTTATTCGTTGGGCTCAAGGTGACAAAAACAAAACAAAACCGGTCTACAAAATTTTTCTACAGAATTTGTTTTACGGTATCGCTGTGCACTGTCAGTTTCGTTATCGTTTTCACAACGCAGCGACGCCCCTCGGCGCAAAGCAGCGAAAGATAGCTGTTGTCATTTTCGAATCGCACTTGCATGTTTTTCTGCATTTTCTCTGTTAGTATTGCGAACCTTAGCAAATTTTGCGGAGGCCATTGCCATCAGGCGGAGGAAATGTTCTAAGCGAAAGTATGCAGGGTATGCAGGGTCGAACCATACTTCATATTTATCGATAGCGCGTAGTCGCAAGTTCATCTAACGAAACTAAGTCGTTTCACTTCGCAAATTACGGAGCAGTAAATCATTAGCAGATCACGGACAAAGATCGCTAGTAGAGATCTTCATATCATAATCACAGGAAAAAGTTACGAAGTTAGGGCCTCAAACACAATGAAAGAGGCGAAACGAATGCAGTCATATTAATGAGAAGGCTCTTTGTCACTTTTCTCAAACTTTTTCTCTTCTCCTCTAATCTGATCTAATTTAATTTAATCTCACTTTACCACTTTTCGTTGGCTTTAATCTAAGCGTCGTACTCTGCGCCTTCTTGTGGCAAATGTAGTGGATAGAAAAGAGATGAAAAGAGGACATGAAAAAAAAAAAAAGACTAAAGAACTATAGGGTAGAAACTCGGGTGTAATTTACTGCGATCCCAAGCTAAAAGCAAGTGTTGCCGGAACAAATAATCATGGTTTAAAGTTCGTAATCGAATTGAGCTCATCGGTGACCGCGTCGGGAAGCACGCAGCTTAAGCACGTAACGTAAATAAGAACGAGACCACCCAGACTATTTTTCTTCTTTACCTGAGTGCCAATTGTTGTGTCTGCTTTTTTTCTTTCATCCATGGCTTTACTACAGACCTTCAATGTTGTCATTACACGATAAGTCTACTGCACTCTTATAAACAGAACTTCACCACATGGCGTGCTGAAGGCCGACCGGTGCTGTGGCTTCTGATTTGAGGACAGCATGCCGCGTACGCCTTCTTGTGCCACTAATACAACTGCATAAGTGTACTCTGAAAGCATAAGATGAGTAGGCGGATTTGAAGGGGGACCAGAGCACATCATTCACAAACAGGTGGTGGCGATGGTGATAGGGCTTGCCGTTGTCGGCCGTTGTCATTCACAAACAATTTCACCGCATAACGCACTCCTAGCCAACCATCATGCCGAATGATGAACACGAGGCGTACACCTTTTTGTGACAGTTGTCATAACTGGACAAGTGCCACGAAAAGGCGTACGCCCGGCGCTTTCTACAAATCAGGAGTGGTAACGGTAGCCTTCAGCGTGGTATGCGGTGAAGTTCTGTTTGAAGAGTGTGTCACAAAAAGACGCATTCCTCCTGTTTTTAACGAGTGAGGAGAGGGGACGATTTCATTCGGGAGTATGGGTAGCTAGAAGTGTGTTATGCAGTGGAGTTCTGTTTTGACAGTGCACAGTGGCACTGGTAAACGGTACTGGTACTGGTACAGCGGTACTGGTTAACGGATAATTTATTGAGACAGAAAGTAGAAAACATGCGTTAATCGGGACTTTTAGGGCAAGCCTTGAAATACAGTCCCTTAAGCAAACAAATACTGAAACAATAATCGTCAAGTGGAGAACAATACTAATAAACAAGTAAACAATATACAAAACTCAATAGATACAGAAACATAACATCTAACAATGCCGAAGATGTACACAAAAAAAGAAAAAAAAGAAACTTAACCGCGTAGCACGCTGTGCGCCAACCATTGCCACGAATGGTGGGATTATCACTGCTGATTCGAAGAGGGAGGGGACGTACGCCTTTTTGTGGCAATTTGGACATATGAAAATTGCCACAAGGTGGTGGTGGTGGTTGTGATGGTGGAAGGGCTCGCCGTTGTCGGCCTCACACATATGTGGGCAACGTCACGACTAACGCCATGGGGAAAATGGTCACAAAAAGGCGTATGTCCCCTTCTGTCTTCCAATCACAAGCGATAACCCTATCATTCCTGGCAATGGTTGGCACAGAGCGTGCTATGCGGTGAAGTTCTGTTTATAAAGTGGGATATCGGGAGTGGTGTACTGCATGCTTAGCAGACGACACTCGACGCTAGACAGACGACGTCGTTTGCAACGGAATATTTTTGTGACTGCGCTACAGGACATTCCTCGTAGTTAGCAGTGCACGAAAGGCATGACGTTGAGCGCACGTGCTTATGCGCATGCAGAAAGCTCTGTCGTTTTGGGCATCTTCCGCTGGAGTAGTCTGAGGAATGTGGCTCGTGGCATGTACAGTCATCATGTCGAATGCCATTCGACGCAGACATTTTCAAACACAGGCATTCTGGGGCTACCAGTGGCTGTTTATGCAGCTGATGGTGACTCATCTCCATAGCCGGTCTCGTCACCACCACCACCACCATCTCCATAGCAACGGCCGCCAAAACGACGTCGTGGTTGGCAGACCCTTAATGACTACCTCAAGTCCTTTAAAAAATCGGGCTTCGTTTACCCCAGGTGGCGTCGACTCGTCGCTCGTGCGAGATACACGGTGTATCTTCGAGGCTTTGCTGGTACAGGACAGGACGTTTCCGTTCCACGAGACATTAGAGTCGGGAGGGAGAGAGTCCCTCATCGTACTCTGCCTTGGGCGAGGCACATTACATTAGATCATTGTAGAGATTCCTGACTTCCATCGTTTAACCCACTTCTCGGGAGGCCCAGCAATGCCCTTGACCGATATACGTGCGAAGAAGAAAGTCTGCTCAGAGTTATCAGTGCACTCTTCATTGAATGCGGCCACTGACCCGAAGAACGTGCTGTGTGTGGGCCTTGTACGGCAAGTTCAAGATTGCGGTTGAACGCTTAGCGTCATTGTTCTCAGCGGTTTTTGAACAAACGAACTTGGTGTGAAGCTGCAGCGTGGGTATACGAACGTTCAATTAACCTCTCGTGGTCTAAAAGCTATAACGAGACTGAATCGCCGTTGAAGGCAACACAATATAGTCGGTTGTCTGTAACTGATGCCTGAGCGCTCATACTGCGTCGTCGTAGCGAATGCAACATTGCACATCCTTGTCGATGTACACAAAACGGAGAGGTAAATACTTTTGGGCATAGTTCAATTCTAAGACTGCAGAGTAATAAAGGACTATTATAAAGACAGAAGAACAGATATGCAGTCAATCATCTAACTACAACCCCACCCTTAAAAATGAACTTCACCACATTGCACACTCCTAGCCAACCATAATATCGAATGATATCGTTATCTGCCCTGATCTGTTGAAAACGGGAGGCGTACGCCTTTTTTGTGCCACTTATGCTGTTCATAATTGTCACAAAAAAGGCGTACGCCTCCCGTTT
Source organism: Ornithodoros turicata (assembly GCF_037126465.1). Classification (NCBI taxonomy): domain Eukaryota; kingdom Metazoa; phylum Arthropoda; class Arachnida; order Ixodida; family Argasidae; genus Ornithodoros; species Ornithodoros turicata. The sequence continues at coordinate 25,614,382 of NC_088207.1, forward strand.
TCAACAAACAGTCAGTGAAGATAACCATATCATTCAAGATTATGGTTGGCTAGGAGCGTGCTATGCGGTGAAGTTCATTTTCAAGACTGCAGAGTAATAAAGGCTAGACTCTTATAAAGACAGAAGAACAGATATGCAGTCAATCATCTAACTACAACCCCACCCTTAAAAATGAACTTCACCACATAGCACACTCCTAGCCAACCATAATGTCGAATGATATCGTTATTTGCCCTGATTTGTTGAAAACGGGAGGAGTACGCCTCCCGTTTTCAACAAATCAGTGAAGATAACGATATCATTCGAGATTATGGTTGGCTAGGAGCGTGCTATGCGGTGAAGTTCATTTCTAAGAGTGCAGAGTAGTAAAGGCTGGACTCTGATAAAGACGGAAGAACAGATATGCAGTCAAACACCTAACTACAACCACACACCCTTAAAAATGAACTTCACCACATAACACACTCCTAGCCAACCATCATCCGGAATGACATCGTTCTCTCCCCTGATTTGTTGAGAACGGGTTGCGCACGCCTTTTTGTGACACTTATGCAGAAATGTTAATTGTCAGCGAGCTTTCGTTTGTCCCATCCTACAGTTGGCAATACGACGTCACAAAATGACGTGCGCCTCGCGCTTTCCACCAATCAAGAGTGATAGAGGTTCACTCTGTACAATGGTAGGCCTTCAGCGTGCTATGTGATGAAGCTTTGTTTAAAGAGTGCACGGGACCATGCTATGCTACAAATAATTTGTCAAAAACTCGTCTGGTAGCCAAAACACGTCATCAAACACGTTAATATCCAGCGCTATGTGGTGAAGCTATGTTTTGAAAGTGTGTGGGAAAGGCTCCCTACAGGATCACCCCTAACAATGTCTTCATTTTAATCTTATCTTTCTTCACCTGTCTTACAGTAAAACACTGAAGCTTTCATTTAATGGTTATAAGCTTTCATGCAGTGGACTGCATTTCGTCAAGTACTTGACGAAATGCAGTCTACTGCATGAAAGCTTGTAACCATTAAAGGAAAGCTTCAGTGTTTCACAATTTTGTTGTTACTTCTGCCAAGTGGACCTTGACCCAACTCTCAACATTCTTCAACTGTCTTAGAGACTAAAAACGGAACTTCACCGCATAGCACGCTCTGCTCCAACCATTGCTACGCACAAATGCTAGGGTTATCGCTTCTGATTCGAAAAGAGAGGGAGGCGTACGCCTTTTCGTGTCAATTTGGATATATGATAGTTGACAGAAAAAGACGTACGCCTCCCTCTTTCTTTAAATCAGAAGCGTGCTGTGCGGTGAAGCTGTCTTTAGAGTGTATAAGACATATACCACAGACATCTCTATCGTCTTCAGCTTCGCGTGCACGATACATTTATAATCTACCGTGACGGATCGAATCAGTCAGAGAACTTTCATCATCTCCATCCCGGGACGATCCTCGCTGAGCAAAATGGGGCATCTCAATGACCATCAGTCCGGGACGCCGCTCTCGGATGCACGGAAAGAGAGTGTGTGCGCGCAGGAAAGGCTCTTGCGTTTATTTTCCGACAGCCAAGTGAAAAGTTGCGTGTGCTCCACTGCTTTCGTCCCTCTTTCTCATTTCCTCTTTGCATTTTCTCCATGCAAGTCGCTTCCTCCTTTCTGCCTCTCGATTCGCGTTTCACGGATGTTTCCCGGTTTTATTTTCATTATTTTTATTTTGGGGAGCACGCAACGTAGTATTTGCATCATTCGTTCTTCGTTTGACTGGTTGGGATGATGCAAGAAGCTTTTTTTTTTTTTTCTGTCTGTCTTTTTTTATTATTATTGTTATTATTATTGTGGGGCTCCAGAAAGGGTCGAGGCTTTCGAATTGTGTCAGATATGGATCACGCGTCGATGCGTGATGTTTTTCGTCACGGTGGTACGGCGGTGGTTTCAGCGCGCTTCAGAGTTTTATTTGTACGCGGTGAATTACTTACTCTGATCGCATGCAAAGGAGCTGCATTACGGTCAGAACAATGCTGTTAGAGTGCAGAGCAGGGAAGGGCCGGGAAGGGGCCGTGTACGATTGATTATGAATACCTTTGGGCCACGGAATATCTCTTACGTGACACGAAAGGCCGAAGCATTTTTGTAGAGCTTACTGACACTGTACTTGGCGGCCTACTTTCCACTTTCGAGTTAATGCCTTGGCGTGCCGAGCCCCTAGACAACGGCCAAGCACTCTTTCTCGGTCGCCAAGTAGCTTTCGTCAGCGTGTAGCTAACATAGGCAACAGAGTGCTCCATTGGGCTGCGAGGAAGCCTTCATGCCAAAACAACTCCCACTTTTGTGCCACTTGCGTCAGTGTGAGGTACAGTTGGAGGACAAGAATGAAAGTGGCGAAGAAAAAGGCTGCGAGTGCTGGTCGATAAAACGCATAAAACGATCCTTCGCTTTCACTGCTAGATGGTCGTGTTGCAAGATGTTCAGCGCATTGAATCAAAATGAAGTATTTCCCGCGTATGCTGTCGTAAGTAGTTTTACGTATACTTCAGTGTCACAGTATGTCGTCGGCCATATATGGCAACGAAAACCGTACACCAGGGTTGCGGAATGGGCACACCCATTCCATTCCAATTCCATTCCCAGGAATGGAGATTTGTGATAATTCCATTCCTTTCAATTCCTCGGAATGGAAAAGGGTGGTCAATTCCCACTCCTGGAATGGCTCGGCAACCCCATTCCATTCCTTTAATTCCACAAAAAAAAAAAAAAAGAAAAGCAAGGAAGAAAACGCATGCATGACACCTTTGAGGCTTATGCCTTAAAACGTAAATGTAACAGAGTAATGCCATTACTTCCCACCTCTGCCCCCCCAGACCATTCCATTCCACTTCCATTCCTGAGAAAAAGGGCCTAATTGCATTCCCACTCCGTTCCTAGGACAATATTCGCCATTCCATTCCAATTCCATTCCAGGCTCTGATAAATCTGGAATGATTCCGGAATCATTCCAACTCCGCAGTGGCAACTCCGCAGCATTGCCGCACGCCACTGCATGAAATACTAACCACAGCCTGATAGGAAAACACAGAGCAGTATACAACAACAGCAGGCAAACCCTATCAAATCGGGATCAGATGTCAGGCAAGGAGACTTCTTCGTACACGCTTAAAAAAGAACTTTACCGCATAGCACTCTCCTAGCCAACCATCACCTCAAATGATATCGTTATCTGCTCTGATTTCTTGAAAACAGGGGGCGTACGCCTTTTTTTGTGACACTTATGCTGTTCATAATCGTCACAAAAAAGGCGTACGCCTCCCGTTTTCAACAAATCAGGGCAGATATCGATATCATTCGAGATGGTGGTTGGCTAGGAGCGTGCTATGCGGAGAAGTTCATTTTCATTTTCGGTGGTTCGTCACCCCCACCCCCACCAACAACAACATTTTTAAGAGTGTACCTCTCCGGGCGTCCTTGCTTTGTATTCCTGAAATGATGGTGTTACACACACACACACACACACGAAAAAAAAAAAAAAAAAACTAGAGAAAAGGACAGCATAGTAAATGAGGTACGCAAATGGATGATTACATTCGACATTGCCCCTGGCTGGCAAACTGAGACCCAATGAAGTAGGTCCTAGACTCAAACAACGCTGAAGACTGAAAATACGACGTCATGCTCCTTCAAGAACGTGTCAGGCTAACAGCCACAACTAGCACACCAGGGCTGCTGCTTTTTTAAACTCGAAGACATTGTTCTAAAAATATCGCAACGGCGATCCGAAGTTCTTTGCACGTTCTAGACATGCGAACTGATGACGACAGCGAGGCATCAGCCCTTCCTTTATCTCCGCGCCTCCGTTCCTGGCTCGATAGCTATCTAAGACGACATTGAAGGAACAGGAGCCTCCACCTCTCCAAGAAGCGTGCGGGGAAATCGGCACAGATTGATCGGCGCGAAGAACTGGGCGGTGTACAAATGGAGGTCAGTGGCAGCACATAATCGTATGAACGGACAGCGGGCAGCTATGTGATCAATGGCATGCCACTCGCATCCATCCGCGAGCCGTGTCTCTATTGCTCACGTTCCATTCCCGGTCTTTCACAGGGAACAAAGGGATGTCGCTGCCGAAGTTCGCCGTGCGCTATACTGGGCCTGGTATACGTTTGTTGGCCCCATGGGAGAGTTTGTGTATGAGATGTGCAGAGAATCGGTTCCCGAGAAAAGTGCCGTGAGGAGCTTTGGGAAACGGGGAGCTGTCATGATCCTTGCCGATTCTATAGGCTTTAATTTACTTTTGGATACATACGCAGCTTGGTCTGATGTAACAGCGTGCGCTGAATGGTTCCAGGTGACGCACTATAGTAGCTCGGGCCAATGAAACAGTATGGATGGATCATACGCCGATGAATGAAATATGCTGTTACCTTGATAGTGATGCGAAAGGAATGGTATTTATACGCCGCGTCGTTCGTGACTTATGCGCGAACGAGACCGCAGTTTACGGTTTCTCAAGAAGGGCGGCAATACGGAGCGGTCTGTCATTGGTCTCCTCAAACGATTTACCGAATCGTGGCGCGTGCTCGAAGCACTTACGGAAGCTCTCGAGGACGCCACTGAGAAATCCCCTCAATGTTCGTGCAAGCGGGCCCAGAATTAACTGTCATCTGCGTTCCTATTAATTTTTTTTCGAGTAGTGTGCCTGAATAGCGGCTCCCTCTGGGAGCTAGAAGGAGCAGAAGTGAGGGACACAGTATGTCCCCTGGGCGACTTCAGGGGGAACTGTGCCGACATTCGTCCGGAAAGTCTGCCGGAAAACGACACCAAAGCCGGGGCGGGGATTCGAACCCGCGTCCCCTCCCAGTCTCGGCGTGGAAAGCGGTCATCCTAACCACTATGCTACGGGAGCTTGTTTTTGACGGGCACGTTGAAGCACTATAGTTCACAGTTCCGAAACAGCTGAAGAGCCTCTCGCGGACGACATTGTTTGGTGATAGAGCGTGCTTGAGAGCGTTGGGACGGAATTGGTGGAGGAGCTGCAGGTGTCCAAAGTTGCTGTGCAGATTTTCCAGCTCTGTGCTCTCGGTACGGTGTTACGCTCCGTAACATCGAAACATTTCATGAAAATTTTTATGTGCCATCCACGTAATAAACGATCCGAAAGACGTAATTCTACGTAAAAAAAAAAAAGGTACCATAGAAGGAACGAAGATGGTATCACAGCACGCTGACACGGTTCATGGCCCACATACTGATCATCCCATAAGGAACATTGATTAATAGTAAAACATCATGTCAGCCCACGATCTGGCAGTATAGGATCGTAGCGCAAGATAACTATCCTAGTTTAAGTTTGCACATACATATACCTGCATCGAAACTGTACATGCGTATTTCAAGGAAAATGGGAGTAACCCCGCAACCTGAGCATACAAGTTGCCTTGTCAGTGACGCACCTACCAAACGTAGTGTGGTTATTTCCGAGCTGTTTCCCACCACAATATAACGGCATGTTGCTCCTTCGACGGCGTGACGGCATGTTTGCTGATTATGCATCCTAGGTAGACATCGCAGAGAACATTCATCCTAAAGCATCTGAGAAACACCAGACAGCATAGCTGGTGACGGGTCGCGAACCAGCTCCCTGTCACCGCGCGCGAGACGTAACAAATCCTCTCGACAATCCGCTCCAAAATCCAGTCTGAACTTCTTCTTCTCCATGAACCTGAAATATTAAAATTATTTCGTGTCACTTCAGCAACTTTACTTTCCAGCAAAACGGCGTCTGGTTGGGATAACAACAAATTTTAGTTGATGATGATGATGATTGGAATTTTACTGGCGTACTAGCAACTAGGGCCATAGACAAATTTTAGTAGGTCAGAACCAACTCTGCGAAAACGATATACCTTAAAGGAAGAGGTCATATCAAAGTTTTGCAACGTGATGTGACGTACCTAAAAGGAATGAGCCGACCGGCTTATCGTGTCTGCTGAACGAAGTACTCAGTAGCCCCACTAATACGATTTTTCCCGAATGACATCTGGCGAAACTGCAGCCACATACACGTCTTCCGCAAGAGACTCGCTCCACGGTTACTTCGAAGCACTGTGTCGTCTGTCGCACACTGAGGAAGTTTGTTGTCCGCAAAGGTTAAGTCATGAATGATGATTCTAATGCAGTGTTCCTTGCTGTTTCTCTCCAGGTGACGTCGCTGTGGTCACTCCTCCTCCTGAGTGCACTTTCTTGCAATCTCGCCTTTGCCACCTCTGCGGCGCCTGAGGTAACAGTCACGACTCCAACGCGCACAGACCAGGACGCCAAAGGTTCCCTCGGCTTGGTTGTTACTGCAGAGCCCTCTACAACGGTGAGAAGATTATTCAGGTGTTATAAAGATATCGGTCACGATAAAGTACTACAGGTACAGACCATACAAAACGGTCCCAGCACCCAGGTAGAAGTTCTTGCGATCGCCGCTTCGTGAAGGATTTGGTTCAAGTTGGAACTGTTCACCATCACATGATTTGCCGAAACCGCGGCTACTGAATTGGATTGAATATATGAAGGAATATATAAAGATGCTTATTCTACAAACGCGGATCCGTCTATTCCATGACGGGTAAACCGTCAGAAGGGTTGTACGTGCGCGCATAGCAAGCAGGTGACCATAATTTAAAGGTCATTTCCTCTCCTTAATAATACAAAGTAGCTGTTCTAGCGGCTACTATCGTAACCAACCCTTAACCCAGCTCCTCCGTAGACGATTGCCGTATATCCATGTTTCTTTTTGTACTAGTAAGTATAGTGTTAGTGATTCGTCCATTCCGCAGACTCTTTCGTACATTGCATTTCATTATGATCCTGCACGTTTTTTCATCTTTCTTTTTTTTTTTTCAGCAGTCTCATCCTACGGGACAAAATGGGGGTACTTTGCCGTCTACAACCACCAAAGGAAGCACGCCCTACCGCAAAAGCGAATACACTATTAACGAAAAGGGTTACCGAGCTGTTAGTCCAACGGGAACAAGCATCACAGAGGTGCCAGCTGCGCCAAGTTCGTCACCATCTTACACAACAAGAGCCACCCAAGAGGAAGTAAAGGCGACTACTTCAGCGACTCGCTGGAACGCTAGGCAACCCAAGCATACGGGCACCGCAGCTCTGAGACCATCCCAGAACAGCAAAGTGTTTTTCGATTCCAAAGTACCCAAGAGGAAATCTGGTAGTGGCTATGAAATCCCACGAGCATCGTCGATTCCAAGGGGAGCAGAAATTCAGCGGAAGACGACAGCTAGACCTGTGCAGTCAAGAACAAGGGCACCGAAACTGTACGCGAAATTTACATCCACGGAGCCGACGCTTCCGTTGACTCTAGTACAGAAGAAGAACGGGGAGCCTCAGCCAAGGTCTCCTCTTGCCCCGACGAACCGTTTTCGACAGAGGCCCCTGAGTAGGACGCCAAAGACGACGAAGGTGACCTACAACGAGAAGCCCGCGACGACGACAGTAGAAACGCACGAGTATTCAAAGAAAACCGCGAACGCTCAAGAGATTCAAACAACCGGAACGGCGAATGTTCAAACAAAAGTAGCCCCAGCACCTTACCACGATGAAGACAACGGATATGGAAGTTACAAGCCCCATTTAGGAAGAGTACCTCAGAGGCAAACGCTGAAGACGCAAGCCACCAATCCCCAAGAGCAGCACACGAGAACTGATTATACACAACCAAAGCCTCCAGGAAAGGTGCCGGAGAAAACGCAGGGCCAGACATATAAGTTTAAGACACCTCATTCTAGTCGGTACATGTATTTTGGCAAACAAGCTGGAGCTGCACCGGCGTTGCATACACCGCATCCAACAGTGCAAACGTTCACAACTGAGCACGTCACTGCCGTGCCCGTGGTGAAAACAGCAAAATACGTACCTGTAATCCACACGGGCCACCAGGCTTCCGTGCAGGATAGTTCTGCCTCACAAAACGTAAATAGCAATAGCGACAAGTCACACGACAGCGCGTACAGGATACAAGGAAACCCACAGCAGGGTTCCGTTGACAGTGGCTCAACAGATGGAGCAGCGTACAAGGCCTCGTACGGCACTAACTACAAGCATACAGTCCATCAGCCGACTGGACTAGTGCAAACCGGCCAGCAGGAAACATATGCCCCTGCAACGACTCTGGGGAAAGGGTATAGCTCGCAGATAAGTCACGAACAGCAGCAATATTCCCACCAGATCCCGTCAAGTCATACTCAACATGTGCAACAGTCTCACGTTGTCTATCACCAAGCTAACACTCTGCCGCCAACGCAAACGACTTCGGCTACACCTTTACAGAAGGTCACGCAAACTAGTTACTCCCAACCACTCCAGCCGCCTCAAAGACCTTTCACGGCTACACCTAGCCCGAGTGTGTACGCAACACCGACTGGTCCTCTGCAACACTTGCAAGTCACACGGGGACACCTGAACGCTCATCAAGTGGCCGTGCCCGTCGTGCACGGTGGAAACGCGGTTCCGGTTCTTCAAGCACCATTTCCTTTGCCTCATGGAGGCCAAATAGCTCACGACGGACGGGCCCTGCTTGTTGAAATCAACAATGGGTACCGCGGGACACCACAACAAGGGCAGTTGCTCAACCATCCAGTACACCCTGCTGGACAGCCCCAGCTGTTCCAACAAGTCAGGCAGCAGGGCCCGTTCGTTCAACAGTACGTTGGGCATCCAGGATTCCAGCATCTCCAAAACGTTCGACAGAATCAAGGTTTCCGTGTTCCAGTCATGGCATTCTCGCCTCCGAGGCACGTGGCCCCCCAGCAGCCTTCCGTGCTCTCAAACCTTGGCCAGTCCCTGCCCCAAGTACAACAGCCGTTCCTTTTCGGGGGGCCAACAGTTCAGCAGCAGCAGCAGCAGCCGTTGCGACAACAGCAGAACCAATTTTTCATTCCAGAAAACGGAGTGTTCCAGAAAATCCTTACACAAGGACCTGTGCCACTTGAACTTAAAGTACAACCACTGTACGGCTCTAACCAGCCAGAAGCTAAAGAGCAGCTGAAGGTGGGACAAACAGCGAAGAACTTTTTGTCCACGGCGAATCAGGCTACAGGTAATCAACAGCAAGCTGTGACACAGGGGGCCAACCAAGAACAAATAGCTGCCGTAAACATGCTCGTTGATGCTGCGAAGAAGGCCCTGCTGTCGGCTGGGAACTTCCCGAATCAAGATGTGTTCTTCGTGGATGCTACGCAGGTAGGTTTCCTATAGTTTGATAGCCCCAAGTCTCGGCACCAGATTGCTCAAGCTGACCATAAAAGCGATGTAAATTCAAATATTCGAGAGAATAGGCACAAAGGATGGTCCTTTCACTGACGACGCCGAATGCCAATGGAAACGTTGTACCAACATAAGGTGTTCGGATGTGATGCAAAACGCGCGTTATATTAGCTGCTAATGTTCTCAATGCGAAATGTACAGGGTACGATAAAGGTTCTTACACAGGGCGTCTGTTTTTATCCCTTACAGAGTTTTAATTTTTTTTTCTAATAAAAAAGCGGTGAGAGCAGCATCGATGTCGTTGACTCGGCCAGGCGGACATCCTCTCGAAGAGAGTATGTAACCACACGATGACTACTAAACCTCTCCCTGTTTGTAAACAAATGACGTCATAGTGTTCGACAGCGCCACCAATTTGGTAGAGTTGAACTACGCTCGAAGCTAGGGGCGAACAAGGTCGCGCCCGAATGCCACGGCCTTGAGGGGATTACGAATTTACGATGGTCCCTGAAAGGGACGCGACCTTCGGTTCTACTTTTCTTTCAGTAGGAGGAGGCGAACAAGTGCCCATTCGTGGCACCCAGCCCTCCCCTTTCGATTTGTTTCGGTTTCAGTCTGTCTACCGACGTCATGATGAAATTTCTCGGGTAGAGGTCTATTACCTAAAATTCATTACTTCACTATTCTCTTTAATTAGAGAATTCCGACCAAAAGCGAGACAGCAGAAAGGGAGACAATCCCCGTTGAAAGGCATTCTATGTTTCAAAAATTCTGGAATGAGCGCGCCGTGAAATATCAATCGCTGAAATGTGCGATGCAAATAAACCGAAACCAAAGCAGCTCCCCTCAAGAGCGCATCACCGTCGTCGACGGGGGCTTATCTGGGCCGTAAAGCCGTAAAAACAAATAAAAAAGTAACCGGAGTAGCCGGTAATTGTAAAGGTAAATTGTAGCCGGTGAACGTAATCAGCGCGTGCTCCAATCACCTCCGTCGCTCTAAGGCACATGTCCCTGTGACCTGGAATGAGCACTGTGCTTCCTGCGCGCCCGGTCGGTGCGGTTCTGGTTTCGGCTCGTTTGCATATCAAAATTCGGCGGTGATATTTCAAGGGACGTGCGCGTTTCAGGGTATAGGAAATCCATCGGACTCGTAAAGAAATGTTAAGGGGAACTGCCTATACTGTCCGGCCAATGTTCCGAACAGAGATTGTTCTTTATCTGGGCACTGTCCTCATCATTGTTATGGTATTTAAGGGGCTAGGAATGACGTGTTAAGGGTTTTGAGTATTGTAAGTTTCAATTGTTTTGTTTCAGTTTTTCAGTTTGTCTTTGTTTTGTTTTATAATCTTGTAGTTACATACTGTCCGCCGTCCGCGTCTGACAATGTCCGCCTGGTCGTAAAACTCAAATGCTTCTCTCAAAGCTTGTTTTTTTAAATAAAAAAATTGCAAAGCATCATAAAAAACGCCCTGTATAAGATTATTTCACATATGACGGAGCAACGCGAAGAGGACAATGACGGACACGGACAGCGATATGCGCAACTGGTTTATTCAGCACAAATCCAACGACGACTAGCCAGGCAGGTCTTGTCGGATTTGTGTTCAATAAACCAGTTGCTAGTGTAAAGCTGCCCGTGTCCCTCACTGTCCCTTCGCGTCGCTCCGTAATGTTTCATACTAGCCAGCACGTTCTGCATCTCTTGTAAGATTATTTCAGTAGTGCAGTGTCACATGCTCAGGCCTGACAGGCTCTTCCGTAAAATTGTGCTTTATAATGACCTTTTTAAATGCGTCTGCTTCTTTAAGGACGAATTACCTGCTTGCAACTGGAGGCTCTGCACTCTAAGAAAAAAGGGTGTGAAAAGGTGGTAACTTCTATAGTTACCACCTAGGTCAACATAGCGTCTGATAAAGGGTCTAAACGGGGGGATATGTTTAATGCTGAAAAAAAAGGGGGGGAAGGGTTAGTCATGATATAGGCTTGCTAACGCCTAGTCTTGTAGCGTAACCTTGTAGGCTTGATGTAGGCTTGGTGGTAAAAGCGTAGTAAAAGCAATTACCATATATCCAAATTTCTACAAAAAGGCGTACGCCCCCCTCGTTCACTGAATCAGGAGCGGTAACCCTATCACTCGTATGTAGCAGGTCGAACTTTGCAACCTTTTAGGCACAACATATGCGACAACTATTACCTCCTAAAAGGTGCAACTGCTCCACCCTTTTTTCTAAGAGTGTACACGTGCAACCAGAACCCCCACGTCCCCTACAAGGGGAAGTCCCATATTGCCAAAGTACAAGCAGAACGCACGTGTGGTTCAAACTTTCTGGATGATCAGTTAGTTATTCATCACGGCTCCGCTTTATTCCTAAGCCTAAGTTTCTTAACGGCGCTCGGTATACGTATATTCGATGCTTGAGGTTTCACTGAAATTTCATTAACAACACGAAAAATTGTTAGCGTACAAAAAAGTTATATAGTTTGCACTGTTACCAGGATACTTCAGCTTGTTCGTCATCGTGCAACAGAAACATATTGGACAGTCTGTTCCTGCCAATCCGGAGATTAGCATGTTTAAAATCGATGAACCGATTCCGTACGTCCAGCTTTGAACGTTATGTGGCCAATGAGTGGAGCACTATGTCAGATATGGTCAGCGTTTGCGAGTCATGGATTACGTCTTCTGTCCCTGTCAATAACAGCAAGCTCTGTTCCAGAACGGTCAGCTCCCCCCTAACGTTCTGCAAGCCGTGCAGCAGGCGACTGGCGGAGGAGTAAACGTGGTTGCTTTGAAGAACGCTTTCTCTGGACAGAAAAATCTGCAACCTGGACCAGTTCCGACGAACGTCAAAGTCAGCGACAAACTGAACGTTCAACTCTCCGGGTTGGTGGTTCCGCATCACGAAGCAGTCGGCAAGCATGTCCACAGTGGCCACGAAGGAAAGCTGAATTTCAACGAGCCGTTGAACCTGCATATTCCAATCGGAGAGTTGCCTCCGCGCCCAGCAGTGAATGTTCGCATCAAGGGTCCTGACGGAAGGATTTCACAAGTGCTGGTACCATTGCACGATGCCGTAAGTACTACGATGGGTTCGAAGCAGTACTAGGGAGATGAGACATATAAGCTCATCCATATAATAGGTGTGAGTGAAAGTCGATGTCGGGAAGGGAACATCCCTCGCGTAACATTGCCTCATTGAGTTTCCCATGGCAGGCTTATGATGACGAAGAAGCAGAAGCACACACAAGTTTACGGTAGTGATGTAATCCGTAATTTCATAAAATGTTAACGGAGCATGCGCAAGACGGTGGCGTATCCTATCGGGACTTTGGCGAAACACTTTGGTTGTCATTCGTCGTCTCTGCCATCACGTATGTACGTGGTATCGCGTTGCACATTTTTGCGGAAAGAGGCAACATTTCGTGAACCTATGGAGCGGAACACTTTTTGATAAAGATGGTAGTCGTTCAGCAGTTGTAAAGCAAAGTACAACAAGGGGGAGAATTTTGGGTTTCTTCGAATTCCGTGCAAACGATTGAACCCACAGCAGAAGAAGTCCAGTATTTGCTCGCTGCTCGGGCACAGAGCACCGGTAATAACCTTGTTCCAGCCTGTGATGACAGATAAGTACCGCCCAGGTACCATGTTGCATCACGGACGCTCTATGAACTTCAGATGATGTCCAATTAACCCTTCATGACAAACGGAGACAGCACGCACATGGTTTTAGTTCACGCCATGATTGACAACCACTCTATTTCGCCAGTTAGCCGCGCGGTCACTCCAGCTCTTGATGAAGAGGCGGAGTCGCCTTTCTGGCTAGGTGCCTTACGCCCAGGAAACAACGATGACGACGTCTGAATGTAGAGTGGATTTCCCATTGTGTTATTTCCGACTTCGCTGTAATTGCTTTTTGTCATAACGTTTCTAACTGTTCTGATTGCTTAGTTACTCTAGCATTCAATTAAATGTGGAATGACCACAGTTACATAAAAAATTAACGCTACTGCGGTTGCGTAACAAAAAGGAACGCTGCACTGAGTTCAGCATGTCACCTTGTTGTACCGTCTTACGGTAGCGTTGAGGCTGTTAGATGGCAATTGGCGATTTGATAGTTTGCAGAAACTCTTCACGAGAACTATGATTGTACCGTAACGAAAATACCTTCCACGGATTTGTGAACGTATACGGTAGCTTGTCATCAGAGTATCGTGAGTATTCGAGTATTTTTTACCGTTATACTTGGTGGCATTATCCAAGACTTTCGAGAGCGCCAGCGCAACTAGCAAACGACCGAGTTCTGAATGTATTTATGCTTTATAATTAGGACACTCCCGATGACAAGACCCTAAGTTCAAATTGTGCTACAGGTACCAGGCTTCTGCGTTTCCTAGGTGTGTTCACTTATTTATAAGAGAAAAGACAAGTCGATTAGAAGTAATATAGCTAAGTCTAGCACATACAAACTAAAAGATTTTATATGAGAATTTCCATCGTCAAGGAATCGTGCCAGTGTATAATTCTGTCATTCTTTGTTCCATGGTCCTATGGTGGCGTTGATTACCGAAACGTTCCTTCTGCAGACCAAGCACCAGTCAAACCCGAGCAACGCGTACCAGAAACACTCGACATTCCAGGCCAGTCCTTTCCAAGGCAGCCGTGGCTTCCACGACATCCCTGCTCCCAACCTCAGCTTCAAGGATGGGCCGCAGCTAGGAAGTTCGTCAAACCAAATTTCCATCGGTGGTGTGCCTCTGCAAGGCTTCCAAGGTCAAGAAGGGAACGTTAGACTTATCGAAGGCATGCAGTTGGCAGAATTGCCTTTTCTGAACCAAGATGCTCTCGCTGGTGCTGAAATCATCCATCTCAAGGCTTCCTGAGCCGTCCTCCGACACACCGAAAGACAGACCTGTTGAACGGGACTCGCGTAACTCTTCCAGGGATCGAAGGCACATCACGTGACATATAGCAAGAGCCTGTGATATACAGCGTTTCGTTTCAGCATGGGACCGGGTGGTTTCAGGAGGGCCTGCGAATTATTCGGGGAATGTAAGACATCCAGTGAACATGGACATGCCATCGAATAACATCGCGGTGCCGCGCTTCCATTTTGGCACCTTATCAGCGTTTCAGTTAGTACAGGGTTCCTATCCATCTTATATACCAGTGTATCGTGCGGTGGCGTGTTCCAAATTGTCTTCTCCGCACGTTACTCCAACTGCTCATGAAAGCTGATTAGGGTTTTCTTTTGGTATAGGGGTCACGTGGTGACGTGCTAGCCTGGAGATATATGCCTATGACGAACCTCTTTCATAATTGCCTATTCGCATGCGGCCTTGAAGGCGCCACGGAACATTGTCTGTGCGCCCGACAGGTGGCGCTCTACACACCGATTCAGGCGGAACACCTCTCTCCGGGTAGGACGTGACATCTCGGCGGCCCGGATAGGGCAGTCCAAGACTGCTAGGTGATAGACACGTGAGCTTGTTTCGGCGCGCAGCAAGAGTGGTTCGGTGAAGAGCCGCTAAGCTGCGACGCGATTAGGAAAGGGGTCCATTATATTTGCTCGCCCTTGATAAGATGGAATACATTTTTTTATTCCTTCAAGCTCACGAAAGCATGGAGAACGTTAAAGTGGGATACGGTGTCAGTGGCTCGTGTTCTAATTACGCCGGTACCTGAAGCATGAGACCACAGAACTTGTACCCTGTGTAACAGCGTTCCTTCGATTTCGAACATGCGACTGGAAAGTCGTCGAATCTTTCACTGTTCTGTCATGCCGGCAAGGGTGCATTGTGTGAAATTCAGGGAAAAGACGGGTCTTGTACGCAACAAATTCATTCATTCATTCTGCTGTTCGGCAAAGCATGGGTGTCATTGGAATCGTCCAGTGACGCCGTCAGTGTACATAGCGATACTATGGAGGTCACCACGAGCGTATCCACTTTTAACAGAACGAAAATACTGGGAATAATTTCGTAACGTTACGCTGTGCCATAGCATATTCTACGTTTCACCCCAAGGCGACGGAAGTACCCACATTCGCCGTTCGAGACATCTCAAAGCATAGGTTAGTGATGCGCCCAGATAGCGCGCTATAATAACGGGTCCATATAAAACCGCAAAGGCACATCCACAAACAGCGCAGTGTGAACAGTGAAAAATGTTAACTGTGGTCGCCGGTGGTAATGTACCATTTGATCAGTGATGAATTTCCCTTTTTTCCTTTAGCGCGAACTGCAGCAGCGCTGTGTTGTTACCAGTGTAAATATTTATGCATTGAAGTGTTAAAATAAACTGTTTTCATGTACGTAGGGTGCATTTTTATTCATATTTTGAAGCGACAATAGGAAAACTACTTGTACTTCGAAATGAGGAAAGGTGACAGTGTATTTATTACTTGACATTGATATAAGGATATCTGCCTTATTAGGGGCCTGGCATAATGGCTGTTATACAAAGGTCTGGCTAGAAGTAAACGAGGCTAACTGCCCAGATAGCCACGAAGAGCCCCACGGACGTTCATCGGACGCGCCGCTCGGACATTGTGGAAGTCTGGAAGGTGATCGAGCACCCGAAACAAGTCCTGAGGAGGCAAGGGGACGTTCTGATAACCAAGGTCATCAAGTAAAATTAACGCCGCCATAACGCCTGTGGAAAGTCCGCTATTGGCGTCGAGAGCACGTGCGCTCGACGTGCCCATTCAATGCTCCCATCCTTTCTTATTTGGTGTGGTTATAGAGGTCTGCGACACTCGTGAAGAGCACAGCTCCAGAGCAGGACACACTTCCATTAGACCGCTGGCGTTGTTAAAGACTCGCTCTCTGTCTGCTTTGCAGCAACGGCAGGACGAGCGGTTTTGTACGATGCGCCAGTGTCGTGGAAGGTCTCGCACACTCGGCTGATTAGAAAATATCTTTTCTTATCAGCTATGACTATGAGGACTATGAGATACGTCTGTGTTGCGTGTTGTCTTCGTGCGTGTTGTCTGTACGTGTTGCGAGGCAGACAGAAAGCGATATTATTTGGCACGACCATGACGCCAAAGCCTTGTGGTACGTTCCCAGTAAAGCGGCACTTGCATGTTGAGGAGGCGAAACGTGTGTTTACGTGGCCCACCCATGAAAGCCTCACTACAACAAGGGCGCTCGGCGCAACTTTGGACGCTCGCGGTCTTCTAGTAGTTGGGCGTGCAGGAAGTATACACTAAGGTCATGTCACCTAGTGCCAGGATACTGGCAGAAGTTTGTCTGGAACCATCAACAAGGATTTCCAATGGTAAGCATGTGCCAGTATGTCGGTAACCCCGCACAAGAGAAAGAAGTCACGTAATGTTGTTTTATCATTCTTGTTCACCGCCCACTGTGCATTTTGCCCCTTCTATATCTACTGTCAGCTATAGGCCTTGTCGCGTTACTCTCAAACCACTAGTCTCCGTGCGCTATTGAGCCTTCATTCCCAGCGACGACACAACAGGGGTGGACTGCCAAAATCGCTTTTTTCCGATTGGGGTGAATAATGGTGGCCGCCGTCTTTAATGAGTATGACTGACGATAACGTAACATTCCATCAAACTAGTCAACCGGTAAACATCTGAGCAACGTATCGACGTTCGAAAGATCAAGGAAAAAGAAGATTGCTTGCTTCCGCGTGCGATATGCACAGTTGTTCACGTGAGGAGTGCTGGCCGATGCGATATCTGTTCTACACCAGTTCCGGAACGGGAAAGTGAACCGGCACGAAATGAACACGAACGGACACAAAAATGAACGAGAACACACACACGGGATAATGAACTCGGCAACCGGCAGTCCACACGTGCACAGTTCCTGTGACTACCACGGGGAGGCAGCACTAATGACGGCGCCCATTCCATGAACCGCGTTTTTGTGTACAGGTTGTGGTTCGCACTTTCGCCATTGCTGTCTTTATTTATTTTGTGTAGCGAATTCAGCTGGTTGTTCTCGTGCAGCCCAGTGTAGTGTGTCGGTGTGGGTTCAGCCTAGAAACGAACGAAGAGCGAGCGGAAGGACAAATGAAACACGACGCATTTTGGAGCCGTGTGACATGCACGCACAAGCCGTTGTAACCTCTTCTACACCCAAGCAGCACAATGTACTGAAAGTCGAGTGCAATAGGGGTGGACGGGTAGGTGGTAGGCCTTGAACAGGCTCGTGCAAGTAAAGAACATTTATAAGACACATACCGTCCACCCCTATTGCACTCGATTTTCAGTACATTGTGCTGCTTGGGTGCACTACAACGAACAGCGGAATTCTCCAACGAGGCTTCGTCCTAAAGCGGCCATATTTTCTTACAAACAATGATAAGATAACTGTGATAAGGATGATGCCAGTGCTGATATGTTTTCCGTTGGTCTGGTATCAATCTTTCGTAACATTTTGCCCAGATTTCCTATGACCGACCGCCGGAATGCGCTATCGATACTAAAGGCTGATTCACATTACAGCGTTTACGGCTGCGTACAGTGTCAAAGGCCTAAAACGCATGGAGCGTTTTTCCGACGTTTTCAGGACGCGCGCGCGCTCGTCGTGCGTGTGACCTCGAAAAAAACTGTTTATCAACGCGCACGAAGGGTGTACACCGGAATCTGTCGACTACAGATATTCGCGCGCGTCTAGACGCGTTTTCCGAGAAGTAAACAAAACGATGGCCGTCGTGCGGAAGACAAGGTTGCGTTGGTATGAGTAGATCGGATAAATTTTTGGGACATTATTCACCGCACTAAAATTACTTGTACATTTTAATGATATCTGGAATGAATGAACGCAGGAACCACAGAAAAGAAAAGCATCGGCACGTACTAACAGACATTTGGGGTCGACGAATATAGCAACAGTGGCGTGCGTCACTCGCCCCGTACGTATCCTATGCGTTTCAGGTGATCGCATCGCGAGCGTTTCTTCGCCGCGTGTGCAAGGCCATGACGTGCGCGCGACGTTTAGACTCTGGGAAAACGTCCCATACGTTTGGCGCTTAATACCCCTGTCACACGGCAAATTGAATGTCAATCCCAGTGAATGATAATCGCACTGACATTCGTGTCATGTCACACGGTGAAATCAAATGGCAATACATGCGAATGACATTCGCTTAGCGAATGAGTTCGGGGAACTCATTCGCTTCTCTCACTCGCACCGACAGCGCACCATAGCAGGAGAGAGGTATCCAAAACAACGATAAACCGTTCGAAGAAATGAAGGACGAATGAAAAGTTGTACTCCAATATTTTATCACGAATTTGATAACTTTTGACACGAAGGAAGGAAGGCTAAACACTGTTTTCCGGAGAACTACCCTCGTTCCCAGTCGCCACGTTGCCAAGTGCGGTGCAGATAGGTTTCTTAGCTGTCTTTGCTTGTGGTACTTAGCCGATTAAGTGTTTTTGAAAAGGCAACGATTCTGTGAAATAATCTAATGTTTCGCTAGTTTCGAGCAAAAGAAATAAAAATATAACTGATGTACCCGTATAATGCTTTGTTCGGCCCTGGTGTCTTAATTATCGACACTGACATCATTTGCGAATGAGATTCTGTTTCTTCGTGTAGCTCGATGTAAGACAAACGAATGACATTCGGTGCGATTGTCATTCGCTGGGAATGCCATTCGGTTTGCCGTGTGACAGGGCTATTACGTGTACCCTCGTTCCATCCGGAAGGATGTTCCGTTGCAATGATTCGCTGTCAGCGGACGTAACAACGGACGCTTAAATCTGCCTGGCTATAGAACGGATGTCCATCGATATGCGGCCTCTGCTTAGTGCATCTAATTCACCGATGTCGCTCATTCCATTAGTGCTTCGTACTCGAGATCAAGTGCAATGTCGCATTGTCGAAGCGCTCCGGGCGTGCTACCAAACAAACGGGAAGAAATAGAGTGAATGTTTAGGAGTCAGTCTTTTCTTGCCTTGTCGTCGCTGGAGCTCACGCCTGTGGCGCTTCAAATTGTACTAATCGGCCTGCGAGTCCCATTGCATTTTCCGCATTTCGTTTCCATAATGTATGACGGGTAAAAGAAGAGAACTTGCGAAAATACGTTATCCTTCATAGCGGAGAAGAATTGCGTGCTTCGCAAACAGTGATACACAGATACTGTCAGGATCACTAATGAGACACTTCCATTCTCCCATCTAAAATTGCACTTAACACCGCTGCAGTGCTCCTCTGCATTGGCAACGACCAAGAGCCTTTCTCGAACATTTGTGCGAATGGCTGTAAATAATAATGAATAACGCATGATTTTGGTCTCTCTAGGTTTTGAGCTGGTACGAGGTAATAACGGATGTAAACGGGACCCTCCCGCGGTGTTTTCGATCAATGCGTGCCATTACTCCGTGGCCGTTTAGGAGCATCTTTTAATGGGGCCCTAACTTATACGGGGGCAAAAGGGGAGTGAAAACCCCGGAAAACACGATGAATCTTTAACTACCATTCCATGCTACGGGTCACATATGGAAGCGGGAATATTACGCAGGCATTGGTGGGGTCGTTCAAGACAACGGGTATCGGACGACGACTGCAGGCGGTTAGAGAGGTATATAGGGGCACATGAATGCAGTAAGGGGATAGATGTATCTCAAACTATGTAGTTCAGGACGGTTGACTTTGATGAAAAACACGATAGTTAGGAAGCCTTGTTCTAAAGGACTACGTTTTAGGGCTGATTGCGACGCGGTTCAGGTGTGCTATACCATAGAACTATGCCGGCATTTTACCCCGAAATTATACGATGCCGGCATCGCGTCCTCGCCGATTTCGGCTTCATCAATTCACCTTCTGCAATTTAGCCCCACCCTGTACATGTGATGACATCTACAATTTACATTACGCATTATTCTTTGACGAATTACTTTGTATCTAACGGCATTAACATGAATCAGGTATATCTCTTTGTTAGGAATACACGTGCCGTTATAGATTAGTGATCATTGATTAAGTACCATCGAGTCGGTGTCGACTCCTAGCGACCACATAGACAACCTTTCTCCATCATCATCTGTCTTCAAAGTGGTCCCTTGGTTCTTTTTGTGAGGGCTTACTCACTTCTATACTGGTTCGCTTCTTTATTTTGTCGTTCCTTCCTGTCCTTTTCCATTATTACTTTTTTTTACAGGAAGCCGGTATCAGCCTGGCCGGCTGACCTTTCCTCTCTTCTTTCTTCTAATAAACATATCCCCTCCCCTTCCTTCCGCTTTTCAAAAGCATCCTAGAGTCCTCGAGGGAGCCGGGTCTTCGTATAATGGCCCCACGGTATGAGAGTTTAAGCCTGGTCATTTATGCTTCTATAGAAAGAGCTCTGGATTCGTTGACTTCCTCTACACGGTGCATCTGTTTGCTTTCCTCACTGCACATGGTACATTCTCCGTGTCTTTTGCGGAAGCAGACTTGAAAAGGGTCGATGCTCTTTCTATCGTGCTTCTTCAGAGTCCAACATTCACATCCGTCCACAGGAAGGCCGACCGGACGTGTAACCGTAATTTTTGTTGCCACAGACACTTTACGGTACCTGAGATTTTTTCTTCTTCAATGCGTTCATTGCTACCCTAGCCATCTTCATAGGGACCAATAAGTGCAGCTAAATTGAGCGGTCTCTTGCTGATACGTACAAGCTCATCACACAGTATCCGCCTTTGCGAGCAATAGAGTCCTGTGCCCCATCGCCAGGTTCTTCACCTGATCTTGGACATCTGTCGTCTACTGGATTGCTGCAGACGCTTTAATTCGCTCTCGTATGTTCATCCTTTCTTCATCACCTTCATATAATGTTCCACGTGCATTGAGGTAGGGTACCGCACCACCGCGGTGAAACACCCCATCTCATCGTCATCATCTATTGTTGTTGTTGTACCCTAGCCATCGGCGTATCTTTATTGTTTGTTGCAATGTCATGAACTGTTAATCCGACAAGGCAGACGTCAGCGCAGGCCTATAGGGACCAGCACCTGCTGATCAATAGCGTGTGGAGCCGTGATTTCCCCATAAATTCAGTGCTGGGTGGTGCCGAGCTTTCAAGGGGGGGGGGGGTTGGTTATGCTTGGTGAAGGTTCCAGTTAAGGAATTTTTCTTAGACACGGAAAGAATCGTGGCACAATGGTGACATCTCTGCACAGCTTTCCCGTTTTATTTGTACATGTTATTACGTTAGAACCCAGTACATTAGAATACAGATTCATTATGAACGGCATTTCAACATTAAGATGCATAATCACACGACCGACAAAGAAAAAAGACTAGCACCTTGTCTCACGAAGCTCAATGAATACCTAGCACACAGATTGGACAAATGCATGGTACGATCATCTGCATGACTGTGGTCCTAGAGCCCAAGTTTGACAGTACAGGATGTAATTCGCTGCGCCGGACTCTCTACCAGAACGTGTTGGTGGACGAGCTGGGTGGGGTTACCTGAGAAATTTCAGGTGGGGTGTTGCAAAAATGCAGGGAGGGGGGGACCCTTAGTTCTAATTTGTTTTCCGTGTTTTGCCGAGAGGATGAAAACCGAGGGCATACGACCCTCTAACTGTGGCGGTCGAGGTCTTGGTCAACCTCCGACCGATGGGCATGGTAACAGCTACTTGCGTGACAGCACCAGTGTGACTAGACTTTCACAGATAGTACGGACATGCAGTGTGGGCAACCTTACGGTTGGCATTGCACAGGATGCGAGGACCCCTCCGGCAAACTGATCAACGACAGAGCCTATGCCTTTTACACCCTCGTCATACGTGCAGTTCTTAACCACGGTTACGCTTAACCGCCGTTACCCGACCAAATCGCGGTTATCGTGAACCACGGTTTGTTATTGTCACACGGCAGTTCGTGACATGTTGGCAGTGACCACGTGATTGTGACACAAGCGCCGGGTATGTTGTGAAGAGAAAGGGGCATCATGGTAATTAAGAGGCTGAACAATCATGGAATGCTACACGGAACGCACGTGATTACTTGCGGGAGATGTCATTACACGCGTATTGACGTCGGGAAATCGGAATCGCGAAACCGTGGTTCCTCGCGAAACCGAAGATGCCAACCTCGGTGTCCGCTAACCGCTGTTAGCGGCAGGGAAGGATAACGGACGTATTTTCGTTACCGTTTCCATTTTCGTTACTGCTATATTTTCGTTTCCGTTATCCGTTTCTGATACCAGCTTTTAACTTCATTTCCGTTACGTTTCTGTTACTGTTTCCGGTAATGGAACGGCTGTTACAGAGCTGCGAGAGGACAGCCAGTCCGGCTCTGTGAGCATCGTGTTGTACCCAAGTGCTGCTTCGGTGTAACGCGTACACACTACACAAGTAATTTGACGTCTTTGGGATGCGCACATTATCATAGTCGCGGGATGGCGTAAGTATAGAAACACACAGACATCATGGCGAGTTGTATGCCTTCGGATCACGGCGTAGCAACTGCAACGTCGTGCTCTCTGCGCGTTAACATTACTGTATTTCGTAAAGGAAGAGTGAAACGCGATCAACACAAAGGTACGCCGCGCAGTCTCGAAAAGCAACACCAAGGTGGAGGTGGATGTCGACTGGTGTTGGATTTTTAATTGAAGTCGAGTGATAGCTTTTGAAGTCAAGTGATAGTTGGGAAGGTTCTCGGTTGTTGGCCAGTCTATCACCAGGTGACGGTTTTGCACGCTCTGGTGAACTTCCTTACCGCTTCGAATTTGTTTGGCACTCTGTGAAAACTTCTGTGACACTGTGTTTACGCGGTATCTGACATTATGAACCAGTGAGGGTTTCTCTGTGCCTAACGTCTGCCCCTTACCTCTCCCCCTTTTCTTTTATGCTTTCGTCTGCTGCTTCACCCACTCTACCTGTTTGTTTGTTTTTCCCTTTTTTCTGGCTCTATTTTTCCACCCACAAACGCGTTTTGGAGTACCCAGTTCTGACTGGGTCGGGACTAACATTTCCATATTTGTCTTTCTTTTCCAATTCCAATTCAAGTGGTAGTTTTTGTTTCTTTTATGTCTGGTCACTGAAATATCGGTTTGCACTGATACAATCAAGTATTATCTCTAGCAAATAATGAATCCCATTCTCATCCAATCCCATCCCAATCCAATTCTCGTGATGCGGTCAGCAAAAAAGCCCGAGAGGTCTGCCTGCCTGATTAGGCGGCATGTTTCTCGGGAAGGGAAAGGTGGTGGAGAGGAGGAGAGGAAAGGGTGAAGTGGAAGACCGAGCGGAATCCGCTCGGGGGGAGGATAGCTGCGTCCATGGGCCGACTTCAGGGGAAGTGTGCCGGCATACGCCTGTTACACATCTGAGGGAAACCCAGGAAAAACCCCAGACGGCACAGCCGGCCCGCGGATTCGAACCGCGGACCTCCCAGTCTCCAAGCGCACGCGTTACCGCTGCGCCACCGGAGCTGGTAACTGGCCACGGGATGCAAAATTTTCAAGCATTTTGAGTTGCCGAGAAAAAAACACATTTACTTTGTCTTCATTTAGGGAAAATTGCGAGTAGAAAACAACTGAATGTTCACACTACGACTTAGATTTATTAGCGAACAGTAGAGAACAAATTACCGTGTTATGTGCATTATAAATATATATTTTATTCTTTAGTTCACAATTACGAGAAAAACAGGGAGAATGTAACGGTTACCGCAAGGCTGGACTACAATACGAAATCATACGAAAAAGAAAGCTGTTGGTTGGAAGTGCAAACTTCCCGGTAATCCTGACTTGCTCAATTAGAGGAAGGGCTTTCCCAGATTTACTTTTCAGGAAGAATTGAAACAAAAGAAAACTGGCTGGTGATAAACCGATGTTTGAACTTTCACTTCTTTTTTTTTTTTTTTTTACTTCTAAGAACTCGCGAGAAATTTCGCCGAGAATAGCCCATGCTGCCTTGTCAATCTTTTCTAGCATTATCCCAGTTCTATACGTCCCCTTCCTGATCACAGCGGTCTCGCGACATAAATCCCCAATTATATACGTTCCTTTCCGTTCTCTTTTGTAGCACTCATCATATTATATCGGTGTTTCAGTACCTGTTTTTTGTTTTCCCTTATTTCCTACGTTGTCTAAGATGAGAGTGTACGTATTTGAAATCTTCAAGATATAGCCTGACAGCTCAAGCGAACACGAAAGGCGCCGTCTTTTTTTTTACGGATGCAGTAAATAATGACAGAACGCTCGAATCTTGAGACAATTGCTCGTGAAAAATTTAGGGGCTGAACGCTGTGCGGTCGTCTGCACCGACAGAGCGTTTCCGTACTATCGTATTATATTGCACGTTGTCTCCGCCAGCGACAACAGGACATCGCTGCTATGAAAAGCCTCTTCGATCAGTGAGCTTTATTCTGGCGCAGAAATGACAAAAGGGGCGGAAGCACGAATGGCTGCCAGTACAAATATACGACTGTCTCGAGACCATATGGGACAGGACGTAATTGAATTACGAATGTTTGAGCGTTTCTCTAGAAGACTTCCTTCGGGATATAGGGAAAAGATGTGGCATCATACAATTCAAACATATCTGTCTCTCCTCTCTCTATCTCTCTCTCTCTCTCACACACACACACTTCACAACTGATCTGGAGGTGGCAATCGAAGGCTCGGTATTCGTGTGTGTATTGTAAACAGAGTTTCCGGGTAGGGAAGGTGTGGGCAGTAAGGGTGCCGTACTACTTTGTATTTTAATACTATTTCTTTAATACTTTACAGTACGTATTTGTATTATGTGTTATAATACTCATTCTCACTTAATGTATTTGTATTTACGTTATAATTAGAGCTAGGAATCGTATGCAAATGAATGTTCTTTTGCGAGGACAGTATAGGCGTGCAGGCCTATAGTCTGGAGTACAGAACACATGTTTAGGAAGTCGTGAAGATAGTTTTTATGCTGCATATAAGTGCATATTTCTAGCATTTTTTTTTAATGCATAATGTTTCTAAGTATAAGAGCATATCTTCCCGACTTTCAACTGAAAAAATCCGAAATGCGCCTTTTTTATTGCTATTTGCGCGCATAAACATCTGAACAAACACTGAGGACAACAAAGGAAGCAACGCTGTAGTTTTGTTCACGAGTCATACCCTACCGAACTCTCACCTGACCACTCCGTACTGACGACTTCGTACAAAATGGAGCCGTCCTTCATCGGCGCTCAACGGTTTTGTAAACAAAGGTATTTCGAGTATTTCTCACTATTTTTTTATAGACGCTCGGCCTCTCAACCTTTTTTTTAAGTTTTTTGAGCGTGGCGACATCGAATTACGGAAGAACGTAAGTGGTGTATTCATGCGGTATGGATAAAGGGAGAGGTTAGGCCTTGCGCGCACCGATAACAGCGATGAGCACAGCCGTTAGGTTGTTTCACTGAGGTTTGCGGGCAATACATCGCATTGTTCTGCTTTGCAATGCCTACAGCAACCAAATAACACGTAGTTCGGGTGACCCTATACGCTCATGTATTCCGTGGATCGAATGGCGTGGTTTCAAAACCAAGATATTGGTCAGATAGCGTCCCGGTTGCTTGGTAACGGGTGACGAGTCACCATGACAACCTTGTCGTAAGTGAGCGCTTCTGGCCGTTACAAAACGTTAGAACTATAGCAACCCTGTGCTCCTCATCCATGACCCTCTGAACAGCAGAAAGAAAACGACGGCAAACGCCGTCACTCAGCGGCAAATGCAATTTTTGTCCATGATTTGCTTTGAATCAAGCAAGTCATCCTTCTCTTGAAGTCTTTTAGTTGTACTATAGGCTGCTGTTACTCAATGCGCGCAACGGTGTTTTGTGCATATAGCGACATCGACGCCGCAAGTTGGCTTGTACGTGTGCCGAATCCGAATCCACTTGTGTAGCCGCGAAGTGAATTTGCAAGTAAATTCCGTGTCAGGAGCGTGGTTCATTATCGCATATTACATTACAAGGCATACTTTCGTTGTTTATAGTGCATAAGTGCAGCATATTTATGTAGTTTATATTGCATAATCGATGCATATTTCGGCAGCCTTTAGGGCATCTTTTTCCTAGCCCTAATTATAATACACAGAATTGAAATGCTATACATGTATTATAATACCCTGGAAGATATGTACTTACTTACTTACTTAAAGGTTACTTAATGGTCCTATCTATGCCACACATACTATACACCACCGGCATGACCGATCGGGTTAAGGCGTCCCGCTCGCTGGTGATTGCCAAGGTCGTGCTGACGACTTGGAGGTGGTGGGTTCGAGTCCTACCGCCGGCTGTGCTGTCTGAGGTTTTCCCTTGGTTTTCCGAAGACTTTCCACACGAACGTCGGCACAGTTCCCCCTGAAGTCGGCCCAGGACGCATACTAACCCCCCACTCCTTCCTGCTGTCCTCTCTCTATCTGTCCATGTCTGTACGTTGCTCATAACCACAGTTACTTCGCGGCGCTAACACGAAACTAAGAAAAATACTATACCGATTGTCATCGGTGCAATTTAGAACTGATTTTCCCAAGCCCACCTCCCATGAACGTATAGTCACAAATAAGGTACTCTCGAAGCACAGTTAACTTGAACGCGCCTCCGACCTGCGGAACTGGACGAGAGCCACCCTAGTGGCACTCAGGCGAAATGAAGGGAAAGAGTGTTTCGACCGTCTCACTTGTGCTGCGGGGGCGCATTACCATCAGCTCTTGTTATCATCGCGACGTTTGTTTGGGTTTGTGGCGAATATGTAGAAGTGTATGCTGACCGATATGGGCAAGGATGCGATGCTATTATCTCATTGGTACGATATCTCTCTGATGCTCGACAGATCGAGTTGGCTAGCGCTGTTTGCAATGATCACAGGTTAGCTCAGTTCTTTCATAATTCATTGTGAGTTCAAGAAATTTGCCACTAGAGTCCATGCTAAAAAGATCACAATGCTAAAAATGCCCCACTCAGCGAACGGTGCCACCTTCGCGTGTATCAATGAGATAACGGCATCGCATCCTTGCGATATCAGCCAGCATACATCTGTATACTTAATCGCCGCAGAACCAAACAAACGTCGCGATGAGACAGCTGACAGTAATGCGATGCAGAGTCAACAGTTCATAGCGAGGCGGACATCCCTCCAGCACAAGTGGGACACTCGAAACGCTCTTTCCCTTTATTTCTCGTAAGCTCCGCTAGGGTGGCTCCCTTGACGCTCCGCGGGTCGGAGGCGCGTTCAAGTTAACTCTGCTTCGAGCTGTACATATACGTAATATTCGCCTAAAATAAAACCCGCTAAGTCCATAGCACGCTGAAGGCCATTGATTACACAGAATGACACCGTTATCACTCCTCATTGGTGGACATTGTCGTGCGTGTGCGTTTTTGTGACAATTGACAACTGCAACAGTGTCACAAAAAGGCGTAGCCGTCCTCCTACACT
Source organism: Ornithodoros turicata (assembly GCF_037126465.1). NCBI lineage: Eukaryota > Metazoa > Arthropoda > Arachnida > Ixodida > Argasidae > Ornithodoros > Ornithodoros turicata. The sequence goes on from NC_088207.1 coordinate 25,642,020, forward strand.
CTAAGAACAGAGCTTCACCGCATAGCACGCCACTAGCCAACCATCAACGCTCTCTCCGAATGACAACGTTCTCTCGCTTGATTTGATGAAAACGGGGTGAGTAAGACATTTTTGTGGCAATTACGAACTGCATAATACCACAGACATGGCGTACGCCCCCCCGTTTTCAGCAAATCAGGGGAAAGAATGATGACACTCGGGAAAATGGTTGGCTATAGGAGCATGCTATGTGGTGAAGTTCATTTTTAAAAGTGTAGCCAGCCATCGAGTGACACCGTTCTATCCCCTGATTTGTTGAAAACGGGAGGCCTACGCCCGTTCCATAATAGTTACGCAGTTATATGTTAAGTGACACAAAAAGGCGTAAGCCCTGCGTTTTCCACAAACCGGGAGTGATAACGATATTCTGTGCAATTGTTGGCCTCCAGCGTGTAATGCGGTGAAATACTGTTTTAAGAGTGCGGGAAATTTATTTATTTTTTCAATTGAACCTCGAAAATTGCCAAGCGAACCTCACAAATTTTTTTGCAGGAATATGAAGTCGTCCATGGATAACCGTGGACCCAACAAAAACTCTGCACAGTATCGCAACAGAAATAGTGAAAAGAATTAGCAGAAATTACGCTGTAGCTCCGCCTGCTTGATTTTCGCAAAGAAGCGCGCACGAAATGTGCGTCTAGAGGAGGAAGTGTCCACGCCTTCGTTTGTTTTGCCTTCTTTGCAATAAGACGGTTGTTTTGCTTTCTTTGTGATAAGACCGTTGTCACCAGCATCAAGGTCAAAGCGGAGGAAAGAAAGGTAAAAGAAGCGGGAGCACTTCCTCCTCTCTCCGCACCTAGCGTGCGCTCTTCTTCGCAACAATCAAGCAGGCGGGGCTAAAGCGAAATTTTTACTTTTATTTTTGGACTATTTCCGTTGCGATACTGTGCATAGTTTTTGTTGTGTCTGTGGTTATCCGTGGGGGACTTCGTATTTCTGTTTTAAAAAAGGAGGTTCGCTTGGCAAGTTTTAAAGTTCAAGTGAAAAATAAATTTCCCCTAATTAAAAATTGTCCAAAGCCTTCCTAAATGGCGGCAAAAGTTTCCAGAAGGTAATTGCCGAAAGTCCCACAATCCGCCGGCGAGCTCGACGCCAGTTAGAATTTTTTATCACTTTTGGGTGAAACACCCTGTATAGATTACTTGGAGTGGCGGCGGCCTATACCACCCTGTAAGCAGCGGTGAAGGCAGGGGCAGGTCTCTTTCTTTTGCCCTAGAATCCTGCTAATTAGTCGTCGGAGATCCAGGGGTTGCCGTCCACCCGGAGAGCTGAGGCTCTCGAGGCGGCCAGCAACTAGCCGAACAGCTCGGGTTCTACGGCGGAGGGAAACATTCATTGCTGTTGTTGTTTTTAAGTGTTGACAGAGGTCAGTCAATATTTGGCTTGCTACTCTTGAAAAAAAAAAGAGTAAAAGCAAAAGTTTACCCGGACCAAAAAAAAAAAAAAAGAAGAATCACACATACTCACACACACACAAAGAAAAAAACCAGACACAGGGAAATGAAGGTGCGCGGAAGCACGCGTCACAGGTCCCGCAGGGTTGCAGTCTTGAGGAATTGTAGCAGGTAGCCTGCCGCTTTGCGGCAATTGTCGTCTATAGAACATGCACCCAGAATATTTACAATGGTAAGTGGCCGGCTGTCCAGTGGGGAGAGACGCTTTTCGATGATCTTTCTCTCGTCCTCATATTTCCTGCAGTGCAGTAGTATATGGATATCGCCTTCGTTTGTGTGGCATTGTCTGCATGTAGGGTCGTCGGTCATGCTACAGGTATAAAGCTTACAGGTATAAATACCTGTCCCCGCAGGGGGCATCAGCTTACGCTGATGTTTGGTGAGTGGCGCCACCACGGACCCTAGCCCCCAGTCCCAAGGTGTTACCTACCGTGCCGAGGGGATGAAAGGTGAAGGGATAGAAACCTTGAACGGTGGCGGTCGGGGCCTTGGTCAAGCTCCGGCCGACGGGTTTCCTTAAAACTCCGGGACCTTCCCACATGTATAGGCATGAAGTGTGGGTGACATTGTGGAATGCCTAGTAATCAAACCTGCATGGTAAAATATTTCTCTTCATCTACGATCGGGGGCGGGAAACGTCCCCGGACCGAAGCCTTAAAACTGAATGAACAGTTCTTTTTGTCAAAATACATTGTCCTGTCTTCCGACTCTTCAGAGGAAGGAAAAAATGTGCCACTTGGAAAAATGTCTTCCTTCTTTATTGAGAAGGCGGTGTCTTCACTATCAAAACACATAAGCGAAATCAAGAAGCTACGATCTGGTGACATTCTCATCAAATGTACATCAGAAAAAGACTGTCAAAGGATCCTGACCACCAGGGAGATGCTTGGGGTCCCGATATCTGCATCCTTGCATAAAACTCTGAACACATGCCGTGGGGTGGTAGCTGTCACTGAATTAATTGACGTCCCGGTGGAAGAGATTCTTGCTAACCTAAAGGAACAGGCAGTAATTGATGTCAGGAAACTTAAGATACGGAAAAATAATGAATATATTACCACCAGAAACGTAGTCCTTACCTTTGATCGTCCTTCGCTGCCCGATAAACTAAAAGTTGGGTACCTGTCTGCAGAGGTCCGTCCATATATTCCGAACCCTCTTCGTTGTTTCAAATGCAACCGCTTCGGGCATGCCGCTGATGCTTGCCGTGGGACGCCGTGCTGTGCTCGTTGTGGTCAGCAGGGCCACGACACGAAAGAGTGTAGAGGGCCTGATTGCTGTGTAAACTGCTCCAGTGATCACCCCTCTTACTCCAGGTCTTGCGCTAAGTGGAAATTGGAAAAGGAGATTTTGCGTATCAAGGTTACAGAAAATATCAGCTATCCTGAAGCAAGGAGAAAGGTATCCCCATTCTTCAATCAAAAATCTTTTTCCGCTGTACTTCAAGAGAAACCAAAGATGGTAACAGTACACACACAGACAGACACTCCACCTAGAGCACAACAAACAACACGTGAAGACGGGGTGAAAACAAAGCCCCATGATGAAAACACGGTAGTGACTGCGACAGCAGTCCTACCTTTGTCATCACCCTCCATAGAGGCGGGCTGTATGGAGTGTGATGATGATTCGAGCTCGGAGCTCTCCTTGGGGAGCACGAACTCACCATTTCTGACACCCTCAAGAGGAATCCTCTCGAGGAGTGGTTCACTCCCCGAGATATCTGAGAAGGATTTGGCGGAGGCCAGAAGAAAAGCACGGAAGCCAAGGATTGCTCCTCCCCAGAGGAGTAAAACCTAGCAGCCGTACAGTAATGGCAATCATTTTTTCCGGTCGGCAGAACAAAGCGTTGTACACGCTCTTTCTTTTTCTCATTTCTGCTATCATGATGGGCCACACAATCCTTCAGTGGAATTGTCGCGGTCTACTCTCTAATTTAGACGACGTCCATGATCTTTTTGAGAAGCACAACGCAGTATGCTTTTGTGTGCAAGAAACTTACTTGAACACACATGTACAAAATCCGTTTCGTAGGTATAATATTTTCCGCAAAGATCGAGATGATACAACCCGTGCATCTGGCGGAGTAGCAATCATTACACGACAAACCCTTCCAGCCAAAGAAATTAATCTAGTCACGGACTTGGAAGCTGTAGCTGTGCAGGTGTGTCTCGACAGAATTATTACCATCTGTTCAGTCTATCTCCCACCATCGCAACCCATTTCACAAAAGGACATAGAAGACTTGTACAGGCAGCTTCCATCCCCTCTTATCCTTTTGGGTGATTTTAACGCCCACAATCCCCTCTGGGGCAGTAGTAGAATCGACAGTCGCGGAAGAATGCTCGAAAAATTTTTGTTGTCATCGTCTAGCTGTCTCATGAATACAGGCTTACAAACATATGTGCATACAACCACTCAATCTTTCTCTGCACTAGACCTCTCCTTTTGTAGTCCATCTCTGTTTCAGGACCTGCAATGGACTGTGGATGAGAACCCTTATGGAAGTGACCACTTCCCGGTCATTTTAAAACATCTGCAGTCTGTGAACAGTCTAACAACACGACCACCCAGGTGGAAATTGCAAAATGCAGATTGGAATAAATTTATGGAAAAATGTGACCTCTCACTAATCCCCTTTGATGTGGTGACAATAGAGGAAGCGAACAACCTCATCACCAACATTATTCTGGATGCAGCAACTGCGTCCATTCCCCAAACTTCTGGTCATCTCCCAAAGCGACCGAAGCCTTGGTGGAATAGTGAATGCCAGGAAACTCGCAAGCTTCAAAACCGGGCGTGGGGCACTTTTCGGAGGTACCCCACAACACAAAATCTCTTACTTTTTAAAAAGGCACGAGCAAAGGCTAGATGGACGCGAAAACAAGCAAAGCGGTCCTCTTGGCATAACTTTGTGTCTTCTCTGTCCTCGAATACCCCATCCAAAGTGGTGTGGGACAGGCTCCGCAAAATCCGTGGGGAGCATCTCAGCCGCTCGGTTCCTCTTCTAGAAGTCAACGGCCAGGTCTGCCAAAGCCTAGAGGAACAGGCTAATGTCCTTGGTGAACACTTTGAAAACATTTCAAGCTCTTCACACTATACAGGTGAATTTCTTAAGACTAAACAAAGAGCTGAAAAACAAAAATTTCCGTTACGTGATGGTGATGGCTTTGCGTATAACCAAACATTCACCATGATAGAACTTTCACGCTCTTTATTATCTGCCAAAGCAACTGCTCCAGGCCCAGACCGAGTTACATATTCCATGCTTGACCACATGTCGGACTCATCAAAAAAATGTTTACTTGACTTTTTCAACCATGTCTGGATACAGGGCACACTTCCATCCGCATGGAAAATTGCCACTGTAATACCCCTCCTGAAACCAGGGAAGGAAGCTTCAAGTCCAGGCAGTTACCGCCCTATTGCTCTTACAAGCTGCATAGGTAAGACCTTTGAGAGAATTGTGAACAGCCGGCTGATCCATCTCCTAGAAACAAATAACTGTATATCTCAATTCCAATGCGGTTTTCGAATGGGGTGTTCCACACTGGATCACCTCATTCGTCTAGAAACAACTATTCGTGAAGCTTTTGTCAGGAGGCAGCACTGTTTGTCAGTTTTCTTTGACATGGAAAAAGCGTATGATACCGCATGGCGATACGGTATCTTGCAGGACCTGTATTCCTTGGGTATAAGGGGTCGTCTTTGGAAATGCATCGCTGATTTCCTTCAGCAAAGAACATTTAGAGTCCAACTAGGAACTACTTTATCCCGTACATTTGTGCAGGAGAATGGTGTCCCGCAGGGATCCGTTCTTAGCGTCACATTATTCTTGGTCAAAATTAACTCTATAGCCAGTGTCATTCCACCTTCCATATCATATTCTTTATATGTGGATGACATCCAAATATCCTGTTGCTCGGCAAGCTTGTCAAGATGTGAACGACAGATGCAGCTGTGTATAAATAAAATGGCCAAATGGTCTTCACTAAACGGGTTTAAATTCTCCACAGAGAAAACAGTTTGTGTCCACTTCGTGAGAATGAGAGGAGCATTTCCAGCACCCACACTCAAACTTAATGGGCTCTGTAAAATTGGAGAGCAAATTTCTTGGCGTCATATTCGACTCTAAACTCACCTTCAAGTCCCATATCCAAAGCTTGAAGGTTAAGTGTATAAAGTCGATGAATTTAGTGAAAATTCTCGCACACAAGTCATGGGGTGCGGACCAGGAAACTTTGCGACGTGTGTATACATCTTGCATTCGTTCAAAGATAGATTACGGATGTGTCGTATATGGCTCCGCCCGTCAGTCTGTATTGAAAATTTTAGACCCTGTCCACCACCAGGGGCTTAGGCTCGTGCTCGGTGCATTCCGAACCTCGCCGGTCGAAAGTCTATATGTTGAATCAAATGAATGTTCCTTGAACAGACGGCGATTTTACCTTGGGGCATCATACGCCCTAAGAATAACAAGCTACCCAAAACAACCAGCTTTAACCTGCGTTACAAAAACACGGTTCAAACAGATGTTCATTAACAGGCCTTCGGTCGTCCCTCCTTTCTCAATGCGAATTGAGAGGGATATTGAGCATCACGAAATTTCTTCTTTTAATTCCCAAGTTGTAGAGTGCGGTAAGAGGGTCCCACCTTGGGAACCACTTCCAAAGTCTGATACCACTTTGACAAAATACAGTAAACAGAAAACCTCTGCACGAGTACTACAGCAAGAATTCGAACACTTGAGAGAAAGCTTTGGAAGTCACACCGAAATTTACACAGATGGGTCAAGCTCTAGTGCAGGAGTGACTTGTGCCATGATTTCTGGCACATGCACAAAGTCACATCGTATTAACAACGCAGCATCTATCTTTACTGCAGAGCTTTATGCCATTATCTTGGCACTCCAGTACATTCTTCGTAGTTGCATAAGGTGTTCGGTAATATATACAGATTCCTTGAGTTCCATCAGTGCCATTTGTAGCAGGCACCCACAAAAGAATTTTCTTGTTCAACGTGCACAATTCTTAATCAGTGCAGCACAGAAGAAGGGCTACTCTGTAATCCTCTGCTGGGTGCCCAGCCATACAGGCATACCGGGAAATGATTTGGTAGACCAGGCTGCTAGAGCTTCTACTGTAAAAGATATTACTCTGTTTGAAGTACCTCAGGAAGATATCAGATGTGCACTCAAGAAATCTCTCTATAAAAACTGGCAGAATTTCTGGGATACACAGACACACAATAAGCTCCATCTCATTAAACCCCAGATTCAAAGCCATGGAACTTTCCCAGAAAACCGATTGTCATGCGTTATGCGAACAAGATTACGCATTAGCCATACATTCTTGACCCATGGATTTTTGTTTTATGGAGAGGAGCCTCCTCAGTGTATGCACTGTGGTGAGCTTCTCTCCGTTCTGCATATACTCATCACCTGTTCATACCATGAACCTCAACGTCAGCACCATTTCAGAGAGTTTTATAGACAGTTTTTACCTCTTCACCCAGCACTGTTGCTCGGTGATGAGGCTATCATCCCTTTTAACAGAGTTATTAACTTCTTAAAAGACACTGGCATGTTTAGTCTTCTGTAATTTTATACAGCTGTTTTACGCATTTGTAAATATGTTTTTAATTTACTTCACATATAATTTTAACGATCCTATCAGTTTCCATGCACAGTTTTAACTAGTCATAATTTCACCATAGATTTGGCGCACTATGACCTTAGTTGTCCGTGCGCCATAAAAACCCGAATCATCATCATCATCATATAAATACCTGTAAGCTCTTGTGAAAGCAGTACCAAGTCGGAGTCGATGAATGAGTGCTGCGTTAGTTCGGCTCATGTATCTACAGCCTGTGTATTTATATGGACCTTTGAGGGCGACAAGCCTGGGGTGTCTCCAGTGTAGATTGTCCAGGAGCTTCTTCATCTCCACATCTGCCGTTCGCTTTGCTGCCCTTTTGATGTCGTCTTTGGTCAGTGGTATGTTTTCCCTGCATGTCAGGGAGTGGGGTTCTCTTCCAGCCTCGTCCGCCTTCTCGCTTCCAGGAATCTTGCAGTGGCTGGGGATCCCCTGGGTGCACACCTGATGTCCGTCTCGTCTGAGTTTACCGTATGTCTTGGTAATTTTGCTCCGCATGGCGTCATTGGTGGTCTCCTTGTTTGACTCTAGTGTTTGTGTGGCAGATCGGGAGTCAGTAAAAAGAACCCACGTTTGCGGTCGGTGAGTCGCCATGTGCTTCAGGGACGAGAATATCCCGTGAAGTTCCGCAGCCGTGGATGAAGTCTTGTTGCTTAGCTTGCTCTGTAGCGTCTCGGCATTACGGGGATCTGAGACGGCCGAGGAAGCCCCATCCACAGACACGGAACCGTCAGTATACACGGGGGTATTGCGCTCCCCTAGCTCTGTTACCACGCCCATCGCAGCTGCCTACGCACGTTAGCTGCCTAACAACTTCAGGAGGCATGTTGCTCTTTTTGGTAATGCCAGGGATAGTGGTGCATGCTGGAGGTGGCACTGGCTCTCTCCAAGGAGGCGTGTTTCGCTGCCTGTCTTTCTTGTATCCAGTTGGGATGTGTTGCTGGAGGTTTCTGACCACTGTGCCAAAGCCAGAGTTAGGTCGGGTTACATCTAAGTATGCCAGGGGGTGAGCCGTGTGACGCGCTTGGTGGCGCAGGTGTACTTTGATGACCTCTTTGTTTGGAGCACATGCAGTGTAGGTTGGTTGGCTTCCTCTAGTGCAGCAGCTTGCGGAGTACTCCTTCGGACGCCGAGTATGATTTTAATCGCGCGGGCGTGAAGGCATTCCAGCTTGTTTCTGTTAGTGTTGCAGAGGTAGTGGAGGACCGGGAGGCTGTACAGGATATGTGGTAGTACCAAAGACGTGTAGAGTTGCTTCAGGATCTTGGTCTGGGGCCCCTAGGTAAGTCCGGCCGATGCACGCATTGCATTGAGAAGCAGACATACCTTTCGTCTGATAGCTTCCACCTGTTTTGACCAAGTCAACTTCCTATCCAGGTGCACACCCAGGAACTTGTGGTCGCGCACAATAGGGACAGGCTGGTCGTCAATCAGGATGGGAAAGTCCTCGTAAGACCGTCTGAACGGGAGAACCACAGTCTTTGTTGGGGAGAGGGACAAGCCACGCTCGCGGAGATAGTCGCCGATTGTGGTCACAGCAGTTTGACGGCAATGCGACAGCCATCGACGGTTTTTGTGAGATGTCCACACGCAGACATCATCTGCGAATATTGATATTCCGTTGTTTTCCGGCATCAGGGATCGTAGTCTGTGCGTCACGAAATTGAAAAGCAGCGGCCTCAGAACGCCACTTTGGGGAACCCCCTTGGTGATCCCATGTTTGCCACTGGGTCCGTTCGGAGTATCCATGAAAATAAATCGATCGCTTAGGTAATTCTTGAGATAGCGTACAGGAGCGTTCCTTTCACGCCGGAATTCATCAGCTCAGAGAGGAGCGCGTGGTGTAGTACTGTGTCGAACGCCTTGCTGATGTCAAGAAACACGGCTGCGGTGAACTACGCATCGTGTTTGTTGTGCTCAACGCAGGTAACCCGATCGAGGACCGAGTCAATAGTGCTACGGTGCTTGCGGAATCCTGTCATACAGTGGGGGAATAACTTCTGTCTTTCTAGGAACCACTCCAGACATCGGTAAACCATCTTTTCTAAGACCTTGCCCATGCAGCTGCTGAGGGCCACGGGCCTGAAAGAGTCGCGGCTCGGGTCCTTCCCGGGTTTGAGGAGCGGTTTGATTTCTGAAAATTTTCATTCGAAAGGGATCACGCCAGTAGCTCAAATGACGTTGTAGTATTCCAAAAGCTTGGTCATGGCATTGTTACCAAGGTTTCGCAAAACTTGATATGTGATACCGTCTTGGCCGGGTGAGGACTTGGGAGGGCACGAATGAAGGGCTCTCAACAGCTCAGACATGGTAAACTCGTCATCCATAGGACTTTCCTCTGCCTCAGGCATGACACATCGGGTCGCTGCCGGTGTCTGCGTATTGTTTCCCGCAAGTTTTTTAAGATTTAAAAAAGCTACTGGGGATGACTGTTGCTGCAAAAAAAGAAATGAAATGGAAATTCGCATGGGTGAAGCATGGTAAGATTTTCGCCCGGCAAGATGAATCATCCCCAATTGTTAGTATTCTCAGTCCTGATGACCTGTCCAAAATGAAGTAATTATAGTTGCTCTCTTTGTATCTTTTGTGTGTGCATGGGCTGATAGTTATGCCGACTAGGCCAATTGACTGTCATTATTATTCCGTTGATGAACTAGATTGTTTCACTAAAAATGCATTTTCTGTTCTTCATTTAAACGTTCGTAGCCTTCGAAGACATCATGATGATCTAGGCAATATGCTGTTAAGCTCCAAATTGGCATTTTCGGTTATCGGAGTCACTGAGACATGGCTAAATGAGGCTGAAACATCCCTTTATCAGATACCCGGTTATTGCTCTGAGTTTGTTTGTCGCAAAGAAAGCCCACATGGCGGTGCTGGTGTGTTCATTTCTAGTGATTTGTTGTACATTCCGAGAAGAGATTTATATATTGCCAATGAGAAATGTGAGTCTATTTGGATTGAACTAGACAAATGTTGTTTCTCGGGGCTTCGTCGAAACATTATCATTGGTATTTTGTATCGCTCTCCGAGCTCTTGTTACACATATTTCTGTCATTATTTAGACGTGTTATTAAGCACCGTTTGTCGGGAAAACAAATATGTATTTTTACTCGGTGATGTCAATATTAACCTTGGTGATACATCTGCATCGGCCTGCTCCGAATATTTTGAGTGCTTAGTTAGCTATGGTTTTACATCCGTTGTCAACATTCCAACTAGGGTGTCTGACTCATGCAGCAGCACTATCGACCACATCTTCACCAATTTCGACCACATACACGCTTCAGGGGTAATACGCCATGAGATCACTGACCACTATCCTATTTTTGCAACTTGCGATTTTCACGTTAAGGTTAACCGAAATACTTTCTTGAAACCATCTCTCAATCAAGACAAGTACATCGAGATACTGAATACCACAGATTGGTCTGACATTTACGAGCTAGAGTCCAGTGAAGAAGCTTACGCAGCTTTTGTGTCCCTCATCACCAATGCACGCGCTCGGTGCACAACATATAAAAGGTGCGGTGGGAGGTTTAGTAGTCCCGTGAACCCGTGGGTAACCACTGGCCTCCTCAATTCCATTCGTAGGAGGAATAATCTCTACAAGAAGTTAAAAAGATACCCTCATGACAATAACCTTAAGAATCGTTACAAGAATTTTTCAAATAATTTAACCACTCTTCTTAGGGTCGCTAAAAGGGAATATTACTTTGGTGAAATTGAAAAATATAAAAGCGACCCCAGGAAAAGTTGGAGGGTCATCAATAATTTTCTAGGCAGAAATAAGGCACATGCTTTCCCCCCCGAAATGTCCTCGGGTGAAAATCTTTTAAAAGGTGACAGTGAAATCGCCAACGCTTTCAGTATCCATTTCACTACAACACCCAGTCAGACTTGCGCAACTTCGCCATTTGTACCTCTGAGTAGGCGTCATCATTCTTTCTACTTGCGACCCACGTCCCCTGAGGAGGTAGCAAACGTGATATCAGATCTGCGTAATACCGCTCCTGGTCTTGATGGTATTTGCTCGAGTCACATCAAACTTGTAAAGCACACTCTTGCTCCCGTATTAGCACACATTTTTAACCTCATGTTTAAGACCGGCACTTTCCCTACTCCTTTAAAACTTGCTAGAATTACACCAGTCTACAAAAAAGGCAAGCCCACCCTTATCGATAACTATCGTCCCATTGCCATCCTGCCATTTTTTAGCAAGGTCTTCGAGAAACTTCTTGTGATTCGTCTCAATAATTACATTGAGAAGTTCAATCTGCTCACGCCGAGCCAGTTTGGATTTAGGCGCCACTCGTCCACTGAATATGCTGTACTTGAACTTACTAACAAGATCAGAGGTGCAATCGACTCGGGCCAAGTGACCGCAGCTGTTCTCATCGATTTAAGCAAGGCATTCGACACTATTGACCATACCATTCTTTTGTCTAAATTAAATAGCTATGGCATTTGTGGTCCTGCTTACACACTTATATCTAACTATCTGTCCAATCGCTCGCAGGTGGTTAAAATTAATGATGCGTTGTCTTCACCCGTAACAACTAATAGAGGGGTTCCCCAGGGCTCTATTCTAGGTCCCCTACTGTTTTTACTATATGTTAATGACTTACCTAGCTCCACCATTCACTCACAGTGCATTTTGTACGCTGATGACACCACCATCTTCTTAGCTGAAAATGACATTAACTCATTGCAGGCTAAACTAAATGAGGACCTTACTAATGTTGTTGACTGGTGCCGCACCAACAAGCTAACTATTAATAATAAAAAAACTGAATTCATTCTCTTCCATAGCCCTCAGAGGAAACTACCGCTACTGCCAACTTTAACGCTAAATGGTAGCTCTCTTTTACCTACTGGCAAGGTAACGTTCCTGGGAGTAACGCTAGATACCCATTTGAAGTTCACATCACACATCTCAAACATATGTCGTCGTGCGGCTTACGGCCTTCATGCGTTATCCAAGGTCAAATATTTTTTTCCACTCCATACACTTGTGTCATTATATTACGCTTTCATACATTCCCATCTCTCTTACTGCATCACATCATGGGGATCCACATATATCTCTCATCTCTCGTCTCTAAACCGCTTACAAAGAAGAGCTATTCGCATCATTACATTCACTCCCACAGTATGCAGCAGTCGCCACCTCTTCATATCACTGCGTATTTTGCCACTCATGCAGCTGTTTCATTTCCGCGTTCTACTGCTTCTGTACAAGCATTTGTCAGGTGTCTTCAACAATCAGTGTCTTGCAGTAGTCGTTCCATCTAGATCACCTCGCTCCGGTAATTTTCTCCTGCCACGCACAACAACCAACTACGGGAAGCAAACATTCACCTTCGTTGCTGCCAAACTATGGAACGCCTTGCCCGATAACCTAAAGTCAGTACGTTCGTTCCATCGTTTTCGGATCATCTTAAGGAACCATTTCATGAATTAGTTACTCATATTCATACACATTCTTTTCATGCATGCTTTTTCAACTATTTGTCTTTTTTCTGCCATGGGTTTTTTGGCCTACGCTGTTCACCTTCATAAACGTCACAATTTTGCTCAATCTCAGTTGTTTTTATTTCTTATATTTATTTAATTTGTTTGTTCTTCTTTTTCTTTTGTGCGTATTGTGCTTTGTCCCATACTGTATTGGATACCTTGTTCTGATGTTGTCGCCACATATGATATGATATTCAGATTGTTTCCGGGAGGCCCCCCCTCTAGCTATGCTACGGGGCCCCCACTGTGTACTATGTATTGCAAATATTACTAATAAAATTGAATTGAAAATTGAATTGAATTGAAGTTTCGTGCAATATTCTTCGGCCAAATCTAATTCTGAACGGGCCGTGCTCACCGACAAAGCAGTGAAATCATCACTGAAGTCATCATGGTCCTGCGTTGGCTTCGCGGTTCGCTGTTTGATGCGATCGAATAACTTTTTGGTTGAACCGTTCTTGCCGAGGCTGTTACAAAAATATTTCCATTCTTTCATTCGCAGCTCTTTAAAGAGCTTATTGATTTTCTTTTGGACTGTCCTTGCTTCGCGAACATCCGATGGTGACTTGGTTTTCCGCGCTCGTCTCTCGGCTTGTCGACGCAGCGCTCGCAGTCGTTCGTATTCACCGTTCACGTGCGGTACATCGACAGGGACCCTGAAGGCCTCGGTGGCGTCCGTGAGCTGTTAATGAAGCTGTGAGCTGAATAATCCGTGTGAAGTCCATACCGTTAGTGAAATCGTGAGTTGCTGATTCCATGTCCCCTTTAAAGCGGCCTCAGTTGGTTTTGAACACAGTGACATCTTCATTTCACAGTCTTCTTCTGCCCTCCTGTGCCAAAGATGGTTGTCAATAGCGGCAGGTGGTCACTTGCATCGTCCGTGACGCAGCTCGTGATACTCATAAGCGATCGCGAAATAAGGGACAAGTCGAGCACGGAGTGCTGCTTCCGGAGTCTGTACGCATGTATGTGGGCTGGAAATGGTTTACCACACAGAGTTGCAGGTCGTCAATGAAATCTTCTATCTGTCGCCTTACTTCCGCGGTGATATTATGACTGTTAAAATCCCCGCAAAGGACGTACGCTGCGGAAGTTTGCGTATCTCCGTTGCAAAGGCATCCATATCAATGCTGCTTTAGTTTCCCCATTTCTTTGGACTACTTTAGTTTCCCCATTAGGTTTCTTGTGCACTTGCTTCTGTCGACGGGCCTCAATGACTCCGCAGGGACGGAGAAAAGCAAGCAGCTGGTCATCGGCGTAGGGCGCTCTCACACCACTGATTTTGCCGACGTTGCGAGCATATGAGTCGGGGATTCGTGGAGTGACAACAACGCACTTATTGATCTGCAAGAGGGCCTTGGCTGCTTGTAGAGTGCCAACTGTGGTGGTGAAACCCCCGTCTCTAGAAAAGCGGTGGTCTTTTATTTTCTCCTGTGTAGCGCGCAGCACTTCAGCGGCGACATTGTCTGGGAGGACGTTTACCGGGGTCTCGTCGGGATCCACGGGTTGCAGAATCACAGGAATACCAGCTTTGCGTGACTTCTTGTAGATAACTGTGGTGAAGCCGTCATCGTCGTCGTCCTTCATTTGTTGCTCGGTATTTTGCAGTTCGAATGCCTGGGTGGGCACAACCGTCGTCTGTTCGTTGAAATGGTGACACATTTCGGTCTCACCGGTCGAGACCAAGGTCTCATCTCTTTGGGGGACACGGCAGTTGTCAGTGGACAGCTGGCACACCTCGGTCTCGCTAGTCGAGCCAAAGGTCTCACACCTTTGGACAGGAGGGCTTCGGGGGCTCCGTGAGCGTTCTCGCATTGCTGAGAAATCGCGGACATCTTCGTTGGAGGAAAATCTTCCTACGCGCAGCGGCCTGGCCGTCGTTTGCCATCGCTGGGGCCACAACAGCAGAGCCAGCTGAGCAGCCGTACCGGCTGGTGGAATGACCTTGCCGGAAAGGCACTCAGCTACAAGAGAATAGTAGAAAACGTCACCTAGATGTAGAAAATAAATGATAATCTCAGAGCGATAGTACTCCACGTCTGGATAACGATGCACTTCGTCTCCCTCGTCTTCATTCATTATTCCTGACCATTCATGCGCACTTACATGGGGTTTTCTTCACACAGTTTGCGCATCCGTACGCAATACACGAGCCAACCATGCTCGCAATCTTGCGGCAGGCACGGCTCTACGTTTTGCCTCTGGTAATGTGGCGCCGTGTTGACTTCGTCACTTGGAGGACGCCCCTTCCGCTTCAGCAGTATATATACAGTACATCCTCCTTGGGAGTAGAGCTCCCCGGGAATTACGTCATTGGTGATATGCCCACTGGTGGCCAAAATAAACACTCGTAGTCATACATGTCACAACACGCGAATGGTTCCAAGGGTGACCAGCACCCAGCACTAAGTGACGCTTCAGCTCAAACTTCACCGCATAACACCGCTGAAGGTCAGGCATTGCATAGAAAGATGCAGTTTTCGCTCCCCCATGACATCATTATTACTAAAATTGTTGTTGTTCACTCCTGATTTGTCGAAATCACAGTACGTACGCCTTTTTGTGACAATTAACATACCCGCATAACTGTCACAAAAGAGCGTAGTCCTCTCGTGTCCAACAAATCCGGGGAGAGAGCGACGTTATTCGGGATGGTGGTTGGCTTGGAGCGTCAAACCTACGGCAAGCAGTTCCGTTGCCACCACCGGCACAACACTCTTAAAAATGAACTTCACCGCATAGCGCGCTCCTAGCCAACCATCATCTCGAATGGTATCGTCATCTGCCCTGATTTGTTGAAAACGGGAGGCGTACGCCTTTTTTGTGACACTTATGCTGTTCATAATTGTCACAAAAAGGGCGTACGCCTCCCGTTTTCAACAAATCAGGGAAGATAACGATATCATTCGAGATGATGGTTGTCTAGGAGTGTGCTATGTGGTGAAGTTCATTTTTAAGAGTGAAGGTGGAGTGGTGACCTTTCTTTATGTGCTTTGCATCACAAAAGCGTTTGAATACACTCCGCCCAGAACAAAAATGCTGCACCGCTGGCGCGTAAAATAGGACATAAAGCCGCGCCTCTACCCGGCATGGGTCGAAGCCGAGCTCAGATCGCGCAGTCGTATTCAAAATGCATGAATGGATGACGAAAGCCGGCGCGAAGCGAGGGCTGAATTATAGCGGCAGCATAGTGAGAGCTGCGTGTCCTTACATCAGAAATGAGATTCCACTTGAGCCACAGCTAATCAGTTCAAGAGCCACCCACCCTCGAGGCAAGGCAAAAAGAATTAAACGGAAAGAGAGAGCAAGAGAGAGAGAGGCCAGAACCTCGGCCAAAAAAAAAAAAGAAAAGAAAAAAAAGCTGCAAAAGAGCGAGCGTGAAAGCGAAAATTCCTCGAGCGTGAACAATTACTTTTATGGTGCTCTTTCGCTACTACCGAATGCATAGTTACACGGATAGGACTGAAACTAGCGAGAGGGAGAAAAAGAAGGTAAGAACGCTGGGACGTGTACACGAACTCGTCTAAGCAGTCCACTTGGGAGACTCAGTCGGAATAAATCGCTTTTCCTTTTCGTCCTCGTTTTTCTTCTCCCTCCAGAGAGAGAGAGAGAGAGAGCTGGCTGTCTACGCTGCTTTAGCACAAGCACCAACATTGAAGAGGTACCTACTCTCATTTGGAGCTCATTACTCAGAGGCCCCGTATATTTTCCCGGACCAATGGAAAGTTAATTGCCGCTCGATTTGGATGCAATAGGGAATGGTGAGTACCATGGACCAATTTTGCTGTAACACTCGCATCGCGAGAGCTAGTGTCCGCCTCTTCAGAAAGAGCTGGCGCCACCGCGCGGCTAACTGGAGAAATAGAATGTTTGTCAGTCATGACGTGAACTAAAACAGTGTGCGTGGTGTTTCCGTTTGTCATAAAGGGTTAATTGGACATAATCTGAAGTTCATGGAACGTGCGAGATGCAACATCGTACCTGTCATCACAGGCTGGAAAAGGTTATTACCGGTGTTCTGTGCCTGAGCAGCGAGCAAATACTGGACTTCTTCTTCTGCTGTGGGTTCAGTCGTGTGCACGCAAACCGAAGAAAGCCAAAATTATCCTCCCTTTTGTAATTTGCTTTGCAACCGCTGAACGACTACTATCTTTATCAAAAAGTCTTCCGCTTCATAGGTTCACGAAATGTTGCCACTTACCGCAAAAATGTGCAACCCGATACCATTTGCATACGTGAAGGCAGACGACAAATGACAATTTAAGCGTTTCTCCAAAGTCCCGATAGGATACGCCACCGTCTTTTGCATGCTCCGTTAACATTTTATGAAATGGCAGATTGCGAAACCTATGAGTTGAGGAACATCGTTGGAGACCGGTTTCGTGGCTGCGAACTTTGGGACGGCAAATATCATGCAAGTTCTGTTCTCAGTGTTACGTCGAGGCTGGGAGGTACCCGGGTTTGAATCCCGGTGGCGGCTGTGCTGTCTGGGGCTTTCTCCTGGGTTTTCTTCAGACGCTTTCAGACATATGTTGGCACAGTTCCCTTAGAAGTCGGCCCAGGACGCACATTTTTCCAGGGCGTCAGTCGTGACGTTGCCCACATCTGTGAGGCCGACAACGGCAAGCCCTTTCACCATCACCACCACCACCATCTGTTCTAAGACTGTACACTAGTATTTTATTGGCACATGATGGAAGCTGATGCTGATGTTTGATTCTGTAGAGGTTCGTAAGGTGTTCCCAAGCGCACAGCATTCTGTGTGATGTCTGTGGCAGTAACACGTTTGTCGAGATGAGATCAAGCGGCCTTCTTAAACAAAAGTTTCAAAATAGCTAGGTAGCGTGTTGTATCAACCACGTGGCATGGTCACATTCTCACGTCCGATGAATACGTGACACCCTATAAATTATGATTACAAGCCCTGGGATATACATTCACACAAAAAGTACCAGCGCAGAGCGTAATCCTGGTGCGCAAGAGACAGTTCACTGTCGCGGGTTAGAAAAGCTCCTTCCCTCGGCTTCCGACCTGTGACGTCACATCATCCGCCCAATAGCGAGACGTGAGTCTACATTTTCTTTCTTTTTGCGCTAGAATTTGGCGTCGCCTTGTCCCGCGTCTGAAGCAGAGCGGTCAATCGGTCGCCTTGCCGTAGCAGACAATTCTCCTCAGCCAATAAAGTGCTCGGCTGATTTGACGTCACGGCACACTAGGAGGAGCTGAGAGAGGCGGGAGCCGTCCCTGCGAACACGGTTGTGAACATTTTTCTTTTTTTTTTTTAAGAAAATGCGCGCTTCCGAAAGGAAATATTTTGCGTGGCGGTTCCTGAACGTAGCATGTTGACATATCACGCGGTAAAAATATGTGTTCAAAGGCCTTTCTGTGCACCTTTAAAGTAGCACAGAAGTCATTTTAACACCCAATTTTCTTCCTGTAAAACTGTTAAGTAGGCCAGTAAGGTGCGCCATGCGAAGTAATTTACACCACAGAGTCATCTCAGAAATTGAATTTAAAATACGCCGCAAAAAGCGACCGTTTGCAACCGTGGTGAAGAGCAGTACCAGCCTGTGATCTGCCTGGAACCTCGCGCTGACGCTATAAGGAGAACGTTCGCTGATTGGCCTAGAGAAATGTTGACTGCTACTCCACTGTCGTCTGCTACTCGGCTGTTCGGGGTTCTAATAAAGCCTTTCTCCTTGCTCGGTAATGCTTCGGCCGCTCCTTCTATCCCCAATTCTCCGGGAAAACTGGCAAGACAGGTTTACGGCGGCAAAGGGACAAGGTGCTGACCCCCACTGACCGGCAAACCAGAACGAGTATCCTTATGCCGTCATCGGTGATGTGCCATCATACCTCCTCATCCTCGTTATAGCTGCAGTGGCGAGTTAAGGGTGAACGCGCGGAGCTATGTTTATGCGAGTTTTTTTCTGGGAAACAAATTGCACACATCAAAACATTTCGTGCTGTTCGGTATAATGACACACACACTTCCATCAGATGTCTTAATCTGAAAATTTTTTCGATGGCACTCTGTACCCCTTTAAAAGGGCTATCGCATCCGGGAACATGCGTATGAAGCCGATACGGTAATGTTTTTCACCGCCTCACAGTCAACTTCGCCAAATTCGTATTCCGAAAACAGCACACATATATAAAATAAACGAGTAAAGATTCGCACTGCCTCTGCAGCTAAGGAAGCCCCTGCGATAGTAACATCACGATGACGTCAGCCAGGCACACGAATGGAAGTGCAGCGTATGCGATTGTCTCCGAATTCGTCGGCTTCGCGTTCGCACCGATATATGCAGAGTGTCTACATGAGCCCCGACCGACGGTGATGATATGCCACGGAGGGGCGATGACGGTGGCCCATCTCCATGGCCCCGCCGGTGGAACTGAAGCAGGTGCTCCAGGCGCGTGGCCATCTTCGTCGTTGTCCACGGCCCGCTACGGTGCTCCCCCCTCAGACGCGGAGCGGCGACAAGAAAGATCGAAGAATCACGTCGACACAGGAGAGAGAAGCAAGAGCGACCGTGGATGACGCGAACTGCTGGACATGTCCATGGCACGGCACAGCGCACGTGGCAGGAAGAGGTCGATGAGAAGCGAAGTCGTTGAAGTCGTGGACGGGGGCTGAAGTCGTTGTCTGGGGTGCCGCAACCGGGACGGGAGCGAGGGCTCGTATGGTCCCAGGAAGCGAGGCTGCGTAGCCGTGAGGACTGCCGAGACGCCGGCTGGTGCGTGCCGTGGCGGCGGCTGCCGCGACTGCCGAAACTGGCCGGCGAGCACGTTGCTCAGGTGTCGCGGCCGGCAGCGGGTGCGCGTCGAGGTGCAGGACGAATGAAATGAAGCCGTGGGTCATCATTGTGCCGGAAACCTGTGCGGAGTGTGCCTGGAAGCCGTGAAATGATGGTCGGTGGGCGGATGCGATGATCAGTAAGCGGTCGGGTCGGTATACGAATCGGAAGTGTGGACGGAAGTGTGGACGGAAGTGTGGACGGAAGCGTGGACGGAAGCGGGACGGGAGCGGTAGGCGTGTTGATCGAGAGGCGAACAGCGGTCGTGATGTCGTCGTGATGAGTCGAGTAATGGCGGTGGCTTCCAGGGATAGCATGTCGTGTTCAGGGATAGATGTGGTAGTGCTGGTCGATGGTGTCGTCAAAAATTTGGGATGGTGAAGGGCCGAATTGCTCCGAACTTGATGTTCATCGTTCGGGTCACCAAATGTAGAGGAGGTGGGGTTCCTCTACATGAGCCCCGACCGACGGTGATGGTATGCCACGGAGAGGCGATGACGGTAGCCTATCTCCGTGGCCGCGCGGGTGGAACTGAGGCAGGTGCTCCAGGTGCGTGGCCATCTTCGTCGTTGTCCACGGCCCGCTACAAATTATATTGGAAAACTACATCACCAAGAATCATGCGGTCAACGGCATTTGTTCTTACTAGGTTCTTGCATCACCCGATGTGAATGTCGTGCAACTTAAGTTTAATTATATAAATTTTTGCGAACTGAAGTTGGAAACCCATGTGAAGAGCCTGTCTAACGTACTCAAATTAATGATAATTGACAGGGATATTCAGGAGCTATCCCATCGGAAAAAATAGTCGAACATCATGCTCTACGGAGCTCCCAGAGGATACTGCGTGACGATTTTTTCAGCGCAATCGTTGTCAGTCCGATGAAAGGAGGTTTGAAACCCAGCCCACACCAGCATCTCAGAAAGAGATAACACAGGCATGGCTTATCGCGTCCGGCTTTCGCTGGGATCATGCTTTCCCTCTCCCAATTTCAGGAACTGACACTTTTTCTACTATCGCTCTGTGGGCTGGGTTTTGAATATCCTTTCATCGGACTGACAGCGATTGCGCTCAAAAAGTTGTAGCGCGTTATGGTCCGGTACTCCGAAAAGCATGATGTTCGGCTATTTTTTCCGATGTGATAGCTCGTGAATATCACTGTCATTTATCATAAATTTGAGTGAATTCGGCACGCTTTTCATATTGTTTGTTAAAAAAGTGACCTTTACTTTTCAAATTTCCGAGTTCAGTTCGCAAATATTTACATAATTAAACTTACGGTGCATGTCATTCACATCAAGAGGTGGCAAAAACCTAGTAAGAACAAATGCCGTTGACCGCATGATTCTCGGTGGCGTAGTTTTTTCTTTTCGTTTTTTTAATTATAATTCAATGTCACATTTTCTGGGACACGATGTATACTAAATGAAAAGTGCTTCGTAAATACGCGGACTTTCTTCTATGGCTGTGAATACTGACGTGATCATGTCGCGTGGAACACGGCGTTACGTGCATGGCTATACGAACACGCCCATCTCTAACCCTGAAGTGGCATTCCATGACATGATCACAGACGCTCCGCGACCAGCAGGAGCCTGCCCCAGGGATTTTCCCCGCACCTCCTAACACTCTTCCAAAAATCATGCAGCGCCCCCAAAACCTTGCCAGAAATGCCAAAACAGCTCCCAAAACAGCCGGTGTGGGTGCCACACACACCCTACGGGACACCCCCCTCCCCCAGATGCCAATTCTGGGAACATCCCTGGCCCTGCCCTCGCGCCTGTCGCAAAAGGACGCTCCCTGATTAGACTTGTCAGTGTGACGTTTTCCACGATTTCAAGAGAGAGATTTCCGGCATACTCGCAACGTCCGGCGTCTGTTCCTGCCATGCATTACATCAAATTGCACAGACACTCCACTAATTCGCTTCGGATTTTCGGCGTTATTGTCGGTGATGGATAGGCAGTAAAAGGGCACTACAGTTTCGGAATCTGGAACCTGGATGGATGGACAGTTCCTTTTAACAAGCTGGGTGTTTACTGGGTGTTTAGTAGCACAGAAGTCATTTTTAACACCCTGTTCTCTTCCTATAAAACAGTAAAGTAAGCCAGTAAGATGCACCATAAGAACTAATTCACACCACAGAGTCATAACTAGGGTTCGTGGTTTTCCGCATTTTCCGAAAAATGCCGGAAAACACCCCCCGAATGATTTTTTTCAGATTCGGAATATTCCGAAAAAATCCGAATTTCTCGTATCCTGACAGCTGCCATTCCTGGAACCGCAAAGGGAAATCCCCTTGGAATCACCCTTTGTCGACTATTTCTCGAGCATGGCATTATCTTCGGGCTGTGCCCTTGTTTCGTTGTGGGTAAGCGCTTATAGGAGGATGACCTCAGCTCTGTTGATGAATCTCGTATGGATGATATAAAGCGCGAGTTTTTCGAATATGCTGCATGCCCTGCCCCTCAGGTGGATATATCTCCTATTCAGTTTTGGACGACCCGTTCCAGCACATGGCCTTTGTTATCGCAGTGCGCCTGTTATCGCAGTGCGCTGGCGATTCCTGTTTCTAACGCTAATGTTGAGCGCGCGTTCTCTAAACTGCGTGTTATTAATCGCAATGAGCGAGTCGCTATGACAGATGCGAGCATGATGATGTACGCTTGCATCTATTACAACAAGAGGAAGTCTCATTGTTTGCTGATTTGGCACAGGCAATAAAAGACATTGTTAATGAAACCATGAATCAATTCACTTCTTTTCGGTTCGTTGTTACTTCGCCCGCAAGATAGGCTCTCCTTCATGCGAAATAAATAGATGCCCGTATTCGGGCATTTATTTTTTGGGAGGAATATAGATGCCGAAAAAATCCGATTTATAGTCCCCAATATAAATGCCGATAAACACCCCCGAATTGGGTTGAAAATAAATTCCGAAAACCACAAACCCTAGTCATAACTACCGCAGAAATTGAATTTAAAGAACGCCGCAAAAAGTGACCGTGCGCAACGGCGGTGGAGAGCAGTACCAGCCTGTGATCTGCCTGGGACCTCGCGCTGACGCTACAAGGATCACGCTCGCTGATTGGTCCAGAGAAATGTTGTCTGCTACTCCGCTGTCGTCTGCTGCTCGGCTGTTTAGGGTTCTGAAAAAAGATTGCTATTTGCTCGATCATGATTCAGCCGCTCCTTCTATCCCCAATTATCCGGGAGAACTGGCCAAACTGGTTTACGCACGGCGGCAAAGGAACAAGGCGCCGACCCCCACTGACCGGCGAACCAGAACGAGTTCTTCCTGTAACGTCATCGGTGACGTGACATTATACCTCCTCCTCCTCGTTATACGCCGCACTCTTAAAAATGAACTTCACCGCATAGCCAGCTCCTAGCCAATCATCATCTCGAATGATATCGTTATCTGCTCTGATTTGTTGAGAACGGGAGGCGTACGCCTTTTTTGTGACAATTATGAACAGCATAAGTGTCACAAAAAAGGCGCACGCCTCCCGTTTTCAACAAATCGGGGCAGGTAACGATATGTATTCGAGATGATGGTTGGCTAGGAGCGTGGTGGTGGTGGTGGTGGTGGTGATGTTGAAAGGGCTTGCCGTTGTCGGCCTCACGTATGTGGGCAACGTCACGACTAACGCTCTGGGGAAATGTGCGTCCTGGGCCGACTTCAAGGGGAACTGTGCCGACATATGTCTGAAAGCGTCTGAGGAAAACCCAGGAAAAACCCCAGACAGCACAGCCGGCACCGGGATTCGAACCCAGTCCCAGTCTCGACGTGACATGGCTAGCACGCTAACCACTGAGCCACAGGAGCTGGAGCGTGCTATGCGGTGAAGTGCATTTTTAAGCGTGCGAGTGGCGAGTTAAGAGCGAACGCGCGGAGCCGTGTTTATGTGAGTTTTTTTTTTTTGTTTTTTTTTTCGGGGAAACACATTGTACACATCAAAACCATTCGCGCTATTCGGTAAAATGACATACACGTTTTCATGTATTTTGTCGATAAATAATAGAAATCTGAAATACTTACCAGGACTAGTACTAATAAAGGGTGGATATGTTTATTAATACTAATGTTTACTAATAAAGCTTATTGACGACACCAACCAACATTGGAAACCGAAACTGTTTCGGTATGTTTCGCTAGGCAAGTCGACTTCCCGACTTCCGTCGCGAATCCTTTTCGTGCTCTATAGCAATTTATCAAGTGCGCGGCGAACTTTTCAAATTTTTCAAATCTGCGCTTACGTTTATAGCATCGCTGCAAGCGCACAAAGGCATTTGCGCCTCCAGCATCGTTCTGGCTTCTCCCATGGGTGGCACGTGAAATTTCGATTGCACAGATGCGTCTTCGTTATGGTTCTGTTCCTTTCTTCACGCTTTCCATTCTTCTCCGCGTGGATGTCGTGGAGGGAGAGAGAGACAATCTGGTATATCGACGTTGAGGGACTAGCTTTCCCCCTCTCTCTTTCTCGTCCTCCCTTTCTTCCTAGCCTTTTTTTTATTTTCCCCGTATACAAATAATGGAATGATTGTGCTGACAGTGTGAATACAAAACGAGAACACTGGCGACAGTATGTCTTGCCATATTCACACAGCGTTCCCATTCAGAGCTGGTGAATGGATTTTTTCCCAGTCTGCTGCGGCGGAACAGCCGGAATGAAAAATGTGCAAGTTGGCCCCATGCCAGTGCGTTGTACAAGAGCGCCCTGCTTGACAATAGAATCTCCGCATGTAAAATGCATCTGTCCCTTGCCGATAGGTATTTAGTGGATATAAACTCCTTCAAAATGCTTACTTTCGAGAGCGTGGCGTCAGGAGCGTGGATAGTAAAAGTCGTCAATTCCGCATTAAAGCAACCGTAAAACAGCAAAGCAAGCAGCTTATATGTTGGATGTAATTTCCAGAGCTTGTTGCTTATGGGTACATTGAAGCACATGTGATATGTCGCTCTGAATTTGGTGACAAATTTGCGAGACGATCGGTCGGAGCGACACCTGGTGGGAGAGAACCCTCATTTTAGCGAGCAACACTGGCGTTTATGTATCCAGCATTTCTTGTTCCGATTTTGGTTTCCACGCGGCACGTTGCTGCGTGATACCCAGTGTTTTGCGCATGCAATGTAATTTCGCCCCCGCACTTAACGCGAAATACGAAGTTGGTGTCTACTGCGGCACATTGTTGCCAACAATTTTACATTTTGAAAATTGTGACATTACAGTCCAGTGGGTTTACGGTATTGAATGCACTCATTTGATGAGGCTGTGCTTCAGCCGCTTAATTGTTGGAGTTTCAATAATTCACGATTTTGCATTAGGCGGGACGTTTAGACTTTCGAGGACATTTCGCGGGAATTTAATTTCTTGACGCATCTTCTATGCGGTTGTCCTAAGGGGGTCGTCCGGGTCATAATTCTCAAGGTCTGAGGCTTCGCCAAGGTGATGTTTGAATGCGTGTGGAACCGATGTCCAGAAGCGAAAATATTGTCCGGGCGTTCTAAACATGGTGCTGGGATAATACTACTCTTACGGTTTTACTGCAAAAAATGCCACTGTTACAGTGTTTACGGCATTGAAGCCCGCGAAAACACCTGCGGTATTGTTCGTGACGCGTTGGAGTTACGACGCCTTACGCCCTGATGCTGCTGACGCCCTTCGCTGCTGATGAAGGACCTTTAAGGTCATCTACGATACCTCTTTATTGATCGGCAAAAGAAAAAGTCACGATCCCTCTTCTTGTACAGGAAGGCGTGATAGCCTGCCGGTCATAGATACACTCTTCTCACGAGTGGTAGATGTTTTCAAGATGTGCAGAACAGAGGCCTCGCGTGCGTGCTCTGTACGTCACCTGGACTGGTCGTTATTTCACACTGCTAAAAATGAACTTCACCGCGTAGCACGCTCCTAGCCACCCATGATCCCCAATAATATCGTTATCTGCCCTGATTTGTTGAAAACGGGAGGCGTACGCCTTTTTTGTGACAATTATCATAAGTGTCACAGAAAATAGCGTACGCCTCCCGTTTTCAACAAATCAGGGCAGATAACGATATCATTCGAGATCATGGTTGGCATGATCTAGGAGCGCGCTGTGCATTGAAGTTCATTTTTAAGAGTGCACGGGAGCTCAACGAATAAAAATTCGTTGCAGAACACGCCGCAAAGAAAAACAACAAAATAAATTGTGGAGGGGTTCACCTCACTGCTCCTTTAAAGGTACCGTAAACCAGTACAGGCGCAATCTCAGAATATTATTCTATGCGATAGCCTTCGTTCTCATGATGCTCTTACCTTACAGTTTTCGTCCCAATTGCCTTCATAGCTTTTTAGAAAATAAAACTGAAAATTACGGGCAACACTGTGTTGAAGTGGTCCCTAACTGCGCATTGGCCATCAACAACGGCGGCAGAACTACATTGCATGTGGGCGATACTGGGTCAAAAACGAAAGAAGTCGGCTACGTGTTGGCTACGTAGCCGCCATCAGGAGCAGTAAGTCAGTCGGGAATATAGACCATTGCATGTTGATTGACGAATTGGGGATTATTTGCCTACTGGACGTCGCCCCGAGCCGTTTCACTTCAATTTAGCTAACCAATTCAGAATATTAATTCGCCTTCTGTCACACTCGATGTAAATCGTTCCGCTGGGTTCAGAAGCTGTTGAACTGCTCCGTCAACATAAACGTCTGTCCGGCACATTACGGTACCTTTAACGCCTCCCGTGGAGGGCGCCTATGTCGCGAAAACTAGGAGAACGTTGAAAGATGGAAGTCACTGAAAAGGTTAGCCAGCTGTAGGAGTCGAACCCACATCTTCTGGATTACCGGTGCAGGGCTCTACCAATTGAGCTAAGCTAACACGCCTTCCCAGCGACGTCCACACTCTTAAAAATGAGTTTCACCGCATAGCACGCTTCTAGCCAACCATCATCTCGAATGATATCGTTATCTGCCCGGATTTGTTGAAAACGGACGGCGTACGCCTTTTTTGTGACACTTATGCTGTTCATAATTGTCACAAAAAAGGCGTACGCCTCCCGTTTTCAACAAATCATGGCAAATAACGATATCATTCGAGATGATGGTTGGCTAGGAGCGTGCTATGCGGTGAAGTTCATTTTTTAGAGTGCAGGGTGCGTCATCTGAAGGGACAAACCAGCCACTCTCTCTCACTCATCCTCCTTTCACTCTTACATGTTTTCTCACTCACACGCACATTCATACGACGGGATCGACGCTAACGTGTTTATGCAACTTGTAACATGTGGCCAAGTTGCAGGCGTCCTCGGCCCCGTTCGAACCACAAATCACCTGCTGTTGGACCTATCACTTGAGGAAGTCGATGCGCGTGTAGTCGTAGCATCAGGTGAACGTCACGGGAAAAGAGCGAGGGTCTTTGGTCTCCCTTAAAATCCGCGTACAAACCTTTCGTCGGGAACGAAGACCATCACAATGAGCACCTGCTCTCACCTCTCTTCGTTTTTAGGGCGACGGAAGTAATGTTTTCGTAATGCGGTGTGGCAAAGCCTTGCGACTTTTTCCCATCCTCCAGGTAGCAACACGAGATGCTCGGTGCTGGGTGGCAATCACAATAATTTCTAACGTGTACATAGGAAAACAGTATGCAGAAACAGAAGACCGCGTAAGCTGAACAATGTCAGCTCAGCGGCCAACGCTGGGCGCTGGCGTCCTTGGGAGCCACGCGTTCGCACGTTCCGGTTACCTATGGCGGAAGCTGTACGGTGACCTGATGTGACGCTCTGCTTCACACAAGGAGCCATCGTCATCAATGAAATGAATGCCAAAGCATGATACCAGTAGAAATTGAGCGATATCCGCAGTGGCACCTGCTCTGAAGTCGTAGAAATTCACTGACATAATATGTGACTGGAGGAACAACAGCAACAGATGTACGTTGACGATGGCATAAGGTGTTTTATCGGAAGAAACCGTTGTGAGCCTCCGCACTGTTACAAAGTTACCCGATCAGCATTCTGCATATTGTATCCTGGACGCAACATCGATTCCTGTGTGAGACGCGTTGACGGAATCCAAATCCAGCGTCCTCAAAGTGGAAGAATACAGTGCAGTTCATTCAGCGCTGAATAGCTAAATCGATTTCAACCGTATATCGGACTTCCGAGCTATTTTACAGTCAGCGAGTATACGAGGGTGCCAAACGACTGTGTGACAAATACGATGCGGCCGAGTGCCCTACTAGCCTCTGCTTTCCCTTATCACATTTTCAGCTTCATGTCATGGCTGCGCCTTTCGGTATAGCAACTCCCTTCCCAATAACGAGCGATCACGTGTCCCCATGACACTTGCTTCACTACCTCCGCACAATGCAAGAAATCGAGGTCTTTAGCCGGAAGAACGCTTGGCTTACGACGCAGTCGCTGTCGTTGCTGTCATAGTTATTTCTCTTTCTCTCTCTCTTTTTAGAACAGTTCCATGTTGTGATGGTTCGTTTAATCTGCCAGTTCATTTTGCAGGAAACATTTGAGCCCGACGCGCGGCCGCATTGCGCAAGTTTGTGTATATCCAGTGTCGAATTATCTTATAGGCTATTCGGCGTGTGGTATCCTCCCCGCCCCCCATCGAAGTAAACGCTGAACAATTTATTATCGGCAACTATTCTATTGGTGATCATAATCTGTTTGTGAAAGCTACAAGGCGCAATGCATGGTCAATTGAAAGAGTTCATGGCGCTGATCTTTATTTCGAGCAAAACTGCTAGCGCCATCTCCTGGCCTCTATCAGAAAAGGCTAGCATGACGTCGCCCGCACATTTTGCGAGATACGTCATCGTTTGCGTATCTTTTGCGTCGCTATCAGACAAGTAGCTTGTGTACGATGAAATGTTTGCGTGTTGACGGTTCCTTGAAGATGGAGAAGGGTTGCGACCAAAGGGAACGGGAAGGTCTTGCAGCAGCTTTCGTCAGCTCGCTTGCGACCTTTTTCGTCTGAAATCGACATGTATATGCATCTCCAGAGTTATTCGTATTCCGCTGCGACAACCGGCAGCGCGCCCCGACAAAAAAACCCCACCATACCTAAAAACCACGTTGGGGAAGCGGACATATCAACAACTGAGCAGCAATGAGAGCGCCATGGTAGGGGTAACAGGCTCTGTACACCGTTCTCACATGCTGTATAGTAGTGGATTTGCAAAGCACAATATCCCTTTCATACCCCCCTTTCCTACGGGAACAACCCGAGCACACCCGATGGCAGCATACAAAATACTTCACAGACGGAGCCCAGCTGAAAAAAAGAAAAAAGAAAGAAAGAAAGAATGAAGACGTTGGATTGGATTGGATCGAGCAGCCGTTAAAGTAGCGTATCTATCATGGCGGTTCCCGAACTTGGACATTGAGAGAGAGCATCGTCTCCTTGCACATCTTTTGCGTTCCCCCGTTTCTCTCTCTATTTCTCTCTCATCTCATTAGCTTGCGTGACATATCCGCCAGAATGGTCACGTGTGAGGGACCCCTCACGCTCCTCCTCACGTATTGTCCGTAGCAGAACTGGAAGCTCCCGCTGCGGGTATAGTGCTCTAAGTGCGCGAAGCGACCGAAGTAAATCATTTTCACGCTTGAGGTCACGTGAAACCGACGCCAATTGAAAGTCGAATACGTCGTCACGCTGACGCTGACGTCGCCTATACTTCTCTTTGCGGTGAAATTTCAAACCGTCGGTTGCAATATATTACCACTCCAGTGTGTGAAAAATGAAGCAATGTTTCAGTGAATTATGCCACGCACTTCCAGTGACGACAAAAAAAGAAGAACACGAACTGAGGTTTCGAGATCGAACCATCCTTTCATGTATTGCTGGGAGTTCGGAGAGACTGCTAAAACTAGAGTCACTAAATAAGCGTAGCTTATTTAGTGACTCTAGCTAAAACAAGACGAACTCATGAAATATCGATGTACCTTTCCGACGGGGATCAATGGGCGCGTTAAGCAGGCTCTCGAGCGTCCTTTCCCGAGTTCTCAGGGGAACATACCCTTGGTGTCCCCACTTAACGGTGTTTGTGGGGCTATCCGGGAGCCGGGCGCCCCACACGCATGCCACTCCTCGAGTTTCCTTCTGTCGTCTGCTTTCTGTAAAACAAGCCGCCCACCAATCCCGCCAAACGCCATATCTATGGCCAAACGGCGTGTACACCGGAAATTGCATCACGGGCCGAAAGTCGTACCGCTTTACCCTGGCATGAGACAAGGGGCGCACAGGGTGCACCCGGGAATGCGCACCGGAAGTTACTTTGGTGCTGTTAAGTGATCCCGGGAGAGAGGGAACGTTCCCGGAGCACCACCTTAACGCGCCCAATGTGTTCCTGTTGTACTTACGTTACAAAAGTAGCCGTAGTCCCTCGACGGCGGTCCATCGGCAGGACGCTCCTCCGCAACCAGCATGGACGGCAACATGCAACTAGTGTTGAACTATATGAACGATGGATGTTGGGAGACAGTGTTATTCACGTTGTGGGTGTTGCGTACATTATCGTGTATGATGTGGTCGGCAAAAGGAAACCCTGAGAAATTCGTTACGCAACCTCTAGCGAGGGAGCGCGCCGCAGAATGAACCCCCCCCTCCCCCCGCCATTTCTTTTCACCATCGTCAAAAGGGATGGAAGTTTTTAGTACATTCCGCCCACTAAACGCCGCAGTGTCGAATGCGGGCACCTGGAGCGTCAAGACCACTAAAAACAAGAACCACTACAAATTCGTTGAACTACTATTCGTTGAAGGGCACTGTGGATATGCTCTTACGAGCAATGGACTATTAGCCTTCAAATCGTGCAGTTATAGTGACCTTACCTAGAGCAACGTGGACGGGCCGCTGGAATATTGACAATGGCAGAAGTGGACTTCGGCCGTTAATGGGGTTTGCCTATACCTGAAGTTCCACCCACCTTCTGTGCTGCGTAACCGATGACAGCCCATACTGCCTATGACTTACCTTTCCTTTCCATTTTTATAACAAACATACCCCCCCCCCCCCCCATCCTCACTATCATTCCTCTTATATTCTGCATGAGCAACGCAGTTTGGGGATGCCAGTGGATTGGATAGGATTGAAACGAATAAGTACTTCTACCGATTTGCAAAACTAGTGGATTCTTATGCCCATTTGATGGAAGCCACCTACACGACGCAAAGCACGTCGGGATTTCCCATCTGCGATCCGTCGCTGTGCCGCTGCCGGCAAAGCCACCTGCTGGTACACATCCAGCAGTCGGTAAAATTTCTTAAATTATACAAAAGGCAAGAATCAAAAATCAAAAAGGCAAGAATCTTTATCCATAGAAAACAGCAATTCAACATTGTACAGCACAATGTCGTTTTCATTAGGTACCTTCGATTTGGCTGCACTTGTTGAACTACGAGTAGTTCAGGCGGTGCAGCAGTTCTGTATTCGTTTTGTCAGTGCCGCTCGTGCCCTCTGCACTCTCGTATTCGTTTTGTAACGGTGCAGCACTAGTTCACGGGCGGGCTGCACTTGCTGGATAGAAAGTGCAGTACGCGTGCACGCGGAGCAGACGACTCTTCTGTAACGCTGACAGTTCCTTGATGTGTGTCCGATGCAATACCAGTCGATAAACACGTGGGTAGCGATAATGCGGTCATATCAGAGACCTACCGAACGGATGATTCGAATTTTTGCCTGCACGGGGAGCATGTCTTTACTGTGTTGGAGAAAGGTGCGAGCTTTGCAGCGGCGGAGAACAGTTTTCTTTTTTTTTTCTTTTTTTTCATCAAGATATACAGAGATGAAGGACAGAGTAGGAAAAACAAGACTCTTATTCGTAGTATCTTTCCGCAATGTTCCCATGATAGCCGGGAATACGAATGCGGTCTTCCTTCCCTTCCGCGCAAACAAATAGAATGCATACATAGTCAACTCGTTGTTACGGTCTGAATCCAGCAGCTCCAATTCTGCTTACAGGTACAGATTCATAACAAACGCTTATACCAATGACTAGTAAAGCGAATGAAACACAACTCACAAAACAGTATACATGAAAGGAAAGACAACCGTAAAGAACACGACAGTGGCCGCGGTACTGGCAGCAGACCACTAGCCTGCACCTGCACTCGCCTGTTCGTTTTGGAAGCGCTAGTGTTGAACCTACACTTGCACTGCCTCAGTCGGCGACGCACACTCTTTGCAGTGCACCACATCGGCACTCCCCTGAACCAGTGCCAGTGGTGCAGGCCAAATCGAAGAGACCTATTGTTTCGTGGCTACCGCCATGCTCACTGGGACCAACAGCGGCAACAAAACGTATTATTTTCGGTTATGTATCGATAGTGGAGCCTAAGTAGAACTGATTCTTGAAAAAAAAAAAAAAAACTGTGTATACATGCGTCTGCAGCGGAAAATCATAGTAGTTTGTGAAACTTTTTGTCACGAAATTTCCGCTTCACCGTGTTGGATTTCGTCACCATTTTGGGTGGCAGTCAGGTGTCATGGCAGCCCAGGAGGTAAAAAGCGAAACAATGAGAGGCGCACAACTGTGAGTGACAGGTCAAGCCTCTTTAGGCTCCTACCAAGAATACACGACTCTGTGCAGGAGGAAGGCGGACCACCGCTAGGCCGCACCCATACAAAGGCTGGCTCAGAATATTTCAAGTAAAGACTCGCGGCTAATTATTTACGACTGAATGTTGCAGGCAACGCTTTCACTGTCATTGCGTCAGTGCCAGCAGCCTCCCGTTTTTTGTTCTGTTTTGTTCTGTGCGTGAGAAAAAGTGCAGGAAAGAATGCGGAGAGAGAGAGAGTGCATGTCATGTTAGTGGATTGTTAGTTGTTAGTGCATGTCATGTTAGAGGTACGTGCACTCTTAAAAATGAACTTCACCACATAGCACGCTCCTAGCCAACCATCACACCGAATGACAACGTTCTCGCTCTAGATTTGTTGAAAACGGGAGGAGGAGCCTATTTTGTGCCATTATGCACGGCACAAAATAGGCTCCTCCTCCCGTTTTCAACAAATCAGGGGCGAGAACGTTGTCATTCGGGATGATGGTTGGCTAGGAGCGTGCTATGTGGTGAAGTTCATTTCTAAGAGTGTGGTCAGAAAGGAAATGCCAGCGTACACTCTTAAAAATGAACTTCACCGCAATGCAAGCTCCTTGCCAACCATCATCTCGAATGATATCGTTATCTGCTCCGATTTGTTGAAAACGGGAGGCGTACGCCTTTTCTGTGACAATTATGAACAGCATAAGTGTCACAAAAAAGGCGTACGCCTCCCGTTTTCAACAAATTAGGGCTGGTATCGATATCATTCGAGATTATGATTGGCTAGGAGCATGCTATGCAGTGAAGTTCATTTTTAAGAGTGTAGCGAAGTGGTTATAGCGCGCTCGACCTGCAGTAGAGACGTGCGTGGCTCGGTTCCAGCCCCTGCTGCCTGGCTTTTTCGAAGACTGCCATATTTCAAATGCGGGAACTCGGGAACCGGTTTCGCGGAACCGTAGTTGAGGACCACTGTCCTACACGAGAATCATCGTATGGCATCTACACGAGAGTCGACGGCTGCAGAATGTCCATTTATGTGTGTGTGTGTGTGTTGACGACGAGGCCACCTACATTATAGTTAGGGCCTGACTTTTTCGGGTTTTATTTTTGGCCAAATTCGGGGGGTAAATATCGGGTGATATTTTTCATTTGAAAATTCGGGTGTATTCGGGTTAAATCCCGTTACGGCATATTCTGTCGTCAGGAATTCGGGTGATATTTTTTTGTTTAATACAAGTTTGTCTTAACATGGAACTAATGTTTAGCAATGTTATCAAACTTTATTTTAATGCGCGCTTATGAGTGTGCCACGTGACCCGGATGTTTTCGGGTAGATTCGGGTTAAACCCGAATTTTACAGATTTCGTTCGGGGGGTAAATATCGGGCGGATACGGGTTTAACCCTAAAAGGTCAGGCTCTAATTATAGTCACCACACCCACGTCACAGCTAAGAAACATCCTAGGCACATTTTCTCTTTGTAAATACAGCCTCCTGTCCCCCATTGCAATCTTATGGAAACACATCAAACCAACATTATTTTTATTTCTTTGACTAGATGATATTGTAGTTCGTACTTCTCAGTGTGTGCTACCCAATATGCTCCCGAGGTGGTTTCCCAGGAATTATTGCCATCTTTGGTTTGTAAACACTGGTTGTTAGCAGAATCACATTGCGTTGTACGATATAAAACGTAATAATCCGCCGGTAACATATAGTAAAGTCACCTTCACACTCCTCGTCTTTCACCAGCACCTTTCGTTCCAACTGTATGTACCTAAGTTTATGTAAAGGCGGTGTATCACAGCCGATGCACGATCAGTATAAACACACCGGCCTGACAGTAAATAGAGCCCCTCTGATAGGATCTCTCCAGGTCCAAAGTTGTGTAGCCAGTTTTCTGCCTCTGTCGAATCGCTCGGTGCCTTCCACAAACAAACATGACACGCTTCTTGATAATGGAATCTGTAAACAAGAAAACGTTTTGTACGAATTGCGAGGAAGCAGAGAAGGAAAATGAACAGAACAGAATCAACAGAAAAATGTAACAAAATGCTGCTCAGTCGCCTGAGTATAGCACAAGAGGGTTACACGAAAGGTATTTGCAGTTGGCCCCTGATTTTCACGGGTTTTGTTTTCGCAAACTTGACTGTTAGCGATTTTTTCCCATTTCGGTCCTGCAGTTACCAACATAGCATAGTTCCGGGTGCCCTAAAATGAGCAAAACTGCTCTCGTGCTTCTAGAAACCAACGAGGCCATAGTATAATTATTGCTCCAAAGGGCGGTTCTCCTACTACTTCTGCTGAGTCTGAAGCGATCTCAAGAGGTCAGAAGAAGTTGAATCATTAGATAAGCTGCGTGCAGATGGAGCTATCGTCTGCGTTTGCTCGCCATTATAGCCAAGAGCATCATGGGATCAACAGTACCCTTCGCGAATTCCAGGCGCACCTCCGCCCGTAATCCTCGCGAATCTCAAAGGCCAACTACTAGGGTTGTTCAAGGTTGACTTTTGCTCGAGAAAAGTCAGCGAATAAATGTAATTGAATGAAACTTTCGGAGGACGAAGTGCAATTAAGCATGTGCAGTGACGTCACGTTTGATCACGTGACATTGGAAAACATATGGCCGCACCGGAGTCACAGTAGGAGGGCATGACGTGAGTTGTTGCGGTATGCGTGTAATTACGAGAGGAAATTGTTGAAACACACGCAGCTGACCCATTTGGCCCTCGTCAGTAAAACGCCTGTGACGCATCCCCATGTTTTCCCATGTCACGTGGATCAAAGGCTGCGCGTGACGTCATGCGCACGAGCCTCATTCTTCTCGGGTCAGCGTCAACTGCAGCACGTGCAACGTTTCAGTAGCTGTGGAACAGCGATGCATAATCAAGTTCCTTGTGAAGGAGAAACCAGCTGAGATTTCGCAAAGATTACAGGCACAGTATGGCGAACGAACGATGTTAAGGGGAAGAGCGTACGAATGGTGCAGCCAGTTTTGCGAAGGGCTGGATATGGTGCCGAATGGACCACATGGACACGTCCGTTCGACAGCAGTCACGCCAGCGAACAACGCAGGCGTTGATCAAGTCATCCTCGAGAACCGGCGAGTAATAGTTCGCGACATTGTAGCCCAGCGTAATATTAGTGTCGGCAGTGTGGAGACAAGCATTCACCAGCATTTACTGTTCCGCAAAGTCCGTGCAAGATGGGTTCTCGGACACCTCAACTTGTGACCAGAAGGGAGGGTGGCATGGCAGTCTCTGCAGCAGCCGCTGAACCGGTTTCAACCCGAGGGGAACGAATTTTTGCAATGAATCATCATATGTGATGAAACCTGGTTGCATCATTTCACCCCAGGGACAAAAGGTTGTAGCATAGAATGGTGACATAAGGCTTCCCCGCCGCAAAATAAAAGCAAGATGTAGCCGTCTACTGTGAAATCCTTGGGAACTGTCCTCTGGGACATGCAGGGCGTCATCAACTTGATCTTCGTGGAGCAAGGGGTCACGATTAATGCCCAGTACTACTCCAATGTTATTAAAGGGAAACGCAATTCGCAAGAAAAGGCCTGAGATGTTTTCCGGAAGGGTCATTCTTCTTCTTGACAATGTCCGGCTTCACACGACGAATTTGACGGTAGCAACTCTGGCCGAAATGCGATGAGAGGTTTCGCCAGACACCCCCTACAGCCCAGAGTTAGTCCCAAGCGAGTACCATTTGTTTGGGCCCCTTAGAGACGAGCACCTTGGAAGAAAGACGTTCCACACAGATGAAACCCTCAAGAAAGATGTCTTGCAGTGGCTACGACAGTAGCCCAGTTCTTTCTACGCCAAAGACATAAAAGATTTGCTACAGCGATTTCAGCGGTGCCTAGACGTGCACGGCAAATACTTTAAAAAACTGACGTAGTTTGGTGCTTTCCCAATTTTCCATTGCATCGAAAGAAATGAAAGCCTCGGTCAAACATGAATCATATACTCCGAAGCTTCCCCTCCAGTCAGGAGTGGAGTCAGGAGGAGCAAGATACTGTGTACCTGTTGCTCCTCGGAGCGCGCGTCACTGTCCTGCGATGAGGTGGATAAGGTCGAAAGGGTAGTCGAATGATTTGCACTCTTACAGGGACGGTCGAATCCCGAAACCCACCTATGAAACACACACACTGTGTTCGCCATCGGCCGACAATCTACTTAGCTATTTTTTTCGTCCGCAAAGTGCTAAGATATTAAATAAACGGACTTTAAAGATCAGCGCTGCAGCTGCGGAGGCTCCGGCGACAATGAGATCAGCGTGACGTCACTTCCTAAGAGGAGGACTGGAGGGCCTCGGTCAGAGGAGAAAGGCGCCGTCCAGACGCCCGCACCGCCGCGGCCACAGGGGTGGCATCCGATGTATGCTCCATAGACGAAAGCGTGCTGGGCGAACGCAATGCATTCTGGACAGGTCCTGTTCGCACGTGAACGCACACGTGACATTAAGATGGCCGCGCCCGTGATCGGCGGTCAAACCGGTTGTAAACAAACGCATTTGCTGTTTCTGGGCGCCGTTTTGGACGTCTTTCCACCACGGTAATTATCCTATAATCTCGCAGTAAAACGCGCAGTTTTGCACATGAGGCCTAGTACTGTCGACCACTTCCAAAGATGTTATGACGAGCCCGCGTAAAGACGCAGTGAGCGGATACGGTGCACTTAAACGAAGGGGAAGTGGGTTAACATCGCGGAAGAAACACCCTATAGTTTACGCTGGCAAAAACGTCGAACTCTTGGCTTTGTGCCGTCGGCAAGCGTTTGAACGACATGTAAGCAAAGTCACATGACCTCTAAATGACGTTTTCTATGACGTGCTACCGGGACAAGGTGGCAGATTTGCAAAAAGCACCCGCTGGAGGGTAGTTACAGAAATAGCGGGTTTATGTCACCCCTGTGGCCGCGGCATTCCTTTTCTCAAGGCCATGCCCTGATTGGTCGTGCAGGGAACGGCGTTTTCGCCTTTTTCCAAAGAGGGAATTCCGGCATACCCTCAACATCCGGCGTCTGCTCTTGTCATCTGTTACATCAATTAGCAGTCAAACAGCGCCACTATGTCGCGCGGGATCCTCGATACCGTGGATAGCTGTCAACAAGAAATAAAATGACACCATAGTTTCGAAATCGACTGGGACGGATGCGAAAGACATTTTTAAGCAGGATTTCATCACATACACTCTAAAAACAGAACTTCACCGCATAGCACGCTCTGCACCAACCATTGGCACGAATGATAGGGTTATCACTTCTGATCGAAAGAGAGAGTAGGGCGCCCGCTTTGTTTTGTCACTTTGCATATATAATAATTGATACAAAAAGGCGTACGCCTCCCTATCTCTTCGAATCAGAATCGATAACACTATCATTCGTAGCAACGGTTTGCGCAGAGCGTGCTATGCGGTGAAGTTTGTTTTTATAGTGTAACATGTTGGATGCCAACCGCTCCTGAAGCGTGCGCCTTTTTGCGACAACTGGCACAACTTATGGCAAAGTATTACAAAATGGCGTACGACTCTCGTGTTCAGCAAATCAGGAGAGCAAGCAGGGGCAAGGAGAGAGAATGGTATCTGTACTCAACTGCAACTCTAACTCAACTGCAAAAACGACATCTGCTCTCACAGCACTTTTTATAAAATATATGTAAAGGGTAAAAAGAAACACCGTGTATATCGCAATGCTATTGCAAGATACCTACTAGAAGTCCAATCACCACGGGCTTCCCAGAGGCGGAGCTTGTGGACATCGTTGAGTCTCAGGAAAGGCTTTGCGGCAGACATCCGTCACCCTTGACAGGAGCGAAGCATTGAATCGGAGAGCCGTACGGTCAACTACGGAAGGACGCTTGAGGCAGTCGTAGCCACCGTACTCGCAGATCCGGTAGTGGTGGAGCAGAGCATCGTCGGGGGATATACCTTTGTTGCCGTGCCTGACTTTAGAGCGCCGTGCAAAGAATGTACGGGATGGTTTCAAACGATTGATATCTGATGCGTTTGAGGAAGGAGAGTGGGAGAGAGGGACAGCTGTGAGAGGAAAGGCGAAAAGTTCCACAGAATGAAAAGACGCCATAAAGCATTTGCGTTTTCCTTTCTTCGCTAAAGATTTCCATCGGACACTCTTAGAAAAGGGTGTACTTTAGCTCCCTTTCCTTTCCGCATATATCACTCCCTTTTGGAGAGTATAATTACTCTCAAAAGGGAGTCTTTAACTCCCTTTAACTCCCTACTGGAGAGTAATGGTACACTCCAAAGGGAGTGATATATGTGGCAAGGGTGTACTCCCCAAAAAGGAGTTACTGTACACCTTTTTTTTTTTAAGAGCGCGGTGTCCTCTTAGAATATACTACGCCAAACTTAAGGTAAACCGGTAACACGCTCCTAACCAACCATCACCTCGAATGACATCGTTCCGCCCGCTGACTGGTTAAAAATGGGAAGCGTACGCCTTCTTGGAACACTTATGCAGTTCCAAAAAAGGCGTTCGCCCGGAGCTTTCCACAAATCTGGAGTGATAAACGTATCATTCTGTGCAATATGGTTGGCCTTCACCGTACTGCGTGGTGAAGTTCTGTTCTTAGAGTGTGCTTGGCGATAGGAGCGTGTCATGCGGTGAAGTTCCGCTTTAAGAGTGGAGTGGATCGCGAGGTGTTCACGATAACGGTTCCGAAAACATAAGCTTGGAACATATAAGCCTTGGAAGTGGCTGACATCACGTTGCTGAACTTTGATTTGACAGCTTCCTTTCTGTTACCGTTTTTGTAGGGCTCCTCCTACCTACTTAAACTCCCTATTAATTGTTGAGGTCCCTCGATAAACATCACAACTAAATTTTTTTTTTTTTATGCGTACGGAGTGAATAAGCTCCGCCGGTAAGCAATAGCTCCTTGTCCTCCAACTCTGTACGAAAACATCTACGACTAAAACAGCGCTCCGTGTGTGCATTTGTTTCTTCTTCGTGTCCCGTCGACTCTGCGCTGTTTTTACGTAATTATGTACCAACTTGCCCAAATCTCTGCCTTAACTCTACGACTACACTCTCAGAAAAAAAGGGTGTGAAAATGTTGTAACTACACTCTTAAAAATGAACTTCACCACATAGCACGCTCCTAGCCAACCATCATCCCGAATGACAACGTTCTCGCCCCTGATTTGTTGAAAACGGGAGGAGGAGCCTATTTTGTGCCGTGCATAATGAGCACAAAATAGGCTCCTCCTCCCGTTTTCAGCAAATCAGGGGCGAGAACGTTGTCATTCGGGATGATGGTTGGCTAGGAGCGTGCTATGTGGTGAAGTTCATTTCTAAGAGTGTACTTCTCTTTGCAGGTGCAGTACAAAATGTGTGTAAGAGCTGTTATCGCAGCCACAGAAGCAATGCATTTTCAGCGAGGGTTGCCTTCCCAGCATTGAGAGTGCAGTGGACATTCAGCACATTTTGTGCGACGAAGATAACTGCAACTAAAATTTGCTTTGGGATTTGCGCTGATGTGTTGTGCCGACTTCAACCAGGTAGCAGGTTTGC
The DNA here is from genome assembly GCF_037126465.1 of Ornithodoros turicata. NCBI lineage: Eukaryota > Metazoa > Arthropoda > Arachnida > Ixodida > Argasidae > Ornithodoros > Ornithodoros turicata. The sequence continues at coordinate 25,681,571 of NC_088207.1, forward strand.
AACCTTTTAGGCGCAACATATGCGACAAGTATTACCTCCTAAACGGTGTAACTGCTCCATCCTTTTTCCAAGAGTGTGAAGGGAGAAATGAGGTGGGATTCAGGATTGTTTCGAACCCTGCTTACTTCATCGAGCCGTCTACCACACTCTTAAAACTGAGTTTCACCGCATAGCACGCTCCTAGCCAACCATTATCTCGAATGATATTGCTATCTGCCCGGATTTGTTGAAAACGGGAGGCGTACGCCTTTTTTGTGAACTTATGCTGTTCATAATTGTCACAAAAAAGGCGTACGCCTCCCGTTTTGAACAAATCCGGGCAGATAACGATATCATTCGAGATAATGGTTGGCTAGGAGCGTGCTGTGCGGTGAAGTTCATTTTTAAGAGTGCAGGACCAGCCGGGCTAGATATTTTCGTCCAGGAATGTCTTATCACTCACTTATCACTAATCCTCCCCTTATACCCTCTCCCAGTGAGGGAGAGGGCGGAAGACGCAAGAGGAAATCAGGGACGGCAGCCTATATTTCCACCAGGCCCCGCTGCACACCCAAAGCCCATTACTTCGCGCGTCGCAAGAGGTTAGTCACCCAATAATACAAGAATTAAACGCGACTGCCCGCACAGCACCATTGATCTTGCTCACTTTAAACACCACCGAATGGTCCCCGAAGCGTCGCGCAACTGTTAGCACATATAGAGGGCCATTATTTTTGCCACTCAACCCCTCCGCTCTCCGCTGTCACACGGTTACTGTCACACCTCTCTCCCCCCATCACACTCGAGAGGCTGCCGCGTACAGTACATCCTTTTTCTACCCTTTCCAGTTCCTCTCCGCCTCCCCTCCCAATCCCGAGGGTAGTGAAGTCGTGCCTTTCCTCCTTGATACGCCGTTAACGAGATTCCCTTGTAGCCCAGTTCTCCCGTAGGAAAGTCGCCCCCCTCCCCAATCTCTTCCGTACCGAACCTTTCATAAATATACATACAAGGAGAGCTATGCAAACAGCAAGCGGCTGCTGCTGCACGCAGGCTCTCGGCGAAACGGGCGCACAAAAGGGGACTTTGAAGCGAGATGAAAAAGGACAGGTAATTCCGTTTGAGCAATGGCGCTTTGCAAATGAGATGAAAACAAAGGAGCCTCCGAGGGGGATCGGAGAATTGCCGGCGCAAATGAAAAGAACGAGAGACGGGGAGGAGGCGCCTGGGGAAATTTCCAGCCAGTATTGCTGACAGGGTACTCTATGCTGATACGTCGTTTATAAAAGTAATGAAATTTCGCTTGTGTATGGTGTGCGCGGGCCGACGCTGGAGGAATGTACAGGAAAACCCCCCCATCGCTAAGGAAATTTACTAAACTGATTACAAACACGACAACCCCTGAGACGCGAGCCAGAGTAAAGAGATTAGCTGTATTAGGCGCTGCAATTGAGACACCCTATCCGGCTATTCGATGTCCTAAATGTCGCGTGTGTTTGTGTCAGTGACGGCACCGCAAAGATAACTCAGTTTATCGTCTGATTAACTGCATGGATGCGCTGGTCACATGGCCTAACACAGTGTTTCCCAAACTTTTGGCGGTAGCGGACCCCCGGAAGGGATGAGAACCAATTCACGGACCCCACCCCCCCACCCACACACACACACACACACCGTCACAGCCAGTGTATAACCAGCAACCTCGTCAGCTCTTGCGTGCTTTCGATACAGCTTCAGAAACGATTCCGGACTGGTTTCTTCTTATTGTTTGTATGTGTATGACGCAGACAAACGTGCATTGCAGGACTTTTTGATCAGAAATTAGAAGCTAGCCGTTGAAGCATGCTTGTAGCAATTTTGGAAGTTCTGGGTGTTTGGAAATCGGGCAGCATGTACGAGCGCGTATTTGTGGGCACGAAAATCCTCACTGAAATGTGAGAGACGGTCGCGGACCCCCACAGACACTCTCGCGGACCCCCGGGGGTCCGCGGACCACACTTTGAGAAACACTGGCCTAACACTCACATGTGCACATATCTACATATTGTTACGAACTCTCTGCACTCACGATTTGTGTCTCGTGGTAGTGTGTGCGTAAAATACACAACACACAAGAAAAATCGAAGCTGAATGGCTGCACAGTATGTCGAGTATGTGTTTATGCAGCATGTCACTATCCCTGCTCAAAGCTATTTCGCCTGGACGGGTGCGCTCATAGGTACAGCGCAGCGAAGTGACACACTGTAGGGTTGATGCAAACATTGTCTTTGAGACTCCAGCATCACGATAACCAATGACGTAAAACAATAACGACAACTCAGAAGCTCACTTCAAAGCTTATAGTGTCAAAGATTGCATTGCCTTTGCTAAGAGAAGAACATACCTGCAAATTTCCAAACAATATGATTTCCGGCCTCGACAGCAGTTGTTGGCGCCACGATGTACTTCGACCTGGAACCAACGCGAAACACTGTCGTGGACCTCCTCGTCTTGTACTGCGTCAGCAAATAGGGAATATTCTGCGGTTCAGTCTCTGGTGGAGCACCATAGGCCGTCGTATCGTTCGGCCAGTATAAGTAGAAGAATACATTTCTGAACACAAACGACGACAACACGGTATTGCCCTTCACCCTGGCTATCAAGTCATTTAGGTTATCGTCCCTACGCAGCACGAAAAATTCATCCAAATCTAACGTAGCCATATAGTCAAAGTGATGCATCGTCCTGTACATGCAATCGTTTAACGCTGCAAATAACCCTTCTGTGCGGATCTCTTTTTGGGACCGCACGGCCAACGTCCATGGGAGCACTGTCGCTACCTTGTCGTTCTGGTACGCCGTCAGCACCTTATCCACGTCGGCAGCCGTCGAGTGGTTATAAAAAAAGAAGTGTTCAATCCCTATATGTCTGTGAAACTCGATGAACTCCACCAGCCACGTAGCTCTATGGTAGTTGTAGTGCAAAGGCTTGATGCAAGCCGCGATGCGGCCCACCGGATGACCCTTCAGTGTGCCGCTGGGACGGACTGGTACGGGAGGTGTCCAGTGGTGGTCGCGAGTTTCCTTAAGCCTTACGTACGCAGGAGGCGACAGACCTGGAGGATACGGGCATACAAAAAACACAGCGGCGTACTTGAGCTTCCAGTGTTCGTTCACTGTACTCTTCTCGGCAGGCACGACTCGCCACGAACCATCTTCATACTCGAGCCGACAGGATATGGGTTCCCGCGTCAGAGAACCGTACACACCGATGACGCGGACGGAGGCACCCCGGACGCGAGTGTCCACGTACGCGGAATAGATGAATAGCCGTAGTTTTGTGGACGAATACATTGCGGAAGATTGCCAGTCTTCGACGGCCACGGCCGATGGAAAAGAGTCCATGACGAAGGCTGGAGTTAAAAATGGAGGCGCGCTTGTGGTGGGAGAGCCGCTAGTGCTACGTCGCGAGGATCTATCCTTGTCTTCCCCGCTCGCTCTGAAAAGAAATTGAGATTTTTTTTTTTAGTGTGCGGTTTTTTGTAGAGCCCGTACAAATGTAACATGAGATAGCGCTCTGAGCTGAAACTTTACAAAGAACAGAACTTTACCGGCGACACATGCTCAGAACAAACCATCATCCCGGACCCCTACGGGACCTACGGTAACAACGGGGCCCCTATATGTATGTTACAACCTACTGCATAATTTTGTGTTTGTAAAATAAATCTGAAATCTGAAATCCCGAATGGCATCCTCCTTTTCCCCGATTTGTCGGAAACGGAAGGCGTACACCTCTTTGTGACACTTATGCAGTTATGTTAGCAGTGATACCTTAGATCTTCGACTGGACTGCAGTTTGTGAACTACTGCAAACTAATAATAATAATAATTGGGTGTTTACATCGCGAGACAACTGAGGAACTACTGCAAACGGTCCAAGTTCCGGCATTCTACTCAGCAGAGCACTATTGCATAAGGTGCCGCAGGAGTGCAGCACGAGATCACGAGGATGTTGTACCGCTTCCGACGTCCGAGCAACGTTACGCGCATCGAGGAGCAGAAGACCTTGAATAGGGTATAGATTTCGTTGTACGGCTTGGGACAAAAGTTCACGGAACACCGGCACTGGTGTATTTCTTCATCGGAGCGGCCCCTGCTAGCTCTCAGAAAGAGTTCAAATTAAAAAAAAAAACAAAAAAAAAACGGGTGACTGGATATTCTATCCATGTCTCAGTACGTGTGTACGCTCCTGTTTGTTGCCAGGGCGTCGCTCCAACTGAGAAATGCGACTCCCCGGTGTTCCCTAAGCGTTTGTCCCATGCTGTACGTTGGCGATGTCATCGATCTGCTGCAGACTGCCAAATGCCTCTTCTTGTTCCTCAAGTCAATTTTCCGACAATAGTCTCACAAAAGGTTGCGGTGCACTGCAGACGTCTGTAATATACCCCTGTCACACGGGATGGTTTGGTGTCGTTTTCGTGTGGTGAACTCCAACCAACGAACGTCACTTTCACTATACGTGCTTGCTACACTGCTTAAGTAAGTGTCACTTATGTAGTGGTGGCAATTATTTTCAGGCATGCGCCACAATACCTTCCTCAGAATGTTTTTTTTCCTTTGATTTAGAAACACTTCCTGTTAATCTTCTTCCAACATTAAACAAATTGGCCCCAAACATGTGCCACAACAAAAATGACCGCCGCCGGATCGCCGAGACCGCGAAGTTGGTTGTCACAGGCTGCTAACGTGAGTAATGACATTTTTTGGCACCATCTCACACTGTACCTAAACAAAATAAACACGCTGTTGAAAATACTCGTTTAAAAATATTGTGGTGTCAGGACCCCTCGTTTTTTCTCAATGTTTTTACCTGTGCCACAAAGCCGGCCGTCGAGGCTACACACTTTGTCAGCCGAAGAGAAGCGAAGTGAGTTTGGGGAACTGACTAAATCGTTAGTGCACTCTCTGCCGAGTGTTACTAAAAGATGTGGTGTGACAGCACAGGAATGACACTAAGTGCAAGTGTCACGCACTGAAAGTGACACTAAATTAGTCCGTCTGACAGGGGTATAACAAATGACCTGAGGCTCGTGCTTTTCTATTCGATTAGTCTCTACACTCTAAAAACAGAACTTCACCGCATAGCGCTCTGTGCGCCAGCCACTGCGAAGAATGATAGTATTATGGCTATTATCTCTCTTCGAATCAGAAGCGATAATACTATCCTTCTTCGCAGTGGTTGGCGCACAGCGTGCTATGCGGTGAAGTTCTGTTTTTAGAGTGTAGTGTACCTCGCACACTCTTAAAAATGAACTTCACCGCATAGCACGCTCTTAGCCAACCATAATCTCAAATGATATCGTTATGTGCCCTGATTTGTTGAAAACGGGGGGCATACGCCTTTTTTTGTGACAATTATGAACAGCATAAGTGTCACAGAAAAGGCGTACGCCCCCCGTTTTCAACAAATCAAGGCAGATAACGATATCATTGGAGATCATGGTTGGCTAGGAGAGTGCTATGTGGTGAAGTTCATTTTTAAGAGTGCACAAGGCAGGACCTGTCATATACACTTCGTTTCCACCCCTTCAGACTGCCACTTCCACTTTTTTTACGAATCCACTCTCTTACAAATGAACTTCACCGCATAGCACGCACCTAGCCAGCTATAATCTCGAATGATATCGCTATCTGCCCTGATTTACTGAAAGCGGGAGGCGTACGCGTTTTTGGCGACAATTACGAACAGCATAAGTGTCACAAAAAAAGGCGTACGCCTCCCGTTTTCAACAAATCAGGGCAGATAACGATATCATTCGAGATAATGGTTGGCTAGGAGCGTGCTGTGCGGTGAAGTTCATTTTTAAGAGTGTATGTGCTCACGGAGGATACCGCGGAATATCGTGATACCCGACGTGTAAAGTAACGTTTCAATGTTTCCTTTGCCACTGTTTAAACACACCCGCACCGCCGCTTCTCCTACTGCCCATTGCTATGAAGAGAATAGAGGACATCAAGAGCCACAGATGTTAAGAGTCACGCACATCGATAATAATCGCGAAAGAGGCCTCAACGGGGCGGAAAAAGAATTGCGCGACGAAACGGCGCAATGAAAGCTAATAAAAAGTGCCGCGCCACTCTCCGACTGAGAGACCTGATTTAAGGAAATCAGGACGCGCGAGTCGAAATTGGAAGTAGATGGCCATTTGGTGATCACTTAAGCGCGGGCTCCTCGCAAAGCTCTCGCCATGACCTCCCAGATAGCTCCGTGAAAGATCTCGTGCCGGCCAGCAACAGAATACTCATCTTTCTCGTCCCATTCTGTCGTCTCGCATCGAGTGTGGCCAGAAAGAAATAATTACACAAGAAGCCGAGCAGTTGGGATTCAGAATAAACACTCCGGACTGCAATGGCTCCGAAAGCCCACGAGGAGGAAGAAACAAAAATAGGGACCCCTTCCGAGTACACAAGGAGAAAAATTCTGTCTGCCTTACTGCGGCCAGATAGGGAGGAATATATTGATTGGCAAACAAACGAAAACGGGAACGCAAGCAAGGGAACGGGAACTCTCTACTCGAATCTTCGTTGGCCAGTGGGAACGGATTTCCGAAGTAGCGATATCGGCTTTTGGTACGATTCAAGATGCATTAGGACATTGCATTTTGGTTCAGAGCCGGTAAGATGGTAATTACTGGGCTTTCAAGGCCTCCGCAAGAAAGCGATAAAAGAGTTTGTTTCTTTTCCTTTCGGCGTAAAGGCTTCTGAGGAAACCCAGATGACGAGACCTGGAATTACAGGTATTGCTCGGCGTACGACGATACGTTGCTTGAGGAAACTTTTCCAACCACTGGATGTAATGACTGATAAAGAAAACAAGTTCCTCGAAATCACCTTTTTACGAGTATGGAATGGTCCTTTCGGGGCAATATTGGAAACGGAACAGCAAAAGTTCGATAGCCTTTGGGAGCTGCATCCTGCTGTAGTACTGGAGGTCAAAAGACAGCCAATAGATCACCTGCATTGCAGACACCCTTGGGCTTTATTACAGTTATTTAGTGTGCGCGCGAACTATAGTCGTGTTCAACTTAAGGAAAAGAAATTAGTCCGTCAGCTGTCAAAATATTACTGCGCCGCAGATAGGACGGCCGGACACAGAGAGGTCACGCGCGCTGCTCCGCGAGATAACGTTCCTTAATACTCACTCTGCTTCCGCATTGGCTGTTAAGACTGGCCGCATGATACTGCGCTGCGTGGTGGCGCGGCAGTATTTCTCCTGGCGCGCTATTGCGCCTTCTTATCTCCACGGCGTATGCAGTTGACGGACTAGATTTCTTTTCGTTGTTACTTTGAACACGACTATAGGTAGTACCAGAGGCATGGCCTAATGGATACATGCATCTGCTCTTTGGTAGTAGGCCTAAGGCCTTGCTCTAAACTTGGAAGTGGTGGGTTCGAGTCCTACCACCGGGTGTGCTCTCTGAAGTTTTCCTTGGGTTTTCCGATAGACTTTCCGGACGGACGTCGGCGCAGTTCCCCTTGCAGCCGGCCCAGGACGCATATTAACCCCCTGTTTCCCACTCCTTCCTTTTTCTCTCTCCATCTGTTCACGTCTGTATAGACTGCTCATAGCCAGGGTTGGTTCTTGGGACTAACACGAAAAACAAAAGACAAGGTAGCCAAATTGTTTATTACTTTTGAACGTGGCCGACGAGCCTTAGTTATCCAAATATTGGTTAATGTTATAATGGTATACTCGCATTTCTTCCCAATGAATCAAAAAATAGCTTTTGCCTCGTCCAAAAGATATCGCTTCTGGTCAAGTGAAAGGGAGAGTTCAGTTTCTTCGTAGGTATCCAATTCTACTGGTAGTGTATTTCGTGATTCACAGAAACCCTGCTTCACTCTTCGCCGACTCGAGCGCTATATATTATCGGCATGAAAAATCATTGGGATCCCCAGGTTTGAAATTCGCGCGCAGAAAGACTCTTCGCGCGACGTCACGCTGAGGAAATGTGGGCGTTGCCTTGGCGCGTGACTACTACTAATTCATTCTGCTGGGGATCTCTTTGCGTCCCGCCGCAGAGAATACGTGAGGAGGTTGGGTGGGAGAGTACGTTGACAACGTCACTGAAACGTCACGCGAGCCGATGAGGGGATTCTCCGCGGTTGCTCCTCCACGTATAGTTGGTGGTCTGCCGGCAACAGTCACGTATTGTTTGGAGTCACATGGCCCCTGTGCTGTCAGAACGATGTTAGGTAGCGAACTTACTCCGCAAGGATTGGAAAAAATACACGAACCACCCTCTCGATACCGAATACAACATTCGCATTCATTTTCCTAAATGATGACAATAGCAAACCGAAACCAAAATGCGAAGAGCAGAAAAGAGAGCTCCATACTACAGCGTTTCGTCCGGAGGAGGATACCGTGACATCACCCAGCATTGTCGTCTGCTTCGAAACCTGTATTCTGCTTTGCCGGATGTCGTATGATGTCAGCGGTATGTTGCTTTCAGCGCCCTCTCGCTTCACAGAGGCGAAGTTCTCGCTTCGCAATAAATTCGTTTGAATAAAACCTGCGCAATTTTGGAGCGAGATATTACGTACACATTTTCCAGACATCCCAAAGGTTACGGATATACCTCAACCTTTACGGTGACCGATGGTCGTACTTATAACAATGAACCAAGCTTGTATCCTGGCAGTCAAAATTTAGCCTACACTTCAGGTCAGGATGGAAGCCCACAATCGCGCAAACGCGAAGAGAAGCCAGTGCAGCAACCTAATCCAACATGGGCGGCTACGGCGTTCTATCGTCTAGCGGCTGATATACGATGATGTTACTCTGCGAGTAGGGGTGAAATCGTGCGTCCTGGGCAGCCTTCGTAGGAAACCGTGCCGACATTTGCCCCACCGAGCGTTTAAGAAAAACACGGGAAAAATACACTGCGCATCCAGCGCCTGGATTGAGAGCTCGGGTCACCTGGCAGTTTTAGAGTGGAAGGCGGTTATCACAACTAAGACACGGGAGCTGGACTCACTCAGGAAAACAGTGGAAAATGAGGAGAGGAAAAGAAAGAAGATACACCTCTCGGAACCACAGTTGCCTCGCAGTGCTAACGCAGTATATTTTCTTTAAAAAGAAAGTGTCGGCTATGAGGAACTATGAGGAACTCATAGCTTTCAGAAGAAGCAGCTAGTCCCGTTCAAAGTAAGAACGTCCAAAACACTTGTTCCTATTGGCTGCTATAGCTAGCCGCATCACTCTACGAGTGACAAATGGTGCTCCGTGCTGGGAGCCCCGTAGGCGACACTTGGCGGCACTGCATTCAATGTCAACTCACATCAAAATATCATGAGATTGGGAAAGAGTGGATCGTTGGCAAAACGTTTTCGCGTTTTGTGAGGTGAGGTCAGGGTAGTATCTGCCTCGCACATGAAGTTTTCCTTCGTATCTCCCCCGCGCAATAGAATCCAACGTCGGGAACAACCATCAAAACGACTCATGTGATCGGCGGCTGCCAACGCATGTGGCTTTATTTTGCCAACGACTGGTCGCGACATCTGGCGTTGTGAAGTAGACTGTTTGCAGCCAGCGGGTGGTCTGTTAGGGTTCATGGACTACATTCCGTGCCCTTCTTAGGTTAGACAGCGGGTATATGGGATTTAGCAGATCGTACGCTATCTTTTTGCGTGTGGTACGATAGGACACTGTGCATCCAACGTCTGACGGAGCAGAAATACCATTTAGTGTACGGGGCTCACGGCCTGAAGCCCATTCCGCGTCCGCTCCCGACGCAAGAGTCATCAAGAGGTCCTCCGCAACCGAGTCGTATGACTCCCTTTCGTACGACCTGCGTTATGGTCGGGCGGGTTATGGCGTCCCGCCCGTTGGTGGTATAGCCAGGGTCGTCCTGAAGACTGGGATGTGGTGGGTTCGAATCCTACCACCAGCTGGGGTGTCTGAGGTTTTCGCTGGGTTTTCCGAAGACTTTCCAGACTAATGTCGGCACAGTTCCCCCTGAAGTCGGCCCAGGACGCATACTAACCCCTCCGGACCCCACTCATTCCTGCTGTCCTCTCTCCATCTGTCCACTCCTGTATGCCGCTCACATCCACAGTTGCTTCGCGGTGCTCACACGGAATTTAAAAAGAATTTCCTGCGACAGCCATTACGACAGCCATTCTCTATTCAAAATTAAATCTAAGTACCACTATTTGCGGAACATTTCTGTAGCTTTGTATTACACTCGTTAATCCCACAAACGTTGCACAGTGTTCCTGCTCACCATTTGAAACCTGTATTTGGGCCTCCAATATGATCCTATCATAGGCGTGAGTCACACCGTGTACGAGGGTGGTTCCATAAGTTTCTGGCCAGACCAACTTTTAATAGTTTAATAGAGACGAAACAAGTGTATCACTTTTCGACATAGTCACCCTTAACTTCGATGCACATTTGACACCTTTCAACCAGCATTCTTATACCTTTGAAAAAATAATCCGATGTTTTGTCCGTAAAATGCTGGAAAACTGTCTCTTGCACCTCACTATCGTTTTGAAATCTCCGTCCTCTGAGATCCCTCTTCAAGTTTGAGAACAGGAAGTAGTCGATCAGTGCTAAGTCTGGACTGTAGGGTGGGTGGTGGATTTCTTCGAAGCCGCACTCCTTCAGTGCAGCCTTGGCAACAGAAGCCATGTGGACAGGGGCATTGTCCTGGAGCAGCCGGACACCTCGACTCAACCTGTCGCGCCTCTTTTCCTTGATGGCGTCTCGCAGTCGATGCAGGAGTGAAGCATAATAAGTCGCATTCACTGTGGTGTTCCTCTCTTTGAAGTCGATGAGGAGGATCCCGTGGCAATCCCAAAATATTGTTGCCATGATCTTTTTTGTGTATTGTGTGACCTTGGCTTTTCTTGGGGGTGCTTCTCCTGGTTTGCGCCATTCCATCGACTCCTTTTTCGAAAGGGGATCATAGTAGGGCACCATAGTCTCATCCCCTGTGACAATTCACTTTTATATTTCTTCATCGTTCTCTTTGGCACAGATGAGGCGCTGTTGCTTTTGAACTGACGAGAGAAGTCGTGGCACCCATCTCGCACTGATCTTTTACATGCGAAGGCCCTCGCCGATGATGCGAAAAACGGTTGTTTTGGAAAGCCCCAGCCTTTCTGAGATTTCCTTCACCTTCAGACGCCTGTCGCTCAGCACTTCCTCCTCGACAAGAGACAAATTTTCTTGTGTCACCACTTCCACTGGACGACCATCGCGTGGATCATCTTCAATGGACCCTCGCCCCAGTCGAAACTGCTTAGCCCAGTCCTTTACCGTTGTGTACGACGGAGAGGCTTCCCTGTACACGGTGTCCAGTCGCGCTTTAATTTCTTTAGGCGAAAGTTCCTCTTTTGTCAAGAATTTTATCACAGCGCGGTACTCGATTTTTCCATTTGAACTGAAGAGTGCACCCTGGCTGTTTGAAATGCCGCTCTCCAACCGACAAAAGCATGGAGAGGGTTGAGGGTGGTGCTCCGGCCCTCCAACAGATGGCGCCACGCGTCCTTAATCGCATTTTCAAAGTCGCGGGCATTTTCTACCTCGGGCCGGAAACTCGCCCTCGTACGTGTATGTTTCTTCGATATGCTTGTGTTGTTCATTTGTACACTAGATGGTTATATTCTTGCATTGTAACTTCTTCTGTTCTGTTGTTCACTGGCTTTCACTATTTATTCTTAGTACTGTTTTGTTACCCGCACAAGACTAGCTATATCTATCTGGCGTTCTTTGCGTCTACAGATAGAGGCTGCGGCACAGGCTTGTCCTTGCAGTCTCACATCTGTACAATGTTGTCTTTTTCTTCAAAAGATACAAATCAAACAAATAGCCTCCCAAAACAAATGATTTTAAAATATAATAACTGATAAAAGGCAATTACATAAGACGTATGAATTTATTTTCATCCTCGATTCTACTTTGCTTTCCGAACATCACGAACGAAACACTGCAGTCCAAGGAATAGCCGATACGAAAGGGAATCCTGCAAGATGATCCCACTCATCCCAGTCTGCAATACTCATGTCGCCAACACATGCGACTTACACAACAGACTCCACGACACAGCGCGAGGATGAAAGCCTACTGCTCTTTCTTTTATCTTTTTCTTCTTTTTTTACCGTGGCTATGGCAGTATATTGTTTACTACTGGGAGCATCCGCCTATGAATGCGACATTGGAAGGAAGTGTGGAGGTTTGTCTGCACGACTCTCTACGAGACGAAGACACGTTTATACAGATTTTTGTTTTTAAATCCTGCAAGATGTACGCGTCCCACTGATTGAAATTACATCTGTGGTGTGTACGCGTAACAGCGAAGCGGCACTTGGGCAAAACTGGGTGCTGACAGAGCGTCCATTATCGGTTACCGTAGCCGTTCCATGCGGAAACACGTAATTAACGGAAACGAAATTGAAAGGCTGGTATCAGAAATGAATAACGGAGACAAAAATACTGCAGTAATGCAAATGGTAACGGTAACGAAAATATGCCCGCTACACTTCCCTCGTTTTATCCTAGGTCTCCGTACCTCATCCATTCGCACCCTCACGTGTGCGTCACACTAGTGCGTTCTGCTGCGTGCAGATGCGTGCGTGCGCTGGTTACCGTGGCAACAGATACGTGCGCGACCTCCCGCAGCAGAACGCAAGGAGTTCGCCCGAGCTCAACTTTTGACGACGCACGCAGCAGCCCGCAAGCGGAGAACGAATCGCGAGGCCGCCTTCCGAGCGTGCGCACTAGGTTTGTCGCTGCGAGACTGTTTTCAACATGGCAGCCACCGGAGTGAAAGACGTTGGTGGCGCATTTGGCTTACGGTTTGGTGACGCACGCATTAGGACACAGGTATGTGAACAGCGGAACGTGATGATTAATAGCAGCAAGAAGACAAGGACAGGGTAGAAGTAGACAGGACGACTGCAGGACTGGAGACAGGACGACAACTTCTACCCTGTCCTTGTCTTCTTGCTGCTATTTGTCATCATGAACCTATACCAACTACCCCGGATTGTTCATATTGTGCGACAGCGGGACGGATTGTTTACAACGCACGCAGGCGCCCGCACGCAGCAGAACGCACTAGTGTGAACCATGCTTTACTCCTTCCTTTGTTGTCTGAGAATGCATACGAAACAGGGAACACAATCGTCCGCAGCAGATCTAGTCTTCAACCCAGTAGTGTTGCTCGCGGTATACACTTGCCTTGACCTTTATCACACAGTTATCAGTTTTTCGCTATGTCAGTGAAGAAACGGGAGAAGCGCTTCGGAATTATCTGATTTTGGATAAGACCGAAAGGCGAAGAAGCTTCCAGGTTGTAATCTGTTCCGAGTTGGTCATTCTTTGGTTTGAGTCAAACTTGTGGGAATGATTAGACGGTTTTTTTTTAACTCCACGTTAGCGCCGCGAAGCAACTGTGGCTATGAGCGGTGTACTGCAGGAAGGAGTGGGGGACAGGGGGGGTTAGTATGCGTCCTGGGCCGACTTCAGGGGGGACCTGCATGTGCCGACATTCGTCTGGAAAGTCTTCGGAAAACCCAGGGAAAACCTCAGACAGCACAGCCGCTGACAGGATTCGAACCCGCGTCACCACCCAGTCCCGGCGTGGAAAGCGGTCCAGCATGTCCCGCGAGCTGGTACGGCGTATTAAAGGGACAATGAAATGATTTTCGCGAATTCCGAGTACTCTGCCGGAAGCGGTTCTTACGATCCATCATACACACGTCGACTTTTAACCGTATTCAGTGTACCGGGGGCGCAGTTACCACGCAAAAATAGCGAGGCGGGACCGCCAGATACAACCCTTCGAAGCGGGCTTACGTCATCAACGTCCAGTGCTCTCAGCCAATTGTGGACGACAGGGAGCGCACACCCCGCGGGGTCACGTGGGTGCATGGTTTCGGTTTGGACAACAACAACGACGTCGTATATCTGCCGTCAAAATCAGTAGAAATATGGCGAAACGCAAATAGTCGCGATGGAGGAAGAGATTATGCGACGCACGCAGCGTCTAGGAATCATTCTGCGCACAACAGCTCCCAAAAGGCCACCGACAGAGATTTTCTGACGAAGCAGCAGCTCAGAGAGGAAAACGTGCTCCGGTAACCATGCTGACAATCAACGGCTACATTACACTTCTAGTCGGATTCTGTGTCAACGATTATTTATTTAGCAATACTGCGGGCCCATCTCGGGCCCAAGCTGCTGTCGTCACAATAATCAAAAGTAAGCACAATAATACACAACTAGCAATGACGTTAAAAAAAAAAAAAGAAAGACCAAACATATTACAAGATACGCAAAACGAGTCCTATGTGAGCAGCGTGTGAACGGTACCAACAAATCCTATTACAGAATCAATGGATACAATATTGGACGGCAACCTGTTTCACTCTTCTATTGTTCGGCAAAAGAAAGAATATTTAAACTATCACAAAATACACAATAAGCAAGGAATGTTGCGTTGTGGCTGAATCTTGCTGCCTGGCGGGCAGGTGGGAAAAGGTACGTTTTAGGCGAATATATATAATATACATATATATATATATATTAGATACGATGTTAGTTCCAGATCAAATTAAAACATATTTCATGGCGGCGAAGTTTGCAAGCCTGCATGCAAATTTTGCAAACTGCTCGAAAAAAAAAAATGTAAACCCTGTGTATGATGTCACGGCCAGTTCGCCTCGCAGGCGAGTTGCAGTCGCAGCAGCCGCCGTTCACGGCCGTGGTTAATATCGAATATTTTCGCTATTTGAACGATTTTGAACTTCATATTTAACAGGGTGGATGCTTTAGTGCAGAGGAACAAATTGAAAATGATCGTTGGTTTGTCAAACATCCTTTCATGCTCTCTTTCGGGCAACCCGCATGAACTGTGTCTATTAGAACAGCGCCGCATAGAACTAAAATATAGTTCCGACAACAACAGAATATCTCGCGCTTGGCCATGTTGATGCAGGCCATGGCCATACCGTCCTTCGCTAAGGGTCCTTGGGGTGTATTGAAATAAATAAATGAATAAATAAGGAGCAGTTGTGCGATCGAAGCAGCACGCCAGGCGTACACGCTCACTGGGAGTAAATGCAGGAGTTCCCCAGCGCCAATAATGTTGGCGCGCTCTGCGACGGCACAGATGGAATTGGACGGGACTTCGATCAGGGACCCTCAAATTTAACTTCTGGTCACGGTTACGCGGCAACTCAATGAAATCGATAACGTTAGTGCATGAAGGGTTCACCGAAGCACATTCTCAGGGGAGACGTTGGCTTTGTCAGAATCTTTGCTTAAATGACTGTATATAAACAGTATTCACGTAACTGATGTGAATTATGCATCGATAATAACGGGGGGGGGGGGTTCGGTGTACAAGGTGTTTTAGTTAAATCCCCGGGATAAATAATTCGCGAACGGGTGCACCAATCGAAGAACTTTCTTGTTTACAAATATCTGTCCGGTACCACCTACAAGCTGCGCACCGTGTGAATGAGTGGCAGACGCTCATTTTTCAAGACATTAGGGAACACAACGATGTCACTCGGGATGATGGTTGGCTAGGAGCGTGCCATGTGGTGAAGTTCATTTTTAAGAGTGCAGGGCGGCGGCGCCATTAAAATGGGTACTACCCCCTTATGCGACACCTTTAAAAGAAAAACCTGCCACCGAAGCGGCTCATTTGTTGCAGTAATAAATTGGTGTCGGTTTACTTATTTGTGTAGCGACAGGTCGCGGCGAAGCGCAAAAGGACGTAATTCATTGGTGTAAGGACGTAATTCATTGTGGATAAGAGAGTAGGCGTCCTGTTGCGCTCCACCGCGACCAGGTGCGACAAAAATATGTAAACCGAAGCCAATTAATTACTGCAACAAATGACCTGCTTTGGTGGCAGATTTTTCTCTAAAAGGTGTCCACTGAAGGTCCCAAAAGGGGTAGTACCCATTTTAATGCCGACTGCGCCCTGCTTTAGGAGTTATGTTGTTTTTACGAAACTCATTTGAATTTTTATTTAAATAATGAGCGCCTCGCACTCATTCACACGGTTCGCAGCTGGTGGTATCGGACAGATACATGCAAAAGAGAAAGTTGTTCGATTGGGGACACCAGTTCGCGAATTATTTAGCCCAGGGGATTTAACTGAAACACCCTGTATGTCTAAGAAGAAATATTATCAACAGGCGGGTATCTTGAGGCTTCTGTTCTGCTTGTCCCTTTGTATGTTCCAGCCTCGGAACATTATACTTTCCATCATCTTTAAGGAACTCTTCCAGTCGATTCCTCGAAGCCACTAAAACCGGTGTTGGCGTGCACCTGTTTTGTCACCCTGTCAAAAGTCTTTCAAATAAGAGCTCGTTCGACAGCAATTTTGGCACGACTAGCATGCTCCTAGCACTTCGTAATGTCATCACAATTATTTAGAGCAGCTTGAAAGTGTTCGTTCAGTACCAGCCACCTAACCGTTGACGGCATGCAAGATTGAAGACCTGTGAGTAAAGGAGTCTTGAACGCATTATAGTCTGCAACCCAATCGGAAAGCCCGTTTCTTGACACAGAGGCCATTTTGAAATGCATACTGTTCTCTCTCGGCACTTTGGATGACGTCAAAGCTAATGAAAGCAAGTGATAGAAAGTAAGCAGGCATAAAAACTTAGCAGCTTAAAAAACAGACTAATCGTGTGCCAGGCCAGCCTTCCTCGGCACACACTATATAGGCGGCGCAGAAAGGATCAGTACAAGGATCTTTCATGTTGTCAAGGATCGTTGTGTCAGCGTTACTTGGACAGTGACTCAGCAGTTCGATAATGTGCCCAGGAGTACTCACGGAGTCCCTTTCGTTCTTGTATCCCCACAATTTCATAGGAAACTCTACGTGTACTGCGGGGGGGGGGGGGGGGGGGTAAAATAATGAGATAAGTCAAAGCATGATATCTGTATTACGCGGCGTTTATACGGGACGTAATGGTTCGCACAAGCCATATTGGCTATGTGTGATGGTTTGTTCAATGTCAACGAGCAACTCAACTGAAAGAATGGCTCAAAATCAAGCGAGCTGGTGGCCCAGATTCATAAAGAAACGAGGGGGAACACTAGAAAAAAATAGAAAATATACGTACACGAGCAAGACGTTGCTCATGTGCGTTTTTCTTCTCATCACAGTTGTTCGCTTCACAGTTGTGTTCACTCAACGAACCGTGTGGTGGGGATATTCCCGGACAGTATTCGCACATTGCATTGCGTATCACGGCATTGCACGTGCAAGAGGCTGTCCAGCGTTGATATTTCCTGATAATACATGACGAAATAAACGACATGTGTGTTCCAAGTATGTCGCATTTTCATTCCAATATGACAGTTTTACAGCGTCAACTGTATAGTAGTGGAGACTTTCTCGAGATCGCGTCGGCGGCGTCGGCATTCGCATGTCCGCACAAAACTTATCGGATGTACGCTCAGCGCTGGGAGTACACTCTTAAAAATGAACTTCACCACATAGCACGCTCCTAGCCAACCATCACGCCGAATGACAACGTTCTCGCCCTAGATTTGTTGAAAACGGGAGGAGGAGCCTATTTTGTGTCCATTGTGCACGGCACAAAATGGGCTCCTCCTCCCGTTTTCAACAAATCAGGAGCGAGAACGTTGTCATTCGGGATGGCGGTTGGCTAGGAGCGTGCTATGTGGTGAAGTTCATTTTTAAGAGTGTAAGGAGGCGAATCCCGCCAGTTTACAACCGCTATCGATGGAAAGAGATAAAAACCAAAGTACGTCAGTTTTACAGCGTTACCTGTGCCGTGCAGCCTCGCAAAGGGCTCATGGTGGCTGTGTGCTACCTCGCACCGTGCCGGAACGCATCCGTGACTTTACCGTGTATGTACTCGCGCCTTACCGCACGCACAAGCTTCTCGTCGTCGGAGACTTCAACGTTTCACCGCCCAAGAACACCACTTTCCTAAGTGATACGTCCGAACAGCTGGACCTTACGCTGTACACCGACATCCGCCAACCCACAGCTAGACATGGCTCATGCACGCTTGGTGTTCATCAGAGACTTGGTGTTCCAGAACAGCCCCCTCGTTCAGGACACCACTCACCTCGCCAACCATTTCAGCGACCACAAATTACGCTTAAATAAATTTGTCTACACACTTTCATCCGGCCCCATTTCGCCACACGCACAGCTGACGCTGAATTTCGCGTTACACGAGTCGTAAACGTCCTGTAATTTTCATTGTAAGTAAGAGAAACGAAACCGAAACAAGGATCCCCAGCAAGAGGCGGCACAGTTGCGGCCCTAGTGAGGGTCTTGCAGTAACATGTGCAAAAATACCGGTCAGTGCCAACACTAGCTAGAGAGGGGAAGCCTGCTTACTCGTCGACGTGACGTAACAACAGAGTCAGCCAATCAGGACCGTGTTTTCAACGGCGGTAGCCAATCACCAACGTGCTTTCAGCGGTCGTAGCCATGGAGACGAACCACTGTCGTCTGCAAGTAGCGATTGAACGTCCCCGCATACTCAACGGGGAAACTTTAAAGTAAAGCGCAAAATGGTCCTATATCTTTCTCGGGACTGATTTTCTGGAAAGCGTGTTGCACTTTTTGTCTACAGATTCAGGTCTATATAGGTTCCAAGTCAGTTTCAATCATTTGTGAGTTTGAATACGCAGAACGGCGAATCGCGATAGCGGACGAATTCTGACTCTATATATCCACGTAGCGAAGGAGGGAAAGGAGGCAATAAGCAGGTCTTCTGTATCTAGGTGGCGTTGCAAGTGCCCTATACGTTTACTAGCGAGTTTCAGTGAATAGGGGAAGGCGTCCACGATAACGGTCCCGAATACATGACATGCCTAGTCTCCTTATTTCTATAAAGAGGACGACATCACTTTAGTGATCTTCGATTCAGCAGTTTCCTTGATCGTTTTCCTAAAGCACTTCCGATGTAGCTTTAGCGCATCGGAAACGATCTGCGAAAACGATACGATAAAAGGAAGCTGCCAAATCAAAGCTGATGGATGTGACGTCTGCCGCTTCACAATAATAAAGTGATCCGCTCATATATTTTCGGAACCACCGTATCATGAGCGTCTCCCAAGTATCGGAACTCGCGTAGGCCCCTGCGTCTTCAGAAGGACGCCACGATGGAGACCGTCAGCGCCATCTATACGCTGCGCGTACTACTACGATTGTAAAGAAATGACGTCAGAGACGTCAGCGACATGACTAATAAGTAGTAGGTAAGTAGGAATAAGTAGTAGTAATAATCAGCCACGTTTGCACGCGCGCACGCACTTTGTTTGCGTTGTATTTCGAACAGCTGAAACAGACATTCCAAAACAGGTTTGTTCACGCGATGTCCCCCGCAGGAGAGCGCCACTGTCGCTACCAGCCATGTAGGTCCAAACAGGTTGACTGCCCATGCCAGGTCCCCCAAGGTCGCCATTTTCCCATGTATTTGTTCCTATCCCGATGCGTGCAATGCCGGAGGCCGCCCTTAGATACCCCATTGTTACCAGACGTTGGCTTGCGTGGATTGTAGCGCGCTAAAGATCCAGTTGAAGCACAATCCAAGCCAGGCCAAGTCACCGAAGGAGAAATAGACGGCTGCAGCGCCTGCGGCGCCTGGTACGACAGGTACGCTATGTGATGCACGCAGCCGTGCACTAGATCCTTCCGATCGCTCAACACGTTTAAAAACGGGACCAAAAAGTGAAACACGACAGAGAAGGTTGTTATACGCGTTTTATTTGGACGTATAAAGACTAGATTCGTTCGCAGAAACAACAAAAACATTTTGCCGCTAAACTTAGCGCGCTGAAGTGATCCGGAACGGCAACAGTGGGGTATCTAGTGGCGGTCTTCTTCGTTGCACGCTTTTCCGAGGTGAGTTTGGGGGACCTGGCCCATGCCTTCACGCAGTTCGCATTCGCAGTGCATTTGGTGTTTCAGAGTTACTGTACTATGTGAATATTATTTGTACCACAATCCAAGTAATTGTCACGCTTTAAACGTTAATATAGTCCTCTAAAAAGCACGTGGTCAGTGAACGAAAACCGAAACCAAACTTCGAGGGACCTACACCATAGTGGCGATTTCGCCTTTTCGAAGCTAGTGAGACCTCTTGAGGGATGACGTCAGTGATTAAACTCTACAAACAAAAATTTCCCATTTCCTGACCAAACCGTACCAATCACCCAGGGCAAATGTATCAGACGAGAGAAAAATAAATAAATAGATAAATGACTAACTGGTTTAATGACATTTGGCAATTCGAAATGCACACAGATATAACAGGTGTTGACGACTCGAAGGAGGAGGAGCATAGTAATGACCACGGAGAAATTATTAAGGTTATCTTAAGGTTCATTTCTTACTTGCTGCTAAATATACACGTAGTCATTAGCCGTTTGCATTCTTCTATACGAGTGTCCACAATGAGCCAGTTGCGTAAACATGACATATCGTTAGTGCACATGCAGGCGCATGCCGGTCTCGCCATGACGAAAGCTTTTTTTCTGGCCAGGAATGCAACAGGGGATATAGTATTTCATTCATCTATTCATCTGTAGAGGAGATGGATTTTGTAATATTTTTTTAGATGGCTGGAGAGGAGATTTTCATATGTGTTAAAGGGACCATGAAAGGATATTTGACAAGCCCACGAACATTTTTAATTTGTTCCCCTGTACTAAAGCATTCACTCTGAAATATGAAGTTGAAAATGGTTCAAATAGCGAAGATATTCGATATTAACCACGGGCGTGGACGGCAGCTGCTACGGCCCGCCTCCGAGGCGAACTGGCCGTGACATCATACACAGAACATGTTGCCGATTCGTGGACGGGCTTTTGCGAGCAAACTGCAAAATTTGCAAACAAGCTTGCATACTTCGCCATGAAATATGGATTTGATCTGGAGACAAGATTCTATCTAACCGTTGACACAGAATCCTACGAGAAATTCAATATAGCCGTTGGCTGTCAGCATACCGGAGCACGTTTTCCTCTTTGAACTTCTTCGTCAAAACGTACCTCCGTCGGTGACATTTTACGAGCTGCTGAGTACCGAACGATGCATAGACGCTGTGTGTGTCGCATAATCTTTTAATCAATTGCTGATAATTTGCCTTTCGCCATATTTCAAGTGATCTCAACGGCAGATATATAACGTTGTTGTGGCAGAGTTCGAGGTAACTCGTTACTGTAACTAAGTTCCTTTTTTTGGTAACTTGTAACTTAACTCTGTACTTTTGCGCCGTGGTAACTTTCAGAGGAACTCGTCAAAGAGAAGAGTAGAGGAACTTTGCCAAAGTAGCTTAAGATAAGTTCCACGTTACTTTTAACTGGCTTTTCACTCACGTCCACATATTTTCTCTCCGGTTCCTTCATGGCATTTTTTGCCATGAAACGTGGTATTCAATCAATGACAGTATTTTATTCAGGAAGTAAGAACCGCTGCCATTGAAATGAGGCTGAACCATTGTGCGCCCACAGGGAGTAAGATGCAAAGCGTTCGAATAGACCTCTACCAGAGAAACGTCATCATGACATTGGTAGACAGACTGAAACCGAAACAAATCTGAAGGACAGGGCTTGGTTCCACGAACGGGCACTTGTTCGCTGCCTCCCACTGAAAGAAAAGCAGGACCGAGGGTCGCGTCCCTTTAAACGACCATATCGTAATCCCCTCAAGACCGTGGCTTTCGGGCGCGACCTTGTTCACCTCTAGTTTCCAGCGTAGTTCAATTCTACCAAATTTTGGCGCTGTCGAACACTATGACGTCATTTGTTTACAAACAGGGAGAGGTCTATTGTTGGACATAAACGAAAACGATCTAAGCGTGTTGCACTCCTCCGCAGGCAACTCAAGGTCTAACTCAAGTGCTCACGCGCCCTGCACCTGCGTAATGCCATTTTGTGTCCGAAGTAAATTGGAAGTAACTCTTTCTTTTTTTTAAAGTAACTCAGTAACTGCGAGTTACATTTCAGGCTAAAGAACTTCGTTGTTAACTTAGTTACATTTTGCACACGGTAACTTAACTTGTAACGAGTTCTTTTTGACGGGTAACCTCTCAATCTATGGTCGTTGGTGTCCAAACCGAAACCATGCACCCGTATGGTCCCGCTTGGTGTGTCCTCCTCGTCGTTCACAGTTGGTTGAGAGAATTGGATGGCGATGACGTAAGCCCGCTTCCAAGGCATATATCCAGCGGTACGCCTTGCTATTTTCGTCTGATAACTGCGCCCCCGTTGTACTGAGAACGGTTTCCTGCAGAGTACTCGGAATTCGCGAAAATGATTTCATGGTCCCTTTAATCCTGGCCTACAGCGCCGAGATGCGAGCCTCGCTTCCTGTTTAAACAAACAAAGCGTACCAACTGCGTATTACGATGCACGGACGCACGGATACAGGGATGCGCGGATAAACAAGCAAACTGTGGCGCAAGCGCAAAGGAGCGGGATACGGAAGGACACTCTGCTTGTTCTGTTCATGATTCCGTCGTACACGTACGGGTTGCGAAACGGTGTTTTCTATGTTGGAATTACGGGTGAACTATTAGTACACAGATATAATGCGCGTATGGGAAATATTTTTTTGTTTACGACCGTACTTATACTACCGACGCCCATGATCGCTCGCGCATCATGATGATAGCCATGCCGATTGGTCTGACCTGGTTTTGTCGCTGGCTTTCGCTGCCAGTTTACATTTATCTTTCGCCTCCCGCTATAGGCCTGTTGCGCCATGTTTGGGGGCGCTCCGAATCATGTCCTTCAGCGCCACATATGGCCGAATGCGCGCAACTCGGTAGGCTACCCGCGCAAACCGGTGAGTTTCGGAAACATGTTGCGTCTGTACTGCGGGTTTCTGGAAACAAAATCCCTGAGTGAGATATTTAGAGACTCGAACTTACGGAAAGGAGAGGCGCTAATTAAGTACGTCTACAAATTAGAAGAAATCGACGGCGACGTGACGCTAATTAAGGGGAAATGCATCTCGGAAGTGAAAGACAGCGTCAACTACAATGTGCCTTCGAACGTATGTACCATTTCCTCAAATCATTCGCATAAAAGCGGGCGTGATAAGTAGGTATCCTTTTAGTAACTCGTAAATCCGTATTCCGGTAGAGTGTATCGCACCTCTCTAGAGTGTAGCGCACGTGCGCTGAAGCGCACATGCAAACGCCTCCAGCGCTCGTGATCTTAGACTCCGTCCACAGCGCGGACGTTCCCAGGCTTTTTTCTGAGGGAAGGGTGAGGGCAAAGTGCTTCCTGGATGGGGGCAAAGCGTGCACCCCCTTTTTTCCTAAAAATGAACGCTGCGGACTGTGCACGTGCTCAGCGGTTCATATTACAACATCAGAGAATAATCATAGTACCTACGTCTAAACAGCCACAATTTTCAGAAGTGACGTTGGAGCTCAAGGGGGGGGCTCGGTACGCCCATGGTCCGCAGCGTCACAAACAAGGCGTACGCCTCCGGTTTTCAACACTGATTTGTTGCGGGGGCAGTGTTAAGGAACAAGTATACAGGTGCATTCCGCGTGACCTCGCATCAGCGAACTTCACTTCCATTTCTGGTTCCCATTAAACTCAATTCGGCAACTACACTCTTAAAAATGAACTTACCGCATAGCCAGCTCCTGCCCAACCATCGTCTCGAATGATATCGTTGTCTGCCCTGATTTGTTGAAAACGGGGGGCGTACACCTTTTTTGTGACACTTATGCCGTTCATAAATGTCACAAAAAAGGCGTACGCCTCCATTTTCAACAAATCAGGGCAGAGAACGATATCATTCGCGATGGTGGTTGGCTAGGGGCGTGCTATGCGGTGAAGTTAATTTCTAAGAGTGTACCGGAGTCCTTGATTTCTTGTACGCGAGGGCAGATAACGATATCATTCGAGATGATGGTTGGCTAGGAGCGTGCTATGTGGTGAAGTTCATTTTTAAGAGTGCAGAACGGTATCATTCTGAATGGCGGGCGGTGTTACGTGGTGAACTTTTGCTTCTAAAGCGCAATCGCAAGCACGCTGTTATGTCTTCCCAGTTCCCACATACCACCGGGACTGATAACCTTGAGAGAATTCATGTTCTGAGGCTGGAACAACATAGAAGGGACAAATACATACAAAGCCTCAATTTGCCTAATAAATTAACGATGAAAGTTGAAAGTCACTGAAAAGGTTAGCCAGCTGTAGGAGTCGAACCCACATCTTCTGGATTGCCGGTCCAGGGCTCTACCAATTGAGCTAAGCTAACACGCCTTCTCAGCGACTTCGAGGGTGCGTCATCTGAAGGGATAAACCAGCCACTCTGTCTCACTCATCCTCCTTTCACTCTTACATTTCTGCTCTCTTTCACACATTCACACATTCATACGACGGGATCGACGCAGGCGGCAACTGTTGAACATGAGAGAACTGATGTTCTGAGGCTGGAACAACATCGTTACTGATAACCTTATTTTTCAACGCGATTGGTTTGGATCACGATGGCAATTCCGCTGAAAGTGTCCGCTATGATCAATGCAGGAACTTACAGAGGACCGTTGGGAATCCCGTCTGGATGCTTCACGAAAGAGACTTGCTTCCAGGATTGATGTAGAAGGAAAAGCCACGTGGCCGCCATGAGCACCGTAGCCAAGACGAGACCCGCATGGCATCCGCGAGCGATACGTCGGCAGAACCGCCACATCCGGTCGCTCGCATGGGTCGTGATGCTTTAAGATGCCACCGTTCTCTGGTCACTTGCTTCGGGGAACACTTGTATGGCTGCACAGCAAAGAAAAAAAAATGACGCTGTATATCGGACAAGATTCACGTTTGAAGGGCTTCTGCGTGTACAATAACATGGCAACAGAAACACAAATAACATGTAAGTGACAGTTTTCGTTTGTGAACTTTCTGACATCGGTAACTTGATACAGCTCGAGAGTGTACAAGTGTTTTGCATTGAAAACCAGTTTGCGAACGACTGGTCAGTGAATTGTCCAACAAAGCTGTCGCCCGACTTCAGTAGGTAATGGCACGCAGTTAAAGGAGATCCTGAAGAGGACCTCCAGACCTCTGTAAGCGTCTTTAACGGATTCATGGGCGCTCATAACTTCGCGATGCGAAGTGTGAGTGTGAACTATTGCAAAATGTTAAACTTCCCACTCATCATCATTTAAATATAAAGTTGTTGTCGCCGCGATCCGGCTCCCACAGGCGCGATGAAGAAACTAGATGTGACGTCAGAGGCCGGTGACGTTCCTCACTGTCCTACTGGCTTGGAGAGAGTAATAAAAAATACGCAAATGACGCAAGTAACAGCTCGCAAACGAATTAGAGAAAGTCTGGGACACTTCTCCCCAGAGGAAGCAAAGAGAGTAATACATCAGAACAGCGAATAATGCAGGTGTGGCATAGCGACAGGCATCTCCTCCAGTGAGGCGTCTGAGAGAGATCACGTGCTTACGAGGAAACGCAGATCTCAATTCTTTTCTCAATGAACCCCCCCCCCCCTTTACCTTATGCTTCGTTAGTGTTTCTCCGGGCTACTTCATCGCGCCTGCATTACTCAGTCGCAGTTGTGATACCGTGTGGAATATAGCACCGTCATCATTAACTAATCACCCACATTACTAAACAACAGCCTAGGTACTTGCTCTACAGCTTTCTAAGTCATCATACCATAACCGCGAGAGGTAACTCGAACAGACTTTTCGTTCTCAAAGTGAAGGCTCACATATGCGGTCGATATAGCTTGAAGTTGCTGCAAGTGTTCCAGATCAGCCATCGGAGTTACACATTCTTCTCCTTCGTCTTCTAGATGACCGTGAGCAATTCTTCTACTACGTCTTCTTCACCTTCTTCTAAAATGGTGTTCGAAAGCTCAGCTTCTTCTTCTTCCTCCACCACTAGGAACAGTGGCCGCCAGCCACACAGGGCGATTGGCCAGGGTTTCGTGCGGAGTAATCTCTAAAGACTTATGAGACCCAAAGCTCAGCTCTGGGCGTCAACACGGCTGCACGAGAACGACGTAGTAATTTCGTCTTTGTCACGCGCAGCCCACTCCACGTTCATTTTAAATATGTACGAATGTGCACGGAATGGGCGTAATACGCATTAATTACCTCGAAAAGCGTGGTCATTTAAGGAGATATAGTATTCACCGTCGTGGGGGATACGGCGTCCGTGTCTGTGTCGTTCCTAATTGCGGTCTGCCTCAGCCAATTCCTGTTGTTTGGGCAATGATCTTTCCGTATAGGAAGAAAGACAAATATAGGACCATCACAACATGTTGTAAAACGTACGTAATTAATCGATTTCCGTAACATTTGCAACGGCCAACGGCCAAGAACGAACACGATTCAGAATATGTCTATACCGAGTGCGCGTTGTCCTTCGCCAACGGATTCGCAGAGCAAGTCTATCACGCGCACCCATCACCGCGAGAACGAATGTGATGGGCGACCAGAGAAGAAATAAATTAGAAGACGGAGGAGAGATATAAACAACGATCGGCCCGAGGTCTCGGCGGTGATGAAAGATGCTCGCAAATCCAATCTTTCCGAATTGATCAAGAGCTCTCCGTCGAGATGCAAGCGCAATTTCGTCTGATAGCCGCTGTCTTATTTCTTGAGCAGCGGGTCTCTCGAATTGTGCGATCTCACATATCAAAAATAGGTTTCTTCGAAGGAAGAGACCGCACTCCAATCTTTCCTGCGCCCTAAAGTGATGAACGTTTTAAAGCGCGAACCGCGTAGGGGACGCGAGAAGATCGCACAGTTCTGTCGTTCATCCTGATCAAAGTTCGTACACTCTAAAAAGATAACTTCACCGCATAACAAGTTCCGAACCATTCGTTATTGAGAAAGATATCGTTATCTTTCCTCAATTGTTGATGGCATGAAACGTACGTCTGTTTGTATCAGCTTGGATATATACAGTCATGTCCCGCCCATCCGTAACTCAGCAGGAAAACTTGTCGTCCGGACTGCGTGATACGGAACGAACTTGCTGCCACTGGTTTCTTATCCACACTCTTAAAAATGAACTTCACCACATAGCACGCTCCTAGCCAACCATCATCCCGAATGACAACGTTCTCGCCCCTGATTTGTTGAAAACGGGAGGAGGAGCCTATTTTGTGCCGTGCATAATGGCACAAAATAGGCTCCTCCTCCCGTTTTCAACAAAACAGGGGCGACAACGGCACAGTTCCCTTAGAAGTCGGCCCAGGACGCACATTCCCCCCAGGGCGTGAGTCGTGACGTTGCCCACATACGTGAGGCCGACAACGGCAAGCCCTATCACCACCACCACCACCACCACCACCACCATCATTTTTAAGAGTGCAGTTATCCGGAATTTGTTATCCGAATCCGGACACGAAGTGCTGGAAACAATGTTCCATTACCAGTGTCTTTCTGATTCGCCTGTACCCTGTTACACATGCCATGAAAATGTATTTTAGTGAGTCCAACTAGTTACTAAGAGCGACTGGTGACAGTTACAAGTTACTTTTAAAGAAAAAGTAATTTAGTGAGTCCAACTAGTTACAAACAGCAACTGGTGACAGCTACAAGTCACTTTTGAAGAAAAAGTATTTTAGTGAGTCTAACTAGCTACTAAAAGCAACTGGTGGCAGTTACAAATTACTTTTGAAGGAAAAAGTATTTTAGTGAGTACAACAAGTTACTAGAAGCAACTGGTTACAGTTTCAAGTTACTTTTGAAGAAAAAGTATATGAGTGAGTCTAAGTAGTTACTAAAAGCAACTAGTGACAGTTTGAAGTTACTAAGAAAAAAGTATTTTAGTGAGTTCAACTAGTTACTAAAAGCAACTGGTCACAGTTACAAGTTACTTTTGAAGAAACAGTATTTTAGTGAGTCTAACTAGCTACTAAAAGCAACTGGTGGCAGTTACAAGTTACCCAGCTGGTGGTAGGATTCGAACCCACCGCAGTGTAAGAAAAATTTCCTGCTTTCCTGTTAAAGTACCTTTTAATGCACACTGAGTGACTGCTAACTCTGTTGCCGGCATGTGAGGTGTAACCCATATGCTGCACAAAATCCGTTTCGAGTGCACACTGGGCTTTCGCAGTTTAATATCCCCTTAATGTAAAGTGCCATAAGTTTCGCTTATGGGAGGTGTGCATTGTGCACTCCAAACGATTTTTTTTTCTTTTTTTCCAATAACTAAGTGACGGCACATATGCCGACAACAAAGTTAGGAGTCACTTGTGAGCACAATTCCGGAATTTTGTTTACAGTGCACCTCCCAGTCTTCATCACGACCTTGCCCTTGAATCTTGAATCCGTCGATCCGACGCTGCAACTATATGAAATCCTATATACGGGGTGTCCCAGAACACGTGTCATTAAATTATAATAAAAAAACTACACCACCTAGAGTCATGCGGTCAATGGCATTTGTTCTTACTGGGTTTTTGCCACCTCCTCATGTGAATGTCGTGTAACGTAAGTTTAATTATGTCCATTTTTGCGAGCTTAAGTCGGAAATTTGCCTAGTAAAGGTCACTTTTTTACCCCTCCAATGTGAAGAGCGTGTCTAATTTAGTCAAATTAATGATAATTGAAGGGGATATTCAGGAGCTATCCCATCGGAAAAAATAGCCGAACATCATGCTCTACGGAGGTCGCACAGAATAGCGCACGATGAATTTTTCAGCACAATCTTTGTCAGTCCGACGAAAGGAGGTTGGAAACCCAGCCTTCCCCGACATCGCAGACAGAGATAAAACAGGCACGGCTTATCACGTCCGACTTTCGCTGGGATAATGCTTTCCCTCTCCCAATTTTAGGAACTGTTACTTTTTCTACTATCACTCTGTGGGCTGGCTTCGGAACCTCCTTTCGTCGCACTGAGAGCGATTGCGCTCAAAAAATCATCGCGCGCTATGGTCCGATGCTCCGAAAAGCATGATATTCGGCTATTTTTTCCGATGGGATAGCTCGTGAATATCACTGTGAATTATTATGAATTTGAGTGAATTCGGCACGCTCTTCATATTGGTGGGGTAAAAAAGTGACCTTTACTTGGCAAATTTTCGAGTTCAGTTCGCGAATATTTACATAATTAAACTTGTAGTACATGACATTCACATTGGGAGGTGGCAAAAACCTAATAAGAACAAATGCTCTTGACCGCATGATTCTAGGTGGCGTAGTTTTTTTATTATAATTCAATGACACGTTTTCTGGGGCACCCTGTATATCATCATTGCCTGCCTCTTAATAAGAAACACAGAAAGAGAAGCTAAGAAAAGCTCATTTCGGTTGCGTGCATGACATTTTTCTCTTTCTTTTTCCCTTTTTTTCGCTCGACAAATATTGCCGCTGGTAATTTTCCCTTTGAGAACCGTCCACCGTGCGCGATCGACACTTTGTGTAAAGCCTGCCGCCTTCGCCGTCAACGGTTTCGTAGTATTCATGCAAATACACCTCTGTCTATATCTGCATAGAAATTCGATAGGTATTGATTGCGCGAGTTCCTCGAAATGCTGAATATATGGCAAACGGTTGAAATATCTAAACAAACACCGCACGGCGCATCTGACATTCCCAAAGCTATAGAGACGGCAGAAGCGGAGAAGTCTCTAAATGTTCTTCGAACGTTACATCAAATGCCCTTCCCTACCTGACACAAGGCAGCTCTCGGGGGGGCAGTCCAAAGCCTCCCGAGAGAAGTTTCTGTTTTCCTCGTTTTGGCGCTAGAGACTCGAGTCCTGATTCCCGAAGTCAAATCCCCGTGGATTCGTCTTCATGCGCGATGCATTTTCTGCTTGTTC
Organism: Ornithodoros turicata; assembly: GCF_037126465.1. Lineage (NCBI taxonomy): Eukaryota > Metazoa > Arthropoda > Arachnida > Ixodida > Argasidae > Ornithodoros > Ornithodoros turicata. The sequence continues at coordinate 25,711,371 of NC_088207.1, forward strand.
CGCTTACGAGGGACAAAGTCGTGACATAAAGGAATGGCCTTTCTTTTCGCAAGTGCTAGACAGACTTTGCGATTCAGTAGCTTTGATTCGGTTCTCGTATAGGACCGACTCTGTCTTTCTTTGGGAATGCATGAGCAAACGTACGAAGCAAGGATTTCTCGAATGCGTATAGTGATACCGCTAAAGTTTGTACACCGGCAGGACGTAAAGCTTATTGATCGAATCTAAACTCCACGGGCACCGTTGTCGATATATTACTATAAGCATGCTTAGGATTACAAGCCCTGGGATGCCCGTTGGCACAAAAAGTACGACTGCAACGTGCAATCCTTGTGCTCAAGACAGCTTTCAAACTTGCAGGTCAGAAGAGCTCTTTCCCTCATGGTGCCAATCTGCGGACGTCGCTTCATCTGTCCAATAGGAAGGCACGGGCCTTCTTTTTTCACTCTTTCTTACGCTGTTGTACTTGGCTCCGCCCCGCCTCCCCTCGCGTCTGAAGCAGAAGCAGTCGACTGGTCGCATTGCTCCCGCGTCACAGCAGGCGATTCCCGGCAGCCAATAAAGGTGCTCCGATTATTTGACGTCACATATCACGTGGCATGAAAATATATATTCGAGGTGCCTATATACCGCGCTATTTTGCACAGGTTTATCTTTTCCTGTCGCTGTTGCTCCGTTTGGTTTGGTGGTTATGGCATCGCAATATTGCCTGCCGCTGTTATGGCATGTTGCCCGGAAAAGGATCATCCACTTCACAGGGAACTGCACCGACAGTGTTGCCGTATAGCGCCTGTCGCAGGGAAAATATCTAGACAGCGCGGCATGTGTCCGGACTCTCGATCCGGGCCACCTCCCAGTATTGGCGTAGGACACGATCAACGGAACCACTATGCGAGAACGGATTTCTATAATGGAATTAATTTAGGTTTAATTCTGCAGCTATGCGACTTAGTTAATAACATTTATCAACTGAATTGATTTAAAAGCCACCAAAGTACATTCTAAGTCCGAAACCTCACGGACCTCTCCAACGGAAAGACCCCACCTATATTTCCTTCCTCTTTGGTGACGTTAACTCTCAGTCAAGCCACATGGGGGCTGGTGGTTTCGTCGAACTGCGCACCAACAAATATCATGCAGTCTTACACAGGAACAATACACATAGCTGACTTGTCGCGTGCGCTATTAGTCATTTAGCAGCACGCACTATACCCCGCGCTCATTCCTAGAACCCATCCGAAGGAGTAACGTTGAAGTCATTCCGTGGCGATGAGGGCAGAGAGCGAAACGCGCCCTGCTGGTAGTAAAATTTAGAGTAACAAATGAGAGCTCGTCTTCACGTGACGTCACTGCAGCAGGACCGGGCTTCGCTTCCAAGGTTTCATCGCTCCGCGCAACGTTGATTATTCGTGCAGTTTTCGTAAATTAAATATCGCCGTGATGAAACACGCTTGAAAGAAAATATTTCGCATGGTCGCTCCTTATGGACTTGCTCGAGCAATCCTTAAGCCTTTCTTTCTTCCGTTGAGCGTTTTTCTCCAACACAGCTGACGATGTTCCCTAGTTATTTTTGCGAGGTACCTAAAAGTCGCGGGACATACTGTTGCTGCGCGGGCCGCGCTACGAAACGATAATTTTTTTTGCTTCATGCCTGTTCAAACGAAAGCAGAAGAAAATGGAGTCTGGGAAAAGCCAGGTGGCGATAGGATGTTACCACGCCCCACTCAGTCGCCCGTTCTTTCTTTACCTCTGTGAGGCCGATGACGGCGAGCCCTTTCAGAAACAGTAGGGAGTCTCCATGTGCGTCCGCAGGAGAAGCCGCAGCAACCCATGGAGGCTCCCTAAGAAACACCACCACCATCGTTCTTTCTTTGGTTGATGAAGGCCCTGTTTGTTCAAATTATTCTCCTCGCGAGTTCAACGCACTTTCTTTTGAAGGAGAGTAACCTTCATCAAGCAAAGAAAGGCATAGAAGCGACTCCACGTTAATCGGTGATAATTGACCATACGTCGCTTTAGGTCTCGAGCAGGGTTACGGATCCCGGGTTCCCGAAATCGCGGGATTTTGGCATAGTTTCGCGTCCCGAAAGCCCGGGATCTCGGGATAATGAATTTCGGCTTTCTGGACAACGAATATGCGGTCGTACGAGTGAAAAGGAAAGAACCATGTCTTACCGACTTTTGGTTTCAAGCGGCCCTCCCTTAAAGATATCATTTGCGATCCGAAACCGAACCAACCTCATCGTCCACGGCACATGACAAAGGGATTACCTGCTGACTTATATGAACCACTCAAGCTACAGTGAAGAACAGCCCTCAACTTGTATTAAAACTCGTAGGAAATCGTGAGTCTTCGGATTCATAAGGCCCCCAAAAAGTATTCCAGAATCTCTCTCTCTCTGTGCAGAATTTCTCTTTTTTGTTCCTTTAATCTCCGTGAATAGGTATGTTTGAAAGTGAGAAGAAAAAAACTGAGAGAACTAGATTGGGATAATCCAGACCGGAACACAACAAAGATAAGTAAAAAGGGGAGAACAGCAAAACTCACCAGTCCCCAGCATACCCCAGCGGAAGGTGCGAAAAACGTCACTGCTGCTAGCAGGCGCTTTAACAGATATAAGTGCTGAACGTCATGTCTTCCCGTGCACCGCTAACCGCAGGAAATATGCCTGGGACGCAGCCACAAGATATTCCGTAGGGGACGAGAAGAAACGCATACCAACGCAAACTCGATACTCCTGCACGGTACGAAAGTTCAATATATTAATCGGCGAAATTTTGTCCGATGCGCAGCTTTTTTTTTTCTTGTGTGTGTACGTGTGCTTTCTTCCAATAGAATGTTTCGCGGGGATGACAGGGAGCGCGCACTATACACCGCAATTTGTGATAGTATGATGGATGTGCAGCTGGATATATTTCTATACGGCATCCTAGGAATAGCTGGAAAAAAATCCCGATTTCGTTCCGGCATATAAAAACGACCCGGGATTCCGAACTCTAGTCTTGAGACCAGTATGATCATGAGCGACGCCACAATGGTCTGTCTGTGGAATGCGCTGTAAAGCAGTACAGCTTCTGTCTAAGAAAATTTACCTCTTCGATAGCCTCAACCTTCAGTATTCTTACGTCACAATTTTTGTCACAATTGCGCTTGCAGATTTTGGAAATTTTAAAATTGAAAATTACGGGCAACAGTGTCTCCCATCAACAGTGTCTCCCACATCAACAGTGTCTCCCCATCAACTGCGCATCACTCGCCAAGTACGGCGCAAAACTACATTGCATGCGCATAACACTGTGCCGAGTACGAAAGAGGCCGGCTATGTGTCGGCTACGTAGTCATCATGAGCAGCAAGCTAGTCGGGAACATAGATAATTGTTGCTCGACAAATTGGGGATTCTTTCCCTCCAGATGTCGCCCCTAGCCGTTTTACCTCAGAGCCGTATATTAAAAGGGAGTCTGGCCATTGGGAGGAGTCCCAAAAGAGGCCCGGCCTGTCAATCACAGTTCTGCACTGATGATGCTCCTCCGAGCAGCATGCCGCAACACTGGCAAGCAGAGCGCTCGGCAATATTGCGATGCTATAACCACCAAAATGAACTTCACCACATAGCACGCTCCTAGCCAACCATCATCCCGAATGACAACGTTCTCGTCCCTGATTCGTTGAAAGTGGAAGGCGGAGCCTATTCTGTGCTGTGCATAATGACACAAAATAGGCTCCGCCTCCCGTTTTCAACAAATCTAGGGCGAGAACGTTGTCATTCGGGATGATGGTTGGCTAGGAGCGTGCTATGTGGTGAAGTTAATTTTTAAGAGTGTGGGCCCCTGTTTTGTGTTTCTTTTTTACCACAGGAGTCGCCATGACACCTTACTGCCATCCAAAATGGCGACGAAAACAAACACAGTGGAGCGAAAACTTTGGGACAAAAAAAATTTCACTGACTACTCTGATTTTACGCTACAGATATACATTCTCATATAAGTTTCTCAAAAACGAGTTTCAACGGATGCTCCGCTATCGATATCTAACCGAAAATAATATGTTTTGCCGTCGGTATTACATAATACAGACGTCAAAACATGTTATTTTCGCCGTGTTTATTTGCCGTGGCCTATAGGTAACACGACATCATAACAAAAGCGGCACTGTGTTGTACACCTTTGAATTTAATCACAGAACCTTATGAATACAAGCGTTCTTGCCTTTTTAATTCGATCTACTCAAGTAGGCAAGTTAAAAATCGTACCCACGACAGAATGTGTACCAGGAGGTGGCTCTGCGTGCTGCGGTACAACGACAGAAGCAGACGACAATTCCCGACGCGCCTTGCGCAACCTAGGTGGCGTTCATCACATTTGCACCAAAAATCCACTAGTTTTTCAGGTGACGAGAGGACCCATTTCAATCCCATCCAATCCAATTGCCACCCGAAATGACGATGCCCATGTTGAATGTGGGGACAAGTAGTGAGGAGAGGTTGATTGATAGTGCCCCATGTTTCAAGCCATCATTGGTCACAAAGCTGATAACGTGGATGGAGCTTCAGGTATAGGCATGACCCATTAATGGCAAGACTCCCTTTTGATACACAACACTGTTTTACCTCAATTTTACCGCAAAATAAAAATATATTTAGCGTTCCCCGTTACATGCATAACTTGTTGTGCCGCGTTTACAAGCAACAAGCAGTTAAACTAGGCCGCCACCCTGTCTGCTGCTTCGCGGTATCTTTAACGTTCCTCACGGAAGTCTGCGGGTCTGAGCTACCTGTACCCATGTCAATTGGTTGTAAAGGAATTACAACAAGAGATCGGCTGAGCGCGAGCACTAGGTGATAATGCTCCGAACGAAACTTCCTTTCTTATATAATTGCTGCCATTCTTGTACCTGCATCTCAACGATGTCTAGTTGAATAGCCCTGCAAGTGTAGCTCGCATAAGTGTCGCGCAACTAAAGTGTAAATCGTAACTGACGCGTGAGAAATCATTGAGAATTAAAATCAATATTAAGAAATAAGGATCAAAGGGATTGTGACTGTGTGGTTCATTGCGTCATGCACACGTTGTACTCTACTTCAGAGTATTCACAAAAAAAAAGAGTAATGGGAAATCATTAGAGTCCTCGCTACGAAATAATCGCGGCGTGGTCTGTCTGTAGCCACAGCGCGACGCGCATGCGCAGCGAGTGGAGAGGGAAGGAGAGACCGCATGGGGAGCTCGATGCGGCCACTTGGCGCATCCGCGCGGCAGTGCAGCTGTGTTGGTCGACAAGTTCAGACGTGTCTGCGTGGGCGCGCCATGGGTTATGAAAGCTGTGCGGAGGAGCGGCCGAGTGGCAGCGAAAGAAAGCTGAGGCTGCGAAACGGCGCCGCCAAGCTGAACCGGAGGAAGCCCGAAAGGCTCGTTTGACTGCGGATGCTGTCTTGCATTGGCGTTATGTAGGGTCATGTAAAGTGTTGTGTAGCGTTTGTGAAGGGTCGTTGAAGGGTTGTGTAGCGTTGTGAAGGGGAGTTCCCCAAAGGGTCTCCAAGTTTTAATGCTAACGCATTTCCGTCGAATCCACCAATGGACCGGCCATGATTTTTTATTCATTTATTTATTATAATCATTTTATTAAATATCGTAGTGTGTAAAGCACATAAGCCATCTAACCGACTTCCGCGTCATGCTCTAACGTCGGAGAAGCGACAGCCTCGGTCATTACCACTGGTTCTCGAAAGGCACGTGACCTCGCTTGCGGCCGCATCACTGGCGGAAGTGCATGCATGCCGTGATGTCAGAGCCAGATGAGATTCTGTATTCGCAGTGGAGCGTACACCACGCTCCCACCCCGTCATATTGCCTCCTCTGATTTGTTGAAAATTTGTGGCATATTCATAGAGGGCATAATAAAGAGGAGAGATAAAAGGTGAAAGTGAAAATCATGCCACGGCGCAACGTATGGACGTTTGAAATCATCTCAGTTTTATGTCGTACCGAACTGTTTGTATTTGAATGAGAACTTGGAAAAGTGGCGAGACTTGCGCGACGTCATGGCTTACAGGAACTGTTGTTGAGCTTTGCTAAAGTCGGAGACGATTTGCATAATATTCCCAGGCATAATATTCTGCATTCTTTCCCATGTCCACTCTTAAAACAGAACTGCACAGCATAAAACGCTTCTATAACCCTAATCCCGAATGAAATCATCCTCTCCCCTGCTTTGCTGAAAACGGGAGGCGTACGCCTTATTGTGACCTATCATTCGTAATCTCCTCCCTTTATGTGCAATAGTTGGCCTTAAGTTTTAAGTGTGTGCCACAAATTATCCATATTTTTTTTATATCTCAGAAATAATTATAGTGTACTAGAAACGAAACGTGTCTCCCCAAAAAGTGTTGCTGAATGTAAGAGGCCAAAGTAATCACCACCCTACGCATTAAGTCAAACCAAAGTGTAAGTCTATAATCATCAAACTCAAACTCAACTCACAGAAGACTTCTCTCTAGTGCTCTGTCGCCGTTAAGCAACACTTCCTTAATTTCCCCTCAGTCTGCCCCGTATCTCCCATATAGTGCTCGTCTTATCCATTCAACATGCCCCAATGACAATGCCGTTTCATTCTGACAGGCGGCAGCGCAACGGGGCATCCTTTCTCATACATATATGTGTCCTGCTGCTGCAGCGGCATCCCCCGGTCTCATGGGAAATTCATGAGACGCCCCTCCCATGTTTTGCTGCGCCCGTTCCCTTCTCGAGGTTCACATCTTCATTTCGGGTGGCTCTTCTATAATTCAGACTCGCGGCCTCAACTACCGCCGTGTTTTCCTACGAAGTCAAACCATATAGCAGCATACAGTATATGTACGAAGGCGCGCAGGGAAAGGAGTTCGCTTATATAGTTCCTGCCTCGAAGTACACGTTCATATTTCTGGCCTCCGTGCTACGGAGACTCTACACGACGCCGTGTTTAAGGTGCCGATATCGAGCAACAGGGCCGCTATTTAGGCCGCGATATTCTGCCAGAAAGAAAAGGAAATCCGACGCTGTTGCACGCACTCGCGCGTAGCGTATTTATAATGCAGGACGCACAACACAAGAGTGAACGGAAATGCGGCGTCACGCTAACTGGTGCCCCCTGGTTACAAACAAAAAAAAAACTTTTTTTTTTAGGGTATGACTCGGCTCGTATTGATGTACATGGAGTACACAGCCTGAGCTTGCACTCAAATAAGCTCAACTGACAGGCACGGACAGGCACATCAGCTCAATTGATTGTATACTTGCGTTTTGCAACGTTTATGGCTAGATTTGATTAATAATTTAAAACTGAAAACTATCTGGGATGGTGGCCCATTTATGACATTTCGTGAAAAGGATCAGTCCGATACTATAGAAGTAGTAATTTTCGCGAACACCTAATTTTCGCGATTTCGGGATCGTCCATTTTTCCGCGAAAAGTCCGGCGAAATATTGCTGACGATAATAGGAAAGCATAGAAAAATTGTAAATTGGAACGCATCGGTTCAACTTCGCGAGCTGATCCACTGATTGCAATTTATTGCAGCAATGTATGTAGTGTAGTGTAGTGCAGTGTAGTGTAGTTTATGTATGTAGGTAACTGTGTTTGCATGCATGCGATGTATGTATATATGTATGCACCGAGTGTAATGTATTACATTTAATTCAGTACAAGTTTACTTCGCTTTGACAAAATTTACACTACTATACAGACATCAACTCCACACTGATTCGAACACCATTTCGTCATTCTACAATTCGTTCTCAACGCGAGAATATAAGCTTAATCGTCGACGTAAAGCTCATCACGGAAGGGTTTGGTTGTATAGTGTGATGTCGATACGGGTGTCGCAGACGCACCGATGATTCCCTATGTCCTGACGGAACCTTACACATCCGGCATTCTTTCATTGAGTGAATGCAGTAAAACAGGACATTTTAAATTTTGTTGCTCTCTACAGCGTCTTGGAACGAGACATCCGAATCAAATCGACACAACCGAAAGCCTTGCGAGTTGCGATAAACGAACCGATAGGAACTTTAATGTGTGCTGTAAGAGTTGTACTTTTTAGAAACTTCGCGAATATTGTGCATTTCCAACTCAGTGGAATAGCCAACCGACAGAGACTCGGGGAAGGCACGTTGGACGGGGGACACTTGACACCTCAGGGAGTCTTCGCGACGAGATGCTCGCTGGCAATAAATCAGTAGAGTTGGCCAAGGAAGATGCACTGGCCAAAGTTGCATGGTGCACGGGATGACAGCTTGGTCCGTTACCCATAAGTACCGAGTAGTGGGCGGACAATTAGGAGGTGTCTGGTTCGGTCTAAATTCAAACTAGGCCAACCATGAGTTGGAGACGTTTGAACCGGGCTTCTTGGATTGGTGCTTGCTATGGCGGGGGGTTGTGTCCCACATGTCACTCTTTTAAGCGGAGGACACACGAAAATCCGGGTGTGGAAGCCGCAACGACTTGGTGAGGACGAGGCGAAAGCTCCGTGACTTCAGTTGCTATAGTATTGTCTTGTATATAGTTATGTAAATAACTATGTAAATAAAGCCCAGTTATTGTTCGGGAGTACCGCCTGTCGGACGTCTCTTGGGAATATCTCCATCTGTGAGCACATCAACGGACCACCTTCCAGCAACAACGGAAGAGACTTTACTTGTGCGGTCACATGCTCTCTCTGTCTGACTTTCCTCCACTCCTCGCCTTTGTCTTTGGGCTCATTATCAACAACCGAGAGAGCTTACGCCTCTTCTCTACACTGATTAGGCTGCTCTGGCTTGTATGCGCTTATTTATCCGTTTACACAATGAAATGACACGCAGAAGCCCACAATATACACAGTGCAGGAGCCTCCACTGCATTTATCGTCAGAATGCTGCTGCAACGTGCTCTTTCGATGCGTATGACAAGTGATATCCACCAGCGCTGCGGAGAACGCGTGGAACTTCAGATGCGCTCCGCGTGTGGCTTCACGCATCTGAAGTGCAGGATGCGTAGGGGGAAAAATGGGCGTAAGGGAGGATGTCTTTGAACACGATGAAAAATAAATGTTCTGGGACTGAAACACACAAACCGGCAGCAGACAAACACACAATACATGAACATTAATTGCCTTGAGGCTTGTGTTGTGTTCGTCTGTTTGTGTGTTTCAGCCTCGGCATATGGTTACAGTTACGGTGTCCTTCGCAATTCCCCGTTATTTTATGTACACAAAACCTGCCCTTATGACTCACTCACACGCTGCCAAATGTTGGTAAACACAATTTCATCCTCATGTGATTTTTTATGAGTGCTCCATGCGCTTGAAACTTTACTCATAGGTGGCTCTGCATGTCCGCTTTATTGCACATGAGTATTATCCGGATTGGTGTTTGCGTTGAAGAGAAAAAAATGCTAGGGTGTACGCAGAACTTCAACACGTGGCTGACGGTAATGCTCACACAGGTTTAATGCAAAAGAACAAGTGTCACGAGACACGTGGTGATTCATCACTCAGCTGATAGAGATGAGGATATAAAACACACATGTGCTGCCCCCATGAACGGCACATTGTCAATATTGTTAACAAAAAGATCGGTTACTTCTGTCTGGAATGTAAACACCTGCAAAAAATGAGCGAATTTGTGTAGTCCTTTTTCTTGTCATCTGTGCGGTAGCGCTTCGCAGGATTATTCTGTCAAATGTAAGTCCACATCCTATTTCTTTATTCATTCGTCTTGATATACGCAAAATATGGGAATTCTTGGTTACCCGGTGTTTGACAGAAAAAATAATGAATCCGACGATATGCACGGGGCAAGACACGACAATTTAATGTAATTTAAGTTTAGTGCAATTTAAATTTAATGTGATTTAGAAACTGATAAGTCAACCATTAGGTAGCTTTATGCTTGTTCCTCAGATATTTCTTTTTTGCATATTACCTAGTATGTTCCAGCAAATTTTTCCGTTTCCTGGGATATTTCCAGTAAAGCAGAAGCGCGCTCAAAAGCGAGCGACCAGCGACACATCAGACTGGCGGTGCCTCGTTTGCAAAGGACGGTGGAAGGAAATAGCACCTGGTTCTGTGCGGTTTTATTGCACATCATGTGGGCGGTGTGCTCGAGGGGCTGTGAAAGTGCTCGGATTCAAAAAACTAATTTGTATAGTTCATTACCACGACGTGTCTCATCTTCCCCACCCGATGTCTCGTCTTGCCTCGAGGGTTGAGGCAAGATGAGACAATCTGCATATTTGAATTTTTTCTCCTGTGTTTTTTTTTAGAACCGGCTACATCCGTTCTGATTTTCATATCAGAAGCTCTAGACCTGTCGGAACGTGCCAATGGCTAGTTTCTTTTTTCTTTTTTTGCACGCAAAAATAAAAACTCCATATTCAATTGCAAATTTCTGTCTCATCTTGCCCCATCTTACCCTACATATAGTAGTGTGAAACTTACACCAGAGGGGTAAGTGCCAGAGGACAAGACATTTACACCCGAAAGGAAGAGAGAAATTTACTGTCTGCAATGTTGAAAGATTGCTATAGAGCAGACAACTCCGCCTGAGTCGTCACATAAGCAACCAGTAAAGCGAGAACAAGCAGCACGTATAGGAAGAAATACACAGAACGGAATGAGTTTAAAAAAAAAGAAAAAAGCGCTTCCGCAGCACGAAGCTAAAAAGCGTGCTTTGAAACGATGACGCGTCAGAAAGTGCTGCCGGATGCATAAAGAACAGTAGGCCGTCGTAAAACCTGAGCGAACATAAAAGTTGTCAGCGAGCAATACGTCACAAACTCCGCTACGCGTTGCGTTTGCCTATATCCGCACATTCGTCCTCGTTCGTGGTATCACATTACTATAATAAGCAGACGGTGAAACGGCAGAAAAGAGCCTCGCAAGGCGAGGAAAGCGGTGTCAGTTTCGATCCCAGCCAATCAAGAGGCGTAAAAATGTGAAAGGTGCAAAATTTTGAGTATAAATAAACCTCGATACAAATTTACTATTAAAATATCGATGCATACAGGGTACCGATACAGGGTATCGAGGAAAGTACCCATTTTTCCTAACGACTACCAGCCGCCTACAATGCAGATAGCCGTCGCAATGTCAAAGTCCGCCTGCACCCCAAGAAAAAAAAAGGGTGTGAAAAGGTGGTAATTTCTATAGTTACCACCTAGGTTAACATATAGCGTCTGATAAAGGGTGTAAAAGGGTGGTAAAAGCAATTATCATATATCCAAATTGCTACAAAAAGGCGTACGCCCCCCTCGCTCACCGAATCAGAAGCGGTAACCCTATCGTTCGCAGGTAGGACTTCGCAACATTGTAGACAGAACATATGCGACAACTATTACCTCTTCAAATGTGTAACTGTTCCGCCCCTTTTTTCTATAAGAGTGTGGGGCACGCTAAACCTGATAAACGCCCCCCTTTGTTTCCAAGACCTCACACGACCACGCCGGCGAAAATTTCACCTGTTGAACGCTTATACGTGCCCGCCGGCAACTTACACCTAACTTGCAATTTATTGGCTTGCGTAACTGCGACATGTAAAGGTCGTAAACACAACAGTATTCTCATTTTATTTACCCGCAACAACACATGTACACAGGTTCACAATTTTTTTTAGGTGCGGATTCGTCACAGAGCGTGGGCTACAAGAGTAAAAGAGTAAAAGTAAAAGAGTAAAGACATGACGTCGCGCGTCTAGGTTACCCCAAATACCATACGCGGGACTGTCTCGTGAGGTCGTGATCTATATAGGAGTGTGCTTTCTATACAGCAATGCGAATAAATTTCCAGTTTTTCAATTTTTCGAACACCCCGTGTCGACTAACTCGGCACCGCGGTCCAGTAATATTCCATATGCATCAAGAACTCGAACAAGGCCGCGATATGCGTGTATGGGTTGAGGTCGTCCCCTTTATGACTCACGAAAGTCTACTGGATTTGCGTAGAAATCGTTACTGCAGCTTAGAAAAATTACAAAGGCCGTCAGTGTTGATGTCGTAAAATTTCCGAATCGAGCTGCAGGCACGCGCTCGCCTGAGTTAACTGGTATAATAATTGTTTATCAAAAGCTGCGCTTAGAGTAGATTTATGCGTATGGTGAGTTCGCTTGACACTTGTTTGGCTACATGTTGCACGTGCCGCAGCGTAGAACCCCTGAGGGTAATTTCCACCACTTGGGGTTCTGTAGAGTACGTGCACCTGTAACCCCCTATACACACGCTGCTGAATGCAACGATCTACCTCTTCTACATTGCTACATGTGGTTTCTCCTTCCAAGAACGCGCCGTTCATGTTAAGTCCTCTCCATCCAAAACCTGCTTCCGCGGTTGCGAGCTGGCTCAACTGCGCGCAGTTCTCCGGCGGAGAAGGTGGGGTTGGCTTCCCATTGCTAGGCGACGCAGCCGCGCAGGACCCAAGATGGCGGTCTCGCTCGCCGGCGTGGCTCAGTGTCGCTACTCTGCTCCCTATTTAGTGACTCTAGTTGATCCCGTTGATCGCGACATGTCTTTGGATTTCTCGAACGGATCAATATGAAGACTTGGGAGAGACAGGCTGTATTGTGAGTCAGGAAAGGTGACACAGACACATACACACAGAGGAAAAGCGAGAAAATGTAATTCATTGACTAGACACGCGCACTTCCTAATACTTCAACCTATCGTGACTTCCAGATACGCAAGTTGACAAAATATTGATACTCGTATGCAGATATAAAAATCGATCAAATATCTATATTGACATCGATACACTCATCAATAGAATATCGGTATTTTAAAAAGATTGAGGAAATTGGGGAAAATATAATTCCATCTCTACAGCGTACAGTTGAGAGAATGTGAAAAAAGGTGGTGGGGGTGGTGGTGGTGGTGATGGTGAAAGGACTTGCCGTTGTCGGCCTCACGTATGTGGGCAACGTAACGACCTGACCTGGTATCCTGAGCTTTTGATAGATCGTTGACGAATCCAACGTTCACAAATCAGTGCATGGGCTACAAAAGTAAAAGAGTAAAGGCATGACGTCACGCTCCCTCATTACGCCAAACAACACGAGCGCGACTGTCACGTGATCTATATAGGTAAGTGCATTCTACAGCCATGGGAATATTCGAATCTTTCGAACACCGCGGTCGAGTAACCGCGGTCGATTCGAATTCTTGTGTGTTCGTTCTGGTTGCATTCTGGATTCATCTCTCTGTCTAATCCAGTGGTTGTGTCAAGCAAAAAAAAAAAAAAAGAACTTTGGCAATCAGATGCAAGAATGCGTAGTAATATTCCTGCATCAAGAACTCGAACATGGCCGCGACATGCGTGTATGAGTTGAACTCGACCCCATTATGTCTCATGAAAGTGTTGCGTGGAAATCGTTAGCGCAGTATAGAAAAATTACAAAGGCGTCAGACATATACGCCGTAAATTTTCCGAAACGTGCTGGCAGGCAGGCCCTATACGTGCTCGCCTGAGCTATATCGGAACAGTATGACAATGAAGAAGTGTTTATCGAAAGCTGTACTTTTAGCTTGCTAATAATAAGAATTTCGAGCAGATTTACGCGTAAGGAGAGTGAGTTCGCCCACACTTGACACTTGTGTGGCTACATGTTGCACGTGCCGCAAGGCAGAACCAATAGACGAGTTCAGAAAATCCCAGAGTGCTTAGCGCCGCTTTGAACTGTGGGAGTTTACTAATACGAAAGAAACGGTGTCCTCCAAACTGTTCCGATTTCTTCCCTACCGGTCCGTTGTCTACGACGTGTCAAGGTCAGCGAAAGCGAAATGTAAAGGATTATTCTTCGTTCCCCCGCTCAGCAAGCGCCCAGGATGCAATGCGTGCACAAAGAGCACTGGGATTTTCGGAACTCGTCTATTCGGGTAATTTCCACCACCTGGGGTGCTGTAGCGTGCACCTGTAACTCCTGTAACCTTCTACACGCGCTACTCAAAGGAACGATATACCCCACATCGCTACCGCCCTCGGCCGGAATGGAACAGAACTTCACCACATACCACGGTTAAGGCCAACCACTGCAACGATCCTGTTATCACTCCAGCTGAGACTTAATCGCGAGCAAGTCTTACGAGGGGCAGGCGTATACGTTAAGATGGGCACGTGACACACCGAGCGTGACGTATGATGCGTATCGCACGAAAGGCAATCGTGCACGTGCAGTGTCACGTGCCCTTCTAGACGAGTGTCCCGCACCTCGTTAGATTGTTAGATGCGCATACGATTAAGCCCCAAGGAAAGGACGAGGCGTACGCCTTCTTGTAACACATTTGTCGAACGGGCTGTCTTCAATGTTCATTGAAACCAATGGCCATTGAATATGCGCGTGGCGCCCCCAAGCGTGTAATGTGGCAACCTGTCATGAGGCACTAGGTCCAACCCGGGTTTGAATCCGGGTGTCGGATGTGCTGTCTGGGTGTCCCGCCCAAAACGCACTATCCCCCTCCCCCCACCCCCACGAGCAACATCAACGCCACCTTGATACAGAAGGCCTGCTCAATGCCCCCTCTCCCTCCTTCGCTACGCGGAACACATAACGTCAGAACTCGTCTGCTACGGCGATTCGCCGTTCTGCGAATTCGAGAACTGGCGAATGATTGCAGTTAACTTGGCAAATTTGAGCCTGTTGACTAAAAGTGCAACACGCTTTCCAGAAAATTAGTATTGAGAAAACTGTGGGACAGTTTTGCACTTCTTTCTCTTCTTTTTATTTTCTCTGTCTCTCTCTCTCTCTCATTTAGTACGCGGGGACGTTCCCAACTCGCAGACGGACGTGGCTGTCCATGCGGCCGACGGTGGCTCGTCTCCATGGCTACGACCGCTGAAGGCACGTTCGCGATTGGCTAAGAGGCCGTTGAAAACACGATCCTGATTGGCTGACTATTATTGTTGATACGTCATGTCGACGAGTTTAAGCAGGCTTTCTCTGTCTAGGTGATGTTTGCAACATGCCGTCACGCCGGCCAGGCAGTATGCTCGGATGTAGCACCCCACCACCGATACCGTTTGGGAAGTCTCTAGATGGCGCTGTTTGGTTGACTGGGGCATGACATAACTCAGGAGTACCGAGGCCAGAAACGGAAGACGTAGTGGTATCCGTAGTATCAGAAGAAGAAAGAGGAGGATACTGCCCTTTCTCCTCTGCGTAAACACTTATTTGATTACCTCTATGTAAACGTTTCCTCCAAGCACGGAAGTACAGCGCGCAGCCTTACTGTCAGGCTTCATAAACAGCAGACTTAAAATAAATTTGCGGAGCAATAAAACGTTTTTCTAGTGGGCTTGAACAGAACAGTGAACTCTTTCAATTCCGTGTTAACGCCGCGAAGCAAGGGAACGTTATGGAACTATTCAAAAAATCTACCTCAGCAAATGTACAGAATGCTTTGCTCTTCACAATCATTATAACATCAACACTATGTCCGCAATGTACTCTAAAAGAGAAGAATCTAATTCGCCTTAGTTGTTCATCACAACACCCGTAGCTATTAAGACGGCGTGAAGTACGGTCGCAAGTCCTCACAAACGGTGCGGACAGCGTTTTTTTCGCGAACGGAATAACTTTACAAAATCTGTCTCGTCCAGTTGAAAGGCGGTTAGCCGCTTGTGTGATCGCCCAAGCGAAAAATCCTTCCGCCATCTTTCTTTGGCAGCTTCAACGACAGCGAGTCGTTAGAAATAACGGAACGAGGAACATTATCGACGCTTTGCTGTGGTTGCAATCTGCTATCGCGCTCGTTACGAGGCCTTACGTGTTGTGATGTCACCGCACAGAACGAACTATGAAACCTTGCCTATGAAACCACTGACCATGCGAACACACTCGTTAGGCGGACGACCAGTGGCGTCACTAGGGGGGTGCGGTCCGCACCGGGTGATGCGACAGAAGGGAGTGACGTGCTGCACCAGTACCGCCTCCTCCTCTCTTTTTCTGTAGCGAGGTGACGCCAAAAACGCCATAAGAAGCCCTTGTGATTTGTTTCTGCGTACGATATGATACTGTTATTCATCGTGTATCGCCTCGGCTGGAAAGGGACACATTATTGCGAGGGGGGTGACGGATCTCCTGCACCGGGTGACGCATACCCTAGTGACGCCACTGCAGACGACACCGTTGGTCGATACACGAGCGAGAGATTAACGAAAAAAGTGCGTCAGGCGTCACGTGATACGTGTCCGTGTAACGAGAGCCCCGCCCCTCGTTAGCTCGCGAGCGGTGGAAGTGATTAAACCCCCGAGAGAACGATGTCGTTCGGGATTACGGTTGGCTATAGATGGGCGCGTGTTATGCGGTGAAGTTCTGTTTTTAGGTTGTAAGAGCGTGTTATGTCATGGTGAAGTTCTGTTCTAACAGTGCACTAACGGAGGCGGAGCGAAACCGCGCGGTGCACTGTGGGAGTTTGTCGTCCGCGCGTGTCTTCCACGGGCAGTACCCTAGTCACACGCGCAGTCTTCAATCATCACTGCAACACATTGCCATTGAACATGCGTGTAGCGCCACCTAGCGTGTAATGTGTAAACTTCTAAAACAAGCATTGCAACTAACGATCTTTGAGAAGTTGGAGCGTTAAACGCTTGATGGCGCTACGCGCATGTTAAATGCCCATTGGTCTCAATGATGATTCAAGGTTCCCATGTGACACGGGTATTATTCTCTGCGCAGACGTGGTACAGCGGCATGAGCTTTCTTTTCGAACTGATCAGTCCACAGCACTGAAGGAAATTTCAATTTTTCTCAAATTTACCCACAGTTTGAGTTTGACTCGGGAGCGCCACCGAGTTGAAAGGGAGATGCCGAAAAAGGTATGAGCTTTCGCACACCTCAACGATTCGGTTTAATACTGTTGTCGGTGAACAACACATCAACTTTACCTCAACAGATAATGCTGTCCCGATTCAGTTGCAACATATCCAACAAGGAACGCGGCGTGGTGTGACAACGACGACTGCTGACAATCACGCGGTGCGAGGTATACAACACCAATATTTAGCGTAGAGAAGATACGCGGTAAAAAACAAGCAAATATTTGTAATGTCAAAACAAATACCGATTCATATTTAATAGAAACGATGTTATGCGAAAGAGTAATCCACAGGCTATCAACAGCTTTGCCCAGGAGAGTGTACGTGACAGAACGTATTTCCCGTAATTCAGTAGGCTCTCGTAGTCAGGGGCGGATCTAGAGGGGAGGGTCCGGATGTCCTGACCCCTCCTCAATTTCTGTCCTCACATAGTGTTAAATAGACCCTAGATGGCGTATCCAGCATGGCTGGTCCGCCTCCTCAGAAAAATCCTGGATCCGCCCCTGCTCGTGTACGACAGATGGCACCATGAGTTTTGCAAGTCGTCTATACTGAGGTCTGATTTCAGCCTGCTATTACGTATGCAGCAATGGACTGATGTCCATGTTGTGGATTGTGGATGTGTGTATGTTATTGGCGGATAAAATGCGGATATCCGCTTGAGCCGTGGAGTTAGAGTTTTCTCCGCGTGCATGCAAGGACGTTTTATTTCTATCCGCAAACCAGGATGTCGCGCGGATATATACGCGGAATAACCGCATCCGCGCACAACACTGGCAGTGACGAAACTCGATACGAATGTGAAATCGAAGTGTCAATACATTCCCTTATTCCTTATTGAGCGGAGTTCGAACACTCCGCACAAGCAAAAAGAACCCGCGCAAGGGAACGCGCACAGCGAAATATAAGGGTTAGATAACGGGAAACCTAAAGTGCGGCAAAACAGAGGGAAGTATATCCAATCTTCCTATATATTCACCATATGGGCTTGCGTCACAACTCTCAATTGCCCTCAGCTGGAACGTCGTTTGGGCCGAGATTATACTTTGGCACCGCTTGTGTGCGAAGCAGACGTTGCGCAAACGAACCGTTAAATTCAATTCTCGTCAACTTATTGAATTGCCCCAATATTGAAATTCCTCCCGTCATGTCTGCCGTTCATTATGTCGTCTGTTATGGGGAATCTCGTGTTACAATCTACGGAGAAGGGAAACCATTTTTTATTCGACTTCCGGGAAGCATAGAGTAAAGTTTCTTCCGTTGTTTCTGGAAGGTGGTCCGTTGATGTGCTCACAGATCGAAGACGTCCGACAGGCGGTATTTTCGTACAATAAATGGGCTTTATTTACATAGTTATTTACATAACTATATACAAGACGATACTATAGCGACTGAAGTCACGGGGCTTTCGCCTCGTCTTCATCAAATCGTTGCGGCGTCCACACACGGATTTTCGTGTGTCCTCCGCTTAAAACGGTGACATTTGAGACACAACCCCCGCCAGCAAACACCAATCCCAGAAGCCCGGTTCAAACGTCTCCAACGCATGGTTGGCCTAGTTTGAATTTAGACCGAACCAGGCACCTCCTAATTGTTCGCCTACTACTCGGTATTTATGGGTAACGGACCAAGCTGTCAACCGTGCCCCATGGACAGTGCATCTTCCTTGGCCCACTGTACTGATTTGTTGCCAGCGAGCATCTGGCCGCGAAGAACCCCTGAGGTGTCAAGTGTCCCCCGTACAACGTACCTTCCCCGAATCTCTGTCGGGTGGCTATTCCCCTGAGTTGGAAATGTACAATATTATCGAGGTTTCTAAAAAGTACAACACATAGTTATGTCGGTTTTAGGACATCTCCACGTTTTTTTTTTTTTTTTTTTTTCTTCTAAATCAACCTACCAGCCACGAAATGTTCGACACTTTATCGGTGTCTCTTTTTTTCATTCCGATTGTTTCTCTGAAGGAAAAGCGTATGAACGAAATTCTTGCTAGTATTTTTTATTCTCTCTCTCTCACTCTGCTTGAGGAATGCCGATCCACCTCGGATTCGGTATTTGCAGCCGTGTTTCTATAGCAAGCCGCAGTTATGCTGCCTCGTCGGGTCGTTTCATTTCGTGGGTTCAGAGAAAAGCGACACATTTCTTTGCGTTGGCTATCACCTGTTACGATGCTGACGGAGCGAACTATGGTGCTTTTACTAAGATAAAATTGCGGATAGACACAGGCGAGCTGGTGGATGAACTCCATAACGGCAAACCTAAGCGGGGTTGTCTATGTGTTTTTGCACCGCTCAGGTTAGCCGTTGTGGTGTTATTACTACAAATGCCATTCTGCACGCCTAAGACAGAGCTTCACCGCACAACACGCTCTTGGGCGGCCGTCATGTCGAATAACGTCTTCTCTCCCCTGTTTTGTTGAAAGAGGGAGGCATACGTCCGTTTGTGACGCTTACGTTGATTGCCACAGAAAGGCGTACGCCCCACACTCTTAGAAATGAACTTCACCGCATAGCACGCCCCTATAGCCAACCATTATCGCGAATGATATCATTATCTGCCCTGATTTGTTGGAAACGGGAGGCGTACGCCTTTTTTGTGACACTTATGCTGTTCATAATAGTCACAAAAAAGGCGTATGCCTCCCGCTTTCAACGAATCAAGGCAGATAGCGATATCATTCGAGATAATGGTTGGCTAGGAGCGTGCTCTGCGGTGAAGTTCATTTTTAAGAGTGCACGCTTTCCATGAATCAGAAGTGATAACGGTATCATTCTGTGGCATTGGTTGGCCTTCAGCGTGCTATGTGGTGAAGTACTGTTTCAAGAGCACACTGAGAAGCCTTGGTAAGCCGATCGTCTGATCTCTGATGGGTCCGCTTTGGCGAAAACAGGTAAGGTTACAAGAAGCAGCATGAAAACGTCTGCGGTTATAGAACGCAGGAAGATAGCATAGTGACAACACATGGTTGAAAAGCGCGAAAGAGAAACAAGAAACGCGTAGTACTATACATAAGGAGGCAGAACAGCACTCCACTAGCAACTTGTACTATCCCGCCTTGATTGTTTTACATGTTCCTCGTTTCCCTTTCGTGTTTTTCCATGATAAGGATTCTAGCCGACCCGCCCATCAGCTTTCTCTAGAATCTTAAAACAGAACGTCACCACGTGACACACTGTGGGCCAACTATAGCGCGAAATGGTACTACTACCACTCCTCAATTGGGGAAAGCGCCGGGTGTACACTCTTAAAAATGAACTTCACCGCATAGCATGCTCCTAACCAACCATTATATCAAATGATATAGTTATCTGCCCTGATTTGTTGAAAACGGGAGACGTACGCCTTTTCTGTGACAATTATGAACAGCATAAGTGTCACAAAAAAGGCGTACGCCTCCCGTTTTCAACAAACCAGGGCAGATAACGATATCATTCGAGATTATGGTTGGCTAGGAGCGTGCTATGCAGTGAAGTTCATTTTTAAGAGTGTACGCCTTTTTGTTAACAATTTGTTAAAAATTAACGTGATTGCGTAGATGTCACAAAAAAAAAGCGCACGCTTCTGATTTCCAACAAGTCAAGGAAGAGTTGTCTGGGATTATGTTTGGCTATACACTCTTAAAAATGAACTTCACCGCATAGCACGCTCTTAGCCAACCATCATCTTGAATGATATCGTTATCTGCCCTGATTTGGTGGAAACGGGAGGCGTACGCCTTTTCTGTGACACTTATGCTGTTCATAATTGTCACAGAAAAGGCGTACGCCTCCCGTTTTCAACAAATCAGGACAGATAACGATATCATTCGCGATAATGGTTGGCTAGGAACGTGCTATGCGGTGAAGTCCATTTTTAAGAGTGTAGAAGCATTAAATGTCACAAGTTTACACCCCCCCCCCGCCACCGCACCCCCCACTGTGGGACCGCTACTGTCCTGAAACACACAAAGTGGCTTTCATCGCCTGGGATCCCCCACGTGCCATCTTAAGACCTACCGTTCAGAGTCTAATCCTCTTCCACATGAAGCTAAAAGCGCAGCTAGTGACCATCCGGAACCCTGGCATGTCTATCCCTAGCACCCCTACTTCCACCCCTGCCACGTGCATCACATACTATATTACCCTGTTGCACCACAATCGCAACGTGACGGAGATAACAATGCAGAAGATCGATCTCCGCTTCCGGCCTACCAATAGAACATAACACAAATCATAGCCGTATACGGATGATCCTCTGGCTGCGCAAAGAGTCAACTTCCAATATCCAACGAAATCAACGAAACAATTTACCCACCCACCCAACCCACCCACTCACCCAACCACGAACCCAACCCAAACAATTTACAGCGTGTGGGCAGCTAAAACAAAACCACACTTCAATACTTCCAAATAACGTCATGAAACGACGTCGAAATAGATTTAGTGGAGAGTGCAATACTTTGATATTGCTCGTCGGCTGTAAAGCACACTGACAGTGCGCTAAAATATCAAAAACACGAGAAAGAAAAGGGCAAAGGGCACGCGGCTCACCATTTACGAATTGCTTCTTCGAGACGAAATCCATAACGTTGGTCCCAAAAGAAAAATATGATTCACTTTCTCACGCCAACATCGAGACAGCGGACAAAAAAAATCTCGCACAAACGCACAACCCTTCTTCTTTCCACAAGGAACAGGAACCTCGTTATCTGTTAGAGCACAAACCTGTAACGCGCTCTCAATACACGAAAGCGCCCGCAGCGACTGCGACCCGATGCGCGCTAGCAGCCCAACTGTGTGTTGCCCAGGGAGCTTCAAGTTGGGTGCTACTGCCGTTGCTAAGAGCGACCGCTGGGTGGAGCTAGCTGCTTCACCTTTTAATGAGTTATTCGTTCCGGAGGGGGCTCAGGCGTCCAACGATGGCCCTTATTTTTTTTGTCGTACTTTATCTCTCATTTTTGTATCTGTCTAGAGGCGAGCACTGCGTGTTATGAACCACAATGTCGTCTGCTTCTTTTTTCCTCCTCCGGTGCTTGGTCGGTTGACGTGACATGCTTGTAGCTTTTTTCTTGGTTGTCCGACGTGTGCGCCAAATTATATAAGGGAAGAGGAAGACAGGGGTTGCGAATATAACGGTTCTCGTGGAAGGATCAGTTGAGTTCGGATTACTGCCGCCGGAAGAAAAAGTGTTATGTGTCTCGCGCGTGCGGCAAGCTGATCGCGTGTGGTTGGAAGAAAATCGCGGTTTTCGGTTTCGGCGAATCTCACTTTCAGTTTGGCGTCCGAAGGCGAGTTTGAAAGGTGATCGGTACTTGATGCTTTCGGACGAGTGATGGGTATAGAAGCGGTGAAATCGGGTGACATTGTATGTGATTGAGCCTCAAAGAATTACGCAATTAAAGTGGCGCAAACTTACCGGAGCTTGAAGTGAATGAACAAGGGGACGAACAAACGAACGTCCTCTTGTCTTCACCCCAAACTCAGAGATATGATGCCTACGACGACGTATGTTTCTGTTTTCAAGTTGTCATTGTCTGAACATTGCTGCGCCACCAGCACTATTTTTTTATGGGACTGCGTTGCAGAGTCCGTTGCAGGCTACCGAATAATAATGGTGTGGTACCGTGATGTTACACGCGAGGTTTGTCTGCCCACTGTGGTGACATGTTGCACGTGCCGCAGGGTAGGACTGCGGATAATTTGGACCACCTGGGGTTCTTGTGACGTGCGCCGGAAATGACGTGTGCCGACGCGAGCGACTTCTATAGGGTGCGATGTCGGCGTAGGAGAGCGAGGAGGAAAGCACGTGCCCAGAAGATGTCGACACTGGAAGAAACGATGAAAGAAAACGGCAGAAAACGTAAAGGAGGACGCTCAAAGCAATGCTGCCTAGCAGACGACACGAGCAGACGAACGTCACGGAAGAAGGATTGGGGAATATTATGTGGCGAATGGCCAGAATCTTCCCGAGGAGCAGGGCATACGCGGGAAGACGGTGAGGTAAAGCTTACATGGTCACGTGTGCCCTCAACTAACCGTGACGTCGTTCTTGTTCTGACCGCGTCTTCTCGGACATGACGACCGGCAAAGTCAATATACGGTAGCTGGAAGAGACAATAAACAGTTCGTAGAGGTACTGCTCTGAATAGACCTCTACCCGAGAGACGCCATCATGACGTCGGCAGAGAGACTGAAACCGAAACAAATCGGAAGTGGAGGGTTGGGTTCCACGAATGGGCACTTGTTCGCTGCCTCCTATTGACCGAAAAGTAGGACCGAAGGTCGCGTCCCTTTCAGGGACCATCGTGATCCCCTCAAGACCGTGGCTTTTGGGCGCGACCTTGTTTGCCCCTGGCTTCGAGCATAGTTCAACTCTATCAAATTGGTGGCGCTGTCGAACAGTATGACGTCATTTATTTACAAACAGGGAGAGGTCTATTCACTAGAATAAAACCAACTGAAAATACAGCGTGGGAGAAGCAACTTACGAGATTGTCCGTACACTACGTTGCATTACTATATTGCATATTTTTATTCATGCAACAGGCGAGAATTAATGTTGGGGTGGCGTGGCTGTTCCAAGCACTCAGAAATTCAGGTAGTTGTACAATAGGAGTCCCATGCTACGCCTTTCGCGATCAATATTGCCCGGCATCAACGTGTTCTGCAATAATGTAAGATGACATTCTATTAACGAAGTGGTATTGGGCCCTTGTCTTCTCGTTACGCGGCCAGGGTATTTGAGCTTTATTTTATCTGTCCTCGCAATGAGTCGTCTGAGTCAAACATACGCTCAGAGCTCTTCTCCGCTATGAGAATAGACCTCTTCCTGTTTGTAAACAAATGCCATCATAGTGTTCGACAGCGCCACCAATTTCGTAGAGTTGAACTACGCTCAAAGCTAGGAGTGAACAAGGTCGCGCGCGAAAGTCGCGGTCTAGATGGGATTACGATGGTCCCTGAAAGGGACGCGCCCTTCGGTCCTACTTTTCGTTCAATAGGAGGCAGCGAACAAGTGTCCATTCGTGGAACCCAGCCCTCCCCTTCCGATTTGTTTCGGTTTCAGTCTGTCTACCAACGTCATGATGACGTTACTCGGGTAGAGGTCTATTCAAAAGCGTCAATTTTACGACGCGCAACCCAACTCCCACACACGTGCATAACTGGGTCGTAAAACCGCAGGACCTAAAACAGCAGATGATGTCTCTGCTTCTTATTACGCTGTCCAAGGTTACCCCCAAGTCGTGAAATGGTACGAAGCGAGGGATACGTCAACGGACCTCATGACATCAAGAAGGTACTCGGTGGGTGGCCAGCCGCCTAGCGGCAAGCAGTGTTCCACTCTATGACTGCGTGCGTGCTGAAGTAGCCGACAAAATGCGTAGAGTTGAGACAACATTTTCATATTTCTCTTCTGTTCCCAACCAAGAGACTCCTTTTAAAAAAAAAAAATCACCGGGTGTCCTTAATATGGCTTTGACGCTCTGATATTTGCGATTCATTATATGATGAACGCATTGTAACTGCAGGAGTATTCAGAAAATAAAGTACTTTCCCGTACACGTCGTGGGTTGGCGGGACACAAATCTTTGAACAAACTTCGATGTCGGGCTCTTATTATTGTAGAAGAGAGCCTTGACCATTCCCATTGGTTCTCGTAAGCACGTGACCTCTCCCGCGGGTGCCTCACTGGCGCCGATGGCTATTCCGACAACGGCGAGCCCTTTCACCACCACCACCACCACCACCACCATCACCACCTCCTCCTATTCCGCGATGCCGCAGTCGGTTCTGTTTCGGTTTTCGGGGCGCCCGTCTTTTTACCTGTCTATTGCTCCGTTTCCTGTAAAATTCGCAAGACAGGATGACATCGATGCCAATTACCGTCCATTACATTTACCCACCATAACTAGCGGCAAAACGTCACAAACCCTCAAATTTCGTGGCCGCCGTCGTACTCTGCAGGGATCTTCGAATACAATTTTTGACACTGCATCCCTCTAAATATTAGCCAGGGGATTGACGCAGTCTGCACTCTAAGAAAAAAGGAGTAGTACTATTAGTCCCTTTACTGAAATGTATGCAAAGTTCGGGGACCATTTGCGCTGGTGTAGAATAAATTTTAGGGCCAGGGTAATAAAATGGGGAGTAGGTGCAATCTATAGGAGACTTGAAGAAAAATCCCAGAATGCTTAGCGCCGCTTTGAACTATGGGAGCTGTGAAAGGAACGGGTGGCCTCCAAGCTGTTTCGATGTCTCCCCTACCTGTCCATTGTCCACAACGTGCTAATGTCAGCGAAAGCGAAACGTGAAGGAATATTCTGCGTTCCCCCACTGCGTTTCTTTTCTTTTCTTTTTTTCTTCTTCTTTTTTAAAAATGGAATAGCATGCCAACCTTGGTCTGGCAGGCCTTTTAATAAATGCATATCCCCACCACCACCACAACACACACACACACACACTGAGCAAGCGCCCAGAATGCAATGCGTGCGCAAAGAGCACTGGGATTTTCTGAAGTCGCCTACTTTCTTTCTCACACTGTAGTTGCCGTGAGCCCAATCTTCTGGACGTTCATCTTCACACTGGTATAGCTTTCATGTTCTCCTCTTTCGCCTCCGTCGAGAGCCGCCTCCAATCCTTTTCACTTTCTGCCATCACATGAACATTACTATTTCGCTTCGTTCCGAGTTATAGCGTCCCCCTTCCACGCGCTTGTCTATTGATGACATGTCCTTTTCTCAACTTTCCACTTCGACTTCGAGAAAATCTAGAAAATTCTCAACTTCCTCTTTGCCTTCGGGGATACCTCCCGCGTACTTGCGATTGTAGTCTAAAATCACGTATTTTGGTATGACCTTGCGCAACACGATCATCAGCATGACTCCGTATCCTTTCGGGTCGACATCAAAGACCCCGTAGACTTCGTATCCACCAGCAATGGTGTAGAGTATCGCCCCTGGAGATGAAGCTCCCCATTCATCATCTCACAATAAAGTTGTTGTTGTTTGTTAACGCATGTATCAACAACAACAACAACAGATATATTCTGAGGATGAAGTGTATGATCAGAAGTGTGAGGTATCAGATTCGAATATTTCTCCCAGCATCCTTAATGGGACCAGTTAATTCATCTCCTCATGTGCTCCGCACTACGTAAATTTACTAAGTACAGTCTACTCTATGCAGTCTTGTCGTACACTCCATTACTGGAAAGGACAACACAAGCGCCCGTGTTGTCTTAACGCGATCTCACCTACAAGAGCACGATATCATTCTGAGGGGTGCTATATATGCTGCGAAGCTCTCTTTTTTGAGCTTATGCGCTAAGCAAGTTCGTAGCGCAAAGGAATTTTCTGTTTATACGTTTCGTGTGATTAAATAACGAAGCTTTAGGCAATTAAGGATGATGGCTTCGGGCAAAATAAAAGGATGACAATGAGGACTGAACATGGGTGTGGGATAGCATGAAAGACATGCGACGGGAACAAAAGGCGGTAATGGATGTCAGCTGTGGTGGAGTGAACCTCTCTCTAACGATATCAATATATGACGCATGAACATTTCGTTTTCCTGATTATGATTTTTCGAGCAGTGTTTTATTGTTAGCCTGATGCGAGTCTGAAGGATGATGATGATGATTGGAGTTTTTATGGCGCACAAGAGTTGGGACTAACACCCGACGTTGGCATCCAAATCAAATGCCAAAAAATCAACAAGTCACGAGAAAGTCACGTTTAAATGTGGCTCCTCATATTGTAAGATTTTTTGTTGTTGCAATTCTTCGTTGTATGGCATTGTTGTATGGCATGCATTCAGCTTGAAGGGCACGAGTTTCTCTCGGAGTGCACGTGGTGTCTCTATACAAAGCAAGCGCGAACTAAGTCATAATAACAAATCACATTCCGCACAGGATTGCGACATTGACTTTCAGACGATGCAAATCTTGGGATGAAGACTTTTCTTTCCGCGGTGGACTGGGAACGCGAATGAAGACACGAAAACGACTAAAAATCGTGACGTCATTTGTGTGCACCACTAATACAAAGAAGCATACTAACCCCCATATCTCCTATTCCTTCCTGCTGTCCTCTCTCCACCTGTCCACCTTTGTACGCCGCTCATAACCACAGTTGCTTCGCGGCGTTAACACGGAATTTAAAAACAAAAAACAAACGGTAGTAGGCCGAAACTAAAACAGAAACCAACATGAGCCAGTAACGGAGGCGGTAGCGGAAAGAAAAAAAAAGAAAAAAAAAGAAGATCCCGTTACCTTTCTCTAGTCAAGGTAACGGCATCTTACGTCCTGCGAGGAGAATTATTTGCACTTTTAGCGCCCTTTTGACACGCACGTATACACCCGCATAAATAGCTGCCATAAGCACTCCTGCAAGGCCCCAGAAACCTCGCCCGAATGGCACGCGTCCTTGGCAACCAACCGACGGCCGGCCAGCGCATGTTTCTGTTTAAGCGTTACATCCAGAACGACGAGCTACCATTATTCCGCGCTAATTCGGCCGTTAACAAAATCCAGACTCTGGTGCGTACACTTCATTATGGAAGCTGAGGGCCTCCTATTAGTGCTCCCCGGACACAACAGCGGCTACCGTTGTCGGGGGCCGCATTCCCCCGGGCTATATGGATATAGAGAATTCGTACAAATGCACCGACATTCCCACGGGAGCACTTCTTGAGTTTCTGTTGCGGTCTATAGAATGCGTACGTATATAAGGTCACATCCGCAGGAATTCGGGCTGAGTGTGGGACGGGATAGCCCTCCCTTTTTCCCTACTTTGCGGAATCGAAACGCGTTCGCAATCGACGTGCGAAGGATATCGGAATTTTGAGTGTGTCGACGATGCGTGAAACGGAATACAGTGCTAAAAGAGAACATCGCCGCCTATCACGCTGCTAGCAAGCCAACGTCTCAACAACAACAACTTTATTTTGGCTTTGGAGAGTGGGGAGGTTCATCGCCACAGGCGATACTCTACCCCATTGCTGGTTGGAATGTGGGGAATAAAATAACGAGCCCCGTCACAATAACGATCGAAGTCCGATGGTGTCCAGAAATGTCAGAAGAGCTTTGAGCGCAGAGCCTTGCTGGGCTGGATTAGGCCAGGGACCAAGCAATTTCGATAGGGAGAAGGGGCGAGAGTCCAGCTGACGAAGAGACAAGGAGAGTGTGGTTCGGGAAGGTTGGTAGTGGGAGCAATATAGAAGAATATGCTCCAGAGTCCAGATCCTCAAGCACGCCACAGTGGCAGCAGGTGGGAGAGTCAACTTGTCTCATGCGGTACCGCCACTGAGCTGTAAAGGCCACATCGAGGCGCATTCGGTGGATTAATGCAGCATCTTGACGAGAGGTGTTTCGTGGCATGCGGAAAGCGAGCGTTGGATCAACTGTGTTCAACATAGAGGGGGGAAGAATGTCGGTTGTCCATTGGCGGGAAGCCAGGGGTGTCACTAGGCGTCGAAGAATTGAATGGCGGTCTCCTCTCAGCAGAACAATACTGGTCCATTTCCGATACGAGAGTGCTGCTTCTGCGGCGCTGTCGGCCTGCTCGTTCCCCACGACACCACAATGGGCTGGAACCCACTGGACAACTAGCCTGTGGCCTGCTGCGTAGATAGTATGGTAAGCCATTAACACATCTGTGACTAGGGGTGCGGATGGGCCTCGTATGCCGGAATTTTCAATTGCTTGAAGTGCAGATTTGGAGTCTGTGAAGACTGCCCATTCCCGCGGTGTAAAATCAGCGATGTGTTGTAGAAAGAAAAGGATGGCATAGAGTTCTGCAGCTGTGGAAGAGGTTGGATGTGAAAGGCGTCTTCCGTGCACTACGCCTTCGGATGGTATGACGAATGCTGAGGCGGACTTGTTGTTTCGGGATGCGCCATCGGTATATGCTGCCGTAAACGTAGAAAACTTCTCGTCTACCAGAGCATGAATATGTGATCGGAGGACTTGAGGGGGGACCTTATCTCTTCTTTCCAGAAGGTTAGGAAGGCGTACAAAAGTGGGCGGTACCGGTAGAGACCAGGGGGCTTCCGGTGGTATAGTGTCCTTAGTTATGAAGCCAGTGAGAGTCTGGCGTGTCCTCTGCGCTACTCGATAGAAGTCGCTTTCAGGGCGGTATCGAATTTTCCTCAGGAGCGGGTGGCGGGGAATGTGAGAACGCAAACGGAGGAAGTGCCGAGCCGTTTCACGTTCACGGAGAACCTCAATCGGGAGCTCACCAGCTTCAGCCAGTACTTGCCGTGTTTCAGCCATTCTTGGAACTCCGAGGCATCGACGAAGGCTTCGAGCGAACAGGGACCGAAGTGTATTTAATGAAGTTGTTGATATCTTGTGCAGAATAGGAAGGCTGTAAAGCACAGTCGCCCTCACCAATGCCGCGTGAACCGCGAGCAGGGAACGCTGATCACAGCCCCATCCTAAGCCAACCAGGTTGAATTGCGGGGAGCCATCGCTGCACTTTAGTTTCAAGGTGTTTAATGTGCCGAGCCCAGCGCAAGTCCGAGTCGATCACCACGCCAAGGATGCGGTGGAAGCGTACCGGCTCAAGCTTCTTTGTACCAAGCCAAAGAGGGAATTTGGCCATAGCTTTGCGCGTGAAAGAGAGCTCGACACACTTTTCTGGTGAAAGGTCCATCCCAAGGTGCATGAGGTACGTATGGATATTATTTAAAGCGAGCTGCAGGCGGCGCTGTATGGCTGGGCGTGATTTTCCTACTGTCCAAAGGGCGACGTCATCTGCATACACGGAAAACGACACTTTACGAGGAATTACTGATTGTAGGTCGGCCATCACCACGTTAAATAGTGTCGGGCTGAGAATGCTTCCTTGTGAAACAGGATGCTGAGGGCTTTGGCCTTGGGACGTACGGACAGCGAAAGTTCGGTCCGTAAGGAAGTCTTGGAGCCAGATGAAGGGCCGACCGGATACCCCAAACGGCGTGCAACACACAAATGTACTAGACGGTATCATATGCGCGCTTGATGTCGAGGAAAACCGATAGGACGATCCGTAGATGGGCACGACCATGTTGAACTGTAGAGACTATAGGTCGAGAACTGGATCCATGGAGCTTCGGTGGCAACGAAATCCAGCCATTTCGTGACGTCTCAACTGACACCAGCCAACGTCTCAAATGACACCGTTCTCTCCACAAATTTGTTGAGAACTGGTGTACGCCTTTTTATGACCCATATGCAGTTACGTTAATTGTCACAAAAGGAGTACGCCCTGCGCTTTCCACAAATCGAGATTGATAACGGTATATCATGCTGTGCAATTGTTGACCTTCAGAGCGTTATCTGGTGAGGTTCCGTTTTAAGGGTGTACCTCTAAAATGTCAGTTGTTTATCGACGGATATCTGCTGGGAAAATATCGTTATTTTATACATCGACGCAAACAAATTGATAAACCATTGATATTTCCGAAGCGTATCAGTTGGGCAAATCTTATTAGCTTTAGTAGATCTGCTATTAGTTCTGAGTCCCTAACGGCGAGTGTAATATGGATCTCGATGGCAGGCTCGAAAACACGATATACTAGTCGCCTGATTCCTTTCAAGTCCACTCTCAACGCAGGATTTCACTACATAATCAGCTCACAACCAACTGTCGGTTTAAAATGGCACTATTTACTGACGTCCTCCCTTCTGTGACACTTTCCCAGTTTCGTTTTTGTCCCAAAAAGAGTACGGCTCGCCCTTTCCACAACACGGGGGAAAGGGGGGAGCAAATTATGGTTTGCTCGGAGCGTGCTATGCGGTGAAGTTCTGTGAAGCCGGTATATCGTCACCACCAATTTTCTTCTCTTTTTTTTATTCCCGTGGTAGAGCCGCGAAGCAACTATGCCGATGAGCGCCGTACAGATGTGGACAGATGTAGAGAGGACATCCAGTGTGTGTGTAAGAAGAGGGAAAGAATGGTGCCCACCCCCGTACCACACGAAGTATCACAGGAGGGAGCACCGATAGCAAAAGAGACAGCTAAGAGAAAAAGAAGATACTGGAGTACAGGACAGAACATAGATAGACTTGAAATAGGAAAAATGTGGAAGTGACCCCTACCAACAATCCAACGGAACCACAACCAGGGGAAAAGACTCGGCAAACAACGGCTTTAATTTTCTTCGCTTCTCAAATAATACAACAAGTGCCATAAAGGTACAACGGTACAAATGTTGGGTCATCTTCCCTCCGGTTATCGTCCGGTTATATAAACCTAGGTACACCTTGGAGTGGACATGTCCGCCTCGGCCATAGAGAGGACAGTAGGAACAATCGGTGTAGAGAGGACAGTAGGAACAGGCCGGGGCAGGAGGTGTTAGTATGCGTCCTGTGCCGACTTCAGGGGAGCTGCGCCGACTATCGTCTGGAGAGTCGGCCAGAAAACCAGGGAGAAATTTTAGACAGAACAGCCAGTGGTAGGATTCGAACCTATCACCTACCAGTCTCCAGCACGACCGTATAGCTACCACCAATGACCGCATGCTTTTACACTCAGCCATGCCGCTGGTATATACCACCAGCACCACCGTCACCTCTGTTGTAAGGGTGTACCCCGCACCACACTTGTAGCGGAAAATCAATTACATTTTACATTACCTCCCACTTGATTATTGCGTTGCTGCTTTGCCCTGCCCTGTCTCTTTCTGTTGCGCCCGTTTTAATTGCCTGACGGTTTTCCTGAGAACGAAGATTGTGCAATGTAAGCGGAGGACCCTCGACTCGAATGACGCTTAATCGGAACGGTGTATAGTCTGACTTATGTTCTCAAGTTTCTGACAGCGTTCGTATTCATCCAAGATGCGACAAAGGAACTCGAGCTGAAAAGGGAAAAAAAAAAAAAAAAAAGATTCCCGCAAGACTGTAATGAGGGCCGGCGGCATTGCGTTGCCTCATTACCTTGGCGCAACAACACAAACAGCTGACTGCGCTTAATTTTGAAAAGTCTTCGATACAAGTATTGCTCGTAAGTTTCGTGGAAGAGCTTTATATCTATATACTAGGCGGGGGAAATAATCAGTCCAAAGAAATAAAATAAACGACTCAGAAAAGGGATCGCGTAAACAGAAACGAAAGTCATAAGGGGGGGGGGGGGGGGTGAGGTCTGGAAGGCGCATTCATACTCATTATTTAAACTGCGTTTCTCTCGGAAAATTCGATTTAAACGGCTTCCAGACGATGATGAAGGCTATATATACTCTCAGAAGCCAGGGGCCTCAAACTGAAATCGAGTCGCTGACCGCATTGTCCTTAGAGCGTATCATGGAGGGCCGCACAGGAAAGGAAATTAAGGAATGACCGTAATTACCGTAAGATACCCTAAAATACCGTAGAGTAAAAATATACACAAAGAACAGGAACGGTGTAGTTATCGCGTAGCGGGACGGTACAAGAGTGTGCTGGGAAATTCCACTTGGCACTCCAAGATAAATAAATATGCTGTTTTTCCAAATGGCATAACTGAAAACATGGAAGTCGTTTCGAGAAAAATACGTAGTTCTTCACAAACGCTTATAACATTTTTCAGGAGCGCTGAAATTATCTCCTGTCTACACAATGCATTGTCGCCCTTGTTTAAGCTTTCAGCTCTGAGATGGAAATGGAAAAATCAGAGAAAAACAGCAACCCGATTTTATGGACATTGGATGGTTTCGACTTTGCGGCCTAATTATAACTCCAAAAAACTTAAAATGCAATGGCCCTTCTTCATAACAGTTGCACCTCCATCTTTTTTCTTCTTTCTACTTCTCTTTGTTCGTTTTTAACTTACCGCGCGGACGACATCCCGAGAGGCAATACTGCTTCTATAAGCTTGTAAACTTAGTCATCATCATCATCCATTCATCTATGTTGTTGTTGTTGTTGTAAACTTAGTGCGAGTATTAAGATGAGCCAAGCTGAATCTTCACACTGATTAAGTGTTAGTTTGGTCGCAGTGCTATTTCAGCATCGTTCACGTTGTGCAGGTTGCTGTGACCATAACTTGCTGTTCAGGTTCATGAGTCACATGCACCGCTCACATACGTATGTGCTGCCTGACATGAACAGGGTCAGCACGACGCCAGGCAAAGGTAAAAAGTAATGCCTGAAAATCTGGTTTCATTCCTGATTCTTCATTACATTTTTTTTTTAGAATGCGTGTTCTCTCTGGTCGGTGGTCAACGGCCCTCGGTACACAGAATAGCTGATTGCGGGACGCGTGTTTTAGACCCCTGCTCTAAACGGAAATGGTATGCTGGTGACGACGTCAATATTACCTCCTGGGTACGTCAGTATTACCTCAATTTGGCTCACTGGAGTGCTGGTACGTTGCTTGGAGAGGATCGTGCAGCCTGGACCGACTTCATGGGAAACTGTGCCGACGTTTACTTTGCAACGTACGAAGAAAACCCGGAATAAACGCTTATAGACAGGACAATTCGTAATGATCAGCAGCGGTCACGGATAAGTTACTTCTAAAACAAAAAGATGACGGTGGCTGTGCTCTGAATCATACCTGGGTAAATTACTTCTAAAATGTAATTAAATTAATTACTCATTACTCCAGCTAGAATTTAATTAAATTACATTACTCTTTACTGCAATCGAAATGTAATGAAATCACATTACAATTAGTACTACGAAAAAGTAATGACATTACAAAGTCAGCACTGCGAGCTTAATCGTAACGATGTTGAGGATGTGGAAATTCATTGTGGACGTTGGAATTCTTTTAACTCGCCAGTCGGCAACTCTCTTACTGCCAAGTGCCAACACAGAACACATACTCGATTCTTTGGTGAAAAGTAATGAGTAATGTCATTAAAATTACTGCCCAAATGTAATTAACTTACATTACAAATTACATAACGTCAAAAGTAATGCATTACATTACTAACTACCACAAAAAGTAATTCATTACTGTAATGACATTACTGCCCAGGTATGCTCTGAATCACAGGCGTTGGGGTGTGACGTATATACGGGACATGTTACCCATGATAGTTTATCCGTGAAGTCATTTTGACTCGTTTCGTGACGCCCTATACGTGAACCGCTTTGGTGAATGTCATTGCTAGCGCGGGTGCCTTCTTATTCGTTCGTTGTCTGTGAAGTCAGTAAAGTTGGTTCTGCAAATTCAAGAACACGCAAATGATTGCACCTAACTTAGAACCTGCAGACCTGAATCCGTTGACAAAAAGTGCAACACGCTTTCCAGAAAATCAGTCTTGAGAAAGATATGGGACTGCTTTACGCTTTATTTTAAAGTTTTCCCACTTACCACTTTCAATCACTACTCGCAGACGACGGTGGTTCGTCTCCATGACTACGACCGCTGAAAGCACGTACGTGATTGCCTACGGCCGTTGAAAACACGATCCCGATTGGTTGACTCTTAGTTGTTACGTCACGTCGACGAGTAAGCAGGCTTTCTGTATAGGTGGTGTTGGAAGTGCTCAGATATTAAGTAAACGGATTTTAAAGATCAACCCTGCTTCCGCAGAAATTCCGGCGGCGTGACGTCACTTCTCAAGCGCACGAGTGAGAGCGCTGCGCTCAGAGGAGCAAAGGCGTGGGAAAGCGCAGCATTCCTTTTCTCATGGTCGCGCCCTCATTGGTTCTTAGGGAGTGACGTTTTCTCGTTTTTCCGGAGAGGGAATTCGGGCATACTCTCAACATCTGGCGTCTGCCCTTGTCATGTATTCCGTCGAATAACAGTCAAACTACGTATACGTCGCTATTTTGCGTGGGATTTTCAATACCGTGGTTACGGTATCGCTGAACCGCGTACAACGAGGAATAAAATGACACTATAATTTTGAAATCGACAAGAACGGATGTGAGCGTCCTTTTTTACCAATGTTCTAAAAGTTAGTTAATTACAACCTTATCGGATTAATTCTGCACGATCTAAGAGGGCACTTGTTTTTTACGACTGCTAATAAATCAGCTGTGGTTTCATTCATATTTCTTTCATTTGTCTGCCTTTTTTTTGTGCGTCTCAGCTGGAAGACCCTGAACATTCTGGTCCTGCACTAATACGTGAACCAGCGGGTAGCCAGAAAGGGGGGGGCTCGGTGGTTACCCCCTCGTACCCCTTTGGTAGTGCATTTAAGAACGGGAAAAATAGGGTGAAATATCCCTCGTGCAAAGTTCCCGTATAGAACCCCTCCAGAAGAACCCGTTTTCTGGCACTGCCGCTGCAGCCGACGGTATTCCGCCGACACGGCTCCGAAGACAGAAGCCTCGATACACAGACTTTTTCCCTCGTCATTTTTAACCGCCAAACCAGAGGGTGTCGGGCAAAATTGAAAACATGTTGCCGAGAGTTCATTTCGTATTCCAACAGCAGCTCGTATTGAACGATGGCTTCGCGTCGGCCAATATGAAGACAGAAAAGAAAAAAAAATTAAAAGTTCCAGAAGCCACGCAAAAGACGTCGGCCTGGTAAAGTTTTCAACAGAATCCCAATGCCTTGAGCGATATGCAACCCTCTGTATGGGAAATGCAAATTGGGGTTGCTAAGTTACAGGTACGTGCTCCTGCCTCGAGAGGGCGCTGTTCCACTTTTCCTCGTATTTTCTTTGTGCCCCTTTTGACTGCGGCGAATCAATGCGTCGGTTTCGTGGGAAGAAGTTGCGTACATTCACTCATAAGTTTCTCATCTTCCTTCGAGGCACCAGACAGACTTAGAGAAAGTTTTGAGTCAAATTTGGCAAACGAGGTAGCGAATGCCTTTGGGAATAAGGGCGGTGCGCTCGTCTGACGAGAACCAGAACGGTAGAATTCGTAATGAGGAGTTGCAAATTGTCGCTGCTTTGCTTTTTTGTGCGGCTATTAATGTGAACCCCGCGCGGCTCAGTGCGGCGTTTGGTTGATTGCTTAGTGCTGGAGAGTTAGTGCTATTGGTTACGTCGGGGAATGCTTCGAGTGATGAAATAAATAATAGCAATATAGGGTAAATACACAAATCTTTTGAAGCGCTGAAATTCTATCGCGTTGTATTAGATGCGTAAAGAACAAAGACTTTATGTTAATGTGAGAAGGCGTTACCACAGCTGATTCAGAGACACGGTAAGTACACTGTTAAAACAGGACTTCACCACATAGCACGCTCCTAGCCAACCAGCATTCCGGATGATATCATTCTGTGCATGGATTTGTTGAAAATGGGAGGAGGCGCCTACCTGGTACAGATTATCTTGTCCCAGAGAGGCGCCTCCCTCTCCTTGAACAGATCATGACACGGAATGATATCATTCGATATGATGGTTGGCTAGGAGCGTGCTATGCGGTGAAGTTCATTTCTAAGAGTGTACGCCTATACACTGTTAAAACAGAACTTCACCACATAGCACGCTCCTAGCCAACCATCATCTCGAATGATATCGTTATCTGTCCTGATTTGCTGAAAACGGGAGGCGTACGCCATTTTTGTGACAATTATGAACAGCATAAGTGTCACAAAAAGGCGTACGCCTACCGTTTTGAACAAATCAGGGCACATAGCGATATCATCCGAGTTTATTGTTGGCTAAGGGCGTGCTATGCGGTGAAGTTCATTTTTAAGAGTGTAGTACGGAAACGTTGATAGTGCAGGCGACGAAGAGGCGGGACGTGTGGCTCCTCCACTGTGACGGCATTTTGGAGAGTCCACTTGTCGCAAGCGAAGTCCACTTGTCCAGCAGTGAAAGCGACCCACTGAGTCGCATCCGACGATTTCTACGCGTAATATGAGACAAGTGTATGGAAATCGTGTTGCCCTGTGTTAACAACATTACAACTTCCTTGCGAGTACAGATCCCGACAAAAGTTTACGGAACACCAGAACGACGTGTTTCTTGATCGGAGCGACACCCTGGCAGCGAACGGGAGTGGACACACTTACTGAGAGGTGTATAGAGTATACCCAGTCACCCGTTTGTAAGTTTATCTGCTCCTGTTTGCAGCAACGACGGTATCGCTCACCTGACTACACCTCTACGGTGTTCCGTAAACTTTTGTCGGGACCTGTACGTACTCAACACCGCAAATTGATGGAGTATGACCAAGTTATGTTCCCCGGCATAATCTCTCGTAGCCAAGCCAGATCAGGCTGTCGAACGTCACTCCGTAAATCCTTCGTTTTAAAGTTGCATAAAGGTCACGCTTCTCCGTACATGGCTGATATTTTTTTCAGTGGCCTTTTGAAAAGTTAACTAACGCAGTGATAAGACAGCAAATATTCGGGTCTCTCCTCATCGACCGCTTGATTAATTGAGGAGGGTTTTGAGCAACCCTAAATGTCACTTCACCGCTCCTCTAAAAGTACCGTAAAGCGGCGGACAGACATGTTGTGTTGGTGGCATATAGTTTAACAGGATGATGCTTGTAAACAGAGCAAAACTATAGTTATACGAGTACAAGTGACAGGGAACGCTTGAAGGAGCAATGAGATGACATTCAACGTCGTTCGATATCCGCACCAGGAGTCACCATGCAAAATATTTTCGCTCTGCGGTGCGTTGTTGGCGTCCAATCGAATTGACACGCAAAAAAAAAAAAAAGAAAAAGAAATATGCAGTCGGAGAAGGCAGCCCGCGTGACGTACTGGAGGCTCCGTGCCTTGTTTCGTTTTTTTTTTTTTTTTCTTCATAGCTCACGCGCAGCTCATACATGCTTGAGCTGTGCCGCTGTACGTCACCCGTCACGTGAGGGGAGTGGTATACGTCATCACGACATCATCTCGTTCTGCGATGCTATCGTTTCACGAGGAGAAAAATCTTTCAAGGGTGCGCGGAACAGAGGCGTCGCGCTCGCTCTCTAGGTCATCTGCGCTAATCGTTATTTCGCAGGAACTCATTTTATTCGTTAGAAAACACTCCGCACTGAAAAATAAAAACAAAAACAAAAAATTGGTCGTGCTCCTCAGTGCTCCTTAAATATTTTAAATTTGCTAGTAAAATTGTGGGAAAACGGCTCGGTGTGACGTCTGGTGGGATCCCCAATCTAATCCCCAATTTATCGAGCAACCGTGATTTTCGCTCCTGAATGGTTTGCTGCTCGTATGCGTGTTTGTGTTTTTTTTTTTTTTTTCGTATTTGTGTTTATGCGTATGCGTGTATGCCTGATTTGTTGACAACGGGAGGCGTACGCCTACCATTTTCAACAAATCAGGGCAGACAACGATATCAGTCGAGATTATGGTTGGCTAGGAGCGTGCTACGCGGCGAAGTTCATTTTTAAGAGTGTACGTTGGCATATGTATCCCAGGCCTTGTTATCATAATTTCTGCTCGTCTTAGCATTTTTTTAGCTCCTTTAATGCTCGTTTAAAGTTCTGCGCGCGTAACTAACATAACCTCTTTATACATCTGGCAACGCAGTGTCATTCCTTCTGAACCCTCACCATGGTCTTTCGGCAGGCAGTGTAGACTTCTTATGCCCGGTGTTACCAACGCGTGTTAACACCTGAACCGATGTCAGACATCCCTAAACTTAGTGCCACAATGCGTCAACCCTCTTTTACCAACGCGAGATGCGAGACTTTCCTTCAAACAGGGTCACATAGAGCTGTTGCAAACACGTGAGGGTTGACGATTATCACAAAGTTGGGGAAGTCCAATGTCGGTTCAAGTGTTAACTGAAGTTGGTGAAACCGGGCCATAGTATTTGGAAATGTGGCTTGTCTTGCGTTTGCTTCCAAGGTGTCTACAACACAGAACGTATACTTCTGAGAAAA
This sequence comes from Ornithodoros turicata, assembly GCF_037126465.1. Lineage (NCBI taxonomy): Eukaryota > Metazoa > Arthropoda > Arachnida > Ixodida > Argasidae > Ornithodoros > Ornithodoros turicata. The sequence continues at coordinate 25,749,882 of NC_088207.1, forward strand.
CCTCCCGAAAAAATTTGCAAATGAATCTTCAGGGCCACAATTTCAGATTTCATTTCATCATTTTCTCTGGCCACGTTCTTTCATAATGAAGCGACTAAATCCATTACAAAGCCAAACAAACGCTGTCAGATGTTTTCTTGTGATGCTTAGAGTCCACCGTGCAAAATACATCGTGTCTGCACAGTTCCCCCTGAAGTCTGCCCAGGACGCATACTTACCCCCCCTGTCCCCCGCTCCTTCCTGCTGTCCTCTCTCCATCTGTCCGCGTCTGTACGCCGCTCATAGCCACAGTTGCTTCAGAGTGCTAACACGGAACTTTAAAAAATGACACTTAAATTCCTTACCAATTATTTACGATGGAATTTGATAGCCTCGCTGCCGCGACGTCATTGTCAGGAGCTTCTGGCTTTTGTTCTGCCAAGCAGCCAAGCCAAGCCAGACAGGTTCCAGACAAAGCTTGCTAATTACAATATGTTCTATGGTATCTTAAAACAGACCTCTGACTCGTTTATCTCGTTCGCACTCCTTCCTGTCGTCCGCCAATACGCTAAGAAAGTTTGCATCAGCGCAGGGGAGAGTGTAAAGGTTGGAGAAACCACGTGACGAAGTCTCTGTCAATTCGCAAGCCAGCCACAAAAGAAAGGGGGAGGGGGGATCGTAGATCGGCGTGAATCCACAGTAGAGAACCACGTGCGCCTCAACCTTGGGACGTTACCCCTTTATTTGGGAGAGGGAACCAATGAGGTCGCTCCACGGGCAATAGAGGAGAGAGGGAAACTGAGGAGCGTAGCGTACGTGAGCTCACGCAGATGTCATCCTGAAACCGAAGCTGGGTGGGAACATGGCGGGTAGTTGGTCCCTTCTTCTTCAGCGGCACCGTGACTGCCGAGAGCTCGAAGCACTGCGCATGCAGAATAAAGTGTGCATATTCATGCAGGACGGGGCACCTCCACACTGGAGTCGGCGCGTTCGCCAGCGACTGAACAGAACATTCCCTCGGAGGCGGATGGGCAGGGGCCTCCCCTAACATGGAGTGGCCTCCCCGATCCTCAGATCTTTCCCCATGCGACTTCTTCCTTTGGGGTTACGTCAAAGATCAGGTGTACCGCGGCACCATCAACACGGTAGGAGATCTCAAGCAAAGGATTGCGCAAGCGTTTCGCTCCATTGATGATGGAATTCGAGAGCGCGTACACTGAAAGAGTATGAACAAAGACTCCGTCGCTGCATCAGTGTTCGCGGCGCGCATGTTGAGGCATACCGGCCTTCCTGAACGATTAAGTTTCCATCTCGAAAAGGCCCTTTTCAGGGCCAAACATTTGATGCCACACTCTAAAAACAGAACTTCAATGCATAGCACGCTGTGCGCCAACCGTTGCTACGAATGATAGGGTTATCGCCCGTGATTCGAGGAGAGAGGAGGGCGTACGCCTTTTTCTGGCAGTTTGGATATACGATAAATGTCACAAAAAGACGTACGCCCTCCTCTCTCCTCGTATCAGGAGCGATAACCCTATCATGCGTGGCGATGGTTGGTGCTCAGCGTGCTATGCGGTGAAGTTGTGTTTTTAGAGTGCACGGAGACAAGGCACCTGTAGAAAAACTACGACGTCACACTTTCCCTTTGTTCTCTATAGGTAGTTTGAATGCCGTTCGCAACGCCGCTTCCGACTGTGGCGCCATCTAGCTGATGGAACGGGAACTGGTATGGGCCATAAAAAATGTTAAGGAACTAGCGTTTTTCTTTTTTATTTTTACGAATTAATTTGCAATAAGTTTAAAGGGGTGACTGTACTGACAAAATTTTAGCGCATGATACGTCGTCCGATGCATAGCTAAGCTCTCGAAAGGCCGGCCGTATTCTATGTTTTATCGTAATTGCAAACCCCGAACTTCATCTCGTGCAACCCTGTATATGTGGCGTTATGCATCGGATAGCGCGCATGCGCCGGGCGTACGAGATATCGCGGCGCGGTCAACCGAACTTCCGCTAAATTATAGCGCTATATAGCTCCGCTGCTCAGGTGTGAACCGTCCGATAACAGTGGGCGCTGTTTTTGCGCGCCGTTTTCTAGCGCTGTTATTAGCGCGCTGCTATAAGTCGGAACAGGCCTTGAGTCACGGAAGATATCGCTAAAAACCAGCGTTAAAAACACTAAGGGCGACACAGGACGGACGCACTGCACTTTCAACAAATGTTTAATGATTCATCACCTTACGTAACACTTCAGCGCCACGTCGCTCCACTTAGGCACACGTTTTTAGCCAGTGTTTTCGAGAAATGCATGTATCTTATCAGAGTAAAATCAGAGTGTGTGAACAACAGGCCCAAATTGGTACTTGATTCACAGGAGAAGCGTGCTGCGAAGGTGGCGTGATATACGTAGATGAGGTGTGGTGACGCAGGTGGCGGGTGTGGAAAGCACAAGACGGCATGGGCCTTTCGCCAGCATGGCTCTGTGGAGGAAGGTTCGTGACGTTTCTCGTCTCGGGTACTTGCAATACGAACTTGATTGTAAAGATTGTAAAGGTTCCCAAATATCCGAACAGAGTTCGAGTTGCAATATATTTGTAAGAGCCAAAATATTAAAATATTCACAAAATCGAAATATTAACATATTATATGTTAAGACCTCTCAAACACAGAGGAAGGAAGAATCGTGTTCAAATCTGCCCATATAGCGACACAGCTGTCGTTGTATTTCAGCTGCGAGTACCAAAAAGTTGCACTGCTACTCGGAAACTTCTCTCTCAGAAAAAAGGGTGTGAAAAGGTGGTAACTTCTATACTTACCACCACCTAGTTCAACATAGCGTCTGATAAAGGGTGTAAAAGGGTGGTAAAAGCAATTATCATACATCGAAATTGCTAAGAAAAGGCGTACGCCCCCCTCGCAAACCGAATCAGAAGCGGTAACCCAATCATTCGTGGGAGAGAGTGAGGTACACTCTAAATCGTTTCACACCTTTAAAGGTGTAAAATAGGTGTATTAACAAAGATCACACCCCTTTCACACCCTATAACTTTGTTTTGGAAGTTCCTGAGGGTGTAACAATGGTGTACTACGCCCTCAGGTGAAATATGGTGATAGTGTGTCGCCAGGGTGTAGAAAGGGAGTATGTTTGTTTTCGTTCACATGAACAAAAGTAAATATATACAACTACAGGGAACAGGAAGTTACATTACAAAAGTGCATGCCCTGGATTTACAACACGTCTACAATCTGGTAATGCATGCAGATTTAGAAGATCTGTTGAGAGAGTGCTTAAATTTCTTAAAACACGTTGCTCCTCATTGCAAGACAGAACAAATACATGATAGTGCTCATCATACTCAACTGTAGTTAATGTTTGTATGAGAAAAATGGTATCAGAGTTAATAACATGTATGCCTGCAATCTCAATGAACACGGGTAAGTCCTCCTCGGAAGATTCTTTGGCAAGCCAACAGCAAATGTGTTATCATCATCAACTGCACTTTTCACATGGACTATAGATTCTGCGTGAATATCACGGTCATGAATGTAACTCTGAATTGCTTCTGGGGCATGTTGAAGTAGTATCTCCTTGGAACCATCAGTAGATGTGGCATTTCTCATGAAGGGCTGCGACCACACATGCATTTGATAATATTGATGCCTTCTTGCTAATGAAAGGGTTATGTTCTTAAAATGTCAATTTTTTCTAGCAACATCTTTAAAATGCTGGTGTTTCCCTTCGAAACGCGTACAACCATACAGATAGGAAAGGACCAAACATCCTGATGAGTCGCGAATAATGAACAACGTAATGCATTTTAGAAGGGTTAGATATTTGTGGGTACAACACTGTAAAGCCTTGAAGAAGTGAATAAATGCAGCGTTCTAAGTAATGAACACGCATATGGGGGAGGTGCCTGCTCATGAGAAGGTCTACAGTTTCACGAAAAGCTATATACAGCTGCCATGCTTCACTGCCATGCACAGCTGCCACGCCATACATGATTGTCTGTATGTCGGCTGTGCATGTTTACACACATATTTAATCACCTTGAGGTGCATACATATATGGACCTCAATGTGATTATACGCAATATGCTGGTAATTGTGAAAACACAGTTACCAGCATATTGCCAGAAACCCAACAGTTTTATTCGGCATTACACCCTTTACACCCCAATTGCCATGAGGGTGTTAAAATACACCTTAAAAGGTGTGCGCCATGAACATTTTGATTTACACCCTTTAAGGTGTAAAACGATTTAGAGTGTAGCAGGTAGAACTTTGCAACCTTTTAGGCACAACATATGCGACAAATATTACCACCTGAAAGGTATAACTGCTCCACCCTTTTTTCTGGGAGTGTTTGTGACAGTCAACATAACTGCATAGGTGTCACAAGAAGGCATAGGCCTCTCGTTTTCGACAAATCGTTGGAGGGAACGATGTCATTCGGGATGACGGTTGGCTATAGGATCGTGCTGTGTGGTGAAATTCTGTTTTGAGAGTGTAGATGAAGCAGGTAACTTTACTTGAGCGTGATGAGCAATAAAGGACAAGGACAGAACGAACTGGGCACAGAGACTCGGTTGATTGCTGCATAGTTTGTGCGTAGTAGTTCGTTTTGTCCGTGTCCTTTAGTGTTACTGAGCCTTAAAAAAATTTCCTCTTCCATTCTTCTCATTTACCTAAAAAACTACGATGCTCCACTTGGCGACATTTTGCACCAAGAATTCGCACGTAGCTTGCAGTCCAATACAGCTCTGATTTCAAAAAAGGTCTCTACAGTTCTACACCGTCTCTTTCAATTTATTTTCCCTATTTCTTCCGTTATTTCGCTAGTGTTAGCTCTTCTTTCGCAAAAGTTGAAGCCATATCTGAAGCAAAAAAGAAAGAAATAACTAAATTTCCTACTCTTTTCCTATCTTTTTCTTTTTTTTTCTCTCTCTCTCTCTCGACTAGACTATTATACTCCAACGAAGCACCGATTACCCTGATTAGCTAAAAGATTCCTCTACCCTTGATTCGAGTCCGCGGCAAGCGTGTGCCAGCGATTATCTTTTCTGCCTGCGTTTTAGCGACATAAAAAATTCAGGTCAGGGGAAAAATACGTTAAGTGAAATGAAATCCGGATCTTTCCAGCCCAAGTGACGGTGTACACTTTTAGCTCGCTGAACACTCCTCCCCTTATATACCTTCGCCTTCTTTGTATTTCATTTCAGTTTCGCTTTACGACTTCTTGCAGATGTGCCTTCGTAAACCACCGGTATGTGTTTTACGACCTAGGAAGGTTTTATGTTCAAAGCGCCGCTGAACTGCACTTCTGCACAATGAACTTCCAGGAGCATAAATTGCACGAAATGGAACAGTTCGTTGTAGAAGAACTATATAAGCTGAGGGAAAGTGTGGAGAAAATTGAAAGGAAGGTCCGGACTATAAAGACACAGATTTGACATGCTTGCATTCCTGTCCTGGAATACCATAAGGGTCGTTCAACGCTGACTTGGACTTTCGCTCGGGAAATATCAGTGAGTAAACGTAACTGAATTTTTTTAAAAACTTTCGGAGGACGAAGTGCAGTCCTTCTCGGGTCAGCGGCGTGTGCAGCACGTGCAGCAACAGCAGCTATCATAGTGGCGAGCAGTGTGTCTGTATAGCTGTGGAACAGCGATGAATAATCGAGTTCCTTGTGAACGAGAACGTCCAGCTGAGATTTTGCAAAGATTACAGGCCCGTTATGTGGAACCAACGATGTCAAGGGGAAAGAGAGTATGAAAGGAGCAAGTAGTTTGGCGAAGGGTGGGATATGGTGACGAATGAACCGGATGAACACGTTCGTCCGATTGCAGCTGCACCAGTGAACATCGCAGGCGTTGAGCAAGCCGTCCTCGAGAACCGGCGAGCAGCGGTTCGGGACGCGTAATATTGGTGTCGGCAGTGTGGAGACAAACATTCACGGCACGTACTATTCCGAAAAGTTTGCGCAAAATGGGTTCCCGAGACACCTTACTTGAGACAAGAAGGGAGCGCGCATGGCAGTCTCTGAGCAGCTGCTGAACCGACTTCAATCCGATGGGTGACGAATTTTAGCAATTAATCACCAGATGTTGGAGTTGGGATTAGGAAATAAAAATATGGAGATGGTGCCTCCTACAAAACACAGGAGCCGGCTACTCCAAAACACTTGACGTTAGAGGCGCTGCGATGTCCACAAGAAATGTCATTAAAGCAGCTGTCGCGCGCTGTCTAAGACACCCCCCCCCCCTCCCCGGCCATTCTCCGAGGGGCTTCAATAAGTCGAGAGGACGGTGGTCCAGTCTTTCCAAGGCGGCTCTGGGGTCATTACGTTGGACACTGTATCTGGAGCAGTTAATTAATGTGATGAAACCTGGATGCATCATTTCACCCCAGAGACAAAAAGAAGCAGCGTGGAATGGCGATATAAGGCTTCCCCGCCGCCAAATAAAAGCAGCCGTCTGCTGGGAAGTAGGGGGAACCATCTTGTGCGAAACGCAATTCCTAAGAAAAGGCCTGGGATGTTGTCCGGAAGGATCATTCTTATACATGACAAGGCCATGCCTAACACGGCAAATTTGACGGTACCAACCCTGGCCGAAATTCACTGGGGGGGGGGTTACCCCATGCCCCTTGCAGCCCAAATTTTTGCCCCGCAGGCGACTATCATTCGTTTGGGCCTCTTAAAGAGCACCTTGGAGGAAAGACGTCCCACACGTACGAAGCCCTCTAGAACGATGTCCTGCAGTGGCTACGACGGCAGCCAACTTCTTTCTACGCCAAAGGCATCAAAGAGTTGCCACAGCGATGGCAGCGGTGTCTCGACGCGCACGGTGTATTCATTGAAAAATTGACGTTGTTTGGTGCTTCCCGAATGTTCCCTTGTATTTAGAGTAGTATAAGTCCCGGTCAACCTTGAACCACCCTTGTACATCGACCGTTGTCTTAATTTTCGTACGTGAATGGTGTTGTGGCGGCCCGTGGACGACGATGACAACGACATGCCTCTGCTGGCGCGCGCCACTGCGCCATGCAGCTAGTTCTACCGGCACTGTCCTCGTGTGAGGCCACGTCCTGCCCGTGGGGACATTCCACCACCGCCGGTCAGGACTCATGTAGAGGGACACCACCTCCTCTACATTTGGTGACCCGAACAATGAACACCATGTTCGGCGTAATTCGGCCATGCAACATCCTAAATTTTTCGGCAGACCAGCAGCGAACCACCCTCTAGCAGCCAAGGCGCATCGGGACCACTGTTCCACCGGGGACCCGCATGGAGACCACAGTAAGCTGACTTTGCGGCCACCACCTGCTTCATGATGGTCCTCCCCGGCACTTCTCTGGCGGCAACCAGCATTCACGCTGTCGTACCGGTCGCGGTACTGTCGCCCCCCACTCAGCAACGCACTCACCCAGCAACAATCGGCACTCAGCAACTCACTCACTAACTCACTCACTCAGCAACAATCAACGCTCGGCACCAATCACTCAACAAGCATTCAGCGCACTCAACAAGGGCTCAACGCACTCAGCAGACACTCAACACAATCAGCAACCACTCAAGCATCCAAGCAGTCAACATTCACATATCAAAACTGGAACCCGCCCGGATCGCAGCGCTCTTGTTCCCGCCATCCCGCTGCTGCTGCATCAACAGCCACAAGCACAAGCCGTGTGCCCAGTCGTCCACCATCTACGAGCCGTCATTCTCCTCTTCATGGTATCGACGCGGACCTCAACCGCATGCACCGCTCCGCGTCTGAGTGGGGGGGGAGTGATGTGGCGGCCCGTGGACGACGATGACAACGACGTGCCTCTGCTGGCGCGCGCCACTGCGCCGGGCAGCCAGTTCTACCGGCACTGTCCTCGTGTGAGGCCACGTCCTGCCCGTGGGGACATTCCACCACCGCCGGTCAGGACTCATGTAGAGGGACACCACCTCCTCTACAGTGGAAATTAAGCGACTTCACGAAAAGGTGTACTGGGTAAACGAAACTTTTTAGGAAGAGGTGCTACTGATTTATGCGCTGCTTGTTCTCACCACGGTTCTCACTGACAAACCCGACGAATGTGGAACTGACACCATGGAACCTAGAAGAACCGTACACACTAGAAACAGAACTTCACCGCATAGCACGCTGTGCGCCAACCGTTGCCACGATTGATAGCGTTATCGAAGAGATGGGGCGTACGCCTTTTTGTGGCAATTTTTTTAAAACTGCCACAAAAAGGCGTACACCTCCTCTTTCTTCGAATCGGAAGCGACAACGCTATCAATCGTGGCAACGGTTGGCGCACAGCGTGCTATGCGGTGAAGTTCTATTTTTAGAGTGTATAGGACGAACGTGGGACGAACACCGCTGACAGAGGATTCTGCCTACAAGTTATGTCATTGCAACCTACCTGTTTCACATTGTTTCGTGCCAAAATATTTTTGCTCTGCGTGATGCGAAATGTGATGTGATGCGAAGTTGATGACGTCACAGCGCTTTCCACAAATGAGGAGTGATAGCGGTATTGTTCTGTGCAATGGTTGGTTCTGTTTTAAGAGTGCAGGGCATGGCGTGGAAAAGTGGGAAAGTGTGTGCACTGCTGCTAGGAGATACTCTTAAAAACGAACTTCACCGCACAGCACGCTCCTAGCCAACCATCATCTCAAATAATATCGTTATCTGCCCAGTTGTTGAAAACGGGAGGTGTAAGCCTTTTCTGTGACAATTATGAACAGCATAAGTGTCACAAAAAAGGCGTACGCCTCCAGTTTTCAACAAATCAGTGCAGATAACGATATCATTCGCGATGATGGTTCGCTAGGAGCGTGCTATGCGGTGAAGTTCATTTTTAAAAGTGTAAATGTCGGAGAACACCGTGACGTCACCTTACTTTTGGAAGAATCCTAAACTATGAAATTAAAAGAACTATGAAATTTTGCGGGTTCTTTGGAAAATTCGTGGTAGCGCGTGTCGTTGGATGACGGTGTTTATACTTGATACGGATCTTCAACTTGATGGCGAGCGCTAAATTCATCACTACATCCGTGATTCGCCACGAGCTCTCGCGTGAAGACCAATCGCAATGTTTGCCCTAATTTTCGGTGTATAACACGCACCCATACGTGATGTAACGCGCACCCGTTGATTTTCGGCCTCGAGGAAAATGTTTCATGCTCATGTTCCATGCTGTTTTCAAAATGTTATACATGCACTCATGTATAACACGCATGCTTGTGTCGCATGCGGCACTATAGTGTTAGACACTTACAAACTCAATAATCGAATACGGAAACACAACATACACACATAGGCATCGTCTCCAGCAGCTGCACTACGTCTGAGTGCGCTCCGAACCATGTCCTTGAGCGCCACATATGGCCGAAAGCGCGTAACTCGGTCGCGTACCCGCGCAAACCGATCAGTTTCGGAATCATGTTGCGTCTGTACTGTGGGTTTCTAGAAATAAAATCCCTTAGTAAAGCTTTAGGGTTGCGAACTTAGGGAATTAAGCACGCCTACGGATTAGAAGAAGAAATTGATGACGACGTGACTCTAATTAAGGGCTAATGCATCCCGAAAGTGAAAGACAGCGTCAACTACTAGGTTTTTTGCAAATCATTTGCATAAAACCGGGCGTGATCGGAAAAGCCATTTCGTAAGTTGTAAATCCGTATTCCGTTAGAGCGTAGCGTACCTCTCTACGTACTGCACGTGCATTCACGCGCTCATGCAAACGTCTCCGGCGTTTGTGACTTTCGACTCCACAGCATGCATGGGCGTTCCCAGGATTTTTTCCAAGGGGGGCAAAGCGTGCGGTCCTCTTTTCCTGGAAATGGGCTCTACGGACTGTGCGGGTGTTCAGATGTTCATATTATGACATCAGAGAATAATCATGACGACCAATGTCTAAAGAGCCACAATTTTCACAATTTTCACACTTCGTTGAAGTTCCGGGAGTTGACACCCCTTTTTCTCCCCCCCCCCCCCCTCGGTACGCCCATGGCCCATAGCGTCAAGCGTCACAGCACAAGCTAAATTTAACACGTTCCTGCGACCGCATACAGATAAGTGGTGGCAGCGTGCTACGTGAGCGAATGGATCGCACAACAACGTAGCGTTCCGACCTCTAGAGTCGTACCCATAATCCCAACTACACCGCTTTGTTCCTCTTGTGTCATACCCATAATTCCTGAATCGTTACCTTACAATAACACAAATAACCTGTTGGAGTACGTGCAGTGGCGTATCTAGGGTGTGGCAGGTGTGGACAGGTGCCATGGGCGCCAGGTGAACAGGGGCGCTATTATGTGGTCGGATGTGAATGTGCCAGGTCGGGTACTCAACCTGGCACATTCATAAATGATCTAAAGCACCCGCCATTAGAGAGGTTATAGTGTGAAACCTAGTGCGGACAACACGAAAACGCATCCCCAAGGACATCATGTTAACCATGTTGCCATGGGCGCAGGTAGCTCTAGATACGCCACTGAGTACGTGTCTGTTCCGTACCACGAGGTTTCACAAGCCCCTCGTACAGCACGTTCCGCCAGCTGCTCCTGTAATGCTGGCACAACTGAAAAATGCAAGCATTGCTGCAGCTGTTTGTTGCTACGTGAACAAAACTGACAACAGTTCGTGCACCAGAAAACCACAGTAATGGGAAAAACCAACCGGGAAACTCAAGCGGTATATGCTGGTGTCACTCGCATTTCTCGCCTGCCTTTCTCGTATGGTTTGCCGGGGAAACGGTACGACTTTACTGCAGGAATCCGACCCCTCGTGTTCTTCAAGCTGTTAGAACAGTTTACAATACAACAGTATTGTGTGCCCGACTTTCTTTTCTTTGGTAGAGATGCCATCGCAGTACAGCGGAACGGCGCGAAATACGACACACGATCCATTAGTACGGCAACTGTACAATAGGGGCCTGATCGGCGCTGCGGTGGCCGAGAGAAACTTTAGTGGAACAGGCCTATACTAAGCACAGCTCTATGTACCATGACACCCTATCGTTCATGATCCACGTCGCGTTTTGTCGTGGCGCCGCCTTATAGTGTAAAATCAGTCAGAATTCAAGAATTAAGGTCAGCGCTCGGGAACGCCGAGGTGTCATCACCTTACACTAGTGGTCCTATGCGGAAATGTATCGTTGTATAGCATGCACTCATAGATAACACGCATGACCAGTTTTTTCCACTTTTTTTCGTGTATATAACACGCGTGTTATACACGAAAAAAAGTATATAAAGAAGTATAAGAAGAAGAAGTATAACACGTATAAAAGTGTATAACACCGAAAATTACGGTATTTGAAATTGAAATCGAATATTGGTATGTATGGTAGATGTGCAGATTGCTCCCGAAGACGTGTCGTGACACAAAACCTCATAAGAAAGAAGGTCGTAGTTTAGTAACTGCTTTTCCGTCCTTTGCTTTACAGCAGGAGGTGGTGTAAGTTCGAGTTAAAACGGAAGGTCTATATAGCGTAAAACCCTTAAAGACCACGCTACTTTGTAATCTAATATACCCTCGCATACCGCGCCTAACTACATATTTAAAGAAAAAACACTCCTCTTATTTTCATTTTTCATTTGTGTGCACCTCATTTGCCTAGCTCGTACACGAATTAGAAAGTGTATATTCGTATTTTCTTATATATTTTTTTTTTCTTTTTAGGCAGGCACATTTAGAACGGCTTTGTATTAGCTATCTTTCTTTCTCTCTCTCTCTCTCTCCCTCTTGCGAAAGACGGTAATAGGATACGCAGCAGGAGGGGAAAAAAGGAGCGGCAACTACACGACTAAATCCATTACAGGATACACGGAAACACTATTAGGTCTCTGGACACGAGGCCTGTGCCCGTATTTCCTGGGTCAGAAGCGCAGCACCGACATGTTCTGGAAGGAGAGGGCCGTCATCGTAGGCACTGACCACATTTCAATGCCATTGGACGGCATTGCCATCATCATGTTGAAAATCTTCCGTAAAGATGTTAATAAAGGCGAGTCGGTGAGGACAACTCAAGAAGAGAGAGACGGGTTTCAGTTTGCCGTCATTTTGGGGCCGGATTTAACATAATTATTTTTGCACTTTGCATTTACATTTTTGATTGAAGAAAAAAAAACGTTGGGTGTTGTTTCGCAATGAGAATTATTGAATATTGCGAAAACAGTGCTAACTGGTGAGGTAAAAACTAAAAAAATTCATTTTCGTTAATTTTTCTCATCTCTACGCTAAGAGGAAGACTTGTTTGTGGAAAGTGACACATTTCAGAAATATAGGGAAGGGGGGGGGGGGGACGTAGACATTTGACGCGCACACGAATGATACGTGCGTTCTGGATTTCCCATCCACGCTTAGGTTTTGTACAGAAATAAGGTTACTAAAGTAAACAGGTTGTCCTCGGTTTCTCACATCGATATATCGATACATGCTGTCATATCGACAGGCAACCACTCGTTAATACCACGACAGCAAGGCTAAGATGTTTTACAGAGTTTTACTGTTAACATAAAAGTATACTGGTTATATGCCTGTTTACGTGACCCTCAGATAAGCGAAACAGGAAAGACATTGAAGAAAAAATCTGTTGAAATTCCGGGAGCAATATGTACTATACATGTATGTAGCTGAAATGAAAAATGAAACACAGACTACGAAGGTACGGGAAGTGAGAAAAAAGGGGGATAATTTATTTACCTTTAAGATACTTGGAACGTTAAAAGGGTTGTCTAAGCTCCGCCTTCGTCAGGACAAAAATATGTCAGTGATACACGGAGCTTAGAAGCTCTGTGCTTCCGCTTTCACACGTATGTCGGTACGGCTCCCTTAGAAGTTGGCCCAGGACGCACATTCCCCCAGGGCGTCAGTTGTGACGTTGCAAACCTCTGTGAGGCCGACAACGGCAAACCCTTTCACCACCCACCACCACCACCACCATCTGTTTTTCAGGTGTAACTAAGGTACTTCTTTTCTTTTTTCTTCCAGTTCAATTCGTACTACGGTGGTAGGAAGCACCATCAATGGAGAGAGTCACGATGTTTCCATTGAAGTTTGCCGCCAAGGTACGCTGACCGAAGGAAAAGGAAAAGCAAGACGTGAACCATGATAGTAAGCGTCGACGTGGGCCGAAGTTTTACTATGTATACGGGGAAAGACAGACGAAACGTCGTCTTTTCTCATAGTCAAGTGGTCGTAGCCTCTTGCCGCTACAACAAATTCCTTGATACAGACACCACAGAACGATCCACCGTAGTTGATATTACTTTGATACAGACACCGTGGAATGATATAGCAGTATATCCTGGTCTTCCACTTACGTTCTTCCACCGATTCACAGCTCTCGCTTTCGCATACCATGCGTGCGCCACCATAGGGTCACGTCAGAGGGGCAACAGAATTCAGCTTTCCCTCTATTTCATTTTTTTACCCACGATGGCTTTGAACGCGAAAATGAACGATATTGTTAATCATACAGTGTAGCCATTCACCTAAGAAAAATAATAACAAAACGTGTTAACCCCAAGCGTACCAAATTGATAGTATAGAACCAGAACGAAGTTACCTGGACAGAGTGCACGAAGGGCTAATCAGTTCCATGGGCTTACAGCGAGATGGAGTACGATGACGCCGTTTTTAGCTCCAACAGGAGAGTCATGAAAGTGGTACCTTGATGGACCTGCTTGAATACACTACTTGTGTTCCGCAACAACATGTTCCTTTTTTTTTTCAGCCATTGTTGTTTAGAAGCGTATACGAAGAGGGGAGTCAAGTCCTGTAGATCACATAAACAAAATACAGAAACCGACACTGAAGATCTTCCGTGTCGGTTTCTGTATTTTGTCCATTGTTGTTTAGTGAAATGCGTTGGTTCGTTGTACCGTCTCGGTGGTGGTGGTGGTAATGCTGAAAGGGCTAACCATTGTCGGCCTCACAGAGGTGGGCAACATAACGACTAACGCTCCGGGGGATGTGCGTCTTAGGCCGAAGGAGAACTGTGCCGTCAAAGGGAACTGTGCCGACATATGTCTGACGGCGTCTGAGGAAAACCCAGGAAAAACCTCAGAGACCACAGCCAGCACCGGGATTTCGAGCCCTGATATCTCCTAGTCTCGACGTGGCATGATGGCCAGCGCGCTACCCACATAGTCCCATAGCTTCATTGCCCCACTTCGGTCGCAACCGTGGTATGAGCACGTCCACGGTTGACAACCATGTCCTATTGCCTCACGTTCGCCACGCGCCACGCTCGTATTCTACTCGCAGACGACGTTTCATTGTTCCATGTTTGTGGACTCTGGTAGTCACTGGTATAACCAGCCGTTGCTCATTGAAGGATCAACTGTCTGTGCATAAGGCGCATCTGAAGGAACTGCGGCAAGAAATAATGACAGTTGGAACTGTTCGTTCTAAAGAGGTAAGCATCCACTCCGGCAGACATTTCCTGCTCCCTGGGCGTCTTGACATCTATCCTTTCTTTTCCTTCCCTTACGGGTAAATAAGAGTTTGAGAGCAGAGAAGGCGTGGAAAGAACTTGGGCATCCTCCACGCGGCCAGGAAGGGAACTTCGTTTCGCGCAACCTCCTGGTATTCCTCATGAGTAGCTCAGTGGTAGCGGGGCTCGCTCTCGGCTTTCTCTCTCGTCAAGCTGAAGGCACATGGACACGTAAACAGGTGAGTGAATATGTCCTTATTAGTTTGATAAACAAAAGAATTTGCCTTGCCTGTGCGTACAGGCCTCCACTGTATACCATCCACCCAACCACCCCGAGTTAAACAAACGTACGTGTACTGCTTGCGACACACTTGTCCAATCTCAAGCTCATGGCGCAACGATCTCCCATCGGCAATGTCGCGCGCGAAGAAGCTATAGCGCAAAGGGGGCAATGGGGAGCAACCCGCCATTGGTCTCAAAGCTGTCAAAGTAACGATATTGCTGTCAAAGTAACGATATTGCTGTCAAAGTAACGATATTGCTGTCAAAGTAACGATATTGCTGTCAAAGCAACGCTAGTGCTGTCAAAGTAACGCTAGTGCTGTCAAAGTAACGTACTGGTGTCAACTTAACACTACTGGTGTCAACTTAACACTATTGCCGACAAAGTGACACTATATTGCCGACAAAGTGACACTATATTGCCGACAAAGGGACACTATATTGCCGACAAAGGGACACTATATTGCCGACAAAGGGACACTATATTGCCGACAAAGGGACACTATATTGCCGACAAAGGGACACTATATTGCCGACAAAGGGACACTATATTGCCGACAAAGGGACACTATATTGCCGACAAAGGGACACTATATTGCCGACAAAGGGACACTATATTGCCGACAAAGGGACACTATATTGCCGACAAAGGGACACTATATTGCCGACAAAGGGACACTATATTGCCGACAAAGGGACACTATATTGCCGACAAAGGGACACTATATTGCCGACAAAGGGACACTATATTGCCGACAAAGGGACACTATATTGCCGACAAAGTGACACTATATTGCCGACAAAGTGACACTATATTGCCGACAAAGTAACACTATAGCTGTCAAAGTAACACTATTTTTAATTCTGCGAGGAGAAATATCTGCGCTTTAGAGCCCCTCTAAGCACCTGGTCCCGCTCTTTTCAGATATCTTACCTGGGATTTCCCGGGGAGATGTTCCGTCGTGTGTCCGAAATCACAGTCCTTCCAATGACAACTTTCATGATGATCGGCGCCGTTGGTCGATGCAGCTCCACCTTCGTTCGACGGCTCTTCTCGAGGGCCCTCATCTTTCACTTAGCTACGAAGCTGCTAGCCGTCGGTACGGCATTTCTGGTGGGCTCAATCCTGTATCCCGGAATTCGGACCGAGAACCTGGACCCTCCGCCTCCGATCACTACGATTATTCCATCCATGACCATCGTAGACGGCATCCTTGACTTGTTCAGGTACAAAGGAAACAGCTTATTGAAGACGCTGTACTTCCGTCCCCAGATTGTGAGCTGTATGGCATCCACGTGCACTCTACACTCCCGGAACTTCACTGCATAACACGCTCTGCACCTACCACTAGGGCGATTGATACAGTTATCACCTCTCGTTTGAGGAGGTAGCTGGGCGTACGTCCTTTTTTGACAGTTAACGTAAGTGTCACAAAAAGGCGTACGTCTCCTGTTTGCAACGAATCCGCAGAGAAAACGATATGTCATGCGCAGCTGTGGTTTGCTACACTGTCAAAACAGAACTTCACCACATAGCACGCTCCTAGCCGACCATCGTGCCGAATAGGGGCTGATCCAAGGGGGGGGGGGGGGGCGATGGCCACCAAAAACGTCAGTGTATACACGGGATTTTCCTCTCTCCCTTCCCCACTACGCCCTCCCACAAGGAAACCGCCCCCTCCCCCCCCCCAAAGGGGCCGGGATGGGAGCGTACGCCATTTTTGTGGCATTATGCAGTTCGTAAATTATCCGAAAATGACGTACGCCCCCCCCCCCCCCGGTTTTCATCAAGTCGAGGGAGGGAACGTGTTCATCCGGGATGACGGTTGGCTGGGATGGATGGGATGGGTGGCGTGTCATGTGGTGTAGGTCTGTTTTAAGAGTGATGTCGTGGTTCACGTGGATGCGGTATACCGCTCACAATCTGAGCCTGGAAGTACCCTCTAAAAACATCTTCACTGCATAGCACGCTGTGCGCGTCAACCATTGCCACGAATGGTTTGGTTATCGCTTCAGTCTCAAACAGAGAGGGGGCGCGTACGTCTTTTTGTGTCAATTATCATACATCAAAAATTTCCCCGCATCGGCTGTGCTGTCTGAGGTTTCCCCGAATGTCAGCACAGTTCCCTCGAAGTCGGCCCAGGACGCACACCACATAATCCCTCCTGTCTCCCACTCCTTCCTGGTGTCCTCTCTCCATATGTCCACATATGTACGCCCCCCCCCCTCCCCATAGCCACAGTTGTTTCTCGGCGCGAACACGAAAGCAAAAAAAAAATCAAAATTAACAGGAAAAAAACTTACACCACCACTCTCTTCGAATCGGAAACGATAACCCTATCATTCGTTGCAATGGTTGACGCACAGCGTGCTATGCAGTGAAGTTATATTTTTCGAACGTAGTGCTTCTCAACATGAAAGTACGGTACTACAGTTCACCGCATAGCACGCTCCTAGCCAACCGTCATCCCGAGTAAGCCCCCGCAAAGGGTGGCTAACCTTCCGTAACCCATATAAAACCAAACCAAACCAAACCATCGTTCTTCCCTCTGATTTGAAAACGGGAGGCTACGCCATTTTTGTGGATTATGCAGTTCATAATTGCCACAAAAGTGGCGTGCGCCTCAAGTTTCCAAGATGTTATTCGAGATGGTGGTTGGATAGGAGCGTGCGCTGAAGTTGATTTTCAAAATAAACATCGTACCAACGTTTCCACTGCTCGGAAACTACGGGAACCGCAGCCACACGCCACACGAGGCTATACGCGCTCCAACTACCGGCAGGCAGTCGAGCAAATTGAGATAGAAAGAGCAGGCGATTCTTGGGTGTGTCCCAAAATGGTTTATTAATGTATAACCCCCAGTCCATCCAATGAAATAAAAACGAACGAGTAAAATTTTAGAAATACTACTATACAAAACGAATGCTTTGCGGGAATAACTTCGATCGCAGTTAATGGATATGCATTACGTTTATATCTCCTTCATGAAATGTCTTCTGTCGATGTAGTCTGCCTAGAGAGAGGGTTTCCTCCGGGGCACGAAGCCATACTTGGCAGTTGGCCATATTCGGACGATGTTTTTGGGAAGTGTATGCTCCTAGTTTTGAATTCGTTATACCCGGAATTCGTTATATCGCGCGTAGTACCATTTACCACGGAGGAAAGTTCGATTACTTTGGATTTTCAAGCATTTTCACATTTTTTCATTTCACATATTTCTCCTTATTAGTAGTCAGTTAGTAATTAGCGATGTCATGTTATGTATCGTTAGTTGAGAAATTCATTGGCGCGAGGTGTATAGAAGGAAATGATTGGTTGGTTGTAGTTTGTTGTTATTGTTAGTCAGTAGATGTATTACTCGCGTAGTGCTTCTCTGACCCCGACGGCACCCGTAATGCTTCAGCAAACTGCTTAACACACGTCATGATCTTGTTCAGGAACTTGGTGCCAGAGAGCTTCGCCGGCGCTTACATCTTTACGGTGAGTGTTACAGTTTGCAACTCTTCTATCGGTGTTAGAAGAACGCAGACGGTCGTCACTTGTATTGCTCAAACTGTCCTTCCGTTTCTCGGAACGCATTCTACAAACGGAGTGAAGTCCGACATAGCGTGGGCACGTGCAATGCCATAACCGAAGGCCTGAGCACTCTTTCGAGAACGCCACGCACCTGGACCGGCTGCCATGTATACGTTTTCAATTGGGGAGCTTTTCTTTCGCCATCTATCGCCAACAGTGACAGTGGGGCCACGTGCGTGACGTCAGTCGACGGAGTACGCAGGCCTTTTGTTATTTATCGGTGGCATTGGTCCGTGGCGGTATCACGTGATGCGCTTGTTTCGATCCCTCTCTCCACTTCACCTTTCGGCAGAGTGATATGATTAGGCGATGCGCCTGCTCCGTACTCTTGAAACAGAACTTCACCACGCGACACGCTGCATTGAGACCAGTCATTGCACCGAATGATACTGTCGTCACTCAAAAGCACGGGGGGTACTCCTTGTGACAATTGCACGACTGCAGAATTGTTACAAAAAGGCGTGCGCCTCCAGACGGTGAAGACCGATGTAATCCAGAAAGATGGTTGGGTATATGACCGTATTATGCGGCCAAGTGATTTTCCCGGATATCTTAGCCCCAGAGCAGATGTGATGTTGCGGAGCTGTTGTGATGCAGATAGATGATGATGATGAGATTGGTGATTCAGCTTCTATGACGTGAACACTTCACCGCACAACACGCTCCCAGCCAATCATCATCGTTACGGCTGTTACGAGCTAACGAGTGGCGCGAAATTCAAAAAAGCGAGTGGGAAATCCTTCACAAATCGCGCGAAGAGCGCCGTGCACGTGTTTCATCACGTGCCCTTCTCGACGAGTGCCCCGCCCCTCGTTAACTCGTAACGCGTACAAGCGATTAAGCCCCCTGATTTTTCCAAAATGGGAGGCGCACGCCTCTTTGTGACACTTATGCAATTGCGTTGATTGTCAGAGAAATGAGTACGCCTTTCGCTTTCCACAAATCAGGAGCCGTAAAGGTATCATTACGTGCAATGGTTGGTCTTCGGCGAGTTGTGCGGTGAAGTTATGTTGCGGCAGCTCCTACACTCTTAAAAATGACCTTCACCACATAGCACGCTCCTAGCCAACCATCACCCCGAATGACAACGTTCTCGCCCTAGATTTGTTGAAAACGGGAGGAGGAGCCTATTTTGTGCCGTGCATAATCGGCACAAAATAGGCTCCTCCTCCGGTTTTCAGCAAATCAGGGGCGAGAACGTTGTCATTTGGGGTGATGGTTGGCCAGGAGCGTGCTATGTGGTGAAGTTCATTTCTAAGAGTGTAGACAAACTCAAGTGTACTTCGCCATCCGGGCAACGCTGAGAAAAACTACCACGACCGTGTTAATACGAGGTCACGTAATACCGTGCATATTATTTTTGTCTTTCGCTACCGAATCGTGCATATACACTCTTAAAACTGAACTTCGCCGCAGAGCACGCTCCTAGCCAAACATCATTTCGAGTGATATATGATGTCTTTGTGACACACATGCTGCTCATAATTGTCCGAGAAAAGGCGTACGCCTCCCGTTTTCAACAAATCATGGAAGATGGAACGATATCATTCGAGATGATGGTTTGCTTGGAGCGTGCTATGCGGTGAAGTTCATTTTTAAGAGTGTACGGTACTCTGTTAAAACGGAACTTCACCACATAGCACGCTCTTAGCCAACCACCATACCGAATGATATCATTCTGTGTCATGATTTGTTCAAAACAGGGGGAGGAGCCTATCTGGGACAAGCATAATGTGTCCCAGATAGGCGCCTCCTCCCATTTTCAGCAAAGTTTTGAAGCCCTCAACTTCCCTCTCCCACTTTCCTTTTTTTTTTTTTTGCTATAGTCGTGACGATGCCCACTTGAGTGCGGCCAACAACGGCAAACTACCTCGACCCCCCCCCTCCACTCCCCCCCCCCCCCCTGTTTTAACAGTGTGGCATGCATTTCGTCGCGAAGGCTAAAACTACTAAAATACCTCTGCTTCTTTTATTTTGTCCACGGTTTGCGTTCGCATGCATCTTTGTGCGGTACCTGCAACAGTTTCGAGGCCGATGTAAGCTTATTTAGAAGGGCGCGATGAATTCAGAATACATTATGCCTATAAGGGAATCAAGATGTAAGAATGTGACCTTACGTGAAAAATGTGTTGGGGCATTCGCTTTACTTTTTTTTTATTATTCTTCATCGTGTATTCATGCATTTTTCATGACGTCCAATGCAGTACTTGTCTTTCAGACGTATACATCCATAGAAATGAATACAACGAACAGGGAGCAGAGTAAGTAAACGTGAAATGTCACGAATAGTTTTGCATTTCATCTATCCTCCGTACGGGTTTTGTAGTTTTGTTTTATAACGGTATAGGGTAGGGAACACTGTAGCTGTAGGGGCAACCAGATGGTACATGCCTATACAGTGTATTCGACAGCATTCCTTCTTTTTTCTTTTTTTCAGTTCCTATACCATATAGCTTTTATCCCCTACTTTATATTCCATATATCTCGGATCTGCTGAGGTATACTAAAATACCGTTGAGACGATAGGGATGTTGTGATACTTTTTGCAGTGTTGGGGATTTGAAATCCCGGGTTTGATTTAAATCCACAAAACAGACTAGCAGATTTGATTTGAATTTGATTGGCGGCTTCATTACAAACATGATTTCGATTTGGATTGAATCACACTTTTGCTCAGGAATTTGGATTTACATAATTTGCCATGAAATTTGACCTATATATGCGTAAGCGACGTGCATGCTTGCGCAGCTGTGGTGGAACGTCTGCTCCGGCATGCCTATGTTATACTGCGTAATATAATGCGGACACTAAATCCAAAACAATTCAATATTCTTATCCTTGTCCTCCTTTTTTCTTTGCAACAAACCTATGTCACCCCCCCCCCCCCTTCTTGTCCTTATCTTATCCTTCCGACTCCCCATCAAGTGCTGTATCACGGTGCTCCTCTCTCATCTCTTTATTTCACATAGTTCTTCGCATTCGTTCGTACGTACTGCCCATCAATAAATGTATCATATGTAGGCAGGGGCGCCGCCAGGAGTTTTCCCAGGGTGGAGCAGGGCAGAATGTTCGGCACCGTGGTAGAATTTTTGCTCCCGCAACTACATTGTCTTGGCTCAGAAAGCCTCCGTGTCTGGAATCCAGGGGGACAAGGAAGTAATAAGCACTGCGTTTCCCGCAGCACCATATTCGTCCACCGATCATGTTCCCGTTTCCTTTTACCGCAGTTTATGCTCATTGGGTTGCGCACTGAAGTAGATGTATTCCATGTTTCGCCTCTTTTGCTTAGTTACGCAGCTGTTAGGAATTCTATGTAAAAATCCGAGCTTCGAAAGCTGCGATCGATTCTGAAACCATTCCACAGCTGTTCAGCAGTGTTAATTACTCTTCCAGATCTGTAATGGATTTTAAAAATCCGGATTTAAAACTGGATTTGATTTGGCGTGCTGAAAATAAATCCGGATTTAAAGTGAGTTGAATTAATGGAATAAATTCAAATCTCGACTTTATTTTGATTTGATTTAGCGCCTTCTGCAAATTTGCGGATTTGATTTAAATCCGATTTTTTTCCCACACAGCACAACATTTGCGACAACTATTACCTCCTAAAAGGTGTGCCGAGCATATTCTCGAAATAAACCTGGAGCTGTATCTCCGCGATGTACCTCTGCGATGCCTGACGATTCCTTCTGCAATCAGCCTACTAATCATTATACTTCGGAAGCACCGTGACTCAGCACTAAAGCGAATGACTGTATAGAACTTTTTTTTACCGCGTGTAACGCTGCGCACGCAACACTCCGCATTCGCGTACTACTTTCTGCTGCTTTCAGATGCGACACTGGAAACTGCACCGGTAACGATTCGAATGGCAGATCTTTCGAACGACATGGGGATCATATTCTTCTGCTTCCTCCTCGGCATGATCCTGAATATGGTGCATTCAAAAGAGAACATATTGCTTCGCCTGTGTATCGAGTTTGGAAACACACTGCTCACACTCAACAAGTTCCTCGTTTGGTAAGATCCCACACCGTACACCATAGTAACGTAGCTTAGCATAGTAACATTATTTTGCTTCACATAGAGGACGCCACCGAAGCTGGTCAGTTTCGGTTTACATAATTTTGTTGCGGCTGGTCGCGGTGAAGCGCAAAAGGACGCTCTTTCGTTCCTTTATCCATCAATGAACTACGTCCTTTTGCGCTTCGCCGCGACCTACCGCGACAAAAATACATAAACCGAAACCAATTAATAACTGCAACAAATGACCCGCTTCGGTGGCAGATCTTTCTCTAAAAGGTGTCCACAGAATGTCTCAAAAGGGGTAGTACCCATTTTAATGTCGACGGCGCCCTGCTTTAGAAGTCATGTTTTTGTCGTTTTTTTTCACGAAACTCATTTGAATTTTTATTTATATAATGAGCGCCTCCCGCTCATTCACACGGTGCGCAGCTCGTAGGTGGTATCGAACAGATACATGTAAAAAATAAAGTTATTCGATTGGTGTACCCGTTCGCCCGGGGATTTAACTGAAACACCCGGTATGCAACGTGATAAATGAACTGCTGTTCTTTGAGAGCAGTTCATTCACTCGCGCAGGTGACGGTGGTGCAACATCATAGACCAATCTCGAATAGGTCCCGCCATCTGGCCCCCATAACCTGTACCCCTAGGTCCTCGATCCTCTGTCCTCGGTTCTAACTATAGTGATGGTATATGTCTTCTTCTTGTCTGTCTCAGAGCTAAGTTCTGTCACTTTTTAACCGTGAAATATGGACGCTTGACATTTTCTTAGACCATCTGCACCTCTCTGTGCCATACAGCATCTGTCAGGGTGCTTATGTAGCATTTATGTGCCCTCAGCTATCGTGACATCGATCGTATCTCTTTCCCAGCGGGCCTTTCGAAACTAAATCGTGAAGTACGCGTCCCAAGGAATCCCCTAAATCCATCGAATCTTCACGGAGCGCGGGGAAAATCGCTTGGATCGAAGTGTTTCTCGAGGATTACGAAGGAGAATTAATGTCGTATAGAAAGACTCGTCTGCTTGCGTATTTATCGAGCCTATCTTCATGTTTCGTTTTTAACGTAAAACGCTTCTTTCCTTTTTTATCATGAAGTAACTTAAAGGGGCTATGAACGCTACCAAGCTATAGCCCGCCGACTGTGTCGGCTCCAAACGGCGATTTTAACTTGATGGCTGTGACACCTTTTGTATAGATGAATCTGATAGGTTCGTATCTTCACCACATCTAGCACGCTGCTAGCCAACCATCATCTCCAATGACAACGTTCGCGCTCCTGATCTGTTGATAACGGGAAGCGGAGCCTATTATACAGGGTGTGTGCAGAAAAACGTGACCCGCATTTAGGCACATAGCTTGTTGCCTACCTAACTAACGAACTTCCGGTGGCGCACGATGGCGCATCTGCACGATGCGAAATCTGCAGAAAAATTGTGGAAGCCATACTCAGCTTAAAAAATAAACGGAACAACCAAAACGTCGGCTTCCGTGCATCAGAATAGGGCAACATGGTGGACAACAGGGTGTATGTGAAAGGGCAACATGGTGGACAACAGGGTGTATGTGAAAGGGCAACATGGTGGACGTAGGAGAGTTGTGCTCAAGTCCCGCTAGGGGAGCTATCAGTGCCTAAATCGAAACGATATCCCACATGAATGCTCATCGGCAGTACCCCTAGCGGTGCCTGCACATAACTCTCGTGGGACCGAAATGCACTACCATGCACTGTCATGACCGCGCTATTCTAATGCATGGAAGCGCATGTTTTCGCGCTCTGTTTATTTTTTTACACTCAGTATGGCTTCCAGGATTTTTTTTGTAGCTTTCGCACGCATAAATACACCGTCGTGCGCCACCGGAAGTTCCTCGGCTAAGTAGACAACGAGTTACATGTAAAAATGCGGGTCACGTTTTTCTGCACACACCCTGTATATGTACGGCATTATGGCTAAAAAATAGGCTCCGCCTCCAGTTTTCAACAAATCAGGGACGAGAACATTGCCATTCCGGATGATGGTTGGCTAGGAGCGTGCTATGTGGTGAAACTCATTTTCAAGAGTGTATACACTCTTAAAAATGAACTTCATCGTTCTCGCCCCTGATTTGTGAAAAACGGGAGGCGTACGCATTTTTTGTAACACTTATGCAGTTTATAAGTTCATTCAGTTCATTGTCACAAAATGGTCACAAAAATGGCGTACGCCTCCCGTTTCCAGCAGATCGGTGGAGAGAACGATGTCATTCGAGATGATGGTTGGCTAGGAGCGTGCTCTGCGGTGAAGTTCTGTATTAAGTGCGATAAAGCAGAACGTTGTGTACCTCCGCGTTGGCGTCTGATTAGGTGCTACAATTCTTAAACTGACTTAACAATGGATAGAGGTATCTGGATGATGGCGGTACGTCTACTCGCCCGTACCCGAAAAAAAAACGTGCGTTTTTGTATTAACTGTGCACGCATCATGGAGAAGTATTGAACAATAAATTGTAAATGGAATTACGAAGCGTACACTCTAAAAACAAGTTCACCGCAAAGCACGCTGTGCGCCAACCATTGCCACGAATGATAAGGTTATCGCTTCTGATTCGAAGAGAGGGGGGCGCACGCCTTTTTGTGGCAATTTTCATATATTCAAATTGCCACGAAAAGGTGTAAGACTCCTCCACCCCCATTTCTTCGAATCAGAAGCGATAACCTTATCATTCTTTGCAATATTTGGCGGACAGCGTGCTTTGCGGTGAAGTTCTGTTTTCAGACAATATCACACCTATTACACCCGTATCTGAATACCTGCGGATAGGAGTTCTGCCTAATCAGCGATATTCGAGCAGCCTCCTCCCATTTTCGGCAAATAAAGACACGGAATGATATCGTTCGGAATTATATGGTTGGCTAGCAGCGAGCTATGTAGTGAAGTTCTGTTTTAACAGTGTAGGAGCAATGTGCATTGCATAATGTGTTGCTGCTGACGGTGACGATGATTGGAGTTGTACTCTGCAGGTACTACCCTGTGGGCATCTGTTTTAAGTTAGCCTCACAAACTCTTCGTGCCACTCAGTTCGTCACCCTTATGTACCAGCTGAGGAACTATTTCATGTGTGTGTCCATCGCTCTGGGCATTCACGGTTTGATTACCATGCCGATTATCCTTTTGCTCAGCCGAAAAAAGTACCGAGCCTTCTACTCCGGCATAGCACTTCCTTTGATCACAGCCTTCGGCACAAGCTCCAGGTAAGGCATGTGTTCAATAACCCCACTCCTGTGTGTTTCCGTGCTTGTATACAATAAGACTGTACAGAAGGTTGTCTTCCACCGGCACATTGCAGCGGTTCATTGGTTACAAACGCACCGAGTGCTGTAGCTCAGAGACCGAATGTCCGTGTAACCAAGGAATTTCATTACGACCGAAAAAAAAAAAGAAAATTGCGGAGAGGTTGGATGCAACACTCCCGAGACTTGTTGTTGGATGTTTGTTTCCACCCTCACGAGAGTGGATGCTCTGGGTGCATTTTTCCCACGTCGAAAGTAACTTTTCCACGGATATGGTCGTTTTGAATCGTCACTTGAATCAATTAACGTTCCTCCTGTCGGCACGAAATGTCCAGACCCACCAAACATTTTTGAATTATATTGGGCATCCTGCAACTAGGGGTACATACAGGTATTTGGTAACTAGCATTTGGTGAAAGGGGGTTCATAGTCTGTCCGCTGTGGCAGCGTCGAAGTCCGTGCGTCACGACGCCAACGATTTCTTAATGCGTTACAAGCACGACGAAAGAGCGGTTTTGTGGTATACTTATAATTGTGGTATAGAGGATTTCCCAATGAGTACACAGGCGCTTTGGGACCCCGAAGAAATAAGTAGTATCTCTGCATTGCGCACAGCAACGTTCAGTGCTTCGAAACCAGATGCTTCAGAACGCACCGATTTTGCGGAAATCCATTCCGTTCAGCCGGTAGAGGGAGTTACCGATCTTATGACAGGAGCCGAGTACCATGCATTGCCATACATCGTTCCACCGACAATATATCGCCGCTCTATAGGGTACTATCCTACTGATCTTGGCTCGTTTTCTTCTTGCAGCAATGCTTGTATGGGTACCACCATCAGCATGATGGAGGACAAAATGGGCATCAACTCTCGTATTGTGAAAATCATAGTCCCCATGTTCGCCACCATCAATAAGGATGGCACTGCGATCTACACCGTTGCGAACGTTCTCTTCTGCGTCAGGAGACACAACCGCGTGGTTCATATCTGGCAGATTCTTTGCGTAACGTACGCACAAAGCCTTTTCATCTCAACCCTGGAAGTACTATACCATTCTTTAACGGTACTACGCAGGATGATCACTATTTTGACAACGTCGAGCGTATCAGCCTTGCCGCACACGACTACGCTGCCCATATTATCCAATATGCGCTTCTTGGGTCTGCCGTTCGAGAACCTTGGCTACTTTACGGTTACGGACTGGATATTGTACGTACATGTTCCACTTCGTTATTGCATAGTATCGTCGGCTGTATAACAGATAGCGAATGCAACATTATCGGAGTTAACGTAATTAACGTAGCGAGAAAATTGTAAGGACTATTGATTCTCGTCGATATCTGTAACCGAACACGGATGAGTATTCGTGAACATGTCGCTTAAAAGTTTCGGTATACATATCGATATTGGATAACGTATTTCATAACCCGAGCTCAATGACGAATCCGGAAAAGTAATTCTGTAGGGGGTTCTGCGGAAACCCAGGTTTCCTCTCTACCAAATGCTGAAATGCACCGCCGGAGGTACGATTTGCGAGAGGAGAGGGTTGAACTCCCGAAACTGGCTACCAGGGGTGGGTAGTAATGTTTTTGCTGTATTATATTTTGTATTATAATACTAATACATAATACTTTGATACTGAGGTATTATAATACATAATACTACTACTTGTGTGCATTACACGAGTAATACTAGTAATACATTGATACAGAGCTTGAGGAGAAATGGAAAAAAGAAAAAATATATACAAGTTCAGGTGCTTACACCTTCAGCACGTTGTCAAGGGGGTAGTCCTCTATAGTGCACAGCGTTTTCGAACTTGATGAGATAGCGCTGATCAACTGACCACGGTGAGCAGCTTGCTCTCACTGTGGAAGAGTCTGTCGTTCAGTCTGGACGATAAAATGTGGGCCGTCCAAAAGTGTGTGACTGTCCATAGGACAACCGCGTACAGGGATGGCTGGACTGGACTCACCCTTTCATACGACAAAGGCCTTGCAATGGGATGACCCATCCTTATGGACGCTGAACTGGAAGGAATGCAGGGAAGCCTCCAGCAACCGCTGGCCCCGACGCTACTCCCTTTGGGATAATTTGGGGCAGTGAAGTACTAAGGGCCTTCTTCGTGTCCGAATGCTTGTGGTACGAAAAATTACTGGTAAAATGCAGCGGTGACACTAAGCCGGACTCTGGGAAAGTATTACACCTTCAAAAGTATTACCTCGATTTTGTGTATTATATAATATAAATATCAATACATTTCGAAAATGAGTATTATAACACATAATAGAAATACTCAAAAGTGTTACAGTAATAGTATTATAACACACGGTATTAGAATTATCGCGGTCCCTAGGGGCCGTGCTATTACTGCCCACCCCTGCTGGCTACGCCACTGCCCGAGCAGTACAAACGACTGCGCAGAGCACTTGGCCGGGGAATCCAACTAAGTTGAACCTAGCCTTGCACCAAGGAAAGAACCCCGGATGCGACGCGTGGTATCTCTACCACGACGGCTGTATGACTGCCCAACATTTATCGATATTCGATAAAATATCGATATTTAAAACGGCGTTCTATCGTTCTATGTACAGTGACAAAATGGGAGGTATAGGAAGGCCACAGAGAGATGGCCGTAGGAGTATCTCGTCTTCGAAAGCTTTTTGCACAAATTTCGCACGCATGACATTCGTGAAACGGTCACGTGTACGCAAGTGTATCCTAGTGAGTCGCCAGGAGAAACGCAAGGTTTGGAAAAGCCGTGTATCCAGGATGGACCAGTTCACGCGCCGCAAGGAGGCGGATGACTGAAGCTGCAGGACTCGCGCTGCCTGGACAGTGGCGCATGGATAACCATTCCCTCTTTTATCGTTGGTCAGTAGAGGAATGCCTTGCAAGAGCTGGTAGAGGGTTTACCTACTCTTATAAGGCACAGGCGCACTGCTATTAGTGAGTTTAAGTAAACCACTTTGCAACGTCCCGGTACGGTACACGGTACGATAACCCGAAACGATATCAAGATACGCGAGACTGACGCTGTTGACGTTTCAGTACACCGTGGAAGGAGACGGTGCGGCTAATTAACTTCGTAGCGCTCCCGCATGGCAAATCCCGAACTCTGAACCGTGAAGACTTTCGATGTTACGCTATTGAGGAGTTGTGTTATTGCAATCAATTTCGTTGCATCCACGAAGGTTAGCGCAATCACCTTGAACAGCATCAAAATGCTACGGGAGTCCGCACTTCCATCTTGCTTCTCGCATAGTTTGCCTAGTCTTCTTCTTTTCCTCGCAGAGTCCCGCAATCCGCGTGATGTCTCCGATAACACGGTACGCTATTCCTCGAGGAGATCCGTACCGGCGATACGCTAGCGAAGCTCCGCTAGCGTCGCGCATGCGCCACGAGACAAAAGCCGTAGTGGGTATCGTATCGAAGATGCAAAAACGGTCTACTAAAACTCAATATTGCCGAGTTTGCCAAAGCCATTGAGGATTAGGCGTGCTCGAATTGTAGCCGCGATGGAGAGTCCCGTGGTTTGTATTGTTCACTCGGGAAGCCCAAGAAGCTGTCGTCACGAGGCTTTCTGACCCTGAGCGAGTGGAGTTTGCATAAAGGCCATAGCCTCATGGGGTTGCGTGCCGAGGCAAGATGCTACATCTCCAGTTGATAACGAGGTTATCGTCAAGTGAGGTCATCATTGCAGGACAGCTACACGTACCAACTGGCACCTCGCTTGGCTTTAATGATAATTAGCGTGCTGAAATGAAAAGGGGCAGGGGTATCGGCCGCAAGGCTATGCTGAATCACCGTTCGGGAGTTTCTCCTTGTCCTAGCTCGTTCAATCACAGTGATAGCGAGGACACGACCTACTACGAGACCTGGACAATATCCGTCAATAGTTTATAGGGGAGACGTGAGTTAGCGCTAAATCACATTATTCAGGAGAGGAAATTATAGGTACATTATCATCATCATCATCATGGCTACCGTCTACTTGTGGTGAGCTAGAATTTCTACCTCTTTCTGGCTAGTCTCCTAGCTAACCATAGTCTGCTGCTTCCTTTCCGTAACCCAGTAGCCACAGTTTCGCTTAATCAATAATTAGCGCCTAGTCACATAACGTAGACTACTACTTCTGTGCTGAGAGGTTTTGCGTGTACCCAGGTCTCTATACGGGTAGCTTCCTAGCTATCACCGTGGTTGGTACGTAGCTGCCGTCAGAAGCACTAAAGAGACCACCACCGGATTGAAAACACCATGCAAGCCGAAAAGTCGGAACGGAAAGCCCGTCCTTCTAGCTTCCCCCTTGCACTGTTCGCGAGGGCCGCCTCATCAATGGTTCGGTTCCGAACTGGTATCGATTGGATGAGCGTCGCTTCAGCACATCTTGTTTGATCGATGAGTTCACCCAATCTGGACAGTTGCGTGGCCTCCTCCCAGGGACGGATCCAGATCCTCGCTTTGGGGGGAGCGGTTTCTTTGTCGAAGCCCGTAACAGGGGGATCCCCCCCCCCCCTCTTAGATCCGCCACTGCCTCCTCCTGTGCGCAGACACCGTTGTAGTGTGTACCTTCTCAACGATAGCCGTGCTCCTAAACACAAGACATTCATTTTCCAGAGACAGACTCGTGACGATGGTGAACATTATGGGTGACGCAGTGTGCTGCAGTGTCCTGGAACGGTTCTGCAAAAGGGACCTCATCAACCAGCTTGAAGAGGAGCGTGCCATAGCTTTGTCAATGCCCACCACAATTCTGATGAGTGGTCAACAAGTATACGAAATGATGTCCAAAACTGCAGAAGAGCTGATGCGGATTGGGTCCAGCCCTCCCTAAATGCACCGCGTGCTACCCTCACGCCAATACAGTTATTGTGCGAGTGGAAAACGGACCGCTGCAAGACAGTTACCGCAGGACACGATTAAGCTGTTCTTAGTTTGAAGATTAAAATGTATGTATGGCAGAAGAACGATGCTTGTCCAAGGACTGTTATCACGAGAGTAAAAGTAGTAGTATATGAAGCCGTCGCGCGTCCGACCGCGGGGCCGCTGAGCAAAACGGAACGGTCTTCTTCATTCACGGCGCGCTTGGATCGCTATGATGGCGGCGCGTGAGCACGTTGTAACGGGGAGCTGTAACAGACTGCCTTTGGTGATCGGGGAAAACTACGTATGCAGTACTGGAAATGCTCTACAACATGATACTATCGGCTCCAAACGCAACAATACTCGCCAGCGAAGTACCTTCCTCGCTGAACATTTACAACGATGTTTACAGATGTCGTACGAAAATTGGCTGCATGTTTGAGCATTGTGCAAAACTCGTTTAAATGCTGTAGCTTTCATAGGGCCATCGGCGGCGGCAAAGTTTTCGTCACGTGGTCACTGTCACGTGGTTCTATAAGCCGACGGACAGATCTACACGGTGGACTAGTTTATTTAAGTGTCCTGCAAAAGGGGACCAAACCCCCGTCCAGACAGGATCACAATAAAGCACACACCACAACGTCGTTAAAAGGCCCCACAAGAATACAACAAACTCACTAAAAAACACACGACCCATGTCCCTAAATATACACCACGTACCGCTGAACCTGTGAGTAACTTGTAAAGCTCCCTCATAAACTCGCTGTCATGCGATATTTTTTTCTGTATCCCTTCCCGTTCAACGCAAAGAGGTATCTAGAGGTAAAGTTTTCCATTTGTGAAACTCGCCCAACTTGTGCCAACACCAAGGCCCTCGAGGGTGTTCTTGGGCACGTAACAAAAAAAATCATTATTAAGTACTAAGCGCATCATTACCTCTGATAAACCTGGTCCATACTCATCATGAAGCCAATTCGTGGCGGTGTCGACAGAACGTGGAGTATAGTGTGGCACACGGGAACAAAGCATAAAACATATGGTGCCTTTCTAGACCTACATAGACAAAGCTAGCTGTGTTGTACGAGATACCTGATGTTGAGCAAGTCCGATACTGTTTGTCTGCACAAGAGTTGGTAAGCGCTCTACAGCTGGAGACCGGTCACAGACCACGAACGCAATCCCATCCACTACAATCCACTCCACCGCTTTGGAGCGGGATATACGATGGTACGATGTGCATACACTAGTGCTCGTGGTTGTGCTTCTCGAAGAATCCGTCTCCGTTTGTGCCAAACAAGAATGAATCCTGCAGCAAACAATATAAATGTTCTCCTTGCGGTTGTGCGTAAAACAAGCTAGGAATTTGTGTGTGTGAGCAAGGCATACTTGTGTGGCGAATATCACAACGTGTAGCAACGTAATGGAGAATGTTGTTGACGATGCCAGTCGAACTGTGTTTTTTTACTGTTCATGTGAGCCACGCGGGCTTGTCAACCAGTTCATGTTATTTATGGGGCGCTGCACCTGCACCCCTCTTTCCCCGAATGGGTCAGTGTAATCTGATACCCAAAGCAACGTCTTCCGACAGGCGCATCTGGTCACTGTTTCTAGTGCCTCTGTCTCTCCCTTCTTTTTGTAAATAAAATAGTCGTCTCTTTTCGAAGCTGCGAAGTGGTCGTGTGTTTTCTGGTCTCTGCGAAGTTTGGGCGCCCCCCGACGTTTGTGTTCGACGGACTTACAGTTGTAATCCGAAACTGTAGGCAAAACGAACGTTCAAAATGCCGATGTGAATCATTAGTGTGTTATTAGTTTTGCTATCGTTATGTTTTATTGCAACAAAAGTGGACGGGAACGGGAAGTGAATCGGGGACAGGGCAATTCTCGTTCCGATTGGGGAAGTAAGAAGCTGAGCGTGACAGGTTTTGAGTTCGTGCACACATAACTATGTTATAAAATGCTGCGCGACACACTGCAAAAAATTGTGTGTGGTACAATAAAAGAAATGTTATGCTATCTTGTTGCATTTTGGGCGAATTTCAGCATAAACCACTTTAATATTCTAAACGATATTAACAAGAAGCATGCAATCGGGAATATCCTCTGAACGTCCGAATATCCTGTCGCGATATTTATGGGACGTTCCTGAAACGTACAAAGGTGGGTCTTTTGCTAGTCCTATGGATGCACAGAAGACTTCTACGGGCTCTCTGGGCAAATCCCTGTGATATCCGAACATCCACGCCGCGATGTTACTGGGATATCGCTGAGATATATGTGGTTTGCTGGGAACTCGTCGACGTGACGTAACAACTAAGGGTCAGTCAATCAGGATCGTGTTTTCAATGGCCGTGACCAATCACGAACGTGCTTTCGGCAGTCGTAGCCATGGAGACGAACCGCCGTCGTCTGCGAGCCCCATGCCTTTCTCAAAAGAGTGTTCCACATTTTGACTCCAGATCTAAATCTGCAGGTTCGAAAGGTGCAATCATTTGCGGGTTCATGAATTCGCAGAACGGGGAATCTCGGCAGTAGCGGACGAAGTCTGACTTTATAGGTACGTTCGATTAGGCCTGCACTAACTGAACCAGTTCCGGGCGGTGCAGGGCCAGTTCCGAACTAGCGCAGCACTAGGCCAGCTCCAGTTCAACGGTGCAACACTAGTGACGCCGCGAAACCGATATCTCAGTGCAGCGCTAGTGCAGGCCTTGTAAGAACTTGCAGGCAGGATTGTAAGAAAGCGTGTGACATTTCAATCATATGTGCATTGTTGCTTTTTAATTTCGAACACGATGAACTGTTCAACAATTGTGCAAACAGCCATGGAACTTGTGGATTCTGACAGCGAGGACGAAGAATTCGACGATCTGGTAACCGTAATAGCGTTGAATCTTCTGCGAACTGACAGGAACCGTGTACCAATGTACACCGAAACTGTAGTGAATACGCACCCTGTAGTGATGACGCGCTCTGGAAGTCGCTGAATAGGCGTGTTAGCTTAGCCCAATTGGTAGAGCCCTGGACCGGCAATCCAGAAGATGTGGGTTCGAGTCCTACAGCTGGCTAGCCTTTTCAGTGACTTTCATCGTAGTGAATCGTTATTTCGACTTCGAATTCAAACGTCTCTTCCGGCTCTCACGGGATACGTTCGAGAATTTACATTGACCATTATTTGCCTTGTGTCGTCTGCTGCCATTGCCGCCATTACTCTGCACTCCTTTGAACTGACCCCTGTGGGAGTGCAGAGTTTCCTTACACTAGGGCTACACTTGGCGTGCACTGGTTTGAGACGAACGAGACGGTGCAGGGGGCGCTCGGCTGCACTGGCGAAACGAACGGGCGAGTGCAGCACCACCGGAACTGGTTCAGGCAGTGCAGGGGGCGGGGGGGGGGCAGACTTGTGCGCCGCCGCGCCGCGCCGCGCAGCCACCATTTCTCCGCGCGCTGGCGCCACCCCGGCGCGCCGATATCACGCGCGCGTTCCGTGTTCCGATCGGTTCCGCTGCGGAGCGGGAAGCTCAAAGTAGTTTCGCGCACTTCTGCCGGTGTTGGCCTCACGACTATTGAACTGTCATGGCATCAGAAACTGAACTCCGTTTTTGAAGCGCGTGTCGTTGTTCTCTATTGATAAGAGCTAAAGTGCATTTAAAACGAGCGCGGTGTGGCGCTACTTTGCCACCTTAGTTTTGCAAGACGGTGACAAGACGTGGAAGATTTGCTCTGGTTTCTTCTGCGATGAGTGCCTGACAAACGCAAAAGAGAAGGATGGGGATAAGCCCTTCGATAAGTGAGTATGTTGGTACATGAAAATCTTCTCATCGTTGCTGAAAGAATGCAAAACAATTGGTAAAAGGAGACATGTAGAAAACGCTCGAGTTTTGTGGCTCTTATACTGTCATTACTATTGTTGTTGTTTTCATTCATTCGTGATAGTATTAGGTTGATCCCCATGGGCATCGCGAAGGGGGGCAAGGGGGCCGTTGCCCCTCATCCCCCCGCTGGCCGGGTTGTTTTTTGTGCATGACAACTATGCCCTCTGTAAAAATTCCCTCTGAGGGTACAACGAGTGTGCAACCATGTTACTGTGCACAGAGTACGCTCTGTCACGGCTTGTTTTAGTCAAAATGTGATCGAAGTAGATATATTGTTTGTGATAAATTTGTTACGGTTAGACTTTTTCTTTTTTTCAAATAAAAAGTGGAACATTTTTAGGATGTGCCTTCGACTGTAGTCTAGACAGTATACACCTCGCGGGCCACCAGCGTACGCTTGTGGACCGCTTGCGCATTTACGCCCTCGCGCCGCTGCGAAACCGGCTTTACGCCGCCGCCGGTCAAAGTGGCATCGGCGCACAGGTCTACGGGGGGGGGGGGGGGGGGGGGGGTGACGTAGGTAGAGGAAGAAGAGCGAGGTCCGCCTGCTCAGTGTTGGCGGCAAGGTTCGCTCCAAGGCAGTGCAGGCCTAATCGAACGTACCTTATATGTCCACGTAGCGAAGAAGGGCGAGGAGGCAATAAGCAGGCCTTCTGTATCTAGGTGGCGTTGATAGGCACTCACGCTAGCCATACTTTGAAGACGGGCGCCAGTGGCGCTGAAGTCCTTGTAGTCAGCCATTCATCTGGCTTACCACACTGAAGAAAAATGAATAGCGCACAAACAAACAAAAAAAAACGTATTTTATATATGCAAATCCAAACATGGGGAATATATTTGGGCAGCTGTTGGCCACCCAAATGAAATCCGATCTTAGGCCATTTTGGCTAAGGAACCGATCCCAAACCGGAAATGTGCTGTACAGCCAAACTTGTTCCATGTATGGCCACTTTGGCTGGCCAAATTTGGGCCAACATTGGACTACATTTGACATGATGCTTGGGTTACGGCTTTCCGATCGTTTATGTGGCTTAGGGCCAGTTCTCACTTGGCGACGCCCGACACGGCGTCGTGAGCGGGCGGCGGAAATAGACGCGCATTTCCGGAGTCGGGAGAGGAGAGACGTCGGGCCCCAAAAAAACTGCCTTGCCTAACATCTTTCACGACGTCGGCGAGAGCTGCCGAGAACGACAGCTGGCGACCAATTAGGTGGCACAGAGAGGCCACGCCCCCGATTTTTCGTCTGCTTGGACGAAGGAAGGCCACTGTGGTGGGAACATGAAAATTGTGCGCGCTGACGGGGCGGCGGAAATGCGCGTCTACTTTCGCCGCCCGCTCACGACGCCGCGTCGGGCGTCGCCAAGTGAGAACTGGCCATTACACTTCAAAAAATCCATATAAATTTGGCGCTACATTTTGGTGTAGGGTTAAATTAAAAGTCACCAAAGCAAAATCTACACCCTGAACCTCGCTGACTTCTCAGAGGAAGCCCTTGATTTTTTTTGCTTGTTTGTTGTTCAGCTATTGCCATTGTGGTAGAGAATGGATTTTGTTAATGGAATGGGACAAATTTGGCATATGCTTTCTGTTTCTGGCAACAAAAAGTTCGGGATACTTGGCAAATCCCCAAGTGCAATTCAAGAAATTAAGTTTCTTTTATGCACGATTTGATAAAGTTACTGGTAGTATGTGGCAAAATTGTATTCTAATATATTTTTCCGTACCATGCCTTTCTTATTACAATTGTTTTTACATGGTTACAGAAATACTTTGAATAAGCACCTGTATTTATGCCAGGAAAAGTATAAGGGCTTATTCTTTTACTTTAATATTCATCAGAAGTACAAATTTTCCATTTCCTAGTAAGCACGCTCCGCATCTGTACAAAAACTTAACGCTACCAAGTGTGACATGTATTTTTATGTGGCACAACCTGTCAACATGGATATGGCAGCAATGCAATTTTTGTGGCACAGTGTTAGCACTTTTTATTTTACAAATGCATTGTCCATCTCAGCTTTAGACAAAATGTCAGCACAAGAATTATGGTTGACTGCCCTCGCAACATCAGCAGCTGAAATATAGAGCAAAGACTGATTATTCATTACAAAGATACATGATGTCAGTGTCGTAAGCATGCATCACAGCAAGGTGAAATAGGCACTTGACCAACTTCATTTCTGCACTACTGATGCATTTTTTTCTAGGCAACATATCGTAGAGCACTTTCATCATGCAAGCAGAAGCACAACAATTACCGTAGTTATTGTGACTTTCATTCTATAGGATGTCAAAATTTCTGTACCTTTTCTACCTTTGTGATCCATTTGTCTGGCATTGCATCCAAGTTGTAGTAAGAGACTGATGGCAGCTTCTTGGCCTTCCTGTGATTCAAACACTGAACATGAAGTTCATAGTTTATTACCATAGTTACGTTGTTGCTTTATAAACGCATTACGTATTTACATAACTAACTGCATATAACTAGGGCCTGACTTTTTCGGGTTTTATTTTTGGCCAAATTCGGGGGGTAAATATCGGGTGATATTTTTCATTCGAAAATTCGGGTGTATTCGGGTTAAATCCCGTTATGGCATATTCTGTCGTCAGGAATTCGGGTGCATTCGGGTGATTTTTTTTTGTTTAATAAAAATTTGTCTTAACATGGAACTAATGTTTAGCAATGTTATCAAACTTTATTTTAATGCACACTTATGAGTGTGCCACGCGACCCGGATGTTTTCGGGTAGATTCGGGTTAAACCCGAATTTTACAGATTTTGTTCGGGGGGTAAATATCGGGCGGATACGGGTTTAACCCTAAAAAGTCAGGCCCTACATATAACGGTCACATATAGAACTAAAGATCGGTCACCACTGCTAAATGACCAGTAGTATTGTATTTCTGGAAAAATTGCATCAAGGGTAGTGAGAGCATTCTACCAAAACACCACTTCTAGTCCCCAGACGTGCACGTAGGCATTGGGACTGCTAGGAATGTCTTGGGACAAAGGAAGCTGACAGCTTTCGGTAAAGTGGATCACTTGTTGTTATTGCGGCACGTTGAAAGCAATTATGTGTATCAATAATGCCATTTTATGTGTGGATGCTGGAAAAAGGTTGTCCGTGCCACCTACTATAGTAACCAGGGTGTCGAACCGAACCCGAACCCGAACCGAAAACCGTACCCGAACCGTTATTTTTGCCGGAACCGAACCCGAACCCGAACCGAAATTTTCATGACACTGTTGAACCCGAACCGGAGCAGAACCGTAAAAAATAATAGCGGTAACCGGTTCGCAAAACGGTTCGGACATAAAAGAAGTCAGCATAAGAGTTCCTCTTTATCCCCGAACGAAGACACATTCGTATCATCATCACGCGCCTATATCATGGATTTCAGAAATTTTCACCTAGCAGTGAGACGACGACGTATAGTAAGTATACTTTCAGCGTCTTTTTAACATGTTGAAGCGCAGTTGTCCTTGTGAGCGCCGCGGCTAGCGCCCCACGCACGCGGTGCGGCATCTACTCTTCAGAGACGAGCTGCCACGCGGACGAAGGAAACAGGAATGGAGTAGGCCAGTTATGTAGCTCTACAGGACGAATATGCGCTCAAATAAGCGCCCAAGATTTCCCTTTACATGTGAGCAGTACAAATTAAACAAGTCAGAAACATGAGAAGTGGAGAAGGAGCGTACGCAGAACGGTGCCTGTTTGATTGGTCGTGGCTTGAAAAGTAAATGTAGTTCTGCTTATTGGTAGTGCAGTTGTGTCGTGACATATTGCCTTTGTGTTGTGGATTAACTAGTACACTGCTGTGAGCTCGGACAGAGTAAGGCTGGCAGGCTTATTTTCGACATGCTTCAGTACGGTTTCAGATAGATTCACGTTGCGAAGGCAGTATGCCGGCTAGTACTGTCGTCTATATTACGCTGTCCATCGTATTA
Source organism: Ornithodoros turicata (assembly GCF_037126465.1). NCBI lineage: Eukaryota > Metazoa > Arthropoda > Arachnida > Ixodida > Argasidae > Ornithodoros > Ornithodoros turicata. Next base: position 25,788,141 of record NC_088207.1, read on the forward strand.
GGCTTCCTTTAAGTGTATCTTGCTGGCACTGTGCGTGTGAAAAGAGAGATTTTGGGAACAGAAAGTAGCAGGACTACACCGCTTCAACAGCGTGGACTCTATTTGCAATAAGTGTTCATCCATTCCTCATTTCTCTCGCTAAAGGGCTACCTCACCGCTAGAGACGTCAATGCAGACAACAGCAGTAAGCTATTAGCCACGCATTTCCTGATAAAAGCAGTTTTATGGAACATATAAAACGGAAGCGTTGAACCGGTTCGATTCTTGGTGTGGCCGAACCGGAACGAAATCAAAACAACGCGAACCCGAACCCGAACCGAACCCGTATTTTTTGCGGTTCGACACCCTGATAGTAACAGGTGTCTAAACCCCTGTGCATGCATGCAAACATGGTATATACCTGTCATACCTAATTGGCACCTTTGCCCTTAATTCATTATAGAAAAAATCAGTTAGTTAGCATTATGTAATTAATTAGGGGCAACGAAAAATACTGGCAACTACGATACACAACTGTTAACAACATTCAGTCGGTGTCGTGCATGTAGAGCACTCCGTCTTTTTCAAAATCTTGGTGCACCTTAGGTTGAGACACCCTATATAACGATGAGCTCAAATGAAAGATGCATACACACAAGGAAGTATGCCAAATGTGATGTCTTTCTTTTACTGACCTCTGAAATCGGTACTCACCTTAGCCGCTAAGTGTAATGCATTCTGCTTTGTTGTTGTAAGAGTGTTAACATCAAGCCTGTAGCGAGTGATCAGGTGGTCAATGGCAGAGAGAGCACCTGCTTGTGCGGCTAGATGCAGGCTGTTACGTCCTACAATGTCAGCCTTCAAAATGTCAATCTGCAATACATCAAATTCAAAATGGGTGTTTGATGCTATGCATTAGATAACAAATATTTATCAGAAAGTGTATTTTATCTGAAAGTAATTAGTCCATAGTTTCTCGCTACGTATTGTATTGTGTACTACGGACATCATAACAAGCATCTCACATCGTGGTGATTGCTGATGCAGTCCATGACTTGAATGTCATCGACTCTGGCTGCATCCATGAACGGCGTTGTCCCACAAGAGTCCACCTCATCAGGCTCATAACCACAGTTCGTGCACAGCAGCTCCACACAGTTGAGATGTCTGTGCAATGCTGTCACAAGAATGCTGTGATAAAGTACAAACACAGTTTGTTCCCGGCACAGCCATGTCTCCGTTTACCTGGGAGGCTATGCTTGCTGACTGTCGAGATAACCTGATGCATCGAGAAAAGTAAGCGGAATGCACTTATTGGACAGCGGGGCGCACGGTGCTCCCCATGGTGCATTAAACCCGTTCCTCTTCCTTTTCTCAATGCGTCAAGTTATCTCAACAATTAGGGAGCATGGCCTCCCTGCACAACTGAAAAAACAAAGTATCGAGCTAAAGAAAGGTACAGATGCTTTTGCCGTGATGAACAAAGTAAAAATCTGCACAATAAAACATCCCTAGAAGTCATCCCTTATAAAACATCCCTTAGAATCATCCCTTTTATAAACTATATTTGTTATATAAATACAGATACAGATACAGTTCTAAATACAGATTTGTATACAGGGTGTTTCACCTAACTTAATAAAAAATTCTAACTGGCGATGTACTCGCCGGAGGATTGTGAGACTTTCGGCAGTCACCTTCTGGAAACTTTTGCCACCATTGAGGAAAGCTTTGGAGAATTTTTAATTGCGGGAAATTTATTTTTGCCAATGGAACTTTGAAAATATCCAAGCGAACCTCACTTTTTTTTACAGAAATATGAAGTCCTCCACGGATAACCACAGACCCAACAAAAACTATGCACAGTATCGCAACAGAAATAGCTGAAAAAAATTAGTAAAAATTACGCTTTAACCTCGTCTGTTTGATTTTCGCAAAGAAGCGCGCTCAAAATGCGCATCTAGGGGAGGAAGTGTCCCCGCCTTCATTTGTTTTGCCTTCTTTGTGATAAGACTGTTGTTTCGTTTTCTTTGTGATAAATCGGTTGTCCCCAGCATCAAAGTCAAAGCGGGGAAAAGAAAGGTAAAACAAGAGGCGGGAACACTTCCTCCTCTCCCCGCATCTTCAGTGCGCTCTTCTTTGCGACAATCGAGCAGGCGGGGCTAGAGCGTAATATTTACTAATTTTTTTCGACTGTTTCTGTTGCGATACTGTGCATAGTTTTTGTTGGGTCTGTGGTTGTCCGTGGAGGACTTCCTATTTCTGTTAAAAAAAAGTGAGCTTCGCTTGGCAATTTTCAAAGATCAACTGAAAAAAATAAATTTTTTGCAATTAGAAATTGTCCAAAGCCTTCCCTAATGGTGGCAAAAGTTTCCAGAAGGTAATTGCTGAAAGTCCCACAATCCTCCGGCAAGTACGTCGCAAGTTAGAATTTTTTTATCACGTTAGGTGAAACACCCTGTATAAAAGAAAGCAACACAGATGCCACTTTTGCAGGTGGTAATTAGTGTAATTTTTAGTTAAGTTTGAGGTGGGGAAATATGAGAACAGGACCCAGTCATTATTTAAAGCCACTATCTTCTTAAGATCCTCAAACCAGCGTGTTCTTTAAGACACCCATCACATTTTGCTACGCAAGTGAGCCCAGGACCGAAACCAAGGCAGTAAAAGGAAGTCAGCGAGATACAAGAGAAACACCATGTGACAATGCGCCTAGCATTCATAGCGTAACCTTCCACTTGACACCTTCAATGTTTTAAAAGTTGGCTAATTAACCTAATCTAATTAATTGATTAGGCATAATGAAAAAATGCTGGTGACTAGGATAAATGTCTGCCAACAACGCTCAGTCGGTTTCATTTGTGTAGAGCGCTCAGTCTCTCTTTAAATCCTGCTGCATGTTACTTGAGACACCTTGTATTAAAGGGACACTAAAGTGCAACAATTTCTCCTCGCAGTATGAAACGCACCATTACCTTGACACCAACATTGGGGATTAATCAGTTGTGCCGATCGTGATTTGTCAGAAAAAGAAACTGCAATTTACGCTCTCCTTCTCAAGAAGGCTGACAATATGCAGCACACTCTCATTCGTCTCCGCCAACGACTTGTCCAATCATCACGGGAGATCATCTGAGGAGACCAATTGAAGCCCTCTCCACAACTGAGACGGAGAAAAAAAGCATAGATTGCAGTTTCTTTCACCTATAAATCACGAACGACGAGATGGATGCATCCCATTCCTTTTGTGTTTGTGTCAAGGTGACGGCATCTTTCATTCCGCAAGGAGAAATTTTTGCATTATAGTGCCCCCTTAAGGCCAGATGGCACATTAGAAATTGTGGTGCACAAATATCAGGCACTAGGCATTATACAACCACACTACCCCTTGTCATGCCATGGCATGATATAAAAGAAGATGGTGCTTGCTCCATGCGGCCTTTATGCATTGAGGTTAGTGGTTTAAAATTTTTAACATCCTATTTTGAAATGTCCAAGGCATGCAATGTTCAATCCCACCTGCAGTGTGTAGAGGTGTCCTCCCATTGGTGCTGCAATTTTTCCAGGCGTCCGGGAATGTGTTTAACAGGTAGAGAATGATGTCGTAGTGACCCTCCCTAACAGTTAAAATATTTCTTTCTTACACTAATGACGCAAGATAACTCGAGAAGTCATTCTAGACAGAGGAACACAAATGAAGGAGAAAACACACAGAAATAGAAAGTGACCACACCTCAGAAAGAAGTGAGGAACAAATTACAGTATACATTAAATCCTGCACTGTGTAGTTTGAAAGCAAAAAAGGCAAAGCATAGCGGACCTCCAGTCAATCAAAGAATAACAAGTTTAAAAAACTAATTTTATCTAATCAAACACTATGCCATTGTACGTGCATAACAGGCCCTATCCACGTTGACGTTCTTTCATGTGCAGTGAGCTGCATGATGCAACTTTGCTCAGATTTTTAAGTGGTGCCAAAAAAAACATCACAACAACAACAACTCTGCACTTATGAAATTATGTTAACTTGTGAAATTCCAGTAATTAACAAAAGTATACAGTCAAACTCCTTTATAGCGAACACCTTTTTAACGAAAATGCCACTACAGCAAATTTTTTTGCGGTCCCTATAGGTCCAATAATGGACATCCTTTTTAACGAAAATACCTTTACTGCAAATTTTTTTGGCTGTCCCCTGAGTTTCGTTGTAAGGGAGTTTGACTGTAGTTGATATGCCTACCTGCAAGCAATGTGAAATGGGGTCCAGCCATCCTTGTTTTTCAAAGCCACACTCGCACCGGCTCTGATGAGTAGCTGTATCGTAACCAGGTCAGATTTCGTGCAAGCAAGCATCAGGGGAGTCCTTGAAGGAATAACAGCCACGTGGAAACCCCATGAATCACACTCAAAGCGACGTACCAGTCTGCTCGCTTCAGGCTATCCACTTGTGCTCCAAGATGAAGCAGAAGCTTCAATGCTTCTGGCTGCGATGCCTGCGCTGCTTCATGAAGGGGTCTCTTCCCATCCAGGTTTGCACATTCCAACAGCTGTATTGATTTCAGATCTTCTAAAAGATACCTATAGCGTAAGTCATGTTTGTGAGCTCAGTTGCCTGTGACAATGTAAGACTGCCCGTGAAAATTTCACAAGGTTGTAAAAGTTGTACGTAAAGTTGTACGGGACACCGTATTACTTCGGTCCTCACTCTGAGGCGACCCATTATTCCATTTCATCACATTACCGCCAGCAATGGGGCAGAATATCGCCCCTGGCGATGAAACTCCTCACTCATCATCATTCAAATAAAGCTGTTGTTGTTGTTTTTGTTGTTCTATGTCTTAAATTGACCTCTTTCGACTTTTACGGAAGTCAGCACATTCTGAAGACGAGAAAGTTCGAAGCATGGCATATAATCCTTTAAACTGCAGACGTGCAAATACGAATTAGCGGCACACGGGACACAGACCGTAAAACATTTTCTTGCAACATTAAAGCTCGGATGGCTCAGTGGATTAAAGTAGAGGTTGGTGGTATGTAATAGTAGTGACATATTGGCAAAGCGTATATATATACCTTTCCCATTTCAACTCCGTTCTACATTACGAGGATAGCATATAAAGCCTCCCTGAAAAGTGAATCACGACGCAAAGGTGCGCAAGCTCAGAGATGTTCCTCAATAGAGTAAACACTGTTCTTCTCTTTTGTCTCTTCACTGCGAACTTTTACAAAAAATGCCATGTCATTCACTAACGTATGTATAGATTGTGACACTTCTACGAACGAAATTCATTACATCATGCATGCACTGTACTGCACACCAGAGCAGTGATTTATCCAGACACCCCTAACCCCCCCCCCCCCCCTTCCCCAAAACAAAAGACCTTGGAGACACCCCCCTAAAATTTTGTGTGATTGCATAATATTTTGTCAAAGAGCATAAGAATACATAGGAGTGGCCTGCATGTTGTGACCTCGCCCCCCTCTTGTGGAGCCCGACGCACCGCTGATGTCACATACCTGATGAAATTCTGGGTAAACCACTGCACCAGAGTACGGACGAAAAAAATAATTTTTCTGATGTCTTGTACTTGGGCAGTACTAAACCTCAGAACACGCACGCGTCGAAGCTCTGACGTCAGAGGGGCGAAAGCTATGGACATTCCCATTGGTGGTCGCAAGCAGTGAATCTGTCTCGCGCCTCCTCACTGGCGGAGACGCCCGCATGATGTCAGAGCAGGATCAGTTTCGGTATTCGCGGTGACGATTTGGCGGCGATTTTTATGTTTGGCGGAATGAAGGTTCACATAGATTTGCAAAATTTCCTTTCACATTTAAGTGGCATAACGGATCCAAGTCAGGTGGAAAACATTTTGAGAGATTCGTGTCACATCCTGTAGATGCATTTGAGTAACTTGCTTTGGAACCATGTCGGATGAATTCGATGTTGAACAGCTCAACAGCGTGGGCATCGGCACCTTCGAGATTAGAAACACGGTTTGTGGTTGCGTAACGTGGACGCGTCCTCAGGTTGTCCTTATTCCCTTGCACTTCTTGTCGCCACAGAAGGTCATGTTGAGAATATTCAATACGTATGCGAACCTTAAAACACGCACCGAGCCGCTCCGTGCTGCAACGTGAGCAAGAGTATCCCCCGACTTCTCGTAGCATACTTCGTATAAGCCGCGTCCACTAGCTTCGGTGGACAGCTCTGTTTCAACTGCCTTCAGTCCATCGACGTCGTCTCTCTGTGCAAGGTGCAGCAACTTAACGTTGTTCATTATTAAAGCATGGTATAATGTATAATCACGTAATGGTCGCTAGAAAACACAAGAGGAAACAAAACTCGCCAAGAAAGCATGAGCTTGGAATCGTCTGCGGGCGCCGATTGGCTGAAAAACTGAGATCATATTCCCGTGAGGAGTGAGAGGGCTTCTTGATTCCTCCTCCTCTTTTGTTACGTTGCGCGGTTTTGTCCACTTCAACCAATCGCTATTGAGAAGCGTGGCTCGTATATTGGCCCCTATCCATGGCTCAAATCCAATACCTAATCCGGGCAACGCTGTTGCGCGATTTGCAAGGTCGTTTCGTTTGTGCAGACGGAAATGTCGTAGAAACTCGAAATTCAGTGTTATCAGAGAGTTATCAGTCCTTGCACCGGGTTGCGTGATGATGGCACGGTTTCTCTTTGGCATGAATTTGGGTTACAATATAGTTGGTGTGATCGGCGGGGTCTAGCGGTTGATGCTCCAACGACGCACTCATGACGACCATCCCCGGTATGTCGGATAATGGAGACTCGTCCTCGAACTTCTTATCCTTCTTCAAACACGTGAAATACGAGTATTTGGTCGCCGGTGTGTCAGGTGGAGTAGCCTCAACACTTGCAGTGCATCCGTTTGATCTGCTCAAAATCCGCCTTGCCGTGAACGACGGTGTGCTTTCTAGTCGCCCACAATACCGTGGTTTTCTACACGCCGTGAGGACAATCTTCAAAGAAGAGGGCCTCGTAGGCTTCTACCGAGGCATCAGCCCAAACTGCTTTGGAGCAGGAGCCTCGTGGGGTTTCTACTTTTATTTTTACAATGCAATTAAGTCACAAATGGCATCACGATCGGCATCTCCAACGTTAGGGCCCAATCAGCACATGCTGGCCGCTGCCGAAGCCGGGGTGCTCACCCTCACAATGACGAACCCCATTTGGGTGATAAAGACGAGGATGTGCCTGCAGTACAGCAATGAGCCGCGTCGGTACCCAAGCATGGCGCAAGCTTTCATGAAAATCTTCAAGCAAGAAGGCATAGCCGGTCTGTACAAAGGATTTGTGCCAGGCATATTCGGTGTGTCGCACGGAGCGCTGCAGTTTATGGCTTACGAAGAAATGAAACAGTACCATGCCAAATATTACAATGACGTTGGGATGCAAAAAATGGGCACGTTAGAGTACCTCGCCTTCGCAGCAGTGTCGAAGTTGTTCGCAACGACAGCTACTTATCCTTACCAAGTTATTAGAGCTAGGTTGCAGGATCAGCATAGTCACTACAACGGCATTTGGAATTGCATAGCAAAGACGTGGAAATACGAGGGCTACAGGGGCTTTTACAAAGGCCTCGTGCCCAATCTGTTGAGGGTGACACCGGCGACGGCCATCACGTTTGTAGTGTACGAAAATATTGCAAAGTTCCTATTAAAGTAGTAGAGAGAGAGAGAGCAATGTTTTCTATGTGACGTTTTACTTCAGCACCATGTATGAAACCAAATTGAGATTTTACAGTATATTATCTCGGAGGAAGTACCCCGATTGGCTGCATTTTACCAATCGCATTGTTATCTTTTGAGACTCTTTGTTGCACTGCTTTATATGGCCTGACAAATTACAGCTGTTGAGTGAGAGTATTTACATATTGTCACATTTTATTTGTGACGCTTGTTGCCCTGTCCAGTATGGCTTGGCATCAAAACTACTTGGTCTAGTTAGAAGTTATGTAGAGACAAAATAAAGTAGTTCTGTTTTGTTACAAAACTTGTTGTATTGCTGTTGCTTTTGTATAACAAACGGCATTGGATATTTCGCCGTCTGTGCAATGTGGTGAAATATTATTACATTTGATGCAGATGTAGACGATGTCATAGAGTTGATGGCAATTGCTCATACAGTCAAACTCCTTTACAACAAAACTCGGGACAGCAAAAAAAATTTGCAGTAAAGGTATTTCCGATAAAAAGGATGTCCATTATTGGACCTACAGGGCTCCAGCGGGACCGCAAAAAAATTTGCTGTAGTGGTATTTTCGTTAAAAAGGTGTTCGCTATAAAGGAGTTTGACTGTACAAAATTTCCCTGCTGTAGTGATGAAGTTATTTGAAGTTTGTCATGTCATGAAGACATGGCATCACGTCTGAAGTATGTCACAAGGAAGGTGCCATCCCTCTAGAAGAGCAAGGCTGAAGTGCTACCAGTAATTTACCTGCTCCACAGACCCTACCATCTTCAAAAAAAATGTGGGCCAGTTAAATTGAATGTATGAAATATGAACGTTCCAAGGACTGTTGGGAAACTGGACCAATGGGCTGTGATTGCAGTGTCACATCACAATGAATAAGAAGTGAATGTCTACAATGCACCTGGAGGCAAGTACAGCTTGGGACAAAAGTTCACACAACAGGTCTCATTTCTCCATTGAGGCGACACCCAGCAGCGGACACAGATACTGAGGGATGGATAGAATAGCCAGTCACCCGTTTCTTATTCGATTTCTTCCTGGTAGCTGGCAGGGGGCCGCTCCGATGAAGAAATACGCCAGTGCCGTGTTCCGTAAACTTTTGTCCCAAGCTGTACCTATGGGGTAACTCTCCACATAGGGGAAGCAAGCTTAAGTTCAAAGAGTATATTGATTTAATAACATTCTGTAGAAAGAAAAAAAAGCCTAATAGAACGACACATGCCACACACTGTTAAAAAAACTTCTACTCACTGGCTTGTCTGAGCACCACATCTGCTAGCTTTTGTTGTATATATTCATGTAAAATGTATTTATACAAGGAAATTTTGGAGGGTTTAAGGCTGTGCGAGAGGAGCTGGGGATGCCAAAAATGCCTGTAAGATATATCGACCCTCCGGTCAGCAGTGTAAATAACTCGCATGACGACATCAACGACCTTGGCTGGTTTATTCTCAGATAAGCACAACTGAGTGCTCCCCCCCACAACAAGGGCACAGTAGAACCACCATGAAATCGCCTAAGGGGAGGACAAACGTACCGCACTTTAGCCAGCCTCACCGATTCAAGAATTACAGCCCTTTTTTCCCTACAAACACTTCTAGAGATAGAAGAAAAAAAGAACGGACAACAGTAGCAAGCACCTTTGAAATTGGTGCTTCTATTATTTATTAATTAGTGACATGGGTTCCAGAGGAAATGGCTCATTCAACTCTGTTATGCTTAGGGAGTGATTTTTTCGGGTTAAACCCGATTCTACCCGGTTATTCCCCCTGAAACTGACCTCCGACCAGTTCGGGTTCAATCAGATTTCTCCCCGTATTCCAGTCACTATGAAATCCTCATGTGACGTTTCCACTGAAGACGAACAAAGGTCGCCACATGTAATGCATGTAACAATGGGTCACTTAGGTTCCCAGCAATACACCAATTTTTGTCAACACTGTCTATGCCTTCAGGGAGTACCGCTAGAAGATCACGATCGCGCATAAAAAGAAAAAACAACAACAACAACAATAAAAAACAAAAAAGAGAGATTACGAAAGGACTTAATAGACAAGAGGAGAAACAAAAACACCCGATAACACCCGAAGGCACAATTATCGCCCGATTCCTCCCCGAATTACAGATTCAAAAATAGCGCCCGATTTTTACCCCCCGAATCTGAGAAAGCTATTTAACCCGAAAAAGTCACTCCCTAGTTATGCTTAATGGCAAGGTATGCTAGAAATTTACCCACATGAGGACAACATGAAACATCCATCCCAGTTAAGTTCACGTTCCTTTGACTGAGAAATTTAAGTCACTTACACAATGACATCATCATCACAGCTCAATAAGCACAGATGCCAACGTTTGAATTTCAGTCCTTTAAAATAACTTTAATGCCATCTGCCATCATGTACAATGTGACTCAAGTGTTGGCTTTCTGGCTTTCTTGAATTTTCCGCAATACATAGTGGTCGTCTACAAGCTCCGTCTTGAGCAGAGACGTTCGGTTGTTGCAGCCTACAAATGGGCACCTGCGAGCAATAAAGAAGAATTTCACCAAGGAGCATCACACTCGAAACCTCAGCGCGTGACCATCTGAAAGGAGTTCATTTTCGGGTTTTTAGTGATGATCAAGTGATGGTTACGAGGGAAAATCGAATATAGTAACAAGAAAATTCCTTCAAAATCTGAAGGCGGAGCAATGCAGCTCAAATGCCACAAAAATAAATACTACTTATTTAATAACATAATCAAAATAATATAAATTAATAAATACAATATATATAATTTCATACTAGAGAAATAAATATAGTCGCCAAACCAATTTTTTTAGACTTCTAGGAGCCGCGAAATTTGTCCGAATTTTCAGTGAACTGCATAAATCCACTTTCTTTCAAAAATCTCCACTCAGAATATTCACAGTGACTTAAAAAGCGTGTCCATATGTGTCTGCATTGCTACGCACAGCAAAGTATCACGTCAAATTTCGGCGAGTACATCATCAGTGTAGTCACCACAGCAAGGATTGCCCCTGTGGAAGGGGATACGTCAGTGGCATCCTCCTCGCTGCTGTTGTCTTTAGTTTTTTTTTTATGTTGTCAGTGCCAAAGACGACGATGATGCTAACGCTGCCGAAGTGTCAAATGGTGATGTCACGTTGGTCTCGATCGTCGGTGAATTTACGTCTTCGCCTCTACTAAAAACGTCTATCCTAGCAACATCATCGACATCCTCACCTGAAGTTGAGGTCAGCATTTTTGTACTGAAAGATAAGTTTTTGCAACACGTCTGGAGAGGAGCATTCGGTTTTGGTCGCACGCAAATAAGCTCTGCCTTCCCGTATCTGTCCTGTACGCGCACTGCGCTTCTACGCATGTGTCAGGTCGGAAATGGCCTTCGTGTTGTAAAAGCACTATGCACTATCGGGTGGGGGAGTACATTTTTCTGCTATATTTCTGGCGTGTGGGAGACGGTAAATCCCCCCAAACCATGTAGATTTGAAGCGAGATGAGTAGAATAATCAAGCACACCTTCCGAGGAATGGTCCAAATTATTGGTCCGGAAATATCGTACATTGGTCCCATAGGGCGTCTGATGGTGCCAACAGTTTTGTCAAAAAAAAAAAAAAAAAAAAGAGAAGTTGGGAAGTCCGAATTAATGGGTTGGCGACTGTAATATCTGGAGCTTGCACAGATTTCAAGTGTGTTCCAACATACCTCGGGTTCCTTGTCGCCTTCATGTAAAGGCCAATGCTCTCCTTGTCATAAATGTGCCCACAGATGGAATTCTTCACAGGCATCTTCACATTACACTGTGTTATGGGGTCCTTCCAGACTCTGTTCTCATCCGAAACATGAAGGCTCACGTCTGCATCGCTGCGTCTTGCTCTAGATGCTACAAGAGGGGCATACAAATTTTGTGTAAACAAAGAACTGTGTTACGTCACTGCTAGTTAGCCACGGTCGACTTTTACAACCCACTACAGGCCAGGTAGCCTATACATTTCTCGGACCCGGACCTGCATGGAGCCATCGAGCCTGGGCCTAAGAATGTGACCCGTGCAGTGCTCTAACTGTGCTTTACGTGTGAAAACTGCCACACTGAACCCGGGTAAAAGAGCAGAAAGCATAATTAAAACAGCAAATAAACAAATAAAGTAACGTACAAGGCATCATTTTTACAATAAAACTACGAGAGCTACCTAGATGCGGTTTTTGCAGGTGGGTAACATGGCCAGGCGGACATCCTGTCGGGAAGCGTGTGTAACTACTGGACGACTATAATTACCTAACATTCATAAATTCATTGACTTATTAATTAGATATCTTAGGGGAAATGTAAGATAGCAGAATTGGAGCCAGCCATTATTTAAATGCACCCCCTTTTTTTAAATATCCTGGAACGAACCCATACTTCGTCCTCGTTTCAGGGTTTTTAAAAATGAGGGTGGATCCAAGTGACGGTTGCCACCAATTCCGCTGTGCCACACTTTCTCGAATACATCTAATTAAAAAGCAAATTGATGAATTTTAGGTAAATAGTTCTTCAGTAGTCAAATGCACTTTTCCACAGGATGTCCCCCTGGCCGTGTAACACCCCTGCAAAAATGGCATCAGTGCTGCTCTCACAGATCTTTCTTTTTATCTGTAAAGGATTTTTTTTTAAAAACACCCTATACTGTACAATAGAAATTAGCACATGTGTCATTCAGGCAAAGAAAAAATTAATAAAGTCATCACAAACAAAAAGAAAACTGTAAAGGCTACCTTCTTCATCGCCCGCCTCAATAGTCTGCAGAAGGTCTTTGTATGATCTCTGCTGGCGTGGATCCTTCAGGGTTGAGTGTACAGCGGCAAAGCGTTGTGAGAGGAGGTTCTTCAACTGAACATCTGTTACTTGATCCGTTAAAGCCTGGAGAACAAGAAAAGTAAACTTAACTCTGATGATGAGAGAAGCCTCTCTTACAGCTTGCCCTGGCATGCACAATTACGCACGTGGGATATAATTTGCCACAAACTCCAAAGGTGTTGCAAAAACCCATGACTTCCGAACTGTGAGCTCATGCTTCAGGGACCACACTTGATGAACCCACACTTTTTTTACCTCGATTTAAAAATGGGGTAAGTACAGTCATCCAATTCAATAACGCATCAGCAGTGGTCAACAAAGCAAAAATGTAGTCCATCCTGTGGCCAAAGGGCAGAAAAAGCAAAGATGGCTCACCCATTTACCATGAAGTATTATCCATATTTTTCTGGCTACACCACTGCACTGACACGAACACATGCAAGAGACCTACACATGATAGCCTGAGTACACAAAACCACAACCTTTTCCTTCGCATCACATCTTTGCGGTGCCGGTCTCTAGGTACGATCTAGAAAAGAGGTTCTATCGGGCCATCGTAGAGTCACTGAACGTCAGTGGGACACTGTACATGCTGCGAACATATTTCTACGGATTTCCTTTTAAACCCCAGACAGTGTACAATTTTGCAGAAGTGAAATTATGTCTGTGGCAAGTATGCGTTACGTACCCTATCCAAAGCAGTGCTTAGAAAAAAATTACAGACCCGATATGGGTGTTGACATGCACCTCCGTAAGAGCCATCTCATTACCAGAATTTGTAACAGCAACACAACAAAATTGAAAGGTTTGCATCGGAAACGGAAACATGGTAGCAACGAAAATGGAAACGGTAATGAAAATATGTGCTGCAACCCCTAAGGACAATATCTATAGTTCTGCTCTTGTCACAGACCTCGTGAAGAGACATGATCCATTACAGCATGCAGCTGTACAGACAAGCAAGTGTATGAAGGAGGCATGTCATGCAACTTTACAATGTCCTGAGATGCAGCACTTTATTTTACCTGTTGCTTAACTGCATCTGTTGCGTCAACCAAACTTCTTGCGTCCTGCTCTATGTTGATGATGCTCACCATGTACTCTTTCAGGGTTTCAAAGCATTCTTTCACCTCGTCTCCTGTAGGTAGTAATAGTAAAGCTAGAGTAACTGGAAGGCCACTGAGTGTTGTGGGGAATAACGTGTTTCACTTTGTCTTTCGAATGTTGGGATTTAATGCCACGCATTACTACTACTGAAGCAAGCAGACTGTGGTTATATAATGAGGCCAACAGCTTCCAAACTGTCGGTCCATGTCAGAGGATACGCTGTTGTTGTATTTCAGACCACTATGGTTCACAATAGAAATTGTGATCTCCTCATGGGCGTAGAAGCTGCGCAGGTACCCTATACAAAGAGGTTCATGCACACAATGCACGTGCATACTGCGATTTCAGATGACAGCTTTACGTAGTGTTGGTTTCACAACGTACCCGAATGTGTTTCGCGAATTTCGTTGGCCATGCTGCGTACAGCATCCTTAGCTTCCGTCATAAAATCTTTCAGTGACTTCAGATCCTGAACTGCTATATCTAGTGCCGTGAACGAAGACATTCTTCCGCTCCAATGTATTACAGCACACTAAACCACTTCCCATTCGCAACAGACACGCAACAAGGCACAACAACCGGCGCAAAACAGGAAGAACACAACACGCTGAAACTGGCGCGCCTTCCGTTTACCTTACGCCTTGCCTTGCGCATATTTTGCCTGATTTCACCGCCGCGGTCGCCACAGACGCCAGAGCCAGAGCTACACAACGCCTTCCCTGAGCACCGAAGACCCAAGCCCAAGCTGCCTCCATTGATCTCGATTGTAAAATACATATATAAAAGATTGTATACATGGAGATCAGTGGCTGCCTCTTGCCCTCCTACCCTCCCTAGTACCCTAGCTACCATGCTAGCTACCCTCTTGATTTGATGATGATCTACAGTTCGTACGTTCGTACAGTTAGCTGAGTCATGAGCAATTATTTTTTTTTTCCCGATACACGACTTCACATCTTGCCAGTCATGCTCTTCCAACCTGCTTCCAAACGCGAGCAAGCGAAATAGATTCATTCAGCCGAAATAAATTCACCAGTAGCTGTCTGAAAGCTACACCCCAGCGACCCCAGCGCCACTAGAGCGAAATCTTTCGAATGCTTTGTCGAAGCGAAACCCACCTGTGTACATGGAGCATTTGTGCTTGTGGAAGTGGGTGCAATGCAGTGGCATGTCAACCTCTAGGGTTTCTCTGTGTAAACCCGTGTTTAGTCATCCTGTACCACAATTTCTGGACTAAGATGCAGGAAGAAAGCCCTTGTCTTGCGTCGCCACAGGAGTTTATATGTGCTTGGAAACTGGACCCTTAAAGGAAATCCGGATCCTGCGACGATAGGACATCCTGTGCGATCGTCTTTGGGATTGCAGTGGTAGCCTCCACCATGCCTGGGATAATGAGTGTGGATGAGTTCGTTTCTGAGACTCAGGAGGACTACAACTCACCCACCACGTCCACATTTGTGGGGAAGATGAACCACTGTCGGCAAAGTGTTGGCATACTGGAAGAGGTAATGTAATGTACGGTTCCAAGAGGTTCAAGTGCGAGATGTTTCTTTCCGTGGACGTAAATGCTGCAATCCCGCACGAATCAGAACACTCAGTATAACCCGCCTGTTCGATAATTTTTCAATTTGGAACTTCATTTTCTTACTAACGCGCAACGCCTTCTTGTGCGGTTACTTATACTGTGGGTGAAGTGGGTCGGTGAAGACGAATCGCGGCTTCATGCGCGCATACAGGTTGTGCAGGTGCTACGTAACGCTTCTGGTTTTACACACGTAAAAGACACAGAGCATAAAGGTACCACATCTCGACGCCTCGAACGACACACCCGTAAAGCATAATGAGGTGCTTGCATTTGTTTACCCCGTTGATGCACAGTTATAGTCAAGGTCGTGTCACAAGACTGTGTTTGCGCAATTCAAATGGAAACTTCTCTACTCCATCGCATTATGTATTTATGTATTTATTTGTTATTTCACCACGCAGTTATCCTGTTGGATACCTATTTACATTACTTGTTATTCGGTGGTTAACATGATTGGTTACTATTGCGCCGTCACATTGAAGTGTGGTCACACAAGTAAAGTCATATTGACTGGAAATTTTCCTGGCGACACTCCTCAAGGATCTTGTACCCCCTCCTCCCCCAATTCAAAATACCAGCCAGGAAGGCCAAAGAGCCTGGAAAGCTGCAGATATGGGTATTGCAACGCCCCTACGGAATTCCGGCACCACCCCACGATGAAAATCATGCACAAATCGGAGATATTGACCTCTGTGATGCGAGAGGACAATTGTCTATTGTCACCAATTGCTGACAGATAATGCTTTATCGTGCAGAGTAGAGAACAGAACATGATATATGAAACCAAACTCACCATTTGAGCCGTGTGAGAGGTTCCGAGTTGCTTTTGACGGTGGCGCGTCTGGGAAGAACAGTGCCCATGGCAGGCAGTGCGATTGCACTCCTGTCGGAGCACCTGACACCCGTCTCTGGAACAACGTTACCATGTTATCAACTTAAAACCCAATTCAAGCTTGCTAATTAACTAGCTTAACTATTTAACTTACTGCTAATTAACTAGCTTGCTAATTGTAGTGTATTCAAACATGAAGATAAATGACAACATTACACAAAATTTATAACCTCACCTTCCTGGCTTTAGCTGTCGCAAATTGGTTTTGATGTCATTAAAGTTGTTTTTGTCAGTTCCTTCTATTTCCGCACCCAGTTTGCGAGGCATCTCCCTCAGGTGGACCCCAGGGCCAGTGTCCCCACTTGCCACATCCTATATATGCACTGGCTCTTGATATGAGTGTGGTCACATACTAATTCACATATTGAACGTATTTATTCAAAACAGATCCAGCCAAGTATGTTTTGGCAAGGTATGAGGTTATCCTCAGCTGCCTTTATTCTAGTTAGTCGTACAATGCTGTAGTCAGGGCCAGTGCTAGGGGTGTGCTAGGGGTGTGCGGGGCCTGTGTCAGACGATTAAGTGCATAATTGATATTTTTAAAAAAGTAATCCGTGATTGAGGGCTTCGTGCGCGGGGCCTAAGGCGGTCGCCTTACTCCCCCCCCCCCTCCCCCCACCCTATTGCCGGCCCACAGAGATGCCCCTGGTTGTGCTTCTGTCACCATGAAATCAAAATCATGTTTCACACGTTTTTTAAAGTTATTTTTTCATCTAAAAAGCTTTGCTGAATATGATTTTTCACATATTATTATAACGTGAAACCATAATCGAAATTAACTCAGATCTTAAAACTTTGTGTTGGCTTTGTGTTTGTCCTTTCTTCTGTGTTCCAGCCTCAGAACATCCCTTGCTGTCTTAAAGTGCCACTCCGAACTCTGGAAAACAGCGTTTACTTTATTTAGTCTGTGAAAAGAAGGCGTTTCAAGGATTCTATATGCGAAATTTCAATCCTGTTTACGAACGCTGTGCATTTCTGTCAATTTTTGAAGATCCTCTGAGCCTCCACAAGTTTCGATGAAGCAACGAGCAAGTGACGTAATCATAAGCAACTGCAATGATGTCATGTTCTGGAGAGGGCATTTGTCTCCTATCAGCGACACCAGCATCCGTGGCGGGTCACGTGGTGGAGAAGTCACGCGAGGATGATCTAAAGAAGGGAAAATGGGAGAGATGTCGTATCCCTCCTTTGTGTTTTCTCCAAGCTCGGTGCGGTTGGATGGTATGTCACGTGGGGCTCCACTACCGGAGTGCAAAAAGTGAGCCCCCCCCCCCCTCTCCCAAAGACTCGAAGGGCAACAATGTTGCCAGATGAGAGCCGGGCGCTCTGTCAGAGCATAACGTGACGTCACAGTTATCAAAAATAAAAATTAAATTTCTCTAGCTTTCGCATCGCGTAGAGCCAAAATATTTTGCAGGAATGTAAAGTGATGCAGGAAGATTTCGGTAACATAACTTTGGTAGGATTCCGAAGACACGAGATTTAGTCCATAGTGGCACTTTAAAAGCAGTTCACGGCTCCAGACTGTCCGAGAAAGTCTCTGCAAATGTTTCAGCTCAACACTTATGCTGCGTTTCAAGGTCTAAGAGACCCACATTATTGGATTGTATGAAATAAGCCTCCCCCTGTGACATTATAATCAATCAAGTTCCTGTATGAAAGAGGAGCAGGAAATGTGGCACCAATACATAATAGCTGTTGGTGTATGTGTATACCCTTTGCACGTTGTTCTGGATGTTGCTTTGCGCAAAGCTCGTGGCAAAAGTTCCTGGTGTAGTACTATATCTATTGGCCAGAAAATACGCTGGATTTCCTTGCTCTAATTTTTTCGAGACTTCTTTCTTTTTTTTGCTTTTTTTTGTGTGTGTTTTCTTTTTTTTTCTTTTTTTTTGTCGAGGAAAGGAAAGCCAATCATCAATCGGTGTTCTGAAGTTCCGTTAGGCTGCTGTAACCCAATCTCGGTGTTTATATGATAGACTCATAACTCTGAAATTGCCACAAGAAAATCCTACCTTTTAGTACTGGGCACCAAATTGATTGCTTAGCATTTTTTTTTCATAATTTTTTTTTATACAGAGAATGTTTGAAGTTACTAAAAGTAGAATACATAGTTTATTAAACTCACATACATAAAACGATGCATTGGAAGGTGTTTGTTATAGGAATCTCAAGCCTTTATGACATGTCATGCAGTTGAAGCCCCGTAGATGCTTAGGTACAAGCAGTGTCCTGCTTTACAAGATATATTACTGTGATGATTCCGTAATGTGTGATTCCACTGGTGTAAATGTGATTGTGTGTTATATACTATTAACTGGTCAGGTGTTGAACTAGTATAGTAAATTCAATGCCGAACTCCAAAGTGTCAATATTCACATACACCTGTATTGCATTTGGTACATGGCTTTGTGAATAACATCATAGAAGCTAGGGCTTGTTGTGACAAGGTTTTTCTTTTCTTTTTTTTTTTTTTCCATTCTTGTGAGAAAGTGCAGTTTTTATCAAATGCATAGCCGAAAGGGCCTTACACTTTCACCTGCATTCACAGGGTACAGGTGATGTTTAATAAGGTACTGAAAATGGTTAGTGCATGTGCATTATGCCAATCTTTTTATTATTCCCCTGGTGTCATTCTAGTGGGCACCTCGAAAAAAAAAGCTGCATTTCTTTTCTCTCGTCACGTTTGCTGTGAAATTGTACTGTTAAGGGCTTTCATCACATTTCTCACTCTCTCTCATTTGCAGACTTTGGATTTTGACCGAGATGGCCTCACCAAAATGAAGAAAGCCATCAAAGCAGTGTACAACAGTGGGAACAGTGAGTGCTGCCTCGTACAGAAACTGTGCTCTCTCAGTGCTGTGTTGGTGGTAGTCTCTTCCATCAGTATATGTACAGTATTGCGATGCAGTGCATGATACAGTTACTGCATGGGAATCCAGCCAGTTTTGGCTGCTAGGGAGATTCTCCAAGACTGCTGCTCTGTCTCGCTTATAATGCCAATGAGTCAAGTGTATGAGTGTATATGTTTTTCAACATAAACAGTCAGCTCATAAACTTCTTTCGCGTCTCATAAACTTCTTTCGTCTTCACGCTGTAGCATGCTCCCCGAAGCCTTCCCTGAGCCTAAATAAAAGCAAGGCATAGTAGAAGGAATGCAAGCTATGTTGAAGGGTGCAAAATATCTTTCCTTTTTGTTTTTGACAGTTATACATCTTGCATGCTTTGATATCATATTTTCATAAGTTAGCATCTACGTATCAGTGTACTTTGCTTTGCATCCTTTTGTTCCTAATGTTTGTTGTTTTGAGATTTCAAAGGCAAGCATGGCTACGTACTAGTAGCTGTATCATGCACCTTTATCATTTGTCATAGAAAAAAAGAAAAGGAAAAGAGAATGACTGACCAGTGCCAACATGCATAAATGGAATTGTGCATTGGTTTGGTTATCACAAAGTTATCCATAGGTTATTCCTAGTCAATGAGGATCCAATGTGTTGAGCATTTCAGGTGAATCCCCATTAGCCGACCATGAAGAAATCGCAGCACGCTTAGTACTGGTCTCCCCTTATGAAAGCCCCCGAAACATTCTCTTTAGCTACAACCCTGATACTCAAACTATTTCTACACTCTTAGAAATGAACTTCACCACATAGCACGCTCCTAGCCAACCATCATCCCGAATGACAACGTTCTCGCCCCTGATTTGCTGAAAACGGGAGGAGGAGCCTATTTTGTGCCATTATGCACGGCACAAAATAGGCTCCTCCTCCCGTT
The DNA here is from genome assembly GCF_037126465.1 of Ornithodoros turicata. Classification (NCBI taxonomy): domain Eukaryota; kingdom Metazoa; phylum Arthropoda; class Arachnida; order Ixodida; family Argasidae; genus Ornithodoros; species Ornithodoros turicata. The sequence continues at coordinate 25,808,034 of NC_088207.1, forward strand.
TTCAACAAATCTAGAGCGAGAACGCTGTCATTTGGGGTGATGGTTGGCTAGGAGCGTGCTATGTGGTGAAGTTCATTTTTAAGAGTGTACGCTAGAAGAACGAAGTTTAGAACGAAACATCCCTTCCTTTCTTTTCTTTTTTTTTTTTTCTAAGATGCATAGCTGTACACTCGTCAATACACAAGCCATACCTGACTACTTACGTCAAGGAACTATTTCTGTAACATTGTCTTAGCCCTAGCGAAAGTAGTGGCTACGCGGTGGTTATACGACATATTATGTGCATTTGGAACCATTTTTGAAGACTTGTGCACTGTGACAGGCATGTATTATGAAAGCAGATAGTGCATCTGAGTCAGTGCCCAGAGCTGAATGTTTTTTTGTATCACATCAGTGCATATCATTTGAATTTTTGCAGCTCATGTGGACAATGAGGTTTACCTCTCCAAGGCCTTGGAGCGGCTGGGAACAAACGCGGTTTCTAAAGACCAGGAGCAAGATATAGGTACTATCATATTCGGCCCATTACATTCTTGCATTTGTCGTTGCTTTTTCAGCTGCCTCCCATGTGTCGCTAAATATCAGTCCAGAATGGAATGCGACTATAATCCAGCTGAGATAAACTGCGCCATCAGTTCACCTTTCTTTTCCTTTGAGAGACAAGGCAAATTATCAAAGGCACACCACTTTGTTGCCACACTGCCATCACCCGTCTTTTACAGCGGGGATGTTATGTGCTGCAGAAACTGTAGAAGTGCTTTTTTGTTGTTGTTGTTCTCACGTTGAAGATGAGCACTGTTTTTTTTGGTTTTTTTTACCTAGTACGCTACATAGGCCTGTTGCACTAAAGGTTCGCCCAGCGACTGCAGCGCCACCTCTATCCTCGTGTACAGAGCGCCCTTACTAGACGGTCGTGTCTGCCGTGTTCCCTGTTTTACCGCTGTACCGGGAACGTAACCTCTTTTGTGGAAATCATTGCACCACGATTTTTGAAATCCGCAGTGTAGGCGATACATGCCCGTAAACGAACAAACCTCCGGCTACACGACCACAATTGGCGCTGCAGAATGCGGTTCGGAGCGCCCCCAAACCTCGTACAACAGGCCCCTATTAGCTTTAGTACGTTTCCGGAAACCCTTTCCACAGCAGAAGTGACGTGAAGCAGGACAGTAATGCGAAGCAGCATGGAAGTGACAATGTGCAAATGCTAAATTGATACAGCTTCACTGAGAACTTCACACACACCCTCCCAGCTCACTAGACGCAAGATTATCCTCCGAAGTACCAGTAGCATTGCCAGGCATGGGGTTTGAGGGGCTCGAACCCCTGAAATCGTACATTTGGTATGGCATTTGGGAGAGGGAAAACGAGGGTGAAAAACTACTAACTACCATACCATGCTACTAATACTATATGTACCATAATGCCATACAGTGCCTCCAACTTCTTCCGCTAATTTTATGTTCCTACGAATATTCTCACAAAAAAAGGATTCAGTGTATGTAATTTTCTTGCAAGTTTTTGCTTGCAGCAATAGCATTTGCTCTAAATATGCGTAAAACATTAGAAATGTGCTAATAAAATTTTTGGTTAACGACAAAGAGAAATAAATATAGTTAATGTTCATCAGTGACAAGTATAAAAAAACTTTCAGGTGCAGCTTTTCTGAAATTCTCGGTTGTGACCAGGGAACTATCAGCACTCATGAAAACACTGGTAAGGTGAAAATACCTCTTTCTCTCGCAGTATCTACGGGGCGTTTCATCTAAAGCGAAAAAAAATTGTATTAGGAAAGATCTACTTGTCTGAACTCTATGGGATCAACAGGATTTTTTCTCGGGGGGAGATTTTGCCACGACTTCTGAGCGTGTTTATAAAATTTAATTTGTGGGAAATTGAATTTTCCCAATTGAACTCAGAAATTTGCCCAGTCAACATCACTTTCTTTTTTTTTTTTTTTTTTTACAGAAACAGAAAGTGCATGCCGGATTCACCCCATTCCATTGGAAAATGCATTCACTAATATAATGGTAATAGCCGCCAAAAAAAATTGCGAAAAGTGTCATTTGGAGACGTGCAAATTGCCAGTGTGCTCAGATCTCCGAAAGAAACAATGGAGGGTGCATTTGTAATGTTTTAAAAAAATACCTTATTTAAGCAGTCACACTGGCTTGAAATAACTGTCGACACAAGTTTGCTTCGCTGCGCAGATTGTGGGTAACTCGCTACTGTGAATTTCTGCTAGTGTAGTCTTGTCAAGCTAGTGTGTCATTTCCTTGAGTGTAGTAAGCAGTAACGGCCGTAAGGATTGCCGCGGTTGACTGGGGTGCAACGCAACCTTTTCGTCGTTGCCACTGTCATCTGAACCTTCCGGCTTCAGATCAGATGCTGCTCAGCATGTGCTCAGCATGTGCTCAGCATGTGCTCAGCATGTGCTCAGCATGTGCTCAGCATGTGCTCAGCATGTGCTCAGCATGTGCTCAGCATGTGCTCAGCATGTGCTCAGCATGTGCTCAGCATGTGCTCAGCATGTGCTCAGCATGTGCTCAGCATGTGCTCAGCATGTGCTCAGCATGTGCTCAGCATGTGCTCAGCATGTGCTCAGCATGTGCTCAGCATGTGCTCAGCATGTGCTCAGCATGTGCTCAGCATGTGCTCAGCATGTGCTCAGCATGTGCTCAGCATGTGCTCAGCATGTGCTCAGCATGTGCTCAGCATGTGCTCAGCATGTGCTCAGCATGTGCTCAGCATCCACCTTTGTGCATGGGCCGGGTTGGCGCGCTTCCCTTTGTGGCGTGGTCTGAAATATTGAGTCCTGAAATGCCCTGTATTGGCTCTGTTTTGCATCTGTTTTGGCTCTTGGAAGACTAAAAGCCCCCCAAAATAGGCATGCTCAGAGAAAAATGAATGCAAAAAACCAGGCAGTCTGAAACGCAGTCCGAAATGTTGGAAGCGGAAATACATTGGCTCTATGGGGCGTTTGACAGTGCCAGGAGTTTTGTCCGAAAAATTGAAAAGTCCAAATTTTTGGAGTCTGAAATATCGGTCAGTGACTGTATTGTTCTGGAGTGTCCCTTAATTCCTTTGTTTAATAGTTGCTTTGGTACATTTTATGCTCACCAAGTTAAAGTGTGTCACTAATGTCCTTGTGCTGTCTAACGGCTTCTTCTCAGGATTCATGAAAAATATTTATCATTTCTGTTTAGATGCAAAGCTTGCACAACATCATAATGTTTCCTTTGGACAACCTGTTGAAAGGGGACCTGAGGGGTGTCAAAGGGGTATGTTTCCCAAAATGTCCCTAATATAAAACCACTCAGAGCTGACCACATCACAATGGAGATTCATATATTTACAGGATCTGAAACGGCCATTTGACAAGGCATCGAGGGATTATGAAGCAAAATCGTAAGATTTCAAAACCAGAATGATGTCTCTGACCATTTGGCTCTTTGAGAGCATTAAAAAAAAATAAAGTGTGCATGTGCACATACAAGGGTGGTCCAAAGGGTTTCTGAGATTAGATAAACTTTTTCTTTTTTTAATGGTGTTTGTGTACACTAACTTTTTTCAAACTAGTACTTGTGAGGAATGTACATTGTGCACTGAAAATCTGGTTAGTACTGTATGTTTCCTAATGCATTTCCATGGTTATCTCTCAGGACAAAAATTGAAAAGGAAAAGAAGCAGCAAGCCAAAGAAGCTGGGCTTATTCGCACAGAAATTTCACCTGCTGAGGTATAATGTTTTTCAAATTTTACAACTAATCTTGTGGGATAAAATGGTGTCACCTCTGTGTCATCCCAGTGCCCTTGAATACCACCTTGACCCATGTATTGAAAACAAGCTAGGCCACTTGATTGTTTTGTGTACACTAAAAATATGCAATTCAAGTTACATAAGCCACATTACTCATCATTCCTCCTAGCTTTTCTGCCACAGTTGCTAAAAATGTAGTGTAAAAACCCTTTTTAAAAACTTTTAAATACAACTTTTGCCATCCCAGAGTGGAATGCATTGCCTTTTGGTATGGCTAAGAGTGAGCCATCAAGCTGTTTTGCAGGTTCCGTTAAACCAGTGTAGGGGCTGACTTTTTCGGGATTTATTTTTCAGAAAAATTCGGGTAAGGGGGGGGGGGGGAAGGTAAATACCGTTTTTTTTTTTTTTTTTCAAGATTTGGGTGTAACTGGGCTGTATTTTTTTGTTTCACCCCTTTCCTTTCAAAGTTTGTGTGTAACCGGGCTGTATTTTTCGTTTCGCCCTCTCAGTTTCACATTATTTGACGCTTGAGATATGCTCATTACGCAGCTTTGTCGAGTCGATCTGTGAGGTGCTGATAAACCCAGTGGGTTCTACTGGTACCATAATTTGGGATCTGACCTCTCAGTACCAAGGTTTTGCTAGCCTCTGAAGCTAGAGCATGAAACTGTTGCTTTTCAAGTAACTGTGCGGCTGGTAATGTAAATACTTATTCCATCTCTGAATAGCAGCAATTACAGTACAATCTCGATTATACGATCACGGATGATACGAATTCTTTTCCAGTCCTGGCCGGAATGCCTATTCTTTCCATGTATTAGAGTTCGGATGATACGAACGCGTCATCTTGCCTTTACAAATGATACGAACGAGCCGAGGATGCGACAGGGTCGATCCCCCCATGACGCGCGAGTCATACTGCTGCTTCTTTCGGAAAGGGAGAGAAATCCACACCCTCCTCACCACGAACTCCCTTACATCATGTTACGCAATGCAGGCAATGAGTCTCGCTTTGGTGGTGGTGGTGGAGAGAAGATCTAAGGGATTACACGGCCCGGAATGTTATCACCTTTTCTCTGTTCTACCCCCTTTTTACCCCCTCGCAACAATAAACCGCGAAGCTGTGTGACATCGCACTGGCTGGCTTGGGAAAACAGTAACCAGAGCAAGTGGATGGAACACATCAGGACAACCTCTGGCAACATTACGCGTCACCATTCCGCAAGTCGGCTTCACCTAACGCCTGCGTGTTTTCGGAGAAGCTCGCTTTAGAACACTGTCACGCGACTCGCGGGTGGAAAGCACGTGCTGGGCCTTTTGAATCATCTCGCGAATTTGGGCAGCATTGACCAAAGACGGAGACACAAAGCGTTACGACCGACGTCTTTCACTGACAGTCATGGAAAATGAAGAGTCACTGTCTATTCTCTTGCCTCAATTTGTATTTTGGTTTTAATTCTTTTGATACGAATTTCGGATGATACAAATTTTTTCCGCTACCCCGTGAGATTCGTCGTCGAGATTCTGCTGTTTCAGAGCTCGTAACGTTAATTATTTTAGTACGGCACTGTACGTACGCGATGGCAGCTTCGCAATGAGAGAACCTGCTCAATCCGAAACACTTTCGGGGACAAACCGGGTGAAACCCGGAAATTGGGAAATTAGCTCGGGGGTAAATATCGGGTATTACCCGAAAAAGTCAGCCCCTGTATAAGGCTTAGGAGTACACATATTTTGAGCATTTTGTGTTCCTTTTTACATCTGTTATCTTTTTGTGGTGTTCCGTTTGTAGCTGCAATTTCTTGTAACCCCTCCTGCTTGGGCCAATTACACAGCCTGCGGTATTAATAAATAAAGTATGAATACACAAAGATATGAAATTGAGTTAATATTTCAAAAGAACAAGAGCTATCCACTCTTCTGACACAGTTTGATTGCTTTTTCTTTAAGATTGCAGATGAGTTAGAGAAAGAGAGAAAAATGTTCCAGCTGCAGATGTGTGAGGTAAATATGACTCCTGAAGTGTTTCCGGTGCTTGTAATAGAAATGTTTTGGCAAGGTGTATTGCATGAACACCCCAACAGCATACCGTACAGCATACTGGCAGATAACCATCCATGTTAAGTGTAATCGTTGTGAACTTTCTTTCTCAACAGTATCTGATAAAGGTGAACGAAATCAAGACAAAGAAGGGTGTAGAGTTGCTCCAGCATCTCGTTGAGTTCTACCACGCTCAAAACAAGTAAGCAACTTGCATGTTTACAGTTACATTGGCAGTTGCTGGGCAAATAAAAGTAATTGCAGTCTGTTCACTGGCTCTGATTTTGAGACAAGGAACAAGCTGTCTGTGTGTGCCTACTGTTGAAAGTAGTCCCCTTGACTATCCTTGCGTTTGCTGACCAAGAGCGAGGGAGGCTCCGCCTCCTGGATGCGTGCCAATAGGAGGACGCGGAGGGCAGGCATTTCCCAAGCCTCTGCTCTCGCTTAAGAGATGGCGCAGCGTTACCGTTGTTGAGCATGTCGCAAGGCTTCTGCCATGGCGCACCAATCTAACCAACTGCTTCGCCGTCCGTTAACCAGCAGCTGCCGCTGTTTTGCCTGCTGCAAGGCTTCTGCCATGGCGCACCAATCTAACCTACGGCTTTGCCGTCCGTTAACCGCCATACACGCGACTCCCGCTTGGCCTCGTTCCCATGTTGACGGACGGCGAAGCCATTGATTAGATTGGTGGGCCATGGCAGAATCCTTGCGGCAGGCGAAATAACTGTAGCTACACTCCTGTCTAAGCTTCGTTCAGCAGTTGGTAAGATTGGTGTGCCATGACAGAAGCCTTGCGACACGCGAAACAACGATAACGCTGTTTCACTATCTCTTAGGCGAGAGCAGAGGCTTAGGAAGTGCCTGCCCTCCGCGTCCTCCTATTGGCCAGTGTCCAGGAGGCGGAGCCTCCCTCACTCTTGGTCAGCAAACGCAAGGACAGTCCTTCCCTTAAAGGAGCAGTCGAAGACGAAAAAAAACAAACTATCTTTTGGACCGTGTTAGAATGTCCGACCACTGTATCACGTTCTCACACAACAAATACAGCTGTAGCACCTGAGGCAGACGTTTGATTTCAGCGCTCATGAACAATCCTCCCCTTTTTCTGGAGAGACAAAGTTTCTGGAGAGAGAAAGTAGTGACAAAGCACCCGCTCCTAGAAGGGATTACATCCCGTCAGCCGCGAACGGTCGTTGACGCAGCACAAATGGACTACTTTCTTACATACAGTCCCCACCCCACCAACCCCCAGCCGCATGCGACAACACGCTTGACAGGACCCAGGAGCAGCATTTATGACATCCCTTCAGTTCCCCCAAGACAAACGCAATCCCCCACATAGTTTTACTTCCCCTGCGACCGTCTTTACAGATGGACTGCATTCTCCGTGCGACAAGTTAACAATCTTGTTTCACTTGAGAAAGAACAGTCCTCCGTTCAAAACGTCGGGCCTGTATAATTTCTTCCTTTCTAAATGAATTAAATTAAATTATTCTGCAAAATACTTCTGAACAAGTGTGCTGGCGAACGAGTGCTATGTTGAACAAGTAGCACATAGCACTGTCAATAGCAGACAAGTTTTCCACAGCGAATGAGGTGCATCGCTGGTCTGGCATCACAGCAGTGAGGGAGTGGCCCGGATGCCGCAAGCTGCTTGCCACGGCACCGTTTTTTAAAATGAAATTGCGCTGTAATAAAACCTTGTTCAGCCTAAATATTTTGCTTGGATGTTTCTTATACACTGCTTGATAAAATAGGAGCAGGTTTCAACCAGTTGAAATAGCCTTTCTATGCTCCTTTAAGTCATGAGCACGACTTCTTCGGTGGATGTACCTGCCGTGATGTCCGTGACCCTGCTAGATTATAATGACCATGCAGCATCCCCCATGCAGAATCCCGCCTGCACAGTCTGCCGGGGGTACCGTGCATCTGCCCACAGGATCTCCATCATGATTGGACAGTTGAAATTTGAATTTTGAATGGGCAGAAATGGACACGCAGCCATGGTAGAGGGCAGCAACGGGACGTGTATTTCGAAACCCATTAGAACATATGATGTGGTGATGACACTCATGTACGATTTTTGCAAGATTCCATGTCCCATGAGGCACTCACTAACTACGGTGTACAAAAATCCTAACGTAAGCTTGAGCACAAGATATTACAACAGTTACAGAAGTAATAAACAAGTTGGTGACCAGCGTGTGTTGCAGTGCCGGGGGATGCAAATGACATTGTCGCCATAATCTATCGTAGGTCGTGGTGGCATCATATCTGGATCAGTTTCAGGCAGAGTTTCTACGCATTTATTGTTCCCTTTGCTGTAAAACTTGGAATCCAATGGCCGTCCAGTCCAATCCAGTCCAATCCAGTCCAATGTCGATGCAGGAAGCCGTCTTTCACATTTATCCATGACACAAACAAACCCCCCCTATGACTATCCAGTGTCTTAGGTGGAACTTTCCAGATGTCATCAGTGTGTTGATATGGCTCAGTTGTTTTGCTGCAGATTTTAATTTTTTATGGCACTACAAGTGTCTTGGACTCATTTTTGCAGCTTCTTTCAAGACGGTCTGAAAACTATTGGGCACTTCAACAACTACATACACGAGCTGTCGAGTAAGCTGCAGCGGGTGCGACAGAAGCAGGATGAAGAACGGAAGAAATTGATCGACCTGAGGAATACTCTCCGCAACTCTCCTTCGCTGGAGACCAAAGAGGTGCCAGACTGTTTTACACGTATTTACTTTTCAAAGTTTCCTTGTCAGCCGGTGTTGTTACAAGCCCTCCAAGCGGGCTGGGTCAACACCACCTAGCTAGAGAAAGCATGTGCATTGCTTCCTCTCCCTCTTTCAACTAAGGGTCAGAATTCGGCAACTGCAATTCACCATTCTGCGAATTCAAGAATCCGCAAATGATTGCAGCTCAGCTGGAACCTGCAAACCTAAATAGTTAGACAAAAGTGCAAGACGCTTTCCAGAAAATCAGTTTTGGGAAAGATTGAGACCGTTTTGCGCTTTATTTCCAAGTTTTTCCATTTAGTGCGCGGGGACGTTCAGTCACAACTCTCAGACGACGGTGGTTCTTCTCCATGGCCACGACCGCAGGCAGCACGTTCGTGATTGGCTACGGCCTTTGAAAACACGATCCTGATTGGCTGACTCTTAATTGTTACGTCACGTCGACGAGCGCGCAGGCTTTCTCTGTCTAGGTGGTGTTGGCTGGATGGTGCGTGCAATGTCCTGTCCAACTAGCTCCCGTTCTGTCCTTTTCATCTGAGGAAGAGCTCAGTGCTTGAAACATGACTCCCAGCCCTTCGTTTTTTCTTCCCCTTTTGTGGCACCCCAGCCTCTTGTTCTCGTACTGTCTTGAAAGCTTTACAAAGTAGTTACTGCTCCTCCGTGCATCAAACATTATGTCATGTTACATTGTCTCCGTCCGTCATAATAATCGAAAGTCAATATCACAGGTAGGAACAACAGTGTATAACCTGCACCAGCTGCAGGGGAACCAGCAGTATGGTTGCACCAAGGTGGGCTACTTGCTCAAGAAGTCAGACGGCAAAATGCGACGTGTGTGGCAGAAGCGCCGGTGTGAAGTGCGTGATGGATACCTGTACATATCTCACTCAGATGTAAGCTGCTTTCCCTTGTCTTTTGCCTTTGGTGTCCCTTCTTTTGTGCTAACAATGCGTTCTCATGCATTACTAGGAAACGAAGTCTCCAACGAAGCTAAACCTTCTGACGTGCCAAGTTAAGGTGGGTCGTGCTTTTCGAAGGTCTTTGGGGTGCTTTGCTGCTGGGTAAAAAGGCTTGTAAGGGCGCACTCATTACTTGTAAGGCTCCATCGTGGCAGTGTAGATAGCGAGCATTTCCAAGTTCTTTCTCGTTTAAGTGTGTTAAAAACTTGATGAGGCTCCACTGTTCAGTCAGGGGTTCAGTATACAGTGAACCGTTAATATATGAACAGTCTCCCTAAAAATCGTTAGTAGATCCAGAGTTTCGTAAACCGATGTTCAGAATGAGCAGAAGCGTGCAAAAAAACGCTATAGTCGTGTTCAACTTCTGAAGGAAAAGAAATCTAGTCCAACTACAACACCGCTGCAGATAAGGAGACACAATAGCATGCCAGGAGAAATACTGTAGCACCACCATGCGTCATCAGTAGGGGAGCACACTTTCCGTTGCAGCGTAGTGTCACGTGACCAGTCTTAACAGCCAATACGGAAGCAGAGGGAGTATGATGGATTATATAATAATAGGGGTATTATCTGGCACAGCGAGAGGGTGTGACCTCTCTGCGTCCAGCCATCCTAACCGCGGCGCAGTCATACTTTGAGAGCTGACAAACTAGATTTCTTTTCCTTCTTAAGTTGAGCACGATTATAGAAGGATAAGAAATTATCTAGTGACATAGGATTACATTTATTTCTAAAAATGCTTCCTAATAGCACTCTGCACTATCATTTCTCCTGTGTCAGTCTTGCTCAGCAGAGACTTCAACAGTCAAACCCTTGACTTGCAGTTGATGTCCTCTAAGTACTACTGTATTGCTCTCTTGACATGCGTCCATTTCAAAGTTGGGCAAAGTGGCAGCTGCTTGCCCTTTCGTGCCACTGAAAGATGGATCATAGTTAGGGTTTCTGGTGTTTGCATTTTCCGCGGTATTACGAGATAGGGAGAAAATAGGTGACACAGAAGCTATCGTGTTATTTCATGATGTTATAGTCAATCAATTCAATCTTGTACCACTGTAATTTGGTTTCGCATTCATTTTCGCCGCGTTTTGGAAGGTCTCAAAAATTATAATGGCCGGAAACCGGAAACCCTAATCCAGTGTTTCCCAAAGTGTGGTCCGCGGACCCCTGGGGGTCCGCGAGAGTGTCCATGGGGGTCCGCGACCGTCTCTCACATTTCAGTGAGGATTTTCGTCCCCACAAACACGCGCTCGTACATGCTGCCCGATTTCCAAACACCCAGAACTTCCAAAATTGCTACAAGCGTGCTTCAACGGCTAGCTCCTAATTTCTGATAGAAAAGTCCTGCAATGCACGTTTGTCCGCGTCATACACATACTAACAAGAAGAAGAAACCAGTCTGGAATCCTTTCTGAAGCTGTATCGAAAGCACGCAGCAGCTGACGAGGTTGCTGGTTATGCACTGGCTATAGCATAGGAAATACAGTGCGTCATATCGTTTTGCGTCGAGTTCGAACTGACTGAGAGTATTCCTCCTGTGTTTAGCGCATTTTATATTTGGCAGCCGGGGGGGGGGGGGGGGGGGGGGGTCCGTGAATTGGTTCTCATCGCTTCCAGGGGTCCGTCACCGCCAAAAGTTTGGGAAACGCTGCCCTAATCATAGTTAGACTCTTCTGTAGACTTCTTGTTTGCAGTTTGTTAGACATCTTAACTATAAATTGATTGTCTGTGTCACCTATTAACTTTGTTTAGCTTCCATATGAGTACATGTTTAAGAATATTGAAGTATGTTATAATGAGCACTTAATTTCATACAAGGACCAGACAAACCTTCCTTAATTGGTATATTCCTTCTTGCATTGAACTGTTGTCACCGGTTTTTGGCCGTGGCGGTGAAAAGTGGTACACTAGATGCATGTGTTGTGAATTGTGACTGGCAGGTTGTGATCAACCTTTGCCAGGGTAGCTCTTGCTTAGATGTTCTGTGGTTTCCAAAATAATGTCCGGACCATCAACATAAGACCACATTTTGTCCCATAATCGTCATCCATGTGCTTGTGGAGCCAATGATCCAATTTTTAACACAAATGCTCACAGAAACAAGAGCTCGTGCGTTATTTTTTTTTCTCTCCTTGTGATTTCTTCATTACTCTATGGTTTTCATTTGTTTATAGTCTTAGTAGTTTCTGCCGGTTGCTATCCACGCTAGATGCATCTTGCAGTTTTTGTCACTACAGTGATAATTTGCTCTTACAGTGTCCTCAAGAAGAGAAACGTTCCTTTGACCTAGTCTCATGTGAGTATTATGATTGCCGTAAAATATTCATCTCAAAATGTTCCGTTGGGGTGATTCTTCTAATCCTCAAAACTTTAATATTTTGCAGATAACCGCACCTACCACTTTCAGACTGATGATGATTCTGAAATGGAAGCGTGAGTACATCAAAGTCCTCATACATTTTTAATGTGTCAGAAAATTGATAGAAGAAATTGTCACAGCAGAGAAACGCCACATGAGCTATCCTGTTTATTTTTATTTTATTTCTTCTTCTTTTTTTTAAATTTTATTATTTGTATTTTTTTTCTTCTTATTTCTCACATTTTCAGCTGCATGTTTGCATATCTCTCAGCAGCTGTGTGCAGAGTTGTGCAGAGCTTCAGTTCCCAATTACAAGAGTTTGGCGTGTGCATGTTAATACAGTAAAACCCGCGGATAGCGATATCGCGTATAACGATATCTCTCGTAAAACGATGGTTCATGATTTTACCGTCAAAATATACATTGGTTCTATGGGGAAACGACCCGCATAAAGCGATGGAGACCGCGGTTCCGAGTACTCGTATAACGATGTTGGACGCTGTCCCGTGCGCGTACCCACGCGGCGATTGTCGCCGTGATAATACCTCTGTCAGACGGGCACATATACGGCCTTAACGGTCACAGCCGTAAATGCATACTGTCATTAACTTCCTGCCAGACGGTCAGCAATAAGGCCTTTGGGACAAAACTGAGGTAGAAGGCCAACGGCGTTCCCGCAAGACCGTTCACGGCGTTCCATCGAAACTGCCCAAGCCTCGTCACCAAGCATACCATAAACAGGATTTAGCACATTATATTCGATAGTGCTTTATATTCGATATGCTAATTCAATTCGAAATAAAATGCTTTTTACCCGACGTAATGTTGTCATCTTTTTTTTTTCGTCTTTTTCTGGCGTTTTTGCAATTTGCTTCACTTTTTATCCCACCTGTACAAGTGCTACGTTTGTAGTTACACCCTCGAACCACTGCACACGGCATCGCACCGTGTCGTCTGCATCCAAAAAGTCAGACGCCACTCAAAAAAATATCCAAAGCACTTAAAAACAAATATTTGCTGTTGTATTTTGAAAATACCAACAAAACGTTGTTTTCGTGTACTTTCAGTAAGAAAAAACGTGATTTCGCTACATTACATTCAACGTTCACAGACTTGTTTATCGACTTGGACATCATCGACAAAATGCCTTCACGGATACCATCTGGCAGCTCCCCAGAGCTTGGGGCCGTATGTAACTTACGGCCATTCCTTAATGCCGTAACTTTAAGGGCCGTATATGTGCCCGTCTGACAGAGGTATTAGATACAGTAGAGTCTCGATGCTACGAATCTCACGGGGTTACGGAAAAAATTCGTATCATCCGAAATTCACATCAAAAGAATTAAACCAAAATAAAAATTGAGGCAAGAAAATAGACAGCGACTGTTCATTTTCCAATACTGTCAGTGAAAGAGGTAGGTGGTAACGCTTCTATGTCTCCGTATTTGGCCAATGCTGCTCAAATTCGCGAGGTGATTCAAAAGGCCTAGCACGTGCTTTCCACCCGCGAGTCGCGCGACAGTGTTCTAAAGCGAGCTTCTCCTAAAGCACGCAGGCGTTAGGTGAAGCCGACTTGCGGAATGGTGACGTGTAGTGTTGCCAGAAGTTGTCCTGCTATGTTGTCTGGTTCCCTCCACGAGTTCTGATCGCTGTTCTCCCAAGCCGCTGCGATGTCACACAGCTTCGCGTTTTTTCTTTTCTTTTCTTTTTAGCATCTGTTTCTTTTTGCTACACGCAGGGTGGCGCGCGACTTTTCCGGGACGCGCTATTTAGGTCGGCCATCGTTTAACCATGTACCCCGTATAACGATGGAATTCGTGATTACCGTCAATATCGTTATACGCGGGTTTCACTGATTATGTTATTATTAGTGTGTGTGTATATTTTGTGTGCCACTGTTCCAGGTTTGGTTAATGTGAACACTGAGAGACACCTGGCAACATTCCTTATTTTCCTCATGTGACATCCACATTAACAGTCTTCTAGGTGTGGTAGTGTCCTCTCGTTTTGAGCGCATTTCTTTTGTCTCATTTCTACATGTCTAATGTTAAAATACAAAGATGTGCTGAAAAGTTATCTGTTTGATGACGAAGAAAACTCAGCCTAGAGTCGTAAATATTTATTAGCTATAACTTGAAGCCTATGGGTGCGATATAAGAGGTTTGCTTAATGTATCCAAGTGTACAATTAGCATTAACACTGATTAACACTTAATATACAGCAGCTTGGCCTCTTGTGTTCATCTCAACTGCGAGAGCCACTCGTCTTTTATTTTCTACCCTTGTTCTTTACGTTCTACCCAGTGTTGCCCGATTTTACCCCATTTTGTGCCTCCTGGAATAGAACCCAATTTTTTGCCCCCAGATTTTCAGAACACGAAAAAACCCAAAGACGCAAGGGTCTGTCCGTAATGTGCTCGAATGGCATAACCATCATTAGAGGTTTTAGTATGTCTGCAGTTTGCATCTAGTTCAGTGTTATAGTCCTATGTAACAGGTCATATGTGCCATCTGTCCAGTTGGAAGGCAGTATTGCTCAACTGTAAGGAAGGGGCGCTGCGCAAGGCATTTACGGAACCCGGGCAAGTGGAAGGGGGAGCTGGAAACCAGAGCCTGCTGGAGTTTCAGCAATCCATCATTCGACAGGTGCAGACGCTCCCAGGCAATGACCGCTGCTGCGACTGCAATTCCAACAAAGGTATTTTCCTCTATAGTCCACAAATCCCATTCCACTGCGCCCACGGGGCTTCCTCCGACCTTTGGACATTGAACTGGAATGCTTATTCTTCCACATCGTTGCCTCTCCCGTTCATCTCTGCTTCCTTCTGTATCGACCTGTACAGTTCTGGACAAAAGTTTACGGAACACGCTGTGGCATATTCCTTCCTCAGCGTGACACTCTAGCAGCGAATGGTATCGTACGGACTTGCAAACAGGTGACTGGTCTGCCTAGACACATGTCTTTAAGCAGGGCTGGGCAAGATACTTCAAAAAAGTATTTTCGATGCCGATACTCGATACCCTCAAAAATTGTATTTGCGATACCGATAGAAGATACAGAACCGAAATTGATTTTCGATATAGATACTCGGTACTGTATCATCGATACTTCGATACATAACTGAAATCCCGAATATAATACAGCTGGTGTTATGATTAGCGAAGTTTATATTACTGAAATCACAATATAATAAAGCTGGTGTTATGATTCGCGAAGTTTACATCACTGAAATAACAATATAATAAAGCTGGTAATATGATTAGGGAAGTAAAAACATTTATTCGTTATTTCTAGAGCCTTTAGTGTATTTTTATAGAGCACTTTTTCTGACAGGGCTTGAACGTATCCGACCGCACTGATTTAATGAAGCTGCACTGTCTAAGCAGCTAGTCTTGTTAGAACTTTAGACTGAAGCCATGGGTACGTTGAAACGATCGCATCAATAAGCAGCCTAGCAAAAAACAATTCTTTAAGACAATGTTCTTCGTGTGTACCGGTCTGTGAGCACTTGACTATACATACGAATAAACCTTAAACTTTTTTTCTGCTGCTTTTATCGTTTGGTACTGCAGTAATTACCCGGTAGCCTCTGACTTTGCCACTGACTTTATTTTCTTAGTTGGCCGTTGTGAATTGTGAGCTGTAGAACGGGTTACAGTGCTCAAGCTAAGCCGGCGGTTATTCTTTCCGCATGGCAGACGCGGAATCCACACTTCAAGTCAAGTGGACGTGCTCTTGCGCACTGAGGAGGGGGACATCGGGCAGCGCAGTTCCAGAAGCCGTGAGGTTGGTCCTGTGTAAGGCGTTTTCGGCGCGCCCGCCGTAGAAAGAGACTGAAGAGATTCTTCTGGAACCAACTAGAAGCCGCGCGCGCCCACGAGCGCGTCCCAGGGCAGGGTCCAGGGCCTTCTCTCTGGACGACCCTGACGATGGAGCGTGCGCGCGGACGTAAGCTTTGAACAAATTTATGGTCGACATGTCTACGCCGCTGCGGCCTGGCTTGTACTACCGCCTGAGCGAGCGCCACCGACCCTAAGTCTCACAACAGCCTCAATGCTATTTGCGTCTTTTTTTAGTATCGAGTATCATTAAAGTACACGATACACTAAAAATGTATTTTCGATACCGATACTCCGATACTCTCATTTTTGGCACGCGATACCTAATACCGATACACAAAATGTATCGAAAGATTGTATCGAAGATACATGTATCTGCGATAGTGCCCACCACTGTCTCTAAGTCCGTATACGGTCCCACTTGCTGCTTGAGAGTCACTCTGGGGAAGAAATGTGCCGGAACGTGTTCCGTAAACTTTTGTCCAGCAGTGTGCCACAATGCGATGGTACTGTTTTTTGGAAATCCAGATCCAACATGGCTGTCCACCAACTTTGGCATCCTGACGTGCATCGAGTGTTCTGGGGTACACAGGGAGATGGGCGTACACATTTCACGAATCCAGTCCCTCACCTTGGACAACCTAGGAACATCACAGCTCTTGGTGTGTATATCACTTGATGTTTCAGCCTCTTCTGTGGTTGTTGTCAGTATCTAGTAATATCAAGTAAGTAGAGCCTGAAGTTTTAGGGTGTAACCCGACTCTTCCCCGAATTCTCACCCGGAATTGCAGGTTGATTTTTAGGGTGAAACCAGACTTTTACCCAGCAAATTGCCCTCACTGAGACATCTGTAGGAGTACACACTAACTTGTGTGGCAGTAAATGCAGTTACATCACCGTTGTACCAAACCGGTAGAGTTAGTTTGAGTAACTGAGCCTGATTTCTCCCTGAACTTAGCATACTGGATGTTTTTTCTCCCGAATTCGCATGAATTTAGGGCACATGTTTATTTGCCCGATTTTTACCCCCCCGAATTTAGGAAACAATATTTCCAGAAAACTTCAGGCTCTACAAGTAAGCTACAGCTGCCCTCTCAGAGTGCTGTTATAGTATTTCAGTCAGCTGCAAGAGCTGCAGCTCTTCAGTCCGTTTGACGAAGTAGCAGAAATTTTGTACCTCTGTCTAGTGAAGTTTGTCGGTAAATGTCCCCAAGATTCTGAAAAACGCAGGTAGTATAGGTGGAATAAAAATAGCTCAACGTTGTTCATTACAGCATTGTTCATGCAGTTCCCTCTGAACATTGTGCAAACAGAAAATGTTTTCTGCCAGAATTTATGAAGAAACAACAAACAAAGCTTTATTTTGAGATGATGAATGGGGAGTTTCATTGCCAGGGGCGATACGCTACCCCAATGCTGGTGGTGATGTGGGGAATGAAACTCTATGAAAAACTTACATATATTCCAGGGTTACGGTGCTCCTCTATGAAATCCAGTCTGATATCGTCCGGTGCGGTGCTTTTGAGCGCTAGAATTTTGATAGTTAAAATTTGTTGTTGCAAATGCAAGTCAATTAATTTTTTATTTTCTTTAGAATAATTGTTTGGGCCCATAGGATGTACTAGCATGCAAATCAGTGAGGGTACGATGCAAAACTGCTCAAATACTTTAAATTACATGTGCTTGTCTGCCCAATTCAACTGCTTTCTGCCCAATTCAACTGCTTTCGTTTTGTCTTTCCTGTCAGCTGGCAAGGGTGATGACCAACAATGGATTTAATGAAATAATGGAGGCCACCATGACACAGTCCAGGAAACCCAACCCAAATAGCCCAATGTGAGTGCAGTTTGGATGAATTATAGTTGAAGGGCTACCATATTTTTTGATGCCTCAAGATAGGTGGGTCTTTCTACGTGTCTCTTGCATGCACCCAATTAGTGGTGCCATCTTAACTTCTCCAGTTATTTTGTAGATGCCAAGTAAGCACTGGCTTACAGTACCCTAAAAAGAGTTAAATACCGGCCTGTTTGGTGGAACATGTTTAAAGGGGGAGAAATACAGCACGAACAGGGACAGAGAAGTGGAAAATACTGTATTTCCAGACAGAGCACACCTAAATACCAAAACCCTGCGACCACCTTCTTCTCCAATTGGCTGACATGCCTCCTCTATCACCTAATTACATCATCCTGTCACCTTCTAAAATCTGCACACAAGTCAAAACAGTGCGGTACAAACAACGTGATAGCTCTTATCATATCCTTCTGTCTTGTGTTTCTGTACATCTTTTATTTCTCCCCTATACTTGGGTTTTAGTGCTTTTTTTACGGTGCACTCTCTTGGCAATCTGTAAATGACCGGGCACCCACACAAACGACTTTATCGGGTGGTGTGTCAACAGAGGGGCACAAGAAGGAAAGCACATGCCAAGAAGATATTACGGATGAAATGCCGAGAGTACCTGAATAATGCTGGAAGAAACAATGGAAGATTTCTTAGAAAATGCAAAGGGTGCTCTATGCAATGCTGCTAGCAGACGACGCAAGCAGACGAGCAGCAGAAGATGGAATATTCAGTGGTGAGCGGACAGAGTCCTACTGAGGCGCATGGGCATTCACTTGAAGACTTGATATAGTGCTCAGGCAGTCATGCGCACTTAACTAACTTTAACGTTGCTCATTTTGCACTTGCATCTCCACCAGCATCTTGCCCGGTAAAGTTGCTCATGGTAGAAGGATACCCAGTGAAGGGAAGTGGTTGTGCATCTCACAGGGCAGCTTACGGCTATCTTCAGCTCTGTTACAGACATACAGTAACTGCTTAATGCATGCTAACAACTTCCTTGGAAGATTCGGGAAAAATAGTTGACAGCTATCATTTGCCAAGGATGGCATCTTTTGGGTAAAAATGCAGAGTATCTGGCTCAATACTCTGTGGCACCACCTACCCTGCTCTAGTTGCTTACCTTATTTACTGTAATCAAACACAAATGTTTACCACATTTGAGAGATTGCAACACTGATAGCGAACAAATACTTTTAGGGAAGAACGTAGCGAGTTCATCAGGGCCAAGTACGTCGAAAAAAAGTTTGCAGTGAAGACGTGCACAGACGAAGATGACCTTCTCCATGACCTTGGTCACGCTGTCACATCTAGGCATCTTTTCCAGTTGCTGCAAGCATTTGCTGAAGGAGCTAACCTCACAGCCGTGCTTCCAAATTATGTAAGTCCTTCGTACCAAGTCCACAAACTGCTTATGAAGAAGTACACGTATACAGTGTGCCGGTTAGAATGTTTAATGGTGTACTGCGGCTTTTATGCATTAAAGGGACCATGAAATAATTTTCGCAGATTCTGAGTACTGTGCCGGAAACGGTTTTCGTGATCCCTCACTATCATGCACACATCGACCTTTAACCATATTCAGTGCGCCGGGGGCGGAGTTACCATACAAAAATAGCAGGGCGTGGCCACCGGATACATCCCTTCGAAGCAGGGTTACATCATCAACGTTCAGTCCTCTCAGCCAATCATGGACGACTGGGACCACGCACCTCGCTGGACCACGTGGGTGCATGGTTTCGGTTTAGACAACAACGACATCATATATCCCCTGTCGAAATCGGTAGAAATATTGCGAAACACAAATTCGGCAACATCCCCTGTACATGATGTCACGGCCAGTTCGCCTTGCAGGCGGGTCATTGCAGATGCCGTTAACATAGAATATATAGAATATTTTCACTATTTCCAACTTCATATTTCACAGGGTGAATGCTTTAGTACAGAAGAACAAATTGAAAATGATGATAGGCATGTCAAATATCCTTTCATGGTCCCTTTAATTTAGGTTCCAAGCATCACCTTTGTATTGAAAATAGCTCCAATACTTAATGATATCCTAATTTTAGCTCGAGCACCAAAGTATCTCCATGTGATGCATTTGGTATCTAGGAACGCGGCTGCTAGTAAAACTTATTTTATTTGAAGCAGGGCTTCTTAATGATTGCAACATCAGTAACATATGGTGTAGGAAACATCATTAATGAATCAACACCAGCACACATGCAACCTCTTGGCTTTCTTTTTCACATTGCTCACAGCTGTTACTTGCACATAGTACGTGTATAAAGACGACAAATGCTATACAACACTGTCGGAATTACAGGAGCAGTGAAATACCTTGCAACCTTATCTCAAAACAACTTCTACCAAGTCAGGGGAAGCGCATCAGGACGAGAGCCACCAATATTTTGAACAGAAAGCGTTCTTCTCGGTTCGAAATATCAGCGGGTCATGTCCAGTTCGCTGGACCTTCTACCTTTCTACATCTACCAAGTCACGCTGTGTGACACAAAACATATTCTTCAAAACCAAGTTTATCGGCAAGATATTCATTTATAAAACACCTAAGAGATCCTGCCCACCAAAGTGTAACTACTGACACACACGCTCGCATTGGCACTACATAACTGCGCAGAAAGATAGTTCCATAACCGCGAGAGTTGTTCTAACTTTTTATGTGCTGTTTCACTGCTCCTTTAAAAGCTGCTCTTCCTTGGCTACTGCTACTCCCACCCCTTCCAATTTAAGCAATTTTGTAGGTCGTAACGGCATTTGTCATAGTGTTCGTGTTGGAAACAGTCCACCATGTCGATTGTGCGCCACTGACGTCAACGCCATCTAGGTGAACGAAGGTGGAAGAAGCCGCTGAAAGTGCGGTCGTGTTTAGCTGACTCGTAAAAGGGGCATAAAGTGCAAAAATTTCTCCTCACAGAATTAAAGTTGTTGTTACCTTGACAGCAGTACAAAAGGAACCGTATTTATCCATCGCATCATTTGTGATTTATACGCGAACTAAACTGCAATTTATGCCTTCCCTTTTCTCTCCATCTCAGAGGGTGTGTTTGAGTAGTCTGAGATGCACCACCACATACCACACGCCGGAAGTGCCGTCATAATGGCTCGTCATCCGAATTCTGCACTGGCGCACTTTGGGAAGTCTCCTCCGAGACTTTCTCCTCCGAGGCAGACCGATATTCGGGGCAGGGCACGCTCATCAAAAAAATTTAGCAGACGACAGTTTGTGGCGGCTGTTTTGTTTGAACAAATGGCGGCGTACTGTGAAGGCGAAACAGCACAGAAAGTTTAGTGTGTCACGTTAGGTATGCATTAGCACCTAAAACAATTTAATTAAACCATGAAATTAGCGATTAACAATACGAACTCCATAATTTCATTGGTTTCCATGCTGAACTAAGATAAAATTTTTGTTGTCTGCTATTACAGCTGATTCCACTTGCGCACCTCATGCAATGCGCACTCTGGTGTCTCTTTATTAAATATACGTTGCAGATGAACAGCAATAGATGGCACGCATAGTGGTGCTCAGAGTGCTCGTTCAAATACTTTGGCTCGAAGGCGCACGGTATGACACACACTGTGATGGCATGTGTGATGCATCGCTCCGAAGAAGTGCAGCAATCCGTAGCAGCCTACCATTGGTTCTACCCGAATGATCTGCCCAATCATCGCGGGAGATCTTGGGAGGAGTCAGATGATAGGTGGCTCTACGTTGGTGTGCTTCTTGAGAATGAAAGGAAAAGGAAAGCATAAATTGTGGTTTTGTTTACACATAAATAGAGCCTGAAGTTTTAGGGTTTAACCCGATTCTTCCCCAAATTTGCACCCTGAATCGAAGGGTGCCTCATTAGGGTGGAAACCTGATTTTTACCCGGCAAATTGCCCTCACTGAGACATCTGTAGGAATGCATACTAACTTGTTTGGCAGCAAAGGCAGTGACATCACCATTTGTACCAAACCAGTACAGTTAGTTTGAGTAACTGAGCCTGATTTCTCTCTGAACTTAGCATACTTTTTTTCCACCCGAATTTGCCTGAATTTATTTGCACATGTTATGATGCAATGGATGGGTCCCGTCCTTTTTGTATTGCTGTCAAGGTGACTCATTCATTCATTCATTCATTCAATCAATCTACAAAGAGAAAGTTTTGCACTTTAGTGACCCTTTAATATCTATGTCACATCGCTTAAGCAATCAGGTTCTGTTCACTCTCTGTGTCATTGCTAATGCCCACACATTTCAGTTTGACGCCCAAGAACGTTAGCACAAGAAGCCACACTATGTAAGCAAGGCTTTCTTTGTACCCACAGAAAACCACAGCTGACACTGCACTCCATGTGGCTGTTGCTCAAGAAGATGGCACTTCCCTTCACATAGTTGATTTTCTAGTGCAAAACAGGTATGCTCACGTACTGGCTTGCATGGCAACATTAGCACTGAATTGCCTTTTCCATTTTCCTGCACTGAATTTTAGGTGCTTACTCTGCACGAAAAGCACAAAATACTAGGGCTGTATAATTCCCTACATTTTTAAAAATAGAAGCGAATTCTAGCAGGTATGTGATGTTAGTACTTGGCTGGTCGGCCAAAATGCCCAGAACCACTGGTCGGGATGAAGGACTAGTGTGACACGATCTGGAAGTGTGACACGTGAGTGATCATAACGAGATTTAATACTGATCATGAAGATGTAAGCAAACATGCAATGATGAAGACAAACAGTTAAGACCATTGGAGGCAGGGGGAAGCAAAGATGATACTCAAGTTCATACTGAGGCATGTCATGGAGGACGTTTATAAGGGAGTGGCTCGATGCTGTAGTGGCTCAACTACAAGAAATTGTCTCAACTAACAGCATTGGCTGGAAACTAATGTGCAAGGCGTTCATAGCTGTTCTGCTGTGATGGCTATCTCACGCCAGTGTACCTTCGTTCATGGGCATGTGTGTCTCAAATTTTTACGTGATTTCCAAATAGTGCCTACACCATTGATGAATGTTTCGGTGTCTGACGTCCCATTGCTACATTTTACAGTGCATTAGGAACAGTGCTTATTGTTTTATCCAGGTCAACCCTTCCGATTCAGGTAGATTGTACAAGTAAAAAAGTAGAGGCGTGCAAATATTCAAAATTTCGAATAAGAGTCAAACATTTCTGACATTCTATTCCTATTAGAAAATTGATATTCGAACTTTCCCGTATATTCGAACAGAACAGTGAAACCATATATACTTTCCCATACATATCATGACAAATGCGGAAGGCATAGTCAGTACAAGAAGAGAGCACTTGCTACCTTAGTTTTCCTTCTTGATAACCTGTGAGCTGAGATGTGCGCATCAGAAAACCATTCCACATTCTGAAAATGTTATTATACTTCCATTCTGTGTTTCTGTTTCACCAGCACTCACAGTGCCAACGCAGGTTTTCAGCATCCATGAAGGATTCTTGGAGTGCAAGTTGTTTTTTACGGTTTTCAGCTTGCCTCATGAGAACAACACATTGTTTCATTGTAAAAATAATTTTACTGTACATGCACAGAGTAGCATGTATGTCTTCTGTTAAACCAATACATTATAGTACATATCCCTAATTAACACTTTTCAAGTGTGTGACCTGGGGCACTCTTCTAGAGATCAGCTCCACACAACTGGTGACCATGTTAGTTTACCCGGGCTTAATTGTTACTCTTAGAATCCTTTATCCTTTGATGTGATATTCGATATTCGAAGGGAAATTTTAAATATTCGTATTTGAAAATTTCAATATTTGCACACCTCTTTGAAAGACTAAATTTTTAAATACCTATAAAATTTGTGTCTATAAACTGCCTCCCTATTTGTGTCTATAAAGTCTATAAAGCTAGTGTTCTTAGTCTTTCCTTTGTTTAAATCCAATTTCAAGCCAATTTTCACGCATCCTACAGAGTAACGACTCCTAACAATGTTTGGATGCTGTACGATTCTCTGTAGAAAAGCATGAACAGTAATGATGTCCGTACTTTAGCATCGTCTTGGTGCAGTATGACCCCAGTTATTGTTGCACCAGTAAACACCAAGCCAATCAATCAATATTTTAGATAGGCATATTGCACCAGGGGTGCACATACCATAGGTTCACTACTCTTTCCTTGAAATGTGTTCGACTAGATCCAAAAGAAAATGTTGAATAAGAGAAACGTCTTTTCTGCAACAAGGCTGTGGTCTTTAAACCCCGTGAAGCAAAATCAGGACCAAGAAAAAAAATTTATAATTTAAGTAACGCAGTACAAATGTGCCATTACGTATGTACATACAGTATGTTGATTCTTCTGAGTATGGCTGTGTAGATGCAAGGGCACGACGTACAATTCAAAATAACACTTACAGTAAATACCTCTATGTAATGTACTGCCCAGCACGGCAAGCTGTCAGAGATCACTTTCTATCACTGGGTGACATGAGAACATCTCTGTGTAGACCTCAATGCATGGATGAATAGCGCCGACTCACATGTGTTTGGCAATGCAGCTTGCTTTGCATTGTTTATGTTCGTTGTCTCGCGAATAATAAACACGGCCTCTGCAGATGCGAAGTCCATTCTTTTCATATTCATGAGCACAGCCGAGCTAGCGTAACCACTTTCGTACGTGACATTCTGTACTTACATACAGTAAATGGGCACGCAGGAATAGAATTGCACAGCTCGTTTTGTGTCTCACGAGCGAAACATAAGGTAGGTTCATCAGTGCTACTCTGTAGTCTCTTGCATACTGGTGCCTTCGTGTTTTAACATTGTGTGCTGCTTTGCATTGTTCAGCATATGTGATGTTTGATGTTTTGATGTTCTGCCTCCATGGGTGTCGAAACATCACATTAAATTTGATCTCCTGTTAAGCCGGTCTGTATATTAATTTCAACATGTGATGCTTGTAGCTGTTGCTCTTTTGAGTCCAGGTAATGCAGGTATTATGTAAGAGCTATGAGGGCAACCTTAATTTTTTTTTTTTTTTTTCAAGTGAAGTGGTGATTAAATGTTAAATTAAACCTCAAATAACACTGTATTTGTGCAGCTCCAGCGTGGACACTCAGAACAAGGCCGGCAACACTGCTGTACACATAGCGGTGCTTCATAATCAGACGGAGTGCATGAAGCTTCTGCTGCGCAGTGGCGCATTGGTGAACGTTAAAAATTCGGACAATAAAACACCCCTGGACCTGGCAAGGGAACTGGGCCTGCACACCTGTCAGGAGTTGGTGAGTGCACTTGATCATCAAGCTGTAGTGTCTCTCGCAGCATTTATTACTCAAAGCTAGATAGTATAAATAGAGGGGGCGGGGGAAATGGCATTGCAACTGAGAAGCAAAGGAGTTCTGTAAATGTAAAGGATGAATGGGGGAAAAGATTAATATGAGAGAATCGGCACAACACTACATTTTGCCGCAGATGTTGTAAGTAATGGCTGTTTCCTTTTAAGTACAATAAGACTTTTTTCAAATAGCCACGTGGATTTACCACAGTATGTCTGATGGAAACATTGGGTTTTATTTCAAGAGCTTTAAAACTAGGCAAAATTGGGAGGTATCACATGGAACAGCAGATTTTTGGTGGAACATGACACAGGAGTTTCTCACATCTCAGTATGAACATCGCACACCGAGTGGCAGTGCTAAGTGCAAAGTGCTTTTTGCACTGCAGTGCCTATACGGTGGCTGAATTTGCACTTTGCCAGCTTCAGTTTTCCGTGTCTTACTCAAAGTGACAATGATTAAAATCGACGGCGTGAAAATGGACATTCTGCGTTTAGCTGTAAAAGACGAGGCTCTGAGTGCAGTTATGCCTCACATTGTGTCATTATCATGTCACAGATTGAACACGCCCAGCAGAACAAGAAAACCCTGTTTGAAAATGTTAGCATCGATTGGGGACTGACTCAGGACGACGGCTCAACAGACTTCAGCGATGATGATTTCCCCGAAGAAAGGGTACTTACAGCACCTTGCTATGTCAATACTCAAAGCACAGAGTCTAGAATGAGCCTTACGTAGTTTGGTTTCCTTCGCTTCCTAAAAGCTCCCTACAGAGTGGAAACGGTCACGTCCATCAAGTGTGGTGAGCAACGAATCAAGCCGGCCCGAGTCTGCTAGCCCACAACCGCCACCACCTCCACCGCAAAGCAGAAAACCAGCAAGTGGGTAGAACCTTCTTGTTCACTTCTAGAGAAATTTTAAAATATTATTATCCCTACAGTTGGAAAATATTACTATACAAAGTGTACATCCTTTATGCAATATAGTACGACCCCTTTTGGTCCTAAGGGAAAACCACAGAAGGTACACAGGAAGTTTGATGAACAAAGCGTGCACAAACAGCATTGGTGTTTAGACGGTTTTGATTATTGGGATATCTCCTTAGCTACCATATTGAGTGCAACCCGCGTATAACGATATTGACTGTAATTGCGAATTCCATCGTTATACCCACGGGTAGGAAAAGAAAAAGAAACAGATGCAAAAAAAAAAATCTGAGCTGTGTAACATCGCACTGGCATGAGAAAACAGCGACCAGAACTCGTGGAGGGAACCAGGGAACATATCTTGACAACTTCTGGCAATGTTACGCGTCACCATTCCGCAAGATGGCTTCACCTAACGCCTCAGTGCTTTAGGAGAAGCTCGCTTTAGAGCACTGTTGCGCGACTCGTGGGTGGAAAGCACGTACTGGGCCATGCTGAATCATCTCGAGAATTTGAGCAGCATTGGCCAAATACGGAGACACAAGAGCATTACCACCAAGCCCTTTTACAGACAGTATTGTATAATGAACAGTCGCTGTGTATTTTGTTGCCTCGTTTTTTATTTTGGTTTAATTCTTTTGATACGAATTTCGGATTATAAGAATTTTTTCCTCTACCCCGTGAGATTCGTGCCATGGAGATACTGTATGCTATCACTGCAATTTTCGCCGCGAGGTTCCGCGCACGGGGCAGCGTCCAACGTCATTATACGAGTACTCGGAACCGCGGTATTTATCGCTGTACGCAGGTCATTTCCTCATACAAGCAATGTATATTTTGATAGTAAAATCATAAACCATCGTTTTACGAGGGATACCGTTATACAAGATATCGTTATCTGCAGGTTTTACTGTACCTCCATAGATTAGATCAAAAAGAGATACGGGCCAGGCCATGATCAGGTGGCATTGGTGCACTGTGGTAGCGGAAAGTGAGACTCATCCCACTCGAAGGTTGAGCCAAAATGCTAGAATGAAGGGCACTGAGAGCGAAGCAGCCTGTTGTTACGTGAGGTTTGTGAGCTTGTAGTGCAATAGCTGCTCCGCGGCTGTAGGACTTCTCTTTTCTGTGCTCGCAGTTCCTGGTCTCAATGCCCATGGTTCGTTGAAGAAGCGTGTGGCACCTGCACCCCCCATCACCTACCAAGCTTCTAGTCATTCCCGTACCCCTTCGGATCCTTGCTTTTCTCCAAACTCTGCCGTGCTTCCTTTACACAAAAGAAATCCATCTGCGGATATAGCCCCAAACTCTTCTGCTGACTCTGATGTAGGATCCTCTATCAGCAGTACCCTTGGACTGAGTAAGTAATGAAAGCGCAGTTCTGCTTCTTTTGTAGCAAGCTAATCCACAAGCCGAGTGCACTAAAGTATTGATCATGCTTCGAGCAACAGGCCAGGCCCAAACCAGGGCTAGCAACATGCTGTCACGTGCTTTCCAGTGTCGTGTAGAGTCAGTGTGCAAAATATGCAGCAAAATATGCAAAACGTGCTGTGTGTGATCTGCCAAGCGATCAATGATTCATACAGGCGTTTGCAGACATATGCCTAGCTTAATCAATATGGAGCTCAGTTCTGCAGAATTTATGCAACGCAATCCACTTGCCATTAATGGTAACTGGATTGCATTGATGGATATTGCATTTGATTGGATAGCGTTGGATGACAACGAATGCAGTGGTGGTAATTACTATCACTGTTATTGTTATCATCGAAGCTGAGAAACCATTGACTGTGTCTACTAATTGACTATGAACAGCATACATAGTGGGTTTTTTCTATACCAGCTGGAGCTCAGAGACTTTGAACCCCTGTTTTGCATCTTGCAACACTTTGTCTGGTCATTCACTTGAGTACCCTTAAGGCCAATGCAACTTTTTCTCGATGAGCGTGCATTATTGCCTTTCTGTTTTCACATACACATTTTCACTTTATGAACAATCCTTCTAGGCACCTCACGGCACAGCATATCTCAAGGGTCAGACAACCACGCCTCTGCTCCAAAGACGTAAGTTTTGTATTTTAGTAGTCATTCTTATTTAAATGCTATACCGAATATTGCTCTTCTTCACAAGAATAGAGGGAATTCCATAGGCAGTTGTTTGTGTCAATGGTCTTCCAGTTTCATTTGTGAATAAAGTCTGCTCTGGGGTGCATTAAGTACAGGCAAGAGCCACACTTGAAGGATAGTGGAGCTGAACGCACGATTTAACAAATCATTTAATTACATCTTCACCTCTATTAGACTTTGAAAGTTCCGCTTCTGAGCGACACACTTTTGCACATATTAATGACTGTTGTATGTTCATGACTTGTATAGAATTCTGCAGATTCCTATTTGATGTCATTTGTAAGATGCATCACAGAACAAGGTAGATTATCTGTACACGAGGATATAAATTTGGCATGTCCGTGACGTGTGTCAGCATTCTCCATAGATGGGTTCTCTAAATTTTGTAAAAACCTAAATAAGACAACTTGTGCATTTCTGGTGCTATGTTACTGAGATTGAAAATAACAAAACATGTCTGTTTCAGCATGGAAGACCGTCCTGTGTACAGCACCCTGCAGCGCCCTAAATGTCCTCCACCTCCTAAGCCAGCTTATGGTAGGGTGACTTCGCAGCAATCACATTTCTGTGGCATGTTCCGGACTTCAGTGCACATAATCATTAAGGCCTCTGGTTTTCTGCTGTGGCAAATTCAAAGTTCAGCGATTTTCCCCGGCAAGGAGTAAACGGCTGCTTGAAGCGGGAAACACTATTTTCTTGTATAATGTGGGAACAAAAATTATTTTATAAACTTCAGCATTACATGATATCTTGTGTTCTCCTCTGACAGCGAATGCCGTCTGTTGCCTAAAATCCTTTTATACCCGCTGAAAGATCTTTCAGCATCTGCAAAGTTTATAGGAATTGACAAATACTTTATCGCGATAAACGCTAAATTCGAGCAAGCACCCTCCTTCCATTTCAAAATCCAATTACCGTATTTACTTGCATATACGAGTATATTGCATAATTTGCGCCCTTTTTCTTCCTAAAAAAGTCGGGAAAGTTGGGGGTGCGCAAATTGAGCTGGAACATTCGTTACGATATTCAAACGACGCAAAATTTCAAAATTTTAGTATGCCGGTCATATGGGCTCTCGGTAGAGCCGATATTGACGTCATCACTGCATAATGCAAGCGTGAAAGAAGCACCAAAATACCACGCAACCACCGACGGTTGGGAGGCAAAACGGCAGCCTACTACCACTCATATACCTGTGAAATACGTCTAGACGCTGCTGGAAGACACAGCTAGTCTCACTTGATAACTGAAAGCACGCTATGTTCGCAGACTTCGCAGACTTTGTCATAATTTGTGCTGTAATTTTGTCCGGCGTTTTATTTCAGCATTTTGTAGTTCGAGTGACAGTAGCGTTCATCGCGTCAGTGGACCATCACTCGAAATATGCGCAAATGAAACAAAATCACCGTAATATAACTTCGGTAGCACTGACGGTGTGCGAGAAGCAATCGCCACAGTTACTGAGACGCGCGTGCCAGATATACGCACACGAAAACGTGGGTGCTCACATTATGCGAGTTTTTTGTTTTCTTCTCATTTTTAGTGCTAAACTAAAAAATGTGCGAGGTACAAATTATGCACAATACGTGAGTAAGTATGTCAAAGGGTGCATGTAATTTAGGAGCGGTTGGGAGCGTGCGCAGCACGTGCTTTTATCTGACGCTCTTTTGCGTGAACGTGCAATACTTCTTCTGCAACGCTGCACGTCGTAGTAACCATCCACATCGTGCCAATCGTGTCCTTCGACCCAATCGGATTTCTGCGAAATTCTATGCTAAATGCCGCAAAATTCCGTGCCAAACATTCAAGCCAAACACAGCCAAGGATTCTGCGATGGATTCTGGATTCCACGACATTTCGCGGAATCGCGGAAAACCCAAGTCCTTAATAATCATACATAGAGCCTGAAGTTTTCGGGAAATATTTTTTTCTAAATTCGGAGGGTAAAAATCGGGTGAATAAACACGGGCACTAAATTCATGCGAATTCGGGTGAAAAGACTCCCAGTGTACTAAATTCGGGGAGAAATCGGACCCAGTTACTCAAACTAACTATAGTGGTGTGGTACAAACGGCGATGTGACTGCATTTGCTGCCAAACAAGTAAGTTAGTGCATTCCTACAGACATCCCAGTGAGGGCAATTTGCCGGGTAAAAATCGGGTTTCACCCTAAAGGGGCAACCTTCAGTTCGGGGAAGAATCAGGTAAAACCCTAAAGCTTCAGGCTCTAATCATATACTGAGGCTGTGACAAAACAGTGCCAGTACGCACTGTGAATTAACGCAGCATTGTAATACCAGTACTGAAACTTGACGTTACAGCCTCGCAGTGCAGCGGAAATACGGAATCCGGCAACGGGGAGCAGCTTCCGAACGGTCAACAGCCGCAGCAGCAGCCACAGAGGAAAGGCGGGGAGGTCCCCGTCCCTCCTCCCAGGAAGGTGGGCCAAGCCCTAGTTCACCTTTGGTACACGGGACTCTGTCCAGGGCCCCCCGCCACCAAGGTTCAGCTTACACGCTCTCTTCCTTTCCACTTCTGCACTCCACTTTTACTTTGATCCTTGCATAGCACTCTTCTCGTAGTCTTCTGCACACTTAGTCTTAGTCTCTTGCTTGCTTCTCGTGCCAGTGGTGCACTTATTAAAGAGAGGGAAGTGAAAGTGCATAGAAGTTACGTTTTGTTAAAAATTCAGTAGTGACAGATGTACCAGGCAGCAGGTCTACCCTCAGTTCAGTTTCGTAGAACAAAGGGTGTACATGTGGGATCAAACTGCAAGGCAAAACTGAAAAAATTACACATTCAACATAAAATCATTTATGCATAGATCCCCATGTTTTGGGGTTTTACCTGGTAAAACCTTTCTTCTTTTATTTTTTTTATCCTCCGATTTGAAGGAAAAGCATAAAACTTACAACATAGGGGTCTATTTCTTTCACGTCGGAATAACGGGCATACAAGTCCAACATAAAGTCACGTATTCTCACTGTTTCCTTCTCGCCATGTACGTCCAGATCCATATTTTTGCTGCCACTATGCTGATGTTGTCATGTTCGGCTCATGTAATGCTCACAACAATAAAAAAAAAATTAAAGTACTGCTTTGCAGTGCTAACACAGAATCTCAAAACTAAAAAATTAAAACAAACAAAAACAACACGAAATAAGCTGTAAGAAGTTATAAATAATGGCGTAATTGGTCAGAAACTTGCGGTGAATCATAGGAAAGAACAATTATCATGTATAGTTGTATAAAAGTTGTAGAGGAAACAATCATAAAAAAACATTAATGGATTACGACTAGGGCCTTGTGTTTTCGGGTTTTATGTTTTCTGAAAATTGGGGAGGGGGGGTAAAAATCAGGTCAAGAGCCGTAAAACTAAAATCTGGCAATATAAGGTGGAAAATTATTTTTAAAAATTCCTTCTCGCATTTTAGATGAACACAAGGTATGAAACAGCTGTGCTGAACGTGCGGTACTCAGCATGTTCCAGTGCCCGTACTGGTGGCTGAATTTCGGGGACAGGGGGGGGGGGGGGGGGGTCGGCTTCTACCTTAAAACACAAGGCCCTGGTGTTACGATGTCAATGGACAACTTGATGTGCTTTTTTCGGTCTTCTCTCTTGTAGATTTTTAAGTGTGACGTAAGTTTTTACACTGCTCTGGAGCAACTTCCTTCCCACTGACACTTTCATCTACATCACTAACATTTCTTATATGTGCTTGAAATACTATTACAAATAATGTGATGTCTGCTTCTCTTTCTGAGCTTACTTTAGGCTCAACAATCACCAATACTTTGTGCCTTTTTCTGCTACATTTTGTGACCAAGAACAAGCTGTGAACGGTATAAAATGGTTATAAAATGGTGTATCTTATAAGTTTACATAAAAAATAATACATTAAGTAAAATGTGATAATTCTGCTCTGTACTATACATGACACAAAACAAATCAAGAATGTAGAACTTTGATATAGAGTGATGGGATACATGCTTTGTGGGAAGCTTGAATTGGCTTAAGAAGGAATTGTTGTTGTTTTTATGTCAGAAATAAGTCCTACAATGGGCAATGGAGGCTCTGCAGCAAAGCTAGAGCAGGGGTGTCCCAAAATGGCTGCATAAAATAAGTTTTTCTTAAGAAAGCTCTGTTTTTTCTGTCGTGTAGTTCTTACTCTTCGTAGTCTGCTATTTTTTGTTTGCGTTCTACTCACAATTCTGTTTTACAGGTACCTCCAGCTAGGAAGTCCACTGAAGGCCAAGGGGACCATCATCAAGTAAGGAGTTGCTCGAATCACAATAAACTAACCATGGCAATAATTATTTGGGTTGTTATTAATGAAATATAGCCTAATAAAAGCATTAGGCTATTTTAAAACGGCAATCCCTTTTAACCCGGATGTCGCCATCTCAAAAAGAAACGTCAGTGCAATATTCAAATGCCACTGAATATTGAATGCCACATTTCATTGTGTGCGCCCAAGATAAAAGTGACCCAGCAGTCTCCTGGGAATTGCTAGAACGTAATTAACAACCTGTGTCCGACATGTGACTCTAGCGCTTCACAGAGTAAAACCTAGACACTGCTGATGGTAAAGTCACAGGCCAAGAGTCTGCTTCCAATAAAATTAGGTCACAAATAATTGCCATGTCTAATGCGTACGGGAAACACAGTCGCTCTTAGGCAGCGTGGCACATCTTTGTGTCAGCAATGTTTAAACTGTCATCACAAATCATCAGGGAATCTGAAAAAAAAAAAAGAAACATAAAAACATTTCTCTCTGCAGGTCTTGCGCATTGCCGGTGAGAGAGTTAAAGACCTTGACCTGAGTGTTGCGCACTCCACTGCAAAAGTGACAATTCTTTGCATGACACAATTGGTCTGAATGCACTTCATAGCGTATAATTTCAACTAGATTTGATTCAGTAAGAGGTGAAGCAAAGTAATATTCTCACAGTATTGTACATGCATATAGGAACTTAACAGTTTTCCTACAGTTTTGCCAATGCCTAGTTTCCAGACAGTCAACATTTTGTTAGTTCTCTCACTCGATCACTCATCATTATCACGATGTAGGGAAGAATCTCATTTGTGTAAAAATAATATCTCACATCATGAGCTCGCCCCAAAAACAAATGATTGAAATGTTTTCTATGCTTCCTTTTGCGCTTTCATTGAAAAATTCTGTAGGTGCATTTCTTACATACGGCAGACAATTTTGTCAGACTGACATATTAGCATTCTATGAGACATCCATGGTATAAAGAGGTCATGTATTGTACAATTAATGGCATTGCTTACTTGAACTGTTCATGCTACTTAAAAGAAATGGAAAATTGCTTGTGACATAACAATTTTGTCATTAAGATTTTTTCCTACAAGTGCAATGACCCCGGTTGTGTGGACATACTCAATATCTGCGTGAATGCAAATATACACATATTTCAACTAGCGCGGTTGCGGATGCTAACACGCATATTTTGCAGATGTGGTCAATCTTATCCGTGCTCAACTATAACAATAACTACAGCCCTATATAAAGGTGTTATGCATAGGGCCCGGAACTTTAGGCATTGCTGTACATGCCTAAAAACGCCTAAATGTGACAGTTTGGGGGTTAACGAGAACGAGAGAACAGATAGGTAGCAAGCGAGCGGTGCTATGGATCCATAATTGAAAAACCAGTGTTGTGTTGTCATTTTTTGTCCCCCAGTATCAGGGTTTTTAAGTTATGATTTTGGGGGTTGCCTGCCTTTTTATCGACTCTGTTGAATTGTGGCCTTTTTGAACATTTTTAGATGCCATGACAACCTTTTTTTAGAGATGCAAGTGCACCTTTCACTCTCGTGCAGCGTTGGTCGTCGAGTGTGCGTGTTTGCATTTTTTTGTGTGTGTGTGTGTGTGTGTGTGTGCACTGTGTTTTTTTGTTGTTGTTTGTTTGTTTGTTTCCTTCAGTGCTTCCTTCCTTCCTTCCTGTTCCTTCAAGGGGTACATGTATAGTTGATCAAAAGATTTGGCTTTTCTTGGCCTTTTGATATCTTTGAGGGTGGAGAACCTAAAAGATAGCATTCAATATCCCACAGTTCTAAGCCACCTCAGCAGTTGTAAGCAAGAAGTAAAAGCTTGTTTGGTACCATAGCCTTTTTTTCCCTGGATAGAGCATTCTGAAGCACCAACAAGGCCAAAGAGTGTACCAGATTAACCATTTTGCCATTTTCGAGGGCCCAATTGCCTGCCCATTTCCATCGTTCTTAGTGCCTCAATTTCCGGGCCCCAGTTACGAATGGCCGTCACGCACCGTCAAAAGTCACGACCCTTTCTCTCCTTCACAGAGCAGCCGCTCTTCAACCAAGCCACGTCGCCGCTGTCGTGCACTCTACGACTGTTGCGCTGACCAGAAAGATGAACTGTCCTTCAGCGAAGGAGAAATAATAGTCATCATCAGCGAGATAACGGAGGACGACGAGTGGATGGAGGGCATGATTGAAGGGGAGCCCCACCGGCGCGGGGTCTTTCCCACCAGCTTCGTGCACATGCTGGCCGACTAGTGACGTGAACGGCTTGTTGCTCTTCTTTCCACTTCTAATCAGCTTACCGACTTGCCGAGAAAATTAGCCTCCCACATTCCTCCCGCTCGAAAAGAAAAGACAGTAATACTGCAGGAAGCCCAGAAATTCCACGCCGTCTCTCAGTACTATAATCTAATCTCATTCTAGAAGCGATATCTGTACAGATTAAAAAATAATGCAAGCTTTCCTTCGCAGAATTATGCAACGCGTGTAAGCAGAGCACCTCACTTCACACTCCCCCCCCCCCATTCACTGCGCATTATGCCTATGCACCGCACTCGCGTTTTGCGCATCATGTTGTAGATCCTGAAGAAGGGCTGTATTATTTTGGGACCGATGTAGTCAGATATGTAGTGCATAGTCTTGAATGTAGCGTGCTCCTAGGTATTAAGTGACTTGTGAGGTGTTACACGGATTCAGCAGCATAATTTTGTCACTCAGCAACAGCCAGAGTTAAGATCTATTTATTGTATAAAAAAAAAGGAAATTGTATAAAGCTATTCCTGCTTTGTTTTTCGAGCTGCTGAACACACTTTCTTTTTTTACTTTTTTTTTATTTAACGTTTTATGTTCTGTGCCTGTAGTCCGGTTAGGTTTACGCTGTAGGACCTTGTTACTGTCATTGTGGGGCACAGTCAAACAATTCCTTGGTCACTGGCAGCTGTGATTTTCCTTGTACATAGAATGCTCTTTCTAAAGAAGTGTCTTCCACAAATCTGTCACATTGTTCTTTTTTTTTTATTCCTTCTCCTCCTCTTTTTATAGTGCTGCTCAGTAGTCAGGGCAAGTATAATAGGAAGCACTTTGAGAAAGTGGCACCTGGTGTCATTGTATGTCTACTCATACCCCAGCATTGTCAACATATGTTTATCGTGTGCGTGCACGCGCAAAAGCGAAATACGCGTCCTGAATTGTGCATCTCAAAATATGTACGTACTGATCGCGGACGGGTAATGTGACATCTTTCTTTAGAAGGGGTTGTAAAATAAAGAAAAACATACTGTTAATATAGACATCTTGAGGTTCTGCTTTTATTTTTTGTTGCTCTCTCCCTCTCTCTTTTTTTTTTTTTTTTCTTGCAGGAGCCACAAAAGGATTTCGGTTAGGAAGTAAAATTTAAATGAGAGGATGGACGATTTTTGTGAACGTTGTCAGATTGGTAATGAGCGTTTTCGTGTAACGAATAGGCACCACCGTGATGGCATCGGCTGGCACAAAATTTCTGCCCATGCAATCTTAGTAGCTCTCCATATTAATGTTCCTGAATATGAGCTGCATTTGGTATGTTAATTGAATGGATGTGGTAAGCTAATAAGATAACCTATCTGCCACACCTTTATAAATTTCAAATGTGCCCACGAGGATGCACTGACAATAAATGCGAATTTAATTTGAATTAATTTTGCTTCTCTTCCCACATCCATTAAAAGGGCAATGACCACTCCTCTCATGCGATCTTAAATACCTAGCAACATATATGGTTGCAATTTGTGCCTGCATATTTGTCAACGTATGGCATTGATATGTTAAGAAATTCACAGTTTTATCTACTTTGAATAAGGAACTTGAACAAATTTTAATTCAGTGTCTTTGCATTTCTGGTCCTAGTGCTAAAAGGTTTATATTGTGCATTCTTGTACCTTCCATATAAGTTTTATTACTTCTTGTTGCAGTCAACAGTTACTTCATTGCTAGCATGTTGGCTACTCTTCCGTTTCATATAAGGGGATGTTAATAGCTGCACACTTGAAACTCGCCATTGTACACGTACATGTCGTCTGCGGTACGACATGAAGATTCCTTTCCACGACAAGGAGTTGTGAAAATTGATAATCCTGTACTGGTACAGGTGCTCTCAGATACCCTCCGTAAATTCTTGTCGTCTGCACAGCAAGAAGCAACACTACATGAGTAATCCTGGCATTAATCCCAAGTATGTGCAACGGAATTTGTTTTGTGTAAATTTTTCTACAGTTAACATCTCCCAAAAGATTGCAAATATATTAGATTTCAGATGTCAATAAATTTTGTAGTCCACTTCAGGATTTTTTTTTTCCTTCTTTTTTCTCTTTCGAATGTAGCTGTACACTGCCTGACTTTTTCTGGTTATATCTTTCAGCAACATTGGGGATAAATATTCGGTTATATTTTGCTTCAATAATTCGGGTGTGGTCGTGTTGAACTGAACCTGATTCGACCCAATTCTGGTTGAATCTGATTGAATCAAGTGTAAATCTTCGTTTTACTCGGCACAATACACGACACACCAGTAGGTGCAAAGTATCAATATTTAGTTCATTCATCTAAGATGCAGCAGGGTCTCTGTTTTGACAGTTTGTATGAGCATATATACATATGTATTTACAACACAGTTTCCAAAGTTCTGTGTTAGGTGTGATGACCTCGGATCCC
Organism: Ornithodoros turicata; assembly: GCF_037126465.1. Classification (NCBI taxonomy): domain Eukaryota; kingdom Metazoa; phylum Arthropoda; class Arachnida; order Ixodida; family Argasidae; genus Ornithodoros; species Ornithodoros turicata. Next base: position 25,844,907 of record NC_088207.1, read on the forward strand.
CCTGGTACAGCAGCATTTGGGGAAATATCGGGTTAAACCCCGTCTTTGCTCATTTTAATTGGGGTAAATATCGGGTGTAATCAGGTATAACTGTAAGTTAAAGTCAGGCCGTAACCATAAACAAAAGGTTGTTGTTCTTAATGGAATTGCAATTCTGAAGCCATTTAGGCAGTTCTGAGTTACCAGTGGACAGCAGACTCAAAGCACGGTGATTGCCACTGGAGATATTTTTAGTTTAAAAGGGCATGGGCGCATTGTCTTCCTTTGATTACTCAGCACTTGGCAAATATACGTAGCTAAAAAAAATTGTTAGTTAGCTTCTACCATTAAGTGCAGGTTCCTCCGTCATAAAAGGCCTTCTTTCTGTGTGCAAGTGTATGCCCTGTTACTTGAGTACAGTATGAGAAACTGGTACATACTACATGTGTAATGTAGTACATCAATGTCAGGCATCAGCTATCTGTAGCTGAGTTGAGTAAATGTACGGAATACTAAAAGAACAATGAAAAATGCAGTATATGTTGTGAAGATCAGTGCTGAAATTTGTAAATACTGTCCTGTTCTATGTTGAAAGTTGTATGCAAGTTAATGCTGACTGCTGAAGAAATCTGAAGATTACCTGCGACACTAGGGAACTTAATACATAAAGACCATAATTTAAGAAGCATATGGGCATGCCCACAAAAGATTCATTGGATGGGTACCGGCACTAAATTCGAACATACCCAAGATTGCTTCAGACGTAATTTTTTTTTAAATCCTAGCCTAGGAAGCACAACGCAAATTGCTTCCAGTCTTGATTTTTCCTATGTATCCAGCTATTTCCTGTTATTTTGCAATCTATCACTATAGGCCTTTTTTTATTTTTGTTGTTGCTATTTTAAAATACAGTTTTGGAGTGCCAACCCCAGATATATTGCAGTAGTGATTGTATTTGCTTAGAGAAGTTTTTATCCTGTGCAACGAAATTTCATAAAATTGCTGCCATGCTTCATTGGTGCGAGGAGAGCAGTTTTTGTATTTGCAGTTTGGATTCCACCAAGTAAAAAGCAAGACAGTGCTAGATAAACCTTCAACACTTTGCATGGTCCTGATTTTTATTTTTTTATTCCAGAAAATTTTTATTATGGAAGGTTTTGGTCTACCGTATCACGATCACCGGGGAATGAAAGAGGCACTGAAGTCTAAAAATTTCTCCTTGCAAAATAAAAGAACCTGCTTCCCTGACACCAACACAAAAGGAACGGGATTCATTGTTTGTACATCATTTATGAGTAAAAGGAACAGTAATTTACGCTTTCGCTCTTCCTCTCCTCCTCGAGAAAGCCAACAATGCGGAGAGGCTTGTTTGTGTACACCAATGAGAGCGTGCTCCGCATTGTCGGCCTTCTTGGAATGGAGAGGGAAACCGTAAATTGCGGTTTCTTTCGCTCACAAATCACGAACAACACAACAGATGAATCCAGTTCCTTTTTTGTGTCAGTGTCAAGGGAACAGCATCTTCCATTCTGCAGGGAGAAATTTTTGCACTTTAGTGCCCCTTTAATGCTTGGGACTTGAGCCACATTTTTTTTTATATATATTTTTTTATTTTTTGTTATTGGTCTCCGTACAGCAGCACTGTATTCAGAATCCTGAAGCACTCTGTCACGCATCTAAACACTTGTTCTGGTATGTATCTGCGTCTGTTCTTTGAAACGTCTGTAAACATCTAGTCCACAGCCCAGTCGAATGTATATCTGGCGCCATTGTTACGACATTGTCTGCATTCCCACCGACTGCCAAGCTAGTGTAGTGCATACTTTTTTGATACGCATGTCTGGGCTTTTTGTACATATATAATGTCGACATCCTGATGCATTTAGAACTTGAGATTTTTACTTTTACACCGCAAATATGGAGCTGCAGGTGTTATATCCTCCGCATTACGGGAGTTTGTATCAGTATAGCTTTCTAGCAGGCCATTCTTCTGTGTGTAGACTATGCAGGCCATGTTCTACACAGTGTACCACTACTTTGTGTTGTGCAATCTTTACAAAACAATAAAGAACAAAGTGTGTCCTGAATGAGAGAAAGACTGTGCATGTGTTGCTCTCATACATGATGCGTCGCACAGAGAAGTAAGCTGGCGCCTATTTTTCGCGAGTCTAGAGCACCGAATGTCCGCCAAGCAGAGCCACCCGTCCCTCCGAACGCATTAGATTATCCCCGCCCCCCACTCCCCCCCAAAAAAAGTGTGTGTCTTGATCCAAGTTGGCCCCCGAGTGTGTGATGAGTACGGTCCGGATTTTTAGGCATTTGCCTAAAAGTGCCTAAACGCGACATTTTTCAGTGTGCCTGCATTTTCCTTTATCTCATTCCATAATTGCCTTTTCTTAATTTTGCAAGACTTTCTTTGAGCTTGTAATGTATGTTTACACAGAAGCTCTGTAAACAAAGAAAAGAAAACGCTTATTTGCACTGCCGAGACCGTAAATTCAAATTGTCCTCATTCCCGCTTTATACTGTCCAACTAACCTGCCAGGGCCTGCTCCATTGGTTTACCCAGGATATCATCCTTTGGGGGTGTTGGGCTCTGCAAGGGGGTGTATTTACATGCTTTTGACGAAATATTGTGCAGTCTCAAAAAATTTTAGGGGGTCACCTCCAGATCTTGGGAGGGTGTTAGGGGGGGTCTGGATAAATCACTGGCCTACCGTATGGCGCCTGGGGCAGCTGCCCCTCTCGCACCCCCGTCGCTATGGTCCAGGGGGAGGTGCCCCCCCCCCCCCCTCCCCAGGAAGCACCTTGCCCCCAATATATACACACCCCACCCCACACACACCTACCACCTCTTTTTCTCGAGGCGGACGTTGCGAACTGTGCGGGTGTTCAAAGGTTCCTATTATGACATCTGAGAATGAGCATTACGACATATGGCTAAACAGCGCACTATTTTCACAAGCTACCTTGGAGCTCCAGGGGGGGCCACGGCCCCCTCTTGCCCCCCTTCTCGGTACGCCCATGATGCCGGGGGCTGCTGTCCTTTTCCCGTTTTGCATGAGTATCTCGGATCTGACGTAGTACGTACGTTACACACAAACAACATAGTAAACTCAATTCCACAAAGATCAAGGCGACCGGACTTTGCAGAACAAGTTGAACTTCCCGCGCCAGCGCATGAACGAAGGAGCGCGTGAGCGTGAGCGAGCAAAAGGTAACGTGGGAAAGTTCTTCCGGGAACAATGCCTCGGGCGGGAGAGAGTTGTAGCGTCCCATGTTCACTGACCTCTAAACGTAACCTTGAAAAATAAGGCCTCTGGCAACTGAACCAGTTGAACGCTCGCTGACTGACAGGTCATTGGCCAGGTATGACAATCTTCTATTTGATCATTTGTGGCACACTCCATTTCATTCACTGCTCGATCGACTTCTTGCTGAAAGATATCGAGGAAAATACGCATGCGTGCCCAGTGCGATGCCATGCAAAGCAAGACAAACATGTGTTTCCGTGCTTCGATCGTCTTATTCCGGACGTTCCTTGTGTTGACAACGTCGACCCTCTGTGAAAAGAAGCGGTTTCTATCATTGGAAGGCGAGCCAGAACACGCTATCGACTGTCCGCGGCGTTAAGATTACATAATGACAATGACATTGCCGTGAGGAAGCCAGTCTGACGAAAGCATACAAAAAAGAAATCTTGGCACGTATCCCGGGAAGAAGAGTCAATTTTTGCGTTGGCATTCGCGGTGTTTATACCAGCAGCGCTGTTTGTATAGTATCGACCACGTCTGCGGTAAGCTTTGCGTAATCTTGTAATCCCTCTTTGGCTATCCTCAGCACGTAATAGCGAGCGCGCGAAGGCATGTCTTTTCATCCAGTGTCTCGTAGGGTAGTCCGCGTTTATCAGCATTTTCATCTGTGATTATTCGTCATCTTTCAGTATCGCGCGAAGGTGATGAAACCCCTTGTCGACCTTCTGTTATCATGGAACACGTACTGTTGTTATGCTTTTCGTGTCACTTTCATGAGCTGCAGCAAGATGCATCGGATACTACTATTAGATAATGTATTGTGTCTGGTACTGTTCATATTATAATCGTTGAACACAATGCTATAGTGAATGTTCTGTATTGAGTGGGAGGTAAGAAACGTTGGGAAGAAAGTCACTGCCTTACAGTCTGGCAAGTTACTGTAATTCAGGGGTGGATCCAGGTATTTTCCTGAGGAGCATCTTGCTTTGGAGAGCATACTGCATTCACTACCTATAGAGCCAATTGAAACACTATGTGACGGACACAAATTGAGACAGGAATTCCTCTATCTTGGCTCATAATGCTCCCTAACAGCTAGATGCCTCGCAGTAATGTTTCAACCAAACATGGACCGGCCCTGGACCGGCAATCCAGAAGATGTGGGTTCGATCCCTACAGCTGGCTAACCTTTTCAGTGACTTTCATCTTTCATCGTTGATTTCTTAGGCAATTTGAGGCTTTGTTTGTATCTGTCCCTTCTATGTTGTTCCAGCCTCAGAACATCAGTTTATCTCTTGTTCAACGTAATAATGACTACTTTCGTGCTTCTTCTGTGACAGCAATTAAACGGAAACTTCAATTCCCTGACCTCAGGAAAATGTGGTCGTCTTGCAGGGTTATCTCTTTTTCATAAGTCTGTTCATGCCATCTCCTCTGGTAGCTCTCTGATATCACGCTCTTCCGTTATCTTTCCTTGACTAGACCATCAATTTAAAATCCTTCGCTTTGGCCCTCTGCACTGATGCCTTTTCTTAGTCGTTCTCTTGCCGGACGACTGTGGACTGGAATGTTCTTCCCTCGGAAATTGCTGAAATACTTGCCAGTCATTTTGCACTCCACTAACTCATTGGCTGATCCATTACTAAGTTATTTTCTATGCCACGATTATCATCTTTGCTTTTGTGTTTTCCTTAAAGTTATGAATTGTATTTTTCTGCACTCTATACGCTGTGTCTCATAGCTTGTTCATGATGTACGTCGTATATTTCTTTCTCTCTTCCCCATGTAACTTCATTTGACCTTCGAGGTACGATGAACAAATAATTAAATAAACAAATAAGCAACATAATAATATGCAACATAAGCATAATAATGTAATAAGCAAACGTTTTCAGTCTGAGGGGTAAAAATGGGACGACGCCCAAACTGAAGTGGGAAGTAAGAACCAGTCAGCTTCAGTGTCTACTGCGAATGCAGAATACAGAAGAGAGTGTGTCAACCTGTGTTAATCATTTTCTTTGAAAAACAGTAGAAAAGCTGGGTAATTGCTTAACTGAATTTGAACCTGGACCTTCTGATTTCACAGCAGCAGATTTTACTGTGTCATCCGTTTTACGCTTCTGTTTATCTCCTGTAGGGTCAGAAATATGTACATCTAAATGAAAGTAAATAAAACGCTAGAATCTCGAAGTGCAGGCTCGCTGATAATACATATGTGAGTAAGAAGAAATCCACAAGACACCGAAAATGAAAAGGACGCCACAACAAACTCTCAGAATTTGTTATGTCGTCTTTTTCTTTCCTGTGTCTCAGGGATTTTCTTTACGATTAAATAAAATAAAAATCATTACCATTTAAAAAAAAACTTTCTTTCTTAACTAATTGCTTGACACAGCAAGCGCTCTTGTTGAGGAGAGTTCGTATATCAGCAGGGTATCCTTGAGTGATAGAGGCGTCACCAACAGATTGCGGGACGTTTTGTGCCCCGTGAGTGAAAGTGATTTGTGTTTCAGGGTGACTGACATGCATAGTGACCAAGCTTAAGAATGAAGCAGGGCTGCGGTCGACTGGTGTGTCGCAGCATTGCCTCTGAGCCCGCTTTGTCTCTGGGCCACGCTGAGCTGGGAAAGAAGCAGCTGTCCTTACCAGTGACTGACAATGCAAAGCCCTTCAACTGTATTCCTGGCCCCAAGCCTTCCCTTCCACTCATCGGCACTAGCTGGCAGTACTTCAGATGGGGTGAGATTACTCAGGGTGCCTAGACTTGTAGCTACAGCATTGCATAATACCGTAGAAGTGGTCAATTTCACGGTCTTGATAACTCGTGAATAGGCCAATTTGACCGTATTTTACAGCTCCCAGGATAAAACCTGATTTTAGCCCCAGATTTAAAAATAATAATATTTAACCCAAAACCACCAGGGCTGAAGCATATACATTGTCAAGTTGAGAACGAGAGCCGTATGATGAAATTTATGATTTATTTATTTATTTATTTATAAAATACTACAAACCCTAAAGGGTCCAAGTAGGAGGGGCACAGAAAGTCCAAAATAATTTACAACGAGGCACATATATGACATCATGTATCCACGTTTAGGCCTTTCACAAATGCCATGATAGGGCGGTGTGAGGCCTGAGCAGATGACAGAGAATTCCATTCATCAACGGTTCGAGGAAAGAAGGAATATTTGAAGCAGTCAGTCCTGCACTGGAATGCTTTGGGTGTGCGCTGGTGGCTTAGCCGTGTTGATCTGGGTACGTGTGGAGTGATGTAGTCCTGATGATGGATTCGAAATTGACCATTGAGTAATTGAAAAAAATGAAAATGACGATGAAAAGAAATGATGCTCGGATGAGAATAAATTGCACTTACAAGGTCGGTTTGACTTTATGAAACCCGTTTGTTACAAATTACAGTTCTGTACTCCCCCGTCATTGTTAACGATATTTTGTGAGACTTTACGATGATCATAATATTAGTGGTAGTGGATACTTGTGCCTGTGTCTTTGTTTAATACACTCTTCCAAGGGTCTATAGCCGAACCAAAAATTTGTGTATGAACAAAACAGAACCACATAACAAAGGGCACGTTCTGTTCTGCTGATATTCTGTTTATATATCATTCCTTATATCTGCACTATGAGGGTTGTCTGTTATTACATTCTCAGCAAGTTGCACACAACCTGGAAAGTTACCTTATTGCCTCGTTTTCTAATGCATGTTACACCTAGGGTAATGAAATTACTCTAAAGATACCACCTTACAGATTAAAAATTACCCACACTCAAAATTTAGAAATGAATCTCTCATGTTAAAAGGTTTGACCAAGCATGCTCAGAAGTACATGTCTATATATGCACACTGCACAGCTTCCACTGACTAACTTAACATTTTCTTCATTCTTAGGGAGGTACAACCTGTTCAAGCTACATGAAGCCTGCATCGACAAGTACCATCGCTATGGTGATATCATGAAGGAGGAATACCAGTGGCACACACCAGTGGTACATGCTTTCAACCCAGACGACTTTGAGACAGTGTTTCGACATCAAGGTCGCTGTCCTGTGCGGCCACCCAATGCCTTCGTCTCTAAATATCGCCGTGAGCACGCCGACCGCTATGACAGCGTGGGTCTCTCCAATGCGTCAGTACCTTTTCTACTTGAAAACTTCCAAGGGCTGCCTCATATTATGGGAAGAGTTCGACTGGTGTTCCCCGATTTCCTTAGAGTGTTTGCCTCATAATTTGAAACTTTGCTCATCTTGTTCAGGTTTTTGTGCAGAATTTTCACCTCAGGGGGCCTTTGAATTCTGTAAGGGGTGGGGGTGACACACATACTTGTTTTTTTGTTTGTTTGTTGCTGTTGTTGTTGTTGTTCTTGTTGTTGGGAACGTGCCTGGGCCCATTAAGCGTTCTTCTTTTCAGTAAAGCATATCTGAGAACACGTTGAGTACAGTTTTTGTGCAGCGGTGCTTATTGGCGACAACGTGAATCCCCGAGACATTTGCACCGTACCTGTTCAGTTTGCATGTACGGAGTGCAGATAATTTAATGTGGGTCCTTTATAGAAAATAGCAGATACGAAAAGCGTTCAAAAAATGCGAACGAAAAAAAAACATTCTGTCGGATGTTGTTGTTCCTAGGGGTGTTATGATTCCCAAAATTGTAAATCTGATTGAACAATGACAATACGCCGCACCGCGAAAATACTTTGTATGGTGACTCTTTATGGACAGATTGACCTAGACCCGACCCAGGCCCGAAAGCTTCATGATTCTCACTTTACGTACTTACTAGAGCTGTGCGAATATTTGAAATTTCGAATATGAAACGAATATCTGACGCTATTCGCAACCTGTTTTCAGTATTCAAAATTTTCGAATAGTACTGAAGCGAGGTATCGTTCCCACTATTCTGCAAGTGGCCTTCCCTCATTACATCCTAGAGTTAGGTGGAGCCCACCTCACATTACTGCCATTTCTCTTGGTGTGCAGCTCCATTCTGCAAGTCGGCTTCACCTCATTACTCTTGAGCATTTTGTGCAGCCCATTTTACGCTGTTTACAATCCATGACTTGAAAACTCGAGACGAGGTAGAGGACGATAACAGACAAACACAAACACAGTGTTTGTGTTTGTCTGTTATCATCCTATACCTCGACTCGGGTTTTCAAGTCATGGATCGTCACCACCAGCTCGCTTGCTACCGAACCTTCCTTTCGCTACTGTTTACAATTTTTCTGTCACTATTGTGTACAAATTTCGTGAGCTCATGGTCAGCACTGTACATTGCAGATTCCAGTAAGTGTACTCCCAACTTCCAGAGTTCAGTCAGTAACAGGGAACAGGAAATGTGTGCAGTTTCTTTAAAAAAAAAGTACTGGAAATTCACATTGTAAACATAGAAATGAGGAGATGCACACAACACAGGCAGAGTGGAACATGTTGACTAACCCTCAGTGCAGTCTATCCCACTAGTATTGCAGTATACCATACACAACACAGAGAGACCCTTCTCTCACGATATGTTACGCTGGTTGAAAAGGCTCACATGTTTGGAGCAGAACATCATCTTACAAGCACAAGGCCATAAAATATTTCACCATGAGGTATTCGAGGTTATTCGAAATTGGACCTTTTCTGATTATACGAATTTGATACGCCATCCGAAGAAATTATTCGGATTCGATTCGCAGTGTAAGTGAAATATTTGTAAACTATTCGCAATGGAAATTTTGCTATTCACGTATGGTGCTCGCTGTATGGTCCTTTAAGTGTTGTGTTTGACCTTTTCTATGTTTCATTGTCTCAGCTACTGCTACGTATTCGTTGGGTTCTTTGTTTTCGGGTGAAACCCGATTTTTCGTGATAGTTCCCCCCAAACAAGTTGAATTCTTGTAAAACCTGATATCTACCCGAAATCCTTGCGGTCCTTCAACTTGTCGTTCTAGGTAAACCGTCGGAAAAGGGAATCATAATATCAGCAGAGGTGGCTGTTTGTGACAACCTATTTGTCCTCCTTTTTATAATCCCCTCCTGCAGGAGTCAAAGGCGAGCTTTTGTGGAGCTCGGGCACGTGTTTGAATACCGCGGTCATTCACTGCCCCAGTTCCGAGCAGAAATATAAAGATTCTTGTTTCTCGTCCCAGTGTCACAGCAGTGGCGTGTTTCATATGCCTTTCATGTCACCCGAAAATTGCCCGATGACATATCAAACAGAGATCGTAGCACCTGATTTCTCCCCGAATCCTCGTGTTTAAATAGCACCAGATTCCTTCTCCTTCCCCGCCCCCGAATTCGAAAAATCATGAAACCCGAAAACGAAGAACCCTACGTATTCCGTGTTGTGCAGAGCTCAGTGATTTCTCAATATTGAGGGTCCGTAGTGTCTCTGTCTGTGTCCCACACCCTCTCCAGAAAAATGTGGTTTGTAGTGTCATGAGCTCTGCAAAGTTTGCCTTAGCTTCTGTTACTTTCAGACTCGGTGAAGAATGGTACAATCTACGTTCTGCTCTGGCACCAGTTCTGTTACAGATGAAGAATGTACAAACACTGTGCACCCAACAGGAAGCTATTTCGGAAGATTTTGCGACGTACCTGAGGGGTCTCCGGAATCCGCAAGACTACTCCGTTAGCAACATTCAAGACCCTCTCTATCGGCTCACTCTGGAATGTAGGTTTGGTTACATTAATAGCATGCACGATAACATTGAGTTTGTAGGTACAGTAAACCCCCGATAACTCGAAGTAGTAAAAACCGGAAAAAATTTCGAGATAAGCGGGGTTTCGAGTTAAGCGAACAGCGAAAATTACGTTGCCATGATGTTACCACAATGCGCTATGTTATGAAACGTAAAGAAAAAGCGTTCCTACTGTAATAGGGCTCGTAAACAATTCCGAAGCCATTTATTTTTCAACATCATCTGAGACTGAATGACTCCGTAATTAGCAATCTGCTTCGCATTTGTGCAACGCATGAGACGCTCCTCCCGGCACGTCACTACCGCGGCCACTCTCGACGATTTCTGTATCACTCAGTTCACGGCTACTGGAACATCGCCGTCGTAAAGCGCATAGTCCTCGATGTTGAAGTCCAAAGTCACTCTCCCCAAAACATGCGAGGCGCATCACGTCGTTGCACAATTCATCACAGCCACTGAAGTGGTCTGCTGACTCCTGTACGGCGGTGGAAGACGAGAAACCCGCATGAATGAAACAGTTCATGCTACTGGCTTGATGAACTTGCTACCAGGCCTTTGATAAGTGCCACCTTCCGCTCCAAAGTCAGGGACTTTCATGCGCGTTGTTCAGCCATCATAGCGCCGCGAAGAACAAAACGAGAGATGCTCGGACGAATGCAGAGGAGGAGGAGGAGTGACGTTGGGTGGAAAGGGGAGTGCTGTCTGCCTGCCACAGTTAGCGGCGCGTGAGGCGTGAGGCACTAGGACTGAAAGGCTTTGACCTTGACCTAGCCTGGGTGACCGAAGAATGCACGTTATCAGCCGTAGGAACGCAGACCTACCGGTGATGGGATTTCGAGATATCCGTACTCGGGCAAAAAAAGCTTCGACTTAAAAGGGTCCAAATATATAGGAAGCATTGGGACATGGGTCGGGACGCAAAAAATATTCGAGATAACCGATATTTCGAGATAAGCGAGTTCGAGTTAACGAGGGTTTACTGTATGTGCAGTTTGTAGGGTATACAGGGTGTCTCAGTTAAATCCCCGGGCTAAATAATTAGTGAACGGGTGCACCAATCGAAGGACTTTCTTTTTTACAAGTATCTGTCCGGTACCACCTGCAGGCTGCGCACTGTGTGAATGTGTGGGAGGCGCTCATTATTTAAATAAAAATTCAAACGAGCTTCGTGAAATACATAACTTCTAAAGCAGGGCGTTGTCGGCATTAAAATGGGTACTACCCCTCCTGGGACCTTCAGTGGACACCTTTTAGAGAAAAATCTGCCACTGAAGCGGGTCATTTGTTGCTGTAATTAATTGGTTTCGGTTTACATATTTTGTCGCGGCTGGTAGCGGTGAAGCGCAAAAGTACGCTCTTCCACTCCCTTATCTACCAATGAATTACGTGTTCTTGAGCTTACTTTGCAACAGGGAGTGCTGAAAAAAAAGTAACAGCATCAGACAGGCTACGCTAGTCCCCACCTGGCTCATCTGACTGATATGCGCCCTTTCTCTGTTATGATCGCACGGATGAAACACAGTTACCGTAATTTCACGCGTATAAGCCGCACCGCAGATAAGCCGCAGAACGCGTTTTTTGGGACGTTTTTAAAATTTTCTGGCAGATAAGCCGCACCCGCAGATAAGCCGCGGGCAATACGAGATGACTGATTTGTGCGACAAAGGAGACCATAGAGAAGGCCATAAACCCTGTGGTCCATACTCCGGGATTGGCACAGTGTACAACAGAGGAGGTCAGTTCTGGAGTTCTACCAAGATCGGATTGTGCCCTTGTGGGGGGGGGTTTCGTGGACTGATGGGTCAGTGATCTTCCAGAAGACGTGAATCACTGTCACCACTTTCCTTAAAGCTGCTTGGGGGAATGCACCAGGAAGATTAATCTACTCGAATCTGGACCCGTCCCTGTCACGCACTGTTCGTGCATCTGCAGGGCAGTGCTGTTCCAGAGGCACTGTCGGCCCTTTCGTTAAAATCGACGTATGGGGAAAATACCGGGAAAAAATAGTCATCAGATAAGCCGCACCGGTGGATAAGCCGCAGGGTGCCCGTGAGAAAAAAAAATTGCGCATAAGCCGCGGCTAATACGCGTGAAAATACGGTAATCACATAGTGCCTTGGTATCACATGCTTTCCATTTGTTCTTCAGCACTCCCCATAGCGAAGTAAGCTCAAGAACATGCAATTCATTGGTGGATAAGGGAGTAGAAGAGCGTCCTTTTGCGCTTCACCGTGACAAGCCGCTACAAAAATTTGTAAACCGAAACCAATGTGCAATTAGCTAGATGGACACTGATCGCGACCGACAATTTGCATGTCTCGAAACTCTGGTTTTCATCATTTTTTTGGTTAGTTGGGAACGCATTTTGCAATAGAGTGGGGAAAATGAGACATTCGCTTCCCGCTTCTGGAAAAAAGGCTCGACGTTAACGGTTTTCAGTTAGGCACTGTAAATCATTACAAAAACCTGATGCATCAGTTCGATCAATTCTTTATTTTCTTGGTGAACCAGGAACGATCATGATACCATTGAAAAACAAATTTTTGGGGTGGCAAAGAAAAACAGTAAAAAAAATAAACACAAGATGTCGAGAGGCAGCGCTGGGCGTGAAGGATTTGACCTTTGTTTATGCCTATACGAGTGACTGAGCTTATGCTTTGGCAAGTTCGGTTCTAGAGTTTTTCTGGTTCTTCCCCAAAGTGACGGTGATGCACATCGGGGAGTGAACAAACAAGTTTTACCGGGTTTAACCCTAAAATGCGAGGCTCTACGTATTCTAAACAGATGCATCTTTCCTGCCCTGAAATACCATATTTGTTCGTCATTTCTTCACTCTATCTCCAACTTGTGTTTGAAGAGCTTCATGTGTATTAGAAGCATGCCAAGCTGACACATCATTGCAGGCATGATGTTGCCTCTGTAAAAAAAAAGAAAACAATTAAAACATTAAAATAAACATTGAGTCAAAACATTGAACATTGAAAACATTAATTAAGAGCATTAGTGAATCCTTTCCAGCTATCTTCATGCTATGTCTGAATTCTCGACTGGGGTGCCTCTCCGAGAACGACACGAAAGACGCGACTACGGTGATCGCTGCTGCTAAAAGCCTGTTCAGTGCTTACCAGAAGCTGTACTATGGGCTACCTTTGTGGAAATACTTCACGACTTCTGCCTATAGAGAGTATCAGAATGCAGAGGAGACACTTTATGAGTGAGTACGATCCTAGTTTCTGTTGAAATACTTGATGGTTGTGCTGCTGTGTAAGAGAAAAAGAAAAACATGCCTGTCTGCCTTAAAGCGAGGAAGTGCTTGAAAACTCTTCTGTAGTCTTGTTCACATAAGAACAGCACGTTTAAGCTCCGCCCTACAACTGTTCCTATTGGCTGCGATACCTAGCCGCATCGCTTCTTTCTCTGGCATGTGCGCAGAATACTGACATAACTGCAGTTGCCGACCGATTTTTCGGACATGCTCGATTATTTGGACTCTGCTTGCTCAACCAGCGAATTTCTCTCTTGGGGTGACGGGAAATATTGGTATCATCCGAAATTCGTATTTGAAAAAATCAAACAACTAAAATATTGAAGAAAAAAAAGGAAATGATTGTTAATTTTTCATTCCTCTGAGTAGAAGAGGTATGTTGTAACGCTTGTAGGTGTAACAGTGTTGGAACGTTTTCGGCCAACAGCTTGATTCAAGAGGCCCGCGAGTCGTGCTGTAAAGCGAGGTTCACCTAAAGCACGCATGCATTAGGTGAAGTAGACTTGCGGACTTCATGACGGCAGTGCCTCTGTCAGTGTACACGACGAAAGGTTGCTTCGAGAAATCGAAGCTGATGTTATCAGGCAGAGCCGGAAGCGCATTAGGAAAGCATCGACAAATTTTTCCAGCCTACTAGTGCTTAGTAAAATTTATTTTGAAGCAAAATTCGTTTTTTCGGACTCCTCGATTATTCGCACTTTTGCGAGATCCCCGCCGAGTCCGAAAAATTGGATGGTGACTGTATATGACTATGCGCAGCGTCACGTTGAGGTACCTCGAAGAGTGCGGCCATCACATGTCGCCACAGGTAGACAACAGTGAGCCAACGCTTCTGCAGGCGCTGCTTGGGGCCGAGGGTCTCTCGAAGAAAGACAGGCACCTCACAATAATGGATTTCATCGCAGGAGGAGTCTTCACGGTGGGTGCACAGCCTGTGGTTGTAAAGGGTTTTGGCAAAGTGTTTTGGTGAGGCACGGCAGGTTGTATGAAACAGAGCTCTCACGTTTGTGAAGCAAGTATACGGCATACATATCAGATCTTGCAAATGTAATCGGCTGAACACGTTAGGCTTGTCTTACTTACAACTAGGGTCCGAAATTTTCCGGGAAATGTTTTTTTGCCAAATCCGGGGGCTTAAAGTCGAGTGGAAAACAGCAGCATCCAATTCGGGTGTAAAATTACTGGAACTATATGATACAGGTAAGAATTTGGTTTATCAGGCTTGTTATACATATCACAAATGCAAAAAGAAAACAGCATCCAAACTAAGTAATAACACTGTCTGCGACAAAGTGAGGAGAGTGTTAAAAGGTCCATGGTAATTCAAACCTGCGTTGAATAGAATAGTAATTCAAATCTGGATGGTAATGCAAACCTGCACATGGATTGAAATACTACCTCACTTAACGTGACGTTACAAGTCGACATAAGAAACGCTTCTGTTTTCGTTTCTGCATTGAAGTTGGAGGAAAGAGCGTCAAAGTTATGTTACGTTCGGTGATTTGTTGGCAATTCTACTTACTTTGGCCCCTGAACTATCTAATTTGCTACTTGTACTGTGCCACAATGTCACCTCTTGAGCTCAATGGCAGTTTAGGGAACAAATGGGATTCTCAACGAAGCGAATCTGAAGAAAGCGAAATGTATGGCACAACCGGCGTGTCGGTTTGCCAAACGTTATTTCTTGTTTTCTAGGGTTGTGTGAGTAGGACCTTTACCCATCTTTCATGCATGGAAATCTGGCAGAGTGTAACGTATTTTGTCTTATAAGGCACAGTTTGTGCATTCACTTGTGTAAATTTTGCGTATGCATAACTTTTCTTTCTCTTCTAAGGATTACAAAATTACAGAGATTATTACAGAGATTAGATGATTATTACTAGACACATTGCTCCAATTTGCCGAAGGCACGGAGTGAACTAGACACCCAGAAACTCTGTGATACTATGGATCACCATAATACCATGAACGTTGCAAATTACTTCATATTACATATTCACAGGATTCTGATGGAAACACTTTAGATGGTTCTTTCATTATGTCACCACACCTTCTGCAAACAATTTTGTTGCAATAGATTGTGTAAGAATGCATAAGCGCCTTTCCCTTCTTAGGAACCGAGGCTCATGCCCCCTTTGCTCGCGTCTTCGTTGTCTCCTGTGGCACCCTACATGTATTAAAAACAAGTTTTTACTTTTCTTGTCTCACATGTTACCCCAATTAAGTACCACTGATTCATTCAATTTAATGAATGTGTTTAACAGGTACGCACGTAATTTCAGGCCACCAATTCCCTCTGCTTTTTGCTGCACCACCTTGCATGCAATCCTGGCACACAAGAAAAGCTGTACAGAGAGCTGGAGACAGCTGGGTGGAAAGCCACACAATGCTCATACCTCAGAGCTTGCATCAAGGAGAGCTTTAGGTGAATATACGAGTTTCGAAGAATTCCACCATTTATTAAACTGAATCAATAGTGAGTAGTGATGTATGTCATAAGATTAGATTAACAAGTATATTTCAGCTAGAATTTAACTTTTCATTCTAGGCTCCACCACTTGTGTGGAAATAAATACAGTAAAACCCGCGGATAGCGATATTGCGTATACCGTTATCCCTCGTAAAACGATGGTTCATGATTTAACCGTCAAAATATACATTGTTTCTACGGGGAAACGACCTGCGTATAGCGATGGAGACCGCGGTTCTGAGTACTCGTATAACGATGTTGGACGCTGTCCCGTGCGGGTAACCTCGCGGCGATTTTCACTGCGATAAGATACAGTAGAATCTCGATGCTACGAATCTCACGGGGTAGCGGAAAAAATTCGTATCATCCGAAATTCGCATCAAACGAATTAAACTAAAATTAAAAATTGAGGCAAGAAAATAGACAGCGACTGTTCATTTTCCAATACTGTCAGTGAAAGGGTAGGTTGTAACGCTTTTGTGTCTCCGTATTTGGCCAATGCTGCTCAAATTCGCGAGATGATTCAAAAGGCCTAGCACGTGCTTTCCACTCGCGAGTCACGACAGTGTTCTAAAGCGAGCTTCTCCTAAAGCACGCAGGCGTTAGGTGAAGCCGACTTGTGGAATGGTGACGTGTAGTGTTGCCAGAAGTTGTCCTGCTATGTTCTCTGGTTCCCTCCACGAGTTCTGATCGCTCTTTTCCCAAGCCAGTGCGATGTCACACAGCTTCGCATTTTTTTAAGCATCTGTTTCTTTTTTTTCTGCTACACGCGGGGTGGCGCGCGACTTTTCGGGGACGCGCTATTTAGGTCAGCCCTCATTTAACGATGTACCCCGTATAACGATGGAATTCGCGATTACCGTCAATATCGTTATACGCGGGTTTCACTGTACAAATACAGATAAATGGAAATGGAGCCGACCTGCAGCCAGAGCTGACGTGCCATTGCTCACTACATAACTCAACTTATTCTAGGCTGAGCCCTACCGTGCCAGGTGTGATGAGGATTCTACCAGAAGCAGTAACTTTGTCTGGGTACAATGTGCCTGCAGGGGTAAGTAGATAAAACAAAGCCCACTTTGCCAGTAAGCTGGGCTTTTTTTGTTCAACTAGTGCAGATGTAATTTCCAGAGTTCGAGGTAACTCGTTACTGTAACTAAGTTCCTTTTTTCGGTAACTTGTAACTTAACTCGGTACTTTTGCGCCGTGGTAACTTTCAGAGGAACTCGTTCCTTTTTTCAGGTAACTTTGCCAAAGTAAGTTAAGTTAAGTTCCAAGTTACTTTAAATTCGCTTTTCCCTCAGGGCCACATATTTTCTTGGTTTCTCTCCGGTTCCATCATGGCTTTTTTTTTTTTTTTTTGACATAAAACGTGACATCCAATCAATGACAGTATTTTATTCAGGAAATAAGAACCGCTGCCATTGACATGAAGCTGAAGCTGGAGCATTGTATGCCCAGAAGGAGTAAGATGCATAGCGTTCGAACAGGCCTCTACCAGAGCAACGTCATCATGACATTGGTAGACAGACTGAAACCGAAACAAATCGGAAGGAGAGGGCTGGGTTCCACAAACGGGCACTTGTTCACTGCCTCCCATTGAAAGAAAAGTAGGATCGAAGGACGCGCACCTCTCAGGGACCATCGTAATCCCCTCAAGACCGTGGCTTTCGGGGGCGACCTTGTCCACCTCTAGCTTCGATCGTAGTTCAACTCTACCAAATTTGTGGAGCTGTCGAACACTATGAGGTCATTTGTTTACAAACATGCAGAGGTCTATTGTTGAACATAAACGAAAATGATCTAAGCGTGTTGCACTCCTCCGCAGGCAACTCAAAGTCTGACTCAACTGCTCACGCGCGCTGCACCTGCGTAATGCTATTTTGTGTCCGAAGTAACTTGGAAGTAACTCTTTTTTTTAAATAACTCAGTAACTGTCAACTGATAGTCAACTTTAGAATGAAACATCTTCCGTGGGGACATTTCCCGTTTGTACAAAAATACTAAGATAAGCTGAAGTACAAAGTATCGTAGAAGTTGAGGAAGCAATAACCGGGCCGATGAGTAGCGCCACCGCTCGCTTCCAAATGCAGCGCTGGGAAGGGGTGTCTATGACATGGTCGTTATAATGTAGTAAGTCGTGGCTACCAAGTCGTGGCTACTTTGAGTAATTATCAGTAATCATGTTTTCTAGATGTGCCATCAAGTACTCATTATAAATGTCCATCTATTGCCCAAAGAATAACAAGTGCAACCTTTAGTGCTCCGCTTGCCTCCCTCGCAGTGACGTGCGAGGTCCAACTCAGCTCGTCATCAGCGCTATCAGGCAACCTCTGGGCAGGTCCAATATCTCACTCTCGGAAAGCATTGTGTGCGTCAGCAGCACTGTATGACCTCGTCCTGTGGTCACTGCCGTTTAAACACTACAGCGCTTTGGTGGTTCGAAAAGCGCTATGCGTAATCCTGAAGTTAACAACGTGAGGAGTCATCCCAAACCTCGTCGGCCTATTTTAACGTGTGTCACCCTCTGCCTGAGGAACACGGTAGCCTCCACTTGGGGCTAGTTCGAGGGTCGAGTGAGGGTCAAATCTCGGTCATTGTCGGATAAGTGAATTGTCATACTAACGAGGTGGGTTTACACTGCGGCGAAACGGTTCTCAAGAAAATCGGTCATAAAGTGAGCATGTCAGACTAACGGGGATCGTACTAACGAGGGTTCACTGGTACTAGGAGAGGTGTGAACATTTTCAGCTGATGACTTTCTGTCATCTTATTACACTATGCTATGGATAGACCATGGATATGGATAGACCATAAAAATAACATATTTGTATCGAACGTAAGCTCACTTGATCACAACTCAGATGTCCCTTGCTTGCAAGTTTCGTTTGGTGACAGCGGGAATTTTCTTCAATTCATAGGTACCCATATTCGCAAACTTCCTGGTGCCCTGCTCACTAGACAAATACTTCCCTGGTGCGTCCGTGTTCCGTCCCGAGCGATGGATAGGCCCCGAGCGAGCGAGCATACATCCTTTTAGCATGCTCCCTTTCGGCCACGGGGCACGCATGTGCGCCGGGAGACGATTTGCCGAGCTGGAACTCATGACTGCCACAGCTAAGGTGAGTACCTCTCCCGCATTCATGGACTTTGTTTTCTCTCGTACTGAATACTATCTAAAGCCTCGTGTTTTAGGGTTAAAGGAGCATGGAAGGAGTCTCGAACGTATTTCTTCACTGCATGATACGAACATACTACCTTTGTGAACTGTCATGCCAGTATTTCTTTTGGGAAATGCGCACTTCCTCAGAAAAAAAATAGTTTATAATAGTGCATGCAGCAGAAATATCTCGCAGCTTTTTCTGGTTTGTTGTGCCCTTTATCGGCACGGAAGGAAGCAAAGCTACGAGGCGACTGCTCTGGGGTGCCAAACACGACCGCAAAATGAAAGAGAGTATAAAAGAATGCCTGCACTCTTTGGACCTTTTTTACAACTGCCTATGCACTGCGGCGCCAACCTTGGGGGTGCCGAATAAAGTTATCTCTGTATTCAATAGATGGCACTTGATGGGGCAAGACAGGCTTTTTAGGCCAGGAGACGAATGCTACTGCCCGCTGCAAAGCGAAAAGCCACAATATCCAATCCAATCCAAGGGAGTAGAGTGGAGTGGGGACCCGTGGGGGGGTGGGGGGACACCGCGCTAACTCGTTGGCCCCACTCCAAGATGAGTTTTGATCCTTTATACTAAGCATGTTGGTTTGTTTAGGCTTGTGCTGAGGGTGGTTCGCTGGAGAGCCGCTAGGATGTGATACGAACGTGAAAAAGGTCCATTGGGCAACTGACATGGCGAAGCAGATCGGAAGCAGGAAGCAACTTTTGTGACCCGCGACATTGAAAGCTCTCCTGCACATTTTTACCTTTTTTGGGGAATATATGTATCAGGACTTGTAATGTTAATTTCTACTCTTCCTGGCTTTTTATTTTATATACTGTTATTTTAGTGCTTCTATGCTCGATTAAACCTAGTAAAACCTGTTTTTATTACCCAGTATGAATCCTCATCAACCAAAAATCTGCTATTTCACATGGTATTGCCCAATTTTATCCTCTTTCACAGCTCCTGAAATAAAATTGGGCTGCTCGGTAGCTCATGTTTTTCTGAAATGTGACGAGCAAATTTTTCTTCTGTGTTTGCACCTGGAAATCTCTTTCAGAAATGCAGTTTTTGCCCTGTGGGTTAAAAAAAAAAGAGCGTAAAACGCGAGGGTTTACGTGGTCTATGCATATTTAGATCCTTGCTTTGTTGTGTTTGTGTTATTAGCCACAGGACAAAAATCGAGTTTCTGAAAGATTTTCAGGTGGAAAAGAAGAAAAAAAAACTACTTTTAGAAAAACATGAGCTGCTAAGCAAAGTACCTAGTGTTACCCAATGCACAATACGGGTAACTGAATTTGCACTTGGCAAATTTGATTTTCAGGGTTTTTCGATGCACAAATGCAAATGATGCAAATCGGGTGAGATAAAAATAGGTTTTACCAGGATTAATCCTAAAACATAAGGCTCTGTATATTGCATCCATTTAGTATATCCACTGATACACAGAGAAACACATCATTTGCAGGTGGTACAGCATTTTATATTGGAACCAGTAACGACAGCTCTGGAGCTAAACTACATCTTCCTCATGGCACCTAGCCATCCGGTCGGCATCAAATTCCACGACAGATCGTCGCAGAGACATTCCATCCACAACTGACCTGCTGCTAGTCATATATTTTATTTTTTTGCCTGTTTCCTACTTTTACTGGTTTTTAACAGTATATTCTTAAAAAGAGAACTTTTCTAATATGTGATAATGTGCATGGTTGTGTAAAAATAGTACGAGAAGGGATTAACCTCTTCACTTCACGCAGGACCTTTTCCGTGCACCGGCGGGTAAAATCTGACGGGTATCAGATGCCAAAGTAGTTTTATTACATAACCTGTGTGGTACCTGACCATATTTTTACTAGTGTACAAACAGCAAATTTCAGGGATGAAATGAACACAGATCAAATAACAACCTGAGTTGAACAGGGTACAATTAACGCCGTAAGGGAGCACAGTTCTCCCGATTCTTTTCAGGCCTTTCCACAGTGCCAAAACATGTACGTTCTCCGTGTGCTTAAGAGCAGGTTCGCACATCATACTATAGTCAGTGCTTGCAGTTACTTGCAGGCATTACTGTTGTTAAAAGGATTGTGACCTGTCTTGGGAAGTAACTAATGACCATAACTAATCACCCTCCCTCGGAGAGTATATGTTTTAACTGTAACTATAGTCATGTTCAACTTGAGAAGGAAAAGAAATCTAGCCCGTCAACTACATACGGCATTGGAGACATGGAGACACAGTAGCGCGCCAGTAGAAATACTGCGGCGTCACCACGCAGCGTAGTGCTATGTGGCCAGTCAGTGAGCATAACGGATTACATTATCTCGCGGAGAAGCGAGCACGTCCAGCCATCCTATCTGCAGCGCAGTAATATTTTGAGAGCTGGCGGACTAGATTGCTTTTTCTTCTTAAGTTGAACACTGCTATAGTCACCTTCAGTGACTTGTTACAATAACCAACTACTTTCCTGAAAAGACTGCACATTTTTCTCCATGATTTCGGAAAACTGTTTACATCTTGCCTCACTACCTGTTGCCAACCAGTATTGCTGCCTCACATAACTGTCCGCAGTTGTGGAGAAAGAAACGATGGAAACTTGGAAAGAAACAATGACACATCATGACAGTGTCTACTTTCTTTTCGAAAGCCTTGATCAGCTGAAGAAAACTGGAAGTGACTCAGTTGAAGCACAGTACTTACGTATTTATGTTATCGTCAAGTACCGTAATTTCACGCGTATTAGCCGCGGCTCATGCGCGATTTGTTTTTCTAACGGGCGCTCTGCGGCTTATCCACCGGTGCGGCTTATCTGATGACAATTTTTTCGTGGTATCTTCCCTATACGCCGGTTTTAACGAAAGGGCCGACAGTGTCTCTGGGACAGCACCGCTCTGCCGATGCACGAACATTACATAACAGGGGCGCGTCCCTATTTGAGTAGATTGACCTTCCTGGTGTCTTCTGGAAGACCACTGACCCAGCGATCCATGAAAAACACGCAACAAGGTAATCCGATCTGGGTAGACCGCTAGAACTGAACCCCTTCTTGTACACCATGCCGACTCCGGGGTATGGACCACGGGGTTTATGGCCTTCTCTATGGTCTCCCTTGTCGCACAAATCAGTCGCGTCGTATTGCCCGCGGCTTATCTGCGAGTGCGGCTTATCTACCAGAAAGTTTTCAAAACGTTCCTAAAAACGGGTCCTGCGGCTTATCTACGGTGCGGCTTATACGCGTGAAATTACGGTAACTTTGCTGTGATAACAAAAATTTTTTGCAAATCGCTGATAGAGAGGTGGATGATAGAATTTTATTTTTACCCACTTGCATTGAGGGTGGGCACCACAAATAAGTGATTTTTGGTTTATTTTTGACAGTTTGACACATCTGAGTATAACATCTATCATTCTGCAGCAGTTGTTCAGCGTAGGTAGGAAAGCTTTTGCAGTGTTGTGCGACAAATTTACCAACACAAGCTTTGTGCACCATCTGCCATACATGTCCACTTAGCGCAGAATTTGGAATAAAAGTTGTCGGCCGCAAGTGCTCGACAGTTCGGGAAGTAACTGTGAAGTAGTGAAGCTACTTTAACTGTAATTTAACTATAGTTACTTCTTGCTCAGAGTAACTGTTATCTGTAACTCGGTTACTTTTTACGGTAACTTTTTGCAGAACTGGGTGGCACTTTGATAGATGAGGCCCATAGCGTCGTGCAAGCATTGTACTGTGTGCCAGAGTCTTGAGGAAAAAAGAATTATTTTTCTACGTGTCGTAACGGCCGAGATAAAAGCCCTTGAACAAGCCTCTGCTGCAGACGTCAGTGAAGTATTGGCCGTTCCCATTGGTTCCTGAATGGCAGGTGGCCCCCCGCAGCTGCCTCACTGGTGGGGCAAAGCCGGACGAGTTTCAGTTTGTGCGGTGCCGATTTTGTATGCGTCTATTATCCCTTTTGCAGTAATACTTAAAATGCCCATTCACATCGCCTGCATATGACTATTTTTTTTTACTTTCATCTGGCATAACCTGGGACAAAATGTCTCCATGTCAGACTACTTGCCCCACCATAGTAGAAATATGGCTTACACATAATCAATCAGTTCAGTGAAAGCTGCAGGTAATGTGGCATTAAGAATTATTATTATTTTTTTTTTTTTCATTTGTTGGTTTCCATATAAGTGCCACAATGCAACTTGTTGGAACAGTGTACACAAAGTGTACCACCTTTTGTGATAATAGGCTTCAGTCATCGACGTGTTTGCGAATATAATTTTTAGTTACCAGACCTGTAAAAATTGCTATTCAGAAGTATAATTGAATTATGATTACAATGAGATGCTCCTAACAGTGATTAAATTGCAGCAAATTACAACGTCATAGCTATAATTTAATTGCCATTATAGTTGTACTGAAAAGTAATTTATTCATACCACCTTCCATTCATTTCAATATATAACAGATGTGTAACTTTATTATACTTCCCTGAGAACAAATATGGAAGTATTTATTGAAAGGACAAATGAAATGGCCGGTAGGGTACGATGATGAGCAATCTGTGCTTAGCAGATGCATATAACCATGATGCTGCGAAAGCGTAACAGAAATTTGATAAATGCCTTAAAAATGCCACAGTGAAAGACTACCTTTTTGCATGCAACGCATGCCAAATTACATGCAAAGTAATTTCAAAACTAGCCTCCAGAGCAATGCAAATTACTTGCAAAAGTAACTTACATAGTATTGAAAGTAATCCTGGAAGTAATGATTAGTGAGAACAGGTGTGTTAATTGCAGAATAGTCTCTAACCATACTGAGTGTTTGACAGAACACTGAAACACCCACAAAACATACCATATTCACTCAGGTAACTAGCAAACTTTTCAACCAAAAACGAAAGGGTCGTGGGCAAAAATTGGAACTCAACACTTGAAATACAATCAGCTACTACTGTATCGTTTTGAAATATGGGCGTATTATCACACATTGGTCAGCATAGTCGTGTAACATCGTGTAGGGAGGAGACATCACATCATCATTTTAAGATTTTACTCACCATGTGACCTTACATAATTGCTCAGGGGTAGCCAATCAGTGGAACCTGTATCTCCCCACTCCGTTATCTCCCTCTCTCTGTTATAAGCACAAACAACCAGGCCAGGCACTATATTAGTCATTTTCATACTCTTTGGGGTAGCCTTCCACAGTTGCAAACTGCATTTGTACTTAGGATTTAGCTACTAGTGGTGTGATGACAGTCTATAGCACTGCTGCTTGCACCCCTTCATGCTTTGTTGTACAATCGTGAGAGTAATAAACGTTCGGGTACAGATGTAGGGGACAGCATGACAAAACGGCATTATCGACGGATGCATTTCCCAGATCAGAACAGATTAACTTGGCTAGAGAGTTTTCTGTACGTGGAAATCATATGTCATTATGGTACACATTATAGGGAATCACAGTGGCCCAGAACATGCCAGTTAGTGAAATTACCACAAAACAGCACTATTTTTTACATATAATACACGATTATAGGTGTCGACAAAATGCCAAACAAAATCATTAAACATTTGCAGATGTAATGCACCAAAGAATAGTAGATGTGATGTTGTCACAGTGCAACGCTACTGTTTCATTAAAATTTTATGCCAAACAACCTTCTTGCTAATCATGCTCGTCAAGTTCTAGATGGGTGATTACAGGTACCATTCCCACAAATGTTTAAGAGCCCACCAGACATCTCAGTCGAAAATCACAAGCTGGAACCATTTGGAAACTCAAGTGGTTCCATCTAAGCTGGCTTATGGAGCAAATCCCAGCTCAGATGGATCCAACTGGAACCCTTTCAACTGAATATTATCCAGCTTAAACCAGTTGTACATGGACTCCAGCTCTGCTGGAAGCCTTTGAACTGGATATTATCCAGCTTAGCACAATTGTACATGGACTCCAGTTCTGCTGGAACCATCTCAACTGGTCAGATTTCCTGCTTATACCACCTCAGCTGGTCTCCCGTGGTTTGCTAAAACAGTTCAAACACACAAGAACCATTCAGAACCAGCATGACCCCCCAACTGGTTCCAGCTTGTGGACTGGGATACTATTCTGCCTTTGAAAACTGCCTGCTTGAGACCGCTTTAAATGGCTCGCACAGTTACTACACTACTTCATAACTCATTTCATTCAGCAATAATGTTAATGCCCCTTATTCAACTAAAATTTCTCGCTTTGATTGTTGGGAAACGAGCTGTTGCCAGCTGCAAAATTAGCACAAATTTGTGCACAGTGCATCTGCTCAAAACATGCTAGAAAAAGTACTAAACTAAACGCTGACGTGAAATTCCACCTATATTTTGGTTTCTAGCGATCCACTGTGTGTATTGTGGATTCCGCTTAATTGTTTTATGTCAACCGTTCTGCAACATGCTCAAAGTCCCATTCTAGTAACCTACAGATAAGCAGGGAAAAGCTTGAAACTGGGAGCATTTCACGTGTTGTTTTCGTGTCTCTTGACCTTTAAGGCTCATTGTGTGTGTACATTTTCTCAAAGAACACTCGCTCTTGCTTCCGTGCCAACGTTTCATCTTGTGGTACCTGTAGGGTTGGGCTCTTTCACTCGAATAGACAGGATCGTTTCCAGGTTCGATAGGCTGTGGGACAGGAAATCATATATTAAACCGCTTGCCCCCTTTGGTTTTTACGATTTGGATAACCTCCCCCATGATCCTTTGTCCAAAGTACTTTTTCTTCAGTGTCGCACTCCCTAACGTTTACTTTTCTGGAATGCTTTAAAAGCTGTATTGCACGTCAGGGTAAAGTACCTGTTCAATCGTGAACATGTACATAGCATTTTCTACATATAATAGCTTCAGAGTGCAAGGTCGTGTACTTGAAGAGCAGTATGATCAGATGTGCGTAGGCGGCACTCAGCAATGAGCATCTTTGGTACCAGAGTTAATGGTGCAAAACTCTGTGTAATGCAAAGTACCAACCTAACCATGTTGTAGCAGAACCTGAAATAGGAGCGTAACAATAGTAATGGAAACAGTCCCGTGGTCTTAATATTCAGTACTTGTAGAATTTTTCCTTTGATTACAGTGTGCACTCGTCCTATTTCTTGCCTTTCATCTGGGCCTTTTAATGCAGTTGCGCCTGAGGATAGATGTAAATGAATCATTAGTATTCTCTATCTGCGCATAAATTAGGTGCGTGTCTGCGACAGGTGGGAGTGTAGTAAGCAACCTACTATTATTGAAACGGTGCATGTTGCCTGCCTGTTGTACAGATGCGTCATTCAGTCAATCACTTTATGAAATGAAAGTGAAGAAGAAGAAGAAAAATTGTTGCACAGGCTCGCTCTTGCACTGCATTCTCCTCTTTGCACTGCTAGCACAGTTGGTGATGTGTGTGCTTGTTGTCTGACAGTTGTCAGGTATTATTGATACCAATGTGACCACACACATTCTCTGCCAGTGTGTAATGCTTATGTGATTAATTGATGTATTCTGATGTATAATTATATAATTCAGATGTGACGAGAGAAACCATTCCATTGCCCAGTTTGCAAGCTCGTATCTTATGTGCACCATACATAAATATGACACTTGAATTGAACTTTCAGCTCATTTATTTTTTTTGTTTTCTGTGCATGTTTGTAATATTGCCTTTGAACTATACAGCATTGTTGCTGCACCATTTAATGGCAGTTTACAGATTAACCAGCTTTCACTGTGTTTATGTGTAATTAGAACCTTGTGTGTGAGGGTTGAACCTGGTAAAACCTGTTTTTACCCCCCCCCCCCCAGTTTTGTATGTTATCAGTTGTCCTATCCCATGTGCGAACACCTCAGCTATAACAAAGAGAAAGAAGAATTAATGTAATTTATAATGTAACTTAAATGGCACAAAGCTCCTTTGGTGTTGTAAGACTTAATGCTGGCTCTTGAACATATTGTCGACTGTTTATTGTGTACTGTCAAAGCTTGTGACACTGTACGCGTGTGGGTTGTAATGTGACAGGCGTTTGTTTCTCTGCGCTGGGGTTCATATAGTATCGCTAAACAGTTCAACCTGCCTTCGCCAGGAGTCCCTAGGCTGAAGGAAGAGCCTTGTCGTTTACAAACAGTATGTGCTGTAGATGCGAAATATATTTTGAATCGTATGTCTAATAGAACATATTTTATCACAGGATGTTTTCACCATGGTTGACTTTCTTGGTGCAAGAAACGTTGCTCATATGTCGCATTTTATGCTGTGCCCTCCGCCATTATACAGGGTATCCCACCAAAAAAGGGCCAGGGGCTAAAGAAAAAAACACAAATGGAACGCCGTACTCCCTGCCAGCGGCCCTGTTCCCGTACTGGTCCGCGACGTCGACGATTTTTAGTTTGAAGCCGCTGTCGTAGCTGTGCCTCCGCGTTGTAGACATGCCTTACCTCTAACTGCCGTGCCCGTGTCCACAAATGCTGCTGCTCTGGTCAAATGAGAACTGGCGCTTAGCTGACCACGTTTTATCCCGATGTCAGGTGTATTGAACCCTTCCTGTGGGTCAGCCGATAAAGGAGACCGTAGGGAAGGCCATAAACCCTGTGGTCCACATTCCGGTGTCGGCATGATGTATAACAAAGGGGGTCAGTTCTAGTGTTCTACTAAGATCGGATTGTGCCCTTGTTGCATGTTTTTTGTGGATTGACGAGGTAGTGGTGTTCCAGGAGACAGTAATCACTGTCACCCCTTTTGTTAAAGCTGCGTGGGGGAATGTATTCGGAAGGTCAGTCTACTCGAATGTGGACCCTCCCTGTGACCGGCCCTGTTCGTGCACTGGCAGGGCGGTCCTGTTCCGAAAAACATGAGGCACTGTCGGCCCTTTCGTTTAATCCGGAGTATGGCGAAAATACCAGGGAAAAATAGCTATCAGATAAGCCGCACCCGTGGATAAGCCGCAGAGCGTCCGCGAAAAAAAAAAAAAAAACGCGCATAAGCCGCGGCTAATACGCATGAAAATACGGTACATAGTTTGCAGTCTGGGCCACAAGCACGCCACCTGGAATACTGCATGTATGTCGGTTCCACGTCCCAGGAGGGATCCTCTCAAGTTGAGCGATATGATTGGGCCCTTCGTTAGGCCCAGTCATCCTTCCCCTTTGCAGTTGGGACGTTACAAGGTTACAGCCACCCTAGTTGTCTCCTTTAGGCAGCCCAAGAGAATTGGAAACTTCATTTTGTGTTTCTTTCGTCAACATAGCAGATGCAGTGCAGCTCGTAGGAAGCTATACAGCTCTTTTTAATTTGACTTCTTCCACGAACGCATTATCAACGATGGCAAATAGAATGCCACGAGTTCTGAGTAAGTCATGGCCTATGAGAGCATCCCTTGAATGTGAAGATGAACAGAGGAAACTTTGGCACTTGTGACTCCCGTTCAGTCGTCAACCTGTTCCGTTCTCTGTTTGCTCACTCATCCTCATCTCATTTGCCACGTTGAACATGAGTGAGTCTTGCTGATGTGTGGAACAGTGTCACTGAAAGTTCACTCGATCTTTCAAGGCAAACTGCCGCTTCAGCATGAGTAGAAATTCACTATATATCAGCATTCATTATGGCACCTTCAGTTATAATATGCACAATGGGGCTGTGACAGCACCACCTACTGTTGGGCTTGCCAGCATGTAGTACATGTATGAAACAGGGGCAGGATGAACAAAATGCTTCTGTGAAAGAAGGACAACGCAAACCAATGGGACCATGGCTGCGTGCGACTGCCCACATATCTCGCCTCGCAATAGTTCAATGATGTTTTACATTCCACAATACTTCTTTCATGAACAGAACCAGTTTAATGTACAGCACCACCCGGAACTTCGGGGCTCATTCCTTCTAAATATATGTACACGTAAAATCCACATCATAACCTCAAACAATATGCCGTATAAAAATCAAACATACATATATGCCTATTTCCTTTACGATGAGCTGCCTTTCTCTTTTTGTGTGCTTGCAAATGGGCAGATGACCCTGTTGAGGCACATAGAGCACTTGGGTCCCACAGGCTTGCAAACAGTCTGTCCAAACCCAACCAGAAGCCAATTCACTTCAGCCCACAAGTCTCTGAGAAAACAAAACCAACATTCCTTAGCTCTAAGCAGTGGCCAAAAAGGCGGCCGTCATGACTGTAAGCGTAGCTCTGGCTGCATAATAAAATGCTCAGACGCATACCTTGGTAACCATTCTTCGAGAGCCTTCCGCGTCTGCTCCGGGTTTTTGGTGGGGGCAGGCATCCATTGCAGACGGTTTGCGATGCGGTGCACGTGTGTGTCCACACCGATGCCTACGGTCTTCTTCCACGCGCATGACATGGCCAAGTAGGCCATCTTTGGTCCCACTCCTGGCAAACGGCAGAGCTCGTCCACCGTACTTGGAATGTCACCCTCGTACTTCTCCAGCAGTACCTCAGCGGTCTTTTTCAGGTGTTTGGCTTTGTTCTGCATCAGGATAACCGCAAATGTGATGATCATGACTGTGGGGTACACCACAACCCTGTTGCCATCGCAAGAAATTGTGGCTTGTGCTCCAACGCAAAGTGCTTGAAGATCACGATTTACTAATTGGATGCAGTTACCCTGACACAAACATACCAGGAACGGGATTAATCTGTTGCGTCGTTCGTGATTGCAAAAGAAACTGCAACGCACGCCTTCCCTCTCCTCCTTAAGGAGCTCGAAGAGGCCTCGGACTGGTCTTTTCAAACAATCCCTCGTGATGACTGGAGATATCATTTGCGGAGACCAATGAGAGCACGCTCTATGCATAGTTCGCATTTTGAAGGGTCTTTTCTTTCAAAGACCTCCTAAGGCTCAGCCATCATTTTATGTGGGATGTAAAACAGTTTATGGCCGGGGCTTCAACATTTCACAAAAACATTTGTAAATCAACAGGGCGTGTGGAGTAACCTACGGGTATAACAACAGAGAAAACACGGGGACTACGCAACAGTGATCCATTCACAAACGTGACCATTAATGGCCATAGCACAGCACGGAAAACTGTTTAATACAACGGACTGCTCCATCCATTTCTCACTGCCAATTCGTATTGCAAAAGAGTGCTAACTCCTGCGAACTATAGTTTCATACTATAGTTAAGGCCCCGGGTTTTCCGCAAAATATCGCGGAATTCTTCGTTTGGCACAGAATTTCACGGAATCCCTTATTTTTAGGGTGTGCGGATATTAGAGTTCTCGAATTCGAATCAAATATCAATCACTCTAAGTATTTCATTCGCAAATCGAATACCCAATATTCGGGTTTCCGGATATCCGACTTGTATTCGCAGAATATGTACGACGCCTCCCGAAAGTGGGCTTTTACGCATAAATCACGAACGACGCAACGGATGAATCCAGTTCCTTTTGTGCTGGCATCAAGGTAACGGCATCTTTCATCCCGCGAGGAGAAATTTTTGCACTTTAAGGTTCAACCTGGTAGAACCCATTTTTTTACTCCTCAATTTGCATCACTCTCACTTTGAAGTTCCGCCAATCTTGCAGGCGCAGGTAAACATGAGATACTTCCCACTCAGCACTGCCTCTCATCATCTCATGTGTCTTTTCCATTGTTTCCCTCCTCTACCCCGAAAGCAGGCCCTTTCACATGATATCACCAGACTTTACGCCATTTTACGGCTGCTCGCATAAAACCCTATTTTTACACTCCCCGCTATTTTTTTTTCTTTCAAATTTCGTGTCAACACTGAGAAGAAACTGTGGCCATGAGTGGCGTACACACGTGGACAGATACAGAGAGGACAGCTGGAAGGAGTGGAGGATTGGGGGGGGGGGGTTAGCATGCGTCCTGGGCCGCCTTCGTGGGGAACTGTGCAGACATTCGTCAGGAAAGTCTGCCGAAAACCCGGCGGAAAACCTCAGACAGCACAGCCTGTGCCGGGATTCGAGCCCACGTCACCTCCCAGTCCCTGCGTCGAAACGCGGTCGTCCTAACCACTATGCCACGGGAGCTGGTGCTCCCCCATTTGGATAGAACATGAACCTCTACAACACAAAGGTCTAGCTAAACTCCTAACAATACAAGGGCCCCATGATAAATGGGGTAAGTGTGTGTCCTTGAAAAGTGCTCAGTGAAGTACCTCGTCCAGCCACCTACTTTATAGAAGCTAACAGGGTAGATGACACCTTCCAATTTGTTCAAGTCCGCAGCTGCAATGTATTCTGGAGTGAGGCCGAGCCCGCAAAGCCGTTTCACAGCTGCATGCGTCACCTCATCCTTTGTTTGGCTTGACAGCATCAGCGACACTAGCATTTGGTACCTCATCACCTGCAACCAACAGATTTTAATTAGTAATGTCCCGCATCTTTTGATCATGCGAAAAGTATGAGGGGCATCCAGAAAAAGTAAGTTCGGCAAGTTCGTTTGTCCACTGACGGGTCACATATGCCAGTCTGAGATACGTGAGAATAACAGTGTTGACGTGTCCTTCTTCACATTTAAAATGTTGAAGGCAACAGAGTAGCCCGCCACCTGTTGTATTTCCTGCGCGTGGTCGAAGCGACAGTTCTCAGATAGTCTGTGAGAACAAACGACAAGATCGTTTCATCGTGGGTAGTGTTTTCTCAAAGGTGACAAAGAGGATGAACACTACGTGAAGGGAGCTGTGATATGATGGATTAAAGTTTAATAATCTGGAGTTCTTCATACCTCGTGTTCTTCACTACTGACCGAGTGGACTGTGTATTTATACGTTTTTGCCTTCATCACCCATAGTTCAATTCTGTAACAGATGGCATCATTCTACAATGCAAGGCAGAGCTGTGACAGATGCCTCAACAGCGGTACTAATTGTGTAGAAATGCAATTGAAAGTGATATATGGGACCAAGTGAAAATAAGACATTTTGAAAACATCTTTGTTTAGTAGCGAATCAGAACCTAATTCCTCTACAGCCCTTGTACCTATCTGTTGTGGAAACCCCATTGTGTCTCACTAACACAATGCCTAATAAACCCTATCTGACTTGAAAGATTGTGAAGGCCTCACAGCAATGGTATTAGAAGATAAGGACTGGAGGAGAGAAGGACACACCCCACACGTGCCTCATCCCCTATTTAATGCATCCAAGTTGGGCAGGGTGTCGACTTACAAGGCAGATTTTCACAGAACCTGCAGTTTCTTTTGTGCGAATTATGTTTACTTCAAGTAACGTCTTTTTAGGTACCAAGAGAAATGTGTGTGTTTATACGGTGCTGTTCGTTAGTAAAGAACGGAACCCAAGAGACAAGCAGACAAACACGAAGAAGTTCTCAAAGTTCCCGCCTCCCTTGGGTGCTGTTCCTTATTAATCATCACGCACCAGTTAGTCTGCACCCTCTCCCTTTTGCTGTTTCTGTTCTTCGTCTGTGGTGCGCATTACTTGATTTACTACTACAAGTTACGTTACTGAATTACAACAAATATGTGGCATAATGGAGTTGTATCTGCAAGCAATACTGGAACTGCTGGATTCTGACAGCGAAGATAACTTTGACGACATATATATATGTTTCCTTGCGTGTGCCTTCGTAAGGGAAGACGCCAATCGTATTCCAAGTTGTTACAAAAGTGTGGTGAGTAGGTACCATTATCCTTCCGCAAAACAAACCCGTCGGGGCTTAAAACCGTGGTGAGGCCGTTCTCCACATCGTCTGCTCAACATTGGATGACACTGGATTACTCATGTTGCGCTTCCTATCCAGCGCTACACCGTTACAAAACGAATACGAGAGCGCTACACTGCCTGAACTGGTGTAGAGAGCGTAGCAAAATCGAAGAGACCTTATATTTGTTATTCGCACACTGACAGGTTTTTGGGCCATGTTAATTGTCACGTGACTGCTCCTTTAAAGAATGCCAGTTGATGAAATCGGAGGGTGTGCTTTTTGAATCCCACTGCTGATGCCAACCTTTTGATCAAAGTATGCAACTGGGGTTTGCGAGGCTGGAGTGCTGTGTTGGTCCATCTACGTTTCATTGCCCAGGCTATTACTACTTTGTCCAACAAATTGGTGTCATTCTGAAGTGTGTGTAGCATGTGCCATGCTATTCCACTTGCTTCTGTATCCAGAAATCTCCGGATGAACAAATCCTTCAAACCTGAGCACACCACCCCTGTGGCGACAGACCTCCGATGCCACTGAGTATGTAACGAGTATGTAAGTATGCTAATTAAAGTGGTGAACGCAGAAATGGAAATACTACACACCATCGGATACTTCATAAAAGGGACACACCTTGTCTGGTGCAGTTTCGTCGTGGCACTTCTCACAGCCCATTGTGTCAACAGGAGCATCTTTGTCTTGCCTCATTTTTCGTATGTTGTCTAAAGCCTCTTCCCAGTAGTCGGGCTTCCATGAGAAATAACTGGACGTCTGATCGTTTGACAGTGGCTTAGGTCCATCACAATAGGCTACTTTAACGGGGGCAGATCTTTTCTTCCTTGAAACCTTTCCTGTTACGTGCTTATCCTGTTCGTGCTTTTCGCTTCCAGCTTCTTGTGGAACTGGCGCTCTTTTTAGGTTTTTCTTGGCTGTTGTAGTAGACTTTTCTACAGCAGATGGTGTGTCCTGGGCTTTCCTAGATCTCAGACGTGTTTTGATCATGGTACTGTTGGTCAGGGGCCACTGAAGTAGCCCTAGCAAGAACTTAGATTTCCTTTTGCAGCATTCACAACCTAGCCACAACACTTTGATCGTGCTCAGATTTCTGGAACGAGAAGAAAAATTCCAGAGAAGAGATATTTAGAAGGAGCCGCCTCAACTAGCACTTATAGCACAAAAAAAAAAAGAAAGAAAAGAAAACATGCACAATGAATCCTCCATTTCTGTCTGTACGTCAAAAACACAAGTTTTCACAGCCAAATGAACCACGTGCTATGGCACTACAACTACGTACTTTCCCGGAGCAATGTGCATAAATGTATATCACGGTCGAGTGCGCAAAC
The DNA here is from genome assembly GCF_037126465.1 of Ornithodoros turicata. Taxonomy (NCBI): domain Eukaryota; kingdom Metazoa; phylum Arthropoda; class Arachnida; order Ixodida; family Argasidae; genus Ornithodoros; species Ornithodoros turicata. The sequence continues at coordinate 25,878,720 of NC_088207.1, forward strand.
ATTCAACAGATTGAAGAACGCGAAACCCCACACCTAAACATGCCACAACCTAAATTACCGCCGCCAAACGCGGGCTGAACCACTGGCAGCAACATCACGACCTTTTCCATATTCGCGTTGCCCCTGGCGGCAGAATGTCGAACGTCGTGTCTTTCCCCCCAATAATGGTGACGCTTTACGAACTGGCACGTACGTTGCGTGGGAAAGGAGCAAGAGAAGATTGGAAGAAGAATGCGGAAAGAGTGAAAGCGTATTGTACTCATTACCAGACCTCAAACGTCCGCGTAACCTTGAAACCGATTATCTCCCCACAATGAACATGACAGTCGCCCGCAGGTGTGTTCATGGCGATGTTTTCCGCTCAAAAATGGCGGACTCAAGGGCTGGGCATGCGCATACGCGTTGTCAGAAATGGTCCATTATGCAACACGATGGATGGATGGATAGTAGGGGCACCCCTGGCGGGCCTCTTTGTAACGAGGGTCCAGCAAACAGCGAACTGTGCGGACATGCCAATAAGTTTCCTGCATTTCAATTTCAATGCCCTTTCAATTTTCAATGTTTCTTTTCATTTGTGTCCCTACCTTTCTGTGGTTCATATTTGGCTTCCGGTTCATGTGGTGGCGCTGGCCTCTTCTCCGTTGACTTTGCTTGGTGACTGATCTCGATTGTAAAAGGCTGGATCGCGGATAGGGAGCGCGAGCGTGAAGAAACCGGCCGCCATCTTACTGTACCCACAACAGTCGCCGCAGCGATCATGGCAACTTCTTGCAATTACGGTCGTACCAACCGTACTGGCAAGGTTACAGGGCCTAAATTTATACAGGTGAGTCACTCTTTATCGAGGAATAAATAGGCATTCATTCTGTATATTTAGTTGACCATTATGAAGTGTTTTTTTGCCCAAAACGAGCACTGGATGCAGGTTGCTTGATCGCTCTTCCGACGTTCAATCGAGCACACTTGCATTTTACCCGGCGGCAAATACAGTTTGAGTGCATAATATACTTGAAAGAACACGTTACACTACACAGGTAGTGTTGTCATCAATATATGTGCGAGCACTCGAGCGCTTTTTTGCATGCATTGCTAGCATGGTACACGGTGTTCTCTGCGGAAGCGAGTGCCACATTCATTTCTTTGAATTACCTTCGCGCACAAGTTCGGTATTACGTCATAATGAGACCACGATTGTCACCTTTTTTCATGTATTGGTATTGTTTTGTTCCTTTTTTTTTATTTGTGACAAAGAATCCTACGTAACGGTGGTGTGGCGCGACTTGAATAACGCCTTTGTCTGAGCTGTATCGTCAGCTTGTTACGATAGTAATAATTTGTAGCGTGTCGTGCTATTTGAAGCAGTTTTTAAGGCAAAAGTGGTCTCTCAATACAGGTTTCGTCATGAGGGCTACCCAGTGAATAATCTGTGTAGTGTGATACGGCTGGGTGTACAGGTAAGTATCACGTTCCTCATCCACTGGTTTCTACTTTACAGGAAGGAACAACCTCAGTGCACGCACTGTGGTTAGCCTCTCTCAGTTTTGCATATTTTCTTACATGTTCACATCAGAAACACACCTTACACTTTAGGCTCCTTCACCCAGCAATATAATAATTAGAGATTATAATTCTTTTTAGAAGAGTTCCCCATATTCTTTTTAGAATAGTTTTTCATCTTTTTAATTTCTAGAAGATACAGGGATTGTAAACCATGTTTTAAACTGATGTTTTAACATTTGTCCAGCGCATTTATTAAACAACATATTCATTTTTAACTGGTTGCACCCAAACCAATGTTCTGATGTATTATTTCCTTTGTTGTCGATGCACCATAAAAATTGGAATAATAATCATCAATGCAGGTTACTTCACAGCTGCCTCGACATACTCAAGAAATGGGTGCAGAACCTGCGTAATGCCCACAAACTTTGACTACCACAGCACCTCCAGAAAGCAAAGGCATATGTGTCACATGGAATTTTTAAAGGCATTCCCACTATATAATACCTTGTATTAACTGTTGTAGATCTAAGCAGCCTCTACAGTACACTCTCAGAAATTAAAACTTGTCAGGGAACTGTGATAACTGTTTCAGTTAATAGGCATGCACATACGTATACGCTATAAGAAGAAAATTATTTATTGAGAATGCACTTCTCTGGCTACTCGTGTTGTTTACATCTACTGTTGATCACATTCATTTATCACATATATTCTTATATATTATTATTATATTATCACATATTCAATCACATTAAATTTAAAATTCAGCATATATGAGAAAATATCAGGAGGGAAGTTGCTATTCATTGCTCATTCCAACCTAAAATTGAGTGCTACAAATTTAGAGAGCGTACCTGACCATTGTCATGCCTAAAATATATATTGCCATTGTAGCAAGGTCACAAAACAATAAATGTAGTCTTTTGCGACCTCCCTGCACGTTCATTGTATCCTGAAACGCATAAGTGCAAGAAATAAATCTTGAACTTGAATAAACTTGACGTTGTATAAACTTGACATAAAATGTTGAATAATATAATGAATGATATAAAATATTGAATAAACTTGAACTCGTATATTCTCTTTACTCATCATCAGTGATCTTCATTACAAAAGCATATCGTGTTAGACTTTTTTGTTTGCGTTTCACAGACTCTGTACACGAGGGCCAAAATGACAAAATCACAACTGTTTCAAGCTCCAAATAGTCATGTTGTAATTTGAAGACCATACGTGGAGCTGCATTTTTTGGAACATGCTCCACATAACAAGCATGACAAAGTCAGCACTGGATAGCAGGACCCCGTCCCCAAGTAGCTTTTCTCACGCTGCAGTTATATTCAACAAAAGCATGTGAGTGCTGGAGAAGGACATTCAGTTTGGCACAACCGCGCCTGCAAATAATCAGAACAAATAAAGGAAGAAGCAAACAAACATAGAAGGGCTGTACTTCAAAAAGATATAAGTCCTGTGTCTCAAGGGGGTGTTACCACTTTCTAAGTAACTTATTTGATTAAGCTTACATCACTACCTGATTAACTGTCCTAACGAGTGTGATCTAATTGCGTGAAGTAATTATTTGGGCTGCTTCGGTGTGTCCATATTTGCGAGGCAAAGCACCGCTAAAAGACTCTTTCTAAGGCGATGCTTGATATAAATCATACTAAACGCATACACGGCTAAAACAACGGTTGTGATTCTACAGAACGATCCCTTTCTGCCATGCAAGTATATCCTTTCCCGGACCGTCCTTTATGGAACAATTTTTGTCCAGAACGCAGTACGGGATATTATATACATGGTTGTTGTTAACCTCAAGTCGTTTCTTATTGAAATATTGATTGGGAAACGTGCTGTAGTACAATCCCCAGCGCTGCACTGCAGTGACGCGGTCTAGTTTCGGAATGCAAAACATAACGTAACTAAGAATCGAACGGCAGTACACTTGTGAAACACTGTTAGGATACATCAGTATACTGGCACCTTACAAAATTGTGTGATGACAAACAACGACCAATGCTTGGAGCGCAATAAATACTCACAATCTATGTTGCCTCCCATTGTTTTCTATGGGCACACACAGCTAGCACATTAGGGCCCACCAACATGGCGGCCCGAAGGCGCGCCTCTCCCCCACGAGCCCCTCTCCCATGCGCGATCCAGCCTTTATACATAGAGATCAGTGCAACCAACGAACAAAGGAAACCAGAAAACCAGCGACAGCTCCCGAACGACCCCGTCGTTCAACCCTCCCTTCTAGACATTGTTTTGTCTAGTCTCTCGCTTGTGGTGCCCTATACAGGGTGTCCCAGCTAAGTGTATACAGATTTTTTAAAAATATATATAACACTTTTTCCGAGATGAAACCAATTGCAATATAGCATATGCTGAAGGGCACTCCCTAGGGGGACATTAGCAAAGTCCAAAGGCAATGTCTTAATTAACTTTCATTTAACTCGTTAATTATAAAAGCTACAAAGTTGTTCCAATGAGAACATCTGTTCCTTTCGGTCATCTGATATCGTAGCCGTTTCCAGAACAAAAATTCATTCGATAGATCGCCCGCAAAAAATTCGTGAAGGAACGCCATTTTTTTCTTTATTTTGTTCATTGCGCTTCTTAGAAGACGCGTCTTTCCTTCATCCCCAATGTGACAGGGGGAAGGAGCACAGTGCCGCCTCATGCGTCGAAGATGAGCTTTAACTTGCGGAAAGAAAACAAAAACAAATGTATCGGGGTGACTCTATCGGAACTGGCCTTATCTTGGGTTGCATGTTCTGTTTCCTTTTAATCTTTTTCGACGACGCGAGAGGCGATAGTGTGCTCTTTCTCTCTCTCACATTGGGGATGAAGGAAAGACGCGTCTTCTAAGAAGCGCAATGAACAAAATAAAGAAAAAAATGGCGTTCCTTCACGAATTTTTTGCGGGCGATCTATCGAACGGATTTTTGTTCTGGAAACGGCTACGATATCAGGTGACCGAAAGGAACATATGTTCTCATTGGAACAACTTTGTAGCTTTTATAATTAACGAGTTAATTAATGAAAGTTAATTAAGACATTGCCTTTTGGACTTTGCTAATGTCCCCCTAGGGAGTGCCCTTCAGCATATGCTATATTGCAATTGGTTTCATCTCGGAAAAAGTGTTATATATTTTAAAAAAAAATCTGTATACACTTAGCTGGGACACCCTGTATATTAGGATACCTGCCTAGGGTTGCCACCAGGCCGGTATTATACCGGCAGGGCCGGTTATTTGCTCGCTCTGCCGATTGCCGGTAGGAAGGTGATACCGGCAGCCGTTTGCCGGTATTTGTGGCTCAACACATTTCATAGGGGTTTTTACGGGGTTTTCCTTTCAACTTTCCACTACAGCTTGAATAAATCTGGAGCACAGACCCAACTCCGTAGTCACCAGTCATTTTCTTAGTTATTCATTATTATTATCATTGCTGTCTTGAGCGAGTACGCTCGTTCTTTCTTTTTCTCTTTCTGTATACTCTCCACCCCTCACCCACTTTCCCTTTCCCGTGAACATTTACTCCTTTCCCTCTATTCCACCTCCTCTCCCTCAGCCAGTATTTTGCACTCCGAAAGGTGGCAACCCTATACCTGCCCTGCTACAAAAGGGATGAAGCAAGCCTGAACCTGAACCTGAATGTTGGGTAGTAAGAGTGCATATCCTCGCTTGCTTTGACTACACGATTTGACTGCGTTGCGGCTATTTCTGCTCTACTTGGCCTTAGAAATATAGGAATAGCTAAAGTTGCTGATTGTTGTTATGACACGGTTTCTGAACCATGAACTTCCTGGACAAATTTTTGGACAAAGCGCTGTCAAAGGGTCAAGGATCTGTGAATGCGCATAATTCGGCTAGTGCTGAAGATCGTCGCAACGTGTGCTGACTTGGAAACATGCTAAAATCCATAGATTGAGAAGTTACCCGTCAAAAAGGACTCGTTACAAGTTAAGTTACCGTGTGAAAAATGTAACTAAGTTAATAACGAAGTTCTTCAGCCTGAAATGTAACTCGCAGTTACTGAGTTACTTAAAAAAAAAGAAGAGTTACTTCCGAGTTACTTGGGAGTTGGGAGACAAAATAGCATTACGAAAGTGCAGCGCGCGTGAGCAGTTGAGTTAGACCCTGAGTTGCCTGCGGAGGAGTGCAACACGCTTAGATCGTTTTCGTTTATGTCAAACAATAGACCTCTCCCTGCTTGTAAACAAATGACGTCATAGTGTTCGACAGCGCCACAAATTTGGCAGAATTGAACTACGCTCGAAGCTAGAGGTGAACAAGGTCGCACACGAAAGTCCCGCTTTTCTTTCAATGGGAGGCAGCGAACAAGTGCCCGTTCGTGAAACCCAGCCCTCTCCTTTTGATTTGTTTCGGTTCAGTCTGTCTACCAATGTCATGATGACGTTTCTCTGGTAGAGGTCTACTCGAACGCTTTGCATCTTACTCCTTGTGGGCGCACAATGGTTCAGCTTCATTTCAATGGCAGCGGTTCTTACTTCCTGAATAAAATACAGTCATTGATTGAATATCACGTTTTATGGTAAAAAAATGCCACGAAGGAACCGGAGAGAAAGCAAGAAAATATGTGAATGTGAGTGAAAAGCGAGTTAAAAGTAACTTGGAACTTAAGTTACTTTGGCAAAGTTACCTGAAAAAGGAACGGGTTCCTCTGAAAGTTACCACGGCGCAAAAGTACAGAGTTAAGTTACAAGTTACCAAAAAAAAAAAAAGGAACTTAGTTACAGTAACGAGTCCCTGACTTTTGCGAAATTCTATTTCCGCACGCACGTAATCTCAGTAGTTGTCGGTTTCCCCAATTGTTATGTTGTGGTCGAACGGTTATGGTATTGTTATGGTTGGGGGGTGGGGGTAGATATGTAGAGTTAAAACACGTGGAGAGGTAGGTCACAGCTACGTTGGTCACTGAGTTTGCATAAAGTATTCACAAACGGTACAGGTGATAATAAATTTAGATTACAATTGCCGTGGATACTGAGCTGGCGTTTCCTTTGCCTGGTGGCTCACTGGCATCAACGAAATTATGCCTCTGAGAGTTCATTGCACAACTTTAATAGTATACCTTGCAGAATACGTTTGAAACGAAAACGAAAATTCGAAAATGCAGAACTACACAGCAATTTTTAGACATTATTTCATTGAACAGTAGACATGACTGCACCTTTAGCTTAATAATTACGTGAGGTCTCTCTAGGTTGCCGTTTAGAAAGCCCTGTAATGAGAGGGGTGGATTTCTGCGTATTTTGCTGCACACTCAATAGTGAGTTTCAGTATAACGTACCCTGTCGCCTTTGCGCACGTAAGGTACAGCGTTGGTGGTTCGCACGCGCAACATACGGCTTTGCGCATTGCGCAAAACCAAGACGCTATCCCTTACGTATACGCAAAAGCGACAGCGTACGGTATGCTAAAACTCATGATCGTGTAGTACCGCAATTTCACCTCGCCCTCGTGTTCCCCAAGGAATGTATCAAAAGAGAACACCAACCCATCCGTCACAAACCAGGAAAACTAAAATCCCCCGCAAAAAATAAAAAAAAATGAGAGAAAGGAAACCGTAAAAACCAGCAACCGTAAAAATGTCAAACCCACGGAAGAAATTTGGAGTATTCGGCTCCTTTTTAATTTCGGCGATGTTTGCCTGGCTAGAGTCATGCCTATAGCAAGCTCGTCGCGTCTCATACATGTTACATTACAAAAAATTACGAACGCGCAGTGTAACTTTGTCTAACCTAGACCCACTAAATAAAGGTGCATTGTACTGGGCGATTGTAATAAGCTTCGCTTTAGTGGATACCATTTAGCGAGACAAATCTAACCGAAGGAAAGCAGGAGACCCGCCCCGAAGGTGCTACTCAAATGTAGTAGTATAGTAGTCGCGTCATATCCCTTTCGTGTCAGGGTTGGCTTTGGCACTTCGCCCAAGGCTTCGCCTTCACAGGAGTCGTGTCATTGCCTCTGGGACAAAAAATAAACAAAAAAATAAACGGAAAAACTCGAAAGTCTTAACACGTGGCTCGTAGAGGGCGCTCCAGCTGCTGGAGAAACTCTACTCTACTGCAAGGAGCGGATACGACTATACACCCCTCGTTCATTTTTCAGGTAACTTTGCCAAAGAAACTTGAGTTCCAAGTTACTTTTAACTCGCTTTTCACTCACGTCCACATATTTCCTTGGTTTCTCTCCGATTCCTTGGCATTTTTTTGCCATAAAGCGTGATATTCAATCAATGACAGTATTTTACTCAGGAAGTAAGAACCTCTCTAAGAACCGCTGCCATTGAAATGAAGCTGAACCATTGTGTGCCTACAGCTGTAGGCGCACAATGGTTCAGCAGTTGTTGCAGTTCAGCAGCAATGGTTCAGCAGTTTCAATGGTAAACTTGGAAGTAACTCGTTGTTTGTTTTAAGTAACTCGGTAACTGCGAGTTACATTTCAGGCTGAAGAACTTCGTTATTAACTTCGTTACATTTTGCACAATGTAACTTGTAACGAGTTCTTTTTGACGGGTAACTTAACGTAACTCAATCTATGCTGATAACATCCTATGAGCCACGCCCTTGTCCCTCATCTTCGTGCACATTGTGATATTGAGTTCATAGTTTGTTTTCGTTGTTTTGACTAGGTATATGGGCACCGTGCGCTAGAGTTTTCTATCGACGGCAGCGGCCCCTCGAGGGGAAACGCGGCGTAATGCCCTGGTACCAGCCAGCAGCGTCTAGCAGTGCTGTGTAGTTTCGCCGTTCGAAAAGAGCGATTTGAAGCTGCCTGCACAGAAAGTCGAAGGAGAAGACAAAACGGAAATTAATTATATGTGGTAATCTGCCACGACAACCAAGTTATCGTGAAAGAGAGGCAACTTGCCGTAAAGTTTTCGTCCTTCTCGCTGTATCGTCCCGCCGACCACGTATTTGAGATAGCGCTTTCACGGCAATCCACCCAACGTGCCGCTCAAATCCGTTGTTTCATACTCATTCCTTGCATTTAGTATATTTGTCAATGACCAGTTGAGCGTCACGATGCGGACTTATAACACAGCAACTGACGTGAAAAAGTTGCGAAATACACCAATGAATGACCAATGAACATCGTGGAGCTTGGCTAAAATTCGTGTCTGCCATATGTCGTACAGTATTTATCTCTTTTACTCGGACCCTAATTCTGCGGCGTGTCGGCGAAGACTGGATTTGGACCTCGTCTTCCTTTAATATAAAGCTTGCAAGCGAACACAGGGAATTATTTGTCCTCCCAGAGCTGCGTTTCGCAAGCCGTCATCATTTTATGTAGGTGCATTCTGTCCCTATGATCTTACATCGTTGCCAAATCTTGTGATCTCGGTTTACAAGTGGTTCTTTGCTCCTTCCTATTCGTCCGCACGCACATACGCAAACACACAAAAAAGTAATCATGCGTTTGTCGAACAGCAACCTCACTGTTTCTTCTTAATTATCGTCTTTTTTTAATTTTTTAGCATAGTTTGTTTTGTGTGATATTTCTGGCTGCTTCTATGTTGCAATTTGCGACAATGTGTCTGATGAGCTATGTTCACCTATACTAAGGCCGTTGTTTAGCACTAATAAAACATCATTATCATTACATATCTAGTTTCAAACAAAAACACGCCTTATTTCTGCCCTGAAACAATCTTGATTGACGGATTGATTTTTATTACTATGACTGTGCATCAAATGCAGGCACATAGGGCTAAAAGGGAATCCCCCGCCTTGAGCGATGCAAGATTGGGAATTATTTGACTAAGAAACTTATCCTCACAGTGCATCATCACGTCAACGGATTATGCATAAGAAAGAAACGAGAACGTTTTTTCCCGCTATCTTCGTAATGTATATTCCAACTTGTTGTTGACTGTATTATTCATGTGAACTCTTCAGTGAGAGATTTCCGTCCTCATAGCGCAGGTACTGGACGTAGCTAGTCTCTGATGTGTAGTCTATAATTGGTAGTCCCTTGCGGATAAATATGCACTTCACGTAAATACGGGCCACGGATTCTACACGCTTGTCTGCGCTACACACTGTGTCACACATTGTGCATAGACACATATAATGTTCCACGTGCAAAAGGCTTCCCCATCGCATACCCCCCCCTCCCATTTTACGTGACAAACCACTTCCACACAAGTAGTCTCATGGGTTAATGAGTCTAAAGCCCCAAAGCCGACATATAAAATTCGGTAAAACACCCGTACGCACCAAAGCTACATACGCGAAGGCGCTGATACGGCGTCAGTACCAGACGGTTACGCGCGAAATCGCCACGGGTGGCGCTGCCAATCAAGCGACCACAGCGTCCTCTCGCTAGTGCACGGTGCCCATCGCGCGGACATTGACGATACTCCTCAGTAGCATCCTCAGTAGTTCGGTAGTGCTTCAAACACGCGGTTGGGTTCGTTTTGCGGCACACGTTGTGGGTAAATCTAACCGAAGAGACAAAAAATAAACTAAACTAACTAAGTGGGTAAATAAGGCAGGAAATGTAAAGAGAATATTTGTGATGCTTTTGATAGATGGTGTATTGCACATGATTCCTGTAAAGTCCCTAATCCAGTGACTTAAGATTTCCCTAGAGCCCAATACATTCAGTGCTCTACATTCTCGTCCTCTGCCTCCGTCTCTGTGACTCACTGCTATAAATGGCAGGTGCTTATCACAGAACCTGAGGAGTTGAGGAAATGAGGACCTCTTTTAACGGAAGAGGAACCTTTGCCCCGGTAAAGCTTTCTTTTTGCGGGCCTGGGCTGGGCTCGGGTTTGACCATTTTGCTTGGGCCAGTACATTGCCAGGCCTAGCTTGGGATTGAGCCTGTGTTACCCCTCTGTTAGTTAAACAGGGTCAAAGTTTACAGCCTGATACACTGGGCCGGGCTTGGGCCCAGAAGCTTAGAATCATTCAGACTTGGGCCGGGCTAGGTATGCAGTCGTCGACCCGTGCCCGGGCGTATAAAAGGAAGGCCTGGGCCTAAGAATATGGCCCGTGTAGTGCTCTAGTTCACGTCTTGAAGCACTGAGTAGAGAATGTGCGACGTTATACCACATTATGCCGCAAAGCGATGCACAAAGCATTCTCGTCGGCGGGGAGGTCATTTCAGGGTGTATGGTTAGTTCATCTACACACAGTTGCGTGGCCGAAGACCATGTTGTGGTAACCAGACAAAGCGCCAAGTGCTAGAGTTTCAAATGTGAATAAAACTCGCATGTGAGTAAAGTGCGGCTTTTGCTATTTACAAGTGCCCGTAAAAACAGTCTGCCCATAAGTTAAGTCAAACAAAACACTGAAAGCAAATATACAAAACTTGAAGCACAATTAACGCACTCTCCACGTAGATTACCACACTAATGGCGAACCCAGATTCCGAGCAGTCATGTTCGCCCGGTTAAAGCACAGCAATCTCGCATGTTCGCGTGATGCTTTCCAAGCGCCCGAAATTTGCTAGCTGGCACTTTTTTTTCGCCCGGTCTCGATACGACCGGGCAGCAGATTGCCCCACTATATCCTGCATGGTCACATCCTCACTGCAAGGGTGGCAAGGGCCCACATTAGCCCGCACGTCGGAGTTCACGTGGGTTAACACTTAACAGACGATGAAACCCGAAGACGTGCAACCGTGGTGCCCCTAGCCAACACCACTTTATTATTATTATTATCATAATAATAATAATAATAATAATAATAATAATAATGATGATGATGATGATGATGATGATAATTTTATTCCTTTTCAATCAAATCCAGATACAAAGCAGGCCCGCCTAAGCCGAAGGGCTTGTGACGCTGGGCCTGGAGGCAGTCAGCAGCAAGACAACTAACACAACTTAGCTAGAAGAAGCAAACCAAACACAACTACATAGTACACTAATTAGGCACAATAATATAATTGACGCAGTGACCTTTTCAAGTCTGACTTAGACTGGATCGTTAAAAACTGACAAGGAAGACCATTAAAAACGCGAGGGACATAACATACTCTGCGACACAGCCCATACCTAGTGAAAGAGAATGGTACAACAAAATTAAATGATTTTGTTCTCATAAAAAAAAAAATAAAAAAAAAAATAATAATAATAATTATTATTATTATTTATTATTATTATTATTATTATTGCCCATGAGACGAGCGTAATGCTAAAAGCGTCAAGTTCGTGTCAGTCTGGCCTACAAGGCACAAGACATTCTGCGTCCGCATCTTATCTTAATGCTGTTCCTTTTTAAAGGGGTGTGGAATCGAAAGTTGACATGGACCATGGGGTGCACTGCTCCGAGCCCAAAGAAGATCCTGAATATCCACGGGATGGTCGAAAGATATGCCTGATTATCTGTGTTCAGGTGAGATACAAAACTGAAATTTCTACAATTCCATTAAATAGTGAGCATCCTGTTTATCATCGCCGGTCACCAACACACCTGGTGTTCATCCACAGTGTTGTTCTATAAGGTATATGTGACAAGAAAAAACCAAAAAAAGAAAAGCTTGTCTTATTTCAGCTGCAATGGCCAACTATTTTCCCTGTCATTTCACTCTCTGGTGCTTATGAAAACGTGTAAAGGATTAATGGAAGATTCTAGGGCTGATTATGTCAGTATGAAGGAAATGGTTGAGAAACAACATTCAATGCGGTAGAGAAGTCACTCTGATATCGAGGCTCTGCGCGTGTTTGAATTCATATAGTACACCGGTATGTCTCCATGCTAGTCTCTATCTTACTTATTTCATCTGTTCTGAGATTCTAACGAGTTTGTCTCTTACGGTAGACACTAGAGGACGGGTGGCTGGTACATACCCAATGGTAGATCTGGAAGAGATGGCAAATATCCTATCCTGATATGATCATAGTGGAGTAAAAATTTGGATAAATGTGATAAGTTCATGAGAATGATGACACTCATTTATCAATTGGGCTTCCGAACGAGCCGCAAAAATATTTTTCAACGACCAAGAGAGTGACGAGAATACCGGTCCAGTAATTTTACCAGACTGGCACTAGCTATGTGTGTTACGTTTAGATGTGTAGACACATAATGATAGTTGCATAACCGTATGAACATGTGTTGCTTTGTTATTTGTCTTTGGACCAGTTTTGTACGTAATACAGATACCGTAATCGATACTTGTTTCAGTATCAAAGTGCAGATTGCGCTACTTTTTTAAACTCGGTGTCGGAAAAGTATTTCTGTTACAAACGTATGGTAACGTGATTTCCGTATCGTTAACGATACTTTTATATAGTACAGTGGATTCCTCTTAAACGGAACTCCAAGGGAATGGAAATATTGTTCCATTTAAGCAAAGTACACAGATTTCATGAAATGCAACTTTATTTCGAGATAACCAACTTCCACTACTGTAGGTAGCAAGGAAAAAAAAAAAAAAGAACTAACAGCTGTTCTCTTTGCATTTTTCGATTTGTTTATAAAATATACATGCTTGGAAAAATATTTCATGCGCATCTCAACCGTCTAAAATGAGGTTTAGCTTTCTGTTCTGTCGGGCAAACTGCGCATCCGCTTCCCGCGTCCAGGTTTCCGACATTACCTGTCGGTATCATGTGGCATCACCCACATCACCCTTCAGTACACGGCCTGCTATGGCGACAGCGTTGACTTTGGCAATTACATTAGTAGACGTGAACGGTAGACTTCCAGGTTCGGCGGCATCTCGGTACCCCCCACTTTGTTCCGTTTACCCGAAGTAGATAAAGCAGGTTGCTTCAATTATCTGAAGATCCTTATCATTGCATATATAGGTAACCAACCAAAAGTGGCCCTACTGTTCCGTTTATCCGTAATTTCCGTTTAACCGAGTTTCATTTAGTGGGAGTCCTCTGTACCCCCATCGTTTCTTTACTGGTCATATTTCTTGCCTTTATTACTGACAGGGGTAGCTTTCAAAGACGTCTACCGCCGTCTCGGGAAAAAATGAACAGAGCACAGTTAACTCTAGCGTTTCAGCGGAACGTCTATAGTTCCGGACATTATGCCTGCCGGTGGTGGTGGTAGTGACGAAGACCGGCGTGCCATTGTTGGCCTCACTTATGTGGCCAGAACAGAACTTCACCGCATAGAACGTTGTCCGCCAACCACTGCCACCAATGATAGGGTTATCGCTTCTGATTTGAAGAGGGAGGAGTGTACGCCATTTCGTAGCAATTAGCATATATCCAAACTGCTGCAAAAGGGCGTACGCCCCTGCTATGCGGGTGAAATTCTGTTCCGACAGTGTAGCCGGGATGAGGTGAGATGATAACAGATGCTAAAAATAAACTTCACCACGTATAGCACGCTCCTAACCAACCGTCATCCCGAGTGACATATCGTTCTTTCCCCTGACTCGATGAAAATGGGGGGGGGGGGAGTACGCCATTTTTGTGTCATTGTGCAGCTCGTAATTGCCACAAAAATGGCGTGCTCCCCCCTCCGTTCATCAAATCAAGCGAGAGCATTGTAATTCGGGATGATCGTTGGTTAGTCGTGTGCAGTGCGGTAAAGCTCTGATTTTAGAGTGCAACGTCTGTGCAGACATTGCACCCCCAACATCGAATATCCTCCGGATGTAACAATAATGTCCTAACGGATTCGCACGTCCGACGGATATCCGAGTGATATTCATCAGACGTACGAATCATTTAGGACAATATTCGTACACCAGAGGATATTCGGTGTTCTTGGGGATGCAACTTGTTCATATTCCCAGCGAAAGTATCGGGTAGTGTATAGCTTTACATTCATTAGTAACGGTAGCGGCACTCCGTTACCTTAAAAGGAAAATATATCGGTATTGGTATATTCCGCTACCTTTTGCTCAAGTACAGGTGTCGGTATCGCCATACCATATTTCGGCAACGGGTACAACACTGCTTTGAGCATTTTTTGTGCGTGCGAGAAGCACCGCTTCTCCGCTCAGAACATAGTAGAAGGGTCTTCTTCTTTGGCTCTGGCGTTCTCGTGGAATCTCGCGAATGAGTTCAAGCTGCATGAAATGACTCTTAGGGTAGATGCATTTCTGGTGAGCTTATGGTAGTTTCCCATTGAGCCTTTGTCCATACAGGTTAAAGGGAGTGGGTAAAAGGTGTCCAGTTACATGAGTTGCCTTCCCAGGAAACTTCGCAAGCATTGCGGCTCAAGAAAGCACACCAGACTACGCAGCGAGAAGAAAAGAAGGATGTAATTCAAAAGGCATTCAATGGATTAGGATACGAATGTCGAGTGCTCCAGGACCCTCGAGACATCACCCGCAAAGCCATCATGGATGAACTATCTAAGTGTGAGTCTACCCCTGTTTCACTTTTTCCGGTGAAATGCCAGAAAAATAAAACGTAATACAGAAACACAAAGAGCCGGAACATCGTGAGGCCAGATGAAATACCTTCTTGCCAGTGTTGGGCAGTACTTGAAGTATTCGGTACTTAAGTAGTACTTAAAGTACTTTCAGAGGTACTTTTACTCTACTTGAAGTAATTCTGCTGAATAGTACTTTCTACAAACTTGACGTACATTTTGCTGTACCTTTCGTTTAAGAACTTGAAGTATCCTTCTGTGAGCCCTGCTAGCTCACCGCATCCGGCCCGCTACCGCAGCACCGCGCGTCTGCCTGTTTTAGCCAGTTCACTGTAATATCGGAACTGGCACGCCTCAACATTATTTTTGGGTGGTGCACGATTCCACCGATTTAACCTGGTGCGGTGTTGGAAGGCTGTATACATGTACCAACCAAGTATGGCAAAGTCATTCCCTCTGTGACTCTCGATGATCTCCATCGCAAACTCAGGTCGAGGCTTAAGTGGAACATTGCTCCCTTCATTAGGATTGGTGGTTTTGTGTCATTGTGCAGTTCATAATTGCAATGAAAATGGCGTGCGCCCCCCTCCTTTCATCAAATCAAGCGAGAGCATTGTAATTTGGATCAGATATCGAGTCATATATTCCTAGCAAGGAACTACGGGAATATCGAGTCAGATATTCCTAGCAAGGACGCTCATGGAATTCTGAGTACCGTCAAAAAGGGCCCATACGCCTGACCATTGATGACATCACTTGATTAGATATATACCGCGACGGCTCAGCCGCTAAATTGTCACAGTTGACGCTCTGCAAGGCCTCCCTTTCCATTTTGAAACGCAGCCTACACAGAAACTGCCACGAGGGAATTGGCGCACATGGGGGAAACCGTGTGGAGGAAATGCGACAAGGAAGTTAGGAAGGGTGAATCGTGCTACACCGGCTTTTCCGCATTGTTTGCTCACGCACGTGCTGTTTTCATGCGATTTGTGATTTGCCTGGGAGGTTGCATTTGAACGTATGTGTATGTGCATATTAGTGTTCATAAAAAGATCAAAGGCGTGGCATGAAAACAGCATGTTGTATTTGAGGGTACTAGTACTTCAAGTACATTTCTCCCTGCTATATACTTAGCACCGGCACCACTTTTTACAATACTTAAAGCATATATTTTTGCAAGTACTTATTACTTTACATGCCCATCACTGCGTGTCGCTCATTTCAAATAGGCACAGTCGTGTTAGAGTATGTACTCCATCTTTTACAGCTAAGTGTTATTCTACCCGTATAGTCACAAGCGACATCCCCGACCGACATCACAAGACATGACGTTGAGTGCGTTACGTGACAGTAGGAAGCTATGACATTTTTCTGTCTTCCGCTGGAGTATTCCGGGAAAGTCACTCGTGTTAATATACGATGGGGTGTAGATGCTGGTGCGCCTAATCCTCAGACTTCAGGCGCACCGGAGGACAATGAGCACCTATCCTGTCGGTATCCTGTATAGATGCTTGGCTTCTAGCTGACAATGTCTGAAACCAGCTCTACGTTGTGGCGGATCCGGGTTGGGGGGGGGGTTGCGATCGACTCTCCCAAAACGTCAGTTTAAGTTTATACATTAGATTTCCCTCTCCCCCTCCTGCACTATGCGCTTCGACAAAGAAACCTACGGTCTGGATCCGCGCCCCCGGCTCTACGTGCCAGATAGTCGACCGTTCGATGTAGAGGATAAGCTGGCGGACTGGCCCAATGCGCAGGGACTCCCTTGTACGCATGCAGAAAGACTGTAATGCGACAGCTACGTTTTAGGACAACGAGAGTTAAGCAGAGCTGGTCACACCCATGTCAACATGCAAGGCTAATTTGTCCTGTCCGGCTACATGGGGTATTTTAACTGGCGTCAAAACTTGCATATATTCATTGAAGTCGAAATCGTACTGCTAGGCAAGAAATACGAGAAACTGTAGAGCATGCAACCTATTTTTGCTACTGTTGTACTGCTACACTTGAAATATTCTATTGTGCAGACCAGTACCAGTGGGAAGACATTTCCCATTTCGTCTGCTGGCTCCTGACGTACCACACTGATGGTCCTCATTTCTACGCACACGACAAACCAATCAGCTTGAAGGACATCACCGGGTCGTTCCTGGGCAGCACTTTTGAAACACTTGCAGGAAAACCAAAGCTATTTTTCGTTGACGTAAGTTGACCTTCTCATCACGACCATGTGAACCCCCCCTCATGCAGCACAATATATTGGCTGAACATCGTCGAGGCATCGGCGATACCGGTCCAATACTGGGCCACTATTGGACCAGTATTACCGATGTCCAGCCAATATTGCGCCCAGATGTTGCGCTGCTTAGGCTCAGGGCTGGGCAGTATTACAAATACATTGTATTATAATACCGTTACTGTAATACTTTAGAGTATTTGTATTACGTATTATAATACCCATCCGATAAGTGTATTTGTATTATGTATTATAATACAAAAAAAAATCGAGCATTACTTGCATTGTATTACTGCAAAACTCGTAACACTTATGACCTGTCCCGCCTGAGGTGATGGGTCTTACACGTGTATGCTTTCAGTACAATTCCAGTCCGACGAACACGACCTAGCTCTGCCAACAGAGGATCACACTTCAACGTGCAACAAAAGGACGATTACAGGTGCTGGCTGACTCAAATTTCTGAGAAACTTCTGCACTCTGGGTGAACAACCCAGAGCCCTTGGGGGGTGATACATCATAGAACGGAGCCAGGGTCGGTGCGTCAGAAAGTAAGGCAGAAAAAAGGGGGATTATAGACACATACACCTGCTTCCCGCGAGAGAATGCCCTGAGAGCTCTTAGTTAGTCACTTCGGTGACCGGACCGGTGGCTTCAAAAATATGTCTGGGATTCCTTTTCTAATAACTGTCTTCCACGGCACAAAAGTATTACTAGTATTACTTAAGTAATATAGGGAAGTAATAGTATTATGTATTATAATACTTGAAAATAAAATGTATTGTGTATAGTAGTATTATAATAAAATTTTTTAGCAAGTATTATGTATTTGTATTATAATACAAATTTTGAGTATTCCTGCCCAGCCATGCTTAGGCCTGTGAATGGAAACTTGCAGGTATTGCCCCTGCTAAATTGTATTAATGCGGTTAGTGCCCGGTAAGGTCTTAGCGGTGGAAGGTTACTTTGAAGGGGGGCCAAGGTCCTAGCATTCCGCACACAGCGTGTTGGTGGAAGAACGAACATGTGCAAGACATACTGATTGAAGAGTGAGAACGTGTATGAGGCAGTGGTTCTCAACTTACGTTATTCGAGGGAACCCATGTGGTCGTGGGGTAACTCTCACACTGGGGTCACTGTCTAGAAGTGGGTAAGTCGAACTAGATGTCGTACACGTAGCAAATATTGTTCTTTGTTATAACTGATGATTTAATTGTTTAATTATAATTTATTTAATTGTTTATTGTTTCGTCGCAAGATGTCACGTGAAGTTTGCCGGATACATTCAACTGTTTCACAATACTCCCCCCCCCCCCCCCCCAGATAACGCATTGTGGGTTGCCGCTGAAGCCAGTAACTCCCAAGTCCATGTAGGCAGGAGAGTAGCTCACACTTTCCTACTGATGATGATGATGATGATGATGATGATGATGAGTTTAATGGCGCAAGGACAGCATAGGCCATAATGCGCCACGACATTCTTAGTGATTGTACGGCCTTCGAAACACAAGAAAAGCAAAAGCGCGGTGCGGGAGAATTGTCGGGTTGAGCCAACCGATGAAGACAGCAGCTGTACTGGCTCTATACGGTTTGTAATGGTCATCAGCTCTGGCAACCTGGTCCCGCAATCTCGATGTCAATCTCAATTCTAACGGTTATTCAACGTGCGACGTCGGTTGTCTTGTCCCGTGTAGTCGCCTTGCTCCAAGTCATGACTAACCGGCCCCATATATTCTGGGATTACTCAGACCTCGAGCACAGTTCGATAACAATGCTGTCCAAAAGTGAGCCATTGGTAGGCAGTCAAGTTACAGTCGCAGGTGCTGAACAGTATATCTTGTTCCAGGAACTATAACTCAAACGGTTTGGTTCAGTACGTCGACATTTATGTACATCTCCTTTCTCATATTAGATCATAGTGTGCACTAGACAGCCTACGAAGCCAACAAAAGGATCATACTGCCTGCAGTAACCGATAATGGATGCATATGTTTAATTTTGCTCTCAGTCTTGGCAGTTTCGTCTGTATAGTGTTGGCTGTGTTGTCTCGGTACTTTCCGAATATACTATACTGCCCGCCATTCAAAGAATATTAAATGGGACAATCCTTTATTCTTCCGCAGAGTGCGTACGTGGAGTGCAAGAAAGAAGATCAACTTGCTCACAGGGAGTGTCCAGGACAAAGACAGGGCTCTTATCTCATACCAACTACGGCTGACTTCCTAATAGGATTCTCTCCATTTGGTCAAGAAGGTACGACATCTGCAAAAATGCGTCAGCACTAACTGTGACATTGAACGTTGTCGCTTTAGCAACCAGATGTGTCAGGCTTTCCATTCCTCAATATAGTGCTCCCCCGGAGTTTCTGGTGTGTGTGTGTGTGCTTGTGGCGTGCACTGTTAGGAATACACGTTCACAAGACAGAAATGTACAGGGTGTCCCACCGAAAAAGGGCCAGGGGCTAAAGAAAAAACGGAGTGATCTGCACAAATGGAATGAACTGTACCTGCTTGGCAGTTGTGTGGTCTATCCAAAAATATTTTTTCATCGCCCCTTGTCAATTAATTAGCGGTAATTAATTTTCTAACTTTTGAATTGTCGGTTTTAGCTCTCAGATGTCAATCAGGAAGTTGTAGTACATGTAGAAAAAGACACAACTGAAGTGGTTCGAGGTCGCTATGGCTTGTGGTTTCGTTTTTTCCCGGGTTTAAAAGTTTGTTTCAGACGCCGGGCGGACTGCAGATGGCTGTCCACAATCCGCCACCCGCGCGCGACGATTCCAGCGCCCTCCGGCGTACATTGACCTTGAGATTAGCGCTTGGAGACCGTCCTTGGGCCACGTCACACAAAAGGAAGATATTTTACCCGTTTCACGGCACACCTATCAGAGTGCACTGCAATCGTCGCGCGTGGGCGCCGAATTATGGGGAGCGCTCTGTGCTGCGCGCGGCTTCTGGAACCAATTTTTAAACCTGGGAAGAACGAAACCACAAGCCATAGCAACCTCGAACCACTTCAGTTGCGTCTTTTTCGACATGTACTATAACTTCCTCACTGACACCTTAGAGCTAAAACAGATAATTAAAAAGTTAGAAAATTAATTACCGCTAATTAATTGACAAGAGGCGATGAAAAAAATATTTTTGGATAGACCACACAACTGCCAAGCACGTACAGTTGGTTCCATTTGTGTAGAGCACTCCGTTTTTTCTTGAGCCCCTGGCCCTTTTTCGGTGGGACACCCTGTATATGTATACAACTACGCAAGATGGAGAGAGCACATTTTTAGGGCATCCTTCGACCAAGCCACTGAGTTGCTACGCTCTGTTGCAGAGACCAAGTACGCGGAGGTCGTTTGCCAAGCGGTGGAAGACCATGTGAAAGGGGATCTTGGAGACAACTTCATCACTGCACTCGATGTGACAGCCAACAAACTTGAGCGAAATGACGTGACCAGTACCTACATCAGCACATTGACGAAGACTTTCTCCATGTCTCGCCAGCGATGAGGAGATGGGTGACGTCGGAGCAGACTTCATCAACAGCTCTCGTTACTTTAGGGCTATTAATTACGGTCTTGCAGTGTTTTATTTTTTTTGGGAGGGGGAGGGGGTTAGGGTAGATACTCGTGAATGTGGGCTTCGCTTTCAATGATGACAGGTGAAGTGAAATCTCAATACACGGTACCTCGTCTTTATAATGTCCCCCGCAGAGGATGGCATGCCTCGGCAACTTGTACATTAACACCGTTTAGCAGTTATCTTCAGCCGTTATCAAACCCGCAGAAATGGGAAACCACCGCGATCTTCTGTAGTGCGGTATGAACTATGCAAAAATGCCAAATCTCCCTGCGTTCGGCAGAGTTCCGTTTTATGTAGGACCGCTTTCTCGTCCCCCCCTCGCAGTGTCACATACGCTCGTGGCGAATTCCGCTTATCGTTTTTGTGCAACACGAGGTTCGGCGGCCAGTACTGTAAGCCAGTGGACATCGCCATTTGTCTACTGACTGGCTGCATCCACGCTGTCGACTGCCGAGAAAGGTGTCCCTATCGCCCCTTCTTTCTGTTTGTTCGTTGTCTCGCCCTATTTCGTAGACATGGTGCTCCCGGAACGATACTACCAATTAGCAAACTAAGGATAACAATAAGCGAAAGGAACAGGCACCACAAACCCTCAAGGAACCTGCAGATTGATGGGGCGGAACACATGGTACTCCACCTCCGTGGGACTCCAAATATTAACCATCGATTAACCAACATCCGCCTGCACAGCAGCGCACTTAGAGGCCCATTTAAGATCCGACAGGCACTTAGAAGAAGCACTTAGAGGTCCGCCTGTCAGACTCAAAACCTGTTTTAATATGGTATCCTACAGGTACTGGAATAAAGATTCATTGCAAAAATAATCATTTGCTTCGTGTCATATTTTTTATACGAAATTTCAGAAAGGATAGCGCCCTGGGATTGATGTAGAAGGGGGGAGGGGGTCAGGATGTCCTAACCCTTCCTGAATTTCTGTATTCACATGGTGTTTAATTGACCCAGACCGTGTATCTGTTATTCTGGAAAATGCTGGATGCCCCCTGTCGGGAAAAATCCTGGATTCACCCCTGAGAGCCACTTTACTCGGGCCTTGCTGTCTCCTGTGGGCCAAAATAGACGCCACTTAGATTCATTTCGTGGTACTCTAAATTATTGATTGTAGATTGTCGCAATTACCGTAGGTTAGGTATACAGTCGCCGACCGATTTTTCGGACTCCGAAAAGCCACAAAATCGGTCCGAATTATCGAGCAGACCGAATTTTCAGTAAATGACACAATCCCAAAATGATTTTTATTGAAGAAAACTCAAAGAGGCACAGAAAAATTATCAATGCGCGTCTGATTTGCTGATTTGCACCAGCTCCATGGAGCGAAAAACCAGCGGACGGCGTCGGGAGGTCATCACTGATCTCTATGTATAAAGGCTGGATAGCGGATGGGTGAGGGTATCGCGGGAAAGGGTACGCCAACCGGCCGCCATATTGCGGTGCTCAAAAGAGCCATTACAGCCCATTGGAATGCATGTAAGCTGTGACAAGTTTTGCTGTTTGTGAGCGCTTCCCTTGCTGCTTCGCTAAAATTTTGCCACGGATCGCTGCAGAAATCCCTCGTGATTGGATTCCTTACGTTTTTTGTGTGAAATCCCGTCACATACATGTTATTTCCTGTCTATTTTGTACTCGTGTGAGGTCATGTCGTTCCAATCTTGTACTTTGAACTTCGATTATGCGATTTGCTGGTTTTGTGTGGTGTTGTGTTACGTTTCCTTTCTCGTCTGTCAGCGTGTGCAGCGTGTTGCTTCTCGTGTTTCTCCCATTTCCTTTCTGCTCGGGGGTGTGGAATGCCAGGGAATGTTTGGCACGTTTGTTTATGTAACCACCTTAATATGCTTGGGTATAAACATTATGCTTTGCACAGGAAGTTTAGATATGACTAGTTATGACACGAAATGCCGAACGGCACTAAAGCACTTCCAAAGGACTAGAATGATATGTGATATAAAGGCTATATGACGGTAAAAACATATCGACTAGAAATATGTGCACTGGGGAAATAAATGGCGGTAAAGACAGTTCAAAATGACTAGTGGTAGAGTGAATAAGTCATAAAAAGGCTAAGTAGCAAGGTCTTGTGGTGAAAGCTCCAACATCAAAGTATCACCAGTCCAGTTGCAACAGCAAGTTTGAAGCAGTCAACCAGGTAAGTGAGCAGTGTGCATTACTGGTTGTTGAATACGATCAACCTTGACAATTTCTTTCGCAGATGAGGACTGGCTGTCACCTTTCTCTGTATATTCCTTGGCAAGGTGGTACAGTCTGATCCTGCTGTAGCACTGGGAAACTTCTTTGATAAGACAGATCACATGGTTTTAATTTGGGCTGCATTAAAACATATGTTGTCGCAAACTTAAGCAGGGAGAATAAAGAGTAGACATTCGAGGTTGAAAAATTATTTATTGTCTCTAAGTAAAGTAAACATGCTGGAACGCACCAAAGAGACATGTGGCTGGTGTGTTTGTATGTCCCAATAATACGAGTTTGTACGTTTGGCAAAATTTACATGCAATACTTTTTCTTTATATGCTTGTGCCCATCTTAGTATTGTCCTATCCAATATGGAGTGGCTTTTACTGCTTGTGAATGCATAATTCAGGAGTGTTTTCATATATTGGACTAGCTGCAGCTTTAAGGTGCCCTTCGTGCAGTACTGATTCCAATCATCAACCATCGCTTGAAACTAGGGAACATGATTCTAGAGGATAGATTTTCATGCAAATACACACTTGCAACCAGAGTTCGAGGTAACTCGTTACTGTAACTAAGTTCATTTTCTTGGTAACTATATAACTTAACTCGCTACTTTTGCGCCGTGGTAACTTTCAGAGGAACTCCTTTTTCAGGTAACTTTGCCAAAGTAACTTAAGTTCCAAGTTACTAATTCGCTTTCCACTCACGTCCACTTATTCCCTTGCTTTCTTTACGGTTCTTCCACGGCATTTTATGTCATAAAACGTGATGTCCAGTCAATGACAGTATTCTGATCAGGAAGTAAGAACTGCTGCTATTGAAATGAAGCTGAACCATCGTGTGCCCACAGGGAATAAGATGTAAAGCGTTCGAATTGTTGGACATAAACGAAAACTCAACGCAGGCAACTCAGGGTCGAACTCAACTGCACCTGTGTAGTGCTATTTTGTGTCTGAAGTAACTTGGGAGTAACTCGTTCTTTTTTTTTAAAGTAACTCTGTAACGTTTCGAGCTACGTTTCGGGCTGAATAACTTAGTTATTAACTTAGTTGCATTTTTCACACGGTAACTTTGTAACGAGTTCCTTTTGACGGGCAACTTCGCGATCTATGCTTTCAACTCTGCATGCTTTTTGTACACTACATAAAGTAAGATACTTTTGCCCCAGTGAATTTGTTGCGTGTTTTAAATGCATGCAAGTGAATTCCTAGAGGTGCATATTTTGAGCAAGATTAATGAATTTTTCATGCATGTGTGTTCAACCAGCTTTTAGTGCATATAAGTACGGCCTCTACATATGACGCATGCATTATTACTATTACTTTCTGGAGGTGTCCTGGGAAGTCGAACTTGTTGGGCACAGCGTCAGGCCTCAGTCGAACGGTTTGGCCCGTTCTGTCGAAGCATTTGTTTTTAAAATGTTTGCTGCAGACCAGTGATGTCGTCGACGGCGTCCAGTCCTTTCGCCTGACATTTACCGCACACTTTGTTTAAATGTTCTGGGCGGCGGTGAGGGAACCTGCATTGAACAATTTATGCCATCAATTACGGAAGGGATGACAAGGGCATTGCCGTGCAGGCGATTTCTCGGAGCTAGTACCAGTACCCTAGTACCGGAGGGAACGCGAGCGCCGCGGCCAACAATTGACTCGATAAATTCGGACGTCGTTTTTCAGCGGATTTCGGTCTCCTTACTTCTCCTCCGTGCTTCACACTTTCACACTGAGGCTGAGGTATGACGTCACTTTCTGTAATCTCGTTCCCAGTTGCGTTTCTTATGTTGAACTTGTGTAGTTTCCACAGGTGGCAATACGACCAGACGACTACACCCCTCGTTCCTTTTTCAGGTAACTTTGCCAAAGTAACTTAAGTTCCAAGTTACTTTTAACTCGCTTTTCACTCACGTCCACATATTTCCTTGCTTTCTCTCCGATTCCTCGGCATTTTTTGCCATAAAACGTGATATTCAGTCAATGACAGTATTTTATTCAGGAAGTAAGAACCGCTGCCATTGAAATGAAGCTGAACCACTGTGCGCCCACAGGGAGAAACTCTACCAGAGAAACGTCATCATGACATTGGTATAGACAGACTGGAACCGAAACAAATCTGAAGGAGAGGGCTGGGTTCCACGAACGGGCACTTGTTCGCTGCCTCTCATTGAAAGAAAAGTAGGAACGAGGGCGCGTCCCTTTAAGGGACCACTTTCAGGCGCGACCTTGTTCACCTCTAGCTTCGAGCGTAGTTCAATTCTACGAAATTTTGGCGCTGTCGAACACTATGACTTCATTTGTTAACAAACAGGGAGAGGTCTATCGTTGAACATAAACGAAAACCATCTAAGCGTGTTGCACTCCTCCGCTGACAATTCAAGGTCTAACTGCTCACGCGTGCTGCACCTGCGTAATGCTATTTTGTGTCCGAAGTAACTTGGAAGTAACTCGTTGTTTGTTTTAAGTAACTCAGTAACTGCGAGTTACATTTCAGGCTGAAGAACTTCGTTATTAACTTAGTTACATTTTGCACATGGTAACTTAACTTGTAACGAGTTCTTTTTCACGGGTAACCCTAGTAAAAATTTCAGCTGGAAATGCAGTGGCAATTCCAGCTGGATTATTGGACTGGTTCCAGCCTGGAATACGACTGGATCTAGCCTGGAAACAGGCTGGTTCCGGCCTGGAATTTGACTGGATCTAGCCTGTAAACGGGCTTGTACCAGGCTAGAAGCAGGCTGCATCCAGCCGGAGAAAGACTGGTCTAGAACTGGTTCCACAGTGGACACAGGCTGGAACAAGGCTGGATATGCAGCGTGTTTCCAGCTGGATTATCGGGTCCCGATGTAGGAGTGCTTGCACCTCAGCCTGTACCTTCTGCTGGAACTTATGTTCCAAGGCAGGAGGTTCCGCTCAAGTAGAAGCAACTTATACAAGATAAATTGCTGCACAAAGCAGAAACTGGAAAAACACTATAACGAATGAATAAAGTGACAATCAGCGGTAAATTCAAATATTTATCTTAACAACAATAACTAACACCCATAACAGGTATGATAATAGACATACTACAAATAGTGTACATGCAGCAACAGTGGCAACACTATGAGACGATAATGTGACAGTTTGATGCAAAGTTTGGCATGCGCGAAATCACAAAGGTCACTTCTCAGTCGCTCGTTTTCATTTAACTGTCCGACAAAGTCCGCCCCGTGCAAGCGGAACAATGACATATCATGAAGGCAGTTCAGATAACTATAGATAAGTATCGGGTCACTACTGCACCTCTTGGTTCAGATTTAGGACTTTGGGATCAACCTCCGCTTACCCTTTGTCGTAATAGAGCTCGTGCACGGATTCAGGAACAAAATGCATAACAGAGCACACGACTACACAAATGCAAAGACGTTCACACTTTTATATGGTCGGCGAAGGTGAAATGCAGGAGGAAACACCTAAATTACCAGGCCGCGCCTTAGATGCTAACACAACAACCAACGCTTCCCAGTTCAAAGTCTTCTTCTGTTCAGCCAGTTCCAGTTCAGCCAGTATTCCCAGTTCAAAGCCAGATTCTGAGTTAATGCCGATGACGGTTGGTCACATTTTACAATGAGAGCATTATGGCTAAAGTTTCGGTTTGACAAACCGGGAAAGCTCACGTTTCGCAGCATGAAGCCAATCAACAATAATTTTTTTGCAATCTACCCATGTACGTGGAGTTCTGTGCATAACCTTTCACACCTTTGGGTATTTATTTTATTATTTTATTTATTTATTTTATTTCTTTATTTGATTATATTTGGGCATGAATTATTTGCCCACATTTGTGAAATTAATTTCGGCACAGCGAAGACGTGCAACCCGTGGTGCCCCTAACCAACACCACCTGCATGCTGCAACAAACCTGCATGCTCATACATAACAATCAAGAGTCAGCCAATCAGGATCATGTTTTCAATGGCTATAGCCAATAACAAACGTGCTTTCAGCGGTCGTGGCCATGGAGAAGAACCACCGTCCCCATGTGCTAAATGGGAAAACTTGGAACTAAAGCACAAAACGGTCTCAATCTTTCTCAAAACTGATTTTTTGGAAAGCGTCTTGCACTTCTTGTCTGCTGGTTCCAGGTGAGCTGCAATCATTTACGGGTTCTTGAATTCACAGAACAGTGAATCACAGTAGCAGATGAATTGTGGCTCTTATACCCCTGTCACACGGCAAATTGAATGTCATTCCCAGCGAATGATATTCGCACTGAATGACATTCGTTTCGTGTCACACGGTGAAATCAAATGGCGATACATGCGAATGATATTCGCCTAGCGAATGAGTTCGGGGAACTCATTCGCTTTTCCTTCTCGCACCGACAGCGTACATTCGCAGTAGGTAGGTAACAAAAACAATAACAAGATAAACTGTTTGAAGGAATGAAAGACGAATGAAAAGTTGCACTCCAATATTTTATCACGAATTTGATAACTTCTGACACGAAGGAAGGAATGCTAAACGCTGTTTTTCGGTGAACTTCCCTCGTTCCCAGTCGCAACTTTGCCAAGTGCGGTGCAGATAGGCTTCTTTGTTGTCTTTGCTTGCGGTACTTAGTCAATTAAATGTCCTTCAAAAAGAAGGATTTTGTGAAATAATCTAATGGTTCGATAGTTCCACCAAAAGAAATGAAAATATAACGAATGTACCTGCATAATGCTTCATATGTTTGGCCCTGGTGTCTTAATTATCCACAGTGACATCGTTTGCGAATGACATTCTGTTTCTTTGTGTAGCTCGATGTAAGACAAACGAATGACATTCGGTGCGACTGTCATTCGCTGGGAATGCCATTCACTTTGCCGTGTGACAGGGGTATTAATGTCTACATAGCAAAGGAGAGAGAGGAGGCAATAAGCGGGCCTTCTGCATCTACTCTAGGTGATGTTGCGCTAGCATGATCCAAGCGACTAAAACCTCTAGATTCCTGGCACTCATGTTTGGGTGGTGACAGTCACGTGATCCAGCACGGGCAATTTCCGAGGGCTAGGCCGTGTTGCCATGAAATCACCACCCGAATTCGCCATATAAGCGTTACAGCGCTCATTCTGTGCACAGGGTCTAAAACGTTGTACCAACTGCAGTAAAGCGTTTACATCTACAGTAAATGTGGCGACGAGAAAAGAGGATAATGCATTATCCTCTTGTTATTCTTGTTTCGTTTCATCCTTTTTTCCTGCACTTAATTCCTTGGTACTTCCATCCGCAACCAGTATCCCAGGGGTCAAATCGGTTCTCTACTGTTTAATATTTATATGTATTAATGTTCTTGTATCCTGCGTTAAACATTCCATCATGCTACAATATGCTGATGACTTCAAAATAATGAAAAGCATAACCTCGCCTTCTGATTGCTTATTGCTTCAGGAGGATGTTTACAGTGGTGTTTCTTGGTGTACTTCCAATTTCCTCAAATAAATCAACACGTCAGAAACTAAACTTATCTCATTCACACACAAGTCTCAAGTAACCCGATTTCGGTACTTTTCCGATGACGACATAGCCCGTGTCAACAACCATTACACCATTCGTGATCTCGGTGTTGTGTTTGATAGCCATGATGATAACTTGTGACTATGACAAGCTTTCAAGTTACCTCTTGTTAACTGCCACCACGTTCGTGACATGATGATATAATATTGTATATTGTTTTCATAATCGTGTACATCGTTTAGGCGCCATATCTTTTCTCATTTTTAGGAACTTTCTTTTTTTCGATTTTTTCCTGATAATTTCCCTTTTGCTGCCGTGCGACTGTATATGTTTCTCACGTTACAATGCGCGTGTGCTCTTTTCTTATTTTCAATTCAAGTTATGTACTTTTTTCTTCATGTACTTTTTTTTTGTGATTGCATAAATTGTGTCTTGTTATTAGTGCATATTGTCTATATTTGCATATTGTATTATTGTATTTATATGTGCATTGTGTCTATTTGTAGTGAATTGTATCGTATTTGTGTGCGCCAACATTAGGGTCGTCACGCCCGCTTTTGGGCACAAATAAAACATTATTATTATTATTATTATTATTATTATTATATGTGCCCATGAGACGAGCGTAATGCTAAAAGCGTCAAGTTCGTGTCAGTCTGGCCTACAAGGCACAAGACATTCTGCGTCCGCATCTTATGTTATTGCCGTTCCTTTTTAAAGGGGTGTGGAATCGAAAGTTGACATGGACCGTGGGGTGCTCTGCTCCGTGCCCAAAGAAGATCCTGAATATCCACGGGATGGTCGAAAGATATGCCTGATTATCTGTGTTCAGGTGAGACACAAAACTGAAATTTCTACAATTCCATTAAATAGTGAGCATGCTGTTTATCATCGCCGGTCACCAACACACCTGGTGTTCATCCACAATGTTGTTCTATAAGGTATATATGATAAGATAAAAACAAAAAAAGAAAAGCTCGTCTTATTTCAGCTGCAATGGCCAACTATTTTCCCTGTCATTTCACTCTCTGGTGCTTATGAAAACGTGTAAAGGATTAATGGAAGATTCTAGGGCTGATTATGTCAGTATGAAAGAAATGGTTGAGAAACAACATTCAATGCGGTAGAGAAATCGCTCTGATATCGAGGCTCTGCGCGTGTTTGAATTCATATACACCGGTATGTCTCCATGCTAGTCTCTATCTTACTCATTTCATCTGTTCTGAGATTCTAACGAGTTTGTCTCTTATGGCAGACACTAGAAGACAGGTGGCTGATATGTACTCAACGGTAGCTCTGGAAGAGATGACAAATATCCTATCCTGATATTATCATAGTGGAGTAAAAATTTGGATAAATGTGATAAGTTCATGAGAATGATGACACTCATTTATCTATTGGGCTTCCGAACGAGCCGCAAAAGTATTTTTCAACGACCAAGAGGGTGACGAGAATACCGGTCCAGTAATTTTACCAGACTGGCACTAGCTATGTGTGTCACGTTTAGATGTGTAGAGACATAATGATAGTTGCATAACCGTATGAACATGTGTTGCTTTGTTATTTGTCTTTGGGCCAGTTTTGTACGTAATGCAGATACCGTAATCGATACTTGTTTCGGTATCAAAGTCCAGATTGCACTACTTTTTTAAACTCGGTGTCCGAAAAGTATTTCCGTTGCAAACGTATGGTAACGTGATTTCCGTATCGTTAACGATACTTTTATATAGTACCCCCATCGTTTCTTTACTGGTCATATTTCTTGCCTTTATTACTGACAAGGGTAGCTTTCCAAAACATCTACCCCGTCTTGGAAAAAATGAACAGAGCACAGTTCCCTCTAGCGCTTAAGCGGAACGTCTATAGTTCCGGACATTATGCCTGCCGTCTATCCGCGCCCTTAAAAGTGAGATGGCAGTGATGGTGGTGGTGGTGACGAGACCGGCTTGCCATTGTTGGCCTCACTTATGTGGCCAGAACAGAACTTCACCGCATAGAACGTTGTCCGCCAACCACTGCCACCAATGATAGGGTTATCGCTTCTGATTTGAAGAGGGAGGGGTGTACGCCATTTCGTAGCAATTAGCATATATCCAAACTACTACAAAAGGGCGTACGCCCCTGCGATGCGGGTGAAATTCTATCCGCTATATGGTGAAATTCTGTTCTGACAGTGTAGCCGGGATGAGGTGAGATGATAACAGATGCTAAAAATAAACTTCACCACGTATAGCACGCTCCTAATCAACCGTCATCCCGAGTGACATATCGTTCTTTCCCCTGACTCAATGAAAATGGGGGGCCGTACGCCATTTTTGTGTCATTGTGCAGTTCGTAATTGCCACAAAAATGGCGTGCGCCCCCCTCCTTTCATCAAACCAAGCGAGAGCATTGTAATTCGGGACGATCGTTGGTTAGTCGTGTGCAGTGCGGTAAAGCTCTGTTTTTAGAGTGCAACGTCTGTGCAGACATTGCACCCCCAACATCGAATATCCTCTGTATGTAAGAATGATGTCCTAACGGATTCGCACGTCCGACGGATATCCGAGTGATATTCATCAGACGTACGAATCATTTAGGACAATATTCGTACACCAGAGGATATTCGGTGTTCTTGGGGATGCAACTTGTTCATATTTCCAGCGAAAGTATGGGGTAGTGTATCGCTTTACATTGATTAGTAACGGTAGCGGCACTCCGTTACCTTAAAAGGAAAATATATTGCTATCTGTATATTCCGCTACCTTTTGCTCAAGTACAGGTGTCGGTATCGCCATACCATATTTCGGCAACGGGTACAACACTACTTTGAGCATTTTTTGTGCGTGTGAGAAGCCCCGCTTCTCCGCTCAGAACATAGTAGAATGGTCGTCTTCTTTGGCTCTGGCGTTCTCGTGGAATCTCGCGAATGAGTTCAAGCTGCATGAAGTGACTCTAAGGGTAAATGCATTTCTGGTGAGCTTATGGTAGTTGCCCATTGAGCCTTTGTCCATACAGGTTAAAGGGAGTGGGTAAAAGGTGTCCAGTTACATGAGTTGCCTTCCCAGGAACCTTCGCAAGCATTGGCACTCAAGAATGAAAACCTGGTTAAGCAGCGAGAAGCAAAGAAGGATGTAATTCAAGAGACATTCAATGGATTAGGATACGAATGTCGAGTGCTCCAGAAACCCACCCGCCAAGCCATCATGGATGAACTTTCTAAGTGTGAGTCTACCCCTGTTTGACTTTTTCCGGTGAAATGCCAGAAAAATAAAACGTAATACAGAAACACAAAGAGCCGGAACATCGTGAGGCCAGATGAAATACCTTCTTGCCAGTGTTGGGCAGTACTTGAAGTATTCGGTACTTAAGTAGTACTTAAAGTACTTTTAGGGGTACTTTTACTCTAATTGAAGTAATTCTGCTGAATAGTACTTTCTACAAACTTGACGTACATTTCGCTGTACTTTTCGTTTAAGAACTTGTGAGCCCTGCTAGCTCACCGCATCTGGCCCGCTACCGCAGTGTTCATTGGGATGTTCACAGCACCGTGCGTCTGCCTGTTTTAGCCAGTTCACTATAATATCGGAACTGGCGCGCCTCAACATGCTTTTTTGGGTGGTGCACGATTCCACCGATTTAACCTGGTGCGGTGTTGGAAGGCTGTATACATGTACCGACCAAGTATGGCAAAATCATTCCCTCTGTGACTCTCGATGATCTCCATCGCAAACTCAGGTCGAGGCTTAAGTGGAACATTGCTCCCTTCATTATGATTGGTGGTTTTGTCAGATATTCCTAGCAAGGGTGCTCATGGAATTCTGAGTACCGTCAAAAATGGCCCATACGCCTGACCGTTGATGACATCACTTGATTAGATATATACCGCGATGTCTCAGCCGCTAAATTGTCACTGTTGACGCTCTGCAAAGCCTTCCTTTCCATTTTGAAACGCAGCCTACACAGAAACTGCCACCGGGGGAATTGGCGCACATGGGGGAAACCGTGTGGAGGAAATGCGACGAGGAAGTTGGGAAGGATGAATCGTGCTACACCGGCTTTTCCGCATTGTTTGGTCATGCACGTGCTGTTTTCATGCGATTTGTGATTTGCCTGGGAGGTTGCATTTGAACGTATATGTATGTGCATATTAGTGTTCGTAAAAAGATCAAAGGTGTGGCATGAAAATAGAATGTTGTATTTGAGGGTACTACTAGTACATTTCTCCCTGCTATATACTTAGCACCGGCACCACTTTTTACCATACTTAAAGCATATATTTTTGCAAGTACTTATTACTTTACTTGCCCATCACTGCTTGTCGCTCATTTCAAATAGGCACAGTAGTGTTAGAGTATGTACTCCATCTTTTACAGCTAAGTGTTCTTCTACCCGTATAGTCACAAGCGACATCCCCAAGGAATATTCTAGTGGAAGGAAAAGCGAAAAAACTGCTTACGGCGCAGAAGTTCTGCCGCGTGTTATATTGAGGGTACGCACCGTGCGTACTACGCATTCAGCAGACGACAGCACCTTTTTCTGTTATCTGCTACGGAATATCTTGTGGGCGCGCCGCAAGATAATCCCCACGGATGTGCAGCACGTGCCAAGACATGACGTTGAGTGCGTTACGTGACAGTAGGAAGCTATGACATTCTTCTGTCTTCCGCTGGAGTATTCCGGGAAAGTCACTCGTGTTAATATACGATGGGGTGTAGATGCTGGTGCGCCTAATCCTCAGACTTCAGGCGCACCGGAGGACAATGAGCACCTATCCAGTCGGTATCCTGTATAGATGCTTGGCTTCTAGCTGACAATGTCTGAAACCAGCTCTACGTTGTGGTGGATCCGGGTTGAGGGGGGGGGGGTGCGATCGACCCTCCCAAAATGTCAGTTTATACATTGGATTTCTCTCTCCCCCTCCCACACTACGCGCTTGGACAAAGAAACCTACGGTCTGGATCCGCACCCCTGGCTCTACATGCCAGATAGTCGACCGTTCGATGTAGAGGATATGCTGGGGGACTGGCCAAATGCGCAGGGACTCCCTTGTACGCATGCAGAAAGACTGTAATGCGACAGCTATGTTTTAGGGCAACAAGAGTTAAGCAGAGCTGGTCACACCCATGTCAACATGCGAGGCTAATTTGTCCTGTCCGGTTACATGGGGTATTTTAACTGGCGTCAAAACTTGCATATATTAATTGAAGTCGAAATCGTACTGCTAGGCAAGAAATACGAGAAACTCTAGAGCATGTAACCTATTTTTGCTACTGTTGTACTGCTACACTTGAAATATTATATTGTGCAGACCGGTCGAAAGACATTTCCCATTTCATCTGCTGGCTGCTGACGTACCACACTGAAAGTCGTCAATTCTACGCATACGACGAACAAATCAGCTTGAAGGACATCACTGGGTCGCTCCTGGGCACTTCTGAAACACCAGCACCAAAATCAGCACCAAAACCAGCACCAAAATCAGCACCAGAACCAGCACCAGAACCAGCACCAGAACCAGCACTTGTAGGAAAACCAAAGCTATTTTTCGTTGACGTAAGTTGACCTTCTCATCACGACCATATGAACCCCCCGTCATGCAGCACACTATATTGGCTGAACATTGGCTAGGCATCGGCGATACCGGTCCAATACTGGGCCACTGTTGGACCAGTATTACCGATGTCCAGCCAATATTGCGCCCAGATGTTGTGCTGCTTAGGCCTGTGAATGGAAACTTGCAGGTATTGCCCCTGCTAAATTGTATTAATGCGGTTAGTGCCCGGTAAGGTCTTAGCGGTGGAAGGTTACTTTGAAGGGGGGCCAAGGTCCTAGCATTCCGCGCACAGCGTCTTGGTGGAAGAACGAACATGTGCAAGACATACTGATTGAAGAGGGAGAACGTGTATGAGGCAGTGGTTCTCAACTTGCGTTATTCGAGGGAACCCATGCGGTCGTGGGGTAACTCCCACACTGGGGTCACTGTGTAGAAGTGGGTGAGTCGAACTAGATGTCGTACACGTAGCAAATATTGTTCTGTGTTACAACTGATTATTTAATTGTTTAATTATAATTTATTTAATTGTTTATTGTTTCGTCGCAAGATGTCACGTGAAGTTTGCCGGATACATTCAATTGTTTCACAATACTCCTCCCCAGATAACGCATTGTGGGTTGCCACTGATGCCAGTAACTCCCAAGTCCATGTAGGCAGGAGAGTAGCTCAGACTTTCCTAGTGATGATGATGATGATGATGATTCAGAGTTTAATGGCACAAGGGCAGCATAGGCCATAATGCACCACAACATTCCTAGTGATTGTACTGCCTTCGAAACACAACAAAAGCAAAAGCGCGGCGCGGGAGAATTGTCGGGTTGAGTGACGGGTTGAGCCAACCGATGAAGACAGCAGCTATACTGGCTCTATACGGTTTGTAATGGTCATCAGCCGTGGCAACCTGGTCCCGCAATCTCGATGTCAATCTCAATTCTAACGGTTAATCAACGTGCGTTGTCTTGTCCCGTGTAGTCGCCTTGCTCCAAGTCATGTACTAACCGGCCCCATATACTCTGGGATTATTCAGACCTCGAGCACAGTTCGATAACAATGCTGTCCGAAAGTGAGCCATTGGTAGGCAGTCAGGTTACGGTCGCAAGTGCTGAACAGTATATCTTGTTCCTGGAACTATAACTCAAACGGTTTGGTTCAGTACGTCGACATTTATGTACATCTCCTTTCTCATATTAGATCATAGTGTGCACTAGACAGCCTACGAAGCCAACAAAAGGATTATACTGCCTGCAGTAACCGATAATGGATGCATATGTTTAATTTTGCTCTCAGTCTTGGCAGTTTCGTCTGTATAGTGTTGGCTGTGTTGTCTCGGTACTTTCCGAATATACTATACTGCCCGCCATTCAAAGAATATTAAATGGGACAATCCTTTATTCTTCCGCAGAGTGCGTACGTGGAGTGCAAGAAAGAAGGTAATCTTGCTCACAGGAAGGAGCCAGAACAACCACAGAGCTCTTATCTCATACCAACTACGGCTGACTTCCTAATAGGATTCTCTCCATTTCGTCAAACAGGTACGACATCTGCAAAAATGCGTCAGCACCAACTGTGACATTGAACGTTGCCGCTTTAGCAACCAGATGTGTCAGGCTTTCCGTTCCTCAATATAGTGCTTCTCCGGAGTTTCTGGTGTGTGTGTGCTTGTGGCGTGCACTGTTAGGAATACACGTTCACAAGACAGAAATGTATATGTATACAACTACGCAAGATGGAGAGAGCACATTTTTAGGGCATCCTTCGACCAAGCCACTGAGTTGCTACGCTCTGTTGCAGAGACCAAGTACGCGGAGGTCGTTTGCAAAGCGGTGAAAGATCATGCGAAAGGGGCTCCTGGAGACAACTTCATCACTGCACTCGATGTGGCAGCCAAGAAACTCGAGCAAAATGCCGTGACCAGTACCTACATTAGCACATTGACGAAGACTTTCTCCATGTCTCCCCAGCAATGAGGTTACGTCGGAGCAGACTTCATCAACAGCTCTCGTTACTTTAGGGCTATTAATTACGGTCTTGCAGTGTTTTATTTTTTGGGGGGAGGGGGGGGGGTTAGGGTAGATACTCGTGAATGTGGGCTTCGCTTTCGATGATGACGGGTGAACTGAAATCTCAATACACGGTACCTCGTCTTTATAATGTCCCCCGCAGAGGATGGCATGCCTCGGCAACTTGTACATTAACACCGTTTAGCTGTTATCTTCAGCCGTTATCAAACCCGCAGAAATGGGAAACCACCGCGATCTTCTGTAGTGCGGTATGAAATATGCAAAAACGCCATATCTCCCTGCGTTCGGCAGAGTTCCGTTTTATGTAGGACCGCTTTCTCGTCCCCCCCTCGCAGTGTCACATACCCTCGTGGCGAATTCCGCTTATCGTTTTTGTGCAGCTCAAGTTAGTGTGACACAAGGTTCAGGGTAGAAATGAAACACGACGAATGTTACACTGAAGAGTCCAGTACTGTAAGCCAGTGGACATCGCCATTTGTCTACTGGCTGGCTGCATCCATGCTGTCGACTGCCGAGAAAGGTGTCCCTATCGCCCCTTCTTTCTGTTTGTTCGTTGTCTCGCCCTATTTCGTAGACATGGTGCTCCCGGAATGATACTACCAATTAGCAAACTAAGGATACCAATAAGCGAAAGGAGCAGGCACCACGCACCCCCAAGGAACCTGCGGATTGATG
Organism: Ornithodoros turicata; assembly: GCF_037126465.1. Classification (NCBI taxonomy): domain Eukaryota; kingdom Metazoa; phylum Arthropoda; class Arachnida; order Ixodida; family Argasidae; genus Ornithodoros; species Ornithodoros turicata. The sequence goes on from NC_088207.1 coordinate 25,915,281, forward strand.
GGGCCGAACGCATGGTACTCCACCTCCGTGGGACTCCAAATATTAACCGTCGATTACCATAAATTACCGTAGGTTTTGCAGAATCATCGACGCGAGCAGGCTTCAACACCCGTCTGCACAGCAACGCACTTAGAGGTCCGCCTGTCAGACTCAAAACCTGTTGTCCTATATATATGGTATCCTATATGTACTGGAATAAAGATTCATTGCAAAAATAATCGTTTGCTTCGTGTCATTATCTTTATACGAAATTGCAGAAAGGGTAGCGCCCTGGGATTGATGTATGTAGAAGGGGGGGTCAGGATGTCCTGACCCCCTCCTGAATTTCTGTCTTCACATGGTGTTTAATTGACCCAGACCGTGTATCTGCTATTCTGGCCAATGCTGGATCCCCCCTGTCAGAAAAATCCTGGATCCGCCCCTGAGAGCCACTTTACTCGGGCCTTGCTGTCTCCTGTGGGCGAAAATAGACGCCACATAGATTCATTTCGTGGTACTCTAAATTATTGATTGTAGATTGTCGCAATTACCATCGGTTAGGTATACAGTCGCCGACCGATTTTTCGGACTTCGAAAAGCCACAAAATCGGTCCGAATTATCGAGCAGACCGAATTTTCAGTAAATGACGCAATCCCAAAATGATTTTTTATTAACGAAAACTCAAAGAGGCACAGAAAAACTATCAGTGCGCGTCTGATTTGCTTTGCGTATGCGAGAAATGGCGTCGCGGCGTATTTCGGCTAATGTCATGTCACGGTAGACATTTCCGAGCGTATTGACAAGTCGGCTTCACCTAGCGTACGGGTGCATTAGGTGAAGCCCACTTTACAAAACTACCAATATGGCTAGACTACGTACGTTTTACGCCAGAAATGGCGAAATGTAACATTTTGATGTCAGGTGAAGCCCACTGTACGGAGCAGCTAATGTTGCTCCGTGTCATTTTCTCCCCTTAGTATTCTTTGTAAAAAATGTGCATTTTTTGGCACGCTTTCTTTTCTTCATTTTTTTATTTTGCTCTTTCCTTTGTAACTTGTGCTTTTATCTTGCATTTCGGCTTCATCATTCGGCAGAGCGTCGCACCGGGCGCGAAAGCAGCGACAGACGAATGACAGGACTACAGGTGCATAAACTACCTGCGCGAGCTCAACGGGACACTCATGAATCTTCAGTACGCAACAGTTAACCACAACATGAAGTTTGTGTGTCCCGTGACGGGCACTAACGCCCAGCGTATAGCTAAAGTACCCTAACGTCTACCCTAACCTAACCTAACCTAGAAGAGCACTACCATGTATGGAGTTCTAGATTGAGACAGCGGCGCCCTCCCTCTTCCCTCTCACTGCCTCCTCTCATGCGCAAAGACGCACTTGCACAGCGTGATGGGGGAAAGCTGCAAGGTATCAAAAAAGAAAAGAAAACACATGCGAGGTAAGTGATGTGATGGCAGAATTCAGGAATTCATTTGCTCAATGCTTTCCCAGCACACCACTGACATTTCGTTGAACGGGCCCATCTCCAAGGCACTTGCCGATATTTCTTTCCAATGTTAAAAATATTTCCAACCCAAATGGATGCAGTTTAGGTCCATAGCCTATAAATAGACACCTTGATGTTTCCCAGAAACCAATTTCACCTCGTTTGCTCGATGCTTTCCCCACCCACCTCTTACATTTCGCTGAAAGGCCCATCTCCGAGGCGCTTGCCGATATTTCTTTCCAATGTAAAAATATTTCCACCCCAATGGGATGCAGTTTAGGTCCATATTCTATCAGTAGACACTCTGTAGTTTTCCAGAAACCAATTTCGCCTCATTTGCTCAACGCTTTCCCCACCCAGCTCTTACATTTCGCTGCAGTACGCATCTCCGAGGCACTTGCCGATATTTCTTTCCAATGTTAAAAATATTTCCACCCCAACGGGATGCAGTTTAGGTCCACGGCCTATAAATAGACACTCTCTAGTTTTCCAGAAACCAATTTCACCTCATTTGCTCAATGCTTTCCCCACCCACCTCTTACATTTCGCTGAAACGCACATCTCCGAGGCGCTTGCTGATATTTCTTTCCAATGTTAAAAATATTTCCACCCCAACGGGATGCAGTTTAGGTCCATATCCTATAAGTAGACACTGTAGTTTTCCAGAAACCATTTTCACCTCATTTGCTCAATGCTTTCCCCATCCACCTCTTACATTTCGCTGCAGTACGCATCTCCGAGGCACTTCCCGATATTTCTTTCCAATGTTAAAAATATTTCCACCCCAACGGGATGCAGTTTAGGTCGACAACCTATAAATCGACACTCCCTAGTTTTCCAGAAACCAATTTCACCTCATTTGCTCAATGCTTTCCCCATCCACCTCTTACATTTCGCTGCAGTACGCATCTCCGAGGCACTTGCCGATATTTCTTTCCATTGTTAAAAATATTTCCACCCCAACGGGATGCAGTTTAGGTCCATATCCTATAAGTAGACACTGTAGTTTTCCAGAAACCATTTTCACCTCATTTGCTCAATGCTTTCCCCATCCACCTCTTACATTTCGCTGCAGTACGCATCTCCGAGGCACTTGTCGATATTTCTTCCCAATGTTAAAAATATTTCCACCCCAACGGGATGCAGTTTAGGTCCACGGCCTATAAATAGACACTCTCTAGTTTTCCAGAAACCAATTTCACCTCATTTGCTCAATGCTTTCCTTACCCACCTCTTACATTTCGCTGCAGTACGCATCTCCGAGGCACTTGCCGATATTTCTTCCCAATGTTAAAAATATTTCCACCCCAACGGGATGCAGTTTAGGTCCACGGCCTATAAATAGACACTCTCTAGTTTTCCAGAAACCAATTTCACCTCATTTGCTCAATGCTTTCCCCACCCACCTCTTACATTTCGCGGAAACGCACATCTCCGAGGCACTTGTCAATATTTATTTCCAATGTTAAAAATATTTCCACCCCAACTGGATGCAGTTTAGAGGTCCATATCCTATAAGTAGACACTCTGTACTTTTCCAGAAACCAATTTCACCTCATTTGCTCAATGCTTTCCCCACCCACCTCTTACATTTCGCTGCAGTACGCATCTCCGAGGCACTTGCCGATATTTGTTTCCAATGTTAAAAATATTTGAACCCCAACGGGATGCTGTTTAGGTCCACAGCCTATAAATAGGCACTCTAGTTTTCCAGAAACCAATTTCACCTCATTTGCTCAATGCTTTCCCCACCCACCTCTTACATTTCGCTGAAAGGCCCATCTCCGAGGCACTTCCCGATATTTCTTTTCAATGTTAAAAATATTTCCACCCCAACGGCATGCAGTTTAGGTCCACAGCCTATAAATCGACACTCCCTAGTTTTCCAGAAACCAATTTCACCTCATTTGCTCAATGCTTTCCCCACCCACCTCTTACATTTCGCTGCAGTACGCATCTCCGAGGCACTTGCCGATATTTCTTTCCAATGTTAAAATATTTCAACCCCAACGGGACGCTGTTTAGGTCCACAGCCTATAAATAGACACTTTAGTTTTCCAGAAACCAATTTCACCTCATTTGCTCAATGCTTTCCCCACCCACCTCTTACATTTCGCTGCAGTACACATCTCCGAGGCACTTGCCGATATTTCTTTCCAATGTTAAAAATATTTCTACCCCAACGGGATGCAGTTTAGGTCCATATCCTATAAGTAGACACTGTAGTTTTCCAGAAACCATTTTCGCCTCATTTGCTCAATGCTTTCCCCATCCACCTCTTACATTTCGCTGCAGTACGCATCTCCGAGGCACTTCACGATATTTCTTTCCAATGTTAAAAATATTTCCACCCCAACGGGATGCAGTCTAGGTCCACAACCTATAAATCGACACTCCCTAGTTTTCCAGAAACCAATTTCACCTCATTTGCTCAATGCTTTCCCCACCCACCTCTTACATTTCGCTGCAGTACGCATCTCCGAGGCACTTGCCGATATTTCTTTCCAATGTTAAAAATATTTCCACCCCAACGGGATGCAGTTTAGGTCCATATCCTATAAGTAGACACTGTAGTTTTCCAGAAACCATTTTCACCTCATTTGCTCAATGGTTTCCCCACCCACCTCTTACATTTCGCTGCAGTACGCATCTCCGAGGCACTTGCAGATATTTCTTTCCAATGTTAAAAATATTTCCACCCCAACTGGATGCAGTGTAGAGGTCCATATCCTATAAGTAGACACTCTGTACTTTTCCAGAAACCAATTTCACCTCATTTGCTCAATGGTTTCCCCACCCACCTCTTACATTTCGCTGCAGTGCGCATCTCCGAGACACTTGCCGATATTTCTTTCCAATGTTAAAAATATTTCTACCCTAACTGGATGCTGTTTACGTCCACAGCCTATAAATAGACACTCTCTAGTTTTCCAGAAACCAATTTCACCTCATTTGCTCATTGCTTTCCCCACTCACCTCTTACATTTCGCTGAAAGGCCCATCTCTGAGGCGCTTGCCGATATTTCTTTCCAATGTTAAAAATCTTTCCACCCAACTGGATGCTGTTTAGGTCCACAGCCTATAAATAGACACTCTCTAGTCTTCCAGAAACCAATTTCACCTCATTTGCTCAATACTTTCCCCACCCACCTCTTACATTTCGCTGCAGTACGCATCTCCGAGGCACTTGTCGATATTTCTTTCCAATGTTAAAAATATTTCCACCCCAACGGGATGCAGTTTAGGTCCACAGCCTATAAATAGATACTTATCTAGTTTTCCAGAAACCAATTTCACCTCATTTGCTCAATGCTTTCCCCACACACCTCTTACATTTCGCTGAAACGCCCATCTCCGAGGCACTTGTCGACATTTCTTTCCAATGTTAAAAATATTTCCACCCCAATGGGCTGCACTTTAGGTCCATATCCTATCAGTAGACACTCTGTAGTTTTCCAGAAACCAATTTCGCCTCATTTGCTCAACGCTTTCCTCACCCAGCTCTTACATTCGCTACAGTATGCATCTCCGAGGCACTTGCCGATATTTCTTTCCAATGTTAAAAATATTTCCACCCCAATGGGATGCAGTTTAGGTCCACGGCCTATAAATAGACACACTATAGTTTTCTAGAAACCAATGTCACCTTATTTGCTCAATGCTTTCCCCATTCACCTCTTACATTTAGCTGAAACGCAGATCTCCGAGGCGCTTGCCGATATTTCTTTCCAATGTTAAAAATATTTCCACCCCAACGGGATACAGTTTAGGTCCACAACCTATAAATCGACACTCCCTAGTTTTCCAGAAACCAATTTCACCTCATTTGCTCAATGCTTTCCTTACCCACCTCTTACATTTCGCTGCAGTACGCATCTCAGAGGCACTTGTCAATATTTCTTTCCAATGTTAAAAATATTTCCACCCCAACTGGATGCAGTTTAGAGGTCCATATCCTATAAGTAGACACTCTGTACTTTTCCAGAAACCAATTTCACCTCATTTGCTCAATGCTTTCCCCACCCACCTCTTACATTTCGCTGCAGTACGCATCTCCGAGGCACTTGCCGATATTTCTTCCCAATGTTAAAAATATTTCCACCCCAACGGGATGCAGTTTAGGTCCACGGCCTATAAATAGACACTCTCTAGTTTTCCAGAAACCAATTTCACCTCATTTGCTCAATGCTTTCCCCACCCACCTCTTACATTTCGCGGAAACGCACATCTCCGAGGCACTTGTCAATATTTTTTTCCAATGTTAAAAATATTTCCACCCCAACTGGATGCAGTTTAGAGGTCCATATCCTATAAGTAGACACTCTGTACTTTTCCAGAAACCAATTTCACCTCATTTGCTCAATGCTTTCCCCACCCACCTCTTACATTTCGCTGCAGTACGCATCTCCGAGGCACTTGCCGATATTTGTTTCCAATGTTAAAAATATTTCAACCCCAACGGGATGCTGTTTAGGTCCACAGCCTATAAATAGACACTCTAGTTTTCCAGAAACCAACTTCACCTCATTTGCTCAATGCTTTCCCCACCCACCTCTTACATTTCGCTGAAAGGCCCATCTCCGAAGTGCTTGCCGATATTTCTTTCCAATGTTAAAAATATTTCCACCCCAATGGGATGGAGTTTAGGTCCGTGTCCTATAAGTAGACACTCTGTAGTTTTCCAGAAACCAATTTCACCTCATTTGCTCAATGCTTTCCCCACCCACCTCTTACATTTCGCTGCAGTACGCATCTCCGAGGCACTTGCCGATATTTCTTTCCAATGTTAAAAATATTTCCACCCTATCGGGATGCAGTTTAGGTCCATATTCTATAAGTAGACACTGTAGTTTTCCAGAAAACATTTTCACCTCATTTGCTCAATGCTTTCCCCATCCACCTCTTACATTTCGCTGCAGTACGCATCTCCGAGGCACTTGCCGATATTTCTTTCCAATGTTAAAAATATTTCTACCCCAACGGGATGCAGTTTAGGTCCATATCCTATAAGTAGACACTGTAGTTTTCCAGAAACCATTTTCACCTCATTTGCTCAATGCTTTCCCCATCCACCTCTTACATTTCGCTGCAGTACGCATCTCCAAGGCACTTCACGATATTTCTTTCCAATGTTAAAAATATTTCCACCCCAACGGGATGCAGTCTAGGTCCACAACCTATAAATCGACACTCCCTAGTTTTCCAGAAACCAATTTCACCTCATTTGCTCAATGCTTTCCCCACCCACCTCTTACATTTCGCTGCAGTACGCATCTCCGAGGCACTTGCCGATATTTCTTTCCAATGTTAAAAATATTTCAACCCCAATGGGACGCTGTTTAGGTCCACAGCCTATAAATAGACACCTTAGTTTTCCAGAAACCAATTTCACCCCATTTGCTCAATGCTTTCCCCACCCACCTCTTACATTTCGCTGCAGTACGCATCTCCGAGGCACTTGCCGATATTTCTTTCCAATGTTAAAAATATTTCTACCCCAACGGGATGCAGTTTAGGTCCATATCCTATAAGTAGACACTGTAGTTTTCCAGAAACCATTTTCACCTCATTTGCTCAATGCTTTCCCCATCCACCTCTTACATTTCGCTGCAGTACGCATCTCCAAGGCACTTCACGATATTTCTTTCCAATGTTAAAAATATTTCCACCCCAACGGGATGCAGTCTAGGTCCACAACCTATAAATCGACACTCCCTAGTTTTCCAGAAACCAATTTCACCTCATTTGCTCAATGCTTTCCCCACCCACCTCTTACATTTCGCTGCAGTACGCATCTCCGAGGCACTTGCCGATATTTCTTTCCAATGTTAAAAATATTTCCACCCCAACGGGATGCAGTTTAGGTCCATATCCTATAAGTAGACACTAGTTTTCCAGAAACCAATTTCACCTCATTTGCTCAATGGTTTCCCCACCCACCTCTTACATTTCGCTGCAGTACGCATCTCCGAGGCACTTGCCGATATTTCTTTCCAATGTTAAAAATATTTCTACCCCAACTGGATGCTGTTTACGTCCACAGCCTATAAATAGACACTCTCTAGTTTTCCAGAAACCAATTTCACCTCATTTGCTCATTGCTTTCCCCACTCACCTCTTACATTTCGCTGAAAGGCCCATCTCTGAGGCGCTTGCCGATATTTCTTTCCAATGTTAAAAATATTTCCACCCAACTGGATGCTGTTTGGGTCCACAGCCTATAAATAGACACTCTCTAGTCTTCCAGAAACCAATTTCACCTCATTTGCTCAATACTTTCCCCACCCACCTCTTACATTTCGCTGCAGTACGCATCTCCGAGGCACTTGTCGATATTTCTTTCCAATGTTAAAAATATTTCCACCCCAACGGGATGCAGTTTAGGTCCACAGCCTATAAATAGATACTTATCTAGTTTTCCAGAAACCAATTTCACCTCATTTGCTCAATGCTTTCCCCACACACCTCTTACATTTCGCTGAAACGCCCATCTCCGAGGCACTTGTCGACATTTCTTTCCAATGTTAAAAATATTTCCACCCCAATGGGCTGCACTTTAGGTCCATATCCTATCAGTAGACACTCTGTAGTTTTCCAGAAACCAATTTCGCCTCATTTGCTCAACGCTTTCCTCACCCAGCTCTTACATTCGCTACAGTACGCATCTCCGAGGCACTTGCCGATATTCCTTTCCAATGTTAAAAATATTTCCACCCCAATGGGATGCAGTTTAGGTCCACGGCCTATAAATAGACACACTATAGTTTTCTAGAAACCAATTTCACCTTATTTGCTCAATGCTTTCCCCATTCACCTCTTACATTTAGCTGAAACGCAGATCTCCGAGGCGCTTGCTGATATTTCTTTCCAATGTTAAAAATATTTCCACCCCAACGGGATACAGTTTAGGTCCACAACCTATAAACCGACACTCCCTAGTTTTCCAGAAACCATTTTCACCTCATTTGCTCAATGCTTTCCCCACCCACATCTTACATTTCGCTGAAAGGCCCATCTCCGAGGCGCTTGCCGATATTTCTTTCCAATGTTAAAAATATTTCAACCCCAACGGGACGCTGTTTAGGTCCACAGCCTATAAATAGACACTTTAGTTTTCCAGAAACCAATTTCACCTCATTTGCTCAATGCTTTCCCCACCCACCTCTTACATTTCGCTGCAGTACGCATCTCCGAGGCACTTGCCGATATTTCTTTCCAATGTTAAAAATATTTCCACCCCAATGGGATGCAGTTTAGGTCCACGGCGTATAAATAGACACACTATAGTTTTCTAGAAACCAATTTCACCTTATTTGCTCAATGCTTTCCGCATTCACCTCTTACATTTAGCTGAAACGCAGATCTCCGAGGCACTTCCCGATATTTCTTTCCAATGTTAAAAATATTTCCACCCCAACGGGATACAGTTTAGGTCCACAACCTATAAACCGACACTCCCTAGTTTTCCAGAAACCATTTTCACCTCATTTGCTCAATGCTTTCCCCACCCACCTCTTACATTTCGCTGAAAGGCCCATCTCCGAGGCGCTTGCTGATATTTTTTTCCAATGTTAAAAATATTTCCACCCCAATGGGATGCAGTTTAGGTCCATATCCTATAAGTAGACACTGTAGTTTTCCAGAAACCATTTTCGCCTCATTTGCTCAATGCTTTCCCCATCCACCTCTTACATTTCGCTGCAGTACGCATCTCCGAGGCACTTCCCGATATTTCTTTCCAATGTTAAAAATATTTCCACCCCAACGGGATGCAGTTTAGGTCCACGGCCTATAAATCGACACTCCCTAGTTTTCCAGAAACCAATTTCACCTCATTTGCTCAATGCTTTCCTTACCCACCTCTTAGATTTCGCTGCAGTACGCATCTCCGAGGCACTTGTCGATATTTCTTTCCAATGTTAAAAATCTTTCCACCCAACTGGATGCTGTTTAGGTCCACAGCCTATAAATAGACACTCTCTAGTCTTCCAGAAACCAATTTCACCTCATTTGCTCAATACTTTCCCCACCCACCTCTTACATTTCGCTGCAGTACGCATCTCCGAGGCACTTGTCGATATTTCTTTCCAATGTTAAAAATATTTCCACCCCAACGGGATGCAGTTTAGGTCCACAGCCTATAAATAGATACTTATCTAGTTTTCCAGAAACCAATTTCACCTCATTTGCTCAATGCTTTCCCCACACACCTCTTACATTTCGCTGAAACGCCCATCTCCGAGGCACTTGTCGACATTTCTTTCCAATGTTAAAAATATTTCCACCCCAATGGGCTGCACTTTAGGTCCATATCCTATCAGTAGACACTCTGTAGTTTTCCAGAAACCAATTTCGCCTCATTTGCTCAACGCTTTCCTCACCCAGCTCTTACATTCGCTACAGTATGCATCTCCGAGGCACTTGCCGATATTCCTTTCCAATGTTAAAAATATTTCCACCCCAATGGGATGCAGTTTAGGTCCACGGCCTATAAATAGACACACTATAGTTTTCTAGAAACCAATGTCACCTTATTTGCTCAATGCTTTCCCCATTCACCTCTTACATTTAGCTGAAACGCAGATCTCCGAGGCGCTTGCCGATATTTCTTTCCAATGTTAAAAATATTTCCACCCCAACGGGATACAGTTTAGGTCCACAACCTATAAATCGACACTCCCTAGTTTTCCAGAAACCAATTTCACCTCATTTGCTCAATGCTTTCCTTACCCACCTCTTACATTTCGCTGCAGTACGCATCTCAGAGGCACTTGTCAATATTTCTTTCCAATGTTAAAAATATTTCCACCCCAACTGGATGCAGTTTAGAGGTCCATATCCTATAAGTAGACACTCTGTACTTTTCCAGAAACCAATTTCACCTCATTTGCTCAATGCTTTCCCCACCCACCTCTTACATTTCGCTGCAGTACGCATCTCCGAGGCACTTGCCGATATTTCTTCCCAATGTTAAAAATATTTCCACCCCAACGGGATGCAGTTTAGGTCCACGGCCTATAAATAGACACTCTCTAGTTTTCCAGAAACCAATTTCACCTCATTTGCTCAATGCTTTCCCCACCCACCTCTTACATTTCGCGGAAACGCACATCTCCGAGGCACTTGTCAATATTTTTTTCCAATGTTAAAAATATTTCCACCCCAACTGGATGCAGTTTAGAGGTCCATATCCTATAAGTAGACACTCTGTACTTTTCCAGAAACCAATTTCACCTCATTTGCTCAATGCTTTCCCCACCCACCTCTTACATTTCGCTGCAGTACGCATCTCCGAGGCACTTGCCGATATTTGTTTCCAATGTTAAAAATATTTCAACCCCAACGGGATGCTGTTTAGGTCCACAGCCTATAAATAGACACTCTAGTTTTCCAGAAACCAACTTCACCTCATTTGCTCAATGCTTTCCCCACCCACCTCTTACATTTCGCTGAAAGGCCCATCTCCGAAGTGCTTGCCGATATTTCTTTCCAATGTTAAAAATATTTCCACCCCAATGGGATGGAGTTTAGGTCCGTGTCCTATAAGTAGACACTCTGTAGTTTTCCAGAAACCAATTTCACCTCATTTGCTCAATGCTTTCCCCACCCACCTCTTACATTTCGCTGCAGTACGCATCTCCGAGGCACTTGCCGATATTTCTTTCCAATGTTAAAAATATTTCCACCCTATCGGGATGCAGTTTAGGTCCATATCCTATAAGTAGACACTGTAGTTTTCCAGAAAACATTTTCACCTCATTTGCTCAATGCTTTCCCCATCCACCTCTTACATTTCGCTGCAGTACGCATCTCCGAGGCACTTGCCGATATTTCTTTCCAATGTTAAAAATATTTCTACCCCAACGGGATGCAGTTTAGGTCCATATCCTATAAGTAGACACTGTAGTTTTCCAGAAACCATTTTCACCTCATTTGCTCAATGCTTTCCCCATCCACCTCTTACATTTCGCTGCAGTACGCATCTCCAAGGCACTTCACGATATTTCTTTCCAATGTTAAAAATATTTCCACCCCAACGGGATGCAGTCTAGGTCCACAACCTATAAATCGACACTCCCTAGTTTTCCAGAAACCAATTTCACCTCATTTGCTCAATGCTTTCCCCACCCACCTCTTACATTTCGCTGCAGTACGCATCTCCGAGGCACTTGCCGATATTTCTTTCCAATGTTAAAAATATTTCAACCCCAATGGGACGCTGTTTAGGTCCACAGCCTATAAATAGACACCTTAGTTTTCCAGAAACCAATTTCACCCCATTTGCTCAATGCTTTCCCCACCCACCTCTTACATTTCGCTGCAGTACGCATCTCCGAGGCACTTGCCGATATTTCTTTCCAATGTTAAAAATATTTCTACCCCAACGGGATGCAGTTTAGGTCCATATCCTATAAGTAGACACTGTAGTTTTCCAGAAACCATTTTCACCTCATTTGCTCAATGCTTTCCCCATCCACCTCTTACATTTCGCTGCAGTACGCATCTCCAAGGCACTTCACGATATTTCTTTCCAATGTTAAAAATATTTCCACCCCAACGGGATGCAGTCTAGGTCCACAACCTATAAATCGACACTCCCTAGTTTTCCAGAAACCAATTTCACCTCATTTGCTCAATGCTTTCCCCACCCACCTCTTACATTTCGCTGCAGTACGCATCTCCGAGGCACTTGCCGATATTTCTTTCCAATGTTAAAAATATTTCCACCCCAACGGGATGCAGTTTAGGTCCATATCCTATAAGTAGACACTAGTTTTCCAGAAACCAATTTCACCTCATTTGCTCAATGGTTTCCCCACCCACCTCTTACATTTCGCTGCAGTACGCATCTCCGAGGCACTTGCCGATATTTCTTTCCAATGTTAAAAATATTTCTACCCCAACTGGATGCTGTTTACGTCCACAGCCTATAAATAGACACTCTCTAGTTTTCCAGAAACCAATTTCACCTCATTTGCTCATTGCTTTCCCCACTCACCTCTTACATTTCGCTGAAAGGCCCATCTCTGAGGCGCTTGCCGATATTTCTTTCCAATGTTAAAAATATTTCCACCCAACTGGATGCTGTTTGGGTCCACAGCCTATAAATAGACACTCTCTAGTCTTCCAGAAACCAATTTCACCTCATTTGCTCAATACTTTCCCCACCCACCTCTTACATTTCGCTGCAGTACGCATCTCCGAGGCACTTGTCGATATTTCTTTCCAATGTTAAAAATATTTCCACCCCAACGGGATGCAGTTTAGGTCCACAGCCTATAAATAGATACTTATCTAGTTTTCCAGAAACCAATTTCACCTCATTTGCTCAATGCTTTCCCCACACACCTCTTACATTTCGCTGAAACGCCCATCTCCGAGGCACTTGTCGACATTTCTTTCCAATGTTAAAAATATTTCCACCCCAATGGGCTGCACTTTAGGTCCATATCCTATCAGTAGACACTCTGTAGTTTTCCAGAAACCAATTTCGCCTCATTTGCTCAACGCTTTCCTCACCCAGCTCTTACATTCGCTACAGTACGCATCTCCGAGGCACTTGCCGATATTCCTTTCCAATGTTAAAAATATTTCCACCCCAATGGGATGCAGTTTAGGTCCACGGCCTATAAATAGACACACTATAGTTTTCTAGAAACCAATTTCACCTTATTTGCTCAATGCTTTCCCCATTCACCTCTTACATTTAGCTGAAACGCAGATCTCCGAGGCGCTTGCTGATATTTCTTTCCAATGTTAAAAATATTTCCACCCCAACGGGATACAGTTTAGGTCCACAACCTATAAACCGACACTCCCTAGTTTTCCAGAAACCATTTTCACCTCATTTGCTCAATGCTTTCCCCACCCACATCTTACATTTCGCTGAAAGGCCCATCTCCGAGGCGCTTGCCGATATTTCTTTCCAATGTTAAAAATATTTCAACCCCAACGGGACGCTGTTTAGGTCCACAGCCTATAAATAGACACTTTAGTTTTCCAGAAACCAATTTCACCTCATTTGCTCAATGCTTTCCCCACCCACCTCTTACATTTCGCTGCAGTACGCATCTCCGAGGCACTTGCCGATATTTCTTTCCAATGTTAAAAATATTTCCACCCCAATGGGATGCAGTTTAGGTCCACGGCGTATAAATAGACACACTATAGTTTTCTAGAAACCAATTTCACCTTATTTGCTCAATGCTTTCCGCATTCACCTCTTACATTTAGCTGAAACGCAGATCTCCGAGGCACTTCCCGATATTTCTTTCCAATGTTAAAAATATTTCCACCCCAACGGGATACAGTTTAGGTCCACAACCTATAAACCGACACTCCCTAGTTTTCCAGAAACCATTTTCACCTCATTTGCTCAATGCTTTCCCCACCCACCTCTTACATTTCGCTGAAAGGCCCATCTCCGAGGCGCTTGCTGATATTTTTTTCCAATGTTAAAAATATTTCCACCCCAATGGGATGCAGTTTAGGTCCATATCCTATAAGTAGACACTGTAGTTTTCCAGAAACCATTTTCGCCTCATTTGCTCAATGCTTTCCCCATCCACCTCTTACATTTCGCTGCAGTACGCATCTCCGAGGCACTTCCCGATATTTCTTTCCAATGTTAAAAATATTTCCACCCCAACGGGATGCAGTTTAGGTCCACGGCCTATAAATCGACACTCCCTAGTTTTCCAGAAACCAATTTCACCTCATTTGCTCAATGCTTTCCTTACCCACCTCTTAGATTTCGCTGCAGTACGCATCTCCGAGGCACTTGTCGATATTTCTTTCCAATGTTAAAAATATTTCCACCCCAACTGGATGCAGTTTAGAGGTCCATATCCTATAAGTAGACACTCTGTACTTTTCCAGAAACCAATTTCACCTCATTTGCTCAATGCTTTCCCCACCCACCTCTTACATTTCGCTGCAGTACACATCTCCGAGGCACTTGTCGATATTTCTTTCCAATGTTAAAAATATTTCCACCCCAATGGGATGCACTTTAGGTCCATATCCTATCAGTCGACACTCTAGTTTTCCAGAAACGAATTTCGCCTCATTTGCTCAACGCTTTCCCCACCCAGCTCTTACATTTCGCTGCAGTATGCATCTCCGAGGCACTTGTCGATATTTCTTTCCAATGTTAAAAATATTTCCACCTCAACGGGATGCAGTTTACGTCCACAGCCTATAAATAGATACTCTCTAGTTTTCCAGAAACCAATTTCACCTCATTTGCTCAATGCTTTCCCCACCCACCTCTTACATTTCGCTGAAACGCCCATCTCCAAGGCACTTATCGATATTTCTTTCCAATGTTAAAAATATTTCCACCCAATGGGATGCAGTTTAGGTCCATATCCTATCAGTAGACACTCTGTAGTTTTCCAGAAACGAATTTCGCCTCATTTGCTCAATGCTTTACCCACCCAACTCTTACATTTCGCTGCAGTACGCATCTCCGATGCACTTGCCGATATTTCTTTCCAATGTTAAAAATATTTCCACCCAACTGGATGCTGTTTAGGTCCACAGCCTATAAATAGACACTCTCTAGTCTTCCGGAAACCAATTTCACCTCATTTGCTCAACGCTTTCCCCACCCAGCTCTTTCATTTCGCTGCAGTACGCATCTCCGAGGCACTTGCCAATATTTCTTTCCAATGTTAAAAATATTTCCACCCCAATGGGATGCAGTTTAGGTCCATATCCTATAAGTAGACACTCTGTAGTTTTCCAGAAACCAATTTCGCCTCGTTTGCTCAACGCTTTCCCCACCCAGCTCTTACATTTCGCTGCAGTACGCATCTTTGAGGCACTTGCCGATATTTCTTTCCAATGTTAAAAATATTTCCACCCCAATGGGATGCAGTTTAGGTCCATATCCTATGAGTAGACACTGTAGTTTTCCAGAAACCAATTTCACCTCATTTGCTCAATGCTGTCCCCACCCACCTCTTACATTTTGGTGCAGTACGCATCTCCGAGGCACTTGTCGATATTTCTTTCCAATGTTAAAAATATTTCCACCCCAATGGGATGCAGTTTAGGTCCATAGCCTATAAATAGACACCTTGATGTTTTCCAGAAACCAATTTCACCTCATTTGCTCAATGCTTTCCCCACCCACCTCTTACATTTCGCTGAAAGGTCCATCTCCGAGGCGCTTGCCGATATTTCTTTCCAATGTAAAAATATTTCCACCCCAACGGGATGCAGTTTAGGTCCACAGCCTATAAATAGATAATCTCTAGTTTTCCAGAAACCAATATCGCTTCATTTGCACAATGCTTTCCCCACCCACCTCTTACATTTCGCTGCAGTACGCATCTCCGAGGCACTTGTCGATATTTCTTTCCAATGTTAAAAATATTTCCACCCCAACTGGATGCAGTTTAGAGGTCCATATCCTATAAGTAGACACACTGTAGTTTTCCAGAAACCATTTTCACCTCATTTGCTCAATGCTTTCCCCACCCACCTCTTACATTTCGCTGCAGTACACATCTCCGAGGCACTTGTCGATATTTCTTTCCAATGTTAAAAATATTTCCACCCCAATGGGATGCACTTTAGTTCCATATCCTATCAGTAGACACTCTAGTTTTCCAGAAACGAATTTCGCCTCATTTGCTCAACGCTTTCCCCACCCAGCTCTTACATTTCGCTGCAGTATGCATCTCCGAGGCACTTGCCGATATTTCTTTCCAATGTTAAAAATATTTCCACCCCAACGGGATGCAGTTTAGGTCCACGGCCTATAAATAGACAGTCTCTAGTTTTCCAGAAACCAATTTCACCTCATTTGCTCAATGCTTTCCCCATTCACCTCTTACATTTCGCTGAAATGCACATCTCCAAGGCGCTTGCCGATATTTCTTTCCAATGTTAAAAATATTTCCACCCCAACGGGATGCAGTTTAGGTCCATATCCTATAAGTAGACACTGTAGTTGTCCAGAAAACATTTTCACCTCATTTGCTCAATGCTTTCCCCATCCACCTCTTACATTTCGCTGCAGTACCCATCTCCGAGGCACTTGTCGATATTTCTTTCTAATGTTAAAAATATTTCCACCCCAATTGGATGCAGTTTAGGTCCATAGCCTATAAATAGACACTGTAGTTTTCCAGAAACCAATTTCACCTCATTTGCTCAATGCTTTCCCCACCCACCTCTTACATTTCGCTGCAGTGCCCATCTCAGAGGCACTTGCCGATATTTCTTTCCAATGTTAAAAATATTTCCACCCAATTAGATGCAGTTTAGGTCCATAGCCTATAAATAGACACTCCGTAGTTTTCCAGAAACCAATTTCACCTCATTTGCTAAATGCTTTCCCCACCCACCTCTTACATTTCGCTGCAGTACCCATCTCCGAGGCACTTGCCGATATTTCTTTCCAATGTTAAAAATATTTCCACCCCAATTAGATGCAGTTTAGGTCCCTAGCCTATAAATAGACACTCTGTAGTTTTACAGAAACCAATTTCACCTCATTTGCTCAATGCTTTCCCCACCCACCTCTTACATTTCGCTGCAGTACCCATCTCCGAGGCACTTGCCGATATTTCTTTCCAATGTTAAAAATATTTCCACCCCAATTAGATGCAGTTTAGGTCCCTAGCCTATAAATAGATACTCTGTAGTTTTACAGAAACCAATTTCACCTCATTTTCTCAATGCTTTTCCCACCCACCTCTTACATTTCGCTGAAACGCCCATCTCCGAGGTGCTTGCCGATATTTCTTTCCAATGTTAAAAATATTTCCACTTCAATGGGATGCAGTCTAGGTCCATATCCTATAAGTAGTCACTCTGTAGTTTTCCAGAAACCAATTTCTCCTCATTTGCTCAATGCTTTCCTCACCCACCTCTTACATTTTGGTGCAGTACGCATCTCCGAGGCACTTGTCGATATTTCTTTCCAATGTTAAAAATATTTCCACCCCAACGGGATGCAGTTTAGGTCCACGGCCTATAAATAGACAGTCTCTAGTTTTCCAGAAACCAATTTCACCTCATTTGCTCAATGCTTTCCCCATTCACCTCTTACATTTCGCTGAAATGCACATCTCCAAGGCGCTTGCCGATATTTCTTTCCAATGTTAAAAATATTTCCACCCCAACGGGATGCAGTTTAGGTCCATATCCTATAAGTAGACACTGTAGTTGTCCAGAAAACATTTTCACCTCATTTGCTCAATGCTTTCCCCATCCACCTCTTACATTTCGCTGCAGTACCCATCTCCGAGGCACTTGTCGATATTTCTTTCTAATGTTAAAAATATTTCCACCCCAACGGGATGCAGTTTAGGTCCACAGCCTATAAATAGATACTCTCTAGTTTTCCAGCAACCAATTTCACCTCATTTGCTCAATGCTTTCCCCACCCACCTCTTACATTTCGCTGCAGTACGCATCTCCGAGGCACTTGCCGATATTTCTTTCCAATGTTAAAAATATTTCCACCCCAATGGGATGCAGTTTAGGTCCATATCCTATAAGTAGACACTGTAGTTTTCCAGAAACCAATTTCACCTCATTTGCTCAATGCTGTCCCCACCCACCTCTTACATTTTGGTGCAGTACGCATCTCCGAGGCACTTGTCGATATTTCTTTCCAATGTTAAAAATATTTCCACCACAATGGGATGCAGTTTAGGTCCATAGCCTATAAATAGACACCTTGATGTTTTCCAGAAACCAATTTCACCTCATTTGCTCAATGCTTTCTCCACCCACCTCTTACATTTCGCTGAAAGGTCCATCTCCGAGGCGCTTGCCGATATTTCTTTCCAATGTAAAAATATTTCCACCCCAATGGGATGCACTTTAGGTCCATATCCTATAAGTAGACACTCTGTAGTTTCCCAGAAACCAATTTCACCTCATTTGCTCAATGCTTTCCCCACCCACCTCTTACATTTTGGTGCATTACGCATCTCCGAGGCACTTCCCAATATTTCTTTCCAATGTTAAAAATATTTCCACCCCAACGGGATGCAGTTTAGTTCCACAGCCTATAAATCGACACTCTCTAGTTTTCCAGAAACCAATTTCACCTCATTTGCTCAATGCTTTCCGCACCCACCTCTTACATTTCGCTGCAGTACGCATCTCCGAGGCACTTGTCGATATTTCTTTCCAATGTTAAAAATATTTCCACCCCAACTGGATGCAGTTTAGGTCCACAGCCTATAAATAGACACTGTCTAGTTTTCCAGAAACCAATTTCACCTCATTTGCTCAATGCTTTCCCCACTCACCTCTTACATTTCGCTGAAAGGCCCATCTTTGAGGCGCTTGCCGATATTTCTTTCCAATGTTAAAAATATTTCCACCCCAATGGGATGCAGTTTAGGTCCATATCCTATAAGTAGACACTCTAGTTTTCCAGAAACCAATTTCGCCTCATTTGCTCAATGCTTTCCCCACCCACCACTGACATTTCGCTGAACGGCACATCTCCAAGGCACTTGCCGATATTTCTTTCCAATGGTAAAAATATTTCCACCCAACTGGATGATGTTTAGGTCCACAGCCTATAAATAGGCACTCTCTAGTCTTCCAGAAACCAATTTCACCTCATTTGCTCAATGCTTTCCCCACCCACCTCTTACATTTCGCTGCAGTACGCATCTCCGAGGCACTTGTCGATATCTCTTTCCAATGTTAAAAATATTTCCACCCCAATGGGATGCAGTTTAGGTCCATATCCTATAAGTAGACACTCTGTAGTTTTGCAGAAACCAATTTCACCTCATTTGCTGAATGCTTTCCCCACCCACCTCTTACATTTCGCTGAAACGCCCATCTCCGATGCGCTTGCCGACATTTCTTTCCAATGTTAAAAATATTTCCACCCCAATGGGATGCTGTTTACCAGTGATGGCTACTAACTACTTCTACAGTAGTTTAACTATAACTACTAACTACTTTGTGATTGAGTAGTTTAACTAGTAGTTCAACTACTTTTCAGGGGAGTAGTTAAAACTACTTTTTTAACTACTGCAATGTAGTTTAACTACATCTATAACTACTTAACGTTGTCCAATAACACCAATCCCTTGTAGTGTTCTTGGACACCTAAGTATGAATCACAAGCAATAATAAACTTTGGCTCAAGCCATTGCTACGAGCGTCAAATACAAAGCTTGCGGCGGGATTCTTTCTGTGCCTACGCGATAAACGAAGTTGCAGAATTATTTCACAGCAAATGAGGCTTCACTAGACAAGCATTAAAAGTGAAGATTTAGTACACATGCACGACACAATTGCTCTGCACCTCCGTTCTTATCAAACAAGTAGCTCAAGGTAAAAGTCGAAAGCACAATCGTGCCGTAAAGCTTGCGGCAAAATTAGAAGTAGTTGGCACCTTCAGTAACCTAACTACTGTAGTTAACTACTTAAAATAGTAGTTTAACTAGTAGTTGCCACTACATTTCTGCAAGTAGTTAATAACTACTTTTTAACTACAATCAGGTAGTTTAACTAGTAGTTTAACTACATGTAGTTAACTACTGGCCATCACTGCTGTTTACGTCCACAGCCTATAAATAGACACTCTCTAGTTTTCCAGAAACCAATTTCACCTCATTTGCTCATTGCTTTCTCCACTCACCTCTTACATTTCGCTGAAAGGCCCATCTCTGAGGCGCTTGCCGATATTTCTTTCCAATGGTAAAAATATTTTCACCCAACAGGATGCTGTTTAGGTCCACAGCCTATAAATAGACACTCTCTAGTCTTCCAGAAACCAATTTCACCGCATTTGCTCAATGCTTCCCCACCCACTTCTTACATTTTGCTGAAAGGCCCATCTCCGAGGCGCTTGCCAATATTTCTTTCCAATGTTAAAAATATTTCCACCCCAATGGGATGCAGTTTAGGTCCATATCATATAAGTAGACACTCTGTAGTTTTCCAGAAACCAATTTCGCCTAATTTGCTCAATGCTTTCCCCACCCACCTCTTACATTTTGGTGCAGTACGCATCTCCGAGGCACTTGCCGATATTTCATTCCAATGTTAAAAATATTTCCACCCCAACGGGATGCAGTTTAGGTCCACAGCCTATAAATAGATACTCTCTAGCTTTCCAGAAACCAATTTCATCTCATTTGCTCAATGCTTTCAGCACCCACCTCTTACATTTCGCTGAAAGGCCCATCTCTGAGGCGCTTGCCTATATTTTTTTCCAATGGTAAAAATATTTCCTCCCCAATGGGATGCAGTTTAGGTCCATATCCTGTAAGTAGACACTCTGTAGTTTTCCAGAAACCAATTTCGCCTCATTTGCTCAATGCTTTCCCCACCCACCTCTTACATTTCGCTGCAGTACGCATCTCCGAGGCACTTGTCGATATCTCTTTCCAATGTTAAAAATATTTCCACCCCAACTGGATGCTGTTTAGGTCCACAGCCTATAAATAGACACTCTCTAGTCTTCCGGAAACCAATTTCACCTCATTTGCTCAATGCTTTCCCCACCCACCTTTTACATTTTGCTGTAAGGCCCATCTCCGAGGCGCTTGCTGATATTTCTTTCCAATGTTAAAAATATTTCCACCCCAATGGGATGCAGTTTAGGTCCATATCCTATCAGTAGACACTCTGTAGTTTTCCAGAAACCAATTTCGCCTCATTTGCTCAATGCTTTCCCCACCCACCTCCTACATTTCGCTGCAGTATGCATCTCCGAGGCACTTGCCGATATTTCTTTCCAATGTTAAAAATATTTCCACCCCAACGGGATGCAGTTTAGGTCCACAGGCTATAAATAGATACTCTCTAGTTTTCCAGAAACCAATTTCACCTCATTTGCTCAATGCTTTTCCCACCCACCTTTTACATTTCGCTGAAACGCCCATCTCCGAGGCGCTTGCCGATATTTCTTTCCAATGTTAAAAATATTTCCACTTCAATGGGATGCAGTTTAGGTCCATATCCTATAAGTAGACACTGTAGTTTTCCAGAAACCAATTTCACCTCATTTGCTCAATGCTTTCCCCACCCACCTCTTACATTTTGGTGCAGTACGCATCTCCGAGGCACTTGTCGATATTTCTTTTTAATGTTAAAAATATTTCCACCCCAACGGGATGCAGTTTAGGTCCACAGCCTATAAATAGACACTCTGTAGTTTTCCAGAAACCAATTTCACCTCATTTGCTCAACGCTTTCCCCACCCACCTCTTACATTTCGCTGCAGTACGCATCTCCCAGGCACTTGCCGATATTTCTTTCCAATGTTAAAAATATTTCCACCCCAACGGGATGCAGTTTAGGTCCACAGCCTATAAATAGATAATCTCTAGTTTTCCAGAAACCAATTTCGCTTCATTTGCACAATGCTTTCCCTACCCACCTCTTACATTTCGCTGCAGTACGCATCTCCGAGGCAGTTGTCGATATTTCTTTCCAATGTTAAAAATATTTCCACCCCAACTGGATGCAGTTTAGAGGTCCATATCCTATAAGTAGACACCCTGTAGTTTTCTAGAAACCATTTTCACCTCATTTGCTCAATGCTTTCCCCACCCACCTCTTACATTTCGCTGCAGTACGCATCTCCGAGGCACTTGCCGATATTTCTTTCAATGTTAAAAATATTTCCACCCAACGCGATGCGGTTTAGGTCCACAGCCTATAAATAGACACTGTCTAGTTTTCTAGAAACCAATTTCATCTCATTTGCTCAATGCTTTCCCCACTCACCTCTTACATTTCGCTGAAAGGCCCATCTCTGAGGCGCTTGCCGATATTTCTTTCCAATGTTAAAAATATTTCCACCCCAATGGGATGCAGTTTAGGTCCATATCCTATAAGTAGACACTCTGTAGTTTCCAGAAACCAATTTCACCTCATTTGCTCAATGCTTTCCCCACCCACCTCTTACATTTTGGTGCAGTACGCATCTGCGAGGTACTTGTCGATATCTCTTTCCAATGTTAAAAATATTTCCACCCCAACTGGATGCTGTTTAGGTCCACAGCCTATAAATAGACACTCTCTAGTCTTCCAGAAACCAATTTCACCTCATTTGCTCAATGCTTCCCCATCCACCTCTTACATTTTGCTGAAAGGCCCATCTCAGAGGCGCTTGCCGATATTTCTTTCCAATGTTAAAAATATTTCCACTTCAATGGGATGCAGTTTAGGTCCATATCCTATAAGTAGACACTGTAGTTTTCCAGAAACCAATTTCACCTCATTTGCTCAATGCTTTCCCCACCCACCTCTTACATTTTGGTGCAGTGCGCATCTCCGAGGCACTTGTCGATATTTCTTTCCAATGTTAAAAATATTTCCACCCCAATGGGATGCAGTTTAGGTCCATATCCTATAAGTAGACACTCTGTAGTTTTCCAGAAACCAATTTCGCCTCATTTGCTCAATGCTTTCCCCACCCACCTCTTACATTTTGGTGCAGTACGCATCTCCGAGGCACTTGTTGATATTTCTTTCCAATGTTAAAAATATTTCCACCCCAACGGGATGCAGTTTAGGTCCACAGCCTATAAATAGACACTCTGTAGTTTTCCAGAAACCAATTTCACCTCATTTGCTCAATGCTTTCCCCACCCACCTCTTACATTTCGCTGCAGTACGCATCTCCCAGGCACTTGCCGATATTTCTTTCCAATGTTAAAAATATTTCCACTTCAATGGGATGCAGTCTAGGTCCATATACTATAAGTAGTCACTCTGTAGTTTTCCAGAAACCAATTTCACCTCATTTGCTCAATGCTTTCCCCACCCAGCTCTTACATTTCGCTGCAGTACGCATCTCCGAGGCACTTGCCAATATTTCTTTCCAATGTTAAAAATATTTCCACCCCAATGGGATGCAGTTTAGGTCCATATCCTATAAGTAGACACTCTGTAGTTTTCCAGAAACCAATTTCGCCTCGTTTGCTCAACGCTTCCGCACCCAGCTCTTACATTTCGCTGCAGTACGCATCTCCGAGGCACTTGCCGATATTTCTTTCCAATGTTAAAAATATTTCCACCCTGATGGGATGCAGTTTAGGTCCATATCCTAAAAGTAGACATTCTGTAGTTTTCCAGAAACCAATTTCACCTCATTTGCTCAATGCTGTCCCCACCCACCTCTTACATTTTGGTGCAGTACGCATCTCCGAGGCACTTGTCGATATTTCTTTCCAATGTTAAAAATATTTCCACCCCAATGGGATGTAGTTTAGGTCCATAGCCTATCAATAGACACCTTGATGTTTTCCAGAAACCAATTTCACCTCATTTGCTCAATGCTTTCCCCACCCACCTCTTACATTTCGCTGAAAGGCCCATCTCCGAGGTGCTTGCCGATATTTCTTTCAAATGTAAAAATATTTCCACCCCAATGGGATGCACTTTAGGTCCATATCGTATAAGTAGACACTCTGTAGTTTCCCAGAAACCAATTTCACCTGATTTGCTCAATGCTTTCCCCACCCACCTCTTACATTTTGGTGCATTACGCATCTCCGAGGCACTTGTCGATATTTCTTTCCAATGTTAAAAATATTTCCACCCCAATGGGATGCAGTGTAGGTCCATAGCCTATAAATAGACACCTTGATGTTTTCCAGAAACCAATTTCACCTCATTTTCTCAATGCTTTCCCCACCCACCTCTTACATTTCGCTGAAATGTACATCTCCGAGGCGCTTGCTGATATTTCTTTCCAATGTTAAAAATATTTCCACCCCAATGGAATGCAGTTTAGGTCCATATCCTATAAGTAGACACTGTAGTTTTCCAGAAACCATTTTCACCCCATTTGCTCAATGCTTTCCCCATCCACCTCTTACATTTCGCTGCACTACGCATCTCCGAGGCACTTCCAAATATTTCTTTCCAATGTTAAAAATATTTCCACCCCAACGGGATGCAGTTTAGGTCCACAGCCTATAAATCGACACTCTCTAGTTTTCCAGAAACCAATTTCACCTCATTTTCTCAATGCTTTCCCCACTCACCTCTTACATTTCGCTGCAGTACGCATCTCCGAGGCACTTGTCGATATTTCTTTCCAATGTTAAAAATATTTCCACCCCAACTGGATGCAGTTTAGAGGTCCATATCCTATAAGTAGACACCCTGTAGTTTTCTAGAAACCATTTTCACCTCATTTGCTCAATGCTTTCCCCACCCACCTCTTACATTTCGCTGCAGTACGCATCTCCGAGGCACTTGCCGATATTTCTTTCAATGTTAAAAATATTTCCACCCAACGCGATGCGGTTTAGGTCCACAGCCTATAAATAGACACTGTCTAGTTTTCTAGACACCAATTTCATCTCATTTGCTCAATGCTTTCCCCACTCACCTCTTACATTTCGCTGAAAGGCCCATCTCTGAGGCGCTTGCCGATATTTCTTTCCAATGTTAAAAATATTTCCACCCCAACTGGATGCTGTTTAGGTCCACAGCCTATAAATAGACACTCTCTAGTCTTCCAGAAACCAATTTCAGCTCATTTGCTCAATGCTTCCCCACCCACCTCTTACATTTTGCTGAAAGGCCCATCTCAGAGGCGCTTGCCGATATTTTTTCCAATGTTAAAAATATTTCCACCCCAACGGGATGCAGTTTAGGTCCATATCCTATAAGTAGACACTGTAGTTTTCCAGAAACCAATTTCACCTCATTTGCTCAATGCTTCCCCACCCACCTCTTACATTTTGCTGAAAGGCCCATCTCCGAGGCACTTGTCGATATTTCTTTCCAATGTTAAAAATATTTCCACCCCAATGGGATGCAGTTTAGGTCCATATCCTATAAGTAGACACTGTAGTTTTCCAGAAACCAATTTCACCTCATTTGCTCAATGCTTTCCCCACCCACCTCTTACATTTTGGTGCAGTACGCATCTCCGAGGCACTTGTCGATATTTCTTTCCAATGTTAAAAATATTTCCACCCCAATGGGATGCAGTTTAGGTCAATATCCTATAAGTAGACACTCTGTAGTTTTCCAGAAACCAATTTCACCTCATTTGCTCAATGCTTTCCCCACCCACCTCTTACATTTTGGTGCAGTACGCATCTCCGAGGCACTTGTTGATATTTCTTTCCAATGTTAAAAATATTTCCACTCCAACGGGATGCAGTTTAGGTCCACAGCCTATAAATAGACACTCTGTAGTTTTCCAGAAACCAATTTCACCTCATTTGCTCAATGCTTTCCCCACCCACCTCTTACATTTCGCTGCAGTACGCATCTCCCAGGCACTTGCCGATATTTCTTTCCAATGTTAAAAATATTTCCACCCAACGCGATGCGGTTTAGGTCCACAGCCTATAAATAGACACTGTCTAGTTTTCTAGAAACCAGTTTCATCTCATTTGCTCAATGCTTTCCCCACTCACCTCTTACATTTCGCTGAAAGGCCCATCTCTGAGGCGCTTGCCGATATTTCTTTCCAATGTTAAAAATATTTCCACCCCAATGGGATGCAGTTTAGGTCCATATCCTATAAGTAGACACTCTGTAGTTTCCAGAAACCAATTTCACCTCATTTGCTCAATGGTTTCCCCACCCACCTCTTACATTTTGGTGCAGTACGCATCTGCGAGGCACTTGTCGATATCTCTTTCCAATGTTAAAAATATTTCCACCCCAACTGGATGCTGTTTAGGTCCACAGCCTGTAAATAGACACTCTCTAGTCTTCCAGAAACCAATTTCACCTCATTTGCTCAATGCTTCCCCACCCACCTCTTACATTTTGCTGAAAGGCCCATCTCAGAGGCGCTTGTCGATATTTCTTTCCAATGTTAAAAATATTTCCACTTCAATGGGATGCAGTTTAGGTCCATATCCTATAAGTAGACACTGTAGTTTTCGAGAAACCAATTTCACCTCATTTGCTCAATGCTTTCCCCACCCACCTCTTACATTTTGGTGCAGTACGCATCTCCGAGGCACTTGTCGATATTTCTTTCCAATGTTAAAAATATTTCCACCCCAATGGGATGCAGTTTAGGTCCATATCCTATAAGTAGACACTCTGTAGTTTTCCAGAAACCAATTTCACCTCATTTGCTCAATGCTTTCCCCACCCACCTCTTACATTTTAGTGCAGTACGCATCTCCGAGGCACTTGTTGATATTTCTTTCCAATGTTAAAAATATTTCCACCCCAACGGGATGCAGTTTAGGTCCACAGCCTATAAATAGATAATCTCTTGTTTTCCAGAAACCAATTTCGCTTCATTTGCACAATGCTTTCTCCACCCACCTCTTACATTTCGCTGCAGTACGCATCTCCCAGGCACTTGCCGATATTTCTTTCCAATGTTAAAAATATTTCCACCCCAACGGGATGCAGTTTAGGTCCACAGCCTATAAATAGATAATCTCTAGTCTTCCAGAAACCAATTTCACCTCATTTGCTCAATGCTTTCCCCACCCACCTCTTACATTTTGTTGAAAGGCCCATCTCCGAGGCGCTTGCTGATATTTTTTTCCAATGTTAAAAATATTTCCACCCCAATGGGATGCAGTTTAGGTCCATATCCTATAAGTAGACACTCTGTAGTTTTCCAGAAACCAATTTCGCCTCATTTGCTCAATGCTTTCCCCACCCACCTCTCATATTTTGCTGCAGTACGCATCTCCGAGGCACTTGCCGATATTTCTTTCCAATGTTAAAAATATTTCCACCCCAACGGGATGCAGTTTAGGTCCACAGCCTATAAATAGATACTCTCTAGTTTTCCAAAAAAACCAATTTCACCTCATTTTCTCAATGCTTTTCCCACCCACCTCTTACATTTCGCTGAAACGCCCATCTCCGAGGTGCTTGCCGATATTTCTTTCCAATGTTAAAAATATTTCCACTTCAATGGGATGCAGTCTAGGTCCATATCCTATAAGTAGTCACTCTGTAGTTTTCCAGAAACCAATTTCTCCTCATTTGCTCAATGCTTTCCTCACCCACCTCTTACATTTTGGTGCAGTACGCATCTCCGAGGCACTTGTCGATATTTCTTTCCAATGTTAAAAATATTTCCACCCCAACGGGATGCAGTTTAGGTCCACAGCCTATAAATAGACACTCTGTAGTTTTCCAGAAACCAATTTCACCTCATTTGCTCAATGCTTTCCCCACCCACCTCTTACATTTCGCTGCAGTACGCATCTCCGAGGCACTTGCTGATATTTCTTTCCACTGTTAAAAATATTTCCATTTAACGGGATGCAGTTTAGGTCCAAAGCCTATAAATAGACACTCTCTAGTTTTCCAGAAACCAATTTCACCTCATTTGCTCAATGCTTTCCTCACACACCTCTTACATTTCACCGCTGTACGCATCTCCGAGGAACTTGTCGATATTTCTTTCCAATGTTAAAAATATTTCCACCCAGAGTGGATGCAGTTTAGGTCCATATCCTATAAGTAGACACTCTGTAGTTTTCCAGAAACCAATTTCACCTTATTTGCTCAATGCTTTTCCCACCCACCTCTTACATTTCGCTGCAGTACGCATCTCTGAGACACAATGCCGATATTTCGTTCCAATGTTAAAGATATTTCAACCCCAACGGGTTGCAGTTCACGTCTATATCCTATAAGTAGACAGTCTGTAGTTGCATAATGTAAAAAACCCCGAGACTAGGGAACACGAAGGGACAGACACAAACACGAAGTCTCAAACAGAGCTGAAAATTTTACTTCACAAAACAGAAATATATACAAACAGAAGGGAAAGGAACACCAGTTGAGAACAAAATAGAAGGTCATTTCGGGGGAACGAGCAGTCTGTTCAAGGCCGGACCGAGGATTACGGAAGGTTTGCTGACACAGTTCCCACAAGAAGTTATGAAAAGTGTCTCTCTCAACAGTCTTCTGTGTGGGTCCACTTCGGATGCCTTTACAATTGTTTCATCCCATAGAGGGAAGCAATCTGAGCATTCTTCCAAATGTTTTGCAATTTCAGAGTTTGAGGCTTTATTTTTTACTTTTAAAGAATGCTCTCTCAAACGATCATTTAAGCAACGTTTTGTCTGGCCAATATAACAGAAACGGCTGTACGCCGAAATAAATCTTTTAAAATAAAACATTAAAAAATCCACGCTTAAAATTCCACTCTTCGAAATCCATTTTCTGAAATAAACCGTTTAAAAATACACGTCCTCAAAATAAACGCTGTTAAAATAAATCATGGTTAGGCTTAGGAAGGTAACGCTCCGTAAAGTAGTAGTAGCCGTATGGGCGTCACGATGTTCTTTTCGGCGAAACATGCTATTATGATGTTTCTTGCTCATGTTTGTATTGTTATCAATTATATAACAACTTAGGATTTCGAAATATCCAGCTTAAAAGTGATGACAGACGATGCGCGTATGAATACAGGACACGCACACTTGATCATACCTGGGTAGTAATAGTAATGAAATTACAGTAATGAATTACCTTTTCTGGTAATTTGTAATGTAATGCATTACATTTGATATTAGGTAATTTGTAATGTAAATTAATTACATTTGGGCTGTAATTTTATTGACATTACTCATTACTTTTTGCAAAAGAATCGAGCGTGTGTTCTGTGTTGGCACTTGGCAGAAAGGCAGTTGGGGGTCTAGCGAGTGAAAAGAATTCCAACGGCACTATGAACGGTGACGCACTCCATCGGCACGTGGAACGTCAATTCCCTTTGACGAGCCAGTTGCCTTAGGCAGGGCACCCACAAACAAACGTTGTTAGGTCAACGGTTTGTAGCCCTGGAGAACCATTGTTTGCGGGCCCCATCCTCCTGACAATCTTCCTGTTGTCGTGATACATTGTGTCTCCTTCGTCTCTACATTGTGGAACGATACGTCATACGTGGCACACTAGCATGACACGTAGAAGAGACAAATAAAAGAGTACAAGCTAACTGTTGATACATTGTAAGCATACATTTTTTTCCTCGAATTTCGGGGAAGGCAAGTTTCGTCAACTAATGTAATTTAATTACATTTTAGAAGTAATTTACCCAGGTATGCTCTTGATCCTTGAGTCAGCTGAGCGCTGTGGACGGATTGCGCGGCGACGGTCATTCCCACTGGTAAAAGAAAGGCCAAGAAAGCGCACACGCACACGAAAAAGAGAAACGCAAAATCAGAAAACACACCAAAGAATGGCCAAACTCTCCTGATAGTCGGCTCTATATTAGACTATATTACACCGATGTTACTTGCACTGCTAAAAAGAACTTCACCGAATAATACGCTCCCGGGCGTCCGTCATTCCGAATTATATGAGCCCCCCCCCCTCCCCCTTTTTGAAGTTGGCAAAACTGGTCACGGAACACATAAAGACAGACGACCTACTTCCGGTGTATCGAAATCCTCGTTCACAGTTATAGCCCTGGCTAGCCCCAAGCACGAGGAGGGTACTATTTTCCGCGGCGGACGTAGAGCCGTCGGCTGTCCACAAATCAGGGACGATGGATGTTAAAAGATTTATTTCGAAGCGTTTATTCTTCAAAGTTTATTTTTCGGAGTTTATTTCGACAGCGTGGATTTTCTCATGATTTATATTGAAGAGTTTATTTTGCAAATTTGATATTTAAGAGATTTATTTTTGAACGTTTTATTTGTACATGATTTTTTTCGGCGTCATCCCACAGAAACCACAAGCTAAGGGGATCTGGTAAACAACGTTTGAAGAACAGGGGACAAATTTATTCCGGTGATTCTTGCAAAAAACTTCAGGTTTTGCGAAAGGCGTGAGGCGGTCAAGACGGAAGTTGTTCTTGAAAACGATGTTGATTTGAAACTTCTTCGCAACGGCTAACAAGTTGTGAGACACTTTGTGAAAGAAGGGTAAAACCACCCGTTTGGGGACAGAGGGCTTAGTTTCGGGTGAACCAGGAAGCAAGGTGTTTAACAAAACATTTAAAGCACCAAGTAACATGTGATGGGGGTAACCGGCGTCATTCAAACGGAGAAGCTGACTTCCCACAGAGGGAATGATATGATGACAACAAGATTTTTTTACGGCATTTGATAGGATACCTGTGATCAAACCCCGTTTTACAGTTTTAGAATGACAACTTGAAGCGGGCAAAATGGGTTTAGCTTGAGATTTGCCGTAAGACCAACAAAAAGCGGGTTGTAACAAGAGTCTGATATCAAGAAACTGAAGCACGCCAACAGTGGTTAACTCACTGGTAAATACAAGCTCTGGGGCTGCGGACACAACTACATTTTTACACTGATCAATAACACTCTCATTGGTGGAAATGAAAATCAGATCATCTACAAACCTTTTTACAATGACATCAATTGAAGACAGAGAGGATATAAAGGATAAAACAGCGTTGTCAATTACACTCAGGTAAATCTCGGAAAGAACAGGCGCGATGCTCGAGCCAATACAGATACCAGTTTTTTGGGTGTACAGATGCCCGTCAATACTTATGGCAGTTGATCTCAGATAAAGTTCTAGTAAGCGCAAAAATTCAGTTACAGATATACCAACTTTCGATTGAAAGCGCACCAAGTTATCTTCAAGAAATCTGCGTACTCTAATCAACAACACATTCTCTTGCAGTGAATAGTATAGATCCTTGATGTCTAAGGAAAAAGCAAAGCATTTCTTTCCATGAAACAACTGTAAATCCGAAATAAGTTGTTCAGAGTTTTTCAAAGTTAAACCGCTGGGGACAAAAATAGAGGAAAATCCATTTAGCAAAAAGATCGAAACAATTTTTTGCCAGGTTTGATTCTCATTGATTACGATTCTAAGCGGCATGTCCACCTTGTGATCCTTGAGCAAATACTTTACAGCGAAAGTTCCACGAGAAGCAGAGCGTATACAGTTACATAGGGCAGTCAGATCATTGTCGAGAAGAATAGAACAAATCGACTTCTTGATCTTGTCCAAAGCATGGTTATACGGTTTCAAAACGTTTTCAATAGCTGCCGACCTCTTAGATGCAAAAACACTTTCAGGTAGAACAGCGAATTTTGCAGACTTATCAGTTTGCAACAGACATAAGTTGTTCTCAGACATTTCATTACGAACTAACTTAACAGGAAAAAGATTACGGTTTACGGGACGGTTGTTCGAACCCAGAGTGTGCGAAATGTGGTGTACTGCCTGAGAAATGAAAGACGAGGATAAGGAGGGATCAGTTATGACAGACGAAACCTTATAAATGCAAGCGGCTACATCTAAACGGGAGGGAGTCAAGTTTAAACAAAACTTAGGGCCCTTTGATAAAATCGCAGTTGTGCGGGCAGACACAGGAGCACAAGTAGGGTTTACAAGGCACGAAGGCGGCGCTTTTTTCGGACTTGGCTGATGAGCAGGCGCACGAAGAGAAGATCTCAATGCAGCAAACTTACAAAAGAAGGCAGAATTGCATAGCGCGGTCCACTGAGCAAACTCGACGGTGTGACGAAAGTTTGGCCCCAGAAGCAATGCCCATAGGGTATCCGCCGATGAAACAAGGAACTTAAACTGCTCATTCACAACAGTTCTGTGTGACGTCAGAAGCTTCTTTTTCCTTTGCCAAGGTAGGTCCTGGGGTGGAAGGTGGCCACAAATGGACGAAACCAGCCGTCTTTTTCGGAGCTGGAGGCCCAGGAAGCAGAATTCAGCTTGGGTGGTAGCAATGCAGTGACCAAGTTTACAAAGTGTGAACAAGGCTTGGAGACGTAGGGTATGAAGACTAGAAAACGATGAAGAACCAAGAAGCAGATGTTCAGTATGAGGGACGAAGCTTGCATGTGGATATGACAATGAAAAAATGGCTAGGAAGCAAGCAAGCTGGTGAAGATGATGCATAACGTAAAAAACCCCGAGACTAGGGAACACGAAGGGACAGACACAAACACGAAGTCTCAAACACAGCTGAAAATTTTACTTCACAAAACAGAAATATATACAAACAGAAGGGAAAGGAACACCAGTTGAGAACAAAATAGAAGGTCATTTCGGGGGAACGAGCAGTCTGTTCAAGGCCGGACCGAGGATTACGGAAGGTTTGCTGACACAGTTCACACTTTGTAAACTTGGTCACTGCATTGCTACCACCCAAGCTGAATTCTGCTTCCTGGGCCTCCAGCTCCGAAAAAGACGGCTGGTTTCGTCCATTTGTGGCCACCTTCCACCCCAGGACCTACCTTGGCAAAGGAAAAAGAAGCTTCTGACGTCACACAGAACTGTTGTGAGTGAGCAGTTTAAGTTCCTTGTTTCATCGGCGGATACCCTATGGGCACTGCTTCTGGGGCCAAACTTTCGTCACACCGTCGAGTTTGCTCAGTGGACCGCGCTATGCAATTCTGCCTTCTCTTGTAAGTTTGCTGCATTGAGATCTTCTCTTCGTGCGCCTGCTCATCAGCCAAGTCCGAAAAAAGCGCCGCCTTCGTGCCTTGTAAACCCTACTTGTGCTCCCGTGTCTGCCCGCACAACTGCGATTTTATCAAAGGGCCCTAAGTTTTGTTTAAACTTGACTCCCTCCCGTTTAGATGTAGCCGCTTGCATTTATAAGGCTTCGTCTGTCATAACTGATCCCTCCTTATCCTCGTCTTTCGTTTCTCAGGCAGTACACCACATTTCGCACACTCTGGGTTCGAACAACCGTCCCGTAAACCGTAATCTTTCTCCTGTTAAGTTAGTTCGTAATGAAATGTCTGAGAACAACTTATGTCTGTTGCAAACTGATAAGTCTGCAAAATTCGCTGTTCTACCTGAAAGTGTTTTTGCATCTAAGAGGTCAGCAGCTATTGGAAACGTTTTGAAACCGTATAACCATGCTTTGGACAAGATCAACAAGTCGATTTGTTCTATTCTTCTCGACAATGATCTGACTGCCCTATGTAACTGTATACGCTCTGCTTCTCGTGGAACTTTCGCTGTAAAGTATTTGCTCAAGGATCACAAGGTGGACATGCCGCTTAGAATCGTAATCAATGAGAATCAAACCTGGCAAAAAATTGTTTCGATCTTTTTGCAAAATGGATTTTCCTCTATTTTTGTCCCTAGCGGTTTAACTTTGAAAAACTCTGAACAACTTATTTCGGATTTACAGTTGTTTCATGGAAAGAAATGCTTTGCTTTTTCCTTAGACATCAAGTATCTGTACTATTCACTGCAAGAGAATGTGTTGTTGATTAGAGTACGCAGATTTCTTGAAGATAACTTGGTGCGCTTTCAATCGAAAGTTGGTATATCTGTAACTGAATTTTTGCGCTTACTAGAACTTTATCTGAGATCAACTGCCATAAGTATTGACGGGCATCTGTACACCCAAAAAACTGGTATCTGTATTGGCTCGAGCATCGCGCCTGTTCTTTCCGAGATTTACCTGAGTGTAATTGACAACGCTGTTTTATCCTTTATATCCTCTCTGTCTTCAATTGATGTCATTGTAAAAAGGTTTGTAGATGATCTGATTTTCATTTCCACCAATGAGAGTGTTATTGATCAGTGTAAAAATGTAGTTGTGTCCGCAGCCCCAGAGCTTGTATTTACCAGTGAGTTCCCCACTGTTGGCGTGCTCCAGTTTCTTGATATCAGACTCTTATTACAACCCGCTCTTTGTTGGTCTTACGGCAAATCTCAAGCTAAACCCATTTTGCCCGCTTCAAGTTGTCATTCTAAAACTGTAAAACGGGGTTTGATCACAGGTATCCTATCAAATGCCGTAAAAAATCTTGTTGTCATCATATCATTCCCTCTGTGGGAAGTCAGCTTCTCCGTTTGAATGACGCCGGTTACCCCCATCACATGTTACTTGGTGCTTTAAATGTTTTGTTAAACACCTTGCTTCCTGGTTCACCCGAAACTAAGCCCTCTGTCCCCAAACGGGTGGTTTTACCCTTCTTTCACAAAGTGTCTCACAACTTGTTAGCCGTTGCGAAGAAGTTTCAA
Organism: Ornithodoros turicata; assembly: GCF_037126465.1. NCBI lineage: Eukaryota > Metazoa > Arthropoda > Arachnida > Ixodida > Argasidae > Ornithodoros > Ornithodoros turicata. The sequence goes on from NC_088207.1 coordinate 25,949,650, forward strand.
ATCAACATCGTTTTCAAGAACAACTTCCGTCTTGACCGCCTCACGCCTTTCGCCAAACCTGAAGTTTTTGCAAGAATCACCGGAATAAATTTGTCCCCTGTTCTTCAAACGTTGTTTACCAGATCCCCTTAGCTTGTGGTTTCTGTTATATTGGCCAGACAAAACGTTGCTTAAATGATCATTTGAGAGAGCATTCTTTAAAAGTAAAAAATAAAGCCTCAAACTCTGAAATTGCAAAACATTTGGAAGAATGCTCAGATTGCTTCCCTCTATGGGATGAAACAATTGTAAAGGCATCCGAAGTGGACCCACACAGAAGACTGTTGAGAGAGACACTTTTCATAACTTCTTGTGGGAACTGTGTCAGCAAACCTTCCGTAATCCTCGGTCAGGCCTTGAACAGACTGCTCGTTCCCCCGAAATGACCTTCTATTTTGTTCTCAACTGGTGTTCCTTTCCCTTCTGTTTGTATATATTTCTGTTTTGTGAAGTAAAATTTTCAGCTCTGTTTGAGACTTCGTGTTTGTGTCTGTCCCTTCGTGTTCCCTAGTCTCGGGTTTTTTTACATTATGCATCATCTTCACCAGCTCGCTTGCTTCCTAGCCATTTTTTCATAGTCTAGTTTTCCAGAAACCAATTTCACCTCATTTGCTCAATGCTTTCCCCACCCACCTCTTACATTTCGCTGCAGTACGCGTCTCCGAGGCACTTGTCGATATTTCTTTCCAATGTTAAAAATATTTCCACCCCAACGGGATGCAGTTTAGGTCCACAGCCTATAAATAGACACTCTTAAGTTTTCCAGAAACCAATTTCACCTCATTTGCTCAATGCTTTCCCCACCTGCCTCTCACATTTCGCTGCAGTACGCATCTCCGAGACACAATGCCGATATTTCTTTCCAATGTTAAAAATATTTCCACCCCAACGGGATGCAGTTCAGGTCTATATCCTATAAGTAGACACTCTGTAGTTTTCCAGAAACCAATTTCACCTCATTTGCTCAATGCTTTCCCCACCCACCTCTTACATTTCTCTGCAGTACGCATCTCCGAGACACAATACGCTGTGCAAGTGCGTCTCTGCGCATGAGAGGAGACAGTGAGAGGGAAGAGAGAGGGCACCGCCGTAGCCAACGGGCTTTCCGAGTGGAGTAACCGGGAGAGGAGATATGCGCAGAACGCTCGGTTACTTGCAGAGCGTATGCCGATATTTCTTTCCAATGTTAAAAATATTTCCACCCCAACGGGATGCAGTTCAGGTCTATATCCTATAAGTAGACACTCTGTAGTTTTCCAGAAACCAATTTCACCTCATTTGCTCAATGCTTTCCCCACCCACCTCTTACATTTCGCTGCAGTGCGCATCTCCGAGACACAATGCCGATATTTCTTTCCAATGTTAAAAATATTTCCACCCCAACGGGATACAGTTCAGGTCTATATCCTATGAGTAGACACTCTGTAGTTTTCCAGAAACCAATTTCACCTCATTTGCTCAATGCTTTCTCCACCCACCTCTTACATTTCGCTGCAGTACGCATCTCCGAGACACAATGCCTATATTTCTTTCCAATGTTAAAAATATTTCCACCCTAACTGGATGCAGTTTAGGTCCATATCCTATAAGTAGACGCTCTGTAGTTTTCCAGAAACCAATTTCACCTCATTTGCTCAATGCATTCCCTACCCACCTCTTACATTTCGCTGCAGTACCAATCTCCGAGGCACTTGCCGATATTTCTTTCCAATGTTAAAAATATTTCCACCCCAACGGGATGGAGTTTAGGTCCACAGCCTATAAATAGACACTCTTAAGTTTTCCAGAAACCAATTTCACCTCATTTGCTCAATGCTTTCCCCACCTGCCTCTCACATTTCGCTGCAGTACGCATCTCCGAGACACAATGCCGATATTTCTTTCTAATGTTAAAAATATTTCCACCCCAACGGGATGCAGTTCAGGTCTATATCCTATAAGTAGACACTCTGTAGTTTTCCAGAAACCAATTTCACCTCATTTGCTCAATGCTTTCCCCACCCACCTCTTACATTTCTCTGCAGTACGCATCTCCGAGACACAATACGCTGTGCAAGTGCGTCTCTGCGCATGAGAGGAGACAGTGAGAGGGAAGAGAGAGGGCACCGCCGTAGCCAACGCGCTTTCCGAGTGGAGTAACCGGGAGAGGAGATATGCGCAGAACGCTCGGTTACTTGCAGAGCGTATGCCGATATTTCTTTCCAATGTTAAAAATATTTCCACCCCAACGGGATGCAGTTCAGGTCTATATCCTACACTCTTAAAAATGAACTTCACCGCATAGCACGCTCCTAGCCAACCAACATCTCGAATGATATCGTTACGTGCCCTGATTTGTTGAAAACGGGGGGCGTACGCCTTTTTTGTGACAATTATGAACAGCATAAGTGTCACAAAAATGGCGTACGCCCCCCGTTTTCAACAAATCAGGGCAGATATCGATATCATTCGATATGATGGTTGGCTAGGACCGTGCTATATGGGTGAAGTTCATTTTTAAGAGTGTATAAGTAGACACTCTGTAGTTTTCCAGAAACCAATTTCACCTCATTTGCTCAATGCTTTCCCCACCCACCTCTTACATTTCGCTGCAGTGCGCATCTCCGAGACACAATGCCGATATTTCTTTCCAATGTTAAAAATATTTCCACCCCAACGGGATACAGTTCAGGTCTATATCCTATGAGTAGACACTCTGTAGTTTTCCAGAAACCAATTTCACCTCATTTGCTCAATGCTTTCCCCACCCACCTCTTACATTTCGCTGCAGTACGCATCTCCGAGACACAATGCCTATATTTCTTTCCAATGTTAAAAATATTTCCACCCTAACTGGATGCAGTTTAGGTCCATATCCTATAAGTAGACGCTCTGTAGTTTTCCAGAAACCAATTTCACCTCATTTGCTCAATGCATTCCCTACCCACCTCTTACATTTCGCTGCAGTACCAATCTCCGAGGCACTTGCCGATATTCCTTTCCAATGTTAAAAATATTTGCACCCCAATGGGATCCAGTTTAGGTCCATATACTATAAGTAGACACTCTGAAGTTTTCCAGAAACCAATTTGATTTCATTTGCTCAATGCTTTCCTCACCCACTTCTCACATTTCGCTGAACGGCCCGTCTCTGAGACACTTTCCGATATTTCTTTCCAATGTTAAAAATATCTATACCCCAGCATATTCAATAAAAGCTCATATTCTATAAATAGACACCCTCCAAGACAGCAAGCAAGACACCAAGCAATCCAGAAATCAATTTCACCTCATTTACTCAATGCGTTACTTACCTTGCTTAATGCTTTACTTTGTGCATTTCGCTGCAGGACCCATTTTAGAAGCACTTGCCGATATTTCTTTCCAATGTTAAAATATTTCTACTCCACTGAGATTCAATTTCGGTCCATATCCTATAGGTAGACACCCTGAAGTTTTCCAGAAACCAATTTCACTTCATTTAATCAATGATTTACTCACCCACCTCATGCATTTCGCTGCTGGACTCATTTTAGAAACACTTGCCTATATTTCTTTCCAATGTTAAAAATATTTGTACTCCACCTAGATTCAATTTAGGTCCAAATCCTATAGGTAGACGCCGTGAAGTTTTCCAGAAACCAATTTCACTTCATTTACTCAATGATTTACTCACCTACCTTGTGCATTTCGCTGCAGGACCCATTGAAGCACTTGCCGATATTTCTTTCCAATGTTAAAAATATTTCTACTCCACTGAGATTTAATTTGAGTTTATATTCTATAAATAGACCTTCTGATGTCTTCCAGAAATGAATTTTACCGCGTTCACTTCGTTTTTTATTGACACAATTGCCAAATTTGGCCAACAGTGCTCCTGTCTGGAGCAATTTCCAAAATTTTTTCCCTGTGTTAATAATTTCACCCACACTCAGATCCAATTTAAGTTTATATCCTATAAGTATACATTCTGAAGCATTCTTTCTTCATCATTCATTCAAGCATTCAAGCATTCATTCAACTTGCACATTCCAGGACGCAACACATCTCCAAACCACATGCCGATGTTTCTTTCCAGTGTTGAAAATATTTTTATCCCACATACTCAAGTTCATGTTCCGTAAATAGACACATTGAAACCTTCTAGAAGCCTACTTAATTTCCTCAATTCTTCCATCACTCACCTCGCGTATTTTGCTGCACTTTCCATTTCTAAAGCACTTGCCCATGTGTGTTTCCGATGGTAAATAATTTGACCTGAACTGAAATTTAATTTAAGTCTGTTTTCTTTAACATAAACTGTAACATAGCATACGGCATAGACACTCTTAAGCAATCCAGAAATCAATTTCACCTCATTATTCACTTCATTTTTATTCACATATTTGCCAAATTTTGAATGTCTGGATCAGTTTGTGAGGTTTCTTTCCAATGTTAAAAATAGTTCTCCCCACTGAGATCCAATTTAAGCCCATATTCTGTAAATGGAGCTCTGGTACGCTCCAGAAATCATTTTCATCTCATTCACTCCATCTTTTATTCACATAGGACAAATTTCAAGATATCGCTTGTGTCTTCAGCAGCTTGAGAAACTTCTTTCCTGTGTCAAAAAAGTTTCTACCTTACAGAGATTCAATTTAAGTCCATATTCTGCGTGTAGATGCTCTGATGTGCTCCAGAAATCTGTTTCAGCTCATTCAGTTAACTTTTTATTCACATAATGGCCACATTTTGAATATACAGCTCCTGTCTGGAGCAGTTCGCAAAATTTTGTTCCAATGTTAAATATTTTTCTCCACTGATTTCAATCGGAGTCCATATCCTATAAGTTGACATTCAGAATCTATACAGAAATTGAACACCCTGTAACGGGGCATTATGAAGCATACCAGTAAATTATTTTATTTTCATTGCCATACATGTTTTCTTTTCTTTTTGATACCTTGCAGCTTTCCCCCTATACTATAATGCCGAATCCTTCTAAGAAATCCCTGCAAATGTGAAATGCTGGTGCCACACTACTGCAATGCTTAATGTGTGACTTTTGTGAGTACAAGTTCTATGCTATTGTGCAAGTTACTACTGTAACTTTTTTTTGCCTTCTTCCTTTTTATGACAATTGCATGTCATGAAATATATGCTGCCCAACATCTACTTCTGATATTGCTGTGCTTTCCTCTTGGTATCCTGCTTTTATTTATTTTTTCAGAGCTCCGATCTCCTTCTCCGAACTTCACAAAGGTGGAGAAAGAGCACTTTCATGTATACCTTCTTCCAAGCTGCATCCTAGCCGGCTAGCCAAGGAACTAGGACAAGAGAACCATGTAACCAAGCAATTCCTGCGTCTCTTGTGTATTCATCATGGTAATTTTATTTCTAATTCTAACCAAGATAAACAGATGTTTTCACATTGTATATCATTTATTTATTTATTTTATTTATTTATCACTATACATAATGTGTTGTTACATTTCACAATATTAGACAGCAGTTTCTCTGCACATTGAATCCGGTACACTAAAACTGACAACGTAAAAATTTGTCAATCCAATTAGGGTTCCTTAACTCATACCAATCAACAATGTAATGGTGTGGGGCTAAAGTTGTCTTGTAGATAAACGCATTAGTCATTGAAGTCGATGATTTATTGCACAGTAGCTGAAGTTGCATTGTAGTACAGTTTTAAGCCAGTTAAGGAACTGCTTCACCCTTGCTAATGTTACTGCTGGCAAAGGAAGAGTGTCAGGGAATGGGGGATGTGGCTGTGTAGGGCTTAGATGGGTGCTACCAAGACTCTGTGCCCCTATAGTGTTTCTCACGACAGATAAGGTGATGCTCGCACGGGACGTAAAGTTCATGGAAAGAATGCTGGAGAGGTGGAATGTTCTCGATGGCATCACATGGTGTGTTCTTACCCCTCTAGTAGAGGAGTCTTCCTCACCATGAGGACCATCAGGAGGAGATGGCCTTCCTGGCCTGACTGGCAGTAATGGAATGTACAAGCGAGCGCACATTTCTGGCCCCACGCGTGGCCACTGTCGTTATAACTAACTGGCACGCCTTTGCAGGCCTCCAAAGGTCATTCTTTTCATGCACGTTGCCTACATCATGAAACACTTGGGCCTTTATGGTGGATGACAGGAACATATGAAGACCTATAATTTGCGGTGTTCACTCTAGAGGTGTCACCCGACAAAGTGTGCCGCTTTCACTATTACGAATAATCTTGACGGATTCGTTGTCCTCAAAGTTGATAGTTTTACACTGTTGGCGTTCATGTGGGGCGAACAGGCACCTCGTGCATCATTGCTGTTGTTTGACCTCTCTCTTTTATAGACTTAGGCTGCACAGATTGAATCCTGTGGATCAAACAGATCTGGCTGTCCACTGTTGAGATAAACCTGGTCACTTCTGAAAGGAAGAAGGCCACAAAACGAGATGATTTGTTCTTTCAACACAGTGCATGATTATCATTATATATGTTCAGACTGACGACCACAATGGAATATTTACTAGCTTTTTATATATTTTCATGTATATATATATAAACGTATACATGAAAATATATAAAAAGCTAGTAAATATATAGCCTGTGTGTGTGTGCTCCATACTGCACAATGATTCTGACTAGGGTTCCACGTAGCTCCACAATCTCTTAGTTTTTCTTTTCATCGAGCCAGGAGTGGATTAAAAATTGGTACGATGTTAATATAAGCAGCATACAAAAATATTTCCAAATTAGGTCCACATGAACAAAACTGCACAAAGTGAATTGAAAAGAATGTGAAAAAAAGAGGGGATTGAGCCTATTAGAGAGCAAAAAATACAGCACAAGTGTACAACATGTGGAATGAAAACACACACACACATAACCAGTTCTTGAATTGCTGGACGATGGTACCGGGAAGGCGGTTCCACTACAACGACATACGAGGAAGAAATGAATTCAGAAATGACTTCCTTGAGCATGAGGGAATACCCACTTTCTACGGGTGATCGGCACGATATGAGATGTATGTAGCCTGTTATACCAAAGATTCCCTGAGGTGATTATTATGAATGATAATAAATCTTGTCGAAACAAAGAGTAGTTATTTTTCGACAAGTGCGAAGTAGAAGCAGATGAAGGATATGTTTCATAGCAGTGATACTGGCGTTGTAGTTACCAAATATGAACAGGCTGCCTTGCATTGTACTGTTTCTATTGAGTTTGAAATGTTGATGTGGTTGGTATCCCACACAGAGCCGTGTCTTCCAACTTAGGAAGGGCTAGTGATTTATACAGTCACTATAGTGTTAGTTGGAGTGGATGAAAAAATTCAGCGGTGTAACCTGGAGCTCGAGATGCGTTGGTAGTGATGTGTTCAACATGAGGGAGCCAGGACAGGTTAGATGAAATGAAAATGCTGAGGTATTTGTAAAGTGATACCCAGAGACCGTGGTGATATTGACTCAAATGGAATGTTATTAATGGAATAAGTCGCATGCACTTTATAACTAGAGCGAGAAATTATCACAGATTTACATTTTGATAAGTTGCATGTGCCATGTTTGATACCACTAGAAAGCTTAATGAGGTCATTGTGAAGGACATAATTCCATATCAGAATTTACCCAGAATTTGGTCCTTTGGGGGAAGGGGGAGGGTATATTTACATGCTTGTCACTCAATGTTGTGCAATCACACCAGATTTTAGGGGGGTCCCCTCCAGATATTTTTTTCTGGGGGGGGGGAGGGGGGTCTGTATAAACGCTGTGAAAGTGCGTCTCTGCGCATGAAAGGAGGCAGTGAGAGGGAAGAGGGAGGGTGCCGCCGTAGCCAGTGGGGCTTTCCGAGTGGAGTAACCGGGAGAGGAGATATGCGCAGAACGCTCGGTTACTTGCAGAGCGTAAATCACTGATGTAAGATCATTTGGAAGGTCGTTAATGTATAGTTATGTTTCGCTTTCCGGATCTGGAAAACTTGCATTACCGAGAACGAGCCTGCTACCGTAGGACTTGGTCCCGGTTATCCTGGAAGAAGACCAACTTTCTGAGACATTAGCAGGTTGACTCAGTGCATGCTGTGGGTGTGACCAGAATTCTGTCACACATTACTATTAATTGCAATCAGCTCACTTTGCATGATATTTTGAAGTAACAATCTTTTTTTGTTCCCTTTTCTGGAGCTATAAAGGAGAGTTTCAAATTTGTCGGGTTCTCCCGGAAAGGGCTAAAGATGGGACTGTTTGGTGGCTCATACTTTCAAATTGGTAAAAATCCATGTGCCAGGGAACAAACAAAAAAGGCCCAGGGAGTAGGCAGGGGTATCAATTTTAAGGTTTTCCCGGAAGCTTGCTTGGTTCAGTTATCTGGTATCCAGATGAAAAGGGACGACTACTGAGGTGTCTGGATAATGAGACATGACTGTGTGTGAGAAAGAGAAGTGGTCCAAGGACAGAATATTGGCGAACTCCAGAGAGGACAGGCGTTATACTTGGTTCATTATCGTTCATAGAGACTAACTGTGAGCAATTAGTCAAGGAATGTATCCAAGATAGAATTTTATCATCAATGCCAAGATTGTGCAATTTATGAAAAAAAGAAAAAAAAAGAGAGTGTGTGATACGTTATTGGATGCCTTCGAGAAGTCAAGAAATCTGCAGTCCGTGCAGAACGTGTGATCCAGTGTAACACGAAAGTCATGAGCAAAGGAATTAGCCGCGTTTCACAACAACTTTTTTCTAATACCGTGTTGATATGGAGAGGAGGAGGAACAGAATTTTAGGTGTTAGATAATGTGCGCTAGTATTTTACATGAAATTATGGGTCAATAATTGCTTCTTCTCTTGCACAATGCTTGTCTCCTGTTTTATGGAGTGGGACCACCTTTCCAGTCATGTGGAAGAATGATCTCTTCAAACAACATCAGCAATCTGATGCACCAGCATGCCTTCTGTTGAACTCCCCCTTCCAATTTTACACTTTCTTTAACTATGAATTCTAAGTCCCTTAAAAGTAGTATCTGCTGGTTTGAGCCCAGTATATGTTGTGGTTAACTTTCTTTTCTAAGCCAAACTCAAGTGCATCTTTCTACATTCACTGGTGTGCCTAATATTATTTTCTTCATGAACTTACCTTGAATCTGTGTGAGGTAGAAATATTTTTAGCATTGGAAAGAAACATTGGCAAGTGGTCCAAAGATTTGTCACTAGAATGTGCAAGTTTAGTGATAAAAGAATTGAGTAAATGACATGACATTTGTTTCTGGAATGCATCAGGATATCAGATTTGCAAATTGCTCCAGACCGGAGCCGTATTTTCAAAATATGGCCACTGAATAATATAAAATAATGTGTAAAATATAATATAAAATAATGTGTAAAATATAATATAAAATAATGTTTTTCATAATCTGTGAATAAAATAATGAAGTGAATGAGTTGAAATTGATTTCTGGTATGGTTCAGAATAGCTGCATATAGTGTATTGACCTAAATTGCATCTCGGTGGAGGAGAAATAATTGTACTAACATCGGAAAGGGATATGGGCAAATGCTTCAGAAACGGGCAGTGAGGAGAAGTGTGTGAGGAAAGTGATGAAAGGATTGAGAAAATTAAGTGAAATTGATTTTTGGAATGTAATGTAGAATATGTTTAACATTGAAAACAAACATTGGCAGGCGGTTTGGAGATGTGCCCTGGAATGTGCAAGTTGAGTAATTAAAGAATTCAGTAAATGACAGAAAATGTGTTTCCGGAATGCTTCACAATGTTTACTTATAGGATACTCAATTAAATTCAATCCCAGTGGGGAGATATTTTTAATATCAGAAAGAAATTTTGCAAATTCTTCCAGACACGAGCAGTCTTTTATAAATTTTGCAAATTTTGAAATGAACAAAACAAATTGAACAAAACATTGAATGAAATTAAATTAATTTTGTAGCCTTTCACACTATCTACTTATAGTATGTGGAGTTATCCACAACCTCAGTAGAGGTTCAACCTGACCTAATATACTTAACATTGGCAAACAACACTGGCAAGTGCTTCAGAAGTAAGCCATGCATGCAAAATGTGTGAGGCTAGTAATGAAAGAATTGAGTACATGATGTGAAATCTGTTTTTGGATTCCTTCGAGATGTCTAGTTATAGGATATGAAGTTATCTGCAATCTGTTTGGGGAAGAAATATTTTTAATATTGGAAAGAAATTGCTCAAGCTGCTCTGGACAGTAGCAGCATGTTCTAAATTAGGCCTCTGTGAATAAAAAAGTGGAGTGAATGAGAAGAAACGGATTGCAGGAGTGCATCAGAGTGTCTTTTTCTTGGATATGGACCGAAACTAAACCTCACTAGGGTGGAAATATTTTTAACATTGGAAAGAAATATCGGCAAGCGCCTCGGAGATTGGTACTGCAGCGAAATGTAAGAGATGGGTGGGGAAAGCATGGAGCAAATGAGGTGGAATTGGTTTCTGGAAAACTACAGAGTGTCTATTTATAGGCTATGGACCTAAACTGCATCTAATTGGGGTGGAAATATTTTAACATTGGAAAGAAATATCGGCAAGTGCCTTGGAGATGCGTACTGCAGCGAAATGTAAGAGGTGTGTGGGGAAAGCATTGAGCAAATGAGGTGAAATTGGTTTCTGGAAAACTACAGAGTGTCTATTTATAGGCTATGGACCTAAACTGCATCTAATAGGGGTGGAAATATTTTAACATTGGAAAGAAATATCGGCAAGTGCCTTGGAGATGCGTACTGCAGCGAAATGTAAGAGGTGTGTGGGGAAAGCATTGAGCAAATGAGGTGAAATTGGTTTCTGGAAAACTACAGAGTGTCTATTTATAGGCTATGGACCTAAACTGCATCTAATAGGGGTGGAAATATTTTTAACATTGGAAAGAAATATCGGCAAGTGCCTCGGAGATTGGTACTGCAGCGAAATGTAAGAGATGGGTGGGGAAAGCATGGAGCAAATGAGGTGGAATTGGTTTCTGGAAAACTACAGAGTGTCTATTTATAGGCTATGGACCTAAACTGCATCTAATTGGGGTGGAAATATTTTAACATTGGAAAGAAATATCGGCAAGTGCCTTGGAGATGCGTACTGCAGCGAAATGTAAGAGGTGTGTGGGGAAAGCATTGAGCAAATGAGGTGAAATTGGTTTCTGGAAAACTACAGAGTGTCTATTTATAGGCTAGGGACCTAAACTGCATCTAATTGGGGTGGAAATATTTTTAACATTGGAAAGAAATATCGGCAAGTGCCTCGGAGATGGGTACTGCAGCGAAATGTAAGAGGTGGGTGGGGAAAGCATTGAGCAAATGAGGTGAAATTGGTTTCTGGAAAACTACGGAGTGTCTATTTATAGGCTATGGACCTAAACTGCATCTAATTGGGTGGAAATATTTTTAACATTGGAAAGAAATATCGGCAAGTGCCTCTGAGATGGGCACTGCAGCGAAATGTAAGAGGTGGGTGGGGAAAGCATTGAGCAAATGAGGTGAAATTGGTTTCTGGAAAACTACAGTGTCTATTTATAGGCTATGGACCTAAACTGCATCCAATTGGGGTGGAAATATTTTTAACATTGGAAAGAAATGTCAGCAAGTGACTCGGAGATCGGCCTTTCAGCGAAATGTAAGAGTTTGGTTGGGAAAGCATTGAGCAAATGAGGTGAAATTGGTTTCTGGAAAACTACAGAGTGTCTATTTATAAGCTATGGACCTAAACTGCATCCCATTGGGTTGGATATATTTTTAACATTGGAAAGAAATATCGGCAAGTGCCTCGGAGATTGGCCTTTCAGCGAAATGTAAGAGTTTGGTAGGGAAAGCATTGAGCAAATGAGGTGAAATTAGTTTCTGAAAAACTACAGACTGTCTATTTATAGGCTATGGACCTAAACTGCATCCAATTTGGGGTGGAAATATTTTTAACATTGGAAAGAAATATCAGCAAGTGCCTCGGAGATCGGCCTTTCAGCGAAATGTAAGAGTTTGGTAGGGAAAGCATTGAGCAAATGAGGTGAAATTGGTTTCTGGAAAACTACAGAGTGACTATTTATAGGCTATGGACCTAAACTGCATCCAATTGGGGTGGAAATATTTTTAACATTGGAAAGAAATGTCGGCAAGTGCCTCGGAGATGGGTACTGCAGCGAAACGTATGTGGAAAGCACTGAGCAAATGTGGTGGGTGAAATTGGTTTCTGGAAAACTGCAGTGTCTACTTATAGGACATGGAGCTAAACTGGATCCCATTGGGATGGATATATTTTTAACATTGGAAGAAAACACAGGTAAGTCCCAGTTGCTTTTCTTATGTTGAACTTGTGGTTCAGCCGCGGCTGCGCCCCAATCGGATATCCTGGAGGAGACGCTTTCGGCGGCTAAGCGGCTAAGCCGCGTGGGAAGCCACTGGTAGCCAAAGAAAGCCTAAGTCGTACGTCGGTGGTGATCACGACCTACTAGATTATAACGACCATGTCATAATCAAAAAACCCTATGAGGAGCCTGTCCGAACGATCCGCCAGGGGCGCTACTGATCGGCAGAACACGATTGGACGATGGAAATTTGAATTCTGAACGCGCAGATGCGTGTGTACGACTACCGTAGCAGACGACAGCGATAGCCCCTATGAAAACGCGTAGAATGATGATGATAATCAACCTCAGAATGAAACATCTGTGGAACGTCCACCGCTTGTACAGAAATACTAAGGTTTGCTGAAGTACAAAGTATTGTAGAAGTTGAGGAAGCAATAACTGGGACGATGGGAAGCGCCACCGCTAGCTTCCAAAAATGCGGCGCATAGAAGGGGTGCGCCTGACATGGTCGCTATAATCCAGTAGGTCGTGGTGGCGATTGGCTGACACACGGACTTTTAGACGGCTGTCTGGGGTCTGGGAGGTACCCGGGTTCGAATCCAGGTGCCGCCTGTGCTGTGTGGGGTTTTTCCTGGGTTTTCCTCAGACGCTTTCAGACATATGTCGGCACAGTACCCTTAGAAGTCGGCCCAGGACGCACATTCCCCCAGGGCGTCAGTCGTGACGTTGCCCACATCTGTGAGGCCGACAACGTCGAGCCCTTTCACCATCACCACCACCGTCTGGGGCTTTTCCTGTGTTTTCCTCGGACGCTCTTCAGACATGGACGCACATTCCCCAGCGCGTCAGTCGTGACGTTGTCCACCCCTGTGAGGCCGACAGCGGGGAGCCGTTTCGCCATCACCTCCCTCCTTCCCACCCCGATCCCTTTCATCACCACCACCACCCCCGTCTGAATGCGGCCCAGTTCCCTTAGTGTGAGGCCGACAACGGCGAGCCCTTTTACCATCACTACAGTTCCCTTAGAAGTCGGCCCAGGACGCACATTCCCTCAGAGCATCCCTTCCATGTATACAGGGTGTCCCAGAAAACGTGTCATTGAATTATAATTAAAAAACTACGCCACCTAGAATCATGCGGTCAACAGCATTTGTTCTTATTAGGTTTTTCCCACCTGCTAATGTGAATGTCATGTACTCCAAGTTTAATTATGTAAATATTTGCGAACTGAACTCGGAAATCTGCCAAGTAAAGGTCACTTTTTACCGCACCAATATGAAGAGCGTGCCGAATTCACTCAAATTTGAGATAATTCACAGTGATATTCACAAGCTATCCCATCGGAAAAAATGGCCGAATTAGAGCCCAGCACGGGCACGGGCGCGACCCGGCCCCCGGGCCGAGCCGGGCTTGTTATTGGCTGTGTGCTCCGGGCCGACAAATATGTTTCCGAGAGTCAGGCTCGGCCGGGCCACGCAGCTAATTCCATACAATGGAGATGCATTAGTTGCATTAGAAGCATATCATCATGCGCTTGCGTCATTCCTGTGCATATTTTGCAAAGACAAGCAAGGGATACTGCATTAGGCATATGATTCGACCATCTAGAACATTCTGAAAGCCACTTTACATTGCTCGTCACTCCTCACGTATTTCACAATCCCTTGGCAAAGCTTGGTGAGAGGGGTATGGACTGGGAGAAGGAGTTTGTCGACAGCATCCTCTACCTCCGCAAAATCTTGACAGTGTAACGATAACGCCCATGCCCATGCCCGCGTACGTTCTGGATTTAATTTGGTCTGGTGCGGTTATGGTGTTAAACCACCATCACTTGTATGTTTGTCTTCTCTGCTTATAAATTTACTGATAAATTTGTTTGATAATCGCCAGAAACGCGTACGTCGCGGCTGGAAATACTATGCCGGGATCTACTCGCCGGGTCACCGGGCCGGGCCGGGCCGGGCTCTATTTGCTTAGATTCGGGGCCGGGCCGGGCTCTGGTCACTGGGTCACCGGGCCGGGCGGGTCGGGCCGCATAAAAATATGAAAATATTTTTCGATGCGCCCGGGCCGGGTCGGGCCCGGAAAAGTCGGCCCGTGCAGGGCTATAAGCCGAATATCATGCTTTTCGGAGCACCGGACCATAGCGCGCGATGACTTTTTGAGCGCAATTGCTCTCGGTGCGACGAAAGGAGGTTCCGAAGCCAGCCCACAGAGTGATAGTAGAAAAAGTAACAGTTTCTAAAGTTGGGGGAGGGAAAGCATTATCCCAGCAAAAGTCGGAGGTGATAAGCCGTGCCTGTGTTATCTCTTTCTGCGATGTAGGGGAGGGCTGCGTTTACAACCTCCTTCCGTCGGACTGACAAAGGTTGCGCTGAAAAATTCATCGTGCGCTATTCTGTGCGACCTACGTAGAGCATGATGTTCGACTAGTTTCTCCGATGAGCTCCTGAATATCCCTTTCAATTATCATTAATTTGACTAAATTAGACACGCTCTTCACATTGGTGGGGTAAAAAAGTGACCTTTAATAGGCAAATTTCCGACTTAAGCTCGCAAAAATTGACATAATTAAACTGACGTTACACGACATTCACATGAGGAGATGGCAGAAACCCAGTAAGAGCAAATGCCATCGACCGCATGACTCTAGGTGGTGTAGTTTTTTTATTATAGTTCAATGACACGTTTTCTGGGACACCCTGTAGTGTAGAGAGTTGTTGCACGTAATCCCTTTTACAGCAGGGCAGATATCCATAGGAAGTCACAGGCGCGAAAATAGAGTGTAAAATGAAATAAAAGCGTAGCAGGTGTTCATGCTTCTTTTGAGACCGACGACTTCTCGGACGAATCTTTCCACGATTTTTTTTCAGTCGGTTACATTCTGTTAGGCGGCACTGTACCCGCGACCGGAGGCCAGTTTCGGTTCAGGTGTCGTCAACGACCATGAAGGGCGGGCGATAGTGAAGCGCGCCGGATTTAAAACTCGTACACCACGAACAAACATTGTAACGATGTTTATGGTGTCATTTCCTTGAGCTACTTTTGAAACTATGAGTTTTTCGATCCACTTCAAATCTCGTGAGGCAGCCTCACTGCCCATGGTACTCTATACAGGGTGTCCGGTAAGAAAGTGTCATTACATTTCTAAAAATAGGTCTAACTTCAGAAAATTATGAATCTACTTGGAATACACACACATACACAGACTTTTGCCACAGATTCAGGCCGTTTGCATTCGCGTCAGACATTAATTAAGCTAATTTTGCTAACTGAACTCGAAAATTAGCCAAGCAAAGGTAACGTTTTTCTTGATGAATTCGGAAGCCAACAGCCATAGCACACTATTCCAACCGAAATCACAGTTTTCTTTTTTTTTTTTTTTTTCAGAAGATTTGTACAAAAATTTGACAGCCGCAAAACCGTCACTTGGCAAGGCGTGCTCCACGAAATTTGCGTTTGCGTAAATGCTGACTCTGCCTTTATCGGGAGAAAGTGGGAACAGCCCCACCCGATCGAGGGCATTACAACGGTAACCGACGTTGTCAGTGGCTGGGGACTGACGGTATGCACGTTAATAAGGGCGGAAGGCGTGATTATGTCCTTGTTCGCATAGGAGGGAGGGTATTTGGATGGAACGAAAAGTTCCGCAAACGTAAATATCAGCAAGCGCACCTCGCACGGAGACGGCTTTGCGGCTGTCAAATTTTTGTACAAATCTTCTGAAAAAACCTGTGATTTCGGTTGGAATAGTGTGCTATGGCCATTGGCTTCTGAATTCATCAAGAAAAACGTTACGTTTGCTTGGCTAATTTTCGAGTTCAATTAGCAAAATTAGCTTAATTAATGTGTGACGCGAATGCAAATGCAAACATCATGCTTTTCGTAGCGCCGAACCATAACGCGCGACGACTTTTTGAGCACAATCGCTCTCAGTCCGACGAAAGGAGGTTCCAAACCCAGCCCACAGTGTGATAGTAGAAAAAGTGACAGTTCCTGAAATTGGGAGAGGGAAAGTGCGATCCCAGCGAAAGTCGGACGTGATAAGCCATACCTGTGTTATCTCTTTCTGCGTCACGGGTGTGGGCTGGGTTTCCAACCTCCTTTTGTCGGACTGGCAAGTATTGCGCTGAAAAATTTGTCGCGCGCTAGCTCCGTAGAGCATGATGTTCGGCTATTTTTTCCGATGGAATAGCTCCTGAATATCCCTGTCAATTATCATTAATTTGAGTAAATTAGACACGTTCTTCACATTGGTGGGGTAAAAAAGTGACCTTTACTTGGCAAATTTCCGACTTCAGTTCCCAAAAATTTACATAATTAAACTTACGTTACACGACATTCACATCAGGAGGTGGCAAAAACCTAGTAAGAACAAATGACGTTGACCGCATGATTCTAGGTGGTTTAGTTTTTTTTTATTATAATTGAATGACACGTTTTCTGGGACACCCTGTAGATGTCGGTAACTGCAAGAACTTCCGCGAACGTCACACCACGGGCCACACTGGACCCTCCCATATATGGGTTCTCCTCGGATTTGCACGATTGCGGGTCGGCCCGTGGCAGGTATGGTCGGCACCGGAAAGGACGGTGTCCACGTACAGACGTGGACGAGAGAGAGGGAGGTTAGCATGCTTCCTGGGCCGACTTCAGGGGGAACCGTGCCGACATTCGTCTGGAAAGTCTTCGAAAAACTGGAGGAAGCCTCAGACAGCACAGCCGGTGGTTCGAACCCACCATGCACCTCCCAGTCTTCAGCACGACTTTGATTGACTATACCAGCAAGCGGACCTGCTCGGCCATGCCGCTGGTAAATCAGACTATTGAAAAACTGTTCACCAGTCACGTATTAATAGCCGTCCTGTCGCTCTCCCTTCTTTTACGGCATATAATCTCGCGCGTTAGGGGACTGTAGTTTCCATCAATTGAATTGATATACAGGGTGTCCCAGAAAACGTGTCATTGAATTATAATAAAAAAACTACGCCACCTAGAATCATGCGGTCAACGGCATTTGTTCTTATTAGGTTTTTGCCACCTTGTAAAGTTAATGTCATGTACCCCAAGTTTAATTTTGCAAATATTTGCGAACTGAACTCAGAAATTTGCCAAGGGAAGGTCACTTTTTTACCCCACCAATATGAAGAGCGTGCCGAATTCACTCAAATTCATGATAATTGGCAGTGATATTCACGAGCTATCGCATCGGAAAAAATAGCCGAATATCATGCTTTTCGGAGCACCGGACCATAACGCGTGATGTCTTTCTGAGCGCAATCGCTCGCAGTCCGACGAAAGGAGGTTCCGAAGCCAGCCCACAGAGTGATAGTAGAAAAAGTAACAGTTCCTAAAATTGGGAGAGGGAAAGCATTATCCCAGCGAAAGTCGGACGTGGTAAGCCATGCCTGCGTTATCTCTTTCTGCGATGCCGGGGTGGGCTGGGTTTCCAACCTCCTTTCGTCGGACTGACACAGATTGCGCTGAAAAATTCATCGTGCGCTATTCTGTGCGACCTCCGTAGAGCATGATGTTCGGCTATTTTTTCCGATGGGATAGCTCCTGAATATCCCTGTCAATTATCATTAATTTGAGTAAATTAGACACGCTCTTCACATTGGTGGGGTAAAAAAGTGACCTTTACTAGGCAAATTTCCGACTTAAGCTCGCAAAAATTTACATAATTAAACTTCCGTCACACGACATTCACATGAGGAGGTGGCAAAAACCCAGTAAGAATAAATACCGTTGACCGCATGACTCTAGGTGGTGTAGTTTTTTTATTATAATTCAATGACACGTTTTCTGGGACACCCTGTATAGGCTTCGCTCGCAGCTGAGCGTGCTCCGTCCATCAGTGTTAGTAAACCGGCAAAACTTTCTTTCCAGTTCTTTATATTTCTTTACGCGAGTTATAAGACGAGAACTTCTACTGCTAGACCCTGTCAGGACCCTGTCTAGACCCTGACCTTCAGGTCAGACACTTTACTCGTTTGGAATTCGAAGAGCGCTCAGCTGAGGATGAGTCTAGCTGTCTACCATAAACCGCACGTTAATGTTTTACAATTAATTTACCATTAGAGCGCTGTGATAAAGAAGAAACAACCTATATAGGTCTATACTCTCGTGTCCACAAAAGAGGCCAGAGAAGGAAGAAGAAGGAGGAGGAGGAGGAGGCGGGAATGGCGGCGTTGTAGTCAAAGGCAAGTGCAGTGGGTAGCGGAGGGAGTCCCTCGTGTCGCGCAGGCTTCCACACCTTTTCAAATTGCCGAACCCCTGATGGCCGCAAAAGATTCTCAAAACAAGAGCCGCGACGACAGTGAAAGCCCTCATGATCGCCCTGATGTAGGAACTGCTGCACGTGATCAGCAAACAAGCGATCGCCCCACCGGACCTCCCGCCGCAACTACTTCTGGAAGGGTAACAGCCAACTCAGAGTCACTCTCTCCAGCACCCGCTTTAACTGTAGCTTCCCGAATGCGTGGCCCTGTGGACGAAGGACCTGAGGGAGGCGCGGAAGGGCACAAGAGCTACGATGCACGTGTAATTGACTCGGTGATACCTCACGAAAATCTACGAGCAGAAGGTGCCACAGGCGAACCATCACACGTAGAGGAAGAAGAGGTCCCAGTCTTCCCCAGCCTTGACATGAAACAGTCTACGTTCGTAGAGGAAGCTCCACATGAGAACATTTTAGTGCTACGCACAGGCTCAGTCGGCATGGACGCCGTTAGTCGATTGCAGTTAGCACTTGAAGAAATTAGAGCTGTATTTGAAGGCGCGCCCGACGAAGGGCTTGAACCCCTGTCCTTACTTCTTGAATCCGGTATCGAAGGCATCTATCGTGATCATGGTATCATGGTACGTGAATACGATGTGGCAGATCCTGGTGAGACACTATATTCCGATGCAACTCCTCCCGAGCTGCTAAGTTCTTCGGGCACATGCTCGCCGACCGTTGAGGTACTCGAAGTACCTATCCGCGCTAAAATCGTGGGGCGGTCGTCTCCCACCGCGGAAGATTCTTACCCTCTTCACGGTCAACCAAAAACTGCAAGTTCGAAACACATTACTTTCAATGGCTCAAGGAACGGAAAAGCGAAGGTTGATGAGCCTCCCGTCGCGTCGAACAAGGCGAAGGGGACCGCGAGAAGTAAAAGCACAGAGGGGGCTTCCAAGACAGCTTCTGCATCACAGGGACATCTTCACAGTGAAAGGCATAGCCAAGCACGACCTGGGAAGCCCTTTGCAGGGGCGTTGAAGCGAAGGGAAATGGCCGTAGTTCGAAGGCAGGGTTCAAATGGAACTCCAATGGCCCCGCCATCGGCAAAGCAAGGGTCATTGAAAATCACACGTGTTTATGGCCACGTGAAAGCGGCTGGTGTAATAGCGACCATTGGTCCGAACGATACGCCATCCAGCAGCGAGACGGATACAGGAAGAAGCAGAAGACGCAGTGCTTCGACACGCAAGATTGCGGCAAAGGGTGGCAGGACAAAGAGCGCAAGACGCCAGCTCGACAAGGGAAGGAGTAGGTCATCTGACAGGGCATCTCGCAAACGTACGGCAAAACGTACTCGGACGAATACAACGCGTGCAAGAAAGAGCACGTCTGCCACAGCGAGACGACGACGACCCCGTGGCCACTTGCGCAGGTCGAGAAGTCGATCATCTTCGTCAACGCCGAGCAGACGTCGGAGTGCGCGGCGGCGAAGAAAGCGCGCACCTCGGAAGCCCGTTCAACGGCGAAAGGAAGTTACTCGAGTAGTGTCAAAGATAGCGGCAGCAGGCACGCAGAGTTCGGATAACGAATCCGACACAACTGAAGATACGGATATGTCTTTTAAGGAAACAGATCGTAGCTTGTCTTCGGAAGAAGAGCCGGTCCCAAAAAGGCGCAAGGAATGAATCGCATTTCAAAATTTGATATAGTTAAAGCCAGTATGTGTCTGTTATAACAAGGTCATGAACAGGCCACGAAAAGTACAGTTCCTGTGCTACTCCGAACTAACCCTTCTCCCACCAACTTGCAAAGGAAATCTGCGCGCTGCACCCCAGTAATTTCGTTGAAAGATAGCTCTTACTGAATTTTAAAAGGAAAGGTCGCTCCCCAGAGTCCGACTTCAGACAACTCTCCTGTGAACCCTTTCGCTCGAAATCCACGCACCATATTTTCCTGTGTACAACGCGTGCGTCACGCATTGTAAAAAGTGCCCGGAAGAGGAACTGCCCGTTTTCCCCGGAAAAGCCGTTCGTATAAGAAGAAGCTGTGCAACCTCTAGCCTTGATCCAGCTGCTCGACATGGGCGTAAATCGTTCAAGTGCATTGCAGATAGTATATAAAGAGTGTATAAAGAGTACCCACACTCGACGCACCCGCTTTGGTTTGGTTTGGTTTCGCGCTGATGATGTGCGAGAAAAACAAACCCACTCACACGTTTCGTCATCACATCATCACAGTGCCAGGCAGTCTGGCATGAGGAGAGCCACAAATTGTAAACCAGCTCGGCTATCTGTGGAGGACTGGAGGTCAGAGTACGCACCGGGAAGAGGGGGCCGCGCTTCGCGTTACAAGCGGTCGGTTCGCTGCGGATGTGCCACGTGGACAGTGATCGACAAGTTATGTCTTAAATCGGGTGGCGTCCATTGCTCTGACCACATGGCGTTTATGCTCTCTGAGGAGAGTGCTGCGCTTCCAACCGGTCTTACCTATATACATACGACACATCACAGTCGTGGTACCGCTTTGCGAGTCGGGGGGGTACCTTGTCTTTGGGCTTGCAAATGGGAGCGGATTCCTCTTCAGCGCAGCCGTTTCGCTTCCTCGTGTTCACAGCTGAACGCGGATCGGGTAAATAAAACGGGCACGCCTCTTCGCAGTCGATGTTGGAAAGAAGTGAGAGAGATAGTTGTATCATCTTCGCGAATGCACTCTAAGAAAAAATGGCGTGAAAAGGTGGTAACTTCCATGGTTACCATACCTAGGTCAACATAGCGCCTGATAAGGGGTGTAAAAAGGTGGCAAAAGCAATTATCATATACCCAAATTGCTACAAAAAGGCGTACGCCCACCTCGCTCACCGAATCAGAAGCGATAACCCTATCATTCGTGGCAATGGTTGGCGGACAACGTGTGCTATGCGGTGAAGTTCTGTTTTGAGAATGAGGTAGCAGGTAGAACTTTGCAACCTTTTAGGCACAACATATATGCGACAACTATTACCTCCTAAAGGGTGTAACTGCTCCACCCTTTTCTCTGAGAGTGTGGGAGACAATGTTTTCACAGTTGTGTTCGCCACACACACAAACGCGCGCGCGCGCACGCGTTGCGAGTGGTGGGCGCGTTCACGTCTGATAAAGGCATATATGGAGAAAAAGGACACTGCTTCGCTTTGTGTGCGACGCCGCTCACACGAGCAGCAACGAGCACTCTAGTACAATGGCGACAAGCAGCCCAGGTTTATTTCCCTCTCCCTGCGCTGCTAGACTACTGCGTCAGTCAATGGTGGTGCTGCAGGTAGTGTGTAGCAGAGCCGCGGTATGTAGTATTGTGTGTGTGACGTGTTTGGTGGCATCCGCAGTACCACATAATGAGGTGACGTCATTTCGTTTCCCCTACGCTCGCCATAACCACCGTGAACGCTTCAAAACCTGCCTGATACAGCTATAGCTGTAAAACGGATTACCATCCTCTTATATTAGTGAATACGCGTGTAACGCGCGTACAGAGCCGTCCACGTCTAACTGGGGGCCGCAGATATTATCCGTCACGTTCGTCGATGTCGGAGAAGTATTCCGATACAGAATGTTCCTCCATAATAATTCACTTCGCTCGACTTTCGCTTCGCTTCTCGAGCATGCTTTTGCATGCGGCGTGATGCGACGCCGTCACGCATTAGAAGAGGAATATTTTTACGGCCTGCTCCACAGTCCAGTTTCGTTTTTTTTTTCTATATATATTTGAGCATAATAGATCGTACAAGGAGAAAACAAAAACCTATGGAGGAACTCGAGGACTATACACCAGACACGATGTTCAATAACTTTTTTTTCTTCTCGATTGTTGCGATGTATTTCATTTTGTTTATCTTGGAGGTTGTCGTTTCGTTTGTGATCGGTATATCTTTTGGACCAGAGGACTCACTAAAAAATTTCGCGACGAGACGGAGAAGTGACCCAGGTTCGGTGGCACTGGTTGCCTGGGTGCTTTCCCACTCTGTTTCCTACAGATGCTCTTGCAAAGTGTTGCATGTACCGTTGTCGATCATGTTGCGAAAACACTCCTTGCAGACGACGTACCTTGAGCAGATTTGCATGCTTTGAGGACAAACACATAAAATATTTTGCAAGGTAAGGCGTTAACTAAACATGTGAATCGGCTTCGTCGTCCACCTATCGTCGTCCACCATCTTCTCCAGTGGTTCTTCTGCAGTGACCTCCTCCAGAATCCCAAGCACGGGGGGAGAGGGAGAGGTTGCAAAAGTGGGGGAGGGGATCATTATTACTGACATGCGTCTAAAGCTGAAATAGCAAGACCCCCTGTAAGGGTTGCACATCGGTTGAAAAGTTAGGGGGTGTCGTCAAACATTCGGGAGTTTGGGGGTATAGAGGGTCTGAATAAATCACTGTTCTTCAAAGTCATGAAGTTCAAAAACCGCAAATATAGTTTCCTTGCCTTATGCGCGGTTGCTCAGTAGGAACTCAGAAGAGCAGCGAAAAAAATAGCGAAGTAGCCACCACCAAACGAAACCGAAAGTAGCCCAATCTGGCAACCCTGACGAGTAGTAGCTTGCGCCATCCCGGTTTTGGTCAGTGAACTAAACCGCAGCGCAAAGCAAATCGCCAGAACAAAATTAAAAACAAGCATGGCGGCTGCTGCGAAGGCACGGCGGTACAGAAAATGTGTCCTTCGTTTCAATTCCGACCGAGATTGTGTCGCCTGAACTGTGACAACGCCATCATCAGAAATATGGTAACCTCACAAGCGACGTAGATAGTGTGTTCCCTAATTTCTGGCACACTACTCGATTGCGTCTCTCAGTGCTGTATATAGAATGTCCTACTAAACGACACTCCTCACAGCTGTTCGTTAACGTATCTTACGTGCAATCTATATGCTTCTGCAAAGAATGCTTGCCATTCGTGTTTTGGTTTGCAGAAACTTTTGTTCCGAATTTGTCGCCAAGTGATTTGCACGTCGACACCGACGAACAAGAGCGTGACTGCGCAATTGTTTATTTAACGTGCGGTTTCCAGTATAATTTGCTGACATTGCGTGGTTGATCTTTGAGGCAGTGCCGTAAACGTTTCGCATGAATAGCAGTGTTGCCACTCATGTTGCCACAAGCAACGAAAGCTTTCAAAGATAAGCGGTGACAGAAAGCAACTACGCGAATACGATAGCGTATCGAGCCGTAACGTCGTCCCGTGCCCATTTCTTGTTTCTTCACAGAGTTCATATTTTAATATATGCGAGCACAATACAGGGCGTAAAAGTACTCTGTCATGCCTTCCCTTTGCTGCTTGCAGTTCTGTTGGCCATGCCAAGAAATCTGTGCAGTACACTTCCAGCCTCACAGCTTTATTTGAAGGAGGGAGGCTAAAATAAACAAACAACCAAATGACAGGTGGTTCATCTGTCCTCTTACGATTGGGTGAAAAACACGTACATCCGCGTTCTTCCGCTTTGGAGTACAGTAGTTTCCTGTTAGGACATTCATTTTGTACAAGAAGAAGTAACAAAGAAAGAAAACGAGATAGACAGAGAGAACACACACACACACACACAGAAAAAAAAGGAGCAGGTGGGGTGTCCAATCCTAAGAACTTCTTCCTTTTGGTTGTCTGAATAGACCCCGCACCTTCCATTTGGAAAAAAAAAAAAAATATTGTATCCCGTGTTGACGGCATGTGTGTGGGTGCAACGCGTAGATGACAGAGCTGTCTTTGTGATGATGGTGATGATAATTGCCCCATATACTGCTCACATGCCAAGATTGACGGCTGCAGTTTGTGAGGTATTGCAACCCACATAAGTTAAGACGGGCATAATGTGAGTGAAATGTGCCTCGACTTCGTGAGCATCCCACGGGGATGTCTACAGTCCAGGAGTGCAGTATACAATAAGAACAATTCAAGAGGATGTTAATCGTGTGCCTAGCTTAGCAATTATTGCGCTCGACAAAGTCGGTCGATACAAGCACATTATCCAACACATACGTAAACATTCCCGTGCACCAAAAGTTTTGATGGATTTGTTTGCACACTTATTGGGCATGTTTGCTGATCAAGAGCAAATAAAAATTTTAGTTTTATGTGTATCCTTTGTTCAACTGCTTATGGGGGGCAATGTAGGTGACATTGCCCCCACCCTGACCACTGCCTGATCACACATTAAATGATGCAGTAACAGAGCTGAAATGCCCCAAGGACTAATGAATAACGCAAGGGCTGCAACAAATAATATATCCATCAAGCGTATCTGGGCTCTGCAGGAGAATACCACGTGTGCTGCGCAACCAGGAAGTGATGACACCACTGGTGCTGATGACGGAGGTGATGACGAGGAGCCGTCTTCCCGCCGCGCTCAAGGAGACTTGCATCTCCTGGAAAGGGTACGTGCCCTTAAAGGGGGGGGGGGGGTGCTTTCCCCAAAGTGGGTGGAGAGGGATACCATACGTAGCAACGCCACCTAGATAGAGAAAGCCTGCTTACTCGTCGACATAACGTAACAAAGAAGAGACAGCCAATCAGGATCATGTTTTCAACGGCGGTACCCAATCACAAACGTGCTTTCAGCAGTCGTAGACATGGAGACAAACTACCGTCGTCTGCGAGTAGTCCCGAATGGGATATCTTTAAAATGAAGCGCAAAACGGTCCCATATCTTTCTCAAGACTGATTTCCTGGAAAGCGTGTTGCACGTTTTGTCTACAGATTCCAGGTTAGCTGCAACCATTTGCGAGTGCTTGAATTTGCAGAACGCGTTTTGAAACGCAGTAGCAGACAAATTCTGACTTTATATATCGACAGAGTGAAGGAGGGAGAGGAGGCAAAAAGCAGGCCTTCTGTATGTACATGGTCACTAGCAGACGACGAGGCCGATATTATCATCTGCTTTACCTGCGCGGTGCGAATGCTTCAAAATGAGGTGACGCGTAGCTTCTGCACGATGAGCAGTTTCTTACACTAGAATATTCCGTGGGGATGTTGCTGGTGTGAATATACGGATAACACATTGCTAGTATATTGCATGAACATGTTCCTTTGTGCAGCATGTTGAGCGACGTCCATTTTACTGCTGCTTGTAGATTAAGCTACGGTAATTGCAGTTGAATGTTCATCTACAAATGTTTACCATAGTTTCACGCGTATAAGCCGCACTGCAGATAAGCCGTAGGGCCCGATTTTAGGAACATTTTGAAAATTTTTGGGCAGATAAGCCACGGGCAATACGGCGCTACTGATTTGTGCGACAAAGGAGACCATAGAGAAGGTCATAAACCCTGGTGTCCATACTCCGGGGTCAGTATGGTGTATAACAGAGGAGGTCAGTTCTACTATTCTACCAAGATCGGATTGTGCCCTTCCAGAAGGCATGAATCACTGTCACAACATTCATTACAGCTGCTTGGGGTAAGGTACCAGGAAGGTCAGTCTACTCGAATGTGGACACGCCCCTTTTACGCATTTTTTGTGCATTGGTAGGACGGTGCTGTTCCAGATACAGTCGGCCCTTTCATTAAAACCAGCATATGGAGAAAATACCAGGGAAAAATAGACATTAGATAAGCCGCACCGGTGGATAAGCCGCAGAGCACCCGTGATAAAAAAAAATTTAAAAAATCGAGCATAAGCCGAGGCTAATATGCGTGAAATTACGGTACTACAACCTTGATACAAAGTGTATTGTATATTTTGAAGTCGTGTTGTTTAACTCTTTAGGCTAAACAAATGTACATCAAGGGAGCTGTTGCAGAGAAGTCTGGACATGTGTATGAAGGTGAGAATGTCGTGTGTTGTATATCGAAAAAAAAAGAAACACACCACAGAGAAAGGTTTGAAAACTTGTTATTAGTAATGGCTAGTAAAAAATTTATTGGAGTCAGTCAAGAGCAAAATTAATAAACTAAATACTAATGGCTAGTTTTGATTTTCAGCAATCTCATTCTACAGGCGAGCTGTTCAGCTGGTGCCGGACATTGAATTCCGTTTGGCCGACAGCTGCTTTTGGTCTTTCACTGGTGAGTTGTCAGCTTCTAAGTTGCGGGACATGACAGTGTGGGTCGGATCAAGGAAATGGGGTATGACAAAAATAAAGTGTCACAAAAGCTACTTACTCTCAAGTCTGATGAGTAATTTCACGCGTATAAGCCGCAGGACCCGTTTTTAGGAACATTTTGAAAATTTTCGGGCAGATAAGCCGCGGGCAGTACGACACAACTGATTTGTGCGAGAAAGGAGGCCATAGAAAGGCCATAAAACCTGTGGTCCATACTCCGGGGTCGGCATGGTGTACAACAAAGGTCGGTTCTAGTGTTCTACCAAGATCGGATCGTGCTCTTGTTAGTGTTCTTCATGGATCGACGGGTCAGTGGCCTTCCAGAAGACATGAATCACTGTCAAAACTTTCGGTAAAGCTGCTTGGGGGAAGGTACCAGGAAGGTCAGTCTACTCGAATGTGGACGCTGTTACGTGTTGTTCGTGCATTGTCAGGCGGTGCTGTTCCAGAGACACTGTAGGCCCTTAAAACCAGCGTATGGGGAAAATACCAGGGAAAAATAGCCATGAGGTAAGCCACAGAGCGCCCGTGAGAAAAAAAATCGCGCATGAGCCGCGGCTAATATGTGTGAAATTACGGTACATTGTAACACAAACAGTCGAAACAGAACAAACAGTAAGTTGGGCTTGCTGCTGAATGAGCACCTTTTCTCTTTCTTCGATTTTCCTTGCCCAATCCTCCCTTCCTCCTCTCCCTATTGGTCTCTCACATTCAGCCAGTATTTTTTGTTGTGAATGGTAGCAAACCTGATAGTCATGATCATGGGGGATCATACGGGCCTTGTTCAGCGGCATGCTGATGATTACTAGCTCTGTGTGGGCTGCTGATAAGCAATGTAGACTATGGGGGAGAGGGCTGAGGGAGAGAAGGCACTGGCCAGACGACGCTACACACATTCTGACGTTACTGCTGTTAGAATGCAGAACACAAAGTTCGAGATGCGATGTGCTCCCAGCACCACATCAACAGACATTAAGATGACAAACACCCCTTTGTCATGCTTTCATGTAAAGAAAGTTCAAAATGTTTTGCTCTTGCTTGGAGCATTTTGCTTTGCAAAATGCTCTTTTTCTCTCTCTCATCCCATCTCTCTGGCCACAGCTGCTGGCACACGTGCTGGCAACGTAGCTCGTTCAAATAATAGCTCAGTAAAGAACTACGAAGCACAAAGCTCAGCAAAGTTGTAGAAATGTTGCCCTGGACACCCATTTACTCTGAGGTGCCATCTTCGAATAGAGGTGTGATGCCTCTGCAGTACTGATAAAGTATGTGGGATTGGCAAATAATGTGTTGCTGAAAGTAACATGTAGTGCCTGTACTTTGCTTAGCAAATTCTGCTTCACCTTAAAGCACTAGGAGTGCACCTTTACAGTTTACCTCCCATGTGGGTCAATGCTAAGTTGGCAGTTTACCGACTCATTTACCGATGAAGATTTCAGAGATCAGATGTTTTCCTCAGATTCACCGTTTTCCTCAGTTTCACAGATTCAAGTGCAGTAAATAATTTTCTAAGCACATAATAGAAACACATGACAGAAAAACATGAAGTGATTCAAATAGATACACCCATAAATGCGGATTGATTCCCTGGGAAGATGGTTGGTTGGTGTTGGTGCTGGTGAAAGGGCACGCTGCTGTCGGCCTCACACTGATGCCCTGGGGAATGTGCGTCCTGGGCCGACTTCTAAGGGGACTGTGCCGTCTTAAAGCGTCTGAGGAAGAGACGCCTGGGAAGAGATGCACTTGTCCTTGTAATACTTGTAGTTCACGACAAGTACTTAAAAGTTGTACACAGTTATATTGACGAATGAAGATTGTATTAAACGTAGTGGAATACATTGAAATGTGAAGCATATTGATGCATTGTCTTTATTTATTTATTTTTTTACCAGATGATGAAAGTGAAGACTCTGATATTGGGTGAGTTCATCTTAGCTCTTTCTTTTGAACTGGTTTTCACTTTACTTTCTGCTTAACTAACTAAAGTTAAAGACATTTGGTCTTGCGTTTACGAAATTCTACGTATGAAATCATATTGAATGTCTGATACCAGCTGCAAAGCTGGAAGAACGCTAGCTTGCTTGAAATTGAAAAACTGAAATATTGAAGCTTGCTTCTGTTTTGTCCCTTCACGATCAGATTCTATGTCATAGTGACTGTCTGAAATCAAATCGAGGCTAAACAAACATTATCACGAGCTTTCTTATGATGCTCACACTCGCTGTGCAAAATATTTCAATTAAATTTACAGCCAGTTATTTAAAATTGAATCTTGTAGCCAGCGTTTTCACCTCTGTGACACCTCTGTCACTAACTTGCTGTACCTGTTCTGTCAAGCGATCGAATCACCAGTCCGAGACAAAAGTTGCTGATTACGTTTGACCACATTCCAAAACAATCCTCAATCACCCTTATCTTGGCTGCACACCCTCGTGGTGTTCGCCAAGTTGTGGTATCTTGATGCTTATGTCACAGTGAAACCGAAACCAGACGTGAACATGTTGTCCATCTCTCTCCTTTATCTAAAAATCTACAGTGCTCTGTTACAGTTTACAGTCGCATACAACTCTAACCTTACATTCACTCAACAGCTCCAAACTGTCCTTTCTTGTGTTGTCCAAACATACTTTTTTTTTTAATTGTACTCCACTATAATTGTTAGGGTGCTCCCTGTAGAAAAAAAAAAAAAAAAGGAATTTACACATTTTCTTTACGACAATCGTAGCTCGGTGTAAATGATGAACGCCGTGACTACAGTGTTGAATTATTCGTGTTATCAATCAGTCAAATTGTATTGACGATACTACGTCAACATGATTGACTTGCCACTTTGTGCCAACATGCCAGAAACAAGAGCGAGGATGAAACGGGAGTAGATGATTCATCCCTGCCGCTCTACCAGCGTATCAAGCTGCAACATTCTTCAGCCAGCACCTGCCAAGTAGCCTCGGAACAAAAGGTTGTGCATGGTCTGCTCGTTCGGTTTCAACTGTCGCACTGTTTACTACGGTGACCACATTTCCTCAAAAGTCAACATTTACTTTTAGGCGACTCACATTTCTGACCTTCCTCGGGAAGTGTTCTCGTACATCCTACGATGGGTGGTGTCTTCTGACCTGGATCTACTGTCTTTAGAGGCTGTGTCCAAGGTATGGTGCTGCACATGGGGATGTAAGCTAAAATGAATATCATTTCTGTTACTTCCATGTTTTTGAAGGAGCGAGGGAGTGACATTGAATGTGGCTCAAAACCTCGTTTCATTCATGAAAACAACTTATTGGGTGCCGCCGTGCACAATATTTTTGCTGTCCGGTGTATTGTCACTGCATGATTAAAGTTGCAAAAACACCCAGAAAAAGCAGCCAAGCAGCAGCTTGGTCACCTTGCGTGACATCAGTGGATGAACATGGCATCCAGGCCTGTGTGGCGAGCAGTCGTAAGCCCGCATTGGCCACTCAAAATACACCTGCTGCTGCTGCAGCGGCCAGGCTACATCCCGAGTAGAGCCTGAAGTGTTAGGGCTTAACCCGATTCTTCCCCGAATTGAAGGTTGCCTGTCTATAGGGTGAAACCCGATTTTTACCCGGCAAATTGCCCTCACTGAGACGTCTGTAGGAATGCACACTACCTAACTTAATTGGCAGCAAATGCAGTTATGTCACCATTTGTAGCAAACCAGTACAGTTAGTTTGAGTAACTGAGCCCGATTTCTCCCCAAATTTAGCATACTGGAAGTTTCTTCCTTCGAATTCGCATGAATTTAGTGTACATGTTTATTTACCCGATTTTTACCCCCCGAGTTTAGAAAAACATATTTCCCGAAAACTTCAGGCTCTAATCACGAGTCGCCTGATCTGCCCTCCCATTGAGACTGCGAACATCACAAGGTCATACCTGCCAGGTCTCCCAGATTATCCGGGAGACCCCCGAATTTCGTTCAGTCTCCCGATTGTACGGACGCACCCTCCAATCTCCCGGAAAATTGGGGCCTTGGGCTTTTTTTTTTCCCTCTCATTTTCCTTTAAAAGCTGCCCAAATGTATTCCTGAAGAATTAGACAGCCCGTAACACGTTTTTCTTGGAAGGCTGGGTTGGCAGAATCCCAGCAAAAGAGTGGAGGAGGTGAGCAGCGCACCACATATGGTAGGATGAACCATCCACGGCTGGAGGTCGTGGCAGATCGCGTGCTTCATTGTTTCTGTGTTTCTCAACAAGACGTGCTATCGTCAGTTCAGTCTCGTACAGTAGCTTCGTTTCCTCCGATGGCGCTCGCCAAACAGAAGAAGAAATGCCTGTACGTGTTCCGCATACATGCCAAGTGCCGTTTCACTGGTTTTCCGGTTGAGCACAAGCTGCGTTGTGACCGCGTGTGACCGCTGATCTAGAAGACGTTCCCAAAATGTGACGAACCGAAGTGCTACATGTACGGACAGATGTAGGCCACTGCCATCATCGGTGAAATGCCTGCGCCCATGAAGAATGCAACGTTGGAGAGCCAGTTGACGACGTCTCATTGCAATGCACAACGCTTCTCATGCTCTGTGACCCTGACGGCGTCGATGAAGGTTCCCTACATATTCGGTGCCAGCTGTGATTTGGCGCGCGCCAATCGTGTTTCGCTGGACTGCCGCTAGGATACGACGCGAGCGTTAAAAAGGTCCATTGCTGTCGATGGAAGCAACGAGAGTGTGTCGCACCTCCACCTGATAGTGCCTACGTATGACGTTGATGAATCGCAATACAGTCGGTGGCAATGATATCTTGAGTGCACAGAATTAATGCGTAGCGCGTACTGCCCCCACTTTCCCCCGTTGCGCTGCGGCCAATCTCCCGAATTTTGAGTGCATCAGGTTGGCAGGTATGCAAGGTGATGTCGACTTCCCTCATTAACTTGCATACTCTTTAAAGGAGTTGAAGGTTTCTGGAGAGTGTGCAAATGAAATAAGCCAAAAATGAAAAAAATTATGGAAGTGCATATCTCTGCTGCTTTAAATTTAAGCACGTCCAGTTCCATTGTTTCTTAGCATCTGTATTTCCATTTGTCTCCTCCCTGTAGAGGTAAATTGAAGTTTCATCTTTTTTGGTTTGACCCATCCGTGAACATGATGTTTACACAGATGTTTCTTGTAACAGTATCTTTGCACTCCCTGTAACTTCCCCCCTCTCCTCAGTGTATGATTTTCATCTTATCTTCATGTTGCCCTGGAGTTGAAATTTGTATGGGTTTTGACTGGTTTCAAACTTAATTTTGGTACTCTTGAAGCAGATTCTACTGAAACTCTTCAGACATAATTCCTCCACAGGCTTAAAAGGTGTTTGCTATCCCGGTTGCTCTCCATAAAGGGCACTGTCAGTAATTTTGTTCCCATTTTCTTTCTCAGCCTGCTTGCCACCTCGAGTTAGAGAAATATTCAGGGATTTCTTACACCTAAAAAAAGTTTTGAGTTTGTTGAATACTACACATCAGGAATGAAGAATATGTGTCCGTACCCTCTGACACATTGTTCAAATTGTGTGCTCATTTGTTGTAACACTGCTGAAAGCACTGCATGTACCTGACTGGATTGTTTTTTCTTGTGAATTGGCAAGTTTGGCAATTTGTTTGGAGCTTACAATGTTCGAAGATTATTCTGAATGCCATAAACATACTTGATATCATTGTGTTTCTGAAAGACATACCTGTATCGGTTAACCAGACATTTATAGTTTCATTGTACTGCTATGGAAAAACTATTTAAGTTCACGGAGCCTTTCTTTTTTTTTTTTTTTTTCATACAGCAAAACAACCAAGTTTGTTGTTTATGGGCGCCTGAAAACTAAAATACCTCAAATACCTCAAAGCACGTTGAGATAGCCAACCATCTACATATCAGGCAGACAGCTTTTCTACTGCTGTGCCGGCTTAGTTTCTTTTTCTCAGTTACAGCTTGCACCCAGTTTAAAAATAGGAAGAATGAATGCATTCTAAATTAATGGATTTCCGCAGGTGTGCCGTGGCTTCTACCTTTGTGCTAGAGATCCAGAACTTTGGCATTTGGTGTGCCAGAGGTGAGCATGTGACTGTGCAAAATGCGAGAAATTGGGCACGTGGTGCCCGCAGGAGACGCGTAGAAGTTCTGGTAATAATAAGTCGTCATTTAGGCCCTTAAGGCACCGATACAGATTTTAGACACTAATCTAGAAATAGACACTTACAGGCACAGGAGAACTTCTCTAAGGCCTGGTCTCACCAACGCCGATTAACATTTGAACCGAGATCAGCGGTCCCTTAACTTGAATTTAACGCTTAACTCTGCTTCACTAAAGGGAGTTACTGCCCTCAAACATTACTGACATCACCAACTATCATCTGTAAAAAAAGAATTGAGCGTTATTTTCAAGCTTTAGCCGCCCTTGATCTCGGTTCAAAGTTAACCAGCATTGGTGGAACAGGGCCTAAATGTATGATCGTTTAGACAATCTTAAGAGATATTCTTAATAATCAAAGAGGCATGATACTGGACAAACAAACAAACAAACAAACAAAAATAAGGGGTCTTTTCCCCTTGGAGAGATCCACAAGGTTTTGGGCATAGAATTTAATTTGGTGACCTCTAATTTAATTAGTAATTAAAACTAAATTAACATAATTGATTAAATTAACAGATTACCTGATAACTAAAAATAAATTGATTACAAAAAGTTAACCTACAAAATAAAAATTAAAACTACAAAATTAAGGGTCTCTTGCACCCCTCTGTTGGAGAGGGGTAAAAGGTCCTGGGCATAGAGTTTAGTTTGGTGATGTTAAATTTAATTCCCTTTACTTTTAGTCAGTGATAAGTTTAAATTGATCACATTAATGTAAATAATTTAACTGGACCCAACACCAAACCGTATGTGTAACCCATTGCTGTAAGGAGCTGCTTTGTAAATTATATTAAACAAATTAATTAACTATCGTTAAAATAATATCAATTACAATAATCTAATTGAACACTACACTGAACTGTAATGCCAAAATGTTACATGAAGTTTCTTGAGTGTCACCCACATAAACTCTCAGAAAGACGTAAATTCTACGTCAAAAGTCCTTGCCTAAAGATTTTCTCAAAAGGTCCAGCATCTGCTGATGATATAACATAGTGTATGCAGTAAGTGGCCCCTTTTGTAACGCGAGCCTGTACTGCTATGGAGACTGAACCATGAGTACGTACGCCACGTCACGTGTCACATAATATCTTTTGCATTTCATGTTCACCTACACATCTGCAACAGAACATGGGGATTGGATTGTGGCCAACTGCTGCAGTACAAGTCGTGGAGGGAAATGTACATTCTCAGGCCTCGGTTACGTTACAATGGTGGGTGGAAATATCATGGCCAAAAAATAGGTTTTCCGTGATGACTTCTCGGAGCAATTCTTTTTAATTTTGACATGCTTTTCGCCTTCGCCGAAAAGTGG
This sequence comes from Ornithodoros turicata, assembly GCF_037126465.1. Taxonomy (NCBI): domain Eukaryota; kingdom Metazoa; phylum Arthropoda; class Arachnida; order Ixodida; family Argasidae; genus Ornithodoros; species Ornithodoros turicata. Next base: position 25,983,708 of record NC_088207.1, read on the forward strand.
AAAATGCAGCAGAAGTGTCATGTCACGGAGGTCCCCGACCTGAGGGTTCCGCTTTCATTTTTTCTCTCGTTTGTATCATTTGCACATTGCATTCTGCAGCACACGGTGGCAAACACCGATTATATCTCGATCCTCGATATAGTGAAATTCAATAACGAAATTTAGGGTACCATGTGAAATAATTTGTATTTAATATATATAGATATATATATATATAATTTAAATATTTGTAAATAATTTGCCGCAACTGGCCACCATATTTCGTCAGGCTTGATACAATGAAATATTCGGTACAACGAAATAAATTGTCGATGAAAGATGAAAGTCATTGAAAAGGTTAGCCAGCTGTAGGACTCGAACCCACATCTTCTGGATTGCCGGTCCAAGGCTCTACCAATTGAGCTAAGCTAACACGCCTTCTCAGGGACTTCCAAGTGTGCGTCATCTGAAGGGACAAACCAGCCACTCTCTCTCACTCATCCTCCTTTCACTCTTAAATTTTTGCTCACTCATACACACATTCATACGACGCCTCAGAACATCAGTTCTTTCATGAAATAAATGGTGTTTCCCGTGAGTTTCGTTATACTATTGTGGTTCGACTGTATCTATTATGGCAATTTATTTGTCAGATCCGTGATGCATGTTGAAACAGGTGTGGAAACAGAGCTGTCTTGATCAAATAACCCCTGTTTAGTAAAATACATGTATGCAAAGTTGCGAACAGTAGACTGACCAAACCTTGTCTCCCTTTTGACCAGGTGTGTACATAAATAAGACAACGTACGTACGGCAGGGGGAATCCTCTTTCCAGGACTCTAGCTACCGGCCGTGCTTCCTGGTGGAGTACTTTAGGTACCTACGTTTTTTTCCCGAAGGTCAGTGGCTAAGCTTGTATTTATGAACTGTATCACATCATGTATCAATCTGTATCACATTTGTTCACGTGAGAGCAAAAAGCTCGAAAAATATCGTGTGGTGCTCATCTAGGGAAGTGTTTGTCAGAGTAGGGAGGAGAAATGTTTCCCTCACGTTCTCGTTTGCCTCCATGGATCCCACCGGTCCTTGGAACCCTTGAATACCCTGGACTTCAAAAATGTTGTTTTCCCCTTAAAACTGTTTTTGATTTTGCATTTTTCTTGTTCTTATCGAGCTGCTGGTGCAAATTCTGCTTTTCCAGGGTCAGAGCTGTAGTTTTGGTTTAGCAGTCATTCTAATAGGAATCAGTAGGGGAAACTGCAATTGTGAGAAGTGCATGGCACCCGCTGTTGTATTCATCAACATGATAAATCGATCTATCTATCTGTCTATCTTTAACATCCAGGGGTTGTCAGTCCCCATGCATTCTCTAATGCAATACCTTTATTTTATGTTTTTCAAAACATTGAAGCCCTAGTTATAAGCTGTGTTTTTTGTCCTAGGCAATTTTATGGCTGAACTCTAAAAAGGTCGTTGAAAGACCCTCGAATATTTGTTCCAAAATTCAGTGGGAACCATGGCCCTTTTGCTGTTCCTCATCTTGTGTTACTCTGCACATGAGGTGCAATGACTAGCAATTTTACAAGCACGGCAGACAGAGAAAACCATGTACATTACCGAATTTTGAATGCAGGGAAGGTCTTAATGCTGACAACGGCCGATAATCCGTACCTCGCACTGGGCAAGCTCCGCAGCCGGCGTCAGGTCCACTCATCCGTGCTCGTGGGGCGCTTCCATCTTGACGGGAATCATCTGCAAGCCGTTCTTCAAAGAGTGAAGAGCCACACCGGTGTAAAGGCACCCTACAGACGTCTCAGACAACACCCCGTGGAACCAGAGGCGGAGCAAACCTTTCATGTGGTATTCCTTTTTAGCTTTTATTATTCTTTTTCTCTAAGTGCTGTAAAAGTGGTTAATAATTTATGAATTCAGACAGAGTGACACACCGTGTATTCACACGAGCGACATCCTCGCGGAATATTCTAGTGGAAGAGAGAGCGAAAACACTGCTCACAGAGCCGAAGTTCCGTCCCGTGTTATGTTGAGCATTCACACGGTGCGGAATATCGGGAGTGGCCAACTGTGCATTTAGCAGACGACACCGTCGGCGTGTTTTCCTGTCGTCTGCTACGGAATATCTTGTGGCTGTGTAGCAGCATATACCGCACAGTTAGCAGTGTACGTGAAGACACGATGTTGAGCGCTCGCGCTCACGTGACAGCAGAAAGCTGTGATGCTTTTCGCACCTTCCGCTTCTGGGGCAATGTCGCTTGTGAGAATACACAGACATGGGAAATACTTTGCCGGAACTAAGTTTCATGACATGTGTTCTCCTTGGATGTAGCTTGCTGGACAAAAGTTTACTGAACACGGAACGGCGTCATTTGAAGTACCACCACTTGTATGAGTGGTTTCCCGTTTCATCTGCTACCGTGGTGGAGAGAATGAGGGCGCCTCCGTCCCGTGAGCTTTTGTCTAGCACCGTGACGTAGAGCCCACCTTGGCCAGAGTGGTGGAAATTAAAGATTTTTTTCAACACGCTGGAAAATACCGTATTTACTCACGTATAAAACACACGTTCTTTACCCAAAAACATTGCGCCATTGAGGAGGTGCGTTCCACACACGGGAAAATTGGGACGCAACACTTAAGGTACACCAAGGTAAGGCACTAAAGTACGTTTCATTCTGGCATATCCGCGGCGATCTCCCCGGAATCAAACGTCACGATTCTCCCACGTCAAATGATCTTCCGTTCTATCAAGAGTGAACGAAATACTCGTCGATGTTCATTTGTCGTTCGTCACTCTGGCACCAGGTGCTCTACTTCGTTGACTGCGCAAGACGATCTGGCTGTGCTAGGAAAGTCGGGGTGCATTAAATGTGCGGGAAACAAAAAAGTACCATCATTTCGGTGCTCAAGTTGGGGTGCGTTAAGCCCGTGAGTAAATACGGTATTGGTTCTTCCGTGGCATCTATGTGGAGAAAAACCCTTCCTTAGTTCATTTGACATGAATGTTCAAGATGACATTCAATTCTTCAGTTCAGAGTGCGGAGCAACGAAACGACGTTGGAATGTGTGCAGAATTGGGGGCTCATTGGTTGTAAACGTCACCACGCGCGATACCGATCAATATAGCTGCCGGTCACAGCCCAGTCTAGTGCTGTAGCCTCCGTAGTCGCTCTCAGCATCTTTCCACCGAGAAATCCCTTTGTTAGAAGCTCGATTACAAAATTAATCGAGCCTCACCAACAAACTATTTTCAGGAGCTGGAACTTCGAACCGTACGTGGCCGTTCCAACGTTCAGCTTGTGTGGAGAAACTATGCCATACACACATTCTGGTAAGTTGCAGCTGGCATTACCAGGTGCGGGTAAAGCTGAGTGTGCATTAACTTTCAGGAAAGGCGAAGAAACTGTGACAACCTTTGAACTGACGCAGACTACATTTCCAGCGCTCTGGTTCTCTCGTGTGAAGAGCTTCACTTCGGTCGCAGAAACTGCACTGTAATGGGTCTGGGAAGTGAGGGCTTACACCTTTGGGTAAATTGCTGTGAAACTTTTTCTTTTTTTTTTAAGATGGGACTACTGTTTCTGTTGATAGTATTCTTCGACTCTGTTCCTTAAATGGACCCCTAAAGTTTGGAGTAAGGGATGGTGTAAGACACAATATGTAGACCAACACATTGTTGTAGAATAAACACTTGTAAAAAACAAGTTATGCAGTGTAGTGTTCCTCTGATGATACAAACAGAAAGAGGTTCCCAAAAATGGTTGTCCTTCTAAATTGCACTGCAGCAAGCTTGAGTCTGCTAAGGTTATGACTACTCCTTTTGGATGCCACAGCACAGGTAATATAATGTGATATTTAGTAGTTGTGGTAGCAGAAATGCATGCATGTGTTTCTGCCCTGTTCTCGTGGACATTCGTTTTTGCATTGTTTTCTGTCACCTTGAGTAGGCTCTACCACAACTCATACCAGGAGAGATCATACCAATTCAAGTCTTGCTGGGGAGAAGTACTATATGAGGAAAAAATATCGTAGCATGTGACTTATAGTGAAGAAAGTGTACAAATCCCACAAATAACACTAAGCACACTGAAGGATTGTTGAAGCACACTACATGGGAAATAAGGAATTAGAAAAAAATGTAATTGAAATTTTCCCACATTTCACTAGTCATGTGGAATAATAATAAGGCACTAATCACTTGAGTAGGTGAACGGCCTCAACCTGTATCCCGGCTTATCACAATGCTATCTACAAGAAGTCCATTGGCACGCTTTTTCAGACATTTTTGTGATGCCTTCTTGATTTCTGAATTGATTCTTTCAAATTGTTTTCTTCAGATACGATTCCGTTATGATGATGTATTCACATGTATTATACAGTGTGGTCTTCGTTCAGCAAGACTTACACTTTATTCATGATTTTTCACCCATCAATTCCATTCAGAAAGCAATGCTGGCCAGGTGTAAGGGGCTTGTGTTGTGTGCGTAACTGATATCGGTTTAGAATGTTCTCAATGGCAATTCTGCTAGAAGAGACAAGGCATCTTTTTTAGAGGGCGATCCATTAACAATCCATTCACTTGGTATGATTTGTCCTGGTAAGAGTTGTACTGGCAGGAGTTGTCTTGGTATGAGCTAGGTGGTCATCCTTACCGTATCCCCCACCTCAGCCGGCATGCCGCAAAAGTGGAGGGAGTCAAACGTTGAGGTTTCCAAAAGCTGGTCTTCAGTGGCATGCCGCAAAATTCGAGGTTTTTCTCATTGAAAGCCATTTTTTCGTTGGGGTGATGTCCAGGCTGACCATTCCTCCTCTATCTCCGGAAACTTGGCTCGCTTTTTTTTTTCCCCTTCTTTGCTAGATGGCACGTTTCTTCTCTTCCGAATAAAAATGTCGTTTGGCTGCGCTGTGAGCCTTTACCTGGTCATGACATCTGACCCAGTCTTGCACACATTGATGAGGAATTACAAACGCCATTGCAGCAGCCACTGATGTTACCTCCCGCTTCTTCATAGTTTCAGAACGTTTAGCTTGAATGCGATAGAGTAACCTCAGGTGCGAGATTGTCCCTGCCGTTTCCCACATGTCCGCTCACCATCATAGCCGATGTTTCTGATGCTCGTGTCATCGATTGTTATGAGAGCTGTCCCTGCCGTCTATCTTCTTTGCTTCTTGTGCTAGCACTGAACTTGAGACGGAAATGTCACTGTGGCTGTTGGCCTTAATCAGTGACGTACCAACGTGTTGGCGTGAGTCACACATAGCCATTCCTGGTGATAAACCTCTTTGGAAGGAACATTCTGTGGTGCTTGCTACTTTGTCAGTTATCAGTCACTAAAGGAAATTCACCTGGGATTTTACGGCATACCACTGAATACGGGGTTTTGCGGCATGCTGGTCTCCCCCCCGACTGATGCAGCATGCCAGCTGATGCGGGGGTATATGCTAAGTAGAACGCTGATATGCTTCCTGGAAAAAGTTGCGTGGAAAGTGTTCACCGTGTGATTTTTCTATGGGAGGGATTGGTAAACGTGTGGCGGATTACTGATGCTACTATTTCAGAAGTAGCATGATCTGGGACAGGGCTCTGTTGAAGCAAAGAAAGTTTGGGTATGGAGCCCAGAATTCTCCGGGTATGGAGCAGCCTTGTTTTGATCGGCTGTGTTTTATGTTTCGATATCTTATTTTTCTCCTATTGTGCTTTGTAATACCTGTAAGCTGTGCAAGCCTGGCTTAATCAGTTAGCACACTTGACTGGTAATAATGAGTGAAGCCCCTAGATTTCTGAGGCAGAAAATTGACAATTCTGCAGGCAAGAGAAAACAAGCAAAAGAAAAAAGAAAAAAAAAGTATTCTCCCAAGATTGCACGCAGACTCATCCCGCATGCCTTTCAGAACTTTTTAGTTTGCAAAAAAAAAATGTCAATTTCTCTCTGGGCATTGCAGACGATAAATTTCCTTAGGTTGCGGCACATTCAGCCGTGTAAGTGCCAGCATTATCAATGGTGTCAGGCATTGTAATCGCAACCTGCAAAAATGTTGCAGATCAATTGAAATCCTCACAAGATATTGAATGTCCTGCAAAAAACTGACGATTACGAGGGAAACAGCAGGTTCCAGCAGGTGGCCAATTCCGTGAAATTCCGTGGAAAACTAGGGGCTCTAATCATGAGGTCCAAGTTCATAACCCTCTGCTCTCTGGCCTTTCCAATGACTGCCATATTTCAGAACTTTCGTGTTCCTAGGTACCTTGAGGCATGTGTTTGTCTTTGAAGTTCGTCTGTTCCAGCCTCAGGATAGTTACCTTCCGTACTGTGCCTTTGCAAGGTCACATAAAAATCGCATTAATAAACATTTCAACTATAATTCAGCAATAATCAAGAAAACAAAATGTGCAGCAGTTTTGTTGGAAGTTGTGTAACTTCAGTTTCAGTGAGTATATTTAGCCAGTCCACTTTTCTAAGAATGCACAGCATATAAGTAGGGTTTCCAGTATTTACTGTAAAAGCACCGATAAATGTACATCTGTAAATTTTTGTACACAACTGGTGCAAAATACACCAATAATCACCTGAGTGAGCACTTCAAATTACTCAAACTCCTACAAGAGAGTTCCCAGTTTCTAGCTTTTGGAGTGCTCATGCAAACCTGTGGTAGTTCTTCGCCAATTCATCGTGAGTGCAGTAACTACAGATTTATCATTTCTGAAAAATTTCTGAAAAACTAAAAACACTGCGAGCTGGGAACCCTACATATAAGTGCACAGAGTACCCCTGTACTATTAAGTGCAAATAAACCTGTGGTCTGTAATCGTGTGACTTCAGGAATTATATTCTTGAGCCTCTCACTATCACAAGACAGACACACCGTGCAGTGGCCCGAGCATGCTGTACGACACCGCACCATGATTTCATCACTGCTCCTCGGAACGTGTAAGAAAGCACACAAGCAACTGGAGTACCGAAATGCATCTAGTTGTACCTGTATAGCACTGTACATGTGAAGAACAACAAGAAAGAATGCTCAATGCTCCCAAATAGCATTTCTGTTTCTGTAGAAAAGTTTTCCTGTTACAAGCAGTACAGAAAGCTACAACAGCACTGTTGTACATATGTTGCAATATACATGTGGAAAAAGGGAATAAAAAAGATACATATCATCCACAAGCAAGCAAGCTATGCAACAGCAATATCATGAGAGCCCTCCAGCTGTTCGGGTGTGCAGCGTAGCAAACATAGCAGGAGTACGCATACATAGATATAAGCGTGAGCGCTTAGGAAAGAGGGCAAGCTGTTCATCAGTGCTTACATTGGGCTGTACAAATGTTTACATAGTGTGTCAGTGTACTTGTACCCTTGACTCTTGTAATTCGTTCGATAATTACCTTTAATATTTTGTAATGTTCCACGTTGAACATTCAAATCTATGTTCTGTGATCCAACCTGTCACCTTTTTGATAGGCAGGCAGGTTACTCTAAGAAAGTGAGCTTATGCAATGCAAGGAAAAACAACTCCTACATTAGAGCAGGGAACAGTAATATTTTAGCAGCCTTGGTGGCAAAGGAGGAAGCTCAGAAGCACTGTCAAATTATGTTCTGTGTTTAATGGCCTTTTTTTTGCGCTACAAAAAAAGAAAGATGTTAAAACAACAGCAATGGAAATTTAAAGCTTGCTGATTTGCACCACACGTATCACTGTATGTACAGAGTTTGGCATAGGGTATGTAGTATTCTGTAGGCACTCCACTGAAGTGCCACTCTGAATGTGAAACGAACACTCATTATATTCAGTAGCATAAAAGAATGGATGGAATACACAAAGTTCTGAGTCACATCAGTGTGTGTACTGCATCTACGTACATTTCTAGAACAGTTGCTTTCACCAATTTTGAAGTGCACGACAGATGCAAAATCTCAACTATATTGGCTTCCGCCGTACGAGTGAGCCATCACCATGGCAAGACAAGGTCACTGTTGTCACAGTCACCTAATATTACCTCTGCACCGAATAAAGCAGGGACATATATACAATGTAGAAGTAAACACAGAGTGGCACTTCTTAGGAGATGGCGTACAACTGACGAGGCTGTAATCCGAGGGTATATTTGCTCAGCCCTACAATACAAAAGAAAAGTATACACTATCCAAGAAGAAGATATGTACAGTATGGGAGTAAATAAAAAATACCTCTATGTACAATATGTGAAGCAGCTTAGCTGCTCTTTCTCATCTAGTAGCATCCAAAGTCTTGTGCCAACATTTATTCGACTACCTTGCCTAGGGTGTAGGGACACTGTTATTAACTGATGCGTTATGTAATTAGAGCCTGAAGTTTTAGGGTTTAGCCTGGTTCTTCCCTGAATTTGCACCCCGAACTGAGGTTGTCTCCTTACTTGTGAAACCCGATCTTTACCTGGCAAATTGCCCTCACTGAGACGTCTCTAGGAATGCACACTAACATGTTTGACAGCAAATACAGTTGCATCACAGTTTGTACCGAACCAGTACAGTTAGTTTGAGTGACTGAGCCCAATTTCTCCACGAATCTTGCATACTCGAAATTTTTTCACCTGCATTCGCATGAATTTAGAGCACATTTTTATTTACCCGATTTTTGGCCCCCGGATTTAGAAAAAAAAAAAAAAAAAAAATTCCCAAAAACTTCAGGCTCTAGTTATGTCTTAGAAGTTTCACAAAAGGAGACGACCGTACAAAGCATACTGTACATAGATCCGTATATATTAAAAAAGTCACACAAACAATATGGTTTTAGGAACACAACATGTATTCCCGAGTTCTAGCTTGGTTGGTAATTCAAGCGTAGAAGGACAAACATAGCTCAGTCCAGCTGCGGGAGGCATCGAGACAACCAGAGATACAACGAACGAAGCGCCCGAAAATGACTGTAACGCGTGACACGCTTTCGTGCAGAGCCTCACAGAGCACCGCACGACATCTCGTCACACATTAAATTTTGTTTTCGGGTACCTCATTCTTTGTGGTTTCTGTAATTCCAACATCCCTTACTGTGTAACCTCAACGTAGGACAAACGCAAAGGTGCTCCTAACAGTTTTAGCGCAAGGTACTCAACTCACACAGTCAGCCACTCTTGCATTGATTGCATTTGATAGCTCCCATAAATTGCAGGTTTGCATTGATGTTACATTTGAAAAAGAAGAAATCAGCCTCTCTCGCCCGTCGAAAAGCCGCGCATTTTTTGTTTTGTTTGAAGAACGAGGCACAAATTGATAGACAGGGAGAGACAGTAAGTACCCACATATGACCACAAAAGGGATATTACACTTAGCCACCGCTGCTTTGACGACGACCCAAAGCAGAACGTAACGCGTCCATATAGCACCTACGAAGATTGAGCTAAAACAGGACAAATCTGTCTGCGTCGAAACACAGCCGCATCGTCGTACAGAGGCACGGAAGTATTTTGCCCGGTTGCAGAAACCTTTTGAGCAAGCTATTCTGCAGTGGGTACTCTACGGGCGTGGATCATTAAGTTTTATGTACATAACAGTGCAAGCGAGGGAAGGGAGACTACTAGCAGTAAAAAGAACTTGGCACAGTATCTGAATGGGTTTCTGTGGTGATGTATCTACACTGCGTGTGTAGAGCCTCGTGTTTCAGGGATAAACTTGGTAGAACCAGTACACCCCCCTCCAATTTGCATCCTTGTCACGTAGGTAAAACTTCGAAAACGAACTTGCCATAAGAGAAGATTCAGCTGGAGAACGCTGAGCATTGTGCATTCAGCGCAGCCACTCAGCATCTCATGTTTATCTGAAATGCGCTTTTTATTTAGTTTCTTACCCAAAAATCTGATTTTCCCATCAGATATCGCCAAAATTTACCCGGTTTTACGGCTCCTGAAAGACCGCCCCCACTTTCAAGATTTTCAAAAAACAGAAAACCTGAAATACAAACGAGGGTCAATATATGTTTTTCAAAAATTGGCGAGTAAAAATCAGGTTTTATTTCGTGAGCTTTAAAATTGGGTAACATCTGGCTACACGGGCACATATCAGGCGGAAAAGCAAATTTTTGGGAGGTAAATAAATAAAGAGTGCATTTTGCATTTCTGGCGAGCACGACATGCCGAGCGGCAGTGCTACATGTGCAGTGCGTGTGTTCTCCAGTGCCTGCGTTGGTGGTTGAATTAGCACTTTGGAAAGTTCATTTCTGGGATTTTCTGGTTTTACCCCTGGTGATGCTGATGCAAATCGTGGGGTAAAAACAAGCTTTACTGGGCTTAACCCCAAGACACAAGACTCTAAGTGTGTGCATTCTATTCCACTCGCATCACATTATCGGCATTAAAAGTCTGGAAGAAATATGTACATGCATTTTAACTGGAACAACCATCATATCATATCAAGTGCTATAATACAAGTTGTAGTGCACTACAAATATTTGTTCAACAAATTTTCACGAAAACAAGCGATTTGCTCAAATCAACATGACTGATTCTGTTCAATGGAGCTAAGGGGTTTCTCCTTTCATGTTGGAGGCACTTGCCACAAAGAAGAGCACGTAAGGTTCGGAACGCGCAACGAGTCGCAACCGATTTACCAGTGTTAGGCTTTTGTTAGCTGCTTATGAGAAGCAGCAGTGGATGGATTGGACGGAACTCATTCACAAAAACTGCCCTCACCTCATAAACTCGCACAACTTTCCCTTTTTGAGTAAACTATCCTACACTAAGTCTGAGGTAACAAGTCACAACACAAGTAAAGAAAGGGGAGAAAAGAAAAGGGAAAGAAAGGGGAGAAAAGAAAGGGGAGAAACAAAAGGGGAAAGAACAGACAGCTGGACTCAACATCGTCTTAACAGTGCGAGCGAACACGGGCAAGAAAGACACAGACAGCATGACACTGAACACTCAACTGGCGTAGTACTTATTAGCATGAGGGATCCCTTAGGGCGGAGTGGAAACACGGCCGTTAAATCTGTTGTTTAGCGTGTTGTATGGAAGGCTAAGAGAACACTGGCATCCCCAGTAGGCATGTTTTCGGGGGGACTCATCAGTTCACTGCGGAGAGTGTGGAAGCTCCCAGTCCTTTGCTAGAACAGGCACAATTGTAAACTGCGATAAAGTAGTAGTTATGAGTGATAAAGGAAGAGCTTCAGATCTTGTTATATCAGCCCCCTTGCATTGTGTTAGTACTCTCTGTGGCTTTGTCACCAGCAGAACTATCGTATCTGGCAGGTTAAGTGCGGGAAAATGAACTATCTGATCAGATGCCAGCAGAGGTCACTACAGGAGCAGCAACAGGTTCGAGAGTATTCAAATGCATGATGTTTAGAGCCTCGCGTTTTTGGGGTAAAACCCATTTTTATCCCCAATTCAGCTACCAATATGGGCACCGGAGAATGCTAGGCACTGTGCATTCAGTACGAGAAATGAAAATCTGTTTTTCCATCAAGTCCTATCGCCAGACTTTACCGTTTTATAGCGCCTGAAACGAATCCCAGAAACACAAGGCCCTAAGGATGTTGTGGTAAATTTTGCAGTTGAGAGTTCGGCGTCACGTCTGTATCTCCGCAATCATGCTGAGGTCACAGCAACAACCCTGGTAGGACTACTGAACTCTTTGGTAACTATGAACTAAAGCGAATGTAAAGTTGGTTAAAACTGGCAATGCCTTTTGCGCACTCGAAGAAATCTAAGACACTCATTCTCAAACCCTGGACGGCACCGTAGAATTGCCGGAAGTGCCACAAAGCATTCGTATAATAATAGTGCAAGTAAACTCGCATTCCGTGGAGGTGTAATTCATTCGAAAGTTGCATGTGAAGAATACTGGGAAGGCTATGTTAGTATGTACAAGGCAGTGCATGATACACACAACCTACCTGTATCAACAATGTTTTTTTTTAAACATATGTACAAGCCCTCTCAGGCAGAAATGCTCGTACGCGCATGCAGCGCTGGACAGAAGTTTACGGAACACACTCCGGCACATTCCTTCCTCAGAGTGACACGCTAGCAGCGAATGGGACCGTACGGACTTATTTACGGAGTTTACTTACGGAGTTATTTATTTACTTATGTACGGGGTCGGTACGGTGCCACTCACAGCTAGCGTGCCAGTCTGAGGAAGGAATGTTCCGTAAACTTTTGTCCAGCACTGTACCATGCCGTTGTGCAGGACATTGTCCTACTCTGTGCAAAGTGCTCATGTAATTCTACAAAATGGAGGAACAAGTTCCATCCTTTTGATACAAAGCATGTGACAAGGTGGGAATGGCAACAAATCTGGTTCCAAGCGAAATCTCTCCCCATGCTACAATGCAGTTGCAGCGCAAGACAATATATACACTTGGTGACAGCACGATGTGGATTATGACAGTCCGTAGCAAATTTGATAGTTCCATGAGAAAATGGTGTCCACTGCCCGTATCACACTTTCAATCATACGCCATAGGCCTTAGTGTGAATGGTATGGCCCACATTATATTGTGAACGACTGTACATGAGCCGGTCACTGAACATAGTGGGCATGCTATCACCTCTCCATTTCATCTTGGGCACAAGGGAAACCAGAGAGAAGACTGTATCACAACAATTTAGAAAGATAATTGCGGGTTCAGGTTCAAAAAGGTTCAGAAATATTCTACAGGTAACTTCCACGCACATATCAATGAAAACCACACATCCCAGCACGACCCGTGAAAGAAAAGAAAAAACGCTTCGAGTGATGTACAAAAATTACTGTCTCAATATGATTGCAACAAGACATAAATAACTGTTTTCAAGACACCAGACAGTAGTTGTTGTTGTTGGGCTCTTGTCTGCACTCATAAAAAGCTACATTTTCTCATAATAGTTCTCATATCTGGCTTTGCTTTTCTTCCACTGCATGTAATCTGTACTTCTGCACCGTCTCTCAATGACTGAATGAGAACAGAGTCTGAATTTTCGAGACATGTGACAAGGTTGTAAAAATCTCCTCTGCTGCCGTCAACAAGCTAAAAGCAACAATTCAGTCAGAATTCGCATAATTTTGTCAGCGCCATAAAGCTATACAAGATACCATATAAAGTTCCCATAGAATCCCTCCCAAAATATTTTTTCTGGCTACGCTACTGCATGCAACCATTCGTCTTCTGTCCCTGCAGTGTACCACACTGCGGGGCTTAGTCGAACAGTGTACCTTCTACTGTTTCTGTCTCAGTAGGAATGCTGAGTGATACGAACTGTACCCTCTGTTCCAGATCTCTCCTGCATCAGAACTCCTGCAACAGGTTAGATTGCTGCCACAAACTCTCTTAACCACACTAGATGTTGCCTTTGCTAATACAGGTTTGCCCGGTTGTGTCTATATAAGTTACAAGTTTTATTTTCAGTCCGTTATTAAGAATTCACAGCCTTATATTATCCACACTCCATTCTCAAGCCAATCATTGGTATTACCAGTATCTGCAAGACCCTGATTTACATTGTTGGAACAGACCTAATCTAGATCCAAACAAAAAATCCTAACATTTTCTTTTTGTAGCTTTATATGATGCTTTCATAGCAAAAGCAAATACCCAGCAAATTTATTCTTGCCTAAATTTATTTATTGATTTTTTTTTTTTCACCAGAGAAGTTGCTTCTATGATAGAAAACTATATACCAGAGACAGAGGAACATTTCATCGGCAAGTATAACGTGCCAAAAACTGAAAATATACGTGCAAAGCATGCCTTCGATCAAGAACACAAACCTTCAGACGACCTCATTTATCCATCGTGTATTAGTTAATAATATTAGTCATCATTTATAAAGAGCATTTGAGAAGGTTTCAAGTGGCATGTATTGTCAGGCTGCGCTGTTCTTCCACAGGACACGACCACAAGATCCCCCCTCGTACGAACATATACAATAAAAAAAAGGGGATCACAGAGAATCTAACACTGTCCACAGAAAGCTAGAAAAGTAGTCTCTATAGTCACTGAAGCGCACTCACTAGATAGTTGCCGGGGAGGATGCTAGAACAAAAAAAAAAAATTAATTCAATACTGCTGCTGAAAAAAAAAAGAAAAAAAAAAGAAAGAAGTGCCTGGAATGTCCACCGTGGAAGACTCCCTGCCACTCCTTTTTATTACTTTCCCACGCAAGCTGATAGCACGCCCTTAAGGTTTTAGCACCGTCGCGAATGTCTTCGCAGCTTCCTCGCAAAATAAAAGCAACAGCACAGCGAAGCCTCACTTTCTATTACGTTTTCCAAACCCTTCCGAGACTGTGGGGGGGCCGCCCCGAGCGGGGACTTGTCACGCAGACCTCCTTTAGTGGATGCCGTTGGTGTAGTACTGGAAGCCGTCGTAGAGGCGAGTGGTGAGGGAATGCATGCTGCTCTCGACGAGGGACTCCACCAGCAGGTGCAGCTTCTCCTCGGGGATCCCCAGGTGCAGTCGCTCCCTGAGGGTGCGTAGGGCAAGCGCTCCGTGCCTCTGAAAGCAGGGCAGGCGGGCGTTGGCCTGCAGGATCTCCACGAGGGTGAGGATCCGCTCGTGGTGCTTTCTCGCCGCTACCAGGCCTTGCAGCATGAGAATCTTGAAGTATTCAAACATGTCCGAACCCATGCCTCCCATCACCTGGAATGCAGTTGTTATATGTCAGAGCTCCTCTCCCCATATATCCCAGGGGAAGATTAGGGATCTTTGAGGGATGGGGGGTGTTCTTGTCTGTGGCACTGTGCTACGGCAGAATTCCCGGTTAAAGCGTACTTGATGGGAGCACGGAAAAAGTACGTACAAAGTAGCGGTACGGTTTAACGGAAAGCGACTGATGTGTGCCCACACGTAACTGTCAAAAAATTACACTCTGAAATTACTGCAAGTGAAAGGTCGACATAGACATTTATTTACGCTGGATGACAGAAATCTTTGTTTGCCGCCAAAATGGCCCTGCATCGACGAGAGCAGTTTCAAGCGCATTTAGACCAGGATATCCAAGTGCACCCACTGTGCACATGTAGTTGAACGAGAACAAATTACAACCACAGCGAAGCCCACATTTCGTCAGAAACGTAAAGGCTGCAGTCGACAAAAATGCATGACGGAACATTTCTTGTGTGCAGCAGAACCCTTGCTTATCAAGTAGCACATTACAGTCTACACAATGACGGAGAAGAAGAGATTAAGGAAAGATGGAGAACCGAAGGGTATAATGATCATATAATCTGCAAGATTGTTACGTAAAGGTAGGTTAGAAAGCAAGTGACCGGGGGACATAGGTCCATAATGAATGGTCCCAACCCTCCACTTTCTGTTATGCATGTTAGACTTCCTCGATGAACCGTATCACCAAAGGAAAATATTGTGCCTTACAGTCATTTTACGCCCGATAAACAGAGGGTCTGGATCTGCCTCTTCTCGGCAGGGAATAATCGAGAAGCCCTGCGCCTCGCCTCGGACCCTGCGCCTCGTCAAAGTTCTGACATCAGTCCTAGCATGCACAACGTAGATGGCTCACACCGTAGACATATTGCTCACGAAAGTTGACCAAGCACTGATTGGGACCTTGATGTCAACCGTGTGTTACCACAGTTATCAAACAATAAGTGTGGCAATATATATTGCGAACATGCAGCATGGGCTGTCCATGTGAAATGAAAGTGCGTGAGCGCGCAATACTTCTCCCGAGACACTGCACGTCGTTGTAACCGTTCACATTCCGTCAATCGCATCCTTCAATCCAATCAGGTCTCCGCGAACTTTCGTGCAAAACAAAGAATTCCGCGAAATTCCGTGCCAAACGAAGGATTCCGTGAGATATCGCGTCATCGCGGAAAACTGAGGGCCTTAAGTATGTAGCCACGGATATAGCGGTGAGAGTGGTGTCCACGTTTCGAGACAGAACGTAACTGATACAAGAGCCCATCCTGCATGTTGGTTGCGTGAATGAAAAGACAATGCTCAAGTCCATTTTTTTCACAACCCACTGCATCCACATATATCTGTGCCGCCCGCCGGATAAAGGTCTCCCGTCTTGTGCTTTCCACCACTCCCACAATCTCCATCACCACACCTCACATGATACCATCAAGGTACCACCACCATTCAAGATCGTATCACACCACCTTCGCAGCACGGTGCTTGCGTTCACTCACCGTGCCGCTCACACTATCAGATGCTCAACTCCACATATACAGCTGTTGCTGTAAAACAAACAAACAGCAAGAACAAGAACAACAACAACAACAAAAATAAAAATAAAATAAAACTTACGTCTACAAACTCCTGTGTGAGTTTGAAAGGGGAATTTTCAAAGCCCAAGTTTTTAGGTGAAGATGACAGAATGAAGCCAAAGTCGATGTGAATGATGTGGCCCTCTCCATCTAAGAGAATATTGCCATTGTGCCTGGAAAAATTGCACATGCTCTGTAGAAGAATTGCACTCTATAGGCAGTCACTTGGGAGCAGCTAGAATACTGCAAAAAAATAATAAGAAGAAGAAAGAAAAAAAAAAGAAAAACACTGTTACCTGTCTTTGACCTGAACAAGGTAGGAGACAAGGCAGTAGGCAGCACAGCTGTGAACAAAGTTCCGCTGTGCACACAGAAAGCCTTCTGTGGTAGGAGCGCCAAACTCTTGCACAAAGTACTCGAGAAGTGACAGCTGTGACGAATGCTTCTTCACCTGGTGGAGGGACATGGTGTTGAGGATGGGCTCCACCAGGCCGCTGTCTTCTGAGGTGACTAGGATGCGATACGGCCGCACCCACAAAGGAACGTGTTCCTGTTCCCAGATTTTCTGAAACAACATATGTCATACTAATTTCAATGGGAAGTAACCCTGCTGCACCATACTCACAACAATGACTCACATAATTCATTCCTGCTCAGTTATTGAGCCTCGGTGCAGGGCAACTGATCCCAGCACAGCTATTGAAATTTACACTGTCTAAAGGGGCACTGATGTGCCAAAGTTTCTCTTAGCGGAATAGAAGATATTGTTGCCTTGACAGCGATACAAAATGAATGGGATGCCAGTTTGGAATCGGCTGCTTCCTGCGCGGATATCTGGTCTAGTGCCTCCCGGTGACTGCGGAGATTGGTTTGTGCGTGCCAAATGGTTTTTACCGTGCCCTCCGTGTGTACCTGCTTCACAACTAATGGCACAACGCCAGTTTGTGTCCTGCGTTTGGATGATGGTCTGTTGACGCGATGGATGATACTGCCACTAGTACTACAAAACAGGTGCAGAAAGGAAAACTGGACAAGCATGCTATGAAGGCACAACAAACGTGACCAAGTTGGTGAAGACAGCATGCTTTCGATCCTCAGTGCGACTAGCAGCGGCTTCCAGGAGCATCTCACTGTATTTCACTGGTTGGATAAGCGGCAGTGGGCCGGATATTTTGTGCTGTTCCACCTGTGCTGACCGTCGCCGGCTGCCTGGCAGGCACGGCAGGCCAGCTCTGCTTTCGCGCTTGTGCAATGCAGTGAAAACGTCGATACTGGCTTTACCGGGATCCCACATGACCGGTATACTATTCAATTTTGGGATATAGGGTTGTTTGAATATCGTTGTGAGTGTTCCTGTGCAATTTGCACACCCACAACTTTTCCCCGACTTTTTTTTTGGGAGAAAAAGCGTGCAAATTATGCGAGTAAGTACGGTATATATATAGGGCCTGACATTTTAGGGTTAAACCCGTATCCGCCCGATATTTACCCCCCGAACGAAATCTGTAAAATTCGGGTTTAACCCGAATCTACCCGAAAACATCTGGGTCGCGTGGCACACTCATAAGCATGCATTAAAATAAAGTTTGATAACATTGCTAAACATTAGTTCCATGTTAAAACACATTTTTATTAAAAAAAAAATCACCCGAATACACCCGAATTCCTGACGACAGAATATGCCGTAGCGGGATTTAACCCGAATACACCCGAATTTTCAAGTGAAAAATATCACCCGATATTTACCCCCTGAATTTGGCCTAAAATAAAACCTGAAAAAGTCAGGCCCTATATATATATACCGCTCCCTTTGAGATGCAATATTTTCACCTCAATGGTTTGTAGGCATTGCCGTTCTCCTCCTCTACTCCACACACACACACTATCTCTCTCTACAGCTGTATGTCCGTGTATGTGGTATCAGAAGTATAGGCGTACCTGAAGTACGCTGAGTAACTGGTACACCATGAGTTCTTGACGAAGATCGTCTCCACACTTGACAATGGCTGCCAGAAGACGCCAGCCGGGCAAGTGGCTGTAGGGGGAGGCCTCTCGAATTCTCCGCACCTTCTCTTCCCAGGGCTCCTTCAGAGCGGCGGCGGAAGGGTCTTCTGGATCCCGCTGGAATGGTGGTTTTTGCATTGTGAGCGCTGTGAGCACTCTAAGATATCTCTCTTTAGATTCACGCTAGCTTTACCTTGACAATGCACTTTGGAACATGCAGGTTGTCCGAGAGACGTCTCCGAATGTCCCCCGCTGCCACAAACACGGGCTCCTTACTATCGGCACTCGTTCCGCTGTCTAGGGACAGTACGGATAGCGTGTCTCGATCTTGCATCTTGTGAGCTCTCAAGAACTGCGAGGAAAGAGGGCACACTCTTGAGGTTTGTGTAAACACTTTAGTGTTGTTGTTTTTTTTTATTAGAAAGCATGCCACGCATACTAAATTCAGTAAGTTTGAAATTTTTAGAAAATTGTGCACACTGAAGCCCTCAATGTTGTAGGATAATTCGATTAAGATTATTCTGCGTAAACCACTGTAAACGTATTTTTATTCGCGATGTATTAATTTTCGCGAATTTCGCGACCGCTAAAAAATTATGAAAAATTGTACTCGCTAACACTGCTTGATGTTTATCCCGCGAAAGGAAACAGCCCTGGCATCGCGAAATTAAATACTCGCGAATAATTTCGCAAATGACTGAATGCGCGATTCGCGAACGTTAATACATTGCGAATAAAAATACGTTTACAGTACTTTGCGTGACAGTTATCAAAAGACTTGCACTTGTGTTGTTTCTTACTGCTCGTAACCAACATTGGATGATCTACTACTTGCTCAATGAAGTTTATTCACAAGCATATACAGTAGACCCTCATTAATTAACTCCAGGGGACCACAGGTTTTTGTTTGAATAATTGGAAGCATCAATTACGTAAAAGAAATTCATCTAAATGTATATTGCAAGACCAAATTATGGTTTGTTATATGTGTAGTAGCTTCACATACAACATACATCTTTAAACCAAGAATTCAACAGTTTACAAAGGTAGAGGCATTTAAAAGAAATTTATATGCGGTTGACTGATTAGTCAGTACATGAGTCCTCAAAACAAAATTTTCAATGCCAGGCAATGCAAGCAGTTCCTTATGAGACTGTTCTTTAGCAGACGGATACATCTGGAGCTGAGCAATGTGTCCAAAAGCGGGGTGCCTCAAGAGATGTCATCACAAACACGCCGAAACAGTTTTCTTTCACCAGGAACGTTTTAAGAGGAAGTGAGAACTGTCAATTATGCAAACGCACCTCTTGAATCAAGCGGCTTTTGAATACACTGACGACATAACAGGCTAAACGAAAACTTGAAATCTGTTTGAATTAACCAAAGGTATAAAATATCAGAGTTTGAGTTAACGAGAGCCTCCTGTATTCTGAGTAGAGCGTCAAACCGAAACGTTTTTTTGGTTTATTTCGGGTTCGAGCTCACATATATGGGTTCGATTAACCGTTTCAGAGGCTGTAAATCGGTTTGGAACCGGTTTGAGATTCTAATGCGCTACAAAATTATAGGTAGCCACTAAAAATGATACAAGATTGCTTAGTTATGTTTTTTATGCATTTATTTCTGTTTTTCGACCAACAGGACCCTCTTTCAGCCCTTCCCCGAGCAACGTGCTGCCAATCTAGGCAGGCAGACAGCTGGAATCCCCACACCACCCTCTACCACACAACAACCCGAACCGAACTGGTAACCAAAGTTTTTAGATCGGTTCGGTTCCAGTTCAGCTCTAAGGTGGCGCTAGTAATTCCGGTTCAGTTCCAACTAAAAATACCGGATAATTCCGGTTTTCGGTTCCGGTTCGGTTCGACGCTCTGATTCTGAGCCCGCGCCCCAGAGAGTATTTTCATATTAGACACACACACAACTCGCACCCTCCCCCAGTCAGAGAGAAAATGGTTACTATAAATTCTCAAGCATGATTAGGGCCCGACTTTTTAGGGTTAAACCCGTATCCGCCCGATATTTACCCCCCCGAACGAAATCTGTAAAATTCGGGTTTAACCCGAATCTACCCGAAAACATCCGGGTCGCGTGGCACACTCATAAGTGTGCATTAAAATAAAGTTTGATAACATTGCTAAACATTAGTTCCATGTTAAGACAAATTTTTATTAAACAAAAAAAAATCACCCGAATACACCCGAATTCCTGACGACAGAATATGCCATAACGGGATTTAACCCAAATACACCCGAATTTTCAAATGAAAAATATCACCCGATATTTACCCCCCGAATTTGGCCAAAAATAAAACCTGAAAAAGTCAGGCCCTAAGCATGATACATATCCCTGCCATAAGTGCAGAGCACAATAAAACGAAAGAGTGTTTCCTAACCTGTAGGGAAATCTCATCATCTTCCTGTGTCCAGCACTCCGGGTCATCGTCCATGCTACACATGGAAAATACAGATCCGGCGGTCTGTCCGAAGTATTCTGGCAGGTTCTCCTCCGACCGCGTCTGTCTCAGTGTGTTAATGATCTTTGCAGGCACAGGTGAAGTCTGAATATCAGCCACCTCCACAACTTCCACGTAAATTAGGTACGGTGCCTGTGAAATTGATTACACTACACACGTCTGCAAATCGCACGGTGAATAAACAATATAATGATCTGTCCCCTGTATCACACTGGTGTTTGATGAACTGCTTTTGTGCCTCTGCAATTCAGGTGGCACTTGGCTACAATGATGTTTGACTAGATTATTAATTGGTATTCGCTCAGTGATGATTGGTAAAGTTTTTGCCACCCAGTCAATCCGGTGCAAGTGTGCAGAGCAATTAACAACAAAAGCGCAACAACAGACAACTGCTCCGGACCGACTGTACTAGCAAGTAAGAACTATCACAGAACTATCTGCATCAAGAACATGAGAGAAAGCATCGGAGATCATAATCACCGACCTGATGTAGTCAGAAAGAACAAGGTTATCCTTCCACAATAACACTGCTGAAGTTATAACACACTCAAAACAGTCATGTCTTACTTCTCTGGATACCTTGGTACCCACCTTCTTCCACTCGCATAGTGAATTTCTGGATAGGCGAATCAGGGTCAACATCAAGGGTACAAGACTGACTTTGTTGTTATGAGCCCCATGAGTTGTGCGAGTGCCCAGTGTTGCCACCAGTGCTACAAGTGGTGGCTCTTGCTGCCCACTACGAAAGTGTATGTAAGCTACTTACCTTATCTTTCGAGTTGAGCACCACTGCAGCCTGAGGAGGCACCCGGACAACCAGGTGAGGTAGCGTATCCAAGTGAATCGGTAACCACACTCTTGCAGGAAGGTTCATGTTAACCATAGACAGCTCGGCTTGCAACCGTTGCGCTGCGCAAGCACATTTCTCCATAAGCACATCAGGATTTTAATGTACTTAGAACTCGAAAAAATATTGCAACAGCACTGGCACTGCGTACGTATCACACAGACTAAGGTTGAGGAAGTACAGTGTAGAAGGGATCATGCAGATGCAGGCAATAAAAATGTAATTTCACAGGAACATGTAATAAATGCCCAAAGTGTAAAGAATTGTAAAAGTCACAAATAACGTATCGAGGCAAGAGACTAGGGTAATTTTTGATAAGAGGTGAATATAGTGCTTACTTTTCCTGTCTTTTGTGGACACTGTCTGTAGCCTAAGTCCTAGTGAGATGAGCACTTTGATGAAGTGGTTCTGGGGGCTCAGACGAGGAGCCTAAAAGGGAAAGACGAAGTTATTTTTCGGATGCAGCACAGTAGACTGCTGATAGTTTTAACACTCGTACTCTAGCATGCTTGTTGGGCTGAAGGTGTATTTAATTTTTTAACTTACAAAAACTTGAGCAACACTTGAGATAAAAGAGTCTGGTGTAACACAAATCTAGTGCATGTTTAGTGAAAGAATAGAGGATGTGAAAAAGTATTTGAATGCAATATTAGTCACTGTACCATTCAACCACCCTTTCTTAAATTCTGTAGTGAGGAATTTACTAAGCTGAGATAAATCCTTCAGTGTTAAGATGACATCGTAAGCTAGGACCAGTGCTAGGATGAATATACCATTCAACCACCCTTTCTTAAATTCTGTAGTGAGGAATTTACTAAGCTGAGATAAATCCTTCAGTGTTAAGATGACATCGTAAGCTAGGACCAGTGCTAGGATGAATAAAACAGGCCTAAAGCAGGCACTCAACTTGAAACACGACTTTATTATTATTATTTACTTTAACACTCTCTTTCATCTAACTACTGATGCTCCCTTGTTATTATTTGGTTTTGACCTTCTTTGTGACAATCCCATCGACTTTATCAGAGTAACAAACTGTACTACATTTGGTCAGACAAAAGTACCATTCACAGGAGGAGGAGGGAGGGAGGGAGGGAGCTAGGGGGAGAGAGAGAGAGAGAGTAATGCGTAATGACCAAAAAAAAAGGTGTTATTTCACGAAGTTTTTGTGGGTGATCTATCGAACGGATTTTTGTTCTGAAAATGGTAACGGTATCAGATGGCCGAAGGGACCAGATGTTTACATTGAGACGACCTTGTAGCTTTTATAATTACAAAGTTAACGATTTTTAGGTAATTAGTCATTCGACCGTTGAGCAACAGGCAGCCAAGAACGTCTGCCAGCCCAGAGATGATAGAAGTGAAAACAGGATGTCTATAGCCGTTATAGTATATATATATATACATTTCAAACATGTCTAGTGTCATTTACTTGTTTCTTTAATGGCCTATTTTCCCTCATTATATATACTATATATATAAGGACACCCTGTATAGTACTGAGGGACGAGAACCCAGACATCCAACAAAAGAGGAAAAAAAGTAAAAAGCATACAAGAAGAGCTGCATCTCGTGCACTGACAAGTAGCTCCTGTACCTGACAGTGGCACTCCAAACGACCAGATCCTCCCCTCCAGTCAGAGACAAAACTATCACAGGTATCGTAGCAGGTACAGCCGTTGTCAAAGGCATGCCCAGAGTTGAGATCTCCCAGAGCGTTTTTGCGGCTAGCGTTCATTCCTCCTAAATATCGCAGCCCGCTGTTGCTCGGTTGCATCATTCCTGCACAAGATGAGAGCGTGAAAAATTGTCGGCCCTGGAGTCAGGGAAGCCACAGGATTTACCTGTTGCATCAGATAGTGAACGCTGGTGCGTCTTCTTGGTCGCAACTGTGAGTGAGGGACCCATGGCGGAACCATTGAACGTAGGTGTTACCAACTGAAGAGGTACCCTTGGCCTGCAATAGAGAGCATCGACGGAAAACAATGAGCTCAGAAGGAAGGCTATGCTGAAGTGAACAGGTGCAACACTCTTGGAAAGAAAAGGTGCCGGCAGAATGACTAGAGCAGGGGTTCTCAAACAGTGTTCCCCTGTTCGTCTGAACCCAGGCTAGTCAACAGCATTACAGAATGTGCATGACGGGTTTATGCCTCATGAAAAGAACCTACAATGTTGAAGGAACGAATAACCGAGAGACACGGGACACGAAGACAAGCACAAGAGTCCCGTGTCTCTCGGTTATTCGTTCCTTCATCATCATGCACCAGTTAGTCTGCGCCCTGTCTCTTTTATCGATAACCTACAATGTGTTGCGTGCAGTGAGGGTTTAGCAAATAGTCGCACGAATCTGTGTAGAGTAATCTGTGTTGTCTATTGTTCAAGCGAGTTCATTGAGTGAATTTTAGCAAATTGTCCCATGCGGACACATCACAGCATCACGGTTTCTTTCTTTTTTCTTTTTTTTTGTGTGTGTGTGTGTGGTGGGGGTGGCTCCCTAAGCCAACTTGTGTGCAGGGGTTCCTTCAGCTCAGAAAGTCTGAGAAACGCTGGTCTAGAGCAAGAAACGCGGCATGATCGGCTCTGACCAATGAGCGGAAGAAAATCAAGCTGTTTCTGTGAACTTCTTTCTTCTGCTTCAATAGAACGAGGTGAGAGTGAAGGGCAGCTATGAGTCCCCTCATGGCTAAGTTTGTCGAGCTATGGTTCATCATTATGTCACTAAACAACATATTTTACGCAGCTTCCTTCTGGTGAAGGGTGATTCTAGCAGTAGAAACACTAAACATTAATGTGATGGCCAAAAGAAACTCAATATCTCATAGCATATCTCCAGAGGTTGAAAATACGACTGATCGAGGTACTGGAGTGCATTGCAACAAGAAGCCCAATTAGAGGCCTGGATCCAGAAGACTGACCACATCAACGATACTGCCAACTGTCATGGAAGACAGTGTGAGGAATGCCATGTGTGTGATCATGTAAGGAGATTGTAACCAGGTACACATACGGTAGGTGCATGTAAATGCTTTAACTGGTTACTTCTGTCAGGGTTTTGGATGCCTCTACACCGAACTCTCTCAACTTGAACATGAACACTCAAATGAATCACCATTGTTCGCGCACTCTTTGCATAGCGCACTACACGCAATGTATAATTGCAGGCGTGCTGTAAATATGTGGATTATTGTGCTCAACTTGACTGTCAAACATATTGATGCCAGAAATGCGCAAACTGACAACTCCAACCACATGTATCTATTATTCATTGTGATTGTGATGCAGAGGATATGGTGTTCCTCTACAAGAGTCCTGACTGGTGATGATGGAGTGTCCAAGCGGGCAGATGTCCGTGAAAAGTGCAGGCTCTGCTTCAAAGTCCTGTTCATTTTAATTCTAACTGTTATAAAAAGTTCCTACCCGTCTTTCCTTCCCTACAATACACAATATAGTGGAGTACACAATATAGTGGAACGAATGTTTGCAGATGAGTAAGATACTGCGACACCACAACGTTTGAAGTGAACAACGTCTCACGTATGCCCTACAGCATTCCAAAGAATATTCTAACATAGCAACAATAAACGACACGTGCAAACCAGATATGTCACAATGATGCATACCTAAGTTCTTCGGAAAGAATCAGGTTCTTCAGCTTGATGCCCTGAGAGCGTTTTCTCGACGGCGCATTCGGGTCGGAACAAAATGCTGATAAAAGCCAACACAGTTGTAACGAAAAATTGGCGTCCTTTCTGCACCTGAAAATGAGTGAGAAAGCAATTTCCGATCGGTGTGATAAGAATTTCTATTGACATGTACATTGCTCTATGCCATGCAGTGATGCACAGTGAAAAAATTGTAGGAGGCAGTTGGTGGATACCTTTGAACCAGGTACGGATGAAGGGCTTCGGCGACTTCACTGTGATGTACGTACATGCTTACTAGTTGAGGCAGGTAGAAGTCCACGTCGCTGTCTTTAAAGCTAAACATTCGGTTACCTGTAAAACGTTGACAGTGTGTACACACAGCCTGTGTTCATTGGACTATGTTTAGAAGCACAGTCGAAAATGGGTCATGACCCCGATCTACTATAAAATCGTCACTGTTCGTGATCCCTCAATTTTTGCAAATTTTAAGATTCTGAAAATTTATGAGTCTTAATGGCATGCAAAAATGTCTAGCAAGACTTGGTGCTTTGAAAACTGCGCCAGAGTGGAAAACTTATCTTCACAGTTGATTGTACATGTTACTGTTAAACATTAGGAACTAGAGAGAGCAAAGCATGCATAACAGCTGCTTCTGTAACCCTAACATTAGTGACATGTAACTTCCTTTTACAGTAATAGCTGTATGAGGGAACTTATTCATCAAGGACGGCGTAGATCCTGATTTCCGACTCGGCATACCATTGGTTGGTGCAGCAGCAAATTGGAAAGCATATCAAAAGACGTCAGGAGCCATGCTGCGTCGTTGACAAAAGTTGCATCTTTGGAAAAAAAAAAAAAAAGGCAGACATGTGGGGTACACAAGTACAAGTTCGGACATGTTTGTGGTGGGCTGTAGTTTCAAACCGACATGGAGCCTGCACGTGCGCAACACCGTCAACTGTTGCGCAGGGAGTTCACGGCAGAATGTGAGGAAAACTTGAAAATAAAATTTAAAAACTTGTCTACATGTGTGTGCGCAATACAACCGTGAGCCTTATCTCCCCCTTGATGTGCGTCCAGTGTCCACGATACAGCTATCGCTGTTACTTCTTCGTATGTGGGCTGCGAAAAGGCCCATATTTTTTTCTACGTCCGAGGTGCTTTCTGTTAGTACCTATGTAAGTGATGACTCCAGGCTCCTTGGAAAAGAAGAGGTAGTTGATAGCAATGGGCATGTCAAACAGCTCTGATGTAAACAAACGCAGGAGGAATGACTCTCGGGGCTTGGCCTCTTCGCCCTCCTGAAAAGGTAAAAAAGTCATCTCATGTTGTACATTAGTGTCTTTATGCCATGCAACATTTTGCCAGCCTCTTGGCGTGCCACTTCTAGCCTGCATTTTTCATCTTCTCCGTGCACAAAATACAACCTCACCACGGATCTGGTTCCCGACCACCCCTGAAGAAGCCCCATAAGATCAAACGCTAATGTTCACAGCATAATTAGCCTAATCCTAGGTACGGTGCACGTAATCTTTATTGAAGTATTCAGCGGTCACCACCCAACACAAAGCTCTTCTAACAGATTTCTAACTAAATGAGCATTTATTTTTGTGCAAGCATTAAGCCAACAGCGCTTTGTCAAAATACATGAATACTGTTCACATATTTTTTGACAAATGACAAACAAACAGGAATGAACAGAAATCACAAATAACTAACAACAACAAAAAAGCTTGCTACATGATAAGAAATTTGAAATGGCTATGACCCTTAACCTTAGGAGATAATTTAAAGTTCGGAAGAAAAATTATGAGAGGCATCAGTCCAGGAAGCAAATTTCTCCCATACCCTGCAGTGCTCAGTGCTCATAAGATATGCCCCTTGAAATTATCCAAAAGTACGAATACTACACTCTTAAAAATGAACTTCACCGCATACCAAGCTCCTAGCCAACCAACATCTCAAATGATTTCATTATCTGTATTGATTTGTTGAAAACGGGAGGCCTACGCCTTTTTTCGTGACACTTAATCATAATTGTCACAAAAAAGGCGTACGCCTCCCATTTTCAACAAATCAGGGCAGATAACATCATTCGAGATGATGGTTTGCAAGGAGCGTACTATATGTTGCAGTTCATTTTGAAGAGTGTAGATGAAGCCCACGGAAAGGAAAATGCCAAGTCACCTCCTGCGGCGATGCTGGTGACTGGTCCTCGTCGATAACATCCTGAACACCCGTCGGCCGCACAGTCAACTGCGCAGGCTGATGCGTTGCCGCAGGCTGAGCTCCGTCGTCCGAGTTGAAGATGCCGCTGTCGTCCGAAGCCATGCTGCTCCGTTCCACGTCCCCCGGTGGTTGAGCGGCGCAACTGAGGACTCGCATGGCCGAGTCTAGGCTATGATTCCTCTGGTGTTGCGTGGCATTGTGCGGAGACTCCAAGCTCGGGTGGCGTTGGTGGCGCGGTCGGCTGTGTACCAGTGCCAAGGTCGCCTGGGGACACACGACAGAGGACACTTCGTCCTCTTCGGCCATCTCACACACTCATCTGCACACATAAATCATTTGCCTTTTCAGGTGACACGCTCATTTGCGGGATGTGAAAAACACTGTAATGTAGTGAATGCAGTAGTGGCGTTAGCGGAACAGTAGCACATTTCCTCGGTGCAAGATGTTTCCTTTCCAAGATGTTCATACTTAAAGCTTGGTGTTTTGGGGTTTGAATCAGGCAAAACCAATTTTTACCTTCCCCCTCCCTCCCACGATTTACATCGTCGTCACTCAGAGTAAAAGAAAATAACGCAAAATGGAAACGGAAAAGAAAATGGACATGCCAAAATGCAAAAGCCATCATTACAGGCACCTTATTTTTTATTTTCTACCTGGTACCGCCTGACATTTCCCTTCCCCAACCTGACTTAAAAAAAAAAAAGAAGAAAAAGTGTCCATTTGTAACGTCATCATAATTAAAATTATGTGCTTTGTGCGGGGATAAGTAAACGAACACACCAAATGAGAAAACTTCCATGTGAACATTTGGAGAGGCCGTTGCAGCAAGTCTTTCCTGGCTAACACCATTCATTAGCAGCTACACGCTGGTACTGATATACCATTGCAGCAGAAACAGTAAAAAAGGAGGATAAGCAAAATTACCCCTTCCAAATTATCCAGACAAATTATTACACTCAGGTTAAAATACACATGCATATCCCCCCCCCCGACAAGACAACTCAGCTACAGTTCTAACGCACACTAACCTCACTAATGAAAGTAAGTAAGTGAAATTAACACGCATGAACCTCTAAGCAACCTAAAAAATGAAACAAAAAGCACCTGCTGTGCATGTCTGGGGGATTGCTCACAAGCTTTTGCGTGACAGGTGCAGCACACAATCTAGGACGAAAACATAAAGAACGACGACGAGAACAGACGCTTACTCGCAACTACGTTTTTTTAGGACTGGAAAGCCTGCATATAAGCACTATGTGAAGCCGAAGGAAGCCGGTTTTCAAGTCTCGGATAATATATCTCTTCCGTTTGTAAATGCGAGGATGGGATGCTGACGCAAAGTTCCGGCCGCTCCGCATAGTGCTCAAATACATGCCTTTCCCGTCCTAATAAACTTCGTTGCAAGCCAGCATCTGTCCGTGTCGTTTTTCTCCGTTTGGAGTTTTCTGGCGCAAGGAGTTTTTCTCCGTGTTTTCATTCTAGATTGAGCACTGCATCCATCATGCAAGACTTACACCTGCTACCCTGTTTTTTTTATGTTTGATCGCTCACAAGCCACACACAACGAACACACAGTCTGTGCCACACATATGTGCAGCCTAATTGACGAACCTCCAACCTTCGTCGTACACTAGATGGGATGCAAGCGACCAAGAGCTCTTCATCTTTTCTGATGAAGAGCATCCGCTAGAAACGTCAAGTATCCTAATTATCGTCCTCCCACTTATTTCCCCTTTTGGGTACACTAGTCCTGTTTTTTTTACTCTTGTGTTTTATGTACCTGGCAGTCCTTTTTATCGTCCTCACTGTTAGACACAACGTTCCGCTCATGCAGGGATATGTCATATTGGGGTAGAGTTTTCAAGAGTGGGTGCAACTTTGTAAAGAATAACCTGAGTTCCCTCGTCACATGTGCAAAGCCACCTCAGTGTCGCACGCAAGGTACGCACCTTAAAGGGGTTGAGAAACCACACGGATATAACTTTGTCTCTGCCAGGGTCTGTACGCCTCACTCCACGCACTTTGTACGCAGAGTCGCACCCCCCCCATCCTATTATTTTTTATGCTGACTTTGTTCTAAAAATCTCCCATTTTCAAGGCCCCCGCCGACCGTGGCGCCAAGAGGTGCCGAGCAGCTCCTCCATGAAATAGGCAGGAGGTGACGCTTCGACTGGTTGCTCTATGGCTCTACGTTATAGCACTTCCGCTCCGAGCTCTTTGCCGCGCAGTGTCCCTGTTTACAAGCGTAGTCATGAGGACGGGAAGCTACATACTTCCGTTGCGCGCTCGGTCTTACGTCATACCAAGATCGGGCGAGGAGGAGGCGAGCCAATAATGAAAGGATTTCCTCATGTTCAAAGTGCCATAACTCTGTGATACGGGAGCGCAGTGTGAAGGGGTTTCGACTGAGATGTTTGGCACCAATAAATCTACATTTCA
Source organism: Ornithodoros turicata (assembly GCF_037126465.1). Classification (NCBI taxonomy): domain Eukaryota; kingdom Metazoa; phylum Arthropoda; class Arachnida; order Ixodida; family Argasidae; genus Ornithodoros; species Ornithodoros turicata. Next base: position 26,013,522 of record NC_088207.1, read on the forward strand.
ACCGTGATTTTGTGTAATATTCGGGATCGGATTCACCGCTCCTTTAGGTTCTCTAGTATACTAAATGAAAAAGGAAAAAAAGAAAAAGCTGCATGGTTTCACGTTACTATGCTGCGTGCACCATAGTTCAAGTATGCAAGTCATTCGATGTCGGTAGCACTTCCGTGTGACAGAGGCACGAGCCGGGAAATATAACGGGCAAAGGAAGATAAGCATCACTGCAAAACAAAGAACGGTAAGTATGGGTGTTCCCAGAACCCTTTCCACAGAAGGGCAAAGGCCTTTCAAGCAGGGGGCAAAGCGTGCAACCAATAGACACTAGACAATACAATGACAACAATCGAAACCTCTGATATGCAAAGGATGTTTGGATAAGATTAAGATAATTACAACCCCATCTGAATATAAATCATGACGACCTGCAAGTAAAGAGTGTGCAATTTTCTCCACGGGTGATATTGTAGCTCGAGGGGTGGGGGGGGGGGGGGGGGAGCAGCCCCTCCCTGTCCCAATCTCAGAATGCCCATGGTGGAGGAAAGGAAGGTGGTCGGCTGACAGGAACCCAGCACAACTTCACGAACACAAACCCAACTAGCAAACATCCAGCCTCAGCTTTAATAGAGAAGGAAGCATACGAACAAAGATAACACACAGAGTAGCGGAAGGAAAGCTACAGATTAGCACAAAGAAGTGCAACTAGGTCAAGGGAGGAGAAGGCGGAACAGGGTGATGGAAAAGGCAAGTTGGTGCAGCATCACAGCTGTCTTTCAACAATCACTAATCAAAGCTACTGATATGTTACTTAAGAAAGATGCTGCCCGGCCCGATTGCCCTTGTCTGTTGGAATGTGAGTATGACTGGAATATATGAGCTGAGGATGTGTACAGGGCAGTGATGTGCAAAGCACCTGGCCTCATTTGTACGTTATATAAAGCAGGAACTAGACAAAGTACTTTAACTACTTATTAAATACATTGTCAATTTACTTTGAACATGTATGAAAAGCGCAATGCAAACCTTCATTCTTTATGCGGCTTTGTTATTTGCAGAAATGTAATCCATGTGACCATTTAAAAATGGTAATGTGCATAAACGCTTCTGTGCCGTTCAGTCTCCTACTTACTTAACCACATAATATGTTTCAATTCCAATTACACATTATGAAATACAATGATTACTGACTGCCAGTGGAGGAAACAATGTAAAAATGCACTAGAATCATAGATTGGGAAAACGTCATCGTGCTGACCACAGTGTTATTATGTGTCTTGCCTGTGTTCCCAACTTCTAGCTGCAGAACACCACGAAAGTATTGTTGTTAATAACTTTTCAACATTTCCAGCCTGTCAACTGTGCCCCTTCAATACACAAAAATTATTTCTTCATATTTTCCCGATTACTGACTGCAGTCCTAGGTTGCGGGTTCAAGTCCCACTCATGGTGTTTTCTCATTGACATGCCACCCTCTAATTGAAAAATCATTGCTTCATGTCTGTTCAAGACACTCAGATCATTGCAAAACATGAGTAAAAATAGCAAAAGAACATACAACAACATGCTAACAAACATGTTGAGATAGCCAGACAAGAAAGACAACTTCTTTGTGCAGGGGTACAAATGCCTGTATCAGTGTTATGAGAAAGTGCATGTACTTCCTAGTAGCAGCTGATATGCTAGGCTCTCGTGGGGAAGGCGATAAAAGAGTTTCAAACACTGCAAAGATAGAAGAGTTTGTACTAGCAGAAAGGTTTTGCTGCATCGCATTCTTGCTACCTAGAAAGCTTTCCTAAATGATATACGAGTTAGGATACACACATGTACGCATTAAAGTATGACAACAGCAAAAATGATGCAGCAGCTGTTTCTGTTCAGCACAGACTAACAGATAAAACGTGTGCAAACTTAAAATTGTGCCCAGATATTTAAAAAAAAACATGAATCCAAAACCCACATGATGCAAGTAGTAACTGCCCGGGCAAAAAATACTGAAACTGTATTGCATTGCTGTATTTGTTGAGAAACAATGCACATTTGTTATTGAAAACCACAGGCAATATATACACATATTGACAATAGGCATTTTTCTTGACCTAAGAAAGGCATTCGACTCTATTCAACACGAAATCCTTATTGGAAAGCTACTGCTAAAGCTATGGTATTTGCGGCATAGCCCTTGATCTCTTCTGTAGTTATTTGTCCTGAGGACCACAATATGTCAGGCTGCCTGGATACAAGTCCCTATCTCGTGAAATAAAATACGGTGTCCCACGAGGTTCTATGATAGGTCCAATTTTATTTTTACTGTACATAAATGATACAGTATCGGTACCTTGGAGTTTGGTTTTAAGAAAACCTTTCTTGTAATTTGCACGTTGAGAATGTCAGTACAGATATCTCTAGAAGCGTAGGGGCCCCATACTGCATCATAAATTTAGTTCCTGAACAAGCAACAAAAAGTGTGGACATCACCCAAATTTACTCCAGACTTTATTATTGTTGTTTAATATGGGGAACAGACCTGGGCAAAAATCACTCATGAGCGCGCTCACTCATGCTCACTCTCGCTCAATTCGGCTAATGAACTGAGCGGACCATGAGTGAACCCGAGTGAGCGAGCCGTGAATTGAATGGGCGGTGAGTGAACGTGAGTGAGCGGGCCGACAGCTGAGCGGGCTGTGGGTGAGCATGAGTGAGCGGGCCGAGAAGTGAATGGGTAGTGACTGAGCGTGAGTGAGCGAGCCAAGAGCTGAGCGGGCAGTGAGTGAGTGCGCACTGAGTGAACGTGAGGGCGCGATTCGAGAGTTGAGCGGCCAGTGATTGAGCTTGAGCGCGCGAGTCTGGAGCTGAGTGGCCAGTGGGGTTATGAACTGAGTAGTGACCGGCTCATTTGCATATGCTCACTAATTAAATAAACCTAACTTTTAAATTTTACTTCGCACACTTAAGGAACCTCTGTTTTACGCATCGGGACCTTCAGCGAAAAATATTGCAAGAAGAAAACAGCGTCGACACTTAGTGATTTTTCTGAGTAATTAACTGGTTTCGATTTACATAGTTCTTGCGCGGAGCAGTGCACCAATGTGCTCTTTGGATCAGCTATATGGCTGTCAATTTTGTGTTCATCCGCTCGGTTGACACACAGGGGTGATGGAAGATATAAGGAACAGCCGTAAGAGCGCAAGACGCTTAGCAGGCGGTGAGTGTGCGTGAATGAGCGACCCAAGAGCTTAGCGGACAATCAGTGAGCATGAGTGAGCAAGCTGAGAACTGGGTGGGTGGTGAATGAACTTGAGTGAGCGAGTCAAGAGCTGAGCGGACGGTGAGTGAGCATGAATGAGCGAGCCGAGAGGAGTACAGAGAGGAGGCCGTATACCTGTGGATTACATGAATAATTAGCACTGTACTGCAAAAAGGGGCCGGGTGCTTTGTCAGGCTTGTGCCTTTATACCCGGCACCCGCATTTCTGTGTTGTAGAAATGAAAATAAAAACAATAATAATAATAATAATTTGTGTGTGAGTACAGAAGCAATTCCCACATGGTGAAAACTAGTAGCAGAAATCAAGCGCAGTAGGAACCCCCACAGGAAACGTGGAGATGAAAATGAGTTGTCTCCAAATGTTTCTGGCATCGCACAGCATTTTGTGGCACTACCCCTAATTTTTTGCTGCCTGCACACGTGCGCCTACACCTTGTAGCCCCAATCGCGGGAGTGAATAAACATTTTTCAACTAGGCCTCTTCATTTTCTAGTGCCGCAACTGTATCTATTACAATGCTGCCACCTAGCATCGACTGTCTGCAGACTGTCGTTACTGTAGGAAGCGAAACATGAGTGCTATCTGGCGAGGTGTGCAGAAACTGCATCTATGTGCCAACACTCTTCAAAACAGAACTTCCTCACATAGCATGCTGGAGGCCAGCAACTACACACAATCATCAAAAATATGTGAAGTGCACGGGGGCACACTACTTTTTGTGACAACAGACACCTTTGCATAAGTGTCACAAAGAGGTGTACACCTCTCAATTGCAACTGATCGCAGGAGAGAGCGATGTCGTTCGGGATGACGGTCGGCTAGGATTGCATTAATGCGGTGAAGTTCTGTTATAAATAAAGATGAGTGTCGTGCGGGTGTACCCGCAGATACCCACTCAAGTTTGTTATTCGCGGGTACACAATTCCGTGTCATCGCGGGTAAGGTGCGGGCAGACCCGCAGTGCCTTCGCAGATTATGTGGGTATACCCGCGATACCCACAGGCACAAACCCAAACCTGTCGGATTTTGGTGTATGACCCGATTCATTGCGAACATTTGGCCCAAAATACTTTCCAAGACATTCTGTATCCAATTGATCATCTCAAAATAAAGCTGTTGTTTGCCACACATAGGCTTAACTTTGGCTATCTTTCGACACTATGACTGGTACGCTTTGCATCAGTAAGCTGGCAACCATGTCAGCAGTCACCACAGCGTATGTGTTGGAAAAGTGGCTCGCTAACGGATATTGTCCCCCGCATCAATAAATCATTTCATGCTGTGACGATCATGTGGTATAACTGAAACATGCATACGCATTGGGCTGCGGGTATGTGGGTACGAATTTTTATACCCACACTCATCTCTAGTTATAAGAGAGCAGGTGGCATATTGTGAAACGGATACACAACAAACATTTCATATCAGTGTTGATCCCCGTCATGCGGACAGATGGTGTGCCATAATACAGAAAGGAAGCTTTCAAGGCTTGTGCATTCAATGTGTACTTGCGTCACGCCCTTGCCCAGTAGCTAATATTATCTCTGTATGCTCTTGCCAATCATTGCAGAGCGCTCTCGTTCAAGGTCTATGTCAACAGTCCAACCAAAAATATTGTTTTGACCTCAGACAGCCCAAAAACGAACGCATCCTCTGCAAGTACAGCAGTCAGGAAGAGCTAAGTTTAAATTTAGACATTCCCCTCCTATTGATATTTCAACTGAATTGCATTGTCACAACAAAGTGCAAGTGTATTTTGTGTAGCGTATGTGTATTTTTTTAAATATGCATCTGGGAAAAGTGTTATTTATAACATGTTAGCATTCAGAATTTGGATGAAGGACATGCCCTTCAAATTGATGTCATGTAGTGGTTACTTCCTGTGCTGGAATATGTCTTCACCATAATATATACATTCATTTGCATGTGTCATGCAAATTTGCAATACAAAGCTCTTAAAATTTGGTGGAAATTAGTGAAAGAAGATAACACTGATGTTGCAGTACATGTCAGAAGGACATGTCGCATTATATATTATATTATTATTATTACTAATGCCATTTAATGCTTCATGTCACAAAAAAAAAGACTAGAATCCGGAATGATGCGAAAGTAGGGAACTGCACACTTGCTTCCATCAGCTCCACGATAGAACTGTCGAGATTATAATGGTATTATAATGGCAAAGCTCCATAATGAAAAGATGTTGTGGATTCCAAATGCGCAGCAGAAGTCTTCGTCTATGTTTTACACCACACCTTTTTTTTAATGCCATGACATGACGTATTTTCACAAGGCTCATCTATATTAGGGCAGGCATACTTTGATGAACCGTAATTGTAGCAGAGCTACTTCTCTAACGTACTCCCACTACTAGCTGTTCTTAGGCACAGAAGATTTGTTTGTGCTATCAAGTGCATGCTGAAGGGCATGAAATGACTGCATGACATAACTGGCCAAAGGTGTCATGGGTGAAAAATGGTGGGCAACGAGAGAGAGGCTGGGAGATATGAATTTTTGTTTCAGAAGGAGCAGTAAAGTAAAACACAGAGAAGAAAGTACAAGATTATATATATATATATATATATAAAGTGACCGTAAAACATTTAATTTTTGTGAGCCCCTAACTGTCGCAAACTGAAATAGTTGTGAATTTTTAAGGGCATACAAAAATTTCTACACAAGCATTGCACAGACAGACAAAATACAAAAATGCTGTCACAAAGGAGGAAGTCACAATGAAGTTCGAGCAGTTATCACAGTCTAGCTTTAAGGACAAGCTTTCCTGCACAATCTGCACCAGATTGTGCACAAAAGTTTGTCCTTAAAGTTATCCTAACAGTTACGAAAACTATTTTGGAATCTGGAACTTTATCTTCCCAGTTGGTTGTACAGCTGACCGGTAAACATTTGAACTGCTTTACAGCACAATCACGATATCGGGCTTAGCACGAAGTAAGCCAATCAAACCGCTAATTAAACCACGCGAAGAAATTTGAGGTCGCGAAATTGAAAACTCATACAGCAATTAAATGCCCGAGAGAATCAAGTGGGCACGCTGACGTAGCATTGGGCGTGCCGCGCACTAGCTCAAACCCGATTGTTCATCACCACTGTCATCACAGGCGACGATAGCGACCGATGCAGAAGCGATAGACAATTGGAGCAGAAGCCGTTTGGAACATACGTATACATTGGCCACAGGAGTAGCGTCGGTTTGATTCAATGCACATCAACGACGTGACAAACATACTAAGTGGGTGTTGTACTTTTTTTTTTTTTTTCCTCTAAACGGATCCCACAACATCCTGGTCAAGACGTCCTGACATAAATCTCCACGACCTATTTATCATAGACAAGTTAGAAGCAACCCCAGCAGTGACAAGTAGGTATTATTCGCGTTCCGGATTGCATGGACCGACGAAAAAAAATGGTAAACTTCCTGGAATCTCTACCCGGAATCTATTTTGCACAGCGGAAATGAGGCTTAGTGAATCACTTAAGAGGGACAACCACACGTGTTACCCACTACCCCATAGTTTCTCCTCTGGCGAGTATTGCGTTGAACAGCGAGTTTTGACCTAATAAACCCGACGTACATTTCAAACGGTCACTCCCTTCTGATCTCACTGACATGTCTAATGGAGGCGTGAGTACTTCACGAACTGTGAACACAGCCAGCTGCCTCCACCGCTACGGAAAGAACGTCTTGCCAGTGACATACCTATATCTCCACTGCCTCATGAACAGAACACACTGTGTTCCCCAACTCAAAATGAATTCATTCTCTTCCCGGAACTCTCTTATGTACGGTATCGCTATTGGGCCTACTTTTGACAGTTTCGCTGCAACGTCCTACATGTCTTGACAAAGCAGTTAATATGGTTTCGGTCATGTGTCTGCTTCGGCAGATCAAACAGTAGGAAGGAGAATTTCTTTAGAGAAGTGCTATTACCACTGTTGCACGTAACGTTGAGCGACGTAAATCGAGGTAAGCGAGACGCACGAAGCACTTGTGAAGGCTACATTACAGCACCAAACTTCATATTCCAATATCCAGGTGTGTTTCCTCTACACTGATGTGCAACACAAAAGCATGAAGTACAACGGCGCACCAGAAATATCTCTCACATTGCTCCACACATTGAGTCAACTTGGTCTACATCCACATACCGTATCGCCAGATCGCCATTGCATGACGTCACTCAGGCCCTCTCGCTCCCATTTTCTCACTTTCCCACGCTCCCAGCAGCTACAGCTACAACAGCTAGCGAATGCCGCGCCATCTGCAGAGGCTGCCCCTGCACAGTTTTAGTTTCGTTTTCTCAGGGTGAACGCGTCACGGTGTGTACCATGGTTATTTCCATCGTACACACCATTCAGTAGGACACATCGGCGCAAAATGGGAGTTTGACCAACAGATGAGATTAAAGAGTGAAGCAAACCGGTAAAAAGGAATAATGGCGTAGTACGGAACCTATAATTTAGTCGTTCTCTCTCTCTCTCTTTACTTGTGCATTCGAAGTCGCAAAATAAATGTATTATTTCCACTGCAACAAACATATTATTTGTTCACGCAATCATTTTCAATTTTCGAATGCCACTCTTGCTTCATGACAAGATCGTACCAACACAAACAAATGTAATTCTATACATTTTCCCCAACAACACTTGCCTCTCGCATCCCCCCCCCCCCTTGCATGAGAAGGGTGCCATGCGTGGATCTCGTGCTAGTCACAGGCACGTCGGTGGGCACCACAAGGTATATCTTGACACTACCTATCAGAATATGCTGTAGGGACACCACGTGATACACGTCGTGTCGGATCGAGGGGAACCACCGGGAATAAGGGACGGCGGGATGCTAGTGTTCCTGGAGACTTAAATTGTTTCCATTGTTTGGGAATAGACCTCTCCCTGTTTGCAAATAAATGACGTCATAGTGTTCGACAGCGCCACCAATTTGGTAGAGTTGAACTACGCTCGAAGCTAGCGGCGAACGAGGTCGCGCCCGAAAACCATGGTCTTGAGGGGATTACGATGGTCCCTGATAGGGACGCGACCTTCGGTCCTACTTTTCTTTCAACAGGAGGCAGCGAACAAGTGCCTATTCGTGGAACCCTGCCCCCCCCCCCCCCTCCCTTCCGATTTGTTTCGGTTTCAGTCTGTCTACCAACGTCTTGATGACGTTTCTCGGGTAGAGATCTATTGTAACGGCCGCGGAGAGCTACACTTCCCTGAGAATATGGGAGCCTTCGTCCAATAACCTTGCCTGTATCTATCTGCCCATCTGCCTGTACCTATCTTATCTTTAAAATAACCTTCAAACACGCGGCCCGCGGACCACCTTTGACCACCTTTTACTCTTATCATCGTATCCGGCGTGTCCATGTTTAGCAACACACATATGCGTGTATGAACACTTGTTGTCGCCCATGAGCCTGAAGACGTTACGGTCACAGCAACCTGGTATTCGCATGCACGTTGGTAAACTAACACGGTTAAGATGGAAATGGGAAAGAAACAGAAGAATACATAAAAAAAAAAACGAAGAGGGAGCAAGGGGCGTTGTATTTAAAATTTTTATGAGTCACATTAAAGTAGCAAACCCGAAACCATCGAGTGTCAATAAAGTCAGCTTACTCTTTCTCTTATTTTTCTATTTCTTTTTCCAAGTGGAAACTGTAAGCAAATGGCAACGATACAGTGTGTAAACAGGAGATCATTTCGGTGCTCTCATCGAAAATCGTCATAATCGTTTTTAGAGAAGTGCATATTTGTTCACGAATCGTTTTCCGTATTTTCAGTACCCTATTTTGAAAGGCATGTTATTTATCTCTCTCGGTATCTCGAGTGGGGTTTCTCAGTAATGGATTGTACACACACCGTCGGGCCCACAATAACTGCACCGCTCCTGATTTTGTGTATACTTTTATTTGATTGTATTTCTGGGTATTTTGTGGTAATTACCAGTGATGGCCACTAACTACTTCTACAGTAGTTTAACTATAACTACTAACTACTTTGCGATTGAGTAGTTTAACTAGTAGTTCAACTACTTTTCAGGGGCGTAGTTAAAACTACTTCTTTAACTACTGCAATGTAGTTTAACTACATCTATAACTACTTAACGTTGTCCATCAACACCAATCCCTTGTAGTGTTCTTGGACACCTAAATATGAATCACAAGCAATGACAAACTTTGGCTCAAGCCATTGCTACGATCGTCAAACACAAAGCTTGCGGCGAAATTCTTTTTGTGCCTACGCGATAAACTAAATTGCAGAATTATTTCACAGCAAATGAGGCTTCACTAGACAAGCATTATTTATTTATTTATTTATTCACATACCCCAAAGGCCATACCCTGGGGGACACCAGCTGATACGTGACAAAAGGACGAGGAATGGTTGTTCACGAAAGTGGACTGGAGGCGGTCAGTTAAGAACATATTAATCCAGGAGAGAACATGTGCATCAAGGCCTAGTTGTGAGAGTTTAACCATTAATCTAGCGTGCAGTACAGAATCAAAGGCTTTAGCAAAGTCCGGGAACATGGCATCTGTTTGAGTAGAACTGTCCATATTTGAGTGGAGGTCGTGGATAAAACCAGCTATATAGTTGTGAGAAATTTTTACGGAAGCCATGCTGGCAGGGGGAAAAGTAAGCATTTGACTCTAGGAAGTTGATTACCTGCAAATACATAATGTGTTCCATGATTATGCAGGGGACGCGGGTAATGAAGATTGGTCTATAGTTCAACGGTGAATGCGTGACACCACTTTTATGCACTGGTATTATCATTCCCCGACGCCAGTCTTCTGGCAGAACTGAACTATTAAGTAGGAAGGGAGTTGCCTCAGGAGAGAAGCCGCCGATATTTCGAACAGAGACTGTTCTTTTTCTGGGCACCGTCCTCATCATTGGCATGGTATATAAAGGGTTAGGTGTGACGTGTTCAAAGGTTCATGCAAATTGTCCCTTTAAATCATGCCAATGATGAGGACGGTGCCCAGAAGAAGAACAGTCTCTGTTCGAAATATCGGCGGCTTCTGTCCTGAGGCAACTCCCTTCCTACATCTCTACCGGTTCGCTGGATTTCTACCCATCTATGAACTATTAAGTGATTGTTGGAATATTGCAGCAAGAAATCTGCTCGAGTGAGCCTTTGTGTTTTTAAGAATTTTGCTGTTTATTCCATCGAAACCAGCAGAGGAGGAAACCTTGATGGAAGAGATAATCTTTTCAATGCCAGCAGGAGATATCGCTATCGGTGACATGCTGTTGAAGATGGATGTGGGAGGCGCGGCAGGGGGAGTTGTGTCTTCGTTGGTGAACACGCTTGCAAATGCGTTATTGAAGATAAGAGAACACTGGTTATCTCTAACAAAATTACCATCACGATCTTTCAGTTGGATGTTTACCGATGGAGATTTTGGGTTTATAACTTTGTAGAATGCTTTGGGGTTGTGCTTCAAGAGGTTAACGAGGCCCTCGCTATAGAACCTGCGTTTTGAAGAAGTCACCAATGAGATGTATTTCCGGGCGCACTCTTGATATTAGCAGTGATGATGCAGACTTACAGCGCTTAGCAAGCCTGTACAGACGTTTCTTTTTACGGGCGAGCAGTTTGATTTCATGATTGTACCATGGGGCATGACAATGTGTCTTGATGATAATGGAGAGTATATAGGCTTCAATAAGTGCATTAATCTCGAATTTGTATAAATACCAGTTTTCCTCAACTGTCCGTACTTCAAAATTAGCGAGAAAGTTAGCCAAGTAATTGGATAATTCAGAATTTATTTGGTCGTAGTTACCCTTATCGATCTTATGCGTTTGCACGAGGAACGACGGGGCACGCTGGGGACAGGTATTGTAAAGTGTAGTACTTTGTGATCACTCAAGGCGCATGGAGAAAATACAGAACCTACTACATCTGGGTCGTTAGTGAGGATTAGGTCTAGGATGTTTGATGAGGTGGGAGTTACACGGGTGGGTTCATGAACCACCTGATGAAGGTCAAACACATGACACAAATCAATGAAAGAACGTTCTTCACTGCCAGAGGCTGAGGTGGATCTACAATTAATTGAGGGGTAGTTGAAATCACCAAGAAGAATAACCTTTGAATTTGGGAATTTGTGAAATATATGATGTAGTGATTTGTGTAATTCTGGGATGAATGCATTGCTTGAGGGAGGTCGATAGCATGCACCAACTACTAATCTACACGTGACGCAGTCAATCAATACCGACGTTACTTCGATAGGAAGTGTACAATGAACAGCATATGATTTAAAACAGTTTTTAACGGCGAGTCAAACACCACCTTCTCGTCTATTTACGCGATCACAGCGATAGAAGGTAAAGCCAGGACACTCTGGTAACAGCTCGCTGTCTCTTATATCTGGCGATAACCAAGTTTCAGTAAGTGCAACAGGGTCACATTCACAGGATTGCAACAAACTACACAAATCCTTACGCTTTGGAATCAAACTGCGGATGTTACAAAAAAACAACAGATAAAGCATGTGCGGTAGTACAGTGGTGGGAAACAGAACAGATCAGCTATGGTGTACGTTCAACAACCTGTTTTAAACATTGTTTTAAAGCAACCTGTTTTAAAGCATTAAAAGTGAAGATTTAGTACACATGCACGACACAATTGCTCTGCACCTCCGTTCTCATCAAACAAGTAGCTCAAGGTAAAAGTCGGAAGCACAATCGTGCCGTAAAGGTTACGGCAAAATCTGAAGTAGTTGGCGCCTTCAGTAACCTAACTACTGTAGTTAACTACTTAAAATAGTAGTTTAACTAGTAGTTGCCACTACATTTCTGCAAGTAGTTGATAACTACTTTTTAACTATAATCAGGTAGTTTAACTAGTAGTTTAGCTACATGTAGTTAACTACTGGCCATCACTGGTAATTACGGCCATTTCTTTATTGTGCGGCCCTTCAAGATGTGGTGTAGAGTCGTTGCGACCTGCGACGACTCGATTTGAGTTTTGATGTCCATGCTCTACAGTATTAGAGGCTACCGAGGCTAGCGTATGCAGAAAAAAAAAAGAAATAACTAAAAAATTCGGGAGGGGTTATATGGGAACTGGGAGAGGAGCATTTCTCCCGCATTGCCCTCTGCCAAATGCATTACTAAAAGTACGGTTCCGCGGGGTTCGAACCCCCGAAACCAACCTCTGGCTGCACCACTGCGAGGCATGGTCTATTCCCAACTCGTGAATCTGCGCACACACACACGTTCTTCAATTTTGCTGATGCGTGATGTCCTTTTGATGTTTATAATTAAAAACGATAAAACCCACAGGGCAAGAAAAGACGAGGACGGAACACAAAAAACAAGACGAGGACACGACGCTGAACTGCCAACCAAAGAATTTTTATTTCGCGAAGCGAGGCCTTCAATACATAAGAGCCCTCCTCTCCCCCTTTTATTCCCTCTCGTGTCGGACTTCCTGTTTACACCACTATCTCTTGCACACACAACCTTTATCATTAAGTGGGCGACATGAATGTTGATATTTTTTTAGAAAGATAAATAGAGGGGTTACTGATGCAGTTACTACGTGCTTTTTTGATCTCATGCACCTCTCGAAAGAGAAGGCTACCTTGTTTTTTTACACCTGAACATTTTTTTTTTCAATTCTGCCTGGAATTTTTAACTATGAATCACCAACCAGCCCAAGTTTTAATCCTTTCTCTTGATGTTGTCATGGTTGGAGCAGTAAGACACAAGAGATGCAAACGCTTTATTTGCTGACTCGTCGTCGAAACAGAGCAGGGTCCGGTTTAGAGAGCCTCGTTTTAGAGAATTGCGTTTTAGAGAACAGGTTACATTTTAGCGAGTTACGTTTTAGCGAAAAAGAGTCTCGTTTTAGCGAATACCGTTTTAGAGACTGCGTGGCACGGTTTAGGGAATGCCGTTTTAGAGAAAACAGATTTCGGTTTTCGTCTCGTCCAGTTATGTGATGTCGACGAAGAAGTTGTGGTTACTGGTTCGTGTAGTTCGAGCAAAGACAATGGTTTTCTTGCAACCATCACTCCAGCAAGCACACATTTCTTACAATGTTTTATTACACATGATACATTGTAATGACTAACAATACACGAGACACCTATTTTAAGTGATGAGCGACAGCTCGTAAGTAGTCAGCAGAGCTCATTTCTTGACGTCTGTCAAACAGTCGCCGTAGCGCTTCTTCCCTTCTCTTCGTGGCTAACCGCCGAGTCGGTAGTAGGGATCCCCGCAGCAGGGACTCCACTACGATTTCTGTTTCTCGCTCTTCTGTTTTTACAGCCTCAATGAACCCGTATAATCCAGGATGGGCCACTCCCACGAGGCTGTTGAATCCCCGGTGCCATGCCTCAACATGGCTCGTACCTGTACCTGTTCGTGGCTGTCCAGCGTTCATAAGCGGGTCTACTGTCCACACCTTATGCATTCCATAATAGAGTTCTCCGATTCTAGTTCCCGTCAAATAATTTTGAAATGTCATCCTCTCCGTGAAAATACAAGGCTTGTCATCTATTTTTTTAAACACATCACAGAGCGTTCTGTTACAAATGAAAGAAAATCAATGATGACGATAAAATAGCAAGGACATTATCTACTGTATATAGCTCACAGTATAAAAAAAGACCCTAAATTAGCATCCTAAATTAATTAGGATGCAGTCATACACATACGTTGATGATTGGAAAGAGCGAAACCGAAACAGAAATCGCGTTGTATTTCGCTAAAACGGTATTCTCTAAAACGGCTTTCGCTGAAACGTAACCTATCGCCATCTTCTCTAAAACGATATTCTCTAAAACGAGGCTCTCTAAAACGGGATCTCTAAATCGAGGTTCGCTAAAACGAGGTTCTCTAAAACGAACGGCTCCCCGTGATTAGATAGTTCGCGAAGGTCACGGCTGCGGCGTTTATGAGGTCCTCGATATTCATCCTGCCTTCTCAACAACACGCACTACAGGCGATAAAAGTGAACTGAGCGACGGAAATCATTCCCTTCTATGCACATACACCAGTAGTATACAGATATCGACGTAAAAGAGGTGCCGACACTTGCGGCTATCAGTCGACATGATGGCCCATGGAGACGTATTTATGTACGTGTCATGGATCGAAACATCGGCGCGCGTGTGTGGCAAATCCTTTCCCTCTCCTCAAACAATAGACCTCTCCCTGTTTGTCAACAAATGACGTCATAGTGTCTCTGGTGCTGTAAAGGCTAGAGTACCGGCAGCCTTTTCTTTCGTCGACGGGATGGTTATTAGCCGAATCCACCCATGTGACCGTGATCCACCACATCCCTTCCATTTATATATAAACCTCTCCCTGTTTGTAAACAAATGACGTCATAGTGTTCGACAGCGCCACTAATTTGTTAGAGTTGAACTACGCTGGAAGCTAGGGGCGAACAATGTCGCGCCCGAAAGCCACGGTCTCGAGGGGATTACGATGGTCCCTGAAAGGGACGCGACCTTCGGTTCTACTTTTCTTTCAATAGGAGGCAATGAACAAGTGCCCATTCGTGGTACCCAGCCCTCCCCTTCCGATTTGTTTCGGTTTCAGTCTACCAATGTCATGACGACGTTTCTCGGGTAGTGGTCTATCTTCTGGAAGGGTAATAGTCATGGGCGTACGAGAGGGGGGGGGGCAAAGGGGGACCGCTTCAAGCTCACTTGTGAAAATTGTGCACTTTTGTTCATAGGTCGTCATGATTTTTCTCAGATGTCATAATATTATGAACATCTGAGCACCCGCACAGTCCGCAGCATCCTTCTCCAGGAAAAGAGGTGTGTGTGTGTGGGGGGGGGGGGGGGCACGTTTTGCCCTCCCCAACTTGAAAAAATCCTGGGAACGCATGTGATGATAGTACAAAACACTGAACTTATAAGTGAATTGTGAGCACTCATGTGAGCAGTGGATGGTGAGGGAAAAACGACCAACGATTCTAATGGCATTACCTCGTACACCCATGAACGATTTCAAGAAATCTCAGTGCTCCTTGCACACGCCTTACAATACTCCCCTCCTGTCCCCCACTCCTTCCTGCTGTCCTCTCTTCATCTGTCCACATCTGTACGCCGCTCATAGCCACAGTTGCTTCGCGGTGCTAACAACGAATAAGAAACAAAACATACTGGCCACTTATACGAGGGGTGTTCAAGTCAAACCGGTACTCTTGATTTTTCGCAAAACTAAAATGAACTTACGGGCGAGAAATTCGTTTTCTTTTTCAACGTAATCTCCAGCTGCACTAATGCACTTGTCCCAGCGTTTCACGAGGGCTTGGATGCCAGCAGCGTAGAAATCCTTACCGGCGCGTAGCAGCCGTGATCGGACCGCATTCTTGACCTCGTCGTCGCAGCTGAAGTGGCGGCCCCCAAGGAATGCCTTCAGTGGCCCGAAGAGATGGAAATCGCTGGGGGCGAGGTCTGGACTGTAAGGGGGATGTGGCAGCAACTCCCAGCCAAGTTCCTGTAAGGTGCGTGTTGTGAGGTGCACGGTATGCGGGCGTGCATTGTCCTGTAGGAGGAGGACTCCTTTGATGAGGCCCGGCCGCTTTTGCTTCAGCGCCTTATGCACATCCCTGAGAACCTGGCAGTAATATGCCCTATTGATGGTGGTACCACTGGGCAGAAAATCAACATGTACAACGCCAGCCTTGTCCCAGAAAACCGTGGCCATGACCTTATCCGCAGACGGAGGTGCTTCGGAACTTCTTGGGTGCTGGCGAGCCCGGATGCTTCCACTGTTTTGATGCGCGTTTAGACTCAGGAGTGAAATGGTGCACCCACGTTTCATCGCACGTGATCACCAATCAAGGAACGGCTGTCCTTCAGTGTCGAAACCGTACCTTAGCTCTTGGGAGATTTCCAGGCTTCTCTGCCGGTCAAACACGGAGAGCTGCCTCGGGACTTAACGGGCACTAACTTTCCGAAACTGGACGTGTTCATGAATGACAGTGTTCACCGTTCCCACAGAAAGGTCCGTCTTTCGAGCCAGTTCGAGACATGTTATCCGTCGGTCCTTGAGGATCAGGCGCTCCACAAGTTGGATGTTCTCAGGAACTCTGACACTGGGCTCTGAGCCGCCCCGGCCGGGATCGTCCTGCACTGATGTATACGGACGTCTCGGAACCGTTTGCACCACTCAAACGCTTTGCTGCGGCTAAGTCTATCGTGGCCATACTGAACCTGAAGTCTTCTGTGAATTTCAGATGACTTTACGCCTTTATTCACGAGAAACTTCATGACAATTCGCTGTTCGATGTGCGCGCTCATCTCGTTGTCGGTCATCTTGTCCAGCACTTGTCTTCTGTTTTGCACAAACTTTGGACCACCACGTGGTGAACGCGGAGGCCTGTCGCGTGTGAAAACGACAAAAAAGAAGTAGCGCGAGCCATTTGTGCACTCAGGAGACAGAAAGTCCCGGTTTGACTTGAACACCGTATACTGTCATGGGAAAGTGAAAAGAACCCTTCACGTTTAGTTTTCGCTGGCCTTCACAGCTCGTGGACCAAGAGAGGAGAGATCAAAACAGTTTGGAGACTTTCTCCTCCTTTCTGATAACAAGGTGCCCACAGTTCAACTGAGCAACACTATGCTCCCTGCTATTTTGTCGACTTTTCTTTTTTTTTGTCTCTCTCACTTTTTTCAGGAATAGCAAGCCAACCTTCTTTTGGCGCCATACGCCTTTAATCTTCGATAATAAACTTATGTTCCCCATCCCTTTTCTTGTTGTCTGCAGTAGCTGATGGAACCTGCAGTATCAGGCAGACTTTCCATAAACACACACACAGCACATAAAGAGACGATGATGAGATGGGGCAGATGCCGCGGCCAGCAGGCTTTGCGCTGCCCCAGTGCCATTTGTATATGGTGTTTGTAGATAGTGAGAGATGATGATGATGATGATTTCCATAACCGTGGTGAATGTATGTATTCAAAAATGACTTATGCAAATGGACAACCAAAAACGGTATTTAGAAGCCGATATAAATTCAAACCTCGTGATAATTTAAATGCTGCCCGTCCCTGTTCAGTGCACAGCGGATGAATACTGACCAGGAAACGCAAGAAAATGGGCAGTTTTAGGATAAGGTACACAAGCGGCTCTGGGGTGAACGATGCGCTCCGAAGGCACCGTTTTGAGCGTTTGCGAACAACGCACAGCAATGAAAGCTGTCCATTTGCTGAAACGAAGAACACGAATAATAATAATAATAATAACCAAGAATGAAATAATAAGAAACTGGCCCGAAAACCAGTCTACTCTATTCAGCATCTTAAAGGAAGCACAGTTCCTTTAAGATGTTCTGTGATAAGGTACTAACAATCCTCATGCTGCTATCTTCGCGGACGCAACCTCCGACTAAATCGCTTCCTTTTGGAGGCAACAATACGGAGTACAGGTACAGGACGTTTCGCAATCACGCACGCATAATTTTATCGTTAGCGGCCGGCGAAGAGGATAAAAGAGCCTGTCAGAGCAGTCGTCCTTCGCATTACGTTGACGAAAAAAAGCACCGTATAGTCAGTCAGTTGTTTCATGTTCACCGTATAGGACGACAATCAAGCAAAGGTAGGAGTGTCACGGGAAGTAGTGGCTAATGAGCAGAGGCAGTACATCTAGTTCTAATTTAATGTGTGCCAGTTTGCTTCAATACTCGTAAGTAAAGATGTCGTTTAGAGCCTGTCCTTCGAACGCCACCTAGAATAAACGAAGCCCGATCGCTTAAATGACATAGTTGTTGTCATTACGAGCCCGCCGATCACGAAAGGAAAGTTAGGTAGCAAGCGAGAAGTGGTGACGATCCATGACTTGAAAACCCGAGACGAGGTAGGGACGATAACAGACAAACACAAACACGGTCTCAAACACGCAAAACACGGCCGCCGATCACGATCGTGCTTCGGCGGCTGTTGCTGCGGAGACGAGGCGCCAACAGCCGCATGGGCAGCCAGTTGTAGCCAGGGAAACGTAACTGAATCTTTTTCGTTTCCGTTACCACCTCCGTTACTGACCCGTATGTGTTTCTGTTTCAGTTTCGGTTACCACCATTGTTGCTTTCGTTTACGTTACGTTTCCGTTTCGGTTTTCGGTACCGCCCCCCCCCCCCCCCCACCTCCAGCTTTTTGTTTTCCTTCTTTCTTTTCTTTCCTTTTTATTAAAAAAAAGGCCATTGAGACCGTGACAAAACTTAATCTCTCTACGTTCTGAAATCTATTTTGAGGACTCCAGGGATACACGCATACAAGAGACAACGGTTATTCAAAATACACATATATAGGTACGTGATTTCTGTGGACAGCTAATATGAACATGGTTTCCAGGAATGTTACTCACGCTTGCAACTTCCGGGTCACCATAAGCGTATAAGAACTATACTTTTTCTATTTACTGTATACTACTTACTTATATGCTCCAGTTTGATAGTTCATTTTAGTTTTAGTTCTTCAGTTAATTTTAGTTTGCTTCATTGAAATTCATTTCATAAGTTTATCTACATGATATGGTGAAAAATTACAGTAATTCGGGTCTTGCGGTACCCGAAATATTACCGTAAATTATTGTCGTTTCTGTTTCAGGTATTCTAACTGTGCGATATCCGTTTCCGTTTCTCTTACCGTTACCTGCTTGTAGCTACAGAAAGCCTGTGTTTTGAAATCGTCTGCTAGATTGGTTGAAACAGACGACGTCCAGACTCTGTATGCGAACGTGACAGAGTGGGATGAGCGAGCCCTTGCACCACCACCACCACTGCACTCTGAGAAAAAAGGGAGTAACGAGGAAGTAACTTCCCATTCTTACTCCAGTTTGACTCCCATGTCAGTGAGTTACTCCCTCATGCTCTCTGCATTTGCCAAGTAAATCCCTCACTGTAAATAGTTACTCTCCATTCCTATCCGAATTTTGAGCAACAAGTTGCGAGTGGCAACGCACTGCTTCTCGTGTGGAGATTTTCGAGTTCGTGTATACCACAGTCCAGCTATTCAGTTGTTTTATTGTCGTGGTTATTTAACCATTAGTTTTGCGTTAAATTCTCAGTTGGTGAAGACTTTACGCTTACGGGAGGACATCGCGTGGCGTGTGACCTTCTGACAAGCTAATGTCTTATTATTTATTCCGCCGTTTACTGCGTTCGAGGGAACTGCCGAATGAAGGCCCTGAGGTCAGCTCCCATGCTCTCGTACTTGCACACGGGTGACACAAACCCGCTATTGTGGTAACAATACCCTGAAGAGGGTGCTTTTGCTTGTCCTGATCGTACGTCATAGAAAACGTCATTTTGAGGTCGAATATTTCCGAAATCTATTTCAGTCTTCATAACGCCAAGAGATGAACGTATTCTGCCAGCGTAAACTATGCGGTGCTTCTTAGCCCATCGGCTTAGAGCCCATTTATTCTTACTTTAAGTACATCGCATCGGCTCAGTGAGTCTTAACGCGCGGTCGCCATCACATCTTTGGAAGTCGTCAACAGTACGACTCGTTACGACAGTAACGTACGAGAGTACGTCAGTCGTTACATAGAGTTTCAATTGACCTTGGTGGTGTAATAGCATGCTGTCCAAGGCAGGATCCCGCCTCAGCAAAATCCTGGATCCGCCTCTGCACGGAACCACATGTCAAATAGTACTCAGACAACTGTTCAACCGCGCATGTTTTGCGCCTTGGTGTGTGACCACATTATCTGCTGGTCCCTCAACACGTGTGCCGCCTTCAAGATAACTTATTTCGGGTCGCCAGAGTGCTGGCCATGTCACGTCGAGACTGGTATAGGTACCAGGGTTCGAATCCCGGTGCCGGCTGTGCCGTCTTGGGTTCTTCCCGAGTCTTCCTCAGACGCTTTCATACATATGACGACAGAGTTCCCTTAGCAGTCTGCTCAGGACGCACATTCCCCTAGAGCGTCAGTGGTGACGTTGCCCACACCTGTGAGGCCGACAACGGCGAGCCCTTTCACCGTCACCACCACCACCACCACCACCACCACCAGATCGCCAGAACTGAAGTAGTGCTTACGCATACCTGTGGTCCTACAGGTCCTACAGTGGACATGCAAGAGCCTCGAGTATCGTCGTAGCACCTTTCTACCGCAATGTCTCGATGGCCGCAGTGTACTTCTGGAACGGGTGCAACACTCGCACGTGTCAGCGAATTATGGCGTTGTAGTCAACGTGTCTCGCAATGTTCCCCGACGCCGGGAGGAGCATAAAATTAATTTCTAGTTTTGAGCAGTGTGACTTCTTGAGCTGTCCACTCTACCGACGCCTGTGGCAACGTTGCTCCTCGAAGGCCGATTTCAGCTGCGTGCAGACAGTCTTCCAACGTGAGGCGGAGAGCGGAGACGCGCGCTGTTGCTAGTAGAGGGACGCCAGAGCTCCCGGTGACGTCATCAACTCTTGGAGAAAGTATGGAGTTTCGAGGAGTTTGTTTCGAAAATCCGTGGAAGCTCCTAATGTTAACTGAAGGCATTTGTATTTTGATTATTGAGTCTTTGAGGGAGGTTAATGCACGATACGAACTGAAATAAATGTGACTTTTTAGTCTGTAGTGGAACGTTGTGGACTCTCTAAAGGAGCAGGGGGTGGGGGGGGGGGGGGTGTTTATAGCGCCATTCGGATTAAAGATGTCTCTCTCGCGCTCTGCAGTAGTACACTCTCAGAAAAAAGGGCGTGAAAAGGTCAACATAGCGTCTGAAGGTTTAAAAGGGTGGTAAAACCAATTATCATATATCCAATTGCTACAAAAAGGCGTACGCCCTCCTCACTCACCGAATCAGCAGTGGTAATATTACCTCCTGAAAGGTATAACTTCTCCACCCTTTTTTCTGAGAGTGTATACAGTGTTCTCATGCAGAAACGCACGCACATATTCGTAATTTTACTGCACAAGGGTCTGCTAACTCTGTTGCCCGCATATGTGCCGTAACCTATGTGCTGCACAAAGTCCGTTTGCAGTGCACACTGCACAGTTCCGGACCGGATTTTCGCAGTTTATACCCCTTTAATGTAAGTGTCTCTCTTTTAGCTTATGGGAGCAGTGCAATGTGCACTCCAAACGTTTTTTTTTCTTTGCAGTAACTACTTTACGAAACACACCGGCAACAGAGCTAGCAGTCACTTAATTGTGTGTAAAATTACATCTTTTTCTTTTTACATTTTGGTACTCTTCGTAAAAATTGGAACAAGCGAACAATTTATGGAGGGGTCCTTCGCTGCTCCTTTACTACTACGTTGATGTGGGGACCCAATCGACAAGTTTTCGTGACATGATATGTCTCACTGTGAAAAGAAAAAAGAGAGCCGTTGGGGTCGTTAGCCACAATTTCAGCTGAGGAATGTCAGCGAATGCACGCGTGCAGCCGGTACTTTAGTCTATTCCTGGCACGACACGCATACACTATTACAGCTTTACGTATCCGCTCAGATCGATACACACAAATTGGGGCATCATTCGCGAGGCCCTATCGAGCATCAAGCAACAGAGGGAGGCGTATTTGAATAGAGGCCGCTATCGTGTTAACGGTAACTGATGAAAATTTCTAGGAACCAAGTGCAGAGTAAAGTGACATCTAACGACCACGGCGTTTCTAACGGCAGATCGAAGAACCGCTGGTCGATAGATACAACAAGTCGTTGCCAGTGCGAGAAACACGGGCGACCGCCTTCACTGTGATTGGCGGATGCATACTCTTGACCCATAAACTGCCGAGTCTGTCAGGGGTGCAAGACACTTGGGCTGTGGGTCTCGTACTTCGAAGCACTGCGGTTCAAGCAGAGTTGTACGTATATCTTTGTGGTGTATCGGTATTTCGGTAATACTTTTCTTGCAGAGTATTTGCACCTTATTACCCAGTGAATCGTTTCCGGTGGCCGGTAATAGTAATCGACTTGCTCTATCGTTTCGTGAAAGCAGGTTTCAGTACTTAGACTCTAGCGGTACACCTGTAGCTGCGGTGGAACTATCACGTGCAGCCGAGCATTCAGCAAATGTGTCGTATGTCGAAACCACGACAGCTAGGCACCCCTGCCCAGCGCCGAATTTAGAAGCTATAGCGGTGGCGCTGCTCATCGCCCCGGTTATTGCTTCCTCAATTTCTGCAATACTTTGTACTTCAGCCTGCCTTAGTATTTTTGTACAAGCAGTGGATGTCCCACGAGAGATACTTCTTTGTAAAGTTGATTATCATCATCATACACGTTTTCATAGGAGCTGTTGCTGTCGCCTGCTACGGTAGTCGTACGTCCTCTTCTGCACGTTCAAAATTCAAATTTCCATCGTCCAATCATGATGTAGATCTCGCGGGCCGATGAGCAGAGCCCCTAGCGGATCGCGCGGACGGGCTCCTCATAGGGGTTGCCGACTATGACATTGTCATTATAACCAGGGATTTCCCTACATCCCCCCGCATTTTTGCACCCCCCCCCTGAAATTTCTCAGATGACCCCACCCAGCTCGGCCACCAACACGTTCTGGTAGAGAGTCCGGCGCAGCGAATTACGTCCTGTACTATCAAACTTGGGCTGTAGGGCCACAGTCATGCAGATGATCGTACCATGCATTTGTCCAATCTGTGTGCTAGGTATTCCTTGAGCTTCGTGAGACAAGGTGCTAGTCTTTTTTGTTTGTCGGTCGTGTGATTAGGTATCTTAATGTTGAAATGTCATTCATAATGAATCTGTATTCTAATGTACGTACTGTGTTCTAACGTAATAACATATATAAATAGAACTGGAAAGCTGTGCAGAGATGTCACCATTGTGCCCCGATTCTTTCCGTGTCTAAGAAAAATTCCTTAAGTGGAACCTTCACCAAGCATACCCCCCCCCCCCCCAACCTTGAAAGCTCGGTGCTCCCCAGCAGTAAATTTCTGGGGAGATCACTGGTTATAGCCTAGTAGGCCGTGGTCGAAACAGCGCTCATTGAAGGCGTGAAGGTCACTATATAGCTTGAGTACATTCTCGGCCTCGACATTTGAAGGTAGTGGGTTCGATTCCTGGCCGAGTGCCGTAGCAATGCGGTGACACGACACGAATCGGTCATGTGCGCTGCCTTTTGCGAGGGACATCAGATGCGCAGGACTTTCAGGACTTTTGCGAAAGACTTTCAGATGAGCGGTATAGGTCGGCACAAGAGCCGCAATCCAGCAGACTGATGTCAGGCCTCCCCCAACGAAATGTCCTACCCAAAAGAGAAAAACGAGCCGAAAGAGAGAGAAAAAACAACAGCGAACATGCAGGTTAAAGAGAAGCCCCACGTTTACATGCGCAGTTCACTGACGTTTTCTGATATGGAACGATCGAAAAGCGCATTGTTCGCATATGTGAATGCTCTCGAAGTCGGCGTTCTCTTCGGAGCATCTCTTGAGTGGATCGTGCCGTCGTATAGACATCTGGTCGCAACGCGCAGAAGACTCAATGCAACATTGTATACTATACAAGATCTCGGCCTTGAGAGCGTTCGCAAATAAGGCAAAGATGAAATTCGCTTGGACAAACAACATCGGAAACGACAAGGTGTCGTGACGTCGTAACACAGGAAAAGATGGAGACTTTATTGTCCGTTGAGAACATAGGGTGTGGCGAGGCGGGATCACATATCGCGCGAGAGAGATCGACGTATTTTCACGATGGCGATGAGTGAGTAGAGGAGATGGTGTTCCTGTAAATGAGTCCCGGTCGACAGTGGATATGGGATGCCCCGGTGGGCTTGATGTGCTGTGGAACATGTCATACCATGGCCTCACTCCAGGACTGTGACGATAGAAGTAAGTAGCCGGTGTGATGGCGCGTCGTCGTAGCCCACGACCCGCTACATCACTCGACCCCCACTTAGTACCAGTTGTGGCACGTCATGGTATCTTCAGTGCCCCACGCTTCGCGACGGTCCTTCTCGGGCATCTACCAGCGGCACCTTCCCGAGCTACACTGCCTTGTACCGGTCGCGGTACGCTGCTGTCGACCGCAAGACACCACCCGAATCTCCTTGCGCCAGCGGTCCAAGAACCAGCACTCCTCATATACCCTCCCATCTGGTCTTCGCGGTCGCAGTCCTCGATTGAGGTCACGGGGAAGCTCCCAATAACATCTGGGCCGCGGGGACTTTCCATCACCGCCAATCAGGATTCATGTATGGGACAACACTTCCTCTACAAGTGTTCCTCTTTCTTTCTCACGATGTACGCAGCGTGTCGAAAGTGGCTCCTCGCCCTCTGCTGCCTTGTTGCTGCTGCAGGAACCGAGTCGACGTTACAGTGAAGATGCCGCTCACAGTTGCCCTCTTCGTGGGAAGCTGCAGGGTAGGCAGGATGGCTGACAGAGTCTTGAAACTCGTGCGCTCACAACTTGAAGAACGAGGTCATCAGGTGCTGCTCATTGGTAAGTTCTTTGCCGACCAAAAGGGCTATTATAAAACTGGTGTGAGGGTAGAGCCGCTGTTTGTACTGTACTGAAAAACTGTTTTTAGTGACCTGCTCGCATGTTGTCTGTGATGGGTAGTTGTCTTGGATCATACCCAAATCACAGAGCAAGACGCACAGCACACCTCCCTCTTCTGTGCTACCATCATCTCTCCTCTCCCTCTTTCACTGTTCCCTCATTTCCCTCCCTCGGTAATACCGAGCCGCCATCCCCGAGAGGGCTGATCATACCTTCCCCCAACATCACCCCCTCCCCCCTCAAAACAGCAACAACAATTTATTTGAATGATGACGAGTGGGGCAACAGTAAGAGACCACTACATATTTTTTGTTCATTGTTTGGTTTTAGCTTCGACAGTTTGTACAACAAACACAATGCGTTCTTGCAAAACTATAATGATCGTTGCTAGCCTGTAGAATACTCCATAGAGCACTTCACTCTCCTTCCGAGATCCCGTGAAAGACTGAGTGTTGTTGTTGGCGGCACCAACAACATGATGGAACAACCCGGTGGAAGTGCTCCCTGTTTGCATTTCTGGCAGATATTTGTAAGTTGGTGGTGTAACATATTTGCGGGGTGCTAGGGTGTGGGAGATGCTGAGAAAACCTCTGCTCATGAAGGCTAACCGCTCTCGAGACCCATAGCTGAAAACCGTAGGGAGGACACTCATAGGGCCTTGTCCTCACGAGGCTGATGGTGAGGCCATTTACACATAAGGCCCCGATATCTTTCATGATGTACTGCGCTTAGGTTGCTTAGGTTATTAAATTTCGCGTTACTACTATCAGGAGTCCAGCGGACAGTTATAAAACTTACAATTGCATGTTCATAACTCTGTAGCCTTTCTGAAAGGGACGTCATAATTGCAAGTAGCCTGTCTCACGGCAACCGTGTCATACCCACACAGATCCCCTCGAAGAATCGAATCTGCTGGCAGTGCGACAGCCGGTGCATTTCCATGGACCTGATGAGAAGGTGGCCCCGTGGTTGGATGCGGTGCACCAGAAGGTTCTTCAGGCAGAAGCTTTCCTCGTACTCAGCCCGGAATACAATCGTTGCATTGGACCCGCTCTTACTAGCGCCATGAACCACTTCCCACCGTCCTCATACAGACACAAGCCGTGCGCTGTCGTCTGCTACAGCATTGGTATGCTCATATTAGCTCATATTTATTTATTTCTTTCTTAGGGCGCCCACCAACTGATATACTCGTCATAAGGAGGGTTCTGCGTTGCCGGCATTCATTCCTGGGGAGATTCGGGATTTTTTTCCCGGCATTTAGGTATATATTCTTTTGTAAAATTCTGATATTTTCGGCATTTAAAACGTTTGCGCCAAAAATAACGCCAAGAAATCGGCAACCATAACGGCTCATGCAAGGAATGCAACAACAACAGATAAGTTAATGATAATGAATGGGGAAATTCATCACATTAGGTGCGAGGAGGATGTGCATTAGGACACTGAGAAAGCGATGAATTTCCTTCCTTCTGTTGGAATGTTCCACTTGTACTTGAACCCACTGATAAAGTATTACGGGGGAAGCGTTACAGGGGAAGGTCCACATGTGAATCTACTCCCATTGTGTTTCTATTTTTTTTGGGGGGGGGGAGATCCTTCCCTAAGCAAAAGAGTAGCAGCTCCGCAGAGCGGCATTCTCAGCATTCTGCCTGGAAACGAGGTGAAGGAAAAATGAGAATGTGATGCCCCGCAGGGAAAGTATCCGGTCGGGTACCCTCATTTCCGGCATGTAGCACCATATGCCAGGGCATATTCGGAACTTTCCGGAATATACCGAATTTCCAGAAAGATATTCGACGGATATTTTTCGGCATTTTCGACAAATGCAGAAAACGCGGAACCCTAGTCATAAGACACTCTAGGGGTACGCGTAGAGACGGAGGGATACCATCGCCTCTACAAAGATTCATCAGAAAGAATGAAAAAAAGAAGAGAAAGGGTACAGCCGTATGACGTCACGCATACGTCATAATATGTGCTGGAATCGAATCTCCATTGAATACGAGTCTCCATTGAATTATGGCAGTCGTCGGAAGAAGCGAGCGACCGGACCAGGAATCAAACCGCCGTCGAACCATCGGTGATTGCAGTGCTATCAAAGATACTACGGTATAATTATAGTGTTGTACTCTGACGCAGGAGCAAACGGTAGAACAGTTGACGGAGTTTATTAGATAGAATGAAACACTGATGATTATTTGCAGATCTCGCTTACACCGAAGACTGTCACTAGCATGAGCGATCGACAGAGCCTTCTCAGTTGCTGCATTTCAAGCGAGAACTTAAAAAAGTACAACATGTTAGTCATGGCTTCTGTCTTTTTTCTGTTCCGACGTACATACTCAGGCAAAGTCAGCTATCTTTCTACAATGACACTATAGAAAAGCTGTAGTTAAACAGTTTTAGTATTTGGCAGCGGTTCCTTCGAGCTCGTACAACACGGCACGTCGTCATGCCCGCTCCTTGACCATCTGCGACGGCACCTGAAGGGTACTCGCCGGGGTACCTTTATGGGGGTCTCCGTTTTACTTGCTGGTCTCTGATGTCGTCATGCTCGTCGTACTCATGCGGCACAAATGTCATAGTTCTGTAGCAAACCTCTAGGGGAGCGGTAGAGCCTTTGGTTGAAAGACCTTCAGTACGCGTCCTCAACGCTGATGTGAGGGGCGCCTGATGTCTGAAAAGTCTCACGTCTCCTGACCTGTATGAATCGCGGTAGCATTACGTTTGTCCATTTCTTTTACGTACGCAGGCACAGGAGGTGGTCAGTCAGCGGCAGCGCAACTAAGAAGCTTCTTAGGAGAATTGGGAGCGGTGACTGTGCCTACCGTATGTATGTGGCCCAAAGTGCACGAAACCATCTCTGAGAGCGGAGTCACCGAGAACCATAGCGTGAAATCATCCCTCGGCCAGCTACTCACGGAGCTGGAGTGGTATGGTACTGCCCTCCTTAACCACAAGGGGGCATGTGGAATGCCGTCTTAATATATTGGAGACGGGATTACCGTTTCAAAGGAGTAAACAGTTATCAAATTTCGTGTGAGTCTTCCTTGTTACGTTATTGCATTGGGTCTGACGCAACAATCAGTGGCGCAGGACAATATGTCTAGAGGGAGTTGCCAATTAGAGGCAGCTAGCCCATAGGTGGTATTGAAGAGTTTGCTTAGATACGTCGTTCTGTGAGGGAGACAACACATATGAGGTGCCGTTGCCGAGATTTGAGGTGAGTATAGAGATGCGACGAGGGGGCCCTACCTTTCCTGTAGTGGGCGCTACCGTGGCATCGCCCAGGATGAACGTCCTCATTATGTAAAGCCACGAGTCATCTTCATTTATTAGCGGCATTTCCCGCACGACGTGAACATTCATTCAACATTCACGTATACTTCTGAGGTAATCTGTTCTCATCTCATGAGGCAATCTGTTCTCAACGCTGCACTGGAGAGTCTGGGTCAAACTTGCTGAGCATCAAGTTATCTCAGCACGCGCTGTGCACCCAAAACGATATCCCATGCAAAAAATGCTCGAGTCTCCTTTTTCCTCCCGCCTTTGAAAATAACGTTCATGTTCATGAAATCTCTAGTCGTATAGGTACTTCGGCATTGGAGGATATAGGAAGGTGTATATGCCTTGTGTAGTTTTCAATGCACTTATCAAGTGCCTATGAAGGATAATGGACAGAAAACAATGCACCAACACCAAGTCTCACTTGACTTTTATTATTTTTTCAACACTTAGTGTGTGTTTCCAGCGGTGGAGATTTCGTTTACATATCTATAGTGGTGACGCAAAAATATCGAAGTTTTCAATATCGACAAATATCATCATCGTAAAAAAATCGATAAAATCCACTAAAATATCGATATATATAGTATATATCGATATTTTATCGATATATCAGTATTTTTAAGAGAAATATCGTTATTTCGATGTTTGAAAAGCCGTCACGCCATGACTTGAAGAAATGAAAAAAAGTTGCCCTATAGTTTTATTATCTCTCACGCGTATTACCGCTGAGGTACATGATGAAGGCGCCGACGGACAACGTGCATTACGAAGACCAGTGAGGATACGTCCTCAAACTTGCTGGTGGTGATGTGGGGAATGAAATAATGAGCCCCACAATAAGGATCGAAGTCCTATTATCGTGCCAGGAAGACTGGGGAATAATTAGTGCAAGCATTTAGGTTGGTGCAGATGATGTCGCCCTCTTTGGATCCGCACCAGCATGCCTGCCTCCTTCTTTGGTCCTCGAGGAGTGCATTTATACGAATACGGAGCCATGCCAGCAAATCTTCGGTTTCGGCACAAAATGTAGCCCCGGACGATCCACTAACATTTAGAAACTAAACCATAACCCCAGAGTTTTCCCCTAACGTGCATTACATCTTTACAGGAAACATCGGCCATCGTGTTGCAAAACCAAATCAAGAGGGAGAGAGGGAAAAATGCCGTCAAGTTTGGTTAATACAACAACAACTTTAACATGATGACACTTTACACAACGACAACACAACCCAACAATGACACAACAACAACTTTTATTTTAAGATGATGAATGGGGAGTTTCATCGTCTACCCCGTTGCTGGTGGTGATATGGGGAATGAAATAATGAACCCGTTCAGAATAAGGATCGAAGTCCTATTATGTCCAAAAAAGTCAAAAGAGCTTTGAGCGCACAGCGTTGGTGGACTGGATTCGGCCAGG
Organism: Ornithodoros turicata; assembly: GCF_037126465.1. Lineage (NCBI taxonomy): Eukaryota > Metazoa > Arthropoda > Arachnida > Ixodida > Argasidae > Ornithodoros > Ornithodoros turicata. The sequence continues at coordinate 26,042,963 of NC_088207.1, forward strand.
GACGCAGCAATTTTCATAGCGAGAATGGGAAAGGGTCCACTCGTTGACGCGCTCCTTTTTTCATACTGTCCACGCGCAGAAGTCGCCGAATTACTGATATTTCTATCAGCACGTATATCGATATCTATATCGATGTAATATCATCGCAGGCATACAGTATCGATAACATGTCGATAAGAATATCGATATCGTTCCATCACTAACCTATAGACGTCGCCACACCGATAACTGATTATCAGGCGGCGGCACGCATCACTGGCAGTATGGTAGCCAGGAAGTATTTAGACCCCCCCGGTCTATAGGGATTTTACATGGGGAAGGAGGATTTCGCCCTCGTTTCCCTCTCCCAAATGCACTGCCACAGGTACGATTTCGGGGGGTTTGAACCCCCCCCCCCCCACGTGGCTACGCCCCTGATCGCTGGCATGCAGTGCTTCCAGCTGTACGAAACTAAGCGGAAGCGTTATGTGGGGGTTGTACGCCCATGAAAAGTGAGGCAATAGCTTCAAAGTTTAGATGTTCTGAAGTTGCAAGTGTATGTGCTTATCCCAGATCTGCTTAAAAAGCAAAATGGGCGATCAATATGCTTCCGAAGTCTGATAAAAAAAAAAGTCTTGCTAATGCGACGACTTTCACCTTGGCACCCATTCAAGATAGCTTGGGGGCGGGCAGTTACCCCCCTGCCCCGTTTTGCCCCTGGTCCCGTTTTGCAGACGCGTATTCCATTCTTTCAAAATGTTCAACAGCGCTGGTACACGGTTTTCTTTATTGTATTACAAGCATTGAGAGTTGATTTTTGTCCTCAGCAGCAGCGCAGCTGTAGCCGAACAGCACCTGTGTCGCGTCTATATGTGTGTACGTATATATGCTGTGCTGCTAGGACTTTTTCATACAGTTTTTGCATGCCTCAAACATAGTGAGCTGTAATAGAGCTCTACATGAAGAAGCACGTAAGACATCGTAATTTTGTGTTTTCCTCCCTTCGTATCGTTTATCTCATTATGGTGCACGAAAACGTCCACAAGTGGTGGACTGCTGCCAGCACTCTAGCGAAAATGCCCTATATTATCCTGTCGAAATTTTGTGTGTGTGTGTTCTGTCTTTCTTCCCTGTCTCAGATTTCGTCCTTTTCGTACCCTATAGTCTTCGAAGAAATGGTTTCCTGGGATCGAAGACCGGCTAGTACAGGGCATACTCGGCATCTTTGCGTTACCACCACCTCGTGGTCTTCGGAACATTTCTTCTCTGGCGTATTATTTTCGCACATTTTCAGCACATTCGTATCGGCACCTCTCGTATTTCCTAAATGCCGCAGGGACAGTATAGTTCTGTCCCATGACAGGCCGCAATGCTCTTGACTGGATTTTTCTGTCATTCCAAGCCATACATGGGGGGGGGGGGGGGTAATCATTCAAAGGTTTCTAGTGCCAAAATGCGTAGCTTCATTTCATCATCCAAGTGTGAGGAGATTGGCCTTCCTAGCTCGTTATGGGACAAGGTCTGATAGTTCATCGTAGGACAAGTTGAAAAATCGTTCTGCGGCAGAATGCTCTTCACGCGTCTGGTGCAATTCTTTCCCGAAGTTCTCTATAGTTGAGCTTTATAAAAATTGCATCCATATACTTTCTCGAGCTGTAAGTCGCTGGTCTTCTTTGTCATGCTGCTAATTCAAATGTTTTCGTGCGTAACAGCGAGTATTATGCTCGAGTTCTACCGTCAATGACGTGACAACGCGGCGTAGAATCAGTGGAAATTACGAGGATATCCTCGCAATTTCCACAGACCAGTTTACGCGTGGACGAGAAGGCGATGAGCAACGTTGACAAAAAGATCAAAATGCGAAGTCTGCTCCACGAATGGGTTGGCTGACCGCGCCAGTAGCCCGTTTTCGTGTTGACTGTGCCTGCGGAAGGCCGCGAGACTTCAGGGATTGCAGCGACCAGCGACAGTTGGAAGAGCGACTTCCATGACCTTGTCGGCATGCTGGTCGGGGGAGTCATGCCTGCAGCCGTGGCGGGGACAGTTATGGTAGGTGAAGTCATGGAAATAGGCAGTTCTGTTCGTCAGGAGGGCTTGCATGGCCCCAAGGGAGGATCCATGATTTTCCCGAGGGGGAGGGGGAGGGTCCGCTATGGACAAGTGCCACGTGCGTCTGGAACTGAGGAGGAATCCGGACCCCCCCCCCCCCCCCAAATAGATCCGCGCCTTCATGGCCCGTTCTAACTCGTAAGGCGGCGGCACCGCCAAGCGCCTCAGCATACTGCGTTGCAGGATAGCGATCTTCAAGCGGTCGTCGGGCTCGTGCGCGGAATTTATGTGTGTGTGTGTGAATCGCGACATACATGGGCCATTGGCGCTCTCAGGCGGTAGGGGAAGAGACAGTACGTGGTGATGACATTTCCCCAGGGCGTTAGTCGTGACGTTGCCCACATACGTGAGGCCGACAACGGCAAGCCCTTTCAACATCACCACCACCACCACCACGTGGTGATGACTAGTTGGGAGGTGCTGGGAGGTGCAAGGAGGAACTGGGCTTCAAAGCGTGGAGTCGGACGGCAAGTAGTATAGAAAGGTGATGAGTTGCAATCTTTCACTCATGGCGGGGACGTCGCTGTGGCCTCGAAGCCATTATTGGCGTCGACGAAGAAAGGCGTCGAGACCGCGCCTATTTTGAAATTTTTAATGTACGAGGGGTATTCAAGTCAAACCGGGACTTTTCATTTTTCGCAAAAGTAAAATGAACTTACAGGCGAGAAACGTAATCTCCAGCTGCACTAATGCGTTTGTCCCAGCGTTTCACGAGGGCTTGGATGCCGGCAGCGTAGAAATCCTTACCGGCGCGTAGCAGCCATGATCGGACCGCATTTATGACCTCGTCGTCGCAGCTGAAGTGGCCCGAAGAGATTGAAATCGCTGGGGCCGAGGTGTGGACTGTAAGGGGGATGTGGCAGCCCTCCCAGCCAAGTTCCGGTAAGGTGCGTGTCGTGACATGCGCGGTTTGCGAGCGTGCATTGTACTGTAGGAAGACGACTCCTTTTGTGATGAGGCCCGGCCGCTTTTGCTTCAGCGCCTTATGCACATTCCTGAGAACCTGGCAGTAATATGCACTATTGATGGTGGTACCAGTGGGGAGAAAGTCAACATGAACGTCAGCCTTGTCCCAGAAAACCGTGGCCATGACCTTACCCACAGATTGGGTGCTTCGGAACTTCTTGGGAGCTGTGTTCTTGGAGCGAATGCTTCCACTGTTTTGATGCGCGTTTAGACCCAGGAGTGAAACGGTGCACCCACGTTTCATCGAACGTGATGATCCGATTAAGGAACGGCTGTCCTTCAGTATCAAAACGGTACCTTAGCTCTTGGGAGATTTCCAGTCTTCTCTGCCGGTCAGACATGGAGAGCTGCCTCGGGACCCAACAGGCACAAATTTTCCGAGTTCAACGTTCCCACAGAAAGGTCCGTCGTTCAGGCTAGTTCGAGACATGTTACCCGTCGGTCCTTGAGTTGGATGTCCTCAGGAACTGACACTGGGCTGTGAGCCGCCCCGGCCGGGATCGTCCTGCACTGATGTACGGCCGTCTCGGAACAGTTTGCACCTCTCCAACGCTTTGCTGCGGCTAAGTGTATCGTGGCCATACTGAGCCTGAAGTCTTATGCGAGTTTTAGATGACTTTACACGCCTCCATTCACGAGATGTGTGTGCGCTCACTTCGTTGTCGCACCACCCAACTTTGCACCACCACCCAACTTTGCACCACCACGTGGTGGCGTGTCGCGTGTGAAAATGACGAAAAAGTAGCGCGAGCCATTTGTACTCAGACAAAGTCCTTGTTTGACTTGAACACCCCTCGTACTACCTCAACAAGCACTACATATTCCATCGCACCACTCAAATTAATCTTCCTGAAAACTGCGCTCAAAAGAATCTCTCTAAATCACTCTTTAATAAGAATGCACAGGTGTCTCAATGTACCACGACAGGAAGGCCTGAGCGTTGGGCAAGACATGTAAACAAACACAAACACGAAGTGTCTTGCCCATCGCTCAGGCTTGCCTATCATGGAATTTATCCACCAGCTAGCCTGCATTTACGTCATTCTGTCAATGACCTCTCAATATTCCTGTACTGTCGATATTTATGGCAAATTCGACTGTTCGAACTGCAGCAAGCATCCAAATAGGCTACAGAGTTTCAAAATCTGGACCGCGCACCAGCCAAGAGCCCCAGTCGTCGCCAACGTCCAGCAAACTCTGCGGAAGTCACGACATTGCTCCATTCCTTCGTTCGTGTGAGTCTCGGCGGGACAAGAACGAGCACTCCATGGCAGTGAGAGTTATCTGAAACGAACAGTGAAACATGCCTTCTATGCCACGAAGCAGAAAAAGCCACTTGACCGGTCAAATTCTCCATTCCACAACCATACGGGCATGGCCTGTGTTGTACATGAACTCTCACTTTATTTTGTAACACATCTTATGTGCTAGAAATTTCATTTTTATTCTGGAGCAGCACTCGTGAAGTGATAGATTCCATTCGACAGAAAATGTAATCTACAGAAAAATTGGATTCGGATAATTTGTGTGGAAGTATGCATAAGTGCATGCAGTGTTTTCTGTAAAAAACACAGCCACTGCGCCGACCACATAAATTTTAAAATTACTAATATGTTGTTGGACCAACATCTTCCTACTGCACATCACAGTCATCCTGGTTCTTGGGACGCATGAAAGATGCCTAGAGAAAAGGAAATATTTGGCTTATGATAAGCAGCCAAGAAGTTAATGCTTACGTGCTTACCTGTCGTACGCAAGTTTCTTCCCTTGTCCCTGAAAGCAAAACTACTTGTTCACAAGCGCTTTATTTCACAGACGGAGGTTGTATTTATCCAAGCACACATCACGAGCAGCCTTCAAACCTACCAGCCAATATTTGCACCAAAGTGTCTGACGCAACACAAAGACAAAAAATACTAACCAAAAATTAATAAAAGATTTTTTTAACGAGATGAAGCTAAAGGAACAGCAGAGGAGCTAAATCGATAGATCACGTTCAAATTGGGATGTAAACAGAACAGGACTAAGATGGGGAAGTGTGAAAGCACTCTGTGGAGTTCTGGCCAAATCCAATGATTCTCAAGGCAAGAAAGAATTGGCCTCAATGCCGGAAGAAGGCGGAGGAAGAGTGACCCATGAAAAGTCATTGGGAGTTCTGCTGATGAGTAGCAGACAAACGCCCAGGCCATGATGAACGGAGGGACAAGCGTCCGACTACAACTGACGTTCAAAAACAAAATCTCGCGCCAGAAGGGCAGCTTAATCCCATTTGAGGAAGGTGACCTCATATGCGGATAGGTGGAGCGACTTATTGCTGACGTTGTCCATCGCCTTATGAATGAAGAACATCTCTACAACTTTCGTCTTGTCGAAAGAGGGAGTGCAAGTGGTGCAGGAAAGAAAATAATCCTTTAGAGGCAGCAAAGCAGGCAGGTGGCGGCAGGAGGCGATTATGCTGAGCTAATGTGTCGTGGAGGCACTCTGCCGTTGTGGAGATCCTCTATATGAGCCAGTTTCCTCGTTGCCACAACAAGAATCCTCCCAGCTCCAGTTTTGCCAATCTGTTATCTCTGTTCTCAGAGTTGTATCAATGTTTTAAACGGAGGGCCGAAGTTGTGCCCTAAGACAACCGTCTCGACGGAAGACATCATTTCTGAGGCTGACTTTGCTGCCGTATTCATCCCGGAGGCATACCGCCATACCTTTGTTGGTTCCTGTGCGAAGACTGTGTGCAAAGAAGGCTTCGTGTCCCGCGGCGACAGAATCTTATGTTTCTAACGAAGGAACTGCGTGAAAAATCTGCTCTTCTTTTGGAGTCTCTTTCTTTGGCTCTTCTTCGACAAGGAGCGCTTCGTTCCAGAACAGCTCTAACGACACCTTTCAAGATAGGGCAATAACAGCCATAAAAAAATAATAAAAATAAATAGCGCAAGAAAGTATTCCCTTCCGATCGCCAGGAGATTTGTGACATTCTGGCTTCTCATGACCTGCACCAAGTTGCCAACAAGATCAAGGCAGCACTGGGTTCCTTTTTATGCCTCTCCTTCACAGTCAAGACCAACAAGGAAAAACATCCCTTCAGTATATACAGGGTGTTTCAGTAAATCTAGCAACAACGAGCGGGACACCATAACTCTCTCGGCCGTATACGCTGGTCGAGGTGATTCACGACAAGGGAACGACACCGGTGTAAGGAGAAGCGAAGCCATATCACCTGATCAAGTGCGGTGCCTTGTTGAACAGCGATGTAACTCGTACCTACCTGAAGGAGTTCGACCGTGCGACCGTGTCCTGTCTGTAGATCCGTACAGAGACGACATCGTCGTCGAGGTAGCTTGCATTACACGTGCCAGCCTTCTCCTACGCGCTAATAGCGATGGAGATCTGGCTTCAACCTTTGACGTAACTGGGAATCTCGTCACTCGCTGAGGCTGAAGGCTCTTCGGAATTGGCGCTACATTCAACGCGGATCTGGTCCGTTCGGGGCTGGTTAAAAGCTTCGTTGATGCTGCAATTCAATGAAAAAGAGACGAAGCTTTACTGGGTAAGAAAAGAGCTAGCTGAATACAATGTATACTTCTCGCGCGCGTAAAGGTAGCCTAGGAATGCGAAGAAGAAATGGAATGGAAGAGAATTGCGTACGAATTCATTATACTTGTCGTACAGTTAGCCGCAACAACCTAATTATTCGTAATGGGTACTTGAACCGCTTCATGCGGATAATATGGATACAACGCATGTGTTTCTTGCCACTGAAGCGCATTCCATCCCGCTAAGACAATTTTCTCACTCGATACAAACAATAACTTTATTTGATGGTGATGGTCGGTGAATTTCATCGCCAGGGGCGATACCCTACCCCATTGTTGGTGGTGATGTGGTGGACTGGATTTGGCCATGGACCAAGCAATTTTGACAAAAGAGAGGGCGAGAGACCAGCTTGATCGAGAGGCTCGGAAAGTGTGGTTTGGGAAGGTTGGTCGTGTGGGCAATGGAGAAGAATGTGCTCTAGATATTCCAGGTCATCGCATTGGTGGCATCTGGGAGAGCCAACTTGATACCGAGTCATTGTAACAGAAAATTATTTTTAGGGCGTGGAAGGGCTGACTAATAAATCTTCAAGGTGGTAGCCCTCAATTCTCGAAATCTGCGTAGCGATACGGTATATAAAAACTGCAAACTTACTAGTCGGCGTGTTCTCCACAGATGTGTATGCCCCAGCTGAATGCGCAGCAGATGCTGTTACGGTATAACGCCTTCCAGACGGGCGTCTGGATTGGAGTTTGGCGCATGCCGCCACAGAGGTTCCACGAAACGCATCTGGGGTAGAATCTCCAGTTTCATACGTGGTAGGCTGCTCCACGAAAATGTCGTCGTGCCTGCGTTCGATAAGGCCAGTAAAGGATGCATTATGTAGCTCTAAGCAACGACAGTATACCTAGCGAGATTCCCGGGTTTTAGCAATGCCCCCTAGACTAAGGGAGGCCCCTCCACGGGGCCTCCTCCCGTTCCATCTCTTCGTCGCGGTCCAGTCAATGACTGCAGACGACTTGAAACACAGCAGGCTTGTGGCCACCATTAATTGCCAAGGTGGCTCATGGTGGTTGACGAACGGATCCGTAGAGTAACAGTGAAGTGACATATAACAGGCTTACCAGGCTGGTGATTCATTTTCCTTGGAGTACCAGAGAGATGCATAGACACAAGCTTGTCGACAGTCTCGCCTCAGCGCTAGGGCTTTTACCCACCTTGATGAAATTTAATGGCGAATTCGGGTAGTCATTTCGTGGCAACACGGCCTGGCGCTCGGAAATTGCTGGAATGGAAACCCGCACTGGGTCACGTATACCGGCTGCCACCCCAACGTGCCATGGATCTAGCGGTTTTCGTCGCTTGGATCACGCGGTCGCTCGTCTCCGGTCGTCTGCTAACTCACGTGAACTTTGACCTGCGGGCCAATGCAGGTCCCTCGGAACCCTCGCTGTGCGGATGTGACGACACCGGATATAGTTAGGCAACCCGCTGCCCGGTTGTATAGAGGCCGGGCGAAGTGCTAGTTGATAAATTTCTGGCGCCAGGAATTGATCTCACAAAACACGCGGATTGCTGCGCTTTGAACATGACTACTCGGGATCTGCAAAAAGAAAAGCAGCCACGAAATGACCACCCGAATTCGCCATGAGGTTGTTCGAAGCCCTGCAGGAGCGATCACGGAGCATATACTTGAAGGACGCTAGTCCCACTGGACGTTCTTCTTACTACGTAGCACCGTCATCAGCCTTTCGCGGAGCGCCGTGGTCGTGAGCGCGACCCGATCTGCTGCCGTGACGTCATGAGCAATGTGTGAAGTCTTAGAAGCTTAGCGAGCAGCCTTGAGCGAGGACCCTCCCCGTGCCATGCAGTCACGTTAACTTTGCTTATAGGAGTCTCTGGATCGCAGTGGCTAGGAGTATCGACACAGTTCCAAGAGCGAGCATGCGTCATCTTGTTTCCGCGCCACGGTATAGCCACGCGCACGCGCACTTCACTTTTGGGCACGATGTCATCTGTCGTGCGCGGGTGAAATGTTCCTTTCTCTTGCAAGCAGCTCATCAAGGTTGACGGTCTTGAGCTCACATTCACATCCTAGGGCGCTCTGGTGCGAGGGTGAGATCTCACCCTGACGGGAGGAATCACGTGTTACGTGACCTCCTGACGCCATCCACTCAAACGTTGCCTGCCTGCGTACTGTTGATGAGGCCCAACAAGGCCGAAACAGCTGTCCAGTACTGGCATGGCGACGTTTGAGTTACAAACATATGCTATACGTGCAGCCAAAGAGCTCTGGCTATTTTTTTCCTTATATATATATATAATACGACGATTTTCGCTCTGCATCTTCTCGCACTGCACTTCTGCCTCGATTAACACACCTCCCCTCTCACAAGTATAAGCCCTCCCGCAGTATAGCAGAATGAAATACACAACCCCGGGATGACACTCCATCTACTGGTGTCCCCGTGGCCACTGTGGCTGCGACTTTTCAATATATTGAAACATGGACACCAGACTTACGGTTCTGCAAGTCGGTTCTTGTACCGACGCATACGTGCGTGTAGCCAAGCGATGAATGCCCTCGACTGACGGAGTTGTTCGTAAGAGTTCTCGAGGTGCGTCCATGCTTCTGTTGCTTCTGTCTGGGATTGTTCTAAGTCCAACTTCAGACCTGCTAGCTGTGCTTCCAGTTCCTGGTGGAGTGACGATGTGTGTATTCGACGTGAATTAGTGCATGCGGTCGTGAAAAGTTTCACATATCATGGGAGCCAAAAGTGCAAGCCGGCACGATGCTGGCTAGCATGATGCATCTATTCGCATGCCCTCAGCACTCGAGAAGCTCCCCCCCCCCTCCCGACATGAGCCCGTACGACCAGCAACTCTTTTCTTCTTACACTTCCTTTTGGATATATTATACCATGTTGATATCAACCCCCCCCCTTTTTTTTCGACCTCTGGTCGTCCGTGTTGTTCCACTAGCCCGCCTGTATATCACTCTGTGTCCAGTCTAAAATTACAAACAGAATACCACATTGTAGGAATAAGGAAGGGATCAAGCGATCAAGCACTATATTCTACATATACACCATTAACAGCGCACTTGCTCTAGCGCCTAAAAGACTGCAAACTGACAACCGAGCATAACTTGCATCTCATTTCATATCATCCACAACTGAAGAAACATGCCAAACGCCAGCATGTCACGCTGCTTTGTAGCAGATGAGCTTCCAGTACGGTTGCTACCTTTCTTCTCTGCCATTACAGAAACCTTGTGGGAGGTGGGAGGAGGAGTCGTGCTCTATATGCATATGCGCGTGGTGATTTCACAGACTGTGAAATCACCTGTGAATCACAGTGAATCACAACTGTGAATCACAGTTCTGTTGAGTGATGGCAGGCAAATTGATTGTGGCCGCTGTGACAAGCTGCTCGGCCAACATAACTACAGTATAGGATACGATAATCTGTAACCGAACAGCAGTGCACAACAAACTATTTGGGCCCGCTTTCTTTCTCAGAGAGTTTCTTAAGACCAAACGTAACCATACCTCTGTGCGGAGTTCTTTGGCACTGCTCCGTTCCTCCTCCCGTAACCGCCTTCGCAGGATCGCCAGTTCACTCTCCAGAAGCACCCGTTCGTGTGCGTTGCTTTGACTGGAACGTGTCGCCCTGTTCAACTCATGCTCCAAGTATTCTTTCTGCTCTTCAGCGGCAGCAAGTCTACCCGTAAGCTCTGCCACCTGAAATGTTTCATATGACGTACGCAATACATCCTTGCTCCAATACAGCTACTGACGTCAGGCTCGCCCTGCTTGAGTGTACCTGCATCTGGAGCGCCTGAATCTTTGCAGATGCGTCGCCTCGTTCTTTCGTCATTCGGTCGATCTCTTCCTGCGCAGATTCCAGCTTTGACGTCACAGCTTTCGTCTGCGCAACTTGTTCCTCCAATTGTGAAGCTGAGGATTCTTTCCATACTTTGAGCTGTGCACACAGGGACTCCAGCTTGCTCTTTATCAGGCAGTAGTGAAGAGAGATTACAGGAGAAAACTCGTTCCAAATAGCGAGGTATTTCCGAACTTCCTCTAGTTCGGCTTGCTTCGCAGTCAGTTCCCTATTAAGACGTAACGCATTTTCCGACAGATTTCGCAGCTCATTACGAGCTTCCGCGAGTTCCTCGGAAACGTATTGAATTTTAGCTTGCTTCTCAGCGAGATCTACAGCATGCTGTGCATTTGCTGATTCTAAATTCAGTTTGAGCTCTACAGCTTCAGCCAGAGCTTGACTATGGGACTTTTCAATGGTATACTTGTCTTCCAATAGATTTTCGACTACTTGCATGTGATACAGCTTAACGTCTTGCAGTTTTTGTTCAGCTGCTGCGCACCTGTTGTTCAGGTCCTGCACTCCCGCAGAGAGAAAGACATTGTTAGCCTCCACGGGAACCACCGCGAAAACGCTTTCTTCGCTGCTCTTGGTGAGCACGTCTTGCAGATCTTCGTTCCCTTCCTGGACTTCATGAGCTCCTGCCTCCTCCGCGGCGTCGTGCCCAGAACTACATGACGGAATGAACGCCGTGAACTGAAGTCCCTTTTCGTCGTGCCGCCTCTTGTTAATAGCATTGTTGAGTTGATTATCTTCGTCTGAAACATCTTTGTTCGAGTCAGCTGACGTCTCAGTGTGACCAGTCGTTTCCTGAATGGCCAGCGGGGAATGGCTTTCCATGCTCACGGTTGCACGTGCCTGCGAAATACGTATAGGGCTCAGCTGTGGGACGAGAGGGATGTATCGGGGGACTCGGTAGATGTTTATATCGACTTTTCTGCATGCCTGCGGTGGGACATGTTCACCCCCTCCCCCTCTTCCTCAGACACCCATTCCGTTCTTGATATCCCGGGAAAGCTGCTTGACAACGCACGTTTCGTTCTTACAAACATTGCAACAGACTATGATTCCGAATGACAACGCTTTCTCCCCTGGGTTGTTGAAAACGGGAGACGTACGCCTCTGGTGTGACACTTATACAGTATGTTAAATGTCGGGAAAGGCGTACGCCCCGTGCTTTCCACAAATCAGGGCTGACAATGGTGTTCTTCTGCGCAATGCGCAATGGCTGGCCTTTGGCGTGTCATCTGGCGAAGTTCTGTTTTTTAGAGTATACCCACGACCTGCTAGATTATAGCGACCATGTCATACGAACCCCTTCCCAGCGCCGCATTTGGAGGCTAGCAGTGGCGCTACTTATCGGCTCGGTTATTGCTTCCTCAATTTCTACAGTACTCTATACTTTAGCCTACCTTAGTATTTTTGTACAAGCGGTGGATGTCCCACGAGAGAAGCTTCCTTCTAAAGTTGATTATCATAATCATTCTACGCGTTTTCATATAGGAACTGTTGCTGTCGTCTGCTAGGCTAATTAGTGTGTTCGCTCCTGCGCGTTCAAAATTCAAAATTTCCATCGTCCAATCATGATGTAGATCGCGCGGGCCGATGAGTAGCGCCCCTAGCGGATCATGCGGACGTGCTCCTGATTGGGCTTGCCGACTATGACATGGTCGCTGTCATCTAGTAGATCGTGAGTATAACATCAGCGTCGATGCCATTAACGCATGCTTAAAACATAGTGAGCAGTAAACATGAACGCACGTAAAAGACGTGAAAGACGCATGAAGAAAGACATTACAATCCATCTAATAAAAAGTGAACTTAGGCGACACGAAGGACTAGAAATACAAACACGGACACCACGATGTTCTGTTGTTCCTCCTTCCTATAGATCACACGAAGAGGTCCATAGCTATACTCTATACTATACTATAACAGTATTGCTGTCAGCACTAAAATGTCCCTTTCCTGCTACCTTATCGCTACCCTTACCTCCTTGTCTTCCAAGAAGGGATTTTCTGGGCTCGGCTGGGAACACTGGGCTTGCTGCAGCGTTTCCTCATCGTCGTCGTGTCGCTGTACGACCTCGCAGTCTCCACATTTCTTTTCTGACGCATTATTTTCACACATTTCCGGCACATCTGCATCGACGTTGCCTACCGCATCATCTAAACTTTGCACCAGGAGCTCTGTTCCCGATTCCTTTGGTCTCACTGTTCCTGCACGCAGCCTTTCCAAGTTTTCTTCTGCTGAAATGCGTAGCGTCATTTCCTTCTCTAAACGCCCGTGAAGTTCGAGATCCCTCGCTTCATATTTTGCCAGCAAGATGCTCATCTCGTTGTATTCGTCTGACAGTTCATCGTAGGACGCTTTTAGTGACCGTTCAGCGGCAGAGTGCTGCTCGCGCGCCTGGTGCAATTGTTTCCTCAGGTTCTCAATGATTTCGTGCTTTATAAAAACAGCTTGAGTGAGCCTGTACACTTCCTCGCTTTGAGTCGCTTGTTCTCTTCGTAGCGCCGCTAATTCCAACGTTTTCTGGTGCAACGGCTCCGCGTCATGACGCTTCACCTGTTCAAGTTGGTCCGTCAATAAAGCGACCTCCTTTCGAAGTTTTTGAATTTCCGAGTCCTTGCGATCCACCTCGTCATTGTCCTCTAGCAGGTGGCGCTCATTTAACATTTCTCCGGCATCGTTGACAGTTGTGCCATCTTGTGCTACAACTGCTTCAGATGGTTCCGCACGGTCATCAGGGTAGGAGTAGCCGTCTTTGGACTCCCTGACGGCTTCATCGGCGCTGCTACAACTGCGAGGAAATAAGTTTCTTACGTATTTGTACGTGCGAGGAAAGCAACGAGACCGCCATGGGGGTCTTTGACGATGGAAGCTTACAGCTTTTGAGGTGGCGACAAGCTTGCTTCGGTTTGACATGCTGGGGCGTTACTCATTTCCCACCCTATAAATGCAAGATGTTAAAGCACCTTCAACCAACACAATAAAAGATCGAAACACCTCGTCTACAGCAGGGCAACCGATTATTATGAACCAGACGTTATTAACTGTTATTATTAACTGCTAGCTGTTATTCATTATTAACTGTTTAAATAACGAGAATTAGGCGAGGCAGGCTACAAACATCTACGACACAAACACGTAAGCGTCCAGTCAATGTTGTTTGATTTAGGTACGGTTTCAAAAACGCTGGTTAACTTTGAACCGATATCAAGCGTTGTTAACGCTCAATTCTTTTTGTAAACGTTAGTTGGTCACGTGGTGAACGTTTCAATGACAATAACTGCCTTTTGTGAAGGAAGCACAGTTAAGCGTTAAATTTAAGGGACCGTTGAGCTTGGGTTGAAAGGGATGTGGTGATACTTTGAGATGCACAATTGAGGGCGTAAACTTAGCACATACATTTGACTGTCACCAGGTTTAGGGAAGATGCCGGCATCGCGGTAGCGGGCTTAATCGCTTACACGCCTAATGAGTTAACGAGGGGCGCGGCACTCGTAAAGACGGAACGCGTGACGCGCTCCTTCAGTTAGTGGGACAGACGTTCAACAGACCCCACCTACAATGTACACAAAGAAATGCATGCCTTTGGTACAACTACCGTCTGCATGTGAAGGGTTTCCTTACCGGTGCACTAGATTTTCTACGCTTGTAAGCAACTGTCTACAGTGTTTTTGTGGGCTAGGATTATTTCGTATCGTCCTGAGGCACTTCCCTTCACAGTTCCTTACTGGTGCACTAGATTTTCTACCATTCTAAGCTACTGTCTACAGTGTTTTTGTAGACTAGGGTTATTTCGTGTCGTCCTGAAGCACTTCCCTTCACGTTTCCTTACCGGTACCAGTGTTTTTGTGGGCTAGGATTATTTCTTATCGTCCTGAGGCACTTCCCTTCCATTTCCCTACCGGTTCACTAGATGTTCTACCCTTCTAAGCCACTGTCTACAGTGTCTTTGTGGGCCAGGATTATTTCGTATCGTCCTGAGGCACTTCCCTTCACATTTCCTCACCGGTGCACTAGATTTTCTACCATTCTAAGCTACTGTCTACAGTGTTTTTGTGAACTAGGGTTATTTCGTATCGTCCTGAGGCACTTCCTTTCACGTTTCCTTACCGGTGCACTAGATTTTCTACCCTTGTAAGCTACTGTCTACAGTGCTTTTGCGGGCTATGATTATTTCGTATCGTCCTGAGGCACTTCCCTTCCATTTCCCTACCGGTTCACTAGATGTTCTACCCTACTAAGCCACTGTCTACAGTGTTTTTGTGGGCTAGGATTATTTCTATCGTCCTGATGCACTTCCCTTCACAATTCCTTACCGGTGCACTAGATTTTCTATCATTCTAAGCTACTGTCTACAGTGTTTTTGTGGACTAGGGTTATTTTGTGTCGTCCTGAAGCACTTCCCTTCACGTTTCCTTACCGGTACCAGTGTTTTTGTGGGCTAGGATTATTTCGTATCGTCCTGAGGCACTTCCCTTCACGTTTCCTTACCGGTGCACTAGATTTTCTACCCTTGTAAGCAACTGTCTACAGTGTTTTTGTGGGCTAGGATTATTTCGTATCGTCTTGAGGCACTTCCCTTAACAATTCCTTACCGGTGCACTAGATTTTCTACCATTCTAAGCTACTGTCTACAGTGTTTTTGTGGACTAGGGTTATTTCGTATCGTCCTGAACCACTTCCCTTCATGTTTCCTTACCGGTGCACTAGATTTTCTACTCTTTAAGCTACTGTCTACAGCGTTTTTGTGGGCTAGGGTTATTTCGTAAGAGAGCGTTTAGGGAGAGATCTGATTCAATTTGAACCGGAGGTGGGCCGGTTTCACCAACGCCGATTAATATTTTAACCGAGATCAAAGCCCCTTAACTTGAATTTAACGCTTAAGGCACAGTTGCAACAACGCCGATTAACGCTAACACTGGTAACACTGCATGGTTAACACCAACGCTGGTTAACTTTGAATCGAGATCAAGCTTTGTTAAAACTTCAACGCTCAATTCTTTTTGTCAACGTTACTTGGTGGCGTGATGAATATTGCAGTATGAATAACTCCCTTTTGTGCAGCACAGTTAAATTCAAGTGAAGGGACCCTTGATCTCAGTTCAAAGTTAACCAGCGTTGGTGAAACCGGGCCTCGGTGGGCAGATATTAAGTTTCATGCTAAAAAAGATAAGGTTCATGCTCCGTACGTACTATGCCCCTATGCGTGTGAACGTGTCGTATATACAACAAACAAATACGTCCATGATAAATACGTGCCTTGTCAGGTCGAAGTCAGTCAGGCCTCCCAGTCACGGTCGAAGCTGTTCCACACGTAAAACGAGCACGAGAAAATGAACAGATCACGCACGAGCTATATATGTTATACGGATTTCTTCTTCGTCAAAAGTGGCGCATAGCTCACTGACCACTGATTCAATTACGAGAATTTAGCGCACCATGAAAAACGCTGAATAGATTATATGTAGGAGATGACAAAAGATGGTGTGAGATAAGCAGAGCGCCCATAAGGACGACCAAACGAAAGGATGGCAAAAAGCGTGAGGGGAATGCCTTCCGTACGGATGGGGACGACCAAGAATGTGGTACGGTAAGGAGAAAGTGTTGCAACCATGCGAACAATGTACGACGGCAAGGACACTGCCCACATAGAGCTAAGAAGTAGAGAATGCTCAACAGAGTCAAATGCCTTGGAAACATCAAGAGTGATCAAAGCAACCTACACCGATTGCATTTTCGCCTTGCAAAGGAGAACGTAAAAAAAAAAAATAGAAAAAAAATAGAAAAAAAAACATGAGTCATCCAAATGGAGAAGCCAGGCCTGAAGTCGATGTGTACTTGGAACGTACGAGTAAGAGTTTAGCTAAGAGAGAGGGCAATGGGACGCAGGTTGTCCATGGAACTATCTCTGAGCGGTGTTCTTACGGATGAAGCGTTCGCTGCATTCGCGGTCACCCGTCACGTCGGCGCGCTCCGCTGCTGTGCTCAGCTGTTTGGCGGGAAAGCGGCCTTGTGGTGGGAAATTGAGCTTATGCCAATTAACAGCGAAAGGGAATAGTAATTTTGTGATGTCATCGTCTGACACAGAAGAACACCATGTAAAGAACCCCTGGAAACATGAAAGGAGCTCACATGGTATACATCTACTGCACCCTGACCAAATGAATTTTAATGCATTGCACCTGTGGCGCCACCGACGACATCGCTCTCGTGCCGGCTGTAGTTTAGGTGCGCGGGGCGCGCGAAATAAAACATTCACTTGTTCCGATCAGCTGGCGGCTCCGGACCTCTTTCTTTCACGCCCCCGATTGAGGACCCTACATCTGGTGACCCGAACAATGGATGACGCCAGCGCGACGGAAGGAAGCAACGCCGAGTCGCGTCTTCACGTTGGCCACGTATCCGTGAAGCTTCCGCCGTTCTGGCACGCCAATCCGAACGTGTGGTTCTCTCAGGTGGAGTGCCAATTCCACTTCGCCAGAATTACGTCGCAGCTCACACGCTACTACCATGTCGTGTCCGTTTTACCACCCGAGCTTGCCGCTGAGCTCGCCGACATCGTCTGTGCTCCGCCTCGTTCAGCGCCATACGACCAGCTCAAAGCGACCATTATTGAACGCACAATGGCTTCAGAACGTAAGCGCCTCCAGCAGCTACTTTCCGCTGAAGACCTCGGCGACAGGAGGCCGTCGCAGTTCCTTCGGCACATGCAGAACCCTTTGGGAGCCCGGGGTGCGTCCGTCGACGAACCACTCCTCAAGTAACTCCTCCTTCAGCGCCTTCCTCCAACAGTTCAGATGCTGCTCGCCACCGCTACCAACCTGTCGATTGCCGGACTTTCTGCTCATGCTGACCAAATTATAGAAGTCGCTGTACCGACGCTTCGTCCCTGCTACTGCGGTTCTTCTCAGACCTTTTGAAGACCTACTCAAGGCCTCAACGCGGCTCTCCCTCAACACCCGTGCCGTGGTCGCCTGCTCTCCAGACCACCTTCGATACCACAAAGCAAGCCTTGGCCTCGGCCACCATGCTAAGTTTCCCCCACCCGACCGGTCCCACATTCCTCCTCGTGGACGCCCCCGACAACGCCATCGGGGCGGCCCTCCAGCAGGTGTTGGACGGCGTTGTAGCCCCACTCGCCTTTTCCCGAAAGCTTTCAGTTACAGAATCCCGCTACAGCGCCTTCGGTAGGGAGCTTCTCGCCGCTTACTCTACTGTCCGGCACTTCAGGCACTTCCTGGAATGTCGGCAGTTTGTGATCTGGACTGACCATAAACCCCTTGTTGGCGCCTTCACCTCAGCTGGCTTGTGGTACAGTCCGTGCGAAACTCGTCATTTAGCGTACATCGCCGAGTTTTCGACTGACATTTGGCACATTAAGGGCACCGCCAATATCGTCGCCGACGCACACAGCCGTGTTGAGGCGGTCACACGGCCTACGGTTCTTACACCTACTCTTCTCGCGCAAGAGCAAGCGAATGATCCTGAGATGCAGCACCTCCGTGTCTCGCAGCAGACCAGCCTCAAGCTGAGCGACGTCACTTTTCCTGGCTGCGGGATATCTGTCCTCTGCGACATCTCGGGCCCCGAGCCGCGCCCAGTTGTGCCCTGTGCCCTCCGTCGCGCTGTCTTCGACAGCATCCATGGCTTAGCCCACCCTGGTGTGCATGCCTCAACCAGCGTGATCCTCCGCCGTTTCGTATGGCCGGGTGCACGAAAAGACATTCGTCTCTGGGTGCGCGCCTGTACACCGTGTAAGCTGTCACAATGCCATCGCCATACCGTCACTCCTCTTGACACTTTTCTACCGCCCACGGACCGTTTCTCAAAGGTCCATCTGGACATTGTGGGCCCGCTACCTCCGTCTCAAGGTTTCCGCTACCTGCTGACGTGCGTGGATCGGTTCACGCGATGGCCTGAAGCGGCTCCTATGCCCGACGTCACCGCACAGACTGTCGCGAGCACGTTCCTCGACACATGGATTGCCCGCTTTGGCCTCCCTCAAGAGAGGCCAGCAATTTGAAAGTCGCCTCTTCCAAGCTTTTAGTAATCTTTTCGGCAGCACGCGGCTTCGAACTTCGGCGTACCACCCCGCATGCAACAGCTGAGTCGAGCGGTTCCATCGGCACTTCAAGCAGGCCCTCATGGCTCACGACAACCGTACCCGATGGCCCGATCTGCTCCCCCTCGTTCTCCTCGGCATACGTTCCGCCGTGAAGCCCGACCCCGCCTGCTCTTCGGCTGAGTTGGTGTATGGCTGTCCTCTCCGACTCCCTGCCAAAGTTTTTGCCATGCCAGTCGCCTCTGCGGAAGACCCTTCTTTTATCGCCCGCCTTCGCCAAGCTTTTGCGTCCATCCGCTTCACCCCGACCCGTGCCTCAACCTCCCGGCCCCTTTCGTACCTCCCACCGTGCAGTCATTGGCACACGTTTTTCTGCGAACGGATCGCATCCGCCGCTCCCTGGAGCTTCCCTATTCTGGGCCCTACAACGTGCTCCGGCGTGGTCCCAAGACCTTCACCATCGACGTTCGCGGCACACCCCAGTCGGTCTCCATTGATCGCCTCAAACCCGCGTTCAGAGTTGATCCACCTTCACGCATCGTCACCCCCGTCCGCTCATCGACGCCAGACAGAGCCTCTAAGCCTCCCGGCAAGTCCGTGACGTGGGCCGTCACACTCACACCGTCCACGCGCTCGGACCGCTCTCTGTGACCTCCGGTCTCCGAGGGGGGAGCTCCTGTGGCGCCACCGACGACATTGTTCTCGTGCCGGCTATAGTTTAGGTGCGCGGGGCGCGCGAAATAAAACATTCACTTGTTCCGATCAGCTGGCGGCTCCGGACCTCTTTCTTTCACGCCCCCGATTGACGACCCACACACCTATGAGGATTTCGTCGGTTTTTGCATGGGCCCATGACTATAATTTTTCGACAAAGAAAGTTCTTGAAATGTCAGTGAGTACGTCCTCCAGGCCACATGCCATACGCAGAACGACTTATCCCTGATGTACCCAGGACCTTCAAAGATGCGACCGAGACACGACTCCCCTCTTTGGAGCTCCATGGACTTAGTCCCAGTATTGTCGTAATACGCATGCGCTAAGACTCTACGGCCGGTACGAAAGAGTTCGAAAGGCGAAGGCGCATTCTTTCTGGATCTCCAAAGGGCGACATCGTCTGGCTCGTCTTTGTGTACTACATCGCGTCTGTCACCAAAGGGCTCACAGAGTAGACAACTTTGCAACATAGAATGCTTTATATAAAAATGATAGTCTTCCATTTTATATCATTTTGATATTAAACTGTACAACTTGATAAAATTGTCCATGTGACCCATCAGAGTCAGGGGAAGGGGGGGGGGGCGTTGTTTCATTGTCGAAGCGCGTAATTGGGGAGGAGGGAAGAGGAAAACTAATGTGTAATGTAATGTGTGTAGGGGGGGGGGAGGAGCGCCACTGACCAGAGGACATGTCTCGGAGACGGTTTTGTCAAACGCGACCTCTCAGTGCAGTTACCACGCAAAAATAGCGGGGCGTGACCGCCGGATACATCTCTTCGAAGCGGGCTTACGTCATCGCCATCCAGTCCTCTCAGTCAACTGTGGAGGAGGACATACCATGCGGGACCACGTGGGTGCATGGTTTCGGTTTGGACAACAACGACGTTTTATATCTGCCGTCGAAATCAGTAGAACCATGACGAAACGCAAATTGCCAGCGATGCAAGAAGAGATTATGCGACACACACAGTGTCTAGGAATCGTTCCGTACGCAGCAGCTCCCAAAAGGCCACTGACAGACATTTTCTGACGAAGTAGTAGTTGAGAGGAAAACGAGCTCCGATAACAATGCTAACAGTCAACGGCAACCCCCGACAAGACCGAATATCCTCTGGATGTACGAATGATGTCCTAGCGGATTCGGACGTCCGATGGACATCTCGGTGATATCCATCGGACGTACGAATCCGTTAGGACATTATTCGTTTACATCCAGAGGATATGTGGTGTTGTTGGGGACATTACACATCCGGTAGGATTTTGTGTCAACGATTAGATACAATCTTCAAGCTTCTTTCATGGCGAAGTTTGCAATTTGTTCGCAATAGCCCGTCCGTGAATTGGCAACATCCTCTGTGTATGATGTCACGGCCAGTTCGCCTCGCAGGCGGGCCGTAGTAGCAGTCGCCGTTCGCGGCCGTGGTTAATATAGAATATTTTCGCTATTTGAACGATTTTGAACTTCGTATTTCACAGGGTGAATGCTTTAGTACAGAGGAACAAATTGAAAATGATCTGTAGGCCAGTGAAATATCGTTTCATGGTCCCTTTAAGGCGCTCCGAGTTTCCATGAGCCCTTGCGTGCCACAGGTGGCGCTTGCTTTTGTAAAAAAATGTCTATTCCGCGCTGTGACCCGGATTTTTACAGGATTTTCATGATCACTCGCATGAAACACGCGATTCTTAGAATATTCCTCGAAACGTCATCTTCAGTGGCAGCTGGGTGGAGTTCCCGGAGCGTGCCTTCAAACCCACCCCCTGGGAAAGTTTCGGGGGGGGGGGGGGAGCTCAAGTCTCCAAGCCCTCCCCCTGCAGTCGGCACCTATGGGTAAGGCATCTCTCTAAATCAATAAATAACTAATAGGAATGCAAATGTCTCTTCCTGTACTGCCGATATTTCTGGCAAATTCGACTGGTCGAACTGCAGCAAGCATCCAAATGGGCTACGGTTACGAAGGGACCAGATCCACCATCAAAAAACAATAGACGAGTTCAGAAAATCCCAGACTGCTTAGCGTTGCTTTGAACTGTGGGAGTTTACTAATACGAAAGAAAACGGACGGCCTCCAAACTGTTCCGATTTCCTCCCTACCGGTCCATTGTCCACGACGTGTCAAGGTCAGCGAAAGCGAAATGTGAAGGATTGTTGTTGTTGTGAAGATGGTCGGCTGGAGTTCCCGCCGTATCCGAGGTTTCACGACGGTGTAAGAACAAGCACTCAATAGCGGTCAGAGTTGACCTGAAACGACCAGTGAAAGATTCTTTCTCCGCCACGACCAAATCGGCCAACCAAATTCGCCATTAGTGTTCTTCACCTTGAAAACCGAAGGACAGACAACCACACGGGCATGGCCTGTGTTGTACACGTATTCTCACGTTATTCTGTAACACATCCTATGTGAGTTATTTTTATTCTGTAGCAGCACTAGTGAAGTGTCAAATCAGATTCCATTCGACGGAAAATGTAATCTACAGAATAATTGGATTCGAATAATGCATAGGCGAGTGTTCTGTAAATACAAACAATAAATAAATACAGCCACGTCGCCGACTCAAAGCTTAAAATATCTAATATGTAGTTGAAATATATTTCTACTATACATCACGGTCGTCCTGATTCTTGGGGTGCGTGGAAGGTACCTAGAGAAAGGAAGATATTTGGCTTATGATGGCAGCCATGGAGTACGCGCTTATGTGCTTACCTGTCGCACGCAAGTTTCTTCCCTTGTCCCTGGAAGTAAAAACAGTATTCGTTCACGAGCGCTTTATTTTACAGACTGAGGTTATTTATCCAAGATGGTTACAGACACACATCACGAACAGCCTTCAGACCTGCCAGCCAATATTTGCACCAAAGTGTGACGCAGCAGACACTGACGCGACAGAAAAAATTACTAACCTAAAATTACTACCTAAATTAGTAATTTAACCGGATGAGGCCAAAGGAACAGCAGAGGAGCCAAATTGATAGATCTCGCTCAAATTGGGACGTGAACTGAACAGGACCACGATGCGAAAGTGCTGGGGTTGTGTTTCAGCCAAATCCAAGGATTCTCGAGGCAAGAAAGAATCGGCCTCAAACGACAAGCGATGAAACACGTGAATCCGGCAATGAAACACATTCACACGTAAGAAAAGCTGCTCCGGAAAAACCAGTGGAATCTGTCATAAGAGTGACAGGAAAGTTGAAGATAACCTCATAGTGATTCCAAGTTAAATGTTGTCAATTTCCATGCGGATAAAAGGAACAAGATCCGTATGGCAGGCTGGAGAGAAATGAGGATGTGATAAGAGTAAACATGAATCGGAGGAAGAGTGGCTCACGAAAAGTCATTGGGAGTTCTGCTGATGAATAGCAGACAAGCGCGACCATAACCGTGTCATCCCAATCTGCCGAATCCCAACTCGAAAAATGCATTGAAGGCCGGGAAACAGCCGTAATCCCTTGACCTCCAAATATGCTGGTTCGACTGGTCGAATGACCGACATGTCCCTTCCCAATTTGCCGAGTTTACCTTACCAAAGTGACTTAGTGGCTAAGACCATCGCCTTCCACATCGAAATTGGGAGGTGACCCGACTGCGCTGTCTGGATGTTTCCTCTAGGTTCTCCTCAGATGTTGGTAAGGCTCCCTAGCTCAAAGCAGCTGACTCAAATCAGTACTGGAAAGCATACATGGAATATGAGACTCCCCCAAAACAGAATTTCAGCAATCACTCCATATCATATTAGTAGTTGGTCGCACAGATACTATAGAGTCGAGGTCTTGCAGAAGCAGAATCCGAACACGAAAGTTCTTCGGAGGTAAGTAAATGAACGCCGAAGCAGATCAATATGGAGGTGATTCACGACAAGGGAACGACACCGGCGCAAGAAGAAGAGAAGCCAGATAAACGTGTTCAACAGCGGTGTAACTCGTACCTACCTGAAGGGGTTCGACCGTGTGACCGTGTCCTCTCTGGAGTTCCGTACGGAGACATCATCGGCGATGAAGCAGTTTGTACCGCACGTGCCTGCAATCTCCTGCGCGCTAGCAGCGACGAAGATCTGGCTTCAACCTTTGACGTAACTGGGAGTCTCGCCACTCGCTGAGGTTGAAGGCTCTTCGGAATTGGCGCTACATTGAACGCAGATCTGGTCCGTTCGGGGCTGGTTAAAAGCTTCGTTAACGCTGGAAGGTAATGAAAAAGAGACGAAGCTTTACTGGACAAGAAAAGAGCTAGCTCAATTCAACGTATATGACCCTTGCCGACGATGAAAGGCTTTTCGCGTGCCTAAAGTAATTTTTCCTGTGTAGGAATGCGAAGAAGAAATGGAAGAGAGTTTATTATATTTGTCGAACAGTTAGCCTCAATTCATAAGGAGCGTGCTTCAACTGCTTTATGCGAATAATACGGACGGAGCGCATGTATTTCTTGCCACCGAACTGCATTCCATCCCGTTGAGGCAATTTCCCCCCTTGATACAAGCAATAACTTTATTTGATGATGATGATGATTCGGGAATTTCATCGCCAGAGGTGATACCCTATCCCATTGCTGGTGGCGATGTGGGAAAGGCAAGAGTCGCCTCAAAGCATATAACTCTCATGATAACTACGTAGAAACCGTCGGATCTCAACATGAGAGCCACCATGATCGATACGATAGGCCTAGCGTGTTAGAAGCGGTGTCCCCTACGAGTTCCGTGCGCCGTTCTTTCATGTCGCAGCACAACGTTTAAACCGTACTATACTCAACGCACAGCTGATGGCAGACAGAACAAACACACTTCGCACGACACGGCATGGCGCACGGAACCCAGCGGAAGCGACTTGCATTGGATTGGATACCACTGCGCCGAACGCACCTGGTCTTCACACATGGAAAGGCAGTAGCCGAATCCAGAATATCGATCATGCCGCCTCTTGGACTTGGAGATTGGGAGAGAGTGTTGCCTCTGTACAAATCCTTTGCTCTCCCGGCTCTCCCAGTCACTGTCTCTCCCAGGTTTTCTTCTAGCCTCTCTCCTTATGATTTTGTGGCGGCCCGTGGAAGACGAAGAGGTGCCTCTGCTGCCACGCGCTACGGCGCTGGCACGGCAGTTCTACGGGCACCGTTCCAAAGGCCACGTCTATCTGCCCGCTGGGACATTCCATCATCGCCGGTCAGGACTCAGGATGTAGAAGAACACCACCTCCTCTACAATTTCTATGCTTCAAAGTGAGGACCGAAGTTCTATACAGTGTCCAAAAAGGTCAGAAGAGCTTTGAGGGCAGAGCGTTGGTTTTGACAAAGAGATGGGGCGACAGTTCAGTTGGTGGAGAGACCAGGAAGTATGGTTCGGGAAAGTTGGTAGTGTGGGCAAAGAAGAAGAATGGGCTTTAGATCTTCCAGATCACCACGGTGACGGCATCTGGGAGAGTCAACTCGATACCGAATCTTTGGAACAGAAACTTATTCTTAGGACGTGGAAGGGCTGACTAATATATCTCCAAGATGGTACTCCTCAATGCTCGAAAGCTGCGTAGCGGTACGGTATAAAAGCTTCAAACTCACTTGTCGGCGTGTTCTCCACTGATGTGGATGTCCCAACTGAATGCGCAGCAGATGCTGTTATGGTATAGCGCCTTTCAGGTGGGGGTCTGCACTGGAGCTTGGCGCATGTCACCACAGAGGTTCCACGAAATGCATCTAGGGTAGAATCTCCAGTTTCAGACGTCGTAGGCTGCTCCCCGACAATGTCGTCGTCGCACATTCTCTGTTCCCTGCGTTCAATAAGGCTAGTAAGGGATGCACTGTGTCGTTCGAAACGCCGAGAGCATATCTGGTGGGATTCCGGGTGTTACCAATGGCCCCTAGACTAAGGAAGACCCTCTACTCGGGGCCTCCTCCAGTTCCATCTCTACGTCGTTGTTCAGTCAATGGCTGCAGACGATTTGAACGAACACACCAAGTGTATGGCCACCATGCAGTGGCTGCCCATGTGGCCCATCTCCATGGCGGCGGTCATTGAAAGCATGACTGTGATTGGCGTATTCGTAGAGTAACAGTGAAGTGGCATTTAACGAGAGTCTCGCCAGGTTGCTGACGAATTTGGAAATCTGTAAAACGTACTGCTGGGACGACAAGACAGATACAAAAAGGACGCATAAACACAGGCTTGTCGATCGTCTTGCCCGTCACTGCTCTTAATCTATACGTGACTACGTCATGCCGATTAGCGATCATGTCTACCTCGTCACCTTACTAAGTGATGTTTGTATCTTAAGGCCAATCTCCATGGAGCCCTTATTTGCTGAAAACGGGAGGCGTACGCCTTTTTTGTACCGCGTATGCACACATAATTGGTACAAAAAAGGCGTACGCCGGTTGGCTAGGACACATGCTACGAGGCGAAGTTCGTTTATTTGAGTGTATAGGTCACGCAAATTCGTTGCAGAAAAGTGCTATGAACGGCAGGCCTCGTGTTTATCCGCAGTTGACGCCTCCGGAATCCGCAGACACTGGGCAAAAATATCTGGCATGGGCAGATCGGCGTCGGACGCTCACCTTTGTGACGCCTCGCGCGGGGCGTTCAACGCCGAGCGATGTTCGCAGCTTTTTCGCTGTACACTCGATCCATGGAGGTGGGGAGGTGCCGTTAGACTCTAAAAACTGAACTTCACCTCATGGCACGCTCTGCACCAACCATTGCCACGAATGATAGGGTTATCGCTTCTGATTCGAGGAGAGAGGGTGGCGTATTCGCTTTCTCTCCTCGAAACAGAAGCTAGGAAAGCGCCACGAGAACACGCGCGTTTGCCAAGTTTTGACCAACGGAACGCAATTGCCCAGAATGTGGCAAAGAAAGCTGCCAGAAGATGACTACGCGAATTCGCCAAAAACCACATACAGAACAGACGGGACTACGAACTTGAGTTTTCATGCACACTTGCACATATCCTGGCAGATTTCTTTGTCAGATCATTGAACACGCGGACAGCAATGTGGGCATGAAATCCGTCAACCTGTTCCATCGGAAGTACCTTTGTGGCGAAGGATTTGGCAGTCCAGAATAAACGTCAGTGTCATTTGTGTTTTCAGCACGCTCTACATCTCGCACATCTGTCTCTTAACTTGATGTTGGCACACCTTCCCGTCTGACCAGTATAAGTCTTCTCGCAGGATAGGGAAATGCAATATACAACCCCCGGATGACACTCCATCCACTGGTGTCCCTATGTGGCTGCGACTTTTCAATATATTTAAACATGGACACCAGGGGCGCGTTCCTGGAAGCGCGTGAGCACCGTAGCATCGTAATGCCGCTGATTGCAAAAGCACGGACTGCGAACGATGCTACGGTGCTCACGCGCTTCCAGGAACGCGCCCCAGACTTACGGTTCTGCGAGTCGGTTCTTGTACCGACGCATGCGTGCGTGTAGCCAAGCGATGAATGCCCTCGACTGACGGAGTTGTTCATAAGAGTCCTCGAGGTGCGTCCACGCTTCTGTCGCTTCTGCCTGGGATTGTTCCAAGTCTAACTTCAGACTTGCTACCTGTGCTTCCAGTTCCTGGTGGAAGGACGATGTGTGTATTCGATGTGCATTAGTGTATGCGGTCTTGCAAGTGAAAAGTTTCACATGGAATGAAGAAAGCCAAGGAGCAAGCCCACATGATGCACCTACTCGCGTGCCCTCAACACTCGAGGAGCAGGAGTGCACAAGCTATTTGGGCCCGCTTTAGAGAGCTTCTCGGAGAGCTTCTGGGAAATTACCGGAGAGACGGTTCTCAAATAGCTCCACCAAGAAACCAAGAGCGCTTTTTGGTGCCAATGTTTTTGCAGAGGGTATCGGCAACTGAGTTTTTAAACGTGCTTTTGTCAATCACTTGTTATCGGGGTTCGTGAATATTCAGCGTACTCCTGTGTATTGCCCCTTACGACAAAACGTACCCTTACGTCGGTGTGGAGCTCATTGGCACTATTCCGCTCCTGCTCCCGTAAACGCTTTCGGAGAATCGACAGTTCACTTTCCAGAAGCACCCGTTCCTGTTCGTTGCTTTGATTGGAACGTATCGCCCTATTGACCTCATGCTCCAAGTATTCTTTCTGCTCTTCAGCGGCAGCAAGTCTACCCGTAAGCTCTGCCACCTGAAATGTGTCAAATAATGTGCGCTATACATGCTTGCTCTAATACAGCTACTGACGTCAGCCTCGCCCTCCATGAGTGTACCTGCATCTGGAGCGCCTGAATCTTTGCAGATACGTCGCCTCGTTCTTTTGTCATTCGGTCGATCTCTTCCTGCGCAGCTTCCAGCTTTGTCGTCACAGCTTTCGTCTGCGCAACTTCTTCCTCTAACTGTGAAGCTGCGGATGCTTTCCATACTTTGAGCTGTGCACACAAGGACTCCAGTTTGCTCTTGATCAGATAGTAGTGAAGAAGGATCACAGGAGAAGACTCGTTCCAAGCAGCAAGGTCTTTCCGAGCTTCCTCTAGCTCGGCTTGCTTCGCAGTCAGTTCCCTATTAAGACGTAATGCGTTTTTCGACAGATTTCGCAGCTCATCACGAGCTTCTGCAAGTTCCTCGGCAACGTATTGAACGTTAGCTTGCTTCTCAGCAAGATCTACAGCATGTTGCGCATTTGCTGATTCTAAAGTCAGCTGGAGATCTACAGTCTCAGCCAGGGCTTGGTTATGAGACTTTTCAATCGTATACTTCTCTTCCAAGAGATTTCCGACTACTTGCATGTGATACAGCTTGAAATCTTGCAGCTTTTGTTCAGCGGCTGCGCACCTGTAATTCAGGTCCTCCACTGCCGAAGACAGAAAAACATTGTTAGCTTCCACGGGAGCCACCGCGAAAACGCTTTCTTCACTGCTCTTGGAGAGCATGTCTTGCATATCTTCGTTCCCTTCCTGGACTTCTGGAGCTCCTGCCTCCTCCGTGGGGTCGTGCCCAGAGCTACATGCCGGAGTGAACGCCGTGAACGGAAGTCCCTTTTCGTCGTACCGCCTCCCGCTACTAAGCATAGAATTGTTGAGTTCATTATATTCGTCTGAAACTTCTTTGTTCGAATCAGCTGACGTCTCCGTGCGATTTGCCGTATCCTGAATGGTCAGCGGAAAATAGTCTTCCATGCTCACGGTTGCACGTGCCTGCAAAATATATATGGAGCTTAGCTGTGGGTCTCGTTCACCCCCTCCGCCCCTGACACCCATTATATTCTTGAAATAGACCGTACGCAAAACCTAGGGCCATCTCGTAGCACTCCCGGAGACCTACCTTGCTTGCATTCCCTTTTGAACACCTCGTCTCACAATGTGAATAACATTCACATTCATGTGAAGCACATTTGTGAGGCAAGACACACCATAGAACAGCTGCATGTGAGTTGTGTGTATGACTCGGGTCAGGGAGGGAGCCTCAGACATGGCGGGTTTCCGGAGGTTTCCGTGCGCCCTATAAGAGGGCGCTGGGTTTTACATATCGTCTATCGCGGGTAAACTGTTCGACAACGCAACCATAAACACAACAACCCAACTGCAACTGTATACAAACACTGCAACCAACCATGATTACGAATGACAACTTTCTCTCCCCTGATTTGTTGAAAACTGGAGACGTACGCCTGTGTTTGACACCAATAGTGATTGACGATGGTATTCTGCGTAATGGTTGGTCTTTGGCGTGTCATCTAGCGAAGTGTAACAACATCAGCGATGTCATTAGCGCATGCACATGATGAGCGGTAAACTTCATGAAAACGCACGTAGGAGAAAGACATTGAAATCCATCGAAGAAAAAGTGAGCTTGGGCGACACAGAGGACAAGAAACACAAGCACAGACATTACAATGTTCTGTTGTTCCTCCTTCCTGTAGTGCGCACGAAGAGGTCCATAGCTATACTGTATTGCTGTCAGCACTCTATAGCAAAGCACGGAAGATGTCCCTTTCCTACATGAGTTACCTTAGCGGTACCCTTACCTTATCGTCTTGCAGTAAAGGATTTTCTGGGCTCAAACACCGGGCTCGCTGCAGCGTTTCCTCAGAGTCTCTGCGTCGCTGTACCACATCGTGGCCTGCAGAGCATTTCTTTGCTGTCGCATTATTTTCGCACATTTTCGGCACATCTGAATCGACGTCGCCTATCGCATCATCTAGACGTCGCACCTGGAGTTCTGTCCCCGATTCCTTTGGTCTAACTTCCTTCCTGGTTCCTGCACGCAGCCTTTCAAAGTTTTCTTCCGCTGAAATGCGTAGCGTCATTTCGTACTCCAAACGGCCATGAAGTTCGAGCTCCCTCGCTTCATAGTCAGCAAGCAAGATGCTCATCTTGTTGTATTCGTCTGACAGATCATCGTAGGACGCTTTTAGAGACCGTTCAGCGGCAGAGTGCTGCTCGTGCGCCTGGTGCAATTCTTTCCTGAGGTTCTCAATAGTTTCGTGCTTTATAAAGACTGTTTGAGTGAGCCTGTATACTTCCTCGCTTTGAGTCCCTTGTTCTCTTCGTAGCGCCGCTAATTCCAACGTTTTCTGATGCAACGGCTCCGCGTAATGACGCTTCATCCGTTCAAGTTGTTCCGTCAATACAGCGACCTCGTTTCGAAGTTTTTGAATTTCCGAGTCCTTGCGATCCACCTCGTCATTGTTCTCTGGTAGCCGGCGCTCATTTAACATTTCTCTGGCATCGTTGACAGTTGTGCCATCTTTTGCTACAACTTCCTCAGATGGTTCCGCGGGGTCATCAGGGTAGGAGTCGCCTTCGTTGGGCTCCCTGACGACTTCATCGGCGCTACAACTGTAAGGAAATAAGCTTCTTACGTAATTACGAACGAGAAAAGCAACGCGACCACCATGGGGGTCTTATGACGATGGAAGCTTACAGTTTTTGAGGTGGCGACAAGCTTGCTTCTGTTTGACATGCTGGGGCGTTACTCATTTCCCACCCTGTAGATGCAAGATGTTAAAGCACATTCAACAAACACTAATAACGCCATCAAATGATTAAGTGTGGATATAAAAGATCGAAGCACTTCGTGTAGAACAGGGCAACAAATTACTATGAACCATATAATGGCTAACTGTTCTTCACTTTTCGGGTTGTAAAAAATGGGGTGATACTTGTACAATTCAGGGCGTAAATCTCACCTAATCGCTTCCACGTCTATCACTTTTCGTTAACGGGACAGACGTTAATAGATCCCACCTACACTACAATACACAAAGAAATGCGTGCTTTTGGTACAGCTACTGTCTACGCGTGAAGGGAAGTGCCTCAGGACGAAAGCCGCTGATATTAAAACAGAGACTGTTCTTTTGGGAAGAAGAAAAGTTCATACAAGAGAAGTCACCAGAACAGTCAACAGAAGAACTGTTCATGCTGTTATTCTTCCCTGAAGAACAGACTGTGTTCGAAATATCGACGGCTCTCGTCCTGAGGAACTTCAACAACAACAACAAATTTAGTTCGCATTTGCTTACTGGTTAACTGGACCTACCCTTCTGAGTTATACTCTCTGTAGTGTTTTTTAGAATTATTTAGTTAAACAGCATTTGGGGATAAAATCTGCCTATAACAGCAGAATAAGTACTAGTCAACTTAAAAGTACTAGTAATGAAAAAGGGCTTAAAAATATACCAATAGCAGAATGATAACACGACACATGAGTTCACTCAGCAGGAATACAATTCGGGGCAGAACGAAAACGGGACATATAAATTCACTCAACAGCAATACTAAGATAACGTTCGATAGCCAATGACAATGAGGATGCACAAGAAATTTCTGTGACATCTTTCAAATCATTTCACTCGCGCACTGGGCGAGGGAATAATGAGAAATACAAGAACGATTTCCTCGAACGAGGTTCACATGAGCTTGCCGTGTTTGTCTTGTCAAGCGACTGGAGTTACATATACCGGGTGCTTCAGTTAAATCCCCGGGCTAAATAATTCGCTAACCGGTGCACCAATCGAATAACTTTCTTTTTTACAAGTATCTCTCCAATACTGCCTACAAGATGCGCACCGCGTGAATGAGCGGGAGGCGCTCATTATTTAAATAAAAATTCAAATGAGTTTCGTGAAAAAAGCTAACTTCTAAAGCAGGGCACCGTCGGCATTAAAATGGGTACTACCCCTTTTGGGACCTTCAGTGGACACCTTTTAGAGAAAAATCTGCCACCGAAGCGGGTCATTTCTTGCAGTAATTAATTGGTTTCGGTTTACGTATTTTTGTCGTGGCTGGTTGCGGCGAAGCGTAAAAGGACGTAATTCATTGGTGAATAAGGGAGTGGAAGAGCGTCCTTTTGCGCTTCACCGCGACCAGCCGCGAATATAATATGTAAACCGAAACCAATTAATTACTGCAACAAATGACCCGCTTCGGTTGCAGATTTTTCTCTAAAAGGTATCTGCTGAAGGTCACAGAAGGGGTAGTACCCATTTTAATGCCGACGGCGCCCTGCTTTAGAAGTTAGCTTTTTTCACGAAACTCATTTGAGTTTTTATTTAAATAATGAGCGCCTCCCGCTCATTCACGCGGTGCGCATCTTGTAGGCGGTATTGGACAGATACTTGTAAAAAAGAAAGTTATTCGATTGGTGCACCGGTTCGTGAATTATTTAGCCCGGGGATTTAACTGAAACACCCGGTATACGCCGAATAATCGTCGAACTTTAACCCTCTCTTATCGTAAACAATGTTATGCAAGAACTTCAGTCGCTTGAGTTTTCTCCGAAGAGCCAATGGGGATAAATTCCAGAGGTTTTGTACAGCGCCGTCACTGACGAGTCTGGCATACGAGTTAGAGATAAATCTTAAAGCTTTTTTCTGTACATTCTCTAGCAGGTTTATATCTGGAAGTTTGTGGGGATTCCATGAGATGTCCGCGTACACTCTCAGAAGAAAGGATGGAGCAGTTATACCTTTCAGTAGGTAATATTTGTCGCATATGTTGTGCCTAAAAGGTTGAAAAGTTCAACCTGCTACCTCACTCTTTGCCACGAATGATAGAGTTACGATTTCTGATTCGGTGAGCAAGGGGGGTGTACGCCCTTTTGTAGCAATTTGGATATATGATAATTGCTTTTAGCACCCTCTTACGCCCTTTATCAGACGCTATGTTGATCTAGGACCTTTTCACACCCTTTTTTCTTAGAGGACGTACCAATGATATGTAAGCAGTGAGCTTCGTTTGAGGGGGATAATGTTGCGTTCTACGCACATACCAAAGCAAAGAAACGGATGTAGTTCCGTATCGGGACCACTCGTTTTTAAAAATTAGTGAAAGGGTTAGGAAGGTAAATATTGCATAGAGGTGGAAGAAGGTCATATACGGAATCTAAAAATGTAAGTTATAAAATTCCGTGGACTAGAAGTCTTTTTATACGCATTTCAACAACCCCATCTGATTCACCTTTAGCGCATCAGGAGAAACACGGACCTATAACACACAAGCCGAACGGGTTCGAAACTTGCCATCTTGCAAGAGGTAGGGTTGTAAAATTGGGCTAAATCACCTCACTTTAGTGAGGTTAGTCTAGGTTAGGTTCTACAAATTTGGGGGGTCTGGGGGGGGGGTCTGGGCGGTGCGGGCGCAGAGACTGTGCCTCAGGTTAGATCAGAAGGCCCTCAGTAAAGATGGGGGATCGCCTTCAAGAGACCGGCGATAAAATTTAACTTTTATACGTTTCACGCAATATACGAGGGTCATTTGTTTAATTTCGTTACTAATTAGCTCCTCTTTCACGTAAAGGCGTTTGATTTGTTTTTATTATTTGAAAAAAGCCAGTGGTCCTGATACGAAACTACAACAGAGTTTTTATTAGGTTTGATATAAGGTCGATATTAAGATATTAAGCTAGTGTATATTAGGTTTCATCCGAAGAAATCATATTCATGCTACCGTACTTGCTGTGACCCCGTGCGTATGTAGCGTGTGTATACAACAAACAGATACGTCCATGAAAAATACGTGCCTTGTCAGGTCGAAGTCAGTCAGGCCTCTCAGTCACGATGGAAGCTGTTCCACACGTAAAACGACCACGAGAACATGAACAAATCACGCACGAGCTATACATTTAGCTATATGCTACACGTCTTCTTCCACAGTGGGGCATAGCCAACAAGGAAATGGTCCTTAGGATTTCTTCTTCTTTTTCGTCTGGACGAAAATAATTCGTCGTTATTATTTCGGGCAGACGTCCTGGCGAAATCTTATTCTTGCTCACATTTTCTGGCTTTTATCCTCCAAGGGAGCTTGTCCAGGGTTAGATGTATCCACGCTTTTCACTTATGACCGACGAAAACGCTGAATATGTACATGCTGACGTATGTGCGACGTAACGCGACGGACAGTGATATAGTACAGCCCAATGGAAATTTGCCGACTACCGATGATCGGCCGGCCATCGGCAGTCGGTCGGCAGACGACTTCATTTGCCAAGAATGATTGGAACAAGCATGGGACAATGTCACTAATTGAGCATGTTGGTCAACGAACGCTGGCCCCACAGCACGCCCTGACACCTTGTTGAGGTGTCGTTAAAGCCTTGGCATGCATCGTCTGGCCAGCATCTGGTGTGGTCGTCGTGAAGAGATTCACCGAAAAGAACGAACAGCCGCTCTTTTTTCGGTAATAGCAATACATATCGCGAGATTCAAACCACATCCTGTTCTCTATCCCAAGTGGAAAGTTCCTATTGCGAACCATCGGCCAGTGGTCAGTTTTTGGTCGGCATGCGATTTAGTCGGCCACTGCACCTTTGACCAACGTCAGTGTGATGTTGCTCACAGTTGTCGGCGAACGACGTTGTGCGGCGACTTGCGAGAGTGCTATTGACAGTTTTGCATAGTATAGACGGGCCAATATCGGCCCTGCATTGCAAACAAACCCGAAAACAATGGAGCTTCTACTCGAAATAAATAAATATAATATAATATAAATAATAAAATAATAAAAAGAAAAAATAAAAAAGACGCTTTGACGGTTGTCAAAAAGTCGGATGACAGTTGGCCAACGAATCTTTCGGCAAGCCAACGTTGGCGCAATGTTGCATAGTGATAGGCGGAACGAGGTTTGGCAAGACGTCGGCCAGGGGACAGACCTGTACCAAGAACGAGCTCGCTGGCCAAGCACTTGCCAAGCACGGCTAGGTTTGCCAGCCAAACTCTTGCCAAGCTTGGTCCAATCTCGGTATGTTCCCTTGGGGAGAGGGATACACGGGATGGTGTAGCACTGCATAAGTTCGACTTTCGTTTGGCCAAGAGATTGTCCCGAACCAAAAGCAGTAAGAAACAGAGACGTTTTCTTCGTCCTGAGCTAATACGACCAGCAATTCCTCATTTCAGTGTTCTTTGTGTACGCGTCGAATTAAACTTAAGCAACTCACCCTTCATTTTGACTCGCACACGAACAGGACTCTCGAGTTTGTGGAAGCTTGCGAGACAACCTATCTGTAGTATCTGTTCTTCCTCAGGAAAGAAATGCTTACGCTTTTCTCATCCTAGAGTTGGCAATACGAGAAATGCAATTGTTTTTCTTTGGGAACTGTTTGATTGTGGTGGTCACAGGCATATTGCGAGCTTTTATGATTCTCCATCTATTATTTTTTTTTTTTTTATGCGGCGGAAGCTCCGCCTTCGTCAGACGCCGCCGCCGTCTTGACGAAGGCGGAGCTTCCGCCGCAACGTTGTTTGCACTATATATAGATAGTGCAAGCGATGCACTAGTATATATATATATATCAGTTGATTGTCTGTCTTCCGGCTAGCGAAACTAATTACCATGACGACTAACCTCCAGCCTTGGGAACAGCAGATTTGCTCCACCTGCAGTGGTGCCGAAACTGAGAGGCGTATCGGTTTCAAATTCCCCGCATTGTCTGTACCACGTGGATCTTTTTCGATGTTTATCATGTGGTTTCAGATATGTGTGACCGGTCCGGTACAGTTCCACTACACTCCATCCCTCGCCCCCTCGGGCATGAAGTACGGCAATACGCTTAGAAAGCAACCATGCTTTCTTGTCAAAGGCTCCACGAGTGCGTGCCAAATTCAAGGTACGCATTAGCACCACATTGTGGCCAAGTGAGGAACGCGACTGTAGTTGCAGGTACATTTTGGGGATGGAACAGTGACCCCAAAATTTCTTCACTCCCTATACCCCGCAGGTAGACCCCCCCATATGGCGACCCCGAAGTCCAGTTAGGTCTTGAGCCCATGGGTGGACCAAGCCATGCAAACGGAGCTTGTATTGTTGGGCTCGACAAGATTGAATTTATTCTGTATGACATACCCTGATTTCTTCCGTCTCACATGGAACGTTAGTACGTACAGAAAACATATCCTACAGGACCAGAGCCTTGTAACCGCTAAAAACAATGCTGGACCTTCTGTGCCACGAAAGCTTGGTATCTCTCTGGAAAAGATCCTCAGCATCACGACTTCTTCCTCTTTCTCCTACGCTTCTTCCTCCGTTTCTTTTTGGACCGCGATCGCCTCTTCTTCCTCCTCCTCCTCTTCTTCTTTGACCTACTTCTCCTCCTCCTCTTCTTCTTCTTTCTCCTCTTTTTCTTCGACTTGCTCTTGCTTCTCCTTTTCTTTTTCTTTTTCTTCTTCTTCTTTTTCTTCTTGGAGCCTTTCGATTTTTTGGACTTTTTCGACTTCTTCCCCGTGCTTGCCGTGCCCGTCGCAGACGTGCCCGTTGTCGTAGGCGACGATGACGTGGGTGATGTCGACCCACTCGGGGTCTGGCCAGGTGAGGCAAGCGATGCACTAGTGGGTGACGTCGACGTTGTCGTCCCTGATGTTGTTCCGCTCACTCCTGACGTTGTAGATCCTGTGTAGCTTGAAGACGTAGAGGTGTAGGACGAAGGCGGTGACGAAGGGTAGCGGGAAGTGCTTGGTGGACCCCGGAATGTGACCGAGGGCAGTCGTGACAATGTCGTATAAATTGTCGAGCGTGAGGGCTGGACGCCTTTTACGTTGGCCCTTCTCCAGTTTCCGATCTCCCGGGCAAGTTGAGTCTCTACGCCGATGAGTCTACGAATCTTGTCTTCAGCCTGTGCAAGACCCTGAAAATACTGGTCATCAGTAGCGAAATCTGACATACGGTACGCTGCGAGCTCGTTAGCAAGCTGCGCTTCAAGATCGATCAATTCCCACAGTTTGCTTTCTGCTGCGAATATATTCTTCACGTAGCCATCCCCTTTCAGTCCACTCTGCTGAATGGCCCTGCGGGCTTCGATCACCTCTTGGGAAACTCTGATAACGTTCTGGATGAGTGTCCTTATTCGGTGTCCCATTTGCAGGACCCTAACGTCACGAGGATCGGAGCGACTCGTGATTTTGTCTTTGGGCCCCTGTGTAAGGTTACAAAGACTCCTGCAAAGCCAACCCCAGAGCGACGGCAGTTCATCTGGCGACTTTCTCTCCTTGCTTTTCTCGCGTTCCTTGCTTCTTTCTCGTTCCCGCTCCTTGCTTCTCTCTCGAAATTCCTTCAATAGTTCTTTCTGAAGCAGATCTCTGCTTTTGTCTTTGCTACGGCGTCTCCTTGGCCGACTCTCTCCGCGGTCCCGAGTTCTGTAGTAAGTTGTATCGTAGTCGTAGCCATCGTCTTCCCAAGACGCATCGTCAAGGTCTCCACCCATCTCTCGTCGACGCCTGGGACTCCGACGTCGACGCGGAGGCCGTGAATCATAGTCGTCCAAATCATCGTCTTCATCGCTGTAACTACGGTCAAACGACCGTCGTCTGCGCATCCTGGACTTGGCCCTCCTGGTTCGTGTGTTGCGACTGCTTAGAGAGTCGAACATATCATCGATGGAATTAACCAGTCGCTCCATGCTGCTTCGAAGGGCTACCGTTGCGCCTTCTTGTAGCCTAGGGCTCGGCGGAGGTGACGGTGGCCTTGATGGAGCAGGTATATTGACAATAACGTGTTGCGGCTGCGGTGGTGGTGGTGGTGGTGGTGCCGGTTGCGGTGGTGGGGGCGGTTGAGCTGGAGGTGCTGGTTGTGCTGGAGGAGGAGGGGCTGGTGGTGGCGGCGGCGGAGGGGCTATCACTATTTCGGTTGCGGGTGGTGTAGGCGGCTGTTCACGGTTGAAAATAATCGTTGTCTTGGAGACTATGGGACCTTTCCTGTCTTCGATGACGTTGGGTTGCGCCATTACATATCCTTCATCCTCCACCACAGCAGACACGCCAATTTCGTGCATAGCTTGAACTCTTGGGTCCCCGTAAGACGTTCCCTGATTAACCACCGTCGTCGGCGCATAGGTTGCTTTGCCCAGAGCACTCCTGGGAGGCCTAGATGAAGGTGGTGGTCTTGATCTGGGCATCGGTTCCTCTAGTACGTATCGCTTGTAAACTTCTTTTACGACTTCTTGTTCGTCGTTAGCAACAGCTCCTTCGAGGTACCGCATAGCTTCAGGTGGATCGATCATTGTAGACTTTTCCACGTATGCTCTTTGTTCTGGCCTTTCCCAGATAACTTCTGGTTTCGACATTTCGGATGACATTGGAGGCATTTGTAGAAATGGAGCATATGGATCCCCCATCATAGCGAATCTGTATGGATCCGGCATAAATGGCGAAAAGGCCGGAGGGGGAGGGGGATATTGACCATACGGATCCGGAGGCAGGAAAGCATATGGCGGATATGGTGGCGGTGGCATCATAGGAACCTCCTGTGACGTTGGAGGAGATTTTGGAGCAGATGCAGGACACTCCATCGGAGATACGATATCCATAGCGATACATCTCTGATGTGCCCTACAGTGGCCAGGAGACATCCTCCCGCCACCGTCCTCCATGAAAGCTGCGATCGGAGATTGACGTTTATACTTATCGTCCTTTGGACCCTCGCCACCTGCAGCTCCAACTTCTGCCACTGTAGGATCCATGCCAGGGCCAACAAACTCAACAATGATCTTCCTGTCCTTTGTGTTTTTTTCTGTCCTTATTGGGCTCCGCCTTCCACGGTCTCTAGTGTCTTTTGCTACGAGCTCAAACGAGGCTCTCCTTACTTGACCCTCGCCCATGATTTCATCAATCAATCTCATCTTGAGGTTGTTCAGTTTTCTCAAATGGTCCTTGATTTCGTTAGCCACACTGGACCTAGATGGTATTGGCTGATTCTGCAGTGCTTGTCTGGTTGCTTCGAGTTGCGATAGCAAACGCATCTTTTGCTCGATGTCAACGGATGAGGGGCCCGTAGCCTGGGGAGCACCTTTGAAGCGTGGTGTAGCTGGACGGGGACGAGGGTGCAGTAGACCAGGCTCATGAAGACGTGGAGTAGGGTAAAAGAGGGGTGGAAGTGAACCCGTCGCGTACTGCTTTTCCGCCTTTGGCTGTTCTTGTGTCCCAGGTAGCTGTGCACTAGCTGACTGTGCACCAAGTGCTTGTGCAGTGGCCTGTGCAGCAGCTTGTGCAGCGATCTGTTGTGCCTGCAAGAGCGGGTCCACGGACTGCGCATATATATCCTGGGGGTTTACGGGAGCCGGAAAGCCAAGTGCAAGGTTAGCTGCCCACTCAGATTGCGGGTCAATTCCAAATCCCGCTAAGTCCATGCCCAGTGTTGGGTCGGAGAAATCTGGCATCATCTGCTGTTGCATTATCTGCATCTGCTGCAGTTGCTGCACTTGCTGTTGCAATTGGAGCTGTTGCTGCAATTGGTGCTTTTCCATCTCCTCTTTTTGTTTTTGTTGCAATTTCTCCATCTCAAGCTGGTGCTTAGTCCTCTGCTCCTCCAGGTCTCTCCTGGCCTTTTCGATCTCAGCTTTAGCGGCGTCTTCCTTGTCCTGTTCGTTACGTTTTTTGACTACTTCGTCGAGGGTGTCCTCAGGTCCTACAGATCTGGCCAGAAAGAACTCGTCATCGCCAACCTTCTTGAATCGCCTGAGGCCTTCCACCCTTTTCTCTTCATTTCTGGCATTAGCGAGTTGGTCGAAGTAATGAATCTTAAGGTCTATGAATTCCTTCAACTTAGACTTGGACAGGTTTCTTGTCGCCAGGGCCATTTCTTCTTCACTAAGCTTCTTGAATCTGTCTAAGTTTTTCCTCCGATCCTCGTCTTTTTCAGTATCAAACATGCGGTCCCACACAACTACCTTGCGATCCATGAGGTCCCTTAGCTTTTGTCGCTGAATGTCTTTTTCCGTTGGAGGCGGAGGAGGTCCTGGAGGTTCACCCGGAGCACCAGGTGGACCCCCAGGTGGACCTCCAGGGGTGCCGGGCGTACCGCCCCTCCCAGGAGACATCCCTCGAGGCGAAGGACCCCGCGACCCTCGCAGGGCCGGGGCCGAACGACCGGCGCGCATTGTGCTGGTTTTGAAACGAGGAAGCTCAGGACGGCCCCTTCGGTTGTCTTGCAGTCACCATTCAGGCTTCGGCGAACCCGAAAGCGGCCGCGGGCTACGGAGCTATTCCATTGTTGTTTTCGCTGAGGGAACAATAGCGATGGCCCTGCACAAGCGCTCGCGTGAGCACGGTCTTTCGCTTCAGTTGATGGCCATGGGTTTCAGACATGGCTGAAGCTAAACACATGTTAGCTACGAATATTGCTTGTTCGGTGACACAACAAGATAACTTTGAAGGGCGTCCAAATGGAAGCTAAATAGATCTACTGTTTATAATTTGTGCCCTTTATTTTACACGTATATGACAACGACACAGATGTACCATGTAGACAAAGCTGATCAATCAGAGTTGCATCTACACGGCGCTTCAAGCTAGTCTCCCAGCCGGGTCGATTCTGAAACTTAGTCAAAGCTATCTTCACGAGTACTGTACACATACAACCGTCATAGTTTCATTCAGGACAGCCAATTCGAGGAATTTGTCGAAGCGTGCCGTATAGCAGACGACGAAACCTGCGCTTCATTCTCATGCAACGTCATCCCGCTCGAGGAGCAACAACAACAACGTCACGCATGACGTCGGTCTGCGGGTACGTCGCCGTTGTCATGGCAATTGGAACCTGTAGAAGGACCTTGTGTTTAGCCATCCCCTTTGCTCTCGAAATGGGGACACTAAGAGACATATATCTCCGCGAGTGGAGAATGTAGTCCGTGAATTGACTGTGGGGTCTCTATAATGTGGCGCATAATC
Source organism: Ornithodoros turicata (assembly GCF_037126465.1). Lineage (NCBI taxonomy): Eukaryota > Metazoa > Arthropoda > Arachnida > Ixodida > Argasidae > Ornithodoros > Ornithodoros turicata. Next base: position 26,083,298 of record NC_088207.1, read on the forward strand.
GGATACGTGGGGGCTAAATGAGGTGCTTTCTTTCCAGATTTGTGATTGTAGGTGGGGTTGTCTAGAGTCGCTAAATAGTGACTCTAGGGTTGTCCTGTGACTTTTAACTTGTCTTTGAAAATTAACATGGTTATTCTAAACCACCGTGTGGGTCACTTCTTAGAATGTGGGTTTTTCGCATGAGAACTGAAAGAAAATATAAGAGAGTTACTGCGGTCCCCAGCCACTTCTAAAAGTCGTCTAGGGTAGGTAGGGTAGACATTGGTAGCTTCCCACAACGTTCCCGTGATAGCCGGGAACACGGCCGCGATCTTTCGTCCCTTCCGCGCAAGTAAATGGAATGCATACGTCGTCAACCCGTTGTTACTGTCAGAATCCAAAGCCATAACAAACACTTATACCAATGACTAGTAAACCGACTGGAACACAACTCACACAAATAGTATACATGAAAGGATAGACAATTAAGCGTAAAGAACACCTCATTGGCCGCGGTGCTGGCTGCAGACCACTAGCCTGCACGTGCAGTCGCTTGTTCGTTTTGGAAGCGCTAGTGTTGAACCTACACTTGCACTGTCTCAGTGCCGGTGGTGCAGGCCAAATCGAAGAGACCTATAGTCAGGTGGGCAAGAAGCCATCGGAGAAGGAAAAATACACGCGTGGCAGCAGAGATGACTGTTCCTATTCACAAAAGCGAGCTTGTTTTGTAGACTTCTGGTCCGCTAGCTTTTTTGGCATAGTCTATGGACATCTCTTCTTTATAGTGTCTGAGCCGATTCACGACCCCCCGCTGAAGCTGTCACGACCCCCCCCCCCCCACCAAACTCCTGGGGGTCGCGACCGATGGTGCGGGAAACACTGCCCTATCCCATACGCGACGCGCATGTGAGTATATGGGAGCGGGGCGAAAGTGTGCTTACGATTCTCTAAGTACGTTTGTGTTGGCAAGATTTTTTTTTTTTGTTCCGCGCTAAAACTTAATATAACGAAGCCCCTTTTAACGCTGTTTGATTCGGCAATATATGACAATACGGTTTTCTGGATCAAGGTTAGTGAGTCCAGCCTAGAGCACTGCACGGGCTCAGGCTTACCCGAGAACCCGAGCCCGGGCCCTGCCGGGCCGGGTAAAGCTTTTTGCGGGCCTGGGCTGGGCTCGAGTTTGACAATATTGGGCCCGGGCTGAGTCCAGGCCTATACATTGCCGGGCCTTGGTCAGGCTCTAGCTTATGTTACCCCTCTGTTAGTCAACCACGGTCAAATTTTACAGCCTGATACAGAGGGCTGGGCCGGGCTGGGTAACCTATAAATTTCTCGGGCTCGGGCTGGGCTTGGGCTGAGAAACTTAGAATCCTTCGGGCTTGGGTCGGGCCTGGGCCTAAAAATGCGGCCCGTGCCATGCTCTAGTCCAACTATCTTGCAAGCTATTCAAGACTACATTACGCTGCTAGCGCAAATTGGGACCTACGGTGACTTCCTTACCAAAAATTCAGTGATAAACTCTGTAAAATCAAGCTGTTTAAGAATGTCCCCTTCTATACATAACAATGACAAGAGCAATGATCAAGAACAACGCGTCTCTCGTGAGTCATGGTTGTCCGATGGCTGTTATTTACGAGCTTCAGTTTCGAAACTGAGCTCTCACAGGAACTGTGGCATCCTAGTGAGATATATACGACAGCGGAGCTACGTCTAGAGCAATGGCAATCTCTACACTAGGGTAAGCTTCCTTCACTCCCTTCTCTATAAACAGCGTGTAGAGGAACACTTCTCGTCTGCCAACCTCGTTGACACTGAAGTGTTACCTCGTCAGGAAAACGTTAGTCGAAACCTTCTCCTTCTCTGTATAGACTTCCGCCAGGCGTCCTGCCTTCTTCCTGATGTCTTCATTGCCGAGGATGCCTTGAACGACAGTTCATGTGCGGCCAACCGCTAATCAAGAGAAGCTAGAAACTGACCTATTGCCGAGAGAAAGTTTCTGATTCGGAACTCCACTGGAGGGGCAACTAAACCGTGCTTCTCGGGGAAGTTCCGTAGCTTATTGCCGTGAGCCGTACACTGGATCGTCAATTCCGCTTTCTTACTGCAGTAAAGTCCCTCGTTCCAGTATCTTCCCCTACCATGCGGTAGTGATGGAATGCTTCGCGCTTTGCGGCAATAAAGTTTTTGAGAGGGTTCAGTAAGGAAACTTGCTGTCGAGGTCGATCTTACGACTTTGTAACGTTTTGCTGGTCTTGTCCACTCTGTCTAAAACATCCTCCGAAAACGAGGCATAAATTTCTGTTTCAGGTCTAGACACTGCGTCAATGAGACCGCCGGCTTTAAAGCGCACTTTAGCCATTTCATCTCGGTCGTTCGCTATGACTTCTATAGTGCATATACGAAGCAAAATTAGACCCCCACCAAGGATACCATGACATCCGCTCTGCAGGACCATCGTGTGCATATGACCCTTTTCGATACTGGAACGGGCTGCTTTTCTGAGCAGTCGCCGGAAACCGTTGTGGTGAGGTCGTTAAGCAACTTGTGTGTATATGCGTGGATGCTGCAAAGAACTCCTATACATCACCGAGGAAGTTGGAAGAGAACACTTGGGCAGTTGGGGCAGTACTCGGCAGGTGATTTTGCCACCAGATTCACAAGGAACCCACGGGGCCAGATGATTTCGCTGCCGTACTTGTGCTTGAAGACTTTGCACTTTCCACACATGGGCGCAGCATTTTCATAAGACTGCCCGCAACAGCCCCTGAGGTTAATGACACGTCCGCCTAGAAACCTCATTGAACCTTTGAAGATGTCCTCAGCCTTGCGCAGGCATGAACCGTACAAATGTTTCAACTAGTGTAGTATTTCAGCAAATCAGTTCTGTTCAGTTCTGTAGGGGCCCCGGGGCATACGCCCCATTTGCCCCTCACAACCCCCCTCCCCCGTTTGCCCCTCTTTTTGTAACATTTATGAACAGCATAAGTGTCACAAAAAGGCGTACGCCTCCCGTTTTCAACAAAAAAAGGGCAGATAACGATATTATTTGAGATTATGATTGGCTAGGAGCGCGCCATGCGGTGAAGTTCATTTTTAAGAGTGCTTCTTAAATCAGGCACTTCCATCCACCGAACAGCGAGTGGCTTTAACCAGGTGGCTGTTATCATGCAACCAGTCAGCAGAAACTGCAGTAGACATAGCTCTTTATTGTACGACTGGCGATTCACTCAAAGGACAAGGAGTTGCTGGTGAGTCATGATTTTGATAGCGCCCCGAATAGGTAATGACAGTAATACTAGCCAGAAACACTTCAGAATTCCATATTTTTACGACGTTACAATAAGACGTCCTTATCTAGAAATCCAAGTCGAGTACTATAAGCATTCGTACCGTTATTTAGAAACACTTCATTGAGATTGGCAGCTGTTCATGGCGGCCTATTGAAACTGCTTGCGGACGGAGAGGTCTCCGCAAGAACAATTTTTAGTGGTGCACGCGATCCCGAAGTCGGTTTCCTCTGAAAGCAGAACGGCTCCGCTCTTCCAGCCGGAAGCAATAATTGTTGTCCACTTGTATTTACTTGCGACGATCTTCTCCATTGGCTGATCTCGTTTGCTAGATGCGTTTCTACTCCAATCAGGTGCCGAATTTTTTCTTCCGCTTGCAGGAGACCATTTACGTATGCTTCATCAGCATCTACATCAAACTTGCGGTAAAGCGCCAGCTCGTTCGCAAGTTGCGTCTCTAGGTCGATCAGTTCTCTGAGCTTGCTCTCAGCAGAAACGATATTTCGCGAAGAGTGCCGTCCGTCTAGGCCAGACATTTGAATAGCCCTCCTTGCTTCCATCACTTCATTGGATACTCGTATGACCTCCGTGATCAACTCTCGAATGCGTATGCCTATTTGCAGGACTTGTGTGTCAGGCCTCATTTGGTTCTTCGCGGGAGGCTCGGCGCGCATGCTCTTTACGCTGCTGCAGAGCCAACCCCAAAGCGACGGCGACTCGTTCTTGGCACGTCTTTCTGTGTAGCGGTCTGCGCTCCGCTTTGACCGAGATCTTCGTCGTTCTGCGCGGCTACGGCGAGTGCCGCGGGGACTGCACTCTTCGTAATCACGTTCGTAGTCATCACAGTGACCCCTTCGTCTTGATTTCGGGGATTCTCTGTAGTCCGACATTGTGCTTAATGATTCGAGTAAGTCTTCAACGCTGTCAGCGATCTTTTGCAGGTGTTCGCTGCACTGTACGGGGTCGAAGGACGGTTTCACCGCATGTGCTCCTCCGGCTTGCGAGTCATTGTTCAGTATAATAGTGGTCTTGTGAACGTACTCTGTCGGTACCTTGCCGGTATTCTGTTCCCCAGACGCAACTGCTTCCACGCCTACCTCAGTTACGGTTTTTATAGGGGCGGATAAATTTTTGCTGGATTTTCTTTTCGGACGCGCAGGCTCTTCGAGGCTTGCCTTGATGCCGATGGACCTTTTAGAAACAGATACCCTTTCCCGTGAAGGCGTATGCATGCCAAGAATGTTTTTTATGCCGATGCCAGCGTTGCTCAATGACGGGATGTACGCTTCTGCTTCAATTTGTGTGTACGGCACAGGCGTCACTGGATAGGGGGGTGAAGGAAAAACGGGTGGGGATGGATACATGGGTTGTTGGTAGAAGGGCGCTGGAGGATCGTGCGGAGGAGGCAGTTCGTTGTACTGACATCGGTTGTAAGGCTGGCTGTCGACAGGATCGCTTTTACGGGACCACTCGAACCGATCGTGAATATGAAAGCCAATATATGGCCATGGTTGCTCTTCCTCTGGGTCCCCAGTTCTTTGTGACGTTACTGCATCTCTCCTCTCAACAACAGTTTTCGACCGAGATCTTGGCCTTTCCCAGATCACGTGAGGTCTAGACGCATGATCATCGACGTCTTCGTGACAGTATTCTGTATTTCCGGTGCACAGGCAGCGATCATCCTCAACATCGTCGGTACTTTTGACCTCCTTCTTTTGTATCTTCGAGATAGCCGTGCTCACAACTTCTTGGATTTCTTTTAGTCCAGGAATCTCCAAGACAATCTTGTGCTCGGTCTTCGAGGAACTCGTGGTCTCTTGATTTTCCCTCCGCGACCTCGCCTTCTCCGACCTCTTGGGTTTCTCCCTCTCCGTTTCTTCATCTTCATCGTCATCGCGTTCGCGTTCCTTCGAAAACCTGATTTCCCTGGGGCCAACTTCGTCTCTCGTCTCAACAATCGAATCAGCCGCATTACGCCAACCTCTCTTCACTCGCCTAACCCTCGTGTCAAATTTTGAGTACACCAGTTCTGGTGGTAGTTCGGAAGCAATATCGGACGTGCCGTCCGCTTTTACACCAAGAATGTCGTCGATGACCTGGATTTGCATTCGATTTATCTTGCCGAGTCTCCTTTTTATTTCATCTGCGATGCTAGAGCTGGATCCCGGAGGGCGATTCTGAAGCACTGTTCTCGCAGATTCCAACTGGTGTAAGAGCTTCAGCATGTCGTCTACATCTCCCTTCTTCCCATTTTTTGACGTTGCAGTGCTCGCTTCCGAAACATTCACATCCTGGGGTAAATGAGTGGCCTCTGGGCCTTGTGCCTCAGGACTATCGTCAACGGCTTGAAGCGAAGCTGAAACCTTCGTTGCGACTGTGACTCCACCTTTCGAAACTGCGTCTATCAGCTGAGCAATTAGTTCTGGAGGCATCATGAGAGGAACGCCGTACATGGATGGAGCCAGACTAGCTGCAGCAGAACTTTGTGGCAGAAATGCAGCTGACGGCAATGGCCCTGGTCTTATTGATTGTGCTCCAGTTACGGGCTGTATAACTGAAGGTCGCGTAACCGGCATCGCACTAGGTGGTGCTACCGCGCCTGGTGCTGGCATTGTCGCCTGTGGGGCTACTGGACCTGCTGTCTGTAGAACGGGGGTCGTCGGCGCAATGATACCTTGTGCCTGAGGCATTACCGGCTGTACTTGAGGCGCTGAACCTGGTGCCACCGCATCAGGCTGTGGTACGGGCGCTGTTGGCTGTGCTTGCGGTGGAACGACACTGCCTGGTGGCTGCTCTGAAGCTCCCTTACCCTCTGTCACTTCTGGTTTGTGTTCATTGGGATCCTTTGGCCCTACCGCCTTCGCCAAACTGAGCTCTTCATCGCAGATTTTTTTGAATCTTCGCAATCCTTCCACCCTCGCATCCGGACTGGTATCGTTTGCCAGCTGTTCGAAGTATCGCATCTTCAATTCAATGAATTCCTTCAGCTTGCTCTTTGACATGTTGTTCGTAGCGAGCGAGATTTCCTCCCCACTGATTTTTTTAAACGCCTCAAAACATTCTTCGCGCTCGTCCGGCTTCTTGGCCTCGACCATGCGGTCCCATTCTGCCAGCTTCTTCTCCATCAATTCTTTTAGCAATTTTTTGTGTAAGTCCTTCTCGGTTTCCGGTTCCTTACTTGGTGCTGGAGGTGCTGCCGGAGGTGCTGCCGGAGGTGCCGCGTCAGGTGGCGGTGCAGACGCCCCATCACCGTCTGCAGCTGCACCTTCAGCGGGCTTGTCTGCTGCAGGGCTAGTAGCTGGGGCTTCTGGAGGTGGATCGGCAGGAGCAGCTGCCGCTGCTGCTGCGGGTGAGGCTGCTGCGGGTGAGGCCGCTCGTGGGGAAGGTCCTCTCGGAGAAGGACCAGTGGAAGGTGGACGTAGACCTCTAGGTGATAGGACACGTGGACTAAGAGGTGGTCGACCGGGCGGCGTGAGACGTCTCGCCATGCCTGAGCGAGTATCACTCGCACAGACGCAGCATATTGGTATTCAAAAGCAACTGGTGTCGCGGCGGGGCAGTGCACTGGTGGCGAAATGATGCGACACTCACGGAGCTGCTCGAAGTACGCCTAGGGACTGCGGATGTGTTCCCCTGAATTCTGTGCATGATAGCAGGTTAATCTGCTGCCATTTTCAGGCACATCGTTAAACGAACAACATGATGATGACAATGCGGCTGAACTGAATGACTGTTAGGTGATCGTTTGTAGTATCTGGTACATCTGGTAGGGAACGTAGAAACAAGCTGCACCGGAAGGATTTCATTAGAAACGTATTTTCTGTTCAGTATTCTGTCAGTTTCGCACAGGCTGAGGCATAGCTGTTGGTTTTGGGTTACAACAAAACATTCTCAAGGAATAAATCTCTGACTGTGTATTTTATCATTGTGCTCCTTAGAGCTTTTCAATTTTTTATTTTTTTTATACAGCGGCAACGTGACTTCCACCACTAAAAAATGCCTTGCAGCTTATTATCATATGAGCTTGTCAATGTAGTGCCATTCTAGCGTGATTGTCATTGATGGTTGTCAGGTGGTGATGGAACTGTTTCCGTAGTAGCGTAACGTTCAGGCGGGCAACGTTATTGCTGTCGAAGGGAATCGTACGTCCAGGGCCGACTTCACAGGGAACTGTGCCGGCATCTTAGAGCATATGAGGAAAACACAGGGAAACATCCAGACGGCACAGCCGTCGCCCGGACACGAACCCGCGTCACCTCCCAGCCTCGGTGTGGAATGCCGAGATTGAGAGGTTCTAGCAGGTTATAATTATATCTATACTACGGTCGTTATCAATGACATCAGTAGTCATTACCCTATTCTGTATAGTTTCTGCGTCGCTTTTTAAGATATGCGCTGCCGCCCTGTCGAATCGAGACGGGGAACATGCAAGTATGCAGTTATTTATTCTTCATGTGTGGTGCAAGTTGTGTTACGCAAAGTTCAAAATGCCCCCTAGTATTTCGGCATTCAGAAACTATGGCGCTGCTGTCATTGTATGAGCACAGCATTGTAGCGTTGCCCATCCAACCCGCTGTGTCTTGTGACTGTGTGAGCAACTGTGTGAGCAGACTGTGTCTGTGTGAGCAGCACTCGACACAAGCCGCCTTGCCGAAAGATCCACATCGACCACTTCTGCTGATGCCGGTAACACACGGTGCACTAAATACCGACGGCCAACCTATAGGCGTATGTCGGTGAGAGTGAGGACTATACTGTTTCTACTAAGCGTCGTTTTCTTTGAGGTAGCAATAAACTTAGGCTTAAAGTGAGGGGGTTTAGCCACTTGTCCATTTGAATCTTCTTGTCATAATACTGATAAGGTGCACGCGACAAGTAAGAAGACGGTACAATATATAACATGCTGAAAAAAATATAAGCAAACATCTCACTTTATTGCTCCTGAACGAACTTCGCAAACAGACGCGAAGTCGTCGCTTCGTTATGTACGCTATAAGCAACCCCAAACGCGCAAGCTGCTGGAACCCTGTAAGCTCAACGAGTTTACGGAGCTGACCTTTTCCCGTTTAGTGAGCTATGGAGGATACCTGTAACCGTAACCATAGCGCGGAATGCCTAGCGGTCCATCTGGCTCATAGTACGTTGTCGATTTGTGCACCCTGCTTCCGCTAACAACTGTACCCTCATCGTCTTCGCTAGAAGACTCAATGATCACGTCTGCCTGGAAATTTGTCATATACTGCGATCCAGGTCCTGGAGTCATTCCCACACAAGACGACATACCAACGCCTACAGTAGCAGGTGAAGGCATCTGCATGCTTGCACACGGTGGCATGTAAGCTGGTGGCATCATTGGGTATGGTGCAGGACTACACGCGCTCGGCAAGGGTGTCGGAGGCGGAGCAGGTGGATGATAGTAGGCTGAAGAAGTGCACGACGCCTTGTAGTATGCATCGTCCCTGTAGGGTTCGGTAGCCTCCCATTCCAGTCGCCGTTCATGGTATTCGCTGGGGGAAACATCGCAAGAACGACGTCGTTCTCGCTGTGGTTCCCTTTCCTCGTCTTCGTCAAAATCGTGTTCGTGTTTCGAATATGATCTATGATGCAGGCGATCCTCCCAACGAACCTGATGACGGCCTTCATACTCTTGGTCGGCGCGGTCTGCACGACAGAGTTCGGTGTTTCCCGTACAAACTAATGGCTGAGGGGGTGGACTGCTTTTTACAGTCTCGGTGGACTTTTTGTCCTCCGCCTTGAGGGACAATCCACTTACTGCCTCCAGGACGCCTGGAAGTTCAACGATTATTCTGCGCTCTCGTTCGACCTTCTTTGAGTCAGGTACCCTGTCGTCGTCTCTTGTACGGTCAGACGAGTCATCATTTCGATCGCGTTCCCCCGATCTCCAGCGGTCCCTGCCCTTTTTGCTTTTTCTGTATTCACGGTCATCGTAATCGTCATCCCGCATGAACGACCGGCCTCTCCTCCGATCTCTTCGACGAACAGGCTCGATTTCGTAGAGGGAATCAGAATCTACGTCTCCCCCGAGAATATCATCGATGACCTGCATTTGCATGCGGTTTATCTTGCCCAGTCTGTACTTAATTTCTTCGGCCAAACTCGACGCGGAACCAGTCGGCTGATTTTGGAGAACTCCCCTGGCAGACTCCAACTGGTTCAAAAGTTTCACCATTTTGTCTATGTCGTCGGTTTTAGACACTTTTTCTTTCTTCGTGGGCCTCGATGGCTTTACCTCGCTGTCATCGCCGGCTGTTTGAATTACTTTGTTCTGTGTTCGAACTTTCGGCCTTTGAAATATGGGTATTGGAGACCTCATCCGAGTGGAAAAGACTATGGGGTGAACAGCGGGAGCGTCCGTCGTTATTCCAGGATGGCCTATTGCGCTCTGAGCTTGCAGTAATGTTTTTTGAGCATCAAACATGGTTTGTTGAGCTTCTGCCATGGTTTCCATATCTGGAGACGGTATTTCTGGAGAACCGGTCATATCTTCCATAGCATACGCCATACCCATACCTTCTGGGTAGGGAAGAAGAGCTTCCTGAGCTTGGAGCATATCTTCAGGGGTAAGAAACATGTATTCTGCTTGAGTTAGGTTTTGTTGCTCTTCAAAGTTAAAAGGAGACTGCAGCCCAGACGGCGGTGGTGACTGAAGCAATAAACTCTCGGGTGTGGCGTACAAACTTTCAGGAGAATAAAGCAAACTCTCAGGACTTTGGAGAAGTAAATCTTCTTGCATTTGAAGCATGGCCGGACTGACACCAAGTGCTGGAAGGTGAACGCTGCCGAGGCGAGGCGAACCCATACGTGTAGGAAGACCACGCAGTTGATGAGCACCTGGCCGAATGACAAGAGGTGACCTTGGTGTCATTATGGGTGTTCGTACCTTTGTCGCTGGTGTAGCTGCTATTGGTGATGTACCCGACTCAAGCGTTTTTGCCGGTGTCATCGGTGAGGTAGCCACTTCCGCATGTTCTACTAGCAACGTTTGGGTACCTTTGGCTCCAGGGTCGGTCTTATCCTCTTTTTTCTCTTCCTCTTTAGGTATTGCGTTCAGTACTTCTTCCACAGGATCCGTGGGTCCGACCTTCTTTGCAAGGTTGAGCTCATCGTCGCAAACTCGTTTGAAATTTCGCATTCCCTCGATTCGAGCATCTTTGTTGGCATCATTAGCCAGTTTGTCAAAATAATGTATCTTCAAATCGATCAGATCTTTCAGTTGTGTCTTCGATACTTCCCTTGAGGCAAGGGCGACTTCCTCTTCACTGATCTTGCGAAATCCTTCTAAGCCTTTCTTTCGCTCGTCGTCCTTTGCAGCGTCCATCATACGGTCCCACTGCACCAATTTCTTTTCCATAAGCTCTTTTAGTAGTGCTTTCTTCATGTCTTTCTCGCTTGGAGGAGGAGGAGGTGGCGGAGGAGGCGGAGGTGGTGGAGGAGGTGCGTCGCTGGGAGGTGCGTCGCCGGGAGGTGCGTCGCCGGGAGGTGGGGGTGGTGGAGGCGCTCCGGGGCTTGCACCTCGCCCCGGGCTCGCACCCGCACGCCCGGGGCTCGGTCCGCCTCGCCCGGGGCTCGGACCTCGAGGAGGAGTCCCTCTCATTTCAGAAGCGTAACTCACTCAGTCTAGCGTCATTTTCAGCAGCGCTTTCCTTGGCAATGGATGGTTGAAGTGTCGGTGACTGTGGGGCCCCTACTGTCGAGCTGACTGAGGTATTCACCTGAATAATCTGCAAGCATCGTCAGCCATTTCAGCCTTGGAAAGTGTTCGTATATCCGCCGTCGGTCGCTTGCGTGTTTGGCATCGCGATGGCGATGCGGATGCTGTCGCTCCATAAGCGTGAACGACAATGATAGCGTCTCAAGATTTGGAACGACGACGTTGCTGTTGAAAACCGACTCGGGGGCGGAAGATGGCATTCAGATTTCATTTTAGGTTTCCTCAAGACCGTGTCGTGTCCGTCTTTCTCTCCTTGTCTCAGGTTCTCTCCGTCATCATGTATACCTAGGGTGCCTGAATACTAGCTCTCTCAGCGTAGAGGGAGCTACTATTCAGGCACCCCTGAAGTCCCTCAATACTAAAAGTAGCGACAACTCCTCCTTCCCTCTCCCCGCACATTCGCTTCTCTCCCTTCGCCTAAAGTCTCTGCAAGCTCGTCTGCGCCCTTGCTCTTCTACCGTTTGCAGATGTCATTATTTTGTCAAAAGGGACGCACAGTACACGGGGTTACCCAGCACAGTTGAGCTTTCATGTAGCGGCATACGATGCACAATACGAATACGCTCAACATTTGGACCTTGCTTGGGAGAGCATCCGCTCATTTTCTTTCTCAAGGATATTCTTCGTTCTTGTTTCGATCTCGTGTGAGCTCTAGTCAAGCATCTTCGCACACCTCTGTGCACCACAACCACAGCTAGTCTCATACGCCGAGCGCAAAACCTGTCTCGGCAAACCAGTGTCGGACATTTTGCTAGTTAACATGTAAAATGTCTGACAACGTGCAGGGGCCTGTATAACGGGCTCGTTGCTACAGCGATGACTTATCCGCTTTGTTTTTTGAGCTCGGCGGACATCACAGGGGGCGGGTGGCTGTCGAGACCAGCCTGGTCAGGAGCTCAGCGTCTATTCCGATCAGTTCCATGGCTTCCAATCACGTGACCCTCCGATGTGAAATGCGCGTTGTTCTCCCAACGCTCAAAACGCGCTCGTTTGTTTCCGCCGAGCCTTTCGCGTGTTTTGCGCGAGAAGTTTGCTAGCAGATGCTCCCCCTTTTAACACAAGGTGTTTCGCACACATGTCAGTCAGAGCCAAATTCCTAAAATAATTATGAATAGAAACGCTATATAATATAGTAATTTTAATACGACACATCCATCATACACGTGCGGCTGCGGAGTGACGGGCAACAGGAAGTCTAGGACTTTCATGAATGTTTCAATTTACGTCTTGAAGTCGAATTGTCCATTTATTGAAGAGGTCACTGCTAGACATCATCGTCCAGCATCAGATTTACGCACAGATAATGAAAGCGTTATATTGTCGATATTTATTGAAATATTAACTATATATTTTGACTCCATTATGGCGCTTCACCTTGGTCAGCCTGGGGGGACATCCAATTTGACAGTTACGTAAATTACTGGCGTTCGCGCAGTACATTTAGGGACGCTGCTTGCGCAAGGGCAGAGGTCAACATATACAGTTCTCATCGATACACACCGAGTCTTGCAGCGATATGCAAGAAGAGCTTCCTTTGCCACTAGAGCTCTCGAGCTCAGGCGGCTGGCCAGCTTCATTACGTTACACAGACCATTGGCTCCTCGAATAGCGACTGGATCTGCTGTTCTGGGGCTCTGCTGAACGGTACCGTCTTCTCTGTTTTCCGGTATGGACTAGCTCCGGACTGTTCCCCCCTCGCCTCCTCCTCCTACCGTAATCTGGAGTTGTATCCGATGGAGGGGAATATTGGTCCCTCCGCGTGTTATGACGGGACCCACGAGCATAATGTTTGTTTCTTCGCAGTTCGGGGTCGGCGCTCTTGTGTCTTCTGGGGGAGTAATCAAGGGACGGGGTCAGCTCTTGTTTTTCAATACTTCGTCGCCGTCGGCGCATGTGTTTGTATCGCTTTGAACCAAAGTCAAGGCCGAACGGATCATAGAACTTGTCTTTGGGGCGTGCCTCCACTCGCGGCTTTTGACGGGGCTTTGCTTTAGGGCGCGACGGAGAATGCCTTTTCGAGTAAGAAGGAGATCGCCGATGTCGAGGTTGTGATTTTATTCTCCTCACATTCCTTGGCCGCACGTATATTAATTTCCCCTTACGTTTAGTTTCCCATTCCACAGGCGTAGTCTGAGATCGTTCAATGCTGGAGAGGAATTCCTTGCTTGGCGACTTCCAAGAAACTCCCGAAGGCTTGTTCGCAAAATTATAGTCTTTTTTGAGGTCATCTCTGCAAACTTCATCTCTAAATTCGTCTGGGATGTCGTCAATGTCGCTCGAGATTACTATCGTGTTTGTAATGGTGACAGAGTCGTCTTTGTCTGTGGCCTCGGTGGTGCGGGTGCTCGGTGAAGAGTTTTCTTCGCTTGAAGTTTGCTCACTTGAGTAACTGGATGTGGAACCAGACGTGGTCGTTGACGGCATTGCTCCAGGTGACTTTGGTGATCTACCAACAGGGCTTCTACTCGACATCGGCGATGACTCATCTCTTGATGAATCGTCGTAGTTGGAAGGTGAAGGCGAGCGCGCCGAGAGAACGGATGGCTTGGACTTCTTAGAGCGAGACCTTTTTGTTCGAGGCCTTCTTGCTTGTAGCACCCCTTGTCTGGGACCCTCGTCAATGAGCGCACTCTGAAGCACGAGATTACCAGATGCCTCTAGATTGCCGAAGCTACCATAGCCCATTGGCATTTCACCCATTGCGCCTAGAGCACCAGAAGCTTGCAACGATCTTACAGATGACTTTCTCCAGTCGCTAAGATCTTGAGCTAATTTTGTCTGGACGCTTATGATCCTCCATATCTTTTGTTCGGCGTCGTTTAGCTTAGATTCCGCTCTCTCGTCCTGCACGTCTCCTGACCATCTGTAGCGAGCAAGTTCGTTGACTAAGTCCACTTCAAGGTCGATTAGTTTCCACAACTTTCCTTCCAAGTCACTCATACTTCTTACAGATTCTTCTGCATTTCTTCCCCCGCTGCTTTGCAGTCTTCGCTTAGCTTGAACAACTTCTTGAGATGTTGTCATCACGTTGTCAACGAGCTTTTGTATAGCCATGGTACGTTTGTTACCAGCGCCACTTCCGTCCTTCGCAAAAGGCAGGAGATTACAAATGCTTTTGCAGATCCAGTCCCAAAAAGGAACCCCAGGAGGTACTTCCTCTTCACCACCGCTATTAGGTGAAGCTTCTCTTTGAAATCGTTGCGGCTTGTTAGACGCAGAGTTACTGCGAAATCGTTGTCGGCGTGGTTTAGGCCGTTCAAAGCCTTCAAAACCGCGTCGCCGCGGTCTGCTTCCATATCTGCTGCGGCGTGCCATACTCCTCATAAGTGACCGTCTTCGATAAGGAAGGTCGTCGTCGTAGCTACCCCTGTTGTCTTCCTCCGGAGAATCGTCCATATATGCTCCACACCTCGAAATCATCCTCGAATATCTCTTGGGCCTCCTGGGTGCAGCTGAGCGTCGGTTTGCGGGAGACCGTCGTACTGGGAGTTCAGCATCTGAATATACAGTAGATACCACAATTGCCGGCGGTTGCGGTGCCGGCTGCTGGACTGGTGGAGGAGCTGGAGCAACTAGAGGGGACGTTTGTACTGCTGCTACTGCTGCTACTGCCGCTGGTTCTGGCTGGACTACGTTGTAGTTCAGTGGGGAAACCGTCGTACCACTTCCCGAAAGATTGATTTCGATGCCGGTTTCAATAGAAATTGGACCAGCATCCGTTCCTGTAAACATGGTTCCGGGTCCTGAAGATGCATCGATACCGAGGGTTGTTGTTGGAGGTCTGTAGTACGAGGAAGAATCGATTTCGTCAAGGTAATTAATTTCAGGCTCTTCAACTGTCTGCACGGCGCCAATCTCCCCCTGAAAGTAGTTCGAAGGATAGTATTCTTTCTCCCAGCTTATTTTGTTATAGGCCACGTCTCCATCCATATCCTTCAAGTCGGCAGTTATCTGCCCAGCTGCTTCAGCAAGCTGTTTGTATCTCGTTGGAACTAGGACTCTCGGTTCCTCAGGCGGGCGGTCAGGTGAATCTGGTTCTTCAAAAGGAACAGGAGCAAATCGTGCACGGCGCTTCTGGCCTCGCCAGGATGATGGTTGCATAGGCATACAAGGTGGCATAGGCATTCCTGTGGGGATTCCGGGTAATCCTGCCAGACCGACTGTCATTCCTAGCTGACCAAACATGCTTGGCGGAGGTCCAGGTTGCATTGGTTCTCCTGGTACCATTCCAGGAAACGTACCTGGGAGTAGTCCAGCTGGGCCGGGCAGCCTCGGAGGATAAGGTGCCCCACGAGACCCAGAGTACGGCGGCATGCCATACGGGGGTATGGGATACGGCACTCGGCTTGGCACGGGATACGGCGGAGGATATGGCGGTCTTGGATGCTCTCTTCCAGCTTTCCTGTGCCTATTACGTTCATACAAAGGCGAATCTGGGTACGGTGGACGACCCAATGCATCCACCGGGGACATCCTTCTTGTTCTGTTTTGCGGGTACTGAGAATGTCTCCTATCTTTTTTTGACGAACGACAGCATTGTTGTAAGGGCTCTGCAGGCGGTGGTTCAAACGCACACGGCCCTTGGGGCACGTCCCAGGATATCTTTTGCTTCTGCTTCATTTTTGTGTGCATCGGACAAATTTTTTCTGTGTGGGAGTGAACTGGGCAAATTTTACCCAACTCATTGTGCACTTGGATACTCTCAACCTTCTCTTCTCGTTTTTCCACTTCTTGCTTCACAGGCTTTGGCTTCGGAGGTGAAATTTGTATGACAGGAGTAATAGAGTCAGTACCATTTTCGGATGATGAGAATGATATTTCTACTGCAGTTGTGGGTCTTCCGCTGGAATCGGGACTGAACGAGGTTTTAAAGTTTCTTGTTCTAGTCTCAATTTTTATTCTGTCCTCCACACCTTCTTTCCGTTCTGCCTTCCTTTCACTTCTTCGGGGATCCCTTCTTCCCTCCGTTCGTTCATCTCTTCTTTCAATCCTTCTTTCATCCATTCGTTCATCCCTTCTTTCATCTATTCGTTCAATCCTTCTTTCTTCCCTCCGCCCTTCTCTTCGTTCAATCCCTTTACGTTCTGTCCATTGTTCCTCTCTCCGTTCTTCAGCCCGCGGAACCCTCGATTCCCTATGTCCAGAAGTAAGATTTTCCTCCCATATGCCTCTCAGTTCTGAATTTCGCCCGTCGAGGTCTTCCTTAAACTCCACTCTCCAATGTGCAGAAGGCCCATCTGGTCCATCCCGAATTGATCTTTCGTCTTTCAATTCTCGCACAGAAGGCTTTCTTCCGACTCTGCGTTCATTTCCTTTTCGTCTTCTTTTATCGGCGAATAACTTGTCCATCAGTTTCAGCTCCAACTCGTACAGTCGCTTGATGCTGTCTTGAACCTTACTGGCATCCGGTTGCGAGACAGCCATGTTTTGTTGGAGTTCGTCTGTGAGATCGAGCTTCATCTGTTGAAGCCTATACATGCTCTCCTCAGCGTCTCTTCTCGACTCTTCTGTGCTGTCGTGCTCCTCTACCAAGCTCTGAGTGAGCTCGCGCTCCAACGTAGCAACTTTCCTGAGTTTCATGATGGCATCTTCGCGGTTCATATCAGGGTTAGCAATAAGCGTCCGAGAAATGTCCTTGTACAGGTCGGAAATAGCCTGTAATCTATCTTCAGTCATATTTGCTCTGACGTTTGTGGCGGAAACAAGAGTTTCTGTGAGCTCGTTTTCTAGTTCTACGATTTCTTTCAATTGGTCTTGTGCCTGATTCCTAGAAATTCTGTTTGATTCAATCTCGCTTCCCATTCTCTCGGCGTATTCTTCAACCATTCTGCTCTTTGACCGTACCTCAGGTGTGGCTCGGGAACGACGTCTCCTCTTGCTTGAGGCCAAACGACTCTTCGAGCCAGCCTGGAATGGTTGGGACTCAGGAGATCTGCGTCTCAGAGGGGGTACCTGCATTGCTGATGGTACACGACGAGTCGCAAGGCTTCTTGCTAGCATTTGAGCGCTCGGAGTTAATCTAGCTCTTTGCATGGCTAACATTAGACCACTTGGGGAGAGTCCAGTCAGTTGAGATGATGACAGCAATGATTCTTGAGGTGATTGAAGGAAAGGCAATCGAAATCGAGAGGCTGGTGGCAGAGGAAAAGGCATGGGTTGTTGCATAAGAGAACGCCGCTTGGCAAGCATTGCCATCCATGCAGCGTAATTTGCCTGGTCGGCCATTCTTTCCAGCAGCGCCATGTCTTGCATATCAAGTATTGATGGCGTTATGGAGTCTTGAATAGGTTCACCACCAAATGGAGCACTTCCTGGGGTGCCTGGAACACCGCCGATGGCACTTTGCGACCCAGAAGGTTGCGCTGGAAGAAAGGGTCCACCAGGGGCGCCGCCCGTTACAGGGGTACCAGGAGTTCCGTAACCGGGGACAGTCCCTGGAGCCTGCGGTGGTGCCGGACCAGCGGGTTGTCCGGGCTGTTGTGGTGTCCCGTACCCACTTTGTGGTCCTTGCATTCCGGGCTGTGGAGGCCCATAACCAGATGGCGTCCCCGGCGTCTGTGGCGTGCCGTAAGGGGGCTGTTGTGGTGCTCCAAAACCGCCTGGTACCCCGGGCTGCTGCGGTTGCCCATAACCTCCAGGGGCCCCCGGCTGCTGTGGTGGCGCATAACCTCCTGGCGTTCCCGGCTGTTGTGGCGCTCCATAGCCTCCTGGCGCTCCCGGCTGCTGTGGTGCACCATAACCTCCTGGCATACCAGGCTGCTGTGGTGTTGAGTATCCGCTTGTGGCCACTGGCATTCCTGGCGGCGGCGGCGGGGTAGCATAACCGGCTGGTGGACCAGGAACTCCCGGCTGCTGCGGTGCACCGTACCCACTAGGGTACCCTGGAGGAGGCCCTTGAGGCGTTCCTGGTGGAGGAGGCATACCAGGTGGTGGCATACCTGGAGGCATACCAGGTGGTGGCATACCTGGAGGCATACCAGGTGGTGGCGTAGGTGGAGGCATACCATACGGCATGCCTGGTGGCATACCAGGTGGTGGCGTAGGCGGAGGCATACCATACGGCATGCCTGGTGGCATGCTTGGTGGCATTGCCCCCATAGGTATTATCCCTGACGGTGTACTAGAGCGTCGTCTCGACGATACATCATCCTCATATACTCTCTCTGCTACTTCCGGTGCTTCTCGTTTAGCTAGCTCAGCTTCCTCGTCTGTTATCTTTTTGAAACCTTTCATTCCTTCAAATTTTTTATCTTCAGAGTCTGCTGTACCAATCTGCACGAAGTAGTCCACTTTTTGGTCTATCAACTCCTTAAGTTTCGTCTTGGAAATGCTTCTTGCAATAATGCGAAGCTCTTCATTTGCAACATGCTTATATTTCTTAAACACATCCTTCCGTTCTTCATCTTTAGGAGCCATAATGATCTCATTCCACAGACCCAGCTTTTTGTCCATGAGATCTTTAAGCGCCACGGTCTGTTGATCCCTCTCATCCGGTGGTCCTGAGGCGCCGTCATCATCTTTCTTGGGCGACCCATCCGCTGGGGCGTCCCCATCATCCCCGTCTTTTTTCTCGCCATCATCTTTATCCTTGTCCTTATCCTTACTCTTTTTTTTCTTCCCACCTTTGCCCTTCGGGCTTTTGTCTTTGTCTTTATCCTTGTCCTTATCTTTGTCCTTCTTTTTCTTGGCCATGCTGGTGGTCTAGCCCGCCCGGCAAGAGAGACTCAGATGCGATGCACTAACGGTACGCCCGGTGGTGTCGTCCCTGACGATGCTGCATTTGCAGACCCTGTCCCGCGGAGACAGCCCTGTCACATATCGCCTAGTTCCATTGTTGTCCCGTCTGCTAATCGTGAGCTCTCGAGAAGCATTTCTTCTTCATTCTCATCTGTTGCCCGTCTATACTTCAATGTGAACAATTTCTGCTCAAGGTGCTTCCCAGCAACCGACCACGGTATATCGGTCTATAGAGATTATATCCAGTGGACCTGCCCACTATTACTCAAAGGGAGCAGTTGCTTTGAGCCCCCCCCCCCCCCCCCGAACTCTCGCTTCAGGATAGACCCTTCGAAGGAAGTGCGATCCGTGACTGGTGGAGGGGGTACCTTCAAATGTGGTCTATATCATCCGCTCCGTCCCCAATTCATACTAGATCCTAAACGAAAACTGTTGCAGCTTTCGTGTCTTTGTATCCTATTACAAAGCATGGATGCAGCGTTCAGATGTCAATGAATGTCACATCCCATTCTTTTTGATGTTGCGAGTGCAATAGCCAAAAATGAGTCGAATGTTGCTCATAGAACTCATCCGAGATCAGTCTTAGTTTGTTTTATTTTTTTATGTATTGACTGGAAGCGGTGGTGATATCTGCGATAAGTGAACGTTATAGCAAAAAACAAGAAACGAACGGACAAGCGTTTCGGCTTCGAGTTCCTGAAAATTCCATCCCGAGTTTTCAAGGCGCTTTCACACAGCGTATCTAGAGAACAGCAAGTGCGCACATCCAGAAATTGTGGCATTGTCAATCTTCTGAGACGTGCCGCTTGGCATTGGAGAGTCGACTGCGTCGTTGCGTGCATCGACTTAAGGAAAGTTCGCTACATTAATTGTGCACGTGGGCACTGAGCTCGGCATTCGAGCAGTTCTAGCTAGGCGCTCTAGTTGCACATCATCTCTGAAGCTGCGCGCGCGTACATATTGCTGTTTGTTGAGCATTCGTTCCCCTAAAAACCATATCTGTGCTTGTCCTCCTTGTTCCTGAGGAATGGGCCCGAATTAGAGCTTCATTGCAACTCTGTCCCCAGTAAACCACAAATACCCGGGCGATGTCCGTGCAACATTGTGACAAACATATTTGGATATCCCAGGACTTATTTCAGAGATCCTGGAGCTAGACGTCACATCTATGTCCAGACGACTTAATTTATCCCACGGTTCTCCACATTCCAGGAATGTTGCACAGACGTCACCACAGGATATTTGGACATTCCCAGGATGTGGTTAAATCATTGAGCTTTTGTCAAGGCTTGATGAGCTCTGTACAGAATGGGCATAATGAAGTGCCATACCTCCCCCCCCCCTCCTAATCGGGCAGTAGAGTAATCGTGGCAGAAACCACTTGGATATCCAACACATCAAGAAAAATCTTTCCAGGAACAGTGCTGCAAGCAATACTGCTCTGCGATCGCAACACGGTCAACCAAAGCAGACCGCGTTAACCAAAGAGCTCTCACCCTAGAAGAGCAGGCTCCCTTTCGGCACCACTTGAAGGGATTTAAGAAAAACCTTCCTGGAACAGCACTGCAAGCGATACTGCCCCGACGACCGTTTTATGGGCCGCGCATTCAAAGACACAGCCCATCCGGGGGCGGACCGCGTTATCCAGGGGCCCTTCTCCAAAATCTCACGGGCCAGCTCACTTTCACCTCCCTCCATCGCGTACGCAGAGTTGAAGGGAGACGAAAGGGATTTGAAGGAGTGTATTGGCATCAAATGGAATGGGATTTGAAGGGAGACCAGAGCAAATGTAGAGCATATACTGATATACATGATGTTGATAGCACGTTCTTTAAGTGTATTGGGGCGTAAAACATTTGTAACGGTGAGGGGGTGTGGCTTTGCAAATAACCCGTCTACCTAGAGTGTCAAAGACTCAAAGTACACCAATAGCGTTTGTGACATTCGTTCTTGTCAAATACCATGTTTTTAATTCAGGCTATGGTCTATAATGTGATTACCTGCTGAGTGGAGCTGTAAAAGTGATCGAATAGACCTCTATCTGTTTGTAAACAAATGACGTCATAATGTTCGACAGCGCCACGAGTTTGGTAGAGTTGAACTACGTTCAAAGCTAGGGGCGAACAAGGTCGCGCCTGAAAGCCACGGTCTTGAGGGGATTACGATGGTCTCTGAATCTGAAAGGGACGCGACCTTCGGTCCTACTTTCTTTCAGCGAACAATTGCTCATTCGTGGAACCCAGCTTTTCCCTTCCGATCTGTTTCGGTTTCGGTCTGTCTACCAACGTCATGATGACGTTTGTCGGGTAGAGGTTTATCCCTGTGTTGTGTGACGAGTACTTGTGCACACACAAATGTTTTGCAAGGGCAGCAGCACGCGGACGATAGAAATACATAACGATTTTACTTGTTCCCCATGTCTAGTTTTTTCTTGCTCTAAACACAAGAAAAAAATTGCTGTCAGAACAAGATGTCACAAATTGATTAATTTATTCGTGTGTCTCCAAACGACGTCATGGGGCGTTCCGGTGACGTTCAGTCCATGGATATCTCTGGGATCTGCAGGCAACTTCCTTCCAAACATCCGAAGCGCGATATCTTGCAGACGTATTGGGACATCGGGTATTTACTGGAGCAAAACCGAAACGCGAATGTCGTTCTGGAACGTCCCATGAGTATAGCATGGATATCCGGATATTCAGGACGTTAGCGGTCATGTAGGGATGCCCTGGGGATATGAAGGGTTTACTGAGTACAAGGTCCTCCGCTTAACATATCACAAAAGGCTGTCAAAATGTCTAATTGTCTGAAAATCCTGGGGTCAACGGTGTTTGTTTTCAGCGAGCTTTTGTCGCGTACGACGACTAGTTTTACCAAATTTTAATTAAAATAAATTTATTTTCTTGTAATAAACTCCGAAATATGCCGAGACAAGGTAACGTTTCTTGCCAGAATGGGGAACCACATTGCGGATTTACCAAAAATCTAGTACAAAATACGCCACGCGTGTTATAACGTTGGGGAAAATGTGAGGAAAGGGATGCTGATTCAAGCAGACTTCCAAATATGATGACGAACATAAATTATCGGTGAGTTTGGTAGATGGTAGTGCGGTGCCTGGTCTTGTCGAGGAACACCTTCCTGGGAAGCAGAGCCACCCCACTGTGGGGGCTATGAACCCTATCAGGTTGTGGTGACTGCCCCTTTTCCAATGCAACCACATACAGTGATTCTACTTAGGGTACAATACTATCACCCATGGAAGGCACTAGTAATTGCCGAAGACAGAGTCAGCAACCGTAGTTACAGAAGGTGTCGGTGGACTCCCTAGTAGAATTAGTGTGCCTCAATACTGGCTCCAACAGAGGGCGCTAGTATTAAGGCACCCTTATTTTACTAAGAGTCCACTGACATCATCTGCACCTAGGTTGCCGCCTCTGCACTCCACGGAGGGGTGGAGGGTGTCGTGTCTTACGTCCCTTGGGATGTGCTGGGGGTAAGCCGCGTTACCCCTCCGTTGTTTAAAGTCTTCTTTTTTTTACCTGTGATCTATACGCCGTTTTCCAGCCAGCCTCAAACCCAGCGCTTTTGCAGCCAGCACAAGCCAGAGAGGAGGAACGCGACACCGAGATACAGAGCCGCCGCGAGGCGAGTTTGCGCCCGGGGCATGGCAAACCTGAAGCCTCCGTCCCTCGCTGCCGTCAGAAGCCTTGTAAACAAAGAAAAGAAAACGCCCATTTGCACTGCCGAGACCGTAAATTCAAATTCTCTTCATTCCTACTTTATACTGTCCAACCAACCTGCCAGGGCTTGCTGTTCGACGCCCTCTCTGGCGAGGGCGCCCGCGGCGGCTGACCCTCTCGCACCATAGAAATCATAAGGAGAGGCCTTATGATTTCTATGTCTCGCACCCTCGTCGCTATGGCTCTATGGCTCTGCCGGGATATCAGGGATGAAGCACGCGGTACGTGCGCACGTGTGCCTTCCTTCTCTCTGGCATGGGCTAGACGGCGCTGTGCGGCATCCTGTCAAAATCCTGGCGGCAGCCATAGGAACTAGTTGTGTGAGATAGAGTTGCTCGTGGTGTGTCCGCTCGGTTCTGTAGGGCTATTCGTGCGCTTTCAACAGTCACCTTGCTTCAGTCACGCCGCGCCTGAATTGATAGCTGCTAGAAGTAATGCCGTATTGTACAAACTGTTGCGTCGTTGGGTGCACAAATACGCATGAGAGTGCCGGGTGTAGGAAAAATGTTCCCTGGTTGCGTGGGTAGAAAAATTGTTCCGCAGGCTCCTGCGTGGCAAAAAATACAGGGGCGTGGTTGCAGAGTTGCAGATAACTGATGAAACACATCACAGCTGACCGAGAGTTACCATTCGCCTCTCCCCGTTTGTCAAAATTGGGAGACAGAAGCCTTTCTTTTTCATGTGCTTGTGGATAATAAAATCTGCACGCCATTCACTGAGCAACATAAAAGCGACATCATTCGATGCATTATTTCGCTAGCGATATCTTTCACTGGATGCTAGTATTTTTCTACTGTTGGTCAGACACAAGTTTTCCGTTCGATCATGAATGTAAAAAAAGAGGAGACACGAGTATTAGAGTTATCCCCTGCATCTTTTCCGTGTCGATGTTTATAGACAATAAAAGCTGTAGTCAAATCATTCATTGTTTCATTGCCTTTGCAACTCCCCTTCTGCTGAAGATATGGTTCATCGACATAGAAAGTATGAGACAACTGTAAAACCTGTCTGACCAACCGTAGGAAAACACTAGCATCCAAGGTCGAATTGGGAGCTACATCCGACGACCCCCACATACAGCGAGAGCAGGTCGGAGCCAGGCTAGTGAGCTCAGTTTAAAGCGCTCATGTGTGCTTTATTTCATTGGTACGAATACAGAAGGTAAGGTGCCATTTTGCTCACTCATCTGTAATCCTTCCTCTAATAAAAGAACACGGGTACCATTTTGAACAAGCTAAAGGCCTTATGTTCAGAGTCTGCTGACAATGCAGCATGCTTCGACAGTGCTGGGGGACCAGAATACCAGTACAGAGACATACCAAGCTGAAGATGGAACTTGCGAATTGAATATTTGTGATATTCGATTCCTATTTGAATTTTCGCACAGCTCTACTTTTTTGGCAGCAGCCCCAAATTGTATTTGCCAGGGTGTCGAACCGAAACGTTTTTCGTTCCGGTCCTATCATAAACGGTCCGGTACCGGTTCTGCTCCGGAGCAAAAAAAATAACGGTTCATACCGGTTTTAACCGGTTCCGCTTCTGGTGGGCATATTCATTCACAGAAAAAAAAAAATCAATGCTGCGAAATGTAAACCCGTTTATGCCGCATACATGATATTTAATATTAATAGGCAGCTGAGAAATTGATATGCTCCTGGTTCCTGTAGGTGACTGTCTGTTCAAATAGGCTTTCTCCTCTCTTGAAGCGCATGACACAGACGGACTTGTTTGTCGTGATGTCATACGTAAAGTACTTTCTTGCTGGATTGGTGCGATTAAATTAAAACGAACACTACGGCACATTGGTAGAGAGTCACAACCGGTCACATGTACCTCTAAGTCTATGTGCGCGAATGATAAAACGTTACAGCCTAAGAGTCTAAGGGTCATAGTATACCGACATACATTGCACCGCAACCGTAACCCTCGTAAAGTATCCATGATATGACTTCAGAACACACGACGACAGTTTCATTCGCCTACTCGTAGTACAAATCAGCGAAGTTTTTGCTTGGACCGAAAACCGTTAAATTTTTCGGTTTCACTCCTGAGCGAAAAAAACGTATGCGGTTTCGATTCGGTTCCGGTTCGCACCAAAATAGCGTTTTTTTTCCGGTTTTCGGTTCCGGTTTTCGATTCGCTCCGATACCCTGGTATTTGCTGCCGTTTACACCGTGCTGAAAATGGCCAGGAGCGGGAAAGTTTGGTTCTCATTTTGCGACAACACCCATCACGGTACTGCATAGCTAGGCTCGGACATGTTTGGTGGTTACATTTTCCCCGAATACTTGGGTGCATAAACCGGGATCTCATCTTGCATGAACAAATTAACGTTAATTCAGGTGAAAAGATTCGCAGACTACTTGTGACTATTGGAATGACTACTCCAGACATCTGTCGCAGTCAGAATTTGTCGCTACGATTAAGTCAGAATTTTTATACTTCATCACACCGCATACATATTCAATGCTACAGCACAAAATTTAAAATCTCACTGCACATCACTGCAGTGAAGCATTTCTGCAGTAAACAACTGACAACCACACAACAATCAAAAGCACTGTCACGAGTGAACAAAAATAATTGCCTTTATTTGCGAAGTGTTGCTCGTATTTTATAAAAAAAAAAGGCAACTTATACAACAATGCCGTTAAATAAATGGTGATGTAAAACAAGCATGTTAAGTTACACCGCAAGAAACTGTGGGACACAATGCCTCACATGCACTCGTCTCTTGGGTCTGGTGCATTGGGTGAAGGCTCCAGCTTGATCAGGTCATCGATCCTCAGGATGGTTATCGCTGCTTCGGTGGCAAATTTGAGGGATTTTACCTTCGACACTGTTGGCTCCAGCACGCCTGCTTTGCGGTTATCACGTACTGTGCCTTCGAGCAGGTCTAGACCAACCCTGACAAAGTTCAAGACAAACTCTAGGTTAGTAGATAGGAGGCACACAACTTTTGCCTTCAAAACTGACAGGCTGTGCTCATTTTGCAATGACACGTAGCAGACAGGCATCACAAATGTGTGAAGGAAATTCCTTCCCCAGTGTTGAAGTCCTTTCCCTGTACCATCTGGCGAGTAACAATGCTAAAAATAACCGACAGCATTATTCTACTTCTCCACTGTCAATATGTGATGAGACCAAATAACTGATTTGAATTTTACAGATAAAAACAAAACCTACGGTTCAATTGGGCAAGACAATGGGGCGTTGACAAGTGCTTCGCAACAAATGTAGTCATTTGCAGTCATCTGCCTCACGTGGTGCCTGCGTGTGATAATATCCGCTTGCATTTGCGCGGATGTCGCATGTTCGTTCTACCGACAACGCGTCGAAAGCTGGTGAACAGCGACAGCGTGCCCAAACAGAAACTCGACAAGCGTTCAGGCTCCCAAAAGTGTTGGTGCCAAAAGCTGCAGCGCTCCCTCACCGCTGCGGTGCCACCTAGCGGTACGGTTCGAAAGCTTTAGAGCAGTCCCACCTAGGATTCCAATTACCCATCCAATCCAAACACACAGTCCAAAATGCCCATTTCGAAGTTGCCGCTGTAGTGCCCAAAATACTACGTAGTTGTATTTGGTGCTTGTCTGCAAGCATTTTAGCTCGGAAAATTGTGCTTTCGGACACTTATCTGACCGGAAAAACAGTAGCAGGGTGAAGGTCATGGTATCGAAAGAGTCCAATTCCTCCAAAAAAATCAACCAGCTACTGTACTTTGTGTGTCCTGGGTATCAATCTGTCAACTGAGTGATTAGCTAATCAATAATTGGTTAATTACTCAACAAAATAGCGAAGTGATGAGCAATTGGCTAATTAACAAATTAGCAATTAGTTATTTAATCACCTAGGCAACTAATTTGTAATTTGCTAAATAACCAACAGGTTAATTATTTAATTGCACATAGCCAGTTTGAACATTCACTGGTTGATGGATAGATGCGGTTTCAGGCGAGACCAGAAAGTGTTTCGAAGTGTGTGTGTGAATGTGTAGCTTCATGTAGCGAAGCAAACGTGTACAGCAAGTTTTTCCATACCATTTTTAGTGTTCCAAGTAAACACTTCATAACCAAAGTGGTTTTTTGCCGCTCACTAAAAATTTGGACTGCTCGATAATTCATACTTCCTTCTGTGGCTTCTAGAAGCCCGAAAAATCAGTCTGACACTGTATATCTAGGGCCTGACTTTTTAGGGTTAAACCCGTATCCGCCCGATATTTACCCCCCGAATGAAATCTGTAAAATTCGGGTTTAACCCGAATCTACCCGAAAACGTCCGGGTCGCGTGGCACACTCATAAGCGTGCATTAAAATAAAGTTTGATAACATTGCTAAACATTAGTTCCATGTTAAGACAAATTTTTATTAAACAAAAAAAAAATCACCCCAATTCCTGACGACAGAATATGCCGTGACGGGGTTTAACCCGAATTTTCAAATGAAAAATATCACCAGATATTTACCCCCCGAATTTGGCCAAAAATAAAACCCGAAAAAGTCAGGCCCTATGTATATCTGCCAAAGCGAAGTACTTTCAAGCAGAGTTCGAGGTAACTCGTTACTGTATCTAAGTTCCTTTTTTTTGGTAACTTGTAACTTAACT